>NC_064560.1:70645960-75645960 GCF_937001465.1 Orcinus orca
TCTCGTTTGTACTAGGAAGCAGCCACTTACCATATTGCAAAATGTGAGTCTTCTTAAATATTGGTTATCTCCTTGGGCTGACCAATCTAGGCTCAGATGTTGTGGCCTTTCCAATTAGTGCATGATCTGTGGTTCACTTCTCAACCCCAAAGTGGGAAATAGGTTTCAAAATCTCTCCACAGATTTTTATTCAGTGCTTTAAATCCAGTTAGGCAAATACCAAAAACTCCTCCCTCGTTATGATTAGATAAATAACCAGGAAAAAAATTCTGAATTTTCATGAACTCTTATCTGATTTAACCTAACTAGAAGTTTTCTAGCTACTTTTTTTCTCCCTCATTCTAGGAGATATGCTGGTGTAGCTCTTAGCTGAAGAGACTGTCGTGTTCTCTTAAAATTCAGGTTTTTATCATTCGGAACTCACTCCAAGTACAATAACAACAGAAAATCATCCTGAAACATAATCCATTTCAAAGACCAACACACTTAACTCTTTTTCTCTTCATGGATCAATTGAGATATATGTAAATACTAGAACAGTGGTTTCTCAGTTAGGGGTGATTTTTGGCTGCCAAGGGACATTTGGCAGTGTCTGGAGACATTTTTAGTTATTTTGAGTTGTCATAATTTGGTGGAAGGGTGCTGATGGCATCTGGTGGGTAGAGGCCAGGGATGCTGTCAAATATCCTACAGTGCAGACAGCCTTCATTCAACATCCCCACCCCCATTCAACAAAGAATTATCCTGCCTCAAATAACAACAGTACTAAGTTAGGAAACTCTGTGCTGAACAGACTGAAGGCATGGATTATGGAGTCTGAAGAACTTGGGTTGGAATCCAGTGTGTGGCTTCTTAGCATGTGACCTGGAGTAAGTCACTTAACCTGACCCTTATCTTTGAAGTGGGAACTGACCTCAAAGGTTTGGTGTGAGAAGTATACTAAAGAGTGTATGTAAAATATCTGGCCAAAAATAAGTTCTGTAATTAAGTTTTCCTTCCTTTCCCCTAAAAGCAAATTACAATATAAGATTCCACCTCAAAGTGAGTTCTAGAAGAAAATAATTTTTGAAGTGATTATATTTTTCTTTGGCCTGGCCTTAGTTCAAAGTTTTGTTGTTTGTTTTTAAATAATAAAACAGAGTTTGTTTAACTTCAGTCTTACTGGTTCTAGGGACTGCAAAAAAGTTTAGTTCCCATTGGGTTCTTTCTGATTGCAATTCCAATGGCATCAGCGATTTTATATGATAAAAGCAGGAAACGTGACGTTTTGGGAGTCAGGCAGACCTATATTCAAATGTCATGTCTGCATTTCTTGGCTTCCTGACCTTGGACTACGTGACATTGGGCATAAGATACCTTGTTCAAGCCTCGGTTTTACTCACTGGCAAAATGAGAATCATGATTTTCATCTTTTGGATTTGATTTTGGACTGTAAATAATGTAAGATAATGCCTAACCCAGAGCTAGATGGAGTTGAGGACCTGCCTTAATAACAATAATTTGAAGTAGCTGCTCTTCTTGATTTTATTTTCCTTGCATCATTAAAGAAGTGTGAGGCAGGACAAAGGAAAGAGAACCGGGATGGCCTTGTAGGTGAAGAGAACAAATCCCATGGGACAGACCAAGGATGAGAGTTCGCTTTAAGTGAACATCCTGTTCATAGAAACCAGCCCTACATGTTTGAATAAGATCATTGAATGTATTGAACTAGAAAGTGTTCCTAATACCCATCATGTGGTTTTTAAAGAGAGGAAG
This sequence comes from Orcinus orca, assembly GCF_937001465.1. Lineage (NCBI taxonomy): Eukaryota > Metazoa > Chordata > Mammalia > Artiodactyla > Delphinidae > Orcinus > Orcinus orca. Next base: position 70,647,716 of record NC_064560.1, read on the forward strand.
TGGTCAGGTACCACATATAACCATAAGGGCTCTGTGACAGGTTGTATTTTCCAAAGATGGCTGCCACAATCTCCCGTCCCAGACCACACATTGAGAAGCTCTGCAAATTCATTCAATGTATTTTATTTTAATATAATTTTTGATATGCTCATTTGTTTCAAATTATAAATGTAATGCATGTTCAAGAATGTAAGATTAAAAAAATTAAGTTAGCAGTGGTATTAAAATACCTAATATGTTTAGTCACAGAGTTCAGATACAAAATTATAAGTGACCATGATGCTAAGGCTGTGTCTTCACGTGCAAAACAAAGTGCAAATTAAAATAATTATTGTAAAAATTTAGGCCCAGAACCTGCTTACCTAGACAATCCCTATAATTAAGGAAAGGTGTTTGGGATAATTGCCTCAATTTACCACTTCAGTTGTTTGAGGGAATGAAGTATCGGGAATTGGTTTGCATAGTTTTCTTTTCTGAATGTGTAAAATGCTTAATCAGACTATTTTTCTCAAAGTATTTCTTCTCAGTGAAAAGCCTTTTTTATATTAAACATCCTTTGACTCAATTGTCAAAAGAATCTTTCTGTTTTCAATGCTCAAATTACCAATCAATTCTATCAATTTAGTTTTTTTTCTAAAAAAAAAAAGAAAAGAAAACCAAACAGCAGCAAGCAAGCGAGTTAACAAATTTAAAACACATATTTCAAAGTATAAAATGTTCTCTGGAATATTTCTAACAAGTAAATTGAAATCTACACTTTGTATTATGCTGAGTTATGTCTGATCAGATTTACAAGGACAATGGGACTGAGCCATCTTGGACAGAATTTCCATTTCCTCCATAGTATGTGCAGATCGTTGGGAGGGACATAGGAGGTGATCTGAAGAAGGAGTAAATAGTGGCTACAGTCCAACAATTTAGAAGAAATTGCAAACATTTTTCCCCCCAAGACTTAACTGAGATACAAATTTTCCAGAGAATGTGTGAGAGGTAAATTTGGGAGTGCTCCTAATTTTTGCCCTGTGTCTTGTATTAAAAAATATTGAATACGTTCTCAGGTAGAGCTCATTATTAAGAATCATGAGGAAAACTGATGTCATATGAAATAATCAGAGGAATAGATAATGGGTAAGCAGAAATTCTCTTTGACCTCTGGTCTAACCTTGAAGGGAAATGTAGATTAGAAAAAGCAAAGCTGGAACTCAGCATGACACAGCCATACAGGCCATGGGGCATAGACCATGGGAAAACAGGGGGATGTATGAACAGGAGGAAGGTGAGGTGGAAACAGAAACTGTAGGAAATGATGCATTGGACTGCTGAGGACAACTTCCTACTGGCATACCGTCCGCATTCTTAACACTTCACCTCCATTGTCTGTTTACTCATTTTTTGGTTTATTTGTTTCTTATATTTAAGATGAACAGCTTGAGAAAGGGCTGCCACTTCAGAAGTCACATTAAGCAAAAAGGAAGAAGATATAATGTAGGAAGGATCCACTTTGCAAAAGGAAATCTTTGGTTAATTTAGAATTGGTTTATTTCTCAGTTTTCCTCCCTCTGATATCAAGCAATATACTACCTCCCTGTCCTCATTTCAAATGTGCTTATTTGTAAAACCACGATCTCATGAATAGTTGTTTGCCAAGATCTGTCTTATGTTTCGCAGAACACAAGTCTATTGAATGGGAAAATCCTCAAGCTTTGTTTCAAAGATATATACTGCCTTGAAATGTAGCATTTCGTACTTGACAAAAATGCAACAAAACTTATCCAGAAAAATACTTTTCTGAAACTTTGAGTGTCTGGCTAAAGTTTCAGAAATAAATGTGGCCAGTTTCAAACATTACTGGGGCAGCAGCAGATTCATCTGGTTCTTTTCACCAGGGCTAAGTGTTCTGGTGAGGTGTGTGTAGTATGTGAATTGGTCAGGGTCCAATTGGGACCCAGTTTTTCTCAGGTCATCTCCCTCTTGTTTATGTTTCCTGTGACAGCAGTAACTGGAAGTGATCACAAAACAGTAGGATATTTATTTCCTGGTTTTAGCTGACTAATGAGCATCTGAGAGATACTTGTAACTTTTGTGTGCTTGCTCAGACAGTGGAGTTTCTCTCTCCATTCTGGGAGTTAAAATCAATCAAAACTATTTCCTCAACTGGTCCCATACTTAAGCAAAACAAATAAAATAAAGCAGGGCTTTTATTCAGTAAACTGGGGTACCTAATAACTATTACATTATTTAGTTTTATTAAAAGTAGCAGATTATTAAATGATATGACTTCTTTATGTAGCAAAGATAAACTCCCTTCCAAATCCTGCCAAGAGTAATTTTTTAACTGGGGTAAAATGGGAAAGGAGAGAAGAAAAACATCGCCAAAAATACGTGTTATATATGAAAATCAGTAGATAAATAAAATACCATCTTGAGAGTAGAAATAACAATAATAATAATGGCAAATCAGAAACGGATAGTACTAATTTTCCCTCCCTTTTCGCCACCTTACAGGATATCCCGTCTCACTGCAGAAACAAAACACGGAAATGAATCAGTCGATAAAGGATTTTCTCCCATTAACGATGTTGGTGATTTTGTCCCATGAAGCGGAAGTGTACCATTAAGATGGATGTTCAAACTCTGTAGAGATCACAGTAGCTCCCCCAGCCCTGCAGCTGGATGCAAACATTTGTATGTGTGATAAAGAATGTCAAGCTAAAGGTAAATGCATTTTACCTAAGTATGATAATAAATCACCACCTAGACTGACCTAAATGTTTAATTGTTTCTAACATTGATAGTCACTGTCTTTTGACTGCAGCCATCACTGACTACTTTTGTTTTTCCTACTAAATCTCATAAAACTGGCCTCTGTAGAAGCCTGAGTAACTTTTCTTTAAGGGGACAGGGATGGAGAATAAAGCAATAATTGTGAGAATGTGGAACCACAAGAGAGAATGAGGTCATTTTAATCAAGAGAAATTCAGCAGTCATTCAAAAATTGTTGTTGTGATATTTTTCATTTAAAAGAGACGTAAATTCCTCTTAAACAACTTATATTTTTCAAAAGTTAAGATCAAAAAAGTTAATTAATTTGATTATGCTGGTTAAAATGGATATGTATATCAAAATATGGAGTAGGCTACCTTAAATATATGCAACTTTAACTTGTCAATTATAATTTTTAAAAAGCTGAAAATTAAATTAATTTAAATTAAACATCAGGCATAAAAAAAATAGAAAAAAGGAAAAGAAAATGAGAGAGGAGTGAAAAGTCCCTTCCATTCCCAAGGTTTGTATGACCTAGAAATGAACTTGTCCTAAGAATCTGGTTTAAGACATATATTAAAAGTTTTAGAAGGACTTAGACTTTCAAATTTCCCAGAAAGGTAAACTTAGTGTCACAAATACTATCACCATGTTGGGATCAAATTAGAGGATTCGATGGAATTAAATATTTAAAGCAGGAGGTGAAGTCAGATTTATGTAATGCTAATTTCAGGCAGTTTTCAAAGTTAATGCTTGTCCACATTTGCATGGCCAGCTCCCCTCACCTCAGGGCCATGTGGTCAGCTCTGGCCTGCTTGCCACTGGCATCAACCACTTCTGTGGTATGCTGGCTACAATTCAACAGTGAAGCATGCATATTCTCTACTGAGCATTTAGGGAGCCTGCAGGCAGTGAAGTATGATGTAAATGGAAAAAACAGAAAAAAGTATAACCTTAAAACTCACCATCATAAGCCATCTAGGTGTCCTGCTCACTGTTCCAATGTGGGGACTCACATAGGCCACCCAAACTGCTGACATCCTTCCTTGACCCTTTCAAAGCAATTGTGAGCCTAATGATTGGGTTTTGGAACTGCACTTTACAGGAATTGGTTCCAATCCTGGGTGGTGCTGAGAAAACTCAAGTCTCACCAGAATTTGGCTGAGACCACCAGATGCGTTTCATGTGAGGGCCTTTTCCCATAATCTGACCAGAATGGTTTATAAATGTTCTGGGGATCAAAAAGCAGGTCCCAAAGGCTGAGAAAGGGCCATGCCCTGCTCAGCTAGGAGACCACACAGCCGTCCTCTCTCCTCTCTGAGTATTTATAGTTAGAAAACCGTACCACCCTTCTCCTTCGGAAGCTGAGGGTGAAAGTGGAAAAAGCCAGAAACACAAATTGCATCCTACAGCTGAGAAAGCCTCTCTCTTGGAAAAGCTAGAAAATAAATAAATAAAGGGGGAAATCCAAATGGGATTGCTCTTCAAACACACAAATGATCTTATGTTAACAGTTGGGATTAAACAGCTGTCTCATGGTTATGTGATCATAACAGATGCTGTGTGCAAACGTTTCCTGCTAGCTTTGTTTTGGTTATTGCTGTTTGTGCAGTTCAGTGGGCTGAATTCAGCTTAAGGGATACAGGTTTTTATTATCCTTCTGTGCTGCCCAGGCAGCTTCATCATCTCTTTAAGAGGAAAGGGGGCGAGTGTGAGGGATAGAGGGAGAGGAAATGGAGGGTAGGCACTCCGATGTCACATTGGGAATGATGTCATATTGATGAAAAATTCCAACACACTGGTTTACGACCACTTTGCCATTAAAGCGGTCCCTAGTTCAATTCTGTGTGTGTGTGTGTGTGTGTGTGTGTGTAGGCTGTCCCTGAGTCTAGTGCAGTTTATGCAGCTGAATTTATAGAACATAGAGAAAGATTTCTTTGATGACTAACAGATTATAATATTGTAATGCTCCCTGTTTTGTCTCTCTTCCTCCCATGCCCTCCAGATGTAAAAGGTACTAGCCGATTTTGATTCTTCCTAGAATTTTTATTTCATCTTAGGAATGGGGATTACCCTATCTATGTCAGCCAAATGACATGGCGAACTGTGACTGTTTTGGGAAGTTCAAATCTGGAAGCCATTTTGGCCTGAATTATATGACTTGTTTGAATCAAAATATCCTCTTGGCTCAAATGCTTCAGAGAGATGCTGTGATTCATAACACTTTGCCTACCAACAGATTTTCTTTCTACTTATATTTTCCAAACTTTTAAAAAATATGATGTAAATGGCAGAAATAATGTTTCTGGGTTCTCAAAGCACCTGGCTGCCATGAGGAGGCGGTAAAGAGAACAACATGGGCCCTATTTAGCAGGTCTGGCGTGGGCTCTGCCTGCTCGTCCACACCCCCGGGACCTCAATTCTCATCTATAAAAGGCCGATTTTCATGCATGTAGGCATGCATTCACTGGCCAGTAGCTCATCTGCACTTTTTGAAATTTTGAATGGGGGAAGGGGCAAGCAGATTCCATGGCTTAGCACCTTCTGTTATGAATCATACCTTTGAGTAGGATGTCCTACCATGGTGAAGTCTCTCCCCTCTGACATCTTTACTGAAGAGAAGGTTTTAATAATATACAAACATTTATGGGACCAAACTTAAATTGCCATCTTATTCTCACTCTAAAATGATATTTAGGGCTTCCCTGGTGGCGCAGTGGTTGAGAGTCTGCCTGCTGATGCAGGGGACACGGGTTCGTGCCCCGGTCTGGGAAGATCCCACATGCCGCGGAGCAGCTAGGCCCGTGAGCCATGGCCGCTGAACCTGTGCGTCTGGAGCCTGTGCTCTGCAATGGGAGAGGCCACAACAGTGAGAGGCCCACGTACTGCAAAAAAAAAAAAAAAAAAAGATATTTAATGGTGACTCTTCAGGTCTTACCAGCTCACAGAATGAAATTAGCCTTTCTCTGGAAAGTTGCCAAAACAGTCACATTTCTAGAATGTTTTAAATCAATTTGAAGGCAACTTCATATATATTCAACTCTTGATCCTATAATGCTTGAACAGGTCCTGGAGGTATTTTCCTAATTTTACAGAAAAGCAAGTCAACGTTCATCTTATAAGGGGAGTAACATACCTAAGTTGTCCAAGTTTATACAAGTAGTAAGTGGTGGAGCCCATACTGGTACCCACATTGGGAATCTACGGCCACATGATACAGGGACTGAGGAGAGTATTTGCCCAGGGGCCTCTGTTGTTGTCTTTGTCTTTTTTATCTGGTGGATGGTGGGAGGGTGCTGCACTATGTCAGCCTGCCTCTATTGCCTCTAAATTGTTCAGGCAAACATCAGCCCTCTTCTTCCAGACAGTCTACGTGCTCTGGAAATACTGGAGAGTTTGTTTTCTGTGTGCCCAGGAGGTCTGCATGTCAGCTCCCTTTATGGAATCAAGCCTGCGGCAACCTCAAAACAAAAGGTCCTTCCAAAGAAGATACACAAATGGCCAATCAGTACATGCAAAGATACTCAACATCCCTAATCACTAGGGAAAAGAAAATCAAACCTACAAGAGGATACTAACTCACACCCATTAATATGGCTAACATACTTTTTAAAAATACAGAACATGACAAGATTTGACAAGGATGTGGAGTAATTGGGACCCTCGTGCACCCTTGATAGGGATGTAAAATGGCAGAGCCACAGTGGAAAACATTATGGCAGTTCCTCAAAAAATTAAAAATAAAATTGTCACATGATCTAGTAATTCCATTTCTAGGAATATACTCAAGAAAACTGAAAACAAGGTCTTAAAGAGATATTTGTACACCGATGTTCATGGCAGTATTATTCACAATAGCTAAAATGTGGAAGCAACACAAGTGTCTATCAATGCATGCATGAAGGGATAAATAGAATGTGGTATTTACATATAATGGAATATTATTCAGCCTTAAAAAAGAAGGGGTTTCTGACACATGCTACATCATGGATGAACTTTGAGGACATTATGCTAAGTGAAATAAGCCAGTCACAGAAGACATATACTGTATGATTCCATTTATATTATGTACTTAGAGTAGTCAAACTGATGGAAACAGACAGTAGAATGGAGGTTGCCAGGAGCAGGGAAAGGAGAGAAGGGGGAGTTATTGTTTACTGGGTAGAGAGTTTCAGTTTGGGAAGATGAAAATGTTCTGGAGATGGATGGTGGTGATGATTGCACAACATTATGAATGTACATAATACCATTGAACTGAATTCTGTACTTAAAATTTCATGTTATATGTAGTTTACCACAATAAAAAAATAAGAACAAAACAAAGCAAAACAAATGTTCCACTACAGTCACCTAAGACCTGAAAGTTTAAGTCTCTACAGACTGCTTCCCCTGCCATTGTGCCCCTACTCCTTCTCCACTGTAAGTCTGAACTTAACACATACTTAGCTTTTCAGCATGATGGAGTATCCAGATACTACAGTGTGTACAGACTAAGTATCAGTGAGAGAAGTGCAAATCAAGCCATCAAAGAGGTTTGATTTATACCCTTTCCTTGATGATTAGAAGTATCTCTAGGATCTTCATTCTTTTCAGGCTTGAGACCAATTAAAATGTAAATCTTTCCAAGAGAGAATGTTTTAAGCATTTTCATCTTTGAATGAAATTCAGATCCTTTTATCTTCTGTCTCTTTTCCTAAAACAAAGCTTCTTTTAATTACAAAGGTAATGGAGAAAAAGGGTTAATAGGAATACACACCAAGAGCTCTTACAAACTGTCAAGATGCAGACAAACGGCCCAAAAGAAGGAGTGGTGAGAAGATAGAGGCAGAGCGAATCCAGGTGGCCCCTGAACAAAGAAAAAGATGGTTAAAGTCACTTAGCAGCAGGAAAATGAAAATAACAAAATAGCACTTTATATTCATGAAGCTGGCAACTTTTAAAAAATGCTATATCACCTATTGAGGACAGGAATATGCCGTAAAGGGTGCATTCATACACAGTTTGTAAAAATGTGAAGACTTTTTTCATTTTAGAAAAGCAATCTGTTGGAATACTTTATTTTCTGTTTATTTTGTTTTATTTTATTATTTTATTTTATTTTATTTCTTTGGCTGCATTGGGTCTTTGTTGCTGTGCACGGGCTTTTTCTAGTTGCGGTGAGCGGGGGCTACTCTTCGTTGCAGTGCACAGGCTTCTCATTGTGGTGGCTTCTCTTGTTGCAGAGCAGGGCTCTAGGCATGGGGGCTTCAATAGTTGCAGCACGCGGGCTCAGTAGTTGTGGTGCATGGGCTCAGTATTTGTGGCTTGCAGGATCTAGAACACAGGCTAAGTAGTTTTGGCACACGGGCTTAGTTGCTCCACGGCATGTGGGATCTTCCCTGACCAGGGATAAAACTTGTATCCCCTGCATTGGCAGGCAGATTTTTAACCACTGCACCACCAGGGAAGTAAAAGTACATATATTCTTCCACTCTCTGGTCCCATCCTTAAAAATCTACCCCAAGAAATGAAATGAAACCCCCTCTTCCTCTTTTAGGCAGTATGTAGGATATGGATGGATAAATAGGATATATATATATAGATATATAGATATATAGATATATAGGATATATATATCCACATATAGGACACATATATATATCCACATATATATATGAATATATAGGATATATATATCCACATATATATTCATATATATATGTACATATATGAATGTTTGCTACATAGTGCCATAAAAGAAAAAAAAATAAGCTTTGTACATTCTTGCCATGGACTATGATGCAACCACTAAAAAGAAAAAAATTAGAGCCATGTCAGATGACTTAGATGAAATTCCATGAAGAATTGTTGAGTAGGAAAATCCTTGTGTAGGAAGTGTAGCCCATTTTGGAAAAACAAGTAATCACTCACACACACACACACACACACGAAACATGCACACACATACCCACTGTATCACCCACAGAGGATCCTAGGATTATATTTGTATAAGAATGTATGTTCCTGAAGACATATGGAAGGTTTATTACTAGGTAATTCACATTATTTCCCTGTGGAGAAGTAGGCTGATGTGGGTAGAGAGAGAAGAGGGGGAAATGAGTTTACAAGTTGAAAAGAAGAAAAACAAAAAAAGGAACAAAAAATGAAATGTATTTTTTGCATTGCTGTTTTCTATATGCCAGTATACATATAAATAAATTTATTTTGAAAGATAAAACCAAAATATAGTACCTTTTATAACTAAAAACATGGGAAAAAAATGAGGCTTCATGAGGGATACTGCCTGCCACTCTTGGGATTATACTTATACTTTGCCCAATTAAAAAAAAAAAAGTAACTCATCATTCAATATGAGTTTTGATGATGCAAAAAATTCATTTCGCAATTTCCTTGTAAATAAAATAGCTATCATTTTGCTGTTCTGTGTATCCCTGGTTCAAAGAAGCAGAGGTAGTAAGGAGAGGATGGTTCATAGTTCAGCATCATGACCTAAAAATGTAAATAGTGGTGTCATCTATAATAAGTAGTAAAATAAAACTTCATCAGTTATTGTTTTGAGTAGTAATCAAACACAAGTAACCAAGTTATACACACAAAACTCATTTCCCAGTTCTAGGAAGGTGTCTTAGAAAGGAGTAGCTAAAGAGAGCAATGCAGAACCATACTTGCCTCTGGTTGCAAGCTATACCTCTCAACACATGATCATCCTCTAAACTGGTTTCCTAATTTGTGTTTCTAAAACTGAAGATGGGGCTGTTTAATGCTATGAAATTCCCATTCCTGATTTATTCATTTTGATTCATCTCTCTGTTGGCCAGTATATAAGTATGAATTTATTTTCAAAAATCATAATACACAGATGATCAATTTTCAAAATATTTGAAATTGTACCTATGAAGCTTTTACATCCTAGAGGAAACTTGATTAGTGACAATAAAGATGAATCAGTCTATTTCCCTTAGAACTTAGCAGATGCTTTTCCATTACCTTCAGCGTTTTCAGCAGAAAAGTTTGAGGTCAGACCAGTTTGTGTTATTTTTTAGGTAATTTTATTGTTTGTTTCCTTTTTTAGTCCACTGTGCTTATATGATGTTTACTTTAATAATTTAATTATCTTGCCAGCCTGTTAATTTTTCCACTGAGGTTGCTTGTACTGTTATGAAACCATTTGATATGCATATCCTAGTTTTTCTAAAAAACACTGTAAAGTTTTCTTTAATGTTGTCTTTGAGCTTTGTTTCTGTTCCAGTTGTCCTGTCTTCTTACAGAACTCATAACTTCTTAGATTCCACGTCCATTTTGTTATCAATATCTACTATATTCTCACAAATATGTTTTTCTTTGAATGCTGAAATCTGTTCCTGATATCACTAGTGTTTTCTTTCTTTCAATAGGATTTCTACCCTTTTCTTCTTTCAATTCTTGCTTTAATTCTGCAATTGCATTTTTAGTTTAGTCTGTGTAACTGGTATGATACACCACACTTAAGATATTATGCAAAGGCTCAGAATTGGAAATTTCTTAATTGTGTAAGCTAGCTTAATTTCTCTCAAACAGGTCTCATTTCCACAGATGCCAAAATACATAATATTATTATTTCCAATAACTCTTTAAGATATATTGATATATACCTAAAATTATATATATAGTTTTATATATATATATACACTATTCCAGCTGTAACAAATTTAGTGGGTTAAAACAACACTAATTTATTACCTTAGAGTTCAGGAGGTCTGAAGTCTAAAATGGATTGGCAGAGTTGTGTTCCTTCTGAAGACTCTAGGGGACAATCTATTTCCTTGCTTTTTTCCAACTTCTAGAAACCATCTTCTTCCCTGGGCTTGTGGCCACACATCACTACAGCCTCTGCTTCAGCCACATATCTTTCTCTAACTCTGACCCTCCCGCCTCGCTCTTAATCCTTATGATTACATTGGATAATTCAGAATAATCTCCCCATCTCAAGAACCTTATTCACATTTGCAAAGTTACCTTTTACCATGTAAAGTACCATGTCTATGAGTTTGTAGAATTAGGACATGGACATCTTTGGCAGGCCATTATTCAGCCTACTATAATTAAATTCATATATGATTTTCTCAGTCACTGGCAAATTTACAAATTCCCACTAGATTTTCTTCTAATTTCCCCTTCCAACTTGCTTGATTTAACAGAAAGGGTGGCTGGATCTTTATCACCTCCTTTTATAATAAACAGGTAAATAATAAGTAAACTGCTTTCCTGAGTTCTATGAGCCCCTCTAGCAAATAAATCAAACTAGAGGAGAGGATTATTGGAAACTTGGATTAATAACTGGTGGGTCAGAAACAGGTGACAGCCTGAACTTGTAAATGGCATCTGAAGTGGGAGAAGGGGCAGACTTATAGGATTGAGCCCTTCATCTGTGGGATCTGAAGCTATTGCCATGTAGATAATGTAAGAGTTAAATTGTAGGGTGTGCAGCTGGTGTCACAGAGAATACTTAGTGTAGGAAAAACCCCAAACATCTGGTATCAGGAGCAATGCAAGTGTGGTAATTGTGTGAGGGCCAAGGTGCAGCACAAAGGAGAAGGTGAATGAATTCTTTCTACACCAGATCTTCTTGTGTTTTACTGTTCAAGTCAAACTGTTCCTCGGATTTTTTTTTTTCAGGTCCTTGCAACAGATCACATGCCATTTATCACTTTGGCTATAATATTTTCTTGGTTCTCCAAGTTATTGTTGCTGTTGTTTCCTTTTCCAATTCATACTTAACCAAAGCACCCTCCATCCAGGACTAGTTCTAAGTGATGCACCCTAAACCCCACTCACTGCCCACTTCGCGCTGACTAGAAATCTCTTCCAAGAGCTTCAGCTGGAGTCATTTCCATGCCAAAGTCCCCACCCCAATTCCCATACCAGTTACTCTACTAGGCAAAAATTGGATCTTATCGAAATCTTACTGCCTGGCATGTGGTATATTAAACGGATATAAAAACTACACTTTGTAGAAGTAACCACTTCTCTGAAGGACCCATCTTATAGGCAACACATGCCCTGCAGTGACATTCACTCTGGCCATTCCCCACTTTACTGCCATTAACAGCTCTCCCATCACAGGAAGTCACCAAGTGTGGCTCCTTATCTTTCTTCTGGGAGATAAATAATTCCTATCAACCTTACAAAGTTAAGTGTTAATCGGGAGGAAATAAAAGAGAGAAACTGAATTCTGAGAGCCTTCAGAAAGCTGTATCATATTGCTAAAGAGCTTAAATGGTGATTGTCGGGGGAGCAGAAGGTATGGGGAAATGAGAAGGAGAAAGGGAGTGCAAAGAAAGGACTTTTTTTTTTTTTTTTGCGGTACACGGGCCTCTCACTGTTGTGGCCTCTCCCGTTGCGGAGCACAGGCTCCGGATGCACAGGCTTAGCGGCCATGGCTCACGGGCCCAGCCGCTCTGCGGCATGTGGGATCTTCCCAGACCGGGGCACGAATCCGTGTCCCCTGCATCAGCAGGCGGACTCTCAACCACTGCGCCACCAGGGAAGCCACAAGGGAAGCCCCCAGGACCTTTTGATATATGTCCTCATGGCGTAGCATGTGTGATGAGTTTTCCTTTTTTGGACAACCTTCCAGTTAGTGGGAATTATTCTCAATTTTGTTAACAGCCATCTGTCAATGGTTGTGTTAATTTTTATCTTTTTCTGTGTCTTCATACGGGTGAGGGCTACTATTCGGATGACATTTTAAACAAAAGTTCTCACACTTTCTTTCTCTTGTAGGAGGAGACAAGAAAGGACTGAGGAGGAAGGGGAGATGGAAGATCAAGAGGAAGAAACATGGACCTTGAAGATGATGGAGGAGTAAGACATGGAGATCACCTTCCTCCCCCAAAACACATCAGAAATACATCTACACGTGGAACAACTCCTACAGAACACCTACTGAACGCTGGCAGAAGATCTCAGACTTCCCAAATGGCAAGAAACTCCCCACGTACCTGGGTAGGGCAAAAGAAAAAACAAAGGCAAAAGAATAGAGACAAGACCTGTACCTCTGGGAGGGAGCCGTGAAGGAGGAAGTTTCCACACTCTAGAAGCCCCTTCACTGGCGGAGATGGATGGTGGCAGGGGCGGGAAGCTTTGGAACCACGGAGGAGAGCGCAGCAACAGGGGTGCAGAGGGCAAAGCAGAGAGATTCCTGCACAGAGGATCAGTGCTGACCAGCACTCACCAGCCTGAGAGGCTTATCTGCTCACCAGCCGGGAAGAGTGGGGGCTGGGAGCTGAGGCTCGTGCTTCAGAGGTCAGATCCCAGGGAGAGGACTGGGGTTGGATGCATGAATACAGCCTGAAGGGGGCTAGTGGACCACAGTTAGCAGGGAAGGAGTCCGGGAAAAAGTCTGGAACTGCCTAAGAGGCAAGAGACCATTGTTCCGGGGTGTGGGAGGAGAGGGGATTCAGATCACCGCCTAAACGAGCTTCAGAAATGGGCTTGAGCCGCGGCTATCAGTTAGGACACCAGAGACGGGTATGAAACGCTGAGGCTGCTGTTGCAGCCACCAAGAAGCCTGTGTGCAAGCACAATTCACTATCCATACCTCAGCTCCCAGAAGCCTATGCAGCCTGCCACTGCCAGGGTCCTGTGATCCAGGGACAGCTTCCCCAGGAGAACACACAGCATGCCTCAGGCTGGTGCAATGTCACTCCAGCCTCTGCCGCTGCAGGCTTGCCCCACATTCCGTACCCCTCCATCCCCCCAGCCTGAGTGAGGCAGAGGCCCCTAATAAGCTTCTACTTTAACCCTGTCCTGTCTGGGTGGGAACAGACGCCCTCAGGTGTCCTACATGCAGAGACGGGGCCAAATACAAAGCTGAACTCCAGGAGCTGTGCACACAAAGAAGAGAAAGGGAAATTTCTCCTAGCAGCCTCAGAAGCAGCATATTAAATTTCCACAATCAACTTGATGTACCCTGCATCTGTGGAATACATGAATAGACAATGAATCATCCCAAAATTGAGGTGGTGAACTTTGGGAGCAACTGTAGACTTGGGTTTTCTTTCTGCATCTAATTTGTTTCTGTTTTTATGTTTATCTTAGTTTAGTATTTAGGGTTTATTATCACTGGTAGATTTGTTTATTGATTTGGTTGCCCTCTTACTCCTTTTTTTAAATATATATATATATATTTTTTTTTTCCTTTTTCTCTTTTTGTGAGTGTGTATGTGTATGCTTCTCTGAGTGAATTTGTCTGTATAGCTTTGCTTTTACCATTTGTCCTAGGGTCCTGTCTGTCCGTTTTTTGTTTTGTTTTGGGTTTTTTTTTTGGTTCTTTTTTTTGGTTGGTTGGTTTTTTTTAGTACACTTTTTAGCACTTGTTATCATTGGCAGATTTGTGTTTTGGTTTGGTTGCTCTCTTCTTTCTTTCTATTTTTTCTTCTTTTTTTAATTACTATTCAATATATATTTTTAATAATTATTTTTATTTTAATAACCTTTCTTTTTTTCTTTCTTTCCTTCTTTCTTTTTTTCTTCTGAGCCGTGTAGCTGACAGGGTCTTGGTGCTCCAGCTGGATGTCAGACCTGTGCCTCTGAGGTGGGAGAGCCGAGTTCAGGACATTGGTCCACCAGAGACCTCCCACCTCCATGTTATATCAAATGAAGAAAGCTCTCCCAGAGATCTGGATATCAATGCTAAGAGCCAGCTTCACTCAATGACCAGCTAGCTACAGTGCTGGACACCCTATGCCGAAAAACTAGCAACACAGAAACACAAGGCCACCCATTAGCAGAGAGGCTGCCTAAAATCATAATAAGGTCACAGACACACCAAAACACACCACTGGACATGGTCCTGCCCACCAGCAAGACAAGATCCAGCCTCATCCACCAGAACACAGGTATTAGCCCCGTCCACCAGGAAGCCTGCACAACCTACTGAACCAACCTTACTCACTGGGGGAAGACAAAAATAATGGGAACTACGAACCTGCAGCCTTCTAAAAGGAGATTCAAAGCACAGTAAGTTAAACACAATGAGAAGACAGGGAAACACCAGCAGATGATGGAGCAAGGTAAAAACACACCAGACCAAAAAAAAATGAAGAGGAAATAGACAGTCTACCTGAAAAAGAATTCAGAGTAATGATAGTAAATGTGATCCAAAATCTTGGAAATAGAATGTAGAAAATACAAGAAACATTTAACAAAGACCTAGAAGAACTAAAGAGAAAACAAACAATGATGAACAACAGAATAAATGAAATTAAAAATTCTCTAGAAGGAATCAATAGCAGAATAATGAGGCAGAAGAACGGAGAAGTGACCTGGAAGATAAAATAGTGGAAATAACTACTGCAGAGCAGAATAAACAAAAAAGAATGAAAAGAACTGGGGACAGTCTCAGAGACCACTGGGGCAACATTAAACGCACCAACATTCAAATTATAGGGGTTCCAGAAGAAGAAGAGAAAAAGAAAGGGACTGAGAAAATATTTGAAGAGATTATAGTTGAAAACTTTCCTAATTTGGGAAAGGAAACACTCAATCAAGTCCAGGAAGCATAGAGAGTCCCATACAGGATAAATCCAAGGAGAAACATGCCAAGACACATATTAATCAAACTATCAAAAATTAAATACAAGGACAAAATATTAAAAGCAGCAAGGGAAAAACAACAAATGACATACAAGGGAATCCCCATAAGGTTAAAAGCTGATCTTTCAGCAGAAACTCTACAAGCCAGAAGGGAGTGGCAGGACATTTAAAGTGATGAAAGGGAAGAACCTACAACCAAGATTACTCTACCCAGCAAGTGTCTCATTCAGATTCGACAGAGAAATTAAAACCTTTACAGACAAGCAAAAGCAGAGAGAATTCAGCAAAACCAAATTAACTTTACAACATATGCTAAAGGACCTTCTCTAGGAAGGAAACACAAGAGAAGGAAAAGACCTACAATAACAAACCACAAACAATTAAGAAAATGGTAATAGGAACATGCATATCGATAACTACCTTAAATGTAACTGGATTAAATGCTCCAACCAAAAGACAGAGACTAGCTGAATGGATACAAAAACATAACCCATATATATGCTGTCTACAAGAGACCCACTTCAGACCTAGGGACTATACAGACTGAAAGTAAGGGGATGGAAAAAGATATTCCATGAAAATGGAAATCAAAAGAAAGCTGGAGTAGCAATTCTCATATCAGACAAAACAGACTTTAAAACAAAGACTATTACAAGAGATAAAGAAGGACACTACATAATGATCAAGGAATCAATGCAAGAAGAAGATATAACAATTGTAAATATTTATGCACCCAACGTAGAAGCACCTCAATATATAAGGCAAATGCTAACAGCCATAAAAGAGAAAATCGACAGTAACACATTAACAGTAGGGGACTTTAACTCTACACTTTCACCAATGGAAAGATCATCCAAAATGAAAATAGATAAGGAAACACAAGCTTTAAATAATACATTAAACAAGATGGACTTAATTTATATTTATAGGATATTCCATCCAAAAACAATAGAATACACTTACTTCTCAAGTGCTCATGGAACATTCTCCAGGATAGATCATATCTTGGGTCACAAATCAAGCCTTGTTAAATTTCAGAAAATTGAAATTGTATCAGGTATCTTTTCCAACCACAATGCTATTAGACTAGATATCAGTTACAGGAGAAAAATCTGTAAAAAATAGAAACACATGGAGGCTAAACAATACACTACTTAATAACCAAGAGATCACTGAAGAAATCAAAAATAACTATAAACAAATGACAATGAAAACACAGTTACCCAAAACCTATGGGATGCAGCAAAAGCAGTTCTAATAGAGAAGTTTATAGCAATACAATCCTACCTCAAGAAACAAGAAACCTTGCAAATAAACAATCTAACCTTACACCTAAAGCAATCAGAGAAAGAATAAAAATCCCCAAAGTAAGCAGAAAGAAAGAACTCATAAAGATCAGATCAGAAATAAATGAAAAAGAAATGAAGGAAACAGTAGCAAAGATCAATAAAATTAGAACTTGGTTCTTTGAGAAGATAAACAAAATTGATAATCCATTATCCAGACTCATCAAGAAAAAAAGGGAGAAGACTCAAATCAATAGAATTAGAAATGAAAAAGAAGTATCAACTGACACTGCAGAAATACAAAGGATCAGGAGAGATAGCTACAAGCAACAATATGCCAATAAAATGGACAACCTGGAAGAAACAGACAAATACTTAGAAAAGCACAACCTTCCGAGACTGAACCAGGAAGATATAGAAAATATAAACAGACCAATCACAAGCACTGAAATTGAGAGTGTGATTGAAAATCTTCCAACAAACAAAAGCTCAGGACCAGATGGCTTCACAGGTGAATTCCATCAAACATTTAGCAAAGAGGTAACACCTATCCTTCTCAAACTCTTCCAAAATATAGCAGAGGGAGAAACACTCCCAAGCTCATTCTATGAGGCCACCATCACCCTGATACCAAAACCAGACAAAGGTGTCACAAAGAAAGAAAACTACAGGCCAATATCACTGATGAACATAGATGCAAAAATCTTCAACAAAATACTAGCAAACAGAGTCTAAGAGCACATTAAAATGATCATACAACATGATCAAGTGGGGTTTATCCCATGAATGCAAGAATTCTTAAATATACTCAAATCAATCAATGTGATAAACCATATTAACAAATTGAAGAAGAAAAAACATGATCATCTCAATAGATGCAGAGAAAGCTTTTGACAAAATTCAACACCTATTCATGATAAAAACCCTCCAGAAAGTAAGCATAGTAAGCATATGTTGAACTTACCTCAACATAATAAAGACCATATATGAAAAACCCACAGCCAACATTGTTCTCAATGGTGAAAAACTGAAACCATTTCCACTAAGATCAGGAACAAGACAAGGTTGTCCACTCTCACCACTATAATTCAACATAGGTTTGGAAGTCTTAGCCACAGCAATCAGAGAAAAAAAAAAGAAATCCAAATCTGAAAAGAAGAAGTAAAGCTGTCACTCTTTGCAGATGACATGATACTATGCATAGAGAATCCTAAAGATGCTACCAGAAAACTACTAGAGCTAATCAATGAATTTGGTAAAGTAGCAGGATACAAAATGAATGCACAGAAATCTCTTGCATTCCTATACACTAATGATAAATATCTGATAGAGAAATTAAGGAAACACTCCCATTTACCATTGCAACAAAAGAATAAAATACCTTGGGATAAACCCACATAAGCAGACAAAAGACCTGTATGCAGAAAACTATAAGACACTGATGAAAGACATTAAAGATGATACAAATAGATGGAGAGATATACCATCTTCTTAGATTGGAAGAATCAACATTGTGAAAATGACTATACTACCCAAAGCAATCAACTGATTCAATGCAATCCCTATGAAACTACAAATGGTATTTTTCACAGAACTAGAACAAAATATTTCTCAATTTATATGGAAACACAAAAGACCCTGAATACCCAAAGCAATCTTGAGAAAGAAAAACGGAGCTGGAGGAATCAGGCTTCCTGACTTCAGACTATACTACAAAGCTACAGTCATCAAGACAGTATGGTACTGGCACAAAAACAGAAATATAGATCAATGGAACAGGATAGAAAGCCCAGAGATAAACCCACACACATATGGTCACCTTATTTTTGATAAAGGAGGCAAGAATATACAATGGAGTAAAGACAGGCTCTTCAATAAGTAGTACTGGGAAAACTGGACAGCTACATATAAAAGAATGAAATTAGAATACTCTCTAACACCATACACAAAAATATACTCAAAATGGATTAAAGACCTAAATGTAAGACCAGACACTAAAAAACTCCTGGAGGAAAACATAGGCAGAACACTCTATGATGTAAATCACAGCAGGATCCTTTTTGACCCACCTCCTAGAGAAATGGAAATAAAAAGAAAAATTAACAAATGGGGCCTAATGAAACTTGAAAGCTCTTGCACAGCAAAGGAAACCATAAACAAGACGAAAAGACAACCCTCAGAATGGGAAAAAATATTTGCAAAT
Source organism: Orcinus orca (assembly GCF_937001465.1). Lineage (NCBI taxonomy): Eukaryota > Metazoa > Chordata > Mammalia > Artiodactyla > Delphinidae > Orcinus > Orcinus orca. The sequence continues at coordinate 70,666,544 of NC_064560.1, forward strand.
GACAAACCGACAAAGGATTGATCTCCAAAATTAACAAGTATCTCATGCAACTCAATATCAAAAAACCAAACAACCCAATCCAAAAATGGGCTGAAGACCTTACTAGACATTTCTCCAAAGAAGATATACAGATTGCCAACACACACATGAAAGAATGCTCAACATCACCAATCATTAGAGAAATGCAAATCAAAACTACAATGAGATATCATCTCACACCAGTCAGAATGGCCATCATCAAAAATTCTACAAACAATAAATGCTGGAGAGGGTGTGGAGGAAAGGGAACCCTTTTGCACTGCTGGTGAGAATGTAAATTGATACAGTCACTATGGAGAACATTATGGAGGTTCCTTAAAAAACTAAAAATAGAACTACCATACAACCCAGCAATCCCACTACTGGGCATATACCCTGAGAAAACCATAGTTCAAAAAGAGTCATGTACCATAATGTTCATTGCAGCTCTATTTACAATAGCCAGGACATGAAAACAACCTAAGTGTCCATTGACAGATGAATGGATAAAGAAGATGTGACACATACATACAATGGAATGTTACTCAGCCATAAAAAGAAATGAAATTGAGTTATTTGTAGTGAGGTGGATGAACCTAGAGTCTGTCATACAGAGTGAAGTAAGTCAGAAAGAGGAAAACAAATACCTTATGCTAACATATATATATGGAATCTAAGAAAAAAATAAATGGTTCTGAAGAACCTAGGAGCAGGACAAGAATAAAGACCCAGACGTAGAGAATAGCCTTGTGGATTTGAGGACATGGGGAGGGGAATGGTAAGTTGGGGCAAAGTGAGAGAGTGGCATGGACTTATATATACTACCGAAAGTAAAATAGATAGCTAGTGGGAAGCAGCCGCATAGCACATGGAGATCAGCTCAGTGCTTTTTGGCCAGCTAGGGGGGTGGACAGGGAGGGTGGGAGGGAAACGTAAGAGGGAGGAGCTATAGGGATATATGTATATGTCTAACTGTTTGACTTTGTTGTAAAGCAGAAACTAACACACCATTGTAAAACAATTATACTCCAATAAAGATGTTATAAAAAAATACTGGAAAATAAAAAAAGGAAGAAACACATTGCAGCACATTCCTACTTTGAGGAATCGTTGTGGATGTTGGGTCTTATGTGACTTAGCATGAAGACACACCTCAAAGAAAAAGACTGCTTTGGTTACTGCATATTTCCAAATTTATTTGTAAAGTCTGGTAACATCATTCATTTATTTATAGCCTTTGGGTTTGCTAAGTGTTTTCTGGCCATCACCCTGCCTTCCTTTCTAGGTCAGAATTCTTTTCTCCACAACTTAACTTACCTATTCCCAACGAGTCTATTCTCTCCTTCAACTGGATTCTTCTTCCCTGGACCTCATTATCAAGACCGTTTTTTTTTTTTTTTTTTTTTTTTTTTAATCTTTCCTACAGTAACAGATTCTAAGTGCCTCCTCATTTCCCAGTCATTTCTAACTGACTCATTCCTGAGCACTTGATGCTCTCCATATTGTCCCTGAAGCCCCGAAGAAGATCATCCTGCTGTCACCTCTGGTTCTAGGAAAAGTTTTTTTCTTGCTCTTCATTCTTATTCCTACCCTGTTTAATCAGGCAGCTTCCAGCCAACTCCTGGCTACAGGATGCACGCATCAAAAGCTCTTCCAATTACCCTTTCAAAATTTAGTTTGCTTACATTGCTTGGGGTTGCTTCGTTTTGTTTTCCTCCAATAAATATAGAACGTGCAGGGGAGGGTGATGTATTTATTTGCCACATTCTTCTTAGAGTTTTGGTTAAAGTATTCTGTCAACAAGGGAAGAAAATTGCTTAACCCTCCCTCTCTAAGCCTCTTGGCTATTGAGAGCCTGGACCTTGAGTCTCTACTAGATTGGCCTCAAGTGCCTAATTCTGGCTTCTCCCAAGCCCCAGGTATTTAGCTCCTGCTTTCCTCAGCTTCTCTTTCTCTTGGACTCTTTTCTTCCCTGAAGAGCAGGATACAATCACCACATCTGTCTCAGTGGACTTCTAGATTCTATACTTTTATTTAATGTTTTCATGAAGAAGCAATGAGGATTGCACTTCTTTGTGAAAGTTGACACCCAGGGCATGTTTACAATATGTTTAGAACATTTTGTTTCCATTAAACAGGTATATAGCATCTTCATAAGAGCTACCACAAGTTTCACCTCTTTCTTAGATGGTAGAGAGCTGTTTTGTTCACATGGTATTCTAAATCTTAGTTTCTGGAAGTCAAATCTCCTTAGTTCTGGCCTGGGGAATAAAGTCTGCCTAAATGTGCATGCTGCTTGCTGAATTAAACTACTTGGACCCAAGCCTAAAACAGACTTCTAGTTCTGGCAAGATTCATACATACTTCTATCTAGAAACGGTCCTAATTTTCTATTCAGGAGCAGATTCCTAGATCATGTACTCTGATTTCACTATATAGAAGGCACTTCCCTACAGCCTTCAAAGATTCTCCTCCTGAGCTCCAGATAACTTTTGCAGAGTCAGGGATGGGCAGCCTGCAGACTACCCTTGAGGGAATGTAGGCTCCTCCCACCCTAGATTAATGTTTCCTCAATAGATACGACCAGGGGAAGTGGAGGCAGATTTGAAGATTTTGTCCCCCAGAGCTGATGTTACCCAAAAATTAGAAATTCACCCTTCTCACATCTTCTGCAGTCATCTGAATTGGCTTCTGAAATTTAAAAGAGATTTTTGGAAATCAACATGGAGTTAATTCATTCATTTAAACAGATATATATTGGGCATCTACTCTGTGACAGGTATGATTTAGGTACCAGGCACATGATGGTAACAGCAGGCAAAGACTTGTTCTTGGTCCTTAAGAAGGAGATATACAAGTTAACATGTTTTTAAATGTTTCATTAAATGTAATAAGCACTATACAGCATTATACATAATAGCCAAAAACGGGAAACAATCTAAATGATTATCAACTGGTGAACAGAAAATCAAACTGTGGTAGATCCATACAATGAAACAGTATTTGGCAATAAAAAAGGATGAAGTCATAACACATATAGATGGACTCTGAAAACATTATGCTAAATGAAAGAAACTAAACACAAAGAACCACATATTATATGAATCCAGTTATATGAAATGTCCACAAAAGGTCTATAGAGACAGTAAGTAGATTAGTGGTTGTTTGAGCCTGGGGAGGTGGGGGTGAGGATGGGGATGATGAATGACTCCAGGTGGGCATGAGAGAAATATCCTAAAATTGAATTGTGGTGATGGTTGTACAACTCTCTAAGTTTATTTAAAATAGACAATGTATTGTCTATTGACATGTATGCTTAAAATTGATGAATTCCTTGGTATATAAATAATGTATGCTTAAAATAGATGAATTTCTTGGTATATAAATAATACCTCAATAAAGCTGTTTAAAAATTAATTCGGCCAGACTTCCCTGGTGGCTCAGTGGTTGCGAGTCTGCCTGCCGATGCAGGGGACATGGGTTCGTGCCCCGGTCCGGGAAAATCCCACATGCCACGGAGCGGCTGGGCCCATGAGCCATGGCCGCTGAGCCTGCGCATCCGGAGCCTGTGCTCTGCAACGGGAGAGGCCACAACAGTGAGAGGCCCGCATACCGCAAAAAACAAAAACAAAACAAAACAAAAAAAATTAATTGGGCCAATAAACTCCGGAAATGATTAGTTAAAAATAATTATTATTGTTCTAAAGGAATTAAGGAGGGGAGAGTGATAAATAAATACTGTGCATACATATGTTTCTCCTTAAATAATGTGGCCAGTGTGGGTTTTGCTGAGGCAACAATATTTAATGGGAAATCTGAAGAGTGAGGAGGAGCCAACCACAAGAAACACTGATGGGAGAGACTCCTAATGAGAAGGAACAGCTTGAACCAAGGTCCTGGGGTGGGAAAATCTTTGGTCTATCTGAAGTTCATGTGGATGGGAACAATGTTGTACAGGGCCATGAGATCCATGTTATAAGCCTAGATTCTATTCTCCAGACTCAACCCCCTGCAGAGTCTGGAGAACAGAGCAGTATGCTTCATTTTTTTTTTTTTTTTTTTTTTTTAGATTAACCTGAGATTAAACAGGGTAAGAGAGAAAGTGGGAAAATCAGATCAGATGCTGTTCCATAGGCCAGGAGGAAAACAATCATGTCTTGGATGAAGATGAAGATGGACAGAAATAGATGCATGTTATTTGTATGCTTGAGGTAGATCCAACCGTAGTTGCTTTAAAATTTGGGTTTTGAAGAGTGAGGTAGATAGAGGAATCAAAGATGACTCCCACATTCTAGTTAGAAAATTCACTATCAACTTACTAAAATAAGAAAGTTGGAGGTAGGGACAGATTTGGGACGCAGAGAATCAAGAGTTCCATTTTGGACGCATTATGTTTAAAATGCTTCTGAACACAGGAAGAGTGGTGGAGAAGGCAACCAAAATATAGGTTTGCAAAGGAGACTGAAGTGTGGTGACCAGAGAGGCCAAAGAAAACTCGGCAGACTGTGATATCACAGAATTTTATGAAAGGGAGACTTTTGAGAAAGCAAGAGTGGACAACAATTTTGGGTACCATGAGGATGGGCAAAATGGGGGTTCATGAGCCTAACGAAAGCAGTCTCTGTAGAGATGATGGTAGAAGCCATACCAGAATCAGTTGACACCTGAAGGGAGTGAGGATGTGGGGGCTGTATACGTAGATGATTCAAAATACTTGGACGTGAACGGGAGATAAGGATATGACATTCCTTTTAAGGAAATGTAGATCAAGGGAATGTTAGTATACCTGTTTACTTTTGGCTCCAAATGTTAGAAAGCCCCAAAATAACCACTTAAACTAGATGTCTATTTTTCTCCCTCATTAAATTAGGCAGTAAGAAGTTCTGGGCTGCTCTGGTGTCTCCCCAAACATCAGGGGTCCAGATCCTTCTACCATATAGCTATGTCAACATCAGCATGGGAGGGAGGGAGGAAATCCTCAGGTCCTCCCATTCTGAAGATGTTTCTTGCATCTGCTTACTCATTTAAATGGCCACACCTAAGTGCAAGAGTCTGGGGTATGTCTGTTCCAGGTGTTTATGGGCTCAGCTAAAAGCATAAGTTCTTTACTGAAGGGAGAAGGGGGCAGTGGATATCGAACATCAGCTATCATCCTTTACCAGAGATATGGTTTAATTTTTGCTAGTTTGTTTGCTTGCTTTTTTTGTTTAGGTGTTTATACCTGTGTAAAAAATTAATAAACAGAAACCTCAATTAAATAGAGTTGGAAGACCAGAAGGGGGAGCTTTCATGCCCTGTGGTAATAGCAGAGCCCAACAGAAAAGAAAGAAAGACTTCTCTTCTTCCTGGCAAGGGCTCCACCAATGAAAAGTCATGGACACTCTTTATTATAGCCCTCTCAACTTCGTTCTCGTTTCTATGAAAGCCTTCTGCTTCTCTTACTGTGCAGGGGATGTAGCTCGCCGTGGTTGCAGAGCCTGAATTGCAATTCTCCACTGATCCCAATAAATCCAGTCTTTGCTGGAGAAATATCTGGTGGTCTATTTGTTTCAGGTCAACAACTGTTTAGTTTGTAAACTGATCCAGTAAAGGAGTGCTGGATGCAGATCAATGGACCAAGGGCCACAAAATCCTTGAAAGGGATGAGGGGATAGGATTCAGAACCCAAGTCAAAATGTTGGCCTTTGAAAACAGAAGGCACCTTTCACTGGTTGCAATTTTGAAGGAAAAAGATGAGACAGTGCAGATGTAGGTGAGCTTTAGTACTGAAAATTATGTAAAAGATGAGAAATTCCTTACTGATGGCATCTACTTTCCAGGTGACATTTGAAGCAAGGTCAGCTTAAACTGGAAGTTTCAGCAGAGAAGAGAAGCCATGGAATTGTTTCTTGCCTTTGAGATCCAACTTAGCAGGCAGACTCAATAGAGCCTAAGGGCAGTGGTAAGAGCCCATCTGAGGCTCAGGATTTTATTCTTAGAGTAAAACCAAGGTGAGCTAGGCAGGGTCAGACCACATTAGCCAAGTGAAGCTGCTGACGCAGGTGTGGAGAAGGTAGATTAATACAAGGTTGGGGTTTGGCAAGGCAAGTACTAAGAGGTTAGAGAGCGGGAAGTTGTTACAGAAACTTGGAAGGAAGTGATTCTAATGGTCACCAGCATTATCATCATCAATCAGGTCCAATAACAGCTATTTATATATTTAATGCCTAATTTGCATAGAGCACTTTTAATTGTAAAGATTGATATTTTGTAGCATGTCTGTGTTGTACATAAAAACTATTTTTTTTAACTTTCAGTGGTTCAGAGGATGTTTTCTTGTATGTATGGAATTGTCCCTAGTTTAAGTCCATTTCCCAAATTGTTATTACTATTACCTCTGAAGAAAAACAGTCCTGCAATTTCCTCATAGATCATTTTATACTCTCCTCATTTTTGACCTTCCTCCTCTGTAGAACAAATGATTCTCTAAACATGTCTCAATGTTCCATCACATAAATCATTTGGATCCCTCTTATCTGAACCCTCTCCAAGTTTTCCATACCCTTTTGAAATGTAGGACCAAAGGCAAATTCAGAGGTTTGACTCTCTAAAGAGCCATGGTGGAGGTTTCATTTTATAAGGTGTCATGAAAAGAAAGATGGAGAAAGATGAAAAGACTGCTCAGCAATCTGGAATGTTCCAGTCTTGGTGCAGGTTGGGTGGCCCTTAACAAGCTGTTTGAGGGTTAATTTGTGTTTCCAGTGGCAACTCTGCTCTTGAAGGCATTTTCCTAGGAGACTAAATTCCCAGGCCAACACACCTAGATGAAAATGCCATTATTGGTACCAAAATACACTCAGTGCTGCGTTGTTGGATTTTAGATTTACATTAAGACCCAAGGTTTAAAGTAAACTTCTGGGAGAACTTAACAATTCCCTTTGACATTATTCAATGGAAAAAACTATCTAAACATGACTTACACTCAAGTTGTAATATGAAGACAGTAGGTAAACTGAAAGGGACAGGGGACAATTCCTGGCCCTTAATCACTTTATTCCAAGAGAGGTCTGCCATGGTATCTTGGACTTCTTTCCGTTTTAACTACTGCTACTACTATACTCTTCATCATCAATTTCCTGGGAACTGTAAGAACTACTGAAACCTGTTCCTGGTTTGTTCGGTTATTATTTCTGTCATTGGATACCATTATATTTCAAACTATTTCTGTTGGAAGAGTATCTCAAATTTCCAATGTGATTTTGTATCAAAACTGCTAATTTCCAGAATGTGTGCTTAACTTATGGTCTTCTGCAAAAGGTGGAAAACAAGTTCTTGGTTTCAAGCTCAGGTTGACTGTCCCCACATTGTACAGAAGAGATGGTAGGACGAGGTCCCTGTAACACAGATCTACAAGCCCCTCCACACAAAGTCACAGGGACGTGGAAGTGACCCAGGCTGCAGATCGCCTTTTCCTGGGGCTCGTAAAAAAAGTAAATAAAATATGCATGTGTATGTGAAATATGTGTGTTTGTATATGTGCATGCGTGTATATATATGTGTATAGAGACATGCAGCTATAATTTGTATAAATGCATATATATGTACATGAATATATATGAATATACAATATATATAAATACATTAATACATATTATATTTATATAAGTTTAAAATGCCTCTTGATTTACCATTTGATTAAAGTCCAGAGGCACTCCCTATCTTAACTTCTGCATTAACCGTCCCCAAAACAAACGAAAAGTAATATCCATAATACCCATTTCTTTAAAGGAACAAAAACAGCCTTTTGCCATTTATTCTAAAACACTAATTTATCATCAAAGTTGTAGTCTTAAACTCACAAATATCTTTTTTACTGTACTTTTCAACAGATGATTTCTGGTGCGTTTGCCAAATGTCACAGATTCCCAGGTCATGTCCCAAATGATCAGGGCACTTGCGGTACCTGGTATTTGGTTCCTAAACCCTGTTCTCCAGACTAGATGGAGTGTGTGAAGAAAAGGATGTCTCTATTTGCCTTTGTCTTTAAGAAAGTGAGTAATTGTCTCTCTCCTTGCCTAGTCCCTCCATGGAGACTTTACTGGCCCAAATTTTTAAAAAAGTTCCTACCACACTCGCATTTTCTGTAAGTGCAATTAGTTGCAGGTACAAAATTTGGAGCAAAGAGGCCTCTTGTGGCCTGTTGTACCTGCAGTTATCCAACTGTGGCTGCAGTTTTTCAGTGCACAACTGATTGTACCCACAAAAAGAAAGGCTAAACTCTGAAAATGGGTCCCTTTAAGACAGTTGGGGGATTGCGTGCCTCTGGTTGGCAAATTGCAATCTTTTATAGAGGCACGGCCATCGCTCTGGCTCACACCGCAAATCTGAAATCCAGGTTAGGCAACTCGGTTGAGGGAGAAGCCCCGCAGGAAAGCAGGTGCAGAACCCTCCCCCACTCCACCTCGACCTCAGCTGCACCTTGAGCTACCAATGGACATTAGTGTATTCAGCGTTCTGGCCTCCATCCCCTGCTTAGTTCACTAGTCACTCTCCAAAAGGGTTTGAAGAGAGAAACTCAGTCACACTGTCAATAGAACACACTTAACCAACTCTAAATTTGCTTTAAAGAGACAGCTATGAAGATTGACTTTTGCAAAGTGACTCACTCCACCGTTGTGGAGTTGCATCAAAAGATGTCCGTGTGCTCCCACCTGTTATTAACTGTGGCACTGAGTCCATAAGAAAGGGTTTTGAAGGAATTCCAGTGTGAATCCTCTAATTCAATAATCCGATAACATAAATTTGAGTAATGGATATTAATATTATGTTCAAGACACGCTCACAACTTTCATCTCTCTCCTTCTCAAACAGACAGAGCATGCATTGTGAGAGGCTCCTGATGAAATAATAAAACCCAATTCTCATCTAAAAAAAAGAATCATTATAGGAGGATGCTAATTTACTTTATATGACCTTCAATTGATTATTCTGTGGCTGCTACACAAATATCACAGGAGCTATTGATTGTAAAACCTACCAAATAGATCTCTAATAGCTTTTACTGGGCAAAAATAATTATGCTTGCACTGTGGTCAAACACACATAAACCAATGTGGAGATATTAATGTATGGTATTATTACTCATCTGTCTACGAGGTATGGAAAAGACCCTTCATGGGAACACACTACGTCTAAGCCTCATGAAAGCTCAATATCCAAGCCAACAATTACAGCCAGTTACACTGAAAAATTGATTACTGTAACTAAAAGGCAGAGCTGGAAAGCAGAGGCTGCAGCTTGCTTAGTAAAAGTAAAAGAATAACGAGAGAAATCCTAATTGAGGAGAAATCCTGCTGCAGTGGCTGTGTGGACACAGAAATTGAATTTCCCCCTGCTGTTGGCAGCAGAGGAACTTGTCGGAGTCAAGAGCTTTCTATCCAGCCCAGATCAAGATCAATGATCAACACCTGTAAAAGGTCAGTGTGTCTAATCAAAGAACAGATCATCTATCTCTCAAGGAAAAGTGTACAACATAATCCAGCAATGCTGCACTGCTGGCCACGGAGAGCACAAAAAACCCAGGGAAAGAGAAACTCTAGTTCCCCTTTGGTGAACAGTAAGGATGCTCTGATCATACAAAATGTGGATCTAGACGTTGGAGGGCGGCGATCTGGGGTGGCTCAAGGTGGCCCTAAAGCAGATGAATAAAAGCCACGAACTGCAGGTGGAACTTTCTGGGGAAAATATTTTAGACTTCAGAATTCCTCAGCAAGTCTATCACTTGCCCTCCATTCCTCCCCACCTCAGCCAGTATTTTATATAATAATGCAAACATAAAAATATCAATAGCAAAAAAACCCTGCTCTCAAGGTATTAAAATGAGGAATGATACATTTTTAGTACCTAGAATGAACAGACCAGAATGTGAATAGACGTGAGTGATGGATAAGGAAAAACTATACTCAGTATCTTGTAATAACCTATAATGGAAGAGAATACAAAAAAGAATATATATATATATAACTGAATCACTTTACTGTGTGCCTGAAACTAACACAATACTGTAAATCAACTATATTTCAATAACATTTTTTTTTTAATTCACAAAGAAAAGAGACAGAGACTTTGTTTACCCAATGTGGGTTCTGTGCTGTGTTTGTGGGGGGGAGAGTAAAGGATGAAGGAGAGGGGACACTTGTATCCCATGAAACAGAACAGAATAATACCCCATGAATCCCATTCATATATCCCATAAAACAGAACAAAATTGGAATGTGCAGCTGGAGAACTGTGCATTCCAATGACTGGAAAGATTTTCCAAAGTACTTCTGTCCAGACCCCACCCTAGACCAAGAGAATCAGAATGTTGCTCTGGACACTGGTATTTTCTTAAACCCCCCCAGGTGAGTCTCCTGAGAAGCCAGACTTGAGAACCACTAACTTTGAGGAAAGATGCTTCCTAGCCCTGGGAGGTCTCTAACAAATGGCAAACCTGGAACTACCCACATGCACCCTCCCCCTGCAGCGATATGGCTCAAATGTTTGTTTCTCTTCCTTTTTGGCATTATCAGTTCCAGTTGTTAAAGGCAGGAAAGCTGGAGTCACTGCTCTCTCTCATTTTCGTGATGTATGATTCAGAAGCAAGACGGGGGTGGAGGGTTGGGGGGTGATGTTTGCTGCTGTGGTTGCTGGGTTTTTTTGTTTTTGTGTTTTTTTTTAAGAAATATGCTTTTTCTGAGAAACCTCGAAGCCTTGAAGCCACCAGCAGCACTGTCTGTTTTGTTCCAAGGCCTTGTCTGGGCATAACTGACAACTGTATAGACACTCTTGGAACATATAAGGGAGGGGAGGGTGTCGACATTCTGCTTGTCCTCAGTTGTTCTCAAATTACATGATAAAGTAGATGTTTTGGATACTTTAAACCAGAAAGAATTATGGAGTCCAATTTTAAAAACCGTAACAAGTTAGCAGGACTAATTGTAGCTGCCTTCACAGAACAGCCTAGGAACTCAGAACTACAAAGGCAAGGTGCTTGCAATACAATTAGTTTGAGTATTTGGAAAAGATTTCCCGTGATTTGAGGTTCAGCTCTTTTTCTGAATTGTTGCAATCTGTTCTCATGGCCCTTAAGATCTAGGTTAGGTTTTGTTTGGGGTAGTTTTTGCACCCTATGGAGACTAGTTATTAGTGCTTTGTTAATACTGTTTACTTAGGTCTTGGGGGAATATTGCCTGAAGTGTGCAAGAGACCACATCGAGTTCAGACTTAACTGGCAAACTTCATACTATCACAGAAACAGACCAGAGGCAACGAATTCTATCACTTAAATGTGTTCTTCACTTACACTTCCCTCCCAAAGTTAAGCATCATAATTCTTCCAGTTTTTAGAGACTAAACCCAGTGAAGGCCCGTGGGTCCACAAACACAATCCAAAGCAGCGTGTGCATTAAGGGAAAACGAATCCCCCAGCGATCCTGCCGCCCCCCTGTCCTCCAGCGGCGGGCTTAGAGCACACGCCGTCCATGTCACCTGAGCGTACCTGTCCGGTTCTGGCTTTGGAGAAAGCAAGGGCTCGCAGAGGCACCTCCAGCCCCGCAAGGCTCGAGGAGGAGAGCGGAGGGATGAGAAGGGATGCGTCGGGCGGTCCCTCAGGTGCGGCCCCACCTGCCGGCCGATTGGCAGAGGCAGCAAGCTCGGCGGCAGGGGGGCAGATGATGGACGGCCTGTCTCCCAGCCGGGGTCCGAGCGGCGGGGCGCCGGGAATGTAAATACGCGCGCTCTCAGCGCCTGCCGGCACCGAGCCGGGAGAGCAAGACGCAGGCACAAAAGGACCCGGCTTGGAATGTTTAGGTTTTGAAGATGAGTTTCTATTCTATCTCTGTGGGAGAAAGCAAAACACACTCTGGCAAAGTGAAGGGCGAAGAACCTCGCATAATTTAGGACTGATGTTTGACAAATCATTTCGCCATCAAAACATCCCTAAGCCTCCCCTTCCCAAATTGCAGTTTCACAGTCCTGTTTTTGTGGTATGTGAATGATGCCCTATCAGGATCTGAGAAACAATATGAAATCAGACCTGAACAGTTGCATCCTCTTATCTCAGGAAATATTAAAATCATTGAAAATATGTTTAAAATAATGGGGGAGAGGCAATGTACTTTAGATGCTCTCTGCAGGATAAAAATATAAGACAATTGGATATTATATGCTTAACAAAACTTTATTTCAAAAAGAATAAAATGAGATAGATGTATTCTAGAGATATCGTTTCCACATTAGAATGTGTAAAATTTTCATAATTTGACTGACTCTCACGTGTTTAAAAGTCCTGAGCAATTTGAATGTTTTGTTTATCCTTGCAAAAAGATGACAGAGCATGGTTTTGGGAATTCGATTTAAGAAGTGTCCTTTTTAAAACTTATTAGGCTGAGAGCAGGGATTGAAGCAGGCAGACGGATAACAGGAAAAAAAAATGTCCTGAAGCATCATGGAAATGGGGCTGGTAGAGAGCTATTGTATCATCCAGGCTCTTTGGCAACTGAAGGACGTGTCGGTTCACCGTGAGTATTTCGTCCTGTACAAGCTGCCGAGCCGAAGGTAATACATCTCATGTCAGGGAATAAGGCAGTCCTGGCTGAACGCTGATGCAGTCACTTCTGAGAACAATATAGTTGGAGAGTTTGGAGAATATAGTGGCTTTTTTTTTTAATATGTGAGGGAAATATTATCCTTGTCTAATTGTGCTTTAGAATATAAACCACCCCACTCTGCTTCGCCACTATCACCACCAAGAAAATGAAAGCCACGTTTAAAATAGCAGTAAGTGAGACTGAATCATGTGACAAAGATGTGCTTTATCTCATTGTGTTGAAAAGTGAGGAGGGGGAGAAAGAACTTAGCCACATGCATTTCTCTTTTAAGTACTATATTTTAATACTATAAGTTTAGAAAACAGAAAAATTTAAAGGAACATAATAAATCATCAGGCTACACTGATAGCATATACAAGACAAGAAAAGAAGCAAATAAATAAGTACACACATGTTCATGCATGTTTCTCTTTTGAATTTTTGTTTGGATGCTTAAATACTTTTATAAAGGAGTGAGTACATTTGAATCCTGTGGGACTGTTTCATATAATATTATGTCAAAATAATTTTTAATATTAGTAGAGAATAGTCCTATTCATCAATTTTAATAATAACATAATATTTCATGGAGTGTATATAAAATTTGCTTAAACATTTCCCCATTGTTAGATATTCAGGTTGCTTCTACATTTCAGTAAAGTAAATACTACAGTAAGGGACATCTTAAGGCAAAATTTACATGTTTGAAATTATTGATTTCAAATAAATTTTTAAATGGAACAAATAGGCCATGCTTTATGGACATTCTGATAGTTTTGTAATAGTTTCCAAGCTACTTTCCCAAAAAAGAAAAAAAAAAGTTATAGCCTTCCATCCTACCAATAGGAAAGTATTAGGTCACATATTTTACAGTATACTGTGTTACTGAGAATATTAATTTAAATATTTGGTAATTAGCAGATAAAAATTATTTCTTTTTTGATTATTAATAAAGTCCTTCTGTTCCTTTTTTAAAAAAATATTTTTTGCTTCCCTTCTTTTGAATTTTTGGTTCCCTTTTTATTTCATTATTGAGGTAGACCTGAGGCCCTCCACATATAAAAATAAAATATAGCATTTTTATAAATCACTCTTTCATGATGTTAATTTTGAACTAAGGTGGTAAACCCTGGTTAAGATAATCATAGCACAATAATCACAGCAAGAAATCCTGGACAAAATTGGGCCAGGGGGCAGTTTGACATGATCTATTGAATTTAGGTTTCCAGCAGGCTTCTGCTATCCCTTCATGGTGGCACATAAAATGATATTATCATCGGTGAAATTACCCCAGAAACTTTAGGTAATTTATAGCAAATCGTATTCTCCCATTAGGAAACCCAAGCTCATTGATCTTTGTACTGACTTTCTTTCTAGCCTGAAAATTTGTGTTGTTTTCTTAAACTGTGATGTGATTGTTTAAAAATGCCTTCATGCATTCTGACACCTTCTGCAAGTGCACCAGTGCCTAGTAAATAAAGTAGCAGCCCATGTCCCTTTTAACAAAAGCTATATATCTGTTCAGACTTGTAATTTGCTCCGTTTATATCCTTTGCCCTTGAACTCTGCTTATTAACGCAATGTTTCTCCAAATGATGCCATATAACTCTGCTCTGAGCACATCCACGGTGACACCCCGCAAACATTCCAAGGGCCAGGGCCAGCTGAGAAGGGAAGAAACGACGACGACTGAATTGTGGGAGTTACAGTGCATTACTCAACATGGAGTGGCTATAAAACTATGACTGTTAATATTCAAATTGTGACAAGGCCATAGCCGGCCTTAGCTAATATTCCGAGGTCTGGTTGAAAAGCAATTTACCAAAGTAACTTTGATTAGAAAAGAAACAGCCAGAACGCTTCTCCAAGAAATGAACTAAAAACCTTCAAAGGATTTGAGGCAGGTGTTCTAATTACACAACCAAAAAATTATTTGTAGTGGGTTTGGGGAGGGGAACTCTTCACTTATAAAATGCAAATCGTATATGTAGTGGAACTATAGACCAAATTCCTTTGTGCAAACTGTAATGAAATATACCAATTTTTTTGTTATAAGTACTTTGCATCATAGATCTTATATAAGACAAGTGAGCATTGACTGGGTTTAATACTGTTTTCGTTTAAAAAATAAAAATTTACTAATTAATATTGTGTGAAAGTTTGAACAGGGAGTGGGCCCAGTCTCCCTCTACAATACCTGTGAAGGGAATATACTGATTAATAAAATTAATAATTTAGGTATGATCGCAGAGACTGTGCAAAACCTACTTTGCAACGGAAATTGTTCTGCCACATTTTAGAAAAGGGCATTTACAAAAAGGTCCCTTTCTTTTGAAATGAGAAAGTCATACATATGCAGTAACATGCCCAAGACAGAGCTTGTCTATGTTTGTCTATTTTGAAAATGTTATATTTGTTTCAAAATAATGTTTTTAAAAAGTTTATTTTCTTAAAGCTCTTTATTTGAATAGATTTTAATAGATTCATATTGAAATGACTTTATTGCAAAAGTCTTTTTTTTTCTTTTTCTTGGCATTTTACCTGGAAGCAAATTGTTCATAGCAATGAGAATTAATTTGTACACCTCCTCCCCCAAATCCTAGGCTATGCATAATGCAGTCCATGCAAAAAATGTTGATGGGAATGAGAAAATAATATACCATCCAATATCGAATTTCATGCTGAAACATAGGCTGCCTGAAACATCTGGGCACACGTCTGTATTTTTAGTGCTCTATGTGCCTTCAGAAAGGAGTAAGGAAAGAAAAACTTCTAACTACACCAATTGACAACACTACTAATTCTTTTAGACACAAAACATGATCTGAATATATTTGCATATCCAAATACACACGTGTGATTATAGACAATAGAAAATAAATAAGTTATAGGTTCCCAGGAACACCAAACACACTCTTAATATATTAGCTGCTCCCATTTTGGTATTATTTCCAGAGGAAATATGTTCCAATAAGATGTATTAAGAATACTTTGGAAAAGTCTTTTCATGAATATAGAGCTGTCTATTTTCATCCTATTCTCACTCTAATCAACTGCACCTAAATTGAAGGAGATTTCTTACCTTTAATTAAAGAGACTGATCTAGTGATCTTAACTTGAGAACATGGTTTGCCTGAGGAACATAAAAATATAAATAAGAGAATTTTAACATTTTTCTGAGAATTTTAGAATATCGTACTTACTGAATGAGCAGACTCATGAGGCAGACACCTTGGTTACATCATTCATCTCTGAATGTCCATATGATGAGTACTTGATGAACGGTCCCCAGTCTGGTTTTTGAATTAAATGCATAAATGCATAAATGCATCATTTAGAATGTACATCAAATGGAAATTATGAACTTTATAATATTAAGTGATTTTAATTAAAGCAGATCTTGTGCTATGGTTTTCTACTCTTAAAACCTCAAAGTGTTTCTTTTTATATATTTCATTCAGAAAATTATGATTCCATTGTGCTAGTAAAACCAAGTTTGAAGAGCCTGGCTCACGTGATTTTATGCATCATCAGGGCTAACTGACTGCTAAAATGCACATGAGACCTAAAAACATGCACTGTGTTAGATGTAAATTCTATATAAATTTCAAAAGGAAGTTATATGATACAGAACATGTATTTTGTTATTGATAGAATGATAGCGTAGCTTATTAAGAATTCTTTCAAGACATTATCGAATGTCTTGAAATTTGATGATTCTCTACAAACTAAACTTTGGATTTTCTAACTTGTTCTCCTATATAAAATGCATTTATATACAATGCAGATTATATGCAGTATAGTTATACCAACAATAGTTTCAAACATCTAATTCTAAAATATTAAGAATGACCATCCCTGATTCTACCCTTCATCTCATTTCCCTTTTCCTAAAGGCAGCTACCTCCAACATTTCTATTGTATTTCTTCAGAATTCACTTCCATATCCGTAAGTAACATGTTTGTATTGCTACTTCTTAACAACTTCTTCCTCTTCTTCTCCTTCTTAGTATTATTTTAATTTGGGGTATTATCTATGGATTTTACACAAAAGAATATCACAATTTGTCTTTCTTTACTACCCCTGTCCCCAACTATACTCATGTTCTTAATACAGTTATGTTGCATTTTTTATTAATGTTCAGTGTGTAATATCACTAATAAATTCTATTGAGGGCTGTGCTGGGGAATAAAATAACCTTTTCTCGAACATTTTCTGTTTTTCCTAGAGTTAATAATTGCTTTGTTTTTAATTTAGTTTAGTTTAGTTGTTTTTTTTTTTTTTCTTTTACTTACTTTCTAGGTAGTCGCCACTAGGTCATCACTAAATTCTCTGGCAATCTCTGAATCTCCTTTCAAGACATTTATATACTTCAGTTACTCTGTCTATGCTTTTATTCTGGAAACTTCTACCTCCCACTAGACCAGTTGCCCTTGTTATCTGGGCACAGCTGTCATTCCAGGCTCTCCCTTCCTAACTATCTTGTTGTGAGATGCTTCACCTGTCTCCTATGCTGGGTCTCCTATTTTTTGTATCTCTTTTCTTTCTTTTTCTTGGTTTAGTCTCACATATGTGGAGCCCATCCTCCCTATGGCTGGCTATAAAGAGATGGGGGAAACTTTGCAGTCTAAAATTATTCTTGTTTTATACACCCTGTTAACTGGTAGTCTGCTTGGACTAGAATTCTAGGGTGGAAAATATTTTCCTTTCCAGTTTTGCAGGTATCTTTATTGAGAAGCCAATTTGGGGTTATTTTAAAAAAAATACAAATAGATGATAAGGTAATTAAAATAATCTATTAAAATGAAAATGAAAGACATAACCTCCAATAGAAGAGTTTTATTATTTTATTTGTGATTATAAAGCATTTTGTAGTTTTAGAAACTTTTCCTTAGAAATACTAAAGTACTATAGTGTATAATTTTCCACCTTTCTAGAAGATTCTAATTATGTGTACCACATGTCCTAGTGTTTGCTTAACATCACTTTAATATTTATATTGTTTAAATGCTATTTTTTGAAGTAACATGTTATTAATTATTTCAACAATTGATTATTCCCAACTTTAGTAGAGAATGTCTGACTATAAAGTGAAATAGGCAGAATGTATGATGCAGAATTGAGTTCCACATTGGCCAACAAAGCAAAAGGTGCCACACATTAAAGAAGACTAATTTCTATTATGAGGTTATTGAAAAGTGAAAATTAAAATAGGAGAAGTAGATTATAGAAGAGTTATATTCAACAAGGTAAGATTTAATTACAGTAAGTTATTCTGAATTCTACTTGCATTTGCAAACTTTAATACACTGAGTGCTAGGCCTTAAACACACTTTCTTAAAACCTTAAAATAAAACCTACTACTTAGCATCGAAATATTGCAGGCACTATTCTTCTGAATATGTGATTCTCTGCATTTTACTTGAATAGACATTCTACCTTTACAGTGATTTATTGAATCAACTTCCATAAATTCTAATTAATGAGAAAACTGGTAGATATCTAAGAATGCTCTATAAAATCACTGCTCCCAAGAATTGTACACAGTGAAGTTAAAATGAGAGTGGATATAAAATAAGATTTTTAAAATATTACCAACTTTAATATCATTCTCACAAGCTTCACAAGTCCAGTGCAATTTATTTCAGGCCTGTGAAGGTCAATATGAAATGACAGATTGAAATACTGTACGTGACTTGCAAAAGTCATTTTTGGGCAAGCTGTTTTCCAAGACTTAAATTAAATTAAAGCTTACCTTGCATCAGACATTTTTATTTTAACTGGATTGTGGCCTCATTTTCAAAGATGATCACTTTTATCCCTGGTTGTTAAATAGATATTACCACTGTGAAAATGAGCTTGATGGCATGTGGCAAATACTGATTAAGTGCAGGGCCTGTTCCTTGAAGAAATGATTTTTTTATCATTGGAAATAAAATGCCAACTTTTTTTTTCTCATAATTTGCAAAATCTTCTTGAGGTTGTAATTGATAGAAGGAGTGTGTCCAGTGTTTATTAACACAAGATTTGAGCCAGACATTGCTAGGCTCAAATCCCATGTCTTCCACTTATTAGAAGACTTCTTAACTTATCTGTGGTCACCGGTTACCTCACATGTGAAGTGAGGAAAATCACTGGTGTTTGTCAGAATTCAACAAGGTATGTATCACAGAGCTTGGCACAGAGGAAGCATACACATAATCTGAGAGTCGTTGCTGTTGATGATTTTATCATTGGTCTCACATCTGTATTATTATTATTTTTATTATTAACTTTTCTACCAACTGGCATTATAATTTTAGTGCTCTGGGTTTTGTATACTGATGATATTAGAGATGAAGATCCTGAAATGACATATTTTTAACCAGATCAAACTGGTTCTCTATGCATGAGTTTCTAGCATGTTGCCCATTCTAGAGCACTTGTCACCTGATGGTGGATACCTTGAAAGTTTGCTAATCTCGCTGCTAAGAGCTTTCTCTGGATGAATGTGATTTAGAGACGAGCCCTTGCCTGTTACACTTCTTGGTTAATTCTGCTTCTCCACTTTTCTTTTTAGGGTCTGCCTTCATGGCTCCAGAGGAGAAATCAACCAGACAAGGGTTGCAGCCCTATCTGGCCATAGTGACTCCTTAAGGCAGAACCCTGGTACTGTTAGGGTCCTTTTCATAAATCCCATCATTGCATGAGTCATGAGATGAATGAGCCGAGTTGACTTAATCAGTGCTGCCTAGTTTAGCCTCATTTCTTCAGGCTGGATCTAAGCTTATTAGGCACAAACTAAAAGGAAATTTTGGTCACATTTTATTAAATACTGTTTATTCAACATTTTATTAAACACTAGTTTTCAGAATAAAGAAATTTTCGTTAACAATTTCTAAAAGTGACCAGTGAGATTTCTTGTTTTTAAGATTTTGGTTTTTTAAGTGCCACCATGAACTCATAGAAATATATTTGATGTTTTTAATCCAATTATCAGATACCAAAAAGCCCCACATTTATTACTAAGCATAACACATGAAAACACATAATACAAATGTACATTTTGTTGAATTTTAAGGCATACACTCTCGTGTATAACTTGGCTAATCATTCCAGATGTCTTCCACAGATCCTGTGTCTATGAAGACTAACCAAGAGGTGCATTTATATTTATTAAAGTAGAAAGAAAAGCTATGTAATTTGGGCCTTCAAACCTTCAGATCCAGATATTTGAGTGAATCTTCAGTAGTCTGAATGTGGACAGAGATGGGCAGAGCAGGCCCAGTCTCCAAATAAGTGCTGGCAAAATCTTTACCCTGTAGAAGGAACATAGGCCAGAAGACAAGCTAAGCCAGCCACTGGCTAGGAGTGAGGACCAACTTGCCCTTTCCTCCCAAGTTCTGGAGGAGACTATTTCAAAATAACAGTGATAGTAGATAATAGTTTTTAAAAATTAAAGTCAATTTTTTGGAGCAGTTGTAGGAAGGTTGAAAGGAAGGTACAGAGATTCCCCATATACCCCTGGCCCCATACATGCATGGCTTCCCCCATTAGCAACATTACTCACCAGAATGGTACATTTTTTTTTTTTTTTTTTACTGAGGATTACTCTACATTGACACATTGTAATTACCGAAAGTTCATTATTTATCTTAGGGCTCATTCACTCTTGGTAAGGTACACTCTATGAGTTTGGATAAATCTATAAATCTATATTCATTGTTGTAACATCATACAGAGTATTTTCACTGCCCCCAACTCCTCTATGCTTTGCCAATTCATCTTTCTCCCCCATGCCTACCCCTATCAACCACTGATCGTTTTATTGTCTTCATCGTTTTGCCCTTTCTAGAATATCAGAGTTGGAGTCATACAGTATGTAGCCTTTTCAGATTGGCTTCTTTCATTTAGTAATATGCAGTTAAAGTCCTCCCATATGTTTTCATAATTTAATAAGTCATTTCTTTTTAGTGCTGAATAATGTTCCACTCTCTGGAGGTATCACAGTTTATATATCCATTTGCCTACTGAGGGACATCATAGTTGGGGTGGCTTTGGAAATTTTTTAAAAATAAGACACAATAAATTTTGCTGCATCAATTGACTCTTCCTTTCATGAAAGATTTCTCTGTAGATCAATGCTGTTTGATAGCATTTTACCTACAGTAGAATTTCCATGAAACTTGGAGTCAATCCTTTCAAACTCTGCTGGTGCTTTATCAACTAAGTTTATGTAATATTCTAAATCCTTTGTTGTTGTTTCATCAATCTTCACAGCATCTTCACCTGGAGTAGACTACATCTCAAGAAACCACTTTCTTTACTCATCCATAAGAAGCAATTTATCTGTGCAAATTTTATCATGAAATTGCAGCAATTCAGTCACATCTTCAGGCTCCACCTCTAATTCTAGTTCCCTTGCTATTTCTACCACATCTGCACTAAAATCTTAACCCCCTCAAAATTATCCATGAAGATGGGCATCAATGTATTCTATACTCCTGTGTATGTTGATATTTTGACCTCTTCCCATGAATCACAAATGTTCTTAGTGGCAAATAGAATGGTGAATCCTTTCCAAAAGGTTTTAAATTGACTTTGCTCAGATCCATCAGAGGAATCACTATCTATGGCAGCTATAGCCTTACAAAATGTATTTCTTAAATAATAAAACTTAAAAGTCAAAATGACTCCTTGATCCATAGGCTGCAGAATGGATGTTGTGTTAGCAGGCATGAAAACAACATTAATCTCTTTGTACATCTCCATCAGAGCTCTTGGGAAAGTAGGTGAATTGTCAATGAGCACTAATACCTTGAGAGGAATCTTTTTTTTTTTTTTTATGAGTGGTAGATCTCAATAATAGGCTTAAAATATTCAGTAAACCATTTTGTAAACAGATGTGCTGTCATCCAGGTTTTGTTGTTCCATTTATAGAGCACAAGCAGAATAATTTAACATAATACTTAAGGGCCTTAGAATTTTCAGAATGGTAAATGAGCATTGACTTCAACTTTGTTACCAGCTGCAGTAGACCCTAACAGGACAGTTAGCCTGTCCTTTGAAGTTTGAATCAGCACTGACTTCTCTTTAGCTATAGAAGTCCTAGATGGTGTCTTCTTCCAATAGAAGGCTGTTTTGTCTACATAGAACATCTGTTATTTAGTGTAGCCACCTTCCTTAATTATCTTAGCTAGACCTTCTGGATAACTTGCAGTAGCTTCTACATCAGCTTGCTGCTTCACCTTGTTCTTTTATGTTATAAAGACAGCTTCTTTCCTAAACCTCATGAACCAACCTCTGCTAGCTTCAAACTTTGCTTCTGTGGCTTCCTCACCTCTCTTAGTGTTCATAGAATTGAGGAGAGTTAAGGGCTTGCTATGGATTAGGCTTTGGCTGAAGGGAATGTTGTAGGTGGTTTGATATTCTATCCAGACAACTAAAGCTTTATCCATATCAGCAATAAGTCTATGTGCTTTCTTATCATTCAGGTATTCACTGGAGTTATACTTTTAATTTCCTACCTGACTATCTTGGTTTTCTATATGCCTTCCTCACTAAGCTTAATCATTTCTAGCTTTTGATATAAAATGAGAGACATGTAACTCTTCCTTTCACTTGAACACTTAGAGGCCATTGTAGGGGTATTAATTGGCCCGGTTGCAATAGTGTTGTGTCTCAAGGTACAGGGATGCCCAAGGAGAGAGAGAGAGAGATGGGGGAGCAGCCAGTTGGTGGAGCAGTCAGAACACAGACAACATTTATCTATGAAGTTCCCAGTCTTATATGGGCATGGTTTGTGGCACCCCAAAACAATTACAATAGTAACATCAAAGATCACTGATCACAGATAATCATAACAAATATGATAATAATGAAAAAGTTTGAAACATTGCAAGAATTACCAAATGTGACATAGAGACACAAAAATGAATAAATGCTGTTGGAAAAATTGTGCTGATAAATTTGCTTGACGCCGGTTATCACAATCTTCAACTTGTAAAAGATGTAATATCTGCAAAGCGCAATAAAATGAACATGGACTATCTCTCTGTTTATATAATTTTTCTTTGATTTTGTTCATCAGACTTTTGTCATTTTCCTCATAGAGGTCATGAACATATTTTATTAGAATTATGCTTAAGTATTTCATCTTTGGGGGTGCTAATGTAAATGGTATTGTGTTTTTAACTTCAAATACCAGTTATTCATTGTTTGTATATAAGAAATCAATTGAAATTTGTATATTAATCTTATATCCTATGATATTGTTTTAATCACTTATTAGTTCTAGGTGTTTCTGTTTTTGTCAATTCTTTCAGAGTTTCTACATAGATGATCATGTGATCTGTAAACAAAAACAATTTTTGTCTTCCTTCCCAATCTGTGTATTTTTTACTCCCTTTCTTGCTTTATGAAATTAGCAAGGACTTCTAGTGGGATGTTGAAAAGTGGTGGTAAGCAGGGCCATCTTTGACTTGTACATGATCTTAGTAGGAAAGCTTTGAGTTTCTCAACATTAAGTATAATGTTAGCTGAGGTTTTTTTTCAGATAGCCTTTATCGAGTTGAGAAAGTTCCTTTCCATTCCTAGTTTAGAGTTTTTATCATAAATGCGTTAGATTTTGTCCAATGCTTTTTCTGCATCTATTGATATGATCATGTGATAGTTTTCTTTTTTATCCCGCTTGTATGAATAATAGGGTTTTTTAAAATTTTTTCAGCTTGCTCTTGCATTTTATCTTTCTTTCCAATGTCACTGAGATACAATTGACATGTAACTTTGTTTAAGTTTAGGGTGTACAATGTGATGATTTGAAATGTATCTTGCAAAATGATTACCACAATATGGTTAGTTAACATATCCATTACCTCACATAATTACAATTTTTTGTGTGTGTGTGTGATAAGAACACATAAAAATTGACTCTCTTAGCAATTTCCCAGCATGTAATACAGTATTGATAACTATAGTTTCCATGCTGTACATTCAATCCCCAGAACTTATTCATCTTGCAATTGGAAGTTTCACTTCGACCAACATCTCTCCACCACCCACCCCCCTGCAACCACTGGCAACCAGTAGTCTACTGTGCTTCTATAAGTTTGACTTTTTATTTTAGATTCCATGTATAAGAAAAATTATACAGAATTCATGTTTCTCTGTCTTACTTATTTTATTTAGCATAATTCTCTCAAGGTCCATCCAGGTCATTGTAAATGACAGGATTTCTTTCTTTTTTTTTTTTTTTTTAATGCCTGAACACTATTCCATTACATATATAATGGAATATTTTATATATATATATATATATATATATATATATATATATATATATATATATATATATATATATACTGGATCATAGGATAGTTCTATTTCTAGTTGTGTGAGGAAACTCCATACTGTTTTTCATAGTGGCTGCACCAGTTTACTTTCCCACCAACAGTGCACTAGGTTCCTCTTTTATGCACATCCTTACTAACATTTATCTCTTTCTTTTTTTACAATAGCCATTCTAACAGGTGTGAGAGAATATCTTACCATGCTTTTGATTTGTATTTCCATAATGATTAGTAATTTTGAGTGCCTTTTCATATATTTGTTGGCTA
The DNA here is from genome assembly GCF_937001465.1 of Orcinus orca. Lineage (NCBI taxonomy): Eukaryota > Metazoa > Chordata > Mammalia > Artiodactyla > Delphinidae > Orcinus > Orcinus orca. Next base: position 70,690,765 of record NC_064560.1, read on the forward strand.
TTTGCCTGTCTTTGGAAAAATGTCTATTCAAGTCCTCTGCTCATTTTTTAATCAGGTTTAATTTTTTTTTAAATTTTTTTGCTATTGAGTTTTATGAGTTCCTTATACATTTGGGATATTAACATCTTATCTAATATGTGGCTTGCAAATATCTTCTCCCATTCAGTAGGTTTCTTCTTCATTCTGTTGATTGTTTATTTTGCTGTACAGAAACTTTTTAGTTTGATGTAGTCCCACTTGTTTAATTTTGCCATTTTTGATTGTGCTTTTAGTGTTATATCTAAAAACTCATTGCCAACATCAATGTAAAGGAGCTTCTCCATTTTCTCTTTCAGGATTTTTACAGTTTCAGATTACATATTTTAGTCTCTAACCCATTTTAAGTTAATTTTTGTGAGTGATATAAGGTAGGGATCCAATTTCATTCTTTTGCATATGAATACCTAGTTTTCCCAGCATCACCTCTTGAAGAGATTGTCTTTTCCTTGAGTATTCTTGGCTCCCTTTTCAAATATTAGTTGACTGTGTATTTATTTCTGTGCTATCTATTCTATTCAACTATTCTATGTGTGTGTGTGTTTTATGCCAGTACGATACTTTTGATTTGATTACTATTGCTTTGTAGTATAGTTTAAAAACAGGAAGTGGGATGTCTCCAACTTTGTTCTTTTTTCTCAAAATTGTTTTGTGGTTCCATATGAATTTTAGGATTGTTTATTCCTATTTCTGTGAAAATAAGAAATATCTTTTCATTTGTTTCTTCTTTAGTTTCTGTCATTAGTGTTTTATAGTTTTCAGTGTACAGGTCTTTCACCTCCTTGGTTAAGTTTATTCCTATGTATTTTATTGTTTTTTATGCTATTATAAATTGGATTGTTTTTTTCTTTCAGATATTTCATTGTTAATGTATAGAAATGCAACTGATTTTTGAATGTTGATTTTGCATCCTTCAACAACTGAAATCATTTATTAGTTCTAAAAAATTTTTGGTGGAATCCTTAGGGTTTCTACATATATAAGATCATGCCATCCACAGACAGAGACAATTTTATTTCTTCCTTTCTGATTTGGGTGTTTTTCTTTCTTTTTCTTGCCTAAGTGCTCTGGCTTGGACTTCCATTCCTATTATGTTGAGTAGGAATGGTGAGAGTGGGCACCCATGTCTCATGCTTGATTTTAGAGGAAAAGCTTTCAGCTTTTCACCATTGATTTTGTTAGTTATGGGTTTGTCATATACAGACTTTATATGTTCACATATATCCTTCTGTTCCCAATTTTTAAGAACTTTTATCATGGAAGGGTGTTGAATTTTGTCAAATGCTTTTTCCTGCATCTACTAAGAGGATCATATAATTTTTATGCCTCATTCTATTAATGTGGAATATTACCTTTATTGATTTTCATATATTGAACCAAACTTGCATCCCAGGGATCAATCCCACTTAACCATGCTGTATGATCCTTTTTTTTTTTTGTGGTACGCGGGCCTCTCACTGCTGTGGCCTCTCCCGTTGTGGAGCACAGGCTCCGGACGCGCAGGCTCAGCGGCCATGGCTCAGGGGCCCAGCCGCTCCGCAGCATGTGGGATCTTCCCGGACCGGGGCATGAACCCGCGTCCCCTGCATCGGCAGGCGGACTCTCAACCGCTGCGCCACCAGGGAAGCCCTGGTGTATGATCCTTTTAATGTGCTGTTGAATTTGATTTGCTAAAATTTTATTCAGAATTTTTTCATTTATATTTTTTAGGATTTTGGCCTAAAAATCCAAAGTTGTTTCTTGTAATGTGCTTACCTGGCTTTGCTGTCAGGGTAATGCTGGCCTCATAAAATAAATTCAAAAGTGTTTTTGCCTCTTCAATTTTTTGTTATGATTTGATTAAAATTGATGTTAATTCTTCTTTAGAATAGAATTCACCAGGGAAACCATCTGGTTCTGGAATTTTCTTGGGAGGTTTTTGGTTACTGCCTCAAACTCTTTGGTCTTTATTGATCTATTTAGATTTTCTGTTTCTTCTTGATTCAGCCTTGGAAGGTTGTATACTATAGGAATTTATTAATTTCTTCTAGGTCATCTAATTTGTTGGCATATAATTGTTCATAATAGCCTCTTATGATCCTTTGTATTTCTGTGGTCAGTTGTAATCTCTCCTGTTTTATTTATAATTTTATTTGAGTCTTCTCTCTTTATTTTTGGTTAGTTTAGCTAAAGGTTAGTCAATATTCTTTACCTTTCAAAAAAAATAATTTAGTTTCCTTGATTTTTTTCTATTGTCTTCCTAGTCTTCATTTCTTTATTTGTGCTGTAATCGTTATTATTTCCTTCCTTTTGTTAATTTTCATCTTAGTTTGTTCTTTTTGTAATTTCTTGAAGTGTAAAGCTGTTTATATGAAATTTTTCTCTTTTTTTAAATTTAAGTATATACCTCTATATACTTGTTAGCTTTTGTACAGCTTTTGCTGCACCATGTAAGTTTTTATGTTGTGTTTTCATTTTTATTATGGTCAAGATACTTTTTGATTTTTCTTTTGACTTCTTCTTTGTCCTATTAGCTGTTAAGGAGTACATTGCTTATTTTACATGCATTATGAGTATTTCAGTTTTCCTTCTGTTTTTGGTTTCTAGTTTCTTATTTTTGTGGTCAGAATAGATACTAAATTTGATTTCAATCTTCTTAAATTTAGTAGGACTTGCTTTGTGTTCCAACATATGATCTATCCTGGAGACTGTTCTCTGAGAGTTTGAGAAGAATGTGTATTCTGGTGCTAGTGGATGTAATGTGTTGTATATATCTATTAGGTACATTTGGTCTATATATTATTCAAGTCCTCTGTTTCCTTATTAATTTTCTGTCTGGATGATCTATCCAATGTTGAAAGTGAGCTATTGAGGTCCTCTACTATTATTGTATTAGTATTGTATTGAAGTTCCCTACTATTATTGTATAGACAGCAATACAAGAAAAGGACTCCCTTTGGTTCTATTAATATTTGCTTTAAATATTTAGGTGTTCCAATGTTGGGTCCATATATATTTACTACTGCTATCTGATTAGTAGTTTTTAAATAGCCTTACTTGTTAAATTAGAATGTTGACAGTCAACTGTGTGTCAATTACTAATTATTTTCATCTTTCTTATTGTTATAACTGATCCATTAAATCCAACATCTGAGTCCCACTGACTAAAAATATATTTATAGCCTTGCTGCTAAATGGTAGATGCCATATTTTGGGCTGAAACCAAACTCAGGACCAAGCCAAGGAAACATTCTCTGCCTCATAGGTCAACTCCTTGAGGGCAAGGCAAAAGACTTCTTTAGTTTTCTCTCCTCTATTCATTGTATCTTGCACATAGTGGGTGATGAAGAAGCATATTTTGAATGGGTTAACAAATAAAGCTGTGTCACATTCTTATGCTTACATGGTAACTATGATTATCAATCCACTAAACTGATCAACAAACATTTCTATAAAAAAATAAAGAGAAGATGTTCTAACAGTTAAGCAGTTACCTTTAGAGGCATATGAGATAGAAAAGAAGGAGGGGGAAGGAAAGAGGCTTCCTCCTTACCAGTTCTTGAGCTTGGACAAGTCATTTAATATCATATAAGAGAACAGACTGGCCTTATACTTCTCAAAATGTCACCTTTGAGGATTAAGACATATGTGGAAACATTTGGGCAACTGTCAATGCCAGACATCAGTAATCCTTCAAATGTTAGCAGCATGCCCCTGGGTACCTTGCTTTAATCACCTTCCCATCTTCCCTTCCCATTTTCAGTTCAACAAAACCTCCCTCTCCAAACACACACACATATACAACTTTATTGAAAGAAATTATAAAGAACATAGCAGACAGATGATAGTTATTATTTTTGAGTAGGTCAAATTGTTCAGACGTTTCATAGTGTGGGCAATACAGTGTAGGCAGCCATATGCCTTGCTCTTCTACCTTATAAGTCTTGGAGGTGTAGTTCAAGATGACTAAAGGAACTGTCTTGTATTCATAGTTGGGTAAGGCTGTCTCCACATATAAAAGCTTTAACCTGAATTGATGCAAATTAAATGCATTATATAACTCCCTGATTCAAAAATTTCTTCATGCCTAAATATGCTCTCTTTATCCCCTAATAAACTCCTACTTGTCTTTGAAAATTCACTGTGAGAAAATATTTGTAATGATTTGAGACAAAACACTAACATTCTAATATACAAAGGGTTCTTACAAATCAGTAAGAAATTCCATAGAAGAAAGAGCAAAACATGAACAGTGAATTCTCAGGAAAAATTAATAGTAAATGTATGAAACAGTAAAATAACATAATTATAAAACAACATGTTTATGAAACACTTGTCATAGACAAAAGCAAATAAAGAAACTAATCAATTTTTGTTCCCCATATTGACAATAAGTACCAAAATATTAATAAGCAGAGTATGGCAAGGATACATGGTCATATATTGTTGATAGGGATTGGCAGGAAGTTTTGTACTCTCAAATGTGAATGGACTCAGCAATCTCACTTCTAGAAATTTGTTGTAAAGAACTACTACCATGGGCACAGAAACATTTGTTCATGAGTATATTCAAAGTAGATTTGTCAGTAATAGTGAAACACTACAAATAGCCTCAATGTCCAATTACTTAGATAATTGATTACCTATGTTTTTATGTGTCTGTACCACAGGATTCTAGGCATCCCTTAAAAATGCCTGGCATGGAAAGACCTCCAAGATATGTTAAGTGGAAAAAAAGACAAAAGTCAGCAAGCAATGAATGTATGCTTATATGCAAAGAAGACTATATATACATATATATATATATAAATGTATATATAAATTTACCAAAGAGCACTTGGAAGGATGTATAGCAAATTGTAGAAAGCTGATATTTCTAGGGGTCGGGGAGAAGGGGGGAATAGGGAGTCTGTGAAAGGTGAAAGGAGAGCCTCACATAAGTGTTATCCTGATTGCTTTAATCTTATAAAGATAGAAGCTATTCAGATATTTATAATCAAAAATAAACAACAAAAAAGTTATTTTAGTTCAGTGTAAAGAATTGTATCAGAGAGGTATGTTATCCTTTTAATGATGTGTATTAGCTCTTCATATATGCTAGATAATAATACTTAGTTTAATATATTAAATTCTTCCAAACTGGAACTTGCTTTTTGTTTATGGAGTCTTTTCTTACCCATACATGTGTTATCTTTATATTGTCATTATGATAGTCTCCTAAGTTTTCTGGTACACTTCAGGTACATGTAAAACTGTAAAAAGTGTACAGAACTTTATTCTAATATTTTTATAGTTTCAAATGCATGTACTTCTTTAGTACACCTAATTTTTTTTTTTTTTTTCTGCTGTGAAGTAGAGGGTTACCTTGAATTCTGTTTTTCCTTAAGGATCTAATCAATCATCCAATTCAAAACTTATTAAATGGTTTTCCTTTTCCCATTAATTTAAAATGTAAATTTTTTCATAAGTAAATGATCATATGCACATGGGTCTGTTTTTCATATTTTCTCTTTCACTGATATATTTTTCTATTACTTTGCGAGTACCACAGTTTTATTATAAGTTTGCAGTATGTTTGGCAATCTAATAGAGTAAGGTCTCATTGATGTTCTTGTTTGCTAAATTTCTGTGACTATTTTTGTATATTTTCTCTTAGCATCAACATGTCATGTGCCATTAAATATTGTACTGCAATTTTGATTTGTATTATATTTAAACTATAAATACTTTTAGGAAAATTATATCTTTATAATATTGAATTTTTCTATGTTAAATGTATGTCAAATACATCTCCATTTTCCATTTAATTAGATATTCTTTTATGTTATCAGGTAAAATTTCTCTTTATTGTTTTTTTCACATAAGTACTTACTCTTTCTAATTAATATTTTTCCTAGGTATTTTATGTTTTTTATTATTGTTGTGAATGATATGTTTGATTTCAATTATATTTTCTAATTGATTGTACCTGTCTCAAGAAAGCATGATCTTGTATCTGGTCACCATTTTATAAATAATATTATTATCACTACTAGCTTTTTTATTCTTTTCTTAAATTTCTAGATAAATAATCATAGTGTCTCTAAATCATGACCCTTCTCTCTTTTCCATTTTAATATTTACTTCTCTCATTTTTTTCCTCATTTTATTTCATTAACCAGAATCTCTAATACAGGGCTAAATAGCAGTAATGATAGTAAGTCTTCATTTATTTTTTTGAGCGTTCTGATGGGAATGATTCTAATATTACAGCAGTAAGTGCAACATGGACTATACACTTCTGGTAGATACCATAATTCAGACTGAGGCTTTTATTCCCTATTTTAGCTTATTTAGTGTTGTCATTGTTGTCATGTGCTTGCTTTTCATTTAAATCATGAATGGTCTTTATACAGCAGCATCATAATGTATCAGTTCAGAGAGCAAGTTTCAGAGTCAGAATTCTGCATTTCCTGCATCACTCCACCATTTAACTTTCCTTTGCCTCAATTTTTCATCTGAATAGAGGGAGAAATAATAACATCTCCTCCACTAGGTTATTTTAAAGATTAGATGAGCTCATTAATGTTAAAGAACTTAAAATAGTACTTGGTACTCAATGAGTAATTTATAGCACTCAATGAGTTAGTAGTATTGCACTCAATAAGTTATTTATTATTATTATTACTGTCATCATTATTATTACTATTATAGACCTGTTCATTTGATTTTCACATTTGTTTCATATAGTAACTTATATTAATACATTTCTTGATGTTGCACCACCTTTGCATTTCTGAGATATACCCTGTCATGATTCATTTAACCTACTGTGGAATTGTATTAGCTAATATTTTTATCTGTTTATAATAGATTCTTTGGTCTATAGTTTTCTTGCTTTGTGAATGAGTGAGTTTGTGTGTGTGTGTTTGTGATCTTTATACAGTTTTGTTGTCAAGATTGTACTACCATCATCTAATCAGTTAGGAAGATGTTCACGTTATTTTGTGCATTGGGACACTTTCTATAATACAGATCCTTACATAAACGTCTATAGAATTCATACTAAAAAGCTTGGACTTGCTTTTAGGGATAGAGCTCTGATAAGACTTTCATATTTTTCAATAACTGCTGATGTATTCAAGTTTTCATTTTCTTGAGAGGATCTTGATACTGTGCATTTTTCTAGAATTTTTTTCCTATGATTTCTATTTCAGCATGAAGGGGTACATAGTATTCTCATACAATTATTTCAAAATTTCCTCCATATCTACAGAAACTTTTATTTCTTATTTTAATTCTTTTTTGCTGTTTTTTTAAAATTCTTGGTGGAAATGGCAGCTATTTGTCTATTTTCTTGGTGTTGCTGAGACTAGTGTTTAGATGTATTGTCATCTATTTTATTTCTTAATTTAATGTAACTTATGCTTGTATTATTATTTATTCATTCCTTCCACTTTGGGGGGGGGTTATAGTTGGTTACAGTTATTGCACAGTATGCTTAGACCATGAACGTTTAAACTTTCCTGTTGTCCAATATTTCATCATTTCTCTAATCACTCATGAGTGATTGTTGCAATGAGCCTGAATTGAGTTCCCAATAAATGTGTATTGAAATTGTTTTCCTGAAATACGAGAGGCACTGGGGATATCTTCTGGGTACAATCTGGTAAGGAAGTAGATTTTAGAAAGGAAGAATGTGGGAAAACAATCAAGTACGCTTGCAGAAAAGGAAAGAAGGAAAAATGAAGGAAAGAGGGAAGGAAGAAAAGGACGGAAAAAGAAGAAATGAAGAATAATTACATTAGAGCAAAATAGAGACTCCTTAACGATATGCACAAGGTACTATGAAATGATAAATCTGTAACCTAGGGACAGTAGTAATCGCTCTGCTTACCTCAAAGTATTATTATAAGAAATGAGTGAATTAATATATGAGAAAGCTTTTGGAAAATCTGTACAGAAAGATTAAGTACAATAGGTCAGGTGGGTGGGATAAATACTAGATTTCCACATGCCATCAAGAATATTACCATTCTTGACATCAGTTTCATCCCTAATTATGTAACATACTTTTTAAAAATGTCATCCGAGAAATGTATACTTACCTAGTACCTAATGATTCACCTGTATATGTCTCTTCTTCTATTGAATTCTGGGCTCTAAAATACTTTTCTCTACTGTAAAATATTACTTCCATCTGTATCACAATTGCTTAGTTATCTATTTCCTCAAGTAATCCTCTTCAAGTTAACACCAAGTTAGGTTATACTCAGTCTTATCCTGATGGTACCATTAAGGAATACCCCATGGTCACATGGGTAGCATTGGCCCATGTGACTATAAGTCTCATAAAAAGGGACATAATCTCTTTGGGGGACATTTTCAGAATTTAGGGAATGTGTGGTTTGAAGTAGCCCCTGGTCATTCTGCTTCTGACCCATGTGCATTGAAGGGCATCCACTTTCCTCAACCTCCCTTCCCAAGTCCCTCCCCCATGTTATGACATATAATTTGATAGTTGCTACTTTGGGAGCATGGTTGTAAAGAGGTAATATAGTCTAGACTTTGGATAATATATTCAGGTAACTTACCAATCAAGATCTCTAAGGTGTTAAAACAATTTTTTTTTTTTAATCTATGCCCTGTGACCTTCTAGGAACATCCAGTTGCTCCTTGTGGAGACATCAGTTCTTCAATGTGATCTGCAATTGTATGAAGAGTGAAATATCAGGAAATGTGAATATAAGACAGGTATTGCTATCTATAAAGTCACTCTTTCCTCCCTCTTCCTTTAAAGAATCATCTTCTTTGTAGAGACAGATGTTGCCCTGCCCTGATCATGTGGTTCCAGAAGGTGCTTCCAGTCAAACTGCTCTCCTGACCAAAAAGGTAAAATTCTGATCCACACTGGATAAATCAGAGCATCTCACTTCTTTTGCCAAAACAATTGGTTCAAGAGGGTTGTTGTAGGCAGAACCATGCCTTCCCAAGATGTTCACATCTTGATTCTCAGAATCTGTGCATATATTATGTTACATGGCAAAGGGGGACTAAGGAGCCAGTTGGAATTAAGGTTGCTAACCAGCTGACCTCAAAGTAGAAAGAATACCCTGGATTATCTGGGTGGACACAGTGCAATCACAAGGGTACTTAAAAGGGGAAGGGAGAGGCAGAAGAGAAGGTCAGTGGGATATGATATGAGAACGCAACTCACCGCTGCTGGCTTCGGGAAGGAATATGAACAAAGGAATGCCAGTCGTCTCTAGAAGCTGAAAACAGCAACAACAACAACAAAAAAAGAATTTTCCTCTAGAGCCTCCAGAAGGGAATTCAACTTTGCCAACAGGTTGAATTTGGCTCAGAAAAGACCCATTTCAGACTTCTGACCTCCAGAACTACAAGGTAGTAATTTTGTATTACTTAAGCCACTAAGTTTGTGGTAATTTGTTATAGCAGCAATAGGAAACTAATACAAGAGTGTTTATGTAAACCAAGCTGGGCCAAAAAAGATATTTTCCCCAGGAATTTTTAAGGTATAGCCAGTGGGTAAAGTACAAAGTTGGGGAGATGTGAATCTGGAACTGCCAAGGGACCCTATGAGAAAGCTCGTTTGCAAGAATAAACTGAGAAGAACAGAGAAAGAGGATGAAAATATCCTCCTCAACTCTCCTCTCCCCAGAATTGTGTTCTGTGGGACAATATACTCTCCTTTCTTGTATGCTAGTTTCAACTGGGGTATTCTGTAGCTTGCAATTTGTCACTTAAGAAGTCTTGAGAAGCATGGGGCCAAATGTTTATATGGGAGAGGTTTCCATCAAGCACAGTTCCAGAAGGAATGAGACCACTACACAGCTCAGAGCACCTTCGAGGAAGATATCTCCTACACATGATTGTAACATTTTTTTAAAGAATAGAAAACTATGTATGAGGCTCCTGGTCTTCTCTAAGCCCACCCCTCTCCAGTGTTCCTTGAGGAGCTCAACTCTTGGCTCATTAAGCATTGAGATCTTCGAAATGCACATTTAGGTATCACATAAACATGTGTAACAGGATCACCTAGTTTCTCACAAAATACCCCCTTATGAAAGTTCATATACTTATTTTATTTTTATATTAATTTATTTGATTTTTCTCATGGGCCTTCCATCCTCTGCTTGATGGAGGGGAAAGAGACCTACACTGGAGAACAATCTGGTGATGTCAATTTAATAGCATAGTTTGAACAGTGTAATCTCCTTTAGATAAAATGTCCAGTCATTTGGAGATACCTCCATCCTCCTTTCTCTTCTCTGAGTTGGTGTCTGAACAATTCTTCTGTCCTCAGGGTTCAAGGAGAGATGAGGTCCCTGAGTCCTCAGCGTATCTCTGGCCTCTCCCACCAGGTTGCTGCTTTGGGCTGCTTCCTGCATAGGTGACCCTCAGCATGAAGGTACATGCACCCTTAGCTGCACCCTTTGTCTGATCTAACTTAACAGTCTGTCTCATTCAGCCTCGTCAGGCCCACTGGTGCTCCCCAGTCAGCCTCATGTCATCCCTCTCACAGTGTAGCTGGCTCTTCTGAGTCGCCATCACAAAATTCATCTGGCCCTGCTTCTGGGCTGTGCACCTGATGGCTTGTACTTTGGAGTCACATTGCCTCAGGTCCCAGCATGCCCTATGGTAAGCTGACTATCCCTCACTTAGTCTCCAGGGAGCACATGAGTGTTTCTCTAAATTAGGTCCATTCAAGGTGTATGGGAAGGTAGCGTAGGAAAAGTAAACTATGCCCTTCATCTCTCTAACTCTGCTACCGCCCAGCTTACTGTGAAATGGCAGCCCCCAAGATGCTGTGTATGAAGGCTCTGAATAACCTCTTACCAGGTCCCAACCATTGAGTTGGATAAAGGACCTCTGTCTATGATATTCCTCTCAATCCATCATATAAACTTCCTTTTTTTGGCTTAAACTTAGAAGAAGGAAAATTAGGATATCTATGACTGATCTCCTTTCCCTCTGACCTCTCCCATCTTTACTCCCTTGCCTTACAGGGTCAGACTTAACGTCCCTCATGAAATTTTCTCCTGCATCCAGATTCCAGCCTCAGGCCTAAATTGTTACCTTAGGAGGGGTGGAGATGGGAGAAGAGGGAAACTAGTAGAATTTTCAAAATGTTTCACTAGCTATGCATATTTACAGTAGAATTTTATTTTATATTCACAGAAGAAATTGCCTTAAATTCTAAAGCACCCAGGATAGGGAGAAGAGAGTGATTCTTCTTCTTGTAAGTAGCCATAAAACATACCATTTAGCATTGTTTTCAATGTTCTCTCACTTTGCTAACACATGACCATAGTGCTAGTCATGTGATTACAAAGTACTAACAACAGGGTAATTAAAGCATCTTACACTTTCCGAGTGTGGAGATTCCGAGGTGAATCTAATTTTCATTGACTTCAAGTGCCATGGGGTGGTCAAGAATATAGGAAGTTGGTTCTCCAGGGAGAATTGTTTTCCACATGTCATCTGAACCTGAAAGGGAACAGAAAATTAATCAAGACAGTGACATTTTAAAAAGCATGCTGTATAGAATGTAGAGAAAGAACATGCATTGATGGATTAATAAAAGTGTTGGGAAGCATGCTGGAGCCCTCCAAACTATGGCTCAGAATGGATGTTTCAAACACTCAATGACATACTGACAGATAAATAAGCACAAGGATAGCTCAGTAACAGTATGATTCATGTGTCTATCTTCTCTGGGTATCCAGAGATCCTATACGTGTATTGTCGGCAATTTACAGGGAACAGGATCTGAAGCTTAGAAGGAAAAAATAAAAGCTCTGAGGTCTACCTTTGAGAGCAGATGTTGAACAGATGTAAAAATTGCAACATAATTTCTACCTTCTTAAGGTCATTTTCCTTTTTCCCCATTTTGGGGGCATTTTTGTTTTGTTTTATTTGTTTTTTACATATGAAGTTGTTTTATTAGAGACCCTTCAGGCTTATCCAACTCTGCTGCAGAGTAAGCCTGCTGCCACAACTTTTTTTCCCGCAAGACCTCCTCAGGAGTCTGAACCAATGGCATACAGTAAGGAGCCCTTATCTGTGCCTTATTTCTCATTTGGTGCAAGTCAGACTTCACTTGATGATGTTGACTTTCTCAGGATAGGGTCAAGGCAGTTTACTAAGGATGCCCTTAGTGCAAAATCTCATATAGACACTGCTACTAAGGGGAGCTGACACTCAGTGCACGCTGGGCATCCATGCATGACTTTCTCCTAGTGCCTTTATGGAGTCTGCAACATCTGGCATGGAAGCCACAAAGCAGTTGTCTGAAATGTGCAATCAAACTGGACTGTGCAGGGCAGAGCCAGAATCCCAGCTCCCAAACGCAGCAGAGAATTGAAAACAGAGGAGTGCTTGAAAACATGGGTCTGGAACTGCACCCCTACTCTGCCACTTTAGTAAGTTACTTATTCCCTGAGACCTCAGTTTCCTTATCTGGAAAATGTGGAGAATAACCTCACACTGTCAGGATTAAATAATATTATATATACAAATCAGAGTTGGCAACTCTTATAATGTCTAGTAACAACCCTGACATATATTACTTGTATGAACTTGCCAGTTCTTCTTTGATCTTCAGTTGGAATTTATGTATTTAGAAGATAAAAATCCCGGGTGTCCAGTTAAATCTTGAATTTCAGATAAGCAACAAATAAGTTTTTCAGGATCGAAAACACCCCATGAAATATTGGGATATAACTTATGCTAAAAAAATATTCATTGTTTACTGAATACTTGTCTGATAAAGGAGAATATTCATGTTTACTCATCATATTAGAGGTGATGGTGAGGATGACATGAAAAAAAATATACATGCAAAAGTTTTGTAAATCGTAACATGTGATTCAGACACGAGGGAATGCTCTGATGATTAGTGTGGATTTTGGAGTTATCACTGATTCAGGAGCAGGTTGAGGGATGCACAGTGAAAGTCAATGAGAGGAGATTCTGTAAGTTATAGACCAGTTAACCTGTTCACCTCTTCTCAGGGGCCAAGAACCTCTGAGTTACTTGCAACAGACTGCTTTTTCTCATTAATATGCATGTGTGAATCTCACTGGTAAGGAATTTTTGTACTTGGATTGAGGAGGGAAGAGGAGAAGTATGAAGAGGATTGTGCAGGGGACTGCCAACCTTTATACAGGGAGGGTTATTTCCTTTTTAATTAAATTTCTAGACATGCAATTTGCCTTTTCCTATGCATTCGGTTTTTCATCAGCTTTTTCCTGGTACAGTGGCAAATCATAAACAGCTTATTTCAGGAACAATCACAGGACGGGCCATTTGGGTGCCCACTCATGCCAAAGCTGCATTTTAAGCATAACCACTCCTTCAACAGAGAATTCCAAGTGAAAAAGTCAAGGTTCTAAAAATACTCAAGGAGATTTTAATCTCCCATGTAAGGTGCATTCAGGAAATGAAAGCACTCAAATGCTTTCATTTTCAAAGAAAAGAACATAAGGTCTTTTCCATCCCTTCTCATGGGCCAAAACTAGACCACAGAATAAAATTCTGCATAACTCAGGTTCCTGCATAACTCAGGCAATTTCTCAAGATATCATAAACAAAGGAGAGAATGTGACTTGTACCATTGTAATGCCCAACTTACTAGCTAATTCTGCCCTTTCATAAAATGAATAGCTCATAAGTCAAAAACTTAGCGAGATCAGTTATTTGGTAGGATGTAGTTAAAGGAAGTCTCAGTCATACAACAAATAAACAAACAATGTTGATTTTTAAACCAGTTTTGCCAGCTTCCTATAGACACTGTCTCATAGCTAGGAGATATGAGGACTAAGTAACTAGAACAACCAACTTGGCAATTTCCTACAAGATAGAGAGAAATAAATCTCTGAGGACCTTTGGCCTTTGACGCTGGAATGCAAACGCTTTGGGAGAAAAGAAACGTATGGTGAGCACGAGCTCCAAAGCCCTCGGACCATGCCATGAAAGTCCCTCCCTTGAATGAAATTGCTAATTTCCCCACTGGGAGCGGGGGAGGGGAGGGGCTGATTTTCAGCTGGCAGGCACAACAGACAGGATAAGGCTCTTTGTGTTTAGACACTCGGGCCATCGCATTTTATGGACACAAATTGAAGATAAGATCTAGTGATGGAGTCTCCGGCCACAGCTTGAGACCAGCCCATCAATGTCAGGTTTCGTTAAGTACCTGATGCCGGCACTTGGCAGCACTTCCGGTGGAAAGATGTTCTGGCAGGGTCAGTGTCTCCAGTGAAGTTCAGACTCTCATTTGCCATAAATGAAGGAGATGGGAAGTGAGCTGTGAGATTTTTAGACTAATATTTAGATCACTGCAATTTATCTCATCTTAAGGATCAAGCTGATTGAACGCGAGCCGAGTTTGAGCTGGACTGTGTTTACAAGGCCTCCTTCCTCGGACCTAGATGTTTAAAGAAAGAAGAAAAGCGAGAGCTGGGATTTCCGGATGACCTTGGAACCAAAAATGGCCAATCCCAATAACAATAATAGCAAGAATAAACAAGCATGAATATTGCAATGCACTCTCTCCAGTGCTGAGAAAAATTAATTTCCTATTTGAGTCCCATTCACATAAATACTCATGATGATGTATTTAAATCCAGACTCTCTTAAATCCTAAGCCCACAGTACCTGAGCCAGCAGCCTGAGTCTTGCATTTAATCGGTTACTGTAATAAACATATAAAATTTTTTTTCATGAGAGGACAGAGCAGTGGCTACATAAAAGGACATCAAATGACACATCCTCCATCTCCCAGCAAATAAAAAAGCCATCAGCTCATAACAAGGCGGTGATAAAAGGTGCTGAGGCCAGTAAGATTAAGACTTTGTAATAAGGTTCGGGCGCCAAAACTGACAGCCATTTTCTTTTATATTTATCATGTCCTCACATTGGGGTGAGAAGCCATGGCTGTCCCATTGCTGGCTAGAATTTATAGCAGCTCCATTATTAGGAGATTGCAGTGAAATGGGGTAGAGGTATGGTTTTCTGAGAATGTTACGATAGCCTCCTACATTATACACTTGACAGGTTTGTCAGCTCTTAGTAACAAGCCTTGTAAAGTACTTTAATATCATTAGCACTATTTTCTTAATGTGTCTGTTCTCCTTGCAGCCTGAAAATATCATATATCATAGGCCGGAGGGTAGCCTGAACTGCTATCTCCCCTCTTCTGGCTTCTTAAATGTGATTTTATAGTAACACGTAGAGTTGATATTTTAATCAAAATAATGTAGTCATTTTCCTTTATTGATTATCAAGTAAATATGTATAAATATGTAGTTAGGGGTGGGCAACCCTTTTAGAGGATATTGAAAACATATAATGAATGGCTTTCCAGGGTAATCTTGCTGCCTGCTTACTTCCGCTATGCTATGTGCCCAGAGATTTTCCATTCTGCTCTCCTTGCCCAAAGATCTCTGGAATTCACACATGGGAAAGAGGGACATGGGTCAGAACCAAAACCCTGGAAGGCAAGGCCTAAATTAGTTGCCTTTGAAATTTCTGTACATACACGCCTTCCTTTGTGCAAACTAGCATAAATTACAATATATTCTGTAGCTAATGGTGCATTTCCAAAGGACCCACATTTATTTATTTATTTATTTAACATCTTTATTGGGGTATAATTGCTTTACAATGGTGTGTTAGTTTCTGCTTTATAACAAAGTGAATCAATTATACATATACATATGTTCCCATATCTCTTCCCGCTTGCGTCTCCCTCCCTCCCACCCTCCCTATCCCACCCCTCCAGGCGGTCACAAAGCACCGAGCCGATACCCCTGTGCCATGCGGCTGCTTCCCACTAGCTATCTACCTTACGTTTGTTAGTGTGTATATGTCCATGACTCTCTCTCGCCCTGTCACAGCTCACCCTTCCCCCTCCCCATATCCTCAAGTCCGTTCTCCAGTAGGTCTGTGTCTTTATTCCTGTCTTACCCCTAGGTTCTTCATGACATTTTTTTTCTTAAATTCCATATATATGTGTTATCATACGGTATTTGTCTTTTTCTTTCTGACTTACTTCACTCTGTATGACAGACTCTAGGTCTATCCACCTCATTACAAATAGCTCAATTTCGTTTCTTTTTATGGCTGAGTAATATTCCATTGTATATATGTGCCACATCTTCTTTCCCACATTTATTTTGAAGTACAGAAATCCTGTAAGGCTTTTTCTTCCTTTCCGCGATGAGATATTGACTTACGTATGCCTATCAGCAATGCTAATGTAAACCCAAAGACTCAACATTGCAAGAGTTTTATATGTTTTAAATTTCAAAAATAAACATGTGTTACTTGGTGAATGTAATAAAATTATAAACTTGGCTTAGATCTCATGTTTAAACAGGACATACACCTTAATAGGGGTCATGTTTATTCTTAACATTGTAAATTTCCTCATATATGAGGAAAATTATCATAAAATTTCAATTACTGTCAACAATAGGCTTAAATTGATACCAAAACTAAAGATGGGCACACACATACACACGCAATATCAAGGGAGTTTTATTATCTCCAGTAGGACCTCAAATTGTTCTATGACTTAAAAGAAGGTTAAAGTCAAATACACAGTTCAGTTCTGTGTCAGAGCTCAGAACAAAACATCAGCCTTGTGTGGGCAGTATCGATATCATGTAATTTACTACACATTGCCAAAGATATGTAGTCGACTAGTTACTGGATGTGTGCCCTACCCCTCTACCACCACTACCTCAAATGAGAAATGAAGGATATATACAATGGAATATTACTCAGCCATAAAAAAGAACAAAATAATGCCACTTGCAGCAACATGGATGCAACTAGAGATTATCATACTGAGTGAAGTAAATCGGAAAGAAAAAGACAAATACCATATGGTATCACTTCTACGTGGAATCTAAAATATGGCACAAATGAACCTATCTGTGAAACAGAATCACAGACATAGAGAACAGACTGGTGGCTGCCAAGGGGAGGGGTTTTGGGGAGGGATGGAGTGGGAGGTTGCGGTTAGCAGATGTAAGCATTTACTAATAGAATGGGTAAACAACAAGGTCCTACTGTATAGCACAGGGAATTTTATTCAATATCCTATGATAAACCATAATGGAAAAGAATATTAAAAATAATGTATATATATATATATATATATGTATAACTAAATCACTTTGCTGTACAGCAGTAATTAACACAACATTGTAAATCAACTATACTTGAATAAAAAAATTTTTTAAATGTAAAAAAAAAAGAAGAAATGAAGGGATCTGTGGAGTACTTTCCTTTCGGTCAAAATCACTGCACCTAGCTCAGAGCCTAGCACTTAGTAGGTAATCAAAAAATATTAGTTGGAAGAGTGCATAATGAATCTATAATTTCTTCCACCTTACGTTGAGTTTTCTATTGGCCCATGGCCATCAACATGGGTTACTTGCAAGAAAAAAAAAGTATGTATCAGATGAGAGGAGCCATGACAGTTGGATCTGAGATTAATTTAGTCCATGCTTTTCTTTACTAACTTATGTAATTGCTTCTGCGTTCACAGTAAGACCATATGCAGATGCTTTTAGGCAACAGCACTACATATTGACAAATAGGCACCACTGGGTAATCCAAAATGCTTGTTAACAAATTATTTGCATGCATCTAAAATATTTACTTTTAACCATTCAAAAACATGATTCTGAGAATAAACAATCCAAAAAGAATTTAGACTTTTATCTCCAACTCCACTTATGGCCTTTATGTCCCTTGGTTGTACGAATATTCCAACATATATTTCACAAAGTGGAATGGTTAGGTTAAATTTTGTCAAGTTAATATAGTTTTTTTTTCATTTTTATTAGGAGTACTTCCCTAAATTCTATATTCCCATTGCATTTGCCTAATTTAGGTGAGAAGAAGACAAGTTATACTTTGTACCATCTCTCTACTCACCTGAACAAGAAGACAGGGCAGGGTCAACCCCATATTTCTGTCTATTTTTATAGCCAGTACAATAATTGCCTGTGATGGATTACTTATATAGTAACTAAGGCTGATTTTTCTTAGAAAGGAAATGATTAAATCGTGTATTTTTCAGTGGGGTCTGGTCACCACATGAGGACCTAATCTAACCTTTTTTAAGTATTTTATGCCTCTTTGTCTGAAGAAAAACAATTAATTTGATGTTTTGAGAAGTTGTCCTGTGAAAATGCTATTCTCACACAGTCTTATTAATATGAATATGTTTTTAATATCTGTTGATATGTAACTGTTCCCCATCAGTCACGTGACTGGCCGTAAAATCATTTAGTCTATTTATTGCTAGAAATCATTAAGAACTAGACTCATTTAAATCTGTACATTTACTAAGCTTACAACATTTGATCCTATCAGAGAA
Organism: Orcinus orca; assembly: GCF_937001465.1. Taxonomy (NCBI): domain Eukaryota; kingdom Metazoa; phylum Chordata; class Mammalia; order Artiodactyla; family Delphinidae; genus Orcinus; species Orcinus orca. The sequence continues at coordinate 70,709,177 of NC_064560.1, forward strand.
AATATCTTTTGATTAAGTCTTTATGTGTAAAACAGCAGAGTAATTAGTCAAAATCATTGACTAAGGATTTATGGACAGTCATTCATGTGTCTAAACAGCTCTGTAGCTTCTCTGTACTTTTGTATTGACATTCAAAGACAATATTATAATACTTAGGCCTAAAAGGAAATTTCAGCGTCACCTGGTTGGTCTTCCTGAATCACTAAAACAAGAAACAGCAAATCCAAATTTTACTGTTTGAGCTCTCCTTTCCTTGACATACACACTGGACAAGTGTTGTCATATTTCTTTTTCCCCAGGTCCAGATGAGGGAAAGGTGGGCCCTTGATCAGCTCTCTGTATGTCTGCTGTTATCATTTATCTCCCCACCTCCATGTTTGAGGTCCCAGAGGCTGTATGATATTTCATTTGCTCAGAGCGTTCTGGGCAGAGTCCTGGCCAAGCATCTTGACTCAGTTTTTAGTGTTCCACAGCAAACACTAATATTAAGTTAATTAGCTAAGAACATTTTAGTTAAATGCTATTATACTCATAAGACTTTAAGACAACTGATTGTAAAATCAAAATGTCCCTAGATTGAATTGTTTTTCAGTGAATATGCTCATTATTTTGACTTGGTGAATGGATGTTTAATTCACTGTTGAATGGACAATACGTTGATGTAATCATTTTGGACAACATTTTGACATTATCAGGTAATGTGGAAATACGTGTACCTTCCAACATAGCTATTTGACTTCTAGATGTATACCTTCAGAAATTCTTATAAATGTGCTTAGCAGTACTCAAACTAGCCTAAAACTGGAAACAACCCAAATTTTCATCAATGGTAGAATTAAAAAATAAATTGTGACATGCTCATACAATGGAAACTAAACAGTGGAATAAAATAAATGAACAGCTATGTGTATGACCATCAGTGAACCTCAAAAGTTAATGCTGAGTGAAAGCATGAAGACAGAGAAAGATATACACGTATGATTCCATTTCCATAAAAAAAATTTAAAAATCAAATAACTCTCATACTGATTAGGGATTCATATGAAGGTGAAAACACTTTAAAGGAAAAGGAGAGAATTATTAACACAAAATTCAGGATAGGGGCATGATAAGTAGATGGGCTAAGGAATGGGTATATGATGGAAGAGGGTAAAGAGGGGTAAAGATACTCCTTACTGCTCTGGTCATGTAATATTTCTTAACCTTGGAAGGTAGGTACAAGTGTGTTTTTTAAAAACACCAATTATTTAAAATGTACACTTATAAATTATGCATCTTTTGAATATAAATTTCAGAACTCAAAATAGTAACAGTAGATAAATAAAAGGAGAGGAGAGGTTGGAGGTGACTTCAAAGACACCTCTGTTCCTTTCTCTTGCTTTCACTTAAAAAAAAGACTCTGACACAACCATTGAGTTGTTCTTGGTGTAGGTAAAAATGGGCGCCCCTCTAACTTGTGCATTATATGTCACAAATAGAAATATGTTTCTGTAGCGTATCAGCTTTAAATCAAAGCTAGACAGATTATTTAATATACACGAGAGTTATATGAGATCTCCTGTGTTCTGTGTAATACTCTCCATATACGTTTAATAGTTAACAATATGCCTGAGGATTATGATTTTAAATCAATTATTCAGACGTTGAAGTTAGCCAAGTGCAGTCCATTAAAATGCCCACTGTTTTATGTTCCTGTCTCTTTTTAAGACGATTTTCAAAGACTAAATCAGACACTTTAGCCACTATCATCCCATTTCCCCCAGATGTGTTCATGATGTAATTTGAAAGTCACCATTGTTGTATAATTTTAGGAGATTTAGATAAATCATACTCTCACATGTTAAAATTGTAAATACTGTTTGAATAGTTTTTACCTTTGTCTTATTGTCCAACAGGAAATAGAAGGAGGTGACAGACACTCCATAATGTTTGCTGAACAACTCACAGAGAACAATGAAGGGCACACAGAGCATAACATCTCCTTTTATCCTCTCTCAATAACTCTATGAGGTTCATACTACATTAATTATCCCCTTCTTACAGAGGAGAAGACTGATGCACAGGAAATATAAATAAGTGGCTATGCTCAGGTTTGAACTGTGGGTGGTTCGTCCTCTCTACCATTCTGATAAATTGCCCTCCATCCCATATGAATGGGCAAGATTATTACTCCAATGTTGTTCATGTTATGTATGTATGTATATGAGAAAATGTCTACCCAATGTTTAGTATAGTTTGTGTCCATCATTAAATTATTTTGCAAATTCTCATTATGAGTAAAATTACTATAGATAAATTATGCCCACACCAGGCAAATAAAATTGACATCTTTTTAAGTTAAAGGCATCAAAGAGTTTTTAATAGAAACTGTAAAATATTTCCTTTAAAACATTTTTTAATCTCCCACTGCCTAAGTGAGACTGACATCTCTAGGAGATGATTGTCACATGCATATTTCCATTTTTCAGCACCCTTCGTGATCACACCAGGCTGGTAATTAGTAAGATAAAAATTGCTATTGGATAATGCACCATTTCAACTGTCATCCTGCTGGATTGGGGGAAAAAGTGATTCTGTAAAATGAGAGCCCAATGGTGAGGTTGTATTGACTTTTATGTCATGTTTGTTTCACTTTACTAGTCAAAACAAGTTTCCCGGCTCTTCCTGGCCCAGAAGGTTCCGTTTGCTTTATGAAAATGAAGCTGCCTTGTTTTCTGGTTCATAAATCATTGTCAAGCGGAGCTAGATAACAGAAACAAGTTCAGATTCCACAACGATTATCCTTAGAGATGATATATTAAATATACAGAATTCAACTTGATTTTCATAAGCCATGTTGACTTTGCAGAACTAAGGCTGCAGGGGGAAATTATCTCATAGGAGGAGGTGTGAGAGCTTGCAAAATCTAACCAGGTGGGAATGATGGGGGAGGGAAGGAAGCGCATCTTCATGTACAAAGACATTTGTGCTTTCTCCCATTTTCTCTCCATTATTTACCTGCTGTCATTCCTTTAAGTATCTGGATGCCTATTTCTTTTATTAACAATATAGGAAACATCTTTAGAAAAGAAGAGACTCCCTTTTTTCCTATATTATCTGCCACTTCTTTTTCATCCTCTTCTCTGAATAGAACGATATCTTGTAAAATGCTTCTTCTACCTCTTTATATTGAAATTACCCTGGTTTATACCCTTTATATTGAATTACCAAATGTTTGAGCTGTACCTTTGGGGTATCATAGCCCTTGCAGGAGAGGTTTTCTAATCTCTCATCAGAGCCAAATCAGGGCCTATGGAAATGGAATCTGGAAAAAAAAAAAATATCACAGTGGAATCAGAAAGAATCACAGAAATGCTCAGAGATTGAGTGTCCCTGTGACAACTCACAGAGCATGTGTCTTGTACATACCTTGTCCTGAACGTGCTGAGGCTGACTTTTCCTCTGAATGAAGAGTTCAGACCTCCAAGCAAACTCAAGTGCCTTTCACTGAGAAAGAGAAATATTTCTTCTGTGTGAAATGTGCTTTACCTCCCATGTGACTTCGCAGTTCCTATTGGAGCTTCAAATCTCATTCCGTGTCCCTTCCTGAGAACTCTTCCTCTCCCCCGCCCCAGCCACAATCCGGGGTCCTGTTCCTTTGGGCGTTCCCTCGGAGCACTCCCTTCACTGCTCCCCTTCATACTTATTACGGGATCATCAAGAATTCACTACATTATTACTTTTTAAAATGTTTGTTCACACACCATGTAGTAGGTTTGCATTACATTTTTGGAGACAGAGAATAAAGAGAAAGAGACATGTACACGAAGCCATTCCAAATCCTGCATAAAACTTGATCTAGGGCTTCCCTGGTGGCGCAGTGGTTGAGGGTCTGCCTGCCGATGCGGGGGACGTGGGTTCGTGCCCCGGTCCGGGAGGATCCCACATGCCGCGGAGCGGCTAAGCCCGTGAGCCATGGCCACTGAGCCTGCGCGTCTGGAGCCTGCGCTCCGCAACGGGAGAGGCCACAGCAGTGAGAGGCCCGCGTACCGCAAACAAACAAACAAACAAACAAAACTTGACTAGCAGGGGATTTGGGTGGAAATTCAAGTTGTAGTCAAGATTTAATTCTCTCAATTAGGTTTTCTTGCTCAGAACAGAAGGCAACATTCTCCAAAGAGCAAAATAACAGAAAATGTATATATGCTGTCATGCATTTCCTGTATTATGAAAAAGAACTTTCTCTGCCTACCAAGACAAATCTTTGATTTTCTTAAGATAAGCCATGACTAGAAAAGGAGACTAGCTCTGCCACCAGACCCATAAATACTACAAACCTCCATATTGAGCTTCAGGGACCACCTCTAGGAAGTTCTAATTTTGTATTACCTGGCTTATCTGATTGCTTTATTCTTTATTTACATATCTAGTATTTTTACTCATTTATAGAGCAGGAAAGCAAAGTAAGGAATTGGAAAGTTATTTTAAAACTATGCTAAGTGCATATTGACTAGCTGGGATCTTCACCTCAAGGTGTATTCTCAACAATAGGCTTGGAAACCTATAACACTGAGGTAATTATCTCATTTCATCACTTCAGTGAACTTGCAAAAAAAATAAAAAATAAAAACAGCTTTTTAAAAGCTAAGGGCAAAATGTCCACTTGAACTTGAACTTTGAGTCTTCCAAGACACTTAAAATTTCCAGGCAGTTGGTTAACACATATGGAATTTGCACATTTTATAAATATTTAGACATTTGTAAATACAATCTTGTTTTATACACCACTGTTGAATAACATGGGTGCTTTGCTGTTTAGGAAGAGTGTTCTACGGAACAATCAATAGCAAAACCCTGCATGGTTTATTTTCTATTATGTATACCTTACAGGTCATTGAGTCAAGTACTGTGGCTGGATTTCTAAAAGCCTGGTGATTTTTAGGAAAGATCATCAATAACATATGTAGCCGAGCAAGCTAAAATAATTACAATCAAATTTCATGCTTCAGGGCATAAACTGATTTCCTGCAAGGGTCAGGAAGGAATTATGCTGCCTTCACCAATGTGGACTTCATCGGGTAACTGACTCACCTACTTTTGTTTGGTTTTGCCCTTTTTTTCTGAAACAAATATACTGATCAGTTTTCTGAAGAATTTAGCTCTGGTTAGTCCATGCCCCTCCTCAGTTGCATTTTACCAGATTTGCTTTCTTTATGGTATCTAGGAATTTTTCTCTGGAAATAGCCACAGGATGGAGCACTGTCTGGGAAATGTCTATAAAAGGTAAATGTCCCTTTTTGGACCTATTTTTTAAAGTTGAAGCTCTAGAAGGAGAAAATCAAATGGAGAAGACAGCAAAATAATATGATTTGGGATTTCAAGCACGCAGTCTTCACACATTTTCTGTTGGAGATCCTCTAAACCCATCTACTTCTAGTTCTAGGTTTTATTCATCTTGCTTCTTTCCTCTACCTAACTTTGGCCATTGGTTCTCCCTCATTCAAAAATCTCAATCAAAACATGCATTTTCACTTCTCTGAACAGCTTCAGCATCAGGAACAAGAGATTCTAACTTTTGTCACCATATTTTGGATTGGGGGGAGGTGAGGTGCGGAAGAGGAGAGGAGAAAAGCAAATGGTTATTCTCAGGCCATGATTTTACCGCAAACTTAGCACAGAGGGCTTTGAGCTAATTACGTTCTATATATCTGAGCCAACTAGCAGAGCTTCAAGCTGACACTAGGATACATCTGGGCCTGATAATAATTGCAAATACTCAGGGCACACTTTAAAAAAGAGCTTATGTTACAATGTGAAACAGCATGTTTTACAGTCCTCAGAACGGTCAGATAAATAAAACAGCTCTGAGTCCAGAGCTTTGTGGGGGGGAAATGTATTTTGCAACATTTCATTTAGAGCAGAAAAATTTCCCGACTGACAAGGGAACATTTGACCCTAAGAAAATGTTAAGTTCTACCCGCAGCTGTTTGAGGTAAAGGGAGAAAGAAGACCAGGCTGCCTTCAATGATATGGGCTATAAGATTACAAGCACCTTGCATTCAGAGAGACAGTTTTGGAGATTTGGGTCTGATTTGAGAGTGTCAAGGAGAATTTATAAAAAGCACCTTTTGCACATACGTTCAAGGTGAGAGAGTAGGAAGGAAGAAACTGCACGTTTCTTGTGCACGTATCCTTGCTGAAAGGATAATTTGAGTTAATTTGGGAGCTGTCTTGGGGGCAGGTTTAATGTGTTGAACACAGCTAGGTGACTTTCCAAAATAATCATTCCCAAAGTCAGAGTTTTGCGTAAGACAGTAACAATTGTCAGTTTCCACTGGGCATGAAACTCCCATGCAGTTCTATCTGCTAACACACACTGTATGTCTGCAACCGTCTTCTTTCCTCCTATGGAGACTTGCGAGGTCATAAAAGAGAGAGATATCACTCACTTTAATCTGGTAATTTCCCTGTTTCTTAAATTCACATTTTTTTAAGTGTAGCTTTGACACATTAGTATTTAATATTCTTGCCCTTCCATTTAGTACATGGTTTTGTGACACAAATACACCTACCCACACTACTCATGCTCTTCATCTCATGCCCCTGCTCTTCCAGAATACTTTTATTTAAAAACTGCCTATCGTAACCATAACTTTATTACAGAGGGAACAAAATAATATGAGATCTTCCGTTTGTAGAGCACTTTGGATTTTACTGGTTAGTGCAACTCTTCTTTCTGCATTCTCAAACATCATGAGAGGGAGGGATTAAGCCCCCATTTGACAGATGTAGCAACTGAGGTTCAGAGACAGGTATTAAGTTGTCCCAAATTCCACATCAGTAAGCATCAGAGCTCTTGCTCAAGTCCATGACTCACTGGAGTCTGGAACTATATTAAGTGCCTTCAGCGGTTGTATTATCATTCAACTGCATAGCAATTTCAATTTCAAAAGCACTTTTCTTTTCTTTCCTACAACATCTACTTTAATAAATAAATTCAAAGAACCCACCCATTTTAAAATCACTCTCAATTTAGAGGCATAGGGAAGTAATTAAATTTCTTAATGAAGATAAAGTAACAAATGTAATATGAATGTGATATTCCTTTTCTGTATAGTCTCTTACATCTATGGGTATTAAATACACCTCTGAACATGTGTTATTTTAATGATTACATGCCATATCTCCCAACTTGTTCTCTCGAGGAAGAAAATAAACACAGATTTTCTTGAATATAATTAATGTGTTTCAAGACCACACTTCACATTTTCCTGAATCCCCCAACTCACTCAATTTTAAGGCCATCTCTCCTAAGACAAAAAAAAAAAACACCCTTTGTTGGTAAGTCTTAGGAAGGTTTTTTTTTTTTATTTGTGGGGGGGAAATCAGTTTCTCTGGAAAGCCAGCTCCTGTGTTCTCAAGGGTTATAAAAATGGGAATCATTTTTATTGGCAATCCACTGGAATAGTGCTGAGACAAATGGAAACTTGAAGATAAGGATCCTCAGAGGTGAGAACATACAGCTGTTGGGAATTGCGAGAGAATCTGACCAATAAAGGAAGTCACTATTTTTCCAGGCTTAAAGTGAGTTATAGGGCGAGACGGGTGTTGTATATTTATGTAAGCCAGCAGCAGGGAGTTTAAGCGGCTGTATATTGCTGAAAGAGCATCATTCACATTCAGGCTGAGACAAAACGTGGAAATGAAGTAACATCCTGGCCGAAGAAGGCCTCACGACAGAATAATAACATTTCAGAGAGGGGGGCCGTGTGCGAGGCTGTGGGTAGGACTCAAAATGAGGAAATGATCAAGATGCCTTGTCAGGCCTTCAAAAAAACAGTTACACACACACACACACACACACACACACACACACACTCAGGATTAAGGCCTGGCCAAGCGTCCTTGGGAAGGAAGGTCATTTATCTTTCGCAGAAACGCGTACAATCACTTGCAAACTTCATCAGTATAGTCAGCAAGATAGCTTTGCCAAAAGTACTAGAAAAAATATATATCAATACACATATTACAGTTGAGTCCCCATTTGGTGTTTATTATTATCATACACTCTTGCCTCCTATATCAGCGTGGATACTAATTCAGGACAATATTTGAAGGACTAAAGTGGTTCTGGCAGCTCAAGAGATTCAAGGGAAGGGAGTGGGCGGGGAGGAGAGAGAAACCGTCTTATCTTCTGTGTTTATTCATTGTGTCCTTTTGTTTAGAGGAAGTTGCAAGTAGAATAAAAGGGTCTTGAAATTACACTCCTCTAATGACAAATGGTGAGAGGGAAAGACAGACAATCCATTTCAGAAAGATGATCAAAAGAAGAGGGAAAAAAACAGAGTTTTAACATTCAAAAAATATACACAGCTAGTCTGTGGGACTCTTTGAAAATGCTGTCTTCGGTTTAGTAGAAATCATATTGGGTGCACCCAAAAGCTAATTAAGATGTTGTCAGAAATTTTAATGGTGGATTGTGGTAAATATTTCAGAAACTTTAGTCATATTAGCAAAAAACACAATGTGAAATAAGAATCTCCAGTCACACAGAGAGCTTTTAGTTAATACTAAATTAGAATTGTTACTAAAATTGAGTCACTGGGATAAAAATAGTATATTTTAACCTTGAGGTTTATTTATTTTTGAAACGGATATGACAATTACGAAAAACTCAAGTAAAATCAAAAGGCTTTCTATAAAAATGTTTATGTGGTGTGCCACAGACTAGAGTTTTCCTTATTAGGACAAAGTGCAGTGAGATGTCAAAATGATTTTATACTAGGAAAACATAATTTAAAACAAAACACATATTTAAACCTTCAGAATATTTGGCTAAGTTTTAAGAGAATAGCGGAATTACAAAATGAATAGACTTGCCTCTATTTTTCCTCTGCCGTTTTACAAGTGAATATTAAACTGCCATTAAAAAACAGTGATTGAAATGATTTAATTTCCTTTATTGACCCTTCTTTAAAAGTATTATTCCTCACTGGTTCAATCATGCCTGACAAGTTTGCACATTCAACCCCAATATTATCAGGACATGGTATTTAGCAATGTTTTCAAGAGCCAACGTCAAGGAAGACTAAGAATGAGTATAGGGCTCTTCTCCCTATAAAATGGTCAATTGCAAACAGGAACAGTTCATACGACATTTGTAGGTGAACTCACCAAACACAGAGCTGAAGCCAAAGATTTCTAGGAATGACAACTTCAGCACCTCTGTGAAATGATTCTACTTGCCAATTTCCTATTTTTCCACAGGGGACATCTTAAAGGTTGGGGTCATGCAAATTCATTCCTGGCTTCTGAAGCATCAGGTAATGGCCATTGCTAAAGGCAGGATTCCAAAACCATTAGCCCACTGGTCTGCTCCTATATGGGAAAACCTAGTATTTCAACCATACCCCCCCATCTCCAGGCACACCTGCCTAGTACTAAAAATGCATTGGTGGGGAACATATTGAAATAGGTCACTCACTGAAGCATATCCTAGAAGTGCTTGGAAAAAAAAATGCCATTTGCACACAGTTTGAGCTCCATTGAGAAAAATAATATCTTAAATACAGATTGTTCAGAGTCTCCAGTCCTGCGTTTTATATATATATATAACCTATCTGTGCAGAATTTCTTGAACTAAGAATTATTGTTCACACCTGCAGCAGCTCATATAAAAAGCAATAGTGGCAGGGGAAAACAAAATTCTTCGTTTCTTTGGTTTCTCCCTTAAACATTTGAGGACTGTTAAGGAAACATCAGTACAGTTGCAGGCATCTGTGGGTTGTGATGTGTTGAAAAAAAACCCTCCATTTAAACACGGATTTTAACCTTTCCACCTTAGCCTCTTACATTTTCTTTCCTTCTACTCAAAGCATTTAGGTAAATTAGGATGAGGTCCCTCCATAAAAATGCAAGGGGATCAGTTAAACTTTCATCTCTAATTTATTCATGAAGGAGCGAGGTCTTGCCTGGCCGTGCTGTGCATCATCCTGTCAGAATGACTTTCTCTCTTGTTGAGAAGGGAGATGGAAGGACAGGAAATCGGAGGCTTTGGCTTTGCTGTAATTGTTGTGAGAATAAAAATGCTGGTGCTTTCTTGCTCGGTGAAGTGAATATGAGCAAAAGTTTCAAAAATAAGGACCAGAACTGAATGAGCATCTATATGTGTGTGAGCATACCAATAAAAAAATATATTATACATATAAATATTTATATTATAAGTACATAATAAATAACATATACATTTTATCTAATACATGTATAATATAAAAAAATCATTCCATCTATCTGAGCCTATTTGATTATCATTGTATAGGTGCACCATCATTTCAATGTACACGTGGGTACAAAGTATTTACAACAATGGAAAATACACCTGAATTAAATTTCCTAAATCATATCATTTCCAGATCTACTGGATTTTTGTACTTATAACTTTGTGTAAGCTTGATACCGTGGACTGTCCACTTTGACAATTATTGTTCTCACGCATAAAGATTAAGCTCTCCATTGCCCTCTATGTGCAAACAAATCCATGTGTACAGGCCCTAGGCATCCTTGAATATGTGCAAGTTCAGAAGATTTATCAGTCTTTTAAGAAATTCCACATTTTCTCTTTCAAATTTACCTGTGGTTTAATACATTTAATGTTCTCTTTTTAAAGTTCCTCATCTTTTTTTTCTTCTTAAATCATTTCCTGGTTTTTATTGTTTTTTTTCCTTTCCTCCACTTTCAAATATATTTCACATTTGGAGGCTCGTCGGAAAGGAGCAGAGTTGTAATGTGAAAGACCTTATTCTAGTTGATGAATAGGTTCCTTGGTTTTGCCATTCCCACCCCAGCATTCAAAAATTATCATCTTTTATACATGTGAAAAAGGGAGGGGTTGGGATTTGGCATTAGTTCTTTTAGTCGTCAGGAAATTACAAAATGTACACTTGCGAAGTAAGCAATTTTTGCCGTCTGCCTGAACATCCATCTTTTTAATGAGCCTTGTTTATAACCTGACGCTATGTTTCTAGTCACCTACCCTGTTTACGTCTTTGGCCCCTTTAATTAAGAGAAGAACCAGTTAAAAGAAAGTAAGAAGAAATATTAATATGATCTGATTAATTCAGCTAGCAGGAGGTTATGGGGTATCAAGGTTATTATAACCTATAAAGGCAATGTGAATAAAGCTGTATTCATTTGTAATTTTATTAGGCGGAGCAAATTAGTGAGTCTGCATAGCAGTGACAAAAGACCCATTCCTATTCTCCCTTACCCCCTACTGCAAGGGCCAGGTGCCCAAAGTTAGGCTCCATATTAGGCAAATGAGATCTGATAAATCTCAGCTGCACATCTAATGAGAGCCTCCAGAGCTGGTGCTGTGCTAATTTGGAAAGATTAGCTAGGATGTTTGTGTATGGCTGGTTAAAGTCCAATGGAATAAAAGTAAGACACAGAGAAGAGGAAGCAAAACCTAGAAAGGGTTAAATACATTAAGACAATGGTCCTCTAGAAAAGGTAAGGCCAGAATTGATAATGGGCAAACTATTAGAAACAAACTATCAAGGGAAGTTTGAGGGGTGAAGTAAAAATTCTATTTTAAAAGAAATCTCAATGGTAACTAGTCCCTTTATATATAAAAAAGCAATAAGGTCCACCTGTGTGGGCTGCTTTTCACCTCCTGGAACTTTCCCACTCCAGCTTCTCTGACGTCAGGAACGTACCTTTTGTCTACTTTCAAGGAGTCAAAGGAAATTGCAGAGTTTTTTTCCAGCAAAGATGTGGGGAGTCCTGATAAGTTAAGGAGAATTCAAAGTAAAAGAAAGTAGGGGGAGTTTTTAATACAAAGATTTCAATATCCATCAAGAGAACATTCCCATGGGCTGGTCTGTGGATTTTGAAAAGAGGCTTCATTATTCCGGAATCCTGACTAGACAAATTTGCTTGGGTCTCCAGTATACAAAGTATAGTTTCTCTTGTCTTGCTTGATCTCATCAATTCTTCTAAACTCTAATTTCAGACTAATCTGGTATTTGTTCTGGCTTCACTTGGCCACTCCTGCCCATGGCTCCTATCCTTACCAGGTCTTTGCCTGACCTCTCTGTTACAATTTTAACACTGAAAATTTGGAGAGTCTCACATTCCACTGTAGTCTAGAAATAGATACCTATTTAGACATGAGTTAATTCTATTCTATTCCAACACTTGAAATATATTGTGAAAATTCTTAGTCTGATATATACTCTGAACATAGACTCCTGAAGGACCCATCTGAGATGTTAACCAACTCCAAGGTAGAAAATTAGTTTTTTACCATTAGTAGGGCATTCTATTGAGTACACTCTTAAAAGGAGAAAAATCATAAATTGGATAATAGCAGCAATGTAGTCAAAATAGATGACTTCAGAAACCCAATGGAAAAACGAAGGACATGCCTCTTAAAAAGGCATTCCAATGGCCAAAATTATTTAAATGCTTTAAATTATATTAGGAGCAAGCATAAAAAAAGATAAAAATTAAATAGGAAAAAATAAACTCTCCCTGGTTGAGTAGGGAAATGAGTTCTCAAGGAAAAAAAAAAAGAAAGAAAGAAAAAAAAAAACTCTTACTGAGAATCAATGAAAGCATTATTTTGGACTTAAGTTTTCTCTTACCTCCAAGTACAACAACATAACATAAAAATCCTAAAAATGTGAATAAATAAATAAATCATTTAAGCAGTGCTCTATCCTTATTATAAATCTGTCTCTAAAATTTCAAAAAATTATGTAAAAAAATCAATGTATATGAATGTGGGAGGAGACCCCCACTGTGAACATATTTAAATACCTCCCAAAGTCATTGGGATTTTTCCTCCTGAGCAATAATCTCCTTATTTAAAATTGCTTTGGCCACATTTTCAATGGAAAATGTTCATGGGAATTTTTAATATTTACACAAAATGTAAATTGCCCTTTGATCCCCCTAATCAGCTCTTTGCCTCCACAGGTCAGATAGGAAATGGTTAAAAATCTCTGTAACAGCAGAAATGATGCATCATTCAGATGCAGCTAATACCACCATAGTAGAGACTCAGAGAATATCTACTGAGTCAAATAAGTCAAATAAGTGTTCAAGCGTATATAACACACAGGTTGAGAAAACGATCGTTGGTTTTTCAATCAGAATCCATTCTTCCTTCATTATTGGTGCCACCGCACTAAGAACATTTGGTTCATTATGAACGGCAGGGGTTTAGAACATGTCCCCTTGTCAGAATCCCAGCTCGGCCACCATATGCTGTGTGTCCTTAGGCAACTAACTTAACCTCTCTTTGCCTAAGTTTCCTCATGTGTACAAGGGGGAAAATAAGAGTAGTGCTTAGCTCTTGAAATTATTTTGAGAATTAAATGGTTTAGTACATATAAATCTCTTAGAAAAGTATTTAACATATGATGATACTCCATAAACCTCAGTTCTAATTATCATTTTACCTTTTATTTTGGATAGTTTTTGGCAGTCTCTCCTTCATCCATTAGCCTGTTGAAGGCAGGAATTCTTTTATTCAATTCCTTGACACCTCAGTACCAAGCACAAAAGCTGTACCTAAAGAGAGGGACTCAAGACATGCCAATGTCTTCTGACTAGAACATTCCTTTCACTCATTGCTTTGGATTTCTCTCTTAATCATCTGTTTTTTGTTTTCAATAACAACAATAAAGCATCAGATAACTATCATACAAAGCCACGTGGAGGTTTGACTGGTAAGAGCCACATATTATGATAATGATAAAACATACTTTACGTCATTACCTATTGGCTAAAATACAGGTCTATGAACATATATGACCTTATTACTTCTCTCAAAAAAATTCATTTGTTGGTGTTAGGATACTGGAAGAAGCAGAGATTTTAGAAAACTGGCTCTGTTACCTTCTAAGCTACTTTTCGCATCTATTCAATGATAACACCCACTTCATGGGATTGTGGTGAGTCTAGGTGAGATAATATGTAAAGTACCTGGTACTCAATAAATGATAGCCGTTGTTACAAACACTGCAGAAAATTTTACCTCAGATGGTTCCCATGGGAATGAAAGACTTAGAGGAACCATCAGTGGGTAATAGTTGTGTTTATAGTTGGTGATAGTGCTTGGATAAGAAGGATTCTGAGTCTGAGCCCGCACTCAGGGAAATGGTCCCTGATCCATGAACATATCTGCCTTGTGCACTATATGGGGAGGGTCGGCACCATGCAGGGGTCTTTCTAAAAAATCTGCCCATGGATTCTTTTGGGAGGTTGATGAAGCCTGTGAACCTGTCTCAGAAAAAAGTGATCTTAAAAAAGGATACAAAATGCATTTTAAAAAACAATCATTAAAATGTTAAAAAGACAAACTCATCATACCATAATATACATGTTTCTTTGTTAGATAGTAAATAATGAGATCTAGTGACAGGTCTCATACCTACCATCTACCATTGTTCAAAGATGTATTGAGCAGGAATTCCCTGGTGGTCCAGTGGTTAGCACTCCTCGCTTTCACTTGCTGAGGTCTGGGATTCAATTCCTGGTAGGGGAACTAAGATCCTGCAAGCCGGCAGCAGCCAAATTAAAAAAAAAAAAAAAAAAAGTTAAAGAACACCCCACTTATTTATTAAAAAAAAAAACACACAAAGAAGTATTGAGCATACATGATATTGTGAGTTATCTGTGACACACGTAATATAGTAGGAATATATCTGTGATATCTCTTGGTGACAATTCACAGGTATTGTTAGTGCTGTTATGATGTTTTATCCACATTCATAAGTAAAAGGGAATGCTACCTTTCAGTTAGAAATCAGTGAAAATAAAGATGCAACTTTTGTCCATGCAATTTCATAGTCCCCTTGCTCTAGAAGCCCAAAATGAAGAATGACTGTGTTTAGAACCCCAAGTTAAAAGCCCTGGTCTAAAACCTAGAAATTTATTTTCATGGAATCAGCTTGGTATACTGTGTTTTTCCATAATCACCTCTCTATTTGCCCTTCAGCATATAGACACCCATTTTATGAAGTTTGTAAAGACATTGAGTCCAAGTCTTAGAAATGGTTAGGATATTTAAATTGTTCTTCCCACCTAGACACAGGTTGATATAATTATTATAGTGTTTATGCTTCTTGCAGGTTGGACTCTCTTGGTATAAATCCTGGAATTTAAATGATAGTCAAGTTTGAAGATAGATGCAAGTGTCATATTAAGGTATGACACTATTTTAAGCAAAGAAATTCTTTAAGAACAGTTATAAAACAGGTAGTACCTTACATCTTGGGAAATGTCATATCCAATTATGCAGGGTGATAAGATTAAAATAAATTTTGGACAATCATGCAGACCGTGGGATACTTAATTCCACCTAAACCTTAAAGCTTTTTGACATTGACCCCGTATTCTCAGATAAATGTAATAATTCATTCTCCTAGATACAGAATGATTCTTCCTTCTGTTGGACTAAAAGCCCAGAGAGTATGTAAACATATATAGCTGGGTATACCACAACCATTTGGGACAGGCTGATGGGTATCTGTCAAAAGGTAAACACAATTTAGAGTAGGAATCCATTATAAAGACAGGATACCAGTCTAAACTGTTTTACATATTTACAAATATTTTGCATGTTATTAGCTCCCCATGAAAGTTCCATGTCCAGGGGATAGTGTTAAAATAAAATTTTTATTCATTGCCTACACATCTTCCTGCTGATTGAGAAAGAACTCAGTATGGGAGTCTGTTAAACTTGACCTTTCATAAGCAGACACACTGTTGTTGTTCCTTGCTTGTTTATATTTGTAGTACTAAAAAGATTAATTGATTATTCAATGAATTATCACTTTACAGATCGGGTTAGTCTCTTAAACCACCAATCACCCTGTTAACATGTAGCTACAAATGAATTGTTTTCAATAGGAAGAACATTATCCCCTATGTAGGTGTGGCAATTAGATTATTGATTTTAGGTAAATGTCTAGTTAATTATGCAATAGGCTTCATTTTGTCTGTTAATTAAGCTACTGCTCTTTTAAGTCAATAAATTATAGCCTCAGGAGAAATAAGGAGTTTCCCATTAGAAGAGTCCAGGTACTTCCCCAAAAAGGGGACAGAATAGAGGGACTTCCTTCAAAGCAAAGACCCAAATGAAGAAGAATTTTTAAGAGTGAATTGTATTTCTAGTTCATTCATTGTCCATTTCTATAATCAAGATTAAATGGAAATCTGAATAGAAATACTGGAAGAGAAACCAGTAATCTCTTTTTGTAAAAAAACTCTGCCAAAAAGAAAATCAACTATCTCTGTCTTACTTCGTGTCACAATGACCAGCTTTAACCTGCCTTTCACCCAGGATCCAACTCCTTCCAAAATGTTGTCATTATACTTGTCATTTAACTGTTAATCACTGATCTGACCTAGTAGGGTGAAAGGAATTGTCCTGGGAACAGAGTCTCAATGCAACTCAGAGTACTCACCAACACTCCTTACCCTGCTTCCTTTCTTCTGACCAAAGATTGATCCATAAATGCTGACTTTTGTCCTACTCTACTTGGGGATTGTTAGTTTTTTATCTGTTTCCCTTTTGGAGGGAGGATGGGGAAGGGTGGAAGGTGGGCCTCTACTTGTTTGCCTAATCACCTGGAATTTAAACTTGCCATGCCCCTCACCTTGATTTTATAACTTGGTGAGACTTCTGACCAGTTAATGGATCCCAGACTCTGCTCTGTCTATTCTGTCTTCAGTACCAATGTCACAACCATGTCGTCCCTTGCAAATCTGATAATGTTTTGTACATAGCAGAGGCACAATATTAATTGAATTAATGAATGGAAATTGTGTATTTGGTAAAGCCCTGGTTAAATTCTATGCAGGAAAGTCACTAGCTTCCAGACAATAATGAATTGATTCTTCTCTTTGCTTAGGCACTGACTGAAGGGTAGCCCAGAGAAATAATAATGATAATGATAATAATTAATATTTAATGAGTGCTTACTAATTGAATGTTCCAGTCATCATTCTAAGATAAATGGTGTACATTATCTCACTTATTCCTCACAAGAGTATTTTTCAATACATACTTTATTATCCTCATTTTACAGATGGAGAAACTGAGGCATGGAACATAATGTCAGATACTAACTAAGTGATGGAACTAGGATTCAAACCTAGGAAATATGACTACAGAATCTGTGCTTTTAACAACAACCCAGGGATCACTCAATAGACAAAATGATTGACCAGAGCCAAAGGATGAAGAGTGTATCCACATTGTCCACTTGACCTGAAAATTTTGGGTAAAAATAATAGCCAATATTTAATAAGAACTTATTACATTGTCACAGTTTCTTCGTGGCCAGGCTGACTGTCATTTTAACAGTCACAGCTCAACCAGTCAAGAAGGTGTTGGAGTCTATGAAACAGATTGGGTGATGGACAAAGGAACACTTGTGAGTCCAATATTAGCATCCCTCTTTCTGCTAATGATTTTAGCACTAGATACTAGAATAATGCATGAATAAGATTTCTTTTCTCCTGACCAAATTACTTGCTCATAGCATAGAAGTAGCTACAGACAAAGTACACATTATACTTTTATTTGAATATTCCCCAATTAGTTTACAATAAGGTTGGGTATAGTCCTACTGACCACAGAATGACTCTTGCTGCTTCTTCAAAACTAGGATATTTCCTTTTATGGTGAAAGTTATAATTAGCTGAAGAATCCTAAACTGTACTTGTTAAAAATAATCCCCATATAAGAAACCTGGTAAAAGTTATGCTGGTGTTTGCACAAAGCCTGATATACATAATTTTCTGAAGCTGTTTTCAATCATGCAAATGATTTTTTCCTTTGCAATATGCTAATGCAATCTGATTTATTTCAGTTGTAAAAGTTAATTACAATGTGTTTGTGAGTCCCTAAAGATGATGTATTAAATGTTTATAACCAGGATTATTAAAATGTCCTGTCTCGATTACAGAGCTTCTCTTTCAAACACTAGAACTAATTGTAGCCTTAAATCACAACAACCTCACCGTTAAAATTAACACAAGGGCAACATTGCATAATTTTAATTAATTTTAATTTGGCCAAAGCAAATTAATTTTTGTTTTCTAGAAGGACAGCTAAACTCTTTTGTAGTCTGCTTCCACTGAACATGGAGTTCAGAAACGTCTTTTCTTCCTAGCATTTTCATTCCTCTGAGGATTGTACCATGGGACTGAATCCTTGTTTATATTTTGGTTTCAATTTGCATATATGGTTCTCTCCTCTCCTCTTGGCATTTCAGTAAGAAAATTAAACTAGAGTGAAATGTACACAGTTCTGTGATCAGGGAGACAAATTTTTCACCGTGAGTTTCATAATCGTAACCCAGGTCTTCGCAGATAATGACGTTCCGAGCACAGGAGAGGTGTACTCTGACACTTCTATCTTTAGCACCTATTAAAAAGCTGCCAACACCTCTTTCAAAGTTTGCGAAACAATTTTCTAAGGAATGTCTACTTAGAAGACATTCTATCTTGATTCTTTCCTCCTCCTTCCTGTGCCAAAATCAATGATTTCATATGAATAGCTAATACGAAATCTTCCATTGTTCTATCAGCCTGTACTGGACTTGAAGAATAGTAACAAACAGGCTAAAATTCTATTTATTTCTTAAACTGGCACATCCTTTCCAGAAAAGCTTCACCTCTAGTTCCCATTTCTTTAAATAAGATGTCCATTCTCTATATTCAAATGAGGGTTATTTTAAAATAGGAATACCCATGATAAAGAACCTTGAAAATATACCTTAAAAAGTCAACATGGCCTCCTGAAATATAGAAAATCAGTGAAAAAACTATGTAGGATCTCAGTGCTTTATCTTACTGGTCATAAGTTATAAATGTTTTAAAGAACTGGATAATTATTTCTTGTCTCGATTTACATGTAAATATTTTGGGAAAATGTGAGTTTATATTTTTGCTCAATTTTAATCTGCATATACTTATAGTCATTCCTTATGCACTTGATAAACTGAAATCTTAGAAACAACCTCATTTTATGGCCTAAACCTAATAATTAAAAACAAATTCTAGTATAAAAAAGTCAATTTATACCATATAAGTAAAGCCTAAACTTATCAAATAATTATTGTTCAAAGCAACGTATCGTCTTTAATAGTGAAAGAGGATACTGTTAATAATTACATGCAAATATAATGTATAAAACTGGAATCTCCTGGGAAAAGCGAAAGATTTGCTCACCCTCCAAATACGGAAATCAAGTTGATGTCTTACTGGTTGTGTATTCAGTTTATCACAATGTCTCCCCTCTCTTCCTTCTTTATAGGGATGGGTCTCTGGCAACCACATTTATACTGCATGATCCAAACCTAGATATGGTGACTGGATGAAGGCAGGTGGTGGGTAGGGGGGCAGATGGATGCTTGATTAAATTAGATCTATATAAGTTTGCCTTAAGTTTAATTAGGCATGAAGAACTTGGGTTAAACTTTGGGTGTGGCTAAATCAGCCTTAGGCAAAACTGAGAGTTGTAGGGTGTCCTGTTTTAGCCTATGTTTTAACCTATGTAAATACATCTATTATATACAATAAAGTTGTACATTTCAGTCAAGGATCAGGTCATAGAGTATATGATCAGTTTCAATTTTTAAAAAATTAAGATGGATATCTATA
The DNA here is from genome assembly GCF_937001465.1 of Orcinus orca. Lineage (NCBI taxonomy): Eukaryota > Metazoa > Chordata > Mammalia > Artiodactyla > Delphinidae > Orcinus > Orcinus orca. The sequence continues at coordinate 70,728,836 of NC_064560.1, forward strand.
TGTAAAAATAAAATTCTATTCATAAAACCATGAAAGAAAATTTTAAGTGTTTACTTGTTTAAAAACAGTAATATGGCTAAAATTATTTTATTGGAAACTTACAAATATTCAGTACAAAACATTTTCAGTTTAAATTAATGACTTTGAAAACATATCTATCAGAAAATATATAATCTTTGGAAGAATAGATTATTTTAAAATTGTAAATTTTCCAGCTAGAAAATTTTATTTTTATCTTGAGTTGAAAGTGCATTGATAACACAGAAAAAGTACTATTTTTTTTTCCTTGTAAGTGAGTATTTACAGTGGACTTTAGGGCCTTTTGTATTTCTACTTGCTCCTAGAATTATATGAGTGTGAGAAGGGAAGAATTTTACTGGTGATCCTGAGTAGCTGTTTTTATACGTGAATGTCTCCCATGCCTATGAACTCTTTGTGGGAAGAGAAATTATTTTATTCATCTTTGTGTCTCCAAGCTTTTAGCATAAATATAAGTACATATTAAATAGTCAACATACTGATATGAACAGAAATGACTGAGGAGAGTAGGTGTAGGCTATAAAAAAAGTTAGACCAGAGCTATAGTAGTCACATTCTTACTGGTAAAACAAGCAAATAAACAAAAATAAGACAAATCTTAGATTCTTAACCTAATCCCTAGAAACTCTTGGCTTATCATCGGGGAGGTTTCTCTGGTACTCATATAAAAAGGAAATTCAGTCAGTGAGAATTACTGAGTGAAAGGAATAGAAGATGCTCAGGCTTATAAGAAAGCCTCAGGGTGGTGGTGGGGGGACTTTATTACCTCATTTTTTAATGCCTAGATTTCACCATTTATTCTGAGAATTATGCTATGGAGAGAAAGTATAAATAAAAAGGTATTTTTTAGAACATATCAATTTTGATGAACTGATTATATTTTACTGCATTCTTTGTTCCTTCTAAAACTACCAGTCATGGTATGCATATGATATACTAGGAGGGCTTAGGTTGTCACATACTGGGAGGATTTGTTCACTAACTTTAAAGATCACAGTCACTGGCCTATGTGTGCCAAACACTTAATGATTACCATTTACTAGTAAGAGACCTCAGCCTATTATGGACTGAGTGTCTTCTGCTGTCTCTAGTGAAAGGACATTGATAGGAAAAATGAACATACTTCTTGAAGTAGACACCTATGGATTGGAGAAATCTCACTTTGGCTAAAAATGCCAATAATGATACAAACATTCTTTAAGTACTGCCAGATTACTGACTTTCATTCCAAGGCTTGTGGTGGATGACTGGTTTAAACATAGATAATTTTAGAGTGGCAAAGGAAGGTATCTTGAGACCACAGAATTCACCTTATCCTAGAAAAAACTTATGGTGCATGAGAAAATGTCTCCTTAGAAGCAATTGCATTTTATAGTATTAGATAAGGTAAATATTTTCCTAATGGGATTTGATAATAGCTGTCAAAAATTTAGGGTCAATCACATAAAGTAGCTAAATGAGCAAAAATAAATAAGACCCATCTACATCTATATTGCTGTCTACAAACTCACTACAGTAAGGACACACACAGACCAAAAATTAGGGGATAGAAGAAGATGTTTCATGTAAATGGAAACCAAAATAAAGCTGAGGTAACTATACTTATTTCAGAAAAACAGACTTTAAAACAAAGATTATAAGAAAAGACAAAAAGGGCATTACATAATGATAAAGGGGTCAATCCAACAAGAGGACATAACATTGTAAATATTTATGCACCCAACATAAGAACACCTAAATATATAAAATAAATCTTAACAGATGTAAAAGGACAAAAATACAGTAGTATAATAATATTAAGGAATTTAATACCCCACTTATATCAATGGATAAATCATCCAGATAGATAGAAAACCAATAAGGAAACATGTGCCTTAAACAAAACATTGGAATAGAGTGACTTAATAGATATATAAAGAAGATTTCATCTAAAAGTAGCAGAATACGTATTCTTCTCAATGCACATGGAGCATTCTCCAAGACAGATCATATGTTAAACCATAAAAGAAGTCTTAATAAATTTAAAAAGATTGAAATCATATAAAGCATCTTTTCCTATGAAAATGGTATAAAACTAGAAGTCAATCAACTCCAAAAAGAAAACTGGAAAAAAATCACAAATATGTGGAGATTAAACAACATGCTACTGAACAACCAATGGGTCAATGAAAATATCAAAGGAGAAATAGAAAATTCCTTGAGACAAACTAATATGGAAATACAATATATCAAAACTTATGAGATGTAGCAAAATCAGTTCTAAGTGGGAAATTCTTAGCGATACATGACTTTTGCAAGGAAAAGGAAAAATCTTAAATAAACAATCTAACTTTACACCTCGGGGGACTAGGAAAAGCAGAATAAAAAAGCTCAAAGTTAGTAGAAGGAAGGAAATAGCAAGGTTCAGAACAGATATAAATGAAATAGAGACTAAAAAGAAAATAGAAAAGATCAATGAAAAGCTGGCTCTTCATAAAGATAAAGGAAATTGATAAATCTTTTAGCTAGACTTACCAAGAAAAGAGAGAGAGGGTTCAAAAAAATAAAATCAGAAATGAAAGAAGAGACATTACAACTGAGACCACAGAAATACATAAGATCCTAAGAGATGACTATGAACAATAATACACCAACAAATTAAACAACCTAGAAAAAAAAGATGAATTCCTAGAAACATACAACCTTCCAAGACTGAATCATGAAGAAATACAAAATCTAAATATACCAATTATTAGTGAGGAGAGTGAATAAGTAATCAAAAACCTTCCCAAAAACAAAAGTCCAAGACCTGATGGCTTTACTGGTGAATTCTACCAAACATTCAAAGAATTATTACCAAAAAAATTGTAAAGCGGCAATACTTCTAAACTCATTTTACAAGGCCAGGATTACCCTGATACCAAAATACCAAACAAGGATACCACAACAAAACAGCCTCATTTACAATTGCATCCAAAAAAAAAAAACCTAGGAATATATTTAACCAAGGAGGTGAAAGGCCTTTACACTGAAAACTATGACATTGATGAAAGAAATTGAAGAAGACAAAAATAAATGGGAAGATATTTTGTGCTCATGGATTGGAAGAATTAATATTGTTAAAATATGCATACTACAAAAAGCAATTTACAAATCAAATGCAGTTCATATCAAAATTCCAGTGGCATTTTTTTACAGAAATAGAACAAACAATCCTAAAATTCATATGGAATCACAAAGGACACCAAATGAACAAAACAATCTTGAGAAACAATCTTGAGAAAGGAAAGCTGGAGACATTGCACTCCCTGATTTTGAACAATATTACAAAGCTATGTAATCAAAACAGTATGTCACTTACATAAAAACAGTCACATAGGAGTTAGAGCTAAGATGGCGGAAGAGTAAGACGCGGAGATCACCTTCCTCCCCACAGATACACCAGAAATACATCTACGCGTGGAACAACTCCTACGGAGCACCTACTGAACGCTGGCAGAAGACCTCAGACCTCCCAAAAGGCAAGGAACCCCCCACGTACCTGGTTAGGGTAAAAGAAAAAACTAAACAGAGACAAAAGGATAGGGACGGGTCCTGCACCAGCGGGAGAGAGCTGTGAAGGAGGAAAAGTGTCCACACACTAGGAAGCCCCTTCGCGGGTGGAGACTTCGGGAGGCGGAGTGGGGGAGCTTGGGAGCCGCGGAGGAGAGCACAGCAACAGGGGTGCGGAGGGCAAAGCGGACAGATTCCAGCGCAGAGGATCGGGCCGACCGGCACTCACCAGCCGAGAGGCTTGTCTGCTCGCCCGCCGGGGTGGGCGGGACTGGGAGCTGAGGCTCCGGCTTTTGTCGGAGCGCCGGGAGAGGACTGGGGTTGGCGGCGTGAACACAGCCTGCAGGGCGTTAGTGCGCCGCGGCTGGCCGGGAGAGAGTCCGGGGAAGGGTCTGGACCTGCCGAAGAGGCAAGAGACTTTTACGTCCCTCTTTGTTTCCTGGTGCACGAGGAGAGGGGATTGAGAACGCTGCCTGAGAGAGCTCCAGGGACGGGCGCGAGCCGCGGCTAAAAGTGCGGAGCCCAGAGACAGACATGAGACGCTAAGGCCGCTGCTGCCGCCACCAGGAGGCCTGTGTGCGTACACGGGTCACTAGCCACACGCCCTTCCGGGGAGCCTGTGCAGCCTGCCACTGCCAGGGTCCCGGCATCCAGGGACAACTCCCCCGGGAGAACGCACGGCGCGCCTCAGGCTGCAACGTCATGCCGGCCTCTGCCGCCGCAGGCCCGCCCCACACTCCGTGACCCTCCCTACCCCCCACCCCGGCCTGAGTGAGCCAGAGCCTCCGAATCAGCGGCTCCTTTAACCCCGTCCTGTCTGAGCAAAGAACAGACGCCCTCCGGCGACCTACACGCACAGGAGGGGCCAAATCCAAAGCTGAGCCCCAGGGAACTGTGAGAACAAAGAAGAGAAAGGGAAATCTCTCCCAGCAGCCTCAGAAGCAGCAGATTAAAGCTCCACAATCAACTTGATATGCCCTGCATCTGTAGAATACCTGAATAGACAACGAATCATCCCAAATTAAGGAGCCCTGTGGATGAAAGGCTCTTGGTGCTGGAGCCAGGAGTCAGTGCTGTGCCTCTGAGGTGGGAGAGCCAACTTCAGGACACTGGTCCACAAGAGGCCTCCCAGCTGCACATAATATCAAACAGCAAAAATCTCCGAGATCTCCATCTCAACGCCAGCACCCAGCTTCACTCAACGACCAGCAAGCTACAGTGCTGGACATCCTATGCCAAACAACTAGCAAGACAGGAACACAACCCCACCCATTAGCAGAGAGGCTGCCCAAAATCACAATAAGTCTACAGACACCCCAAAACACACCACCAGACGTGGACCTGCCCACCAGAAAGACAAGATCCAGCCTCATCCACCAGAACACAGGCACTAGTACCCTCCACCAGGAAGCCTACACAACCCACTGAACCAAACTTAGCCACTGGGGACAGACACAAAAAACAACAGGAACTACGAACCTTCAGCCTGCAAAAAAGGAGACCCCAAACACAGTAAGATAAGCAAAATGAAAAGACAGAAAAACACACAGCAGATGAAGGAGCAAGATAAAAACCCACCAGACCTAACAAATGAAGAGGAAATAGGCAGTCTACCTGAAAAAGAATTCAGAATAATGATAGTAAGGTTGATCCGAAATCTTGGAGATAGAATGGACAATAGAATGGACAAAATGCAAGAATCAGTTAACAAGGACCTAGAAGAACTAAAGATGAAACAAGCAACAATGAACAACACAATAAATGAAATTAAAAGTACTCTAGATGGGATCAATAGCAGAATAACTGAGGCAGAAGAACGGATAAGTGACCTGGAAGATAAAATAGTGGAAATAACTACTGCAGAGCAGAATAAAGAAAAAAGAATGAAAAGAACTGAGGACAGTCTCAGAGACCTCTGGGACAACATTAAACGCACCAACATTCGAATTATAGGGGTTCCAGAAGAAGAAGAGAAAAAGAAAGGGACTGAGAAAATATTTGAAGAGATTATAGTTGAAAAATTCCCTAATATGGGAAAGGAAATAGTTAATCAAGTCCAGGAAGCACAGAGAGTCCCATACAGGATAAATCCAAGGAGAAATACGCCAAGACACATATTAATCAAACTGTCAAAAATTAAATACAAAGAAAACATATTAAAAGCAGCAAGGGAAAAACAACAAATAACACACAAGGGAATCCCCATAAGGTTAACAGCTGATCTTTCAGCAGAAACTCTGCAAGCCAGAAGGGAGTGGCAGGACATATTGAAAGTGTTGAAGGGGAAAAACCTGCAACCAGATTACTCTACCCAGCAAGGATCTCATTCAGATTTGATGGAGAAATTAAAACCTTTACAGACAAGCAAAAGCTGAGAGAGTTCAGCACCACCAAACCAGCTCTACAACAACTGCTAAAGGAACTTCTCTAGGCAAGAAACACAAAAGAAGGAAAAGACCTACAATAACGAACCCAAAACAATTAAGAAAATGGGAATGGGAACACACATATCGATAATTACCTTAAATGTAAATGGACTAAATGCTCCCACCAAAAGACACAGATTGGCTGAATGGATACAAAAACAAGACCCATATATTTGCTATCTACAAGAGACCCAATATCACTGATGAACATAGATGGAAAGATCCTCAACAAAATACTAGCAAACAGAATCCAACAGCACATTAAACGGATCATACACCATGATCAAGTGGGGTTTATTCCAGGAATGCAAAGATTCTTCAATATACGCAAATCAATCAACGTGATACACCATATTAACAAATTGAAGGAGAAAAACCATATGATCATCTCAATAAATGCAGAGAAAGATTTTGACAAAATTCAACACCCATTTATGATAAAAACCCTGCAGAAAGTAGGCATAGAGAGAACTTTCCTCAACATAATAAAGGCCATATATGACAAACCCACAGCCAACATCGTCCTCAATGGTGAAAAACTGAAAGCATTTCCACTAAGATCAGGAACAAGACAAGGTTGCCCACTCTCACCACTCTTATTCAACATAGTTTTGGAAGTTTTAGCCACAGCAATCAGAGAAGAAAAGGAAATAAAAGGAATCCAAATCGGAAAAGAAGAAGTAAAGCTGTCACTCTTTGCAGATGACATGATACTATACCTAGAGAATCCTAAAGATGCTACCAGAAAACTACTAGAGCTAATCAATGAATTTGGTAAAGTAGCAGGATACAAAATTAATGCACAGAAATCTCTGGCATTCCTATACACTAAGGATGAAAAATCTGAAAGTGAAATCAAGAAAACACTCCCATTTACCATTGCAACAAAAAGAATAAAATACCTAGGAATAAACCTACCTAAGGAGACAAAAGACCTGTATGCAGAAAATTATAAGACACTGATGAAAGAAATTAAAGATGATACAAATAGATGGAGAGATATACCATGTTCTTGGATTGGAAGAATCAACATTGTGAAAATGACTCTACTACCCAAAGCAATCTACAGATTCAATGCAATCCCTATGAAACTACCACTGGCATTTTTCACAGAACTAGAACAAAAAATTTCACAATTTGTATGGAAACACAAAAGACCCCGAATAGCCAAAGCAATCTTGAGGACGAAAAATGGAGCTGGAGGAATCAGGCTTCCTGACTTCAGACTATACTACAAAGCTACAGTAATCAAGACAATATGGTACTGGCACAAAAACAGAAATATAGATCAATGGAACAGGATAGAAAGCCCAGAGATAAACCCACGCACATATGGTCACCTTATCTTTGACAAAGGAGGCAGAAATGTACAGTGGAGAAAGGACAGCCTATTCAATAAGTGGTGCTGGGAAAACTGGACAGCTACATGTAAAAGTATGAGATTAGATCACTCCCTAACACCATACACAAAAATAAGCTCAAAATGGATTAAAGACCTAAATGTAAGGCCAGAAACTATCAAACTCTTAGAGGAAAACATAGGCAGAACACTCTATGACATAAATCACAGCAAGGTCCTTTTTGACCCACCTCCTAGAGAAATGGAAATAAAAACAAAAGTAAACAAATGGGACCTAATGAAACTTAAAAGCTTTTGCGCAGCAAAGGAAACCATAAAGAAGACCAAAAGACAACCCTCAGAGTGGGAGAAAATATTTGCAAATGAAGCAACTGACAAAGGATTAATCTCCAAAATTTATAAGCAGCTCATGCAGCTTAATAACAAAAAAACAAACAACCCAATCCAAAAATGGGCAGAAGACCTAAATAGACATTTCTCCAAAGAAGATATACAGAGTGCCAACAAACACATGAAAGAATGCTCAACATCACTAATCATTAGAGAAATGCAAATCAAAACTACAATGAGATATCATCTCACACCAGTCAGAATGGCCATCATCAAAAAATCTAGAAACAATAAATGCTGGAGAGGGTGTGGAGAAAAGGGAACCCTCTTACACTGTTGGTGGGAATGTAAATTGATACAGCCACTGTGGAGAACAGTATGGAGGTTCCTTAAAAAGCTACAAATAGAACTACCATATGACCCAGCAATCCCACTACTGGGCATATACCCTGAGAAAACCATAATTCAAAAAGAGTCATGCACCAAAATGTTCATTGCAGCTCTATTTACAATAGCCCAGAGATGGAAACAACCTAAGTGTCCATCATCGGATGAATGGATAAAGAAGATGTGGCACATATATACAATGGAATATTACTCAGCCATAAAAAGAGACGAAATTGAGCTATTTGTAATGAGGTGGATAGACCTAGAGTCTGTCATACAGAGTGAAGTAAGTCAGAAAGAGAGAGACAAATACCGTATGCTAACACATATATATGGAATTTAAGAAAAAAAATGTCATGAAAAACCTAGGGGTGAAACAGGAATAAAGACACAGACTTACTAGAGAATGGACTTGAGGCTATGGGGAGGGGGAAGGGTAAACGGTGACAAAGCGATAAAGAGGCATGGACATATATACACTACCAAACGTAAGGTAGATAGCTAGTGGGAAGCAGCCGCATAGCACAGGGAGATCAGCTCGGTGCTTTGTGACCGCCTGGAGGGGTGGGATAGGGAGGGTGGGAGGGAGGGAGACGCAAGCGGGAAGACATATGGGAACATATGTATATATATAACTGATTCATTTTGTTGTGAAGCTGAAACTAACATACCATTGTTAAGCAATTATACTCCAATAAAGATGTTAAAAAAAAACAAAAAACAAAACAAAACAAAAAAACAGTCACATAGATCAATGAAACAGAATAGATAGCCCAGAAGTAAACTCCCTCATATATGGTCAGTTAATTTAAGACAAAGTTGGCAAGAATATAAAATGAGTAAACAATCTGGTGTTGTGAAAACTGGACAGAAACATGTAAGAGAATGAAATTATACAACTATCTTACACCATATACAAAAATTAACACAAAATGGATTAAATATTTGAATGTAAGACCTGAAACCATAGAATTCCTAGAAGAAAACATAGGCAGTAAGCTCCCTGACATCAATCTTGGTGATGAATTTTTGGACCTTAATCCAAAAGTAAAGGCATCAAAGGCAAAAATAAGTGGAACTACATAAAAATAAACAACTTCTGCACAGAAAAGGAAATCACCAATGAAATAAAAAGGCAATCTACTGAATGGAAGAAAACATTTGCAAATCCTATATCTGATAAGTGGGTAATATCCAACATATAAAAACAACTAGTGTAACTCAATAGGAAAAACAAACAAACAATTAGATTAAAAATGGGCAGAGGATCTGAATGCACATTTTTTTCTAAAAGGACATATAGATAGCCAACATGAAAAGATCCTCAACATCATTAATCATCAGGCAAATGCAAATCAAAATCACAATGAAATATCACTTCACACTGGTTAGAGTAACAGTTATCAAAAAGACAAGAAATAGCAATTGTTGGTGAGGATGTGGAGAAAAGGGAACACTTGTATATTGTTGGTCGGAATGTAAGTTGATTCAGCCACTATGGAAAACAGTATGGAGGTTCTTAAAGAAATTAAAAATAGAACTATCATATGATCCAGCAATCTCACTTCTGTAAATATATCCAAAAGAAATGAAATCACTATCTTAAAGATGCATCTGCACCCCATGTTCATTGTACCATTATTCACAATAGTCAAAACATGGAAACAACTGAAGTGTTCATCAACAAGTGAATAGAGGTGTTCCCTGGTGGCGCAGTGGTTGAGAGTCCACCTGCCAATGCAGGGGACACGGGTTCGTGCCCCAGTCCGGGAAGATCCCACATGCCACGGAGTGGCTAGGCCCGTGAGCCATGGCCGCTGAGCCTGTGTGTCTGGAGCCTGTGCTCTGCAATGGGAGAGGTCACAGCAGTGAGAGGCCTGTGTACCGCAAAAAAAAAAACAAGAACAAAAAACAAGTGAATTGAGATTGAAATGTAATAATATGTATATACACACACACGAGTATTATTGTCATATAAAGGAAGGAAATCCTACCATTTGCAACAGCATAGATTAGCCTAAGGGCATTATGCTAGAGTAGTAAGTCAGACAGAGAAAGATAAATACTGTATAATCTCACTTATATATGGAATCTAAAAAAGCCAAACTCATGGAAACAGAGAGTAAAATGGTGATAGCCAGGAGGTGGGGGCTGGAGAAAATGAAGAGATGCTTGTCAAAGGGTATTGCAGCACTGTTTACAATAGCCAAGACATGGAAACAATGTAAATGTCCATCCATAGATGAATGGATAAAGAAGATGTGGTATGTATATACAGTGGAATATTACTCAGTCATTAAAAAGAATGAAATAATGCCATTGACAGCAACATGGATGGACCTGGAGATTATCATACTAAGTGAAGTAAGCCAGTCAGAGAAAGACAAATATCATATGACATTGTTTATATGTGGAATCTAAGAAAAAACTGATACAAATGAACTTATTTATAAAACAGAAACAGACTCAAAGACTTAGTAAATGAACTTATGGTTACCAAAGGGGAATGTGGGGGGAGGGATAAAAATGGGAGTTTGGGATTGATATATACACACTACTGTATTTAAAATAGATAACTAGCAGGGACCTACTGTATGGCACAGGGAATTCTGTTCAACATTCTGTAATAACCTAAATGGGAAAAGAATTTGAAATAGAATAGATATATGTATAACTGAATCACATTACTGTACACATGAAACTAACACAGCAATGTTAATTAACTATACTCCAATATAAAATAAAAATTTTAAATAAATAAATAAATTTTAAAAAGGGTACAAAATAAGTTCTGGTGAATCTAATGTACAGCATGGTGACTATAGTTAACAATACTGCGTTGTGTACTTGAAAGTTGCTAAGAGAATAGATCTTAAATGTTCTCAACATATGCACAAACACACACACTAAAGTAACTATGTGAGGTGATACATATGGTAACTAAACTTATTGTGGTCATAATTTCACAAAATATATGTACATAAAATTATCACCTTGTACACATTCAAACTTACACAATGTTATATGTCAATTACATATCAGTAAATCTGGAAAAAATATGTATCACAGACCTAACTATAAAACCAAAAATTATAAAACTTAAATAAGAAAATACAGGAGGTAATTTTTGTGGCTTTGAGATAGGCAAAGCATTCCTAGAATACAAAAAAGCAGGAAACAAGAAAACATTGATAATTGTACTTCAAAATTAGAAAGTTTTGCTTTTTAAAGATACTGTTATTAAGATGAAAAGATAAGCAATACTCTAACATAATATATTTACAAAACACAGATGTGATAAATAACTAGTACCCAGAATTTATAAAGAACTCTCACACTTAATAAGAAAATAATCCAATATAAAAATGGGTCAAAGATTTGAGCAAATACTTTGTGGAAGGAGATAAAGGTAGCAACAAGCACCAGAAAAACTATTCAACATCATTAGTCATTAGGCAAATGAAAATTAAATCCACAATGAGATATTGCTACATATTAATTATAATGGTTTAAAAAAATGACAATACTATGTGCTGACAAGGATATGTGGCAATTAAGACTCTCATACATTGTGGGAATGCAAAATGAATCTGCTATTTTGGCAAACACTTTTGCAATTTCTTACCATGTGAACCAGAAATCTCTCAAACTAGGTTTATACCCATGAAAAACTAAAACATATATCCACACAAATGGCTGTACATGAATGTATATAAAAATTTCAGTGATAATTATTACTCAAAACTGAAACAATCCATCTACTAGTGAATGAAGTAACAAATTCTGGTAAATTCATAGTATAAAATAGTAGTCAATAATAATAAGAAATAAACTACTGATACATTCAACAATATGAATGAATCTCAAAAGCATTATACTAAGTGAGAGAATATGTTTACCAAGACACTAGTCATATTAATACATAACAGCTAAAAACAAAACAAAACAAAAAAGGGAGCCTAAAGATAGCCTGATAGACATATCAGCAGGAGAAAGGATAACAAATTGTGTTATACTTACATGATGAATTATTATATGGGAATAAAAATACTAATATATACAATAATATACGTGAATGTTAAAAACAGCATGTTAAGTGAAAGAAACTAGAAACAATAGAGTACAAACTGTATGATTCCATTTAAATGAAATTCAAGAACCAACGCAACCAAATAGGGTGACAGAAATTAGAATAGGGGAAGTTCATGCCTGAGAAATGGTTTGAGAGAACTTTCCAGAGTGAAGAAATTGGTCTATATCTTGAACTAGGAAGTAGTTACAGTGCATATATTGGCAACAAAATAATCGTTATACAATTAAGATCTTTTCACTTTACTCAATGAAATTTGTGTCTCAGTTGAAATACATATAGAGCACCTTGGTGAAATTGATGTTTCTACAGAGGGGACAGGAAAAGTACAGTTGAGCCTGGAGTATCTTCCAATGTCAGAAAATAAGGAAATGCTTAAGAAGCAAAAAGATGGGACTGAGAGATGTCATAGGGACACAGAAGCCAACCTGAGAGAGTTTCCAATGGCTGAAGCTGGAACAATTTGTTTCATAACAAATGAAATACAACATTTGTTACATGTAGAATTTTAATTATTACTCAGCTCATATTTTCTAATTGCCATTTTGTGTTTACTCATGGCATAGAAGTGTATTTCCTGGTGTTAAACATATGGGAGTTTCAAAGTTTTTCTTTGTTGTTGTTGACTTCAGCTTAATAACACTATGTCCAGAGATTATATTCCATGATTAATTTTTTAAAATTTTGTTGAAGCTTGCATTACAGTGCACAATATGGACAAATTTTGTCACAATTTTGGCAAATTTTTCAATAATGTAACATTTTCTACATTCTCACTGATTCTTTTTGTTGCCTACTTCTGTAATTAGTTAATAAAAGAGATTTAATAAATGCACTTACTATGATTCTGGATTTTTAAAATTTCTCACTGTGGTTCTGACAGTTTTTGCTTTAGATTGTTATATCATCCCATTTAAATGATATCCCATTTAATTGACACTTTTATTATCATAGCTTATCCTTCTTAATCTGCATTAGTACTTTTTTGTAAAGTCTACTTTGTCTAATATAAATATGGCATGACAATTTTCTTTTAGTTAGTGTTTGTATTGTACATCTTTTTTCCATCCTTTTCCTTTAAGTATTTCTATATCCTTATGCTTTAGATGTCTTTTCCACACAGCACAGAATTTGTTTTTTAGTTTTTTTTGGCAGTCCAACAACCTTTGTATTTTAATCAAATAATTTAGTCAATTTATATATGATATATTTTCTGATATATTTGAGATTAAATATACCATCTTAATAATTCCATGTTCCTTCTTCTCTACTCTCGTTTTTATTTTGATTAGTTATTTTTTATTAATCCAATTTTTTTCTCTATTACCTTGCAAATTATACTTTCTACTATTTTTTTATTTTTATTTTATTTATTTATTTATTTATTTATTTCTGTGGTACACGGGCCTCTCACTGTTGTGGCCTCTCCCATTGCGGAGCACAGGCTCCAGATGTGCAGACTCAGTGGCCATGGTTCATGGGCCTAGCCGCTCCGCGGCATGTGGGATCTTCCCGGACCGGGGCACGAATGCGTGTCCCCTGCATTGGCAGGCGGACTCTCAACAACTGCGCCACCAGGGAAGCCCCCTACTATCTTTTTATAGTCGCCATAGAAATCACACTATGATTGTTTGAGTTTTCAAAATCAAATGTTAGTTCTTATTACCCACTTACAGGGCAATACAAGGAACTTACATCATTGTACCTCCTAACTTTTATGTCACTATTTTTGTGTATTTTTTCCCACAATGAAAGATTTATTTTTAATTAATTTTTATTGGAGTATAGTTGCTTTACAATGTTGTGTTAGTTTCTGCTGTATAGCAAAGTGAATCAGCTATACATATACATATATCCCCTCTTTTTTGGATTTCCTTCCCATTTAGGTCACCACAATGCACTGAGTAGAGATCCCTGTGCTATACAGTTTGTTCTCATTCGCTATCTATTAGTAGTGCGTATATGTCAATCCCAGTCTCCCTGTTCATCCCACCCCCCTTTCCCCCCTTGTGTCCATACATTTGTTTTCTACATCTGTGTCTCTGTTTCTGCATTGCAAAAACTCATCTGTATCATTTTTCTAGATTCCACATATATATAGGAATGCAAGAGATTTCTGTGCATTAATTTTGTATCCTGCAACTTTACCAAATTCATTGATTAGTTCTAGTAGTTTTCTGGTGGTGACTTTAGGATTTTCTATGTACAGTATCATGTCATCTGCAAACAGTGACAGTTTTACTTCTTTTCCAATTTGGATTCCTTTTATTTCTTTTTCTTCTCTGATTGCTGTGGCTAAGACTTCCAAAACTATGTTGAATAATAGTGGTGAGAGTATGACATCCTTGTCTTTTTCCTGACCTTAGAGGAAATGCCTTCAATTTTTCACCATTGAGAATGATGTTTGCTGTGAGTTTGTCGTATATGGCCTTTATATATTTTTGTATATTTTAATAATTTATATTTTAAAAACCATAAGCTATTACAATTATTATTGTTAAATATATACTATAATTATTTTTATTTGCCTACCACCTTATCATTTTGCTACTGCTTTTTGTTTCTTTCTGCATTTCTGTGATTCCATATGTAATCTTTTTCTTTCTACGTTAAGAATAGCCTATACCATTTATCTGATTATACTAATATTATAGCAAATAGTATCTTTTACATATTATCTGTTTATACTAATATTGTAGCAAATATTATATTAAAATTCTGTATTATATTATCCTTTCTGAGTATTAAAAATTCTCCTTCATTATTTCTTCAACTCGCTGTTATGACCCATTCTAATCTCACATAATCTATAACTTTTTTTTTACTGTATTCTCTAAATATCTCACTATTCCTTAGTTTATAACTTTTTCTTTCTCTGTTCTTAATCTGTATATGCCCTTTCAAAGAAATATCCAGTTCATAAATTCTTTCTTTAGCTGTGTCCCATTTCCTCTTAAACCAATCATGTTATTAATCTAATTTGTATTTTTCATTTGTTTCTTTTTATTATTTTCAGTTCTTTGCTTACATGTTCCATTATGTCTTTTATCTCCTTGAACATAGTAAATATAGTTAGTTTAAACTGTATGCTTCATAATATCAATACCTGGAATACCTGTAATGTTGTTTTTATTGCCAGTTGTTTTTGAGATTTTTCTCATATCGCATTGTTCCTCTATGTATCTGTTAATTTATTACATTTTTTATAGTGTATTGGACATTTGATAGAGTTCTGGTTCTGGACTCCCAATCCAGATTTAGCCATTTGAATGATCCCCTGCCCCTGGACATAACATTTGATTATTTAACAATGAAACATAAACCAAGTAGAACTAACCATAATTTTTCCCAAGTGTTTTTTTTCCCCAAAATATATTAAGGAAGACCTCTTCTTTTCTAAAGCGGTGGTTTAGTAGAGTGGAATTTTGCACCAGGATTCTTGAAAACATCTTGTTACCACATCAAGAGATTCTATCTGAGAAATGAGGCAAGCATAATTAACCAAGTTCATTAAATTAAGAGACTCATACAGTACTGATCATATCCTGTTAAACAATAGCTTGAGAGCCAGATCTGTATCAACCATTCACATTCCTATTTGCATGGCTCAATAAATTCCATTTTCAGTTTAGATACTTTTAAATTAGGTTTTTGTCACTTCCAATTAAAAAAATTATCTCACTAATTTGTTGAATTAGTTCAGACATAAGGGGAGGCTTGGTGTTTGTAAAAAAGAGCTGGAGAAGTTTGACTGAAGGCAAGATAGATTATTAATATAAAAATAGTGAAATTCTATACCAATGGCAATGGAAATGGAGGTAGAAATGGGGTATAGATTGGAAAGATATATACTAGTAAGTGTAGAGAAGTGACATGTTGTATGTGAAAACTTCCTTGTGATATTTTATCTATTACAGAATCTCTGGAAGTGAAGGACAGCACATTCTTATGACTTTTATATACTTGTTTGAAATCAAACTGTGTACAAATATACTATCTTAATTCAAAATATTTAACCTCTGGATACATTACTTGCTTTAGCAATTTTAGTTTTACCTTTTCCACATTGCTTTATCTGGGTTATAAAATATGTGTATTGCCCACGAAACAAAGAGACTTTCAATCCCAATCCCAGGAAATGTGGCAATTCCATTTATCTTCTTCTTTGCAAGTGATGGTATAAATATAATTTGCATTGTTCTGCAGAAACTATTTCAGTTTAACAAAATATGCAATCAACTGCCTTCCTCTCTAGTTTAATGTACGTGTGACCAGGGAGACCTTTCCAAAAAAAGGTTGTATAATACTTAGATAATAGATAAGGACTATTCTGCCCAAACTGGAATATATGCAAAGGAGGAGATGATAGACATCTCGCCGGAGCCTAATGTTTTTAGGTAAACATTTCTGGTCAGGATGATTTTAAAACACATATCTGCTTTCCTGTGTTTCTTCTATTCACATTATTGTTGAATCCAACTCTAAAATTGGAATTTGTGGCAAAGTTGCTACTTGTTCTCCATGAAGGGTTATCAAGGCCATAATATGCAGTTTTCCTCTTTCCTGAGCCTTAATTGTACTTGTAATCTCACCATTTACTTTGAATTGTGAGAAGTAGGGGAGAAAAGAGCAATCAGAAAAGTGAGTTGGGTTGTGAAACATGGAATTGTTATGTCATAATTTCAAGATTTCTCATTGGAAAATCTCTTTCCCAGCTATGGGAAAAAAAGAAATATTACTTAGAAAAATGAGAAGGAATGAGACACTTCTCCGCTCATTCTCTCACATTTTTGCAGTAGAGGAAGCAAAGAACTCCCATGTCAAGATGAATCACCCGACTGGAATTCACACATCACATAAGATGAGGGGGCTATCTGTCTTTTCAAGCTACAAAATGCCAGAATCAAATGTTACAATTATAGCACATTTCCTAAAAGGCAACTTAAAGTCAGTTCCATCCCACTCACTCTTTCCAAATCCTGGTTTGTGTCTTGTCACCTATACTATAAACAAAGCAGTAGCATTCATAGAGATAAATAGAGAGATGTGTGGGGACAAAGCCAGGGAACTTGTTGGGAAAAGAAAAGACAGAGAAAGCCTGGGTGCTTGAAGCCAAGAATGAAACACTTACAATCATGTACTCTGAGATGTGGGAAGATTGGTCAAATCTTGTTAAAGAGAGTTAAGTTAAAATGTAATTCTATCAACACTGATACTGAGAGAATCCCAAAGTCATATGGCTGATTCTACTAGGTGTTTCATCAATGGTTATGCTATCTAGACCAGAAGAAAAATCTAAAAATTACATCTGGCAAGAATATAAGAAATCCCCAGGGAGTCTGTGTTTGGGTACACATTTAACTAGCAGGTGTCTCCACATTTGCAATCAGTAACACTTAACTCCAAGTGTTTTATGTTAAGAGAACATGTATGTAGATCCTAGTACATATAATAAATTTTTGACTGCCTGGTAATTGTTTCAGTTTTAGGCATATTTTTCTTATTACTGATGTGATAAATGTACAGGTTTGAAAATTTAGAAAATACAAATGCACACACACACAAACACACATACATAGAGAAACATGAAGGAGACTCCAATGGTATTATTCATTGTTTTTGTTTTTTCTTTAATCAATCTATTTTTTTTAAATTTGATTCATTTTTGCTATATCCAAACTCAAAATATTTTAAGCCTAGCTTTGGGAGAGGGATTGCTGAATGGAGTAATGAATGTGAATCAAGCTTTAAAAAGAGGAGGAAAGGGAGAATGTATTTTCAAAAGAAGTTATCTGTTAAATGAAGAAAAATTAGTGAAAAGATTACAAGAAGCCAGCAAGATTTTTGGCTTTATATAATTAGATTATTTAAATCTTCAAGAGAGTTTTAATACATCTAAGTTTTCCTTTTATCTGAATTTATTTTTGTCTTACATATTTAGAACTTTTATTTGAGTTCTGTACTTAGCCTCTAATTGGAGCCTGCATTGCAGGTGGAAAAAAGGCATTTGAGAGATAACAGGAATCATCAAGTGCAAGTGGCTGAATCTGACTGAATTGTAGGGCACTTTGGGGAACTGGTGGGAGTTTAAACTGGAAAGGTAGAGAGCTGTGTTTAAATCCAAGAGGAGCCTGTAAATTATGCTGAAAGTACGGACACTATGTTGAAGCTGATGAAGAGCTGTTGAAGGGATTCAAGTGGAGGACTGATGTGCATGTTTGTTGTTAAAAGCATACCCTGAGTGCCAAGTGAATAACACACTAGAAGAATGGACCTAGTCAAGGAATATTAGTTGTAAAGGTTTAGACTCCCATTCCTCCAACATTACCATGCACATCAAAGATGTAGACCTGCATCACAACAGCAGTAAGGATGAAAGGTAGGAGACGGGCTGGAGGGAAATTTGGCAATAGAAATAATAGGACTTGGTAACTATTGGAAGATGGAGAGGAAGGAGATGGAAAAAAAAATCTCAGCCAATAGCCAGCCTCTGGCTTCATATCTGGAAACAGTGATACAAATCTTTCAAAGAAAGCAGCCACGGGAAAAGATTTTGTGGTGAGGAGATGATGACTTCAGCTTTGGATAAGATTTTTAGGTACTCATGGGACTTCTGGGGGCAGTAGTTGTTTTAAATATAGAATTGGATTTCTGGACAGTTATTTAATAATAGATAACACTTACTAGATGTTAAGTTCCAGAAATTTCTAAGTGTTTTACATATTTCAACTCAATTCATCTCCAAAACAATTGAATTAAACCCATTTTAAGATGATTAAAAAGTCAAATAGAGAGGTCAAAAGACTTCCTGATGGTTGCAAGTCTAGGAAGTAGTGAAGCCATATGGTAAATCCAATAATTTGGCTCTTGAAGCTACATTTTTAACCACTACAGTATTGTTGCTGGAGGAAAAAAAAATTAGAGTCATCAGCAGGATGACTCCAAGGAGCTGAAATTCTGGTAGAATATAAAATAGACATTAGTAGAGGAAAAGAAAAATAAAAACTTAAAAAGAAGAAGGAGAAATACAGAAGTCACTGGAACATCAACAAATTAAAAAATGAGAACAAATAAGAGGAATTCAAGAAGTAGATGGAGAAAGAACAGTCTGGAAGCTGGGAGGGAAAACAAAGAGGTACCACATCATGAAAGCCTAAGAGGAGAAAAAGTGGATGACAGTTTGAGAACAAGAGAAGTCAAAAAAACAGGAGTGGAAACTTACTCCATGTATTTGAAGTCTAGTTTGACTTGTCAGAGCAGTTTCAGGATGCTTGGTTAGATTTAGTGGGTCATGGACTTAGGAGGAAATGTTGACTCCTTTTTTAAGAAATGTGACTAGGAAGTGAAAAAAAGTGTGTAATCATTTCTTTAGGGTATCATGGGGTGGAATAAGATTTTATTTACATCACTGTTTAAAGTATAGCCATAATGTTAGCATAACTCTAGGTTGGAAAGAAAGAGAATGTTTAAGATAAAGGAGATGGAAACATTCATTTATGGAATTGTTGCAAGAAAGGGAACACTTTCCAGGGTCCAAGAGTGGGCTCTTGTCTAACACTTCTAAATAAATTGGACCAGAAGACACACTGTATGGTCAGGCCACTCAAGATGGTTGTTCTCTTTCTCTCTGTACATCCCCTGACCAACCAGAGCCTGCTTCACCTACACCCTACTCACCAGACTGACCTTCTTATGTACTTGCCCTAGGACCGAACCAACGATAGCTTATCAAAGGGGTGGTGGCGAGCGTGCGCCTATACTCATTTCCCTGGTAAAGAATGAGCCCACCTGACATCAATTCCTCTATAACTGGTAATCTCCCCTTCCCCAGGAGCGAAGACTACCACCATGTCCTGCCTGCTGTCTGTAGCAGATGGTGGAATGTCTCTCCAGGACCTTGGTTCAGACGCATAAGCTTCCCCAGCCATTAAATGATTGACATCTCTGTTGCTGACTCTAGGCTCTTTCTTTGATCTTGAAGCTGGGCAAACACAAGGCTTGTAGGCCTGTGGGGTGCAGCCCAACACACATGTACTGAGAAAACAAAAGACTTTATTGGGAAGGGATATCTTATCTGTGTGGAGAGCAGCAGGGTAAGTGAACCCAGGAGAACTGCTCTGCCACGTGGCTCACAGTCTCAGGTTTTATGGTAATGGGGTTAGTTTCTGAGTTGTCTCTGGCCAATAACTTTGCTTGGCCCATGGTCTGACTCAGGGTCCTTCTTGGTGGCATGCACATCTCTCAGCCAAGATGGATTTCAGCACGAAAGATTCTGGGACATTGGTAGGACGATATTATGGGCTGGAGTCTCCTCCCTCCTTTTGGCCCCTACAGAATTCTTTCAGTTAGTTTTCAGTGGCAACACCACATTCCTTATCAGGACCTCTTGTTGTGAGATAACTCATTCAAGTGGTTATTATTGTGCCTGGCCAAGGCAGGTGGTTTTGGTCAATGGTTCCCTAACAGAATGAGTTTTCAAAAAGAACAGAGGCCATAGGCTCCAAAGTGAAAAATGGAAGATCAGTTTTGAGAAGAGGTGATAGTTCCTCTTTCTTTGGGATGGAAAGTGAGAGGAATGGGCTTTGTAGGTATAACAGCAGACAATTAAGGTTCAAGCCTGAAATATCCTATATTCCCCCCAAAGTAGGAGATGAGGCTACTTGCTACAAGAAAGGCAAGAAGAAAAGGGAGATTTGAAGAGGCTGAATGCAAAACCAGGCAGCACCCTGTGGGCCTTTCCTGGGTACAAAAGCTTTTCCATGTTCCCCATTTCTTGTTTGTAGGAAAAAGTTTCTCAGCCTCTGAGACCTTCCCTGAGTTCCAAAGGGCAGATTCAAACAGTTACTAATTAAAGGATTGAGAGAATGCAGAAACAAAGGAAAAGTAGTCAAGAAACAAGAGTACAGTGATGGGCCAGTGTCCTCGTTCCTCCTCAAGAGAGATACATAAAAGTCTGATACAGATCTCTGAGTTTTTCTATAGGAACTAAATACCCCACCCAGGTGGAAGATGGTAACTTCAGGCTGAGCACAAGCATGTGGACCCCAGACTGGCTGGAACTATAAAGCTGATGATTGAGATTCCAGGAACACCACTCTGTTACCTACAACCAACCAATCAGAGGAAAGTCACACACCCTGCAGCCCTCTCCCCAAATTTTGCCTATAAAACTCTTCCCTGTAAACCATCAAGGGGTTTGGGCTTTTTCAGCATGACCTGCACATTCTCCTTGCTTGGCCTTTGCAATAAACTTTTCTCTGCTCCAAACTTCGAGATTTTGGTTTGTTCGGTATCACTGTGCACTGGGCACATGAACTTGGGTTCGACAACAATTGTATAAATTTTCTAGGGCTGCCCTGACAAAGTACCACAGACTGGGTGGTTGAAAAATCAGAAATTAATTTTCTTACAGTTCTGGATGCTAGAAGTCTTAAAACAAAGTATTGACAGTGTTAGTTTCTTCTAAGGTCTTTCCCCTTGACTTGTAGATGGATACCTTCTCCCTAGGTCCCCACATGGTCTACCCTCTGTGTGGATCTGTGTCTAAATTTCCTCTATTTACAAAAACACTGGTCATATTTGATTAGAGCTTACCCTCATGACCTCATTTTAGCTTAATTACCTCCTTAAAGGCCCTGTCTTAAAACACAGTTAAATACAGTTGCATTTTGAGGCACTGAGGGGTAGGACTTCAACATACGAATTTTGAGGGGACACAATTCAGTCCATGATACAGATAAAACTTTGGAATAATTGCTGTTAAGAAAGGAGAGAGGACTCAGTACACATATATAGATAATCAAGTGCTACAGAATCTAGTTGTATTGAAAAGTCACAAATTTGCAGTGGGACACAGGCATCCATAACTGGTCCACTGATGTGGGTATGTTAAGTGGGTATTGTGGTGAGACAATGTGTCAAAAGAGCCAAGGAATTGAGGAAATGTACTTCTTAAGTCAGGCTAGCTATGAAAGCAAGTGAAGAAAGATGGAAGAGACCAAAAGCAATTCAAGAAAGTGAGGTTCTAAGGAACTCAGTATTGTGTGCAGATTGAGTAGGAATGGAAGATCTAGAAAGCTGTAATTACCAGAGTTTGTGGTCAGGGAATGGGATAGTTATGTTTTAATGGGTAGCATAGGTCCTGATAGTGATAAGTCAAAGTTAAGGTCATCACACTATATAATAGAGGTGAGGGTGACTGGCATTGAAATCAAGAGCTATGAGTCAAGATATGAATTGTGTCATTCCCATGGACATTGAAGGTTTCTAGGATAAAAGTGAGATGAGGGGTGGAAAATGTGTGAGTCAGAATTCTCTGTGACTAGGAAGGAGAGACAAGGCTGGTAGTTAACTATTTAGCATGAGCCTCAGAAAAGAGAACTTTGGGCCCCTTTAAATATGAACATCAGAGTGAATAAAGAGTAGGCCCAGCTCCTTGGATGTTGAGTTTGGCCAGCCTGTTGTCTCTATCAGGGACCACTCCAATAATATGGCTATTTACTGCAGCCCTTTAAGAATTTAAGAATTGGCTTAGGTATAACCTCATCTCCAGCCTGTGGTATACTGGTGAGGAGCTTAGGCTCTGGAATTAGACTGTGCAAGTTCAAATATGGCCACTATCATTATAGGTTATCTGACCCAGGACAAGTTACTTGACCTTTGGGGACCTCCATTTCCTTGTCTGTAAAACGGAAGCAGTATTTGTCATTTCTATTTTATTTCAGAAGGTTTTGAAGATTAAATAAGATGACTGAAAGACAACCCTAAGAATGGGAAAAAATATTTGCAAATGAAGCAACTGACAAAAGATTAATCTCCAAAATTTATAAGCAGCTCATGCAGCTCAATAACAAAAAAACAAACAACCCAATCAAAAAATGGGCAAAAGACCTAAATAAACATTTCTCCAAGAAGATATACAGTCTGCCAACAAACACATGAAAGAATGCTCAACATCATTAATCATTAGAGAAATGAAAATCTAAACTGCAATGAGATATCATCTCACACCAGTCAGAATGGCCATCATCAAAAAATCTAGAAACAATAAATGCTGGAGAGGGTGTGGAGAAAAGGGAACACTCTTGCACTGCTGGTGGGAATGTGAATTGGTACAGCCACTATGGAGAACAGTATGGAGATTCCTTAAAAAACTGCAAATAGAGCTACCATATGACCAGCAATCCCACTACTGGGCATATACCCTGAGAAAACCATAATTCAAAGAGTCATGTACCAAAATGTTCATTGCAGTTCTATTTACAATAGCCCGGAGATGGAAACAACCTAAGTGTCCATTATTGGATGAATGGATAAAGAAGATGTGGCACATATATACAATGGAATCTTACTCAGCCATAAAAGAAATGAAATTGAGCTATTTGTAATGAGGTGGATGGACCTAGAGTCTGTCATACAGAGTGAAGTAAGTCAGAAAGAGAAAGACAAATACCGCATGCTGACACATATATATGGAATTTAAGAAAAAAAAATGTCATGAAGAACCTAGGGGCAGGACAGGAACAAAGGCACAGATGTAGAGAATGGACTTGAGGATACAGGGAGGGGGAAGGGTAAGCTGGGGCGAAGTAAGAGAGTGGTATGGATATATATACACTACCAAACGTAAAGTAGATAGCTAGTGGGAAGCAGTTGTATAGCACAGGGAGATCAGCTCGGTGCTTTGTGACTGCCTGGAGGGGTGGGATAGGGAGGGTGGGAGGGAGCGAGATGCAAGAGGGAAGAGATATGGGGACATATGTATATGTATAACATCATATGTATCATATGTATATGATTCACTTTGTTATAAAGCAGAAACTAACACGCCATTGTAAAGCAATTATACTCCAATAAAAATGTAAAAATAAATAAATAAATAAGATGACTGATATAAAGCATGCAGATCAGCACTGGGTTTGCAATAGGTACACAATCTATTTTAGTTATTGTTATTTAAAAGTCTTCAAATTTTACACCATTCACCATTCATTTTAGCCCCTTATCACATTGTAGGCCAATTGTTTGTTTGAACCTCTGTCTCTCTTTTAAGCTGGGAGCTCATTTGGGCACCTGGACTGCTCATCTGGATAAAGCTCCTACCTGCTGCATAGTAGGGCAGTTTGGGGAATAAATTAATGAACAAATGAGAAATTTTTTTTCAGTACTTGCATGAATGACATAATAATGTTGGGGAAAGTGATTCTTAGCTTTCTCAGTCCATTTCTTCAACCAAGAGTCATATTTTCTAAGCCTTATTTTAAATGGGGTCTAATTTCAACAAGAGAACAGTAACAAACATATATTCTGGAAATTGTTCATTTTTAAAAATCCTTAGATTTATAAACATTAGACTCAGCAATGGCTATACATATTTTAAACATCTTTATTGGAGTATAATTGCTTTACAATGTTGTGTTAGTTTCTGCTGTAAAACAAAGTGAATCAGCTGTACGTGTACATATATCCCCATATCCCCTCCCTCTTGTATCTCCCTCGCACCCTCCCTATCCCCCGCCCCCCCGTAGGTGGTCACCAAGCACTGAGCTGATCTCCCTGTGCTATGCAGCTGCTTCTCATTAGCTATCTATTTTACATTTGGTAGTGTATATATGTCAAAGCTACTCTCTCACTTTGTCCCAGCTTACCCTTCCCCCTCCCTGTGTCCTCAAGTCCAGTCTCTAATTCTGCGTCTTTATTCCTGTCCTGCCCCTAGGTTTGTCAGAACCATGTTTTTTTTTTTTTTTTTAGATTCCATACATAGGTGTTAGCATATGGTATTTGTTTTTCTCTTTCTAACTTACTTCACTCTGTATGATAGACTCTAGGTCCATCCACCTCATTACAAATAACTCGATTTCATTTCTTTTTATGGCTGAGTAATATTCCATTGTGTATATGTGCCACATCTTCTTTATCTATTTATCTGTCGATGGACACTTAGGTTGCTTCCATGTCCTGGCTATTGTAAATAGTGTTGCAATGAACATTGTGGTACATGACTCTCTTTGAATTATGGTTTTCTCAGGGTATATGCCCAGTAGTGGGATTGCTGGGTCATATGATAGCTCTACTTTTAGTTTTTTAGGGAACCTCCATACTGTTCTCCATAGTGGCTGTATCAATTTACATTTCCACCAATAGTACAAGAGAGTTCCCTTTTTTCTACACCCTCTCCAGCATTTATTGTTTGTAGATTTTTTGATGATGGCCATTCTGACTGGTGTGAGGTGATACCTCATTGTAGTTTTGATTTGCATTTCTCTAATGATTAGTGATGTTGAGCATCCTTTCATGTGTTTGTTGGCAATCTGTATATCTTCTTTGGAGAAATGTCTATTTAGGTCTTCTGTAGTTATATTACTTTACCATCAAAAAATATAATCAGAGGCTATATTGATCATTGATTTCTATGGAACAATGACCACAAAATTGTGGAGGATACAATAAGTATTTATTTTCTTTTGTGTCTGTAATTCTGCTGAGGGCCAGTTGGGGGTCAGTTGGGCCACTCTACTTCAAGCAGCAGATCCAACTGGGCTTGGCTTCCCACCCTGTTATGGCTTGGGCTCTACTCAGCTCCATATATAAACCTTCTGGGGCCCAGGAGGAAGAGGTAGAAACTGCCTGGAGGAAGCTCTTCTTAGCAAAAATGCAAGCAGACGAGCCCAAGGACAGGAATGCATTTCAATCCCCTGCTTGTGTCGAACCTAGTAATTTGCAAGGAAGTCATATGGCCACCTTCAAAGTCAGGGGTGGAGAAGCACACCCTACTTCTGTGGAAGGAACTGCACACTTACTTGGCGAAGGATATGGACAGAAGGAGGGTAAGGGGATTGGGGTTAATCCTTCAATCTGTCCCAGAAACAAATAGTGAGTTACTAATAGATGCTAGCTCCGCAAAGAAATATTTGATAAAATTTTCTCTAATACAAGATAATAACATAGAATAATATTTAACTTTGTTTAAAATCATAAAGAACTTTTAAGTCAGAAATAGCCAAAGATGAAATGCATTGGACCTCTCAATCATCAAAGCCCCATCCAGTGCTGAAGTACCAGATTCTATGGTGACCCTCCTTAACCCACATTGGACCCAACCTGCCATGCTCAAATGTCCCAGTGAGTCCAGTGATCAAAGCAAATCCTGCTTGCCAGATATACTATTAATGTTCAGGTAATGTCAACCAAATTAATTGGTCCAAGTAAATCAACCAATTTTATTTAGCACTTAACACTTTCTGAGTTAAGAAGACAGAAATTTGAACAAGCCGGATTGGAAAGGAAGTATTGCACAGTGGGAAGGAAGGTGAGGCTTGGACCCCAAAAGCACTGGCTGTAATATTTATCATTACGCCACCCTGGGCATTTACCCTCTGACAAGGCAAGGCATTTAACCTCTTTAAGTTCCCTCATCTTTAATATAAGGGATCAGCCATATGAAA
Source organism: Orcinus orca (assembly GCF_937001465.1). NCBI lineage: Eukaryota > Metazoa > Chordata > Mammalia > Artiodactyla > Delphinidae > Orcinus > Orcinus orca. The sequence goes on from NC_064560.1 coordinate 70,755,443, forward strand.
ATCTTTCTTAGTACAAGTCTGAATTACAAATAAATACAAATACATTTATTTGCAAATAAAATGATTATAAATGCAATACAAATACATACAAATAAAATTGTTGTTATCACATGGAAATGATAATAATACCTTTTATACAAGATCAGTTTAAATTTTATAAATATATAAACTTTAGGAGTCCAGCATATTGTGGGTGCACAAAAAGGAGTGGTTCCTTTTGACAGCCTTTCCCTTTAAATACATAATTGAAAAACTAAAGCAGATGTGCCCTGACCAAAAGTTACATTTTTCTCTCCTAATTATTCAGAGAAAAGGAAATTCCCTTTTTATATATTTATGCCTTTCCAAGGGCAAATTGGCAAAAAACATATTCTCAAAAAACAAAAATGTGCATGTTTTTGCACTTTAAAAGGCAAAAGACCGACAACTGAACTTCCCTCTGGGGAAGCAAATTTTGATGATATCCATCCCCATTTGTCAGAAATGTTAAGATTTCTAGGGAAGTAGCAGGAACAGGCTTCGGGTGTTGTAAAGAGGCCCCAGGGAATGCGTGGGACACTGAGAGCCTGAATTGCCACTCTAACCCAGAGGATGAGTTAGAGCAGTGACTTTTGGCCTCCTTTGAACTGGGACATCCTAATGGTACTGGGTTGATTGATTTTTCGACAAGCTCCTTTAAAGTTACCATAGAGCGCCTGTCTATTGTTTTTAAGCAAGTGAATAAAAATTAGCTGTACTTTGTAAAAGTTCTCAAGGTAGTCAGCAACCATGTCTCTTCCTTTTTAGAGATAATTGTAGCTGCTTTGCCACAAGGGAGTCAAATAATAACAAAGCTGTTTTACTGATGCCTACCCTATTTTAGGTACCATATGTTTATTATAAACTAGGTGCTAGTTTCCTCATCTTTAATGGGAGATAAGACACTCGGGTTAGCAGCTACATGCCCAAAGTCAATCTCTCAGTAGGTAAGTAGTAGGCTGGGATTTAAACCCAGGTTGGTGGATTGTAGATGAGTCCTTTTTCCTCCTGCCCATGCTGTGAGTGGTATGTGGAAGGCATGTTAATGAAACAAGTGGCAAAATGAAGCAAAATGAATTTGCATGAAAAGGACAATGGTATTTCCATCTTATTCCAGACTATCAAAAACAAAAAGGCTCTTTCTGAATGCCACTTTTTTCTTAGCTGTAATGGGGATACTTAATTCCCAGTATGGCTTGGAGCCCTAATTGGTATAATGTACGTAAGACCCAGCACAGTTCTTGGTACACTGTAGGCAGATGATAAGCATAATGGTGTTATTGATGATGACAACCATGATGATGGTATGAACACTTGTTGGCATAGAAGTGGTTTCTATAGTTCTGGATTGGGCTCTACTCAACTTTTTGACATGCTTTACACAATGAATTGGTAAATTAAAAGTGGGTGGTGGCACAGGCAAAGTTTTCACTATTTTTTGTTGTTGTTAAATTAGTCAGATCATCATTTCTATTCTTCACTCCACATGCACCATGTACTTTATAGTCCATGGTGCCTAGACCAGCAAACTCGCCAGCTGTGTGGAAAAATACAGCTAATTGGGTCTACCAGCTCTGAAATCTTACTGGAACCAGCTGGATTGCCAAAGGTTTCTAGCCTCAGGACTGGTGAGGCCAGATGCTAAGGTAACCTGGATCTTTTCAGTGTGTTACAAAGTCCCTGTTTCAGGTGTCACCTGGCTATTTGATTTTTTTTTTAAGTATACAGTCCTTTATGAATCCATACCCCAATTTATTTTCTGCATGTCATTTTTTTTAAAGAAAAGAGAGAAAGCATATGGCTTGAATCATATATATATATATATATATTTTTTTTTTTTTTTTTTTTTTTTTTTTTTGCGGTACACGGGCCTCTCCTGTTGCGGAGCACAGGCTCCGGACACGCAGGCTCCGCGGCATGTGGGATCTTCCCATACCAGGGCACAAACTCTTGTCCCCTGCATCGGCAGGCGGACTCTCAACCACTGAGCCACCAGGGAAGACCTTGAATTATATTTTATAGTTCTTTTATTTGAATTTGGAAATACATGCATATTCACACAGTAGTATTTCAACAACTAGAAAGTGTATTTTAAGCATGATTGTATAGAAAGTTCCTCAGCTCGAATAAATCATTGTACTTGATGCTGGCTTGAACTAGCCTCTGCTACTGCTACCTGGTGGAAAATATTCTCTCTAAAACTTACATTTTCATTTTTTAATATAAAAAGAAATCAGTGCATTCTTTTTCAGAAATTAAATAAATGAATATTTGATTTCTCTCTCATCTCAGAGAAATTAGATGACATCTTATTCTCTTATTCCAAATTAATTCTGTCACCAATGCTATGAAAACTGGGACTGTCTCTACACCAAAGTTGTCACGTGTGTTCACTTCAGAACTTGCTTGAACTAAAACAGCTCCCAGGACTGCTTTCTCTGAACATCATTGTAGAGATTTCCTGGGGTTCCATAGCAGCCTGCCAACTTGCAGTATTGAGTAGAGGCTGATGGGGATAAAGAGTAGTGGCGGCTTTCAGATCTTCTGGAAGAATTTAGATTCTCTGTTTCACTTGGAACTTAAGTTGGTTATCTCAGTTCTGTCAAGCTTCAGGCTGCAGTATATCATAAGTTTATATACAAATGGAAAAACCTCATAATATTATTCATATCCTATTACTGATAATAGCTATTGTTTATTGAGTTTCTACTCTGTGCAGGACCCCATATTAAACGGTATATGCGTTTCCTCACTAAAGCCTCGAAACAGAGCAGGAGAGAAATCTCACTGTCTCCATTTTACAAATGAATTAGCTTAAGCCCAGTAAGGAAAAACAATTCATTTGGGATCATCATTTAGCAAGGATTCAAACGTTGGAAGATCTGACCACTTAATTTTGCCCATCCATGTCTTTCTGAGTCCAGATAACTAGAAGTCTGACACACTGTGGCAAGTACATCCATGTGAAAAAGGAAGATTCTTTTCTTTTACTCCTTTCTAAATAAAAATGTTACCAAAGACCACACAATTTGGTCAAACAAGATGATAGCTAAAATGATGTTTCTCCTAATCAATGGTCTGATGACCTGCCCACTTAATTAGCGTCAGTTCAAGGTAGGGTTGGATGGTGTACGTCAATGATCTCTGTATAAAGAAGCATATAGTTGCTGAAAAATACTCGTGGCCAGTTTAGTTAATTCATAGCAAGATGAGCTGATTTTAAACTGAATTAAGGAGTCATTCTTTGTTGTTAAAACTTTATTTTTCTTCTCCAGTAGCTGACTATGGATACAGTCTTTCTCCACTGTTTCAAGTTCGGTCTGGAATGGACACAAAATTTATCTTCTGGTGTGTGGACTGTCCCAGTTTTCATAGTATGAGTGACAGAAAGTAGCCATTTGAGAATAGACCTCTTAAATATATCTAGCAGAAAAGTAGAAAATGTGCAAAGAAAAAGGAACTCTGACTTACTTGTGGATGACACCTCTGTCTTATGCCCTGAGTTTTCTGGAGTCTTAACCCTGGAGGCTCTTAACATAGTTCTGTGTTTTAATTTGTCCCTCTGGATACTGATTTACTAGGCTGGAATTCAGCCTTCTCTTGAAAGCTAGATCAAGGGATTACAAACAAGAAATTAGCAGAGCAATCAACAGGCAAGAGGGTACTCATTTAATAAATGCCAACCTTTATTTTTCTAACAGGCCTAGAAAACAATTACCCAGTGGCTAGCTACCAGTTGATTAAATTGCCTCTAATGATTCCGAGAGTGGAGATATGATTAAACAGCTAGTGGGTGATGGGCAGTGAGGCCCTGTGGACCTGGTTGTCTACATATTTATTGATATATTGGCTTCAAGAAGGTGGGCTTCCTGACAATTTGTGGCATCTCGATTCTGTGCCACAAAATTGGAAACTAGGATCTATAAAAGACCTTATCGAAACCAGGACATTTTTATATTTTCCTTCCATATGTTTGACACATTAGTGGGCCTGAGGGAAAAGTATTCAATTTACTTGAAGAACTTTACTAGTTGTAGACATTGCACATGCAAAACTCAGACCAAATAATTACTCTCAACTACAGAACTGGAAGGGTCAAACTTGAAGGGACAGAAGAGAAAGCTCAATAAGAAGTCTGTTCATATTTGCTGATGCAAGTTGGATAAGCACACGGAGAATCTAACACCTACACTGGGAATTACACAGGTATGCAAATACACCCAGGTAGCTTTTGTACATGGAGATTCTATAGTTAATCACAAAGCATCTCAGTGAACATGCATTATTTGATCAAGATAAATAACTTGACCACCTACAGTTAACTGATCTATCCCCAAGATGTATATTCCCCCAAAACAAATTTATTTTCTCCACGGTGAGAAGAAGGAACATAAACTCGGGTATAAACTCAAGAGCCTGGAAATGTAGTCTCTTCCTTGTTTTCTGTTTATCATATAATACATGATTATGGTAAGTAATTTTCCCTCTTTGAATTTCAATTTTCTGATCTGTAAAATAGGTCTAAAATGGTACCAGTCGGGAGGTCATAAAATGTATAGTTTCAGCATTGCTTGCAACTCCTTTTATGAGTAGAGACAATTCTTTTAACTCCTCTAGCCTTTATTTTCTCATCTGTACAATTGAGGGGATGGTGGGGTTGGAACTCAAGGGCTCTCAGCCTGGACTCTTTGAACTCTGAGGAGAGAATTTAGAAGACCTTTGAACCCACTATTTGAACCCAGCAGTGCTATGTCAAAGCTGTGGCTGACTGTGGCTCTGAGCACTTCTCCCTGGGAAAAAGGTTCATTGTTTTCACTGAGTTCTAAAAGGAATCTCTGTCCCCCCAAATGTGTATACCACTTAACTAAATGTCTCTACAATTTCTTTTTCTACTAATAGAATTTGATGGTTCTTGAATTCTAAGTAATAAGATATTTGGATATGGCATTAAAATATTGCCACTACTTGTTTTCCGAAATTTCAAGTGATTTGAAGATGAGCTAATTATTTTTTTAAGCTTTCTTAATCAAAAGACCCCACATAATTGAACGAACTATGGAAAGACCATCTTGGGATCTGTGGATCCCTGATAATAGATGTAAATTTCTGTGTGTGTGTGTGTGTGTGTGTGTGTGTGTGTGTGTGTGTGTGTGTGTATGGGCACTTTCTAGGAGAATCAATAGCTTTCATCATATTCCTGTACCTCTGTCATAAAAAGGGGAGTAACTACTGATTTAGCGATTGGAATTTACCCCAAATATTTTCACCCCGGTGATCAGGTAACAAGAAATCCTTTTGACCATTGCTACTTGATTGGTTATTTTAACTGGTAGGCAGATATGCTGCATCTCAGGAACAGAGCCATTCACTGTAAGGTGAGCTGACAAATATAAATGCTTAAGAAATTCAAATACTTCCAGCTTCCCTCCTTCTTTCTTCTATCCTCCCATTTTCCCTTTATTCATCAGTCAAAGCCCTAAGGAGTAGGGTCATTGATTCAAACATTCTGAATATTTTATATACTGTTTCTCCCCCTGAAACAATTATTCTTGAAACTAAAATTACTTTGCTGTTGTTGAAAACAATTTAATATTAATAATCAAGAGCCTTAAAATACCTATAGCCTTCAGCCAAGTAATTACATTCTTAGGTGTCTATCCTAAGGAATAATCTAAAATATAGATAGAAGAGATGTTATTTTTTAAAGTTTTCCTTGTAACATAATTTATGAAATCAGGTAAAGAAATATATTGGGATGTAAAGTATTGAGTAAATAAATTATGGTATTTTCACGTAATGTTGTATTATGCAGTGATTAAAATTAAGTACAGTAAGTCCCCCACATATGGACGAGTTCCATTCTAAGAGCACATTCGTCAGTCCAATTTGTTCCTAAGTCCAACAAAGTTCGCTTAGGTGCCCAATTAACACAATCGGCTATATAGTACTATACTGTAATAGGTTTATAATACTTTTCACACAAAAAAATACATTAAAAAAACACAAAATTAAAGACAACGTTTTTAATCTTAAATTACAGTACCTTGAAAAGTAAGTAGTACAGTACAACATCTGGCATCCAGGGGCTGGCATCAAGTGAACAGGAGAGAAGAGTTTCTGACTGGAGGAGGGAGAGGAGGTGGGAGATGGTAGAACTGAAGGATCATCAGCAATAGGAGACGGAGGGCAAGCTGCAGTTTCATTCACGCCTGATGTTGATGGCACAGGTGCTGATTCCTTGCTGGATTCACGTTCGCATCTTTCAAAGTTCGCGACTTGAAGGTTCGTATGTAGGGGATTTATTGTATGTTTCAGGGCCTATATTGTGATAGTGATTGTAAAAATTAGAAAACAAAATTTTATAGTCTGTACCTGAAAAGCTGACAATAGAGGTTATAATCAGGTACTGGAATAAAGAATAATTTATTATCTTCCTTATAATTTTCTATTTTTACAATGATTATACATTACTATAAATATAAATTTATAAGTCTTTTTCTTGAACCTTTACAATGCTAATATATCACACAATTTTACAATGATAATGTAACATATATATGTTATTACATTATTCTGTATATAAGTACAGAAATGTGTAGATAAAATACACATTTCAGTCTCTCCAATTTTCAGTTTTCCTGTATGTTTAAGTGATTTTGAAATGAAGGATACATTTTCAAGTAAGCTTATAAATGGTTCTCCTGGCTAAGTTCTAAGCTTACTTGATGACACAACTCTTTTTCTTCTTTTTCCTTTTGCTTCTTAGGTGACATAAAGTTCCGGCATTGCTTATTTTGGTCATAGAGACTGTATATTCCACAAGTTTTTAAGTGTATATCTTTGAGGAGGGAGATACAAATGCATTTACCTAACCTCATGAGATGTGGAAAGGCAAAAGTGTCCACAAATATTCTGGCCCAATTTTTCAGCCTTGTGAGACAGTGGTGATCTTGCAGATAGAGAAATGCCACAGTCAATCTTGTGACCTCATCTGAGCCATGTTCAAACTCAAAATCCTTTAAGTAGCTCTTAATGAAACTCCAGCTCTCTTGAATTTTCAATAGTAACTTACTGGTCTTTAAACATCATAGGTTCCTGCTGTGAAATTTTGAAAGCCATTATTATATACACAGTATTTAAGGGGAAATGAAATCCTGCCTTGTTGATTATACCATAGAGGGCAATTGCAAAGACATGGCCTGATGAAGCACACATTCCTTGGAACTAGTATTTTATCCCTTTTCAGTTGGTACCTCAGATAATAGAATATTCCCTTGTGTTGTCACTGGAATATTTTCATTTCTCACTGGCTATTTCATGCCATCCTGAGCTTTTAGCCTAACACCAATACCAGAGTGTCAGATGAGGGATGTCTTCCTATCACTGAACAAAACTATATGAGATTTCTATGGGTTGAGGACATCAGTAGACAGCTGGGAAGTATTTTGGTCAAGGAGAAAAATGACATGTTTCTGAACCAGAATGATAGATTGGGAGCTTGCTGATCTTTGTCCATAACTCTTTTCTGGGAGGAAAAAAAAAAAAGAAATCCCAACCAATTGCCACAACTAGCTAAAAATGAACCCAATGGGCTGCTCCCCCACATTGAATTTACAGGGTAATGATAATCCCAGTTAATTGTAAAAACACATTTAAAAATCCAATTTCTCTGTTCAAAAGGCATAGAGGTTGTGTATCAAAAATTTTCTGATATATAAATAAGTACCAAATATACGGTTGTAATAAAATTCTTGCACTAGGTTAACTACACAATTTGCTAATAACATTGGGTGATACAATCCATGAACATCACTGGCAGGCTGGATTTTGGCATATGTACAAAGGTTTTACTAACACATGTTGCCAGTGGAACATGCCTTGCTTACTCAGGACCAGGCAGCCATGTTTTATATTCCTCCCTTGATTTCTTGCATTCTTTCTGAAAATGATCTTACAGATCATGAAAACTTTCTCTCCCTCTCTCTCTTTCTTTTAGGCAGACTTTGTTTGGGTTCCCCTATGTATCAAATAGAAACAACCACAAAATTTATTTTATTTTACTCTGTTAAAATATGTATTCATTGGACTTCCCTGGTGGCGCAGTGGCTAAGCATCTGCCTGCCAATGCAGGAGACACGAGTTTGATTCCTGGTCCAGGAAGATCCCACATGCTATGGAGCAACTAAGCCCGTGTGCCACAACTACTGAGCCTGCGATCTAGAGCCTGTGTTCCAGAGCCTGTGCTCCACAATGAGAGAAGCCACCGCAATGAGAAGCCCGCAAACAGCAACGAAGACCCACCCAACACAGATGAAAATAAATAAATAAATAAATTTATTTAAAAATATATATATATATGTATTCATAGAACTTGTCAATTTCTCTGAATGCCTCTGTAATCTCTCACCATAGTTAAGTTGGAGTGATGACCAGATCAGAAACTGCAGTGTGATACAAGTTTGAATAGTGAGTTCAAGGAGCAGCAGAAATGCATCTTGAACTTTCTTGGGTGATCGTCTTTCTGAGAGTAGGGATCTCTGGGGCATGGCTGGTTCATCTCTGAGAATGCACAAGTATGTAAGATGATCTTTTGCTGGATAAAATTCTTTTTCCTACTTATTTTTAGCTCATCCTTTAAAAATGTATATATTTATGTATGTTTTATAATATACATGTATATAATTTACAAATAAATACATATTATGGGTAATCTTTAAAAAAAGTTACTGATGGGGTCTTAATAATAAAAGTTTAGATAATATTGTCTGTGATTTGAAATTGTTTCATTTTCCTATCTAATCTATATTTATTGACTATCAATGTCAGGGAATTATATTTCTTAATTTAATTCACTGAATGTAAACTGAATATTTTTTAATTAACTGAGTGTAACTGAATGTTTTCAGATGAGCATTTCTTCTCCCTGTGTCAAGCTGAGCAACAGCATTGTAGCTGACACAAGCCAGTAGCCTCAGGTTGTCTTTTCTTAGAAGAAACATTGTTCATACCTACTGTGGTCAGGATCCATTTCTTCAGGCAGGAGAGCTGATAGAACAGAGCACAACTCTGTTCTATCAGAGATCAGCAGCACTGATCTCAACTAATGTGCCAACAGTCTTCTTTAGAAAAACCCAGCAACAGCCAACATGTGGTTGTCCAAGGGAGCAAATGGAGCTTGGTATCACCAGAATTTGGAAGCAGAGCTCCTAAAGGTACAAGGACAAGCATGGAATTTGGGCTGCAGATCCTGGGGATTCATCCATGCAACAGTACTTTTCCAAAAGTCAAGTTAGAAAGCCAATGTCTATTTTGGAAGGAGAGAGGATCCAGAACACTAAGGCAGGGGCTCTGGCCAAAAATGAAAACCCAACTGGAAGTGGAGAACAGGCAAAATATTAGCATTCTTACCTATATCCATCATTCCTACATGTTGAAATATGTTTAGTGCTTCCTTGTTCCAGGAATCTAGCTTGGTATGCATAGTGTGGGGAACAAAAATGAACACATTTCCTCCTATCTCAGAGTTTACTTCTTACAGGAAACTCAGGAATTAATAAATTATTTATACAAATAAACTGAGGATGAAGTGAACTAATTCTGTAAAGACATGTAATAAAGAAAACTGACCCATAACTTTTTTGTTGGGGAAGGGTGCTGAAACTTCATAACCCTACATCAGCATTTTAATATCATGGAATTTGTGAAATAGTATGACACCTGCTGCAAAAAAGTGTGACTCTAAGTCATGGTACCATACCTTCTGTGATTATATAATAATTGCGGTGTGTGTGAAAGAGAGAGAGAGAGAGAGAGTGAGAAAGAGAGAGAGAGAGGGAATATACAAAACAAATAAAGGCCACAAGAACTATTTAGAAGAACCCAACATTGATCATGTATTCAACAAATTAAATATATTTCAGCATTGAAAAAAAAGATGCATTTCCTCTTCTAAGGAAGCTTGCCTCATAGTGAGATAGACAAGAAACAAACAAACACTATGACTCTCAATTGTGATAAGTGCTCTGAAGAACAGAAACAAGGTGATATTGGTGAATGGACCTGGAGAGTCAAAGCTGCTTGGAATCAGGAGATCAGGGAAGGTCTCTCTAAATAAGTCACATTTGACCTGAGATCTAAGAGATAAGAAGGACTGAGGTGCCAAAGTGCTAAGGGAAGAATGTTCCAAGCAGAGCAATTGTAATTGACTACAACATCCCTAAGGTAGAAACAATCTTGGCTTGAAGAATAGATATCTAAGTGATCTATGTCTCTTCTCTGTACCATTTGTTCCCTTCACCTCTACCCTTTCTTACCTAGGTTTGGAGGAAAGACAAAAGATCAGGGAGGCAGAGACACCAATGCTGGCAGGCCTGAGGCTCCATCAACTCCCAGGAACAAAGAATATGACTGGTCCATGAGAGAGGTCAAAATCGAACCTATACGTGAGTGATCAACTGGCTTTATTTTCTGAGAGTCAGAGAGCCAAGCAAAGCATCCCAAACTGAAAGCTGTTCTGATCAGTTGGAAGAGCCATCTCTGGAACAACATCATGTCTAGCCTGGATGTCATGTCTAGTTTGATCAGGAGAAGGTCACAACAGGAGTATTTAGAAACCATCACTTCCCAAGGAGAACAAATCCAATGAAAGCATACTGCCAACCAAGGGCAGAATAAGCTAACTGACTGAAGGTGAATGTGCCATTGAAGGTTCTCTGAGGAATAAGAGGAGAGGGGTAGAGGGAATTTCATGTCAGCAGCTTTTGAACCACATAAATCAGGCTTTCAATTTTTAAAAGCCCCCAGTTTATCCCAGCGTTTGCTACATCCACTTGTGTAATTCCAAAGGATGCTACATCCATCACTAAGAGAAATGCTGGGCTTTTGATAACTGGAGAAGGATTGCTGGTTTCTTCAAAGTGCAAAGTTGTGAAACCCCAAAAGGATTTGTCCCTTTCAAGTCCCTGCTGACAAGCAACATGGGGAGTATAGAAATAGTTTAAAATGTGCATGTGACAAAACTTCATCTTGGAGTGATGCACTTCACACACACAATTCAGGGGAAGGTTTTTTCCCAAATTCCTCTTCTTCCCACAACCTCTTCATAATTTGCCATTAATATCTGATCTTTTCCTTTTTGCATTTCCTTTGATCCTCCCCTACTATTAATTTGTAGGGAGGGATAACATCACTAAGTTCTAAACAGTCCTGTTCTTGCTTCCTGTGTGTATGTGTACATGGGTATGCCTGTGTGTGTGCACAGGAACTTAGATGTCAGAGAGACAGGTTCAAATCCAGGCTCAGCCACAAGATGAGTATTAGAATTTGGGTAAGGACTGAACTTTTATGACTGACAGTTTCCTCTCAAATAAAAGAGTGAAAATAATATTTTTTCTAAAGCTTTTTGGAAAGCAGAGAAATTATCAATTTAAAGGGACTAACATGAACCAAAACTCAAGAACAAGGCAAAATAATCTAAGGCTTTAGTTATATTGTTTAATTTGACAATTAAAGGAGATGTCTAATCTAAAATTTTACAGAAATCTGAAGTTTTATCTTACTTTACTTTTTTTTTTTCCTTTGGGATCAAACATCCATATAACTGTTGAGACATCAAAGCTTCCCAGTGCCAGAAAACTGAAAAATTGTGTTCCTTAAGTATGCATTCCCAGAGCTTTGGATTTTGTAGACAAATAAGGCTTCCAAAGGTAAAATTAAATCTGGCATTCCAGGAATATACAAAAATAGGACATCCTAGTACTCTGTGTCATTCAAAAAATTTGCATCTTAATTATATGGTTTTCATACCCAATTATAATTGTTCTGGTTTAGAAGGTGCAATCATGACAGAGATGGATCCCAAAGGCAAATCTTATAACCCACAGGGTCCCAGTATAAACATTCTTTGGGGAGGAAGAGATTAGTATTCATATTCAGGCAAGGAAATCTGTTCCAAATGTTCAAAACTTATCTTTGGAACCTCATTGACTCAGTATGAGAAGTTTGTGATGCAGGGATTCAGAAGGGGATTTTAAAAAAAAAAAAAGAACAAAGGGGATTCTCACTTTAACCAGTCATTTCTCATCTTGTTCACACGAACTTCCTGTTATTTTCCACACAAATTAGATAGCCATCTACATATCTTTACCTGTTTCTATACATGTATACTGAAAACACTTTCCCTTCAAAAATGCATCTGCCACAGGCAAAACTATATAAATCCAGATCTGCTTGGGTTGGGAGGTTGGCTCTAGTGGGAAAGGTGAATAGATTCCAACTGAATTCTGCTTACACTGAATGAGTATACCCAGGCCCCCGGTAAGGACTAATGCACGTAGGATATGAAATGTAGGAAGTAGATCCCAACTTTGGAGACACAGCCCAGTGAAAACAATAGGGTATTGCAATTCTTAGTCCTGCGTTTAGATCCTGATGGACTGCTCTGCCATTTGAAAGCTGACTAAGTTACAATGTTTCTCTATGCCTCAGTTGTCTTATCTTAAAAATGAAAGGATGACAATACAACACTATTGAAGAGTGGCTCATAAGAGATGGCGGTATGTCCCTGTCACCTGGCATGGGACATGTGACTGAAGCTCCTCCCCAAAAGGCATTTCTGTCTGGAATTGACAGAAATCTTAGGACATGAGCAAGCCCAGTCCCTTAGAGATTACCAGGGGAAGCTGCAGCTGAGTAAAGCATACACAACTCAAGCAGAGCTGGTAAGTTCTGCTGAAGATAGCACTTGGATCATTTCCTCAGGGATCTCTCCCATGGCAATATCTTGACTAGGCTTCTGCTCCTTTTATTCCTTTCTGAGCTGAAGTTCATCAGACTTCCTTTCAAATTTTTGAAAGAACAATACATTTTCAGTAGATTTAGTTCTGCTTGAGTTAACTAAGGTAAATTTCTGTTATTTGAATTCAAGAACCCTGACTAGTAGTTACATAGCTACATAAATATTGGGGACTTACCATTTTCCAGACTCTGTTCCAAGTGCTTGACAAATATCATCTCAGTTAACCTTCATGACAACCTTATAAGAAGGCATCATTATTGCTTCCTTGGCAGATGAGGAATTTAGACCTTAGCAATGCTGAGTAACTTGAAAGGTCACTGAGATAGAAAATGGTAGAGAAAGCCTTCAAACCCAGGTATTTGACTCCAAAACCTGTATGCTTGAACAGTACTGTGTTTCTCCCCCAGCTGTGTCAGATGTGATTCTCTCTCAAAATCACATAATACAACAGTGAAACCTGGACATGATGCCAGAATTACCCAACATCAAATCTTGTGGCTTCTTCTATAACAAAAGTCAACAAAGGAACTCTTGGTCTCATGGAGTCATATAACACAAGTTGGCTCATAAATCCTTTTGATTAGAACTTACAGAAATTACATATTTTGGAGTCATTCTGTAAATAAACATATACATTACAAATCTACTTATTAACTCTGAGAGATCATAATCACAATGATTTGACTTGGTGGGAAAAAAGTAAAATCATAACGTGTTATATTCTCCAAGACATTATAAGAAATGGTAAGATGCTAATTAGTAGTAATCATAAATATATAGAAATACCCTAACTGTTCATATGGATGAAACTGTTCATATGGAAACATTAGGGAACAAGGACCTCAATTCTACTATGAAGAGTTGGAATAAAATTACCTCTAGGTTCCTTTTCATCACTAATGTTTCATTAGTCTACATGCATATCATTGTCTTAGTTTCAACCTGGCCTGGTCAATAGCAGCAATTTTCTCAATTTTAGGGGATGCATCTTCAACCTAAAGATGTGGTTATGTGAACCAAGAGAAAAGCAAGAGGCTGGAGGATACAAATTAATTCAGAATTTGCATTCTGCAGTGCCTACTAATAACATGCAAATGAGCACAGAGAGATTCTATTTTGTTCTCTTTGGTATCCTCAGTATCTATAACAACCTCTTGTACAAAGTAGGTGATCAATGACTAAAATAAGCATCGGATGAATTAATAAAGCATTATTCCATCCTTTCCTCCCCAGTTTAATCCACTTGCTAAAATTTCTCTCTTTTAGTTCTTTCTTTCCTTGACCCCTAGGGATTATTGAAAGTATCCTCATGGATGAGAGAGTGAGAGAGAAAGGGTAGAACACCATACTCAATTTAGGGTGAGAAATGTAGTAACCAAAATCACTAAACATTGCTAATAGTAACAACACCTTATATTTATATAGTACTTTGTAACACTTTTTCGAAACTTATTTGATTCTCATAATCACCCATGATTTTAAAGATGAGGAAGTTAAGATGTAGCAGCCAAAGTGCCTCATCTAGTTAGGAGTGGTGGGTGTCACAACTTCAAATCCAATACCCTTTTCCAATGCATTCCTCTCTGAAGTGGGGAAAGTTAGCAGAGCCTTCCTATTAAAATAGGAACGAGATGTGTTCTAAAGCTGACACTTGAAAAACTATACAGTGTTCAAAAATGGTCTATAGGAGTCAACTAAAGAGACTTAAGTTAGATTCTGGAAATAAACCTCAACATGGAGTTACTCTCTATCTCCTTGAGGAAGCTCTAAAACCATGACCTCCTTCATGTCCCTTAAGATTTTTCAGGTTCAATCTGGAGGATAACTTTGATAATTCAGTGACATGTTCTAATTATTCATTCACTCATTGAATACACAGTTATTCAGCACTTATTGGAAGATAAGCATTCCTGGCATGGAGGTCTGTCACTATAAGATTATCTCCAAGTGTAGGAGACTGTTGGACTAGACAAAAAGTGAGTACAATCATGGTATTATTGAATCTTGTCATGTTGGATGAAGGGTCTGAGCTTACTATAGATTCCTATGATACACTGGGATCTTTTCCTGAAGTAATAACTATACCTTAGGCATAAAAATAAATGCAGTCAGTGAAGTATTGGTATATGTTCTCATGGTAGTCTTGCTCATTGCTGGCTTCCTGAGGGTATACATCACACCGTTCACCTCTGGTAACCCATGGTCATGCTAAATGCTTAGCACCAAGAACTTGCTCAAGTGCTTCTTGTCAAATGAATGACAAAGAGCATTGCAACTCAGCTCTGCAGAAGAAAATGATGCTGGGCTTTAGGAGATATTGAGCACCTTTGTATGCACACCACCAGGGAGGAACCATGGGTGAGTCTGATGTGGTTCTCTAACTTGGGGGACATTATACGTTAATGGATATGTATGAAAGCAGAAAAATAAGTTATATGTGATAATCAACCTACTGCCAATAACATATATAGATAGAAAGAATTATTCAGACCATAATATTAGAATGTATTTTATAAACATATTATGTATGCAGAAAATAAAAACAAGAATATAGGAGTATGTGCTTTCAGATTCCAAGTGAGTAAGCATCGTACAGATATAGCCTAATATTTAAAAATTCATCTTTCCTTCATCATTCATGTATTCAACAGTATCTGTTGAGATTCTATTATGAGCCAGGACTGTGCTATATTCTAGAGGTTCAGACAGAACTGAACCAGAACCACAGTACCTGCCTTCTTCTTCCTTAAAGTTTAGTGATGGCAATAAGTATTGAGCCAATAATATTACCAAAAAATGCATAATTACTAACTGCAATAGGGATCATAAAGCAAAAGAAAAGGATGGAATAGCAGATAAAGGATAAAAACTCATATAAGTGGGGGAGGAAGTTTCCCTGGGTGCATGCTGTCAGAGCTAGGGCCAGGACAGTACGTTCAAGCTCTCCAGGGGTAGAAATATAGACAGAAATCATTCCTGGAAAAAGCAGAAGAATGTGCAAAGGCCCTGAGTGGAAAAGGGCTAAGCAAATTTGAGGACCAGAAAGAAGGGCAGGAGGCAGGAATGTACAAAGAGATGAGGCAAGTGGTCCAGATTGTGTAAATGTGGACAGAAATAGGGGAGCTCAACAATTAAGTGGACTTGTTTCATTCATTCATTCACTCATGAATGTACTTAATACCAGTAATTTTTCTAGTGTCAAATATCTGAAAACCATATAAGTCAGAGGGATATATTATTTATATTAGTAATCTTAGAGAAAAGGGAACTCTCCTACATGATTGGTGGGAATGTAAATTGGTACAGCCACTATGGAAAACAGTATGGAAGTTTCTCAAAATACTAAAAATAGAGTTACCATATGAGCCAGCAATCCCACTCCTGGGCATATATCCAGAAAATACAAAAGCTCTAATTCGAAGAGATACATGCACCCCAATTTTCATAGTGACACAATTTACAATAGGCAAGACATGGATGCAACCTAGGTGTCTATCAATAGATGAATACATAAAGAAGATGTGGCACATATATACAATGGAATATTACTCAGCCATAAAAAAGAGTGAAATAATGCCATTTGCAGCAACATGGATGCACCTAAATATTATCATACTAAGTGAAGTAAGTAAGACAGAGAAAGAGAAATATTATATGACATCACTTATATGTGGAATCTAAAAAATAGTACAAATGAACTTATTTACAAAACAGAAACAGACTCACAGACATAGAAGACAAACTAATAGGTACTAAATGGGAGGGGGGGAGGGATAAATTGGGAGTATAGGATTAACAGATGCAAACTACCATATAAAAAATAGATAAACAACAAGGATTTAGTGTATAGTGCAGGGAACTATATTCAATATCTTGTAATAAACTATAATGGAAAAGAGTCAAAAAAGAATATAGATATATACATACATATGCATATTTAAATCACTTTGCTGTACACCTGAAACTAACACAACACTGTAAATCAACTATACTTCAATTTAAAAGAAGAAGAAGAAGAGAACAAGGTGGTGTCTTTCCAGTTTGGGGATTTATGCTGAAATGAACAGTTTGTAATTAAAAACTGAAAAAAAAAAAAACAAAACTCTTTTCCTTTTTCAAAGCCTGGGCATGACCCAGGTCCCCACCTGAGGGAACTGGAACCACTGAACTTCCATCATGATGGTTTTGTGGTCTTCAGAGTAGCTGAGCTCCAAATACGGAGGGAGAAAAATGCTTCTCCCTTCTGTGTGTGACTAAATTTTCCACGTATCTCTGTCTGGCTTATAAATATCACAGGCAGCCAGCGAGTTACTGCCTGGTTGAATGATCTCCTTTACAAGCCTCTTTCTAGGTTTTTGAGTAGAGGTTCCCCTTATTAATTTTACCAGCCAGCATTCACTTAGCATTTGCTTTGAGGCATAATTGACAAGCAGGGTGACACCCGCCTGAGAGAGAGCCATAAATCAGAAATAATTTCCAAAATTGGCTGAGGGGCTGAAGTGTTGAATAGGCAAATACAGGTAAAAATCTCTTTATTAGGGCTGACAAGGACAGCAAATGTCAGCAAAGTGTTTCCTAATGTACCAGGTGAGATTAATTTGGGGGCCTTTCCTGAGCCGATGGTGTGTTGTGTGCTCTCTAACAAGACACCTCTTGGGGCTCTGAAGGAGGCGAGTGGTGGGGTTGTAACAGAAGAAGGAGCCAAGTCTTGGAAGGCAGAGAGCTCCAATTCTGCAGCATCACCCTCCTTCTGGAAAAATCACTCTTCTGCCTTACACTATATTTGCATTTTGCATCTTTAGTGGAAAAGAGCTGTAAGTCATGATCCAAAGAACTTGGCAGGATAATGAAACCAACCAACGTGTCCAAAAGGAAAGAAATAATCCACAGCATGGTAACTGAAGAAAGAGTTTCATGAAAAATGGGGATTTGGGAAGGTTAGACTGAACATGTATACAATTTCCTCCATTCAAAAATAATAGTATGAATTAAATTCACATCTTGGGAATGTGAATAATGCCTTGGGAAAAAAAAAGGATAATGCCGTTTTTTCCCCTTCTATTTCAGTTTCACAGGGATTCAAGCATAAGCCCCCTCCAACCCAACTTCATGGACCTTCATTAAAAGGACAAAATTTGGTCATTTCATAAACTGTCTACACAGATGCTTGTTTTGTAAATTAAAAAAAAAAATTGCACTGCTTTTAGAAAAATTCCAGATATCTATTTAAAGATGTTTTCTAACTTATAGCTGACAGCAGCAAGATGAAAAAATAGAAAATAAGATGAAAATTATACACTGGGAAAAATTATATACCAGATCATTCTGGGAAGTCTACACGTAGCAAAATTTTATCCTATCCTGGAAGGTTCCCCTCTTAACAGTTCATAGAAGAGATCAGGCTAGTGAATTTAATCCGTAGATGTAGTTAAGAAGGCATATTTTTAGAAAATTAAGGAATGAAGATATTTACTAGCCAGCATCAGGAACATAACACTTCTGAGGGTCACTTTATTGGACAAGCAAAAATTAGCCATATTAAAAAAATGCTGAGCAGCTACTAAGATTAGACATCAATTCTATGCCAAACACTGTACTAGGCACCTTTCCTATTTAGTCTTCACAAACCCTGCAAGGCACTAATTAGTATTAAATTCAGTGCAAGCTACAGAAGCTCAAAATAATAGTGACTTAAATAAGACAGGATGGTATTTCTTTGAAATAAAAATATGTAAAAGGCGAGCAGCTCAGTATTGCCACTGAGACTCTGCTTCTCAAAATCCCACCAGATGAGCAGCCTTTCCACCCATGTGAACCTCACTCCCCTGAGGGTGTGGTCTTCTCTCCTTCATGGTCCAAGATGGCAGGTCTAGCATCTCATGTGCATTCTGGGTGCCAAGATGAGGAAAAGATGAAGAAAGGCAAGGACGTGTGTCAGCTTTCTTCAGAAAGTTTCTGGCAAGTAGTTTCATGACATTTATATCTCATTCATCTGAAGTTAACTGCAAGAGAGTGTGGGAATTGTAGCTTTTATTCTGGGCAGCCATGCACCCAGTGAAAACCAGGGTTCCTCTGATTATAGAAGAAGACAAAAATGAATAGAGGGAGACAATGAACACTCTCTGGCATAATATTATTTTTTTTCTGTTTTACAGGTTAGAAAACAGAATCTAAGGAAGGTAAAATAACTTTCCCTAAATTTAAAAAAAAAAAAGAAAGCTAGTAAGCAATTTTAGAGCCTGTATTCTTCTCATTTTGCCATAAGGCATAAAAAGGATAAAACCAACCCAATTAAATTTTTTACACTGCCAATTAAATTCAGTCCAATCCAACTAATTCTAAAAGCTCTATCTTGCTCTCACCATAAGTAAGAAACTATTTTAGGCATAAAGCACTGTGCTGGCTATGAGAGGATTTATGGAACAGAAATGTGAATGGAAATATAGACATGCTATATCTTTTTAGTACGTCTATAGGTGGCAATGTGGATGAAAACATAGATACAGGCAAAATCAGAGACTGATTCTTGGGGAAGCTGAGGAAGCTTAAGTCTCAGGACCACTTACTTGCTTCAGCCTTCGAAAGCCCAAGGAGGGGTCCCAGCGCTGCGTGACATTGTTATCCGATTTTGTGCAGAAGATATTTTAAACATAATGCGTTAAGATTTCTGTCTCTTTCTTTTTGGCTTCATCTTTTTTCACATTTTTGGGTAGAACAGTGCAGTGGCCCCAGTCTTTTTGGGGACCTACCTTAGAGGATGAATTGAGAATCTATTTAGTCTGGGTTTATGAAGATCTATTTACATGGTTCACTGTTATTTCTATGCACAGTCAATTCATTATTAGCAATTCTGGGGTAAGAATGCCTTAAGTACCCTCTGACAAGTACACTTTTACAAATAATCAAAAGTAATGAATAACATCAATACACTGGGGGAAAAAATCAGTATTAGGTGATTTGACATAAACCATTCATATTGAAAGAGCTACAAATATCACTTACCTAGAAGGAAGCAAACTGGTTAATGAGTGATGTTGAAGAGTATTTCACTCCTCAGGAAAAATTGAAATGCCCTGAAATCTTAAAGCTCATATATAAAAAGACTTGAGAAAGATTTCCCCATGTTTGACAATAATTCTACATTTTACATAAAAATTGCCATTAATGAGAGTTGTGAATTTTAAAATATTTTTCCAAACGTTCAATAGTTTTAAAACTATAGTTTTTCACCATGTTAAAAAGAAAAACTAATTTTTTTCCAAATTTCTCTGTAGAATGAGATATTATGAAATTAGTTATGTGAAGAGGCACTCAAAGAGTCTGTAGGAAAAAATGTAAGGGAAAAGTATTACAGAGATGCCAGACTGTTAACTTGAAAATTTATTATGGTAATAATCTGGATTTTGTGATATTTGTGGCATTTGTTAAGCTTTTAAAATTTGCAATTTGTTGTGCTTCTTTTTTTTGTTTTAAATAAATGATGCACTTAATACCTGATGCTGTATATTATTAATATTTTTTCTTAAAGAGGACAGTCAACATCGTGTAAGCTTCAAGGTTAATAAAACTTGTCCACTATGGGTATAATTACAAGTCAGAATGTGACTCTCAGGGCCTTCGATAGCTACAGAGCAGGATGAGGATCTGCAAGTTTGGAGGATTTGGGGCAGTAATAAATTTCATTCTATGGAGATAAGAGATGGAAGGGAATATTTGGAGAAGAGAAGACTGAAACCTGTAAGACTGAGCTAAAGTGAGATGGGGAAGACCTGGGTTCTGAGAGGCTGAGAAAAAAAAAATGCAGGAAGACATATAGTGAAGGGATCTAGAGACTACACTGCTGTGCCTTGCTCAGTATAAACCTCTTCTTCATCTTTCTTGCAATTTTTTAAAAATTAATTAATTATTTAAATTTGTGGCTGCGTTGGGTCTTCGTTGCTGTGTGTGGGCTTTCTCTAGTTATGGTGAGCGGGGGCTACTCTTCATTGTGGTGCACGGCCTTCTCACTGCAGTGGCTTCTCTTGTTGCAGAGCATGGGTTCTAGGCACGCCGGCTTCAGTAGTTGTGACATGCAGGCTCAGTAGTTGTGGCTTGCAGTCTCAGTAGTTGTGGCACACGGGCTCAGTAGTTGTGGTGCACGGGCTTATTTGCTCCATGGCATGTGGGATCTTTCTGAACCAGGGCTCCAACTGTGTCCCGTACATTGGCAGGCATATTCTTAACCACTGTGCCACCAGAGAAGCCCCAGCAATTCTTCATTAAAATAAAAATAAATGTGGCTCACCAACGCTGTGGTGCAAGTGGACACTTTGATGAAATACAAGGGGACCAAAATAAGCAGAATTTTCAAGTTTGGTCCCTTGATAAAACTGAGAAAGAAGGAAGCCCAAGATAAAACAGAATCAAAATCCATGTTATAGAAATGGAGAGGAAGGAAGTTTGAGGGATGTGGAATAAGCTATATAGAGGAGATGATATTTCTTTCTGCCCTAAAACTTTCTTTGATAGAAATAAAGACTCAAGCAAACCAAGGGAGTTTATATAAGAGGATGCAAGACATGTTTATTTCTACATGCTGCTTTCCGTTTTAGGAAAAATTAAACTCTATCATTTAGGTCTGTCAATCTGACCTCTTTGCCTAGGTTTTAATCAATACTAGAGTTTACTTTGACATTTTTGTACATAGCAGCATCTTTTTTTCTTTTTACATCTTTATTGGAGTATAATTGTTTTACAGTGGTGCGTTAGCTTCTGCTTTATAACAAAGCGAATCAGTTATACTTATACATATGTTCCCATATCTCTTCCCTCTTGCGTCTCCCTCCCTCCCACCCTCCCCATCCCACCCCTCTAGGTGGTCACAAAGCACCCAGCTGATCTCCCTGTGCTATGCAGCTGCTTCCCACTAGCTATCTACCTTACGTTTGGTAGTGTATATATGTCCATGCCTCTCTCTCACTATGTCACAGCTTACCCTTCCCCCTCCCCATATCCTCAAGTCCATTCTCTAGGAGGTCTGTGTCTTTATTCCTGTCTTACCCCTAGGTTCTTCATGACATTTTTTTTCTTAAATTCCATATATATGTGTTAGTATATGGTATTTGTCTTTCTCTTTCTGACTTACTTCACTCTGTATGACAGACTCTATGTCTATCCACCTCATTACAAATAGCTCAATTTTGTTTCTTTTTATGGCTGAGTAATATTCCATTGTATATATGTGTCATATCTTCTTTATCCATTCATCTGATGATGGACACTTAGGTTGTTTCCATCTCCGGGCTATTGTAAATAGAGCTGCAATGAACATTTTGGTACATGACTCTTTTTGAATTATGGTTTTCTCAGGGTATATGCCCAGTAGTGGGATTCATAGCAGCATCTTAAACTTTATTTTCCTGTTATTTAGAAAATATTGCTATTATATAGAAATACTGTTAATATTTATATATTAACCTGGCATCCTGTTATATTCTGTAATTAATTCAAGGATTTGTGTTTTATTTTTTGTGGTGTCCTTAGGATTTTCTATGTAATAATTTTGCTTCCTATGAATAATGTTCTTTTAAATATTTATGTCATTTTTCCTTTTTATTGCACTTGCTCAACCTTTAGGAAAAATGAAATAAAATAGGACTTCTTACTGATGTCTTGATCTCAGTTGAAAATATTAAATGTACCACAATTAAATAAAAACTTTTCATAGATATCTCTTTATTAGATTGAGAATATTCCTAGTTTTCTGTGAGTTTTTATCATGAATGACTGTTGAATTTTGACAAATGATTTTTTTCTGCATTTATTAGATAATCATGTGATTTTTCTTCTTTGTACTACTAATGAGGTGAATTTAACTTTTGAATGTTGAACCAACCTTGCCTTCCTGGGACAAATCATATTTAGACAGAACATATTTTTATGTATTATTGTATGCTATTTCTCAATACTTTGGAATCAGGGTTATGCTGAACTCATAAACCAAATTAAGATGGCTTCCTTCCTTCTTATTTTATGAAAGACATTGTCTGACATTGGTATTTTTTCTTTAAATGTTTGAAAGAAGTTAAAATTGAAGGCATCTGGGTCTGGAGATATTTTTTGCTTGTTTCTTTGTTTTGGGGATAGGGAATAAGAAACTTTTAAATTTTATATTTAACAGTTTTATATTTAATTTTAATATTTTAATTTTTATTTTAATATTTAATTTTAATAAATATAGAGTTTTATGGACTATTTTTGTTCTTTAAAA
Organism: Orcinus orca; assembly: GCF_937001465.1. Classification (NCBI taxonomy): domain Eukaryota; kingdom Metazoa; phylum Chordata; class Mammalia; order Artiodactyla; family Delphinidae; genus Orcinus; species Orcinus orca. The sequence goes on from NC_064560.1 coordinate 70,778,506, forward strand.
TATATGTTGAACTCCTAACCCTTATTGTGTCTATATTTAAACATGGTGCCTCTAAGAAGTAATTAAGGTTAAATGAGGTCATAAAGATGGGGTCCTGATCTGATAGCATTAGTGCCCTTATGAGAGACACCCAAGTGCCTAATAAAGTCCACATGATGCCATAGCAGGAAGACAGCCATCTGCAGCTAGGAGGGGAACCCTTACCAGAAGCTAAGCTAGCTGACACTTTGGTTATGGACTTTTAGCCTCCAGAACTGTAAGAAAATAAATTTCTATTGTTTAAGCCAGCCATCTGCAGTATTTTGTTATGGCAGCCTGAGCTGACTAACACATAGGAATATGTAAATTTTCATTTTCTTCCTGTTGACCATTTGGAAATTTGTATTTTTTAAAGTAAATTGTCAATTTTGCCTAGGCTATTAAATTTATTGGCAAAAAAACTTAAAACATCCTATTATTATCCTTTTAATTTCTATAGGGTCCATAGTGATGCCCCTCTTTATTTTTCTTGATATTGATAATTAGAATTGTCTCTCTTTTTACTTGATCAATCTAGCAAGCTGTTTATCAATTTTATTCTTTTTGCTACTTATACTTTTGATGATTTTCTTTATTGCTTCTGTTTTCTATTTCATTGATTTCTGATTTGATCTTTTTTTTTTTTTTTTGCAGTACACGGTCCTCTCACTGCTGCGGCCTCCCCCGTTGTGGAGCACAGGCTCCGGACACGCAGGCTCAGCAGCTGTGGCTCATGGGCCCAGCTGCTCTGCAGCACGTGGGATCCTCCCAGACCGGGGCATGAACCTGTGTCCCCTGCATCAGCAGGCAGACCCTCAACCACTGTGCCACCAGGGAAGCCCCTGATTTGATCTTTTATTGCTTTACTTCTACTCTCTTGGGATTTACCTTATTCTCTCTCTAGTTTCTTAAAGTGGAATTTTATTTTATTTTTTTAATAAATTTATTTATTTTATTTTTGGCTGTATTGGTTCTTCGTTACTGCATGCAGGCTTTTCCCTAGTCGTGGCAAGTGGGGGCTACTCTTCGTTGTGGTGCACGGGCTTCTCATTGCGGTGGCTTCTCTTGTTGTGGAGCATGGGCTCTAGGTGCGTGGGCTTCAGTAGTGCAGGCTCCGTAGTTGTGGCTTGTGGACTCTAGAGCGCAGGCTCAGTAGTTGTGGTATATGGGCTTAGTTGCTCCACGGCATGTGGGATCTTCCTGGGCCAGGGCTCGAGCCTGTGTCCCCTGCATTGGCAGGCAGATTCTTAACCACCGAGCCATCAGGAAAGCCCAAAGTGGAAGTTTAGATTATAAATTTTTTTAATTTACTGTTTTTACTTTTAAGCATTTAAAAGTATAAATTTCCCCTAAGAGCTGCTTTAGCTACATCCCACACATTTTGATATGTTATATTTTTATTTATCATTCAGTTAGAATAATTTCTAATTACACTTGCAGTATTTTACTTGACCCCTGAGTTATTTAGAAGTCTATTGTTTAACTTCCATATATTTTAGGTTTTCTTATCTATTTTATTGTTTCTGACTTCTAATGTAATTTCATTGATGTCAGAGAAAATAGTTTACAAGATTTCAACTTTTTTAATCTATTGAAATTTACTTTATAGCCCAGCATGTGATGTAACTTGTTGAACACTCTCTGTATAATTGAAAAAAAAAATATCAACATGTATTTACCGTTACTGGTGTAATGTTCTATAAATGTCAATTAGGTCCAGTTTTTGATAGCATTGTTCAAATCTTGTATATATGTAATGATTCTTTGTTCAGTTTTTCTATTACTTACTGATAGAGATATATTGAAATCTCCAAATATGACTCTGAATTTATCTAGTTCACCTTTTAGGTCTACTTTTTTCTTCATCTACTTTGAAACTGTGATTAGATGAGTATATGTTTTAGACTGTTTTACCTTTGTGAATACTTTTTTTTTTAAATTGGAGTATAATTGCTTTACAATGTTGTTAGTTTCTGCTGTACAGTAAAGTAAATCAGCTGTATGTATACATATATCACCTCCCTCTTGGACTTCCTCCCCACCATCCCACCCATTCAGGTCATCATAGAGCACAGAGCTGAGCTCCCTGTGCTATACAGCAGGTTCCCACTAGCTATCTATTTTACACAAATTGTAGTGTACTTATGTCAAACCTAATCTCCCAATTCATCCCACCCTCCCCTTACCCCCATGTCCACATGTCCATTCTCTATGTTTGCATTTCTATTCCTGCCTTGCAAATATGTACATCTGTACCATTTTTATAGATAAGCATTGATACTTTTTTCATTATTAAATGACCCAATTTATTTCCGGTAATAATATTCCTTGTTTTCAATCTACTATGTTTCATATTAATAAAATTACATGAGCGTTCTCATAATTACTCTTCCCATGGCATATTTTTTTCCATTCTTTTACTTTCAATCTATCTGTGATTTTATATGTAAAGTGCATCTCTTGTAAGGAGCATCTCATTGAGTCTTAGATTATATCCATTCTGAATTAAAAATTTTTTACATGGAATGTGTTACACCTATTTACATTTAATATACTTAACTATATGTCTAAATTTAAGTCAAACATTTTTCTTCTGTTTTCCTATTTTTTCCATTTTTTGGTTTCTTTGTTTCTCTGTTTTTGTTTTCAATTTAGATTAATATAGAAATTTAAAATATCCCATTCTATCTCTTTTATTGATTTTTTAGCTATACTTCTTTGGATTACTGTTTTTGTGGTTGCATTTGAGTTTTACTGTATGCTTTCTTAATTTATCACAATCAGTCTTGAGTTAGCTTTGTACCATTCTGTGTATAATGAAGTAACCATATAACTGTGTAACTTTATTTATACTTTCTCCTACTTTTTGTGATATTTTTATCATACTGTAATTTTAAATATTAAAACCTCATAATACATTGTTATTTTTTTCTTTAACTAGTCTTTTAAACAGTTTTTGATTTTTAAAGAATTTAAGAAAGTAAAGGAAGTAGTCTTTATATTTACCATTTCTCTTAGGTCCAGAGGACTGTGAGACCACAGGCATGAGGCTACATGATGGTAAGACCCCAGTTAGATATCAGGAAACACATCCTGACAAATGTGACACTGTGAGTTGGTGAAATCTTTCTGCTTTTACTCCCAGCCTCTGCTTAATTGTCTACATTCCCCTGTAAAGGAAAACTTGACTGAGAGGATTCTCTCTGCCTTTGGGCTTCTCCAGATCAGTCTGTCATGGCATCCCATAGATTCATCAAAAAATCTGGTTTATTTCTTCTTGTCTAAGTAAATACTGTCCTTTCTGAAAGATTTGTTCCTCAGACCACCAGCCCAACACCTTCAGCAATTGACCCAAGGTTTGAGTTTGTCCTATATTTTTCATTTACTAAGAAAAGTCTTGTCTTACCAGAGTTTAGTTCTTTTGAATTTCTTTGTGTCCACAGGTCTTTGATGATATTTTTAAAAAGTATGTGTTGTTTGTTGTTGTCTTTTAATTGTTGTTCATTTGGTGATTTCTTATTATTTTCTTGGGAGTTAAAGTCTATCATTTCTTTCTTTATCCTAAGCAAAAGTGGGAGATTCTAGATTGTCTCACTCTTTTCTTCCTTCATTCGTTCTTTGATTCCTTCCTCCCTTCCTTCCTTCCTTTCCTTCTTAATATATAAAATAGATTTCTCTGCACCCCATGTTCCCACAATTCAAGATTAACCAATGCTTTAAAGCTCAGTTTAAGGTTCCCTTCTCTGTGAAAATCTTTCACAAATATACACATACATGTCCACCTCTGACAGAATCTTATTTAGCAGCGTTATCATTCTTTTGGCATTTATATAGACTGTTCTTCATGGTTAGTTTCTTTTTAAGAGTTTTTTAATTAAGAGTTCTTAGTCAAGAAGTGTTCCTGTCCCAACAGAGTTCTACTTCCTTGAACATAGGGGCCATGTTCTTTGTTTGTTCATTTGTTGTTGTTGTTATTTTATTTTTTTAATTCATTGCAGCTCAAGAGCCAACAGAGTAACCATGAATTTGTTTGAAGATAACAGTGCCCATAATTATGACAACAATTCTCTTGTCTGAGATTGCAGGAAATAAGAGATATGAAGTTGCTTTTCCACATAATAAATCTTCATTGGCACAATAAAAGATGTAATGAAGCACTCTCCAAATACACATATGCTTACTGTGTATACATTATTATAACATAAACATGAGTATCTTTAAACATAAAGTCAGGATGTCTGACTCTGACAAATATAAATATACTCAAATGTGTAGATAACCTTATATGCTGTGACCATTTATTTTATTCTGGGTACAAGTGTTTAATATAGGCTTTGAGAATTTACAGATTATGATAAAAAACATAAAATTATGGTGAAAAATATCTTATATTTAGTTCATTTAGGAAATTTAGGAAATTAAATTAATTTAGGAAATTAAATCCTCATTATAAACATATTAAGAAAATTTTTAGTGATGAAAATATTGTTTAAAAATTCAAACACAATTCAGTGTGTCTTTCTTTGAAAGCAAATTTCTACTTCTCAGATGCCCCTCCTTTTAGTATCCAGCATACTTGTAATGATTCTTCTTCAAATTCAGAAGTATTATGAAAACATTGTTTATGAGAATGATGTTCACTAATCATGGTCATAAATTAGAACATTATGTTACATTCTTAATATATATAGTTACACAGGCATTACTTGAAAAATGTAGAGTACATTTTGAGTTAAGAGATAGTATTTTCTATAGCAAAATTATCTACAAATGCTATATAAAAATTACTTAGTGCAATAGAGGGGGCAAAATACAGAGAAAATTACTTGAGTGGATCCACAATCAAAGGCCATTAACTAGGATTTGCATCCTGGCAAAATTTTGACAGTCAAGATTTATAATCCAAGTTTCTGGTGGTCACTTTCCATGTCATGATTAAAATTTGAATAAGTCACCTTAAGGTGGAGTAGCTTCATGGCTTACTTTTACTTCAGAGATTCACCAGGCCCTACTTCTTGTTCATTTCCCTTGTACTCTAGAGTGTCCCTGGATCTGTTCCCCTGTTGAGAGTGTCCTGCTTCATCATTCTCTTTCTCTCCTGTCTCCCTATTTGGTTCTTTAAGGTCAAAAAGAACAGAAAGTTGTGAGACCTATAATAAACTCAAAAAGGCAAATTTATTGGTTAAACATTGGGCTTAAAGAATCTGTTCCTAAAGAAAGTTAAAGAATTTTAATTAGAGTTTGAAAAGCAAACCCAAGAAATTCACTCACCACACTGAAAATAAGTAAAAGTAAAATCTTTCATTTATGTCTTTCACATTACATTGTGCAATGTTACTTAAGGTCATGAGGAATATCTTACTCATGCTTGCATCTCCAGCAGCTCACCAATGTCATGGCTAAATACTGGCTAAGTTAACTAAAACAAAACAAAACAAAGCAAAAAGGGAAGAAAGGAGGCAAAGTTAATTTAATTTAATAAGTTAAACAACTTGGACTTTAAAATCATTTTAGTCTGAATCCTAGGACAAAACAATCATATTTAATTTAAAATGTTTCTTGATTTATTTTTCAATTTATCACTCACCCTTTTACAAACCCTTTCAGATCTTAGTTGAATCTCTCACTTATTTGACTTCTCTCATATGTGAATTTTCTTGTACTCTTTAGATACAAATCTGCAAACATTGTATGGGTTGAATAATGACTGGCATTTGTTTCTCCTTAGAAGCTGCCAATCACTGCCTCCCCACATACTCCCTCCTCTCAGGGAGTCCATCTTCATCCAGGGACTCTCTCAGGTAGTTGGTCTTACTCATCCATGTTTATTCTAGGAAATAGAAACCTCATCCAAACTGGTTAAATGATAACAGAAATGTCCAAAAGTAGAGTAACCTTTAAAGTTAGTTAGAAATTTCAGTGATGTCACTACAGAACCTCTTATCTATTTGATCTGATTTATGTAGAATCAGCTTCCTACACGATTTCAAGATGGCAGTCAAGAACTCTAAGAGAAACATACTTTTTCTTCTACAGTGAGAGAGAGAGAGAGAGAGAAATCTGGATTTGAGCTGATTCAAAAACAAGAGAGAAGTTAGGAAGTTGAAAGAGTAAGTATGGACAAAACTTTTGAAGAGTTTTCTATAAAGGGAACAGAGTAATAGAGAGATAATTGGAGGGAGATGTGGAGTAAAGGGGGAATAAGAGAGTGTGTGGGATATTAAAATTATGATGATGGTGGTGATGATTTTTCCAGAAGGTTGGGCCAAAAATAACTGTTTGAGCATGTTTTTCCATGTTTACTCACCATTTGTATCTCTTTTTCTGTGATGTCCTTGTTCTTTGCCTATTTTATTAGGTTATGTGTCTTCGCATATTCTTGATTCTAAGTCTTTTTTTCTACATATATTGCAAATATTTCCCCCAAACTGTCACAATTTTAAACTGGTATGTTACTGCAGAAGAGGTTCAAGAATGAAATCAAATGGTTATCATCTGAGAGGATTCAAACCTGGTCTAGAATTTATATTTTAAACATTACGATACTAAAACTTTGCAGATCACCATTCAAATATCTTAAATATTAGAACACTAAAATACTAGCCACTATTTGTTAAGGGTATCACTAACACCAGACACTGTGCTTAAATTTGCATATGTGACCTTATGTAATTTTCATAATCCTATGAATTAAATATGGTAATTTGTATTTCACTGATGAAAAATTGAGCTTCAGAGTGTTTAAGTTCATCACCTAAATTTACACATTAATGACAAGAAAGAGTTCAAATTTGAACCCTGGTCTGACTCCAAATCACTATTCTAAACCTTTTAAGGTAACTTCCAAAATCAATGATCATTAGAATTTAAATTGACCTTGAAGATCTCTTAACACAGCTACCTGAAGAGGCAGTATAGGGTGGATGTTAAAAGTGTGGAGTTGAGGGCTTCCCTGGTGGCGCAGTGGTTGAGAGTCCACCTGCCAATGCAGGGGACACAGGTTCATGCCCTGATCTGAGAAGATCACACATGCCGCGGAGCCTGCGCGTCCGGAGCCTGTGCTCTGCAACGGGAAAGGCCACAACAGTGAGAGGCCCGCATACCACAAAAAAAAAAAAAAAAAAAAAAAAAAATGTTGAGCTGAATCTTGGCTATGCCTTTTAGTAGCAATTTTCTGGATCTTCATTTTTCTTATCTGTATGAAAAGAAGAATATCATCAATCTCTTACTCTAGTTATTGGGATACATATGATGATAAAGAAGCACTGGCATACAGTAAGAAGTCAGTAACTATCACCTATTATTATTATTACTATGATTATTATTACTTTTTCTCCCCACCTGACATCCAAATCTCTTTGTCAATGGGTCCAACAAATGACTACCCAGTCCTGAGAGATCAATCTCTCCTGCTAAAGTTAACTCATTACCTCTTACAGAAGTCTGTTCTATTTTTGGAAAGTTCTAGTTATTAGAATGTTCTTTCTTATAATCAGATGAAAGTTGCCCTTCTTGAAACTGTTTTAACAAGACTTTCTAGAATTACATACAACAGAAAACTAAACTTTTGAAGATCATTATTATTATGTCTCTGTAAGTTGTCTACTAACCAAGAAAAAAGTCATCAATGTTCCTCTTAAACTTCTGAACAGTACCCTCTTCTGTAGGTGTGACTGAGACAGCCACAGGTAAGCAGGATTATTTTCTTCCCTGCTTTGCATCATCTATTATGTGGCCATGCCCACTTTGCTTACTTATGCAGCCATATTGTACAGCTGACACATATGCTACTTGCACTCATACTATCCTGATTTTACTGAGGTTTTAGACTCAAATGTAGAGTTTATATTTGACTTAAAAACTCAAGTACCTGGAGTAAGTGGCTGTTTCCGAGATATTGTTTCCCTATTCTTATAGTATAATTCTCAAATATAATATAAATCAAATGTTTAAACTGGTGCTTAATAACAAAAACCATGGAACTATTCCTTAATAGCTTTTTAAAAAATGGTTTTGATTAATTCCATCTACTTCTTTAGAATTGTCACCTGTGCACACACTACATATGAAACTGCAATATCATTTGATTATGTCTATATACTGCCTTGTTTCTGGAAACTGCTTGATTTCATTTCTTATTTCTTCCCATTAGCCTAATAAATAATCATGAACAGTCCTTCCTCCTCCAGTCATTCTTCCTATGCCTTACATATGCCATAAAATTCATTCTACTTACCTTGCCATGTAAGGGGTTGCCTGATTCCTGTTTCTAATTCTTTCCCTTCTTCCCTTCCTTCCTTTTTTTCTTCCTTCCTTCTTTTTTTTTTTTTCTATAAATCTTTGTTTAAATGAGGTCAGAGACTTATTTTGTTATATGGGGCAATTAATATGTGAGAGAGGAAAGCATAGAGGAAGGTGTTGGCACATGACATGGTAGATAATTCAACCCAAGCCATCATCCCACAGCATGAATAATGAAAAACTCACCCTCCTGGCACTACTTAATAAACTGCATCTTCTAAGTATTTACAAGTCAATAGTCAGTCATGTATCCCTATATCTTATTGTCATTGTTAGTTTTTTAGTATTCACATACCGTTCCTCTTCTAACAAAAAATACTTTTAGATGCTTGCACTAAAAGAATTATGCAATCTGACTGAACATTATCACAGAATATATAAAATCAAGTGATGGAGAAGGATGTTGTTCAAAGATACACATACAATTGCATTAATAACATCAATGGCTGCTTTTCCTTCTTCTTCAAACACTTCCACTTTTCCTATGAGAATTCCCACTCTATCCAGAAAATTTTCCTCTATCTCTGCTTGTCAGAAAATTTTCTCCTTCCTTGACGTTACTCAGTGGTTTTCAACTGAGAGTTCATGTTAAAATCATACAGAGAGCTAGGGAAAACCTGACATCCTGTAATCCACCTCAATCCAATTGCATCAATTTGTAGAAAGGAACTGGTCCTTGAGAATACTGCTCCCTCTGCAGCCCCCAAAAGAAGAGGATGACTTATACTTATTTCCCAGATTCTTCAGGGTCAGAACTGTGGTCACTATTCTTGATCCCCATTATCTCTTTTGACAATAATTTCCTTGTGCTTTTATAAAAATTCTTGCACTGATTCTGCATCCTCTCCTCTTTTATCTACAGATGTCTTTATCTTGTCCTCTAATTCATAAAGATTTTGGAATCTGGCTCATAGTTTCCCTTTCCAGCCCTAATCTTATTATCATTCTCAAAAATAGAGTGTGATGAATATAGTAACAGGTTCTGGAACCTGGGTTTGAATCCCAGCTCTGTCATTACTAATCGTGTTGCCACGGGAAGATTATTTAAACTCTCTTTGCCATGAGATGGAGAAGGTACTAGGAGTGAGTGGTACCTCTCAGTGTTAGGATTCAGTGAGCCACCATGTTTGTTTCTCTGGGTTATCGCCCATATTATGCTTTGCTTGGATGATAGTCATAAACTTTTCATTGACACCCTATCAGAATTCTCACCCCTCCTCTAGTCAACTACCTTTCAGTTATCTTTCACAAATACAAATCTAATCATGTGACTTCCTTACTAAAATTCCTCTACCTTACTATTGCCTGCAACATACAATATAATTTTCTATGAGCAGCATATAAACAATTCACTGAGCTGGTTTCCAACAAATCTTCCTCTTGTGTCTTCCTTCACTTAACGTTTTCCCCCTCTTCCTTCTTTCTCACTTTGGTCACGTATATTATGGATTCCATAGATATAGCTTCATGTTTTTATCCAGTATACACTGATCAGAGTTGAAATATGTGGGCATGTTTCCTTAGATATGTTTTGCAAGCTTTCTAAGCTTTAATGTCCTCAGCTATAAAATTAGAATAATAATAACACTTACCTTGAGAGATTCTGTGAGCATTAGATGTATTTACAGATCCATACACATTTACATACATACATATATATTTACAGAAACATATCCAGATACATTTACAGGAGACATATACCCATGATATGGGCTGAAAAAATATCAGTAGCTGCTTTGAATTTTGTCATCAATATTGTTGCTTTTACTCTTATTATTAGTAATGTCATTATTGTAGCTCCTCTGTAAAGCTTGTTCTGTGTCCCCTTCTACTTATTCTCTGGGTCCCCCAACCCTTCGTATCTATGGCTATGATAACTTTTTGTCCCCTGGGTTGTGACTGCTGTGTTTTATAACCACCATCCCACTAACATAGGATCATTTTGAGAGCACATCCCATCCAGTATCTGCTCCTTGGAAAGAAAATATTCCCTTGATCAGATTCACCAAGTGTTCACTTCAAAGAATTGTATACACCTCAAGGTCATCAGGAAGAGTGTGAATTACCTGACACTGGAGAACCTGACACTGACAGGCTTTCTGCTGTGGCTCAGCTTTCTGTAAAAACAGGAAAACTGCCTCCTGAAAAGGTTGATGCCCCTTCTCTGTGCAACCCTCCCTCTGCATGCAAACCTCCCTAATTTTGCCATATCCAAAGGTTTCTTTCTTCTAAACTCCCCCAAATTGTGTTTATTTCTCATTGAAGAGCTCTCTCCCTGCTCCTCTTTGTCTCTCTCCTTCTCTTTCTGCCTCTGTCTCTCTCCAGTTTTTCTCTCTTCTCCCCCTCCCCTCCCCTCACCCCTTACTTCTGTCAGTTTTGACCTTTTCTATATTGTCATCTCAACGCTCAGGGGGTCCCCATCTCCTTCTCATCCTGCACTGGTTGTCAGGCCACCTCTCTCTTCTCACTCAGTCTCTGCCTGATAATCGTCCAGCAGTGAAGATCTGATTTAGAATCCAAACATTAGAAAAGGCATGAAAAAAATGTATGGATTTTTATCCCTGGCACATGACAGTTACTGCAAGTTATTTCCATGAAGCATAGAGAAGAAAAACAAACATGTTATAGCTTGGGAAAGCCAGTGTCCATACAGCCTTGAGAGGCCAGGGTTCCCAACCTGTCATGAGAAGGTTTTATCAGGGCGCTCGGTCAGACCCACTAAAGGGCAATTTCTCTTTCTTAGTATTAACCCTCAGTTGGGAGTTAGTTCAGGCAAGGCCTTGCTCTTCACAAACACTCCAGGATAAGGTGATAAGAAGATTACAAGTAAAGCCTCTTTTTAGCTATTCTACATCTCCTGTCAGACAGAGCAAGTTAAATTACAGCGCAGGCCACAGATACATTGATCATCCACTCGGCTTGTACTACCCAAGGTTTTAAAGAACCATGCTGAGGATACGTGAAGTCATCTCAGCCAGTTTTATTTTAGCAAGGAGGGTTAACCAAGTTCAAAGAGGTGAAGGACTGGAAGGGGTTCCTAACTCCCCAATGCTGAGTTCGATTTATGTGTGATCTTCATCAGTGAATATTTCCCTACGGCTCAGGAGGGGTGTTGAGAGAACACACGGATGATGCCATAGCCCCTGCTCTTAAGTGGCTTACACGTGTCTCTATCAGTCCCCAGTCCCTCCCTTGGCTTGGAAAGCCAGGCTCAAAACACAGAGGACAGTGCTAAAAATGGCTTTTATCCTATTTAGAGTTTGTATATCAGTGTTCAAGATGCAACATCAGTTAAGTCTTATTACATTTTACATGTTCTGGTTTATGCCTAAGATATAAAGTTAGTTTTTGTCTGTTTGTTTATTTGGACAAGATGCTCTCTTGTAAAAAGCTTCAATTACCTTCGTTCAGCTTATAAAACCTACCATGTAGTTTAACAAAGATATAAATTCTTTGAATGGTTTTGAAAGTTCAGTCTTCATAGAAATACCATAGGCCATTTTGAGGCTAAAACAGAAAAGAAAAGATAAATTATTAGAAACACTTAAAGATTCTATGCATGACACTCTTCTTTATTAAAAAGACCCATTGTAAATTGGAAAGTTCCGAAGTCTTTGTGGTGAGGGAGAATGAATTATAATGACATCACTGGGTCGTGAACTAGGCCCACTGGCTACTTTCCAGAATGAAATTGACTAGGAGAGATCAGATCAGCCCATTCGTAACCATCCGGGATGCAGCCAGGGAATCGAGGTTCCAGTCCCCTATTTAAAACACACTTCCTCTTCCTCTTCGTCATCAAATACCATTGCAATTTCCCAGGCAAGGTTTCTAGCCTAGCAGTGTATTTCCATCCATATTCTAAAGAACACCCCAAAAGTTCTTTGTACTCATTTTCAGTGAAAGGCCTCATGAAAAATATTAACATGTCAACATCTGGCTGACACCTTTGGTGCATTTTCATCATGTTGCTGATGGGAAGCATTTTGCCTTCAAATAAGCATAATTTTCCAGTCTTTTCCATCTCCTTTTTTGTCTCTCTCGCAGCATAATAAATGGTGCCTGAAGCCTAAGAGAAACTCATTTCTGTTAACAGATCATTTGTAAACCTTTAAGGGCAGCTGGTGAGAAAGGGGCATTTTTTTCTTCTGTCTTAACTTTCCTGGTTGTCTCTCTAAATGCAAAATGACACCTCATTCAAAGCTTTCTGGTGTCATCTTAATCTCCCTTATTTTACACTTTCTACCTTTTTGATATTGCTATAGACTGCATGGAGGCTTTTTACCTAATACTGTAATACCTATTATCTGAGGCATTTAGGTATATAGGCTCTTGCCAGCTAAGAATAATGCAGATCAATTGGATGTCAGCAGTCCAATAAAGTCAGATAGTATATATATTTTTTTCAGTATAGAAAAAAGGATGTCTGCCTACCTGACCTTAAAGCCAGCACATTTCAATATTAATATATTTTATGCATGCACATGATAATGTTTTACAATTCTTATGGATATGTAGGGAAGTCTCATTTTTCTCAGTGGAGGATTATTACCTACTCTGAGGGGGCTATGATTATAGATACTTGCTAAGACAAGAATAATTGACCATAATATACCTTTCATATTCCCACAATTATTTTTGCATTGACTAAAAGTGTCAAGAAAATCTGATTTTATTAGCTGGCCCCTAATTTGGACTCCATTTAATTTTTTATCTGGCTTTTTCCCCCAATATGTTTTTAGTCTGGGAGAGTTGGCAATTGTACAAAAGAACAATCTGTTACAGAACCTTTACTGAATGGAAGTTTTATAATCCAAGCATAACATCAAGTATCAAATAAAATAAAAATGTATGAGATCAGCAAAGGGGACATGCTCCAAGGTAAGGAACTGATCTAGGGACTAGGAAAAAAGAAGTTTAAATCAGAATCTGACAGCTCAGCTATGAAGTAAGGCTGTGGAACAAAGGGTCAGATGCAGCTTTGACCCCTCATTCCCCTCCACCCACCAAGAGATCAGATCCCGTCAGCACTGAGCCTATTTCCAGTAAGAAGCAAGGAGCGGAATTGTGCTTGTTAAGAAGCAGTGTGGACATATCTAAAGGACACTGGAGGGGAAGAGGGAGGAAGTATATTGCCTCTTCAGGAGCCAGGGGATGCTGTGGACAGGAGGAGTAGCAGTGACATGGTACCCACTTGACTCTCAAAAACAAAATCCACCCTGGTTACCACAGTGCTTCTTTTCATGCCTTTGTCTTCAAAATATTAGAAACAAGGACAAATCATTGATCACAAGTGGACATTGTGGTCAAAAGCATGACTGCTTCTGAAAAGAACTCAGATGAAGAGGAGGACAAATGTTACACTGTCACTGTTAATGGGTGGAGGATCTTGGCAACTCCTTTCTAGGACTAGCATTCTGATTTTGGAGATCCTAGAAGCATAGAGGCATTGGCTTTTCAGGTAGTAGAGGAAGCAGTGGACAGGAAAAGTGGAAGTGACATGGCATCCATTTTACCCTTGCAAATAAATCCTTCCTGGCTCTCATATACATATCGGTCAGTGTAGACTTGTCTTTACTTTATGACTAATCTAACTCCATAAAACTTAATTTTTTATATTTTCCTGAAATCAATAAACATGATATACAACTGAAAATGAGACTCATGGGTACCCCACACTCTCAAGTCACCAGTGAGCCAACTACAGTTGGGGCCAGACATTTCCCCCAGGTGATGTGAGTGGAATCTGCTACCATCAACCATACCTCATTCAACTCAACCTCACACCTCATTCCCAGTCTACTGATGGAGGAAATCATGGAGCAGAAAATCTCTCAACTCTGTGAGGAGTGCAGGCTCATAGGGAGAGGCTATTTTCTTCCCATTCCTAAAATAACTGGTTGCAGGATGGGAGATTCAAGGGGATAACTTTTAGAATCTGGAGGTGCCTGTGGGAAAGGGAGCTGACTTATTATGCTTTAGCTGAGTGTTTGCTGGAACCAAGAAACCGTAGCATATCCTAATGCTGCCGTGACCAAGTGGAAGAATATGGTGAAGGAGATTCTGTGTGACCTAAACAAGTGCCTACTTGTGTTTTAGGGCAAAATGCCCATGAGACTGGACTCAAAGTTGGTCAAAAGAGGTCTTCAAAGGGAGGAAGTCTACTAGGAAGGAGATTAAAGATGGCTAGGAGAGTGGGGCTTGCTGGGACTGTGATGCAGTGTGCCTGGGAAGAAGACAGAGCCACTGCCCCCACCCTAAGTGGCCTTCCTACCCCCAGAGGGTGAAAAGAAGACTCAGTGGTTCCATCTCCAAGTGAGCAAGCACCGAAACTAAAGAGGGGTCTGGAGACTTAGGGCTGCCCAGGAGGCTAATTGGCCAATGGAGAAGCAGGCTAAGAACTTCTGGGGACATCAAGGGAACAGGTAAGGTCTTCAGAAAGATGTTCTGAGGTTAAACTACACACCTCAGGGAGAAAGAGTACATCATGAGTGGTGGTTACTAGTTGCAAAGAGAATCGCTGAAGCCAAGGACCATGCCCCAATCTGACTTTTCTACCAATTTAGATAAATCCTTCCTCCTTTAACTTCTTCCCCAATATCCTCCATTTAACACCAGAAAGTCAATGAAGGACAGGGGAAGTCAAATATGCATTTAGTTCTTCTTGATCCGGTCAGATCAGGAAGGCCAGAAGAGCTTGACTAAGAAGAGGGAGAATGATGAGAGTGTCAAGGAAAACACTTGCCTCCATTTTCCAATCCAAGCAGCCATGATCAAGTCTGTAATGGGGTCAGCTGGGGGAAAGAGGAGAAGAAATTTGAATCCAATATGAGATTTTAGTTTTAAAATAGGCTAAACGGAGTTTTAATATCTGAGAAGGAAAGTTATAGAGGCCTGCCAAGTTATTTTTAAAGAATGGAAAAGGGAGGTTTTTGCATAGCATGGTTGAAGATCAGGATTAGAAAACAAAGTAAAACAACAACAAAAAGGACCCATTTTGTTTCTTACTCAATTTAAGGTTATTTGATAAACCAGTTTTACTGCTAAGGTGTTCATTGTACTCTCTGTCTATCTGACCAAAATAATCACCTTCTGACCTGATTAATAATTTAACATAAGCAACAGGAACACCTAAAGAGATTGTTAAGGGGTTATCTGTCATATAAGTAGCTGTTGATGATTCCAAAGCAAACCATGACTGCTTTGTCAAATTTAATTACATATGTAGGAAGAAAGTTCCTTGCTGCTCTAGAACCTTATTTATTTGGGAGCATTCACTGCCATTTCTGGCAGCCACTTCCAATCGTAAGGTTTCATTTAAGAGAGACAATTGTAAGAATCATTTATAAATAAACACATAACACTGATTTCACCCTCAGAATAGATAAGAAATACCTTACTTTATGCATCCCACTGTCGCTTTTGGTATCTCAGGGAATGAAAAGACAACATAGTGATTTCATCTTATATTATTGAAGTAATAAACATATAAAATAGATACTTCAGGTTAATTAGCAGAAGTTTCCTATGGTGATTCATCATTTCATTTTCAAGACTCCACAAATTTGGTGGGTATAAACACAACACCTATAATGAAAGAACAGGGGGCTGTCCATTTAATATTCCAGAACAATTGGTTATACTGGTAGCAATCAATCAACCACTTTTATTTTCCATCTATTTCCTACTGAACTCAACCCTGAGCTCACAATCCACAGCAGCCTTCATCTCCATTTCTGTGTAGAGGGCTCTACTTACTTTGGCTCGTGGGCTCAGGCACCTAGACCAGCCTGGATACCTGAAATGAAGGCATCCATGGCTTCCCTAGTCTTTGGCTTGTATTCATTTAGTATTTCAAAAGATGAACATGATTTTGATGTACTGTGCCCTGTATCTTATCCTTTGAGTTATCTTTTTCTCACTTTTTGACCTGGATGCTTGACTTCTTTTGTCCTAAATCACAGCCTCAAGACTGGACCATAACAAAATATAGTAAAGTGACTGTAGTTTTCACTGCACAGCATAGCAGGGTAAGTCATCTTCAGCAGATCCTATAGGAAACATTCCTAATAGCTCAAATATCCTGAAATTAATTCACTTGCAGAGTCATTCCATCCTCTTTCAGTTGACATCAGTGACAACTAGACTAATGTCAGGAAGACAACTTGTTCACCTCTCCTTCCTCTTAGGAAGCCATCACCTGATAGAGCCCATAGGTTGGAGAAGATACCATGTAGTTATAACCAAAAGTGTTATTAACCTTGACCAAGAGTGAGAACCATAGAGTCCCAGACTCAGACTTTAGAGCTGGATGGATGGGCTCCAAATCCTGGCTCTACCTTTTTTCAATGCGTAGACTTAGGCAAGTCACTTAAAGTCTCTGCACCTTCTCTGTAAAATGGAAAAAAAATAATATTTCCTCAATCAAGTGGATTAATGAGGTGGCATAGAAGATAAAAGCCCAGGCTAGATAGCAAACTGCTCTCGATTAGTGTCCAGGGTCACCACTAATCAGGTGTGATCCATGGGCATTGAGTTCTCTATGTTTCAGTTTCATCATCTATTTAATGAGGATGCTAACAGTAACCAAGTCATTGAAACACTTTGGATATGAATTTAGTTATTATTGACAAAGTGTTTAGAAAGTGCCTGGCCATGGTTAATACTCAATAAGTGTAAGCCATTATGAATGATATTATTGTAATATACTATTATTTGTATCACTACCCATAATCAAAATAATGAGGTGAATATTAATAATCTTCTTAGCAGGTTTGACTTGGAGCCAACCATAAGTCATTAGTTTACTGAAGGGGGTCTAAAGCCAAAAGACTGAGAAACAAAATGTCCCTAAATTGGCCCCATAACCACTCAAGATCCCAGCCACTTTCCATCTCTGCTGGGAACTTAGCAAATCACATCTTATGGGGGTTTCTTGTCGGGCCCCAGCCTCTGCCTGAGGACCTCTAAGTTGGGTGAGTAGTAAAGAGGAGATAACTCTTTTTTTTCTATTCTAGAAGAATCAGTGGTATTAGAAGAAATCCATTGCTTTGATAGCAGGAGCAAAACCAGTTCAGCCAGGTTTCCTGGGTGATGGGGAAGTTGTAGCACATCTATCAATGCTTACTATACATCAAGCTGTATAAGAAAAAAGACAAGCCTCTTTTCATCCAGGTAAAGCCCATAGATAAAATGACCAAGAACCCCACCATGATGGAGAGAGTGAATGTGAAATACACTGGCTTTCATTCTTCAAAAAATAAAAAAAAAAGAAAACATACATATATATAGTTTTAAGTTGAAGGCACTGTGGAGAATACCAGGCTAAAGCAGTCTCTGGTTTGTCT
The DNA here is from genome assembly GCF_937001465.1 of Orcinus orca. Taxonomy (NCBI): domain Eukaryota; kingdom Metazoa; phylum Chordata; class Mammalia; order Artiodactyla; family Delphinidae; genus Orcinus; species Orcinus orca. The sequence goes on from NC_064560.1 coordinate 70,796,172, forward strand.
AGTGTGTAATGAAAGTAAAATAAATACACAAATATCTCTAATGCAAAGCAGGAAGTAGTAAATGTCAAAGAAATCCACAGATGTGGTGCAATTAAAGTGCTAAGGCAGTAGAGAGGGCTTCCTGTATAAGCTCTGCAGCAGAAGTGGCATTTGAATAACTTTTAGGTTCTGTTAAGGACTCTTATGCCAAACACCAACTCCTACCCCACCACCAATGGACCAAGCATTAACCCATGCCCTGAATGTCCCTTTTCCTTTCTCTGCCTAGCAAGCATGTACTCATCTTATAAGACTCACTTTAAGAGTTATTCCTCTGATGCATCTCTCCAAATAGATTTGGCCCTCCCCCATTTGGGAACACACACAACTTTGTATCCACTTCTCTTCCTTTGACATTTTAACTCATTACTCTGCTACAGTTCCAGTCTTTCAATCCTCAGTGCCTGGGGATAGAAAACTTTGTGGAATGATTGAACTTTAGTTTTTATAATGAAGAAACTTCTTGAAGAAAATGAAGCTTCCTGCCATCTATGAAAAGGAAAACATGGAAGAAAGGAGCTCCTTGTGTGTGATTGCCTGATGATACACAATTTGATTTAATTGTCATGATCCAAATATTACCAGTTAGCATCATTATCTCCTTTGACTCTTGTGGAAACTGAGGTTCAGAGAAATTCAATGACTTATCCAAAGTCACAGAGCTGTTAAACTGAGTAGCTGGGATTCGAACCCAGGTGGTTTCCTTCACTGTGTGATGTTCTTAAATAAGGAGATACATCAGCAGAGTGACATAGATGCACCACCTCTGGGGGTTACTCGATATTAAAAAGTCAATAGTCACTTTGGCAAACTCTAAAATGGGTGCTTCCTACCACCCCCAAAACCACCATGGAGTTTGCTCTTTAAAAAAATTTGCCTACCTGGAATAAATGCATCTGTTCCTGAGAAAGGGAAATCAGGTGTTTTTTTTTTTTTCTTGCCCTCTTCCTCCATCTCTTCTTCAGTTTCTATCTCTCTCTTCCTCTCTCTCTCTCTCTCTCTCTCTCTCTCTCTCTCTCTCTTCTTGATGTAGAGGAGGATTAACTCCCTCAAGTGAAGATGGTGGTGATGAGAATGATGATGATGTTGATGATGATGATGATGATTGGGTCAAGCTTATGCTAGGATATTGGTTTATTCCCTAAAGGGTCTTCCCTGGGCTTCAGTTGCTAGGATGGTACAAGATTGAAATTTAATTTCAATTTTTTGATATCATAGGAAATAAAACAAGCTGAAGATTTTGTTTAAAAATTGTTTTTTGTTTTGTTTTTTTTGTTGTTGTTTTTTTTGCGTTACGCGGGCCTCTCACTTTTGTGGCCTTTCCCGTTGCGGAGCACAGGCTCCAGACGCGCAGGCTCAGCGGCCATGGCTCACGGGCCCAGCCGCTCCGCGGCATGTGGGATCTTCCCAGACCTGGGCACGAACCCGTGTCCCCTGCATCGGCAGGTGGACTCTCAACCACTGTGCCACCGGGGAAGCCCTAAAAATTGTTTTTTTAAGGAAAAATCAGAAATGAACAAAATGATTTACGTGCAAAATTAGAGATCGTTTATAATTTTTTAAACTAGAAAAACTAATTTAAAAACTAAAGAACTAGAAAAAATTCAATGTTCAATGATAAGAGTTTAATAAATTAAGATAATTTATACATATGGAATATTCTATATTTATTCAAAATATGTTTATAAAGAGAACATGAGATAAAATGTGATATGTTATTAATTCAGACATCAGATTACAAACATATGAAAAGCATAATTTTAATTAGATAAACACTATATATATATGTATATATTTGAAGAAAAAGATAAAGAGATTAGAAAAACATTAACAGTAGTTAGCTCTGTCTGACTGTGTAACTGGTGATTCCTATACAGTTTCCTAATTCTACCAGTAACATGGAATTCTTTTGTAATCAGGAAATAAATTCAGGTTTGATAAATGCTTGTCAAGCGCATGGAATTTCATCTTGCAATTCCTTCTAGAAAAAAATTTTTTTAAATATTTTTTTGGTATTTATTGCTTCATCCCAACCACGGTTTCCATGAAGGAATCTCTGTCATCCTGTAGCTAGTGTTTATTCATACCTCTTCACTCTTGCACCCATCAGTCTGCCTTCCAAAAAACATCCTTGATACAGTTCAGTGCATTGAAAAGAAAGTAAGCTTCAGAACGAGGCAGATCTGAGTCTGAATCCATTTTCCCATATTTCTCAGCTGTGTAATCTTCGGAAAACTCTACTTTCTCCGAGTTTCAGCTTCAGGATTTGGTGAGAATTAAATAGGGTTTCATATGCAAAGCAACCAACACAGGCCCTGGAATACAATGCATTAGTCACTAACACAGCTCATTACTTCTTTCTGCCTCTCCTTCTCTCTGCACCTCTCCAAACTTACTGATTTTTCAAGTTCCAACTCCCATTCTAGTTCAAAGTCTTTCGTGACTCTCCCTGGGCAGCATGATGTCAATTTCTAATTATGTTTTCTGGACAACTCACTTAGCACTTATACACAGATTCACGCACTTGGTGAATACATGGCAGGTCTCACCACCCAAATAGAAGAAGCAGCCCACTCATTGCATCTAAGGCTCTAATTTATTATAAACTTTCAATCAGCAGCTTATGATGCAGAGCTGAATCTTATCAAGTTGAGTTTTGAATGCTAAAGTAAACTTATGAGTCATAATATGTGATAGAATAGTAAAAACTGCAGTCTGCAGTCATGTTTCTTCTTGTTTCACCTGGAACAGACTGAAAAGCTATCAGTGGCCCGTGGGTGGTACCTGGTGGCTGTATCTGAGTTGTCAAGATAGGATGTCACCATCCAGAGAGACAAGAGGCCTCAAAAAGCCCAGGAATAGTCCTGATTCTTGTCAGACAGTGGAAAAGTGCTAAGAACATAAATTGGTGAGAGCATTTGATAAGGTAAAGTGAAGTACTTGGGTCCTACAGCTATAATTTCTTCTCTTACAAGTCCATCAGTCAAGTAGATTACTTGGGAGCTTGGTTTCTATGGTAAGGAAGCAGAAAAAAGAGAGAGAAGAACAGAGGCACACAATAATATCTGTCTAAGGTGTGTTTCTATTAGTACTTTTCTGTCTAAAATTATTGACATGCCAAATCTAATGATTAAATCCCAAGCTTTACGTCCAAATGCCTGAAATGCCCGTATTTTACTTCTAAGAAGTTATGAGTTCTTTTATTCTCATATACTTACTTGTCTTCCAAGCAGTGAACAACATAAATAAAGCTATTTTTATATTTGATAATTTAAAACCATCACTTAATAATATATGTTTAATATAACATTATTCTTTTCTTTCAAGGTCTTATTTTTTATATTCAGGAGAAGACAAACTATATTTACCTCTTCCTGCTGGTGTGTAGAATATAAATAGGAATAAATATATAGGTAGGAATCATGTGTTGTGCTGTCAGTTGAGACTGATTTTTTTCTTCAAAAATTGAAATAAAAATGCACTAAGCGGTGCATAGGAAGAATCCCTTTTCATTACATTGTCCCCATGAATGAAAGTTGAATTGTTTGGCCTCAGTTAATTTTTTAGGAAACTTGCAAATGAAGAGGAAGGAAAGCTTTTAAGAAACCTTTGGTCATAAACATAAGATTTTGATGCCAGAGAGTAATTAGTGCTTTGTTCCTCTTTTGAACAGCAAGGGAGGGAAGGTTTTTTGGCTCTCTCTCATTCAATTCTATTGATCTGCCAAAATTTTACAGAATTTAGTAACATCTATTATTTCTTTTTACATATAGTTATCCCTATCCCTTACTTGTATTATTGCCTGTTTCTTCTTTGCTTTTTTTATTTTTCATGTCATAAAAATGCTGAATTTGTACAACTTTCAGGTAATTATTTTTATGAGCTCACTGCAGGTTATCTTCAGTGCTATCACAAAGCCTTCCAGTGGTCAATGAATCATACAGAATATTTCATGATTCCTCATGCAGCATTGCTGCAGAAGCATAAATCAGTCTGTAGAAATACTTTTAAAAGTTGGGAGCAAAGAGCACCCTTATAGCATTGTTTTTCTAATTATAAAAGCAGTACACACATTGTGAAATATTTAGAAAGTAGAAAAAAAAAAAGTAATTAACCTCCTCATAAATGTTTTTAATATTTTAATTTATATCTTTCTGTTGCTAACATGCACAAATGTAGAGTTTTGTACTCTGATTTATTGTCACTTACATCAGAAAGAGAATATTTTCCTTTGTCACCAAAGAGTTTTCAAAATTTTTAAGAATCATTTTTATATCATTATCTGAATAAACTATAATTTAAACTGATATTGACTTTTAGACTATTTTGGGTTTTTACCTGAAAAAAAACCTAACATAGGAAAATAGAAAGATATGATTTTATGCAGTTTAATTTGGTCTGGTTACACAAATTCTCCTTCCCCCACCCCATGCCTAAGTCACACATAATTAAGATTCTCTTCTAAATTCAATGAGTTTAAAAAGTTTAATAAGCCTTTTCTGAAATAACAAAAGATAAGATTCAAGTTAAAGAAAAGCACCTTATTCACAGGAGATGATAGTTAAATGGTAAACAACAGCTGTCACTAAACTGAGAGCAGCTAGGAAGGGTCTGTCTTTCTGTAAGATGATTCACATACTTGAACTAGAACTTCTGAACTCTAGAACAGGGGGTTCTGTGGCAAACTATGGCCCAAGGGCCAAATCCAGGCCCACGGCTGCTTTTGTATTACCCATAAGACAAGAATAGTTTTCACATTTGTAAATGGTTGAAAACAATCTAAAGAAGAATGATATTTTGGGAGGCCTGAAAATTATATGAAATTCATATTTTCATGTTCGTAATAAAGTTGTATTGACATATAGTCAACACTCATTTGTTTAAATATTTCATTGGCTGTTTCACACTATTAACAGCAAAAATCAGTAGCTTCTGAACAAAGCACAAGACTATTTACTATCTGGTCTTTTACAGAAAAACTTTTCAGAAAAAAGAGTCCTGCTCTAAATGATCATCAGGTTTTGAGTAAAGTAGCATTAGAAAAGTCTAGGTTCATTTTCTTTCTGCCCTCACTCTGAATCCCTTTCCTTTTACTTAGCAGTATTATTTGCTCCCATCAGGGAAATAAGGATTGTCAGTATTCATTTGCTATCAGAGTTGCCTTTGAACTTCAGGAAAGCCGCCATCTTGTTTTTGTTCACTTCTCTAAAGCTTAGTGTCTGCCACATGAAACACAAGTAAGTTCTTTAAACTTCTTGTTATCTTGAGACAGGGCAAGACCTTTACCCAATTTATTTAGTTATGGAGGAGAAGAATGAAAGATTGGGTCCTAAGTGTTATTCAATGGCATGACATGGTTTTCCCTGGAAAGCAGCCAGAACTGATGCTTATGAGGTGTTTGTCTGATGAACTGTACCCCTGTGACACTAAGCAGAGCCTGGAGGAGGTGGCAGTCCATCTTTCTAACTCAGGTTTGACTTACAAATCAGAAGAATGTGCAAAGTCCATGGAAGCCAGACCCACCCCTAAGACAGTCTAACAAGGGAACTATAACCCCTGCTTGTTGAATAACCATTTGGAAGGTGGGATGATTTGGATTGTGGTTGAAGTGTATTATAAGATTTTCGTGAAAGCAAAATAGACCCTAGGTAACTGCTGACTGTGATGTTTGCTTTAGTAACAGGAAGTATGGGAAATAATTATTAGCTAATGTCTATAGGTTACAGAGAAACTTTCTACATAAAGGAAGCCATATGTTGAATGTATGGAAACTTCCAGCACAGCTGACATAAACAGAAAAAAAATAACAGAAATGTTGGGAGGTTGAGAGGAAGGGAACACTGTGTCAAAATGCCTCCAGGATAAAATTCCACATTCAGAAAAATAAGATGAGCCCAAATATTTGATAATGAAATTCTCTTATAATAGGATTTTATTATTACAGAAATCTGGATGTACCATGAGTTACTTCCTGCTACCGCAACTGTCCTCAACTTCAGTTTTAAAGTCAGATTGGAATTGTACATGCTCTGTACAAACTCATGAGGCTCTAAGAACTGATTTTTGTTCTGGCCATGAAAACAAATTCTACAAGAGTGTTTGACAGTGTTTACAATAAGTAAAATTCTGGGTAACTGAGGTCAGTATGAAATGTAATGACTTTGCAAAGACACAATTGCCTTGTATGTGTTACTGCATTAAATTTAAGTGACATTTTAGTTTTTCCAATTAAAAAAGTAGTATATTTATTATAGAAAAATTAATAAAAAAGAAATTTTAAATAAAACCTCCAGAATCTCTCTACCCAAAGGCAACGTTACTTAAGGAGTGCTTCCTTTCAGTCTTTTGCTGTGATATTTTTTCACAGTTCTAATTATACTCAAAGTTCAGTGTAGTCTCTTGCTTTTTCACTTAACTGCATAACATAATTTCCATATAAGACATTTACAGTTATCTTGAAAAAGCCTTAGGGATGGATAGGCAACCTATTAGAATGTTTAGATATTAAGAATAAAACTAAATTCAATACCCAAAGTGCACATTTTCTGTAATCACAGAAGAAGCAAAACTTTTGTAACTTTTTTTTTTTATCTCATGAATTCTTTTTTGGCCAAGATCTTACAGTCTGAGTGAAGACCAAAACAAAACAAAACAAAAAAGTGGGGGAGGAATAGGATGGGGAGAAACCAAAAAAAAAAAAAAAAAAAAAAGTCAAGAAAAAATGAAAAGGAAGAGAGCCAAAGAATTGAAAAGAAAATATGCCATTCCCGAAATACATCTGGTCCTGTTGAGAGTAATAGTGTTTGCGTAAATGTGTAGACAACTCCCTAAGCTGAATTTTTTTAAAGCCTACCTCTCTGATACTTATTGCATTAATCCCATGGTCCACACAATTGACATTCAATAAAGAAAAATAGACCCAGAACAGAATTCATTTTTTAAAATACTATAATCTTTTAAGTTAATGTTTTATTTCACATTTTCCCTTCTTATTTCAATATTGGCAAATTAGATATGGAAACAAGGCCATGCCAGAGTGGCATGGCTGGTATTGACCTGGCAGGGAGCCGTCTCCTTGCAATGGGTCACACAGCATGGCTGTGGCTGGTCTCAGGAGTAGCACAAAAGTCATAGGATCTGATGCCAGAAGGCAGAATTCCTTTTACACTCCAATTACTTACTTACTCTCCAATTCTTTACACTACCCAAAACAAGTTTTTCCTTGAGGTCTTCTTTTTGTGAAATCTCTGTATTAGGGCTGTGTGTGTCCCTGATACAAAACCCCAATGCCACTTGCCCTCTTCACGGGAACCAGGAGAGAAAGTAATCCGAGCTTTTCTTGGTCTACCTCAACACTGAGACATCATAACATTGAAGTGTAGATTTATAGCATGCTTTATGTATATTTTCTTAGTCCCAGGGCCCCCCTTTTCACAGATACATACACAACATGTCATGTAGAAAATATAAATCGTTGATGGTACAGGCACTTTCTTCCTTTTTAAACCTTTCCAAAGGTCTTTTTGTTAAATACACCCAGATGCCGTTTGACAGATGAGGGGCTAATTGCTCTGTGAATTACCTCTATCGATTCCTGTTTCATGTTGAGCCAAACAAACAAAAGATATTAATGCTTTGAAAAAAATGAATGATGACCTTTCTCTGCAAACACAGCTTGCGGTCTCTGATTATTGGTGATTCCAGAGAGCAGCGGTCAATGGCAATAGCTGTAACGCTATGATCACTATAATAAGCTTGCCTGACCTTCTCTGCCATGTTAAGTGGTTTAAATTTATTTGCCCAACAACAGAAGAGCTTTCATTTAAAGTCACAGAACATTCAATTCAATTTAAAGACGTAGTGTCTTCTTTCCTCTCCTTCCTTTCCTGTCCATTTCCCCACTTCAAACACCTCCATCCCAAGTTTCTGAATTGTTTTGCCATTGCAGAATAACCACCTTACCTGTGAAACCCATTCCTTCAGTTCTTGTTGGAATTCTGAATGCCATTTTCTCTTTTCACTTGTTCTTTCTTAAGACGCTAGAACATTTTGTTTCTCTCTCTGTGTAAGTTTTTTTCTGTGGATCAGGTTTGGTGTTCTAGATAATATGAGCTGTATAAGAAATCAAGAATGCATATTAGCTAGAACACCAAACCTGTATACTGTATAGCACTGAACTCTACTCAATATTCTATAATAGCCTATATGGGAGAAGAATCTGATAAAGAATGGATATAGGTAAGGAAATTTTGGGCTGTGTTAAATGACAATATAGATACAATCAACGGAAAAAACAGAATGAATGAATAGTGATGCTGGGTAATAATTCTAAGAAACCCAAGAAAATTGTTGCTCAAATAAATATTTAGAAACATTCTCATTTAAGAAAAAAAAAAAAAAAAAAAGGAATGAAAGAGGGTGTAGTCCTAAGTTCACTAGCTTGGGAGCCAAGAGATCCAGTTCCATTTTTGTCCTTAATTAATGAGACTTTGAATCAGCCTTTTTTTTTAAACCCCCAGAGCATGCTCATCCAACTTGGTAAATGCAGAGGACTGGGCCCAGTGACCTCAAAGCTTCTTTTCAATTGAAACATAATAATTTTCAAGATATCTCTACTTAAAAAAAAAAAAAATGAAAAAAAACCCCAAAAAACTCTTTCATGTAAATAGCAAAGTTATAACTTGGCAGTTAAGAAAACATGTTTGTGGTGCCTTTAAGGACTTCCTGAGTTTTTGTCAACAAAACTTCTTAATAGTGAACATGAGTAAACCACAAATGGCTAAAGCCTTGAATGGTTAGGAAGTGGATGCAGCCCCCCTTGGTTTAGGTGGAAATCTCTTGAAAAGGGTACCCCTGACACTTCCACCAGTTTCCTGGTAAAAGACAAGCCAAAAATACCAAGGAAGTAGTTCTCCTTAGAATAGTTTGGTCCCTGTGCTATAAGATTAAAGCAGGAAGCAAAGAGAAAAACACCACAAATAATCAAAAGGCTTCCTGCCTAAGTTTGACATTCTCAAGAAGTGAGGTCTGAATTTAGATAGAGAACTGGGTGATTTTTAAGGTGACTTTCCTTAAACATTGTCTCCTCAAGACAGTGACCAATAAAATCACCAAGCCATTCTTGAGCTATACCTGAGTTTGCCATGTTAAGAACCTCATGGAGTATAAGAAAATGCGAGATATGGTTCCTGACCATGTCAGATTCCTCGCTCTGCCCTCAAAGCAGCAGGATCTTTCTCAGCAATAGGATATTTGCAAATGCTGCGTGCTTTCTCAACATAGAATGCCTTTCCATCTTTCTCCCCTTCAAAATCCAAACCTAGGGGCTTCCTAATCCCTACTTACTCTTTAAAATTTTTCTAGGCTTATCTCTCCTCTGCCAGAATGCCTTCCATAACACCCTATGGGGTTCATCATAGCACTGAGAATATACTTTCATCTCAGCACTTTGCAAATCTATATGATTTGCTACTCCTTTGTCTCACTCCCCTAGAAGTTCACCCTTTGTGTCTCAGGCTGTTGCCACAGAAGTTGGGTCTTATTAGGTGTCCAACTGATGCTGGAGGATGGATAACGAATGAGTCCTACTGTATCAGGTAACTATTGCTGTAAAACAAGCCACTCTAAAAGGCAGTGGCTTTAGACAGCCATTGTTTATTATCACTTGTGAAGCTGTAGGTCACCGAGGGCTTGGTTGATCAAAGCCGAGCTTGGCTGGGATGACTCCATTATCTGTGTTTTTCAGTTTCCTCTTGGAACCTGGTATGTGCTCCTCAAGGCCACAGCAGAAGCACAAGAAGGAAAGCAGAAACTCCCAAAGCCTGTTGAGGCATACTATCATTTCCACCTTGTTCTTTTGGCCACAGCAAGCCACATGGGGAACCTAAGTCAAAGGACAAGTCGATACACTCTTCTCCTTTAGTCACATGACAAGGTCACATACTAAAGGGTATGGATACAAAGAGAGATGAAAAATCAGTGTCAGTCATGAATCCAAACCCATTAAGAAGGAAATACTGACAACCATATTAAGATAGGAATAGAAAATTTGTTACTCATCATTAAAGCCATTTGGCCAAACTCCAGTGTCATCTCCTTTATTCTCATATCACCAGCCCATAGCCCAACCATTTAATGACCTATGTGGTCCATAAATATTTACCAAATTAGATTGGATCATAGACAGTAAATAGAGTAATCAAAATTGGAAGAATCCTGATATCTTCATTTTTAATTTTTTTTTTAATTAAAGAAAATAGGTATGGTGGTCAGATGTGTTATGAATACAAAACAAAAAGCTTTAAACACAAAATGTTTGTCCTTTATGAATGAAGACACTTTTATGCCATATTTCACTATGGAACTTGGTTTAAAAATGTTCAAGGCCCTAATAGTAGCTCACACAATAACCTTCTTTTCACTTTTAAACAAGCTTGGAGAAATATCCTGTAGGCATTGCTGGGGCTTCTTCTTTAGAGAGTTTCCGCTCAATTCACTGCGTTGGTGTTAAACCTCTAATGTCCAGGCGTTGATTTACTAGGAAGAGCATAGTTCACTTAAAAGCAGAAAAAGCCCTGGCAGTAATCAAGCCCTGTGAATTCCTGGCCCTTTTCCTTGAAGGCCCAGTGGGACCCACTCAACTGGGCCAACCCCACACTATGCACACTGGATTGGTGGTCCTCTTATCATAGAAAATTCCACCAGAGCAGCCAAAAAATACAAAAGGAAGCACATAAGAAAAAAAAAAAAGTGAATATAATATACAGGCCTGTGGATTGAGTTTTATGAAAAGAAAAAAATAAGGAGGGGAATTTTTCTTAGCTCTTTTTCAAAATTCATTGGACAAGAAATAATGGGACAAATGGCTTATCAAATATAATAGCTTTACTATTTTTACTGATGCTACGAGGACAACTTTAAAATGTCTCTCCTCATTTTCCCCTATAATCAGATCATTTAAATGTGACTATTTGATCAATAGAATCATACATTTTCCCATGATTTTACATTTCATTTCCTATGCTGAAGAGTTTGTGTTTATTAAAGGTATGCAGATCCAAATATTCCCAACATTTCTTTCTTGCTTGACTTTAGTTTGTAAATATGTATGGTATCAGAACCCTGCCCTAGCTGAGAAACATGAAGTTCCTGGAGGAAACAGGATTCTTATGGTTGTTGTTTTCTAAACCCACCAACATTTCAGAATCTAGTCCTTCAGTTTCAGAAAAGATTAGTAAAAGAAGAGAATGTGCTTTCTTGCTTCGCCCTGCCCAGTCTCCTGGATTTGTCTGTGTGTTTCAGTTTGTAGAGTCTTCTTTACATGGGAGCAGCTCCAGCATTTTAATTTCTCCACATTTCTGCTTATAATTCCTCTCTATTTTCTGCTGAGAGAACTTTTAAGTAATCAGCTGAGAGTGTAAATGTTGAATCCTGATACCATTTGAGCAAAGGAACCGTGACAGAGTTCTCATGGTCATCAGTAAAATTCTGTCCAATGTGAGACTGGACCTAGGAAATGCAAAAATCCCTAATAAATGTCAGACAGGGCTCAACTTCTTATCTGTTGCCTATGAAATGTTAGAAAAGAAATGAGTTTGTTGCTAGGAATTGATATGATCCAACGTTCTCATTCATTCTTTTCTGTTCTATCATTTACTCTAATGTTGGGTAAGACACTCGTTGAAAATGTGGGCAGGGGACAGGGAATTGCCAGAAATGGGAAACCATGCTGCTTTACAAATATTCACAGCTGCAGCTTTCTGTAGCCACGCTCCATTTTCCAGTGGACTTTAAAAGAAAAATTCATGTTATTTTGCCATAAAAGGGAATAAGTTCTTAAGTCCAGCTTCCCAAAGACCTCAGACACGAAATTACCACAGCACTCCCTAAGGTCCAGAGTACAGAATTTTCCTCCCCTCCCACATGCCTATCCCTAAGAAAAGAGTTTTCCCACTAGATAAAATAATTAAAAGCATTCTCAGAATAGAAAACAAAACATGTATGGCTTGGACATGAGCCTATTTTCAGGCATAATCAATTTATTGCATATTTACAGTTTGGTATTCCAACAGCTGTGAAACTATTATATGTGGGATTTAATGGCTTAGTGGAATCAATAAATAAAGTGTACAAGAGTAGTTGTGTGTGTGTGTGTGTGTGTGTGTGTTTTATTATTCTGCCTACCTCTGATTTGTAAACTAACTTCACGGAGAATCCTTAAAAGGCACAATACACCAGCCCATGTGAAGTCATTGGTTATCTCTGAGCTGGAACCTGTTTTTTTAAATCCTGTCTAGGTAAATTACCTTTCCAGTGCAGGGTATTTCCTTTTAGGAGATTCCTTGGGAAGGGCCTCCAGGGAACTGAGTAACTTTTTAATGGTTCACTCAGATTAAGAGGAAGGAAATGTGAACTCCTCTCGGGGGAGGCACCACACTCGAGGCTGTCTGCATCCTGTAATTCTTCCCGAGTCCGTGAATCATACTTTTAAGACGCCTTTTCAAGGGCATTTGCCTTCCTTTAAGAGAAGGCCAACACAGAAAAGACAAGGTTTAAAATAGGTCTCAATCAAGCTTTAGCGATAAAAACAATTGCCTGATTCTCCCCCTGTCTGTCCAGAGAAGGTCTCTCTGCATCCTTTACCTGCATGCTGCCCCTCACCTTGCACAGTACTTGACTGTATTACCTTTATACTTATTTTGCTTCCAGAATTAAGATGATTTCTAATATCATCTAAGAGTCTCTGAGTTATAATTCTGGACCATGTTGTCCATTACAACCAGCCTCTGAGACTGATTTCACTTATGCTGTAAGAATTTGAAGAAATGAGCTATCATAAGAAGCTTTTTCCAAGTATCTTTAGATAGAAATCTTGCTTTTAAAACCATGTCTTTATTTAATAAAATATCTTGTATGTAGGCAAATATAGACTATGTTTGCACCTTTTCCTAAAAAGCAAGAACACTTCTGAAAATAGTGTTGGCACTGGGTAGAGTTGAACAGGGATTGAAGCATGAGATCATTCAAAATTTCTGTACAAGAATGAAGTAACAAGAGCATATTTCTAAAAGGCAATATCAATTGTATTGCAGTATCAGTAGTATTGCAATATCAGTTACTCAGTGAATAAACTGTGTTTTATTGATCATATACTAAACAGCAACTTCTAATTTTTTAAGCTACTACAGAGAATGGAAAAGCCCTATAAAAATATGCAAAAGGACAAATGTGCAATGATAAGGCATACTCATGTGAACCCTAATGTAAACTATAGACTTTGGGTGATAATGATGTGTCAACATAGGTTCATCGATTGTGACTAATGTATCACTCTGGTGGGGATTTTGGTAATGAGGGAGGCTAGGCATGTGTGGAAAATCTCCGTACATCCCACTCAACGTTTCTGTAAACTTAACACTACTCTAAAAATATTAAAATCTTTAAAAAAACTATCCAAGATTAAATTCAAATTATATTAACAGAATGCTGTGTGTTGGTTTGTATAGATCTCCTATACAATCTCCTGTTTGTGATTTCTTAATTTAAGAGTTTCTAGGAAATCAACATTTATTTATTTGTGTGTGTGTGTGTGTGTGTGTGTGTGTGTGTGTGTGTTTTGTTGGCTGCCTCTCTATGGGAGCCAACCTGTACTGACTTGAACTCATATGTTGCAAAATGTAACCTGGGCTGAATAAGGTCTATGTAGTCTTTATGTCCATTTAGTGTGAGTGTTCATATGTGTTTTTGCAGACATATTCATGTATGCCACGCCAGACCCCACTCGTGATGGGGGTAATGTATGGATATATGCACCATGTTACTTCCAAAAATCCTAACAGTTCTGACTTATGAAACACATTTTACCCTAAGACTTTTGAACAGGAGATTGTGGACAAAATACATTGAAAGACAGAAAGTAGGAAAGGAAGAAAAGAGCAGAAAAGGGAACAGTTGAGTTCTATTTTATCCCTTCCCTGATTTTTGGGGAGATTTGAGTCCTAGGTGTCCATGCAGATCTCCATTACTATAATGGTCACTTTTTATTGAAATTTATTGTCAGTAATAAAGTACAAAACCCTAGAAACATAATTGTGTTTTCTACTCACATATATATCTTAGAGGTTTTTATATGAATGCTTATAGCCCACATTTTGTTTCTATAGTTCTGTTGCAAGAGAGTACCTGGAAACATGTCCTTCTTTCCTCTTATCCACTGATGTCTATGATTGTATGGTTCATTGCTTTAGAATAAAATGACAACAAATATGTCTGAAAGCCAAGTGTACATTCAATTTTAGCAAACTTAGGCCCAAGGAAATAGCCCAACTAATCATGTCTTCTGGGTTTAAATTTTAAACATTAAACTTATGTTCCTATGCACGTACCTCAACATGTTAAGATCCCATTAAAATAAAGAAGCCAGACACTTAATTGTGTGTTGAAGTTTTCCAAGCCATACTGCCGGCCAATAGATGGAGGTCCAAGTAACATTACACCTGTAACTCTGAAAGAATGTCTTAGATAAGTAGTCATTCAAACATGAGGCGCGACTGGTTAAGTTTAAGTTTTAGAAATATTTTCTTTTCTCTCCTTTTGGCTCCTTTGCCCCAGTCTTCAGTTTAAATATCTCCTGTTTTTCTTTGCCAACTATTGGATTCTTCCATATACTTGCATACAGTCCATACACACTGAACAATGCTTGAGGGGTGAGACAGTTTTCTTAATTATCCAATCTTATCCAATTCAAGACAAAGGGCATTTTGCATTTAACAACATGCTGAAAAAATATATAATATTTTTAAAGACACTAGAGTTTTTTTACCAATCTAGATTTTTAAAGAAATATAATCTTTTATTTACCTAATCATAGTGAATAAAACAATTAGTACGTTTTTTTGAACATAAGAATCACAGCAATATGAGCAAAGATATTGAAAGATGAAGTGGTAGATTTTATTTCTTTGAATCGGTGGTTGTTTGAGATGGCAAAACTGAGAGATAGCCTTCTCCATCCATGATAACTTCCGTATGTTGTGGTTTTTGAGGTAAACCCGAGTGTTTATGTGGTGGGAACATGATGGGAGACAGAACTTAGACACGTTCCCTTCCAGCCATCCTGAACCACAGTGTGGTTCTCTGTAAGGTGGTAGTAACAATAACTCCCTCACCGAACTAATGAGAAGATGACAGGAAATTTATCAGGCAAATTTCCTGGAGACCTCCATCTCTGGTAGTCTCTGCACAATAGAAATTGCAAGGTTAGCAGAGGCCAAAATTCTCCACCAGCAATTAATTTCATCAAATGTTACTATGTTAATTTTCTTTACAAATATTATTACTGACAGGTTAGTCCTTTCAGAGGGCCTAAATCAGGTGCTAGGGAGACAGTTCTGAATGAAGCAATGTTGAAGGCTTTGAAGTGTTTGGGTGTAGGAAAATTGTCTTCCTCATAAAATGTTGAATGTTTAATTCTGTGTGAAAGAGTAAAAAACGTGAGGCTAAGGACTGAAAGCATAAATTAGGAGTTTGTTGTTGAAAAGGAAGGAGGGAAGGAGGGAAGGAAGAAAGGAAAGAAGGAAGATCAAGGAAAGACATTCCAGTCTCCAAGATCCTCATTAAATTTTTTTCCCAATGCTTGAGAATTGAAAAAAAGACATCATAAGCAGATTCTAATATTCTAAATCTACAATCCAATTGCATAAAAGCATAAATTTAAATCTAAATCATTTGGGACAAAATATTTAAATATCCTCTATTTTTGTTTAGTGCTGATATCTATAAAAATCAGTTCTGTTACACAGATCTATATTATAGAGATTATATATACAAATATTTTATTACTTATGCATAAAACATGATTTGTTGGGGAATATAAACTATGGCTTTCTCAGGTATCACTGCTACTTGATTGTTCTGAGTATTGGCTTTCTGACAGGGTTTGGAATGAAGCCATTTTTATTAATTTAGTTATTTTTGCTGATATAAAAGGCCGTCTATCATGTTAATGATGTATTGGTCTGCGGTCCCACCGAACAATAATTACAGAATGTTCCTAATAGTAAATCATTTGTCACAATCACAGCTCAGTACAACAACCTTTTGTTGAGCAGTGGAAGACATTATCCCAATAGCAATATACCTTTATGTGGACCCATTAGAGGAAGCTAACACCCAGCACCCTGCAAATCCCTGAGTTTCAAGTCTGAAATGACCTCCCCAAAATGTCAGCTTGGGGATGTGCACATGCCCTGCTGAATTTCCTGCAGTCAGCCTATCTGATTAGATGGAACCAAAACATTCTGCTGAGGATGGAATAGGCTAGGTTCCAAAAGAATCTAAAAAAGAAAAGCTCTCCTCTGAAAAAGTGGCAAAGCAAAATGATCAGAAAGGGGAAAATGTTAAAGATTTTACTAAACTCTATTTTTAGGAAGAGCTGGACAAAGAAAGCTTCCAATATCCCACCCTGCCCCATCCCCCACCCCCAAAATTAGAATTAACAAGAAGGCATCAATATCTAAATTAAGTGAAAGTCACATCATAAAAATGATCAGGCTCTGTTTTGTAAAGAGTCACAACTTGATTTCAGTTATTGCTAAACAATACTTGTAAATAATAAAAGCAAATATTATTGAGTATTTCTACCTGCAGGAACTGTCGGTTTTCTTGCTGCTATTCCTCCCTCTCTCTCTCTTTTCTAAGTAGACTTGATTTTTTACAGTAGTTTTAGGCTCCCAGCGAAATTGAGAGGAAGGTACAGAGAGTCCCCACACACCCCCGCACCTTACAGGGTGCACAGCCTCTCCGCGCTATCAATAGCCTCCACATTTGTTACAATTAATGCACCTACATTGACATACAATCATCACCCAGAGGACACGGCTTGCATCAGGACTTCTTTTAAGCAAAAACTTTGAGATGAGCTCCGTTTTAGAAAAGAGGACACAGAGGCACAGAAGAGTAAAGTCAGCTGTAAACTGTGGAGGGAAAAAAAGGGGGATTTCTGAGATTTTGCCAATTTCAAATCCTACCCCGATTGATTAACCACTGCTCATTATTGAGGTAACAGTGAAATAAATGGACGTCATTTGTCCAGCACCCATACATTTATTGATTTTTGCCAAGGTGATGTCAACCACGCTTGTTGGGCAACAGTATCCTCCTTTCATAGACAAAGTAACCAAACCTCAGAGGAGGGGAAGCCAGGATTTCAATCAAGGTGCTTTGACATGAACCTGCACTATGTCATACTGCCTCTGTCCCCGGGATTCTGCAGGAAAAGCTGCCATGGAGCTGCTGACAAATAATTGAGTCATGGCTTGCTTTGCTGGAGTGACTGTGTTTTTTATAACATTGATACCCAAACCAGAAATCCACAGATTTTATCTAAAAAACAACAACAAAAACAACTTTAAAATAGATTTCTATTTTTAATTTTTCTAAATATGTGGATTTTTGGTTAGAAATTTTATTGATGATGGAATGGAATGAGTGTATACATAGGAAGAGATTCTAAAATACTTATTCACTAAGCCTGGTGATTTGAAAATAGCCTAGCCTCAAAGTCAATTAAAATATAAAGGGTACGGTTTGGGGCAGGGGGAGCCATAGCTGTGAAATGCCTCTAAAAGGCCACATAACAGAATAAAGAGGTTTTCCTTAAGCATCAACAATGGAAATTGTTCTAGAATTGTACGCAGAGGAAGATGGTGAACAGTGTAAAGCCCATACTTTCCAATTCTCTTTGGGTTTTAAAAAACCTCTAATAGAGCTCTTTGCCCCAAAAGTGAATTTGTGAGGTTCAGATTAGCATTAAATGGAATAATTTGCATGTACCTTCTCCCTTCAGATGTTTACCATGTTTTTTAATATCTAGAATTCTGTTAAAGGTATCTGAGGATTCAGCAAGCATGGCTTGCTTTGGATTTTTAATATCAAATTCCAAATAATGATTACTTAGTATAGTAAAATGCATATTCCTATAGATTTTTGACAGCCACTGGTAACAACGAAGAAGTCCTTGGGTGAAGCTTGAAGGCCAGTATCAAAGGACACCAGGGGACCAGAAGGATGGGTTTTGCCAAGCCTTGCATCCCTTTTCCTCCTGTTCACTAGACAGCCTGTCTACAGAACTTACAGCATCTTCTCTAAGGAACCCGGTTCAAACACACAGGCATCCTTGACGTGGGTACTGCTTTTCCAAAGGGGAGAAGGTCCCTTAAAAAAATCAGAAGGCTTCCTCTTGCCCCAACCCCGATGTCCCCTACCCCTATGTTCTGTCCAGAAGAAAAATCCCTCAGCCGCAATGGTTGTTTTTATTAAATTCTCCTCAATAAAAAGCTCAGGCAGGATTTATTAGGTACTCAGGGCGGACGTTTAGTATTTCGCCAGTTATTAAGTGAAAATCAATAGAAAGCAAAGAAAATGGAACTCACTGCACTGTTAGCGCACCGTTGTCGCCCAGATATTATGTCGGCTGTCTCGTAGATTCATGACAGACGAAAGAGGCTGGGAGAGAACTTTCTGCTTACATTGCATGCGCCAAAGTGGGGTTATTCATTAGAGCAGGCAGCCGGCCAGATGGATTTCCAGTTCAGGTTTACCATTTATCTTTAAAACGCCTGTATCAAGTGAGAAAGAACACTGATATTATGTGATATCAATGGCAGGTTTATGTATCTAAATCAGGATTTATTGTTATTTTGTTCCAAAGACCTTTTTTTCTCAAGAAATACCATTTCACTGGAAGAAAATAATAGCTAAAACCTTGTCAAAGATAACCTTTCATGCTGTCTGCGCACCACTAGCTGTAAAACAAATAGAACCCGGTATATAAATAGTTTTAACCACATCCTTACAAATCATTTCTTCTGAATCTATTCCCCCCATTTCAATATGTGTGTATGTGTCTGTGTTTAAATACCCAAACATGATTTTTGGTCATTTGATGTTTTCTTTGATAGGAGTTTAAATAATGCTAGCAATTGTTTGAGTCGTGTTTAAAAGGTTTAGCAGGTTTATGTCCTTCGGTGGAATGCTACTTTTTCAAAAAGCGTGCTTTGGAAAAGCAAAGTGGTCTGCTCTTATTCTTTTCTTCCCCCACCTTAGAATAAGCTTTAGAGTCAAAAACACTGATCACTTTTTTTTTCAAACTATTTGAGGGTCTTCAAAAGCAGGGATGTGTTTTCCTTTCACTTGAATGGATTTTTTTCGATAGCCTCTGGGTTTTCGATTCCTTCTTATTTAAAAGCCAGTTTATAGCCAACCTGATCAGGTTGGATCTTCTGTCAGTCTTGCTAAGTAACTAAGCTGGCCAAATGCCAGGGTGAACCACTGTACTCTCTTCATAAATTGCTCGGAAGAAAGAATATAATCCATGTATTTGTAAAGTGTCATTAGTGACACGATGAGGAGGAAAAACTGATATCTGGGTTTTGATTGAAGCAGTTGCTAATAGGAACTTGTGAACATATTTTAAGCCTCCTTAGTTTTACTCTTTTTTTTTTTTCTTTATGTTTGGGAAAAGAGACTGTAAATTTAGCTCTATGTAGACGAATATTAGACAGTAGCCAAATACAGATGCTTACTTAGAGATCAAAATGCACTTAAATGACACCAACTTAGAACAATGCTCTAAACATCAACTAAAGCTTTTTGCTTCTGTTGAACAAAAGTGATGTTATATTACAGAGAAAAAAAAATAATAATAAAAGTATATAAAAGGATTAAGAAATATTTGTTTTTACTGATCTCCTTCTTTATCGAACCAGGTGAATTCATCAATGTTTACTAGAAATCCCTTTTTGTATTTTCCTATTTAGACATGGGGACCGGTTTTTCTCTTTTAAATGTGCCAACAAGCCAAACTGCATTTGCAACATAGATGCTATCCTCAAATAAAAACATGGGAGGATCTTTCTACTTTTCCTGTTTCTTTAGAAAGGTCATGCTTAACTTTTCCTGTGTTTATAAATGTCTGTATGTACTTATGTGTATGTGTCTGGACCTGTTCATGGGGAGTCAATACAGAGCAGTGTGGTTAAGAAGTGGGCTTGAGAACTACATTGCATAAGTTCAAATCCCAGCTCTGTCATTCACTGGCCATATGATTTGGGCAAGTTGTTATAGACGTGTACCTCAATTTTCTCAACTGTATAATGAACATAATAATCTTATAGATTTCTAACCAGGAATAAATGGGTCAAGATATGTAAACTTCATAGAGTATTACTTGCCTAGTATTAAATCCTCTGAATGTACAAAATCCAGAACATAAAGTTTCCCCTTTTAATACTTTAGTTTTTTTAACAAAATAGAATGTAGTCCCACTGGGAACTCAATGAATCCTCCATTTTCCTATTTACCCATGTATTTGGACTCTGCAGAAAGATATAAGCTCTTAAGTTTCAGTCATAATGAGAAGCCCGCTTAACCAAAATTTTGTATTAAATACATTTGCTTTAAAAGAAGCTTTTTTTTGGTGGTATCAACATTCAATCTGAAATAATAACAAAAACAACGATAATGATAATAGTCAAGGAGGATAACTAAAATACTGATTTACTAGTAGCTGTAGTGATACAGTAATCATGAGGCTTAATGTCTGAGTGGGGACCTACTTATAGATACCGTCTTAATTTGTTGAAAACAATGTCTGGTTATTTCATTATCTAACAATCAACATCAGTAACACATGCAGCTATGAGAAAGAACTGATACTGCTAATTAATATGACTTGGGCAGTCAGAAAACGAAAACATTGGAGCCAAGAAAAATCCAAGTCAATGACTTGGATCCCTTGCTCCTGTACATCATGTCACTTGAACACCTGCCAAGACTGCTTTACTTTGACTTTACAGAGTTAACCCACTAGGCTTTCATCTTGCTTCCCCTCTGAACTTTAGGTTTCTTAATTGTACAGCGGGTGTACTCTGCCTTCTTTCTTCTCACTCCAGTGAAGAGCTGAAGGAAGAGAGTGGAAAGCACTTATTAAAAGAAAACAACACTTTCTATAGTCAGGCTGATGGGAAAATTGGTACAATTTTAAAACACAGTGCTGTTATGAAAGAGTAACTATTGTCTACTTTCATGCCTGTCCCTGGGTACTCCACATTCTTTCAACAAAATTGTGTGGGCATTAACAACAGGGAGGTGCACAGTGTAAGTTCTACAATTAGGCTGCCTGGCCTAGCACCCACTCTTCCTCAAGATCTGCAAGACCTGAGCTAGTGATTTACCTCTCTGGGCCTCAGGCTCTTCATTTACCCTGTTGAGATAACAACTAGTCCCCACTTACGTACTGAGAAAAATAGTACTTACTCATGTATTAAGTGAGGTCATACACCTAGTAAATACTCGATGAATACTTTTGTTATGATTTGTTCTCTAAGGGGGCAATATATGCTGGTCAATACTCTGATAAGTCCCTGACCTCACTGAGTTCATGGTTGATCAGGAAATTCAGATAAGCACCCAGGCAACTTCCATATGGTAGGATATTGGAGAGGACAACCTCACTGTTCTTTACGGCTCTGGGTGGGGGTAAGAAAGACTTCCTTGTGGAGGTGATATCTAAGCTGAAAATTTAATGAAGTCGTAAGGTAGTGATCTTCTGATCACTGTAGACCTGTGATGTCCAAGGGAGATCTCTGCAGGGATGGAATGATCAATAGTGGCACCATCCAAGATGGTGGCCACTAGCCACGTAACATGATTGAGTGCTAGAAATGTGCCGAGTGCACACTCCATTTTCACTGTCATTTAATTTTATATTTTTTAATTTCAATTTCAATAGTCACTTGTACCTAGTGGCTTAAGTACTGAGCAGCATAGCTCTAGACAAGAGGGGAAAACATATGTAAAGGTCCAGAGGTGAGGGAGTTCTTAAACATTGAAGACCTGATATTTTGAAGAGCAGATTCATGAAGGATGAGATCTTTGGAAATTAGCAGAGGCAATGCATGGCTTACTGAAAAGTTCAAGCTTCCACTGAGGGCCATGGAAAGCCATTGAAATGACAGTAAGAAGGAGAGAGATGTGATCAGATTGGCATTTTAGTAAAACCACTTCAACTGCAGTTAGTATAATAGCTAGAACAATTAACATTTTATAGTTAAACTTTTCTGATAACTCGACCTCATTTAATCTTCCAATAAACTATATGAGATAGATCTATAACATCTCCTTTTATCCATCTTTACTTACCTGTCTTCAACTTAGCAACTTATGTTCATACCACGACTCCCTCTCAGAAGACAGAGTTGATAAAAGTAAAACATTCACATGATATTTGTGCACAAATTCAGGCATGAGAATGTTTGATGAATCAATTTGGAAATGGCACCAGTTTACTTCCAAAGAAATATTTAAGAATCTTTTTCCTAAATGTGACCTGCTTTGGAGGTGCAAATCCATCATCCACCCGTGGGCTCACGGGCTGCCCAGCACTTCTGGCACATGAATTATCTCCTCCAGCTGTTGGCGGTGAGAGGGCTGAGCTTTCCCGTGCACACAGGAGCCGTGGTGATGATGGAGCAGCCTCGCCTTGCTTCACGAGCATTTCCTTTCACTCACACATCCATCTCCATCCTCTCCTCCCAGAGAAGTTGAAAGGAGAACCCGGCCTAGACAAGGCTAGCCAAGGCCATATGCTGACAGCCCATGCTGACCTGACTCTCCATGTCAGGTCTGCGAAGATAAAAGATGGCACCCTTCCAAGTGGAAATGAGGAAGGAGCACAGCCTTCCCAGGCTGAAACCACCTTCTTCCCGTCTCTGTCTCTGTCTCTGTCTCTGTCTCTCTCTCTCTCTCTCTCTCTCTCTCACACACACACACACACACACACACACACACACGAAACTTTCATTCAGCAATTCTTTCAGT
The DNA here is from genome assembly GCF_937001465.1 of Orcinus orca. NCBI lineage: Eukaryota > Metazoa > Chordata > Mammalia > Artiodactyla > Delphinidae > Orcinus > Orcinus orca. Next base: position 70,819,089 of record NC_064560.1, read on the forward strand.
TAAAACATTTCAAAAACACACTAACATCTAATTTTATTAGATCGAGTCATTTTTTTCTCTCTCTCTTTTAAGGAGGATTACTCATAAAATCATCCTTCCTTAAAAAAAAAAAAGACAGGGAATGTAAATGCTGCACTAATTTAATTACACACTGGCTCTGTAAGACACTAATGTAAATATTCTGGTGAGGAGGCCTAAGACACTTGAAGTAATTACTTAAGGACTCCCTTTCAAAGAATCTCTCCCTTTTTTATTAAATGCCTTTTAACATTAGCACTTTCTTCCTGACAAATTAAATGAAATTTCATTACTCTCCCTGACTTAATGGCATGAGGCTCCTGCCGAGGTGTGAGTTAACCCTCCCTGGACAGCTGACAAGGGAGCCTCCATTCAGTCAAAACGCCAGTGTCCTAACACACAAGAGAAAGAAGGCCCCGAAGAATCCTTTGTGTTTTCAACAGAGCATCCAGAATCCTTCATCTCTTCGATGTTTTTTCAGCTGTGAGCCTTACAAAAATCTAAAAAACAGTAATATTGCTGTTTCCCAGTCTCCTCAAGTTCACAGCAAAAAAATTAAAAAATAAAATAAAAATAATATCATCAGCTGAGACCCCATGATGGCCATATCAAGGACTATAACAATAGCAAACAGTTACAGATTACCTATTAAATACCTTCCAAGCAAGTTACCTCTTTTAACTCATTTAAGCCCTCACAAAAATACTATAAGGTAAATACTGGTTTACCCCACTATCTGAAAGTAGAGCATTCCTATGAAAACTTTTGTAGACTGAAATAGTGTAAACTGAAGAGGCAATTACCTTAGGACACGACTTGCTAATGGATGTACAAAATACATCGAGATAAAGCACAGATGCTCACAGACACAGTTCAAAGCTATGGAGCCTGGATGCTGAGATGCGGTGTGTAGTTCCTGCGGAAGGAGCTTGGGGGAGCTGTTCTCTCTAACCAGGGTGTGGGCTGCCTCCAGAAGTGCTCTCTGCAAAACAAATGCTGAATACTAATTTCACTCTTTGTCTTTTTTTCCTAAAAGCAAAACTTCTCTTCAAATTTCTTTCAGTTAATGAAAACAGATAACTTGTGCAGTCTTTCATAAAAGTAAAATGGTGTAAAGCAAACTTTCAAAACTCGGGGAATACCAAAACAATTGATATTCCCACTCTAAATTGAGGAAATGAATGTACAGAGTGGTTAAGCAACTGACCTGGGGTCACAGAGCTAACAAGCAGGAGAACTGGGATTCAACCCAGTTGTGTAGCAGACATCACATACTTTTGCACATACAGCTATCAACCCTGGACAAACTCAGAATTATTCCCATATCTCTTTTTACTTTTGTGCAAACTGAGAATCATATGTTACACAACAGCCCCAAGATCCTGCATTGCATCTCTATCCAGGATCTCATCCCAGCTGTGTCTTCAAAACAACTGAGCTTCAAAATTAAGTTTCCAAAAGGTGAGACCTGGAAAAATTTATTTCTAGATCTGCTTTATTAAACCTGTGAGGAAAAAAATATATAGTAATTTAATCTTGAAAGAAAATAAAGGAACCATTACTTATAAGATTGAATTTATTCTTAATAGCTTAGGAATCAAGTTATAAATATTTAAGAAAATACAGAATAACTACTCAGGAACTATGGGCTGAGGTCCTTATCCTATAGGTTTCCATATGAACTGAGCGTAAATCCATGTCCATTTTTCTTAAAGTAGTCAAGAAAGCTTTTACAAAACAAATCCTGCCAAATTTTTTTCTGTTTTGAGAGATATACTGTGGTTGAGAATACGCCAGAGAAAGAATATTGAGATAAGGTTGACACTCATGAGAATGGCTTGGGGATGCGCTCCCTAATGGGTATCCCCAGCCCTTTTTTTTTTTTTGTATCTTTTTCAGAAGAAATGGTCCTATTTTCTGTCTATCAAGTTTTGCATCTAATATTTTTGAAGACTACTTGTTACTCTTTGCTTAGACCTATATTTCCTTCTCACTCTCATTTTGGGTTTAACTTTACCATATCTTCCATAGTTTCAGAATGTTCTGTGTACTGCATAGGTTCATGATGAAAGAACATTCTATCTGGTCAATTTGCATTTCAAGAGACAGGGCCAACTTTTAATGAGAATGCATTACGATTTTGCTTCCCTTTTCTCTATGTGACCCAGTGATATTTCTCTTTGGCTGAAACTGTTTTCTTGAAGCACAAGCCCTTTTCCTGTCCATGTTACCAGTAGCTCGAATTTCCCAATGTCATATTCCTTCTTCCCAAAAGGGTGTCCTTTCTAAGACCTCAGGCCATGTGGAAGAAAAATAATCAGCTCCAAGTTCAGAAGACAAATGTTACAAGGGGGATTTTTTTTTTCTCTCCTCTTGGTTGTTCTTAAACATATGTAGTTTTAGGGATCAGTATGTCACTGTTTTGAAAGAAGCAAGGACTTGAATTTATTTTGGTGCAGTTATCAGATTTTGAGGAGCTGGATCATTTGTTTTCCTCTTGTGAGGTCCAGGTAAAACTTCATTCCCTCCATGGCTGGGTGCTTCTGACAAACAAAAATCAAGGACCCAAAATAAGTATTTTATCTAAAAAATGTGAGCTATCCCAAAACAAACATGAAAAAGCACAGCTGCCAAATTCCACAAGTAAAAAAGAGTTGAAGGTTGAGACAGCTCAGGATCTCGCTGGGGAGTAACGGGTGAAGTTTGGCCAGCTGCCCTTAAGGCCTTCAGGGACACTCAATCCAATTGCCATGTCTTAGCAGATGTGAATTTCAAGGTTACACCTGGGTGTTCAAGGGCAGGGCCAAGTGTAATCGGCACTTAGATCATAGATTAATCTTATTTGCCATCTATTAGGTTTGATTCCTCTTCCCTCTCTCCCTCCCTAAAGCCAGGATTATTGTGATAGTTTAAGATAATGGATTCTAACGGAAGAAAGGTCATGCAGGCATGGAGATTTGGAACCTTAGGATAATATGATTAATCTAAAAGCTTCTTTCTCAAAAGGGAGGGAGGGCGACACTCTTCATATGTCTGATTGAGAGAGGAGAGCTGAAAGACCAAGAAAGAGCAACAGAAAAGGGAGTGCAAAGGAACTGAGTCCTTGTCAACAACTGCAATTAATTATCATTGTCAGGATGATCTTTCATTAGTTTTCACACTAATAAGATAGATTTGCCTCATGCCTGAAGCTGATAAAACCTTATTGGCAATGTTGATAAGACTATGTCAGTATGGAGAGGCATTCATGGACATCTTCATCTTATTTTATTTTTCTAATTTTCCAAAACTAAATGACTCAGTGGATATTGCTAAACGTAACTACGTCTAGGCGGTTGGGACCCTAAGGTGCAGGAAAAGTCCTTAACACAGCGCTTGGCATAATCTAAGCAGTAAGTAAATGTTAACCATGGTTATAAATGCTACAAACACAGGCATGTGTGTTATATATTTTAAAGTACGCAGTTTACTCCTATCCCTTTTAGATATTTCCAGATAACCCTAGCCAACCAACATGGAGAGATCCATAGAAAGAAATTAAGACTGATAATATTTATTTATTAATCATGATGAATCAAGATTCTAGGCTTCTAACCATTATTCTTGGTACATCTGAAAAAAAAAATGAAACTTAAATGTGGGTTCTCTACTGTTATATTTTTCCATTCTTCTAGGAGAACCTGTTTTGTTTTACTCTTTAGTTATTGTAAGTGCTAAATAGTTTTCATCATTGTGGCTCAGTGTTATTCTGGGGTTATTTAAATGTACAGAAACATTTGTATATCCTTTTGCTTTATGTATATATATAAATGTGTATAAATACATATATATTTGCTTGATATACACATATTATAATGTTATATAACATTATATAACATTATAATATGTGTATATCAAGCAAATATATATATATATTTATACACATTATATTATATACATATGTGTATATCAAGCAAATTTATATATATTTATATATATTATATGTATATATGACCTAAAATCATTTCCATTAAATTCAGCTTACCTTTTTTTCCTCACTTCTTTTAACTAAATAAAAATGTGCTCTTGGATTTTTTAAGGCAAAGAGCAGAAGAGAGGAATAGCCCTCCAGTGTAGCTGACTCCCTCCCGAAGGCTCAGATTTGTAGTCTTAGGGGAAGAAATATGAGATTTTAACTTCTAATTTCATAAACAGGTTCTTTCTTTTAAAAAATGGATCTCCCTTGATTCCTTCACAAGGAATAAAAACAGGCCATGTGTTGTTTCCTTAACCAAGATGATGGGCAGGATAGAGAGGAGGCCATTCCTGGACATAGGGAACCCAATGCAAGGAAGGCATGCAGGGCAGCAGCACAGTTAGCATATGAGCCACGGATGCTTCATACAACATGTGAGATAATAATAGATGTCCGTCAACATCTGTTGAGATTCTCAAGACTCCACACAGTATTAAAGCTGTAGGAAATAATTACTTCTCAGTACAAATCCTGCAGCCTCACATGAGAGCCAGCTGCCATATGAGTGAAAATGCTTGTGTTCAAATCGGATTCACCGGCAATCGCTTCAAGATGTACAGAGAAGCTAGAATAAGTTGATGTAGAACATACGGAAAAGTAAAACACATCCCTCTGGGTGAAACTTCCTTTTTCTGAAATTTTGAAACTTCTCAGTAGATAAAATGCTGTAATTCATGGACTTCCCGACTGGAAAATGTGGTAGTCACTAATTCATTCTGTAGCTAAGGGAGTAGAGAAAAACATAATTTCTGGAACAACAACAAAAAATTACCTTCCATTCTCTAAAACTAAATTTTGATTTAAAAAAAAATTTTGACTTTCAAAAATGTGTAAAATGGAGCATTGGGGAGTGTAAAAAGCAAAATGTGTGGATTCAAATGCTGACTCAGGGAAATTAGTCGATTCCTGACCATTTGTTTAAACTGGCTAAGATTGAAATGTTCCAGGGTCGCCTGTGATATCAGTTCTTCAGTGTTTTGTTTCATTTCAGTGTGTAATAATTGGAAAGAGAAACAAACAATGTAAGCCCTATCCTGTTCCCTTTTTCTAAGGAACCACCACAAAATACACCAAAACAAAAATGAAGCAAACACCGGCTTTGACTGCTCAGTTTATTCTGATCTAGAGGGTGTTCCAAGATAACTGGCTGGGTTCTGGTCTGTAATACTCCTTCCTACCCTAATCTCACTCCCACTTTCTGATCTTCCTTATCCTCAGAAAGAGGTGTTGGCATTTGGCAACCCCCATACCTCACAGCTTTAACTAATATATGATGTGTTTATTCTTCCCAGGCCACAGGCCATATCACTCTCAAATGACTGACAACAACTCTGAAATGAAGTGAGCCCAAAGTGGGCTCTAATAGGTATGGGAAGCCTCTCTAGTCAAACATAAAGCAAATTAATGTGCGCCCCTCCTGCACCTTCAGTCTGGAAATGTCATAAAGTAATAAGCAGGGAGCCCCTCTCAATGTGGAGGGCTGAATTTCAATCAATTTACATATTAAAGGGACAGGCCACATTTCATTTGCTCTAATATCAAAGGCATAAGTTTCTAAATTCTAAGGTGTGTTTTTTTCTAAAGTGTTCCTGACCTTAGACTGAATGCACTGATGAGTAATGACACAAATGCAATTATGTATCTATCTCATTCACTGTCTTTTAGTTGTAAAGAAGGAAATCGAGAAAAGATTTAAGAATAATTTGTATGGCTATGTGTTACCATTATTCATATGATGTCAGAATGTGTGTGTGTGTGTTAACAAAGTGGTGTAGAAAAATAGACTAAGGACAATACAGAGAGCTACAATATAAATTGATAATGCATTTTAAAATGTTCCTATAATTTCAATTTTACCCCTTTCCACCATTGCTGGGGAAAGTGGTCAAAAAAAAAAAAAGTGATAGACCTAATGATTGATATGCTTGAGAAGATTGACATAAACAGACTCATAATTTTTATCAATCTTTGAACCTTTAATATCCTAAAATATCTGGTCTAAAATTGTATCACAAAGCCACCTACTCTGTAATTAGATGGCTGTGGATTGTAAGAGACTTCTTATGCCTGATTTCCAACTTGCTTTAGTAAATTCCTTTGTTCTTCATTTATGTTTGATATGACTCTCCTACGATGTCAGTCATCAGACTAACCAAGTAAATTATTAGTGTGTAAAGAGAAAACATGCATACATGCATTCTATCTCCTCTCTCTCAGACACACACACACACACACACACACACACACACACACAATGCAATTTTTGGTTATCTCTTCTGAAAGCAAAAAAAAAAAAAAAAACCCTGTGCGGGCAACTTAATATTGCTAAAACAAATGAGCACACAACAAACAACATTTGTTGTTATTTTGTTTTTCAGTTGCTGCTAGGATGTCCTAGAAGAATTATTTATTTCAAATGTTTTGAGTCAGTTTACAAATAAAGTGCAATGTAAGCTTTCTTCTGAGTGAAAATAAACCAATTTATCTCTTATTAAAGAAACTGAGAAGGGTTTGCGAACGCTGATCATTTTAAGGAAGAAAAAAAAGAGCTAGGAAACAGATTCTCTAAAATTTTTTTTAAAGTTTTGTAACTTATCCCCAGAAGTTTTCATTATTTAGGATTTTTTTTCCTTATTCTTTCTTTTCTTTCTTTTTTGGTTTCCCCCAGTTTGTTCCAAATGAATGGAATTAAAATGCAGCTTCTAAGAAAATCTATCTAAACCCAAAGCCAAAGAGTCGCATCAAAATATGAAAGCAAAACAAAACTGCACCTGGCATAGAACATATTTTATTAAAGGATTATGCATATTTTCTTAATTTTTCCTCTCTTTTAGATTATGAGATTTACAGGTAAACTTAAAAGTTATGTGATTACTGTTTGTAAAATTCAAAACAAACTTCCTCTTCTTTCTGATGTTTTTGAAACTAAAAGATATTACTACTGTGTGTTCATTTTATGTGTGTATATGTGTGTGTATGTGTGCATGTGTTTAGACCGGCAATAATTTTGATCCCTGGAACCTAGTACATTCTTTCTTGTGTAGTAAGATAATTCAATATTCTGCTGATTACAGAACCAAGATCAAAAATACACATTTAAAATAGTGTACTTTATAAAATAGATTGTGATTGTCTTTATAGAAATTAAAATAGAAATAGCTTGCTTCCACATGCTATAATAAGGAAACTCTGCTCCTTTGACTTGGGTTACAATTTTTGTGTTTTCATTAATCTTATTAATTTTGCATTTATTTCATAAAGCATTTCTGCTTTTATATTTTATAAGAACGTTCCATGTAAAAAAAAAAAGTGTTTATTTAAGATCTTAATAAAAACTTGGCCTGACAAAGGGAACATGTGTTAAATGTTTATGCCTTTAAAAAAAATTGTCTTGTTTGTGAAAATATTAAAAATTTAGAACACCAAGAGGGTTAAACAAAACAAAATCTTTTCAGTACACCAAATTGCTTAATGCAGCATTACTGAAGCTTATTTACAACAATATGCTATGATATGTATGGTCACTTAACATCTTGCATTATATACATGTGGTTCCAAAAAGTTCTAATTAGAGGAAATCCTAGTATCAATATTTGAAAAGAAACTGGTAAGACTTTGCCAATTAATAGAAATAAAAGCCTGAAGCTGGACACTCGGCAACCTTAAAAGTCAAAAGATCTTTCTACCTTCAAGCCCCACACAAAGAAAAAAGAGCAGAATCCAAGATGGCCTTTCAGAAGGGAGAGAAACCACATATGTTACAGAACATGTTATTTTTTAATGCATTTTAAACTGAAGTATATCCAAAAATGCAATCAGAAAGTGTGGATGACATATATTATGTGGGAGACAATCATGCGTATTTTTGGGGGTAAGTTATACCTACCATTATTTCTGTGGACACACAAATGGAAGATAAGCTTTTAATAAAGAGATACAACATTTTAAGTGTATAGCTTTTTAAAGTCAGTCTCTCTTTGCAAGTAAAGCTTTATTACTTTTGAGTTCTTGACAGGCACTTGAAGAAAGGTCACATAATAAACTGTGCTTATTTCTCATTGCAGAAAAACAATAAGTCATGTCTGCATCCATTATTTACCAAATTGTCTTCATTTTTCTTCACCTGCTGGGTTTTCAGGAAGAAAGACAAATAATATTATAAAGCCAGCCTAGATATTTTCACAATTATCCAGAAATACGATAGTGAGCTAGTCTTCCAGATGTGAAGAGAGTAAAGGAAAGAATTTGTTATCCAAGTCATTTACTAGAAATATATTAAAGGCTATTTTCACAGAAAAGATACATCTGAAATCAGAAATATATGAATTGGGAAAAAAACATTTTAATAGAAAGTGATGCAAAAAATTTCATTATACTATTTTCTTTCAAAGAAATTATATTTTTTTATAGGTAAACACCAAGTACCTTCTTTTTCAATTTTTTTCTCCCTTCCCTGCTCTGTCTTTGATAGTTACTGGCCTGATTAAACTCCTCAGTAGAGCAAAGAAATATTTTTAAATGTGTTAGCAAAGAAAATAAGGTATTTCAATGTGTTTCCTTAACAATCAGAATATCTTAGTGGTTAAGAGCCTGTCGTCAAGGGCCAGATTGCAAATCTGTGCTCTGATCCATGCATGCACGGAACTGGTCATTTAACTTCCCTGTGCCTCAGTGCTCCTGTACAAGTAAAATGGTGGTAATGTTGTTTATAGTCTCTGCTCTTAAGTAAATTGCCCAAGATTATATAATAAGCAGGCTGAAGCTGGGATTTGAACACAGACAATTTAAATTTAGCATCTATGCTCTTAACCAAAATCTAGCATGCCCCATATTTCTTCAATTACAGGAAGGAGCTTCAGAAGACAAACTTATGTCCTGTCCTGCCACCCTAGTGTTATTTTTTTCAGTGGGTCCAACCTAGCTTAGTCAAAGTGTCTTATCACAAACTGGATTCCACAGAACTCTATTAAGAGGACATGAAAACTCAGGAATGTAGAGAATCCATCCTCTGCCATAGTCAAGAAGACAATCTGTGGAGAAAGAGAACAGAACAGATGGAGAGATCTGCAAACATAGAGACACATAAGGCTCCTACGACTGGAACAAGAGTCTCCTGGCTTCCTGAGAGCCTTCCAGGCTTTATCATGCCCTTGGTCAGCAAGAATATTTGGTGAGTCTGTGTGTGTGTGTGTGTGTGTGTGTGTGTGTGTTTTGGGGAAGGTCATGAGATTTAAGCCAGTTTCAGAGAGTGTTTATTCTTCATACACATAAAATTCTTAAAGCATACTGGTAATATACTTTGCTATTTTAATTGAATTTTGGTATGTATTATTTTTTTATGGTTTTCCAATGCACATGGCATCAGATTAACATTTTCTAGCCTCTTCTTTCAGGTTCATTATTACCTGGCTCCAAAACAATCCATGGCCCCACTTCCTGCCCCTCTTCCTCCTTTTGGGGCTGCAGCACCTTTGCCCCTGCTCAGCTGTTTCTTCTACCTTCATTCCCTGCTCCTAGATTTTCTAGGCGGTCTCCTACTCAACTCAAAATTCAACAAAATATCCCCTCCTCTGCAATGTCTTTCTGAACAATTTGGGAAGGATGAATCATTTCTTGTTCTTATTCTCACAATATTTTATTTGTCTTTTAATATAATATATGATGTTATCATTAGAGGTTAAAATGTTTCCCTTCCAAGGGCAGAGACTTATCTTTTTAACTCTATCACTTAGGATGGTGCCTGAGGCAAAATAGGTGCTCAAAAGAAACAAAATCTGTTTTAGTGCAACTGAACTTGGCAAACATCATAGGAAACTTATTTATGTATATATGAAATTTTGTGAATTCTACAAAGTACTTCATCCAGAAGTAGTATAAATACATATATTATATGAAATCTATATAGCATATGGTACTTACAATAATCAGCAAATATAGAGGTTAATGAAAATGGAGAAATATATTAAAATGAAGTTTTATACCTTCAAGTATAAAAAGACGGGGGTATACCTTCAAGATGGTGGAGGAGTAAGACACAGAGATCACCTTCCTCCCCACAAATACATCAAAAATACACCTGCATGTGGAACAGCTCCTACAGAGTACCTACTGAATGCTGGCAGAAGACCTCAGACTTTCCAAAAGGCAAGAAACTCCCCGCAAAGCTGGGCAGAGCAAAAGAAAAAACAGAGACAAAAGAACAGGGATGGGACCTGCACTTCTGGGAGGGAGCTGTGAAGGAGGAAAAGCTTCCACATACTAGGAAGCCCCTTCACTGGCGGAGACGGGGGTGGCGGGGGTGAGCCTTGGAGCCACAGAGGAGAGCGTAGCAACAGGGATGCAGAGGGCAAAGCAGAGAGATTCCTGAAGAGAGGATCAGTGCTGAGCAGCACCCACCAGCCTGAGAGGCTTGTCTGCTCACCTGCTGGGGTGGGTGGGAGCTGGGAGCTGAGGCTCCGGCTTCGGAGGTCAGATCCCAGGGAGAGGACTGGGGTTGGCTACAGGAACACAGTCTGAAGGGGGCTAGTGCACCACAGCTAGCCGGGAGGGAGACCAGGAAAATGTATAGAACTGCCTAAGAGGCAAGAGACAATTGTTTCAAGGTGCACAAGGAGAGGGCATTCAGAGCACCATCTAAACGAGCTTCAGAGATGGGCATGAGCTGTGACTATCAGCGCAGACACCAGAGACGGGCATGAGACACATGGGCTGCTGCTGCAGCCACCAAGAAACCTGTGTGCACGCACAGGTAACTGTCTAAACCTCCCCTCCAGGTAACCTGTGCAGCCCGCCACTGCCAGGGTCCCATGATCCAGGGACAACTTTCCCAGGGGGAACACACGGCGCACCTCAGGGTGTTGAAACATCATGCTGGCTTCTGCCGCCGCAGGCTCGCCCCACATACCATACCCCTCCCTCCCCCCGGCCTGAGTGACTCAGAGCCCCCTAATCAGCTGCTACTTTAACTACATCCTGTCTGGGTGGGGAACAGACACCCTCAGGTGACCTGCAAGCAGAAGTGGGGCCAAAACCAAAGCTGAACCCCAGGAGCTGTGTGAACAAACAGGAGAAAGGGAAATCTCTCCATGCAGCCTCAGAAGCAGTGGATTAAATCTCCACAATCAAACTGATGTACCCTGCAACTGTAAAATACCTGAATAGACAACAAATCATCCCAAAATTGAGGTGGTGGACTTTGGGATCAACTGTAGACTTGGGGTTTGCTTTCTACATCTAATTTCTTTCTGGTTTTATGTTTATCGTAGTTTAGTATTTAGAGCTTATTATCATTGGTAGATTTGTTTATTGATTTGGTTGCTCTCTACCTTTTTTTTATATATATATTTTTTCCTTTTTCTCTTTTTGTGAGTGTATATGTGTATGCTTCTTTGTGTGACTTTCTCTGTATAGCTTTTGTCATTTGTCCAAGGGTTCTGACTCTGTTTTATATTTTTTTGTTTTGTTTTGTTTTGTATAGTTTTTAACACTTGTTATCATTGGTGGATTTGTATTTTGGTTCGGTTGCTCTCTTCTTTCTTTCTCTCTTTCTTTTTTTTTTAGTAAATTTTTATTTTTAATATATATTTTTTCTATTTTATTAATTTTATTTTATTTAGTTAGTTTTTATTTCTTTCTTTCCTTTTTTTTTCTCCCTTTTCTTCTGAGCTGTGTGGCTGACAGGGTCTTGGTGCTCTGGCCAGGTGTCTACCCTGAACCTCTGACGTGGGAGAGCCGAGTTCAAGACGTTGATCACCCAGCCCCATGTAATATCAAACACAGAAACGTCTCTCAGAGATCTCCAGCTCAATGTTAAGACGAGAAAGCTACAGTGCTGGACACCTTATGCCAAACAACTAACAAGACAGGAGCACAGCCCCACCCATTAACAGAGAGGCTTCTTCAATCATAATACGTTCACAGACACCCCAAAACACATGACCAGATGTTGCCCTGACCACCAGAAAGAAAAGATCTAGCCTCATCCACCAGAACACAGGCACCAGTCCCCTTCACCAGGAAGCCTATACAACCCACAGAACCAACCTTAGCCAATGGGGGCAGACACCAAAAACAACAGGAACTATGAACCTGCAACCCACCAAAAGGAGACCCAAAACACAGTAATTTAAGCAAAATGAGAAGACAGAGAATCACACAGCAGATGAAGGAGCAAGGTAAAAACCCACCAGACCAAACAAATGAAGAGGAAATAGGCAGCCTACCTGAAAAAGAATTCAGAGTAATGATAGTAAAGATGATCTATAATCTTGGAAATAGAATGGAGAAATTACAAGGAACTTAATCAATAGCAGAATAACTGAGGCAGAAGAATGGATAAGTGACCTGGAAGATAAAATAGTGGAAATAACTACTGCAGAGAAGAATAAAGAAATAAGAATCAAAAGAATTGAGGACAGTCTCAGAGACCTCTGGCACAATGTTAAACACACCAACATTCGAATTATAGGGGTCCCAAAAGAAGAAGAGAAAAAGAAGGGGACTGAGAAAATATTTAAAGAGATCATAGTTGAAAACTTCCATAATATGGGAAAGGAAATAGTCAATCAAGTGAAGGAGCACAGAGAGTCACATACAGGATAAATCCAAGGAGAAACATGCTCAGACACATATTAATAAAACTATCAAAAATTAAATACAAAGAAAAAATATTAAAAGCAACAAGGGAAAAACAACAAATAACATAGAAGGGAATCCCCATAAGGTTAACAGCTGATCTTTCAGCAGAAACTCTGTAAGCCAGAAGGGAGTGGCTGGACATATTTAAAGTAATGAAAGGGAAAAACCTACAACCAAGATTACTCTACCCAGTGAGGATCTCATTCAGATTCAATGGAGAAATTAAAACCTTTACAGACAAGCAAAAGCTAAGAGAATTCAGCACCACCAAACCAGCTTTACAACAAATGTTAAAGGACCTTCTTTAGGCAAGAAACACAAGAGAAGGAAAAGACCTACAATAACAAACCCAAAACAACTAAGAAAATGGTAATAGGAACATACATATTGATAACTACGTTAAATGTAAATGGATTAACTGCGCCAACCAAAAGACATAGACTGGCTGAACAGTTACAAAAACAGGACCCATATATATGCTGTCTACAAAAGACCCACTTCAGACCTAGGGGCACATACAGACTAAAAATGAGGGAATGGAAAAAGATATTCCATTCAAATGGAAATCAAAAGAAAGCTGGAGTAGCAATTCTCATATTAGACAAAACAGACTTTAAAATAAAGATTATTACAAGAGACAAAGAAGGACACTACATAATGATCAAGGGGTCAATCCAAGAAGAAGATATAAGAATTGTAAATATTTATGCATCCAACATAGGAGCACCTCAAAACTTAAGGCAAATGCTAGCAACCATAAAAGGGGAAATCGACAGTAAGACAATCAAAGTAGGGGAATTTAAAACCTCACTTGCACCAATGGACAAATCATCCAAAATCACAATAACTAAGGAAACACAAGCTTTAAATGATACATTAAACAAGATGGACTTAATTTATGTTTATAGGACATTCCATCTAAAAACAACAGAATACACTTTCTTCTCAAGTACTCATGAAACATTCTCCAAAATAGATCATACATTGGGTCACAAATCAAGCCTTGGTAAATTTAAGAAAATTGAAATCATATCAAGTATCTTTTCTGACCACAATGCTATGAGACTAGATAACAATTACAGGAAAAAAAATCTGTAAAGAATACAAACACATGGAGGGTAATAATACACTACTAAATAACCAAGAGATCACTGAAGAAATCAAAGAGGAAATCAAAAAATACCTAGAAACAAATGACAATGAAAACACGACCACCCAAAACCTATGGGATGCAGCAAAAGCAGTTGTTAAGAGGGAAGTTCATAGCAATACCATCCTACCTCAAGAAACAAGAAACATCTCAAATAAACAACCTAACCTTACACAGAAAGCAATTAGAGAAAGAAGAACAAAAAATCCCCAAAATTAGCAGAAGGAAAGAAATCATAAATATCAGATAAGAAATAAATGAACAAAAATGAAGGAAACAATAACAAAGATCAATAAAACTCAAAGATGGTTCTTTGAGAAGATAAACAAAATTGATAAACCATTAGCCAGACTCATCAATAAAAACAGGGACAAGACTCAAATCAATAGAATTATAAATGAAAAAGGAGAAGTAACAAGTGACACTGCAGAAATACAAAGGATCGTGAAAGATTACTACGAGCAGCTATATGCCAATAAAATGGACAACCAGGAAGAAATGGACAAATTCTTAGAAAAGCACAACCTTCCAAGACTGAACCAGGAAGAAATAGAAAATATAAACAGACCAATCACAAGCAGTGAAATTGAAAATCTTATTAAAAATCTTCCAACAAACAAAAGCCCAGGACCAGATGCCTTCACAGGTGAATTCTCACAAACATTTACAGAAGCACTAACACCTAGCTTTCTCAAACTCTTCCCAAATATAGCAGAGGGAGGAACACTCCCAAACTCATTCTATGAGGCCACCATCACCCTGATACCAAAACCAGACAAAGATGTCACAAAAAAGAAAACTATAGACCCGTATCACTGATGAATATAGATGTAAACATCCTCAACAAAATACTAGCAAACAGAATCCAACAGGACATTAAAAGGATCATGCACCATGATCAAGTGGGGTTTATTCCAGGAATGCAAGGATTCTTCAATATATGCAAATCAATCAATGTGATAAACCATATTAACAAATTGAAGTAGAAAAAACATATGATCTCAATAGATGCAGGAAAAGTTTTTGACAAAATTCAACATACATTTATGGTAAAAACCCTCCAGAAAGTAGGCATAGAGGGAACTTACCTCAACATAATAAAGGCCATACATGACAAAACCACAGCCAACATCACTCTCAATGGTGAAAAACTGAAACCATTTCCACTCAGATCAGGTACAAGACAAGGCTGCCCACTCTCACCAGTATTATTCAACATAGCTTTGGAAGTTTTAGCCACAGCAATCAGAGAAGAAAAAGAAATAAAAGGAATATAAATTGGAGAAGAAGTATTAAAACTGTCACTGTTTATAGATAATATGATACTCTACATAGAAAATCCTAAGGATGCCACCAGAAAACTACTAGAGCTAATCAATGGATTTGGTAAAGTAGCAGGATACAAAATTAATGCACTGAAATCCTTGTGTTCCTATACACTACTGATGAAAAATCTGAAAGAGAAATTAAGGGAACACTCCCACTTACCACTGCAACAACAAAAAAATAAAATACCTAGGAATAAAACTACCTAAGGAGACAAAAGACCTGTATGCAGAAAACTGTAAGATACTGACGAAAGAAATTAAAGATGGTACAAACAGATGGAGAGATATACCATGTTCTTGGATTGGAATAATCAACATTGTGCAAATGACTATTCTACCCAAAGCAATCTACAGATTGAATGCAATACCTATCAAACTACCAATGGCATTGTTCACAGAACTAGAACAAAAAAATTCACAATTTGGATGGAAACACAAAAGGCTCCAAATAGCCAAAGCAATCTTGAGAAACAAAAATGGAGCTGGAGGAATCAGCCTCCCTGACTTCAGACTATACTACAAATCTACAGTAATCAAACAGTATGGTACTGGCACAAAACCAGAAATATAGATCAATGGAACAGGATAGAAAACCCAGAGATAAACCCATGAACATATGGTCACCTTATCTTAAATAAAGGAGACAAGAATATAGAATAGAGAAAAGACAGCCTCTTCTATAAGTGGTGCTGAGAAAACTGGACAGCTACATGTAAAAGAATGAAATTAGAACACTTCCTAACACCATACAGAAAAATAAACTCAAAATGGATTAGAGACCTTAATGTAAGGCAATACACTATAAAACTCTTAGAGGAAAACATAGAACACTCTGTGACATACATCACAGCAAGATCCTTTTTGACCCACCTCCTAGAAAAATGGAAATAAAAACAAAAATATACAAATGGGACCTAATGAAACTTAAAAGTTTTGCACAGCAAAGGAAACCATAAACAAGGCAAAAAGACAACCCTCAGAATGGGAGAAAATATTTGCAAATGAAGAAACTGGCAAAGGATTAATCTCCAAAATGTACAGGCAGCTAATGCAGCTCAATATCAAAAATGAAACAACATAATCCAAAAATGGGCAGAAGATCTAAATAGACATTTCTTCAAAGAAGATATATAGATTGCCAACAAACACATGAAAGGATGATCAACATCTCTAATCATTAGAGAAATGCAAATCAAATGTACAATGAGGTATCACCTCACACTGATCAGAATGTCCATCATCAAAAAATCTACAAATAATAAATGCTGGAGAGGGTGTGGAGAAAAGGGAACTCTCTTGCACTGTTGGTGGGAATGTAAATTGATACTATGGAGAACAGTATGGAGGTTCCTTAAAAAACTAAAAATAGAACTATCATACAACCCAGCAATCCCACTACTGGGCATATACCCTGAGGAAACCGTAATTCAAAAAGAGTCATGGGGCTTCCCTGGTGGCACAGTGGTTGAGAGTCCACCTGCCGATGCAGGGGACATGGGTTCGTGCCCCGGTCTGGGAAGATCTCACATGCCGTGGAGCGGCTAGGCCCATGAGCCATGGCCGCTAAGCCTGCGCGTCCAGAGCCTGTGCTCCACAACGGGAGAGGCCACAACAGTGAGAGGCCCACGTACCGCCAAAAAAAAAAAAAAAAAAAAAGAGTCATGTACCACAATGTTCATTACAGCTCTATTTACAATAGCCAGGACATGGAAGCAACCTAAGTGTCCATTGACAGATGAATGGATAAAGAAGATGTGGCACATATATACAATGGAATATTACTCAACCATAAAAAGAAACCATATTGAGTTACTTGTCTTGAGGTGGATGGACCTAGAGACTGTCACACAAAGTGAAGTAAGTCAGAAAGAGAAAAACAAATACCGTACGCTAACACATATACATGGAATCTAAAAAAAAAAAAGAAAAATGGTTCTGAAGAACCTAGGGGCCGGACAGGAATAAAGACGCAGACGTAGAGAATAGACTTGTGGACGGGGAAGGGGGAAGTATAAGCTGGGATGAAGTGAGAGAGTGGCATGGACGTATATATATTACCAAATGTAAATAGATAGCTAGTGGGAAGCAGTCACATAGCACAGGGAGTTCAGCCCTGTGCTTTATGTCCACCTAGAGGCGTGTGATTGGGAGTGTGGGAGGGAGACACAGAGGGAAGAGATATGGGGATATATGTTTATGTGTAGCTGATTCACTTTGTTATAAAGCAGAAACTAACACATTGTAAAGCAATTATACTCCAATAAAGATGTTAACAAATTGTTTTTAAATAAATAAGAAGAAAAACTAAAGGCAGACTAGTGTTTTCTTTCCTTTTTCATTATAAAAGTAAAATATTATTTTAAAATAAACAGCATAAAAGTTTAACATTTTGAACTAGAATTTTGAACTAATTCAAATCAGAAGGTGGATTCATTCTTCTTACTATTAAGAAATGTGCATATTTGTGTGTGTGTGTGTGTGTGTGTGTGTGTACCAAGGTTTTAAAATATAAAATATACATTATTTTCCTCAAGCAAAATATTCAAGCAAAAATATTCTTAAGGACTTACTTTTACATATTTTATTATAGTGAACACAGTATATTTGATAATTTTATATATATTTATAGTTATATTTATAATTGTATTATTATAAATATATTATAACATATATAATACAAATATATATGATAAAATATAAATAAGCATGATAAAATATAAATAAACATAATAAAATAATACATATAATAAAGTAAAAATATTATATATATATTTCATTATTGAATACACATTCTAGTAATAAACTCATTTTCCATTAGTGCTTCTTCTATCTGCCTTTTCCTCACAAATGGGAACAACACAGAATATTCCAGACTAGCAGCCGGGAGATCTAGGCCTGGCCCATCAGCCCACTTGAGTCTGCAACACAGGCCTCCTCTTAGCTCTTCCCTACTTAAGTCTGAACGTTGTTGTGAAGATAAAATAGGATAATGTGCATGCTAGTGCCTTGAAAATTTTAAAGCACTATATAAATGTAAGATGTTATTGTAAAAGGGTGTTTAAAACTATAGCATAAAAAGACTTGTTATAAAAATAAAAGTGACTCTAGTCACTTATTTTTATGAGGTACTTTTCTCTCTTTGGAAAAATATAATTTACTAATTCGCGAGAGAGCTATTAATTTCTCAGTCTTTCACAGCCATTAAAGAAGGGATGATGACTTCAATTCAGTTTACAAATGGAGTGGGCATACTGCAGGGGAATGCTACTCTCATGTTACATATAAATGAAATTAAATTAAATTAATGAAAAGGGAAGAAAAGCATGTGTAGATAAACAACTAACTCATCCCCTCTGAGGCCCAATCGATGTCTGAAATGAGGCACCAGTTAAAATATATTCACTTTTGCACATCTCTTTCCCATGCTTCTTCAGATTTCACTTGGAAATTATTTCTAAAATACTATTAATAAAAATAATATCTGTATGGCATCTACAACACTTATGAAAAAATTATCATCAGGTTTTAAATTCAATGGGGCTTAGTGAGCCTCTGTGTATCTACAATGAAATATGAAAGGAATACTTAATGATTTTGTACAGTGTTTCCAGAATCCACTGCACAAATCTCTCAATGTCAGAAAGTCATCTTAAATGGTAAATGGTGGAAAACTGAACTCATGTCAATAGATAAGGATATTCTCCATACTTTGATTTTTGACTATTATATCAAACTGCTTTGGATTCTTTAATAATTTCCAAAATACAATGATCAATCAAAAGTGTAGAGTGTAAGAAAAGGAAAGTAATTCTCTAAAGGGCATGAAGCTTCATTTGTTCTGTAAGTTATCATCTGATTCAACCTTCATGATGGTTAGTAATAATCTGCTGCTGACAGCACATCCTGTTGGGTTATTGAAGAGGGAGATCTCTGAGTGATCTTAGGGAAATTTGTGAACCTCTCTATGACAGTTTCCTTATTAGCAAAATGGGGACAGATACTTAATTTTCAAGCTCTTCGTAATGCTTAAAAGGGTTAAATGTTATAAACCAAATTACATAAACTTTAATCAATGTAACTTTTATTAATATGCCACGATGTCATTGTAAATATATGTGAAATGACATATTCATTGGGGAGGGGTGTACTTGTGGCATGACATAGGACTCTCTATACATAGCTATTTTGTCATGTTTTCATTGATAACTTGTAAGAAGGTAAAGGACACATTAATATAATCTGCTGATGTCATAAACATAAGGGTATCAGAAATTAGATAGCTGTATTGATACCTAAAATGAACTTAAATTAAGAAGATGAAACTTACAAACATGTAGGGCTTGTAGAGAAGCTTCCTAGTGCATCTAAACACACGACAATAAACAAATGACTCATTCAGAAGCACCAAGGCATCCATTCTCTTCAGTCCATCAGCCACACCAGGACAACACTGCAACCTTCTCTTTGCAGCTGAGGAGAATCAAACTTTTACATTCATCAAGTTTAGATGAATTCATTTTAATGAAAGGAGACACTCTGCCATTGCTTATGAGGTACAATAAAATATTGCACTTGTTATGGACTCTTGAATCCAAATGCTATTGTTGGATTAACACTTATTGAACATTTCATAATTTGGGGGGAATTTTTATGTGTGCATTATCTCAGACATATAGTATTTAACTTAATTTTAAAAAAGAAAAAAATGGGCTTAAAGACTTAAAATCTCTTAACCAAGATCACAAGGCTAGTAAATTATAATACTGTAGTTATTGTGAGTCATTTGTTGAGAAAGCCCAGTCTTTAAGTTATGCTGCAGACCTGATGCAGTATCTTCCCCATGGAACCTTTCCCTCTCTCCCTCCCTCTCTCTCTCTCTCACTCTGTCTCTCCTGTGACTGGTCACTTTATATTTAACAGAAATCCATCTGCAGTTTCATGGCATAACATGTTCATGACCAGCACAGTTTTCAGTTATGGATATTACCTCTAAATTCTGCTGAGGAATGAACTGGTATTAAATCCTCCTTGTCTTTTCTGAAGATAAACATAATTTCTTGAAATGGACCATTTTCACTTAATTTTAATATAATCTGCTTGGAGCATCTACTGAAAATAGTACCTAAGCATAAGTTGCTGATTAGAGTCTTAGAAATATCTGAAAAAAAATTATGACTGAGTAAACCTTTACTTTTCAACAAACTTCATATACTCTTAGTTGTCCATATTTCTTTCTATTCCTAATATTTTTTATTACAGAAATGGAAAAATTTCCTTGTATAAAAACATGCAGGCCATGTCAGTGAGAAAGACTGTCAGTCTCTACGTTGTTTAGTTTTAGCATGAGAAAAATCCTTTAGTTTAGTGGTTTTGTTTTTAAATCTGATAACATTTTTAAGCTATTATAACTTGTTTTTTATTTCATTTAATTTAGTATTCTGCTTTATTCACCCACACGTCTAAGGCTTTCAGCAATGTGCCAGCTTAAAAATGTATATAGGAAACAAAATGGTACACTAGGAATCTCCAAGCTTTTGTTCCCCCAAAAGAAACATTAAAAAAAAAAAAATTCTTCACCAACGTTGTCAAAACTCTATAAAATAATCACAGGCTTAGAGCAACCAAGTTAACAGCCAATCAAGAAAAAGTCATCTTTAAATTGTAGGAAAACTTTGTGGCATTCTAATTCATCCTTGCCCCTACTCTCTCCCTGGCACAGTAGTAGTCCTGGTTTTGAGGTGGTAGCAATCTGGTTCCCAGTTCCCTCCCTTGAACAAGAGGGAGCAACATAGATCTTATCTGCAAGTAATTGTGGACATCTGTTCTAATCTGTTTGGGGGATAGCTAAAAGACTAACATGAGGTGCTCATCTCTAATTTGCCTAATTCAGAATTCAGGCAGGAAAACAGCAGGCATTATTTGTAAAAACTACAAAGTGACAACAGACTTACAGACCCCTGGAGCAAGGGATTATGAATGGACTATACAATAACCATCTATCTAAAGCTGGAAGGAGAAGCTGGAGTGAAATTAGGAAAATTAAAACATTCAAAAGCAACCATGTTTAAAAAAAGAATTTAGAAGGCTGAGCACATATCCAGGCAAGATGCTTACTCAAAAAAGTCCTGTGAAGACCTAAGCTTTCACCTTGGGCTGAACCCTAGATTTAGAGCAGGCCTAAAAAAACATTGATGGAGTGTCCCAGAACAGTCAATCTGCAAAGACTGGAAGAGATCCTGGCATTCAAGGAAATTTCTATCAAACCATTAGCTGAACATAAGACAATAAAACAGAGACTTTAGTGATCATATAGGACATGAAATGGTCTTTGAAAAAATAATTTGGAAAAGTGTCAAACAAATAGACTACTACAGCCTTCAACAATCAAACAAACACACATACACACACACACATGCACACACAAAACAAAAACAGCAATTTCTGAGGAAGGCAGAGATCTGATTTCCAGAGTTGCCACATTATACTTGTCAAGTGCTCAATTTTCAACAAAAAATCACAGGTATACAAAGAAACAGGAAAACATGGCCCATTCAAAGGAACAAAATTAATTGACAGAGCCTGTCTCCAAAGAATTTCAGATGTTAGAATGACTAGACAAAGATTTTAAAATAACTGTTAAAATATGTTCAAATAATTAATGAAAAATATAGTCAAGGAACTAAAGGAAATGAGAAAAAACAATATACAAATGAAATGAGAATACCAATAAAGAGTTAGAAATTATTAAAAAATAGCCAAGTAAAAATTCTAGAGCTGAAGAAGACAATAACTAAAATGAAAAATTTACTAGAGTTTCAACAGCAGATTTGAGCAAATCAGAAGAGAGAATCAGTGAACTTGAAGACAGAACTGAAATTATCAAGTCTGAGGATTGGAAAGTAAAAGAATCATCATCAACATGATTTTGAGGCATCATCAAGTAGGCCAACATAGGCACTATGGAAGTCCCAGGAATAGAAGAGGAAATGACAGAAATATTATTTGAAAAAATAATGTCTGAAAGCTTACCAAACCTGATGAAATGCATGAATCTACAAATCTAAGAAGCTCAATGAACTACAAGTAGGATCAACTTACTAGACACAGAGAAACATTATAGTCAAACTGTCAAAAGACAAAGATTATATATATATATATATATATATATATATATATATATAAAGCAACAAGAAAAGAGTGACTCATCACATACTATATCCAACAAAACAGGCTTGCAAAAATGAGAGGAAACCTAAGATATTTTGTGATAAACAAAAATCACAGGGAATTTACTACCAATTAAATCTGCCCTACAGAATGAAGTAAGTCAGAAAGAGAAAAACAAATATTGTATATTAATGCATATATGTGGAATCTAGAAAAAAAGTATAGATGACCTTATTTGCAAAACAAAAATAGAAACACAGACATAGAGAACAAATGTATGGATACCAAGAGGGAAAGGGGTCGGGTAGGAGGAATTGGGAGATTGGGATTGACACATATACACTATCGATACTATGTATAAAATAGACAAATGATGGGAACATACTGTATAGCACAGGGAACTCTACTTAATGCACTATGGTGTCCTAAATGGGAGGGGAATCCAAAAGGGAGGGGATATACATATAGGTATGGATGATTCCTTTTGCTGTGCAGTAGAAGCTAACATAATATTGTAAATCAATTATACTCCAATACAAATTAATTAATAAAATAAAAAGAAATGGAACAGACCAGTAAAATTACACTTGTGTGCTGCTTCAAGTACATAGCAGGATGAGTGAAAAATATTCTGTCACTAGATTTTGATATTAAAAACTGTTTCATTAGAGCCAAAAAAAAAAAAAATTCTAAAGGGAGTTCTTCAGGTCAAAATGAAATGAGTCTAAACAGTAACTCAAAGCTTTATGAAGATATAAAAATCTCTGATAAAATAGTTATATGGGTCAACATAAAAACAAGTATTATTATAACTCTGGTTTGTAACTCCTCTTTTTATTTAATATAGAAAATAAAAGACAAAACCACAAAGAAAATATCTATAGAATATATACACACAAGAAAACAATGGGAAGGGAATCTACACAAGCCATTACAAAAAAACAACTAAACACAAAAGAAAGCAGTAATGGAGTAAAAGGGACCAAAAAAAAGCTATAAAACATACAGAAAACAAATAAAGAGGCAGAAGTAAGTCCTCTCTTATATAATTTAAATGTAAATGGATTAAACTCTCCACTCAAAAGGCAGAAATTGGTAGAACGGATTAAAAAACAAAACAAGATCCAATGACACGTGGTTTAAAAGTGACTCATTTTAGATCTAAAGACACAAAAGGGATAAAAGTGAAAGGGTGGAAAAGACTTTTCCAGGCAAATAGTAACAAAAAGAGAGCTGTGGTGGCTATACTAATATCAGACAAAATAGACTCTAAGCAAAAAACTATTCTAAGAGACAAAGAGGAAAATTACATAATGATAAAAGGGTCAAGTCATTATGAAGATATATCAAGTACAAGCATATATGCACAGAGCCCCAAAAGATATGAAGCAAACATTGGCAGAATTGAAGGGAGAAACAGACAATTCTACAATAATAGTTTGAGGATTCTACACTCTATGTTCAACAGGTGTCCTCTTTTCCCAATTGCTGATTATGTAAACTCACCTACATTTTCCATCCGTATCCTTCCCACTTTCCTTTTGTTATCATTGAGAAATGTTTCCTTGTCTTATCACATATTTGTGAATTGTCCAGTTTTCCTTTTCTATTGCTTTCTAGTTTCATTCCATTGTGATTAAAAAAGATACACTATATGATAGCAATCTCTGTAAATTTATTAAGATTTGTTTTGTGGCCTAAACTATGGTCTATAGTGTAGAATGTTCCATGTGCACTTGAGAAAATGATGTATTTTGCTCTCTTTGGATCAAGTGTATATGTCTGTATATGTCTATATATGTCTGTTAAGTCTAATTGGTTTATAACATTGTTCAAGGCCTTTATTTCCTTACAGATTTCTGCTGGAAAAATATAATAAAGTAAAAATCCAATCAAATTTCACATCCTCCTCCAGATTTCCTTCCCTTTAAACCCAATCCATGAAAAGATAGGAATACAAAATATAAGCGAGCTTACTTAGTAATTGGTAATGAGGAAAAGAAGACATTTCTTTGTAAAGCTCATTTTTCTGAAGAAGATGTGGAGATATCTTCTGTAAATGACAAAGAAGGTGGGGTGGTACAGATGCTAGAGGAGAGATGAAAAAGTCTGCAAGAGCTGTGGAGTGTGAGAGTAAGATTTGACCAGTGTTGAGAGTAACTGGAAGTTAGGATGGGTTGCCTTGATTCTAATAAACCAGAATGCAATCTAATGTCCTGTAGGCCCCTAATAAATCACTTAGAGGAGATTCTGCTAGATGAATTATGGAACTCTATCCAACTTATTTTATACTATCATAAGCTTTGACAAAATTTTAGGTACCTTAAAATATCAAGCATTTAAAAAAAATTAATTATCCTATTTCTCTAAAAGTCCAAAGATAACAAAACAGATTTAAACATTATTAAGAACACAAAAAATATATGTTTATATATCTGGAATCATTTAGTTAATAATAAATTTAGCTAGGGATTTCCTGCACACAAAGTAAAAGGGATGCACGTTGACATACAGATTTCTTATTACCATTATAAAGGAAATCACCTGAGAAAACATTTATTTTTTTGGTGCTAAATGTCTAGCACAAAAAGTATCATATAAATCTTCATCTAAAGGACATTAAGTAATATAGTGGGCAATATCTTCAACTTTGAACTTCCAAAAGCATGGAAAATTCTTTAAAATGGCATTTCCTATAATATCCTTCAGTGAAAGCTGAGAGCATAATGTTAAATCTCAACTCAGAGAAGGCATTGCTCTGGAAAATTAAGATGGTTTTGTTCTTGTGATCTGATGGTTTACTTTAATCTGAGAATAAAATTTGTGGATTCTAGAGGAGGGGAGGGATGATTTATTTGTGTCTTCAACAGCTACTCTGAAGCACCACATGTCTCAAGCTAATCTTTAACAATAGTTAGTGTAAGATCAATTCCTAGTTGAATATTCTTATGGGGGCCTATGTAAATATTAGACAGCCTTCCAGGTCACTAAATGTGATCTTCATTTGTGCTTATTCTGCTATTTGCTCATTGAATCAAAATTGTATTACTATAATTATTAGTATTATTGGTAATAATAATTTTATGATTTGAACTTTCATTTCCAAAATCTTTAATTTTTTTTTAGTGGATTACATAGCTTCTTACATATCTTTTAGGATTTTAATTGTGCTTATTTTAATATGTTGATCTAGTTGCTCTATTAACTCTCCATTTCCCAAAGTATACTTTGTGGTGGTAGGTATCCTTGTCTTTGGTCAGCTGTGTGTGTTTCTTGGATATGTGCACACACTTATGTATCTAATTACAGAGGCTTTCCTCCAGTAATGGTGTAGACACACATAGCATGAGTTGCCTGATGAGGAGAAAACACTAGTATTGAATGCTTCGTGTTCTGAGTATGGGTCTTCTTTCAGTCAGGATGTCCTCATACTCTGTTTCTCAATGGCTTCAGAAAGATTGGAGTGGGCTTGGTTCCCTGAATCCTCCTGATGTGGTAACCAAAGCGTTACTCCATGGGATGTCCCTTCTGCCATCTCTTTTTGGAGTAACCCAGGAGATATGCCACCTTCTATAGTGGTTTCCTGATAGATTTCTGGTTCTCATCTTCCTAATTCCAATTTCACATGCCTTTCATCTTTGAGATTTCTTTTTAATTTCTGATGTAACATGTTTCCCTTTTTTAAGGTGGAGTTATTTTTTTTAATATTTATTTTGTGTGGTTAATAGTTATTCGGGACAGAACAGGATGGGAATATTTCCTCATGTGCTCAGTCTGCCATCTTATTCAAATCCCTCATGATTCTGGTGGGGTTTAGAATACTAAACAAATAAACACTTAATTAAATAGCTCCCTGAGAAGATATTCCTTATAAATGGAGATACCGAAATCTGATTTTAAACATGACCAGCTTTTACTTACAGAATAATATAAAGGATTTACTCTATTGATCCACGAAGCTGAAAATGAACAAACCTAACATTTAAATTATGATTTTCCGTAGCTGAGATGTCTTTTTCATAGCTCATTGAGTATTTTGTAGAGTATAACTGCCTGCACAGAAAATCCTCATTCACTGATTTTTATATGGATCTTTCCATTTAGAAAAATAGTCATCAACTGTTTTTATATTCAAACTTGACAATTAAGTTTTATTTTTCAGATAATCTGAATTCTTTTTCTCTTTTACAGTACTTCTCATAATAATAAGGCTTACAGTAATTTAACCAGGATTTTACATTTGTAAACTGTAAAATGCTGTTAAGAAATGACACGCCATTTTAGTTTTATGGCCCACACACAAAATTTGATCAAATAGTTGTTTGATCAATTCCAATGCTTAAGAAGAAATAGGCAAATTCTTTCTTTTCACAGATAATATGGAAATACTTATTTAAGACATAAGCAGTTTTCAAACATTTCCAGTAACATCTGGGTCACCACACCCACAATATAAAACAAGAGGCTATAGGGCGACCCTCTTCCTGTCCACTATCCCAGGGGTCGGTAACTTGGTTTCATTCATTTTTTTTTCCTCTAATCTTTCTCTAATAAGTTCATTTGAAGCACACTTACATTCACATGCACAATGAGGAAAATGATGTCAATCACTTAATGCCATTTTCTTTTCTTTCTTTTTTTTTCTGATAAAAAAAGATCAGAAGCCAGAATAAAGATTATTCATGAGACAGATATCATGTTAAATAGGAATGTATGCTTTCAATATGAATAATGGTCTCTAAAGCTGAAAAAAAAAGTGTTTACTTTCAAACACAGGTGACCTAATCAGCACTTTATAAATGATTAGGGGAGCTCAGTTTCTTCTTCTGGAAAATGGAATTGATAATATTAAATATTTGGTGAAGGGCTATTTGGATGTGGAACTGCATAAATTATATCTGTGATATTGGTATCTGATAACTGCATTTCCAATAGGAATTACAATTAAGACCCTTGCAATATGACATACTTTTGATCATTTTAATTTCCTTTGTGATTGCAGAGAATGATAATTCTTTGGGGGACTTGACTCCAATTTTCACATTACAAAAGACAAGTCTGGATAATGGAATAATGAAAAGATGAAGGAAGTCTTGATCTCCAATCTCTTACTTCTACCATTCCCATTTCTTCAGTGGGATGCCACCTGTGTTCTGCTCATTATAAAACTTTTAGCAAGAGGCTAATGAAATGCAAAGCTTTCTATAAGAACAGGACTAGCCTTCCTATCAAATCATCTAAAATATTTATTTGCTTTCTTGAATAATTGATAGGGGCATCAGCTCTCCCGGTCAATTGATTTATTAAGGGACTGTTTGGAATTAAACAGCTTAAAGATATTAGATTTAGCAGTGATCTTGCTTGTTAGCATATTCATTTACCTACGGGAGCCCCCATTAGATATTGTTAATACATGACGTTTCCAGTCACGGCCTGGATCTCCTCAAATTGCATTAATGCCAAGCTGTTTAGCCACAGAATAACAGGTTTGATTGAGTGCTTGGGTTTGGTGTAATTAGATTTTCCTAGAAAAGGGGGACTACTTTAATGCCATGTGCATTAAACTAGATATGTCATCAGCATTACTGTAATTGGTGAACAGGAATGCTGGAGACCTGGCTGCATCTGAATGTTTGTGTTTATGGCTCACCCGTCCATTCTCATAGATGACACATAATAGCTGTGCTTACTTACATATGCATGACCCTGAAAGAAAAAAAAAGGAACTGACCTCTTTAACAAGCACCTCTTTTGAAAAAGGTAGAAAATTCTATCCTGAGTAATGGGATCAATTTTTTGTTTGCTAAAAGTGCCAATTATTTCTCTTACTGAAAAGGTCACGTGGCTGGTTAATCAATGATGAAAACAGTGTGTGAATGTATGTGGGTATATTCATGTATTTGATTTGCATTTCACTCTGAAACTATCTGCTTCAGTTTCAAACTGCTATTCTGATTAAAGGCCACAACCACACTAGAAGAATTCTTGTTCACCAATGCTTTCTCCTAGGAATTACATCTTCTTATAAACAGAGATACAGGTATAGGAAATAAAATTATTTCTGATCACTTTTCTCTAATGGAGCTGATTCATCTTGGGTTTAAACAACACTGACTTTGCCCATCAGGGAACAATGAGCCCCTATACGACAATCTGTGGAGTGGGATAATTTAGGAGCATGGATTAAGTTGGTCTTAGACCAATTGGGAAGTAGCCAATCTTTCTTTTCCATTTCCATTTCTATTTACTTTCTCTCTTCTCTGGGTTTAAGGTGTCCTTGGATTACACCTTAGTTGTCCACAACTTAACCTGGAATGCTCCACTTGGTTTTGACTTCCTCTTTCTCTGAATCACATCTTAAATTAAAATATATATATACTGACCTTCTCCATTTCCTTAGGTTTATTTTTTTTGCGGTATATGGGCCTCTCACTGCTGTGACCTCGCCCGCCCGTTGCAGAGCACAGGCTCCGGAAGCGCAGGCCCAGCGGCCATGGCTCACAGGCCCAGCCGCTCCGCGGCACGCGGGATCCTCCCGGACCGGGGCGCGAACCCGTGTCCCCTGCATCGCAGGCGGACTCCCAACCACTGCGCCATCAGGGAAGCCCTTCCTTAAGTTTTTGATCACACAAAAAACATAACACTATTTCATTTGAAGTTACATACATATTAATACATAGTAACCAAATGTATATGTCACTCTGTAATTTACAAGGTTATCTCATTTACTGCTATCACTTCTATATTTGGTTAATGAATCTGAACTTTGGGAAAATCAGTCTAGTTCTCTAAAGTCACTCAGCTAATAGGATTAGAATCAGCATCTGAATCATTTCAATGTTCACCCTCTTGCTGAAACCACACAACTCAGACTGGGACTTGAATCCACTGTCTTTTAAATGAAATCACACACCTGGTCTCAAGACTTAATGAAGCTCAGGCTGTTTATGTCACGTTGCAGAAATAATTCAGTGAGGTGCAAAGTGATAGATGAGAAGTGAATTTATTTAGAGATACACATTCCATAGACAGAATGTAGTCCAACTCAAAAGGTGAGAGCGGCCCCAGGGCATGGGGTCATCTCGGAAAGTGAAAGTGGCTATGGAAGAAACACTCTCTACAGACAGAGTGTGGGCCATCTCAGAAGGCAAGAGGCCCCAAAATACTGAGTGGTTAGTTTTTATGGGCTGGGTAATTTCATAGGCTAATGAGTGGGAAGATTATTTCAACTATTTTGGAGAAGAGGTGAGGATTTCCAAGAATTGGGCCACCACCCAATTTTATGGTCAGTTTCAGAACTGTCATGGCATCTGTGGGTGTGTCATTTAGCTAATACATTACAATGAGCGTATAATGAGGCTCAATGTCTACTGGAAGTCAAACCTTGCACTATCTTGGGCCTAATCCGTTTTAACCATTTATGTCATATCTTCAATGGCTATGTCATTCTTTTAAAGGTTGTCCCCTGTCCCCTTCCTCCCTGTTTCATTTCCACTAAAATATACTGTCTCCTTAATGATGTTGACAGTCAGCAAGTACTTTTTGAAGATAGCTCCTTAATCCAAAGGAAGGACTCAGACTGGGTTAATTTGTGGTTGGGTGGGGAAGGATAGGCTGATATTAAGTGGCTGGTGTGTTAGACTGAGTTTGAGGGTAAAGGGGCATTTAGAGAAGGGATCATCCCAAGTGGGTTCTTTTGATATGTGGGGGGAAGGGTGTTACTTAGAAAGCCTAGTAAATGGTCTGGTGTCCTTTTCATTCTGTATTAGTACAGGTGATTCTCTTAACATTAGAAGTTGTTGATAGGGTTGCCAAACAATGACAACTCCAAATGTCTATATGGGAGGGAATTAGAGTAGAAATCATTAGAAGGAGTCTTGTTTTGAAGCTAAGTTTACATAGCAAGCACCCTGTTTTTACTTGGATTGGGGCCCTATGCAAATTACATGGCAGAGTAATGCCATCCCCACCCCTGATCATACCTATACTTTGAGAGAGGAGGAAGTTTAGCAAGATGGAAAAAATCTTCTCAATCTACTTCCATTGACCATTTGCAGAACTGAGATTATCCTATTTGGTTGTAAACAGCATTAAGATAAACATATTTGCCAATGGTGTCTTCACTAAATTTGTGATGGAATTCTAGATCTCCAAAAGGAATTCTCAAAAACAAAATGCTTCCTAAAATATTTTTAAAACCTTATAAACAATGAGTTACGTCAGCAATTATCCATGAATAAATGCAAAAGCAAATGGGAGTAAAGAGGTGTTGGAGTCTATTTTACTCCATTATATTATCACCTTATGATAGTTTCAAACTTATTTACCAGTTTCTGAAAAATATAATCTTAATGAGATACATTCTCCCTAATAATGGCTGTGTAGTGGGTTTGTATATTAGTACAGAGACCAATGGAGATGCCACTTGCTGGAAAGGCAGTTTTGGGGGAATTAGAAGCCAGAACTGATATAATCTACTTTATTTTCTTGAATAAAATAAATACATACATATACACATTTATAAATATAACATACACTATGCATAATATGACAAATGTATACTATATACATATAATATACTACACATAATACTATTATTGTATGTAAAAGAAAGCAATGACTTTCAGTAATGAGACTGTAAACTGGCTTCCTAAGGCTGATAAGAGGCAGCCTTGAACTATTGTGAGTATTGTTGGAAATAGTTCATAGTTCAAAAAGGTGGCTAATTTTCAGGGTAGTATTTACTTGAGACAATTCTGCAATGTTTATTTTATGTACATATAAAAATATTCTTAACATTCTCTAGAAGTGTTATCATACCATCTCCCTCTCTCTCTCTCTGCCCCCCCCACCACACACATGTACACACGCACACACAGACACACACACACAGCCAGTTTCCTGAGCTGTGACCAGAGCAGCTCCTTTCCACAGCATAGCATTCCACCTTGCCCCCCAACGGTGCCTTGGTTCAGGTTTGGGGAGGGTCAGGATAGGTGCTCACCCCGTTCTAGCCACAGGAGAGTTCATTCAGTGGGCAGATCATCAGGGAACCCTCCAGACACTGAGTGCGCCCCGCCCCCGCCCCCCCCCACCCCCGCATGAAGGTTGCAATCCACTGGAGGTAGGGGTGGGAGTGGGGCCTTCTTCATGTATTAGGTTACTGTGACCTCAGGCAGGGGACTTCCAGGTCCTCAGTCAAGTCCTGTAATTTCAATTTTCACTGGGTCCAGACAACACCATAGCCAGTCCCGCACATACATGCTCGCATAAAAGCTCAAAGCAATTGCTGCTGTCAAACGTTGGCCTCACCAGCTCCAAGTGCTTCCATAATTATTAATGCTCTAACCATCGCTTCCAACAGACACAAACACACTTTTGACTTGGAAGCAATAAACTTTATAATGGTTCAGAGATTTGCCTACATTTACAGAATTTTCTTAATACTTCTGTTGTTAACAGGGAAGTGATTAAATGCTTGTCAAAAATCCCTAGAGGCAGTGAGTTAGTAAGTTAATTAAACACTTTCCTAGGACTCAGTTTCCTCATTGACCAAAATGGATACCAATGATTGTTAATGACTGAGAAAATATTTAACATTTTTATGAATATTATTTCCCCTCCTCCTTCCTCCCTCTCCCTTCTCCACTCCGTCCTCCCTCTTCTTCTTCCTATTATTATTATTGCTATTACTATCATCATTGCATCACACTAACAATTCTTGATCAAATAAATCAAGATCCCTGCATTCACTCATATCACCACTGCCTACATCACCTCCCGAGTATAATAGGGTGGACTATCCATAAATACACTTAAACTCTTCTTTTTCTTTTTTTTCCCATTTTGGGCTTTTTTGCCTCTTTATTTCCTCTTCCCCTAGCCTGTCTGGTTTCCAGCACTCAGAGCCATCTCTGAACAATGTAAGCACTGCTGTAGGGACCACTGATTTTGACAATTCCTCCAAAAAGAATTTGAGTTGTTATTAATAAAACTCCTGTTTTTAGAGACATTTGGGAGAGAATCTATGCAAATATTTGGTAATTTCCTTTGAGGATTATCATATACCTATATGAAAACATTAAGTCTTTGGACTTAATGTTAAAGTTATTAAAGTTTTTAAAGTTTTTTAAAGTTTTTAAAGTTTTTTCCTTTGGATTAAAAACTCCTACTTCCTTGACTCTTCACAAGTAAACTTGAACCATCCCACTCTGAACCAGGTTAAGAGTGACACACCCAGTTGGGTGGTCTAGGGCTAGATACAGTCTCCTCCAGAGGCTGGCCAGAGTGCAGTAACTCCTCATGAATCCACCAGCCTACCCAGATTCATATTTCTGATTCATGGTCAGCTTGTCAGTGACTATGAGCCCTAGATTCTATATTTGTGGAGTTTATTGCTTTTTCTTCTGTGATGTGTGACCCTGCATTCAGAAGACTTCATTCTGCTTGTTTCTGACCATTTCTCCAAGTTGTCAAGAGTGTTTTTTTTTTTTTGGTTTTTTGGGGTTTTTTTTTGCGGTACGCGGGCCTCTCACTGTTGTGGCCCCTCCCGTTGCGGAGCACAGGCTCTGGACGCGCAGGCTCAGCGGCCATGGCTCACCGGCCCAGCCGCTCCGCGGCATGTGGGATCTTCCTGGACCGGGGCATGAACCCGTGTCCCCTGCATCAGCAGGCGGACTCCCAACCACTGCACCACCAGGGAAGCCCAGGAGTGTTTTTGAATTATACTCCTGTATTCTAGAGTTCCAGTTAGCTTTCTCTCTTTGGTTCAAAGCACAGGTACAATGAGTATTCCCCATGTAAAAATATTTTGTTGTCTTTTTATAAATGAAAACCAAATATATTTTCAATTATTTTGGTTACAGTGTTGTAAAAAGATTAAAAAACAGGATAGAAAGATCTTATATATAGTATGTGTATATATATATATATATCTGTATCTGTAAATAAATGGATTGATATGAATGTATACTTGTGCATGTGGAATTTATTCTTCTGGCTTAAGAAGGCAACTCGATGAAGTGACATACTTCTGCTAAACAGCACACCTCAAGGTTTGTTATGCGGCTTCTGAATTATCCCACCTATTTGAGGAACTGAGATTACATTATGCGTATTATTGAACCAGACAAATAAGGTGTGGATGTTGAATTGAACAAACTCCTGTTTATATTCATGGCTTGATATTTTATTTAGGAAAGCAATTCTCATCACACGTCCAAAAAGAAAAATAAAAGTGAGGGAAATTAAGATCCTAAAATATTCATTTTATTTTTCAGGAAAAGAAAGCACATCACCTTCAAGGAACATGAATCTTTCTCTCTCCCTAACTTCTCACTCCATTCCCACTAGAGCTCAGCTTTGGCCGTACTGAGTTTTTTTCCCCCTTGGTTTCTTTGTGTGCGTGTGTGTGCGCACGTGTGTGTGTGCGTGTAGGGAGAAACAGCCATGTGCCTGAAGTGGCAACAACAGTCAGCGGAGCCAGAGCCTTAATCACTGTTTACTGATTGAGTCCATTTTACTAGCAGGCAGTGCTTTTCCTGAGAGCTGTTTTCCTGGCGGGGTGCAAGACTGCTTTCGGGGGAAAAGGGCGTGTCTGCGTGCTGCCTCGCTCACCATCCCTGGCACAGTCCCGCCACCACTGGCAGGGCCTTGCACCAAGGCAATGGGCCGGCATGTCAGCCTCTGCCTCTGACGGTGCTCATCTGGTGGCGGTGTTAATGAGAGCTGGAGAAAAGCAGAAGGGAGGGCACAAAGGACCCAACAGGGCATCAAAACAATACCTATGGCAGCCAGCACCAACACATTTCACACTGCGTCTCCACTCATGGGCTGAAAAGAATTGAAAATGACAGATCAAGGATTTTACCTTCCCCTCTGAAAGGCTTTTTTGTTTGGTTTGTTTACACTGCTCTGAGGTTGCCTGGCTGTTACTGTTGTTGCTGTCTTTCCGTTCCGCATTTTCGTACAATTGTGGATGTGTTACACTTAAAATAATGGATGAGACATGAAAAAGAAAGAAGGTCCCTTAGAAATTGCTGGTATTTCTTGAATAGGTTTTCATCACCTTCAATATTGCCCCTCCTTGTTTCCCTGTTTGTTGTGATCAAGCCCTAAACCTCTCCATCGATGGGCAAATCCGGACAATTGCGGAGGTGGGTGGGATGACCTGTGAAATTAGGGCTGCAGGTAAAAAGAGAATTGGGTGGTGGAGGCTTTGAAAACACTCTGACGGTATTTATGTTGGTGTGTGGACATCAGCGGTATCCCTGGGCTCTTTTAGGAAACTACTCCCAGTATCAGTCAAATGGCTGCAATTCATCCCCATTCACACGTGTCATCTTTGAATCTGTTCAGGATGAGGGGACCAATCAGTGATCAGATGTTGGGGTCTACATTGGTCTTAGGCCTAGGAAAATTCAAGGGCATGCATTGAAGCCAGGGATGGGACCCAGGGCTTTATCTAAAGAGGGGCATGCCAGCCTCATGAAGTTCATGGTTACAATAATTCCCCCAAATGAAAATGTTCTGTCCCTCTCGGGCTCTTTGCTCCTCTGCTGTCGAGTCCAGATGCTTTGGGGGTGGTTTCCAGCCCTGTGCTGCCTGCATTTATTTACTTGAAGGACCTATTTATTCATCCCAAATAAAATGTTCAGCAGGAGATTGCAAAGCCATCAGTGGGGATCAATGGTGGTGACTGAGTGCCTTGAAACTTCCTAACCTGGCATCTTCATTTTTCCTCCTGTCCAGGCGGCCTTTTCCCACAAGCACTGGACCCACTGTCACACCCAGTCCCCACTCACTGTCTTCTTTCTCCCCAGGTGTAGTAGGCCCATTTCCCCTTTCCAATAAACAGTTGCCTTGGCCACCTGAGAATTATCTCTATAATCTCTCTGTCTCCTGTTAACTCACAGGACTCAAGGATACTTGGGAATGACGTGAATGTCTATGGAGCATCTTGAAAACATTTCATATAAACTGCACTTGCTCTCTTTAAAGCACTTCATGCATTCTTACAGCATCAGCTTAAGAAAGCATGCCACTTTTAATTCATTAGTGTTTATCACAACATATGCTAGTGATGTATTCCTTTCCAACCTCAATAAAAAGCCCTCTGATTTCTATCTTACCATCATTATTCATATTAATAATGATATAAATAAAACATTCCTAATGCCTTTATAAATAGCCATCAAGTGATGTTATTTCTAAGGATTATGTTTTGGAGAATCAGAGACACGTCTGACAAAGTAAGGTCTCTACAGTCTTGCTTCAGCCAGGCTAGTCACTACCTTTGCCTGTGTAAATAGGACTCCGTTTCATGTGTTAATATCATGAGCAGTTGAACATCCACCAAATGTATATGGTTAGCGCCTTTAGAGGCGCAGAGGCAGACACCAGAACCCCGTTTCTGCTCTCCGTGATTGTGTAGGTAAGTGATCCCAACACCACATAGAGGGCTCTGACTCACCAGAGACGTTGTTACAGATGTTAACTACTTTGCTTGAAAAATCAAAGAAATAGCTGACCTAAAACAAACTAGAAACATCCCTCAAAAGTAGACTTATTTCCCTAAATGAAGTAGAGCAGTGGCATGAACCACTCTGGATTTTTGTAGGAGTAAATGGTCACAAGGATGCCCTCATCTTCACAAATATCCACAAAATTATCTCGTTTAAAGTTTTTATTTTCTCCTTTTCTACCCAAGGTAGATAATAAATATATGATGTGGAGGGGAGAGAGAGAGAAAAGGAAAAAAGATAAAGTGAGAAAAAGAAAGGAAGAGAGAGATCACCTTTAAGTCTTTTCTTTTCTCTTTCTTTCAAATGACACAATAGAATTTTTTTTTTTCCTAAAGTTGTATTAGGGATTCACTTAAGCAGAAATGAACTGTAATATGCAAATAGTTCTAATTGGACTGCTAATAGAGCGTGTCTCTGTTGTTTTTTTGTAGGGAGTTTTATGCCTATGTAATCAGTGCAGACAGCCGTTAAGTAAATGAAGAGGCAACTAACAATGTCAGAAAAGAGACCGGGCGGTTCCGGCTGACACTACCCTAATCTTCCAGGACCCATTAAATGGCAGTTTCAACGCATTACCTACCATAACATCCTTGAATATCACTGATTTTATTTGCAGTATCAAACATTCCATTTCATGCCCCATTAACAGTGGGAGCCTGAGCTTTTTGACGCAGCTAAACATTTTACTAACTACCTGGACTAAGTAACCAATTAACTTTTGGAGACAATACGGCCAATTAAGCGCGAAAAGGTAAGGCTGTCATCCCCCACGAAAATTGAATTTCCTTTTCCTGATGGCACTCATTGTCGCCACTCAATTGTTAATGGGGATTCAGTCCCTATTAAAGTATGAAGGCAAAGCCGAATGGGAAAGTTCAGAGGACTTAGTTCCTAAAGAATAGGTCACCAAG
Source organism: Orcinus orca (assembly GCF_937001465.1). Lineage (NCBI taxonomy): Eukaryota > Metazoa > Chordata > Mammalia > Artiodactyla > Delphinidae > Orcinus > Orcinus orca. Next base: position 70,855,838 of record NC_064560.1, read on the forward strand.
TGTCCCAATTGGCCACTAATTCAGTTAACTTTTCTTCATGCCAGATTACTTATTTGATGTGACTGGAGCAGGGCTCTCAGATGACATTCTGTGATAGTACATTGCACAATCTGGTAGCTTCCAAGGAACCCACAGGCCCAGGGCTGTAGTTTGGGACGTTATATGGAGGTTTGGGAGGGAAAAAAACAAAACAAAACTGTTTTTTTGTTATTATTATTATTTTTTTATAGCAGAAGTGTCGGTGTCAGAAAAGATATCGCCCTGGTTATCACCACCTTGGACTCTTCAGAAATAGAAACAAACCCTTGTATGGAAAGGTGTGCTCCAAATTAACCCTCTGTGGTTTAGGAAGTGATTTTCTAAATGGCAGGCAAGGTCGCTGGTGGTGATTCTGCTTGGTGGATTTGACTCTAGTTAACTGGAATGGTGCACAAGTAATGAACTTGGATATCACATTTTGAAAGTGTGAGGCAAATTTTATCCTCCTGGTAGGAGGCGTTTATCTTTGGAGGTGCAAAAGAAAATTTGTCCTGGAGGGAATCTTCCATAGACCTTGTATGAGTGAAAAACATGAAGCTTCTAGTAAGAGCCATAACCCAAATGTGGGACAGAGATTCATGTGTCTGGTTCTGGTTTCTTTGTTTGTTTGTTTTGTTTTTTAAGAACACCTTTGTGAAAATGTAGCTGTTCTAAATGTGAAGAAAAATCAAGGATTTTGAAAAATTGGGAAAGAAAAGAATTCCAGCAATGATTAGTTGAATCTGACTGGGTTATGAAAAATGTAAGGCTTGGATATTTAATGTTGGCAATCATTCCTAGAGCAACACAATTCCGTGACATTTGTTTAAAGCCTTTTCACCTACATTTAAAATCAGATTTGAGCCTGAAAACTCATAGGCAAAGCACTGATCTGAATTGTGCTTGGAATTATTAATTTCCCGTATTGTTTCAATGGTAAAGAATTTTGGTTCCCATAGAACAGCTGTTGAATTGCCATGGAGGGAAAATACATGGATTCCATTGTTATATTAATATTCTAGATTCATAATTTTTTAATTTTGTTTCTGCAGTGATAGGAAGCAGGAGCAAAAAGGATTAATGTTATATCCTTTCAAGTTTAAGTGCCTTTTGAAGAACTTGATAAGAATTGTTGCTTCCGAAGAAGATTTAAATAAGAAATGGTTCTTCTATATTAGTATGGATCAATTAATAACATTGACCGAAATCTCCTTTTGAACATTTTCTTGGATTTTAATGATCTTTTCTCAAGAGACACCATTTTCTTTACAGAAGTGATTGCTGTGGGCTATTTATTTTAGCCATTTTCCCATGACAGTGGATGATTTTTAAATGATTACAATAGTTTGAACTTCCTGTTATTTAAGATAGAGGAGTAAAACCAGATCTCAAATGCTTCCCACTCCCACCCTCCAACGTCGCCACAGGAGAATAATGAAAACAAATAAGCAATGACAAAATTCCAACAGCAGCACTCACACTGTGGAAAGGGCTGGTGGCCAGAAGCACCCAAAAATCCACATCAGTAAGTGAAGGGGGCAGGAGACATTTTAGGAAGCACCAAAACTTCCCAGGCTGCTCAGCATCCTCTGGTACCAGGATGCCCTATGGAGCTTCATACAGAGATGCATTGTAGCAGACTCTGGGGCTGTTCCTTCCAGCCCTCTCCACGGTTAAGGGAGAAGCCGAATTTCATCTCTTGGATTTATGAGGAGTGAAAACTTCAGAGGAAGGTGAATAATCCATGTTTTCTCTGATGCAAATGTTTCTTCAGGACCCCGTACTGTGTCTCTCCTACTAGAGGAAGATACAACATTGAGACACCAACCTTGATATTGGACCTTTAACAAGCAGAGAGGGCAGATACCAGGTGCAGCAACCAAGGTTCCGTAGAGATTTCATCTCCAATTCTCAGGCTACAGAAAATCCAGCCCTCAAACTATATATCTCAGGGGAGGATATGTGGAGTGTTGAGGGTTGGGGCTGTGGATGGAGGGAGTGGGAAGGAGGAGACTGCATAATTATATGGAAAAGCAAAAACAAAAAGGTAAACAAAACTAGGATTCTGGAACTTACTTTCTATATACCAGATAAATAAATAAATATATACACACATATATACATATATATACAAATAAGATTTAAAAGTTTCTAAATTAGGATTCATCAATCATTAAATAAACTATTTAGAAGAAAGCATGGGTAAATTTGGTTTTCATCTTGGAGTGGGTAAGTCTTTCTAATAAACAAAACAATATTATGAGATAAGGTAGATATACTTGACTAAAAGTATTCTGGATAACAACAGCAAAAACAAATACCACAATTTTTAAAAGGCTATATATATCAAAGCCAATCTAGGAAATAATGTGTTTCATCATTGGACAAAGGCCTATTTTTTCATTAATAAAAGCTCAAACAAATCGATTAAAAAATAGAAACCTGGCAATTTACAGAGAAATATATACAAAGAACCAAAAATATATACTTAGTCTCTCAGTTTTACTTACAGTTTTAAAAATTGCAATTCAAAATGAGAACAGGCTACCATTTTTCATCTCTTTGATGAAATAAATGCCAAGGTTGGTTTCTCCCCAGAACTAGAGAGTTTGGAGGCAAACTACCACCTCCTCCAAACTTTCTGGAGACAAATTTACTGATGCATCTCTAAATTCAAAATAAATACTTTTCTAGTTACACACACACACATACATGCATGTAAATATATACATACATATAATCTTCAATATGCAATTTATGTGTGTTATACATATGTAACTTTTTGTTTTTGAAAAGATTAAAAAATAATCTTTAAAATGTTTTTTAAAAATAATTTTGACAACAGTAAAGTATCTGTCAATAGAAAAGTGTCAAATTATGGATAGAGAGAGGCCCTAGATATATTAAGTTAAAAAAATCCAATGCACCATGATTTATGTAATATAATTTCTTCTACTTATATGATATTTTTCATTAGGTATACATATAAACATATGCATATATATTTCATATATATTTGCTTTATACTATTATGTATAAATATAACCCCATATATTCTGGAACCTAGTACGAGCATGAATGTTTATATTTTCTGAAAGAAATTACATACAGTAGTGGCATTTGGGTTTTGGTGGCGTTTGTTGAGAGAGAGGCTTTTACTTCTTTGGTTGTTTTGAGTTTTTAAATTATGCACAAGTTCTTTTATGTTGTAAATTACTATCAACATTGTTAATGAGAGTAATAACCTTATGGGGACATTTGACTTATTTGACTGTTTTTTTCTTTATATTTCTTACTAGAAACTATCAAGGCTGCTTTTTAAAAAAAAAAAAAAGCTTTTTTTTTTTTTTTTCTTGCTACCTATGTGTTTATACATCAGGGGAAATTTAGAAAACACAGCCTTTTCCTACCATCAAAACCCAATATCATTTGTCCCTCTGGATGTTCCTGGAAGGCCTATAGTGCCCAACACTGCAATGAAACACAAACACAGCTCTTCCCTCAAGAAACTTACGTTTTAATAAGGGCTATATATTCTAGTAGATGGCACATGTGATAACAGGGTGCAATTAATAATCCATTAATGGTACTTGCAAGGTTGCAATGACAAGATATAAATGAGATGCCTAATCATGTTTGGACTTGGATTAATATTTAGCTTTTTGAGATAATAGTTTTCCAATAAATAAAGTAATATAGTTCTCATTTACAAAATTTTGAAAGCACACAAGTCAAAAAATGTTCAGTTTTAAACAGTTTTATATCTTGCTTTGGCTGTGAATCTTTAAAAAAAGGAACGTAGGTAAAGGGCTGAATGATCAGTAAAGGCTCAGTACTAATATGACAACTACAATTAATTTCATTTTTAACACATTGTATCATGAACATTTCCTCATAGCAGTAAATCATCCTTGAAAGCATACTACACATGATTCAGTAATAGAATATAACTTATTTGAACAGCTCCTGGTTTCTAGACAGTCGTTTTGAACTTTATCTTTTTACATGCATGAGACTTTTTTTAGCTGTGGCTTGCAACTAAATAGTTAAAGAAATCTTACATAGTGCCTCCTTAACGTGGCTGTTCTGCTTCTAAGAAGGGAACTCAAGAGATGGATGTGGCTAATGGTAGAACTGAGAGAGTCTGCACTGGCCCCAAGGTCTGGTTCATATGCTTCCCCTTGACTTTCCAAACAAGCCTACCCCACTTGTGGCTCTCAGATTCTCTTATGCATACTTTGCAGGTGGGAAAACATGCATTATAAAAATAATGTGAGGGCTTCCCTGGTAGCGCAGTGGTTGAGAGTCCGCCTGCCGATGCAGGGGACACGGGTTCGTGCCCTGGTCCGGGAAGATCCCACATGCTGCAGAACGGCTGGGCCTGTGAGCCATGGCCACTGAGCCTGTGTGACCGGAGCCTGTGCTCCGCAACGTGAGAGGCCACAACGGTGAGAGGCCCGCGTACCGCAAAAAATGAAAAATAAAAAAAAAATAGTGTGAGAAAGTGCTGTTAAACGTGAATGCTTTAAAATCATGGTTTTCTTTTCTTTTTTTTATTGAGGAAGTTTGGACTGGCAGCAGTATGCAATTAAGAGATAAGAGATGCATCTGATAAAATAGATAACTAATTAAGAAACTGCTGTATAAGAAAAACATAAATAAAATAAAATTCAAAAAAAAAAAAAAGAGAGATGAGTCTGAAAGGCCTTTCCAGAAATGACTATCACCATATAGGTGTAAAGTGGTGCAGGCTTGATGTGATATGAACACAGTGGGCATGAAAAGGCAGATGGGTGTGAAGGAACATCGCGTGAGACTCAAGTGACTGGCTGGGGCATGAAGGCAAACTTCAAAAAGGACACTTGGATTTCAGGTCTGGGTAAGTTTATAGTGCAATCATAACAGGTATGGATCAATGGGAAAGGAGAGATGGGTTAACAAAGCATGTGATGGCAAACACGACGTTAACTGTTCAGAGAAGTTGATGAGTTACAATCTAATGTAAGAGGTCTTGAGTCTCCAAGATTTTTAAGTCCCAAAGTTGAAGAAATATTACAATTTGTGACAGAAGACTCTAGAGGGTCTTAGTGCCAACCAGCATGCTTCTAGTCTCCATCAGGAGTAAAATGACTAGGTTTAGAGCACATCCAAAACTGTGGAAATGGATAGAAGAGTTGATATAAACAAAGCCATGGGAGTGCTGAGAACTGGACAAGCCCTAGCCTTTCCAGGGAAGAGCAGAATACAGGGAGACTCAAAGTTCTGAGTGTGGGGGTAGGGTTATAGGACCACAGACAAAATAGGGGAATTAGAAGGAGAGAGAGACATTCTCTGCTAAGGGACTGAATTCATTCAAAGTCACTTAGGTTGTAATAATGCGGTTCATTTAAGACCTGGGACTTGCTGAAATAATATGGTTAAAGCCGTGAAACATTAAGGTTGTACTTGCCATAACAGAACCCGTTTGGACTATTATTAATCTAATCTTGTAAGTGCACATAATACCCAAGCAAGCAAACCAAAGCTTTGAATTTGGTTTACACTAATAGTAAGACTATCTTGTGGGCTTTTCACTGGGATTCTCTATACCATTAAGCAATTACTAGTGGCTAGAACACTAGCCCACATGTCACTATTTCTGGTTAGGGGATTTTCTTTCCTGCCTGCCTAAATCTTCCAATTAAATGCAATGGTACTACATTCATTTCAGTCCTTCATTTACAATACACAGTGGAAAGTATTGTTACTTTAAGTAAATAGTTTTAGGAGCTGTTGAACCACACACAGAGCTTTGCTGAGTTTCAACATTCCACCAGTAAGAGGATATCATTGTGTAACGGGTAAAAGGTAAGACCTGAAGACAAACAGTAAAAGGTAAGACCTGAAGACAAAGAGAAGTCTTTTTTATTTATATTATAGTGACATTTTTATCAACAAATTTACCCCACCAATGACACCTTCCAACTATTTCTTTGTGTTCATCTCTGTTAATTTCAGCAACAGCATTATATATAAATTTGTTCTATTGAAAGTTTTATTTAAATTTAAAGCCCACCACTGGACAAAGGAGTATAGTTACAGTTCATTCTACAGGGTTCATCATAAATAAATTTAAAAGTTCTAAACAAAGTCATGAGGGTGATGATTATGATGATAATTTATAATTATGTTTTTGTGGAGATGAAAATAGAAAAAAATAACTGGATTTTTTTCAAAACCAGATTCATGCCTGAAAACAAATGTACTTATTGGTAGAGTCAATATGTGAATCATTTTTGATTATTTACAGTGAGGACCTTTTTTTCCATAACATTATAATGATATATAAGATCAATATATAACTTTTCCTCAAATCTCAGAAAACCAGTCCTGAGAGATCATCTCTGAAACACAGGGTAATAATTAAGCATGCAGGCTATTACAGTCATAACATCTGAATTCATGACATGATTCTAGTACCAACTAGCTTTGTAACCCTGAGAAATGTACTTATCTTGCCAATGCCTCAGATTTATCTGTAGAAAGAGAATGGTAAGAGTACTTACCACACAGCTTTGTGAGAATTAAATGAGATCCTAAATTAAAGAGCTTACCATATTAGTTTAATCATTTATAAGCAAGTGCATTTTTTGAACCCTAGGGACTATAATAATGGTATAAGATAATGAATATATAAATATTCAAGAGGAGTTAGATAAAATCATAGATAATGGTAGCTCCTCATTGTTTTACTAAAATGGAGTCAAAGATGTATTTCTAGATTTTAGTGATATAATCATGGAAGTTACTGGAATGACCAAGAAAATGCCTCTTGGTGCTACAACCTGAGATGAAAAATGTACTTGAAGACCCATTGACATCATCCAGAAGGACCTGTCTTAGATACTTGTAGAAATATTTATTCATCAAAATTGCATTTGATGAGTATGTAATTTGTTTATATATGCAAAATATCCTTTGTGCCCTCACCTCTGTACTAAGAATGCTAAGTGTCTCCAAAACTCTCTTCTTATCGTAAATGGACAAAAACATTTTCTCTGTCTTTTAACTTGACAATTTAATAATATTAAGAGTGTGGGTAAAATTTCTGGTATTTTCAAATTTTGACAATGTAAGTGATACCCTGCTTGTTAAAAATTAAATACATTCCAAATTTTTATTGTTATTCATCTGACTCTAGAATTCTGTGTTAGGCTACCACTTTCTCTTTTAGATTACCTCTAAGTGTCACTGTTTTAGCTGCTAAAAAAAATGGATGGAGGCAAGGGGAGAGAGAGAGAAATTCAACCAAAAATATTTCTTGAGCTTTCAGACAGTTTTTCTTACAGTTAACTATTGTATTCAGACACACCAAATCAATACAATTAACCACAGTGAACTCATAATTTTGCTCTTCCTTCTTTTTAGTATCCAACGGTTTAAATTTTTAGAGACGTTTTCTCTGCTCTACAACTTTTTTTTTTTTTTTTTTTTTGGTTTAATCTTTGACTTAAAGTCTTAGTCTTGCTTTTCAAAGTCAAGAGTGATGTTCAGTGATAAAAGTTTTGGGAGTTTAATGAGATAAGAGTAACACTATTTCCCATTATGAAATTTTATAACTGTTTCTTCCTACTTCTTTCCCAAACTAAAAGCCTTATTCTTTCCCTTAGAGCCTGGCCAGAATGGGAAACTGCCAGGCCCAAACCCCCGCATACAGAAGCATTAGGCATTAACCCCGTGGCTTCCTAATAGATCCACAAAGTGCTTTTTCCTGGAAATCATCCGATGAGTAGTTCAGTGCTACTGTATATCTTGTTAGAGCAGCAGAAGTGCCACAAAATGAACTAAAATCTCCCTGCAGAGTTGCTGCATCATATGCTGAGAACATTCTGAACTTTCCACCCATTCGTGTTACCATCCTAGATAGCTGTGATTAAGTCTGTACATGGGTTAAATGAAAAATATGGGTCTGCTGTGAAGTGTCTTTAGGGAGTGACAAAGCTCTGGGCATAATAGTGTGGGAGAGGAGGAATTCCCCCTCAGCCCTTTCCAGCCCTTTCCAGTTGTATCACAGACAGAAGGAATAATGCAAAATGTCTCAGATACTGACCTTTCTGCAGTCTCACAGCCTTGGGGAGGGCTATTGACCCTCTCCACCTTGGCATTGACTCCCACGTAAAATGAGGACCTTTCCATATGATTCAGTTTACTGTGATGGCTAAATACTACAGCTAAGAAGGAAGACTGCTCAAGTGTTGTAACTATACAGTTTCCTGTCTATCTATCTATCTACCTATCTATCTACCATCAATAGCAGCACATTTTTTTCCTGACATAAAATACTTAATTGGTAATCTCTCCACTCTTTTTTTGATGGGGGGACAGATTTTCAGACTTTGGATTTCATCTTAAGACCAATAAAGTTATTGCTTCATACATCTTTCTAAAATTATCATTTTTAAAAACTGCTTTATTGAGATATAAAATGCCCATAATTAAATGCAAATTTTGATACATTTTGATATGCATATATATCTGTGAAACCATCACCACAGTCAAGGTAGTAAATATATCCAATCATCCCCAAAAGTTTACTTGTACCCCCATCCTCAAGCAACCACTGATTTGTTTTCTGTCATTATAGGTTAATTTACATTTTCTAGGGAATTATATCAATATGTGTCCCCTTTTCTCTGGATTAGTTCACTCAGAACAATTACTTTGAGGTTGTTGCATGTGTCAATAGTTCATTCCTTTTTATTGCCGAGTACTAATACATTTTTTTTTTTTTTTTTGCGGTACGCGGGCCTCTCACTGTTGTGGCCTCTACCGTTGCGGAGCCCAGGCTCCGGACACGCAGGCTCAGCGGCCACGGTTCACCGGCCCAGCCGCTCCGCGGCATGTGGGATCTTCCCGGACCGGGGCACGAACCCGTGTCCCCTGCATCGGCAGGCGGACTCTCAACCACTGCGCCACCAGGGAAGCCCTAATACATTTTATGGACACACTAAAATTTATTTATGTAATTCCATATCTATAGGCATTTGGGTTGTTTCCACATTTGGCCTAATACAAATAAAGATGTTATGAGCATTTGTAAAGAGGCCTTTTTATGGACTTTTACCTTTATTTCTCTTGGGTAAACACCTAGGAATGGAATGGCTAGATCATATGGTAGATGAATATTCAACTTTTGAAGAAAACGTAACTGGTTTCCAAAGTGGTTGTACCATTTTATACTCCCAGCAGGAATATATAAGAGTTCCAGTTCCTCCATATCCCCACAGACACTTCATATGATCAACTGCTTTTGCCCCCTGATTTTAGGCATTTGATTTGGTATGTTGTGGTATCTCATTGTTTTAATTTTATATTCCTAATGACTAGTGATGTCAAATACTTAATATGCTCATTTGCCATCTATATATTTTCTTTGAAGTGTTGGTTCACCTCTTTTGCTCATTTTTTAACCAGTTGTTTATATTTCGAACGTTGAAAATTCTTTTTATATTTTAGAAATAAGTCTTTTACTAGTCTGTGGCTCATCTTTTTAATTTCTTAAAAGTGTATTTGTAAGAACAGAAGTTTTGAATTTTGATGAAGTTAAATTATCTTTTTTGTCTTCTTTATGGATCATGCTTTTTTTGTCATTCCTAAGAAATAATTTCTAATCCAAGGTCACAAACGTTTTCTCTCTCTTCTCTTCTCAGGCCTCCTGAAGTCTCTGAACCACCTATGATAGCCATTAGTTGCTGAAGGGCTTCTGATACAAGAAACTACCCCTCTTGGCTTCATGCTATGCACCATTAAAATAATTGCTGGCTTCACACTGGGCTTTCCTGGAGATGGAAGCCCTCACAGACTCTGAGCCTATGACCCTCCATATTCAGTTGCCCATTATGACTTGGATCATGGAAAGTGTACCCCACAAGCTTGGCATGGCTATCAAGGCCCCCTCAAGATAGGATGGAACAACTTGTGTGTCCTCTGGCATATTCCACCTGTAGGAGCAGGTGACTTCCACTGTCCTCAGTCCCTTGCCAGATGCCATGGTGCTGGAGGAGCTCACCCCTCCACCAGACTCCTTGGCTACCAGAGAAACCCCTTGGGATTAATGGAGCTAACAGCAGTTGGAGTTCTTAGACTATGCAATTGGCACTATTAGCCATTGCTTGTGATGGAGGACAGTGAAATGTTGCTGTTTTCCCTTACTTAGCCCAGATATCCCCGATAAAGGGTGGGACCCAGAGGTCAACACACTTGATCGAGTGCAGGCCGTCATTTTCATACTTGATGCCCTGGCCAAAAAATGGCCCCATCTTCACATTTCTTATAAACTATTGGACCATTACCTAAAAATTGTCCCTTTCAAGGGAAAAGACTCTGTGAATCTTGCCTCACAGATTCCCAAAATATAAAGCAAATCCACACATGTCTCTATGTATTCTAAGGTCACAATACAAGGCCTTGTCAGGACACTTCTTATTCCCTTCAGGGTTATTGACATTACTGGTTGTAACCAAGACCCACATTTCACTTTTCAAAATACACAATGCTAGGCTCTTGGAAAAAGCATTGAAAACAGAGAGACTCCTCAAAAACTCCTTTTAAAATTCCAGCACATACTCTGCTGGGACCCATTAGCCATAGATTGTCCCATGGGCCAAGCAGCTGCTCATTTGATATAGGACCCATTTGCAACTAAACTTCCACCAAAAAACTAAAACAAAGCCCCCATCAAGTGCTTCTAAATACCATTCTGGTATGACTGCTGGTCTTCTTACTCCTGGTGTGGGTGTTTCATTAGTTTACATCTGGAGTTCCAAACTTTCCAAATAAGCTATTGTTTCAAATAAGCATGGCAAAGCCTGTGACCCACATCAACCCAAGTGACTATCTACTTAAAAATTAATACTGTAGTCCCACATCCCAAATGGAATCTCCCTGGACTAAAAGCTCACCACTGGCGATGACATTGCTTCAGATGACATCATCCCAACCCAAGATCTCACCACTGGGGATGACTCTATCCTCTGCACTTCATCCTGGATGCTAAAACAGCTGTCTCAGAGATACTCATCAGCCGCCTCTTCTAAGGCACAAATTGGACACAGGACATTTTTGCTTTTCTTCCTTTGATATTTAGGATTCTGTTATATTTCTGAGCTTGATATCTCCTTAGCTGATAATCCTGGGTACGCCTTGTTCTCTGCGAAAATGTACACCTTACACTCCCAAGTCTAAAGGAAAGTCTGGTAGAGGTTACTACTGTCTGTATTATTCTAAAAATTAATGGAGATTATTGCTTTCCCCAGGAGGTATCTGCCTCATATCAGGCAAGCCCTCAACCTCCTGGGAGAGGTCCACTCATTCCCCAGTGCCCTTTCCTACTGCTCTCCACCATGACCTCCTGTCCTGCATTTCCAACCATAACCCCCTCCTTCTCCTTTGTTATATGCAAATTTCACTAATCTTTACATATATTTCACTAATTTATCAATTCATATCCTTCAAGAACATAACTTGCCAGACCTGCCACCTTAACCTAAGTATATTTCTAACACACTTTCCAAATCCACCAAAATATTGTTAGAGGCAAAAATTCCAAATCTATTTTCCTGGCTAAGGCCCGATAAATGGAAAGCTTAGTTATGGGATGGCTATAAGGACTTTTTATTCTTCCACTTGTGTTTTTCCTTTCTATGTTCATAATAAAATGTTTTCTATGCTGTTTAGGGCAATACTTATTGCCCTAGTCTCTAAATTTCTCCATTATTATCAACCCAAAGAGCCCTTATTATGATATAAAAATATCAGAGGACCAACCTCTGATATTTTTATATCATGATAAGGGCTCTTTGGCAGTGTTCATTATATTTTAAAATTTTCTATATTTCATGATATTTTGATATCATTGTTGCAGGGGGCTTGCTGGCAGGGAAAAGCCTGCCGCTCACAGGCCTTGCTAATTACTATAGGTGGTGAGTCTGCCTTTCATATGCAAACCAACAAATCTTGAGTCCATATATCTCCATTTACCTCCTTTTCTAATGCACATACCAAACAGCTCTTTCTCCTCCCCTAAATCAACCCAGGGCCAGGCACCAGATCACCAGCAACAGCCCCTATGCCCCAAGGCCTGGCAGAATTGTTCAAACTAGTGAATCCTAAGATGTTTGCCCTGTTCTGCCTCACCTTTCCTATAGAAACACAATAAAGGGTCTGACTCTAGGCTTTTCAGTTGCTCCTTTCTGCCTCCTGACTGACAGTGGGGCTTCCCCCTGTGGCCCTGCATGGCACATTGTGCCCCTCATTTCTAAGAGAACTGTAGCACTAAACTTTTCTTTCAATTTTGTTGATCTCTCTGTTATGACTTACTCACCTTTATAGATTTGACCCAGGCATAAATCACTGAAGGACTTCCTTTAAGTGTTTCAGCTTTTCTGCTCTTGATTGTCTTTTGTTCACATTATTTTTTGCAAGTATAATTTCCATGTGTATACAATTTAATATTGATAGGTTCCAACCCCCCGCCACAGCCATACTCTTACTTGCATTATTACAAAAGAACTCTGTTGTCAACCTTATCTTTGCTCCTTTGTATGTAACTACATAACATTTTCTTTTTCTTTCTTTCTTTTTTTTTCTTAAACCTCTTGCTGCTTTTAAGACTTTCCTTATATCATTGGTTTTGAAAAATTTGATTATTACTAAGTGACTTGATGTACTTTTCTTCATGTTTCTTGTCTATGGGTTTTATTGAATGTTTTGGATTTGTGAGTTTACAGTTTTCATCAAATTTGGAAAATTGCTGTTCATTATTTACTGAAATATTTTTAATTTTATTTCCTCATGTCCTTCAGGGATGCTAATCACATGTACATTGGGCCACTTGGAGCTGTCATTCAGCTCACTGGCCCTTTTTTTAAATGAAGATTTTAGATTCATTTTCTGGTATGAACAGGATCTTTTCAGTTATTTCCTCGTTGCAAAATTTTCCCCCAACTCACAATGTTTTTGTAATTTCTGTATTACCCTATTCAATTTTTGCTGTTATACTCAGAGACAGAAAGCTCAAGGACACTTTTTTCTTGCCTCTGTGGTTAAAGTCTTAGCAAGCAGACAAAAACTACTCTAGGTCTATCAAATAAAAGCATTTCTTTTTTTAATTTTGAAAATCATTTTTCTCTGTGTGTTTTATTTTGGAGTGTTTCTATTGCATGTATTAAAATTTGCTAATTTTTTCCTCTACAATGTCTAATATGCAGTTAATTTCACTGCTATGGACTGAATGATGTCCAACATTTATAAGTTGAAACCCTAACCCCCAAAGTGATGGTATTAGGAAGTGGGGTCTCTGGCAGGTAATTAGATTTAAATAAGGTCGTGCTGGTGGCACTAATCTCACAATGGGATTAGTGCCCTTATAAAAAGAGACCAGAGTTCTAGTTCCATCGTGTGAGGATACAGCCAGAAGAATGATGTCTGCAAATGAGAAAGAGGGTCCTCACCAGGCACTGAATCTGCTGGCACTTTGATTTCAGTCTTGCCAGCCTCTAGAACTGTGAGAAATAAATATATACTGTATAAGCCACCTAATCTATGGTTATTTGTTATAGCAGCCCAAATTAAGACACCCATCCAATGTGTATCTTATCTCAGACATTGCAGAATTATTCTTTAGAATTTAGATTTGGGTTTTTTTTTTGTTTTTTTTTTTTTGCGGTACGCGGGCCTCTTACTGTTGTGGCCTCTCCCATTACAGAGCACAGGCTCCGTACGCGCAGGCTCAGTGGCCATGGCTCACAAGCCCAGCCGCTCGGAGGCATGTGGGATCTTCCCGGCTCGGGGCACGAACCCGTGTCCCCTGCATCGGCAGGTGGACTCCCAACCACTGTGCCACCAGGGAAGCCCGGTTTTTTTTTTTAATATATCTATTTTAATACTTATGATTTGAACATATAGAATACGCATAATTGTTTTCATTAAAATTGTTATATTTAATTTATATTATAGTATATTTAATTATAATTTAAGAATAATTGTTTTAATGTGTATGTCTGAAAATTCTCGAATCCATGTCAGTTCTGGATTGGTTTTAAATGGCTGATTTTTCTCATGAAAATGGTTCCTATTCTCTAGCTTGCTTGCATTCCTTGTAATCTTTGATTAAATGCCAGACATTTTACCTTGTTTGGTGCTGGGTAATTTTGTATTCCTGTAAATATTCTTGAGCTCTGTTCTAGGATGTAGTTAACTTACTTGGATACAGTTTGACCTTTTTATGTCTTCCTTTTCATATTTGTCAGCCAAGGCCAGAGAATGGTCTAGGGCCAATTATTCCTGACTACTGAGGCAAGACTCTTCTAAGTACTCTATCTAATAATTAATGAATTAGGCAGTTTTCCAGCCTGACAGTATGAAGCAATAACTATTTCCAACACTGTGTATGTTGGATACTGTTTCCTCTAATCTTTTCAGGTGGTTCTTTCCCTAGCATTGGGTAGTTTCCTCACACATATGCTGATCAGTATTCTGCTAAACGCTCAATGGGAGCCCTCCACAGATTCCTGGAATTTTTTTTGCTTAGTTCTCTACATTATAGTTCCTATCCTGTGAACTCTCTACACATAAGTATCCCCAGACCTTCATCACTTTGTCCTCAGCTCAGAAAGTCAGCCGTGCTCTGCCTGTCTACCCCCTAGCGTACCACAGCCTGAGAACTCCCTCAATGCAGTAAGCTGAGTTAGTAGAAGGATGCACTATTTTGTTTCCTATCTCTTAGTCATTATTGTTCTTCTGTCTGACATCCAATATCATGGAAACCATTGTTTTTTTTTCTCTTTTGTCTGGATTTTTGGGGTGTTTCAGGCTAGAAAGTAAATCTGTTTCCTGTTATTTTCTCTTGGTTAGAAGCAAAAGTCTTCTCTTACCTTCCTGCTAGCATAACTCATACTAATGATCCTCTTTAGATACAATTGCCCCATTATCTCTCTTCTTTTCTCTTGCTTTAATTATACCACCACCTTATTTTATGGAATTCCATCAAATACTGCAAGTCCCATACATATGAATGAGCTGCATTCCCAGAGTGCATTCATAAGTCCAATTTATTATTAAGTCCAACAAAATTTAGCCTAGGTACCCAACTAACACAATCAGCTATATAGTACTGTACTGTAATAGGTTTGTACTTTTCACACAAATAATACATAAAAAACAAACAAACAAAAAATAAAGAAAACATTTTTAATCTTACAGTACAGTACCTTGAAAGGTACAGTAGTACGGTACAACAGCTGGCATAGAGGGGCTGGCACTGAGTGAACAGGCAGGAAGAGTTACTGACTGGAGAAGGGAGAGGAGGCAGGAGATGGTAGAGCTGAAGGATCGTCAGCAACAGGAGACGGAGGGCAAGCTGCAATTTCACTCACACCTGATGTTGATGGCACAGGTTCTGGTTTCTTGCTGGATTCAACTCTATCTACCCTCTTGACAAAACCATCCAGTGATGTCTGGGTAGTAGCTCTTTTTTTCTCATCATAAATGACATGGTAGCACTGGATCGAGTTCTGAACTGCTGCTGCAACCTCTGTGTACCGTTCTATGTTTGGGTCCTGTGCCTCAAAAACTAACAGTGCCTCTTCATATAAAGAAACTCCCCTTGCCATTTCCTGCAACATGAATCTCTTTGGTTCTTCAGTTACTTCTTCCTCTTGTTGCTCTTTGTCCTTTCTCTGGGCCTCTGCTTTTTTCTCATTACTGCTGCTTTTACACTTTCTTCCGGACATCCTGGGCTTGAAATAAAGACACTGTACTACTGCACTCTATACAGTACTGTACAATAAAGCACACAAAATCACAACCACTTGTAGAAGATGCACACACGTGACAATGTACTCCAGACACGTGAACTAACTTTACATGATTGGACATGCGAGTGCACATTCATATCTTTGAAAGTTTGCAACTGGAAGGTTCATATGTAGGGGACTTCCTGTACAATGTTCTGTCTTTAATTTCCATGTGTTTAAACCAATTTATCTTTTCTTTCCTTGTCATTTGTTTTCTTTACCTTCAAGAGTAAAATTTTTACTTATCTAGGTCCAATTCCCTACTTTTCTTATTACTTACCCAGTTGACAAGTTAATACGATTAAGACAGTCCCTTCTGCATTTATTCTCTGTGTGCATTCACAAAGGAGAGCATATATGTACTTGATATAAAGTTATGTGATCCAATATAAATATCTGCTGCTTCTACTACATGCATCATACTACCTAAGAGGATGACTAGCATGCAGGTGCCATCTTTTAGGAATTTACAGTCATGTGAGGCATGACAACCCTTCATGTTTCTTCATATTTCTGAAACGATGTTAATTTTTTATAATTCCTATAGTAATATATATACAAAAAAGTAATTTAATATAACAAATCAATATAGTATTATAGATGCACGAGGTAGGAAAGTTACTTTTAAAATTAGAAATTGCTAGAATTAAATGATATAATTTAAGGGTACCTAGTAGATTAGTTAAATCATGACATATCCATAAAGTAGAATGGTTTAGAGATTTATAATAATATTAGAGAAAGAAATTTTAATGACATGGAAAAGTCCCCACGATATTGTTGAGCAAAAAATGTGGTTAAATTGCTTATATGATATTATTGACACATATTGATATGTCATTGTCATAGAAAATTCTGGAGGAAATGCTAAAAGTTAAAATTTTAATGATGGTTAATAGATAGTAAATTTACAGGAGATTTTCTTTTCTGTTATCCTTATATGTGTTTTTTCAACTTTAACAAATAAAACAAAAAATATTTTTATTATTATTCTTTGGTAGAAAAAATAATGACAAAAATTTAACTAAAATTTTTAGTACAGGTGTGCTACAAAGTAAGCATTGAATAATTTTAATTGTCTTGTCTCATCTCTTTAATATCCTCCTCTCTCCCACTATGTAAGTTGTTGCTTTATTACATGCTCCTTTTATTTTTAAGTGTTGGCTATGTACTTGTCTTGAATAATGAAAAAGATTATAAACTACTTGAGCACAAGGTCACAGTCTTCCTACTATTCTTGACTTCAACTAATACAGTGCTGGACTTCTCATATGAATAAAATATATATTTATTGATTATTTGAGGTTGTTTTTCTTATTTTGTCTTTAATTCTCTTTTATATTAGGTACTGTGGATCAAACAAGAAACTGAATTTCTTCAGTATTTTATAACTTTAGAAAGATGGGAAAATTTATAATGATACCTTTTGAATTTAACCACATTTCAGAAAGTTGTGAAAACCTCCCAATTGGGAGTGAATTACTTTTGATTATATGCGATTATTTATATATATATATATATATATTTTTTTTTTTTTTTTTTGCAGTACACGGACCTCTCACTGCTGTGGCCTCTCCCGTTGCGGAGCACAGGCTCCGGACGTGCAGGCCCAGCGACCATGGCTCACGGGTCCAGCCGCTCCGCGGCATGTGGGATCTTCCCAGACCGGGGCAAGAACCCGTGTCCCCTGCATCGGCAGGCGGACTCTCAACTACTGCACCACCAGGGAAGCCCTGTTTATTTTTTCTTCCTTTTTTTCACAAGTCATTGGATTTGTGTTTGAAGTCATTCCAGGGATAAGGCTTTTTAAAAATCTATTGACAAAATTCAATTTCTGCCTGCCATAATCCAGATGAAGAGAAGGATAACACATGAGGAACTTGCCGCTTCATGCAACAATTTCATTCTGCAGCCTAAAAGCGTTATTAACGTCTGCAACACTTAATTAATTGAAATGACTCCAGTGGTGGGATTCTATGATGAAGAGTTTCCTGGTAGTTACACGTGATTCAATCTTAAATTTAGTTAAAAGAGAAGGATACTTAAATATACATCAATGAATGAAAAATGAAGACCCTGTTGAATTTAGTCAGTCATTTGCCTCCTTTTTTCTTCTACTGTAGCTTGTTTTTCCTTTGAGACTTTAATTAATTAATCTAGCTATTTATTTATTTTTCTAAATGGACATTCTAAGTACTTTTGGTTAATATACATAAAGTACAAATGTTGATGAATCTTTGCTATAAGATAATACATTTTCAGTTAAAAAAATACCAAAGTGCATATCCAATTCATTTCATTAAAATGGTATCATTTGGATCAACACCAAACTGGTCTGATACATATGGTTATTGAGGGGGCATCCGTATCACTGATATGGATTTCTCATTTAACTAGCTCTGTCCACTAAAGTATAAACCCATTTACCACATATTTTTATCTAGTTCATCAAGACCCCTAGAACTTAGACTAGATCTAGTGCAACAAAAGTCAGCAAAGTAGTCTTAGCCTTTGAAATCTTACCATAGCACCTGAAGAAAAAATGACTAAAGATGGAACCACAGTGGTATTTTTATATATTTTTGGTAACGTCTCTTTTCTCTTCCCCTGAATTTTTATTTCTGTATTGATAGCTGCAGTTGAGGCCCCTATTAATTGCACAATATCTCCTGACTTCTTTCCTTTTCCAGGACTTGTACTGCTTTCCTCCTGATTAGTTTTCCTAAAACACAACTCACACAAACCTCAGTAAATATTTATTGCTTTGGGATAATTTCTGAAGAACTTAACCATTCAGTTAAGGCCTTCTCTCCTCTCCCCCAATCTCTAATTTATATCCAACACTTCTCATTCCAATCAATTTGGTAAACTGTCTCCTTGGCACAAATATTCCTCAAGTGCTTAAAATTAGTTGGAAATCATGCTGGTCCTGGCATTGTATACTTGAAAAATAAATAAATAAATAAATAAAACTCCTTGCTTTCAAGGAACTCAAAAAGATAAGAAGTAGGGCTTCCCTGGTGGCGCAGTGGTTGGGAGTCCGCCTGCCGATGCAGGGGACGCGGGTTCGTGCCCCGGTCCGGGAGGATCCCACATGCCGCGGAGCGGCTGGGCCCGTGAGCCATGGCCGCTGGGCCTGCGCGTCCGGGGCCTGTGCTCCGCGGCGGGAGAGGCCACGGCAGTGAGAGGCCCGCGTACCAAAAAAAAAAAAAAAAAAAGGTAAGAAGTAAAACAGTGGGTTGTTTCAGCACAGGTGGTAAGTTCTCTGGGTGAGGAATGAATGCAGCACACTGTCAAAGCTCAGAAAAGGGCCAAATAAGTGAGATATTGGCAGTGGCAGTACATATAAAATCTGACAAGATTTTGTCATTTTTCTTGATCAATGAAAGATGTATGTTATAACACATACATGAAGATGGGTGTAAACTCTTGGCTATGAAGGCAGACATGACTCTTCAAGCATGTAGAAGACATCATAGTTTGTAAGCTTATAAACATGAAACACAGCCTTTTTGTGTTCTCTTCTAATTGTGAGTATTTTGTTGAATCTAGAAGGTAAATTGGGGTCATAGAATTCCTATGGATTCCCCTTCCTGCCCCTCAGAAACCCTAAAAAGAGTGGCATAGTACTAAAAAATTAACAAAAGAGAAAAAATGGAGAAAAAGCAACCAGGGGGAAAAAAAGCAGTGGAAAAACTAAAAATAATATTCCATCTTCCTGAATTCAGTAAGGAAAGTGTCTCCTTATATCTGTCGCTCATAGTTTTTAGAGTGATTTCCTCACTATGATTTCAAATGAGCACACAAAATGGGCAAGGCTTTATGACCCATTTTTTTTACATGAAGAAATAGGGTAATCAGACATGGTCAAGGGCACCCAACATGAGTATCCAAACAAGCTTCACACTCACATTTTCCTGCCAGGGACCCAGTATTTTTCTCTTGCATCCACAGGTATGATTGGAGAGGCTAGATTGGACAGTGTAGCTATAAAGTTCCAAGATTCAGTGGTCATACTTTCATTAACATAAAGTTCAACCCATATTTAAGATGCAAAATAAAAGGCACCTGGGACTTAGAATCCAAATTTTTATAACTGACTAAATGTATATAATTAATGTGGTCTGGATTTGAGACATAAATTCAGTTGCCTGGAAAGAAGTTTGAATATCAAGATTGATGGTCTCAATGGGTTTTAGATCTAGCTCTGCATTTATCTCTATCTGTATATATCTAACAAACATCAATACAAAGTACAACTATGTTCCATTTTATTCAGTCTCTAATATGCAGTTGTATTAAGCCAATAGACAGAATCTGAAGCCAATAATAGCCCTTGCTTTCTGGCAACAGTTGTCCCAGACAATGGAGTCAAACAATGGTGCCTATTGAGAGCCATGTAAGTGCCTTTCAGTGACTGAGCTGCTCAGAAGAAAGGCAACTATGAGAGGAAACTAGCAGAGCAAAGCAAAAGTGCTTCTCAAAGAGCTTAGAGTTGATTTGTTTTGTTTTTAATTCAAATAATGTTCACATATTATACCAAATGAAGTGGTAAGCAATTATAATTAAGAGATGATCAATATATTCCAACCATTCTGATACCAGGGTCATTTTGAATGGTTTAAGTAATTTTTTGTATTATAAAATTAATATGACATCATTACAGACACTTTGAGAAGCCAAGATTTTTTTTTATTGGACCATTAACTCATCAACACAATCACTATTCACTTGTGTTTATCATCTGAAATATGTTTTATCATAGGCATATATATTTTATAATTGCAATCTTAGTCTATATACAACTTCACGTTGTACTTTTTTCATATTTAATTATACAAGCACGTTTTCAAAAATGATAAATTGTTTTCCTAATTACATATTTAAATGCTGCATGATATTTACTTTATTCATCCCATTTTGTTGGATTTAAGATTGCAGGCATCAGTTTTTGTTTTTGTCACTGTTTTTTTTTAAGTAATACCATTGTGTTGTTCACACAAGTTTTATCCAAATTCGTGGGTAGTTCCTCAGGATAGACTCTCAGAAATATATGTTTTCTGCCAAAGGGTCTGAATGTTTTACAAACATTTTTTAATATATATTGCCAAAACGATGCCTGAAAATAGTTGTTGGTTTAGAATGTATTTTTATGTGTGTTGTTTACTTATAGTACAAATGTTTCACAGTAAAATTCCAGAAAAATGGAAATTAAAACCATTATCAAAGTTAACTTACAAAAGTAGCAAAGATAGAGAAGAAATATATATGCGACAAAATAAAACAAAGTTGGTTTACCAGAAAGCAAGAAAATGATCAATGACTACTGTAGTTAGGTCAAAAGGACTCAAAGATCTATCCTGAAGAGGCTAACGATGGGGCAATTTGAGAGATTATCATACTAAGTGAAGTAGGTCAAACAGAGAAAGACAAATATCATATGATATCACTTGTATGTGGAATCTGAAAAAAAGATACAAATGAACTTACTTACAAAATAGAAACAGATTCACACACTTCCAAAACAAACCTATGGTTACCAAAGGGGAAAAGTTGGGGGAAAGGATAAATTAGGAGTGTGGGATTAACACATACACACTACTATATATAAAATAGATAATCAACAAGGACCTACTGTAAAGCACAGAGAACTCGACTCAATATTCTGTAATAACCTATATGGGAGAAGAATCTGAAAAAGATGTATATATGTATATGTATAACTGAGTCACTTTGCTGTACATCTAAAACTAACAGAACATTGTAAATCAACTATACTTTAATATAAAGTAAAAATTAAATTTAAAAAAAAATTAAAAAAAGAAAGTGCAATTTTTTTCAGGTCCTTCCCTGGATCAAGATCCAGTCCGGGGGTCACCCACTTCATTTCTTTATCATGTCTCCTTTTGACCTCTGACACTTTCCATGTGCCCTGGCCAATAATTGCAAGACTTATCTTTAAAATAAAAATAAATAAATTGATTAAAAAATCTTTGAGAATTTAGAATTTGGTACACAAAAGTCCCTTTAGAAATCTGAAAATTTAGGGCTGGGCAATAGCTGTCTTGAGAAGGAATAGCTTTTTATCATCTGAGATAAACACCATTGGTTGCCTTAGATTGTCTCTCCTAGTTAATCTGATTTGCCCAGGACTTTATTATGTTGCATCGTATAATAAAGAACTATGCTTAGCAGCATGATATCAGTATCTTCTCCTAAGGAATCCAACTTGCTCTGGACTTGTCCTAGTGACATTGGAGAGTATTCTTGTCAGGTTCTCCACTCTGTGCTGTACTCCTGGTTTGGTCACCAGGATCTCAGAGAGATGCTGAAGATTGTGGGACCTGCTGAGCTGGCATGTGTGGTTCTCAAACTTTAGTGTGATCAGAATCAGCTAGAGGTCTTAGAACAGAGTGTTAGACCTCATGCCCAGTGATTCTGGTTCAGTAGAAATGGGGTGACCTAGAAAGCCTGTTGGGGAGAGTGTAGCTCCCTGACAAGGTGAGGCTAATCTATGCATACTTGTGCAAATCCTCCCATATAGGAGTGTGCATTTCTAACAAGTTCCCAGGGGATGCTGTCAGTCCTGGGACCATACTCTAAGCACCAACAATGGAGTGGAACAAATAGCCTAAATCAAACAAACTTGAGTTCACACTCATACGCCACCACTTACAATTTACATGACCTGAGCTTCCAATTTCCAAGTGCAAAGGGGTGCAAACTTTGTTGAGAATCTTATGAAGAGTCAATGGAATGAAGTTTCTAAATCTCATGGCTGTCTGAGAGCAATCAATACTTCTGCCCGCCTGTTGACCTTGCAGCCAACCTGCAGCTACAGTGGACATGATCTGCTGAATTCAGTCTGAAATTGGAACATTTATGATGACCTTACATTATGATCTGAGTTTAATTTGCTTTTCTAAAAACAGATAGCCCAGAAGTGGAGTCAACTCCCCATCCATACCAACTTCCAGGGTTGCTCACTCCAAGGCCTCACCTCCTGAAACTCAGGCCAAGTTCATGTTTCCAGGGGTTTCTAAAAAACCTCCAAGTATTCCCCCAAAATGCAGAGACACAAGTTCTAGTTTAAGGAACCCGTGTGGACACTTGCAAGTCTCTTAATTGAGCACAGGCAGCTGACATTTGGCCATTGCGTTATAATGGAGGGTAAGCAGTGGTCACTTCCCATAACATTTGGTCTTGAAATCAAGGGCAATAAAACTGTCCTTTTGCCTACATGCCTTTTATGTCTTTCAGTGAGTCTTTGAATTTTAGGTCCAATAGCACGTTGGTTTTTCAAAAATATTGTTGAATCACCCACTAAGCTCAAACAATAACATGTTTGCAATAACATATCATCCTTCTTCGCTTTCAAAACCCTCCTCCATGCCCACCTGCTCTTCAAAGCTCTTCCTCGTGCAATAATAATAATTCCTAACTCTCTGTGTACAACTACCCTGCATCCATCTCTATTGTTTTGGCCTGTGCCGTCCCATATCACGTCTTTCATCTGGAAGTTCCCTGTTGAGAGCTTTTGTTCTTTGGGCACATTATAATGTCCCTTACGTAGCTTGGGGCACATTGCTTCTGTGGATAATAACAGTGATCTTAATAAGAACCAACAGTAAATAACAAACACAACAATAGATACAATATTGTACGACAATGCAGATCACCAAATCAGCTTGGCAATCATAGTCCTTTGGGACTCTTCCAAAACACTTTGTGAGAAATGGCAGCAGTGGACTCTGCAGGCTTTCCACTGGGCCTGCACGAGGGGTCCCCAACCCAGTCGGTGATGTGGCAGAAATGCTTGTCTCTGCAGAAGACAAATGCGAGGCCACACTCTGTGTTTGGAAATGCTCTGGACTCGGTGCTATAAATAATAATAAAGATAAATAATAAAAAAAGTGAAATGTTTTAAATGAAAGGTGATACACCGTGAACTTAACACACTGGCCCTTTAGCCTTTCTGTTAACAAGGTAATCTGATTGCCATTGATTTTTTTTCACCTCTGTTACTAAGGTGATGAAATGGTGTCCACACAGATGTATTGAATCAGATACTAAACAAAGAGCAACATAAAGAACAATTATCAGCAACCTTGCTTTCAGCCTGCTGATTATGACATTACCGGAAAGACAAGGTTTGGGTGACTTAAAAAAATAAAGCATCGGGAGGGGTGTAGATAGAAGGAATGAATGCAGGTATGTTTCTTCTGAATAGATGAGTGTTAATTTCAGAAGAATTTAACAAGGAGTTCTTTCTGGGCTCCATAGCTTTAAAAGGGGCTGTTTCTACTTCTGCAGTTTACTGATAGGCATTCTAGTGTGATCTAATTAACATGGAGAAAATAGCATGGTAGAGATGAGTCAATAACAGACATGTTTTTGCTGTATAGATTGTGGCTGGGTATTGTGCAGGAAGAATCGCTTATGGCCTGTTGGGGAATCTCCAAGGAGCCCTGAAGAGTGAGGTAAGACCCTAAAATACTCTGAAAGAAAGGCCACACTTTTGACCTGTCAATAACCTCATAGATGGTTTGTGATGAATGATTAAGAGACCCGGCTTGAAATGTGTGACAAGAATGAAATGAATTTATGAATGCTGACTTCATGGCTTATGCTGAATTAATTTCCTAATCGCAAATATTTCCAGGTTTTATTGTTTGTTGCATTTTCCTTAGCCTAGTTGCTAAAGTCCATGGTAAAGATATGTAAGCAATTTTTATACCTTTGAGCATAGGCTTTTGCCTAAATAAGAATGTCTCTGTTATCTTATGACCTTTGATGACGTATGTTTCTATGGCAATATCTCATCATGGCATTTTCTCAAGGGCAGTGCTCCAAATCTTCTGCCCTGCCCAACATTGGCAGCCATTGCTAATTGACTGTGAAAGTGGAAAATGCAGTGGTGTGAAGAGATCTCTTTTTGGAAACTCCAGTCCAGTTTGGGAAAGCCAGTCAACTGAGGCAAAACAAGTTCAGCCATGCTATCAGCCCATATGGTGGTTCTAAAACCATTTAGAATAACTCGCAAAGGAAATGACAGGTCACCACAATTGACGATGATAATTTCAATGAAAGGATTGAATGCCTTAATGAAAATAATAAAATTAGAATTGTTGGCCCTTACACATCATTCTTTTCAGCCTCTCCCAGGTAAGAGTCTTGTAGAAATCAGGCTTAATAATAGGGAAAAATGTAAAATGAGGTATAAGAAGTCTGATGATAAACTCCAAATAGGGTAAGGAGTAAAGGGGAAAACTGGAGAAATAAAAAACATAGATAATTTGTAAGGTCAGGGTAAAAGCAGAAAACCCTTCTGACATTTGACAGTTTTTTTTTGTTTTTTTTTTTTGTATAATGCACCAAAAAGGTAAACATACCTTGTCCTTACTTGTAATGCATTCAGGTGCAGCCATTACTGTAGAGGGGGAAAGGTTTTTGGAAGAGCAGTCGTTCTCAAACTGGAGCATGTATCACCTTCCTTTGGAGGGCTTGTTAAAGGGATTGCTGGATCCCATTCCCAGATGTTTAGATTTGCATTTCTGTCAAGGTCTCAGATGGGGCCAATACTGCTGGTTGTAGAAATATCTTTGGGGTATCCATGAGCATTAAAACTTTTCTCAGGGGAAATGTCTTTGAGGTCTATCAATCTGGTAGATGTCCAAACAGCAGAGGTTTGCTTTAAAATGTCAGTGTTACCACTTTCTAGCTTTTGAACTTGTATAAATAACTAATATTAAATCTCAGTGTCCTCATCTGCAAAATTCAAATACTTTCCATGCAAATTAAATGAGATAATTTAGGTAAAGCACTGTACATTGAATCTAGCAAATGTATAAGATATACTTCCTTTACTATTCTTTCTTTGATTGAATTGCAGATGTCTAGCTCTTGGGGAGGAATTGGGGTCCAAGGGAAAGAACTGATATTCATGGTTTCCATCACAATACAGAAGAAAATGACTCATTTCAGAAGTGTTAATAAAATTTTTTCCATGGGCTAGTGCTTCTCCTGGGAAATTGTGGGTGGGCAGAGGGATTCAGAAGGGTAAGGAACTCCAATAAGGATTAGTAGGCTAAATATAGTTAGGATTAATGGCTGTGTTCTACTTAAAATACTTACTACATTGATGACACTAATGATAACACATGTGCTTTTATTTCTCAAGGGGAATTTTAACCCATTTTGGATGTTTAAGAGCCACATGATTTTAAGATCAGCAGTTACAAACCTCAAATAAACACGGTAGGGCAGGGGCGAGACAAGATGCTTTGATCCAACGCTGTTTGGATTATAAGTTGGCTCAACTAATATGGCAATTTATGTCAGAAGTCTTACAAAATTCACACATTATGACTCAGAGATTTCAGATTGAGAAATACAGCATAAGGGAAATCATAAACATAGAAGAAAACAAGATTACATGTAAAGATAATCGTTAAGACATTATTAGTATTACCCAAAAAAGAATGCTGAATGAAAGAGAAATGGTTAATCCAAGTACAACACATGTTAAGTAAGAAAAACAGGGCTTCCCTGGTGGCGCAGTGGTTGAGAGTCCGCTTGCCGATGCAGAGGACACGGGTTCGTGCCCCAGTCCGGGAAGATCCCACATGCCGCGGAGCGGCTGGGCCCGAGAGCCATGGCCGCTGAGCCTGCGCGTCCGGAGCCTGTGCTCTGCGGCGGGAGAGGCCACAACGGTGAGGCCCGCGTACGGCAAAAAAAAAAAAAAAAGTAAGAAAAACAAAATGTAAACTACATTTGGAATAAGATCACAACTATGAAGAAAGATAGAATTGGCTTTTATTCCTAGGCTTTTATCACTCACTAGGAGTAGGATCTTGAGTCAGTTGTTCTTAACTGGAGATGATTTTGCTGCACAGGGACCTTTGGCAATGCCTAGAGACATTTTGATTGTCACAACTGGGAGGGAGTGCTGCTGGCATTTAGTGGGCTTGAGATGCTGCTACACATCCACATGCACAGGACAGCCCCTTCAACAAAGAATTATTTAGCTCAAAATGTCAATAGGGCTGAGGTTGAGAAACTCTGCCTTAAACAAATTCCATAACTTCTCTAAATGTGTTTTTTATATTTAAATCTAAAAATCAAAACCAATAATACCTACTGAATAGGATTGTTTGGGGAATTAAATGAGATGATCTATGAAGAAAATCTGGTCTGGCTTTTTTGTCAATTTCTAGTGAAACTTGATATGATTTATCTATTACTACTCATTGCCATTTTTAGGAAAAGAAAAAGGAATGTAGCAACTAAATGAATTTTGTCCTTCCTTCAACTTTTCAATTTTCCAACCTTTCTCCAATGAGCAAGATAAATTAGTTTTAATTAATTTTTAAAGTTTTAATAAAGTGCAATTAAATTCTTTTAATTAATGAATTTTAATTAATGAATTTATTAATATAATTAAATTTTATAAATGACAAAATATTTAAAATGTTCTCAAAAGAAGACTTTATTGTAAAGATAATAACCGTATGTACGTTTTATTATTATTAAGGAGGTGGGGAATTTGAGGACTTGTATGATAAAGCAAACTTATCGAATATCTTTTTCATTTTGGAAATCATCCAGTTGTTACAGTATAGCCAGTGAAGTCTGCCAGCATCTCATACTCAACTAACAGGATTTGTTTTCAAGTCAAACTTTGAGATAATGAAGGTTCTGAGCATGCCAAAGAAACACTGTTAGGTACAATTTTACGCAAAAGCATTCCTGTTACAAGATTAATGATTGGTTAATAGTTGAAAAAAGATAAAGTCCACTTTACTGAGGGTTTGCAATGTTTGGGGAGGCCAGACTTGAGAAAAAAGTAAGTAGTGCTTATCATTATTATTTTACCTATCTATCTATTTATCTGTCTGTCTATCTATCTATCTTGAAGAGAGACGAGGGAAGAGACATAGAGAAAAAGTCTTTCAATCTTCTTGATTCTAATGCTACAGAGTCAGATTATTGCTAAGAATGGAATTGTAGGGGAGAAAAAATAATTTTCCCTTTACCCTTTTTCGTTCTCAGCTGAGACCCCTGTTATAAAAGCCAAACTAACAATAGAAAAGCAAGCAGAAGTTTAGTAGCATGTATACTTCATGTACACATGGGAGATACCCAGGAAAAATAACGCAAAGAATTCAGAGTTAAACACTATCTTGTTGAGAAAGAGGAGGGGGGGTCTCTTAGGGGAGAGTAAATGACTTTTAGGAAAGATGGATGGGCCCTTAGAAGAATAGATGGGAGGTATGATAGTTTGTGACAAAGTGTGTCTGGGTGTGACATGGATTTCCAGTCTCTTCCCCTGTAAGGAGTCAATTCTCCCTGGTTGGTGAAACGTCAGGGATGGGATTTATGACAATTGAGTTCCTTTTGGAGAATCTGTCCATAGGTAGAGAAGGGAGTTAAGAGAAAGCCTGTCTTTGCATTGGCTTTTTTCAGGTGCCTACAGCTTAAACTAATCAATATATCAAAGGACCTATTTTGGGGTGGCATATTCTGTAGCCTTCAGAATCCTGACATGTCCTCTGTTTATCCAGTCAGCGGTACAGTGGTGCGTCTAATGAAGCTAAGGCCATGGCAACAGCCCCATGAGGTTGGCTGGTAGTGACCATAGCTAAGATTTGAGCTATGAATGAAAAAAATCCGGCAAGTGAATTCAAACCCTGGAAAGTAAGTAGGCAGGGTGATAAGAGGGTCTGAGGATTATTTCAAGGAAAGAATCCTCCAAATTATAAAGAAGTGGGCTTGAGAAACTTGGAGGGTATATATGGAACTGGCAAGTATGCATTAGACCAAGCTGTGTGCCTGCTCTCCCCAACTGTCTTGTATACACCTGAAGGACCAGCTCAGAATGAAATACATTGATATGGTTTCTTATGTACATATATTATGCCTATGTGTATTTCCACATTTGATTTCTTCTGTGTTAGTTATAGAAGAGGTGGGAAGAAATATTCGTAAACAATTATTCTTTTGGTATTTAAAGTGGGCTCAAAAAAGCAAACAACATACAGGTTTAAAGAAATTGTGCTTACAGGAGTTCCAGAGCACTTTTGCCAAGCCAACCAGGTCTGATACTGTGGACAAGGTTAGGAGAAGTGCTTGAACTTTTGGATGGCTATCCAATTCAAACCTTCAGCCTGAGGGAAGCTCCTTACTAAATGTTAGTGTTAGAAACTGCTTGTCTTACGATGGCCTTCGTTAAGAAAGCTCTGGGAGAATGCAGGTCTAAACTGGTAAAGGCTTTTTTCTTTTTTTAAACAAATAAAACCCCAGAATGGATTTTCTTTCCAAGATGTGTTTTTGTTTTATCACAATGACCTTTCTAAGAAAAGATGAAGCCAGCCTCAGGTAAAAAGAAATGGCCACATTTCATCCACAGTTAGCCTTCATGACCCCTGAACTTGGTTTTTCTATCTGAACCTCTTTTCATGCACCATTTCTCCTGGTGTCTGATAAGGGACACACAAGTGCTTGAGCAAGGCCAGATTGGAACTTTGACTTTCATAAAATAACCAGTAAACTAATTCTGTCCCACTTTAATTGATGTTATTCCTGTTTTCTTTTTAATACCACAAGGCATTGATAAATTATAGAATTCAGAGCAGTAAAATGGAGCCATTAAATGAGGCCCCATTACCAGTTGGTATTGTATAGTTACCATCTATGGTATTATATGTCTTTATATATAATGTATAGGTATATAAATACACATGACCACACACTTCTGGATGTTTACACGCACAAGCTCTATCGTCTCATCTTTTTTTTTTTTTTTTTTTCCATATCTCTAACACAAAAGTCAAGGGGTTTGGGAGCACACACAAAAAAAGAGATTTCTAAGAGAGCAGGCGATTGGGCCGGGGTCATTCGAAAGGGTAATTATTGTTAAATGTCAGGTTAACTCTGAAGGCCTCAGCTCATCCAACTGAGAGCAGATTAGCCCAGATGGAGACATTTTCAACACGGTGCTGTCTGACCAATCAGAGAGAGCTGGGATTAGCCAAATACCTTCTCTCATCTGCTTGCTCACAGAAAGGTCAGTTTCTGCTCATTGCTTCTCTTTTAAGATGTGCTTTTTTTTATTTATGGCAGCCGTGTGCAGGAAATCAGGTCCCTTTTATCAGTGAATTAAATATTCAACATCTAAAACCCACTTTTTGAGAGTCAACTTCATTCACTTTCAAAACCACTTTTATCTATTTTTAAGTGCTGAAGATATACTGGGCACGAGTACACAGCACCTATT
Organism: Orcinus orca; assembly: GCF_937001465.1. Lineage (NCBI taxonomy): Eukaryota > Metazoa > Chordata > Mammalia > Artiodactyla > Delphinidae > Orcinus > Orcinus orca. The sequence continues at coordinate 70,885,964 of NC_064560.1, forward strand.
TTACCCCCAGCCCTCCCAGTAAGCTGGAGGTCTGCCTGTTGTGTTTTGCGTATTTTTTGAAAGCTTACTTGTTTCATTTCATGCATTTTCTTCTTTAAGAGCGCCGGTTTACGTTTCCTTTCTTTTTCTTCATAAAAAGAAGAAGGGAAAATGAAACTAACCCTGGGGTGCTCTAAAAGATAATCTGTATTTATGTACAGCTTTTTCTCCCCCTAAGCAACGTAAATGAGCACATGCATAAAATCAGTGACAAAATGAATAGTAAGAAAAACAGAGATCACAGACTTGTGATTCTCCAAACTGCGTGTGTATGTGTATATGTGCATATGCGTGCACACACACACACACACACACACACACACACACACACACGATCTGTAAATTATCCACAGGAGGCCCATGGATATTTGCTGAATGTATTATTTAATATATTCATGTATGAATATGTGTGTATTCTTAGAGAAATATGTGGTACTACTTCTATATGCCTCTTAAAATGTAGTTATTTTCTCCTTTTAGAATACCATCCATGTGAGATGTTGGAACACTCATCTTCTGAAGAATTTGTTATAAAAGACGAATAAATATATTGTGAGGAAACCCTTGCCTTGCCGCAAACATGAACCTGTTTTCATTATGCTGCTTCCATACTGTGGGGTTTTAATTCACCCCTGTCCCAACTCCTCCCATTGTTTTTATGAAAGTAAAGATATTTTTAACAAGAAGACAAAAATGATAGGCAAAACAGAGTCTCTTATCTAGAAAATTTACTACAATATTACACAACATAGTTGCTTAAACAAATATTAGGATAAGATGCAGAAGGCAATCATTAATAATGATTAATTTCTTTTAAGAATATCTGCTCTAGTTAGGCTGCATTAAGCATTTATTCTATAGTAATATACAAGGCAACATTTCAAAAACACTAGAACCTAGCACCCAGATCTTGGTTTTTAATACCATTTTCCAATAAAGGGAACCAGGGCTCCTTGGAGAAATGGTTGATTCCACAGTGAGCCTCAAGTGCTAGAAAGGAAGTATTCAAAAAAAAAAAAAGAAAACAAACACATTGTGGCAAAGGGACACAAGAGTCAGTGGAAAGAGCACCCAGTGGCCAAAGCTGGAACAATTTGACCAACAAGATAGATAAAGTAATACTGAATTATAACTCAAAGTATAAAATGAATATCCATGAGCCTATACTAACTGATATAAATAAGTTTTTTTTTTTTTTTTTTTTTTGCGGTACGTGGGCCTTTCACTGTTGTGGCCTCTCCCATTGCGGAGCACAGGCTCCAGACGCGCAGGCTCAGCAGCCATGGCTCACGGGCCCAGCCGCTCCACGGCATGTGGGATCTTCCCGGACCGGGGCAAGAACCCGTGTCCCCTGCATTGGCAGGGGGACTCTCAACCGCTGCGCCACCAGGGAAGCCCTGAATAAGTTATTGAATAAAGAAACAGATGGGAGAGAATTAGACAAATCTCCCATGCAGAAGAATTTCACAAAATTTATGTAGCTACTTTGCCCTCAAGTGGGGGAACTTAACTCCTCATCCGTAGGTGTGGGCTATACATAGTGACTTCCTTCTGTAAGCACAGTATGGAAAGGGTAGAAAATGAGTAACTTTACAGTAGAGAGGCTTGACAAACACTATGTCAGCCATGTGATCAAGGTCAATATCAACAGTGATAAGTCATGTTGATAGTACGTACCCTGGATATGATGTTATGAGAATGGCACGCAACCTCTGTGTCCTTCCTCGCAAAACCACATAACCCCAGTTTAGTTATGAGAAAAAAAAGCATGAAACAAATCCTAACTGAGGAAAATTCTACAAAATACCTGACTTATAGTCTCCAAAACTTTCAAGGTCTTCAAAAGCAAGGAAAATCTGAAAAGCGGTCCCAGCCAGAAGAAACAGGTAGAGACATGACAACTGAATGTCATGTGGTGTCCTGGATGGGGTCCTACAGCAGAACAAGGACATTAAGGAAAAAAATGGGGAAATACGAATAAAGTGTAGACTTTAGTTAATAAAAATGGATTAATATTGGTTCATTAATTGTGACAAATGTACCATACAAATGTAAAGTGTTAAAAATAGGAAAAACTGAATGTGAGGTAATGAGAACTCTCTATACTATCTTCATCATAATTCTGTAAAGCTAAACCTTACTAAAATATAAAGTGTATTAAATAAAACCTAGGTTAACATCTTGAAAAATAAACTCAAATCATATCAAATGTTTAAATTTTTCAGTATTTTCAAAATAATTAAATGTTCAAATTACATTGGGATGAAATGGCTTAAAAGTGTCCTTGAAAGAAAAATGGAGGGTTGGTGAGCAATCTCAAGAATTCAAAGAAGGAAACATGACAATGCTTTTAAAAGATCAACCCATAGATCTTAAACCCCTTTTTAGGCAAACTCACTTCAAGTCCAAATAATGTTTTTCTTCAAAAGGACCATTCTAACTAGTATGGCCCACTCTTACCCTGCTCCCATGAATTGGCTTTCTCTCCCCTTCCACTCTGGATTTGGACCTGAATTTTGACCTCCATGGTCTTCAGTGGCAAACCCTAGGAAATGCAGAAAGAGTTAACAGAAATACAAACATTACCTGTTCAATGCTGGCTGATAACCCTTTTCCAGTTTATTCCACTATTGGCACTAATAGTATAGATTACATTCTGCCAGGAGACCATTCAGATAATGCAAATAACATAACAATAAAACACTCCACCAGATTTTGCCTCGATTATCTAAACAGTACAGGCAGAAACATGTTAGATTCAGTGGATGTGAATATTTATATCAATGCTTTAGCCCCTCAAGGATATACATAACTTTCATATCAAACTTCAACCAGTTATTCCTCATTTCATTATTAAAAATTGTGCTTCCAATTGCTGCACTTGCCTAACTACTAATTATGTATTTTTGATGAACTACACGTGTAATTTTCTAAATATCTTCAGGTTGTTGATTGTTCAGACTGGTCAAATGTGAATAAATTTTAATGTCCATAAGACACATTTATTTCTAACCCTAAATAGTAAGCAGATATATTGGGTCTTTAAGTTATGCTGTGATTTGGAGCTAAAATACATTTGGCTGTTTTTGTTTATTGGGAGGAGATGAGCTTTGTTACCAATTTAACATCTACAGATTAAATCACAAAATGACCATGATGTTAGGAAACGTAACAGTCTTTAAGATTTTTCTTTTAATGGTTTTTGAGTAGTGGTAGAAAAACAAAATCTGAGAGTGGAGGTTTACTTATACAATCCCTGTAAGAGAGCTGGTTAGTTTAGTTTCACAAAAGAAATAGAAAATTTCTGAGATTGCCCATTGCTCTCTTGTAGCAAAATAAAGCCACAGAGAAATATCTTTTAAGGCAATAAAAGGAAGGTGTCTTCTAGTGCAGACATATTTCAGTTGTTATTGTTTTCTGAACTGACTGGATGATACTGGATAATAATGGAGATATTTTTGACAGTCTCTTATTTATGTGTCTCTGGATGAGTTTGTGTATGAATGTGGGTAAGCTTCAGTGCTGCACAAATCAGAGTAATATTTAAGGTTAATATGGTTGAAATTAATTTGTTTACTCCCTAAATGCATTGATTTCTAGATTCCTCTAAAACAACTTTAAATTGTACATCCACCATAGAGAGCTTATTTACATATGAAGCAAGATATACATGCAAAAAAAAAAAAAAAAGAGTTATAAAACCAAGATTCTGGAGGAACAGTTGAGACTAGTTTGTTTTTGGAGTCACCCAAGTTGTAGATTTTGGGGAAAAATCATGTTAATTTACTGCAGAAATAATAAAATGTTTGAATAGTTGACCTTCTGGTGCAAATATCAATGGAGGTGAATTCACTTAATAGGGGGATAGAATTTCTGTGGGACTTTACTTAAGATAGTATATTTTGCAACCTGGGTTTAAAGTAACAATCTGAAACTATAGTATAAAGGACATTGATTGACTTTGACTTGTATAGCTACACTATTATTTTGATTTTATAAATTCACATGAATTTACATGTGTTTGATCCAGATCAGGCTCTACATCTGGCCCCAAAGGTTTATTGAGCACATACTACATGCCAAACCACTTGTATGATCTGAAGAAACAGAAAAACCCATTTTACATTTAAGAGACTCAGAGCATCTTCTGTGTTTTTGTAGCATTTGTAACGGTTGAAATTTTTTAAATAATTGCTTAATTTATCACAGAATACTTGCATATCCCTATAAATTATATGCTCCCAGACAGCAAAGTTCACTCTATTTTATTTCCAATGCCTAGCAGAGTTTCTGGCACATGGTCAATGTTTAAGAAATATTTGTCTGAATATAAAAGAATAAATAAATGGGAAATATTGCTAGCTGTGAACACAAAATACAATCTCCTTTCTTCTTTCTTATTATCAAAGTAATGACAGTAATTCATCTGAAAAATACCTGTTTTAGCCTTCCTTCCAGCCTCCAGGTAGATGTGGGGCTTCTTGGAAAGTTTCTTTGCTCCTTTTTACACTACCAGTTCCTGCTCTTGCTTCCAGGCTGGCTTGATAACCCACGAACCTGGAAGCTGTATGATGAAAGTCAATCTTTAGGGATGATCAAGCAAAAGGACAGGTATGGACCCCAGGTTTCTGTCAGTAACGTGGTACCCCAAACCAGCAACTGAAGGGCCACCTTCCAGACTTCTTTAGCATAATAGAAAAGTAAACTTCTATGTTATTTAAATTACTGATATTTCCTACCTGTGGTGCTAGTAGCCTAACACAATTTTTCTACTTGGTTTAGACCATTATAAGTTTCTATTGCCAGTAATTGGCATTATGTAGCAAACAAACTAATCCCATTAAGACTAGTATGTTATTTCTTTTCCTCACAATTGAAGATTTTTTGATTGGGTTAAATAAGTGGTTTTCCACTGGAGGTGATTCTGTCTCCCCAGGATATCTGACAATGTCTGGAGACATTGTGGTTGCCACAACTGGGGACAGGGGGTGTTTGTCCTGGTATCCACTGGGTAAGGGCCAGGCATGCTACTGCAGTGCCTAGGACAGAACCCCACGACTGAAAATTATCTGGACCAAAATGTTAATAGTGCCAAAGTTAAGAAACCCTGGGTTAAATATTTTATTAATTAAGTTGTTTCGACCGACACCTAACCTTTAACTGTTGATTATTGTTCTTTTTTTTTTAACGTGAGCCTATTTGTTGACTTTACCTGCACATAAAATAGTCATTTTTCCTCAAATCAGGAAGTAAAGTTAATTAAATAAAGGTATATTCTATTTGATTATATGGGAGGGTGGGTAATGCACAAAGTATTGACCTTATGAATTCTCCTACATAAAAATAATGTGAAGAAGCATGAGAAAGTGGCAAGTAAATAAATGGGTCAATGTGATAGACACAACAGTTAAGAAAACTGTGCTGTAGAGTGAACTATAGATGGTTATGCAGCTCAGTGGACTTTTGTTTGGATATAAAAGTATAGTTAAGTTGGAAATTAAGACATTGGTATGAGATCCTTTCTGTGAGAACATGGGCAAAATTGAAAAAAATCTTTGTAAGCACCTCCATTTCTAAGACTTCCTCATTTTCATCTTGGATCCAAAGATGAAAACAAGGAAAGAAGAAAAGAGGGAAGGAAAGAAGGAAGAAAAGAAGGGAACTAGAAAGAGTGGAAGGCAGGAAAGAAACAAGTACTGGGCACCAAAAAGCAGCTGAACCTATAAGTGATGAATTAAAACTAACCAAAATTAAACTAAGTAAAAACAAAATATACAAAACCCACTTGAAGTATGGAATGGCTCTGTACTTGCCAGCAAAGTAAAACCTCAACTAGCATTAAACAGTTAATATTTATAGGTAACTTTATAATCATTGCTATCAGCAGAAAAAAGCTACAATAATCCGATTGCCATCACTTCAACCAAACCCTGTGTCGTAAACCTTGTAATTTTCTGCTGTCATGCTCAACCACTTTCAACACGTTTAAATTAGAAAGGACTATGCTAATTTTGCTTCATAGCCAGGGTCATTGTTGTAGGACATAATTATCTTTTTTTTTTCCCGCATTCATTTTATTCTCCAGTGTTGTTTAAATTCAGTCTCGGTTATCCTATGTCCTTTTAAGCCTGAGCCATCTCTAGCCCCAGCCCTGCTGGAAATATTCGTTTCATCTTCCTTAGCTATAAAGAGTTTAGATGTCCTTTTCCAACAGCCATGTTATTCCTCTGTGATCTTCCTGAAGAATAGTGTGTGAGTCTAAGTTGTTGAGTTAACTCTATATTTAATTAAAAAGGGCTGCCCTTTTTTTCCCTTATATTAATGCTTAACATACCATAGAATTGACTCAAAGAAAAGTAATAAAAAATGGCCATTGAAACATTTGAAAAGAGATGGGTTGTGGGGGAAGCATCATTGCTTCTTTTAAATGCTTGAGAGAGAGAAGAGACTTGATTGGTCTAGAAGAAGTAAACTGGGACAAGTGAGTAAAAATGACAGGGAAGGAGATTTGGGCTCCAAACAACATAGGATTTTCCAGCAGTTGAAGTGGAGTGGGTTTCCTTATAAAGTGGTGAGTTCCTGAGTCAGAAGTGTTCACCCTGAGGTGAGGGACACCCAAACTGAGAGGGAAGGGGGGAAGGTAAGTTTCCTTCTTTGTATAGGGCAGAGATGGTTTCCCCTAACAAAATATGTCAAGGTAAAATGGATATGACTAGATAGTATTCATCTGGTAAAAAGAGTAAAAGATGCATGAAGGAATAAATAATATTTTGCTGGCTGATTGTGTAGGTATCTTCTCAATGTTTTTGTAGTGGATGTGGGAGAAAAGATGAATCTTTAAATGCTCAAGCATCTGAGAAATCTATACCATTTAAATTCACCTCTGTTTATCCAGTGTCCTTCAAATTCTTCGTAATGATCTGTGGTGTCACTACACTAAAGCATCCTAAGCTACCTTTCTCCTGACAAGGTAGTAGTCACCAGGAGCTTAATTCTTCTTCCCTCCAGTAGTAAGAAGAGTTTATTAATTACATTGCTTTAAAATGCTGAAGGGTTGACCCATGGAGTGTCATAAGTTAATCATTGATATTCATGTTCAAGCCAATCGCCATGCTTTAAGCCCAACCATCAGAAGTCCAAGTCCAAGTGTTAAGTTCTCTACTATTTAAAATGCTGTACCAAAGAAAGAGGGGGGATAATGCTGGGGGACATGCCCATGGTATTCCTGCTAAGAGCTCCCACTTTTCAGCGAGGCTTGCACCTGTTTCCAGCATGCATTTGAATGCAGCAGCAGTTGGAGTTGAAGGTCAGGGTGACAGATGTAAGGGTAGAAACCGCTGATCAGTCACTGAGGTCTCAGTTCCATCACTGTATGGCCCTGAATATGCTAACATCTGCAGCTTGTTATGTCAGGGTATCCAAAGAGAGATCTGGCAAGAGAAAATTCAGCTCACTCCTAAGACCAACAGATTTGAGTAGGTTCTTAAACCATTAAAACTGTTTTCAGGTAAATTTAATAATCCAAAACAATACCCATTATACATACAGCAGCAGTATGCCTACATACACATTGATATGCAGTTATTTAGAGCAATCTGCATCTCCACTATGGAGATACTTTAGTTTTGGTTAGTATAATGTACTTAAGAAAACTGGAGACATTTTCTGGAATCCTTGAAATGAGTACTTTATGCCCGTAGATATTGGCACATATGACACATTATCAAAGAAGGCATGCGTGCACTCGGCGGATTTATTTAGGAAAGATAAGATCAGTTTTTTTCAAGCTCTATCATTATAAGTTCACTCAGTACACCTCAGTTTCCTCACCTGTATAATGGGGGTGAGAAGTTTGTCTTCTACCTCTCAAGGGCATTTTAAAGATTTATGAGATCAGTTTTCTCAAGCATTATGAACTTCTTGGGAAAAGGTACTATGAAAAATAAAGCATCATTATTCATTTTCTGGGACAGGACCCTTGGGGGGGTACCTGAAAAAGAACAAATAGAGTCATTTTTACTGGAGACAAGAGAGAAATGTTCTCATCTGAAATTCCAAATTCAGCAAAAAACAACATTGCTGTAAAACTAGTCAGGTTCACTCTTTAAAACACTCTGCATTCCTGCCTTTTTCCCTTCTATTTGGTCTCTTGGGTCTATTTGGTCTCCTGGTCCTACTTCTGTTTGGACCTCCTAGATTTGTATGTCTACCTACAGATTATAAAATCAACTCTGTAGGTAACTCTGTGTGTGTGTGTGTGTGTGTGTGTGTGTGTGTGTGTGTGTGTGAGAGAGAGAGAGAGAGAGAGAGAGAGAAACAGAGAGACAGAGACAGAGACAAAGAGAATTAAAAGGTTTTACACTGCTGAATACTTATTTATAATAGCTCCTGGTTCAGCCTAGTTGGTTGTCTACTTAAACTTCAAAAGAGGTGGTTTGATTTGGATGATTTTACTTTTTCTCTTCTTCTTTTGTTGTTTAAATTCACGTAAATTAAATAAAATGAAAAATTGTGTTTCTCATTTGAACTAGCCACGTTTTAAGTACTTGAGAGCCCCGGGTGGCTAGTGACCACATAAGGAATAGCACGGTTATAGAACATTTCCTTCATTTGCAGAAAGAAAAGGTATAGGGACAACCAGGTAATCATCCTTATTGAATATATATCCGTTCATGGCGATGGATCAAAATTGTATGGAAATAAACACTTTTTGTTTGATGATATGATTTCAGGACACCCAGTGGCAAGTACTTTACAAAGAAAATTCAGATTTGCAAAGGAAAAAAAAAATTTGAATTATTCTTATGTTCATCCCTTCCCATGAAAAAACACCAAAGGTTGATAAAAAGTCTTTCCTGGGACTCTCCTTGGTGAATTGGCACATTCTCTTTTTCTCTTTACCTCACTATCTAACTGTTTAAGTCTGAAGCCTCAATTGTAACTCACCTTTGACCTGAAATGAGAAAAAGAAACATTAAGTGTTCTTTTTATTTGACGTTACAAGTACTGTACTGCCCCTTGGTTATTATCCAATCATGTAATAGAGCCTTCAATGTCTGGTTTTCTTTCTTCATTTAAAGGATATGAACACTGGACAACTTGACAGTTCTGAGCCTGGAACTGTCCTGTTTAACTATAGGGTGGTCTGGTCTCCAGCTCTCTTTTCCTGTGGCTGGAAACCAGTAGAGATGTTTTATAGACTTTGAACTCTGCATGGGGCCTAATAGGATATTGATAGCAATAGTCTGACTCTTTCTGCCCCCCTCCTGCTTGGAGGAAGGAGCTCGCCAGCATCATTCACAGTTGGCAGCCTCACAGCCAGGACCCAGCTGTCTTGAGTAAGCCACTTTTCTCTCCTCCTTCCCTGGACTCACAGGTCTTGTCATCACTCTGTTTGCTGCTTTCCCAGTGTTCCTCCAGCAGCGATAGACTCCGGTGGGCATGTCAGGATTCAGATATCCTGCCCAGTTCTAGAAATTGCAGAATTTAAAGATTAGAATCAACCACAGGGATCACCTAATCCCTTGCTAAAGTGTGGGCCTCGGACCAACAGCATCAGCAAGATCTGGAAGCTTGTTAGAAATGCTTACACTTGGGTCTCATCCCAGACCTAGGAAATTAGTCTCTGCTTTTTCTCAAGATCTCCAGGTGATTCATAAGCACATAATAGTTTGAGAAGCACTGACCTAATTCCACATGTCTCCTGATTTAAGGATTTTTATTAATTGTTTAAGATATAAATGATTTAAGAATTAATTAATTTATTCTAGACAAAGAAATTACCTGGAGTTTTAAAAATTCTGGTTCTGTGTTTCTGGGGCAGAGCCTGGGCATCAGCCCCCCATGTGGTTCCCATGTGCACCCAGAATGGAGAAGCTGGATGGCTCTAAAGCAGTGGTTCTCAAAGTCAGGTCCCTGGAGCAGCAACCCCAGTATTACTTGTTAAAATGCAAATTCTCAGGCTATATCCTACACATTCTAAAGCAGAAACTCTAGGATTGGAGCCCAGAAGTCTGTGTATGAACAAGTCCTTCAGGTTGTTCTGATGCAAGTTCTGTAACTACAGGTTTAAAGAATAAGGATGTCCCAACCCTCAGCCCTGAAAGATGGATCTAGACCTGTACTGTTGTGGGTTTTTTTCATTTAAATTCATGTAAATTAAATAAAATTAAAAATTGTGTTTCTCATTTGAACTAGCCATGTCTTAAGTACTTGAGAGCCACAGGTGGCTAGTGGCCACATAAGGGATAGCGCAGATACAGAACATTTCCATCATTTGTAGAAAGTTCTCCTGGACAGTGCTGATCTAGACTTTGGCTAGAGGGAGACAGATATTAATATTAATAACAATAACAATAGTGACAAATAATGTGACAAAATAGTGACAAAATAGTGACAAAATAACAAATAGTGACAAAATAACAATTCTCATATGTTAACTGATTACTATGTTCCAGGCATTGAGCTAAGACATCAACTGATTTCTCTTTTTTCCTTACAGATTGCCAAATTATTGTTTAATTACTGTGTTTGAGTCTAGGGAGGATTTTGGTGCGGTGAAGGGACAAGGAAGAAGAACAGGGAAAACAGAAGCAAGAGGAAGAGTTTTTTCTCCAACAGACTTCATTTGAGGAACTAGATGGGCTCTAATGCAAGAGAGCCGTTGATGGAACACAAAGGACATGTCAACACGTAAGGGAGATAAGCCAGTAAGATATCACTACTAGAGCTTTTTCCCTGTCTCCTAGGCTAGAACATACAACGTCGGGCTAGGATCTAAGAGCAGTTACATTGTCCATTTGGAGTTCTGTTGGCTGGACGTTTTTGTAGCTTTGCATCCAAGATTGACTCTTTTCTCAGGCAATCTCCTGGAACAGACGTATCATTGGGCTTATCAGCCAATGACTACAGAATAAGATTGCCCACCCATGGTGCCCAGTATTTTATTGCACAAACCTACCTATGTAATTGCTGGATGTTAACTCCCCTCCATTTGTTCCTTGCTCCTTCTGCAAGCTCCCCTGTGACTGACTGCCTCACCATGTCCTGAGACCTTTCCACTCCCCCCTCCTCCCCTTTCCACCACTTTCCAGTTTTTGGTAAGCAGGCAGGTAACGTGTGCTCTCTGGGACCCGCTAAGGCTGAGGATGCAACTGTGAACATGGCGGCCCTTTCTTTCATTCACGGAGCTTGCTCTCTACTGATGACCCCTCTGAGTTCAGAGTTCCCTGGGTACAGCTTATCTCCTCTATGGCCTCTGGGAAGGTATGCATACTCTTTTCCTGAATTTCCCACATCATGTTGGAGACTTGATCAGACTTTTTCGAGCATTTTGCTAAAATCCTAAGGGTATGGAGATCCCACACCCTAGAAATCACAACTGTTACTGGAGGTGATGATGCACTTGGGCTTCTGCTGGGACACAGCTTTATCAGAACCTTTGATTTATTTACTAACCAGTTTTGAAGCACTGAAGCTTCCCCAAGGAACAAAAGGTAAATTGAAAAGTCTCATCAAAGGGGCCCCTCCCATTACAAATAGAGGATCTGTCTGAAAGGCAAATTCCAGTCTCAACCAGAAGACAGAAACTGCTTGAAACCTCCCAGGGTGCACTTTTCCCAGCTTCCAAAAATTAAGCTTTGGTCTTGATTACACTAGCATTTTATCTTTTCCCTTCCACTTGCCAACCTTTCCCCCTCTTCACAGTGAGAGGTAATCAAAAATACACAGAGGGAGGGTGTCCAGGGGTAAGACAGCCTGGGGATTCTCAGGAGAAACTTTAACTATTACTTCTACTTTTGAACATAAGTCAAAGCCTCCACCCCCACGGTTTGATGTACATTTTCTCTTCTGTTCAATGTGCCCATATTTGGAGTGCTTAGTAACAGACTCAGAGAAGTTTCAAGCCGAAAGGAATTTAGAGTTCATCTAGCCTAGCGGATTTTTCAAATGTATTTTAATGGCAAAAATCCCTCTTTAAACAAAACCTTACACAGAAGTCCAATAGTCGAAGCAGAAGCAAACCATGCTTCTCAGGTTGAAACAAGGAGGGCCTGTGGGACCCTCCCCCTCCCTCTTGAGATGGACTATTGATCTCTGTTTGAAATCATTTATCTGGCTCCGCCCCTCAGTTTACAGAGAGCGAATCTAAAGCCAAGAGAAGGTAAACAATTTTCAGGAGATTCGTGCCTTAGCTAGGAAGCTGATCACATCATTCTTCTGCTTAAAATCATCAATTGGCTTCTTACATAACTCAAAATAAAATCCAAAGTCCTTACGATAGCCTCTAAGGCTTCCCATTATTCTCTCCTCTCACTCCCTCTTTGACTTAATTCTTTTTTTTTTCTGACTTAATTCTTAATTCTTTCCACGAATCTTACTTTACTCCAGCCACACCGGCCTCCTTGTTTTACTCAGCTACATCACAAATACTCCTGCCATCATGAATACATGTTGTTCACCCAGCTTGGAAATCTCTTCCTGCAGACATCACATGGCCTGCTCCTTCATTTCCCTTAGAGCTTTTCTCAGATATCACTTCCTCAGTGAGGCCATCCCTTTATTAATTGTGCCAGCTGGTCTCCAAAGATGGCCCCCCAAGGAACAATACCTTCTATTATTCATGCTTTGTATATTCCTCTTCCCTTTCATCTGAGGGGCCCCGTGACTTGCTTTTGACCAATAGAATGTGGGGGAAGTGATGCTTCATGTCTTTCAAGACAAGATCATAAGAAACTTGGCAGCTTTCATCTGGATTTCTTACAATAATTGTTGTAAGGAAGCTGGCTAACATATAGGGAGCCTGATTATCTGAGCCCACTATTCTGTGAGGAAGCCCAGGAGAGCCACATGGAAAAGTCATGTGGAGGCAGAGAGATGCCTGGGTGAACCCTCTAATAGCCCAGGGATGTAAAGAGTGAAGAAGGTATCTTGAACAACATGGAGCTCATCCAATGCTTTGGATGCTTCCAATTCTGGTTGCCAAATGAATACAACTGCGTGAAGATCCCAATTGAGAACTGCCTAGCTGAGGCCAGTCAAGTTACAGAATCATGAGAAATAACCCATTTTTTTAGCCAATAGTTTTATGATGTTCCATTGTCCAGCAATAGATATTAGTAAAGGAAATCAATGTAAGTTGCACCCCTCCTTTGCTCCTATATACCTAGTTGTACTCTATATCCTCCTTCCCTTGCTTTATTTTCCTCTATAGCTCTCTCATCACCATCTGGCTTACTGTGTACTTATCTCTTTGTTATTGTCTCCTTACCCCCCTAAATAAAAACTCTGGGAAGGCAGGGACTTTGCCTTGTTCACTACTATATCTCTCATGCCTGGAACATGTCATAAACTAGGCACTCAATAAATATGTGTTGAATGAATGTATTTATTTTAATCTATTTTTCTGAGTTTGTTTTTTCTAAGTATAACAAGCCCATAAAATGAGAGGACAAAATTATTTAAAATACTATCATGACTATGGACTCCCATCTTATGGACACAACATCTGAAGTGGACTCAAATGCTTCAGTCTTCCCCTTCCCATAAGCTTTGGTCTTAATACATACTGGCTCAGAGGGAAAGGTACTAGAAGGAAGGAAGATGAGTCAAGCAAAGCTCCAGACAAAACCCAAATGGAGATGGTTATCAAAGTCAAGTCAAACCCTGATGAGGAGTTCTTGTCGGGAGACAAAATGGTAACCACTTCTCCCTTCACTTATTTCTGGAAGGGCTTGACATCCCCGTGAGTTCCATAAACGCTTGTAGAATGCCTGCTCTCTCTTGCTCTCTCTCTCTTTCTCTCTCTCTCTCTTGCATTGCAAGCATAGAAACTCAAGGTTGTATCCCCTACTTTCAGTGCAGGGAGAATGAAGAGAGAGAGAGAGAGAGAGAAAATAAAGATAATGAAGAAAAACACTCTAAACTTTGACATAAAATGTTTAAAGTCATTGAAAAGTTTGAAAACAAGAAGTTTCATTTGTGTTGAAATATAGTTCATGCTATCTTTTCTCATTTCAACAACTTTGTGGAGAAATGGAGATTATAAAGATGCTTCTGCTGTTAGCTTTGTTTACTTTTTTTTCTCTTGGTACTTTTGTAGAAAGGAGGAAGGGACTGCATGTGTATCTTTAAGCAAAAGAATGGCCTCATGGTCTTTATAAAAACAGTTCTGTTGATATGAACCAAAAGAATTATGACTTCACTGGCTTGGCCTGGGTTACACCCATGAAAACCCATGAGCAGTATAATGATGTCACCAGCACACAAAGTAACTCCGCAGCTCTTCAGCATTCTTCATGTGTGTGAGTAATGTCTCTGTGATCCTAGTTATTTTACTAGTTAGAAATGACATGATTTACCAATAAGGCCAACTGCCTTCCACTTCCTGCTCTTGAGAACAGGATAGATCAGTAAGCAATGACTCAGCTGCAGCTGCCAAGAAATGCATCCCACTCCTATCCCCTCACCTACAGTCCCACCCCCAATTGTACCCTGAGCTACGGAACAGGCAGTGATCGAACGGGTGTTTTTCCTTCTTCCTGGGACTGAAAAGGTTGAATGAGGAACAGAGTTCTGTACTTCTATCCCTCATCTTCTCATGGTAATTAGTGGGAAAATCACCCATGAAATGGGAATGAATACAGTCTGCAGTTTTTTCCGTCCATCCCACAATGGAAACAGGTGTTTATTTCACCCACATTGGGCACCACCTATGCTGGCTGTGAGTTTACAATGTTCAACTCCTTGGTGACTTGGATGATCTGGATTAGTGCACTGGGCATGGAGGAATCTGCCCATGGGCTGGGTAACCAAGGACTGGGCTCTAGAGTCTCAGAGGGAAATTTATACCATGCAAGCAAATGCCCAGATGAACCTTTAACAAGCAGTTGCAAATACAGAATAAATGGGAGGCTGGATGCACTTTCTAGGGATCTCCTAACTTAACTTCTCTACTGCCTACTCTAAAGCCATATTTCTGTACAGGGATGCATCAAGACCACCCATTGGAGCACTTCCGGGAACTCCATCATCGCGTCGCGGCATTCTGCATCAAGGTTTTCATCCCTCAAGGTCAGTGTCCTCTCCGTGGCTCTTGGGAACACAAGCATTTCTATGCCTCTTTCTATGCATGGTTCTAAAACATTTAATAAGATTTTCCATATCAAAAGACCAAAATAAATTCCCAGCTGAATTTGGAAAGAGCTAAGGACAAAAGAACCCAGAAAGAAATCCTCTTAGGGGGGACGAGGGGAAGATGGCCAAAGAGTAAGACGTGGAGATCATCTTCCTTCCCGCAGATACACCAGAAATACATATACACGTGGACCAACTCCTACAGAACACCTACTGAATGCTGGCAGAAGACCTCAGACCTCCCAAAAGACAAGAAAGTACCCACGTACCTGGGTAGGGCAAAAGAAAAAAGAATAAACGAGACAAAAGGATAGGGACGGGACCTGCACCAGTGGGAGGGAGCTGTGAAAGAGGAAAGGTTTCCACACACTAGGAAGCCCCTTCGCAGGCGGAGACTGTGGGTGGTGGAAGGGGGAAGCTTTGGAGCTGCGGAGGAGAGCACAGCAACAGGGGTGTGGGGGGCCAAGCAGGGAGATTTCCGCACAGAGGATTGGTGCCGGCTGGCACTCACCAGCTCGAGAAGCTTGTCTGCTCACCCGCCGGGGTGGGCGGGGCTGGGAGCTGAGGCTCGGGCTGCGGTCAGAACGCAGGGAGAGGACCGGGGTTGGCGGCATGAACACGGCCTGCAGGGGGTTAGTGCACCACGGCTGGCCGGGAGGGAGTCCAGGGAAAAGTTTGGACCTGCCGAAGAGGCAAGAGACTTTTTCTTCTCTATTTGTTTCCTGGTGCGTGAGGAGAGGCGATTAAGAGCGCTGCTTAAAGGCGCTCCAGAGACGGGTGCGAGCTGCGGCTAAAATCGTGGACCCCAGAGACGGGCATGAGACACTAAGGCTGCTGCTGCCACCACCAAGAAGCCTGTGTGTAAGCACAGGTCACTATCCACACTCCCCTTCCGGGGAACCTGTGCAGCCCGCCACTGCCAGGGTTGCGGGATCCAGGGACAACTTCCCCAGGAGAACGCACGGCGTGCCTCAGGTTGTTGCAACATCATGCTGGCCACTGCGGCCACAGGCTCGCCCCGCACTCTGTACCCCTCCCTCCCCACGGCCTGAGTGAGCCAGAGCCCCGAGTCAGCTGCTCCTTTAACCCTGTCCTGTCTGAGCGAAGAACAGACGCCCTCCGGTGACCTACACGCAGAGGCGGGGCCAAATCCAAAGCTGAGCCCCGGGAGCTGTGAGAACAAAGAAGAGAAAGGGAACTCTCTCCCAGCAGCCTCAGAAGCAAGGATTAAAGCTCCACAATCAACTTGATGTACCCTGCATCTGTGGAATACATGAATAGACAACGAATCATCCCAAATTGAGGAGGTGGACTCTGAGAGCAAGATTTATTATTATTTCCCCTTTTCCTCTTTTTGTGAGTGTGTATGTGTATGCTTCTGTGTGAGATTTTGTCTGTATATCTTTGCTTCCACCATTTGTCCTAGGGTTCTATCCATCCGTTTTTTTTGTTTGTTTGTTTGTTTGTTTTTCTTAATTTTTTTTTCTTAATAATTATTTTTTATTTTAGTAACTTTATTTTATCTTACTTTATTTTATTTTATCTTCTTTCTTTCTTTCTTTCCTTCCTCCCTCCCTCCCATCTATCTTTCTTTCTTTCTTTCTTTCTTCTTCCTTCTTTCTTTCTTTCTAATTTTTCTCCCTTTTATTCTGAGCCGTATGGATGAAAGGCTCTTGGTGCTGCAGCCAGGAGTCAGTGCTGTGCCTCTGAGGTGGGAGAGCCAACTTCAGCACACTGGTCCACAAGAGACCTCCCAGCTCCACATAATATCAAATGGCGAAAATCTCCCAGAGAGCTCCATCTCAACACCAGCACCCAGCTTCACTCAACGACCAGCAAGCTACAGTGCTGGACACCCTATGCCAAACAACTAGCAAGACAGGAATACAACCCCACCCATTAGCAGAGAGGCTGCCTAAAATAATAATAAGTCCACAGACACCCCAAAACACACCACTAGACGTTGACCTGCCCACCAGAAAGACAAGATCAAACTTCATCCACCAGAACACAGGCACTAGTCCCCTCCACCAGGAAGCCTACACAACCCACTGAACCAACTTTAGCCACTGGGGACAGACACCAAAAACAACGGGAACTACGAACCTGCAGCCTGTAAAAAGGAGACCCCAAACACAGTAAGATAAGCAAAATGAGAAGACAGAAAAACACACTGTAGATGAAGGAGCAAGATAAAAACCCACCAGACCTAACAAATGAAAAGGAAATACGCAGTCTACCTGAAAAAGAATTCAGAATAATGATAGTAAAGATGATCCAAAATCTTGGAAATACAATAGGCAAAATGCAAGAAACATTTAACAAGGACCTAGAAGAACTAAAGATGAAGCAAGCAATGATGAACAACACAATAAATGAAATTAAAAAAATTCTAGATGTGATCAATAGCAGAATAACTGAGGCAGAAGAATGGATAAGTGACCTGGAAGATAAAATAGTGGAAATAAGTACTACAGAGCAGAATAAAGAAAAAAGAATGAAAAGAACTGAGGACAGTCTCAGAGACCTCTGGGACAACATTAAATGCACCAACATTCCAATCATAAGGGTTCAAGAAGAAGATAAAAAGAAAGGGACTGAGAAAATATATGAAGAGATTATAGTTGAAAACTTCCCTAATATGGGAAAGGAAAGAGTTAATCAAGTTCAGGAAGCACAGAGAGTCCCATACAGGATAAATCCAAGGAGAAATACACCAAGACACATATTAATCAAACTGTCAAAAATTAAATACAAAGAAAACATATTAAAAGCAGCAAGGGAAAAACAACAAATAACACACAAGGGAATCCACATAAGGTTAAAAGCTGATCTTTCAGCAGAAACTGCAAGCCAGAAGGGACTGGCAGGACATATTTAAAGTGATGAAGGAGAAAAACCTGCAACCAAGATTACTGTATCCAGCAAGGATCTCATTCAGATTTGATGGAGAAATTAAAACCTTTACAGACAAGCAAAAGCTGAGAGAGTTCAGCACCACCAAACCAGCTTTACAACAAATGCTAAAGGAACTTCTCTAGGCAAGAAACACAAGAGAAGGAAAAGACCTACAATAGCAAACCCCCAAAAATTAAGAAAATGGGTATAGGAACATACATATCAATAATCACCTTAAATGTAAATGGACTAAATGCTACCACTAAAAGACACAGATTGGCTCAATGGATACAAAAACAAGACCCAAATATATGCTGTCTACAAGAGACTCACTTCAGACCTAGAGACACATACAGACTGAAAGTAAGGGGATGGAAAAAGATATTCCATGCAAATGGAAACCAAAAGAAAGCTGGAGTAGCAATTCTCATATCAGACAAAATAGATTTTAAAATAAAGACTATTAGAAGAGACAAAGAAGGACACTACATAATGATCAAGGGATTGATCCAAGAAGAAGATATAACAATTGTAAATATTTATGCACGCAACACAGGAGCACCTCAATACATAAGGCAAATACTAACAGCTGTAAAAGGGGAAATCGACACTAACACATTCATAGTAGGGGACTTTAACACCCCACTTTCACCAATGGACAGATCATCCAAAATGAAAATAAATAAGGAAACACAAGCTTTAAATGATACATTAAACAAGATGGACTTAATTCATATTTATAGGACATTCCATCCAAAAACAACAGAATACACATTTTTCTCAAGGGCTCATGGAACATTCTCCAGGATAGATCATATCTTGGGTCACAAATCAAGACCTGGTAAATTTAAGAAAATTGAAATTGTATCAAGTATCTTTTCCGACCACAATGCTATGAGACTAGATATCAATTACAGGAAAAGATCTGTAAAAAATACAAAGACATGGAGGCTAAACAATACACTACTTAATAATGAAGTGATCACTGAAGAAATCAAAGAGGAAATCCAAAAAAACCTAGAAACAAATGACAATGGAGATATGATGACCCAAAACTTATGGGATGCAGGAAAACAGTTCTATGAGGGAAGTTTATAGTAATAGAATCCTACCTTAAGAAACAGGAAACATCTCGAATAAACAACCTAACCTTGCACCTAAAGCAATTAGAGAAAGAAGAACAAAAAAAAAAACCCCCAAAGTTAGCAGAAGGAAAGAAATAATAAAAATCAGATCAGAAATAAATGAAAAAGAAATGAAGGAAATGATAGTAAAGACCAATAAAACTAAAAGATGGTTCTTTGAGAAGATAAACAAAATTGATAAACCATTAGCCAGACCCATCAAGAAAAAAAGGGAGAAGATTCAAATCAATAGAATTAGAAATGAAAAAGGAGAAGTAACAACTGACACTGCAGAAATACAAAAGATCATGAGAGATTACTACAAGCAACTCTATGCCAATAAAATGGACAACCTGGAAGAAATGAAAAAATTCTTAGAAATGCACAACCTGCAAAGACCGAATCAGGAAGAAATAGAAAATATGAAAAGACCAATCACAAGCACTGAAATTGAAACTGTGATTAAAAATCTTCCAACAAACAAAAATCCAGGAGAATATGCCTTCACAGGCGAATTCTAGCAAACATTTAGAGAAGAGCTAACATCTATCCTTCTCAAACTCTTCCAAAATATAGCAGAGGGAGGAATATTCCCAAACTCATTCTACAAGGCCACCATCACCCTCATACCAAAACGAGAAAAGGATGTCACAAAGAAAGAAAACTACAGGCCAATATCACTGATGAACATATATGCAAAAATCCTCGACAAAATATGAGCAAACAGGATCCAACATCACATTAAAAGTATCATACACTAAGATCAAGTGGGGTTTATTCCAGGAATGCAAGGATTCTTCAATATACACAAATCAATCAATGTGATACACCGTATTAACAAGTTGAAGGAGAAAAACCATATGGTCATCTCAATAGATGCAGAGAAAGCTTTTGACAAAATTCAACAACCATTTTTGATTAAAAAAACCCTGCAGAAAGTAGGCATAGAGGGAACTTTCCTCAACATAATAAAGGCCGTATATGACAAGCCCATAGCCAACATCATCCTCAATGGTGAAAAACTGAAAGCATTTCCACTAAGATCAGGAACAAGACAAGGTTGCCCACTCTCACCACTCTTATTCAACATAGTTTTGGAAGTTTTAGCCCCAGCAAACAGAGTAGAAAAGGAAATAAAAGGAATCCAAATCGGAAAAGAGGAAGTAAAGCTGTCACTGTTTGCAGATGACATGATACTATACATAGAGAATCCTAAAGATGCTACCAGAAAACTACTAGAGCTAATCAATGAATTAGTAAAGTAGCAGGATACAAAAGTAATGCACAGAAATCTCTGGCATTCCTACACACTAATGATGAAAAATCTGAACATGAAATCAAGAAAACACTCCCATTTACCACTGCAACAAAAAGAATAAATATCTAGGAAGAATCTACCTAAGGAGACAAAAGACCTGTATGCAGAAAATTATAAGACACTGATGAAAGAAATTAAAGATTATACAAACAGATGGAGAGATATGCAATGTTCTTGGATTGGAAGAATCAACATTGTGAAAATGACTATACTACCCAAAGCAATCTACAGATTCAATGCAATCCCTATCAAACTACCACTGGCATTTTTCACAGAACTAGAACAAAAAATTTCACAATTTGTATGGAAACTAAAGACCCCGAATAGCCAAAGCAATCTTGAGAACGAAAAACGCAGCTGGAGGAATCAGGCTCCCTGAACTCAGACTATACTACAAAGCTACAGTAATCAAGACAGTATGGTACTGGCACAAAAACAGAAAGATAGATCAATGGAACAGGATAGAAAGCCCAGAGATAAACCCACGCACATATGGTCACCTTATCTTGATAAAGGAGGCAGGAATGTACAGTGGAGAAAGGAGAGCCTCTTCAATAAGTGGTGCTGGGTAAACTGAACAGGTACATGTAAAAGTATGAGATTAGATCACTCCCTAACAGCATACACAAAAGTAAGCTCAAAATGGATTAAAAACCTAAAAGTAAGGCCAGAAACTATCAAACTCTTAGAGGAAAACATAGGCAGAACACTCTATGACATAAATCACAGCAAGATCCTTTTTGACCCACCTCCTAGAGAAATGGAAATAAAAACAAAAATAAACAAATGGGACCTAATGAAACTTCAAAGCTTTTGCACAGCAAAGGAAAACTTAAACAAGACCAAAAGACAACCCTCAGAATGTGAGAAAATATTTGCAAATTAAGCAACTGACAAAGGATTAATCTTCAAAATTTAGAAGCAGCTCATGCAGCTCAATAATACAAAAGCAAACAACTCAATCCAAAAATGGGCAGAAGACCTAAATAGACATTTCTCCAAAGAAGATATACAGATTGCCAACAAACACATAAAATAATGCTCAACATCATTAGTCATTAGAGAAATGCAAATCAAAACTGCAATGAGATATCATCTCATACCAGTCAGAATGACCATCATCAAAAACTCTAGAAACAATAAATGCTGGAGAGGGTGTGGAGAAAAGGGAACACTCTTGCACTGCTGGTGGGAATGCAAATTGGTACAGCCACTATGGAGAACAGTATGGAGGTTCCTTAAACTACAGATAGAACTACCATAAGACCCAGCAATCCCACTACTGGGCATATACCCTGAGAAAACCATAATTGAAAACGAGTCATGTACCAAAATGTTCACTGCAGCTCTATTTACAATAGCCCAGAGATGGAAACATCCTAAGTGTCCATTATTGGATGAATGGATAAAGAAGATGTGGCACATATATACAATGGAATATTACTCAGCCATAAAAAGAAATGAAATTGAGCTATTTGTAATGAGGTGGATGGACTTAGAGCCTGTCATACAGAGTGAAGTAAGTCAGAAAGAGAAAGACAAATACCGTATGCTAACACATATATATGGAATTTAAGAAAAAAAAATGTCATGAAGAACCTAGGGGTAAGACAGGAATAAAGACACAGACCTACTAGAGAATGGACTTGTGGATATGGGGACGGGGAAGTGTAAGCTGTGACAAAGCGAGAGAGAGGCATGGACATATATACACTACCAAACGTAAAATAGATAGCTAGTGGGAAGCAGCTGCATAGCACAGGGAGATCAGCTGGGTGCTTTGTGACCACCTAGAGGGGTGGGATGGGGAGGGTGGGAGGGAGGGAGATGCAAGAGGGAAGAGATATGGGGACATATGTATATGTATAACTGATTCACTTTGTTATAAAGCAGAAACTGACACACCATTGTAAAGCAATTATACTCCAATGAAGATGTCAAAAAAAAAAAAAAAGATTAGCATGGCCCCTGCGCAAGGATGATACGCAAATTCGTGAAGCATTCCATATTTTTGAATGCATGTATAACTGAATAACTTTGCTGTACACTTGAAACTAACACAACATTGTAAATCAACTATACTCCAATAAAATTTTTTAATAAAAAAAAATATTACTACTTTCCAGAAAATTGTCATAATTAATGCAAATATCTATGAAGAAAAGAAAGAAAAAAAAAAACCCAAAACACCCATTGATTCATTTCCTGTCCTTGAGATGTCTATGATCCCTCAACTGTGTAGAGAGAGAAAGAAACAGAGACAGAGATAGAGAGAGAATGAAACAGAGGGGCTACCCAGAGACACAGCAGGGGAATTTTTTATTGCTTATAATGATGCTGCTTTTTATTTTAACTTTGTGTGGCTCTCGTTTCACCTGGTTCTCCCTTCCCTGTGTTTAAATAAGAAGGCTGGAGAGATTCTCTCCTCTGGGTGTTACTGCCCCATGGGCTGGGGCTTCCTGCTTGCTTTTAACCTCAATGGGTTAACTTCATAAAGCAGCAGCTCTTTATTCAAGCCTGAGATTTCCCATCATACTTTAGGACCAGCGAACCGTCCCTTCTTTGATGGCACCTTTTGGCTCCACAATAGAAGCCAATTTGTTAGACTTCTTTACAGGTCAGGGGCTGCATGAAGATGTGGAGGGCACAGCAGTGGGCACTGGAAAATGAAGTTGTATTCGCTTGGCAAATTATACGTCTGCTGCACTTTATGGGCTCTGATTTCCTTTCCTCTCCTTTTCCCTCACTCTTGCTGCCCCCTCCCCATTTCCTTGCCTTTTCTTGAAACTGAGGAAGCATGTACGTGAAATATCGTCACATATCCAGTTAATGTAGGTTAATAGATTGATTCCAGTGACACGGATCATAATGAACAGTAAATTGTTTTATCTCTTAAGTCTTATTTGGTCAGCCAGGAAAACATATGAGGTAATATGGCTTGGACTAAATGGACCGTATAATAGATCTCCTTCTAAAGAATAAGGACAGGGGTGACAGCGCCTCTTATGATTAATGAAAATAATAATGGTTCTGAAATTGAAATTTTTCTAATTTTTTTTTTCCTTCTCCTCTCTTGGCTGCCACCAAAAACTTCAGCCAGGAGATGATTTGTGTACAATAACTGGCTCTGACTTCGTCCTGGACTAAAATACATACTTGTAAGGTGGGGGGAAAAGGAGAAGGAAGCAAAGGCATAAATTGGTTTCTAGACTTCTGTATGTGCCACGTGGAGGGGAAGGAGGGCATTCATGTAAATTTCTTTTCCATGGGGTTCTGATGTAAAGACTTCATACAGAGCATGAATGTCTTTGGCATCTGATGTGTTATAGGTCAATCTGATTATTTACTTGGAATCAAGCCTATTCTGTCTTTAGATTTACTTTTAAATCATCTCATTTCCCCCTTTCCCTCTTCCATTTTTTTTTTCCCCTTGGGCCAAGGAGTTTTGTTTTCTTCTATATCTCTGCCAAGACCTATATCTTCTCACTGGTTACCAGAAAAAAAAAAAAAACAAACGCATGTCTCAGTTTTTCACAAAGTAGTCCTTTGAGACTATTTGTAAAGAAAAGGAAAGGAGGAGAATTTTGATTAATCATCAACAGACACAATGGCATTACCACTTTGGAAGGAAAAAAGTAGCAACAAGTTATGATCCTTTGTTCTGTCCCAGGAGGCTCATTCTACTTGCAAATGATGGTGGATCACGGGAACACAGTGCAATTAGAGAAGGCTCATGATCCTTGGGATATGATGAGAAGAAGAAATAAGGGGATCAAGAGAAAGGAATAAGAACCTTCAGCTTCCACTTGAATAAGGACCATTACCTTCAAGGCATTTTTTCCACATCACAGGCCACATATCATTTGGACAGCAGCCTGAGAAATATATTAACGCTGCTTGGGGTAAAAGTGGCCTACATAACTGAGGCAACCCATGTTTCTCTCAGATTCTTTCCAAATTCTGTACAAATTGATTTCTCAAGAATTTGTCTTGCACAGTATTAAGTAGTTGCTTCTAGACGTTCTTCATGGCAATACAATATTTTCTATATGGTTTTGGCCAAAGCAAAATAGACAGTTGTGGAATCAGACAGCACCAACACATAATCTTTGATGGCAAATGGTTGGGCAAATTTTGTTTACCTATGTAGAACACAATTAAGAGACTATCATTCATCGAACATAGACAATTATTTATTGACACTTTAATATCAAACTTCCTCCAAAGAATTCTCCAAACTATTTCATTGAAATTTTTACTTTTCAACCTGTTATCATAACAAGTTGTGAAAAAAAAGTCCTCATTCACTTATAAATTAAAAATAATAACAAAAATTAAAACTGTAAATAATATACAGTTAATATATTTATAATTTTGAAAAACAAATTATAAAAATGTATGACATGATTCTGTTTTGTATTTATAAGTTTATATATAAATTTACATATAATTATATATATATATGTTTACGTTTTATCACACTATGAATAAATGAATGACCAAACGTTTAACTTTTGTCACCTTCAAAGAGGTGAAATATTAGAAATTGAAATAAGGGTAAAGATTAGAGATATTTTGGTAAATTTTTATGTCATAATAAGCAATCATAACTTTTAAAATAAAATAGAAAAGTATCTATATCTTTTCTCTCATTGCTTTACAAAAGTGAACAATAAAAAACAAAAGAATGTTTTAAACGGTGTTCGAAAAGTGCTTACTTTTTCAGACCCGTTTATAAAATTTTCCTTCCCAAGGCATTTCTTGATATTCAAAGATTGTCAAGTAATAAGTGGTTCATTAAAATGATAATATGAACACATTGTGGTTACGAAATGTATTTGATCTAAACGTTAGGAATGGGATAATCCATCAAACACTCTATTTTGCTTTTTACATCTATTATTGCATTTTATTTTTTTGTTAGTCTCTATAAAAATATTATTTGAGATTTTTATTCTTAATATTTTTCTTTACCAAAAAAGGGTTTTTAATAAACTTTATTATTTTGTAGATAAAATCCATATTTCCTGAATTTGAAAAAAAACCCAGAAAAACAAATTTCACTTAAAATACTAAACACGTTTAACAGGAAGTGACTCTTGTAACTAAAATGACTGCTAAGGATGCATTCATGAATATTTTGTATATTTTTTGAAATTAAAATTCACCCATATTGGCCTGAAATACTTAGTGTTCAGCTTCCTTGAAACTATAATGATGGCTACCCTGCTTGAGAAATCACGGTTTCATGCCGGGAGTTAGGAAGAAGTCTTAAGTTAAAAGGTTTGAAATCTTCAAATTGAGATGCAATATTACAAATATGCCTAATCTCAAGTAGAGATGGTAGAATTTTTTATGATCCATAATGTTTCATGACATTGAACAGTATGGAACCCATCTCAGCCCAGAAGTCATTACACAACACCTATGTACATCCATACCATACATCAAAAGTAGGTTGAGGGGTAGACTCCATCCATTTAGTTCACACTCTTAGGTGGCACTAATGAACATCCAAATAAGCCTAAAATTGCTTATTCAATTGAGATATCTACTTTCTTCATTTTTTGTTATCAAATTGAACTGCTCATACTAGCTTTTAATTAAGCATCTATTTGCTGATGTGTACAAATCTTTCTAAACTAGATTTTCAAAAATTTATTTGGTGAATTTCAGGAAATCCAGAGGGTTGAGTATTGAGGGAGAGATGGGGAGGAAGGGACAGATATCTTGGTCCTCCTAAATTTGAATGGAGACCTCAAGGGCTTCAATTTCTGCTGTGTTCCTGATTTCAAACTTGAAACTATTTAATGACAATTCTCTTTTGTGTTGGCATCCTCCACATAGTAATGCAGTATTTATTTTTAATTACCCAAAGTATATAGGAAAAGAAGGAAGGAGATTGTACAAAAAGATGTTCAAGGTAGCATTATTTATCATGGCATTGATAAAACATCCAAATCCAGAGGATTTGATCAACTAAACTTTGGTATGTCCATATGAGAGAATATTAGATATCTATCTATATCTACCTATCTATGATATTTAATAAGAAAGAGAATAAAAGAGATAAATAAAAGCATGCATGTACTTAATTTCAATCTTGTAAAAAACAAACACAGAGAATAAGAACTAAAAAGAGAGTGATCATCCCCAGCTGTTAGGATTAAGATATCATGTTTTTCTTTTTGAAATACATTTCTGCATCTTACAAAATTTTGACATGCACCTACTACTTTTATAAATTAAAAAAAAAAAGCTAATTTTTATGCTGTACTAGATACTGTTTTAAATTCTTTACATTAACCCATTTAATTCTTATAACTTCCCTTTGAGATAAATATCATTTTACCCCATTTTATAAATGAGATAATTAATTCTCACAGAGGTTAAATCATTTGCTCAAGGTCATAGAGCTGCTACATAATGGTGCCAGGATTTGATCCCTGGCTGCCTGACTCCAAAGTCCATGCTTTTAATACACTTTCTTAATAAAACGGGTTGTCCAAACAGCAATTTGTGGTTACATAGTTCTTTAACCTAATTGTTATTATCCAGAAGGATAGCATTAATTAATGCAAACCCAAGTATAAAATATCTAAATCTGAATAACAACAAGCACACTAACATATTGCTGATGTCAGGGTTCAGAGTTGTTTAACTGCATATAATTGAGTTTTCTTTATTCTAATTGTAGAGTTTGTAACAAGTTTCATAGGCAATTTTGACCTTCTGTTTTCATGCTTAATGAGGGTATGATATTAAAGCCTGGCCTCTTGCAGTTACGTCTATACTTCTATATGTCTATACCAAATAAAGAGTTCCGGTTTAATAGATCAATGTAGATAAACTAAATATTCCAAAAGTCCAAAGGAAACAATTTCTTAGCTAATGTCCTAAGCTGATTACATAGTTGTTGTATCTCAGTTGTTGAATCTTCAGTTTGAAATCTGTAGGGTCATGAAAAAAAAAAAAAATTACCTGCCTTAAATATGTTTGCTCTTATGAAAAAAAAAGTTTGGTTTAAAGAACAAAGTTTTGCCATATAGGAAAGTAACTGCATGAGCCAGTAGGCCCGCTGTTTCCTCATGGCAGCAACACTTAGAGCTCTAAAATTCTAAAATTAAATATGCCCACAAGAAAATTTATTCCACTATCTAGGGTTCTAAGAAAAATAGAACAGGGAATAATTGTAAATCAGGCTTTCATCTGCTACATAACCCAAGGCTTTGCTCTTACATGCTCCCTTCCCTAACCAGTGTCCCTGCACACCCATCTCTCTGTTGAAACTTTGATCAACAAATATCCATGAAAATCTCCTGAGCCCTAAGTGTTTTGGATAATTCTCAAGGCTTTGACCCAGTCTTGCTTCCCAAATACCTGCCCGGTGGATGGGAAAGAGGAACTCAGCCTGTTCTTTTGTCTTTCTTTCATTTCTCACAGTCAGTTCATTCTACCATAGGTTATTTGTTCTCACTTCTGCCTTCCTCATCTCATTTCTTCCCTCCTCATCTCATTTCTTCCCTATTTCCCTCTAGATCATGCCCATTTATACCTCTGTCCCATTTTTCTTCCTCTTGGGGAGAAAAAAGTAAGTATTAAAAAATAAACTAGTTATGTCTGATGAGCACAAATGCAGTTCTCTTCTGTATCAGTGAAAAAGAAAGCCATGGATCTTAAAATTAAGCTAATCCTGAACGAGTGTCTGCAAGCATCGAAGCGCTTATAAATGTCCTGAAAGAGGCCTTCAAAATCTCCATAAAACATTTCTCCTTTCTAATTCTACTTATTTTCTCTAAATACCAAGTACATACATCACTACATAAATATTTCTTATTATACATGTTTTATCAATGGTGCGGCAAAATTGCTCAGATTTTTAACCAGTTTAAAGGTCTTGTTTTGAGTTACGCTGGGAGCTAGGTAGCATTTCATCACTTTTCTATGCAATTCTCTGTTCTAGATTTCAAAGATGCAGATGAATTGTTTGAGGATTTCCTAAATCTTCAGCAATAAACTCACAGCTTTATGACACTCTCATCCTGGTTCTGGTAGAGAATGTACGTCTTTACATATTTGCAGATTCACTTGCGAAATTTAAGATTAGACTTCGGGAGCTTTGTGTTTTAAAAAAGGGAAATCAATGGGTCTGTGAATCCACCTTTTCCTGGGGTTGATTAAAATCCAAGAAGAAATTAAGACCAAGTTAAATAGAAAAACTACAGAGGTGGGAGAAATATTTACCACGTATACAGAACTCTCTCTCAAGCACATACAAAATACATGATTTTTTTGTTTTCTTGAAGAAAAAAAGATATTAAAAAATCCAGTGACTGATTTTGCCTCTTGAACCAAATCAAATATTTTCTTGTCAGAGTGCTCATAACTGCAGCCTGCAGAGGTCATGGCCTTAACTTTCTCCTTCAGATGGTCTGTGAGTGGAATGTCCTTACGATTAAGGCTCCTTTTGTTTTCCTTGGGAGGGTTTTGCTTACCCTGGCCGAGCGCCTGAGACGCACCAAGGTTCTCTAGACTCTGTTTATTAGATTTTTATCTTCTTATCAGAGTCTTCCTTCTTAAATCATGTCAGCATTTTACCACTCTTCAGGGATTCCTGGTGTTTTATTGTCTATGAACTGCTTGGAGGGTGGTCAGGGAGGGAGCTAGCCTAACAAATACAAAATTTATATAATAGTAGGAGTGAAGAGGATGTTCCATGCTCTTATTATTCCCACACTCACCCATGTTTCCTCTCTCCCAGACTGTGAGCCCCTGGGAAACCCGTTGCCTGCTCGGCCCATGCTTATTTGTCAACGGAATGACACAGCTCCTCTGTGGACAGCCTACTTCTCAGTCATTTTGAGTGGCTCTTTAAACCCCTATGTACATGCTTAAGCCATTTTCAATCATCCAGAGAGACCATTGGGTGAGTGGGTGATTGCTTTGAACCTAAGAATGTTATTGGGTTTTAGTCACAGATGGAATCTGGATGGAGGTCCATTCTCTCTCCTGTTCCTGCCCTTTCTGTCCACATCGAGCTGAGACTTTAAAACAACCTCATGTGAAAGTATCTAAACTTTGTAGTCTAAGTAGGAAAAATTGCCGAGCTTTTGGCTTTTGCTAAGGGTGGGGTTTTATGGAACAGTGGAGGGAGGTGGTGGGAAAGCAGGAAACCCAGAGAAACGCTCACTGTTGGGAAAGTGAATCATCCCCTTTCCCTTTCATGGAGTACCCACATGACTCAGAGTATTTTT
This sequence comes from Orcinus orca, assembly GCF_937001465.1. Lineage (NCBI taxonomy): Eukaryota > Metazoa > Chordata > Mammalia > Artiodactyla > Delphinidae > Orcinus > Orcinus orca. Next base: position 70,915,732 of record NC_064560.1, read on the forward strand.
TTTTAAATGATACTCATAGTATTATTTTTTTAACCATAAGCTGATCTGTCTTCTCACATACGTTTTTTCTGTTTGTTTTTTAAAAATACAAGCTTTAACCAATAAGGTTAACTAGAAAAAAAAATCTTGGCAGAGAAAAGATCCATATCTTTTCATTGAGGTCATAAAGCACGTTTACTGTATTTTTGCATATGGCTTTCAGAATTGGTTAAAATCTGTAAGACTATTAGAATAAAACATTCGCTTCTAAAGAGGGTCTAAGGCAGCAGATTACACTGATATGCAAATCCTCTTGGAGATGGATTTTTATTTCTTTCCCATACAGTCATATTAGGTGAGAATTTGATCAACACCGGGGTGGTGGTGACAGAGGGGTGGAAATACAGTCATCAAAGAGCATTCATGTGTTTTCTAATGTTCATCTACACTTTCAAAAAATATTTATTGCACGCTTACCTGCATGAGGCATTGTTTATCTTGGATTCCCTCATCCAATGGGACACTGGAATAACTGCCGGGTGTACACACGGTGATTATATGTATTCTCGTCTCAACTTGCTGTGCCTGTGAACAAAAAATTCTCTTTCCAGAGATAAGTAGCTATTTTATTCGTACCCATTGGTGAGACTTCAGGGTATGTGCTGCATTCCATGGTAAGGCAAGTGTAAATTCTATGGAGAATCAAGTAGGTTTTTTTTTTTTCTTTCTAATGAATCTTCAATGACTATTTTTTTTTTTCCTTAAGAACATTTTCCCAACTTATTAAAGCAATAAGTTCCTGTGGAAAAGTGCTTAACATAACAGTTTCGTGGCCAGTTTTCCCTTCCAGCTGATAACATAATAGCGAAGGAGGAGTGCAAGGCTTGGAAACTTGGGACTAAATGCTACTAACATGATTTTTAAGATAAAAATGAATAGCGATGAAAGATGTTTGGAATTGTATCATGAAGACTTATGTCCACTTTTCAACTGAGTCTACTTAATTTTTTTTCTCAATTCACTTTTCATTCCAACTCAAATTTGAGGCACTAAGTCTGTTGACTAATCTACATACTCAGACTTCTTTTGCATGATTTTCTATGGTTTGAGTATTCCAACTATTTAGGATTTCCCTTATTTCCTCAACATCATCATACTTTTCACCTTCATAATTGATTTACCTTTTACGGAAAAGATATATAAGATATAAAAGCCTGGTCTTCTGTGGAATGTAACACATAATTGCTAATATGATACAATGAAACAGGCAATACGACTATCATCTCTACAAAGCCTAAGCTTCTGGGCTTTCTAAAACTAGTGAATTTATATTAGTTATCTCATTGTTGGTGCCATTATAATAATCTTTCAGAGTAACTATCGTTGATACAAGGTCATTCATTCATTCATCATTCATTCAGCTAACATTTATATATTAATTAGCAATTATCTTCCAGACCTCATGTTAGGTATTAGAAGAAGGAAGAATTAAACATTATGATTTTTTCTGTTGTTGTTATAAGCCCCTCCTTGAATGTCTTTTGAGTTTCATTGAACTGTAAATAAATGTTTATGATATACTAGATAAGTGCTATTGGCATCACAAAGGATGAAACCACTGATTGCTTAGAGGAGATCCAGCCAAATTCTGAGTTAGATCTCTAAAGAAAAGGAGGAATTTGGAGGAAGAATTTTTAATGCAGGGAGAGAAGTGTCAAGCAAGGACAAAGAAAAGAGCATAAACCTATATCACCTGGGGGAAAACACCATTCCTTGTCTAGGGGCACATAGGAGGGAGTGATTGGAGGTGATATTCAAAGTTAGAATAGGATTTACTGATGAAAGCCTTCTGTGCCATACTAAGGAGTTTTGTGATGTCTGCTCCATGCCCTGCCTGCTCCTTAATGGAAAGAAAATTAATTTTCAGACAATATGTGGTCAATTAGCCTTATTAGTCCTAGCTTAAGTAGTATTAGCCTTATTAACTACAAACATTTTAGTATTTTTTGTGAGTTCAGCATAGACAGTATAATGTCCATTTTACCTGTGACTATTTTGTCAAACCATTCATCCGTATTATAAGAATTATACAGTGAGCACTCCACTTCTACAACCAAGTATAAAGATCACATTACCCTTATGTCCCGGACACAGATATTCTGGCAAAATTTTAAAATATTCACTTCTTGGAACAATAATTTACTCTAAACTCATGAGAAAGCAAAAACAATAAAAAACAAAGATGACATAGTGAACAGATCATGAAAGTCTAATTTTCTATTTCAGAAATGAGAGATGAGATCTACCATCTCTACATCACTGAGATTTACCAGTGGCAGGAAATAAGAATACATAAATAGGATCAGAGATGTATTTATGTTTAAGTCTTTAAAGCTAATTCTACAGCTTTATAAGAATACCCACTTTTTCCAAGAAATATAACCCACAAAATCCTCTAAAATGTGTGGCACATTTAAGGTTATCCAGACTATAGTAAAGTTCTTGTCCCTGTTAAGAAACAGAAATAAATTGCCTCATAAGTTGCTGTGTATGTGTGTGTGATCTTACAATATGTGATTTTTTTGTATTTATTTTATATATTTAAATTGTAATTTTCCTTTGAAACCAAAGGTGGACCCACACTCTAATTATCACTTATTTTAGGGGTTAAAAATAAAATGTAATATTTTAGGTGGTATGAAAGCAAACTATAATACAGAAGCAACTTAAGACTCAGAAAACAATGCAGAATGCAGTGCACTGAGACAGGGGTTCTGAACAAAAACAGCTCAGGGCATGAACATCCAGGTTTTGAAATATCAGATAGATTTCAGCCATGCCTGAAAGCCACAGAAATGCTTTGGTGACTTGAAGTTGTTCACATGTATTATGAATGCAGCTAACTTCCAAAGTATTATGATTCTAAGTGAGATTAAGAAAAATAAAAATGTACAGTCAACTAGAAATACAATTCTTTTAAAATTTACAACAAAAAGTTAGTGATGACAGACTGTCCTTTGAGATACTAAATTCAAGGGGACCTTAAGTTTATTTTATAGTTCAAGGTAACAGAAATCTCCTAAGCTACATTTTCATAATTTTACAGCTCTACTTTTATAACTTTTCTGCCAAAATCTTCAAACAGCCATATCTTTCTGTTTTTACTGCACAGATAATTATACAAACTCGGTTAAATGACTCTCCTCAAAAATAGAATCTATTTGGAGAGAAGACTTTATGGAAAGGCAAATGGAATAACTAGTATTGTTGCATTAGACCTACTGCAGTCAAATTCTACATTTAAACTAGTTTCCAAGTGATCACACCCTTTATCTTCAGGTTAAATACTGTACGTGCCTTATCCCTTGTCTTTTTTTTTTTCTTTCTCTCCCATTTCCACCTCTTTCCCAGAAATTCCATATCTCTCACACTCACTCCTTCAGACATGCACACACACACACACACACACCATTCCACACACATATATACAAACACAAACTAACATACACACCACTCTATAACACACCTTACCACACCTATCTTTTTTACTTTTTTTTAATTAGTTTCTCTGCTCCTGAAGGATTATGGCAATGGCTATAGATAGAGTTTGGAACTTGGAAGTATGTAGAGCAGGAAATCATGAAAGAAAGAGAGAAAAGATGAAGAATGATATTGTGGACAACATGTGTCATGTAATTCTCCTTCCGTTCCTTCCATGCTTGATGCTTTCACAAGGCCAGCAAAGTTTTATCTGACTTAGGAACATATCCACAGAGAGATTCATGCCAAGCACTCCCTTAGCCCAGCTTTGAAACCAAAGCAAAGGTAATATGATGAGGAGAGGAGAGGATGCATGGACTAAGGACCATGTGTAGAAACCAGTTTAATTGTAACTTCTCTACAAGATGGCACATTGGAGCTTCCCTAATGAGTGTTTTGTTGTTGTTGTTAATTCTAGACTTAAAAAAACACAGAGACTAAAGGAGACAGGTAACTAGTATGAGTGTCAAATGACATATGCTTTTTTTTTATAAAGCAAACTGATAATCTGTAACAGAAGTGTCTAAAGTATCATGCCCACTGTACTAGTAATTCAAGTTTTAGAACACTTTTAAAATACTTCCTTAAAACCAAGCAAGTTACCTAAAGCAAAGAAATAGTTTCATGCCTGAAGTCCCATAGTGATCAACATCATGTTATTTATAGTGGCAAAAATCTGGGTATGAAAAATTATCTCACAGGGAAATGGTTAGTAAATTATGAAACAATCTCATAGTGGAATGATAAATTAAATTTGGGGCTTCCCTGGTGGCACAGTGGTTGAGAGTCCGCCTGCCAATGCAGGGGACAGGGGTTCGTGCCCCGGTCCGGGAGGATCCCACATGCCGCGGAGCGGCTGGGCCCGTGAGCCATGGCCGCTGAGCCTGTGCGTCCGGAGCCTGTGCTCCGCGGCGGGAGAGGCCACAACAGTGAGAGGCCCGTGTACCGCAAAAAAAAAAAAAAAAAAAAAAAATGTGTTAATGAATTGTTTTTAGTTTTTAGGGAAACTATACATGATAAATTGGCAAATGATAAAGCAGAATTCAAAATTCTATGCTGAATGATAGCAATGATGAAATAAAAGCTAAATAAATAAAGTTAATAAATTTTAAAGATTGATACCAAAATGATCTGTAAGTAATATGGTTGTGAATCATTTTTCTTGGGTACTTTTAAGTATTTTCCAAATTTTTCACAATAAAAATATGATTTTATATTAAAAATAAATGAAATAATGTTTTGTTTTAAAAATGCAATGTCACTGATTAGCTCTATTTAATTAGCTTTATCAGTTTCCATTTTCCTAGTGGTTTTATTATTTAAATTATATGGAGTGGAATTCTTTGAGACAATACAGGTGCTCTTGATACACTTAAAAAAACATATTTTCTAAAATGTCTAGATGTTAAGAGAAAGTAGATCAAGTATATTTAAATCTTGTGAATATTTAAGCTAATACCAGTTTCTCATAGTTGGCATCTAATTCCTAGAAAATGTGGGATGTTTCCATTACTATTCAGACAATCTGGAATATGACCAAAGTTACCCAAACTTCAATACTAGTAGAAAATTAAAGTGAACTATTATTTATGTTTGCATCAAATTTGAAATATGGAAAATGAGAATGGATTAATCATCTATTTGTAAATCACTAAAATGAACACAAATTTCTATTTCAGTGATTTGGGGAAGCAAATATTTATTAAGTGCCTGCTGTTCCAGAACATGTTAGAGCTGATTTAAATTTAGAGACTGTAGCCCAGAGATAGTGCAGTTTCTGGAGTGATACAAATGGGTTTAATTCTCATTAGTACTTACAGTATGACCATGGGTAACACTGGGTTGGCCAAAAAGTTCGCTCAGGGTTTTCCACAAGACAGTACATGTATCAAATACATGTATCCAAATATCAGATTCTTCATCTACAAAATGGGCATAATAATGGCAGTGATAGCATTTGAGACTGAGGAAGCCATTTTTTAAAATTAAAAAAAAAATTTTATTGTGATAAAAGTCACATAATATAAAACATACTATTTTAACCATATTTAACTGTACATTTCAGTGGTGCTAAGTACATTCACATTGTTTTGCAACTCTCACCATCATCCATCTCCCGAATTTTTCACCTTCCTAAAATGAAACTCTGTCTCCATTAAACACTAACTCCCCAATCTCCCTCCCCACTGCCCCCCAGTCCCTGTCATCTACCAATTTACTTTCTGACTTTATGAATTTGACTATTCTAGGTACCTTGTATAAGTGGAATCAAACAGTATTTGTCTGCACCTACTGTGTGTTGGAATGCATATTTAAGGTTAACTTAATATATGTCCTACAAACAGAGGAAGCCATTTTTGCAAAGCTTCCCTAGAAACACAGTGTGGCCTGTACATCGACCTGTGAATTATCCATTGAGTCTGGAGGTTAGGGTACAGGTGGGAACAGAAGACACAGGTAGGTGAGGTTCAGTAGTCCAGGTGCCAGAAAGCACTGGATTTCATGCCTACAGGTTTTGACTTTATCCTGAGGGCAACAGGGAGCCATTGACTGAAGGGGGTGAAAAGGGATAAGCTTTTTAGCGTTTCTGGAATTCCAGGGCAGGGTGTTCAGAACTGCACTGCCTGAATGGCCAGCAATTCATGCATCTTGTCCTCGGTCATAGTAGCATAGCATGGGATGGTTTATAAAAGGTACAGAAAGTCTTCAAGGCAGCCTTGTCTGACCTCCTGGGTGTTGGTGGGAGGGGAGAAGGGTTCTATCCCTGTCTTAAGCTTTCCTGAGGAGGGCAGCCCCAGTGACAAAACTATCCAGTCCTCTCCCTCAATCCCTCCTCCCCAGGGGTGGAGCAGATATATGGTAGATGGATTTGGAAGGATGAACTGAGACCACGTAGTTTAGCTGCTTTCCTGTCTGTCCTCAAACGATATAGTCTCTTAATCTTGCAGTTGGCTTAGCAAAGAAGCCAACTTGCCCCTTAGTGGGAATGCCCTGGTTTCCAGGGCTGTCTGTCACAGGGTGGTAAATTGAATTCAAGAGTACTACATGCGAAAAGCTACTTGGCTACCAGACCTAAAGCAGTACTCCCCAGCCCAACCTAATAACCATCATATTTTTATCTCCAATTACACAATTCCTATGTTTTTCAGCTAGCTCAGAATTATGTCATTATATTCCAATGGACAAGATAGAATTCATTTTCCATGTAAATCCATACAATGATGAGCTGTGCTAACATACAGTTCTTCTGAATATAGGAAAATAATATTGGCAGAGCTATCTTGTTCCTACATGCCATCAAAATGCTGTCAATTTGTGGACTTCCCTGGTGGCTCAGTGGTTAAGAATCCGCCTACCAATACAGGGGACACGGGTTTGAGCCCTGGTCCAGGAAGATTCCACATGCTGCAGAGCAACTAAACTCATGAGCCATAACCACTGAGCCCAAGTGCCACAACTACCGAAGCCTGTGTGCCTAGAGCCCATGTTCCGCAACAAGAGAAGCCACTGCAGTGAGAAGCCCATGCACTGCAACCAAGAGTAGCCCCCGTTAGCAGCAACTAGAGAAAGCCTGCACGCAGCAACAAAGACCCAACACAGCCAAATATAAATAAATAAATTTATAAATAAATAAAATAATAAAAAAATAAAAATAAAATGCTGTCAATTTGTAACCACAGGAATGCTAAAAGACCCTGATTCATCAGACAGTATGCTAGCATCAGCCAAGGAAACACAATTTTGGCCATAATGGCCACAGTGTGTTTGCTGCTGTAGAAAGATACGCTGGGGCTTATGGAATTTTCACTAATATAATCATGCTGCTTGGTATGAATTAATACCCAGTGGATGAACAAAAGATCAAGTTACTTTCCCAAATTCATAATCAACAATGAAAAAGTTACCACTGTTTTGAGATGGTTACCAAAGTTGATCGGCAAAGCATGACATTAGTTCTTAATATTTTTTCAACCATATCTCATTTTACCCATAGAGGAAGGCGATGTCCATTTCATGAAGTTATGTTGCAATCCTCATAATAAGGAATTTAGGGGTCATTTAGAGAATTGAAAATCACTGAAATGAGTTTGTTGTGTAAAATTCATTTAGCAGCATTGTAGGAATAAATGAACTGAACAAATCACTTCTAGAACAGGATACTTACACCAAATTTCTAAACTACTTGAAGTTGTCACATTGAATTTCTATGCTAAACAGCAAACAACCAAACCAACCAGTAAGATTTCAATGACTAAGGAACAGGCACTTTCTAATTTCCTAACCTTACATGAGAGATTCCTTCTTTTTTCACATCAATGGGTTTTATATTTCTAAGTGACATGATGAAGCACATTAAATTGTCATTACTTTCCTGGCTTCAATCCACCAAAATTGGGGAGACAAAATTCTATTCCTTTTTTCTGCCTGCTTTGCTTGGGGATTTCTGAAAAAAATCAATTGGTCTTCTATCAAGAAACACAATAATACATGTATACATACTTTACATGTACACATACATACATGCAAAAGAAAAGATGCAGTTTTAAAGAAATAGACAAATTATCTTTTCCCCATCTCTATCAGTTGTTTAATTTTACCATTACAAGACTATAACACTTCATAATAAAAACAATCTTAAGCAGTTGCAACAAATGGGGACACCTACAATAGTATAACACTGTGTTTCAGTAATTTATCAAGGGTATGATTAATTCAATAGTGGCAATACCAAAAGAAAATTAGTAACAATTAATCTTTCATTGCAAATACAAATGGTTGTCTATCATTCTTATTAATTATGGTTATTATATTATAATAAGAATATTTGATGGGGACTAGATGGTTAGACAGTAAGCTGTACTCTTTCCCTCATTCAAATACAGCTGCTTTCTTTCTCTCACAGATAACATCCATAGAGGTTAGCTCTACAAAATGCTTTTGTATACCTCTTTTGCAATCAATAAATTTGCTTACAAGTAGAAAATTTGTCATTACTACACATGCAGTCCACACATTTTGGACAAACCTATTGTATTCTTTACATTTCCCCCAAATTATGACCCCTCTTCCCTGTAATTTTATACATTCTGTTTCCTCACCCTAAAACTCTCTTCCCTCTATCTATTTCTTTTTGACTAGATAACTCCTATTCTACCTTTAGACATTAGCTGAGATATTACTTTCTCTCCTTTCAATAGACTGCATTAATTTGCCCTCATATTTGGTCTCACAACATCACCGTTGTGGAACTTGCACAGCAATTGTAGTTTTTTGCTGTTAGTTGTGGTACTCATATTGAATCATTACCCTTCTTGAAAGGAGAAAACACTTATCATGGTTTTCTTAGCACAGGTAACAGCTCCTATCAGTCTCTCCTATGTCTAGGGACTTTGACTACTTATTCATCCCAGCTAACACTGGGAAGACCAGTTCTATGAGGACTCCACTCAGCATTACAGAGGCACAGCACTACAGCACCTGTTTTTTTACTCATCCTGTTCCAAGGCTTCGTGATTGAGGCTGAGGCATGTGCAGTCCAGAAGGAAAGTGAATTAGCCCTCTTTGTGGCAAGGCTTGGACAAATAGGAGACCAGAGCAAGTGGATAACGTCTTATTCCTTCCTCCTTCAGAATGGACTATCACGAGGCACAGCCATTTATATGATCTCTTGGAAAGTGGTTATGCAAGATCTGTTATAATGTGGTAACTGGCTCAGTAAGAAACCTCAGATGGGCTCTTGCTTTTTCCCTTCCCTGCTCTCTTTTTCCCTCCCTTTTGCTTTCCTGGAATTTACTCCCTAACAGAGAAGTAGCACACAAACTGTTGTCTAAGGCTTTTCCTCCTGGTGAACCCAGAGTAAGACAGACACTAACACATAACAGTTGTTTAATAAATAATTAAATTAATAAGAATTTTTGGAATAAAAAAATGTTAAAGACATACACTTAAATATTTTCTGCCAGTTCAGAATCTTATACATATTGGGAGAAAACCAATTCAGACTTAGAGTTAGCTAACATCAAATCTGTAATTGTTAGAACTACATTTCATGAGAGTACCATATAGCTACAAATAGTGTTTTCTCAACTGGTGATTTACACAGGAAAAATAGTTTACTCTGAGCTCTCTCTGATATTTTCCCAAAAGGCTTGAAGTGCTATTTAGCATAACACTTGGATATCACACATATGATAGACAGCAGTTATTGGCAAGAGAAGGGGCTGGGAGACAAATAACCAAGTTTTAGTCCCATGTCAACCTGCTACCAACATGAACTTAAGTCAACAGAATATTTTGAAATGTGCTGTCCTCACCTACAAATCGAGAAACTCAACTATACTATGTACTTATGAACTAAATGCACTACCAAAATCCCAAATTGGGGGTGAGAAGGGGAAAAGCACAGAATAAGAGTGACTGAGCTATAAATTTCCAAGAGGAGTAGTCAGATGAGAGAATGGTTACAAAGCAGTACAAATTGGCCTCACCAATCCGTAGATCTTTACTGGGAAATATCAGATAAGAAGACGACACTGGTTCTTTTCAGATTCAACATTCCACAATTCATTGGAATGCTTCAAAAAAAGTACTGTTTACAGACATACTTCAGAGATATTGTAGGTTCAGACTACAAAAACAAAGTGAGTCACACTTTGTTTTCCCAGTGCCTATAAAAGTTAGGTTTACACTATATTGTAGTCTATTAAGTGTGTAATATTAGCATGTCTAAAAAATATATGTACCTTACTTAAAATATTTTATTGATAAAAATATTAATCATCATCTGAGCCTGAGCAAGTCATAATCATTTTGTGGTGGAGGGTTTTGCCTCATTGTTGATGGCTGCAGACTGATCAGGGTGGTGGTTGCTAAAGGTTGGGGTGGCTTGGAAATTCCTTAAAATAAGAGGACAATGAAGTTTGCCACATAGACTGACTCTTCCTTTCATGAATTATTTCTCTGCAGCATGCAATGCTGTTTAATAATATTTCCCTCACAGTGTAACTTCTTTCAATATTGGAGTCAATCCTCTCAACCATGCTGCTGCTTTATCAACTAAGTTTATGTAATATTCTAAATCATTTTTTGTCATTTCAACAATCTTCATAGCATATTCACTAGGAGTAGTTTCCATCTCAAGAAACAACTTCCTTTGCTCATGCAGTAAGAAACAACTCCTCATCTGTTAAAATTTTATCATAAGATTTTAGCAATCCAGTCACTTCTTCTAATTCCAGTTCTTTTGCTATTTCCACCACATCTGCAGTTATTTCCTCCATTGATGTCTGGAAACCTTCAATGCTATCTATGAGGGTTGGAATCAACTTCTCCCAAATTCCTGTGAATGTTGATATTTTGACCTCTTCCCATGAATCATGAATGTTCTTAATGGCATCTAGGATGGTGAGTCCTTCTCAGAAAGTTTTCGATTTTCTTTGCTCAGATTCATCAGAGGAATCACTGTGGCTGTCACAGCCTTAAAAACTGTATTTCTTACATAATAAGACTTGAAAGTCAAAATCACTCCTTGATCCATAGGTTGCAAATGGATCTTGTGTTAACAGGCATGAAACAACAACATTAATCTCACTCTACATCTCCATTAGAGACCTTGGATGACTAAGAGTGCATCATCAATGAGCAGTAATATTTTGAAAGGAATCTTTTTTCTGAACAGTATATCTCAGGAATGGGCTTAAAATGTTCAGTAAACCATATTGTAAACATATGTGCTAGTGTCCAGGTTTCCACTTATAGAGCATAAATTTAGAGTAAATTTAGCATAATACTTAAGGGCCCTAGGATTTTCTGAATAGTAAATGAGACTTGACTTCAATTTAAAGTCACCAGAGTGACTGACAAGAGTCAGCCTGTCTTTTGAAGCTTTAAAGCCAGGCATAGACTTCTCCTCTCTAGCTATGAAAGACCTAAATCACATCTTCTTTCAAAGTAAGGTTGTTTCTTCTACACTGAAAATCTGTTGTTTAGAGAAGCCACCTTCATTAATGATCTTAGTTAGAACTTCTAGATAAGTTGCTGCATCTTCTGTATCAGCAGTTGCTGCTTCACCTTGTACTTTCATGTTATAGTGACGGTATTTTTACTGACACCTTATGAACAAACCTCTGCGAGCTTCACACTTTCCTCCTGTAGCTTCCTCACCTCTCTCAGCCTTCAAAGAATTGAAGAGAATTACAGCCTTGCTCTGGATTAGGCTTTGGCTTAAGGGGATGTTATGGCTGGTTTGTTCTTTTATCCAGACCTTTCTAATTGTCTCCATATCAACAATAAGGCTATTTTGCTTTCTTATCATTAGTGTTTTCACTGGAGTAGCACTCTTAATTTTCTTCAAGAACTTTTCCTTTACATTCACAACTTGGCTAATAGTTTGGTACAAGAAGCCTTGCTTTTGGTGTATCCCAGCTTTCAACATGCCTTCCTCACTAAACTTAATGATTTCTAACTTTTGATTTAAAGTAAGAGGCATGCAAATTTTCTTTTCATTTGAACACTTAGATGCCATTGTAGGGTTATTAGTTGGCCTAATTTCAATACTGTTGTGTTTCAAGGTACAGGGAGAGATGGAGGAATGTCTAGTTGATGGAGCAGTCAGATCACACACAACATTTATTAATTAAGTTTGAAGTCTTACATGGGTGCAGTTCATGGTGCCCCCATACAATTACAATAGTAATACCAAAGATCACTGATTTCAGATCATCATAACAAATATAATAATAAAGAAAAAGTTTGGATGATTGTAAGAATTCCTAAAATGTGACACAGAGCCACAAAGTGAGCAATTGCTGTTGGAAAAATGGTGCTGATAAACTTGCTGGATTAGGGTTGCCACAAATCTTCAATTTGTAAAAAATGAAATTATTTGTAAGCATAATAAAACAAAGTTCAATAAAATAAGTTATGCCTGTACCTTAGTTGGAGAGAGTCAATTTGTATAAGTAAAAATAATTTTTAAGGGTTATGTGAATAAGTGCAGAAAGGAAACAAAGTGAATGGACAAAGGTGAAGAGAATGCAAACCAAAAAAGTCTAGTATACCACAAAGACTGTTTCAAATGCTTAGCACACAATCAAATACAACACACACAGACACACACACACACACACGCACACACACACATTCTTATAAGAGTGGATGTTTTTATCAAGCCCTTGTAAGAGGAGAAACCTCAAAAGATGGTTGGGACAGGAGATTAGACACTGTAGAAAAGAAAATTTTAAAATTGGAGGGTAGAAAGAAAAATATCACAGAGACATAAAGTGATAGAAATTATGGATGAGAGACTAAGAGTCTTTGAGGATAGAAACAGAAAGTCTAATGTACATTTAAGAGGAGTCCCAGCAGTAGAAACTAGAGAGAATAGTGGAAACTCAATATTCAAAGAGATAAAAAATGAGAAATTTCCAGAAAAGGGAAATAATTCAAGTATTAAAAAGTCCTTCTAAGTACTAATTAGGATACATTTAATGAAGTCCACACCCATGCATTTTATATAAACTTTGCACAATCTCAAGGGTGAAGAAAAAGGCAGATCACTTACAAAGGTATGACAATCAGATCAACAGCAAACTTTGAGTATATCCTTAGTTGTTAAGGTGGGCTAAAGTCACTATGGATCAGATTTTTAAGTGGGAATATAGCTTCTTCATGCAATAGAAGGGCTATATTAGGAGTTAGAGACCCTGTGGTCTAGTTTCAATTCAGCCCCTAATTGAGATCAGCACTCCCAGTCCCGTTGCTATGTTTGTTTTCTAGAGAGTATGAATGAGATGTTGGGAGTCATGGATCCTGCAATTTGGTGGTTTCCTGGGCTCTTCCTTTGGTGTGTGTCTTTCTCACTTCACACCCTCAGCCTCCCTGATATTTATCAAAAGCACCTTGATGGTCTCATGTCTTCCATTCACATCCTCAAAGAGCTCCAGGCTCTTTGCTGTGTCTTTTCCATGTCTGGGCCATGGGGGAAATAAATGAACCACACACACACATAGATAAACACATACAGATAAAACTAATTCTAAAGTCAAAAGGATTTGGTGTGTTCAAAACTTGGTATAAGTGTGTATGAATGCATTATTAATTTATGGAATTTTTTTATGGTGAAAGCACCTATAGATTTCATTAGCCAGTCAAGGCAATATATTGGTTTATATCCAAATATATACAGTATCCAAAGTATCTCTATTGTACAGCTAATGGATAATTTTGCAATTAATTTTTACAATTTTTATTTACTATCTCTCAAATGTAATCAGAATATCCAGTTTCCTACATATTTTGTTAACAGTATAAATATCATCTAAATTTTAATATCAATGAAAAGCTCATCCTGACCAGGAAATGTTTCACATTTTTCTTTCTTTACCTACACTAGAAATCTCCAGCTTTAATAAAAAAGGAGCTTAAATGAAGAGGAGCTGTTGGTTAGCTTCACAGAATAACAGCCACTGTTATTTTTTAAAATATCAAACCATTAAAAAAAATCCAATTAAATAAATGGGGTTACTTTAAGTTTTAATTAAGTAAGATATTGTTGCAGGAATTTTAAAACTCTTATATCAATATATTATGAAAATCCATGAGGTCTGCAGAATCATGCAGTCTCACTCTGGAAAAGTTACACAGCAGGAAACCAGATATTTTGGACACCAGTGTTCGAATAGCTGCTGTGAGTCTTACAACTTCCCAACAAGAGCTTTGTAACTTACCTTAGAGTCATAGGCTTCTTGTTTTCCTAAACAACTTGCATGTGAAGAAAGTAAGAAAATCAGCCTCTCATAGGCATTGTCAACTGTTGGCTTGTTTGTTTAAACCTGCTTTCTGGGATTAGCTCTATCTTACTTTGTGCATTTTGGGCTGAAGGTTAGACAAGGGTCAAGTAGGAGATTTCAACACATCTGATAGAGGTTTGTTCTTCATGAGAAGAGAAAAGCCTTTCAATAGTCGAACCCAACACCCCCCATCTTAAAATCTTTGTACTATTTGTATGTGTAAGAAGGCTCAGGGCAGCACAGGGCAATTTTAAACCCCAATGCACAAATCTATAACATGCATCATTATCTATCTTTGGGAACTATTAAATGGCCTCAAAGCTCACTGTTCATATATGGCCATTGAACTGACATTAACCAGGTCACACTGGATTGTATTAGTGGATTAGAAACCAAGTGAAAACTTTTTCTTTTTTTACAGAAATTATCACAGCTAAATATTTGTGAAAGTGAAACAAAAGGGTATTTTTAGATATTGAAAAGCTGTATTTACTCTCTATTCTTTACAAAAAGTCTGCAATGATTTTAAATATTTTTTCACAGGTGAATGTTCATTCTTTAAATGCATTCGTCTTTGTTTATGGGAGTAGATCCCAGTTTCAAGTACTTTTATAAATCTCCAAGAATGGTACTAAAATTTCCAACTACCTTAATGACATCACTGTTTTCACAACTGTATTTTATCAGAGAGAAAGGAAGAAGAGGAGGAGGAGGAGGAGGAGGAGGAGGAGGAGGAGGAGGAGGAGGGGGAGGAGGAGGAGGAGGGGGAGGAGGGGGAGGAGGGGGAGGAGGGGGAGGAGGGGAGGGGAGGAGGGGGAGGAGGGGAGGAGGGGGAGGAGGGGGAGGGGAGGAGGGGGAGGAGGGGGAGGAGGGGGAGGGGGGGGGAGGAGGAGGAGGAGGAGGAGGAGGAGGAGGAGGAGGAGGAGGAGGAGGAGGAGGAGGAGAAAGTGGAATGGGAGATGGGAAAAGGGTGGCGAGATGTCCCCTTTCCTCATCCACAAGCCTTTGCATTGACCTCTACACATGTCTCCCTGTCTTGGTTAGGAGACTTCTTCTCAATATCCACTGCATATTTTTTTTTAACAGTGCACATATCACTCTATATTTAATCATCTGTTTCTTTGCCTGTATTCCTTTCTAGGCTGTAGTCAACTTCTGTCTCATTCACCTCCATGTCCCTAAAGCTTGACACAGTTTTGAGAACAGAGTATGTGCTCAATAAATGTTTAACAAGTAATAAAATGAGCACTGAAGTCACACTTACATTTCTACTGATATAGAAAGATGAACTCTTCACCATGATACACACACTTACAAATATATAATATTCAGTGTCCATACAACTGAATTTCACATATTTAACTAGTTGTGCTGTCTTTTAGACAAAACTCTCCAGTCCTTCAACTGTGTCATGGTTGAGTGCTGCCTGACACTGCTTTTATAACTTCTGTTACTTCTCCTGAATTATGCAAGCCATCTTAAACACCTGGCAAAAAATCTTTATATTCTTTTTTGCATCCCTTATACCAGAGCCAATAAAGGAAAGAGGAAACTATTTTAAAATACTGCAATAATATCATCAATAAGGTCAAACAGCATCCTGTGGAGTAAATGGATGGTAAATAAAAAGCAAGGTAGCCTCTGAAGTTGTCCAAACCCCTATACAGAAAGAAAACAAGACAAAAATATTCAAATTACATGACAAGTCAAATTTAATGTAACTGTATTATAATTTTATAATTAAGCATTTTCTTTTACATTACTTTCTAATTAAATCCCAAAGCCTATCACATTTTAAATAATCTTCCACCAATGTTCCATAGTATGGAAGCCGGCACTAGCAAACAGCTCATAATGTTCTTAACCCCTTGCATCCTGTGTTTTAATTTAAGGTTGAAATGACCATATGTAAAACCGCATATTGAATTTTTCTCACACACTGTGATTTTAGCAGATAATCATTTGGAATTAACCATGTAATTAAGGTTACAGCTGGCATCTCATTCTATTAAAGAACAGTTACAAAAAATGACCCAAATGAAATATGAAACATGGTGGGTATGAGTCTATGGTTGTTACTTTAGAATGTTATCACCTTCTTACCTTATATTGTCAATAAATAATATTGTTGTTTCATAATACTTCTTTATTTGTCAGTCATTTCCCACCTTTTGAAGCAGAATTAATTGTTTCAATGACATGGAGTATCGATCTTTCATTTCTTAGCCTTTCTTACCTTGGTCTTGATTTTACTTTTAAATTTCACATTTTCTCTTCTCGAGATTCTTCTTTGATTCCTAAATATCTAAATCAGAATAGAACACAATTCATTTACCTGTGATATTTTAAACAACCTAGACTCATCACCCTCATTGTATTTCACAAACATCTCTTCTTGCAGCCTCCCTCTGGCCAAGTCAGATCCTGCCTCTGCTCCCTGTGACTTCCCAACCTGAAATAGCCTACTCACTACCCTATATCCCTTCAAAGTTTACTGCCTTTTAGTGTTTGTTCTTGTCCGTTTTTACTTCTTGAGAGCTTCTTCAAGAAAAACCATCATCAGTAATATATGTCTTCCTAGGTTAATATGCAATTTTCCACAAGGTTCCCATTTACCAATTGTTGATAGGCTCTATTTCTTGGCTCACTCATTATTTGCTGGTTATTCAAAGTGGCTCTCCAATGAGCTCATAACAGAGGTTGCAGACACTTTCCATAAATATTTTAGATGCGGCAGTTGTCTCTGTTGCAACTACTGAACACTGTTATTGTAGGGTGAAAGTAACCCTATGTAAATGAATGGGAATGGGTGTGTTCCAATAAAACTTTACTAACACTGACGTTCGAACGTTATGCAATTTTCACATGACGTAAAACAGTCTTGTTTTGAATTTTCAACCATGTAAAAATATAAAACTATTCTTAGCTCGCAGACCATGCAAAAACAGGTGGCAGGCTGAATTTGGCCCACAGGCTATCATTTGCTGACACCAGGACCATAAACTTCTTGTAGGCAGAAACAGGTCTTGTAATTTTGTGTGTCTTCTATGGTAACAATAACGGTAACAGTCTCTTCTAGAGCCCAACAGTTGCTCATCTTTCACATAGCTTAAAGCTTAAGTTGTTCACCATTCTCTCACAATTTTAGACATCCAATTTGGGAACATTAGAAGGGCATGTAAGAACTCATAAAGAGAGAAGGAGAGATTTTAGAGGTTGAAATTCCCAAGGAAGAAGGAAGCAAAGCCTCAACTTCCCTTGTGACTTTATGGAGTTATCTGGATGTCTGTGTTCAAACACAGTATTTCTTTGAACTAAGCAGAGTCTCAGAAAGGGCAGAAGGCAGGCTCAAAGCTGCAGATGCCATTTTGAATGCAAGCTTCATATGGTCTCCGTGGGAGTCTGTAAAACCCAGCGCTCTGCTCTGTGGGAGTTCCTTCCTTTTAGCGTGATGGCTCTGTATTTAATTACACTGTATATTTTCTTCTTTAGTGCTGTGATACAGAAAGACAGAGATGCAGAGAGAGGAAGAGATAGAGAAAGAAGAGCTGTGCTCCAGCCCTGTAGATAAGGGACACATCCTCAACATCCAAACCACGGAGCACACTTAGATACTCCCCCTCGACATTATTTATCTAGAAGGCTCTCTTTGAGTTATAGTACCAAAGGGGGGAAATACTTATTTAATGAAGAGAGAGTTTGGTCCAGTTTAAAAGCCATAATTTTGTATGCATGTCAGAAAAGCACATAATCTTAACAATAAATTCCCCCAGCCAGACTGAAGGCCCACTTGCCACTGCAATCTGTTTTTCTTTTTAATATAATGAGGCAACATCCCTTTCCTTGGAGAGGAGAGTTCAATAGTTTAATTTTTGTTAACTGAGATCCCTTGTACGAAGGTAAATTGCATTGCCTTTTCTATTACTAGCTCTGTTAATTGTCAAGCAATCAGAGTTTATGCACTCATCCAAGACAACAGAGAATTTCCCATAATGTTACAAAATAAAACCTGACAAAGCACAATAATCTTTAGTTTATTGATGTGCTACCAGGCTGTTGAAAGCATCAGATCAGTAATGTGCTTTGGTTAGGAAATTGGGGTCTGGGGAGAAATATTGGGAGTAACAGAGAGAACATCAGGGCTTGCCGAAAAAATATATTAGGAGTTAAAGGAGGAAAAAAAATGTTTGTGGTGGGATTTTAGAGTTTATGAAATAAACACTGAGAACTTGTAAGGATTCTGAAGGAAAACACATCTGTGGTGGACAGATGAACTTTGGCCCCAGTGGCCAAACGAGATTTATTTTTTTTGGTGGGGGGAGGTACCACATATTGTAATATAAATAACACACACAAATGCCAGACTTCCAGAAAAAAATACACTCTGAAGATATTTATTGCAAATAATGAGATTTAATGGTTTAATGAAAAAATTAGGTGGCCAGAATAGCAAAGCTGAATCTAGATTTGAGTAAAAAATATGTTAAAATAAGGGCTGGATAAAACATCCCAGGTATTTTTCTAGTCTCCTTAGAAATCTGAACTTCCAATATTGAGAAAAATAATTCAACATTGCTTTGAGGACTTTTAAGACCTGCAAAATCTATTTTTGGAGGATGATTGCCATCTCCTCGTGTTCTTCCCTGGGCTATTCTGTTCTATGTCCGTTAAGGGATCTTGCCTTGGACTTGCCATGCCAGACACCCTGCAGAACTTGCAGGTAGAGGCCATGGTGAGACACTCTGGCTGGGTTAGTAACAGCAAAAGGACGATGGTCTTGCCACCTTTCAGGCTGTGCTTCCTCTTAAGTGCTTGGAGGGCTTGAATTTCCATTTTGATAATTTGACTTTTTTTTTTTTTTTTTTTTTTTTTTTTGCGGTACGCGGGTCTCTCACTGTTGTGGCCTCTCCCGTTGAGGAGCACAGGCTCCGGACGCGCAGGCTCAGCGGCCATGGCTCACGGGCCTAGCAGCTCCGTGGCACGCGGGATCCTCGCAGACCAGGGCACAAGCCCGCGTCCTCTGCGTCGGCAGGCGGACTCTCAACCACTGTGCCACCAGGGAAGCCCTAATTTGACTTTTATAGCCAGATTGACTCTGGGAATTAAGATTTGAGCCACTGTATTAAATTGTTCCCTCAGATTGGGATTTTAGCTCTAAGAAGCTAAATATTTTGCTTACTTATTGACAGAGAACGAATATTGGGAAGCAGCCTTACCTTAATATTGTAAATACTTGAACTTAATTTAGGAGTCAGAAGAAGATAATGTAAAAGACCTCCAACAAATGAAATAAAAGTGGCAATGAAGCAACTATCCTCGCAACCCCAAATCCAAGCTAACTAAAGGCAAAAAGGATTATAAACTTTTGATTTGGCAGCTTGATATGAAACCAAAAAAAAAAAAAAGGTTGGGTTGAGTGTAAGAGTTTGTCAGTATGTGTGGGAGATAGGTGTGTGTGTGTGTGAAAGAGAGAGAGAAAGCAAGAGAATAAGGGATTGAGATTCTCTACCTTGCAATAAAAGATGGCAAGGTGATAAATTAGTGCTCTCAACTGAAATTGATTACTTTGTGTTCCCATCCAGTTCATATGGCAGCCACACAGATGCTCTGAAACACCTTAATGACACATTGGAGAAAACTTCTCAAGTGGGCCTTGTGCAGTGTTCTTTCCCTTCCTCCCCACATTGGCTCTGGGAGTGAACTGCTGTGAATGCTGCATACATTAGGGGAAGTGCCATGCAAATATCCCTTGACTCCCTCCTGCAAGGAGATGTCTTTATTTTATATATCAGGAATCCTTTAGACAATCCTAGGAGCCTAAATGCTAAAATGACAAATGTAAGTGATTTTGTCTTTTTGTTGCTTGGATATATCTAACCCCAGCTCTCTGGAGAGGCGGCACATATAGTAGTAAAAAGATGAAACAGCATCAAGCCACCTAGAGGCAATCTTATCCAAGCCTGCCCAGCAAAGCAAAGCAAAGTTATGAGCCTTATTGCCATAATTGTAGATTAAATGAAACTGCCTAGTTTACTCCCGTAGATTAAAAGGAACAAGTTACCAATATACTTGAATTAAAGGAGTACTCCACAAGATGGAATCATTTCAATCAATTCTTCAGTTTTAAATAATTTAAGAAATCTCTTTATGGTAAAATTCCTCATGGGATATATTGATAACTGCTGAAATGTAATCAGTTCTATTCCATTGCAGTTGTTGAGGATAGCTGATGATCTAAGAAATGTCAAAAATATTCAGAAATACATATATATAAATATTCCAGAGTTTTCAATAAATATTAATTCCCAGTTACTATAAGAATTGTTATAAGTACAGGATAAAATTGAAAAGTAATGTTTTATCATTTGAGGATCTTACCGCTTTGAAAGGAGACCCAGATGTCAATGTTTAAGTATGTAACTAGATCTATGGAGCACTGCAAAAATTGAACAAATATTTTATGAGTTATTCATATGTTCATTTTCTATTGGCTTAATAATCTGTATCTATATTGAATAATTCTATACACTAAATAATTCTGAATCTGTATTAATTATTTTTTTAGGATTCTATAGAATCTAAAGCTCATTTTCACTTGGTATTTCTTAAACATTGAGCAGTTGCCACAAAAGGACTAGTCAATACAGAACACTATAATAACCAGTAGATGCAGGCAGTGGTACCAGTTTGTTTTTATACAGATAAAGCATATACCTTACTCTGCAAAGGAGTACAAAAGCCCTCAAGCCCCTATCAAGGATGCTCTGCTACCAAGAGAACACTCTGTCCAATAGGAACCTGTCTTTCTCCTGGAGGCACTCAGAGCTCTCATTCTCAGAAAGGGCCTTTCCTCTCTTGGCATTTTCCCCAAATTTTCTTAGCACTAGTTCTGTCACTTCCTGCTCACCTGCTGCAAGAAACAGTCCTCAGAACATTCTTGAGTGTGAGACTAGGTGAAATGGTCAGTGTCCTGATGACACCATCTTCTCGCCCAGCTGGACCAGAAGCATCCCTTATTCCTACTGCAAATGTTGTACAGTATTTACCCTATTGATGTCCACATAAGCAAGTGATTGAGAAATATGTACATTTCCCAAAGAAAATCTTGAACTATGTGTTGGCAAAATCATGAGTTGCAAAGTAGGGGTAGTCTCTTATTAATTAAAGTGGTTTTAAAACTTTTCCCGGCCTTATTCCTCACCATTTAAAGAAATCACTGCTTGAGTTTGTAATTTTTTAAAGCTACACTGTTAATGTATCTCATATAGGGGATCTACAAGTTTTAAAAGCCCCAATTAAACAGACAAAATCTCCCCAAATGTAAAAGTATTGATTATTGTCAGAGATTATATATCAGATATTTGATTAGCTTAACAAAAGCAACAGAAACGTGGTTAATTCTATATATTTTGCTTTTCAAACTAGCTCTTCAAATAGGATCCCAGTTGATCTTCTCAAGGTAAACAGACTAGTAGGTACATTCCTTATATAAAGTCACTGAAATGGCGAGAGCTCAAACAACTTGCCCAAAGTGACTGGTAACTGTGTCTGGCCAAGTACAACTAGACTGAAATGTGAGGGACGGAGAGGTGGGAAATTTGGCTGTGGTGCAACCAGTGTCTCCTAGAGAGCTTTACAACCTGACACTGTAGCAGAACAAGTAAAACTGTGACCTGTGTAATACAATTTACACAGAGCTGTTTTCAAGTAATTCTGACAGTGTCAGGACATTTCTCAACTTCCATGCTTTGCTCTTTATGGGAAGTTGGGGGTCACACGGAACCTCCAAGCTCACTGGTATATCTCTTAGTGCCAGAATAAGGCATTAAACCTCTGGCTCCCAGGATGTCACTGCTGTTAACCAAACCCACCTTTGAAGGTTTTTGAGGGAAGGTGGGAAGATGACTGATGGGGAAAAAGGCACATATCTTTGTACCTCCATCTCATTCTGTTGATTGAAACCAGTGCACCCAGTTGTGCCTGAATCATCATATGCTGAAAGACAGTTGTCAGATTTTTTTCTTAGCAATGGAACTTTTCATAATTGAAATCTTACATTGAGTGTCTCTTTTATTAACAGACAAATGCTGAGCTTCCCTGAATGAAAATTCCTTCTTGTTCCATTTTAGTGCCTATTGAGGTACTCCCTCAGAACTCTAGAACTCTGGAGAACTTAGCTTGAATATAATTTTCCTAAACAACTGAATTAGGAACACAAATCCTTGAGCAGAGGCCTCTTCCTAACTGTATGTTAATTGTGAGTTGATTCCATCTTCCTTGTATCATTCACTCCCTTCCAGATATTTCTCCCTGTGAATCCAACCTAAAACTCTTTCTTATGATTTGATTAAATATTTCCTCATAACAGATAGAATTCTCTAGCAAGCTCCTTTTACCTTCATCTACTTCACCCTTTAAGAATACCCTTCCCATTCAGTAATTATGTATTGAGTACCTTCTATATGCCAGGTACTGGGAAATCTGAGGATTTGTGTCTGGAAGTCAGAAGATTCAATTCCATTGTAAGGAGTTCTGCCTTACTTTGCTCTCTACTTAAAAAACCTCAACATTTTCAAAGATATTTAACCAAAAATGGAGAAAATCAAGTAGACAGGAAGACTTGTTACTTCCATGTGCATCTTCAATGTAAAAGTAAAAGTACAGTTAAGTGGGAAGTCACATACAATTACACTCAGGGAAGTGTAAGCAGACCTTGTAAAATAGTTGTTGCCTTTCCTTGTATTGAATAAAATAGTACACTATTTGAATGTTCTATTACCTATCCTTAACTGAAACATACAGTGCCTGTCCTATTTCTTCAAAAAGCTTGTTAATATGCAATCACCTAGTACAACAGCTAAGTTTTTAAAGGTCACCCATGTTTTATTCATAAAGGGTGGTTTTCTGGAGGGGAAAAAGGTTACAATGTCATGTAATACCATATTCTGATGCAGGCTTTGCTTTCCAAGATATGTTCTAATGGATCAGATGGGGGAAAGGGTGAGACTTTTAGGAGATAAAAGTGAATTGTTTCAGAGATATCAATAAAACTTCATTTAGAACCAAGAAAACTTTCAAACAGGGAAGGAAGACTTATTCTACTTTTTAACTCTTAAGTAAGTATGGCATCCTGTTCTATTTATGTTCACAACCATTCAGTTTGCCCCTAAGGCCAGCTACATGAAAGTAAACGTTTTCCAGCCCCCTTGAAGTGAAGCTGCCATATAGCTAGCTCTAGCCAATGAAATGTGAGTAAAATTGAGTAGAACCGTTTGTCACTTGCAAACTACACCATTTAATTACGCTGTTTGAACCACCAGCTTCCTCTTCTTCTATCATGGCGAATCGTGAGGACATATTTTAAAGGCATAGATTAGGGTTTATATCGCTGAGTTACTGTGATCAGGGTGTATCACTTTTTATAGATGTTAATCCAATTTTTCAAGGTCATAAAAACTTTCTAGGGACAGAGAATAAAAAATAACTCAGGTATTTTTTTTCCTAGGCCAAAGCTCTTTGTATAGCAGATAGCCTGTATTTTAAGAGGAAGTAGTAGTAGCTGGTATTTCTATCCTTGGAAATATTATTTTTCTACTACTTTTTTTTTTTTTTTTTTTTTGCAGTACGCGGGCCTCTCACTGTTGTGGCCTCTCCCTTTGCGGAGCACAGGCTCCGGACGCGCAGGCTCAGCAGCCATGGCTCACGGGCCCTGCTGCTCCGCGGCATGCGGGATCTTCCCGGACCGGGGCACGAACCCACGTCCCCTACATCAGCAGGCGGACTCTCAACCACTGCGCCACCAGGGAAGCCCCTATTTTTCTACTACTTTAATCTGCACTTTTATGTAGAAGGCAACGAAACTAGCACCTCTCAGTATTTTCCCTAAATTTCTTGAAGTATCTTAAATTCAAACACAAAATCACAATATCACTCTCTCTTTCTAGGGGCCCTGCCTTATTCCTTATCACACCCTTCACAATGTCAAACACATTTCTTTGTATTAGAGCTCAATAAATGTTTGACGTTCATTGAATGAAAATGTAATTTGTTTTTTTTTTTAACCTTAATTAATTTTCACTATATCTTTCTTAACACAAGAATTAAAAACCTCAAGGTCATCTTCGATTTATCCCTCTTCCTCAACACAAAGAGCCAAATGGCTACCAAGGCCTATCATGCCATTTTCACTCTGTCTCCAAAATCTCTCTTCTCTTTTCCGGACCACTACTTCAGTGGTGGTCCTTATCTCTCTTACCTATCTTTCTCATTTTAATCTCTGATTATTCCAACTTCTATACTGATCCTAGAATTAAATCATATTTCTTGGTTTCTTCTCTATTTTATTTGTACTTCTCTCTTAAAATTTTCCTCCTAGTCATAAAGGACAGTTTTTCTGGAAAGAGAGACAGAGACACAGTGTACTATATTGGTTAAGAGAGGGGTCTTGGAGCTCAACAGATCAGGATTTATATTTGGAAATATGGCTCTGCAGACCAGTAATGGCTACATGCCCTTTGACTAATCAGTTAGGATTTCTGGGCTTCACTTTAATCATATATACAGTTGGGGCCTGAGCTTAGCAGTTACCCTTTTCGTGTTCTAAGAGGTCTCCTAATAAAATCTACTTCTACACAAACACACTTACACATACACACATACACATACAACACTGATGAGAAATGTAAAAATTATTGAATATTTCTTAGGGAAGGTGAAGGAAATGTCCTACCACTTTCATTTCTGTCACTGTCCACTCATGTGTCTCTGCCCTCTTATTTATTCTGTTCTGAGCTTTTCACTCTGTGTTTCAAATTCTTTGTCTTCTTCTTTATGCAGAGTGTATTAGTAACCATAATTTACTTGGAAGTTCACTCATAACTTCAAACAGTTTATAAAAGTGCATTTTCCAAACATATGTATTGCTCAACCAAGAGTGATTCTCATTTAGTGTGTTCTTCCCATCATAAAGATGGGATAATATCACTGACCTCACATTTTGTGAGTATGTAATGGTTCAATGTATGTAAATGATTCAGACAGAACCTATCACATCTAAGCACTCAATAAACATTGGATATCAGTATCATTAATGTAGAGATATGGGTGCCCTGTTTGGTCTGCTATTGGTGCATGACAATCACTACTGTTGCATCTGGGACCGATATGAATCAGGGTAAACAAGGATGGCATAACACAATAAAGATTAATTGGTAGCTCAAGTCATATTCTGTTTCTGCCAAGTTACAGGCCTCTTGAGAGCTCTCCTTTGAGCAATAACCCAGGAACCCCGGGTCCTTCCATCTTGTGCTTTCATGGAAGGAAAAGAGGAGCTGTATGGTTAGGAATAAGAGTCATACATCATTTCTGCCAACATTCCATTGGCTGGAATCAGTCATATAACTAACTGCAAGGTAGTCTGAAAAATATCATTGTTTTGTGCTGGGTGAGGAAATGGGATTAGTAATTCAAACCTTGCCATAGGATCTGTGTTGATTCTAAAGTAAAAATTCCAGCTAAGCAAATCTCAAGATAATATATATAAGTAATATTTTAATTAATATTTGGTAAACAATTACATTAAAATGAGATTTACTGACATGATCAGAGATGAGACACAACTTCACTCTGCCATTTTGTGCATCCCCATTTGTAGTGGGCTGACAACAAGATGGTCCCCAATAATTCATTCTTACCTCCTGAGATTCACCTCCTCCTTGCATAATTCTCTCCCCTCAAGAGTGGCCTGGGCTACTGATGGTTCCTAATGAATCCAATACTGCAAATGTGATAGGATTTCATGTCTGTGCTTAGATTACAAAAGATGGAACATTCTTTTTGCTATCAGACTCTGTTGCCTTCTGGATTTGCGTTCTTTAATAAAGTAAGCAGTCATATTGTAGAAGCCCCTAATCCCCTGTGGCAAGGAAGTGAGGACCTCAGTCAAACAGCTCTCCAGAATCTGAATGCTGCCAATATTTTTTTTTTAATTTTTAAATTTAATTTTATTTATTTTTTATATGTCAGGTTCTTATTGAGTATCTATTTTATACATATTAGTATATATATCTGCCAATAATCTGAGTGAACTAAGAAGGTACTCATTTCTCTGAAGTAGGGCTTTCAGATGAGATGCCAGCCCCAGCTGACCCTTGATTACAGCTTAGTAAGATACACTGAAATAGAGGACCCACCCAGGTAAGCCATGTCTAAGCACCTGACTCACAGAAGTTGTGGGATAAAAATATGTGTTATTTATATATTTTTATGTGAGTCACTTTGTTGTTGTTATCATACAAATATATTTACTATGCATACACCAGTGAACAACCACAATCAAGGTTGCTTGAAATCATTAAGTTTGTGATAATTTGTTACATGATAATAGATAACTAATATACCATTCTAGTTAGTGTTAAGATTGCTTAGCTTTTACATATCTGTATATAAACCTTCCTATATACATATATATATATATATATATATATATATATTAGTTTGAACTCAATAGTTTTAGAATTTATCCATAATTTATATAGATAAATAGAGGTTGGACAGATTATCAGAAAGCTCTCATTAGGAAACTTGAACTGGTATGAGTCACCATGGATGCTGAAAAACACAGGTTTATGGTAAAATAGAGAAATGGACAAAGTTAAGTTTCAATTAAAACAACTTAAAATCTGTAAATATTAATAGCATTAAACAAGAAAGATGAAGCTTGGTCAAGTTTAGGAAAAATGTGAAATATTAGTAAAACACTCTGAAGGTTGAGATGCATGTTTGTTTTTCCTAAAAGCAGCTTAAAAAACAAGCCAAAGAGTTTTGATAAGTCTTTTTTTTTAATCTGCATATATTTTAACCAAAGTCACATATTCCTGCAGTTTGTACATAAACAAATCAGATGCATTGCCTTGAAAATAACCCCTTCCCACACTGCCCCCTTCTCACTCTTCTAAAAGGTTCAGATAGACACCCTTTATTATATCATAGGTCAGGAGGTAAAACGTAAACTGTAGGTAAGTTGTACAAGATAGAGCCTGCCAAATGAAAAAATAAAATAAAATACATTGGTTTGGGGGCTTGCTCTTACTTGTTAATGTTGTTGCTTTTATATTTTAAGAGTATATTATAATGAATAATGATTTAATTATAACCTGGATGCCTCCACAAAGGATACAATTTTAAAATGCAACAAATGGATTAAATGGCCTGTGTTTGTGTGTGTATAATACACACTCATTATGCTTCTCTGTGTGAAAAGCATAGTAAGATCAGTGATTTGATCACTGAAATGTTGATACTGAAATGTTCAACTTGACCTCATTCTATTTTTTTCTGCTTAGAACAAAAAGAAAATGCCAAAAAAATTTAAATTGAAGCTTGGGAAGTTTCAAGATTTTTCTTTGGCCTTATTAACAAGAGACAGAGCTATCAAATTGGCTATTTTCAAGTTTAATAGTGGAATATACCACCAAAATTACCCATATTTCAATTCTTGACACATGTAGATAATAACAAAAGGGCCAATTTTAATCAGAACATTTAGTTGTGTAGCAAGTAGGTACTCTTAAACTGCTTTTATGTACACTTTGGTGTGTAAAGTTCTTTTCCTGTTTAAATTGAGAAGAGGAAGAAGCTCTCCAATCCACAAGTACTCAAATAACTAGATCTAGAATTCTTGGTTTGATTAGTTCAAACTCCAAACTAAAAATGCAAATTTACCCAAGAGAGTTATGTGTTGATACATTCATCCTTTAAAGTTGATGAGCTTAATCTAAGATGTATTTCTGCCCATTTTAGATGAGATAGGGAGGTCTGGGAAAAATGAAGTTTTGGATGGAGTGGGATCGGAAGGCCATGACGCTTTAAAAGTAAGGAGTCCCACCCAATGTGTGCTGCAGTGAGAGGCTTCAAATAGTTTTAAAGCATAAGAATAGCAAAGAAGGTCTGAGAACAGGCACTGGTGCCTGTTTACACCTTGGAATTGGCAGTTGCAGTCTTCCCAGGAAAAGAAACAAAAATGAAGTGGTGATGGTAGTGGTGGTGGTGGTGTGTGTCCAAATTAAACTTCCCTGTATTTTCAAATGAAATTCAAAGTAAAATATTATTTTATGTATGTAGGTATATAAATCTACTATTATTTATATATTATTATAATCAGTATAATTATATTAGTTATGAATTATATTTTGGAAATTATATATTAATATATAATAAAATGTATTATATATAATACTAGTTTTATTATTATAGTTAATATAATTATATTAGTTATATATTACATTTAAGAGATTATACATATTAATATATAATGATTAGATGCATATAATCTCCTAAAATTCAAAAAGCTCCTACCTTGATAGATTTTCTGACTGCAAAATTCTTGATAAGATTTGTAAAGCTGACCTTTATCTCTTCCCTGTTTTGCTAGTGCTCTAAGCATATGCTTTGGCCAACTCTGCGTCAAACATATTATTGTTTCCAGTCTTCACAAGTAAAACCTTAAACAAGTTTTCCTGACAATTTGTTATGCCTTCCAATTACCATTTTAGTCTTCTTTACCTTGCATGTTCTTTAAAATGTAGTCTATACAAAACAAACCCATTTCTTCACCAAATATTCAAGCAAATTCACAAATTCACTATTTTCAAACAAACTTCATCCCTTACAACAGGGGTCCCCAACCCTCAGGCTGCAGACAAGTACTGGTCTACGGCCTGTTAGGAACTGGGCCACACAGCAGGAGGTGAGTGGCGGGTGAGTGAGGGAAGCTTCATCTGCCACCCACCATCTCTCCCCCTCACTCGCATTATTGCCTGAGCGATCCCCCCGCCCTGTCCATGGAAAAATTGCCTTCCACGAAACACTGATGCCAAAAATGTTGGGGACCACTGCCTTACAACTTCCCCACCATAGAGGGCTGCCAGATAAAATATATGAGATCCAGTAGAATTTGAATTTCAGAAAAACAACAAATACCTTTTTAGCATAAGTACATGCCAAATATTTGCTAACTCTGGCAACCTTGCCACCTCCCACCTGACAATATCTGCTGCTAGTCCTTCTCACTATCCCACCCAATGACATGACCAGACAATGACCTTGAAGACCATGAACATGACATAGAACCTGGACTCCCATCTGCTTTACCTGGTGACTTTGGAGACAACCAATATTTCTAAACAAACTGGTGGAACACCATCTATGGGCTCAATAAATGCTTGTCATTGGGCTAGGGGCTGGGCACAGAAAAATTAACAAAGCAGTGTTTTGGACTACAAAAAAGAATTTCAATCTTTATTTTCAAGCAATGGAGATTTATTTTTCTCAAGGAAAGCTTAAAATTGAGGTACACTACATACAGCATATAAAACCAGAACTGCTGTGATGGGGAGCAGACTTGACTGCACTTTGTTGAAGACTGGCAGTCTCCAATGACCTAGAGGAACATCGAGGTCTCCAACCCATACAGCACAAATCCACTGCTGAAATCCACCATCTTCAGCGTAATGCTGCTAACAATAGAAAACACTGAAGACAAACTAAAAGGGAAGAGTCATATTCCCAATGTCTGAGTCTCTTTTGCCACTTTCTGGGTTAAAGGTCAACATAGTTTACTTCAGCATGTATGTTACCTAAAGAAAAGTTTTTGTTTTATTTTTTCTCTCTCTCTCTTCCTGTTTGGCAATCTAAGGACTTCGTTTGGCTGTTCAGTGGTTTACTATGCAGAAAATACACATGGCCTGGATTTGGTAAAAGAGTCCTTCTGAGGGCATCCTTGGGAAAAAAATAGTATCTGTTGGCAGATAGAATACCAATGTAAAACATCTTAATATGGGTGGACAGGTGTGTAAATTCCCTGAAGGTATATAACCTAAGGTGTGTTATTTTAAGAAAGAAGGCATCTAATGGGCCACTGGGAGAGATATTTTGTTTTGGCCAGGCTTCACTGGGGACGATTTTTCAACCTCACTGGGCTAAAGCAAAGCGAAAAGCCACTTACTCAATGATCTGCCTGTGTTTGTGTTGGTGTTTTATTATTACCACTTTATTCAAGCCTGAGGAGCGTGACTCTGAATTGTAAGTGAATGAAGCCACTCTTTACCTTTTAGAAGTAGCAAGGGCCTTGAAGTTATTAAACCAATGAAGAAACAGTTTGTTCCAGGGTTTAGACTCCAAGTGCAGTGCACATACTAAATAAATCTCAGCATAAATAAGGTTTTAAATCCATGCATTCATTAAGACTGTTTACCAGCAGTGACATTTCTTCGACCTCTCTTGGAGTTTCTCTTTTGCCCTTTTAGTTGAGACCTTGACACCAGGAGAAAATACAGAGTCAGTAGTCTCTACTCTTTACAGCAGCCTCCTTTTATACCAGTGGGATTTGGCAAGTCTCAGGAATATGTGGGTAAAAACAAAGGGTTAGAGGAGGGGGAAATCGAGAAGTTTGGGGAAGGAAATATTTTACTGCACTCTGTGTTTATTTGTCACACGACAGTATCACCACTTTGCCTGTATATAAACTTCAGCCATCTAAGTTGGAGCATTCCTCACTCAGCCCCATTCTCAGGTCTCATTATTTTACACCTGTCAAAGGTACATTTATTTTACTGAAAACTCAGTAAGTCAGTGTCAGAGTGTCTCTTCCATTTTTACAAATGGAATCATATATCAACTTTCAATTACCAGGGATATCTGGTAGAAGAGAAGGATTCACAGGTTAATCTTGAATCTTAATTTGGCCGTGGTTTCAGCCTTCTCTTCTTCAGAATGATTACCAGTGAGCAGCTAGAAGTCTAAAATGTGACTGAACTGTGTAATAATAGTATTAATATTAATAATATGGCTTTACGGTTTTCAAAGTGTTTTCACATTCATCATCTCATTTGGTTTTCATAAACTCTCTGTGGTGGAGATAGAAAGTGTGTGCTCTTCTCCCTCTTTAAAGATGAGGAAACAGAGAACGAAATTTAGATCACTTGCCCATGTACTTGGTTAGTTAGTAGCTCTGACTCTCTCTCTCTCTCCACTATATATTAGAAAGGCCACGATTTCACAGTTATAATATCACTATTATCTGTACATCTCTATTTGATGAGCTGACAATGCCCTAATGAAGGTTATAATTAAGGATGTAAAGAGAGCAAACCTAGTCTTTACAAGATGTCTTTAAATTTCCCTAGGATTCCTTCCCATGATCTTGGGAATTCAATTTTGTAGATTTCATGCTCATTGACTGAATCTCTAAAGCCCACCTTCCCCTTACCCTATCTCTTTGTATGTGATTGTCTTGTTCTAATGAGCAGTCCTGACCTCTAGAACAGTAAGCTTATTTTGATACTGTGAACAGGCTGAAATATAAGACATCATTTCCCATGTAAAATGGGATAGCAAAACTATGGTTCAAATGAAATTTTCCTATTGATCTTGTGTATTGTTCTAGCCTGTGTTGTAAGTTTTATAATCTAGAGTCAAGCATATGATCTAGGAATTGAAAAGTTCTTCAGAGGATCACATATCTTGACTGAGATCTTTTCACTTCTTCTACCATTTTTAAATAAAATAAGACATTTTTGAGGCATGAAACACTGAATCTAACATTCATTTATCCTCTTATCATCTCCTTAGTTTCTTCCTGCTCAAGATTCCAAAAAACAACCTCTATCCCTAGGGCTGGCAGAAGATGAGAAGCAGAGAAAAATGAAATGGAAAGATTGGTCAGACAGTACTTGTCTTTATTATATTATTTTTTCCTAAAACTAATTATGTTGCTTTGAGAAGGAAAAGCTAATCAAACACTCTGTGAATCTTTACTTGGTGTCAAGTTTTGCTTAAAGCCAAAATATAAGGCAGGGCTTAAGTAAAATCTTATTAGTTTTCTTTATGTTAGGAACAAGTTCAAACCCTATTATGTGGTCATTTTTCTATTAGATTATTTCCATGGAATACATTCCCCCTTTCAAGTAAAATGTAAATATTCTTATTTAGAAACAATAAGTTTGATTTTCCCTTTTAAAATAGAACTACATTTTAATTTGAAGGAACATGTAAATTGATACTGTCAAAAATGCAAGCAGGGAGAAGGCGGAAGATGGCGGAAGAGGGGAGAAGGCGGAAGATGGCGGAAGAGTAAGACGCGGAGATCACCTTCCTCCCCACAGATACACCAGAAATACATCTACACGTGGAACAACTCCTACAGAACACCTACTGAAGGCTGGCAGAAGACCTCAGACCTCCCAAAAGGCAAGAAACTCCCCACGTACCTGGGTAGGGCAAAAGAAAAAACAGAGACAAAAGAATAGGGACGGCACCTGCACCAGTGGGAGGGAGCTGTGAAGGAGGAAAAGTTTCCACACTCTAGGAAGCCCCTTCGCGGGCGGAGACTGCGGGAGGCGGAGGGGGGAGCTTCGAGGCTGCGGAGGAGTGCACAGCAACGGGTGCGGAGGGCAAAGCGGGGAGATTCCCGCACAGAGGATCGGTGCCGACCGGCACTCACCAGCCCGAGAGGCTTGTCTGCTCACCCGCCGGGGCGGGCGGGGCTGCGAGCTGAGGCCGGAGCGCAGGGAGAGGACTGGGGTTGGCGGCTTGAACATAGCCTGAAGGGGTTAGTGCACCACAGCTAGCCGGGAGGGAGTCCGGGGAAAAGCCTGCACCTGCAGAAGAGGCAGGAGACTTTTCCTTCCCTCTTTGTTTCCTGGGGCGTGAGGAGAGGGGTTTAAGAACGCTGCTTAAAGGAACTCCAGAGACGGGCGCGAGCCGCGGCTAAAAGCGCGAACCCCAGAGGCGGGCGCGAGCCACGGCTGAAAGCGCGGACCCCAGAGGCGGGCGCGAGCCGCGGCTGAAAGCGCGGAATCCAGAGACGGGCGCGAGCCGCGGCTGAAAGCGCGGAATCCAGAGACGGGCGCGAGCCGCGGCTGAAAGCGCAGAATCCAGAGACGGGCGCAAGCCGCGGCTAAAAGCGCGGACCCCAGAGGCGGGCGGGAGACGTTAAGGCTGCTGCTGCCGCCACCGAGGGGCCTGTGTGCGAGCACAGGTCACTCTCCACACCCCTCTTCCGCGGAGCCTGTGCAGCCCGCTACTGCCGGGTTCCCGGGATCCAGGGACAACTTCCCCGGGAGAGCGCACAGCGCGCCTCAGGCTGGTGCAAAGTCACGCCGGCCTTTGCCACCGCAGGCCCGCCCCGCACTCTGTGCCCCTCCGTCCCCGCCGGCCTGAGTGCGCCAGAGCCCCCAATCAGCGGCTCTTTTAACCCCATCCTGTCTGAGCAAAAAACAGACGCCCTCCAGCGATCTACACGCAGTGGCAGGGCCAAATCCAAAGCTTAGCCCTGGGAGCTGTGAGAACAAAGAAGAGAAAGGGAAATCTCTCCCAGCAGCCTCAGAAGCAGCGGATTAAAGCTCCACAATCAACTTGATGTACCCTGCATCTGTGGAATACCTGAATAGACAACCAATCATCCCAAATTAAGGAAGTGGACTTTAGGAGCAAGATCTATGATTTTTTCCCCTTTCCTCTTTTTGTGAATGTGTATGTGTATGCTTCTGTGTGAGATCTTGTCTGTATAGTCTTGCTTCCACCATTTGTCCTAGGGTTCTATCCGTCTCTTTTTTTTTTTTTTTCCTAAATAAGAAGTTTTTAATTCAATAACTTTATTATACTTTATTTTATTTTTACTGTATCTTCTTTCTTTCTGTCTTTTTTCCTTCTTTCCCTCCTTCCTTCCTTCCTCCCTCCCTCCCTCCTTTCTTTCCTTCTTGCCTTCTTTCCTTCTTTGCTTCTTTCTTTCTTTCTTCCTTCCTTCCTACCCTCCTTTCCTTCTTTCTTTCCTCATACTTCTACTAATTCCCTCTACTTTTTCTCCCTTTTATCCTGAGCCTGTGGATGAAAAGCTTTTGGTGCTCCAGCCAGGAGGCAGGGCTCTGCCTCTGAGGTAGGACAGCCAACTTCAGGACACTGATCAACAAGAGACCTCCCAGCTCCACATAATATCAAACGGCGAAAATCTCCCAGAGACCTCCATCTTAACACCAGCACCCAGCTTCACTCAACGACCAGCAAGCCACAGTGCTGGAAAACCTATGCCAAACAACTAGCAAAACAGGAACACAACCCCACCCATTAGCAGAGAGGCTGCCTAAAATCATAATAAGGCCACAGACACCCCCAAACACACCACCAGACGTGAACCTGCCCACTAGAGAGACAAGATCCAGCCTCATCCACCACAACACAGGCACTAGCCCCCTCCACCAGGAAGCCTACACAACCCACTGAACCAACCTTAGCCACTGGAGACAGACATCAAAAACAGGAGGAACTACAAACCTGCAGCCTGCAAAAAGGAGACCCCAAACACAGTAAGATAAGCAAAATGAGAAGAACAGAAAAACACACAGCAGATAAAGGAGCAAGATAAAAATGCACCAGACCTAACAAATGAAGAGGAAATAGGCAGTCTACCTGAAAGAGAATTCAGAATAATGATAGTAAGGTTGATCCGAAATCTTGGAGATAGAATGGACAATAGATTGGACAAAATGCAAGAATCAGTTAACAAGGACCTAGAAGAACTAAAGATGAAACAAGCAACGATGAACAACACAATAAATGAAATTAAAAGTACTCTAGATGGGATCAATAGCAGAATAACTGAGGCAGAAGAACGGATAAGTGACCTGGAAGATAAAATAGTGGAAATAACTACTGCAGAGCAGAATAAAGAAAAAAAATGAAAAGAACTGAGGACAGTCTCAGAGACTTCTGGGACAACATTAAACGCACCAACATTCGAATTATAGGGGTCCCAGAAGAAGAAGAGAAAAAGAAAGGGACTGAGAAAATATTTGAAGAGATTATAGTTGAAAACTTCCCTAATATGGGAAAGGAAATAGTTAATCAAGTCCAGGAAGCACAGAGAGTCCCATACAAGATAAATACAAGGAGAAATACGCCAAGACACATATTAATCAAACTGTCAAAAATTAAGTACAAAGAAAGCATATTAAAAGCAGCAAGGGAAAAACAACAAATAACACATAAGGGAATCCCCATAAGGTTAACAGCTGATCTCTCAACAGAAACCCTACAAGCCAGAAGGGAGTGGCAGGACATACTGAAAGTGATGAAGGAGAAAAACATGCAGCCAAGACTACTCTACCCAGCAAGGATCTCATTCAGATTTGATGGAGAAATTAAAACCTTTACAGACAAGCAAAAGCTGAGAGAGTTCAGCACCACCAAACCAGCTTTACAACAAATGCTAAAGGATCTTCTCTAGGCAAGAAACACAAGAGAAGGAAAAGACCTATAATAACGAACCCAAAACAATTTAGAAAATGGGAATAGGAACATACATATCGATAATTACCTTAAATGTAAATGGACTAAATGCTCCCACCAAAAGACACAGATTAGCTGAATGGATACAAAAACAAGACCCTTATATATGCTGTCTACAAGCGACCCACTTCAGACCTAGAGACACATACAGACTGAAAGTAAGGGGATGGAAAAAGATATTCCATGCAAATGGAAGCCAAAAGAAAGCTGGAGTAGCAATTCTCATATCAGACAAAATAGACTTTAAAATAAGGACTATTAAAAGAGACAAAGAAGGACACTACTTAATGATCAAGGGATCGATCCAAGAAGAAGATATAACAATTGTAAATATTTATGCACCCAACATAGGAGCACCTCAATACATAAGGCAAATACTAACAGCCATAAAAGGGGAAATCGACAGTAACACATTCATAGTAGGGGACTTAAACACCCCACTTTCACCCATGGACAGATCATCCAAAATGAAAATAAATAAGGAAACACAAGCTTTAAATGATACATTAAACAAGATGGACTTAATAGATATTTATAGGACACTCCATCCAAAAACAACAGAATACACATTTTTCTCAAGTGCTCATGGAACATTCTCCAGGATAGATCATATCTTAGGTCACAAATCAAGCCTTGGTAAATTTAAGAAAATTGAAATTGTATCAAGTATCTTTTCTGACCACAACGCCATGAGACTAGATATCAATTACAGGAAAAGATCTGTAAAAAATACAAACACATGGAGGCTAAACAATACACTACTTAATAATGAAGAGATCACTGAAGAAATCAAAGAGGAAATCAAAAAATACCTAGAAACAAATGACAATGGAGACACAACGACCCAAAACCTGTGGGATGCAGCAAAAGCAGTTCTAAGGGGGAAGTTTATAGCAATACAAGCCCACCTTAAGAAGCAGGAAACATCTCGAATAAACAACCTAACCTTGCACCTCAAGCAATTAGAGAAAGAAGAACAAAAAAACCCCAAAGCTAGCAGAAGGAAAGAAATCATAAAAATCAGATCAGAAATAAATGAAAAAGAAATGAAGGAAACAATAGCAAAGATCAATAAAACTAAAAGCTGGTTCTTTGAGAAGATAAACAAAATAGATAAACCACTAGCCAGACTCATCAAGAAAAAAAGGGAGAAGACTCAAATCAATAGAATTAGAAATGAAAAAGGAGAAGTAACAACTGACACTGCAGAAATACAAAAGATCATGAGAGATTACTACAAGCAACTCTATGCCAATAAAATGGACAATCTGGAAGAAATGGACAAATTCTTAGAAATGCACAACCTGCCAAGACTGAATCAGGAAGAAATAGAAAATATGAACAGACCAATCACAAGCACTGAAATTGAAACTGTGATTAAAAATCTTCCAACAAAGAAAAGCCCAGGACCAGATGGCTTCACAGGCGAATTCTATCAAACATTTAGAGAAGAGCTAACACCTATCCTTCTCAAACTCTTCCAAAATATAGCAGAGGGAGGACCACTCCCTAACTCCTTCTACGAGGCCACCATCACCTTGATACCAAAACCAGACAAGGATGTCACAAAGAAAGAAAACTACAGGCCAATATCACTGATGAACATAGATGCAAAAATCCTCAACAAAATACTAGCAAACAGAATCCAACAGCACATTAAAAGGATCATACACCATGATCAAGTGGAGTTTATTCCAGGAATGCAAGGATTCTTCAATATACGCAAATCTATCAACGTGATACACCATATTAACAAATTGAAGGAGAAAAACCATATGATCATCTCAATAGATGCAGAGAAAGCTTTTGACAAAATTCAACACCCATTTATGATAAAAACCCTGCAGAAAGTAGGCATAGAGGGAACTTTCCTCAACATAATAAAGGCCATATATGACAAGCCCACAGCAAACATCATCCTCAATGGTGAAAAACTGAAAGCATTTCCACTAAGATCAGGAACAAGACAAGGTTGCCCACTCTCACCACTCTTATTCAACATTGTTTTGGAAGTTTTAGCCACAGCAATCAGAGAAGAAAAGGAAATAAAAGGAATCCAAATTGGAAAAGAAGAAGTAAAGCTGTCACTGTTTGCAGATGACATGATCCTATACATAGAGAACCCTAAAGATGCTACCAGAAAACTACTAGAGCTAATCAATGAATTTGGTAAAGTGGCAGGATACAAAATTAATGCACAGAAATCTCTGGCATTCCTATATACTAATGATGAAAAATCTGAAAGTGAAATCAAGAAAACACTCCCATTTACCATTGCAACAAAAAGAATAAAATATCTAGGAATAAACCTACCTAAGGAGACAAAAGACCTGTATGCAGAAAATTATAAGACACTGATGAAAGAAATTAAAGATGATATAAATAGATGGAGAGATATACCATGTTCTTGGATTGGAAGAATCAACATTGTGAAAATGACTCTACTACCCAAAGCAATCTATAGATTCAATGCAATCCCTATCAAACTACCACTGGCATTTTTCACAGAACTAGAACAAAAAATTTCACAATTTGTATGGAAACACAAAAGACCCCGAATAGCCAAAGCAATCTTGAGAACAAAAGAAGGAACTGGAGGAATCAGGCTCCCTGACTTCAGACTATACTACAAAGCTACAGTCATCAAGACGGTATGGTACTGGCACAAAAACAGAAAGATAGATCAATGGAACAGGATAGAAAGCCCAGAGATAAACCCATGCACATATGGACACCTTATCTTTGATAAAGGTGGCAGTAATGTACAATGGAGAAAGGACAGCCTCTTCAATAAGTGGTGCTGGGAAAACTGGACAGGTACAAGTGGTGCTGGGAAAACTGGACAGGTACATGTAAAAGTATGAGATTAGATCACTCCCTAACACCATACACAAAAATAAGCTCAAAATGGATTAAAGACCTAAATGTAAGGCCAGAAACTATCAAACTCTTAGAGGAAAACATAGGCAGAACACTCTATGACATAAATCAAAGCAAGATCCTTTCTGACCCACCTCCTAGAGTAATGGAAATAAAAACAAAAATAAATGGGACCTAATGAAACTTCAAAGGTTTTGCACAGCAAAGGAAACCATAAACAAGACCAAAAGACAACCCTCAGAATGGGAGAAAATATTTGCAAATGAAGCAACCGACAAAGGATTAATCTCCAAAATTTACAAGCAGCTCATGCAGCTCAATAACAAGAAAACAAACAACCCAATCCAAAAATGGGCAGAAGACCTAAATAGACATTTCTCCAAAGAAGATATACAGACTGCCAACAAACACATGAAAGAATGCTCAACATCATTAATCATTAGAGAAATGCAAATCAAAACTACAATGAGATATCATCTCACACCAGTCAGAATGGCCATCATCAAAAAATCTAGAAACAATAAATGCTGGAGAGGGTGTGGAGAAAAGGGAACACTCTTGCACTGCTGGTGGGAATGTGAATTGGTTCAGCCACTATGGAGAACAGTATGGAGGTTCCTTAAAAAACTACAAATAGAACTACCATATGACCCAGCAATCCCACTACTGGGCATATACCCTGAGAAAACCAAAATTCAAAAAGAGTCATGTACCAAAATGTTCATTGCAGCTCTATTTACAATAGCCTGGAGATGGAAACAACCTAAGTGCCCGTCATCGGATGAATGGATAAAGAAGATGTGGCACATATATACAATGGAATATTACTCAGCCATAAAAAGAAACGAAATTGAGCTATTTGTAGTGAGGTGGATAGACCTAGAGTCTGTCATACAGAGTGAAGTAAGTCAGAAAGAAAAAGACAAATACCGTATGCTAACACATATATATGGAATTTAAGAAAAAAATGTCATGAAGAACCTAGGGGTAAAGCAGGAATAAAGACGCAGACCTCTTAGAGAACGGACTTGAGGTTATGGGGAGGGGGAAGGGTGAGCTGTGACAGGGCGAGAGAGAGTCATGGGCATATACACACTAACAAATGCAGTAAGGTAGATAGCTAGTGGGAAGCAGCCGCATGGCACAGGGATATTGGCTCGGTGCTTTGTGACAGCCTGTAGGGGTGGGATGGGGAGGGTGGGAGGGAGGGAGATGCAACAGGGAAGACATATGGGAACATATGTTTATGTATGACTGATTCACTTTGTTATAAAGCAGAAACTAACACACATTGTAAAGCAATTATACCCCAATAAAGATGTTAAAAAAAAAAAATGCAAGCAGCCCCACTCTCCAATTTATACTATCGTCATTTATACAAATGGCCAATAAATACATGAAAAGATGCTTAACATCATTAGTGATTAAGGAAATGCAAATCAAAACACAAGATACTATTTCACACCCACTAAGATGGTATAATTGAAAAGTCAGAGAGTAACAAGAGTTGTTCAGGATGTGGACAAATTAGAACACATACGCATGTTCCTGATGGGAATGTAAAATGGTGTCCCCAATTTGGAAAACAATCTGGCAGTTTCTTAAAAGGTTAAACATGAGTTACCCTTGACTCAGAAATCTACAAGTAGGTATGTACCCAAGAAAAATGAAAACATATGTTCACACAAACATTTGTACATGAATGTCCATAGGAGAATTATTCCTAATAACCAAAAGGTAGAAACAACCCAGAAGTCCTTCAGCTGATGACTAGACAAATGAATGTGATATGTTTAAACAATGGAATATTATTTGACCATAAAAAAGGAATGAAGTACTGATACATGCTACAATGTAGATAAACCTTGCAAACGTTGTGCTAAAGTTGGCAATGTCGACTAAAATAATGTTCTAGATTAAAATACTTATTGAGGGGCTTCCCTGGTTGCGCAGTGGTTGAGAGTTCGCCTGCCGATGCAAGGGACACGGGTTCATGCCCCTGTCTGGGAAGATCCCACATGCCACAGAGCGGCTAGGCCCGTGAGCCATGGCCGCTGAGCCTGCGCGTCTGGAGCCTGTGCTCCGCAACGGGAGAGGCCCGCGTATAGGGAAAAAAAAAAATACTTATTGAGTTGTGCTATGACTGTTCTAGAAAGTTATGTCACTGAAACATTTTGTGAAAAGAGTGGCCCATAATTTAACCAGCATCAGAAAACCTTATTGTTCTTGGAAATTTGCAGTTTACACAAGCCTAGTAAAGGCTTTGAGAAGTCCTGCAAGAAGATAACTTGTTGAACTTTGTTTTTTCCATTGATTCCCAAACTTATTTGATCATGAAGTTTTTATATTATCCTTTAAAATTAATGCTTCCTGGAAAACACTATTATGCAGAGAAGAACTTGGAGGCATTGCACACAAATTTCCCATCTAGAACAGACTCGGAAGAGTTCTTAAGGAAGACTCTGGTTCCTCTGGGTTGAGGTGGGGAAAAACATCTGCCATATGACAAAAGGACTTTCATATCTTGCTGCCCAGAATCAGTTATCAAAGCATTATTAATCTCTTTTAATTAGCTCCACATATATCTGCACCCCAGATTCTTGCTAAAGATTACTACCTTCAGGCTCTCTGCTCTTTTATCCATATCAGATATGTAAATGTGAGATGCAATACTCACAAGGCTCATGTGTAACACAGATCAAAGACGACAGTTTTCTCTATTGGGAATGGGAGCATGTATTCCCCACCCTCTGGATTTCACTCACCACCATCTCCCCCTGCCCACCAGAATGATCATCTCTATGTAGTTTGATCTGAACATCAGTTTTCTAAATTCTACTCTTCGTAAATGAAAGATCATAAGAGGGCTACATTTTTTCCTGCAATATTTTACCTCTTCATAGACTTCCTTTTACTGTATTTTACATGGGTGTTAGGTCACTGGTCTACTTCAAGGACTGTTAGAAGAATTTTCACATCCATCTGAATATTTTAATTATTGGATGGATGTTGGCAAGCTTCCCATTCATCAAACAGTACAAGGTTCTCTAAGTGAAAATCCATGGGAAAAATTTTCCTCTCATCTCAATATCTGGAAAACCTCTCTTGTTTGATTTTAACATATGATCTATTATCCAGTAAGTCTTTATAACTGAATATGTTTCCTTCTTTGCTTTCATCACTGAGAAGTAAGCCGGAAGGCAAAATTTTGATTTACTTCCATCAACTTTACAACACCTTGTAGAAGGTATACCTTGTTTGGTAATTTTATCCTGTCCTAACTTTTGCCACTATCTACTTTTTTCTTTAACAGGAGTCCCTCCATCATTTGTTTATATCCTGTATTTACACACACACATATATATATATATGTATACATAAATATAGACCTATATGTAAAATACTTATGAACAATCACAAATCCTTTGTGAAATGAGGTGGCACAGAAATAAAGATACAGTGTTTGTGTGTGCATGTGTGTGTGTCATAGCGTCTATATAGCATGGTACTTTCCACATAGAAGGTGCTAGATAAATATTTCCAGATTAGTACCCGGGGAGATGAGATTTACAGTAAACATCTTCCATGTTAAATTCTTTGGTGGCTTTATTAGTGGTATTCTTTATGTTATATCCACACTGGAAAGCATTTCCAAGGCTTACACTTTATCTCTTACTCTTAGTAACTTAGAAAAGTTCCTGCTGGTATGTAACTCTGCTCATCTGCTAATGGGTGCCAGAAACACAGTTCTGAGAAGGGGTCTGAGGCTGCTCCCAGGCTCTCAGAAAATAACAAGGTTGTTTAGTGTTGTCTGCATTGGATGTAGGAGGTGCCAGTGGTAGCATATGTGGCACATATGCACCATTTCTACCTAACAGTGATGTCCTCAGCAAAATAACTTAATCCACTTTGCCTCTATTTAATCAATGACATAAAAAAGAAACCAACTGCTTTCACTTTAACAAAGACATATCTGGCCACCAAAACGATCCTCGAATCTTCATTTGTTTCTACAGTTGTTCCTCTAATTGGTGTCAAAATCAAAGAAGGAAAGAGTCTTCAGCTTGGCGTAGTCTTAATTCTGTTAGTGCATTAATCTTCTATTGCCCAAAAGGTTTAGAATATCAGTAAAACAATTTCCTTTTGATTCCCACATGGATTTTTCACACAGGAAGATTGAAATATACGTAAGCATGTTTCAGAACATGCTGGTATAAAACAGGGATTAAATTTTACTCACCACACTCCTAACTAAATTTCACAGATGTTTTATGTGAATTAAGGATTGTAAAGCACTTAGAACAAAAGAGCAAGTGCAGTGATTACCTTAAACTCAGTTTTAATGCCAGACAAGTTATTGCATCTGTTACCAAATGGAATTTCAAATTAACAAATCTCTACAACCTGTTCATACCATTAAGTTGAACTCTGATATTTAAATGTCTAAATTGTAAAAATTTCAAGTGATAGGCATGAACTAATTTGTTTTGAGATTTAATACTTGTATGGAACTACTCTACTGGGAAGAAAGCCTTTATGGAAGACAAATTATTTTCCAGAATCCCAGCCTGCCATAGGTTTTAACAAAATCATGTGACTGCTCCAACTGATTTTAATATTTTTGTTCAGTGCCCAGAGGATACTCTACCCAATGCTGTTTCACATAAAGTTATTCTGTCACCACCAAGAATTCATTTACAAAACTGTCTAAAATTCTAAATCTTAAAAAAAAAAAAATAGAACATAGCTTGGTAGTAATTGTTTTCCAGGGAATGGTTGTATTTCTGTATTTCCACAGCATTACTTTTTCCAAATATATCCCACATAGCTATATTCCCTAAAAGGTATAAAATTAAGTAGATTGAGATGAATTAGACTAATTAATGGGTTTGAACTGGGCTTTTATCCTAACAATTGTAGACAAATTCAGTCTAAGAACTTCAGTCAGGGTCTGTTCTAAATCCTAGTGGACATCAATTCACATCATATAATTTGGCAGAACTCGCCCAGAAATGAACTTGCCATGGATTTGACACCCCAGTCATAGATGGGGCTGTACAGGGAAGGGAAATAAGAACATACATGCACAGACACACAGACACACACACAGACACACATATACATACACACACACACATACACGAGCATTGCAGCTGTCTGAATTTTGAGAAGAATATCAAAGTTGCCACCTTAAATGTTTTTACTTGAATTCTTTGGTTACCAATGAAAATCATATAAAATAGCATGATTGTTCATCATTCTTTTCTTCATTGGTTTAGATAGAATAATTCTATTTAGGACTCAGAAATAATCTATTTATATCTTCCTTTAAGCCATTGAATATTAGTTTTGTAAAACAAGTTTAATTTTAGGCATATGGGGATCATCAACATTTACATGAGCTTCTCAGCAACTTGACAAAAAAAATCCATAAAAAATAACAATAACATTTTTCCCAAACAATACATCTTTTAGAAAAATATACTTTTATTTCATGTATTAGCTATAAACTCTTTGTAAAACAATGTAAATGTATATCAAGCATATTAGTATTATTTATACACCAAGACACAGGATTACATTTCTTAAGTCCCCCACTTTTTGTCCAAAAATGTCATGGACACCAGCCCCAGTGGTCAGAGCTGCCAGTCAGCCCAGGACAGAAGGTCCCTGAAGAAATCGCTT
This sequence comes from Orcinus orca, assembly GCF_937001465.1. Taxonomy (NCBI): domain Eukaryota; kingdom Metazoa; phylum Chordata; class Mammalia; order Artiodactyla; family Delphinidae; genus Orcinus; species Orcinus orca. The sequence continues at coordinate 70,959,948 of NC_064560.1, forward strand.
GCCAGCTCTGGGGACGTCAGGCTTTGGGGCAACGGGTCAGCCAGCCTATGTGGGTGCCAAGCTGGTTTGAATCAGAAAGCTGTGAATGACAGAGAGGAGGATGGATTTCAGGGAAGATTTCTGTCAAGGCCGCCATGCTAACATGATGAAGCACTGCTCTGGGCCTTGGAGACCAAGATTACTGTTAGTGAATACTTGTACATTTGGCAGTAAGAATATTATTTTACTGTTAATGCAATTTTCTCAATGCTTGATGGCTGAAATATACAGCACAACCTTTTCTTAAAGGTCACATATCCAAAAAAAAAAAAAAACAAAAACAAAAAGAAAGTAATGCAATTTTCTAAAAACAAAATATTATTTGGTTAAAAAAAGAAAAGCAGAACTATGTGAAGTTCATGTCAACTGTGATGAAATGTTACCTAAAACACTTATTTGTCCATAGCCAAATGCAAAATTTAAGATATATTTTTTAAAGTTCTAAATGCAAAATCCGTCTGAATAGATGTTACGGGCCTCTAATTGAAAAATCTACATCTCGTGGTAACATAACTGATTGGGATACATTACAGTCCTTCCAATCTGATTTTGCCCAGTTAAACTCTGCCTAAACTATACATTTTTGTTTTCAGGGCATTTCAAAATATTCTCTTTAGAGAATAAATAAGTGGATACCAAAATATACTCATGTCTCATTAATAAAAGCATATTCATTACATGTGGGGAATACTGTTTAACCTTCCTTAGTAATAACTTCTGGGATTTTCCTTAGATTTATAGCTGATGACTGAATGATTTAGGAAGGGTGAAATAGAAGTTGTTAGGTGATTTTTCCAAGTATTTAATTTTATGAAAAATCAAATTATTCACACACAACAATGAAATTTGGGAAATAAAGTACAGTCTGACATAATATTGTAATTATCAGGTAACTATGCATTCTACTTCTGATCTGTGATGGAGAGCCAAAATAAATTGTTACAGTGTGCAAGCTCTTTTCTATGATTTGTCTTAGCAACTCCCATTCCATTATTTTTTCTTCCCCCAAGTTTCAGGGGGATTTAAGCCATCTTTGTGCTGTTATTATTAAGAGTGAGAATGAGAAATCATAAAGATTATAAAGAATTATAAAGAGTAATGATACAGATTCTTTTTCCTTTAACAAATCGCTAAGAAGCCTGCCTGCATCAAAGTGTATGATAAATTAATTCTGATGAGAGAATTAGAAAGTTGGACCGATTTATACCAATCATGGGAATGCGCATATCGTTAAATAGGTCATTTCCAATTTTAACAATTCCACCCCCGATTTCATTCAGCATCTTTGACACAGAAACCCAGTTTAACTCCTCCTGGGACAGGTGAAGCCCTTGAGCAGCGATTCCTGTGTGGAGCTGCACATCCCTGGGATTTCTCCTTTACTTAAGGAGAGCTTCTCCAATGCACATGCTGCTCCCTGCAGACGTGCTGGTGGGACACCAGGGAAGGGAAAATTATTTAAAACATAAAGGGAAATTCACAAAATGTATTAACTGCTATGGATGAAGGAGACTAAAATGTACTAGTTGTTAAAAAAAAAAAAAAGTGAAATAAGGTCCCCAGATTTGAGCTCATGTATGTTCATTCATCTCTAAGAACATTTAGCATACTACCCATAACTTTATTTTCTTTATAGATTTTATATTGCGTATAGAAGCCCCAGCATTTCTTTGTAAAACTCTTTGGTGACTGGCATGGATGCCAGTGATTGAGTTTCTTCTTATTCGAGAAAGTCAAATAGTTCCTTAGTTGTTGGTTTCTGCTTATGGAGGCAAAGATTATACTCAATATGCTTTTCCCTCTGTTTATCGAAGACTTCAAAACCTCTTGCCAAGTTTCTCCAAGTTGCAATCTGAAATCACCTTTAACTGCCTGCATAATCCTGTGGGAATACACACCCGGGGAATAATGCATGTAGTAAAAACCTTGAGAGGAATAACAATGGTTACTGATACAGAGGCCGATGGCAGAATAAACTGGGTCATTGACCTCGAACCTCGAAAGGCCTGAGGTTAGATCTGGATTAAATCACGAGTGAAATGATCACAGAGGTTTTGCTTCAAAAATTAGCACTCAGGTTGATTCCCTTTGACAGGAGGAGGCGAGGATGCCAGTGACTAAATTAAATAGAATTAGACCGTTATGCCAAAGTGGGGCATCTGTTGAGGATAAAGCTTTATTCTCATCCATCTTAACCTAATGAATGCCCAAGTTGGATCCCTTTTTTTTAATAATACATGGTTTAAAAATAGTTTTGAGATGGCATAAAGGATATCATGATAGCACAAGAGGATAAAAATGCACAGTGGCTGCACTAATTTGACAAAAATGGTTCTTTCATTAATTACAGTTGAGCTCTAGCCTTTGAAACCTAGTAGATACAGCCATGTTTTGCTAAAGTATCCTTTTAAGTTTATATTCAGTCTCCCCCTTTATCAAACCTCTTCCCAATATTTGTGAGTGTGTGGGACATAGTATCTCAAAAGGAAGATTTAAAAAAACAAACCTATATGTAATGCTAAGTACCATTAATTTAATGAGTATTTCGAAGTACCAGAATCTGTCAACTATTTTGTATTTATTATTTCAAGTGCTTTCCAAAGCATAGCATAAGGTAATTTCGAGTGGCACAAGACAGGGTAACGAATATCTTAGAACATGTACTTATAAAGTCATTTCATTTTCCATTATTTCACCTCCAAACATATTGTATCTATCCTTTGAATAAGTAGCACATTTATTTGCTTCAGAATTCAGCAGTTTATATTATGAAAAATCTCTCTTTCACCCCTGTGTTCCAGCCATTCATCTGTCATCCTGTAAGTTTCTTGTGTATCTTTCAAAAGATGTTTTATTCAGATAAAATAAATATATGTGTATATATATAATAAATATATATGTGTATATGTGTATATAACATACATATATTTACATGGATACAAATATGCTATACTCATTGTTTTACTTTTAGCAATATCTAATTTAAATAATTTCATATCAGTAATAAAGAGTTTTCTTATTCTTTTATTTAGCCACATAATATTCCACCCAGTTCTCTTTCAATCCGATATAGAGGAGGAAGTTTTGGCATGGGGTCAGTTTTTATGAAATGGCTTTTCATTTCATGAAAACAGGGTACCACTGTTCTAGTACCCTTTTTCTACAAAAAATAGAATAGACCTCAGCTACACACTTTTAAGAAAATTAAGGCAAAGTCCTGCCATAGTGAAAGTAGGAGCCAAGAAACTCAATAACAAAAAATGTGGTGTTATATACTTGTGACATGTCTAGGTACAGTTCGGTACAACCTGATAGCAGTTGTCTACTCTGGCTTCAGTATCGGTGAGGATGATTCTCCTTCTAGGAGCTGCCTGGAGGTTTCCGAACAGTGGCCATGATTCCACAACTCTCCCATTTAGTGTCCAGTTTTGTCCACTCAATCCAAAGAGATTGGGTCAAAAGACAACTCAAGGACACACTATGTGCATCCTAGCTTCCCAAGACCAGATGATCTGCTACTTCCCTGCCTAGTCTTGCCTTGACTCCATATTTCACTAACCTGTTTTTAAGATAAGAACTCTTTGACCTGCCTAGAGGCTTAAGATGGACATTAGCTCTGCACAAAATTATATTCTCCATACAATTTAATTGGGCATGCTCTATTGATAAAATGTCCCTGACATGACTATATGATTGCTAAGCTCCTTAGGTCTGTAAAATGGTTGAATAAGGACTATAAAACATAGAAGTGTGGTGTCATTTATGAATACAATGCTACTAGATTTAGGGTATCCAGACTCCCAGTCCAGTGCCATTGTTCTTTATCTGAATAACATTGTAGGTATCTTTCCCCAACCAGATGATGAACTCCATGTGACCAAGTCTTCTACTTCTGGAATCATATCCTGATGAGCTTGACCTACCATAATGAAAGAATAAACGCTTATCTAATGCTTTGCAGATAGTTGGTGCCAAATAAATATTTGCCTCCTTTCTCTCGTCCTCCCTTCTTCCCAAAGCATGGGCTCTGAAACTAAAGTCTCCCACACTTAGTGAACATGCTCCTTGTTGACAAGGATCAGTTACCTGGTATATAGCAGACAATCCATGGTTATGAACCCCAATAACTTGAGTTTTAATCCACCACCTGCTAGTCTTTACTAAAACTCTAAATCTCAACTGCTCATCCTATAAAAGGAGTATTACAAACTCTTGTCTCATGGGGTCATTGGAAGGAATAATTAAGAAAATCTCCCATAGTAGTTGGTACATAGGTGTTCAACTAAGTGTGGTTCACATTTTCAACATCTCTCCAACACCTCTTCTCTGTGTTAAGCTATCTCTTTTTTTCCTTTCTGCTCTTTCATTCATAAGTATGAATGATTACCCCCCTCCCAAATCCCTAGAGGCCCGTGAAGTCCCCCAGTTAATTAACATTCAGCATGTATTAAGCTCAGATACGGACCTGGGTAGCAACACAATGATGAATCAAGAACCCCAAGCTCAGGTCACTACATTTTAAATGATACCTATGGACCCCATTCATTTACTTCACTACTGCTCAAGGGAATCCCCAAACCTGCCACAACTTTTTTTTATATCCACCATTTTGTCAATATACAGAACCACTAAAACTTATAAAACCAACAGAGGAAAATCTGCTTGCCTAGTCTGTCTTCTGTAAATTAGAATTAAAAAAACAAAAACAAACTATTATTGTCACATTGATTGCAAATGAAGATATAGGAAAATCTGGAGATAGGAAAGTTTATTTCCTAGGTCACGTGGTGGATTAAGAATTCTCTAGTATCCCAAATGCACAAAAGTAACACTCTCCAACTTTCTATTTTGGAAAACATTCAAGTCAAGGAAATGTTGACTAATACAATGAACACCTACATACCCTTACAGCTGGATTGATCAGTTATTTTGCTGAATCATCTGACAGTAAGCTGTATATAGCAAGATCCTGAGTACCTAACACTTGATCAGGCATCTCCAAGCAAGAGGGCATTCTCCTACATCATCACAAAAATGGTTATCTCACTCAAGAAACTCAGCATTGATTAAAGCACCATTTGATCTGCATTTTAAAACCAGATTCCTAAGTGTGCTCTACTTGAGAGATTTTACTCTTGGTGAACTCTTCTCTATAAACTCTAATGATAGGTGCTCAGAATCCCATCCCTTAATGGACACAGAAGGACAGAAAGTTAAGAACAAAGAACAGTCTTTGGAGGCACACAGCTTGGATTTGAAACTAAGCTCTGCCATTTTCGCAATCATGAAATTGACCCAACTAAACTGCCACTAAGTCCCCTTTCCACATTATAAAAGAAGATAAGAATACCTATGTCATTGGGCTCTTTTTAAAAGGTAAGGTATGCAAAGAGCCTGAACTATACTTGATCCCCAGTAACTTTTGGTTTTCATTCTACATCTTCCATACCAAAGAAAAAAAGAAAGAAGGAAAAAAAAAACACCTTGGAATTTTCATAGAAAAAAAAATCTCTACAAGAAACCCCCAAACCAAAAGCAAAGCAGAACACAACAAACAATAAAAATAAGCTCTTCCTGGAGTTTCAAATGGAGCCCAGGAAAGAGCCAGAAAGAGAGAAGACTTGGGACATCTCCATTATGTTTGCTCAGCCACCTGAATCACAATGACAGCCATGGGGCAGGGTCTCTAGCTGGAGAATTGTTCAGAATTTTAGGAGTAAATATATGGATTACTGTTTATTTTACTTAAGCAGTTTGTTTAAATTTAATAAAATGTTAGTGATATAAATAGTGGTGGTACAAATTAACAGTAAAACTGGCATTTTGCCTATTTCTGTTTCAGTCTGAATCTTACTGGCCAATAGAATAGATTCTAGCCTAGGTGAAGGGCATGACCCAAGGATGCAGTTGTGTCTCTGAAGATCCCATCTTGTTAAGGACTGTCGGGTTTACATTCTGAAAGGAGGACAGAAAAAAGGAAGAGGATCAGCAAAGGGGTTTATATTTTTTAGCCCATTTTAGAGGCCACACACCATCTAAGCACTTGATCCACATTTTAAATTAATTCTAATAGACATGCTGTGCAAAGTTATGATACCATTTGGCAGAGAAGTAAAATGAAGCTCAGAGGACAGTTTTATAGAATGACATAGCAAAACCATGTTTAGAATTCATCTTTAAGCCTTTTGAGAAGACTATTTATTTCTGTTCTATTTCTCTATTTAATTTATTTAAATACATTCATTAGAGAAGTTATATGATGGTATGTGTTTTATCGGCATGAGAAGTAACTAGTGATAATGACTAATATTGCTTCAATTAAGCCTTCAATTAACAATTTTAAAAGTTCCAGCCCCGTAACTCCCTGTGACCGACTGTCTGACCTTGGGAAATCTCCTATCCCCTTATAACTGTTCGCTTATTCTTTTAAATAAAAATGTATCTTGAATCAAGAACTGAGATGGTAGCATACATTTAAGTAGATAATAGATGATACAGGTTTGGGTTTTTTTTTCCCCCTTCAGGAATGCCAGAAAATTAAATATTTTTGAAAGTCAAAAAAGTGCTGCTGTGACTTTCAATTATTTTCCATTTCCATGCTGCCTCCAAACTTCCTGATTCCAGCTGGGATTGTGATCAAAAATGCAAAAACATATGTAGAGAAGTTATTCTTGTGGAACATCTGACCGGAAGCAGGAAATGCAAGATATCTCATGGGACTGCCTATTATCAAAATATACCCAGTCCAGCATTGCAAAGACAGGGGGAGTTTGTCACCCAGATAAAGAGAATCAGAGAGAATTCTGGTATGCACACATCACTGTGAAAGGAGGGAGGAGAGAAATGCCCCTCATATGTTTTAGTCCCTGGTCCACTGCTGTGTCACTGTGTGGCCTTGTAGAATCTCACTGAATGGCTGTCAGTCTCATGAAAAACATCTACAAAACAAATCTTAATAAAGGATAACTTTAAGGTACATGTCCTTCAAAAAATCTTGTAAATGGGAAGAGTCCTATAATTATTGCCCACTGATAAATAAGAGATAATTTATACCCAGAGTAGTAACTGCTAAAGATCACCACAGTAACTTACAGCATCCTGATGCACAAAAGGAAACCAACTTTGCTATTTGAATTTAGAATTCAACATTTAATTTTCCTTGTGAGTCTTGAAAATATTTATTTGAGCTTTTGCAATAAAATTAAATTTCATGGAAACATGTATTTTAATTACATGGTGATTAGGTTTTATCCTATTTGTGTGTGTGTGTGTAAATTAGAATAAATAGAAGAGAAACACTCTTCAGGAATTCTAGCCCGGTATCCTGAATGTATCCATCATAAAATCATTGGCACACAGCAGGAAACTGGAAAAAGGATACCTTTTAACCTCAACTGGCATAAACGTGAGTATTTATTTTTAAGAAGTGGAATATAAACAGACATGCTGAGAGCCAAGAGTTTTATGAATAAAAAAAGATTCCATACACACACACACACACACACACACACACACACAAACTTTCCCCAATGGGCCACTGAGGATTTATGTGGATGTGAACTCTATTTACTGTTAGTATTAAGGAAATAGTGCCTTTTTAACAAGTTACTCATGTCTGGAAAAAATCCCAGTTTTGCAAGTAATCCAAGATTCTTTGCCAACTGTCCGTGGGAATCACTGGGATGGGAAAAGTTCAAATTTGTTTTAAAAGAACTTGCTTAATGGAAAATTAAAAAAAAAAAAAAGTAGAAGAAAACCAGCAACCCACTGTGCTAATCTTTTGGTTAAATAAGAATAAAGTATGGCCTGGTTGCTTTATTTTTCCTTAGTATTATTTTAAGAAAAGAAAAAAATATAAAAATTTTCCATTTTTCTGTTACCCATAAAGTCACATTCAGGACTTGATTTCAGTTATCCTAGCGCATGATGACTCTCTGGCTTTGGTTGGCTTCTTATCTTCTGTCATTTTCTTAAAGCTCTTTTATTTTCTGTTCCAATCAAACAGCAAAATCTGGTTACAGTGTTGCTGACAATTTCAAAACTACAAAGGACTAAAAACGCCAACCTTAAAACCATTAGAATGTATAGTTTTAAAATGTAATGATTCTACCTCTTCTAGCACCTAGGGGGTGCCAGGCACAGTTACAAAGGCTTTTATACATTCAAGTCTTACAACAGCCTTATCAATAGGCATCTTTAAAAAAAATTTTAAATTCTCCTTTTATAGATGTGGAAACTGAGGCTCAGGGAGATTAAATAACTTCCCCACATCACACAGATTCTAAGGGGAAAAGCTGGGGTAAGAATGCAAGTGGGCAGGTCCAGGTTTTTCTTTTTACCTCTTATGCGGCTTCTGAGAAAGTATATTACATGAATTCTTTTACCAAGAGGTTTTATTAGACTATAGCACAAATTAATGTGGTTCTAATTTGATATGACAGAACCCGCTTTGCATTCAATAGGGAATGGGAAAATGAAAGCTTTGCTTTTCCATTGGTGATAAAACAGATGTGAAAGTTATCTTGTAATCATCCATCCAAAGCATGTGCCTATTCTTGTTCTCCTCTTCAAAAGGACACTTGGGCAGAAACATCAGATATAACCAGGCTTATATCTAGAGACAGTTCTTATCTAAGTAAAAAACAAACAAACAAAAAACCAACCCCTATTCTCCCCCCAAATAAACATAGATGATTACTGTCTAGAAAAGAAAGGTGGTAAAAGGAAAATTCTAAATATTTTCCTCAGCTAAATTTGTTTTCAACCAAATTTTTTCCACTGTCTTAATATTTATATTTTTAAAAAAGAGTAATCGATTATGTTCTAGAGATTCTGCCCATCATTTATTTTTAGCATTCATACCCTTACGGAAAAAATAGCAAGTCAGGTTCTTTTTTTTCCCCCTGCATTTATATTCCTTGATTTTTTTTCAGAATTTAATATCTAAGTGATTGCTTTTACTTGGCACTATTGGGAAACACTGCCAGTCCAGATCTAAATATTTTCACATACAACTACAACAACAAAACTGTGCTCTGCTAAGCTCCTTTGATTTATAGAGCTTCAAAAAATGGATTTCAGATGCGATTTTGCCAAGTTGTAAACCAAGAAGTCTTAATTTAAATTTTTCCTGACAGGAACGCTAATTCTTCATCTGAGATAAAGTATTTTGGTATTTTCACACACATAAAATAAGGTCTCTAAATTGCATTCAAGCTGGTAGTATTTGTACTATGGCTTTTTTAATACCTTGATATGCAACATAAACATACAATATTTTCACTGGGTAGAGTCTCCCTGGAATGACTAGAAGAAAGTTTATGCCATTTATTCTACTTATAATTTTTATAGTAAAAATACTAGTCAGCATTATTTTATATGAGAGTTGAGGATGCCACTTTAAGTTTATAAAAGAAAATTGAACTTTCTAATTGATATCATGGAATTTCTCTAGGGACCATACAATTCACAGAAGTAACAAGTATGCACTTACATTTTTAAAAGGTGAAATTAATAGTGATATCTTCTACAGTCACGGAAGAATTTGATGTATGACACTTGATTGTTTTGCATGTGGCTGTTAAAATACACATGAAAAAGGTGGAATTTCAAGTCAAATGAGAAAGATTAAATTATTCAGTAAATCCTTTTGGACTGAGGGACTATCATTGGGCAAAAAACAAAGTTAGATTCCTCTTTTATATCATTTACCAAAATAAATCCCAGATATATTAAAATTTAAATGAAGAGAAGAAAAAGTAAAGAAGAAACAAATGAATAATTATTTTCATTCAGTTAACAATGTAAGCCTTCAATAAATGGTTCAGTTATGATTACTGCAAGGGAAAGGGCTTTCTGAGCAGGACACCAAAGGAATAATGATTGATAGATATCATTACATCAGAAAAAAAAGTTTTGCATTAAAAGATCACCATAAGCAAACATAAAGCAAATACAAACCTGAGTATAATATTCAAAATATTTGACTCAACAAAAGATAAACATCCTTTATAAATGAAATGATCTTACAATCAATAAGATGACTAGCACCTTGATAGAAAATTGGCCAGTACATTTACCAGTGTAGATACAATTTTGCAGGTTAAAAAAATGTGAATTACAATAATTTGCTACAATTTTCACTTTTGAGATTGGCATTAACTAGTGTAGTGAGTGGTAAGTTGTGTGTGGTGATAGAAAGAGATACAGACCTTCTGGAGGACAATAGTCTTGAATCTAGATATTTCACTTTGGGGAATTTCTTATATGGGGAAAAATTAGGGATATCCACTAAAAAATAAGTTCAAGGACAAAAACTGCAATAATATATATGATACTAAAGTTTGAAAACAACTTAGATTTATAGAAATATTAGATTATTTGAAGACAATATAGACTCACATAATGAACTATTTCCAAACATAAAAAATACTATTGAAAAAGTATCTTAAGTGGCATGAAAAGTTACCTGTGTTATAATGTGAATTTAAAGATCTGGTTGCAAAACAATATGAACAACTTGATTACATGTTTTTGAGTATATGTGTGTATAAGGAGATCAACCCCACACACACAAATTGATATGAGAAACAAAGTTATATGCTGAATGCTTTTCTCTCTTCTTTCTTTCACTTTTTTATTTTCTATTTTCCTCATATCATTATATATTGCCTTTGTAACTAAAAAAATATTTTAATGTAATTTTTTACTCTTTTATGGAAATGAGTACCTACATACTGTGAAAGTTCAATACGTGTAAAAAGTTTTGATTACCTCTTTTGATCAAAATTCAAAAAAATAGTAAGGCCTTCACTGGGTGCTACACACTGATATTTTAATGCCCTCACTGTAAAAGTCTTACAACAATTTTATATCCTACGGATGACAATTTGAGACATATGCAGGTGAACAGCCAAAAATCGACTCTTCTCTTGTTTCTGAGCACTGGGAAAATAGAAGCAAATGATATTCTTAATGGTGCAAGTGACATGTTTATGAAAACCCAGGGCAACCATTAAATTATCAGCTACACTTCTTTTGTGTTTTTCTTTAGAGGGTCATGGTATTATTTTAACCAAGGTTAGTGGTGGGGGGGTTGTTGTTGTTGTTGTTGTTTCTTGGCCTTATATTGTTGGTGTGGAAAGTAATTTAAACTTCATGGTCCATTTGAAGCAAGATTATTTACATCTGTGTGGCAATGTCTGTGTGCTTGCATGTAATTTATACTCTACTGCTATTACTTCTCAAATTCCTCCCACTTGGTTGAATTTATTACCATTGTAAGCTTGCTATTCTTCACTTTGGTTAGTTAGAAATTTGAAAAAAAGTTTTAAAGTTTTCTAACTGAGGACTAACTTTTTTGTGTGTGCGTGTGCTTGTTTTGGGCCATATTTTTTGTTTGGTTTGGTTTGGTTTTTAGCATTTTAGTGTTTGGAACTTAGCTTTTCTTAGATGGGAAATGAACAATCCACAGTGAGTATTTTGATGTTAGATATGGTTTTAATGAATCTACTTAAATATTATTTTACAAATTTACACCAAAAATATTATTATGGAGGATATCACAGGCAAAATATTCCTTTAAAAAAGTACAGTTTTAGGGCTTCCCTGGTGGCGCAGTGGTTGAGAGTCCACCTGCCAATGCAGGTGACACGGGTTTGTGCCCCGGTTCGGGAAGATCCCACATGCCGCGGAGCGGCTAGGTCCGTGAGCCATGGCCGCTGAGCCTGCGCGTCTGGAGCCTGTGCTCTGCAACAGGAGAGGCCACAACAGTGAGAGGCCCGCATACCACAAAAAAAAAAAAAAAAAAAAAAAAAAAGTACAGTTTGAGTCAATAAGGCAGATTTATAATTCAGATTAGTGCTTCACATCTTTAGTTCAAATTAGAAGCCCTTCATACTAATATTAATTCCAGAACCTTGAGTTCTAGAATTTTGGTCTACTATATTATAGAACAAGGAGAAATTTTCTCTTAGTAGTTAAAACCTCATGCTTAGACTTGTATCTCCAAACATAAGACCATTAAAGATCCGCAGATGCTATATTTGAGAAAAGGGATGTAGGTGACAGAATGTTTATTGAGATCATTGCACTCTATCTAAATGGGTCCAAGCAAAATTGTGTGTAATTTCCGGTGAGCTGGTGTGCGTAGCCATGAAAGATGTTTTTAAGTGCTTTCCATCTTCAGTGTCTGTGATCATACAGCATGCTTGTTTGAGGAAAAATTTTAAATGAGTCTTTAAGTCTTCAGGGATGCACAGTGTGGCCTGAAAACTGTTCCACATTTCTGTCCTCCCCACATCGTGAATTTCTGTCTCTACATAGTGGTCTGGTAGAGGAGGTGTGACCATTAATCAAAATAGGCCTTTATTTCTTTATTTTTCAAACTCCTAATATTTCCGTAATTTAAAAATTCCATGACCCTCTGTTTCCCCAGGTTCTTCTCTGCTCGTTCTTAAGATTCCAGGTTCACCTAATGATGAAGTTTCCATCATCAGTGCTATTTTTCTTGTTCATTAAAATAAAGAATAAAAGTTCACTGTTCAAAAGGGGAAGTTGAGGTAAATCCTAATATTCAAAGAAATTTGGGGAGAACAACCAAATAGAATAAAAGTCTTATCCACTTCCTCCCATCCTAAATCTCTAAGAAAATAGGATTACTCAAAGTTCCAGTGATTCCCATCTGAGATCATCCTTCTTTCCATTAGGAAGGAGGAGATGGGGTTATATAGCTTGTACAGGAAAATGACCAAGAGTGGGGTACAGGGTGGGGACAGCAGTAAAGCAACACCTTTTGCAGAAATAATAAATGGCCTTGCTGTGTGGTATAAAAAAGAATTCATTCTTAAAGAAAATCTCTCTTTTGTTCTTCTAAGTGCCATCTGATCCATGTAAGAGAACACCTTAATCTAAACAAGTTTATTGAGCGTGGCACTAATTGTTGGCCTTCGTGTTTTCATCAACTTATATGAAACTTGTGGCTTTATGTGTTTGGTTCTTATTGACACCTGAATCCAGCTAAATTTCTACCCAAAAAGATGAAGAACAAAAATAGAATGCAGTCTGTAAAACAGTGAACATTCATCTTTTTGCTGTAGAGAAGTCATTTCTTTTAAGATTTTGTAGTGCATTTTATATAAATACTCATGGTGTAGCATGGTAATCTTGGGCTCTGGATCAGTGAATTTCTCCCTAAGCCTGATTCAAACCCTCAATTGCATTGGTCACCCTTATTTTTTTAAATGCTGAACAATTGTCTTCAGCTACTTCAAGTTACTTAAACTGTGCAATAACATTTCCATAGAAGGAATTCATAAATAAGATCCTATAGCATTCTGTTCTCTAGAATGATATAACAGCCATTTGTTTGGAGTGAGATAGATTCCCAAAATAAATCCAGTGGGAGGGAGAGGGTTGGGGAGAAGCAGCTATCAGTGTACAAATGTATTTGTAGGACATTATGATTAAAATTGATATAATGCCTTCATAGATCTCCTTGGCACCTGTTGAATTGTTGTACTTACCCATTAGTACTCCATTTAATACCAGAAGGCAGTTAATAAATCCTTCCTGTGCAGGAAATTGACTAAAAGACACAAAATTACCTTTTAAAATTTAAAGAATTAAGATCTGGACTGCTGATTCTCTTCCTTTATTCAGCTACCTTGACAATGAGCTCTGAACCCTGCTCTTTGTACAGCTAGAACCCGTTAGATCCTCAGACCTCAGACTTTGCTTCTAAAAGATGTAATATCTGTCCTCTCTCAGATCTGCCTGGCAGCAGTTCTCAGGAAAAAATCCAGCCTTGGATGATTGTCTAGGCCTCAGGCCCCAGAGGCCAGAGAGTTCAGGCTTTTGTGTTGGGATGTTTCCTGGACCTTTTTACATTCTTTGTCTGATAAAAGATAGTGATGGCTCTTTGCACCATACACACTCCACCCCCAACTGTAGGCACAAAGGCGCAACTTCCAAAAGGGACATCTTTATGGCTTCCATGGAGATTTTATATGGCTATCCCGAATTTAAGAAACCAAAAAGCAAATTGTGCAAAAAAATATAATGCAAGCGTTTTAGTTCTTTGCAGCAAAGTCCCAGTGTGAGAACCATGCATATGCTGAAGTATAAAAGTCGAACCTCTCAGTTGATAAAACTCTTAGGTAGGACAACTTATATAACTGTTTCATAATAAGATCCACATAAATCTCTTGAATTGGTATGATAGACACTAACAGGAAAAACTGCTAGTATCTAGACGGACAAGGTTAGGATGGCAGTGGGTTTTCGTTGTTTAACGGTTTATGTATTCATTTGTTTGTGATGTCTGTTTAGTTCACAAAAAAGAAATATTTATTATTCTTTTTTTTTAATTTAAGTATACTTGATTTACAATGTTGTGTTAGTTTCAGGTATACAGTAAAGTGATTCAGTTATATATTACATATATATATATATATTTTTTCCATTATAGATTATTACAAGATATTGAGTATAGTTCCCTGTGCTATATAGTAGGTCCTTGTTGGTTATCTATTTTATATATAGTAGTGTGTATATCTGTTAATCCCAAACTCCTAATTTATTCCTCCTCCCCCTTTCCACTTCGGTAACCATAAGTTTGTTTTCTATGTCTATATAGTCTATTTCTGTTTTGTAAATAAGTTTGTGTCATTTTTTTTAGATTTCATGTATAAGTAATATCATATGATACTTGTCTAAGAAATATTTATTATTCTTATATATATTCATAGGAAGTTCTGAATTCTTTGTCTCCACCAGCCTATCCTTCCTCAAAACTTTCATAAAGAATGCCTCTGATTAGAAAAATCCAACAGAATAAATCATTGTTTTTTCTCCAACATCAGGGGGTCTCATCATCCTCCCTAGGGTTCTTCAATGGTAGTAGAGTCTACAGAAAACTCCTGCAACTACCTTAGAACAAGAGTACTTATATCTCCCAAACAAGAATTCCCTGTTATCATCTGAGACACCCATAAATTGTGGAAGAACCACAGGAAAGAAGGGCAGGTGTTTTCTTCAAGTCCTCCTCAAGGCAGCCTTTGCCTATCTGTTTGAGTATTTGAGTATGCGGCTTTTGAAAAAATAAATTCTCTATATAGAGAATAGATGTAGGATGGGGGTAAAAAAATGAATATACATTTTAAAAAGTCTTTTCATTTCAGTTCCAGCCATTTCTACCATACACTATTTGAAATGTATTTTAGTGAAATTGTTTTTATTTTCTTTTGGGACTCTTTCCCTGGAAATTACTGATTGCTACCTACACCACCCTTACGATATTTCATTTGACATCATGGGGGTGCATATATAAGAAAATTAAATTTCTCTTTAGTAGTAATGACACATTTTTCAAATATTTAAGAATAATCCATTACTGTTAATTGTCCTAAAATCCTTGCCTCATTGCATTAAACAATGCTCCAGCATGCAGCCATTCTTTGTATCTTATTCTTTTGGTTTGGTTTTTGAATTCCATTTCTCCAAATTGACTTTTTTATAAGGTAATGGGAAATGCTGTTTTCTAAAGCCAGAACCACTTATCAACCTTCCAGTAAGCATAAACTTATAAGAATGTTTCTGAAGTTGTGCAGAGGCTTACCAAGGTGCCCATGCTATTGGGTAGCATTTTCCAGGTAATTATTGCCGAGCAAGAGAGACATTGATAGGGTAAAACCGGCTCTTCAAAAACAGGATCCGCGGCTTCCCCGGTGGTGCAGTGGTTGAGAGTCCGACTGCCGCTGCAGGGGACACGGGTTCGTGCCCCAGTCCGCGAAGATCCCACATGCCGCGGAGCGGCTGGGCCTGGCGGCCTGCGCGTCCGGAGCCTGTGCTCCGCAACGGAAGAGGCCATAACAGTGAGAGGCCCGCGTATCGCAAAAAAAAAAAAAAAAAAAAAAAAAGAATGGGTTCTGGAGGATGGTGCAAACTTTCTGCAGCTCCCACAAATACTTTCTATTTGCCATTAACAGTAGTGCTCAGTAGACTGATTACTTAAGGTAAACTGAGTGTCAGGGACTGAACCATCACGTTGAACTGAGACCAACTAGAGCCGGGGAGCCATCAGTTGCTACATATTTTGCCACCTAAAGAAAATTCTGGTCTAGTAATAAAGTGCCTTTGGGCAAGAGCCTAGATGCTTCTGGGGGTATGCTCACAAGTGCTCATATGCCTCCATCACCAGAGTTTCCAATGTGCCACAACTCTTTGCCCTGGACTGAGCTCAGCTATTCAGCCACTCAAAAAACATATTGTGTTCCTACATCGTTCTAGGTACTGTCTTAAATAATGCACCTATGGTGCTTAACAAAATCGATATACTTATTCCACCAATAGATAATCAAAGAGTATCAACTGTATGCCTATCACTATTATAAGGGGATATAAGAAAATCAAAAAGATTCCTCTGCCTTTGTGGATTTTCATCTGGTTGAAGAAAAAGATATTCATACTGAAAACTTATGAAATACAGGAAAACATTCTTTTCTCCATTCTACAGAATTTTACTTCCTTCCCATAAGTTAAACAAAAATTGTATTCAATTTCTATGAAACTAAATGCTTCTGGGACAAGGCAGATAATGAAAGTATCCAAGATCCAGAGCAATTTTCAGAACATTCTCATTTCCATGAACCCTGCCCTTCCTTGAGTGGCTGAGAGAGCAGAAAGCCTGCTATTACTCTGGCTATTTTGAGTTTTCCTAAATATTAAGCCTAAACTATAAGTCAACATCTTCATAGCCAATGATGGTATTTTAATTCTTTTTAAAAGCACCGTATTTGTGAATTGAACATACTTTGGAGAAGCCATTGAAACTCAGATTAAGTTTAGTTTCTGGCTCAGAAGGAAGTCATCTCAAACAGAATGGGTTCTATTCCACCTGGATGAGCATTGGCTTGACATTGAAACAGGGGCAAGATTTGTGTGTTTCTGAAATGTTTTATTTTGCCCTTTGATTTATTTTGTCCTTAGATTTTATCCTATTTCTGAGCTCATCTTTGGCTAGTGTTCACTGTCTCCTCAGAACCTATCTCTTCATCTGTGCATCTCACAAGAGGAAGTTATGTTCTGTTTAATTCTGTCGCGTTTGGAAGCTGCATTTTGTCTCGATCTACAATAAAAATCTGGGACATCCGATGGGCCAGGGCCTCATTTATTCCAAGCTTATTGGACAAGATTATTTTACCTGGTCCCTGTTTTCCTGAACACAGAAGGCAAGAACACTGGCATGTTCTTCTGGCCGTCATGTCCATAGATGGGATTTCTTGCTCTCCTGTGTTTAACCTCTGAAGCACTGCCCAAACTCTACCCTGAGACTTGAGACACACTTGAATCCATAAGATATTGATTTCATCACTGCCATGTTGTTGAAATCATAAAACGACATAATCAGAGTGCAGAAAGCCAAATTTTATAAACACCCTAATGTATGGCACATGACTAAGTGATAAAGCTTGACACATTTACCAAACAAAGTGAAAATCTTCATTTGTCTTCAGAAAGAGGAGTGCTCCCATGTGTTCGGACATCTGTACAGTCAACATGTGGCAATTATTGTGCAAAAAATAGGATCCCTGTAACTGCTGTTGTAAATTATGGCCTCATTGATTAGTATCTTACCTCCCCCTCAAACTCTCCACTTCATCACAAATAAGGAGACACACACACTCAAGGCCTTTGAAGAGATTCCCCGCAAACCGGTTTAAATTTAAATTTACTCCCAGCAGGCTCTCCTACACCATTATGCAGTCTCTGTTTTTTGCTTAAGGATATCTTGAGTATTCCTCACACACCGTTAATGTATGTTTACTTAAGCACTAAAATTAAATACACATAATGAAGCCATCTGTGGCAAACAGAATTAATAAGTGGAATACCATATTGCTGTGAAGATGTGTATTCAACAAGCATGGGATGTACACCGTTCTCTCTGGAACTTGGCATTCCTCACATGTTGTTAAAATTTTTTGAATGGGTTCCAAGTGATTTTGGTGTCTGGGGATTGCACACGGAGGCTGAAAACCTCCCCAAGAAGCTCATCTCATAATACGTTTCCAGCTTCCAGTTCCTCTTACAAGACTTTCAGTGGTGAAGCTGTCATGTGATACACACACATTATGATGCTTGGGAAATTGATCAAATGAGGATGAGAAAATGCCAATTGTTACTTACTCTGAAAACGATTCTTCTTAGATTTCCATTCTGTTTTCCTTCCACATTAACCAGACCTAATTGAGAGTTGATTATTTTTCAAGGTATCTGTGAGGGGACATTCCCAAACTGCCCCACTACATCTATCTGAATTGCTTGGAAAAGTAAAGAAATAAAGTACAAAGCAATCATCCATGAGCTGCACCTGACTTCTATATAAATATACGAAGGATTGATTATTTATACCATTTCTGTCAAGACTGTGTTTGTCTTTATTTCACAAGCAAATTTCATATAATGCTGGAGATGCTGCAAAGCCTGGCTGAGGTAGAGAAATGAATTTTAGCCTAGGCAGCTGTTGTAGGGGGAAGTTAAACTGAAGTTCATATTCATTTCCTTCGTGCTGCCCCTCGAAAAAAGAGGGCACCAGCTGATATGTGTGCAGTAGTGCATCTGGCCTTAGAAAGCGAGGTTGGCTCTGCTGAAGGGGGTACATCATACAGACAGGCTCTGGATAAACAAACTTGGGCTTAACCAGAGCTTTCTTCCTGCTTGCACAGCATGGCTGTCCTAGCAGCGTGGCTCCACCAGAGGGTTTGGTTGGAGGACCACTAGGATTACTTGCTATTTTCATGCAAATTTCATCACCAAGCCATCCTTTGGTATAGCAATGAATTCTGTAAATAACACACAAAGGGGAAATCTTGGAGCAACCCGTTTGGCCAGAACTTGGCATACCCACTTTTCCCATCTCAAAAGGAGGTAGTTTGAGTTTCAGCATTTCCTTTGGAAGAGGCTTCAAGTTGCATTTTTCATATCTACTCTCCTTCAGACACCTGAATAAAACCTCCAGAATAAAACCTCTTCCAGTTTCCCTTGCTTTCTCCACTCCAGAGAAGAATTCCCATGAACACACCAAATGAAAGGTGAGCCTGCTCTGGGAACTGCCCTTTTCTCCTCCCACTGTTGAAGTTTCTGCCCAGTTGGGATGGTTCCTGACAAAATTTCCCAAGTTCTGTTTATTGATGGGGCCCTCACTATAGGAAATAATCTAAGTAGTTTTTTTTCTGGAGATATTGACTTATGTGAAGAATTTAACATCTTCACACTTGTTACCTATTACTAGAAAATGGAAAGACAAAGAGTAGGGAATAGACCCTTGATGGGCACTCACCCTGTGCTGCACTGAGGCAGGTGCTTATACAGACATCCCTCTTTAATCCCTCAGTACCGCTGGGAGGATGTGAAATTTACAGATGATGAAACTGATGCTCAGAGACAGCCAGTGGGAGACTCTGAACTTGAATCTTATGTTTGTCTAAATTCAAGGCTCTTCTCTTTCCTTCAAACTGCTTGTTATTATTTTTAGTGATTTTTAAAAAAAACAGCCCTGCCTATAGCTCATCATTGAAGAATCTTACCAGCACAGTTGAAGGCTAATTATGTGGAAGATGGGCTGTGATATGACAAAATTCTCTAATGCCAGAAGTGATGCTGGCAATCAGAATACTGGGTGAAAGATCAGACTAGCTGGCAAAGAGGTATATAAGTTGATCCATAGCTGTCCTTTTCCATGATCTGCCTCATGTCCAATGATTTCAATGTTATAAACTGTATAAAGGGCTAATATCAGTGCTTGGCACCCAGAAGATAATTAGTTCCCTGTAGTTAGGTTCCCAGATGTAGCACAGGACATCCAATTAAATTTGAATTTCAGGTAAACAAATGAATGCCTTGTTAATATAAGTATGTCCCACACAATACTTGGGATATACTTGTATTAAAATGTCTTTTTTTTTTAATCCCAAATTCAAATTTAATTGGGCATCCAATATTTACTAGTAACCCTACCTGGGTGAGATGAATATTAAAGTCATTAAGTGTTGGGTGGTAATCATACTCCGTCGAGAGAAAGGCAGCTTCCTCTTTATAATACATGGGACAGTACCTACTTCATAAGGAGCCAGGAAGGCTATAGGTGACTGTATATGTAAAGCACTTAGTATATGGTAGGGGGTTAGCACAAAAAATGGAAATGATTATTTCCCATTTGTTTACTGAGTTTGAAAGTCTAAGCCTCCCTAGAACTGTCCCTAATTTGATATCCATAGGGAAGGGAAAGGAGAGCCAGCTGCTACTCAAAGTTGTCTCTGGCATACTCTATAAACCTTTGTAGCAGCTCAAACCACAGCTCTTAAAAACAGAAAGCATGTGTACACTGTGGTAGGCACTGTTTTAAACAGTGATATGTATGGAATCATTTAATCCTCTCAACAGCCCTATAAAGTTACCACCCTCTGTTTGATAAACTGGGAAGCTGAGGCACAAAATGGCTAAGTGACTGGCTCGTGGAGTCCTTCACTATACAGAACCTAGGCAGTCTGGGTTCAGGGCACAAGCTCTGGGTTCTTCCTCTGGGTCGGATTCTCTATGGGGTTCCATGGTGGTCTGGCATTTGCTGCTTCCACAGCATCTGAAGATAATGGTTACAAAAAGGATGGTCAAGAAGGTGCTATTTTAGAACTGCCCAAAGATGACAAAGACTAAAGTTCCTTGTACAGCCCTCTGGAGTGGTTGCCAGGGGATCTATTTTCTGGTTGAGGAACTGAATATAGGTTGTGCCAGGGAAAGTTATCTGTAGACCTGGAAGGTTATGGGTGATGATGGATACTGTGACACCAGCAGTGCTTTGCAGCACCTCCCACCCAAACATCTGTGCTTAAGTTGCTTCTTCCTTTTCTGAGAACATCCTCAGGCATGGAGGATGTTTCCAGGTGGCACTGGTTCAATAAGCCAGAACCATGCCAAAGGCTGCACTGCAAAGGAACGGTTGCCATCTGCGTGCCAATGATCAGCTGATTAACTGGGCAGTAGGGGTCTAAAGGGCCTCCTTGAACCCAAATTGATTTCAGTGAGGCCTCTTCTTTATACTATTAGAAAATAATGTTTATTTAAAAACACCATTAAACTACCCAAACTGCAAGGACATCAAATCAATATACAGAGAAGAGTTGACAGAGTTCAGAGGCGCCATCCTGTGTAAAATAACCTGGATTCATTTCCCAGGCAGAGCTTTAGACTTGCTGCAAGGGAGGAGGGTGATACTCGTTGCTTTCCCTGCAGGAAGACTCAAGGCCAGTGAGGAAGAATGGGAGTAAGGATACAGAAAGGGAGTACCTCATGACCCTTCAACATAATTTGTTTCCTAATGAAAAGATTCCAAGGTTTTGAGGTGGAGACACTAAATTTGAGAAACAATTTTGTGTGAGCTACTAGGCAGGAGTATCTCGAGCTCATTGCTGTTTGACACTTATGGAGAACCCACGAGGAATGCTTACAGAATGCATGGCTTATCCAGCTCTCCCCAAGCTCTAAATTGTATCTGTCCATAGGTCAACCCAAATCAAGGAAGGCTTGGTAGGCAAGTTACACCATCTTTCTCTCCTCCCCAAAAGAATTTCTGTTAAACATAGCCTGCACTAGGAATCTTGGAGGAAATAGCCCAGCATTGCTCTTGCCAGGGGAAGTTGCTGGGAGGTTGCCTTGAACATTCTTCACTCCAGTGTACAGTGTCTTATTTATGAGACCCCCTCCAGGAGGAAATACAGGTCTGAAATTTGTGCCAGTACTAGCTGTAAATCTCCAAAGCACTGGTAATTATTAATTTTGTGGATTCTATTAACTATAGATCTGAAAATATGTATCTTTTTACTTTGGCTTCTAGAAAGCCGAAATCCAACTCTTGAATCTGCCCAGAGTATAAATAAGAGCATCATGGCCAATATTGTTATTGGTATCACTTTTTCACTGTATATTTTATCTCTTTGATTTTAATTCATTTACTCTATTATTTTACGTACCCTTCACTCCAGTCAAAATGCTATGTGGGAAAAGACATTAAGGGAAGGAAGGAAGAAAGGAAAGCAGGAAAGAAGGATGGAAGGAAGGAGGGAGGAAAGGAGGAACGAAGGAGAAGAGGGAACAGGCAGTGGTAACTTCAGATGATAATGGCTGTGAGAGTATAGGGTAAATTGTAGATTGTTATATAAATATGATGAATTTACACTACAGTGAGTCCCCTACATACAGACCTTCAAGCTGTTAGCTTTCACACATGCAAAGGTGCATCTGGTTCCAGCAAGGAACCAGCACCTGTGCCATCAACGTCAGGCATGAGTGACATTGCAGCTTGCCCTCCATCTCCTATTGCTGACAACCCTTTAGTTCTACCATCTCCCACCTCTTCTCCCTCCTCCAGTCAGTAACTCTTCTTGCCTGTTTACTTGATGCCAGCCCCTGGATGCCAGCTTTTGTACTGTACTACTGTACTTTTCAAGATACTGTACTGTAAGACTAAAAATGTTTTATTTTTTGTGTTTGTTTGTTTGTTATGTATTATTTGTGTGAAAAGTATTATAAACCTATTTTGTGTTTGTTTGCTCTTTGTGTATTATTTGTGCAAAAAGTATTATAAACCTATTACAGTACAGTACCATATAAGCCAATGGTATTAGTTGGGTACCTAGGCTAACTTTGTTGGTCTTGCAAACAAAGTGGACTTACGAACTTGCTCTCAGAATGGAACTTGTTCATATGTAGGGAACTTACTCTATTAGTATTAGTAGTGCTATCTATTGATAGCATTATTACTATTTCTATCAGTATTAGTATTCCTTTTCATTTTGAAGGTGAAGAATGGTGGGAGGAGGAAGGAAGAGATGGTCATTAAGCCAGACCTGAGTCCAGCTGCTCTAGCCAGGTAAACAGGTGTTAAAAGGGTGATTGTATAACTGAGGAAGGTGGGCCAGGAGGGTCACCTGCTCAGGTCCCACATCTGACACTGGGGTGTTGCCTCCAGGTGTGCTGCTTCCCTGTGTGTGTTCCTTCCAGCACCTTGTGGACAAAGAGGTCCAAGTCCAGCTTTTTTGTTTGTTTGTTTGTTTTGCATACCTCACCTATCGCAGAAAAGATTCAAAAGTGTGGCCCGTGATACTTATTTCACATGTAAACCTCTGGAAAGAATTTTCTTTCTCCCAGAAGGCTTCCTTTGATCCACTCAGACCCCTTCCCTGTTCTTCCAAAATCACTGCACACATCACACTGTGTTCTTACCTCTATGTCCACCATATAGGAGTGTCCTGAGGGCAGTGGCCATGGCTACCTTCTCCAGCACTGTATCTGAGGCACCTTAGCAGAGTCCCTGGTTGATGACTGGAGCTATAGATAAATGTTGACTGTGTAAGTGAACAGTAAATGGAGAATCTGAAGCTGCTGGGGCTGTGAATTTCACAATGTCTTCTCTTTACCACCTTCTCTTCTACTGCAGGTGAAGGGAAATCTTCCTTCTTCTCATGACCAGGCTTGCTCACTGGCAAAGTGTTATATCCTCTGCCTCCTTAAACATCTTGCTTCTTTCCTGACAGCATTTGCAAACTCTCACACCTTATCCTGGGTCCCCTATTGGTAACTTCACACATTCTCGGTTGACTTGTGTCCAGTGGTCCCTCACTCATACTGATCATCCAAACTACCTGGAGAAATATTGAAATTTGAGCCTCATCTGAGATTGCTAGATTTCCAGGATCGGGCCCAGATAGCTATTAGTTAAGATAAATAAATAAAAATAAAAAGCAAAAACAAAGCAAATAAATGAATGAAACCACACACAATCCCCCTCCCTCCTGAAACAACCTCCCCCGGTGACATCGACTCAGTACTCAAGAACAGTAACCCACTCCAGTTAAATGTATTTATGTTACCCTTAGAAAAATATCTCTCCTGCTGTTCTTCCCTGCCAGGTTGGAATTGTGAAGACACCATTTTTCCCTCTTTCATAAATCATGGGTTTTTCATCTCTGATACCACCCTGTTCTCTTGAAGTCCAAAGACAAAGATATGTTAAAAGAATGCTCTCTCAACTCCAAATCATGAAGAATGGGAAAGAGGTAAAATGGGAGATGGGGCAAAGCAGAATTGCTCATATGGATACTCCATTTGCTCCCTACAGTTCCCAAGAATCTCTTCACATCCAGTTGGGACCACTAGAATCTGGTCAATAAGCTGAGTAAAAATAAACAGTGTCACGTCTAGTTAGATGCTTTTAAGTGAGTGTGTGAGTTCTTCATGATCTTTCCTTCCCTCCTACAGAGACCTAGAAAGATGTGTGTTCTAGAAGGTAGACTACCAAATGTAAGCGGCATGAGTCTCTGAGTCAAGGACTCTGAGAAAGCAAGAAATCATCTTCTATATGATAAGCTATGGAAATTTGGAGTTGATTACCATGGGCAGCCTTTCTTATTCTGATCAATATAGGAATTGGTACTGAAAATGAGGTTCTATCATCACATAAACTAAGCGTAGGTGACATTAGTTTAGCAATGGGGCAGTGAGGTGAGGAAACGAATATCATAGGTTAGAAATAGGAAGATATTCATTATGCAAAGGGAAAATATATGGGAAAACTGCCACTTTGGTTTATTTGAAAGATGGACTCCATGTATTGCACTAAGAGAAGAAGTTGGAAAACAGAATGCTTAGCTGCTGTTAACAGAATTTGGCAAGATATTAAAAGAATTAGATGAGCTCTAGAAAGAAATTTCCAGTTTGCAGGCAGCAATGAAAAGAAACAGGTTGTTTGCAGATATTCCAAAACTTGTGAGGTTGGAAAATAGGATGGCTTCTGGAGATAGAATTAACAAGACTTCAAGGGACAAATGCCAAGTAAACCTTTCAGCTGATTAAAGACTGCCAAGGCAAAGGTCAGATTAAGGGCATGAAATCTTTATTGGAACCCTTTCAGTGCATTAAAGAACCTCAGGGCAAAGATTGTATCAGAGTTGTGGCTTCTTCAGTGAAATTCAAAAGTCACCAAGAAGCAACCATAGCATTGAAAGAGAAAGGTCTGGGAGAGCAACAGATAAGCAAGCAAAGAAATAAAGCCTTGAGGACATTTTGGAGAAACTTTTGGGTGTGGTTTGGACACATATAATTTACAGAAAACCATGAAGACACTCTAGGTTTCTTGGCAGATCAGGAGCTCAGCAGCGAAGAGAGAAGCTAGGTGAAAACATAGCCCTGACCTTCAGACTTGGAAGTGTCTTAAACATGGAAATAGAATAGTAATAATTGGTAGTATTTATTATGGGCTTATTTATTATGGTCTTACTAAGTGCTAGGGCCTGTTCTAAATGTATTTATCCTTGTGATGTAAGCACAATTATTCTCATTTTATGGGTGGACAAAATGAAGGCTTAGGGAAGCTGATTTTCTAAGGATCACTTTACTGCTAAGTAGCAGACCTGGGAGTCTAACACTTGTTAAAAAGAATCAGCCCTGAACACTTGCCAAAGGTGGCAAGACAGATTTTATTTAGACTGCTGCAATAGGGGAGAGAGAATCCAGCATAAACTGAGCACTAGTTCAACTAACACAAAGGTGACTGACATTTTTAAAGGGACAACAGAGAGAGAACTTAAAAAGGTTATGGGGAGGTGAAAAGGAGGAAATAAGTGAGAGATTTAGTAGAAAATTACAGAAGTGGAGTAAGTGGAGAAATACTGAAGAAGAGTTGGCAAAGTGGGTTGGGACAATGTACATTTTGTCTTTTTGCCCAGTGTTTGAGCAAGTCCTTTGGGCAGCCTGGGAGTTTATCGTTCACACCGTAACCTGGCTGACTTCAAAGACCTTGATTTCCATCGTGATTCTATATTATGGAGAAATGGATAATTGTCAAACAATTAGAAATTGATCATATGCTACATTAAAGTAATAGTGGAATGTATGAGGGTGTCATATGGGTAAGCATGGAAGTGGAATCTAGAAAGGTGCACAGGGAATGTCAAATTGTTTAATATGTGGTATGAGATCAATTTGGGATGGTAGACAGAAACCAGGGCAAAAAGGTAGTTGAAAGTCAAGCCAGGGCATTTGGGTTTTCTCCTGAAGATCATGGGAGCTGTTGGTGAAGGTGGGAATAATGGGAGCACGTTTGCATTTTGAAAGATCACTTTATCATGGAGAGATATTAGGTATTATTCAACCTTAGGTCTTGATTAAGACCTTGGCTTTCACACAGATTGACTGCGATCTTCAATGAATCATTTAACTACACACACAATTTATTTACCTTGAAAAGAAGGTGATCATTCCTATGGTAAACGACACTGTTGGTTCCTCCAGTTTTCATCGTACCTCTTCCCCACCAGTAGCAGCCATCAGTAGGGTGGGATTGACTAAGGTTCAGCCTCATTCAAGTCTCAATTAGCCCAAGACAGTCAGCCTAATCTTGTCCATTTGCCACCATGATGGGTTCAGGAATGGGATATTGATCCAATCTGAATGAAGCCAGGTCACTGAATGAAAATGGAACAAGAATTCCTCTCTTTTAGTGGATATACTGTGTATAGATGCAGATTCTGAAACTTCACAGTCACTTTTCCACCATTAGGGGAGCTGACCTATGGACAAAGCCAACAGGCAGAGGGGCGAGAGTACAGAGATTCACCAAGAAATGGAGATGAGCCTGTGATCAAACCTCTCCTTCCTGTATCTGGGGATATTCTAGTTGCACATTCCATTTCCTGTTTAAACTAGGTTGATTTGGATTTTTCTCACTTGCAGCCTAGATCATCAAACATTATATGCTTACCCATAAAGTTGATGTAGGCATGGGAGGTTACCTATTAAAGGAAATAGGAAGGACTCAATACATGAGTTTTGCCCTCAAATTATATTATATCTCCATTGTGTCTCTGGGAAGTAGATCTCTCTTGTGGTTCTTCCCATCAAAATTACCATTGTCTTCTCTGCCAAAACTTGCCTGATATATGTGCCATGTCCATCAGCCAATATTAGGTCACCATGTTGATCTGTCTAAAAATACCCTCCCAAAGTCAAAGTGCAACTGACCAGAGGCCATGAAGAACCAAACCTCCACTGCTTTTGGAATTTTAGATAATTGTACAGGTGAATGATGCAAGGGGGATTCTGCCAGGAGAGTCGGAGCCCACCTCAGGTGACTTTCCTGTGAATTCCACGTGTCCTCTTCAAGCTGAAAAGTAATTACTCTTTTAGCTCCATACATCAGCCTGATCAATCAATTCAAAAAGAAAGCAAAATTGATTGTTATTTGTCCCTTTGTCTCAAATCGAGAGATTAACTCTCCTTTTACTCCTCAAGCCACCCATCACGTGAGAAAGGAAGCTGAAATCAAAACACTTGGAATCTCCTGATTCTAACCTTGATCCTGGGACCACCAGGCGAGGCTGCCTCTCCCTGAAAGAGCTATTTTAGTCAGGGAAGGCCAAGCCTCAAAAAGTTGCTAGTTCTGTTTTTTTATGAAGTTCCCAAAATTGTGGATGCTTATCTGAATGCTATCTGAACTATTCATGTCTCTGGGGAGAGCATAATTGGACTGGAAATTTCCTAAAAACAAACTTTCTTGTAACTGTTTCAGGCTGGGCAGCTTTGGGTCAGGGAAGAAATATCCCTTCTATATCCCTCTGCCCTGATTTCTGCACCTCTGCTGAGTATGTGAATTAAGACAGTAGGGGTAAGTTCCTGGTTAAGAATGACAGGGTAGTCTGAAGTCCCCCAGCACACCCCAAACGTTTGTTGCCACATCCCACCAAGATCTGGATATTTTCCTATCATTTTAAACAGATCCTTTGGGCACCTCTCCAGGTGACCTCATTAGTGGAAAATTAAATAAAAGCCTCCTCTTATTTTTCCCCATAGAAAGTAATGATATTTTAATAATGCTATGCCATTACTTTCTTAGGACAACAACCAGAAAGAAGATAGCAAGGGACATCAGGCCTGGAATACTGCCCAGAATATAGCACGAGGTGGCTGGAGACAGAAGAGCCATAGAAAGAGAAGGCAAAGAAATACATCGAACGTAAAGAAAGGAGAAAATGAACAGCTCTGTGTATTTCACACTGTGAAGTCATTATTTCTTAATATTCGAAGCTTGATGAATGATTGGTGTTTGACTATTATGAACACAGGCCTAAGATACATTCACTTGTATTTTTTTCTTTGTCTTATTGAGGTTTAACCACAGAGAGAGAAAAGTGGCTCCTTAGGCTGTCATTCTTCTTTTAAAATGTAGAGGTCATTTTTCCTTTTATACAAGGTTTATTGATTACTTTCCAAACAAATATAATTCAGAGAAAATTGAGTCAGCCTTGTTTCGCTAATAGTTGGTATTTTCTTTGAGGCTGTGGCATATAGCTGCAAAGCATGCAGAGGTAGGAATTTTCACATTATTGTATGTGACTATTGAGTGAAGTCTGGTGGGATTGTGGGTGATTTGTGACAAGCTAAGGAATTCCTTTGGCAGCCTGCTGTAAGCGTGAAGCACATTATTTAAAACCTACCTAGATCATTGATATATTGTCATCGTGTGCTTTTAAGAGGGCCCCTTTCCCCTTAACATACAATTTTCTGTATGGCCTTTAGCTTTTTTGTTTCAGATCTTACTCTTTGATGTTATGTTGCTTTTATCAAGGTAAAGGGCCATTTAAAATAGTTATTCATTTATTAATTTGCTTATAGATGACTTTTTTGTTTTTCATTATTTTCTAATTAATTTCCGTAAAGGTTTATGTAACTTTAATAATGGAAGTAATAAATATAAAACTATCGTAAATGAATATTTTTTCCCCTAGCTTATGGCTGAAGCCTTTTCCTAAAAATTAGCTCACACTGATTCAGTTCTTCTCTGAACTTCTACAGCACTTAATTTTGTGCTTTTCCTTTTGCCCATTTTATACTGGGGCTGCCAGTCAGTCTCCAGGTATGGCCCCCAATGGACCCTGCTTCCCAGGATCTGTGACCTTGGGTAGTCTCCTCCCTCGCCAGATCAAGTCTGGGCCTGTGACTGGTGTTAGCCAGTAGACTGCTGTGCTGCTAATACGGAGTCTAAAGTGGATAAAGCCAGTGCTTGGCACTCTAGGGAGATTTTAGCCACCATCTAAAAACCACTACCTTTTGGCAGTTGTCCCTTGTGTGGCAATTGCTACATCTGGAAATACTGAACTTCCACTTCCTTACTTATTGTCTGGAAGTCAGAGACCTTTACAGTCTGTTTCTTTTGTACCTTAGCACATAGCTGAATGCTACCCACATGATACAGTGTCAATTAATAAGGTCAAATGAATGAATGAATGAATGAGCAGATAGATGATCTGGTACTACTAGAAAGAAAAATCAACCACAGATTGACAAGATGTTTTATCTGAAATATCTGAGCACATAATTCAAGTTTTAATTTTATTTAGTCACTGTGGACCCAATCCAATAAGAAAGATGTATCTTTTTCCTATCGACTTCATTACTTATCAGTAATGTTCCTATCAATCTGAACTCTTGAGACCTGAACCGTGATGAAGGATATGAAGCCTCAACATCACTGGGGAACTTATGAAAAGTGCAGCTCTCAGGTCCCATACCAGAATTCCTGAATCAGAATCTGCATTTTAATAAGAGCCCAGGCGGCCATGTGTACATGTTATAGTCTCAGAGAAGTGTGGTTCTAAACCACATGCCTTTCTTTGTTCTTTGTAAGCATACCAAATGAACATGCTGAGTAAATGCTTAAAAGTATATGACAATAAATAGGATTCTTTGCAGAAGATCTTATTTGTGATTGACTGTGTTTCACAAACAAGTGCATTCTGATATCAACAACGTTCCCATTCTCTAAAGACTCCCAGACTCAGCCCCGGTGTCACCCAGCTGTGACAGCCTGAGTGATTTCAAACACCGCTGATTGACATCTTAAACGTTGCCTGGAAATGCCGCGCTCTGCAAAATCCTTCATCACGAGAATACATCTGCCCGAGAGTCGGCTGCCAAACGGAGGGGCACTTCCTCCAGAAGGCAAAACACCACGCTTTCATCTCTTCAAAGCACACCCACGTTTTTGGTGCACAGAGGAGTTTTCCCGCCTCTTCCCAGCGACTTGCGCGCCCCTTCCAGGGGAACAGCAGCGGTTAGCTCTGAGCCCTACTCTAAGAACAGCCCTGGTGGAAGCATTATGCAGATGCTAAACCTCAGCGCTACCAAGCAGTTGCCATCTATCCTGGGATCGTGTTGTGTGAATGGCTGACAGGAAAAACCCAGGAGGATCGGGTTACAGGAAAGGGCTGCCATTTATTTATTTATTTTCCTCCCTGTGTAACTAATTCCAAAAACAGACCCCTGTTTAGGAGCCGAGTGCCAGAGAACAAGAGGAATTCTGCAAAATTCTAATTGGGGAACAGTTGACTTAATTGGTGTCCATTTGGCAGACAATGGGGAAGGCTCCCCAGCTGGGCTGGGAAAGGCCCTGGGGGAATATAGCCTTGCAAGAAGTCCCAACGCTCTGGGGACCGCTTGTTTCCTGAACTGAGACCTGGAAACCAGAGCTTAGATTAACTCTACAACTGTCAAGCTCCATTAGGGGCAATCAGAGGAGACATAGCATGGGTTAAACACAGGAAACGGAGCTGACAATAGAGGCATATGTCTCCAAGAGCTGGGAAGGGAGACAGGCATATAGATGTCTAATAACCAACATAAACATTTTTCTTTCAGGTTCAGATGTAGCACTGATGGGTCAAAGATATTCCTCAGTATGGGGTGTTAAATGTCAAATATTAGGAACCTAAGTGGTTCAGTTGCACGTGCTTAGTTGGTGCAATCTGATGGTGTTGAAGACATTTGCTGAGCATCTCAAGTCTACAGAGAATTTGAGTGGTTGTTGAAAACCAGGAGCTGAGGGCTGGCAGGGCCAGGACCCAGGGGTACCAGGGTCCATTTTCTGCTGTGCCGTTAACCAGCCGTCTGCCGTTGGACCACCTTTCTGAATATGCTAGGTCCCTGTTAAGTCATTTTTAAAATAGAGGGCTATTATTGATCATTTCTGAGGACCCTTTTAGCATTAACATTCCATTAGCTTATATCTTACTTGAGTTCAGTGAACAGCATCTTTTCCTCCTTGAGTGTGGGTGTATGAGTGTGTAATAAGAGCATCCAAGGCGGAATATGGTATACCAAATATTTGTAATATAGCACAGAAGCTTGTGTATTGGAATTTTGCAATATTTTAAAATATGAATTATGAGGATCAGAACATGCTCCCTCAAAATATGGCACTTGGGCATATTGAATATTTTAAGCTGAAGTAGTTTGAGAAATCAGCAGCAGGATGAAGTCGCTTTGACCTTTCCCTGGCCTTTCTCCCCTGAAACAGGTCATAAAATCCTCAGGTGAGTCAAGTGAGAGGTGCCCTCCTTATATGGAGGAAAGGAACATCATTATCTTGGAAGACAAAGGGACACCAAGAAGACTCTGAATGGACAGATCTTGCTAAGTTTCTGCCAGTTTCCTACACTTGCCTCATACTCTGACCTATAGTAATTTTCCACAACTGTCCACTCTCCATGAAACCTAGCATATAAATACTCAAGTTTAACCTTTTCTTCAAGTCTTCATCTCCTTAGGAAGTCTCTCGTGTCCCATAAAACTTGTATTACATAAATTTGTATCTCTTTTCCTGTTAATCTGTCTTGATCAGTTTAATTTTCGGACCTAGCCAGGGACCCTAAGAGAGCCTAGGAAAATTTCTTCCTCTCCTACCTTACAAATAATTATAATATATCACAAAATACTACCACAAAATATATCACAACAATATATAATATTTTCCAATAATATTTAAAACATCCTAGGAGTTAAACTTACATTCTATGCTAGTCTAAAGAGACCATCTATAGGGCTTCCCTGGTGGCGCAGTGGTTGAGAGACCGCCTGCCAATGCAGGGGATACGGGTTCGTGCCCTGGTCCGCAAAGATCCCACATGCCAGGAGCAGCTGGGCCCATGAGCCATGGCCACTGAGCCTGCGCATCAGCAGCCTGTGCTCTGCAACGGGAGAGGCCACAACAGTGAGAGGCCCGCGTACCGCAAAAAAAAAAAAAAAAGAGAGAGAGAGCATCTATAGAACAATTAGGCCAAACTTTAAAACCACCCTCAAGTGAATGACTCTGTTCTTACAAAAGTGGCACTTTTAGGAAATTTTTACACAAAGATTTCATCTCCTTTAAAGATAGGGATTCCCAACTTCCTCTTTTTACTGGTATTCCCTGATAGGCTGTGGTCAAGAGCTGTGTGAAATTCTTGTTGTGTGGCCAGTGTTCCATGTGAACAGAAAGCCAGGGCAGATAAATGCACATTAGTTTAAGTTGGGTGTCTTGGTTCACAAGAGAATGTGTATACTTTTTGACTGATCTTTACAGTTTCCTGGAACGAACTGCAGAGTGAGTAAGTGGTCTTACAGGTGAAAGCAAGAATGCAGAGGCCCAATCATCCCAGAAGACTACGGCACAAACGTTGACCACAATGAACCACTGCAGCCTGGGGCAGTGTAGAATGCAAGGTAAGGTTATCTAACGTGTCGTTTCTCCAGAATTTTCCAGAATTTGTAAATGAACAAATTAAACATCCTCCCTCCTCCTCTAGAAGAATAGCACACGTGACAGGAAGTCATTCTGCTCTTCTAAAGTAGGCGTTCTGCAGGCATCTGAAGTCTCAGCCAAAACAAGGAAAGAATTCTCTTCCTTTCATTCATGGGCATTTCCTGAATGCTGGAAATGAAGGCGACAGCTTTAGACTAAAAAACAGCAGGAGTCTGCAACAACCTTGACCTTTAAAATGGAAGGTTGGCAAAATCCATTTTGATCTGAGTTCACCTGTCTCCCTTCCCTCCTCTTCTGAAATGTCAATCTTACAGAAGAATTTGGTTTTGTGAGATATGAGAAATCTTTACAGGTAAAACAAGTATGTAAATGCAACCCATTTCCCTCTCCTGTTAGATGGTTTGACCAGCAAGAGAAAGCTGTGAGTCTTGGGTTTTTGTGTGGGTGTGTGTTTTTTTTTCTTTTGCTTTGCAAGTTTAACTTTGAATTAAGGAAAGTACTTTCACTTTCTCGGAGAGGAGTAATTAATTCAAAAGGGGCTTTTCTTATTCGGGTCAAGATTTTTTAAAACAGGTGAGCTGTTACTGGTGATGATAGAATATTAAGAAAAATGAAAAAAAAAAAACTTTGTGATTGAAAATGGATTAAACTGAAAAATAGAAGCAACAGTAGTAAAAATACAGCATAATTTGGCCTAATTAAATTTCAATTATGCAATGAAATCATCTGGGTTTTTTTGTGTTTTTTTCTCTCCTAACATTTGTAGTAAAGGTTGTCCTCTTATTCTTTCCAGGTCAAGTGCTTTTTAAGTTCATCTTGTGTCTTTGTTTTTGCATTCTGAGTGTACTATTCTGCCTTACCCATCTCCTACAACAGCTACTTCTTTTGTTTATCTTTAATTCCCTCTGTTTCTTCATACCTGTAGTACACCTTTATCTTTGTTCTTTGCTTCTCTTACACCAGGCCCACTCAGCCCCAGGGCTTGTCATTTTTATGATTCATGGCCATATTTTTTGTAGCTGCCTACAAAGAAGGTCTTGGAGTAATTTTAAAACCGGTATTTCCATTGGCAAGCTGGATTGGAAAAAAAAAATCTTTATTGACTCATGTTGTACAATATAATCTAATAATAAGACCTGTTCTCAGAAGAAATATTCAATAGATATTTAGTGTTAAGGCAGATTTTACACAGAGTGCTCAAACACATTAAATATAACAGAACTGTCCACTTAGCTTCTATTTACCACTCAAAAAGGAAGGATGTGATAATATTTTTCTCCCTATGCTAACATTCCACAAGTCTATGAGCCTATGATTTGCACTCTCTTTAGACATACTTTTAGACAATAATTAAATAGGCACTCATTTACAGAGCTCTTTGCAGTTTTTTCAGGTAATTAAATGCAGAATAACAACCCAGCTTACTTACAGCAAATGAATAAGAGCAGCCTCCTTCCCAGGCCAATAAATTCTTTCATCAACTATCATTTTCTGAGAGCTTACATTATAAAAAACACTACACACGCAGGCTTTCTGCCAACCATGCAACTGTATGAACTGGTACCTTAGTTATCTCCATGGAACGGGGCGGGGCAGGGGCTGTGGGTAATAACAGTGAAAGCATGAGGTTATAGTTACATACTTGATGAATAGCAAGGCTTGGATATGATCCATGCAGTTTGGTTCCATTAGTATATGCTCTTAACCTCCCTATACCATCAAAAATCTTAGATCTTCATCTTCCATTAACTTCCAATTGTGATTATTTTATAATGGAAAAAGTACTCGGAACTACAGGGGAGGAAGTTGACAGGAAGTTGCATTTACTGAATATACACCACAAACTTGACACCATGCTCAGCGCTTTATGTACTTGTTTCATTTGTCCACAAAATAAGTTATATTATATGTATTTTACAAGCAAGGGAACTGAGGTTTAGAAAGCTGAAGAATGTCCCACAGAGGGAAATAGTATTCATACAATGGTAGTAACTGAAGAATTACTTATGATTCTAAAATATTAGAAACAAATCTTAATATTCATCCCTAGGAGACTGTTAAATCAATTGAGATACACTCATACAATGAACTACTACAGCAATTCAAAAGAATGAGGCAGTATTACAAATGGAGAATTTCTAAGATTTCTTATATGAAGAAAGCATGGAATTAAAAAAAAAAAACTTGCATAAATGCTTATATATTTATGTGAGAATCTCTTGGAAGACTATACCAAAAAGTGATAATAATGGCTGCCTCCAATGACAAGAGAGACTTATGTTTTACCATGAACTCTGTTAAAAATTTCACATCTTTATCATATGCATATATTATCTTTTCAACAATATAGTGTTTTAAAAAAGAAACTTTGCCTAGCTTTGAAAATTGTCTTTGCTTTGACCCTATCCTAACTTGTTCCCTACCAGAAAATATATTTTAGGAAGGAAGTTACAAGACCATACATTTCTTAAACTGAAAATCAGTTATATTTCATTGTGATAAAGCATACATAACATAAAATTTACCACTTTAACCCTTGTAAGTGTACAGTTCAGTGGCATTATGTCCATTCGCATTGTGGTGCAACCATCACCACCATCCATCTCCAGAAATGCTTCACCTGCTCTAACTGAAACTCTACCCATTAAATAAGAACTTCCCCTTCCCCATCCTTCCAGCTCCTGGAAATTACCACTCTACTTCCTATCTCTATGAATTTAACTCTTCTAGGGACCTCATATGTGTGGAATCAAACAACATTTGTCTTTTTGTATCTGGTTTATTTCACTTAGCGTAATGTCATCGAAGTCCATCCATGCTGTAGTATGTGTCAACATGCATTCCTTTTTCAGGGATGAATAATATTCCATTGTATGTGCATACCACATCCACTGCATTAGTGAATATTTGGGTTGAAAGTTAATTTTGCCATAGAGAATCATTTTTGATTAACCATGTTGGTAGGAGGTTCCCTTTAAAAATTTTGAATGTGGTGATAGCCAGATGCCATCGATATGTTGCACTGGTGAGGCTCCCTCCCAGCCACGTCTACAACATATATTAGCACCTGTGGGTGAATACTCTGTAAATAATTTTTTTAACTGATTTACAGTTAAAAACATGATCAAATTAAGAAATTCTTCCTCTGTATGAACATTACCTACAATATTTTTAAAATATTTGGTTAATATTGCTTAACACAAAATACAGAATACAGCTGAAGCAGTGCCTTAAATTAACAATACAAGTATCTTCAAGGGCCTTGTAAGCAGAAATATCTTAACTGAGAGATACTTAAGTATTCATCTTAATAACAGAGTTTTTTTACATGAAAAAGCTGAGCTTCCAGGATAAACACATTTTTGTTACATTGTGGTTTAAAATTGCCAAAATATAGTTAGTGCTTTTTATAAATGTACTGTGTACATAAAAATTATACCATCAATTTAAAAGGAAACCCCTTTTGGAAACTTAGTTTCATCATTATCATAATTATTGTTGTGATTATACATATTTTACCTGGAGTAATCCTGACACATCTAACATACTTGGGTCATAAATCTTTAAAGAGAGTCTTGAAATTTAAAAAAATATATATTTGGAGACTGAATAACTAAGTTACAGAGCAGTTGGAAGTCACAAAATATCTAACTTTGGGCCAGACATTGCTTTTGGAAATGATACAAATGAGGAATTCTTTGGTTCTCCTGTTTCTCCGTCAAATTCTGTTACTCATTTCAGGTCTGCATTTATCACTCCTTGTTTTAATAATTAATTCTATTATATAGACATGTGGTTCCGTACATCTAGCTTCTTGAATAGGATCTCTATTGGGTAATTTTATATTTTAAATTGCTGCACATGTTAAATGGAATCAACTTTAAGTGGAACCTTGGTATGGCAGCTCTTGAATCAGAGAAACTGGCATTGAAAATACAGCTCTAATACTTATCAGCTTGTCCTTGAGACAGTTACATAGAAAATTTAAAATGAGTCCAGAAAGAATTGTTGTGAGAATTAAATGTGAAGAAGCACCTGGCATGTGTAGGATGGTGAAATCAAGAACATAGTAGGCGTTCACCATATATTGGTTCTCTTTACTCCTTTTATGGTGCTATTGTGTCATTTTACGGTGGATTCCCGTAAAGAGTTACTTTTATTAAGATATAAGACATTTAAGAATTGACAAGCACTCTTTATGTCACCAAATTCAGTTCTTTGCCATGAAAGTTCTTAAACTTTTCTACATTGATTTATAACCTTTGAGGGAAAAAAGCATTTCTTAATTCTCCATGGTTTCTGATCACTTAGGCTTTCCTGGACTGCAGTAACACAGCATGCCACATGTTTTCCTAACAAATTACATTCGGACACTTTCCGACACTTTCATTATTTTAACTCAGGTAATAATTAGTCACTGTCAGAGGAAGGACTTAGGTTGTGCAAATCAGAATAAATTTACCTTGCCATAGCAGCAGTCACAAATGAAGCAATAAATTAGAAATAGCAAATTGTTACGGACTTAAGAGATCACAAATCAAAATCGTTCCCTGAAATCCAGGAAAAGGTAGAGGACTGCCAAGATTTCTTTGAGAGCTTAATTTTTCCAGATAACTTTTGAGTCAAATCAGTTTGTGACAAATCCCAGAGACGATGCAGACACTGATCACAAAGATGACTTTCTGGGACTTCACTCCTGTAATATAAGCTATTTCATAATGCTTCTTATTTTAAAAGAAGTACTTTTTTCTTCTTATGATATTTGGGAGCTCCTAAATCTTTTTGTACACATTCACACACGCACGCAGAGAAAATTAAAAATGCTTCTGAAAAGTCCCTTTGAGTATACAAAGCCTTTCCTGGTATACTAGTAGTCAGAATGGTAAAATTTGAGCTCATGAGAGAGTCCTGGATTTAGCTGAACATCTGTTCCCAGAGGTGGGTGATTAAGTGAATTGATGTCACCTAGGAGCGATGTTTCTAGGAGAATGTCATGACCACCCTGCACTTAGCCTCATCTTATTTTTGGTTTGTTTTTATCCAGGATCAGAAAGATGATGTAGAAGACATGCTCATCACATTTTCTTACACAAACCCAGAAAGGATCTTGAGCACAGTGAATGAAAGAGTGTGAATGTTGAACCAAAATATACAGTCATGTCAGTGGGACAAATGTACAGTCTTGCACTTTTATCCAAAGAAACAAAAGGTCTGAAATTATTGGATGAGAAAATTATGGCTTAATCAAAGCTCTCTGAAAAAGATTGGTGGCTTCAATTGTGAAATAGAGCCATAGGTGTCAGCTATATGATGTGATACCCAGTGAGCTAATACAATGCTGCTTTGGTTATAGAAATAGAGGTACTGTATTTAAGGTCAGGTACACAGTCAGAGTGTTGTGTTTATTTATTGTGCTACATCCTAAGAAACACATAGAAACACTAAGACAAAACACTAATGGTGAGAAAATACCAGTCCATCCCACATGAAGAACACAGGTCTGTATCACTCAGAGAAGAGAATCTCCGGGTCAGGGTGGATATTACTGAAAACTGTTTTCCATTACTGACATAATCACCACGTAG
Source organism: Orcinus orca (assembly GCF_937001465.1). Classification (NCBI taxonomy): domain Eukaryota; kingdom Metazoa; phylum Chordata; class Mammalia; order Artiodactyla; family Delphinidae; genus Orcinus; species Orcinus orca. The sequence continues at coordinate 70,998,198 of NC_064560.1, forward strand.
AAGAAAGAATAAATGTGTTCACTTTGGAACAAAGATGAAGAATAGACTTTGGTCCCAAAGGATGGAACTCAAACCAATGGGTATATTTCTGGTTAAAATGGCCACTGGATGGTGAGCATCTAAATTTTCCCTATTCTGGCTGCCCCCCAACATTATCAGTAAAATTATCAAAGTTTTGTTAACTAGGGAAAAGCCTTTATCATCCATGCAAGAAGAGACTGACATGACAAAAGCTTTGAGTGATCTGTTCTATGTGACACATATAAAAACAGACTGAAGGAAGACTTTGAGAGTCATGATTCTCCTTCCTCTGAGAGCAGCACAGCATCATAATAAGTAGAGAAGCTCTGACAGAATCCACTAACATTTATAAACTGTAGGAGGTGGGCCAACAGGGCTGCCAGCAGGTTTTGTCCACCCAGGAATCCCTTTCAACACTGATGCTGTAGCAAGAGGCTCTAGATGTCATTCTGTTACTACAGAAGGAGAACAGGTGAGGTTCACGGCCTGCACTTAGTTATGGTTTATGACTCCCTCCTGGTGCTATGGGAAGCAGTACAAGGGAGAAAGCCCTCAAATCCACACTGGGTAGTTGGTATAGAGAGTAGGTTTATAAGAAAGATAGATGTGCTTTTTGCTACCCAGATGCCATTTTATTAAGAAGAAATTCTAGGATGTCCCAGAGTTCTGGCTTTCAACGCGTTCCTTCCAGACTTCTGGATCAGGGAGCAGGTAATATAAAGTAACATCAACCTGCCAAGTGGTCTACAGTCTGGGAACAACCTTAGTTGAAAATGGCTGGACATTATAAAATGAAAGACATGCTCGAAGACAAAATAATTGAATTGTAAAGCTGGGTGAGACCTTGGACATCTATTCTTATGTTTTTAAATGCTTTTCCTTGGAACACCACTGAAATAAATATTCTGCACAAACATGTTCCCCATAAAGTTTGGGAGCTGCCTGACTCCAGAGCTTCCCTTTGAGATTCAAAAGCACATTCTCACACAAAAGACCAATAAGTTCTTCAGTCAAGAAACCAGCTGAACTTTGTATAATCAAGGTGACTTCCAAATATGTAGAACCACAGTCTGTAGAGGACTCTGGAAAATATTGCTTGAGTCCCATCACCTCATTTTGCAGATATCCTCAGTCAAGGTAAGCTTAAGAAACTCAACATAGTCTTTCCTTTCCAACCTATTAGAGAAAATTGTTGGGTTCCTTTTTATGGCTTCTCATCACTCCTAGTATTTGTGCCTTGGATCATGTTTTCACTTTAAATTATTTACTCAATCACTTAAAATGATGTATTCCACATTTGCCTTCCCTGATGAACTCCAATTTCCTGTGAAGGCAGAGGCCGTGCCACTTTTGCCTACTACTCTTCCTAGCATTTAGCATCCATCTGGCACTGAGTTAGATGCTGTAAAATGTTGAATGACTACCTGACCAATGGTATTCTGGTGAGAGTTTGCAGGCAAGGTCTGTGTTATACCCAGCTTCCCCTCCAAATTAGCCTAATTATGGCATAACCTTCCTCATCCAATTGGGATGGATTAGTCTTAGAATGAGGTGACCTTTCCTATTACCAGTGCTATATAGCCAGAGAGAGTACTCAGCTTAAAAGAGTCTTGTGAAATAGTTGTATCAGCTATGGGGAGTCAGAGCCATATCTAGGCTGGAAGAACACTATGATTGAATTACTATGTCTTCATAAGTGTTTTCTGAACAAATAGATGAATGCACAAAGAAACAAGGACCCTTGAACCACCAGCTCCAACTTATGTGGTAGTAGCTTCAGGAGGTAATGTCAAGGAGTAGGTATAATTTGTACTAAGTACATTTGCATTCTCCTGGTGAAGGCCACGTGTTAGATATCAGTGCTGACAGCCTTCCAAGATTTTATACAGATGACATGGATGCCTGAGTCTTTCCATTCTTTTTACCTCCACCTCCTTAACCATTCCCCTGAGCTCCATTCACTTATTGTACCTGGAGTCTCCTTCCATCCACTGCTTTTAGCTATGGTGGCAATGATATTTGTGGTAGAGCAGGAAACTCTCTAATCCTGCGGTCAGAAAATTTGAGTTTGAGTCCCAGATCTTCCTCTTAGAAGCTTTGTGGCAACTCTGAGCATCTGTTTTATTCTCCTAAAATATCCACAGTAATGTTTGCCTTGCCCCAATTATGAAACTCTTTAGGGAAAGTGCTTTGATCACTACAAAGCCCTCTGTATATGAGAGGTTTTCAAATTTGTCCCTTAAAAATGTATTCATGGGAGAAGCTCTATGAAAAAAGGGGTCCAATATGCTTGAGGAAAAATACACTATATCCCTCTTTTTGATATGTATAGTGCACATTTGGAATTAGAGGCTTAAAAATCTTGCAACAAATAAATCTATTTGACCCAGAGAGTCCCCCAAGAAATTTCATCACAAATCTTTTTTGTCTGTTTGTTTCTTTAATGTAATAAATATTAACATCTGCCAGATACTACTGTCCCACAGAACACTTTGGGAAATACTTCTCCAGGCCAATGTAAGGTAATATTATTGATAATGTGTCATGCCTCCCAGAAACCAGTTTTTCTCTTGTTTTATTTTGTTTCAAGGGACCTTTCTTTCTGGAACTGATTTCAAGAAGGAGTGGGATGCAGTGGGATTATCAGGTACTTTGGCAAAGGCAGAAGTTTGGGAACAGAGAAGCTTCTGGCAACTGGAGAAAGTAGACAGCTGATGCCTTGCCTTGCATGAAAGGCTAGTCCTGCAGAGGCCAACACAAGTCTGTTGGCTCCTTTCCTTCCCCTCAGTGCAGTTCAGGCTCTCATTCTCTCCCACAGACTAGTTTAACAGGCTTCTAACCAGCTTCTGTGTTATCTGTCTTACCCTTGTCTGCTGCATACCATCCTTCAAAAAGAGACGCTTACCTATGACCCAGCAATCCCACATCTGACTCTTTATCTAAAAAAATTGAAATCAGGATCTTGGAGAGATATTTTCATTCTCATGTTCATTGCAGCATTGTTGACAATAGCCTTGTGGAAACAACCTAAATGTCCATCAACAGATGAATGAATAAATAAAATGTGGTGAATACATAACAATAGAATATTATTCAAACTTAGAAAAGAAGAAAGTCCTGCTATTTGTGACAACATGGGTGAATCTTGAGGACTTTATGCTAAATGAAATAAGCCAATCACAAAAGGACAAATACTGCATGATTACACTTATATGAGGTCTGCAAAATAGTCAAACACACAAAAGCAGAAATGGAATGATGGGAACTGGTGGCTGAGGGGAAGGGGATATGGGGAGCTCCTATTCAACGGGTATGAAATTTCAGTTATGCAAGATGATTAAGTTCTAGAAATCTGCTGCACACCTTTGAACCTTCAGTGAACAATACAGTATATATGCTTAATATTTGTTAGGGATAGATCTCATGTTGAGTGTTGTTATCACGATAAAAAGAAAATTGCCCTTGTCGCTTGCTTAAGAATCCACAATGATTCCCCCCACCCCTTTTTTAATAGGATGAGATGAAGCCTAAATTCCTTAGCAAAGAAGTCCTGAGCTTACTCAATCTGACTAACCTATCTTTTTCATCTTCATCTCTGGTCTGACCACTCCTATATCTTACCTACACTAAGCATTCAACTGTTCCCTAAAAGTGTCACACCTTTCCACAATTCCAGACCTCTGTACATGCTGCATCTTCTGCCCAGAATTCACTCCACCAAATTTCTCTTTTTAGTGCATGCCTTCAAAACCAATCATAAATATTCACTCATCTGTGACTGCCCCAGGCAGTTAACTTCTTTCTTCTCTGGAGTTATTACACTACTACATTGAATATGGCTGATGTTATATATCAATCCTTGGCATTGAGATGTAGAGTCACTTTAGAGTTTGCCTTAGTCTGCTCAGGCTGCTAGAACAAAATGCCATAGATGGGGTGGCTTAAATGACAGAAATGTGTTTTCTCACAGTTCTGGGGGCTAGAAGTCCCAGATCAGGGTGCCAGCATGGTTGGATTCTTAATGATATCCTTCTTCCTGGCTTGCAGACCACCAACTTCTCTCTGTGTCCTTAAATAGTGGAGAGAAGTAGCTCTGGTTTCTCTTCCTCTTCTTATAAGGGCACTAATCCCATCATGTGGGCTCTACCCATGGCCTTGTCTAAACCTAATTACCTCCCAAAGACCCCATCTCCAAATACCATTGCATTGGGGGTTAGGGCTTCAATGTATGATTTTTTTTGGGGGGGGCAAATATTTAGTCCATAACGGTTACTCATCTGTGTATCCCAAGTGTGTAACACATAGCACAGCAGATGACACATGATAGACACTTAGTACATTTTCTGGATAAATGCATGGACAAACCAACCACCCAACATAATTCTAGTGAAGAAGCTGGAGTGGTAAACTTGCAGAGTCACACAGAGGAGACTGAGATGTCTCTATCAGCTCAGGAAGCAGGAGCAAGAAATATTAAGTTGGCAAAGAAACCAATCTGATGGGGTCTGGAGCAGAAGGAATTAGAGAAGAAAAGTGTCTTTCCTAAATGCTGGAAGCAAAGGACACCAAATGGCTTTACCAGGCATCTTGGATTTATCCATCCAGTGTGGTTGGTATATTATTTTTGTGTTTATATACTTTTGGAATTGCAGTATAAATATTTTTGTCTTTCCCTCTCTTAAAAAGAAAAATTATATTAGGCAGCTGGCAACAGCATCTTCAAAGAAATTCTTTAGCATTTCAGTCTTAGGATTACAATATGCTAAGTCTATCTAACTGGTTAATTCTGTTAAAAGAGTTTTGGGGGGTTTGATAATTTCAAAAGAAACAGAAAAAATTCCTTTAAAATCATCAGAAAAATCACATATCCAAAGTCACTAAGGGATCTGGTTTTCTCATTTATTCAATACATATTACTTGAGTGTCTACAATATGACACACTCCTAGGTACTAGGTACAAGAAGTAAACAAAGTTTATGCTGAAGGATGAGCTGTTTGTCTCTCAGGAGATGGTCTTTCCCTATGAGAGAGGCTGATGTCCTTTTGTTACCTCCTTAAATGGCTGAAGGATCTGTGGCTTGCCGGCTGCTTTGCTCAGGAAACCACCATATTTGCAAACACAAGGGCATATTTACACTCTGATGAACAATGAAGATTATTTATTGCATGTGCTTGAAATAATGGCTGATTTTGGAGTGCCATTCATAAAACCTGCATCAAAAAGTGTGTTATGGTCTGACGTTTTCATTGCAGTTCAAGTAAAATAGTCCTTGGAAATCATCTTGCTACCAAATTGCAATCATAAAGGCAGGGGTTTAGACTGGGAGAATCATTTTATATTGTAAACTTCTGGATAATATAACATAAAGAGTTTAATTGAATCATTCGGTTGGGTTTTTGCCCAGAAAAGTGGGAATTTAAATGCTGATACAGCTTCAGCTTCCAGTGACACCAGTCAGCACTCCTTAGATTGGATGTAAAAAATCTTATTTGCAGATATGCAATACGAGGGGGGTATGCTTGTTTGTAAACTTGTTAGCAAAGGTAATTAAATAATTCCATCATGTCTTAATATATATGAAAAAAAGCACTGACCTCAAAGTAAAATTTGATAGGAATTTTCCTTCTAGCTACTAGAAGAAAACACTGAATTTTTAACAACTTTTATCTTACTTTGGAACTGCAGAAGCAATATAGAGAACACAAACACGCATACACACACACAAGCTAAAAGCTCAGAAGTTACCATAGCAACAGTAATATCAGCTCCTGACCCATGTTTGGAGAATTTTGCTGTAAAACAAAGTCCAACCTGATTGGGTCATGTGATTCTTCTTTCCTGGGATTAGAGATGGGAATTTGGTTCAAATTCTCCATTTCAAAGTTCATCTTGATTTAAATCCTGAATTTCTCAAGTCCTGTTTCCTGAACTCCAGCCTTATCATAGCATTTTGAAAAAAATAAATCAGCTATAGGATCACTTAGGACATTGTAATCCAGTCAACACACAACAGGAATGAAATGCATCTCAAAACAAACAGGCTGTTCCAGCAAACCTGATTTTTTGGGTTAGCTAATAAGAACTGTTCTCAATGTGTTCAAAATGGGCTCTGTTCATTTGGCTAAACATTAAATCAATTTATAGACCAAAAAAAAAAAAAAGAATCTTATGGAAAGAAAGGAAGAAGCTATGGATTAGAGTATTATATCCTCTGGAAATCCATCTCCCTGGCATCATACAGGATGGCAGGCAGTATTAATCACTGTATTTCAGTATCACCTTAGATCCTCTCTCTTAATTCTCTACCTTCTTAATAATTATTCTTTCTCAGTCTCTTTCTACTTCCTCATTGATTCAATGTTCGAACACTGGTATTCCCAGGGGTGCCATACCTCACCCTTTTCCCTCCTCATCAGGTGTTATTTTCCCAAGTGAGATTAGTTACTGAAATTGCTACAATTCACCATCAGGTGTGTATCTCCAGCCAAGACTGCTCTCCACAATTCCACTCTGGTTCTGAGCTGATTATCTCTACCTGACATCTTACCTATACCTAAAACTCACCATCATCTACCTCAAATTCATCTCCATCTCTGTTAGTTGCTCCTCATTCTTTTTTGTACTTAAACTTGTATATTTGAAGTTATATGAAACTTTCCCTTAACCTCCAGGTTCCTTTCAGGCATTATCAACTTTTATTTGCCCTACTTCTTTAACACGTCCAGAATTCTTACCTTCTCCATGTGCCCTGATGCAGCCTTTAGTCTGCCCCTCGTCATCTCTTTCTGGGGCCATTTCCAAAGATTCGTGAACTGCATTCCCTGCTCCCTCTTCCATACCATCCTTTTTACTGCCCCCAATAATCTTTAGAATAAAAGTTGGACCATGCTTAGAATCCTTCCATGACCTTCCCTTAGCATGCACCAGGAGGGCTACTGTCTTGATCTGATACCATTTCACCCATTCACTTAAATCTCCACTCTTGCACATGTGCCCCTCTCCTGTCCTTCATTTTCCCCACGTCTTAGATCAGGAGTCTTGACCTAGAATGTCTCCTAGGTGCTCCAGCAGGTATAAGCTGATAGGGAGTCATGGGGACTGTAATAAACTAGAAAGAGTGTGTACAACCTGAAGCAGTTAAATACTCTTTTACACTGTGCTAGGCAATCAAAACTCCTCTGTGGGCCAGATGACCCCTTTGGAAGGTATTGCCACCTCTGCTTCTGCTCTGGCCACACTCAAAGTCTCACACTCTGTGAATGAACTAGTTTCTCTTAAAGCTCTGAGCCTTTTCATGTACTGTTTCCTCTAGATCCTTTGCTAGATATCCTATAAAGGGATAGCTTCCCTCCTGAAAAACGCTTTCTCTCTCCATTTTCTCTGGATAATTTCATAGATAAAGGGGGCCACATAAAGCCTTTCAAACCCCAAGCCTCTAAGTCAATCTATGTCTCTGTCTCTCTGGGACCCTGACTGTACCAGAATTGATTGGACAGGGTAGTTAAGGGGGTGTATTATGTCTTTATGAACTTGCAAATAACAACAATAAAGCTTAAGATTGGTGTGATGCTTGACAGCTTCTTAAGCACTTTCATACTTGATAGTCTCAAAAGAAAGAAGACTTAAAGAGGTATGAAGAAAGCAATAGGGAAGGGAAGAAACTTATTTGCAGGCAGTGGGCAGACGACTGTGTTGCTTGTATAGCAATTTTTAAAAAAAAAAAAAATTTAAACCATCAGTCTCTGTTATAGAGGTCTCTAGAATCACTTCCAACTTTCAAACATGTGAATGATCACCTGAACTCCACTTTATAGATTGACTACAGGTACAATGTGCCCTAAATTTGTTTTTTGAAAGTATATACCAAGTCTTTTTTTTTTAATTATAGCCATATCATGCTTCTATGAAGTTTTCATATTTGAATTTATGGAATTGTTATATTGAAATGGAATTGTGTTACACCTTTAAACCTCAAGTGGCTACTAATATTTTATTAAATACAGCTGCCACTAGGCAATAAAAATTTCCAAGTGGCAAAAAAAAAGAGTGTGGTGTTTTTCATATCTGCTTTCTTCTTGCAGAAGCCATATGCTAGTAATACGTATATGCTGTCTGGTGTTCAATATATACTCCAGCTCTGTATATAGTTAGCCTACAGTGTTACACACCACCTGCATAATTTCAAAACACTGAACACTAGATGTCACAAAACAAAACCCCGTGCTCTGCTCTCAAGCACAAAAGCATTTACAATTGGTTAATGAGATATACAGAAAGCTGTTGCAAAGCCAAAGAAGTTAATTTCATTATACAAGTTTAGGAAATAATGGTGGACTTTGCAGGACAGATATTCTGCAGCTATAATTAGCTTTAAGATAAATCCATTTGGTATGCATTTGGTTTTTGATTAGGACATGCATTTTCACTCCTATGTGCAGTGTTTGAAAGGTTTACATTACATAAAATTAGGGTTGTATAAACTGTGTGCTTCATCTCTTTCTCTAATGTGATCGCGACTTCCCCCCAAAACAGTTGCCTAAATGAGAGCCCCCATTGTATGCAATGCACGTCAATAAATACAGAATGTAAATGTGAATCAACATTGTGTTAGTATTGGGATTAAGCAAGCTATTTTCTCCTCCTTTTTTTTTTTTCTTCTGAGGAAATGAATATGAGTAAATAAAATGAGTGTTTGAAGCTGTGTTGGGGGGATTAGGCTTTGTGTTTTCCAGCCAACTGGCCGGCCTTGGCTGGCTACCTGGGCCAAGCATGGAAAACCCAATGCTCACCATTGTAGCAGAGAGCCTACTGCTTTGAAGGACGCAGGGAGGTGGGCCTCCTCTCGCCCAGAAAAACCAGGTGCAACTCCTACAGCCTGGAAAGGTTATGCTTCATATGACTTCGTTTTCTCTCTGAAAATTAAAGGACAATTTATGAGTGTCTAGACAGGAATTAATCGGAATAATATTGGCTGCTTTTGACCCGAGAGTGCTATTACAATAAAGTATACACAACACAAATATAGGACAAAATCATTTATATAGCCTATTATCATGCCAGCATCCAGAGGCACCTTACAAGAATAAAATGATTTACAAAAGAAAACACTAACAAAGACATATCTCTGATGATGAATGGTTTTGAAAAGCCAACTTAATCTGTTCCTGAAGTTATAGTTGAGAGAGTCTCTGTAAGTGCTAACAAGATAAGGAGATTTTAAATGACGGTAAAATAACAAAAAAGATTGGTGGGGGAGGGGGACACAGATCCAGGACAGAATGAGTTTCTGCAATTTATAAGAAGTCAGTATGTGAGAATCTTCCAAAATCCCTGCAGGTACTAAACCAGGAGAATACATACATGTTCAAATCCAAATATACTAAATGCCTATGAAGTGGAAACAAATTTTTTATACTCACAGAGAGAAAAAAAATGCAAGTTTTTTCTGTGGAAAAAGTGATGAAGTTCAGAAACAGGTAAAAAATATTTTTACATGCAAATGAAATATATTATCACTCAGAAAAAAATGTTCTTAAATTTGCTAGGTAAAGGTAGATAACATTTGAAGAATTAAACAATTCATAAAGAATTTCAATACGTTATGAGCAGGCCCCCTCATAATATGTTATATGCGTATCCTTCCCCCAAAACAACTATTTAAACAGCCTCAATTGTGATGTACTACTTGATTCAGTTGGCTATTTTCTGAATTTAGGTAGTTTACTGAGTGAAAATGAACTCTAATTTTCTTTAATCTTTTGATTCAATACAACTGTTTTTTTCTCAATACAAAGAAAATATGATGTTGAACAGTTTATTCCCTTAAAGTAACTTCTCATAATTACTTGATTATTTAAGTAACACAAGCTTATTATATAAAACTTGGAAAATATGAAAGAATATCAAGAAGAAAAGTTTTCTACATGATCTCCAATTGCAGAAATAACCACAGTTAATATTATGGTATATTTTTTATAAGTGGAATTTTTTTAAAATTAATTCTAAATTAATTCCAGCCTCATTCTAAACAGGAAAAATGAACTACTCCTATAAAAACTCCTAGCATATCAAGCAGAGACGAGAATTATGGTAACTATTGGGTCAATTTATTTCCCCTCAGTATTTGTTTACCTATCCTGATAATTATGCAAAACTCTTTAAATTGAATTATTATATTTTCCATGCTGCAATTTAGTTTAGGAAAGAGAAACAAAGCCATGTTTTTTGAAACTAAATGTTAACATTATTTATATTTACATGCTATATTATTAACTTAAAGTTGTAAAACATTTAGCCATTTACTTTCTTTCATTGCCTGAATAATGTTAATTAATAAATGTAATCTCTTACATGCACACAGACACACACACACACACACACACAGAGGTATATATTACAGGTATGTACACATGATTTGTTTTCTTCCTATTTCCTTTCTTTGCTGTTAGAGTAGACATGTTTCTACTGTTCTATATCTGCTTGCTTGCGCAAAAAAGAAAAAAAAAACTTGGGCAGAAGACAGGAGGTTACATTTCTGTTTTTGTTCCAGCAGCCCAGCCCTGAATGAGTATAATCAGCTGAGAACATGCCTGCAAAGGCTGGGCTCCTCTGGCTAAGTCACTGAGTGCTGGCTTTTGGTGACCTGGGGAGTGACACTCTGTGCCTTACTTCAATGTGGATTATTTTGAACACTTCAATTGCAAATTGCTGTTATAGTGAGAGAAAGATCAAGGCCAAAATATTCACAAAGAAAATACAATGCAAATGTGAAGACAGTCAGACAAAAGGCTTTTTTTTTTTTTTACATCTTTATTGGAGTATAATTGCTTTACAATGGTGTGTTAGTTTCTGCTTTATAACAAAGTGAATCAGTTATACATATACATATGTTCCCATATTTGGGCTTTTATAAATCATTTGCTGTCTCTTTGCCCCTTAAATTTGTGAATCCATGCCTAAAGATGGGAGAAAAACACCTCTCAATCCCAACATAACTCATCCTCTTCTTCATCTCACTCATTATGTGATTGCCAAAATCAATTCCAGAGGCCCTCTGAATTGTCTTTTTTTTTTTTTAATACCATAAAGACATAGACCCAGTTTTCAGGGCAATTTTACTTCATTACACACCTGCTTGTTTGTATATTTCTTGACTTATTTTGCTATTCCATTTCCTTTGATGATGGTGATTACCCACTTTGCCCACAATTTTTTTTATGTTTAGTTTTTTATTGAAGTATAGCTGATTTACAATGTTGTGTTAGTTTCAGGTGCACAGCAAAGTGAATATATATATATATATATATATATATATATTTCTCTGTTCTATACAGGGTCCTCATTGTTTATCTATTTTATATATAGTAGTGTGTATATGCTAATCCCAAACTCCTAATTTATGCCTCCCTCCCCCTTTGGTAACAGTAAGTTTGTTTTCTATGTCTGTGGTCTATTTCTGTCCACTATTGCCATTTAAGAAAATTACATAGAAAATTTGGATTAGTATTAGATATAATAGGGACAAACAGATCTATTAACTCTCATCATCATCTAAACCTTGATCTGGTCTTTTGACAACTTTGGGATTACAAATATAAACTCACACCAACCAGTTGTTGTGGTTTGTTGCTACTGTCAAGGGTTGTGTCAATTGAATTGACTTCTTCTATCTCCCAGTGACAGAGAAACTGTTTTCCTCTTCTTCCCGCAAACTTAGCTAAGCTATCTTTCTTAAGTTTCTGAATTATGTTGTGTCCTTTGTTCCAACAGCTTAATCCTATCCTAATACACCTAGGAAATAGATCAGCTTCACACAGATGCCCCAAACAGTAATCTAAGGACACAGTTCTAGTTAGAAACTCTTGAAACTCAACTCTAATGGGAACCTTCAATATGTCAAAACTATTGATAAAAGGATTTGTCATTCTCCTCTCCCAAAATGTTTGGTTATCTGTGATGAATTTTTAAAACATAAGAGTGATTATATTTCTCATTGTAATAACTATGTAATAACTGATTTGGAAGAATTCTCTGTTGGCTTGTTTTTTTGTTCTAACAAACAATTAAATTATTAGGGTTTCCTTTGTTTCCTTTTATCAACAGCTTTTTAACTCCGTAGCTCATCCTAATATGAGTTCTCATTTTCTAATATGGGTTCTGTCCTAATGGAGGGAGGTGGTCCCGCTCACGTGCAGGTGACATGCAGGCACCGTAGACTTGCCTGGGGTACACTCTAAAGGGGTTCCCAGGAGCACTGATGATTGACGAGAGCACTCCAGAGCTCACAGCATTGACTGGGAAATCTTTAGAGGCAGTTTGCATAGTGATTAGTGGGATTGGGCTCTAGAGTCAGATAGTTTCAAGGTAAACCTTTAGCATTCAATGGACCAGCTAAGTGGGCTTGGGCACGTGGTTTAATTGTCTGTGCCTTGGTCTATAAAATGGGGATAATAGATAGTAGCATATATTATTAAGATATTTATCTATATTCAAAGAACTTAGAATTGTGCCTGACCTGTAGGGTGGTGCTCAAAAAATTCTAGCTCATATTAATTATTGTACCTCAAGGTCATACTGGTCTAATTCTCTTTGAACCACATTTGCACTTTTTTTTTTTTTTTTTTTGCGGTACGCGGGCCTCTCACCGCCACGGCCTCTCCCGCTGCGAAGCAGAGGCTCCGGACGTGCAGGTTCAGCGGCCATGGCAGACGGGCCCAGCCACTCCGCGGCATGCGGGATCTTCCTGGACTGGGGCATGAACCTGTGTCCCCCGCACTGGCAGGCGGACTCTCAACCACTGCGCCACCAGGGAAGCCCACATCTGCACATTTTTAATACAGGTTCTTCCATCATTTGGAGAAATAAATTCCTTTAGATAATAATAACCTGAAATTGTTGTTAGACTTACTTGAATTGGGATCTCAATTCTGTCCTTTACCCAACATGTGACCTTGAACCCAGGAACTTAGCTCTCCAAGCTGAGGTTTTCTTATCTGTGGTAAAGCCTAATGCCTTCCTCTCCAGGATTTTGTGAGAATTAAATGAGGCGATATATGAAAAGTTCCTAGCACTTAAAAAAATGTCGACTTGAATCAAAATCTGTTTCATCCTTCCCCACATGTGTAAAATTGGAATGCTGTCCTGACTGTTTACATACCCACTTTTTCAGGACTGTTCTTGTGTTAGCCTACAAAATCAACCAAGCATTGCCTTCTCAAACCATCTCCAAATCATTGTGATAGACATTGCTAGTGGCACATTCAACATCCAAAGCTCACTTCCTGTCTGGCTCAATTTTTTCTGGTGCAGTAATATGTCCAACCCCAGCCACTAATGAGAGCCTAACTGTATCACAACAACATTGGTGAGTTCTCCAGTGTTAATCTGCAGCCAGAGCTGGACAACTACACAAAGGAAAAATCTGTTAGGATGCTCCAGGAAAAGATTTTGCTTACTGATGAAACAAAAGGCTCCTTTTGCATGTGGCTTTCACTTTCTGTCTTGAATGCATTTGGGGAAGGTTGAGCTGCCTGGATCTGTGGCAGCCATTTTGTAATAAAGAGACAATGCTAAGGAAGTTGGAACAGAGTATTGAAAAGCCCTTAATGACATCCTGGAGCTCTTACACTGACCAGGGAACTACCTATCTCTGGTCTTTCTGGATGGGAAGATAATTAAATACCTTTATTATTTTAGCCATCATTAACTGGATATGCTGTTACTTTCAGCTGATAGATCTCTAAAACCCTTATTTGCTTAATTTTATTCTCTGATTTCTTGTTTATGCTTGCTAAGTGATGTGTTATGAAGATATATATGGCATTAAGACATGCCAAGATGTTTCCAGTGTCAGATGAGAAACTGCATTTGCATAAATATATCTTCAGCTTCCTAGGTGAGTAAAAATGTTAATGATAATATAACAATAAAAACTACCAGTTTTTGCCCTTTCTTTCTTGCCAGGCTTGTTATTAAGCCTTTACCTGCATTGTTTAACTTAATCCTAATAATAGCATTTAGAGGGAGACATTTTTATCCCCATTTTATAGATGAGAAACCTGAGATTTAAAACAAAAACAATTTTCCCAGCTTACCCTCCTGAATTCACATATGCTGTTTCACCCCTTAACCTTTTTCATGTCAGCCCCACTAATCCTTACCCATCCTGTGGGACTGAGCTGAAACATCACTTCCTTGTAAAAGCCTTTCATGACCCCAGGCTAGATTAGATTACTTGTGACACACACACTGTTAGCAGCCTGGACATCTCCTTCGTAGCCTTTCACACATTTGCAATCATTTAATGGCTTGTAATTATTTTCCTCTTTTCCCCTTCTGTGTCTTGGGAGGAGTCACCTTGTCCATCCTGTTCATCATTGTAGCCATAAGGTTTGGCCCCCTGCCTCACTTATGACACTAGTCATTCACAATGTTTTTGTGTCCTCAGCACTGTTTGGAAGTCTAGAACTTTTCACAGCATGTGAAAAGGAAATTAGAAGACTCAAACAATCTTGAGAGAGTCTAATCACTTCCACGAAGCATCTACCATTATTCCTCTGGTTGCTTGTTTATCCCTCCACACTGCCTATCTAGCTGTTCCAGGAGGCCACCATAGCTCTGTAAGCAGCTCCTTTGCTTCTTTTCTGTTTGATCATCCCTGTTTTCTCTAGTCTTTAATCATAAATATGAGATCATTAGGCAACATTTAACTTAGCTCCTTATTTCTGCTTCACTAAATATACACAACACCTTACCTACCCTGTTGATTCCTTTCCTGGATTAGAAGGAGTAAGAATGAAGAATGAAGTAGTTAAAGAATGACTGACCCTCTACCTCTAGTTTCCACTTAGTAAATTTGCAGGTGGACCTCGCAGGCATAGGCAGACCACACAGGCAAAAGAACATACAATTGCAGATGGACCACGCGAGCAAGACAGCATCCCAAGGAAGATGGGGAGAAGTCAGCAGATCTGCACACAATGGAAAGATGACAAAGACTGCGACCTCCTGCCTTAATGATTAACTGAGATTGTTTCTCCCTTTTTCTGTTAAAAATTGTCATCGCTGAGCAGAATCTTTGGATTTGGTTTCTATACATAAATCTACCATCTCCTCAGATTGCCGGTTTTCCTAAATAAAGTACTTTCTTTTCTACTGAAGCTTACCCCTCGATTTATTGGCTGTTGAGTGGTGAAAGGCTGAACCTGTGTTCAGTTACAGCTCACTGTTCTCAGGGATTCTGCAAGCCAAGTTCTAATATCAGCCTGAGGCATTACTTCTAACTCAAGGTAGTTGTGCATCTTATATCACATGAGCTGTTTAGCTTAGTGGTCCACCCAAGAGGCATCTCCATACAGTACTGTGATGAAAGCTGCTAATTGCCATCCAGTCATTCTTCTGCCCTTCTTTTTTCAGTAATATAATCCACGCTCTATCCTGAGTTTTAGGTAGCAAGAGGCCACACATGTAAAAGATACATCTCTCAGATTTACTTGAAACTTCTGTAGCCATGTGCACGTTCTTACCAATGGAACGTAAGCAAACTATCATGTGGACAATTCCTTCTTTCCTTCCTTGCCCTCTACTACTTGACTTTTCTCCTTCCTGTGGGTTGTAACAAGGTCATGGAACTTGTTAGCCAGGTTTGACCACATAGTTAAGGGCTTTGTATTAAGGAACTGCTGAGCAGCAGAATTTATTACCCTAGAGAGGCTGGGATTCTTGAACCTCATGTAGCAGAATCACCCAGCACCCACTCAGGCTTCCTGCTTGCCTCTGCACTACACTGTGAAAGATACTAATTTTTACCTTTGAGTCATTGTATTTTTGCTTCTATTTATTATCAAAGTTTAGTCTCTGCACCAACTAATGCAGATAAGTATATGTAGTTATAACAAAGAGAAACTTGACCAATCAATAGAAATTTGATGGAACTTCTGTAGAGTTTATAGAGCATCTGTGACGTGTTATGACCCATGGCTCTAGGCACAATACTCTATGTTACCTAAAGCAACTGGATACATTGACATCATCAGCTGTCCCCTAAAACAGTAACTCTCAGGTGACATGCCAACGGCTGTCCCCTACCTTCCTTGGTAGCTAGAATGGATGAGGAAGCAGCACATTTGAGCAAAGAAAGAGAAGAGGCACTCCACCTGGTATCAGGATGCTCCAATGACAGTGAGGATGGATAGATTTGACTGTCAGTTCTTCACTGATGCTCATATTATCTTCTGCCCTGTCTTTCTAACAGATTCTGCCAAGTTCTGGGGCAAATTGGCAGCCTCAACTGAAAAAATAGTCAAATAAAACTGTCATAAAGAAACTGAGAGATGAAGTCCCTAGTTTTTCTGCTTAATAGTAATGGCTGAATTTTGGTTAGCATTCTTCCCTGCTACAACAGTGGTGGCAACATGGGTGACCAGGTACATGAAAATAACCCTGATGAAGAGAATGATACTATGAAACTATGACAAAACTTAGATTCAACCATGTCTTCAGGAGAAACCAGCAACCAATGGGACACAAAGTGGGAGAGTAAAAATGGAGACTGTTGAGGACAAAGTAGCCACTGGAAATGACAGAAGAAAGAGCTGAACTAACTTGTAATAGAAAAATAACTTAAATCACCATGGTTAAGGATGTTGACTTTGGCTGGGGCTCTGCCAGAATCAGGGAAGCTCTTAAATTAGGGATGAGAAATCCAGCCATTTTGCTTGTGGGAGGTTTTCATGGCTGTTTTTATTGTTATCCTCACCCATTTGGTTATATCCCCTCCAGGATGGTGTGAGCTGGGAAACCTGGACTACATTTATAAAATATAAATATCTACATGCAAAGCAAATCTTCATTATTTATCATAGAGGTCTGCCTGGGAATCATAATAAACAATTAGATAGTGAGCAGGGGGGCAGGCATAAGAGTGGACCAAGCATGTCCTCCTCCAGCAAGGAAGGAAAATATTCTGGGGTCAGGCCAGACTCCTCTGGGGATCTTTTTTCACAATAACAAACTAGACAGACATACTTTCGTCTCAAAGTGCCTTTCAGAATTCTATGATGGTCCAAGTCAATTTTTAGAGATCTTAAGTTGATATAAACATACTGATATTTATGTTCTCAACCTAGCATATGCAGAACATCAAGAATTGGACGTTCACCAAATAATTCAGATTTATGGACAAAAAAATCAGGAAATCATTTCCAGAATATGCAGAGCTATTAACAAAATCTAAATGTGAGGGAAATAAAAATCAGTTAGGCTAAGGAACTTGGGGAAATAGGAACTGCCAATCAAAATGTCCATACAAGAGGCAAATTGAATAAAGAATGTACATAAATGACTAATTCTTTTAAAATACAGAAAACAATGTTGTATCCATTTATTTTGCTTGTTTACTTATGGGTTTATGTATATGTTTTTTCCACATAACTATCTCATAAGCTCTTTGGAGATTTAAGCTCTATTTACAATTCATGGTTGCCAGTGAGTGAAGCAACATCTCAGAAGTGAGGTGGACATGACTTAGAAGATTGTGTGTGGCAGAAAAGGTTTGTCATTTCAGAACTCTAAATATATTGTTATTTGTGCTCTCTATTTCTTAAATAGCCACCAACTGAGGTCTTGTTTGATAATTAGGTGGGAAGATTTTCCATAAAAATATGAAACACATAGTCATGAAGATTAGAGTAAGTGTATGTATAGTTGTTACATATTAGGGACTCAATAAATAGTAATAAAAACAACTTACAGCCTTGGAATGTACTGAGTCTGTCACCTGACACAGAACATTTTATACCTTTTTCACAAGTTATCTCATTTAGTCCTCACAATTATGTTAGGAGATAAAAGATATATTATCCCCCTACTGTAGGTAAGGGAAATTCCATACAGCACTCCTCCATGGATGGTTTACCATTCTCTTGAAACTTTAGCAATCTTCAAACACAAGTGATAAGTAAATAATATAAATGTGTGAAAAGGCCAACATTCAAGTAACACTCAGTAGCATTATAAATAATATCTATTTATTTAGAATTTTTTTCTATTTTCACATCTGAAAATAGAGACTTGTACCATCTTTTTCAATTTATCATGAAATAACAATACATTTGGGTTTCATGTAATATAAAATATTGAATTTCTGAAAGAAATCCTGAGGCTTGGACTAACTTGCATGGTTTATAACTGTTCCAGGAAGGTTGAACTGGGCTTTAGACTTCCAGTTGATCTTAACTACTTGAAGGTGTAAAGAAAACACATCATTCAAACTCACAGGGCATGAATTAATGGCTTTCTGTCACCAACCTCTTTTTTCCCTACTCAATGGGTCAAGGGCCCCATGGCCTCCTCTTTCCTCTCTGGGGAACTTTGGGAAATACTTTTTTGAAAACATAGCTCCTGAGCTGCTAGCACCTGTATTTTGTCTCAATCAAGACGGGTCTGCTTGTTCAGAAAATATTTCTTTAAGAAGTTGAGAATGATTTTGGGGCTCATCAGTTGAGAATATAAACTGGCCCACTTTAATCTTGGTCATGGGAAAAGTGACCATATAATTTATTGTCCAAACTTAGATACCTTTGAGATTGAAAGGAGGTGCTAATAAGAATTACTCTGGGATAACAAGCATACACTTGTCACAGGCAAAGGGAGCTATGAGTCTTGTGGGTCAAGTTAGGGATTATTTTCCTTATCCTCAGAGCAATGGGAAGACCCTGGAATTTTCAAATAAAGTAGAATAATCAAATGTATGTTTTGAAAGACAAGATCTCACAGATCAGTACACTGTGGAGGAGCCAAAAGTGACTGTAGGTAAAAAAGTAGTCCAAGAAATACTATAGTAGCAAATATTAGAGTGAGGCAATAGAAATAGATGGAAGCATTCAGATTTAAGAGGTCTATTGAGGTTATCAAACAACTGAACATGCAGATGGTTTAGATGAGGTTAGCAGAGGAATTAGAGGGAAGAGACAAGGATGGCTCCTTTATTATTTATCTAACCAGATCGATGGTGAGGCCACTTGTTGGGAAGTGGCAGAGTTCTGAGATGGTGGATGGGGTAGTGAGGAGTGGAGATCATGAGTTTAATATTAGACATATATATATATATATATATATATATATATGTTAAAAGCTTAGAGATACTCAAGATGAAATTTGTATTATACATGGTTCTCCAGAGAAACAGAATATATATATATATAATTTATTATAAGGAGCTGATCATGCAATTATGAAGGATGATGAGCTCAAAGATCTGCAGGATGAGTTGACAAACTGGAGACCCAGGGGAACCAATGGTATAGTTTTAGTCCCAAGGCCTGTAGCCTTGAGAATCAAGAAGACCTAATGTTTCAGTTTAAGTCTAAAGGAAGGAAAAAAAAAACAAACAAACCCTGATATGTCAGTTCAAATGCAGGAAGTCAGGAGGAGTTCCCTCTTACTTGAAGGAGGGTCAGCCTCTTTGTTCTACTCAGTTCTTCAACTGATTAAGTGAGGCCCACCCACATTAGGGAGGGCAATCTTCTTTATTCAGTATACAAATAAATTTTTAAATGTTAATCTCATCCAAAACCCTCACAGGAATATCTAGAATAACGTTTGACCAAATATGTGGGCACCCACAGCCCAGTAAAGTTGACACATAAACTATTCACCACAACATCTCAATAGAACATACAGATCTGAACTCAGAGAAAAGACACAGCCTGTAGATTTAATTGAAGAATTATCCATGCAAAGATGATAACTAAACTATTGGACCTTGACAAAATTGCCCATAGAAGAGAGTTTAGTGTTCCTATTCCTGGATCTTCTTCTAATTCCCTGAACTCTATAATCATCATCATCCTCCCTTATGAAGATATAAAGCATATTTATTCCCAAATTATAAATGTTTGTTTGGATTAGTGCAAGAGTCCACTAACTGGTCTGCCTGCTTTCACTCTGGCCCACCTTCAGTCTCTTCTCAAGACAGCAACACAGTGCCCTTTGAAATAAAAAGTTTCATTGTGAAGGTCTTCTGTTAAGAATACTTCAGTGGTTTTTCACCTCACACCCAGTGAGACCCAGAGTCCTTCCAATGACTCACAAAGCTTTAATCCCTTTGGCCTCATCTTTCTTTCCTTTCCTACTTGCTAATTCATGTTCTGGCATATTGGCCTACTTTTTTTCCTCCAAGATGTCAGTGATACTCCTGTCTTCATTCCCTCTACTTGAAAGGCACTTCTCCCAGGAATCTGCAGGCTTTGCTCCCTCATCTTCTCTAAGTCTTTATGCAAAGGTCACCTTTATAGGGCATCTTCCCCTGACACTATTTGAAAATATTTCTACCTCCCCCAGCCTCTCCCACCCTCACTCTCCCACATCAATTTTTCCTTCAATACTTTTACCATCTAGCACATTTTACACAACACATGCTTTACATACTCACACACTCTTGTATGTACATATACATACATAGATATTAACTGGTTTTATTTATTTATCTTGCTTATTCTCCATATTCCCCACTGGAATATCACTTCCACAAGAAAGGCTTTAGTCATTCCCCATGTCTGTATCTGGGTGCTTAGAAATGTGCCTCTGCATATAGTAGGAGCCAAATAAATATTTATCAAATAAAAAAAGGGGAGCAAGTCAATAATCAACTAAAACAGACCCTGTGTTACCATGTCAGATATTCCAGGTAATTGTGTAACATGGCTTTATGTTAAAAATGATCCTGTTATTATTTCCAGATTGAAGGTCAGACCGGAGAAGTTGCTATAAATCAAACTTTCAGGTCAACCATGCAGTGTGGCTAAGAACAGATGCTAGATTTTCTAAGACAGTCCTTTTGCCTTTGCTGTGGGTCCCCAAATACTTTAGGGAGGTTCTTGGCCACTTGGTTAAAGAGGGGAACCTCGATCTATCCACCTTGCCAACCCTGCCTGTGTCTGGACATTTAGTTGGTTCAAACTGCTGTAACAAAAATACTGTAGTCAGGGTGGCTTAAACAACAAGCATTAATTTCTCACAGTTTTGGAGGCTGAGAAGTTTGGGATCAAGGGGCCAGCAGATTTGGTGTCTGGTAAGGATCTGCTTCCTGGTTCAGTGATGGTTACATTCTCATTGCATCTTCACATGGCAAAAGTAGTAAGGAAGCTCAATGAGATCTCTTTTATAAAGGCACTAATCTTATTCATGAGGGCTCCACCCTCGACCTAATCACGTCCCAGAGATCCCACATCCATATGCCATTATATTGGAGATTAGGGTTCAACATATGAATTTGGGTGGCACCTTGCATCTCCATCCCTCTCCTGAGCTCAGTCCCTCTACTGACCACCATGCACAAATGTAATCTGGACACGTAGCATGTAGTAGACATCCTTTAAAAACACCTTAAACCAACAAAAACAGAATTAGAGAAAAAAGAGAGAAGACACAGGAACCATGGCTACTGAGTGTCCAAGACTGAAAGGGAGAAGAAGGAGAATGAAATCCAGAGGGCTGAAAGCAGCCTCTGTCTGTCTCCTGGTTTTTCCTCCAGAGTGTCATATATTCCTGTCATCTCCATGAGTCTCCATGAGACCTAATATGGTAGTGTTCCCCCACATATTTCTCTCCTGAGGCATTTTCAGCTACTCTACTTCTATGACAGAGATATTTAAGAAACTGGGGCACAGGGGTCCAATCCATTCATTCATTCACTTATAAAATAAATAGTATTTATATTCAAAAATATTTATGAAGCCCATACTATGTGCTGTTGTATGCCAGGTTATGGGGAGTTCAGCAGAAAAAAAAACAAAAAATGAAACAAAACAAACAGAAAAAAACTGGACATAATGCTGCTCCCTTAAAATTCATGGAAGTTTACACATGACAACTGAGAAAGATGTCATCCTTTTTGACAAGACCAAAATACTCCTTACCTGATAGTCCCTAAACAGCCCAGTCTCTTCAGTTGAAATCAAGGAAGAAAGTTTCCCCCGATCCTTATTGCTTTTTCCTGGGTACCATTTCCTCTGTGTCTAGACAAAGCATCTGCCCATTAAGAACACCAATCTTGCAAACCGTCCTTTACCCTTCCCCCACCCCACAAATTACTCAAGACAGCAGCAAAGCCAGAACACCATTTTGAACCTGCTTGAAAGGGCACAAACCCCTTTAGGCTGCTTAGGATATTATCTTTTTCCCTTAAGTGGTAACCAGATGACCTGAAAAGGCTCACTGAGCTTCCAAAAGGTGCTTCACCAAAAATGAAGGAGGTATTTGGGCCCTAAGAAACTCTGGATCATTACATAATATTTGCCTTAAATGCAACCATAGAACATTGCACATTAAGGTTTGGCAATCAGAAGGCTGAGCCCAAAGATGGCTTCTTCAATTCCTTTTAGAGGAATTGGAATGGAGATTTTACTTTGCTCCTCTTCCTATCACAGAGGGTGATCTCCCTGAAGACTTTACTGGCAGCCTCATCCTGCCAAAAGCATCCACTGTCCACAGAGCTCTTGCCTCTCCTCCCAGAGAACCACAGTCCCGTGAGAAAGCACGTTCGCAGTGCTGCTCTGTGGGAAACACCAGGAGGAGGACTCTTCCCAAATCTGTGCGAACTGAGTAACTGGAAGCAACACTCACCAGTTTCCTTGTTTATGTTATTCTCTGTAAAAATACTGGAAACCCAAAACAAGTCAGAAGCGTGTTGGCACTGAATTATGTCAGGACAAACATTCCATTCAAAAGAATCGCTGGATTTATTTTAATAGCTGAGAAACCTGGAGACATGTGCAGTCTATTCTTGCTGTCAATTTATGATCTTTAAAAACATTTTTTAAATTGACTGGTCTTTAAATACATCCCACCTCATCTTGTTCCAGCCAAGTTTTACAGATGCCATTTTAAAAATCAATTCAAAGAGCAGCCATAAACTCGAAAGCTTCCTCCTTGAGGTGTAGATGGCAGAATGTAATTTTGTTTAATTTTAATTGACAGAGATGTCAGCCTAAGAGACTATTTTAGAATATTAGTAGGAACAGTAAACTTGTGCCTTGACATTTTTTATAGTTATAATGGTATAATTCCCTGGAAAAAAAAAATCTCCACTGTCAGGATTTACACTAAAGCCACACATGTGTTACTCTTTTTTTTTTCCACTTGGTAAAGGAGTGACAAATGTATTACTAATTACACAATTGCTTTATTATGTGGAGCTGTAACTAAAATCTTTTCTGGATTTTCCAGCAAAATTGAGCTTCTTTCAAAATGATTAATTCTAGTAAATGGACTTGGGTAGAAAAAATTGATTCCAGCTGAAGGAAAACTAGCTCCCTGCCCTCTTCAATTGGATATCCTGAAGTGGGTAACACAGAAACTACTTAGGACAAACTTCCAGGACTAGGATTATATTATTGAGTTTTACCAGTGTAGGAGTTTTCCAACAAGAGATGTGAGAAGCCAGAAACTTAATTCTCCTAATTTTAGGTATAAACATAGACAAAACTTAGAAGTCCAAGGGTGGTAGAAATTGGGATTACTTTGGGTTTTTAAACCTTCATGTTTGGGCAAATGCCTCTTTTTGAACTTAGGTAGCACCCGGTATGTACTTCAGCCTTAGAATTTATTACATTTTGTCAAAATAATGTCTTTATTGGTCTTCACCATTAGACTCCACTGACATGTCTCAATTAACTTTGTACCCATGATGCTTCACATAAGCCTTGGCACATTATAGGTGCTCAACAAAAGTGAGCTGAAGAGGAGTGGTAATTTTAACTCAGTTCAAAGAAACCAAGGGATGGCATCTCTACAACTTTGGGATCACACAGAGAATGCTGTTTTTCCAAAAATGGTTCCTGCAACCCTAGGAATAAACCTTTGGTCCTCAAAAGGAATGTGTCATGCTGGAGAGGAATATCCTTCATCAACTTCTCAAGGGTTCTCAGAGCTAAAAGGGTGTCCAGAGCAACAGCAGCAAAACAGACAAACAAACAAACAAACAAAAATCAATGAGCATAGCAAGGGGTTTATGCAGGACATCTTCAGGACATTAACCAAGGCAAAAGAAACTTGAAAAGATAGCAGATTTTCAACTTAGATATTTCGTCCCAAAATTTGAAATCAATTTTAGTACAGCCCACTGATGTCAAAAAACTTCACTAAATCCCCTTCTTTATTAAAGAGTGATTACAGGGGGGTGAGGGTAGCATGATGCAAGGGAGACAGATAGGTATTCACCATTGCATAGATTACACATTAATGAGAACCTGTATGCAAATTTAGCATTGTGACAAGCTTAGAAAAATGCTTAAGAAATGGGAATTAAAATAATACTAAGAGCTAAGTATAAGAAGAGG
This sequence comes from Orcinus orca, assembly GCF_937001465.1. Taxonomy (NCBI): domain Eukaryota; kingdom Metazoa; phylum Chordata; class Mammalia; order Artiodactyla; family Delphinidae; genus Orcinus; species Orcinus orca. The sequence continues at coordinate 71,022,558 of NC_064560.1, forward strand.
AAATGTGTGTCCAATACCAGTAGCAGTACAAACTGCTAAGAACCAGGAAAAAGATTAGTTATCAGAAGATAAAAGGAACCATCCTAGCATTTGGTGTGGTTCTTGGAAGAAGAAGAGGATTTGAAAAAGTAGCCATAAGGGTGAAGCAATTTTTAGAAGAAAGCTTGTAGTGAGCCAAGGCAGGACAACACGGAAGCACATAGTGGGTTTGGAGAATGGAGAAGAGTTTGACGTTACTAAAATTTCGATTGATCTATGTGTAATGGGTGATCTGGTTGAAATAATATATTAGGGTTTCCTCATGGCAGACTATAATACTGTAATAACTCATAAGAAGTTATGCCAAAAAGTTAATGTATGCACCATCTTTATTTACCTCTTAAAACTGCCCATCACAAAGCCATTATCTATAGTCTTTCCTTACCAAGAGAGACAGTGGTATCAATATAAAACAGTAACTAAGAGTTTGCCTACAAAGCATTGTCCAAAAAATTTGAATTTCACATATTTAAAGCAAAGTCTAGGAGTCCCCTTGGATCTGTATTTCCATTTAATTCCAACAGATTGAATTTATATTGGTGTTTAATAAATGGTGTTCTGAGGTGCATAGTAAGGTATTAACTGGTGTTTCTTCACAAAGACTTAATGGTCATATGCATTGTAAAGATGCTGTGAGGGCCATCTTTCTTGAGGAGATTCACGATGCACATCTGTAGATAAAAAGCTCTGAATGTACTGCAATCAAAAAACCAGCTTAAGTATATTTCATCTCCACTCTCACAGACTTTTTTTCACCATGAAAATTTACTCTGTGTGTGTGTGTGTGTGTGCATGCGTGAGCGCACATGTGTGTCTAGAATAACCATTAACATCTCACTGACTTAGTATTTTAGGGAACGTATTTTGGGAAATTTCCAGAGCTATTACTGAGCTGTTGCAGTTGTAACTTTGGATGGAACCAGTTGCTTTGAACTCCCCCCAAAGCCTTCTGGGACAACAGATACTTCCGGGTCTTTGCTAATCATTTTATCCTTGAAGTGTACAGAAACAGATTCCTCTCACCCAAATTATACTTAAAATAATTTTAGAATGTTGCTACTGAATCCATCCAACTTTATCATTTAAAACATTTTAATGTACTATATACTTTCCCTGCCGAAGTATTTCCACATACTAAATGGAAGGAAAAAGCCTTTCCACGTCTTGTTTTCAGAAATTGACAGATAAATTGAGTAAATCTTCCAGCCTCTACCTAATGCCTTCAGCTCAGTAAAACCTGGCCTGCATGCAATGTTGACATTGTGATGCAAATAAATTATTATATGGGAGTTTAACTTTTATAACCAAACTCCTCAAAGGTAAGAGTGGTGAAGGTGAAGGCAGCCTTAATCACTCCAAAGAGAAAGTTATATAGGAAGTGAGGTACTAGCAAAGATCAGTGTCTTGCCTGAGTCCCGTAGCTAATTTGTGACAAGACACTACAGTGGAACCAGATGGTCTGTTTCCTCTCACTACTCTTTCCCCACCACAGAAGATCTCACACTCCCAGCAAGAGGAAATTTCCATTGACTTAGGGATGAAGGCTTGAGGAAAAAAAAACAAAAAAACGTAGAGGCTTCCGATAAAAATTATTTGTAGGAGGGATGAAACAGTTATTGCCAAGTCAACAAGTGATAGAGGAAACTTTGGAGACAGAGTAAGAAATTCTATCTTCCCTCCACATGTGTGTTAAAGAACATGTTTGCAGGTATGCTCTTCAGGGAAATGAGCCAAAAGGCCAGGTAGAGATGAAATGTACACCAAGTAACCCAGTCAAGGTAAACAATTCAATGCATTTTAATATTGGTGTCTGACTGCAGAAGACACGGGTGATGTTTGTCTCTGCATTCATTCTCTGGCCTCCCTGTTCACTAGCAGCCCACCTCTAATTTTTTTTTTTTTTTTTTGTAATCCAGCAGGAGAAATACAGTGGTGAGGGGTGGAGCTGAGGGCCAAGAAGGGGAAACCAAGGGCAGTGCAGCCGATGCTCTGCGATCTGGGAGCGTGTGAATTTTAGGTCAGCTAAATCAGGACACGAAGCTCCAGCTGCTAAACCACAAAGCCCCACATATAGTTTCCCTGGCTCAATTGCTTCCCAGCCTCAAATCTGCGGAAGAGAGAGCCTTCCATGGGGGGAACCTTCTTCTTCCCCAATTAGTGCCTTTTCACAGCGGCAGGATGGAAAAGGTTTTACTCGGCAACATTACTGAGTATCAGTAATATGCAAAAGATCTGTGAAATCAATTCCCATTATTTCAAAGGACGCTGCATAGTAAAAATAATGCATAGTAAAAACACTGTAATGAAACTACTGCTTAATCTGCCGTGATTATCTAAGACGAACCAGCAACTGTTTCATCCTTATTTTGCAGCATCTGCTCAGTGGTACATAAACTGCGTGTGCCATAGTAAGACTTCATGTTTGGGAGGTTGAAACTGAATTTGGGGGTGTCTTTGGGATAGAAGCTCTAGGGGACTTAATATTGGGCTGAAGATGATTAAAATGTTTCCATTCTCACCTCTCCTATTTCATTTGTTTAATGCATTGTTCTCTGAATTATCCTTTCTTTTTTTTAATGGAAAAATTTTAAAAGCTCAAAGAATGAATGGTAGTACAGCATGTTCTTTTTAAAGAAAAAAAAAAGCTAGGTTGATCATTATGCAAATGGCACACTGCCCACATTCCCCCTCCCCCATTTGCCCCTCTGCCCCTTGCTAATAACAGTCAGCCTTGTTTGGCTGCAGCTTGGCAAAACTCTCAAACATTTTTGCCGCTCTATATTTCAGCCATGACTTTTGTCATATTTTGAAGAGAAACCTGCACCTGGCCAACTAACTTGCATGCCAAGATCCAGCCCATTGAGATTTAAAATGGATTTGAATCGGTTGGCCTATGAAATTTCAAATGGATAAAAAAAAGGAAGCAGTAAAAAGTCACAGTAGAGTTTTCTTACAGAGGTGAAAATAAAATAAAGGATATCCTGAGAGGTAGCATTTACTTCTCAGTATCTTTAAAACCACAGGCAGTATTTTTTTGCCCTATGCAAAGGTGAGGAAAGAGAAAGCAGTTAATAAAAGGTGTCATGAGAATAGAATGCATTTTTCTTTGGGCATCACTGATGCAAAGAAAGAGTTTATGTTTTTTTATTGTTATTACAACTTACAGTTAACCTGATGCACAGGTATTTGCTGTTTGACAATGTGTAATTTGTTACCTTTTGGGTAAACACTTTAGTGAGAAATGGAGCCCTCCTTTTCTCTAGGGATTTGTGATTCCACAAGAAGTCTCCCCAGCATCTTCTCAACGCTGATGCTTTCTGCTCGGCCAGGAGGAAGACAAGCAGAGAAAGTTAATATGTTTGTCAATTTTGGTCCCTAGTGAGAACTGTACCACGGAGGCAGCAGGCATCTGAAACTGCCAGGTCATCAAAGGCAGACTGGCTCTCGACTCAGCCAAATGAAGCCCCCAAGCGCCAAACAGCGCCTACTTCAGTCAAACTGAAATGTGCTTATGAATCACTTCAGATCTTGTTAAAAATGCCTGTCGTGAATGAGTGCATCTGAGATTCTGCATTTCTAACAAGCTTGGGAGCTGATCGATGGTCAACCAAAGGACGGATGCTGCTCTTCCATGGACCATACCCTGAGTACCACAGTTTGATAGATTGGGCCCCTTCCTTTCACTCAAGAATCACCCACTCTAAAACAAACTTCTAAATGTCATAGAAAACTGGACCCAATCCTAGAAAAATGGAAAGTCATGGCCCCCGAACCACAGACACAATCTTATCAAAAGCATTTCTTGAGGTCAGACAACATACTCCAAACACGAGGCAGTGAAAGCAAGAAAGTAAAGAGCTGAGACTCATAAAGAAAATCCATGTCCAGGAAGAGGAGATCCAGAGGCACTTCTTCTATGCTCAAAGTCATCAGCTGGTAAGGGCATCACTTTCCATATCTTCAGTTTTATTTGTCGATGTTTTGATCTAATTCCGTTTAATGTGTATATATATATATATTTTTTATTGCAAGCAGGCTCAAATCTACTTGTTACAGAAGAAATCCATAGATTCAAAAACAATTAAAAACCACACACACAAAATAAAATTTCATTCTCCCTCATTGTGTAACAAAAGTGTAGTTATTATTTGTGACATTCTGTGTAGTCAAGTGGTGGCTGGGTGGTTGATCATTGACAAAGGTATTGGAGAATTCACCCTAAGTCCTAAAGACATCTTGGCTCATTATACGGATGCATTCTGACAAATGGAGCTCATGGCAAGCTGAACTGTGACTTTTTAAAGATTTGATTGAACTGGAAACAAGTAATGTTAATATTTTCTGATTGATATTAAACACTTTCCAGATGACACACTTACTTTAGCCTACAAAAGGACAAAAAGGATTAGTTTGTATTTAAAACTACTGCACAAGGACTATTCCCGTGGGTTCATCTCTCAGCACCTGTTCCACTCTGCAGGTAAACTCATGCCTTGGTGTAACCAGACGTGGCAGCCACATTAGCAATAATGGGTTCACTCTTTCTGTTATCTTGTCTTCTGAGTCAATGTTGCCTAAATGAGAGAATCTCATCAGTTATAAAACTCTTTTTTTTTTCTGGCCAAAAAACAAAGGATGGAAAAGAGAAGAAAAATTGTTTGAGCGTAATATTGCTGCTGAATATTCCTATTTCCCTTTATGTTGCAGTGTTATTTTTATAGTGGCAATCCAATTTTTAAACAAACTTTCCAGATATGGACACTTATAGGAAGGTAGTGATTTCACCTCAGCCACGTGGGAGGTACCAGTGAGGAAAAAGCACAGATGTGGTCTTCAAATGTAAGGGTATGAGTGATGGCTAGGTCAAGTTACATATACATCTTGTATTTTTATTCCTACATAGAACTGAGAAACTAAAATGTATTTTTTCCTAGTTTATCTATGGCTTATCTATTGGGATAATGTTTCTGTACATATGAGTTGGCAGAAGGGATGGCAAGTAGCTTATTGAAATAAGGAACCTGACCAAAATATTTTTTAAATGTCCTAGTAAATAAAAGAATGTAAATCAAAATTGAATATCATCCACTCAAGTCACAATCTACTTATTTTGTCAATGAACTATCTCAGAGTTCCTTGTTGAAATTCAGGCTTTACCCCTTAGAGAGATATAAGCAAAAAATATACACGAGCAGTAGATAAAATGTTCCTTCCTTCCACATTTTAGAGAATTCTTTTCCAGGAAGGTTAAAGTCCTTAACTGACTTTCAGAGTGATTCACTTTTTATTCCACAGGTAATCTGTTTCTGTCCTTGTTTTACCAAATGTTCCCCTTTCTGTACAATTTCAAACATATCTCCATTTTAGAAGTAAATGATTTTGTAAATGCCGTGTTTTACACACGACTGCCAAAGACTCTAAATCTGAAGAATTCTCCTTTTACAGACAGGGATAAACAACTCCATTTGGAAGTGTCAATAGAAGCCTGCATTGTAGGTTGTGAATCGTTCCAGTGTTATTTTTACAAGTGATATGTTTATTTTTGTGATCAGTGAGAGGTTTCGTCTATGAGTCCCAGCTGAGAATCCCAAGCACTTCCTCAGTTCCCAAGAAATGGAGAACACCTGGGAGAGGACTCACTCAATGAAAACTACAAACTCTCACCCCAAACACATGCAGACAAGATGCACTAGAGCTGCTGCTCTGTTGTCCATTCGGAAACAAACAAAAATACAAATCAAATCGAGTATTTCTGTCTTATCGTCTTTCACCTCCCGTCTTTAATTTAAAACAAGCAGATAAAGAAATAAACATTCGCCCAAAGCACCCCCCCCCCAGGCCATTAGGATCTCCAAAGTAAATAAAAAGTGGTACTGCCGGGAGTGAATTGCTGCTTCAATTCCAGGGAGAATCCTGATTTTAGCACCACTGTACCAAATTTGTCATTTAGGGAAGCTCTTGTTCCCTTTATTGAGTTCCACTGTAGCGAACAATTTCTGCCTGCATCCCTCGTGTGTCCTTTTGGTTTATTATCTTTCACTGTGAATTGAGCCTCTACCATCAGTTTCACGGGAAGCCTAATTTCGTTCACTGCTTATACATATGAGGAGACACCCCTCCCGGCCTCCCTCTCTCCCAATGTTCTTATCAAATGAAGAATTGTGGATAAGGGTTAGGTGCAGATAAACATGAGTGTAGCACTTCCAGAAAGGTCATGACCCCCCCATAAGGTGCTTCTTGTTATGCCTGACCTTCAGATTTTCATCATCAGCCCGCCTGACAACTTAATAATGCAGAGGAGCAGAATTCATTTCGCCCCTCTGAGAGAGCCAGCACGGGACGCCCTTTTCCCTGATTATTTCTCTGCACTCCCGGCTGCCCTTTATAAGCCAACCAGAACTCCATCAATCATGCTCCTCTCTTCCCTCGCCCCCTCGGCCCCCAGTTCTGAGGCCTCTAAAACCTGCCCCGTTCCTTTTGTCTGGGGCTGCCATGGGTATACAGCGATCCCCAAAAGGGGGGTGATGGGAAAATAAAACATCTTTAGCAAATCATTGCTCCAGTTCCCATGTCTGTGCATTTGTGTCAGAACACAGTGAATTTCTTTTTCTTTCTTGTTTTTTTTTTTTGGAAGAAATCCTTGAAAAAGTTCTTATTCTCATTTGTGTGTATGACTGTCATGCACCATCTCTCTTAATGAGCTCTGATCAGTGCTGGGGTTTAAAATACCCCTCTAATGTAAGTTAGAGGTTTCCTGGCCTGGTTTCTTCATTATTGTGGGTACTGTTGTTATGAGAGTTTTTATTGTTCTGGAAGTAGTAAAAGGAGATGAAACCTGTTTCCCACCTTCCTTCCTGACCCTCTTTTCTCCTGGCTGCAGCAGAGAGAAAGAGGGAGAGAGGAGAGAGAAAAACAGAGCCGGGGATGAAAACATACAGACGGTGGGAAGAGAGAGCAGACCGGTTTGTGGGAGGAGTGGGGCATTTGGTTCTCCTTGGTCAAAGTGAAAACGGCATGCAGAAGTTTGCAGGGAAGAAGAGTGTAAGTGCTTTGGGAAGGTGATGATATAGACTGGAATTGGATTCTAATAGCTGTAATAAACCTGTTCTATAAAATATGCATGGACTTCACCCTTCACCTTGAAAGCATTTTCCAGCCAGTAAAGAAGAAGTTTTAGAGGACAGTATAGTGCGGGTCTCACTAACAGGGCACAGAGTGCCCCTGGCCAGCACTGGGACCATGGCCTATGACAGCTGCCTTTTCTTTCTTGAAAATGGACAGCATCTCCCCTCAGTCAGCATCTCAGATGGATGAGGGACTGTCAGCCTATCCAGCTAGACCACTTGCATCCCCAGCTGCTAGGGAGCAGGATGGAAATTTGTGCTCAATTGGACTGGGGTGTCAGTGTCAGCCCAGCTCACATTAGGCTGCTGCACTGAATGAGAATTTTTTTTAAGAAAGGGAAAAGAAAAGAATATGCAATGGAAAATACAATACATTCACTTCATGGCCAAATATCCATTAAAGGAAAAATCAAAGAAACAAACGACAACCAAAAAAAAGAGATCTTAAATAATCTTTGACAATAACAAAGCCAAGAGGTAAGTGCAGACAATATATCACATAATGTTTAATCAAAGGCATACATCCATCCTCTACTTCCCAGTAAAAATATGCAAAACCCTATGTTGAAACAGAAAGCAAGTTACCAGTTTTTCTTTTTTTTCTTTCTTGAGTGAGTGACCGGCAGCCTCATAACAATGGGTCTCTCAGGAAACACAAGAATTAATCTACATACCTTTAATTGAGTGCCTACTGTGTACCTGGTCCTGAGCGAGATGCCATGGTGCTCAGAACCTGATATTACCAGGAAACTTGAATTATAGATGGAGTGGGGGCATCTAAAATCAAGATTTCTGATGTTAACATCTTATTTTGAACACCTATGTCCCCAAATGAAAAGAATTAGATTGGAACAGGTGACTTTGACCTGACCTCCAAGAATTTAGTGTGCATTTGTGTAGTTCACGTTGCATGTATTCATATATATTTTTAGAATAAAGAAGTCACTTTTCTTATGCTATGGATTATTATGCTATGGATTATTCTTATGCTATGGACTATTCTACCCAGGGACCTTTAATTTGGTAGACTGGGAGACTGGAGACACTAGGAATGATCATCACTGCCTCCTCCATGTTTATCCTGTAGTCCTTAGGCTAGAGCAGACTGTTTGGCAGTGGAGATACCCTTGAAGAGGCAGGTTTAAAGTGGAAGATGATGAATTTATCTTGACATTTCTTGATTTTGATGCATGCCAGACATGCAGGTGGAGCTATCTGTGGATGGACAGTTGTATACATGAACACTGGGGTGAGATCAAGACTAAACAGATAGTAGAAACCATGAGAAGAGAGAGAAAAGTGTGAAGAATGAGAAGAGACGTAAAGAGAGAAAGCTGGAAAACACCAAGTGTAAATGAGAAAACTATGTATGCAGCACAAGAAATGTTCAGAAGTATAGAATTAAATTACTTTGTTTTTATGTTTATTTATTTCTTTAACATTCCTCTCCATTTCCCCCATCATGTAAGTTCTGTTAGGGCAAGGACTTGCTCACAGATAAATCTGGAATATAATAGAATCCCAAATAAATATGTGTTTACAAATAAAAATTAATGGATGGGTAAAAGGAAAACCTGGAGAATGAGGTATCACAGGAGCACAGAAGTAGAGCTTATGTCTTATATCCTTAGAAGGATGTGAAAAATGGAACACTGAGAGAATGTGCAGTTGACGAACTAGGAAAAAAGACATTGGATTTGCCAATTGGTAATTGGTTGAGGGCTCTTTCAACACAGCGGTGAGAGGAGAAACTGGATTGTTGAATGCTGAAAAATGAAAGAAGGCAGTAACATATAGGCTGCTGAATTTCTTTTCAAGAAATGTCTGGATAAAAAAGTCTTGGCAGCCAGGCATGTGGGTAGATTTGCAACAGATGCTTTTCTCCCTTTTCAAGTATTTATTGGCTATGGTCAGAGCTGAGCATCTTAGGCAGACTTGCTTTGCTTTGCCCAGGTAAATGTAATAACTTATTTATACCTATAGTTAAGCACACAAGGAACTAGGAATTTAATAGGTACTTTTTTTATAAAGTGATGTATATTAATTACATAAAATACAAAAAAATGGAAGAAAATAAAAACTTTGCCTTTTTATCCATGTTTAATATTTTGTTTTATAATATTTTTACCTATGTATATTTAAAAAAGGAACCATTCTGTATTTGTAGTTTTATATCTGTATGTTGTCATATTTTTTTCATGCGTCATGCTATTAAATGTTTTTAAAATAGGATTTTTTAGTTGACCCCATAAAATGGAAATACATCTATATCAATCCATCTCTCTCTCATATGTATATAATTCATTATATATATATATAATTCATGTAATATCTGTATATATAATTTATACTTATAACCTGTACATAATTTATTTGTACATATGCTATATATGTAAATATATTATATATAATATACATATTTATAACTTATCTAACTATTTTTCTATTTGGGGATATTTAGGTTCATGGAGGATATTTGTTATTCTTTGACTGCCCAGTAGCTTTTGAACCTCCTTCCTATGTATGAGGAATTTTTCTGGCATATGTCCTGTCTCTGCACCATAAGAAACCTAAATTCATCCTCCTAGCCTCCCTTGCAAAGTAAATGGAGGCATGAGACCCATGCTCTACCAATCAGATACACACATATGACCCTTCACTTAGGAAGAAAACAATAAGAAAATGGGCAGATCTATATATGTTGACAACAGTGATGCTGGTATCTGACTTTAGGGAGTAATAATGCCTCAGGTTCTGGCAAGTACAAATGAGCCTCTGCTGTGAGCTGTGTGTTCTATGACAAACAATGGCATTTTGGGGGTCTTCACTGGAGTGACCACCTACTGTGACCATATAGTCCTTAAGTCAGACTTCAGCACTCCCCAGAATTCTGTGTGCTTCTTGTAATGAATTCCTTTCTGTTTAAACCAGTCAAGGTGGGTTCTGTTTTTGTTTCTTTGATCTAAGAACACTAAAGATCCAAAGTTGTCTTTCATGTTTGGCTGGGATGAATACCTTCATGTGCCAGTATTCTACCAATTCTCTGATTCTTTCATTTTTCAAATTCCTTGAAGAATTTCTGAGTCAACTGATGTGAACATTTTTAAGGTTTTTGATAGACCTTATTAAATTCTTGAAAAACTCTACCAACTTAGTCCTCAGAGTGGTGATATGTGGAGAGTCACCTTAATGAGGACTCCCTAATATTGTATTAGCTCTAAAAAGTTTTTAATTAAATGGGCAAAAATAGCCCTTCATTGAAGTTTAATTTGTGTTTTTTTATTACTGAGTAGAATAATTTCCTGTGTTTATCTGCTTTATTTTTCTTTTATAATTTTAATCTGCATCTTAATTTTAATTTTCTATCAGATGATTTACTCATTTTTCCTTTATAAGAAAAATGGGTAAGAACATATATGCAAAACTCACAGAAAAGGTCACCCATAAGGAGGAGGGTGTCACTGAATGTTGGAAGGTCATCCATTAGGACTTGGAAATAATTTTATTGCCTTAAGTTAATCATATCACTAAAGCTGTCAGTTTTCATATCCCTTCATTGAATTCCCTTGCAGGGACATTTTCCAAAAACACCATTTTATCATGCTCTGGACTTTCTTAAAAATCTTCAGTCTTTCCCCAAATACATACATATAAAGAAGCCTCCTAAAGCCTAAGCCTAGGATAAAAAATCCTGCCACAATGACTCCAATCCATCTTCTCAACCTTCCATCCCAACCCACCCCTGCCCTCAGCAGCATTACTCAACTACATGTTGAACCATATGAAATTGCTGATAGTTGATCACTTTTTTTTTTAATTTATTTATTTATTTTTGGCTGTGTTGGGTCTTCGTTTCTGTGCGAGGGCTTTCTCTAGTTGCGGCGATTGGGGCCACTCTTCATCACGGTGCACGGGCCTCTCCTGTTGCAGAGCACAGGCTCCAGACACGCAGGCTCAGTAGTTGTGGCTCACGGGCCCAGCCACTCTGCTGCATGTGGGATCTTCCCAGACCAGGGCTCGAACCCGTGTCCCCTGCACTGGCAGGCAGATTCTCAACCACTGCACCACCAGGGAAGCCCTGACCACTTTTGATCAATGAAAGTTGGTCATTTCATTTTGTTCAATTTAGATATCTAACGAAAATACATTCATCCTTTCACAATGCTAGTTTCCAACCCAGTCTCACCATCTGAAATGCTGTCTTCGATTCCTATCCATTGAGACAACTTCAGGACTCAGCTATATTCTCATTCTTATAAGCAAACTGCTCATCTGTGCTCCCCTTACTCCTTTATTCACAAATCACCACTTTAGCATTGGATATTAACTGTTTTGTGACACCACTGCCTTAATGAATATTATGGTTTGTGAACCCCTATAAACAAACACTTTACTTTGTAATTACCTACATTTATGAAAGACCACCACTGATTACACTCCCCTCTGTCAGCCCCTCACTGGAGTTCCCATCATTGTTGCCAGATGAGCAATGCCCACCTTCCAATGATGTACTCCTACAAGACATGGGCTTGATGAAATGTCTTCTGGTGAAGGTCCTGAAGCTGACATCTCTCTGGGTCTTTCTTGCAGACCAATTTATACAAAGGAAAGAACTCAGGGCTGCATTGGGACAGGTACTGAGTATGATGTTCCCCCAAGAACTCTCAAAGGTGAGTGGAGTCAAGAAAAGAAGGAAAAATGTTTGTGGAGCCAAGGACTGAAAACTAGTGAGGCTAACATTTCACCAAATCAACGGACTTGGGTGAGGTCACAAGTGAAGGAAAAGAGACAGAAAAAGTAGCTAGGGAGGGCTGTAAACCACAGGAATAATGCACATGAGACAGGGTGGCTCAGAACACGAGGAACTCTGAACACTAGGCATCATGTATGATGCTGCTTTTGTGCAGAGTCCGGCATGGGCTTTCAGGTCTGTGGTGGGGAGAGCAGTCTCTAAGGGTGCCAGATGGACTAAGTATGCTGAGGGATGATGAAAGAAGTAAAAAGATAACAAAAACAACAACAGCAAAAAGGAACTTCATATCTTAATGAAAACTGTGAATTTAGAAACACAGGAGTAAAACCAACAATGTAAAGTAAAATTTCGCAAAGGAGTACAAGAGCCCATTTCTAGTAAAAGTTAATCTAGTAGTGACACTTTTATTCCCCTTTCAAAAAATTATTCTACGTAACCCATTTCTTAAATGTACTTAGAAATTCCATTATCTACAGAATCATTAGATTAACAAGCTTCTATTTGAAACAATTAAAGAGCATGAGTGTGGTACTACTGACTGTCATACTTGATGGTTTAAGCAAGTGCTGTTCCTCTAACGTGTACATGATTTTGCAAGTGCTGTTCCTCTAACGTGTACATGATTTTAAGTCCTCAAAGGCAGCAGTCCCCAACTATTTTTGGCACCAGGGACCAGTTTCATGGAAGACAATTTTTCCACAGACCAGGGGGAGGGATGGTTTTGGGATGATTTAAGTACATTACATTTATTGTAAACTTTATTTCTATTATTATTAGATTGTAATATATAATGAAATAATTATACAACTCACCATAACACAACATCAATGGGAACCCTGAGCTTGTTTTCCTGCAACTAGATGGTCCCATCTGAGGATGATGGGAGACAGTGACCCTTGAAGTGTGTTGCTTATGTCCAGTCTACTCCATAAGATGCAGCTTAATTGTCATTTGCCACTCACTGATAGGGTTTTGATATGAGTTTGCAAGCAATTGATTTATTATGGTCTCTGTGCAGTCAAACTTCTCTGCTAATGATAATCTGCATTTGCAGCCGCTCCCCAGTGCTAACATCACTGCCTCAGCTCCACCTCAGATCATCAGGCATTAGATTCTCATAAGGAGTGCACAACCTAGATCCCTCGCATGCACAGTTCACAGGAGGGTCGTGCTCCTATGAGAATCTAATTCCACCACTGATCTGACAGGAGATGGAGCTCAGGTAGTAATGCGAGTGATGGGGAGTGGCTGTAAATACAGATGAAGCTTCGCTCGCTCGCTCACCCACCACTCACCTCCTGCTGTGCAGCCCGTGTCTTAACAGGTCACAGATTGGTACCAGTCCGTGGCCTGGGAGTTGGGGACACGTGCTCTAAGGTAATCTGTGTTTTGTTGGGGAAATAGATAGAAGGAAATACCTGCACTAGTTTGAGAAAGAGGGAAAATCACAATCATGTTTTGAACTTCATGAGAACATGAAGTTTCATATTCTTTCACCAAAAAGAACTGAATTGCATCTGGAGCAGGGGGAGGAATTAAAAAATATTTTGAGAGCTTCCCTGGTGGCACAGTCGTTGAGAGTCCGCCTGCTGATGCAGGGGACACGAGTTCGTGCCCCTGTCCGGGAAGATCCCACATTCCATGGAGCGGCTGGGCCCGTGAGCCATGGCCACTGAGCCTGCGCGTCCGGAGCCTGTGCTCTGCAACGGGAAAGGCCACAACAGTGAGAGGCCCGTGCACCGCAAAAAAAAAATATATATATATATATTTTTTTTTTTGAGAGTGAAATAGTATTCTTTGGCTTATCCAGGCAACCTAACCAACTCATTAGCAGAGAATCTCAGTCAAGAAACTGAGACCTCCACGAATCCTTGGAAGGTGATCTCCAATCTGGCCATTACTATCGTTCCTTCTCACATTTTGACTTACTTACAAGCCTCCTGCTCCCACCCCATCTTTCTCTCATCCTACAGCCCTCATTCTATCTGACCAGTATTTGTCAGAACTCCTGGTACAAACATCCACAAAAACATGTCTGCCTGACATTATAGAACTTTAATTGCATCACCTTCCTTACCTGATGGCTGTATTTCAAGGGCAAAGTCATAGCTCCAACAAAGCTTATGAACTCTTGATACCTACTGTTGTCTCCTTGAGAAAACACATTCTCAAGGCAAAATTAAGTCTGAGCTGCTGGGTACAAATGCCTTCTTAATTTGGATACCACCTTCCTGTCTTGTATCTATGAAAGAATGTCTCTCATCTCAGATAATCTAACTAGATTATAAACCATTCCCTTATTCCTTTGTGTATGGGCTGTGCCTTGCACATCTTTCAGAGAAACAAATGCCAGTTTGTGTAGATTAAATGACTAGGTTAGACCTCAAATCATGTGCAAACTGTACCTTAGCCTTTTGAACAATATTGTGAACATTGCTTCTTTGGAGGAGTTTGCCTTGGTTAGTTGGGGTAGGAATTTTTTTTTAAAAGCCCTGTGTGAGGTTAAAAATCATAATCACAATTATAAAAATGTATTAGAATAACTTAAAACTACTTCTTCCTGTCATCCTCCATGCTTTGAATTTCAAATTGAAAATAACAAGTTTCAGAGAATCCACTCTGCTTTGTAAAAACTGAAATTGGAAACTAGAAAATTTCTCCTCTGTGAACAAAAGGAAAACAAAGTCTCTAGTCCCTCATTTTGAAATAGAGGACTCTTTTAGTGTGAATGTACTCTGCCAAAAGTGAAATGGTGTTGGGGGTATGTTCCCTTCCAGTCTTACCAGCTCCTGGCTGGAGGGAGGTTTACAGAAAAGGAGGAGGTTGATCTCTCCCTGCATCCCTGCAGAGTGGGTTCCAAGTGCTCTCTTGGGTGTGCAGTGGAGCCCTGACCTCGATATCTCCCTTCTCTGGCTTGGCAGGAGCTCTTCTTGGCAGAGACTCAATCAGTAAGCCTGACTAGATTAGGATGTAAAATATTTAACTTGAATCTATTACTGAGAAGAGTTCTCTCCTATTGTGAAATATAGAGATGAGTCATTGATATTCATTTCTAAATAAATCCCATTCTCATTATTGGGGAGAGCAGGTTATTTTGGTAACTCAAGTGAGATGACCTAATTAAAACTTGATATAAAAATTCAGCATGCCATACAGTACTTTACCTGTGCAAAGTAAACACAGACAAGCACAATTTACTTTACTGGAGTATCTCTCATGCAAAATTACTAGTGAGTATATCACAACCAATTACAGGCCACTGTATATGCAAATTATTACTCTTTCAATTATTTATAGGGAGCTATGAGTGTACACAGTTCTTTATAGAGCATTAAACACAGAAGACAAGGTCTCTGGATGAGGATATCTGAACAGCTGGGGGACTTCTCATGGAATGACATGGCTGGGTGGCAGAAAAACCAAATGAAACTTATTTGCAGAAAATTAAAGAAGACAAAGGGGGAAAGTATGGCTTATGCTCTTCAAAAAAGCAAGAGAATACTCGTCACCAGAACAAGGATGGGCTCCATGCCAAACTAGGACCATAGCATCTGTTTTTATTTTCCTGGCTTCCATCCCCCACTCCCAACTACTACGCCATTTTACTATGTTAGGTTCTAGACTTCCTTTTTATCTTTATTTTTTTCACTCAAACTTATGTACAATAAAAGACATCATAAGTGAAGTTAAGAAGCAAGCAGCAAACTGAAATGCAGTATTTCAACTTACCTAGCAGTCAAGGATAAATATCCAGAGTATATAAAAACCCAAAAGATTAATAAGAAAATGAAAAAATAACCACCCCCAATTCATGGACAAATTACATGAAAATAAACATAAGTAGTCAATTACACATATGAAAAGATGCTCAGTATTACCAGTAACTGGGGGAAATGCCGATTGGAAAAAGATAGTCCTCTGGCAAAAATTTTAAAATTTGGTAATATGTTGGAAACAGCAAAATGAAATAGAAACTCTCAAACAGCTGGTTGGAGTGTTCAGGTGTCTATTTTTCAGAAGATTTTCAGTCTTTATTAACATTGTTTCTTAAAGTGCATATCCAGTGCCCTACCCATTCCACATCTCGTTGACCACCTATCATAAGAAATACACGTATATACTGCACACAAGAGCTATGTGTAACAATGCTTTTAAAGAGCTATTTAAGGCTTTAAGGCTGTGAAACTGCCCTGCATAAAATTGTAATCGTAGGTACATGATATGACTCATTTGTTAAAGCCCACAGAACTTGTAAAACAAAGACTGAGACTTAATGTAAACTGTGGATTTTATTTGGTAACAATATATCAATATTGGTTCATCAACCGTAATAAATGTACCACACTAATTCAAGATGGTAGTAATAGGGGACTCCTGGGGGTTGGGAGATAATATATGAGAACTCTCTGTCCTTCTTGCCCCATTTTTCTGTAAACCTAAAATATTGTTCTTAAAAATTGTTTATTAATTAAAAGAAAAAGAAGAAAGTGGGAGCTTTTAATGTTTTGGGAGATAGGGTGGTGTTAACGATGACAATGCTGACAATAAAGATGAAAGGAGGGTGTGTGTGGGGGTGCACATGAGTGTGTTGAACCTATAAACAGTGGTGGTAGTGAGTATGTCTCGTTTGTATCTTTCTCGTCTTTTATTTTAAAACGTAGAAGTGCCTTTTCTCCCATTAGAGAGTAAGTTGTTTGAGAGATGAAAGGTTTTTCTTACATCTTACTCCTTTTCAGTCACCCTAAGCAGAGAAATATTGATGTTAAGTTATTATCTAAATGAATATTACAACTCTGATCAATCAATTTAATTTTTACATAGATAGAATAAATGAAAAGTGGGCCAGAAAATAGCCGTAGATAATATTAACACTAAGATATTTTTACCCTAAAGAGAATTTAAATGTTAAAAAATACAAACATGTGTCTTTTATAATTCATGAATTTGTATAATGAATTTCTATTTTCTTTGTTTCTAGAAACACTTGGTTATCATGGTCTCCCTATTTTGCTTCCCACCACCCACATTTGTAGCAAACTCTTCCCCATTCACTTCACATTTGAGATTCTCTACTTACAAGTAAAGTGCCATGTTATTGTTTTGTCCAGTTTGTTTGTTGGTTTTCATTCTTGGCATTGTACCTCTCGTGTGTTCACCTTTTTCCTGCCTCCTCACTTATAAATCTTAATTGGATGCAGTAGCACTGCCAGCTTTCATCTGCCTCTCATCTTCCAAGTCTTTGTGTTTATCCTTCCGCGGGGCTATAAGCCAAAGCTTCCAGACAAATTGGATCGCATATTAGCAAGTTACCAAGTAATCCCTCTGTGGATTCAAAGGACAGTATGTAGAGTCCAAAGATTAAAGTTCAAAAACTGAAAAACCTTCTTGGATTTTAGGTTAGGTTTCTCAGATACTGAAGTTTACATGAAGAGGTCACTATCATCTGATATTTGAGAAAGACTCTGGAGTCAGACCAGAGGACTGTTGAAAGATCCAAGCCATTGCAAATTGACTTGGCATGGGAAGATCCTCCTGAGGAGTAAAGAAAACCAGTGCAGTGTCACTTACAACAGCAAACCATATGCTTGACTCAGCATCTATTACTGGGGAGGTGAAAGAGCCAGAGAAACGTACAGATCTGACAAGGAGGGCAATGCTTTGCCAATTGGAGCACAATACTTTCTCTTGCTCAAACACGTTTATGAAGACACATTCCTTGCCATGAAGTTCCCCTGAAACCTGGAAACCTATGCCTTTAATACGATGGGTTTTTATTTCAATTTTGAAATTCGGGGACAACTGCTTTAAAAAGAAAAGGAAAGATGTGATGGAAGTAATTGCACATTCGGCCGAAACAGGTTTCTTGTCAAGAGCTTAAGCATGTCAAGATAAACTTCTGTCTCTTTTAAAGATGAAAAGTAATTGGGACAGAAGAGGATGTACAGAGTTCTTGAATGAAGCTTACTGTTTCAGGCTGCCCAGAATTTAGAGAAATGGAAAAAAAACACTAACTATTGACTAAAATGTTTGTGGAAAAGGACATTGTATTTCAAAGAATTTCAAAGACATAACAAATAAGGTTAATTTTATCACCAAAGCAATAATTTTGGAGGAAATTTTAAATATTAAAGCCATGAGTAAAAAGAAAATAGATGTATGACAATTTTATGTAAACAATACAATTTTTTAAGTGAGAGCAGTAATATGGTAACGCTTAAAATTCCTGGGAAAACTTTTTTTCCCATTTTAATAGACCCTGAATCAAAGAGTGAAAGGGTAAATTGAAGTACATAGAAATAAAATTTATAGTAACTGAGGGTGATTGTGTAGATAAAGGGATCTAGAGAAATGGGAAGACTCAAACTTATTCAGAAACATAACATTGTATTTGAGACTTTTTATTGATAAGATTTGTGAAATTGTAAAATGATATCTTCTCATTGAGATAAAAGTTGTATATAGGAGAAAAATAATGTTATACCTTTCCCCACCTCTAAGCCTATCCCTTTGGAATCAGTGCTGCCCTGTGGATTGTGTCCTTCCACATCTTATCATGATAAAGACTAAAAGTATTTTAAATATTCTTAGACCAAACTTGGAATTTCTTGCTAATATAGATCATGTATTATTCAACCATATATCCTCAGTAAATAAATAATGATTGAATAAATAGAGGAACGAATGAATGTTTACCAATGTTTGATGGTAAAATTCCTGAGGCAAGATATTATGTCTTATTAATCTTTGCATTCTTATCAACTAGAACCTTGGCATATTATAGTGTACAGGTATTTCATTTTACTTGATTTGTTGAATAAATGAAGGAAAGAAGGATGAATTTCAATCTTACATTGGTTCATTATAGAGGAAAGTGAGGGAGAAAATATACAATAAAATAAATAAATATAAGGAAAAGAGATGAAGAAAGTGTGAGAGAATTAATAAAAACTAAGAAGATGAAGAAGGAGGGAGAGAGGAGCAGATGAGGACAGGGGTAAAAGAGACCTGAAGAGAAAGCCCCATAGTTAGAGAATACACGTGGTAGCAGAAAATTTAAAAGAGAACCGCCAAGCAGAGCGCATTCCCTAAGTCTCAATGATCTACTTGCCAAGATCCACATTTAACTCCTTTTCTTTCCT
Organism: Orcinus orca; assembly: GCF_937001465.1. NCBI lineage: Eukaryota > Metazoa > Chordata > Mammalia > Artiodactyla > Delphinidae > Orcinus > Orcinus orca. Next base: position 71,041,613 of record NC_064560.1, read on the forward strand.
TTGCCTCTACATCTAACCAATCACTAAGAACCTCTCTGACATTTGGCCAATTCTTTACTTTCTTACAAGACTTTTATCCCATCTTCCTGCCTAACCATAATCCATCATGTACATGGCTATGGAATTAATTCTCCCTGAAATATGATTCAAGTCATAACATCGCCTACTAAAACAAATTTGACTACTTTATCATGCTTAATAAGCCAAATTCTGTAGCCTCAAATTCAAGATGCTCTATAAGCTTTTATAAGATATCTTCTGAGTCTTTTTACTTGTTCAGCCAAGATAACTAATTTATCATTCATCTAACATAGTGTACCTTTTCCCACTTCCACTAAACTCATAATGTTTTTGCTCCAAGCTACTCTATGCAATATTATCCATTATTCAACTATGTGTATAACTAATATATGCAGCTATATGTGAGTGCTTCCTTTGAATGCCAAGAATATTAATAGTATAATTTCTAGAATTTAATGTAAATATGGATTAATTCTCTTAAAACTTCATGATAAAATAATTCATTCATGATAAAATCATGAATGTATGGTTGATCTATTTATTCCTTCAAAAATTAAATCAAGCATCTACACTGTGCCAAGAAATTATGATAAGCAAGAAAATAAACATAGCTTCTACCTTCATGGAACTTAAAGTTTAGTGGAAAAGACAAATAATTACAATAATATATTACGATTATTACAATAGGTGAAAAATAGATGCTTTAAAATATACACCAACACATGTCAAAATGTGAATAACATAAAACTAAAACAAACCCACAAAAACCTATTACAATATCTTTGGAAGAATTTCTATTGGCTATAAAATCAATTGAATTGCAATGGGAAAAATAGCAAGTGACTGTTTCATGCTTTGTCTCATGATCATTATCCTAAAATCAGTCAAAGCCTTTTTTTCTGATGTCATACCATCTACTTCCCATCTCAGAAACCCAGTTTTTGTTCCATGAAGAACGCTGAGTAACTATCCCTTTTCTGTACAAATGATACTTTTTGAGGCTACTAGAGTATGTTTCCTCATCAGTTTTTCTGCATTTCTTTCAGAGAATTCCAAATAAACAGCAGAAAAGGAAACAGGATTGCTGATGAAATATTAGATCATTGGAATTAAAGCCCTCATCGTTCATGTCACTTCTTGCAAAACACCGTAAGTTTGACTCAGTATCCTGTGCCAAGGAGATAAAAGAGCCAGAAAATATCCTGTCCCCTGCTATCTTCCATTCAATACTTATACCATCCATAATTCCTTTTACAAACACCATGTTTATTGTAAAATTGTCAATCTTGTTAGCCTTTCTGGTGAATGTGTACTATTCATTTCATTATAATTTTAATTGACATTTTTTCAGATTACTAACGATAAGCAGAAATTTTTATATGATTATAAGATATTTCAGTAGCTTCTTCTTTAATGTGCCTGTTTGAGTTCTCTGTATTTCCTATTGTCTGGCTTTTTAAGATTAATTTGTAGTAGTTCTCAATATATGTCAAATAAGATTCTTTTGTTAGTTATGTGTACCTTAAACAGCTTTGTCCTTTCTGCACCTTTGTTTTTCACTCTCAATGTTTTAGTTTTTTAAAGAACATAAACACAATTAAGCTAATGTATTAACTTTTCTTTATCAATTTTTAATTTGGGGTTAAGGTTTTTTGTCTTCTGTTTAAGAATCCTTTTCCATTACTCCTATATTCCTATATTATCTTTTTAAAGTTTTATTGTTTAATCTTTCACATTAAGGTCTACAGTTCACAAGGAGGGTGAAAATCAATGTGCCAAGTACATAAGAAAAATAAGAAAAACACAAAAAATGAACCCAAAGAAAGTAGGCAATAATAAATTAATAATATAGAAAGTTGCCATACAATAGAGAAGACGAACAAAGCCAAAAAATAATTCTTGGAAAAGACAATAAAAATAGAGAAGACAAAAATTACAAATATTAAGAATAAAAAATAAGAACATCATTATATATCCTGAGACTTTAAAATGATTATACAATGATATTATAAATATGTTTTTGTTAATAAATTTGAACTGACACAAGATGAAATAGACAGTGGGCATAGTCCTTTAACTACTGGGGAACTTGAACATGCAATTGAAAATATTGCCCAGACTTATGCCTTATTGAAATACCCCCAGAACCTAAAGTAGACCTCCAATTATTCTAAATGCCCAATAAATATTTTATAAATGACTAACTGACTTTTTAGGACAATCTCAGAGATGGTTACTGGGAATGGAAATAATGTTTCTAAAGGGAAATATGACAATAAATTTTTAAAAAACTGAAAAATATTTACTTTAAAAGATAATTCCTTTTAAACGCATTTATCCAAAAGAGGTAGCCAGAGATGTGCAAAATAATTGTCCTTTATCAAAAATAATATTTTAAATGTAAGCAAATTCAAGGTCTAACAACAAGGAATGGATTAAATCATTAACATGTATATAGATAAGGGATAGATGCACTAATTATTCTGTAGGTAAAAATATTCATCATATAGAATGTATTGACATTAGAAAACACAAAATATTGTTGAATGAACAAAATATTTACAAAACAGCAAGTACAATATGCTCTCAACCTTGCACTTTTACCTAGAAATAGAATGCCTATATTTATAGGTAAAATATATGGCAGCACACACTGTATGTTATCCTTACAAAATGTCTACCCTTTTAGCCTGCCCAAAGTGATAGTATTCAATCAATACATGTTTTTCAGAGCACAATAGCACTGAATAGTTTTCTTCTCCCATTTTCTACAGAAGTTAGAGATTTTAAAATGAGTTTGGTGCACTTTTCAGGATTAGGAGGTGAGGAGTACAAATATTCACCTAATTTCCATCCCTTTGAACCTTATCTGCCCCACATTCTGGATTGTTACAAGGACAAAGCAAGTACTGAGTAATGAAAAGCTATAAAGCAAAAGCAAGGAAAAGGAGGCTATTTCCTAATCTGAGCCAGAGCATATCCAGGGTGAGACACTGAGGATGAGACTGAATCAGTACAATATTGCTTAGAATAATCTTAAATCAGAGCCAGTTACTGTACTCCAACTATGCACCTCTCCTCCACAGGTAATTTGTGTTTTAAATATATCAATTAATCCAGACCCTGGAAAGGGACATATATCGTTTGTTTAGATTTGCTCTCACGCCTCATTACAGCTATCATCACTACATCAAAGAAGTAGGTACTGTATATGAGGGATAATTAAAGGTTTTAAATTCAGTGATGCTCAGCAAGAATGAGAGATTGCTATGAAATAGATGGTAGTGAAAAAAATTGAGTTAGAAAAACTAAAAAAAAAAAAAGTCTAATTAGGTATACAGATTGTATTGATATTGGGGGCCCTAAACCTTGAGAGACACAAAGGATAAAAGATTAAAGGGTTGGAAAACACTTCTATAATGATGCTTAAATTTTAGTCTAAATGCCTGTTTATTTATCTGTCTTTTCAATAGTCTATGATCTCTTGAATGCATGATCTATGTCATCTTCATCTTTATAGCTCCCCACTGAGCAAAATGTCTGGCACAAAGGAAAAAATGTAATAAACATAAGTTGAAAACACTCATTTATGAATAAGAACTAAAGAAAGATAAAGAAGTAAAAACACGTCATTCAGAAAAAGTAAAACAATTGAGTTATATTTTATGCATATACTAGAGACTTGAAACTTTCCAGGCTTAAAAGTCTAAGCCCATGAGTAGGCATGGCATTCTCACTTCTGGGAGAAAATGAATTTAACAGCATTGCTCATTCATGTTTTAATCAGTTGTCACTGAGATCTATAAGAAGAAGCAATTTTTCATCATTGAAAATGAGTAAGAATTCTTATTTCTGCTGCAAGAGTAATAGATTAATTTTATTGAAAAAAATCAACAATTAGGTTACTAGTCAATACTCTCCAGTTTTTAAGATCACCAAAGTAGATTCAAATTTTCATGTGCATGCTGTGAAGTCCTGTGTGAATACAGAAATAAATACATGAGATAGGCTATTAAATTCATTCCCATTTTAAACCCTAATATTCTACAATTAGAGCATAAATTCCTCATTTTGAAAACAGTTGTATAATATATGATACATAATAGAAAACTAACAATTACAGAAAGATATAGACCAGAGATTCCAGATTAAAGTTTAATATTTATTTGGGGCCATATCTGCTTACCTTAAGTACATATTTAAGGACACCATTCTTCTAATTTTGGGTATTACAAGCAAAGAGTATTTTGGTGGAGAATATATTCTCCAAAAATTAATCATATGTACTCATGAGCTCATTAATATTTCTTATATATCTATATATATATATCTATATATTTCTCATATATCTATTATTTAGGAATAACTTTTGTTGAACTTTTTAAAAATAGCTTTCAATCTCAACATATATATTTTATATAAGTAATTCAGTAGCTGTTATATTCTTTTTAATTTCTTCATTTAACATATTAGTCCTTCTCTGTGCTGAACTTTCCCCTAAAAATTTTGGGGATACAAAAATTAATGACCATACCATATCTGGCATAAGTAATGACATCTTATCCTTCTAAGTACAATTGGGAGAATATTATATAACTTCAGCATTATTCTGATCCCAGGACTTCAGAGATCCATTGCCATTTGGTGAGAAACAGCAGGCAGGTTGCATCCAATTTGCCATTCCTGATATATGATATCAAATAACTCAGTCTAGATGAAGATAGTTCATAATGTATGGATGTTTATGTATATTAAGGCAGAATTTTGATAAGTGAAGTGTGTGCTATATTAGTTCAATGGAGGGAGAGATCACAGTAGGTGGGAACAGGAACAGAGGTGAATTCTGGGAACTTCCATTGGGTCTTGAAATATGACTTAAAATTTAAAGGGAGAGAATGAGGACTTCGCTGGTGGTGCAGTTGTTAAGAATCCACCTGCCAATGCAGGGGACATGGGTTTGAGCTCTGGTCCAATAAGATCCCACATGCCACAGAGCAACTAAGCCTGTGCACCACAGCTGCTGAGCCTGCACTCTAGTGTCTGCATGCCACAACTACTGAAGCCCGCACACCTAGAGCCCATGCTCCACAAGGGAAGCTACCACAATGAGAAGCCTGTGCACCACAATGAAGGGTAGCCCCTGCTCACTGCAACTAGAGAAAGCCGGCATGCATCAATGAAGACCCAACACAGCCAAAAATAAATAAATTAAAAAATAAATAAATAAAGGGAGAGAATGTTCTAAAAGCGCAAAAATGTCGGTAGAGGATGAATGTGCTCTGCCTTTATCACAATGCAAAGTAGTATTTTTTTTTAAATGTGTGCTAATGTAATTTTTTAAATCCCAGTGGACACCAAATTCTAGCTTATTTTACTGTGACTATTAAATCCACCTTCCCCACCCATGCCTTCAATGAATTTTAAACTTAAGACATGTTTTTCTTCAGCTTGTGCCTTTCCAGCTAGAATTTAAATTTTCCAGTCTATCACCTCTTATCCCCTTGAGCATTTTATTTGTCATTCTCTGTACAAGTCACAAACACATGGATACTTTCTGGAAAAGAGTAAAGACTGTTGTGGTGACAATAACTTCTCATGTGCAGACTTGCATGAGTATATGAAGAAATGTAAAAATCACTGTCCCAGGAAATCATTTGGACAAGTTATTCTTTGACTTTGCCTTTCACTCATCATCCGTCATGAATTTCTTCTTCTATTCAACAAAAATTTATTGGGTGCAACCACCCACAAGATTTTGTCCCAAGCATTGTAGTTAAAAGAGTAATAAGATTAATAAGAAATGACCCTTGCCCTCAAAGACCAAATGTCTAATGAAGACAACAGATACATTAAAAGATAAGTTTTTAAAATAGTAAAGTTCAATGATAGATATGTTCACAGAATGTCTTGAGAGAAGTATAGGAAATTATCTATAACCCAGCTTGGAGAGTGGATAGATCAAGGAAGACTTCAGTGAAGTGATGTTAGCCAGGCAAACAGACGGCCTTCTGATTTACCCTCCTAACAAAGATGGGAATACAACACTTATCTCACTGGACATTGGCTTATATCATTTGCCCTCACTGTGATTCTTACTACAGCACACAACTGACTAAGCTTTGACTTCTAATAAACAACCTACTCGTATTTTAACACCACCATACACCAAGTTTATAGTTTAGTGTTTCTGACACAGCATGGAGAGTATTACAATGACCTAGGCTGTGATCGTTCAGCTGATACTGGAGGAACCACTGCCCAGAGCTGAGAAAAGAGAGTGATTTATCCTAGATTAGTGCTTCTCCAAGTGTTGTCTCTGGGTTTGCAACATTGTCAGTACCTAAGAAATTGTTAGAAATGCAAATTATCAAGCCCACCTCAGACCTACAGACTCAGAAATTCTGGGAGTGGGCCCAAGAATCTGTGCTTTACCAAGTACCCCAGGTATATTGGGTACACTTAAAGTTTGAGAACAATTTCCCTAGATAGGACCCAGATCACACCATATCAGTGAGCTTGGTTTCCCAAAAGTGATCTGGAGTGTTCTTACCAGAAAGAGAGGAATAGAAAATGGCCAGTCGACAAGATATGTCAAAAATACCTAGGATTAAAAAAAAACCAGAAACCTAGGATTACCAAAAGTAAGGTGTAATACCTAGACTGGTACTCTTTTGTAAACAAGCTCAGAAGTCAGCAGTTCAGTTTTATTCATGAATACAATATTTGGGAAAAAATAAGATGGTAATAGTATATATAAACTTTATTCTATACTTTAATCACTTTAATTAGTGAAATTGTTAAGGAAAATTTAAAGTAAGTCTTTTAAAAATCATATAGCCCTCCTTTTAAATCAAAGACTCCAATTCAGATCTTTCTACAATATGCCACTTGTACTTACATTAGAATTTCTCTATGCCAAATAAATATGAAAATCTATATTTTTCTATTATATCATTTTAATATTCACTTTAATGACATAATATAAAAATTCCACTTTACTAAGAACATCTATAGCATAAATACCCTATAATAAGACATTTTAATTTCAGTAACAAAAAAATCGTGCTCTTGTATCACTATAGCATGATGGATAAGAGCATCCAAATTAGGTTTTTAGCACAACCTTTGGACTATATTAGCAGAAATAAATATTAACATAAGAAATATATGATGGAGAATCTTTAGTACTATATGAAACATTAAGTCAAAATGGTATATTGATCTTTAAGCCACCTAAAATAAATGTATTAAGAAATTCTATGTATTTCTCTAGATAAAATTCTCACTATTTCATACATATTTTAGACAGTCTAAGTAGGAAGAACTTACTAAACATTAAGGCAAATCCTGATAGGTTGTGTAAGAAATTCATGGGTATGCCTAGACAAAATTCCATGATTAGAGAATATATTCCTATAAGTGGCTTTGAAGTAAACTATTTTTTAAGATAGGCAAATAAGATTCCTCTTGTATTTTGATTTCCTAATGAAAAGAGAGTAAATATTCATATAAATTACTCTAATCACTTCATGCTCACTTCGATGAAATAGCTGATTCATAGGAAACCTAAAACCCTGAGGAAAAAACTTATCAATATGTATAGAGGAACCAGGAAAAGGGACTCATGTTATCTGAAGAACATGGGGGAGATACTCAATCCTTTTTTTTTTTTTTTAATTGATTTTTTTCCCCCATGAATAGCAGTGCAGAGGCTAAAATTCTGAGAGAAACATTGGTTTCCTAGCCAGAAAACTGAGAAAAGGGCACTCTTGAAGCTAGAGAGTGTTGGGAAAATACTAAGAATGAGAGAAGAAATACTCTAATTATGTGTATGAACTGGCAGGAGTCCCCCTTCTCCCTCCAAGTTGTATATGCACAGAACACATCCAAGAAGCATAGCAAACATTGTAAGAGCTGAACTATGATGCAAAGTACTGATCAAGTCCTACTTGAATCTTTGGTGGTACATCCAAGGGGACAGACACAAACAGCATAGCAAAGCCCTTCAAAACTATATGAATATTGGAACAGCTGCCCACAGAAGGTGAAACAGAATTTGTGATCTGAAGCTGACTGGGTTGACTGACTGCTAAAAAAAAATTCAAAATTCTCCAGAGGATTTTAATGAGTCCAAAAGCCTCACAACATAATATTCAGAATTCCCAGGAGGCAATCAAAGTTCTTCAGCATACAAAGGACCAGGAAAATTTGAACGATCCTTCAAAGAAAAGATAATCAACTGATGCCAGTCTCTGAATGACACAGATGTTGAAATTATAGAACAAGAAGCAATATGACTATTCTCCATAAGAAAAAGGTAAGCAGTTTAAGTAACTGAAAAGGTATAAATTCTCAGCAGAGAAGGAAGAACTATTAAAAATAAACAAAAGGAAATCGAATTATAAAATACAATACCTAAAAATTTTTAAATGTTGTATAGACTTATAGCAGAATGGAAATGACAGGTGAAAGATTCAGTGAACTTGAAGGTGGATCAATAGATGATCCAACCCAAAGAACTGAGAACAAAAACAACAAAAATGTATTTTAAACCAAACTTCACAGTTCTATTGGATAGTATCCAAAGGCCTAACATTTGCAAATTGGAACCCCAGAAGGAAAGAAGGGAGGGATTGGTGAAGATAAAATATATCTCATAAAATATATGACAAAATAATAGCAGAAAATCTTTCCAAATTTGGTGAATGACATAAATTAAAAATTCAAGAAAATTAGAGAAATCCAAACAGAAAAATGTCAAAGACCATGTCCACAAATATCATAATAAAACTTCTGAAAACCAAAGATGAGGGAGAAAATCATGAAAACAGGCCAAGAAAAGGATACATTATATATTGGGGAGCAATGGCTCTGGACTTCTCATCAGAAATTATGAAAGCCAAAAGACAGTGGAATACCTTTAATTTGCCTCCCATCCCCACCAAAAAGAGAGAGAGAGAAAAAAAAAAAGCAACTTCTAAAGCAGAATCTTGTACCCAGTGAAAATATCCTTCAGGAACAATAGCAAAAAAAAAAAGAAATCTCATATGAAGAAAACTAAGGGAATTAATTAATAGCAGATCTGCCCTAAAATAAGTAATAAAGGAAATTCTTCACACTGAAGAGAAATAATACCAGAAGGAAACTTGTAACTTCAGGAATGAAAGAGGAGCAACACAAATGGTAAATATAATAAATTATTTTTCTCCTCTTAAGATTGAAAATATATATGACTTCTAGTTGTCTAAAATTTTCACTTTATTTTTGGTTTCAGCAATTTGATTAGAAATTATCTACTTTTTTCTTTTTTCTACATTCTGTATTTATAGTTTGTGTTCTCTGGAATTCTTCAATCTATGATTAGTATACCTTCTTTAATTTTGGAATATTATCAGCTATTATCTTTTCTAATATTTTCTCTGCTCAAAATCTCTCATTGATGGACCCTTAAGATGGCAGAGGAATAAGATGTGGAGATCACCTTCCTCCCAACAAATACATCAGAAATACATCTACATGTGTAACAACTCCTACAGAACATCTACTGAATGTTGGCAGAAGTCCTCAGACTCCCCAAAAGGCAAGAAACCCCACATACCTGGGTAGGGCAAAACAACAAAGAAAAAACGGACAAAATAATAAGAATGGGACCTGCACCTCTGGGAGGGAGCTGTGAAGGAGAAAAAGTCTCCACACCCTAGGAAGCCCCGTCACTGGCGGAGACGGGGGTTGGGTGGTGAGGGTAAGCTTTGGAGCCACAGAGGAGAGTGCAGCAACAGGGGTGCAGAGGGCAAAGCGGAGAGATTCCTGCACAGAGGATTGGTGCCGACCAGCACTCACCAGCCTAAGAGGCTTGTCTGCTCACCTGTTGGGGTGGGTGGGGGCTGGGAGCTGAGGCTCAGGTGTTGGAGGTCAGATCCCAGGGAGAGGACTGGGGTTGGCTGTGTGAACACAGCCTGAAGGAGGCTAGTGTGCCACAGCTAACTGAGGGGGAATCCAGGAAAAATCTAGACCTGCCTAAGAGTCAAGAGACCATTGCTTTGGGTTGCGTGAGGAGAAGGGATTCAGAGCACCACCTAAACGACCTTCAGAGATGGGCGTGAGCTGCAGCTATCAGCGCAGACACCAGAGACGGGCATGAAACACTAACAGTGCTGATACAGTCACCAAGAATCCTCTGTGCAAACACAGGTCACTATCCACACCTCCCCTCCCTGGAGCCTGTGCAGCTGGCCACTGCCAGGGTCCCATGGTCCAGGGACAACTTCCCTGGGAGAACACAAGGTATGCCTCAGGCTGTTGCAAAGACTTGCCAGCCTCTACTGCTGCAGGCTCACGCCACATTCCATACCCATCCCTCCCACAGGCCTGAGTGAGTCAGAACCTCCTAATCAGCCGCTCCTTTAACTCCCTCCTGTCTTGGCAAAGAACAGATGTCAAAGGGTGACCTACATGCAAAGTCAGGACCAAATCAAAAGGTGAACCCCAGGAGCCATGTGAACAAAGAAGAGAAAGGGAAATTTCTCCATGCAGCCTCAGAAGCAGCAGATTAAATATGCACAATCAACTTGATGTACCTTGGATCTGCAGAATAGCTGAATAGACAATGAATCATCCCAAAAGTGTAGTGGTGGACTATGGGAGCAACTGTAGACTTCAGGTTTGCTGTATTTGACTGACTAGTTTCTGATTTATATGGTTATCTTAGTTTATTTTTTATCACTTGTTATCACTGGTGGACTTGTTTACTGGTTTGGTTGCTCTCTTCTTTTCTTTCTTTTTAATTATTTTTTAATTTTTATTTATTTTTATTTTAATAATTTTTTTTAATTTTAATAACTTTATTTTATTTTATTGTTTTCTTTCTTTTTTCTCTCACTTTTCTTCTGAGCCATGTGGCTGACAGGGCCTTGGTGCTCCAGCCTGGTGTCAGGTCTGAGACTCTGAAGTGAGAGAGCCAAGTTCAGGACATTGGACCACCAGAGAACTCCTGGCCCCATGTAATATCAATTAGTGAGAGCTCTCCCAGAGATCTCTGACTCAACACTAAGACCCAGCTCTACCCAACGGCCAGCAGACTCCAGTGCTGGACACCCCATGCAAGACAATGAACAAGACAGGAAAACAACTCCACCCATTAGCAGAAAGGCTGCCTAAAATCATACTAAGTTCAAAGACACCCCAAAACACTCCACCAGACTTGGTGCTACACAACAGAAAGACAACATGAATTCCCACCCATCAGAACACAGGCACCAGTTCCTTCCACCAGGAAGCCTACACAATGCACTGAACCAAACTTACCCACTGGGAGCACACCAAAACAATGGGAACTATGAACCTGCAGCTTGCAAAAAAGAGATCCCAAACACAGTAAGTTAAGCAAAATGAGAAAACAGAGAAATATGCAGCAGATGAAGGAGCAAGGTAAAAACCCATGAGAACAAACAAATGAAGAGGAAATAGACAGTCTACCTGAAAAAGAATTCAGAGTAATGATAGTAAAGATGATCCAAAATCTTGGAAATAGAATGGAGAAAATACAAGACACATTTAACAAGGACCTAGTAGAACTAAAGAGCAAACAAACAATGATGAACAACACAATAAATGAAATTTAAAATTCTCTAGAAGGAATCAATAGCAGAATAACTGAGGCAGAACAACAAATAAGTGACCTGGAAGATAGAATAGTGGAAATAACTACTGCAGAGAAGAATAAAGAAAAAGAGATGAAAAGAATTGAGGACAGTCTCATAGATTTCTGAAACACCACTAAATGCACTAACAATTGAATTATAGGGGTCCCAGAAGAAGAGAAAAAGAAAGGGACTGAGAAAATATTTGAAGAAATTATATTGAAAACTTCACTAATATGGGAAAGGAAATTGTCAATCAAGTCCAGGAGCAAAGAGGGTCCCATACAGGATAAATCCAAGGAGAAAAATGCCAAGGCACATCTTAAATTAAACTATCAAAAATTAAATACAAAGAAAAAATATTAAAAGCAGCAAGGGAAAAGCAACAAATAACATACAAGATAATCCCCATAAGGTTAACATCTGATCTTTCAGCAGAAACTCTGCAAGCCAGAAAGGAGTGGCAGGACATATTTAAAGTGATGAGAGGGAAAAATCTACAACCAAGATTACTCTACCCAGCAAGGATCACATTCAGATTTGAAGGAGAAATTAAAACATTTACAGACAAGCAGAAGCTAAGAGAATTCAGCACCACCAAACCAGCTTTACAACAAATGCTAAAGGAACTTCTCTAGGCAGGAAACTCAAGGGAAGAAAAAGACCTACAATAACAAACCCAAAACAGTTGAGACAATGGTGATAGGAACATACATATTGATAATTACCTTAAATGTAAATGGATTAAATGTTCCAACCAAAAGACATGGACTGGCTCAATGGATACAAAAACAAGACCCATATATATGCTGTCTACAAGAGACCCACTTCAGACCTAGGGACACATACAGACTGAAAGTGAGAGGATGGAAAAAGATATTCAATGCAAATGGAAATCAAAAGAAAGCTGGAGTAGCAACTCTCATATCAGACAAAATAGACTGTAAAATAAAAATTATTACAAGAGACAAAGAAGGACACTACATAATGATCAAGGGATCAATCCAAGAAGAAGATATAACAATTGTAAAAATTTATGCACCCAACATAGGATCACCTCAATTCATAAAGCAAATGCTAACAGCCATAAAAGGGGAAATCAACAGTAACACAATCATAGTAGGGGACTTTAACAGCCCATTTTCACCAATGGACAGATAATCCAAAATGAAAATAAATAAGGAAACACAAGCTTTAAATAATACATTAAACAAGATGGACTTAATTGATATTTATAGGACATTCCTTCCAAAAACAACAGAATACACATTTTTCTCAAGTGCTCATGGAACATTCTCCAGGATAGATCATATCTTGGGTCACAAATCAAGCCTTGGTAAATTTAAGAAAATTGAAATCGTATCAAGCATCTTTTCCGACCACGCTATGAGACTAGAAATCAATTACAGGGAAAAACCTGTAAAATATACAAATACATGGAGAGTAAACAATACACAACTAAATAACCAAGAGTTCACTGAGGAAATCAAAAAATACCTAGAAACATATGACAATTAAAACACGACAGCCCCCAAATTATGGGATGCAGCAAAAGCATTTATAAGGGGGAAGTTTATAGCAATACAATCTTACCTCAAGAAACAAGAAAAATCTCAGATAAACAACATAATCTTACACTTAAAGCAATCAGAGAAAGAAGAACAAAAACCCCCAAAGATAGCAGAAGGAAAGAAATAATAAAGACCAGATAATAAATAAATAAAAAAGAAATGAAGGAAACAGTAGCAAAGATCAACAAAATTAAAAGGTGGTTCTTTGAGAAGATAAAAAATTGATAGTCCAATAGTCAGACTCATCAAGAAAAAAAGGGGGATGACTCAAATCAACAGAATTGGAAATGCAAAAGAAGTAACAACTGACACTACAGAAATACAAAGGATCATGAGAGATTACTACAAGCAACTATATGCCAATAAAATGGACATCCTGGAAGAAATGGACAAATTCTTAGAAAGGTATAACCTTCCAAGGCTGAACCAGGAAGAAATAGAAAATATAAACAGACCAACCACAAGCACTGAAATTGAAACTGTGATTAAAAATCTTCCAACAAACAAAAGCTCTGGACCAGATGGATTCACAGGCCAATTCTATCAAACATTTACAGAAGAGCTAACACATATCTTTCTAAACTCTTCCAAAATATAGTAGAGGGAGGACACTCCCAAACTCATTGTACGAGGCCACCATCACCCTGATACCAAAAACAGACAAAGATGTTACAAAAAAAGAAAACTACAGGCCAACATCAACTGATGAACATAGGTGCAAAAATCCTCAACAAAACACAACAAACAGAATCCATAGCACATTAAAAGGATCATACACCATGATCAAGTGGGTTTATCCCATGAATGCAAGGATTCTTCAATATACATAAATCAATGTGATACACTATATTAACAAATTTAAGGATAAAAACCATATGATAATCCCAATAGATGCAGAAAAAGCTTTGAACAAAATTCAACACCATTTATGATAAAATCTCTCCAGACAATAGGCATAGAGGTAACTTACCTCAACATAATAATGGCCAGATATGACAAACCCACAGCCAGTATTGTTCTCAATGGTGAAAAACTGAAACCATTTCCACTAAGATCAGGAATAAGACCAGGTTGCCCACTCTCACCACTATCATTCAACATAGTTTTGGAAACTTTAGCCACAGCAATCAGACACGAAAAAGAAATAAAAGGAATCCAAATCAGAAAAGAAGTAAAACTGTCTCTGTTTGCAGATGACATGATACCATACATAGAGAGTGCTACCAGAAAACTACTAGAACTAATCAATGAATTTGGTAGAGTAGCAGGATACAAAATTAATGCATAGAAATCTCTTGCATTCCTATACACTAATGATGAAAAGTCTGAAAGAGAATTTAAGGAAACACTCCCATTTACCATTGCAACAAAAATAATAAAATACCTAGGAATAAACCTACCTAAGGAGACAAAAGACCTGTATGCAGAAAACTATAAGACACCAATGAAAGAAATTAAAAATGATACCAACAGATGGAGAGATATACCATGTTCTTGGATTGGAAGAATCAACATTGGGAAAATGACTCTATTACCCAAAGCAATCTACAGATTCAATGCAATCCCTCTGAAACTACCAATGTAATTTTTTTTATAGAACTAGAACAAAAAAATTCATAATTTGTGTGGAAACACAAAAGACCTTGAATAGCCAAGCAGTCTTGAGAAAAAACAACAGAGCTGGAGGCATCAGGCTCCCTGACTTCAGACTAATTACAAAGCTACAGTGATCAAGACAGTATCGTACTGGCACAAAAACAGAAATACAGATCAGTGGAACAGGATAGAAAGCCCAGAGATAAACTCACGCACATATGGTCAACTTATCTTTGAGAAAGGAGGCAAGAACATATAATGGAGAAAAGATGGCCTCATCAATAAGTGCTGCTGGGAAAACTGGACAGCCAAATGTAAAATAATGAAATTAGAATACTCCTTAACACCATACACAAAAATAAACTCAAAATGGATTAAAGACCTAAATGTAAGGCCAGACACTATAAAACTCTTAGAGGAAAACATAAGCAGAACACTCTATGATATAAATCACAGCAACATCCTTTTTGACCCACCTCCTAGAGAAATGGAAATAAAAACAAAAACAAAAAAAATGGGACATAATGAAACTTAAAAGCTTTTGCACAGCAAAGTAAAACATAAGCAAGATGAAAAGTCAACCCTCAGAATGGGAGAAAATATCTGCAAACGAAGCAACTGACAAAGGATTAATCTCCAAAATATAAAAGCAGCTCATGCAGCTCAATATATAAAACAAACAAACAAACAACCCAATCCAAAAATGTGCAGAAGACCTAAACAGACATTTTTCCAAAGAAGACATAGAGATTTCCAACAAACAAATGAAAGGATACTCATCATCACTAATCATTACAGAAATGCAAATAAAAACCACAATGAGGTATCTCCTCACACTGGTCAGAATGGGCATCAATCAAAAAATCTACAAACAATAAATGCTGGAGAGGGTGTGGAGAAAATGAACACTCTTGCACTGTTGGTGGGAATTTAAATTGATACAGGCACTATGGAGAACAGTATGGAGTTCCCTCAGAAAACTAAAAATAGAACTACCATACGACCCAGCAATCCCACTACTGGGCATATACCCTTAGAAAACCATAATTCAAAGAGTCATGTACCACAATGTTCTTTGCATCACTATTTAACAATAGCCCAGACATGGACGCAAACTAAGGGTGCATCAACAGATGAATGGCTCAAGAAGATGTGGCACATATATACAGTGAAATATTACTCAGCCATAAAAAGAAACAAAATTGAGTTACTTGTAGTGAGGTGAATGGACCTAGAGGTTGTCATACAGAGTGAAGTAAGTCAGAAATAGAAAAACAAATCCTATATGCTAACATATATATATATATATATATATATATATATATATATATATATATGGAATCTAGAAAAAAAAATCATTCTGAAGAACCTAGTGTCAGGACAGGAATAAAGACACAGCCATAGAGAATGGACTTGAGGACATGGGGAAGGGGATGGTAAGCGGAGATGAAGTAAGAGAGTGGCATTGACATATATACACTACCAAATATAAAATGGAAAGCTAGTGGCAAACAGCTGCATAGCATAGGGAGATCAGCTTGGTGCTTTGTGACCACCTAGAGTGGTGGGATATGGAGGATGGGAAGGAGATGCAAGAGGGAGGAGATATGGAGATATATGTATATGTATATGTATAGCTTATTCATTTTTTTAGAAAGCAGAAACTAACACATCATTGTATAGCAATTATACTCCAATAAAGTTGTTAAAAAAAAACAAAGAGAAAAAACAAAAATAGTATAAAGAAATAAAAATAGAATTCTAAGTCTTTTTTTAAGTAACGCCAGAAAACAAAAGGAACAAACAGAATACTAAAAACAAAATGGCAGACTTAAGCCCTAACATATCTATGTTTACTTTTTAAATGTGTTTTTTTTTTTTTCTGCGGTACGCGGGCCTCTCACTGTTGTGGCCTCTCCCGTTGCGGAGCACAGGCTCCGGACGCGCAGGCTCAGCGGCCATGGCCCACGGGCCCAGCCGCTCCGCGGCACGTGGGATCCTCCTGGACTGGGGCACGAACGCGTGTCCCCTGCATCGGCAGGCGGACTCTCAACCACTGCGCCACCAGGGAAGCCCTATGTTTACTTTTAATGAAAAGAAGTTGTTCCAGTTTCCAAAAGGAAGAAAGTGGGTTCTGATCAGCTTTGTGATAATCCTGAGCAAAAACTTTATAATGAAATAATTACATGTCAACTCAATGGGACCAGAGAATGAGCAATTAGATGGGTTGTGGTGACATAATATATTTTATGAAATCCTTTGAACAGGTATCAGGTTAGTAATTATTAATAAGTGTTAATTTTGGTCATAAAAAAATACATAGTGGGGAAGAGACCTTCAAGATGCCAGAAGAGTAAGACATGGAGATCACCTTCCCCCCCACAGATACATCAGAAATACATCTATATGTGGAACAACTCCTACAGAACACCTACTGAAGTCTGGCAGAAGACCTCAGACTTCCCAAAAGGCAAGAAGCTCCCCATGTACATGGGTAGGACAAAAGAAAAAAGAGAAATCAGAGGCAAAAGAATAGGGGTGGGACCTGCACCACTGGGAGGGAGCTGTGAAGGAGGAAAAGTTTCCACACACTAGGAAGCCCCTTCACTGGCAGAGTGACTGGGGGGAACCTTCACAGCCAAGGAGGAGAGCGGAGCAACAGTGGTGCAGAAGGCAAAGTGGAGAGATTCCCGCACAGAGGATCGGTGTCGACCAGCACTCACCAGCCCAAGAAGCTTGTCTGCTCACCTACTGGCCGGGTTGTGTGGGCGCTGGGACCTGAGGCTCTGGCTTCTACGGAGGTCAGATCCCAGGGAGAGGACTGGGGTTGGCTGTGTGAACACAGCCTGAAGGAAACTAGTGTGCCACAGCTAGCCAGGAGGGAGTCCGGGAAAAAGTCTGGACCTGTCTAAGAGGCAAGAGACCATTGTTTTGGGGTGCACGAGGAAAGGGGATTCAGGGCACCGCCGATACGAGCTCCAGAGATGGGCACGAGCTGCGGCTATCAGCGTGGACACCAGCGATGGGCATGAAACACTAAGGCTGCTGCTGCAGCCATCAAGAAGCCTGTGTGCAAGCACAGGTCACTATCCACACCTCCCCTCCAGGGAGCCTGTGCAGCCCACCACTGCCAGGGTCCCGTGATCCAGGGACAAATTCCCTGGGAGAACACATGTCACGCTTCAGGCTGTTGCAAATCACACTGGCCTCTGCTGCTGCAGGCTCTTCCCGCATTCTGTACCCCTCCCTCCCCCCTAGCCTGAGTGAGCCAGAGCCCCTTAATCAGCTACTATTTTAACCCTGTCCTGTCTGAGCAAAGAACAGATGCCCTCAGGTGACCTACATGCAGAGGTGGGGCCAAATCCAAAGCTGAACCCCAGGAGCTGTGCTAACAAAGAAGAGAAAGGGAAATGTCTCCCAGCAGCCTCAGGAGCAGCAGATTAAATCTCCACAGTCAACTTGATGTACCCTGCATCTGTGGAATACCTGAATAGATAGCGAATCATCCCAAAATTGAGATGGCAGACTTTGGGAACAACTGTAGACTTGGGGTTTGCTTTCTGAATCTAATTTGTTTCTGGTTTTATGTTTATCTTAGTTCAGTATTTAGACTTTATTATCACTGGTAGATTTGTTTATTGATTTGATTGTCTCTTCCTCCTTCTTTTATATATATATTTTGTTTTTCCTTTTTCTCTTTTTGTGAGTATGTATGTGTATGCTTCTTTGTATGATTTTGTCTGTATAGCTTTGCTTTTACCATTTGTCCTAGGGTTCTGTCTTTTTTCTTTTTTTTTCATATAGTTTGTAGCACTTGTTCTCATTGGTGGATTTGTTTTTTGGTTTGTTTGCTCTCTTCTTTCTTACTTTTTTCTTTTTTTATTACTTTTTAATTTTTTATATTTTTAATAATTTTTTAAATTTTTTTTAAAATAATTTTACTTCTTTTTCTTTTCTCTTTTTCTTTCTTTCTTTTTTTGTTTAACAAACATTAAACTCTTAAAAGGCTATGATAGAAACTTACATTTTGTGGAAGTAATCTGTTCTGCATAGCATTGAAAAGAAGGTGCATAAAGGACCTACAGTAAAATAATCTTGTTACATCATTACCTACTTAAAATCATGAGTGATTCCATATTGCCAGGATAAAATACACAACTTTGAACATCCCTCCATAACTTGGTCCATTTCTACCTTTTGCCTTCTTTTCCACTGATTGTTCCATTAGTACCAAATGACTTGCACTGCCTCAAACAAGCCAGACTTTCACAGACTTTTAGAACACTGCATGGATTTCCATTTCAATGTCATTGACGGCCTTTTCTAGGTGGCCAAGTTCTTCTCAGCTCTCTAAGCTTTTCTGAACCTCTTTCATTAAACTTTCCATGACTCTCCCCTTATTAGATGATAGCTAGAAGATCTCTTTTCCCTCAGAGTAGTCTACATATTTAGTTATTTCAGTAACTACCTTGAAATTATTTGGCTATATTTTCCAGCCCCAAAGTCAGGGATAATGTCTTATTTGTTTTTGTATCATTAGCATCTAATGTAGTGAGGTGTTAACTGCAAAATCAGCACATGCCTACTTGCTAAAGCACCTTGTGTTCTCCACATATAATGGTGGATGATGACATATGAGCTAAGGCAAAGTGAAGAAACAAAGCCCAAAGTGATTTTTGCCCATATGGAAAACGATTATTGTTCTACTGACAAACACAGAATTTAGCTTTTGGGAATTCAAATCTAATTCACTACAAAGGGGTTCAATCTAAATCATTGCAAAGAAAAAAAAAAAATCCTGAGTCACCAAAGCAAAGTCATTTCTTTTTTATTATCTACAGTATCAAAAACTACCAAAATATAAATGAGGATGTCATTGTGAATTTTATTATGTATTTAAATAGGAAAAAAATGCTATTTAATATAAAGCAACAGTTTATAACAATGTGTATGTTGCTAAGCTCCTCTTAAATGTATAGAGTAATCCTCTAAAACACTACATCTTAAAGTATGGTCCTAGGAAGTGCAATATCAGCATTACTTAGGAGCTTGTTAGAAATGCAAATTCTTGGACTCCACCCAAGACTACTGATTCAGAACATGCATTTAACAAGATCACTAGGTGATTATACACACATTCAAATTTGAAAAAAACAACAACAAAACTCTACTGTAAAAGATATCTAGAATATCAAGAAGAATAACAGAGTCTGACTAAAAATCTCTGAAGAAGAAAAGGTTTTTGCATTTACCCTGGTTGTGTCAACTCAGCAGCAGTGGCACATGCTCCTAATGCACAAGATTGCTGATAGCATTTGTATCCATCTTGTATCCCTGGTATCAGGCACCCACATTTGTCTGCATCTACTGTTCACAAATAATTAGCATTTTGAAATGAGTAGCTATATCAATCTATTTGTGCTTAAATAATCACCTAGTATTTATTTATTTTTTCCTGTGGAAGAAGGTGCATGAGCCCATATGCTTCAATTTGACTTCAGAATTTATTCATTCTTTTTTAAATTTAAAGAAGAACAGAAATATACATTTTTTGGACTATATTGAATTTAGGATATTACAAATTAATAGTAAAAAAATGCTTCAGGTAAAATTTGTTTCCCTGTTAATTCCTTTTCCTTACTGTACGTTTGGAAACCAACGTCAGTTTCTCTCTTCAGCTGTAATTTGAAATGCAAGTAATAAAGTTATTTAAAGTCCTACTGATTATGCTGAGATTTAAAAAAAAAAGAAGAGAGCAAATTTTGCTAAAAGAAATGCTTAAAATGTAATGACCTATTTAAAAGGGAAAAGTGTATTGAATAGAGTTATAAAAACAGTACTTTCTTTGCATTTGAAACACCTATGATTTGACCATTTTTGTTTATCTTTCAAAATAAATAACACATTGGCCAAGAAAGATTTTGGTAGCTTAATTATAAATAAATTCTCCCCCAGGTTAACAGACAAAACCTATAGCAGAAGCACATCAATAGGATTCTTTATTCTCCATCTCTGCTTTCTCAAAATCTTTATGAGTTCACCTAAACATGCACCATATGTGTCTTTTGAGGGCTAAAGACCCAGTGCTCTATGGACTCTGTCTGGAAGGAAGTTTTCAAGGGTTATACCACTATTAACTTACATTTAATGGCAAAATAATTATACCTGCCAATTACTTAGATGCAATAAGAGAAGTCATTGCTCATATCAATTAAAAAGATAAAATTCAGTATGGAGATGAATTGTATTTTTAGATATTTTATTTTAGTTATCATTACAGTAAACACATCTCAGAAAGCACACCTTTATAAATACATTTTAAAAATCTTTAATGAGCGGAATGTAATAGATTAGGTTTTAATTTTCTACTGACCTAATTCTTAATCTTAGGAAACATTACTCATAAATGCTTACAAATGTAAAATATCTACTCACTTCAACCAGTTCAATTGAATCCATATGTTTAAATTGATTTGTGGGTAGAGTTTAGGAGATTACCATTTGTGACTTTGTTTTTTTTTTAACATCATAGTATACTATATTTAAAATAGGAATAGAGTATGTCTAAAAGATGAAAATGAGGATTTATTTGATTTTTTTAATCCACTCTGACAATTAACTGTGTTTGGACCATTCACATTGAGAGTAAGTACTGATATGGTTGGAATAATATCTACCATCTATCTACTTGTTGAATTTGTTTGTTGCCACCCCACCCACTTTGCCTTCTCTGGTCTTAATTGAGCATTTTACATGATTTCATTTGATCTTCTCTTTTATCATGTCACTTACAATTTTCTTTTAAAATTAGTGATTACCCTAGAGTTTACAATATAAATTTTGGAATAATCTACATCTACCTTCAAATAACAGGTTGTATACTTCACATGTTGCATGGATACCTTATAACAGAATATTCCCAATTCCTATCCCTTGGCCTATTGATGTCATTCATTATATATATATATATATACACACACACACATATACATATGTATGTATAAATGTATACATATATATGCTAGAGTAACTCAATACAGTGTTACTCTTATTGCTTTAGCATTTATTATTATTATTTTTTTATTGTGGTAAAAGTCACATAATATAAAACATACTATTTTAACCATATTTAACTGTACAGTTCAGTGACACTAAGTACATTCACATTGTTGTGCAACCCTCATCCATCTCCCGAATTTTTCACCTTCCTAAACTGAAACTCTGTCTCCTTTGAAAATTAACTCCCCATTCCCCCTCCCTACCCCACCCCGACCCCATGGCCCCTGGCATCTACCAATGTACTTTCTGACTCTATGAATTTGACTCTTCTAGGTACCTCACATATTTGGTATTTAATTGATCATTTTGATCAATTAAAATAATAATAATTTTTTCTTCTACCCTTTTCTTTTCTTTATGTTGATCCAAATTTCTGAACTATATAATTTTTTTCTCTGTCTAAAATTTTCTTTTAACATTTCTTATGGAGGAGGTGTGCTCACAATGAACTGCTTGTTTTTGTTTATTGAGAAAGTCTTTATTTCTCCTTCATATTTGAAGGATAATTTGGCTTTCTCCTTCATATTTGAAGGATAATTTGGCTTTCTCCTTCATATTTGAAGGATAATTTGGCTTGATATGTAATTCCAGGTTGATAGTGTTCTCTTTTCAACATTTTAATATATCACTTCACTCTCTCCTTGATTGCAAGCTTCCTGAAAAGAAGTCTGTTGTAATTCTTATCCTTATTCCTCTAGAGTTAAGATGTTTTACCCCACTTGGCTTCCGTCAATTCTCTGTGTATCTAATTATCAGAAATTTAAATATAATGTGTGTGTGTGTGTGTGTGTTTGGTATTTATCCCTCTTGGTGTTTATTGAGCATCTGGATCTGTGGTTTGGTGTCTGTCATTTGTTTTAGAAGGTTCTCAGCTATTATTACTTAAAATACTGCTGTTTCATGCTCTCTGTTATTCCACTATGCATATTTTGATATTATCTTTCAGTTCTTAAATCTCCTGTTCTTTTTATTTATTATTTTGTTTTTTACTTTTCTGTTGGAGAAGTTTCTATTGCCATATCTTAAAGTGCATTATTTCTTTCCTTGGCTATGTCAAGTCTACTAATGAGCCTGTTGAAGGCATTCTTCACTTCTATCACAGAGTTTTTGACTTCTAGCATTTCCTTTATATATTTTTTAGAGTGTCTATCTTTCTGTTTTTGTTTTATTTGGTTTTCAATTTTTTTTCTTTGCATGTTGTCTACATTTTCCATTAGAGCCCTTAACATATGAAACAGCTATTTTAAATTCCCTGTTTGAAAATTCCAACATCCGTGTCATAACTCAGTCTGTGTTCTGATGATTCTTTTTCAGACTGTTTTCCCTTGCCTCTCTCCATGCTTTGTTATTTTTACTTTAAATCTATAGATGTAGTATCAAGGAATGTGAACTGAAGTAAATAGGCTTTTAATGTAAGGATTTACATTAATCTGCCTGAGAAGTGGGCTGTGTTTCATGTTTGCTGTAGCTATAGGTACCAGAGGTTTAAAAATCCTCTAGTCCTTGTTTTTGTCTTTTCTCTTGATTTTGGGACTTTCCTAAGTACTGTTCCTTAGAGAGAGCTTGTGTCTTACAGCTCTTTAAGCTGTAATCCACTGTTATTATCCTAAATCCTTATTGGTGTGGTGGTAGGGTACAGAGGGTAGAAATGCTCTATAATTTTCTGATTAAGTCACAATTGATTGTAATCCTCCCCCACCCCATGTTAGGTCAAACAGGAAGGCTGTATAAGGCTGAGGTAGAGAGGAATTCCCTTTTTCCAGGTGGAGTAAGTTTTCAGAACTGTACTCTGGCAAAGTCCTTTTCCTTAAAGAGCAAAACTTTGTTATGGAAAAGGCTCTGGACATGTTTCATAAGGTTTTCTCTTCCCCTTCCCCTGCCAGAACCACTGGGGGGGGGGCAGGGTCTTTCTTGTATCTTCATAGAATTCCCAGAAAGAAAGCCCAATAAAAGTGTGGATGCCCTCTAAGATTTTTTTCCCCCTCATACTTATCCACATTCTCACTTCAGTAATTCATCAGCATTACCATTTTAGTGTTCCTATCAGCTTATGGACCCAGAGTCTTCTGTTCCTGGTAAACAGATCTGCATTGATATAACTCTTAAGATGTCTCATTGTCTTCCAATTTCAGGATGGCACTTTGCCTTGTCACATCAGTTCTCTGGTGGGTCTAAGAAAAGTTGTTGATGTCCAGCTTCTTGCTGGAAGGATGGGCATGACTATTTCCAAGCTCTTTTCATGTCAAACCTAAAAGCAGAATTCCTTAGAAAAGAAGTTTTGGTCTTCCCTGGTGGCACAGTGGTTAAGAATCTGCCTGCCAATGCAGGGGACACAGGTTTGATCCCTGGTCTGGGAAGATCCTACATGCCACAGAACATCTAAGCCTGTGAACCACAGCTACTGAGCCTGTACTCTAGAGCCAGTGCACTGCAACTACTGAGCTCACATGCTGCAGCTACCAAAGCCCCCATGCTATAACTACTGAAGCCCATGCACTTAGAGCCCATGCTCTGCAACAAGAGAAGCCACCACAATGAGAAGCCCGTGCACCACAACAAAGAGTAGTCCCTGCTTGCTGAAACTAGAGAAAGCCTGCACACAGCAACAAAGACTCAATGCTACCATAAATAAATAAATAAATAAATAAATAAATAAATAAATAAATAAATAAATAAATTTAAAAACTAAGAAAAGAAAAGAAGTTTGGAGCCAAACTTGGAAGGGTTTATTGTGGAAGTTTGGATTTGATAACCACTGAAAGTTTGAAAAAACAGTCCTTAACATCCCAAATATATGTTAAAGAAATATTAATTTGCCATTGTGCTAAAGTGTGCTAAGGTCAAAGGAGATGGTGGGAGGGAAAATCAACTGGAAAGTTATTGATGTCTGTGCAGTAAATGCTGAGAGTTTGAGCACATGTAGCAAGAGTGGAAATAGAAAGGAAAATGTGGGCATGGGAAAAACTGAAAAGACAGACAAACAAGCTTAGTTTGCAACTTATGGTATGTGTAGAGAGAAGAAAGAGAGAAAGCAACATGATGTTTAAGGATTTGAAGGCAGTGGTCGTGACTTTCACAGATATAAGGCACAGAAGAGAAGGCATAAGCTTGAAAGGGACATGATGATATTGCCAGGCTAGGGAAACACCCATTTAGAAAGCTCATCATGAAGTTAAATTCAAACAACTCATTAAAAATATGGCAGCTGGAGATTTATATTTGGGAGTTAGCTACATAAAGACTCTAGTTGAAGTCATGTGGCTTAATGTCTCAGTGCAAAATGACATTTAAAAATATTTCATTGAACAATATTTACTAATCATCTACTGAAAATTAATGTCTGTGCAAGTATTGTTTGCTCTCTTTCTTGTTCAATCATAAGCAAAAGTGATTTAAACCAAGATACAATTAGCTGTCAATGAATAAACTATTATCTAATGGATGTTTTCTAATGTGGCCACATTTTTAATGGACCTCCAATGGTGTCACATTTATCAGGCTCAAATCTATAGCCAGAGGTATTAAGGAAGTATAAATTTATGGACACAATTCATTGGATGTGAAGTTGACCATAACACATGGCTATTTTCATCCTGACACCACTAACGATACAACTGAAATGCACTTGGATTTTACCAGAAACATCAAAGAAATTCCCACATGATTGATATTCATAAATATCCAAGAAAGGGGATTTCTTTTGAATTAGTATACTTTGGTATATTCAAATTCTATGTATTTATAAATATAAACAAACTCCAAATGTTAGTGACTAGGAAATAAGTAAGTATATGGAGAAATAATTTCTAATGTTATATGTCCTGTTCTAAATGAGAAACTAAAATACTGAACATATTGATGCTATTGTGTTCAAACTCACTAACTAATTTGAAAAATCAAAGAAAAATGTAGAGGATCAGTTATTAACCAAATCTTTTCAAATCAGTATTGTACTCTCACGTATTTGAGTGGGTCAAAGTACCCAGGATTTTAGCCCGATGTCAATTTATAAATAGACAAATCAGCAAAGACATATCACCCAGCATGGCTCTGTTCTATTTCTGTAAATTCTTTCTCATCAGATTTATTAGACCCTGGATTCTTTCTAAAGCCATTTGGACTTTGCATGTCCAGAGTCCTTTCAGGTTTTGGAGATGTGCAGGTGTCATCATGTAGAAGATGAACTACTTCCCTTGCAGTGGTATGACACATTTCTGTATGAATTGATGCAACCATAAGTCACAGGTGCAATCTGGGTACTCTTGAAGAAAAGTTAAAAGTTAAAATCATTCAAGGTGGGATGCAAAGGCTTAGCCCCTTACACATTCTTATGGGAGGTTATGACTTCTGTGCAATGGCAGCCCATATATAAATATTACAGATTTATATTTTCCAAGCTGATGGCCTTACTATAAAATTGCATTTACAGTTATAATTTATTTTTAAATAGTTCTTGAGTTAGTAAAGTACCCTGTGGACTCAAGGATTTCGATGAAGCTCCTGACCAATCAGAACTCACTCACTGTTAGAGAGGAAAATGAAAGAAAGGAATCTTATGCCCCTCTGGAAAATGATCAAAGGTACTAGAACTGAGACAAAGGAACTTTCCATTAAAGGATGGCTAGTTCTACACAACACAAGTTGAAGAGGGACTATTTCTATCTAAATACGTGTAGCTAAACGAGATTACACAATTTTACAGGTACCTGAAATGTTCAGTTTAGTTCCCTATATTGATCAAATAAACAAAACATTTGTTTTCCACTTCACCTGTAGACAAGTATAAACATATTTATAAAAATCAACTGAAGGCAGAAGAGGGAGTTAGGCAGAGGAGGCATGGCTCATAGACTTCCTAATACCAGCACAAACACTTTAAAGAGTGTGAACAGATTGCATGTTGTTAGGTGTATAATATTTTAAGTTATGTGTATTAGTGATCCCTAGGACTCTACTTAAAGCTACTGAATTATAAATTTCATTTGAAAAAAATTGAACCCATTTTTTAGTGTTCTGTTTACTCTGTTAAGGACCTGGTAAAGTCTCAAAATAGTCTTTTCATTTACTTGGCCATGAAAAATGTTTTCCTGAATGGTGTCTGTATGAGACAAACTCTTTCAAATATAGTATTTCTTTGTTTCAAAGATGTTTAAAAGGAACATGTAAGCATGTTAAGTAGAATGTTGGATTAGAAATTCATACAACATTGTAAATCAACTATACTTCAATAAAATAAAAAAATTAATATATATATATATATAATTGGGAACCATATGGATCAGCAAACAATAGGTTTTAATACAGAAAATATTTTTTAAGAAGCACTTACATATTATTTTCTCTTGGTTATAAAAATATTTACTAAGTTTAGAATATTTAGAAAATCTAGGAAAAAGCTAGAAAGCAAAAGATAAAAATCACTTGAAATCTTCCAACTGAATAAACCACTTTTTACCCTCTTGGTTCATATTCTTTTAATCACCTTTCAAGCCCTTTAAACAGAGTAACAGTGACCATTAAGAGTTTCACTTTTCTCTAAAATATTAATTTTTCATTTAGATAATTATATTTTATATTACTAACATAGCTACAAATTCTAGCTAAATACAAAAGGTGAGTTAGAAATTTTGACCAAAATGTCACTTTTGGGCTTCAATTTTCTGATCTCATCATTTACTATAATCTTCCTGATCTAAAATAATTGAATCACTATCTTCATTGTCAACTTCACCTTGTATATTTGAAATTTATCTTGAACACAATCTTAAATGATCCCACTTCACTACCACCCATAGGTAATTGAGAGAGGAAATATACTACTTGAGTAAAGGATAAATACTCAATGATTGGTGCTGACAAAAAGATAGATGTTCCTTTTGTACAGTGTCTAACAAAGAATCCTGCATCTTTACTTTTCTGAGAATGCAGAGAGAATTAGAATGTTCTCTGTTTTAATACATATTTAGAGCCATTGTTTACTTTCATTTTTCCTTCCTTCTCCTCAAAATATTTGTCAACTAATATAAATATTCATATGAGTTAACCTACTTTTTTTTTTATCACAACCTCACTATTTGCTTTTTAATCACCCACCCCTCCACCACAGACTGCTGCAAAATGTCTACATCCCATTTATTTTACACCTCTTCTTGCTAAATTATCACTAGGTTTGAGCTTTAAGAATACATTCACAGATCACTCAAGTTGGGGCATAAACATGTTTAATTCATTTGTCATTAGGCCTCGTGACACCTTGTTCCTTTAACTTTGCAGCCCTGGCAGCAGGCTAGCAAAAGTCCCTCTTTTCTACGTGGGTTAGTTAAGATGTATCTGGCTTTTTTGCACTATCTTTAGTATGCAGGGAGCACAGAGATGGAGATAAAAGGCGAAACGTCTATCTTTGAGTCCTCTGCAATACCGAATAAGTTATCAACCCACTAACATGCTTGTCTGAATAGACTCCTTTGGCAACAGTGAGATGTTATCTTCCATGACATGCGAATTCCTCCCTCATGTCAATCCATGAAAATACTAAAGGATGAATGCTCTAGTAAAACGAATGTGGCAACACCATTGGGACTGTGAGAGCATCATATTTTCCCCCAGCTCCTTTTTAAAAAATTCTCCAGCTGAATCCTCGATATACATATAAATTAGTCAGTCTGAAGAACCTCGACAATCCATCTCTTTAATCTCTTGGAGTAGGCGTGGGGAATATACTCTGTTTAATGCTCAGGGGCCTTGTCTTTTTTCCCTTTCAGTTTTGCCATCCTCCTTTACACTCAGCCCACACAGATAGAACTAAGAAACATGGGGGCTGGAAGCTGGGCAGCTGTGCTGGTCAAATAAGCATGCACTTGACTGTGGCTTGACCCAACTGGACTGACCCACAGCCAAAGTGGACAGACTGTCCACCTGATTAATTCACCATTACAATCATAAAAATGCTGGCATGGACGGAGTAAAAGCCACAGACTCCCACATGCTATATAAGCACATTACTTCCATATGCCATTGGTTTCTCTCAATAACCCGGCAAAACTGCATTTTAGTTTTTACACATGAGGTAATTGAGGCAAAGACAGCCTATATAACTAGGGGATGGTGAGTTGGTATTCAAACCAAATATTGAGGCTCCAGAGACAATATTTCTAATCCTCTGCTCTACTATTTATCTCCCTCCTTCTTTTTTAAGCATATACATACTTTCTTCCTCATTATCCAGGTTTTGCTGTTTTTATACTTGAGTGCACAAAACTGTGTAGCAGGACTCAAAGAACAGATGATCCTGAGCGAACTAGTCAATCCCGTATTTTATGTAGTGAGGTGAAAATCAAGTCACTCACTCATCTATACAATAACAATACAGCTTTAAGAATTTTAAGAATATAACTGAAATGATGCATCTTCATTTTTTTTCTTGAACCTGGATTGAGGTCTTATTAAACAAGTACATAAAAGCACATGATACAGCTAGGACTGTAGCACTGGCATTGGAAAATAACAAAGGGTGAAACTTGAAGTTCTGCCAGTAAATTGCTCAAATTAATTTCCATTAGAAATGTGTTACTTTGGGTCTATATGTACAAGGACCCATTCTAAGACCAAGAAATTTCACAATTAAAAATGAACCTTTATTTCAAGTGAGATTGCCATGATATAATTAAAAATACAGATAGGGCTTCCCTGGTGGTGCAGTGGTTGAGGGTCCGCCTGCCAATGCAGGGGACACAGGTTCATGCCCCGGTCCGGGAGGATCCCACATGCCATGGAACGGCTGGGCCCATCAGCCATGGCTGCTGAGCCTGCGCATCTGGAGCCTGTGCTCTGCAAGGGGAGAGGCCACAACAGTGAGAGGCCTGCATACTGCAAAAAAAAATAAATAAATAAATAAAACAAAAAACTTAAAAAATAAAATACGGATAGATGACAATCAATACTTATATCCAAATGAATAATTCAATTTTTCTACCTACTTAGGGAAGGGATATAGAGAAAGCAGGATGCATGCAAAAATAATAGTAATAACTAATGAGAATCTGTAGTAGCATTTAACTAACTATAATATTATTCAGGAAGCAATTATTAAAATTTTTATCCAATATAAGGAGCTCTGCTAGGGATATAATGCACATAATTTTTTTAAAAATTGAATGCTATCACTTGAAGGGTTTGCATTCTCAGTAGAAAAGAAAGAAAAGCTGTAAGAAATATCTAGGGGAAGAGGGAAGACAGCAGAAGCAAGAAGAACTACAATCCTGCAGGCTGGGGAATGAAAACCACATTCACAGAAAGATAGACAAAATGAAAAGGCAGAGGACCATGTACCAGATGAAGAAACAGATAAAACCCCAGAAAAACAACTAAATGAAGTGGAGATAGGCAACCTTCCAGAAAAAGAATTCAGAATAATGATAGTGAAGATGATCCAAGACTTCGGAAAAAGAATGGAGGAAAAGATTGAGAAGACACAAGAAATGTTTAACAAAGACCTAGAAGAACTAAAGAACAAATACCCAGAAGACTTAAAGAAAAAAACAGAGATGAACAATACAATAACTGAAATGAAAATTACACTAGAAGGAATCAATAGCAGAAGACTGAGTCAGAAGAACGGATAAGTGACAAGGAAGACAGAACGGTGGAATTTACTGGCATGGAAAAGAATAAAGAAAAAAGAATGAAAAGAAATGAAGACAGCCTAAGAGAACTCTGGGACAACATTAAACACACCAACATTCACATTATAGGGGTCTCAGAAGGAGAAGAGACAGAGAAAGGACCCAAGAAAATGTTTGAAGAAATTATAGTCAAAAACTTCCCTAACACGGGAAAGGAAATAGCCACCTAAGTCCAGGAACTGTTGAGAGTCCCAGGCAGGATAAGCACAAGGAGAAACACACCGAGACACACAGTAATCAAATTGACAAAAAATAAAGATAAAGAAAAATTATTTAAAGCAACAAGGGAAAAGCGACAAATAATATACAAGGGAACTCCCATAAGGTTAACAGCTGATTTCTCAGCAGAAACTCTACAAGCCAGAAGGGAGTGTTGAGAAATATTTAAACAGATGAAAGGGAAGAACCTACAACCAAGATTCCTCTACCCAGCAAGGATCTCATTCAGATTTGACAGAGAAATCAAAAGGTTTACAGACAAGCAAAAACTAAGAGAATTCAGCACCACAAAACAAGCCCTACAACAAAAGCTAAAGGAACTTCTCTAAGTGGGAAAAACAAGAAAAGAAAAGAACCTACAAAAACAAACCCCCAAAAATAAAGAAAATGGTAATAGGAACATACATATCGATAATTACCTTAAATATGAATGGATTAAATGCTCCAACCAAAAGACACATGCTCGCTTAATGGATACAAAAACAAGACCCATCTATATGGTGCCTACAAGAGACCCAGGGACACATACAGACTGAAAGTGAGAGGATGGAAAAAGATATTCCATGCAAATGGAAATCAAAAGAAAGCTGGAGTAGCAATCCTCATATCAGATAAAAATAGGCTTTAAAATAAAGAATGTTACAAGAGACAAGGAAAGACACTACATAATGATCAAGGGATCAATCCAAGAAGAAGATATAACAATTATAAACATATATACACCCAATATAGGAGCACCACAACACATAGGGAAACTGATAACAGCTATAAAAGAGGAAATTGACAGTAACACAATAATAGTGGGGATTTAACACCTCACTTACACCAGTGAACAGATCATCCAGAAAGAAAATTAATAAGGAAACACAAGCTTTAAATGATGCATTAGACCAGATAAATTGATATTTATAAGACATTCTATCTAAAAACAGCAGATTACAATTTCTTCTCAAGTGCACATGGAATATTCTCCAGGATAGATCACATCTTGGGTCACAAATCAAGCCTCGGTAAATTTAAGAAACCTGAAATCATATCAAGGATATTTTCTGAACACAATGCTCTAAAATTAGAAATAAATTACATGGGAAAAAACGTAAAAAACACAAACAGATGGAGACTAAACAATACATTACTAAATAACCAAGAGATCACTGAAGAAATCAAAGAGGAAATCAAAAAACACCTAGAGACAAATGACAATGAAAACATGACAATCCAAAACCTATGGGATGCAGCAAAAGCAGTTCTAAGAGGGAAGTTTAGAGCAATAAAATCCTACCTCAAGAAACAAGAAAAATCTCACATAAATGATCTAACCTTACACCTAAATGAACTAGAGAAAGAAGAACAAACAAAACCCAAAGTTAGTAGAAGGAAAGAAATCATAAAGATCAGAGCAGGAATAAATGAAATAGAAACAAAGAAAACAATAGCAAAGATCAATAAAACTAAAAGCTGGTTCTTTGAGAAGATAAACAAAATTGATAAACCTTTAGCCAGACTCATCAAGAAAAAGAGGTAGAGGACTCAAATAAATAAAATTAGAAATGAAAAAGGAGAAGTTACAATGGATACCGCAGAAATACAAAGCATCATAAGAGACAAGCAACTCTCTGCTTTGACCCCCCACCCCAGTTGCTGTGCTCTCCTCCATGGCTCTGAAGCTTTCCCCCTGTGCCACCCGCAGTCGCTGCCTACAAAGGGGCTTCCTAGTGTGTGGAAACACTACAAGCAACTCTATGCCAATAAAATGGACAACCTGGAAGAAATGGACAAATTCTTAGAAAGGTATAATCTTCCAAGACTGAACCAGGAAGAAAGAGAAAATATGGACAGACAAATCACAAGTAATGAAATTGAAACTGTAAATAAAAATGTTCCAACAAACAAAAGTCTAGGACCAGATGGCTTCACGGGTGAATTTTATCAAACATTTAGAGAAGAGCTAACACCCATCCTTCTCAAACTCTTCCAAAAAATTGCAGAGGAAGGAATACTCCCAAACTCATTGTACGAGGCCACCATCACCCTGATACCAAAACCAGAAAAAGATACCATAAAAAAAGAAAATTACAGACAAATATTGCTGATTAATATAGATGCAAAAATCCTCAACAAAATACTAGCAAACAGAATCCATCAGCACATTAAAAGGATCATACACCATGATCAAGTGGGATTTATTCCAGGGATGCAAGGATTTTTCAATATACACAATTCAATGTGATAAACAATATTAACAAATTGAAGAATAAAAAACATACAATCATCTCAACAGATGCAGAAATAGCTTTTGACAAAATTCAACACCCATTTATGATAAAAACTCTCCAGAAAGTGGGCATAGACAGAACCTACCTCAACATAATAAAGGCCATGTATGACAAATCCACAGCAAACATCATTCTCAATGGTGAAAAACTGAAACAATTTCCTCTAAGATCAAGAACAAGACAAGGGATGGCAGAAGAGTAAGACGCGGAGATCACCTTCCTCCCCACAGATACACCAGAAATATATCTATACATGGAACAACTCCTACAGAACACCTACTGAACGCTGGCAGAAGACCTCAGACTCCCCAAAAGGCAAGAACCCCCCCCACACACCTGGGTAGGGCAAAAGAAAAAAGAATAAACAGAGACAAAAGGATAGGGACGGGACCTGCACCAGAGTGAGGGAGCTGTGAAGGGGGAAAGGTTTCCACACACTAGGAAGCCCCTTTGTAGGCAGAGACTGCGGGTGGCACAGGGGGAAAGCTTCGGAGCCATGGAGGAGAGCACAGCAACTGGGGTGGGGGGTCAAAGCAGAGAGTTTCCCACACAGAGGATCAGTGCCGACTGGCACTCACCAGCCTGAGAGGCTTGTCTGCTCACCCGCCGGGGTGGGCGGGGCTGGGAGCTGAGGCTTGGGCTTTGGTCGGAGCACAGGGAGAGGACTGGGGTTGGCGGCGTGAACACAGCCTGCAGGGGGTTAGTGCGCCACGGCTGGCTGGGAGGGAGTCCGGGGAAATGTCTGGACCTGCCGAAGAGGCAAGAGACTTTTTCTTCCTTCTTTGTTTCCTGGTGCGTGAGGAGAGGGGATTAAGAACGCTGCTTAAAGGAGTTCCAGAAATGGGTGCAAGCCACCGCTAAAAGTGCGGACCCCAGAGACGGGTATGAGATGCTAAGGCTGCTGCCACCACCAAGAAGCCTGTGTGCGAGCACAGATCACTATCCACATCCCCCTTCCAGGGAGCCTGTGCAGCCCGCCACTGCCAGGGTCCCGGGATCCAGGGACAACTCACCCAGGAGAACGCACAGAGCACCTTAGGCTGGTGCAACATCACGCCAGCACTCTGCCGCTGCAGGCTCACCCCGCATTCCGTGCCCCACCCTCCCCCCGGCCAGAGTGAGCCACAGCCCCTGAATCAGCGGCAACTTTAACCCCCTCCTGTCTGACTGAAGAACAGAAGCCCTCCGACGACCTACAAGCAGAGGTGGGGCCAAATCCAAAGCTGAGCCCCTGGGAGCTGTAAGAACAAAGAAGAGAAAGGGAAATCTCTCCCAGCAGCCCCAGAAGCGTGAATTAAAGCTCCACAATCAAGTTGATGTACCCTGCATCTGTGGAATATATGAATAGACAACAAATCATCCCAAATTGAGGAGGTGGACTTTGAGAGCAAGATTTATGATTTTTTCCCCTTT
The DNA here is from genome assembly GCF_937001465.1 of Orcinus orca. Classification (NCBI taxonomy): domain Eukaryota; kingdom Metazoa; phylum Chordata; class Mammalia; order Artiodactyla; family Delphinidae; genus Orcinus; species Orcinus orca. The sequence continues at coordinate 71,076,088 of NC_064560.1, forward strand.
TCCGCTTTTTGTGAGTAAGTATGTGTATGCTTCTGTGTGAGATTTTGTCTGTATAGCTTTGCTTCCACCATTTGTCTGAGGGTTCTATCCGTCCGTTTTTTTGTTTGTTTGTTTTTAATTTTTTTCTAAATAATTACTTTTAATTTTGTTTGTTTTTAATTTTTAATTAAAATTTGTTTGTTTTTAATGTTTTTATTTTTAAAAAAACAAAAAAATTAAAATTATTAAAAAAATTTTTTCTTAAAAATACTTTTTATTTTAATAACTTTATTTTATTTTACTTTATCTTCATTCTTTCTTTCTTTCCTTCCCTCCTTTAGATAACGAATCATCCAAAATTGAGGAGGTGGACTTTGAGAGCAAGATTTATGATTTTTTTCCCCTTTTCCTCTTTTTGTGAGTGTCTATGTGTATGCTTCTGTGTGAGATTTTGTCTGTATAGCTTTGCATCCACCATTCCTCCTAGAGTTCTATCCACCCTTTTGTTTTTTGCTTTTCTCTTAATAATTACTTTTTATTTTAATAATTTTATTATATTTTAGCTTACTTTATTTTATTTTACTTTATCTTCTTTCTTTCTTTTTTTCCTTCCTTCCCTCCTTCCTTCCTTCCTCCCTGCCTCCCTCCCTCCCTCCTTTCTTCCTTCCTTTCTTTCTTTCTTTCCTTCTTTGTTTCTACTTCTACTAATTCTTTATTTCTACATTTTCTCCCTTTTATTCTGAGCCGTGTGGATGAAAGGCTCTTGGTGCTGCAGCTAGGAGTCAGTGCTGTGCCTCTGATGTGGGAGAGCCAACTTCAGGACACTGGTCCACAAGAGACCTCCCAGCTCCACATAATATCAAATGGCAAAAATCTCCCAGAGATCTCCATCTCAACACCAGCACCCAGCTTCACTCAACGACCAGCAAGCTACAGTGCTGGACACCCTATGCCAAACAACTAGCAAGACAGGAACACAACCCCACCCATTAGCAGAGAGGCTGCCTAAAATCATAATAAGTCCACAGACACCCCAAAGCACACCACCAGACGTTGACCTGCCCACCAGAAAGACAAGATCCAGCCTCATCCACCAGAACACAGGCACTAGTCCCCTCCACCAGGAAGCCTACACAACCCACTGAACCAACTTTAGCCACTGGGGACAGACACCAAAAACAATGGGAACTACGATCCTGCATCCTGCAAAACGGAGACCCCAAACACAGTAAGATAAGCAAAATGAGAAGACAGAAAAACACACTGCAGATGAAGGAGCAAGATAAAAACCCACCAGACCTAACAAATGAAGAGGAAATAGGCAGTCTACCTGAAAAAGAATTCAGAATAATGATAGTAAACATGATCCAAAATCTTGGAAATAGAATAGACAAAATGCAAGTAACATTTAACAAGGACCTAGAAGAACTAAAGATGAAACAAACAACAATGAACAACACAATAAATGAAATGAAAAATACTCTAGATGGGATCAAGCAGAATAACTTGGGCAGAAAAACGGATAAGTGAATTGGAAGTTAAAATAGTGGAAATAACTACTGTAGAGCAGAATAAAGAATGAAAAGAACTGAGGACAGTCTCAGAGAGGGGTTCCAGAAGAAGAAGAGAAAAAGAAAGGGACTGAGAAAATACTTGAAGAGATTATATTTGAAAACTTCCCTAATATGGGAAAGGAAATACTTAATCAATTCTAGTAAGCACAAAGAGTCCCATACAGGATAAATCCAAGGAGAAATACGCCAAGACACATATTAATCAAACTGTCAAAAATTAAATACAAAGAAAACATATTAAAAGCAGCAAGGGAAAAACAACAAATGACACACAAGGGAATCCCCACAAGGTTAACAGCTGACCTTTCAGCAGAAACTCTGCAAGCCAGAAGGGACTGGCAGGACATATTTAAAGTGATGAAGGAGAGAAAACTGCAAACAAGATTATTCTACCCATCAAGGATCTCATTTAGATTTGATAGAGAAATTAAAATCTTTACAGACAAGCAAAAGCTGATAGAGTTCAGCACCACAAAACCAGCTCTACAACAACTGCTAAAGGAACTTCTCTAGGCAAGAAACACAACAGAAGGAAAAGATCTATAATAATGAACCCAAAACAATGAAGAAAATGGGAATAGGAACATACATATCGATAATTACCTTAAATGTAAATGGATTAAATGCTCCCACTAAAAGACACAGATTGGCTGAATGGATACAAAAACAAGACCCGTATATTTGCTGTCTACAAGAGACCCACTTCAGACCTAGAGACACATACAGACTGAAAGTAAGGGGATGGAAAAAGATTTCATGCAAATGGAAACCAAAAGAAAGCTGGAGTAGCAATTCTTATATCAGACAAAATAGACTTTAAAATAAAGACTATCAGAAGAGACAAAGAAGGACACTACATAACGATCAAGGGATCAATCAAAAAAGAAGATATAACAATTGTAAATATTTATGCACCCAACATAGGAGCACCTCAATACATAAGACAAATGCTAACAGTAATAAAAGGGGGAAATCAATAGTAATACAATCATAGTAGGGGAGTTTAACCCCCCACTTTCACCAAGGGACAGATCATCCAAAATGAAAATAAATAAGGAAACACAAGCTTTAAATGATACATTAAACAAGATGGACTTAATTCATATTTATAGGACATTCCATCCAAAAACAACAGAATACACATTTTTCTCAAGTGCTCATGGAACATTCTCCAGGATAGATCATATCTTGGGTCACAAATCAAGCCTTGGTAAAGTTAAGAAAATTGAAATTGTATCAAGTATCTTTTCTGACCACAGTGCTATGAGACTAGATATCAATTACAGGAAGAGATCTGTAAAAAATTGAAACACATGGAAGCTAAACAATACACTACTTAATAACGAAGTGATCTCTGAAGAAATCAAAGAGGAAATCAAAAAATACCTAGAAACAAATGACGATGGAGACATGATGACCCAAAATCAATGGGATGCAGCAAAAGCAGTTCTAAGAGGGAAGTTTATAGCAATACAATCCTACCTTAAGAAACAGGAAACATCTCGAATAAACAACCTAACCTTGCATCTAAAGTAATTAGAGAAAGAAGAACAAAAAAAACCCAAAGTTAGCAGAAGGAAAGAAATCATAAAAATCAGATCAGAAATAAATGAAAAATAAATGAAAGAAATGATAGCAAAGATCAATAAAACTAAAAGCTGGTTTTTTGAGAAGATAAACAAAATTGATAAACCATTAGCCAGACTCATCAAGAAAAAAAGGGAGAAGATTCAAATCAATTGAATTAGAAATGAAAAAGGAGAAGTAACAACTGACACTGCAGAAATACAAAAAATCATGAGAGATTACTACAAGCAACTCTATGCCAATAAAATGGACAACCTGGAAGAAATGGACAAATTCTTAGAAATGCACAACCTGCCAAGACTGAATCAGGAAGAAATAGAAAATATAAACAGACCAATCACAAGCACTGAAATTGAAACTGTGATTAAAAATCTTCCAACAAACAAAAGCCCAGGACCAGATGGCTTCACAGGCGAATTCTATCAAACATTTAGAGAAGAGCTAACACCTATTCTTCTCAAACTCTTCCAAAATATAGCAGTGGGAGGAACACCCCCAAACTCATTCTACGAGGCCACCATCACCCTCATACCAAAACCAGACAAGGATGTCACAAAGAAAGAAAACTATAGGCCAATATCACTGATGAACATAGATGCAAAAATCCTCAACAAAATACTAGCAAACAGAATCCAACAGCACATTAAAAGGATCATACACCATGATCAAGTGGGGCTTATTCCAGGAATGCAAGGATTCTTCAATATACGCAAATCAATCAAAGTGATAAACCATATTAACAAATTGAAGTACAAAAACCATTTGATCATCTCAATAGATGCAGAGAAAGCTTTCGACAAAATTCAACACCATTTATGATAAAAACCCTGAAGAAAGTAGGCATAGAGGGAACTTTCCTCAACATAATAAAGGCCATATATGACAAACCCACAGCCAACATCATCCTCAATGGTGAAAAACGGAAAGTATTTCCACAAAGATCAGGAATAAGACAAGGTTGCCCACTCTCACCACTCTTATTCAACATAGTTTTGGAAGTTTTAGCCACAGCAATCAGAGAAGAAAAGGAAATAAAAGGAAGCCAAATTGGAAAAGAAGAAGTAAAGTTGTCACTGCTTGCAGATGACGTGATACTGTACATAGAGAATCCTAAAGATGCTACCAGAAAACTACTAGAGCTAATCAATGAATTTGGTAAAGTAGTAGAATACAAAATTAATGCACAGAAATCTCTGGCATTCCTATACACTAATGATGAAAAATCTGAAAGTGAAATCAAGAAAACACTCCCATTTAACCATTGCAACAAAAAGAATAAAATATCTAGGAATAAACCTACCTAAGGAGACAAAAGACCTGTATGCAGAAAATTATAAGACACTGATGAAAGAAATTAAAGATGATACAAATAGATGGAGAGATATACCATGTACTTGGATTGGAAGAATCAACATTGTGAAAATGACTCTACTACCCAAAGCAATCTAAAGATTCAATGCAATCCTTATCAAACTACCACTGGCATTTTTCACAGAACTAGAACAAAAAATTTTACAATTTGTATGGAAACACAAAAGACCCTGAATAGACAAAGCAATCTTAAGAATGAAAACCAGAGCTGGAGGAATCAGGCTCCCTGATTTCAGACTATACTACAAAGCTACAGTAATCAAGACAGTATGGTACTGGCACAAAAACAGAAATATAGATCAATGGAACAGGATAGAAAGCCCAGAAATAAACCTATGCACATATGGTCACCTTACCTTTGATAAAGGAGGCAGGAATATACAGTGAAGAAAGGAGAGCCTCTTCAATAAGTGGTGCTGGGAAAACTGGACAGGTACATGTAAAAGTATGATATTAGATCATTCCTTAACAGCATACACAAAAATAAGCTCAAAATGGATTAAAGACCTAAATGTAAGGCCAGAAACTATCAAACTCTTAGAGGAAAACATAGGCAGAACACTCTATGACATAAATCACAGCAAGATCCTTTTTGACCCACCTCCTAGAGAAATGGAAATAAAAACAAAAATAAACAAATGGGACCTAATGAAACTTCAAAGCTTTTGCACAGCGAAGGAAGCCATAAATAAGACCAAAAGACAACCCTCAGAATGGGAGAAAATATTTGCTAATGAAGCAACTGACAAAGGATTAATCTCCAAAATTTATAAACAGCTCATGCAGCTTAATAACAGAAAAACAAACAACCCAATCCAAAAATGGGCAGAAGACCTAAATAGACATTTCTCCAAAGAAGATATACAGACTACCAACAAACACACGAAAGAATGCTCAACATCACTAATCATTAGAGAAATGCAAATCAAAACTACAATGAGATATCATCTCACACCAGTCAGAATGGCCATCATCAAAAAATCTAGGAACAAAAAATGCTGGAGAGGGTGTGGAGAAAAGGGAACCCTTTTGCACTGCTGGTGGGAATGTAAATTGATACATCCACTGTGGAGAACAGTATGGAGGTGCCTTAAAAAACTACAAATAGTACTACCATATGACTCAGCAATCCCACTACTGGGCATATACCCTGAGAAAACCATAATTCAAAAAGAGTCTTGTACCAAAAGATTCTTTGCAGCTCTATTTACAATAGCCCGGAGATGGAAACAACCTAAGTGTCCATCATTGGATGAATGGATAATGAAGATGTGGCACATATATACAATGGAATATTAGCCATAAAAAGAAACGAAATTGAGCTATTTGTAATGAGGTGGATAGACCTAGAGTCTGTCATACAGAGTGAAGTAAGTCAGAAAGAGAGAGACAAATACTGTATGCTAACACATATATATGGAATTTAAGAAAAAAAAATGTCATGAAGAACCTAGGGGTAAGACAGGAATAAAGACACAGACCTACTAGAGAATGGACTTGAGGATATGGGGAAGGGGTAGGGTAAACTGTGACAAAGTGAGAGAGAGGCATGGACATATATACAGTACCAAGCATAAGGTAGATAGCTAATGGGAAGCAGCCGCATAGCACAGGGAGATCAGCTTGGTGCTTTGTGACCACCTGGAGGGGTGGGATAGGGAGGGTGGGAGGGAGGGAGATGCAAGAGGGAAGAGATATGGAAACATATGTATATATATAACTGATTCATTTTGTTATAAAGCAGAAACTAACACACCATTGTAAAGCAATTATACTCCAATAAAGATGTTAAAAAAAAAAAAAGAACAAGACAAGGTTGTCTACGCTCACCACTATTATTCAGCATGGTTCCTGAAGTGCTAGCAACAGCAATCAGAGAAGAAAAAGAAATAAAAGGAATAAAAATTGGCAAAGAAGAAGTAAAACTGTCATTGTTTGCAGATGACATGACACTATACATAGAGAATCCTAAAGATACCACCAGAAAACTACTAGAGCTAATCAGTGAATTTGGTAAAGTTGCAGGATACAAAATTAATGCACAGAAATCTCTTGCATTCCTATACACTAACAATGAAAGATCAGAAAGAGAAATTAAGGAAACAATCCCATTCACCATTGCAACAAAAAAATAAAATACCTAGTAATAAACCTACCTAATGAGTTAAAAGACCTGTACTCAGAAAACTAAAAGACACTGATGAAAGAGATAAAAGATGACACAAACAGATGGAGAGGTATACCATGTTCTTGGATTGGAAGAATCAATATTGTGAAAATGACTATACTACCCAAAGCAATCTACAGATTCAATGCAATCCCTATCAAATTACCAATGGCATTTTTTATAGAACTAGAACAAAAAATCTTAAAATTTGTATGGAGACAAAAAAGAGCCCCAATAGCCAAAGCAATCTTGAGGGAAAAATATGGAGCTGGAGGAATCAGGCTCCCTGACTTCAGACTATACTACAAAGATACAGTAATCAAGACAATATGGCACTGGCACAAAAACAGAAATATAGATCAATGGAACAGGATAGAAAGCACAGAGATAAACCCACACACCTATGGTCAGCCAAACTATGACAAAGAAGGCAAGGATGTACAATGGAGAAAAGATAGTCTCTTCAATAAGTGGCGCTGGGAAAACTGGACAGCTATATGTAAAAGAATGAAATTAGAACACTCCCTAACACTATACAGAAATATAAACGCAAAATGGATTAAAGACCTAAATAGAAGAGCAGACACTATAAAACTCTCAGAGGAAAACATAGGAAGAACACTCTTTGACATAAATCACAGCAAGATCCTTTTTGACCCACCTCCTAGAGTAATGGAAATAAAAACAAAAATAAACAAACAGGACCTAATGAAACTTAAAAGCTTTTGCACAGCAAAGGAAACTGTAAACAAGACAAAAAGACAACCCTCAGAATGGGAGAAAATATTTGCAAACAAATCAATGGACAAAGGATTAATCTCCAAAATATATAAACAGCTCATGCAACTCAATATTAAAAAAAAAAAACAACCCAATTAAAAAATGGGAAGAAGACCTAAATAGACATTTCTCCAAAGAAGACATGCAGATGGCCAAGAGGCACATGAAAAACTGCTCATCATCACTAATTATTAAAGAAATGTACATCAAAACTACAATGAGTTATCACCTCACACCAGTTAGAATGGGCATCCTTAGAAAATCTACAAACGAAAATGCTGGAGAGGGTGTGGAGAAAATGGAACCCTCTTGCACCGTTGGTGGGAATGTAAATTGATACAGCCACTTTGGGAGAACAGCATGGAGATTCCTTAAAAAACTAAAAATAGAATTACCATATGACCCAGTAATCCCACTACTGGTTATATATCCAGAGAAAACCATAATTCAAAACAACACATGCGCCCCAATGTTCATTGCAGCACTATTTACAATAGCCAGGTCATGGAAGCAACCTAAATGCCCATTAGCAGATGAATGGATAAAGAAGACATGGTACATATATACAATGGAATATTACTCAGCCATAAAAAAGAACGAAATTGGGTCATTTGTAGAGATGTGGATGGACCTAGAGACTGTCATGCAGGGTGAAGTAAGTCAGAAAGAGAAAAACAAATATCGTATATTAACACATATATGTGGAATCTAGAAAAATGGTACAGATGAACCAGTTTGCAATACAGAAATAGAGACACAGATGTAGAGAACAAATGTATGGACACCAAGGGGGGAAAGCGGTGGGGAGGGGGTGGTGGTGGGATGAATTGGGAGATTGGCATTGACATATATACACAAATATATATATAACAGATAACTAATAAGAACTTGCTGTATAAAAAAAATGAAATTAAATAAAAAAAAGAAAAGAAATGGCTAGGGAAAGAAGTGTCAGAAACATGAATGCATCCATTCTGTTGAAAAGTTAAGGAACACACAATAAAGTAGCAACTCAAAGAAGGTGAGTTTCGTTCAGGAAGAATTCTTGGATGAAGAAAGATGAATTGAATTTTGAAAAAAATTATGGGCACAGCTGGAGGAAAAAGAATGATGCCAATGCTCTAATAAGGTCATGTATAAAGGGGGAGAAATCCCAAGCAATGTCAAAGGGTTGGCAATAAGTTTTGGAATGGTGGATTCATAAAATGACACTATCAGTGAATACCACAAAAATAGGATAGTTGATGTTAGAGGATGGGGAGAGGGTATAAATACCAAGAGAGGAAGCTCATTACAATCAAACAAATGATAGGAAGAAAATATAGATTCTGGAGCAATCTGTATGACACGTTGCAATAGGTTGATGGAAACATGGTGGAAGCTTTGTAAAGAAACTTCATTTCTTGTCAGGAAAGGAACTGCTATTGAAATCCATATGGCCATGACTCCAGGCCTCAGGTGGAGTTTCAAGGATTTGTCAGGCTCACCTTAACCTGTAACATGACTGAGCAAAATTTGCAGGTCTTTCTTCATCCACTGTGTGATGCTTAATACATGTAGAAATGGCACTAGCACTTAGAGAAGATAAAAACATTGTGTAATTTAGCTGTCAGTTATCACAGTTTGAAAAACTACATTATGATTTTGCATATGTAGAAATAAGCCTCTGAGAAGTTAACTGAAGTGAATCAGATCCTCAAGACAGGAAAACAGTGCAAATTGGACTAGAATGCTGGCATGTCTGAATGCATACCAAACCCTCATGATGGTTATATTCCAAGTGAGAAGATCAGATTCCTAATCCTATCTCTCTTTTCCTTCCCCATATAAGTATTTCCTTAATGCTTTTTCATTTAAAAAGTATGTGCCAACACTCATAAATGGTTAGATTACAAAGTGAATTCCCATCCTCCTAATTTCCCTGTGCCCTCTTTCCCCTTCTCTATTTGCATTGACATGAGAACTTCTATTTCCACTAAATGAGTCATTTGGGACAAGAAAATTAATTTATTTGAGCAGATGTATATAAATGTTGCTCAGAATAGAATCACAAAACTGCCCAGTATTTACATAAGGTCCCTATAATTGATGACCTTTTTATAGCTTTGTGTGAAGAATCCAAGGAGCTGACTAAGAAGCTACATGGGAAATACCAACATGATTAGAAATACAAGCTCGTCTCTTGAATTCCAATTCTGTGGTGACACACAGAGAACCTAGAGGAGGAAAACAGCCACAGAATTCCTCCACCCAACAATGCAGTCTTCATCCTGATTGCGCTGAAAGTCAGCTGATACCATAGTTTGAAAGTGTCAAAATGATGGTATTCAGTATTGTTAATTACAAATGTTTAACTTAATGGGTTTTTTGGGGGGGGTTTTTTGTGTTTTTTTTTTTTTTTTTTTGGCCCACACTAGGAAATATCTAAGTTTTAAAACGAAACCAAGAACTTATTCTGAGTTTGTCTTCAGTGGTACCATTCAATTTATATTAGAACTAATCATCTCCACTGTGTGACATTTTCAGACTTCTCCTCTGGATCTTTTGAACAAAACGAAGAACACTCTGTTTCAAAAAGCTCACGGCTAAGCATAACTCTTATTTTACGGATCAAAGAATTTCCCTCAAGATATTGCAGATTCTGTACTTCTTTAACAAAGTGAGGGAAAAAGTCGTGATTTGGACTTCAAATTCTTGACAGCAATGGGTAAAGCTTTCCAGGGGAAAAAGAAACACAGCAAGTAAAAGTACCACAGATTTCTCCAAACATAAATGAGTACCCTGATGGAATAGCAAAATACGTGAAAAAGTAAATAAATAACTTGAAAAACAAAGAACTATTTGGACAGGAATTAACTATCTGAAACTTACATGTACATCTTTATAAATGGCACTCTATTTTGAAGAATTTAAAAAGTAAAAAATACATTATCTTTTCTTAGAGAATTTAAAGGCTTTTTTTTTTTTTTTTTTTTTTTTTAAGAAAGGCATATTAGGGCTTCCCTGGTGGCGCAGTTGTTGAGGATCCGCCTGCCAATGCGGGGGACACGGGTTCGTGCCCCGGTCCGGGAGGATCCCACATGCCGCGGAGCAGCTGGGCCCGTGGGCCATGGCCGCTGAGCCTGTGCGTAAGGAGCCTGTGCTCCGCGCCACGGCGGTGAGAAGTCAGCGTACGGCAAAAAAAAAAAAAAAAAAAAAAAAAAGCATATTAAAACATAAAGGACAAGAGAGAAAGGTAAAGGAGGAGCAAATTTTATGGAGGAACAAAAAAAACAGGCAATTTTCAATGGAAGAAGATGAGAGTCTGGTAAGTTTTTATCTGTCCATTCTTCACAAGAATTTTACAAAATGTCAGAGAAGTAAATGTATTTACTAAGCGTGATAACAAAGCAAAGCTCAAAGACTAATAAATGTGTGCCTGCCTAGAGGTGCACAAATTAGTGCCCTAAAACTATAGTGATGAAGCTTGTCTAAGGAGAAATTGAAGCAGATCTTTATTCATATACTTATTAAGCCTTCAATAGGATATTAAGTGTCTCCTTTGGCCAGGCGAGGACCTACCCTCTGGAGGTATAAAAATGTATAAGCTGCCTGACAAAGACAGGGCCTGGCCCTCAAGAAGCTCACAGTTGAATGAGCAAGATTGAAAAGTTACTCCCAAATTAATACAACTTGTTAGTGCTATTCTAGTGCACAGGGCATTGTGGGAACACAGACGAGTAGCCCCCATCTAGCATAAAGAGCTTCACTCAAGCTCAGAGGCTGATTTACCTTTGCTCTTGTAGAGCATGAACATTATTAACTATTTCCAGGACAGTAGTGAAATGAGGATCTTAACGGACTTTCCACACTGAGAGAGAAACCATAGAATGAAATGAAACTGGTATATGATTCCAGGCAGTCACTGAATAGCCCTATTTTTTCAATGTTCATAACATTTATTTATCAATAAAAAGTTATACATGTTCATTATAAATTATGAGGAAAAGAATTAAAAATAAAAAGAAAACCCACTTCTAATTCAGCCACCCCATTCACTGCTGATATTATAATAGTCTCTGCTCAATTTTTCTGAACCATGCCTAATATTGACCTCTGCATTTCTAAACCTATACTGCTAACTATTCTTAGGAAGCTTTTTATATTTCCTAAGCAACCCCCAAAATATTTTTCTACATTTACACTGAAAAGAACCATGGTGTTTCTCAAGTCTGTGTGTGGGATGCCAATGCTTCCAGAATGAAAGATGTGCTGAGTAATCCCAGAGACAACCTAGTTGATATATCAGAATACATTTGTTTTTACCACCCTGTTATGCACTATCTTATCAACATATGCTTTATCTCTCCAAATAGACAGTAGTATTTGTGTAGGCTGGGATCATCTCTTAGAGTATTTGCATTTTCTATGATTTGAGTATAGTGCTGGGCATATAGTCTTTGTCAAAAATGCTTGAAAGATTGATCTGTCAGGTCTCAGACTTGGGTAAAAATTTAACCACACACCCTTGGCCTCACATGCTCAGGGCTTCGCACTCAGTTTAACTGGCTGTAGATGAACAGGGATTTGAGGAAGAGCCACCTCAACCTTCACCCGTGAAATCCTGGGACTTGAACGTTATAAACCTTTTAGACTCTTTCAATGTTAGAACCATAAATTACCTAATTCTTAACACCAATTACCATTATTTGATCCCTGAAACACTTGCATTAGTTGACCCTGGACTTCAGTGAGCTCATATCTGAACCCGAGCTATTATCCTTCTTTTTTATTTTTTCAATGTTCCATAGGGAAAGTACTGTGAGGGTGGCCTTCCCCCCCACCCTGAGGTGACAGTATGATATAATGACACTTGGGTCACAATGTCATGAGCCATTGTCCAGAAAGTGATAACCCCCTTGTCCACCAATCCATCCTTGAATGCTGAGGTTGGATTCAATCTGGCCAGATGGAAAGTGGCCAGCCAGGCTGAGATATTTACCCCAAACTGTCCACACAGAGCTATTTTAAGAACCCTGAACAGCATGAAAAATCACAAAGCAGCAGCAAAACTCAATGTGATGCTCTCCTGCAGAATTAGTTCCCCTGATAGAATTTGTTTTCTATATTCCTCAGTTTGCTGCTTAAAAAAAAAAAAAAAAAAAAAGCAGCCTTTTTTGTTTTGTTTTTTTTCCTCTTCCCTTCCCTTAGGGCCTCAGCTTGTGTCTGTGTGTAAGTCCTGGGGTCTTGGGTGTCAAATGTCAGGCCTTGTACTGAGCTGTCAAAGAGAAGAATGGGCTGAGATGATTGATGACTGGGAGGCCTGAAACCCAAACCTCCACTGCAAATGCTTCTTTTACAAAAAAGCTGGGGCTACCCACAGTGCCTATATTCAAGGTCACTTCGCATACCATTACACCCACTGCTTTCGGCTCCCAACAAGCCACGCCATTCACACTGGGCCTGACTTCTCTTCTGAGCCGGCTCACTCTCTCCCTTCCATGCCTCCTCTGCTCCTCTCACAAGCCCTTGCCCAAAATGTTGGAATACCTAATCCCAATCAAATAAAAAAATAAACAAAAAGATAGGATCTTTTTGTTTTGATTTGTCTTGTTTTTCTTCAGGCTACATTTGCTCTGAGAAGTCATGGACTGGAGCTTTCTGGAGCGCAAGTCAGATGACAAGATTATTAATGGGAGCAGAGCAATGTCATATCTGATTTCATGCATATTCATGAAGGGAGCCACACAGCTGGGACCATGCGCTGTGGAGAGGGAAAATAAAGAGTACTCTACCCCTCACCCCAGGCATGAAGAATGTCATTGTGAAGATGAGGATCCTGACTGGAAAAGTTTAAGTGACTATACCCTTTATTTTGAAAAGAGGGGGATAGAATTTGCAGAAACAACAATAGCAACATAACAATCTTTGTTTACTCTGGCCATACTCAGAAACTCAATTCTGATGTAAAACCTCATACCTAAAATCACCTACCTGGAAGCTCTCCTGGTAGAAGTAACAAAAGGACAACCTTTGCAAATGGTGTCAACAAAAGAAGTAAATATGATGAGACAAAATACCCAAAAAGCCAAAAAACAGAAAAAGAAGAAATCAGTGAAAAGAAAGAAGTTCATCATGACCACTAAAACATGGAATAGGCTCACAGTAGAAGAACAATTATGATTAGTTATGAATTAAACAATGTAAAAATTGAAGAGCGATAATTCTAGTTGGTTACCAGAACCAGGATCAAATCTTCTTTCAGATCCAATAAAATAATAGCCAGGAAATCATTTGTGTTCTTTTTGTAGCACAGGCACATGAAGAAGCTGTGGAGTGCACCATGGTACCACTTTGAGAGCTCCACACAGTATCACAGAGCTTGCTGATCACAGCTGAGAGACTGACCAGTGAAGAACGCGAATCACAAAGTCTGTTGGACACCCAAATGGAAAAAATAGAAAGTCCTCAAGAGGCCATACCAGCACTTGTATAAGAGTAACTGTTGGGAAGCTCTTTACTTGGCCACCCAACCTAGCCCAACAGCCACAGGCTGCAGTGACCAGTTGGAAGAGACCAAAGAGCAGATGTCCCCAAACAATAAAGGTTGTTGTATCAGATATTTCCCCTTCCCAATTTATGAATCACCTTAAAGTTCACACTGGGTACTCTATATAGTGAAGAATTCTCATGTAGCATCACCTCAAGTTGTTGACACCATAAAAACAGTAATAATGGTTGGATTTAAAAACACTGTTCTCCAAAATTGGACCAACCCACCACGGAGTAGGGGCAGACATACTCTAGACTGCTTTCTTTCCCCTCCTCAATCTGAGCACTCTTTACCAACACGTGTGCCTGTCTTAAAATTGCTCTCATCCCCCTTAGGAAGCTTAGAGAATTCGATGTATTGGGTAGGCTTATCAATTAGACTAAAATGTTTAATGACATTTGACCCATGTTTAAATCTATACCAAAAACTAAATTCAAAATATAAAATAACAGGCACAAAGTTATTCAATGCAATGTTATTTATATCAGCATAGAAAAGAAAACAAATAGAATGAAAAAAATGCGTTCAATGTTAAACCATAGACAAATGATTAAGTAAATGACGATTCATCAACTGGAAGTAATCAATTGATATTTTCATATTCTGATCAATTTTTGACAGGAAACAAGGCAGGATACTATTTTAAGACTATATCTCTTGGAATAATGTAAATAGCATATTATTTCAGAAATTTTGAGTAAATGTCAGTCATTGGAGTAATGAGACTCATGGTATATATTCATGATATTGCATATTGAGATAAAATAATAAATATGCATCTACCCATTTACTATCGCCCATAAAATGATAAAATAGATGACAAGTAATTTGAGTCAATGAGCCACTTTCTCTCATATCTCCAGTTTCTTGTTCCAAGTTAATTCCATTTGGGAAATATTGAATGAGTGGAAAGGGATGTCAAGCAAGTGATCATTATTAATTTGTAGCTTTATATAGATAAATGAAAATTTGACCCCAATTTTCCTTGTCAACTAACTCTGAGTAGTATTAAAACATTGACAGAAGACATATGATTTTCAGTTTTTTGTAGATATGAAAAGTGACTTATTTTCCCCTTCTTTTTCTTATTTATGCCATATGTCAAACATATATGTTTCTTTCAAACAATGATATGAGTTGCAGGGACCCAAATTTTAATCAACCTGAGGTCAAAGTTTGGAGTTTTGTATAGTTAATAGTTTTTCCTTTAAATTTTGTCAAAAATATGGGTACTGTAGTTAGTTAAATTATATTAAATGGTTTATATTACACCTTTATTAATAAATATTAAATGTTTTTTAATAGAATGCTAAAAATACATTAGGTTTTATAGAATGTGAAAAATGTATTAGGCTTAACATAAAATTTACTAACTTTAAAAGTTTGTGTCTAACAATAATAGAGAAATATGTCCTGGAATTTTGCTCCCCTTCCCAACTCTCACCTCTCTCTCTCTCTCTCTCTCTCTCTCTCTCTCAGGAAAAAGGAGCATCAGAGAAGATTATGCAATCTCACTATGCATTGCTAAAAGCCTTGGGGGAAGTAAAGAAAGAAAAGAAAGAAGACTTCAGAGAAGATCTAAGAGAGCAATTCTGCCACCCTTATTCTCCTGCTGTCCTGAGAAGCTGGTTCTATGCTGAGGGTGCCCCTGGTTGGGGGGAACCTCGGGGAAGCATCCCTAAGCACAAAATTTTGGAGGCTGTGCTAATTTTTGGACCATGGTTTTCAGGAGCAGATTCAGGAACCAGCCAGCAGGAGAGGCTGGGGCAAAGCCTGGATCTGACTCAGACATGCCTGTGAGGTAAAGGCAGGCATTTAGCCCGAAGTTGGGTAGGTACCAGAGAATGAAGAAGACACAAATACCTGAGTGCTTGGAACCAGGCAGAAGTTCTAAACTGAGGATCAGGCAGAGCAAGCCAGACAGCAGCAGTGAAGGCCCAGTCTGCATTATCAAGTGACAGATGGGAAAGTTGAGGCAGCCCATGGCCCCAGCCAGGAAGCCCCTCAGTTGCAATTGTTAACCTTGGCTGCATATTAAAAACACCTGGGGAGCTCTTAAAGCCTACTAAACTGAAGCCCCACTCCAGTCCAATTAAATCAGAAACTCTGGAAGTCCAAGACCAGGAACCTTTTAAAGGATACTTTTTAAAGTTCCAAAATTTAAACTGGGGGCTAGCCTATTGCTGGGTGAGGGTGAGCAGATAGTTGGGATGACTGCAGAGAAGGGTCACATATCTCCACGGAGCTTGCGGTCAGCCTGGAGGTGGTGGGTAACCAGCCTCAGTTTTTACTTTGTACCTAGTCTGCAACCTACCTCCTCAGGCCTGGGGGGAGGGATGGTTCCAGGAATAACAAGCCGCTCTTTCAGAGTTTACCCATTACTATATTTACTCCACAAAATTACACATGAGGCAGATAGTTCCTATAGGTCCTATAGCTACCAAACGTGTGAGGGGATGAGGGTGGTATGGAATTTGAAGGCAGATATGTTTCAGTGCTACACCCACGGTTGAAGCCGCTATGACACCCAGCATCCAGGACCACTGCATCACAGAGGTAAGGGTGGACGAGCCAGTGTCAAGGGAGTACCATCGTGATTATAAATTTCTTGAAGGCAAATCAACCTGTTATTTCTTACATACCTTATACTCCCTCAGTGGCAATATGCTTCAGCAATAAATGTCTGCTTGTCATTATGAGGCAGGTACCTGTTCTATGTCTTGGCTTTCTCACCTGTCAAGCAGGGATTGCCAAACTAAGCTGTCTTAAAATAAGATATAATGATAGTTGCAAATCATTTTCAAAACAAAAGCTGGTAATAATCTCATTTAAATATGTAACAGCAGTGTCTTTCTTCACAACAAATGTAAGAATGGCTAAAAATTCAGACCCCAGTCTCAGTATTTTTCTGGAGATTTGTTGGCATGCCAGTTTCAGGAATGGCTTTGTGATGAATGGCTCAGTTTATATGCAAGTGAGATATTATCAGTTACTTAGATTGATGCACACCCAATGTGAATTTTAAAAATGTCTATGGCACACCTAAGTTCCTCAGGCCCTCAAATTCTTCTGTGCTTTGCATATGAAGATTTAATAAAATGTAGATACTGGAAATCATCCTAACGTGATACAGTCTTTGAGGAGCAGAGCAAAACAAAATTATGTAATATCATATCTACAGTGTTAAAAGGATAAACAGCACTCTCCCTGTCCCAATACATAAATGTGAATATGTTAAATAAAATATATCTGCCCAGATACACAGGTTAGTAAACTAGGAGTCAGACGATGCTTATTAACCTCCACATAAACAATAAGTGAAAGCCAGATTTCTAATCCAACTTTATCTGAATCCAACACACAAGCTTGTCTGACCTACGTCATTAGGGAAATCCTAAATTTCTTTACATAACCAAATATCCTTTTAAGACTAAACATGTTTCTTTTATTTAAAAACAACACAAAATAAACCCTAGCTTATAATTTCTATCTGAAAATGTATTTTCCTTTTTGCTTCCTTCATATCATTATGGATTTTGTATATATTATATTTTGAAGAATGCAGAAGAGAACTTTTACCTAATCCTCCCTTCTTGGCAGTAGAACCCTGACAGTTATCTGGACACTTGGTCATCCTGAATGAAGACTATATTTATCAGCTTCCCTTGTATCTAAGTATGGCCATGTGTTTAATTTACAGACAAACAAATGTAAATAAAAGTGTGTATAACTTTCTAGGAGTATACAAAGTGAAAGGCATGCTTTTTATTTCTTTCCTTCTTCCTGTTGGCGGAAATATGGATGTGGTTGATGATGGAGCAGCCATCTTGTGCCGTGAGGTAGAGGGCACATATTAAGGATGACAAAGAAGCCAGGAGATAGATGGAGTCATCATCCTATTCCTGGATTGCCTAAGTTTTCAAAAGCCATTTTTTAAACCAGGGATAGGCAAATTACATCCCACCCTTCCAAATCCAGTTCACCATCTGGTTTTGTAAATTAAGTTTTATTGGATCACACTAATGCCGTTCATTTAGATAGCATCTATGACTGATTTGACCTCACCAAGGCAGAATTGTGTAGTTGCCAGCATGTGGCCTGCAAAACCTAAAATATTCACTATTTGACCCTTTACAGAAAACACTTGCTGACCCTGGGTTTAAACCACCATTCATTTAGATTTTCTGTCACTCAAAGCTAGAACTAATTCAAGTTAATAGAGAGGCCTTCGATATATGCCATGTTAAAAAATTGAAAAATTTTCCAGATTACAGTAGGGTACCATAAAAGTTTTATTTATTTATTTTTGGTAGGTTTTATTAGGGTATAATTACTTATATTTAAGGAGGAAAATTTGATCAATTTGATATAAGTACACTCCTATGGAAACTATCACCACAGTTAATGAACATATCCAGCACCACCAAAAATTTTCTCATCACCCTTTGTAATCTGTCATTCCTGTCACCGCCATCCCAAACAGCCATAAAACTTCTCCCTGTTTGTATGTTCTAGTTTTTTTTATAAATTGTAGATGTTATGCATTTATAGAGTCATACAATATGTTCCCTTTTTTGACCTGGCTTTATTCACACAGCATAATGATTGAGATTTATCCTTGGTCTCATATTCTGGTGTGTTTCATAGTTCTTTTTTTTTCTTAATAGTAAGTATTTTATTGTATGGTTATAACATAATGTGTTTATTCATTCACATGTTGATGATATTGAGGGTTTTCTTTCCCCCAATTATTGGCTATTACAAATAAAGCTATCATGAGCATTTATGCATTCAAGCACAAGTTTGTGCATGGACAAAGGTTTTTGTATCAATTAGGTAAATATTTAAGTGTGAAATGGCTGTGTTGTATGGTAGGTATTGGTTAACTTTTTAAGAATATGTTAAACTGTTTTCCAAAGTAGTTGTACCACATTACAATTTCAACAGCAGCATATGGAAATATCAGTTCTACACATCCTTACCAATACTTAATATAGTCAATCTTTTGGATTACAGTAAAGTAAATAGGTTTGTAATTGTATTTCATTGTAGTATGAATTTGTATTTCCCTGGTGACTAATGGTATTGAGCTTCTTTTCATATGCTTACTGGCCACTCATATATTATTTGGTGAAGTATATTAAAGTATTTTGTCCATTTTTAATTGGGCTGTTTGACTTATTATTATTGAGTTATAATATATATATATTTAAATAAATATGTGTTTTAAAACTATAAATATATCTCTAAGCATTGCTTTAGCTTCATTTCATAAATTTTGATATTTTCTTTTTCATTCATTTAAAAATATTTTATAATTACACCTGTGATTTCTTTTTTAACCCATGGATTATTTAGTAGAAGTGCATTATCTAATCTCAAGATATTTGAGGGTTTCCCAAATATCTTTCTGTTATTAATTTCTAATTTAATTTATTTGTGATCAAACAGAACACTTTGTATTATTTCAGTCCTTTTAAATTTATAGAGTCCTTTATGGTCTAGCGTATGGTCTATCCTAAAGAATGTCTCATGCGACCTTGAAAAGAAAGTATATTGTGCTGTCATGAGATGATGCATAACAAAACTGTCAGTGAGGTCAAAATGGTTGATGGTGTGATTCAAGTCTTTTATTTATTTATTTTAATTAATTTATTTAATTTTGGCTGCACTGGTTCTTTGTTGCTGCATGTGGGCTTTCTCTAGTTGCGGCAAGCGGGGGCTACTCTTTGTTGCAGTGCACGGGCTTCTCATTGAGGTGGCTTCTCTTGTTGCAGAGCACAGGCTCTAGGTGCATGGGCTTTGGTAGCTGTGGCACGCAGGCTCAGTAGTTGTGGCTTGTGGGCTATAGAGTGCAGGCTCAGTGGTTGTTGTGCATGGGCTTAGTTGCTCCACAGCATGTGGGATCTTCCCGGGCCAAGGCTTGAACCCATGTCCCTACATTGGCAGGTGGATTCTTAACCATGGCACCACCAGGGAAGTCCCTAAGTCATTTATATCACTGGAGATTTCTCTTTTTTGGGAGCAGGGTATTGAAATATTATTGTTGAATTATATTTTTCTTTTCACTTCTACCAGGTTTCTGTTCATGTTTTCTGGGTCTATCTTGTTGTTAGATGCGTATACATCATATTTATCATACCTTCCAGATATACTGACCTCTAACAGCATTTCTTTTTATAAAGTCCATGTTTTCTAATATTTATATATAGCTACTTCATGTCTCTCATGGTTAGTGTTTCCATGGTATGTCTTTATCTATCCTCTTACTTCTACATGTTTGAGTCATTTCCTTTTACTTCTACATGTTTGTGTCATTGAATCTAAAATGTATTTCTTGTAGACAGCATGTAGTTGAACCTTACTTTTTTATTCAGTCTGACAATTGCTGATTTTTTATTGGAGGATTAGTCCATTTATGTGTAATATAATTATTGATGTGATTGAATTTATATGTGCCATGTTGCTCCTTGGTTTAATATGTCTTGTGTCTCTCTTTGTTACTCTTTCACTTTTTGTTACTCTGATTCTCCTGTCCTGCCTTGTTATTATATATATAGATAATTTTGATATATATATTTGATATGAAGTACAAAATGGTATAATACATGTGATACTTTATATATATATATGTACATGGTATTATATATATGTATTTTTAGTATTATATATAGTATTATATGTGTTTGGTATATATGTATGTATGTGTGTGTATGTATATATATAAATATGTATATAATATATATATATATTATGTACATATATATATTTCCAAACGCTAAGATCATAGCAAAGGAGAAACAGATAAAGTAACGAAAATTATAAATAGCAAAATGACAGATATGTACCTATATCTCTCTATTACCATTTTTAGTTTCTCTAGTGATTGCATACATACTATTAGTTATTTTCTATGGATCTAATAATCATTATAACAAATTAGATTAATTCTTGTAAGATATAGAAACTTTGTTACAATATAGCTTCATTTCCTCCACCTTTATTTTTACTGTTCCTGTCACATGTATTGTATTGATATCTTATACATTCAACCATACTGGTCTATAATGATTGCTGTATGCAATCTTGTGCCATTGAAAGAAGGAAATGAAAACAGAAAAAATTATATAGTCTTGTATATTTATCCACATATTTATCATTTCAAATTCTCTTAATTTATTTCTGTGGATTTGAATTAATGTCTGATGTCATTACTTTTAGCCTGAAGAACTTCCTTTTGCATTTCTTGTAAAATAGATCTTTGTTTACCTGGCTTATTTTAGCTATTAAGGTGGATATTTTTTGCTAATATAATGAGATATAACTAATATCTTTTAGTTACACCACACAAATTTTGATATGTTGTATATTTATTAAAAATACTTTCTAATTTCCCTCATGAGTCTGTCCTTGACCCATGAATTATTTAGAAGTGTGCTGTCTAATTTTCAGAAATTTCTTTCCTACATATTTTTTTATTGATTTCAAATTTAATGCTTTTGTGATCAGATAATATACTCTATATGATTTTGATCCTTTTAAATTTAATGAGAATTGTTTTATATCCTAATATATGATCTGTTTTAGTGACTGTACCATGTGTACTTGAAAAGAATATGTAAGGTGTAGTTGTTGGACGTAATGCTCAGAAATGTTAATTAGATCAAGGTGCTTGATAGAGGTTTTTAGGTCTTCTATTTTCTTTTTGTTTTCAATGTTAATACACTATCTTTTTGAATTTTATTTTACTTTATTTTTATACAGCATGTTCTTATTAGTTATCTATTTTATACATATTAGGGTATATATGTCAATCCCATTCTCCCAATTCATCCCACCCCACCCCCCACAGCTTTCCCCCCTTGGTGTCCATACATTTGTTCTCTTCATCTCTGTCTCTATTTCTGCCTTGCAAACTGGTTCATCTGTACCATTTTTCTAAATTCCACATATATGCCTTAATATACAATATTTGTCTTTCGCTTTCTGACTTCTGTTTTCTTACTGATTTTGTCTTGTTCTTTTATTAATTCATGAGAACCAACAGTTGTTAATACACAACTACTACATAGTTGTGAAATTGTCTATGTCTCTCTCACTTTTCACTTATTGTAATTTGAAGCTATATTACTGAGTACATGGATATTGATAATGTTTCTGTCTTCCTTCTGAATTGTCCCTTTTATCATTTTGATTTTTTAAAATTTTATTGAAATATTTATTTTTATTTCTAGTAGTACTCTTTTTCCTTGGCTTTATTTTATAAACAGTAATGCATACTTTTTCTTGACAATTTTTTTTACACTCATTTACTTTCAGTATGTTATTTTTATTTTTAAAATGTGTTTCTTGTAGGCAGCACAGAGTGGAGTCTTTTTTTAAGCTACTCTGGCCAATTTTTCTGCCTTTTTCTTAAATCAGAGTGTTTAAACCATTAACCTTTAATACAGTCATTGATTGGGTTGGATTTATATCCATGATGTTATTAGTTTCTTTTTATTTCATCTAGTTTTTCAATTCCTCATTTTCTGTGTTCTTTTGAATTACTTGGAGATTTAAAAATATTTTATTTTATTTATTGAATATTTGTCTATATCTCCTTGTGTTACTTTTAGTGATTGCTCTAGAGATTTCAGTATACATACTTAATCTTTTACCTATCACTTTCACCTAAAGTGATATTGTATCACTTTATGTAAAATGAAAATCTTTGTAGCTACATTAGTTCCTTTCTCCACCACACTCATCTTCATCTTATAATTATCATACACATTACTACTGCATACATCAAGTATTTCAACAATATAATATTTTTTGCTTTAATAATCAAGTATACATTTTTTGTTTTAGTGAGTAAATGTAATATTTTATATTTATCCTGCTATTTGTTATTTCTCTTACTTTTCCTGTATTCCCCCAAATTCAAATCTCTGTATTATTTTTCTTCACCTTGAAGAAATTCCTTCAGCATTTCATGTAATGCAGGCTTGCTGAGTTTAAGGTTATTTTTTAGTTTTCATTTATTTTTAAACTTATTTTTCACCTTCATTTATGAAGAATATTCTTATTGGAATAAGAGTTAACAGTTCTGAGTTGACAGTTCTTTCTTTCAGTGCTTTAAGGATATTAAAAGAGAAATCCACCATCATTCAATTTGTTCTTCCACTGTATGTAATGTCATTTTTCTAGATTTTTCTTTATCTTTGATTGTGAGCTGATTATAATATACTTACCTATAATCATCTTTGATTTTATCCAAGTTGAAATTTCCCAATCTTCAATCTGTAAATGCATGTCTTTCACAGAATTTAAGAAGTTTCCTACTATTATTGCTTTAAATATTTTTTTCAGCCCCAATATCCTTCCACTCTTTTTCTGAACTTCAATTACATGTATGATCGACCTCTGATACTGTTCAAACAAACTGAAGCTCTGTTCATCTTTTTTTTTTCAATCTTTTCTTTCTCATTTTTAGGATAATTTCTACTGACATACCCTCAAGCTTGTTTACTCTTTCTTCTGTGGTCAGTATTCTATAATTGGGTCCAACTAGTAATTTTTAAATGTCTTACATTGTATTTTTCAGTTCTAAAATTCACATTTAGTTCTTTGTATAATTCCTATTTCTGTTGACAATTTCTCATTTTTATTACTCATTTCAAGTGTGTTTTTCTTTACATACATATGAATAAAAGCTGTTTTAAAGTATGTGTCTGATATTTCCAGCATTTGGGCTAACCTCAGACTTGGCATATGTTAATTTTTACCTTTGAGATTTTGTCACATTTTATTATTTTTTGTTATTGTTGTTATTTGTTTTGGTTTTATATCAATTAATTTTGGATTGCACCCTGGATATTGTGAATGTTAAGTTGTTGGACACTGTACTTTGTTAAAATCCTCTGGAGAATATTAATGTTTTGCTTTCAGCAAGCATTCAATCTATTTAGGTTTCAATTGTAAGTTGTGTCTTCTCGTTTGTGGGAAGTGGTTCAATTATTAGATTAAATTCTCTAAGTCTTTGATATGCAGATTTGACACTGCCCTATGCATGAACAGCTAAGAAGTTAGACAGATACTTGTGCAGATAGTTCAGTTGAGTACTACAGTCATTCACAACTTTTGGTTTGTATTTATTCCATATGTGTACTCTTCAAGGACTGCACTGAAAGAGTTGTATGTGTCATTCAATTCTCCTCATTTATCTCAGCCTTAGCTAAGCTACTGTAGGTCTGTCCCACAAAGATGTAGATCAAGGTGTAGGCTAACACTTGCATGTCTTATACATAGAATTAGAGGCTCCTCTTTTCTTCCTTTCAGCATCCATTTCTCAATAATATCTTACCTTGAGAGTACTCTTTTCCTGGTTCTTTTGGCCAGGGTTTCATTCAAAGTTTTAGCTGAAGACTCCACCACTGCTGCCATGCTGAGAGATAACTGCTGCCATGCTGAGAGATAATGTATGATAAGATAGAAAAAAAAAATTCAGGAAACTCATCTCTATACAGTTACTTCTCCAAGTTTTGGCTCTACTTCACCTTCTTTGTTAACTTTTCAGAGTACTCAAGTAGTCATTTTTGTATTTCATCCAAAGATTTTAATTGCAATTAGCAGAAGGAATAGGTTAGAGTGGATCTTCAGTATCAAGCTGATACCTTCCTATCTCCTACCCTATAGAAGTTTTTTAAATAAGAAAAGGTAGTTGGTTGCTATGTGAAACATGTACATGTCAACAGAGCTGTTTTAATCTAGATAAAAGCTAAAGGTGGCAATGGGATAGAAAACAAAAGTGGATTAAGAGTAAGAATTGACAGGACAATAGAAATGATTGGATATGAAGGATGGGAGAGAGGAGGAATCAGGCATGAAGCCCTGGTTCTGATTCAGTTTGACATAACATTGGCAGTTCTCTTCATTAAAATGGGGAGAAAAGAAAGAATTTGAGGGATGGGTACAATATGGAATCTCAATGTGGACATGTTAAGTTTGGGGTGTCCATGGGCCATCATATTGGAGAGGTTTAGTAAGAAATTGATAGAATCACTAGCATAAAACAGGTACTCCATACATATGATGAACAAATTAAATTGAAATTTACCTTTAACAGAAAGGTGCTATGGGACTATCTTGGCTTCTAAATATAGGCCATTATCATATGCTTCATTTTTCCTCTGCTTTACCTAGCAATGAAACATTTGATTAACTACTGGAGGTATTGACATTTCACTTCCCACCAGCACCATCAGTCATTGTTTTGGATTTAAACATTACAAATGGAATCCACTATTTTTGTTCTACTCTAGTGGTTTCTTGTTCTCAACATTGAGACTTTGGGGATTTCATGGACGACACGGTATAGCAGTACTATGTACTTGTAGTTGTGTACTAAATATTAAGATGATGCCTTTTGATTAATTCAAATATTGCATTTACAATGGTCTGATAAAAGGATCTAACAATTAAAACTGCATCTGCACACCATAGAAAGTTAGTAGCATCTAATAATTGTCAGTAATATAGAGAGACAAAAAATAGTTTGGTAAATGGAAGGGGCAGAAAGAAAGGACTAATATTTATTGAGTCTTTTGAAGTGGCAACTCATTCATATCTGTTATTATATTCAAGCTTCATGTAATCCCTTGAAATTGATATTATTAGATCTAATTAGAAAGTAAAGCAATTGAGACTAAGAAAATGGAACCACTTGCCCAAGATCACATAGCTAGTAATCAGCAGAGTCTAAACTGAAACTTATTCTACCTTCAAAGGAGATATTTTAGGGCTTCCCTGGTGGCGCAGTGGTTGAGAGTCCGCCTGCCGATGCAGGGGACACGGGTTCGTGCCCCAGTCCGGGAAGATCCCACATGCCGCAGAGTGGCTGGGCCCATGAGCCATGGCCGCTGAGCCTGCACGTCCAGAGCCTGTGCTCTGCAACGGGAGAGGCCACAACAGTGAGAGGCCTGCGTACCGCAAAAAAAAAAAAAAAAAAAAAAAGGAGATATTTTAAAATATTTGAAGATATCCTTGTTCTGCCTATGTTAGCCTAAAAATGTGAACATCTGCATAAATGATTTGGAAATTCTCAAACCATTTAGTATCTCATCTGTACTTTCATAAAAATCTAAGGACAAGTTAGGACCTTAAGATTACAAAGTATTGAAGCAATGCCTCTAACCACTATTTATGATTAGTCAGCCTCACAGCTTTTTAGCCTGGAGGAAAAGTTTTCTCACACTCCGTTTTGTCCAAACATATTAAGGACTATTTTGATTTATTTGTTTTAGATTTTGATTCTACTAAAAACATCAGTCCAGACAATTGCATTTAAAGGCTAAAATTAAGACCCTACATTCTGTGCTGGCTTGACATCTAGGGAAACTGAGAGGGGCTTGAATGACCTAACTGCAGGTTTTCCTCCCCACTATGCTTACCGGTATAAATTTCCTTAGCCAAACAACCCTCCCTATCAAGAGGACCAGGCATAGTTCTTACCTACCTCTGAGTAGCAGATTTTAGTTCCCTGCCAGTCTGTTGAGTTATTCAAACAAGCCAATCACATCTTCCTGCAGGAACCGTGGGTCACCTCACCCTCTTGATACTACAAAGGCTGACTCCCACAGACTTACTTTTTCACTCTGTTCCTGAATGCAACTTCCATGTGGCCCTGTAGAGCATGCACTGTCTTTCTCCCCCAGGCTGTGAGCATACGTGACATAAACTGCCGTCAATCTCATCTGCCCGGTGTCAGGTGACTTTTGTTGGCCATTCTAATAAGCCTAGAGTGGGAATCCCTCCCTCACTAATAAGGTGAATAGGAGGTGACTGAAACAACAACATCATCAAGGAATTATTTTTATTAAGTAAGGATTTTTATTTGTAATTCCGTTGACCCGGGAGCCATCCAGAGTTTCAGAGAAGCCTTGAAGCTTCTGACACAAAAAGTGGTCTCTTATTTCACTGATGTCCTGAATAAGAAATCAGAGGAAGAGGAATAAAAAACTTCAAGAAGTCCTACCTTGTTTTATTGTACCTGCCTTATGACTGGAAAGGGAGAAATATAAACCTGGAATCTGAAGTGTTACCTTGTGGAATAATATAGCACAGTGGTTAATGCTGCAGACTTAGGAATCAGATAAATTGGGTTCAAGTCCTGGCTCCCATATATACAATCTCTGTGACATCGGCAAGTTAACATTTCGGTGACTCATTTTCCTTATCTGTATAGTACAAAAATAATTACACCTGTTGGTGCTTTACAACTGTAAATGTTGTGAAGATCATATGTTTTTTGTTTTGTTTTGTTTTGTTTGTTTATTTTTACTTACTGATTTTTTTAACATCTTTATTGGAGTATAATTGCTTTACAATGGTGTGTTAGTTTCTGCTTTATAACAAAGTGAATCAGCTATACATATACATATATCCCCATATCTCTTCCCTCTTGTGTCTCCCTCCCTCCCACCCTCCCTATCCCACCCCTCTAGGTGGTCACAAAGCATCGAGCTGATCTCCCTGTGCTATGCGGCTGCTTCCCACTAGCTATTGATTTTACATTTGGTAGTGTATATGTCCATGCCATTCTCTCACTTTGTCCCAGCTTACCCTTCCCCCTCCCCGTGTCCTCAAGTCCATTCTCTAGTAGGTCTGCATCTTTATTCCTGTCCTGTTAAAAAAAAAAAAAAAAAAAAGATCATATGTCTTTAAGTAAATAAATTACTTATCCCAGTGCCTGTTTTTTGGTAAAGTGTTCTTTTATTAGTAATGCTAGTATTACATTAGTAATAATATTAGAATTAAAATCATTAGAATACTTTTAAGTTGAACCATATGAAATAAACACTTTTTAGATGAAAATCAGGTAAAATACAAGCAATTTCTTACAGTTAACTTCATTCATTTTCTTTTTTTATTGAAGTACTTGGGCTGTACAGTAGGACCTTGTTGTTTGTCCTTTCTATATATAATAGCTTACATCTGCTAACTCCAACCTCCCACCCCATCTCTCCCCTAACCCTCTCCCCCTTCATTCATTTTTATGCTCTTATGACCACAACTGAGAAGAGAAATTCTGAAACTCCAGGGTATTACTGACTTCTGACTCTGGAGAAGTATAGTATAATAAATATAAAGTGTTGCCTCCTAATTACTGATATTCCACCTTATGTGATTGCATCAGTGTTTAGCTCTGCCCAGTGACAGAGAGGCAACAATTGCATATTACTTAGAAAGAAAGATGGAGCACTAATAAATAAGGGAATCCTTTCTATTTTCATGAGAATGAAGTTCCACAGCCACATCTATAGTCATATTTTTGTATTCTGTGTTCATCACATCCTTCTTTGGGTTTTTTTTTTTTTTTTTTTTTTTACTGAGTGGAAACCTGTATTCTTAGTTTTGTCACCACTTATGTGACATTGGAATTATTTACTTGGTATGGTACTTTCAGATTTTCATTAAGCCAGTATATCTGGATTCAATGGGTATTTTCTGAGCTATTGGCCACAACAGATTCTGCACTTAAAGACACTGATGTAGGAAAAACTTCCTGGTTTATATCTCCAATTAAATAGAAAAAAAAATACAATTATATGCAGCAATCCTAGATTAGCCTGACAAATTAGGTGTGGAGAATGTGGACTGGGGGAATTATGCAGTAGTAGATCCAACTCATGCACAATTCATCCAAATAATTTGTTAAAATAGACTGAATATTTTTAATGTGGCAAAACATAATTCAAACAATCTCAGGCAGGAACAGAATTTCATTGGCTCACTAACAGATGTCCAAGAGAACAGCCAGCTAAATGTTCAATCAGACCCATGGACCCAAGGAATATTGTCAGGGATCTTTCTTTGCTTCTACCTCTAAACTCTCATTTCATTGAAATGAAGTTTTCTTTCACTGTGTCAGTAAGATAACCACTGACCACCACTGGCCTTTTCTGGTTTACCTCTTTTTAGCTATAAAATACAGACATAAATAGGTATTGTCTTTTCCAATAAGCATGAAGCAATCTCGGGGAAGATTCTGCTTGCACTGGTAAGGTAATATACACAATTTCTGAGCAAATGTTTGGATCTAAGGAGATGTAGTTTTATTATTGGCCCAGTCTGTGTCACAAACCAACATCCATGTCAGAGAAAGTGGTGAGAGGTAGTGCGACATGATGAGTGAGGGGTAACAAGGACCATACTGGGTAGAGAGAAGTGATATACCTAAAGAAGGGATATTGACAATAGAAATAACATGTCCACCAATTGTCTTCTGATAAAAAATATCTGTTGTGGAGAGATTATATTGTTCTTCCAGAAGACATTTGTCAAATTGTCTTGACAACACTACATATAGCACATCTGGAATTGGTTCCCTTCAAATCACTAGATAGAAGCTGTGCCTCATCCTCCGGAACTAAATCTGATATTGAAAAATCTGCACATAGTAGTAGTACGAACAAAGCTATAAACTTATTCCATTAGAGCGTCTGATTTTTTTTTTTTTTTTTTTAATTTTGCGGTAAGCGGGCCTCTCACTGTTGTGGCCTCTCCCATTGCAGAGCACAGGCTCCGGACGCGCAGGCTCAGCGGCCATGGCTCACGGGCCCAGCCGCTCCACGGCATGTGGGATCTTCCCAGACCGGGGCACGAACCCGCGTCCCTGCATCGGCAGGCAGACTCTCAACCACTGCGCCACCAGGGAAGCCCTGTCTGATTTTTTTTTAATAGAAATTCCACATTTCCCTCTACTCAGAAAGCCATTGTTATTACAGAACCATTTCAAGAGAAGAATCTTACTCCTTAGGATGGCTCAGAGCACTTCCAGTCTTTTTCTAAATTCTGCTGCACCAGCTATAATCCTGAATCAATTATAGGATTGTGCAATGTTATTAATTGAGACATGTGAAGATATGTATTTTTGTTAGAAGAAAGAGGAAAGAGTGTTTTTTTTGTTTTTTTGGTTTTTTTTTTTTGCAGTACACGGGCCTCTCACTGCTGTGGCCTCTCCTGTTGCGGAGCACAGGCTCCGGACGCGCATACCCAGTAGCCATGGCTCACGGGCCCAGCCGCTCCGCGGCACGCAGGCTGCTCCCGGGCCAGGGCACGAACCGGCGTCCCCCGCATCGGCAGGCGAACTCCCAACCACTGCGCCACCAGGGAAGCCCAGAAACAGATTTTTATTCATGGTATTATCCTTGTGTCTCACAAACCTGAGCTAGTTATTCAGCTGCTATGGATGTTCTGAAGCCTATGGCTGACAGAGCCTCCCTAATAAACCCTGAACAGCTGAGGTTGAGTTGGGTTGACATCTCAAGTCTGGCTTAGAACTTCACTCATACTTATCAGAACATTTATAAACCAACAAGAGAGTGTTCTGGACATTACTCTATTGATTCTCACACCATTGTCATATTTTTTCTATCAAAGTTGAAGCTCTGGATCTGGCTGACCTGAGCCTCTGCTGTTATAACTGAAGAGGACAAGCCTATAATAATAAGAGTTATACCAGCATGATATCACCATATTAATTAGTTCTGGAGATGGTCCCCTCACAGCAAAATACTTCAACATAACTATTAGAAAAGCTGTCTTTCTGGTGTCACTTCACTTAGCTATGTGAAGGAAGAGAGAACAACAAATAGTACAGTAAAGACCCTAAAGAGGAACCATGTGTGGTACATTTAGGGGAAAATAAATAACTTGAGATGTGAGAAGGATAGAATGTGAGGGCCAAGTGATAAGAGATGATCCTGTAGTCTAGCATTAATTAACCTTAGATTTACAGTAGCATAATCTCACAAACTCTCAGGGAAAGTTTTTTTCCAAACTTTTTGTCATTTTACATAGTATATTATAACATTTCCAAGTAAAATAGATACTTCATTTTGGATAAGCATATTTTTGAAATATATGGTCAATTTTATTTGAAACAATTTCTAATGATATTCATAATATAAATTTAGTAACTACAGAGTACGGTGGATATCTTAGATCAAGTTCTTGGAAAAAAACACAGAGATTTTATGCAGAAAGTTTATTGAGGAGTGCCTGCAGGATCAACTCCTGTGGAGGAGGGAAAAGGGGACTATAGCAGAGGAAGAAATGCAATTTAGAGGGTATCAACCTGATCCCAAAACCCCTTGGAGAGTTTTGGAGATGGATGATCGCTTCAAAAGTACCTGCCTTGAAGCAAGAAGCCTGCACCTTTAGTCTCTATATTACCAACCATTGGGTCTGTGCCAACACTCTAGGAAAAAGTGCAAATATGGGCTCAGTAGTTCTCAGCTGGGGGCAATTCCTGAATACGGAGTCAACAGAGTAATATTTCTAGCAGGTGGGAATGAGTGCCTCAGTTCTGAAGGATGAATACAAGCATAGCTCCTTCTATTGCCCTTCGCTATATTGTGCTTTGAAAATAATTGCTGCATTGTTGTTGTTTACAAATTGAAGGTTTGTGGCAACCCTGCATGGAGCAAGACTATGGGAGTCATTTTTCCAACAGCATTTGTTCACTTTGTGTCTCTGCATCACATGTTGGTAATTCTCGCAATATGTCAATTTTTTTCACTATTATTATATTTGGTATGGTGATCTGTGATCAGTGAGCTTTGATGTTATGATTGTAATTGTTTTGGGGTGCCATGAACTGTGCCCAAATAAGACAATGAACTTAATACATAAATGTTGTGTGAGTTCCAACTACTCTACCAACCAGCTGTTCCCGTCTCTCTCCCTCTCCTCGGGCCTTCCTATACCCTGAGACACAACAATATTGAAATTAGGCCAATTAATAACCTTAAAATGGCCTCTAAGTTTTCAAGTGAAAGGAAGAGTCACATATCTCTCACTTTAAATCAAAAGCTAGAAATAATTAAACCTAGTGAGGAAGGCATGTTGAACTGAGATAGTATGAGAGCTAAAGAGTTAGTCAAGTTGTGAATGTAAAGGAAAAGTTCTTGAAGAAATTAGAAGTGCTGCTCCAGTGAACACACAAATGATAAGAAAGCAAAAAGAGCTTTATTGCTGATAGGGAGAAAGTTTGAGTGCTCTGGATAGAAGATCAAACCAGCCACAGCAGTCCCTTAAGTCAAAGTCTAATCCACAGCAAGGCCCTAACTCTCTTCAATTCTATGAAGGCTGAGAGAGGTGAGGAATACAGAAGAAAAGTGTGATGCTTGCAGAGGTTGGTCCATAAGGTGTCGAGAAAGACATAATCTCTATCAAATGAAAGTACAAGGTGAAGCAGCAAGTGCAGATGTAGAATCTGCAGCGAGTTATTCAGAAAGTCTAGCTAAGACCATTAATGAAGGTGGCTACACCAAACAACAGATTTTCAATGTAGAAGCAGCCGCCTTACTTTGGAAGAAGATGCCACTTAGGTCTTTCATAGCTAGAGAGCAGAAATCAATGCCTGGTTTCAAAGCTTCAAAAGACAAGCTGACTCTCTTGTTAGGGGTTACTGCCTCTGGCAACTTTAAGTTAAAGCCAGTTCTCATTTACCATTCTGAAAATCCTAGGACTTTTAAGAATTGTGGACCCCAAATCTACTCTGCCTGTGTTCTATAAATGGAACAACAAAGCCTGGATGAGAGCACATCTGTCTACATCATGCTTTAACTGAATATTTTAAGTCCATTGTTGAGACCTTCTGCTTAGAAAAAAAGATGCCTCTTGAAACTTTACTGCTCATTGACAATGCATGAGGCTACTCAAGAGCTCTGGTGAAGATGTACAATGAGATTAATGTTGTTTTTATGCCTGCTAACACAACATCCATTCTGCAGCCCATGGATCAAGGAGTCATTTCAACTTCCAAGTCTTATTATTTATGAAATACATTTTGTAAGACTATAGCTGCCATAGTGATTCCACTGATGGATCTGGGTGAAGTAAATTGAAAACTTTATGGAAAGGATTCACCATTTTAGATGCCTTTAAGGACATTTGAGATTCATGGGAAGAGGTCAAAATATCAACATTAACAGGAATTAGGGAGAAATTGATTGCAACACTCATGGATGGGACTGAATTGCTGCAATCTCATGGTAAAACCTGAATGGATGAGGAGTTGCTTCTTATGGATAAGTAAAGAAAGTGATTTCTTGAGGTGGAATCTACTCCTGGTGAAGATGCTGTGAATATTGTTGAAATGACAACAAAGGATTTAGAATATTACATCAACTTAGTTCATAAAACAGCAGAAGGGTTTGAGAGAATTGACTCCAATTTTGAACTGTGGGTAAAGTGCTATCAAATAACATTGCATGCTACAGAAAAATAGTTCATGAAAGGAAGAGTCAACTTCACTCTTGTCTTCTTTTAAGAAATTGCTACAGCCACCCCAACCTCAAGCAAACCCTGCCCTGATTAGTCAGCAGCCATCAACATTGAAGCAAGACCCTCCACCAGCAAAAAGATTGACTCACTGAAGGCTCAGATGATGGTTAGCATTTTTTATCAATAAAGTATGTTTTAATTAAGGTATGTAAAAATGTTAAGGCATAATGCTATAGTATATTTAATAAGGATTAGAATAGGGACATCTGATGTTTTGCATCAAAAACCTTGAATCTCCAAATCCACTGAACCATCTAGGCCAAAGGAAATAGCCTATTCCTCCCTGTTAAAAGCTAGACCTCTCTTTTTTTCATGAAGACTATGCAGGTTCTTCTGCCTTATAAAACAAAGTGTGGCCCGTTCAGGATCTGCTCCCTATTCACTCCTGACCATTAGGCCAATAATTAGGGATAATCCACAATGATATCTAGCCAGGGAATTGCTGAGCTTACCAATGGAGGAAAGGAATTTGCTATAAGATGTAGTCAACATGTACTGTCAGAAGCCAGGTGACTATGTAGAGGATAGGATTCAAAGGGTACTGAAATAAGTGGGACAGAATATAATTCTGGACAGAGAGAGTTTACCAGAATTGGATTGTTCCTAGAAAAACTGGATACAACAATCTGGCAAAGACCTCAGATGATGATTTTAACACATTGTTAGGGTGTCTCTTAGAAGCTTGGGGAAAT
The DNA here is from genome assembly GCF_937001465.1 of Orcinus orca. NCBI lineage: Eukaryota > Metazoa > Chordata > Mammalia > Artiodactyla > Delphinidae > Orcinus > Orcinus orca. The sequence goes on from NC_064560.1 coordinate 71,110,102, forward strand.
CAATTACCCTCAGTAGGTTAAGTAGAAATGACAGAACTGCCACTGCAGATTATGTAAATAGGGATCAAATGGCTCAGAGAATGGACATGCTAGAGTTGGTGTTGTATATAAGATTGGAAAACCCACCAACTGACTATATTCTGCAGAAGGGATCAGAGGTCACCCTGCTTATCAAACTGGCAAGCAGACTGATGAGAGGAACACCAATATCACTGAGAAGTTCAGTGGTGGCTGAGTGCTGTGGACCAGCATTGACAGTAGGAGCTGCTATTATAGAAATGGGCTCAATGATAAAATGGAATCATGGAATTCAGAAATATTAGAGGATAGGTAGTGGCACTTAACCACCACAGCAAGTTCTATGCAAAGATCATAATAAGTAAGAAGTTTAAAATGATAGCTGGGGTTAACTGGTCTGCAGATAATTGTGAAGATAGATAATGGATCCCCACCTCCCTAGGAAAAGGATTGTTGAACAGTTAACAAGAGTACAATCATTTGATGAAAAGAAATAAAAATTGTATATGGTTCAGAGCAACCACCCCAATCAAAAATCACAATTCCTTGTTCAGATACTGAGCCTGACCCAGTTTATAGTCCAGAACCCACTGACTGAAAAAAAAAAAAAAAAAAAAGAATCAGATTTCCAGGGGGAAAGACTATAGCAACACCAGAGTAAGTGTATGTATTAATGGCTTTCTCGGTCTCTTTACAAATTGAGCCACTTACATGGGTAAAACAAAGAAAATATCTAAATATTATGAGAGTTTTTGGAGACAGCATCTGAGCTGACATAGATATTCAGAATTCCAAAGAATCATCATGGAATCCTCTATTAGTATGGTTATATATGGGAAACAGGTAATAAATGAAGTCCCATATCAACTACCAGGTGATAAAAAGGCTGTCACATTTGTGAAGAGCCCAGAGGAGGAAAGAGCTTTGCAGCAGACCCAGGCTGTGGTGCAAGCAGCCCTGCCACTTGGGCCATAAGACCTGGCAGAAAATATGGTACCAGTGGTTGCAAAATATGCCATCCTGGCTGGTGTAATTGACATTCATTTACACAATGGGGGCAGAGAAGAATAAGTTTAGTCACCACTTGGATATGTCTTACTATTCTTGTGCCTAATTTTGATAGCAAATGAGCAAGTGCAGCAGCCATAGCCTGAGCAGAGCATGGTCACCAGACACTCACACTCTTCATAAATGGGAATATTTTAGCCTACTCCCCAGGTAAGCTACCTAAACCAACAAAAAGGTCATTCTAAGATGAAGGAAACCTAGAATGGATAGTAAAAAATGAAATAACAAATACTGGTTATACAGCCTCATGAACAGTGTCAATGTGAGGGTTGTATATGTCCTCCCAACAGTTTCTTCAGGAAAGGAGCCCATCGTAATTCTGGGAAAGGAGATCCCTAAAGTTATATGAAGCATGTAGATCTCAGTCGTACAAGACGCAGACCGTAATGGATGTTGTGAGGTGCCAACCACACCCTTCAGGATTGAATCACATATTTTCCCAGTCATTGGCAGTGTCAGTGACTCACTTGCAGCTCACTACCCCCATCTTGACGTGGTGAGTTTCATAGACCAAAGAGTGTTGCCTCATCCAAGCTCATATGCCCTTCCCTGAAGTAAACCACATGCAACGTAGGGTCTATACAAAAAACTCAATCCTTTGCTTTAATTTGGGGCAACTCTGCAAGATGATCCCAACCCAGCTAAGACTTATTCTATGTATGCATCTCAGTCTAATTTCTCTTTCTGTCAAATCCTCATTCCTTTAATTCCTCACAAGTATGGATCATGAGAGAATGTCCCAGTAAACTTCCAGTCGACAAATCTCTGGTTCATTGCTTCCTGGGGAACCTGACTTGTGATATCAAACTTGAATAAGCACAAAATTCTTAGTAGTTATCATTACATAATTGATCAAACAGGACTTGATTAGGATCAAGTGGAAAATAATTTTATTCTCTCTCACCACTTGCTCTGAAGACTAGTCACTCCCCACTCCTAGATGATATTACCAGAGAGGTCTTTAAGATTTCTAATCCTCTTTAGTCATAAGAGTAATCTTATTTCAGGAAGTAAAATGACCATCCTGCTCTGCTTCTCTTCACCTGTCCAGGTAGCCTTCCCAAGTGGTGTGTGGTGTTTCTTTCTTTTTTTTGGCCACACTGTGTGGCTCATGGGATCTTAGTTCCCCAACTAAGGATCGAACCATGCCCCTTGCAGTGGAACTGTGGAGCCCTAACCACTGGACAACCAGGGAATTCCCCCCCACACTTTTTTTTCCAAGTAGTGTTTCTTTTGGAATGCTCCAGCAAACTCCCTCTCAAAGGGTCCATATTTGATACTTGGGGAACCCACACCATCATAGTCATCTGCAGAAGCTTCAGAATGTCCCTGAATTTGCCTTCAGACATCTCCAGGTAATGGTAACACACCAAGAAATTCTAAGAAGCAGGCCATTTAAAGGGTTTTTTTCTCTCACTCAGTCAAAGATAAGAAAAACACCTCTCTGCACTCTCAGAAGATGTGCTCCTTCTTTGTCTCACCAACCTCTACTCTTATGACCTGGAGATGGGTTATCAATAATTCTGGCAGATCAACTTTTGGCACATCCTGCCATGGTAGACCCAGCTCTTCTCTTAGGCTGGGACATTTCTTGGAACATTATATTTTTTCTCAACCACTGGGGGACCAAAAAGGAGATGGAAAAAATCTCTCTCTAACATCCTGTTATAATTATTATAAATAATAATTATAAATATTATTATAATAATTATAAGTAATTATAAATATAATTTATAATATTAATTATAATATTATTATATAATTTATATATAATTATTATATTATAATAATTATTATAATATAATAATTATAAATAATTATAAATAATAATTATATGTAAAGACTAATGTTTACTATTTCCCAGAACAAATGTCACTCATTATTTACTGGAAAATTAATTATGTGAAAAATCGTGAACAAATAATTTTTAAGATGATATACATCACATAATTTTTTGCACCGAATGTGAAATACAATGTAGATTGAAAGTGAATTATTTCTTACAACATAAGTAGTAGATAAAACTGCTTTCCTGGACTAATTGGCATTTAAGGTTTTGAAGTCTCTGTCTCGCTGTCCCTCTTATACACACCGCCCACCACACACACACACACACTCAAACACACAACTGGTTAACTTGTTTTATGAATATTATAATTTGCTTCTAAACTATGAACTTCAGCATGCTACTGGCAGATGCTATTCCATCATGGGTGCATAGACTATTTTATTACCAGTAAACTAAAAGACAAAATTTTAAAAAGTCACAAGAAAATGTTATTGTATGTTTTTCTAACCTTTGGTTTTGATTACCAGATTACTAGAGACATCAAGATTGCTGGAGATATCTTTTGATTACTGCAGGTATCTTGCTGTAGTTTATACATATTGTGACTGGATGAATTCAGCATTATAGATCCATTGATGCTTATTGCACAATTTTCATACTGCTTATTAAGTCATATTCTAACATCATTCTTCTAGGCTTCATTTCTTTAAGCAATAGTCCACTATGAACATAAATAAATAAGTTTAAGAATAAAAAACAATTCACCTGCCTATTATGACTACCAAAGCATCCCAGGGTGTTCTCCTTCTAAGTGATGGAGGTGATTGTGACAGCATGAGCAGGGTTGTTGGAAACCCACCGGTACCAGACATGCATGACATTAAAGTCACCACTGGAAGCTCTCAAAGTATTTCTGTTTTGAAGAGGGAATATTTTGGTAGTTTAGTTATTGACTTAAAGTACTAATTAAAATAGACCCCATTACTGCCTTTAAAGGCAAGATGTATCGGAGCCCCTGGGGATAAGCTGCTGCTGATGGAGAGGAACTAAGATAGGGAAGGGATTTGCACTAAGATAAGGCATGATCAGACTTGCCACAAGATGGAGAATGAATGAAAGGTTGGGGGTTGGGGGTGGGAGCAGTTTAGAAGATGGAAGAAGAGCTAAGAGACTATTGCAGCAATCTGAGGATGAGACGATATTGACCTGAAGGAAGATAGCAACAGGATTTGGAGAACTAGATAGATTCTAAACACAGTCAGAAGGGAACACCTGCATCATTGATAATTGCTTGCTTATGGAGGATATGGACAAAGAGGATATGAAAGTCTGGTTTGGTGTACAGATTAGGGAGTGGTGTCACTCACTGAAATAGGACAGGGAGAGGAAAAGGCTTTTCTGAAAAAAGACTATTTCAGCTCAAGATATTTTGAGTTGGGGGTATTTGTGGACAATTTAAGGAGCTATGCCTCCTAGGAGCATTTCATCTGGAACCCTGAGAGAAGACTGGGAGTAATTGGAGTAGGAAATCATAGGGTAGAACCCCATGAAATGTCCCCAAAGAGGGGACACTCTCATTAATGGTGAGTCACCACTCTTCTAACATAATACTCATCTTTTATATCAAGTTAGGGGTTGTGACTCAAAAGTTAAACTCTATTAACATATGGTATGTGTGCTTATTATCTATCCCAAGCAATATACAAAAACAATTGGGATTAAAACAAGCTTTAAAATTTCCATGACTTGTACCTTACTGCATCTCATGAAATAAGATCCACGTCACTAAACTCTTTCAAAATAAAATCCAGGGCTTCCCTGGTGGCGCAGTGGTTGAGAGTCCGCCTGCCGATGCAGGGGACACGGGTTCGTGCCCCGGTCCGGGAAGATCCCACATGCCGCGGAGCGGCTGGGCCCGTGAGCCATGGCCGCTGAGCCTGCGCATCCAGAGCCTGTGCTCCGCAACGGGAGAGGCCACAACAGTGAGAGGCCCGCGTACCGCAAAATAAATAAATAAATAAATAAATAAAAATAAAATAAAATCCGAAAAGTAAATTCTGACTCATTATTCTAAACTGATTCAGGTAATGAAAATTATTAGCACAAATGAGAGTTTGGACAAAACTTCGTGGAAGGATCACACGGCTGTGCTCAGTGGCATCTCACATTTTTGCAGCATGCTCAAATACAGGCTGATGATATTGCTAAATATAAAATCCTATATTAATTTTATGTATTTAGGCTACTGCTTCATTTCTGCAATCAGTGGAGTAGTGGATAATCTAAAGTACTAACAATGCCATTTTTTCTCACACCAATAAAGCAAAGAAAAATTCACTGATAGAGATTATAACAGTGTAAAGAACATGACAGGGAGATCAGAATAGAGGAAATAGCATGTTAATGGCATTCAATATTCTCCCTGTGTCAAGTCATCAGCATTTTTATTGCCACTATTTCTCAGCATACACTATTAGAATTTATTGAGTCAATCTGTCTCCATCACCTGTGATATAATATATTTTATTCAATAAGCTATGGAATAATATTTATCTTTCAACTCCAATGACTGGCTTTCAGGAGAATAACTGCTTATCAACCAAGCATTACAAGAGGAAAAGAGGTTGTATGTTTTAATATCTGACCCCAGGGTTATCATTTTAGCATCTCTACACTTGGTATTAAGAAGTGTGCAGACTTCAATCCAAGAAATCACCCAGATTCAGTAGTTATGGCAAATGATGGTATCAAATCATGTTTTAAAGTTCTAGCTTATGAAGCATATTGCAAGAAGTTGAGGGGAAAAAAAGACTAGGCTCTTAAGTTTACCTCACGAGACATTTGCACTGGGTTCTCTACACCAGAATGAGAATCAAATGCATACCTAAGAGCATTCATTTCGTAAGAAATATGGGAATAGAAAATGGATGTTTGTTTTTTTTTAATGCCTCAGATAGCCCACACTGAAAAATCAAAGTCGAAGTGAATCTGTAAGTTACGTCCTCAAGTTGTCATTCTGAATGTAGGTGCATTCAGGGGTGGACCTTGGGTCCTAACTGTCCATTGTCATCAAGGTACTTGATACTCCACAGTGGCCCTTTTGGAAGGAGAATTGCGTTGCTGATGGCCGCTTTGTTCTGGGAGGCATATAGGTTTGAGAAATCCTGCAACAGAGTTAACCAAATTCTCAGCTTTCTGCACAGTTTACATTCCAGTTGCTCACCTCAAGTAATTTTGAAAAAGAATTAACTATTTTATTTTCCTGTGTGCTTTGTTAAACATTTATTTCATATCCGCTTCTTTCCAGCTTTCTCCCGGAAATCCCTTGTCCCTGTGTAGACAAAAGGCTGTCATAACACTGACATGATTGAGTTGGTATTTGGTGGTTTCACCTCAGAAACGAAGGGGTCTGGAACTCCTGCTGGTAAAAAGCATTAATTCATCTGCTGTTAGCTTTGCTCACCAGGAAGTCTCCTCTCCCAGCCAGAGAGCACAGAACTGCACAAAAGCCACTTCCTGTCAGACACTTTATTGCTTGATTGCGCCAACTCTTGCTGACCTGCATGTGTGGGTCAGGCAGCAGGTAAAACACAAAGATATCCACCTTCCAACAAGCCCATCTTAACACGTGTCATTTTAATACCATGCATGCTTAGCACACCCATCTTTATTACTCCCTGCCTTTAAAAAGAACCCTTCAGTCTGAGCTCTTGTTATAATAATAATCAACTGCAGTCGCCTTTCTCTGCCCAACCCACGCACACATCTTTATCTATTCTGTATTGCATATGGAAGAAAGTGAAAAGATTTGGGGTGTTGGAATCATTTGATTTGAATCCAAATCCCAGTTGAGCTACTTACTAGCTGTTTGCTATTAAATAAACTCATCTCTCTGAGCTGCAGTCCATTTGTCATTAATGCCTACCTTTAAGGGGCTGTGATAATGGTAAACGAAATAATATATGTAAAGGGACTGCCCCTGGGTCTGACTCACAGTAGGTGTACTTGCTTCCTTTAAAAAAAAAAAAAGTGGGCTTCCCTGGTGGCGCAGTGGTTGAGAGTCCGCCCGCCGATGCAGGGGACACGGGTTCGTGCCCCGGTCCGGGAAGATCCCACATGCCGTGGAGCGGCTGGGCCCGTGAGCCATGGCCGCTGAGCCTGCGCGTCCGGAGCCTGTGCTCTGCAACGGGAGAGGTCACAACAGTGAGAGGCCTGCGTATCGCAAAAAAAAAAAAAAAAAAAAAAAAAGAAAAGAAACAACTAAACTTTTGGGTTATATTATGCTTTTGAAAGAACACAGAGTAGAGTGTTGCTTGTTGGTTCATTTATTTACTTATTACTGCACAGGAAGGGGGTGATGGGAAGGAGGAAGTGTGGTCAGGAGAGATCATGCCTTAACCCCACTGGGAATTGTTCTAAGTGTGTGTTTTGTGTATCCTACTTATATCTTCTTAGAGTCCCCATTTTAAAAGCATGTCCTTTCTTTACTTTGGCACCACGCAAGACAGTAACAATAGGATTAAAAGGAGTGTATCTGGTTTAAGATTTGTCTTGAAGCTTTACGGAAGCCCAAAGGAGGTGTTACATTCCCGGCCTAGCGGGGGAGTTCTTGGCACAGGAAACCTCAGCCTCAAATCCTTGACTGTCCTACATAGACTTGAGGTTGCTTTGTTGTGTGTGTACCCTTGTGTGTTGGTGTTGGGGTGGGGGGAGGCCTAGGAAGGAGGTGTGACTTTGGGGAAAGTAAATGGAGTGGGGACATCTGATGAAGAGTTGTGTGGGTCTGGATCAGATCCTGGCTTCTGTGCCCCAGTTGACGGTCTTGTGCAAAATGTCCCATCTACCAACCTCAGCAGGTCTGTCTTCAGGCAAGTTTTTTAGCCTTAAGTCGCTTGATTTATCGGTAGAGGGGGAAGGCAAACATATATCTCAGGGAAGACAAATGAGGAATTATGTATAGAGTATATAGAGCAATGACTATTCATTATTCAACACATATGAGTTTCCTTTTATCATGTGGCTTCTTACCTTACTTATATGCTGAAAGACCTGCTCCCGGGGACTCACAATGTGATATCTATTCCCCATGCAAAAGAGTTGAGCAATGCAAGAGCCACCTTAGACCTTAATCCATTTCAAACCTCTCCCATTAAATGGAACTACACTTCCTTAGACCATATGTCCTGATTGAATGTTCAACTATATAGTGGTTCTGTGAATGTCACCTGACTCTCTTCCTTGTGTATATAACAACGAGCAACCCAATTCAGCATCAAGACCAAGGTTAGCCCTCAATTGACCACATGGCCCTAATAGAATGTTAGTTTATTGACTATACATTTAATGATTCATTGAGAACTGACTAAGTGCCAGGCACTGTTCTAGATGCTGGGCACAGTGGTAAATAGGATGCACAAAGTCTCTGAACTTTAGACCTCATATATCAGTGATGGAAGAAAAGAAAATTATCAAACATACACATGAAGTGCTATCTGGTAGTGATAAAATTCTCAGAAGCAAATCAAGGCAGGGTAATGGGATAGAGACTAAAAGATGGAAGGGCCTAATAGAGACAGGAAAGTTCAAAGAAATCCTCTTTGAAGAGGTTATGTTTCTGAGCAGAGTTCTTAATGAAGTGAAGGAGAAATCCAGGCAATGATCTGGAGGAAGAAGGAAGCCAATCTGATGTGTTAGAAGAATAGTTCTGTGGCTGGTGCTGGAGACAGCTTATGTCAGACAAGGGAGATCAGACAGGATGTGGGTCAGAGAGGTAGTCAGGTGCCAGGGGAAGCCCAGTCTTGTAGGCTGGATTAAGGAGTTTGGACTTTTTTCTGAGTATGATATGAAGCCATTGATGGGTTTTGAACCTAAGAATGTTATTACCTATTTTATATTTTACCAAAATTATTCTGGGTACTCCATGTACAATTGACAGTAAGTGGGTAATGATGGGTAAATTACTATTTTAAGCATTGTTTAATCAAGGCAATGTGATTCCATGGTGAGCATGACAGAGTGGACTGTGCAGCCCGCTCCTTACTAGAGGCCCAACTCTAATCAAGTTACCATACTTTTTTAAAAATTAATTTTATTGGAGCATAGTTGATTTACAATGTTGTATTAGCTTCTGCTGTACATCAAAGTGAATCAGTTATAAATATACGTATATCCACTCCTTTTTAGATTCTTTTCCCATATAGGTCATTACAGAGTACTGAGTAGAGTTCCCTGTGCTATACAATAGGTCCTTATTAGTTATCTATTTTACATATAGTAATGTGTGTATGTCAATCCCAATCTCCCAATTTATCCCTACCCTCTTTCCCCCCTTGATAACCATAAATTTGTTTTCTACACCTGTGACTCTATTTCTGTTTTGTAAATAAGTTTATTTGTACCACTTTTTTAGAGTCCACATATAAGCAAGATCATATGATATTTGTCTTTCTCTGTCTGACATACTTCACTCAGTATGACAATCTCTAGGTCCATCCATGTCACTGCAAATGGCATTATTTTGTTCTTTTTATGGCTGAGTAATATTCCATTGTAAAATTGTACCACATCTTCTTTATCCCTTCATCCCTCGATGGACATATAGTTTGCTTACAGATCCTGGCTATTGTAAGTAGTGCTGCAATGAACATTGGGGTGCATGTATCTTTTCAAATTATAAATTACAAGACTTTGAGCCTCAATGCTCTCATCCATAAATTGGGAAGAAGACCACCCACCCACAGGGCTGTTCTGAGAATGTAATAAAGGGCATATGTGAAATGTTTAATGATGTCACTGGAAAACAATAAGTGCTTAAAAATGTTAACCCCCCTTGCGCCTCACCTCACTTATTCAGTTAGTTAAGCCTAGTTAGCTTTTACCACAGGCCAGGTGCTGCAGTCATCACGGAGTGCAGGGACTCTTACTCCCACCCTGGGAAGGGGGTGAGTAACAGGGAAAAGTAGCAGGACAGAGCCATAGTAATTGCTAACTGCTAAATGATGCCTGCAGTGAACTCTGGAGAAGCTCAGTGGAAGGGGAATGACCATGCTGTAGTTGTTAGGGATGACATCAGAGACCTAGCAAATGTCAGAGCAGTTGATGAGGAAAGGGCAGCTAAGGGTGAACTTTTGTCCACATGTGGAGAAATCTATATTTTACCCAGCTGAGAAAATGTAGCCATTGCCCTCAAGTGCCACAATGTGAGGAAATTCTATCACTAGTGATGTCTTTATCTGAAGAAACATGTCTCTGATTCGGATGTCTTTTAGTTACACACAGAGGAGTCACACACAGGAGGTTGTGTGGCCAGGGAAGGCTAGGGAAAGAAGGGAGAGGGTAGAAGAGCATGCAAATGAAGGAGGAGAAGGCACTGCCTGGCCTCGGAACTCCCTATATTATCTACCACAATGGGGAAAGCATAGTCAGGAGGACACATGGTAGATTTCAACAAAGGAAGTGGTCATCACTTATGAAATGTCCACAGTGAAGAGAATAGCCAAAGATCCCAGGTTTAATTTCTCTGATGCACATTACCCATCACTAGGCCAAAAACATCATCATAGTTTCTTCTAACACAAACTTCAAGATGCTATGTGCTCTGGACTGACATCCACCTCCTAATAGGTGTCTGGAAAATCCATTTTCTACTATATTTGTTAATAAATCTTAGTAAAGCATGAATTATAAAGAAATGTAATGTCTTAGCTCGAAGAAATCAATAATGCGTTTAAACAGAAACTCATTAGTATTAAAGATTATTCCCATTTTTCATTATATTGAGAAAGAAGGAAAATGATAATCGTATCAATGTGTGTCATCCATTGAACTAACGTGATGTCAAATGCATTGCCTAAAAAATTGAAGTGTCCCATACAGATCAGATATTATTTATTTATTTACTACCCTTCTTCCCAGCAATCCTTTTACCCCCCGACACAAAATTCCTACCAAAGAACATTTGAGACAGCTTACCAAAAATGCATATAATTCATTAAGACAAAAATAGATCAAGAAATCAGAGAGACATATATTACTATTAAAAATAGCATTTCATACAAATGATAAAATGAACAATGAATACATCATGTTCTATAATAGTGGTTGCCTTTCATCCTATAATCTGAAAGGACTCTATAGATATCAACCTATAAATAGTCCTGTTATATTTGCCCAGGTAATTCATTTTAGAGAAGATTAACATTCAACAAGGTATCAAGAAATTTGAGATTACCGTAGAAAAAATGAATATTCTAGAAAACTGTTTTCCATCTTTTAGGCCATTTTCACAGGTTCATGGAAGAATTATAATAATAATTCTTTAACAAGGAAACCTCACTGGAATATTGTCTGTGCATGTCAACCCAGTTTTACTCACACATCTTCACAGTTATTCACACATATACATATGCTTTTGTTTCAGTGCATGTAGATATATGTATACTTGCTTTGTAGAGAGAGACAAAGATATTCCCAGAAGGCAACTGCCGAAGGAGGCTATCAGGTTTCTTAGTTCTTGTGGTGTGCAAGCCAGTACTGCCCCAAGACAACTAGATGAATGGCCATTTGCCAAGCAGGATTTGATCACTAGGAGATACTTGTCCTCACCTGTGACCACACCTCCAAGGTAATTGTAACAAGCACTGGGATTCCTTACACGTAAAGGTATAAAGGTGAGGTTACCCATGCCAACTGGGAAGAGGAGGCAGGAGCTTGGGGACCATGCTTTTACAAGGGATGTGAATCCACAAAACATTCCAACCCCAACCAGACAGCTCACTCCTTGTATAAAAGAACACAATCAGCAGAAGTCTCCAAAGAAAGTACAATATAATTTTTTAAAGGTCACCCTAAAGTAGTTTTTACATTCTACATAAACATTTCACTCAAATAGTTATTATAGAGTATTGCTACTTTTCCTTTTCCTGGTTGTTCTTTAATGGAGAAAATTTCACTAACAGACCATGGATATAAAATATGAAATCAAGATCGTCTACTGCCTAGGAGAAGACAAACATCACTAAAAAGGATTAGTTTCTTTCGCTGTCTAGAAATTTTTCATAGAAGACCTTGGCTGGCCTTTTGATATTAAAACTTCCTAACAAGTATTACACAGGAGTTTTAAATTAGAACTTGCTGTCACCGAGACAGTTATAAACTGTTAAATATGTCCTTTCTATGCTAAGCTCCTGTAAAGTATGCACGTGGCCATGGCCGGGACACTCTTCCTGACAAGTAGCAGGGTGAGATCACAGAGATGTTTGCAAGCTGCCTGCAAGTCTGTGCAGGTGGCCCTGTTAAGATTGTGTGTGTGTGTGTGTGTGTGTGTGTGTGTTCCAAATAAGCCATACTTCTCTGCTTCTCAAATCATATACTTCCCTCCGATGAAAACTTCTCATGGAAACCACGTTGTATTTTTCAATATCTACAAACCAAAGAGTGATTTTCAAGCTACCTTTTATCCATTGGATTAATTTAACATGGAGTTTTCTCAAATAGTAAGACCTTAAAAAAAATCATTCTATTTTATCATTATCCATAAGGTAGATCATGATCCGTAGGGTCTCATAATTTTACTGACTCTGAAACACTGTCATCTCTTAAAAATATTTTCCTGTTATCATTATTTTTCACAAAACAAAAAAGTAATATATGAGGTCAACGACCACATCCTAGAAATTGGGGGGTGGGGAGAGGTAGAGAAAAAGGAAACTCAGACTTCCACCTTTTCTCATTCCTATGTTTTATTTTGTTTATTTTATAATATTTTCCAACAACAAATATCTCCTTCCAAGTTCTGTTCTGGAGGTGATATAATGAACTCTGTTTTCTCCTGTCTGACCAGCAAAGCCCATCATTAGTGCTTAATTATAGTTTATATGGCCACTTTGGCCAAGAAGAAAAGAGCAGTTTTGTTACAGTCAATGAAGTATTTAAAGCTATGCCCAAGACAGGGCTGGGTTTATTAAACACTTGTGTAAGCAATAATAAACTTACATTGATCGGGCGACTCGATAGATCTCTTTTATGTGCTGCTTACAGAAAAAAAAATCCAGGTAGAATTAAAAATAAATGGGGGCCCTGTATGCTAAAAGTGCCCACTTCCCTACAGGGCCAACAGAATGAGAGAAACATAATCCCTTCCTCCAAGAAAAACTGACTCTCCAAAAACACGAGATATTCCTGCTTCACGCTGACTATGACAAAAGGGGTGGACACATCTTGTATTCTACAATAATAGTTATATGCCTTGAAAGAAAGGCACGGGCTCAGCACTTTCTTTGCATATAAAGGTTAAATAAGTTGTCCAAGGTCACAGAGCAAGAATTCCCATCAAGGGGGTTTTGTTTCACAACATGAACACTTAAATCCCAAATTCTAACCTTCCTCAGCTTAAGCAAAGAAGGATGCTGCTTGCGTGGACCTTTTATGATTTTTAAACTAAAGAAATTATTCTTGGCTGACCTACCTTCCAAAATTAAACCTTGCTGGGAGACAGAACCCCCCCTCTTACTGTAGAGGCTAAAGAGACAGGCTGCTCATTGCCCCAGCTTCTCCTGCAGCAAGGGCATGGCCATGTGTCCCAGGACAGCTGGTAGCATCCTGAGACTTGAACTGGGAGCCAGCGATGGCCAGGAAGGGGAGCAGGGTGAGGTGTCATTCATTTTGGCTGCAGCAGGTACACCGGCAGCAACATCTAATTTCCCCGAGTGGAGGGAATTGTGGTGCCAGCAGTGGTGTCTGGGGATAGGGGACAGTGCCGAGTGGGGCCTGGCAACATATGTTGTCACATCTGTGCTCATCAGGACAAGAGCTATGTAATTACTGGCCAGGTCCTGGCTACTGCCTGCCTTCTTTCAGCTTCTTTTTGCTGAGCTTGCTTCTCCTTACTTCCCACTTCTCTGGTGGTTTCAAAAGTCTGTTTCCTCTTTAAACTTGTCAGAGTTGGTTGTTGCTTGCAACTGAGCTCTCTGCTAAACACTTGATGATAAGTTGCTCTTTTCATGTATTTAAGTATTCAGCAAAGTAATTGCGCTTGTTATATTTTGCAGCACTAGGTGAATTTCACATTATGTCTATGGAGAGTGACATTTAAAGTTTTATTATTTCTGGACTGTACCTCACTACTGTCAATCTAGCTCAACACATGCATGGATAAAGGCCAGTACGCTAAGCCCACTACATCCAAGGCTGCACACCCTCTGTCAGGAGGGAGGGAGGTCTGCATTGTCATCCTTGTTAGTTCTCTCCTGGGATCATTGCTCAAGGCAGAGAGGGTTAAAACAAAAATGAAGCTGGATAATACAAAAAACAAACTGCCTCCTTCTGCTTTTTTTTCTCAACTCTCACCTTTTCTTAGTACAAAAGTAATCAACACCACTACCTCTACAATACTCATGCATTCATTCATTCGCTCATTTATTGTCTTGGGTGAACCATGACCTTGCTGCAGGACAGCTACACAGGCAATGGGGGAGCAGTCATCAAATAATCACAGAAATTCACAATTTGTAAAGGTGACAGTTGCTCTTAAGGAAGGGTCCTGGGTAGTTTGAGAATGTAAGATGGGAGTCAGGATCTAACCTGATAAGACATGGCATAAGAATATTGGGATTGGTTAAGTGAGGATGTAGGAGGGGGCGGTTTGTTGGTTGCTGCTAAACAAATTACTACAAACTTCGTGACTTAACACATATTTCTTACAGTTCTGGAGGTCAGAAGTCTGAAATGAATTTCACTGGGCTAAAAATCAAGATATCAGCAGGGCTAGTTTCTTCTTGAGACTCCAGGGGATAATCTGTTTCGTTGTCTTTTCCATCTTCCAGAGGCTACTTGGACTCTGTGGCTCATGGCTCCAGCCAACAGTGTAGCACCTTCTCTCTGACTTCTGCCTCCAATCTTACTTCTTTTGTCTTTTACTCTGATCCTCCTGCTTCCCTCTCATAAGGACCCTTAGGATTACATTGGGTCTACTTGGAAAATCAGGATGATCTCCTTATTTATCTCAAAACCCTTGAATTAGTCACATCTGCAAAGTGCCTTTTACCTTGTAAGGTAACATATTCACAAGTTCCAGAGATTAGGGTGTGGATGGGGCATTCTGAGTAGAGGGAGCAGCCTGTGCAAAGGCACTGGGGTAGTCTAGGGCATGGTTCATTTGAGCAATTGAGGGAAGTCAAATGGAGAAAATTGGGAAGAGAGTGCCATGAAAGAGGCCAAAGAGAAACAAAGAGTACTAATCACACAGGGCAAGACTGGAAGACCACGTCAAGGACTTTGCTAGGTATCCTGAGCACAGTGAGGAGCCAAGGTTCAATTTGCAATTTATATATATATATGAATTTTTGTACATAGTTCGGTTAAATCATAGACCACTATAAGATTTCTGGTTACCTGACTTGCATTTTTAAAGATGGTTGTGACTCCAGAGTGGAGAACTGGTTGTCATGAAGCATGAAAAGAAGAGGAAGAAGGAAAATTATACACAGTACATACCAAGAGAGAGACAGGGCATCAGATTCCAGGATATGTTTAGAGAATCAAAATGGGAGATGGAGTCTGATGCCCTAAGGAGAATCGTATCCTTCACACTCCATCTTCTCTCAAGCCTGTTAGACCACAAGCCAGCCCATCTAGGGTGAGGAATCTCTGAACAGAAATAGGTTTTTATAAATCATGGTTAGCAAGGCAGGGACATATATAACCTAGGGAATTGAAATAAAGTGTTAAAATAGCATTAATGGTAAATATAGACATATATTTATTTAATTGATGAATAAATTTGTGATCCAGAAAATCATAATAACCTTTAAATTTGGTCAACGGTCAACAAACTTTTTTCTGTAAAGGCCACATAATAAATATTTTAGGCTTTGCAACCCTGAAGTCTCTGTGGTAACAATTCATCCTACCATTGTAGCATAAAAGCAGCCATGTATCAATGGGCATAGCTGTGTCCCCAAAAAATTGTGTCAACAAAAACAGGCTGCAGGCTGGTTTTGGTCCAAGGGCTTACTTTGCTGACCCATGATCTAGGGTGTCAAGTTTTAAAGAACTCCATGTAAAGGGCATTACATCTTTCTTTTTGATCACTTTTCAACCTTTGATAAGGGTTAACAATTTCTCCAATTCACTTTACTAAATAGTACATTTAACATGTCCATCTTTATAACAACTATATGCCAATTACACAGAATCTCACAGTTTTCTCTTAGAACAAAGGCTACAGTTTGCCTTTACTCACCTCACTAAGTGGCCATACTTGGTTTCCTAAAGCCAAGGAAGTTAACATTGTGGGCAGAGTGGATTTTACTTCCAGGAACTTAAGCTAGCAGCTACCCCAAATGACAGCTCCTCAGTTATACTAAACCAATTGAAAATACTTTTTCAGTAATAGAATTGTTCATGAATGCCTACTTCCTCTCACATCAATGGTTGAAGATTATATTTCCCACTCTGTGGCCAAACGACTTGCTTTGGCCAGTGAAATGGGTTTTGAAGTGTTGGATGTCAATTCCAAGCAGAAATTTTCAGTCAGGTTGTGCTTCTTTTCTCTTAGACTCAATGGTCTCTAATGTTCTAGATAGAAACTGGTGTATGAGCCTGGACTCAAAGAGAAGACAGCCTGGAACACAACTGCAGCTCACAATCAGTACATAATGAAAGTACATTTTTTGTTGTTTTAAGCCGTTGAAATCATGAGGTCAATTGTTACTGCATCATATCTTAGGCCATCATGATGAATAAACTGGAAACCTCTCACCCAAACATAGAACATCATTGTTGGAAAAGCCACTGTTAATAAGGAATAACTATATTCTACATTGATGTGGTAAGGATCCTAGTAGCAGTCAGCAATAGCTCAATGAAGTTAAACTGAATTGATGGACAAGCTACATAACAAAGGGCAAAAAACACATTTTGTGAAAATGCATTTAAAAAACTAAATCAACATAAAATTATTTTACAATTTCTCATAAAATTGCCAACTTTCTAAAATCTCAGAAGATCTGGGTGATTACCTAGCATTTGTACATAGCAATGATGGACTGGAGCCGATTTCTGACTGCCCTCTCTAAACATCGTGTCGCCTCTCCAGTTTGCCACAGCCCTTCCCTCACATGTAACAAATACAAATGCCCTTCACCAACTTCCCCTGGGCCTGCCCTTCCCATCCACCATTTCAGGCTTTGTACCTGCCAGACACTTCGTCTATACCCTTAGTCAGTGAGATTATTGAGACCAATGACTGTGCCTTCTTCATCTTTGCATCCTTGGATCTCATATTTGCACAGTGCTTGGAATATAGTATGTGCTCAGTACATGCTGGCTGAACACACAACTGCAATTGAACTTCTGTACTAGAAACTTCCACAGAGTTAAAAACTTAACAATCAACTAGGCTTCAGATTCGCTTTGAAGCGATGAGTATATCAATCCATCTAAATATTCATTAAATCCAAGCAAGTATTAAAGAGAGTCTATATGCAAAGTAGGAGAAAAAGAACAGAGGCTGGAGCGGTCAAAGGAATGTATGATATTGGTAAGTTCTGAAGCCTACAGCATGTTGCCCAAAATTCAGTTGAACTTCTAAGGTGTTTTAAAAAGCAGAAAATTTAAGGACATGTTCATCCCTGATATTTAGTATCACTTAATTTGAGACTCTTACTCCAAGCCAGGTGTGGTAAGGTTCATCCAAATCTCAGGAAGAGAGAATAAAAGTTGATGTCTGTGAACCCAGAACTTTAATATTAACCACAAAGTCTATATCCTTTTCCCAAACCTGTTTATTTCACTTCTCCGTCCTTCCCTCTCTCCACCCTTTTCCTTGCTCCATTACACTTTATTCTCTTCTTGGGGGATGGGGGACGGGGGGAGAAGTAATTCATGCTGCATCTTCAGACTGTGTGCAGAATGTCGTCTCCCTTCAAGGTGAACAACAGTAAGTCAAACTCTTCATTTAAAAGGTGAACATAGGATCCACAGTCAGCAAAATAATTATACCCACAGATCAGCAGAATCTCAATCCAAACAGATAAAGTACGAAGAATCACTTGGCTGTAGTATTTATTTACTTCTTGATAAACTTAAGAACAGACTTTCAGATGTGCACAATGTTTTTTCATTTACAACTTTATGTCTTTACGGTAGTAAAGAAGTGATGGAGTTGCACTGATTTATTTTAATGAAAAAGAAATAGATATAAAAAGCTGTAATTTTAATTATATTTTACTTTCATGACATACTTGATTTAATTAATTTAACATTATTACCGCTTACAGTATGACATTTTATAAAGAACTGCTCTTAAGCAGGACTCTGCATTCAACTTTACTCTCTCTAGTGGTCTTATCATTTATCTGCATTATGCACAGTTTTGCAACAGGAGAATAACAATATCTTGTAGAAAAATAATAAACTCAGTGAAAGGAACTTGCTCAGAGTGCCTGTACTTTATTCCTAGGTGAATTTCTATTGTCCATTATCATTTATATCTAATATGAACCATTCTACACTGCTTGCCTCTAATCCCCACTCTTGTTAAGAAGCTTAAGAGGAGAATCACTTGATTTCAGGTCCTTTTGGAGTTCAAGGGCAAAGTGATTATTTCCTTAAAGGAAAAAAATAAAGATCACGGACTCATCACAATTTCCAAAGTTCAGCTCTTTTTGCTTCACTAATTAGAAGCTAGACCAAATGCATATCTGGAGGCTTTTATACAAGCGATCAGCCCTTTGCTCTGGGACCAATTATAGAAAAGTGTCTTTTACACATTACTCTCTGTGAATATTTAGTGTTCACATAAGCTGTCATGTTTCACCATGAGTCATGCTAAGACCATATAATCACATAGTTGAAGAGCTAATGATATGTTTGCTCTTCTCAATTTAATTTACAAGTATAACTGCATTTAAATGCCTATGGCTTATCTGTAGCTTAAAAATAAATGCATAAATATACATATATGCACAGTCAAAAACAAAGGATGCTATTTAATCAGTAAATAAGATCATGCTCTTTCATCTGGAAACTATGTTTCTATGTCTAATTCCACCCATAACAGTATTTTGTCTTTGCAAAATGACAGCAACAGTTGAGTGTATTTATTGAGAACTTGGTTTGGATACCAGCCTGAAATGGGTAGTCTTTTTTGATGTGTTTCAGAGAACTACTGGCACATTGTTTATGTATTGGGTTGGCCAAAAAATTCATTCGGGTTTTTCCTTACGATGTTAAATAGATCTATTTTTTAAAATGGCTTCACTTTCCCAACTTTATTTATCTGGTAGAGAGAGAAAGAGAAAGAGAGAGAAAAAGGAAGAGATTGATCCTTCCTGACTGAGGAATTTGCTTATGTAATTATGGAGGCTAACAATTCCAAGATTTACAGTTGGTGAGTTGGAGAGCCAGGAAAACCAATGATGTAGTTCCAGTCCAAAGGCCAGCAGGCTAAAAACCCAGGAAGAGCCAATGTTTCAGTTCAGTCTGAAGGCAGGGGAAAACAAAACAAAAGAAAACAAACAAAACAATGTCTCAGCTTGAAGGCCATCAGATAGGAAGAGTTCTTTCTTACCCGCAGGAGGGTTAGATTTTTAGTCTATTCAGGCCTTCACCTGATTGGATGAGGCCCACTCACATTAGAGAGCACAATCTACTTTACTCAGTTTATTGATTTAAATGTTAATCTTGTCCAAAAACATCCTCACAAAAACACCCAGAATAATGTTTGACCAAAAGTCTGAGCACCCCATCGGCCCAGTCAAGTTAACACATAAGACTATTCATCACATCAACCAACACTATTGCTGGTCAAAATCTTCATATGTTTGATTATGGTGGCCCAATGATGTCTAATTTATGTAAGTCATAATCTAAAAGGGCTTAGCTCTTGTCACAGCTTTGAAAAATTTGAAATGAGAAAACAGGAAAGACTCACCCTTAAGAACTAGGCAATGGTACAATCTTCTCACAATGTAAAGTCTATGGAAAGAACATAAGAGGTCTTTTAGAGATATGACACTTAGAAACCTCTGAAGGATTTGTATTAAATGCGATGTGTGTTTATCAACAATTCCACTTTCTAGAAAGGGTCACCTAATTGTGATGTTACAAGTGACTGTTGTCATTGAGTATTATTAATGGTTGAATGGTGGGAAACAATGCTCACAAAATAATTTTCTGTGTCTTCCACTGGAGAGACTACTTGATTATAGTTGACAGAGGAAAAAAAATATTGCTTCTTCTATTAACTGCCAAGGATAGAAAACTAAGTTAATCTTTTTTTTTTGTTGAATATTGCACTTAAGTCCACAAAGCACTTCAACATATGCTGATTTCCTATTTTTTGCTATGGGGGAAAGAGAGTATTAAACAGAGGATTTAAGGAAAGAGGAAGGGGTCATCTTGTCAACAACTATATAGGAATGTTGGGATGGTTAGCTGGGGCTTAAAATAGGATATGTATTCTGAAAACAAATACTTGTAAATAGTTTTAAATGGCTTGGTTCTGTGTAAATGTTATACATGTAAAGGTCTCCTAGGTTCAGGATTAGACTGACCCCCCCAAGATTGATGGTGGATTTTGTTTATCAGGCTGATAAATAAGGTACCTTGTCTTCTTCACATCCTACCCTATATCTTGTGTTTAAGTTGGATGCCCTTCCCAAAGAGAGAAAAAATTAATTCTTTAGTCAATGGCACACAAGTAAAAGTCATCCCTTCCTGTAAGTGCCAAGCAAACACTCCAGGTTTATTTACCCACCTTGTTAATTGTATAATTGTAGTTTATGTAACTGTCACATAATTTTAAGGCAATCCAACCTAGAAGAGGTTAGCCAGGGTTGCTAAAATTTTCTTACGACTATGTCCACTTTTGTAAAATTAAATATTCTGGCTTTGATTTTAGATAGATCCAAATTTGGGTTCTGCTGTAATTTCAAATAATAGACTTCTTAATTTAGTAAGTCACAGTTTATGGTACTAACTGCTAGGGAATGAGGTTAGGTGAAAGAGCGTCCTTTCCTTTGAGATTTGAATAAAACTGGACTGAGTACTCTAGGAAGTGCTACTGTGGGGGAAGCACAGTGCCTTTTCAGATTCTTACCAACAAAGATATTTACTTTGCTCTCCTCTATTCTCTCTCCTTCCTGCTGGCACATTTTCCACTCACTCTGTGTTTAGAGCAGTTTGGTATCTCTTCAGTTCCTTTGCCCCTTCAAACCATGCCCTCTAGACTTTACAGAGGACTCACATGCATTAAAAAAAAAAAAAAAAACCTGCTTCATTGAGTGTTAAGACATTCAGCTGAGCCAGAAGCTTCCCAAATCTAAGTTTTCAAGCATTGAAAATAAATGACACCATTTGGAAGTCCAGAGGAGTGTCTAGTGTAAGAAGACAGAGTACAATAAGCTGGTGCAGTCAGCTCAGGAATTACAAGGTTGGCCAACATGGAAAAACTATATTTTTCACTCCACAACTTCCTTCAAATGACCCAGAAACATTCAAAGAAACTAAATATATAAAATTGAATATAGAATCTGGTAGGAAATATCAAAGCTGGAAGTTTTTTTATCACCATTCAAGTCATGACAGTCTCTGGGTTACAGATGTGGAAATCAGAGATAGATTCAGGAATCAGTTAATGAGGATGTTAATAAATATTTTGAGGATGTTTGGTCAAGGAGAGAAAACAACACCGAAAAAAAATAATATAAACCAACAACCAACACTGTATAAAGTCTTATTTTGTTAAGAATGACAAACAATAATAAAAATTAAAGAAACAAAAGATTCTAATAAGATTTTCTAATTTAATATATGCATATTATAATCAAATATATTTGTTAACTTATTCATTTGCTTCCTAAATGTAAATTAGCTTATGAATTGAATTGTAAGCCAAAATAAAGGCACAGATTGCTTAAATATATACAAAGCAGATGCTCTGAATATCCTTATATGCAGATTCTATGTATACGTGGCAGTGCCTGAGTTATTAATACCCACTTAAGAATACCTATTTATAATTTAGGGATAAATCCCACTTGAGACCATAACTCTGCCTCTGTGAAATATATGAGAAGGTGGTCAACATTAGACGTTGTGAAGGAGCTGCCAAGATTTAATGAAAGTGTTAACTCATCATGATGCCATTTTTGACAAGTTTCCAGCAAGGAATAATCCTGGTAGAAGTTTGTGGAGAAGCCGTATCTTTTTTTTTTTTTTTTTTTTTGCGGTACATGGGCCTCTCACTGTTGTGGCCTCTCCCGTTGCAGAGCACAGGCTCTGGACGCGCAGGCTCAGCGGCCATGGCTCACGGGCCCAGCCGCTCCGCGGCATGTGGGATCTTCCAGACCGGGGCACAAACCCGTGTCCCCTGCATCAGCAGGCGGACTCTCAACCACTGCACCACCAGGGAAGCCTGAGAAGCCGTATCTTAAGCTGATAAACTGGTTGTGTTCTTCTTCTCCCAACGTAGACCTCAGTGAAACACAGTAACATCACTACAGAGGGACCATGTCCTCCGACAATCACTACCACTAAAACATAAAAATTTCTGCTGTGACCACCCTATCCTGCCATATTTGTGCTTTGGCTGGCCCCAATCTACTTCTTAGATTCCCTAGAGTTTTTCTTAAACTGACTAATGAAGAGTAGTGAAAAAGACAACTCCTCATTTCAAATGGTGTCATCAGGATGGTCAACTTGTTGTGCAATCTCTAATCTTTTTTTTTTTTTTTTCCCCTGCTGTGGCTCATTCATTACATTGGAGAATCCATCTTTGGCTATTTTTGGCACATGGAGGAACTAACCAGAGGAATGTGTTAATTGGGAAAAAATGTTCTTTCTTTAAGAGAATCCATAAGGATGGAGTGAAATATAGTTGGACACTGGAGTGGTCTTGAAATGAATGTAGCTTAGATGAATCCATGGAAAAGAATGGAGATGTTGGTAGTTTTGAGTAGAAGGTCCAGGACAGCATGCATTATTTATAGAGGAAAAGGTAGTCAAATATAGACCAATGACTGACTCAGGCAGACAAAAAGAAAGAATTGTGGAATAAAAAAATAAAAAACATAGTCTTAGGAACTAATTCAGAACAAATTTGATTTCTTTAAAAATCTATTATTATTATTTTATTTATAAATTTTTGTAGAATTAGCAATAGTGACATGGAAAACTAATATACAATTTTAGTTCTCACACCTTACTCTCTGAGCTTCTCTTTATCCCAAGGTCCAGGGCCATGTGTAGATTATCATCCTGGCCCTCTAGCCATAGACCATTGAGGTATGGATGACCACCTGGATGAACCTAATTCAATAGGAATTTTTTCTCTTAGAAATATGGAGATAATACAGTGAAATGCTAATAACTTACTGTTAACTGATTGAACATGGGGTGGTGGTACAGATTACCCATTTGTTTACCTAAACTGAGGGAGTTATTCTACAAAATAGAAAGAGAAAAATGAAGTAATGGTGAAATTTCATGGATCCCACAGAAATAGTAAGTTTATATTGGTTCCTGACTATCCTTCCTTGTTCCAATATGGAAATAAAATATGATTTCATATCTAACGTTTGATTCTATGACCTCTTTTAATAAATTACCTTTTTCCTTTGTATATGTGAGTTTGAATGGTTTCTCTTCCTTATGACCAAACAATTCCCAAAATATAAAAATAAAAGGGCATTTAAAGTTTCTGTATATATTTATTCTTTATACAATATTTCAGTATGCAATATATGTCCAATGTACAATATTCTAAATTTGTTTTGGGGTTAAATAGGTTTTTCTGCGATGTGCTCACCACCAGCTCACACTATAATAAATGGGTAGGAGGCAAATCCTGAAGAATGTTGAAAGTCATTCTTAAATTATTTTAAAACCATTTCTAAAAGAGGATTAAAAAAAACCCTCTTTTCTCTATTAGGCATAAACATTTTCCTAAGTCTGTATTTTCTAAATAAATTTCAGGAAAGAGATAATCCCAAGTGCCCCCAATTTCCAATCATATATTTGCTGTTTTTTAAGACATGCACTAACTTCCCTAATGGGTAGATCAGATCCATGGGGAAATTCAAGACTATTTTAACTGACACCCACAAAATTGGAAATAATTTATGTTTGACTGAACAGAGAGATATATAAATTGTTAAAGTAGTAAATTAAAATCCATCAAAATATAGAGGGTTTTAATAAGTATAAATTCTTAACTGGAGTAAAGACAGTAAGTTTCCTCTTTTCAAAGGGAAGGACTAAGGGTAATAGAGTTACCGTATAATCATTAGGTATTAATGTGGGAGAAATGTTATTGTCCAGGCTTCTGGTTACAGTGCAGTAGTTTATTTGGTTAAAATTTCCTGCTGAGGATAACTAGAAAAGCTAGGTAAAATATAAGAATCTATCTACTTGAAGATTCTTCAAATCAACTTCAAATAATCTTAATTTTAGAAATATCATTAAGATTGTATAAGAGTGCCAGAAAACCCCAGTACCTGTCAAAGAAAAAATATAAATCATTTTGGAGGAAGATAAAATCATGCATGTTTCAAAGTATTTCTACAAACAATTTTCAAATAAAATATCAGGCAAAAACATGGTCAGGCCCATGAAGAACTCAAGACTGTATGAACAAACCCTGAAGAAATAGTTTAATAGAGATTCTAGAACCTGGAATCATCAGAAACAGATTTGAAAGTGGCAGCTATGCTTACTTTGTTCCACAAAATAAAAATCTAAAATATTTGAGAACTTTGGAAGACATCTATAAGACAAAGATGGAAACACAGAAGAAAAAGAAGAGGAAGAGGAAGAAGGGGAGAAAGAGAAGGAACAGAAGAAAGAAGGAACAGGAAGAGGAGGAGATGGAGGAAAAAGAGAAGGAGGAGGATAAGAAAGAGAAAGGAGATGAGAAAGAAAAGAAAAAAGAGTCAAATTGAAAGTCTAGAGTTGGACAATAAATAAACAGAATTAGACAATTATTGGATGAGATTAATGGCAGGAAATGACAAAATGGAAGAGATAATTAGTGAATTGAAAAATACATTAGACAAAAACTTTCAGAACAATGCCAAATAGAAAAATTGAAATAGAGCAGAGCAACAAAGCTTAATCCATGTAAAATTAGATTTCCAGAAGAAAAAAGGAAGGAGGGAGAGGAGGAGGGAGGAAGAATGAAAGAGGGAGAGAATAGAACAGAACAAATGTTTTGAGGAGATAATGGCTAAAAATTGCAACACCAGTGAAAGATCTCAAACAAATTCAAGATAGTCTATAATTATAATTAGAATAAATAAAAATAAATTTGCACCCAGATATATTATATTACAACTGGTGAAAACAGGAGATTAAGAGAAAATCTTTAAAAACATAATTCCAAAGAAGGAAAATACAAATTTCCTAAATTCTCAGTAGAAAGAATAGAAGGCAGAGTAATGGGATATTTTTTGTTGTTAAAATAATATTAAATGTTAAAATGAAGTAAGAGCCACCTGAGAATTTTATATCCAGTAAAATTGTCCTTTCAAATTAAAAGAGAATTATAGCAATTTTAAGACAAACATTAAGAATTTAAGAGATTTATCACCAGCATTCCTGTACAAAAGAAGAGCTAAAAGAGATTTTCAGAGAGAAGGAAACTAACACCAGACAGAAGCTCAGAGATCCAGGAAGAAATGAAAAGCATAAATAGATGAAAATTAATATCAACTGTAAAAAATAGTGTCCTGTGTTTATATATTTAGAATTAAATTTTAGCAATAACATATGAATAAGGAGAGTGAAATTGATTTAAAGTGCCCTAAATGTCTTGCACTGTCTGAAAAGAAAGTAAGAACACCAATCAATATGTCCTTGATAACCTGAGAAATGCATGTTCTAATCTCTAGGCTAGCCACTAACAAAACAGTGAAAGAATATATGACTTTCAAGCTAATAGAAGACAAACTGATAAAATTAAAATATATATATTTCAAAACACTACATGTATATAAAGAAAAAGAAACTTAGATCATCAGAAAAAAATAGAAAGCATTTAATAAAATATTTTACACTCAAATATATCAGCAAGTATATAATATATAAATGTAGTAAGTGTTCTAAATAAAAGAAAAAAATTCCAACTCTATTAAAAAATTCAACTATATTCTATAGTAAGTGATATCTAAAATATAATAAAAATATTATAATAAATTTGGAAACATTGAAAATAAAGAATGGAGAAGGATATAACATGTAAATATTGATCAAAAAGAGAAAAACAATTTTGTTTGCCTGTATTAATGTAAGACACAGTAGACTTGAAGGCAAGAAAAGTTCAAATGTCATAAAAATAACAGTTTCAATTCACCAAGAATTCAAGTTAGAATGCACCTAAGAGCATAGCCTCAAAATATATAGAAAAATGTGGACACAATTAAAAGGAGAAAAAGACAAATCCACAATTCTAGTGGGATATTTTGAAATATAACTCTCTCGTCAATAAAAATCAAAAAGCATAAAACAAGCAAACTGAAAAGTTAGTAAGGATGTGAAAATTTTCACTAACAATACCCACAAAATTAACCTTGTAGAAATACATAGACCACTACACCTAATAGCTGCAGAATACACTTTTTTGAAACATACATGGAACATTTTTGAAAATTGACTGAATAATGAGCCATAAAGACAATCATCACATATTTCAAAGGATCAAAATTATATGGAGAATATGCTCTGATTGCAATACAATTATTAAAAAAATAAGTAACAAAAAGCTAGAAAATACTCTTATGTGTGAAAATTTAAAAATAATCTCTTATACCTAACCCATAGGTCAAAGAATAACTAGCAATAGAAAAGTTTAAATATTTTCAACCAAAGAAAACCTGCATATATGAACATGCATGTAAAGCTTTTGCCAAATGGGATATTTATAAGTTTGGTCACATATATTAGAAAAGAAAGAAGCTAGAAGTCAATCATTTAACTATTTATCTAATAATTTTAGAAGAAAATGGCAAATTAAGCCCAAAGAAAGAAAAAGATGGAAATAATTTACAAAAATTATTAAATAATGTAAAACTAATATAAAATGACCAACAAAGTCAGAGTCTGTTACCTGGATACACTAAGAAAAATAAATTAAAAGACCTATAGTAAAAAAAAAAAAAAGAAAGAAAAAAAAAACCTATAGTAAAACAATTAAAATGAGAGAGAGAGTGCAAAAATAATGCTAGAAAGGAAAATATCAATATCACTGCAGAGGTTATACACATTAAATAGAACACAAGAAATGTTATAAGCATGTTTAGTAATTTTTAAAATTTAAATAAAGTGAATATATACCTTAAAATCGCAAAACTGACACAAGAAGAAATAGAAAAAAAAAATTTATAATTAAATGTCATTGCACACCAAAAAAATGAAAGGATGGGAAGGGGAAGAAAAATGAAGGAAGGAAAGGAGGGAGGGAGGAGGAATGAAGGAAAGAAGAGAAGGAGGAGGAAAGGAAGTAAGAAAAGCAGGCCAAGGTCCAAATGGCTTCACTGTTGAATTTCATCAAAATTTCAAGAAAGAAGTGCCAATCCTATCACAGAGGAGTAAAAGAGAAACTTACTCTCCAAATCTTTTCTTGAGGATAGCATAATCTCATTACTAAAATCAGATTACAAGAAAGTAAAATTATAGTACCTAAATGCTAAAATTTTAGAAAATGAAATACAGCAAAATATAAACATAATAATACATGATAACTAATTTGTGTTGGTTCAAAGTAGGTTTAATATTTAAAGTAATCTTGGATTCACAACATTAATCAAATTAAAGAGAAAAATTTTATGTACATTTCAATGGATGCATAGAGAACATCCAGAAACCACTTAAATATGCATCAATGGTAAGTGCATTGTGGTATGGTTACTGTGGTTAACACAACAGAATACAATTCAGCAATAAAAATGAAGAAACTAGAGCTACATACACACAAGAACGAGTTGTACAAAGATAATGCTGATCAAAGGAAACCAGACACAAAAGAATAAATGTTGTTTAATTCCATTTGTATAAAGTGAAAAAAAAAAAAGTTAAACCAGTGTTTAGGATGCATGCTTAGGTGGTATAAAGAAAGGAGAAGGTGGTTATATAAGTACCAGGATAATGACTGCTTTTGGTAAGAGGTATAGGAGGTATAACTGAGAGGGAGCAGCTTCTGAGATGTTGATCATGTTCTATTTCTTGACCTGGGCAGGGATTATAGGATGTGTGTTTTGTGATAAATCGTTGAGCTGCTTATCTTTGTCTTGTACAGTTTTCTGCACAACTTTTGGCTATATTTCATAGAAAGTCTTTACCAACCATATCCCACGCACAAAAAATAGGTGTAGATTATAGTATCAGAGGTCTATACCACAAATGTGAAAAACTGATATTTAAAGAATCATTATTCTAATGGCTCATGTTAACAAATACAAAACATCACTTATTTGGCCTTCCTTCTTACTTATACATCAGGTAAGGACAAATTCAGTGTAAGGACATACAAAAAGTAAAAGCTATACCTCATATAAAGGGAAATCGTTATTTAATATCATTTTGGCATTCTGAATACTTCACAATTGAGAGAAAAATGACCTTACCCACTGAAAATACACCAAAACATTTTGTTCATGCCTTAACTTTAAGAACTGTGCTTAAAACATGAAGCATAAACATAAAACCATAGCAGATAATTCATAGTTAAATTATTGTAATAAATAACTTAGTTTACCCATGTAATTTTAAAAATTAACTGTACCAATTGCATACTTTTCATCTACTTTGTTGTGCAAATACTTTAGCAATTAATCCATTCATTAGTTAGATTGTCACTTTAGATCTATCAAAATCAAGACGTTCCTCAAGGAAAGAACCTGGGCATTATTTTTCTTTTATTACTTCTAAAAGCACCCATCAATAGATTCTTGTTAATGGTTTCACTTAATTTTGAACAAACCAAATCTGAGGCAAAATCTGAGGTAAGAAAGAATATTTAAGCAAGGATGGCATGAGTTATGAAAGTCATAGTTGAAAAGGCTAGTGTGGAAGGAAGGTCCCATCCTAAGAAAACTCTAAATTTGAAGGAAAAAAAAAAAAAATGCTGGTTCTGGAGAGGCACCAAACAAACAGACTCTGCTGGTAGATAGGACCAACATAGAATTCCACCAGAAACCAAACATTTTGGAAACATATAAGCCATGCTTTAACTGTGTAGAGTTAACTCTAAGAAAGTTGAGGTGCATGTGGTTTGAAAGAAGAAGAGAAAGTAAAACTGACAGGAAAAGAACAGGAAAGGAGAAAATTGGGAGCCTCTGGAAAGAGACACAGTTTTTGTGAGATTCACTGCAGAGGGCAGGTACGCAGAGGGAATAGATACTGAGATAGAAAATTATTGTGCGCAAAGCCAAACATAACTCATTCCACACACATACATAGTGATTTTAATGTTTGGCATTTTTCTCCACTCTTTTTTAGATTCTTTTCCCATATAGGTCATTACAGAGTATTGAGAAGAGTTCCCTGCGCTACACAGTAATTCTTTATTAGTTATCTATTTTATATATAGTAGTGTGTATATGCCAATCCCAATCTCCCAGTTTATATCCCTACCCCCCTTCCCCCCTTGGTAACCATAAGTTTGTTTTCTACATCTGTGGCTCTATTTCTGTTTTGTAAATAAGTTCATTTGTACCATTTTTTTAGATTCCACATATAAGAATATCGTATGATTTTTGTCTTTCTCTGTCTGACTGACTTCACTCAGGACTAATGTTTGGTGTTTTTAAAAGTTACTGACCCTCTTTTTTCTCTTTTATACCAATTTTCTCAGAAGCATAAAGATGCAGATCTGACCAAATTTTATCAGCCAGAGAACTCCCCTCTGCCCCAGTTAATGGAAAGATGGTTTAAAATGGTTCCTGGCAAGGATATATAAAATTATTAAAAAATAGAATAGGAACGAGAACCACTTAGCAGTTCAGGTCAAGCCCCGTAAGCCGCTGAGCAGTCTATCCCTTCAGCAGAGAGATTAGGGAAGCTCTTGGTCCAGGGGCAGCAGAGGGCACTCCAGGCCACATCAGGTTAAGTTGTGGTCACTTTATCTCTTGTTGTTGACGCAAAGTCCCGAGGCCATGGCCCAGGATTTTCCTGCAGAAACGTGTTTACAAGCAGGTCAAGGACTTGTAGACAGATAACCATTAGCAAAACAACTTTTCTATTGACAACAGAGCAAAGAAAGGTGTGTTTGCAGATGAATTATCACTTGCTTCTTAAAGGAAAAGAAAAGAAAAGCTCAACCAAATCACTAAATCCCAGCTTTCTTATCCCAGGACTAAATTCTCTTGTTTTTCCCAGTGTTACATTCATACCTTACCAACTTCAGAGAAATCTGCAGTGACACCTTTTAGCCTTCAACAATACCTATAAATTATCCATTTGAGTCTTATTGAGATGAAGAAATGATTTTATGCAGGAGTTAAAAAATAACGAAGTAAATATCAAGAAAGTATTTAAATCTCTTGAGCAAGTCTTGGGAGTGCCTTATTGCCGGGGAAGGAGAATTCTCAAAAAACTGCTGACATTTTCTGGTTTGAACCTGTGTCATGGCCTTTAGGCTGCAGATATTTTGGATGAAATTCTAAATTTATAAGGATTGAAGCCAGAAGAAAAGAAGGATTCTAGGTCGTGGAGGCAAGTGGAGGAAAAGCAAAAGAAAACCAGTCAACAAACAAACAAACAAAAAGATTTCAAATACGGTGATCAGAACTCACAGGAATGAAAAGCTTAGCTAATGAACACGTTTAAAGCTTTGAAAACTGTAGCCTGTTTCAGCTCAGAGCGTGATGTAACTGGTGCATAGAAGCTGGGGAGAAATAAGCCTCTCCTGACATGGCTACTCTTATGCTAAAGAAGGGAACTTACATTTTCACTAAAGGAGAAAAATCTGAACTTGGAAATCTGCGAATGGGTAAATATGAGCTGTCTCATTAGAAAGATACTTCTCAATTAGTTTTCTTTTCATCCCTCTTG
The DNA here is from genome assembly GCF_937001465.1 of Orcinus orca. Classification (NCBI taxonomy): domain Eukaryota; kingdom Metazoa; phylum Chordata; class Mammalia; order Artiodactyla; family Delphinidae; genus Orcinus; species Orcinus orca. The sequence continues at coordinate 71,141,024 of NC_064560.1, forward strand.
CTTTCGGCTCTCAGCCCTCTTATGCACAACCCACACACACACAGAGTTCTGCACTAGCCAAGGGTCAGAAAGGTTCCTGCCCATTTCTCTCCATAGAAGTCCTGACAATGTGGCATGTGCAGTGTCGACAATGACATGCCACTCAAAATCCCTCCCTTCAGATTGTCCCTCCCTTTAAAGGAGACAGCCAACGTGAATGAAACACTTTTTCCCCCCCGGGGAAGTCTGACTTGCTTTTATTAACCCAGATACAAAGTGCCACTCAGAGGCCTCGGACAGTCGAATTCTTTATTCCATTAACTAGCAATTCGTTTGACCCTCAAGAATAGTATTAAAGCTCCATCGTGTTTTATATTTCTTATTTATTTTATGCTCCCACTGCTTCACGAAGCATGCTTCTAAAAACATTGTCATGTACCGTAAAGTCTTCATATTAAAAGCACGTTTTAAATGGTTTCATCTTAACATGCTTCTGTCACTCAAACTGGAAAACTTTATGCTAGTTCCTTTCCAAGCTGTTAAAGATTAGCTTGATGTAGATAAGACTATTCCCCAAACTCATTATCTGTCTTCCAAATGCACCTTAAGGACTCCTTAATAAAGTCAAGGTTACGCGAAGAGTATTTTACTGAAAATCAGTGAATGACTATTAATAAATTTGCATTACAGAGGAGTTATTTCATCTCCGCCTCTCATCTTTACAATGAATGATCTTTCTCTTTTATTAGGTTTTTAAACAATAAGGCTATTTATTAATTTTATATCACCAACAAATCAGTAGCAACTGGTTGGAAGCAGCTAGAAAATATCTCCACCAGTTTATAAACAGATGTACACCATATATTCTACTGAATACATTGCACAAATATCTTTGACCTCTACATCACCCCAAAATTAAAACTCTGCCCCACCCTGCATCTTTCTTACCAGCATATAAAATACACACACACACACACACACACACACACACACACACACATCCCTTTCCTAAATAAAAACATGAATAGTTCCCATCTGATCATTATGTTTTTAGTTCTGGTAGAAGAAAACTCCAGTATGTATAATTAATATAACAGGTGTCTCTCTATCTCATACAGATCTTAAAGATACATCGAGTTGCAAACTCAGTAATTCTGTTGTCAACCCTACCTCTACGTAACTGGAACTCCACACAATGTTTTTTCTAGTATTTAGCTTTTCACTAAATCTACACCTTTCCTACCACACACAGCAAATATCACATGTTGCTTACGTAAGAATCACCTCTTTTATTTTGGAGTCAGGGTTTCTAACTACCCCACATTCTCCTGCTTTCTTCACCAGACTCAGGATCCCAGAGTTATTTGGAATGTGGCATTAGAATTTATCCTAAGCCATCATGAGGGTCTCTCATAAGGTAAGATTGTTTTGTAGTGGAATTTTTACAAATCTGCTTTTAACACATACAACAAAGGTGTAAGCAAATCTTTTAAGGCTTGCTTTGTAACAAAGAAATGTTTTATGGGTGGCTCCTTTCTGACAAACCTGAGCCACACTCAAATCTTTTGGTTGAAACATTTTTACCAGGGATCTTCCAAGCACTGGCTTTGCAGGAGTGATTTTCTCACCTTTCTGATGTAAGTCAGATTAAAATCCAGCGTACTTGAATCATCTATCTTTATTGATCATGTCAGCTCAAGCCAAAATCACCATCTGCAGACTTGTAATCATAGTAATAGTGGTGCAGAAAGCCAATGAGATAATGGACCATTTAGAGGCTGCTCCATCTTGACTTCTGAGAATTATTTTGGGCCCATAATAATGTTGCTAAAACTATAACTTCACATACTTGAATATGAGTAAATGGAATTTTTGTTCCCTGGGCCACACCTTCTCAGTAGAGAGACTCTTATACTGTTCAGTGCCTTCCTGGTAGCCTGAGTTCCACACCTAAATTTAGAGCCCACAATCCACAGCTTTTCTAATGGTAGAGGACAAATCTGGCTGCGTGTTGTAGGGAAAAATGATGAACTAAAGATTTCTCAATGTTTCTTCCATTCCTTTCTTTGTAAAACATTCTGGGATATTTTGTCTCTGTAGTCCTCCTGAAGGAGGCCAGCCTTACCTTCTGTCTGCCTTCTCTCCCCTTTTCCATCCAACATGATTCAGGACTGATGGAGTGGAGGGGCAGAGGCCAAGGAGGCCTACGGTGTGAGCAGCAGGGCAGTGTTGTCCCTGGCTCCAGTTGACAGCAGCCCCTGCCTGCAGCAGGGGGCTTCCAGGGATCAGTACGGCCACTCCAGATGGTCGCCATGCAACTAATCCCAGTGACGGTGGGGGGATCTGTCCTAGTGGAAAAATTAACAATTCACAGAAAAAATGAGATTTAAGAGACAGAGATTGCAAATGAACCTATAACAAAAAGCCTTCAAAATATTTTTACGTCTTGTAAAAGAGAATCATAAAAGCAGCACATGAAATAAAGAAAATATCAGTGACATTTTATACATTTTAAATTACTGATAATGAGTACTGTATATTTTAACTTCCATTTGCCATCCTTTACTTGCTGTAAATTTTCAGGATCTTCCTCTGGCTTCTGTTTCAGTGACACTTGGAGATTAAAAAAAAAAAAAGAAAGAAAGAAAGTATACCAAAATGTATGTAAAACCAAAAACAACTCAAATATCATGTATATGTTCAGTTCCTTCTTTGATTTATTGGCTTCTAACTTGAGTCCCAGTGGGGTCCTGAGACCAACCCCTAAATATGAGCTTTTCTTCTGGGCTTCAATTCTGGTTCTGTGATCCATTTTTGAACCATTTAACAAGAGATGGGAAAGTACAGTGATCAAGTAACACACTTTAGATTTAGACCCAGACCCATCATTCGCTAGCCATTTTAATTTCTATAAAAGTGAATAATAAAAGTAGTAATTAAAATAAAAGAAAAATGACACTTTATACATTTTATACAACTATTTAACCATGTACGACCCTGTTTTCTGATCTGTAAAATTAAACAACATTACTAACTTCAAAAACCTATTGAGAGAATTAAATTAAATTATTTAACAAATATTTGTCCTGTCTCACTCATCATAGCAAACAAATAATGACTGATCTTTCCCATACATACATACATGCAAACATACACACATACATGGCATATATATGTATGCAGATATAAATATACACAAACACCATTATATGTAATAGTTGAATGATAGCTAGCTATGTGTGTGTGTTGCATATAGTTAGACCAAAATTCTTGATCTTACATAAATATATCACTGATTAATGTCTCACTTACTCCATCTTAGGCAGGATGGTTTGGGGCTCCTGTGGCTTCAAATACCTCCTAGGTACTTGGTATTGGAATGCTTAATTTACTCTTTCATCCCAAATTGCAGAAGGCACAGCTCACAGTAACATTCCTAATAAGCTATTTGGTATCTCTCTATGATTCAGACATGGTCATTTCTCTCAGTAAATAAATATATATATATACTTAATATATATATTTATATATATTACATATATTAATATATATATATATACAAATTCAAAGCATTTTACTTTTAGCCATTCTAGTGAGTATAAAATGATACCTCATTGCGTTTTAAATTTTTTGCTTCATGATTAAACATACTGAGCACTTTCTCATGTGTTTATTAGTCATTTCCTTATCTTCCTTGGTGAAGTGTCTGTTAAAATTCTTTGCCCATTTTCAGTTGGGTTCTTTGTCTTTTTACAGTTGATTTGTAGGAGTTATGTAAAAGTTCTGGATACAAATTTTTGTCAAGTATGTGGTGTATCATATATCTCCAGTACATAATGGTGTCTTTTGAAGACCCAAAATGACTAATTTTGAAAAATTCTATATTTGTTAATTTCATGGTTAGTGCTTTATGTGTCTGTGTAAGAAATTGTTTTTCATTCCAAGTTTGTGAAAATATACTCCTTTGTGTTCTTCCAGAAGCTCTATGGCTTGGAGTTCATATTATGGGCTTAACTCAAGTTGATTTTGGTGTGTGGAGTAAGATAGGGATTGAAGTTGACTTTTTCTTATAGGTATCAAGATGCTCTAGGAATATTTGTTTAAAAGGTCTTCCCATCCCTCATTGAAACTGGCCAAAAATCAATTGTCTGTATATATCTAAATCTAATTATGTATAGCTTATTCAGTTTGTTACCTACTTGTCCATTCTTAAGACAAAACTACAATACCTTGATTATCATAGCTTTATAAATCTTTAAATCAGATAGTATAATTCCTCCTGCTTTATCATCTTTTACAAAATTGTTTTGACTACGTAGATACTTTGAATGTACATCTACACCTTTAAATTAGCTTGTAAATGTGTACAAATCAACTTTCTGGGACTTTGACTGGGATCATGTTGTATCTATGGATTAGTTTAGGGATAATTGATATCAACTTTATAAATCTTCTCAAAAAACTAGCATTTGATGTTATTAATTTTCTATATTATTTGTCTACTATATCATTGATTTTGGATCTTTTTTGATTAATTATTTCCTTTACTTACTTTAAGTTAAATTTGCTTTTGTCTTTTCATTTTCTTAATGAGGAAGTTTAAGAAGATATAAGATCAATAATTCTTTAATTTGTGCTATAAACATCCTTTAATTTGTGCTATAAACATTTAAAATTATAAATTTTTCTGTAAGCACTACTTTCACTATAACCAACAAATTTAATATATTGTGTTTAATTATTATTTAACCTAAAATATTTTGTAATCTTTGCTTGTGATTTTTAATTTTTATCCATGGTTTATGTAGAGGTTTGCTGATAAATTTCCAAATACTTATGAATTTTTAAGAAATACCTAGCAGTGCTATCTTATATCTTATCACTATTAATTTCTAATTAAGAACCAATATGGTCAGATGATTAAAACTGAATGACTTCAATTTTTCAATATTTATTAAACATGTTTCAGTATCCAGTCTATATTCTATTTTAATAAAGGCTCTATGTATATTTGCTAGGTAATATTCAATAAACATCAACTAGATCACATTAGATGATAATGCTTTTCAAATCATCTATATCTTTACTGTTTGTGTGTTTGTTTGTTTTTTGGTTTGCCTGTTTTATCATATACTGAGAAAAGATTGTTAAAATCTCAGACTATGTTTTGCATTTATTTCCCTCTTTATTTCTGCCAAATTTTCCCTCATGTATATAAAAGTTTTAAAGGTGCATACACATTTAATATTGTTATAGTTCTTGATAAACTTGATCCTTTCAACATTATGAAAAACAAATTTAGTACTATTTTTCAAAGTCTACTTAGTGTAATATTTTTATAGGTAGGCACACCATAGTACACTTTTTCCATATTTTTAATTTCAAATTTTATGTTTGCTTATAATTTTTAAAAATATATTTGGGTTCTTTTTTCTTTAATTTAGTCAGAAAATGTATGTCTTTTAATTGATTTTCTAATCAAGTTACAGTTAATTATCAATATGATTCAACTGAGCTCTTCCATCTTGAATTTTTTCATCTTTATCCCATTTCTTTACTACTTTGTGTTGTATTCTTTTGTTTTCCATTTGTCTTACGTATTAAGCATTTAGCTATATTTTTGTGCTATTTTTGATTAATGTTCTAGTGATTACATTATTTATCTTTAAGTAATCATGGTCTACCTTCAAATAATATTATACATTTTTTTAAAACAATGCAAGAATCTTAAAACTATGTAATTCAATCTACCTTCCTCTTACCCTTTGTTCTATTGCTTTCTTACATTTTATTGTTATATACATTATATATCATACAATATATTATTATAACTTTTTGCTTTAAAAAGACATTAGTCTTTCAAAGCTATATGTATATATAAAATGAAAGCTCTATAAAAATAAATCTATTATGTTTACCAAGATCTTACCGTTTCCGGTATTTAATCTTTCCTAAAGAAGATCCTCAGTTCCATCTGCTGTTATAATTTTCCTTTGGCTAAAAGAAACACCTTATTTTAGCATACATTATAGTGTTAAATTTTATGTTTCAATTGCTTGAGATTTAATTTCAGCTGAAAAATATTTTAAAAATTTTTGGAGAAAACCTCTAAGTTTAGAATACAGAAGGATAATGTGGATTACTATTTTTTCCTCTACCCTCCCATTTGAACACTCAGAAAAAGTGCTCCATTTCACCATCACTCAGAACAATGAATATTAATCAATGATATTTCAGACACCAGAATACCCACCTTCCAGGCATGTAGGAATCCCTCTGGCATTTGGGTATCTAACTTTTGGGTGGCAAATACCTAAATGCCACTGAGGTCTCAGTTAGACATAAGAGACATCAAAAGTGTCAGAGGATGTCTGGCCAACTATTGGTCTGTGCCCAGCAAGGACATATTTGCATAAGAAATTAAAGACTTCCTGGAAAATAATTTACCTGGAAAAAAGAATAAACTAAGCGCAAACATCATTAGCCAATAAGAGAGCCCATTCCCTCAATTTTTCCTGGAGAAAGGATGATCACTCTGAGTCATGAATTTTTTCATGAGTATACAGGGAAAATCTCTAAGGATGCTCATAAGAAATTTAGGGATATGTGCTCATAAGAATATTATTCTGAGTGTGATATTTGCATTTTTATGCTCATAACACTAGAGATATTTGGATTATGTAAAGATAAAGACAGAAACCCTGAAGAAAAGAGTGTTGGATTTAGCTGAACACTAATGTAAACTTCTAAGTTCTAATTAAAACTTGGAAATTAAAAGGCAAATGATCAACTCAAGAAAAATCAAAACCCAAAATAATAACCATTATATTCAAAAAGCTCTTAGGAAAGAATGCCTCTTTTAAAAACAAGAGAAAGCATTAAAAAAATAAAGTCCTTCACAAAAGAAAACCACATAGAAAATAAACATATCAAGAGTGTTTAAAAATGGCTGGTAGTCAAAATAATGCAAAGTAATATAACAAGAAGATAAACTATTTTATTTATAAAAATGGTAAAACTGTTTTAATGATATATCCAATATTGTGAAAGTCCATTCAAAAAGAATTAAGAAGCTTTAAGAAGTTATGTTTTGATTTACTCATGGAAATCTATGCAGCCATACAAAATAATTTAAAAGAAAATATAACATCATAGAAGACAAACCTATAGTCTGATGTCAAAGAAAAAGCAAGTTACAAAATGCAATGATCTCACTTAAAAAAGTATAACTATATACATCCAGAAGTCTGTAAGGATATATGCATGTATCTTTTATCAATATGGAAGTTAAATTTCCAGGACTCTAATGAATGAGAAAACTGTAATTATATTGAGTTAATGGGAAATAAGGGTTTTACTGGAAAACAGTAAAATGTATTACACTTAAAGCATAGAAAGTAACCTATGTAGAGTTAAAAAAAAAAAATCTGCTTTGGTAATTAATCATACTACTGATTTGCCTTCCTCAATCATCCTGTGAAATGTTATTTTTAATATCGTTTATTGGCTAAAAGCAATGTGTTCCACTAACTTTGTTCTATTCTGATTTGAATTTTTTTAACCTTTATTAGTGTTTTGTTTTCTACCCTGTGTTTTCCTTTTGTATTGTTTTAACAGATATCAGCAATTTAAATACCCCCTTGGCTTTTGTACACAATCACATTTTGCATGCCCCTTCCTTTATTTTTATATATAAAAGGGGTGGAATTTAAAGAGATCTCATCATTTTACACATATTCAAGGAAATTGAACTGGATGCCATATATGTAAATAGGTTGTGGATTTTTAAATTTGGCATAATAATACAAAACAGTATCAGCTCAAACCTTTGGTTATTAAAGCTGAAGTTGGCAAAGAATTATGACATCTCAAAATATAAATCATGACTTTCTGGGCAGAATTATAAAGATTTTTTTTTTCCCACTGTAATTTTATGTAATTTTTCAAATTTCTATAATAGCATGTCACAATCAGAAAAAAATAATGAATGCTATGAAAGAACATATAGATATATAGACTTGTGGTTAATTGGGGGGATAGCTCTAGAAATTACTTTAGGGGTGCACTAGCTGGCAGTAACTGGGTGGGGTTTTTTCCCTACAAACCAGAAGACACAGAATCTTATAATGTCATTTGGGGGTAATAGAAAGAGATAAATTTGTGTCTTGTAGCCCTGAAAATATCTTATTTGTCTGGTTTCAAGAAGAAAAGTGCAATAAAAGAATTTGAGAAGTCCGTAACAATTGTGAACACAGGTATGCCCAATTTCATGATGCACTTAAAGCTTAGAAAAATTATTTAACCTGATGCTGGCACAAATGAAGTTTGATGTAAGAGTATGCCAATTCCCATCGAGACTGCCATTTTAAGAAATAGGAATAAAAACCCAAAAGGAGGAAAAAATAAAAAAGGAAACATCTCTTCCTTGGAAACAAAATTGGATTTTCAGCATTTTGCAGTTTTGAATTTCACATGAAGATGACCTTAAAAACAGTGACCATTAAAACAGTTGTTAGAAAAGTGTATTATTTACGCGGCATGCACTTTTGAAATAGAGGTTACAGGAAGACATAATCGGACCGTACAGTGTATAACCTACTTTGAAAGGTGTAGGCAGCATAGCAAAAAATGTCCTTACATCACACTTGTCAAGAAACAGAAGTTTTATTACCAAGGAATTTCACTTTTGCTGCTTATTCTTAACACTAGCCCAGGGACTGAGTGGATTTGTTGATCTAATATAGATAGCGATGTCTTGGGTTTGTTCAGATTTATATAGACAGCATCTGGGGATCAGGAATTACATTTAAAATGTAATAAAATGTCCCCTTGCACTTTAACTTACAAATACTATACTTAAAAAAGTAAACATCAAATAATCTCAGGTATCGTTCAAGAAAATGTTGACATAGCTCAAGGAGCTCACACAGATATCTTTGAATCATTTCTAAGTAAACTTAATAAACTCATTTTCATATTCTGTAGCAGTACAATAAATGATCATACCTGGGAGAAAAAGAGATGTCAAAGTATATGGTCTCATTTACTCCAAAATGCGTGCTTTTCTAGTTCAAAAAAAAAAAAAGATGTCTTTCTAACACTATCAGAAAGATCCATTCAAACTAAAAGTAACCATATATAACGGACAATCTATTACCAAGAGGCTACAATAAAAATATCAGTAATCACGGATAAAAGAGCAAGAATGCTCATAGTATTCTCGAATTATTCGCCTGAAGCACTCATATCACGGTCAGAGTTACCATTAGACTCTGGTGCTCCAGAACAAAGGCACTTTCATTTAATTTTTAAAAAACTCTTTGGGCCAAAAAACTTCCTCCCCAAATTTCCTTAATGGCAAAACTAGGAAATTCACTTAAGTGGGATTAAAATACAACTGAACTAAAAACAAACAAACTCCATTTTTCAAATTTCAAGTTTTACTTTTTTTTTTCATATCTAAGAGAGTGTTAACAAGAACCTCCCTTCTCTACTCACATCTCAATCTATTCCTATTTCTGGTGTGTTTGGATTCACAGCCAGACCACTGAGAATGCACACTTAACTTAGGAAGGTAGTAAAATGGGCTGGGAAGAAGGCTATAGTTTTATAAATTAGCAGAGTTGAAAACAGAATTTTCTGTTAGAACAGTTAAATGCAAACAACTTTAACAAACCATACTTTGAGAGATGATACTTTCAGCCACAATTTTTAGCCTATGTAACCTTGCAGCAAGGTGAATAAGTGCAAAAACAAACAAACAAACCAAACTTCCTTTATAATATTTGAAGATTTTGTTCTAAATATTCTTTCATTTTAAGTAACATTCATAGAAGATTGTTTACTCCCAATACACTGTTTGTGGCATAGAAAATTACCTTCTAACACCAAGCTATGGACCACCATCATTGTATTTCAGCTAATTCTATTGACTGGACTTTAAAAAAAAAAAAAAAGAGAAAGGCTGGATATAAAGATTATAGATTTATATTACATACAATAAAACATAAGCTTACTTATTACATAATTTCCATCTTAGGCTATAGATGTAAAAAGGAGTTTGATAAAGTTTATATAGCCTTAGTTTAATTTTCTCTTCATGAAAAGAAAAGAAAAGCACTGTTTTTCGTTTTGTGTGTGTGTGTTCTTTCTAAAAAGACATTGAATGGTGTGAATCTTTGTGTGTAAGTGTGTGTTGGTGTGTGAGAGAGAGTGAAAGCAAGAATGAGAGGGAGAGAAAGAGAGAGACAGACAGGAAGTTTTCTTAGATTTTCATCAATGACAAGCCTTTTTCAAAACATTCCACAAAATGATTTTTCATTTTGCCACATAGGACTGGGAAACCCCACATACATAGTATATGGCTGAACTCTGTGTGGTTTAGAACACAAAAGCACTAAAGTAGCACATTTTTCAAGTAGGTCCTATCACCTCTGCACTGAGGACATTTCTTTCAATATATGGAACCAAACATGGAGAATCTGGTAGCTAAGTTATTCCTCTGCAGAACTCAACAAAATGAAATAACTTCTATCTCTAAATGGCAAGCTGCAGGTTTCCATCTGCTATGAGTACAGTTGGCACTTGGTATCTGAGGTTCATGCACCATTCACTGGGTGTAACAATTCTCTCTGCGGTTGGTTGCATCTGTGGATGTGGAACTCGGGGATACTAAGGCCGACTGCACTATGCCATTTTATATAAGGAATTTGAGCACCTGTGTATTTGGATATCTGTGGGGGTCCTGGACCCTATTCCCGTGGATACCCAGGGATGTCTCTACTCTGATGACACCAAAGAAGCATTCTTATTTTTGAGCACCTTTTGAAAACTTAAATAAACATAAATAACTTTAATATGGTTAAATATTTATTTGGAAAACATGTCTTTCAAAGGCTTGTTAGGCAAGTTACCACACTAGGAGTGAAAGGAAACAAGGATGCCAATGTCACCTTGCCTAGGACATGGATTTCTGCTAGGCAGAAATAAGTGCCAATTCCTTTCTTTTGTCTAATTTTTATTGAAATTCAGCTACGTGCCAGGCACAATGCTAGGTTCTTTTCAATATCAGACAGCAGAAATCTGCAGAATCCACTTGAAGTTCACATCTACTCAGATGAGAATGAAAAGCAGATTTATGATAATTATCCAATGGGTATAAGGATGTATATCCATTAGTTCATTTTTGCATCATTAATTCATTCAAACTATTCATTCAAACTATTGATTTATCCAAAAACTCTTGGAAATTCCTCTGTCCCTTGAAACAAGCCTACTTTCCTAGGGCAAAGCAAGCCATAGGATCTCGGCCTGTCTGTTGCTATTACCAACGTTGTGGACATGATTTTTGGTATTCGCTGCTATCAAGATGGACAAAATGTTAAAAATGTCAATCATGACCTAAGGGTAAGATGGGAATAAAGACACAGACCTACTAGAGTATGGACTTGAGGATATGGGGAGGGGGAAGGGTAAGCTGTGACAAAGCGAGAGAGAGGCATGGACATATATACACTACCAAACGTAAGGTAGATAGCTAGTGGGAAGCAGCCGCATAGCACAGGGAGATCACCTTGTGCTTTGTGACCACCTAGAGGGGTGGGATAGGGAGGGTGGGAGGCAGGGAGATGCAAGAGGGAAGAGATATGGGAACATATGTATATGAATAACTGATTCACTTTGTTATAAAGCAGAAATGAACACACCATTGTAAAGCAATTATACTCCAATAAAGATGTTAAAAATAAATAAATAAATAAACTTGGTTAGACTAAAAAAAAAAATGTCAATCATGTTATCATGTCCAAAACAGTCCAGCATGTCAACCTGTTACTGGTAGCCCAACATCAGCAGCATCTTCAATTAATTTAACTTTTAGCTTCAGATTTATTTTATTTGAATAATTTTTTCCCAAAATGTAGCCATCAAGTTTTTTGCATGAAAAATTGAGTGAAAAATACAGTTATTAATATATTTAATGCAGTATCGTTATATTCTGGGTGTAATTTTCATGAATATGTTTTATGAGGAGATAACATTTTTCAGATTGTTGCATTTGTGTCCCCAAAATAATTTGAAACAATACTGTTTTACAAACACTCTTTTTTTTTTTTTAAAGAAATAAATTTTCAGAAATGTTCAGTAGCCTTCTCATCATTCCTTAACACTTTCTTAAACTGCTAGTCCTAGATTAGAAAAATGTTAGTATCTGGATAATTTTTCTCTTCATCTCAGGGACCAAATTACAACCTTTCAATCATATTGAAATCTATTCAAATTCCAGCTTTGTATCATACTGCATATGCGACATTAAGCACCTTTTTTAGCCTCTCTGAGTCTCAGCTTCCTCATCTGTAAGATGGAAATATGAATGCCTGCCTTCTAGAGTTGTAGTGAGAATTAAATAAGATAATGTGTATAAAGCAGTTAGCATGATATCTAGCCCCCAGTAAATGCTCAGTACACAAAAGATGGGTAGGTAAACCTCAGCAGCACTAATAGAACTAATGACCTTTAGTTTCTACAACTGTGAAAAGTCAATCCTCAAATTACTTAAAGGCAAAAGTGATGTTATTTTCTAATTCTTTGAGTGCTTATATTTATATATGGTATAATTCACTAACGTTGACAAATACTAAGCTCTTCTTCAGCACAGCCCATTGGACTTCCCTGATCATAGGAAGTTAGGTTAGGCTCTGTGATTACTCTCCACCAATGAAATAAAAGTGAAAGCCATGTGTGCTCCCTTAGGAGTAATGACGCTTTCTGATTCTTGGTGTTGAACCCTTCATTTACTGCGGCAGTCATTGTGGAAGCAAGCGACGATATGGGGGTGCCACAGAACAAAGTGAACTGGATGGTTGAGCCAGCATGTGGAGAACAAAATGCCTAGAAATTTCCTGGACTCCCTGGCCAACTTTCAATGAAAAATAAACTTTGATTATATGATACTAATGATATCCTGAAATTGTTTGTTACTGCAGCCTGACATAGCCTGTGTTCACAGAGAGATAGACAGAGACATAGTAAAGAAATTACATAAAAATGATTGTAAGGTTCCCTTGCTTTGTTAGTATTTGTACTGATGTCTGTTATGGTAAAAATTAGTAGTAGATATATTTTAAAACTTACAAAACATTAGGAGTAAAGGGAATGATAAGAAGAGACACTTAGTACTGAATTGTCCTTTTGATACAGGTTTTATTTTCATCTTAGCGTTGACCTAAACTTGTGATCCATTTACCAAATTCTCAGGCCTCCTGGAGAGAATACTGAAATTCAGGAACTTAACGTGATTATTAAACAATAGATCCAGAGGAAACAAAAATCCAGAGCCCATGTTCTTGCCATTATACCTCAATACATTTACCTTAAAAGAAAGGTCACACAACACTTTCTCTATCCTACAGAGGAGAGACATGGCTTCTTCTTTACTAAGAACTGATCATTTACTTCATTCCCTCTGCTGATATTCTGCCTTTTTCCATAGGATTTCTCAGTTTGGATCCTTGCTTTTCTCTTTGCAGGACTATTGGAATAGAAGTCTCATGCTGTGGCTAGAATGGCCATTCATTGCCAGACTCTCAGATTTCAATGCCTAGTTTATCTGTCCATAGCTCTCTAAATTGTAGTCTTTTAAACCTTGTTTATTTAGCCACCCATTCCTTGGATTTTCCAATGCCAGGTATCTGCTGAATTATCACACAGCTTATGCCACCTCATTCTCTCTGTTTGACAGGGAAACTGCTTGATGTGATCCAGCCTTTTATTCTGAAAATATAGCAGAGAAATTGAATGTAAAAAGGAAACTGTATTGTGGTATACACTTAAGCCATATTGAAATGAAAAGATAGATAATCCTAAATGTGTAAAATAATATAAGTGTTCCATCTATATCTGTCTTTTACTGATAACACAATCTGGAATCAAAAATCGTCAACAATTTAACTAGATTAGCAGAATTGGTTAAAGATTTGAAATGGAAATGCCTTTTTAAAAATAATATAAATATGAAGCAACCTGAAGTTAAATAAAACTTGAAACAAGCACTGATTTCAAGAAAATAAACTAAAAATATAGGTAAATAATAGAAATAGCTTTATATAAAAATGAACCTATTACAGAAATTAATTTGGGAAGAATATAGTTCCAAGGGCAATCAAAAATGTATTTATTTCACCCAGCAATTTGATATGTAAACTGTGCAGACAGCCTCAGACACAGCCCCCTGCCGCTTTGGTAGAAACCCTCTTCAGATTAAAGCAGTGTTCTAAGCCTACAGATCATCATAAACTAATGAGCTGAAGGTTATCCTTATAGTAACTAAATAGCCTGTTTCCTTCTTTCTTTCTTTTTTTTCTTTTTTTTTTTTTTTGCGGTATGCAGGCCCAGCCGCTCCGCGGCATGTGGGATCCTCCTGGATCAGGGCACGAACCCGTGTCCGCTGCATCGGCAGGCGGACTCTCAACCGCTGCGCCACCAGGGAAACCCTGTTTCCTTATTTCTCAACGTGTCTCCCCAAATCGTGTGTGGTAGACACTATGGGCTGACCAAACCCTGATTCCAAATCCCCTGCTCCTTGGTCATTTTCCCATTTGCGGTGGCCTCAATGCAGAGGTTTAGCCAGTGAACTGGAGGCAGGAATTCATTCTGTGTTTGCCCAGAAATCTTTTGCTTTCTGAATACAGGAACCACCATTTCTCATTCCTCCTTATTCCTGCTATAATCCAGAGTTGAGGGTTGGAGTTTCAGCGGTCATCCACTACCCATCAGGGGAATAGCCGTGACCTCAGCATTGTAATCATCGAGAGGTTGAGCTATTTGTATTACTCATTGTATAAGAAAAAAAAAAATCCCCTAATTTGGAAGCCACTGTAGACATATTTGCTGTTACTTGTAATCAAGATGTTTCCTCATTGCTTCAAGTGTCAACACTATTTTACTCCCTTTAAGGACATTTTTACAAAATTCTCGAACAATCTACTATTTTATCCAGTAACTTATGATTATTTGATCTGATAGATTACTTGACTTGTGTAAAAACTTGACTGATTCTGACGCAGACGTCGTTTCAACAATCCCTTATCTGATCATACTACTGTAATTATTGCTGAGTATTAATCTCCACCAATTTCTATCTTAATTTCTACTAGATTAGAGAATATCACTTGCCAACGCACAATCCAATTTTCTCAAATTAGAGAATAGACTTATTCTCCACAGCTGCTTAATCATCCCTATTTCCCTGAGATCCAGGAAACCCATAAGCTTTCTTTAAGTAATTGATTGACAGTATGGTATTTCAGTACATACTATTAATTCAGCCTTTTCAAGGTTGGTGTAGTCACTAAATCAGAAGCTTCATGATGATACCATCTTAAGTTCAGACTTGTAAATGCTGCATTCCCTGCCCTTAAGATCCTCAAAAATAAGCCTTCAATCACATACACACACACACACAAAAACACTCCCCTGGAATATGGTAGAAAGAGAGAGGATATTTAAAAATCTTACGTGTGTAGCTCTTTTGGACTTCTACATCATTGTTTATTAGAGGTATGGAAAATAACTTTTGCCATGTTCATGACTTCAGGCAATTTTCTTATTTTACATGGGACAGTTATTTTGTTGATGGAAACAATGGGCTGGTATTGTTAATTCAGATAAGGTCAGAAAAATGATACTTGAGCTTATGATGAATATCAAAAGTTAAGATGAAAAACTATTCTACAGATCCAAGATGGAAAATGAGAAACTGGACACTAATATTTTAGAAAATTTCAAGCAGAATTTTGAGCTATCAACTAAAAATTAAACAAAAATACGGGTGATTAAAATTAACCAGGTAAGAATCTCTATCTCTGTCTGGATTGATCTATCATCTATCTATTTACCTATCTATCTTATCTATCTATCTGTTAACAGGAGCATAAAGGAAACCTTTTAAAACACAGTAAAATACCATTTTAGTTTCAAAATCCTGTGGAATTTCATTAAATCATGATTAATGATGGATTTATGATATTCTCTTTTTTTCTGTGAGCCAAGACAAGACTAAGCACTCATTAGTCCCTGCCTTGGACACATTTGAGGAAGACATCAACTGATAGGAAACATGGTCTCTACCAACAGAGAAATTATAAAGTCCCCAAACTCTCATTTAATGAGATTCCATTACTCTTGGGTCATGTGCAGAATTTAATAGATTGTGACATACAAATATCTAGACGTGCCTTGCAACAGAACAATTCTGTATTCTGTGTTTGTCTATTGATATATTACCATGAAAAATCCAGTCATACTAATGCACAGTGCTGCTAAAATCAAGAAAATTAAAATTGAAAAAAAATGCAGAAAGTTATGTTACTCTGAGAAAAAGTTTCCCCTTATATGTTCTTTTTCTGTGCTTGCCCATTTGTATGCAGGCATACATTTGCATTTGTAATCATTTTATAGATATAATTTTTGTGTTCATCTTTTTAAATTTAACTTCCATGAGAGTCATTTTCTTACATTGTTCTGCATTTTCTCATTTTTCTTTAAGGCAAGTTCTACTACTCAGAATTACTTTCTGGAACTGAAAATATCCTTCTATGGTAGCAGTTAAATTTTTCCATATTTTTCCCTTGCCTTTACCAACATTTTCGATACATTGCCTTATTGAATAGAGATAGTTATTCCAATAATAGACCAACAGGTATTTTAGAGCTATTCCAATTTTGGTAGTAATGTATCTAATTTGCAGATACATATTTTAAAAGAGATAGGAAAAATTAAAGTGGGTACACATGTAAACAATGACAATGATTAAAGGCTGGGTAAATGGAACCTCTGAGGAAAGAAAAAAGTGGATGAGATTATTTTTTCTTCAGAAAAGAAAACCAAAAACTGAGGCGTAGCTTTATAATGTTCTTAAAGAATGTACAGAATTATCACAAGAATGAATGTTTCTAGTTTACTTCTATTTTGTAATAGAACACGCAAAAATGGGTTTAAATTGTGATTAGGGTGGGCATAAAGATCCTATGATGACATACCTCTGGGATAGTGTTCTGAGAAACAGTCAACCAGGAAACATTTGAGGGGTATGCAATACTCAAGTGCTTCCCACCTTGCTAAAGGTGATGTGTGTTGCCGTATGTCGATTATAAGTGAGTGGTTCCATTATCCCTTTCTTCAGGACGCTGCTTATTTTCCAGAGTGTCCAGAATCTATTCTCAGTAATTATAGCCTCAGATTAATGTATCAATGCTGCAGACACCCAACGCTGCTATGAGGTATTCTCACAATGGATACCAAGCTAGTCCCCCCAGAAATATTTGGTCTTCAGTCCCTACTCATTTACCTGGAGGTTGGGTGCCTTTGCATGCCAAGATCCCAAGAACAAAGAATTCTACTTAATATTGTTCTATTTCCCCACCATCTCTCTTCTGTTTTATCCAGTCTAATCAGCATATGCAGCCAGCTGCTTAAATGTACATTCCACGAATGAAATTTTTTGGAGATCTTATGATAGGAAAAAATACACCAACTAGGTAATTTTCTCATATGGTATAATTTTTTAAGGTAATTATAAAATGTACTTTTATGAAAATTACTCTCTTGGAATCATTTCTTGTTTTCCTTATTTTTAATCCTTAAAATTATCTAAGTTCTCTAATCTTATCCACAGCTGCCTTGCCACAGGGAAAACAATCTTTTTGACAGAGATCTATGACTTCTCCTCTTTAGCGGGTCAAAAATTGTTCTATTTCTGCACTACAATTCTTTAAGTTCTTAAAAGCACTAATTATCCCACCAATTTAGAAAGGCTCCTTTTCATAACTATTTACCATACAGACTCTGGACACAGACTCCATGAGTTAAAATCCTGACTGGGATGCTGAGTGGTCTGGTGGCCTTAAGAAAGTTCTGTCTGTGACTTAGTTTCTTTAATTGTCAAATTGAATTCATAGTAGAACCCATTTCCCATCATCATGGCTCTGGGATGATAATCTGCCATCCTGAGTTCCCATATCTTTTCTAAGCAATGTTCTCCATTCTTACCACCTCTACCCCATTATAAAATTTTCTTTTCTGTGTCCACCACTAAAAACAAACAAAAAGCTATATTCATAGACTGTGGTGATTTATGATCAGGATGTCCATCACATATTGAACAAATTTTCAGGTTTACCTCATTTATTCTCTCTTCTCTGTCCCATCACTATAAACTACATCATCTGCCCCTTGACATCAAGAAGTCCTATTTCATCAAGACTTTAACCAAACATAATTGTTACTATAATTGTTCTCTCCCTGGGAGAATTTCAGTGCCAGATATTAAAATAATAATGCTGTCTCTACCTCATTACTTTAGGTTTGAGCCCTGGCTCAGCCTGTCTGTGGCTTTGTGGCTCTGGTCACATCAGTTCTCCTCTCTACACATTGTTATTGATATCTTGACCTGGAAAGCAAGAATTATAACACACAAGATTTTAAATGGGTTAACATAATACATGTAAAGTGCCCAGCAGAATATCTGGCAATGGCACAGCCATAATGAAGTTTTAGCCAACCTATCCCTGAATTCACTGAGCTAATATAATAATAGGAGCTTGGGATTAACATACATACACTACTTCATATAAAATAGATAACCAACATTGTAAAGCACAAGGAACTCTACTCAATATTCTGTAATAACATATATGGGAAAAGAATCTGAAAAAGAATGAATATATGTACATGGATAACTGAATCATTATGCTATACACCTCAAACTAACACAACATTGTAAATCAACTGTACTCCAATAAAATTTAAAAATAAATAAATAAAAATCATCATCAAATTAAGTATATGAGATAATTTTATCAACGGTAAAGGCCTGTTACTGATAATGTCTTGACCATTGCTGGAATTTACCCCCTTTTCTGCTTGCATCTTTTTGCTTCTGTTGAGCTTGATTGTTGTGAAATTTGTGTCAATCTTCATGCTTCAAGTAGATTTGCCAAAGAGAATGTGGGACACTTCTGTTTTGCAGAGTCTCTGACCAGCCTTTGGAAAAGGAGCCTTGACATACCTGCTGTTGGGTTCTCTCTCAGACATAATAAAGTTCTAGATAAAGACTGGAACTACCTCACAAAACAAAGTGCAAAACACACCTTCGTCTGTTCCTTATAAGTTAATTAATAACTCAGTAAATGTAAGTAACCTAACTTGGACTTGTGAAAGTACTGGGCTTCTATCTCTAAATTAGTCTTTACTCAATCTGAGATGATTGCAAATTAGCAAAGTGAATTTAATAGGATGGGGGGACCAGTGAAGGGGGCTTATTGTGTGCTGCTACCTCCCGATATTAATGATCAAATATTTAGGAGAGGTTGAGTAATGTCCACAAGACTTAGAGGTAAATCTTAATGGTGTTAGGCTGGGTCTACAAGGCATGTTGCTAAATTTCTTTGAGAAACAAGGGGAAGAAAAATGTTGCTTGATATAAATTCCTTTTAAATAGGCTTGATTTGGCTGTGATTGAGAAAAGAAAAAAATGCACTAGCAAGTGAAAAACAAACAGTGGAAGCTGTATTTTAAAAGAAAATTTCTGCTTTAAAGGCATGTTTATAGTATCAGATTAAATTAACATTTATCATGAGCTAAAAGTTTTTGTTAATGATTTCTGGTGTAAACTTAAGAAGAAACCTATGCAACAGAAATGATTATTCTCGGGTGAGAGATGAAAGACTAAAGCCCTGGTAGGGAAACCAATCAAAAAAACAAACAACAGCAAAGTCCCATTATTTTGATAAGTGGTCCAGCACAATTCAGCCAACTGCCCTCCTTCTCAGTTTCCACATTTAGCTCCAGTCACAACTGTGTCCTTGACTGTGATTATCAACAGTCTCAAGAAATGATCCTACAGTAAGATCCAACAGTATGGAGCAATATGGAGATACAGGATGTGATTCCTAATTCTTTATAGGCATCTCACTTAATTGGACTTACACCTTGGACTATATATGGAGTGTCCAAATTATACACTAATGTGTCCGGAGTATAGTAGACAGATAGCAAGTTTTATTGAATTATGATGTACATCCTTTACAATTTCATCTATCTTCCATCTACCTTAAAATATGGATTATAAATATGCATACAAATTTTCATAAATTAAAAAAAAACTTAAATAGGAAGAAACAGTGTAATTCTGACTCCAAAATACATTATTTTAATTTTCTTGTATATGCTTTAATTATATTTTACATATATGTGTTTTTAAACACAAAACTAGTTTACATTATACTTTCTCTTTTAAATGAGCTATTTTCACTATGTTGTAAACATTTCTCCATGTCATTAAATGATTTTCTCTGGGGTGATTGTTAATATAAGCAAGTTATTGTATGTTTTCTTCATAAAAGTTAACATTAGAGGCTTTCTTTTTTTCATTAATTGCTTTCAAATTATCAAGCATTGTAAAGGCTGGGACATTATCATTTTTTAAACTTATTCCTTAATTATCAGAGATTTTAAACATTCATAAAGTAACCAAGTTTACAACAGGGTTAATATCCAGGGTGTGTGTGTGTGTGCATGTGCTAAATTTAGCATCATCAGGATTATGTATATTCTGAAACAAATTGAGAATTTTTCCATCTTTTTATCTAATTCCTTTACTCTCTTATAGACCATGATTTTTCATATTTCTTGATAAATTTGAAAGAAGCTACCCTTCAAACAATCTTGACTATGCATTTTTTTAGTCATTGTTTGTTACATTGTTCTAAAGTTGTTGATATATTAATAACTGCAATTTCAGTAACTTTTACTTTCTTATAAAATTCTCTGTTATATTGAGGTTTTCAAATTTATTAATATTGACTAATAAAATTTGAAATGCATATTTTTTCTTCTCAAAAATTTCCTCACTATGTGTTTATTGTCCCTTTTCCATATATAATTTTACATATTTTTACCTTTCATTTTTTAAATTATAATTTTTAGAGAGCCTTTTACAGCAAAAACATCAAAATCTATGATCTCTGATCTCTGAAACTTCTCCGTTTTAGAATTTTGAGGTATTTTATCACCAGTGTTATATACATTTTGGTAAATTTTCCAAGGAAACTGAAAAGAAAAGGTACTCTCTGGTTTTGAAAAAATATTTCTCTATTAAACTTTCCGATTTTTCTGTTTCTTTTCTCTTTTTTCTTTTTGGACTTTTTTATGTCCCAATTAGTTTGTCCTAAGTCATGTCACATATTTTTAGTGGTTGCCATTATGATTACCCCAAATCTATTGGAATCTATTTTTCTCTAATTATGCACATCAAGATTGATGGAGTACATATTCAGAAATTTAGCATGCTTTTGCATCTTTTTCCCACTTCTCTCTCCAATTATCAGTTTTTATTTGTATAATCTGGAAATTTCCCAAATTATAATTAAGAAATCATTACTTTTACATGATTTACGCTTAATTTTTTTCAAATGTTTTCTGATGTAGATGTTCGTTCAAAGCAAATCATTGAATATCTCAAACTTTCCATTGTAGCAATCTTTATCTTGATTCACCTCTGAATCATCTGAGCTACATCTCAAGTTTACCTTCTTCTCCCCTGAATTTACTGTCTGCTGAATTCATCAAGTCAATACCCTTCTTCCACATACATTATCTTCTTATAGAGGGATTTTTCTTTAGTAGCTCACCCTTCCTCCACACTCAGCTGTCTGTTTCTTATTGGCCTCAGCCTCACAAACACTACTCACCTCTCTGGGTCAAGAAATCTTATTGGTTTCCTTGTTTTCCCACAGGGTCTGTAGCATTACCTTCTTAGGTATCCTGCTTTCTCATGGGAGAAGAATTGTGACTCACACCTCTTTGATTCTCTTAAGCCCTTCCTTCTTGTATCATTTGCCCTTCGCTTACAGAAATTCTTCAAAAGTCCTGTTAGGGAGCTATCAATTCCCTAATTTGGAGTACTTCTAGCTGATTTCTCTGTATCTTATTGATTATTTCAATGTAGGACTGCCAATAAAATACAGGACACCCAGTTAATTTGTATTTCAGATAAACAACAAACAAGTTTTTGGAATAAGTATGTCCCATGATTGTTTTCTGTTGTTGTTCTGCTAAATCTGGCAATATTATTTACAGTGGAAATCTGAGTGGGAGATGAGGAGTTACAAACTGTGCCATCTACCTGTAAATCTACCATTTTTCCTCTCTTTTTCCTCTTTGATTTCTCTCCCAATTTAGGTAGTACATTTAGCATTTAATATTTAACTCGTAAGAAATTACAAAAGTAATGTGCTTGCACAGGCTACTAATGAGTCCATTTGCCCAGTCTTAAATCAAGGGTCAAACTCCACTCATCTCAACTGAGAGAGTACTGTGCCAGACAGGATAGGACAGCAGCAAACTTGATTTCTCCCCAGCAGTGTCCATAATTGCCCATTGGTCACACAGTTCCTTCTTTTTCTTACAGCAAGCACTGAAAACCTTGCTTTGCAAAGATCTGACATCATTGAAAAGAATATAGCACACTCCAAAGCTGAGACTGTGAGCTACTGAAAGCTAGAAGAGCGCACACTGCTCCACAGATCTCATCGTGGTGTCCTCCAAATTTTTAAATATGCTGCTGAGCACTTATGATTTGTCTGCAGTGCACTGACACACCTCGTGCATGGTTTGGGAATCTCACTCTTAACTCATCCCTAATGTGATTGGACATTAATTTTGCCAAACTAGTGGATGTCAAATGGTATAAGATTGTTTAATTTACACTTCCCAAGTTATTAAGGAGATTTAGTGTCTTTTCAAGTGTTTCTTGGCCAACCTAATTTCCTCCTCGATTGAATTACCTGTTAATTCTTTTTGTGCATTTTTTGGAAGTTTATCTTATTTTTATTATAAGAGTTCTTTATATATTCTACAAAGTCATTCCTGTACATTATATACAAACAAATATATTCTCTCAGTCAAGTCCTTCCCTTTAACTTAGTTTATTGGATCTTTGTCTACTAAGATTATCCAAGTGGAACTCAGACTAAAGTACAGAATTTAAAACTTGAAGATTCAATAGACTTACCTACTTTAAACTTCTTACTTTATGGAAGAGAAAACCGAAGGTGATAAAATATGTATCTAAGATTACTCTACTGGCTAGTGGTATGAAAAAAAAATAGAAATTAGATCTCTTGATTTCTAGGTTAATATATTGGAATCATACCAACATATTCTTCACTGGGCTCTGGTTAAAATTGTATTCTTAGAGGAAAAAAACAAGATACACACACGTACACCCACACCCACATCCACTATTAATTCAATGTGTCTTGAATTACTCATATGCTGATTTTTTTCAACAAAAGTTATACTCAAGTGTTAAGTACCTTTTTGAGAGTTCTCTTTTCTTCCTCTGTCTTTCCTCTGTGCTAAGGCTTCATTTGATTGCCATGAACTGTGGATAAAGAATAAATATGGCTTTTCCATATCCTAGGACTATCCTCTGCCTTATTTATGTCTGACCTGGTACAGCACTGCTGACCTTAGAAAGTTTAATTGAGGCTGGAATTATACGGCACAGCTGGAGGCCACCTGAATTTAGAGGGTGTGACATACACAAAGACACACACGTATTGACGATGTAACAGTCTGATGAGCTGATGTGTGTGTGTGTCTTTAGCTCTGCTAAAATGTAATTTTTACTGGGCAGAATTCTTATGAAACAATAAAATATACCTACATCCTTCTATAATCAAAACAGAGTTTATTGATTAAAGAAATGCAGAATTACTTAAATATGGAAGCTATTAAGGTGAGAAAAAAGCATAGACAGTTGTAACTAATTCAAGGCATAACTATTCTGTGAAATATTTCTTAACTATTTTAATAACAGTTCAAGTGATTGATAAATGCTGACCTTTCCACTATGTCATTAAGATAATTTAATAACATAAAAGCAAACAAAAATTTCACTAATTGATTTATTTTAGATAATCATTTAAATTTTTTAAAGATATCTTAAATGGTGAGATACCAAAAAATGGTCTATTATGTTTAATAAGATTATGACCAAGACTTTAGATCTGATTTGTACATGAAACCAAAGATATTGCTATTGAGAAGAAAATATTAAGTTATTTTTTTGTTTATTAATTAACTATATTTGTAATCAATTGCACTCCTAGTTATATATTCCCTAATTATCATTTTATTAATAGTAGGTTTTGAACTATTTTAGTACAGATGTTGTTGCAGGTAAATCTGAAAATTAAAGTAGGCAGTGTTATTGATGGTACATTTATCTAATTAATTAAATAATTACCAGTTATTTTCAGGGGTATTATTACATAACCTAGGTACTTAGTTAACAGTATGCTAAAGCCCAAAAATATTTAACAAAATATTTCCACTTTAAAGAAGTACAAAACCAAATTTTAGTTTCATCCAACACAACTAAAACTAGTCCCAAAGGTTATCTTGAGATAACTACAGAATAAGGTTAAATGGATCAATACACGATAGTTTCATATATATATATATATATATATATATATATATATATATATATATATATATAAAATACATAGCATAACACACATATATATGAAAAGACCTCCAGAGAACATGCTTTTTAATAACTAAATATCTAAGAAAAAATTCTCTCTTTCAAAAAATATACATATTTACACATATATAATTTTTAAATATATATATTTTTTCCCTACAGATAATCTCATAGATATGAGTAGTGCTCGGAATTTGTGAAACACAAAGGGGGAACTCAAGTTTAGCCACGGGCATCCTAAATTCACATGCATAGAAGCTGGACAGATAATTACGCCCATATGCACCCATATAAACTCACCCACAAACGAGGTTTATAGCTGTAACTGAAACTCAAGATGTCACCAAATCACAGCTTCATTAATCAAAACATTAAATGAAATTATTTTAAAATTAGTTCTCAAAGGGACAAGACTTCCTTTGGTTACCAATTATTTCTCATATAATATAAATTTATGAATATATTAAACATATCAATAATTTTTAAAACCTAAAATCAATGATCAAACCAATTTCAGTAAGAAAAGATTAAGAACTTATATCTACATTCTGCCACGAGTTTCAGGATCGGTAGATTTTGTTTTGCTAAGAGACACAGACAAATTAAACTGCCCTAATGATTGTGTTCTAACTGAGAAACCTGAATTGATGAATAAAAATAATGTTAAGTATGATTATCAGCCCTTACATAGCATTATGTGTCAGATGCTATTCTAAACACCTTGTACATAGTAATTCATTGATTGTAGTTACTCATTAATCAAATGTTCTTGCTTGTGCTGGGAAGGAATTTTACCTATTCAGAGGTAATGTTGAAGCAGATTTTTCACATAAATAGTAGGAAACATGGAGAATAAGGTGTTCAACCTTCTTCCAAACTCACATTAATTTCTTATTCTGGATCATAGCCCAGAAGCCACCAAGATTTATGAGAATTCAGTTTTAAAATAAATGGAAATATTTTTTGATACCATATCTTAAATTATTTTCAGTAAGAAAACTAGATAGTTTGAGTGGCAAAAAAAAGAAAAAGAACGTGACTAGCATTAGATGTTCTAGTTGTAAGGATTCTTTCAGTATCTTAATAATTAATTTGGGGAGATTTGATCTTCATTTTCCATGTTCCATATATGCCTGGATCCCTCAGTACCTTCTGAACACCAACAGCATCCTATGGCCATAAAATTTTATACTTAATAATGTAAAATAGCAGGATATTCAAAACTTGAACTTTTCTTTAAAAATAGGTATTGGATTATGACATTGTAACTGTCACAACTGTCGACTTATTCCTAATGGATTTCTGGTTTTGCTTGTGATGTTTATACTCACTAGCGATTTGATACCCAGAGCTATATGTGTAATATGTAATATGTGACCCATTTATTGCACTGAATTTACTATGCCGAGGAAGGATTGTTGCCACAGTCAATAGAAATTATTACTGAAATTTGATAATACTAGTTCCCCCTCCCAATGTGGCAGGAACTCCGGTTATAAAGAATTATGTAAGGTTTGCTCTATTCTTCAATATTGAGATATATACACAATGTGCTCTGAGATTATCTGTAAATAAATGCTTTAAAACAGAAATTCAACTAGGTAAAGGTATATATATGCATATCACATAAGAACAAAGGATAGAATCAAATAAAATGGCTTGGATATCTACTATCCAAACAGGGTAAGCTTTTCCTTCCATGAACTATCCCAAGACAGATATAAACTGAGCGTGTGGGATGCTAAGGCTGACAGATGTGCCATATTATGCAGGGAGACATTTTATGACTTAAGGCTATTGCCCTCTAGAGATGGAGCAGACACTATGGACCACTTCACCTGAGACCACAGATTACACTCAAGTTGCAGGCCCCAGAGGCCTTATCATCCCAGGGAACCACTAAAGTCCATTTTTGTCAAGATCTCAATCCCTTTCCTTTCCCTGGGGTCAATAGAACCAAAGTCACTGAGGTGGTCTACATAGATCTATGCAAATTCACTTTGGGGATGGGATTCACTTTAGTAAAACCTATCTGCTTTAGGTCAATTTAAATTCCACAGTGGAACATGAAATATCAGTAAGTATCCATTACTTACAGAACCTTTGAATCCTTAGAGAGTTCTATACATTTAAAATAATAATAAAATGATAAGATAAAAACACTATGAATTTTCCCTATAGAGTATCATAAGCAGAGTTCCTGCCACTGCTTTTTTTTTTTAAATCTGTGTTTTGATTCCTGGTGATTTCTATTGAGTCACTCCTGCTTTTATCACTAGGCTTCCGTGTGAGTTTATGGGATTACTTCCTTAAGTGTGTAAATAAGGTCTATTATTTTCAAATGACAAACTTTACTGAAGGATTCACAAGGCTTCAATCTGAAGCTGTCACATCTTTAACATGATTCCAGCAAAGTTTATTTTTGCAACTGTGAATAGAATTCCAGCACTGATGAAGATTCTATACATTTATGATGATTAATATAGGAACAAAAGTACTGGGCCTGCAAAGAAATATTTTTGGATTTCTCATTTATTATATTTTTAATAGAAATGCAGGGAAAGCCTTATCTGCTGTCATTTGGTTTAAATTCCACAGTACTTTTTGTATTTGACCAAATTCCCTTATCTCTTATTTCCTTGTATTCTGCTGTGCCAGCCTCCTAGCAGTTGATATACTTATCTGTGGTTTTATAATAAAGTTTTAGCTTCTACTCAGGGAAAATAGAAAAAAAAATAGAAAGAAAGGAAAAGCTGCTCCTCAGATACTAAATATACCAGCAGCCTGCGTCCATTATATGCCTTTGAAATAGTTGCCTGTTCTTGGCTTATTTGGGAAGCTTTGGGGGTTAGTTCCCCAAATGCATCCAATTTAGAGGTGTACACTGTGCCCAGTCTTACAGCCTCTGATTTATAGAACAGGAGATGGATATGGTGTACAAGGTGTTAAAAGAGAAGAAAAATTATGTAGAGACACACACACACACACACACACACACACACATACACACACATATACCCCCGCAAATGGCAAAACAGAAATAAAAAGAGGATCAGGCCAAAAAGAATGGATATATATACATATAACTGATGCACTTTGCTGTACACCTAAAACTAACACAACACTGCAAATCAACTATACTCAAGTAAAAAATTAAAATAAAATAAAGGAGATTAAAGATGATAAATAAAAAAGAGGATCAGTCCAAAGCAAGCTATTTTCTCTATTTCAAAATTGAAGGAAAACCTGGATAACTTCTGGCACAGCAACCTAATTTGATATTAACTACTTAAATTATTTTAATCCCCATTCAAAAGTTAAAGTTTTAAAAAAGTTCAAAACCAACTTACAAAAAAATGTGAAAAAGTTGGTTCAGAATCCAAACCGTCTAAAGTTGTGACAAGGTGTAGATTCTAAAAGTCTCACAGTCCTCATGCAAGGAGATGAGACATAAATTCATAAACAAATGAATACACTGCTTGAAGTAGTTTTAGACAATAACATTCTTTCTCAAAGGATTTGGGAAATTGAGTTTTTCATGCTGCTTACTGGTCTAGAAAGATCTAATCCAACAGGCAGTTTGCTAAGCACCTACAATGTGCTGGACCCAGTCTTGAGTACTACTGGCTCTTACCTAAATCAGTAAGGTATAATCCTGATCTACAATTTAGAATTGCTATGCCATATATTATATATATGTATATACATGTCTATACACACATGTATATACAAATATATATAAACTCGAACGACCTATGAACCTCACTTACTTCATCTGTAAAATGGAGATCCTACTACCTCTAAGAAAAGAAGAACTCATGATATTTTGGAGTTCTTGCTGAAATGTATATGACTTGAATTATTTCATTAGTTCTCTGGATCCATATAATCTTCTACGAAAATTGGACTCCCATTGAATCTCCTTGAGGAAACAGCTCTGCTGTCCAGGAAACAAAGTTGGTTTCCATGACTGTTCTGAATTATGGGGACTCAAAATACTCTAATTTTAGGTCCCCTCTAAAGCATCCCGTCTGTGCCCACCTAGCCCAAGGTGCAGTTACACAGTGCAGAAAACACAATTTGTTTGCTCCCAGTCAGGAACGATTTGGTGCTGCCCCAAAGCTGCGATCTTGGAAACGGACAAGCTGCCACTTTTCACTGGCAGTAAATTCACCGAAACTTCTCTGTGAATGTGCATAGGAAAGATGGAGCATCTCCTCCTTCTTGTCTGCCCCAACAGATGTTTTGCCTCCGTGACACAGTACAATAAACCTGCGAAATAAGGAAGGCGGAACTCGCACTGAAACCCTGGGTGCTTTTGCAGGGAACAAACCGATTGGATTATTTCCACGATCTTCTACTGTGACAGAATGTGACAACTATACCTTTTCATTTCCCATCCAGCTTCCAGGAGATGGAAGATTTACTATCCTTTTGCACACTTTAAGTCTGAGAAACTTCTTATGGCTTCTGATGAGTCCTGGAGGCTGGGAAAGAAAGAAAGTCGGTTGAGATTGACGGCAAAGATTCATACGAAGTTGCTTCCATTTGCAGCAGAGACGCTGGTGGCACTTTGCAAATATTGTCACTGTTGACCCGCAGAGGTGGTACATCTCCACCTCTGAGCTCCGCTTTCATGTCAGCAAATGAGCTGTTTTCAATCCCTGTTCCACATTTTTTTTTTTTGCTGTTTTGCCAGGTTCCAAGCTGAGACTGTCAGCATTACTATAACTTGTGATCTCGCACAGCCATCAGCTGAAAACAATTTCCATGCACATTTATTCAGGCCGAGCCACAAGCAGGAGGTCCCAAGGTGGCAGGTTCTTGCATTACTCTAATCCAGTTACCACTGAGTTAAAATGCTTTCATTACAGTTTCAAACCCCCAGGAGAAAGTAGGTATGACAAGCTGGGTTCTGCTTATTATGTTTTAAACCGAGATTGACTCCAAGAAATAGTAGCAAGACTGAACTAGTATATTTTTACCTACTTTCCTTCTTCTGTCTTTCTTGGTTCATGCTTTGAATGCTTCTTAATTTGAGCTCTCTTCAAGATTCCTTCAGCCCACCTTGCTGGAGATTTGGAGAGCAGAAATACAAGCAATAATTATAAATACATTACTTATTTCTGCAAAGTCCCTTGGAAACCATAGGTGTCATGGGCAGGCTTTAACCTGCCCCTCACCCCTTCCACTCAACTAAGATATTTTGAAACTGTCTAAACCTATTCACCTAAAGCATTGGTGAATTATTAAAAATTAACTACTTTCTTAACTACTTCCTTAATCATTCCAGATGAACACTCTAAATCAAATATTTAAAGTACAATTTGATATAAAGCAACTTATTTATTCAATTAATATTTATGAAACAGCTACTTAAATGCAGGTACTGTGCTAAACCTGATATCTCAAAGAAGGAAACGTGGCCATAATATCAACCTTTTCTGAGTTAACAATCTTCATGGGGAAACTGGACAAGTAAGCCTTTAATACTTATAATTTAAGATATGTGCTATAACAGGAGAAGGAAAGAAGCTGTGAAGTAAAATCTCAAGGTCCCTTCAGAGACCCATCTCATAGAAAAGCTGTGAAGGCTTCCTGCAGGAAATAACACCTATGTTCTTCCTTAAGGGATACAATATGTTTCAGAGGAAAAATGGACCACTTTCATGTGGCAGGATCAGCTATGCTTAATAGAGAAAGACTAGGAAGGATTTTGAAAGATATTTGAGAAAGGAAGTTAAAGTAAGGGTTGTAAGGGTTGCTATGTTCCAATGCATATACCTCGAACTTCATTCACTGTGCCACTGAGGATGTCAATTTTCTGAGTATCTGAATCTTACACTATTTAAGGGTCCAAACTTTACTACTTTATTCTTGTTTCAGCCATAGACATCTATCTTAAAGGCACCACCTCATCCCTTGCCTTCCCAAACAGGGAACCTCCGGTAACTTTTCTGTATTTGTCTAGTGAAAGAAATGAGAAATAATTATGAAAGTGACTTATCTTCCTATCTAGTTTTTAAGATCTTTGAAATTCTGTATCTTATTTTTTATGCTTTCTATACTCTTAGCTCATATCATGTGATCAATTTATATTTGTGGGATAAATAAGGCTTGAAGGAATGTACACATGAATATGTGAAATTAAAAATAACAAAAAAATAGGAAAAATTGATCTTCACAACAGCTTAACTTAAAGAAACATGACTATAAGGTTTATATTTTGCATTCCTTTAGTATTTGGCTTAATTATTTAATTAGTCATTTTAATAGATGATTCTGAGTTAAATCCCATTTATGCTTTTTGAAATACATACTTTGGAATCTATTAGAAGTTTGCAAGTTAGAAAGATTTTGTATGAAGTTCAGTGAAGTAATTCAGCATCTAAATTATTATGATGTAACACACTGCAAAAATATACTTTTTTGTTACTTTCTTTTCAATACGTTTGCATCCCAGTATTGGTAGAAATTCATGGAAAACTGATGTCTGTTTTCTCCTTAATGTGCAGTTTATATTTGCAATTGTAAAATTGAGTTTGCCTAACACTGAGTGTGAATATCTCTGAGGAAGCCATAATTGGAGTCTAAGTCTAGACTAAAGGTTGATTCAGCTCAAATCTATAGTTTGGAATGTTAAAAGCAATTGGTGGACAAAGGGAAACTTCACAAATTCTCCTTAGTGAGTTACACGAAAATTTGAATTTCTTATCACCAGCGGATGATAAGCCAGTCAACCATAGTAAATTATCCTTGTTATTTTGAGTACTTAAAACTATAGTCAAGGGCTTCCCTGGTGGTGCAGTGGTTGAGAGTCCGCCTGCCGATGCAGGGGACACAGGTTCGTGCCCCGGTCCAGGAAGATCCCACATGCCGCGGAGAGGCTGGGCCCGTGAGCCATGGCTGCTGAGCCTGCACGTCCGGAGCCTGTGCTCCACAACAGGAGAGGCCACAGCAGTAAGAGGCCTGCATACAGCAAAAAAAAAAAAAAAAAAACTATAGTCAACAATCTCAAAATAATACAAATTTCTTCTTTATCTGGGGTGAAGGACATAAGTAGAAAACTCTTGGATGTAGAGGTATATAAAATTTGTTGATTCCACCAATATTTAGCAAATGCCTACTACTACTACGTGCAAAGCAATGATACAAGTGCTAGAGATATTGTTGTAAATGAAACAGACACAAATTCCTGCCCTCAGGGAACTCACATTCTCCTGGATGGAAACAGACATCTAACAAATAAATAATTAAAATCTACGTACATTAGCTGGTGATAAGTGCTACAGAGAAAAATAAATATGCGTGTAGTATTTTAAATATCACAGTCAGAGGAATCCTCACTGTAAAAGGGAGATTTAATCAAAGACCTGAAGGAAGTGAGGGAAAAAGCCCTGCAGCTGTTCTGGGGAAGAGTATTCCTGTCAGAAGAAATGACAAGTGCAAAGGCCCTGAGGCAGAAACATTTCATGAGTTGAAGGGACAGAAGGGAGACTGCATGGCTGAGACAGAGTTAGTGCATGGCAGAGGAATAGGGAATGACATCTATCAGAGAGTGGGTATAGACAGAAGAGGTAAATTGTGCAGAGTTGCTGGAGAGGCTTGGTTTTGTATTATGAGTGAGATGGGAAGTCGCTGGAATTGAAGGCAGTGAGTGACGTGATTTGACTGCTGTTTTGAGAATTGTCTGTTGGTGCACAAGAGTGGTAGGTGGAGCTGGTGGGGGGAAGGGTGTTAAGGAGGAAGGGCATTGCAACAACCCAGTGAGAATTGATGGTGGCGGGGACCGGAGTGCTAACAGTTGAAGTGATGAGAGGTGGTGAGATTCTGGACATATTTTGAAAGATGACAGGATTTGCTGATGGACTAGAATTTGGACATCAACAGAAGAAAAGACACAAAGAAAACACTGGGATTTTTATTTCAGCAAACCGTCAAAACACTTAATTTTTCTTGAGGAAAAGAAAGAGGCATAAGAAACAAAACCAAATCAAAATGAAACTTTTGTTATCTCATCTTGGAGAATAAGGGAGAAAACAGATTTCTTCACAAAAGTACAATGAAATGGAACTTCTAGGCTTCAGAGTTCAGAATCTTGTTCTGAATCAGGACTATTCCACGGACTCATGGTACATAACCATGGAAGAGTTACTGAACTGTGTTCAATGTTCTTATGTATAAAGGAGTGATAATAATAGCATTACTTCACAGAAGAGTTGTGAGTACAAAATAAGAAAATCTGCGTAATGTGACATCAGAGTGACTGACTCATAGTCATCGCTCAACACTTCTCAGAAAAACAAACTGTTTTTCTGTGAAACTAGAGAAACTAACCATTTCAAAGGTGATGAAATTTCCCATAAACCATGAAGAAATTGTCCTAATATTAGCATGTAAATCATTTATTTTTTTTGCAAAACAGATTCTTAGTAACACTAAGTGGAACACCTATAATGGAGAGGTGTTAATGGAATATAAAAATAAACAGCATGGTCCCCATTTTCAAAGAACATACAACATAGTGGAGGAGACAGATGTGTGCAAAATATAACGTGAGAGTCAATGAAAATTGAACAAGAATAGTGATTTTTTTCCACTGAGAATGGAATTAGTTTGACTAAATTTTCTAAATAGGAATAAAAGCTTTAGACTATAGTGATGGTATTTTCTGAACCAAAAATCAATACATGTGACCTGAGAAACATAGTCATAGGGAAAAACAGAGTCAAATATTTGAAATCTGGACTATCCTACAAAGTTCAACATTGATAATAATTTTAATGTGTATCACATCGTAATAATGATTACACATGGTAATATGAAATAATATCTGCCTTCCAACATTCAAGCAGATAAACTCCCCTGTAGGAATAGGCCACCTTTTCCCTAGGAGAAACCCAGAAATACATTGAGCCAAGTCCTGAATCTGGAGTGCTTACCTGAGCTAAAATCAAAACCTTCAAGTTTGTCACCCTGCCATTATTAATGGATGTTTAACACCCTGCTAAGCTGGTCTAGCACTCAGCTGTTTTCTTAAAGTTGGTTGAATAACTGGTATTCTTCCTGCTCACAAAGTCTTTGTTAATGTGCATATTGCAAAATCATCCTGAGTAAACAGTCTGTGTCATATGTATTGAAGGGAAGTAATGTATGGATTAGCATATAATAGTATGGGTTAGGGAGAAAAATGAGTCACCAAAGTAGCTGGTTCAAAGGAATAAATAACTAAATCATTATCTTGATGCCTGACTTAGAAAGCTTTAGCTCTCAAAGGCATAATGTCTAAAATATAAAGACCATTGTGTAAAGCCCCATTATGGACTGCAGTTTTGTAGTTTATGATAGGAAACTATGGGTAGGCATACACTTAACAAAACGCAGGATTTAGAAGAAAAAAAATGGAAAGAAACCATTATGATTTTCAGCTAAATTTCTTTTTTTTTCAAATATTTTATTTTTTTGTTATCCTTCAAAATTCTTCAAATCCAAATGTTTACATTTTTATATAATTGAAATCAGGGCAGAAATTTAATTTTGAATACTGTTCCTTTTTTTTTTTTTTACATCTTTATTGGTGTATAATTGCTTTACAATGGTGTGTTAGTTTCTGCGTTATAACAAAGTGAATCAGTTATAAATATACATATGTTCCCATATCTCTTCCCTCTTGCGTCTCCCTCCCACCTTCCCTATCCCACCCCTCCAGGTGGTCACAAAGCACCCAGCTGATCTCCCTGTGCTATGCGGCTGCTTCCCACTAGCTAGCTATTTTACGTTTGGTAGTGTATATATGTCTATGCCAATCTCTCACTTTGTCACATCAGCTAAATTTCTTGTTCCCTAAAGGTGAAGATTAGAAGCCATTGCTGTGAAAGAGATGTGGTAGGTAGGAATAAATTGCTTTGCATATCAGGTATTGATGTGTCTGGAAGCATCTTCTTGAAAAGATTTTTATTCATTTATTGTACCCATTCTGTGTTTCTGGTGCATAGGACCCATAGACATTTGATATGTCTGTCATCAAGGACACCACAGCTAGGAGCAGGTATGGTAAATAGATTTTAGGGATGTATCAGTGCCAGTGGTTAGAAGAGGCTACATCTGGCACTGTTTTGAGAGGAGTGCTGACTCAGCAGGAGAGACTACTGTGATCAATTAATCAGGTCTGGCAAGGATGCTGTAATGGAAGTGAAGATTCAAGTATCAGATGTTTGACAACAATGATCAAGTGGGAAGGGTAGACAAAGATGTTCAATGAAATGCTAAAAGAAGTGCTATGGGGGCATAAGAGAGGTGAATGGGTCAGGGAAAGTTCTAAAGGGGAGATTACATTCGGTTTGAGTCTTTTTTCTTTTTTTTGCGGTACGCGGGCCTCTCACTGTTGTGGCCTCTCCTGTTGCGGAGCACAGGCTCCGGACGCGCAGGCTCAGCGGCCATGGCTCACAGGCCCAGCCGCTCCGAGGCATGTGGGATCTTCCCGGACCAGAGCACGAACCCGTGTCCCCTGCATCGGCAGGCGGACTCTCAACCACTGCGCCACCAGGGAAGCCCTCGGTTTGAGTCTTAAAGGATGATCAGGTAGGTATATACCAGTGTTATGGACTGAATGTTTGTGTTCCCCCAAAATTCATGTGTTGAAATCCCAATCCTTAATGTGATAGTATTAGAAGATAGGACTTTGGGGAGATAATTAGGTGTAGATGAGGTCAAGAGGGTGGGGCCCCCATGATGAGATTGGGACCTTAGAAGAGGTGACCTGAGGGCTAACTTCCTCTCTCTCTCTCTTAGCCATGTGAGGATGCAGCAAGAAACCAGCCACCTGCAACTAGGAAGAGGGTCCCCACTGCACACTGGATAGGCCAGCTCCTTGTTCTTGGACTTCCCTGAGTCCAGAATTGTGAGAAATAAATGCTTGTTGTTTAAGTCACCCAGTGTATGGTGATTTCTTATAGCAGCACAATATAGGGTAAATAGGTAGATGATGTTGCAAAGGCACTCCTGAGGAACCTGGAACTATTAAGCACACAGAGAGATAGATGAGAAGGGGAATGGATTGTTCAAGTATTTACAAGCAGTTTGACATTTCTACGGGACAGAGTATAAGCCAAATTTGCCATGCCCAGTCTTTCCCAGCTTGTCTTGATTATAAGTCCTAATTATTTCTCAAACCTATTTCACTCTCCTTATGTAGGCCATCACCCTAGTCTCAACCATTGTCATCTTTTATCTAAGCTGTCCCAGTGATAACCAGTTTTGCATATCCACAACTTATTTATTTATTCATCATTCAACAACTTTGAGGGACCATTTGCATCTCATAAAACTCATTTTTTTGAGTGCACAATTCAGTAAATTTTAGCAAATTCAAAATGTTGTAATCATCATCGTTTTCCAGTTTTAGAGCACTTTCATTAATCCAAAGATCTTTTGTGACTATTTGCAATCACTCTGTTTCTCCCCCCAGTCCCCTGTCAAATGCTAATCCACTTTCAGTCTCCATAAGTTTGTTTTACTGAGACACTTTATGTAAATGACATCATGCAATAAGTGATATTTTGTGCCTGGTTTCTTTGACCTAGCATAGTGCTTTTGAGGTTCATCCATGTTGGGGCATGTATAACTACTTTGTTTTTTTTATTGCAGAATAGTATTCCATTGTATGGATATATCATATTTTGTTTACCCATTCATCAGTTGATGGACATTTGGACTGTTTCTACTTTTGGTTATTATGAATAATGGTACCATAGACATACATGTACAAAGTTTTTGTGTGGACATGTGTTTTCATTTCTCTTGTTTAGATAACTAGGAGTGGAATTTCTGGGTCATATGGTAAATTTAAGAAACTGCTAAAATCTTCAACAGTGACTGTACTATTTTATATTCCCATCAGCAATGGGAACAATAGACCCTTCTCCAGTTTTTTCTCCATACTTTTGCCAGAAGTTTCCTTTCAAAATTCTTATGGCATGTTATTTTACAGCTGTGAAGATTTTCAATGGTTTCTAGCTGTTCTCAGAGTAAAGGACCAAATTCTTAACAGAGCCCATGAGGTCAAGGCAGAGGTCTGGTCCTTGGTCACCACTTTATGTCACCTCTTTATGCCTTCACATCCCCTCCTTCTCTACTCCAGTCATAGCAGTCTCCTTTCAGTCCTTTAAACAATGCATTCCCACAAGAGAGTCTTTGTAACTGCTATGCTCAAACCTTGACTGCTTCCCCCACCTTTGCTGTTTCTTTGCCTCCTTAATAATGCCTACCCATCATTTAGATGTCAAATCAGATACCATTTGCTCAGCAAAACCTTCCCTAACTCTTCAGACTAGGTCAAATTTCTGCATGCTATATTTTTGCATTTTATTGATCTCAGTTTATAATTGTGCTTTCATTCACATCAGTAAATATTTATTGAATGAATGAAGAAAGAAGAAAATGGAAACAGAAGATTGGAGAGGTAGAGATAGATGAGATCACAGAAGGGCCTTGGGCATCTTTTTTTTTTTTTTTTTTTTTTAACATCTTTATTGGGGTATAATTGCTTTACAATGGTGTGTTAGTTTCTGCTTTATAACAAAGTGAATCAGTCATACATAAACATATGTTCCCATATGTCTTCCCTGTTGCGTCTCCCTCCCTCCCACCCTCCCCATCCCACCCCTCCAGGCTGTCACAAAGCACCGAGCCAATATCCCTGTGCCATGCGGCTGCTTCCCACTAGCTATCTACCTTACTGCGTTTGTTAGTGTGTATATGCCCATGACTCTCTCTCGCCCTGTCACAGCTCACCCTTCCCCCTCCCCATAACCTCAAGTCCGTTCTCTAAGAGGTCTGCATCTTTATTCCTGCTTTACCCCTAGGTTCTTCATGACATTTTTTTCTTAAATTCCATATATATGTGTTAGCATACGGTATTTGTCTTTTTCTTTCTGACTTACTTCACTCTGTATGACAGACTCTAGGTCTATCCACCTCATTACAAATAGCTCAATTTCGTTTCTTTTTATGGCTGAGTAATATTCCATTGTATATATGTGCCACATCTTCTTTATCCATTCATCCGATGACGGGCACTTAGGTTGTTTCCATCTCCGGGCTATTGTAAATAGAGCTGCAATGAACATTTTGGTACATGACTCTTTTTGAATTTTGGTTTTCTCAGGGTATATGCCCAGTAGTGGGATTGCTGGGTCATATGGTAGTTCTATTTGTAGTTTTTTAAGGAACCTCCATACTGTTCTCCATAGTGGCTGAACCAATTCACATTCCCACCAGCAGTGCAAGAGTGTTCCCTTTTCTCCACATCCTCTCCAGCATTTATTGTTTCTAGATTTTTTGATGATGGCCATTCTGACTGGTGTGAGATGATATCTCATTGTAGTTTTGATTTGCATTTCTCTAATGATTAATGATGTTGAGCATTCTTTCATGTGTTTGTTGGCAGTCTGTATATCTTCTTTGGAGAAATGTCTATTTAGGTCTTCTGCCCATTTTTGGATTGGGTTGTTTGTTTTCTTGTTATTGAGCTGCATGAGCTGCTTGTAAATTTTGGAGATTAATCCTTTGTCGGTTGCTTCATTTGCAAATATTTTCTCCCATTCTGAGGGTTGTCTTTTGGTCTTGTTTATGGTTTCCTTTGCTGTGCAAAAGCTTTGAAGTTTCATTAGGTCCCATTTGTTTATTTTTGTTTTTATTTCCATTACTCTAGGAGGTGGGTCAGAAAGGATCTTGCTTTGATTTATGTCATAGAGTGTTCTGCCTATGTTTTCCTCTAAGAGTTTGATAGTTTCTGGCCTTACATTTAGGTCTTTAATCCATTTTGAGCTTATTTTTGTGTATGGTGTTAGGGAGTGATCTAATCTCATACTTTTACATGTACCTGTCCAGTTTTCCCAGCACCACTTATTGAAGAGGCTGTCCTTTCTCCATTGTACATTACTGCCACCTTTATCAAAGATAAGGTGTCCATATGTGCATGGGTTTATCTCTGGGCTTTCTATCCTGTTCCATTGATCTATCTTTCTGTTTTTGTGCCAGTACCATACCGTCTTGATGACTGTAGCTTTGTAGTATAGTCTGAAGTCAGGGAGCCTGATTCCTCCGGTTCCTTCTTTCGTTCTCAAGATTGCTTTGGCTATTCGGGGTCTTTTGTGTTTCCATACAAATTGTGAAACTTTTTGTTCTAGTTCTGTGAAAAATGCCAGTGGTAGTTTGATAGGGATTGCATTGAATCTATAGATTGCTTTGGGTAGTAGAGTCATTTTCACAATGTTGATTCTTCCAATCCAAGAACATGGTATATCTCTCCATCTATTTATATCATCTTTAATTTCTTTCATCAGTGTCTTATAATTTTCTGCATACAGGTCTTTTGTCTCCTTAGGTAGGTTTATTCCTAGATATTTTATTCTTTTTGTCGCAATGGTAAATGGGAGTGTTTTCTTGATTTCACTTTCAGATTTTTCATCATTAGTGTATAGGAATGCCAGAGATTTCTGTGCATTAATTTTGTATCCTGCCACTTTACCAAATTCATTGATTAGCTCTAGTAGTTTTCTGGTAGCATCTTTAGGGTTCTCTATGTATAGGATCATGTCATCTGCAAACAGTGACAGCTTTACTTCTTCTTTTCCAATTTGGATTCCTATTATTTCCTTTTCTTCTCTGATTGCTGTGGCTAAAACTTCCAAAACAATGTTGAATAATAGTGGTGAGAGTGGGCAACCTTGTCTTGTTCCTGATCTTAGTGGAAATGCTTTCAGTTTTTCACCATTGAGGATGATGTTTGCTGTGGGCTTGTCATATATGGCCTTTATTATGTTGAGGAAAGTTCCCTCTATGCCTACTTTCTGCAGGGTTTTTATCATAAATGGGTGTTGAATTTTGTCAAAAGCTTTCTCTGCATCTATTGAGATGATCATATGGTTTTTCTCCTTCAATTTGTTAATATGGTTTATCACATTGATAGATTTGCGTATATTGAAGAATCCTTGCATTCCTGGAATAAACCCCACTTGATCATGGTGTATGATCCTTTTAATGTGCTGTTGGATTCTGTTTGCTAGTATTTTGTTGAGGATTTTTGCATCTATGTTCATCAGTGATATTGGCCTGTAGTTTTCTTTCTTTGTGACATCCTTGTCTGGTTTTGGTATCAAGGTGATGGTGGCCTCGTAGAAGGAGTTAGGGAGTGGTCCTCCCTCTGCTATATTTTGGAAGAGTTTGAGAAGGATAGGTGTTAGCTCTTCTCTAAATGTTTGATAGAATTCGCCTGTGAAGCCATCTGGTCCTGGGCTTTTCTTTGTTGGAAGATTTTTAATCACAGTTTCAATTTCAGTGCTTGTGATTGGTCTGTTCATATTTTCTATTTCTTCCTGATTCAGTCTTGGCAGGTTGTGCATTTCTAAGAATTTGTCCATTTCTTCCAGATTGTCCATTTTATTGGCATAGAGTTGCTTGTAGTAATCTCTCATGATCTCTTTTATCTCTGCAGTGTCAGTTGTTACCTCTCCTTTTTCATTTCTAATTCTATTGATTTGAGTCTTCTCCCTTTTTTTCTTGATGAGTCTGGCTAGTGGTTTATCTATTTTGTTTATCTTCTCAAAGAACCAGCTTTTAGTTTTATTGATCTTTGCTATTGTTTCCTTCATTTCTTTTTCATTTATTTCTGCTCTGATTTTTATGATTTCTTTCCTTCTGCTAGCTTTGGGGGTTTTTTGTTCTTCTTTCTCTAATTGCTTGAGGTGCAAGGTTAGGTTGTTTATTCGAGACGTTTCCTGCTTCTTAAGGTGGGCTTGTATTGCTATAAACTTCCCCCTTAGAACTGCTTTTGCTGCATCCCACAGGTTTTGGGTCGTTGTGTCTCCATTGTCATTTGTTTCTAGGTATTTTTTGATTTCCTCTTTGATTTCTTCAGTGACCTCTTCATTATTAAGTAGTGTATTGTTTAGCCTCCATGTGTTTGTATTTTTTACAGATCTTTTCCTGTAATTGATATCTAGTCTCATGGCGTTGTGGTCAGAAAAGATACTTGATACAATTTCAATTTTCTTAAATTTACCAAGGCTTGATTTGTGACCTAAGATATGATCTATCCTGGAGAATGTTCCATGAGCACTTGAGAAAAATGTGTATTCTGTTGTTTTTGGATGGAGTGTCCTATAAATATCAATTAAGTCCATCTTGTTTAAAGTATCATTTAAAGCTTGTGTTTCCTTATTTATTTTCATTTTGGATGATCTGTCCATGGGTGAAAGTGGGGTGTTTAAGTCCCCTACTATGAATGTGTTACTGTCGATTTCCCCTTTTATGGCTGTTAGTATTTGCCTTATGTATTGAGGTGCTCCTATGTTGGGTGCATAAATATTTACAATTGTTATATCTTCTTCTTGGATCGATCCCTTGATCATTATGTAGTGTCCTTCTTTGTCTCTTTTAATAGTCCTTATTTTAAAGTCTATTTTGTCTGATATGAGAATTGCTACTCCAGCTTTCTTTTGGTTTCCATTTGCATGGAATATCTTTTTCCATCCCCTTACTTTCAGTCTGTATGTGTCTCTAGGTCTGAAGTGGGTCTCTTGTAGACAGCATACATAAGGGTCTTGTTTTTGTATCCATTCAGCTAATCTGTGTCTTTTGGTGGGAGCATTTAGTCCATTTACATTTAAGGTAATTATCGATATGTATGTTCCTATTCCCATTTTCTAAATTGTTTTGGGTTCGTTATTATAGGTCTTTTCCTTCTCTTGTGTTTCTTGCCTAGAGAAGATCCTTTAGCATTTGTTGTAAAGCTGGTTTGGTGGTGCTGAACTCTCTCAGCTTTTGCTTGTCTGTAAAGGTTTTAATTTCTCCATCAAATCTGAATGAGATCCTTGCTGGGTAGAGTAGTCTTGGCTGCATGTTTTTCTCCTTCATCACTTTCAGTATGTCCTGCCACTCCCTTCTGGCTTGTAGGGTTTCTGCTGAGAGATCAGCTGTTAACCTTATGGGGATTCCCTTATGTGTTATTTGTTGTTTTTCCCTTGCTGCTTTTAATATGCTTTCTTTGTATTTAATTTTTGACAGTTTGATTAATATGTGTCTTGGCGTATTTCTCCTTGTATTTATCTTGTATGGGACTCTCTGTGCTTCCTGGACTTGATCAACTATTTCCTTTCCCATATTAGGGAAGTTTTCAACTATAATCTCTTCAAATATTTTCTCAGTCCCTTTCTTTTTCTCTTCTTCTTCTGGAACCCCTATAATTCGAATGTTGGTGCGTTTAATGTTGTCCCAGAGGTCTCTGAGACTGTCCTCAGTT
The DNA here is from genome assembly GCF_937001465.1 of Orcinus orca. NCBI lineage: Eukaryota > Metazoa > Chordata > Mammalia > Artiodactyla > Delphinidae > Orcinus > Orcinus orca. The sequence continues at coordinate 71,182,855 of NC_064560.1, forward strand.
CTTTTCATTCTTTTTTCTTTATTCTGCTCTGCAGTAGTTATTTCCACTATTTTATCTTCCAGGTCACTTATCCGTTCTTCTGCCTCAGTTATTCTGCTATTGATCCCATCTAGAGTACTTTTAATTTCATTTATTGTGTTGTTCATCATTGCTTGTTTCATCTTTAGTTCTTCTAGGTCCTTGTTAACTGATTCTTGCATTTTGTCCAATCTATTGTCCATTCTATCTCCAAGATTTCGGATCAACCTTACTATCATTATTCTGAATTCTCTTTCAGGTAGACTGGCTATTTCCTCTTCATTTGTTAGGTCTGGTGCATTTTTATCTTGCTCCTTTATCTGCTGTGTGTTTTTCTGTCTTCTCATTTTGCTTATCTTACTGTGTTTGGGGTCTCCTTTTTGCAGGCTGCAGGTTTGTAGTTCCTCCTGTTTTTGATGTCTGTCTCCAGTGGCTAAGGTTGGTTCAGTGGGTTGTGTAGGCTTCCTGGTGGAGGGGGCTAGTGCCTGTGTTGTGGTGGATGAGGCTGGATCTTGTCTCTCTAGTGGGCAGGTTCACATCTGCTGGTGTGTTTGGGGGTGTCTGTGGCCTTATTATGATTTTAGGCAGCCTCTCTGCTAATGGCTGGGGTTGTGTTCCTGTTTTGCTAGTTGTTTGGCATAGGTTTTCCAGCACTGTGGCTTGCTGGTCGTTGAGTGAAGCTGGGTGCTGGTGTTAAGATGGAGGTCTCTGGGAGATTTTCGCCGTTTGATATTATGTGGAGCTGGGAGGTCTCTTGTTGATCAGTGTCCTGAAGTTGGCTGTCCTACCTCAGAGGCAGAGCCCTGCCTCCTGGCTGGAGCACCAAAAGCTTTTCATCCACAGGCTCAGGATAAAAGGGAGAAAAAGTAGAGGGAATTAGTAGAAGTATGAGGTAAGAAAGAAGGAAAGGAGGGTAGGAAGGAAGGAAGAAAGAAAGAAAGAAGCAAAGAAGGAAAGAAGGCAAGAAGGAAAGAAAGGAGGGAGGGAGGGAGGGAGGAAGGAAGGAAGGAGGGAAAGAAGGAAAAAAGAAAGAAAGAAGATACAGTAAAAATAAAATAAAGTATAATAAAGTTATTGAATTAAAAACTTCTTATTTAGGAAAAAAAAAAAGGGACGGAAAGAACCTTAGGACAAATGTTGGGAGCAAAGCTATACAGACAAAATCTTACACAGAAGCATACACATACACCCTCACTAAAAGAGGTAAATGGGGAAAAATCCTAAATCTTGCTGTCAGAGACCACCTCCTCAATTTGGGATGATTCGTTGTCTAAAGGAGGGAAGGAAGGACGGAAAGAAAGAAAGAAAGAACGAAGGTAAAGTATAATAAGGTTATTAAAATTAATTATTAAGAAAAAAATTAAAAAAAAAACATGGACGGATAGAACCCTAGGACAAATGGTGGAAGCAAGACTATACAGACAAGATCTCACACAGAAGCATACACATACACATTCACAAAAAGAGGAAAGGGGAAAAAATCATAGATCTTGCTCCTAAAGTCCACTTCCTTAATTTGGGATGATTCGTTGTCTATTCATGCATTCCACAGATGCAGGGTACATCAAGTTGATTGTGGAGCTTTAATCCGCTGCTTCTGAGGCTGCTGGGAGAGATTTCCCTTTCTCTTCTTTGTTCTCACAGCTCCCAGGGCTAAGCTTTGGATTTGGCCCTGCCACTGCGTGTAGATCGCTGGAGGGCGTCTGTTTTTTGCTCAGACAGGATGGGGTTAAAAGAGCCGCTGACTGGGGGCTCTGGCGCACTCAGGCCGGCGGGGATGGAGGGGCACAGAGTGCGGGGCGGGCCTGCGGTGGCAAAGGCCGGCGTGACTTTGCACCAGCCTGAGGCGCGCTGTGCGCTCTCCCGGGGAAGTTGTCCCTGGATCCCGGGAACCCGGCAGTGGCGGGCTGCACAGGCTCCGCGGAAGAGGGGTGTGGAGAGTGACCTGTGCTCGCACACAGGCCCCTCGGTGGCGGCAGCGGCAGCCTTAACGTCTCCCGCCCGCCTCTGGGGTCCGCGCTTTCAGCCGCGGCTCGCGCCCGTCTCTGGAGTTCCTTTAAGCAGCGTTCTTAAACCCCTCTCCTCACGCCCCAGGAAACAAAGAGGGAAGGAAAAGTCTCCTGCCTCTTCTGCAGGTGCAGGCTTTTCCCCGGACTCCCTCCCGGCTAGCTGTGGTGCACTAACCCCTTCAGGCTATGTTCAAGCCGCCAACCCCAGTCCTCTCCCTGCGCTCCGGCCTCAACTCGCAGCCCCGCCCGCCCCGGCGGGTGAGCAGACAAGCCTCTCGGACTGGTGAGTGCCGGTCGGCACCGATCCTCTGTGCGGGAATCTCCCCGCTTTGCCCTCCGCACCCGTTGCTGTGCACTCCTCCGCAGCTTCGAAGCTCCCCCCTCCGCCTCCCGCAGTCTCCGCCCGCGAAGGGGCTTCCTAGAGTGTGGAAATTTTTCCTCCTTCACAGCTCCCTCCCACTGGTGCAGGTGCCGTCCCTATTCTTTTGTCTCTGTTTTTTCTTTTGCCCTACCCAGGTACGTGGGGAGTTTCTTGCCTTTTGGGAGGTCTGAGGTCTTCTGCCAGCCTTCAGTAGGTGTTCTGTAGGAGTTGTTCCACGTGTAGATGTATTTCTGGTGTATCGGTGGGGAGGAAGGTGATCTCCGCGTCTTACTCTTCCGCCATCTTCCCGGGGATCCTCCCTTGGGCATCTTTTGAAAGAATATGTACTTTATACAACAAGTGATGAAAAGCAGTTAGAAAGTATTTAAAGAAGTAAAAGTTAGAAGCAGAAAAACCTAATTAAGAGGTAAGCACTGAGAGAAGAGTTTAGATTCAAGAAAAACTAAAATGTCTTCAGTTTTCTAGCTTGATTAGGCAGATATAAGCTACTCATCAAAACAAGAAAATGATTATTGTACATTTGAGTATGTGAGTCTGTGATTTTGGACTGTATATAGATAGCATAAGTAACCTATAGATTATCATAAAAACCTTGAGAGAAAGAGAGTATAGGTGAATAAACCAAAGAAGTTGGAACCCTGGGTAATCCTAATATGTAATGTGTACCAAGAATTGTAAGAAAGAATGAAAGAGAGCAAGCCAAGAAAGGGCTAAGAATAACCATGAGAGAGTAACGTAGGAGAAAAAAAACTCTATGACATGAATCTTGGCAATGATTTTTTGGATGTGAAACTGGAAGTATAAACAACAAAATAAAAAAGTAAACAAGTAGGGCTACATCAAAATAAAAAGCTTCTGCACAGCAAAAGAAACAATCAACAGAATGAAAAGGCACCTGACAGAATGGGAAAAAAATATTTGTAAACCACACATCGGATAAGCTGTTAAAGTCCAAAATATATAAGGAACTCATATAACTCAATAGCAAAAAACAAATAATCCAATTAAAAAGAAGGCAAAGGACCTGAACAGACACTTTTCCAAACAAGATATTCAAATGACCAACAGGTACATGAAAAGGTGCTCAACATCACTAATCATTAGGGAAATGTAAATCAAAACAACGAGATGTCACCTCGAACCCATTACAATATCTATCATCAAAAAGACAAGAGAAGCTACCTAAATGTTCATCAACAGATGAATGGATAAAGAAGATGTGGTACATGTAAAAAATGGAATTTTACTCAGCCATAAAAAATAATGAAATAATGCCATTTGCAGCAACATGGATGGACCTAGAAATTATCATGTTAAGTGAAATAAGTCAGACAGAGAAAGACAGATATCATATGCTATCACTTATATGTGGAATATAAAAAAGTGATACAAATGAACTTATTTACAAAGCAGAAATAGACTCACAGACATAAAGAACAAACTTATAGTTGCCAAAGGGGATATTGGGGAGTGGAGATAAATTAAGAGTTTGGGTTTAACATACACACACTACTATATATATAATAGATAAACAACAAGGTCCTATTGTATAGCACAGGGAGCTCTACTCAATATTCTGTAATAAACCATAATGGAAAAGAATTTGAAAAAGAATATGTATATATATATATATATATGTGTGTGTGTGTGTGTGTGTGTGTGTGTGTGTGTGTGTGTGTGTATCGCTGAATCACTCTGCTGTACACCTGAAACTAACACAACATTGTAAATCAACTATAGTTCAATTTTTTTAAAAAAAAAGACAAGAGATAACCAGTGTTGGCGAGGATGTGGGGAAAAGGGAGCCCTTGTGCACTGTTGGTGGGAATGTAAATTGGCACAACCACTATGGAGAACAGTTTGGAGGTTCCAGAAGAAATTAAAAATAGAGCTACCATTTGCTCCAACAATCTCCCTTTTAGGTATACATCTGAAAGAAATGAAATCACTATCCCCAAGAGATACCTGCACCCTTATGTTCATTGCAACATTACTTATAATAGTCAAGACATGGAAACGACCTCTCTCTCTCTCTCTCTCTCTCTCTCTATATATATATATATATATATATATAGTAAAATACTATTCAGCCATAAAAATAAAGAAACCCTGCCATTTGTGACAACATGGATGGACCTTGAGGGAGTTATGTTAAGTGAAACAAGTCAGGTAGAGCAAGACAAATACTGTATGATCACACAAGCAAAATCTAAAACAACAAAAGTCGTGGAAACAAAGATCAAATTTGTGGTTGCCAAAGGCAGGGGATAGGGGTTGGGGGAATTGGGTGAATGTGGTCAAACTTCCAGTTATAAAATAAATAAGTCCTGAGGATGTAATGAATAGCATGGTGACTATGGATATCAATACTGTTTTGTATATTTGGAAGTTGCTAAGAGAGTATATCTTAAAAGTTCTCATCACAAGGAAAAAACATATTGTAACTATGTAGGGTGTTGGATGTTAACTAAATTTATTGTGGTAATCATTTCCCAATTATACATATATCAAACCATTATGTTGTACATCTGAAACAATGTTATATGTCAATTATAACTTTATAAAACTGGGACAAAACAAAACAAAGCCAAGAAAAGTCTAAGGAGAACCAGGAGGTAGTAATGTGCTGAGAATCATTGTAAGAGAGCTTCAGTAAGGAGAGAGAAAGAGGTCACCATTGCCATACACAGATAGTTATCTCTCAAATAAGGACTATGAAGATCCATGGTTTTAACTGGGGGGGAAAAATTGATTAATAGGATTTTATCTGCCAGATTATTTAGTGGTGCAGAATGCTTTCTGATTAATTTTCTGTGGTTTAGTAAATGCTTTATTTTGGTTCACATAAGAATTTGTTTAGGAGATAATTTAGAATTTAAAAAAAGAAACTTGAAATGGAAAAGCAAGACTTCTTAACTCTGCCCAAGTTTCTGTCTTGCCTTCTTCCTTCCAAATCTGTTTTGACATCAAGATTACCTTGTTTTGTCAACTGAGCTGGAGACAGATAAGGATGGCAGGTGTGCAGCTTAGTAATCATTAAGTCTCAAGTTGTCTTGACATCTGCCAATAGCTAAAACACTTTGTTTTAAAGTCTGAATTATCTGCTCATTCACTTTTCTTGCTATTCAAGTTTAGTGACACAGCCAAAAACACCACTGTCACCCATAAGAAAACTACATTGTAGAAAATAACAAATGCACTTTCAGAAAGCCCAATTACTTTCTATTTATTTTTAGTTTTATTTATTTTAAAATTAGTTTTGCCAAAATCTTATCAGTCTAAGTCAATCAAATTCAAATTTAAGGCTGTTTTCTTATGAACTCTCAAAAATTAAAAATCTTATACTCAAAAAGAGTGATAACAAATTTAGAGTGGAATTCCATAGACATTTTAATAACACAATTTGGTTTAGCAATCCTTTATGTATTGCTAATATCTTCATAATTTAGACAATCTCTTTAAAATTTGAAAAAAGTTAATATTTAAGTAAAAAGTGCCATTTTAAAATAGCAGCAACTGATAATTCTATAGATGTACTATCGAGTTACATAGATAATATCTACTTATTTTCCAGCTTAATAGAGTATTTAAGTTAATCATTAGGTACAGTATGAATCAGACAATTATTTGCAAAAATAGATAATTGTTAAACATTTTTAAAACTCTCCTTGCTAATATTTCTCACTTTGGGAATCACATTTTTGAAAGAAATAGGTTTTTTTGTGTGTGTGTTTTTTTTGCAGTACGCAGGCCTCTAACTGTTGTGGCCTCTCCCGTTGCGGAGCACAGGTTCCGGACACACAGGCTCAGCGGCCATGGCTCACAGGCCTAGCCGCTCCATGGCGTGTGGGATCTTCCCGGACCGGGGCACGAACCCGTGTCGCCTGCATTGGCAAGTGGACTCTCAACCACTGCGCCACCAGGGAAGCCCAAGAAATAGTTTTGAAGTGTTCTTTTGGGGCAAAATTTAAAACTACCTGTAGCCCTCAAAAATTAGAATAGGTATATTTCAATTCAGCTGGCTATGAAATGAAATTCAAACTTAGATTTTTAACTGGAGCCAATAGAAAAATAAAAAATATTTTTATATATAAAAGAAAAGAAAAAGAATGCCCACATATCAAGTCATATAAAAGAAAAAGAATGCCCACATATCAAGTCATATAAAAGAAAAAGAATGCCCACATATCAAGTCAAATATTTATTTAACTCTATGTGAAGAACCTGTGTGCCCAAACCAAACTACTTGAATGTGAATCACAGTTCCTCACTTATAAGGTGAATAGTACTGGGAAAGTGACTCTACCTATCTGGACTTTAGTATCTTTCTCTGTAAAATGCATCTTATAAGTATATTGTAGTGTTTTAATGATGTATATTTGAATTAAATGTGTAAAGCACTTAGAAAAATGGTAGCACATATTTAATATTAATAATTATTGCTTATTAATATTATTGCCAGAGGTAAAATTCCTCAGAATTTTGCTTGAAATGTCGTATAGCAAGGACACTTTCAGAGTCATGATTTAGAAATTTAAAGTAGAAATTAAGTCTAAATATTACCAGAGCCAACAAATCATACAATGTTGTTTCTGAGTGTAATACATTATTTATCATATCCCCTATATTCATTTATTTTAGATAAAAACAAAATTTTATTTTATAATTGTCAATGAAAATATAATATCAATGGTGTTGACTAAAAAGAGCCAGAGTATACTTCTGGTTATCAGGGAAGAGTGTGTAGCAGGCTAACTCTCTTGATGAGAACAATTAAAAAATCTGGAAGATATATAGATATTGGTATAGATATAGATACACACATGGCATCATATATAAATATATATATAACAATTAAATGAAACACACACACACACACAGCACACAATCCAATCCAATTATCCAAAGGCTAGTTAGGCAACAAAGATGAAGAAGCCAAGATTCTAGAGATAAGGGAAGCACAGAGAAATTAACCTCTCATTTAACATCACTTTTCTCCTTAAGGCAATTTCTGATTCCCAAGACCAATTGATATGCAGAGCCGAAAGGTCCACTGAGAGACTGAGAACCTGAAAAACTGAACAAAACTTCCAGCAGTCTTCTGTAGCTGGGTTAACAATATTGGAGTTCAGAGCCTATAAAGTCTAGGGGCTCTCATAAACAACCAGGGTGCTGAATTGGGAACTCAAAATAAACAAGCCCTAGTATTACAGATGAAGTAGAAAAAAACTAATTCTTAAAAAGGCCTAAGCCCAGCTTCGAACCAACTTAACTGATGATTGGATTAAATGAAGGTAATATGCCACTTCGCAGACAGCTTGCTAAAGCAAAAGTAAATTCTCACTGAAAGAAGATAGCATCTTCCAAAGCCTCAAATTGTTTCTAAATTTCTTTTCATATGCAAGATCAAGAATTCAGTAAAAGAATTTATTAGGTCCACAAAGGAAGAAAACCAACTTAACAAAAGCCAACAGAAAAGATATATAATACAAACAAACCACAGGAGATCCAGATATTGGAATTATCAGTCATGAATTTTAAAATAATTATACGTAGCAACCAACAGGGGGTTAATATCCAAAATATACAAACAGCTCATAGAATTTAATATTGAAAAACTGTTACCAAGTCCAGGCTTATACTTCTCACTGTACAACAGGCCAATAATTGAGAGATGAGTTGTTGGGGCAAGGAATAGCAGCTTTATTTGGAAAGCCAGCAAACAGAGAAGATGGTGGACTCATGCCCCAAAGAACCAACTTGCCTGAGTTAGAATTCAGGCTTTTTTTATACTAAAAGGGGAGGGAGGAAAGTCAAACATTTCCTGGTTCTGGTCAGACTCTGGAGGGGATGTGTTAATTTCTTCCTCCCTGAAGTCTTTGACCGGTGGGCCTGGTCAGGATGTTTCTTGTGAGGTAAACAAAGTTATTTTAGCTTAATGCTCATTACCTGGGAGGCAGGGTTCCCAGAGATGGGCCATTATGTATAATTTAAGCTTATAAGAAACATCCCTTTAGTGATTAACTTGTAATAGAATACAAAACATTCTTCCCTATTACAAAACAACCCAATCAAAAATTGGGCAGAAGACCTAAGTAGACATTTTTTCCAAATAAAACATACAGATGGCCAACAGGCACATGAAAAGATGTTTGACATTGCTAATTATTAGAGAAATACAAATCAAAACCACAATGAAGTACCACCACACACTGGTCAGAATGGTTATCATCATAAAAGTCTACAAATAATAAGTGCTGGAGAGGGTGTGAAGAAAAAGGAACCCACATACACTGTTGGTGGGAATGCGAATTGGTGTAGCCACTATGGAAAACTATGGAGGTTCCCTAAAATACTAAAAATAGAGTTACCATATTATCCAGCAACCCCACTCCTGGGTATATATCTGGACAAACAAAAACACTAATTTGAATAGATATATGCACCCCAGTGTTCATAGTAGTACCATTTATAATAGCAAGGCATGGAAACAATCCAAGTGTCCATCAACAAGTGATTGGTATTTAAGAAGATGTGGTATATGAATACAATGGAATATTACTCAACCATAAGAAAGAATGAAATACTGCCTTTTGCAGCAACATAGATGGACCTAGAGAATATTATGCTTAAGGAAGTAAATCAGACAGAGAAAGATAAATACTATGTAATACCACTATTATGTGGAATCTAAAAAATAATACAAATGAATCTATATACAGAAACAGACTCACAGATGTAGAAAACAAACTTATGGTTACCAAAAAGGAGAGGAAATGTTGGGGAGGGACAAATTAGGAGTATAGGATTAACAGATATACATATACATATGTATATCTACTACATATACAGTAGATAAGCAACAAGGATTTACTATACAGCACAGGGAATTATATTCAGTATCTTGTAATAACCTATAATGGAATATAATCAGAAAAAAAAATACTGAATCACTATGCTGTGTACCTGAAACAAATACAATACTGTAAATCAACTATACTTCAATTTAAAAATAAAATAAAATGAAATAACTATATGTAAATATCAGTACTGTTCAAGATTAATATTAATATGTACAAGATTTTAAAATTAAATGAAAAAAATGAAGAAAGAATAAACAGAAATTCTATGAGTGAAGAGTAAGATAGCTGAAATTAAGAACCCAAATGATGGGTCTATCAACAAATTAAATACCATTTAAAAGAAGATTAATGAACTGGAAGGTAGGTTAGAAGAAAATGTTCAGATTGGAACCCAAAGAGAGAGAAACATGGACAGTACAAAAACAAAAAATAGTGTGAGAAGGCTATGGAGTATAATAAAAAATCTAACACATTTGTAATTGAAAGCCAGAATTTAAGAAGCAAGAGAAAATGGGACAAAACCATAAATGAAGAGATAATAACTAAGAATTTTTCAAATGTGTTTAATACATCAATCCCCAAACAATAAATACAAAGAACATGACATTTTGGTATAGCAGATCAAAATTTCTGAAAATCAAGAGCAAATAAATCATCTTAAAAGAATCTAGAGAAAGGATATGCATCTTTAAAAAGCAGCAGTAAACTTGAGAATAAACTTCTCAATGGAAATAGACATCCAGAAAACAGCAGACTATGACCCTTAGAGTGCTACAACAAAATTTCTAGCACCAACATAGAATGTTATGCCCAGTGAATGTGTACTTTAAGATTGAAAACAAAATAAAGAAAATCTCAGATGAAAACAGAAAATTTATTTCCAGCAGTTCTGCATTAAGGAAAACATAAAAGGGAGTTCTTCAGACAGAAGACAGATGAGTCCATATGGGAGGACTGAGATTCAGAAAGGAAAGGAATGAAGAAAAGGATAATATGTGGGTAAATAGATATGATTATGGACTGCATAAATACTTAAAATAATATCTTACTGAATTTTAAATATAGGTTTAAGTAAATATAGGTTTAACATGTCACCTGTAACACAAATAACATGTACAATAAGTTGAAGAATTCTACAGTTCTTCAGTGGTCTGAAAATCATTAAAAGTACTATTTTTAATAAGAATGCATGTTTGGTGGGTCTAGGTAGCCATGAAAAAATAAAATGACATATAGGAAATAAGCTAAGAGAAGGAACAGGGAATTCTTTAGAAAAAAAAAAAAGACAAAAATAAAAATAGAGAAAAAGAGTGAAATTAAAATAAGAGAAAACAAATAATAAGATGAGAAATAAAAGGCATAGCATAATAACAGCTACATTAATTTTAAGTACAAGAAATGTTTTAATTAAAAGATAATTTTCTCAAACTGTATAAAGAAAAGTTCTATGTACTGTGCACCAAAACACATTAAACATAAGAATATATAAGAAACCAAAAAATAAAATGGTTCTAATAATGTTAGAAGTAGATTTTTAAGGCATGAAATAGAGTATTTATCTAAGATAAATAAAGCTATTTCATAATGTTAAGAAGGCAATTCTATCAAAAAGAATGACATTTATAACCGTGAATGTAACAAATAGCATGACTTCTAAGTACATAAATCTAAAAGTGACAGCACCAGAAGGAGAAATAGATTTTAACACATCTCTCCCAAAATCTAATGGAACCATATGACAAAAATTCAGTTAAGACATAGGAAATCTGTACATGATTAGCCAACTTGACCTAATTGAGATATACAGAGAGCATTGTATATAACAATTGTGTTTTTTAAAATACTCTTTTCAAGTTTATGCTGAACTTTTACCAAAATTGCCCATAACATGGACAAATCTAAAAAATTTGGAAGTTTTGAAATAATTTAGAGTGCACCTCTGACAATGTTGGAATTAAACTAGAAATTGATTTTGTAAAGTGATAACTCTAAATTATATAATTTATTTGTAAATAAAGCAATGCACTTCTAAATAACACATGGGACAAAACAATCACAATATAATTTTAAAATATTTTGAACCAAATGGCAGTGAATATATGACATTTCCTAATTTGAGTGATGATGCTAATGTCATGATGAGAAGAAAAATTTTAGCCTTGTATATAGACTTTAGAAAGGAAGAAAGGCTGAAAATTTTAAATATCTTTATATATACCCCCAAGAAGTTAGAATACTGAACCTAAGGACAGTAGAGCACAAGGAATAATAACAAGAGCATTAATTAAAGAAATTTAAAAAAATAAACATACAATAGAGAGAATCAAATCAGTCAATTGTTGAATATCTGAAAGCAGTATTTAAACTGTTGAAATCGTTACAAGATTGATCAAGAATAAAAGAGATAAGACACAAGAATCAATATGAGAAGTAAAAGTGGAAAATGCATACATATGTGTACTAAAGGGCATATTTCACAGGATCATCAAGACATTTTTCATAAAATGCCCAAACTTTGAAACCGTCCAAAAGTCCATCAATGGGAAAGTAAATAAATTATGGAATATCCCTACAATGGAATACTATACAGGAATGAGATTGAAAAACTACAATTTGTTATGCGATTAAATTCAATCTTGGCCTCTTTATCTTCATCACCTAAATAGTCCTTGGATGCCTGTATTGTGTATGGGGTGTGTGTGAGTGTGTGTGTGTGTGTATGTGTGCTTGTGCGTGTCTGTAAATATATATTTATAATGTTATATTCAAATGTTACATATATTTATAGATGATGCCATGTGATTATTTATATCTATTTGTATGTCTTTATGTATATTCCAGAATTTTGCGTTTTTTTCAGAACAGTTAGCCTGAACAAACTATCTACTTCTATCCAGACATATACTCAGAATCTTTTTAACCAATACTACATAGACATATATTTTTTGAGGATTTTTAAATAAAATTTTATTTTAATCTAAAAATATTCCCTTTATTTCTGGAATTTTAAATATCTGGAATATGACAAATAACACAGTCACAAAATAATGGGTTAAAAAAAGCAGAAATCAAAGAATACCTACTGTATGACTATAGTTACATACATTTTATACAAAGGAAAAACTGATATACAGTTTTAGAGTTTGATTATCTTTGTGGTAGAGACAAGAAGAACACTTCTTTGATGCTGGGGAAATTCTATTTCTCTATCTGGGTGACAGTTACCTGTGAAAATCTTGTGAAAATTTATTGATGTGATCACTTATGAGTTGAGGACTTTCCTGAATTTAAGGTACACAAACAAAAAACCTTTAAGAAATAAAAACTTTTCCTGAGTATTAGTCTTCTTTTAACAGTGTGAAATTACAAGTTTAGTTACAAAAATAAGAAAAAGCATATAAAACTTATTTGGCAAAATTCCACTTCTGATTCACATCCTAAACTATCATTCCAATTATTTCTAATCAGCATTATAAGTAAGCATGATTTTAAATTCTGCTAAAATATCATCACAGTGACTATTATTAAAAGCCATGCTCTCAAAATATGGAAAAAACTCTCATATTTACCATTTTATTATTTTTAAAGGAAAAATATATAATGATGACAAATAATTTACATTATCCAAAATTTTAGATAGGTGTAATATGTGTGTATATGTGTATATTTGTATACACACATTACATGTTTGTGTATTTATATATGTGTACATGTGATAGATGTGTGTATGCATATGTATACATGGACAGATATATATATGTATGTATATGTGGGTGTATATACACACATACAACATTCACAAATGGTTATACATATGGTGCAGAAACATATCTTACTCTTTTCTGAAACTTGCAATTTTCACTGAAAAACTCTTAAACATTCTTTATGTCAACTGAGTTCCCCTTCATTTTCACTTTTACTGATTTATTTATTTATCTGTGGCAATGGGACTTTTAACTTCCTAAGTCCCTAGCATACTACTACCAGTGATCAAATTCAGTATAATAGTATTGTATAACAATTGTACAATTGTATAATACTATTGCTATACAAGCTATTCAACTGCTTACTTTTTTCCTCCTCAGTATGGATGTTTTATATCCATATTTCTGCATGCTATCTCTTCTGTTTTTGTCTCCCTGCCACATGGCACTTCACAGTGTACAGCCACCACATTTTAGCCACTCAGACTCCCAGTGATATGCATCCAGATATCCAGATGCTGCCTCCAACTTCTCACGCCACAAATAACACTGGGGGAAAACAAAAAAAGTTCACATATGCCTACATATGGACCTGAATAAGAATTTTCTCCAGTATAAAGCAGAACTTCTATTTATCTAGTATGCATATATATAATTTACCTAAGTACCACCAAGTTGCTCTCCAGAATGGCTACATCAATCTGTATTCTCACCAGCAGGGCAGAGGGGTACCATACCTCCACATTGCCGTTTGTACTTGAATACCACCAAGCTTTCTAGACTTTGGTCAATTTATAGGTAAATTGGTGTTTAATTGTTGTTTTAATTTGAATTTCATCAACTTGTAAATTTTTGGATTTCCACTTAAGTACATTGCCTATCTACATCTTTGTCTGTTTTCCTCTTGGGGTTGAAGTAGATTTTCTTGTTGATTTAAAGGAGTTCCTTGTACCATATTTTCAAGATACTAGTTTCTTGAGAATTTTTGACATTGAAAATCTCTTCTTTCATACTCTCTTATCTATCACTTAACTTTATGCATATTATTGTTTCTTAATATTAATTTCTTATTTTTAGTGTAATCAAATCTATTGTTTCTTAGAGTTTTGTCATTTGAATTATTTTTAGTGTTTCCATGCTCCTAAGTCACAAAGATTATCTCATATTTTCTTTCATTCATTTTAATTTTTTTCATTAATTTTTGCCTTTCACATGTTTTCCACATGCTTTTACCTTTTCACATTAACCTATATGGAGTCTATGTGGTGTAAAAATATAATAATTTTCAGTTGTTCATCCCGTATTCTTCTCAATGGCTACATAATTATGTATGGCTACATTATGACTACATTTCAGTGTATTTAACCAGTATGCAATTAATGACTATTCAGATGACTTTTTTAGGCTTTGTTATTGTACTCAGTGATGTAAGGAGTATCTTTGTGGAGCTACTAGGTCATTGTGTATATATGTTTTTAGTGTTATTTGTTTTGATTTATTGTCAGAATGCCCTCTAAACTACTGTTCTGTGACATCCAGTAAAAGTACCCTTCATGAATATAAATTTATAGACAATCAAAAGTTATCTATGATTGGAAGAGATCAATCAAGATGGTGGAGTAAAAGGACCTGGAGCTCACTTCCCCCATGAACACATCAAAAATATACCTACGTGTGGAATAATTCTCACTGAAAATTAACTGGAAACTGGTGGAAGGATTCCTGTACAACAAATGCTATAAGAACGATAAACACATAATACAGTAGGAAGGAAAGAAAGCAATCAGGTCAGGATCTGTGCCCCTGGAGTGAGGACTCAGAGGAAAAGGGAGATTACACACATGGACACCTGCCCTGGGGAGCAAGCAGCGAGAGCCACAGGTTGGGTGCCCCAGTCCTGGGGCCCTACCCAGAGGAAGCAAGCCCCCTTGGGTGGTTGGAGAGACTGGGACTAACAGGAGAGCTGTGGGAAGCCTGGGCTACACTCACTAGGAGCATGCGCTGGTTTGCCCACAAGGCAGAGTAGAGAGAGTTCTATTCTAATAGCTGCAAGGTTTCCTGCAACTACCTCAGTGCAATTGTTCCAGCCCCACTCCATGTCATAGCATGGCACTGAATCTGGGGTAGCCACTACCAGAGAGAAGAGTCAACCCTAGGACACAGAGGTCACCCGGTCCTGACCTAGAGCCTGGGAGGTAGGTGGCGGTCATTTTTTGTGCTTTACTCAAGCAGCACATCAGAAGCAGCCCAGGTCTCTGACAGCAGCCATTCCACCACAGCTCACCTCCTGATACATGCCAAGGGACCACTCGAGCCTCACCCACACTGCAGTGTGGCTCCACAACAGGGTGTGAGTGTGAAGGCTGCGGGCAGTGATAGGCTTTGAGGGACAAAGGGCACTTGCACCTGAGGCTGCGATTGAATGGAGCAAGGGAAACAAATACAGGCACATGCATAGGCAGTGCAGTGGAGACAGGTCAGACCTCTGTCTGTGGTCAGCACAAGCCGAGAGCCCATATGGGCCCCAATTGCTTCAGCACTCCCCCACTCTAAGGCAAGTGACCCAGGACAGGGAGAAAAGAAAACATGCACGTAAAGGGAACAGAGTCAGCTCAGGCTCAACCCTCAGGTATTCCGCTCAGGCAATTTGGGATCAGACCTCACTCTCCATAGGGTGGTGATGGCTACGGAACAGAGGGGAAGTCCTGCCTCACACGTGGCTCTGGCCTTAGCCCCTCCATCTCCAGCTCCACACCCTACCAAGGTGACAACTGCCAGCACACCCTGAGGAAAGACATGACTTGAGTTCACATAAAATCCAGCTCTCCCACCAAAGGCACTGGGCATATGCAGTCTGTATAGGGAAGCCCCCACATAAGGACACCCTTTTGAGACCACAATAGGTAACTTTCACCTAAATTCATAGAGGAGGAGAAAGTTAAGCAAAATGAAAGAGCAACAGAAACCCCCTGGAAAAAATAAATAAGGAAATAGAAATAATTTACCAGATAAAGAATTCAAAGCATTGGTTATAAAAATGTTAACTGAATTAGGGAAAAGATTAGATTTACACACAGATATTTTTTAATTAATTAATTAATTAATTATTTGGTTGCGTGGGATCCTTAGTTGTAGCTCATGGGCTCCTTTGTTGTGGCTCGCTGGCTCCTTAATTGTGGCTCACCAGCTCCTTACTTGTTACACACGGCTTCCTTAGTTGTGGCATGCAAACTCTTAGTTGCAGCATGCATGTGGGACCTAGTTCCCTGACCAGAGGTGGAACCTGGGTCCCCTGAATTGGGAGCACAGAGTCTTATCCGCTGCACCACCAGGGAAGTCCCCTACATGTTGATAATTTTAACAAGAAATTAGAAAATATAAAAAAGACCCAGTCAGAAATGAAGAAGTCAATAGCTAGAATAAAAACACATCAGAAGGATTAGCAAGTTTGTAAATGGACTTATTTTATTAAACTAACTTTTGAAAAAAAACACATCAGAAAGAATAAATAATAGACTAAGTGATACTGAAAAAGTGATCTGGGAGATAGAATAAAGGAAATCACCCAATCAGAACAGCAAAAAGCAAAGCAAATTTTAAAAAATGAAAACAGTCCAAGAGATCTCTGAGATAGTGTTAAGCGTACCAACATTCACATTATGGGAGTCCCAGAAGGAGAAGAGAGAGAGAACGGGATCAAAAATGTATTTGAAGAAATTATGGTTGAAAATTTTCCAAACCTGAAAAAGGAAACAGGTATCCAGGTATAGGAAGCACAGAAGGTCCCAAACAGAATGAACCCAAACAGACCCACACCAAGACATATAATTAAAATGGCTAAAGATAAAGAGAATTCTAAAGGCAGCAAGAGAAAAATGAAGAGTTATATATAAGGGAATCACCATAAGGCTATCAGCTGATTTCTCTGCAGAAACTTTGCAGGACTGAAGGGAGTGTCATGATATTTTCAAAGTGCTGAAAGGGAAAAACCTGTAACCTAAGATACTCTGCCTAGAAAGATTACCATTTAGAATAGAAAGAGAGATAAAGGACTTCTCAGTCAAGCAAAAACTAAAAGAATTCATAAATATTATACCTACCCTAAAAGAAATGCTAAATGGTGTTCTTTAAGTGGAAAAGAAGTAAGAATTTATAGGAAAGGAAAAATCTCACTAGGAAAGGCAAATATATAGTAAAGATTGAGGATCAATCCCTTAAATAAGGCAGTATGAAAATTAAAAAACAAACATTTGTAAAAGCAACTATAACTACAATAAACAGTTAAGGGATAAACATGAAGTTGTAAAATATGACTTCAAAAACACAAAACAGAGGGGAAGGAAGGGGAGTGTAAAGTGTAGATCTTTTAGAATGTGTTTGAACTTAAATGACTATCAGTTTAAAACAAGTATTTCATAGATATAGTTATAGGTCAATGTATATGGACCCCATGGTAACCACAAATCAAAAACCTACAATAGATACACAAAAAGAAAGGAACTAAAAAGAAAGGAACACAAGCATACTACTAAAGAAAATATTTGCAAATGACATGATCTACAAGGAGTTAATATCCAAAATATATAAATAGCTCATACAACTCAGTATCAAAAAAAAAAAAAAAAGTAAAAACAGCCCAATCAGAAAAATGGGCAGAAGACCTAAACAGAAATTTTCCAAAGAAGATGTACAAATGACTAACAGGCACATGAAAACATGCTCAACATCGCTAATTATTAGAGAAATGCAAATCAAAACCACAATGAGGTATCACCTCACACCTGTCAGAATGACTATCATCAAAAAAGTTTACAAATAATAAATGCTAGAGAGATGTAGAGAAAAGGGAACCCTCCTACACTGTTGGTGGGGATGTAAATTGATGCAGCCTCTGTGGAAAACAGTATGGAGGTTCCTCAAAAAACTAAAAATAGACCTATTGTATGATCCAACAATTCCACTTCTTTGAATATATCCAAAAAAAATGAAAACACTAATTCAAAAAGATACATGCACCCCAATATTCATAGCACCACTATTCACAATAGCCAAGATACAGAAAATACCTAAGTGCCCATCAACAGATGACTGGTTGAAGAATATGTGGTATACATACATATACAATGGAATATTACTCAGCTATAAAAAATAGAATGAAATACTGCCATTTACAGCAATGTGAATGCACTTAGAGAATATTATGCTTAGTGAAATGTCAGACAGAGAAAGACAAATACTGTATATTATCACTTATATGTGGAATTTAAAAAATAAAACAAACAAATATATAAAGCAAAATATAAACAGACTCCCAGGTATAGAAAACAAGCTGGTGGTTACAGCAGGGAGAGAGAAGGAGGCAGAGGCAATATAGGGGTATGAGATTAAGAGATACAAACTACTATGTATAAAAGATAAGCAACAAAGATATACTGTGTAGCACAGAAAATTATAGCCATTATCTTGCAATAATGTTTAATGGATTATAATCTATAAAAATGCTGAATTACTATGTTGTATACCTGAAATTTTGTAAATCAACTATACTTCAATTTAAAATGTTATCTGACATTCTATTGTGGTATTAAAGATTTTTAAATTAAAATACTTTATTCTACTACCCATGCTAAGGATTGATTTTATTTTTATTTGAGATCCTTAATTTTTTCTTTACATTCTTTGATGTATCATATGATATTTTATACATTTTCCCTAAGAAAGAAAACATGGTGGTAGAATGGTAGCAGACACTTTAAAAGAAAAAGTGTCTCTTGGAAATATAGTAATTCGTGATTATATTCCTTCCTCTAGGGAGGTACAAATAAAAATAGACTTCTGAAAAACCTGCAACCTAAGATACTCTACTTTGATTTCATATTAATAGACTTCATACTAAAATCAGAAATATCACTTGCAAAGTAATTATCCAAACCTAAGCATATTCACAATTAATTTTTGTAAGTATTTTCACCAAAGGGCTCTTGTCTTATCAAATAAAATGATGATAACTATTATGAAATATTTTAAAGGTACTTGACTGTAATTTTGGCTGGAAACAAAACATTTGCTAAAACCAGAAAGCATTTAGCAGTTGGTCCTATTTTTGAAAGAGAGATTTTAAATTATTTTTGGGGAAAAATGCACTAACTCATTTTTAAGCAAAATTGAACATTTTATTTCAGGGCAGGAATAAACCTCCTGTATGAATGAAATATTTAGTGGCTGAGCTAAAATGAGACAGCCCTGATATACTTTTATTGTAACAGCATGTTAGCTAGGGTGTAACGTGATAGGCCTTTTCGTTCATTGTTGGTGGGGCTGTAAAATGATATAAACTGGTTGGAATAAAATTTGGCAATACATTAAATATAGGATGTTGGTTAAAATACTGTGAGGATATTCAATAGACTGTTCTGTGGTGTTATCGAAGAAAATATTTAAACATGGAAAAATCATTAAAATTTGTTAAAGAAAAAATAAGTTTTTTAAATGAATGCTTTACACATTTTACTCTTTACTCTCCAGTGATTAGAAAATTATATATTCTGTCTACTCCTCTATTAATATCAATCATGAAATAATATTTATTTAAACCCCAAAGTATGTTGACTCAACTCTCTCACTTCCAGTTTCCTTCTTCCTTTATACTTTATAATAATTTCAAATTTGAAACAGATTATTATTGATAAATTACTTTTACTTTATTAATCTCCCCTTTCAAGAATTTTTTTTTTTTTTTTTTGCGGTACGCGGGCCTCTCACTGTTGTGGCCTCTCCTGTTGCGGAGTACAGGCTCCGGACGTGCAGGCCCAGCGGCCATGGCTCACGGGTGCAGCCGCTCCGCGGCACGTGGGATCTTCCCGGACCGGGGCACGAACCCGTGTCCCCTGCATCGGCAGGCGGACTCTCAACCACTGCGCCACCAGGGAGGCCCTCAAGAATAATTTTAATATTTTCATTATATTCCTTAACTATATTTTGTAATAAGTGTTTTAAAAAAAAGCTCTAAGGTTTATAGATTTCTCACCACTCTTTTATTTTACCTCATATTCTTTTGTTCTTCTGTCTGTTATGTTGATTCATTTCTCATTTGGTTAGAACATGTCCTCCAGTAATTTTTTCACAAAAGTTTCAATGGTTTATTTTTCTGGGACCCTTTGGGTCTGAGAACATTGTTTCTATCTCATTTGTGAATGACCCATAGCTTCTCTTTATTTAGAAACCTTGAATTACAATTTTTCACCGTCAAAGCATATGTAGATGTGGTTTCCTTGGTGTGAAGCATTTATGATGAGAATAAATTTATGCTAAATTTTCTTCTCCTCCCTTTCTCTGTAACCTTGTGTTTTCTGTGCTATGGTTCATAACATTATTTTCAAATGCTGACTTTTCATTAGAGTAAGATTGGTTATAAGTCTCTTTCCTTTGATATTTTTTGTAGGCACTTGGTGAGTATTAATCTGAAGACTCACTCTTTCTTCATGTCAGGGAAATTTTCTATTGTTTCTTCTTATTGTTTCTCCATCTGCTCTATTCTTTTTCTGTCTGTAATTCCTTGCCGTTTTCAGCTTGTACTTGCATACTGAAATGACCTATTTGTAGACCAGTTTGGCTCTTTTTTCCTCCCTCTTTAACTGGAAGAGAAAACAGTGAGGGAATATAGGGGTATAATGGTGTTTATAGTCAGTGATCTTTTATGGTAGGATTAAAGGTAATGTAAAATTTGTACACATTTTAAATTTCATGTGTCCAAGTTTTAAAAATATCAACAAAGAATATATACTACTTTTGTAATATTAAGAAAAACTGTTTTCAAAAATAAAGAAATCATTTGAAGAGGAAGCATGTAAAAATTACAGGGATGGCCTTTCATTGCAATGATTAGTGACCAACTCTGGCCACACTATTATGGATTCTTGTGTTTTACAATCTGAGAGAGATGTAAGATCCAATAAATGATTTAGTGATGCTAATAATTATGGTTATAATACCATACAACAAACGTGTGTAAAATTAGAGAAGACGAGAGGTTACATTGCCTGAAGAGGTAACATTCAGATAAGCTCAAAGAAAATTTTTTCAGAGTATGAGGGGCTTTCATACTGAGGTCATATATTTCCATCCTATGATACCAACCCCCAATGGAAAGTTTAAGATACCATAGCTTTTTCCCCAACAATGAGGAGTTGATTTTAGGAAACTCCCACAGTGGAAAACTTGGCAATTAAGGAATTTATGATTCAGTGTGAGAAATAAAACTAGAATAAATCCCTGAAATCCCTCAAAAATGTATTTAGCAATAAAATAATAATGACAGCACAGTAATAATGACAGTTGATGATATCCAAGCCTTAAATTTATAATAATATATACTGAGCCTTTAATTTCCATTTATTATTCCAAACACTCCAGAAATATTTTAGAATCTCCCGCTGATGCTCCAAATATTTGTAAAGTGTTTGTTTTTTATTTGTTTTGCACTAATAGACATGTTTACAACGAGAGATTTTGTGTGTATGTTCTTGCCTATGTCTGGGTCTTCTCCAAAGAATGATGCCTTTTGGGTTCTAATCTCTGGAATTTTGCAGCTTCATCTACCCCCACTCTGTGTCCTGCCTTCATTAGCATTTATTGGATTAGTTTCACCCTTTACCTTCTTGTAGATGATTCCAGAGTGTGGCTGTAAGGGCTGCCTTGGCATTCCTTCAGTTTTCTTACCTCCTTTCCTCTGATCCTCCAGTCTTTTTTCTTAACTGTCCTGAACAGCTGAGCCCAGAAATTTGGCACTGCCCATAAATCTACACATATTCTCAGCTCAGACTACTTTTCCTGCCACAAAAAGCAGCTGACCAGGTAAATCACTCAAAGCTCTGCTTGCTGGGAAGAGCTTACCAATGGCTTTCAAGCCAACCTTTACTATGGTATTGATGCAGCCAACCATCCTTTTATGGCTTGCACCTTGTAAGACAGCCCATCTGGTAATGATCTTTGAGATTTTGGTCCTCCATCAGCTTGTCTTACAGGAGCCCTCATATGGCCATTTATGAGAGTTGAGATGGGGGCACTGGCTCTCCTGCAGCATATTTGTCGCTAGGAAAACTGTCCCTATTTCATGCAGTTAACAATATCCACAGTTCTCTGTGCGTCAAAGTACCATCTGGGCTCCATCTTAGATGTTCCTTTGCCATGTTATGATAGATTCCTGTGCTGCCTGCCTGATCAATATATGACTCTGAAAGAGCCCAGCTTGTGATGAAAGTCCTGGATCCCTGGTCACTTGTTCTGAAACATTCCATCTCTTTCAGGGTACAGAAGGATGATGATATACAATTTTTCATTGCAAATGACATTTCCTTGTTGCAGAACACCGGGGTCTTCCACTGTGACTCTCCCACTGGCATTTGTCATGAATTCCTCTCTGCATCACTTTTCACCACTGGCATGTGATTGCATGACCCAAGTGGCTGGAATGCAGGCACTGTAGCCTGCCCCTGGGATAGATCCTTTTCCTACTTCAGGTATCACTCAAAGATGATAGAATATGGGTCAAATTAATGTTTCTATTTGTGTGGAATATATTAAAATGATTATATGTATTAGGCAGTACCCTCATTGATTGCCCATTTATTTTGTCCCTAGGAAAATTGTCCCTATTTCATCCAATTAAGAATCTCCTCAATTCTCTGTGAATCAAGGCCCCTTGGGTACCACTCTGATCTCACTCATTACACAGTTGTCCCTGAATGCGCGTAGTTAGTACTACCACCTTGTATCTATTGCTTTGGGACTCTGTCACCCCCATTGCTCTCGGTGAACAAGCTCTGTGTCAGGCCGCAGAGGAGAGTTAATGATCAGGTCCCTTTCTCACTGGCACATTCACAGCAGCCTTGTGAATACTGAGTCCTCTGGGCCTTGCCTTGGAACATAATCTTCCATCCCCTCCAGCATGGCCGCTTTGTTGAACCTTTTACTTCCTTCTTCGACCACCTGCTGTAGCCATTCAGCTTTGCAACTTCACTCAGTGGGGTCATCTTGCTTTCCAGGCTTCTAGGAACCAGTCTCCCAACAAGTTTGCATCATCCCCTGGTGTTAAATCCTGCATCCTGATAGAGTGACCCACTCTTTTCACCCCTTGCTATGTTCCAAACACCTTGATCAAGCACCCTCAAAATCCAGTCTATAAGTATTCCCATTATTTTTGCCTGTATATACTGGATTTCTTACTACTCCTTTGGCAGAAAGTCCTTACCAGGCCCACCTTCAGTAAACTGTGACTTAACTTCAGTTTTTGGCTTGGCAGCCAGCAAAGGAGGTGGTGGACCGGGTGGCCTTACAGAGGTGAAAACTCATGGTACCTTCCCATACAGGGAGAATACTAGCTCTTAATAGGGAGTGATAAACCACCTCTTCAGGCTCTGTGGGCTTGGGGGGGCATCCAATATTCAGGGTGCATGAGGTTTACCGGGGGCTGATGCATATGAAAGATTAAGAGAAAAAAGGCAGAATTTGGCAGGAGAGCCTCTGACTGCGATAAAGATCTGACAAAGAATAGCCAAGCCAACAAGGAGATCCAATACAAAGATTGCCTATTAGAAGGACCCTGGTACCTTATGCCATGCTCGGGCATTGGCTGGGGCTGCCTGGGAGGAGTGTGATCTCAGATGGAAAGCTGAGGTGGACCTTGGAGGGGCAATAACGGCAGGTTGTCAACTAACTGTGTTCCTTGCCTCTGAATGTCAAGGTCTTTACGGAAGAAAGATCTCAGAGGCACAGTCCATGGCTGCCGCAGTCAGCAAGGTCTTCCCACGATGAGAACTTAGTGAGACGTTATCAGTTTTGTAGGTTTCATCGCCCGTTTTCTTCAGGACATGTGCTCATGGAGAGACAGTGAGCAAAATAGACCAACACCACACATTGTTCTCTCTCAGGAATCTATCGTCTAATTTTTCGCAAGTTAAATATATGCTCACAGGATTCAACCGCAGCATAAATACAAAAACTAAAATTATTTTCTTTAATATTATTCATTCACCATCTATTTTTTTTTACTATAGGCATAACTTGTTTTATTGTGCTTTGCTTTATTGCAATTTGCAGATATTGCATTTTGAAGTTGGTGACAATTCTGCATCTAGCAAGTCTGTCGGCGCCATTTTTCCAACAGCATTTGTTCACTTCATGTCTCTGTGTCACATGTTGGCAATTGTCTCAATATTTCAAACTTTTTCATTATTATTGTATTTTTATGGTGATCTGTGATCAGTGATCTTTGGTGTTACTACTATGATTCACTGAAGGCTCAGATGATGGTTAGCATTTTCTAGCAATAAAGTATTTTTAATTAAGGTGGGTACTTTTTTATACATAATGCTATTGCACATTTAACAGACTACAGTAAAGTGTAAACATAACTTTCATATGCACTGGGAAACCAAAAAAATGTGTGTGACTCTATTGACACATTTACTTTATTGCCATGGTCTGAAACCAAACCTGCAGTATCTCTAAGGTATGTCTGTACGCTATATTCTAAATCTCTATATCGTAAATCATAGAAAATTACACCTAGATGAGACTTTGATGTTCATCAAGTCAATCTTCACATTTCATAAATGAGAGAAATGAAATTCAACTCAATTAACCAGCTATAAGTGGAAAACAGTTTCTGGGATTAAGGGTTGCTGTATTTACCAAATAAAAATACAGGATGCCCACTTATATTTTCATCCCAGATAAGCAACAAATAATTTTGTGGTATATGTATATCCATGCAATATTTGGGACAAGCTTATACTAAAAAGCTATTCAGTATGTATCTGAAATTCAAATTTAACTAGGTGTCCTGAATGTTATCTGGAAACTCTATCCATGCTTCCAAATCACTATGTCCCCTCATCACTTACAGCTTCAACTCCAAAATTCTCTGAGGGTGTTGCAAATTTCTATTGAGCACTGAAACTAAAAGACGCCATGTGCTAGACTGCAGAGAAAAGATTGGTAAAGAAGAGACAGTGGAACAAGGCTATGCATGGTCTTTGTAAGAAAAACAAAAGTACCTTTAAAAAACTGTGTCATTAAAAAAACACACACTGATCAAATACTCTATGGGATGTGCCTTGCTGGGTGCCAGGCCTGTGCTTCTACCACTCTAGGTCATGATTTATCAGTGGCTGAGAAATCAATTCACTGGGTTGTGACCAGCATTACTTTTTTAAATAGAATGAGATAGACTGGAACAGAAAATATCATCATGTAATTTTACATAGAAAGGCTAAATATTTTGTGAAAATTTTGTTTCCATTACCTATTTGTGTGTGTGTACTGGATCACACTGTGCTAGGCCCACTGAGTGCTGGCAACAGAAAGTTCATCTGAAATCAGCCACGAGAACTGACCCTTGCTCTCTCCTCACAAATCCATTTCTACAGGGTCTCAAAGTCTAGGGTCATTCTAACTGATACAGCAACACACTACATCCCACTGTCCATCCCCATCAGAGAAGAGAAAGGGCTCTATCTAAAGGCGCAAAGAGGTTTATGACAAGTAGACATAACCATGAGGTTTTAAAACACTCTTAAACAGCAGGCAATGCATCCCCAAGAATAATGGTTAAGAGCCATTGGACTATGAGAGTCAGGGAAAGTCAGGGGAGACCTTGGCAACTATTATAAGGAAGTCACGTGTGCACCAAACTACCATGTTAACTACAAACATTTCTTCCAGCATGAACACATTATCAATTCCTCTGGGATACAATTTTTAAACATGCATTCTTTGAAAAAGCACCTTTGGAATTCTGTGCTTTTATATAGTTAAAGTGGTTTAAGTTTTAAAATAAGTTTTATTTTCCTTCCATGAGATAGCAAAACATGACATCTTGCTAATGATAAGTTAAAAGAGTATGCTGATTATAAATATTGGTTTTGTTTTCCTTACAGGAGTGGCATTTTCAAGAGGAATATGATTATTTATAAAATGGAAACAATCAAGACATAGAAAAAGTTTTCAGTCATGACAGCTGGCACAACCTTCCTTGGAAGCTTGACTCTGTCCAGTACCCTTGACCTGTTGGTAAGACTGCTTTTTCCAGCTCACACAGTTACCCAGCAGGATTAGAAAGGAGTTGATACTTACTTTTCTGTAATTTTTTCCTCTCAACTAAATTGAGGTTTTCTAGTTTTAACAAGTGATCAGATCGCAACTTACATTTCTTTTCCCCAAATCTACCACATCTGATTTAGTGAAGACATAAAAAAAAAAAAAAACCAAATTGCATCTGGACACAGTACCTTATATTTGTTCTTTTATTATTGATGTTATTTGTTTGTTACTTTTGCTTTTTTTAATCCCCAAATTGAAGCTGCATCAGAGAAAAATACCTTCATTCCATGTGGTATCCTATCCAATCCAAAAAAAAAAAAGAAATCTCTGAATTAGGTATTATATCAACTAAATTGAATCATGCATACCCTTTTAATTTAAAGCACTAACAAGTTGAAATATTATAAAGGAGCGTAATGATCTATGTCAAAGGGAAGTAAAACATTGGACTCTGCTGTCTATATTTGTAAACATTATGCACAATAGAATGAAGAGTCCAAAGAGTGGTACTTGGGAATAACCCTATAGCCATAATGTTTTTGAGACACATCTTGTCCTTTTAAAATGACTCTTCTTCTTTTTAAGGGGGCAGGGTTAGCAACCATAGTTGGAACAGGAAAAAGAAGAGCACCACTCTACAATGTTTAAGCTCACCTTTAGAACTGAGCATTTTTACAGAGGGCAACTTCCCATTTGCTGAGGAAATAATAACCTAGAAAATGAGTAAGAAATAAATATCCTCAGATTAATGCTATATACATTTGCCATAGGTTTCATTAAATATTCATGGTGCACACATGTACAGGTCAAATTGCCTTTAAATATTAAATTTGTTTCTAGTGGTAGAAAATTTCAGATTTATTCCGTGTTGATAAGGAGCAGCGATGGAACCCATGCATTATTATCTGTGAGCAAATTCAGCTGCTGGTTTCACTGGGTTCCTAAGGTTAGAAGGGGCTTAACTCACCAAAATGTGAAATAGCCTCAAGTGTCTTTGTCTCTGTCCTAGAAATCACAACTGGAACTTAAAGATGTATTAAAAACCTAAGTATTGGGCTTCCCTGGTGGCGCAGTGGTTGGGAGTCCGCCTGCCGATGCAGGGGACGCTGGTTCGTGCCCCGGTCCGGGAGGATCCCACATGCCACGGAGCGGCTGGGCCCCTGGGCCATGGCCGCTGAGCCTGCGCGTCCGGAGCCTGTGCTCCGCGGCGGGAGAGGCCGCAGCCGTGAGAGGCCTGCGTACCACAAAAAAAAACCCTAAGTATTTTACACATACTTTAAAGAAGAAATGGGTTGTTTGGTGCTTCCTGTGTATCATGCCTCAGGCATGTTATACAAATCTCACTTAATACCACCAGACGGCTGAAGTAGGAATTATTATCCTTCCACATGATGCAAGTGATGAAAAAAAAAACAGGTTCAGAGAGAGAAGTTGCACGTGATCATAGGAAATGGCAGGATCTGCATGGAAACCTGGTTCAAAAGGGTCCAGCAGTTCAAGTGCATCTCTGGTAATGTCAATTGTCACATGGGGCTCTGTAGATCACAGCGTTCTCCAAGCATTAACAACTTGAATAAATCAAGCCTTGGCTAGCTTTCTCTTCCTGCACAGCAGTGGAGAAACACTCTGGATTCAAGTCTGAAGGATTTTTTGGTCTGGACACTCTTCTTCCTCTGACTACTGAGGTACTTGCATTTCACATTCCTCTGATTTTTTTTTTCATCAAGGATAAACCAGGAATAATGTTACAGGTACTGCCAATCTCATAGTAGTGTCAGAGGATTGGCTGAGATGGTATATGGGGTCACTGTGTAGGAAAATGCTAAGTCCAAAGTCGATGTAGGGCTTATGTGGATCTCATCTCCCACCCATCCCTGGGAACAGGCTGGTCCAGCACCTTGCACCTGTTCACCACCTCAGCTTCTGGTGTCACCTCTACGGAGATGACTCCCAAATTCATTTCCAAAGACTATTATTCCCAAAGCGTCTCCAATTGAGAATTTTGATGTTTCTATAAATTGGCTTTATAGAGAGTTACTGAGCAACTTGGGGACTATGATAAGACGACATTCAGCATAGAGGTTTAAGCATATGGCTAAGTTGATTAAACAATTTATCATCCAAACTGGGAGACTCTTTGAATGCTATTAATAATTATGCTGAGGGCTTCCCTGGTGGCGCGGTGGTTGAGAGTCCACCTGCCGATTCAGGGGACACAGGTTCGTGCCCCGGTCCAGGAAGATCCTACATGCAGTGGAGCGGCTGGGCCCATGAGCCACAGCCGCTGAGCCAGCGCGTCCAGAGCCTGTGCTCTGCAGCAGGAGAGGCCACAATAGTGAGAGGCCTGCGTACCGCAAAAATAAAATAAAATAAAATAAAATAATAATAATAATTATTATTATGCTGAAACAAAGGGTTTACACCAGGACTGTCCCATGCACAGTGAGAGGAAGGATCACCCCATATATACCCTGATATAAAACCATCCTACTTAGAGAAACATTAGTGGATGTTAATTGTCTCCCCACCTGTATTTATGGGTGTTAGTTCAACTGCTTTGCTAGTTGCAAAGCCGTATTATCAGAGTAAAAGTGTATTGGTAAACTGTATGGGAGCTAAAATTAGGAATAAAACCATTTTCTTAGGAAAAAAATAAAAATAAAACCATCCTGCTTAATCCTCCATGCTTACATATATTTTAGGACCTCCACCTTAATTTAAAAAAAAAAAAAAAAACAATTGGATTGTGTTTACTGAAAGTGTATTTTGATAAATATAAAAATGTTAAATATGCCACCAACTTTCTAAGCTTGTTCTCTTTATTTTTTTAAATATGCCAGTTATGTCAAAAAAAAGTAATCGGAAGTGGTTCAGAACTCTCTGAACCTCAGAGAGGCTCTAGGCACACCCCTAGACTTGACCTTTCCCCTGGTTCTGTCAGTGCAGTTTAAACTAGCTGGACATTCTCAGCTCAATGCTTTCTCAAATTCAGTACAGGTAAAACCAAACTCCCCTAAGGTAGGTTCATCTTCATCTGACTATGCTAGGGAACATTAGGTGACTGCTCATGGTTCTACTGTACTTGGGTCCAACACCTTCCCAAGATATCATAGTGTGACACTTTGCGACTCTTGAGCTACAAGGGAAGCAGAGGAGAGGAGAGATGTAAATGAGAGTCAAGGCCAGAATCCCTGTTTGGTGGCACTTCCAACGGCTTCTGTTGCCTGTGATTTTGCATCCTCCATGGGGCAGGGTGCACAAGCTGCAATGTCAAAGAGAACTCTAGGAGCAGGGCAGAGAGCCAGGCACCTGAGCCTCGGTTGGCAGCGCAGAGTGACTCAGGCAAGTGGCTTCTGGGGAAGGGAAGGTGACAGGGACACATGCTGCTTCCCCATCTGACACTTACCTGCAGTACCATCTGTAACACCTACTCAGAGCCGGGAAGTTTCATGGCCTCTGGGGGAAAAGAGGGCCCTCCACTGTAATCTTGTAGACCCTGAGTTGATGGATGCCTGTGCTGAAATATCAGTGGCAACTCCTGGTTCATAAAAATCCACCGAGATAAAGACGTCCTTTAGAATCTTCCAGCAGGCTCTGATCCCAACGCCTGTGTAATTGGCCTCCCATACAACTGTCTCCTTCTGCCTGGTTGAATGAACTGCTTTACACATCCACGTCAACACTTACACCTGCATCGGTACACACCCCACAAGTGATGTTTTTACATCTTCAGGGATGAGTTTCACAATATTATAAGGTGACCTTTAGCAGAGAAAGTGCCCTCATGGAAGGAAGATCACTAGCAATCATCCAAATTATGCTTGGTCCTGTAAGGACAATGCTATAGGTACCCTGAGGGATGCTATATGAGGAGATCTGCAAGGCAATGACATGTTGCCCATTTCTCTGAGGTGATCATTTCTCTGAGGATCCTCTGGCCGTGGGGCAGATGGAGGTCCCTGGATACACTGATGCCCTTGATCAGACCCTCAAGTCACTAAGCAGTGTCCTTCATCTCTCTAGTCTGTCTGTCCTGCTGGCATCCATGATGGAAGTGGAGTTATTACAACCCATGATGAAGCCATGACCAGTCACCCAAGTGGCTCCGTGAGGGAGAAAGACACTTCTGTTCCTTCAAACTAGTCTTTCGCGGTCTCTTTGTTGCCAAAACCTAAGCTGTTCTACAAATATTTGTATGTTTCACCTTTAAAATAGGGCATTGTTTTCCCATTTACACATCAGAAAACTGAATTTCCAAAGGTTCAGTTCCTTTCTTAAATCACATAACTATTAAATAAAATAGCCAACCAATGTTTAAGTACCTTTTCTTGACAAACCTACATTTGGAACTTTTTCCTTAGACAATTGAATATTTGCTCTTAATAATAAAAAAATATTTCCAATTATTATTTCAAAATCATTTGGGTTTCTAGAAAAATAGAGAGAAAAGCAGCCTGAATTCAGTGTCTATCATTAAATTTCCAAAATGCCCTGAAATTAGGGAATTACTTAATGAGCAGAATATTGCTTTTTAAATAAAAGTGAATAATTTAAACATAAGTTTAGAGGGAGCTTATCTTAAAATAAGCGATATTGTCTGTTACATGGGTTATTGCAAAATCAGACTAAGGATCACAGAGAATCACAATGCTGATGGCCTTGTCTGGCAAATAAACTACTTTACAGAAAATTTTAAGACAACTCTATAGCTAAATTTGTGTCTTCTCCATGACTAAATTATTTTCTTCTCATACACTCTAATTTTCTTGAGTATAGAATCTCTGTAAGATTAGTCTTTTTATGTACAAAACTCCTCACACATTTCTGAGCATAGAATACATGCTTAAAATATGCTTATTCACTTAACGTATACAATATTCCCATCCTAGTTTTAGCCTCTGAGAATCAAAAGTATTTGCATAGTGTTTCACATTATAAATCACTTTTATAAATGATAGCTTTAGGTACAATTAGGAGGACTATGTCCAATATAAGCCATAGAAACTAGAGCTGAGATAAACGTAAAGAGTTTACCAAGATGACATGGCTTTTAAAATCTGTGTCTTGACAAGCCCAACTTACATCTTTTGACTTGAGCTACTACGGTCTTGCTTGTATTCGATTGAAGACTTTGCTTAATGAATGGATGCATCAATCAATCAATCAGTGAAATCATTAGAAAGTGAGCAGTAAAATCATGTTGTGAAGCAACCAGCTAATTGATGATAAGTACCAAGGTTATTATTTATGTGCTCTTAATTATTTTTTTCAAACAAGAGTGACCCAGATGCAACACAAACACAAACAAAAACGATACCTCCCCAAAACGAGAGTCACACTGTTGTCAAGGGGCATGTATGTTTCTTTACACTCAAAGAGGTTCAGAAGTGCTTGCCTGATGAAGAGGACTCACAAATAACTGGATAGTTTGGCATCACAGTCCAAGTGATTCCTTGTTGGCCATGACCATTGTCACAAGACTGGATTTAGCTTCAGACGTATTGCGTGCCATCTGGCTCCAAAGAGCAAATCTATTTTTATAATATCATATTTGCAATAAGGGAAAACTACACACATGCTCAGAGTTGGATGAGCTTCCATTTTTAACACTACTGACTTTCATTCGTCTTCTGGGGGCCCCGAACTGGGTGGGCTCTTTTTCTCTGCTCCAAGTCTTATCTCTGTTAAGTTGTATGATTAGGATCCCAAAGTCACTGAACAAACAGGGTAGGATTCTCCATAACAGACCTTTTGTTCATATACATTTCACTGGCTTTTGTTCTAGAAGTCAGAAAACGGCTATCATCTCCACACTAATAATATCCTTCAGTAAATGATAAAGCCAAGTCCAAAGTAAACCAGGAAGCTTTATCAGCATGTCAAAGCGATCCCCTTACAGCTCTGTACTTGCCAACTGTGCATCCATTTCCTAGACACAGACTTGATGCACATTAAAAGGCACTTACCAGAGTGGGTGTTTGTTTGCCAAAGGAGGGCTGGCTGCCCTCTGATTCCAGTCACCCCGGTTGTCACTCTCATCAGAGGAAGAGAGGTGTACTTTACAGTAAGACTCCTTCCTTGATGATCTCTTGACTCGGAGTCTGGGGGAAATTCAGAGCAT
Organism: Orcinus orca; assembly: GCF_937001465.1. Classification (NCBI taxonomy): domain Eukaryota; kingdom Metazoa; phylum Chordata; class Mammalia; order Artiodactyla; family Delphinidae; genus Orcinus; species Orcinus orca. The sequence goes on from NC_064560.1 coordinate 71,215,053, forward strand.
CCTGCCAAGTGGTTCTTTCTCTTTCTGCTGGTTAACATTAACTGATGGACTTCTCAGAGGGAAAGTATATTTCTTACTGCAAATCCAGAGAACGCTGCAGTTACTCTTTCACTCATGTTGTCAGAGAAGATGAGTCAAAAGGGATTTACACATGCAGTTCATCCTAACAGATGGCCCTTCCCCTATATTCTGAGAGAAGTTGAAAAATCAATCCACATCCTCTTTAATTCCAAATTAGGCAAATTAGCATGCTGGCCTTGATTATTGGGAGCAGATTTAGCAAAATGGACACAGTGAAAAAGGTGAAAGATGTAAAATATTTAGAAAGGCCCATATCTCACCTCATTTAAAATTCTGTGCCCCTCCCCTCCCCCACTTCTGACATACAAATGATGCTTATCTGTGGAGTGAAAACAGTACTATTCTTTCCTTTCCTTTCGTTTTCTGTGTGTGTGTGACTTACCACCCTATGTCCAGGAAAGGTTGCTGTATACATGCATATGCTTGTATAATCTGTGCAAGTGAATATGTAAATATAGAAAATGTGTCTATTGTATGTACATCACACACCAAAATAGCATGTGGGTCTGTGTAGCCAATAACAGGAACAATGGAGGCTGCTAACATTGGATAATGTTTTTTGTTTTTGTTTTTTACGATTGTAGACAAATATTCCCCTGGGAGTGGATGGCTCAGGGAAGGTGTGATGGGATATGAAGCCTTTCGTCATAAAATCCCCATATAAAAATCCTGTCAAGATTGATAGGGACTGAAGTGTGTATAACACTGTTGTGTTGGTTTCATTCCAAACACAGCATGCTCCTGAACGATCTGTCATTACCATCAGACCTGAAGAAAAGAAAAGCTGGAGAGAGAAACCTCTCATTGCCACCTATAGGCTGTAAGAGGAAGGTCCAAGTGACAGCCACGTTGCTCTGGGAAGCAGCAGAAAGAGATGTTCTGGACCCCTCAAGTGTGTGCTCACATTTACTTTGCCTCACTTCTTTCAAACAGCATTTCTTGTGCCAAAGTTTGGTGTAGATGCAGTAGAGGATACAAAGGTGAAAAAAATATATTCTCATCTTTGGATACAAAGGTGAAAAATAAATCTATTCCTCATGTTCTAGACACTGGACAGAGACCACGGTGAGCAGAGGACTTGATTGATGCTGGGGACAGAGAGGTCTTCCTGGAGGAGGTGATATTTGAACCCTGCTAAATGCTCTAAAAGGCCAATATCCAGGTAGAGGAGAGGGGTTGCATTCTGCGTCAAGGAGCATGGTATAAGCAAAGGGACAGCAGCACAGGGGATATGCTCCGCGTTTAAGGAACTACCAGAAGTACTATGTGTGAATTTGTTTACACTACAGTCCCCTGCATATGAACCTTCAAGTTGCGAACTTTCAAAGATGCAGATGTGCTTTGGCATGTCCAGTCACGTAAGTTAGTTTATGTGTCTGGCATACATTGTCACATGCGTGCATCCTCTACAAGTGCTTGTGTTTTTGTGTCCTTCACTGTACAGTACTGTATAGGGTACAGTAGTACAGTATCGTTATTTCAAGCCCAGGATGTCCAGAGGCCAGCGTAAAAGCAGCTGTGATGTAGCTGGTACTTTTCAAGGTACTGTCCTATAAGATTAGAAATGTTTTATTTGATTTTTGTGTTTGTTTTTTAATGTAATATTCGTGTGAAAAGTATTATAAACCTATTACAGTACGGTACTATATAGCTGATTGTTAGTTGGCTAACACTGTTGGATTCAGGAACAAATTGGACTTAGGAACACACTCTCAGAACGGAACTCATTCATACGTAGAGGACTTACTGTACATATCAAGGGAATAGTGTGGCCAGAGATGGGACTAAAAAATACTGAAGAAAGACAGACTAAGAAAGGCTCAAGGACCATGCTATGGTATTTGGAGTTTATTTTAGACTCAAGATTGCTTCCTCTTAAGTGGGATAAGCATTTGCTGAAAACAAGAACCTTTCTTATTTTACCATTGTAATTGACATATTTGGGGGGGTGTCTATCCAACTCACGTGTTTCCCTTTCTTTTGACCCTCCCCCTACTCCACAGCAGGCCACTTAGAGGTCAGTCATGTGTGAGTTTTACAGCCCTGCTCCTCTGACTACCTACCATATGCGGAGTTATCAGACCCCTGACCCAAGGTGGGCCAATCAGGTTCTTTTTTACATGAGTTTCTTCATCATAACAGAGAATTCCTGGGAACTGAGTTAACTAATGGTAGGTCTCAAGAAGGAAGACAGAGGGCAACTGCAATTTGAGTTCCCAGGACCTCAATATTGATGTATTTCCATGCTTTCTGAGGCTGCTTGATTTAGCCCTTTCATGACAACTTCAGTATCCTTCCAATGAATATCCTTTTTTGAATAAGCTAGCTCAAGTTATTTTCTGCTGATTTGCAAAGCAAAGAAACCACTAATACAGTTGATTTTACTTTTAATGTTTTATTATTCTTCTAGGTGATTTTCCCTTGGCAGATAATGATCTCTTCCCAAGAAAAAAAAATGTTCCAGGTATTGCACTCACACAGTTCCCTAGTAACTAACTAGTTATGCTCATCATTCAACAACCCACTGAATCAAAGTCTCAATTTTTTCATTAAGATTGTATCACTAGGTAACCTACTAGAAGGAAGATCCAAATACCAAAATCCTACTTAAGAATTAGCGAGATATATCTGTTTCTGTGCTTAAGTCCATTTATATGGAGCTGGCTTTATCTGTTCATTCACGTGTTTAAGAATGACCAGTTGCATTTTGCATCTACTTAACAGCTGAAAGTAAATTCTGAGCAGCCGTATTTACCATTGTCAAGACCTCCGTAAATTAGCTTTGCCATTAGAGATCACATGTACCCGGGGAAGACATTCAGTAGCTCTCACTGTGGCTCAGTATTTCAAATGAAATGCTTTGCCCATCAGTATGATTCCTTCTGCCCTCTCACCTTCCTGAGCTACCATCTGGGTAGAGATGAATGAAAGCATTGCCAAAAAATGCTTTATCAAACAATAGGTGTCACTATGTGACAGCAACCAAAGATTAAGCTGTTACCTCGGTGACAAGACCAGAATAAAAGGGTCCCATAGACTTACATTTAGTATAGAGAGAGACCTGCTGGTTTGGTTGGGTGTGGTTTGTATTCCAGCCAAACTGACACATGTATCGCAATCTCTGCTGTCCAATGAGTCCCTGTGATTGGGAAGAGTCAACAGTGGACATCTTGCTAGTGTCCAGGAGCCTGAGAAAATGAACTTGGGAAGCCTTTGTCTAATAGGCAACTCTAAAACCCTTCAAGTCAAAATGCAAGTTTCAATTCTATGCTCTCACCAAGGAACAAAATATTACCAGCTCTCATCCATTATAGCTATTAATATCATCAACTCACGTTTGAAAAGGTTTCAGTTCTGAACCTCCTTTCTCTCTATCAGATGGAGTCCAAGATAGGTTCAAATGAGATTGTTAAGAGTCCAGACTGTAGAATTTTCGCTGGCCATCTGAGTCGCTCAGAAAGCCCTAAGCACCCTCCTTGTCCATGTATCATAATAAAACAAATTATTCTGGTGTCACAGACCTTGAATACCTACTAACCTTGATAAGCACTTACATCTAAACAAAAAGGGAATCAATCTGCATCTTCCTTTCTGCTGGCTAACATAATGCTTCATTTTACAGTCTCCATTAAGGGTTATTGCTATCTTCACATACCACATTAGGCAGTATGTGTCCATTGTTCATGCATAGTTCCATCAGAATGTTTCAGGTTGAAGACATTTTCACAATGATGTGGCTTTTGTCCCGTCCTGATGCTATTATCTTGAATGTGTTTATCCCAACAGGTCTCTCAAAACCTGAAAACTGCCTTCTGTGAGAACATGTCAGTGATCACCTTTGTTAACAATCAGAATTAACAATGCTTACTACTGTATATAAAATAGATAACGAATAAGGACCTTATTAGTTATAGATAACTAATAAGTTCCCTATAGCACAAGGAACTCTACTCAATATTCTGTAATAACCTTTATGGGAAAAGAAACTGAAAAAGAATGGATATATGTGTCACTGATTCACTTTGCTGTACACCTGAAAATGATACAACATTGTAAATAACTATACTCCAATAAAAAATTTAAAACAAAAAGGATTAACAATGCTCAAAGTCTCACCAAGCCTCAGTGAGCAAGCACACACACACAAACACACACAAGTGCATGCACACACAAGCATGCAGCTTGCCTGGGTGGGCAGATAGATCAAACTGCAAAGATTCTTGGGCTGACCTTAATTAATTGAAACCTGAATAGACTCAAGAAATCCCTTGAAGGAATCATAGCATTCTAAACCAACTTACCAGGTTGAAGCTTCCGATCAATCCCTGCCCGGCCTTTGAATTAGCATTTTCTCCTCTGATCTATGGCCTCTTAATTTTCCAGGGCAGAGGAAACAAACCACAGGCATTCATGAAACACGCAACTCTGTATGAGAGGAAATCGGAAGCATACTCCTGCTGGAAACCACAAATAGTTGAGTTAGAATAATTGAGAAATGGCGACTTGTAGGTAGGGTAACACAATTATTATAGATGTAAACTTTGGGGAAGTAAAAACCAAAAGTCTTAACCAAGAAAGATAGATGCACTCCATGAAAAAGAATGATCGCCAAAGACTCATTTCACAATGAAAAAGCATATAAGTAGTGGCTGCAGAACACTAGTCCAACAGTGACAAATAGCTTGGTCAGAGATCAAAAATTAACGCATAAAATATTGATATTTTAAAATTGAGTTTTCATAATAAAAAACATGAAAGAACTATTTTCTCTTGGTATGTTTGGCAATCATATTTTAATGTATATTCAGCTATTACTTATATTATATTAGTCCTGTGCTCTTTTTATGTTCTGATTCCATTTCAAATCAATAAAGAATAGGTCTGGAATATTTTGATATTGTGAAAAGTCAGACTCTTGAATGCCCAATTCTTAATGTTTTTATTACTGATTAATCACATTGTGTTATGAAGAAACTAGATTCTAAAATTCTAATGGACAGGTAAAGCATCTTTAAATTTTGTTCAGAGCCTTGTGTGAAGTAGTTAATGATGATGGAAGAGATTCTGATAAATAAAAATAAGAGAAGCTCTGGCAGAACTATTTTATTTTTATTTTTGGTAGAACTATTGATCCTTGGAATATAGGGGTGTCCTGCAAAGAGTTTAAAATATAATAGCATTCCACTCAGAAACTAGTCCTTTATGTGTAGGTCCAGTGAAAGGAAGAAAAAAACACATATTTATAAAACAAGGACTCTATGCCAGTGTCTGGGGTAAGCCCTGGGGAAGGAAAAGGGAATGAGACTTTGCACCTGCTCTGTAGAATTTTACAGCCTGGAATGGAGTCTGACAAGAAAGCAATCAAAACACATATAATGTGATATGTGCTTGATTTGCCCGTGCAAGCCTGAAAATCATTTCAATATCATCATCCCCTTAATCTTCATGATTTTCCTATGAACCTGGTGTTAATTATTATCTTAGTTCACTGGGACATTTTGAGACATTGAGAGATGACCTAGAGTTAGGTAGGAAGTCTAGACATGGAACTCAGTTTCCCCACTCCTAGCATCAGGGAGTGGTTGTGTTTTCCACAGCGTTTCTACAGGAGTAGAGCCTCTGGCTATGTCTAAGTTCCTCCCAGAAGAATGCAAAGCCCAGGCAAAGCTGCTTAATTTCACTTGTGCTGGTTACTTCACCTCTCAGCCCCACACGAGGTTGGCAATGCCCATCAAAAGGTTGGAAGAATATTTATGGGATACCATAAATACCAATTCAAAGAATCTGAAAACCAAGCGCTGTCATTCAGAATTTCTCCACATGCTCAACCCTCTTATTACAATGTAATCATCATCAATGTAATCATCCTCTTATTACAATGCCAAATTCAAGCTTACTAAAAAAGGCGGGGAAACATGTACTCTGAAAAAACGGGAGTCATATTTTTTCAGAAATAAAAATACTCTTATGGTGACTGGAAGCTCTACCTAGAGGATTTCAAAATAAATTTTAAAACCAGTAAAATTATTTAAGGGTGAATACCTGTTTTATCCAAAGACTTTTTACGCTACAAAAGGGTTCCCTATAGATTTTCTCTAAATGATGAACTCCCCTGGTGCATTTAAATGTTATTTACAGATCATTAACTACTCACAAAAAATGCTGATGCAGAAAAACTGCCAAAGTATGAGAATCTCCCATTGATTAACCAAAATTAAGAAGAGGATGACTGAAAGATGGAATTCAGTTTTCCAGAAATGAATTTTTCATAATGAATTTTGGAATATGTCTATGATGGCAAGATTTCTTCCTGAACACAAACAGAACCCATATTTTAAGAACATTATTTTTAATGCTAAAGTATTTGGGCATGAAAATATTAAAATTTGTCAAACTATCACCTGGGTATCGATAATTAGGTGATTTTCACAGTTTTAAAAATTCAATAAATAACATAATTAATATACAAGTGTACAAAGTTTTGCTCACATTTGCCCACATTCTGCTTGATCCCTTAGTACTGACTTGTAGAAGTTATGGATAAAACGCACACATTTTTTAATGTTCCTGATATAAATTGTTCAAATACTTTTCAGAAATATCATTCTGACATATGTTCGCTTCACCACAATGGCCTTCTTACTGAATCTTCCCCAGAAGTGGGCATGAACATTGTGAAAGGGTTCCTAATATTTTAGTTGAAAATGGTACTTTTTGTTATTTATTTTAAAAGAGTTTGATTACAAATAAAGTTGAACACATTTATTATTTTAATTAGTGGTTTGTATTTTATTCTGTAAACTATCTGCTTTGCCCTTGTAGCATTTTCCTGCTGAGAGTCTCAGTACTTTCCTTATTGATTTGTATGAGTTCTTCACATATCAGGGATGATACTTTCTTTCACATTGGTTACAAATGATTTTTCTAGTTAGATGTGTGCACTTTAATTTTGTTTGTTAAATTTTTAACATGTGTTTTTTGTTTATTCACCAATTTTTACTTAGAAACTTTTTCTCCATAAATTACATAAAGAAGTCATTTATGTTTTCTTCTATTGTTTTCAGTGTTTTTCTTTTAAATGCCTTTACCAGCTGGATGAGTAAGGCTGCTCTCCTAATATCTCTGAAACTGTTTTCTCCTTCATAGTGTGGAAATTATAGCTATCTTGCAAAGTTCTGGGCATTCTATGAAGTGATATTTGAAAGCTCTTTGTCCTCAGGAGCTGACAAAAATGAAATTTCAATAATATTTATTACTATAGCTGATAGAATATGATATGCTGAAAAGTTCCAATATATCTTAACCAAGCAAAGCAAAACAAAATGCATCTTTCATAGCTTTGAACAACGCAGAAGCCAGTATGCTTTGGCCAGATGTAAAATAATTAAATTTTATATGAGCATCTTTGAACCAAATCTTATGATGACTTTTTACCCTTTTGTTTTCCTTGTTTTTATTTTTTTCTCCTTAAAAACCTTCTCCAAATAACACACAATAAGAGGCTGCCCCAGCCCCCCGCCTCACTGCCTGGTTTAATATGGCTTGAACTGTCTTCTCACATCCCCAGCTCCTATATGAATCATTTTCAGCACTGAGTTCTGATCATTATATACAAGGTCACTTTTTAATTAGAACAATATAGTAAAACATATGCTCAGAAGATAAATGAGGTACAAAGCTAGCTGTGCTACTGTGAACCCTTTTATTGGAAAGTCCTTAAAAATAATAAGCGTCATGTATAGTCCAGGGGCCTTTGCAACATATTTCAGGACAGCAAAGTGCCTGCCATAGTGAATGAATACCCTGTTATAGTGAACAATCATTTGGCAGCATAGGTTATTTTAATGGACACATCACTTTTAGCGAAGCCTTCGCCATCTGTTCTGCCCTCTAATTACAGATGCAAAAGGAACATAATTCACAATTGCATCATAAAAAAGTAAGATATAAGTGATTTAAATGCATGTGGATCTTCCTTATTCAATGCAGCATGCAGCTGTTATGTTGTTTTCATGTTTCAAACACAAATGAGGATAGAAATTGTTCTTCTCTGATGGAGTGAATTCCCTGATACAGGACATTGTGGGGTGTGAATAAATGCAAAAGTGTTTCCTCTTCTAGCACCTTCCTGTCACATGAGAGGCGAGGCTATTGTGTAATGCACTCTGTGATCTGTTACCATGTGTGATAGAAGGAATGTTTGTGTTAAAATCTAATTTTCAGTTGATTCTTTATTAGGTTTTCTCATCTCAATGACTGCTCATGTACGTGTACTTTTGTAATAACCAAATAGTTGGCTAGAGGTTGATGTGTTATAACAAAGAAATCCTCCTTCAGAGTAAGGTGAGTGCACTGGTTACCCCAATATCAAACAGGCAATTCTTGGCATAAGCCTACGTATATCTTATTTGAATCATTTTTGATTTTTCAAGACTAACTCTTTGGAGTTAGTTAGAGAATTCCCATTCTCTAATGTTTCAAAAATACTTCAAGATTCCCTCGTGGATTTACAAGTGAATGATTACTTATTTGGGGGAGGATATCTTTTTTTTCTTTTTATGGTACGCAGGCCTCTCACTGTTGTGGCCTCTCCCGTTGCAGAACACAGGCTCCGGACGCACAGGCTCAGCGGCCATGGCTTGGGCAAGTGGGATCTTCCCGGACCAGGGCACGAACCCTTGCCCCCTGCATCAGCAGGCAGACTCTCAACCACTGTACCACCAGGGAAGCACAGGATACCTTAATATACAAGCTTGAAGGTGAATTTACTTCCTCATTGAGAATCTGTAAAACTTCCAATGTAATTTAGTGCTGACACAATCACAATGTATCCAGAATACAATTTTGCTTCTTCTTCTTCTGAATTTTTTGGCCTTGTTGGGTCCTCGTTGCTGGGCATGGGCTTCCTCTAATTACAGCAAGCAGGGCTACTCTTTGTTGTGGTGCATGGGCTTCTCATTGTGGTGGCTGCTCTTGTTGTGGAGCACGGGCTCTAGGTGCATGGGCTTCAGTAGTTGTGGCACGTGGGCTCAGTAGTTGTGGCTCGTGGGCTTAGTTGCTCCACAGCATGTGGGATCTTCCTGGACCAGGGATCGAACCTGTGTCCCCTGCACTGGCAGGCAGATTCTTTTTCATTTTATTTTATTTTAAGATTTATTTACTTATTTTATTTATTTTTGGCTGCATCGGGTCCTAGTTGAGGTACGTGGGATCTTCGTTGAGGCATGCGGGATCTTTAGTTGTGGGTTTTCTCTTCTCTAGTTGTGGTGTGCAGACTCCAGGGCATGTGGGCTCTATAGTTGTGGTGCTCAGATTCCAGGGCATGTAGGCTCTGTAGTTTGAGACACACAGGCTCTTGTTGAGGCTCACAAGCTCAGTAGTTGTGGCACGTGGGCTTAGTTGCCCCACAGCACGTGGGATCTTAGTTCCTTGACCAGGGATGGAACCCGTGTCCCCTGCAATGCAAGGCATTCTTTACCTCTGGGCCTCCAGGGAAGTCCCCCAGTTTTGCTTCGTAAAGACAAAGTTTGTTAACTTTATTCTAGAGATGCTCAATTTGTTTTCAATCTATGAAGCTGGATAGTTAAATGAAATGTTAATAATGTAAAATATTTCATTTTTAGAACTAACTACTGGGGTAATGGTGCTAAAAATAAATGGAATTAATTGGTGAAGAGTGCAAATAGCTTAAAAAGCCAAGCACATTTTTTAAAATTCCATGCTGTACCCCTGTCAGGGATTGGAAAATTTTGTCCTGCAAAACTTTGTGTTTCAGATTCTCTGTGGTTCTACTAAGAATGATTTACACTTCTATAGTCATTGCTAATAAACAGGTGCTTTGAAGATGTTTGTTAAGTACTTTAAAAATCCATCTTCCCTCCAAAATAAAATTTATATTTCTAATTTACCAAACAACTAATTTTTTACAGATTAATGAGATAAACAATAGTTAGATGATCTAAACATCAACATTGCAATTATTGTTTTCAGAATGTATAAATTTAAAAGACTGTATATTGTATGTGCATGCATTATAACTAATATACAAACAAATAAATGTTACATTATTTATGGACATACATGTACATACATACAACAGAGATTATATTCAGCAAAACAAGATGATTCACCCAGATCAATTCCTTACATCACATTGCTTCCCATTGGTCAAAGCCTGTGTAAAATTGATTGTTAAATATTTTGCATGCCACCTTTACATGACATTTATAAGAATTAAAATATAATGCTAACCAGGGTTGCTCCTGAAAGATTATAAGATAGTAATCCTCTTTATATTGTCTTTCCAAATTCTAATTTTTTTGTAATTTAGTACTTATAATCTTTTAAATAATCAGAAAAGGTATATTTTAAAACCCCAAACAAAAACGAATTTGAGTGTTACTCTAATCCATTTTCTAACCTACTACTGAACTCATGTTTTTATGAGACTCTGTCCTAGTTTGGTACAGACTTTGTTTGTAATTCCTCTGCATGTCATATAAAACTTGATCACACATTGAATTAAAAATAACCAACCAATTCATTATATCAACTAATTCATAAAATAGCTTGGTAATTACCATTATTCATAAAAAATTATCACCATGTGATAATGCTATTTTTTTTGGAAAAAATAGCATGCAATCAGAAATTTCCATCAAATTCACCTGAATATTCTTTCGTGTTTCCATGATACTCTCTTTTAGAAAGTACTAAAGGGATGCTTCCTTATCACAGGGATTCCCAAACCTCAGGTAGCAGTAATATGAAAGATGTAAAGACAATGAATTAAAAAATAAAATGTATTTAATGATTTAAAACTTATTCTGAGATTACATTTCTTATATCTTTTTCTAATTTTTTGGTATTTTTATGTTTTTTATTTTATTTTTTATTTTTATTGAAATATAGTTAATTTACAGTGTTGTGTTAGTCTCAGGTGTACAGCAAAGTGATTTAATTATACATATAAATATATATATTCTTTTTTTACATTCTTTTCCATTATAGGTTATTACAAGATATTGAGTATATTTCCCTGTGCTATACAGTAAGTCCTTGTTGGTTATCTATTTTATATATAGTAGTGTGTATATTTTAATACCAAATTCCTAACTTAATTAAAATTTGTAATAAATGATGGAATAGGAAAACTTCTGCTGCCCCTCACACTAATTTTTATTTCTTTGTAAACTTCAAAATCTGTTTGGGAATTTTTTAACTATAGCTTGAGAGGAGGTGAGCAGGGGAAATTTGGAAGGTTAAAAAAAAATCTGTTAAACATCTTTTTTACTTTTCTCAGTTAACCAGCTATGTGGACATATTTTTTAAATCCAGGTTATAACTGAGTAACTCTGTAACTGACATTAGGATGGATCAAGTATAAAAAACAACAAATTCGGTGTTAACATCCCATGTGTTCAGACATACATTTAAATTTTTTCTTTTATTTTTAAAATTCTTTTTGATAGCCAATAAATTTTACTAGAAAAAAAAATGTGAATTTCAGGAAAGTCCAACTGAAAGGAATTGTGTCCTTGATAATAGTGTCTACACCTAAAACCCTTTACATTATTTTTACTTCAGAAAATTTCAGAAAAAAAATGTCAAATTAATATTTCTGGACATGCTGCTTTCTGGACAAGATTGCCTCACTAGTTGTTATTCAAATGATCAGTTCTTTTACTTAAATATGCATTAGTTGCCCTTGGAAAGGACAAATGAATCACCAGCAAAATGTGTCTTACCTTAACTCTATTTTTCAATTAAATCACAAATAATTTCTCTTGTTTTACACAGTTTTAAATTGCATTTAGTTTAAAGGATGTGTGACTTGTGAAAAAAGTTGTTGCTGGTCAACCATAAATTCAGCTTCAGTTCAGACATTTCAGAGGAGTCAATTGCTAGCAAACTTTAAAATGAACTTAAAAATAAATGTATTTATTGAATGGCCTGTAAGTGAATCCATTTTTTGCATCAAGGATGCTAAGTAAGGCCCAAATTGGAGGTGAGAGGTGGTCACAGATACTTTCCCTACAACGGATCCCCCTCCCCAGAAGAGTGTCTCCTGTGATACATGAGAAGCAATGATTCCTAGTTGTATATTAATGAAGTACAACAAAGTCTTTGCTCTGGGAAGATTAACTGAGTCTAGTATTATAAGTCCTTTACTAAGACCACACAACCAAATGTAGTATCATGTTAATACTGGAACCATGGTCGTCATTTTGGTCACTGATACCCAACGACATTTAAGGAGGTATGGATAAGAGTGGTGATGATGAATGATAGATGATGTTGATGATGGTAATGGGGATGAAGAGGATGATGCTGATGATGCAGATGAAGGTGATAATGGTGATGAATATGATGCTGCAGAATATGATGATGGTAATATTTAACACATATAAAATGACCATGTGTTAAGCTCTTTTCTAATTGACTTTTTTGTTACATTTAATTCTCTCAACCACCCTGTGAGAAAGTCACTGGCACATTAGAAAGGACACACTACCAGCATGAGAAACTCTAGGGAATAGCACTGGTTCTGTGAAAATCTTTAGCAACTTATATCAGCTCACCTATACCAGCTCTAATGCCTTACACTGTCAATCCATTCTTGCTTGGCAAATACTTGTGATTAGGATAATTGGAGGAAAACAGTTCAAAAGTATTTTGAAATTAATTAAAATTTTCAAATGTTATTGTTATCTGAACTATATAAACATATACACAATATATATATACTAAGTAACTTATTTCCCCAAAATCAAAATAAATGACTAAGTCAGCATATAAATCCAGAAACAGTGAAAACAAAACAACAACCAAAAAGCCCTGAAACGCAGCATTTCTGTGCTTAAGACAACAAAAGGTAATTAAGCTTCTATCAACGTACAGCTGCTATATAAAAAACACTGGGTTAGATGCTGTGGTGGAGATGAAGAGAATTAATATCCATCTTCAAGGAGCTTCCCATCCAATTAGGAGTACAAAGGTCAACTCATAGAACTACCACAATGTAAGACTGAAAGATGGAGCATTTCTAGTTAATTAAATAGAAAATACCAAAACATTTTCTTCTTCCTTTTAAACTTCCTTCATAACTTTTATCCCAATTGGACGGGAGTCATCTCTCCTACCAGGGTTTTCATAATCCTTTGTCATTCTTTTAAAACTTGTTCTTCTTTGGACTGAGCCTGTCTGCACCTCCATTTTCACATCTGTGAAATGGAATACTAAGTAGCAGTCTTACAGGATTATTGTCAGTATTAGATGAGTCAATGACAATAAAATGCTCAGAATATTTCCTGGCACATAAAAGGCACTCCGTCAATAACTAGTGTCATAATATTATTGTAACTACCTACTTCTATACCTAACTTCCTGACCAAATGTATAAGTTTCACACAAACTTGTTCACAACTCTAACAGCTTCTAGAAGACTGCATTAAGTATTTTATGTGTTTTTCAAAGGAGAATAATGAAGTATATGATAAATGCTAATGGTGCAATTAGTATCCCGAGGGAAAGTGTTCACTGGTCTCTAGAGAAATCAAGGCAGGCTTGCTGAGGAATGTGAGTTGAAATGTACAAGGGAACAAAAACTATCTCCTTCTGGGTGGAAAAACAAGGTTGAGGCACAAGTCAGGGGAACATAAATAGAAGAGAGGTGGCTAGAAGAGAGAATTATATTAGGTAAGTGATGAAAAAGGGAACTCACCTAGGGTGTTACTGCAATAATTTAGGTATGAAATCTGACAGCCTCAACTAAACAGGGCAACAGAAATAGGATAGAATCAGGACGTAGAAGTAAGAAAAACTCAGTAGGACTAGATTGCTGGCATACAGGGAGCAACAGAAAAAAAGAGAAGAAAAAATTCAGAGTTGCAGCTAAAGTTCTGAGTGTGGACAACAAAAGCAATGATAATCATACAAACAGGAAAATGAAAGAGAAAGCACAGCTCATTTTTCTAAGGGGAGACTGGAATTGAGTTTAAGATATGTCGAGTTTGAGGTTCACAGGTCATCAAATTGGACATGTTTACTAAGTTATTATCATGTGAGGTTGCAACACTGAGGGGAAAACAAAGTTAGAGAATTAGAAACAACAGTTAATTCCTTAATTCAAGTGATCCGTGTCCTTGTAAATTTGGTATCAAGATGCATAGTTAAAAAAAAAAAAGATGCATAGTTAATCACAGGCCCTCAACAGAAGTCTCTTGGGGCCAGCATCAATGAGAAGAGGGACAAAACCAAGGCAGCCATTCTTTTTCTGATCATGTTCTCTTGGCCTTGGTTCTACAAGGATGCAGGGTATGGGGGCTGCTGCTGTACTTTACACAGAGGGAGTTCTTCAGTCTTTGGATCAAAAAACAACATCCTTTCTTTTCTCTGCAGCCACAGTCTAGCTCTGGGAGACAAAGTGAGTGAGAAATAAAGGAAGGCCTTGCTGGCTCAGTCCAGCTCCCAGTACACACACCAGAGGGACAACGTGGCCCACAGCCTGTATCAGCATAAATACAAGTGGACTGAAATATCTCTTTTACCTAAAAGAAAGCTTTAATAGCATGCAAATAAAAATTGTTTTGTTTTGTTTTGTTTTTTTCAGAAGGTAAGACCTTGGACAAGCCAGAACACAAATATTTATTTAAAAGAATTTTTAAACTCTGATTCAGACTAGGAAAGCCAAGCCAGTCACTGAATCCCGTGGGGCAGCCACATGCAGGGGTCTCTGCCTGGAAAGTCTGTTTTTAACGGTGTATTTACAAAACCATGTGTCCTCAACCAGAACTAAGAAAACCCCAAAGACATATCAATTCCAAGTCCACGACACAGGTCTAAATAAAGAGTAGAGGAAATGCTTGGTCCTGTACACACATCAAATTCACGGACCTTTCCAGATATGATGCCAACAATACCTTAAATTGAGATTATATTCTTTAACGTTCAATTATTCAATTGAAAATTATCTTATTTTTTCCCATGTTTACTTATAATGCAGCTCACTGTTAAAATATAGGGGACTAGAGAGAAAGAAAACAATCATTCAGATATGTGTAGTTTGTCCATCTTACAGATAAGAAAACTAAGGGAGATGAAATGATTGTCAAAGTTCCATTAAGAGAGCACTAGACTAGACTAGATTAGACTAAAACAGAAGTCTTCCCAGCACCCAAGCCATGAGTTTTTGCAACAAAATTGTTGCCTCTCAGGTAGAAGTGCCTCAGAAGGAAACATTGAGAGACACTCCCCACACCAAGGTTTGCCAGATAACCCTTAACGGAAAGTTCTTTCTGTGTTTTGAGTCAGGGGATAGGAATGAAATGGATAGAGTAGAGAAAGAGGAGAATCAAGACCAGTCACTTTGCCGCATTCGAGAAGATCTGCTTAAAATGTTCAGTCTCTATTTTAGACTTTGGCAGTGAAAACCTGTGGAAACATGTGCCCTCTGGAAAAGAATGGGCTAGAAGAGGCAAATCTGGACATAGAAAAGTAGAACAAATGTTCCAGTAGCTCACATCTCATCATCCCATAAAAATCCCCCAGATATAACCTACACTTTTCTCTTTCCCACAACTTCAGACTGGGTTTCTGTTTGCTCATATTCAACTTTTTTCCTGCTACAAGGAAGCTTAGCACTTCACATTTGAGAGCTGCCAAATGTCAGACTATGTAGATCGTCAGAGAGTCGGGAGGATGAAGGATGAAGAGAACCCAGAGGAATGTCTGAGAGCCTAGAGGAATGAAGACCCAAAGGCTCTGGGAAGAGAAAGGGGCAATTGATCAGGCAGGGGCAGAGGGACAAAGTTAGGCTCACCTTGTTGTTTTCCCCTGAAACCAACCCTGAGATATGAAAATGGAAGTGGCATTCTGAGATAACTTGCAAGTTTCTGGAAACAATCAAGACTCTACTGAAGTATAAGTGAACATATATCTTGGAACATATATCTTGGAAATAATGAATTTGGGAACTCCAAAAGCAAAAACAAAAGGCAATGAATGAAATCCATCTTCTTCAAGACATAATGCATTCATTAGTAAGACAAAATTATTGCCACATAACTATTCAAAAGCAAATCATGGTAAGTTCAGAACAGCTACTCTAAGTTCATGATATGCATCAGCTACAGGCTTCCCCTAAAGAGGAGGTTAAACCAGTGTGAATGGGAAGCTAGTCAGTATGTCCTCTATTTTCAAAAAACTTGGTTCCCAGCTTGCAACTATTAGTTTTTAGAGTAAATATGTTTACTTAAAAGATTCATAGAAAGTAACTAATATCAAATAATTTCCCATCAATGTGCTATCTTTAAATCTTAGCCTCGAGCAATGTTCTCTAAAAGGAGATTGGAGCAGAGCTGTAGAGAATAGAGTTTCAAAATAACTTGGATGAAGAATATATTCTCAAATGATGCAAAGAGGTGTCATCAATAGAAGGAGACTCTAAACTCACAAACTTGAGAGGGAAATGGGAAGGGAAACTCAGCTAGATGTTATAAACTGGCTAACGTACAATTGATCTGAGTTCCACTGTAGGAATTTAAGTGGAACTCCCTCTGGCATTCATATCCCAACTGTAACTTTTGTTCAGCTTGGAAACAAGGGACCTGTAGGGATTTGAGCTACCACACCCTTCTCTGTCCATATATAAAATACTTTTGGATAGCTCTTTAGAACCTCTCTGCTCTGAGACCCTTAAGTTCACTCTGAAGACAGAAAGGTCTAACTTGAGTGAGATGCTTGTCATTGGGGATGCTCAGACATCATGGTCCAATGAGCCTTTTTAGAGGGTGAAAAGACAGGTCTGAAATGGTGCTGTGCACTCAGCATATCTAGAATGACATTCAGGAAAAGTGATCCTCTCTAGCTAATTGAACTTGGCCATAAGCCTTCAAGTCCAAATGGGTTCTGTGTTCTGTATTTCAAATTCCTTCTCTGCTAACACAAAAAGAAATACTACAAAAGGCTTATCTTTGCTGATGCCCAGTCAAATAAAAACTAATGATTAAGAAAATAAGAAAAAATCCTAATGATTACAACAATCAAATGCCAACAGACCACACAGCTGATGTGTCCCTGCCTTCAACACATAGAAATCTTAAATGATTGCATTCTACTTATGTGCTTGTTTTAAAGTCTTATTACCAAAATGTTCCCAGGAAAGCATTGTATTGTCTGGCCTTGGAATACCCAGAAAGATACCAACGTGGGTTTTTAAAAATCTTTTAGATCATATCATTGTACATGGTTTTCAGACTTGCTTCCTGCATCCGTTTTTCCCCTCTAGGACCATTTCCAGGGATCTCAAGAAAATGAAAGAAACCATTGTGACCAAGCTAGAATACATGAAAACCATACCACCTCCTCACACAGGACAAGGAACGGATCCCATGACTCTGTACCTGCCCCTTATCTTCTCCCTTTTCTTCCAGCTACACGTCCACTCTGCACCCTCATTGCTACCCAGGCCAACTCTACCGTGGTTCCCTAGAAAAGGGAAGATGGTTATATCTCCTGGGGCCATGATGTGAGATCTGGGAGGAAGTGTTGTCTTTGGGGAAAGAGCAAAATTGTGTGACTACCTTAAAGTCAATACTATTTATCTACACCTCTTGTCCTATGGGCTGACAAAAGGACACCACTGTTAGACCCAACCCCCCTGCACAGCTGCAATAGAAAGAAGGCAGGGACTTGTACTTTCAAGTGTCAGACCTTTTGTGCCTGACTACTAGTTTATGAGGCTGATGTCAAGCATGGCAGTCAATGAAGTCTTTGTCCTAGGTGTACAGGGCAGGACAGTGGAAAAACTGCCCTCTCTTATATACCAGGCTCATCTATCTTCCTCTCACCCTGGTTCTCAACTTTTCTGTCTCTTGAGCCGACAGAGAGAGGATCCCTCCTGGGTTAATGTACTGGAAAATTGCTCTGCATGTTTATGTGGGGGTCGCTTCCAAATGAAAGAAAAAAGGAAAGGAAAAAAAGAAAAACAGGGAATAAGAGTCAGTTTTTCCCACTGAACTCATTGGCCTTATGCATGTGGGTCTGACCCTGATTAAGAAAATCTCAATGGCCTGCTAGGAGGTTTATTGTCCAGTTTGGCAGAACGCACTTCCGATTGAATTTTTTTATTATTTATAATCGCAGAGTGGTTTTGAACAACGACTCCCATCATCCATCCCACCACCGACTACACACACACACACACACACACACACACACACACACACACATCCAAGCCCTTAACTTTGAAGAGGCCACATGTACTCGCATCCAGTTTTCCTCAGAACAATCTATACTCCTCTTTAGAGCTGGTTTCCTCAAGGCAATTCTTTATAAATAGCAAATATGTTGTTTTCATACAGTTACATGGAAGGTTGGACTGTGTGAACTTTGCCATGGACTTGGACCCCAAAGGAGACCACCTTCCATGAAATCATATTCGCTTATTTTAACTCTCTTTTTTAGCTGAACATAATATCCTCAATCACCAAACTCTTCCCTCACTCCCAAATTTTATTCCTCCATGCAAGTCTTGAGGCTAAAACAAAATGTCATGTAAGTGTTTAAGGCATCATCAATTATGTATGCTCGTGTCTGCAGTGGCACCAAGAGATTTTTACAAAACCAAGCCAAGTCCTTCCAGAAACTTCTAAACAAAAATCATGGCAAATTGGAACACAAGAGTCTGGATAATTGTAACTAATGCAAGACATGTCCTCTAGAAGCCAGCAGACACACAGCAAGTGTTTTTGGGTTTTTTTTCAGCAAATGAAGAAAAAGAACTTTGCAGCTCAGAGCATTTTCTTCTTTCTTCAACCCAATTTCCAGAAATTGCTTTATGTTTCCATTGACTATTACTTTGTCCAGAGAAATTGGAGGTGGGGGAATATTTGCACATAAAAGCTCTAATTCTCGGTGACAGAAGGAAAAATTTTTAAGGGAAATTTGTGGAAAAGTCACAAAAGTGACTCAAATAAAAAAGTTTAATCAAAGAGTAGAATTAATATTACATCCTCAACCTCCCCTCAGTTGTGAGTTCTGTCCTCATTTTGAGTTGAGGACCACAACCTCTGAGACAAATCCCACATGAAGTTATAATTCCCTCATAACTGAATGACCAAACCATCTCTCCTGTTGGGAATTTTTTTTGCAGAAGGTGACAGAACACAATTACAACCGATTTTTTATTCTACATATGATGTCCAAAACCGAGACCGTTCTGTGAAAAGATTTGATTCTAGCTTGGGAAGAATTTCCTGGGTTGTTGATATTTTCTCTCTTTATCATTCTCACTGTATATTTTTCACCAGGATTTCCCCTGCTTGAAATCTAACTTTCTTTTCTGCAGTTTCCAATACTCTCCCACTGACAACCATGGGGCTCATTTAAATATTTAGCAAGATGATAAAAAGAAATGGGGTGAAGCTGACAAATCAAGCCCAGGAGAGGGGGGCCGTTAAGTCTAACACAAACATTAATAGGAACCCCTAATCTCTTCTCCTGCCCCCTTTTGTAGAAGGAGGTCAGAAGTGCCTGGTCCTCACGCCTGCTCCCTGAAGACCGATAACAAGCAGATGTTACTGTAACATGCTCAGGGAATCAAGCATAAATATGACCCCTGACCCCAGCTGTCAGCTGATCCACTGAGTCTCTTAGAAATAGACTCTTCACTTTGCTAAATTCCCCTTCTTTCCCACCATCCCCCTCCACTGGGCCTGGCGCCCCTGTCTCGGGTTTCTATGCCCGTGTCTGCTGCCCTGGCCCTTGCACAGTTGCACTCGGTGTGACCTTTCTCTTCAGGGAGGTCAAAGGCCTGAGACCTCAGGCTGGCCTCTTTTCTTGCTAAAGGCCAGCTGATGAATCATTTGTAACTTGAAGGGAACAGAGGAGAAGGGAGGGCTCTGAAGGCCTTTTGAGAGAAACAACTGTGGCCTATACATCAGCATTTACACTGTTCTGACACTTTCAAAACTCACGTTCCTCTCTGGGAACCACAGAAATAAGGGGGGACAGAAAGGTCTCACTGGCCAGGATGGAATGAATAAGAAGGAAAGAAAAAGAACATGATACCAGTCTTCAGGATTGTGTAACGGGAGGCTGTCCAGGAAAAGAAAGAGAGAGAGAGCAGAGAGAAATGTAGGCACACACACACACACACACACACACACACACACACACACACACACATTCTCACCCAGATTTCAGTTGGATCAGTCACTTTTTACAAAGTGAGAGAAAAAGATAGCGTGCATGTGCTTTTCCCCACTGCCATGAGAGTTTGGTCATCAGGACTTTGTTGAATGACTCAGAATTCTCTTGCTTATTATTTAGAAAGGTAGCAATCATTAACTTTGAAAAAAGAAACTCTGTATATATCTCCTTTAAGACAACCCCCCGTGAGTAGAATCAGGAGGGAGGGATGGGGTTGGAAGCTAGGATAGCTGTCTAAAACACCTTAGAAGGTATTTTGTTTTTCACTGCCCGATTCACCCTACAAAGTTCTAGTTCTAGTTTACACTTTGAATCTGTGAGCAGTGTATGTTTACTCTGAGGTCATTTGGGGTATCTTCAGTAGCCTTACAGGAAGGCTAAGTTTGGGACCTTAGAAGGGAGGTGGCATAGACCCAGCTGACTGTTTAGGCCCCCAAAATGAAAGCAAGTATAAGATGCTCCTAAGAGGAGCTCTATGGAAACAGCACGCCTTCAACTAGAACTTGATTTCTCAGTATGGAGTCCACCAATTTACAGGTCTTCAAAGAATTAACCGTTGTGATTATCTTTCAGCATTTTAAGAAATTTAGAGAGTAACAATGGAATAAGCTATAGGACTCAACCTAATAGGAATTTAGAAAAAATTTTGGTTCAATTTGGCTTTATCAAAGCTTCTTAAAAATGTCCTCAAAGCAGCCTTTGCTAACTTCAAATTTCCCATATTAAATTGTGTCCACTAAGATGCAAAATAAAACATAGAAATTATGTTTCCATCTTTGCTTAGAAATATATTAATGTACATAAATACTTGCTGGCTTGCTTTCTCTTTCCTTTCCTATTTTATTATTTCCTTATATCTGTTTTCCTCTTTTTTGACAGGGAAATGGGGAGAGCTGACAAAATGCTGGAAATATGGTTTCCCAGATCTTATTATATAAAAACATAAACTGAGACAGTGGGGGAACCAGTTATGCTTAGAATCTCTATTACTGGACAAGGCATCCCACAGATGACACTTCATCTTTTTTTTTTTTATTTTTTTACCACTTTTATAATTTTTTACCACTTCCATCCAAGTTTCTAGGAGCTCACCTTTAAATACAGAACCACTAAAGATTATGTTCCTTTGCTTCTCTGAACATGTTTTGCTCAGGAGTCTTGAATAACTCAGGAGTTCTCAAACTTGGTCGATCATCAGAAACACATGAATGTCTTTAAAATATGCAGATTCCTGGGCCAGATCCCATTTTGGCTGAATAAGAACGTCTGTGGATTTTTCTAGGAAATAGGTGTGTTTAATACATTATTGAGAGGATCCTTATAATTAGCTAAGCTTGACATCCACTCCCTTAAATAACACATAATTAAATTGCACAACCATGTCTAGACTGATACATTCTTTCTCAGGGTGAAATCTATACATAAGTTATCCCATTATACTTGGCTGAACTTTCCAGAGCCACAGTGTGAGGACAGAATTACCAATTAAGAGTTCTACAGTTACCTCAATCCATACACAAGATATCTATTCCTCTAACTCCAAGAGGTTTCCATGTTTCAATATAGAAAAATAAAGATTCAATCATACATCCCTTCTTCTTGGTTCTAAAGAGCCAATTGGGCCCAACTTTCTATTCTTTTTTATGGCTCTTCCCTCTGGAGAAAAAAAAAACCAAAACAGGAAATAATTTCTCCCCAGCCCGATAAACAAGCTATTGCCACCAAGATGGTCCAACTGACACGAATCACTAAAAGGACAACTGTTTTAGACAAGTTCACCAAAAATCCATTCCCTAAAGGCCCATGCTCCTGATTTTCCCAGATTGATTAATTTAATACAAACTTTTTATAGTTCATTATGTTTAGACATATTCTCCACTGCATTTTGCTGAAAGATCATCACTGTTTCACCTTTTTTTCTCTTAGGTAAATAGCATCCTATTCAGGTGTCCTTACTTGAAGATTAATTCTTCATTAGCATATGCCAACACTCTCACTGCTCTCTCTGGTTCTTTTTCTCTTGTCTCTTCTGCACCACAGTTTCTCTAAAATCTCCTAATTTGGACACAACACTGACCCTGCTATTATTGACCCCATCTGAAAGACAGGGGACTATCACACTTCAAATTTTGTGTTTAACTTCATTATATAGTCATTTATTTACTTTTCCATTCAACAGAAAAAGCACACAATGTCTTTTGGTTTCTGTAGGGGACATAAAGATAGATATAACATAAACCGACAAGAGTTTGCATCCTACTAGAGTAGATCAGGCAGCAAACAAATATAAAATAAGATAACAAATGCAGAGTGTCATAACCAAGGTGCTTACCAACTTCTATGACAGTTTGAAGGATGATATCATTTGAATGATGTCTTAAATAAGAGTTAAGAATGGAACCCACAAAGATATCTGTATAATGTTCCAGTAGAACATAGAAAACAAAAGACCGAAGGAACAAAATATGTGCAAGGAATGCCAGTACATTTGATCTGACAATTACAAGAAGGGGCACAGAGGAGAATGGCCAGGGAGAAAAGACAAAAATGACATGATCACCTGGAATTGAGGAAAGGTGAAGCCAGAATATCTGAATGGATTGAATGTCTTTGGTCCTGTCAGGAGTTGGGTATCCTCCAGCTCCTACAAGTATCCTAGTATCACTGAAATGTTTTTTCTTAAGATGAAGAGCCTTCCAGCCTCATAGACTGAGAAGCAAATCATTATTTATAGATCAAAAAAATTAAAGTCCTTATACAGGATTTTTGATTATCTAATCCTATGAGATTTCCCATTTATAAATTAAAAGAAAATGAATACCCAATCATGGCTTCCCTCTTCCGATGTTAGAGCATTAATTCAGAGAACGTGTCCTGCCATGTCTCTGGGCTCTGATTCCTACCAAGCAATCAACTTTGACTTTCTATAATGCTTCCCCACAGCAAATGCTAGCATAATGATCTGCTTGGCTATTATGGGTTTTATTAAGTTTATTCATGGGCATCATGTTTAACATACTGTTTTTTAAGGTATGTTTAGAGTTATTCAAACCTGAGAAATTGAAACTGAATATATCAATGAAGTAGAAATTGTGGCTTAAAATACTGATGAACAGGGCTTCCCTGGTGGTGCAGTGGTTGAGAGTCCTCCTGCCGATACAGGGGACATGGGTTCGTGCCCCGGTCCGGAAAGATTCCACATGCCGCGGAGCGGCTGGGCCCATAAACCATGGCCGCTGAGCCTGCACGTCCGGGGCCTGTGCTCCACAATGGGAGAGGCCACAGCAGTGAGAGGCCCACGTACTGCAAAAAACAAAACAAAAACAAAAACTAATGACACATATTAACAAATTTAGAAGCATAGAAATCAGACAAAATACATTCTCAGACAACAATGGAATTAAAGTAAAATTAATAAGAATATAATTAGAAATTAATAAAAATTAAACAAAATCCATGGCTTTTTAGAAATCCATAGGTCAAAAAGAAGTCACAAGAGAAAATAAAAAATTTTTTGAACTGTATGAAAATAAAAATGCATCTTATCAAAACTTGTAGAATATAATGAAAGCAGAGCAGAGAGGGAGATTTATAGCATTAAATAGGTATACTAGAAGAAGAGAAATATCTATAATTAATAACCTTAGCTTCTGTTTTAGGAACCTAGAGAAAGAAGAGCAATTTAAATAATCAGTAGGAAAGGAATATAAATAAGAACAAAAATTGAAAACAGGAAAGCAATACAGAAAAATCATCTGGTTTTTTGAAATTTTAAGAAAAAAGAAAAAAAACCTCTTCTCAGGCTAACCAAGAATAAAAGAGGAAACAACAGAAATTATCAATATCAGAAATGAAAGAGGGGCCATTACTATGGTTTCTATGGGCGCTAAAAGACTAAGAAAGAAATACAGCGAGAAAATTTATGTCCACAAATTTCCTAACCTAAATGAAATGGACTGACTTCTTAAAAGACAAAAACTATCAGTACTTACTCAAGAAAATAAATAGGTAACCTGAAAATCCCTAAATCTATTAAGGAAATTATATCAGTAATTTATAGCCTTCAAAAAAAAAAAAAAAAACAAAAAGCACCCATGCCCAGATGGTTTTACTGGTGAGATCTGCTACATATTTAAAAAGAAAATAATACCAATTCTCCACAATCCTTTCCAGAAAATAGAAGAAGAAGGAGCCCTTCCCACCTCATTCTATGATGTCTGCATTACCCTAATGAGGTAATTATCACTATCCTAATACCAAAACCAAACAAAGACATTACAACATAGGAAAACTATGGACCAGTATCTTTCATGCACATAGGTACAGAAGTCTCAACAATACATTAGCAAATCAAGTACAATACTTTTTAAAAAATAATTATGCATCATAACCAAGTGGGATTTATCCTAGATATGCAAGGCTGATTCAACATCAAAAAATCAATCACTGACATCAACAGGATGTGTTGGTAAAATCATATAATCATATCAAGTGATGCAGAAAAATATTTAACAAAATCTAACACTATTCATGACAAAAAACACTCATTAAACTAGGATTAGAAGGGATCTTACTCACTTAATAGAAAAATTACACAAAGCTTACAGTTAAAATCATATTTACTGGTGAGAGGCTAGATGCTTCCCCTCGAGATCAGAATAAGGCAAGGATGTCCTCTCATCACTCCTATTCAACATCACATCCAGAAGTTCTAGCTAGTTCAATAAGACAAGAAAAAGAAATAAACAGTACATAAATAAGAAAGGAAGAAATAAAACTATTTTTATTTGCAGATGACAGGATCATCTATGTATATAAATTGCAAAGAATCTAAAAACAAACAAAAACCAAAAACTCCTAGAACTGATAAGTGAGGATAGCAAGGTCTTGGGATACAGGTGAATATATAAAAGTCAATTTAATTCCTACATACCAACAATGAATAATCAGATATGAATATTTTAAAATACCAAAACAAAAATAGAAGTATTCAGCTAACAAAATATGCACAGGATCTATATATGGAGAATGACAAAACACAATGAAAAAAATCAACAAAGATCTAAAAAGTGGAGAGATATTACCTGTTCATGAATTGAAAGATTCAGTAATGTTAGCATTTCAAATCTACCCAATGTGATTTAGAGATTCTGGACAATCCCAATCAAGAATCAAAATCCTAGCAAACTGTTTTGTATATATTGACAAACTGCTTCTGAAGTTTATATGAAAAGGCAAGAGACCTATAATAGTCGACACAATTCTGAAGAAGAAAAGCAGTTAGAGGACTCACACTATCTGATCTAAAGCTTAATATAATGCTATAGTGTTCACGAGAGCATGATATTTGTGAAAGGAATAGATACATAGATCAATGGGAAGAATAGAGAGCCCAGAAATAAACCCATACAAATATAGTCAACTAATTTTTTTTGACAATGATGCAAAGGAAATCCAATGGTTCAAGGATAATTTTTTCAACAGATGGTATGAGAATAATTGGCTGTCCATATGCAAAAAGATAAATAAGGAAATAAAGAAAGAAGAATTTTCTCCCGAAGAGGGCAGCATGGAAAGAGGGAAAAACTAATAACTTTACAGTAGAGAAATCTAATGAGTCATGTTGATAGTAGATACCCTTGATAAGATGTGGTGAGAAGGGCACTCTTTCTCTGTTGTCTTCCTGCCCAAAACCTGTAATTCTAGTTTAACCACAAGAAAAACATTAGGCAAATCCTAATTGAGCAGCATTCTCTAAAATACCTGACCAGTACCCCTCAAACTTGTAAGGTCATTAAACAGAGGAAAATCTGCTTTATGAGAAAAAATGTCACAGCCTGGTATAAAAAGGACTTTAGGTAAAAAATTTTTAAATTCTGGTAAAGCATAATTTCAGTTAATTATAACATATCAATATTGATTCATTAATTGTGACAAATTTATCACAATAAGGTAAGATGTGACTCATAGGGAAAACTGGGTATGGGGTTCATAGGTTCATAGTTTCATCTTTTCAATTTTCTATAAATTTCTGTTTCAAATATCAAAAGGAAATTGTGATGAAGACTCACTTCTTTCAAGCAAATGATTAAATTATTTTTGCTTTTCCCTTAGTCAATCTTATGAAGTACTCAATTTATTTTTCTCTACACTGAATGAATAAAAAAGTGAATAATTGAATAAATAAATGCTTTAAAAGAAAACTTGAATTTTGAAAAAAATTAACTGATGACTGTAACCTTTACCATGGTGACCCAACCAAGATATTGTTCATGAGGGGGCCTTTCTGAACAAGCAGCTAGTTCTCTAAACAATATATTTAGCACACAAATAAAAAAAGTAAGTTGTAGTTTCTTATTTCCACCCAGAAAATCTGGCATAAAACCTTTACAATAGATTCTATTGTTATTATAATAAAAAGTTGGTGCCAAACACCCTATCTTTATTAACAAAAAAAAAAAAATCAATTACTATATTAAGAATATAAAAAGAAAAGAGAAATGCTATAGACAAATAAGAAAGCATTATTGCAATGGATCTAGTGATTTTGTCCCATTACTCCTTTTCAGGAATAACTTGAAGTACAATCAGGAGCTCAAGTGGAAGTGAGAAATTTTCATCATCTTGTTCTGGTCATTGAAAATCTCCCAGTGGCTAATAACTCAGAAAATGCATTCATTCATTCAACACAGTTTCCTGATCATGTATTATAACACAGGTACTGTAGTTTGATCTTGGTATTAAAAAATGGAGCCCAACAAATGTTCTCAAAGAGTTCCTGAGTATTCACTGGTAATGCTACAATATTTTCAGAAAAGGAGACCAAACCCAGGTCCAAAGAAAGCAACGAGCTTGGAGGATGAGGGAGTCTTTGGCCATCAGGGAGCCAAGAAAGTGGTGAGAATAGAAGAGAAGCCTTAGATTGTATTATGTCACTCCTAATTCATGCAGTGCTGAGTTCCTGCTTATCAGTAACTCCTGTGCGTGTGTGACCACTACTCTTCCCGGGAACTGGTCTGGCTTTTCCTCTCCTGGTCTAGGTTATAATGGTAATGTGCAAAGTCCCTTAAAGGAGTTTCTGGTTCTCACACAGCAGTGATGATCAAATAGATACATTTACTTTTTAAATTATGTTGTATTTTTTTCTACATGTATATCTTCTGGATGAAAAATGTAAATCTGTTCAAAATGCTATCTGGGGCTTCCCTGGTGGCTTAAGAATCCGCCTGCTATTGCAGGGGACACGGGTTCGAGCCCTGGTCTGGGAAGATCCCACATGCTGTGGAGCAACTAAGCCCATGCGCCACAAATACTGAGCCTGCGCTCTAGAGCCCGTGAGCCACAACCACTGAGCCCACGTGCCACAACTACTGAAGTCCATGTGCCTAGAGCCCGTGCTCCACAACAAGAGCAGCCACCACCTTAGAAGCCTGTGCACCACAACAAAGAGTAGCCCCTGCTCTCCACTACTAGAGAAAGCCCACACACAACAACGAAGACCCAATACAGCCAAAAATAAAAATAAATAAAAAAAATAAATTTATTAAAAAAAAAACACACTATCTGATGGATTGTTTGCCAATAGTGAATTTGTTAAATAAAAATGTTCTTACAGGTTATATGTACAATTTTTTTAATAAGTTTATACCCTCTGATACCAAGGTTTTACTTGTAAAGAACTATCCTCTGGAGTCAAACATAAATATTTAACATATCAGAAGACTTGATAATAGTAAAAATGTTTTTCAAAAAAACTGAATTTGCAACTTGAAGAGAATAGTTAATTATATTATCATGGTAAATTAGGAAATCTTCAAATATCTTGTTTTCAAAGAATATGTAAGACACGATGATATTTCAAGACATGATGTTAAAATTCAACACTCATTTATGATAAAAACCCTCCAGAAGGGGCTTCCCTGGTGGCACAGTGGTCGAGAGTCCGTCTGCTGATGCAGGGGACACAGGTTCATGCCCCAGTCCAGGAAGATCCCATATGCCATGGAGCAGCTAGGCCCCTGAGCCTGTGCGTCCGGAGCCTGTGCTCCGCAACGGGAGAGGCCACAACAGTGAGAGGACTGCATACTGCAAAAAAAAAAAAAAAAAAAAAAAACCTCCAGAAAGTAGGCATAGAGGGAACTTTCCTCAACATAATGAAGGCCATATATGACAAACCCCCAGCCAACATCATCCTCAATGGTGAAAAACTGAAACTATTTCCACTAAGATCAGGAACAAGACAAGGTTGCCTACTCTCACCACTATTATTCAACATAGTTTTGGAAGTTTTAGCCACAGCAATCAGAGAAGAAAAAAATAAATAAATAAAGGGAATCCAAATTGGAAAAGAAGAAGTAAAGCTGTCACTGTTTGCAGATGACATGATACTCTACATAGAGACTCCTAAAGATGCTACCAGAAAACTACTAGAGCTAACCAATGAATTTGGTAAAGTAGCAGGTTACAAAATTAATGCACAGAAATCTCTGGCATTCCTATACACTAATAATGAAAAATCTGAAAGTGAAATTAAGAAAACACTCCCATTTACCATAACAACAAAAATAAAATATCTAGGAATAAACCTACCTAAGGAGACAAAAAGACCTGTATGCAGAAAACTATAAGACACTGATGAAAGAAATTAAAGATGATACAACCAGATGGAGAGATATACCATGTTCTTGGATTGGAAGAATCAACATTGTGAAAATGACTATACTACCCAAAGCAATCTATAGATTCAATGCAATCCCTATCAAACTATCACTGGCATTTTTCACAGAACTAGAACAAAAAACTTCACAATTTGTATGGAAATACAAAAGACCCGGAATACCAAAGCAATCTTGAGAACAAAAAATGGAGCTGGAAGAATCAGGCTCCCTGACTTCAGACTATACTACAAAGCTACAGTAATCAAGACACTATGGTACTGGCACAAAAACAGAAATATAGATCAATGGAACATGATAGAAAGCCCAGAGATAAACCCACGCACATATGGTCACCTTATCTTTGATAAAGGAGGCAAGAATATACAGTGGAGAAAAGACAGCCTCTTCAATAAGTGGTGCTGGGAAAACTGGACAGGTACATGTAAAAGTATGAAATTAGAACACTCCCTAACACTATACACAAAAATAATCTCAAAATGTATTAAAGACCTAAATGTAAGGCCAGACACTATCAAACTCTTAGAAGAAAACATAGGCAGAACACTCTGTGACCTAAATCACAGCAAGATCCTTTTTGACCCACCTCCTAGAGAAATGGAAATAAAAACAAAAATAAACAAATGGGACCTAATGAAACTTAAAAGCTTTTGCACAACAAAGGAAAGCATAAACAAGACCAAAAGACAACCCTCAGAATGGGAGAAAATATTTGCAAATGAAGCAACTGACAAAGGATTAATCTCCAAAATTTATAAGCAGCTCATGCAGCTTAATAACAAAAAAAACAAACAACCCAATCCAAAAATGGGCAGATGACCTAAATAGACATTTCTCCAAAGAAGATATACAGATTGCCAACAAACACATGAAAGAATGCTCAATATCATTAACCATTAGAGAAATGCAAATCAAAATTACAATGAGGGCTTCCCTGGTGGGGCAGTGGTTGAGAGTCCGCCTGCTGATGCAGGAAACATGGGTTCGTGCCCCGGTCTGGGAAGATCCCACATGCCGCTGAGCGGCTGGGCCCATGAGCCATGGCTGCTGAGCCTGCGCATCTGGAGCTTGTCCTCCGCAATGGGAGAGGCCACAACAGTGAGAGCCCCGTGTACCACCAAAAAAAAAAAAAAAAAATTACAATGAGATATCATCTCACACCAGTCAGAATGGCCATCATCAAAAAATCTAGAAACAATAAATGCTGGATAGGGTGTGGAGAAAAGGGAACCCTCTTTCAGTGTTGGTGGGAATGTAAATTGATACAGCCCCTATGGAGAACAGTATGGAGGTTCTTTAAAAAACTAAAAATAGAACTATCATACGACCCAGCAATCCCACTACTAGGCATATACCCTGAGAAAACCATAATTCAAAAAGAGTCATGTACCAAAATGTTCATTGCAGCTCTATTTACAATAACAAGGACACAGAAGCAACCTAAGTGTCCATCGACAGATGAATGGATAAAGAAGATATGGCACATATATACAATGGAACATTACTCTGCCATAAAAAGAAACAAAATTGAGTTGTTTGTAGTGAGGTGGATGGACCTAGAGTCTGTCATACAGAGTGAAGTAAATCAGAAAGAGAAAAACAAATACCATATGCTAACACATATATATGGAATCTAAGAAGAAAAAAAAATAAAGGTCATGAAGAACTTAGGGGCAAGACAGGAATAAAGACACAGACCTACTAGAGAATGGACTTGAGGATATGGGGAGGGGGAAGGGGAAGCTGTGACAAAGTGAGAGAGTGGCATGGACATATATACACTACCAAATGTAAAATAGATAGCTATTTTTTAATATACTCTCTGTAAGTGGATACTCTAATGCATTTCTCCATGTGGTTTTAACCAATCAGACTTACATATTTATCATGCATTTTGATTAAATTACTCACCTCACTTTGATTGATTCCAATACATTTTGCTTTACAGGTATCCCTCGCTTTTTGAAAGTTTGCTTTACAGCACTTCTGGTTTACGAAAGACCTTCATTAATATCTATTTTCGTTAACCAAAAGAAACTCGAAGAGGAATTTAGCTTTTACAAAAAAAAGACAAAAAGCAACAATAGTGTTCAGTATGTACTTTACAGTGAACCATTATAGAGACTTCATGCACCCCAAGCAGTGAGAGTAGCACCGCCAAGCTCCGTCCCCAGGAACAACACTCAGCATCTCAACATCAAGCCGCCATAGCTTTGCATTGTGTCTGCAAACATCTGTGCTTTAATCTCGATTTATTTTATGCATCCATTAGCAAGTTGTATCCTAAGGTAATTGTTTCTTTGCTTTACACCATTTCTGATTATGAAAGGTTTCATAGGGACACTCTAATTTCAAAACCTGTATTCACAGGAAAGATTAAAAGTTATCCTGTTTCTGTTTTTTATTAGTTTTTTTGCAGGTAGGAGCAAACTTTAATGAATGGAATGGAAATAAAAGGATGGGCATGATCTTTCTTCACAAGTCTTCAGCCCTGACAAAATCGCTTTGGAAAACACATTTCACTTTGTCACCACCCTTCCTCCTTTTGCCTCATACCCTGGCCAATGTTCACACACTTTCTTTGATCTGCTCTTTTGAGCAAATCTGAAGTGAAATGTTATTTAGAAGAAAAACCTAATGAGAGGCTATTTGGCAGCGAAAACAATTTCCAGGGCTTGGAAACCTCACCCAAAAGCCAAGACTCTTGTTAATCAGGAGTCCTTGGGGCAGCAGACTCAGGCTTAGACTCTCTCTGCAGCACTGGCCTTAATGTCTACCAGACACAGCTCACTGAACACTGTTGGCCAGCCTGTCACTTCAGGGTCAATAACAGAACTGGTAATTATTTTTTTCAACCTACATCATCATACAAAGGACACTCATTAATAAATGTTTCCATTCTTCCAGAATATACCTTCACATGGACATTTATTTCATCTGTCAAGGGCTGGATTATCTCCATTTTCCAGTTAAAATGTTTGAACTGACGCAACTTGGAGATGATGAGCAGTAGGACTCATACCCAGGTTTGTCTGACCCCCAAAGCCTTTTAATCTTTCCTATGTACCTGAGCTTCCTACTTGAAGCCATCTTCTGTGTAGAGGGGAATGGTAATTGATGACCATCTCCAATTCTCAACACTTAAGCAGGCTCTATCCACAGGGGAGGAGAAGAAACATAACTCGTGTGCTGGGTGAGGGACAAGGAGAAGGATGTGGTACAGTTGGAGGCATCCATAGGGTCAAACTGCATTGGGAAGTCTAGAGGTAAGATGTGGCTTTCATTATGTATGTTGCAGAATCCAAAAGATTTCTCCAATCATGTCTGGAAAAATGAGAGTTTCGGGAGCTGTGTGGAGGATTGCTTAGAGAAGGTAGAGAGTTAAAGACTCAATTAAGAGATTAACCTAAATAGTAGAGCGGTCATGCAGATCCGAACCCAAGCCATCTCGGTGAAAAGGAAATGCATGTGACAATTGAAAACAAATTACCAAGGTGTTATTGAGGAATCAATGACAAAGTAAATATTGGTAGGATATATGCAGGGAACAAAGGGGATCTCTGAGGCCACATACTCATGAAACCAAAATGAGGGTAAAATTATTATGAGATAAGAAAACTAGGATGCTTCAGTGAAGAGGTCATAATTCTATTTGACACTGGAACTGAACACTTTAAAAAATTACAACAAAGAACTAACCTCCTAAAGATCAGTGAGCTGTAGAGTCCTTTGATATAATCTTGATCATATTCTATAATGATGCTGATTTATAGGGGAAAGTATAACATCAGTCATTGTAAGAAAACCTAACTATGGCTGAGAATAGTTCTAGACTCATGGTGGTATTAAGCAAGAATGGGACACTATGTACTAAAAAGTTGGATATAGTTTCATGGGAAATGGCAAATAGTTGGGAAAGGACGTTGGAAAACAAATCCTTGGGGATGTAAAATAGGATCAATGAAATTCCTTGGTACTATATTCTTAAAACCCCAAGAGGAAAGAGAATAGACAGATGGTTCTTTAAATCTAGGAAGAGTGTTTTTTTTATCTAAGACAGAAAATCCACACTTGCCCTTAATTTACTCTCAATAAATCCATAAATAGACTTGTCCTTTACTAAAAATAACATGGTAATGTTTAAACTTTGAATATCATCTTAATACAGCGAACACATCAATCTATTTGAAGTTGTTACCTAATTGATTTAAACAAAAAGTATAAGAAATAACTCGGTTTGTAAAGTTTTATTTTTCCATAACAATGAAGCATGTTCACCCAACAACTCTATGTGCCTGTGTACATATTTTTCTTAAACAGAAATACATAAAAACTTTGTAGTCAGTCAATATGATATACTGAGAAGCTTCCTTGTACAGATTGTGGTGACTGACAGCATAGGAATATATAACATTGCCTCCTTTTCAAAAGCATTAACTCCTGAAGTTGGTGTGGAGTTCATAAAAATCTATTTCTCTATTCTATCAGGCCAAAAATAATTCAACTCGAAAAGAAGCTCCTAAAACAAATGAAAACTTGAAGACTTATCTTCCTGAGGTAGGAAAAGATCTGCATAAGCACTGCATACACTTCAAAAATGTTGATAGATTCTATTTCTATATTTTTATTAATATCTGCATTCATGGATTGCAAAAGTGATTCACGCATTTGTTCAACTTATGATCATTTATACCATGCTTATGCATAGTACTGTTTTCTGAAGACAACCCAGTTGAAAGTAGCCAGCTGACAGCCCAGTCACTCTACCTCACAGAATATGTTATATTCAGAGTGTTACTAGTTTATTCAAATTCATTAACTCAATAAAAACACTAACTCAACAAATATTTATTAAGCACAAGTTATGTAAAGCACATCAGGAAAATTAATCTCTTAGATCACTTACTGGTTGTTTGACCAAACTCACTGGAGGGATTTGTAAAAATGGTGAAACTAATTATGTGTGTAGAAACAGCCATGTAATCAATACATGAAAAGACCTAGATGTTTAATGTCAGTGGGCATAACGATCTAGGAGTTTTATCTTGATGATCAAATAAGTTTCAGATTATTTGTTGTCCTGAAGACAACTGATGCCATGCGTCAATAAATCAGCTGTGGAGTGCGGACCTGGAAAGGAGACATTTGCTCTTATATGTGCCATGGGGGACTGGGTGGGCATACATTAGTTCTCTGTTTTGACGTGTCCTGCAACCATTTGTACAACATACTCTAATACAGCGGTCCCCATCTTTTTGGCACCAGGGACTGGGAGGAATGGTTCAGGCAGTAATGCAAGCGATGGAGAGCGAAGGGGAGCGGCACATGAAGCTTTGCTCGCTCGCAGGCTACTCACCTCCTGTTGTGTGGCACAATTCCTAACAGGCCGCAGACCGGTACTGGTCCACAGCCTGGGGGCTGGGGATCCCTGCTCTAGTAGACTTACACTGCCATATGCCATATGTGCCATCAACACAGAAGATTTCTATTATAGAATAAAATATGGAAAATACACAATACATATTTTTAGGTAAGATCATAATCACTGCCAGACTCATATTGTTTCTGTTTCCACCGTTCCTTTCTATTATAATTGTTCCTTTCAGTTATTTACTTAAATATGTATTGGCACATACTGTATTCCTGACATTGCATTAGGAGCTGGGGATACAGAGATGAGAAGAACATGGGAGAAAAAATGACACCTGCACAAATATCTAACCATTATGCTACATATTATAGTGGAGGTTCACAGATGACAATGTGGGACAGTAAGGAAGAGAATGTCAGTGCCAGGGAGTGCCTGGATGCCTTTGTGCTCCCAGGGGTCCTTTTAGAGCTACAATTTTATGGACACAGAGTTAACGACTGGAGGGTGGGAAGTAAATAGACCCATCCTAGGTATTTCATAGGATAGTTAGTGACACACTGTGACTAGAACATAGGCCTAAAACCCAGGTATCATTATTTTAGGTCTAGTGTCATTGCCACTATATTATATAGATCCACAGCTAGTTAGAGGGCCTAAGTTTTTAATCTATCTGATTTCATATCTAACCAAGGTCTTCGGTGTTTTCATCCAGAATTCTTTGAGATTTGTCTTTCTATATTTATATCTAGTGCTTTGCATAGTACCGGTCATAAAATATATGTTCCATAAGTTTTTCTGAATAAATAAGTAAACGAATGGAGTGAGTAATGTAGGTACAAAGCAAGGGTGTAAGAAGGTAAGTTGATGATTGATAGATAGATAGATAGATAGATATCAGAAACACTTTTTGTATCCCTCAAATTATTCCAGGAAAAAAAAAAAACAGTTCTAAAGCTGACACTACTAGAAGTATTGTAGAATATTTTACTTTATTATTTTACTCAAGATTATAACATACTAATCAATTTTGACCGTTGTTATCAATCCCCATTGCCTAAGTAAAAAAATTAGAAGCTCCTCTCTTGTCATCTAGATATTAAATTTCAAATTATTAAGAATAATCCAGAGAAGTATTAGCACCAAAACTCTTTGGCAGAATAAAGGCCACAGATGCATAAAGCCAAAAATGTGAATGAAAGGGCACTATTCTAAATGATAATAATTATTATAAAGAAAAAGTTACTGAGATTGACTCAAGTTTTGCACTTTTTAATCATGACATTTTGGGGTAGTCGGCATGTACTTTTAATATAACTACATCAAGATATTATTAAATTAGACACAATAGTCTCACATACTGTTAATATTACTTCAAAGGAGTCACAATATCAGGTCCTAATTTTTACCTATTTAGTACATTTGAAGGAATAACGAAACAAATTCATCAAACTAAGCACAACAAAGAAAGAAAAACTTCTGTAAGAATCTTATGTCTTCCTCACTTAGTAATCTTGCAGATCAGAAATTACCGTCTCATGAATATTAAAGTTTATTTTCCAGACTGGGTGTTATTGGTAATATATCCAACTTCAATTAAAATTTTGATCGGCCTGTTAAATTTTTACTTCTATAATTTTTTTAATTAGCTGCTAAAGAGAACTTTACTTCTTCACTTTTCACCATACATGTCATCAATAACATTCTTTCTTTCCCTTTACTAAAAAAAAAACCTAAAAACTTCGATAATGTTTCCAAAGACTCACAATATTTTTCTTTTCCCTCACTCTTATGAGGAAAAAATGTTTAAATCTTCCAGATAGAATTTCTGCAGCTCACTTAAAGAATTCCACCTTCCCAACACCCTTGCATTTAACTTAATGTTTTTCAGATTTCCAAACTCTATTACCACAATGCTAAACAAATAACTAGAGTTCAAAGTTCAGAGAAAGAAACCTATTGGGTGAAAGGTTGAATAACTTGAAAGAAAAGTGTTACAGCACTAAAAAAAAGGTTTAACAGGTTTGGGACCTTTTGCCTGCTGGCGACAGCCCATTCTTTCTTATTTTGGCTCTTCACCACTAAGGTGTTAACTTTTTAGCTGCTGGGATTTGAGCTTTATTATGTTTTCTCCTTCCATTTACTTATTAAGTTAGAGGAAACATTACTTCATGGCCAAAACAATATTTCAGATTTTATGAATTAGCTTGCCTTAGGGAAAAACCAAGTTAAGTTTGTAGCCTAAATTTGTTCTCATATTTATAACCAAATTAATTCTGTAAACATGATTCTTAAGGAACACATTGAACCATTCAGGTTAAAACAGATGTTACTCATCCATGTAAAAACCTCAAATGTAATTCTTTATGTGTCTATCCACTCAGAAGGAGAAAGAAGGCAACCAAGCATATCCCAGTGAGACAAAGGCATATACAAAAAGTATTACTATCATATTTAAGTTTTTCCTTTCCTCTTATTTCCCTCTTTGAGATTTTGGCAAAGAGGAGAAAGGAAATTTTGCAAAATCTGTTTTCTTTTTTTTTTTTTTAATTTTTAAAGATTTCTTTTTGATGTGGACCATTTTTAAAGTCTTTATTAAATTTGTTACAATATTGCTTCTGCTTTATGTTTTGATTTTATGGCCCTGAGGCATGTGGGATCTTAGCTCCCTGACCAGGGATCGAACCTGCACCCCCTGCATTGAAAAGGGAAGTCTTAACCACTGGACCACCAGGGAAGTCCCAAAATCTGTTTTCAAAGACTAGATAGCTTACCCATGACTTCAAATGAAGAATAACTAACTGGTAATAATAATAGCTCCTCATAGGGAGCCACAGACTAACTAGGGGAAGGGGGAGTTGATGGGTTCTTGCAGAGATGAAAACATGAAAATTTGGTGCTGATGAATTCATTCACCCCTTTCACTCACCTTTCCTTCATCCTCTACTAAGTGAGGTCCGCAAATATGTAAGACACAGTGCCAGGTACAAAGTGTCACATCCACTGATAAAAGAGCCCTTTGAGACTGAATGAATAAAAGGAGAGGATTTATTTCAGACAGTTGAATGGAAATAGACCCTCAAGTTCAAAGAACGTTTCCCCTTTTAAGTTGCATAAAACTGGGCTGTAAGCAGTATTACACTGTCTTGGTTTAAAAAGATGTAGAAAGAGCTTTCTCAGGTTCAGCTGTGGCCTAGTTGTGTACATATATGGGTTTGAACACAGCATGTTCATCAGCTGTGCTAACTTTTACTTGAGGTGAAACTAAGAACAGCCTGTGGCTACTTCCCAGCCTCGTGGTAATTCATGGAATTAAAGCTGTTACTCACCTAAGTCATTTTCACCCACTGGATACATTTTCATAATCCAGTGTAATAGTGGGAAAAGTTTATTCTACCCTACAAGTTGAATTTTTCCCTTGAGTACAGGAGATACAGGAAAATATGGATGGGGCTTGTTTTGTCCATCCAGGAGATATCTCTAGTGTATCCAGACTTTTAAAGAACTTTCTAGGTTATACTTTACACATTTCTTCTCAGTCAATTTTCCCACTTTATTATAAATATTTTTGCTTATGTCTTTGTCCCCTTTAATAAGTCCCATTTAAGTATATGAGCTGGTTGAAAGCAGAAACTGTCTTATTGGCTTTTAGATTCTTGAATCTTGGCACATATTTGTGTGAACAGTTCAATATTTTTACCTGAATATGCTCCAGAGGAAATGGACCACAATTTTATAACTGGCGTGGCCATCTATGATAACTTCAGACTGGAGTTGGTCTTAAGAATATTTTTGGAGTAGAAATGGAGCATGGTCCATGCCTTTCAAACTGAATCAGCCAAAAGTCTACATTCACAAAGTTATTCTAGAATTTATCAGTCCCCAGAAAGTTCATACTCAACTTGGGCTTGGCTGACATTTGCAGGCTATTACTTCAGACAGGACATGTGTACACGGTGTTGGTGAAACACTTTTCAGACAGGCCAATCCAGAACAAAGAAGCAGGGCAAGAAAGAATGCAGTTTTTCCAGCAATATCTCTTCAGAGTGGCCAGAGACCCGCCTAACAGGAAGTTCCAACAGGAGGCATCAGCAGTTATTCTCCAAGAACCATGCCCAGTGTTTTACCCTTCACTGCTGAAAAGGAAGGAGCAGCTCACTAAGTTTACAAGCAGTCCTTGTAGTTAACCATGAGTTATGTTCCTGGTAAAGGTATTGTAATTCACAATGATATAAGGAGAATCTGATTTTCCCATTGAAGCGATGGTATAACAGGGGATTCTGTGTCTAAGAGCCTATTACTTGATGACTGACAGAAATGACAGCAAATACCACCTTTAAGTAAATGCACAACATATTTGAGTGCTATAAGGTGTAAAGCTTTCCAAGGTGTAGGGAAGGCATTTAAACTGGGAGTATGATGATGAGTTCTTTAACTTTTATGAAATGGTATTTCTTTAAGACAATTCCTAAAGAGGATAAGGGAAAATGTGGAATTTAGAATGTTCAAAGCTGACATTGGGAGAGATGATACACAAGAAAGGCAGAAAGTATGTCATCATGCAGAAAAAACCCAGCAACACGACGGGCACAGTGCCTGCGGAAAGGACCGCAAGTGGTGGCATGACGTGGCTGGACGAAGAGTTACCGCACAGGAGAATCTCAGTCTTAAGTTTAAGTAAGACATAAATAAAAAATAAAACAGCCCATGAGCAAGACATCTAGCTTCCCAAGATCTCAAGTTCAAAGCAAGAGCAAGTGAGAGAAAGAAAGAAGGAGGGAGACAGGGAGAAAAGGAAAGAAAAAGTAAGCAAGAAAGAGAGACAGAAAGGAAGGAAGGAAGGAATAGAAGGGAGGGAGTGAAGGAAGGAGATTGATTGATTAAAAGGCCTTCTGGCTAAACATACCAGATTTACTATTTCCTAGCAAAGATAACTAGTATTTCAAAACTAAGTTGTAAATGAAGTGTGGGCAGAACAGAGACGTGTCAGATAAGTTTCTGTAATGCTGTGTGTATTTTCAGAGTATTAGATTTAATGTGGTGGGTAGGATGAGACAGAAAAGACTTAGTTACTAGTAAACAAAACTAAACAAAAAGTAAAAGAAATTCTTTGCAAGTGTGGAGAAGACAATTGAGAGGTATCTCACATCCCCCTTTAACCCCAATGTGTTTTTTTTTTTTTTTTTTTGAGGTTCGCGGGCCTCTCACTGTTGTGGCCTCTCCCGTTGCAGAGCACAGGCTCCGAACGCGCAGTCTCAGCGGCCATGGCTCACGGGCCCAGCCGCTCCGCGGCATGTGGGATCCTCTCAGACCGGGGCACGAACCCGTGTCCCCTGCATCGGCAGGCGGACTCTCAACCACTGAGCCACCAGGGAAGCCCCCCAGTGTGGTTTTAAAAGAGTTAAAAGAGTGACAGAGAATCCAATGGATATTTCCCATAAGTTCCAACTGAATCAGGAATCAGAAAAGCTAGGAAAATAGAATTCTTTCTTATAGTCTGATTGAAAAACAAACCATTTTTTTTCAAAATTCTTTGAAATAGATGACGTTTTTGCATTAAAGAAGTAGAATCACAAAATCTAAAGTACATCGAGGGGTAAACACTCAAAAATGGATACAAATACTATGATTTCAAATTATTTACGTTTTAAAAAAGCATTTCCCCTTTACCTTTAAACTGTGTGCACACACGTATGTGCGTATGTGTGCCTATGTGCATCTGTGTGCTGGAGCTCTCTCTTTCACTACTTTTTTTCTAGTCATTTAAGAAGAAGCAAAGATTCCTGTGTGAATGCAGTTTGGCTTCTGAATCTAGAAGACCCACTCTGTGGATGACACACCTACTAGCATAAAAAGGTGAAATCCAGGTGCTTCCAGTAAAACTATGGAAAAGTCTGATTTCTTCTTCCTCCTGGACACACAGGTCATCTATGTTTTGCTACCTCCCTTGAAGGTGCCTGTGGACATATGGCTGAGATGACACCAAAGGAATGTCAGCACAGGGATATGAACCACTGCCAGGCTGGCCAAGAGAAAGACCCCAGCAACAATCCTCGTGCTCTTTTCCTCATTGCACCCTTCTGGAGCAGTCGTGGTAGCGACACACTGATGAAGCTAGAGCCACAAGATGGAAATAAACTGGGCCTCTGACTTACTTCTTGGTGGACACCTCCTTGGAATTTATGTGATCCAGAAATAAATTATATTGTATTAAGCCACTGATATGGGAGAGAATCATTATCTGCAGCAGCCATCGTCACCTTGACCAAGACAGTTATCCCACCATTTTCTTTACCCTCTCCTATTTTTATACCATCTGAGGGCTTGAGTCCCAGGAACATCTGGACCTAAAGAACTCTGAGCTGCCTCACCCATGTCATCAGCACTGTCAGGTACTCAGTTTGATGTCTGATACCTGTCACATAGGTATTTCATGAAGGGAAATAACTTTTTAAAGTCTCTGCTCTATTCCAGGAACTTTCATAATCTTCCCAGTATCCTCATGATTGTCATTTTCAGATCAGTGAGATAAGCTGAAGAAAGGTTAAGGGCTGTGCACTGTAAATCTGTAGGAGACATGATTCACATAGGTTCATGTATGCATAATGCCCTCTAAGTTTGCTCAGTGTGCAACCCACACACCCAAATGTAACTTGATAGGTGGGATCAAGAGGAAATCTATTCTTCCTTCATGATATCTTTTCAATCTTCAGTTCCTGGCACTATTTCTCTGCTTTTTCCTTCCCGAAATTTTTCACTCCTTGGGAAGGTTGTGGCACAATTCTCTTTCCGTCATGGAGACTATTTACCACTGGATTGCTAGATCAGCTCTTCCTTGCCATTAAAAAAGCCTGTAATTCACTGGGAAATGTGAAATTTTTCCAGCCATAAAATTATTTTTCTATTTCTCAAAGGCAAAGATTTCATTAGGGGGGTTATCAATTACTCAGATATCACCTAATAATGATCTGTTAGATAAAAACTGTAGAACAAGCAGGGAGAAAGCACAAAATTTATTTTTATATGATCTTATTTTTTATTTATCTTTTTTATTGAGTGAAAGTTCAAGCTACTTATTTTTAAATTTTTATTGGAATATAGTTGATTTACAATGTTGTGTTAGTTTCAGGTGTACAGCAAAGTGATTCAGTTACATATATATATATATAAAGTTATATAAAGAATATATATATATTCTTTTTTAGGATATTTTCCATTGTAGGATATTACAAGATACAGAGTATAGTTCCTTATGCTATACAGTAGGTCCTTGTTGGTTATCTATTTTATATAGAATAGTGTATATATTTTAATACCAAATAATTTTTTAGAAGCAAACTTGTCTCCATTAAATTACCAAAGAATGAAAAAAACAAGCTGAGGCCTGATTTATCTGTGTAACATCACCTCAAGTTCTCAGGCAACTGACTTTCCAGTTATCTTGTGCAGACCTGGCCCATTACAAAATTTCTGGAAAACTTCTCATTGGTCATAATTATCCTCAGGGTATTATGGCCATGCCCCTTTGCAGGTTTCTCCTACATGAATTGAGAATTAAGTGGGGGGAAAAAAAATCCACCTGCATAGAAAAAATAAAATCTGTCAGCTTAGCATTTTGTTTTAGGCATAACATAAGCAAGCACTTTACACATTCCAACATAAGTTGAACGGTTCTAATGATTTTTTTTTAATTGCAATGATTAGGAAGGTGTAGTTAAATAGAACCCCACTAAGTGAAGGTATGAGCCATAATAGTCTCAAATAGGCTCATCAGATGGAGCCTTCTGCAGCTGGGAAGCATCAGGGAACAGCAGCTCCCATGGAGATGCTCCAGCACCATGCAGAGCTGTGGGAGACTGCACAAGTGACAGGCTTCTCATCAGCAATCTGGAAAACTTATGATCCGCCCCTAGAGATCACTAGTGAGAAATGGATGGATCGTGAGGTTTCCACTAGGTAAAGGAATATGTTATGTGATTCATAACAAAGTAAAAAAGTAAATGCATGAGAAAGATTGAATGATCATTTTATTTAAAGAGGACAAATAAGGCTTTCCATCAAATTCTCATTTACATGGGTTAAGCAAGTAAGATACTGAAATATTTCTTTTTCTTCAGCTTCCTTAACTAGCTGACTCAATTGCTAGCATTTATTGAACACTTACTAAGTGCCAGACAATGCCCTGAGCTCATGGTCATCATTGTCTAATGTAATTATTTAATATCAGTCATTCAGACGAACAATATTTATCAAGAACATTTGGGGGAAGTAGATAAAAGCCAAATGCTGCAAGGGAATACAATAAAGATAATTTTTCAGTTCTCCTAAAGTTTGTCGGCATAATTGGGGAAATAAATGTGCAGGCACACTCATAGAAAGTACAAATTAATATGGCATTGAGTGAAAATGATTGACAGGAGGCAGAAGGGTGATCTGGAAGGATAGGCTGACCAGTCTAGAGAACCTTCCACACTTGAGAACTTAGGAAGGAACACAAGTAGAGCATTCAGTTGGGAAGGTGTGCTTCCCCCAGAGGGCTGAAATCATTATGGAATATCAGAACAGAGGGGAAAGCCTAGTGCTTATCATTATCATGACAATTTTCACATATATGTATTGACATAAACAAAACCCAGACCTAACTTTCAACTTTGCATGTTTTTCCATTTTCACACACACACACATGCACACACAATTCACCATATTAAAAATATTACTTGTCAGTGATATGTTGACTAATTTTGACAACAAAAAAAAAGTCCCGGGATTTTTCTCTTTTCCACATTTGGCTATTTATAAAGAGAAAACTAATCAGATCATTGGCTATTTTCCCTTTATTTTTAGCAAAATGAACTCAAGTACTTGTCTAAAAATCTTGGATTTAAAAATATATGTCGGGCTTCCCTGGTGGCGCAGTGGTTGAGAGTCCACCTGCCGATGCAGGGAACACGGGTTCGCGCCCCGTTCCGGGAAGATCCCACATGCCGCGGAGCGGCTAGGCCCGCGAGCCATGGCCGCTGAGCCTGTGCGTCCGGAGCCTGTGCTCCACAACGGGGGAGGCCACAACAGTGAGAGGCCCGCGTACTGCAAAAAAATAATAAATAAAAAAAAATAAAATATATATATACGTGTATATATATATATATATACACGTATATATATATATCCAGTTTCTTGAAATGGCCAGATATTTGAGGCCCCTATAAAAAATGTTTATTTTGCAAGTCAGCTTGTCATGTTTTTTTTGTTTGTTTGTTTGTTTTTAATTTCTCTTAAATGTCTCTATGAGCTGGGATGGGGTTGAGATTCCCCACCTTACTATGTATATAATTAGGACATAGGTGTGCGCTACTATATACACTGCATGTATGTGACTGAATTTCTAATTTGTTACATCAAAATGAAAACTATTACCTTGAAGGATAATTATTACAATTTCCCTGTAAGAATAAAATACAACCAAGCAGCACACCTCAGGGAATAAATATGCATCATACTTTCTTGAAATTTTCACACAATTCAGGTCAGGTAGTTAATGCAGCCATAAACTACACTATGTCTGAAGTTCTAAACATCACTTTATTCAGTTGGCCTCGTGGTTGAGAGCAGAAGATGTTTACTGCCAGAAGCCACCCTTCTTGCCCATTCATAGCCAGCTTGTTGTAAATAAACATATAACCTGTGCAAGGCAATTTAAGGATGTGCCTTAAAGGAGATATTAAAAGTTCACAGAGAGAGAGAGGGAAGATAAAAAATCTCATGAATAAAGTCGATGACTGCAGGCTAGGTGGTTATTAAGTCTCAAGATGTTTTTCCTTCACTTTTCCTCACCACCGAAATAAAAACAATTACTGCTCTGATGCTCTAAAATTAGAACACATTTGTCGTTTTTAAAGGCAGCCACAATTGAACGTGAGCTCAGCAATAAAAACGGAGGCAAAGAAAACAGTTGTGCCCCACGCCTGCCCTCTCCGAGTGTGGCATCAACCAGGAAGGAGAGCTGTCAGCCAACAAGAGTCCGGGTTTTACGCAGAGGGGTCTGGGCGAAGAGTACTCGTAAAGGGGATTTAAGAAATCCCATTGGATGCTTTCCTAAGGCAGGGATGCTACAGAGCGCATCTCTATTACACAGAGAGCGCTGCTAGCACGCCCTGTGCGGGGATTGGCTGCAGCCCCACCAGAAAGGTTCGCTTTATTATTCCAGATGGCCAGCCTTCAGGGACTGTGCTACCGTGTTCGAGAAAACCCAGGTTATTAAACAACTTTATTCCCTGCTCTCTTCTACAGCTGCGCAGAGAGAGCTTTGCCTAAATAATCAATTATTAATGACCAAAAGCCTCTACCTCACTTGAGCTAAGAGGAAAAAGTCACAATGTGTAA
This sequence comes from Orcinus orca, assembly GCF_937001465.1. Taxonomy (NCBI): domain Eukaryota; kingdom Metazoa; phylum Chordata; class Mammalia; order Artiodactyla; family Delphinidae; genus Orcinus; species Orcinus orca. The sequence continues at coordinate 71,259,768 of NC_064560.1, forward strand.
TTCTGGTTCAATGTCCAAAGTGAGTTGCCCAAAGGAGGCTTTTATTCAGAAAATGCAATTGTGTCTGTCTCCCCCAGACCACATTTTCCTCAACTTCCTTAGACATCTCAGCCAAAAAAGGTTTGGCCAGTGCCCTTAATTACTGAGATAATTGTCTTAATTCTCTCTTCACTTTGCTAACGTAGCTCTGACTTTGAATCTTAACCGTTAGATCATTGTAATTGGAAAAAAAAAAAACAAACAAAACTGGATTATGACTCAGTGAATACTAATCTAGCCTTTTTTAAACAATGTTGTGAAGAGAGGGAAGATTTTATATATATATATGTATGTGTGTGTGTGTGTGTGTGTGTGTGTATCTTTGGGAGAGAGAGAGAATATATGTACAGAGACTATATGTAAAGTTACATTAAATTTATATTAAATATATAATTATATATATTCAATCATATACATAAGGTAAAAACAGATTTCCAAGGGATAAATACTCTCATATTTCCAAGCACAAATTTTGAAATGGCTTAAATAAGGAAATTAGTTTTCTGCCATGTAAATATTTGTGCTTACAAGTAATCTAGCGTTCCAACATAAATGCGTTTAAAAAAAAAAAAAGCTAAGGCTGAGGGATGTGGACTATGGGAAAGCCCTGATTTTGTGCCTTCACTAAGTATTGCTCGTCGTATCCACAGGTCACAAGTCTTCCAAGGCTATTCCTCGCCCGCCTCTCACCATCATGAGGTGAAGCGCAAGCTCCAGCCTGGGATGGGAGAGAAGAGTTGTCCTCTATTCCATCAGCCCACCAGCTTCCGCTTTTCAGGATAATGTAGCAAACTGCTAGCTTTTAGTGTGAATCCTGTGGCAATTCTGAGAGAACTGGCTTTCGTTTTAATGCTATTGTAAAATGTCTAGGGATGCTTAGCTACAAAGGCACTATAAAAGTTTGATATTATTGTTAAAAGGACACAGCAAAGCTATTAATAGCAAAGTTTCAGCTGACTGCAAAAGCACAGGGACTGACGAGTAAGAGAATCCAGGAGGGTTTTTGTAGGAGGGTTTTGTTGTTGTTTTAATTTTTGTTTTAAAGTCTTTCCGTCAACAATTTTACAGGATATATCTATTCGAGGTGCTGCAAATAGGGACTTCATATCAGCTTTTCTTTGTTCCAGAGAGGTTATAATTTGACTGAACTGAAAAGCATAAAAACATACATCATCCTCAGAATAATCAAAGAAAGATGAATTTATTAACCAACAGAGCAAATATCTTGTTCCTAATTCTGGTCCTTAATTCTTTCTAACTTTGATCCAGTCCATGGAAATGTTGCTTTGGGGATGCTTTTTTTACCACATCTTTTCAAATATCTATATGGTGTGTCCAGATCCATTTTTCTGGATAATTCATATTCAAAACACTCTGGTTATAGAAAACTCTGTTTGAATGTTCAATAGCATTCCCTCAGCAAACAGGTACTGAGCATCTTTTATCTATAGTCATTGAATTGGCTTCTGGGGATAAAATACTGAGTAAACATGAGCATGGTGCCTGCCCTCATGGAGTTCAGTAAACCAGGGAGACACACATTCATCACATCAGCTCCCAGAAAAGCATAAAATTCTAACTGATGCAGGTGCTGTGAAGTGGTTCAGGGGACTATACATGTATAAAATAGGGTATATGACTTAGCCAAAGAAAGCTTTCTTGAAAATCATAAGAGCTAATATTTATTGAAACTTACTATAAACTATAGTTCAAAGCACTTAGATGTATTTTTTTATTCAGCCATATGAGATGATACTATTATTTTTATTCCCACTGCAGAGTGAGAAAGCTGAGGCAGAGACTCTCAAGTAGAGAACTAAACTTTGAGCGGACTAAACCAAGACAGGCAAGGCTGTGCTACCAATCATCCTCAAAATACAAATGTGTTTTCCTTGAAAGGGAACACTTTGTGGCAGGCAGGTCCAGATCCTTCTCTAGGGCAGCTGTCCTCCACCTGATGATCTGGCATTCCAGGGTACTTCCATCTATCTCAAAATCCTTATCTCAACACGATGCACCCTGGTTTGTTGCAGTAGGGGGAGAAAGAATAGAGAACAGAATGTTGATTCTTAAATGCTTTCACCAGGGAGGGAAACATGTGGCTTATCCCTGTATTTCATTGGCCAAAGCCAATCACGTGGCCATGGCTAACTTCTAGTGAAATCCTTTTGTGTGTCCAAGGAATAGAGGAGAAGTAAAAACTTTAGCAGGTACCAGCACCATCTAGAACTATAGGCCAAATTCAGGAAGGAAGGACAATAATTTTTTTTTTATTGAAATATAGTTGATTTGCAATGTCATGATAGTTTCAGGTGTACACCAAAGTGATCCTGTTTTTTACATATATATATATATATATATATATATATATATATATATATACACACACATATATATATTCAGTTATATATATGTATGTAATATATATTATTTTATATATATTTCAGATTCTTTTCTTTTATAGATTATTAAAAAATAGTGAATATAATTCCCTGTGCTATACAGTAGGTCCTTGTTTTTTATATATTTTTATATAGTAGTGTGTATATGTTAATCCTAAACTCCTAATTTATCCCTCCTCCCCCTTCCCCTTTGGTAACCATAAGTTTGTTTTCTATGTCTGTTAGTCTATTTCTGTTTTGTAATTAAACTCATCTGTATCATTATTTTAGATTCTACATATAAATTACATCATCTTATATTTGTCATTCTCTATCTGATCACTTAGTATGATCATCTCTAGATCCATCCATGTGGCTGCAAATGGCATTATTTCATTCTTTTTTACAGCTGAGTAATATTCCATTATTATATTCCAATATTATATATATATATATATATATATATACACATACCACATCTTCTTTATCCATTCATCTGTCAACAGACATTTAGGTTGCTTCCCTGTCTTGGCTATTGTAAATAGTGCTGCAGTGAAGATTGGGGTGCATGTATCTTTTCAAATTATGGTTTTCTCTGGATATATGCCCAGGAGTGGAAGGACAATTTTGACATGGGTGTCATCATGTGCAGAGATCCTGGTGTGGGGATGGAGCTTGGATATTGTAAAGCATTGCAGAAAATCAGTTTGGTGTGGCAGGAAGGAGTTAGACCATTCAGAGTACATCCTACCATGTTTGCCACATTTAGCAAGTAATTCAAAATATCCAAGTGTGCCAGGTCTCATTCTAGTCACTTATTCCACACTGGATCTTCACCAAACTAATTCCACATTTATTATATCTAAGACACCATCAACTATAAGTCAAATCTTTAGTTTGTGTATTGTTACAAAAGAAAATAAAAATGGAAAAGCTGCTACCAAGAAAATTATAGCATAAGATTTCTTATCACTTAGAATATTTATTTTATACTTATTGAGAGAGTACTTGTAGATCTAAGTATACCCATTTTATCACCTATTGTTCTGGAGTGTGAGTGTGTGTTTGTGTGTGTGTATTTATGCAAAATAAATGAATTGAGGAATACCGATACTTCTTATTTTCGGAGCATGACTCTGCTGAATCATTTTTTTCTCCAAATTATTGATGTCCATATCTGAGTTTTCATTTCCAGCATTGTCCACGATGCTATCAAGACAGATGATGAAGTATCTTCTAACAAAATAACTAAAAGCCATTGGTGCTGGACCTCTAGGCCAGCTCTGTAATTATGAAGAGTTAGCCTACTCTTGACTCCCAATTCAGGAATGTAACTAAACATGTCTGATTTGTTACCTCGCCACCCACCCTCCTCATACCTATTTGGTTCCTAATGATTAAAAAGACTGCTCACTATTGTTTCTAGATTTTATTAAAAGTCATTAACAACCGTTCTGCTAGTTTTGAATCTAGAGTCTTTGATGTTTACACATGTGTATAAGCAATGGCAATTTTATCACAACTGCCACCTGGACAACAGCAATTATAAGATACTGTCTATTGTAAGACAAGGTCCAATTTCAAGAATGTGGGAAGATCTTGGAATTGAATAAATATGGTAGTAGTGTTTATTATGTTCTCACTTGTGCCAGATATCGAATTCACTTAATCTTTGTAACAAGCCCAGGTAGGTGTTATTTCTATCTCCACTTGGCAAAAATGAGAAATTCTTTTAACACTTTGTCCAAACCATGGATCTTGGTGCAGAACTGTGATCTTTAACCCTGATACATTCAGCTCTCAAACATTGCAATACATGGCTGAAGGGAGAAATTATTGCAAGCCATCTACTGGTGGCCAAGCAAAACTCAAGGCTATTGAGTGATTTTGCTTACTCTGATTGGCAAAACTGAGAATACTGTTCAATATTTTTTAATTGGTCTGCATAGGTACAATCCAAATCTCTGTTTATATATAATTGCCACCAATATTCGAGGCCTGGATTTTAAACATTTCCTAAATGGAGAAGTTGAACAGGTAAAACATGGTTGTTTTTTTCAGCAGGATTTGTTGCAATGATGATGCAAAATTGGAGAACTAGAAATATTCTTCTCATTGCTGAACATAGTGTGCCCAGGCTCCTAGTGAGCTGTCCTTTTCCTGAACATACACTTCTGAGTCAAGTGTAAAGATAGTGAGAGGATTAAACAGATCCTCTATACACTCATAAGAGTTTTTGAGAGCTTCTGTTACTCCATAGTTCCAGCCTACCATTCACATTACAATGAAATGAATACTTACACCCTTCATTTAATCTATGTTTCATCCTGATGACAAGGTGAAATTACCCATTAAGAAAAACCTAGCTAGAGGTGAAAAAACAAAGTTTTTCTACTTCTCTTTTAGACCCCACATGAACCTGATGAGTTCAATCTCAAGCCCAAATTGAGACTTTTAAGTTCATATTCTATTTCCTTTCAGCCCAAATCTGACCTCTTTATGCAAATAAAATAAGGGCTTAAAGATGCTTTTTAAAAACATTCATTGGGGTTTTTGGACACCAAAAATGTTTTATTTTTAAAAAAATGCAATGAATTAAGTTTAAACAAATCTGAAAATATGGGTCAAATTTTCCTTAATGTACACTTGGGCTTAACAATTAAGGGAAAAGTACTAAGAAAAAACTTTCCCTGGTTGTGCCAGAATAAGAACATTTGGGCAAAAACTGGCAACAATGGACAAATCTAAGGTATAGCCAGTTAGTTTCACCCACCTCTTGGTGACAAAACCATGGGTACCATACTGTTATCATTGAAGAAAGCATGGAGCATCAGGATGGAGGATGTTGGAGAAATAAATACTTTTTTTTTTTTCTTCCGGAACTTAAACTCTTATATGTACACACAATTATTTCATTCTGGTAAGAAAAGGATAGAGACATATTCTAAAAACATTCTGACTTGGCTTCTCATGGTATATTAAAACATATTATAGAGGCACAGACTCAAAGTTTGGAGGTTTAACCCCAGGGAGAGAAAATTATGGTTCTCTCCATTTATCCATGAACCCTACAGCTGGTAAGACTGCACTCTGTTAGTAATTACACTGAACAGATGAGGGACTTTTTAATTTTTCTTTTTTTGACCTGCCGTTAAACACAATTTGCTTGTTTTATTTTTGGTTAAAAAATGATGAGGCAGCACCAACCCCAGTTTCACCCCAGAGCTGTTGATTTTTCCCCCTCTTTCCTAATTTGTTTCAGACGAGGAGTGCAGATTCCCATTTTAGTGGGAAATGTTTGCTGCCAAGACCTTTAGGGGCTTTATCTGCAGTTTATTTTGTTAACTACAAGTTTTAGATTGTTGTGAGTTTTTTTTTTTTTTTTCCTTCAAACTTTGCAACGGAAAAGTTCATCTTCTGCTTTTAGGAAACAAATTTAAAGCAAAAAGGAAGGGAAGGATGGGTTTGGAGTAGTCGAAAATTGTCAGCAATGGTCTAAAACCAATGATATTTATAAAGAGGAATCATAAAATAATACAAATGAATTCACTGTCTTAAAGGTTTTAGAGCCTGGTCCACACTCCACTCCCACCCTTCCCCTTGTAATTCAAATTTAACACTAATAAAAGAGAGGAACTAAAGATAATTGGCTAGAATCAAGCATTACATAGCAGGCATTTCACAAGCTGACCCAGCTAAGCAACTGCAACTCAATGCGTTTTAACTTACGAGTTCAGAACAAAAAACAATGGTTCATGAGGTGGAAAGAATGTGGTACAACACCCGCATTGCCCTAGCTGGTATTTATAAAGTTTTGGCAAAATTTCATAACAAATTTTAAAATAATGTGAAAGTGTCCTGTTTCCGGTTTCTACCCTGCACCATGCCTGTCTTGAGGATGTTGTGGTTAGGGCAAGTGGCCAAGAATTTTGCCTGGCAACAGGAATGGAACAGACAAGCACTAATAATCCTCACGTTTGTACAGGACTTTCTGATTTGATGTTTCAAGGAACTTCATATAGATCCTGTCATTTAGTGCTCATCACAAGCCTGGTAGACCAAGATTGTTTTATTTCCCTGACCAAGGTTAAGAAAGATGGGGGGCTGGTCAAGGCTACATAGTTGATAAGGATGACTGTAGAAATTTAAATCCACTTTTCTGACCCTTAGACCAAAGAATTTTTCATCAAGATTCAAATGTGGAATAACTACCCCAAATCCTCTTTGTTGCCCTCTCTCTCTACTTCTCTATAAGGCTTCCACTGACCTTCCCCACAATCACACAGGGCTCTGTGTGTCTCCGCAAGAGTACCACTGGAAGAACGTGGAACTCCACTGGATATACCACAGCAAACGATTCACCTGAGGCTGACCCACCTAACCATAGAAATTATAGCTCTCATTCACTGATCAATATTTGTTTAAAAACACCAAAGCAAATCATCTAATTTAAAAACCCATGTGAAAAATTCAGGCTAATGGCATCTTTTGCTGCTATCATTAAAATCCCAAGTAAGCAGGCCAATCTATAAAATTTAGCTAGATAGATGTCTTCTTCCGTGTTATACATTGTATCATGTGAAATGTGTGCTATGCCCATCTGGTGAATAGCAGTGTGACTGAAGGAGGAACAGTGGACTGGAAAAGAAAGGCTTGGGGCAAGAAAAACCTGGGTTAGTATCTTATTTCTCCCATTTAACAGTTATGGGACTTTGGGCATGTTATTCCACCTCACTGAAACTTAGTGTCTCCGATAAAACTGTTCCTTTAATCTGACAGGATTCTTGTGAGGATTAAATTAGACAGCACATATCTTGCATCCCCACAATCTTAGCCCCTTTGTCGAATTCTGTTCCAAATATTTTAACTCACTGATGCTTCAGGAGCTCATTCTTCAGCTTTGGTTTTCCAGATGTAGTCCTGGCTTGTAGCTCTAGCAGTTGAACTGTCTTGTGACCAAATTAGTTATAGTGTAATTTGCACAAAATAAAATGGCAGAGAGTTAGAGAATTCTGTGATGCAGATTTTTTTTTTTTTTTTTTTTTTTCCTACAGGAGAACTGCCCACTCACTGATGGGTTGTGGTAAGGATTGAGTGAAGTGGGAAAGAGGTAAATACATGGAGCAGATACTACTAAATTCTTTAAATATACTATTTCGTTGAATCTTCTCAACAACCTGGAGTAGAGACTTGAGCAGTTATATAATTGTACAGCAAATAGATCAACTATTTATACAGCCAAACTCAGGAATTAGTAGTGAAAATATTATTAACTAAGTTTGTAAATGAATCCTTCAGGTATTTATCTTAACTCTCTTCTCTTTGTTCACTGTAAATTTTCAGCCCTACGATAATTTATTCTGTTAACTTAATTGGCACTGAGGCCAATTCAGATCTAAATTATTCACATTGTCTTTCAAATTATCCCAACATTAAAAGGATATTCCCACTTCCCCTTGTTTTTTTGCATGGGGTTTCATCTACAACATGACAACCCACTTACCATAAAATTGTGAGTATATGTTCTGGCTGGTTTGTCCCATCTTGGGGATGGAGGAGGATAAAACAAATTTTTCTAGTTTTAAAAATTAGATCATTGGCCTTGTAAGAGTAATACACATTATCAGCTATTTTAGGCCCTTGAGCCAAAGGACTTTCTGTAGGTTTAGATACAGGATTATTCTAAGATCCTAAGACATTAAAAACTTTAGTGAAATTTGTCAGGCAGTTATACTGAAAAGTTAAGGTAGATGTGGGGTCATGTGAGGATGAAGGGGTATCCACCTAAAATATAAGCCAAATCTTCTATTTTAGATGACTTTTCAAAGTTGAGGTTTCTTTCAAAGCTAAGTATTGTAATACAATTCTCAAAGAGATAAAACAAGATAGAGCTAAAGTTGTAAAAATTTTTAAAATTCCCTATAGACTCATCATCATTATTTTATTCTCCTTCACCAAGTCCTTTAATTATGTTTAGATATTTTTTTCCCTTCTTGATATATACTGGATTTAATATAAAAGTAATATGTACATGGATATTAATACTTCTTTGAACTGAAGACTATTCAGCAAAAGATCGAAATACATTGATAAATACAGTACAGATTTCATACGTATGGTATCCTTCAAGAACTAAGTAGAACTAAAATTAAAGCTGGGAGATTCAACAATAAACATATGTCTTATGAAAAATAAAACTAATTTCATACAATCTTAAAAGCATTACTCAATTTTAGAACCGCAGGAATGTATAGGACTTTAGACCACCCTATGCCATTTCAAATTTGTGGGTTTGAGTATTTCCAGTTTACACCTCCTTCCTAGATTAAAATTAAGGCATCCGTGTACCATTTGGCTGAAGTATCCACTTAACTTGAGATGAAAGGTGATTCCTTCTAGAAGCATGCAAGTATATGAGGTTTTCCCCAAAACATACCAGGTACATGCCACAAAGTGGTAGGAACTGGGCCAAGAATTTAAAATAGAATTACTGTGTTTTCTCTTCTCCTTCTAACTGTACTTTTTTTACACACGCTGAACCGCCAAAAGTTGAGGGTGAAAGGATCCCAGACCTACCCATTTTAACTTGTTGTAAATTGGATCAGTTCAGCCAAATTTTCTTACATACAAGAACAGATGGTATGATATTTTATCATAAAATGACTTTTCCTTTGCTTTACTGTAAAAAAAAATAAAAATCCAACCCCAAATGACAGTATATTTTTCACAGACCTGTGGCCTGTTATAATCTGAGCTTGTTTCAGCTCCCTGATCTAATTTATGGTTGAGTATGGCTTCTTTTGTGTCCTCAGATGTACAAAATGAAAAAAACTCTTTTGCAAATGGAAATATCTTTTTCTGTTTGCATGATATGTGTGTGTTTAAGAAGAGGGAAAAAAGGGTTTACCCAATTGGAACAAAGAATGTTCCAATTGTTCAGATAATGGGCTCCCTACTTTACTCATCAGCACATTGTTCTTTCACTTAAAATTAATTATAGAACATTCTCGAATGTGTACCCTCTGCCTGTGTGTACACAGAGTGGACAGTTGAAGAAATCACTAGAATATTTCCAGCAGAAAAATACTTTATTTAAAACATACAATTGATTAACAAAATGTAGAGGATTCTGTTTGAATTATTAAGAGAATTGTATGCTGTTAATTTCCTTTTTGTGTGAGTAGTCATCTTTTAAATAATTCATGTTCCCTTGTGACCAAGTTCTTCCCTTGCTCATATGTACTTTAGAGATGACTATAGAATCTGAACCTGCAACACTTTACCATGAAAATTTAAGAATATTCAATGAATTTCAAAATATCCCAATATTTTTATTCTTCCCTCTCTCTACAAGGTATGTTCTCTCTCAGTCTGTATCACATTCTATACCACCAAACTGACAGAATTTAAAGAAATTCAGGGTTTTTTGAGGGGAGGGGTTTGCTGTGTGTGTATGTGTGTGCTTCTTGTTTTCTCTCAGAGAAATGGAAAATTTAGTTTTTGTTTCTGTTTCACATCTAGTTTCCTTAGAAAAGCTGTTACCATCTGAAAGTCTGAACTAGGGAGGGGAGAGCGAAGCCAAATCAAGGTATCCATTTAGCATGAATCCCTTTACAATCGTGTTAAATGGAAGTTGTAGGTGGTCTTGGTAGAGAGACTAATAACTGAAAGGGAAAGGAGTCACAATTCCCAAAGTGGACTTGTTAATCCCCAGGCAGTGTCATAGTAACAAGAATGTACCAGATGGTTCTGCTAATTCCTCGATACACCTACTGCTGAAGTGAGAAGGGGATTCAAGCTTTGCAATTGGGGTGCTGTCCGTCACCAGCACCAAATTTAGTCCCAAGAAACCAAAGGAAACTATGTCAGGCCCGTCTTGTAGCATCTTTCTGATTCATAGCCAATTCACAATGTTCCATGAAGGGTTTGCAATAAAGAGTAATATGCTGGGGAAATTAAATCGTGAATTGAAGCTGTTAATTACACACACATTGGTTTAAAGCTGAAGCAAATACTTCTATCTGCCCTTTGTTGCCCATTTTGCATGCCTGCCTGTTCCTCTACTGCTGCTGCTCGGTCTGTTTCTCTCTAATCTACCGCCCAGACCACTTCCACTACCCAATTCTAAGCACTAACGCAAATGTAAAATGTAAATTGTGGCCTAGATTGCTGCTACTGGGGTGTGGAGAGAGATGCCAGATTCTTTAAGAGCCTAGATGTGCCTAGGATCAACTTCCATGTCCTTGCTGATTGAGAGCCTTTTCTCTTATCCATCACTTTCCTCTTTGGTTTCCTAACCAGTTTCATTCTTTGGCCAATCATGTGGATTTCCCATGCCTATTTACATGTGTTTTTCTTGGCATAGAAGAGAACACACCTACATTTGAGACCTCCAAGCCAACTTACTTTGCACTGAATTTCCCTTCTTTATTTTTCTTCCTCATTATAAAGCCTAAAGGATGACTTAGCCAACATTTCCCTCCAGCAATAATTATCTGTCTAACTGTGTCATCCCCCAGTTGTTAAGGTATGATTGACCATGATAGTGTACTAAACTAACTTCCATCCCTGCCCTCTAAGAGCTTTTTATCAAAGAAGTGGTTTAGTAATTCTGAACTCTAAGGCTACTGTCAAGTCAAAAAAGAGAGAAGAACACAGGCCAAGGCATAGATGTGCTGGCACAGTGTGCTTGGGCGATGGCGAGCAGGTGATGGTGGTAAATGATGGTGCAGGATAAGGTATAGCAGGAGATGAGCTGAAAAGAAAGATTATGTTCCAATCATGATGGTGCTTAGGCACCAAGAATTTGGATTTCATCCAGTAAGCAGCAGGAGGAAATCCGTGGACATTTTTATCCAGAGACAGTACCCACTTCATTTTTTAGAAGGCAAAAAAAAGTACTGATGGTTGTTACAGAGAATTAACTGGGGAAGAGAAAAAATGAGTGAGAGAAAATCTGTTGCCACCATCAGGACAAGAGATGTTGTGACCTAGTTTGAGGCACTGGGAGTGTGTGAATAGAGAGGAGGGTATGCTTGGGCACATTTCTGAGGCAAAGTGATGGATGGTACTTAGTGTTCTATTGATGTGATGGGTGAGAGGGGAGGGTTCAACGTGGATAGGTAATGACTTAACTAAAAGAGGGCAGGGGAAAGAACGGATGTTGCCCAATAATATCCAAATTTTTAGTTACAGTCAATCTGAGGTACTTACGGATCCTCCAAGACAAGATGCCTGTAGATAGTTGAAAACACAGCCCGGTTTGGAGTGGTCAGGGCTGAAGAAAGAGATAGATGATCATCAAAGCCACAAGAGTTCTTGGAATTGCCTACAAAGAGAGTGGAAAATGAACAGAACTGGAAACAGAACCATCAAGACTACCAGCGTTCAAGGAGGAAGCAGTGGAAAAAAAGCCAATGATTGAATCTGAGAAGAAATTAGTTGAAGAGAAATTCAGGGCAGGAGTTTGGGGTCAGTAGATGCAAACTGTTACATATAGAACAGATAAACAACAAGGTCCTACTATATAGCACAGGGAACTCTATTCAATATCCTGGGATAAAACATAATGGAAAAGAATATTTTAAAAATGTGTGTATAAATAAATATATATATATATAACTGCTACATATATATGTATATATAACTGTTGTATTAATTTTTGCTTACTGCAGAAATTAATACAACATTGTAAATCAATTATACTTCTATTAAAAATAAATGAAAAAAATAAAATAAAATCCATAAGCAAAAAAATTCAGGGCAGGATTCTTGCTATAACATCCAGAGAGTAAACTTGCCAGCTGAGGGACTGGAATACAGGCTACAAGGGAGTGTGTAGACTCCACTGCAAAGTGGCAAAGTGGGCATTACCTGGTCTGAAAGGTTTTCCTCACTGAAAGCTGTTACAACCCCAAAGAGGCTTTGGGAGTCAGTATCTAAAATTTTCCATTTGAATGGGAATGTTGTTGTTTTTGAAACCAGCTAAGTAGAGTGGAGATTTTCCAGATTATTCATGTTATTCAGTCCTTGAGAATGCATTTAGCAGTGAATTGAAGCAAAAGTGTTCTCAGCTTAAATAATGAATATAATGATAATTGGTTTTTGTGTTTCATTTAACAAACATCAACCTGACCTAAGTTTTTTGTCTGTTTGTTTTTTTGTGGTTTTGTTTTCTTCTTACTGATGTATATTTCTACTTTTATTTATTTGTTATTAGCTTGGAATTCTGGGGACCATTTACTGTGACTGATGAACATTAAATCAGAAAATCATTATTTAGTCTGTACTGAGGACAAATACTATGTTACATCTATGGTGGATACCTCTGTTCTCAAACTAATGCTTTATTTATTTAGCTGTTCATTTTAGAAACATGAAAAGCATGTTTAAAAAAACCCCAAATTAGCCTTGGGAACAGATGAATAAATATGAAAACAATTTATCCCTTTAACAGCCTAATAAAATATGTTTTCATTATGCTAACTGACCCTGATAAATTCAATAGCCATCAGTTAAATATATCCATCATCCTCAAGAAGTACATCCAAATGTTTGCTCATTTTCTGATCCTCAATGAGCCTTGGTCACATGATGATCATTAATTGTGACATCTATAATGTAATACTTTTTTGGCTTTCAGTTTTAAAAAGAATTGGCAAGATATCATTTCACCTCAAAAAAAGAAATGTTTGCAATCCTACTTTGAGCCGTTTTCCAAATTTTGATTTAAGCTCACTTGATTTCTCTTTGGTTCCTTTAGAGTTTCTCAACAGCCACTTTAATTATCTTTTGCTGTTACAGAAGTGATAGCATCAGTTTCGTTTTCTAAGTAGGAAGCACCAGGTTCTGACTTTGCTCTCATGTGGTAGGGATTGAAGTTGTGAATTCGGGTTCTCGCTGTTAGTAGTGACAACCACAGTTTTCTAAGGATGTCCAATGGATAGCATGGGACATCAGTTTTTGCTCCTCATTCTGCATTTCAGGAGGATTAATAGGATAAATGAAGGAAAAGAGAACCTCTCTAGATGCGGGATAATCAGAGCCCCTCAGATTGCCTCTGAAAGTGAGTGCATCACTCAGGACCCCAAGACTGATAAGCTTAGAATGAGCTTTCTCACAGCCAGACCAAGGCAGCCACCCTCAGTGGGTCACACTGGCAGGCCTGGGGGACATCGTGGGCCACTTTCCCCACGTGAGCAGAAATTTACAAACACCTAAACATGACTAATACACAACCCAAGAGAGCCTTTCCAGCCATTTCTGGTTCTTCAGTCAATAGCCTGTCACGTGGTTTTCTCTTCTAACCCTTCCCACAGGGCATTGCCTCCAAGCTCTAAAACCAGGACCACGTGCTCTTGTTTGCACATCTGGCCTGGGCAAGCCTGGCTCCAATTTAAAACCTACATGTTGGTCCAATTCCATTATTGGACAAGGAAATTCTGTTAACTGGTGGGCTCATTTGCATATTATTACCCAGAATGCCTACCCAGCTCACAGCTGTTTCCCAGACACTGAGTGGGGAGACGGTGGGGGAGAGGTGATGCTTTGGAAACAGAGAGATGTGTGTATATGTTACTCAAAATTCCTTTCCCTCTGTTTTTTATTAAGAAAGAAAATGTAATACAAAATTACGAACCTTTACCTGAAAGAAAATGTTCACCTTATTTTCAGGAAATTTAAACAAATGGAGACCAGAAAAACTAAACCGCCAGGTAATGCTCTATTTATTTATGCAGATAAAAGAGAGAGTAACAAACTTCCATTCTTTATTTCCAACATTTGCCAAATAACTTTCTTTTTTCTTGGGGATCAAAACACTATTTTTTTAAAGTGATGTTAAATTGATAAAAATGGAGGGCCTCCGTGGGACTAAATTTTGATAAAAGCCACAGTCAGGAAGGATTTTACTTGGATAAATGGGAGCCACACCATTCTTCTCTTCAAATCTGAGCTCACTTAGTCACAATGTAAACTTCTCTATTGTTTTCTGAAAAATATCTAAAGGATTCTGGGCAACAGCTGGGAAACTAGGCTCTCAGTACAAAAAAAAAAAAAAAAGACTACGTAGACTGTCCACAGTTAAAGGTTTCAGGGTTGCTTTTTATGCTTACATTTTACATTTTTTATCCTTTACATTTTATTTTACAAAAGGAAGGAATGCTTCATTCACAACAGAAAGACCAAAAAAAAAAAAAAAAAAAGAAAGAAAGAAAGAAAGAAGGAAAAGAAAAGAAAAAGAAATGAAATAAAATAAAAATACTATAATTGCTTTGGGGACTGAAGTTAAAACACAGGTGTTTTGAGGGGAACATAAACATTTTTTCCTAAATGAGGCGTTGAGGGCTGGGAGAAGGGCAGTAAAATTAGTGGAATTACTGCCTGATTTTAACCAGATGATTGGTGCAGTTGGACACCAGCGAGTTTTCATTAGGGACTCTAATTTACAAGCCATTCAACACATTCCAGTGGAACACAACAACTCCCCCAGGTCCTAAAGAATGCCAGCTCTCCCTCTTTATGGCAGAGATGCCGAACTGAAAGGGTTTTAAAGGCCAGCACGACTAGGAAATGGAGCTCAGGCTCTGTGAACTGGAGATGATCACATCATGGTCTCCCTGAAGGAGACGGTCGCAGGGAACTGACTTCTTATACGCAGCTCACCCGCAGTTTGGGAACATGTGGTCCCTCGGTGCTGTGCTAGCAGCCGTGGTGTGTCAGGAGATGTCCATGTGGTACTCCAGGAATGTTATTTGTTTGCATAAACCAGTGATAGATTCGCTTCTAATGTGCAACTATAAAATGATGTCTAACCTTGTTTCCTTGGACAATCGGGATTGCTGGCCGTGCAAGATAAATAATTTTCTAATGTTCCACTGCTTTCATATTCCTGGTGGAGTCAGGATTTCTGTGGTCTCCCCCTCATGTGTTGCACCTGGACAGTCTGTGCATTTTTATTGTGATTTGTCAGGGCTGGAAAGCAATGTGGCAAGGTCAGGAGTTCAAGTTCTGCTTATCATCTCAACCTGCTCTAACCTCAACAAGGTGAGAAATTGTATGAAATCATCCCAAACCAAACTCATCTCTTGAAGAGGCGAGAGCAGTCTCTCAGGGAATCTTAAAGAGCTTTTTTATGTAACCCAGAAAACAGAACAAGCAGGTCTAGACCGGTTTAGATCTTGAATATCTTGGGATTGAAGCCTGGTATCTTTAAAGCATTAGAAGTGAAACTTGCAGAAGTTAACACAATGTTAACCAGAAGAGTTGGCCTAGATCAAGCCCCTGAATACTTCTACAGTCACAGAATCTCTACAACTGTAGAAAGTAGCCTGACATTTGCAGGGTTGTAATTCACTTAGTGAGCACTGGTTAAACTTGGCCATAATGCTAGAAAAAGTTGGCAATCCATTTGTCGGGTCATATTTTCCATGTTGTACCTAAAACAAAACAAAACAAAACAAAACAAAAAGGTTCCTTAAAAAACTAAAAATAGAGCTACCATGCAATCCAGCAATCCCACTCTTGGGCGTATATCCGGAGAAAAACTTGGTTCCAAAGTGTACATGCACCCCAATGTGCATTTCAGCACTGTTTACAATAGCCAGGACATGGAAGCAACCTAAATGTCCATCGACAGATGAATGGATAAAGAATATGTGGTACATATATGCAATAGAATATTACTCAGCCATAAAACAGAACGAAACAGTGCCATTTGCAGCAACATGGATGGACCTAGAGATTATCATACTAAGTGAAGTAAGTCAGGCAGAAAGACAAATATCATGTATCACTTAAATGCTGAATCTAAAAAAAAGAATGATACAAATGAACTTGTCTACAAAACAGAAGCAGACTCTCAGACTTAGAGAATGATCTTATGGTTACCAGGGGGGAAGGGAAGGAGGGAGAGATGGACTGGGAGATCGGGATTGACAGATACACACTGCTATATTTAAAATAGATAAACAACAAGGACCTACTGTATAGCACAGGGAACTCTGCTCAATATTCTGTAATAACCTAAATGGGAAAATAATTTGAAAAAGAATAGAAACAAATAAATAAATAAAATTTAAAAAAACAACAACAACTCAGGAATGCATCTAGCAGTACTTCAGTGTCCTGCAAATATCCAAGTGTGTCCTGATCATCCACACTTGATCATTCTCTTTTATCTGTTTGTCCCTGCTGGTGGAGGTTAATAAAGACAGTGATGTAGAGAATCTTAGCGCTTGTCTTTGTTTATATTTTAGCTCCACGGGATTCTATATTGTGGTTGAAACTTAATTAAAGATTGTTCTGCACATGAATCAAGTACTTCTTTGGTAATTGGCCAAAAACAACCAATGATAAACAACAAGTTGAGAACCTCTTCCAGGGTCACAAAACCTCAGAGCCTCATTTTCTGAAACTTGAATCTTGAGAGCCAATACTAGAAGAAACAAATATTTAATACATATCTAGATAGGCCATTGAAGGTACAAAACCACTTTCTATAATTCATAACTGAGAATTATTTGTTTTGTTTTGTTTCAGATTATATTGGGGAGAGAACAAAGTTAAAAGTTTTTCATTATTTGGTTTCTTCAATTCTATGCTAAAACCAAAAAATGTGTTTCTAATTGCATAAAAGTAATGAATCCTTATCTTTCAAAAAGTCATGAAAATATGACTTCTAACTCATCAAAGAATCAGGTCATTGTGATTTTCATATTTGCCCATAAAAGTTCAGGACTTTTAGTGAAAAGAATTCTAGATAGTGAATTTTGAGGTTATCATTACCTACTCCACGTGACATGAAGAATACCATTAACTTGAGAAAAATCATCAGACGTCCACTTCTATGAAATAGTTTTTGATTATTCATATTTTTGGAAACATCTTTAAAATACTTGCCAAGACTTTATTCATGTTGAACATGATGCCTCTTTATGATATTTTATTTAGCTGAAATTTAAACCCAAACTGTTCATTACAAAAAAAAAAAGAAAAAATCAAGAGTTTTATAATAATTATTTTCTTAGTCATTTCAGCAATTGTACTTTAAATTAGGTAACTCTGCTGTTAGGAAATTTGTATTTTTACATTTGAACATATCTATGTCAAAAGCTATCCAGGTGGTAACAAGTTTCTGAGAGTAGGGGTATGTAGGGCAGTAGGAGGGGGGAATTAGGACAGTGAATGAACACTTGAAATGAAAAACTAACAGTATTCTCTTTTATGTTCCATTTTAAAGTGCCTTTATACAGAATTTGTCAACTTTTTTAAAAAAGACACAAACTCTAAGAAGAATAAAAATAATTTGTAATCCCACAACCCAGAGAACTGCCATTTCACCATATATTTTTCTAGATTTTAGAACTATTGCTCTCATTACATCTATGCTGCTTCATAACTGTTTTGCTTTTCTAAATTTAACAGTATATGACAAACACTTTACCTTATGAAAGACTTTTCTGAACCAAGATTTCTGATAACTATAAAGCTATTCCATTATATGTGTAAATTCCATCCTACTGTTTGGCTTTTGGACATTCACTGTTATAAATAATACCACATAATGGAAAACTACATTGTAATAGATATTTTACATTTACTCTTTGCTTATACTTCTGATTATTTCCTTGGGGAATTTTCAAATATAAAAATTTGAATTTTTAGGTGAGGTATGTGCACTTGCTTAGGGCTTTTGACTTATATTGGCAAATTGTCCTCCAGAAATGTTGTACTGCACCAATTTTCACACTCATCAGCAGTGTCAGGGAGAGTATGTTGGCCCACAGAGGTTGCTTTTTTTTTTTTAATATGTATGTTTGGTAAGAAATCTATGAAAACTTCAAAAATACGTTCTCAACAGGATAGCCTATCAGTTCTGTTTGATCAACCATTATTTATTGCATGCTTACTCTTTGGTAGACTTTGTGTTGTCCATTTACTTCACATTCATCATTCAATGTGATGCTTATAAGAATCCCAAGACATATGCTCTGTCCTCATCCTCCTGCATGCAGATGTGAAAGAGGGTACAACCTGCTAGTCACAGGTCTACCAGGTATCAAAGCCTGGCCTCCAACTGTAATCTGTTTTATTTCTAACTCCAGGCCCTGAACTAGTACTAAACTGCCTGCTTCTGTCTTATACTGATAGCTATCTATTAACCAAAGGCCAAATATTTTGCTCTTTCACACTCTTTGGCTTTGCCACTAACTGGTTCATAATCCGGGATAGAGATGCTCTCCCTAAAATGAATGTCGAAAGGCGAATCGACTCCATCTCTAGATTCATGTTTTCACACCTTTTAAACTTTTGCTTCGGCCAGGGCACGGGCTACGTCTGGGTTCTGATCACGCTTCCAAGGACCTGCTGAGCACGTCCTTCTACAGGAACAACAAACACACTGAAGAGGTTTCTGCCAACAACACTCTCTGGACTGCTGAAAGAAAAACATACCACTGAAGGCAAAGGAATGTGTAGTCTGAACTCAAAAGTGGAACTTTCTTTTCTTCTCCTGTTTTCAAGTTGTTTGCCCTGTGATATTTAAACTTTACCCAAATATATGTGCAGCCAGATTGACTATGAGATTATTGGAATTTGATTTTCAGATAAACCACAAACTTGGATGAGCTCATATTATTCCAGATGCATTATCTCCTGATCTTCAGGAAGAGGCTCATTCAATGGGAAGGGGCATGGAAAGACCTTCCCTGAAAGAACAGGAATAGCCATGTCTAATCCCCACCCTGCCTGGGAAGGAAAACATTCACCTACCTCCCATGTCAGGGCAAGAATCAGAGTTCCTCTCAAATTCTTAAAATGCTGCAAAGTAAAGACAGATAGTCATCCTAAATATGATACATCCTTGAATTATTAAAAAATGGAATTCATTGTACTGGAAGAAAAATGATAAATAATTTTAAATTCCAAAGGCAAGGGAATGTTTTTGGTTTGATAACCCCAAAGAGTATGGCTTCTGACAAGAGCTTAGGGAATGTACATGTAATATTTAAATCTAATTAGTTTAATCATTGGAATAATCAGGTATTTAAGAAAATAAACTGAGTAATCAATTATGAAAGTGATTTTCCATTTAAAAGAGAATGTAATATGTGTGCAAATAGTTTTCAAACTGCCAAGATTCAGTGGTCTACTTTCTGAATAATTTATACCATGACTTCATTGCAGTCTTTTCATTTACAAAGGAAAAAAAAGAGTGCTCATTCATTCAACAAGAATTTATAGAAAGCCAGCATTTTCTAATCATGATTCCTGTACTCATGGTTCTTACAATCGTGTGGATTGTAACTTTATTGACATGTTTTATGGAAACAATTAACTTTTGATAAATGTTCTGAGTTATTTAAATCTAAGAGAAATGGTCAGTGGACCTATTCTGAGAGAGTATTGTCTAGTGGACAGATCCTTACACCAATCTGCCAATGTCTCACTATTTCTTCAATTTCAATTTTCTCATCTTTAAAATAATGAGAAGATGGAAGGTGGGACTAGGTGATCTCCAAGTTCCCTTCCAATTCTTATAAAATGTGATTTTAAGTATTTACTGAGCAATCGCATTGAGTAAGATGCTAACCTGCATATAACTCAGTTCTGTCCTGATTTTAAGAGGAAAGCAAGATGGAACCATGAAGTACTATATAAATGTGCCTTGGCAATTTTTAAAAGACTCTCCAAAGAAATGATCCCCTGGTCATTCTTAGAGCAGTCAAAGTTCTCTAAAGCTCATACAAGAAGCAAGTTGCATTCTTTTAAACCTCCCCAATTTTGATGATTTTCGTAACCTGATAAAATCTTTCTGTAGTTATTTCTCAGTTTTCCATTCGCAAACCATTTCTCAGTGGGTATAATCATTTTATTTTACTGACAATTCACTCTTCAATTATTGCCGTCTTTAAAGTGTGATATTAACCACCTTTTGGGTGCACATTGCTGAGTTCAGATTGATTGAATTTGATTGTGGTCTGAAAGGCCCACAAGGGTTTACTGAACTCTTACCATCCTGTCACCACAACCCACATATCAGACAGCCAGTTAGAGTTATTAAACTTCTCAGGGCATAAAATAGATACATATTAGTTAATTTAGTGACACCCAGTCTAAACTAGGTTGACCCAATTCAAATCTTCCATCAGATTTTTAGTCTCATTCAGCTACTTTTCCTATTCCTGCTTCTTATTCACTTCCCATTGCTCTCTCGCTCTCAATTTCTTTTGTATTCATTCTTTTTTACTCTTGTTTTCATTTTTATCTTCCCTAACAGTTGACCCTAGAGCTTTTTTGTGCTTGGAAATCTGGAAATATACTTCTGTGATCCTTGACGATCTCTACTGAAAATCAATGGCTCCAGTTGCATTCTCAGACATTAAGTTGTTAATTGGATGCTCATTCAAATACCTTTATCTGAGACATGAGACAGCCTTCTTCAAGGTCCATGGCAAACTAAAGAAGGTGATATAGCAATAACTCTGGTTGTTTACCTTATATTCATTCTCCCTTTCTTTCTTACTAACAGAACCCAGGTTCCCTGGTAAAGAAACTACATTTCTCAGCCTTCCTGGTAGAGAGAGCCATGGAGCCAAGTTCTTGCCAATAAAACAACAACATAAATTTTTGTGTAGGGCTTGGTAGTGGGGTCTAACTCAATGAGCATACACCTTTGTCTATGTCTCCCTTTCCATTCTTCCTGCCTGTAATGCAGATACAATATGATGGCTGTAGCCGCAATAAATCATTTTGCAACCATGAGATAACTGTGCTAAAGATCTGGAGCAGAAAGGCAGATCCAGATCCCTTTCAAGTTTCTGGAAGTGCCATGTTGTGAAGGAAAAAAGTATCAAATTGTTTAAACCACTGAGTTTTTGAGGTCTGTTACTTAAAGCCAAGTACAAATCCTAACTGATTCTAACAAATCCTAATATGTGTATGTTCTGTGTGTGTGACATGGCATATGAATGTATATCCATGGCATGCATTTATTGCTAGATAGATAAATAGATTCATAGATAGATAGATAGTCTTATTGTAGTCAAAGTCTATTCTGTCTCTCTATTTATCAAAAAATATGTAGACCCTGGGCTTCCCTGGTGGCGCAGTGGTTGAGAGTCCGCCTGCCGATGCAGGGGACATGGGTTTGTGCCCTGGTCCGGGAAGATCCCACATGCTGCGGAGTGGCTGGTCCCGTGAGCCATGGCCATTGAGCCTGCGCGTCCGGAGCCTGTGCTCCGCAACGGGAGAGGCCACAGCGGTGAAGGGCCCACATACCACAAAAAAACAAACAAACAAAAAAATGTAAACCCTAATGTGAGGTCTTCTCCAAAGACTTGTATATGTGACAATGTTTATTTATTTAATTAATCCATTAATAGAAACACTATAACCCAAAGGGAATTTAGGAGTTTTATTTTCTTGATATTGTTAGCCAGCATTTAACAAAATATGATCAACTGATTACTAGTTTTGTCTTGCTGAAAGTTCCTCAAAACCTAAATGGGTTCTCTAGAATTTGAGAGTCATGGTATATATTAAAAATCTTTAAGGAAATCTGCACTAGAGAAACTTGCTTAACTTTGACTTTTCCGAAGTTATCTGATTATAAAACATTTCTTTTTCCCATGTAACCCCAAATATCCCTTAGCGCAAGTTGGCAGTAAACTGGTTGGGGGAGGTGCTTAGACCTCTGAATATCTGACAGGAAAGCACACAGTGAGCGGTCACTAAGTAATTGTGTTCTGGTCATGTCCCCACAGTTGACATAGGTGATCATATTATCAAAATCTACCTCTAGGAGCTCAAGGACAAGGGCTGGGAAAGGGCCATCGGTGGTGGTGTTTCTTTATTTGATGCTCCTGTGGCCTCTAGCCTAAGTTTAACCTATTTTGAGCCCCAAACATCTAGCTGATGTCTCCAAAATCATTTCTAGTGTCTCCTTTGAAGAAGGTTAAAAGAAATGTTAATAATATGCACTTTGACTGGTCTTGTTTGTAAGTTTCCTGTAAATATATGTAACTTGAGAGTGGCTGAGCAGTTTCTCTGTCTTTCAGATGCCCTGCTTTGTACTTGGAGTGCTAGTTAACCTTAGCAAAAAAATTATTGTAAGCAATAAATATTTACTTTTCAAAAATATCCTGAGGAGACTTGAAACAATATGGGCAAACCTCTCTGGCACTGTCTTTTCATTTAGAGATGACAAAAAGTCTGGGGAAAAAGTGACAGTTTTAAGGGCTTTAAAAATATCTAATGCTTTAGGTTTGAAATTGGCAGTGAGCCAGGTCCTGTCTTAAAGGGACAGGCACTTTATTATACTTTCTAATTCTTCCAAAGTCTGTCTTTAGGATATATGAGCTGCCTCTAATATGACTACTCTCTTCTCATCCTCTAGTGGTATACTCTGGTCTCAGCTCATAAATTGAAAATTGAGGATCTGTAAATCAGGGCAGACTATTTCAGAGAGCCATTGTGAATTTCCAGTCAAATCTTCCAGTTTATCTTAAATATTTCATCTTAATGTCACCTTATGAAAAGTCTTTGATTCAAGTAAGTTACAACATCCAGTTATAAACTGATTACACTTCTCTACTGACCTTCCGCTAGGAGACTGCTTGTTGGCATTAATGTCACTTCTGCTGATCTAGTATTGAACTAAAGGGGGAAACTTTTTCAAAAATCCAAATTATTTGATGATTAACAGATAAAGAATAGTAACCCAAATGTGTACAGTCTACTAGCTGCTCTACAGGAAGAAACAATTAAAAGGATCATTTTCTGTCTTTATTTGTTGTTTATATTTTTATTGTCATTGTGTTTTAAATGCCCAGGCTATTATGAGATTCTGAGATCTGAGTTGAGTGATTCAGGTTATACACTAGAGCATCTACTCATAATTAGTTGCCAAACATCTGTTGTAGAAATTAAGTTTATTATTTTCACCTTCTCAGTATATTCATAAGTATGTGAACTTCTGCCAACTCTGATTGCCCTTGGATGGAGTCTGAAAAAAAATCATTTCCTTCAGTTTTCCTTCTTTGGAACCACTGTTCAACAGGTTAAATGAAATTGAGGATATTTCCATGTCTGTTTGTTTATACAGGAATCAACATATTCCACCCTTATTCACCCACTGACAAGTTGGATATTGAACTTTCTTGTCATTTGAGCTAACATTTAATAACCTGTCAGTTGAAAGGACTTTAAATAAACATTTTCATGTAATATTTAATACAATTCAAGGGTACATGCCCTGAGGCCAAAGATGAATAGACAAACGTTACAAGCCTTCCTCTTTAGTAATATATATATATTTCTACACATCCTAATCCTTTAGTCCTTGAGACTTATAGGCAACAGCCTTGGATCCACAAGAATCCAAAAATAAATAAGGTAGTGATATACGTGATTCAGCTTCCTGTACAAGAGCCTCTTAATTGTCTTTCTCCACTCTCTCTAGTCAGCTCCCACCCACAGAATCAACAAAGAAGCAAGGACCAAGGTTATTCGATTTTTTGCTGAAATAATTTGAGATTAACTTGATGTTGAAACGTGAAAACTTGCCAGGTATCCAGTTTTCCCAGAAGCAAGAATCTCACTTGGGTCAAGGTTGGCGTGGTCAAAGTCCGCACCAGACCTGAGGACAGGAGGCCAGCTTGATAGTGTATATCAAATCATAGAATCTCAAATGACTGAGGTGGGTGTGGTAACATTCATGTGTGAGCTGGGCAGGGATGTGATCATACAGAAGGGGAAAGACTAATGGCAAATTGGGATACCTATACTCCTACCACCTGATACGTTTCAATTTCCAATTTTGAAATAACTGTGCTAACCAAGCGAAGAGAACAGAAGATGACAGTATGAAGCCCTGGTCTTCATGATGAATGTGAGCTAGACCAACGACTATAAAATGCAACCCACCTGACCCAACCAAGAAACATAATAGATATTAAAGATGAGCTGTATAGAGAATGGGATGGGCCATCATTTTATATAACTGATTCACTGTTTTTCTGTGTTATTTAGGAATCCCTTTATAGAATTCAAAAAGTAGAGCAGATTTAGATTTTTAGACTTTTGTCTAGTTCAAAAGTTGAGCTGCCTAATAGTTGCTTTTGCAATTAAAAAAAATATGCCACTGACATCACCAGAGGACACATAAAGCACTTTTTAAAATAAAAGGAAAATATATGAATCAGAGAGAATGACAATGTAATATCATTTGTTGTCATCCAGATGTCTAAAAAATCTCTGTAGGTTTCATTGGTTACTGCTTATTATTGGTATTTCAATTTTATGGTATTACAATTTTTTTAACTCCCCTAAAGGCCTTTGCCAAACTTCTTGTCCTTATTTCGGGCTAATTGCAAAAAAACACCTCTTTCTTCTCTCTCCTAAATTTAAAAGAGTGAAGACACCACCTCATAAAAGCTCAGTTGGCACAGCAGAAAAAGTACTCACTCCATCTATTGCCTGAGTTTCCACAATGATCTCTGCAGTCGTCTGAATTTCAGGGCAAATATTTTTCAGAATTTATCTGAGATATTGGATAAGATTTCATTTCAGTAGTCATGATGTTAAGTAAATTTGCATTCAGAGAGGCAAAGAGATTATTATCCAGATTCAACAAACTATAAATTAAAAAAAAATATCGAATCTAAATGGTATGTTTTTGTTTTTTTGGTTTTTTTTAATTTTATTTATTTGTTTATGGCTGTGTTGGGTCTTCGTTTCTGTGTGAGGGCTTTTTCTAGTTGTGGCAAGTGGGGGCCACACTTCATCGCAGTGCACAGGCCTCTCACTATCGTGGCCTTTCCCGCTGTGCAGCACAGGCTCCAGACACGCAGGCTCAGTAGTTGTGGCTCACGGGCCCAGTCACTCTGCTGCATGTGGGATCTTCCCAGACCAGGGCTCCAACCCGTGTCCCCTGCATTGGCAGGCAGATTCTCAACCACTGTGCCACCAGGGAAGCCCTAAATTGTACGTTTATTTAAACAAATGTTGAGAATTTCACTATTGACCTATAAACTTGCTTCCTATACTATAGGTAATTCTCAAAATTCAAAAATTTGATACGATATTGATATGTCAACTGAATCCACTCTTCCCTCCTCCATCATGTAGTCAAATGGCTTCTCCCTGAAGAAAGAATCCGGTGTCATTCTTATACTGTTCCCTGCTGGTGAGAACAAAGTTGACTTCAGAAGAGAATCATTGTCATGAGCCATTTCTAGAATGGCAGCCAAAGAACATTTTTCTCTTCCAACAATAATGTTCAATAGGACGATTTTACATTAATAGGCCTTGGTATCACACCAACAGTGGTTGTAGAAAGGACAGAGTCCCACCCCACAACAAAAATCTGAGAAAAAGCCCTGAATCCAACCTCCAGCTTGCTGAGTTTGATAGACCATGTTTGCTTAATTAAATACATTACAGATTAGATCTGTCAAGATTTATAATCCTTAAGAAGAACAATTCAGGATAACAACACTGGAGTTTAATAATCTTCCTGGAAGCTCCTACATTACTCATTAAGCAAAAGTACGTATTCAACAAACAAAACTGCCGGTCTTTCACACCAATGGTTGTCACACCATTGAGACTTCCTAGTCTGAATTATGTACAGAACTCAAAATTGTTTTCTCTTTAGCTCTTCCAAATCCCTAAGTTCTGATTTCCTTTAATACGCTTCATATTAAAAGAAAGATAAACACAAAATGTATAGTTTTCCTTTGGCTTTCTTCTTCACAGCTGCTTATCCCCTTTCCTATATTGGGTTGAATCAAAGATCACCCCACTATCCCAAGTGTTGATTACACCGTTATCCCAGAGCCCAGGCCTTCCTGGAGAATATCCCAGCTTCCCTTATTTAGACTATGGGGAGGGGGAAGGGTAAACGGTGACAAAGCGATAAAGAGGCATGGACATATATACACTACCAAACGTAAGGTAGATAGCTAGTGGGAAGCAGCCGCATAGCACAGGGAGATCAGCTCGGTGCTTTGTGACTGCCTGGAGGGGTGGGATAGGGAGGGTGGGAGGGAGGGAGACGCAAGCGGGAAGAGATATGGGAATATATGTATATATATAACTGACTCATTTTGTTGTGAAGCTGAAACTAACATACCATTGTAAAGCAATTATACTCCAATAAAGATGTTAAAAAAAAAAAAAAAAAAAGAAATGGCTTTAGGGCTTCCCTGGTGGCGCAGTGCTTGAGAGTCCGCCTGCCGATGCAGGGGACACGGGTTCGTGCCCCGGTCCAGGAGGATCCCACGTGCCGCGGAGCGGCTGGGCCCGTGAGCCACGGCCGCTGAGCCTGCGCGTCCGGAGCCTGTGCTCCGCAGCGGGAGAGGCCACAACAGTGAGAGGCCCGCGTACCGCAAAAAAAAAAAAAAGAAGAAATGGCTTTAAAATCCCAAAATACCTATGTTAATCCCACTCAAGGCCCTTCATTCCTTCATAAAAACACGCTGCATTATTAGTCCAATGTACCATACCAACAACCCATGAGCTGTAACATGGAGGCACTGGCAGAGAACACAGCAGAATCATTTTTATTAGGTTTTTACCTCAGCAGGAAGGAACAGAGTGACCCCCAGATGAAAAACTAATGGACAGCGAACAAAGAGGGTAAGACCGGGTTTTTCTTACAAATCAACAGGCTCTTGTTCCCTGGAACTGGTATCTGCCTCACATCCAACCAGCCAAAATGTTATACCTGGCTGGGTTTAATTTGTTATTTATGTCAGCTTTGCATATTTGTAAGGTTCAAGGGTTTATTGCCCTGGCCTGACCTTGCCAAGTCAGAGTTAACATGTGGTTCTCTGGTAGCAGTTTCTTTCTAATAAACTTTACTTGAAAGAACATGTGTGATAGATTTTGCTCATGATTAAAAAGAGCAGTTCTATGTTCATTGTTCCCCAATTTGGTTTTGAAGTTCTGTTGAAAGTCACCTCTGAACTTAAAAAAAAAAGGAAAATATTGGATATTTAAAATATTCTCTTTTAAATTTTATTGCAGACTGTTATTGTACTTTATGTTTTAGAATGTTGCCTTATTTGTGACTGTTTTAAAAGATTCATGTGATCTTGTAAAGCCAAGCTAAATAATAGGTTTCCAAATGGTTAATAACTTGATAAATAGTTTAATTTTGGTTCAGAGAAATATTGAAGTTTATTTAGCAGCCTCTGGTTTAGAAAAATTGAAACAGTTCAATTAATATGCAAGTAAATATTTTGTTTGCCCAACAATAAGATATAAAACAGCAGAGCAAGTGAGGGTTATCTTTCATGTGCCTAGTTCCATATCGTCATTCATTTCTGGAAGCTACTTTGAAGAGTGAATATATCTAACCTATGGCAATTATTTCAGGTCTTTCAGGGTGAGAACCCAACTTCCATAGTGCCAGAAATTGGCTACTGGAGAGGACTCCTATATCTAGGGTGACCTGACTTGATCTGGTTTGCCAGGGACTTTCCTAGTTTTAAAACAGAAAGCTCCATATTCCAGGAAACCCCTTGGGTACAGGCAAACTGAGATAATGAGTTATTCTACTGTCCCCATGTCTAACTGGAGAAGTTTCTGGGTCCTTTCTCTTTAGTTTGATACAGGCACCTGTTAAATAGAAACATTGTCTTGAAGGCGAATAGACAGAGACTCTAATCAAAACCTAAATAAATTCATCAGCCTGTTCATCAAAATGAAAATGCATGGAGCTTCAGCTTAACCTGGAAGCAGACATCAACAGTAAATTGTTCATTCTGTTTCATTTCACAATCATGAAATTAGTTAACCTGGGTAAAAATCATCATAAATATTTTCTGCTTGTTATGTTATTTCTTAATGTTTTTCTGTCCTACTTTTGATTCTGATTTTGAAACCCTGGATTCTTCATGAAGACCTCAAACCGTGGCACGAGTATCATTAGGTTTCCATTAAAATCTAGGCAGAAGAGAGCAGTCATGGGACTTGTCTGGATAAGGAAAGGATATGCGTAGACAGAGCTCCTAAAGGTCTGCACTTTTGGCAAAACATTTTTTTTCTCCAGAAAACCTGAACTGAAAACTAGCACATAGTTTTACAGACACTTGTTCTGATAGAGTCCTTACCTTAGATAACACTCTTTTCCGATTGTGTGTGGATAAACGATGCCATGTTATGTCTTATTATTTAAAAATTAATATATGATTAAACCAATTATCACTTCTACAGTACAATAAAAGTCAAATTAGTACAAAGGCATGTGATCTGGGAATCAAGAAGAAAATCATTTGGAGATTTTAGGATATTTAGGAGATATATGTTTATATATTTATAACATACCTATTTAGGATATTTCAAAGATACATATGTACATACATATTTCTATATATGTATATATAAAATTTATACATATATGTAAAATTTGGAGACATTTGGATAGAGATATATATCATATAGTATATGTGACAAATACATAGGAAAGTGAGAGATTGAACTGAGAGAAGATAATTATTTAAGTGGATTTGTGTTTTAAAATCTTTAAAAAATACTTCAAGATGTATCCAAGGAATAATTTTTTTTCTGAGATCTCTGCATAATATGGAGGCAATTATGTCTTAGCAGGGGAACTGGGTGACATAACCTCTCTAGGACCCTCCAGCCCTACCACCTATACTCCCATGGCCCCTTCTCTCTTCCCCTCTGCTGCCTTCTATTTCTATAGTTGGAACACAAGTGCACACACACACACACACACACACACACACACACACACACACACTTCCTCACTGGAACACTGTACTCAGGACAGTGCATATTTACATGTGCCTAGGAGGTGGAGCCACACAGTGGGGAGATGATGAGCCGATGTGAATTGGACCATAAATGTGTTATTGGAGGTTTATATGTTCCTTTGAAATATACAACATTTGCCACTGTCAGGGAGAAGATACCAAGCCAGACAGTAATTGCAATAATGGAACAGACAAATGGTCTATGTCCCCATTAAGGTTATCAACACCTCTAATTTTTGAAAGGAGCTTGTTGGAAATACAGTAATTGTGATTATGTTGTCCATAAGGCTACGGGTGATCAGCCATTGTCAGCATTCCCAGTACCTTTCCAATATCCTTCGGAACAGAGCTAAGTAAATCCAAACACTAAAGAACAATTCATTTCTGAATAACCAAATAGAGAGGGTATTTTATAATGTTTAAAATTTTAATACAGTATCTAAGTAATACCTTCCATTTGTAACAATTTCTCCTTTTTTTTCTGAATTTTTTTTAAAAATTCTGCTTTCAAGTCCTTTAACATACAGATTTGCTCCAAAACCAAAAAGTCTGGCCCTCCTTCATCCTAATGCTGTGTTCAACCCTCTTTGTAATTATGCTTCCTTGCATTTCCTTCATCATTTCTCTCTGGGTTCTTCTGCTTTCCCTGTAAAGATCTCCTCTTTCTCCTTGGCCTGCCTTTCTGCTTCTCAGCCTAATAATTGTGTTGCACCAAGATCACAGCTGGAAAACAATTGACAGCATAACATCTATGGCAATTTGCAGAGAGAACTCCTCAAGGTTTAAAGAAGAGGGTTCTCATTTTTAGAATAGATGCTTAGTGACTTTCTCAAAATCCTGAGGATCTAATTCTTGTGGTAAATGTGCTTACTTTCCAGGAGCTAAAAATACCAAGAAAGCTGGTCTCATTTTGTGGTCACTGGGAATGTTGAACTGACCATGTAGAGTGAAACATGAGCCATGATGTTCCTAGTTCATGCCAAAGCATGGAATCCTTCCAGCTAGGAGGAATGTCATCCCATAAATGACATAAATAACTGGTATAAAATTAACTTGACGTGAGGTGTCGTCAGCTTATTCTCTGTTAACTTTCTTCTAAGTATGCAATTATTCATCTGAGAAAAACTGTTGAAACTACTAGGAAACCTCATTATTAACAAGATTCCTTCATTCTGATTCTCAATCTATCAAAAGCTGAAATGCAACACTTTGCCATTTAATCTTTAACAAGGTCCTAGGCCATTGAAACCAGTATGAAGTGAAATTTATGGGCTAACATTTAACTGTTAAATTATTCTCCAAATCTTCCCAGGTTACTCTCCACTCCAGCGAGCCCTCTTTTATTAGCAAGAGTAAATATAGAAAAGCCTACTGTTAAAACACTTAACAGATCTGCTCTGTCTAGGCCTTGAACTGCAGTGTCCACTCTATTTGGAAGCCTCTGCTTCTCTTTTTTTCCCCTTTGTTTAAAATATGCTGACCACGCAGTGACCCCTCCTAACCCATCGGTCGAAAATTACAACCAGCCACACAAACAAGCAGCTCAGGGTCAGAAAGAGCAGGGTCTGCTAAAAGTTAGTAATCATACATTAATTCCCTGACATAATTAATCAAAATGAACCACCGTTATCTAGCAAGAAACCTTTAACCTATTACAAAGGGGTCAATTTGCAAACCACTTGAGCCTGGGAGTTTGGTACAAATAGCATACGCCCTTCATCCAGGGTGCCCTAAGTAGGGAAAAATGCCTTTGAAGTACCAAATCTATGAGATTTAGATATAATTTCATCAATCAAGTTAAAAGCCTGCCTCCCTCCAGAAGGATTCTGTGGAGCTCTGTCAACCAGCTTCGTTGAGTGGTGACTGAAAATCCATTTGTAAGGCTTTTTTAGTCACAAGTTGGCTAGAGTTGGTCTGATCTGACAAAAGAGCCAAGGGTTTATCAAACTGAAGAGGAAGAAGAGAGATTTGTGGAGGAGCCTGTTTCCCCCTCACTAGAAGAGTAGTAAATGAGATGTTTGTTATGTGAGCGAACTGGTTATGTGTCTGTTGACCTTTCTTCATATATGTAGTACTTAGAAGATGAAGCCTGCCTGGTGTTTGAATCCATACTCACATGTGCAGTCAGAGAGTAGGAAAAACAGAAGAATTAAAACTGTCACTCAGAGAATTAGCTGTCACCCAGAGATTTTTTTTTTTTTTTTTTTTTTTTTTTTGGCAATGTGTGGGCCTCTCACTGTTGTGGCCTCTCCCGTTGCGGAGCACAGGCTCCGAACGCGCAGGCTCAGCGGCCATGGCTCACGGGCCCAGCCGCTCCGTGGCATGTAGGATCTTCCCGGACTGGGGCACAAACCCGTGTCCCCTGCATCGGCAGGCGGACTCTCAACCACTGCGCCACCATGAAAGCCCCAGATAACTTTTTTTGTAGTTTTACATGTATATAAAGGGAGAGCTTGCCCTCTGTACTAATGTAATCATCCTGATGGGATATGCATAGGTGTCCATTTGCAGAAAACAGAGAAGCATGAACCATGGTCCTTTGGATTGTATGTCTCACACCAATTACTTCTTACATCTTCAGAGACTAATTATGTTTCCAAGGGCCTCAAAATATCTTTAACTGGAATCGGCATCTTTCATGTGCTTAGAAACGTATTTCTATCACCGCATCATTTCAGAGTGTGAAAACATTAAAAACTAAGGAAAGGCACAACATGTTGACTCATCATCTATGCTTTGAAAAGAGCAAATAGATCAGTATCCCCAGTCACATATTTCAAAGGAAAATGATGGTAATCAATTTCAGAATTAATGTCTGTCAAAGCATTGATAGAACTCTAACTAGGATCACCTGAGAAACTGATCCCGCTAGGAAAGCCATGTCCTTTGTAATCATGTACCTCAATCCTGGATAGAAGGTTCTATCCATTACAAACAATTTTTTGTCCATTTCTGTTTTGTTTTATTTTACTTTCCTATTCTTGGAACAAGTACTTCCTACAATATCACAGTAAACATATATTTTACTGAATTTGATCATCCCAGTGTGCCCCAGACATTTGCTGGGAAGTTCTTCAGTACGGTAAATACTGTCACATAGACCTGTGGACGGGGCAGCTTGGACAATGTATTTGCTTCTTCCAAACCAATAGATACTTGAAGACCCTGTAGTACTCATCTTGCCTTCTAAGTCTTGAATCTGTTTTCAGGATGAAGAAATGGAGGCCTGGAGAGATTAAATACCTTAACCAAGAACATGCATTTGTACGTGGCTGAAGAGGTGTTCAGATCTAGGCCAGTTTGTCTTCAAACTAACTTGTTCCCACCAAGTCCAGCTCCTTTTATAATGTACAGCATCTGTGGCATCTATCCTTATATCAAATTCATTTTTAAAAAATTGTAAAAAAAGCAATTTTCAAAAAAAAGTTTGTGTGGAGATGAAACATAAAAAGAATGAGCCAGAGCATCCCCTCCATTTTTCTAAGTATAACTCACCACCCAGAACAAGAAAGAGGGAAATAGCACTCCTCCATATCCTACCTAGTTTATTTTTTCAGCTGGAACAACAACCCTTAAAACCCATTCCACTCTCCCAGGGTCAAGCCCTGCTGGCCCACTTTCTGTTCCTAAGGGGTATCAAGCTTGTCTCCTCAGGGCCTTATCCCTTGCTGTCCCCTCTACTTGGAATGTTCTTTCCCTCACACAGCTCTGCTGGTGCCTTTGCACCCTTCTGGTTTCAACTTAAATGTCCTCTTCCCATAAATGGCTTGTTTGGTGTCCCAATCGGAGTCCATCCTTTCATCTCTCATTCGGCCGTCACGTTTTCCCCTAGTTAGGTTTTGTCCACTGCCGTGAACACGATTCAATGTTCAGTGCTTACTGAATTTGCTTGACATCTCATCCTACCCTCCCCTGTCCAAGGGCAGCATCGTGTCTGTCTTGCGAACCATCCAATTCCCATATCCTCCCAGCATCAGACCTGCATGAGTGAGTGAAGGAATGAATGAATTTTGGAAAAGTTATGCTCCAAAATTGTGTTTTTGGGGGGTTCATTATTTATTCACTTGCTCATAGGGGTGTTGAGGAAGGAGCACCAATGGCTCTAAAAGATTCTGTAACTTGCTAACCAGTAGAAAGGAGACTGACTCTCCTTCTTTGGCAAAGCCCTGAGGAACGTCAACCCTGAGGAATGTCAACCCATGGACTTTCTACTTAGCACAAACATCAGGAAGTTATGTTCTCCCTTCTGCAAAAGGATCTCTGAGGATGTGGATGTCCATTTTCATGCTTTCTTTCACTTTTCACTTTATACATTCGCACTTTCTTTCACTGCTTGGATGGACAATCCTGCTTCACCAGTACTCATAGCAAAGAACACAGAAGCTAACTTCTGCCAAAAGGCACCAATGTGCCAGGATTGTGACAGACACTTTCCAGGTCCTCCTAACAACCCTCAAGAAACCCCCTGACCCCATCCTGCAGTTGAGGGAATAGGGCCTCAGCAAGGATCAGCAACACCTGGGAAGTAGCCTAACTTCAAACTGCATGCCCCACCCCTCACTCCATGCCATCTAGTCACCATTCAGAACAGAAGACAAACAGCACCAACTAGCCTGGAAATACTAGGCATACACAAAAGACCTTGTGGACCAGGTTCGCAAGTTTCATCATTTGAACATAACCAAGTTAAAATCACCAAGGATTCATTTTTCAGTAATATCTTACTGTCATTCACCCAATTAATGAATACCAAAGTAGATTTTCCCTTTCCAAAGGGCTGCCTGATAGCCAAAAACCATGTCATCGCCATCCTACGGTGACCAGTCTTAGGATGCTAATGGGTCTGCTGGCAGAGAGTTCCTGCTTACACATCCCTTGGGCCCCTTCACTGTCTGTCTGTGAATGTGCAGCTGGGGAAGACAGGCAGACTGCCTGGAAGCCATCTGCAAGGGCCAGGAGCAGAAACACACGAGAACTTTGACTCATAGAGGCTGGAAGCTGTTCCTTTAAAGCATCCCTGAATCCAAGATAAGGAGAACCCGTTGCTGTGCTCCTTCTTGAGACGGGAAGGTCATATGTGTTCCAGCTGCTCCCACCCACACAAGCCCTCCCTCCTAGCCGGGGCTAGTTTACCTCCTCCCTAGCCCCTGGACCCCACCCTCTCCAAGTATACTGTTGCTGCCCCCACCCCCACCCCCAGCCTCCAGTCCATTGCTCCAGGGAGACATGGAGCCCCTGCTGGGAAACAGGAGAAGTGGGCTTCCCTGCTTGCCTGTCAAACTGCAAAGGAATGTTGCTGGGAAAATGTGTGGATGAAATATAGCGCTGGGTGACCTGCACTTCCCCAGGGCTGTCCAAACAAGAAGTCAGGCCAGAATGGCCGGAGCTTCCCTTGCCCAGTGATGAGAGAGGCAGCTGGGATCTTGGGGGCTGTCTGTACCTTCCCTCTGCTTCAGGTCAGGAACTTTCCAAGGATACGAGGCGGAAGACATGATTCTATAAATTTGCAAGGGCTTCGCACCTTGAGATAAGATCCCGATTTTACCGTGGATATGCAAGGAAGAAAAAAGTCTGGGAAGAAACTCTGAAATTATTACTATTCTCAAGGAAGATACAAATCTAGGCCCAAAAGGCTACTCATTACAACCAGCTCATTGGAGCCCATCTAAAAATGTCTAGTCACATGTTCACCCGTAACAGGGAAGGAGGGAATCATATTCAGTTCAATTTATATCTTCCATATTCTCCCACTGAAGCAATTTATTTTATTTTTTAGGAACAATCTTAGGTATTTATTTTACAAAGTCATTAAAACCAAATGAAGGAGGCTTGCTCTTAAATTGTGAGAACTTTTACGTACACTGTAGAACTCTTAGCCCGGAGAAGAAATGTTTAGCACTTCATGATGAGTCATGGTTTTAAATATTATTACAAAAATTTGAGGATACTGTAGTATGTAACTCCAAAAAAATAAATGCTTTCTGCACACAGAGGTCAGGGGGCCTTCAGACCAATTTCAACACTGCCTCTTGGGAAACCTTCAGTAAGGTAGTGTATCATGCCAAAAGAGGAGATAAGATATTGGTAAGAGATTTGCTAGAATCAGAAGAATTTGAGTTCAAATCCCAGCTCTCCTCCTACTGGCTGTTTGACCTTAAGATAGTTATATGGCTCTCTAAGCCTTAGTTTCACCATCTGTATGATGGAGACATTAATCCCTACTTTATGGGCTTATGAAGATCAGAGGGTGTGTTGTTGCACCTAAGGAGTGGAAAGTTACCCTGTATAAAGGCAGGGTAGTTGTCATTTCTCTCAATTGTACATTTCTCTGAATTGAATTCAAGTTCTGACTCTCCTGGGCTACATTATATTGTTCTAACTGTTCACAGATGAGGAATTTGGATTTGAAGCTAAGCTACAGAACCCAAAGGGATTTCCCCCTAGGAGGAATTGGCTCCAGTTATTAAAAATACTTTTTTTCCTCTTAGAACAGCTATCCCCAGATGAGGTTACATGACACCCTGGGGTGTTTCAAATGATCTCTAGAGATATTGGAAAATTCTCAAGTTATTCTCAAATAAAAATTATTTTTTAATAAGTTCACTTGGGTGTTAGAATTAGTCTGTGCCCTAACTATTTGGTTGGGTGACAATGCTATAAAACGTAGAAAAAAAAAAGCTGGGTGGGGCTTCCCTGGTGGCACAGTGGTTGGGAGTCCACCTGCCGATGCAGGGGACACTGGTTCGTGCCCTGGTCCGGGAAGATCCCACATGCCGCGGAGCGGCTGGGCCTGTGAGCCATGGCCGCTGAGCCTGCGCGTCCGGAGCCTGTGCTCAGCAAGGGGAGAGGCCACAACAGTGAGAGGCCCACGCACCACAAAAAGAAAAAAAAAAAAAAGCTGGGTGTTAAAGTCCCAAAAGATTGGAAATCCTTTTAACATATAGCTTTTCTGGTTTTCTTAATTGCTCACTGTAAGGATTTCCACATTTTTCAACCTGGCAAATCAAAAGCAGGATGTATTATGGGGCTAAAAACATCAGAAAAAAAAACAGGGACCTGTGCTGGTATCTGAGTTTATATTTAAAATCTAGAAATGTTAATTTTTTTCACTTAAGTAGTGGATAATCATCAGGGTGATTCCTACATTAGTCTGTCACAAACCAGTGTAGCTGGGGGAAGCCAGTAGATACAGTGTGTACAGCTCCTTCTTCCTGGACTCCTCTGTTCACAGCTCACCTTGGTAGTCTACCAACACAGACAGGCCCCAGCCCTGCTTACCAGTGGTTCCCCAACATCTCGTGGAATAACTGCTCGGGCAGTGACTTCAAGCTTCTCTGAGTAATGCTTAGCCTCTTGGCATTCATTGCCCCCAAATACTAGAGACATCAATTTTCCTAATTAAATACAGGACAATTAAGAAAATTATTCATATGCCTCTCAGAAATGAGAATGGGTTCTCCCCCTCACTCCAAAAATGTTAGTTTTAAACAATGATACTCTGCAGAAAAGTAAAATCATTGCACAGCATAGAGATTCTGGTAAGTTTTTCAGAACCTATAGATGTTGAGGAAAGAGAGAGAGAGAAAGGAGGGAGGGAGGGAGGGAGGGAAGGAAGGAAAGAAGGAAAGGTGGAAAAACAAAACAAAGAAACAAAAAACTACTTTCTTCCAAAGCTCTTCTTTAATGGCATATGCAAAACAATGACTTCCATCATTTTAAATGATTTCCAAAATCAAAGCGTTATTAACTTGGTTTGGTTGAAAAATCTACCTAGGATCTTCCTTTTTCTGACTGGTAAGAGCTGAGTAGATTTCCCATTTGAAAATGTGGTGAGAATGCTTCTTTGTCAGTGATAGAAACTCTTTTCTGATACACTCACACCCTCCAGCTTTAAAGAGAGTGGACAACGAAGGGATTTTTAAGAAATGATTATTGTCAAAATTAAATGCAAGATAATGGTTGGCAAATGATAGCTTTAGTTTGGGGGGGGCAATAGATCATGGAAATTCATAAGAAAATCCATTTCTGAGAGGGGACAGGAGACTGTCAATGGTGAAGTGTGATAAATAACATTTTTATATTTATGAAGAATGTTGTAGATAGAAGGAGTCTCCCACCAAGTCCTGGGGATGCTCAGTCTCTGTGGGTTGCTGGTGATTGTCTGAAAGTTCTCATTTTTATCCATTAAAAAACTCTCGCATTTTCCCCTCCACAACCAGGTCTCCTGCCTCTTCCTGGTTTGTGTCACAAGTTCAATTAGGTTATTTAGACACTTCGGACATTTAAATTCTTTGTTTGTGTATGTTTAAAATCAAGGAAAAATGTCATGGAAGGTTACTAAATCCATGTAATTTACCCAAGAAATGAGTCTACTGGGTAAATACATATTGAGGCAATTTTTAAAGTCATATTTATTTACTCTACACACCTCGGTCTGTGGAATAAATAAATATTTGAGCTGCGCACTGTGTGTTAAAGCACCTCATGAAAATATATGTTGACACTGCATGTGCAAAAAGAATCTCTCTTCCAAGTTTTATATCTGAGCTGTTTGACTTTGGGGGGAATAGAAAAAAAGGAGCAAATGGAACCGTTTTTTAAGGATGTAATTACCTGGCCACATTCTTGACACCTCCACCTCCCAACCAACACCCATCAAAGCCTATTTAAGATCGGCGTCTGAAACTTTCCACAGTTTTTCCCTTTTCTTTTCAAAGCAACTTCGACTGCACCAAAAAGTGTGCTTTGTAATTAATTCCTTTCAATCTGGCCCACACCTCTTTCTCCAGGAGGTATCAAATCATTTCAGGAGGGTCACATCTCAGCGTTAGATACATTTAAAAGGATGGATCTTAAAATCTGGGGTCTGCTTTCTTTGTTCTGTCCTGGAGACCTGGGAGTAGTACCCTTCAGACATTTTATTGATCATTCTTCCCCTTTGCCTCATACATGCTAATTGTACCTCTGTAGCAAAACAATCTTATTATCATGTTAATTAGTGGGAGGACTGTTGAGGTTTTCCACTTCATTACCTACTAATTTCAAGATAAATGAATCCACAGGTTCCTAAGTAAATAAGGTCACCTATCAAGCACTTGTAAACGTGTTTGTAAACAGGGAGGGGGGTGGAGGCAGAAGGCAACATGTTTGGTTTTCAAATGAGTGGGCTGGTTGGGTTTTGGCTTTTGGTGGAGCTAGGGGTCCCACCATGGGGGGCCCTGTCCCTGAACTCATTTGTAATGGATAGGGAATGTTTGCTGTCCACCTGGCTTCTCAGTGGGGCATTTCCTTTAGTGCTCTCAAAGGGCTCTTTGTGGCCTGATTCATTCTGTGCGTTGGGCGCTCATCGTGGTTGCTTTTGTAGAGAAAGCGCGAAGTGAGGTTTACGCTGGGCAGGAGAGCTTTGAAAGGGACTGGCCAGTGGGTGGTGTGATTACAAATCACACTGTTCCCGGTTTCCCACCCTTCCTCCTATTTGGGGCCAGGTTGTTCCTAGTTTCTCTGCCTTCAAAAGTCGAAGAAGTCTTACAAAAGGAATTAGAAAATTAGGCCTGCCGATAGCAAAGTTTCTTTTTTAGTAGGCTTCATTAAGATGGAAAGGGGAAAAAAACAAAAACAAACTTTGGGAGATTTCACCTTAAATACCAAAGACTTCAAAGGCAATCATGCCTGGGAATGACTTTCTTTACCCTTTTATCCATTTGTCTTTTTAAAACATCAATACAAATGAAGAGTTACTGTTTTGCCTTTTAATCTGTTACTGTTGCTGGCACTTGCAAAATACAAACAAAAGAAAAAGTTTTACATTTTCATCCACCAGGAGATGCCGGTTTGGAATCTCTTGAGGGTTCTATTCTGTAAGTGGAACCTCCAGGGGCATCCTTGCCCAACAATCTAACTGGCATCTGAAACATTGAATTCCGCCTTTTTTTTTTAATTAAGATAATAAATTGGTCTTAAATTATCCCTGAAATCAGACCACTGTTGATTACAATGGGGCTCATGCTGTGACAGCTCAAGATGATGTTATTTTTATTCCTTTTCAACGAGATCTTAATCTCTCCCTGCGTGTAAACAAATTGTCACTGTAACCTTGTTCTAATCTCCCAGTCCAAGACCTTTAAAGCATTGGGAGATAACAGATCAGGCCGAGATTTCATCAGCTCTTCAGCGCAGGCGGATAGGACGCGGTTCACTCCCACTGGCTCAGTCTTTAAACATTGAAGGAGAGTTAATAACTACATCCTACATGAAAAGCTCCACGGAAACCTTTGAAAGCAGTATGTATCATGTAGTTAGAGTTTCGAAAAGGCAAGCCAGAGGTCTAGGTGACAAATGCTGTTGCTTCCAGGAGGACCCAAGCCTGCCCGCCTCCCCATCTCAGAGCCCCGTTCCCCTGGGCACGCTGGGGGAGGGGCCGCTTGAGCGAGGGATGCGGATTAGAGACACAGAGAGGGACCACCGAACAGAGACATTCAGAGACAGGGAGACACAACGAGAGACAGTGAGATCCAGGCCCAGAAAGGGAAAGAAGCAGAAAAGAGAGGTAAAGAGACTCAATGGGTGTGAAAAAAGAGTGAGGAAGCTGGGGAAAATGTTTAACCCAGCAACTTGTCAATGCAACCGACAAACCCCTTTGCTGTCTTTTTCACTTTGCTAATGTGCAAAAACATTCCAGAGAGAAAATGGATCAGATTACCTTCCCAGCCATTTCAAAATATCACTGTGTGACGTTCTCTTCGAGAATGTTCTTGGGACTTCACTGGTGATGCAGTGGTTAAGAATCCGCCTGCTAGTGCAGGGGACACGGGTTTGAGCCCTGGTCCGGGAAGATCCCACATGCTGCAGAGCAACTAAGCCCGTGTGCCACAACTACTGAGCCTGCGCTCTAGAGCCTGTGAGCCACAACTACTGAGCCTGAGTGCCACAACTACTGAAGCCTGCACGCCTAGAGCTCTGCAACAAGAGAAGCCACCACAATGAGAAGCCCGGGAACCGGCACGCAGCAACAAAGACCCAAGGCAGCCAAAAATATAAATAAATAAATAAATAAAAATTTTATTTGTTAAAACAAAAAAAAGAATGTTCTTGCATGCCATGAAAGGAACATTCAGTAAATGTCCCCAGACACTGATGAGCAAGGAGCAATTACTAATGAGATGCCTAGTGAACCCCAGCTCGGAGCCCCCTGATGAACTGTTTGACTTGTTTGTTTTGAAGTCAGTGAAGAGATAGGCCCAGGACATTGCAAACCCTCAGGAGGGATTCTAAGAGAGTCTACAGCCAGAGAAAGTCTTGTAGCCTGGAGAGAAGGTGAAGATTCTCTTTAGAGGGCTTGCCCAGACTCCAGCAAAGCCCACCCAGCAGACATTTTCAAACCCACTCTTTCCCTCTTCAGGTCTTCCCAATCTGATTTCCCCTGTCCTCTGACTCCCCAAAATTTCTGGCTAATTTGATTAAAAAAATAGGACAGTGAGGTTTAATAGGTGATTTTCTCTTCGATTAGTAGGGGATTTTGATCACCAAAAGGGGTGATTCAACACAGGAAGGGTAAGCTCTGAGTTTGCCTGGTTCCTAAAGAAGATGTTGGGAAAATACATGGATTTCCTTGTGCCAGCATTTTTTGAGTGGAAAAGTCATGGACTCTGTTTCAGCTGTGTAACCTCTGAGGATCTGTAAAATGGCGAAATAGGGCGTCCCTGGTGGCGCAGTGGTTGAGAGTCTGCCTGCCGATGCAGGGGATACGGGTTCGTGCCCCGGTCCGGGAAGATCCCACATGCCGCGGAGCGGCTAGGCCCGTGAGCCGTGGCCGCTGAGCCTGCGCGTCCGGAGCCTGTGCTCCGCAACGGGAGAGGCCACAACAGTGAGAGGCCCGCGTACCGCAAATAAATAAATAAATAGTGAAATAGTAACATCTTCCCCCTGAACTATTGCAAAAATTAGACGAGTTAATGTCGATAAAATATGAAAGACTGTCTTTCACATTAAAAAGTATAACATGAAGCTTTTCAATGCATGTTAATTTTTAACCCCCCACCCCCCAGAGCACACCAGAACCTGAATTTAATTTAGCCATAGAATAAAAACATTTGCTTTGAGGTCTGGGTAAACACCTTTGCCACAGCAAACAAATGAATAGTTTATAGGAGGAACTGCTTGGCAATTTTCAGGAGTGCTGTGAAAAATAGCCCTGCATAGAGGAAATTTTTTTCCTGGGTCAGGGGTTTCTTTTTTCTCTAGTTTCTCCAGAAACATTTTTCCTCTTTAAGAAACACTGGCTTTTATAATATTAGGTGATGTTTAAGTACCTGCTGGGTATTAGTCTGCTTAATTTTATTTTTCATTAAGTCAAAGGATTTGCACATAATTGGTTTCCCTCTGGGCTTCCATACCCACCTGTGGTTAGCAGCCACCATTGTGATATAGCATCCAGACAAAGGTGGCTTTGCTTCTTTCTTTCTTTTTTTTTTTTTTTAACAGCTCTTGGAGGCTTACACGAGGTGATTGGTTTACTTCATTTTTGACAATAATATTTATTGCACTTTTTCTGAGTATAAGAGTAATATGTTCGTTAAAGAAAGTTTGGCAAAGAAAAAATATATACATGTATTTCTACCTTTTACTGAGCACTTATTATTTGCAAGACCCTTGTAAAGCTTATGCCTTGCAGGCTTACCCACTTAATCTTCATAACAATCCTGTGAAACAAGTAACCTACCCAAGACCACAGAATTAAGAGGTGAACGCAGATCTGTCTTTCTCTAAAGGGAATGGTTTTTATACCTACCTGTGATATTATCTGTGATAGGTAGGTAGACAGGCAAGAGACATGCAGTTATACAAAGAGGAAAAATAAAAGCAACAAATTCTGTGTTATCAAGTGGGTGAGGGAATCTTTCCTTCTAAAGTGCAATTTATTGGAGGATGTATTTGGGTCATGCCAGTTGATAGCATAAGTTTTATGTCAAACATGTAAATGTTACAATCCTGCTTTTACCACTCATTAAGGGATAGAACTTTGAATGTCTTAGTACCTTCAGGCTGCTATAACAAAATACAACAGACTGGGTAACTTATAAAAGGCAGAAATGTATTGCTCACAGTTCTGGAGGCTTGAAGTCCAAAATCTGGGTGCTAGCAGGGTCATGTGAGGATCCTCTTCCAAGAGGTTGACTTATCTTTGTATTCTCATATGGTAGAAGGGGCTTAGGACCTCTATGAGGTCTTTTTTATAAGGACACTAATCTCATTCATGAGGGCTCCACCCTCATGACCTGATTACCTTCCAAAGGCCCCACTTCCTAATACCATCACCATTGGGGGTTAGGATTTCAACATATACATTTTGGGAGGGACACAAATATTCAGACTATAATATTAAGTTATTTACCCTCCTTGTCCTCTCTTTCATAATCTGTAATAAGGCATTCAACTCACAGTTGATATGAGGATTCAATGGAAAAAATGTACAAAAACCATTTAGCACAATAACATAATAACTAAAACATGGGAGAACTCACTACACACACATACCATACATACTACCTATACACATCTATTACAAAATCAGAATGCACCCTATATACATTCATTCTCTAGCATGTCTTTTTAAGTTTAACATTAACATTATATTCCAAACATTTCCCATTTCAGCTAATATTCTTTTAACAGCAATATATACTTTTTTCTTGCAGTTTCACCATAATTAATTTAATTTAATGATTCTCTTATTGTTGTGTATTTAATTCATTTTAATTTTTTGCCATTTTGAATACTATTTCAATGTACCTTCATACATGTATCATTGAGCATCTTCTGTATTTTTTTCTCAGACTAAAAATCACTGACTTAAAAAATGAATGCACATTTTTAAGGCTTCCTGTAAATACAGTCAAAATAACATTTTGCCTTGGTCAATAAAAAATTGCCAATATAATATGTTTACAAAATCTCTTTGATACGTTAGTTTTCTTTTCCAAATGAACATAGTTTTTATTTCTTTGGTTACCAGTGTCAGTGAAAATGTTTTTATATTTTCATTGTCTAATTGCCTAAAATTTCGAAGTTAACAATATATGTCATTTTCCCATCTTCTGTTGGTTTATCTACTTGATTTTTTAGGACTTGTTAATAAACTATGTTTTTTTCATTTTAATTGCCCTTTAATTATACATATGTATATCATATGCAATTTCAACATTAATGTAATTAAATGTCTACTTTTATACTTTCTCACCTTGCATTTGTACTTAAAAGAGATAGAATATAGTCATCTATATTTTCTAATTTTTTTATGACTTTATTTCAGTGGTTACTTGTACTTGAGTTTTGTTTCCCTTTTAAGGAAAATATTGACGTAAGACCTACCTAATACTATGCTTTTGAGGATGTATATACATTATCTCATTTAATTCTTAGAAAAAAAACCCAGTAAGGCAGCTGTTAATATATCCTATTCACAGATGAAAAACTGGACTTGCTCTGAGTCTAAGAAACATCAATTGCCTGAGTTGTGA
The DNA here is from genome assembly GCF_937001465.1 of Orcinus orca. Lineage (NCBI taxonomy): Eukaryota > Metazoa > Chordata > Mammalia > Artiodactyla > Delphinidae > Orcinus > Orcinus orca. The sequence goes on from NC_064560.1 coordinate 71,303,487, forward strand.
TTCAAATTCATATGTGCTTATTTATATGAAAATAAGAAGAAGATGGGGCTTAGAATCATAAAAGTGTCTAGTATCTTTATCATTAAGAAGTGATAGGAGTAGGAGGAGGTGTATGGCTCAAGAAAAGCTAGAAGAGTGGATTGATGGATGGATGGACGGATGAATTAATAGTCTAAAAAGGCAATTTATCAGCCTGACAAAAATGGCTTTCTCTGCTTGGTAGACCATTAGTCTGGTTTAGCCTATAGTCATTTCACAATCTTGAGCCTTCTGATGAGGCTGTATCATTCTGGGAGACTCAAGAGTGTCATAGAGTCAAAGTAACTGGTATGGATGAGAGAGTCCATACTTCCTGAGACCAACAATGAATCCTTTTATGCCAAAGTCAGTCTGCAAGTGAACATTTTAATTGGATGTTTTGTAGTGGTTAAGAGAAAATGATCATGAGGCTGACTGTCCAAGTCTGAGTCTCAGCTTCCTATCTCTGTGACATCTGGCAAGTAAGTTACTAAACCTCTCTGTGCCTCAGTTTCATCACTTGTAAAATGGGGATAAAAACAGGCACTGGTGACAAAAACAGAGAACTTTTTTTCCCCAGACCAATGAATTAATAAATGCAAATCCCTTTAAATAGTACCTGGTGTTCAATAAGTGATTAATAAATGTTACTAATTATTATCATTATTGTTTTCTTCCTTAATATAGTTATATGTGATTTGTAAGAGCGACTGTTTCATAATCAGTGAGAAAATTGTAAAGGGATTTTCCTGGTTCAGTAAAGTGGCCCTACATACTCCCAGGGGAAAAAAGAATGTAAGAACAGAGAACTACCTAAACAGACTATGATTACTCTTAAGAATTCAATCTTTTGGGACACACGTGATTATTCTGAGGTTAAGTGAGCTACATTTAAATTTCGTAAAATCACTAGCCACAGCATAGTTCATGTATAAAGGTAGTGATTTCTGTACTTGTCAAGATTGCATCATAAACATGATCACATTTTGAATTTGGAACAGTTTTATAATAAAGACACCTGATGGGCTTGGCAGTATCTACATTTTATTGGGAAGTAAAACTTAAGGAACTGTTTATTCAACATCATTATGAGTCTCTAAACCTAGTTCTCTGAAAAGTTAGCGTGAATATGTGTGTGTATGTGTACAGTGTAGACACAATCTTAAGTTATCTAATGTTGGAAAAGCAGACAGTGACAGAAGAGGCAGTATAACAGTCATATGTTTAAGCACAGGAGCCTTTATGGAGAGAATTCCTGAGATCATTCATCCAGAAATGCTTTCCCCTATCTTATCCCATAGAACCTCGGCTGCCCAGCACACACAGAGTGCAGACCGCACATTCAGAAGGCAAAAGAGACACCCACACAAACAAAAGTGGCCTGAGATAACCACAGTTTGAAGTTTACAATAGAGAAACATCCTATCTCTGGATAAGCATAGTCTCTGGGTACTCTTATTTTTCTTCTCGGATTTCTGAAACCTTTTACCCTCAAATGTAATCTACATTTTGCTCCTTCCACCTACCTCCCCATCACCACTATTCCAAACAAACGCCCAGGAACTTTGATAGTAAGAGAATGTTTGCATTGGTGAGAGGCTGGGTGATAAGTGACTTTACGCTGAACTGAATAAAACCAAGAAAGTCACCATGTCCCTTGTTAGTGATTTAATTTATCAAAGTAAAAAGCTTAATCATTTAATAGCTTCATTGAAACAACACCAGAAGATGTTATTAAAACAATCATCCACATCTCATAAGAAATTGATTTTTTTCTGTGACTGTATACATGGCAAATTGAAACTATGTAATAAAGAACTTACAACTGCTCAGATAACAGCCAAAGGGAGAAGTGATGACAGTGAGTAGTTGAATCTGTATTTTAGCTGCAAATACACCTATGTTTATCAGAACATGAAAAAGCTATAAAAAAAAAAGACAATTTTAACAAAGAATCTTGTATATTGCCTTTTGAATAAAAGTATAATACCACGAAAATCAAATAATATATTTTATAACTGTGTATCTCAAACAAACACAGATGTTTAGAACATGATGTGATGTCTGTGAGTGGGGTAGGAAATAAAACAGTCTAGACTAATATGCACTATTGTATAATAAAGAGGGAGTTTCATTTTTTAAGGCAAAATCTCAGAGGACTGGATATACTAACAGGTTGCTTTGGGATAATGGAAAATATGATCTCATTAGCACCAGGTTTGTTATTTGTTCTACAACAAAAAAGTAAATTACAATGTATTAATGCAGTTAGTGTTGTTTTTAATGTGCATGGGGAAATAATAAAACTTTTATTAAGGAAGTGTGATGCCATGTTTGTGCTACAGGATCAGCATCCGGCACTGTTTCAACAGCCAATCATGTGGCCCAATGGAACATTCTCATAATGATGTAATAAAATTTGACTCTGATATTGTAAAATATGTTTATGGTAAGGCTATTGGGATATTTTTATGCAATCTTATTAGAGCAGGTGCCTAAACCCATTATATTTTGTAGTCCAATTTCAGTGGAATTTTTTAAATGTCAAATTCCTAATCTGGAGTTTGAATGTTGAAATGATTACATTATGATGCATAATCTAATATGCAGCCCCCCTCCTCCAGGACTTACTCATATGAGTGAGCACACAATTGCCATCTGAAAGCAGAGGTCTAAATGGGTGTTTTGTCAGTTGACACAAGACTGTTGACCATATTGTGGAATTTTTCTCATGGGCCATTGGCTATTTTCTAAAGTAATGACTACATTTTCTAAAATAATGTAACTCCATCATATTTTCCTGGGTCTTCTTGATCAAAAACAATGTATACTTAGTTATTTTGCTTCTCCTGTTGCTGGCCACCTTTCCCCTCTGACTCATCCTTTAGACCTCAGCAGCAGGTTTTAGGGAATAATACATGCCCACAAGAGGCAAGCTGACTAGGAAATCCAAAGCAAAGATGAATCAGAACCAAAGGGTTTTCCCTCCATGGACACAAAAACACATGCTGTGGCCCCTCATAGAAGCCATATCAATGGCTTATTATTCATAGAGTGAATGTCATTAGGTGCTTCTACATTAATACATTAGAAAACCCCTGGCCTGGGAGACAGAAGCTATGAGTTTTATAACTTTCCTTTGGCAAGTCCTCCCACCTCTCCGTCTGTTTTCCCATCTATAACACGAGGGCATTAACTATCAGCAGAGTTCTAAGTTCCTTTAAATGTACTCTCTACAGTGATTTATACACCCCATCACATTTCCTTCATGCATTGGCTTCTGGGAAAACCCAAACTGAATTTAACGTTGATTCAACAAATAACAATTTTATATGAGCACAAGTCAGTGTCTAGACACTAAACTCCACAACCAAAGTCCCTACTCTCATGGAGCTTACGTTCTAGATGATTCATGGAAATATCTCTATCTACATCTTAGGAATAAAGTGAATATCCATCTCCCACATGGCTTTGGAACTCTATGTAATTTCATCTATTTCTTCATTTAATTATCTTTGTTGTCAACAACCTCAAATTCATTTTTAGGAAAGCAGGGAGGATCTTAAATAAAAATAAATGCTAACTTTGACCACTATAAAGAGCAATGCATATGTCTACAAGCCTGAAACCTAAGTATAAATTACAAAGAGGATTCTGGAGAAGAATGGTGTTGTTGGCCACCATTTAATTTTAAAAAATTAATTTTAATTTTAAAAAATTAAAAAATAAATTAAAACTGAAAACCCACATTTCTTTAATTGATGAGTGTCTTTAATGGAAGGGAAGAACAGGAAACTCAGGGTGGAATAGTTATTACAACTCCTACACTGAGGAAGATCATTTAGGAAGAAGCATCAATTAGGCTTTTTAAATCCTTCCTACTTGTAATGCACAGAGCAAAGCTTATAGGAAAACCGAGCTACAAAAATTACAAATAGTAATGCTATTATTTGGCATGTAGTTGCCAAAGGCATTCGATATAAAGATTTTATGGAGCTGTCAACTGATATATAGCAAACACCCAAATAGTCTCAAACACTGTAAAATAGGCAAGGCGAGCTGGGGCAAAATATTAGGCACATGAATTATATTTTTTGCCATGTAGACTGAGAAAGTGCTTGCGAAGCACTGTAGTTAAAATGGGCAATAAATACCAGGGTTAATGCTGCCGGTGACTTGTTGGGATGGGGGGTTTCCATCCACCATAATTTTGGTTTTCCAAACCATGTTTCCAATCCCTACTTTGGAAAACAAAGTGATTAGATTATTTCTTCCTGGTCTGTTACACATTTAAAACAGGTTTCAATGCTCTCTCTCTCTCTTATTTTTTTGCCATCAGGATTTGTTTGGGGAGGCAGGCATGTTGAAGGAGAACATGGAGAGCTTTTTAGGATCCACCTTCCCCCATACATACACCCTCCCTCTCCAAGATAAGGCCTTGCTCTGGAGGTCAAACATCTGTCTGCCTCTCTCCTCCCTGTGACATTTCTGGATAAGGAGAAAGGTGGGGACATAACCTCACTGGGGCTGGAAAGCGTCGCAACAGAAAGAAGTTGTTCACTTTCTCTTTCCCTAATTCCACTTTGTGGGAAACATCAGCCTGTATTTGCATATAGTTACCTAGTGTTAAAACAGCAGACTCTACTAACTCCATCTCAGCCAAGGCGATGAAATGCCGAATATTTTCCATTGAAATCATTTATATCAGTCTTTGGCTTTACTTTGTAAATCTAGTTAGAAGACACCATCTTTCTTTAAATTCAAGTAAAAGTGATTTCACAGTTAAAAGTGCTACATTTGGGGAAGGGGAATTCAAATAAAGGAGACCTGAGTAGGAGACAGAGAGAAAGAGAGAGAGAGGAAGAGGAAGATCCTTTTATGTGTTGGCTACTTACTCTGAATTTTTACAGTTGAAAGGAGAAAATGATGATGGGCATGATTCCAAATAGAAAAGAAAGTCATTTGGGGACTTCCCTGGCAGTCCAGTGGTTAAGACTCCACACTTCCAAAGCAGGGGACAGAGGTTCAATCTCTGGTCTGGGAACTAATCCCACATGTGGCCAAAAATAAATAAATAAATAAAATAAAAATAGAATTAAAAAAAAGAAAAGAAAATCATTTTGATGTAATTTTGGGATACATGTGATCATCCTGTGTCTGTCAATGTGTCTTCAGCTGGGTTTCATTTCTGCTGATATTAATGTGAATCAGTGAACCCTTGGAATTTACCTGACTTCAGACTCCCATTTTGCAGATGGAAAAGCCAAAATCAAGTCAGGAGAGATGATAAGGTTGGAACTCAAACCCAGGGCAGAGGCTTTCAACCAGAACCTTCTCCATGCAAACTAGCACACAAGGACTGTGGGGAGAGGAGGGGATACTGCCTGGAGGCTCTCTGGGCAGGGCAGGGAGCACCTTCAAAGATAGTATTTCAGCTCAGATCTGTAAGAAACCTTGAATTTTCAGATGAGATCAGTTACAGGAGCAGCCCATTAAGTCCACATATATGGGACAGGAATGTTTCAATCAGCTGAGTTCTTTACAGACAAGACCTTTCCTTGGGTGTGCCCACAACTTGACAGTCTGTCACTCCAAGCTGCAGAAGAGGTCCAAGGTGACATACGATTCCGGGACCTTCCTTTAATTCTGAACTTGAGCACAATGTTCTCTACGCAACTGTGCAGCCCTTGTCTGACCTGAGAACCTCAGCTATTGTTTGTATTTGTCTATCCCTTTGGGGTTTACCCTGCACTCTCTATTATCTCATTTCAAAAAATCATCAGAACGGCTTTGACAAATGCGGAAAGTGAGGCTCAGATTTGGAGCTCTAGATGTGCAACTGATTCGAGTTCTGACCTTCAGCCTATTCACGTTAGATGAGTGATTTAAATAGTGTGTGAGTTCAATAAAATGGAAGATGAAGTTTCCTCTTCTAATTAACAATTATTCTAGAATGTGCTTTTGAGCAAAGCAAATATAGGAGATAATACTTCATATAAAGGCATGGATTTACAAAGCAGATACATTTGAAAGCCTTTGTTTTGGACTGCGAAGGAACCCCAGCTCCAAACCACCACTGCCTTTTTCTAAACAGTCACCTCTCCTCAATTTTTGTCTCATTAAGGAAAAAAAAAATCTTACTTTGCTCATATTTTATGAGCATATCTGCTATACCAACCGAAACATATCTTCTGGAATTTGAAGAAGTAAAAAAATATTTTTATAAATATATATTGAGCACCTATTATGTGGTAGATTCTGTGCCAGATGCTCTAAATCCTGAGAAAATAAAAGTCCTTCCTCACAAAGACCTCCAAATTCATTTCCATAGCTCTATTCCAGGTACAAAGTATGTTTTGTTGATGATTAGCCATGTACAAAAACTGTTGTTGCATAAAATATCATAAGATTCAGATATTTACAATAAGGAAAGTCTGAGTCATTTGAAAGTTTTAGGAAATGTCTGATAATGAAGGTGACATTGATGCCTAAGTATCCATCTACAGTTATCAAAGTCAGTTTCCACATGTGGTACCTGAACTTCATATGGGACAGACTTGCTTTTTTGTTGTTGTTGTTTTTGTTTTTGTTTTGCGGTACGCTGGCCTCTCACTGCTGTGGCCTCTCCCGTTGCGGAGCACAGGCTCCAGACGCGCAGGCTCAGCGGCCATGGCTCACGGGCCCAGCCGCTCCGCGGCATGTGGGATCTTCCCAGACCGGGACACGAACCCGTGTCCCCTGCATCGACAGGCGGACTCTCAACCGCTGCGCCACCAGAGAAGCCCCTAAATCACGTTTTAAAAAGCATATCAGAAAGCAAGTAGGTGTGAATGCTGTTATTACAGGAAAAGGCAATCTCATCTGTAATATCAGTATGAGATCCACAGACCATAGCACTTTTTTTGCATTAATAACAAATGACTTAGGACCCTCCTCGTCACCGAGGTGGGGAATGGTGGCTGTGAGAGCCAGGGTGTATGACTGTATTTTTAGAAGTTCACCTCAGGACCTGATTAGCCATTTGATTTTAAGATATTTTAAATCACACACACACACACAAACACACACACACACACACACACACACACAGAATGATCTCTCTGCCACCTCCTGTAGAAACAAGAAACGCTGCAGCACAGAAGTCACCACCCTTACCAGTTCAGACCTCTCCCTCGCCTTACTCTTGGTAATTTATCTGTTAGGCTCTCAAGGGCCTGGGAAGAGCTACTTAGATTCATGATGAAAGAAGTCTGATGTCTCACAGCATTCTTGCAGCCCATGAGCTACTGAAAACTCACACTTCTCGGAACAAGGGGCAAGCAGCAGTCCTAGGGAAGGTGGGACATCTGCCACTCAGCTCCCCATGGGCAGGTTTCAATTCTGATCTTGACCCGAAGGGAACAGAGAAGGAGGGGTGCTCAAAGAGACAGCATCTCAGCCTTCCTCAGCTCCTTTTTATTTCTAGTATTGATTATTAAGGTTGGAGCCAAATTGTAGGATAATAATAATAATCAAAACCACTCCAAGGCATTTTCCACCCCAAAAAGGTAAATGCCATCCATGAATTGAGGAAAAGCATTTTAAGGTGACTTTGTGTGTGTGTGTATGTGTGTGTGTGTGTGTGTGTGTGCATATGTGGTCATTTTAAGGATTTAGTACATTTAATCATAAGGGATGTTGAGCAAATATTTTTATCATTTTAAACATCATTTTTCCTCATGACTTTATATTAATAAACCTCTGGAAACTCACATTTGAAATTTGATTCTTTCCAATTTCCTTTTTTTGTTTTTTGCCCCTCTTCACTTCCTTGTGGGAACTCACTGATTTACTATTGCTGGATACATCCTGGGCTGTAGCAACCTCATCCTGGGAACTAAGGGATGATCACGTGGGCTGCAGACCTGCTTTCTTCTTCTTAAATAAAGTTGATTCTCGTATCTACACAGCAAGAGAAATACCTAAGAAAGGAATTTGCAAAAATATGTGGACATGAATACTTCTGATGAGTGAATGAGTCCAGCCCTACAAAAGGTGTCACCCCATTTTCAGATCTGCCATAGAAAGGCATTTCCATCTACCTGTGTCATGAAGGGTCATCCCTGTGCCAAACACATGAGGCATTACAAAGAATCAATACAGGAAAAGGGAAAATGTCATGTGCCAAGAAATAGAATTTGGAATCATTTCCTTATATACATGCAACCTAATGGATTATATGGAAAAAAAGATTATGATTCAGATATTCACTTGTCTATGCCTATTTTGATTAAAAAAAACACATAACTCAAACTAAGAAACAGTCATAGGCTTAGCACTGAATTCTTTGGATGAGCCAGCATTCCAATAGATAGGTTGTTTTGTTTGTGGCTTTGTTTTTAAGTCAGTAAAATTGTCCTTTTGTTTCTTTTCATTGGACTGTCTAGAGCAATTCGGGTCATTTTGTTTGGTTTGGTTTGGTTTGATTGTTGTAAGAATATATAGTATGAGATCTGCACTTTTAACAAATATTTAAGTGGACAATATAGTATTGTTCACTCCAAATACAATGTTGACAGCAGATTTCTAGAAGGAGAATTCCTGGATTTTCATTTTCCCTTTATTATGTCTAGTCTGTTTGATAAAAGACAACTCTGCTTGTCTCTGCCAGTTCTTCCCTTTCTGCAGCCTCCAACTTGTAGGTGAGCCCTTCAGAAACCACCATGCACCCATTCCTACTCGGTCAGAAGAGACAGCTCTGTTTATCCTAGTGCCCCATGTCATTTTGATGGGAGACCTGCTCTGTCTCAAAGCTGGGGTGTGAAGGGAGGAATTAGTCAGCTGGGGTGGCCAGAGATCCCTCAGACATAAGGAATGCCCAACATTAAGTTTTGACTTGTTTGCTCTGCTGTGAAGCTGTCCTTTGCTTCTAACGTCTTGAAGTTTTCCGTGTATGCCAATGCAAGTGTGTTTCTGGAAAAGTCATGCAAAGAGAAGTTCTATGCTTACATCACTGTGGAGCAGAGGAAAGAGCCATGGGGGTGAGATGCTAATGAGTGCAAGAGTTCAGGAAAAGCCGGAAGCAACCCAGAGCTGAAGTGATCAGAAGAGTCTCTCAGATTTCGGGGGGAGACATCAGATTTCCCACCATAAGTAAGATGGAGGTTTGGGGCCAATTGACTTTAAATGTCCAAGAATAGGACTTTTAATTCACACATAAATTAAAAGATATATGCAAACAATTAGCCCAGTGCCTGGCCCATGGTAATCCATAATAAATGGTTAGTAATAACAATAATACTATTATTATTTATTATGCTTTTACATTCAAAGTGACAGAGGTTTTTCTATTTTCTGTCTTTATCATTAGGAAGTTATGGCAATGGTACACAAAAATCAAAAAATAGCGTTGAGCACCAATTAAGTTTTCCCCTCCCTGTAATCCTCATCACAAACTCCCAAACCTTTTCTAAATGGGCTTAACTCTTGTCACCAACCCCCCCTCCCCCCACCCCCCCACCCCCCCCACCCCCTCCAGAGCACCGGAAAGAAGTCATTCTCAAACTCAGAAGGACAGCAGTTGGGAAAATGGGTGGGAATCGTTGCTATTGTTTGGTGAATAGCTGGGAGGTTCTGGGTGGTGCCTTAGCTCATGACATGGCCTCAGGGTTTTTGTTATAGCTGGACTTACACCTACCCTTCCCCATCCCAGAGAGAAGACAAGAAGCTCAAGAGGAATTGGAATTCATCCTGAAGAGAATGATCTGTACCCCAAGTTTTACCACCAATCTGAAAGTGTCCTGTGAGCAAATTATTTTTTCTTCTGAATTTGAGTCCCTCTCATTGAAATCATCTCTAGACAGAGAAAAGGCAAAGAACTAAGAGAAGGGATATATACAGCCCTCCCCAGGATATCCAAGTCAGGCAGGAGAAATAACTACCCAGATTTCAAATGGAGGAGTCATTGTTAATTTCCTAGATGCTGGACTCACTTCTTTGGTCATCCCAGTATATCACAGGGAAAACATCATTATTAATTATGTCATATTCCTTTAGCAACCAAATGTCACCATTCCCACAATCTCTGTGCCCAGGCCAAGCATCTCCTCAACAAGAACCACATTCATGCATCCAAGATATCACGATGGATTATTGAAAATCCCAGGAAAGCCTTGGTGGTGTGTCATGTGTGTGGTGTGGTGTGATATGTGTGTGTGTGTGTTACTATGACTAGGGACCTTGGACTTGAAGACACAGTTTCAAATCACCTTTGATACATGACGCCCTATAAGCAACAGAAGAAATCAGCAACTATAAATAAACAACAAGATTCAAAACTAGGCAAAAATAGAATGATGAAGAAAAATTTAAACCCAATATTTTCAAATCTGCATTCCCCAAAGAATGAGCAGCCTGGCGTGACAGAGGAAAAAATTTTAAATAGAATGATGCCAGATTATTGAAACATATTTAAGTTCCCTAAAAATATAGATGTTAAGATTTAGAGGGCTGTGATTTATTGCTCTAGCTAAAAATTCAATAATACATCAACTGAAGACGTGAGCATGGTCATCAACTCTTGAAGGGTAAAAATTGGATATATGTCCAGGATGTCTGCCTGTTCCCTCCCCTGAGTTCACCCTCTTATAGCTGAACGAAATTTCCTCGACATTATTTTCCTCCTGAGAGAGGCAAAGGAGTTCTCTCTGTGGAACATGCAACCTGAACTTAGAACTATATAAGGTCCTTTACGTCCATCTTCTTTAGCCCTCATACAGCCCTGTGAGGTAAAGCTCCACAGTGGCCTTATTTTACAGGGGAAGACATGGACAATCAGAGATGTTAAGTAACATGTCTGAAGTCACACAGCGAGGGAATGAAAACTGGAACTCAGAGTCATCAACTCCAAATTTCTGCTGTTTTCATCACTCCAATCCCTTCCCCAATGTACTGGACTCAACGTCAAGTTGATTATTCCATAATCTCAGCTTTGATCAAATTTTAACACTGTACATTCTCAGACACTATTATGTACAATTGTTCTATCTCCCAAAATGGACTTTCGAATTCTTTATGCTAAAAAAAAGAATCAAGAGCTCAAATATTGTCCTTTCCCTCAAACGGTCACCCAGTCGGTTACTTAAAATCTCAAAGTGTGATGGAAACTGCGAAAATAATGAAGACTGTTCAATCAGGAAGGCCTGCCTGTTTCAAGTGTTTTGTTCAAACTTTTCTGTTCTGATCTCACAGGGGAAAACTTCACATGATTTTCAAGTACCTTCAGAAGAAGCCAGCCGTGCAGCTCTTAATAGAGATCCCTGTTTAATGCCCAAACTTATGGAGGGGAGCTGACCATTTTCTAGGCAACTGTGTGCAATTCTTATCAGGCGCAGTCCAGCTGCTGTTGGCTAACTAGCTCGCCGAAGTGACTCCCCCGAGCCCCAGCTAGGAGCAACTAAAATAAAATGCAAAAGGCACAACACAGATAAAAGGCTGTGGAATATATAGACCTCATTTTAATGGGGCCTCAGCTAGGTCTCTGTTTTTTGTACCCACGGCTAATTGAAGGGGCAACTAGAACAGACACAATTGAACACATAGTAAAGGAGCCACCCCTCCACCTGGCTTGCACACACAATTAAATATTTGCACCTGCAGTGGTAGTATGCGTGAAAGTTATCCCTGTAATCAGTTGTCGGGTAGAAATAAATGTAATTTTTAAAACCCTCTCTAATTCCAATAGTTATTTTTAAATAGATATTTTTGTTGAACTAAAAGAACTCCAAATTAATTCATGCTTTTAAAAGAAACAATTTCATATTGAGTACTTTTCAGGTAATCCATGAAAAATAGAGCATTCTGTTTCTATATGTAACTCAATTACAGGAGTATTATTGGCATGTATTTTCAATGGGTTTGGTGTGTGATTCAGTCTACTCAATTTTTCATTCATGTCATTTTATTTATTTGTTCAATAAACACACTGAGCATGTATTATGCCCTGGTTCTTGGGATACGAATGTATATGTAAGACAGCACATCTACCTAGAGACTCATGGCATGGGAAGGAACTAGGGTTGATGTTTTGATCACATAATTACAATTCAATATGATGAGTGCATATCACTTATCAGAAGTGATGGTACATGCAAAATACCATGTAGCACTTAGTTCTCTCAACAAGTTCCTCCAAGGGACATTTTTTTAAAAATTTAAACATAAAAGTTGAGTTGTTCCTCATTTATGGAACAACATGGGGTATGTCACAATTTTGACAATTACACAGGTTCTTCATTTGAGCAGATTCTACTATTTAATTCACCTCAGATGTTGTTTAATGACATGAAAGAGCTGTCTATTTCTGACATGCTGGGTGAAGCAGAACAATACAGGATTTCAGCAAATAAGCATATTGCCGTATTATGGGATATGAAATGCCTCTTAGCACTGATGAAAAATGAAGCTCCCCTGCTTCCCCCAAGAGAGACAACACGCCAATGTTTTAGTAAGTGCTTTCCATCCAGATGCGTATGATGTCTGTTTATCCATAATGGACTTCTGTACTCTAACTTTTCACCCCCATATTCCTTATATTATTGAAACAATGAAAGAAAATGTCTACAGCTTTGAGAGCAAATCCGCAACATTTAGATTTCACGTGGATTGTTCCTCTTTTTTTCACTTTGTATTTGAACCAATGATTTCTTACCTCTAAGAACGTCCTGCTTTGGCCAAACACATCTTGTCTCCTGATCAGCTGCCCTGTTTAGGGTTGATCTGTAGAGGTTTTTTCAGCTCCAGTCCTATGATTACCACACGCTGTGGAATTTTGACCCAAATATTTTGAGTGTTCAGAAAATCGAAAAGCCCCTGAGAAGACCCACTCTTTCCAGCAAGATGACCCACGAGGGGGGGGGGGGGGCTTGACTGGAAAGCTGGGCCCCCGGTCTCAGAGAATAGGTGGGGGGGGGGAAGTCGGGGAGCTGGAGGTTGGAGCAGCCCTCCAGACCTTGAGGTGCAGCAGCTGTGCACCGTCTTTGAGGCTGAGGATCAAGCAGAGAATATGAGATAGGCAAACGTTGGCTTAAACTTTCTTCTCTCTTTGATTGTCCTTGGACATCTGCCCCATCTCCTGTTAAGAATGTTTGGCAGCTGTTAGCTCAGAATAACATGGGTCTGCTTCGGCAGCCGCTACCCCAGTCTTCTAATACTTTAAGCCAACGAGTCTCTGTTATATGCCTGGCCTGATACACAGCTATGCTAATGCCTTGAGTTAACCAGCTTTCCAGTGGCCATGGAAAACACAAGGGGAGCGTCTTTGGTTTATTTTCCTCACATGCTAATTGGCTTTAATTGTTGGCCAATTGGATTTCAAGTTCAGAAAAAAACTGGGCGACACAAAGGCAAGTGTTAACTCAAAACTGTGGGAGAGGCTGGCCGGCTCTTTTGGTCTCTAATGGAGCAGACTTTATGCAGATGCACGTGTCTCCTGGCCATGGGGGTCCAGGGAGGATTTTCTGGGCTATCACGATGGTTTAAGATTCATACTTGTCCCCATAGGCTAAATACCAAGCACGGGACAACAGACCAGAAATTGGGAGGGTATTCCTCCGCACTTGTGTGTCTTCGTAGTAAACATAAAATAAAGGATGAACTTAAGCATATTTAGCTTCTTTTAAGTCCCAAGGTTTTATTCTAAGAGCCTTCTTTCTGTCATTAAGAAATTACCATGGTGAGGAGAGAAAGTGCTGAGTTGAAAATACTGAAAATGAACATTTTTCTGCTTAATCTGTGAGCATGATGTGCCATGATTATTATCATTTTTATTAAAATGTATATTTCTTTCACCCATACTCCTCAATATTACCCTCATGGGAATTAATCTGTTGTAAAACAGAAGCATTGAGACTGGCTCCCTGAATACTTGGGCTTTATTAGGAGAGTGTAAACTAAGTCATAATAGTCAGTTGTGCAAGGGGGTCAGGACAGGTAGCATTGATTTATTTCCAGTCATGGTTATGGACTGTTTTTCAGGTAGTGCTCTGACTTAAATTTGCCACTGAATGAAATGGTGTTAGAAGCTGGTGACTTATTACCCAGTCTCTGAGTCAGAATGTACTCAAGGAGACCACTCTTGTGCTAATTCCCCAAATTCTCTTTTTCTATATTGGGTCTGAAATGTATCTACAAGCACAAATGGTTCTACTGCTTTGATGGAAGTGACCAGTCGGTCGGTCTAACAGCTGTCAGCTCAGTCACAGAATTTTTGACATTTTTGACTGAATCGGCCAGGTGTTAGACTAAACCCACTGGTCAATTTCATCAAAAATTGTCAAACCAGCTTTTACGATTGGAGAAAGCCAGAACCTATACCCTTATTGGTATTCCTCTATGTATATTGTTAACATACTTATTTTCTCGTTTTTCTGGATCTAGATGCAGAAACATCATGATTTATACATATATTCATATATGCATATACATGTGAGTATCTCTGCCAGTGAACGGTCTTTCTATTTGTAATTCACAAATGGTAGCACATCCATCCATGTAGCTGTATTTCCAAATAAAATAATTGAGTCACCTATCTATTTATTCCATTAGTCCTTTTTATTTCTAGCCATAATATACAGCATGTGGCAAGGGCAGGATCATTACTGCTTGGCAGGCCAGCCAAATGATTCCAGTTCATGCAGAGTAGCTTCTGGGGAAAGTTTGTCTTTTATTTTTTCCCTATAAGTCTTACCAAGGTCAGAAATAATTTATTATGAATGTTGGTCATTGCCTATCCCCAACCCTCACCTCCCACGGGAATTTAAAACCGTGAGAGCAAAAATCTTCATCTATTTTATTCCCTGATGATTTCCAAATGCCTAGAACTAGTACATTACATCTAGCCCCTTGGCCGTGGTGCTTGGAGATTTCAGGACCAGCAATGCTCATTGTAATGGGTTAGGTCAGGGAAGTTAGTTCTGGGACTTCATTTTCCTCTCAACTTTCTAAGCACTTTCCATTTACCTAACTTGAATTACTTAGCTTACTCTGCATTACATTTATGGTGTTGTTTTATTTTTTTTCCTAGACTATGAGTATCCAGAATACGGATACTGCCTTAGTGAAGTCCATGCTAGGCCAACCACAGGACTTTACAAATAGTGCACAAGGAGAAACAGAATTAAGAATGCACCAGAATTAAGAATGAAACAGCAGTATTCACTGCTAATGACCCATGCTCCTTAGAAGAATTCCACAAACTTTAATAAAGAACACACACCATTCTCAGCCAGTTCAATCTGGATGGGTGGGTGGAGAAAGGGAAGTGACCACCAAGTGATTAGAAATGAAGCATATGGTAATTCAAGGATGATCTTGATTAGAACCCCAGAGTTAGCATCCTTCACTGACATTAAGGCTAAATGTTCTTAAAAACATATATCAGTGTAGCCACACACTCCCCAAATGAAAGCCAGATTATTTTCCAACGCATAATGTCTCTAACAAAGGACACGGCTGAGGAACTATATTTCTAGAGCCAGCTTATTCCCACAGAGCATTTGATAAACAGGACCCCTCCAATCTCTTTTAGTGGATATTTATTTTCCCCCTTCTGCCTATCTCTGACCTGTCTGATAGCATCATCCCACAAGGCACCTGGCCAGGTGACAGAGAGGAGGACACACTCATGTTATCATTTTGACACTTCTCGTGAGCTGCAGACACATCATTTTTAGACTCTTCACAAGACCAACTCTGTCTGTTTGTCACCCTTGTTTTCTTTAAAGGGTGAAATCCTCCTAAAGAGCTAAATGATATTTTGAGTGACTCTTGGACTGAACATCAATTTATAGCTCGGGAAACCTTCCTCCTCAGGTGAAATACGATCATTATCTCAAGCCTGGAGAAGGTCTCTGTCCACTTATGTTTTCTCTTTCTCAGTGTCTGTCCTAAGCCAAGTCATCACCTCTTATAGTTTGATCTGAGAAAACTCCTTTCCCAAGCCACCTAAAATGATTAGACTTGTGAGTACTTTGATTAGAAAATCTTGATTTCTATCTAGTAATAGATAACGTTTGTAGGGTCCACTACCTACCAGATACTGAGTACGTTACGTGGGTTACCTCAGTTCAATCCTTCCAATAAGCCTAATGAAAGTAATTTTTTTTTTTTTAGTTCATGCCTCAGGTTCCTTCTAACATGCCCTACACCACCAGCACCAGCATTACCATTCACCACCATATCCAGGACACTGGTGTAAAAGTCTGAGGATACAGGTGAGAGTCAGCAATTAAAAGTCAGCAGCAAGGAAAAATTCAGGGCTGTTTCCTCCAAGACAGAGCTGCTTTTTCCAAACAATGTCAGTTAAAGCCTGCTGTTGAGTTCAAGAAGTATGGAAATGCGGCACGGAACTACACTCTTAGAGTTAGGAATTTGAATCTTCTCTCTGCTAAGGACAGGCCCTTAACTGAGCCACTTATCCACTCTTATTTGAATTTCTTTTACACAAAGGGATTTTTGTACTGACTTGTGTATTGGGAATAACTATAAATGAGAACAGAAGTTAGTAGAGAATCGTGCTCTATTGTCAATGCAATCGTTCCCATTTTTTCCTATCCCCACATGCCTTTACTCAGTTGTGAAAAGTTAGTCCATGGTACTTACCATGTGGCATGCTGCCTGATATCAACAGTGCTCCACATTTACTGAATGACTAAATAAAGCCACAGTGTGAGACTGTTAACCTACCCTGGTGCTAAGAGTTTCACTGTCTTCATATTACTGGTCCTGAATGCTAAGAAAATGCTACTAACACATTATATTTCAAAAGTGAATATAGGAATTTATCAATGTAGAGTGACTGATAATTTGATTCTGCTTAAACATGATCATAATTATTTTATTAGAGCAGTGTGTGGCTCTGTATTTGAAATGCCTGAAGAGACTTGGAAATCTTTTTCTGGATTCAACAGTTTACACAATTAGCATCTCTCCTCTGACATCAGGCCAAAAATACTTTTGAAAAGGAACAAAAGCAACCTTTAAAAGCTAAAAATCATTTATAGTTCAGGGCATCCGAAATCTAAGAAGTTTGCATTTTAGACACAATGTTTTTTTTTTTTTTTCACTTTCTCCATTGATATATTTAATGAGAAAAAATGCCAAGAAATTAGCATACAAAAAATTATCTTCCCAGCCAAAAGTGGAAGCCGGTTCAGCGGCGCAGCTGTTACAGGGCAAGACCTCCGTCCTGGGCTCACCTGACCTCAGGATTCTGCTTCCCTTTGCCTCTTGGAAATGTCTTGTCCTCCCAGGTGGGTCATTTTCCTTTGAAGACTGATGCTTGCACAAGCAATCTGGAAAGCCTCCTGCTATCTGCTTTTCTCTCTGCACAAGACAAGACCACCCAGAGGTTTGCCTGGAGAAATATTACACCAGCTCTCGGGTCTGTAGCTCAGAAACTAGCCCAGGTTACGCAGTGAATCTGATGAACAGTCCAGGCGAGGAGAGTGAAAAGGATTAGCTTGGACAGAGATTACCAAATAAGACAGAATGTCATATCTTGCCAGACCCACCTCTGTGTCCCCAGTAATCAGCTCCACGACTAGGTGGATTTTTAGTAATTTATGACAATAAACCATTTATCTTGTAAATGTTCCTTGTTATACTAATTCTTCATTACCAAAGGTTTTGTTTTTTTTTTTTTTATGTTGGGGGTAGGAGTTTATTAATTAATTTATTTATTTTTGGCTGTGTTGGGTCTTTGTTTCTGTGCGAGGGCTTTCTCTAGTTGTGGCAAGCGGGGGCCACTCTTCATCGCGGTGCTCAGGCCTCTCACTATCGTGGCCTCTCGTTGCGGAGCACAGGCTCCAGAGGCGCAGGCTCAGTAGTTGTGGCTCACAGGCCTAGTTGCTCCGCGGCATGTGGGATCCTCCCAGACCAGGGCTCGAACCCGTGTCCCCTGCATTAGCAAGCAGATTCTCAACCACTGTGCCACCAGGGAAGCCCATTACCAAAGTTTTGATGCCAAATTCAGCATAATAATTTCCTGCCAGTCTTTCATTATATAAAGAACACCCATTGCTTCTATAGCCCCAAAGGAGATTCCATTAGGACAACTGATACTTACCTTTCTATACTGAACCTTCACTAGGGTGGGAACTGGTCACAATGAGCTTTTCTCATTGATCCACCCCTTGTATGTCACCCTGCCTTCCAACTCCCATAAGATTTCCTCTTTGCATCACCAAACTGTTTACCTGCTCTTGCAAGGAAATTCCTGGTAACTAACCAGTAATCCAGATGCTTCTTTGGTAATCAGGATTGTGTCTCTCTGTAGTTTCCTTGCTGGTGATTTTTTTTTTCCCCTATTACCATGTTTCATTGAAAGGAAAGACCTTCACAATTTTGTCTTGGGGCTGTTTCAATGAGTTTCCAAAGTTATGGGAGGACAGCCTGCATCCTACCAGGCTGCCATACTCACCCTGTGGATGGCTTACTCTCTCTGCAGCCTTTCTTCAGGGGTACGTGGCCACAGTGAAGTTTCCTAAGTGACATTCAGAGCCACCTCTGACATCAAACATCATTGTGCTACTCTTTGGTCAAACCAAGCTCTATAGAGAATGTGATACAGGTTTCACCAGGGATTTATCTCTTAACCATGACGACAGGCATGCTTTTGTTGTTGTGGGTAAGAACATTAAGAGAGAGAGGGAAGACTCTCTCGCTCTTAAAAAACTGCTGTTCCAGATACACAGTATATACTTAGTAGCAGAATCTCTGCTTTTCAGCTTCGGATTTGGTTCTTTAACAAAATATTCAAAAAAAAAGTGACTGCTCACCCAGGACTTACTAAAGGCAAATTACGAGTCATGTGGAGAGAGGTTCCCCATCCTCAGAAGACACCACTGAGACAGAAGCAGGTGTTCTATCACCCTTAGTCTGTAAATGCACAGTGTACATCCAACACAGAGACAGTTCTCTGAACTGAGGACTCAGAGGAATGAAGCATGGTCCCTGATCCACTATTAAATGATTACACAAGGCAGGAGAGCGTGAATCCCTATAGATCAGGGTTTCTCAACCTTGACACTACTGATATTTTAGACTGGATAATTCTTTGTGGTAGGGACCATCCTGTGCATCATGGTATGTTTAGCAGTATCTTTGGGCTCTACCCACAAGAGTGAGTACTAAAAGTGGTACTCCTTTAGTTGTAACAATCAAAAATGTCTCTAGGCATTCTTAATATCCCCGAGAGGCAGGATCATCCCCAGCTGTGAACCAACGCTATAGACTAAGAGAAATGAGGAAGACTTAAAGTGATAAAAAAAGAAAACATAAAATCTGCGGCAGGAAAAAAAAAAAAAAAAAAAAAGCATACTCTTGGCAAGAGAATCAGAGGAACAAAAGTTCAAGGCCTCCCAAGGCCTTGAATAAACACAACCTCCTTAGGTCTGCATTCAAGGTATTTTTTTGATGGACCCCACCCTGTCTATTCAAACTCATCTTGTACTTCTGCCCCTCCTCACAGCTCACACTCCAGCCACACCAAACAAATCACTGCTGCAGCAACACACCCTCTTTTTTCATGCAGCCATGCGATTAGCTACAGACATACTTCCTTCAGTTCAAAAATCCATTCCGTTCCTTAGATACTATGAAGGGCTCTATCATCTTTTAAGGCCAAACCTGAGCCCAGAGAGCAATTCCTCAGTGAAGTTTTGCACAACCCCCAAGCTTGTGTTTCCTCCTCTGGCACTTGTTATGTTGGTCCTTAATGCCTGTCTGTCTTCTCCTAGATGAACTGCAGAGCTGTAACTATGTATCCTATTGATCTTTGAAACCCAAGTAGATGACATCCTGTTCTGCAAATAATAGGCTTCATATGAGTGTTCTTTGAAAGAAAGAGAGGCAGAGGCAAATATGGTTCAAAAGAAATCAATAATCTGTGTAAGTAAAAAAGCAAATACAAACAAACAAAAGAAAAAAACACTCATTCGACAAATATTTATTGAGCAACTATTATATGCTGGCATTGTTCTAGCCTTTGTAGATAGGACACTGTTCACAAAATTGATCATTGCCATTCTAGCGCTTATAGTCTAAATGAGGAGAGGACAGATGATGTGCATTTTAACATAAATTTCATATCGTAATAACGTTGATAGTCATGATGATGTGATGAGGAGTGACAGGGGTGGAACTAGGTTAGATATGGTGGTCCAGGGAAGCTTCTTTGAGAAGGTGACTTTTGAGCTGAGTCTTCATAGATAAGAAGGGTTCAGCCATGTTAAGAGTTGGGCTGAAAACATTCGTAGGAGAGAAAAACTGAGAAGTTCATGAAGCGGTAAATGGTTCATCTTCATTAAAAAAGAGAAAAGAGGCCAATATACTAGAATACATGAAAGATGGGAATTAAGGTAGAAAAATGAGATTAATTATAAATACTTTTGAATAATAGTAGAAGGGGAACCAGCTAGGAGCTCAAGCTACACACACATACACATATATATATATATATATGTGTGTGTGTGTGTAAAATGAAAATCATAATCCTTAGGCCCATGAATATAATAATATTATAAGTTGTAGGTTATAGAGTTCTGGCTTTGCAACTTATCTTATTGAATCCCAAGATGCCTCTAAAAGATGAAAATTATTATTTTCATTTTTTTTAAGTAGGAGACTAACCTGAACATAAAAGTTAAGTGATTTCTCCAAGATCATACAATTAATGAGTGACAGAGCCTAGTGTCAAATACACATCTGCCCCACCCTATATATTGATAAAAATTATTAAGAAAATAAAAACAGATAGTTTCTTTTTTTCCAAGACATAACAGTTTCCTTATTGTTTTAGTAGCTCTATTTGTTACATTTAAAATAAATAAATAAAGTAGAATAACTGTCTACGAGTTGCCTAGTAGATTCACAGGTGACTCGGGATTCATGCATTTGCTGTAACTCCAGTTAATCACACACTTTGTGATATAGAAGTGTGTTATTATACCTCCAATAGCAACTTTCTTCTCTGTGGTTGTGAAGGGCAGGTTTCTTGGTACAAATGGTTTGAAATGTGGGAACAACCTTACCTTCAAATAAAAAATTAGGAGCTCACTGACTCCTCAATTGTGCCCTTTTGGAAATGTCTAGAACAACAACAAAAACAATGTCAGAAAGGGACATCCCACCCTGATCATGGTAGCAAGAAATAAAGAGGAAAAAAGTCACATGAGATATCCTGTAAATGCTTAACATAAATCCTATTCCACCGCTAAGAAGGGATTGTTAAAGAGATTCTATCTGAAACATTCAGTCAAAGATTGGAGCTTGAGTTTCCAATAGTGAAAGAAGGTTTGGTTTGATTTAGATATGTTCATATGTTAGAATTCATCTCCACCTATATTCGGGTTTAGGTTAATAGCCATAAGACCTGTGTAGAAACTAAAACCAAGGGTTGGGATATTATTCATTGCTTGCTGGGATGCCCTTCCCAATTTGCCCTTTCAGAATGAATTTAGCGGCAGCTCTAAATATCAGCTGCACCTTAACAAACTACTAGTAGCTGAGTCCCAGCCTGCTGATGGGGGACTGCTGGCATTCCTCCAGGCGGTGGTCTCTTCAGGAGGGTGTTAGATTACATCGCCCAGCAGCCACCAGCTCTTCCTTTGGCCTCAACAAACTTTGCAGTGGTGCCTTTTTTTTGCTACACAGCAGGCCCCACTAGCGCTTCTTCGGCTACTGGGACAGAATGCTAGGAGTCAGGGGGTGCGGGGCTCAAGTTGATAACTGTGTCAGTTGACTTTCCATTCCCTGTTTCACCTC
Source organism: Orcinus orca (assembly GCF_937001465.1). Taxonomy (NCBI): domain Eukaryota; kingdom Metazoa; phylum Chordata; class Mammalia; order Artiodactyla; family Delphinidae; genus Orcinus; species Orcinus orca. Next base: position 71,325,306 of record NC_064560.1, read on the forward strand.
TTTCATTCTGTTGGGGAGCTTTGTCCCAGAGAAGGAGATTATGCAGCGGACTGCAGAGGAGATGGAACTTCAGAAAGATAGAGCGCACAAAAAAGTGTGACAAATTGCGATGACAGGGCTGCGATGGTTGCTTGTGAAGGAGTGAAATTAAATCCCCCGCCAAACAATACTGCTTTCTTCTATGTCTATGGGGACCCTTGTTGGGCCTGGATTGAGAGAGAAAGTCAGAAGAAGAGAATAAGAAAGATGCATTCACGCAATCAAAAGCATATTTTTTTCCACATTCATCGGATTTACTTTCCTCAACAAAATGGCACTATAACACGTATCTAGATATGCCGTTGATGTATTAACATCCCTAAGCACTTTTGTAAGAGTTGAGGACACTCTTTGTGTCTCACTAGTAATTTTAATGGTAACCCCAAGTATAGGATGCAAAGCCACATTTTTTTTCTCACATCCAATGTCTCCATCCTCACAATTCTAAGGAACTGTATTAGAATCCTGGTTAAAAAAACAGATCTACATAAACACTTCAGGCCCTTGTTTTTCTAGACGTATCATGAGTCTGGTTCACCCAGAACCCTCTTTCCACTTTATGGCTTATATCAGGACGCTGAGCAGAATTGTTAATCTGTGTTTCTGCTGATCACAAACGCCTGAGAATGTGGATCCGGATTTCTAGGCCTCACTGAACTCAGAGCAGAGAGAAATTGCTGGGCACTTTGTCATGAATCTCACCTTTTGAAACTCCCCCCGAGTACCCACCTCAGCTCACTTCACAAAATCAGAAGAGCTGCTCACCCAAGGCCTGGACAGGGAGGCGGCCTGACATATCTCCCCATCTATGGGCACTCCCTCAAAAAGGTATTGGTGTCAGGAAGGGAGTGAGTTAAGGTGATGGAAGCTGAGTGTTGGACATGAATCACATTTGTAAAGCATTCTTTATTGTGGCAAAAGTCACATAACATAAAATTCACCATTTTAACCATTTTAAAGTGTACGGTTTAGTGGCTTTTAGGTCATAACATTGTGCAGCCATGACCATTGTATAATTCTAGAACCCTTTTTATCACTCCAAAATGAAACCCCATACCCAGGAAGTAATCACTCCCATTTTCCCCTCCCCACAGGCCCTGGCAATCACTCATCTGCTTTCTGTCTCTAAGGAGATCCCTATTCTGGACATTTCATATAGAAAGAATCATATAATATGTTTCCTTTTGTGACTAGCTTCTTTCATTTAGAGTAATGTTTTCAAAGTTCATCTACATTATAACATGTATCAGTATTGCACTCCTTTTTATCACTAAATAATATTCCATTGTGTGGATATATCATAGTTTGTGTATCCATTCATCAGTTGATAGACATGTGGATTGTTTCTGCTTTTTGACCACTAGGAATCATGCTGCTATGAACATATGTGTACAGGTTTTTGTTTGAACATATGTTTTCAATTTGGGGATGTATATACCAAGGACTAAAATTGCTGAGTGATATGGTAATTCTACATTTAACTTTTTGAGGAATCACCAAACTGCTTTCCACAGTGGCTGTACTATTTTGCATTTCTACCAACAAAGTAATGAGGGTTCCAATTTCTCTACACTCTCATCAACATTTGTTATTTTGTATTTTTTAATAGCCATCCTAGTAGGTATGAAGTGATACCTCCCTGTGGCTATGATTTGCATTTCCCTAATGACTAATAATGTTGATTGTCTTTTCATGTGCTTATGAGCCATTTGTATACTTTTTTGGGGGGAGTGTCTTTTTAAGTCCTTTGCTCATTTTTTAAATTGAGTCGCCTTTCTGTTGTTGAGTTAAAGCATTTTGACAGAACAGTGATAAACACTTCAGAAAACCAACACTGTAGGACAGAAGTAGCAAAGAGCAGAAATGAGACAGTTTTCATTGTGAGCCGTGGCATACAACCTGGATTGAATCCTTGCTCTGTCACTCAAGGGCTGCGTGAGCATAGGCAAGTTCTTACCATCACCGAGTCTCAATGTTATTGTCTGTAGAATGGCAATACTATGACTCATGTTGGGGAGGTTAACATGAAAATTAAATGAGATAGTATACATAAAGCTACCGGCAACAGTGCCTGGCATAGCGCAGTTGCTTGCAAGCAGACACATGGCTTGACTATTCAACTTGCCGTTGTGACTCGACCAGGGGAAAAAAGGGAAACTAAGGATTCAGTGCTAAGTAGCAGCCACCCAGGATCAAACACATTCTTAACAGAATGACTCTTTCTGCTCACCTCTCAGTGGAAAAACCTGGAGAATCTATCCCACTGCCCCATGTTACTTCCATATAAGGAGCAGCAGCAAGAGCCAGCTCAAAACAAAACAAATGAACAAACAAAAAAACTAAACTCGAAGTGGGATTTGGGGGGAGCATTTTAGCCCAAAGTTTATAGGCTTCTACTCTTAAGCAATTCAAGAGGTCAGTTGCTAAATACGTATTAAGCATCTACTCTATGCCAAGGATGCATATATAAAGAAAATATAGTGCCTGCCCTCAAGGAGAAATGGAGATGCCATGATGAATGGGGAAAGATGAGCCTTCCTGTTGCTGCGCTAGAGACATCAGCCCCGTGATAGGCTGAGTTTATATAGTCATTAATAGAGAACTCTTCAGGTAGAGAAATGCTAGGTTGACAATATTGACCCGTCTGCCTTACTATGTTAAACAGTTGCAGAAAACAATCTTTTGATCGTTTTCTTAACAAAAAGTTGCCAGTTTTGCTTTGGATCTGTGGTTTGAACACATGTGGTATTTTAACTTTATTAATGTATCATAAGAGAGGTATCAAGACACTAAAATCACTTTCTTGCTTGAATTTGATTTATTTTCTCTAGTTAAGGAATATAAAGTAAACGATTAAAAAAGTAGCCTCCCAATTTAGAAATGATATCAGCCACCATTGAATTTATTTAGAGGGACAGGTTGGTCCAAGGGGTATAAGAAAACACTGAGTTAAAAAGAGTTGATTTACAACATAGAAAAGAAACTTATGGTTACCAAAGAAGAAGGGCAGAGAAGGGATAAATTGGGGCTATGGAATTAACAGAAAAAAGAAGTGTCAATTGACCAGCACATGAGTTGTGTTCAATAAAATTGTAAAGTATCTCTAGTTTGGTTTTAGTCTGTTCTTTTAGGTCTACAGGTTAAATTTGGGGAAATATGCCATGTAATTGTGGTCAGTGATTGCTCCAGAGACTTAAATGATGAAACAATGAGGTCAATTTTTTAGTAATTTTAAAGCATTCAGCATTTTTCATTAGGGTATCTGGATCCAGAAAATACTTTGGTCCTCTGTTCCCACTACCCATTCCCCAACGTACACACATAGAGAAAGTTGAAAGTGAGTTCAAGTTGTTTGGATAAACAGCCAGGTAGCCAGGCACAGTCTCAGGGTATTGCATCATAGATTCTCTCTACTGAAGTTCACTCTCCCAGTTTGTGTGGATATTGTCACTATTAATATAACACTTTGGGCTTATTTGAATGCAACATTGTTGAAGCTGAGAACATTTTTATATTCCAGTCACCCCACAGTTTCCCTCTCCTCTGTCCCCTCCTCTCTCCTGTGCACACCCTGGCTTCAGTTGCCATGGCCAGACTTTAAAAACATTTCAGACTTAAAAGGTTAAGATCTAAGGGCTGCTGATTTTATCTGGGCTTTTAACTAACACAGGCAGGTGGATTAGAGATATGTGTACAATCCCTACTCTAGACACTTGGGTAAATATGCACAAGTGCTGGGGCAGCCGAGGAAGCAATCCGATGTTATTGTCTATTAATTCCAAAGTGGAGATTAAAGAAATCAGTAGTGTAAATATCAAAAGGATTTCCACTTACATATAAGAACGTTACTCAAGCAGACTGCTTGTTCCAAATTATATGAAAGCTTTTGGCTTTAAGAAAAGTGTGAATTTGTTTTCACTTGAAATTTGCATATTTTTTGGTCTCTCTTTGTCTGCAAGGAGGGTGCTAACCCAACCAAGAATTCTTTTCACATGGTAGCAATTTGTGCTGCTGATAGTTTCCATGTAGTTTTACCACAATAACATATATTTGCCAGAGTTGTAATGTAGAGTCAAATTTTATTTTTTTGGTCTCTCTTTATGTAACATTTCCTAGAAATGCCAAAATACGGGGTAAGGGAAGCTGTGTATCGAGTTCAGAGCTTTTCTAACTTTAGACAGGATTCAATCCCCACCTTTCTCGGCCGACTTTCCCTGTTAGTTTCAGAATCCAGGCTGAAGTGAAGCCACCTCATGCCGTCACAAATGAATACCAGCTGATGCCTGGAGAAGTTAAACGCAAACCCAGCGATTTTGCACCCTGTCGCAAGTGGGCTGGGACAGACCTTCCGAAGCTCTGCTTCAGGGAGGGAAATATCAATTAAAGTACAGGTGCCCCAATTTCAACAAAAGTCATCAAGAATCACCATTAGCTTTTATTATATGATACGTGCATTTAAATACACAACACAGGCTCACACTTCTTTTTAATCAGCCTAGCGGCACAGCCAACAATGTAAAGAAAAGAGTTTCTGAATTTTCAGAAATTAGAATAAGAGGTGACTTTTCCACCCTGTTTTTCGAGACCCTAATCATAGATCTCAGGCCATCCTTAGATGAGGCACCCAGAAGAGAGTCTCAGAATAGAGTCTCACAGAATCCACACCTACTCTATAACTTTCTTCTGAGTGACTATGCCCTGCAAGCAGAAAAAAGAAAAACAATAAATTATCAAAAATGCTATGAATGAGGATATAGGACATCACTATATAATAACCAAAAACCAACTAGTTCTAACTAGATACCTGTTCAATCCATCGAAAAATATGCATTAAACCTATTTTGGCATAAGTTAGGTCAACAGTCAGAAATCATTTAAAAGAGGAGCACCCAGGGACTGACCCATATTCATCTAAAGCACAGGAATTGGGAGGAAGGAAAGAGGGGAGTGGCTGCCCTCCAGGAGAGGCTTTTAGATTACCAAAGGGGAAAGGGGGGTGGGGGAGAGAATCAATTAGGAGGTTGGGATTAACGTATACACACTACTATATATAAAATAGATAACCAACAAGGACCTACTGTATAGCACAGGGAACTATACTCAATATTTTGTAAGAATCTGAAAAAGTTATACATATATGTATGTGTAACTGAATCACTTTGCTGTACACCTGAAACAAACACAACTTTGTAAATCAACTACACTTCAACAAAATAATAATAATAATACAAAAGAAAAAAAAATCTTCCCCCATCAAAAATATGACTTCATCTACTCTACCAGTTGGAGTCCAGTGTGGACAAACATAGTCACTGGTTATCTTTTTAATCAAAAGTCTTCTGTTTTTGCCCTAAGGTGAGTTCATCATTTCTTCACATTTTGGTATACTTTCTAGTCCCTTCATGCAATTAGCATGAGCTTTTCTACAGAACAACCAGATGGGATTATCACACTAAAGAAAAGAACGTTATGATTAGGAGTTGGGGAGGGGGGATGTTAATATGGGGGCAAGAGTATTTCAGGACAGAGGAGGCATGGGTAAGGTGTAGCAATACGGGCTTTGCATGCCTCAGTAGCTGAGTGGTAGGAAAGGGGCAACAGGAGGGGAGAAACATGGGCAGCAAGGGGGCCAGGAGAATACTTAGGACTACTTTCTCTAGACTGAAAATTGGCCTAAGATTTGGTGCCACCAAAAATAATCTAACATTTTGTTGATTAAATCATACATACTAATTGCAGAGTTTGAAACAAATATAAAAACCTGATCAACATACTAACATTTTAATTTTCAACCATTTATGTGGGATTTAGCACATAATAGTCATCATTTCATTTCACCACTGGACTACAGATTTGTCAAATAACTTGACAAATGTCCAACCCTAATATGCAAAGACATTCATTTGATTATGTTAGCATCAGGAATGTGGTAGGCTGCATGTAAACTGGCCAGGAGGTGTTTCTGGAAACGATGGAAGGGTAGACATGTCTCAAAAATATTCCCCAGAATGTCAGGCCATATGCATTCTTTGGCAAACTTGCCATGAATGTGGTAAACCAGTGCTGAAACCTGGGAAAATTCTAAAGAAGCAAAGTTCGCAATTTTACCATTTTCTTTTGAAAAGCTGAGTCTTGTTCTCATCTCTACAAAATGAACAACAACAACAACAAAAATCAACAAAAAATAGGGCTGAAAATTTTCTTGATTTAATATCATACCCTGAAGAGTACAATATTACTTATATTTTATTCAGGTGTGTGTTTTCAAATTAAAACAGAAAATAAATGTACAAATACGCCTTTTGTATCAAAAAAATAATTACTTTAAAACATAAAATATATTAAGTGACTCCCTTATTTTTGTGCAGACACTTGAGTCTTTTTACAGAATGCTATGTTTGGAAACCCAGTTGAGATCTACTGATATTTTCACATTTGCTCACAAAATCTGAAATAAAAATAGTGTAATTTTAATCCTCATGAGGTTCATGTTGGTAATTTCCCCGATTTTCAGACATGGGAAGAAACATCAAAGAATGGAAATACTATTGCAGAACTCTAAGGGTGTTTTTTGGATGAGTGTCTGGGGTGGAGGGGTGAGGAAAAAGAGTGGTAAAATCAGTCTTTGTGACAAGTGATTAATAGTTCAAAGTCCTGATGGCTTTTCTATGAAGAACAGACCCAAGGGGAGCAGTATGAAATAAAACAGATATCCTCAATTAGCTTGTCGACACTCTCTGGGGTTCTGAAGGAGTACGCTCTCAAGGTGGAAGGGCATTTCAAGCCCCAAGCTCTCGGTACACCCCTCCTGTTTGGATGTCTCTGTTTTCTAGGATCAGAGCACCTGGATTCTGTTTGGTAATTGCATCTTTCTCTGAGCAGCAAGCAGATACATTGTTATAAAAAGAAGGGTATATGAGGGCCATGCCATGTAGCTGAGAGTATTCCTTTCTAGTCCTGTGAATGCTGGCCAAGTCATTTAACCTTTCCTAGCCTCAGTTCTCACATCTGTAAAATGGAAACTGTATCTTGCTCTAGGATGAGGATAAGCATGTGAAACTATTGAAGCCTGTAAAGCATTATCTGCATGGATGGAATTGTTATTATTCCAGGTTTGTCTCTCTGCTCTGTTTAGTTCATATGTGCCCAGAGCTAAACAAAAAACCCAGGACATATGTTTTGTCTATTACAAAGGCTCACTTGCAGATTCAATTTCATTGTCCTCCATGTTGAATCCTTCCCTCTGTCTGCTTTTCACTTGTGCCAGGATATTTCACAACCAACCAGGTTCAAAGAATCCAACTTAAAAGAAGAAAACTTTTTTTTTTTTTAAAGATAGGGATCAGTACAAATCTCCAGAAAAAAATAAATAAACCTCACCAGCTTTCTACCACTAGACAACCTCTCTGAAACCCAACTCAAACTCAATGAAAAGACAGAGGATTCCTGGAGAGAAGGGATTGACCTCAAATGTGCACACCCTTTATGCAAAAACAAAATCAGTTTCAGTATCCAAGTCAACTTTAAATCAAAAGCAATTGATGGATAAAGAAGCTATTCCAAAAACAAGGGGCTACAGAAAACAAATAGAAAGTCCTCCCTGTGCACCTGCTGGAGATGCTGTGTTGCAGGCACCGCATTTCCAGCCTAACCTATATTCGACATGGTGTTGATGCAGCTGTGGGACCAGGGTGGTTTATTTAAGTGGCTCCAAATGCCTGTCAGTGTGGCAACCAGCTGAATACATAAAACAGACTCTCCAAACCCTTTATGGCCCAGGGTCAGAGTAAATGGAATAATAAAATCCAAATGCTTTTGTCTCATTTTCCATCACCCAACCCTTCCGCATAAATCTGCAGCTTCGCGGTGACCTTCGTGTTCCACGCGGGATGAGGCCGCGGGTTGGCGATGCATTTGGTCGGCATCTTGGGTCTTTAAAAGCTTTTTCCAATTAATTTTAACTGGCTTCCATAAGGATAAAGTACAGCTTCCTCCCGCCCACCACCCTTCCCTCCCACCTTTTTAACCAGCCAAGTGACAATGCTCTAGAGTCATACGACAGGTATAAACCCCCTTATGCCCTGGATGACCAAAAACAAAACATGATTCCACGTCCCAGGATGTCTGAAAGGAGCAACATATCCTTATTTCCAAACCACAGAGATCGAGTTGGGTTTTATTTGATGGCCTCATCTCTAGCCGCTGTATATCTATACAAAGCGGGAAAAGTATTACAAAGTCCTAACTGGAACTCTGGAGACGAGGGTGTCTGTGTTTGGAGACAGCTGAAGAAATTCCCTGTTGGGTTATTTGTGTAGGCATTTGGAAGCACAGCGATAGAAAACTGCGATGTCTGATAGGCTTATCATCTTTGGAAGACAAAGAGAGGAAGAAAGAATGAGTATCGGAGAACCTGTGAGAAGCAGAGAGGGATGGAAGAAGAAGGTCCTGAAAAACTGTGACATGACATCTCTTCTTGCCACCACTAGCCCCTGAACTGCAGAAGAAACCAATAGCATGGGATGCAGCAACAGGAGGCATGTTTATTTTCATTCACCAGAGAAGCTCAGTTTCATGCCACACATTTATTTACTGTGTCATTTCTTTGTGTTAGCCGTGATTCAGACCCAAATAAAACACAATTCCCATTTGTGCAAGTATCCACCATCTACTGGGGAAGGCAAGGGTCACAGAATTTGACTAGAAAACAAATGTGATTCATACTGAAAAATATTGTATTTTGGGGGAGGGGAAGATTTAAATAAGAACTTTCAGGAGGCAGGGATAAATTAGGAGTTTGGGATTAAAAGATAGACACTACTATATATAAAATAGATAAACAACAGGGACCTACTGTATAGCACAGGGAACCCTACTCAATATTTTGTAATAACTTATAAGGGAAAAGAATCTGAAAAAGAATATACATACATATATGTATAGGTGTATATATAACTGAATCACTTTGCTGTACACCTGAAACTAACACAACTTTGTAAATCAACTATACTCCAGTAAAATTAAAAAAACAAAGAAAAAACAACTTTTAGTCCTTTCCATCCATCAGCTATTTGGGTTCCCTAATCACTCTCCCCATTCTGGCCCCAGTCCCATCAAATTGGACACACTTCCAATTTGTCTCTGTTCTGCACCTTTTCTTTCCTATTTTTAAGTTTTATTCCCTTTTCTTTTATATGCCTCTTGCTCTTCATCATTTTTACCTCCAAAAAATACAAGGAATGTATAAGAAAGGAAACCTAAAAATGAAATCTGAAAATATATCTAAAAATTCTATAGTGTTTCATAAACCTGTAGAATGCTGGAACAGGAAGTAGTCCTGGAGTTCATCTGGTTTTGACGTCCTTCATTTGGCAGGAATAAAGGAAACCTGAGGAAATAGGTCCTAAGCAAGAAATACATTGTCCAAAGCCATAAAATCAGTTAGTGGAAGGGCTGGTTGACCATATTCCACAACGATCTTGTATTCAACTTTTACTCGGAATTGGCACTATGGTAAGTGCTTTCTTTCTTTCTTTTTTTAAATTCATTATATCCTTTATTTCTACCATATTTTGTTTTTTTTAACATCTTTAATGGAGTATAACTGCTTTACAATGGTGTGTTAATTTCCGCTTTATAACAAAGTGAATCAGCTATAAGCTATACATATACATATATCCCCATATCTCCTCCCTCTTGCATCTCCCTCCCACCTTCCATATCCCACCCTTCTGGTGGTCACAAAGCACCGAGCTGATCGCCCTGTGCTATGTGGCTGCTTCCCACTAGCTATCTATTTCACATTTGGTATTGTATATATGTCCATGCCACTCTCTCACTTCGTCCCAGCTTAACCTTCCCAATCTCCACGTCCTGAAGTCTATTTTCTATGTCTGTGTCTTTATTCCTGTGCTACCCCTAGGTTATTCAGAACCTTTTTTTTTTTTTTTTTTTTAGAGTCCATATACATTTGTTAGCATATGGTATTTGTTTTTCTCTTTCTGACTTACTTCACTCTGTATGACAGACTCTAGGTCCATCCACCTCACTACAAATAACTGTTTCATTTCTTTTTATGGCTGAGTAATATTCCATTGTATATATGTGCCACATCTTCTTTATCCATTCATCTGTCGATGGACACATAGGTTGCTTCTATGTTCTGGCTACTGTACATAGAGGTGCAATGAATGTTGTGGTACACGACTCTTTTTGAATTATAGTTTTCTCAAGGTATATGCCCAGTAGTAGGATTGCTGGGTCGTATGGTGGTTCTATTTTTAGTTTTTTAAGGAAGCTCCATACTGTTCTCCATAGTGGCTGAATCAATTTACATCCCCACCAACAGTGCAAGAGGGTTCCCTTTTCTCCACACCCTCTCCAGCATGTATTGTTTGTAGATTTTTTGATGATAGCCATTCTGACAAGTGTGAGGTGATAACTCATCGTAGTTTTGGTTTGCATTTCTCTAATGATTAGTCATGTTGAGCATCCTTTCATGTGTTTGTTGGCAATCGGTATATCTTCTTTGGAGAAATGTCTATTTACATCTTCTGCCCATTTTTGGATGGGTTATTTGTTTTTCTGATATTGAGCTGCATAAGCTGCTTGTAAATTTTGGAGATTAATCCTTTGTCAGTTGCTTCATTTGCAAATACTTTCTCCAATTCTGAGTGCTGTATTTTCATCTTGTTTGTGTTTTCCTTTGCTATGCAAAAGTTTTTAAGTTTCATTAGGTCCCATTTGTTTATTTTTGTTTTTATTTCTATTTCTCTAGGAGGTGAGTCAAAAAGAATCTTGCTGTGATTTATGTCATGGACTGTTCTGCCTATGTTTTCCTCTAATAGTTTTATAGTGTCTGGCCTTACATTTAGGTCTTTAATCCATTTTGAGTTTCTTTTTGTGTATGGAGTTAGGGAGTGTTCTAATCTCATTATTTTACATGTAGCTGTCCAGCTTTCACAGCACCACTTATTGAAGAGGCTGTGTTTTCTCCATTGTATATTTTTGCCTCCTTTATCAAAAATAAGGTGACCATATGTGTGTGAGTTTATCTCTGCACTTTCTATCCTGTTTCATTGATCTATATTTCTGTTTTGTGCCAGTACCGTACTGTCTTGATTACTGTAGCTTTGTAGTATAATCTGAATTCAGGGAGTCTGATTCCTCCATCTTCGATTTTCTTTTTCACTATTGCTTTGGCTATTCAAGGTCTTTTGTGTTTCCATCCAAATTGTCAAATGTTTTGTTCTAGTTCTGTGAAAAATGCAATTGGTAGTTTGATAGGGATTACATTGAATCTGTAGATTGCTTTGGGTAGCATAGTCATTTTCACAATGTTGATTCTTCCGATCCAAGATCATGGTATATCTCTCCATCTGTGAGTAAATTCTTTAATTTCTTTCATCAGTGCCTTATAGTTTTCTGCATACAGGTCTTTTGTCTCCTTCAGTAGGTTTTTTCCTAGGTATTTTATTTTTTTCATTGCAATTCTAAATGGGAGTGTTTCCTTAATTTATCTTTCAGATTTTTCATCATTAGTGTACAGGAATGCATGAGATTTCTGAGCATTACTTTTGTATCCTGCTACTTTACCAAATTCATTGATTAGCTCTAGTAGTTTTCTGGTAGCATCTTTAGGATTCTCTATGTATAGTATCATGTCATCTGCAAACAGTGACAGCTTTACTTCTTCTTTTCCGATTTGAATTACTTTTATATCTTTTTCTTCTCTGATTGCTGTGACTAAAACTTCCAGTACTATGTTGAATAATAGTGGTGAGAGTGAACAACTTTGTCTTGTTCCTCATCTTAGAGGAAATGGTTTCAGTTTTTCACCATTGAGAATGATGTTGGCTGTGGGTTTGTCATATATGGCCTTTATTATGCTGAGGTAAGTTCCCTCTATGCCTACTTTCTGGAGGGTTTTTATGATAAATGGGTGTTGAATTTTGTTGAATGCTTTTCCTGCATCTGTTGAGAAGATCATATGGTTTTTCTCCTTCAGTTTTTTAATATGGTGTATCACATTGATTGATTTGTGTATATTGAAGAACCTTGCATTCCTGGGATAAACTGCACTTGCTCATGGTGTATGATTCTTTTAATGTGCTGTTGGATTCTGTTTACTAGAATTCTGTTGAATATTTTTGCCTCTGTGTTCATCAGTGATATTGGCCTGTAGTTTCCTTTCTTTGTGACATCTTTGTCTGCTTTTGGGATAAGGGTGATGGTGCCATGTAGAATGAGATTGGGAGTGTTCCTCCCTCTGCTATATTTTGGAAGAGTTTGAGAAGGATGGGTGTTAGCTCTTCTCTAAATGTTTGATAGAATTTGCCTGTGAAGCCGTCTGGTCCTGGGCTTTTGTTTGTTGGAAGATTTTTAATCACAGTCTTAATTTCAGTGCTTGTGATTGGTCTGTGTATATTTTCTATGTCTTCTTGGTTCAGTCTCAGAAGTTTGTATTTTTCTAAGAATTTGTCCATTTCTTCCAGGTTGTCCATTTTATTGGCATTTAGTTGCTTGTAGTAATGTCTCTTGATTCTTTGTATTTCTGCAGTGTCAATTGTTACTTCTCCTTTTTCATTTCCAATTCTACTGATTTGAGTCTTCTCCCTTTGTTTCTTGATGAGTCTGGCTAATGGTTTATCATTTTCTTTAATCTTCTCAAAGAACCAGCTTTTAGTTTTGTTGATCTTTGCTATCATTTCCTTCATTTCTTTTTCATTTATTTCTGATCTGATCTTTATGATTTATTTCCATCTCTTAAATTTGGGATTTCTTTGTTCTTTCTCTAATTGCTTTCGGTGTAATGTTAGGTTGTTTATTTGAGATGTTTCTTGTTTCTTGAGGTACGATTGTATTGTTATAAACTTCCCTATTAAAACGGCTTTTGCTGCATCCCATAACTTTTGCGTCATCGTGTTTTCATTGTCATTTGTTTATAGGTATGTTTTGATTTCTTCAGTGATCTCTTTATCATTTAGTAGTGTATTGCCTCCATGTGTTTGTATTTTTAACAGATTTTTTCCAGTAATTGATATCTAGTCTCATAGCATTGTGGTTGGAAAAGATACCTGATACAATTTCAATTTTCTTTAATTAACCAAGACTTGATTTGTGACTTACGATATGGTTTATACTGGAGAATGTCCATGAGCACTTGAGAAGAAAGTGTATTCTGTTGTTTTTGGATAGAATGTCCTATAAATATCCATTAAATTCATCTTGTTTAATGTATCATTTAAAGCTTGTGCTTCCTTATTTATTTTCATCTTGAATAATCTGTCCATTGGTGAAAGTGGGGAGTTAAAGTCCCCTACTATGATTGTGTTACTGTCGATTTCCCCTTTTATGGCTGTTAGTATCTGCCTAATGTACTGAGGTTCTCCTATGTTGGGTGCATAAATATTTACAATTGTTATATCTTCTTCTTGGATTGATCCCTTTATCATTATGTAGTGTCCTTCTTTGTCTCTTGTAATAGTCTTTATTTTAAAGTCTATTTTGTCTGATATTAGAATTACTACTCCAGTGCTCTTTTGATTTCCATTTGCATGGAATATCTTTTTCCATCCCCTCATTTTCAGTCTGTATGTGTCCCTAGGTCTGAAGTGGGTCTCTTGTAGGCAGCATATGTATGCATCTTGTTTATGTACCCATTCAGACAGTCTATCTCTTTTGGTTGGAGCATTTAATCCATTTACATTTAAGGTAATTGTCGATATGTATGTTCCTATTACCATTTTCTTAATTGTTTTGGGTTTGCTATTGTAAGTCTTTTCCTTTTCTTGTTTTTCCTGCCTAAAGGTGTTCCTTTAGCATTTGTTGTAAAGCTGGTTTGGTGGTGCTGAATTCTCTTATCTTTTGCTTGTCTGTAAAGGTTTTAATTTCTCCATCAAATCTGAATGAGATCCTTGCTGGGTAGAGTAATCTTGGTTGTAGTTTTTTCCCTTTCATCACTTTTAATATGTCCTGCCACTCCCTTCCAGCTTACAGATTTCTAATGAAAGATCAGTTGTTAACCTTATGGGGATTCCCTTGTATGTTATTTGTTGTTTTTCCCTTGAGGCTTTTAATATTTTTTCTTTTTATTTAATTTTTGATAGTTTGATTAATATGCATCTTGGTGTGTTTCTCCTTTGATTTATCTTGTATGGGACTCTCTGCACTTCCTGGACTTGATTGACTCTTTCCTTTCCTATATTAGGGAAGTTTTCAACTATAATCTCTTCAAATATTTTATCAGTCCCTTTCTTTTTCTCTTCTTCTTCTGGGACCCCATCATTTGAATGTTGGTGCATTTAATATTGTCCCAGATGTCGCTAAGACTGTCTTCAATTCTTTTCATTCTTTTTTCTTTATTGTGCTCTGCAGTAGTTATTTCCACTATTTTATCTTCCAGCTCACTTTTCTGTTCTTCTGCCTCAGTTATTCTGCTATTTATTCCTTCTAGAGAATTTTTAATTTCATTTATTGTGTTGTTCATCATTGTTTGTTTGCTCTTTAGTTCTTCTAGGTCCTTGTTAAACGTTTCTTGTATTTTCTCCATTCTATTTCCAAGATTTTAGATCATCTTTAGTATCATTACTGTGAATTCTTTTTCAGGTAGACTGCCTACTTCCTCCTCATTTGTTTGGTCTGGTGGGTTTTTACCTTGCTCTTTCATCTGCTGTGTGTTTCTTTGTCTTCTTGTTTTGCCTAAGTTACTGTGTTTATGGTCTCCTTTTCACAAGCTGCAGGTTTACAATTTCTGTTATTTTTAGTGTCTGCCCCAAGTACCAAGGTTGATCTAGTGGGCTGTGTAGGCTTCCTGGTGGAGGAGACTGGTGCCTGTGTTCTGGTGGATGAGGCTGGATCTTGTCTTTCTGGTGGGCAAAACCACATCTTGTGGTGTGTTTTGGGGTGCCTGTGACCTTATTATGGTTTTAGGCAGTGTCTCTGTTGATGGGTGGGTTTGTGTTCCTGTCTTGCTCATTGTTTGGCATAGGGTGCCCAGTACTCTAGCTTGCTGGTCATTGAGTGGAGTTGGGTTTTAGCGCTGATGGAGATCTCTGGGAGAGCTTTTGCTATTTGCTATGACATGGAGGCAGGAGGTCTCTGGTGGACCAATATCATGAACTTGGCTCTCCCACCTCAGAGGCACAGTCCTGACACCCAGCTAGAGCACCAAGACCCTGTCAGCCACATGGCTCAGAAGAAAAGTGAGAAAAAGGAGAAAGAAAGAAAGAAAATAAGTAAATAAAATAATTAAAATAAAAAAAATTTAAAGTAATGAAAAAGAAAACAAAACAAAAAAACGGTCCAACAGAACCCTAGCACAAATGCTAAAAGCAAAGCTATACAGACAAAATCACACAATGAAGCATACACATACACACCCACAAAAAGAGAAAAAGGAAAAACACAAACACACACACATATATATATATATACACAAATAGAAAGGAAGAGAACAACGAAATCAATAATCAAATCTAAGTGTGATAATAAAATCTAAATACTAAACTAAGGTAAACATAAAACCAGAAACAAATTAGATGCAGAAAACAAACCCCAAGTCTACAGTTGCCCCCAAAGCCCACTGCCTCAAATTTGGGATGATTCATTGTCTATTAAGTTATTCCACAAATACAGGGTACATCAAGTTGATTGTGGAGATTTAATCCTCTGCTCCTGAGGCTGCTGGGAGAAATTTCTATTTCTATTCTTTGTTTGCACAGCTCCCGGGGTGCAGCTTTGGATTTGGCTCCACCTCTGCGTGTAGGTCACTGGAGGGTGTCTGTTCTTCACTCAGACAGGACGGGGTTAAAGTAGCAGCTGATTAGGAGGCTCTGGCTCACTCAGGCTGGGAGGAGGGAGGGGTACAGAATGCAGGGCGAGCCTGCGGTGGCAGAGTCTGGCATGACGTGGCAATAGCCTGAGGCACACTGTGTGTTCTCCCGGGGAAGTTTTCCCTGGATCATGGGACACTGGCAGTGGCGGGCTGCACAGGTTTCTGGGAGAGGTGGTGTGGATAGTGGCCTGTGCTTGCACACAGGCTTCTTGGCGGCAGCAGCAGCCTTTGCGTTTCTTGCCCATCTCTGGTGTCCGCGCTGATAGCCGCGGCTCGCGCCCATCTCTGGAGCTTATTTAGGCACTGCTCTGAACCCCCTCTCCTCGTGCATCCTGAAACAATGGTCTCTCTCCTCTTAGGCAGTTCCAGGCTTTTTCCTGGACTCCCTCCCAGCTAGCTGTGGTTCACTAGCCCCCTTCAGCCTGTGTTCACACAGCCAACCCCAGTCCTCTTCCTTGGGTCTGACCTCTGAAGCCTAAGCCTCAGCTCCCAGTCTCCACCTGCCCCAGTGGGTAAGCAGACAAGCCTCTCGGCCTGGTGACTGCTGGTTGGCACCTATCATCCATGCGGGAATCTCTCCACTTTGCCCTCCACACCCCTGTGGCTGCGCTTTCCTCTGTGGCTCCAAAGCTTCCCCTGCACCATCCCCATCTCCACTAGAGAAGGGGCTTCCTAGTGTGTGGAATCTTTTCCTCCTTCACAGCTCCCTCCCAGAGGGGCAGGTCCTGTCCCTATTCTTTTGTCTCTGTTTTTCCTTTTTCCTTTTGCCCTACCCAGGTACTTGGGGAGTTTCTTGCCTTTTGGGAAGTCTGAGGTCTTCTGCTAGTATTCAGTAGGTGTTCTGTAGGAGTTGTTCCACATGTAGATGATTTATTTCTGATCTATTTGTGGGGAGGAAGGTGATTTCCACGTCTTACTCCTCTGCCGTCTTGAAGGTCTCCCCTGGTAAGTGCTTTCTAAGTGGAGCTCTGTGAACTACCAACTTTTCTTTTCAAGAATCCTCCTGCCAGTATGTTGAGCCTGGGTTATCGCATTTCATCACTTCCAATTCCACCCTTAACTTACCTGGAATCATAAACATAAAGCAAAAAGAATCTATGTGAAGGTGACATTTTTATTGTTTCAATGGCTGATGAACTAAATAAAACAGAAAATTTGAATCAAGCTTAGGAGAAAAGGTCCCCTGAACTAAAGTCAATATTTTCCTCATCATCTAAGTTTGATCTATATAAGACCCTAGAGTGAGGGACTGAAAGGTCTAAAACAGTGAATGCCAGAAAGGAGATTTCAACATAAATATTTTAAAATTGATTAAAAGGCTTAGCCTTATGTAAATCGCCCTGAAATTATTTAATAAGAAGGTCTTTGAAGGGAACCCTAATGGTCCCACTTAAAGGACCCGGCATGATAGATGACAAGTCAAAAATGATGGGTCAAAAAGTGTAACCTGTGTGTTTTGCTGCTTTGCAGGGTGTTCACCCACAAATCAATGAAATAATGGAATCCTGTGGCCCTTGAATATCATCTATGTTTACCCATTGAATCGTCTTCATTCAGGCTCAGCATGGATAATTCCATTGGAAAGGGACTTAAAAGCTTTTTTCTAGGCAGCCACTAAATTTCATTTTTTTTTCTTTTTTGCTAGTGTTGCTTTTTTAAAAACAATTTTTACTTTTCATTCTGGTTTTAACAGCTCATTTTTTCAAAAAGTATTTATCATATTATCCAAACGCATCTCTTTGGGACTTCGAGGCTGGCTTTGTGGTGTCATGAATGTGAAGTTTCAGTGAAAATATCTCTGGGTCCAAAATCCACCTGAGCAAACCTGAATAGGCTGACTTAAAACTCTCTCATCATCATTTTCCTCACCTGTAAAATGTGGATAATAAAACGAACCTTGCAATGTTGTCAGTAAGGATTACGTGAGATTGCATAAATTATGGATAGATGGTGTATGTAACGGGTATGTAGTAATAAATATCCCCCCCAATCTTCTCTCTCTTACACACACACACACACAAACACTAATGTGTGGTTTTACTCCTATCTTCTTTTCCCATGTAACACCCAACGAACTATTGGCAGGCATGGGCTATTTTGCCAGGTTAAACACTCTATGTTGTTTTGACTATCTCATATTCCCTCAATTCCTAGGTCTCCTCAGGGTTTCCACAAATTTTCTAATATCTTTCTCAAAGAAGTGTACATAATTTTCATCAGTGGGTTAACTAACAGAGAAAGGGATATTTAATAGGGAACTTTGCATTAATTCAGCCTAAAATACATCAAAGTCTGGTAGCTCACTGTATCCAGGAAGAGCACAGTCAATCTGTAACTTAGGGCAGTCAAAAAGATAGTCAGTATCATGCTGTCCCTTGGACATGGCCTGACATGGTCAGAGTTGACTGCCCACTGTCCACATTACACAATTAAAAGCACAAAACCTACCATTTCTGAATTGGAATCAACCATACACTTGTGTTCCCTAATTACTTCCTCTGGCACATATCTCTGTTGGATTTAAAGATTTTGTCTAGCCTCTAGATTCCTTTGGTTTATAAAGTAGGATTTTTCAGATGAGCTTTTAACCAAATGAACAGAATCTATAACAGATGAGCCCAATTTCTCTTAAGTCAAACATAGATTTTAGAAATAAGGAACTAAATGTTTTGTCCAAAACTTGAAGTATAATTTTACTAGTTTTTCAGCCTAGAAATGATGAAGTCTTTATGGTTGGAGAAAACTGTACACTATGTCAGTAGATCCAGGCAAAGAGTCTGGGAAATCATAGATTCCTTTTGGGCTATAATTCTATCCTTGTTCAGTGACTGCTTATCTTCCAATTCATTGGCATGAGCATTCTCAAAGTTGAAGTTATTTAAAGAAGGAGATCACTACCTTTGAGAGATTGGATAACCCGATATGAAGTCACAATGATAAAATAATATAAATCAAGCCAAAAATTAGTTATGGTAGCCATGCCAAACCTACTTATGGCTTCAGATGTGGGGCCACCACAGATAATGCAAATATCTTGAAAATATCCACTGGACATCTTGTGTCAACTTCAGATCAGAACAGTAATAGAAGCTTTCCAATGAGAAGAACTTTCTTGATCAGAGCTCATCCATCAGTCTCACTGTTAACTCTGGCAGCAGTGAGTTTGAACATCATCATCTCTGGTCTCCCTGTATCATTCCCCAATCTGGTCAACACGTTTCTTCTCTGAGCCATGAATGCACCTTCAATTTTGATCACACAGGGGCTCTCATTGCCTGTTCACTTCTCTTCTGCACCAAACTGAGAGTTCTGGAAGAACTGAGGCCATGTCTGATTTATTACTGCCTCCCTCAGGGTCTGAAACATAGCAGTTATCCATAAATGTTGAATGCATTTTTTAAGTGAATGAATGTTCCTGAGAACCTGGAGAAAGCCTGTCTATTTCTTATCCTTGGAATGTGAACTGCAAAAGTTGAATGCTTTATCTGTGCACCTAGCACACTGTAGATCACAGCACAGAAGCTCAGTAAATATCCCGTTAGACTATTGTGATTTTTTAAAAAAAAGGACTGATGAAATGAAATACCCAGAGGCAGGGTAAGAAGAATATTATGTAACACCTTCTGAGGAACGGTTGACAAACGGGATGCAATGGCAGGGAGAAGATCAATGCAGCATCTGGTTATCCCACAATGGGTGGGTCGGTTTGCATAGAGGTACTTGCATCTGGGGCTCAAAGATGCAGGCCTGAAAATTTAAGCTGGGAAAAGACACACAGAGTAAAGCAAACCAGGAAAGGGTTTGGATGCAGGCAGACATGATTCCAACCCAACTCCCTCACTCTAGTGCGTCACATGTGACCTTGAGCTTAACCTCCCTCATCCTCGGGTTTTTTAAATCTATAAACTGGGAACTGTAAGATGTGTTTTCCAAGGCTGTTATAAGAAGGAATGAGTTAAGACAAGTAATGAGCTTAACAGGAAGAAGCACTTTAACATTATTATTGCTTTTAAGGGAAGCATGGATAATTGATGCACACACAAGTAGGACATGGGCAATAGAAACCTGCATAACAAAGGCAGACAAAATGCCATCTGTGGTCACAAAGGACAGTTGAATATGTGCTTATGGAGACCAAAGTCTTTTTGATAAATCCCCCACACAAAGTCATAAGTATTTCCTACCTTGTGAAATCATAATAGTTTTCAAAGAAACCAACTATGATACTAAACAGTGAAGTCCTTGGTCTCAGGTTGGGAAAGTAAAATTGGATCTTGAGAAAATCAAGAAAAAACAAAAAGGGACTATTTTCACTAATATCTGAATTACAGATATCTGAATAATAAAATATTTGAATTCCTATATTTATTGAATCGAAAATAACTTTGATTTTAAGATACACTATAATTTTATATGAAAAAAGATACTATTACTTTATATGCTAAAAAGAAAAAATATTGCCAATTAAATTTTGGTATGCTATCAGTAAGATGCATCTTTTTCACAGTTATTAAAACATGAAGGGCTTCCCTGGTGACGCAGCGGTTGAGAGTCCGCCTGCCGATGCAGGGGACACGGGTTCGTGCCCTGGTCCGGGAGGATCCCGCATGCCGCGGAGTGGCTGGGCCCGTGAGCCATGGCCGCTGAGCCTGTGCGTCCGGAGCCTGTGCTCCGCAACGGGAGAGGCCACAACAGTGAGAGGCCCGCGTACCGCAAAAAAAAAAAAAAAAAAAAAAAAACATGAAAAAAACGAATGTTCAATGAAATACAGAGCTTAGGAATGAGGAGTGAGGAAAAAAATGTGAAACACTTTATAACTAATATACTTTTGAAATCAATTTTGACTGTGTGTGTGTGTGTGTGTGTGTGTGTGTTTCTGGTGGGGCAGGGGAGGTTCAAACACAGTCAGCAACTCCTCAGCAATAGCCCAGCTGTTTGGTAAATGCTTTTCTTCAGAGTGAACAGACAAATATGGAGCTCTTTTGCTTTCTTTTTTTTAAAGGGCCATTTATTTATTTATTTTTATTTTATTTATTTTATTTTTGGCTGCATTGGGTCTTCACCGGCACGCACAGGCCCTTCCCAGCTTCAGCGAGCGGGGGCCACTCCCCACTGTGGGAGCACCTACCCCCCCCAACCCTGCTGCGGAGCACGGGCTCCAGGCACATGGGCCTCAGCAGTTGTGGCACGTGGGCTCAGTAGTTGTGGCTCTCAGGCTCCAGAGCACAGGCCCAGCAGCCATAGCACATGGCCCAGCCATGTGTAATCCTCCTGGACCAGGGCCCAAACCCATATCCCCAACATTGGCAGGCAGACTCCCAACCACTGTACCACCAGAGAAGCCCTGGAGATTTTTTCAAAGTTGCCACCTTGCCTTCAGAATGTAAAAATTCCTTTGAGACCCAGGGAGCAAGAGCCTTCCTATCCTTCTAGAATCACAGGTGGGACACAATCTTGACACACTGATTCTGAGGTTGTGTTTAGAGTTGTGATGTTTATGTTAATGCTAACAGACTTAGAAATGAAATGCTTTTAAATGGATTGCTCTGGGAAGGGGAGAAGCATTTGTGCTAAAACTAAACATTAGATTTCAACACAATTAATTTTATGTGTTGCACAGAAAATTTTAGCTAGATATTATAAATATCAAAGTGGACATTCTCTTTCAGGCCTAGGGGTGTGTGTGTGTGTGTGTGTGTGTGTGTGTGTGTGTGCATGTGTGTGTGGGTGCATGTGTGTGTGTGTGTGTGTGGTTGTGGTTGCATGTGTGGTTGCGTGTGGTTGTCTGTGTGGTTGTGTGTGTGTGTGTGGAGTTCATGTGTGTGGCTGCATGTGTGTGTGGTTGTGTGTATGATTGTGTGTGTGTGTAGTTGTGTACGTGTGGTTGTGTTATGGTTTTGTGTGTGGTTGTATGTGTGTGTGTGTGTGTGTGTACCCATTCATTTACTCATTTATTTAGGTTCATGTGTTTCACATTGGCATGATGTAGCTCCAGTAATGCCCTGACATTTCACAGTGCTCACAGATTGCAAAACTTTTGCCTCCTTTCACCTCTCCTTTTATTTGATACTTTTAGGATAAAGAAAAATATCTGTCAGTGAATTGTTTGGGTATGGATAGAATTCCAATTCACTGATCATTTCTAATTATGTTTGTTTTAATTTAGGAAGACTTTGAACAAAAATAGAGTTCCACAGAAATGACAGGACAGTGTGAAGTCAAAACCTGGGATGTACTATCAAACACCTGCTCTACCTTAGCAGGACCTGTTTGACTCACGAAGACCTCTGTGAATTTCAATATCTCAAATAAAGTGACTAACATTGAATCCTTGTTAGATATCAAGCATTTTGCATTAATGATCTCAGATAAATTCTCCCAATGAAGCTGTACAGTAGGAGTTATTCCATCCATTTGTAGCAGAGAACATTTAATACAGAAAAGTTTTGTAATTTTTCCAATGTATCACAATTAGGCTGCAGTAAAGCTGAACTTCAAACTTTTTATCTCAGTGGTTTTAAAACCTGTACTCTTGAAGGGTAACCTGGGATGAAGTGAGAGAGTGGCATGGACATATATACACTACCAAATGTAAAATAGATAGCTAGTGAGAAGCAGCCACATAACACAAGGAGATTAGCTTGGTGCTTTGTGACCACCTAGAGGGGTGGGATAGGGAGGGTGGGAGGGAGACGCAAGAGGGAGGGGATATGGGGATATATGTGTGTATATATATATATATATATATATATATATATATATATATATATAGCTGATTCACTTTGTTATAAAGCAGAAACTAACACACCATTGTAAAGCAATCATACTCCAACAAAGATGTTAAAAATAAAAACAAGAAACCTATGCTCTTTCTATCACCAAACTTCATTGCTCCCAGTAATCTCCTGAACTATGGGGGTGGATGTGCATCTCCCTCCTTTGCATAGTCCCTCAAGCTTCACTTTTGGAAGGAAGCTAGAAAACTTCAACCATATCAATGCACTAGCCCCAAAGAGAAATTATTGGTTTACCTCTGCCTTCATTTCAGCAGTTAGATATACTTCAGAAAAGACACATCGATGAGTTACAAAAGTCATAAGATCATTTGTCCATGACTACTTGATATTATCCCCTCGCTGGCACCAACCCTGACTCAGCCAAGACCAGCCTATACCATGCAAAAAGGCCTATTGGAGGTCACGTATCACATCAAATTCACAAGAATACTAAAAACAGTTTACTTGGATTAAAATATTTCAAATGGCCTCATTTTTCTCATTTTACATAGCTGTTGCTTAACAAAATAACTAAAGAGTGCCATATTTTTTGCTGGAAAGAGGTAGCTTCTAATTCAGAAATGTTATTGTGAAAATAAAACCAGACTATAAGAAAAGAATATGAAATAAAGAGGCAACAATGATGGCTGAGGATGTCAGAGGTTATTACATATCCTTACCATATGATCCCATGATAGTGCTACTGGATATTTACCCAAATGAGTTGAAGAATTATGTCTACTAAAAAACCTGCATACAATGTTAACAGCAGCTTTATTCAGAATTGTTAAAACTTGGAAACAGCCAAGTTATCCTTCAGAAGGTGAATGGATAATAAAATGTAGTACATCCAGAAAAAAGGAGTATTATTCAGCACTAAAAAGAAAGAACTATCCAGCCATGAGAAGACATGGAAGAATCTTAAATGCACATTACTAAGTGAAAGAAGCCAATCTGAAAAAGCTACATCCTGTATGATTCCAAGTATATGACATTCTAGAAAAGGCAAAACTATGGAGAGAGTAAAAATATCAGTGGTTGCAAGGAGTTATGGGGAGGGAGGGATGACTAGGAGAAACACCGAAGGGTTTTAGAGCAATGAAACTAGTCCGTATGATACTATAATGGTGGATATGAGTCATTATACAATTGTCAAAACCCATAGAATATACAACATTAAGAATGAACCGCAATGTAAATGATGGACTTTGAGCGATTACAATGTGTCAGTGTGGGTAAATGATTACTATGTGTCAATGTGGACTCATCAGTTATAACAAATGTACCCCTCTGGTGGGGGATATTGATAATGGGAAAGGTTGTACCTGTTGGGGGACGGGGGGGAACTCTCAGAACTTTTCTCCCAATTTTGCTGTGAACCTGCTCTAAAATAAAGTTGATGAATTAAAAATTCAAGTTTTCTTTCCCTCATTTCAATAACTAGTCAGTGATACTAAAAATAAAAGTGAAGGAATTACTTAACAGTGAAAAGAGACAACTTTGGTGATGGGGAACTCTCCCATTGCCTAATGCCCACTCTGTTTCATGGCCTTGTTTCTGGGCAGGGAGTGGATTATAAGCCTCCAATGTAGTCCCCTGAGTCAGGGTATATGCTGCCAATCTGTCACACAGGCCTTCTGTTGTGCTCTCTTGCATTGCCAGACCTCTTCAGCTGGTCTGTGTCAGAAGTCTAGTGACAGGGAGACTTTCCAGAAGCTGCTTCTGGAACATCTGGCTGCCCAGATCAAGGGCGTTGGCTGTTTAACATCACATCAAGGGGCCAAACATCTGGTCAGAGCCCAATAGAGGGCCAAAAGTAAGGTAAAGGAGAGGAGGGGAGGATGACGAAGGGTCCAAGAGGTTGAAGGAAGATGGGGAGAAGAGAAGATTTTTCTGAGGTTTGGAGTTTTACTAAGTACCAGTAGTCAAAAGTACTGTGTCCCAATCTTCAGTGCTCAGGACGTTCTGCTCATTATGCCCAGTACAGGGACAGAGGTTTGGGGACCCTGGGACAAAGGCAAGCAGCAAGGAGCAGCTCTGAAGGGCCTATGTAAGCAGAGCTTAATTGAGAGCATTTGTCCTCCATCAAATTGCAGTTTTATTAGCCAGCCTCCACATGCTTCTCCTTAAGACAGATTCATATCAAGTTCATTGTTCCAGTTGAGATTGAGGAAAGGCAGTGTTAGAACGAAACACATGGGAAGTGTCCAGGAGCCTCAGTGGGAAATCTCCTCTGCAAAGAATTTATGACCGAGCCCTGTTGTGCTTTGTGTCGATCACTTTCAACATGGTGGGTCAGACAGGAGAGGCTGGGAAACTTTTTCTCGAAGGTAGTAAACTTGTGTTTACTGTCTATAGACAACCTTGTCCTGACTACAAAAGGTCACGCATTCTACCTGGGCTGCACTGTTCTTGAGAAGACTCTACCTTCCTGAGGAGTCCATTAGGGAGCCAGCCTGAAGCATATGGACAGAAAAAGAGAGAATTCTAAGTACAAAGTTAATGGCTTCCAAATGACATGGGCCAGCAGATGATTAGGAAGTGGCCACCAGCCTCTCTTGAGAACAGGTGGTAGGTATCCAAGAACATCCCAAGAGGACACTCCTGTTCTCAATGACCAGGAGAAGGGAGTTCTGGGGCTTTTTTCATTGGGGTTAAGGAAATGGTTACAAGTGACCACCATTTTGGCTTCAGTTGCATCTCAAAGCGGCGGAATGTAGACACATCTATGAAATTATGCTGAACCTTAAGGAGTATGGTCACCATTCCTGAACCAAGCTCTCTAGGGACAGTTTCACAATTCCTATATTTAAGGGCATCAGAAGGGCAGACTTACCCTTAACTCATTCCTCAGAGACAATACAGAGGGCTCAGAGCCTCTCTCGGTGTCACATGGTCCGTGTAGAATGAATCACCAAGACAGAAGTTACTAAAAACAAGAACTTGAGGACAAACGCCCTGATAGAAACAGGAGGTGCTAATGTGGCAATGAGTACAGTATGTATCTGACTTTGCAAGCCTCCCAGATCTCTGTTCTGCACAAAACTTGGAGTGTTCCCAGGAACTGCTGGTGATAGAGTGGGGCATTTTCCATTTGTAGAGGTGATTTTTATTATTATTACAGGCTTTTGTCAGTATTACAGAAATTGGGGGGAGAAAAAGAAAAAGAACTAATCACAAGTGCTGTTTACCAAACCACGTTAGTCAAAATACTGCGTTTTAAAACCCCTTAAGTTGTTATACATCATCATATAAGTCATCGCCAAGTAGTAATACAAATTCTCGAGAGTTATGTTGACATGAAATTTGTCAGCTGAAGTGCTGGAAAATTTACCTCTGCTCGTATATCTGTAGTCATATCCTCCAAAGAAATTAACATATCATAATGCTAATATTTCAAGGTAATGTTTTCTCATGAGGATGCCATATTTTATCAGTTAATATCATCTGTGTAAAAAAACTATTCAATTACAGTATCAAGCTGTGTATGATTAATATTGATTTCGGCATGGTAACGGTGACTATGCAAGGCACGAGAGTCTTCCAGTCCACTCCTCAGAGAATCTGGGAAAATAAATAAATTCATTTCTGCTAAGTAATAAAGGTGAGTGAATTTAGAACTCATGGGAAAAAAATTAGATGCACTGAGAGCCAGCTGTCTTTACTAACAGTTCCAAAGCTTTGGAATTCTCCAAGGCAGGATTAGGGGTGGGGGCCCTGTGGAAGACCCCCGGGGTGGGGCTTGGGAAGGTGGGGATGGTAAGTGGGAAGGGGTCCCTATAAAAGTGCATGCAGATTGGGAGGCTGCAAGCATTCATCACCACAAAGAATTCAGGAAAATTGAAAAATGAATACATATATATATTTATATATATATATTTTTTGTTTCCTTGTTGCTCATTCCCTTCACTTTTTTTAATCATTATCTTCTCAATAACTTTTTGGTTCTCTTACTTCTTTATCATTTGCCTGAATTCTTTGAAATTGTACGTTGTGCCTTTTACCCTCTACCTACGTTATACCTCCAATCTTTCCCTCCTGACTCTAAAAATTACTCCTTAAATCTCACCTCTTCAGAAGGGCTTCCCACTACTTCGATACTTACCAGAGACACTGCTTCCTACGTAGATCCATGGTTACTTCTCCAGCCCATTGCCTTCATTTATAAATTTGCTTGACTGTAACTTAAATTCACTCAAGAAATAAATGTACATTTCGATGGACTCAGAGCCCAGACCTAAAACAGGTAAGGGGGGTTATCACTGTGAGAGTCAGAAAGCTTTATTTTGCTTTACTGACAAAACCATGACAGTAACCAGTCATCATGCACACCCATGCCATTGGTCTTGAGAAGGCGAAAATCAAGCTTGAGAAGGTGGCCACCATAGTTCTGGTTTTGAACAAGAAGCCATGAGCTAGTATCCTGCCACCTCTGCATCTGAGGTAAAATCTGAGGTGTCAGAATATGAGGAAACAGCCTTCATTAATCTGAGTATGTCATTGAGAGGTGATGCCATAAACTCAAGTGATTTCTGAGTCTAGGTAGTTAACAAATTAAGTGTGCTGAGTTAGTGGAGGACTGTATGGTTTTAAATAGTTAGTAGTAACATTTTTTCTATATAGTAATGGTACAGTATTATGATATTTTCTGAAAAGGAAAATCTGAATCTGGATTTCTATGTGTAATATTTCAACTAAATATTGGAATTTGGTATGGCTTAAACAATCCATATCTGCAGGCTAGATCTTATCTGTAGTTTGTAATCTGATTTAGAGCTCTTTACTCCCTGTTCCTTCCCATCACTAAAAATGTTGACAAGCATGGACTGAGTACCATTGGCAGACCATATGTAAAGCAATTTAGACTTATTGCTTTACAATAGAGTAAGAGATTAAGAAATAATCTCTGCCCCTTTTTTCTATGTCAGTGTTTCCTAAAGTGTCTTCAAGAAGTACTACCTAAACCAACTGCTAACACTGTTGCTTAAAAAAAAGTTCTACTGTTAAATAAGTCTTGGAAATGTTGATTAAAATACCAGTAAGGAAACAGGAATTATGAATGACAGGGTGAGAAGGCCAGCAAACCCTCTTTCTAAAAATTAATTATAAAACTGGGCAAAATTGTCAAAAACTATCATTTCAGTATTCTGGAAATCAACCAATAGCATCCAACAAACTGAGAAGTGTTTATTAAAGAACAAATATTAAAACTCAGGTAAGAGCAGTGTTTTCTCCTGAGGTTGCTTGGATCCCCTTCACCTCAACTCTGCAGATTTCATAATTCTATCAGTGGCCCCAGAAGGCCATGAAAACCAACAGCTTCACTGACAAAGAGAACTGACTTGGAGTGGAACATGGAAAAGCCCTCCATGTAGAGATTTCACTGACAAACAAAGGGAGAACACCAGTATTACAGTAAACTGAGATTGCATTCTGGTTGGGGCAAGCAAAAAGATATTAACCAGAAATTTAGCAGTAAGGTCTGGGGAATAAGATAGGCGTAGTGAGCCTTGTGAAGCATCCACATAACTCTGGCAGTCGGGAAGGCTACACACCTGCTCAAGTTTGCACACACTCTAAAAAAAGAACAAACAGAGAGGACCCCAAATACATATCTTTGGTTGAATGTGAAGCCTTGTGCATACATAGAGATGACATGAAAAATAAAAGCCAAAGAAGACTTTTATTTTATTTACAATTTTTATTGATGTGTTATTGCTTTACAATGTTGTGTTAGTTTCTGCTATACAATGAAGTGAATCAGCTATATGCATACATACATCCCCTCCCTCTGGGACCTCCCTTCCCCCCATCCCACGCATCTAGGTCATCACAGAGCACTGAGCTGAGCTCCCTGTGCTATACAGCAGGTTCCCACTAGCTAGACTTTCAAATTAACTGAACTTTGAGTGAAATTCCTAACCCCACACACAGGGCCATCAGCAAAGAGTGGAAGCCTTACTGGCTGAAATGTTTGAGAACAACCTATGACCAGTCACTAGTTGAGCTGACCACTGTAATCAGGACAGAATTACAGATTCAGGACAAACTCTAGAAATCCAGAATTAAAAATAAAAACAAAATTTCAAAAAAGAAAAAAAAAAACTTAGAATGATCAATAGCCGTACACTGTGAGGAAATTGGAACCCAAAGAATTCTTCCTGGAAAAATCACTAAACAAATAAATAGCAACAAGTGTGTGTGTGTGTGTGTGTGTGTGTGTGTGTGTGTGGTGTGTGTGTGTGTGTGTGTTTGGGGAGGGGAGGGTCAGAATCCAGAGTTGCTAAAATACATTATCCAACAAGTCTAGTTTTCTACAAAAATATATGGCATGCAATAAAACATTAAACTGTGATCCATTTGTGGGAAAAGTGGTCAATATAAACTGTCTCTGAGGAGATCCAGATGTTAACCTTAGCACACAAAGACTTCAAAGTAGTTACTTAAAATATGTTCAAATAATTAAGGAAATAATGCTCAAAGAATGAAAGTATGAAGACATGGACTTATCAAAGAGAAAGTATCAAGAAACAGAAAAAAAATACTCCTAAAATACATATATATTATACATACATATTAATATATCTATAATACATATAGTGAAGCATATATATACACACACACACATATATATATATATATAAATAAAGAGCGAGAGAGACCAAATGGAAATTCTAGAGTTGAAAAGTGCAATAACTGAAATGAAAAATTTACAAGAGGAATTCAAAAACAAATTTATCTGGAAAATAAGAGAACCAGTGAAGTCAAAGATAGATCAGTAGAAGTTATTTAATCCAAAGAACAAAGAATGAAGAAAAATGAACAAAGCCTCAGAGACCTATGGGACACCATCAAGCATATCAACATATATTTAATGGAAATCTCAGAATGAGAAAATAGTGAGAAAAAAATAAAGAAATTATGGGTAAAAACTTCTCAAATTTAGTGAATAGACAGAACACATAAAATTTTGGGGGCAGTGAAATTATTCTACATGATACTGTGACAGAATATATGTCACCTTATATTTCTTAAAGGCCTTAAAATATATAACAACAAGAGTTAACTCTAGTGTTAACTATGGAGTTTGGGTAATAATAATGTGTCAGTGTAGGTTCATCAGTTGTAAAATTGTACCACTATGAGGTGGGATGTTGACAGTGTAAAAGGGAAAGAGGTACATGGGAACTCTCTGTACTTTCTGTTCAACTTTGCTCTGAACCTAAAACTGCCCTAAAAAATAAAGCTTCTTTAAAAAAATCCCAAATTTGATGAATAACCTTAATGTACACATCCAAGAAGCTCAACAAACTCTAAGTAGAATAAGCACAAAGATCCACACCTGTTCATATCATAGTCAAATGGTTTAAAGTCAAACATATAAGACACTTATAGAAATAACAAATAGAAAAAAATGGAAGTAAACTCAATCATATCAATAATTGCATTAAGTCACCAAGGTAGACCATGTGCTGGGCATAAAATAAATCTCAATACATTTAAATGGACTGCAATCAACAAAATATATTTTCTGACCACAATGTAATTCAAATAAAAGTCAACAACAGAAAGAAATTTGAAGAATCCCCAAATATTTGGAAATTAAACACACACTTTTAAATAATTCATGGGTCAAAGAACAAATCACAAAGGAAATTAGAAAATATTTTGAATGAATTAAAATGAAGACATGATATATCAAATATATATGCCTATAATATAAAAGATAAAAATCACAAATCAATACCTAAGCTTACATTATAAAAATCTAGAAAAAGACTAACATACTAAAGTCAAAATCAACAGGAGGAAGGAAATAATAAAGGTTAAATTAGAACTCAAATAGGAAACAAAAACAAAAATTAAAAGAAAAACAGATAAAAAGAAAATAAAAACACCAATAGAAAAAAAATAGAGTTGGTTATTTGAAACAATCAACAAAATTGGCAAATCTGTAGCCTGACTAAACAGGAAAAAAAAAAAAGGAAAACACAAGGTATCAAATATCAGAGGAGACATCAGTACCAATCCTATGAAAGTTAAAAAGATTAAAAGTGTATACTATTAAGACGTTACGTTAAAAAATTAGACAACATAAATGAAATGGGCAAATTCCTAGACAGACACAAATTCCCAAAACTGTTTCCAGAAAAAAAAAAAAAAAACAGAAAATCTAAATAGGCCTATAAATAAATCATATTAGTAATTAAAAATTTTCACACAAAAAAATCTCTGATATAGAGGGTTTTGCTGGTGAATTCTATCAAATAACTGAAGAAATAATATAAATCCTTTTAAGAAGACATTTCGCTAAAGAAATATGAGTTGTTAATAGGAATAAAAAGTTGATTGATATCATTAGTTGTCTAGAAAATGAAAATTAAAATCAATAAGATACCATGCCATACCTCATACCCATTAGGATGGCTATAATTAAAAGACAGACAGCACTAATTGTTGGCAAGGATGTGGAGAAACTGGAACCCTCATTCATTGATGAATGGATAATGAAAATGTTTTGTACAACTGAATATTATTCAGCAACACAAGAAAGGAACTACTGCTACATGAAACAACATTTATGAATCTCATTAGGCTAAATGAAAGACACCAAACAACTAAAAAAGACTACATATTGTACAATTCCATTTATATTAAGGGTCTAGAAGAGGTAGATCTATAGCAAAAGAAAGCAGATTATTTGTTATCTGCCTTTGCGGGTGGGAGCAGGGATTGACTAACTGCCAACAGTCATTAGGGATCATTCTGGTTGATGAAAATGTTCTAAAAGTGGGTTGTGATGGTCACTGCACTTAAAATTGGTGAATGCTATATTGTATAAATATACCTCAGTAAAACTGCCTAAAAAAACAACACTTAACGAGGTTAAATTTGTTTGCTGCTTTACTTTGCAGAGTAAATAAGCAATGTGCACTGTAAATCTCTAAAAGAGGGATAGATTGCAGACCATTTCCCAAACTTATTTGACTCATGGAACACTATACATGTATAAACATATCAAATGTAACATATATGTAGTATGTTATATATATGAATTATATGTAATATAAATAACATATAACATATAATAATATATATAATATTACATATGTATATATATAGTTTTTGAAAATCTTTTTTTATTGTAGTTTTCTCTTCCATTTGTGATATATGGTGTAGTTCGTGTTACTAAAATCTCGGAGATACTTTTCAGAGTAGACAGTACTAGGGTTCATCGAGGTCTCTGGCTGTACTCCTTTTCTAGGGTGTCACATACACCATGTAATTGCTTTGACCAACAAAAGGTGAGCTGAAATGTGTTACTTCTGAGTGCTTTTAAAAGGCACTGTGTGACTCTCCAAGTTTTCTTCCCCTGAAACCTGGTATTGAGATGATGACGTCATCAGATGGTGGAGCATCAATCTACCAGGGCCTCTGAGAATATGATAAGAAAAGCACCTCCCCTCTTTCCCAATATTCCTTGGACATGAAGGATGAGACAGAAATAAATCCTCATTGTTTTTAAGTCACTGAGATTGTTGGATTCTTTGTTATCGTAGCATACCCTAAACTGTCCTTACCAGTCTATCCTCCAAGTTCACCTAAATTGAGACAGATACTATTAAGAGAAATTAAGAAATATGGGGAGCTATTTTTTCATCCAAGGGCCTTAAACTGTGTACCCATTGTGAATAATACATGTCTACAATTTGTGAACAATTTAGCAATAATCATCCCTCTCCCCACCCAGGCACTTAGAGCCAACTTACTTTATTACAGGTGTCTAAGTCTAATTTGACCCTGGAAGAAATTAAAAAGGGAAGAACATACATGCATTGCACAAACTCACTGGCAGCATTTGGTACAGATTACAACTTTGGCTCTAAAATTGCCCCCCATTCCCAGAGCCTGGTTATTCCAAGACAATGTGGGTCAGAGACTCCCTGTGGGTCTGGGTGATAGGCAATAATCCTATGTTTCTAAGTCTTACCTGTGGAAAATAGAGCAGAGTGGATGAAGCTAATGATAGCAGCTATGCCACACTTGAGTTTACTTGGAGTACCTGTGGGAACAGAGACAGCTCACCCCTGGAGTAAAGCAAAAACAGATGCAATACCTGGATGTGTAACAAGTGTCCCAAGGGATCCACTAGTGAAATAGGCCTACACATCCACTTTGAACAAATACACCTATGAATTCAGCAGAGTTTTGACATAGGCTAGTCACTTTTACTTCTGTCCAATTCAATCAAAATGGTCAAATTAGTGATGCTTGCACTGAGTCAAATGTGCCTTTCAACAAACTTTAAGAAGTATGGGATGTTGGTTCTAAATGAGCATTGGGAGATTCTATTCCAAAGGTAGGAGGCACACTCATGGAGCAGCAAGAGAAATGCTACATGAGTGACAGTTCTTATTGTAGTTATAAGCTATTGGGTTCTCCTCTCTGAGAAGGGCTCAGCCTGTTGCAAGTTGTTGGTGACTCATCAGCAATGAGCAGGGAAGAAGATGATAAAAAAATAAAAGTCCAACATCTTTATAAACTATAGTTTTCCCTATTATGGCACAACGATTAAATACCTATCTTGTGCAAAGCAGAGTACTAAGCTCTTCACACACTTTGTTTTATGTAATTCTCAAAACAACCTTAGGAGGTCCATACTATTTCTATTTTACTCTTGGAGAAACTGAGGCTGAAGGATGGGCTGCTTTGCAAAATCACACAGTTAACCAGTGACCTCAAGTCTTACACAAGCCATCCAAGTGTGCACACTGGCAGTACTGGTTGTACTCAGCATCCTCACAAACATAGTGGTTCTCTGGATTTACTTTTTGAAAATTCAACTTAGGAACCATATTTCAAAATCCAAATGTTTGGCCTCTAAGGGAAAATCTCATGACCCAGCAAAGTTGGCCTGTTCTTCCACATGGCAGTTTCTTGCTTGAGCTGACCAATAGCTGTTTCCTTTGGACAGAGTGTGTGCTTCCCAGTTTTCCACTATCTCGCCCAGTCTGCTACACTCTTGATCATTACCTGGCTGCCCACAGTAGATATGTGAGTTTGAATCCCCAGGTTTAACTGGTGTTGACAAGATAAAGTGAGAATTGATTCACTGTGAAACCTATTATTCCTCTAAAGTAGTGTTTCCCCACCTTGGCATTCTTGATATTTTGGACAAAGAGAAAACTCTTTCTTGTGGGGGCTGTCCTCCTATGTACTGTGGGATGTTTAGAAGCATCCTTGGCCTTTACTCAGTAGTTGCTAGTAGCACCGTCTCATTTCCCAGTTGTGAGAAACAAAAAATGTATCTGGGCATTGCCAAATATTCCCTGGGCAACAAAATCACCCACAGCTGAGACACTTGTCTTTGCAACACACTTTTTGAGACTCAAAACACTTTGAAATAGTCAAGCAAATAGGGTCTGTTTCAAGGAAATATGTCGATTTCCTGTTTTTATAAAACCTATTATGACTAAGTATGATGTTTTATTAGGGGAAGCTAGTACATGAATACTTTCTGTGCTATTTTGCGATTTCTTATGTTTTGTTTTGTTTTGTTTTGTTTTTTTGCGGTACTCAGGCCTCTCACTGTTGTGGCCTCTCCCGTTGTGGAGCACAGGCTCCGGACCGCAGGCTCAGCAGCCATGGCTCACAGGCCCAGCCGCTCAGCAGCATGTGGGATCCTCCGGGACCTGGGCACAAACCCGTATCCCCTGCATCGGTAAGCGGACTCTCAACCACTGCGCCACCAGGGAAGCCCATATTTTTTAAATGTTATTTAAAAATTAAAAGAGTTGAGCGAGTATTGAATCAATGAATGCATACTGAAATGTAGACCTCTTTATAAATTTTAATCATGTGTATTTGATTTCCTTGGGAGTAACAACCCTCACAAGTTATATTTCTCTATCCTGGGTACCTAATAAGGTATCTGATATAGAAAATGTTCAGGAAATATTTATGGACCAAGTAATTTAAGGGGAGTCAATAAGATTTTACCTCACGTATATCAGCCACTTGGAAAACTCTTGAAGAAAAGGAAGTTACTTTTCTTAATAATGGGATGGGCAAAGGAAGGAGATTGAGGTGATGATAAAATGAACAAGGAAGAAATTTGGATTGCTCAACTCAGTTGATCTGTTTAACAGAGGGAAGCAAATATCAAAGTAGAGACAGAGAAAGAAGGCGGGGGGGGAAAGGCAAGCTGAAACAGAAAAGAAATTATTCCTATAATGATTCTCTGTCATAAACACATTTTGAGCAGATTGTAAAAAGTAATTCAACTGAAATTAGATTACAAAGAGCACGCAATACACTAAGTACAACTGTATTATGGAAAAGGGAAATTAATTAGTCCGGAATATGGTATTTCCCCTCATCTGTACGAGGCTGAGTCTTTCTGGTGACAGTCTTGGGGCTTTGCCTTAAGGCGCTGTGAATCATGGTAGCATGGCATTTCTAGGCTTTGATGTTGGCCTACCAGTACCCACTGCAATTAGTCACTTGATCTTTAATTTCAGTCTGGGCAGTGACACGTGGATTCATGGGGGGATTACTATGTTATTAGCAGAAAACTGGTTACTTCCAGCTCGGCGTTCATTTAATCAGCCGACATAGGCTGCAGCATTTCAGCTAGGCCAGTACAAAATGAGAATGGATGGAAAAGGATCTGATAAAGAACATATATATGTGTATATATATATATATATATATATACACACATATATATGTGTATATATATATATATATGAATCACTTTGCTGTACACCTGAAATTAACACAACATTGTAAATCAACTATACTTCAATTTAAAAAATGGTAATGGAATACCTCCTTGTAGGTTTTGTGAAATTTTCCCTCCAAAGTGGGGAAAATGGTTCCTAATTATACATGAATGCATTAATCTGTTCATTAATAATTCTAATAGTCAACAAGGAATAGATCCGAGGAGTGTTCCCATCACTCTTACAGCTTATGGGGCCAAACTACAAGTCTTACTTTATTTCAGTGTGGTAGCATTAGACTGGATTTCTTTGGGCTGATGGGAAAATGCTTGATGATGATTTTTGTGGTTGGGAATCATGGGCATGTGGCAGCAGTTTTTTTAAGCGGGTCTACTTTTCAGATAAAAAGAAGGCTGGAAGATTGAGAGTTTGGGATTAACATGTACACACTGCTATATTTAATAAAATAGATAACCAAAAAGGACCTACTGTAAAATAAATAGATTAATTAAATTTTAAAAAAAAGAAGGCTGGAAAGATGGTTAAGAATCCCCAAGCACTGCATACAGATATCATATGAGGAACTTAAATTCACAGTGAACAAATTTGACCAGGGCTGAGTGCATTATGGTAGATTTCTTTTTGCATCCTCCCCATGATCCCATAAGTTCAGTATTGTTTTTTTCCCATTGAACACATTAGCAATTGAACCGTCAAAGAAGTTAAGTGATTTGCTTATGGATGCAAATAAGAGACAGAGCTGGATTTAAACTCAGGTTTGAATTCCAACTTGAAGCCTTTGCTCTTCTCACTTTCCACTGCTGCCTGTATCGTGAATAATGCTGACATCTGTGAACAGAAAGCATGAAAAGAAGTGAAGTGCCCAGGACCAATGCCACCTGCTCTCCTGCTCAGTTACCTTCAAATCCATTAGGAGAAACAGAGAGAGGCACTTGGCATTAGAACTCTGATAGCAATCTGATTTCCATCACAAGTACCAACGAGGAAATGCCAGAACAAGCCTTCTAAGGCCCTCCAACCTCACGCGTGATTTCCTGATACAAAACACCCCCATGCCTGCTGCTCTTTTAATGAGAGCTGCTTTGCCACTCCGCAGTTTCTCTCATTTTAATTTCTGCTTTGCAGCAAGCTTTATCACCGGGGAGGCGCGGGCTCGGCCATTCTCCCAGCATCTCCCCATGATCAAACACACTCATTGTTCCCACTACTGGCTGCTTAGGGAGATGTTAACTGATTCCCTGTTTTAAATCTGCAGCACTTCAAAAGGCTGTTCTGTCTTCGCAAGCGCCAAGGCCTGGCGCACGGCCACAGCCAGGGAGCTGAGTTTTGCCCTTGAGTCCCCATGCAATCACGCACGGTCTGCTTCCCGCTGCTCCCAAGTTCTTAGAGTGTTTTCAAAAATCCCCCAGTGTTTCCAGAACGACAATTGACTGGTGATAGCCAGAGCCATTCAGGTGCCAAGAAATGCCAGTCTGAGGCTGAGCGATTAAGGAAGAATGTTTTCCTGCCAGTGGAGTGGGTCTTGGAGAGCTATCACTGTCCTTCTGTGAAGGAGGAGAGAGGGGAGGCTAGGGCCATCTCTCTTCTCTCCACTGTGTCTCAAGAAGCAGTCACTCTGCAAGACACCAGGCTCTGGCAGCCCAGAGGTCCCACAAAGAAACACATGTGCTCCCCAAGCCCTGGGGTTTTACAAACCAACTATCCAGCAAAAAAGATGCTGGAGGTGCCTGGGCCAGGGGCTGGAGACACTGGAGAGAAAGACGTAATGCTTGTGTTCAAGGAGCTCATTTTCTCAAAGAAAGAAAAAGAAGGGCCAGATGAACAAATCATTGCAATCATGAGTGATAAATGCAGAGACAGAGCTACATGCCAGGTAGCCCAGAGAAGCAGCCTGGGCAGCTTGTATGTGGGTGTGTGGGGCTGTGTCTCTGGCCCATGCAGGGTGAGGGCAGAGAGGGTGGCACTGTCTTAAGAAGCATTAGCCTGATGGAGGGACTGGAGGCGGGGAGAGCATCACTTGTGATGCTGGAGGTTCAGACCACGTGAGCTCCTAGTGTATGCCCAGGGAGGTGTGGCAGGGAGCTAAGTCTAAAAGGAAAAATTCATCTGCGAGGAGACTGGCCCCCAGTGCTATATGATTGCACTGGATGTGTTCTCCATGGGGTTCTTAATTTTCTCTCTAGAGAGTGGTATGGTTAGTTCTCCGTCTTAGTAAGGTTCTTTGAATTGCCATACAGAGGCAGAATCGGAGCCCTTGAGACCCAGGTCAGAGAGGTCAATGAATGATGTTAAAACATTTGTTCCAGCATGAGACACCTGGGACCTGAACGCTGGGAACACTGGAGACTAGTTTGGCCCCCATCAGTCTTACAATTCACATTGATCGACTTGGTGTAAGACTTGCAGTGTGACTCCTGGTTTCTGTCTTGGGTACCTGAGAAAAGAAGCAGGTAAAGAAGGACGGCAGATACCATGTTAAGTCTCCACCAATAAGCAGATGATGGATTTAGAAGACTCTGTTTATTACAGTCATGAGTCTGGGTGAGACTTCGGGGTTTGTAGGTCTAGATTTGGAAGGCTTAAGAGTGAACAAGGTTGCTCAGGACTTTTCAAAAGATAGAAATTTCAGGAAGCATATTTTTCAATGTGAAGGGAACCCATAAAAGTCTAATGTCCCAAAAGGGGTGAGGGAATGTGCCGTAAGACATGAAGACAGCCGAGGGGTGAGTGGAGGACCCTCAAGGCTGCCCTCCACATGATGTCCCATGAGGTCAGCTGAGCCTGTTTGAGTGTCCTCCAAAGCTCAGTGGTCCAATGAACACAATGACCCATGATAATTATTGCCTGGTTCACAGGGCTTCAGAGAGATTTGCTGACAATGTGTACAAAGTGTTTGGCACATAACAGGTGTTCAAAACTAGGCATTACTACTATTATTTTTATTGTGTATATTTGTGTATGTGTGTGTCTGTGTATGTGTGCATATGATCAGTATGGGCAAGCATAGAGAAACCTGTTTGTTTTTCCTTCTCTCTGATCCATGGGAGTCTCAGCATTTTATTCCAACTAATGTAAAAGGCCATGGAAGAGAGAACAACAGAGCAAATTGTCCAAGCGTGACCCTGCTGTGATTAACGCAGGCAACAAGGAGAAGGCAGGACAGAGCACTAAAAACTGCACTTTGGGCTAGGGCACCACCTCGGTCCAGAGCCTTGGGGCCAATAGCACAGGGGCTGCAGTGGAAGTCGGGGTGGGGGGGGGATTCCTTTTCCCTCCTGGGCTCAAAGATTCGAGCTGCTTATCAGAGATCTACTCGTGATACTGAGAATGACATACTGCTGATACCACTGTCTTGCAAAGGGGCACTTAAAACCAATTATATTTTTTTCTAAGAAAATGTAGACATAAGATTAAGGAATAGCCAAAGGGGGGGGGAAAGATAAAGTGTTAGCATGAAATTACTAACAAAACTGAATCCATTGTCAAACTTTGAGACTGTTGATAGATATATCAACAGAAATATACAAGTGAATTCTTACCTAGGACTGTGAAAAGAGGTACAAGGCCCATTCAGGTGCTACCCAAGGATGTTTAAAATTCAGCTGTTTCAAAGGAATAGACACTGCATCTCTTAAACCAGCATTGCTGCTCAGAGCATCCTTTTAGAACAGCAAAGGCATTAAAGAAGAAGTACAAAAGAACAATCCATAAGAGGAAGTAGCTGTACAAAAGAATTTTCACAAACACTTCCAGAAAAATAATTACCTTCTTTGCTTGATGAGGCTGATTGAGATAAAAGATCCCCTAAATTAGTACAGTTCCTGGAAAATGCCATAAGAGAGATGAGGAAAAAAAGAAATTTAAAAATAAATAAATAAATAATTTTAAAAAATAAATTTAAATCAGGTCTGGGTTATGCCAAAGAGAGATTGTTTAATTAAATAAAGAAATAAGACAAAATTAACGTACAGGAACTTTTCCTCATACAGAAGGAAAATAAAGCCTGACAGCTTAAGTAGAAAACTTTATGGTAATTTTTAAAGGAAAAAAAAGAAAAAGGGAAGACAGAAGATTGGTTGATTTCAGATGGTTGATCAACTTGCACATAGACTGATATTTCTCAGTGCAAAGCATGAGGTCGTAGGGCCATGATGACTGAGGGGGTCAGGGGAGGAGGTCAGTGATATAGTTCCAAGGAAAGTTAAGAAGTCAAAAATCTACAAACAATAAATGTTGGAGAGGGTGTGGAGAAAAGGGAACCCTCTTGCACTGTTGGTAAGAATGTAAACTGGTACAACCACTATGAAGAACAGTATGGAGGTTCCTTAAAAAATTAAATGGAACTACCCTATGATCCAGCAATCCTAATCCTGGGCATATATCCAAAGAAAATCATAATTCAAAAAGACACATGCACCCCAATGTCCATTGCAGCACTATTTACAATGGCCAGGATACGGAAGCAACCTAAATATCCACTGACAGAGGAATGGATAAAGATGTGGTACATATATACAATGGAATACTACTCAGCCATAAAAAAGAATGAAATAGTGCCATCTGCAGCAACATGGATGCAACTAAAGATTATCATACTAAATGAAGTAAGCCAGAGAAAGACAAATACGTGAAATCTAAAAACAGATGAACTTATTTACAAAACAGAAACAGAATCAGAGACTTCAGAAAACGAACTTATAATTACCAAAGGGGAAAGGTTGGGGAGAGGGATAAATTAGGAGTTTGGGATTGACATACACACACATTATCTACTATATATAAAATAGATAATCAACAAGGACCCACTGTATAGCACAGGGAACTCTACTCAATATTCTGTAATAACCTATATGGGAAAAGAATCTGAAAAAGAATGGATATATGTATATGTATAATGGAAACTCTTTGCTGTATGCCTGAAACTAACACAATATCGTAAATCAACTATACTCCAATATAAAATAAAAATTAAATTAAAAAAAGAAGTCAATTGGATGGATATTGAGTTGCCCACCAAAATCCATCTTTCTCTACCTCCTGGGCATGTGGATAAGCTACATTTCATCTTCTTTGCATTTAGATAAGACCATATGACTGACTTCAGACCAAAGGAATGTGAGAAGTGATGTTTGTCACTTCCTGGCCTGGGCCTTGAGTCATCACCTCCTTCGTGTTTTCATTCTATCCTGCCAGCTGGAACTCTGAAGGGGTTGTGCTCCAAGTTTCAACCCCACAACACCTCATGGAAGGAGCCTGAGTCCCTGAATGTCTCTGTGAAGAAAAGATCTTCCTCCAACCTGGACCACTCGTCGTCAAGCTGAATGACTTCTGTAGTTTTTAAACCACTGTCTTCTTGTTTCTATAGCTTTGCCTTTCCCAGAACTGTGTACCAATAAATCAAAGATTCATTCAAAACTATTTATTGAGAAGTTACTAGGTCCTAAGTCTGGTTTTAGACACTTAACACTCAATGCTAAATCAGACACATACATAAATGACTTATTCCAGGGTAGCCATCACTTTATTCTGGTGCCATGTACAGAGTAAAATGGAAAAACCAAAGAGGGGGCATCTCATTCTGCTTGGAAGAGAAGGAGGAATCAGTGTGGCAATGGCATTTGAAATGAGCCCATGAACAGGTGTCCTCTGGATGAAGAAGTGGGGAAGGAAACAAGGGAGAGGACCTTCCATGGTGTGGGCAGAGAGGGCAAACATAGCCAGTCAGCAGGGTGAGTGGATGCGAGAGCTGGAGGTAGATCCAGAAAGACAGATGAAAACAAGCACATGGTGATGCTTATTTGGACTTGACCCTGCAAGACAGTAAGGAGTCTGCTGCGTTTGAAATGAAGTACTTGATGAGGCCAGATTTGTGCAGTCAAAGAGGGCTATGTAAGGTGGACCCAAGTGGGGAAAAGCCAAGACAGGGAACACAGGGTGGAAGCAGCACATTAGCTTAGGTTGGTGAAAGTGGGTGGATGGATGGGAATGTAACAGTGAGACTGGAGGGGAAGGGGCAGCTTTGAGAAATGTTTCACGGCAGTGATGGACAGAATGTGGCAACAAGGAAATGTGGCCTGATAAGGAAGATGACTAAGTGGCCTGATCCCCACGCCTCTCACTCTGCATTCTAGACTGTGGCTCACAGGTCAGTTCTGAAAGAATCAATCTGCTTTCCCTCTCCCTCTCTCTAGTATATTGCAGTCCCTCTTAAATGGGTCCTCATGTCAGTTCCAGGCTATTTCCTCCCCTCTCTTTTACCATTCACCTACTCAAAAGCCTCAGGAACTGCCCCAGTTCAAATCCCATCCTACCTTCATACAATAAGCATGTCTGGCCCTACCTTCGAGAACCTGCTGCTTGCCCTTCTACAGCTGAGGATCGACCATGTTAGCTTGAAGGATGATAAGGCTCAAGACAATGAGATCTGGATAAACAGAGAAGTATTTTTAAGGGAAGTGGAAGAGATGATGAAAAGGATGAAGAAGCAGAAGATGGCCATGAACGTGGGCTGGGTTTTGAGCCAGGGCCTGTCACAGAACCTCTTCGGGCCTCCTGTTTGGAAAATGAGAGGATTACAAGATATATTCTAAGATTCCTGATGACCCCCACCAAACTAACAAACAAATGATTCTAGAACAATGAAAAAATAATTGTTGTTCATGAGTTGTGTATTACAGAGCAAATAACAACTAGTTTAGATTTCAGATATGACCAAATTAACTTTGCAAAGCTATCTAACTAAATCACAAATTAAATGAACTAAGAAATGGAAAAGTTATATGACTATGTGTTTTTAGGACCTAAACAAATACAATATTTTTAAGATTCGGAATCATTTAGCAGGAATCAATATAGAATATGGAACTAAACTAGCATTAATTGTCACTCTTAAAGAAGGAATAATAATTCTGGTAACCAGGAAGGATATATAAAATTAATAGTAATAATTACAGAGGAATTACTTAATTATCTGACTTATCCAGAGAATACAATCAGACGCTATTAAATAGAATTGAACCTTATATTACTTTACTCTTATGTGTCAGTCAAACTGGATGTTTTGGAACAAAGAAGTAATGTTGAATAGATGCATTATGCAAGATGGTGGTTAGCTAGAATAATTATCTGCTCTAATTAATTTAATTTATTTTATTGTGTCCTGGGTTCAGAGAGGTACATCAATTGCAAAATATTTGGGGACATTATACAATGAGGCAAATGTTAAGGAAATTGAGACCCTTTCATGAACTTTCAAGCAAAAATGCCAATAAGAAGATTTATGAGAGAGCTGTTATACAGAATTCCAGGTGCTGGTAAGCATTTCTCAAATCCTTTGAAAAAAAAAGTTTTTGCCTAAACGTTGAAAATCCTCTCGAGAGCATTAAGTATAAGCACATAGTAAAATAACTTACAATCATTGAGCACTATATGCCTGACCCTCTTCTTCTTTTTTTAAAGTAGTGAATTTTAATTTTATAGTTATATATAGTATCTACCATAGTCTTTCTTTAAACTGAAGTATAGTCAATTTACAATGTGTGTTAATTTCTGCTGTACAGCAAAGTGATTCAGTTACACACACACACACACACATATATATATATATACACATATATATTCTTCTTCATATTCATTTCCATTATGGTTTATCTCAGGATATTGAATATAGTTCTTCCCTGTGCTATAGAGTAGGACCTTGTTGTTTATCCATTCTATACATAATAGTTTGTATCTGCTAACCCCAAACTGACACACTTCTAAGTGTCTTACAGAGATGAACTCATTAAGTCATCGTAACAACCCTAAGAAATTGGGACTATACTCCCATTTCGTTGAGGAGACTGAGACACAGGAAGGCTAAGGACAATGTAGGTCATAAATATATGAGCCAGGATGTGAAGCCCAGCAGCCTACTTCCAGAGTCAATATTCTAAGCACTACCCTTGGCATCAATCTTGATAATTCCTAATTCACTGGTCAATAGGAAATTCACGACTGAGTCTCCTAATGGCTGCTAGAAAATCAGGGTTTGGGAGAGTCCGTGGGGAGAAAGGGCTTCCCCTCAGCCTAACACCTTCATTTGGAGCATTTTGAGTAACTCTGTGAAGACATATGCCGGTCAGTGGCACCACCAACTTCCAAAAATCTGGGTCAGGCATTTCAGACCTGGAGAGACTAGGTTTCCACCATTTACCTGAGGCACAGAGAGTTTACTTTAGGATAAATCAAATATTTAAATTTGCTTTGCTGGCACTGCCCCTGTCATTCCTGCCAAAACGTCCATAGATGGCCATGGGCAGGACTATTATCCACAACAAGCCAGAGAAGACAGCCTGTCATTCCTAAGCCTAAATCCAATGACTCACTAGGCACCCAGAGCATGTTCAGCTTGTCCTTAGGAAAGAAAAG
Organism: Orcinus orca; assembly: GCF_937001465.1. Lineage (NCBI taxonomy): Eukaryota > Metazoa > Chordata > Mammalia > Artiodactyla > Delphinidae > Orcinus > Orcinus orca. Next base: position 71,369,111 of record NC_064560.1, read on the forward strand.
AAACTTATTCCTTAGGTTTCCTGTGACAAGATAATTTATTGTCTAAATCAGGCATTTTTGAGACAGAAAAGGGACACTATTAATAATGACTGCAGGGAAAAAAAGGACAAAAACAATGCTTGGCCCATGCACACTGAGACATATCATCATCACACTATACATGATTTAGTTTTTTCATCTCTATTATGATACATTACGTCTTTTTCTGGTTTAGCATTCCTTAAATTCAGTTTTAAGTTTTTCCATGGAGACAGAGACATAGCCACAAGTCAACAAAATCATTTCTCAGCAGCAGATAACGATAGACCACAAGGCAAAGAGGAAATGTCTTCATAGGTCACACTGAGCCTTCAGGTGACTCTGGTATCACATGGCCTCTGGGTCAACGCTTCAGGAGAATTTGCATTTATTGCAAAGCCACCTGGAAAAAGCCTGAGAATCTGTCTGATTACCAAATCTATAAGTGGCTAATAACTAGCTTTCTTCCACATAGGATTCTCAAGATTTAGTAATTTGGAGAATTTTTAGAAATTTTTCATCATGGCCATGCAGATCCAGTAGGCACATTTCATTCATTCATTTACTTTCACATTGATATATTTTTAAACAAGTATTTATCATAATTGGAGACCAATGCTTCCTTTTCCCCATGGAAATCATCTAAATTCATTCATTTATTTACTCACCCCCATCCTCTGAACGTTGATATGCCAAGCACTGTGCTAGGTACCAAAGGAGTTATCAGGTAAATAAGACAGGCATCATGTCTATTCCCATGGAGCTTGCAAAAACAGATAGATTAAGCCACCAGGAATTGAGATCAGTACTATGAAACAAATTGTAACTATATAAGATGCTGAGTTGAGAAATAACAGGAAATACATTTTATTGTTTGTTTATTCTACATATATATATTGAATGTCTACTGTGTGCCAGCAACTTTGCTAGGCCCTGAGATCCCAGTGGTTAAAAAAAAAGGGACATAGGGGCTTCCCTGGTGGCGCAGTGGTTGAGAGTCCGCCTGCCGATGCAGGGGGCACGGGTTCGTGCCCCGGTCCGGGAAGATCCCACATGCCGCGGAGCGGCTGGGCCCGTGAGCCATGGCCGCTGAGCCTGCGCGTCCGGAGCCTGTGCTCCGCAACGGGAGAGGCCACAGCAGTGAGAGGCCCGCGTACCGCAAAAAAAAAAAAAAAAAAAAAAAAAGGGACATGATTCCTGCCTCATGGGAAATACAGTCAGCTGGAGAGGACAGACAACAAACACGTGAGAACAGGCTTTTTTTAGTTTGCAAAAAATGCCATCAAGGACTCTAAACCCCTTAAAGCAATAGCACAGGAGTCAGCTAACTATGGCCCCCAAGCCAAATCTAGCTTACCTGCTGCCTGTTTCTATAAATAAAGTTTTATTGTAACACGGCCACTTCCCATCACTAATGTTCTGTCTATGGCTGCTTTCACCATAAAACTGCAGAGTTTCCCAAAAAACTGCAGAGTTGAGTAGTTGCAATGGAGACTGTATTGGCCACAAAACTTGAAATGTTCACTCTCTGACCCTTTAGTAAAAAAGTTTGCTGACCCTGCAATAGAGAATAATAGCTGATGACAGATGGGGAGAGAGGGGAAATCCTAAATAAATTGAATAGTCAGGGAATATTTCTTTGCAGATAAGACTTTTTTTTTTTTTTGACGTACATGGGCCTCTCACTGTTGTGGCCTCTCCCGTTACGGAGCACAGGCTCCGGACGCGCAGGCTCAGCGGCCATGGCTCATGGGCCCAGCCGCTCCGCGGCATGTGGGATCTTCCCGGACCGGGGCACGAACCCATGTCCCCTGCATCCGCAGGCGGACTCTCAACCACTGCACCACCAGGGAAGACTTTTAACCAGAGGACAGAAAGAGAAAGAAATAGTCACAGAAAGGAGAAAGAGCCTTCCTGTCAGAGGAAATTACAGGAGCAAAGAGGCCCAGAAGCTGAAAGGAAACATGGGTGGCTCGAGTGGTGAGGGAGGGAAGGGGTGGTGGAAGGGACCATTCTGAAGAGGTAGGCAGGTACCAGATTCAAGAGGATTTAATGTTTGTGATGAGATGATTGGGTTGCACTCTGAAAGCAATGGAGAGCCTGGACGGATATTACATAAGAGAGTAGTGTGATTTGTTTGGAACTTTAAAAGATTTCTCAGGCTGCAGGTCAGCAATTGTAGTTGGAAAGGTAGAAGCTAAATTAGGATGCTATGCCTGTCATCCAGGTGAGGCTTGATGGAGGCCTGGCCAATAGAGTGGCAGAGGGGTTGGGAAGCTCGGTTACAGGGAAGCATATTGGAGCAAAGGGTTTCTATACCATTAGTGTCTCCATCAGCAAGAGTGTGGGTCTAAGACTAGTAAGAATGTTCAGCTTGTATTGTTCCTGCTGCTTGAAAGAAACACCTAGAACACTAGAGCCAGTCAGATTCTGAGTCTCCTTGAACTTTATTATCCAAAGATGAGCCATATAGTTTGATGATTGGTCTTGATGGGAATATTATTGTGATCATCTCAGAACCTAAAATATAGAGGGCTGGAGAGGCATGGTGACACATCGTGGTACAGTCCTGTCTTACCTTGGGGTCCCCAAGAAAGCAGAGTCTGAGAAACGGCTTATGGACCCCACAAACAGGAGCTAAATGAGAAGACCAGGCAAGGTCTTCACGGACTATGAAGCATTTGTATACACCCTATCCCATTTGGCCTTCATAGAGACCTGTGAGGCTTTGATTTAATTCTTTAGCAAGACTTAACATTCCCATTTTGTAGATGAGCAAACTGAGCCTCAGAGTTACCATGGTAACATCGGCAGAGGTGGGAGTAGAATCCACATCTCGTTTCCCAGCTAGTGCTCTTTGCTCTACATCTGCTACTTCCCCTAAATAACTTCAAGAAAAAGCCAGTGCAACAGAGAAACAAATTCTTATGAGTATGAATGCGACGTAAGGAAGAGGATGTCTAATTTTGCCAGTAAGTGAGCAGTGGAGGAGGCCTCTTGAGGAAGCCATCTTGTTCGAATGAACCAGTGTTTGGTAAACAAGCCCTTAACCACACATTTCAGTATTGTCTACACTTAGAATAATGCAATCTTTTAACTCTTTTCCAGCCTGAGTAATCCCAGGCTCTTCGGTCTCTGCATATAATAACGTCAGTTTCTCTTTCCCTGTCTATTCCCCAGTTTTTTTATAGCTTTCATGGGGAAGAATGCAGACACCACACAATGTGCTGAAAATGCTAATTACAATTTATTATTTAAGAAAAACAGGATCGGGCTTCCCTGGTGGCACAGTGGTTGGGGGTCCGCCTGCCGATGCAGGGGATACGGGTTCGTGCCACGGAGCGGCTGGGCCCGTGGGCCGTGGCTGCTGGGCCTGCGCGTCCGGAGCCTGCGCTCCACAACAGGAGAGGCCACAACAGTGAGAGGCCCACGTACCACAAAAAAAAAAAAAAAAAAGTAAAACAGGATCAATCCAGTGTGTAAAGAAACCCCAAGGCAGCAGTTGCCCCTAATTCTGGGCCCTGTCCCTTATCAGGTAGGTGATTTGCCTTGTGTGCTTAAGTCTACAAGTAGAGCCAAAGTCGAAATGGTAGTGATCGCGGAACCATCACCTATGTTCCCACATCTCATGAGAAATCACCTTTGGATTTTCTTACTCTCCTTGGCCATGACTCACCTGGCAAGGTGACCTGGAGGCACGGTGAGGGATCACACCTGAAGACTGCAGTGACATGGCCACCTGGTCTTCCCAGGCAAGAAAACAAAATTTGCCCCAAAGAGTAAAAATAGCTTTATTATAAAGAGAAGCCTAGATTCCATACTAGTTTACATAAAACGAAAACAAATCACTAGAAAACTTCCTCCCTGTACTGTCATTTATAATTAGTCATGGGAGACTTCACTCTAGATCCTGACTCCTGTTTCTGAAGCCAACCTCCTCTACGGTTATTGCACATTTAAACTAGACATTAATGCTTAGGATCCTCATTTAAACACTCTGACTGGCAATATTAACCTTGCCCCACAGGAAGACAGCACTATATATTGTGAAGAACATGGTTTCTAAGCGATTGTAAACTCTACTGCATGTGTGTGCCTCACACTGGATAAAGCTCTTACCCCTTTGAGCCTTGATTTCCTTCTCTGTAGAATAGAAATACAAAAGAAGTAGGTGGAGAGGGTCAAGCACATAGTAGGTGTTCAATAAATTTCTACTTTATATTATTAATAATAGCAGTAACATTAGAATCAAAAAGAAAAATTGCCTGTCCAGTGACCCACAAAATTTCCCCAAATAAACATTCTGGAATCCAGACTACTGTGTATCAACCAGGAGTTTACTGAACAAACACTTTCCCCTGAGACCGAATATAAACCAGCTTCACTCTCCTCCCAGCAAACCTTCTAATTATCTCCACTGTTTACAGCATCCAGCCCCTCTGCTACCGAATTCTCCATTATTCTGACAGCCAACAAACTAGACCTATTAGAACCCAGCACAACTTTTGCCTAAGGCAGGAACTTTGTGAGACCACAAATCGTCCTGGTATTAAAAGTCGGTGCATAAGAACTGCCCTCAGCTTTTACTCTAAATTGCTAGTTTGAAGACATTCATTGCAGTATATTGTATATCCACTATATTTTGCTTTAATAGACTTCATGGTGAAGTGTACAAGAAGAGTTTTAAAGCCCGAGGTAGCACACAGCCGACTTTTTTTTCTTTTATGTATTTTTCCATCTTTTGTTTGTCACCTTATATTGTTTTGTTGCCTCACATATATAAAACAACCTGGCAATCACAGAACAATCCCCAGCAGTTAGTTGGAGGCACATATTGACTTTACTATTAAAAGTTGAAACAATCAAGCTAAAGAATCTGTGGTGTATTTTTCTGCTACTTGCATGAGACTTTAATTTTAAAATGAATGGAAAATATCTCCTCTGAAAGTAATAGCACTTTCATCGACCTTGGTTTATTTCTATGCTTTTGCATTGCCTGCCTAGGAAAACTCTGTAGTTAAAGGGAGCAGTGGAAGAAAATATTTGCCCAGCATTTTTATCTGAAAGTGCCAAGGTGCTCTATGGCCATGATTCTTTGATTTCAGGTCAATTGATGGGCTGAGTAATGCTAACTCACCTTGCCTAGCCTTGGTTTAGGGAGCATACATCATCCCTTTGTTCACCTTCATGATGCCATGGCAACAAGCCAGGTATCCTGTATCCATCACCCTATAGCACTAAGAATAGAGGCTAGTGAAGCCTATGTGTTCTGTCTTCATGGAGCATATGGTCTCATCTTCATGAACCATAGTCTCCTCTTTAAGTAGCATCAAGTCTCATGAGAGAGAAGTGGATTTAATAAATAACCATGCAAACTCATCTATAAATATAAATACCTTTCTCATCAGAGTTATGAAGGAAATGTATTATCAAAGGATCAATAATGTGAGGGTCATAGAAGGTCATGCAAAAATTGACTGAGATGAGGAGATGGGGGGTTGAAGAAGAGTCATGAAGGAAATGCATCAAGAGAGGAAATCACACATGAAAAGTCCCCAGGGCAGAAAGGATCTGTAACCATTGAGAAACCAAGGTAAGAACTGCACTGGGGAGCAGAGGACCTCACCCCCAGCAAAGGAAGTGGGAGGTGAGGCTGGAATGGTAGACAGGGCTAGAGCAAGGGGACCCTGGAAGTAATGATAGAGGTGGGGTATTTTATTCCAAGGACAGTGGGAGGGCACTGAAACGGTTTCAGCAGGGAAGTTACATGATCCACTTTTGGAAGAATTTGTCTTCCTCTGTCTTTTGTATGGAGAATGAGTTGAAGGAAAGCTGGAGTAGAAGTTGAGAAAACCGTCTTGAGAGAAATGGGTCCAGGTGAGAGAATAGTCACTAAATGAAGGGTTTGGAGAAAAGATACTTGGAAAAACAAAAGATTTCAAAGTGACTTCAGGACAGACTAGATGTGATGCTGAAGAAGGAGAAGTTTCTAGAAAGATGCCAAGATGTCTGGCTGAGTGATTAGGGGGTGGAAGTGCAACTGTTGAGACAGGAAGCCCTAGAAGGAGCAGATTTGAAAGAATATCAAGTGCTCAGTTTTAGATGTTTTAAGAGTTTATTCCGAATGCAAGTAATCAGAATCCAACTCCAACTAAAGAGAGATCTACTAGGAGAGTACTGAGATCTCTCAAAGAATTCAAGGGAGGAAAAAGGGAACCAGGGCAGCCCAAAGATTCAGGCAGCAGGAATTCATTGACCTTCTAAGCTCTGACATTGATATAACTCAGTTCATCAACTCCTAGTCTGTGTGTCTCTCAGTTGCAAGTGCCAAATATGGGAAGAAAGGATCTAATTGATCCAGGTTAGGACAGGAGCCCATTCTTCTCCAGTCAACAAGGATCAAAGAATAGGACCATGTATCACAAATATGGCCACTCCACTCACACCAGTCAGAATAGCCATCCTTAAAAAGTCTACAAATAACAAATGCTGGAGAGGGTGTGAAGAAAAGGGAACCCTCCTACACTGTTGGTGGGAATGTAAGATGGTGCAGCTTCTATGGAAAACAGTATAGATGTTCCTCAAAAAACTAAAAATAGAATTACCAGATGATCTAGCGACCCCATTCCTGGGCATATATCTGGACAAAACTATAATTTAAAAAGATACATGCACCCTTATGTTCATTGCATCACGATATACAATAGCCAAGACATGGAAACAATCAAAGTGTCCATCAACATCTAAATGGATAAAGATGTGGTACATATATACAATGGAATACTACTTAGCCATAAAAATTACTGAAATAATGTCATTTGCAGCAACATAGATACAGCTAGAGATTATCATACTAAGTGAAATAAGTCAGGAAGAGAAAGACATATACCATATGACATCACTTATATGTGGAATCTAAAATATGACACAAATGAACCTATTTACGAAAGACAGACTGACTCACAGAAGCTGTTTATGAAACAAAGATAGACAGACATAGAGAGCAGACTTATTGTTGCCAAAGGGAGAGTGGGAGAATGATGGACTGGGAATTTGGGGTTCGTAGATGCAAACTGTTACATACAGAATGGATAAACAACAAAGTCCTACTGTATAACACAGGGAACTATATTCAATATCCTTAGATAAACCATAATGGAAAATAATATGAAAAGAATGTATATATATTTATAACTCTGTCACTTAGCTATATAGCAGAAATTAACACAACATTGGAAATCAACTATACTTCAATTTTAAAAAATTAAAACAAATCAATATGGCTACTCCATCTTCATCCATGTGGTTTGGCCACACTTCTCAGAAAAGGTTGTGAGTTGGAAAATGGGAAGACACTACACATGTCTCTTGTGTGTGTATGTGTATATACAAATCTATATCTATATCTGTATATATATTATATCTATACAATCTTATTTAACCTTTGCAAGAACTCTCTGAGGTGGATCCTTTCATAACCATGTTATGGAGAAGGTCACTACACCCAGAGAAGTTAATCAGCCTCCAAGCGTACACACTTAATAGATGGTAGAGCCATGAGTTAAACCCACATTTGTCCACAGCATCTTCAAATTCAGATGGATTCAGTCTACACTCACAGCTACTCAAGATGTACTTTCCCAGCCATGGCCTTCTTATGCAGGATGCTGAAAATCACAAAGGAGAAGAAAAGAGATTTGGTTAAGTTTAATTATGTTCTAGTTGATTCATCAGACTTTTGGAGTCTGAAATGTATGCCTTTCTACTGATGGGTAACATGATCATTAGAAGGACAAAAGTGCATTTGCCCAGAGTTAAACATAAAGTTTGTAAAACAGCATGACTGCTTCTATTTCCAAGCCTGGCCCAATAAGTCATCCACACTGTTACTTTAGGAGACCAAAAGAAAGAGTGGATAATCCTTCTGAAGCTGTCATACAAATTGTTCACTGGTCTTTCCTTGAATACGGTGATAGATGGATGAGATTCATCTTGACTGAAGTGGAAAGAATGGATATACCTCCATCAACATCCACGGGAAAAGAGTGATTACACCTAATAAAATACTCTCCATCACACATCACACTCCCTTTTGTATTAAATGGAGTTGTGAATGGCAGTGGAAAATATATTAGTTATATCACAAAGAATTCCCAGACATGTGTAGTATGTTGACCAAAGCTTTCTCTACTAAAATATAAACTTTACTAGAACAGGAACTGACTTGTTCATTGTAGTATTCAGGGTCAAGACCATGTCTGGCACTACCCAAATGTCTAGTACATGTTTATGGAAGGAGGGAACAACTAAAATTGTCCAAAGAGATGTCAATCTAGATGTCATTCTGTGAAATTCTTTTTTTCAGAGTTTTCTGAGTTTATGACACCACAGTAAAGGCAACCTCCACTTATATAAAATCCAGTTGAAAAGCAGTAAATAGAAAGGCAATGAAGTTGAATATAGGAGTAGACAATTTATCCAAAGAAAATATTACAATTGTTTGCTTCTAAAATTTTCTTAGTTCACTTTATCAGCTTTTATCCAGCCCATCTACTATCCTAATACCATTTGTATATGGATGGGAGTTGGGAGAGGGTGGATAAATGCAAGCAAGCAAAAATAAACAAAAAACAGATGAATCTAGCCACTCCTAGAGCACTGACTCATAAATGCTGATGGTCTTAAATCTCTCTCTCTCTCCTGAGATGCTAACCTATATTTCCAGTCAACCTGGATATTCCATGGGTACTTTAATCGAAAACAAAATTCATCATCTTGTGCCACACAATTTTGTATTCTAGTTTTTAATTAACCATATGCCCTCCTCTCCCCAAGGAACCTGAACTTGAAGTTCAGGTCATCATTGAGTGACCCCTCCACCCCCACCTCTGATTAGAGGCTGAGTCTTCACACACCTACTTCAGCCATCTCTCCACTCTTCACACCCCACTTGGTTGTCTTTGAAAAGCCCTCACTCTGGTCTAGAGCACATCTTTTCTAGGTCCATTGCATTGGCCTCGTATGGAATCCTCAGCCTTTGATCTCTATATGCTATCTACCTGCTACATCTTCACCAAAGTGTAATTTCACAACACAAATTAGAGTGTTCCCTTCATTAAACTAATTTTATGGTGTCACAATGCCTTTAGGTACACACTATTTATCCTGGCCTTTAAATTCTTCTATAATCTCCTATAACGTAGCACCAAACTAAATCTTTCCAGCCTGTCCTCTAACCTGCTTGCCTTCCATTTATTCATTTATGGGCCAACTAGTTTCTAGTGACTAGAGAGCGTCACTTACTGAGTTAGGGGTGAAGACTCAGTCCCTGCCTTTGAGAAGAAGTTCGAAGTCTTGTGGAGAACCCCTTGAGCAAATAGGCATGGCACCATGTAGTAAGGATGAAGATGGAATATCCAGAGCCTTTTCAAACTGATTGCTATTTCTCAAGTTTTGCTATTAGGGTTTTGTTTTGACTACACACCTCACTTCTCTGATTGCAAGTTCTCCTTATCCACCTACCACACCCAGAGGACTGTTCCTGGTCCTTCAGTAGCCAATCTAGTCTCCAATAGCTGAATTGATTTGAGCAACTTTTCCTTCTTTTTCAGCCTGAAATCAGATATTTAGGCATCTGGGGAAGTTCAACTACTGGTTACCTAACTCAGCAAGCAACCTGCAAATACTTAAGTTGATACTGCAGAAAAAATAAATTTCCTAGAAATTGTTTCACTTGGAGCACTCATTTGATAAAAGGAAAAAAAAAATTAAATGAAATAAAAATATTGATTCCCAGGTTTTATCCCAGACCTGCTAAATCATAATTTCCTGGAGAAAGCCCTGATAAGGGTATATTTAACAAGTTCACTAGGGGAAGTTTGAGAAATGTTATTTTGAGTCAGTGGTTCTCAAAGTGAGGCTCCCTGGCCAGCTAATGATGACCAGGTGATGCTGATGCTTATCTACCAGGAACCACACTCAGAGAAACTCTCTTTTAGGCCAAAATTCTCTTTGGCAGACACTCCCTGACAGTGTCATGAGACAGTACTGTCACAACAACTTCATGGAAGAGTCAGTACAGTGAATATGAAACCAAGGCTGAGTGAGGCTACTTGATTTACAGACATGGACACAGCTGAATCACAGTTGGTAAGACAGAGGTATTGACATAACTGCTACTCTTCCTGTACATCCATAAAACAGCATGTGTGAAATACCCCAACAGTGCAGGAAACAGGAAACCTTCCACAAATGCCTCATGAGGACAGATCAAGAAGACAGCCGTCTATAAACCAGGAAGAGAGCTCTCACCAAAACCCAACCAAGTGACACACTGATCGTGGACTTCCGGCCTCCAGAACTGAAGTGGACATGATTTCTGTATCCATCAGCCAAAGGACACATGATCTTGACCACCCTCCACTTTTTCCTTCAGAATTCACAGCCCACCACCTCTGAGGAATAAAACAGGGGAAGTAGAGCCGACCAGCAAGCTACCCTGAGTTGAAAGAGCTTTTCATATGCAGTTCTCCTACTGCAGGCTAGGTACAGACACTCCTCTGGAAGGGAAGATGGTGAACAAGGAACCAGCAAAGAACAGATTCCTCTCCTTCCTATCCCTGTCCCTGTCTCTATCATCACCTGGGAAAGGGTTAAAAAATGTACATTCTCAGGCTTCACTCGATTTGCTGAATCAGAAACTCCTGGAGGTGGAGGGGTTGAGGCCCAGCCACCCATGTTTAACTGGCCTTCCCAGAGATGCTGCCACATACCCAGGTATGAAATCCACTCCTCCAAATGAGTCCCGAGGAGTAGAAAATTAAATGTTAGCCTGATAATGATATCTGTGTTGCCTGAAAGCATGAATACATCCTCATAAGGACCTCCTTTTTGCCCCAGTGTGGCTAAGGCTAAACTGATCAACAGAAACAGAAATTTCAGAAAGGTCATATAGTCATTTGGGCCTAAAATCAGAATTTTCTATTACATTACATCTGGATATTTCAGGGTGTAGCTAAAAACAAATTTTGAAAGTAATTGATCCAGGGAATCTTTGCTGCTACAGCCTGAAATACCCATATAATTGAAGGCTTTTGTTTGTTGTTGTTGTTTATTTTCTTTCAGTTTCTTGGTATTGTTTCCTTTTTCAGTTCATTGTATGTATTCGGTCACAAGATGAAAATCTCTTTATATCTTCAATGGTTCAAAATATACAATAACTTTGACCCCAATTTATAAAATAGAAAAGAGATTCTGATGTAGCCCTGCCCATAGCCTTCTTCAACGACCCCGAGGCCCCTATAGGCATCTCTATGAAACCCCACAACTATGGAAAGAGCAATTGACACTCCAGTCCTAGAGAGTATTGCCTTCTTAATTCTCATAGTCACAGACAACTGATGAGAGAAAACAGGAACTGAAGCACTGAAACACTCAGTACCAGCCAAACAGAGATTGTTCTAGTTTTGGCTCAGTTGAGGCCACTAGATGACGTTTGAAAAGATCAACGTATTTAATAGGTTCATAAAGATTTGGAACTTAACAAAAAAAGAAAGGGGTGGAGGGAGAACGGAAGAAAGCAAAGAGGAAGAAAGCAAGCAACTCTGAACCACTCCACAGTCTCAGTGGTTTTACTTTTCATCTTGAGATGCCTGGAAGCACTGACTTTTGTTGTCACTCTGGGTCCAGGGCGAGCCTTCTTTTCCCACGCTGACCTCTGCCATTTTTGGAGGTGGTTTACATAGCAGAGCACAGGGCTACAGCTCTTCTGCAAACTTCTTCACAGCAGAAAGGGCAAACAAGTTTTCACATCACTTCCTGTTTCCCAACAGAGCTGTGGGTCTTCCCCCTCCCCCATGTTTTTGTTTTTCTGCTCATTCTCAAGGAGAAAAAAAAAACCTGGATATGGTTCAAAAAGAAAAATAACTTAATTAGAAGCAGGGAATAATCAGAAACTTACATGGGGTGAAATATGTACTTCATCCTTTTTTTCTCTCTGCCATGTACTTGAGAAGTTTGCATATATTCTGTCCGTTTTTGTAAGTAGTGAGTGCAAAAGTCACATACGTATTGCCTTTTATTCATGTGTTTTAAGTTCATTTTTTTTTAGAAGTCATATGCCCCGGAGAGGTTTAACTCTGGGGTTATTGTGTGGAGAAGGGTATTTGGGATTAAGACTTTTCAGATGAGGCTAAGGCCTTTTGGCTGACCTCTGACATGACCTTTAGCTGCAAGCACCTCCAGAGAAGGATATTAGGCTTATTCATCTTTATGGCCCCTGCACCCATCATCACAGCGCTGGGTACAAAGTTGACACTCAGAAAGGTTAGTGAGTCAATGTGGGTTGGATGTCATAACGAGAAATTTTCATTTGCCATCTGTGAAGATAATAACAATAATACAGAAAATCGTGTCATTCGTAATTTCTTAAAGCCCTATGAAATTAATTCCAGAAAGATTGTCAATGGCTCCTTGAAAGAATAAGAGGCAAGATGTAGAGTTTTAAACTCTGACCTTTTCAACACAAACTTTCTCCTCCTTTACATATGTATATATTCCCAACAAATGTAAAATGTTATGTTTCAGACAAGAAGGCATTATGCCAAAACAACCAGCCAATGATATAAAATGAAAACAGACTCCTGGAAACAACCAGGTGGCTGACTATATTATTTTAATTTGCCAACAAGTGACAAGAAAATTCTAAGTCTAGAAGATGCCCTCCCTCTCGGATAATAACCTAGAAATAAAAATGTCTCCTGACACAGTCTCTGTAATCTTTAATATGGCCATGAATACATCCTTTAATATGGAACTATTTAGATCCTTAAAGCTGGAAGAATTTTATATGAAGAGGCTTTTTGTCCTTAAGAACAAACAGGTAGGTAGAATCCCCTACCATCCCTATCCTCAGATATTAAAATCCAAGGCAACTATGAATTCCTTTCCATATCCCAACAACGCATTCGTTGACAATCTCTTTTCTCCCAGGACAGACGACTGTGTTCAAAATTCCACCGAGATAGTTTGCCAATATACACCCTTGGTGAAGCAGTTTGTGAATAATGCAAATCATTCACATGTAATTAACAAGAGTGCCATTGTTTCTTTAGCAACTGAGAGGGGAGATGGACCCTCGCTTTACGAAACATGACCTTAACGATGTCGTTCATTTAAGTATTACTGGAATGAATGATGGGCTCACAGCAGAATATTTTTGCTCACACTTCCCTGGATACTGATTGGAATTCCATCTAAACTTCTTTAGAAGATAAAATTGGACCAGAACTGTATTGGAATAAGAGTTCTCAGATCAACTCCTGATATTTTGCCCTTGTCAACCAAGGACTATAAAAAGAGATCTTCTTAGATTCATTCCATCTGCAAGTAGAATCTGGAAGTGGGGGAAGGAAATATTTAGGAGGATGAGAGTCAAATTTGGGTTTAAAAGAATGTGAAAAAATTTGATTTTATTTTTGTGAATCTGGGATTTCTGCAGCACGGATCGGACACCCTCTTACTGGCTGCGTTAAACAGTCTGCAGAAGACAGAAGCTGCAGCAAAACCTGAGGCAAAACCTCCGATGGGATGTGGAAGAGTAAGAGTCAGAGAAAAGGGAAAGGCGAGCAGTAGAGGGTCAGAGAGACAGAAAGGAGGGTGGCCCAGGGAGAAGACATGAAAAATTAGAACAGGAGCTCAGAGCACTCAGGAGAGCCAGGGAAATGACAGCTGAAATTAGAACAGGAGCTGAGAGGAGCGGGCAGAAGGGGACGGCAGGAACCAAGAAATTTAAGGAGGGGAGAAAAAAACGGAGAGAAGTGGACAGAAAAAAGAAAGCTCATCTGCACTAAGAGGACCCGGGACGCGTGTGTGTCCAGTAGACAAGCCCAGTACAGGTCAAAACAAATTATTTGTTATTCTGAAATGACTCTGAAAGGGGGAATGGAACATGCCCCAACAATCAATATTAAATTTTATGCCTGCTGCACCTTTCAAAAGCCTCAAGAAGACATTGATTCAAGTAAGTGTCACATTTTTAAATGACCTTTGATTATTCACTTTAACAGTTCTGGAGCAGAAGTTTGCACCCTGAGTTGGGGACCAGTGAACACGGAGGGGTGGTTTCTAAGTTGTGGTTGTGTGGCTGTGAAGATGGGGGAAGGGATGCTCCAGCAGGAGGAAGTGCTCTTTCCCATCTAACTGAAGCACACATATAGAAGCTGGCCGGGGTGGGGGGGAGTCTTATGTTTTTCATTATATAGATTATATAGCAGGCATTCTTAGACAGTCAAGAGGCATTGTGCTTTCTGGCTGGATTGGCAAAGTGGTTTGGGGTACTTTATAAGTTGTATTTTGTGGCTGGTTTTACAAGAGGAAAATATCTGATTCCAATGGAATGTTTTGGGAAACCTGATGGTGGGTTTCCCAGATGAGGCGTTCGCAGAATTGGCCAATCAGTACTCTGGCATTGCAGTTTTTTACTGACGTAAACGTCTCTCTTGCAGTCAGACACTCATACCAGGTCAAATTGGTTATACCAGGCAAAGCTTTGTGTCTGCTACTGAATGAATAAGATTGCAAGCTGGGACACATGATATAGTCATGCTCTGTATTTCTCTATACCTAAATGCCAAAATTAGAGCGTAGGTTTTAGGCCTAGAATCTATTCTCCAATGTATCGGAAATCTCCATGTACTGCTGATTGGTTTTTTTAAAGGTAATCTACCACCCTGTCTGCTCCATGCTTGAATTAAATGCTACCTTCCCAGGATCTGGTGCCAGCCATGGTTCTTCTTTGGTCTGATTCTGAGCCTTTGGTTCTGGTGACCCATTTTTATCTTCTAACTCTGATCGATTTGCTGGCTTTAGCTTCTTGATATCCCCTGATTTGGGAATCACTCTCATCAGCTAGTCCTGGGGAACCTGATCCCCATGCCCCATCCCACCCAGGGAGAGTACCCCAGTCAATATCCCACCATGTTATTGGTGATATATAATATCTGGAGTTGAGGGTAAAAGTCCAGGCTGGAGATATGATTTTGGAGTCATCAGTACTTAGGGGATATTTAAAACCAAAGTCAGGATGGAATCACTTAGGAAGTTAAAATTAGATAGAGATGAGAAGTCAAAAAAACAGTTCCTGGGACATTCTAATGTTTTAAAGCCAGAAGGATGAGTAAGTATCAGTAACAAGATGGACGTGGTGTCCAGTGATGTGGGGAGAGAGAACCAAAAGAAAGTGGTGTTCTGGAAGCCAAAAGAAGCAAGATTTTTTGAGAAGAGGGAATGATCAAATGTGTAGACTGAGAACTGAAATGACTCAGGAATTTAGCCACATGGAAGGCATTGTTGACCTCCATGAGAGCTGTTTCAGTGAAGAGGTAAAGTGTGAGAAACTGATTTGACTGAATTCCAGAAAGAGGAGGACAAGATGAATTGGAGGTAGCAAGTACAGGCAGAGAGATGAAGCAGGACCTGAAGAAAGATGTGGAGTCGCAGGAGGGTGAGAAATTAGAGCATTCAAGTACAAACAAGGTGAAATGGGGTGGTAGGAAAGAGGAGGAAATTGCCAGAACGAGGTTCTTGAGCAGGCAGGAAGGGATGGGACGATGCACCCCAGAGGTTGGCTTGACGGAGGAGTTTAGACCAATCATTCATAGGAACAAAGGAAAAACAGATAGACTACAATCAATACAGACACAGAGGAAAATGTATGGAAGTTCTCCTCTGATTGCTCTATTTCTTTCTCATTAATTTAGTAAGTTCATAAGCAGAGATTGAGGATGGTGGAGGAGATGGTAACAGTTTAGGTAAAATGACCTGAACCAAGATTGTGAAGAAGGGAAAAAAGGGGAAATTGTAGAAATTGCACTGGCTATTACTCCCTCATTTTCACAGCTAGGATTCTCCAGTGGGCATCTCCTGGTACTCACACTGGCTTCATCGGGCCCCTCATCCTAGATCCCAGAATTTACAGCTGTATCTTCTGTCACTTCCTCATGATCTCTGCACAATTTTCCCATTGTTCTCAACATACCTACAGCAAACCACTTCACACCATGGACCACTCCAGACTTCTTAAAATGCTCCCATTATTTTTGTGACCATGTGACAACTGGGACGTCTTCCCACCACTCTTTTCCATATCCTTCACTAAGTTTTCGTCTTCTCCTCTCCACTCCAAGAGTCTGCCTGTCCTCTCCAACCTCCTTCAAGGAGAAACCCTGTTCATTCCCAGAGTTAGCCACACCCCTATAATCAATGCTCCCAAGCCAGTATCTCCAGTCAGACCCTTCCTGCCTTCTCACTCTCTACTTCAAACTACCTGGTAAACATTTTTGATAAACCACTCTGCCAAATTATGCTGTTGCTGGCTCAAACCAAGATATTTTGAGCCATATTTCTCACCTTCTTCCCCAAATCATTTTCTCATCCTGATTTGTCTGTTGTTATTAATAGCATTGTGAGTTCTTCAGATCTGTAGGTTGTAAATTAGAAGTTATTTTGATCTTTCCTCTTCCTCTCATCTTCACATCCCATCAGCTCCCCAATGGGCAGAGCCATTGTCTTCACAGCCTACACCTCTCAAGGAGTCTCACACAGGGTCTTTCAATATAAGAGATTCTTGGTTAATATGTTAAGTAGATACTCATGTAATATTTATATAACCTGACTGTTGCCTGTACTGTGCTGTCATACTTTCTCTTCTTTCACTGCTACCAGTGCATTATCTCCTGCACAGTTTGCTTTGAATCTACCAGTATTGGCACAGCACATTGGCTGACCTAAAAGAGAGGCCATCCCAATTTGTCACAGATCAGAAGAGGTGCAGGAAATAGAGTGACTAAATTTTATAGAACTTAGTGTCTATTCAGAAAACATCCTTCATGGCTTTGCAAATAGGCAAAAATGTCAAGTCAGCTCTCCTCTGAAGCCATTTGGAGACATTTGCAACAATCAATGCATGATTAAGTTTATTGTTTAGTAAACAGTTTGCAGACATTAGCCAGAAAAGAGTTATGGTGGCAGTTTACAAATAATTGCAATTGAATTAGGCAGACTGCAATGCAAAAGCAGTGCAAATAACTCGCCAATTCCATAAAATGTTTTGCAAACAGATTCTGGGAGAAAACAGAATGAGAAAAGCAGAAAATCCAGAAAGGGATGTTTTCTGAGTCTGCTCTGCAGATAGTGAGAGAGGATGCCCTCATATTTTACCACGAGACTGAAGTGCTAGTGAAAGGTGTTTATTTCTGCTTTGCCTCAGAGACAGAACTTGGCACAGACTTCAGAGGAGGAAAAAGGGGCATGACTCAGTGATTTGGCAGTTAAGAAATTCAATCGAACAAAAGTGGAAGAATAATTTTAAAATAGAGTATATGTGTTTGGACTGAGGGGGATTGTGGTGGGGAATCCTGACTTGTGGAAATGAATTAGTCATGGCAAGTGCAATCCATGTCCGAGAGACACCTTTGCCCAAGGTCAAGCAGCCATTATATATCTGGAATATGCTTAACCAAAGATGTTTATTTTATCAAATATGTATAACATATATATTCATATTTTATTAAATATATATTAAATATTTTATTAAACACATTATATAACATATATATTTAATTAACTGATATATATATAACACATGCACATATATAGTTATGTATATATAGTATATATATAATACAGCATATGTAACTATAGTATATGAATATGCATATGAATATTACATATCATATGCATTTAATAATATGCATACATAATAAATACATGGCATTTAATAATATATAATGATAAATAAATATAATATTTAATGATATATATCATGTCAGTATCAAGGTATCCTCTCCTATGCCAATGGGGCAAAAAGCATTATATTTGTTAGCCATGTGGTGTTTGCCTCCACCGAGCTGTTTTATTCATTTCTTGCCACTGACTCATGAATTGAAGATACAAATGCAACTATAGACACATTGGAATGAACCTAGAAATCAAATGAACAAAAACTTACACAATGCTTAAACTATACAGTTACTCACTGGAACTGCTTAGATAAGTATTCTTCAGCCACTTTAAGTTTGCTTTTATGTTTTTAAAAAACCACAGAACATTCATAAATAGTGTGAACATGATTTAGTGAGAGATTTTCTGGGTAAGAAGTACCCAGGGGGCTCTCGTGGTTAAAGGTTGGGCTTTTGTTTCAAAATGCATCCTGGACATGTGGTTTTCCTCTGCTAACCACACCCTTTATCATATGCTATTGATTTTGTAACTATCCAACAAGATTCTCAGATCTATGCATTTTGGGAAGAATAGATATCTAAAATAAACTCACGAGTCCAATCCTACATACGTAGTGATGGGACAATTGGTTGACATAATGACTCCTGTTCCTTCTGAAAGAATCCAGGATCAATCACACATCAATAAGAATTTGAAGTGGTCAGAAGTATGGATTAAGAACATGCATTTCCAACCCTTCTCCACAACATTTTGAAGTGTAACAACAGATGCATAATTTGTAGATTTACCACAAACATGTTTTAAGTCTACAGATCTGCATAGTAGCTGAGGCTGGGGAAATGGGGTGAAGTATATCATAACTGGACACTTCTTAGCGCTGAAACTAGATGCAAAAATCCACCCATCATTTCCAAAGACAAATTATGTTTATGCAGTGCCTAGCCTCATTTTGCCCATTCAAAAGTCTTACTCTCTGCCAAAATGACTTAGGGTGAGACAGATCATGCCCACAAATGGAACTTTGGAGTTGAAGCATTTGCAACATTTTAGTTGCAAAGCAATTCTGTAGCTTAGAAGTTGGCATAATAGGAAGCTTCTGAGTTGGAAACTAAATTAAAGAGAACATTAGATGACAAGGGGTCCAGGCGCTGTCTTTCCCTTTTACTCTTTGCTCTTGTGTCCCTGAAAAGAGCCAGCATTTTCTCTTTGCAACAGAGGGGAGAGAAGGATGTCTAGTTTCAGCACTTGTTGATCCCATTAACATGGAAGATTGACAAGAGGCAGACAATTATATCTGACATGAATATGGATATGGAGGGGATTGATGAAATGGAGACTCTTGCTAATGGAAGAAAGATGACCCCAACCTTTTGACAGATGTCAAGTAGATTGGAGTCCAGTGACGTTACAAACATTTAATCTGTATCACAAGAGAAGACAAACTGTATGACTGATAACCTCTTTATTTTTTATTGCATAATTTTTTACTCTAAAGTCTAGAAAGAGATAGCATTCTCAGCTTGCTAATGTGGGTCAGTATTATTCATCCAGAATTTCAATGGCACTGGGGCTTTTGTTAGTTGGTAGCCTCTTCTCTGGGTCAAGGAAGAAAAGAAATAAATAAAAAAGAAGTGACTAAAGAAATGATATAAATCAATACAAGAATCAAAACTCTTCAATGAGATTTTGACCTCAGTTACAGGAATGCAATTTCTGACTTTCTTTCTGAGAGGCATTAGTGACTTACTTAATGTATTATATGAAAGTAAGGTAAGTATGAAAAATGTACTTGAACTCCTTTTGGTTCTAAAATATAATGGAGACAGAAATTTTTTTTTTAATTCCAAAATAATATTTTACCCTTTTGAGATGGATGTGTGTATATGTGTATTTCTGAGTAAAAAATGTTTAAGAAAACAGTTTGGCCATGGGGTCTTCTGTAAGCACTCACATGTGGGAAATATGCATCTTCTCTGTGAGCTTTGAAAGATCTCAACTCCCTCCTTCCCTTCCTTACTTTGGTTTGTTTCAAATTTTCTTGAATTACACCTTATTTATTCTCCTCCCCTTAACCATTCCATTGAACTTGTTTTGAGTGCTTTCGTTAAACCAGGATGCTCTAAGGGTTTACATATATTATCTCATTTAATCCTTACGATAATCCCTTGACATAAGTAATATCATTCACCTCAGTTTACGGATGTGGAAACTGAGGCACAACTGGGTTAAGTAAATTGCCCGAAGATACAGCTGATGAGTTGGGGAGCCTGGCTTCCATCTCCAGACAATCTGATTCTAAGGCCACTACACTAAAGCTATTTTTATGGACCTTATCTCCTTAACTAGATTTTAAACCTCATAACTTGTTATTTGCAGTTCACACAATGCCTACTCTCCTGACACTGTAGTTGGTCATAGACTATTTATTGAATAAGTGGGTGAATGAACAAATAAATGAATACATGAACTCTACTTAGAAAGCTGGTGGAAAAAGTGGCCTACAGAAGATTGAGCAGGAGAGTGACTGACAAAAAGGATAAAATGGTAGTTAAGGATGATAAGAAAAGCAATAGAGTGTGGACTTTTCACTAGGGCTTAACGGTAGCCAAAACACTGGCATAACGATGTGGGCCAGCATAGATGCTATGGGAGTGAAACATGATGTCTGGTTACCTGAATCATTTTAAAGGGAAAATTTGGTGACTGCATGTAGAGACATGTAAATGGATATTATTGCAATGAAAAAAATCTAATTTTCTTAATGGAAAATATATGAGCATTTATTTAAAAGGGCTAAATCACTCATTATCTTACTGTCTGACAGTAAACAGAATGAACATTTTTAAAAAATTATCAACATTAATCATTGCGTGAAGGTCAATTTTAAAAATTAGACAAAACAATTTGCCCTCAAAATTCCAGCCCCAAAATACTACACTATATTATCCACTTTGAATTGCCAAATGGCTGATCCATTTGATTGTAGGAAACTGATCACTGATGTAAATACCCCGGTAAATAATCCAGTAAATAACCCAGTAAATAACTGAATTGACTCAGGTTGAGTCCAATTCCATCATCACAGGCATCAGTTATGTGGTAAACTTTGAGGATTCAAAAGCTGGGCACTCCCAAGCCTGATCTTCCAAACAGTGAGGCATTCCAGTGAAACATCATCTAATTTGACTCTACTGATCAACAACTCTCTCAACTCATTCATTCTACACAGATAAACATTACTTATGCAGCTCTTTATATGTCCCTTCTGCCTAGTTTCTTAAGAAACAACAACATTTTCACATGTTCATTAATGTTGCAAGCATCACCTATATTCTATAATGGTAGCTTTCTAAAACATATTAATTGATTGAAAAGTTGCATTGCAGATGCCAATTAAGTAGAGCATTTGTTTCTCAGCATAGTAATTTCAAATGCAGCCCACTACAAATTCATATATAATCATCTGGAATTATAAAACCAACACAGAGAGAGGAGACCTCGAGTTATTGCTTTACATCACATTTCCCCTGGAATTACTTCAAGAGATAAGCCTCCGCAGTTTCAGTAAAAAGAAATATATTGATATTTGTTCATGTTTATTTTTATATTTATTACATCTCTCCTCTGTGCCAGGAACTGTGCTTGGGGATGACTTTTAAATAGTTTTTTTTTTTTTCCAGAAATGCATCTGGCCATACATATGGCCAATGCACATATGTGCGGTTCTTCTATCAGGATAATTTATGAGACAATTGTTGTTGTATGAGTCAATCAGCTGCACAAAGACTGTCATCAGGAAAGTATTTATCCAGTAGATATTTGCCATAGCTTCAGTGTGTTTTCCCACCTGTCTCCACCAGCAGATTTTATCTTGTAGAATTTCAGGAGACATTTCTAGAACTTAAACTGTTTCTATAGTGTGAAAAGATACAACCTGAGCTGTGTTTCAGGTGTCAAGTTATTCCCAAATTTTATTAAATACCTAACATACACTCAAAACAGCCATTAGATATTAGGGGTCTGCAGTAGGAAAAGATTTTCCCCAGAAACTTAGACATTAAATTTGTAATTTACACTCACTTGTGGTTCTAGCGTTTGTAAATAGAAGACAAAGTCTATCAAAGAGTACTTGAAAGTGTTTTTTGATTATTCAGAATATCAAAAAGGAATTGTGAGAAGTTGAAAATTGCACAATTTCCTGGTTGACTCAGAACACCCAGGTTTGGACCTTGGTCTTTGGAGATCCATGACCGTATAACTTCTTTAAATCCCTGAAACTTCCATTGCAAAATGAAACTTTATCATGAACAGCTGCTATGATAATGAAATAATGGATATGAAATGCTTTAGAATTTATTCTGAAGTAACAATAGTTACTAGTATTATACTATCTTAATAATAGTCTAATATAAAGAGATAAATTATTGGGACTTCCCCGGTGGTCCAGTGGTTAAGACTCCACACTCCCACTGCAGGGGTTGCGGGTCCGATCCCTGGTCAGGGAACTGAGATCCCACAAGCCATGTGGTGCAGCCAAAAATAAATACATAAAAAATAAAAATAAAATACTTAGGCTAAAGCAGCAAATAATTTAAAAAACATAAAGAGATAAATTGTAACTAATCTTAAACTGTCATCATCTTTCCAAAATTCATAACCCATATCATTTACGCATAAGGACAATTGCAAAAATTCTTATAGATGGGTTGTATCCTGGAACCTCCTATATTTGAAGTAGAATCATATCCTTTATTCTCAATATAAAGGATATTGGTATATTCTCAATATACCAATATCTTGCTGATCCATTACTAAGGAATGATGAGTATGTGCTGAAGACAATATAACAGGGTCTGGTTTTGTCTTCTTTCCAAGGTCTGGGGTTAAGAGAATGGTTGATGAGGAAGGAACAGAGTGAAAGTTACTAGCCCACCTAACACTAAACCATAGCCTCTCTAGCTAGCACCCTGCTTTCCACTGAACATGTCTGTTTCTGAGGAACATTCCAATTGCAGCAACTTGAAGCAACTTCCCCAAAGTTAACCGTCTGTGGTGCTTACCTGCGGGCAGGTAGATGCAGCTCCCAGGGCCCCTGAGGATAGGCTGCCTCGGATAGCCCAGAAATGTCTGAATTTTTGATGCAGCAGACACTTCCCTGGGAAAGCAAAACTCACTCCAGAGTCCCCACATACAAATTATAGTCACCATTTAAACCATCATCACAGTATTTGAGGTTAGTAAAACATATTGCTTGAGCTATAAAACATTCTAAACTAGCATTCCAAATGTCTCGCCTCAAGCAAGCACTTAAAGTTTCAGACAGCTGGCACTGGAATCATAATAACAGTTTACACAAAGGGATTGGCTAAACATGATTACTGTTTTGATAATTTATTGTCAACAGGCATTATTGTGCCCTGATCCCAATGCTTGGCTTCCTTTCTTCTCTATTATCAACAGGTGACAACGAGAGTTGGTTCAGGTTATAGAGAAGGAACATTCAGTGTCCTGGTCCTAAGTAGATCACACACACATACATGCACACACACAGGAAGCACTGTATATTGTTATTAATTTCCATAATCCAATCATTTTTACTGTCTCCTTCCTATGAATTACTTTGTTTGTAAAGGGGAAAAATCTAAGGGTACTCTTCTTAGCACCCTTATTACAAGAGAAAAAAGAAAAAAAAAAGAGAAAAGGTTGGCTTCTTAAATACAATCTACATTCCCTTGGAATATCTACGGAATATCTAATTTCCCATGCCTCCCTTTGTGAAGTAGATAAAAGCAGCGAATGCCAGACTTTCTTTTGTACTTTGAAGCATGTACACAACACTGGCAGCCTTGTGTCCATTTAGGCGGATGGGTGCTGGTTCACCCAAGAGACAGACAGTACTGACAACAGCTATCTGCCCTTTAGCCAATTCAAAAACACAATATTTTGCAGCCTTATTAACATATTTTCAAGTATAAGAGATTTTCTGTTCGTTCCAGCTTGACTATTTTGAGCGATTTTATTTCTACAACAGGGAAATATGTATGACTGACATTGTCATTTTATTTTACTCAAACTGGACCCACTCACAGATTCCCTAACAGGATTAGAAACATAATATTATATTTTTAACATTAAAATCAAGCCCAACAAATTGTCCAGGCAAATTTGGTGCTCAGTCTTTGTGAACTGTTGGAAACAGCATGGTCATGTGCTTTACTGTTTTAATGAGAAAGCAGACATTACTTGTCTTTGGGGAGTGAGATGGTTCTATAATGCAACAGGTTTTGTTGGTTTGTGTCTTTCTGTACACAAAACGCTAAAGAAATTGGAGGGAGTCAGAAACAGTATGCTTGGATCAGTCAAGAGGGAATCAAAAGGACACTTCTGAGTACATTTGCATTTTTTTATTCTGAACATGACTTTTCCATTGACTTTAATTAAGGTTTCATTAACCCTGAGTTTGGAAAGCTTTTAATTGAGAGTGAATTTGCTTACTGTGCTTTTTTTTTTTTTTTCCGGCTGCAAAGAGAATCACTGTAACAAATGTCTCTTCCAACTTGATAGTAAAATTCAACTTTGTTCTACCTTTGCAGAAACTGGTTATAGATCCACTCTTAAGAAATGAGCCACACCACATTGATGATTTTTATCTCCTCATAAAGTGGCACAAATTTGTCTTCAGTACAATTCATAAGTATATTGCCTGCTGACAAATTAATCCAATTAGCAAAGGTGAAGGTTTATAATTGGGGTTAACTAGAATATAACTGGTCATTGCTAATCAACCCCCCCTCACCTCCCCTAGAGTGTGGTCCCCAAAGTTATTCGAATAGTCCCATTTAGTCTTCTGATCAAACCAGAGGTCGGACTTCAAAAATCCCTTTTCAAGAAAATAGGATAGAGCCACCTTTCCAAAGCCATGACAACAATGGAAGTTAGTGGCATGGTATTTTCCTGCTGTTTGGGAGAGTGAATATCCACCCCCCCTCCTCTCCCCACTCCCCTACTACTGAGAGTATTTTTATATAGTTCAAGTCCCTATTGGTCTGCAGTTTGCAGTGCGGTTTAAAAAGTAATACATCTTTTCTTAGATGTACCCCAGTTTCTGCTTTTTAATAGACATGATAATGAGCTTCTGGGTCTTCATTTCCCAGTGTGCAGAGAGCTCGAATAAATCTTCGATTGTTCACAACCCAGGAGAAGGTTCCAGAGCACTGGGATCCATTGAGGTCTCTCTAAACAACTATTGTTTAAGCGCATTTTTTTTTTTTTTTTTGAGCTTGGACTTTTCTGGTGCCATTGAATTTTTTTTCCCCAATATATTCTGTAGCATCTGCTTATAACGAGCTGAGACAGAGCGAAATTCGTTTTGCATTGAATCTGAATGAATGAATGTTCCCAACAGTTTTGGAGCGGCATAATATGCTATCTGTACTATTGGCTGTAGAAAAGATTTCCTGGTAGGTAAAAGGAAAAGAAAGCTTTATTCGAGATTTTCACAAAAATATGTCTGCTTGGGCAGTCTGGGTTTTGTTTCCTAGATTTCAAAATTTTGGAAGATGTTTTACTTTTGTGCAAGACCAAAGGATGCCAATGTGAAAATATGTTTGACCACACTGGGGACTATTTGCTGTTTTTGAAAACTGACTTATTTACATCTAGCATGATATAATTCCTTATTAACAAAGTGCTTTCCAAAAAAAAGCTAATTCAAAGGACTATCTAAAAACCTTAGACATATGCAATTATACATGTCTCTCAATTTTTCAGAAAATTAAAACATCCTCTGGTCAATTCCTGTTTTCAGTTTTTTTGACAAGTCTGAAAATAGAAATCATGAGAATGCAAAGACCTAGCGTTGCCAGGTATTTTTTATAAATTTAATGGAAAAATACATACTTCCTCTCACCCTTTTTTTTTTATTGGGGGAGGTGGCACAATGGCATCAGGTATATATTTTTATATGACCTCAGATTATGCTTAAAGGAACTTATATGACATTGACTAGAATTTTTGATTATAGTAGCTGAGGTGATTGATGATGCTTCTACTAATTCTAAAACAATCCAATGGACATTATCTTCATGTTACTAAAGACATAACCCCATCTATTTCCCTAGCCAGCTCAATCCGGTGGAGGTAGAAAAATAGTTTAGTTTAATTTTTTTATTTGTGTCCTTATAAAAATAAGAAGGAAAAAATGGTGACTTGAGCCCATCCCCAAAGCTTAACCAACTGACTATGATTGAATACTTTTTCTTATTACTGCTCACTGGGATCTTCTTATGAATTGCACATTTCATTTTTATCCAGGACCTGGGGATATGGGGCAACAGAAGAATATTATTTGAAATTTGGCACACCACAGTCTATAGAAAGCTGCACAGCACCATTGTGGAAGAGTTATAATTTTAATTCTTTTTACAATGACAAGATTATTCTGAAGTTAAATTATCATTCTCTGTTAAACCAAACAGCACTGTGGCAGTTTTAATAGGACGAGGTGGCTTATTCTAATTGGTAGGATCTGTAGATTCCTATGCTGAACTTTAGATCTAAGCATTTCTAAGTTAATAGGGTGATTGGAGGGGAGGGATAAATTTGCAATCTGTTTGGGCTGAAATGGATACTTGGTGCCATGAATACTCAGGCGGCAAGCCATCATTACCATTATTACTGTCTACGTGATAGCCAGGTAGAAGCACCTCCTCTTCCTCTGGCTTCTCCAGGTAATCCCTAAGCAATTAATTCCTGAAAAACAGTAACGACCAAAGATGTGGGCTTTTATAATATCAAAGGAGGATGCCTTTGACCTCAGTCGGTGGAAACGCTGCGTTTGAAGAATCCCAAAGTTTTAAGAGCACGTATGCTTGGCTGAAATGAAACAAATCAGTTCTGTAACATCCTGGTACACAACAGAATCTGCTACAACTCTGTTTTTCGGTATGAGCTTCAACCGTGATAGTCTCTGTTTATAGAATCTGTGTCAACAGTAGGGTTTTATTATATGACTCATTTGAAGATTCCAGGCTTGTGATTTTGTTAGCAATATTTTTCTGGTTTTGCATAAAAAGAAAAAAGAAAACAGAGCAAGTTGTTTTTCCACAGATGATATAATAGGGGTATTAAAAATATATAAATAAGTAAGCATCAAGAATATATATATTCAGGACTGAAAAAAAAGCAAAAAATTCAGAACCATAGTAGAATCAAAAGTACAAACTTACTTTGTGTACACTACTTAGCAGCTTATATTTCCAGTATGTAATATGTCTTCTTCCTGAAGGAAATTCGTGATGAAACAGATCAGACAACTTGGCAAATCCTTCAAAGTGGAAAACTGGGAATTTTCATTGCAGGAGACATGCTACAGGCACTCATAACTCCCCTTTGAGCTAGAATTTGGCCCCTGCCATCAGATATATATACTAATTGGTGATGTTCCCCTTTCAGTGTTTCTACATTTCAGTCTTCTTTCTATACCTAGTCTCGCTAAATAAGACAATTTCTGAAGTCAAGGACAAAGATCTTCCAGTTCTTCATGCCCTTTAAGAACAAGGGATAAAATACTATGAGCCAAGTACTAGAACCCCTATCTCTTGCCTCAGAATTCTCATCACATTTTGCGCCACTTGCAATGCACTTATCACATTTTATTTCATCTTAAATAGTAATAGTGTATACTCTCTTCAAAGGCAGGCATTGTACCTTATTCAACTTTGTATTCTCCTTAAAGGTACACCTTTAAGGAAAATACACCTTTCTATGTGTTTGAATTAATAAAAGTAAGCAGTCTTCAAAGAATATTGACAAATTCAATGGACATGAGAATATAAATTTCTGCTGCTTGAGATTAACATTTAAAATCACCAATAATTCATCCAAGACTCACACTCACAGCTTGAAATGTCTGCAGATTCCCCAGGACAAGGAATCACAGAAAGGAGGAACCTTGATGGCCATGAGCAAACAGGCAGGCAGCTTATTCACAGGACAATACTCCTATTTCCTTTAAGATCATACCCCCTATCACCACATCCCTTTATTGCTGGAAATATTAAATTGTAATATGAAGGTGGATAAATGGAGACTAGTGCTTTACACCATTAGTCCTTCCTTTGATTTTAGACCTTAAATCTTCCCGATCAAATAGACACATCTGAAAGAGTTATTTTCTGATGGCATTAGAATGAGAATCAGTTTGTCACTGTATCTAGCCTAGAATAGTCCTTCAAGGAGAGGGGACACAAGATGGTTACATTTTGATTTATGAGTTGGGAATGCGAATAAAGTGAGAAGAGTTCTGGAAGGGAGAATCTTGATGGGGTAACTGTTATATTAAGGCCAGAAAGGTATGGAGAGGTAATGTCTAGTTTTATAAAGGGCTTTTATGTGATCTTGAGCATAATTGCATGTGATTGCTCCCCGAAATTGTGCCAAAGCTATTTGATTCAAGGTATGTTGGGGTATCTCAAACACTCCCCATAATATTTTTTGTATTTTTTCCTAGAATAAAAGAAAAATAATTGCAAAATCCTACGTCAATGTTTTTTTCTAGTTGTATGTCTCATGTATGACTTGAAAATAAGAATGTAAATGAAAGGAATCTCACTGGTCATTTATGCAAAATTCTTGGGGCGGATGGCAAATCTTCAAGGATGGATAAATTATTCATCCAGAGAGAAAAGAGAGACAGAGAGGAAGAATGATTGGGAGGGAGGGGGGAAGGGAAGACAGAAGATGAAAAGTTTAAGATGTTGCTTTCAGCTTTCCATGTTTCTAATTGTTAACACCAAATTCCACCCATTCCAACGCATGAGCTTTTCTCTCAGGCTCTCCTTCTACTATACAATTCTGTTTCTTGGTGTCTCTATACCCAATACACATGTATAACCCAGACACACACACTCACACAGACACACACACCACAGAATTTAGTTTCCTTATTCTGTTTATTTCCAACAGCAGAAACATGAAGCAGTGACAAGATGGTCAGAATTTATATCAGACTACGAACTCTTGTATGAATAGCCTCAAAATCAGGTGGACCCAGTTGTTTACTGAAAGACATTGGTGTTTATGTCTATGACCTTAGTATCCATCTTCAAGATTTCACATTTTGTATTTCGAAACAGGCTCCATTCAAATTTTTGGAGGGGAGAAGAGGACAATCTCAAAAAACACTGCCACTTATTTGGGGGACCTTGAACATGTTTCTTAGACATCATTTTTCCCATTTTATTGACAAAGAAAAATGAGACTGCCTGGCAGGATTATTGCAAAGGTTGATAAAATGTGAAATCACCAAATAGGGTGACAGACACATAGTGGAGACAATAAATGGCTGTTTCCTCCCTCTTCTCCAGCATTCCTTTACTTGGATATATATGTGTTCTAAGAGTCCCTTGCAGAAATAATAATAAACTTTGTATCTTTAACCAAGTCAATATGAATTTTCACTTTTGTTACATCAGGCATATGAAAGTCTTGTAAAAGCAGAAGCACAGTGAGAAAGATGCATGGATTATCACAGCAACCTTCTTGAAGAGGGCTTCTGGACGGCAGAAGAAGTTTCCACGGTTAGGCAGCTCTATCATTCAGAAGAAAAAGGACAAAGGAAGTCTCCAGAAATTGTTCTTGGCTAGAGACACTCTTCATAGTGTCAATATTTCTTGGATTCTTCCACCTAGATTCTTAAAAGATCATAGAAGAAATGAAAAACCATATAAGTATTCTTTTCCAAATATATTTCAATGTCCCTGTCAATATTCACTTGGGATCCACCATTGATTTGGAGATTGTCAGAGGACATGTGGTCCAGATTAATAGCCTAAATTAATTAATTAGATTCATTGTCTCATTGCCTTCATTTCTCTTCCTCTGTCTTCCTTTCCCTCATCCCTCCCAATTGCTTTTCCTCTGTGTCTTTCCTTTCCCTTCTGGAGGAATAATTTATCCATCCTTGAAGATTTGTCATTCCCCCAAGAATTTTGCATATATGAGCTGTGAGGTTCTGCTAATTTACATTCCTATTTTGAAGTCATACATGAAATATACAGCTAGAGAAAAAAATTGATATGGGATTTTACAATTATGTTCCTTTTATTCTGGGGAAAAATGTAAAAAAATGATGGGGAGCGTTTGAGATAACGAGAAACCCCTATGCACACTGAATCAATTAGCCTTGGCGCAATTTTTGGAGCGATCACATGGGTCGGTCAAGGAATTTACTGTTCCAAGTGGGAGAAGACTCACCACACACTAAGGGGGGGGGGGCAGAGTCAGTGGGTCAACATTTATGATTTCTCCAGGATCACCATTTTGAGTTTTCCTCAAATCTATTGATATTTCTACTGCAGTGAGAGAGAGACAAGAAATAATTTACCACCTGTACCCATGAATTAATTACAGAGACTGAGTCTTCTGAAGTTCCAGAAAGGCATTAGCTTTGTTTATGTTTCAAGTAAGCCATCCTATATAGGTAAAGATCCTCTTTACCAGGCTCTAAGTTTTAATAAAAAGTAACTACATCAGTCTTGCAGTTTTAAAATGGAGAATAAAATAATGAGGATGGAGAGGTGATTTAATACATGGAAATTGAAAAATATAGCTACAAGCCTTTCTTTCCTCCTTTTTCCCTGCATCCTTTCTCCATCAACTACTCATGTCTCCTCCTCCTGTCCTGATGGGAAGGCTGCTGAGCAGAAGACAATCACCATGAAAGCAGCTAATCATGGGGCTTTTGCCAGTTAATCAGTATCTCTGTGGCTGACCATTGTTTACAGACGGAAGGGGTCCCAAGATTCTTGATCTCAGATACTGGAGGGCTGCAAGTCATGGCCTTCAGCTCTCCAGCAAGCCGCTGCAGCCTCGATTTAATTAACTGCCTATCCCTGCCCTGGTGTGACTTGCATGGCCGGGAAGGTGTTTCCCAAGGAAATCAGAATGGGGAGCAGAGCGGGAAAGAAGGAAAAAAAAAGGTGAGTTCAGGAGGGCAATGAGGCGGGGGTTAACAACGCTGCTTAAGATCAAGGGCTGGAGTGCTGAGATGCTGCCAGACTTGAAAACTTTAATTTACTGTCACTGTTAGCCCCCTTTGAGGTTTATGGTGGTATTTATATACACAGCATCAATCACATGAAACAAGGAGGGGATTTATAGTTTGTTTTAAAGACTGCAAATGCAATGTAATGCAAATAGCTTGCCTCATGGGCATTTACGTTTAATGGGAAAATTACAGATGCAAAAGATTGGTAGAACAAATTTTAAATTGACTTTATTACATCTAGTGCTTTTCAGAGAATACTATTAAAAAAAAAAAAGAAAGATATGGTAATGGAGTTCTACACTGTAGCCTGACAACTTAAATTCTACTTGACTTTTTTTTTTTCCTTATATCTTCCTGCTTACATTACTCTTACAATAACTTTGGCTGAAAATTCCCCAGGACCATAAACTGATTAGAAATTTGATTTGTCTTTATTTCATTTCAGATTACTTTTTTCTAGATCCAGCCAAATAACAGATCCATATAATGTATATTCATATGATATCACGGTGGCATATGCATTTATAGCCTATGCCATGACTCCTTTGTATATTAATATGTGAATGCCTTTAATCAAGATTTAAAGTTTTTGGATAGATTAGTTCTCTTGTCCTCATTTTCTTAAAACATATTTGTGTTTGTGTGTGCACACGTATGCATGCACGCATCTCAAGGGATAAATTGTTCTTTGACTTTGAACATTTTTGGTAAAGATCTTTTTCTGAGCTGTGAACACCAAAGGTTATCACTTTATGGTCATTGAGTTGTTTGCATGGGATGAACAGGTGGTCTCAGCTTGTATTTTGGCCAATGCCTGGTGCCCCCTGCACGGAGCTGACATTTAAATCGGTATTACCACTTGATCAGAGGAAAGACAAGGGTTAAATAGGCAGGAGCCGGCGCTTTGCTCGCACTATTGGCTGCAGAAGCTCCATCCTCACCTGTGCAAAAGCACAGTCTTCTTATCAGTTAATGAAAAACATTTCCATGGATAATCTGGCCATCACCAATTAGAAGCTGCATCTATACTATATTCTAAAAGGTTTTTTAATGTTGATTTGTTCTTTATTCCTGCCCTCTTTCACAAAGGACTCGAGGTAGCTTACAAAGATGCACATGACTGTAAATACAAGAATTTTGCAGATATATTCTATTTTTTAACTCCGCAACTTTGTCTCATAAACCTCTAATTTTTATATATTTTGCTCATATATATTCTAGTATTCATAGAAACCTCTTTCAGTAAAAATACTGTTACGAAGGCACACATGACTTGCAGAATTTTCCTGTTTTTGTAACCATTTGTTTATATTCTAAATAATGACCAACTAAGCTTAGAAAGGAATATACCTTTTCAAGAAACTTACGGGGCTTCCCTGGTGGCGCAGGGGTTGAGAGTCCGCCTGCCGATGCAGGGGACACGGGTTCGTGCCCCGGTCCGGGAAGATCCCACGTGCAGCGGAGCGGCTGGGCCTGTGATCCGTGGCCGCTGGGCCTGCGCGTCCGGAGCCTGTGCTCCGCAACGGGAGAGGCCACAACTGTGAGAGGCCCGCGTACCGTACTTGAAGGTGACAAGGAAGTTCCTCTAATGCTATGTTCATATTTGACCTCCAGATCCTTCTGCAATAAGACTAATAAATTAAGGCTGGGTTTCATTGTGCTTAGCAGTGAAATTCGAAATAACAGCGGTAAATGTAAGAAATTGATCTCTCCTGTTTCAGGCAAATCAAGGCAGCTGTGGTGGCCCTCTTCCACAAAGTTCAGAGGAACTCATATCCTTTCTACTTTTTTGCTTTTTCATAGGTGACTTCCATTCTGAAAGTTACTTCCTGTTCAAGATGGTGGCTCCATTTTTATCCATGATGTGTTTATTTTAACCAGAGGGTAGAGAAAGGCTCAGCCCCTGCTTTAAAGACACTTCTCAGGAATTGCAGACACTTCTACTTTCACCTCATTCACCAGAATTTTGTCACATAGCCACACTTAGCTTCATGGGAAGGAAAAAATGTACTCTTATTTTTCCTGACAGCTGTAAGTTCAATTAAAATTTTGGGATTCTGTGCTAATGTAAAATTTGGAAGATGAATATTAAGCAAAAAACAACAGTATATAACAGCAGTCTATACCAGAGTCGACAAGGTTACTTTTATCGATATTTTGACTCATACTAATCCTTACACTCAAGAGTTAGGTTAGAATCTGTGTCTACTGATAAGATGACCAGAAGAGGCAATTTAGCTGTGTGAGGCTCCGATCATCAACTATATAGACTTAACTCCATTCATGAGACAAGTATTTCTGTTTTTAGCATTAATGATATGCTGTGGTCTGAATTTTTTTTTTTTTTATTGTATTTATTTTTTTTTGGCTGCGTTGGGTCATTGTTGCTGCACTCGGGCTTTCTCTAGTTGTGGCAAGCAGGGGCTACTCTTTGTTGCAGTGCTCAGGCTTCTCACTGTGGTGGCTTCTCTTGTTGTGGAGTATGGGCTCTAGGCACGTGGCCTTTTGTAGTTGCAGCACGCGGGCTCAGTAGTTGTGGCATGTGGACTCTAGAGCGCAGACTCAGTAGTTGTGGCGTACGGGCTTAGTTGCTCTGTGGCATGTGGGATCTTCCCGGACCAGGGCTCAAAACCGTGTCCCCTACATTGGCAGGTGGATTCCTAACCACTGTGCCACCAGGGAAGCCCCATATGGTCTGAATTCTTAAAATTGGACAGGTACAGGCATGATTTCAAGATTTGCCTCATTAGCTTCTTAGTTTATATCTGAGTGCAGTTGCTCAAATTTGCTTCAAAGCAAAACAACATGCATGAATTTTTCCTAATTCAGCAAACAGTTGTGGGGCGGGCATATTTGACCTGATATAACAACAACAAAGCTGTCAGACTAGTTTCCAGTCTTCTACTCCTTCATGCAGAGTCATTGAGTATTTACGAAGACCCCAGCATTTGCAAGGCATTTGGCTTAATCAATTAATTCATTTAATCCCCAGGGTGAGGGAGTAGGTAGTGGCAGGAAGGTACGATTCCCTGCCTCTCTTCACAGATGAGACTCTGAGGTTCAGAGTAGTTAACGAAATGCTAGTTACTATCAAGACCAACATTACTGGATTGGAAAACCAGGCTGACTGAGAGCAAATAAGGGACATCTCAAAATGTGTATTTGAACAGAAATCAAAGAAAAAAGCCATGAAATTATATTAGCAGCAGTAATGTAACTACCTTCAAATGATTAAGCAACCTTTAAAATGCAAAGGCAAGTGACCAATTAAGACTTGAACCTTTGATCTGTGACTTTGCTAGTAGCCTTGAATTATTAAATTAAAAGCTAAGAGACACAAATAACTTCATTAAGTTGATGTCTCAATAGATAGCAATAGATCTATTAAAGATAAATTGTGAGAGGGTAAAACTCCTTCCTACGAAATTGCTTCCTGTTTTTGTTTTGCTTTCCTTCATAAAATTAAAGGAAATTCTTCAAAAAAGAGTGTACAATTTAGAGTGAAAGATGTAGTTTTCCCCCTTCAAATTTATTTTACCTATAGGAGGCATTAGACCTGCATAAAATTTTCCACAGTTTAGGGGACAAGTATGGGGGATGAAGAAAATATGCAAAATTTGTAAGATACACAAATATCTTACAGTTTTGCAATGTTTACAAAAGTCTATGATCACATGAACACATTTTGCAGGTTTCTCCCAGATCCTGGAAGGGGCCAGGCAGGTGAGGGCCCTGGATCATTCATTGGCTGGCGAGGATGCCTCTCATCTCGTCTCCAGATAATGAGGCCACGCCCACTAGAGCATCACTATAGCATCAGCACCCTCATGCCAGCACCCTGTTTTCCAATGAACACAAATTGATCCACCAGAGTCAGATTTCATTTTCTACAGTTTGAGAGATACTTCTAAATGTTACAACTTTTCAAGAGAAACAAGAACAAAGTAGCCTGGATAGATGCTCAAGCATGAATTTGCATCAAGAGAGGGGATAGGAGACAACTTCATTCTATTATTCTAAACACTGCTGGAGTATTCTAATTTTTTCAATAAGCATGTCTTATTTGTTCTAATTTAAAAATAGTTATAGGGGAAGTCTTCATCCTAAGAAAAATGACTATGATGCATTTCTAAAATTTATTTTATTGAAGTATAGTTTACTTACAATGTTGTGTTAATTTTTGTTCCATAGCAAAGTAACTCAGTTATACATATATATATATATATATTCTTTTTCATATTCTTTTCCATTATGGTTTATCACAGGATATTGAATATAGTTCTCTGTGCTATACAGTAGGACCTTGTTGTTTATCCATTCTATACATAATAGTTTTCATCTGCCGATCCCAAACTCCCAATCCATTTCTCCCCATATGATGCATTTTTTATAGACTAAATATCTACCGAGTTGCCCTCTTTTTCCTCATGTAATTAGCTGTGGAAGTAGTTTGGCTTCTAAAGCAAGCACTCTCAAAATATTGGCAGGATAGAGGGTGAGGCATAGTGTAATTGCTAACTACCCTCTACTTTAACCTTTCTGCCAACTATCAGAATCACCCAGGCCTTTGGGAAAATTTCTTCAGAAAAGCGAACTGCTACCACCCAAATGCCATCACAATTTCTAAGGGAGAGATTCTAAAAGTAATGCCACAGAGAATCATAAGCACCACATGGGAAGTTGTTAGGAATGCATGTTCTTGGGCCCACCCCATACCAACTGAGTCAGAAACTCTAGGAGGGAAGACCAGTAATCTATGTGATGCTGATGTACACTCAAGTTTGAGAACTATTTCCTAAGAGAAAATCTAGGGTGAAAGCTGGCATTTGATACGTATAGTTCACCCCTATTATTCAATAATGGTTCTAATTCATGGGTTGTTTTCTATGATTAAGTTCTCCAGGCTTTTCATTTTGAAAATTTTATGTAAACTTAGGGAAAACTACAGGTTTACTAAAGATAGGTCTGTGGGTATGTTTATGCTTCCTTTGCTTTTTTTATTTTTCATTTTTAAGCACAAAAAGGGAAACTGAAATTAATTTCCATATGTCAAAATTCATTACAAAAGAGGCCTGGGAAGGATATACAGAAAGTCATTTAACTGATGACAGAAAGTAGGCCCATGACCATGGTACCCAGATGTTGGGGTTTCAGGAGAAGCAACATTTTTTTTTTAACATCTTTATTGGAGTATAATTGCTTTACGATGGTGTGTTAGTTTCTACTTTATAACAAAGTGGATCAGCTATACATATACATATGTTCCCATATCTCTTCCTTCTTGCATCTCCCTCCCACCCTTCCTATTCCACCCCTCTAGGACAACATTTTTTTTGTTGTTAAGTACTTTCTTTTTCTTCTTTTGCTTTTCTTTCATTTTTGTTTGTTTATTTCTGAGTAAGGACATTCCATTTTTTTATAGTCTATTCAATAGTATCATCATTTTTGTCTAAAATATTTTAGTACCAGAAAAAGTATATATTTTCAGTAAAACAGAATGGCTCTTCCCAAGGTAATATTGTTGGCAAACTTACATGAACATTTTGACCACAGATTATAAAACTTTAGTTAGTGCAGGGTCTTTGCTTGAAAAGAGGACCTTGACAGTTAAAAAGAGTATGTCTCAAGACTTTCACAAATACCTATGTTTGCTGACTAGCATTCCTTTGTTGTTTGAGTTTCTGGCTCCTCATTGAAACACAAGGCCCTTCAAAGCCCTTCATTCAACAAATATTTGAATGCCTACTGTGAGTCACACAATGTTCTCCATGCCAAAATGCTGCCATGGTCCTGGTAGCCAAAGCAGCCTTGCCCCCAGGGAGTTTATGTTCTAGTGAAAGAAATGGACAATTAAGCCAACACATTGTACACTTTCAGGTGGTGGTACCTGTGTGAGGAAGAACAAAGCAAAGGTTGAGAGAGAGTGTTATGGACTGAACTGTGTCCCCCTCAAATTTATATGTTGAAGTCCTAACCCCCCATAGCTCAGAACATGACTATATTTGGAAATAGCGTCATTAAAGATGTGATTAAGTCAAAAATGAGTTTCTTAGGGTGGGCCCTCGTCCAATCTGACTTGTGATCTTATGAAAGAGGAGACCAGGATGGAGACACACAGAAGAAAGACCTGTGAAAGCACAAGGAGAAAACAACAATCTGCAAGCCAATGTGAGAAGCCTCGGAAGAAACCAGTATGGCAGACTCCTTGATCTTGGATTTCTAGCTTCCAGAAAGATGAGAACATGCATTGCCATGGTTTAAGTCACTCATTCTGGGTACTAGGTTTTGGCAGCCCCAGCAAACTAATACAAAGGGTCTTGAAGTTGGTAAGAGGTGGTCTCTCACAGGAGCATTTTTGTACTGACATTCAGTGCAGGAGTGAAGCATGCATAAATTGGGGTCTTGTGCACTGCAGGCCAAAGGACCAGCACAAGTTTCTTATGTACATAGCCTTAAACCACAGGCTAGCCTCCTTTTCAATTATTCCTACAATTTCTTTATCCATGGATGGCCATTCTTCATAAAGGAGTCAAGTTGAGAGGTAGATGCTTGTTTATCCACTAGACAACTCAACTACAGAAACGACTTGTTCCCATAGATTTTCCTATCAATACTGGATTAAAACTTGTATCTCAGTAAAAGTTCTAATGGGTGCATGCCACCATCATTCTGATTTGCTCAGAAATGATTGTAATCTTAAAAGTCACATCCAATTACACCACTCTCTACTTTTATGGTAGAGTGGGTACATTAGTGCTCTATTTTATTTGATTGCAAAATGCTATTATTTATTTAAATTTTGTATAGAAAAGCTATTTTGATTGCAAGTTATAAAGTAACTATTTATTATTTTTATGATTTTTAGTTTCATATATACTTGGCTTGTTAAAAACTCTGGTGTCTCACTATTAGGCTAGCCATCTGACGCCAGTTTATTCTGGTTTCTTTTTGGGGGGGTTTAATTTATATTAATAATCATATCCTTTAGTGGTAAGAAGCTTCTTTAACAGACTGCTATTATGTATGCTTCTTGCAATCTGGCATCAGAAGTTGTCAGTCTGCATTGCAGCACTATTTTGAAACTAATTCAAAGAGGCATTATTCCTCGCTTCTTCTCCACAGGCTGAAGGCCTGCTCTCATCTGGGAACTGCCCAGCAAGAGCTGCAGGCCAAATCTGGCTTGAATTTATCCAAAGAGCGGCCTTAGTGTTCACATTTCAACACTGAAAGGGCTATTGAATTCCACTACCACCCCCAACCAACCTCTTTCCTTCTTGAAGGTTGACTGTCTCCCACAAAGGAACTTGTAGGGTTTTTTTTTATTAACTTGTTCAAATCTTTGTAATGGACTGTGATTAGGCATTTTATCTTATGCATCTAGTGATACAACATTGAATAGAGCTAAAGACACAAGCGACTGGTCCATGCCAGCAGAAAGAATGAAATGAACGATTTTGGTATAATTTTTGGATGGCCAGTCTAATTTTGAGACATAAATATGATCCAGCTTATTCATCCATAAGTTGACCCAATTGTGAGTTTGGGGTAGATCAAGATGTTTTTGACATTGCTCAAGTATATCAAGACCTGTTTCTTCTGCAGTTTTCTTAGGATATATAGACCCCCATGGACATCTCCCTTTCATTATGGACATGGAAATTATAGCTGTGATTATTTAGTATTTAATGCTCTCTAATTGCTTCTTACACATCATTCTGCCTTTGCTAGTTGGCAGAGAGCTATTTGAGTTCAGAGAAATATGTGATAAGCTCATTCTGGACGATCCTGGCCTCTAGGAGTTTGCTGCTTGGGCATAGGAAGCGGTTGGAAATTGCTAGTTGGTAAATTAATGAATCATTTTCTTCCCTGAGAGCTTTTGCAAACATTTGTCACTGTTATTTATTTATTTGGCCTTGATGTCAGGTCCCACTATGATTATGTCCCATGGAGGCTGGAGTATACACTTTATTTTTTAATAACGTATAAAAACTTTGAGGAAAGATTGTCTATAAGACAGGCATTTAGAGCAATACTTCATTCTCCCAGCAACTTTAGGAAATGAGATGGTATTAGGAGATGAGCTCCATAAGGACAGGGATACACTTGCTTTTGAATTCTTAAGGCTAACCATAGTGCCTGGAAGATAGTAGATGCTTAAAAAAATATTTACTGATTAAATGCATGTGGAGAGGATTTTTATATTATTTCAAATAACAATACATACAACTGTTTCTTATGTTTGCAGAATAATATCACATACTTCTTCCTGGCATGAACCTCCCGCTACCACCCCATTTCTTCATATTTAAAACAAAGTATTTTTTGAAATGCTTTGAGCTAAAAGATTGAATCTTTCAAAAGGCATATTAGGAAAGAGGCAGAGGGCAGACAATTGGCAAAACTGATTTTCATGAGAGAAAAATCAAGAATATTTAGGTTTGGATACACCACGCAAGATGTGAAAGAGCCTGTAAAGGAAGAAACATTCAAGCAACAGGACTGCAGGGTAAGAATCTGTAGGGTCTACAGGCCAGGGCTGGGGCAGAGCAGTGTAGGAGAGGGGACTTTAATGACAAACACATTTTACATTTTAAGTTGTTTTCTCTGCCATAGTGTGAAGTTATTTCTCACATCACCCTGATCACCTCAAACCCTCAATAAAGTCCATGCAGTCCTAAAAGCCTACTGCTAATGCTGCTTGTGAAAAGAGCAAGGAAAAGAGACTGGTGGCCAATGTGTACAGAAATGAAGCAATAGCCACTGTGGCTGAGATCTGGAGTTCTGTAGGCATAGAAAATAGGATCAAAAGAAACTACTCCCCTGGAAATTGACAGAGATCTCAAAAGGGCCAATTTATGGAATTTGTATGCATAATTCTATGAAAGGGTGTTCAAACCAGTTTTCCTAAACTTTCCAACCAGAGGATTACCTTAGTTGATATTCAGGCTGCAAGTGAATAAATGCTTTATTTTATACTAAGAAGTATAATTTCTAAATAATGAATATATTTAAAGTATACTTTTTCTAGTTATAGTAATCAAGTTCAAGGTAAAAAACTTATAAAACTAATATTAGCAAATAGGAGAAAGTGAAAAATACCCTTAATCCCTTCCTCTAAATACAACTACCATTCATAGTTTGTTAGTTACTTTTCCAGACCTTTTGCCCAAATCCTTAAATTGTGGCTGCCCTTGTGACTTAACTGCACAGAAAATGACAGGGTTGCAATTCCATACCTAGTCTTCAAGAAGCCTTAGACACTTCCACTCTTTCTCTTAAAACTTGTCTTTGCCAAGTAGGCAAGCTCAAGGCTTGTTACCATGAAGAGGAATACTAGTTGTCCTAAACAAAGTTGTCCTACCAGCATGCAGCTTGTCAACTCACACACATGAGAGAGTCCAGCCTAAATAAGCAGAACTGACTTCCCAGACCACAACCAGCTATAGGTACATGAATAATTCCAGTCTTATCCAGAAAAACTACCTAGCTGACCTTCAGACTCATGAGAAATACTAAATGTTAATTGTTTCAAGCCAATGAGTTGTTGAGGAATTTTGTCACACAGCAATAGCTAACTGCTACATCTCATTTTATAGAGAACAAAATAAACTTCACTAAAGATTAAATTACTTGCTCATGTAACATACCATATAAAGACAGAATCAGAAATTCAATCCAGTGTCTTCCATGTCCCAACACAGTGAGTGATTTTTTCTCCTGATACATATCTTTCTAAAATAGTTTTCATACATTCCTTTTTTTTTAAACTGAAGATACTGTATCTAATTTAAATTTCCCTTTATACTTCTTCTGATAGCTTCAATATAGGATATAATTTTTCTTTTATATTAAATGTATAAACTGCTTCTCTCTCAAATTTTTGCATTTTTTTTCTCTTTGGTAAGTTCATATATTTTATTAAATTCTAGATGTTCTCTGAATAGTTCTATGTTAACTTGACTTCAAAATTTGTAAACTATTTATTCCCTACTTCAACTTATTTTCCTTTACATACACACAACACTGTTCCTTGACTTCTGTCTTGTTCAGGGATATCCCCAACCCATGACCAAAATCTTGAAGCCATCTTTAACTTATTTCTCTCCATCATAAGCCATTAACATAGCATGGATTTCTCCTTCAAGATGTCTCAGGTTATCTTTCTTTCCATTCAAGTCCATGGACATACCCCTAATACAAGTTGTTTCTACCTATACATGATGCTTGCAAATTCCATGCCATCATTCTTCTAGTGGGAGAGGGTAGAAAGCTAAAAGCTCTAACCTCCAGACTTTTCTTCAGTTATGGATGTGGATTAGTTCTGTCACTTGGATGCACTTATATAGGATTTGGAAGGCAGAGGGACAACATTTGTCAGATCCCTGACTGCTTTTTGGCTGTTTCTGTCTGAAAACTAGACTGTGGAAACTGAGGTTTGGTAGAGGCAGGGTTATAGTTTCCATTCTCTACAAATCCCTGAGTTTTGAGAGGCAGTTGAAGCTGAAGCACTGGCCTCAGAAATAGTAGATTTGTTGCCAGGTCCATTCTTTGGTATTCTGGGAGCTTCCCTGATTTGCCAACCTAGGTCCCATTCCTTCAATGTTTCCAATGATTTTGTAAACACCTAATTTCTTGTATTAAATCCTAGTTTCTTTAAAATGTCTAGAGTCATTTCTAAGAATTTGAAAAATATAATGAAAACTGATCCTGGAATACAGATCTTTGTCCCCCCAAAATGGAGAATATTGATTTTATCCA
The DNA here is from genome assembly GCF_937001465.1 of Orcinus orca. Lineage (NCBI taxonomy): Eukaryota > Metazoa > Chordata > Mammalia > Artiodactyla > Delphinidae > Orcinus > Orcinus orca. The sequence goes on from NC_064560.1 coordinate 71,410,674, forward strand.
AATGTCACTCCATCATTTATACTTGTATTTATCTGAAAATTGTTATACCAGGATCAATTAAGTATTGGTGGAAAATGAAAACGTTCACCCCTAATAAATCACAATCTTTAGAAAGGGCCTAGACATATGTATTTTAGGAAGCACCTCAGGGATTCTTATGCACCCTGAAATATGGGAATCACTGATTTATAATAATTATGCAAGTGTTAGACTTCAAAGAAAATCTCAGTAAATAGAAACTGTGTGTGTTCCATTTATTAACCCACACAATTAAGCTAGATATTAATAACAAAGCACTACATCATAAAAAACATGTAATTGAGAAGTTTATGTATCCTACCCACTAGATTATCTCAAAGAGGAAAGGAAAATAAAATTACAAACTTGTTAGGCCATAATATATATTACATCATTACATAGCATCAGGCAATGAATGTAGCCAAAGATGTGTTAAGAAGGAAATTTGCAGATGCAAACACTTAAGTTATTAAACAGAAAAAAATAAAATAAAATAAAGTCAAATAAAGAAGTTAGAAAGAGAATAACAAAACAGAAACCAAAGAAAGTAGGAGAAAAAGAAAATAAAACTAAAGCAATATAAATAAAATTGAATAAGGAAACAAAGTGGAACTGAAAAATAAATATAAGAATTGATATTTGAGGAAAATATGCTAAAAACTGTCAAATCTATTCAGAAATAAAATAAATACAAAAAATAAATACAAAAGTTTTTTAATGAAAACAAAATAATACAGAAAACTTTTTGATATTTTGAAAACATAAAAATTTTAGAAACTTTTATTAGGATGTATAAATCCTCAAAATCAATTCTAAAAGGGTTTGTATATGTGTGCATGCAAACAGACAAAAGATAAAGGAAAAATGACAAAATTTTGATGATTAACCTCCAAGTAACATGACTACATGATTTTATAGGTGTATTTCTATTTTATTTTTCCCATACTATAAGCTGTAAAAAGATAGAAAACTTCTCAATTCATTTTTAAAGGCAATAAATCCCTGTACCTTAAAAATTAACAAAGATAACACTAAAAGGAAAATTCCAAATGCATCTCGATATTATTAAAAATATTATTATATAAAATCCCATTAAATCAAGTATATTATTACAGTAAAAGAAAAGATAATCAAGAATGATTTAGTCTATGAATATAAGGATGGTTTAACATAAAACAATATGCTGGTATTCATAACACCAATAGATCAAGGAAGAAAATGTATGTGATTATTGTAATAGACTTGGAAAATTCACTTGAAAAATTCAACATTTTTTTTTTAATACAAGTTATTTTTCTCATGTTTTGAAGCTTTCCATTTTCAGTTTTCTATGTCAAAGATAGCAGAGTTCATGTTTATTTACACAACATTTGAGGTGTGCCTTTTAAGTTCGAGTAAGAGATTAGAATGTCCCCATATCACTAGTATTAATCTATATCACTTAAAAGGTTTTCACCAGTATTAACATGATTTTAAAAGGAGGCAATAGAATTATTTAAATATAATGTGAAAAACTACCAAGAACCTGCAAAAAAGCAAATGATTCTTATACCTAATAAGAGATTTACATCAACAAAATAAATAAAGAGGACATACCAATGTTCACAAATATCCCATTTTCCTCTACTTCTGAGTACCTCCCATCTCCCTTAAGGGTAGTTGTGGTCATATGACTAGTTATTGGCCAATGCAATGTGAGCAGAAGTGACCCATGTCCATTTTAGGCTAAAGCATTTGCTCATCAATGCTTAATTCTTGTACTCCCCTTTCCCTGGCTAAGGCAAGTGCAATTGTGGAAGTATTTTTTGACATAAGGGTGCCCCAAGGTAAATTCAATATGGTAATCAAGACAGCATATGAAGGGTAACTTCCCTGGAGAATTGTCCAGACTCGCAGAGGGCTTTGCATGATGAAGAAATAGATGTTTATTGTGTTGAACTAAGATTTGGGGGTGGTTACTGAAAGATAGTCTGTACCAAATAAAGCAATAAATATTTAAAAATAACAACTTTCTTACATAATAGTTAGACAATATAGTGTAAATACAGTTAGACAATACAGTGGGGGAAAAAAGCTGTTACATTATAATAAATATTACAATAAATATTTAAGCATTAACAAAAATATTTGTGACTCTATTAAAAAACATAAAACTTTACTTAAAATAGAAGAGTTTAATAAATGGAAAATCATACCATATGACAGGAAGAGAAAACCATATTATAAATCTGTCTAGCTTCTCTCAAGTTCATTGGTAAATTTAACAAGTTAAATTAAAATTTCAAAGTGATGCTTTTTTATAAACGTAGCAAAATCATTGCAGACTACACCGGAAAGAATAAACAGCTAAAAATAATTGAGAAACTTTTGAAAGTAATGATGAGGATTTGTGCTATCAAATACTTGGAGAAAATATTTGCTGTGCATATAAATATATAATAAAGAACATGTAACCAATATTTATATTAGAAAAAAACTCTTATAACTTAATAATGAAGAGGCAACTCAATTGAAAAATGGACAGTGATTTGAACAAATACCTCACAAAAGCATGTGGACAATAAACACATGAAAAAATGTTCAATTGCAGTAGTCATTTGGTAAATGCAAGATAAAACCACAATGATATGCCACTATTCATATACTAGGATAGTTAAAACTTTAAAAGATGGACAATAGCAAGTGTTTGCAAGGATGCAGAAGAACAAGACGTGGTATATAAAATGGTAAAAGCACTTTGGAAAAAAGATAGCAATTTCTTGTAAAGTTAAACATATACTTACCATATGACTCTGCAATTTCACTCTTAGGTATTTACCCACGACAAATGACAACATATTGCACACAAAGACTTGTACAGGAATGTTCATGGCAACTCTATGCATGATAGCTGAAAATAACCCAAATGTCCATCAACAGGTGAATATCCAGATAAACAGATTGTGCTGTAACCATATGAGCAAATACCACCCAGCAATAAGAAGGAATGAACTACTGACAAATGCAACAATGTTCTGCTGAGTCAAAGATGGCAGACACAAATGAACACATACTTTAGGATACCACTAACAGAAACTTCCAGGAAGGTACATAAGGGAAATTTGGGGGGAAGATTGAAATGTTATGTATCTTGATCATTTACATTGATAGCAATACATTGACAGGACACAAAATAAATGCATTTTTACATGTAAATTATACCTATTTAAAGTTTTTTTTAAAATGAAATAATCTACTGAGATGATCTCAGCTTTCTTGACCCTAACATTCTATTACATGGGTTCAATAATTTATGATAAACTACGTTTTAAAAATGTTACCTGTCCCAGAGGATCCCTCTAATGCCTCCAGTTCTAGAAGGAACAAAGTCTTGAGTCAAACGAACACATCTCCAATCATGGAACATTTGAGAAAAGGAAAGTAGAATGATGACATCCTATCACACAGGGAAGCACTCACTGCCCCAGGAAAGGCAAAGAACAACTCCTGCTCTTCAGTTTACTCTGTGATTTCCAGACAGAACTTCCTATTGTTGAATTAAAGGGACAAGCAAACCATTCTCACTTGTAGTGTTAGCAGAGAAACACATTCTGCTTTCTGTGTCCAACTTAGCTGCTTTCAGGTTTAAATTAATACTTAAAAACTTCTAACTGAAATAAAAGTCAGTGTATATGACATATAAAAAACAATCAGAATCAGATACCAAGAGAAAGAAAGGAGAAAGGAGGAAACGGAGGGAGGGAGGGAGGGAGGGAGGGAGGAGAGTTGGGAGGGAGGGAAGGAGGAAGAAAGAAGAGAGGAAGGAAGGAAGGGAGGGAGGGAGGAAGAAGGAAGAGAGGATGAAGGAAAGACAGATGGGATGGACAAGAGCATCATTTGATGTCAGAAAAACATAAGGTAGTTGAAACAGGAGAGCCTTTGTCTAGAAAAATTCTGTTTGACTAGATTAAGGCTACCCTTTGTTATCATTGTTTACCTGGGAACTTTTCTGATGATGTCAGTCAAAGACCAGGAAGAAAAACCAATTCTTCTTTGGAGATGCAAAATTGCCAAAAATTTTCTTTAAAGTTTAATATTTAAAAAGACAACATTAGAGAAGAAGAAGCCCCAAAACTGAAGCCAGATTATTTCAAAGTTTTCCTAACCCTTTCCCACTGGCATTTTTATATCTTCACACAATTTGATAGGACACCATTTATAGGAAGATCTCTTTTAATAAAAAAAAACAATTAAATGTTTTATATATTATTTATTAGCCAGAGTCAAGGCCAATGGTACCTACCAGTCATGCCTGGTCTCTGCACTTGCTCTTTGTGACTACTGGGAACTCTTTTCCTAGACTTGAGAAATTTTCTACTAATACCACTAGAAAGCCCAAAAAGGCCATAAGGAACAAGTTAAAGAAGGGGCGGGATTTGAGGTGAATGCTCTTGATAGACAGGTCAGAATTAAGTTTCTTGTAATAGCTAAGTACCACTTCTGACTGCAAGGCTAGATTCCTATGTCCATCACACCTCAGCTCAGGCCGAGGCCTGCAGCATCATACAGCAAACCCATGGCTATGTCTTGAGGCAATTAGAAGATCAAACACATGGGAGAGGTGAGGGACTTTGGCTGGGACTGCAATTGAAACATAGGCCATAAAGTGCTGGAAATGAGGTTTCTCGGCTATCAAGCCAATGATTGCCACATGCCAAAACATAAACCAGATTGCATAATGAGTAGGTTTTTCATAATTTCCTCAAATTAGGTTTTTATTAATGCCTGTCAACAGCAAATGATAGGCATGTGTTGCATTAGCAGCTGCCATGGGCCATGCCCGCTCCAATATCACAGCTAATCTAAGGCTTACAGTAAGCCAAGGACCTATAGGCTCTATGTGCTCAAAAGCACATAAAAGCCTATGTACCTATAGGCTCAAAGAGTTTGTAGTAAAGAAAAAAGTAGTTGAGTGAACATTTCATCATTAATGGTGAATAATTGTTGTTGAATGTGGTTTTAAATAAATTAAATTGATTTTCATCCCCAACTGAATGTCCTCACTTTTCTCCATTGTTTGCAGACAACCTGATTTAGTTCAGGGCCTCTGGCATCTTTTTGGGATATTTCAAGTGTTCTGGTCTATTTAAATTCCACCCTCATTTAGCTTCTCACACATAATCATGAAAGACTCATTGCCTCCACAGGGGACACTGATGATGTGGTTGATTTCAGAAAGGCAATGTCATGGTGAGCTTCCAGACAGAAGAGCTGGAATACTACCATTTTTAAACAACGTATCAGTCAGACAAGAAATGAGCTTAGCTGATTACTTTCACTGAAAACAGTAAAACAGAGACAAAGATAGTATTTTACCAAAAGCAAAAACATTTTTTTATTAATATTATAAATGTTAATATAAATAGTCCATGGTTGGAAACATTTTCATTAAAGAAAATGGTTCCATGCATAGTATTCACCTTAGTAAAACCTAGACTTCTGTACTGAGATGAACACTGTGAGGTGGCCAAGTCTCCAGGAGAAGGAATCCTGCCCACAGTTATGGAATCAGAAGACCAGGTAATGAAAGAAGAATTTGCTTGGATTTCAGAGTAAGGAAGGTGGATTTTCATGCAATGTATCCCAAAGGCAAACTCCTAAATACCTATTGTATCATGATGGTAACAATTTTTAGCTAATTATTTGAAAGAATAATGTCTTAGGTTGGATTATTATAACAAAACATGATGGATTGGGTGGCTTTAACAACAAAAAATATGTATTTCTCACAGTTCTGGAGGCTGGCAAGTCCAAGATCAAGGTGCCAGCCCATTCAGTTTCTGGTGAGAGCTCTCTTCCTGCCTTGTGGGTGGCTGCCTTCTCACATGGTGGAGAGAGGAAACTCTGGTGTCTCTTCCTCTTCTTATAAGGGCACTAATCCCTTCACGGGGCTCCACCCTCATGACCTAATCTAAACTTAATTAGCTCCCAAAGGCCCCACTTCCTAATACTATCACATTGGGGATTAGGGCTCCAACATATGAGTTTTGGAGGTACACAAACATTCAGTCCATAACCAATGACTTAAATGGAAGAGAAGATGGAAATAGGAAAATATAGCTGGGAAGTAAATGTAATAATGAGGAGGAGAAGTGAAAAAAGCATGGGTTAGAGTCAGAGTATGGAAATGGGTAAAAAAACCCATAAATCTATGTGACATTTTAAAAGAATTATGGGATGTAGTGATCAAAAACAAAGAATTATGGATTGAGATAGGTTAGACATAACTGAGACAAACCTGAGAACTGAGGCAATTGTGCAGTTTTTTTACTGGTTTTGTTATTCTTTTTGTAGCAATGGGATACACAGATAGGATTGCCTAGTTGAAGGTACACGAATGGGAAATTCCACTCTTGGAAGAATATTTTTAGCCAAGAACATAGATGAGAGGGTCAACTTTGTAACACACACATTAGGATCTATGGTGACTCAAGAATCCCTTCTACTACAAGGAAGGTCTCTTCCTCCACAGATGTATTTGTGATATACATGATACCATTCCACTGGCCACAGTCAAGTGAGTCATCTAAGGGTTCAGATTTGGGATCCAGAAATTCAAGTTAATCTCTGTTGAGTGTCTTGAACTGAAGATGGGTAAGCACAGAAGTTTGAAAAGACACTTAGAAACAGCAAAAGCTTATCAGCAGAAAAAAGGATACCCAGAGATATGAAAATGAAATACGGTCATCCCTAGGTATCCTTAGGGAACTGGTTCGAGGACCCCTAGGGATACCAAAATCCACAGATGCTCAAGTCCCTTATATAAATGGCATAGTACAGTCGGCCCTCTGTATTCGAGGTATTTCAATCTAAGTTTGGATGAATCCACAGATGCTGAACCCAGGGATGCAGAGGACCAACTGTAGATCCTCAGTGGTGAGCAATTACATGTGGCAGAGAGAGAGAAACTGAGAAAAAGGCCACCTTGGGTCCTGTCCTCCTTCCTAGCCCTTGGGTCCATCCTGTTCTCCAAGATCTACCATCCCTCTCCTCCTTTCTCCCCTTCTCTTCTCTTCTTTTCTGTTGAGACAGCTTCAGTTTGTTCCTATTCATGACAAGAAGGGAATCCTGACTGGCACAAGGCTGTGGATTATCCCTGGCTTGAGAATTCACCAGCTTATGCATCGTTGGTAAGGAGGTGAACACACATGAGAACAAATAAATATCCCAGGTTAGCAAAGGCGATAGAGAAAATGACATAAACCAAGAAGCAAGAGACCCAGCAGAAGCTGTGTTTTAGGAAGCCATGAAAGTGGCAATGATAGCAAAGAGGCTAGGGCAGATTCCAATGGGAAAATTTTGCATTTACAATAAACTTGAGTGTTATCGAATATTTATTTTGTCTTTTTGGTGCTGATGGAACACATATATAGGACTTGAAGGGTAGATATACTACCCAAGTAGTGCAGAATTCCAAATGCTGATGCAAGCCCTTCTTCTCTATCAGAACAGAATTCTAAAAAGACTTTGCTGGCTTAGCAGCCAGATTCCATCTTGTTCCCAGCCAGTGTCTTTATGTCCAATAATTATTCAGGGAATAATTTCTGGTAGGTCCTTATTTCCCTAGGTCCCCCATTGCCTTCCAAACTGCTGGTCACGGTTACAACTTTACTAGCAACTCTTCAGGCAGATAAAGGTTGAAGCTGGAAATCAATCGGTCAGACCCTTCAAAACTTTTGGCAAGAAACTATGTTGAAATGATTGGCTAAAAAAGTTATTTATTCACTCTTAACCCTGCTTTCCATTAATACAGAAAATCATGAATTGACTTTAATAAGCATGACAACACCATTTTAAATATATAGAAAACTATATTTGTATGCATTAAATAACTTAAATTCAATGTCAAATTTAATTTTTCCACACTGAATGAAGTTGGCATATTTTCAACCAGCAGCTGTTCATGTAAACACATTTTTACATCACTGGAAAGCAGAAAAAAACTGCAAAACTCTCCGAAGGCAGGATTGGGTTATCTTAATAGATCCACCATATTGATCATTTGAGTGCTCAATAAATCGTTGCTAAATTGAAAGGGAAGTAGTTACATTCCACACTTCACAAAACTATTGCGACTCGGTATTCCCACAAAATTTCAAGTATTTTAAATTGCTAACGTTGCCAAAGGCAGCTGACTCAAGGTTAGATTGAAAGCCTTATAAGCAAAAGTCAACAAGTATCATCCAAATTAATTCCTCCCTATGTTTGAAAACTTTTGCAGGAAACCTTGCAAATTTGGTAATGTTAAGCAAGTATATATAACAATGGTTAGCTTTGGACCCATGACCACAGCTCTGTTAATTGATGAAAATAATCCAATTTGCTAACAAGTAAGCAAACTTAGGAAGAAAGAAGAGGAGAGATAGGTAATAAGTTCTTAAGTGCCTAGAATAAAATAGTTTCTTTTTAAATAGAGTTTCTTTTTTAAATGAATGAAGCATGTATGGCATTTGCATGTAATAACAAATTAGAATTGAAATGCAGTAATTTAGAATGCTTAGGGAATAAGTGAGTTGACAGAGTACAGGACTTCTTTTCTCTCTATATTGGAAAATCAGAAGTTGAAAAGACTTTAAAGTGCTGAAATAATCATCTCAGCTTTGAGTAGTGGTAGGGAAATACATTTCCAGGAATCCTCAAACCTTTCAAAATGCACTTGCATTTTTTTTTTTTTCCAAAGGAAAGTTCAAGACTGAGTTCATGATCTTAGCTTCCTTACTCTTCTATGACAGGTTCACTTCTCGGCCTCCAGGCCAGGACAGGAATGGCCGCAGGAAGCTTAATTAGATAAGCAAAATGATGGATTTTGATCTGTTGGAAAGTGGACTCCAGGTAACGTTTTAGTAATAATAAAGATGCCAAGATTTTGAACTTTCTCTCTCTCTCTCTTTTGCACACACATGCACACAAACACAAGGACAGAGGCAAGTTTCTTCCTATAGAATCTTCGTTCTGTCCAATTTGCACAGGGACATGTTTTCTTGGATGGGGTATAAGTATAGCACCATAGCCAGCTGCCAGAAACTACCTTTCCTAAGAATTCATGGGAAAATGTAATTCACTTGTGTGCTACTGCTAAAATGAAGCTTCGTCAGAGAGAATTCAACCCTAGAATTTTTCTCTGGGGAACCTTGTACTGCAACTTGACTCCATTGAGCCCCATGCAAAGACCAGACTATCCTTGGATGGAGTGCAGCTAGAACAATAGTCACTGTTATCTACAAACAAGCATTTATTAAGTGAATTTTACATACAGGGCTTTCAGTCTGGAATAATATATGGGGCTTTTTTTGATACAGGACAATATGGATGAATAGCTAATCACAACAAGCCTTGGATCAAGTTAAATTTTAAAAGTCTAGCTCTTCCTTGTTTCTGGCTCCAAGCTAGAAATGGTGCCTACTTTTTATCAACCACTCATTTCAACCTTGAAAGAGGGTGGCATTGGCCTAACTGATGACAGGAAATTGAGGTTGAGATAAATTAACTAAACTAATGTCACTCAGCCAGAAATAGCCAAATTGGGATTGGGGCTCCATCTGTGAGAAAAGCTGATGGTATTTCCACTACCTCATGCCACTTTCCAAACAAGACCTGGAATGCATCCATCTCTGAGAATCATAGGATTTTAGAGGTGATAAAGATTTTTGGGATTATCTCATGATCCTCTTTGATGAATCAAATGCCCCTCAAATTTGTGTGTCCTGAAACAAATTCATGATCATCTTCCACAAATCTGGTCTCTTTCTAGGATTCCCAGTCTATAAATAACATCACCATCCATTGGGTCATTCCATCCAGAAACCAAGGGCCCATTCTTGTGGAAATGATCTCTTTCAATTTTAAAACCAACTCATCACCAAGTGCTGTCAAAAGTATTTTTTAAATATCTCTTCATTCCATCTGTCTAGTACAGGCAACCATCATCTCTTGGCTGGTCCACTACAATAGCTTGATCTATTTCCACTCTTGGTCTTCTACTCCAAGTTCTCCACCAATCTTTTTCCAACTCAAATCTGACCGTGCCCCATCCTCTCACCATACACCGACCTCTGCAACCTTATCTCACTGCCCTTGCTCCCTTGACCCCTTGCTTTTCATCCTCCAATCCCATGCACTTGCCTTGCTTCATCCCCTGCACATACCGTTTGCTCTACATTAGTTCATCACGTCTCACCTCAAGACTTGCTTCCTCCCTGAATGGCTCAAATCCCTTCCACGCACTCAGACTGCCATTTATTTCTGGCTATTGCAATTTTACTGCATCAGAGTAACTTGATGAATGCCTTTCTTTCTCAATTGACTCAAAGCCCTGTGAATGACATGTGTCACCTCTCTTTGCTCACTTTTGAATCCTCAGAATCTACCAGAGTTCAAGCTGTATGGTAGGTGTTCAATAAATATTAATTGAATAAATCCTCCCTCTCCATTTTATAGATCATAAAATTGGGTCCCTTTGAGTGTTAGTAAATCTCTCAAGGCACACAGCTGGTTAGTGGCAGAACTGGAACTGAAACACACCATGTCCCCACTCCAGGTTCAGTGTCCTGCCCCTTTGTGCCCCATCCCCTCCTGTCAACACACACACTTCTGCTCTACCCTTCTTCCTCTTCTTGTGCCCCATCACCTGATGACACATGTGTACACTAGCTGTATTTAGAAGGCACAGCACAGCCATTTTTTCGCAGGACAAAGATGGCGAAGACTGAAGGGCTCTGTCCTCAAAGTCACAGTTACAATAAACAACTCCAGCTTCAAAAACGAATCCTCAATAACTCCCCAGGCCTTTCTTCATCTTGTCAGGAGGAGGATTTTACCAACCTGTCACTCTCCAATCAATTATTGGCTTCAGCAGGGAGGGAGATGATAAGTGTGTCCTTCTAGCACACAGTGGAAATTGAAATAAATCAAATTAGTTTGAAGGAGCACTTCAGTGCCATCGTGATATGCACTAGATGCAGAGATGAAAGATGGAAAGATGGATGAACAATGACGGTTATTTTCAGTCTAGTTTTAGGTTGGAGGTAATTTTCTGAGATTTGTTTTATCATTAAAATTCCATACACTGATGAGACCCAACTGCTTTACTCCTTAAATACTTCCAGACACACACACACACACACACACACACACACACACACACAACTCCATAACAGGTAGATAAAATGTTACAAAGGTTGCAAGCAAATTGGTTCTAGCTTCTTTATTTCTACTTCAGTTTTGGTGACTCTGTAAGGTGGGATCTTTTATGCAGTGTAAAATATGTCACCAGAATGACCAAGATCAAGTTGGGTAACTGGTGGTGAATGGTAGCTTGCGATGAATACTTGGAGTTACACAAACACAATTTCTGTCCACAGGCTATCCCTCTCAATGAATTATCCATTGCTCCAACACCTAGGCCTGCCTTATGGATCTCCCCTGCATGTATTAGGAAGATCATAAGCATTTGGCCTCTGTTTCTAATTAATATGGCACTTCCAAATATTTCAGAAGAAAGCTGTCAGGACATTATTAAAAAATAGCGACTGTGTTTCCAACAACTGAAGTGAAACTAGAGAGAGAATACGTCAGCAGCTGTTTAATAATAGTTTGTATAATAAAATATTCATATCATCATATATTTCCCATCATAGAGGACGGCTCATAATGTCATTTTAATATTTTTCCGACTAAAGTAAAATTTTAATTAAGGCGAAAGATATATCGCCTAAGGAAAGCTAAACTGTTTAAAATTATTAACTGCTTGAATACTTGTTGCTATACTACAAGCTGCCATAAAAGAAAAGAAATTAAGTACTCGAGGGATTAAGGCAATTTTGAAAGCTGCACCCTTCTCCTTTTAGCTACGCCTAACTGAGCCATAACTATTTTTCTCCACTCAGCCAGACTCCAGCTTTGTGGCTTTTTTAATAACCTGGCTTTCCAAGGCCCTGCTCCTGAGAGGCTTTTCATTTCGGCCGCACTACCTGCGAGCAAATTTCTTCCAGTTGTTCAACAGCCGAATGCCTCCCTTTCTGGGTTGCTGAAGCATTTCATTGCAGTGTCATTGACAGGGTGGTGTTCTGTTACAGTGGAATCAATAGCCCAGTGCTTTCCAGCACACCCATTAGCTTGTCCATCAGGGCCCGGGGGAGGTAGTGTAAATCCCAGAATACCAGGGGCCAGGACTTTGCACACAGAGGAATGCAAGCAGCCCCCGTGGTTGTCCACCACCTGTTGCTCCACGACATGTGTGAAGTGAATTAACTTTTTTGCTGAAACATGCCCAAAAGGTCAACTGCCATGGAAGCCTGAAGCTTTTGGAATATTTTAACTCATGACCCCCAAAAATCCCCCTCTCCTGATTTGGTCCTGGTTCTGGGACCCAAAGGGAATGGATTCTTTGAGAAGCTAAGTTGGACAAACAGGTTGGCCCTGGAGAGTGGGGAGCAGTCAGGAAGGTCATGGGCATGAGCGGGGGGAGATGAGTTTCTTTTATTTTTCAAAGTGAATGGTCTGCCTGCTTCTTGATTACACATTAATAGAAAACAGTTTCCAAAGTTAATGCGAGCATGCTGCGGGTTTCCCTGTGTGTGTGTGTATTTCTTGCAGACTCCTGAGAGGACTCTGATAACCAAGGAGTCAAAAGGTTGTATTTTCCTCATCCAAAAGTTGGACACACGAGATAGTGAAATATATTTCAAGAAAGAAATACAAAATGTTGATGCTTACCAGCTTGGTCCACACACCAAAAAGGAGTGTGAGTATTTAAAGCTAATAGGGGATTAGATAATTACTGTCTATCAGGACAGGATCACAAAGTGATGTTCCTTTTATGTAAAAAAAAAAAAAAAGCTTCCAATTCCACTGTGGAAAGCTGCGAAATCAACCACTTCAAGTGTCAGTGATGCCTTCCAGTCAACCTCAGGAAATCTCTTTACAGATATTTATTATCCAAAACCATGTCACCCCAGACCACAAAAGGAAATTCTGTGCTTAGTACATAAAGGCTCCACGGTCTGAGAAAGGTTTGCTTTCAGCACTGGGAGTTTTCTCTCAAAACCTCCATAAACTCACCACAAACCACAATGTAAACCAGCACACTTCAGATATGACTGTTAACCTAATTCCACCAAATTAATTCACCGATTTTAAAAGGGATTTCTGACTAATGATGCAAACAAAAGCTCCAAAGCCATGAGAACACTCTGAATTCAAAGGTTGGCAGGGAAAATATTAATCATTTGAAAAAAAAACACTGAATCCTACTGTGCCACATGTAATTTCTTTAGAGTTTAACTTAATTTGATTGGAGGAATATGTTCATTTCAGAATAGAGAATGTATGTAGCACCCCAAGTCCATTTCCCTGAAGGGAAAAAAATACTGTGTATTCTATTTTAAATTGCTTGGTGGCTAGTCTTTCTTCTAGTCTATTTGTATACTTGCTAGAAGTTTAATGCTTATTGATTTTTTAAAATGTGAATATTTCATTTGTCGCCTCCCCACTAAGTTTGGTTAGTTTGTTTCATTCCATGTGCATTTCCTGCCAACCAACAACATGCCCACCACTGTAGCTGGCAGTGTGGTGTAAAGGGATACAGATAAAACCAAAGAAAATCAAGTATCTGGTCTGTGGACTCCAACCTTGTAAAGTCAGCAACACGCCAAGCCATGTATAGTTTGGGAACAGAAACTCATTCCCAGTGGGTAATGAACACAGCAACACCACTGGGCATAACTGTGTGTTGAATTTTCCGAAAGTATATTACCCTCCTTCTTTTCTACAAGCAAAATTTTCTAACCTTGCACATGTTTTCAGAAAAAGATTTGGTGACGTGAAATCAAACACAGCTTCACACTTTGACAAAATAGCAAGCATTGGGGAGCTGGTCATCATTTTTCCCTCAAGGGGTCAACTGTTGTTAATACTTGTTTTTCCCAAACCCCACAGATACCTTTAGCAAATGAATTCAGGAGCTGTTCCTCGTAACAACTTAAAACTTACACCATTAAAAAAAAATTAGAAATACACAAAGAAGAATGATTCATTTTTCCATTGATTTCTTCTCCGAAAATTTTCGCTGGCCCCTCCCAGATCCACCCACACTACTCTCTGGTTCCAAAGTGGACAAGTGATGTACATGATGTAGACAGATACATGCATGGACTTGAGAGCTGAAAACCATGTTTAGAAGCAACCCAGAACAATATTTGAAATTTCCTTATCAACATTCTGTTTAGATTTCTGCTTTCCATTTAAAGTATCTAGCTGCGTAAATTACAGTCTGCTTAGTACTTTAGTGTCACCACTGCTCTGTGTGAGTATAGATTTGTTTTGTTTCACAAGTACGTGTAAATAGTTGTTCTTGACATCTCCTAACAGGGACCTATAGTGAATTCTTACAGAGGAAGAATCCTCTGAAGTCTTAGCATAAACTGTTAGACTTCACTGCAACTTTTCAAGTAATGTGTTTTTTTCAGCAGTTTTTTTTCTTCGTGTTCTTTTTTTATAATTTTTTTTATATTGGAGTATAGTTGATTAACAATGTTGTGTTAGTTTCAGGAGTACAGCAAAGTGGTTCAGTTATACATATACATGACACATACATATACATATACATGTATATACATGTATCTATTCTTTTCCAAATTCTTTTCCCACTTGAGTTGTTATGTAATACTGAGCAGAGTTCCCTGTGCTATACAGTAGCTCCTTGTTGGTTATCCATTTTAAATATAGCAGTGTACAGAGTGAAGTCAGAAAGAGAAAAACGAGTACCGTATGCTAACGCATATATATGGAACCTAAAAAAAAAAAATAGTACTGACAAACCTAGTTTCAGGGTAGGAATAAAGATGTAGACATAGAGAATGGACTTGAGGACATGGGGTGGGAAGGGGAAGCTGGGGAGAAGTGAGAGTAACATTGACATGTATACAATACCGAAGTAAAATAGATAGCTAGTGGGAAGCAGCATAGCACAGGGAGATCAGCTCAGTGCTTTGTGATGACCTAGAGGGGTGGGATAGGGAGGGTGGGAGGGAGGCTCAAGAGGGAGGGGATATGGGGACATATGTATGCATATGGCTGATTCACTTTGGTGTACAACAGAAACTAACACAGTACTGTGAAGAAATTATACTCCAATAAAGATCTATTAAATAAATAAATAAAGCAGTATGCACATGTCAATCCCTTCCTCCCTGGTAACCATAAGTTCATTCTCTAAGTCTGTGAGTCTTTTTCTGTTTTGTAAATGAGTTCTACCATATGATCCTGCTATCCCACTCCTGAGCATATATCCTGAGAAAAACATGGTCTGAAAGGATACATGCACCCCAATAGTCATTGCAGCACTGTTTACAATAGCCAAGACATGGAAATAACCTAAATGTCCACAGGGAATGGATTAAGAAGATGTGGTACACATATACAATGGAATGTTACTCAGCCGTTAAGAAGAATGAAATAATGCCATTTGCAGCAACATGGCTGGACCTAGAGATTGTCATACTGAGTGAAGTAAGTCAGACAGAGAAAGAGAAATATCATATGATATCACTGAAATACAGAATCTGAAAAGAAACAATACAAATCAAGCAATGTTTTAACTACTCCTTGCTGCCTAGTGCCTGCTTACTGTGCACCTTAGCCAAAGCTTGCTCCACTCGCTGCCTGTGCCCATGATAGCCCTTTTTGCAGCAGCCCACACACAAAAATATACTCCTTTGAAAACTGACAAACTTCTCTTGTGTATGTCCAGCTGGACCCTCCAAGATCAAATAGACTCACAGCAAGCTCTCAAAGAAAAGTTCTAATGATGCTATTCTCACCTAAACTTCTGACGTTGCTTGAAAAGGCAAGACAAGGACACATCAGATGGTTACACAGGGGAGTTTTCTTCCCAGATCCTGGCAAACATGATTAAATTGTCTCTTTTGCTTAGTTCAAAGAACATTACATTTGAAATATATTATTATTACCTATCTTTCACAGTAAATTAAAGTTGCATAAATTTTGGAATAAGCTCAAATATTCCTCTGAACTTGGGCCCAGTTAGCCATTTTAAATAGGAGTAGCTACCAGTAGATGCTTCGGGAACATATATACATTCTCCAATATTTACTTATTTGCATGACTATACCACTGCATCAGAAATTTAAGAAATGAGGTGATTCGACTCAAGCATCCTTTCTGAGTGGGATTAAAATCTCATCCAGCTTTTTAACTACCATGGGAAACCTGACACTGCAGGAACATCCAGAGCTCAAGTACCCTGTTCAGAACTGTCTATTACACTGTCTATTACACAGTGCCTATTACAGTATATGTTGTTTTACTCTGTTTTAGTCTCAAAAGGAGTTAACATGAACTATAGTTACAAAATGATACAACATAACAGGTACAGTAAACAGGCAAAGAGAGCAAGTGAAGAAGTCGAGAGGGAAGTTAGTGAGGCAAATGCACTTGAACCTGAAGTCCAAGTCCAAGTGACTACAAAATTTTCTCAATTGCTACCCACAAAGGTCTGAGGGTGACATTGTCTCTGCCTTTGAACAAAGATTAAATAAACAATTATTTGGGAAGTTGTAGCAGATACCTGAGTTGAAAATTTATTTTGCCATCCCAGACCCATATGGAAAGAAAGTGGGCAGTACATTTCTTTCTTCTTTAGGAATTGTTATATAAAAACATGCTAATTAGACCTGCTTAAATATAGATTATATTTATCTAATTATCTGAATGACTTTAGGCTGAATTTATTTTAATTTCATATTATAATTGGCTTTACATTAATCATTGAAATGTAAT
The DNA here is from genome assembly GCF_937001465.1 of Orcinus orca. NCBI lineage: Eukaryota > Metazoa > Chordata > Mammalia > Artiodactyla > Delphinidae > Orcinus > Orcinus orca. Next base: position 71,427,528 of record NC_064560.1, read on the forward strand.
TGTGAATTGCAAATGTGAATTTCTTATCCTGTGCAACATTCTTCTTGTCATTAACAAATTTTCAAGATATTTGCTTTATATTATAGTTTTTCAGGAACCAGGTATAAATGTATATAAAATCATAGTTCTACAAGTTCTGTTCAGTCAGGTATCGATCTTAATTCCTGGAGAACCTTCTCCAAATCCCTCCAACAGACAACACACACACAATTTCTACCTCCATATGGAAAGTAGAACTTGCTTCTCATTTGATTATTTTGTTTAGTCATTTGTTAGAAAGAAGAGGGAGCAAGAGTGACCGAAAAAGAGAACGGAAAGGATGAAAAGAAGAATGAAGTTTGTCAAGAGAGTACAAGACACTATATTAACAGTAGTCATTGGTCCCAGCACCTTCACAGTTTTCTGTTTAAATATCAAACATTCCAGGCAGCACCTACAGCAACTCACTCTAATATCGAGAGTATGGTAACAAGGAAGGAGCAAAAAAATCTGGGTTCAGGTGGACCTGGTGTTAAAATCTATCCTTGTTACATATGAACCTGCCTTGAGACCTTGGGTCAGTTGCTTAACCTCTCTGAACTTCAGTTTAGCCTCAGCTGTAAAAAAGAGATAATTATATCAATTTTCAGGGGCATTATTAGGATGAGAAATAACATACCTCAGCACCTAGTACAGTACCCAGCACAGGTTAGGCACTCAATAAAAAGTAGGTGATGTTATTAAATTTCCTGCTCAGAAATAAATATGAGAATTGCAGCATAACAAATTAAAAATTAATCGGCTGGGCTTCCCTGGTGGCGCAGTGGTTGAGAGTCTGCCTGCCAATGCAGGGGACGCGGGTTCGGCCCCCGTCCGGGAAGATCCCACATGCTGCGGAGAGGCTGGGCCCGTGAGCCATGGCCGCTGAGTCTGCACGTCCGGAGCCTGTGCTCCACAACGGGAGAGGCCACAACAGTGAGAGGCCCACATACCGCAAAAAAAAAAAAAAAAAAAAATTAATCGGTTAAGTCACATGCTTTTTAGTAATTGTATATTGAGTCCCAATGTCTCTAAAGATGATTCTAACAACAGTATCTTAAAGATGTTAGAGACCTATTATCCAGGCCTCAACAAGGCACCCAGGTAGGATCACCAGGTTGTCAGTTCAAGGAAACCAGAATGCAGAGAGAGAGATGTGATATTTGTAAAGTAGTTCTTACTGAGCCTTGAAACATTAGACTTAGTCACTTATTTACAATACCCTTTTTTTAAAAATTAATTAATTTATTTATTTATGGCTGTGTTGGGTCTTCGTTTCTGTGTGCGGGCTTTCTCTAGTTGTAGTGAGCGGGGGCCACTCTTCATCGCGGTGTGTGGGCCTCTCATTGTCGCGGCCTCTCTTGTCGTGGAGCACAGGCTCCAGACGCGCAGACTCAGTAGTTGTGGCTCACGGGCCCAGTTGCTCCGCGGCATGTGGGATCCTCCCAGACCCGGGCTCGAACCCGTTTCCCCTGCATTGGCAGGCAGACTCTCAACCACTGCGCCACCAGGGAAGCCCCTACAATACCCTTTTTAACACAGAAAATCTATAAGGCAAGTACTATGGACATACCCACTCAAAAGTCAAGAAAACTGAGGCACAGGACCCCCAGGTTGTAAATGGAGTTGATGAGATTCTAGCTGGACTCTGGAGCTGGGAGTTAGCATCTATGCCGGGATAAATATAAGGAACAAAGTTACAGGTCAAGTGTGTGATGGAAGAGGTATAACATTAAAGTGTTGCACAGAGAGAAGAACAAACGAATTCAAGGTGGCAAGACCATCACTCTAAAATCCAGACTTGAACATGCTGGCCTCTTTCAGTCCTAATCTCTTCTTTCCTTTCTTTCTCATGACAATTTCCTACAACTAATTATGAGGATCCACGTGCTTTCCATCTCCACCTGGAGAGGGAGTGTGGGATAAGTCCTTTCTTCATTCTGAGTAGATTTTCTCAAGAGCTAAACTCATGTTGAGGCTGGGATTTCTTGCCACTGTCTGTGTGTGGAGCAGCGAACAGGCTCTCAACATGTTGGTAAGAAGCCTTAAACCCAGATTATCGCACCTCTTTCTCCAGAGTGCTCTTTTTGGGTCGGGGTGAAAGGTCATCCTCTCAGACTGGCTAGTTGTACTCAACCAATTACAAGACCCCAGTGTTTCTACAAAAGAGATCTTTAAGATTCCATCAGAAGATTTTTTTGCAACTGACTTACAAAAAGCACAATTAAGCAGATGAGAACATCATTAAAGACTATTTGGTGGAAGACGTAGCATATTTTAAGTCCTAATATAATTATTAGCAGCAAAAAATATACATTTAAAAATTGTAAGTGAAGTGTTATCTGTCCAATTTTAATAGACTACATAATATCTCCGTTTATTTCATCAAGGCTCAAGTAGAAAAACAGGTGAACGTCGTACCATTGAAATGTTAGAACTCAAGAAATCTGAGCAGATACACAATGAAGCAATGCTCAGCAGAAAAGCTCTGGATGGCCTTGGACTCCCAATTGCACATCTTTATTTTTTCTGTTTAACTTGAGGAATTAAAACTGCTCAAAGGAAAAGGAGGTTAGATTTTCTTTTTTTTTCTTTCTCTGGACATCATTCAACCAAGGACAGTGACTTGCTAAGATTTTACCCATTCTTGAAGGGCAACTTTCAAATGTGAATCTTCAGCCTAAGAAGGTGTTGAGTCAGTGTGTTTTGGGATCAAAAATTGCAGGGCCTATCATGGGTCTAAAATGCCCTCCTTGGGCCTTAATATAATCAGAGGGAATTCAGGTCAACACTTGTGTCATGATGAATAAGTTTATCCACAGCTAATACTTGGCTTCCTTGAGTTTCTTAAGGGCATGACATGTCGTTTTTGAAGAACTCTGCTCTTTTTTTTTACACAGAAAAATACATCTTGTTGAGAGGTAAACCATTTTGACAAAGAGAATTTCAAAATCGGAAATATGTGGTTCATTTTAGGTAATACATTTACTCTATCATCTTTGTTATTTCATCCTACAATAAAACAATCACACTCATCAAAAACACGTCCCAGCAACTTTTAAGAAATTCTGGATCATAATAAAGCAATGCATTACCATTCTTTAGCTTGAAGTCTGGAAGTTAGCCAGTGCACACTACTATGCTGTGAAATTGGGACACCAGTAATCATTCACTTGGTTTACAAATATTGACTGAGAACTTGCTTTGAGAGCTTGGTGACCTCATGGCAAAGCAGAGTGATGAGGAATCAGCCAATAAGAAACCTGAGAGTACAAATATGATGTACAGAGTACAGAGGACTCCAACAGACCAGGACCAATATACAAAGAGGGAAAAAAGTAAAGAGATTTCAGTTCATCACATATTTTTAAATTAAACATCCAAAAAAGATCAGGTTTTATATATATACATATATATAATATATACTGTAATCTTTTTATATATATACATATATACACATATATGTATGTATATAACATGTACATACATATATATGTGTATATATATATATATATGTGTGTGTGTGTGTGTGTATATATATATAAAACATTTTCATGGGAAATTTCCAGGGTAGAGACCATACATCTGATGTCTTCCCAGGTCCAGAAAGGCAAATAAATGAAGTTGGGGCAGGGACTGCAATGTTCTCATGATCCTTGTAAGCTCAGCTCCTGAACAAAGTACAGTAAAGTACCACTTCAGATGATAGAGATGTGATGTCTGTATTATTTACATTTTTATTGAGATATAATTGACACAGAACATTATATTAGTTTTAGGCATATGACATAATGATTCAATATTTGCATACATTGTAAAATGATCACATTAGCATCCATCACCACACATAGTTCCAAATATATTTTTTCTTGTGCTGAAACCTTTTAAGATCTACTTTCTTAGCAACTTGCAAAAATACAGTACAGTATTATTAACTATAGTCATCATGCTGTACATTATATCCCGAGGACTTAATATTCAATTTTTTTTTTTTTAATGAGGACCTATATTGATTTATTCCAAAGAAGCAGCAAAAAAGCAAAGTTCTTGATCCCATTCCGATCATTGAGTGTTAGCTCTGATAAACCTTAAGAAATAGCTGGTTTACTCAAATCCTCGCCTAATTCTTCAGGAAAATAGGCATTGTGAGTGGAAGAATACAAGAGACCCATCAATGGCCTTAAAGTATGAGCAAATCTTTCACAAACCGCATGGAAACATAAGCATCACAATAATTGTGATTATTCACCCAAGTGTTTGTTGAGTGAGTGCCCAGTTTGTGTGAGGTACAATTCTTGGCCCTGGACATACAGCAAGAAATAAAAGACACAAACCTTGTCTTCCCAGAGTTTAGATTCTGGTAGAGAAGGACAGACTAGATCAATTAAGCAAATAATGCTTTGTTGTGTCGGGCAGCGATAGGAAATGGTGAGTAGGAGAAAGTTAAGTCAGGGACTAGTCAGGTGGGGGCACTGATATTTTGCGGAGAGTGAAAATGGAACGTTTTTCCAAAAACTTAACTCTTGGGTAGGGACCTGAGTGAAATGTGTCTGGGCCATGAAAACACCCAGGGAAGAACATTTTGGACCAAGGGAACAATAGAGGTAAAAAATTCCCACCCATCCACCACTCATCCCAGCAGGAGTGTTCAAAGCATATATGAATAACAGAAAAGTAGTATGAATAAAGCAGAGTGAGGCAGGGGTGAAGTGGGCAGCAATTGAAATGAAACTGAGTCAGTGATGAACAGGTAAAAGATTATGAAGTTATTGAAAAGATTTGTTTTGTAAAGATCTGTTGTTCTAATGAGATGAGCAGTCATAGGTGGGTTTTCAGAAGAGAGACCGGATTCCAGAGCAAATCTTAGGAGAGGATTGTGGGAGACCAAACATGCGATGGTGGTTGTGATGGGGATTTGAAACAGAATTACAAGGAAACACCTCCAGAAAAGCCTGAAGTTTCCTCCTTCTCCACGAAATAGTCTTTACAAGAACAGAAAGAGTTGCATAGAACTAATCAGAAACTGTGGTAGATATTTGGAAATTCAGTGCCATCTGTACAAAATCCCAGCCAAATGGGTTTCCCACTGCCCCCCCCCCCAGTTCAATGACCCCACACAGGACTGGGAAAGTGGGCAAACAGTTTGGTTCCAAATTCCTTGTGTAGGAAGACTGATATTACATGAGTCAATGAATCTTCACTTCTCAAATTTGCCACAAATGAAAGAACTTCCTCTGCCCCCTCAAAACATCTGGATGCTGCCTGGTGGGCCTCAAATCCAAGTGGAAACATCTGGGTACCAGCCAAGAGGGAGAACTGTGTGGCATCTAAATATGATTTTGCAAAGTTGCTTCAGTAAAAGCATTTTTAAAGAAGGTTTAGCCTTCTATTACGTAAATCTACAGTCTATTTAGAGGTGCTCGTTTATTTTTTCTGACACCTTCACCCATGAGCACTGCCCACATCATGGGAAAGAGGCCTGGCTTCATGATAAAGAAACGTAGTTGTGTGACCAAGCAGGCCTTTCCCAGTTGATCTATTAACTATTGAACATGTAGCCTTTTTTGTTCTTTCCACCTTGAGTAGTTAGGTCTCCCTCTGCAACTCTGGAAATCTGGAATTCATGGATAATTTTGGCCCTGGCCAGTCTGAACTCCCACTCTGCATGCTTTTTGTATGACTGGCTTTCACTCAGGAGGATGGAGAGAAAAATAGAAGCAGTGTGTATTAGAGGGAGAAATGTGTGCATTTGTCATTTTATGCAGTGCATACTATGTTGTCATCACCGTCAAACATAATAAAAGCGCAGCAAAAACACTTAAGCATGCATTGATCTGCTCCCCCATCTCCTGTAGGGAACTTGGAGTAACAGACCCACTCCTCATCTGTCACCCCCACCCTCACTCCGAGCTCTAATGCAGAGGGGAGTGAGCTTCCTGTAACTGTTTATTTTGGAAACACTTGAGGAAGCATCTGACCTCAAACTTTCCCATTGTTCAGCTATTACCATAGAATCCTTTGTACAAACAGAAATACCTTATAATAAATGTTAAGTTGAACTTGGGTGGAAATGTTAGTTGAATTTGGCTGGTTTGTGATTAATAGGATGATGATTATTATTATTATTAAAAAGAAGATATGACTTTTTTTTTTTTTTTTTTTTTTTTTTTTTTGCCGCATGCAGGCCTCTCACTGTTGTGGCCTCTCCCGTTGCGGAGCACAGGCTCCGGAGGCGCAGGCTCAGCGGCCATGGCTCACGGGCCCAGCCACTCCGCGGCATGTGGGATCTTCCCGGACTGGGGCACGAAGCTGTGTCCCCTGCATCGGCAGGCGGACTCCCAACCACTGAGCCACCAGGGAAGCCCGAAGATAGGACTTTTGATATGTGTTTCTTTTTTTCTTTTTCAAACCATATACTTTCAGCCTTACTACTAGTAATTGCAGTGAGAACCACCATATATTGAATGGCTCACTCCATTACAAAGAACTATACTAAGGGTAATATATATATATATATATATATATATATATATATGTATGTTTAAATTCTTGTCACATACATCAAAGGTACATGGTATTATGTGTATTTTGCAGATAAAGAAGCTGAGATGAGAAAGCAAGAGAGAGAACAGGGCTTGCTTTCAGTCACTCAGAGTGTAACAGACAGGGCAAGGGTGTGAATCCATGGCTGACTCTTTCTGAAGCCCATGTATTCTACCACTGTTTGAGGTTGCAAGTTCATGTCTAGAATTGGGAAGACATACTCCTGCTGAATAAATGTGTATGCTAGACAGCAGAGCTGGGGAATCTGAACATAACCCCCAAACCCAATGTAGAAACCAAGATTCAAATTACCAGGCTCCCTTGCATCTCCCAAGATGGCACCTGCATGAGACAAACTGGGATGAGAGTTTGGTTCAGGCTCCTGGTGGAGCTTCCAGTTTTCTTGGAATGGGTGGCAACATAAGCCTCCAGCTCTGGGTTGCAAAGCTGAGTTCCCAGTGCAGACTTGACATCCATCAGCGTGGGCAGCAGCTGTGGTTGCAGAAGAGTTCTGAGAGTCTTTTACTCATGAAGCAGCAATGACAACTGTCTCCTCATGCTGCAGCTTTGTGGCCAGATGTGGGATATGTTTCTGGAAACTTAGCCTCAAATCTGTTTCTCCAGTCCCCCCAGTGATTCTATGAGCTACTAATTTCCTTTATTAAATCCATTGTCTGCTTAAACTAGCTAGAGTGGATTCTGTTGTTTGCAACTTATCACCCTGAACAACACAGACAGAGGAAAGACAGAGGGAATCCATATACTTCCCTGTACTTGCAGCTGTTTCTCTGGTGAGCTGTCATTTTATGCCAAGACCACTCCCACTCCCACCCCCATAGGAACTGCCTTACTCCCTGCAGAGGGGACTGATTCTCTCCTGTGGGAAGTACATCTAACATCGCCTGGCATAGCATGAAGTCAGAAAGCAGAAGCTTGGAGCTGTGATGAGCTTCACTATTTGGGCAAAAAAAGAAAGAGAACCTCAATTTTCCCAATGGAAGCCCCATCCATGATGAATATGGGTCTGTTCTGTTATCAGTAGGTTTGAAAACGTGGTTCTTTACAATAATGCCTAAATCCCTGGAAGTGAAAAATGGCAAAATTATACATAATGGTTTTCCACTTCCCTAGAGTTGTGTTTATTTCTCTCTGCTGGTTCCACACTTCCAGATAAATTCAGGCTCCATTTCATTTCATTAAAGCAAAACCTGTTCAGTGTTGTCCTTAGTTGAACAGAAAAACTTTCCACTCAAATGTTACTCTTGTCTAAGAGCAGCAGATTAGGGCCAGAGCTGAGGAGGTGAAGTGTATGGTGGCCTTGACCAAGCCCAAGCAGAAAGCCAAGAGAACCCAAGCACAGTTGATGAGACGAGATACAAGCAGATAGCATGGGCTATCAGGCTCAATGGGAACATCCAGCAGACTGTGGTCCAGGCAGGTGGGTGGGGAATCAGGAAGGGCTTGAGTCCAATACAGGTAAGCAGGTAGGAGGGGGCGATCCAGGAACTCTAACAACAGGTGATAGGTCCTTTTTCTCCCTACCTTAAAGAAGTTATATTGAACACTGTCAAACATAACTTCAAAGTAGCGATACAAATTTATTCAGGCATAAAGCAACAGAAACTTAAATGTCTTAGAAATCCATAATGTTTCTTTTTGGCCATCAGAGCATATTACTTAATAGTGGATTACTCCAAAGTTTACAAATTCTTATGCAAGTTTTGTATAACAATCTTCTGTTCTTCCTATCCTGTGTTCTTGGAAAATACAATTGAGACTGGATACTTGACAAACTAGAATATCTAAACGCCCTTAGGGTAATTCCAAATCACAGTGTCTATGTTAAGCTCCAGCACTCCCACTATGATCTTTTTTATTTTTGTTAATATCCAAAAGGCAAAAATCCAACCCTAAAGACATATGATACAATAAAAGTCTCAGAATGAAATACAGATGACAATCCAGACTAATTTTCATTTTTTGGAAAAAAGTATTTTTTATGTTTTATATTTCAATATAATTTTTATAGATGTTAACAAGCATAGCAACAAAATCTGCAAACACTTCTACTTTCCAATCTTATCCTATACCCTCCAAACTCTCTCATGTTCACGAAACAGCAAAAAGGAATTTTTTTGATCCAATAACTTCACATCTAAGAAATCCACCTGAGGGAAGAAAAATCATGCAGGCAGCCAAAATATATATGCAAGATTATTTATAATAGCAACAATTAGAAATACCTACCTATCCAGGAATAAGGAAGTTATTAATCTGTATTATGTAAAACTATAAAAAATACTTACAATGAATATTGTGTAATCATTAAAAATAAAAATTTAAAGAATATTTGAAAGTGGAAAAATGTTTATGAAGTGAAAAAGTGACATACCAAACTGCATGACAGTGATCCTAATCATGTGTGTTTTTTTTCTTAACTGAATTCATATGTGTTAGTTAAAAAGACTGGAAGAAATAGTGCCAAATTATTTGCACCAATGAACTTTTCAATGAGATTTTGTTTTCTCTTCATAGTTTTCCTAATTTCCTTTATTATTATGTAATATTATTTTTATATAATTGGAAAAATCAGTATATACAACTTATAATCACTGAAACAAAACCAAACACTGATCAGGCAACACCTCTTCATTTCCTAATCTGGTTTGAAGTTCAGAGATGTGTTTGGATCCTCTGACCCAAGGTGTATTTACTGGAGTAGTGAGAGGGTGGTACTTATTACAGTAGGACAAAGTAGAGGATGGGGGTCATAGTGGTGAATAGTCCAAGAAAAAAAATCTTTTATTTTGAAGTTATTTGCTTCATATTCTGAGATTAGCTTCCAGAAGGTAACAGAAATCTATTTTCCCTAAGGATGAGCTAGAAATTACCTCTTGTATTCCTGACAGCCCAGGTCTCTGCCATTATTTCCTTTGGCAATTTCTGCTCTAATCTCTTTGCAAACCCCCCCTTGTTTTGTAAAGATGTTCATTCGTCTATGGGCCTATCTTGTTTGCTGTGTGTTTACTATGACAGTCTCTGTGCCTTATGTGTCCAAACCAAAAGTCTGAGAATTTGGTCTTACCATGGAAAAGAATATTTGAAATTTTTAGTGTCTTAGAAGGTCTTATACCTCTAAGTACTCTCTGGATTTAGTTTCAATAAGTTTATTTAATATGAGGCAGATAAAGTTGGTGATTCTCCCTGTCATGTTGATGAAGAATGGTCCAGTTTCGTTACCTGTAAAATGAGGAAATGTCTATTTCACAGGGTTTTGGGAAAGAAGGTAATAAGATGATTGTATATAAAGCCCATAACAATGTCTGGCAATGAATAATTTTTAAAAGTTTATGGGATAGCTAGTTCCTAGAAGATAGACTGCTTGAAAGGAAGAAAAAATATAGTAATGTCAATACAATGTCATGGAATCATAGAGGGGCAACATAAGAGTGCAGGCTCAAGACAGATTGCTTGGGTTTGAATTCCTTCCTTGTGAAACAATGATCAAATTAATTTCTTCATACCTCAGTTTTCTCTACACGTACAGTTCCTGCTTCATAGGGTTGTTATGAGGCTTATGCCAGGCAGTTTGGAGAATGCCTGGCAAACAGTAATCACTACCTATTTCTATTCTGACTTGTTTCACAGCAACACAAAGAGATTGCCTAGAATGCAGCACTGCCTGCTCTGTGCAGTTCTCTGGATGCCCAGAGCTCTGTGCCCTCTGCAATGTGCTCCCTTCACCCACAGTGGTTCTTTACGTGTACATTTGTTTCCTCCGTCCTTAATTAATCAAGTTCCCAGCTGTGCCTTATTCATTTTTCTGTCCCCCAAACCTAGCACCCTGTACGTCACACTCAATGCTTAATGTCATTAAAAACAGGCTATAACACTTTCCGATTATGGACAATGGATTTTATTAATGTTTGGTTGTTTTATCCCCTTCCCCCTACATAGAAAGTGTACACTTTAGGGAGATTTGTTAGAAAGGACACATTTTCACTTCATACATTGAAAGGTATGAGTAAACCTGAATTTAGACTTAATTTTAATAAAAAATCTTTATAAAATTGTTAGAATTTTAGCAATTAAAATTCTATCACTTACTAATTATAGAAACATTTCATTATTGCAATCTGAGCCACTGAGAAACCTTAAGTGGAAGCTATTTGACCAGTTATTTCTATGCTGCTAAGAATATAAACCAATTTCCAACGTCTATAGCTCGTGCCATAAATTCCAGGTACATGGAGCAGAATTCTGTGGGAACACAGCAATGACATTATGGGACTTCCAGGTCTAGAACCTTGGCTTCTGGATCAGGGGACCCTGAGGAAGTCACAGCACCTCCCCAGGTCTGATTTTCTTCTTTGCACAGCAAAAGGGCTGACAAAGGGATCAAGAATTCAAGGTAAGGTGAAACAGCAAAGACTGAATAATTCTGCAGAATTCAGAAGGTGGCAAACAGCAAGGAGGAGGTGAGGAGATGCCTTTAATTCAATGAGTAACTAAAGTTTATTTTGTTTGAAATTTCTAGATGGATTTTCTAGATGCTTCCAAAACAGTGCTGGCTGTCTAAATTTCCCTAAACAACCCCAAGCCATCCTTAAACTCTTGGCAGAATGGCCGTTCCAGGCAAAGTCGTTTCAAACCCGTTCAGCTCCGCACCGCGGACTCTGCCTTCTCATATCAAAGAGGGCTTCCTGCTGAGTTTGTTTACACCATTAAATTTCCTCAAATGTAAAGCCGGGAGAATTTTTCCAGGTGTTCAAATTCCTAGAGGGTGGGGAGAGTGCCAGGCCCTATATTAGATCAATACCACGCTAGAGTGAAAACACAAAGAACCTTTTTCACGGTGTTGCCCCCTCTGGAGATCTCTATTTTGGAGGCAGCCTTGGCAGGGCCCGCAAGGCCGTCTGTCACTCTCCTGTGACACCGACTGCCCAGCCGACCAGGGCGGTCCCTTGAGTTGTTCTGGCGGCGGCCGCGCAGCCCCCGGGCCGGTCCCGAATCTAACCTGCGCAACGGGCAAGGACCCAATTTAAAAAAGGAGGGATGGAGATTCCAACGAGAGCTCCAGGTTGAAATCAGAGCGAGAGGCTGGGTTTCTCCAAGCCAGGTGAAAAGAGCGGGCAAGGTCACCCATTCAGGCACCAGGTGATGCATTTAATTTAAAAGGAGTGTTAACCTTGTTTATACAAAATAACACCAATATGCAGAGAAGCAGTAAATCCATTGTCGTTAAACAGCAGGGAGCCGCTGGCGCTGGCAGCCTGCCCACCAGCGACGTGAACTCCGCTGGCACAGAGCGGGGAGCGCGCGGGCCGGGGCCGGGGCCGGGCCTGCGATGCGCCCGCCTCGCAAGAGAAGGCCGGAGCTGTGCCCTTTCCGTCCTCCAGATGACTCTTTGCGTTCTTGTCAAATATATTTAGAGCAAGAGGTGACCACTTAAAGAGAAACATTTGTTAATCACTTAAATGCAGGCGCTTGGCAGCCCTCCAGTTTCACCTTTACAAATATGTAGGATCGGTTTCCAGTTAAACAGAGAACTCCCGGGCAAGTTCTCTTTGCTCTCCGCGTCCCCTCGAATTGACCTAAGGTGAATGTCCCTAGCACCTTATTAATTTTCTAGCCCAGCGGGCTTTCCGGAGTCAATGCCAGCCTTCCATCTGCACGTTGACGGAGATAAATAAATGATGCACGGCGGAGAGAGAAAGAGAGGGATGTTTCTTTAAGCAAGGGGAAGATTCAAGTGAAATGCCTGTTGACTAGGCGCTGGTGTCGACATCCTCCTTGTTGACAACAGCAGCTGTCCCCGTTAATGACACTCTGATAACTTGCGAAGGCTGCCCTGCGGGAGGGGGTGAAGCAGATAAAGGGGCCTCTGTTTAAATAGTACAGTCCTCGACCCTGCTCCTTGTAACTTCCCTTCATCTAACAATCGGTGAAACTGTTCATAAGAGGCAAACCCCGGGTGCAGAGATTTTTATTCTCCCACTTTGGGGGCTCACAACCTAAAAGCCGCGGCTGTCCGGGCCAGCCCTATACAGAGTTGATGAGTATTCCAGGAGTGGAGGCTGGGGGAGGGGACAGCTGGGGAGGTTGGGGGGAGATGCAGCTGGTTGGCCAGGTGAGAAGGTCAGCGCTAGGTGTCCTGAAGAACTCTTCCCTTTGTTTGAAAAACACACTTCCCCAAGCCCCAAAGTCACAGTAAACTAACAAGTCAGGGACAAGGTTGCGGAATTACTCTTCGTTGAGGGCCGATTCAGCATTAGAGGTTAAACATGTAAAAATCACTTTTAATACTTGGAACAATCTCCCTTATAAGATTGTAACGTTGCAGGGGACATTGGCACCCTAACTAACATTCTGATCTTACAGCTGAGAAAGCAGATGCCGAGGAGGCTAAGGGCTTTGCCTAAAGTCACTCAGAAGTTTAACGGCAGGATGGGGGCTGGAACGCAGCTTCCAATTCACCATTCTTTTCAGACAGACAGATATATAAAATATTGTACTTACTTTCTATCTACATAATATAGTTTTATAATATAATGTATATACATCAGGCTAAGAAGAGGAAATTTAAAGATATATGCATATTCTTTATATAAATAAATAAATATATATATATATATATTATAAAATTTCCTCGTTCTATCTGATGCAGTGGGCAGACAGCAGCTATGAAGTGTGTTCCACCCTGAGAGAGAGCCAAAGCCCTCACCTGGCTCAGGTCCCAGTCTGGTAGATTCTTGGGCTTCCCTCAAGACACACCTCCATCCTGCTTATTTCATGAATAAAATCCATTTAAAGATCAACAAACCTGGAATCTCATAATCTCTTTCACGCTCTAACAGATCAAGCAGACATACCTCCAATAAAGCAAATGCAGAGAACAAATTTATTTCTGCTCTTAGAAAGTGAAAGTGTGAAACAAATGATCTTACTTCCATTCGCCTGTTTTGTCACCTATAGGGTCATCTGGTACCAAACTCGAGATTTTTGAGAGAGGGAAAATATAAATAAATACAAGGCAGGCAAAGTATTTTGAGATGTTCAGAAGAGAGATGTTAACATCTCTGTTTGATCTCTGTGATTTCCTCAGGAAAGTTCCTTACAACATTTTTAAGGATAAATTACTGTCCTGCAATACAGTGGCCTACAATAACATGAGGTTTATCGCATATTTCCAAACTGTATTGATTCCAATTTTCCCTTGATAGCAAGGTATTATAAAATTGTTCTTTCTACAAAATTTAAATTCAGATTATATTATAAAATTGTTCTTTCTACAAAATTTAAATTCAGATTATAATCTCTTTATGGTATTTTCTTATCAGTTGTGCCCCCCTAAAGGCATGTGTTAAAGTCCTAATGACCACTACCTCAGAACGAGAACTTATCTGGGGACAGGGTCTTTATTTACAGAGGTAACCAAGGTAATGAGGTCATCAGGCTGGGGCCTAATCCAATACGACTGCTGTCCTTATACAAAGAGGAAATCTGGACACAGAGATCCATAGAGAGGGAAGAAGATGTGAAGAGACATAGGGAGAAGATGCATCCCTATGGCCAAGGGGAGAGGCCTGGAACAGAACCAAAGCTGCCAACACCTTGATTTTGAACTTCCAGTCTCCAGAACCCTGAGACAATAAATTTCTTCTGTTTAAGCCACTTAGCCTTTGATACTTTGTTACAGAGCCCTAGAAAACTAATATACCAACTAATTTTAACCATCTCAGTAACTTTAAATATCCCCTAGAATCAATACTTCAAAAACTACAAAACAAATTTAAATGGCTTAAAATTATTTTTACACTGTTCTATGTAATGGGAATACTAACAGAACTAATACTTATTATACATCTACTATGTCCAGGATAGGATTTGCAGAACTTTGTATATATTTTTGTTCATTTTACATGTATAGCCATGCTTTCAAAATAAAATTTTATCTAATTCAATCGAAGCATATTTTGTGCAGTAAGAACATTTACAGTAAACATGAGTAATTTAACTGAGTACCAATTAAGGGGATTATACCTTGCTTAGCATATTTCATTAAGTTATGTATCATAGGAGGTGGAATCATCTCTACATTATGAGCAATGATACTTGTTGAATTCTTCTCCAACATTTCACCCACATTTTTGATGTGCAACGTAATTGACTGTTGAAAAGTTTATAGTAGGTTTTGTCAAGGACCCTGTTGTGAACAGAGATTATAAATAACCACACAGTAAGTCAAGCAGGTTTATCAAGTAAGTGCTCTGTATAAAGTCCTAGAAGGAGGAGAGGAAAATGTAGAGGATCCACCTCCTATCTTTGGGTAACTAAGAGTCTAATTGGTAAAAAAGGCCAAAGGCAAGTCAAGAAAGTGAATTAAAATTATACTTACAAATAATATCTCATCATTCTAAAAGAAAACAAACTCAGGAAAAGGAACCATAGATCTTGTATGCCTGCAATGCTAGTCCCACTTTATACCTGCTGTGTAAGCTTAATTGTTAAAAGGGCTTTCTTTTTTTATTTTTAAAAATTTATTTTATTGAAGTATAGTTGATTTACAATGCTGTATTAATTTCTGCTGTATAGCAAAGTGATTCAGTTATACATATATATATTATTTTTCATATTGTTTTCCATTATGGTTTATCACAGGATATTGAATATAGTTCCCTGTGCTATACCATAGGACCTTGTTGTTTATCCCTTCTATATATAATAGTCTGCATCTGCTAATCCCAAACTCCCAATTCATCCCTCCCCCTTGACAAGCACAAATCTGTTCTCTATGTCTGTGAGTCTGTTTCTGTCTTGTAGAAAAGATCATTTGTGTCATATTTTAGATTCCACATATAAGTGATAGCATATGGTATTTGTCTTTGTCTGACTTACTTTGCTTAGTATGATAATCTCTAGGTCCATCCATATTGCTACAAATGGCATTATTTCATTCTTTTTTATGGCTGAGTAGTATTCCATTGTATATATATACCACATTTTCTTTATCCATTCATCTGTCAGTGGACACTTAGATTGTTTCCATGTCTTGGCTATTGTGAATAGTGCTGCTATGAACATAGAGGAGCATGTATCTTTTTGAATTATAGTTTTCTCTGGATACATGAAGAGGGCTATCTTTCACTCCTCAAAATGTCCAGGTTATAATGAAAAAGTCTGCAGTCACCCTAACTCAGGGTTTCTCAACCTGGGCACTATTAACATTCTAAGCTGAATAATTCTTTGTCGTGAGGGCTGTTCTATACATTGCAGACGTGGCAATATCTCTGGCCTGTACTCACTAGATGCCAATTGCAATGCCCTCACCCAGTTTGATAACTAAAAATGTCTCCAGACATTGATAAATGCCCCTGGGGGCAAAAGAACCACTGTTCTAACCCAAGATTACATAAAGGTGAGGAGGGGGTATGGTACAGGAATGAGGATTAAGCCAGGAAAAACTATCTCAGGAAGGTTAGATTTCAACATCCATAGATAAGGAAACTGAATTGGTTGAAGAAGGGGGACATTCTGCATTTAAAAGGAGGAAAATGGAAAAGAGTAGGTTGAGAGTCAGAAGTACAAGAGAAGGCAAAGATTGGGACATTAAACAGGTTAACCAATCTGTTTACCAAGCTACACCTATATCTATGTACCCCTCGACAATGTTTAAATAATAATAAGTTGCTAAAATCTCTTAATTCTTGAGGGTCCACAATCCTTGACATAGTGCCCCAGAATTAGTCTGGTTGCATTTCTTAGCTTCTTTAATATAAATAGAGGAGCAGAGGGTGATAACCCTCCCCTCCCCCAATTTTTTCCTGAGAGAAGAACAATTGAGAGCATGAAAACAATAATACTAGCAGCTGCTGTTTATTTGTGCCTTCTGTATCCCAGACCTTTTTCAGACATTATCTGATTTAATCCCCTCAAGACCTTGGCAAAGGCAGTGTTCACTTCCCTGGGGCTCAGTTTCCTAAACTGCGGAGTGAAGGTGGGTGGCATCACACATAAAGTGTCCAGGCCATGACTTGAATCCAGATCCAGCGACACCAAGCCCGTGTGTGTTGACCTTGTCGCACAGCACGGGCTGGCAAGACAGGAGGCAGAGGAATTCCCAGTTGAGAGGAACTCAGCCAGCTTAAAGACTAGAACAAAATGATCATTCTTTATACAGAAGCTCTAAAAAATGTGAGAGGGTAGTAAGGCTCGCTCTTCTTTACATCACGTTAACCTTTAATGATCGCAAGTGTCCTAATTCATCAAAATGAAGTGATCATCCTCTGGTTTATTTCACTGAGTTGTTAGGCAATCATTTTGGATTAGGAGTTTCTAGACTGCCTGATGTTTAATAGAAGTATAACAATATGATTCTGAATCCTGGTTGTGGTGAAATCCCTCAAAATGAAGACTTAAGCTTTTAATTTTTGTTTAAGACTCTCCCAGGTAAGGATATTCAATATCCAGAGGCAGGCTCTCTTCCCAGCTCATTTCATTCTTAGTTCTTCACTTAGTAAATTTAGCTTGCACTTGCAGCTGGGAGGAAGTCATCTGGTTGAGGAAAGACAAAGTCCTCACAGCTCCAGTCTTGCAAAAAGAACTTTCATTTAAATGTAGTCACGTGTGATTTGGACAAAGGAGAATTATTAATACCTTCCAGAGTGAAGTAGGGTGAAGTAGGGTGTGAAGTAGGGTGAAGTAGGGTGTCAGCTGGGTCAGAAAGTATGCTTTTTGTCTGTCCGAGTTGAACAAGCATGATGTTTTACAATAGCTATCTCATTGTATCCACCCCCAAAACCCAGAGATAGATGTTTTATAACCCCAATACAGAGTTGGAAAAGGGGAAGATCAAGAGAAATTAAACAACTTGCTTGAGGTCACATGGTTGGGAAATAACGTGGTCACAGTTCAGACCCAGGTCTACCTGACCCCAGAGCCTCTGTTCTTTCCACTAAGACAAGTAATTCAAGGAAAATGTAACTATTTAGCTTAAGAAAATGAGGAGATCACATTTCCAGCCTACCCCAGAGAAGACAAGGTGAACCTTGGGTCAAAGGAGTGGTACTGAGATTTTCAGGTTCCCAGGTTGCGGCTCCAGTCAGCACCCTGCCATGCACCTAAATACCACACCCTCTGAGAAAAGTAGCCGTTGAGCCTTACCTTCTTGTCTCAAAGACTTAATGACTCTTTACCCTCAGGATGTCAACATCATGCTAGACCGTGGCTTTCAATGATCATTTCCAGCATACATGATATTGCAGAATGTTCAATGGGAAGCAGACGAGTTCCCTGGGATCTGAGCACAGGCTTTTTCTCTCGCTCATGTTCCCCTGCGTGCCATCAGCCAGGACCCTCGGCTGGACACAGTCTGTTTCCTGGATGGGTCACCTGTCCACATGCTCTGCAGCCATGTAGAAGGACCCAGCAGCGTAAGCTATGAGGGAGCAAAGAAGGTGGAGGGTTTCACGGGCTTCCCTCTTGTCCCTCATTCCTCTGTTCATTCAGTGCTCTGGGAGAGGATTTGCAGTAGGAAGGAAGACCCACTGGGTCTGTTGCTACAGAAAAATATGAGAGTGAGGGAGGATGCGGAACACATGAAGAAGCTCATAAACTTCCAAATCACTTCAACAAATACTTATCTGCCATCACCTGAGTGACAGATGCCCTTCTAGGAACTGGGGTCTCAGTTGTGAATGAGGCAAAGTGCCGCCATGCAGCTTATATTCCTGCAGGTCAAAGAGAAGATCCAGGAGCAAATATAGGAGGTCAGAGGATGATATGGGTCGGGGAGGTGCAATGGTCTGTAGTGTCTTCACACAAGACCTTTCCAAGGAGAAGACTTGAGAGCAGAAAACCAAATAAAGCACAGGAATGAGCCACAAGGAAATCTGGGGGAAAGAACGTTCCAGAAAGAGGGAACCACTAATATAAATCCCCCGAAGGAAGCCAGTGTGGAGGAGAGAAAGGAAGGCATAACAGGCAGTTGAACTACTGGGAAATCTACATCATCAATTTTAATTCTATACAGTATTCCTTGTAGAAATAAACCATATTTATTAATTCCTCTGTTGACATACATTCAGGTCATTTCCACTTATTCACAATCACAAGCTATGATGCCCACGCTAAGGTTTCTCTTATGTATATATAGGGAAGTGGAATTGCACACCTTCAGCTTTGTTACACGTTGTCAAATTATTCTCCACCAGGGTTGTTCTAATTTACAGCCCCTACAATGGTATATGAAAACTCCCTTTTCCTCACATTTTCTCTAATATTTGGTGATACCAGATTCTTCTTTTTTTTTCATTTTTGCCAATCCAATGAGTTTGAAACAATCTGTCTTTGTCATTTTAATTTTTGCTTCCCTCATTACCAAGCAAAGGCAAGGAGTACATTTTTTTTGAAATGTTTCTTGTTGATTCAGGTTTCCTCTGTCATGATTGACCTTTCATATCCTTCGTTCATTTTGCTATGGACTATTTCTCTTTGATTAACTTGTAGAACTTTTTACTATATTCTTGATATGAATTATTTATTTTTTATTATTATTATTTAAAATTATTTAACACTAATTAAAAATGTTATCTTTGAATGTAGGATTTCAAAAATATTTGGGGTATCTGTAAACAAAGAGAAGAGTTATCATAGAAGGGTTTTAATTTAATTTAATCAGATTCATTAACCTTTTTAAATTTGCACTTTTTGTACTGAAAAAAATTATTGCCTCTCATAATGTCATCAATATATTCTCTTCCATTTTTGTTTAAGAATTTTAAAACTCTGCTTCCTGATTTTAGTATCTGAAGTTTTTTATATATGTATATGTATAAGATATCTGTGTCTATTTTCTTTCATATGGAAAGCCCATTCTTTCCCATTGGTGTGTAAGACCACCTCTTATCCACTGCCCATGTCTATGTGGGTTTGTTTCTAGGATTTTTTATTCTACTACCTGTGTATCACCAGAACACGATTTTGAATGTGATAGCTTTAAAATAACTCCATATCTAATGGATATGTGCTGCTTCTTTACTCTTACTCTTCAAGATCACCTGAGCTACTTTGGGCCCTGAATTTTCAATATGCATGAGCTAGTTCCATATTCATTGACTAGCTCTGTGGGAAAAGAAAAAAACTTTTGAGGTTTTAATAGAAATTTTTGATTAGTTTTGGGAAAATTTATATCTTTAGGAAAACAAATGTTCCCATCTATGAAATATATATCCATTATTTAAGTCTTTGTGTGGGTCCTTTCAATATTATTGTATAATAGTCTCCATACAGGTCATCCATTTATTTTCTTGAATTTATTCTTAGACACCTGGTGGGTATTGGGCATGGAACCCTTTAAAGATTCCATTTTCTGATTGGTCATTGCTAATAGTTAGGGACACAATTACATCCGTTAACATTTAAATATTGACCTTGTATCTGTCAACTGTCTACGATCCTGATAATTTTTTCATTCCAATAATTAAAGTTCATATTTCCTTTCCCGGGGGTCTAGGCAAATCATGTGCTGCCTAGGACCTAGAGAGGGTAACAGGGGAGCTCATTGTCTTATTCCTCACTTTGAAGGGAATATTCCTCATATTTTACATCAAACATGATTTTTCCTTTAAATGTTTGTAGGTTTCTTTATCAAAATAAGAAAGTTCCTTTTGTTTCCAAAAAACTCAAGGAATTCTGATACACTTGTGGAAATTTAATTGCCATTCCTGGACTGGAATCACTCAGGTAATGAATGTGGTCCTTTCTCCACCAATACAATGATAAATACTAACAATATAAACGTCTACATGTTCATACTATTTATAGAGGATATACTTGTTAATTGCTCTTCTGTGGGCTAATATTTGAGGTTTAGCGGTGGAAGAATGTAGCATTTTCTATAAAAACAGTCTCTTTGGGTTTAAAATAGTCTCTTCTGAGCAGCATCTCTAGTATTTAGGTTTAGATTCCTAGAGTGATGGAGCTCCGTCTCTTGTCTCACAAAAGTAATGTTGAGAGCTCAAAATGTAGAAAATTATCTACAGAAAATTCTTACAAAAAGTATGAAACTAGTAGGCCATACTAAACTCAGTTTTCAAATCTTTTATTCTTACCAGCATTTCATAAATAACTTGGGGTTTCAAATGGCCTGTCAAAGTGATATGCACATTTCTAGATTAATTTATTTGAAATGAGTGTATTTTTTGAGAACTTTCTTGATAGGTCCAAAACTACTCTCAAGGCTTTATTTTGTTTCCCGTTTTACTATTAATCACACTTACTTTTTAATGGTGAGAAATATGCTTTTAACTATATATAACTGAAATTGAAAAATGATATAATAATTTAAAATCTTTCAGAAATGCAATACAAACTATTTGAAGGGGTCGGAGGGGCTGGGTTGAATTATTGGAATATACCAGGATAATCCACAGATTCTTAGTTATCCAAAGAAATAACTAAGGAAATAACGTACCTTCAAGGGTCTCAAGGATTAGAACCAGACACAGGATGCTATTTTCTCTCTCTCTCTCTCATGTCTTCCATTCATCCAACATATCTCTCATCTCCGCTTCTCTCTCTGAGCCTTCCTCCAGTAGTGGAGAACACGGATGCCCTGTATCATATTTGAGAGGTCCGTAAGACCACCCTCGAGTTCAAGAATTTACTAGTAAGGCTCGTAATTCTGAGAAAAGCCATTATACTCAGAGTTATGGTTTACCACAGTGAAAAGATACAGAATAGAAACAGCAAAAGGAAGAGGCACATAGGGCAGGGTTCAACACATGCCAGGCATGGAATCATGTGTATAGCACATATTACCCCAGTGACCATGTGCGGCAGCATGCACAGAATACTCCCAACCTGGGAAGCTCACCCAAGCTTTGTTGTCCAGAGTTTTGATTAGGAGGTGACTATCTGTAGACAGGGTGATCACCCACATGAATAATCTTAGTCTCCAGCCCCTCTAGAACTTGAGGTGACACCACATGACCCAAGGCCATCCACCAAAAATTATACTGTTAGCATAGACTACCTGGCCTGGCTGAAGACTCCTAGGTAAAGAAAGATGCTCGTACCAGGCAGGACATTGCAAGGGTTTAGAGACTACCTCCCTGGAGCTGGGGGCAAACAGCCAAACTTTTCTTTGGCCAAGGTTAGTCCTTTACTGTACATCCTGAGTCATGGAGAAGAGCTTTAACAAACCAGGAAGGAAAAAATTTATTCCCTGTTAGTTGCAGTAAAAAAAAAAAAAAAAAAAAAAAAAAAAAACCACAAGGAAGAATTCTGATAAGCCCAGCTTGGAACACCATTGTTTATAAAATGAGGAATATGACCAGCCCAATTTGTGCCATGTGTTCAGCTTTGAAGTCAGAGAACTGGATCATTTACCAGAAAAATTTCATGTTTGTCAAGGAAAATAACCACAACAATTATTACAACAACAAACCTAGACATTAAAAAGGAAAAAAAAAAGGCAATAATTTATTATCTTGTTCTTCTTGTTTTGGATTAAGTTCTGTTTGCTGAATCCAGGGGTCCATTGATCTAAGGCAAGTAGGTCTTCTCTTATGTTAACTAATTGTATGATACCAGAAATATCCAATCAATTCCTTCATATTTATATTATCAGTGGGAAAAATATATATAAGTCAAAACAGCTGAGTGAGATTTTAGTATTTTTTAATTTTTGCCACTCTGACTAAAACTCAGACAGTTTTCAAAGTTTTTATTTTGCATGCTATGATTCCTATTGGAGATATCATTACTTCTGCTGAGAACCAAAATTCCAGTTTTATTATTATAAACCAAAAATATTATGAGTTTTAAGAAAAAAGGAAATTATTAGAAATTTGGATTTTAAAAAATGTTATCACAAATATCCTTTCATAGCAATTACTTAAATTATTACACTATGATTTAATTCTGTACTTATTCCTGCTTTTATAGAGAATAAATCTTAATATGGAAAAAGTTGGATATTGGCAAGTTATAGCAAACTGAAAAGAAATATGTCCTTAAAAGCATTCTATTAAACCCATTTCCTGTAAACAAAACAACTCCAGATATTCCTTGAAGTGATTACCCAATTAAACTCTGGAAATAGACGTTCCTGAGATTTCTTTTTATTCCTGACTTGGAAAAAATATCTTAGATTCAATAGGGAATCATAGGACATAGGTCTGTGACACCTATGATTTTAGCTGAATTCACTGATAAACTAGATGCAAAGTAAATTACAACACAAACAAAACTATCTCCCAGGGCAATGTACGTGGCATACTGCAAACTTAAAAAATAATAACAATAACTATTATAAATCATCTAGCATCACAACAATGCAATTTTGGCATGCTTTTCTTTACAAATGTAAAAGATGCCTGTCAAAGAGCACCATACACATGACCCAGGGCCATAGGTAACAGGTGACAATGGAGAAATCTGAATTCAAGGCTCACTCCAGAGTGTATGCCTTAATCAAGTAACCTGAGAAAGACAAGGTTACCTCATGGAATCATCATCAGTCTCAGACTCTCCTTCAATACTGGTTTTATACTATTCACTCTCATGTCAATGCTTTCAGCCATCAAACTGACTTTTCCTATGCTCATCTGTCTCCCATGATTTTCTACGGTTTCCTAACTTCATACCTTGAAGCATGTGGAAACTGGTGCCATGGGGAAGGTGGAGAGAAGGAAGGAAGGAAAATTTTTGCAGCTGGAGGGGAGAGTATAATCCCATCCAGCCATTCTTTAAGACTCAGGTCAAATCTTAACCTTCTACCCAAGGCTTTGATTGGGGAGTGCATGCTGTTGACCACATTGCCAAAGACCTGCCACGCTCTGGTTGGCAGACAGCTGGGATCTCACCATCCATGGTTCCCAAGTGTCACGAATGCTAAGCCTCATCTATCCCAAGACTGGACAGCCCCCCGTCAGGACAGCCATACACCAGAAACAAACATCATCTATGGTCACTGTTTAATTTAGACCTTGTTAGCAGTAAAGACATTTCTGATAACATTTTTTAAACCATCTAGTTATTTGTACATTTTCAAGAAGTTGTATGTTTATTTTTCTTAACTGCTTAAGTTCAATTGTTGCTATTTATCTTGAAGTAAGACTAAATATTTTAGAGTTTGGAATGACAAGCTGATATGGTCTGAATTCTTTTACCTCGCCAAATTCTCATTTTTTATAAGGATAGTGTTTGCAAATTTATTTTGGAAAGGACAGTTGCCTCAGAAAGTCATTCTAGAGCTAAGTGGATTTCTAAAGTCTATGTTATTGTTAGGCTGTCTAATCCTTTTTCCAATTCCCTGATGGTCAGGGAATGTATAAAAAAACAGAAAAAATAAGCAGGTCTAAGACATGCCAAAAATAAAAACTTAAGGTTTCAAGTCTTTATAGATTGTCTCTCTTCTTGATGTTTTGAAAAAGTTTTAATTTGAGAAAGAAAAATAATTCTATCGCCAGTGATATTTTAGGTTCATGAAGGGACTTTTTTATACAGTGGTCAAATGACTTTTCATTTAGTCTCAAGATACTTAAGTAAAAATAAACAGATGACAATAATATATTAGCATGTTTCTCAAATACTCACTATGCCTCAGACACCTGACCCATACCATTTCATTGAATCCCCACTGAAAGGCAATTTTAATCACGTTCTTGCAAATAAGGAACTGAAACACAGAGTGATGGAGGAATTGGTTAGAGCTGCACGGAGATGGTCACGATTTGAACCTGGGTTGTGTGTCTCTAACCGTAAACACTGTACTGTGGTGATTATGCCAAGAGGGCTTATGACCAGGGCAGCTGTGGGGAGTGCAGTCTAGAGCGAAGCTCCAGTCTCCCTCTCCACCTGACCTCACACTATCAAAGGTCACCAGACTGTTCTCACCCATCTGGTTCCTGTCCATTCAGGATAGGATTAGAGATGCACTGCTATTCATGTTAATCTTGCTTCAAATACTAGATACACCTGTAATTGCAATAAAACTGTCCTCTTTATTTCATTTTAGGTACTTAGAATTAGAACTTCTTTTTCGAGACATGAATTGAACATGAAACATTGTATCTTCAGGCCATAACTGATACCGCTAGTAACAAGGATTACACTGCTCATCTATTTCCAGTTTAACATTTTCTTAATTTGGTCTACATAGGATCACAGAATTTGGAGTTTTGAAAAAGAGCTCTTAGATTCATTCTGTTGATTCCCGTAAAAGTGATCCAAATGGTTAAGCATTTACTAGTCCCTTTAGGAGATGTTTTATCACTAGCTATACGTTGTGTTATTTTTATCATGATCTATATAACCAAGGTTATTCTTAAAGTATACACAGACTTACCATCTGCGATCAGATTTTCTCCATATACGTATCCACTCAGTAGTTGTTTATTTCTACCCCAGATAAAAATGGCACCACGTGCTAGGTATATGGTACACGTGTCACAAAGTTTTCCAAGTCTGTGCATTTCTCTGGCTTCTGGCATGAGACAGACTCAGGTGAAATCTCTCCCCTAAGTGCAATCTTGTAAACAGGTGGGAGAATTATCAGCTTCATCTCTAAACACCAGTTTTATAGTTTAGGCTTGCAGACCCCAGCTGCTCCCTCAGTACGAGTCTGTTGAAATGATAGAAACCACCAGTAAATCTCAAACTCTACTGCTTCCAAAATATCTTTGGAATGTAACGTGTTTTGAGTTTAATAATAATGAAGTAGACTCTTAGATTCAATATCATGTTGGAAGAAATACTTAAGTAATGACAACAGGTATCATAGACCCACAACACGGCCCCGCATCCTGAATTGTTTGTCTTTGATGTAGTCATTTTAAAAGCCATTAAATCATGAAGAGCTCTACAAGGCGGAAATGTGAGTTGCTGGATTAATGCTTCCCAAGGAGAAGATCTCATTTCTGGCCCTAGGTTCCCTCCTACACATCTCCAGCATCTCCTTCAGGATTTCCCAGGGCTTTTCCACTGGTCTGTACACATAGGAGGGTCTTCAGGTCAAAAGCAGCACTGGGAGGGCAGGGAGCTAGAAAAGGCCACAAGACAGATAGATATCAGCCCACCTGTCTCCCAGGGCTCAGATCCAGGAGGGGCAAAACCATGGGTCCAGAAAGAGCCTCGGACTGCAACCGCTCTGTACTTCGCTTTACAGAAGAGGAAATAAAGGCGCTGGGAATAGATCCCTGGCCGTGGCTCCACTAGAGTCCAAATCTCTGGGTTTCTTGTCCAGTACACTCATTTATAACAGTGGCCCCCAAATTGGGGTCCTCCTAGCTCTTAAGAATTCCCAAAGGTAGCGATGGAAGCCCTACCATTATTTCCTACATTTTGTAAAGCCCAAGAAACTCCACGTTTATCTTCAATTAAGCCACACAGTGTACTTAATAAATGCAGTGGGATATTTTTCAATTAATGATATTCATGAGGAGTCAGAAGCAGATAATTAAAGGGGTCCTTGATTAAAAAGAAAAGTCAGGAACACTTGCACTACAGCCTAAAACACGTTCTGAAGAGCTATTGGGGAAACATGTGTTTGCATGCACATAATTTACGTGGTCACATGAGCGGATGCACGTGTGTATGTGCCAACTTTGCAGGGTGTCAATATCCGTTCAACCTGCGGTTGATATGCCGGCAGCTACTCCCTTTAGGAGAATGCATTTGTTTGACTGAGGTGAAAATCACCTCAGCAGAAATAAAAGGAAAGGGATGGGGAGAAAAAGAACAGACAAAGAAAGAAAAACAAAAGAAGGTCTAAGAATTATTCAGGCACATACTTTCTTCTCTTTAGCTTTATGATAAGACCTGACCTAACCTAAGACGTGGAGATTCAGTGGCAGAGCAAGGAGATTTGGGATAGGGCTGGAGGAAATGGTTTCCCTACCTTGCAAATGGAGAAGGAAAAGAAACCAGTTGTTCTTTTTCAAAAAGGATATATGCAAACAAGGAAATCTCGGGCATCTCCTAGTCAGCCTGATCTATGCATTCAGTTTGCCGATGCCTAGAAGGGAGATGGATTGAGAAATGGGACACATGATCTGGATGTTTGCTGATTGTTCTTTAGCTACAGTATCAACAAATGTGATCTCTTGTACTCAACATGTGCTGCTTCAGGGACTGCTGCATGGAAGGGACCCCAGTGCCACTGGCTCTCCTGTGAGGCCCGCGTTTGGTTGGCATGGTGCTCCCGAGCAGATGAGCCCAAACCATCCTGCCAGGAAAACAGTATGTGCATTGTGTCAGTAGTTTAGGGCGTGGCTTAGCATCCCAGAATTCCAGCTGAGAAGTTTGGGTCCTATAGTTCCATGCCTGGAAAATAAATAAATAAATAAGTAAGTAAAACAAAAACGTGGTTACTCCAATTACTTTCATCTTTTTATTTTTCTAGGATTTATTCATGAATAGCAAAACAACACAATTTTTG
Organism: Orcinus orca; assembly: GCF_937001465.1. NCBI lineage: Eukaryota > Metazoa > Chordata > Mammalia > Artiodactyla > Delphinidae > Orcinus > Orcinus orca. The sequence goes on from NC_064560.1 coordinate 71,454,532, forward strand.
CAGGAAATTGAGATTTAAAAGAATTAATGCTTAGGGGCTTCCCTGGTGGCACAGTCGTTGAGAGTCCGCCTGCCGATGCAGGGGACACGGGTTCGTGTCCTGGTCCGGGAAGATCCCACATGCCGCGGAGCGGCTGGGCCCGTGAGCCATGGCCGCTGAGCCTGCGCGTCTGGAGCCTGTGCTCCGCAACGGGAGAGGACACAGCAGTGAGAGGCCCGCATACCGCCAAATAATTAATTAATTAATTAATTAATCCTTAGAATTTTACTGTTAAAATTTAATTTTTCCAGATAACTTTTCTCAGTACCAAAGAACCCCTTTTTCAAAGGAAACCTTAGTCAGAGCCTCAGTATACGGTGAAAACAAAGAGCCAGGGCGGCTTATGGAGGGATGGTGCATCCTCACCCTCCCTCTCCCAGCCTTCCGAGGCTCAGAAGAACAGGCTTTAAAAGCTGCTAAAGTTGGGATTAACATACATACACTACTGTATATAAAATAGATAGCCAACAAGACCTACTATATAGAACAGGGAACTAACTATGCTCAGTATTTTGTAATAACCTATAAGGGAAAAGAATCTGAAAAAGAATATATATATGTGTAAAACTGAATCACTGTGCTAACACAACATTTTAAATCAACTCTACTTCAATAAAAAAATAAATACAAATAAAAGCTGCTGAAAGACACTGATCCCTGTCAAACAGAAAATATCCCCTTCAAAGATACCCATTTATATTTTTATCAAGCATTTACACCTAATGTGAATAAAGGCATAATTAGGGAAGCTTGCGGATATTACATAAATAATTACTTCTGGGTCAGGTTCTCCCATGATGGATGGAAGTAGGAAGAGGCTGTGCGGTCCCTGTTTCTCTGTGAGGAGTCCCAGCTTACCGTTCAGTTTTAACAGCATTGATTGAGCCCCTAATATTGCAATAAATCCTAGGGACGTGTAGCTGAAGCCCAGAAGAATCTTGTTTAGCTAGCAGTATAGCACTAGCTTCTAGGTCAACCCTGGACCTCATGGGACAAGGAAATAAAAAGCCACATGCCCTGTCATATAACAGTTCCCCCAACTCTAGGCTGTTCTTACCAACCCTGAACAGACTCTAGACATTATTCCCCAGAGGTTGCCCACTAAGCCCAAAGGTTGCCACCAGCCCACAGATGTGCCTTGTTTGATTTTCACAGTGTATGATATGATATGTGAAATAAAATGCACATATAAGATAAACTGTATTTATAAAATAATATGTGTATATATAAAATACTATGTATATATAATATGCATGTATAATATATGTGATTTTTTTAATCTAGAGATTTAATATTTTAAAATTATAAAGTTCCAAGTCAAGGCCCCCATTTTCACATGAAAACAGCAGACTGAAGCACAACTTCTCCTGAAGATGTGTAAACACTGTCATGTTTGCCTCCCCAAAGCAGTTTCACTCATTGCTTTTGTGAGGATTAAACGAAATAATATACGTAAATGACATTAAAATGTCCCTGGCACATAGTAGGTGTGCAATAAATGGTAACTATAATAGTATCATTTGTTTATTTGCCTTGCCAGATGAGGTATTTTGAGTTTTAACCCCTGTTTTTCACCCAGAGTCCTTTAGAAACCACTTGTGAATTTACATTTCCCACATCTTAAACACCATATATTGTCTGGGGTCTGTTTAGTTCAGTCGATTTCCAATACAAGAAAATAGAACATATGTGAACTTTTAGAGGAGAATGAATGACTGCATTGTGTTTTTTTTTTAATATTAACTTCCTGAGGTTTTATGAAAGAAAAATATGGATGGTAGAAATGGTGTGGAAGCCACTTACATTCACTCAGAATTTGTGCTCCTGAGAGAGGTAAGTCCAGGGACTGTCCAACTGCCAGAACTTTCAAGTACTTGGCCCAGGCCTAGGTCAAATGAAGATGCTAAACAAGATGCTGAATTCATTAAGGGTTTGTCCTGAATCCTGAAAATGGTGCCAAGGGAGCCATGAGAGGTGTGGCCACAGTAGAAGTATGCAATCAAGTGGAAAGTTCTGGCAGTACCAATGGCCAAATGATTAAGGCCAAAGATATTTCCAACCCAGCCAATAATCCAAACAGTAACCAAAAATGTTGCCTCTGCTATGGAGAAAATATAGTAAAACAGTGCAAAGAAGGGTGTATCAGTCTGCTTGAATGTGATCAGCCAACTCAAATACTTTTTGGATTTAAGCAAGGAGAGAACAAAAAAATAAGTCTAAATTTATAACTAGTAAAATTATCTCCGCATGTAGCTATTTTTTTAAAACTTCCCAAGACAAGCTGTAAAATGAACATATAAATGAATGTAGGTGTGTACTCAGATATGAGTATTGTTTCTATACATATAAATATATCTATACATATAAATATATTCAGTATTTATTAAATGCATAGGTGTCAGGAATTTAAGACACAAATTATGTGATAATTCTGTAAATCCTCAAAGGCTATTCCTACAAAAAGAAGATTCAGTAGTGGGGCTGCCTGATTGAGGACCAAATATAATGTGAATGTTCCTCATATTCTCCCAAAGAGTGGTAAATTCCCCAAACCAATCCTACTGGAAAATGTGAGGGGGAGGGGAGAAATTGGAGCTGGTAGAGGTGACAAAATGGCAAGGAAGTTGGAAGGAGTTGTAAGTTCTCTTAGGAAACTGGGAAGAAAACTCAAGTTGGACTCAACTTGAACTCCTTTCCCACCATCACCTTCCCACCCCCAGAGGATGGATCTGCTGTAACATCTTTCCTTCTAGCCCTAAGCACATTAGGACTCTGCATGGTCTCTTGAAGGTTTCCAAGTTACTTGCCCCACATGTCTTCAGCTGAATGGAGACTCAATGTGCTGAAACCTAGGGGAAGAGGATCAGCAAGACCAGGAAATCAATCAACCCATCTGAGCTGTCTCTGCTGAGACATCAGGCAAACAGGTCTAGAGAAGAAAAGGAAAGCAAGCTACTAAGTTGCACTCCCAGCACTCATGTTCTTATTTTTCTTTCCCAAAAGATGGTGAGCCTTAATTATTTTCGTATCCTCAAATTGAAGTCCATAGTATACTACCCCATAGTATTTGCTCAATTAGATGTTTGAGTGATTGTGCAAACTTAACTTGGGGGCCCTCTGGGGCCTTATTTTAGAAAGCACAATGGCATACCATTCATGCCATTCCTTCTCAGCTCCTTTTGCTGGATCCTCTTCCCCTATTTTATCTCCAATTGTTGGAATAACCCTGACTCTCTTCTCTTCTCCGACTATATTTTTATTCACCCAAAGTTCTATCTCTACATTTTCCTTCTCTACTGAGCTCCAGATACATGTATCCAACTGCCTACAGGACATCTTTGCTTAGATTTTAACATAACAAGGCCAAATCATATCTCACAATTTCCCACACACCAAACTTCTATTCTCATCTTAGTACTCCGTGTACTTACTATATGGCTCTAGCCAAAAACCCACGTGTCCTTGATCCTTCTCCTTCCCACACTGCCTACATTAAATCCATCCAAAAATCCTTCTATATCCATCACCACACTGCTCTGACTCTATGGCTACAATCCTAGTTCACAGCACTCTCATTTCTTGCCTCCAGTCCTGAAATAGCCTCTTCACTGGTCTCCCTGCTGCTACTTTTGTTATTCTAGAATCTATTCCCCACATGTCAGGCATTGATCTCTAAACAAAATAAATCAGAGCATATCACTCCCCAGCTTCAAAATCTCCCTTGACTTCCTAATGCATTTACCATGAAATCCTAACTCTTTAATTTGACTTACCAGGTCGTACAAGGTGCTTTACCTTGCGCTAACCATTCCCCCCACCCCCGTGCTCACTACATGCCAGCTTCCAGAGTTGTTTTTATGTTTTTTAAACAAGGAAATTTTATTTCCATCTTAGGGTTTTTAACTTCCATCTTAGGTTCCCCCTGAGGGTCCTACCTCTGCTTGGAATTTCTGTCCCAATACTTTCACACCAGCTCTTTTCAGTTTTCAGTTCAAATGCCATATACTCAGAGATATTTTCCTGATCACCTAAATAATGCTCTGTCTCCTTCTTGCAAATATATCACTTTCTAGCCTATCATCCAAGGTTTTTCTTTTTAGTTGCCAAACTCTTACCACTGTCTGAGATTACTTTCTCTTCCATTTGTAGGCATGTTTATTTCACATCATTTCCCTTTAGAATATGAGCTTTCTATTCTATGAGAGTCTAGTTGATCTTATTTAACAATGTGCCACCACAGCGCAGCACAATACGTGTCTCAAAAGAGGTGACCTGTTAAATGAATACTCTGCACATCACCACTGCATTGGTCCTAATAAGAAGACAGTGCCAATGGTAGAGGCAACATAAGTTCTTGCCCTGCTCATCACAGCCTGCTTGACCTTGGGTAAGTTACTTAACTTTTCCAGACTGTGAAGTAGGAATTAAGGAAGAAGGCTGAACCTTTCATGAAGTTGAAAAGTAAACTCTTCAAATGGAAGAAATGGCAGAGATAACAAACAGGGGATTGGGATCTTGGCAAGGAGAAAGGTGGGAAAGACTAGGGTCCAATATCTTGGGAGTAAAACTGTCTGGTATGTAGGTGATGGGAAAGACCTGTGAAGATGAAAGTCACCACTGTTTAAGGAATGGCAGAACCCTGCAGTTATGGTGTGAGAAGGGATTTACCCTCTGATATTTGGAAACATTTTCTGTGTCCTTCCCTCTTTTATTGGGATGGAGTGTCCTTGCCCATCACATTTATTAAGTGGAACACACTGACCTAACTTAAAAAACAAGCACCAAAAACATGTACTATCTGTATCAGTTCTCTTGAAAGTGGGCAAATGGCCCCACTGGGTGGGTGGAGAAAGAATATCAGAACACCTATGAATATTGATGTTGATTTATCTCATTCTTCTCATTACTATTTTTGTCTATATTTAATGTGCGTAACATTTTATTACAGTAGTACATGTAAAATGCATATAAATCCATATACAAAAGCAAGACTACATGCAGCTGTAGTTTTTTTTTTTTTCCTTCCTAATCAGAGTCTTTGGTCAGTTTTAGATATGACTGGTTTTGACAACATATGTAACTCCATATTCCACTTTATATTTCAATCATCTTTTTTAACTGTATATATAGATTAAGTTTCTACAATCAGATTATGCATTTATTAAAGGTAGGGCCCTTGTCTCACACATGGGCATATTCTCCATAGAGACCATCAGGACATCTTAAAGTATAACCCCTAGCACTCCATAAAATCATCACCCTCATCACCATCATAGGTATATGTAAGTGTGTACATATATATTGTATATGTATGTTTGACATCATATGTATACATATCCTTTTCACAATGTATACCCCATATGTCATATATATACATACATATATATAGGGTATCTCCAACATACAATATAGGATATATGTGTATATTATACACACACACAAAAGACTGAAAACTTGGTTATCTTTTTAGAGTCACAGTGATACATAATTTTCTAAGAAGTCAACATAAAAGGCATATGTGATGTTACTATAGCTTTGGCATTAAAAGACTCTGTGAAAATTCTTTGATCTACATTCATCTGTGCTCCAGGTATTGCTAATTTAATTGCCAGAAATATAAATATAAATTAATGAATAGTTTTTTCAATTGTCATTTTATGGATTGAAGGAATGGTAAGCATTTCTTTTGAACATCCATAATTATTTAATGATATCTACATAAAGGCTTTTAATTATATGGGAACAGTGATAATAATTATAAAGGCCCACACTCAATGGATAAAACATACATTTCTCCAGAAAAAATTATTATGTCTTTTAAAAGTGAATTCTTTCTGCCATTGAATGGCTCACATGACATTTTTCAACAATTAAAGCATAAGCAGCCTGCAGTTTTTACAGTTATTGGGGAAAAATTGCTGGTTTGTGGAATCAGAAAGGTTTTTTTCTGTTTTTTTAACCCCCCTCCCTCTAAGATTTTATTTATTTTTTAGTGCCAAGCATATGCCTACCAAAAAAGGAAAATCAGAGTTGATTTCGTATGTCAAAACTTAGTTTAAATTTGATATTGTTGCATAATGGAATTAAGTGTTTATATCCTCGTGTTTGTCAATGTGTGCTTACCAGCAACTAAATAGCATCTGTCTGTGGAAGTGTCTTGTCACATCTTTTCATTTCTTAACTATAATGTCAACATCCAGAGTTCTATAATTTTTATATATATATATATATATATATACACACACACACACCAATATTTGTAAAATTAAGATGAAACAAAAATCTAGTATTTATGTGTGCGATAACTTTTAAAATAGTGTTTCCTTCTGCTATATAACTTGCACTAAGATTACCATAAATAATGTGACAGAGAAGATCATTGTCATTTAAAAATTACTGAAAATTGATGATTCAGTGTCCTTAGGTGACGCTGGCAGCTAACTAAACTGCATGAGAGACATTATTGCAATGTCAATAAGTAGTCTTCCTACAATTTCTTTTTTCTGAAAACTTAAAAAGGGAGCTTTTATTGTTGCAAAACTGTTTACCATTTTTTGGCTTCATACAAAAAATAATGCTGAAATGACCACCTGAAGTTAGAATATTTCTATACTGCATTTCAAGATTTGGGTTCAGGGAGTGGGGGATGGAGAAATTAAGGTTGGTCAATGAGATTAATGTTTTAAAAATAAAAGAGAGAGAGAGAGAGAGTCCAATTAGAATATCCTGGGGTTATTAGCGATAACGGTGCTCATATCCAATTAAGATGAAAACCATTTTACCAGCTTAATGTGCCACCTCTGGCAGTGTGGGTTTATTAGTTTTATCAGACTTGAGAACTGAAACTTGAAATGATACGTATGCTGGATACCAAAGAGACACTGTTAAGACTTAGAGATAATTGATATAAAATGAGAAGCCTCAAAAGTTGTTGATTAACAAGCATTGTGGATGTTGGAGACAGGAAGAAATTGGTGTTTTCAGACACTGTTTGAAATGAAAAAACTCACTGAGCTGTGCAGTGACATTCTGAAGTCAGGAAGGAACCATGACCTTCCTTAATGTCCAAAAATTCAGTAATATGGCATATTCATATGGGACAAGCCAGCCTTCAAATCCATGACACACCATCTCTATAAAAACTCAAATGAACAAAAGCGATTTTTTGTGATGAATGTCAGGTTTCTTGTTTTCCTTTCCAGATTAAAGGATAACTAATGATTAGTATTAATAATTAATAAGAAAATCTCTCGTATTATCCTCAAGCTTTTCAAGATAGGCTACATAAACAATAAAACTTATTTTCATTAAGTTATATTCCTTTATGCTTTTAGACAATCATTTGAACTTTTCTAAAAAAATATTTACATTTCTATACCATCCATTTGGGTATCACAGAATGATTAAAAGCAGACAAATACATACACAATAAAGCTTCCCACTTAGGCAGCAATAAAATCACTGTTGCGTTGCTTCAATAGACATTTCCTTGACTAATAAAATTCTCGTCACTCATTTCTGAAGCTGGCAGGGGAAAGCCTTTATTGTGCTGGTGTAGTGTTCTGGATGCTTGTCTTTGGTAAAATATTCAGTGCACGGCCAGGAATGTGTAATGGATATCGTCAGGGGGGAGATGGCCCTGCGGCAAGCCTGCACTGGTGCCCGGTGGTCTGATACAAGTGGTTCTTCTACGAAGTACTCTGGCACTTCCTCTGCTAAAGTGTTTGAGCCCTCATATGAAAACTCCCTTTCATGATACTAAGGAATGAATGGGAGAGGCTGGGGCAAGTGTGGTCTATTTGGGGGGTGAGAGGACGGTGTGATGGAGTAAAAAAAAACACAGGCCATCTAGCCAGATCACAGGATAAATGGAATAGTCCCTTTCAGAGAAATATATTAGGCTCTAAGGTGAACCTTGTTTGCATAGATACCTTATGATGAAATTTCAAATCATGTTGGTTTCATGTGAGTCTTTCAACTTCATAAAGGAATGAACATATTACTGTGTTGGCAACACGTAGAGCTGTTTCTGCCAAGTAGAAAATCAAGGGCTCTGAATAAACCTTACGCTGGCACAGGTAACACATAATTCTTCTAGAAAACAAAGTAAAAATTAAGATTTTTTTTTAAAGTTATGAAGTTATTTCAGGTGTGTGTGTATGTGTGTGTGTTTGTGTGTGTGTATTTCCCAGACTTTTCTGAACAATGCATCTTAGAGCCAAAAGCAGTAATTACCAGTTGGGATTTCTCAAAGGGCACTATTTATGTGGTTTGTTGGGTAGCATGTGTTTTAAATGCTTTTAAAGGTACATGTATCTCTTGGGTGTCAACAGTCAACTTGCTTAACTAATATAGGTCAACTTCTAGACAAACATGATCAAGATAGCATGAGCATTACTGAAAATGGGTCTTAATGAATCAATAGATTAACCATACATATACATATTTTAATGTATATAAAAGAATCATATATATTTGGGTATTCCATTGTTTAACTGTTAAATTGTTATCCAGAAAAATACCAAGAGCTCCAGATGACGGAAGAATTGACCATAAACATAGGACAGAGAAGGCACAGGAGATGATGCTCATTAATGGTCAAAATCATTTGATGCCATCAGTAAATTTAAACTTTATTTTAAGTTAGCTTTAGCTAAAGTGAATCCCTAAGAAGTTTTGTAAGACCTAGGTCTGAGGTGTGAGGGTATGGTATGATATTTCTTTCTTTTCCTCTTCTCAAATGGGATGAAGGGAGGTAAAAAAATAGAACTGGAATTATTCACTATGAAAAAAAAATATTGGCACCGTACTGAGAAGTATTTCACAAAACCATACTTCAAGCAAGGCAATGAGCACCGGCCTGGAAGTTGGTATTGGAATATATTTTAAGGAAACAATTTCAATTCACCTCAAGCTAGGAACATAATAAAAGCCTTGAAACATTTATTCAGGGACATGTTCATTGTAAAAAATATAGAAAATCAGAGAGTTTATTTTTGCTTATCTGATTTTAGTCCATCCAAGGAAAAAAACAACTTTAATAAATATTCTTCCAGAAATTTTTCTACCGAAAAAAATTAGAGGGCTTTCCTGCTGGTGCAGTGGTTGAGAGTCTGCCTGCCGATGCAGGGGATACGGGTTCGTGCCCCGGTCCGGGAAGATCCCACATGCCGCGAAGCGGCTGGGCCCGTGAGCCATGGCTGCTGAGCCTGCGCGTCCAGAGCCTGTGCTCGGCAACGGGAGAGGTCACAACAGAGAGAGGCCCGCGTACCGCAAAAAAAAAAAAAGAACCCAAAGCAAAGGCAACAAAAGCAAAGATAAAAAAAAGTGGGACTACATCAAATTAAAAAGCTTCTGCACATCAAAAAAAATCAACAAAATAAAAATACAACCTATGGATGGGAAAAAATAATTGTAAACCATATATCTGGTGAAGGGTTAATATCCAAAATATATAAAGAACTCAGACAACTCAATAGTAAAAAAAAAACTCCAAACAATCTATTTAAAAAATGCACAGAGGGTCTTCCTTGGTGGCACAGTGGTTAAGAATCCACCTGCCAATGCAGGGGATATGGTTCGAGCCCTGGTCTGGGAAGATCCCACATGCCATGGAGCAACTAAGCCCGTGTGTCACAATTACTGAGCCAGTGCTCTAGAGCATGTGAGCCACAACTACTGTGTGCCTAGACCCTGTGCTCTGCAACAAGAGAAGCCACTGCAATAGGAAACCATGCACCGCAACAAAGAGTAGTCCCCGCTTGCCGCAACTAGAGAAAGCCCGCGCACAGCGACAAAGACCGAATGCAACCAAAATTAAATAAATAAATTTATTTTAAAAAATTGCACAGAGCAACTGAATAGACATTTTTTCCAAAGAAGACATTCAAATGGCCAACAAGTACATGAAAAGGTGCTGATCGCCAATCATCAGGGAAATGCAAATTAAAACCACGAGATATCACCTCACACCTGTTAGAATGGCAGTCATCAAAAAGACAAGAGATGACAAGTGTTGGTGAGGATGTGGAGAAAAGGGAACCCTTGTGCAGTGTTGATGGGAATGTAAATTGATTCATCCACCATGAAAATCAGTATAGAGTTTCCTCAAAAAATTAAAAATAGAACTGCCATATGATCCAGCAATCCCACTTTTGAGTATATATCCAAAGTAAATGAAAACAGGGTCTCAAAGAGATGAACCTCCATGTTCATTGCAGCATTATTCACGATAGCCAAGATATGGAAACAACCTAAGTGTCCATCAATGGATGAATGGATAAAGAAGATGTGATACACACACACACACACACACACACACACACACACACAAATGGAATATTATTCAGTCATGAGAAAGAAGGAAGTCTTGCCATGTTGACAATATGGATGAATCTTTAGGGTATTATGCTAAATGAAATAAGTCAGACAGAGGAAGATAACTACTGTATGATATCACTTATGTATGCAATCAAAAAAAAAGCTGAATTCAGAGTAACAGAGACTAGAATGATGGTGGTTGCCAGGGGATTGGAGGTGTGGGAAGAGGCAGATATTGGTCAAAGAGTACAAATCTCTAGCTATAAGATGAATGAGTTCTGGGGATCTACTGTACAGCATAGTGATTATAGTTAATGATACTGCATTACATACTTGAAAGTGCTAAGAGAGTAGATCTTAAATATTCTCATCACAAAAAAGAAATATAGTTGGCTCCCCGTATCTGCAGGTTCTGCATCTTCAGATTCAACCAAGTGCAGATCAAAAATACTTTTTAAAAAATTCCAGAAATTTCTAAAAAACAAAACTTGAATTTGCTGCACACCCACAAATATTTACATAGTATTTACATTGGATTAGGTATTATAAGTAATCTAGAGACAATTTAAAGTATATGGGAGGATGTGCTAGTTTATATGCAAATAAACACCATTTTATATAAGGGACTTGAGCATCCTCGGATTTTTGTATCTGAGAGAGTTCCTGGAACAAATCCCCTGTGGGTACTGTCAGACACGACTGTATTAATTATGTGATGCAGTGCTGGTGTTAGTTAACATCATGGTGGTAATCAGTTTTGCAATATATGTGTACCAAATCAACACATTTATACCTTAAACTTACATATTATTATATGTCAATTATATCTCAATAAAGCTGGTGAAAATGTTTTTGTAAAAACCCTAGACATATATAATATGGGATAAGAGGAGTTTTTAACAAGTTTTTTAAATTTTTAAAAAAAATTAATAATAGACATGAAACATCTTTCCATATCTAAAAACGTATTTTATTTTGTTTAGTGGCTTTTTGTATTTTTTGCACAGGGATACCAATATTATCAAATTACTGTTTTAAGGGGGCGATATTCAGGTTGTTACCAGTTTTACAATGATAAACAACATTGCAAAGGATATTCTCTTGTTTTGTTAGGTTATTTCCTTAAGATAAATTCTAGAATTACTTTTAAATCAAGAGATATAAATATGCAGTAATGTCCATATAGCATGATGACATTCTGACTCCTCCTCACATACTCAGAGTAAAGACCTGAAAAGAACCTGAAGAACACAAAGGAGGTCACAGACAAAGGAAGAAAACTGGGCTACTCTAGGGGCAGGAAGGGAATAAAGACACAGACATAGAGAATGGACTTGAGGACATGGGGAGAGGGAAGGGTAAGCTGGGACAAAGTGAGAGAGTGGCACGGACATATATACACTACCAAATGTAAAATAGATAGCTAGTGGGGAGCAGCCACATAGCAACAGGAAGATCAGCTCGGTGCTTGGTGACTACCGAGAGGGGTGGGATAGGGAGGGTGGGAGGGAGACGCAAGAGGGAGGGGATATGGGGATATATGTATACGAAGAGCTGACTTTGTTATACAGCAGAAACTAACACAATACTGTAAAGCAGTTACACTCCAATAAAGATGTTAGAAAACAAAAGCCATATGAATAGGGTTACACATGGTCCTCTCCTCAGAGTTAAAACCGAATAGTGTGCATTTGTGTGTACATGTCGGCATTAGTTATCTTTTGCTGCATAAAAAAATTACAACAAATTTAGCAGCTTAAACAACACATATTTATTATCCCACAGTCTGTGGGTTAGTTATCAGGATGCAACTGAGCTGAGTTCTCTGCCTCAGGATCTCTTTCCAAACAGCAGTCAAGATGTTAGCTAGGGTTGGGATCTCCTCTGAAGGTTCACCTAGGGAAGGAGTTACTTCCAGGCTCACTTACATGGTTATCTGTTGGCATCATTCATTTTCTTTTGGGTTTTTGGACTGAAAGAAATAGTTCCTATCTGGCTATTGGCCAAAGGCTGCCCTCAGCTCTTTGCCACATAGGTCTCTCCAGTATGGCACCTTGCTTCACCAATGCCAGCAAGGAAGAGAGTTACCTTGCAAGACAAAGGTTACAATCTTATGTAATGTAATCATGGAAGTAATATCTGTCACTTTTGCTGCATTCTTATTGTTTGGAAATAAGTCACAGACCCAAACTCAAGGAAAGGAGATTATCTAAGAGTGTGTATACCAGGAGGCAACAATCATTGGAGGGTCATCTTACAGTTCACCTGACATAGTGGGTCTGTGGTTGGAGGTGTTAAAATAACTTGAGATATGCTGGTTGGGTGTATGTACATAGGAAAGTTATTTCTGGACATGATAGGAAATATTTTCTCCAGCTGTGCAAAATTGTAGAAAAAACAGTTTATTTTTTAATAACCCTCAGTTTTAATCATTTAATTTTCTTAGTTACAAAAATTAATCTAATTTGGACATTTTATAATTATCGAAAAACATTTAAATTTCTTAGATGTCAAAAATAATCCTCGAACTGCCCCTTGTGGCTTTCATAATTTAACATATAATTGAATTTAAAACATCTTAATTGGTAGACAGCTGGTGTGTACATATTTTAACCACATTATTTATTTCTTTTAGAAAAAAATATAACTATTAAAATATGGCTTTTACTTCATTTCAACTTTGCTTGCCTCACAACATAGATGTGAGCAATAGTAATTATGGCATATAAATGTTCTATTATTGGTATAAGTGGCACTTTGAAAAATATTTCTATTAACCTCTTTCATGAATGTATTTTAAATGCATGTGTACAAACATGAAATCACAAGAAAGAGGAACAGATGACAAAAGATATATTAGGTGGTAAATTTTCTGATGACTGTCAATATCTCATTTTGCTAATATCCATACAATATTTTTCTTATTTCGCCAATTATTTTGTGTTCCTGAAGCTGAAAGTCCATCTATACAAGGCCATAATCTGTGATTGGATAGCAGATGGAGCCCAGGGTTACAACCTTCCCCGAAATTGGCCTATAATCGCAATAATCAGCAGCTTGAATTGTTGGTTCAACCAATGCAAATGTGTTCTGTTTTCTGACGAATAAGAACTACTTCCCGTCGTACTGTCCCTTTCTTTTTTTTAGAAGATAGGAAAAAATGGCCATAAATTAATGATTTTTTAAAAGAGCTAACCAGAAACTGAAATATTTGTGAATAAAATGGAATTTAACGACAAAGCACAGACTGCCCAGCTTCATTCTCATTAAAGAGAAAAGTATTTATGTACCTAGTAAATGTTTAAAAATAACTAAGCAGCCAGTAGCCTGACTTAGAGCGGGGGTATAATGAATCTGCAAATCATTATTGATTAAGCTGTGAATTCAAGATTGCTTCTTAACCTAAAAACATTTCTTCACCCATACTTTCTTTTATTTTGTCAAATGAATTCAATTCAATTAGTAGTTATTGAACACTTTTCCAATACATGGTACCTTAGAAAGGAAAAAAATACTCAGATTCAATCTTGAGCCTGCTTGCCAGGGAACACAGTTTTCCTAACCAATGTCAAGGCACTCTTCCAACCAACCCACATGATCTCCCTAAGGCAGAAGTCTAGGTCATTTACTTATAGAACATTTTGTCCTCTGGCATGTTCACATACAGGATGTTTAGGCCCTTAGCAGAATTCCTTGGCTCCACCAGGAGGATAGCCTTCCTCCGGACAGTGAAGTAATAAGGGTACAGTATGCGTAGAGTCAGTCAAATAGAACAGCAGTGGAAGCCAGGAGTCTCCATACATAAAGCAGCTAAGGTTAGCAGAGGGTCCAAGACCACAAGCATGTCCTAGCACCTCCTAGATGTCAGGCCTTGGAAGAACCATGTGGAAGAAGACCACAATGCTTTCTCAATGCTTCATGGAGACGACATCCACAACAGGGGCCTTGAGGTTTCAATTCTGGCTCTGCTACTTACTCACCAGCTCTATGGCCTTGGACAGAGGACACATTTTAAATCTGTTTCTCCATCTATTAAAATAAAACTTGGAACTAGTATGTTACATAAATGTTTAGAGCATTAAATAAGGTAACAATACATAAAAAAGCAAATTGGACCTAAATCCTGCTCCATTGTTCATGATAAACGGCAGCTCAGGAAATATATGATGAGGAGACAGTAAGTTCATATTAATTAATTCATTTTTTAAATCTTTTTAAGAAAATTCAACTGCAGGTATATGGGCTAGGAAAAATACTTTGGCTCTAAGAGCAAAATCTTCAGTAATGATGGCATCCCTTGACTCAACCTTATACACATTAAGTTCCTTTGGAAGCAACCTAAGTGTCCATCAACAGATGAATGGGTAAAGAAGATGTGGTATATATACACAGACACAATGGAATACTACTCAACCATAAAAAAGATGAAATTTTGCCATTTTACCAACATGGATGGACTCGGAGAACATTATGCTAAGTGAAATAAGTCAGATAAAGAAAGACAAATACTGTGTGATCTCACTTATATGTGGAATCTAAAAAATACAACAAACTAGTGACTAAAACAAAAAAGAAGCCGACTCACAGATATAGAGAACAAACTAGTGGTTATCAGTGGGAAGAGGGGAGGGGGGAGTGGAAACATAGGGGTAGGGGGAAAAAAAGGTTATTATGGGATTATATGAAATAATGTGTGTGAAACTTTTGAAAATTGTAAAACATTACAAAATTTAAAGCCTTTCATTTGATTAAAAAAGAGAGAGATTAAAAGCCTTGGTGATAAGAGGAAAATGAAAAAGACCAAAAGACTTTCATAAGTGACAAAATAAAATTTAAAAAAAAGAAGGAAGCAGATATTTACAAGGAAGAGAGTCTAAGTTTTCTTGTACATTTTCTATATGTCTGACACTTTGCAACATATGTATATTTTTGGTTTTTTTTCTGAACTTAACTGAGGGTTTATTACAGGTCAGGCACTGGGTCATTTATGGGCCATATTATTTTTATTTTCCTGGCAAACCTGTGAACAGGTATCATTCTCACTTCACAGATAAACAAACTCTGGTTTAGGAAGATGAGGGGTCTTACCCAAACTCAAATAGTAAATACATAACAGCATCTACCAAATTTCAGGCCTCTGTTCTTTACCACCAGTGCATCTTGATAACACAGCTTTTGGTGTGCTATCTCTGAGAATCTTCATAGTTAACCTACACTTCAGGTGTAGTTATTGTCAGAGAGTATAAATAGGGAAACAGAAGCAAGTCATATCATTGATAAGTGCTAAAATTCTGACCTCAAAGGTTCTTCTCTTTCCATGATGCTTCTCAGGGAAATGAAATATTAATAAAATTCTATTTAAAATACTCGCTCTGGAATATTACTCAGCCATAAAATAATGCCATTTGCAGCAGCAGGGATGGACCAAGAGATTATCATACTAAGTGAAGTAAGTCAGACAAAGACAAATATCATATGATATCACTTACATGTGGAATCTAAAAAAA
Source organism: Orcinus orca (assembly GCF_937001465.1). Classification (NCBI taxonomy): domain Eukaryota; kingdom Metazoa; phylum Chordata; class Mammalia; order Artiodactyla; family Delphinidae; genus Orcinus; species Orcinus orca. The sequence continues at coordinate 71,470,398 of NC_064560.1, forward strand.
ATGATACAGATGAACTTATATACAAAACAGAAATAGACCCACAGACATAGACAACAAACTTATGGTTACCAAAGGGGAAAGGAGGGGAGGGGATAAATTAGGAGTTTGGGATTAACATATACATACTACTATGTATAAAATAGATAACCAACAAGGACCTGAGGACCTACTGTATAGCATAGGGAACTATACTCAATATTTTGTAATAACGTATAGGGAAAAGAATCTGAAAAAGAACATATATATGAAAGTGAATCACTTTGTTGTACACCTAACACAACATTGTAAATCAACTATACTTCAATAAAATAAAATAAAATAAAATGGTAACTTCTGATATTTCTCCATATAATGTTAGGTCTTTGACCATGTTTCCAGGGCTTCTATTTCTGTATCATATATGCCTTCTCCTCTTCAAATTCTTTGCCTTACCAATGTTTCCAGATGGCTCTTTTCACCCATCCAAATCCAAATTACAGCAGCCTTTGCCTCTTTCTTTTCTAAAAAGCCCTTCTAGTTCCAATGATTTAATACCACCCCATCACATGCCCAGCTGCACCCCCCAGAACTATGCTTGTTCACCTTCAGCTCCTTGAGGACCACAACCACAGCTCAGGGTCTTCAGAGCCCTAATGCCTGGAACCCTATGGGAGCACAAAAGAGATTGTGTCAGGCAAAGCATACAAACACACATTCATGAATGCTGTTGATTCCACTTGAAATATGCTCTTAAAAATATCTTTCCCTGTCTTGTTTCAATTTTGGTAAGATGATGTTCCTTAAAAATAAATATGCCTTTAAAAAAATGTACTTACACTTTTAACAAGAAGAAAAAAAAGAGAATAAAACATTTCCTATATCTTGGAATGGCCAACTTTTGCCATTCTGATTTACCTAAGATATGTGTTTGTATTAAAGAATTTCATAGGAATCTTTTTTTTATTTTTAAAATTACCTTCTTATATAATATTTTGAAAGTAATAACAAACAGTAAATTGTATTACCAATACTATAAAATGTACTAAAGTGTAGGAAAAACAAGATTTTAAATCAGGATTTTAGATACATTTGCTTATAAACACTAAATACTTTGTCTTCTTACTCACGGAAAATGATTAAGAACCTTTGAGAAATCAAATATGACTATAAATTTAAAACATAATACCTCACAGGATCAAATTTTGACCAAATAACAACTTTAGCATGCAGCTTTTAATACAAGTTGATAGTGAGTTTTGTGTTCATTGAACATATTATGGTCAAGGGGGTGGTAATTTAGCACAATTTAATCAAAAATTCACTTTTGCATGAAATCAAAAGTGCTTCTAAACTGTGTAACTGTTGAGTTGTAGAGTTTATTCCTCTCGGACAGTACAATCTTTTTTTTTTAATTCAGAAAGATTTTTCTCCCAAAAAATCTATCCAATGAGGAATTTCGTTAATGTGGTAAATTTTTTTCTGCTTCCTTCCATCTGAATATTTAACATAAGAGAAAAGTCCTGCTCTATTTTTCAGCTGGAATCACAGCAGTTTCTGTTTCTAACCTGGGAAGAATGTGGTTGGGCCTGAAAAGCCCCCTGTCCTATTGTTAGACTCCCCGGCACTGATCCTTGCTTTTAACATCATAATGAAGGATGCTCTTTAGTGGATTATCTTGAGAAGGGATTAACTCCTTCAAGTCTTCTAGGGGGCAAGGTGTTTTGAGCCCTAAATACACACCAATTGCCTGCTTAACTTTTCATCTTATTTTGAAAACTGCCCAGCTGGAATTCAAATTCTTTTCCATAGAGCTGAATTTTATTAGTAGCAAAGTTGGAGTTGGGGGCAGCAGATGCTAAATATAAGCACTGTTCTTTTAATCTCATGAGGCCAAATGCTTCAGATATATCACTGAGACAGGCACGTCAGGATAAGACTCAATCTAAACTTTGCTGTAAACTCTGCAAGTGCCTAAATCCTCGCCCCATCTCACAGGCCCATGACTTAAGCCTTCCAGAAGACCCTACTTTTACTAGGACTCTACCTTTAAACTCCATTTGTCTACATGGCCCTCGTACCATAGCTTTTAACATTATCATCGACATTTTTTTTGAAGTCACTCTCAAAATAGAATTCAAATGTCTAGTAAACACACATACACACACTTGAAAAGAGGGATAATTGCTCTATAATTTATAATCAAGTGGTTTCTTTAGCCTTTGCATCTTTATCTTAATAACCACTTATTTCTCTCAGCCTATTACATTAATACCGAAATAATGCATTTGTTTCATATTCATCTTACCCCTTCTCTAACCTCATTTCTGTTAGTAACTATCCTATTGTATTATCATAGGATTTGCTAGATAGTTCTAAACTTGTTCTTTCTCCTACTTTTCTGTTAATTCAAACTTTTTTTCCATAATAGCTTACAAGTTTTCTTTTGTTCAACCCAAAGAATATTTTTACCACCGAACACACATTTTAATGGTGCTTGTTAGATGTAGAAAATTACTTTTAGACACATCCACAATAAAACTTTTTTTGGAACTTTGTCTTTCAGGCTGATTTATTTTTTTTAATCAAATAGCAATCCACATCACTTAAAAAAAAAGGTATCAATGAATTAGAAAATGCTTTATTGATTGTGTAAAAGTTTTAAACATAAATATCACCAAAACAACCATAAAAAGATCTTGAGAAAATGAAGTTTCATAATTCGTTTCAAACACCAGGTGCATTTTCTTGTGAACCAAATGAAATGAACTCTTATTCTTTGTTTTAGATATATAATAACTGTATTCTAGAGGCTATGCTTTAATTGTAAATAATCCTCCACATTCTTTCACTGTAAACTCTTTAAAGAGTCATGAATTTTATTTATACTCTCTCTCTCTTTGAGAGTCTTTTGTTTATTTGCTGTTTCGTTCTTTGTGAAATAACACTCCCAGAGGAAAATCCCCCTCTCTGCTTAAGGAATTAGGCCAGAGACAAAAGCAGGGAATTCTTTAAGCCTTGTTTTGTGCTAAGAGAAATGTTTGACATTTCTGTGGAGAGGTGTTTAGTTTGGATTCATTAGGTCTTAGGAACTCTTTTCTCTTTTCTGGCCTTTCAGATTCTGTCACTGTTTTTTTCTGTGTTTGTTAGACTGAAGAGAATTTACCAGGGTGTAATTAGGTTTCCTACATTCAAATAGCAAAAATCCAGGTTTAAATAGATAGACCAAGTATTCCCCTCGCTCAGCAGGCCCAAACCTGAATCCCACTTTCTGATACCCATCTGGGTAGAAGAACAGGCAGCAGTGGAAGCAAGGAAGAAAATGGTTTTCACAGAATTTTATGCCCTGATTGAAATAAATACCTCTCGTAAGCATCTCTAAACAAAGTTGCTTGACCATCACTCCACAGTTCTACCCAGGAAAGTCAAGATGTTTCGTTTTCCTGTGCTTCATCTAGAAACATTAAATAAATTCAGCTTTAACATAATTTTTTTAATACAAAAGGAAATTAAAAAAAATTTTTTTTTTATTTTACAACACCTTGACTGGCCTCCGTTCCTTCCCAAGATCATTTTAAAAATGTGTATTGTTGGGGCTTTCCTGGTGGCGCAGTGGTTGAGAGTCCGCCTGCCGATGCAGGGGACGTGGGTTCGTGCCCCGGTCCGGGAAGATCCCACATGCCCCGGAGCAGCTGGGCCCGTGAGCCATGGACGCTGAGCCTGCGCGTCCGGAGCCTGTGCTCCACAACAGGAGAGGCCACAACAGTGAGAGGCCAGCGTACCGCAAGGAAAAAAAAAAAAAATGTGTATTGTCTGGCATTGAAAATGGCACATTCTTGACAGGGCACCACAGCCAGATCATTTGCCTTCACAAACAACCGAGATACCTTGCTAGATTATTAGTTTCATTAGTAGAATCAGTAGAAGCTCAAATACTTTGCAATTCCCCAAATCCTCTAGCTGGAACTAGAGCTTGGTCATAGGTATCCTTTTCTTCTTGCATGTGACTTTATTGACCAAGCACAGGATGATTTGCTTTCCACTTTTTACTGCAGGAGTGGAGGCAGGCAAACATGGAGGTGCCACTCAAGAACAATTCAGAGATTAGCAAACACAAACCACACAGACAGTACAGTCTCCTTTCCAGCTAAATCCCGACTGATGTTCCAGAGCTTGCTAGTCTCAGCTCAAAGGCCTCAGACTTTCAGTTTAAGAAACATGCCCTTTGGCCACGGCTAGGCCATATGTTCCCCATTCACAGCACACCTAGAGAGTGATGAAGTTAACAGGGCAACAGAGGAGCCATGGCCAAGCCCCCACCAGTGACATCCTTATTGGAACACAAGCTTTCTTTGGCTAGCTGACAATAACCCTTTGGCATATCTGGCTGGGAAAGCATTAACCAAAAACAAAAGACAGAAACACTGAAGGAAGGCCTAATGCCCATGATGAAATAGGGAAAGACCAGATAATAACATCTTTAGTGGATTGCACCATTGTCAAGTGCACAGCCCCAACCCTCCCAACCCCCGAAAGAGTACCGACTTGTCTTTATCAAAACTGTGGAGAACCTGTGAGCCGTGTCAATCCAGCCCCATCAACAAAGAAGTATATAGGGCTTCCCTGGTGGCGCAGTGGTTGAGAGTCTGCCTGCCGATGCAGGGGACATGGGTTCGTGCCCCCATCTGGGAAGATCCCACATGCCGCGGAGCGGCTGGGCCCGTGAGCCATGGCCGCTGAGCCTGTGCATCCGGAGCCTGTGCTCCGCAACGGGAGAGGCCACAACAGTGAGAGGCCTGCGTACCGGAAAAAAAAAAACCAAACAAAAGATGTATATAAAGCACTAACCCCCTTCAGCCTACGGTCTCCAGGAGAGTTTTCACCGTGTACCCCAATGGATTTTTTTGTCATTGGATGTTAAACTCTACCATGTTTGCTAAAATTAATTCTGATCTTAATATTATTTAATAGAGTGAAAAACTCAGAATGTTTTTCCCCTTCTCTCTGAAACCCTAAATTGTACATTGTAGTTCAAGTTCTGTGAGGACCTGGAGGTTCACATCAAAAACCATTTTGCAGTTCTGCATAATTTAGAAGGCTTTGAGAAGAAATGTAAAGTTAAGAAAAAGTAATGGTTGAAATCATTGATTCTTTAAGAATGTGAAAGATTAAAACCATCAGACTCTGTTCACTGAAGAATAAGTAGGAAGGCATAATAAAATAAGCACTTATATCAATAAATAGTAATTATTTGGGACATTAGAAGAAAGATTTAATAATTCAAATGTGAACCATGGGTTGAAATGCAAAAGCTTCCTATCCTAAAAGAAAGAATGTAATGGTCTCTGGGCAAAAAAAAAATGGGATCAGAAGTAAAAGAAGAAACATGAAAAAGTATAGTGAATTTAAGTATATGCACTACAGTTCACCAAATGTCTTTCTTTGAATTGAGTACTAAAAAACCTAGGGACCAGACAGGGGTTTTGCAAAAATGGAAAATGTGCCCAGACCCTGATATAAGGATGGCATGTTACTAATCAGTCCCCTTAGGTAAAATCTGTCATTTTCGACAATGAGTCCATGCTTTAGAGAAGTGTTTCCATCTTCATCCCCTGCACTGGTCCTAGAGTAACAGGACGGGCAGGAAAGGGATCCAGCTAAGGAGTTTCAGTTTCTTACATTTGAGAGAGCAGAGGGAAGAAAACAAATGTCATAGTCCTTAAAGTAACACTATTTTGGGTGATAAGAGATGGATAAACTTGTGAGATGGATAAACTTATTTCATCATATAGAATAAGTTTGAGTTGGCCAGATATATTTTAATAATTGTATTTATCATTTTCTCTCCTGTTAAAAATTCAAAGTCAGAGAGAAGTTAAGCTCTTCTTAAGTACCAAAAGAAAAACAAAATTTGCTTGAAATATGCCTTGGCATATTAATTATTCAATGGCAAGTAGATTGGGCAGGATGCCATTAAACAAAAGACCAATGGTAAGTACATAATGATGGAATTTGCTCTGCAAGTAGGCATCTATTCACACCATATAAAATCAATTACTATCATTCCCACAGGACTTTTTCCCCCCTTAATCTACCAAATATAAAGTGTTCTAACATGCTAAGAAAGCTACAGAGAACAGTCTCCAACTTAACCTGGAGCTCTTGACCCTCAGCACCTCAATGTGAAAATTCAGGGTCTTCATTAATTGTAATTAATTAGAACAAAATGTGCCTCTATATTTTAAATTTTTGTCTAAACATACTTCTTATATTCCAGACAAAAATAGCAACTACCCTTGAATAACATTCTTGTTATTTGTTCATTACTGTTCAGATAATAACTCTAAATAAACATGATCCTTAAACTTCTTAATAAAGACAAATTGCCTTCTTTAGCCATTATAAAATGTGGCATGTTTCATAATCAGATGTGGGTTTAGAGTTTTGAGGCTCTATACAAATTAGCCTTTCTATTCAACAGTAGCTTTATTTTTCTTACAATGATCAAACCATGTTCCATCCTCCCTCACCTACTGCCAGATAAGGCAGAATGATTTGAAGCATTAAAGATGTGATTACGTCCCATATATTCAGTTGGTTCCTAACTCTTCTCTCTGTGTGACATCTAAGATGCACAGGACCATATTGCAAGAAAATATGATTTATTTCCAAAGGGAATGGTTGAAGCAAAAAGAGATACATATTTAGAAATGGTGTTTTGTTGAACCATTTCTAGAAATGAGGAAACATCCGCAGACAATTAACATAAGTAATATTGGCTTTTTACAGAACGGACTTCATTTAGACTCTTAGATTATTTTGTGTCATACCATTTAACAGGATAGCGTGAAAGTTAATTGTACTTTTCTAACAACTGCAAACATTGCTCCTATTTCTCACATTACAAGCACAGTACTCTTCAAAATTTGAAAAGATTTCTAGAGAAATTTTTTTTCTCCCACATTTGAATTAAATATAAAAATCAAATATTTTGCTTACAGGCACTAATGGGAAGTTTTGGTACAGCATTAAACAAATTCCCAATGTAACAAGATAATTTTCTATATTTGATGTGGATAGTAAGGGTTCCTTGGTAGATATTATTTTAAATGTGATTATCTCACCTCCTTTTTTTTATTGTTACAAAATAAAGACTTTTTTCCCTTAGGTTGCCTGTCACTTCTGAAATGGGAAACATGATGAATTATGGCACATTTGCCTTGCTATGCTTTATCAAGCTCATTAGAGAAGATGCATGATCTGAACTTTACAGAGGAAAAAAATACATGGACACCCTCTTTTTATCTTCTCTGTTTACCTCTGAAATCATGCTGTTTTACTTGTTGTACCAACTGACCACCTATTAAGAAAAAAATAGTCTTGTCTGTAAAACTCATGGCTTTCCTTTACAATAGCCCTAAACTTAAACTGTTAATTCTCAAAGAGTGATATCTCTAAATTTCTAGCTCAGAATGCTTCATTTTATTTTTCCATTGTCATGCTATGCTAACAAACAACTTCATATGTGTGTATAGATTTGATGGAAAAGGTTATTTTTAACTCAGTTTCCCAATGTGATACACATAATAAAAACCTTCAATGAAAAAGCCTCAGTTTAATGAGATCAACTTTAATCCATAAATTTAAAGAAATCTTATTCTTCTTTAGAATTATACAGCATGCTAAAAATTCATTTTTAAAGAAAATTTTAAGACTGAGCTTTAAACTGATTTATGCCAAATAAGGTTTAAATAAGTCTTGAAAACCCCAAAATTATTACAGAGATAAAAAGCCATATCTTCTTACTTCTCTCTACTGTACTCTGCAAATTTTATTTGCACTAAAACCTAGACAGACTCACTATGATGAAGGTCATCAGATAAAAGTAATGTTTCTCCAAGTTTAATTCAGTACTTATCAGCTAGAACAATTCCTCTCTAATCCTTCAGATGTTAACAGCTAGTGAGATGTAAAATGCAATGAATATTATTTTTAAAAGTTACATACAGAGTTGGAAAAAGCACTTAGGCTTCAAAATAAGAAAGGTGACTTATTTTATAGCAAATAAACATATTATCTGAATTTCATTTTCATTAATATATCTTTTATTTCTGGCACCTGTGTTGATGAGTTTCCTTGGTAATAGAAAGAACACCAAGGCACTTACATTAAACATGATAACCAAATTCCAAAATCATGGAGAAATGCCCTGTAATTCCTTAACATATTGCCTGGGAGAGTCTTCTATGTGGCCCATGGGTCAATCTCTACTTGCAAGTATGTTTTCAAAAATTAATATCTATACTTTTGTATCTGTAATTAATCAGTTCACACACAGAAAGTTCATGTTTTATGTGTAATTGGCATTTTACAGTTTCAAACTTGTAATCACCGACATCAACTCATTTTCTTCCTTCATTTACCTTAGAAATATTCAGTGTCAGGTACTTTGCTGGTACTTCGCTGTGTCCCTGCCCTGATGGCGATGATGGTCTGGAAGAAAGATCAATCTTAATCTAATATCACTCAATTAGATAAAGAATTAAGGTAATTATAACTGAGATGAGTCCTGTGAAGGAGGATGCGTGGGGCTCTGCAAGCACGTGTCAGGGGCCCCTGATCTAGTGTGGAATGTCAGGGGGTACCCAACCTAGTGCAAGAGGTCAGGGGGCCCCTCCCTCGCGCAGGATATCAGGGGGACTGGACCTAGCCTGAGGATATAGGGATCTAGCTCAGGGACGTTAAAGTGAATTCAAGGTTCTAAAAGAAAGCCAGTGAAGCTAAAAGGAAGTAATACTCAAGGGATGAGACTGGCAAGGGTAACAGGGCCAGATCATGAAAAGCCCTGAAGTCATCGTAAGGATATGATTTTTGTTCAAAGACCTATGGAAAGCCATAAAGAGATACAGAGAAAGCTTCAATGCAAGGAGAGTGACACAACCTGACTCATATTTTTTATAGATGATTGACATAGACACCCTATGAGGTAGACAAAGTGTGATAAACCCCATTGAACAAATGTAGAAACTAAGACCTTAAGATTGAGTTCCTTGCTAAAGGAGGGATGTGCAGTGAATGGTTGGTATGTGCATTTGCTCACACATGGAGTGTATCTGTGTGTGTATAATTCTCTTCTTTTTATTTCCATCAGAGGATTCTGTCTACTACTGCACACATTCAAAATCAAGGCCATGCTTCTCATTATTTTTTGGTGATATTTCTTTTTAATGCCAAATGTGAAGATATAAGTTAGGTAGTTTGTGAACCAAAAAAGTCTAAGAGAAAGTTTCTTTAATAATGGATTTTTCTTTAATGTGTGCCTATTGGTTATCTAAGGAATTTACCAGATACATTATTTTTTACATAATTTTAGAAGCATTTTAGCTTAAAGACTAGAATGGCATTTGAGTAGTAGCAACAGTGTTCATTCTAAAAAGCAGATTAAATAGAATATTATAAACACATCATAAGCTCCACATACAATAATTCCTTTATTACATACTAAATAATAATTATAAGTAGGTTTTCCAGCACTTAAGTATGCTAAACATGAGATCTGAGCAAAATGGTATATTATATTCTACTTAGTTCTGACAAGTGGGCAAGCACCACTTGAAGGTAGAAAGCCCATCATGGTTTATACTAAAGTAGAGGAACACTTCTCCATGTCGCTTTTTTCTTTCTTAGCTCTCTCTGTTCTCGGGCCACATGCTACGTAAGAGACTAGCTCTGGGCAATCTTTCCCCAATACTTGGTATATAGAGTTTGTCCACTTCTAGGAACCAGAAGAAAATGTTTGGACCTAGTACTTCTCCTTTCAAAGAAGGAAGAATGAAGATGTCACAGCAGGAATATCTCATTTTTTCAAGGTTGAATTATTGAAAAGAGCAGCAGAGTATCATAACCTCTGCAATGGTTGTGGAACTACCAGCAACTTCCACCTTGTATTGTAAACTTAATCAAAAGTGCCTGCAAATTAATTGGCTAATGATTCCAATGCCGAGAGAAGCTGGAATTTATAGCCACATCTGCAGACTGATGGTGTCTTGGTCAGTTTAGGCTGTTATAACAAGATACTATAGGCTAAGTGGCTTAAACAACAAACAATTTCTCATAATTCTAGATGCTTGGAAGTCCAAAATCAGGGTGCCAGCATGGTTGGGTTCTGCTGAGGACCTTCTTCCTGGCTTGCAGAAGGCTTCCTTCTTGTAGTTTCCTCAAATGGCAGAGAGAGATCTCCTGTCTCTCTTTTTATAAAGGCATTATTCCCATTATGAGGGCTCCACTTGCATGATCTAACCTAACCCTGATTTTCTCCTAAAGGCCTTATCTCCAACTATCACTGGGATTAGGGTTTCAACATATGAATTTGAGGGGAACACACTCAGTCCATGACAGACTGATTTGCTTACACCAAAGCTCAATTACCCCCAAGGAGTATGGTAAGCCCTATCTCACAGCACAGAGTGAAAGAGAAAAAGCTTCCATCAGCTTTGGTCCCTCTTGTCATCTTGGGTTTTCAGGTGGCATTGTTTGGTAGGCAGCTGTATAAAAAAGTGTAGAAGTCAAGGGATTTGGAAGCCAGCAAAGAGTATAGAAGAGGAGCCAAGAGCCAAAGGCAAGGCCCTGGGGAACATTAATTCCTGTCACATTGATTGAGCCCTTCTGTTTTGCATAATTTAGCATCAAACTATACATCACCTCATATGTTTCTAATTCCTCTTATAGACAACTCTTATTTTGATGGCTAAACTGTTAGATCCTTGAGGTCAGGACAGTATAACATAATGCTCTTATATCCAATTATTCACCAAAAATAGAAATGAGGAATTGAGGGAACTATCTGAATTCTACCACCAAAACCCAACCAACAAAGCAGCAGTGATTTAAATATTCCATTACACAAATCAATTACTCTGTTTTGTTTTCTTGGCTGAACTGCCTGAATCATTGTCTACTTCTTAAAGTAGGTGAGGTGAGTGATTCCTCATGAGGTAGTGTGAGGTGAAGGAGGGATACCAGGTGACGGGTGAAGGAGGGATACCAGGTGACGAGAGAGTTTCTCTTGGACATTCTGGAATTCAGGTTCCCAAATGCAATGAGCTAATTGGGTGAACATTGTCTTTTCTCAGACACCATGAATCATCATATGTTTGAAAGACCCTTTGGAAGTGTGAATTCCCACAAGATTGGAGTACCTTCTCTCCAACACCTCATAAAACAATGCAGCATTCTGTGATTGATGCTGAAATGTACTTTTGGTTGTGCTTCAGTATACAACAACAACAAAAAAAAATGTATTTACAAGGTCAGTTTCAAGTTCTGGTTATGTTTGTTCTTCCCATCATTCTCTTTGTTTGAATCTAAAGAATTGCCTTAATTTGTGCTATAGACTGTTTTCCTACCCCCTAAAAATTCATATGTTCAAGTTCTAACCCCCAAGTGTGGTATATGGAAAACAGGACATTTGGGAAGTTATTGGTTTAGATGAGGTCATGAGGGTGAGGCCCCCATGATGGCATTAGTGCCCTTATAAGAAGAGACACCAGAGAACTTGCACTCTTTCTCCTCCATGTGAGAACACAACGAGAAGGCAGCTGTGTGCAAGCCAGAAAGAGAGTCCTTACCAAGAAACCAAATTGCCTGACACCTCGATCTTGGAATTCCCAGCCTCCAGAACTGTGATAAATGAATTTCTGCTGTTCAAACCACCCAGTCTATGGTATTTTTTTTTTTTCATGGAAGCCCAAGCAGGCTAATACAATGTATATGCCCAAGAGAACATCAAAAATCTTGGCAAAACTAAGGAAGTTTACTTTAAGGTATAATGAGAAAAGTTGTTGAGAATGTCTAACATGGGACTTTTAAAATATTTGATCATTTGGAGTGATTTAGAGGACTTTGTGGTGATACAATTAAAGAATATATTCCATTTAACGTAGTCAATTTCATTTTGTAGAAATTTTGGTTTACTTGGTAATGCAACCTACTTTTTAAGATAATATTCCACAACTTGTTTGAAGAAATTTTGCATCTAATATAAATATATAGATTTCTCTGATTAAACCAAATGCGATGAGAGAGTTAAATTTTGTGCCAAGAATATCATATGGTATTATACCTTCTCTATTAAAAAAAATAATGTTTCCGATTTAGAAGAACTCTTTATAAATTCTTGAAATTTGAAACTTGATTTCACACCTGGATTCTCAGTGGGGCACCTGGTACATTTCCCTGAAGCCTGTCTATGTTGGTGTATTAGTACGACCATTTCTTTCATAAATCTGCTTTTAAATACAGAAGAGGCATGCTGTTTAAAAGCTGGTGAAAGGTGATTGCTAGCTTTGAAATAAAAAAGCCGAGTTTCATTTTAAAAAACAAGACCCTTCTCAGTTTGACTGAAATGCATTAAACAGGATAGAGCGACTATCTCTTGTAATTGTCAGCAGATTGGCAATCTGACATATAATTCTGGCAAACCTGTACTTAATTGCTAAAATATGACTTCCTAGCAACTATAAGTATGTTCTGGCAATGTCAAGTTATCCCAAACCACATGACTTGACTTCTGCTTTAGAATTAAAATTGTAGATTTATCCCAGGTTGAAGCTATGCCTCATGCATTCTGCAAGAACTCTATAGACTGCAGACAGGAAAACGGGATTTCGTTAAAGCATTGCAGTGCCCCAGGGGTCAATGTCAGATACAATCTAATTTAACATCTTTATTAAGGATCTCGAAGAGGGAGTAAGCCACATATTAATGAAATGTGCAAATGATATTAAACTGGGAGCTGGTGTAACCACCAATAAGGACAAAGAAATAATAGAAGTGCACCAAAAGAGGTTAAAAGTATGAGCAGAAAATTATTACATGAAAATCACCTTCTTGGGATTGATAGTTTTGGAGATGAGCACTGGGAGTCAGAAATCTCAAAGTTTGGGAATTAAAAGGAAGAAAAAGAGGGCAACCTTTAGCCAGTATCTAATTAAGACACCAACGTAAACACTTTACATTATGTAAATTTATCCAGGCTTAAATCAGAAAGATCACCAACTCTAAAATTTAGATACAAGCCAACTCAAATATTGTAGCTTAACCAAATACAACATAGACAGCTATTAAAAATAACTAGTATGGGGCTTCCCTGGTGGCGCAGTGGTTGAGAGTCCTCCTGCCGATGCAGAGGACACGGGTTCGTGCCCTTGTCCGGGAAGATCCCACATTCCGCGGAGCAGCTGGGCTCGTGAGCCATGGCCGCTGAGCCTGCGCGTCCGGAGCCTGTGCTCCGCAGCGGGAGAGGCCACAACAGTGAGAGGCCCGTGTACCGCAAAAAAAAAACCCAAAAAAAACTAGTATGCCTGAACAATATAGACAATCAGAACACGTGAAATAGCATGGAGAGACAAAAAAGCAGAACATAAGATACATGCATGATGATAAAATATAACATAACACATCCTAAAATGTGGTATGCTTATTAAACAAGCTCCAGAAGTCTTGAGCCCAGAAACCGTGTTTCCAGTACATATTAATTTGGAAAAACAGATAAAAGTGTCCTTTTTTTAAACGGTGAAACAATTTAGAAGCCCTGACCTTTTAGCCCCTATGTCTCCATGCTTTCCCATTTGCCACAAACAGTTGAAACCACTTTAAATATGACACTGCCAAAGCTGTTACTAAAATAGGATGCCCTTGGGGTAGCATCTGATAAGCTGTCAGTCTCCAGGTAGGCATCTCCTGACTGCCTATAACTTCTTGAAATCACTCTCTCTGCCTTTTCCACCTCAACTTCTTCTTCCATGACAACAAACTTAGTCACTCTTAGATATCCAGTTATTTTGACAGGAAATTTTAAACAAAAATCCTGAAACAATGGTTTGCATTTTAGGGCTATTGCCCTTTCCCCCATCCCTTAGAATTCCTCGTGGGACAGCCCTGAGTTGAACTACACACAATGGAATGTGCACAGCATGGAGCTGGAAAGGGAGATCTTACATAACCATGGTGTCCCAGGAATATTTGATTTCACCACTCTACCTTTGGTGCCTGCTCAATAAAAGGTAGCTTCTACTTGTTTTCAAATTCCTGCCATGATCCCTTACCTGCCTTGAGGATCCAGGAAGGGAAGTAAAGTAGGAAAATTCTCTGGTGCCCCAGATATACCAAAAGGGAACCAATTGACCTCGTATTGAACCCACAACAGTGGCTCCTTCTGAACAGCAAGTAATCAGTAGCAAATCATCTAAAATGCCAGTGTAGGTGGATTCAAAGAATTGAAGATGCTGAGGTTCTAGTGTAGTGGAAAAAAAAATATTTTATTTGTGCTGAAAAGGACCTAACCCGTATCACATAACTGTGGGGTTTATTACTTCTGTATCTAAATAATTCAGAGATATCAGTGGATGACCAGAGTCATGGGAATGGGGTAATGGGCATGTGAGGGAAGATAATAAACCCAAATAAAGATTTCAGCTAATAGGGTAGATAGGCTGAAAACCTTCAAGGCTATTCTTGCCAATGAGGAAGAGGAATTATTTTAAATATAGTGGAAGGAATTACTAGAATAATGGGAATAAAATCAAGGAGAAAACAAGTAGGTTAAACCTCAAGAATTTTATTATAGTTTAGTCTTTTCATGGACTTAAGATACCTAAAGGTGAACTTAACAAATATGGAAAACATATATTGAGAGACAGTTTCATTAATGATTCCTAAATTATAATGAATTAGAATAAGCTTCTCTACAAGAAGTGTAAGATTTCCTTTAACTCACTAAATGAGTTCATTTACAAAGTAGAATATCCATGTAACTTCCTCACTATATCAAGCACCAATGAACACCACTCTGCTTCAACAGAAATGGAAAAAATGTTTTCAGAAAGTAATTTCACTTTCTTGGATATTTTAGCTTTTTTATGTATAATTAGAAAACACATCAGAAGTTCAATTATAAGAATTTGTTTAATACTTCCTACTATGATAAAATAGAAATTTTTTTCTCCTTAGAGAAAAATAAATTCTACTCCCCTGTCTCTGCCTTCTTCCAGGTTTATATGAAATACAAATTGTTCATGTCACGGTGTATGGAAAGATGTTTAGTGCCTGATCTGTGCCAGTTAATCTTCTAGATTGCAGGGATGCAGAAAAAAATCAGACTTAGTCCCTACACTTAAGAATTTCACCATCAGGTGAGAGATATTAACCAACAAACAGTTTTATATTAGAGACTACATTGAAGCAATTGAATTAATAATACCAGTAAGGTTCCAGGAATAACACAAATAATAAATTACTTGGTTTTCAAGTATTAAGATACAAGTTCATTAAATGGAAGTATGGGATTTTTTTTCAAGGAAGAAAATATTAACTTTCAAAAATCATCAGAAAAGCCTGTGGCAAATGTTGTATTGTTCATTGATATTTAGTTCTCCTCTTCTGAAAGCATGGAAGGATTGTAATTCCCTGTCCCCTTGAAATCAGGCATAACCATGTGACTTGCTTTGCCCAATGAAATGTGAGGGGAGGGTGAAGAGTGGAACTTCTCAGTGGAAGTGTTTAATTGCCAGCCCTGGAATTCTCTCTTGTTTTTCTCTGATAATCACTGAAGGGCATGTTGCTAGGAAGGTAGAATTCAGAGTTATCGCCTGGAAGAGCATTTGGAGAGTCACTTAGATCTGCAAAGAACTTTGCATGAGCCAGAATTAAACCTTTGTTGTTAAGGTCACTGATACTGGGGTGTTTATTATTGCAGCATATATTTGCCTATTCTAACTATATACACATTAAACTTAAGGACAAATATGATGTCTTCATTATGAAATAAGTGTTGCTCAAAAAATATATTAATTCTTCAGCTTCCCTGGTGGCACAGTGGTTGAGAGTCCGCCTGCCGATGCAGGAGGCGTGGGTTCGTGCCCCAGTCCGGGGGATCCCACATGCCGCGGAGCGGCTGGGCCCATGAGCCATGGTCGCTGAGCCTGCGCGTTCAGAGCCTGTGCTCCGCAGCAGAAGAGGCCACAACAGTGAGAAGCCCGCGTAGCACACACACACACACACACAAATATATATATATATAAATTCTAAATGAGCTATTTGCAAGCTACTCAAGAAGCATTCATTGCATGTCCATAAGGAACAGAATAGTTTAACCAGCAACGTGTCAGTGTTTTAATTTTATAGAATAATTTGAATTTTGACTTTTCCCAGCTTACTACTATCCATGAGTAGGGAAAATAAAACAATCTGGTAGAGAGCAGCTGTGTTATCAAATGGACCTTCCCCTTCCATCCCACAGGCGGCCTGTGGGTCTGCATCTATACATACCTGAAAAACATTCAAGATCCTCTAAAAAAAGCAAAGTAGTTTTACTATTTTTATTGTTAGACTCTTAAAAGAGATTTTGACAAGAACAAAATACAAGTGATCAGGAAACTGTTCTTAAAATTGACTATATAGTTATAAAGATGGGTAAAATTAAAAATAAATATGTCTAATCACAGAATAGTTTATCATGTGAAACAAAAATGAACACTCTCTTGCATTGAAGATCATTCTCTCGTATCTAATTTAGAGAGGTACTTAACAAATAGTATAACAAAGCCTTTCTTTCTATTATAATAAGTAATTGATGTAGACTTAACCATTTTGCCTGATGGATTTCAGAGCTGAAGAGTGACAGTTGTTCACAGTACCATCATCGAAAAGCTGCATTCTAGATGATTTGGTTTTTTTCTAAAGACATTTGTCTGCATCTTGAAACAAGAATACATCCTAACCATGAAACAGCATTGTTATAGCTCTTTTCTTGAATTACCATGTGCAGAATTTCAAAAGAACTTTGGAGCTCTAGCTTATAAAACCGTTGAGAATGACCTAGTAATTGGTCTGGACTTTGAGTCAGAGACCTATTTTCCTGGTCTCTGGACTTAGACCCCTTTCCCATCCAAACCTTCTAACAGTCAGCCATCAGAGTGAATTTTCTAAATATAAACCTGACCTCTTTCCTTCTACTTGAACAACCTCCCAATCTTCTCAATTGCCTCATGCATAAAGTTCAACTTTCTTAGTCCACTCCTCTTTCCAAAATACCCTTTGCTCCCATCTTGCCAAGTGGGTCTCAATCCCCAGATTTATTATGCTCTTTCATTCACTTACCTAAGTCATATTTCCTCAACTTCATTTTCTCCACTGGTAAACTCATCACTCAAAATTTACTCATATGACATCTCTTTGGTAAAACCAAAATCACTTATTTCTTTTGTGGTGCTTACTCTGGATGCATGTTTGTTTATATTACTGCATCATATGCTATGTTTCCTATATGTTATTATAATTATTTAGCTACTTGTCCAAGTGGACTGACCCAATCTCTTCAATTGGCAAAGAATATATTTTTATGGAACTTTGTATCATGCTATCCTCTATCAAATAGTTCAATGTCTGGCATATAATTTTGTGTAAATATTTGATGAATGAGCAAATGAGTGAATGAGTGAATGAATGAATGAATGAATCAGACCTGAACTCAGCTGATGATTTTACCAATAACCTGCTGTGTGACCTTGGCCAGACCCATTTATTTTTCTGTGCCCCAGATTCCTGATATGAGAAAGGGGGATGTTAATTGCTACTTGCCATAGAGGGATACTGTGAGGATTAATGAAATAATTTTTGTAAAGCAGTTTGAGCTCCCTGGAAGAAAGGCACTATGTCAGAACAAAGTGTTATTATAATTATTATGTAGCACCTTTCATCTGAGAATCTCAAAGCACTTCAGAAAACATTAACTCATTAATCTTCCCAATGCTCCTGTGAGAAATTCCCATTATCTCCATTTTAGAAAAGGGGAAACTGCCGATGGGGAAAGGTTAAATGCCTAGCCCATGATGCCATCCTTTTGAATGCCAAATTTCAGGACTCCCGGTTTGGAGACAACCCTTTGAACCTCCAGGCACTGTAACATCCTCCATTTCCCTGTACAGAGAAAGCCATCGAGGAGCCTCAATGGCAAAGATCCAGCTGGAATGAGAGCCCAGGTTAATACCTTCCATAGAAGAAGGGGTGGGATGGGGCAGCAAGGTGATGACCACAGTCCTTCTCTCAACTGTAACAGTGAGAAGAAAATGTAAGCAACTCCTGCAATCAATCGCTCACCTCCTGCAAAGGCTTTGGCTCAAATCTTTTCATCAGCCCTCTTTTAACTTGACACCTTTCTGGGATGTCTGTCTCTCAGCCAGAAAATGTCTTATCACCTTTGAATACAAAGGTAGCAGTTTAGCAACCAAAGAAATAATCCTAAAATACTGCATTCAAAGGAGCTTTCCTCTCCTAATACTGTTTTTCCTGCTGAATCCCATGAATGTTAGCTGAGACAGGTGGTACTAATCCTCCTTCTAAAAGGAAAAGGAAGAATGTTAGCTATTCTGCATATACTTGGGGCGGGAGGGAAAACTATAGTTTAGATAAAGATGCTTTACATCAGGAACATCTAGCAAAGTGGAGTCATTTCTATTCATAGCTAACCAGAGAGGCGACATTTGTGCTTTTCTCACAAATGTTCAGTTCATACTTCCTGGAGGTTGTGGTCAAGATTACCAGCCCAATCATGTGTGCAAATATGCCACAAAGATACACGGCATGTGTGTCTTGACGTCCTGGAAATAACAAGATCCTGTCTAGAGCCCAGGTGAATTCGCCAATCATCATTCCAATACGGATTCTTTCGTAACACCCATTTCTAAAGGAAACATGACATTTTGCCTTGGTTTTAAATCTGGAAGAACAGAATTAGTTCATTTTGATGAGTTTCATGCTGACAACTCCTCTGAAACCTGGAATGGAACATCTCTCAACTTCCTTCACACTTGTGACCTTTCTCTCCACCCCATTCATGAGAAAGTCCACCCCTCTTGGGTTAATCACTCATGCACTGTACCCCTGGAAAGATCTGAAACTCCTGGCCTTCCTGAACTTCCTGAACATTGTCTTATTCATCTCTCTAACTTCCTCATGCCTCCTTGGAAGCCATCTGTCATGGAAAGAGAATGAGCTTTGGAACCAAACTAATCTGACAGTTAACCCTAGTGCCTGCCTATGCACTTCCTAGTTGTGCGAGCTTCAGCAAATGTCTGAATCTCTCTGAGCCTATTTTTGTGGCCTGCAAAATAAGAATTATAAGCCTACATTGAAAGCTGTTTGAGAGATAACAGGCACACACAGTAGTTTCCTGAAAAGACTGGTGCACTGAACCAATAGGACTTCCAAACATCGAGCAGAAGATTGAGTCTAAATTCATACAACAAGCACCAGAAGACGAGATGTACTCACAATGCTAGGAAAGACATCCCAAAGAAAGTCTCAGAAACAGATATTAGACCTAGGCAAGGCATTAACAATGGGAATCCAACAGATGAAACCGAGCAGGGTTCAGTGGGGGTCGGGGGAAACGTAGAATAGGCCAAGGTTAAAGCCTAAACTGACAGGTAGTAAATGCCAGGAAAACATGAAAATTAAGGGTCAAAAAGTCACCACCAGGACCAGAGTTTCATGATCTTCCTCCCTGTAGGAAACTCAGACTTGGAGGAGTCAAGGAATTAGGGGATTGGATTAAGAGTTAGGTCAGGACTTAAGTAAGAATCTCCAAGTCAAGTGACTCCAGGCAATCAGCCAGAGAAAGCAGATAAAGGACCACCTCGACAGAGCTCATAGGGAAGAACATCATACATGAGTAGGCCAGAATGGAAATAAATTACCAGAATCCCAGGATACCACCCCACCAAGAACAAGACAATGCAGAAAACACTAGCATAGGTCATCACTCCCACTGCTCTTGATGAGGATGGGATGCCAGACTTGGAGTGCGGGGGTGGTGAACCTACAGGTGGGAGACAAGTCCCTCCATTATGGAGCCTGGCAGATCATACCCCAAACCCTCCACACTCTGACACTCCACTGATGATCTTTCCTGGTCTCCTGGCTTCGGGTATCACCACTGAACAGAGTACTGCCAAATGCTCATTACTCTCCTTCAGCTTTTCCCTGGAGCTTCAGGCCCACATTTCAAAAGGCTGGCAGGCATTTTCACCTAAATACCCAATGGACATCTCAAATCCATTAGTGTCTCTCTCCACTCTTATTAGTAGCATCAAACATCTCCTATATACCAGACTCAAAATGGTGCTTGGACCTTCCAAGTGGGGATTGAATAGACACACACTCAGCCCCCGGGGCCAGTGAGAACGGAGTATGACTATGCATTAGCTGTGTTGGAAAAGGCTTCTTTGTCTCAACCAGAGACACATCTACCACATGTGGGATAAGGGCAGAGGTCTTCACAACGATGAGGTGCAGCAAGACTTCAGTGGTATCTGTGAGAACTAGAGTTCCTTCCCAGGAATGTAGACAATGGCCCCTGGGGCTCCTCTGTACACAGACTGAGTGAATTAGAGGTGACTGAACAGAGCAGAAGTGACACAGCTAGTTTTAGGACATTGAATTGGTTCCAAAATTTAACCATCATACTACCTTCTAGCTACTGAGAAGAAATAAGGCTTCTAAATCGAGTTCACTTATAGAGAAGGAAATAAAAAGTATTAGTAGTGACTATAACTTTTAAATCTACTATCCGTATATCTCCCACAGGGTCCAGCACATGTTATGTAACTAAATATTTACTGAATAAAAGAAGTACATCTTTGATTTTTAGATCCAGCCTTTTTTTCTCTATTTTGTTACCTGTGAGATCTTACTTTCTAGGTAGGTTTTGTTTTCCCCTCCACTGTTTAGAATTCTATGTAGCACTTGACCTTCCAAGTGGAAAGTACATTTCACACAGTGACCAAGTACTATGAACCAGTCAGCATTGTGCAAGCACTTACTTAAAGGTTGGATCTGTATGGGGCACCTCATTTCCCAACATAGAGATTAGAATAAACTCAGGTGAATCAGGGCAAATGTATCCTAGACCAGTTTGCCAATAGAGAGTAGTAACAATAATCACCTCCTTTTATCCACCCTTTACGATGGGCCAGGCACTGTGCTAGATTGTTCACAGATTCTAATCTTCACACAACAAGCAAGAAGACCATATAATTACCCCTTTTCAGTGGAGACATTAATCGCACAATGAATAAGTAGCCAAGTAGGGCTCTAAACACAGATCCATCTGCTCCCCAAGTGGGGCTCTTCCCATAATTCAACTCACCCCCCAGCAGAGTATTTGCAATCCTCTCAGGCCCCTTTGGTGTGTACCTTGGGATGATTCTTGCCAATGTCCCCAGAGTTCTCAGAAATTTCATTTCCAGCTTAGACTCAGCAGAAGACACATTTCTTCCATTATAGTTTAAAAACACTAAAAATAGAAATTAAAAGTCTGTATGCCAGAAAGAGTAATGAAAGAAAGAGTCCTCCTTGCTCAGACAGAAAAAACCAATTAAAAAAACACATAGTTTTAAACTTTGAATTGGTTTCTTAAACATTAAATTTACTCAACCAGAATGAACATGTCAAAATAGAGAATTCTCCATAGCACAGATTTGGAGATTCAACATGTCACTGAAAATGAAGATGTTTTTGAATGAAATAATTCTTCTGGTAAGTTATGTCTGAACATGACCACTGGAATTTCAGAATTGACTACAGGGAGATAAAAAATGTAAATGAGCTCTGCCTAGAGGATCCCAGGCTGCAGGGTTTTCTGGAGAAAGTGATAGGAAGTTGAATAGCTATGGTTTCATCCCAAGTAAATTAACCTTTCATTAAGGGCCAAACTTCTTATTAATGCCAAAAGGCACCCCCAGATGTTTCTATAATTCAGCCATTTCCAAAGAGCGGGATTTTACTTAGGAAAAAAATGCTTTATAACATTTTCCCTTTGCCAAACATACCTAGATTATTTAGCATCTTCTTCTACACTGCTCTTTTTAGACTGACAAGTTTCCTTCCAAAATTGTGGAAAAGAACAATGATGAAAATCCCCACCTTACAGTGCTTCTGTGCTCAACAAATCTTATTGGCCTTTGAAATTCTGACCTCCATTTAGGGACAGGTTTAATTGAACCCTAGATCTCTCTCACACTTCCCGATCCAGAAGATTCAAGGGAGGCTGCAGATCCATCCAATTTACTTCAGCAGGATGACTGGTGGGTTTCTGAAACGGAAGGCTTGCTGCTGCTTCCTTGGCTTTCCAAGTTTAGAGTTACAGCTTTAATTTACAGACAGGTCTAGACAGCTGCTATAGTTACCCACTGATGCTGGTGTCACTACATAGGATTGAAATTATGCCAGGAGGCAAATAAGGCCCACACCCAAGGCCAAATAAGGTCAGGGAGAGAGCTAGGTAGAGCAGGAAGCAGGAAAGGCAGTGAATTCTTAGCGAACACTGGGCCTTGAGGAGAAAAATTCAGATTGCAATATCAGCTAGAACTGAGGGCTCAGCTAGAACTGAGACAGAGTGGAGAGGTCATAAGAGCTTTTCCTATTGGATCTCATACCATTACATACGTAGCAATCACTTGCTTGTCTGTATTCCCTACTAAAATCTTTTAAGGGCAGAGAATGGATCAGTTCCCTTCATCAACACATCCCCAGTACATAGTATAGTACCCACCAAATGGTGGGCACACAAAATAATTTTTGAATATCAGATGTCAACCAGTGACCTGGTTCTGTCTTCTGGATAATATTCATTCATTCAACAAATATGAAATTGCCCTCTGCATGCCAGGCCCGGCATCGGTGGGATGAGGTTAAATGACACATGAATTCTAATGAAGCAGGTCAGGCTGTTTCCAACCTCTCACTGCAGAGAAAGAGCAAGTGGTCCAGGCTTTAAGTTAGTAAGCTCAATTCTAAGATACAAAGATGCAGATGAAGGAATAATTAGATCCTAGGCAAGAAAAGTAGTAACATGACAAGGAAGGAGGAAAGAAGGGACATATATGCAGGTGGTCCTAGGACCGGCTTTACCTGAGATGCTCTGGTTTTCTGCCTGGATCTGAGTGTGGAAAGACAGTGGCCAACAGGTGTTCTGGCTCCCGGGTGAAGTGGGGCTCCACAGGTGTTCAAAGTTCTTGATTGCAGGGCCAACAGAGAGCAGTGCCCTTGGGGAGATCTCATAGCCCTAACAGCTGATTCCTTCTCATTACTCCCCAGGTCAGTGTCGGGCAGACAGCTGCTCCTGGCATGTAACCCTTTGTTCGCCTTGGCAAGAAGGGTGAAGGCCCCATTCAGTGAAGACCTGAGACTGCAAAGCCTTGGTTCAATTCCGTACCATCATTTATTAGTTCACAGAGCTCAGAGCCCATCTCTGAGCCTCATTCCTTCATCTAGACAATTTCTGCTCTTCTTAGCCACCTAAGTTTCTTGAGGATAAAAAGACCCATAGATCTTAGAGAAAAGCGAAGTGTAACACGATGGCAAAGGGAGAAGAGTAAATGAAGAAAATGGTTTTCCTCCTAATTTTCTTCTCACTATGGAGATGGTGATGAAAAGGAGAGTGATGGTGGTAAATAGCTAAATATACGAATTCAAAAGGATATAATTAATTTGTGTATTCATTCAGCAAATTATGAAGTACTTGTTATGTACTTGTCCTATAATATCTTTTTTTAATTGAAGTATAGTTGATTTACAATGTTGTGTTAGTTTCAGGTGGACAGCAAAGCGATGCAGTTATATATACATATACATCTATTTTTTCAGATTCTTTTCCCTTATAGGTTATTACAAAATATTGAGTATAGTTCTCTGTGCTATACAGTAGGCCCTTGTTGGTTATCTGTTTTATATATAGTAGTGTGTATATGTAATCCCAACCTTCTAATTTAACCCTCCCCCCAGTTTCCCCTTTGGTAACCTTAAGCTAGTTTTCTATGTCTGTGGGTCCATACTGTTCTCCAGAGTGGCTGTCCCATAATATCTTTTTTTTCTTTTTTGGCTGCGCTGCGTGACATGTGGGATCTTAGTTCCCCGACCAGGGATTGAACCCATGCCCCCTGCAATGGAGGTGTGGAGTCCTAACCACTGGACTGCCAGGGAATTCCCTGTCTCATAGTATTTAAACAGAACCTCTCCCTGGTGTTTGATAATGATTTCTCATCACATATAACGTTCTCCCAAGTGAGGAATTCAAGCCAATGCCTGGATATCAGTAAAATCACTTATCAGGAGTGATACACATCAGGAATTTGTAACTTCAGTAAGAAAGTGGGTACCTTAGTGTAATCAGTAATCATTTCCTTCTGCTGTATCACCTTTCTCTTAAAACTAGGAAGTTGATGCATATGTATTTGAATGAAATAAAGCATGTAAGAGGAAATACAAAACTGAATCTTTTCAAAGCAATAGGTCTTAAAGTGTGGTCCCTGGACTGGCAGCTTCAGTATCACTGGAGATATGATCAGAAATATAGATTCTCGGGCTTCCCTGGTGGCGCAGTGGTTGAGAGTCCGCCTGCCGATTCAGGGGACACGGATTCGTGCCCCGGTCCAGGAAGATCCCACATGCCGCGGAGCGGCTAGGCCCGTGAGCCATGGCCGCTGAGCCTGCGCGTCCGGAGCCTGTGCTCCGCAACGGGAGAGGCCACAACAGTGAGAGGCCCGCGTACCGAAAAAAAAAGAAAGAAAGAAATATACATTCTCAGCCCACCTCAAGGCTACTGAATTGGGAATTCTGGGGGTGGGCTCAGCAACCTGTGTTTTAGCAAGCCCTCCATGTGGTTCTGATATACCTGCTATAAAGCTGTCAGATGCTGCTAAGATGTTTTAAACAAAGAAGCTGAATCAGGGTGCAAAACTCAAACGTAGTAGGAAGCGAAATACCCAAGGATGGATAAAAGAAAAAAAAAAAAGGCTTAATTCCTCATCCTGTAACAGGAAAAGTTTTCATAATTCTTTGGAAGAATTTTACACACCATCTCAAAAAAGTCATTTTAATTATCAAAGACTATTGTAACTATAATACTTTACATGTCTTTGATGTGATACCAAAAACTCTGATAGGGCCTGAATGAGGGTGGGGAAAGTAACTATCTGAAAAGGTAGTTTCTTTTCTGTATCTCTCCTTAATACCTAATTCAGAGATGGTACAAAACATTCTGATCTAAAGTGTCATATTAACATTATTAATAAGGAGACAGAAATTGAGGGAAATGATTTAGCAAAGATATAAGCTTTATTATTTCCACATTCTTTATTCAATATTTACCTATATCTAACAGTATTCTCATTTTTATTGTTTTGTAAACATTGTAAATAATCATCTCAAGTCATAAACTTGTTGGCTATGGAAACACAAGTGATAAATAGAATTTTCCCTAAATTCTTAAATACAAATTTCAATAACTAACAACCTCCCACAAACTCCAATCAAAAGCCAGAAAGAGGGCTTCCCTGGTGGCGTAGTGGTTGAGAGTCCGTCTGCCAATGCAGGGGCTGCGAGTTCGTGCCCCGGTCCAGGAGGATCCCACATGCCGCGGAGCGGCTGGGCCAGTGAGCCATGGCCGCTGAGCCTGCGCGTCCGGAGCCTGTGCTCTGCAACGGGAGAGGCCACAACAGTGAGAGGCCCGCGTACCGAAAAAAATAAATAAATAAAAAATAAAAAACAGAAGCCAAAAAGAGCACGCTAACTTCTCTGGAGTTGTTGTACTTTAAAAGCAAGGGCATGATAACAGCCTTTTTGAATGAAATGCCTTCTCTTTATATTAGTCCACGTAGCCGTGAAGTCACACCCAGGACTAATGCTCGGGGTCAGCCGCAGTGGTTACAGAGTCAGAAGGTGGCCAGCAACAGCTGCTTAGGTAAATCAGAACTTCTGAAAGCATCCATCCTAAAGTTGTCCTGAGGTCCTCTGAGGCACCCCTTCCCCCAGCTTGTTTCATTTATTTATTAAAAACCTTTAATGAGGACAACTTTCCATGATTTTTAAAATATATCATGATCTATTAATATGACTCTTTACCCTACCATGTTCACATCTAAGAACACTTCACTAAATAGATGCCCAGGCAAAATCAACTGGTGTTAATACCTCTAATTCAACAGGTGCTAATGTGAAAATAATGGTGGCCACAAATGAAACAGCTGGTGCTGTGCCTACGTTTTTATTTTTTCTTAATGTGCCTATAAACAGATCTGTGCTATGTATAGATTCACATCTAATCAGATGAGGTCTATGTAAAACTGTTCTTTGGAGCATCTGTAAACATTCACTCACAATCTTGGGTTATATACTTTTTCACTTCACTTTTCCTAATTCCCAGTCACCATTTTTTATCAAATAAATCTATCTTGAAAAATGATTGCATAGATGGCTAAAGAGTGAAAAATTCAGTATGTTTGGATGTTAATTTCACTGAATTAACAGCGACCAGTAGTTCCGCTCTGCAGTTCCATTAGTTTGCTCTTGCTGAGAAATGAGTCCATAATGACCATGAAATACAATTTTGTCTTCAATTCCATCCACCAAATTCTTATTGCTCTTCTACTATAGGCAACATTATATTGCTTTATGTCTTTACTAACATTGCATCTAACAGTTCATCAGTAGGGATGTTAGAAGGGCAACAAGTTTAGCCCCTAACAGGACTTACTTGAGAAACTATCAGAGAACTATAGACTTAATTGAGAAAATTAATACAAGGAATTTTTTCTCATATGGCATCTGAGAAATGAAAGCCTGCTGCTGACCTATGTCTTCTGGCAGTTAGCACCTTCTGTCTCACATAAGGCAGGATGAGATTGTAAACTATCCTAAGAATTTGATGTGTCTTCCCATTTAAGGGGGGAAACAGATAACATCATGTCCTGGATTGACCAGTTGTTTCTTCCCATTGACTGAAATAATCAGGTGTTCAGCATCTTACCATCTGAACTGCCCAGGCAACTTGGTCAAACCAAGACTTAGAAAACTAACCTCACTTGCTCGAAATAATTTACTATTCATCATTAATACATGTGGATTTTTTTAATTGAAATATATTTGACATGTAACATTGGGTAAATTTAAGGTGCACAATACATTAATTTGACATATTTGTATATTGTAATATGATTTCCATTGTAGCAATAATTAGAACCTCTAATTATATACAACAATTATATATATACCTCACATTATATAATTATCACTTCTTTTTAGTGGTTGGAATAATTTCTAGTCTCTTAGCAAGTTTGACATTTATATAGTTGTCTATATTCACCAGAATGTGCGTTAGATCTCTAGGACTTATTCATTGTAAGTTTTTACCCTTAAATATCATCTTTCCTATCCCCCCACCCTCCATCCCTTGGTAACTACCATTTTATTCTCTTTTTTTAATGAGTTTGACTTTTTTAGATTCCACATATAAGTGATATTATATAGTATTTGTCTTTGTCTGGCTTATCTCAGCATAATATGCTCAAGGTCTATCCATGTCGTCACAAATGTTGGGATTTCCTTCTTCCTCATTGCTGAATACTGTTCCTGTGTGTGTGTGTGTGTGTGTGTGTGTGTGTGTGTGTGTGTGTGTGTGTACCACAACTTCTTTATCCATTCATACACTGAGGGACACCTAGGTTGTTTCCATATCTTGACTGTTGTGAATAATGCTGCAGCAAACATGGGAGTACATATATCTCTTAGATATTGTATTCAAAACAATTTAAATATCTGATAAATTTCTCATCCAAAGGGAATAAATATGCCTTAGTACAACAACTGAATTATAAGAAGATAAAGGTGTGAAAATTTAACAGTAACCTAAATTCCAAATGGAGGATTAGTTAAAAATATAGTCTGCCATAAAATAAAATAGTGAACATATTTAATTTAATTATTATAACATAGATGACATGGAAATATATTCATGCTATATCTAAATTTAAAAAGCAGATTACACTACCATATTTCAATATGATTCAATATTTCTTCAAAATACATGTGTGTATTTATATATGTTCTCTAAAGTGTTAGGAGAGGTCATTGTGTATGTTAGAATTACATTTCTTTAGTTCATATTTTATTTACTTTACTTTTGTAATATTTCTTCACTGATGATGTATTGCTTTGTGACAAGAATA
This sequence comes from Orcinus orca, assembly GCF_937001465.1. NCBI lineage: Eukaryota > Metazoa > Chordata > Mammalia > Artiodactyla > Delphinidae > Orcinus > Orcinus orca. Next base: position 71,498,435 of record NC_064560.1, read on the forward strand.
AAGCAGTACATATTAGTTTTATACTTTTAATGAGATACATTTCTTAGGACATGATTGTAGAAAAGCCTAAAGTTTTGACAAAGCCAAAGAAAAGATCATCAAGAGTGGTTTCTAATATTTCTCAGGAAGCCAGTTTCATACATGAGAAACTCCCCATACACCAGGCAGAGTTCACTGTGTATTGTCCTCTCAATGTTTGTAGCTTCTCTCTCAGCATTAAAAAGATTACTGTTGTTCCCAGGATGTTTTCCTCCTTCTTCTAGCTCATTTTTAGTTGGATGTCAGAATGTCTCCTGTGGAATTACATCACTACACAGGTAAAAGGTAAATCTAAATTTGTGAAAGAGTTAAGTCCGTGAAAGAGTTAAGTCCTAAATGTTTGTTACTGAGTTGGTGGGTTTAATCTCAGACTGCAGATTTCCATAAAAACCATGACCCACTCTTGTTCTGTTCCAAGAGCCATAACCCATATGTACTTGGAGACCATCATGGTTCTAATGGGTGAGCAATCGATTGAAGCTTAGACAGCGTATATAATGTGTGATGAAGGTTCAGATAATTGGCATGGGGATCCAGAAACGAGGGACTTCTTTCCCACATTTTCCTCCCCCGTTTAATAATAAGTGCTTGAGAGAGTCGTCTCCTTGTCCCTGGCAGGAACCTCACCAAGCAGTGCAGGGCAGCGGCGGGAGAGGGCACAGTGAAAAAAGAAAGGGGCTTGATGAAAGAGTGGCATCTGAGATGAGCCCCTGGGCCAGGGGTGGGGCTCTGAAGGTAAGAGAGAAGCTCTACGAGCTGGCTTCCAGGAGATGTCTTGATCCTGGAACAAAAGTTAGGAAGGATTCTGATTGCTAACTGGGCCCCTTCAGTGACTTGAAGCCTTAACTTCTTGAGGCTTTTACCACGAAGTGAACAGGAGCCATCATATGGGCACTTTCTTGCTCTCCCAACCTGAACCCAGCACACAGCCCTCTTTCAGTTGTCTTAGGGCTTGACTACTCTAAAAACAGGTATGACAGGGACAACAATGACAATAATAATGCCTACTTACACTTACCTATAGGTTTATGAATTGCAAAGCATCTTATAAACTCATTTGTCCCAGAAACTCACAGAAGTTATGTAAGTTTCCTGATTGTCCTTATTACTTTTAGGAAAGACAAAGTCACAGGTATGTGAAACATAAATCTTGTTTCAGTCCTTTGTGTCTTCAATGACTCATTTCCATGACAAACCATCTTCAGACTTCCCTTGGCATTTTATCCAAGGTTGTGTGGCTCTGTAGAGCAGGCTGGAGAAGAGAAGAGAAAAAGACACCAAGGAGGCCTCAATGATGCCTCTGGGGCTGGAGGTGAGAAGAAAGGTGGAGAAGGAGGACAGAGAGAAGTCCTAGAAACAATCCTCTCCTTCCCCTTGGGACACACTTCCCCAAATCAAAGATCTAATGGAAAGACCATAGGAAGAAGGACGTTAGAAGAGAAGGTCACTTGACCACCTGGCTGATGGACCCTGTCCAGGTGGCTTTTTAGTATATAAAAGAATATGGAACTTTTGTATAGAATGGAGTGCCTTTGTGATGCTACGTCATTATAGGACAGCTTGCAAACATGTTTTGCAAACATCTACTTGGAGTTGACCAGAAATATTTCCTCAACACATAGAACGCTGCCACTGCTGAGTGAATGACTCTAGGCTCTGTTGTGTGTTCAAGTTGCTAGGCTCTTTTTATTTTTTTAATTTAACTATTATTTTTATTATTGAAGTATAGTTGCTGTACAATATTATATGTTACAAGTGTACAATATGGTGATTCACAATTTTTAAAAGTTATACTTCATTTATAGGCATTATAAAATATTGGTTAGATTCTCTTTTTAATCATGTAGGATATATGCTGGCTGCAGTCACAAATTTGCTCTTGCCATTTAGTGATACTCCTTATTACAATAATTCTCCCAGCACTTAAAGATAAATATCTGCTTTAAGAAATGAAACTCCAAAAAATCTATGTGCACATTGGTATTCGGATGCATGTGGAAGTCAGAAGTCCTTCAGAGAGCTCAGTAAAGACAATTGGGGTATCTGTTTACGATGTACAATGAAGATGGAAAACAAAGTCAAAAATATATAGAGATTGGCATTGCCTCAAATTTCTACTCTTTTGTGCTTGTTAGAGTAAACATAGAAGTTAAAAAGATGCGTACCACTTCAGTTACATCTGAAATATGTGAAGGCAAAAAACCCAAACTTCATCTGAATTATCTCAGACCACTTTTACAAGGTATAATCAGAAAAACTGCCTGCAGTGCTTATAAATAATACCTTGGCTCCACCTCCAACTTTCTGAGTCAGAATCTCTGAGGGTGTTTTCCCAAATCTGTATTCTTAACAAATACCCTGAGTAAGTTTAAGGTACACCAAAATTTGAAAAGTACCGATCCTGACCAGCATTATCAAGAATTTATAGCAGAGACACCCAACCCCCTACTATTCATTTTACAGATTTTTCTTGTTTATATCTTGAAATTTTAGCTGACTATTTCAGGCATTCCAATAGATACTTCTGAGCTTTTTTTTTCTTTTTGAAATGTGGAAAGACATGTTCTTTGGAAACCTATAACATAACTCCCTTATTCTTTACATTTTTAATATTAAATCATTGCAAACATGTAGAAATCTATTGATAAGAATATATTAAACATTTCTATACCAACCTAGGTAAATTTCTACCTATTAAATTATATTTTGTCACTAAGTGAAATTAAAAAATGAAATCCTTATGTGCATTAACACCCTCAATAATATGCAGTGGGACTTAAAATTTAACAAGAGTCAATGTAAAGTGTGTATATGACATGTAATATATAACATGAATACAGAACCATCTTATTAAGAATTATCTAGTGACAACTTTGTTCGTTTGTTTGTTTGTTTTTTTGCGGTACGTGGGCCTCTCACTGTTGTGGCCTCTCCCGTTGCGGAGCACAGGTTCTGGACGCGCAGGCTCAGCAGCCATGGCTCATGGACCCAGCCGCTCCACGGCATGTGGGATCTTCCCAGACCAGGGCAAGAACCCGTGTTCCCTGCATCAGCAGACAGACTCTCAACCACTGCGCTACCAGGGAAGCCCTCTAGTGACAAATTTGAATCTTTTAACTTTCCTTCTTAAGAGACCACCCAGTTAGACACATAGGTAAAAATATAGCTGAGTATAAGTGTACTCACTTATAGTTGATAGTATTATATATTTTCTAACTTTATGGATAATGAAAAAGAGATAATTGGGAAGGAAGGGAAGAAGAGAAGAAAGAAGTAAAAGTATAGTGGGAGGGTGTCCAGCTTGGAATTTTTGATGACTAAGTAGTAATCAAAGCACCAAAAGCACACACTACCCACAGTTCTCTTTCTTTGAATTTCCCGCTGGGCCCATGCAAACCTGGTACTGGTCACCTCCATGCATTTGCAAACTTGGCACCTCATACCATCCCAACTGTCTTATCCTGTTTTCCTGAACACATGCACCCAAAACAAATGGCATTATTTTATTCTTTTTCATGGCCGAGTAGTATTCCATTGTCTATTTATGATACATATCATGTCTTCTTTATCCATTCATCTGTTGATGGACACTTAGGTTGCTTCCATGTGTTGGCTATTGTAAACAGTGAACATTGGGGTGCATGTATCTTTTCGAATCAGAGATTATCATACAAAGTGAAGAAAGACAGAGAAAAACAAATGATATCATTTATATGTGGAATCTAAAATATAATACAAATGAACTTATTTACAAAACAGAAACAGACTTATGGACATAGAAAACAAACAAACATATGGTTACCAAAGGGGAAGGAGGGGTGGGAGGGATAAATTAGGTGTTTGGCATTAGCAGATACAAACTATTATATATAAAATAGGTAAACAACAAGGACCTACTGTAAGGCACAGGAAACTATATTCAGTATCTTGTAATAAGCCGTAATGGAAAAGAATATGAAAAAGAACATATATATATTATATATATATATGTATATATATTAAGTCCTCTACATATGAACGAGTTCCATTCCAAGAGCATGTTCCTAAGTCCAATTTGTTCGCAAGTCCAACAAAGTTAGCCTCGGTACCCAACTAACACAATCGGCTATATAGTACTGTAATGTAATAGGTTTATAATACTTTTCACACAAATAATACATAAAAAACAAACAAAAATAACGATAACAGTTTTCATCTTACAGTACAGTACCTGAAAAGTACAGTACTACCGTACAGCAGCTGGCATCCAGGGGCTGGCATCAAGTGAACAGGCAAGAAGAGTTACTGACTGGAGGAGGGAGAGGAGGTGGGAGATGGTAGAGCTGAAGGGTCGTCAGCAATAGGAGATGGAGGGCAAGCTGCAATTTCATTCATGCCTGACGTTGATGGCACAGGTGCTGGTTCCTTGCTGGAACCAGATGCACGTTTGCATCTGTGAAAGCCTGCAACTTGAAGATTCGTATGTAGGGGACGTACTGTGTATATATATGTATATATATGAAACTGAATCACTTTGCTGTACACCAGAAACTAACATAACATTGTAAATTAACTATACTTCAATTAAAAAAAAATTAACCCCCTAAAAGAACAAGTAAATAAAAAATAAAACTGACATGATAACCTCGGGTTTTAGGCTGACCTGGAGTTTAACAGCTTCCTGTGTCATAGCTAGCACAGCTCAGGGCAGTGTCTCCTATCTTCATAGTCACTTAGTCATCATTTCCATGGGGCTCCCTTGGGTCCTCAACAGTTACAAAGGTGGAGTCATCCTGATTACCTGCTAGTTATCAGTTTGGGCAGAGAAGGTATAGCAGTTCCCAGTGAGACGTTTTGAAGGGTAGATCCATTAGCGTGATAGAATGCTAAAGCCAGATGGTGGCTAAAAACAAATGACTTAACCAACATCTGACACCCAAAATAATATGTATTGATTGTTTATAGAGCACTTGCTACATATTAGGCCCTGTAATGTTCATTCTATTCATTATTAGAAATTCTCATCATAATCTGGTTAGTCAGATATATCACCCCAAAATTAAGGAGCAGAAAATGAGGGCTCTGATGAGCTGGAGAATGTGACCACATTTACAAAACTGACGAATGGAGAATCTGGGATTCAAATCCGGATCTGCTCGTCACAAAAGGTTTTAAACTCTCCTCGATATATTTTTTATGGAAAACATTTAGCACTTATAGGCACACCAGTTGCCATTTTCCTTAACAATCAGCCGAAAATCTTTGCTCAAACTAGGCCATCCCTCTTCTAATTGCTTGGCTAGTCTGCTATGGCATATCCATAGCACCATCTTCTTTTCTACTATGCTCTATTAATTATTTCATCAAATTTTTATCAAGCCCCTACCATATGCCACACACTGTCCTGAGTGTAGTCTTTTGTCCATCTAATTTATGAATATAAATTTTCTTGAGAGCTCCACATCCAGCTGCTATATTCATCAAAAATATAGACTGACTCTACTATATCACTCATAGGCAAATTGTGGGTCACAGCCTCCTATTAGAGATATCAATATTGTGGTTTGCAACCAGCATTTATTTTTAAAGTGAAATGGAATACAATAGAAAACATGTGCACATTGCAGGTAGCAAAGTAAACATTACATTGGCAACTTTTGCATTTGATTTGCAATGTAAAATCTATTTCTAACTGTGGCTCTCAGCAAAAATAGTTTGAAAAACACTTCCCTGATCTAAAGGCTCTTGGGAACAGTTATGTCTTGTTTTTCTGTCTCCAACTGAGCACATCGTGGCCGCTCTGTTGGGTGGCCTAATACCTCTAATTTGGAGAGAAATTTCATATCTTGTTGATTCTGAATACCGACTTTGAGAATTGCAAATGATGTTCTAATGTTCTTAATGTGATTGTCTATTCCTCCATTTTTCAATGCATTATTGGACAATGGGTTGTTTTTGCTCATCCTTTAGGAGTTGATTTTACAAGTTTTCTCTAGCTTTATTGAATAGCAAAATACAATGAATTTTTGTAAAGGAGAAAAAATTTCATTAGTAATGCACTCATTCCTTTCCAAAACACTTTTCATCATGTGGACATGGTCTTAGCACCTTGAATGTTAATTATCCACTTTAGATGATACTGGATATTCCTGTGGGGAAAATATATTTGATGAGTAAGTCTAGGGGTAAAAAATGTTCAGAAACTTACCTTTTCAGTGTGATTTATGCAAGGCCAATTATAGAAGGTCACACGAGATAGGAAACTACAGGTCAGATCTCAGATTTGTTGCTCTATCTCATGATTATAACAAATTTCCTTGAGTCTATACTTTTAGTTGGCCATGTTATTTGTTGAAATGAATCTGTAGAATGGTGGTTGTCAGGGGCTGGGGGGGCAGGAGAAATGGGGAGATGCTGGTCAAAGGTTACAAATTTCCAGCTATAAACAAATAATTTCTGGGGATCTAATGCAGAGCATGGTGATTATAATTAACAATACTGTATTATATACTTGAAAGTTGTTAGGAGAGTAAATCTTAAAAGTTATTACTACAAAAAAAAGGTAATTATGTGAGAGGATGGAGGTCTTAACTAACCTTATTGTGGTAATCATTTTGCAATATACGCATGTATTAAATCATCACATTGTACACCTTTAACTTACATATGTTATATGTCAATAATATCTCAATAAAGCTACGGAAAACTTGTAAAATCAACTCCTAAAGGATAAGCAAAAATAAGTAAATCTCTGAACCATGTCAAATCATAATTTGGTGACGCAGAAACAAGAATATGATGTTAAACTTGAAAACTCCTGTCTTGCACAAGGTCTATCCAAGGGATTTTATTGTCAAGTTCATGTGTATGTCAAATGGAGACTGGCTTTGAAGTCAGAAAAACTCTGGATTGACTGGAGTTGGGGGAGGGATGGGAGAGGCTTTTATAAATAATACAGGAAACCACAGTTTCAAGAGGAAATCAGTGCTAGAAATTGAGCCATCACCATCTCCCAGTGTTAAGGCAGAATGTTAAAGATTAGATTAGGGATAAAATTCACATCTCCTCTAGGTAATGAGACAACCCCTCAGTGCTGGATAGATTAAAAGTCAACTTTGTCTTTGTCTGTTCTTAGTTGCAAATTGTCTTGGCCCAGAATGAAATCAAACAGTGTAGGTGAAAAAATGGCAAATATTCATTTGGAATTACTTACCTCCCTCCTATAGAGAGAGCCTGGGCTTGTTTGGGTTGTAAATGTTTTCTTTTGCCTCATCACTCATTTTTCTTGAGAAATCTCTGCAAGGCTCGACCTAGAATTATCCATGGATTACAAATTGTGGGATTTCAATCTGTGATTGGAAAGAATAACCTGGCTTTGGAGTTGCGTGGACTGAGTCCTTTCTGGCAGGATGCTTACTTGCAACACTAAATTTGCAATTAATAGTATGATTAGATTAATTTCAGAAATACTATGGAAAGTACAATGATTTGCTCTGAAATCTAGTAAGATTACATACCTTAAGTGTCCTCCATAAATGCAGAATTTTGGGTCGTAAATAGACAGCTATTTCCAAAAGGCCTAAACATGCCCTAGCTGATACTTCCCCATCTTCTCTCAAACATTGATTGAAACACAACGAAAGACCAGAGGAGGAGAGCAGAGGAAAATCTCCCACATTCAAGAGGCACCCCTCCCTTTGTTTACCCATACTCTTTCATCCAAGGTATTGAAATATTTGTTTCACATGCCATCTCATCTTCAGTTGCATAAAAGAGACCTGGAAGAGAATAAAGATTTATCAGTACCAATTAAAATTTTCCATTACCCAGGCATTTCTGTTCATGAGTTTATGACTCACTGAATAAGCCAGCTTCTACATGGTGACTATGGCAGGAACTCTTGTTATAATTTATGTCCTTTTGCCTAGCCACCTGGTCCCACATTCATTGAATCCCAAATAGTGTCACAAAGAAAATCTGGTTACTTCAATCTCCAAGACATTATAAAGCAGACATTACACACACACACACACACACACACACGTGTATATATGTATATATGGACATACATATATACATACATACAAATAGAGGATAAACTGAAATGCAAATTCTAACACTAAAATTCACTTTGCTGTAGGAAATATGTTCTTCCCTAATCTAAGTCCTACTGATAACTTTCTACCCTAGAGTATAGACATTGTCAAATGGAATTGGAAAAACACATAACCATTCACTAAAAACTGTGCTCTGTGACTCCTTGCTAAAAACAGGTCCCATTCCCAATGCCAGCTCTCCCAAATCAATCTCAGATACCTGGATTATTCCCACCAAAATTTCGTCTCTCAGTTACAACACACCAGATGCACAACTGCTGACCTTTCGAGGGCCTTCCTGCAGGTTCACTTTGTCCTCTGATGAGTTAATATGTGCAGCGGGACTGTGCATGTTTGGGTAATTTACTTATTAAAAACATTAAAAGCTTCTGGCTCTTTGACATCCAAAGAAAAAGCAAAGCCATCAAGTGACTCCTGACCCTAGCTTATCAGACGATGGGTGTCACGCTGTCAAGGCCTCATCACTAACCGTATGAGGAGGCCACATTTTATAGGTGTTTACAGCAGTTTAAGGTTCATGCTGCCAATCTGTGTCAACACCAGGCCATGCAGGGCAGCCAGCCGGGTTAGTGGAGCCAAGCACAGGAACGAAGCACTGGACAGAAATCCTTATCTAATTAAAGATCATATCTTTTTTTAATATTTTTTTTTAATCAAAAGGAACAAACAGGGCTTCCCTGGTGGCGCAGTGGTTGAGAGTCCGCCTGCCGGTGCAGGGGACACGGGTTCGTGTCCCGGTCCGGGAAGATCCCACATGCCGCGGAGCGGCTGGGCCCGTGGCCCATGGCCACTGAGTCTGCGCGTCCGGAGCCTGTGCTCCGCAATGGGAGAGGCCACAACAGTGAGAGACCCGTGTACCGCAAAAAAAAAAAAAAAAAAAAAGGAACAAACAAAGCAGAGGAAAGCAGTCTTTGTAGCTTTCCCTACGATAATCGGTAGTTTGATGGCAATGGCTTCAAATGTTGAAGTACTACAGAGATGTCAGCTAGTCAGCCTGAACTCCATGCGTACCTGGAAAACGTGGTCCCAACTTTTTGCTAAATCAACAAACTATTTTTTTAGCCACTGTTTTCTAGGTGAGAAGACTGTCACCTTGTTCCAGTGAAAAACCTAAGCAAGTTGTCTGAATAGTTTTGTGCATGAATTAGCATAGTGCTCATAGCGTTAGTACTTCATGGGTTTTGCGTGTGCGTGTGAGTGCGTGCATGCGTGCATGCCACGTGCACCCTGTTTTAATCTAATTTGCGGGCAATAGCGATTCAATATCCCTCATATAATTGCACTCTGTCCAGAGTCAGTGAGTCTGGGTTTAACACTGAAAGGAGAAAACAAGTTCTTTTAGTCACTTCAGAAATCAGCAGAACTGAGCTGCATTTGAATACTCTGATTGATGAAAAGGGGTGCTTGTGTAACTGAAATGTCTAATGTCCCATGCCTGTGCTTTTATTCCGTACTTCAGAAGAGGTTCTGAGAGCACCTGCATGAATTTGACATGCCTGAATAACTGGAAAGCACCTGGATCTGTGGGAGGCTAATTCTCTTGACCATTCAACTTCATCTTCCCTAGTTTCAATTTTAAAAGAACTATCACTTGCTAACGAGATCTTTTGTATGAATGGTCTCTCCCTAAGGTCAAGTCTTCAGACTGATAAACAGCTAAATTCCACATTTAGACTGAAATATAAAATCTCAAATAACTTGAATTTGAACTTTCACTTATTTTGCAGCCTTATGAGAGTGAACCCAAAAGTGAACGATTTGGTATTACAAGTTTCATTTTATGCCCATACACACAATAGCAAAGTCACTCAGGCTATTTCTTGTATGCTTAATGAAAAATTGACTTCTTTATTTGCCATAAAACCTCTAATCCTCCTCAAGAGACTTTCTCTCCCTCCCACACTCTCCTTCCACACACACCCACAACTTCGTGGCATAGGAAGAGGAAAAAAGTTACCTTGCCAAGTTTCAGAGTGAGTGTCATTGCCGGCTGAAGTCATCACTTTCTGGTAACTAAGCTTCTCTCAGATAAATGCTCAGTGTTCTGGGGTTTCTGCCCCTTCTGCCTGCTCCCCGCTGAGATGGTGTCTGTGTATGAGGAGGCTCTCTGGGTCCTCAGGGCAGTGGGAAGATGGGGGTGGGGGCTCAGATTCACACAGGGACTCTGGATACATCTGGAGTCTGATGAGGATCGGTAGCTCTGACCCCATGCTGAGACAAACGGTCCTTTTTCACCTATTCATCTGTCACGCCTCTGGTCTCAAAGGGTCCATGCACAATTGCATCTTTATCCTAACTCTGGACATCTGCTAGCTCACAGCCCAACCCAATATATCCACATCTCCTCATGGAGGATTGTGGGAAATTCTGAGACTCACAGACCTCATGCTGAACATGCAAGCAGTGCAGGCTCAGGTACATCTTTCAAACTCAGATGCCACCCTGTGGCTCCAGCACCAGTAGGGCCTTTCTAAGAGGCATGAGACCACGCCAGGGAAGTGGACAAGGCCCCCTGCCCTTGACTCCCCTAAACATCTCTGGTCATTTCTGACACAGCTCCAGATCTGTTCATGCCACTCTTTTCCCCCACTATTGGTTGAGCAGAATTTTAGCTCTGCACATGACTTTCCTGAATAAAAATTACATTTTCCACTTTCCTTTGCATCCAGGTTGTCAAATGACCAAGTTCTGGCTAATGAAATGGTCAAACTGGGGGTCAAAAATGGTCAAACATCCTTAAAGTTACAGAGCGTGGTCTTCTTTATCCCTTTTTGTCTTTACTGGCTGAGATGTAGATGAGGTGGATAGAGCTGGAGCATCCTTCTTGGACAATGAGGCAGCCTTGGAAGGGGGATCACGGTAGAGTAAAAAGAAAGCTGGAGCTTGAGCCCCATATATTGTGGAGTGCCATCCCATCCTTGAACTGCCCTTCTCACGGCAACTGTACAAGAGAAAAATACATTTCTATCTTATTTCAACCACTGTTTAGATTTCCTATCACTCAGAATCGAGCCTAATCCTTACACATCTCCACCTTCCTCACTCCCACACTCTACCTGAGCTAAAGGGAGAATTTCCTCTTCTTGTCTGACTTGCAAAGGCATCCCTTCTTAAGGAATGCTAAGCCTCATGGCTCAGCCTTTTTGATGGAAGTGGAGGTATTCCTCTGGAAGAAATAAGTGATCTCATCTTCCAAGCTTGACTCCAAATAGATTAACGAGAATTTAAAGGAATTTAGCAGTTATTTTCCAACGAAGGCCAGCTGGTTGCAGATGCAACAAAATCCAACGTCTGATGTTAAAAGCTGAGTCTTGCGTCAATCCCTACTTCTTCTTTCAGTCCCATTAGAATAATCTTAATTCTTCTTGAGGCAACTGAGTACTTTGGACAAGATAGGTGGTGATGGTTGTGGGACGGTAACTAGGAAATAATGCACTAAGGAAGAGGGCAAAGGAAGGACGTGGGTAAATTTAAGAAATATCATCACATGCACACATACTCATACACATGTGTAGATAAATATATATCCTACATAATGAAGTAATTCCTGCCCCACCAACCTGTAGACACAAATGAAGTAATATTAACTTCAAGTTCAAAGCCCTGCCTAGTTGATATAGAGCCTCAGGAACTTCTCCCCACAAGCCCTTCACAGTAAATACTCCTCTCCCCAAGTTATTCCTGGGCAGGGCCTTGCTGGTCAAAAAATAATGTGTCCAAGAGACACCACCTCTGGGCAGTCCCTTGTCATGGTGCAGCCTTGGGTACTGACAGAGGGGGCTGGATTGAGCTCTCACTGCCCCTGTTTTGAACTCCTTTGTCAAGTACACAAACTTCACAGCTGTGCATGGCAGTCTGCTGCCTAAAAGCCACTCCTCACCCCACCTTGCAGCCAACACCCTGCTTTTAGAATCAGGAGTCCCTTTCTTGGGGTTCCCAAACCTGTCAAATGCTTGAGATGGGACACTCCTTTAGTCATGACTATGTGACCCTCAGTTGCTCTGTAGACTGCCCCAAATGGGGAGAGTCTTCTTTGCTGGCCTCCAGGTCACTCAAGCATCAGCCCAGTACTGCTCACACCCCAAATTTCATAAACTCAATTGTGAAAACACTCAGTGAATGTCTGTTTCTCCATGGTGATGAGACCTCATCCAACCATTCATCCTACCGCCACCCCCATTCCTCAACCAAGGACTCAAGCCCACAATCTCAGCCCCTGGGTGCTGCCCTCTTGCACTCCCACTCCCATCCCATCCAGTAGGAGGCTACCCTGAGCTCCTGGGCTCCAGCCTGGCCTTCCTTCAACAGCTTAAATGCACCATGTTTCCTCCAACTATGAGGCTCAGTATGAGCTGTACCCTGTGCCCCACCTGGTACCCCACCTCATCCCCAACTCTTCAAGTGAGTGGCTCCTGGTCACCCTTCAGATCTCAGTGTAAACATCACTTGCTCAGGGCAGCCTCCCCTGTCCCCTAGCAGGATCACCCATTATCCTCTTGGTTACTCCCCTTTTCCTTTTTTTTTTTTTTTTTTTTTTTTTTTTTTTTGCGGTACGCGGGCCTCTCAACGCTGCGGCTCCTCCCGTCGCGGAGCACAGGCTCCGGACGCATAGGCTCAGCGGCCATGGCTCACGGGCCTAGCCTTTCTGCGGCATGTGGGATATTCCCGGACCGGGGCACGAATCCATGTCCCCTGCATCGGCAGGCAGACTCTCAACCACTGCGCCACCAGGGAAGCCCCTCTTTTCCTTTTTAATGCTTCACACACATCATGTTCTGATATTTTTATGTGCTACATCTGTGTGTACACAGATCCTGAGAGTGGCTTGATGATATCGTGTTCCAGACTTCATCCCTCGCCAACAGGCATTGTATCACCTCATCCTTTTACTGCAGTTGGAATAATAAGACATCAGGGAAAATAAATATAGAATGAATTCCTCCAAAGTAGAGGAAACCTAGGAATTTGAACTTCTAGGCTAAATCTCCTAACATACAATGAGATCAAGTGAGACAATGATCTTAAAATTTTAGAGAAGAAAGAGAAAAGAAGAATATACCTTCGATAGTCACAGTTTTTTTTTTTTTTTTTTTTTTGATAGTCACAGTTTTTAAGTGTCTTCTCTGACATATCCATGTTGACACTATGGAATTGTATAAACACTTGATTAATTCATTTTTTTTTAACTAGCATAACAATGAATATGGGCTGGATTATTGAGGGTTAAGCAGACATGCATGGTTGATCCAACTTGCCTATTTGAATTCTGTACCTCACCTTTGCATAGACAAGCCATGGAGCTTTTCTCTACATGCCAGTTCTCTGGATTGTCCTGTTAGTGGCCTCTCTCTGATCTTTTCTAGGATGTAAGCAGAGCTGTGCAGGAGCTGGCCTGAACAGGTTTTTAAGAGCCCATTTGCACCCCTCTTCTTAACTCTGCATTCCGTGGAGTCCCATTGGGAGCTCAAAATTGACTATATTTGGCTTATTATAGAAATCATTCAACACCACAAAAAGGGCTTTATTTCCAAAGAACCAGTTGTTAAACATTTACTAGCACACCACTGGAAGTAAGGAAATTCATAACCAAATTAGGAATCCTGTCTTTAAATGAGTTAATTTAAGTCACCAAGCCCTGATCGTATTACCCCTATTTCTTTGAAAAGATCATGTATATTAATTTTGCATGTTATTTTTAAACCTTGCATGTGTTTCTTGGGTGAGACTCTTAAGCCACAGTAAGATTAAATGACAAAATAAGATTAAATATAGCCTCCGATGTAGAAGTGTCTCATTAAAATTAGAGTTGCTTGTCTACTCTGGCCTCATTGACATTGATTACAGAACTTCTATGCACCTTTTTCTCATCTGATCAAAAAAAGTGAGTGGCTGCACCACATTAAGATGATGGTCAGACAAATACCATATGATATCGCTTATATGTGGAATCTAAAAAATGGTACAAATGAACTTATTTACACAATAGAAATAGACTCACAGAGGTAGAAAACAAATTTATGGTTACCAGGGGGGAAAGGGGGGAGGGATACATTGGGGGATTTGGATTGACATATACAGACTACTATATATAAAATAAATAACTAGTAAGGACCTCCTGTATAGCACAGGGAACTCAGTCAGTACTCTGTAACGGACTCTATGGGGAAAGAATCTAAAAAAGAGTGCATATATGTATATGTGTAACTGATTCACTTCGCTGTACAACTGAAACTAACATAACATTGTAAATCAACTAGACTCCAATAAAAACTTTTAAAAAATGATGGTCAGAAACAGTAAAGGAAAAGGGATGGGTGGGAAGAGAAGGAGGAGGGGGGCAGGGAGAAGGGGGAGGGGGTACCCCTGAGATACACAGGACCCCTGACACCTGTGCTCTGTGGACCCCACACACACACCCTGTGTCTTCTTAGCAAGGGCTCTGGTTCCCATGACAGTTTTTATCTCCACCCACTCCAATTCTTTTCCTTCTCATCCTATTGAAAAACTGTTGTCTCATAATAAAGACTTTTAAAAATAAATATGAAAAGAGAAGTTAAGGGGAGAAGTCAGAAACCTGCTTGAGATGAATGACAAATTCTGAGAATAATCTAATAGTTACCTACACTTAAGTTTTGGAAATAGAGAAGACTCCTTACATTTATTTAACAAGCCGTGGCCAACATTTTTCCTTCCTCTTCTTTTAAGCTTTGGAGTAAAACAACTTTAAATTTAAACTTACACCGAATCACATAAATTCTCCATCTGGAGCCCGATTCTGATAATATGTCCTTTGGGATCGATTTCCCTCTCTGTCTTTACTTTAGTGAATTTATAAATTCATAATGCAGTCTTCTGGCTCTTTTAATAGAGAGGATTTCCCTGAGAGAGCAGAAGTCATTGGTGTCTTTAAATACTCACACCTGCACTCCTGAATAGATACGAGCATTTTGTTCTGTAGGAAACAGTAGGACAAAAGGTAGTGTGACAGAGGGAAAGGAGGCTGACGTTGAAGACTTGAAATCAACAGGGTCAGAGCTAACGCTTACATGATATGTATCATGTGTTAAACATTGTTCCAAGTACTTTACATGTAGTAACACATTAAATCCTCTCAAGATCCTAAGAGGTAGTGATTGTTATTATCCCAACTTAATGGCAAAAAGGAGGTTAGGTAATGTATCTGGGAGGACATACAAGTAAGGAATGGAGCTACAGTTCGAACCCAGCATTCCGGCTCTGCAATGTACATAGCTGCACGGTCTCACCAAACATATATATGAATAAGGTAGAATCACTCAACTGCAGCACAGCCAAATAGAGGTGCTTCATTTGCTTAATTATCTTTTTGAACTAACACAACCAGCATTTCTATGGGGTCCAGGGACCACCCACATGAGCAGTGCCTTGGCACTTGTAGAGAATGCAGATTCCAGGACCCTGCACAGAACAAGCACACCCCTCCATGTCTCATGGCATGTGACACTGATGCTTGAGAACAGAGCCCAGGATACATTCAGCCCAATCAGATCCTGAAGAACACGGTTTCCTTGAGCCACATTTTCCTTGTTTGCCATACACCAATATCTTAATTAACAAATCATTGTACCAGTGATGCTGTTGCAAAGGAACAGAATGGATGTCTGGCCCTAGGGCTGCCTGCACCAGGATAAAGATGCCAAGAACAGTAAAATGATCCAAAAGTCAGCAAGAGGGGAAAAGTGAGGTTGTTGGCCTAGCAATGGACATAATGAAAAATGGCTTTTCTATATTGAAGAGTTTTTGTTTTTTGGGTTTTTTTTCTACTGTGAAACAATAGAACTTGAATTTTGTATAGACATTCCATGTAAGTTCAGCCAAATGGTCAGGAACAAAACATTTGATGCTGCCAACTTGCCACTTCTTGGACATGAAAATATAGATAACATTGTAAACATACCCTTGAGAAGGCTTCCTTGTAATCAAGGGAAACACCACATTGATGCTCCATATTGAGTCTACTTTGCTGTAGGGTAAGCCTCAACTGTGTTCAAAATACTTGGCATCGAATATACCTCAATGCCCAGATATGATGATAACAAAATAATTAACATTTACAATTTAATTTATTCATTCAGCAAATATTTATTAAACTCATATCATGAGTGCAAAGCCTTATGCTACAGGTTAGAAGATGTGAAAGATAATTGGGTTTTGCCACCAGCAAGGAGGTTAAGTGGATTCAAAGAGGGCTTTTAGTATTTTAAATTTCTATTTTCTCTTTGTTAAAATCTGAGAACTTTATTTGATGTATTTGATTAAGCATAGGTATAGGAAAAATATCACTCTAAGAAAGGCCAAGTTTCAATCATTCTGGCCTCTCAAATCAGGGCATCTATGAAGTCAATAGTGTCACAACATTTTAAAATTTTCCAAAATGCAGATATCTTCTTATCAAATCTTGCGGTCACAAGTTCCCTACAGTCTCCTCTCTACAGCCATCCTCCCCTATTCCTTGCCTACAAAACCCCAACTTTCTTCAGATATGGGGTACCTATATCCTTCAGGGGAGTCCGGATCCCACAGTTATGGGGGTGGATCCACCATGGGAACTCTACTCCCTTGGCAGGGCTTCTTTGTGGAATGGGCAGTGATGAAATTCTAACCAAGGTGACGTGAAAGCAAGGAAAGTCAAGGCCCTCCGGGAAAAGTCTTTGCTCTCTGTCCCTTGTCCTGCAGTGAAGGGCTAACACTTGTAGCTGCAGCAGTTCTGTAGTGACATGGGGGGACATGCTGAGCAGAGAAATCAAAGGTCTTCAATTCTTGAGGATGCCACTGAACTGCTGGATAAGTCAAACCCAGAGCTATCACCTTACCTCTAGACTTTTCATTATATTAGATAATAAACATCCTGATCCTAAGGAATTTGAATTAGTATTGCTGTTGGCAGCAAAGTACATCCCAATCAACATCTCACATACTGTTAGACATGTGCTTCTGTCAAAGGCACTTTCACTTCTGCTTGGTTATCGTCCTGATTTGATTGCGTCTTCCTATGGGAGTCTCACCTCCCATCAGTACAGCGACTGTTACATAAATGCCATCAATGTGTTTTTCTCTGAATTTTTCATAATATATTTCTAGGAAAACTATAAGTTATATATTAGATTGTTTAGTATGAGACAGTAACAGGACAGTACACCAACTCTAACTATGCCTCTCTGATGGAGGAAGCAAAAAATAAATCATTCCAAGTTCTCTATTGGATGACTCTGGGAATAAGATAGGTGAGATGGTTAGGCTCCATTTCCATTTTCATGCATATTCTTGCCTTTTTCTGCAACATGCTGTTCATAGATCCTGATACTATCTTATAGGTTTGATGGAAGACATTGTGATTTCCATTATGCAAATGCTCCAATTGAGATCCAGAAAGGTTGGAAGGAACACATCACAAAACTAAAGAATAGTATCCTTTATATCCCAAACTTTTCCCACTGGATCATATTGTCTAAAAGAAAGAAACCATCAGAGTGGTTTTAGGTGCCAGTATAGATGTTATTACTGAAAGAACTATTTTTTTTTTTTATTACATAACACCACTGTTAATGCTCTGAGGTAGATTTGGCTTTTCCATCTCTTTTCTGCCAGCCCCCATATGTTCTTGGTAAGTAAAGATGAGTATTCTTTGGTTGCAAAAACACTTGTTCTCCTATCAAATTCAAGTTAGTTATGCCACATATGTATAACAAGAACAGCAGAACCCATAGAAATGCAAGCATTAGGACACATGTGGCTCACTTCTTACAGGCTACCAGTGGCGACACATCTGTCTGTAGGGTCACCAAGGCATCAAGATGGTAACACCTCAGGAAAAACAGTTATTTCAGGAAAAAGATCACAGGTGGCATGGTGGTGAAGAATTATTCTCTCAACATAAGAAGAACCCTACCGGGACTTCCCTGGTGCCGTAGTGGTTGAGAGTCTGCCTGCCGATGCAGGGGACGCGGGTTCGTTCCCCGGTTTGGGAGGATCCCACATGCCGCTAAGCGGCTAGGCCCGTGAGCCATGGCCGCTGAGCCTGCGCGTCTGGAGCCTGTGCTCCGCAATGGGAAGGGCCACAACAGTGAGAGGCCCGAGTATCGCAAAAAAAAAAAAAAAAAAAAAAAAAAAGGAAGAAGAACCCTACCTTGAATTGAATTGACAAAATGGAAGTAAACGAGAAAGAATTTATCTTTGTTCCTGTAATAGTTGGGGCTTTTTGAAAATAAGTAACAGAATCCAACTACAGGAAGACTATTGAGCCTCAGAACAAATGGATCCAGGGATGCTAGCAAGACCCTCTTTCCCATCCTCATCTCTGCAACTATCTTCAGACATGCTTCTTGTAGTCTCTCTTGAAACCAAGTTTTTCTTCCTTCTTAATCCAAATAGTGGAAAATATTGCCATCCACAGTCTAGTAGCTCAGTTATCCGGTCTTAAAGATCCCTAGAGGTTGGCTCAGTTTGGTTCAAGTGTCCATCTTTAGACAAATCAGTTTTGCCCCTGGAAAGGAGCTCTGATTGGCCCATCTGGAATCAGGTGTCCACTTCTAAACCAATCATCCATCACCAAAGTGTAGGGTCACAGAGCAAAATGGCCACCTTTGGTAGCTGTGTAGTGGGAATGAAGAAGGATAGTGCTGGGCTTCCCTGGTGGCGCAGTGGTTGAGAGTCCGCCTGCCGATGCAGGGGACGCAGGTTCATGCCCCGGTCCCAGAGGATCCCACATGTTGCAGAGCGGCTTGGCCCATGAGCCATGGCCGCTGGGCCTGCCCATCAGAAACCTGTGCGCCACAGCGGTGAGAGGCCCAGCATACCGCAAAAAAGTAAATAAATAAATAAAGGGCAATGCTTAAGAAAGAGGGTCAGAAAGGATGAAGCTTACAAAATAATGCTTGTCTCCATCCACATGGTTGCATAATTTTCAGTACACAGTGAAAATGTGGGTCCCCTTGTTCAAAAATTATTAAGACTCTTAAGACGAAAGCAACTATTAAAAATAGTTTGAGGCACTTCTGAGTATAGGGCCCTGTGTGAATGCACAGGTCAAATGCCCAAGAAACTGACCTCACTTGTCTTCTACACTTACCTTTAAAAGGTCAAAACAAAAAAATCTTGAGTGATAAATTTTATCAAGTTAGCTTGCATGTCAATAAACAATAAACATTTGCCAAGAGCCTACTGCCCATGATACTATGAGAGAGTTATCCCATTTTACATATAAGAAAACATGTTCAGAGAAACAAGTCTATATGCAAATTCTAAAAATCCATCATTTCCAAACCCAGGTCTTTTAACTTGAGGTCAGGGGATGTTTTGCTCTACATCACTGCTGATACCTGTCTTCTTACCTCTTGTTTCAGGTAATGATCTTTAGACTTGACACCCTCCTCAAAGTTTTCTTCAACTGATGTGCAATTTCATTGAATGTTGGTAGCAAATCCATAGTAGAGTCTGAGCAGTATGTTTTTATGCCTAGATCAGAAGTATTGTAATACATGAAAATATTAGTGCTTTAGATGCTAAAAGAACACTAAGAACAAAAATGGAAAAGGGCTCTCATATTAGAACCACAAAATATTTAATATTACCTAAATAGTAATATTACTATTACTAAATAGTAATATTACCTAAATAGTAATATTAGGTTATACTTTTATAACCTAAAGTATAACCTAAAAGTTGGCTGTGGTCACCCTGTCCAATTTCCTTCTCAATATTTCTGTAAATTTCTAAAGACTTAGGTGCTCATGGTGACATTTTATCTCTGAGTTTGTCTCCCCACACCCACAATCTCCCAACCCCCCCATATCTCATCCACCATGGACATTATTTTTTTTAATTTATTTTATTGAAGTATAGTTGATTTACAATGTTGTGTTAATTTCTGCTGTACAGCAAAGTGATTCATATATAGTTATACATACATATATATATAGATACATTCTTTTTCATATTCTTTTCCATTATGGTTTATCACAGGATTATATAGTTCCCTGTGCTATACAGTAGGACTTTGTCATTGATCCATTCTATACATAATCGTTTGCATCTGCTAGTTCCAAACTCCACAGACATTATTTTTCTATTTGAACTGTGCTGACCTAGTATTTAAACCCAGCTGCTTTACCTCCATTTACCTAAAGCCAATCACAGAAGTACTGGCAAGTGTCACATTTTACTAAATATTTCAGTCTTACATTGCAGCAACGCAAACAAGTTAAAGATGAGGGTTAGGCATCTGCTTTGTTAAAAGCTCTTTGGACACACTGCCACTGAGATCTCACACTGCTGCCATTCTCCTCAGGCTAGAGTTTGCCTCCTTGTTCTCTTTCCCTCCTGACCATCTCACATTTTGTCTTTCTTCACATTGTCACAGAGAATGTTTGTTCTTTGACCTGTTCTGCTGCTGGCTTATCTTTGACTATCCAAGGACTCATTAAATCTCTGCTAAGTTAACCCTGCTCTCTGGTATGTGTGAAAATTGTTGAGAGTAAAAAGCTCTCATCACATGGGAACACACTTTTTTTAATCTATATGAGATGATGGATATTAACTAAACTTATTGTGGTAATAATTTCACAGTATATGTACGTCAAGTCATTGTGCTGTACACCTGAAATTTATACAGTGGTGTATATTGATTACATCTCAATAAAACTGGAAAAAAAATCTCTGCTAAACGGTCTCTCACTACCTGAGCAGTACATAGATCACTGGCTTTGGTTTTACACTTAAGACCCTCTTCACTCTTCACCCCTGCCATCCCCTCCAAACCTCATCAGCAGTTTCTCTAATTGGAAAGAAACAGCAGAGGTTGGATTTTCTATTGATATGAATCTTGCCACTCACCACTATACCATCTGGTCCTCTCCCCCATCCCAGCTGAAACTTCCTCAAAAAGCAGAAGTGGGGACTTCCCTGGCAGCCCAGTGGTTAAGACTCCATGCTTCCACTGCAGGGGGCACAGTCGGGGAACTAAGATCCTGCATGCCACATGGCGCAGCCCAAAATAAATAAATAAATAAATTTTTTTTTTTAAAAAGAAAGAATTAAAAAAAAAAAAAAAAGCAGAAATGTCCAGAGACAGCTTGGGTTTTAAATAAAAATTTCATTTTACCACATTACACTGGGAACAAGTAAAATAAGCTCTTTTATCTGTTTCATAAAACTTGATTCCATTTAGGCTTATTTTAATCTCATTTTTTTTTGTTTCTATAGAAACAAAGACATCAAATCCTAGCATTCAGTGTTCACACAAGAGAATTTTCAGTTTATAAAATGGTCTCCCTCTATTGTTTCAGTGTCTTACAAATTCAAATGTGCTTTTGAAATCAAGTTATTTACCATAAAATTTATAACAAAAATACTTCCACTCTCCTCAAGAAAATCAACAATAAAGACAATTAAACTATATTTTATAATGTTCCTAAAATTATTAATGCCACCAAGTAACAAAGCATTGTAAGTCAACACTTGACTTAGTCAACTTGGTTTTAATTTTCTTTAAGCTAGTTCTTTCTTTAATAGTTACTTTCACCTACCTGATTTGTTATTTCTCACAGCCTCATAAAATGAAATGGAAATTACACTGTGTCCATCACAGTGGAAATCTTCTTAAGTCCAGGAAGATGTTTTGAGATGTGGTATTGCCAATGGAAGATTTCACACAAAGAAATGTGAAGTCCAACTTTAGGAACTGTTTTGAGTGTGCATTATGTATAATATGCTATGTTAGGGGAGAGTGAAAAGTATCAAAATTATTTGAATTAGAATCCCAGTCTTGCCATTTATAAGGTAGATGATTTCAGGTAAGGTATTGACCCTCTATGTGGCTGAGACTGACCCAGACAGTCTCAATCATCCTTATCTGCAAAATGGTGGCAAAGTCTATTTTATAAAGTTATTGCATAGACCTAATGGGTTAGTGATAATAATAGCCACCATTTGTTGAGCACTTTATAAACATAATCTCATATAACTCGCAGAACAACCCTGTGTAAGAGGTAATAATGTCCCCATTTATCTTGCAAGAAAATGAAAATTCATCTTGTAATAACCCATCATGGAAAAGAATCTGAAAAAGAATACATATATATTTATATATAACTGAATCACTTTGCTGTACACCTGGAACTAACATAACATTGTAAATCAACTATACTTCAATAAAATATAATATTATATTAAAAAAATGAAAATTCAGAGGGGTTAAGAACTTGTTCAAGTATTAAATGATCCAGTTGGAATTCAAACCCAAGTCTCTGAACCTAAATCTTGTGCTCTTAACGTCTTTGTTCTATCTACAACAGCAAGGTGGAAGTTCATTTATGTTATTTCATTTTACCCCTTTTTTGAAAAGCAGTGGTTCTCAAAGTGTGGTCCCCATAGCAGCAGAGGCAGCAGCATCACCTGTGAACTTGTTAGAAATGGGAACTCTGAGGCCCCACCCCAGGTAGACTGAATCAGAAACACAATATGAGGTCCCGCAACCTGTCTTAACAACCCTCAGATGACTGTGATACAGGCTAATGTTGGAGAAACACGCCATAAAGTTTATAGAAGAAGACATAATTGGGGAATTTAAAAATCAAGTCTCAATATAAGAACAGAAAGGCACAAGCGACCATAATACAAGTAAAATCTTGATAAGTATAACAAAAGAGATCAACAAAGTGCAAAGGGGAAATAATTTGGAAGGAGATGAATTCTGAATGAACACCGTAGGAATTTGAGAAGGGCTTTGAAGATTTGGTAGGACTTCAACAAGCAAAATGAAGTTCAAGTTGGGGTGGGGAGCAAAGTCAAGAGTGTCATGGAGATATTTAACACTCTGTTTTGCTGGGTTATAGGAAGACTGGGAGATATGAGGGTTAGAGGACTGAAGACACGGGCAGGAGCCAAACAGAGGCCTTGCGGGTCTATTCTGTGGGCCATTAGGGAGGTCTGAACCATGTTTCAAGAGAGGAAATAACATGGTGATAGCTGTGTTTGGAAAGAGAAATCTGAAGGCAGTATGGAGGGTGGGATGGGGCGGGAAGAGAGGGGATGATGGCCAGGAGACTTGCTCAGAGCCTGAATTGACACCTTACACCATGTGTAGGTCTGAGAATTATCAGCACAGAAGGCATAGGGATGAAAGAGGCCAAGGAATAATCCCTTCCTCCTCCGTAACATGTTACTTTAAGAGTGATTTATTTATGATCATCTGAAACTCATACTTCTCAACGTCGAAATCTATAAAATTTAGAGAAATTTAAAGATGACAATAGAAATTACTTAAACTTAGAAAATTATTAATGTTGAGGCAAATCATTTGAAAGTTGTGTTTGTGTGTATGCATGTATGAGAGAGAGAGAGATGATTGATAGATGATAGATAGATAGATAGATAGATAGATGATAGAAAAAAATCCAAATACATTAAATCCCCTACATATGAACGAGTTCTGTTTCTGAGAGTGCGTTCATTAAGTCCAATTTGTTCCTAAGTCCAACAAAGTTAGCCCAGGTACCCAACTAACACAATCGGCTATATAAGTACTGTACTGTAATGGGTTTATAATACTTTTCACACAAATAATACATCAAAAAACACAAAAAATAAAGAAAACATCTTTAATCTTACAGTACAGTACCTTGAAAAGTACAGTAGCTGGCATCCAGGGGCTGGCATCGAGTGAACAGGCAAGAAGAGTTACTGACTGGAGGAGGGGCAGGAGGTGGGAGATGGTAGAGCTGAAGGATCATCAGCAACAGGAGACGGAGGGCAAGCTGCAATTTCACTCACACCGGGCGCTGATGGAACACAGTTTCGAAACTTTGAAAGTTCACAACTTGACGGTTTCTATATAGGGGACTTACTGTACAACTGTCTTTCTTCTTTTTCATATCACTGAATATAATGGGCACTTTTTTATGTGTATAAAAATTATTCAAAAATACGTATTTTAATGACCACATAACATTCTAGCTCATGGATAGTCTGCAGTTTACTTAGTGCTCTGATAGACAACATTCTATACCAAGTCCTGTTCAAAGTTCTAAATTTCTAGTCATCTCCATCAGTAGATTATTGCCAGTGAAACTAAGGGTCAAACGATATAATTATTTTAGGGATCCTATCCTGAGATTGGCCTCCAGGAATGTTGCACTATTTTACTCTTCAGTAAAGAGTAAAATACCTTTTACTCTTTTTTTTGGACAATATAATCCTGTTAGAACTTGCACTGCCTTTTTAACATGGTCTGATAGTGACTTGCGTGACATTTTCAGAATATAACTAATCCCCAAAAAGACCACTTTTCTGATACAGCCATTGTCCATCTATGAGTACCAACACATCCTGTCAGTAGCTATCAATAAATACCCCCAAATTATGAGAAACTGCAGAGTGAAGTGTCTCAAAGACCAAAAGAATATCCCATGAGAACCAGGAAACAACAAATAAATCTGGCTTCTGGACCTACAGCAGATTAATTTATTAATTCATTCATTTTAGTAATATACATGGTGATAAATTTGAAATAACATACATAAAGGGCTCCATTGATTATGAACAGAACATTGGGTGCAGACAGGATTTTCTTAATGCATGAGAGGTTAAGAATGATCGCTTTTGATGTTAATTGGAAGAATTCTCTGTGGGCTAGGTGCACTTTTGACAAATGAGTTCTCCGTTAATTTCAGGGCATGGTAAGTGAGTGGTACACTCTTTAAGAACCAGTTTTCCTCTCATTTATCAATACTGTGCCCTATAATGCTATACTTAACATTGCTTTTGCTTATGGTGACTTTCTTTAAAAATTAAATTCAGGGGCTTCCCTGGTGGCGCAGTGGTTGAGAGTCCGTCTGCCGATGCAGGGGACGGGGGTTCGTGCCCCGGTCTGGGAAGATCCCACATGCCGCGGAGCGGCTGGGCCCATGAGCCATGGCCGCTGAGCCTGCGCGTCTGGAGCCTGTGCTCCACAACGGAAGAGTCGCAACAGTGACAGACCCGCGTACCGCAAAGAAAAAAAAAAAAAAATTAAATTCAGAGTGAGGCCAAGTATATATAACCACTTTGTTTTTCATTGGTAATTAGTAGTTTACAAAAACAGAAAATGTATTATTATTTCTCTCTGGGTTGTCCTGAGATACACCTAATAATCCACAGCTCAGCTCCCAACAATACTTTCTCTGTGAAGTCTTCTCAGCCTCTCCCAGGTTAAATTACTCGCGTATTTCCCTCTTCTTCTACAATTCTTTGCATCTGCCTCTATTATGTCACTGATTGTGTTGCACTGGAATCAACTGGCGGCATGTTGGTCTCTCCAACTGAACTGTGAGCCCCTGAAGCCAAAGGTCATGGTTTTATTCATCCCTAGCATGTAGCACAGTGCCTGTCGTCAATACTTTCTTGTTGAATAACAAGAAAATGATGATCAGGTAAGACAGCAGCAGTGGAGTACTGACACTCTGAGCCCATTCGTCTTGGCAATGACCTAAGCAAAAAACATGATGAGGTTGTGGACTGAGGTGACAATGGTGGGAAATAAGGAGTGTTAGGCTCTTTCATTTTACCAAAGTCAGTGGAGGTGTATTTAAGAAAATGGAGGGAAGCGAGGAGAACAGGTTTGTAGAGACTACCAAATATCTTTTTGCTGACCATTTTGCACTGTCTTCCTTACCCATAGAGCTCGAATTTATTGAAGCAGCAGCACTGTGTCCAGGTGTTTTAAGCTACCTTTCTCTGCTTGCCTTGTAGATCAAGTGGTCATGCAACACTGCTCTGGTCAGTAGACATAAGCAAAGACTGTTGGGTGCTGCTTTCAGGAAAGCTCCCCTCAGCTGGCAGGTGCCCTTTGATTCTGTGATCTTCCCCCTTCTTCCTGCCTAGAATGCAGAAGTAATGGCTGAAGTTCTAGCACCTATCTTGGGAACATAAGAGCAAGGATCATAGCATGCTACACAGACCCTTGCATCAGTCTATCTGTCTTGTAAGTGTGACAGACATTGTGAGATAAAATTGACAGAGCTTACAGCTAAACTTGGGGATTTCCTAGGATCTGGAGGTCAAATGAGAGTCTGGAGACAAAGATAATGCTGAAGTTTTGAGTTCTGAACAACAGGAGAAGTGTATTTTCATGTGCAAACAAAATTACTGAAACCATAAGGAAGGGAAAGGATAGCTGGTTCACAGAGAAAATTGATTCATTTTCATTTAATAAACTGAGTTTGAAGAAACCCCAGTGAAGATAGCAAGCCAAACAGAAAACTGACGGTGGTCCTGCCCTTAGGGGGTAAGAGATAACTGGAGTAGCAAGAATGGATGGGTTTACCTAGAGATAGTACCTGGGGCAAAGAGAGGATGATAAAGAACAGGATCCTGAGCAGTTGCTTTAAGGCTATGGAAAAGGAGACATCGGAATTGGGAAGAAAACAAGAGCAGTGAAGCAGAAGGCAAGTGAGGAGATTTCCAAGAAAATAGTCAGTGATGCAAAGTGGCAAAAAGGGATCATTCACAAATTGTCACTGGACATGGCCCTTGGAAAGCAGAGTGTCTTTGAAGAATGGAGCTTAGGTTCTTGGGGGTAGAGAGAGCTAGGGATTCAAAATCCATGAAGGGGAAGTGTTGTCCATGAGAATATTTTTTCAAGAATTTTGACTATGAAGGGAGAAAGAGAAAATACTATGTGACCAATACCTTAATGTGATAGCAGGCTAGCCATTTCCCCAGAGTAGATTAAAAACACAATTTCTTCATTGGATAAAGAATATGACATGTTAATATTTAATCAAGTCTAAAATTTACTAATTTCCTACATTTAATATGTATAAGGAATTGCAAGTAAAGAAGCTACCAGTCATATTTTGTGCTTTTGGCTGTGAATATTGGTTTTTAAGACAACAATCATACTATGGAATTCCTAATATAAAAATAACCTTTAGAAACAATAAGGACTATTTTGGAATTAAGAGATTGTGGGTTTAAAGCTTTAATTCCACAATGATTTTTTTTTTTTGACCTTTGCATACATTTACACTTCTTCACCTACCTCTCTTTACTGGTGAAAATTAGATGCTAAATTTGTCAAGATCAGCATTGCTTCCTACTCGGCATTAGTCCAGCAAGTTTTCCACTTCCTTCCCTAGGTGGTTACATTCAGCTCAACCTATATTTTGGGTCTGCCCCAGACTCAAACTGGCATCCCCTCCTGTGCCCACTCATCCAGAAAAATTCCATAGGTTATGTAAATGTATGGGAGAAGCATTCAGAGTGTTCTCAAGGGTCTATCCAGATTTTCACATGCCTGTATTTGGACTGGCTCCTGGAATTATGAGCATTTAAATCACCAACATCATCACTTCACAAATGTATTAATAGCCACAAGTTTCATAGCATTAACCATGTGCCAAATATTTTACGTACATTATTTAATTTACTTCTCCCCCCAGCACTGTCCCCATTTCACAGATGATAAAAATCAAGATTCTTAGTGACTTGCACAGATCAAGAGTTAGAGAGCAGAAAGGTAGGGATTTGAACTCAGATGTGTTTGCTCATAAAGTTCAAACTTCCGGGAACTGTGATACACTACATTTTCTAATATCATGGGCACTACAATTTGAAGAAGTACTTTTAAAATACTTTACTCCTCATAATGATCCAGTTAAAATGGGTTGATGATATTTAATTATTCTTATCAATTTTACCCATAGGAAACTGAGCCTCAGAAATGGACTCTTCTTGCTCAGCTAGTAAAAATAGATCACATCAGCATTCAAACCCAGATATCCTACTCTAAACTCCAATGTCCTTGTTCTTTGAATTACTTTACACTGGAACATAAAGCATGTTCATAAAATGTAGTCTCTGCTATAGTGACAGGATACCTGTTTTACAACCATTTTGATTTTTTTTTTTTTTTTTTTTTTGCTTTTAGTTAATCAATCAAAAAAGAAAGTTTTCCTATGGTTTCTAAAATCCAGTAATCCCCATTAGAGATGGATCAACCAGATCGTTTGGAACAAGGCTCTGGGGTCAATCATTTTTAGAACCAAAAGCAGAGCAAACCATTTTTAGTTTACTATTTTGAGGTTCTGAAATGTTCAGTTGTGTTTGTTCCCTTTGGTCTGCAGCCAGGAACAGAGGCATAAGAGCTCAAATACCAAATGAAAGGGTGTTCTCACAGTATTTCTGGCCAGGGCCAGTGTAGAAATATCGGAAAGCTCACAAGCAAAGCTGCTCTTCTGAGATTTTTGTACCAAACCTGCAAAATCAAGATGCTTGTAAAAAAAATTTTTAAGTAGTTTTTTGGAGCAAACTCTTAATGCGAACTCTGCCCAACCTGACTGTGAACTTGACACACTCATCCATCCCAAGAACATGTATCCATGTAAATGTATACTCTTAAGTAGAAGTATTATGCTTGAATGAGTACTTGATTCTTTCATAAATACACCTCAACCAGAGATACACTTTGCCACTTTTGCTTTCTATTCCCAAGTGGACATATTAGAAGCCAAATATTCCACTTAGGTTAAGAGTACCTACCAGGCAAATGATGTTGCCAAAAAAACCTACATAATTATATTCGGTTTCCCAAATGCTCTTAAATTGTTGGCTTAAGGGGAAAAGTGCTCTCCTTCAACAGCAATTTTATTTATTTTTTAGTGCACCTATATAAAATTTCTACCAAGTTTATTTTTTGACTATTGGATTAATTTAGCTCTAGTCATAACTTGAACATCTAATTTTATCTCATCCCACTGGTTTCAAGGGTAAGATATAATCTCTGAAAATATAACTATCTTTCCTTTATTTAACAATCATGGCCTTGTGAATTTCTACTTAGTTTAACTTTTACTTTGGTTTAATTATTAATTTTATTTCTAAATTGATGGTTTAATTCTTTCTAAATCATTTGAGCTCATAAACTCAGGTAGTTCAAGTAAAAAGTACGGTAGTTAAATAGAATCATTTCTAATACGAAAGTTTATTTAAACTAGTAGTTCAGAAAAAGAGCAGATACCCTTTAGGATAATCAGAAAGACTGGGTCTTAGACCAAAGCACTCAGTAAATTCCCTGAGGGAGGTTATAGAACTTTAGAACATAAGTTAGAGATCTTAGTAGTGATCCCCAAATCATATTCGGTTGAACATCGATTAATACCACTTGAAAGGGAATTTGGTGGTTAAATAATTTGGAGAAACAATGTGTTCAACACACTCAGCCAGATCATTTACTTTGGGTCCTCTCAGAATCTTTCATTTGCTAACGGTCCCACTAAGAGTCTGGAAGGGGGCATAACGGGCACTGCCAAATGTGACTGATAGGTGCAGAGTTTTTCCATAGCACTTCCCACAGGACTACCGTTCCTTAGAATTCATTTTGGGGAACTCTGAACCAGAACCGCCAAGACCCACTGGAAAACAAAAAAGTGGACCTCTTCTAAGCATGGTGTTGGTGGGGTCTTAAATATATCATTATATTTCATCTTCACAACAACCCTATACGATGGAGAGGGAATCCTATTTTTTTTACAAATGAGAATGGTGAAGTTCAATAGTTCAATGGATTTACCAGTTATTATTGATAAATAATAACTGCTTTCAAACAGTACAGGGACCAGTCTATGACCTATTGAACCAGAATTTCAGCAGCGTGGTCTCCATGGACGGGTGTATGTAAAGCTGGACAAATGGTTTTGTTGCACGGCTATGGTTGAGAACCACTGGAATGAGCCATTTCCCTATGGCCACATGAATTCTATCTTCTGACTCCCAAGTCCAGTGTTCTTTCTCCTACAACATGCTGCCCATGAATGATCCTCTGCTTCTGGGTGTCTCCAGGTAAAAATCTGGAAATTGTCAGAAGGTACATACTGGCTGATTGGTGCCCTTTCCCCGTCACGGTTCAAGGTAGAACAGTAACCTCTAAGACAGCCAGGTAAACAACATGATTCTTTAGAATTAGAAGTCAATACATTAAATTACAAACTGACTTCTTGTGAAACCACCTAGAGACATATCTTATAAACACTGTATAAGGTATTGTCAAACATGAATGCTTGCCTTTCCATTTTCAAATGGAGGTATTGTCCCATTTATCCAGAGTATTGGATATGGATTTTGAATGTTTGGTAGCTTGTCCGTAAAAATCTAAATTAAACTATCTTCTCAAATATAAAATAAGCCTTTTTCTTTGGCCTCTCTAAAATCCATGAGAACTCTCCCTTTTCACGTACAATAGTGAGGTTTCCAAATCTGCTTGCCTGCTCATTCATTCCGATTGTGAATGTTCTGGTTCAACTCCCATTTCTGCAATAAAACTACTTGTTAAAAAAAGTTGTCAGCAATTATTAACCTGTTTGATGTTGCTTCTTCTGGTGACAGATAACGATTGGACAGGTTCCCAATTTAAATACCCAATTTGTCAAATTAAAGTGCCTCAAACTCTAATTGATGTGAGCTGGGAAGAGTGTTTTTATATTGTTTTTTCTCTAAAGTAGTTGCTGTATCCTGTTGACATTTTTCATTTTCCATTAATCTTCTTGGGCCCTTTATGCTTTGTTTGTGGCTCTGTTAATAAGGAAAGTGTAGCAAGTCTTAACCAGGTGGAATGCCCCTCACTTAGACTACTCAACAGATCAATGCACTTCTCAGTTATTCCTTGAGTTTTGGAACAGAACAAGCACTCACAAACCTTGGGAAAATGTATTCCTTTACTCTAAAATGAGCTTAGAAAATTGCTTAGCAAAAAAAAAGTGGGAGAATTCAAAGAGAAATTGCCTTGTCCCATTGTACTTACAGGTCAAATGCCTATTTTAGGTTACATTGTGCATATTTTAGTAATCCATAATATTCACTCTGCTGAGCCTAATGGCTCTTTGAAAGCCATTAAGCTGTACTAAGTAAATACCTTTTTTTGGTATGTGTGCTAATTTCAAAAACACATTGTTTTACTTATAATGCACTCTTCATATCAGAACCTAGTGCTATTTGGATTGAGCAGTTTGTCTAGGGAAGGGAAATGAAGCTTGGTGAATGAGAGTTTATGCTATGTTGAGACAAGTTCTGGTTAAGAGCATTTGGACATTGGGAAAATAAATGCTTTGGGAGTTACACATATCATATAAGAGTTGCAAGCAATTCTTTTTTGATTATTATTTATTTATTTTTGGCTGTGTTGGGTCTTCATTTCTGTGCGAGGGCTTTCTCTAGTTGCAGCAAGTGGGGGCCACTCTTCATCGCGGTGCACGGGCCTCTCGCTGTCGCAGCCTCTCTTGTTGCGGAGCACAGGCTCCAGACGCGCAGGCTCAGTAGTTGTGGCTCACGGGCCCAGTTGCTCCGCGGCATGTGGGATCCTCCCAGACCAGGGCTCGAACCCGTGTCCCCTGCATTGGCAGGCAGATTCTCAACCACTGCGCCACCAGGGAAGCCCCTGCAAGCAATTCTTGACAAGATGGCACTAAGGATATCGTTGAGAGTTAAGAAAAAAAACCTTTATGGCATTACATACTAAATGCCTCATAAGTTGGGGGGACACTTTGTACAAGTGGGGCTGCCAAAAACTGGGTGTACCACTTTAAGTGGTTTCTAAATAATCAAATTAGAATAACTTTTTTTAACTTAAAAATTATTTGTTAAATCTACTCATTCTATCAATGAGGAACAAGGAGTCCAGACATCTAGTATGACACACCCACAGTCCCAAAGCTACAAAGGAAGGGAGCTAAAGCTGAACCACATCTTAACCATCTCCATGATTCCTCCATGACAAGCCTTCTCCACACACCAGAAGAAGCTGTACATGCAGCTCACATCAATAAAACATTACTGATGTATTCAAAAACCCACAGTCATGGCCCATTTCTTAAGGAACCCACAATCTAGTAATCATATATTTTGTATCCTATTTCATTGAATGCCTAAGATTGGACACTAAATGGCATTTATATCTCTGTGTTGGGATGATAGCACCATCTCGGGTACCAAAGCTTCAGACCTGTGAGTCATCCTGGACTCTGCCCTCCTCCTTATGCCGTCCTCACGCTCACCCTCCCATGCGGCCAAACCCCAGCACCTCCCACTGCCCTGACCTGGCTCAAGCCCTTTCAGCCTGTCCCTGGACCACAGACCCCAGCACATTTCCTGATGGGCTTTCACACCCTAATTTCTGCTCTCCACACATGTTTGGGCAGACATATTTCAGTTCTGCCCAAGCCTTTGTATGGTCTACTGCATAAAGCTGAAGCTACTTGACCTCAAAAATAAGACTTTCACAATCTGACCTCTGTTTGTCTCTGTGATAGCGTCATTCTCCTTACCCCCAGCTTCTAGCTTTGGGTACCTTAGCTGGTTGTTTCCTTCCACACCCTTCTCATTTCATGTGCATTATTCTCTCTATGCTTTTGATTTTCCTGACCCTCTGCCTGGAATGTCCTTCACTCACTCCAATTTCGCCCATCTGGTCCACCTAGGTAATTCCCGATCGTGCTCTGATGCTTCAGGGCCATACCTCCACCTTCCCTAATAGTACTGCCCTGTCACCTTCCACCCACATTCACCAGTTAGGTCCCCCGTCAGTGCTCCTAGAGGAGCACTGCTTCACCCCTGTATTTACTACATACAATTCTCTGTGTGTGGTCTTCACCCTGGACTCTAGCTCTTTGCAATTAGGAATCATGTCTCATTTATATTTATCTTCTAAATGCCTAGCACTGGGACCAGACATCTAACTGGTGTTCAGTGTTTGTTGAATAAATGGAGAAATAAAGCATTCTTACCCAAAAATTGGACTACAGTGTGGATTCTCATCCTAACATAAGTAAAAGAATACAAACTTTCAATTTCGCTTTTCTTAGGAATTGCAAGCATGTAAATTTTTACTTAATTGACAAATAATACCAAAGGGTATTAAACATCTTAAGGGGGAGGCTCTTTTCATAATACTGTTATGACCTCTAGTTATAAGTAAGCCGTCCTCTTCTAATTGGAAAGATGATCAGAATCAAGGATGGAGGTGGTGGAAAGCAACCATCATATCCTACTTGCTAGGAGAGTAATCTCAGCTTTGCAGGTGAAGAAAACTAGTCATGTGGAGGTCAAATAATTTGCACACCTGCAAGTGTGTAGCAGAGCTCAGATCCATCTAAATGTGAAGCCACATGTCTCCCACTGCTTCAGGCTGCCTCAAGCAAGAACATCATCATATTGAATTTAGAGATTCTACAACCATCCAACAATCCATGGTGAAATTTAAAAATATTTACTATGTGTAAGATTCCCAACTCTGCTTATAGAGTATTATATTGAAGGGAGTTTCATTATTTCAAATAGCTTGTGCTTGATTTCTTTAGAGATAAGAAACAAATAGTCAAAATAAAGATATAAAAATCCTTGGCTCTGAGCATTGCTCACCCTCTAAAGGCTATGGACAATGACCTCTGGCTCAGAAAGCCCCAGATGAATTCAGTTTCCCTTTCTCCCTCATCCAGCAGAGCACAGCTTTGCAATCTTTCTTCCATTAACTACGCATTGTTTCTTTTGCCAACCCCGTCTCATTTTAATATATCATTTTTTATAAAAGGTAATGTTATATGGTAGAAAACTGTAAAAAAAAAATAATGGATAGAGTTGGTATAAAGAAAATACATTATTTCAATAGTTTTATTATTTTTTTGTCCATTACACATTCACAGGTTTTGTTGTTTATATAGATATGTTTTATAGATGGCTCCATTCAAAGCAAATTACTTTTAACACTTTGATCATTGAGGAATTTAAATTTAACATGATTTCTTCTAAAGGAACAACTCTTTTCTAAAAAATATACCTGGATTGTTGTTAATATTCTTACCCTTTTTATTTAAAAAATCCATTGGAAGCTCTCATAAAGGATCATATATAAAATTACCTTAAAGTTTGAATGAATATCATTAGTCCATTAATTTAGTTTCTGAAAGTCCAACAATCAGTATCTGTTAGAACACATTTTTCTCAACAATTTCATTTGGCGTTGAATCTAGTGTCTAGAACAGGGCTGGTATCACACATGAGCTTTAAAAATATGTGTTCAGGGGCTTCCCTGGTGGCACAGTGGTTGACAGTCCGCCTGCCGATGCAGCGGACACGGGTTCGTGCCCCGGTCCGGGAAGATCTCACGTGCCGCGGAGCGGATGGGCCCGTGAGCCATGGCCCCTGAGCCTGCGCGTCCGGAGCCTGTGCTCCGCAACGGGAGAGGCCACAACAGTGAGAGGCCAGCGTACCGAAAAAAAAAGTGTGTTCAATGAAAAAATGCTTTCTAGGAGTCTGAGCTCCGTCATCTGTGGCTATTTCTCCTGTGTCTGCACATTTATTCTATCAACCTATCAGTTAGACTCTAAATAAATTAAACAAAAGAAAGGAGGAAAAATATTGGAAGGATTAAAGGGCTCATAGGAGCCAAAAGTTGGTCATTTAGGACATAAAAGGACAAAAGACGGGAACCAGATTACTGCAGGGCACTGGGTAGCAGTAATTAATTCAAGGTGCTGTCCACAGGAAGTATCTGTTCTAAGCAGATTCCCATTTTTGTGTCTTGCCACTCAAAATTCAGCCTCACAGCAGAGATAGCCCAGGTGGCACAGCTGGGTCTGTTCCTCATGCCTGGGAGCGGAAGGGAGACTGGAAGTAGACTTAGAAAGGCCCCTACACCATGGACTGAGAAGAAGCAGGGGTAGCTCCCCAAAGGAAAATTCAGGTGTCCCTCCTGAATGCAGACACGGATGACACAAAATCAAAAAGTATCTACCAAGTCACTGACAGCACAGCAGAGGCACTCTGATTCTATCTTCTAATAAGGTGAAGAAGTTCTTGCCTGTTGACTTTTAGATCCATATTTTATTTTTTATATAAAATAGCAGGAAGGTCTGTACAAGTTTTTCTGATTGTATACTTCCTCTCCCATTCTTCTGCCCATTTCCCATGTCTACTCAGTCAAAAGTAATAGAGAACTGAATAATAAATTAAATATAAAGAATGAGTCAGTTACAATGGAGGCTAAAGAAGTTGATTTGGATGAGCAAAATTTGAAAATCATTTTACCACAAACATAAGATATAAAGTATCCAATCATACGAACACTAATTAACAATTAATATTGTTTATTAGAACATTTTTTGTAATGTGTTGGTCTCCATACAGTGAAGCTAAGTGACAAATCTTAGATTAAGGTAAACATTAAAATGGTCAGATTGTTTGAAGAGTCCATAAAACAAGATTTAGGGCAAACTGAGGAAAACACTGTGGTGTGTGGGATACAGGAAGAAAGCAGCTTGTTCTCTTTCATGGTCCAAAATTTTGCTCATACTAATTCCTCTAACAAGTTCTTATTTTCTCTTTCAACAGCCAACTCAAATACTATCTACTTTTAAAATACTCTACTTAAGATAGTCTAGAATTCAGCTAGCCAAGTCTTCTCCTATATATATAGTATTTTGTACATGCAAATATTATGCATTTTTTCATTAACTTTTTATCCTAATCTATAATAGTAACTGCTTATATTTATTATTTATCATGTTCCAGACACATGTATTTTATAATACTTCCAAGAATTGTTATAAGTATAAATATTATGTTTTTAAAAATTGTATTTGTAAATATCAGAAGTATTATATTATTTTACAGTATTATAAGTATTATATTATTTTATTACCCCCAGAATCATTTGGGGTAGGTTTTCTAGTTGTCTGTATTTAATAGATTAGAGATTG
This sequence comes from Orcinus orca, assembly GCF_937001465.1. Taxonomy (NCBI): domain Eukaryota; kingdom Metazoa; phylum Chordata; class Mammalia; order Artiodactyla; family Delphinidae; genus Orcinus; species Orcinus orca. Next base: position 71,534,328 of record NC_064560.1, read on the forward strand.
GACCTCAGGGCTCAAATAAATGCTTGCTGCATTGCTTGGAGCTTCAAGGAGTCAGCAGAGACTTTGAGGGTCTATGAGTGAAGAAAAAAGTAGACTTTTACCCAATGATGGTGTTGGTTAGGGTGGGGAAGAAAACAGAAGGACTATAACAGGCAAGCTTAAGGTTTATGCTTAAAGATAATGACTCATCTTGATAGTTATCAAACAGCAAAGTGACCAGAATCTTTTCAGTTTTTCTGAGGACTTCAAAAAGTAGTTATATATATTTGCATATGTGTTCATATATATGTATATGCATATATCCATATATATGAATATTTGTGTATATATACATATATATGAATATATACGAATACATGTATATGATTACATATGAAATGCACATATGAATATATACATATATGAATATATGCTAATACATGTATCTTCTTTTTGAAGATATATATATATATATATATATATATATATATATTCATTTATCAAGGAGGGTCTTTGACCTCAGCTGTTCACAACCTACTGGTGTGTTTTGACTCCATTCCCCTCGTGTTTCCATAAGTGGGAGCACAATCCTGATGTAGAAAACATGAATATAAATACCTGCTTCAGAAGAACATTTTCCCAGGGAGTGATTTTACTTCCATAACTCCCAAACCTGTGGCCAGCCTTACCCTGCTTCTGGGATGTCTTGAAATCTCAAAGTTCCTTTTCCTTTTGGCAGGAAGATATGATGAAATATTCTTTTATCTTATTCTGAGTCTACAGTGTATTACCAAGTTTTCAGCAAAAATATTACTTTAACAGAAGCGGCAAAATATTTAGCAAAATATCTACCAGCCATTTGTCATATTCTGTGTGGAAAAACCATAAGTGGACAGTAAGTGCCTTAGGGGCAGGACTCAAGAATCACAGACTGTTTTATGAGCCCAGTACAGAGACATGCGATATTTTGAGGAGCCAATCTGATAAAGCAATTGAGCTACAACATTTTGATGGAAACTAAAAATCAAACAATTAATTGTTTAACTTTTTATTAAAATGATTAACTCAGTGTGACACAGTGGAGTTCAACTCCATCAGGATACCTGCTCCTGGCAAATAATAATATAACCAGTAATCACAGGTTTATACTTAGTCTCCTTGGAAAAGGCCATCAATCTTTGGAAGAAATTTGCTTTTTTATTCTGATACTTTGCTAATATTGTGAAAGACAATAATCTCAGATTCCTGGTTTTATCCCTAAAGTTAAAATGGCCCCATTGCTTATTTTCAATTAAGCAATAAAGTGACTGATTTGTAATGAAACTTATTCTGTTTCCCATTTGAAACCTATACCCATGATACTCAGGGCATGCATGACCAGGTATTGGAAAGGGATGAAAATTAGGGCATATCATAATCTCCAATGAGGAAGGAGGATCCTTGAAAAGTATATGTCATATATATCATAATTAGAGATGTTACAAAATAGAAAACATTTGTTACTAATACAAACTACAAAAATAAATCTTGATTGTATCCTTTTGATTATGTAGAGGAGAGAGCTTGAGATCTTTATGTTTCTCAAAAGGAAGTTGGTTTCAAAACTAGTGGAGAAATCCTGATATAGACGATGGACATCTTTGCTTTCTGTAGAATTCATAATTATGTAGCCTTCCTTAATTTAGTTTGTAATCAAGTAACATACCCACACAGAGGTTAGATTCTAAAGGTAAAACCGAATTTACCCTTGAAAATCTCTTAAACCACCAATAGCAGAAAGGATATTTGGCCCAATTACAATCACTTATCTCACACTTTCTGATGACACTTAAATCCTCAATTAAATTCCTAAATCGTTTTCCAGCTGTATGAATATAAATCCCCCTAGTAATGAAAGTGGTGGAGGAGATAAGTAATTACTCTATAGAGATATTGTCCTTCTTAATAGACTTTATTAAATCATTATATTCTTCCAATGTAAACTCATTTTCAAATACATACACATGAAATCCAATCAATATGGAAAGTAATAAGAAACCTAAAACTGTCCAAAATCAAGATAAGCGTTAAGCACAGAGCAAGGGTCAGGCAATTAGCGGAGGTCAGGGATGTCCACAGTGTATATTACTTGGTGATGTTTTTTTGACTAGGGATTTTACATTTTGCCTGTGCCAGCCATATATCAGTGTCACATAGTACATGCTCAATAAATGTTTGTCAGATGAAGATTTGATGGATCAGAGATTTGTTCAAGAAGATTTTTGACTTGACTGCAAGTTTAATGCAATAGTCCATTCACAATCAAGCTTCTAATGTCAAGAATTTCCATGATACTTTGTCTAATATAAAAATATTGGTAACTTACCAATATTAAAAGTTAAGTATCTCACATTGGACCACCAGAGACTTACCCACCTCACATATTATTAAGTGGTGAGAGCTCTCTCAGAGATCTCTGTCTCAACAATAAGATCCAGCTCCACTCAACAGTCAGCAAGCTCCAGTGCTGGACACCCACACCAAACAACTAGTAAGCAGGAACATAATCCGACCCATTAGCAGAGAGGCTGCCTAAAGTCATACTGAGTTCACAGACCCACAAGACCCACCACTGGACATGGCCCTGTCCACCAGAAGGACAAGATCCAGCCCCACCCAACACAACACAGGCACCAGTTCCCCCCCCCACCAGGAAGTCTACACAAGCAACTGAACCAACCTCATCCACAAGGGGCAGACAACAAAAGCAACGGGAACTACAAACCTGCAGGCTGTGAAAAGGAGACCCCAAATACAGTAAGTTAAACAAAATGAGAAGACAGAAAAATATGCAGCAGATGAAGGAACAAGGTAAAAACCCACCAGACCAAACAAATGAAGAGGAAATATGCAGTCTACCTGAAAAAGAATTCAGAGTAATGATAGTAAAGATGATCCAAAATCTCAGAAATAGAATGGAGAAAACACAACAAACATTTAACAAGGAAGTAGAAAAACTAAAGAGCAAACAAAAAATGATTAACAACACATAAGTGAAATTGAAAATACTCTAGAAAGAATCAATAGCAGAATAACTAAGGCAGAAGAACAAGTAAGTGACCTGGAAGATGGAATAGTGGAAATAACTGCCATAGAGCAGACTAAAGAAAAAAACAATGAAAAGAATTGAGGACAGTCTCAGAGACCTCTGGGACAACATTAAACACACCAACATTCGAATTATAGGGGTCTCAGAAGAAGAAGACAAAAAGAAAGGGTCTGAGAAAATATTTGAAGAGATTATAGTCAAAAACTTCCCTAACATGGGAAAGGAAACAGTCAATCAAGTCCAGGAAGCACAGAGAGTCCCATACAAGATAAACCCAAGGAGAAAAATGCCAAGACACATACTAATCAAATTATCAAAAAATTAATATGAAGAAAAAGTATTACAAGCAACAAGGGAAAAGCAGCAAATAACATACAAGGGAATCCCCATAAGGTTAACAGCTGATCTTTCAGCAGAAACTCTGCAAGCCAGAAGGGAGTGACAGGACACATTTAAAGTGATAAAAGGGGAAAACCTACAACCAAAATTATTGTACCCCACAAGGTTCTCATTCAGATTCAAGGGAGAAATGAAAACCTTTAGAGACAAGCAAAAGTTAAGAGAATTCAGCACCAGCAAACCAGCTTTACAACAAATGCTAAAGAGACTTCTCTAGGCAGGAAACACAAGCAAAGGAAAAGATCTACACAAACAAGCCCAAAACAATTAAGAAAATGGTAATAGGAACATACATATCGACAATTACCTTAAATGTAAATGGATTAAATGCTCCAACCAAAAGAAACAGACTGGCTGAATGGATACAAAAGCAAGACCCATATATATGCTGTTTACAGGAGACCCACTTCAGACCTAGGGACACATACAGACTGAAAGTGGGGGGATGGAAAAAGATATTCCATGCAAATGGAAATCAAAAGAAAGCTAGAGGAGCAATTCTCGTATCAGACAAAATAGACTTTAAAATAAAGACTGTTACAAGAGACAAAGAAGGACACTATATAATGATCAAGGGATCAATCCAAGAAGAAGATATAAAAATTATAAATATTTATGCACCCAACATAAGAGCACCTCAATATATAAAGCAAATGCTAACAGCCATAAAAGTGGAAATCAACAGTAACACAATAAGAGTAGGGGACTTTAACACCTCACTTTCACCAATGGACATATCATCCAAAATGAAAACAAATAAGGAAACACAAGCTTTAAATGACACATTAGACCAAATGGACTTCACTGATATTTAAAGGACAGTCTATCCAAAAACAACAGAATACACTTTCTTCTCAAGTGCACATGGAACATTCTCCAGGATAGATCATATATTGGGTCACAAATCAAGCCTTGGTAAATTTAAGAAAATTGAAATCATATTAAGTATCTTTTCTGACCACAACGCTATAAGACTAGATATCAACTACAGAAAAAAAAAAAAAAAAAAAAGTAAAAAATACAAACACATGGAGGCTACACAATATGCTACTAAATAACCAGGGCATCACTGAAGAAATCAAAGAGGAAATCAAAAAATACCTAGAAACAAATGACAATGAAAACATGATGACCAAAAACCTATGGGATGCAGCAAAAACAGTCCTAAGAGGGAAGTTTATGGCAATACAATCCTACTTCAAGAAACAAGAAAAATCTCAAATAAACAACCCAACCTTACACTTAAAGCACTTAGAGAAAGAAGAAGAACAACAACAAAAAAAACAAAGTTAGCAGAAGGAAAGAAATCATAAAAGTCAGATCAGAAATAAATGAAAAAGAAATGAAGTAAACAATACTAAAGATCAATAAAACTAAAAGCTGGTTCTTTAAGAAGATAAACAAAATAGATAAACCATTAGCCAGACTCATCAAGAAAAGAAGGGAGAAGACTCATATCAACAGAAATAAAAATGAAAAAGGAGAAGTACCAACTGACACTGCAGAAATACAAAGGATCATGAGAGACTACTACAAGCAACTATATGCCAATAAAATGGACAACCTGGAAGAAATGGACAAATTCTTAGAAAAGTACAACCTGCCAAGACTGAACCAGGAAGAAATAGAAAATATGAAGAGACCAATCACAAGCATTGAAATTGTAACTGTGATTAAAAATCTCCCAACAAACAAAAGCCCAGGACCAGATGGCTTCACAGGCGAATTCTATCAAACATTTAGAAAAGAGCTAATACCTATCCTTCCCAAACTCTTCCAAAATATAGCAGAAGGAGGAACACTCCCAAACTCATTCTACAAGGCCACCATCACCCTGATACAAAAACCAGACAAAGATGTCACAAAAAAAGAAAACTACCGGCCATTATTACTGATGAACATAGATACAAAAATCCTCAACAAAATACTAGCAAACAGAATCCAACAGCACATCAAAACGATCATACACCCTGATCAAGTAGAGTTTACCCCAGGAATGCAAGGATTCTTCAATATACACAATCCATCAATGAGATACACCATATTAACAAATTGAATAATAAGAACCATATGATAATCGCAATAGATGCAGAAAACGCTTTTGACATAATTCAACACCCATTTACGATAAAACTCTCCAGGAAGTGTGCATAGAGGGAAGTTACCTCAACATAATAAAGGCCATATGTGACAAACCCACAGCCAACATCATTCTCAATGGTGAAAAAATGAAACATTTCCTTTAAGATCAGGAACAAGAAAAGGTTGCCCACTCTCACCATTATTATTCAACATAGTTTTGGAAGTTTTAGCCCTGGCAATCAGAGAGGAAAAAGAAATAAAAGGAAAGCAAATAGGAAAAGATGATGTAAAATTGTCACTGTTTGCGATTGACATGATACTATACATAGAGAATCCTAAAGATGCTACCAGAGAACAACTAGAACTAACCAATGAATTTGGCAAAGTAGCAGGATACAAAATTAATACACAGAAATCTCTTGTGTTCCTATACACTAACAATGAAAAATCTGAAAGAGAAATTAGGAAACACTTCCATTTACCACTGCAACAAAAAGAATAAAATACCTAGGAATAAAACTACCTAAGGAGACAAAAGATCTGTATGCAGAAAACTATAAGACATTGGTGAAATAAATTAAAGATGACACAAACAGATGGAGAGATATATCATGTTCTTAGATTAGAAGCATCAACATTGTGAAAATGACTATACTACTCAAAGCAATCTACAGATTCAATGCAATCCCTATCAAACTACCACTGACATTTTTCACAGAACTAGAACAAAAAATTTCACAATTTGTATGGAAACACAAAAGATCCCGAATAGCCAAAGCAATCTTGAGAAAGAAAAATGGAGTTGGAGGAACCAGGCTTCCTGACTTCAGACTATACTACAAAGCTACAGTAATCAAGACAGTATGGTACTGGCACAAAAACAGAAATATAGATCAATGGAATAGGATAGAAAGCCCAGAGATAAATCCATGCACATATGGTCACCTTATCTTTGTTAAAGGAGGCAAGAATATACAGTGGAGAAAAGACAGTCTCTTCAATTATTGGTGCTGGGAAAACTGCACAGCTACTTTTAAAAGAATGAAATTAGAACACTTCCTAACACCATACACAAAAATAAACTCAAAATGGATTAAGGACCTACATGTAAGGCCAGACACTATCAAACTTTTAGAGGAAAACATAGGCAGAACACTCTATGACATAAATCACAGCAAGATCCTTTTTGACCCACCTCCTAGAGAAATGGAAATAAAAACAAAAATAAACAAATGGGACCTAATGAAACTTAAAAGCTTTTGCACAGCAAAGAAAACCATAAACAAGACTAAAAGACAACACTCAGAATGGGAGAAAATATTTGCAAATGAAGCAACTAACAAAGGATTAATCTCCAAAATATACAAGGAACTCATGCAGCTCAATATCAGAAAAACAAAGAACCCAATCAAAAAATGGATGGAAGACCTAAAGAGACATTTCTCCCAAGAAGATATACAGATTGCCAACAAACACATGAAAGGATGCTCAACATCACTTATCATTAGAGAAATGCAAATCAAAACTACAATGAGGTATCACCTCATACCAGTCAGGATGGCCATCATCAAAATATCTAGAAACAATAAATGCTGGAGAGGGTGTGGAGAAAAGGGCACCCTCTTGCACTGTTGGTGGGAATGTAAATTGATACAGCCACTATGGAGAACAGTATGGAGGTTCCTTAAAAAACTACAAATAGAACTACCATATGACTCAGCAATCCCATTACTGGGCATATACCCTGAGAAAACCATAATTCAAAAAGAGACATGTACCACAATATTCACTGCAGCTCTATTTACAATAGCCAGGACATGGAAGCAACCTACGTGTCTATAGGCAGATGAATGGATAAAGAAGATGTGGCACATACATACAATGGAATATTACTCAGCCATAAAAGGAAACAAAATTGAGTTATTTGTAGTGAGGTGGATCGACCTAGAGTCTGTCATACAGATTGAAGTAAGTCAGAAAGAGTAAAATGAATACCATATGCTAACACATATATATGGAATCTAAAAATGGTTCTAATGAACCTAAGGGCAGGACAGGAATAAAGATGCAGATGTAGAGAATGGACTTAAGGACACCAGGTGGGGGAACGGGAAGCTGGGACGAAGTTAGAGAGTAGCGTTGACATATATACACTACCAAATGTAAAACAGCTAGTGGAAAGCAGCTGCATAGCACAGGGAGATCAGCTCAGTGCTTTGTGACCACCTAGAGGGGTGGGATAGGGAGGGTGGGAGGGAGACGCAAGAGGGAGGGGATATGGGGATATATGTATACATATAGCTGATTCACTTTGTTATACAGCAGAAACTAACACAACATTGTAAAGCAATTATACACCAATAAAGATGTTAAAAAAAACTAAGCATCTCAAATAAGATTTTTTTTCTTTTAAACTTATGCCAGGTGAGCAAGAAATATCTTTGCCCATTGCGCTATAGTATATCAAAAAGTAGAATTATTTGACGTGACATATCCTCTTTCCGTGATGACCTCCCACCTTTGCTGTGGTACTGTCATTCTTAGGTGACACCTGCTTAGCTTGCAGCCCACAGTTTAGTGTGTGCCATGCAGCAGCAGATGGCTTGAGGCGTGACGTGTTAATGGCAGTGATTACTTTATGAATAGTGACAGCTGATCAGGGACATAATAAACAATAGTGGCTGCCATCCTGGAAAAGGTGCTAAATAGAGGTGACATGCTTAGTGAGGACTATACCTCTCTCTTGAACCTCATTATCAATTCCAGAGAGACAGGGAAGCCAGCCAGGCAATGGCAGGTTCAGACACTGAGGAAAGAACCCAACCAGCATGGAGATTTCCCTCCACTTTAATTGGGGCAGGGGAGGGTGTAGAGGTTCTAATGTGCAAGCCATTTGGGTACGTGGTAATGTGTGTTCCCAGTTTTATTCCTCATTTGCCATCCTCTGAACTTGTGGTCTGATACTTACCACTTTCAAGAGGTCTGCTTCTTACCACTCTTCTTTCATGAATCACTGCCTTGAGCCAGGGTAGAAATCACTGTGACAGAGTATGAGGAAATCAACATTTGTGTCTAGTGAAATTGTATTTCTGAGGACCAACAATATTCTAGACAAATTTCTATCTTTGAATCATACCTCTAGGAAATTATTATGTGAAGGGAATCAGAGATAAGCTTCTGTTAAGGGTTATTCATTCATTCCAAAAACTGAACACTGGGGAATAAAGCAAAAAAGGTAGAAGTCCTTATCTTCAAGGAGTATGAGAAAGACATATATGTAAACAGTCAATTGTGATCCAGAATGATTATCTTCTGGACTGAGTATAAGATAAGTTTTTGGGTTTTTCCAAACAATGTCACCAATGTAAATATATATATTTAATATAAAGTATATATATACAAATTATATTAATATAATATATGTAATATATAATAAATTAAATTTAATATTCAATAAATTAAATATAAATGTATTGTATGTGATTTATATTATATATTTAAACATATTTATACAGCATATATAAATACAAATTTATATAAAATTACCTGATAAAATAAATATTCAATATTCCAATGAGTTTATCAAATCCTAGTGATTTACTCTGGATTATCAACATACCTTCTTAAAACATAGAGTTTTTACTAAAACAAAGGAACATGAGGTCTTCCACTGTGCATCTGTTATTTTGAGGCTTCTGGTGGATTTTGCTCTTATTTTAATTGTTATCCACATGCCAAAATGTAATATACAGGGACTTCCCTGGTGGTCCAGTGGTTAAGAATCTGCCTTCCAATGCAGGGGATGCAGGTTCGATTCCTGGTTGGGGAACTAAGATCCCACATGCCACGGGGCAACTAAACCCTGTCGCAACTACTGAGCTCACGCACTCTAGAGCCCCTGTGCCACAACTAGAGAAGCCCACACGCTGCAGTTAGAGAGAAGCCCGCAACAGAGACCCAGTGCAGCTAAATAAATAAATAAACTTTTTTAAAAAAATGTAATATACGTAAAGGCATCTAATAACCTAAAATAAAAAGTACCATATAGAAAAACTTTTCTACTTCTTTTGATGAGGGTGGCTGAAAAGAAACATTTGGATAGATTTAAAGGCATGTATGCTTTAGCATCTGAGCAGAATAAATGGGTACATCATCTCCATTTTAGTTCCACTGAACTCAAGACCCATGAGCCTCAAAAGGCCAGCTCGTATCATGCTGCACTAACAGACATCTCTTCTGTACGTGTAATCTGCCACCAATAGTCTCTTTATAAGTCTCAGGACCAAAACTAAGTAAGATTATTACACTGACTTCATCCTGCCCATTACAGTATCTTCCCTGATTGACTATTCGAGAATTACTGTATTATGTCTGCCCCGGAGACATTTGAAGGTCCTGATATATTTCAGCGATTTTACTTAACCTAGTAATTAGTTTACACAATTTTATGGAGATTTTACTGCTTTGGAGATGACAGTTTTTCTTCTCAAAATTATTTCTGATAGTCATTTCATTTCATGGTTTATGTAAGATCTGATATATTGGTTAAAAGATTTTCATTTAAGACTACAGGAGAAAATCTCTTTTCACTAAATGAATGCTATTTTGTACATCCTCACATTTTTGGTTCATTTTTTTTTAACCCATATCTTGTGTGGGATTGTTTATAAGGAAAACGAAAAAGCAGCTTAAACGGAATCTTATTAAGAATAACAGGAGTTTTAAATATAAAGTGGAGAAAAGTGATTTAATAATTTCCAAAGCTTTGAAAATGTTACACATGGATGAATAACAAGTAACAAAAACCCCACCACAAGCCTGTTCATTCAGTGGAAAAATATTGATTGAGCACCTTGACACTTGTTGACACACTTGACACATGTTCCTGACACTGTTCTAGGCACTGAGGCACAGCAGTGAAAGCAAAATGAATTCCCTTCTCTCTTGAAATGTACATGCTAGAGGAGGAGAGAGAAGATAAATGAATGAGCAAAGATAAGTAAATAATTACAAACAGGGGAGAAGGAATGACGGAGAGATCAGAGAAGGCAGAGTAGGGACAAATAAGAAGAGACTGGGTGAGGTGAGGAAATAGGCTGTGCAAAAATTAGGGGAAGAATAGTTAAAATGGCAAATAACACGGTGAATAACCAGGATTTTTTGTTTGTTTCATTTTTGAAGAAAATAACACAGTTGCAGTCAGGGCATTTCTATTTTAATTAAATACAAGGAAATCTTTTTTTTCTTTTTTAGTTAATAAAATTTATTTTCTAGAGAAAAAAAAAAAAAAAAACCAGGGGAAGAATGTTCTGAAACAGGGACTAGTGTGTGTAAAGCCATGTGAGAAAATGCTGAAGAGTTCCAGGCAATATGTTGATAGCATAGAAAGTGAAGACCTTAGGATTCCCTTAGAACCTGAATTTCATTGACATAAAATTCATTGACATTAAAAAATGAGGGAGATTTGCAACGTAAAGGCAGGTACAACGGAGTTCCTGTGTCATTTCAGCTATGTATATAAAAGTGTATAAAATTACTCAAATCCAGCAGTGAAAAAGCCACTTAGAGAAAATCTTTTTTTTTAAGATTTCTAAGACCCAGATAGAATTATCTGTGTACCAATTACCCCTAAAGGCTTCACAGAGGTTGTACAGCCAACTTGCAATGGAAGATCCAAACGCAGCGAAAATGCTTTGGTATTCAATTTTGGGAAACAGCTTCATAACCATTCACTCTTTTCCTTTTCAATTAATTTTTAACTTTAGAAATAGAACATGAATATTTTTAAAAAGTATATACTAGGAACGAGACGAGACTTCCTTTGACTTTATTAGTAGTCTTGGTACCTTCTCCATCTTCTCTGAGGTAGAATTACTCTGGATACATATCCTTCCAGAATTCATGGGATATTCTTACATACATTTATATGAGCCCGTGCAAAATATACCATTGTTTTATTGGGTTTTTAATGCAAGTGGCACAATACTGCATAGAATATTCTGAAACATGCTTATTTCCCCTAACATCCTTTTTTTTTTTTTTGAATTGAAGTATAGTTGATTTACAGTGTCATGTTAGTTTCTGGTATACAGCACAGTGATTCAGATATACATATATATTTTTTTCAGATTCTTTTCCCTTATAGGCTATTACAAAATAATGAGTATAGTTCCCTGTGCTAAACAGTAGGTCCTTGTTGGTTATCTATTTTATATATAGTAGTGTGTATATGTTAAGATTATATCCCCTATATAATTCCCTAACATGTTGTTGAGGGCTGGCCTCACTACAAGTCTTGACTCATTCCTTTAACTGCTCTGGAGTAATCCATACCATGGTATATTTATCCATTCCCTTTTGATGGACATTTAGATTGTTTCTAAGCTTTTACTGCTGCAAACTATGAGTTTAATGAACGTTCCTTATACATGGTTCCTTGTGTATACAAGCAAATATTTCTCTAATGTAGCTACCTTAACTCATAATCTTTTTTCGGTAGACATTCCATCTTCATCCCTTCCCTCCTCCTCCACCAAGACAAAAATAAACACCACTGAGAGGATGTTGCTTGGGCTCCCTGACACCCAGTCCCAACTCTCGGGTCAAACTGAGTGCGAGTATTAAGGACCACCCGTTACCACCAAGCAAAGCAGTTCCAAGAACAGGGGTCACCGCCCTTCAATCTTTGACTTCCATCTTGAGTTGAAGATGACCCTTCAGGAAAACATGTGGTGAAGTGGTTTTGCCCTGTGAGCCAACAGAAAATTGCCCCCCAAGGTGACTCGTAAAGGAATTTTGTAAGTCGTGAGCAGAACTGAATGGATTCTGACTAGGCATGGGATTCGGAGTTGTAATAGAAAACATTTATTTGGCTCCAACTTAACATCCTAACACATGTTAGCATTTGCTGCCAATATGCTTCCTAATTAAGAACAACATAAAATCATAGGAAATCCTGTATCCTGTCTTCATACACTTTTCATGTATCTCTAGTTCCCTGGCCTTAATTCTCAAGTATTGCTACCACAAAAAAACAGGTTGATTCAAAAGTCCTGTTTTGCCAACCATGCAGTGTGGTGGCATTAACAAGATTAACGTACATTCCAGAACTCACCACCCTGCGTTTTCTTTTTTCCTCCTTAAACAAATGCTACTATTAAAAACTAATTTAAAAAGAAAAAAAAAACTGGTAAGCACCACCACCACCCCATCCCAGTGAAAAACCAGCACCAGTTAGTTGGTATGGTCTTGTCTGCAACTGATGTAAAGCCTTCAAAAAGTTTTTTTAAAAAATGTCTTCTCTCTAGAATTGTCTGGACTGTTGGCCAAGTTTGTATATTTTATCTTGTTGAACAGATTTCAAGATGAAGGACAGACTAGGATCTGGTTTTCCTCTTAGGTCCTCCTTCAATCCATGCTAATTGCATCTGAAAATATTTAGAGATATACCTGTGAGTCCTAAACCATCACTCCCCTATTACATACAAATAGGCATTAGGTGATTACTGCACAGATAAAGATATTTATGATAGTTCTAATTAAAGCTCGAATTTGTATGAGTTACTCTTAGAAACCCTTGATTTATCTGTTTGGATGTAGTCTTTGACCTTATATAGCCAAACTAATTGCTTTCTTTCCCTACCATATGGCAGAAATTAAAAATTAAACAAAACAAAACAAAAAACAGAAAGAAAGAAACCAAACACTCTGGTACAGTATACATTATTTCCCCCTCTAGTGCTATTTTGTTTTCCCATGCACTGAAATAGACTCTGAAATGGCACAAAAGAAATAAAACCTGAGTTGGAAAAGTTATCTTCAAACATTTTCCATAGGACACTTTAATGATTTTCAGAATTATTAATTTTTTTCCAATGAAACGCACATGCTCTCACTGCCTCTTTCCTGAGATGGCTTTGCACTCGCCTTCGTCTTTTTCCCCATTCCAAATCTATTCATTGCTTGTTGTTCTTGGCCGTCCTCACTTTCCATTTTTCATGATTAGTTCTTTATGATCGTGTGTTTCCTTTTCTTCTCCCCGCCATGGCTGCCGGCCAGTTCCCTCTGAGCCCTCAAACTTCCCTTCGCTAATGAAACAAGAGCTGCCTCCCTCCCTGGCTTTTGCCATCCAGCTGTTTCCTTTTTAAAATATACACTCATCTTTATTCAGTAAAGTTCCTGGGCAAACCTGACTCTTTTCACAGAAGAGTTGATAATCACATGAGGGATTAAAAAGGTTTTAGGAGAAAGGCATATCTGGAAAATTTTGGGAGTGGGCGGAGGAAGGGTAAATAGAAACTAAGTTTATTTTTGAAATGTTTCAAAGAAAAAAACAGAACAAAAAACTTGGTCCTTAATCCTTGGTTTTAATCCTCATGCAACTCTGGATGGCAAGTTGGTCTTTAGCGTATTCTCCAGGAGGTCTACGCACACTTGTACAGAATCTTAAATTTCCCACCTCGCCTGCTTCACCTCTTCTGGCCACTTGAAAGTAGTCTACCTACCACCACAGACTTGGATTGTATAGGATTAGGTGGAAAAGGTGTCAACTTGTGGTGTAGCCTGCCAAGTCAAGTCAATGTACTGTAATGCTTTGATTGTTCAAGTTGGCTTTAATCCCTCTTCAATCTCCAGCATGCCCTTGACATCATGGAAATTACCACCAAAGTTAATGTCATCAGATGAACCCTACTAACTACTTCAGAGAAGGTTTCCTGAACAAAATAACCTGTTTCCTTCATAAACTTTCAGATCACCCCGCATCCCCCCCGCAAATATTTCAAGAAAAATGAACCAGCCCACAGGTATCCTCTTACAATGCAAGAGTGGCTAATTCTTTTTCTGTCTTGTAACTGATAAGACCTCATGTGACTGGGAATGAATATGTATTCTACCCCAGCATCAGTTGAGTGTATTGTGTGAAAGGCCTAATTGATTAGATAAAGAGGTTTATTTAGTACCTTAAACAGCTAGGAGTTAAAAAAAAAAAAGTTCTCCTTTAAATCTGAGGAACTCTTCCTTCTCTAAAAATATTTCTTCCAATATAAAATTTCCAATGGAATAATTTTTCACCAGAAATAGAAAGGAAACAAAAACATAAAGAAAAAAAAAATGAAAAGAAGATTTAGAGTCACAAGAAAAAAAATTGTAACTATGTATGGTAATGGACATTAACTAGACTGATTGTGGCTATCATTATGCAGCATATATAAATATCTAAACATTGTGTTGTACATCTGAAATTAATATAGTGTTCTATGTCAATTATATCTCAGTAAAAATGTATTATTATCAGGTGAGATAATCTCATCTGAAAACAATTGCCAGGTGAGCTAAAAATCAGCATCTCCAGTGGAAAGAAATGGGACTACTATAACCTAGTACAGCATGGATCTTCACCCATTGCAAAACACACACACACACACACACACACACATACACACACACACATTCACACTTGAATTTCACAGTAACCCCATAAGATAGGGAGATAAAAAGTTAGGGTCTTTGATGACAAGCCTCAAAATTTTCCAAGATAAACAGAATTTGCAACCTGGATAAATTTGCAACCTGGATAAATCAGAATTTGCAACCTGGATACTGGCAACCTGGAGGCTGTTTTCTCTGGGGGTTCCTTGGAGGATTCTCCCGTCTTAGAAGGAAGAGAGCCTGAGGGAGGAGGGCAGATCTTGACTATCATATAGTTTATTCTCCAATCAGCTCTAGTAAGGATAATTCTGTTACCTACCAGAGTTCTAGGCCTCCTTAATCAATAGAAATTGATTAGAGGCCAGACAAGAAATTCAGGAAAGGCTTTATTGGGGTCCCTGCTGCAGCAGAGGGGAGCAAAAACAAGTAGCAGGTTCCCTTGCTTGCTCACTTCCCAAGGGGATCAAGCTGGTTCCTTATATGGGGTGAGGGTAGGGGTGTGTCCAGGGGTTGGGCTAGAGGGCTGGCTTAGGTGGTCTACCCACCCCTTTGGTGGTGTTGAGTGCAGGAGGCATGCGCAGTACCCTACCTCTGCTCCCGACACCCTGTTTGTTCTCCCTGCTCTTCAGAAGTGGCAGTTGGGTTTTCTTGGTCTCTTTGTATCTTGTTGTCCATAATTTGCCCCAACTGCACATGCACACAGTTATTTTTAGTCCCATATAGTTTCTTCGTATTTTGTTGCTTGAGGAGACGTTTGTCCATGTGCAAGCACCGCAGTAAAGCTTCCAGGTCCCAGCCTGTCTCGATTCCAGAATCTCCCCAGTAAGAAAGAGACACATCCATTTCCTGTCCTTATATATGGTTTCAGACCTAATGTTTATGAGCGCAAGAACAGTCCTGTAGATGTGAGTTCCCCTGGGGAAGGAAGGCAGGAAGACCTCAGGCCCAAAGCATGGGACTTGTTTGATCATGATATTAATACCTGCTCCATCATGTCAACCAATGTCTTGGCTCCAAGAGCTTCCTGACCCTGGTTTCCTTTGCCTGTCTGACCCTTCCATTACCATCTGTGCCCACTGTTTGCCCACCTCCAGAGTTGTGACTCATAGCACACCTAATCACACCTGTTGGACTCTAAGACACCATCCCTGAGACAGATCCTGACATCTGCATTCTGTTTATCCCTCTGGTCCCCAGAGAAATACTGGCCTAAGGTTTGCTTTGGCACTGCGTGCCCACAGATCTTCCCAACCTTGGCATCAGGTCAAAAACCAAGCAAACTATGGAGCCCGGGGGTTGTCAACGCACAGTGGCTGTGCCCGAAACTCAAACCCTGAGAAGTCAGGCAGGTTGGAAAAAGATTTTCCAGGGGACTGCTAAACTCTCTATTCCCAAGTTTTGGCCACTGTAAATCCAACATAGCAAAGTATAGCAAGAGCCCTAAAACTTCACCCCAGTATCTCTCCTCTAAGGAAATGTATCAAGGGAAGAGAATTTAATAGAAACATATTTCTCAACTTTCTCTGTGTTATCAATGATAATGTTTAATTCTCTGTTTTTATTTTGAGAATAATCTTAAAAGCACTAAGGTGTCATTTAAAGTTGATTTTCTTAATATTAAAAAAAAATGCCACTCCTAATTGTTGCAAGATTGTACTGTTTTATTGGCAACAAGGGAAAAAAACAGTGGAGAAGGATTTAATGCATGAACACAGATGGATTTAGCAAGAAGGTAATGGAGTTTGAGATTCAGAACTCCTCATATACACAGATCCATTCCAAGGCCCTGGGAAGGGTGCTAGCAATTCTGTTTTCATTCTTTTTACCAAAGAAAGCCCTCAGAATTGTATGCTATTTAAGCCCCACAAAACCTGGATCTGTCCCAGTAAGTAAATTATAGATTTATCTCAAGTGAAGGTCAAATGATGTTCCAATATGCTGTGTGGACCAAAGCTTTGTTGGTTACCAAAGCAGTAGTTTAAGCAGAGGAAAGTGCTAGAAGAATCATCTGATGTACTCCACATGGAAATATAAGCATGTCAAAATCAAAACATCTTCATCCTACTAGTTGGCACAATATTAATGCCATGAGTGGAGATTCAATGTTAGCAAACCATCATCCATCATGTTAAACCAATGCTGTTAATTTGAATGTTGTGTTTTGCCATTTTGTTTAAATTCTATCTGTAAATTTGTTTTGGATTTGCAGTTGTTTCAAAGCAATAAACTCAAGGACTGTATCTACTTTCAAATTTGTATATAAGTAAGATTAGAATTTCAAATAATTTCAATCTAAAGAAAGAAAAGGAAGGAAGGGAGCTCCTTCAAGAACCCCTATGACAACAACTGCGTAGCCTGAGGATCCAAGATTGCCAAGCCATCCCTAGCTGGAACATTTCAAATCCATCCTAATCTATTGCTTCAGTGCTACGGAATGAGGCCCTTCCCAATCAGGAACACTTATTTATTCAACAAAGATTTCTGATTATATTATATGCAGGGCACTGTGCTTGAGTCTGAGAGATTTGGTTCATTATTATAGCTTCCAAGAAGGCTGGGGGTGAAGACATAACATTCTCTAGGTAAAAACATATATAAGTAAAAATAATCTCACTTATGTAGTTGTTATAAATGTAATAAATACTTGAAGGTTGGTAAGGTGCTCAAATTATGCTTTTCTTTAAAATTAAGACAACTTTGGGATTTTTTTACTACATTGGTGCCAGAAAATGTTTTATCCTCCATATTCCAAAGGGCACGCTCCTCAACTAACTCCCTCTGCAGTTTAACTTCAGAGCAACTCTGGGGAGAACAACTAATTTTCAATATTGGGCTAAGCCAAACATAATTAGGAAGGCAAATTTCTGAGGGGAGAATCATAGGAAAGATCCCCAAGCCCATCAATGTGATTTTGCCACACCTACTGTTTGAGTTTTCCTTCCACCTCCCTCTTTCACAGGTAATCACCAAGTGCCCAGGTGATTAAATCGGCCCAGGTAAATGGCAGCAGGACTGACCCCTGAGAGTTGCTTCCTGGGTCTCAGTGATAAGCCTAGATTTTTTTTTTTTAATATCCACCACAATTTTTAATGTTCAGTATTCTTTTTCGTCTTCATCTGCTTTAAACTTGAGCACCTCTAAGGTCCCTTTCTCTATTATCTGGGACAATGGGGGGAAGATTCTGCTTTATATCTACAGCTACATCTAGGCTTACAGCTGGTTTCTGCCCCCTTGGCAACTTCATCCCTATCCCTCAAGGAATGAACCCAGAAGTGAAAGCAAGTTTGGCTATTATAGATTCATAGACTATGTGAGCTCAGCAGGGCCTGAGAGGTGATCTTGTCCAACGAGGCCCAAAGAGGTTCTATCAGATTGAAAATGTTCCTCTGTCTACTTTGAGCAAAACCTTGATAAGCCCTCTATAGCTAAAGGTTTGTTTCTAAATGTGATTTTCCAAATAATTATTGAATCCCTTCTACATTAAAACTAATATATCACTCAAGGAAATATACTTCTTTTTCATATGATGTTTGTTTATGAAAGAACATTAACTAATCTTCCAAAAGATACAATCCTTGATTCTAACCTATCTCAGTAAGAGAGTAGGTAGGTATGAAAAAAGAAAATACTCTTGCACTAAAATGCCCCAGGATTTTAAACTCAACTGTTAAAAGAAGAATCCTCTGTTTATATGAACCCTCTTGTAAATCAGCTTTCCACTTGGAATTATTCACTGTCATCGACCTGACTCAACCAGGGTTTGAATCCAAAGATGCCAGACTGAACAGGCCTGAGGGTTGCCATACAAAATGGAAGAAAGGACCACAGAGAGATGGTTATAGGTCACTCAATTCTATCCTGCTGCTCCTTTCCTGGCATATTTCTATCTGGTTAATCTCTGTCCCACCCCCATGATCCCATATCTAGGAACAAGGGCAGAGCACAGTCTCCAAGGATCACTATAAATAAAAGAAGGAAAGGAGATTTTTTTTTTTAAGAGGAGTATAATTTACAGTTCCAGGAGATTTGAGTGTAAATTAAAATATAAATAAGAGTCACTCATTATTCCTTTTTTAAGGATACCACTCCCCTTAAAATGTAGATTTAGTTGTAAATTTTATATACATATATATATATATATATATATATGCATTTCAATGCCCTTCTCTAAGAAGGTCAAAGTGCTCTCATATATGAATTTAAAACCGTGAAATGCCGGTGCAGCAGGGAATTGTAGAGGAGGCAAGATATAGAAGCACTGTAAAGCAGAACCAGAAACAGAACTAGATTCAAATCTACCTCAACCATATCGACCTCAACCTAAACCAGCTATATGATTTAGGGCAAAACCTCCCATTATCTGCTTCTCAGAGCACAGTTGTCAAAACTATTGTAAGTGTAAATTGGTGCAGCGACTATGGAGAATAGTTCGGAGGTTCCTTAAAAAACTAAAAATAGAGTTACCATATAAGCCACCAATCCCACTCCTGGACATCCATCTGGAGAAAACTCTAATTCAAAAAATACATGCACCCCTATTTCATAGCAGCACTATTTACAGTAGCCATGACATGGAAGCAACCTAAATATCCATCTGCAGATAAATAGATAAAGAAGATGTGGTACATATATACACATTGGAATATTATTCAGCCATAAAAAAGAATGAAATAATGCTATTTGCAGCAACATGAAGGGACCTAGAGATTATCATACTAAGTAAAGTAAGCCAGACAGAGAAAGACAAATATCATATATCACTTATATGTGGAATCTAAAAAAAAAGATGCATATGAACTTATTTACAAAACAGAAATAGACTCACAGACATAGAAAAAAACTTATGATTTCCAAAAAGGAAATGGAGGGGGGAGGGATAAATCAGGAGTTTGGGTTAATATATACACACTACTATATATAAAGCAGATAGAAGGGCTTCCCTGGTGGTGCAGTAGTTGAGAGTCTGCCTGCCAATGCAGGGGACACGGGTTCGTGCCCCGGTCCGGGAAGATCCCACATGCTGCGGAGCGGCTGGGCCCGTGAGCCATGGCCACTGAGCCTGCACGTCCGGAGCCTGTGCTCCACAACGGGAGAGGCCACAACAGTGAGAGGCCCGCGTACCGCAAAAAAAAAAAAAAAGCAGATAGAAAACAAGCACCTACTGTATAGCACAGAGAACTATATTCAGTATTTTGTAATAACCCATAATGGAAAAGAATCTGAAAAAGAGCGTATATATGTGTATATATATCTGATATATGTGCATATATATAAGTATGTAAGTATAACTGAAGCACTGTGCTGTACACCTGAAACTAGCCCAACACTGTAAATCAACCACACTTCAATTAAAAAAAAACACAACAAAATGACGTTTCTAAAAGTAAAGCATTGTGTTTAGTACATAATATGTACTCAATAAATGGCAGATGGTTTATAAGTATTATTACTCTATGGGGGAGGCGAGCTGGGGCATAAGAAACTAGCTAATTCAGAATCATTCAGGCCCTGAGGGCATCACAATCAGAATAAACATTTGCAACACGGTCAACCAGTAGTCTGTTTCATCCTCATGTTACTCTGCACTGTTATGAAATTTTTCCTGAACAGACTCTTTCCTACGGCCCACATTGTCATCTCCCCAAACCTTCCCTCCTCCTGCACACTCCCCTACACACACACTCACACACACACACACACACACACACACACACACACACTTACCATTTAATTGCCTGTCGTTTTAGCTTCCCTGAGCGACCTCACAGAGCTAAATATAGCTCTGTCCTTCCCAATGAGCAAGCCTTTAAAGGAGCTAAATTGCCTTGCTTTTTTACTCCCTACCCAAACTTGATCTCAAGCTTTATAAAAGAGAAACACTGAGGGCCTTCTACGATGGAATGTTTAGCAATTGACGCGTTGTCCATTGCTTGAGAGGTTTTGTGTTCTGGTACTTAATCCTTGTTTCAGTTACAACCCCTGTAGGGAAATTTGAGTCCTGTACACGAGTTCTTCATTTATTTCTGAGCCAAGATAATTCTAGGATTACCACTTAGAAAATTGGGAGAACAGACTTCTGCCTAGTTACCAGGCAGACGGTATTGAAAAAAGGGGCATGTAGACTACCGTTTTGGTGACAAGGTTAGGGATAGGTATTGTGGTTAAATCCCATTAGCAATAACATTACACTCATTAAGGGAACCCTAGATGTGAACAGAGAAACTTCTCCCTCCCCCTCCCCCTCCCCCTCCCCATTTTCTCTCCTCCTCCTGAAGGCAGGCTCCTACAACACAAGAGACTCCTTGCCCAAGAAATCCCTCTGCAGAGTAAATCACAGGCCAAATAGTTCCAAAGCCAGAACACACTGAGAAGGACACACGCCATTCTCCAAAAATCTACCAGCATACCCAATGCATAAGCTGTCTCGCTCTTATTTCTTGGGTGACCTTTATGGCTTGGAAAGTATTCCTTTGTCTTAACACAAACACAAACTATTCTGCAAGCATCATTCAAGAATTTAAAGATTCTATTGATCTGATGTCTTAATTGTTATTGAGAAGAGGCAACAGGAGTGCCTTTGTTTCCCGAATGACCACAGGCTTCTAAAAAGTGGCCCACAGAGTTGGAGTTTGCCTCTCAAATCGCAGGCAGCTCTGTGCACAGTGGAATCTTAGTGTCACAAATTACCAGATGTTAAAAGAGGCAGGGAAAGAGCATAAAGTTGGGTAAACCCGAAGTGAGCTGCATGAGTCCAAACTGAGGGAGTTTTTCTCCCATACCTCTGTTCATCTTGAAGACAGTTTTAAAATAATGGTTAACAAATGTGTATTGCCAGACAAAAGATGTTAATTGGGCTAGCAAATAGTGAAACCACAGATACACACACACACACACACACACACACACACACAATGCGAAACAACATGCAGTCAAAAGAGAAAGAAAAAATCTTGCAACAATAAGGAAGAAATAAAAATCAATGTAATTCAATGACAGTATACTATGCACTTACTGTTTTTGAGGCATTGAGAATACAGACATAGAAAAAGAAGTAAGGTTTAACCACTGTCTCACAAGCATTTACCTTCTACTAGGAAAGAATAAATCAAGTGTAGAAATATCTGTAATATGGACTAAATACAATAAGTGCCCCAAAAGGAAGAGAGCATATCCAGCTTGACTGAGAGAGAGGCATGTGGAACAAAAAACAATAGTTCCATGGAGGGGGTAGCATTTGAGTTGGGCTTTAAGAACCCGGCAAAGATTGATCTTGGAAAGATGATTGAACATTCTGATTGAAGAAATGAAATTAAGAAAAGATATGGAGGTAGACAGATATGAAGAGTTTCTGGGAAATTGCACAATATTTTGGATTGAGAATAGGATGTTTATGAGTTTGGTGGAAGAGAAAACAGGGGAAAGAAATAGATTGTGGGTATCTTGGAAAGAATAGTTTACACTTAATTTGAGAGTTAACTAGTAACTGATAGTTTCTGAGCCCTGAAATACTGTGATCAGAGATGATTTCCATGAAGAAAAATACAGTCGTAGGCAAAGATATGCACTCATTCAGTTCTTCATTTAACAGATGTTAACTGAACACTCACCATGTGCCAATCCCTGGGCTAATTTATTCCAGTTGGGAGGCAAAATTCATAGTATGTGAACCTTACATAAAAGAAATAGATAAAAGCAGGATCTATAGGACTGAAGAACTTACTGAGGGCAATGAGGGAAGTGGAGAAGTTAAGTGGACTTCAAGTTTTGGGGCCAAAGATAATGAGAGAAGGGGTGTGATGGGGTAGGGAGGTACAGAAGTAGGGAAATTAGGAAGGGAGATGGTTGAAGGGGCAGCTGGGGCAGGTTCACAGGTAGAGAAGTAACCAATTTGGTACAGGTGTTGATACATCCTTGACCTGAACTCTGGACTCCTCTGCAGAGAGTATAGGAGTATAGCCAGTAGCTGGAATAGATTGCCATGGAGCTGGCAGAGGAAAGGAAAAGCCAGGAGTTAGAGAATGTCCGTAACAAAGGGAAAAAAAAAAAAAAAAAAGGCCTTAAGGAGACCAAGGGAAAAACTAGCTTAAAAGAAATTGATATTCCTTAAGACAGTAAGAATTTTAATTTTTAAACTATCTCTGAGGAAAGTTTAAAAGTCTCAAAAAGAATCCATCTAAACAAGTACAAAATGTTACAAATCCATACAAGAGGTCCCACTTCAGTTGATACAGTACTAGGAATTGCCCAGAATTTATACAGGGTTTATTGTTGTTGGGTTTTTTCCCTCACCCTTTTTTCTCCCAGGAGGAGCTACCAAATTATAGTAGCCTTTGTGGAGAAGTGCTGCATATGGACTGCGAACAGGAAAAGATGGATTTTTTTCTATCTTTAGTTCAATCGCTCACTGCTCAGAAGTTACAAGTATCACACACATTGTACACAAATCTTCCCCACTGTTTCTAGATTTGTAAAGAAGTCGAGTAGATCGAGTCCTCTCTCTCTAGCTCTTACTTTAACACTTTACACTTATTAGGTTTTGAACCTTCCTGAAGCAAAATTTTAAAAAATATAGTGTTTGATAGGAATCCGTGGCCTTTGAGTCTTCCCCTCCTGGGAGACGGATGCCGGGTTCCAGGCAGAGTTAATTTTGCTCGACAGTGTTTGAGGTTGGCAGCGGAAGTGGTCTTTGGAATTTACCAAGACAGGCTGGCAGTTGAACAAATTATAATCCAGGTGCCTCCCCTTTACCTCCACCAGCTACTTTTTCTCCATCCCCTGACGCCTTCCAGCTTATTTACTGAGTCAATTAACAAAAGATAACCTCCCATTGTGCAACCATCAATAAATCAATTGTGCTAATACTATCTTGGAATGTCCCCCACTATTGACTTTCATATTGTTTACATTACACACTTGAGAAAGCCAGGGCCCTTGAGTCAGCGTTAATGGATTCTGGAGGAGCCATTAATACATAGAACTCGCTTGACAAAATATTTCGGTTTCTCTGAGGTTCACCTGCTTTTTGAACATGGGCAGGGCCCTCTCCTCCCTCCCTGCAGGATCCTGCCACAGCGAGTCTGATGAACACTTAGGAAGGCAAACATTTCTGAGCAGTAATGGAACAGTCACTTAGGGCACACCTCCTGCTTTGTGATTTGAATAATCTATTTCCACCCACCCCAGCTCCCCACTGTCAACAACCCTCAACAATCTAGGGAATCAAATTAATCTTCAATTATGTGAAAGAATTTCAGGAACGAACACAGCTCAAGTTACCAAGTAACTGGCTGTTGTGAAAAGATTCAGACTGCAAGCAGCTTGAATGCAGGGACTTTTCGTCATTTCTTTTTTCTCCCCCAACAATATAAGGGAAATCTTACCAGCCCGTGATCATCTCTACATAGGGAATCTCAAAACTTTTGAAAGCTAGTTTTAAAATGAATATAAAACAAAATCTTCCTGTTCCCCAGCTCTATAAATCTAGGTTAAATATAATCATTATAAAGTTGGATTTAACGTTTTATTTTTGTTTTGAGGACTTCCTTTTTAATGACACCAGAAATACTGAGAGAACATACTAGAGAACAGGTTTTCTCTTCGGAGCAGGACTCTGCTTCCAGACCAAGATACTTTGTAAAGGCACGAGCTGTACAGAGATTTAGAAGGGGTTGGAGGGAGGGGGATGGGGGTGGGGGTGGGCGGGATCCACCAGTTCTGAAACTTCTAAAGGTTCAGATTTCAGCGCTGGCTGCAGACCTGGGCAAAGTTCACTGCTCCCTTTTCACGACATGCTACATACTTTTCAAGTTCCCACTTGCTTCCTAGAGAGGAAAAAATGTGCCCTCTGAGTTCAGGTTGCTAAGGACAGGCTGAGCCAATTTAGCCATGCATTCCTTTTCCAAAAGATAGGCTGCTTGTTGTTGTTTTTTCCGCTGTAAATACCAGAGCGTCTTGATCCTCCCTACTCTAAACAAACACTTCTCCTACAACTTTGAAGCCCTTGTCCACGGTGGGAAACTCAATGATTTCAGTCAGTCACTTTTGCTGCTTAAGTCAGAAGTCTTGACAAAATGGAATCTTACTCTACTTTGTAGCACATCTTATCAGACACTTGGCTTCATTTTTCTCTTGATAATGATGGGTATTTAAAATACACATGACTATTGGATAATAAAGGAAGAACTCTCATCGTTCTAAGCCTTTCTTTTTTTTTTTTTTTACTTTCTTTTTATTATTTCTTTTACTTTGACCTTAGGATATATATGTCTCCTTAAGGATATTTTGAAGAGGGTGAAAGAAACAGACAGGACTTTGAAAGGAAAAACAGACGTCTAATTGGCTGTCTCTTGCTGACCCTCAATGACCCTGTGCTGAATACCTTTAATGGACGTGTGTGATCTCAGAGCCTCTACTGTGATAAACAAATTTTCGAACTTCAACTTGTTTTTGCAGAAGAAATCTTCATTCTCCTCAAACAGGGTTTTTTTTTAAATGAATAAGTCATTAGCATAGGTATATTTTAAATGAATAAGGCGCTAGCATAAATACGTTATACAAGGGGGAAGCTAAGGTAGTTTTCCAATTTTATAGATACATTTTTTTTAAAAAAGGAGTTTCGGTCAGTCATCAACTTAGTTCATTTAGCTCATGTCAGTGTATGATTTTACATTATACTATAGAGAGCAAAATCCATTTGCATTCCAAACAATAGTTACTAAATCCTAAAAGCTCAGAAAGTCAGAAAGCAATAATCTTCACCCCTAAAATTAATAACTCTCATGACATTGTTTACATGCACCCTTGGAACTTCCTGCTCTGTAAACCATCTTGGGTCAAGGTGGAAAAGAGTAAGAGTCAATTCAAATCCTTTCGTGCTTCCAAAAAAGCTTCAGATGATTGAAAGTTTTTATTAAGTGTTGTGGAACTAAGGGAGGTAATGGGGATACCCCTATTCCTATTTTTGCCAAAAGGCTAGAAGCTTCACTCCAACAGGGAGCTATGCATTTCTCCCTCCACCTTAACCTCTTGGAAATCACTGTGGTCCACCACCTCCCCTCTTTCCCACTAGCTGGCATTTCTTCCTCTCTATTATTCTTCCTTCTCTTCCATGTTGACAGTTTTTTTAACTCCTCATCTAATGTCAATGAAGTCTGTTTTGATATTGCTCTGTGCCTCTACCAGCTCTTCTTTCTGTAATCATCTCTTCTCATGCCCATATCCACTTAAATACTCTAGTTTCACTTTCTCATCAGTAAGACTTTTTGGAGTAACAGAAAGGCTGAGACCAATGCCACATTTTGAGACTCCAGTATATGAAATACTAAAGACACCTCCAAATAAGTTTAAAAATGGATTTGGTTTTAATATTTAATAGTCATTCATGTCATCTGAAAATGTTCAATAGAATACAGAATACTATTCCAATTACAGTCTAGCTTTATGTGGATATAATGCCCAAATTCTGCATTTCAGGCATGAATGTGGAGCTCATGTCCTTCTGTCCCTCCTGCCCCCAGCCCACATGACCAAAAGCATCCATACATCAGATCCTGCTTATTGGCAAAGATTAATGTGGTGAAACTAAAAGAGCACTGGACTGGAAGCTGTGAGGATGTCATCACGTTCCATCTTATCTGAACCTTGGTTTCCTCATCTGGAAAATGAAGATGTTGCCATAAATGGTGCCAGAGTTCTCTTCTAGTGCTCTTTTGTGACTTCATATTGTGCTTAGCACTCCAAGACATCATTTCTAGCTAGCTAGCAGAGAAAAACAAGGTAAAGGAAGCAGACACCTCTAAAGATAAACTGGCTTGGGAACACAAATGTCAGAGACAACAATATAGGACAAGAGTTATACCTGGGGGCTGAGGAGGAACACATGGAGGTCTACTTCCATGCCTCTTTTCTCAGCATGCAGCAGCAGTCACGATGGACTTAGAGCCCAGTCATAGAGCATCCCATCACACCCAGATCCAGTCGTAGAATACTCTCACAGCCATCCCGCTATCCAGCATTGCCTGATAGGTGACCACAGCTCACAGGAAGAATCATGTCCTTGCTTAATCCTTTTGGTGTGACTCATTTCCCATGGCAAAGCAAAGATCTTTCCTCTTCTCACTTTCTCATATGGGGAAAAAATTAAAGTAACCTTTCTACCAGTCATTACCTACACAAGTTACAGTTAATAAAGTACGCTTAGAGGTAAACCTAAGAGCCAAGATCGAGAGAGATCAAGTAGAAAGAAAACACTCTTTTACCTTATTGTGTAGGCTAGCTGACTTTAACGATTAAAATATTGTGTTGCTTCTTCTCAGATTTCAGCAACAGTTAAATCTTATGGTTGAAGCCTCAGGCACAAATTGCAGAGAACACTGATTGTTGGTACAAGAAAGCATCTAAGCATCTATTAGTTCAGCCTACCGTGAAAAGTCAGAATTCCTGGGCTTCCCTGGTGGCGCAGTGGTTGAGAGTCCACCTGCCGTTGCAGGGGACGCGGGTTCGTGCCCCGGTCCGGGAAGATCCCACGTGCCGCGGAGCGGCTGGGCCCGTGAGCCATGGCCGCTGAGCCTGCGCATCCGGAGCCTGTGCTGCGCAACGGGAGAGCCACAGCAGTGAGAGGCCCGCGTACCGCAAAAAAAAAAAAAAAAGAAAAGTCAGAATTCCTATCTAGCCTCTCCATGATAATAATAATAACAACAATAATATGATGATAACTATAATGATAATAATGAAAGCACTTATTCCACAGTTACTATGCTGCCAGATACTGTGCACGTATATTGAACACTGATTATAAATCATCACGGTTCTTAGCACTAACTCACTGAATCCTTACAATGCCTCTAATTTTATCCATGAGCCAATAGAAACATGAAAGGGTTAAATAACTTGCATGAAGTCACACAGCTAGCTAGGTGCTGGGGAATTGAACTAAACAGACAAGCTCTGGAGCCTGTCTCTTTAACCCTATGCTACCAGTTGCAGAGCTGGGGAGGAGCCAGGGTGAGAACATAGAGTTTGTTTCAACACTACTTAGTAGAAAGATCTTTAGTTTCCTAGGCCAAATGTGCCTCCTTATATCAGGGGTTGGGAAACTATGGTTTGTTTTTGTATGGGTCATGAGCTAAGAGTAGATTTTAAACTTTCAGACAGTTAAAAAAATCAAAAGAAGAGTAATATGTCAAGACACATGAAAATCATCTGAAATTCAGATCTCTGTGTCCATAAATAAAATTTTATTGGAACACAACTACACTTCTTCATTTACATCTGTGGCTGCATTCACTCTACAGCAAGGTCAGAATTGAGCATTTGTGACAAATACCATCTGGCCCAGCAAAGCCTAAAACGTTTACTAGCTGGCCCATTACAGAAAATGTTTGCTGACCCCTACTTTAAATAGTTGATGGTAGTTCTCACATCCTTTCCTAAATGTGCTCTTTTTTATGGTAACTCTCTAAATCCTCCTCCCTCCCCCAACCTCACATGATCCTGGAAACTCCTCTCTGGAGTATCTTGGGTACCACATATCCTATCCCTCTTAAAATAGTGCGTAGTGGCATATTCATACCACGGAATACTACTCAGCAATAAAAAGGAATAAACTACAGACCCCAATAACACGGAAGAATCTCCAAAGCATTATGCTAAATGCCTAAGCCTTACCCAAAGCACTCTTATGGTAGGATGGTATGTATATAAAATTCTAAAGCAGGCAGAACTCACCTATGCTGAAAAGAACATCAGAACAATGGTTGTCTATAGGAGAATGGAGGAAGAATTAGCTAGGATGGGAATTAAACTCTCCGGGATTTTGGAAATATTCCAAATCTTGACAATTGTTTCAGTTACATAGTTGCATACATTTGCCAAATTAAATCTAAAGATACACTTACAATTTGTACATGACACTGTATCCACCTCCAAAAACAAATATTGAACTTTAGTTAATGATCTGGGTCCTGAAATGTTTAGGAGTGAAGAGTGTCAATACCTGCAACTTATTTTGAAATGAGTCCAGAAATCAACATGATTGGATGATTGGATAGTGGTATGGACAGATAGCAAGATAGAGGATGAAACAAGAAGAGTAAAATGTTCATTGTGGATTCTAGATTCAGGTATATGGGTATTCTCTAATTCTTCTGACTTCTATGGTTGAAATTTTTCATAGAAAATTTTATTCTTCAAAATAAAATTTTCATAATAAAATGGGAAGGAGGGGATAAAGTAATGCTTAGTATGAAACAAACTACTCTAAGTGTTGCACAAAGTAACATTGTTATTTCCCTTCACCTGGAAGCCATTTCACTGTTGCTTTTTATTTTCCTTTAATACATCTGTTTGGATCCTGAAGTGCCCTTTCTTAGACTTACCCAAAGAGATACCTTGGTTATATACAACTATTGGGACTAGTGATAAGGATGTACTCAATGACAGAAGCTAACTTCACTCCAAGAGGCCAACTTTAACAGTGAAGACACTGTTTAAATTCTGGGTCTGTAGTTTATTATTTAAGAAAATGTATAAAATGAAGGACACAGAA
The DNA here is from genome assembly GCF_937001465.1 of Orcinus orca. Lineage (NCBI taxonomy): Eukaryota > Metazoa > Chordata > Mammalia > Artiodactyla > Delphinidae > Orcinus > Orcinus orca. Next base: position 71,563,850 of record NC_064560.1, read on the forward strand.
ACAGCCCCAATGAGATGTTTCCATCAAACTCATTTGTGGAAAACAGTGTAAATTCCTCAAGTGAGTTTACACTCTTGCCTTACGGACTTGTAGAAAGAAGAGGAATGCGTTTGATCATGGTTGAATTCCTGGCCTCTTTAACCTCACCAGTAGGTTGTCATGTATTTCTCATACTACGGTTCACTATCATTTGACAAACAATATGCTCACCACCGTTACAAACATCAGATGAGCATGTACGCATGATAAAAATTTGAAAAAGGTCTCAAAAGATGCAGCCTAATCTCTGGATTAACTGTTTCTTTAAGAGTCTCTGCAGTGTATAATCTGCAGTCTGATTCTGTTGCTTTTATGCAATGCCAATATTAGAAGCAATAACACAATCATGCTTCAACTATTTGGAGGTCAATTAGCTGGAAAATTCTGCTGTTTCCAAATGGAAGCTAAGAACCAAGGAAGTAAGCAAGAAAAATCCCGAAGGCAGTCAGACTAACTGTGAGAGCATCTGGGCTCCAAACTCCTGTATTCACTCCTGGAAGAGTCTCTAAAGCTGACACTCAAAATCCTATCATCCCTCCATAGGGAAAATTCTAACAAGCCTGGATTTCCAGCTCATACCTTAGGAAAGATTGCACAGAGGCCGGCACAGTGAAAGTGGCAAGAATGGGAAGAATTATTAGCCACCGTTCAAAACTCAAAATGCACTATAATTCGGGAGGATAAATTTATGGGCAAAAAAGGTGTCCACCTTAATACTACCAATGTAGGAACAGTTCCACAAGATATTAAAGATAGTTCTTAAAAATAAAAAAGAGGAGGGCTATTATCAGACATCCTCAGGAAATATTGGTCTCAACGTTAATGCCGCAACATATCTGTTATGACTCCAGGGACCTCTAAAAAGAACATCGTTTTTTTCACCTTTCTTTTTCCCACTCCCCTTTTTTTTTTCTTTTATTCTGGCGGAAGCTTATTGATGCTATTTTCTTTTCTCATCATCATGATGTCCGTCAGTCTGCCTGAATCTTCTGGTCTAGGCGTGGCTCTGAACTTCTCCCACACCCTCCTTTACACAGGTGTTTCCTCTCCCGTTCCCGAATTTCTATTCCCTGCACAGCAATCTGTTGTTTACAAATTCCAGGCAACATTTCTAGTTTTTGAGGACACCTTCCAAATCATCCACATGTTCACTTCCCTCCCTTCTCACTTCTGCCTTTCTTTTCCCATCTTTTTCCTCTCCAAGCAACGTGCCAAGCAGCCTAGGCTCAGACATCCCTTTTAAGCCCCTCCTGCATTTCCTGTTCATCTCAGCTTTGCACTGTTTTTTCTGCTTTTGCTTAAATCAAATGCTTCAGCTGAGACCCACCTAAAAATCCTCATTCCCTTCCCATATGTACAGCCCTCACCACTTGACTTCAACATGCATTTTTCCTGAGGGAGCCCACCAGCCTGCATGGGGTCCAGGGATATTGCTTTATTCCTCTTCTCTGGTCAGCCTGCGTGTGAGGCTCAGGGTCACCTTGACAGACAATGTCTGTCATCTAATCAGCATTGGATTTTGAGCCGGTAGATCTGTGTTCAATCTTGAATTCTGTCTCTTACTCACTTTTTTGCCCAGTCATTTAACTTCTCTGAGCCTCAGTTTCCACATCTATAAAAATGGCAAAATACTTGGGGTCTGATCTATCCTACAGGGTTGGGTGGAGCTGATGGGGCCCTGTTTGAGCAGGCTCTTCATCAGCTGTAGGATGTGACAGCTTTCTTCCTCCACTTTCAAAGCTCTGTTCTTACTGAAATCCTGGGAGTAGACCTTCATTCTCTTTTACATTCTTAATTTCTTCTCGTTCTAACAGGGATTAGCTCATTCTCCACATACCACTACCAAATTCCCCAGCTGAGAATAAATTAATTTCCACTACTGCTATTTATCAGAACATGGACTTGTCAGTGGGGAGCCAGATAGGAAAGTGGTTAAGTGCAGCCTCAAATCTGGGGGCTGAAAGCCAAGCTTCATCACTCACTTGATGTAGAAATTGGAAATGTCCACTCAGCTTTGACTTCCTCAGTTGTCTCATCTTTAAAATGGGGATAATAGGAAGCATTCACTGCACAAGGTGGTTGTGATGATTACAGGACATCAAAGGGTATTCAGGGCTTCCCTGGTGGCACAGTGGTTGAGAGTCCGCCTGCCGATGCAGGGGACACGGGTTTGTGCCCCAGTCCGGGAAGATCCCACATGCCGCGGAACGGCTGGGCCCGTGAGCCATGGCCGCTGAGCCCGCGCGTCCGGAGCCTGTGCTCCGCAGCGGGAGACGCTACAACAGAAGGAGGCCCGCGTACCGAAAAAAAAAAAAAAAAAAAAAAAAAAAGGGCGTTCAATCTTAGCACAGGCAGTGCCTGGCATGTGGTAAGCTCTCAATAATGTTTGCCTCTCACTTATCTGTGATTACCTGTCTTTTCTGCCCCTGCCTCCTTTTCCTTCTTAGTTTCCTCCATTCTCCTTTTCCTTCTGTCTCCCATCTCCTCCTGTCACCCCATAGGCAGCGGTAGCTTGTGCTCCCTGCCCACCCAGTGAAATCTCAGGGGAAAAGTTCAGACCTTGAAGCATCCCAAAGTTCTGCTCCCCCTTCAGCTCTTATCTTGGCAACTCCCCCCTCCTCCTACAGATTCCTTTCTGGCATCCTCCCTATGTTTTCACTGCCTTCCTGATTAGAGCGTATGTCAGCGTGGCAGGATAATTTACTGATATATTAATTTGTGTTTTTATCTCAGGGTTTGCTAGCTCTCCGCTATATAAAGGAAGCCAGGCCTTTCTGTTCCCCTGCCTCAGGGGAGGTTTGTATTAAGAGTCCAAAGCTGAGACACCTGGCTTTTGTTTCCCCAAAGCCCCGTGTTCTGGGAGGAGAGAATGCCAGCCAGGAGGAAGAGAGAAGCTCGGGCCTTTGAGAGCAAAGAGACAGAGGGAAGGAAAGCGGGGGGTGGGGGGGCGGAATTTGATAGATGGGAAGGGGGTAAGGGCCAGAAGACCAGGCTATCAGCAAGCCTTGGCTCCCACCCATGGCTACCCCTGGGGAAGTGGCTGTGGACCACAAAGAAAATGGCTTTAAAGCATGTCTAAATAACTAGCCCCTAGCCCCAGGCCACTGGGCTCAGCAAACATCCCACCAACCATTCCCTGCACTGATGCCCCCGTGGGGCAGCAGAGCCACAGAAGTAGTAAAGCTCATGCCTGCCAGGACAGCAGTAACCAGAGAAGACAGGGACAGAGCAAAACAGTAAATCATGACACCTAATGTCTGCTGCCCACTCAGACTGTGCCAAGCACTATTCTAGGATCTTTACAAGTGTAAGAACAGTTGCTTCCCAAGACAACCTTATATGTCCACATACATAGACAAAGAAATAGGCTCAGAGAAGCAAGCAACTTACTTTGTATCACACAGGTAGGACGCAGTGAAGCTGAGAGTCCAATTCAAGTAGATATATTAAAAGAGGTCACCAATTTATTGTAGAATGTTAAGAATGAAATGCTGGGTCTTCCCTGGTGGTGCAGTGGTTAAGAATCCACCTGCCAATGCCAGGGACAGGGGTTCGAGCCCTGGTCTGGGAAGATCCCACATGCTGCGGAGCAACTAAGCCCGTGCACCACAACTACTGAGACTGTCCTCTAGAGCCCGCGAGCCACAACTACTGAGCCTGTGTGCCACAACTACTGAAGCCTGCAAGCGTAGAGCCCATGCTTTGCAATAAAAGAAGCCACCACAGAGAGAAGCCCGCACACTGCAACGAGGAGTAGCCCCTGCTCACCACGACTAGAGAAAGCCACACAAGCAACAAAGACCCAATGCAGCCAACAATAAATAAATGAAATAAATAAATTTATATTAAAAAAAAGAACGAAATGCTTCATGGGACAAACAATAGCAACCCCGAAACTGAAAATATCCACCCCTCTGAGTACCACCAAAAGGGGGACTGTTAGCAGACCTGCTTCCTTTCCATTGAGGAGCCTCTTTCTAGACATCACCAGCTCTGCGGCTCCTGCTGAGTTGTATTTTGATGATGGAAATACTGTCTTGATTCAGAGGAAGCAGAGGTGCATATGCTCAGAGTGTAAAGAGTCAAGCACAGGTACCTGGAATTCCAGTTCTTCCCCTTTTATTTTGCCTGTTTCCTAACTTCTCTACACGACTTGACCTTGCCAAGTCTGGTTGTCTGTAAAGTCAAGATAAAGAAATCACCTAGCTCAGTAGTTAGACTCATTGGATAACTGCCCAATAATTAGAAGTTATTACTATTATCATCATCATTATCATTGTCATTATTATCCCAGTGGTCCATCCTGCTTAGTCCTACTGCCTACCCAGCTGCCTTAGATGCTTTTATTGAGTATCTCTGTATGTCAGTCACTGTGCTGGGTGCCGAGGAGCCCTCAGCATCCAAGGTCTGGCTGTAGAAGAGACCCATGAGGCATCTTTTAGTGCAACGTGTTAAGGGCTACAAATGGGATAATCCCAGTATCCCATGGTCAGGGGCCCCAAAGGAGACTGCAGAGTGGGAATGATGTCAGGTTTCCTACAGAAGTCAGTGGCCCGAGTCTTTGCAAATGACAGTAACCTCTGCCTCACAGTGGGAAGTGAGCTAGGAGGCTCCCCACACCCCTTCCGGCCCTCAGGAAAGGCTCCTGGGCCTAAGCACACTCCTGACACTGCTCCAGCAGTTAATTTGAGTGTTTTGAGCAATGTAGAACTTGCATCACACTGGGCCATGGACCAAGCCTGCAGAGGGAAAGCCAAGACAGCTCAGAGCTGCTGGCACATTCCATAAACCCAAATTTCCAGAGCTGCCTTGAATAAGATGTGTAAAGGAACATTTTCCATGTGTCAATTAAGCTCATTGACCACGTGACATAAAGAGGAAATGTAAATGTGGGATTCTGATTGGCACAGTTCAAGGCCTCTAATTTCAATACGCAGAGACAGATCTGCAAGCTATTAAGAGTACTCGACTTCCAAACTCCAGAGGCTGTGAAGGAATGCCTGCTTTGCACATCAGAGGGAAAAAAGTACAGCCATGAAGAGCGGTCTTGGGAAAATACCCTGCTTGGTTCCCACAGCAAAACATACACATTCAGTGAGATCAAGAATCAACTCGACTGTTATACTTACCTATAATTTCAAATTCCCCTAATAGACGTTCAGTTTTCAAAGAAAATGATGTGGTTTTTGACCACTTTTCCCCTTTAGAAGCATGGGACTGACATGAAATTGTGATACTGACCTTGATTTTAACTTGCTTCTCATCTCACATGGTTGGAAACTTAACAAACCCCCAGTACCTGTGTTTCCTTGGAAAGTCTGCGTTCTGTTGCTGGCACAATGATTAAGTCCCCTTGTCTATTCCAGGGCACTAGCGGATCTCACTAAGTCAGAACACCCCACGGCTCACCCACATATCTATGTATTATCAAACTCACTGGGAAAGACAAGCTGAGTTATCATTTAGCCGAGAAAATCTGAGAGGCATTTATGAGTATAAAGTGCAGCATCACTGTCGACACAGAGTCAGGCTGGGAGGAAACACATTACACAATCCATGCAAATCCCCCCAACATGGTGGCCACTGGAGCCAAATGAGTGGCCCAAGGCTCTAGAAGGCTTATCTTCTCCCCAGCCCCCATCCCAACCCTCAAAAATTACAAATACAATCACCTGCGACAGATTGCTCCCCCATCTTCCACATTTAATTCTATATGATAACCTCAATGCGAAGTGACAGTCACAGCAAGTGTTCAGAGCTGTATCTAAAAAAACTAATTTTACTGAAGTTAGAACTCAATGAATGAGAAAATGTGAATGTACACCTAGGGCATATCTCAAAACTTTAATCTCTATGAATGCCATAATTGTTATTTATGGCCAGGATGATATTAATATTTTCAAATATTTCAATAAAGAAGCACCGTGAGACTTTAAAATGGTATTATGCAAAGATAATACTATTTCAATGGATCCTTCCCTGTGCTGGTATATTAATGGAGCAAAGAAAAGAAAAACGGCTGCTTTTGTCATCTGGGCAACAGCTATAGCAAGATGGTCCTGTGCTTAAGTTCTAAGAAATAGCTCTTCTTCCTTTTTTTATTATTTGGGGGGAAAAAATGTCTTGGGTTGCTATTGTCTGTTTAAATTAGGTAAATGCAATTAAGACGAGTCAAATATACACAGGCTCCAATGATGGGTAAAATTAAGGTCACCAGTTGTAGCCCTAATCCAGCTGCATTGCTTAATCTCGGCTTTAGCCATTACAAGTGAGCGGAATGGTAATGTCTTGCTAGTTTGGGGGTTAATGTAGGCTGACTGTGTAACTAGAAATAAATCCCGCAGGCTTCCTCCAATTTACAAGCACTTAACTCTGACATTTTACAAAAGGAAAAGTGGGTTCCCTTCCCCAGAACCTGTCCTTGCTTTCACCTCCACCTAAGCACAGAAGCAAAAGAACTTTTTTTCTGGTCATTTTTTGTTTCCCTCCCAGTGAGCCTTGCTTTTGCCATTTGTGTATATCTCTTGCTCACTCCAAAACAGAAAGTTCTGGGTCATAATCCTTTTAAACCGATAGCACTTGTCTTCTTTTTCGTATACATAAAGATTATGCTTGTGTTGCCTGATATTATTTTACTTTGTGAAGGAATCGTTTCAGGCAGCCAGAAGATATGACAAAAACATTGTGCATATGGAAAAAAAAAAAAAAAAAAGGTTGACATTTACAGCCAGGAGAGAGGTACGGAATTGCAAAGGTCATCAATGAGTAAACAGATATTAATGGTTAGCTGGATAACTGGTACATAAACAGGTCACTTTAATAATTAACACCAGGAAAGACTTAGCACTTTCAACCAACCTCAGGAAAGTAGGTGCCGAGGAAATTCCCCAGAAGTGGATGAGAAAGTCGCGCTGATTTCTGGTTGCTTTCCTTCCATGGCAGTGTGTAAAAGTGCTCAAGAAATTTTTTATTACTAACCTAGAAAGTCTTTCTAAAAGTATTAGCTCCCTCATTTTGCTATTTTGACCCTGTGTTGTATTAAAACTTGTGAGCTGAGAGGGTTGAATTTTGCATGTGCTGATTGGCATTCACCCCCATTTTTTGTTGTTGTTGTTTTCTAAAGACTATTTTTTAAAGCAGTACTAGGTTCACAGCAAAACTGAGAGGAAGGTGTAGAGATTTCCATATATCTCCTGCATCACACACATGCATAGCCTCTGCCATTATCAACATCCCACCACTAGGGTGGTGCGTTTGTTAGAACTGATGAACCTACATTGACACATCATAATCACCCAAAGTCCATAGTTTACCTTAGTGTACATTCTTGGTGTTGCACTTTCTCTAGGTTTGGGCAAATGTATAATGATCATTATAGTATCACAGAGTATTTTCACTGCCTAAAAATTCTCTGTGCTCCCCCTATTCAGCCAACCCCCACCCCCAGCCCCTGGTAACCACTGATCTTTTTACTCTCTCTAGTTTTGCCTTCTCCAGAATGTCATATAATTAGAATCATACAATATGTAGCCTTTTCAGATTGGCTCCTTTCACTTAGTAGTATAAGTCTCCTGTATGTCTTCCTATGGCTTGATAGCTCATTACTTTTTAGCACTGAAGGCTATTCCATTGTCTGGATGTACCACAGTTTATTTATCCATTCACCTACTGAAGGACAACTTGATCACTTCCAAATTTGGGCAATTATGAATAAAGCTGCTATAAACATCCGTGAGCAGGTTTTTGTGTGGACGCAGTTTCATCCCTGTTTTTCACTGGGAAAAGTCAAAGCCAGATCTCTGGTTACAAAGGCAAAGGCATGGGGCTCCAGGCAAAGAACCTTGGTGAGTGAGATGCCCACCCACTCTCACCACCTTCATTCTCCACCCCAGGACCATGGGGAACTGAGAATAAATGCACCTGAGCCTTTCAGAATGTTCCCCTGTAAGCCCAGGGCATCACATCTTTTGATTTTTTTTAAGAAGCCAGATTTTTTGTAAAATCACTAGATTCCTGGACTTTTAAATGTTGACAGCTCCTTGAAACTTTGCTCAGTCCAAATGATACGTTTTGAACTGCAGGCTACATCAGCCCAGTTTAATTGCTTGTCTAAATTAAAAATAAATAAACAAACAAAAATCCCTGAAAATGTACTGAGGAGGAAGAGAGTCTGAGTGTATCTTTAAAATTTATTATACAGACTGTCTTCTCTTTTAAACACACAGTTCTCTGTAGGAATATTCAGAAAAAGAAAAACTAATAAAATAGGTCAACAGACTTAATAGAGAAGTGGACGATCAGTAAGGGCCTAAAGCTTACTTTCAGAACCATGTGAATAAAAGTCAGATGAGATACTATATTATATGTGGCCTAATGGTTTACAGATGAGTGAGTAGCACTGCTTTCAAATATAATGTGAGGAAACCAATTTTTAAATAAATGTGTAGTTTGACTATCAAGCCCACAGGGGATATTGTGATATACCCAACCTGAAAATCAAATTATTTAAGGTTGGTTATACTAATAGTATAGCCTCTAACCAACTGCTAAGGTGAACTATAAAACCAGACTAGCCGGGCTTCCCTGGTGGCACAGAGGTTGAGAGTCTGCCTGCCAGTGCAGTGGACGCGGGTTCGTGCCCTGGTCTGGGAAGATCCCACATGCCGCGGAGCGGCTGCGCCCGTGAGCCATGGCTGCTGAGCCTGCGCGTCCGGAGCCTGTGCTCCGCAACGGGAGAGGCCACAACAGTGAGAGTCCCGCGTACCGCAAAAAAAAAAAAAAAAAAAAAACAGACTAGCCAAAGACAGTAAATGGGATGGGTTAGAGAGGAAGTAGAAAGAAAACAAGGTACAGGGCCGGTTTAGTAGTTAAATGTGGGGTCGATGTTAAGCTAAACTGCAGAGGATGTGTGAGATCTTGTTTCTGAGTGTGGTGTGGGAGGGCTGGAGTGGTCTAATGGCCTCATTGTCTGGTCCGTCTCCCCTTCTCCACGGTCACATCCCCACCCCATGCTTTCTGCTCACCATTGGCAGCTGGCCTGGTTTGCCGTGCTTTCTCATCTCTCCTGGCCTGTCTGAACCTAAAGCCTTTTTTACATCACCCTTACATTTGACCTGTGCAATTCCTTATTTGTCCTATAAAATTCACCTAAGTTCAAGTGCCTCCTTTTACAGAAAGCCTCACCTAACTCCTGTCCAGGTGATCAGGGTGCCTCTCCTCTGTGTTTCCTCAAGCACCTCTACCAACCTCTGTCTTAGCCCTACCTCTGCGCTACAGTCATGGGGACGATGGGTGCACATAGCTATCTGCCCACAGGACCTTGAACTCCTTGCTGAAGGTAGAGGCTACTCTTTTCACCTTTGAGCCTCCATCACCTAGCCCTGTGCTTGGAAAACAGCACATTAATGTTGAGCGAATGTCCAAATGAATACAATGAATGGGCCTCTCAGCAATAATGCTTAGAAAGGAAACTCTGACAAGTAAAATACCTGTGAATGAATCTGTTGTAGCTTTTTTTGGTTTAAATCTTTCATATGTTCAACTGCAATGACATTTGAGACAGCAAGTCCTATTTTTAAAAATCTTATGAATCTTATTAAACACAGTAACAGTTCAGTTCTTTGGCTTCCTCATCTGTAAAGTGGAGGTGATAGTACCTGCCCTTCTAGGCTCAGGGTGTGGTTGGAAAGACTCCCTCATATGATGTATGTGACCGTATTGAAAAGAGTTACCCTACAAATGATAAAGCCCCAAATGCAATCTGGACTGGATAGTCGCCCCTCCTCTGTTCATAGAGTCTGTTAGACTCTATTAAAATTCTCTGCCTACTGACCCAATTTATGTCTGCACAAAGACTCTGCCTCTAATCTCAGGATTCCCAGACCTAGTAGGATACCCAGCACTTAGCAAGTGCTCACTAAATATTTGTAATATAATGATATACATGACAAATATCATGGTACAAAATTCATTCCAATTGTACCAGACACCACTAAACAGGACAGAATATGAAAGCAAAAAAAAGGGAAATAGAAATTATTGAAAGACCACCATTTACTGGGCACTCTATATACCTGATTTTATTTATTAGTTGTAACCCTGTGAAATAGATAACATCGCCCTTACTTTACATGGAAGGACTCTGAGTCTCAGTGAGTCAGGTATCACACCAAAGGACACACAGCTACTAAGAAGGCTTAAACCCGTACACCACACTGCCTCTTGTGATGAAGCTTTTGTACTCCAGGGGTTAATAGTTTCCAGCACATCTGATAGCACAGAATCAATGACTCTTAGTGGTAAACAAAGACTCAGGGCGCATCTAGTCCAACCCCCAGATCACAGATGACAAAACACAGGTTCAAAGCAGGGACATGGCCAAGGCTACCAAGACAGTAAAAAAAATAAAAAGGTTGTAAAAAAGGTTAGTATGTTTCACATTCGCATGTTATATCTTATTTATGTACTATTTTGATTAAATTTACAAGTATAGTTTATAGTTCATAAAAAGCTTTTAAATAATTCTACTTTGATCCAATGTACCTTTATAAAAATGACATATATTTTTCATTCACACAGAATTAAATCTTACATAACTACAGAAAGTTGTTTTTCCTCACAAAATGCCAGCGACCTCTCTCTTGGAAAATAGGCCAAGACTATCGACTGAAACCCCAGCAGAGAAAGCATAACTCAGAGAGAGGCCTCCCAAACAATCATTAAAGTAATAATTAAATACCAGAAAAGGGCAAAGGCATTTGCTCCTTTAAAAATTGAAAGAAATAATAAAATAAAATAAACCTTCTGTGAAAATTGCCTCCATCATCTTTAAAAGCTTTCCCAAATTCCAAATGACTCTGTTATTAGTGATTCTTGATGCATGAGGTAGTCCTTTAAGAATAAATCTTTAAGTAATTCAAAACAAGGACTCTTCAGTAAATAGTTGAAATTAAGGGGGGAGTTAGAGTCATCTGGTTTCCATTAGGATGATAAAATAGTTCACTTGAAACCTTTTACAAGATGCTTTGTTACTGGGAGGTGTCCGACCATCTCACTCCATCACTAGCCATTTGACACAACATAAAAGGCTTCAAAAGCCATGTTAGGCCTCTTAATCAAAAACTAATTGTAATAGATATTGGGGAGTGTTAACACGGTGACCGCTGGGTTGTAGCTGTGGTCTGGAAGCGGCAGCGAACATTAAACACAACCCCGAGTTGATAGGGCTTATCTCAATTTCAGAGCTAAGTGCTAAGTACTACAGGCCAGTATCTCCTCGCTATTGCTTTGTACCACTTTTGGAGTTAATTGCCCCATAAGGCTTCATCTTCTTAATGAAATTTATAGCATTGTCAGAGAACTTGGTAGATATGGCTGCAGTTTAGGAGACTTTACAGAAAACAGAGACATAAACAGAGGGGAAAAGAAAATACATACTTGGAGCCTAATGCATCTATAGCCTTCCCTGAGTGGTGTGGGACCCCCCAGGCCCAGGGGGAGGCATTGGCAGCGCATTAACTCTTTCAGGCCTGTAATGGAATATTCATGGAGTTCACGCTAATGGAAAGTTCATAAAGGGTGTCATAGGGCCTGTGGTAGGCATTCCATAAATATTTAATGATCGGCCTTACAGGACTAGAACTGCTGGCAAGCAACGAATGTGAGTCATGGGCTATGTGGCCCTGTGCCTAACACAGTGTCTCAGATGTGGCTGGTGATTTTTTTGGGTGATTGATGAATGAATAAATGATCTCACCGGAGGATAGTTCTCCATCATGTACAGAGCGTTTTCATGTTTGATTCCCACAGCCATCCACTTGATAGGCCTAGAGTTTCATTAATGACTGATCTAGGCCTGGAACTGGCACTTCGGGGCTCCCATTCTAATCTTTTTGACTTCAGATGGACTGGAGAGATGGTCTGTGAATGGCCTGTGTTCTAAGGCTGGCTAAGGAGGAATTTACAAGTTAAAGATTAAATGTGACTCTGGATCCTGGATTGGATCCTGGAACAGAAATAAAAAAAACATTCAAGGAAAAACTGGTGAAATCTGATAGTCTGGACTTCCGTTAATAGTACTGTACTTACAGAAAGAGAAAAACAAATACCGTATGCTAACACATATATATGGAATCTAAGAAAAAAAAAAAAGGTCATGAAGAACCTAGGGGTAAGACGGGAATAAAGACACAGACCTACTAGAGAATGGGCTTGCGGATATGGGGAGGGGGAAGGGTAAGCTGTGACAAAGTGAGAGAGTGGCATGGACATATATACACTACCAAATGTAAGGTAGATAGCTAGTGGGAAGCAGCCACATAGCACAGGGAGATCAGCTCGGTGCTTTGTGACCGCCTGGAGGGGTGGGATAGGAAGGGAGGGAGGGAGGGAGACACAAGAGGGAAGAGATATGGGAACATATGTATATGTATAACTGATTCACTTTGTTATAAAGCAGAAACTAATACACCATTGTAAAACAATTATACTCCAGATGTTAAAAAAAATTTTAAATACTGATATAATAAAAAAAATAGTATTGTACTTAACTGTAGTTAATTTCTTAGTATCATAATTTAGCATTAGAGCAAACTGGGTGAAGGGTATATAGGAATTTTTTGCACTACCTTTGAATTCTTCCGTTACTCTAAGATCATTTCAAATTAAAAAGTTTTTGACAATAATAACAACTCCACATTATCAAAACACAAAAATACATTATATAACAAAAACGTATAAAATGGAATGAGAAATGATATTACCTTCCTCTGCTAGCAAATGGTTTTTCTAATTCGTACCTACCCTATTCGCTCAGTCTTCCCCAGCCCTCCTTTACTCCCCACAACATTCAACCTGAATTTCTGCTTTCTGTTTTTACATTCACTATTTATGCACATGACAAATGCTTCCACTTTACTTTGAACTCACAGAGGAAAAGGATGGTGCCCTGTTTATCCTCGTCGTACCCTCAGTGTTGTTCATTTGAAACCATCTGAGCATAAATCCATAGAAAGAAAAACAATCTTTAATAAGAATTATCATGATCCCAAAGATATTGGAAGATTGATTTGACTGCTTTGAAAGTTTCCAAAATAACAATGGCCAATATATGGCAGAGAGTTTATTCCTCCATCACATCAGAGTGATTCAAAAGTTTCTCCTCCTCAAGCGACCCAGCTTCCTTTCATCTTGCTGTATGGCATGCCCTAAGGGGTTGCTCTTGACGGCCTGTACAAAGATGGCTCACTACCCCCAAGTCCAGGCTTCAGCCTGCCTAGAATGGGAAGGAGGAAGTAGAGGGCCAGCAACTTCCCTCTAAAAGAACAAAAGAGCAATTTCACAAAACCTTTTATTCTTACACTGTAGACCAGCATTTAGTCAAATGGTTACTCCTACCTGCAAGGGCAGCTGGGAAATACAATCCAGCTAAATAGGCTTATAATCACCTAAAACAGGAGAAAGTTAGATGTTAACAGACAATTCTGAATCCTTGCCGCACTTATTTTACCTTATAGAAATTTATCTATTAAGATGTCTATTTTTTCTCATAGAAGTTGACTTACAAAGTATTTTCTATGATAGCATTATTGAAATAAAATTTACATATTATACAATGTACCCTTTTTATTTAAGTGCACAGTTCAATGGCTTTTAGTATGTTCCCAGAGTTGTGCAGCCATCACCACTTATTTCAGAACATTTTCATCACTCAAAAAATAAACCCTGCATGTATTAGCAGTTTCTCCCTGTTTCCCCCTCTCCCAACCCCTGTTGGCCACTAATCTAATTCCTGTCTCTATGCATTTGCTTGTTTTGGATATTTTATATAAATGGAATCATATAATATGTGGCCTTTTGTGTCTGGCTTCTTACATTTAGTATGATATTTTAAGGTTCATCTGTGTTGTATTAACACTTCATTCCTTTTTATGACTAAATAAAATCCATTGTATGGCTATACCACATTTTGTTTTTCTAATCATCACTTGAAGAACACTTGGGTTGCTTTCACTTTGGGGCCATTATAAATAATGCTGCTCAGAACATTCCTGAAGAAATTTTGTGGGGACATATATTTTTACTTCTCCTGGGACTATACTTAAGTGTAGAATTGCTGGGTCATATGGTAACTCTATGTTTAACATTTTAAGAAACTGCCAAACTGTTTTCCAAGGTGGCTGCATCATTTCACAGTCTTACTAACAATACATAAGGGTTCCAATTTCTCTACATCCTCATCAACATTTTTTGTTGTCTTTTTCATTTTAGCCAGGCTAGTGGGTATGAAGTAGAATCTCACTGTGGTTTTGATTTGCATTTCCCTAACAACTAATGATAATGAGCATCTTTTCATGTGCTTATTGGCCCTTTGTATATTTCCTTTAGAAAACTATTTAAATTCTTTGTCCATTTTTAATTGCATTATTTCTTTTTATTGTTCAATTATATATGGTGTATTATGGATATAAGTCCCTTATAGGATATATGATTTGAAAATATTTTCCCATATTCTGTGGGTTGTGTTTTTACTTGATGATGTTTTTCTTGATGATGTTTTTTGAAGCACAAAAAGTTTAATATAATTTTATTAAAGCCCAATTTACCTATTTTTTGCTTTTTCTTCTTTTGCTTTTGGTGTTATCTAGGAAACCATTGCTTAATTCATTCTTGTAGTTTTAGCTGGGTACCTTTAGGACTATGATCCATTTTTAGTTAATTTTTGGATATGTTGTGGGGTAGGGATCCAAATTAATTATTTTGCAGATGGATTTCCTGTTGTCCTAGCATCATTTTTAGGAAGATTATTCTTTACTACAGTGAATCCTCTTGTCACCCTTGTCAAAAAATCAATTGATTGTACAAGTGTGGGTTTGTTTCTGGATTATTAATTCTATTCCATTGATCTAAATGTCTATCCTTATGTCAGAACTACACTGTCTTGATTATTATACCTTTATAGTAAGCATCAAATTGAAAAATGTTAGTCCTCCCACTTTGTTGTTTTTCAAGATCGTCTATTCTCGGTCATTTCATTTACATTTAAATTTTAGGATCAGTTTGTCAATGTAAAGAAAAAAAGCAGGTGAGATTTTGAATGGGATTGCCTTGAATCTGCAGATCATTTGGGGAATTGTTGCCGTTTGAACAATATTTTCCTCCAATCCATGAACATGAGACATCTTTCTCTTTATTTAGGTCTTCTTCAATTTCTTTCACTGATGTTTGGCACTGATGTTTGGTAGTTTTTAGTGTATCAGTATTGCACTTTTCCTAACAACAGAAATCAAACAAGAAAAAGAAATAAAAGGAATCCAAATTGCAAGGAAGAAGTAAAACTGCCACTGTTTGCAGATGATACTATACAAAGAAAATCCTAAAGACACCACCAAAAAACTATTAGAACTAATAAACGACTTCAGCAAGGTTTCAGGATACAAAATTAACATACAAAATCTGTTGTGTTTCTATACACTAACAACAAACTATAAGAAAGAGAAATTAAGAAAACAATCCCATCTACAACTGTATCAAAAAGAAAAAAATATCTTGGAATAAAACTCACTAAGGAGGTAAAAGACCTGTACTCAGAAAACTATAAGACACTGATGAAAGAAATTGAAGACAACAAAAGCACATGGAAAGATATACCATGCTCAGGAATTGGAAGAATCGATATTGTTGAAATGATCATACTAACCAAGGCAATCTACAGATTTGATGCAACCCCTATCAAAATACTCGTGACATGTTTTACAGAACTGGAATAAATAATTCTAAAATTTGTATGGAAACACAAAAGACCCTGAATAACCAAAACAATATTGAGAAAGAAGAACAAAGCTGAAGGTATCACATTCCTTGATTTCAAACTATACTACAAAAAGCTACAGTTATCAAAACAGTATGACACTGGCCAAAAAAGAAACAGACACATAGATCAATGGAACAGAGAACCCAGAAAATGAACCCACACTTACATGGTCAATTAATTTGAAACAAAAGAGGCAAGAATATACAATGAGGAAAAGATAGCTTCTTGAATAAATGATGCTGGGAAAACTGAATAGTTACATGCAAAAGAATCAAACTGGACTGTTTTCTCAACTATTTACAAAAATAAACTTAAAACGGATTAAAGACTTAAATGTAAGGCCTGAAACCATTACTCCTGGAGGAAACCATAGATAGTACACTCTTTGACATTGGTCTTAGCAGTATGTTTTTAGATGTCTCCTCAGGCAATGGAAACAAAAGCAAAAATAAGCAAATGGGAATACATCAAATTAAAAAGCTCTTGCACAGCAAAGGAAATCATCAACAGAATGAAAAGGCCACCTATGGAATGGGAGAAAATATTTGCAAACAATATATCTGATAAGAGATTAATATCTAAAATATACAAAGAACACATACAACTCAACTTCAAACAAACAAACAATTGAAAAATGGGCAGAGGAGCTGAATAGACATTTTTCCAAATAAGACATAACAGATGGCCAACAGCCATATGAAAAGATGCTCAACATCACTAATCATTAGGGAAATATAAATCAAAACAACAGTGAGATATCATCCCACACCTGTCAGAATGGCTATTATCAAAAAGACAACAACTAACAAGTGCTAGTGGGGATGTGGAGAAAAGTAATCCCTCCTGCACTGTTGGTGGGAATGTAAATTGGTACAGCCACTATGGAGAAGAGTATGGAGGTTCCTCAAAATATTAAAAATAGAAAGAAAAAAACAAAACAAAAATTTAAAATAAGAAAAACATTTAAAATAGAACTACCATACAACCCAACAATTCCACTTCTGGGTATTTTTCCAAAGAAAACAAAAACATTAATTCGAAAAGATATATGCATCTCTGTGTTTATTGAAGCATTATTCACAATAGCCAAGATATGGACACAATCTAAGTGCCCAATGAACCAATGAAGATGTGGTAATAATACAATGAAATATTACTCAGCCATAAAAAGAATTAAATATTGCCATTTGCAGCAACCTGCATGGACCTAGAGGGTATTATGCTAACTGAAATAAGTCAGACAGGGAAAGACAAATACCGAATGATTTCACTTATACTTTGAATATAAAAAACAAAACAAAAGGACATAACAAAGCAGAAACAGACTCATAGATACAGAAAACAAATTAGTGGTTGCCAGAGGGGAGAGTTATGGGGGAATGAGTGAAATAGGTGAGGGAAATTAAGAGGGACAAACTTCTAGTTACAAAATAAGTGAGTCATGGGGATGAAATGTACAGTATAGGAGATAGAGTCAGTAATAATGTAGTATCTTTATATGGAGACACATGTATGATAACTAGACTTATCATGGTGATTATTTTATAATGTACAGAAATAACAAATCACTATGTTGAGCACTAGGAACTAACATAATGTTGTAGGTCAATTATACTTCAAAAAACAAACAAACTTGTAGAAAAAGAGATCAGATTTGTGGTTACTGGAGGTGGGATTGGGGAAAGAGGGAATTGAGTGAAGGTGGTCAAAAGTACAAACTTCCAGTTATAAGATAAATAATAATAGGGATGTTATGTACAACATGGTTAATATAGTTAACACTGATGGATGTTATATGTGAAAGTTAAAAGAGTAAATCCTAAGAGTTATCCCAAGGAAAAAATAAGTTTTTATTTTTTTCTTTTATCTTGTATCTGTATTAGATGATGGATGTTCACTAAACTTATTGTGGTAATTATTTCATGATGTATGTAAATAAAATATTATGCTGTACACTTTAAACTCATATAGTGCTGTATGTCAGTTATATCTCAATAAAAGTGAAAGAAGGGTTCCCTGGTGGTGCAGTGGTTGAGAGTCCGCCTGCCGATGCAGGGGACACGGGTTCGTGCCCCAGTCCGGGAAGATCCTATATGCCGCGGAGCGGCTGGGCCCGTGAGCCATGGCCACTGAGCCTGCGTGTCCGGAGCCTGTGCTCCACAACGGGAGAGGCCACAACAGTGAGAGGCCTGCGTCCTGAAAAAAAAAAAAAAAAGTGAAAGAAAAATGAATAAAACAAGAAAAAACAGAATTGTTTTCTTAATTTTATTTCCAGTTTTTCATTACTAGTGTATAGAAATACAATTGATTTTTTATATTGATCTTGTACTATGCAACCTTGATAAACTTACCTATTAGCTCTAACAATTTTTTAGTGGATCTCTTAGGATTTTCTATAAACAGCATTAGTCATCTTCAAATAGAGGTTTTATTTCTTTCTTTTCAGTCTAGATGACTTTTATTTCCTTTTCTTGTCCAATTGCCCTGGCTAGAATGGCCAGTATAATGTAGAATTGAAGTGGAAAGAGCAGACATCTTTCTCTTTTTCCTGATCGTGTTTTTGATCTTGATCTTTCACCATTAAGTATGCAATTAGCTATATATCTTTCATGGGTGATCTGCACAGCTTAAGAAAGTTCCCTTCTATTCCTGGTTTGTTCTGTGTTTTTATCATAAATGGGTGTTGAATATTGTCAAATGCTTTTTCTACTTCTATTAAGATGAGTATGTGGTATTTGTTTTTTATTCTATTAGTATATTATATCAAATAGACTGATTTTCATATGCTAAACTAATCTTGCTAAACTTTCATGTGCTAAATTAATCATGGTAAATGATCCTTTTTATGTGTTTGCAGGACTTGGTTTGTTAGTATTTTGTTGAGGATATTTATGGCTATGTTATTAGAGGATAATAGTCTGTAGCGCTTTTCTTGTGATGTCATTGTCTGGTTTTGATATCAACGTAATATCTGGGTAATTCTGGTCTCATTGTGTATTTTTTAAATATTCGAAAGACTTAATCAATGAAGGCATCTAGGCCTTGCCTTTTTGTTGTGGAAATTGTTTTGATTTCTAATTCAATCTCTTTACTTTTTATTGGTCTATTCACATATTGTATTTCTTCTCAAATCAGTTTCAGTAGTTTGTGTGTTTCCAGCCATTTGTTTGTTTCCATCTAGGTTATATAATTTGTTAGCAATGATTGGT
Organism: Orcinus orca; assembly: GCF_937001465.1. Lineage (NCBI taxonomy): Eukaryota > Metazoa > Chordata > Mammalia > Artiodactyla > Delphinidae > Orcinus > Orcinus orca. Next base: position 71,582,909 of record NC_064560.1, read on the forward strand.
CATAGTTTTCCCTTACAATCCTTTTTTATTTTAGTAAGGTGACTAGAGATGCCCCTCTTATTCCTAATTGTTAGTAATTTGAGTCTTCTCTCTTTTTTTCTTGATCAATCTAGTTAAATATTTGTCTTTTTTTTTAAAGTTTTTTTTTTTTTTGATGTGGACCATTTTTAAAGTCTTTATTAAATTTGTTACAATACTGTTTCTGTTTTATGTTTTGTTTTTTGGCTGCAAGACATGTAGGATCTTAGTTCTCTGACCAGGGATTGAACATGTGCCCCCTGCAGTGGAAGGCAAAGTCTTAACCACTGGACCGCCAGGGAAGTCCATTTTTTTCTTTTTTTTTTTTCTTTTTGGCCGTGCTGTGTGGCTTGCAGGATCTTAGTTCCCAGACCAGAGATTGAACACATGCCCCCCGCAGTGGAAGCTTTGAGTCCTAACCACTGAACCACCAGAGAATTCCCAAGATTTGTCAATTTTGTTGATCTTTTCAAATAACCAACTTTGGGGGTTAATTTTCTCTATTGTTTTCTGGCCTCTATCTCATTTATTGCTGCTCCATTCTTTATTATTCCCTTGCATGCTTTGGCTTTAATAGGCTCTTCTTTCTCTAGTTTCTTAAGGTAGAAGTTTTGGCTATTGATTTGAGATCTTTCTTCCTTTTAATATAGGTGCTTACCATCATATAATTTTCTATAAGCACTGCTTTAGCTGCATCCCATAAGTTTTGCAGGTTTTGTTTTCCTTTTCATTCATCTCAAAGTATTTAATAATTTGCCTTTGTGATTTACTCTTTGGCTCATTGATTAATTAGAAGTACGTAGTTTAATTTCCATATATTGGTAAAGCTTCCAAAAATTCTTGTTATTGATCTCTAATTTCATTCCATGGTAGTCAAAGAACATACTTATATACTTTGTGTGATTTCAATCCTTTTAAACTTATTATGGTCTTTCCTGGAGAATGTTCCACATGTACTTGAGAAGAATTTGTATTCTGTAGTTGTTGGGTGGAGAGTTCTCTGGATGTCTGTCAGGTCTTGTGGGTTTACACTGTTGTTTGAGTTTTCTGTTTTCTTTTTGATTTTCTGTTTAGTTGGTCTATCCATTTTTGAAATTGGAGTACTGAAGTCTCCAACAATTACTGTGGGATTCTCTATTTCTCACTTCAGTTATGTCAGTTTTTGTTTAATATATTTTGGTACTCTGTTTGGGGGTACATATATGTATATCATTGTTAAGTCTTCCTGATGCACTGATCCTTTTACTATTATAAAATGCCATTCCTTATATCTATTAACAACTTGTCTTAAAGCCTATTTAATATGACTTAGTATAGCCACTCCAGCTCTCTTTTGGTTACTGTTTAACTGGTATAGGTTTTCCTATTCTTTTACTTTTGTCCTACTTGTGTCTTTGTGTGTCTCTTATAGACAGCATATAGTTAGATCATGTTTTATAACCATTTTGCCAATCCCTGCCTTTGATTGAAGTGGTTAGTCCATCTACTTTAGGTAATTACTGATAAGATAGGATATATATCTGCCATTTTGCCTCTATATAGCTTGTCTTTTTTTGTTTCACTATTCATCCATAACTGCTTTCTTTTGTGTTAGCTAGATATTTTATAGTATACTATTTTAATGTCCTTGCTATTTGTTTTACTATTTTTTTTTGTTATTTTCTTAGTAGTTGCCCAGGGTATTATAATCAACATCCTAATTTACAATAATCTAGTTTGGATTAATACCAACTTAATTTCAATACCATACCAAAACTTTGTATAGCATTGGAGATATCAATGGAGGTACCAATATACCTCCATTTTCTCCCCCACTTTTGTGCAATTATTTTTTTATTTTTTTAAGATTTGTGATATCGGGCTTCCCTGGTGGCGCAGTGGTTGAGAGTCCGCCTGCCGATGCAGGGGACACGGGTTTGTGCCCTGGTCCGGGATGATCCCACATGCCGCGGAGCCGGCTGGGCCCGTGGGCCGTGGCCGCTGCGCCTGCGCGTCCGGAGCCTGCGCATTCAGAGCCTGTGCTCCGCAACGGGAGAGGCCACAGCAGTGACAGGCCCGCGTACTGCCAAAAAAAAAAAAAAAAAAGATTTGTGATATCACACTAATTAGATTTTTTTTTAACATCTTTATTGGGGTATAATTGCTTTACAATCATCTGTTAGTTTCTGCTTTATAACAAATTGAATCAGTTATACATATACATATGTTCCCATATCTCTTCCCTCTTGCGTCTCCCTCCCTCCCACACCCCCCATCCCACCCCTCCAGGCGGTCACAAAGCACCGAGCTGATCTCCCTGTGTGCAATTATTATTGTTATTAGCTTTAAACATTTTAAGCACGTCAACACAGTTTTATAATTCTTGCTTCATGCAGTTGACTTTTAAATAAAATAAGACAAGAAAAGTTTTAAAAGCAAAAAACACATTTATACCCTCTTCTATACTTACCTATGTAGGTACCTATGTAGGACCTATGTAGGTATTCATACATTTATGAGCTACTGTCTAGCATCATTTTATTTCAGCCTGAAGAACTCCCTTTAGTATTTCTTGTAGGGCAGGTGTACTAGCCACAATCTCTCAATATTGTTTATCTGGGAATAATTTCATGATGTAGATAGGTATGGATCTCTCTAAGTTTATCATACTTGGAGTTTTTTGAGATTCTTGAATGTTCAGATTAATGTTTTTCATCAAATTTAGGAAGATATCAGCTATTATTCCCTCAAACGCTTTTCCAACTCTTTTCTCTCTCCTTTTCTTCTGTGACTCCCATTATATGTAGTGTTCCATAGGTATCTGAGGTGCCATTTATTTTTACTCATTTTTTTTTTCTTTCTGTTTCTCAGCCTTGGATAATCTCAATAAACTATCTTCAAGCTCACTGATTCTTTCCTCTGTCAGTTCAAATCTGCTTTTGAGCCCCTCTAGCAAATTCTTCATTTCAATTTTTGTACTTTTCAACTCCAAAAATTCTATTTGGTTCTTTTTCTTTAAATGTCTATATTTTTATTGATATCATCTACTTGGTGAAATATTATTCTCATATTTTCCTTTAATTATTTAGATATATTTTCCCTTGGTTCTTTTAAAGTATTTGTCTTATAAGTCCAACACCTGAGCTTCTTCAGGAACAGTTTCTTTTCACTGCTTTTTCCCTGGGTGTGAGCCATACTTTCCCGTTTCTTTGAAAACTAAACTCTTTAAAAAATATGATGTGGTTGCTCTGTAAATAAGAATCCCCCCAGCCCAGGATTCATTGCTGTAGAAGTTTTTATTTTTGTTGCTGCCTTTTGGGTTACTGGCTTGAACTAATTCAGTAAAGTCTATTATCTTTGTCATGTGCAGCCACTAAAATCTTGATATAGGTATTGTCAGCTCATGATTAGTCAAAGATTTCATTAAATAATTTGAATCAATAAATCTCGCAGCATTTGCCAAGAAGCTCTGAAAGGGGGAAGAGGTACTTTCAATGCTCAGCCAGCCAGTTGAGAACTCCACTTTAGCCTTACTTCCTGCTTATACAAGATCAGCCACAGGTGAGAGATTAGAACCTTCTCAGGTCTTTCCTGGGCATGTGCATAGCCCTGCAGCCACATGTGGGCTTCTAGGTTCCCTGGAATATGTTGGAACTTTTCAAAGCCCTCTGTAGACATCTTACTCCCCAGTTTTTCCTTTTTAATGTCTTGCTTAATCTCGTGGTAGCTCCAAATGTTGTCAGCAACTGAGACAGCTGCTAAGTTAAACAGTGCCACTGATTGTTTTTAACCAATACCCTAGAGAAAAGGCATTTTGTACAGAGTGAGCTCTGAGTCAGATCAAATAAAGACAAGTTGTGAGACAGGTCAAATAGTGACAGCTTTCTGGGGATGGGGCCTGTGGGGAGCTTTAATACCATTCTACCCCCTTCAATGGCTTCTAGGCTACTTATTTTCATACCTACCATACTTATGAGGCTGTTGGCATTCAAGGCTACTACAGAACTGGGGAGAGTGGGATGGGACATGGGCAAGTTAAAAATGTCACAGCACTCACTCTTCTTACAATCATTTAGTCATCTTCCTTGAATAAACACTTTTTGGGTTACTGTAAATCTTTGGTGAATTTCCAGAGTTCTGATAAAGTTGTTTTTGATTATTTTTGCCAGTGTTCTCATTGCTTTTATGGTGGAGTTTGTTTTCTTTGTTTTTTTTTAATGCCCTCACACTACCAATTCTACCAAGCAATTCTAGAATTGCTTTCTTTATTTGCATTTTAATAAATTTATATATTCAAAGTGTGTCATCATGGCATGAGTTGGGTTAAAATATAACTATGGCAAGGGATAGTGTTCCTTTTGGGGTCTAAATGGTTGTTAGCCAAACCCAGAAGCGAGTCACTTCAGACGTTATCTTGTAGAAAATTCCTTAAAATTATAATCTTAACTCTATTAGGATACCAATGCTGATCCTACAAATATTTGAATTTCAGCATATATTTATGGATTTCATACTACATGCAAGGATCTATGTTAGTTGCAGTGGAAAATCCAAGGATATAATACACAAGGTCTGCTCTGAAAAGACTTAAGGAATGCACACATGCTAGAAGCTAAATAATAAGACAAAAATATATGCCTCCTAATTTGTCCACACGCAACACTAGCCCAGAGATAAATAGGATCACAGTTATGCTTAAAAAAAAAAAAGGTATATTTTTTTGCTTTTTACCTCATCTGTGATTTGCAGAAACTCTTAAGTCTTACCTTTGTATCCCAACATATTTCCCCAAGGAACCCTGAGCTCTTTAGGAGATAGCTTACTCTTTAGAGGCTGCTTAATGCAGAGGTTGTCAGGTCTAGATTACATAAAGAATAATGTCCAAGCTAATCCACTTTAGTGGAGTTTTAATGGGCTATATAGCAATAGTCTGGGCTCCATGAAATAAAAGCTCTGTTTATATCTCCTCTCCAAGCAGGAAGTGATTCTTTCTCCTAAAAGTAGGTCAAACTCACTCACTTTCCTTGGAGTGAGCTTTGAACTCAGGCAGAGCAAAATTTTATCCCAACTCTCTACTTATTAGCTTCAAGACTTCAGATAATATTTGTCACTTTATGTCTGACTTGTAAAATGGGAATAATAATGCCTGCCACTTGGGTTGAAGAATTGAATAATATAAAATATTTACATTGTCTGACCCATGGAAAATACTCCATAATGTTGATTCATATTTTCAAAGCCCAAATTCCTTTTTGGAACACCTCTAGGAGGGGATGAGCCTCATCCTGATACTTGGACAGATATGTGAAGACAGCTCTTTTGTATCATTCTTGTCTCAACTCAAAGGTCACTTCCCCAGGGAGGCCTTCCCTGACCCCTCATCCAATAGATGGCTTTCTCTTAGTCACTCTCTTTCCCATTACAAGGGTGGCCAATCATCCCAGTTTGCCTGGACCAGAGGGGTTTCCTGGGATGCAGGACTTTCTGTGCTAAAAGCAGAACAGTGCTGGGCATACTTGAAAAGTCAGTCACCCTACCATCATCCTGCATTTTTTCCCATGATCTTTGCTACTCTCTAATATTATTCAATTCACTTGTTTGTTTTCTCATTTCACTCAAACTGAAGGTAAGCCCCTTGAGGGGAGGGTCAGGATTTTGTCTGTGTGGTTCACAGCTGTATTTAGATGCCCACAACACTACTTGGCCTATAATAGGCATTAAATAACTATCTGTAGAAGGACTGAATAAACTGTTGATTAATTGACTCATTCTTTAAAATGCTCACCTTTCTGCTTTCCAAGTTCAACAACATTAAGGCATAAGGAATATAAAGTTTCATATGACACCACAATTTAAAAAAAAAAAAAAAGAAAACATTTCTTAGGGTTATAACGACTGAGTGAGTTGTAAGCACTTGAACCTGTGTGGCAGTGAGAACTTCAGACAGCTGTGTTCCTTTTCTTCCCATACCGAACAACATAATTAAAAAGGATTCACTGAAATGTAGATGTTTCTACCGTTTACCCTGGAACGTTGGCTCCATCCAACATAACCCAGTCTGTAAATACAAGATTAGCATCTGTGAAGGGAAAATTCTCCTTCTACAAAACTGCATTCAAAAGGAAATCTCCACCTTTTTCCCCCTTATAGAAGCAGCAGAATTACTTGTAAGACCATAATTACCTTATTCCACAAACTTGTCAGAGCTACCAATGTGAAAACACAATCTGAGACCACATCTTTGGACTCTAAAATGAGCCAGATAAAGATGATGCCCTTTCCCCACTATTAGTTTACTATATAAATGAGAAGACATAAAGTACTTTTAGATTTAATTAAAGTAATTGACTGAATTGCATTTTGTAGTTGTGATTGTCATTAACATTTTTGACCTCCCAGTCACATAGATGTGCCAGAGAATTTTTCCAATGGATATTTATTATGAATATTATCATCAATAAGCACCATCAACATATTAAAATTAATTTTAACTTCTTTATGGAAGACTGAAAGCACAACCAGCTGCTGGAAACCATCCGTTCTAAATCATTTTTTATCGATTCAACATGGCTAAACCTCAAATACAACTAATAGGGAATTTTATGTCTGTGTAGGTGCTTCTCTACATATAAAATATTTAATTTTATTTTATATCTAACTCTGGTTACATTAATCATGTAACTGTATTTTCCAGAGCCCTGGGATTCACTTGCTATTTTGCACATTTTCTGTGCAGTCCTCACTGCGCTGGCTTTTTTTATGTCCTCGCGCATAGTTGGTGACACATGAACGTTTGGTGTTATTTTCACTGCTTGCAAAGAGCTTAATAAAAGACAGGCTTTGGTGCATCAAAAGATCTTAGTCCACAGGTGTGCTGAACTGGGCTAACTTGCATGTAGAACAAACAATTAAGCTCTGGAATTGGAGACTCTAAATTGTATCAGTTGAGCCCTGTAGGGAGGGAAACACCTTTCATTACATTACACACCAGCACGTGGGCTTCAGGCTGTGTAGGGTTTCAGCAGATCCTATTCAGACATGCTAGCTGAGATGCTGCTGCTTCTTCTGTGCACGCTGCCAAGGGCCTCAAATCGAACATCTGCAGAGAATATCTCCATCTCCATCTCCATGTATATGCAGCATCCACTGCTTTGTTCCTCTCCACATCTCCTTCTACATTTAACGTTAACTGAGCACCTCCTACAAGCCAGGCACTGAGTTAAAGATCTAAAATACAGCATTACATCTAATCCCTCCCAGCGTCACTGCAAAGTTTAGAAAGGCTAAGTAATGTGTCCACAAGCATGTAAATTTAAGTGGTGGAATCAGGATGCAAAGCCAGGTGGTTGGACTCCAGAGCCCCCTATCTTGATCACCACGCTATTTCCTGTAGAGTGTCCAGTTTAATCACAAGCTCCAGGGAGCTTTCTGGCCTTCTTGCTGGCTGCTCATGAAGGCCTTAGCCCTTTGGGTTTCTGTGGCTTTACCCTCAGCCCTCATCTTTCCTTTCTCCCTCTAAATAGCTCCTTAATTCGGTCCCATCTATTCCCATCACCAGCCACCAGACACCAATGTAAAAACCTGCCTCTCGGGGCTTCCCTGGTGGCGCAGTGGTTGAGAGTCCGCCTGCCGATTCAGGGGACACGGGTTCGTGCCCCGGTCCGGGAAGATCCCGCATGCCGCGGGGCGGCTGGGCCGGTGAGCCATGGCCGCTGAGCCTGCGCGTCCGGAGCCTGTGCTCCGCAACGGGAGAGGCCACAACAGTAAGAGGCCCGTGTACCGCAAAAAATAAAATAAAATAAAATAAAAACAAAAAAAGAAAAAAAACCTGCCTCTCCACACAGGTCCCTCTGCTGTACTCCAGGCCTTGCTGCTCGCATCTCCACCTGGCAGGGAAGGGGGTAGGAGTCTCATGGGCCACCCCAGTGCTGCCCTTCCAGAACTGACCTGAGTGTCTTTGGCAGCAAGCCTGCCCCTCCTCCAATATGGCAGTAACAGCACATCCATCCAGGCCAGTCTCCTGTCTCCTCTCTCTCCTTCTTCCTTTTCTTCATCACCAGCCCATGTACACCACTTCTCACTGACTCTACCTCCTCCGACCTCTCACATCCATCCTCTTCCATCTGTCTCTACCAGCTGCGCAATCCAGTGATTCTCAATCGGGGGCAACTTTACCTCTCAGGGAATATTTATCTGGAGTTGTCACAACTGCGGTGAGAGGATGCTACTGACATACAGTTGGCAGAGGCTAGAGCAACTTCTAAACATCCTGCACTGCCCCCAACAGCAAAGATTATACAGCTCAAAATACCACTAGTGCTGAGGTTAACAAACTCTGGTCCAGTCCAAGCCAGCATCATCTCCCACCTGAGCTATTGTCATATCCCCCCCAGCCCTCTCTCCATTCCCACCTGACTCTCTCCAGCCCACTCTCCACTCCACGCTGCCAGAAGGATCTTTTCAGAAGGCAAATGTAGTGCTGCTGCTTAAAACACCCACCCACGGCTTCCCAATTCCTTTACATCACATAAAATACAAAGTTGGCCAGAAAATCGGGTGTGTTTCTTTTTTTTTTTGCAGTACGCGGGCCTCTCACTGTTGTGGCCTCTCCCGTTGCAGAGCAACAGGCTCCAGACGCGCAGGCTCAGCGGCCATGGCTCACGGGCCCAGCCGCTCCGCGGCATGTGGGATCTTCCCTGACCGGGACACGAACCCGTGTCGCCTACATCGGCAGGCGGACTCTCAACCACTGCGCCACCAGGGAAGTCCTCGGATGTGTTTCTTTATCTAGCTTCAAGCCATTCTTTCCCTTTATCTCGACTTTCTTCTCTCACCTATTAGGTGACAGGGTACTTTTCCTTTCCAGAGTTCCTTAACCTGCGTGCTTCTCACATTTCCTTCACACCTTTACTCAAATGTCATCTTAACCCAGAGACCTTCCCTGACCTCCCCAACTCTGCATCCCTCATACCCTTGCTTTGATTTTTCTCATAGCACTTCCCACCACTTTGTATGTTATATCTTCATTTGTTTACTTGTTTGTTTTCTGTCTTCTGCAGCCAGAATTAAGCTCCATTATAATAGGGATGTCTGTCTTTTGCTTACTGTCATATCACAAATTCCTGTAACCATGCCTAGCACATAGTGCATACTCAATAAACATTTACAGTACTGAATGAATAGAAACATGAAAAATATATATCCATATATGTTGCTCTTTTATCTTAATTCACATATAACTACTATGTATGAGATAAAAGAACACTTGGCATTTTCTTTTGCTGAACTTTAATATCAGACAATATGTCAAGATTCAAGTGAAACCTAGACTAAAGCAATCAAATGCTGATTCTGCCCAGACACGGACTCTAGCTGCGTGGCCTCTGACGTCCAGGCCACGTAGACCAGGCAAGTCAATCACTAGCTGGAACCAAGCACCTCTTCACACAACACACAGAATTCACAGTGAACCAGAAATCAGATGCGTTGGACTCATTCCTTGTTTGCTGACAAGATTTACTCTTAAAATCTGTGTAGACCAGAAAATCCAGGAAGCATGGCTATTACAGACACAGGACTTCCCTCTCTGAAAAGAAAAACATTTCTTGCTATACCTCTCTCTGCAAAGAGAGAAGCAGTCTCTTTGGATGCCAAAATATCAAACTATTCAGAAATGTTGATGTCCTGGAATATTGGACATGTACAGTCACTAAAACAGAAAAAGGCGATTTTTTTTCTTGTAGTAGTAGTAGTAACAGAAATTATAATAATAATAGCAGCTGACATGTATTCATTGCTTACAACATGTTAGATACTGACCATAGTCTCATTTGATCTTCATGACACTTCTAACAAGGAGGTACTTTATTATCGCTATTTTACAGATGAGAAAACAGGCTTACTGAGGCTGGGTAACTCACCCAAAGCCATGCAGCAGGTTAGCTGAAATGTGACTGGAGTAACTACTAGTCTTATTACAAAGCTCATGTTCTTTCATAATTCTGCCTTTCAATGTAAAAAGTAAAACGATAAATGTCTTCAAGAGACTTATCAGCTCATTTTGTAAGTCTAAAGATGGAAAGAGTAATATTGTAAACATAAATGGTAAAAGGAACAATATGAGGCAGTAAATAAAATGCCTTAAAAGTCAGGAGAGGGCTTCCCTGGTGGTGCAGTGGTTGAGGGTCTGCCTGCTGAGGCAGGGGACACGGGTTCATGCCCCAGTGCGGGAGGATCCCACATGCCGCGGAGCGGCTGGGCCCGTGAGCCATGGCCGCTGAGCCTGCGCGTCTGGAGCCTGAGCTCCGCAACGGGAGAGGCCACAACAGTGAGAGGCCCGTGTACCGCCAAAAAAAAAAAAAAAGTCAGGAGAAAAGCAACATCATTCCGAGGTAGGATAATCAAGGTGGGCTTCATGAAGGAGGTGGCATTTGATTTGGATGAGCTTAGAAGGGTAGAGTGAATAATGAAGAATTTTCCAAAATAGGGGAACAGATAAGGAAAGCCATGGCAGGTGAAGTTCAAAGGCTCATTTGGGGTTAAATAGACCAATGTGGCAAAAGTGGAGGGTTAGCTTGAGCAGTGTTTCCCAAACTGTTCAACCGGGTGACCATAGATGTTATGTAGAGGAAAGATTTTTTTTTTAAGAAGACTTGTCATTATTTATTAATTTTATATTTTATTACTTAAAAGTTCTCCTGAATTTTCTAATTGTTTGTACTAGTATATATATACACACACACACACACATCTTTTTTGGAGTATAATTGCTTAACACTGGTGTGTTAGTTTCTGCTGTATAAGAAAGTGAATCAGCTATACATACACACTTCCCCATGTCTCCTTCCTCTGGTGTCCGCCTCCCACCCCCGCTATCCCTCCCCTCTAGGTGGACACAAAGCACCAAGCTGATTTCCCTGTGCTATGTGGCTGCTTCCCACTAGCTATCTATTTACATTTGGTAGTGTATATATGTCCATGCCTCTCTCTCACTTCGTCCCAGCTTACCCTTCCCCCTCCCCATGTCCTCAAGCCCATTCTCTATGTCTGCGTCTTTATTCTTGTCCTGCCCCTAGGTTCTTTGGACCATTTTTTTTGTTTGATTTTTAGATTCCATATATATGTGTTAGCATTCAGTATTTGGTTTTCTCTTTCTGACTTACTTCACTTTGTATGACAGTTTCTAGGTCGATCCACCTCAGTACAGATAACTCAATTTCATTTATTTTTATGGCTGAGTAATATTCCATTGTATGTATGTGCCACATCTTATTTATCCATTCATCTGTCGATGGACACTTAGGTTGTTTCCATCTCCAGGCTATTGTAAATAGAGCTGAAATGAACTTGTGGTATATGTCTCTTTTTGAATTATGGTTCTCTCAGGATATAGGCCCAGTAGTGGGATTGTTGGGTCATATGGTAGTTCTATTAGTAGTTTTTTAAGGAACCTCCATACTGTTCTCCATAGTGGCTGTACCAATTCACATTCCCACCAGCAGTACAAGAGTGTTCTCTTTTCTCCACACCCTGTCCAGCATTTATTGTTTGTAGATTTTTTGATGATGGCCATTCTGACTGGTGTGAGATGATATCTCATTGTAGTTTTGATTTGCATTTCTCTAATGATGAATGATGTTGAACATTCTTTCATGTGTTTGTTGGCAGTCTGTATATCTTCTTTGGAGAAATGTCTGTTTAGGTCTTCTACCCATTTTTGGATTGGGTTGTTTGTTTTTTTGATATGGAGCTGCATGAGCTGCTTGTATGTTTTGGAGATTAATCCTTTGTCAGTTGCTTCATTTGCAAATATTTTCTCCCGTTCTGAGGGTTGTCTTTTCATCTTGTTTATGGCTTCCTTTGTTGTGCAAAAGCTTTTATGCTTCATTAGGTCCCATTTGTTTATTTTTATTTCCATTTCTCTAGGAGATGGGTCAAAGAGGATCTTGCTGTGATTTATATCATAGAGTGTTATGCCTATGTTTTCCTCTAAGAGTTTGATAGTGTCTGGCCTTACATGTAGATCTTTAATATATTTTGAGTTTATTTTTGTGTACGGTGTTAGGGAGTGTTCTAATTCCATTCTTTTACATGTAGTTGTCCAGTTTTCCCAGCACCACTTATTGAAGAGGCTGTCTTTTCTCCATTGTGTATTCTTGCCTCCTTTAACAAAGATAATGTGACCATGTGTGCATGGTTTATCTCTGGGATATCTATCCTGTTCCATTGATCTATATTTCTGTTTTTGTGCCAGTACTATACTGTCTTGATTACTGTAGTTTTGTAGTATAGTCTGAAGTCCAGGAGCCTGATTCCTCCAGCTCTGTTTTTCTTTCTCAAGATTGCTTTCACTATTCAGGGTATTTTGTGTTTCCATAGAAATTGTGATATTTTTTGTTCTAGTTGTGTGAAAAATGCCATTGGTAGTTTGATAGGGATTACACTGAATCTGTAGATTGCTTTGGCTTGTATAGTCATTTTCACAATGTTGATTCTTCCAATCAAACGACATGGTATATCTCTCCATCTGTTAGTAACATCTTTAATTTCTTTCATCAGTGTCTCATAGTTTTCTGCATACAGGTCTTCTGTCTGCTTAGGTAGGTTTATTTCTAGGTATATTATTCTTTTTGTTGCAGTGATAAATGGGAGTGTTTCCTTAATTTCTCTTTCAGATTTTTCATCATTAGTGTATAGGAATGCAAGGGATTTCTGTGCATCAATTTTGTATCCTGCTACTTAACCAAATTCATTGGTCAGCTGTAATAGTTTTCTGGTAGCATCTTTAGGATTCTCTATGTATAATATCATGTCATCTGTAAACAGTGACAGTTTTACTTCTTCTTTTATGATTTGGATTCCTTTTATTTCCTTTTCTTCTCTGATTGCTGTGACTGAAACTTCCAAAACTATGTAGAATAAGAGTGGTGAGAGTGGACAATCTTGTCTTGTTCCTGATCTTAGTGGAAATGGTTTCAGTTTGTCACCATTGAGAATGATGCTGTCTGTGGGTTTGTCATATATGGCCTTTATTATGTTGAGGTAGGTTCCCTCTATGCCTACATTCTGGAGTGTTTTTATCATAAATGGGTGTTGAATTTTGTCAAAACATTTTCTGCATCTATTGAGATGATCATATGGTTTTTGTCCTTCAATTTGTTAATATGGTATATCACATTGATTGATTTGTGTATACTGAAGAATCCATTCCTGGGGTAAACCCCACTTGATCATGGTGTATGATCCTTTTAATGTGCTGTTGGATTCTGTTTGCTAGTATTTTGTTGAGGATTTTTGCATCTACGTTCATCAGTGATATTGGCCTGGAGTTTTCTTTCTTTGTGACATCTTTGTCTGGTTTTGGTATCAGGGTGATGGTGGCCTCATAGAATGAGTTTGGGAGTGTTCCTCCCTCTGCTATATTTTGGAAGAGTTTAAGAAGGATAGGTGTTAGCTCCTCTCTAAATGTTTGATAGAATTCGCCTGTGAAGCCATCTGGTCCTGGGCTTTTGTTTGTTGGGAGATTTTTAATCACAGTTTCAAATTTCAGTGCTTGTGATTGGTCTGTTCATATTTTCTATTTCTTCCTGGTTCAGTCTAGGAGGGTTGTGCATTTCTAAGAATTTGTCCATTTCTTCCAGGTTGTCCATTTTATTGGCATATTGTTGCTTGTAGTAATCTCTCATGATTCTTTGAATTTCTGTAGTGTCAGTTGTTACTTCTCCTTTTTCATTTCTAATTTTATTGATTTGAGTCTTCTCCCTTTTTTTCTAGATGAGCCGGGCTAATGGTTTATCAATTTTGTTTATCTTCTCAAAGAACCAGCTTTTAGTTTTATTGATCTTTGCTATCGTTTCCTTCATTGCTTTTTCATTTATTTCTAATCTGATCTTTATGATTTCTTTCCTTCTGCTAACTTTCGGGGTTTTTGTTCTTCTTTCTCTAATTGCTTTAGCTGTAAGGTTAAGTTGTTTATTTGAGATGTTTCTTGTTTCTTTCTTTTTTTTTTTTTTTTGTGGTACACGGGCCTCTCACTGTTGTGGCCTCTCCCATTGCGGAGCGCAGGCTCAGTGGCCATGGCTTACAGGCCCAGCGCTCCGTGGCATGTGGGATCTTCCCGGACTGGGGCACGAACCCGTGTCCCCTGCATCAGCAGGTGGACTCTCAGCCACTGTGCCACCAGGGAAGCCCGTTTCTTGTTTCTTGAGGTAGGTTGTATTGCTATAAACTTCCCTCTTAGAACTGCCTTTGCTGCATACCAGAGGTTTTGGGTCATCGTGTTTTCATTGTCATTTATTTCTAGGTATTTTTTGATTTCCTCTTTCATTTGTTCAGTGATCTCTTAGTTATTTGGTAGTGTATGTTTAGCCTCCATGTGCTTGTATTTTTTACAGATTTTTTTCTGTAATTGCTCTCTAGTTTCATAGTGTTAGGGTTGGAAAAGAAACTTGATATGATTTAAATTTTATTAAATTTACCAAGGCTTGATTTGTGACCCAAGATATGATCTATCCTGGAGAATATTCCACGAGCACTTGAGAAGAAGTTGTAACCTGCTGTTTTTGGATGGAATGTCCTATTAATATCAATTAAGTCCATCTTATTTAATGTATCATTTAAAGTTTGTGTTTACTTATTTATTTTCATTTTGGATGATCTGTCCATTGATGAAAGTGGTGTGTTAAAGTCCCCTACTATGACTGTGTTACTGTCATTTTCCCCTTTTATGGCTGTTAGCATTTGCCTTATGAATTGAGGTGCTCCTATGTTGGGTGCATAAATATTTACAATTGTTATATCTTCTTCTTGCATTGATCCCTTGATCATTATGTAGTGTCCTTCTTTGTCTCTTGTAATTGTCTTTATTTTAAAGAATATTGTGTCTGATATGAGAATTGTTACTCCAGTGCTCTTTTGATTTCCATTTGCATGGAATATCTTTTTCCATCCCCTTACTTTTGGTCTGTATGTGTCTCTAGGTCTGAAGTGGGTCTCTTGTAGACAGCGTATGTGTGGGTCTTGTTTTTGTATCCATTCATCCTGTCTATGTCTTTTGGTTGGAGCATTTAATCCATTTACATTTAAGGTAGTTATCGATATGTATGTTCCTATTACCATTTTCTTAATTGTTTTGGGTTTGTTATTGTAAGTCTTTTCCTTCTCTTGTGTTTCCTGCTTAGAGAAGTTCCTTTAGTATTTTTTGTAAAGCTGGTTTGGTGGTGCTGAATTCTCTTAGCTTTTGCTTGTCTAGAAAGGTTTTAATTTTTCCATCAAATCTGAATGATATGCTTGCTGGGGAGTAATCTTGGTTGTAGGTTTTTCCCTTTCATCACTTTAAATATGTCCTGCCACTCCCTTCTGGCTTGCAGAGTTTCTGCTCACAGATCAGCTGTTAACCTTATGGGGATTCCCTTGTATGTTAATTGTTGCTTTTCCCTTGTTGCTTTTTTTTTTTTTTTTTAAACAGAGGTCTTCTTAGAAGCCCATACGATTAGATTTATTTATTTATTTATTTATTTATTTATTTATTTATGGCTGTGTTGGGTCTTCGTTTCTGTGCGAGGGCTTTCTCTAGTTGTGGCAAGCAGGGGCCACTGTTCATCGCAGTGCGTGGGCCTGTCACTATCACGGCCTCTCTTGTTGCGGAGCACAGGCTCCAGACGCACAGGCTCAGTAATTGTGGCTCATGGGCCCAGCTGCTCCGTGGCATGTGGAATCCTCCCAGACCAGGGCTCGAACCCGTGTCCCCTGCATTGGCAGGCAGATTCTCAACCACTGCACCACCAGGGAAGCCCCTCTTGCTGCTTTTAATATTTTTTCTTTGTATTTAATTTTTTATAGTTTGATTAATATGTGTCTTGGAGTGTTTCTCCTTGGATTTATCCTTTATGGGACTTTCTGAACTTCTTGATCTTGATTGACTATTTCCTTACCCATATTAGGGAAGTTTTCAACTATAATCTTTTGAAATATTTTCTCAGTCCCTTTTTTTTTTTCTATTCTTCTTTGGGACCCCTGTAATTTGAATGTTGGTGTGTTTGCTGTTGCCCCAGATGTCTCTGAAATTGTCCTCAATTCTTTTCATTCTTTTTTCTTTATTCTGCTCTGCAGTAGTTATTTCCACTATCTTATATTCCACGTAACTTATCCGTTCTTCTGCCTCAGTTATTCTGCTATTGATTCTTTCTAGAGAATTTTTAATTTCATTTATTGTGTTGTTCATCATTGTTTGTTTGCTCTTTAGGTCCTCTAAGTCCTTGTTAAACATTTATTGTATCTTCTCCATTCTATTTCCAAGATTTTTGATCATCTCTACTATCATTACTGTGAATTCTTTTTCAGGTAGACTGCCTGTTTCCTCTTCATTTAGTTGGTCTGGTGGGTTTTTACCTTGCTCCTTCATCTGCTGTGTATTTCTCTGTCTTCTCATTTTGCTTAACTTTCTGTGTTTGGGGTCTCCATTTCGCAGGCTGCAGGTTTGTAGTTCCCATTTCTTTTGGTGTCTGGTCCCAGTGGGTAATGTTGGTTCAGTGGGTTGTGTAGGTTTCCTGGTGGAGGGGACTGGTGCCTGTGTTCTAGTGGATGAGGCTGAATCTTGTCTTTCTGGTAGGCAGGACGACGTCTGGTGGTGTGTTTTGGGGTGCCTGTGAACTTATTATGATTTTAGGCAGCCTCTCTACTAATGGGTGGGTTTGTTTTCCTGTCTTGCTAGTTGTTTAGGATAGGGTGTCCAGCACTGTAGCTTGCTGGTCGTTTAGTGGAGCTGGGTCTTAGCATTGAAATGGAAATCTCTAGGAGAGCTTTTGCCGGTTCGTATTACATGGGGCTGGGAGGTCTCTGGTGGGCTAATGTCCTAAACTCGGCTCTCCCACATCAGAGGCTCAGGCCTGACACCCAGCCAGAGCACCAAGACCCTGTCTGCCATGCAGCTCAGAAGAAAAGGGAGAAAAATAAAGAAAGAAGGAAATAAAGAAAAAATAAGTAAAATAAAATAAAGTTATTAAAATAGTAAAATATTATTAAAAATAAAAAAATAAAGAGAGAAAGAAAGAAGAGAGCAACCAAACCAAAAAACAAATCCATCAATGATAGCAAGAGTTAAAAACTATACTAAAAAAAAAAAAAAAAAAAAGAACAGTCAGAACCCTAGGACAAATGGCAAAAGCAAAGCTATACAGACAAAATAACTCAAAGAAACACACATATACAACTCACAAAAAGAGAAAAGGAAAAAATGTATATATATATATGTATTAAAAAATCAAAAAAGGAAGAGAGCAACCAAATCAATAAACAAATCTACCAATGATAATAAGCTCTAAATACTTAACTAAGATAAACATAAAACCAGAAACAAATTAGACACAGAAGCAAACCCCAAGTCTACAGTTGCTCCCAAAGTCCACCATCTCAATTTTGGTATAATTCGTTGTCTATTCAGGTATTCTACAGATGCAGGGTACGTCAAGTTGATTGTGGAGATTTTATCCACTGCTTCTGAGGCTGCCCGGGGAAATTTTCCTTTCTCTTCTTTGTTCACACAGCTCCTGGGGTTCAGCTTTGGATTTGGCCCCACCTCTGTGTGTATGTCGCCTGAGAGCGTCTTTTGGGAAGTCTGACGTTTTCTGCCAGCATCCAGTAGGTGTTCTGTAGGAGGTGTTCCACATGTAGATGTAGTTTTGATGTATTTGTGGGGAGGAAGGTGATCTCTACATCTTACTCCTCTGTCATCTTGAAGGCACCCCTTAGAGGAAAGAATTTGATGTTAATTGTGCTTGAGAAGTCATAGGTTAAACAACATTTTGCAGGACTTCTCAGAGACTTTAGCGAGGTTAACTGCCTTATGAATCTCAAAGAGAGAATGTTATCATACCCTGGGTTTGTTTTATCAATTTACTTGACTCGTAGATGCCCCCCCCATTATTTTACAGAGCACCTTTTAACATCTCACTAAACTTGCATTCTGTGGAACCAGTTTGGGAAGTGCTACTGTGAATTAAATATCATGGATAATAGCACAGGGCAGACTGACAGGACCATTCCGCAGAAACTGGGATCTGCGGCTGTAGTCCTAGGCAGCTGGTAGATGCTTCCACGTAGGGACATGATGTGATCAATTGTTTGAGAAGACTGATCAGGCAGCAGAGGAGAGCATCAGACCCAGGACAACCATGGAGAGCTACTGCGTGGTCCAGTTGTAAAGTCTTGAGTGTCCAAACTCAACTGAAAAATATAATCTCTTCATCCATTTCCATTTCTCCAGTTTCTCATCACAAAAGCTCTTGTGCTCTTCTTGTCTTCTTAGGTTGTTAGAAAACTCCGTATACATGGGCAGCAGGGAGAAATGGAACATCTACAGAACACTTTGAGGACGCTGAAAGAGGACACAGAAGCTAATCTGATCATTTTATTTCCCTAATTAAAAACCTTCAATGGCTCCTTATTTCTCTTAATATTAAAAATACAATATTGCCTACACGGGCCTGTATGATGGGGCCCTGTCCACCTCCCCTTCACACCTCAAATGGTCATCCCCTTTGCCCACATTCCCAGTGGACAGCATGAGCCTTCTCTCCTCAGACACTTCATTTGAGTTTAAGTTCTGTGAGGTCAGGGGCTGCTGTTTTTGCATATCCCAGTGACCAACTGGTAGTAAGTGCTGCATAAATACTGTTGAGTGAATGGATGGGTGGACAGCATATCTACTGGAACAGAAGTGGTGGGTTTTGGAATGCTTTCCAGTGGATTCAACCAACTTCCAGACCAACTCCCCAAAATCAACTCATAAAATAAAATCTTTCAGGTGCATATATTGATATATCACTTTCTGTTTGACTTTATATCTCATGTGACCTCTTATGTTTCTGTGAGTCAGAGCCTTCAGCTGGCAGTCACTTCTTTGCAGGCAGAATGTGAATACCACCATCCCTGGCTGCTCTGTCCTTTTTCCTATTCACAGAGCATGCCAGGAGAGGCATCATGTACTATCTTCCTCATGGATGCCTTTGGCGTCTTGATTTACCTTCCTGAATGCTAATGCCGGTTGAATTGTAAAACAGAATTAGCCCATTTCTTTCTTTTTTCTTTTTTTTTTTACATTTTTATTGGAGTATAATTGCTTTACAATGTTGTGTTACTTTCTGCTGTACAACAAAGTATATATGTATACATATGTCCCCCTATCTCCTCCCTCTTGTGCCTCCCTCGCATCCTCCCTATCCCACCCCTCTAGGTGGTCACAAAGCACCGGGCTGACCTCCCTGTGTTATACAGCTGTTTCCACTATTGGGCATATACCCTGAGAAAACCATAATTCAAAAAGAGACTTGTACCACAATGTTCATTGCAGCTCTATTTACAGTAGACAGGACATGGAAGCAACCTAAGTGTCCATTGTCCATTGACAGATGAATGGATAAAGAAGATGTGGCACATATATACAATGGAATATTACTCAGCCATAAAAAGAAACTAAATTGAGTTATTTGTAGTGAGGTGGGTGGACCTAGAGTCTGTCATACAGAGTGAAGTAAGTCAAAGAGAAAAACAAATACCATATGCTAACACATATATATGGAGTCTAAAAAAAAATGGTTCTGATGAACCTAGAGGCAGGACAGGAATAAAGACGCAGATGTAGAGAATGGACTTGAGGAAACAGGGCTGGGGGTGGGGGGAAGCTGGGATGAAGAGAGTTAGCCATTTCTATCCTGAACTCTTAACTTTTCTCAGCCAAAATGTCAGGTTGAATTTAATCAGTAAAGTCATAGTAAATTCCTGCCCCCACTTCAGACTCTGAGTGGATTAAGATCTTCCTATTGAATTGCTTATGTAGGTAAAATGACACCATTTTTTTTTTACATGTCAAGATACTCAAAGTCTTCCATATCTAGCCCAAACGACCTTTAAAAAAAGAATCTCATCTTCCACCGTGTCTCTCAATGAATGTACAGTTCAATCACCCTGAGTTCTAATGAGTTTCAATAACTAAAATCAAATATTATTTTATTTTTCTACTGTTTCTCACTGCCCAAACTTTTTAATGTGGTTGCTTGTGCCGTTGTTTCTTCCTCAGACCAGCCAATTCGATGTTTCAAACTGAATAGGACTCTTAGACACCAATTTGAATTTTAAGGGAGTCGGGGTAACATTTGGACATTTTATGCCATTAAGTCAGTTTTGTCACTGTCACTCTTTCTAAGACATATTTGTGGAGGAGACCAGTGAGCCCTTTGCCTCTCCTTCTGGAAGAAATTTCTCCCTTATTAAATAATGCCAGATAAGCCCAAGGATATAAGATTTTAAAGACAGATCTGACCACTCTGCTGGGCCTGGCAACATTTCTCTTCTATGCTTCCAGAGGACAAACTCCCCTGATGAGTCAGGCCCAGGCACACCCAGAGTCTTCACACCACACCTCTAACTGCTAGAAAATATTTGTCTGCACCTCTAGGCTAGTGTTGGGCACTGAACACCATCAGCCAGCTGAGCTGTTCTCAGGCTTGGTTTATGGTGCTTTATGTTGAGGATTGTCTAAAGTCAGTGACTGATTTGGTCACCCTCTGCTTTCCCTCTGTCTTTAGAAACACTTGAAATGTTCTCTGAGAGGCCTGGAGGTAAAATTAAAAGTCCTGCTCATTTATGTATGCCACCCGCCAGTCAACACGGCACATACCTTTGGACATTGCCCAGATAAGTTATGTTTGATCTAGTGACCTAAAGGTGAATTGTAGGTTATACTTAATTACACTCATGAGCAAAGTATAAGTCAGTAACAAACCTTCTTATTTCACTCCAAAATGCTGTGAAACCCCATAAGGGAGTGCACTGATTATACTGTAGAGGTTTGTATGAACCAACTAGGGTAAATAATTAGACTATATTTTTAATTAATATTGCAGTGCCTTCTAGCACAAGGATATTTAAGATGATGATAGTATTGGAGTAACAGTAAAGTGAAGAAACAACCTTGCTCTTGATGAAGCCAGGAAGAACAAAAAACGTTTTGTCAGACTGACAAAAGCACCCTGCAGTTTTGGCAATCTCATGTCCAAAGTTTCTAGTGTTTTTAAGGAAGTTTTCAATTTAGCAAATGCTCTGTTTGCCAAGGTGAATATTGGTCTTTATTACCAAAAATAAATCCAGAGAGAATGAAAGGCAGGTACTGTACATTTTGAGTTGGAATAACTGCAAAACTTTTTGGAATCATGTGAACTTTATGGGAATCATAACAATTAACACAGATTTCATAATGGACACCATTTCAATTTTTGTTTCATTAAGCTTCATAAAAATATAGGCTCATGAAAAGGCCAGTTCAATTAAAACATGAACTTTTCATTATTTTTAACACATTTTACCTATTTTTAATTGACAAAACTGTTATGTATCTTGCCAAACCAAGAATTTTTCACACTTCTTTAATTCAAACCAGCTTGATTTTGCAATTCAAATACACAGGTTATTATTTGATATTAACTGGAAATCAAATAAAAAATAGTGAAATGTATTAATAGATCACAATGCATACATTAATTCCTAAAGGAACTTATTTTATCCATTCAAAATATGGTAAATAAATTTTAGTTAACCCTAGCTAATCCTCACAACTTCTTAATGAGGGAGATACATATATTCTACAGATAAAATTTTACAAATGAGAACACCCAGGCTTTTAAAAAGTTATATAACTTGCCCTAGCTCATCTAGCAAGTGAAAGGTCAAAAGATCCCAACAGAGAAATCCAACCGCTTGTAACATCTTCTGTAGGCTTTAGACAATTAGGTCCTTGAGCAAAGGTCATGTCTTTTTCTTTTTCTTTTCTTTCTTTCTTTATGTATTTACTTATTTTTAATTTTTATTTGCTTGCTTTTCCCTTATACACTGTTGCTAGACTAAGCACATATTAGTAGCTCAATAAATACAATGAATGATTTACATTCCACTTTCTATTAAACACAACTCTCTATTACCTGCATTTCTATATAGTTATGGTCGAGCAACACTTAATGTTAGTTACAGTGACCCCTAAAACACTGCTGGATAATAAAGAGTCATCTGAAGCATCATAGAAAGATAAAATTATGTTTGTGTGTATCTTGAGCTGTGGATTACTGTCCCCAGCTTTTGGCTGAGTTGACCAGCTCTATCGAGAGGTCTTATAGACCCTCAGTTATGTCCTGTCCCAAATTGAATGAAACTTTTCACCTTCTACTCACCATTTCTTCACTGCTCAAGTGTCCCAACTAGACACTAGGGTGTCACCCTCAAATATTTTTTCTCATTCACCCCCCCATATCGTCTTAGAGTATCCATTCTACCTGCTAAGTATCTTTCAATTCTATCCCCGCCTTTACTCCTTAAGTGCTTTATTTCTGACTCATTTTCTTTTGCCCAGAAGATTTTAACAATTTGGTTATAAGTTGCCTTGCATCCAGTCTCTCATCATTGGCATTCTTCCTCCCAGGTGCCCAAAGTTCCTTTCTGAAATAGAAACCATTCACTTCTTTTTTTTTTTTTTTTTTTGCGGTACGCGGGCCTCTCACTGTTGTGGCCTCTCCCGTTGCGGAGCACAGGCTCCAGACGCGCAAGTTCAGCGGCCATGGCTCACAGGCCCAGCCGCTCCGCGGCATGCGGGATCTTCCCGGACCAGGGCACGAACCCGCGTCCCCTGCATCTGCAGGCGGACTCTCAACCACTGCGCCACCAGGGAAGCCCCCATTCACTTCTTAAAGACTGCTGACAGCTGCCTCTACCTTAAAGCAGTATTTTCCACTGTGGGACCCATGGAACCCTGAGAGCACTGTGAAAAGGGAAAGACAAAGAAGTTTAGGGCAAGTTCTTAGAAATCGATAATGCAGCGCATCATATTAAAGATTCTGAGGTCTTGCAGGAAAAAACCCGACGTTACAGTCTAACCTAGTGTTCCCTACATTTTCTTTGGCCTTAATACCCCCTGTTTTCCCAGACAATACCAATTCACATCTCAAGGGACCAGCGTTCTTCTAAGCATAGTCTGAGAAAATATCATCCTACCAAATAAATGAATTGTAGCACCAGCCCTGCTCCATGACACACCAATTACAACCATGTTTATGGCTATTCCCAATGCAATAACGTACTCTCATTTTGTCAAGTGAAACATGAAGTTCCTTCAAAATAGCAAGTGTTTTCCCCAACTTCTCAATCTGAAGGACTCTTACTAACAACTTCAAGACCCAATCAAGTGTTACTATCTCTCTAAAGCTTTCTTCAAGTCCTCAAGTCACCCCGCTGTTTGTCATCATTCTAACACTGCCTGCATATGTTCATAGACCACCTTCCCTACCAGACTGTCAGGCCCTTTTATCTTTGTATCTGTAGCTTGTAGCACGATTTCCAGCATGTAGCAGAAACTCAACAAATGTAGATTAAAGGTGTATTTTATTGTATTCTAATTCAGTACCTTACAGAAAGTAGGTGTCAATGAATATTTATTATAGAATTTCTTGAGGTCAAATTATCTTGAAAGAAATGTCACCTGGATGGCTGCAGCTGAGATAAAGGGATTTTCCAAAAGAAGAGGCACCTTGGGCTCTGCTCTGTCTTGAGAGGCTAGATTCAATCAGCTAATCCATCTAGCAACCTGGTTATTCCTCCCCACCCCCAAATTCACGAGCACCTCCTGTGTCTGTACCTCACTAAAAGGGGACAATCTTCCCAAAGAGGAAGAGATATATTTTTTATTTGTTTATGAAAATTTACTTTCCATGCTAATTATTTATTTGTATTCCTATATGCTCAATGCTATACTTTTTCCTTAGCTTTGATGTTTTTCTTTCTTTTTTTAAGATTTTTATTTTATATTGGAGGATAGTTGATTCACAATGTTTTGTCAGTTTCAGGTATACAGCAAAGTAATTTAGTTATACATATACATATATCAATTTTTCAGTCACGGATATAGTTAATCAGTGGAAGGCATTAGCGTGCACAGGGTACAGGGCTGGACACCCATTGAGTAACTGTCCTCATCCAGACACATGGTACCCAGTGGCTCCAAGAGTTCTAGTTACTTTCTCACTACTCACTGGTAGGACAAGCTCCACTGAGAAACAGTGTAGGTCTACCCTTGTCTGAGGCAGTTAATTTTCAAAGAGTTGTGTCAAATATTTTTTAACAATGAGGCAGATCTGTAAATGACGGTGCTGTTTTCCAGCTGGGCAATCTATTTCACCTCTTACCACCCACTTTTCCTCATCTGTAAGACAAAGATAAATGAGGCAGCATTTGAAAACATTTAACACCTTGCTTGGCACCTAGCAGGCAATCAATAAAAGTATATTACATTTGGTTCTGTTTTCTCCTGAATTTTACAGTTTATAAAAATAGAGGAAGCACAAATTAATAACCAACTCAAAAATTTGTTACTCAGTATATTTTGGACAGATCTATTTGTCTCTGCCATTTCCATATTAAATTAAAATTAAAACACGCTCTTTTAAAAAGCCCTCCTCATTCAGCAGAATAGCATTTAGAATTAGGCACCTGAGCCACACATTTTAACGCTGACTCCATTTATTGTCCAAAGTTTAACATTTTGAGACCTCAATGCTTTAAGGTAAGGTCCAGATAAAACACGTGCACCAATGGTACGGTCCTGTCATAGGGCAGTTAAGAGATGTTGGTTGGAACCTAGCAGAGCACGAACATTTCTTTCATAAGGTTGGGACCTTTCAAATTATTCCCTCATTATTTTGTAGGGGAGTAAAATGAATGAGCCAATTTAAATAGGCCAGGGAGGGAAGAAGCCACAGATTACACTGGGGACTGCACGAAGTCACACACAAAGAAGGCCTGGGCCAGTGCGGGGTAAGGGCACCAGCTCTTAGGAACGTGGGTCCCCCTAGCATTGGAGTTAATGAGGCCATTGGTTCACTTATTTTCCTTCCCAGAGATTATCATGATCAATTTGCATGATGATTATGGAAAAAATTAAAACACTATTCCCAAAGATCAAGTTAATATAGGCCTTAGAGACTTAGAACTTCCTGGAGGAGAAGGGTATATTTTTCTCCAAAAGGGGGAAAAGCAGTTGAGATGAACTACAGTTTAGTTCAAAGAAGCAGTGGTGAATTCCTCTCCCCCACCCCCCTTTTTTAATTCATAGCATCTAACATCTCTATTAAGCCCTTGAGAACCTTTCTCCTTTAAGAGCCTATAATGAATTTAATACAAATTCAAAGGGAAATAAAAGAAGCCAGGCAGGGTGGGGGCTGGGGGATCAGAATGAAGAAGTGAAAAGTATATGAATTTGAGGAATCCTCTTGTGGTTGAAGAGCCATTTGCTCCACCTTCAGCCAGTGACAGATTCTACGTTTTCTAGGTTCAAACGAAAAATCATTTTTCCTTTGATAACTCAGGATCGCCTAAGAGATAGACATCTACAGCATCACACTCTCTCCTTAGGAGCCAAATATCTAATCGTTAGGGTCTCACTAAAGTTAACTGCCCCACATACCAAGCAATTCCTTTTTTAGTTCCGTTTTTACCCCGGTCCCTTGTCGTTTACATGAAACTTGATCCTGCTTATTTTTCCTTCTAGAGAGACTTGCATTTTCTGCTCCATAGAGAAAGCATCTGACCACGTTGGTAGCTGGTCTGGAGGATGAAACCTATGCAGATCTGCATTCTTGAGATTTCTCCCCATGTTACTACTATGAAATGGGATAGATAAATGCAAAACTGTGCAGCTCTTCCATCTTTTAAGGATTTTACTTTTAGCAACTAAACTATCTTTACAGAATAAGCAAAAGGAAAATAGTTAAACCAACAAATATTCTGTATCACAGCTAACTTTTCCTACAAGCTATTCTCAACTTCTCTATTTCATCTCCATTCCCTAATCATGGGGAATCCCATATGTATAAAGACATATCTATCCTTCTTTAATAATTTGTGTCACCTCAGTTGCTCCATGCTTTTCTCCTAATCCATGTCACCGTTGATTCCTCATAGTTCATGGTCACAAAATCTAAGAAGCAAACAAGCAAAAAAATGTGGCAGTTTATGTCCAGCAAACACAGAAGGAATGAAATATGTATTCTTTCCATGATTGACTTAGAGGAAGAAACATTTTAAGAGGAGAAAATAAGCCTGTTGTGATGACTTTTAACATTTTATCTGTAACTTATCCATTAAGTCTATCCAATGACTAAAGTAATCTTATTGAAAATGTAATGCCATCATTCTAGGCACAACAGTGACTGTAATAAATTTAGTTTGCAAACATTTACTGAGTATGTATGTTGGGCCGAGCACCATGTGAAGTGCTAGCAGGGTCACCATGAACGGTTGTGTGGGTTGTGCACAGTACAAGGGTGCCCAGCTGAAGGGGCAGCTGATACCCAGCTTGTTCTCTAACCAAGCAGAACACCCAGGTGCTGGCTACACCGACTTTAAGGAAAGGTGGCCTTTTTATAGTTTATTTGTCCCAAAGGGTACAGTTTTTTGATAACCGTATTTGACTAAATGAGCTCAGGTCTAGGGCAGCCAGGAGCTTGTAATCTAGTGGCAGATAATTTCAGTGAAGGGTGATATAAATTACCTGAAAAGCAGTCTTGATGAGATAAAAGGTAAACAGCGAGGTAGTCATCACTTCCCCTTTTACAGTTTCTCTATCTGGTCTTTTTAACAAAGCACAATCACGCGGTTATGTTCAATCTTCTCAACTCCACTAGGCAGGAGTCCAAGTGTCCTGTTTGCGACTGAGGAAAATAAGGCTCAGAGAAGTAAATTAACTTACTCCAGGCCACTCAGCAGCTAATAAGTGACCCCAAGACTCCATGTCCTCCCAAGGTAGAGGGACCCAGAAGTAGGGCGGAGAGCTCTGTGATTGGGGTGGGGTTGGAGCTGAAACCCAGTGGCATCAGCACTGATCTCCAATGCCCAGCACTATGCTTGGCACACGGTGGACCCTCAAGAAGTATTTATTGAACTGAACTCAGTAAGGAAGCCTGGAGAACCAACATTTCTTGAGCAGGTCCAGGAAGTTCCTAAGATGCCACATGTAAAAGGTGCTTGCTCTCAGGGTGTCCCCTCTCCCATCTCCCTAGTCCCTCACCCTACTCCTCCATCCCTCCCTGCATTCTCCTATCAACGTTCCATGGTTTGGGGACTTTCATTGCCAAGCCTGGTGGACAAGGCTGAAATTCAGACAACTCACTGAAGTCTCCACTCTCCCCTGCCCATTGGCCCTCCATCGGGTTCACTACCGTACCTGCACAAAGAGACAGGAAAGCCCTTTGAGGAAAGCTTCCCATCCATCTTCTTGGTGGTCTTCCATGCCTTTGCCAATAAGGTGGTCTGCTTCGCAACACACTTCTATATATTTGACATTTGTCATAAAACCCAGGTGAGGCATATCTGTCTTCTGTTAAAATAAGCCATTCTACAAAGGCATTTCCTCTGTTGTTTGGGCACCACCAGAAATAATTATTGACATATTGTCTGCATGTCTACCAGCCCTATTAATAGGAGTGGTTTCCCTATCAGAGAAACAAGAGTAACACTTATGGGACCAGAAGGAGACAGCATGATATGAAAACCTGAAGGGGAAGCTGTAGTTGAAACGACTGGCTTGAAACAAATACCTTCCTTTAACATCTTTCAAAAGTTAGTGACTGTGGCAACACAGCTGTTTCTCTGAGATGGGGCATGAATTTTCTCAGAACACTTTACTCAGATGAGTCTTAGGTTCACACAGCACAGAAGGAAGTTGATGGAAGTTTTTCTGAGTGGCAGTGATTCCTCTTTAGAAATAGGATGGCTCAGCCTTCAAGGGAGGTTTCAGGTGGGTGAGAATCCTGGACACTTGGACTCTCATTACATACTGTGAATACAGGAGAGAAGCAGCAATCATTTCTGATCCTAATTGATCCCTTGAGAGGCACCCATGGAAGAAGCCTGTCTCAGTTCCCCAAAGACCTGCCAGTTGGAAAATCTTTCCCAAGATTACCAAAATCACTACTATGCTCAGAGCTGTTATAGCTCCTTTGAGCCTCTGTGGGCCAAGTACATATGGCAAAATATATAATGCTTCACCCTTGGGTAGAGAACGTGGGCATATGTACCTCTTCCAGCAGATCAGGAAGGAAGGAAAGGGATGACTTTTATAAAGGGAAAAGGACTTTAGAAAGACATATGCTAATTTAGCTGTATTTTTGTTGGGGTAAAAAAGGAGGACTCCTTTTCAAAGATATCTACAAATGTTTCCTTGTGGTGATAATTGCAACGGAAGTGATATTAGCACACCTAACAAAACATGTTACTTGAAACAAATATTTCTACTTAAGGGGAAAGAAAGACTTATCCAGCTGGATGAAGCTGTGGGTACTTTCTAGATTTAGATTCTGGGCCAGCCTGACTATCTGAGCAGCCCAAATAGCTGTTTGGTGGGTAGACAGGGTGGGGGGAGGGGGAGGGTTGATACATAATAAAGAATGTGAAGATGAAGAAGTTTCCTTTATTGAGGCCACCAGAGAGAACCAAGAAAATATCCAAAGATCCATGGTAAGAAATTTTGTTCTCTCAGCAGACCTAAACAGGATGTTTAAGAACAGAGAAAATTCATGCAGACAGGAGAGAGGCCCCCAAATATTGAATGGTGGACACTCAAAAAACTCTATTTCTAGTTAGCAACATTCTTTCTAAGTCCTTCTTCTCACCCAACACTTGAATGAATGCCAGACATTTTTGTTTGCACACACATAACCTGCTTGCTGCATGCCTACATGAGAAGTAGACTGTCTTGTTCAAACAGGAATAAATTGTTGAAAGAAATATAAGTGCTTAAGTGTCTTCTTCAGGACTGGGAAATCATCTATCATTTGGACTTTGAGTTGCAGCATTGTAAAGAGGAAACCTGTTCCTTGCAATTATGCTGCTAAACTAGGAATAAAGACCTCTGTCGCAAGAGATGCTTAAGCAGTATGTGGATGAGAGATTAACTCTACAAGAGGCAGAGGAAATCGTCTATTTCCCCTTGCCCAACCCACTAAACTCAAACCACCCAAAACTGTCAGTGGATTTTAAATGAGAGGAAGTGGCTAACTTGATGATCAATAACAACATTGACCGTTCAGGCTGTTAAGATAAAGGTAATGTAAGTCATGCTTCTAACTATGGGTAGGTCATTTGCAGGAATCAAAACAGCACCAGCAGTGACAGTTGTCTCAGAAGGATCAGTCTTTAATGTTCTAGACCACATGTCTGCAAAGCAACAAGTAGCCATCTCATCTCAAGTGGGCATCCATGTCTTCACGAAAGGTGGAGTTCTACTGCTTTACCAGAGTTGGAGTCAGACAAACATGTCAACGTTGGCCAAGATTCCCAGCCTTCTGAATTCTGGGAAAGGACTGTCATTCCTGAGTTTGTGATGTGTTGTAGCCTAACAGCCTCCGGTGTAAATGGTTGCTAAACATCAGGGCCACCAGCAGGCATTCTGAGATCTTCAGAGACTAGGAGCCTCTCACACGTGCTTCCTTTCCCTTTCATGTGTAAAGGACCTCCACAGGATGAATGCCCTGAGTTCAGTGTCAGTGATCATGGATGTCGTGCCAGGAAGGTTGTTCATTTTGCACTAGCAGCCACTGGGAGATTGACACACTATAGAACATTAAGTACTTTTCATATCAAGGCTTTAGCATGTTGCTTACTTTGGGTAGTCGGGGAGATCGATTCCACTGAATGTCGTCTACATGTAGCAGATGTACTGTGGAAGAAATATCCCACCTTCATGCCAGATTTTGACATATTGTCTGAGGTCCATGTTAGGAGGGAATTGGTGGCTTTTTTAATAAGACTGAGTATAAGGCAATATACTGTTTCTCCTTGAGAAACTGGCTCACCTCTACCATGTGGGCAAAGAGCTGGGTTCTGATCCCGGGGACTGCTCCGGCATGTGCTGCCCATGTGCAGAGAACGAAACAATTTCCTATCTGCAAAGGATGCCTTCTCTTGTTTCAATGTTATTGCTTCCCCATAAAGGTCTGTACAAAGCCTCAGCATGCCTCTTGGTATGCTATTTTTTTTATTGAAGTATAGTTGATTTACAACGTTGTGTTAGTTTCAGGTGTCCAGCAAAGTGATTCATATATACATATATATATATATAATATTATTTTTTCAGATGCTTTTCCATTGTAGGTTATTACAAGATATTGAATGTAGTTTCCTGTACTCTAGAGTAGGTCCTTGTCATTTATCTATTTTATATATAGTAGTGAGTGTCTGTTAATCCCAAACTCCTAATTTTTCCCTCCTCACCTTGGTATGCTATTTTCATTTCTGCAATTGTGATTCTGTAATTCATTATATTCAGCACAAAAAGCAAAAGACACGTGTTCAGGTTTTATGTTAACAAAGTCCTTCCCCTTGACTGGCTGCTATTTAAACACTCTAAGACCACACGCTTCTCCCATGTTGTCTTCATCTGCTTAAGCCTGAATCTGTGCCTGTAGGTGGGGAATGACTGGATACTATTACCCTGATAGCTGATGATAATATTTCTACATCCACTGTTAAGCTTCTTAAGTTTCTTCTTCACTTGAGGAGTGTTTAGCATATCGTTTTCTAAAGACCATCCTCGGTGTGCCTTAGGTAAAGTACGATTCAATACCACGTTCGTGGGAGATTATCTAGGACTAAGCTGCTGAGTGAATATCTCAGCTCCCCTCAGCCGGTCTCTCCATAAATGCACCTTTATAAACCTCTCAGGGGCAAACTGGGTCACTTGATGTTGTTTCAGAACATCTGGAAAATAGTCATTGGGGTGGGGAGGGCTATAAAAGCATTTTGTGCTGAGGCTCCGGGGATCTCAGGAAAACACGGATGTGACACACACCAAATGATTCTAAAACGTCCACTTGTTTGTAAGTACCTGAACTACTCATTATCTGCTCTGACTTCACATAAGAGGGGTTTGACAAGGACGCTGAGTTCAGATCTGTGTTGTGGCTCCCACACAAGCTTCAAATCCCTTTTCTGGCATTTTTAGGCAATCGAGAAGCAGACTGCAGTTGAGCGGAGCTGAATCTCATTTCGCATGCCTCCCCAGAGTGAGCAGAGGACCGAGGCACCAACAACAAGAGCCTCCAAGCGACCAGCAGGTAACCACACAATAGATAGGACATCGTCTCTGTTTGTAGGTATTCCCCAAATATGACCAGGTATGTAAAGCAGCCAGAAAATGGATTGTCCTTCCTTAGGCACTTCCTTCATTGGTTGCAATACTTCTTCACAGGGAGAGGTTTAGACATTTCGGGTATAAAAAGTCCTTCCTTAAACATCTTGAATTCCAAGCCGGGGAACTTCTTAAGTGATTGAGTCATGTGTTTTATGGTTCTCACTTTCCTTAAAATATTAGTTAAGGAAACAAATGAGAGCTTTTCTTTAAGGGGCGCAGTGAGAGCTAAACTGGCTGACCCTCCATGCTAGCTATATTGTACTTTCCTCCTTGATTAGCACGGGTACCAGGCTCTTCCTTCAAATTAAGACAATATGCTTGAAGTGATGAACCGTATTGGCCATCTATCTTCCTTTTGTGATCTGGCTCTCATCGAGCTGAAATGAAGCCATTTCTTCTGCCTGTGGCTGATTAAACACAGAGTAAGTCCTAAGGAGGCTCTAATGATCCTCCACAGAGCCTGCGTCAGCCCAGCCCGCACCTGCAGGCTTCGGCTTCTCCACTTCCATCAGAAAATGAAGCATCTGTTTCAGGGAGGTGGTATCTTTTTATCATCCGGTGTATCACTCTGGTCAGAGTGGATGCAGCTCATTTGGTACCCAAGGCTGCCTCCCGTGCCACAGGTAACAAATTGTCCCTCAGGAAGTCTTGTTCTCGTCAGGGGTGAAAGGACACAACTTTGGGTAAAAATCTGTGACTGGTAAAAGTCTCCATGGCTCACAGCCCATGGTCTTCTTTTAAGCAAAACAGGTTGGGAAATGACAAGAGGAATCTTTTAAATAAACCAATCCTTTGTTCATCAACTCATTGATTCTTTTATTCATTCATTTCATAAACACTCATCAGACACCAGCTATGAATGGAGCCCTGTGCCAGGAACTAGAGCTAGAGCATGGACATGGCCCCTGGAGGTTACATCCTAGTGAAGAGACAGACATTAAACAAGTAATGATGAGTTAAGTACTTAATTACCACTGTGAGGAGTATCCCAAATAATAAAGGACTCTGGGAATATATAAGAGGGGGACTGACGTTTTCTGGAGTTCCGGGAAGACTCCCTGGGGAAGTGACATTTAAGCTGAGACCTCAAAGACAAGATCGAGTTGTGAGTTCATAGAAAGCCACAGGGTACAGCATGTTCAAAGGTCCTGGGGTGGAAAGGTAATGTTTAAATCATCCAAGCACTCAAAAACCCAGTGAGAGGGAGAGTGGCTAAAAAACAGGACTGACAATGTGGGCGGGGATCAGATCAAGCAGGGCTATTTTAGGCTGAGTTAAGGAGTTAGAATTTTATCCCAAAAGTTTGATTGGAACCAGTGGTTTGTAAGCAGGAAAGTGAAATTGTCATTACCATGATAGAACCTTACTACCATTTTTGAGTAGTGGTAAAGTTGCACTTTCCTTGCCAGGCACTGTACAGATTTGTAATTTATGATCTCCAATGGTTCCAGCATTCCATTGAGGTGAGAGGAAACTGAGGCTGAATGAGGGTAAGATCACACCAGATCACACAGCTGGCAGTGTGGGACCAGGTCCTGGCCAGGCCAACCCCACACAGACTGACTCTTAACCTGCTAAGCATTTGTGACACTTATATAACATTACTTTGTCCAACTCTATGACACTTTAGGAGAATTTACAATTTATTTATTGATAATGTTCAAACGATGATAGCTCCATTTAAATCATAAGAGAACTAAAAATAGTAGAGCTAACTTACCTTGTCCCTTAGAAAGGAATCTTGGCACAAAGGTATTAAATTAGTGCCATGTAGAAGCTAAAAGCCCAAGATCTGGAATTAGATTGACTTGGGTTCAAATCTCAGCTTGTCCAGTTCCTGACGGTGTGATCGAGAACAGGGGGACATGGAGACTGATGCTCGGTTTCATTCTCTATAAATGGATATGTGAACACCGAGTTCACTTGGTTGTGGTGAGGATTAAATGAATAGTTATGCAAACCACTTTTCTAACTTTCTGAGGCCCCCCAATACACATTTGTCACTAACACCACCAGCACTGCCACCATCTTCATCATCATTATTATCGTCATAGCATCATCATCATGGTTACTTAACTAACTTGCCAGGTTAGTGGGACATTAAACATCCCACCTCTTTCTCCTAGCATGTGCTTTTTAGTCTATTGCAAGTGCATTGCTCATTTTCCAGCTCTCACATTATAGAAAGGAATGTGCACTAATCCCTGGCAGGTAGCTGAAAACCAAGAATGCCTAATAAGTCAGGCATCAAATAAACCCAAGAACATTTGAAAGCAGCACAAAGTAATTCCAAAACGACTTAACTGTGCAGAAGAAGATACTTGATGGAGATGAGTAGCTATGAAGCATTTTAAATGTAATTCCCCTTTTAAATAAGCAGCTATAACAGATGAAAGGAACCTGTTTTGCTTTGAAAACTGCTTTTTTGTCTTGATAGTTTTTTTTTAATTATATGAGGAATCAAATGGATTGGCTTTTACATGAACAAAAGTTTACATACAAATATTATATAAATTGAACATAGATGTTTATAGGTATAGGTGATGCAAATTCCTCCCAAAAGGATATCAAATATCTAAATCCAGGGCTTCCCTGGTGGCGCAGTGTCTGCCTGCCAATGCAGGGGACACGGGTTCGTGCCCCAGTCCGGGAAGATCCCACATGCCGCGGAGCGGCTGGGCCTGTGAGCCATGGCCGCTGAGCCTGCGCGTCTGGAGCCTGTGCTCCGCAATGGGAGAGGCCACAACAGTCAGAGGCCCGCATACCAAAAAAAAAAAAAAAAAAAAAATCTAAATCCAGGAAGATATCTGGGCAGGACCATCTATCTGCTCTCCTGATGGTTATCTAACACCCACCACACTATTTTTTTTTTGGCCACGTTGGGTCTTCATTGCTGTGCGTGGGCTTTCTCCAGTTGCAGTGAGTGGCGGCTACTCTTTGTTGGGTGCATGGGCTTCTCATTGCCGTGGCTTCTCTTGCTGTGGAGCACGGGCTCTAGGCACGTGGGCTTCAGTAATTGCAGCACACGGGCTCAGTAGTTGTGGCACATGGACCCTAAAGCATGCAGGCTTCAGGTGTGGCTTGCAGGCTTAGTTGCTCGGTGGCATGTGGGATCTTCCTGGACCAGGGATCAAACTCGTGTCCTCTGCATTAGCAGGCAGATTCTTAACCACTGCGCCACCAGGGAAGTCCCAACACACTATTCTTGGTGTTAGTTATAGACAAATTTACACAGCAGATCCACAAAAATTACTTACTATTAAATGAAACGAGGCCTGTAAGAGCCTCCTGTCCAGTGCTTGGTAACATATTCAACCTTTGATCAATGTTAGCTATTGCAATAATACAAAAAAAAAAAATTCGGGTTAAAAAGTTTTTTGCTTTTTCTAATTTTATTGAGATATGATTGAGCTATAACACTGTGCAAGTTTAAAGTGTACTGGTGATGATTTGATACACATGTATACAGCAAAACATACGTGTGCATGGTAAGATCATTTAAGATCTACTCTCCTAGCAATTTTCAAGTATATAATGCAGTATTGTTAGCTATAATAACCATGCCATACATTAGATCCTTGGAAATTATTCATCTTATAACTGGAAGTTTGTATCCTTTGACTAACATCTCCCCATTTCTCCAAGCCCTCAGCCCCTGGCACCAGCATTCTACTCTTTGTTTCTATGAGTTTGACTTTTTTAGGTTCCACATATAAGTGGGATCCTTACAGTATTTGTCTTTCTCTGTCTGACTTATTTCACTTAGCGTAGTTCTCAAGGTTTATCCATAGTGTTGCAAATGGCAGGATTTCCTTATTTCTCGTAGCTGAATAATATTCTATTGGGGAATATTATATGTATAATATATCTCACATCTTCTTTATCTGTTCATCCATTGATGGACACCTCGGTGCTTCCGTATCTTGGCTATTGTGGATAATGCTGCAAGGAACATGGGAGTGCAGACACCTCCTCAAGATCCTGATTTCATTTCCTTTGGATAAATACCCAGAAGTGGAATTGCTAAATCATAGAGGAGTTCTATTTTTTATTTTTTGAAGAGCCTCCATACTCTTTTCCATAGTGGTTGCACCAATTCACATTTCCATCAACAGTGCAAAAGTGTTCCCTTTTCTTCACATCCTCACCAACATTTGCTATCGCTTGTCCTTTTGTTAATAGCCATCCTAACAAGTGTGAGGTGATATCTCATCATGGTTTTCGATTTGCATTTTCTTGATTATTAGTGATGTTGAACACCTTTTCATGTACCTGTTGGCCATTTTTATGTTTTCTATAGGAAAATATATATTTAGGTATTCTGACCATTTCTTAATTATATTGTTTGGGTTTTTTTGCTGTTGAGTTGCAAGAGTTTCTTAAATATTTTTGATATTAACTCCTTATCAGATATATGGTTTGCAAATATTTTCTGTCATTCAATTTTCATTTTGTTGATTGTTTATTTTACTGTGCAGAAGCTTTTTAGTTTGATGTAGCCCCACATGTTTAATTTTGCCTTTGTTATTTGTACTTTTAATGTCTTTTCCAAAAATTTATTGCCAAGGCCAGTGTCAAGAAGACTTATCCCTATGTTTTCTTTTAAGTGTTATGGCTTTTGGTCTTATGTTTAAATATTTAATCCATTTTGAGTTATTCTGAGTTAATTTTTGTGGGTGGTGTGAGATAGGGTTCTAATTTTATTCTTTTGCACATGATTATCCAGTTTTCCCAGCACAATTTATTGAAGAGATTAGCCTTTCCCTGTTGAATATTCTTGGTTCCTTTGTCAAATATTAGTTGACCATATATGCAAAGGTTTATTTCTGGGCTCTGGATTCTGTTCCATTAGTCTATGTGCTCATTTTTATATTAGAACCATATTGTTTTGATTTCTATAGCTTTGTAATATAATTTGAAATAAGTAAATGTGATGCCTCCCGCTTTGTTCTTTCTCAAAATTGCTTTGGCTATTCAGTCTTTTGTGGCTCCATATGAATTTTAGGATTTTTCTATTTCTGTGAAAAGTACTATTGGAATTTTGATATCTGCATTGAATCTATAGATGGCTTTGGATACTATGGGCATTTTAACAATATTATTTCTTCCAATCTATGAATAAGAGATATCTTTCCATTTATTTGTGACTTCTTCAATTTTTTCATCCAAATCTTACAGTTTTCTGTGTACAGATTTTTCACCTCCTTGAATACATTTATTCCTATTGTTTTTGATGCTATTATAAATGGGATTTTTTTCTTTATTTCTTCTTCAGATATTTTGTTGTTGTTAATATATAAAAACACAACTGATTTATGTATGTTAATTTTTTATCCTGGAACTTTACTGAATACATTTATTAGTTCTAAGAGTTTTCAGTACAGAAACAGTTTTACTTTTTTCTTTCCAGTTTAGTTAACTTATTTATTTTCTTGCCTAACTGCTCTGGTTAGGACTTCTAGAACTATGTTGAATAGAAGTGGTAAAAGTGGGCACCCTTGTCTTATTCTCAGTCTTAGAAGAAAGACTTCAATGTTTCACCAAAAAGACTTTTAAAACCATCCAGTTTAATTCCTATGTGTTCACAGATGATGAAACTACAGTCTCAATAGGTCATAGAACTTTCAAAATATTT
The DNA here is from genome assembly GCF_937001465.1 of Orcinus orca. Lineage (NCBI taxonomy): Eukaryota > Metazoa > Chordata > Mammalia > Artiodactyla > Delphinidae > Orcinus > Orcinus orca. Next base: position 71,619,763 of record NC_064560.1, read on the forward strand.
CACCTCTACTAAGAACAGAGTCTATACCTGTTAGGACATGAAGAAGTTAAGGCAATCTGAGATCTGAGATAACCAGAAAGTTCCAACCTACTTAGCCCTCTGACAAAGTTGTTCTCATCTTATGGGACTCTTCTTTCATCACACTAATCCAACTGCCATTCCTTTCTTCTCATCTGCCCTTACTAGGTTATATGTTTCATTAAGGCAAGAACTGTGTATATGTCATTTTCCACACTATTCCCAGCATCAACACAGTCACCTGGCATGTAGTAGGTACTCAATATATTATTTGTGGAATTGGATAGAAACATATCGGCATGTAGCACAATGCCAAAGTTCAAGCCAAATTGCTACATTGTCCATCCCAGAATTATGTGCAGGACTTAGCTAAATGTTAAGCCTCCTCACTGAGACTCTGAGAGATAAGAACATTTGTTAGATAAATGTTTGTAACCCAAAGATACAAGGTGGCATGTGCCCAATAAGCCATGCTTATTGTGACTGACTCATTCTCAGTACAAATTCCTGTCTATCTGAGAGATAACTCAGTCTATAGTGAATGAGACCAGGTAAAAGGTAAAGATGGTCCAGCAACTCAAGGGCTGAACCTGAAGCTTAAGGAAAAATGGCTACACACTGGAGACCACTTTCAGGCAGAGATGCATTTCCACTGCCATCCATGCATCCAGTGCATTTCCATTGCCAATCACACTGAGGTTTTGCTCATGGCTATCTTAAATGTAGTTGGATACTCCCTCTAGTCCTGGAAGTGACGTGACAGAGGTGAGGAAGAAGTCCTGTGTCTTTGTAGGAAAGCTTCTATCAACTGCCTGACACCTGAACTCAAATATAAAATTTGTCAGCAACACTTTTCCCACTGCCTTTCATGGTAAGGCTCCTTCCACTCAAAATGTCCAGATGGGGGACACAAAAAAATGGATGCAGTTAGACATGGAGGGAATCAAAGATCACTTGCTCTCTCTCTGAGACTTAATCATCTGTGAAACAAAGGATTCTAAGACTTGCCCAATCCACCTCACTAGATGGTTTAAAGCACTACGGACAGATGTCTTCAGGAAGATAAGGTCTATACAATTATAAGCTGGTGTTTCTTTCTTGAAAGCCTTCCACTAGGTGTTACAGGGTTAACAAAATGAAAAAAACCACACAGCCCTGCTCTTCAAGGCACTTACAGTCTAGTACACACATGCGAGCACAGTGAGTTAAAAAAAAATTTATACACACACAGACAGTTGTTATTTTATCAAATATCTCTGTAAAGGAATCCATTATAGAACACACTGAAGCACAAATGAAATAATCTTTGTTTGATTGATTTTGAATACCCTTAGACCATTTCAGTCAAATAAGTATATAAAATTGTACACTTTTAGGAGAGAGGAATAAAGAATATATAAACAGGGCCCTTTATGTGAAATTCTATATAAGTCAACTCAGAATCAGACATAACTAAAATGGAATAGGAAGATGTGTCCAATTACATATCTGCCTCTTACTTCCTTTACAGCATCAGTATTCCATAAGTCCACAAGATCACAGCTTGACCGACAGAGGTCATACACAGAGCAGAGGATTTGTACTGATGAAAAGTTTATTTTTTTCCCTTATCAAAAAACAGGCATATTTGATTGCCAAAAGTGCTTAAAGTGGATTATATCTACATTTGACTTTGTGTTAAGTACAGAGACAGAAATCTCTAAAATTTATAAACAAGTTTCTCTCTTCCTTCAGAGTTCGAAGCAAAAAACAACTTGCACTGTATCTCAAACATACTACAGCTTGAATGTTACAGGGACATAAAATTTATTTATTGTTGCTGTAGCTCAAATTTTCCATCCTACTACATGTACAGAGTTGGAGTTTACCAAAATAGCATCAGCAACACTGCCAACAAGATCCTATAACCTTAACACAAAGTAAATATGAAAGTAGAAAAGAAATGTAACCTTTTTAAAGTTCTCTCTATGCAAATACCATGCAGAAGTCACTGACTACTGAAAACTGCACATCTCTTCAATATCTGAACCACCCCGAAAAATCATCATGGCAAGCTTGTTATTTTGATCTTTCACAGATTTCTTTAAATTCCTATTCACTTTCTGTGATGGTCTGTGTACCTACAATCATCATCTATTAATAGTACATTTCTTAAGAGTCCCATACAGGCATAACCACAAAATCACAAAAAGAGCTTTTTTATAAAGTTTCTGGGGCTATTTGTCTTTGAATACTCACTCTATGATCAAGTCATCTTCTAAAATGATCATTAAAATGAAAAATACATTCAAAATATATAAAGAACAAATACAAGTTAAGAGCAAAAAAAACCCCAACAATTTGATTTAAAAATGGGCAGAAGATCTGAACAGAGTTTCCAAAGAAGACATACAGATGGCCAACAGGTACGTGAAAAGATGCTCACCATCATTTATCATCAGGGAAATGCAAATCAAAACCACAATGACATGTCACCTCACACCTGTTAGAATGGCTATCATCAAAAAGACAAGAAATAAAAAGTGTTGGCAAGGATGAGGAGAAAAGGGAATCCTTGTGCACTGTTGGTGGGAATGTAAATTGGTGGAGCCACTATAGAAAACAGTATGGAGGCTCCTCAAAAAAATTATAAATAAGGTTTCCCTGGTGGCGCAGTGGTTGAGAGTCCGCCTGCCGATGCAGGGGACACGGGTTCGCGCCCTGGTCTGGGAGGATCCCACATGCCGCGGAGCGGCTGGGCCCGTGAGCCATGGCCGCTGAGCCTGCGCGTCCGGAGCCTGTGCTCCGCAACGGGAGAGGCCACAACAGCGAGAGCCCTGCATACCGCAAAAAAATATATATATATATAACTAGAACTACCCTGTGATCCAGCAATCTCACTTCTGGGATTTTTTCCAAAGAAACTGAAAACACTAACTCAAATAGATTGATGAACGTCCATATTCATTGCAGCATTGTTTACAATAGCCAAAATATGGAAACAAACTCTCTCTATAGATATATTGCCATTTATGACAACATGGATGGACTTTGAAGGTATTATGCTAAGTGAAATAAGTCAGACAGAGAAAGACAAAAACTGTTATGATCTCTCTTATATGTGGAATCTAAACAACAAAAAGAACAGCAACAAGCTCACAGATACAGAGAAGAGATTAGTGGTTGCCAGAGGCACGGGGTGGGGGGTAAGAGAAATGAATGAATGGGGGGGGTTGGTTTAAATAAATCGAATAATTTTAATTAAAAAATGAAATATACTAACAGTAGCAAAATAAGTATTGAAACTCATGGGACCACAAACTCCCTATCTTGCTACCCCATTTATTTGAACCCTTTATTAGCATGAGTTCATGTCCAACATTGGTTGGGAGTCTGAACTGAAAACGAAGAACTTTGGAGCACAGGCATCCATGATGACACTGGAGGCCAGGTAGATGGAGCAGGATGCTGTGTATTTCCCAGGCAGTGCCAGAAACTCAGTCTTACCTTCTATCAAGACACTGCAGGATGAGGCTAAAGGGGCTGATTTGACGAAAGCCATTGTGAGACTCAGGTCCAAGATGTGTTGCCTCCAAGCTGAAGTGATGAAGTGTGACACAGATCGAGGAACCTCCCACAGCCTACCTCAGACCCTGCAGCAGCTCTGACTCCCAGCCACGGATAACGGCTGAGCCCAGCAGAGCCCAGATGGAGCTATGGAAGGGACCAGGCATGCACACGGGGTCCTGCTGGTGGCCAGGCAAGGCCCTCAAGAACTATTAATGTTAATTTGACTTCCTGGGTGCCAGTTAATTGAGACCCAGGAACATCCAATTTCCCTTCCTGTATGGAATATGGAGTTGAACATGCATTCCCCACCTGAAACCTATGAGCAGTATTTGTTAAGTCTGGAATACTTAGCAGAAAGTTACCTAAAATGTTCATTGATAACATGAAGCGTGTCCCTGTGGTTCTTTCTCTAATATAGACTCTCCACCTCCAACACTAATACACCTCTTCTATGTATTACCAAATAATTCTGCTGCATATCTTTTTAATATTTATTTTTTATAGAAGTATAGTTAACTTGCAATATTGTGTTAGTTTCAGGTGTACAGTAAAGTGATTCAGTTATACATATATACATATATATCTATTTTTTTCAGCTTCTTTTCCCTTCTTTACAAAATATTGAGTATAGTTCCCTGTGGTATACAGTAGGTCCTTGCTGGTTATCTATTTTATATATAGTAGTGTGTGTATGTTAATCCTAAACTCCTGATTTATCCCTTTCCCCACCCCTTTCTCCTTTGGTAACCATAAGTTTGCTTTCTATGTCTGTGTCTATTTCTGTTTTGTATATAAGTTCATTTGTATCATTTTTTAAATATCCATACATAAGTGATATCACATGACATTTGTCTTTGTCTGGCTTATTTCACTTAGTATGATAATGTCTAGATCCATCCATGTTGCTGCAAATGGCATTACTTCATTATTTTTATGGCTGAGTAATATTCCATTGTATAAATACACTATATCTTCTTTATCCATTCATCTGTCGATGGACATCTAGGTTAATATAGCTTCTAAGGGTGTCTAATTTACTAGTAAGAAACTGCTTAAGAATTAGGAGAATCCGGCTCCCTGTCTTTTAAAATACATTCAGTTTTCATAAAACTTAAATATTATGGTTCATCTTCTTATAATGATTGGCATACATAATTAGGAGAATCCAGCTCCCTGTCTTTTAAAATACATTCAGTTTTCATAAAACCTAAATATTATGGTTCATCTTCTTATAATGATTGGCATACATAATTTTGTGTCAATATCTAAGTCTAGAATTTGGTGCTTACTTTGTGATGTACAATTAATATTGATAATATAGAATTAAGTACTCTTGATAAGCTACTCTAAGAATCTAGGTACAGAATAGATCAGTAAATCAATGATACAAAGAAAAGAGCACTTCTTGAATTTTTTTTACTGTTGCAATGTCAGAAGTCACTTAGAAACAGAACTACATGAGCAACTTAAACAAAGGAGAAAAATCCAGAACTCAGTATTTCTTCCAGCTTCTTGTAGGAGCTCTGACAAAGGGGAAATAATCTAAATAATCTAAATCTAAATAGAAAGTTTTGTTTTATAAGCTTGTTGGTTTGTTTGGGTTTTTTTATGCAAGAGACTGTTAAAATTTACACTTGTAAATTTGTATGAATCTTCCCTTTCACATCATCATTGTCCCCTTAGCAGTTAATAAGGAAGCTGTGTTTTCCCTGAATTAGATAAAACAATATCCAGATTCAAAATAAAAAGATGGAATTACTAGCAAACTTTGCTAAGTTAGTAAATCAAGGCCTTTTCTTATTCTTTGTATAAGGTCAAAAATGTGACATTCCAGGCTTCACTGGTGGCGCAGTGGTTGAGAGTCCGCCTGCTGATGCAGGGGACACGGGTTCATGCCCCGGTCCGGGAAGATCCCACATGCCACGGAGCGGCTGGGCCCGTGAGCCATGGCCACTGAGCCTGCGCATCCAGAGCCTGTGCTCTGCAACGGGAGAGGCCACAACAGTGAGAGGCCCGCCTACCGCAAAAAAAAAAAGTGACATTCCCTTAAATGATACAATTGAGGATCTTTACCCAGTTGTTAATTCAGAAGTATGTTCCTGTGCAAAAGAAAAAAAAAGTATTTACCATGGATTCATGGATTCATATTTTAGCATTTCTGAAAGCATGCCTTTGTGAAAAAATTCCCTAAACAAAGAAAACCTTTACCTGTGTCAAATTCAACAATCTGCTTACGTTGGTAACATGAAACACAAGCTCCTCTTCCAGGAGCTCCAACTTTGAGAATAGTTTAAGTGACCAATGACATAAAAAATGAGTTTGCTTTAGACCTTTCTTTTTGGTAGCCATGACATAGTAAGGAAAGGATAAAGAAAGACACTTGTCAAAGTAATACAGTATTTCACGTCCGCTGATTAGGTCTGTTCACAAGTGTAACAGCTGTAACCAAGGTCTTATTACGCAGTTAAAAATTCCGATTTTGATGAAAGGTATTGGACCAGGCCACATTTGTGGTAAAAATGTTTTCCTTTTTTTTTTTTAACTCTTCTGCCAAAACAAATGAATTTCTCAGTCACTATATGTGATACTACAATAGAATCAGTGGATCTTGCCAAATATGGAAATCTTCTAAAAAACTGCTCTTATCAACTTGGAAGAAGCCAAAAAGTGAAATGGATATTGTGACGCCCTGTAGACTCACGATATCACATTGGATGAGGCATGTGAAAGTACTTTGTAAATGATAAATAAAGCACTACAAGCATGCAAATTATTCAAACTACCTGTAAAGCTTCCTTCATGATGATGATGGTGATGGTAACAATAATAATAATAGCTATCACCGATTGAGTGATTTTTATTATATGGCAGCAACTATGCTAAGCACTTTCCATGTATTTGCTTATTTATTACTCACAACAATTGGTTAATGTTAGACTATCATTATCTCCATTTTACAGAGGAATACTAAAAGCTCAGAGAAGTTAAGAAAATTGCCTTAGGTCACACAGCTCATCAGCCTATGACATTAAAGTAGTTCTTCACGCCCTCATGCAAATACAAGTGTTGGTAAAGAATTCATGGATTAGGTCTAGTTATGTTATGTGATCCAGGTAACCCCACATATGGTCATATTACTTTTTAGTTACTGAAGAAAAAGGACACATACACATGTACACATACATGCAAACTTATTCAGATTCCCAGAGATATGTCAAGTATCCTTGAACTAACACATAGGTGTGTTCTCTTGATTTGACAATGATTCAAATGAGTCATGTGATTTTGTTCTGCAAAGGCTCTTTCTAGCATAAGGTAAGCATGTACTAAATGTTTGATAAACATGTGTTTCCCAGCTTGGCAGTATTTGCCTTACTTGCCTGGCACGTTATTCAGAAATCTTTGGTTTGCAAATGACAAAAAGTCAACTCAAACCAGCTAAAAGCAAAAGAGGAACTGATTTGCTCATGTAAGTGAAGAGTCTAGAAAGCTCTGGTTCCCAGCATGGCTGGATGCTAGCACTTGGGCATGTCTTGTCCATCTCACTGCTGCTCCGGCTCTACTCTGCCTTTCTCTTCCTTGGCTTCCTTCTCAGTCAGCTTCTCTTCACCAGCAGTTATTGGATTATATATGGCTGCTCTAGAGATGTCAGCACTTCTCTCTTTATATCACCAACTAAAGTCCCAAGGAAGCCTTGAGTTGGCATAGCCTGCATCATACACCCATCCTGGAACTGACCACTGCCTTCAGAGAGATAAGGCATCTGATTGGCCAACCAAGAAGGAGGAAGAGGAACAGAGGAAAGGAGGAGAAAGAATAAGACAAGAAGAAGTTGGTGATAAACTGAAGGGTGACACAAGAGTAGCCTTTCTTAGTCCAGAGATATCTTGCTGATTTTTAGTTTCAATATTATCTCAAAAACTTAGCTTCCAAGAAATGAAGTGAATGATAGGTTATTCCATCCTCTTGTTAGATTACATTCTGTATTTGTGCTGTCTTATTTATTATATTTAAAGGAAATGGACACAGAGCTTTGAAGAGGGCAAGGCTTATATGGATGTTGCCATTCAGGAGGGAAATTGTTTCTTTCCCTGCTTCATTATACTTGGTGATAATTATGATCCGTACCTCGGTGACAATTATACCATTCCAAGAAATCCACATTCGTCTTCCAATTCGTAAATTAACAAAAGGACACTAGAGAGTGTGCCCTGTTACACGTTTATAATCTTTTTGTCTCAGACTCTATGAACATGATGGGAGTTTCCCTGTGATCCTTTCTCACACAGTCATATCCTTCTGCCCTATTGCACACAAAGGTCTCATTGATTGGAAGGGCAGCTACACTGATGTGCAGGGCCAAAGGGTTAAGGATCCAGGAAATTCCCAACTGGTTTAACAGGAATGGGCACCACACCTTCTTGAAGCTCTACAGTGACCAAGTCACAAAAATTGGGTCCACCATGAGAATTGGGGAAACTCAGGGAAGTGCCTTCAGGCGACAAGGGTCTGTGGAGATTGAGAGCTCGGATAAGGGCAAATGAGTATCTCACGCTGCTCTGCTACATTCTAGTCTTGCATTTTTCCTAAGACTTCTTCTCACCCAAGGGGGTGGGGGGAAGTGAAGAGAGAAATGGAGAGCCATTCCACAGCCACATAGGTGCCCATCCTCATGCCCTGATCCTAAATCCCCCACAGCACTACTCTTATTAGACACTCTCCCTTCCCTTTGAGACAGGCTGGGACCTGGGACCCTCTGCTGCAGTGCTTGCACCTGGACAAATGTCTCCTCAAGCAACAAAATACAAAGAAACTATAAGGGACTAAAAATAACTGTGTGCATGTGCAGTTGGGACAAATTCTGGACAACAAGATACAAAGAGACCAAAAAGCCCAACTGCCACTTCTGAAGAGCCAGGAAAAAAAGCAGGGTACTGCACATGCCCCCTGCACACACCACCACCAAAGGGGTGGGCAAAACACCTAAGCCAGCCCTCTGGCCCAACCCTTGGACCCGCCCTCACCCTCACCCCATATAAGGGACCAGCTCTCCTGCCCCCCCCTCAGGGAGCAAGCTAGCAAAGAAACCTGTTACCTGTTCTTGCTGCCCCCTGCTGCAGCAAGGACTCCAACAAAGCCTTGCCTGAATTCGTTGTCTGGCCTCTGATCAGTTTCTATTGATTAAGGAGGCCAAGGACTCTGGTCAGTAACACCTTGACTCTTTTCTTGATCTCTCCTTTTTCTTTTAGATCCAGAGGCAGAACGCCAAATAAGTCATACTCCTCTACTGATAACACACTATCATTATAAATTTGTACCAAGCCCTTCCCTCATTGTTTATTGCCTTTTATCCCATTTCCCTTCCCCATTTTCCTCTCCAACCCATCACCACAGCACTAGTAGATTTGATGATCTCCTTGAATTTCCATGTATCCTCATAAAACACGTGGTATGTCCTTGTGCTGTGTGTATGTATGTTCTTAACTTTTACAAATTATGTCCACAGACTTAGTTCTGTTTCTTTTTCTTTTTGTCCACCCAGCACAGTTTTTAAGATTTATCTAGATACTTCAAGCTGTTTTGCATGGTATTGCATGGTAAGCCTCATTATCTATTCCCCCGAGGATGAACCCCTATGTCGCCACCGTCCTCACTACCACAAACCACACTTTGATAAATATCCTGGTCCAGCCCCCTCAGGGACCTGTACGACAGCTTCTCTGAGCTCTACATCTGGGAGTGGGACTGAAGAATGGTTTCCATCTGGCTCTTCTGTCCTGACTACTCTATGCAACACCTACCACGGTGACAGTACCAGGTTCATATCATGTAAATGGGAGAATCTGAGGCTTAGAGAGGTTAAGTGATATGCCTAACCCCACAGAGCTGGTTCAGTGCTACAGAGTCAGGATTCAAAGCCAAGTTTCTCTGACTCCCAGGCTTGCTCCCTTCCACTGTACCACACTGCCTTCCACAGGGACCTTTTGATTCAATGACCTATACTAGAGGCAGCAGGACACAGAAACAGGCCAGGAAAAAGTATCCGTTCCTTTCACCAGACATCCATTCCCCCAGGGGCCTTCAAACCTGCAGGGAGAGCTAACCGTGCCACAGGGGCCTGGGTTCCCCAGCCTGGCCTGCAGCACTGTGTAATCAAAGGTGCGGGAGAGCCCCACTGGCTGGGGGCCAGGCAAGCTTAGCCCCGCCTCGCACCCCTGATGCAGGCAGATTAACAGCTGCCATCTGGCAAGCAGAGTCTTTCCATGCAAACTGCAAACCCCCCCTGTGGGTGAATCACTAGTGTGTCCAATACCAGTCAGGGCCAATAAAACTTTGATGGCTCTATTAATGAAGACGAAAACTTGAGATATGCCAAATACAGATCAAATGGCATCTTGGTAACATGATTATCTCTGAATTACTAGCTGCATAGTGAGACAGCCAAGCGACTAATCCTGGAGAAGGCTGGGTGCTTCGGATGCAGGAGACACTACTTCTTGCCTCCTGGGTGTTTTTTATTGCATCAAAGTAGTACTTTACTAAATGGAACACCTCAGAAGGCCCTCTTTTACAGAGAAGATTTAATTTCTTGAAGTTCTGAGGTTCCAAATTCAGAGTGGTCTGTAACAAGATGAGCAGGGACTACGTCAGGAAGAAACGAGGAACAAACACAAGAGTCTAGCAAATGTTCATGTCTACAGCATTGTTGATAAAATTAGCAGAAACAGCAGGATAGGAATGATAGAGAGGAAAGTAAAAGCCACAAGTCTCTCCTGCTTTCCTTTTATTTTAAATTTTAATAGTAGTTTTATTTAACTCAGTATACCAAAAAATGCCATCATTTCAATATGGATTCAATATAATAATTAATGAGGTATTATATATTCTTTTCCAAGACTAAGTCTGAAATTTGGTGTATATTTTACAGTTTTAGTACATCATAATAAGGACTTGCCACAGTTCAAATGCTCCGTAGTCTGGGTTGGGTTCCTCTTGCATTTCCATCATAACCTGTTTCTGTCATTCTTCCACTAGACTGTGTTCTTGAGATCAGGGACTCTGCTTTGCTTCCCACATCCCTAACACATAGTACAGTATACATAGTTGGTACTCAACAAATACTTTGTTACACAATGAAAAGGTGTCATTGAATGAGATAAAAGCCTTCATGCAGAGCAGAGGCTCTTTCCATTTCTGACTTTAGCTCACTATTATCTAGTAAGTTCTTCTATGCTAGTGTTTTCAATACGTGAGCTACCTTAATGCCTGTCATTTCTATGAGGTAGGCATTGTCATTCCTTTTTTCCTTATGAGAATGTTAAGGCTTAAAAGTGTTAATAACTTGGCTGGAGTCAAACCTCGAGTATTGGGCCAAGCTGAGACTCAGCCTTGGGTCCTTCCATGTCCAAAGTGAGTGTCCTCTTAAGGAAATGCCATGGTTTGACATCCCAATTTTAGGGAGCTACAGAGAATTTTGAGAGGGTTCCAAGAATTATTTCCAAAACAAATGGAAAGCTAGCCCCAGTAGAAAGGCTTTGAACATTTCACCTTTAGGACAGAAAATTGGGACTCATCAAGTGGTAGTATGTTGGAGAAGTGGGGTTGTGTGTGAAGATCTGTGAATAATTTGACACATAAAATGTCTTTCAATTTAGCTGGAATTCTGTAACAAAGACTTGACTTGGCAGCTGTGGAATAGACTATGATACCTCCAAGAATCCCATTTAGCCACAAATGTCTATAAACTTCCTTACAATTTCCATAAGAGGCCAAGTACATGAATTGGTGGCATGGCACGTGGTCTAAATTGTGTGATGTATAAAGTTATCTAAAGATGTCTTGAGAAAACCCCACATTTTTCCTTTTCTCTTGAAGTGCATTTGCGTGCACACCAGATAGCTAAACAATCACTGACTCTAAAACTTCTGATATACTGTACCTTTTCAGTCAGATGCATAATTGTGGTAGGACTCATTGTTTAATGTTTCAGGATCATTAGCAACTTTAATTTTTCGTTAAACTCTTTTTTTTAACATCTTTATTGGAGTATAATTGTTTTTCAATGGTGTGTTAGTTTCCGCTTTATAACAAACTGAATCAGTTATATATATACATATGTTCCCATATCTCTTCCCTTTTGCATCTCTCTCCCTCCCACTCTCCCTATCCTACCCCTCCAGGCGGTCACAAAGCAACGAGCTGATCTCCCTGTGCTATGTGGCTGCTTCCCACTAGCTATCTATTTTATGTTTGGTAGTGTATATATGTCCATGCCACTCTCTCACTTTGTCACAGCTTACCCATCCCCCTCCCCATATCCTCAAGTCTATTCTCTAGTAGGTCTGTGTCTTTATTCCCGTCTTACCCCTAGGTTCTTCATGACATTTTTTTTTCTTAGATTCCATATATATGTGCTAACATACGGTATTTGTCTTTCTCTTTCTGACTTACTTCACTCTGTATGACAGACTCTAGGTCTATCCACCTCATTACAAATAGCTCAATTTTGTTTCTTTTTATGGTTGAGTAATATTCCATTGTAAACTCTTGAAATCCCTTTCTGGAAAGACAAATGAGATCACATTCTGCATTCTCCTGGTTAACAGTGGCATTATCGCGTGCAGTTCCTCAAACAATCAGCTAAATTCCATTGTCATTCTGAATTTCTTCTCTTTCTTTTGTGATGCATTCACAAACTTACTCAGTCTTCTGCCTGCTTAATGGAAGAAATTTTATAGAAACTACCATAAACAATACTTAATTGTAAATGGCTTTAAAAAGCCATATGGAAGGATGAATAATCTTCTTTTTGTTTCCATTTTTCCTAAATATTCTTTCACTTTGTGTTTTGCAATACCTTTTGCACTCGCTTTGGTCAAAATTGTTTTTGGCCATTTGCCTGTTTGAAATGTCCTACAAAATGAATTGCTTCTTTTGTAAATAAGAAAAAACTTCGAGAAATATTGCTTTGAAATACTGTGCTGGAGTTATAGCTAGCTGGTAGCACTTTCTGTAGGGGCAAAAGGGGGTAGAGAGTTTATTGTTTGTTCAGCATATATAAATCATGATCCGGGTAATATTTTGTGCTTGCCTTCATATCTTCTAGTGGCTGTAGTTTGGAGCATCACAAATATACTTTCAGGAAAGAATTGCATATTTCCTGTGTAATGAGAGCCTTTCATTTTGGGTTAAACTTTCCAGTGACACCCGATAGAAATTGGGACATATCTTTAACCACAAATTTCTTGGCTGACATTTAATGAGGACACCATGATTTTCAAGTGAATGAATTCACCCACTTTTATTGGCTTCCTTTTTTTACTTTCTACTTTAAGAAGTTAATTTATTCCTCTTACAATTTAAATGCTCTTCTAATATTATTCTTGCAAGGTAACTTTGGATTTGGCCACTCATCATCTTCCGTCTTTCCCATATCACCCTATGCTTTTAAGAAAAAAATATCTCTAAATGGCACATCAGGAACAAATATCAGAATTGGAGATCATTTTTATACCAGAGTAGTTGTCAAAATTAACCCAATATTGCATTGCAGGTCAATTCACTTATAGGGCACATTATCGTATAGATAATAATGTTTTTAATTTCTTGCAAGCTTAGAAATGACAGTGAATGCACACTAAAAGGAAATTTTAAAGCTCACATTTAAAAGAGAAATAGTTTTCTACTTTTACCCATTTAAATGCAATGAAATCGTATATGTATATACACTATGAGTCACTATGTAGGATTATTAAAAGAACTTTCCTTTCAGAGATTTTCTTTCCAAGTACAATTCTTGAATCACATATCTTAATATAATATTCAAAATTATGAAGACAGAGAGAAAAAACTTTATTGAAAAGATGGACCATTTAAGGCAGGATTGGATTGATGGTCAATTAAAACTGTATCTCCACACTTTCATTCATGATGTGGATTCTTTTTTTTTCTTTACCTCTGTAAAGTCGTTGAAATAAGATATATTATGCCAAGATATCTGGGCAGGAAATTGCCACTAGGTGTGAACAAGAGACATCCAATCTCTCCATTCTAATGAAAATGTGATCAGTCACATTTGTACTGAGAAGAAAAGACAAAATATGACAAAGACTCAAAAATTTAGAAAAGTACCATTAAAAATCAGCTCTGTGGGGCTTCCCTGGTGGCGCAGTGGTTGAGGGTCTGCCTGCCAATGCAGGGGACACGGGTTTGTGCCCCGTTCTGGGAAGATCCCACATGCTGCGGAGCGGCTGGGCCCATGAGCCATGGCTGCTGAGCCTGCGCGTCCGGAGCCTGTGCTCGGCAATGGGAGAGGCCACAACAGTGAGAGGCCCGCGTACTGAAAAAAAAAAAAAAAGAAATAATAATAACCAACTTTTAGGCTTCAGTTCCTTGTGAGATAGATAGAGAGAGAGAGAGAGAGAGAGAGCGAGAGAGTGTGTGTGTGTGTGTGTGTGTGTGTGTGTGTGTGTTTTAATACAAGTGTTTTCTACAAATAAACTTGGCCACCAAACTCTTTCTTTAGCTGCTGGTGTATTTTTGTTTTCATATGTGGCACTGAATGCATTTCTGTAGTTGTGAACAACTACATTTGATTAAAATCTGTCAGATTTATCTTTTTAGCAGGAGAAAAGAAATATGTGTTTCTCCAGAAAGGAAATCAATGTGTCTTTATGATAGATGCAGAGTGGAAGGCTGGGTACTGTCACTTTAAGTGATGAAGCAGAAAGACAGGGTAGCTCCACAGCTATCACCAACCTGCTGCCGACATAGCTGTTGGGAGGCAAAGCCCTGTTTAAATCTCATAATCATTGTTTATAGGATAGACTTACAGTCACTGACCTAATAGTTATTACTCTAACTTGTTAAGTTACAAAGTCTAGCGTCTAAGGTGTCCACAGTTTACTTTGTTTAAATTTTCTTAGCAATATCTTTGAGCCAGAGCTCTACTTTGTTGCTCTTCAGAGAAAGAGTCCTCCCCTCCCCATAGGAAGGCACCAGGTCTGCAAAGGCAGATAACTGTAGCACAGAATCTCCTTTCTCAAGAGAAACAGAAAACAGAAACCAGCTCCCAGGCTATGCCAGAGACACATGAAGCAGAAAACATCCTTAAGGGGACATAATGAGAGACTGCTTCATGGCAAAAATATGTCCAGAGATCTCCCTCCTGTTGAGATCCATGCACCTCCCCAGGACCCCAAGGGTAGATAGAGCTTCAGATAGAACTGTGCTGGATAGAAAAGAAACTTCTGCCCTGACGTTGTGAGGTTATAAGTTTCTCCATTCAGAGATGCTACAACCAGCGGACACTTACCCTATTAAGACTGCCTGAGAAAGTCATGGTGAGCAGAGATTTCTTTTCAGCATGAGTATTAGTGTCTCTGTGGCTACAACCAGCAAAACCATCCTAATGAGCTTGTAAAGGAATGTCAGGGTCTATGAACTCACATGTCAGCTAAAATTACTGTCTCTCTTGCCTCATGAATGACATCTGTCAGTAAAGTATTTGAAGTGCTTGTGGCCAATTTCTATAATAATGCTCTATGTATAAGCCCCTCGCCTAACCAACTTTTTAAAAATGCTTTGTTGGTTTGTGTTCCTTAATAAGTGTTTTTAGAAGGCATTTTATTGACGTGAGCGTGCACATGTATGCTCTGCATATTAAGACAGGCCTGATTAAACTATTAAATGACATTATATGCAGAGTACCTAGGGAGGGTTTGGAACATCATAGATATTCTTCACAGGTCCATTCCTTATTTATCACACCTCTCTTCAACTTGCATATCCTACAAATTAAATAAATAAGCACAAATAACTAATGCATTTGCTCAAAGCTAAATGACTCTTTTCCTTTTCCCCTAACGTTCACTTTCCACCACCCTTACTTCACGATCCCCAAGCTATTCAAGAATCAGGGTTTAAGAATTACACATTGGGCCTCCCTGGTGGCGCAGTGATTGAGAGTCCGCCTGCCGATGCAGGGGACACGGGTTTGTGCCCCAGTCCGGGAAGATTCCACATGCCGCGGAGCGGCTGGGCCCGTGAGCCATGGCCGCTGAGCCTGTGCGTCCAGAGCCTGTGCTCCGCAACGGGAGAGGCCACAACAGTGAGAGGCCCGCGAACCGAAAAAAAAAAAAAAAAAAAAGAATTACACATTAAGAATTCATTGGTCACCATCACATCCACTATAAATGATTGGAAGCCTTCCTACAATTTATATAAAATTGAATTGATTAAGATACATTCTTGCATTCTGATAATAGACTCTAGTAATGGTGTTATATGATTCTGATACAGTGATGGATTGGATTTGCTAATATTTTGTTTATAATTCTTGGTAGAAATTGGTCTTCAAATTCTGTACTATCTTTAGAAGTTATCTTCACAAAATGATTTTAGTACCTTTCCTTTTTATGGTTGAATAGATATTCTATAACACTGGAATTGATTTTTTTTTTTTTTTTTTTTTTTTTTTTTTTTTTTAAGGCTACGGACATGCAGGCTCAGTGGCCATGGCCCACGGGCCCAGCCGCTCCGCAACATGTGGGATCCTCCCGGACCGGGCCACGAACCCGTGTCCCCTGATCGGCAGGCAGACTCTCAACCACTGCGCCACCAGGGAAGCCCCTGGAATTGATTTTTAAAGACTGTAAGGAATTCATCTGTAAAACCATCTAGGTCTGGTGCCTTTTATAGTAATAGATCTTTTACTTTCCAGTCTCAATGATAATTGATCTGTTCATGATTCTTTAAGTGATCATTTGAAGAGTTTGTATTTTTACTAGGAAAACCGGACTCCAGGTTTCCAAATTTATTTCTATAGAGTTGCACATAATATCTACCAGTGAGTTTTCTCCATATCTGTGCTTATGTTTCCTTTACAATGCTGAATTTATTTTGCTTTCTCTCTAACCAGGCTTTACAGGGATGTATCTAGTTCATTAATCTTGCAAAGTACCTAATTTTGATTTTGCCTACCCCTTTTCATGTTTTTTTTCTACGTCATAAGTTTTAGTTTTCATCTTTATTAACTACCTCCTTCTTTAGTCCAATTTTTCTTCTACTTTTTAGTTTGAGTATTTTAAAATTACTTTCAATCCTTATTTTTTTAAACAATAAAGATAATCTCAGGATATAATTTTTTAAGAGTACAAAGTTTGCTTGAATGTCTCATATAGTATATACTTTACTGTATTATAACTACACTCTCATAGCTGAATAAGCATCACACCTCCATAGTTGCCATATTTGTATTATAATCTTTTATGTATATATTATCTCATACAATGAGAATCTCTTCCTCTTTAAATAATTCTTTGTATTCCTGAAATACTGAGCACAGCTTTTTGCCCATGTAGAACCTCATTAAATACGTGTAGGATTTTTTTTTAAAAATTATGGAAGGCATGAAACTTGCTAGAGTATCTAATTCAGCAAAGCCTATGCACATCTACCCATTTATCTCCAAGAATTAGGTGATGCTGGAAAACTGAATGCTCAGGGGGTGATGCTATTAGAAGAAAGCATCAGATTTAAGCAAGATAGAGCTGGGCTCCAATTCCAACTTTTCCACTTACCAATCAAGTGATTTACCTTTTCCAAACCTCAATTTATTCACATATAAAGCAGGTTAAAAAAAAAAAAAGTTCTATCCTCACAAAGCTACTATGAGGATTAAATAATGCATGAATATGCCTGACACATAATAAGAGCTCCACAGCCATGAGCTCACAGTATTATTGTTATTACCATTATTGTTGCAGTAGGGACAGGGTGATGGGGTGGGAAATAATTGAGAGGCAGAAGCCAGGGAAGTGGAAAAGGCGCTGGGAAAAGGACAAGAAAGGGAGGACCTTAGCCCAGTCTTGACCCGGTGATCTTGGAAACACTGATTAGGTAAGGAAATTTTAAATCCTTTCCCTGTAATGTGACATTTCTACAAGCTGGTTCTATATTTCATTTCCACTTTGCTAAATAATGGTACACCAAACGTCTCAAGAGAGTGCCTAAGTTCACCCCAAAGAGGGCTGCAGGGATGGGAGTGGACAAGAGGAGGCAAGATGGGGTAGCAGTAATGTAACCACCAGCTGTCCAGTGAGTGCCCATTTTTGATGGGTACTTCAGCTTGGAGGGTCATTAGTGTGGAGAGAGGTAGAGCCTTTTTTTTTTTTTTTTTTTTTTGCGGTACGCGGGCCTCCCACTGCTGTGGCCTCTCCCGTTGCAGAGCACAGGCTCCGGAAGCGCAGGCTCAGCGGCCATGGCTTGCGGGCCCAGCCGCTCCGCAGCATGTGGGATCCTCCCGGACTGGGGCACGAACCCGCGTCCCCTGAATCAGCAGGCGGACTCTCAACCACTGCGCCACCAGGGAAGCCCGGTAGAGCCCTTTTGCATTCTTTTCTGGGTGAAGTAAAGTCAGGGCAGAAGCAGCTGTAGCTCATCACTGTCTTGCACGGCCAGAGATCTCTCCAAGGCAGAATGGGCTCTGGTGCCAGATGGCCAGGTTCTAATCCCACTCCTGCCATTGACTAGCTGTGTGGCCTCAGACAAGACGTTTGATTTCTCTATGCCTCAGTAAAAGGAGGACTTTATTTACAAACATTTAAATAGAGTTATTTTATGTGCTTTACAAATATTAACCTATTAAATCCTTACAACAAGTATAGGAGGTAGGTCAGATAGGGTGCGGTGAGAATTAAAGGGTGAATATACTTAAAGTATAAGTACTTAAAGTGCTTACAGACCTTGTTGTTTGGCATATAGTGACTACTATGTAAGTATGAGCTGCTGTTATCATTATTATTGTAAATGTCATATATTAGCTGCTGTCCTCCTCATTATCATCACATCTTTCTGTTCTGTTGCAGTATGGGACTTGGTGGCATTTTCTCTCTCCTCATTCCATCACCAACTTCTCCCCACTTCTCAGGCGCAAAGAGTCATTTGAGTATTTCCTTCACATTCTTACCATCTTGCCCTCCACTGTCTACATTCCTCTTCTGCACGTTCTAAGACCCTAGTTCTTCCATCTCATTTAGATGAGTATCAACTCTCCTGGGCCTACAGGGTACCAAGTATAGTGTTAGGTATTCTCACCTACACACAGAGGTCTGTGACCAGACCCAGTCAGAAAGCTATAATTCAATCAGCTGTCTGTTTGCATTTAAAGCCCACTCTTTTTTTTTTTTTTAATTGGAGTATAGTTGCTTTACAATATTGTGTTAGTTTATACCATACAGCAAAGTGAATCAGCTATATATACACTATTGATACTATGTATAAAATAGATAACTAATAAGAACTTACTGTATAGCACAAGGAACTCTACTCAAGGCTTTGTGGTGACTTAAATGAGAAGGACATCCAAAAAAAGGGGATATATGTATACGTAAAGCCCACTCTTATCCTAATATCCTTAAAATCTCCACCTCGCCTTCCAAACTTTTTTACCATCACTCTCAAACACTGGACTGGTTTGTTTATAAAACATAACATCCAAATTTTTAAAATAAAGAGTCAAGCTAACTTGATGTTTATATCTTATTCTCAGTTTTCCATATGTTTTAATTTTTTTAAGGTGATGAACTGATTTGCAGCATGTAATATGCTTTCTTGACAAACAATAGTTTCTTATTCTAGCACATAAACCTTTGAGATGATTACACCAATCAACATCTTACTCTACATATTTTAAAGCAATATCTTCAAATAGAGAAAGTTAGAAACCACCAGATCGTGTCATAAATGCAAATTGTTTAAATATGCATTAGCAAATCCAGAAATGGAATAACTTGAAGCCATAAAAATGATTCTAAGGAAATAAGTCTAGTGATAAGGATGTATTTGATGCTACATTAAATGGAAAAAGCTGGTTACAACATATTATGTAGAATAAGATGCAATTTTATTTACTTACAAGAATATATAGCAGTGCAATCACAATGGCTGATTTGTGATGAAAGGGAAAATTCATTTTGGGGGTGCTCTTAGTTTTGCTTTGTATACTCTAATTTTTCTCTGTAATGAGTATACATTGCTTTTATAGTATCAAAAACAATAGAAAAAAACTGCATTTTGGAGGAAAACACAGTTGGGCACTTATCTCCACCAGCTGAAACTAGCCTCAGTTAAGCCTTTTAATCTGCTGTCTCATCAGGCCATGCATTTGTTTGATAGATGGCTCAGTTGCCTCTGGCCTGTCATGTTGTTATTTGCTTTGAACTGAACATCTGGGTGGCAAGGACTAGCTGTCTAATATTGTTTTTTTAGTGTTTGGATATACAGAAAAATACATTAAAATTCTTCTAATCATTAGGATGAATCAAGAACCACTATTCCAATATGTTGAAGGCAAAATCAACCTTCTAAGCTTGGAGCTCAAAGAGAAACAAAAGTGACCCATGTCACAGTCCTCTGTCTCCTTCTAGTCACTTCTGCAGAGTACGGCACACTCAGCCACCTTTAAAACAACCACAAACGCAGATTCCTTAACCACTGACTGTATTTTCTTCCTGGTATTACTGGGATTTATCTTAAACTACGCCTTTGCTTCACTACATATGTTAACCACATTCATTAACAATTTTTAAAGTTCTCCTTCTTCTTATCACCCTTAAAGTACACTTTATTTATTAAAAGATAATGAGCACACGTTCAGGAAATAGTAAAAGCCAAGCTTACATTTTTATCGAATTCATATTTTACATTTATATTTTCTGATTAAAATCAGAAGGGTAACTGGTGCTTCCTTCACTTCTACAGGAGAAAAAGACGGGCTGCGCCTCTTGAGAAACAAAAATATATCTGAAAAAAATTAAAATTTATCTTAAAAAAACATATTATATCTTTACAATGTCAAATACATTAATAATTGGGTGGTAGTGATATTTTTTTTTAATTTGGTCAGTTGGCATTATGTAGAATGCCACAGTGGAACTGATGAACTTTTCTTCAAAAATTAGGATAGCCAATAAAAATTAATTTAAAAAAGAAAATGGACATAACAAAACCAAACAAACAATCCCAGACATTTAAAATAAAACCTATAGAAAGACCTAAATGGTAAAACAATTATTCTACAATGATCTATGAATCCAATGTAATACCAATAAAAATATACTTAGACTATTTCTATTTTTTTAATTTTTTAAAAGTGTGATGATAAGAATTAGCTACACATAAAAGTGCTGTATACTAAACGTGGAGAACGCATAGGTTTTGGGGTTTTTTTAAACATCTTTTTGGAATATAATTGCTTTACAATGTTGTGATAGTTTCTGCTGTATAACAAAGTGAATCAGCTATATGTATACATATATCCCCATATCCCCTCCCTCTTGCGTCTCCCTCCCACCGTCCCTAACCCTCCTCTCTAGGTGGTCACAAAGTACCCAGCTGATCTCCCTGTGCTATGTGGCTGCTTCCCACTAGCTATTTTACATTTGGTAGTGTATATATGTCCATGCCACTCTCTCACTTGGTCCCAGCTTACCATTCCCCTTCCCCATGTCCTCAAGTCCATTCTCTATGTCTGTGTCTTGGTTCCTGTCCTGCCCTTAGATTCTTCAGAACCATTTTTTTTTTTTTTTAGATTCCATATATAAGTGTTAGCATACGGTATTTGTTTTTCTCTTTCTGACTTACTTCACTCTGTATGACAGTCTTTAGGTCCATCAACCTCACTACAGATAACTCAACTTCATTTCTTTTTATGGCTGAGTAACATTCCATTGTATGTATGTGCTACATCTTCTTTATCCATTCATCTGTCGATGAACACTTAGGTAGCTTCCATGTCCTGTCTATTGTAAATAGTGATGCAATGAACATTGTGGTACATGACTCTTTTTGAATTATGGTTTTCTCAGGGTATACGCCCAGTAATGGGATTGCTGAGTCGTATGGTAGTACTATTTTTAGTTTTTTAAGGAAATGCCATATTGTTCTCCATAGTGGCTGTATCAATTTACATTCCCACCAACAGTGCAAGAGGGTTGCCTTTTCTCCACAACCTCTCCAGCATTTATTGTTTGTAGATTTTTTGATGATGGCCATTCTGACTGGTGTGAGGTGATACCACATTGTGTTTTTTGTTTTTTTGTTTTTTTCTAATATCTTTATTGGGGTATAATTGCTTTATAATGGTGTGTTAGTTTCTGCTTTATAACAAAGTGAATCAGTTATACATATACATATGTTCCCATATCTCTTCCCTCTTGTGTCTCCCTCCCTCCCTCCCTCCCTATCCCACCCCTCCAGGTGGTCACAAAGCACCGAGCCGATATCCCTGTGCTATGCGGCTGCTTCCCACTAGCTATCTACCTTACGTTTGTTAGTGTATATATGTCCATGCCACTCTCTCGCCCTGTCACAGCTCACCCTTCCCCCTCCCCATATCCTCAAGTCCGTTCTCCAGTAGGTCTGTGTCTTTATTCCTGTCTTACCCCTAGGTTCTTTATGACATTTTTTTTTCTTAAATTCCATATATATGTGTTAGCATACAGTATTTGTCTTTTTCTTTCTGACTTACTTCACTCTGTATGACAGACTCTAGGTCTATCCACCTCATTACAAATAGCTCAATTTTGTTTCTTTTTATGGCTGAGTAATATTCCATTGCATATATGTGCCACATCTTCTTTATCCATTCATCTGATGATGGACACTTAGGTTGTTTCCATCTCCGGGCTATTGTAAATAGAGCTGCAATGAACATTTTGGTACATGACTCTTTGAATTTTGGTTTTCTCAGGGTATATGCCCAGTAGTGGTATTGCTGGGTCATATGGTAGTTCTATTTGTAGTTTTTTAAGGAACCTCCATACTGTTCTCTGTAGTGGCTGAACCAATTCACATTCCCACCAGCAGTGCAAGAGTGTTCCCTTTTCTCCACACCCTCTCCAGCATTTATTGTTCGTAGATTTTTTGATGATGGCCATTCTGACTGGTGTGAGGTGATACTGCATTGTGGTTTTGATTTGCATTTCTCTAAAGATTAGTAAGTTGAACATCCTTTCATATGTTTGTTGGCAATCTGTATCTCCTCTATGGAGAAATGTCTATTTAGGTCTTCTACCCATTTTTGGATTGGGTTGTTTGTTTTTTTGATATGGAGCTACATGAGCTGCTTGTATATTTTGGAGATTAATCCTTTGTCAGTTGCTTCATTTGCAAATATTTTCTCCCATTCTGAGGGTTGCCTTTTCATCTTGTTTATGGCTTCCTTTGCTGTGCAAAAGCTTTTAAGTTTCATTAGATCCCATTTGTTTATTTTTGTTTTTATTTCCATTTCTCTAGGAGGTGGGTCAAAAGCATAGGTTTTTACATAGATAGCATTGAGATACTTGGCTAGTTTTTCGTATCACTTAAGTGATAACTTAAGAAGTTTTAAGTGTAAACTTAAAAAATTAAACTATGGATAGAAAAAATATACAAAAGTTACAACAAAATGAATTTGTTTCTTGTACCTTTATCAGACGCTTTTGGAAAACATGAAAAGCACAGGTGAAGGCTATTAAAAGCTGTATATTTGTAAATAAGTGTTATAAGAACTGACATAACTGAATATGAAGAAGTATTTAAAAATGAAAAACATTTAAGAAACATTAGCCTGGAAAAGAGAAGAATAGGGTCTACCTGCTGAAATATTGAATCACGTCCAAATGAAAGAAATCATGTCCAAAAGAGAAGAATAGGTTCTAAATAAATAACAGGATGGAAGAAAAAACAGAGTAACCACATTGTTGCCAACCCCACTTAAAGACAATGACTCATGAGAACTGCCTTTAAACTGTCATGTCTTGGACCAGACTTCTCATGCTGGGCAAATGGTGAATGTCCTTCAACACCTCCTATTCAACAAATATGCCACATACAGGGACTGGTGGCCACCTGAGGCAGGGACACAGATCTGAGCCATGGTGCCATAGAGGGAACCAGGAATTTTCCCACAAAAAGGCCACTGATAACCGAGGAAATGCAGAAAATCGAGGAAATGCAGAAAAAACTGGCTGAATGGACACAAAAACAAGACTTGTATATATGCTGTCTACAAGAGACCCATTTCAGACCTAGGGACACATACAGACTGAAAATGAGGGATGGAAAAATATATTCCATGCAAATGGAAATCAAAAGAAAGCTGGAGTAACAATTCTCATATGAGACAAAATAGACTTTAAAGTAAAGATTATTACAAGAGACAAAGAAGGACACTACATGATGATCAAGGGATCAATCCAAGAAGAAGATATAACAATTGTAAATATTTATGCACCCAACATAGGAGCACCTCAATTCATAAGGCAAATGCTAACAGCCATAAGAGGGGAAATCGACAGTAACACAATCGTAGTAGGGGACTTTAACACCCGACTTTCACCAATGGACAGATCATCCAAAATGAAAATAAATAAGGAAACACAAGCTTTAAATGATACATTAAACAAAATGGACCTAATTGATATTTATAGGACATTCCATCCAGAAACAACTGAATGCACTTTCTTCTCAAGTGCTCATGGAACATTCTCCAGGATAGATCATATCTTGGGTCACAAATCAAGCCTTGGTAAATATAAGAAAACTAAAATCATATCAAGTATCTTTTCTGAGCACAATGCTATGAGACTCGATATCAATTACAGGAAAAAAATCTGCAAAAAGTACAAACACATGGAGGTTAAATAATACACTACTAAATAACCAAGAGATCACTGAAGAAATCAAATAGGAAATCAAAAAATACCTAGAAACAAATGACAATGAAACACAACGACCCAAAACCTATGGGATGCAGCACAAGCAGTTCTAAGAGGGAATTTTATAGCAATAAAATCCTACCTTAAGAAATAGGAAACATTTCGAAAAAACAAACTAACCTTGCACCTAAAGCAATTAGAGAAAGAAGAACAAAAAAACCCCAAAGTTAGCAGAAAGAAGGAAATCATAAAGATCAAATACAAAATAAATGAAAAAGAAATGAAGGAAACAAGAGCAAAGATCAATAAAACTAAAAGCTGGTTCTTGAGAAGATAAACAAAATTGATAAATAATTAGCCAGGCTCATCAAGAAAAAAAGGGAGAAGACTCAAATCAATAGAATTAGAAATGAAAAAGGAGAAGTAACAACTGACACTGCAGAAATACAAAAGATCATGAGAGATTACTACAAGCCACTCTAAGCCAATAAAATGGAAAACCTGGAAGAAATGGACAAATTCTTAGAAAGGCACAACCTGCCAAGACTGAATCAGGAAGAAATAGAAAATATGAACAGACCAATCACATGCACTGAAATTGAAACTGTGATTTAAAATCTCCCAACAAACAAAAACCCAGGACCAGATGGCTTCACAGGCAAATTCTATGAAACATTTAGAGAAGAGATAGCACCTATCCTTCTCAAACTCTTCCAAAATATAGCAGAGGGAGGAACACTCCCAATCTCATTCTACGAGGCCACCACCACCCTGATACCAAAACCAGGCAAAGATGTCACAAAGAACGAAAACTACAGGCCAATATCACTGATGAACGTAGATGCAAAAATTCTCAACAAAATACTAGCAAACAGAATCCAACAGCACATTAAAAGGATCATACACCATGATCAAGTGGGGTTCATTCCAGGAACGCAAGGATTCCTCAATATACACAAATCAATCAACGTGATACACCATATTAACAAATTGAAGGAGAAAAAACATATGATCATCTCAATTATGCGGAAAAAGCTTTTAACAAAATTCAACACCCATTTATGATAAAAACCCTCAAGAAACTAGGCATAGAGGGAACTTACCTCAACATAATAAAGGCCATATATGACAAACCCACAGCCAATATCATTCTCAATGGTGAAGAATGAAACCATTTCCACTAAGAACAGGAGCAAGACAAGGTTGTCCACTCTCACCACTATTATTCAACATAGTTCTGGAAGTTTTAGCCACAGCAATCAGAGAAGAAAAAGAAATAAAAGGAATCCAGATCAGAAAAGAAGAAGTAAAGCTGTCACTGTTTGCAGATGACATGATACAATACATAGAGAATCCTAAAGATGCTACCAAAAAACTACTAGAGCTAATCAACGAATTTGGTAGAGTAGCAGGATACGAAATTAATGCACAGAAATCTCTTGCATTCCTATACACTAATGATGAAACAACTGAAAGAGAAATCAAGGAAACACTCCCATTTACCACTGTAAAAAGAAGAATAAAGTACCTAGGAATAAACCTACCTAAGGAGACAAAAGACCTGTATGCAGAAAACTATGACAATGATGAAATAAATTAATGATGATACAAGCAGATGGAGAGATATACCATGTTCTCCGATTGGAAGAATCAACATTGTGAAAATGACTATACTACCCAAAGTAATCTACAGATTTGATGCAATCCCTATCAAACTACCAACGGCATTTTTCACAGAGCCAGAACACAATTTGTATGGAAACACAAAAGACCTCGAATAGCCAAAGCAATTTTGAGAAAGAAAAACGGAGCTGGAGGAATCAGTTTCCCTGACTTCAGACTATACTACTGAAGCTACTGTAATCAAACAGTATGGTACTGGCACAAAAACAGAAATATTGATCAATGGAACAGGATAGAAAGCTCAGAGATAAACCCACTCACATATGGTCACCTTATTTTTGATAAAGGAGGCAAGAATATACAATGGAGAAAAGACAGCCTCTTTAATAAGTGGTGCTGGGAAAACTAGACAGCTACATGTAAAAGAATGAAGTTAGAACACTCCCTAACACCATACACAAAAATAAACTCAAAATGGATTAAAGACCTAAATGTAAAGCCAGATACTATGAAATTCTTAGAGGAAAACATAGGCAGAACACTCTATGACATAAATCACAGCAAGATCCTTTTTGACCCACCTGCTAGAGAAATAGAAATAAAAACAAAAATAAACAAATGGGATCTAATGAAACTTAAAAGCTTTTGCACAGCAAAGGAAGCCATAAATAAGATGAAAAGACCACCCTCAGAATGGGAGAAAATATTTGCAAATGAAGCAACTAACAAAGGATTAACCTCCAAAATTTACAAGCAGCTCATTGCAACTCAATATCAAAAAAACAGACAATCCAATCCAAAAATGGGTGGACGACCTAAATAGACAGCTTTCTCCCAAGAAGATATACAGATTGCCAACAAAGACATGAAAGAATGCTCAACATCACTTATCATTAGAGAAATGCAAATCAAAACTACAATGAGGTATCACCTCACACTTGTCAAAATGGCCATCATCAAAAAATCTACGAACAATAAATGCTGGAGAGGGTGTGGAGAAAAGGAACACTCTTGCACTGTTGGTGGGAATGTAAATTGATACAGCCACTATGGAGAACAGTATGGAGGTTCCTTAAAAAACTACAAATAGAAGTACCATACGACCCAGCAATCCCACTACTGGGCATATACCCTGAGAAAACCATAATTCAAAAACAGTCATGCACCAAAATGTTCATTGCAGCTCTATTTACAATTACCAGGACATGGAAGCAACCTAAGTGTCCATCGACAGATGAATGGGTCAGGAAGATGTGGCACATATATACAATGAAATATTACTCAGCCATAAAAAGAAACAAAATTGAGTTATTTGTATTGAGGTGGATGGACCTGGAGTCTGTCATAGAGAGTATAGTAAGTCAGAAAGAGAAAACAAATACTGTATGCTAACACATATATATGGAATCTAAGTAAATAAAATGGTTCTGAAGAACCTAGGGGCAGGACAGGAATAAAGACACAGACGTACAGAATGGACTTAAGGACACGGGGAGGGGGAAGGGTAAGATGGGACGTAGTGAGAGAGTGGCATGGACTTATATAATATATACTACCAAATGTAAAATAGATAGCTAGTGGGAAGCAGCCGCATAGCACAGGGAGATCAGCTGGGTGCTTTGTGACCACCTAGAGGGGTGGGATAGGGAGGGTGGGAGGGAGACTCAAGAGGGAGGAGATATGGGGATATATGTATATGTATAGTTGATTCACTTTGTTATACAGCAGAAACTAACACAACATTGTAAAGCAATTATTCTCCAACAAAGTTGTTAAAAAAAAAAAAAGAATTCCAAGGATTCCAGGGAGAGGAAACTGCATGTTCAAAGACACTGAGGTATCACGATGTGCTCAGGGAATACACTTCTGTGTGACTAAAGAGCAGGACAGATGGCAAGAAGAGGTCCTGTAGAATCAGGCCCAGTGCACGTTAGCAGAAGTTTTCCTTTCTGCCATGTTAAGAAGTTTGGGTTTCGTCTTCAAGACAATTGAAGCTCTTACCGCAAGGATTTTTACAGCAAAATGACATCATTGTATTAGCATTTTAATGTTTAAAATATCATTCTGGAAATAGTATGAAATATAGATAGAAAGAATGTAATTTTGGAGACTGTTGCGATGTTTCAGACGAAAAGTATTAAGAAGTGAATTGAGGGTATTGCTATAGGGATGGTGAGACAGAAGCAGAGTCAAGCAGTGGTCAGGAGCTAGCATTGACAGAAATTGTGAACTGCTTTGGTGAAGGAGAAAGAGGAAGGGAAGAATCTAGGAGAATTGTAGGTTCTTGCCTTGGGTAACTGGGTAGATAGTGGCACATTTTCC
Source organism: Orcinus orca (assembly GCF_937001465.1). Classification (NCBI taxonomy): domain Eukaryota; kingdom Metazoa; phylum Chordata; class Mammalia; order Artiodactyla; family Delphinidae; genus Orcinus; species Orcinus orca. The sequence goes on from NC_064560.1 coordinate 71,647,974, forward strand.
CAAAATAGGCAATACAGAAAGAAAGGGGTGGGGTGGTCAGGAGAGATAGCACATTTAGTTTTCTAGGTATAGAGTTTATGGTGCCTATAAGATATCAAAGGAAGAAGTTGTATTTACTAGAATGTGAGATTCCTGAGGGTAGCGACTTTGTTGGTTTATTTATTTATTTATTTATTTATTATTTTATTTTAAAAAGGTTAAAATGATATGTATTTTTCTTTTTCTTTTTTAATTGGGGTATAGTTGTTTTGCAATGTTGTGTTAGTTTCTACTGTACAGAGAAGTGGAGTTCCCTGTGCTCTACAGCAGGTTCTTATTAGTTATCTATTTTATGCATATTAGTGTATATATGTCAATCCCAACCTCCCAATTCATCCCACCACCACCACCCCACCACCCTGTTCGTTTAGTTCAACGTAATCATTGTTTAGCACATTATCTGGCAGATGATAAATGGTTAGTAAATTCCAGTTGACTATGTGTTTTTGTGTGAATTGGGTCTGGATCTCAGGACAATGTTCTAGGCAATTATTAATGCTCTTTGGTTTCCTTACACAGAAAATTCTAGAACCTCTTCTGATGTCCACCAAGACCATTTTAGTTCCAGAAATAGGACAATTCTGGTCCACTCCAAAAGGAGTGAATTACAGAAATCTTACTGAGATTCCTAATGGTCCTATTACTCTTCAACAGATATAAGAAGGGTTGTTTGTTTACTGACAGAAGAAGACAAATTTGCAAAATAAATTTTTAAAGTGATCAGAGTGAGCAGAATGAATGATAAGTCATAGCATTGGAGTGAGCCTCTGATACTGTTTTAATCACATGTGTGGCTTTTAAGTTGCTATTGAAATGGTTAGGAGAGCCAAATATGATTGCTGAGGATGGCTGTGATCCACATACGCATCAAAACTCTAAAAGAGATTGTTGCATCAGAATGAGAAGCAGTGAGAAATGCAGAGCTCAAGTAGAAATCTGGAAAAGACTTTAAGAAAAAAGAAGGAAAGAGAAAAACACCCTATAGTAAATGGCTGTGCTACTTGGAGAAACTGGAACAAATCTTTTTTGTCAGAGAAGCTTGAACTACCTGCCTATCCCTTTAAGCATTTTCATGTACAAATCAAACACAGATGGCCCATTACGTTTATGACCTCCTGTCAATTACTCTCGATGGAGCATGCATTAATTATTGAAATATTTTCATAGTATATAAGTTGTTAGTGGTTACATTGCCACAGATAATTTCAGTTTTCTGATTAGAAGCCGGTATAAACAATTTTATTTATAAAAATTAATCTCTTGAATGTAGTACAAACTACAAATACAGTAGTAAATTTTTTTTTCCATTTAACAAAGCCAAACTAGAAATCCTGGCCTCTGTCCTTGGAAGTCAGCATTGTTAGCACTGCATACAATACATAAACTCTGTCAAAATCTATTACAATTATAGTAAATTTTGATTACTGGAGTTGTTTGTTATTTACGTCTAGAAGATAAAGATAATATTGGGAATAACCCTCTTCTATTCGATGTATAAATTACATCCATAAAATATCTCGTTTTGTAAACAGTAAAATTAAAAAAAAAAAAAAGACTAAACTTGGTTGAAGTTTCAAATTGTTGCATCTACTTTAGTTCAAGTAAGTCCATAAACACTTCAGATGGTGGGAAAGTCCACCAAGTGTTTAGACTCTTAACTGGGTTGCTAGTTTTTGTCTGGCTTAATAAACAAAATGCTGGGGTCAGTTAACTGTTGGAGAACAGTAACAACATTCCAGTGAAGCAGCACCTTCAGAGAATGTGGAGAAACACTTTGAAGAAACTTAGAGAAAATCCTAGGCATTTTCTGTCACTCTGGGAGGAGGCTATTCATTCAAGAAACATCAACTGAGCACCTACTATGTGCAGGGAACTTCTCTAGGCATTTGGAGTACATTCGAGGGACAAAGCAAAGATTTCTGCTCCTACCAGTGTAGATGCTAACAGAACCGATTGCCTCCTTTAATCCTCGGACAGCTGAGCTAACTTACCTAAGGTCACTCAGCAAAAACGTAGTCAAGACAGAATAAGAGCCCAGGTTGTCAGAGTCCATGTTCTTAACCCACCAGCTCTCTCAGGCCGTTACTGTTTCCAACTCACCTTTCTCTGGGTCCTTCAGACATGAATACTTATATGTTGTTAGCTAAACTTTCTTCAGTAAAAGTCTTCAGTTAGGCAGATTAACCCTAAAAGAAAAAGAAAAAAAAAGTCGTCTTTATCTATTCTCTCTGAAATTCACTTTTGAAAAGAATGTTTAGGCAAAGAATGGTACAAAGGAGATAGTCATCACAGGAATGCTGATTTCACAGCCCAGTGGGATAAGGTAGCCCTGGAGGCAGCAGGCAAAGTCAACATGCTTCTTTCATTGGCTTCTTTCTCTGGCCAAAGCCAAAGAGGGTTAAAAATTATAATTCTCGAGAGAGATGAATAGGCAGTGCTGATGGCACTCTGCTTTCACAACGGGTTTGCGCAACAAGGAAAAGAGCAATTCCCACATACCTCAGCTGCAACTAAGGCTGCAGAATTATGGTTCCCAGCTAGAATCATGCCACAGGATGGAAATTTAGCATATATACCAGGTGCAAATCATCTACCAGTGAGCAATGCTTATATATTGGACCCCTCTCAGACATTCATAAGAAACATGACCAGTGGGGAGAATTCATGTAAAATTTATTGACATATTAATAAATGCTGTTCAATTAATTTTGGGTGTTAATTTTGCAAAATTAAATGGTAATGTATATTCATATCATTAATAATGAAACTCTCAAGTTTATTTAGCACTTCATATTTTTTTAATTGAAGTTAATTTACAATGTTGTGTTAGTTTCAAGTATACAGCAAAGTGATTCAGTTATATATATATATATATATATATATATATATATTCTTTTTCACGTCCTTTTCCCTTATAGCTTATTACAAGAGATTGAGTAGAGTTCCCTGTGCAATAAAGTAGGACCTTGTTGTTTGCCTATTTTATATATAGTATTGTATATATGTTAATCCCAAACTCTTAATTTACCCCTCCCACACTAACCCTGCATTTCATATTTTTAAAACCTTTTGGTAAAAGAGAGAGAGGGTCAGAGACTTCAGATGACTTGTCTGAGGTCACATCAGGTTTAGCAGAGAACAGCCTAGAACCTAAGCTTACCGGTTTACATCAGGTTCTAGACACTCCTTCAGGCTTCTTATTTGATCCTCGCCAAAGGAGATAGAGAAGGTATTATCATGTCCATGGACAAGTGAGAGCCCGAAGCTCAGAAACTCAGAGCAAGTCAGTGTTTAATTCAGTTCAAAAGCAAGTAACCAGGCATACAAAGTCCAGCGAGGGTGTGTGGGTGAGGAGGGCATGGGTAGGAGAAGCTAAGGCACACAAAGATAGAAAATGCAATAATAGAAGTATGTGCAAGGTATGGAAGTTGTACAGAGGTGGAAGTAATTAACTTCATCTAGGATTAAATAAAGATTCAACTAGTTGCAAATATATCTGTGTTGTAATCAAAACTCTAATGATCTTGTGACTGGCGATGCAATGTCTAAAGCTGTTGATTTTTATGAGATTGAACAAGAAAATTACATGGGAATCTTGGAAAAAATAGACTTATGCTTACTGAATCAGAAACTTTGGAGATTCCCCCAAGTGATTTCCTCTCCACATTCAAGTCTGAAGAGCACTGGTCTACAACATCCCTCTCCTATTATACCTTAATCCTATCAGAAAAAATCAGGCAACTTGACATAGACTGTTCTTAGCGAACCCATGAGGACTCCAAGCCAGCTAGGCTTCTATCTCCAACTTCCTTCCCAGTCTAGTGTTCTCGATGTACATCACCCTCTGATCAAGGATTACAAAATACTCAATTAAAATTTTCTCTTAAATTTTGTTGAAATTCAACATCTAATTCACGGGCTATCAAGTGTTTCAAGCATTCCAAAATTCACCTTTAAAATATTTGGAAAGTAAATCACCATTTGCACATCTCTAAATTCCCAGTAATTCTCCCATTTCCCACATTTCTAATCCCATCTGCTGGTTTTCTTTGCCCCCTTATAAGATAATCAATCCATCAAGATGCAGAGACCTGGGTGTGTTTACAGTGGCTGGGGAAGCTATGATGAGTTCTACCCTGTGCTGAAGCTTCAGGTTTCTCTTACAAGTGTTTGTTTAAACCAGGCTGCTCGAGAGCAACTGGGGCAGTTTCTACTTGTTTGCAATTGTTCTCTTCCCGGCTTCGGGAACCCCTCCAGCCTCCATCCTGGGATAAGAGAAGAAGGAATTATCTTCCTCTGTTCCAATTCTCACTACTCAGCTAGGGGCAGTAGAGCTAGTATAACTCATTACTGTAACATTAAAAGAAATTTTAAATAAATAAAATTACTTGCAAGTCTACCATCCTGACAAGTTCATGGTCCATATATATATAAAGTTAAGTTTATGTATGGGTTTGCTTTTTAACTTTCCTTAAGAGTACATCACAAACTTTTTTCGATATTGCTATAGACTTCATAGCCTTTTACTGCAATCTTGATATGCTATGTGTATGGAATAAATCTACTACTCTTGGACATCGAGTTGGCTTCCAATTTTTCATTATGAGAAATAAATTCTAAAAGCTCATTTTAGAGATTTTTAGAGATTCAATCCCAATATTGAACAATTATCCTTAAAGAAAAGAAAAAACTGGCCCAAAGTAGCCAGGATTACTTTGTTAACTTCCATTAGCCTACCCATAAGTATATATCATTAGTCACAGGAGGGACCAGGCAGAAAAGTATAAAGAAAATTATATAAAATTTATCCTTATCTTAAAAAATCAGCTGAATGTACATGTTCTATTGAGACCCAAAAGTATCATTTTCATGTATGAATTACTATAAATAATATAGACTAAAATATATTAGTTATTAATACATATGGGGTTAGCTTCATTGCACTGAAAGTTTCTGAGTTACAAACAATTCATGGGTTACATAGTAGGCCATTTCCTGATTGATGCCTGCACTTGGGTAGAGCCGACTAGAGATTTGCTATAGCCTAACACTTTAATAAAGCTGTAATTTGATTACATTCTCACTTTCTGTTTTAGACTGTAGAGCTGAAAACACATTACTATCCCTCACATAGAATCTGTTTAACCTTTATTTAGATTACACTCAATCCAGCCATTGCACTGAGAACCAGCCCAACATCTGACTTCTGTTTTCCCTTTTCTGTTCTACTACCTGTCATTGGCCCCTCAGTAATGGTGACACTTATTTTGGTGAAGCATGAGGATGACAGTAGAAGCCTCAAGGAGTAGCCCACCTTTGAGGACAAGGGCTCCTCTGGCATTTCAGGCCATGAGAAGGGTGGAGAGGCAGAAAAGTTGAGGGAAGCAACTTTTTTTTTTTTTAGTTATTACTATCTTTATTTTATTAATGAAGCAAAGTGACTAATTTTTCTACAGCTACACATCTAGTAAATGACAGAGTTAGATTTTTTTTTGTTGTTAGTTTCTGCTTTATAACAAAGTGAATCAGTTATACATATACATTTGTTCCCATATCTCTTCCCTCTTGCATCTCCCTCCCTCCCACCCTCCCTATCCCACCCCTCCAGGTGGTCACAAAGCACCGAGCCGATATCCCTGTGCTATGCAGCAGGAAGCAACTTTTTGTTGTTGTCGTTTTGCTAAGTAGATGATCAGCAAAGGAGAAGGAAAAAATAAGTTTTAAAAGATGGTTTGGGGATAAATCATGGAGGGCTTTGAATGACAGGAGAAAGAGTCTGGATAATAAGAAAGTATTTTAAGCAGGAGTAAATCAAAACCAGATTGCGCTTTGTAAAGGTTTAGCTCGGTGAAATGGATGGAAGAGAGAAGGGCCTGCCGAGGCTAAGTAACTAGGGAGCCACAGATGGTTAAAAGCTGGTGAGAAGGGTCTGGATGAAGAGGCAGGAGTAAGAAGGGAGAGGAGGACATGTGTGTAAGAGAAGAACAGAAATCATTGGGTGAAGGGGACAAGAAAGTTGATCTTAGCAATATGTTCTCAGGACAATCTCCTTCACAGGCCCTAAGTCCTAAGCAAACACCACTTTGTTACAAGGCCATCTTCTAAAATAGTAAAAATCTATAGGCCTCAGGTATCAAACTGGCTGAAACAATTGTTTGCACCTGGGCACGAATATTGTGATTGAAATGGAAATGTGTCATTGACTTTCTGACCACATTTGAAAAGGACCAATAGGTGTGGTTTGGTTTGTTTTTTTGACTAATGCTGCCCAATCTCTGAATGGCTGACTACCTCAGTGGACATGAGCCACCCAATTTCTCAACATCTGGTAAGTGATTAGGCTGCCTGGCCCTGCCTGCCCTGGAAGAAGGAAAATTCAGTGAGAAAGTCACAATGGATGTTCTCCGTCTTCTTGGAGAAGCAAAGGCAATGTTAAAGAAAAAATGAGGGCTTCCCTGGTGGCGCAGTGGTTGAGAGTCCGCCTGCCGATGCACGGGACACGGGTTCGTGCCCCCGTCTGGGAAGACCCCACATGCCGCGGAGCGGCTAGGCCCGTGAGCCATGGCCGCTGAGCCTGCGCGTCCGGAGCCTGTGCTCCGCAACGGGAGAGGCCACAACAGTTAGAGGCCGACGTACACACCCCCACCAAAAAAAAAAAAAAGTAAAAGAAAAAATGAGAAAATGCAAGAGGGAGGAGATGTGAGGATATATGTATATGTATAGATGATTTACTTTGTTATAAAGCAGAAACTAACACACCATTGTAAAGCAATTATACTGTAATAAAGATGTTAAAAAAAAAGAAAAGAAAAGAAAAAATGAGAGTGACTGAGTGACGTGTGAGTTTAAGTAGAGTTGAGAAAAGTTGTATCAGAGATTCTGGTAGGACTCACTGAAAATTAAAATTGGTAAATAATTTGGCAGTAACTATTAAAACATAAAATATGCGTATCCAACAATTTCACTCTAAGTAGCCATGCTAGAAAAATACTCATAGCAAATGAGTATTATGCATATGAGCACATGAGAAATATTTTGGCACATAAGGAAGTATGTACAGGGATATTCGCTGCAGTGCTGTTTATAATAGCAAAAAGGTGAAAAGAATCTTCCTGTATATTGATTGTACAGGAATAATATGGCTATGTTACTAGCCATAACATGGGCAATCTAGAAACAGAAAGCATGATGTGTATCTGTTCACTAACAAGATAAGCTCTCCAAGACACTGATGAGTGAAAATATCAAGTGCATAATGATATTTAGAATATGACACATGTTTTATACCAAAGACATTTTTCCTCTAAAATAATTTTTTTTTTTTAAGTCAAGTGAGCTTTAATCCAGGGGTTAGTGGTTGAATAGCAATAGATGATAGACAGACAGACAAGCAAACCTCCACTGGCAATCTCCATTAGAGCTACCAATTTTATGTATGATTACCAAAGCCACTCTGTTCAATATAACGGTGCAGCCCTCACAGCTTAAATAACTTGGCAAAATAAGTATCCAAGGGCATGCTACTGAAATACCAACACAGGAACATCCTCATTTATGTCATATTTAAAAGGGAGCGTGAAACATTATATCCTCCTGAGATGAAATCCATCAGTGGCACTGATTTCAAATCAGCTCCAAATAATCTAGATTGGAATTTATTCACTCAAATATTTTTCTTTGTTTAGAAATAAGTGGAAGCAAATTATCTTCCAAATTAGAAACTATGTCTATCGTACCTTTCTATCAGTTCTAATTTTCGAGGACAAGGTAGAGCTGATGCAATTTTAATATAGTTTAGCTGGTAGTGATTATCGCAAGATCTTCTTTTGATCCCTTAGGACTTTTTCACTTAAAAACTTGATGGTGTTGGGGTAAAGTGTTATAAGAGGGATTCTAGCACATGACAGAAAAGAAAATATTAACCCACTACGTAGCCAAGAGCTGGATTAATCTTTTAAGCAATCCAAAAGAGAATCAGAACATGAACCCTAAAAGACAGTTCAAATATTCTGAAAAATGCTTAAATACATCTAACAGTCCACTCTGGTGGATTTTCAGTTATTTTGGTCACCTTGCTTTGACTCCTTATCTCTCAGAAGTAAGTTTTCATGTAAGTCATTTTATTTTTCATGTGTTTGAAAGTAATCACCACTGAATATTTCTTTGAACCTAAAAGTTGAACAGTCTGTCATGCTGAGCACATGAGAGTCACTATGGAGAAAGGGTGTTTAATGAATAACTTTGCAGTAAAAGGCCTTGAAAAGTTCCTCTAAACATTAGACCCGTGCTTGCTTTCTGAAATACATTAACAGCCTCCAGAAGGCTCAGAGTTGCTGGCAACCCAGTTAGGCAGACTTCAGAAGTCCCTGATACTTGAAGTGCTTCGCAAGGTTTGTGAAAACTCTCACCCCTCCCCAGCCCTGTCCCTGCTCTCCATCATCCCCCACTCCCCCACCTCCATCCCCAGCCAGTGTTTGGAGATCACGTGGATTGGAGTTCTCCTGGAGAGAAAGATTGATAAAGCAAAGCCATTGGAGTTATTTCCTATGCATGAAATTGATTAAATGCTTCACTAAATGGCTTATAAATTTGCTTCTCATATTTCTGTCACCCACTGAAAAGATTACAGAAACTCTGCATATAACCATGTTGTATACAATACCAAATTACAAAAGGTTGTAAAAACTAATGTTTTGTTTAAAGTTTTGAGCAGGACCATATGCCTTCAGTGACCTTGAGTAAGCTATTTTAATTCAAAACATTTCAAAGAATAGAGAGGGGAGAAATATTCAACTCCATAACAAACCAGACAAGTGGTGGGTAGACCTCGGTTAACTTTGCTGAACTTCTGCTCTTTCCTCCAAGAGTGGAAAGTGAAGCCCCTCCCACCAACGCCTTATAGCTCCAAAGCTGGGAAGCCCACGTTGTGTCAACAAGGATATATTTACAGAGGAGATGAGAAAAAAGGGCTTTTAGACCTCCCAAAGTTGAATCTGCTCTATTATTTTTAGTTCAGAGACACATCCTAATGAGTTCTGGGTCTTGCATAGACCTGTAGGACTATGAAGAAAAGCTGACAAATGTTAGCATGGGTGATGGGATTGTTTTATGTTTAGGTTTTTTGTTTGTTTATTTTTCATCTTTCCCCATCTTTCAAATGTCAGTTCTCTTCTTTCTTCCACGTGAGAATTCCTTCAACTCTTGTGTCACCATGGCGGGATGGGGTGGGATTTTAGCAAAGAAGAGATTTATAGGCAAGCATGTGACTTACAGATGTGACTTGGGAAACTAATCCTTTGCTTAACATGGCCTTAAAAGTACCTTCACTTTGGGTTTCCCTGGTGGCACAGTGGTTAAGAATCCGCCTGCCAATGCAGGGGACATGGGTTCAAGCCTGGTTCGTGAAGATTCCACATGCCACAGAGCAACTAAGTCCGTGCACCACAACTAGTGAGCCTGTGCTCTGGAGCCCACGAACCACAACTACTGGAGCCCGTGTGCCACAGCTACTGAAGCCCGTGTGCCTAGAGACCGTGCTCTGCAGCAAGAGAAGCCACCACAATGAGAAGCCCGCGCACGGCAACAAAGGGTAGCCCCCACTCACTGCAACTAGAGAAAGTCCGTGCACAGCAACGAAGATCCAATGCAGCCAAAAATAAATAAATAAAATAAATAAATTTATTTTTAAAAAATAAAGAAAATAAAAAGTACCTTCACTTCTACAGGAAAAATGATATTCTTTCATAACATTTATAAGACATCATGTCTCCAGCAAGAATTAACATTTGGCATTAACGGCCAGCTCTGGCAAGAGCTTCAAGAGGAGACGTTTATAACCAAGGATGTGCTTAAGATCCCTACTGGCCTGACCTTCGTGGTACACATCCCCAACCTCCTGTCACCTTCAGGAATAGCCAGAGTAGGAGCCAAGACGCTGCCACAGGCGCCACCACCTGGACCCCAGTACAGTGGAAAAAGGGCGATGCTGTCATTGGGGCCTGGAGGGACAGGGGGAGAGGGGGAAGGGCAGAGGACTTTCCAACACCAGCCTAGGTACACATCTGCTTTTGTATAACATTTCTGGGTACATGCAAGGAACTGTAATGGAATTATCCCTCATTTGTGAAAACACAATGTAATCTCAGTAGTAAAATCCAGGTTTGTTTTGTTTTTGTTTTTGTTTTTAATGAGTACCTGTTCTGGGACATATGCCAACAATTCAGGGATGATTTAACCAGACCATCAGCAGCTGGACAGCTTACTTAACTCTTTGGTGATGACTACACAAACCTGCTTGCTGGCTTCAAGCCACCACATAATTAATGTGGACACCAGACATACAGGGTTTAATAAATTATAACAAAGAGATTCCTTATTACACAACACAGAGAATAACTAGCTTCTACCCACAGGTGTTTGCCATCTTAGAAGATGTGAATGCATGTTTCCTAAAGGTTACTCCCCTAAACACTAATTCTACAAGATTATCCTTTATAAAAGGGTTTTGCTGATCACATCCATTAGGCAACAACACTCTTGGAGAATCACAGCACATAAAAATGTGTTAGAGGCCCCTGCTGCAAACAATCCCGCTAGTTCAGTGTACCTAGCGTTTCTCACTTGACCCCAGACATTTTTAATTTTTTTGTATTAACACTTAGAACCTGGAAATTGTTCTTTGAAACATACTCTGGGAAACACTGATTTAAACTTACTGCACATCTGGCAGACCAGTCCACCTCCTTCATAAGTTTAGTAAGCTCTGGACTGCCCCTTTAGTAAGCAACGCTGCCAAAATAAGAGAAATCTCTAACCTCACTGCAAGAAGGCCTCCTCCTTGCAATACACCAGCCTTGAATCGTGCACACTTTCCTGTCCTAATTGGGGTAGCTGCATGTTCTACAGATATAGATATATACACATATATAGAGATATTTCTTTTTGTAAGTAGATTTCACTAATCTACACAAGCACCTGTGAGCGTTGAATGCACAGATGGATATCAGTTGTATTTATTAGTAAATAAATGCTTCACATACCTCGATTTTTCTTACAGATTCCTTTTTATGTAAGATTACTCACAAACCCACTTACCCTTTCTATTTTATTTTATTTATAAATTTATTTATTTATTTTTGGATGCGCTGGGTCTTCGTTGCTGCACGTGCAGGCTTTCTCTAGTTGCAGCAAGCAGGGGCTACTCTTCATTGCGGCGCGCGGGCTTCTCATTGCGGTGGCTTCTCTTGTTGCGGAGCATGGGCTCTAGGCACACAGACTTCAGCAGTTGTGGCTCTCGGGCTCTAGAGAGCAGGTTCAGTAGTTGTGGCGCACGGGCTTAGTTGCTCCGCTGCATGTGGGATCTTCCCAGACCAAGGGTTGAACCCCTGTCCCCTGCATTGGCAGGCAAATTCTTAACCACTGCACCACCAGGGAAGTCCTCTATTTTAAATAATAAAACACAAGCCAAGTTTCTCCTTCCCCTTCTGTAATCAAAATCACTCAGACATCAATATCATGCAAGAAAACCTAGTGGTGTGTGCAAGTGAATGAGAGTGACGTGATTATGGAGATAAGCTTGGATCTACCCTCATTTAATTTTTTAAGTCAATCATTTGCACACTTCAGCCTCTTAACTAGTATGAGTAGAAAATTACCCATGAGGTGCCTGAGAGGACATGAATGATAGCGTTGGGTGACAACCCCCTGGCAAGAGTCTTTGCTCTACAGCCTTGGTTCTCAAACAGTAGGGAGCATCAGAACCACCTAGAGGCTGTGTTAAAAAAAACAGATCTTGAGCCGCACCTCCAGAGTTTCTGTTTCAGTGGGACTGGGCAGGGGCCTGAGAATTTGCTCCTGAACTTGCCTAATCAGAGTTGCCTGGAGCCTTTGTTATAAACACCAAGTGGCAGCCCCATCCCAGACTCCTGAGATGGCATCTCTAGGAAGGAGACTCGGGAATCTCTATTTTTTTTTTTTTTTTTTTTTTTTTTGCGGTACGCGGGCCTCTCACTGTTGTGGCCTCTCCCGTTGTGGAGCACAGGCTCCGGACGCGCAGGCTCAGCAGCCATGGCTCACGGGCCCAGCCGCTCCGCGGCATATGGGATCTTCCCGGACCGGGGCACGAACCCGCCTCCTCTGCATCAGCAGGCGGACACTCAACCACTGCGCCACCAGGGAAGCCCGGGAATCTCTATTTTTAATAAACTCCCCAAGCCATTCAAAACATCCAGGTCTGGACTACCTCCGCCAGAGGAGCAGGGCTTGCCTTTTAGACTGGGGCCTCAGGTCTTGGACCCCTGCCTGCCTCTGCGCATAGGGAGTCTCTTCCCTGCTCAAGGCCTCTTCAAAGTGCAAGGAGGCTGAAGACCCGTGAATGCCTCATCCAATAACTTGTACGGTAATTGGTATATTGATTGCTAATGTCATCATGTTTTAGTATATATAAACCCCTCACTCTATTACACAGCCCCCAACAATCCAAAAAGTCATTGTTTATTCATTGTGACTCCCAAACTGCCCCTTGTCAGTTCCCGCTGGAGGGCTTGCTGATAAAAATCAGTAGATGATTGGACGCACACATTCTTAACATGACTGACTCATGACATCTCAGAGGGCAGCCAGGGAGCCTGTCATTACAGTACAATACTTTTCTTTCTTCCTCCTTATCTAGCCCCAGATGACTTTGAGATTTTTATTAACTCATTAATGACTGAAGATGTCATTAGAACCAGTAGAAGGGTTTTTTTTTTCTTTCATTCTTTCTTTCTTTAAATGAGAATAAGTGCACAATTTGCTCCTGGTGAGAGGGGGAATGGGCTCACGGATGAAGCAACTAAGACAAATCAAGTGGAGAGACCCTTTAACTTTATTAGAACTTGAAATCTGATTGACAGGTACTAGGATTGAACGTCTGCACACAGAAATACCGCGTTGCTTCAGAAATAGGTTGGGCAAGAAAAATGGGGCAATTTGGTAAGGAAATAGCAACCCATAAAATTCAGCAGTTTCTATTGTGTTGTGGGACCAATCTTTCCAACCTAACAGCTAAATTTAAGAAAAGAAAAAATTCAGAAAAAATACTGAAACCTCTAAATGTTTCTTAACCTGCACATTCATTAAACCATATCTGTTTCTGCCTGCCTTTAATTTTCACATCTGCAGAATTGCTTTTAAAAATCAAATTAGATCTTTAGAAGGCACTTAAATTGCAACAACCTTATGTTTTTTTATATACTCTTGGGTTTCAGGCTTTTCATCTGGGTTGTGTGTGCAATTAATGGGATATCTCAAGGAAGCACTAATCATTTCAAAAACTTGAGAATCTAAAAAGCAAGCAGACTATTTTCATTATAACTGATTGGATTGAGAATAAGCTACAGAGGAAATGTTCAATAATTATGATAACTTTTTTTAGATGAGATCACAAAAAAATGTCAGTCACATAAGGTGCATTTCATTGCAGTGAAGTCTTTGAAGTTCGTTTCAGTTGATTCCTCTTTGGGGTTCAGCCTCGGGCATATCAGAAGGCTACTTACGAGAGTGGGTTTACACTGATTTTATCAGGCTGGAATAATCACTTGGCAAAGCAAACGTCTATTACTAGATGTATCTCATATGTTATTAAGTGTTTATGAAATTTTACTATTGTCAAAACACATTGTAAATTAACAGATCCTCATAAAACATGGAAACTACTCACCAGGAGAGAAAATTGTTGTCTGAGCACCTAAAAAGATTTCTGCCCAAGGAAATTGCTGTCAGTAAACTATGACCAAGATTTCAATATGCCTGAAGACAAGTTTTATTCTTAAATCACCTAATTATATCTTTCTTTCTGTATTTATTTGCCCGCTGGAGAATTGTAGTCAGTAAATGTTATGTTAAACAGAATAATTAGTTAATATTTGAATATTAATTAAATACAATAATTTTATCTAATTCAGTAATGACCATATTAATTTTTTTTTAATTTTTCACCTTTCTGTACATGATATCAAACACCCAGATAAAACCTGGGAGAAAAAGAGTCAAAAGCCCAGATGTTTTTAAAGATCCAGATGTATGGTGTCAAGTAAACAAAACATCAAGGTTTTTTTACTATTTTTTTCCATTTTCATCCAGATGTTTGGTGTCATACAGACACAGTTTTAATCTGTTCAGTCATAATCACAGTGTTCTTTAATATCGTTTGCCAATATTTGAATCCTTTCTTCACCAAATTTTTTTCTAAAAATTTTGTTTAATTCATTGATGGGGGAAAACACAAAGAAGCAAAAAATATAACGCCCAGCAGACTCATAACACAAGACCACCAGCTAGAATGGTGCTCAAGTCTTTCTGTTACAAAACACTTCCTATCTGCGTTTTTAAATGATGAAAGATAATTTGACTTAAATGGCTGGAATGGCAACTTAATTGACATGCATGTGCTAATTTCAATTCTAGTACATAGTATAGGAGAATCACAGGCTCTCGAGTGTAAATGATGGCCACCTTTTCAATGGGTTCCTTTCCCAACTTACTAAATTCCAAACGAGATGACTTGACATTTTAGGAACAATTTCTGCTCTGGTGACTTTGGGTATGTAGAAGATCTGACCTAGGAATTGAAAGACTTGACATTGAGCCCCAGCACTTCCATTTTAACTGTGTGACCTTGAGCTCATCGCTTAAGCTCTGAGCCTCAATTTTCTCTTCTTCAAAATGGGAATAATAATCCTTTCCCCAGTCAACCTGGGGATCTAATGAAAGAAATTTGGAACCGCAAAAGGCTTTGCAGATACAAATCTTCATTAATTATAAAATATTTTACAATTATTTAATGTATGATTAATGTTTAAGTATTAATAGATAAAAGTATTGTTACTGTTCATATGGAATCCAGGGGCACAATAGAGATAACCACACTCAGAAAGATCTGGTCAACTATTTACTGCTTACAAATTGTATACAGGAATGGCTATAATTCCTGCGTGTGCAAAACAACACCAGATTATACTCCTTTGCGCACCTACGCCCTTCCTGCACTTCATCTAGCTGAATGGAGAAATAATTTTAGGGATACTCTCTTTGGTAACTAAATAGACTAATCGTAAGTCCCATTGATTGTGTCTGTATTACAATAGGACACTTCTGCCAATCTAGAACCATATTCTTGACCCACTGGTGCACTTCACTTTGATGGACTCACCCACCCTCCTGGCCGATGGCAAAGACTCAAAAGTTTGCATATAGCAATTTTGTGGCTGCTAAATATTCAAACAGACCTCGTGGTTTCTATCAAGGGAGATGGATTTTATGGTTTTGTGCTTATTAGCAAAACATACATCCTGAGATATTGTCATCAACGAACAGGCCAACCTTCCTCCCACAAGATAAGAGTGTTTCTAAGTGAGAAATCAACTCATGCATTTGTAAAACACTAAGCACTAAAAACCTTTCAAGCATTTTCATCTTAGACTTTTTTGTCATGAATCCAAGATTTGGGGGAAGAAAAACCCCAAAACTTTTTAGTTCTACTTTTAAGATATGAAAAGTTCCTTGAAGTACAAAAAAAGGGAAGAAAATAATCGGACGGAAGACAAACCTGGTTAATTTTAAGTTTAAAAAAAAGTCTGCAGTGTCGGAACACTACAGTACAAAAAAGCTCCCACATTAAGAAATTTCTTTAAAAGTTGAGTCTGACTTTTTTCTCAATGATGTGACTATAGAGAAGATGGAATGAGTAATCAGGTTGTAGCTCCTCAACTTTCTGGAGTCACAATCACTCACCAGCACGTGGCTCTGTGTGAACACTTGCTGTGAAGAGCCGGAAATCAATACAAAAGGAAACAGTAATAATAAAAAGAAAGATTTCCACCATCAGAATAGGGAAAGTTGTGTGAGCTGGAAGAAAGTACAGTACCAAAGCCCATGACAAGTCATGATAAATGGGTCGTTATAAAATTCATGTTTAGGCAGCACCAGGCCGGGGATAATGCCATTCGTCATGGCAACACTAGGCCGCTAATGAGCCCTCATTGCATATTCATGTCTGAGGCGTTTCTTCTCTCCCTCCCACCCTGAACTAGTGCCTGGAAATATCTCCACCTCAAGCTGAAGCTCAGGCCTTCTTCTTCTTCTTCCTTTTTTTTTTTTCTTATTTGTTATGTTGCAGCAATTACACTGTAAAAGTGCTGTCCAAGATTGATTGCTCTGATCTGTAGTTCAATTGTAAATTAGAATACACATCCCCCCAGGGACACATGGCCCCTATTTGTGATTAAGAAAAAAGCCCCATAATAGACTAATAGCTAAAGTTCTCTCTCTTTTACTTTCAGGCAATTAGCTTGATGAAATGGCCTCTTTTTGTGTACCCTGGAAGTGTAAACCGATATCATAATGAAGTATATGATGTTTATTCTATTATTTTCACCTTGCTGGGTATGCAGGAATGCATAAGTAATGGCTGCTTTGTCTGGTGCGTTTACTGATTCAGAAGTAAACTATTTCTTAAAGATGCAGTGTGTGCATTCTGAGGCTTGAGGTAAGCGACCCCTAACTGCAGGTTGACTTCCGTGGAAAGGACTCTCTACTAAAAAAGGAGAAAATTTTCCCAGGTAGTGGTGAGAGCAGGACACTGATATTGAAGAGCCATGTAGCTGCTGGGTAGCTCTGGGGTGGATGAGGTGATAATACTTGGGCAGCATTCAGACTCAGTGAAGACACCGGCACATTTTGGCAAAGTGTTCTGTGGCGACCTTATGTCCAGTGAGACTCCAAGTGACCATAATGTGTGTTTTATCTCCCCAGTTGGTTCTGGAACACCAATTCAGTCTCTACTCTTGGGTGGTTGAAGCTAACCCTACACAATGTATAAATTATATAGCCATCTTTAAGTGGATTGCAGCCCCTCCCCCCCAAAAAATTCTTGTCTTTTCAAGATCTAAAACTCTGATCTCATAAGTTGTCAAGAAAATATTCTTCAGCTTCCTACACAAGCCAGCTGATTAAGGTTTTGACCAGTGAGCCAATGAATGCAATCACTTGATATTGGTGCATTCCCAAAGCCATTTCTTCTCTCCATGTGCAATATTTTAATATTTGTTTTAGTTTCATTCATGAGAGTCTCAAGAGTAAAGGAAGAAATAAGTGTCCCAACTGGCAAGATAGAAATAGAAAAGAAGGAAAAAGAAAAGAAAACAAAAAAATCTAGCTTGGTCAAAAATTCCCTGCCACTCATGTGTAACCCGTTTGTATGACCCACCAGACACTTCCTGGGCTTGTGTAGTCTGAATAAATCCAACTCTCTCTTCTTTACTGTGAACCCTATTTGCTTTTCTCAAAAAATCACTTTTATTAGCAAAAGGATCTCACTAGTTTCTTAATGCTGAATTGAACATGCATGTTTAGATTTGCTATATTTTAAAATTAATGTTTGTGATAGTCTTTTGTTACATATAAAATATGTTTGCATTTCCTCCCAGTTCCTGGTTAAATAAAACCTTTTGGGAAAGTTTATCACTATACCCTATAAAGCAATACTAATGTTACGTAATTTCCAATAGTACCACAAAATGAGCTACTCAGAAATATTTCAGGAAAATTTACTTGATACTTTTCTTGCTAAAAATCAAAAGTTCTTACCAGTCCTTATTTGGGGGCTTTCTCCTTAACTTTTACAACATTAAACTGCTGTGTAAATTATAAACCTGCAACATAATAAATGTACATTTTCATTGCTCTTTGAAATGGTTGACTGTCTAGCTGCCACATTGCTGCTGTATTGGAGATATCCTAAACTTTCAAATGACATTAGGTCTGGGAAGGTATCCTCCACACTTACAGCACTTCCTTGCTGAAACTTGTCACATTTTTTTGAGTACATTTTTCGATAACATTGATGACTCACATTTACCATGCTTCATGGTTTTTGCAGTTCTTTCATATAAATTATATCATATAAATAACCCTATGAGATAAATGAGGCAAATAATTTTATTATCACCCCAAAATTAGAGGGCAGACAATTGAGGCTCAGAGAGGTTAAGTCACTTGCCTAAAGTCACAAGTCAGTAAATGCAAAACTGATCCTTGTCCCCGGGCCTTGAACTCCAAAATCTGAGCTCCTTCTGTCAGGCCATGCTGCCTCTTTACTAGCTGCAAAGTCACCATTAGCAGTAACTCTCCAGAATACAGCTCTTACCATAAACAGTCCTTTCAATCTTTATTTGTACCTGGGCAAGACTGACAAATGAGTATAAAGACACACACACACATACACACACACCGCTTTATAAACACCAACTAAGAAAGGGATAGAATTCACACTGCATTGTTACCTCCCTACCTAAATTTAAGATAAATAATCTATATTTGATTACAAACATATGCTTAGACTGGAGAGATATCAGCCACAAAATTGAAGCAATTATCTAGATAATTCAAATTTGAGGTATAGGGCAAGGACCACTCTTTTTAAGAGATATGTGTTTATATCCAAATTTTCCAGAGATTCGGTTGAGTCTTTTCACCAAACATCTCTCCAAGACCTTTGCACACACCCTCCGCCCCACTCTTACCGCTTGTCACACATTCCCATAGAACTAACTCAACCCTGACCATCAATCTAGAATCAGCTCAAAGATCACTTCTCTTTAGAAATAGTCCCTGACTTGTATCTCTACCCCTGTTCCAAATACCTCCTTGATTTGATCTCCACAAATGAGCCTCCTTCATCCCAGTAATGGCCTCTCCCATCCTGAAGCCAGTGAAGACAGGATTTGGATCCAGAATCCAGAAAATACAAACTCTTTCGGGGGTGTGCGGGACCTATCAGCTGCAGATCCCCAGCATACTAAAGTGTCATGCTCATGATTCAGAGCCCTGAGATTAGCAAAGCAGCTCTGGGCTGTTCTTTGCAAAGGAGTGGCCACCACTTTGATGAGAGATAGGCAGCTGACCCATGGTATGCCACTTGTAGAAGTGGCCTTGAAATGACAACTCTATCAAATAAAATATCCAAAGCAGAAGCCTATGGGAGTAGGCAAAAATCTAAGATAAAAATCACATCAGCCATGATTTCCTATGAAAAACTATTTCTGCCTGAATTGGAGAAAGAGAAGACACCAGAAATAAGCCTAAAACAAAGGATCCCAAAACAGTGTAAAAGTATGTCCAAATCCCAGTTTGTGACAGACAGTACCTAAAGTTATAAGAGAAATGAGGGGATATGTCATTATTTCATTTAGTCATTCATCCCTCCATTCAACAATTCATTCAATAAATACTTTTGAGTCTTGAGGAGATAATGGCAAAAATAAGCATCATCACTACCCTCATGGAACTCACAATTTAGTGGGGGAGACACATATATAATCACACCATTGAAGACAAGATTGCATACTATATAATACATATGGGGAGTATAAGTGAGGATAAAATGGGACTCATAGTGGGATCTTGATACAGACAAGTGCTTCAATATAGAAAGTCTTACAAGAGAAGCCTGAAGAATGAGGTTATAGATGAATGTTTAGAGAATGGGGGTAAAGCATTTCTGGAAGCAGAATTTGCAAAGGCCCAGGAGTAGAACACAGCTTAGCAAGTTAAAGGACCATTAAACAGGCCAGTGTGACTGGACCGCTAGGAACTGGAAGTAAAGTATAATGTGTTGAAACTGAGGACATAGGTAGGTTAGGTAGTTCATGTAGGGGCTTGTAGACCACAGCAAGAATTTTAGATGCTACCTTCAATCTAATGCAAAGCAACTGAGGGTTTCTAACCAGGAGGGGCCCCTGATCGTATCTGCAGTGAGCTTTCTGGTGACAATGTTGTCACAGTTTGAGTAAAGAACCTCAATTTGTTAAGAAAGAAACATACAATGGTTTTGTTTCTCTAGCACTGGCTACCAACCATGCCCTAGGGAATATTTTCCCCTTTACTGTTAGAAAACAGAGCCCTCTCCAAACTGTTTCCTGTGTGAGCCCAGCACCAGGCCCACCAGTGCTGATGGGGGGGATCTGGCATAGCAGGTATGATACCAGAGACTGACTTTTGAGTCAGTTCTAAGAAACAATGACTGTTCTTGTGAGACCAAGACATCTGCTCAAATGCTGCAGCAAAGCTAGATGATACATAAGCTCTGAATGAAATGGAGTAGCAGCTGGTCCAAAGATCCCACAAGTAGTCAGTTTCAATATCTTGGAATGCTGACTGGACTACATGACATGCTCCTGAGTCACTGTCCTGCACCCTTTGACCCGGTCAGGACCTACCCACTCTGAACCCCCTGTTAGAGCCCTCTGCTGTCAGTACTTCTTAATGGCCTGTCTCCTCCACACAGCAGTAAGATTCACAGCGCAGGAGAGGCATGCATCTTAGTGACCACTTAATCGCTAATGCCTGGTACATTGCCAGACACTTGTAGGTGCCTAGTAATGTTGGTTTGTTTCATTTGTACTATGGTCTGCAACACTGTGTTGTCATTGTGGATTTTTTATTTTCAATCTCCCTCTGTGAGTTCTTTGAGAGCAATGTCACCATCTCTGTATCTCCAGTTGGCACTTGATATAGGATTGATTAATTGTTTAGTTAAGTAATGTATGGACAAAGTAATTAATATAAA
Organism: Orcinus orca; assembly: GCF_937001465.1. Taxonomy (NCBI): domain Eukaryota; kingdom Metazoa; phylum Chordata; class Mammalia; order Artiodactyla; family Delphinidae; genus Orcinus; species Orcinus orca. Next base: position 71,668,618 of record NC_064560.1, read on the forward strand.
GGATATTCATGAATGCCAACGACTCCACCTTATCTTTAGGCAGCCACAGGATGTATAAAACCACATCATCTGAGAATCTTGCATACCATCAATATTCATTGGTGAAAGATGATCCCTTAACACTGATGGTTAATGCATTTCTACATATTAATACACAACTAAAAAGAGAATGTATGTAGAAACTGCTGAGCTCCAAATAAGGTCTATAACTGGGTTAACAGTACTGAATCAATTTCCTAATGTTGACAAGGTACTGTGGTTATGTAAGATGTTATCTTTGGGAAAACTGAGTGAAGGGAACAGGGGATGTCTCTGAATTCTTTGTACAACTTCTTGTGAGTTTAAAACAGTTTTTAAATAAAAGATTATAATGGCTTAAAAACAAATTTTAATTTTTTGCTCTTATACATCTTTATATATTTTATATTTGTACTTTTAATTTTCATATCTATTTTTAGAATAGCTGAGAAAAATGTAATGATTAAATGATGCTGTCATACACCACACCATCATGCAGGAAAGGTAATGCCCTAATTCTGGGCACTGTTCTTTTGATCCAGCCAGGCTGGCATTTAAAATATGCTGGGAGATGAACAAGATGCATTACTTTTGCCTGATTCAAGTATATCCACGAAATGGTATTTTCATAAACAAACTGCCGATGGCTATGATCTTCTCTCCTATTTTCCTTTTATCCTGTCAGGTCAATAACAAATATCTCTGTCTCTTCTGCAGAGCCCAGGTTTTGGAAGATAGAGAGCAATTACAGGCTACAGGGAACTATTAGTGAAAAACTCACAGGAAGCCAGAGAGCCTTTAAACTTCCTTCTACTTAGCACCGTCCTTTTAAAAAAAAGTCAATTTTAAAAAAAGATGTTTTAAACAAATGTGGTTAGTGTGTACGCTCCAATGGTGCTCCTGGAGTTTTTAAATTACACGTTCAAGTGTCCACTGGTGGTTACATGGATAACAATGTGTGTCATGACATCAAAAGTCTGAAGCATAGTAGGCAATTTTTCTACTATTGGATCTGAAAACCACCAAAAAGAAATGCATATGTATGTAGATTAAGGAGAAATTGCAGTTTATCTTAAACTGCTTAAACATGGAAGGTCAACAAGAACTTCCTCAGCATGAAAAGCTTCAATTTCCAATACTATTTGATTAATAAACTTCCTGGAGTCCATACGATGAAAATTATGAAAAATCCTGTAGCTATCATAAACATAAAGTTAAATTCAAAGATGAATGACATTCCCCCATATTCATCCTTTTTTTTCTGAAAACTGAAAACCTTGAATAGGTATATCTGAGAAGACTACCTGCTCAGAAGTCCCTGTGGTTTTGTGATAACCTGTTTAAATCAAGTTCAGCTCCAGGTATGGCACTGTGACATCATCTTAGCAATCCATAGTCTTTCTCAGAAAAGATGCAGAAGGACTGTGTATGATAACCAGGTGCAGAAAAAGACTGCCTCTCTGATGGCTAGAAAAGCTCATTAGACAAGGGCATCCATCTTTACTTCTTCAGGATAACAGCCACAAGCTGTAAAGACAGAGTTTCACTTAATAAAAGAAAGGGAGGGAAAATGCAAGAATGTTTTTAATATTTGGCTTATTAATTCATGAATCAAAGAAGAAGAAACTATAATTATCTCTGGTTCTGTCAGAACTGAGAGATTTCTTCCACACAATCTTTTGTATGGCAGGAACAAAGCTTTATTCCAAAGAAAATTCACTTTAAAATATCCCCAAAGAGATAAAATACCCGCAAGATTCTGCAGCTCTTTAATGCTTGCCATAGGCCAAATCGTGCAATTAGAATCAGTCACTTTAAGGGCTGAAGTCGTATAATGCTAATAGATCACTTTATAATATGAGCAGTTTTTAAAAGTCGTATTTAATTTTCCATTATTACTGTACTGAATGCTAGTTGTGTCCATACAGTCAGTTAGAGATTCTCAAGTCCAGAGAGAACAGGGACAGACAGACTGCCACTTGCCACGGCATTGCTCTATCCTGGCTTTAATTCTGAGATCTGAATTAGAACTCTAAAATAGACCATATTTCAACTTTCTTCCTAACTGTGTTTATTTTTACTTCCAAACCAAATGACAAGGGCTCCTTTGGTTTTGTAATTATTTTATTTCAAAAAGTACAGATTGAGACAAAATCCCCTATGATGTGTGGGTGTGTGCATGTGTGTGTGTGTGCACGTGTGTGTGTGTACACGTGTGTGTGGTTTTCTTTAAGAAAATGAAATGAACCATAAAATAAGCCCTTAACAGTAACTTAAGAAATAAAACAAAATCATTTACAACACATGGGATTGTTGCAGGATATGTCAAGATTAGATGGTTTAAGGGAGCTCTCCTGAATGTGGAAGCAATTATCATGAAATTCATGACTCATTAGCAAACATTCCATATTGTGTTTCTCATTTCTGGGTCAACGTTATAAGGAAATATAGACTTGAGATTTAGCTGTTTCACTGACTTCAGTGCTAGATTAGAGATAGTTGGACCATACGATAGTATAAAGCAAAGGCTCCATGGTTTTGAAGTTCTTCATTTCTCAGTTGCAGGCAATTTGGTCCTTAAGTATGAACAAAATAACCTCGAAAGCACATAGGTAAGAATGAAGTTGGTGATAGAAGCGCCGCCTGTAAATGTAAAGTTAAGAATTGCACACTGCACATACGTACTGGTGGATGTCAGAGGGGATTTCACAGACACACTGCTTGGTATGCAAAATGGCTGGTGAACTCAAGTACCCAATACTGTATATAATGGGAACCAGATGTCTAACAGAGAGAGAAAAATATTTTATAGCAATAAATGTGACATTGACTCTTAAAGGGTTTGCTGCTTTTAAACAACTTCCCAGTCTTCCTTTTCCTCATGTATTTTAAAGTAGATCATGGAAAGAAATTATTTTCACATTTTTAAAGGAAAAGTGTTTAACTTGCCATGAACTTCTAAAATGCATACATAAGGAGAAATGATCTGAAAAAGATAATTTTGGAATTTACGAAAGCCCTGTACTCAGCAATCCAAAAAAAAAATTATTAAGGCAAATAAAGCATAATTCCTCCTGCCCTTTAGCAACTTAAAATATACAAGATGTGATAAGATGCATACAGCTGTTACGGGGATGTGGCCAAAGCAGGTCCTGGGAAAGAGACACAGAGCGTTCTGAGAATTCAAAGGAGGGAGAGAAAATGCCTATGGCTGGCAGGTTCCATGAAGGAGGATCACGCTGACTCATCCTTCTCTGGGCCTCCCATAGCCTCCTCTGCATGCACCAGTGTTGCCCTGGTGAAGGCCTTCTGTTCTCTTGCTGGCCACTGCAGGGGTCTCCCAGCAGCTCTGCTCTCTCAGCCTCCCTCCACCCACTCCCAATACAACCCTGATTTTGCTGCTGGGGTAGTTGTTCTGAAGCATTGGTGCTGTCAAGGAAGCTGGTTAAATTACAAGTTCTCTAGTTAGGCCTGGGTCCACATCTTGCCTTGCCATTTACTGGTTGTGACTTGGGGAATTCACTTAACTAACCTCCTTCGACCTGCATTTTTCATCTGTAGGGTGAGGATAATCAAAGTCCAAGTCTCATGGTCTTGGTGTCAGGATTTAATGAGGTCTGCACAGAATGTGCTTTGCTAGATGCCACCATGAAGTCAGGGCACTGTTGGTTGAGACTCTTTTAGCTAGCTGTTCCCCTATCAGTCGTCAGATCCAGTTTTTAAAGGACAAAATCTAATGTCCTTCTTTTGGGGTGCCAGGGTGCTCAGGAGCTGGTGCTTGCCTGCTTCTCCAATTCTTTCTTTCAATCCCTTCCCTCAAACACCCAACTCTCCTACCATCCTTGTCTGCTTGTCATCATCCAAGGAGGCCTTCTGGGCTCCAGCCCCTGTACCCTTGCACATGCTATTCTGCCTGCCATGGACGCTTCACCTTCCACCTATCTACATGGTAAATCCTTGCTGACCCTGTAGGTCTCATCTCTAGCAGATCTCTCTGTGTCTTCCCTGATATCTTGTGAAAAAAATAAGTGCTCCCTTTACTAAGTCAATGGTCGCAAACTCACGGCCCACACAGATAGCATAGCTAAGTGAAGGAGGACAAGGTAATGCAGTAGGGAGTGGTGGGGACTGTGGCAAAAAGGAGAACCCATGCCCTGGCTAAAGGGTCAGCCACTCCTCACTGTGGCCATGATAAAATGAGCATACGGTATTGCCCAAACTTCCATTTCTTCAAGGTAAGAAAGAAATCTGCATTTTTACCTGACACCTCCAGTTGTTAATTGTTGACACCTAAAAAGAGTTTTAATGCTATAACTTTGAGCCAAACAAAACCCTCTGGGGACCAAACGGCTAGCTGTGTGCAGACCTTGGCTCTTGGGTCACCTGACTCAGGGATTTCCTTACAGGTGCACCCCTCCATTCTTGGTCCAATAATTGTTAGCACACCTACTTCTCCAATAAGGATAAGGAGAACGTTGAGTTTTCTTTGTCTTTCCAGTGCCCAACACAGTGGGTGGCTCAAAAAAAGCATCTCAGTGAATTTTACATTGATATTTCCTGAGCCTGAAAGCCAGGGTAGGGTCTGCAGGTAGGAGATCATTCCAGGCAGGTCAAAGAATCAAGGTGTCCCTATTCCAAATGTCCCTCTTTCTAAAGAGGAAAGATTTCATAGATATCATAAGCCTTGGTCAATATCTGACTTCTTCAGAAGTGTCTGGAACTCTTCCTACAAAGCTCCAAAGCCCACTCCACGGTTAGCAACACTGGAGTCAGTCCTGAAAATATAAACCTAGTCTATAAACATAGTCTATATATAAACTTAATCTGCACCTGGCATGTGAGTGAATAACTCAATGAATGAGTTAAATCTTCCTGACAGAGCCCCAACTCAAGTGTCAGATATAACACTGTCTTAATTTTGTTGGAAGGTGACCAGAGAGCAAATGCTGGATCAGAAAGAGACATGTTGTCTCTGAAACTGTGAACAAGAAGAAGAAAATGTTAAAGGTTGGGATGTGGACAACATAGAAGATTCAGTGAAAGCAACAATACATTTTTTTTTAACTTTTTGAATACCCACAATCTTTGATCTGATGAGGCACTTATTTCAAGGAATAATCATGCACAAATATTTGGCTACAAGTATGTTCATTGCAGCTTTGTTTATAATGTTGAAAACTATAGGGGCTATTACATGAGCAGTAATAGAGGACTTATGATTATTAATAACAATAGATGAAACCTACTGAACACTTATAAGGCAGACTGTGTACTGGGAATGTTGGATTCATTATATCACTTAACCATATTGTTCTATCCATCTTACAGATGAGGACTCTGAGACACAGAGTGCTTAAATAATTGGTCCAAATCACATAGCAAACAAGTGTCAGCACAGGCATTTGAACTCAGTACTCATTTAATGCCAGACCTTCCACTTCTCCCATAAATATTCGACATCCACTGTGGTCGTTGTGCAGTCACCAAAATTATAATCTGGGAGGATATAGGATGGTACAGACAAAACTTATGAAGTGAAAAAAGCAGGTTACCAAAAAATGTGTCATCTTTCTCGGGCATCGTTAGAGGAAAATATCAGAACCCTTCAGACACTGCTCCACCACTAAAGAACGCTTTGAACTGAGAAGAAATGCTATCCCACAAAAGTCACTGCAGGATTAGTGCCAGATACAAGGAGTATCTCTAGCATCCTGCCATCCATTCCTCTGCTTCTCACCCTGTGTCTCTTTTACCTGTCTCTTGCAAACCACCTTCTTCAGTAACCCCACTTCACTGTAACCCAGCTGAGGCCTGAGCTTCACCCTGGTCCACTTAGCTGGGGTCAGGGGCTAGAGTTCTATAACAGCTGATTCTACAAAACAGCAAATGGTTTACAGAAAAGTGCTGCCCATCTAAGTAGTAATTCTATTTTTTGTAACTAAAAACCATAAATATGGAGAAAAAAGATGGGAAAGACTCACAACAAGGTATTAGCAGTGTTAAAACATACAACATTTGTCTTCTTATGTTTGTTTCTCTATATGTTCTAAGTTTTCTACAGTGGATATAAATTATTTCTGTACTAAGGGGAGAAAAGAGGCCAAACCATATAGGTCTAGAGTGGGTGATATTTGGAGACCAGAAATAGAAAATAAAAGTGTCCTTAGTGCTGCTAAGGTATAGGAAACTCTTACCAAAGAAAGGTTAGCAGCTGAACAGCAGACCCCACCTGAAAGTCGCCAGATGTGGAGCAAGACCTCGCCTTGAGACTGTCAAAGCTGTATTGATGGAGATGCTAGGCATTGAGTGCACCAGTTCCAGCGCCCTGTGACACTGTGCTGGGCGAATTGCTCCTAGGATAAGGCAAGTCAGAGCAGAGAAGAAAGGCATGAGCTACACGGAATATAAGATATGGTTATAGAAGGCAAGAGACAGTGACCATAAGAGGAAACCAAAATGAAAATACGTGTTGCAAGCACTCAAGTGAGGAATGGGACAAGGAAAAGCAGGGATATTGCTTTGGTCTGAAAAGTGGCACTCGAGTTGCAGATAGGTGATGAAGGGGAGTGAGAGGTAAGATTTTCTATGCACAGAAAGATAAAGTGATGCCAAGAGAGATGAAGGAATGGAGAGATTTTTTTAGGTCCATAGAAGGTATAGTACATAGAAGAGTAAAGGAGCTGAAAGAAGGATGGTGGTGGAACCAAGGTAGGGCAGAAGAAGAAAAGACAAGTAACAGGAAAATGAGATATTGAGGACAAACATTTGGGCCTGAATAAAGCTAGCAAGGACACCCAGTCCAGAGTTAGGGAATGTTACCCACTGCCATCTTATTTGCCTCTGATTCTCCCCAAATCATAAGCTGCCGTGGGCCTTCCTAATCACACACTGCCTGTGGCCTCTCTGGAGGCATGTGTTCATCTTGTATATCACTTGGTACAAGTTTCCCTATCACCTTGCTCAGCTGAAGAATAGATATTTCATTACTTTTCACTACTTACTTCATCAATTTTTTATAACTCCAACTAGACAGGAAGTTCTTGGAGATTGGGGGGTTGGGAACAGTTGACATTGTTATCGGACATCAGCAGTTTTAAGATGTGTCCACAAGTTTTCTAACACTCTTCAAATCCAGAGGAGGGGGCTATTTGTTCTCCTCTGTATCTGAGCTGAGCTTAGTGACTGGTGGACCAATAATGTGTGTGCCTGGGCTAGGACAAAACAGATGCTTTAGCTTTTGCTTTGTTTTCTTGGGATGCTCATTTTTGGAGCCCTGAGTGGCCAGAAAAGGAGCACAAGAAAGATGCTGTAAGGAAGCTCAGGCCACATGGAATGACCAGGCGTTCCAGCTGATAGCCCCAGGTGAGGATGCAGCAAGGAAGGACCAGCATCAACCATCACACATGTGAGTGAGGAAGCCTCAGAGGTCGCTCTAGCCTCTGCCACCATCAAACCTCGTTCTCGTGAAAGGCTGCTTGAGAACCACCCAGCTGAGCCCAGCCACCACTCAGAACCATGATGGATCATAATAAAATGTTGGTTGTGTTTTTATGTAAGTGTCAGGCTGAATCTGTCACACAGAAATAAATAACTGGAGCAGGCCTGGTTGGTTCTCAACAAACATCACATTTACTTCAACAGCAGATAAGGGAAGGCAACAATGTCTTTTGATCTTTTTCTCCCTTTTTGTCTTACTCTCCATTATTTTCTGTTCCTTGGTCAAACTCTCCTTATATCCTCAATCTCTCTCTCTCTCTCTCTCTCTGCAAATCCAGAATTTTCCCTGTAGAAGAGAGAGAGAGAGAGAGCCAGGGCTCTCTTCATACCTATAAAAGGCCACTTTTATTTTCTCTCTCTTTTGGTGTAAAAGAGCTCAAATTCTTTATTAAAAACAAAACAAAACAAAACCTTTCCCATTTTCCTGTTCTTTACTGACTTTATTCCTCCTTCCCCAATGACCTTTGAGTCTTGTGTATTCTTTTTAGGTTGTAAAAATTAAGAACAAGATACTCTACCAGTGATGATCTTGGCTATAGCCTCACCCACATCTGGAAAGCACTGTTGTTTGGGCCACCTTCAGATCATCTTGCAGCTGCCCCACCCATCCGCTGCAGGAGTCCTGACTCACTTCCCCAGGCAGTACAGGGGGTCCGCAGGCAGCAGCTGCATCTGGAGCCTGAGTGGGAAGACAGCAAGCCGGGTGGTCAAAATGGCTGTGAGGATGCTGAGGGCAGCTTCAAAGGTCTCATAGGAGGGATGCTCAGACCCTGTAACCTGGAGACTGGCCCGGTTCACCTTGCACGAAGAGGGAGTGAGGCACTGAATGGTCACTAAGCAGCTGATAAAGCATGGAGGCTGAGGGATAGGCAAAAACTAGACCAGAAAATCCCCCCACCCCCTATGTGGAAGGGCGTGCATACCATCTGTGCTGCCCCTTGGGAGTAGCCTGCGCCCCTACCTTGAGAGATCACCTGTGACAAGCCTCGGTGGGCGCACATTGACAGAGTGATGCTCCTGCACAAATTCATGGAATTCTGGAGGAGCACAGAGCTGAGGAATGAAGAAGCAACCCCCAGGAACGCCAAACACGCTGCTAAAAGGACCACGTGCAGGGTTGGCCCAGCTCAGTAGCAGCAGGCAAAGTAATATCATCTCAGGTCAAGGAGAAAACCCACAGCCCAAAATAGCCACCTTCCCAGTTGCCACTGGGTCTAAAATTATACCATTGAAGATTTATTCCTTTGCACACCTCACTTTCCCTGGGGGCCAGTCCGGGTGAGGGCAGGGACCCATGCACCCATATGTCTTCACATTAAGGTGTAAAACGCCTGACAGCTCCATGGAGTTACCTGGAGGTGGGAAAGGAAAGGAGGTGTTGAAAGGAGAGGAACAAGGCAAAGGAAGTGTTGGTGAGGAATACCAAAAGGAAACTTCTCCTATTTCAGAGTTTTACCCAGAAGGAACCTAGCTGGCAGCTACATCATAAAACAAAGGCCTGAGCAATTTGCCAGTAAATCTGAACCATGCATGTAAACAATTCTAATCATTTATTCCTTGAAATGCCTTTATAATATATTATTATGCAGAGTTACACATGCTTCTACTTCAAATTGCCTAAAGCAGGGGTGGGGGTGGGGTGGGGGGAGGAGTAAATGAAAGAGCAATTAAAAAGTATAACAAGAGGGAACATGAGGAAATGGTATCTGCCTATCAGGCTAGAACACAAAAGGAAGCTACAGACAGGTAATCAGATCATCCTCAACCAAAGTCTCCACTTCTGGGGGAAGATATGTCCTCAGAAATTCAGGCAAGGTCTCTGTTTTTATACAGAGAAGTTTGGTTAACCTTACCCTAGAAGATTAAGCAGTAAACAAAATGAAAACAAATAATCACTATTGGAAATACACTTCCAGTCTACTGTTCCAAAAACTACCACCTCCATCCTATTCTATCTTTAAAGTCCTTAAGAAATAGACAAAAATGTCAGAATGGTAACCCACCCCCCTTTTCTTAAGCCACCTCTTGGGCAGAAAGCTAAGTACATGGATGCCAGGGATGAGCTTTAGGCAGAGGCAAGAATACACATAGGGAACAGAAGAAGGAAAAGAGTGAAAGGCAAGGAAAGAGAACAGAGTGCTGAGAAGGACGGGTTCCTGAAAGAATGAGCAACATGTTCACAACTGTTTGGCTGTTTCTAAAGGGCTGCCACTGAACTTTACCTCCAGTCCTCCAAACTCCATGAAGGAAGGAAGTTTTACTCCCATTTTTATGAATGAGAACACTTTGGATGAGAGAAATTCGCTGACTTGCCCAAGGTCATACAGCTGGGTATTTGGGGACATGCGCAGGTCTTGAAAGCTGAGTCTAACTAAGTAAATCCCCTGTTCCTTCTACTCTAAGAGTCTTTGGAGTTACCAAACCCAGGGAGTCAAGAAATGTTCCTCCTGGGTCTGTGAGTAACATACTGATGATTTCCGTAACTAAGATTTCCCTTCTTAAACTTGATTCATTCATTCACGCAGCAACGATTGCGTTTCAGCTAGCTCTGGGCATTGTTCTAGGAGCTGGAGTTCACCTTTCATGGGTGAAGGGTTCTCCTTGCATCTATGTCACACAGACGACTCCTTGATAGTCAATCTCAGCTGTCCCCTTTTCAGGGGGACAGTTGACCAGGCCACCTCAAGTGGCCCCTGGCATCCTTTCCTAGTGACTCTTGTCTAATTTTCCCATAATACATAAGACACCTGAAACAATGTAAGTCCTATCTTTTTTTTTTTTTTTTTTTTTTTTTTTTTTTTTTTGCGGTATGCGGGCCTCTCACTGTTGTGGCCTCTCCCGTTGCGGAGCACAGGCTCCGGATGCGCAGGCTCAGTGGTCATGGCTCACGGGCCCAGCCGCTCCGCGGCATGTGGGATCTTCCCAGACCGGGGCACGAACCCGTGTCCCCTGCATCGGCAGGCAGACTCTCAACCACTGCGCCACCAGGGAAGCCCTGTAAGTCCTATCTTTATCCACTATTTTACTGCTTGTCTTCTCTCTAGGAAACCAGGTCTTTCAGAGCAAGGACCTTCTCTTATTCAAAGCTGTCTCTCCAATGCTTTGAACAGTTCTTGCCCATAATAGATGCTCAATAAATGTCTCCAATAAACAACAGTGAAAATCACAGAGAGCTTTTTCCAGTGCCTACTATATGTCCAAAGCAGTATGAAACTCTTTCCATCAATCATCCCATTTAATCAAGATTACACGTGCCAAAATAGAAAATATAGGAAGAAGATAAGGTTTTAATAATGGCAGAGAGAGTGCTTGGAAGAATTAAAGCTCAGTTTGAAATGCCTGTACCCTGTACCACTTAATGCAAGAACAAGGGCCATCTTGTGACATTAAAAGGTAACAAATTTAAAATGAATAAAAGGAAATACTTTTTAAAACAGCATATAATCTACCTGTGGAATTCACTGCCGCAGGATATTATTGAGGCAAATAGTCTAGCAAGATTCAAGAAAGGATTAGACATTTATATGAATAGGAATAATATTGGCAGTTACACTAACTAGGTTAAAAAGTTACAAGGCATGTCCGTCCTGGGCTCCAGGGCATAACTGCTCACCAGCTGGAGTGAGGAAGGAATTTCCCCCCGTGATAGAACATTGCATAATTGGCCAGATGCACAATGGCTGGTATTTTTGCAGTCTTCTGTAACAGAGGTAGAGACCGCTGCCCAGGGGAAGTTTCTGGAGAAGTCAGATCGATGACCTCTTAACATGGTTATTTCTGTCTTCGTTTTGTACAATCCTAAATAGAAGGTAGAGAGGACACATAAATTTGGGGGGATTTGTACCTGAAAATTATTCAACAGCAGAAGGGGTAAAAATAATTTTCTTCTTCCTGATGATGAAAATATTTCACAGAATGAAATCATACTCTAGCTGTAATCTTATTATCAGCATAGCCAATAGTTCCAGGAGGCTACCTGTGCAATTCCAAACCTCAGCATGCTAAAGTCCTGGCAAAATCTTATATAAGGGCATCATCCATCCATCTTTCATGTCCATCTAACACTATGCCTTCTGCATGTGCACTTAACAAGTATGTGTTTAATGAAAGTACATTTTTGCAGGTGTGGCAAGCAAAGCTGTTCATAATGCAGTCCACTCACATTTTGAAGCTTTTCCCTTTGTTATAGAGTCAGGCACTTCCTTTGATTCTTAGTGATGCATATCCTCCTTTTTTTTCTTCATCCTAACACGGAAAACCAAAAAGGCAGTTGTTAGCCACACATCGGAATACAAGTGGCCATAATAACATGTGAACATATTAAAGAAAACATGAAAACTAAATTATTCATTATACTAACTTACTTTACAAACCTTAGTTATCCAAGTGTAGATAAGACTCTGAGGAAACTGTATCAGTGTTTGAACGATTTAGGAAAGAATATCCCCCCAAATTGTGGGACAAAGAACACTATGAAAGCCAAAACATAAAAGGGAATTTTAATTTAAGTCCTCAAGCCATCAATGAACCCAAAAGATTTCAAAGTAGAATAAAAGTAGATAGATATGCAATAAAATGTTGTATAAATATTAATACGATGGGCTCTTGTTAACTGCGGATTCCACATCTGAATGTTCACCCAACCAAAATTTGATCCGCAGTTGGATGAATCTGTGGATTCGGAACCTGCCACTAGGGAAGGCCAATTGTACTACATCATTTATACAAGGGACTTGAGCATCTGTGGATTTTGGTATCCTCGGAGGTCCAGGAAGCAATCCCAGATGGATACTGAGAAATGACTGGAGAGAGAAAAACAGAGACAGACCATAGTTATCATTAGTATTTTCAAATATGTTCTCACACAAAGTAAGTTAAGAACCACTGGTCTAGGACCCAGTCCACCAGAAAATTCCCAATTCACCCTGGACAGAGTCTTTTCCATCTGCATACAAGAATTGCTCTCATTAAGATTTGCTTCTTTAAGTTGGCAGAATAATATTATTTAGATTCTCTTAGTAAAAGATCAGACATGTCAAGGGGATATGGGGATATATGTATAGGAATAGCTGATTCACTTTGTTATACAGCAGAAACTAACACACCATTGTAAAGCAATTATACTCCAACAAAGATGTTAAAAAAAAAAAAAATGTAGGATCTAATTCCCATCCAGAGGAAAGACCTTAAACATTTAAGTGTTGTTTCAGATAGCTACCTGTCATTTTATTAACTGGTGAAAGATGAGTCTTTTCAAGTTTGGCTGTTTTCTCTTGGTTTAAGCTTTCCTATTTACTTTTTCATGTGATTATCATAAGAATAGAGCTTGTCAGATGTTTGTTTATTGGTGTTGGGTTGCCTTTAGTTTGGGGTGCTTTTTTCTTTCTTTCTTTCTTCTTTTGTGGTTGATGATTGTTTTTTTTACTCAAAATTAACCACATAGCATGAGGAATTGCATGTTGTGTAAGGTCTGTCATCAACCAGGATGGGGTTCAAATTTCACCCTAGCAGTGTTACTCTAGATAAACCAATTCCTGTGACTCTCTTTCCTCATCTGTAAAATGGAGATATAATAAATTTGGCTTAATCTGGTGAGCAGATTAAAGGAGACATGACTATAAAGCATTTGACACATTGCCTTTTATATATTAAGCAGAGAATAAATTTTATCTATTATTATAATTCTGCATATTTTGCCTGTGTATTTGTAATCATTAAGAGTGCATATCCTATTTCAATATTATTACAGCAGCTGCATAACAATGAATATCAAGAAAATATTTTATACTTCCATTTCCTGTTCTAACTATTATAAGCAAGAGTTTGATGAACATTTTCGAGCATAATCTTTTTGGTACTGAGAATGGATTCCTAGAAGTAAAAATTAATTGGTCATGGGTTATAAAAAAATCTCATGGCTCTTGATACACATGGTCAAATGAGTTTCCAAAAGGGTTTTGCCAACGTACCCTCATCTCAGCTATACAGAGTGTCAGTTTCGCTGCTCTTTGGTGAATAATGGGAATTCCTATTTACCAGTAATAAAAAGAAAAAAAATTAAAATAATGAAAAGACTCTGTATACGTAAGCCATTGTGTTTCCAGATCTAGGAAAAAAACATTCTTTGAATGGTACACATTTCCATTCCTTCAACATCAGCAAGTTTCCGTCCAAGTGTTTTCTCAAAGTGTTATATTCAACCTCTCAGGAACTTTTCATCCTACAGTCACACACCTTGTAGTTTTCTGGCTGAGCGAAGTCACAGAAGGGAAGGAGAAGTTTCCTGGTTTCCTGTCAGCTGTCCAGTTGTCCCATGAAGACCAGCGATTCACTGCCTGCCGCGGGCATGAAAACACTGCACGCAGGACCATTCCCAGAGGAAATGGGACCTAATGAGACTCATACATAAATATTTTCTTGCAAAGTGGAATACTATAGAATGACACAGCACACATCAGACCACAAAACAGGGAAGGTATAACCCAAGGAGGCATATCACCTGAGCCCTGAAAGGGATAATCTGAGGAGGAACAGTTGGTTTGTGCCGCTTTGCAAGAGACATAAATAAGAGCTGGTTTTGTGGCAAGAGAGAAAAAAAAAAGGAAAGAAAAGAAAGAGAATACTTTGGCCTTTGGTAGTGAATTTATACACGTGAGAGGTGAGGGATTGACAATGTTGAAATGGAAATTTTCTAACTCGAGGTGACCAAGTAGAAGCTTTTTCTTCCCTTTCTACATTAATGTCCTGCTGACCCCCTCTTTCTCTTTAAACAAATCTTGAGGAGCCCCAGAATTTCATTTGAAATCTATGTGGGCATTGTTCTAATAAGAAAGCATCTGACCACCCTCCACACCAAACTGTCCGATGAGAAATCTCTTTTAAGATGCTGTCACTTAGAAGGCTAGTTCAACGGCTTCTCCTGGCTCAGTTACAATGCAGTATTCACATAAGGCGCAAATCACAGTTGGGCTCTTTCGACATTTATGGATGGTGTAGCATTATTTATTAAATTCCAGAATCTGGTGTTGGTTAAATAGGCTAAAATGATTAGTGACTCCAAAGATGGAGACCATTGGCATGACATTTTATCCTGGCTCCATGGATGTCTGCACACGTGGGTGTGAAGCACACCTAAAAGCAGGCAACAGGGTAGAAGGGATAAAGACTCAGCCTCCTATCGCTATTACCTGTGTGACCCTAATCAAGCAATGAACCTCTCTGGGCCTTTGCTGCTACTCTGTTAAATGGAGATAGTAACACCTGCCTTGCAGAGTTATGTGAGGAAAGCGCCAGTTCCCAGTACAGCGGAGATTCACTGTTGTGGCCTCTCCCGTTGCGGAGCACAGGCTCCAGACGCACAGGCAGCGGCCATGGCTCACGGGCCCAGCCGCTCCGCGGCATGTGGGATCTTCCCGGACCGGGGCACGAACCCGTGTCCCCTGCATCGGCAGGCGGACTCTCAACCACTGCGCCACCAGGGAAGTCCCCGGGGAGATTTTTATGTCTACACACATGAGCGCACACACACGCATATGTGAATATGTGTGCGTGCACTTGAGTTTTTGAAAATCAATTACACCTCTCCGTTTTTATAGCTCACAAGGTGAGTTTTGAAAAGTCAATCAAGAAAGGAAGGAAAGAAACAGATTTTCCTTTCTAACAAGAAAAAGCAATTAAACGTCAAATATGAACTGTTCCTGGGAGTAAATTTTTTTAATGGGTTAAAGACTTGGCCATTATAGACCTCCAATATGTAATTTCTAAGAAAGGACCAGGTAATATATATATTTTTTTAATTAAGTGGAAGATAAAACGCTAGAACCAGTGGATCCATTCAGAAACCACTTTTTTAGCCATTTTCCAGAGCTTCCCGATTGCATCATGCCTTTTAAGAGGCCCGATTTATTTAACAGCACTTTATTTTAAACCTTCATTTGTGAAAAGCATTGATTTATGATGGGCTGATTAAAGCAATGGTATCTTAAGCAATAATTATTTCAATTATTGGACTTTCACCAATGTGCATTATTCTGGCTTGCTCTCCATTCTTTCCCCATTTTGATTCACTATAAGAGAATATGGTAGGTGACTTAATTTTGAAAAATTCCTGTACAAATGTAACATGAGAAAGAAAGGTATAGACAGATGGACTGCTGTACCCTTTTTGATGATGTGAGGGTATGGTATTTTAATATGCTCTGACAAACTTGAACAAGTCCCTGATGGGCTCCTACTCAATATCATTTGGATTATTCCAAGCTCCAAGCCTGCTCTATTCTCCCTGGAGCACAGAGGAGTCATAGGAATGTACATACTAAAGATGACCCCTCGAAGCCTAGTACTTAGAATCTTGCCTTCTCTTTTCATGGACCTGGAGAAAACAGTTAAGCTCGCACTCAGATCTTTAACTCAATTCAAAATTAGCACTGATATAATGCAGACCAGATATTCTCTCCTGATCTGAGAGCCTGTCCTGTGGACCAGGCTGGTAAATAAAACAGTGAAATTGGCCTGGAGTCATATGCTAGGGAATAGTGGCAACTTGGAAGGGACACTGTATAATGGGGGCAGCTGCTCCTGGGCCCCAGCTAATTGTCACCAGCTGTGGCCCAAACGGTCCCACATCTTTAGATTTTTCAAAAGAATCCAGAAATCCATACTGTTGTGTGAAGTTGAAGTTTCTCAGTTTCTAAAGGTTAGAAAAGCACTGGCCAAATTTAGCCTGTAGGCCACCTCTGCTCTACTTCCTAGTTGGTGCACAAGTGGTCAATCCATCTAGTTACTGGGGAGAAGATATGCCACACATTTTTTAAATTAACAAAGTATTTTTATTCCACTATTTCACAAACATTTAATGGAAATATATTATGTGCTAAGAACTACATGCGGGGCACTGGGAAAGCAAAAAGAAAGTAGCACCTAGTATCTGCCATCAAGGAATTGACAGTCTAGCTTTTATGTATATGAACCATGAAGGACTTGGGGTTTAAAATCTTAAGAGGAAAAGCAACCTAACATTGGGGCTCAGTCTATCACATTCCTTTTTGTACATAGCTCCTTTGTTATCCTTCAGGTAAGTTAGTTTGTCCCTATGTTCTGCTTTGAAGCTCTCTTTTAATTTCAGGACTACTCCCATGAATATTAAAGTCCACGTCACGCACAGTCCCATTAAAACCCCCAACAGCAATTGGAAGGGAAAATTCCATTTGTACCTTGACAGTTTATCTCCATCAAATCAACTTTACAGATTTCTTAGTTTGGTGCTATTAACTAGACTCTTGCATGATTTGAATCTAGTTATTCTATGCTGCTGTAGTTTTTATGAGAGCTGATCAGCAAATGCTTTATGTATTAATCCCTCTGGAAAATCACCTTAATAACTTTTTTAAGTTTTGGGGGGGAATTATAGAAGTCCCAAGGCACAAATGAAAGCGTTTGGGTCCAGCCATTAGAATTTTCAGTTTAGCACTTGAAAAATGATGCACCTAATTGCTTTACAGAAGAAAATCAGATCAAAGTTAAGATTCTTTCTTCTTAAACTCTGTAATTATTTCTCAGACTCCTACTTGAAGTGCCTTAAAGTACTTCCATTGAAATGTATATGGGCTTTTTCCCTCTTTCTTTTAAATATGCCTTGACTTTGCTGGGTCGCTTTTCATTGCCCTCTTTGATGGCACGACCTGAAAGGAAAGTCCTCAAACATCACCATCACTTGCATGGTATAGAAACAGACAAAACAGGTGGGGTGCAGTGCTAAGAGCCAGGCATTGCACCAATTTAAAAACAGCATTTGATACAGTCTGCAGCTCAAAAACAGGCAATTACAGGTGGTCTCATTTCCTTCTTTGCGTATAATTCCCAGTCAACCCTTTGCATATAGATCCCCTCCCCATCCTCTTTTTCCCAGCCCATCCCCATAGCAAGCTCATGTATGGCTTCTCAGGGGGCATTGAATCATGGGTAACATGCTCTGACTGCTGTGGGTACTGGATGTTGGGGGACATTTGACGCTTCTCATTTGCTTAACACAGCAGGCAATTCTTACAAGGTCACTGACTTTCTCAGTTGAAGCTACTGTGCTGATTCATTGCCAAACCCAGTATTTGACAGATGAAGGAGAAGAGACTGAGAGAAGGGAGGTGACTTGCCTGGGGTCACACAGCTGGCCACAGTGACTTCCGTCTAGCGCTCTCCCCACTGCCACTCACAGCCATGGTACTGTACAAACCTCGTCTCAAACAGAATTTTACTTAGGCTTCACAATAAAAACTAATGTATGATAAAAGCACAAATGGGCTCCTGTTTTGCGCCAAGAGCCTGCCCATCGCCAGAGACTCAACAATGAATGGGAAGCAGCCTAATCCTGATTCAATCACCTGCTGATGATTTGTCCCCCCTGAATTGATGCACAGAGGGATCATTGACTGAACGCTGCCTAGATTGTAAAAGGAGGAACCTTAGAACTTTCTTCCCAACTTTTGTTTTACAGAGGAGGAAACTGAGGCCCCTAAAAACCTTAAGAGCTAATTCACACCAGAGGCAGGTCTAGAACCCATGATGCTGATCACTGAGCCATGTTCTCTTCACTTCCGTGCATCCATCTAATTCCGAATGCAACCTAACTTGGGGGCCCAACCTACCACATGGATCCCAGATATCTCCTTTGTTATCCTTCAGGTAAGTTAGTTTGTCAAGTGCTCTGCTTTGAAGCTCCTTTTTAATTTGAGAACTAGTCCCATGAATACTAGAGTTCATGTAAGGTACATTCCATCAAAATCCCCAACAATTGGACAATGGTTCCTGGGACCCAGAGTTTAGCATGCAGTGACTGGCACAGTACACATGGGTCCCAAGGGGCAGAGATTGGGGACATCTCAGTAAAGAGGGGCAGCTCATGAATAGAGCCTCCATTCCCAGCTAGGGGCTCTTGGGTTCTGCCAAGCTCTGGGCTTAAACGTGAAAACTGGACAGTACACAGAACAGCACGTACCCATAGCTCTGACATATTCAAGACAAACCCAGAGAAGTGGAGTGATAAGCCAATGTCCACTGAGACCCTGGGGTTAGTGTTTGTACCTTTGCCAGACTAATGGGCTTTTTAGGCTTCCCATAGATATATTTAAAATAGTAGCTGCAGTTTATATATATTTTCAATGACCTTGTAAATCAATAGTATTCAGTAATCTTAGCTGAAACTATAAATGGCTGCTGGACCCATTAAAGAAGTAAGTTAGATCTTCTATTTTTTTTAATATGGTCTTCCAGGAAGCTGCCTCTGGACATAAGTACAGAAAATTAACACAATAAGTAAAGCATTATAGAACAGCTATTAACAGATTACACTAATAAAAACCAAATGGGGGCTTTAATGCTGCCCCTCTGGGAGAGAAGGACAGATAAAATAAACAACAGGAAAAGAATATGGAGTAAAGGAAATTGATTTTAAACAATAATAATACAGAAACCTCCCACCACGTTAAAAAAAAAAAAATTAGATCTCTAGCTTCACTTTGGGAAAGATAGAAGGAAATTTTCACTCTGCCTTGGTAAGACTTAAGTTTGATACTAATAAGCGTGTTATCCAGGCTAACAAATTGGAAAAATGAAGACGTGCTGACAAGGAAGTTCTTAAATGCCAGGCACATGGCCACAAGGACTATTTACTGTAATATCAAAATGAGGAGCCCTTCCGGTCTCCTTCAGCAGAAGAGGAAATCTAAACATTTGGAGCTCATGGTCCGTCACGGTAGGACGAAAAGTCGGTTCCAATGATACTTGGCATTCACAGCAAAGGCCACGCCACACAGAGGAGTAAGAGTTTCTATCTCCTTGGGAGGTGTTCATGGAGATGTGTAGTTTAGAACTGCACACACACACACACGCACCCGCCCCAGGTACAGCACTGCCTGTTGGCTAAATCCTAAAATCCTTGAGCGTGCTCGGGGTTAACTCTATGTAGAAATTTATAGTAGAGAAGGGTCTCTTCTTTCCATTTTGTTACCTATAACATGGCCCATATCCCTACCTGCAAACCTAGCCGGAAGCTAACAGTTCATCTTTGTGAGTGCCTGCTAGTTGCCAAGTGTCCTCCAATATGCCTTACACATGTTGTCTCTCATTCCTGTATTTTGCTTGCAAGGCAGGTAATGATCCACAATCAGAGTTGAAGAAATGAAGGGTCAGTGTGATCCAGAGACTAGTTCCATTTCCCACCTTGTAGACACTCACCCTTCTTCCTTCCCATAGGTAACCCCGGCAGGATCCCTAACTGTTGCTGTTACTCTTTTCCTCACTCTGTCTTCACATATTGTTCTAACCAGCTGAACCCATGGAGCCAATCCTTTTTTGCATGGCATATGCAAAATCCCAGGTTATTTTTACTTTTCACTGGCAAAAAGTCAGCAAATTCAAATGAAATGATAATTTCTATGTGAGAAAAATAGTTTAGCATTTTCTTAAAATGCAAACTTAAAAAAAAAAATCTTACACAAGACTCTAACTTTTAATTTGGCAGAAAATAACCCGGTGGTTTCGTGGGATACACTAAGTAAAACAATAGTGGTTTAAATGTGTTGGTCTCAGAATTGAAGGTGAGCTTTACCACAGCGAAATGTGGGTGTTTCAACTAGAAAAGAAGCGTCGGTAGGTAAGAGATGGGGTTGTCTGTATGGAGATAGACCACTCGTGTATTAAAAGGGGATGACTTGTTCAATACTGGGCAGAGAGGGGCTGGGAGGTATACAAGGGAACCAGTAAACAGAGGTTCAGGAAGGGAGATTGAAATTTGAAGCTTTGAACACATTCTAAAAGCTGCAGTCCTGCAAAACTACGTTGTTTTCAGGCCACCACACGTGGTAGTAAAATACTGGAGTCATTCCGAATAAAGAATATTTTAAATAATGTGGAAGTTTACTCTTTGGTAATAAGACAGGGAAAAAATGAAGAAATTATATAATTTGAAGGAAAGGGACAAAAGTATCATTTTCTACAGATGATAAGATTTAATTAGATGGCTCAAAAGAATCCACTGGCAAACTCTTTGAATAAGAAACCAGTAAAGTGGGAAAATACAAAATAAAAAAGCAAAACTACAAAATAAAAATCACTTTCCTCAGAAAACAGTTATAAGATTTAATAGGGAAACTGTATTCACAATAGCAATGAATAAATTTGACACCATGCACATTGAAAAATACATGAAGAAACTACAAATTTAA
This sequence comes from Orcinus orca, assembly GCF_937001465.1. Lineage (NCBI taxonomy): Eukaryota > Metazoa > Chordata > Mammalia > Artiodactyla > Delphinidae > Orcinus > Orcinus orca. The sequence goes on from NC_064560.1 coordinate 71,689,350, forward strand.
TAGTTCACGTGAAAAAATAAATTAGAAGGCATGCTTTACTTCTAAATGAGAAAACTCAGTATTAAAGACCTCAAATCCTCACACAGTAATGTATCAATTGTCTTTTCTTACATTTTGAACTTGATGAGTTCTTATGGGATAACAAATAAGGAGGCATAACCCAGAAAACTAATTGTAATGAGAAAAAAAAAAAAAACTTTGCATTACTGGATATGAAAGCATATTCTTAAATTGTGATAATAAAAATGGAGGGTTTTGGCAAAAAAAAGTGATGAAGACAGAAAGATAATGAATAAAATTTTAAAATACAGAAATAAGCCCAATAGCATACAACATTTAGATCAGGAGGAAATAGATTCTTACCACACAGACCAAATATGTGACAGATTTAAATCCTTTAAAAAGAGCCACAAAAGCACTAGTGGAAAATATAGGTTAACATTTCTCTGACCCTGGGATGTGCCTTTCTGAACATAAAAGTAGAGGAAGAAAGACTAAATGAAAATAATTATGTATTTAAATTCATAAACATATACATTAAAAATCCATTCACAATTAAAACTTAAGTGACAAAATGAAGAAATGCTTGCAATGGGCAATAGTGAAAGGGTTAACAAATTTAATAGGCAAAGAACTTTTACAACTTTATATGCAAAGAACTAACACAATTGAAAAATTGAATAGAACTTCTACAATTTTAAATAAATAGAAATTAGAATAACAGACAAATAACATACACACAAGACAGCCAAGAAACATGAAGAAGCTAGAATCACAATCAAGAAAATACGAATCACAGTAGGTTCTAAGTTTCTTAGTTTGGAAAGAATTAATGATGGTTTGTGAATTCTGTATTCTCACTCACTGCAGGTGGGAATATAAACTGGCATAAATACTTTGGAGGGCAACTCTGCAAATTTTAGCCCCAAAAAGACTTTGACCCAGGAATTTCACTCACAGTAATTTCCAGAGGGAACAGAGATGCACACAAACATTTTAAAAAGGCAAAAAGTTACATGAATATCTAACTAGAGGTCAAATGAATTATGATACCTTCAAATAAGGAAATATGATGCCAACATAAAAATCATGTTTTATAATAGTTTTAACAACATGAGCAAATATATATAAGGACTTGTCAGATGGGAAAACCGGATTCCAAAATAGTGGATGACAGCAAGGCGTCAGTCTTACTTTTCCAACATACAAATATATGCGTGTAAAAAAGGAGAGGAAAAAGATGAGAAAATACATATCAACACGTTGACAATGATTATATACAAGCGGTGGGACTAGCAATTTGTATTGACTTCTTTGTGCTTTTCCATAATTTCCAAATGTTCTGCGATGAACGTGTATTATTTTTGCAATCAAGAAAAACATTGTTTCATGTGTGTTTTAAATCCTAGCTGGCTGGAAGCGTGGAACTGTGAGGTAGGCTGTCCAGAGAGAATGCTGCAGGAGTATAAAGGGAACTTCTCAACCCCGTGAGTCTATGCCTTTACCTTATCCTGGCTTTTTTTTGCTCTTTTTTGTCAGTTCTCGGAAAGTTTGCAGCTTCCAACACCATTTTACATGCTCCTCCTGTGACTGACAGAGCAGTGTCCCAACAATACTTAATGTATTTTGGGTCAGGGGCCCGTGGGTCAGCAAGGTTATTAATAAACATCGCCTCTTGTTCTAATTTGGGTCCCTTCTCTCCTTCTTGTCTCTCCTCCTGCCCTGCTTTTCCTTTCACATCTCTTTCTGTCTGACCCTTTTCCCCTTCTCCCTGATCTCAAAGATTTGGCCTTCATTTTAGCTCGACTTCTGGCACTTTTACCGTAACACTTTTCTGATGTATTTGTTGGTCCTGTTAAGTTTTCATAGGGAATTTCATTTGTGAGGAAAGATTTCGTGTCCTAAATCGATTTGACGTGGGTTGATATGATTCTCTGATCTGACATGCCTGGGAGGTGGGGGGATAAGTCAAATTGAGGCAAATGTGGATGAGCAGGGGAAGGACCTTGTTTCTGAAAAAGAATTTTTGTTAAACAATATTCACTGACCACAGAATTAGCCAGATTTAAGAGGCCACTACTACGATCAACTCTACACAAGAGGAAGAGAGCTGGAAGGCAGAAGTCAGCTTAATTTTATTATTATTTTTTCTATTATCTTTGATGAGACAAAAAGAATTTAAAGAATTTATCATGTATATTTGGATGTATGTACACCCATTTTATTTTCTTTTTTAGAGCTTGATTTATGACCTTAGCTTATATTTAGAGTAAATCTTGTTGTATTTTTTCTGATTTTATTACACAAATAGAAGTGGCTGCATGGTCATCACCACTACCAAATTTTTACACATCAGCTCTTCAAAGCCCCTGAATTTGGTACAAATTCAATTTTTGTTTTTACTTTCAACATTTTCTAACTGCAATTTCAAACCAGACAAGATTCCTTTGTCAACTGAAAAAAGTCAATTCCTACACACACACAAATTTGCATGTACTCTTTCCAAATTTATTAAACTTCAGTTGCTATTTTCTTCTAATAAACATAATATCGCATCTCCCATCAGAGCGTTCAGAGTTAAATGTGCCAATGGGAGTTACTTAACAATGATAGAGCAACATATTTATATCAGAAAACATATAAAAAGAAATGTTTGAATCTTTACTTAATTACTCATACTTTTCAAATTTACCTATTGCACTTTTTCCTGTTCAAGAACGCCTTCTTTTTTAAATGTGACCTAGACTACCCTTTTTAGAATGACTGGAAGTCTTTTAGAGTGATATAATTTTTTAACACATGATTAACATGATTAATTCTACTATAAACTAGGGTCCTCATATTGAAAAAACTGAAAAAAAAAATGAAGAAATGGCAAGGAAGCTAAATTTATCCAGAAGAAAGATAGTTTTCTATACCTAAACTTATTATCATGAAACATACTAGTTTTGTTGCATTACCAGAATTGCACCTGAGTTTGGTCTTTCACAAACTAAGACAATCTATGTGAACTTTGAATGAACTATGCATTCCACTTCTTAATATGGTCACCCCTCACCACTGTACATTAACAGTCAGACAGGCAGGGATCCTGAACTCAGTTCAAATCACCATTGGAAGTAGCCATTAATCAGACTTGACTAAATGTCTAATTTGGTTCCTTGCTTACTCTTTAGTGTTTGATTTTCCTTTTGAATGGATTATTCTTATCTGTTCTGTAACAACTATCAAAGGATGAGAATAGCTTTAAATGTGCTCTGTCACATGTGTGGCCATTTGTCACACATGGGATAATATTTATTTTCTTTAAACGCCATATTTTTCTTAATAGACCTAGGTTTGCATGAGCAGTAACTTGTTAGGCTGTCTTGGGTAAGAAGAGAGGAAAAAGAAGGAGGAGGAAGCTTTTCTTGAGTGCCTACTATGTACCATACAGTATGACATGTGCATCCATCCATTCGATGGAGCTTTTATGTTGTGCTAAGTGTTTCACACATCTTTTCTGGTATTGTCTGCACAGCATCACAGTGAAGAAGAACTTGTTAACCTCAGGATACAGATGAGAAAATTGGGGCTTAGAGATGTTAAGCAACATGTCTAAGACACACAATTAGGGTGATATGAAGCATGGATTGGCACCCAGGCCCTGCTCGCCAAACTATGGCACTTTCACTTATTATGAATAGACTTCATTGTCTGCAGTGGCAAGGGCTCAGAATACAGATTAAACCCTGGAGTTTATTGCAGGCTGGGCTTGAGGTCAATGACACCTGATCACTTATAAGGTATGACTTGGGGTTGTCTGAAAAGCCAAGAAAGACCTCCCAAAGAATTACATTAGATAACATGGCAAAAACGTTATGAAAGGACTAAAAATAAAATATAACACCCATGACACCGTCTGACTCAGACTAGTGGCTTTCAAGAGGTGGGCATCTATGTACCTTTGTTGTACCTATTTTAAATATTCTCTATTTAAAGAGGGTCACTGGTTCCAAGATGTTCCTCGAAATTTTGATAAATAAATGTTCTGAGGATCATCTATGTATGGGGAATTTTTCCCTCACATAATCAGGTTGGATGCAGAGCACAGTTTTATGCCCTGTAATAGGCCTTTTTTTTTTTTTTTTTTTTTCCTGATCTCTCTGTTTCGGCTGCTTCCAAGTCCCAGGCTGGGATCCGCAGGCTGTGGGATGAGGGTGGTGTGGCAGGTGGCAGGCTACAGTTCTTCATGCTCTAGGGGTAAGATTTCTTGTGAAAACGGACAGCTTTTTTGTTCTTCCTCAGCCTTTTTAACACACAGCCACATCTCTGGCTGCGCCTGCTGTGGTTGTGACTGTACTGAGCTAAATTTATGCTGCTGACAACTCGCACTGAAGTACATCGGTAGCACAGAGTCAGTGGGAGTTGTGTGTATATAAACTCGGGCAGCCCTTGGCCCGCTGAGTGTAATAGCATCTCTGCCTTGGTAGATTATGGGTATGATACGGGTGATGCGTAATGGATGGGGCAGTCTGTGTACAAATTTCCAATGACTTGCTACACCCCTTTAGGATGGTGGCTGTCAAAAGTGTTAGCAGGGCTGCCCTGGTGGCGCAGTGGTTGAGAGTCCGCCTGCCGACGCGGGGGACACGTGCCCCGGTCCCGGAAGATCCCACATGCAGCGGAGCGCCTGGGCCCGTGAGCCATGGCCGCTGAGCCTGCGCGTCCGGAGACTGTGCTCCGCAACGGGAGAGGCCACAACAGTGGGAGGCTCGCGTACAGAAAAAAAGTGTTAGCACTTTACACCCACAACAACCACGGATCCTATTACCTACCGGTGGCCACTGCGCTCACAGACCGCCTCTTCCTCCGCTTCTAGTAGGTAATTGCTGCAGGGGTACCTATCGAACATATACAAAGGAGGAAACACAGTTGAATTTTCTTCCTTGAGCTCCACTGTATTAATAGAAGGAGGAAAATACGGAACGTGTTTGAATTAGCCTGGACGGAAGTTCAAAGGGAATTCCATGTAAAAGATATCTCTGAAAGATTTCACATACAGAAACTGAACCAAGGGAGGCATTATGTTGCTATGCACTTAAATCAAGACCTACCCTGATGTCAGCGCTTCATTTGGGGTGTTAATGGAAAGGTACACAGATGTGGAAACTTCCACGCTGTGGATGATGTTTAAAACGTTTAAATTGTTTATCATGTCTTTTTGAATGAGTCTGACGATGGCTGGGGAATCTACAAAAGTTTAAACATGAAGATCTGACTAAGGAACGCTAGCATTCTTGGGTTAAGAGACTTTTCATGCTAAAAATAGACAGTGTCACCTCTCAGATTGGGGCAGGCTAACTAAGCTGTATCCTTGCTCTTTTTCTGAGCTGAGACTAAACTTCGTAGTGTGATTTTTGTGGTCTTCCAAGCTAAACTGAGACATAACAGATTAGCATCAATAAAGACACTGGTGACAATGATGATCGTTCCTAGAAAAATTGGGGGCAAAATAACCACCCCGATGATGGCCTGAGATTGAATGTGGACAACTTCTTTTTTATAATAGTATTGAAAATCTGTTAGCATTGGAAATCATAGCATTGATTATATTATCTGTCTGCATCTAGTGTCTAGAACACTATGGAAACTCACTCATCCATATACTCAATTTACTAGCCCTAAATATATTCCAGGCACAGTGCTAGTCTCTGGAGACACAGATACAAACGAGAGACTGTCCTTGTCCTTAGGGACCCTGTCTTGATTTATTTTCATTGTATAATAAATAGTGTATGCTATGTATCTGTCACTCGTCTAAGTGCTTTACATATATTAACTCATTTAATCATCAAAACAACCATAGGTATAGTTATATTATTATCCCCCATTTTACAGATGAGGAAACTGAGGTACTGAATCAGCAGGCCCAAGGCCACACACCTGCTATGTCAGCAGACCCAGGATTTAAATCCAGGCAAATCTAGTTCCCAGCGACCTTACTATTAATGGTTGCTTAGGAGCTAATTAAAGAAATAAAGCTTTAACTATTTTCAGCATAACTACTAGTGACATCAAAGAGCCTAGAAACCCCAGAAATCCTGGCTTCTGCCATATTCAGATCAATGATTGGGCAAAACTGTAAGAGACATGCTAATGCAATTTGTAAAGGAACAAAAGATGAGAGAGATAGACTCTAAAAGCCACCAAAAGCCAAAACAAAATGCAGTTTAATGGGGATAAACATGAGACGTTCTTAAATGCAATAAATCCCCCGTACAAGCCGTAGATGACTGAAGTCTGACTCCACAGTATGGGGGCTCCTCCCTGACCAGGGCTCTGATTAAAGTCACGTGACCTGATAGATAGCACTGGTCACGAGACTTCTGAATATTTTATTTTTTTCTGGATTCTTCTTAAGAGACTCTGGCAAACTAAGGCCAACTCAGGAAGACAAAACTTCTGCGTCCGTGTCATATGGGGCACTGGGGAACTTAGCCAATAAAACGAAAGCAGTGGCTTGAAGGGGTGGGGGAGAATGAAAGTTACCTTCAAGGTTTTGAAAGTCTGCCATATGATGTAGGGATGAGGTGTTTCAACTCTATTGCTTCTGAGGACAGACTCCAACTCTGTAGAAAGATGCTCCAGGGACACCGTTCTGGTTCCCACAGAAGGAACAAAACTTTCTAAAAAAAAGCTCCCAATAGTGGTAGCCTGGGGGAAAGGGAACCCTATCCCTCCCATCTCTTAGGTGGCTGGCCAGGGCTAACTGGCAACCTTCACCCAGACCTTCACATATTTACATTACCTGCCTTGAATTTACAACTCTTGAAAATGCTGAATCGGTGTCTGCCTGACCGTCTGCCCATTTCCAGACCTCTGGCTTCAGTGGGAAGTTGGACCAGTGTCCTCCAAGCTTCCTTCCAAGGGAGCCGTTCATGACTTCTTGATTCCATTATGGAGCCTTGAATTCCACAATGTTTTAGAAACCGGTTATCCCTGTTATATAGATGAAGAAATATCAGAGGGCTTAGTAACCAGCAGAGTGAGAGGCAGATAACATCTCCCCCTCACACATAGATTCCTGCTCACACTTGAATAGCTACTTCTACACAACCAACCTTAGCGTTGTTACAGAGCAACTTAGCCCTAACCTTATTCTAGAAAATTGGTCTGGTCCCCAGTGGCCACTATATCATTTAGCTGAGAGCTTACTATCATTTCTAAGTTAATTTGTGAGTTAATTGTAAATGTCAGGAAGCTCTGACACTGCCAAAAATGGTAAATTATTGAGATAGACCAGGGTCAGAAGAATCCAAAATTGAATAAATTTGGTTGTTGATCAGTTTTTATCGAAAAAATATGTTGACATCCAAGGGGACCGGAATGCCCTCAGATATGAGTTGCCTCAGAAGACAGCCCTCCATAAAGTGGACCCTGGATTACGGGGTAAAAAATGTTTTCCAAAACAAAACAAAATGTTTTCCGATCCTAAGATTCCCATAATACTCCACAATCACAATGCCAATCACGTTTTCATCTAAATGACTATCCAACCTATAGAACTTTAAAAAGAGCTCAGTCCCTACCTCTGGATACATCCAGTTTGATGGTCTAAATGTGGTATCGAAAGTGGTTAAATTCTAAACCTCTGAACACGTGCATTACGGCCACTGGTAAAATAATGACTCGTCTTTTCCACACCACTGGGTTTGGCAGGTCTGTGCTTCAGGAATAGATATGCCTCCCATTCTTCTTGCCTTCTGACCTCTGTGGTTCCTTTTCCCCCGGCAAGGTCAAGCCCTTAACATCAGGATTATGTTGAAAGAAAGACGAATATTTTCCCCAAACTTCTGGAATTATCAGGATTATATAAAGTGGGGGCTGGCCTCCTTAGTAAAGGGAGAAAACGAAATCTCATTCCCAAATTATTCTGACCTGTATTGGCCTCCAAGTTTTGGCCAAATGATGCCTCTTTTTTGCCCACATGGCTGTATTTACCATAATCTGTGTCTCTCCATTCTCAGCAGTACAGTCCTCATGGTAATGATGCCACTAACTCCCATTTGTTACGGATTAATCCACAGCATATTGGAAAACGGAGTTAAAGTGGAATGCAATGGTAATTAAGCAAAAGATGTCAGAGAGCCTTTACTTTTAACTTCTTTTGCAAAAATCATTTTTGAGGAGTGGCAAACTGAAAAACCACATCCTGACACAGCATCCACAGTCAATTAGCCCCTTCCCTGAGTGAGAAAATGCACGCTTTCCTTGCAGAGGATCTGTGTTAAACATCTTACCTGGAAGACAACATTCAGTTCCCCATTCATTGACATTTTAAGGCAAGTAACAACAGGGTTTTTCTAGCTGCTTTTCTCTACCCTCAGACACACAGGTCAAAAGAGAAGGCAATGTTAGGCTGAAATTTCTGTAATTTACAATCTCCAGCTTGTGGGCCAGAGCCAAAGGGCTCTTGGCTACAAAGTGTAAACAGAGCATTGTTGCCTCTTAATCTGGGTAATTGGTCCCAAATGCTGTTGCCACTTTTCAGATCAGATGCTTTACATACTTTTTAAAGAACCTGGAACTTTTCTCCTTTGGCAGAGAAAAGTTTGGTGCATTAACTCAGTCTTTTCATCAGCACTAAGACTCCTATAAAGAGCCATGTGATTTCATTTGGGGGCCTGTAAACACAGGAGACTGGGGGCCCGCTTGGAGAGTTCCAGTCCATGTTTGAATGTTCATCCATCTATCGTTTGCTCCCCCATCCAAGCCAACTTCAGAGTGTTTACTTAACAGACATAGCTTCTGCAAAAGTTGAGCAGACAGGCCACCTCCTAGAGGGTGCCCCCAGTTATCAGAAGCCAGGTTATGTCCCATTCCAGCAGAACGTGTTCTTATCAGTACATGCCTTATGTGTGATGCACCGCAGTAAATTTGGCCTAAAACCAGTTGTTCTGTGACATCATCTTCTGGGAGAAGTCCTGGGGATGCTGTGGGAGAGAAGACAGTGTATGGTGTTCTGGGAGGAGACGAGGCTTGGGACGATGCAGGGGGACCACAGGCTGCATGACCCTGGGCAGGTAACACAACCTCCCTGAGCCTCGGTTTTCATATCTACAAAATGGAGCTAATAATATAAACTTCACAAACTCATCATGAGAATTAAATGAGAAAGTGAATATAAAGGTTATGGGGGCATTCCACATACTATTATGAGGTAAAGTAATTTTAAAGCCATATGGCTTAAAAAATACTTTACATCATAATAGTATATATATATTAATAATTGTATAGTATATATATATTACTATCATATAGTAATATATGTAATAGTATATATTATATATATATTTATATATATGTATGTGTATCTATATATATATATAATATATATATGCCTATCTTTCTGCTTCAACCTACACGAGGCAGGGAACATATTTTTGTTTTCCTGTGAAATCTCTGATTTAGGCTTCAGTATTCCAAGAAAATATAGCTTTCATTACTGGTCTTGCAAGAAAATGACAAAATCTGAGTTCCCTTAATTTGTTTTTCTCTTAGACCTTCCTCTTTACCTATTTCCAATCTCCCTGGTGACATTTGTAGGCCTTCATTTTCCTTCTAAATATTTCTAGAGTGCTATTGAGTTCTATATTAACTATTGCTTCTCCAAGTTTCCCTTATTTAGTTCTTCTGATCTTTCCTCCCAAGTCAATCTCTCACCCTGTCATTTTTGTACTTTTTTCTTTGAATTCCAGTCCATTTATCTCTATCTCTTTGGCATTAAGGTATTCTACATATGTAGCATTCCAAGTAGACACTCAGCAAAGACTTCGGGGAGATTTGGGACTTCGACTCCCTTCCTACTTCTGGGTTAAGAAGATTAGACAAGAATGAGCTTTCTCGACCTTGGTTTCTGCCATTATATTTACTTCTGTTCTCAGCAGTTAAAAATGGGAAAATACTTCTCCTATGTATAGTCTGTAGCAGTTTGTTTTCCAAACAACATTGCAATTATATTTTCTCTAGGGAGGCAGTATAGCATTGTGCTTAAGTACAGAGATTCCAGAACCAGGCATCCTGGCGTTCAAATCCCTTTTAGGAGCAGTGTAACCTTGGGCAAGTTATGTAATTTCCCTGTGCCTAGTCTTTCTTATCTACAAAATGGAGATAATTGTGTTTGTTTGGTACTGTTATGGTCAACTAAGTTGAGTTAATACATGCAAAATACTTAAAATTGTGCCTGGTTACAGTAAGCACTCAAGAAATGTTGGTTACGGACATTTCATTTAGATTCTCCTTTTTTAAAAAATCGTATGCGTATTTAACTGTCAGTTTCCCCTCTGGTCTCTCATATGTGGTCACATTTCCACATATATCATTGAAAATGGGCTTCATATACTGTTCTTCCCTACTTCAGAATGTTACAGGAAATACGAAATAAAATAGGACAAAACAGCAATTCCCAAAACATCTAGCTCTCTTCCCCAGCCCATCATCTCTTCATCATTAGCTAAAGTGGGATGAAAGGTTTATTATGAACCCAAAACACAACTGTAGTTTACCCCAAAGTGAGTGACTCTGGGTTAGCTTTAGGAAAATCTGGTTTGAATTTTAGGTGAACCTCCTTTTTACTCTCAAATGCCGAAAGAGGATTTACAGTTTCAGGTGGATACCAAATGAAATTTGGTAAGTTCATCTGAGTTTTACTTTGGGTTTGTCATTTGAATGAACTCAAATTTCATGCAGCCTTAATCCTTATATTTATGGTTTTCCTGCCACTTTCACCTCAGTTGATAAAAAACATTTTTAAATAAAAATTGAGACATGCTGTTCAATATTTCAGCGAATTGCAATATTTTAGAGCATATACATTTCTTTGTCTCAATAATATGCAACTATGAGGAAAATACAGTTTTGGTAATATATGCTTTAATGAGTCATGTTATTTTTGCAAATATTCTCCTTTACTTCATACTGTGTTTATTAGCCACAAAATTCCAAGTTGACCAGACATTAATTAACAAGATGATCTATTTCTGTCAACATTTAAAGATCTGCAGCTGCATCAATTTTTAATCCCTGGCTCAGGTAAACCATGACTTTAAAATCAAATTTGTATAATATAAGCTTTCTCCAGTTTTACATTTCTTCCCCCCAGAAGTCAGAAGCCCAGACTTTAGCTAATTTCCTCAAATTATATGCTAGAGGTTTGAGGAGATTTAAGGATAGATCTTTTATGTCAAAATGGTAGGTTCACAGTTTGTGACTGATGATCTTGGACATATAAATGATATATGCCCATTAAATAAAGAGGCCTTTGGGATGAGAAGATTAGGCAAAAGTGAGTTTAGGGAAATTTCCAAATCCTACATTTGCAGAGATATGGGCAACATGCTTACAGTTTCTGTTTTATTATAAGGCAAAATAATCTTAAATAACTTATATATTGAGACTAATATATCAATGAGATTAAAAAGATTATTTGCCTAGAAGTGCATTTTTCACTCCAATAGTTAACTAGAAGCTTTGCAGTTACATTACTTTGAATACCTACTTTTTTTAATGGAACTAAACAAAGTTACTCTGGGATTTTAAAAAAAAAAAAATTCTCTTAAGAAATGTGCATTAGATAAAATTTCTCCCAAATACTACTGATACTTTTTCATAAATTAACCACACTTTATATTATTTAAAAAATTAAAACCTGAAAACACACACAAAAAATGTCACACGTTTTTTCTTCTAATCTGTAGTCCCCAAATGACTGGTAACAAAAATAAACTTTACAACATTTTTGAGAATACCAAAGAACCCCAGTCAAGATTATTTTGGCTAGAAAAGAAAGCAATTTTTATATTCAAAAATTTGGCCTTCGGACATATATACGCTACCAAATGTAAAATAGATAGCTAGTGGGAAGCAGCCACATAGCACAGGGAGATCAGCTCGGTGCTTTGTGACCACCTAGAGGGGTGGGATAGGGAGGGTGGAGGGAGGGAGATGCAAGAGGGAAGAGATATGGGGATGTATGTATATGTATAACTGATTCACTTTGTTATAACACAAAAACTAACACAACACTGTAAACCAATTATACTCCAATAAAGATGTTAAAAAAAAAAATTTTTGGCCTTCCTTAGTCAATTCCCAAAAGGGAAAAAATCAGCTAATCTTAGAAAGGTGGTAAATTTAAGTGATTCTGTAATCCAAGTTAGTCCTCAATCATGTTTTGAAATATGATGAAACAGTAAGGACTGGGAAAAGACATAAAAAGTTTCAGAAGTAACTCCAAATAGAAACACCGAGCATTTCTTTAAGAGGCTTTCGGCTTCTAAATTAGAGGATGAATAGCGTCTAACTGGAAAATAGCAGCAAGTTTGTGCTAGCGTGCCCGCTTCATGGTATTCATGGCAACCAAAAAAGAAGAAAAATACTCTTAACGTATTCTATTACCGGATCATTTAAATCAGCATGAAACATATTTTTGTCGGTCACATATTCCAGGTATCACCCTAGACAGCAAGTCAGCTAAATATGGACACATCCATACACAGGTTCTAACACTCATACAACAAACAACTGGGCATGCACGTACACTGGCATACGCATGCGCACACACAAACATATACGTCCGAAACCTGCCCAGGCTTCCCTCTGGGTCCTTGAAAACTCTGGCATATTGTAAACCCAGGAAAGAATTTTAATCTACATGGTTTGAAAATAGGAGCCTTTCAAATATGCTGCATACAATTTGTGATGGTCATCTCTAAAATGCTGCTCCATTATCCTTTTCCATTTGGAATGAATGAGGCTAATTAATTTCAGGCCATACTTGATGAGGTCAGCACCATACGAGGGGTGCGTGCTAGACATTGCTAATCTCTTTCAGCTGAGAGTGATGAATTAAAGATGAAGCATGCCTTTGCAGGCCTAATTTAGAATGTATATCAAAAAACCTACAGCCAATAATACTATACCCTACAACAAAGAAAAACTGGTTCACTCAAACTCCCTGAGTTGTGTTGATTTTAAAGACATTTTCAGTCCTCTTTCGAATTCCATCTGTGGATGGGTGAACCATATCAAGAAAATCAAGCCATCTCTCACACATAGCCATGTGGACAAAAAGTAGGATTAAAGGAAAGAAAGAAAGAAAACAGAAACAAAATACAACAATCAGGGTTTGATCCCTTATGTATTAAAATTCCACCTACACATTAGACGTTTTTTTTTTTTTCTAGAGCTACCAGACTGACAAAGATCCCAAATTAGCAATACCTGTATTCAAGCAATGACCACCCAGCTCTGCTGAGACATTTCAAAGCAACATGCTAAATGAGGCAGCCTGTTGTTTTTAAAGCAGGTATCTTAATGAAGCTTATTAGGTTTTTCCATGTCTCTCTTTTGAAAGCCAATAGAGATTGACCAGGTAGATAATGTGATACCTTTTATAAAGCCAAGAAAGAAATTGTAATACTGATGCCTCCAGGCCAAAATGTTCTTATGAAGTTAATGCTGAGCCAACTTCCGAGTTGTGAAAATGGAGATACTCGCTGATCTAAACTCTAAAGAGAAGAAGGAATTAGTCTAAATTTCTCAAAGGTAACTACTCCAAGTCCCTAAGGGTGGCAAGAAAGGTGTTTCAGCCCAGAGAGTAGAGAATACACCTTGAAAAAAGTATTTCAACATACCTAGCAAGAGAAATCCTGACATTCTAATGAGTGGGCATTTCCTACTGGTGGCCACAATAACTCCTGCCTCTGTATCTCGGTAGCCTTCACTAGAAAAAAGCTGCTTCGAATTAGGTCCAATCTACATGCTGAATCAATCTTTCATCCCTTTGATTGCTTCTGAAAATATTTATATTTCTTAATAATGCACATTTTGTCTTGCAACTTCTGATTAAACCCAGACGGGGTTTCCCAAAGCAGCCAATGTATGTGGAAGGGTGATTTGGGACAGGAAAAGGAAGATAAAAAACACAGGTTTTTCCCATTGGGGAACCATTAGAGAATATAAATCTAGCAATTTTGGTTATGTAAGCATAAGAGGAGGGTTGTAATAAATACAGATTGGAATATTACAGTGACCTAATGGAGATTACAGAATATTTTTATTATTGTGTGATTCTTCATTGCAGCTTAAACTCTTCGGCTGGTTAGCTTAACAGATTTTATGAAAAATTATTGTGGGAGAGATTTAGGAAGATTTCATATTACAACCAATAATAACCTACACAAATTATCATATCAAAATAATTAGAGCAGCAAAATAGTTATAATAGGGACACGACGAGATCATCTAAAATTTTTTTTTTTTTTTTTTGATGAATAAGGAGCATAGTTTGGAAGATATTGGGGGAGGGAGGGTGGATTCCTGGTTTGGGGCCCAAGAGAAAAGGGGTCTAATTTCAACCCTGTCACCAATCAGCTGGGAGAACTTACAGAAGTCACCCACCCTCTCCAGACCTCAGGTTTTTCTTCTTGCTTTTATCTGGGAAATAAGGGAGGTAAAGTTCTCCTTGTAAGTTTTAAATTCTATGGTTTTGTAAAGCATTATCCTTGTCCTTAAGCATTCCGTGTTCTCTGAAAGCAGAGAGGAAGAAAAGAGACTTTGTCCAATGCTGTGTCCCCAATGCCAGTCTCTGAGAGATGGCAGTCACAACTTCTCAAAGAACCTCATTTGTCACTTGTCCCTGCTTGCCTCCTCAGACATGGCTGTCACTTTTCTGTTCCTTACTTCTTCTCTCTTAGAGACCATGACAAAAGGAAGCACCCAGAAGCAATGCCCATAGTTTCATTTGACCCAACCACCCATTTTAGAGATGAAGAAAATAAAGGCCAAAGAAGTGAAGGTCACATACTTAGTAACTGGTAAAGCTAGAATTTAAATCCAGGTCTATTTCCAAACCAGGATCTATTCTGCTATGACACACTGCCTCAGAGTCTGAGGGATTTTTATATTCCACAAATAAGTGGGTTTCTTGTGACCACTCAGTGCAGTTGAAGACTCCTTGCAATTGGAAACGGGAACATAGGATAGGGAAGTGGCTTTGAATGTAGACTTCCTGGATTTGAATAACATGTCACCAACTTACTAGCAATGTGAGTTTCAGGCAAGTCCCTAACCTCCATAAGCCTTGGTTTGCTTTTTATTTTTCTCTTGGATAATGGAAAATAACACCAACATCTACCTCAGAGTTGTGTAAGAGATTAAATAAAATACATGTGTATGTTTACCATAGTTCTGGTATATAGTCAATGTTGGCTGCTGTTAGTATCACCACCCTTTTCTTCTTCATTTACATAGAGAAAAACCCTGAAAGGATCCTAGGAAACCTAGGTATGAATTCTGACTGTGCTCCTATTAGTTCCATGGCCTCAGATAAGTCTTTGAGCCTCAGTTTACTCGTCAGCAAAATGGGAATTTAAAATATCAACCTTGCAGGATTTTAGTAAAAACCAAATGAGTTATGCATGTGCGAATAACTTTCATAAATAGGTAGAGTCCTATAAAAATACAAGGGTTGATGGTTTTATTAAAACATTATTATTCCTAGGTCAGAAAGCCTCTGGATGCTTAGAGCTGGTTAACAGATGATAAAAGAGATAACGCCACTGATTTGTTTCTCAAATAAATCTCCTTAGAAACGAGATACATGCAACACCATGTAATCATAAAAGAATAAATGCGTTTCCTCAGTTATCACTGTTATCCATTTAATCCTATTCTACTGCTCTCTACCTAAACTTGCAATTCTCTCATAATTTTATCTTACCAGGGAATTAGAAGATGATTAGGTTGCAGGAGCAGGGTTTAGAACAGGAAAACAGCACTCTCTTCTTTGCCTTCCAAGTAATTAGAGAAAGAAATATCTCAAAGTAAAGAAAACACACTTTATGAAATATTCAATGACAGCTTCCAAGAAGTCTTCATACCTTGTTAAAATACTGTCAGACTTTGCCATTGACCAGCTGTCCATTGCACGTGAACTTAAAAATATATACATTATTGAGATACAACTTTTTTTAAGCTAAAGAAGCATCATGGGACGGGAATTGTTTTCTGAGTAGGATTAGTAAAGAGTTGGGGCTTAAAGGTGTATGTCTATTTTAAAAAGAAATTTTCTGATTGCAGATAACTTCTCAATTTGATTTAGTGTCGAACGATAGTGATGGGGTTGATAAGTGAGCATTCATCAGTAATTCATCTTGTGCTGGTAGAAATTTACAGCAAAGCAGTGCTTTCCCAACAGTGACAAGCCCTATTAATCTTCTTCAGACACATTTCAATAGGTGTTCCCATCTGTGGCCAGCATCTAAACGTTCTGGCATCACTGGCGACTTGAAGACACCTTCATTTCAAGTTACACTCGTGAAAATGTGATACTAGATTGTACTCTATTTTTTAACCTAATTCTCTCTCCTCATTCAATTAGCCTTTCTTGCCTAGATTTTCTGCTCATGTGTAACATCATTTCCCAGGGAGAGCTCTCAAAGATTTGGTTTCTCAGAGATGCACAATCTCCCCCAAGGTTAACAACTAACAACTTTTTTACAAATTAAAATTGCATAGATTCCTGTTCTGGCAGTCACTGGCCTCAGATTGCATATGTCCTTAGAAAGTAGAACCTGCTCAAATACAGCATTGAGAGGCCTGAGGAAAAGAGGAAGGCTAGAAATTCCATTGTGTTCATATTCGGAATGCAATTTGTTATACTGAACTATGATGCTTAATTTCAGTGCAGGGGAATGCCGGGAAAAGGAGAAGCAATTAGGAAAACCGAAAAAAAAAATGAAACAGCAGCCAAGTGTTCAAAACAGCCACATGTACTCAACATAGTCAGTCTATAGGATAAAACCCCTCTCCTGTTCTTTGCATCTGCTGGAGGACCTCCAGTTAAGAAAGAAATACAGTAAGCACTTTAGGGATAGCTTATTTCACTTAAATTGCCTTTATCTACAAGCAACATGCTCTATCTGGCTGCAAGGTTAGTCTAGGTGAAAAATCTGGAGGGGGTGTTTGATTTTGGATTGCACCTAAGTGCTTTTTTGTGCCATTTCATCCTCATAATGGATTTGGTCTTGCAAGGTGGATTTGAACAGCATTTTTCTTGTTCACTTTAGAAATCATTCAAAAGAGAAAACTGGCTTACACATTCTTAGTTTAGAAAGGTTAGATCTACCTGCATCATGAATGGATATTTTTAACCTTACTGAACTTTTTTGTTTGCACGTGATCTGACATGTATGTGTGTTACTAGTATGTGTGTATGTATATATGCATATGTATGTGTGTGTATATGTGTATATATATATATGTAATAAAGATATTCATTCTCAGAAAGATCTCCCGCCTTCACACAAACTATTTTTCACAATAATCATCTGAGTTTTTTACAGATCTCAAAAACCTTATTGTAGGTGGCAAGTTTAAATGTGCCATATTAATAACTTGTTACCCAAGACAAATTAAGTCCTTATATGTCAAAAGCACTTGGCACTGTATTATCTACAAGACAAGTATTTATTGAATAAATGTTGAATCCAATTTCATTTTAATGTGACTGACTGTATGTTTCAGCCTCTTAGAGATAAAAACACTCAGACCCATAACTGTGTTGCAACATTACACCTAACTTGTCTATTTCTATTATTGTCTCCTAACTTAGAATATGGAAAGAAGGGTTTTTTTGTTTTGTTTTTTTGGGTTTTTTTGGTTGTTGTTCTGAAGAGCAAGGGAAGAGATAGAAAAACGGCTGGCATTCAGCCTAAAGAGAAATCATTGAAACAAATTAATCCTATGCCGTTTAAATTGACGTGGTAATCCATCATCAGAGAAGGCAAACTCTGAAAGCAATCTAGAATCTGCCCTGCTCTTTCACTAGCCCTGGAGGCACAAAGATGGATAGTAAAGGAAAGGGGGGGGATCATAAAAGTTAGCGATGCCTTAGAAAATAATAAAATTGGTTATATCAGCTTTCACTGTCGTGCCTCTGAAAACCTTCTTTGGAAAGGAGAGGTTAACTTTCAACAGTTGCTTTCCAAACTTTACCTCAAAGTGGTAGGTCATCTGCAGTTGAGCTCAGAGAATCTGCCTCCTTCTTGAGGCTGCCAGGCTATGGACTAGAGTCTAACCACTGCAGGACCCACAGTTACACAGAAACTTTCCTTATAAGTGGTAAGGGTGGGGGTTAGGATTGGGGTTTCTTTGGGGTTTTGTTGTTGTTTTGTTTTTTGGTGGCGGAGAGTGGGAGGGAGTCTTTTCTTCTTTTTTCTCCTATAATTATCTTGTTTTGCACCCAATGAAAAAGCATGTTATTGTAATTTTTAAAGTAAAACTTCTGTAACATCCCTAAAAACGGAGGCAAGCCATCATGCCCTGTCACTTATCTGTGTTTTTTTTTATTCTGGAGGCTTATTTTTCAAATTTTCTTCACTTCAAAAAGCCTGTGATATGTTGTTAAAACTTGCTCAAAATTCAAAAATCATACAAAACTGAAGTGTCCCATCTTGGTAGATAAGATGAAAAAAGCCTTGTAAAGAGCTCCATTGTAAAAACAATGATTCTGTATTTCCAACACACTGAAGCCTAAGGTTTTTGTTTTTGATTTTGTTTTCCTCTTTAGCTTGTATATGTAGTGATGTTTTATTTTTTGTTATTAGGGTTTTTTTTGGGGGTAGTGCAGAAACTCACCTCTTTACTATTGTCTGGACATAGAAATTTGAACACAGAAGTGAATATTATTTTCCAATTTAATAATGCATTGAGCTATAAAGGCAAGACAATTTGAAAATATTTTTTAATCTCAAAATCTGCTAACAATAGACAGTACGTGAAGACAAAAACCCAGATACCTTAGTGCCAAAGGCAAGAAGGCAGAAGCACACGAATATAAACCATACCCAATAGCTGCCCTATTTAAATTTATCTAGGATAGAGTTTCTTCTAGTTTATTAAAACTTTACATGTTCCTGAAACTTCAGAGTAAACATCACACCTTTTCTCTATAATTAGAATTTTATTCACTTTTTTTTTAAAGGGGATGAGTAATTCTTGCATATGGACTAACACTTTTTTTAAAAGTATTTAAGCATAAAAGACAAATTAGAGGCATTTCCCTGCTAAACAAGAAGAGAACAAAAGGCTCGTATATAAAATATTCATCCACAGCCATGCCAGTTGCAATTTTAAGAGTTGTTCGGAAAGAATAGATTCAGGTGTTTGTAAGTGTGTTTGTTTTTAATGGAACCTGGGAAATTTAAATAGTAGCTCTTCATTAACTGAACATTCAATTGCACTTTCTGAGAAAGATCTGATGCCTTTGAATTTGTTTTCAATGTATAAACAATGACTTCAGCACAATAGTATATGATTTTAAAAGCTATTAAATTAATCAAAATCATATGAAAAAAGTCAATGAGTAACTAAGCATAATTATTGAAGACTATAAAGAAAAACATTGTTTAATATTTTTTAAACCCCATCCCCCCTCGCTTAAATTTCACTTCTTTCTATTTGGATGGCAATATGGCAACAAAGTATATGCAAAATAAAAAATTCCACCATAACTTTTGGAGTCAGTAAATACATTATTAACATGCATTCTGCAAGAAATAGGGTTGCCTAAATTTTTAACTTCTCCCTGACATGCGATGTAATGTGGTCCTGTCAATATATACCCAATGTGACATTTATCACTGAAGTCAATATTTTCTTCCTTCTACATTTTCACTTTTGTTTTAAACTATTTTAAGTGATATCATCTCAGTCAATTTACCTCAGTCAAGCACATTGTACTCCCTTTGATAAGGTTGATTAATTTATTATAAATTGTAATGTAGGGATAGGAAAGGTACATTTCTGTGTCCTGTATTCAAAATAAAAAAGATCAGTGTAAATTTTATTTAAACATTACACTTTGTAAAGCCTCAAGTTGATACTTCCTATGGTCAAAAAAACTGAATATTATGTTAGCCTCCTCTCACTTTTGCACAGAAGTCCTTTATTTTTAATGTGTATGTTCAACATTTCAAGAAACCCTCCATTTAAGAAGAGAAATGCAGTTGATAGTTAATTAATTATGTTTTCTAAATTCATACATTATGTTTTTCTATTATGGCAGTATATCTGTCTTTGTCCATTTACTTACTTCTCTAATTATATGCTTTATATTGAAACTGGGGTTTTTCTAAAAACCAACAGAATGGAAATTAGCCCTTGTTTTCTCCTTCTGAAATTCACCTTGAGTTTGTGGCTAAAGAAAATTAAGCAAGATAAATCCCCTTTGTTGTTCTGTTTGTATTTTCTTTAAGTACACTGATGCAGCTAATTAACAACATAAATTTACCTGGATATTTGCCTTACTAACACCTGCACATTTAAATGACTGGCACTTGATACCATTTGATTAATGCCTTTTTTGACATACCAAAAATGAACTGTCATTTTAAAGGTTTCATTACCAGTCTCCTAAGAGAAAAAAATACAGAATCAGACAACCTTTCCTCACCCTGTCCACTTCTAAATAAGAACTGATGTCCACATGGCTTTAGATATCTTTAAAACTTTCTCAGCTGGAGTTGCCTTGCAATATAATATTAAAAGCATATACAGCCCACATCAGACTTAGTTAAATGGGCAACAAATCCCTTATGCTAGCATGTATAGCTAGAGCCTATTCTCTTTTAATTCTTCAATTCATTGAAAAGTAAAATAAACAGAGTAGCATATTGTTGAATTTTAAAATAAATGTATTAGGCAAAAGATGTTCACCTCTTGTTTAAATGCCCTGCCAAAGCTACCAAACTGAAAACTGACGTTTTTACCTTGAAGTATCTTTCCATGATTCTGCAAGGCACAACAGCTTTACCATTACTAAGTTGCTTCAGCTTGTATTTCAACAATAGAGATTCCAAGGAACTCATTCAAAACTCTTTTTTGCACTGTTTTCTGCCAGACCCTCAGCATGTACACATGAGTGACAGCCTCTGTCTAGTGCTTGAGTATATAAACCTTTAATCTATCATGGAACTTCTACCACCATAAGAATATATACACACCCATGTGCATATACCTTCATTCACATAACTATTATATAACTACTCATTAAAAATGCCACCAGGTGTGAAAACAGCAGAATGGATTTTCCTAATCTCATCTAGATTTCATGGCTATAATTTGGCTACTGACAAGATTCTAAATTAGCTTTTACTTAAATGAAAGAAGGTAAAACGTATATTAGGATTTGTATTTTTTTAAAAACCTCTCCCACAATAATTAATTGTTGCATATATGTTAGAATTATTTTTCAAGTGAACTGGGTGGTCAGTTAAATAGAAGAAAATATTTCACTACATTGTGTTTTCTTATTTCCTAAAGTCCATCTCCGTGGAGTGAGCTGCCTTGATGGATGAAACTGTTGTCTCTCAGAATGGAAACCCGCTTTCGTAGGAAGGGTGGGGGTGGGGGAGGACCAGTGAAAGACAGAGCTCTAAAATCCTTGCAACTAGAGTGAATTTACCTCCCCTCTCTCCCCCTTCTTCCCTTTCACCCTTCCTTCCTTTTTTGCTACAGCCCCTTTGGTACATTAGTGTAGTTAACCTTCGCTCTGGCCGAGACCAAGAAGGGTTAATGGAGACCCGGCTTCTGACAGCCTCCAGGTCAGCGATGCTCTCGAGCTTCCATCGCAGGAATTAGAGGATTACCGAGGAATGAATTCGAGGCACCAATCGCC
The DNA here is from genome assembly GCF_937001465.1 of Orcinus orca. Lineage (NCBI taxonomy): Eukaryota > Metazoa > Chordata > Mammalia > Artiodactyla > Delphinidae > Orcinus > Orcinus orca. The sequence goes on from NC_064560.1 coordinate 71,711,071, forward strand.
TCACACCTGAACACATCACTCCAAGCCACTGGGATTCATACTTAAAAAAAAAAAAAAAAATTCTCCCTTCTGAAAAACGGTTAATTAGATCTGCAGTTATATTTCCTGTTGCACCGAGGAGCCAAGTAGGGCAGCCTGAACTGAATTCCTCAATCTGCCAAGGAAATCGAGCAATTTGGGGAGAGGGAAAATAAATAAATAAATAAATAAATAAATAAATAAATAAATAAATAAATAAATAAATAAATAAATAATAAAGCCAGCAAGCTATCGGTTTCTTCAGCAAGGGCAGATTTTTAGGAAAAGTTTAAGAGCGAGAAAGGGAAGAAGAAACGAAAAAAATTCTTCCCTTTCCTCACCTTCGGTCTCCCCTTTTCCCCCCGAAATTAGTGCCTTCTTGATTATTTGCAGCTGTTTCGAACCTCAAGGTTTGTTCACAGCAGCGACCGATGCCTCCCGCTTCCAGAAGTGAAAAGCCATTTTCGCGCCAGGACTTTGCTGCTTGAGTTTGGGGAGAAGGTTTTCTTCTCCTTCCTAGCAAACTCCACCCAAAGCCTTGCTAACTTCAGCGAGCCCCGCAAGCCTTTGCGCCCTCGCACTTTAGGCTTCTGCACCCAGCCTTGGGGCCACAGAACCATTTCCCTCGCTGGACTGTCGCTTGAGACCCCCAAAAGCTGATTTCCCGCCCTGGAGAGGACGGGGACATCCAGGGGGCGTCGTTGGTGTGTGTCACCCTGCCTCTGCCTTCCTGCTCCCCCTCAGACTTCCTCCCACCTGCCTAGGAGCCCCAAACCTGGAATCCACTTGCCCTGCGGTCCGCAGCGGGTTCCGCCACCCGGCGGCCGCCCTTGACACTGGGTGGGTGGGATGGAGAGGCAGCCCGCTGGGCTGGGCTGGGCCGCTGCGTCCTCTCTGGAACACTAGGGGAGACGAGGGGGCAGAGGTGCATCCGGGAGAAAGTTCGGGGATGCTGCGTGGCGCGCCGGGGGAAAATGCAACCCGTTTGGGCCACGTCGTTACTCCGGGAAGCTGCCTGGAGAGCCCGCGCTGTGCGGGAACCTGCCAGCATCTCCACGCCGGGCCTGCGATCCCCTTCCGTGGCCACCTGACCACTGGCACTCGCGACGTAGAGCCCCGTGGCGCCCAAGCGTTCTGCCCCGCGGCGGCCCGCGCAGCTCTCACCCAGCGCCAGCCCAGCCGCGCCGGGACGCGGCGGACTCCCTGCCGCTGGCTGCGCCCTCGCGTCTCCCGTCGAGGAGGGAGGGACACAGGCTTGCCCCCGGATGCTCTCTGGCGGTGGTCGGGTCGCCCCCCTCGAGGCTCGCTCCCCCCTCTCAGCCTCGCCAAATCCCTGAAAGCCCCGGCCCCCTTCGTCACCCCGGGGGCTTCTAATCACTCCGTATCGATTTCCCTAACTCTTTTCATCCAGTTGAAGACACATCTTAAAACACTCCAGCCCGGAGTGTGCTCTGGGCTTTATCCACACTAATAAAATGATTTACCCTTCTCTCTGCGCTCTCCTCACTGAGGAAAATCGTTCGAGCCCCGGCTATTTGTGTGTGATCAGTAAATATTTAGTGCGGTGACATCCTCAGCTAGGCTTCTGATCGATTCGGGGCCCACCGGGAGGTGCGCACGGTCAGGGCGGGGCCGCGCCGAGCCCGCCGAGGGGGCTCCTCCCGCCCTCGCCGCTGGCCGCTGATTTACGGCCTCTGCAACCAGCAAAGGGGGGCGAAAGCGCGCCGGGAAAATTGGCTTTTCAACCTTTTCACTTTTGACATTCAGCTGCCTCCCCAGGCTCTAATTCTCGCCCTACTCCCCCCTCCTCACCCCAACCAAGGGCGCCCAGTGCGCCCTGCGCGCCCTTCCTGCGGCAGCGCGCTGCGCTCGCGCCCCCGAGGCCCGGGGACCACCTAGCACAAGCCTACGCCTTGAGGCGGGGAGGCCCAGTCCCCTGCCCTGGGAGTCGTCGCCTTCGGGGCGAAATGCACTCTGCCCGCCCACACCTCAGAGGGTGGAGGGGTTGTGGAGAAGCCGAGAGCTGCGGTGGCCCGGACGGGGAGCCACTGTCCTCGCTACCTTTTCTCCGACCCTCAGTCTTTTCCCCACTTCTGTGGCTGGTCCTCGACGCCCCTCGGGCCGGATGGCGTCGGGCGGGAACTTTACTTTCCTCGCAGAGACGCTCCCGTTTCCTTAGAAGCGGAAAAAGCGCTTAGCTTGGAGGAGTTGGAAGGGGGCCTCCTACCCTGATCTTGGCTGCCAGAGGGTTGCGGCCGCGGCAGTGAGAGTGTCCTCATCCCCACTGGCCTCCCCGAGGCGCACACTCCTTCCTTATTTCAGGGCCGCGCCCTGAATCTAGACACCAGGCAATGGGCCGACCTGGAGTAAGGCATGACACGCTCTCGCCCCCTCCTACAGACCCACCACCTCGGGCCGCTGCCTTGTCAGAGGAGGAAGATGTGAAAGATACTAACACCCTGGGCTCCACCGCTCTGCAGTCGGGGGCACGGGCCTGAAAAACTCCAACACTGTTGCCCACCTGTTAGCGGCCCTGATCCCCTCTCACCTGAGGCCGAGGCTTCTGCAATTCCCCCCGGGTCCAGGGAGGGAGGTGAGCCACATCGCTGGTTCACGCACCCCTCCCCAGCGCTAGCACCCTCTCCTTTGTCGCACACGTGATTTTCTAAACCACTTTATCTGCAGACTATATCTTTATACTAATGCATACTTAATTGGTCCGTCTTGACTGTCCATATAAAACAATTTAATTAGGGTGCTTTCTTGCTTTGGAAAGCAAAGAAAAAAATCTGCCCAGTGCTTATTGTATTTAGCACCAATACAGGCAGAAAATGTAGCACAAGTTTTTGGTTGAAAGAGCACCTCTGTGCCCATTGAAGGGCGTTGATCCGAAAAGACAGAAAGGACAAGTAAAATCGATTTGAAGCGACCCTCTCTGTCCCTTTCACACCATTCAGAAACTCCATTCCTTCTAAGACAAAGACCAGAGCCTTGGGAATTCTCAGGGAAAAAGAGGACTCCAGTCCCACAAGCCTAGGGCACTTTTTAAAAACCTTCAATATTGCACTTAAAACCCGCTCTCGGTTCTGTGCCCCCCCCATGCGGGTTTCACTGGCACCCTCTCCAAAGCGTCAGGCGGCGTGGCTGACAAGCCCCCACTCCTCTGCGGGCTCGGCCTTCTGGCCAGGCCGGACCAGGCTTTTAGGGTTAGTGCAGCCCTCACCTTTGACCCCCAAGATCGAAGTGGCTGCCACACTGCAGAGTGCAAAGCTACAACCCAGGCCAGAGTTAAAACAAAACAGCAAAATATTTCTCTACTCCCAAACCCAGGGAAACCAGTTCTGGTTCAGCCGCCTGAGCCACCTTACCCAGTAATACCTCACTCAACTTTTTTTTTCTTCTTCTTTTGCAATGAACTGCCCTAGCCACCTCTAAAGCAGGGAACTTGGGTTGTCAGGGCTGCATCGCTGGGTAGCGGTGAGTTGTCCTCCATTAGGAACCCAAACACCAGGTTATCCGACAGGCACCCTGGCTGGGGAAGGCAGTCATCGATCAGACCTGGCAGGAAAGGGAGGAGGGAGAGGAGGAGAGAGGAGGACGAGGGGAGGGGAGGAAACAGGCTGAGCTGTGATCACCTTCACCTGCCCTGAGCCCGGCCCCCCTGTTCAACTATCCCTCGACCTTCTGCTGGGGTTAAAGGGGGCGGAGGTGAAAGGGAGGGGGGCATCCCCAGTTACACAAGTGGCCTCCTTCTATAAGAGAATGAGTTCATCACCTCCCCAGAGAAGCCTCACCATCCATCCACTCGTATAACTGATGAGACAAACCACAAGGAAAAACTTCTGTAGCCCATATTTATGGTATTAATGAATAGTTAAAAAAGATTTACACTTCTTATGATCAATATTCTGAGTTATTTCCCTCAAAGTATATAATTACAGTGTCTTCAGAGTTTTCATCATTGTTTGAGGTGGCAAAACTATTTGTAATTTTCATTAGCCAGTAAACATGTAATTAACATTCAGCACTGTGTTTAACTTAATTCCTGTTTAAGACAAGGACAAGAAGCAGCCGAAGAGGGTTAGTTCCATTTGTCAAGTCTGACATACATCTTACCATAACAGTTTCCTAAAATAAAAGATCCGTGTTTCCCCATTATTCTTCTCTTAAAACAAAACAAAAAAATTCCATTAGTTAAAACGGTATTAAACTGCGAGGGGAAGCATAGTTTATTCTCAAATTTTGCTAGTTACTGTATTCCTGCTTCCTTTATTCATTTTGGGAGGTGGATGTAGAGAGGGGGTGAATTAAGCATGCATTATCTGAAGACAGAAAGTGGGGAAACCCCTCCCCCCAAAGAAATAGGTTTCCTCTTCAGGAAAGTTCTAGAAGGGGAACTGGGAAGGGGGGACATGAATCTGCAGGGGAGAAGGAAAAATCACTTGGGGGGGTTGAGTTAAAAGTAGAAAATGAGGATTTCAACGGATTCCTAGGAAAGATGTTGCCCTCCTGTTTCAAGTTCTATCTTTGATCTAGGGTGAGGGGAGCCTGTCTGCCAGTCTGCGAGGCTGCTGCTTTTTTCCCCTCCTCTCCCACCTCTGTTTTTTTCCAACTTGCTTTAGGATTAGCCTCCATCCCTCTCGACCCCAAACTGTGGAATTTGGCTGTGCCTTGGGTCGTCTTTGCTCTGCAATATCGCCTATAGTTGTTGGCGGTTTTCTGCTGAGGCTGAGCCGTTAGCTCCAGCCTCCGACTAAACTCATTAAGTTGGGAGATTTTTTTCAATTGGACGGGTGTTTTTAAAGTCTCGTCTTTCCAGCCCCAAACAAGGTGTAACAACGCACTCTTCCTTCTAAGGAATGAGATGAGAGACAAGGATCACTCCAGACATCTCCTACCTACGGTTTGGGGTTTTTTTTCTTAAAGGCGAGGCTTGCATTCCTCAGCAGCTATGTACAAAGCTCCCTGAAACCTCGTCTCTCTAAAGTTACTGTGCAGGGCTTTCCAAGGCTGAGAGCGCCTAATACATGGGGAAGCACTTCCCTGAGGTGGAAGATCTCTCCCTTCACCTTTCCTCTTTTTCCCTGCAGGCTAGTGCCTACTTTTTATCAGTTTGCACAATCGCTTAGATAAACACCGAGGAGGAGATTCTCTTTAATTATCAAAGACACATCTTTTCAGGGGGCCAACAAAGCATTTATTTCACCCGCCAAACTAAAGGAGAGTTATTCCAGTTTAGAAGGAAGATGCAAGCGGTTTGGGACCTTGAACAAAGCAAATATGGTTTTGGTATGTTTACTTACAGTATTTTTTTTCTCTCTCTCTCTCCTTTCTCACTTTCCTCCTTGTGCTGTGTGGGGTTGGGGATGACTTGGGGATTTTCAAAAAATCGGATTGCTAACGTGTATGAAATGCCTAGGACTGTGGTTTAAGGTGTTCGGGGAAGGGGGGACAGTCAATTCAATGCCTTGCCATATTTTATTACATGTGTGCGGTAGGAGAGGTGGTGGGGGGCGGGGAGAAGGGGAAAATACAATTGCGAAGCTGCCAAAATATGATTAAACCGAAGCGTAAAGACTGCGGTGCCTCCCATCTCCTCAAACTCATTTCCTTCGCTAGAGCAAACTAAAAACCAGTCCTATAAGCGTGTTTTTCCAAGCAATAGACGACTCGGTTTTCTAGCAAAGGAGCTGCTAGGCTCGCACTAAGCGTCAGAATTTACTGTTCGATCTGCCTCTGCGCTGTATTTTGCAACCTTGTGCAACTGACATCCAGCCAGGCAGGGAGGGAGAAAAGCTCTGCCCGGCGCCCTCGCCCGCGGCTCGGGGAGCAGAGCGCTCGGTTAAGCTAGCAGAATCGCAACGAGAAGGGTACTCACCATCGGGCGGGGTAGTGGTGCTGGCGTGCGGATTTCAGGCAAACGTTTACCTTTTTGCTGTCTATTACAACCGTGTCGGGCTGACTTAAGCAATTCTGTGCTCTGTCCAGAACGTTCAAGGAACGGTTCCTCATTTTTAAAAAGCCAGCGAGAGAGACGACAGAGACAGAGAAAGAAAAAAGAGAGGAGGGGGTGAGGGGGACGCGCATAAACCCAGTTCAGAAAAAAAAAAAAAAAAATCATCACCTCTCCGGCAGTGACTCAGGAAACGCAGAGGTGGCGAGATCGGAGTCCGGTCCAACCAAGCCAGAGCCAATTAATTTTAAACCCTGAAGAATTATTCAGATTAAAATGTACAGAAGTTTCATTCTGCTATGCCTACGTGAGCTCAAAGTCGTTTCCCTTTAAGAGCTCTTTTCTTTTAAAGTTGCGTTTTAGGCAGCGAGGACTCTTACACTAGGGGGCAGACAGATACTGTACTTGCTCCAATCTTAAGCAATTTTTTCCCTCCCAGCATATGCTCTGATTTAGCACTGTAAATTTTTCAGAGGACCCAACTCTGACAGCCCCTGGTGATTTTCAAAGTACCACAAGCCAGTGGTTAAAAATTGCATTGACTTGGAAGTTCAGAGAGACACAATGGAAGCCCCTTTCTCTATTCATGGAGCTCCAGTGTGGTGGAAGAGAAAAACACACACGGACTAGATTGAGGGGAAGGAGGAATTCAATGAATCCTGGTGGACAGAACTGGTTTCTACTGAGTTCAGAGTTAATCTCGACATTTGCTGAGGTCTGTATTCATATTATGATTTAATTTGTGGAGAATTACAGCCACTTTCTGGAAGAAAATCATATTCCTGGGTGGCTTTTTTTCCCCCTACAGTAAAGCAAATGTTTTTTCAACTTTCTCCGGCCAAATTAAAGCTTGCCATTCTTCTCATTAAAATAAATTTACATCTACAATAAAAGACTGGGCTAGATTTTCTTAAAAAAAAAAACAGTAACAACATATTGATATTTATCTTTTAGCCTTAGAGCTGTTTTAATCAAGGAATATGAGCACCTCAGAAGAAGACATTTTAAAATATTTTCTCCTTGTTTTTCTTCTCAGTCTGCAGTCTTCTCTCTTCTTCTATACAATAAATTAACTACAATTGAAATGGTCATTTTTTTTTTGATTTTGTTTTTTGGCTTTTTAATAGCACCCCCATAACTGAATGAGTCCTAAAATACAGAGTAAAACACCTCTGACTTATTGGCAGCCCTGTGGTTGTATGCCTATCAGGATCCAGAGCTGTAGGAGATGGTTGGGAAATCCTTCATTTTAAATCTGAAGCCATCAGAGCGTACTTCAAATACCAAAAATCTCAAAGTGTCCTGGAGAAGCTCTTCTTCCTCAAAAATTTCCAACTTTGTAAAAGGTGATCTTGCCATGGAAGTGTCTGCACCCAAGAGGCGAGTTTAGGATTTCCTTATAATCAGTTATATATATATAATCAGTTATATCTTCTATTAAATTGAGATGGGGATGCCCATTAGATTTTCTATCTCAACCCCAGCCCTACCACATCTCTGCTGAGTTTGCCCCTAATCTACTGACATTTGTAGCATTAGGAAATTCCTCAAATCATGGAGGTTGAAAAGAAAAAGAGTAAAAAAAAAAAAAAGCACAGCCTTCTCCGAAATGATTTCTTTTCCATCCTTCTCGTCCTCTTTAGGAGAAAGTTATATTGTGTCTCTAATCAACCTGAAATTTTCTGCCTGGCTTTGCTGTATGGCAATCTCATTACACACCAGGTTTATGATAGCTCAGTGTCCACTATAGTTCTTTTTTTTTTTTTTAACAACTTCCAAATAATCCCAGCACCTGCAGCCTTAGTGAAATATGTGATTTCAGCGGAGGAAGGGTGAGGGCTAAGGAGGTTTCAAGAATGAAGCATAAGGAGAATCTTTCCTTCCCTATAAACTAGTGCCTATCTTCCTACATCTTCATTTAGTTCCTACCTCGTATTCTCCCCATGTGTGTAAAGGGTATTGAGTGCAAAGTGCAATCTATACATGTCAGTTATATGTATGGTTTATTATTTTTTAATCCTTCATCACTCCGATTTTTTAAACTATCAAGGATGCTTTCCTATGGTCATTAATTTACTCTTTGTGTTCATGTTTCCTGAAGCTCAACATGTTTTGTGTAAAATATCTTGTTCATAAACCTGGTTGCATTACCAGTCTACAGTTTTTTCTTGGTGCAAAGAGTGTATGATGGAGTCACAGTTTTGTTCTATAAATTTTGAATAATCATAATCCACTAACTGGTCAAAATCCAACAGACAGGTTACTGATTTGGAATACAGTGTGTTCTGAGGGGCAATTCTAGATGTTTGATGTTTAAAACCAAAAGCCCTGGAATTCAGAGACATAACTGGCTTGATGATTTTAGCACATTGAGCAGAATGGCACAGGAGATGAAGTTGTTCTCATTGCAGTGAATCTCCTGAGGAAGAATATGGCTTGTGCGTGATTCCTGTGAGTTGTACTTGTTATTATTCCCAATTTGGGGCAGAATCTCTGGGTGTGTTTTAATGACTGTATGAATGCTTAAAAGGAACTTGAGGAACAATGAAGTCGTACTCAACTGTTCTATTACCTAGAAGCATAGTCGCTGAAGCCTTTGTCTGTGTACATTGACAAATGCGCATCTGATATATGTGCGCTTACATATGTGTACAGAGGGTATGCACAGGGGACGCTGGGAGGCTGCCTCCGCTTGTCCATCAGCGGGCAGAAAGGTCTTTTCACCTCTCAACACGACTGGGTGTGTGGCAGGACGTGGGCTTGGGAGTTAGCTGAAACTAACGAGAGAGGATAAAGTTGAAGAAAATTGATTTTAATTGCATCATGACAATGAGATGAAGTCTATTTCTGCTTCTCAGCATCCGAGATGCTTTATTTGAGCAATTAAAATGTCAGGCCACATTCCTGTGAAATGTTAACCCTACAAGGAAAACACAGCCACTGACGGCTCCTTTTCTCTAAAAAAACGAAAGAGAGAGAGAGAAAGAAAGAAAGAAAGAAAGGAAGGAAGGAAGGAAGAAAAGAAAGAAAGGAAGAAAGAAAGGAAGAAAAGAAAGAAAGAAAGAAAGAAAGAAAGAAAGAAAGGAAGGAAGGAAGAAAGGAAGGAAGGAAGGATGGAAGAAAAAAAATAGCCACCAAACCAAGCAAGTGATCAGAGTAGACTAAGGGAAGGGTCTACCATCACCCGGATTTGACCAAATGTTTCGTTTGGAAAATGCCTGCAAGCTCGGCTCGAGGTACCTTCCCATCCTCACCCACTACCCCTCTGCAAAGAAACCGGGGAACTTTTCTCTTTCTCTGGTACTGTGGGCATAAAGATGCGCTGGGAGTCCCGGGTGGTGCGCGAACGACGGATTTGGTGGCATCGCCAAGTTGCGAGAGTCGAAGTCCTCGATTCCATCCAAAGCCTCTCGCGGAGCCTTTAAGAGGCGTTGTGTGTGCGCGCCGCGGTCCTCTCCCCTCTGGAGCGGAAACCTCGGGTGCGGGGTGCGGACAGAGCCGTGGCCGCGCGCCCGGGGCCAGTGTGGGCCCATCCCCCGCTTGGCAGTGGCGGCGGCACAGCCGCCCCCTCCCCGCCCCCCTTCGCCCCCCGCGCCAGGGCCGCGACACTGCTCGCGCTAGGACCGGGCTGAGCCCGCGGCCGCCATGGCGGGGCCGCCGCGCTCCGGCCAATGACGGCGAGGGGGCGGTGCGCGCGCGCCTGGCCAGGCCAACCCCGGCTGCTGCCTTATAAGGCGCGCCGTCGCCATGGCAACGTGCGCTAAGTTGCAGCAGTCGTGTCAAAGTTCACTATATAGAGAGCTCAGTGAGCTGATCGCGGAGAAGCCACTTCTGCCAGCCCCGGCGCCTATAAATCGCATTCCCTCCCGCGCCCCCCTTTTTAGCATATTTGATCACTTTGATTCTCTGTTCTTTTCTCTCCGCGGTGTGTGTGTGCGTGCGCGCGTGTGTGTTTTCTTCTCCTCCTCCTCCTCTCCCCGAGTTGTCTTCTTTCTCCGGGTGCCGTCCTGCCTTTTTTCCCCTCTTTCATTCTTTCTCTCCGTCTTTTCCTCCCCCCTCTGCGCACGAAGGATGTGCTTCTAGGTGGTGATCTGCCCTCCTCTCTCTCTTTTATCATTTCTCCCCCGCCGCCGGCGAGTTGACTCTTTCCCTATGTGTGTGAGGCGGCGGCGGCGGCAGCAGCAGCAGCAGCAGCGGCTCCGGCGGCGGCAGCAGCGGCTTCAGCGGCGGCGGCGGCGCTAGACGCGGCGGCTCCGGGCCCGACCCGGCGGCTTCGGCGGCGGCGGCGGCGGCTCCAGCGGCGGCGGCGGCCCAGGCGGCCCGCAGGGAGCAGCGAGCGGCCTCTATCCGGCGAAAGCGGGCGGCGGCGGCCGGAGCAAGCGAGGCGCGCGCCGGGCGCCTGTGGCAGGCGGCGGCGGCGGCCCAGCGCCAGGACGACGCCGCGCAGCGCCCGACGCGGACCACTTTCATGCTGATTCCCCCGGACCCGGGCAGCGCTCCGGCCACTCCGTGGGCCGCCGGCCTCCGCCCCGGCCTGCCTGGCTCTCTGGGTGCGCCCGAGACCGGCGCCTCTGCTCTCCTAGTCCTCCTGATTTCGATGGCTTTCCTGAATGGCTGACTGTGGGCTGCCCTGGACTTGGCCCCCGGACAGTCGCCTCTCCTCCTCCACCTCCTCCTCCTCCTCCTCTTCCTCCTCCTCCTCCAACTCCTCGGCTGCACACCAGCTCTGAGAGCGAGAGAGTGAACGAGAGAGGGAGGGAGAGAGTGAGAGCGAGGGAGATCTTTGGAGAGATTTTTTTTTTTTTTTTTTTTTGCCTCTTACTTCTGTCTTGAAGCCAGACAATCGACTTGCAGCTCTCCCTCCCCTCCCTCTCTCTCCACGTTCTGCTCCCACTTGCTCTCCCCCGGCCCCATCCCCTCCCCTCCCGGCGGAAAGCCCCCCGAAAGCAACAAAGCTGAGCCGAGAGAAACAAACAAAACAAACACACCGGGCCAGACAAGCAATCGACAAAACTTTGCAAAGCAGAAACAAAAAAGGAAAAACTAACCAACCTCAACCAACCAGACCCCGAGCCACCCGGGGCGCCCTCTCGCACCCTTGCACACACAAAAGGCGGCGCGCCGGAGCCCGAGACCCGGGAGCCGCCGCCGCCAGCAGCCAGGGGAGCAGGAAGTCCGGACGCGGCCCCCATAGATATGGCAATGGTAGTCAGCACGTGGCGCGACCCCCAGGACGAGGTGCCCGGCTCTCAGGGCAGCCAGGCCTCGCAGGCGCCGCCTGTGCCCGGCCCGCCGCCCGGCGCCCCGCACACGCCACAGACGCCCGGCCAAGGGGGCCCGGCCAGCACGCCGGCCCAGACGGCGGCCGGCGGCCAGGGCGGCCCTGGCGGTCCGGGCGGTGACAAGCAGCAGCAGCAGCAGCACATCGAGTGCGTGGTGTGCGGGGACAAGTCGAGCGGCAAGCACTACGGCCAGTTCACGTGCGAGGGCTGCAAGAGCTTCTTCAAGCGCAGCGTGCGGAGGAACCTGAGCTACACGTGCCGCGCCAACCGGAACTGTCCCATCGACCAGCACCACCGCAACCAGTGCCAGTACTGCCGCCTCAAAAAGTGCCTCAAAGTGGGCATGAGACGGGAAGGTATTGGCCTCTCATTTCTACCCCCCTCGCCTGGGGTCCCGGGGCCCTGGGTGCGTTTGGCTAGCCTGCTCTGGGTAAGGACACGGAAGCCCCAAGCTCTTCTCTTCGTATTGCAGCTGAAAGGGGTTTTATACTAGAAGCAAGTTCTGCATTGGAACCCAGATCCCCAAATCCGCATGCTTTGGCCGACTGATTTCCTCTTCTACTCTCTCTTCGGGCTCTTTTAATTTTCTTTGCATTGACTGCCAGTTCATTCGAGTTCGCCTTTCTGCAAGTGATGGGGTGTTGTTTGTTGTTGTTGTTTTAAAGCCTGGTTTACTTCTCTCTCTTTCCTCTCAGTTTTTTTTCTCTCTCCTTGTTTTTCCTGCATGTTCAACACATGTCCCTCCTCCCCACCCCTCTCCCCAACCCCCACCCGCTCAAAAAAAAAAAAAAAAAACCCAACAACCTGAGATTGTACTTTTGTACAGGAGGTTCAAATTACAAATGGCAATTTTACGCACTTCGCCGTATTAACGCTGCCGCCCGGGCAGCACTCATGTGACCCTCCGTGGATTAACATTCGGCTGAAAAAAAAACCTCTGTTTTCTTTTTTCCTTTCACTTTTGAAAGGAGGAGAGCGCGATAGGGAGTTAGGGGAAGGGTGGGCGAGGGGCCCTGGGCGGCTGCTTTCGCTCTGAGCGAGTTGGGTCTTTGTGATATGAAATTCGCCGAGCGCCGCAAGCCGTGCTCGGCCAATGGCGCGCTCGGCGCCGGGCGCGGGCTCCGGGTTGGGGCGAGCGAACGCCGCGGTTTCTTTGTGTTTCTGCGAGAGCGACTCTCCCCGTCCGGCGTCAGATAACAGCTCGTGCCCGAGCCTGGCCGGCTTTCCCCGGCCCTCCCCGGGCTGCGCCGGCCGCCCGCTCCCCGCCTCTCCCCGGCTTCCTCTCGCCTCGGCCGGCCTGTCTCTCCGCCCTCTCCCTCCGTCTCTCTTCCTCCGAGCACACCGATTAGGATGCCGCCAGACCTCGGTTCTCAGCTTGTCTCTCACCGGGGGTGGCCCGCGGGGCTGGGGTTGCGGGGTTGGGGGAAAGCGGTTCCGGGGTGGCCACAGGCCGTCCGGGGTGCAGCTTGATGTCTTTTGCAAAAGCGTCTCACCCTCCCCCCAGCCTCGCCCCTCCCGCTCCCTCTCCTCCAATCAATAAAAAATATCAGCCGTTTAGCAGTAAGGAAGAAAGATGCCCCCAGAATGCTCCATCCCTCCCATCGTGCCGGGGACCGCGAGGCAAAGCGGCCAATTCTGGGTCCTCGGCCGCCCAGCCCGGAGTGGGCCTCCGAGGCCAGTGTGCCGCCCTGGCCGCCAGAGCTTGCCTGGGTGGTGATTTGAGAGGAGTGCAGCCGGGCTCCCGGCGACTCCCAGGTCTGTGGCCCTAGCGCGCTGGTGAGAGGGGCAGGCCTGCCTGTTCCTGCGCCCCGCAGGGTCTGGGTCAGGTGGGGGTCGGGCTGGGGCAAACCCTGACGGGGGAGCAGGGGAACGAAGCTGGTCATTAACTGCGGAGTGTCTCCTTTCCTCCCTGCAGCGGTGCAGAGGGGCAGGATGCCGCCCACCCAGCCGACCCACGGGCAGTTTGCGCTGACCAACGGGGACCCCCTCAACTGCCACTCGTACCTGTCCGGATATATTTCTCTGCTGCTGCGCGCCGAACCCTATCCCACGTCGCGCTTCGGCAGCCAGTGCATGCAGCCCAACAACATCATGGGCATCGAGAACATTTGCGAACTGGCCGCGCGGATGCTCTTCAGCGCCGTCGAGTGGGCCCGGAACATCCCCTTCTTCCCTGACCTGCAGATCACCGACCAGGTGGCCCTGCTTCGCCTCACCTGGAGCGAGCTGTTCGTGCTGAACGCGGCACAGTGCTCCATGCCCCTCCACGTCGCCCCGCTACTGGCCGCCGCCGGCCTACACGCCTCGCCCATGTCCGCCGACCGGGTGGTCGCCTTTATGGACCACATACGGATCTTCCAAGAGCAAGTGGAGAAGCTCAAAGCGCTGCACGTCGACTCCGCCGAGTACAGCTGCCTCAAGGCCATAGTCCTGTTCACCTCAGGTAGGAAGGAGCCCTGCCCTCTCATGCCCATGCGCTCCTAGCTCAGAGTTAGGGCCTAAACTCTTCGGAGCCCCCAGAACTAGCCCAGCCTCCCCCTTAAAAAGCCAAACTGTCTGTGCAACTTGGAATGGGAACTTTGCATAGCTGTTGGGGCCCCACCAGGCCTGTCCTGGGGAGAGGGGAGAGGAGAGGAAGGCTGGGTTGCAAGAAGGATGCTTCAGACACAGACTCTCAAAATAGGCCATGGGGAAGCCTCTCAGGCCTGTTCCCCTCCCACCAGACTAGGATGCATGCTTCTGCTCCTTCCCTTAGCTCAGGCCCTCTGGGCCAGCTGAGCCTGTGGAATCTCCTCTACCCCATGGCTGTCTCTGTCACCCTGGCTGAACCTCTAGAAGATGCCCCTAGGCACTGGAGCAGTCTTGGTATCATCCCTGCAGGGGAAAGTTTGCCCCTGCAGGGGAAAAGTTTGCCTGCTAATTCAGTAGGAGTTGGAGCTCCAGGCACATCCAACCTGAGGGCAGCAATTTTCAAAATCATATTTTTATTAAAACAATGCAGACTGCCAGGAGAGGGGAAAGAGCTGTCAGAAAGGGGCAAGAGGAAGAAAGGGGCCATCATAACTCTTCAGAACGCCTGTAGGGGGTTGAAGACTCTGGCCTCTCGCTTCCCCTGCCCAGGCAAACAGCAATTTTCAAATAACCCAAAGTGTATGCCAACTTGGGCTGGGTATGAGTATTGCTTGAGATATAAAACCATCATTGACTGCATTATGAAATCTAATTAGTTTGCAGGTAGTTTAACCTGTGTGAGTAATAGACCTTATATTAATTAACTCTTGAGGCCAAACGATTGTTGAAGGTGTCTGGCTTACCACTTTGGGCCACACCTGAGCCTTTTGGCTGCCTCCAGGCTGAGTTCAGCAGAGCCCAGGTGGGTGGAAATCACCCCTTCCACATTCCTGTTCTAAGTTGTCAGCTGATCCCTTTGTCACGGCTGAGAGGGGAAGGGGTTCCCAGTTCAGGATAACAAACATCTGGACCTGGGTAGGGCTTGGAACCCAGTCACCCACTGCAGGTTTTGCAGCTTGTAATCAGGACACGAGGAGAGCTGTGGAATTCCTGTGGCAGACAAAAAGATCCACAGTCTCTTCCTTACTGTTCCAAGGAATTCTGGGGGCCCAAGTCATTAGCTGAATCTATTGCAGGTTCTGAGTCCTTAACCCACTGTCTTTTACATATTGCTGTTCTTCACATAAAATCCACCGCCTCCACTGCCACCCCAAATTCTGCCTTTGAAAGTCCTTAGGTAATCAATTAAAGGACAGTGTCTGGGCAAGGAATAGCTGTATGCAGAGGCTTGGATCTGGATTATTTTTCTCGGGGGACTTGTCATAACTAGAACATTTGCCTGATGCAGAGGTACAGGCAGGATCTTCCCCTAGCCTATAGCCACCTTCACCCCTTCCCAAAACCCTAACCCAGCCCAAGTTCCCAGACCATCTGGGTGGTGGTTCATTTCTTGATATCCTTGTTAGCTCTTAGACTTACCCTTGGTCTTCCAAGGAAAGAAATGTCTGATACTGTCGTAACAGTTTAATTTATTACTATTTGCAAAATGTAGAGGCCTGTGTGGAGAATGCAAATCACCTCACAAAGAGATAAAGGTTCCTGTTATCTGATTCTGAGACAGTCCGCTGTAAGAAGGAGTCCTATGCAAACAGATCTTTTAATTCCTGATCACAGACACCAATGCATTCTGTATACATGCAAAGTCCTAGATCCACACATGAGGAGATTGTATGTGTGTTCTGTTTCTTGGGGTGGACGTGGTGGCAGCTGTTTTTGAATATCTGCTTTAAGAATTCACAGTATGCATGTGTTAGCCCTCGTCTTGCCTGGGGAGCCCCCAAAGGTCAGGTCACAACCTGCACTGCCTTCACTGAGAAGCCTCTCATTTCAAAGGCACTTATTGTATTTTCACGTATCCGAAAAAGAAAAGTGTTTTCCTGAAGATAACGGGGAGGGGTCTCTTCTTGCAGGGACCTGGGTGTAAAAAAAATAAATAAATAAGGGGGGGTGGTAGTAGGAGAAAAAGGGAGAGAGAAGAAAAGGAGGGAAAAGAAACAGCTCAAATGAACAGAGAGATCACAGTTTGCATGGCTGCCCTTCAATAGGCTAAACTGACAAGATCAGTTTTAAAGGGCCACTTAAATCAGTTTCAAAGACTGGAGAAAAATGAGTCGCCCTCTTTGGGGAGAATCTGAGGCTGGGTCGTGGGCGCCATTACCCGGGGCTGGGCCAGGTTGTTGCCCCCCCCCCACACTGTATAGTTATAAGCCAAACTATTATTTACAGAGGAGGAGGGGGCAGAGCACTGGCACTTTTGGTTTCATCTGTTTGTCTGTCTGTTTACTGACCTGGGCCAGATTTACCCAATGCACTTTGCTTGGGCCTCCCAGTGACCAAGCCTGAGGACTCGGACAGGGAAAGCCTGCAACGCATTGAGCTGTGTTTTTATTTTAAAGCAAATACCCCAGGGTTGCGGTCCCCACCCCCCCAACCCCCCCATCCCAGTTTTCAGTATGTAGGCATTTGCTCCAACTCCGGTTGGGGCAGTTTGACAGAGCACTGTACACACACCTCATGTGACCCATTTCAGACCTCTTAATCTGATGACTGAATTCTTCGTCTTCTTCTTCTTTTTTTTTTTAAACTTTCTTCCAGATGCCTGTGGTCTCTCTGATGTAGCCCATGTGGAAAGCTTGCAGGAAAAGTCCCAGTGTGCTTTGGAAGAATACGTTAGGAGCCAGTACCCCAACCAACCAACCCGATTCGGAAAGCTTTTGCTTCGTCTCCCTTCCCTCCGCACGGTCTCCTCCTCAGTCATAGAGCAATTGTTTTTCGTCCGTTTGGTAGGTAAAACCCCCATCGAAACCCTCATCCGGGATATGTTACTGTCCGGCAGCAGTTTTAACTGGCCGTATATGGCAATTCAATAAATAAATAAATCAAGATAAGAAGGGGGAGTGAAACAGAGAGAAAGAAAAGGCAAAAGACTGGTTTGTTTGCTTAAATTCCTTCTATTAAGAAAGGATATAAAAGGATGTTACAAGTTTGCTAAAAGAAGAGAGGGGAAGAATTTAATGGACTGTGAATTTCCAAAAAAAAAAAGACTGTCAAATGAACTTTTACAGAATGCATTAAAAAAAACAAACTCCTGTGTCGGTCAGAACAACTTGCTACTTATCATTTTTGTATAAAAAGGAAATTAGTCTTTTTCTTTTTTTGGTAAATTTTGGAAAAATATTGCTAAAAGTGCATTTAAGGAGATTGGGAGAAAAATTAGCAGAATGGAGAAAGTAAGTCTTTTTTTTTCCAAATTATTAATTGTCCTGTGTCTATGTACCTCTAGCTGTTCTTTTTTGTACTTTTCTGGTTCCAAACCAGTTTATTCTGTGGTTCTATAATAAGTTTTGATATAATCTTGGCTTCTTAAAAACTGTGTATCCTTAAAATATATGTTCTGCAAGAATTAAAACTCAGTCCATGAAAATATCATAGGAAGACATAAAACTTTAAAAGGCAACTCAAAGATGATGGAAACGCACTTACAAGTGGTGACCAAAAATTTTAGGTGAAGTTGAGCACTCTAATTTGAGAACTGGAGGAACCACATACAACACTTAACTTCCCCTACCCTCCCCACCCCCCCAAAAAAAGATACCATGACAAACCTAGCTTTTTAAAAATATTTTAAGAAAGAGAATGAACTGTGGAATTTATTGGCAGCCAAGGAATGTGTCCAAGACACATGCTGAGGTTTTGAATAAAAAGTGAACTTTTGTAATTTGAATTGGGTCCCGCTTACTTCTTGAATTGTTATGAAAATCCTATATCTGTTTGTATATTTGCAAACCCTTTGTATTATAATTGTTGATATTTTCCCTTTTTAAAAAATACCATTGAAATCAGCATGACAAAATAACACTGTTGGCACTTATAGGTAACGTGATTGATTCAGTATCTTAGAGTTTACAGTTTGTGTTTTAAAAAAACTGAAGGTTTTTTTTTAAGTGCAACATTTCTGTATACTGTAAAAGTTATAATAACTGAACTGTTTGGTCGAGTCTTTGTGTGTTATATTCCAAGGAAAATTGAAAGTATTCAGAAATTAAAATATTATTTGATATCTGAAACCTGTTTGGCTGTCCCCACTCACTGTCTTTCCTTCGAGAAGCCCCTGTGAGCTCTCACTGAGCTGGGCCGGGGGCTCTATTTGTTTACTCCCCTCAGCCAGTTTGTTCAAAGGTAGACTAGTGTATTTGCCTGTTTAATTTGGGTGTGTGTGTGGGGGGAGCTGAAGTTAATGGTTTATCTATGGTTTAGGAAGTGCCATACTGATATAGTAAACCACCCCCATTCACCTAATCCTTCTTTTAATTAAAAATGGATTTTCCAGGAAAAAAAAGGCCCTTATATTTGTCACACTTAAGTGCCTGCTTAGGGAAGGTATTGTGAAAAGTATTAGAAATCTTGAGATCAGTATCTATTTTATGATCAGGAAAAAAATACTGTTTTGTACATTTCTGACAGTTACGCAGAAGACCGTTCAAGCAGGCTATCACAGCCTTATAAATAGAAGGCAGTTGTTTGCAATGAGTTTTTCCTTAAGTAGGTGTGATTTTTAAAAATATTCTGTGGTTCTCATCTAGTGTGGTTGTTGAGAGGATTTCAAATTCAGTGGTATAGCTTAGAGCGGCTGAAGGGTTTATTTTTAATGTATATATGATAACTTGCAGTTGGCCTTCCTCCCCCCTCCCCCCGTATGTTCATTCTGTGAGAGCATGACCACAGGTCAAGGGAATCTTTTCCATTGGAGTTCTGTACATAAAAACACGTCGACATTTTGACATTTCAGATTGTGTAGATGCAGCCTGTACTGCTCTTGGGATCCTTTGTCCTTAAAAGCCAAATTAAGAAAAGGAAGAGAAAGAAAGAAGGAAACTTTACAGGGTGTGCGGATTTGGAAGTATCTTGTTTTGGAGTCTTTTCCTCTTTCTCTTTTCCTGGTTCGGAGGAAGCTCGGTGTGTGGGAGCTTTTGCAATTTTTGTTCCTATTGAGGCTTTGCAGCAGCCCCACCACTATCCCGTGCCGTGGTTTGATTTTAAAAGGGGGTGGTGGGTAAGGGGATGTGAAAGAAAAGGGATCATTTTGTAAAGTGTATTAAACTTTGATACTCAGTTCCAGTCAATACATGTAGACCAGAAAAATCTGTCTGATTTGTGCATTTGAGCGGAGTTCTCCATCTGACCCTCAGCTTCTTTCTGTAGATATATACATACATAAATATAAGTATGTTCTTATGGCAGAACATCGCTGACCTCTAGATCGAGGTTTTGTAGGTTGTTTTTTTTCTCCTCTTGCAAGTGCTATCCATGTGAGTGTGTGAAGTTTCTCTAATAAGTAAAACACAGGCCCTTTTCCTTGTTTGTTTTGTGTTAGTTTATTGTAAACAGCCATTTGTTGTAAATTATTATTGGCATTAAATTATAATTTATGATTTTCAAAGCAAAAGACAGTCCCTGTTTTATTATGCTTTAAGCATGTGTTCTAGACGTTGGAAATCTCTCTCTCACTCTCTCTAAGTTTCAGCAGTGAGCTTGGGGTCTGCGAGGCAGAAAAACAGGACCCAAAATTTTTCAAACGGTTAAAACAAAACCCCTTGTATATGTTTAGAGTGGCCGGAGGAGGATCTGTTTAGAGTCTTGAGTTTGGTTTAAGTTTATTGCATTTAAAGAAAGTTTTTCTTTTCACGCTGAGTTAGAACAAAAGATCTTTGCTGCGACTGAATTGGACAAAAGACGAGGGCTGGGACCCAGCGAGTGCGTTCTGTGTGAAATTGACGAGATCTTTAAAAAAGCTGCTAAACATGGCGACTCTTTCCCTTTAAGTGTCTCTTTTTCCTTGCTGGTTTTTTTTTTTTTTTTTTTTCCTCCATCTGATCTGAGCTCGCTTTATTTCTTTTCCCAACCCCGCTCCCCCTCCTCCTGTTGGTGCTCGGGGGAGTGAGAGAACCCAGTTAGAGGCGAGATGCAACAATAGTCTGAGGAGGGAGAGGGAGAGAGGGAGAGAGAGAGAGAGAGAGGGAGAGGGCCGGTCGCTGCTTCTCGACACTTTCAAACAAACCTGGGGGGAAGACTAAGCTGGGGTGGGGGACGGTGAATTCTAGCCTGTTCGCTCGGCTCGCGGTCGTCCTGCCTCGGCCTTTCACCAAGAGTTCTCTCTGGGCCGCCAGGGACTGGGGCTCAAAGTTAGCGGGCGACGTCCGGGGCTGGTTCCGCGGAGACCGCTGGGTTAGCATCCGGCCGGCTGCGGGGACGGGAGCCTGGAGTTGGCAGCAGCTGCTGAGAAGTGCCTGCCCCCCCAGCCCCCGCCCCCCACTTACGTGCGGCGGAATTCCGCCCGCGCCCCCGGAAAGTCCGGGGTGCCGGGCGCGCGGAGCTGCACTCCTGGGATGTGCATTAAGCGGCGACGGGCGGGGGGCGGTCAGGGGGAGCTCGAGCGTGTGAAACTCTGCCTCGAAGCTCGCTTTTGACTTGGTCCTATGAGCTGAGCCAACATGGCGTCTCCCATTGCACCGCGAGCGCCGGGCTGCCAGGCACGGCAGGGCCGGGTAATAGAAAACACATTGGTTACCAAAAAGAAAAAAAAGCGGGGGGGGGGCGGCTAAAGGCCATTCCATCTGCAGGCAGAAA
Source organism: Orcinus orca (assembly GCF_937001465.1). Taxonomy (NCBI): domain Eukaryota; kingdom Metazoa; phylum Chordata; class Mammalia; order Artiodactyla; family Delphinidae; genus Orcinus; species Orcinus orca. The sequence goes on from NC_064560.1 coordinate 71,731,522, forward strand.
ACCCTCTTTTAAACTCTCTGGCGAGTGAGTGCGGTCCTCGATTATTCTGTAATTAAAGCAGCAGAATTACTAGGGAACATATTGGTGACACAGTATCCCCTTCTCTGTTCGCCCCCTCCCCCTTATAATCCGGAGAGTTTATTTCAGGCCTCCCCTCCCAACAAGAACCAAATGAGAAAAAGTCTGTATCCTCAACCGTGATCTTAAATGTTTGAATGGTATAGGGGGAGGGGGAGAGGCCAGTATTAACAGACCTCGGTCAGTTCTCGCGCTCATTAATGCAGGGGCTGCGCCGGGGGGTTGTGCCGGGGCCTCCTCCGAGCTGGGGGGTGGGGACCGGGCTGCGATCCCCGCCGGACGTGGGCACAACTTGCTGCTTGCATGGCAAACTTAGAGGAAAGCTGGCTTTCTGGGCGGAGGGCTGACTTGGGGGTGCGCAGGGGCCGAGGGCGGGTTCCGGGCGGGCGGTCGCAGGCGCTAGAAATGTGTGAGCCGGCGTGGACGGCGCCCCTGACAGGAGCACTTCACAGCGGGGGATCCCCTTTATCTAATAGGTTTGAGAGGAGGCGAGGTCGGCCGTGGGACAGACCTGGCCGCCCAGAGAGGGTCTTCTGAGAGCCTCTGGAGAGACAGTGTCTTGGCCCGGGCTGAGCCTTCAGTCGACGGGGGAATCGCCCCTTACGTCCAACTGCAACTCCAGCCCAGGCCTGGAGACCCTTACCCTCAGCCGCCTGGGAGGGGAGTGAGGTACTCTGAATTCTGGGCCGCGTCAAGATTTATTGAAGTTAGGTTTAAAAAACGTGCTTCAGATGATTTTTCCCATTTTCTCAGATTTCAAAGGCTCCCTGCAGTGCGGCTGCCTAATTAATGGTGAAATTCAACTAAATCTAATTATGCAGTAATTTTAAAGCAGTTAGTGCTGGGCGTTGGTTTGTAATAGGACCCCAGTTTTTTAAAGTTTGCTTACTCTGTTGGTTTAGGGGAAAGCTATCTTTTGTAAGGCAAAGAAAGACGTGGAAATAGTTTTACTGCGTGAACTGGAGGGCTGAGAACGGCCCCCACCCCGTCCATTTCCATCCCCACTTCTATCTGCCTTCCCCTCTCTCTCTCTCTTTTTTTTCCTCTCTCAAACTCACGCTCAAAAACTGAGCGAGGTGCTAACCCAGCCAGGGGACCCGGTTTCATAGCCAAAGGGGAAAGAGAATTTTTCATAAGGAGACAAAAAGGGACTTGGTATCTGCCCTCTTGGACGCATCTGTAAATGCCCGAAGAAAACAGGGAAGGGACTCTCATCTCTTCTAATAGAGAACAGATTTCCTCTCCTTAAACATCCATTGTCATTAAGGAGAAAAGCTGACTCTTGGAGTTATAAATCTTATCGTCCTTCTGATAACACACTTGTAATAAGCGTCTTATTCAAAGTGAATTGTAAAACTGCCTCATTTAATATGGCATCTGTGTCATTAAAACTTTTCATCCCCCCCCCCTTGCGTTTTGCAGGCTTGGCATTCGAGCAAGCGCCTAGGTGCCATGTGGGCCTCTGGGGTAGGACCAAGGGAGAGAGAGGTGTAAGAGATGGGCTACCCGGATTTAGCCTGTGGATCTTAGTCTGGGGTGAGAGACCCCTGAGGCAGAGAGGGCCTGGCGAGGGGGGGTGCTGTGTCCCCCTTTCCCATCCCCCGGAGCAGCCCCCTCTAAATGACGTTCCTTGAAAGAAACATGCTTGTGATTAGCTAAGCAAACACATCTGCTTTCGGAGTTGGGCCTTCGTTAATTAGCTGAACAAAGGGCCGTTTTGCTTTTTACCTTTTGCTGGGGGAGAGGGTGTTATTTCAGGAGTGTCGCGGGCTCTCCTCTTTTCAATTGCAGCCACGACGTTAATTTTATTGGGATTACTGATGGGAAATGAGGTGGCGCAGGCTTCCGAGAGGAAAAGCTTGATCATTACCCCCTTTGGAACTATATTTTTCCACCCAACCTCCTGCTCGCGAGGAGGGGTTGGGGGGCGAACTACGCAGCAAGTTCGGAGCAATTGGAATCAGGTTCGCCGTCCGCTGATATCGGGTGACAGAGCGTGTGTTGAAGCTGAACTCTATAATTTGCGCCTCTGTTTCTTTATTAGGCCTGGACAACGAACTAATGAGCTTTGGCCCAGCACAGTGTCACTTGTATTTATTTTCTTATGGCAACTTTGAGATAGCGGAAGTGTTCCTTACCAGGAGCCAGAGAGGGCTCGGAGTCCTGACTCAGGCTGTCCCCGGCCGGGGTTGGTGGCTGCGTCCCCGGGGAGCGAGGGCCTGCGCAGAACTGACGGAGCCCGGAGACTGGGCCTTTAGGTGAGGCCCTGGGGCGCTCAGGAACGGGTTAGGCCCTTTGTAGGCCCAGACATTCCCGCAGGCCCAGCTCCCTGAGGTTGAGGTCGAGGGGCGCGGGGCTAGCCTAGGGCAGGTCCCCAGGCAGGATGATGGTCGGAGGTGCAAAGGTGGCTTGGCTCCCTCCTGGCGCCGGGCGGAGGAGGGATCCACAAGCAGAGCGTGTCGGGCCAAAGAACCCTTGGAGCGAGCGGGACTATCCCACCCTGAGGCCAAAGCGTCTGTCTGCTTTGTGTTGAGGGAGCCCTGGCTCAGCTCTCTGGTTAACTGGTTTGGGGGGTGGGTGGGGGAGAGGATGCTTTAAAGGAGCTCGCGGGGTCCTGAAGTGCGGGGGCTTCCCTTCCCTCTCTCCCTAGTTTGCTCCAAAGAGTCTCAGTTGGAGAGGCCTGAAATAAAGTAAAGGAGGAGCTGGGGGGTGGGGACCGAAAAGGGTCAGCGGAGGCAGCACGAATATCCCTTGTGCTGTGGCAGAGAATACGAGCCCCCCACGTGGAAGGGGGGTGGGGTGCAGGGAAAGGGGAAGCCCAGGGAACTGCGAGGCGAGCCAGGACTTCTCCGCTCCGCAGCAGTCGGAGACTTCCCGCGGCTGCCGCCTTGCTCCCCACCAGGCAGCCCTGGCTAATAACGCCCAGGCTCTGTGTCCCCGCCCGCCCCATCTCTCCTAGCTCCATCCCTCTGCCTTACTAGCCCCCTCCCCACCTCTTCCTTCCTTCCTGCAAATGGGTGTTAACGTAGGTCTTTATGTTCTGTCTATAACTAGGATGTAATCACGCGCCCCATGCCTCTCTCTAAAAGCATTTAATAAATGTCTATTAAAGCGCTACAAATGTAAGATGAATTTAGTGGCGCGGCTGCCTCCCTGAATCCGAACGGTAATGATGGATTTATCAACGGGGATTCGCCTTCAGCCCAGCAAGGGAGGTTTACTCAGCAAATATGTCGTTGAGCACCCACCCAAATACAACCATTTGACCCCCTGCAGGCGTTACCCACCTCACCCCTTCCGGCCCCTGCCTGGTGGGCCAGGGTTGCCCCGGGGCCAGCGACGGCCCGAGGACCAGAGGGGCACCGCCCCTCTCCTGGCCTCTCGCCCCCTCCTCTGCCTCCTCTCGGCCTGCGGGTCTCATCTTTTGGCGAGTGGGGGACCTGGCTTGAAGGTTTGGATGTGGGCAGTGGGTGATAGCAATATTAGAGCACATGACGAAGCGTGGGCTGTCTTGGTGTTGCCGACTCACATCAGTGGGCGCCTTCGCGCTCCTGTTGGTTTTTAGGGGGTAGCAGTTGTTCCTGAGAGTGGGCTCTTGAGCACTCAGGCTTTGACCAAATCTTAGGTTGTGAGATCCTCGCTGGGCCCCCAGCCCATCCCTGGGCAGCATTCTAGGCGAGATGGCTCAAGGACAGAGGCCTCGGCCCCCAGGCCCTCCGAGGGCCCTAAGTGTGTCCAGAGTGGGTGCCTCTAGTGCCCACATTCTCCAGGCTCCCCGGACCCGGCCAAACCAAACTAGAGGCGGCTATTTTCCGAGGTTAGGGTGTAGCCCCCAAGGCAGAGGACAAAACTTCCAAGTCTCTTCCCCTAAACAGATCTGGCCTCTCTCCCACCTGCCCTGGCAGGGCCCACCGGCCATTTTAAAGTTTCTGTGGCTGTGGATTTTATAGAATTTGGTTTGGACTGTGATTATTAACGCGCACAAACCCCGGTGACCACCACTTCTTTCTTTTTGTCTTTTATCTTTCTTTGCGAGGGGGAGGAAAGTGCTGGCCTGTTCCGTCAAGCCCAGTTCGCATTTGCTTTGGCCTCTGATTTCTTTCTTCTTTGGAAATTTCATTGAGATGTCTCTGTACTTCGCTTGTCAGTTATCTTTGTTCCTTTTAAATAAAGGGCTTTTAAATGGACTTATTGCTCCCAGCGTGGGTTCCTCTCTCTAAATGTTAGAAAATTGTGCCATCTACCCGCTATGCTGAGTACTGTCACACTCGGAGACCTCGGGGACCTCCGGGCCGGCTTCAATGCAGCGGTGTCAGGGGCCGCGGGCGGCAGGAGGAGGGGTGGCTCACGTGGATTTTTTACAGATCTCCGCCTGCAGTCGGCCCGCGTGGCCACGGCAGGGCACGGCCAGCAACGCGCGCAGCCGCCGGCTTGATGGCGGCCGCGAACTTGGCGGCTGCGGCTGATCCGGCACCACATCACAGGCGTGGCTGGGACTCTTCCCTTCTCAGAGATGCCCCGGGCCGCGAAGGGGAGCGCCGGGGCTGCTTTTAGACCCGAACAGCCGCTGGGGGTCGGGGATAACAGTGGACAATGTGGGGGGAGGCTACCAGGGAGGGGCCGAGGGGGGGACTTGGCCACGCCGCTTTGGAGCGCTCCTACCCGCCTCCAGCCCTGCTGTCTCCCTCGGGGAAGCCGGGCCGAGGCCTGCGGAGAGTCACAGCCGCCAACTGGCTTCCCAGCCTGGGTGAGCGAGAGGAGGGCTCGGGCCAGGCAGTTCGGTTGCAACTTTCAGCTCTGTCTTCTGGAAGGCCACAACTTGCTTTGCTTTAGGGGAGTGTAGTTTAGTTGGACCAAGTTTGAACGAATCAGAGGTCTGACGTGGGGTCTCCTCGCCCCGACCCCTTCTCTGCAAAACATCCCACCCGCAACCGCAGGTTCTTTTTGAATGAGTTAGAATGGATTAACAGTTCCGATTTTATTATGTGGCTACCCCTCTCAGATGCCTTTCTTTTTTTAAAAAAACCCATTAAAAGTATTAGCTAAGATCTTCAAGTGTCATTTGGGTATTTATGCTTGTGTGTGGGAGGGGGTGGGGAAATCTCCGATACGGTTTATGACTTTTATTACATGTTTCACACTGTTCGAGAAATGGAGTTTTAAACAACATACAATTAAATCTATATTGCTCTTTGGAGAAGGGCCAAGGAACTCGACAGTCAATTAGTTTAGATCTTTTGATACTTGTTGCTAAAATCAAAGTGTGAAACTACAACCCCAATGTAGAGCTGCTTCCCCATTTTTCCTAAGGTCGTGGAGCTACCACATAAGAAATGGCAGTGGCTTTTTTCCACCCCGGGTTGTTTTTCCTGATAATTCTGCACAGATTATTCTTTTAAAAAAATCAGACTATTTTCTATGTTTTTCCCCCATTTCTCTCTCTTACTGCAACTTCTCATCTCCTGACTTTATCAGCCCGATTTAGTTTTTAAAAATACTTTTAATTTGTATTATTTGAAAGTGAATTTTCCATTCACCCTCTCTCTCATCCCTCCTTTCCTTGCCTGACAGTAAGAAGGGAAGCCAGGTTGTTTAATAACCACAATAATACAGTGGTTTCCAGACAAAGGCAAAATTAAATTCTTTATAACCACAACAGGACGAGAATCGGGGATTCATTCTCCACCCCCACCCCCCACCCCCGCTTTCTCTCATCTCTGTCTCTTTCAATAAGCAGTTTAGGAAATAATCTGCATTGAACAGAAACTGCTTCCTCCTTGAAAATGTCACCGTTCCCACCTCCCTGACTCTCTCTGGGCCAATCCCCTTGACTGCCTGGTGGCAGTCTGCCTGTCCTTGGCCCGAGCAGGGGCTGATGGGGGTGGGGGCGCCTATGGAGACAGAGCATCACGAGAAAGCGGTGGGGTCCAGCTCGCCTGTACCGGGCCGCTGAGGCAGGGCTGCTAGCAAGTTCCAAAGAGGGGCTTGCTAACTGATTAGATAATTCTTACTTCCCCTCAGCATCTTCTCCCTATAGACACCCAGGTTTTCAAAATGAGGGGGAGGGGTCTGAGGTCTCATATCTGTCCCCCCATTTTCTTCTCCATTTTCCAGGCTGGGTTGCCCTTTCACCAGCTTCATCACTGATTTTAATACCCTGTGGCTTTGGGACTGAACAGGCCAGTCATTGAACTGTCATCTCCACCAGGTTAGAACATCCAGAACCTCCTCTCTTCTCCAAAAGAAAGGTTCTGAACCGAGTGAAGTGATTGGGTGGAATGTCATTAGCCTCTCTCCAGAAGCCTTCCTTTTCCTCCCAGGGAATGAGGACTCCCGGGTGGGGAGGAACTTTGCCTCCACCAGTGCTGTGGCCTTGCAGGGTCTGGGCCTCGAGTTTCCACCCCGTCTTGTGCCCATCCCTATGCTGTGGCCCTAATTGTAAGGAAGGTCTGGGAAACATTTTCTCTGCTAATTTTATATTTCCCCTTTCCCCCTTGCAACATTAAACATAATTTTGCGCTGTCACTGTCACTAAGATTGTGGTTTGTTGATGTCTCTACTTGGAAACATGACCCCTTCGCCTCCAACAGGGAGTCCTCCCTGTGCAGCTTCTGGGAGGCCCCTTCTCCATCCGGGACTTCAGGGTTTCTGGAAAACCCTGAGAGAGAGAGAGAGAGAGAGAGAGAGAGAGAGAGAGAGAGAGAGAGAGCGGGAGCACGGGAGAGAACTGCAACAAAGGCCAGAAGGGTCCCTACCAGAACCCCACAATCATTTCAAATCCCCTTTCCCTATGACAGCAGGGGCCAATGTGTTTTTGATGTGTGTTTGGTTGTTGGCTTGTTTGTTTAATAAAATCTGTGTGTGTGTGTGTGTGTGTGTTTTAATGTCTCAGTGTCTGTGATGTGTAACCATAGCCACTCCACTTTAAAAATTTCCCTTCAAATTTCTCTTTTGCTTGTTTGTTTTTGTGGCTGTCCTCTTCAACCTCTCTCTGTTCTTTATCCCCCCACGCCCATATATTTTCTTTGCCTAAGCAATAATCCCCTGGCCCAGTGACCACGTTCCTGGAGATAAAATCCATTTATCCCTGGTGTTGCCTCACCAACGCCCAGTTATCCGGGGCATTTGGTGACAGACTGGAGCAAGAGAGATGAAGATATTTTTTATTTTGCAGGCCCTGCTCCTTTCTTTAATGTGCCAGCCTGGAGGGGCTTGGGAGTTAAGCAAATGCACCAGGGTCTATGGGTTTGCTCTCTGTGCCTGGTTGTGGTTCTGGTTGCTTCTCATCTGTTTTCCTTTTCTTTGGAAGAGCTGCTAGCTACTCTGCACTCTCCACAACAGTGTTTCAGAGCCTGTGTGCACCAAGGCTGGTGAGTTTCAGGGCGATTATCTCATTTCGCTGGTGCAGAGTGAAGCGGCTTGCAGCCCCTGGGTCAGGCATTCAGCTGAGGGCCCATGTCACAGACCCAACCCGAAGGTTAATTTTCCCTCATTAGCATGTCCATAGTTTGCTTCTAGCCCAGGATCTCAGGTCCTTGCTGTGTCACCTCCCTGCTCCCCTCTCAAAGTCCCTGGTATATTCTGTCTCTCTCCTGGACCCTTCTTCACAACCTTACATTCTGCCAGGTTTCTACTGGGTTCATAGACTCTAATCACTGAAAACCCATTTCATCAATTTTCAATTTGTCTATTTTTATTCTAGAGCCTCTTTCCTCCATCCACCTCTCTCTCTCTCTCTCTCTCTCTCTCTCTCTCTCACTCTCTCCTCCATGCACTTCATTTACAAAGTATTCTGCTTTATTTGAATTAGTTCACTTCTCCTCTTTTACTTTCTCCCCCCCCCACCCCTTATCCTTTCATTCACTGCTAATAAAAGCAAAAGATACAAAATGGCCAAGTTCAGCTGCATGTGCGTGGGGGGAGCCAACCATCCCAGCCACCTAAAGTGAAGCTGGAGGTTTCTAATGACAGAAGAAACAACAAAGAAAAGAGAATTGCATTTGCAGCTTAAGTGGGGGCGAGTGTGTTTGTGTGTCTATATCTGTGTGTGTTTTTAAGATTTTTTTAAACTGCTTTTGTGCTGACTTGACAGAGGCGTTTGCCGAAGCTAGTCACAGTATAGGAACTTTGAGTTAACCTCTTATATCAAATGAATCTTCTCATTTAGAGACCAATAAATCTCAATCTCTAGCTACGTTGTGTAGACCCAGCCTGAGCTCAATGATACAAGACTGGGGCTTATAATAAAGACCAGATAAAGTTTGCCAAAGTTATTTTTTCCCCTCCATCCTTTTTTAACTAATCTAAAAAATTCCCCCATCTAACAAATAAAAGTTCGAGGAAGTAGCAGCTTTTCCTCAGTGAGCAGAAGGTTGGGGATTTCTTTACCTTTTCACAGCAAGCCTGTTGACTGAAGTGGTTTTCCAAGCTCAGACGCTGAAATGATTTATAGTTTTTCAACGTCATTATTTTGGTGTGTTGTTTAGGTGGGGCTGAGACAATCTAATAATCAATGTAAGGCTGGGGGGAGGGGATTGTCTGTGACCAAGAGGAGAGTTAACACCAGAAACATGAAAGCCAGTCCGGTCTCCAGGGATGGAATTTGGGAAAGAGCCTGCACACGTCTGCTCCTGGGCTATAAAGAAATACATTGTTAACAACAACAAAACAGACAATGCCCTGAGCTCTGCCTTGATTCAGAGCTGAGCTACTTTCAAGATTTTTTAGCAGCACTGTTCATTTTTGATGGGGTTTCTGGGCCATTTGAAATTCAACCTTTAGCCAGCCTGCTCATGGGGTATGGTTACAGAATTCATTTTCTGATTTACTACCCCTCCTCCTATATTTTCTTTATTTCCTGATGGCCTCCCATGAGGCTAATTTTTTTCCTTTCTTTTATATTTTCCAGTTTTGTTCTCCCCACAAACGACTCAGTGTTTTTCCTGTTTCTACTGATCACTCATTTGCTTCCTTTCTTTCCTTCCTCAAGAGACAGAGGAAAATAAAAAGCATGGGAGGGGGATTTCCAAATCGTTCCTCTCTAAGTGTTATTAATTACTGTTACAAGGCAGGCGATTCTTAACTAATAACAAAGTTGTAAATTATCCCTGACTTTCAAATATTTCTCATTTGTCAGCTCTGATTGATTTGATTAATATTCCGTTCTTTGAAATAATTTTAGCCACACTTACAATCAGCTCTACTCATGAAGCACTGAGCAGATCATCACCCCTGCACAGGACCCTGTCCCTCTGGTTTTACTTTTCAAGTGAAGTGTTGGTTTTCATCCTGAGGTCCATGATTCTGCCTGCAAAGCAGTGCTGGAAAGGCTCACGGGTAGTTAAACTGCAGAAATTGAGTGGATGGGGTACCTGCGTATGTTCAATGATTATATGTAATTTTGAAAACATTGTTGGGGAAATTAATTGTATTGAAAGAACCAAAAAACTTCATTTCCTAGGTCTCCTAAACATTTTTTTCCCCCCAGATTCAAGGCTGAAGGAATGGATGTTTAAAGGATGCCTAAACCCGGGACATTCACCCAAGCTAAGACCTATTTCTCCTTATTCTCCTCCATACCATTTCTAAGAAAGAGCTGGTCTACTCCTAGCTCACCTAATCAGAGATGGGAATTACTGATGGGGAAAAAAGGTGTCTGTTGGGAGTGGGGGGCAGAAAAGGTCAAAAGGGCTCCCGGGACAGGAGCACTCTGAAAACCCCACCTTTGGGAAAGGGGGGTTATATTTTCCAAAGGTCTTTTTCTCTTGCACCATCATATCCAGAATGCGATTTTTGAAGCTATCAATACCTGCTGCCTCCAATACCTCTGGAGTTTTAATCTTAATTATATTATTAAGTGAAGTACTGTGCTGTCAAGGAATTGAACATGATTTATGACGTCTGCCTATTAAAGAATCGATTGTGAATATCGCTACCATCATCTGTCAATATTCTTAGGCCGGGGGTATTTCTCGCTCCACGGTTTTTATTTGTAATACCGAAATGATAGACTGCAGGATAAGGCTATTTCTTCTTCGCAGGACTAGCTTTCCAGGTGCGGCGGGGAGTGAGCGTGCGGAGACAGGAAACTCCGCGCGGCCCACCACTTCTCTCACCCAGGGAGAGTTTTAAGTTTTTTTTTTTTTTTTTTCTTAATGTGAAAACCAGTGAATTCTCCTTCGGGCGCGTAGTAGAAGAAAGAAAGCCAGAGTCGTTTTTAGGGAAAGAAATAACCTCTGCAGGTCGATATCAGGAGCGAGCATTTCCGAGCTGCCAGGTGATTTGCAATGAGACCAGAAGCAAAAAAACAGCGACGAGGGAGCCCCTTTATAGGAGAATGGCTGGATGGGGGCTGGTGGAGCGGGCTAGGGCAGATACCCGGGTCGTGGCTATGCCCTTGGACTCGGAGGTGTTCAATTTCTGGGATCAATCAAGGCTCTCTACTACGAGCCACCCCTACCACGACACTTCCACCTGCTCCCGGATGCTCTGCATAGGTGGAGGCGGGTGCGAAACGCGCAGCGGCTGAGCCCGGAGGAGCCTGAGCGCAGAGGCCTTTTGTCTCCAGACAGAGAGCAGCGCCTGCTTTTTTCCACCCTCGCGGGGCACGGCACGGGGTCATCGGCGAGTCTCAGCCCCTGTTTTAGGGGGATGGGAGGGAGAGGCCATGCATGGCGCCAAAGTCCGGTTCCCGGAGAGGCCTCGGAGCGGAGGCTGGAGCACCAGTGTGGCGTGGGGCGTGGAGAGCAGCCCGAGCGCGGCCAGGGGGCGGCACGGCCTGCGCCCCGTTCCTGCCCTGGGGCCCGCACCGGGCCGCGAGGGCTGCGGAGGCCCCGGAGCCGGTGCAGTGTCCCCGGCCCCGCGAGGGAGGCGCACCTCGCCTGGAGCAGCGCCGCCGCGCCCTGGGCCTGGGCGGGAGGAGGAAGCGCGGAACACGGGGCCTCGGGCTTGGCTGTGGGCCTGGTCTCGGCGCGCCCAGCACTCGCCCTGACCCTCGCCTGGCCTTCGCCGTCCTCACGGCCCAGTCGACTTGCCTCCAGAGTTCCAGCGGGAACAAATGAGCACATCACTGAAACTGTTGGTATTCCTTTTCCCCGGCCAGAGATTTGGGGCCCACACCGTGCGTGGCCACGCGGGGCAGGCCGGATATGGGAAGAGGACCACAGACAGGGAGGGAGGATGCCATGACCCGGCTCCTGGCAGCCCGCAGTGCCCCCTTCTCACCGGGCAGAAAACGGATTGCGGGGCAGAAACCTCTATCCTCAGCCATGGGATCCCACCTAACTGGCTACCTGCCTGCTCCCTCCCGGCTTCCCTGCTCTGAGGCCTACCCTTGGCCACGATGGTGTATCCTCGGCCAAGGGTAGGCCTCCCTGGGGGGATGGACACGATGTCTGGTACATAGTAAGCACTCAATAAATGTTAGCTGTGGTTCTTATTATTATGAGGCTCGTCCGGTTTCCTCCGTGAGCATCTCCTCTCTCCTACACGTTGATCCCAGATCAACCACCGCATAGCTGCGGTCCCCAAGCCCCCAACACGTGCCTAGGTGTCCACCAGCTGCTTCTGCCCCCTCTAAGCCCCAAAGGCACAGCCCTCCACCCCTAACATACGGGGAGAAAACCCGAGGCCCCTGCCCTTCCTCCCCCAGCGTGTTTGTTCAGGCCTGGACCACTGTGAATGGAAGACACGGAGGCCTGAAGCAAGTGTTAGCAGGTTTCTAATGCGCCCTGCCCCGGTCAGCGCCAAGGGAAGGGAATGTCTGTTAAATAAGAACTTCCTGGGAAAGGGGGTGGTGGTTTGTTTTTTAAAAGCAAACAAGAAAAAAGAAAAGACACTTCAGTGTGGGGTTTGGGAGGAGCAAGGGCAGGCCGAGACAGGGGGAGCAATAGTAGCTGGGTCAGAAGCATCGGAATGACACCTTTTTCTTCCAGAAACAAGTTCTTGGGTAAGCCTTTAATCGGCCTAGGCCAAGGGGAATAAGTTGTCTGAGACAGGCCACTAAATATACATAGGACGCCTTGAGGCCGGAATTTATCTTAAGACCTCAAATAAATATCACCCCGCCTTCTAGATTCTTCTTATTATCAGTAATACTCCTAATATTGTCGTTATTGTTTTGCAAACGACGTTTCGGTCCCGGACAGCCCCTGAATCCTCAGCAGGAGCCACGCCCAGGACGGCGATCACCTGCAGCGCTGGGGCTGGGACTTTGCCCCCATCATCGTCCCTGCCCTCCTCCCCACTCGCCTTAGGCTGATAGATATTCTTGGATGTGGACCCCTTTGAAAAGGACAAATGTCAATACAGACCATCCATCCCCTCTTGCTTTCTAATTGTGTGTCGGAGCGAGGAGGGACCCAGGCGCAGGCCCAGCGGCGCGTGTTACGCGGCCTGCGTTGTACTGTAATCACCAAAACCTTGGCCTAATTTACAGCTAATAGATCTCGAGCTAGGGAGTCGGGAAGAAATCAGTGGCCCAAGGAGCTGATTTAAGCTTTGGAAGGATCGGAAATTAAGAGACTGGAAGGAGGATGTGATTCATATTATTCTCTCCCCCTCCCCCTCCCACACAGGACCAGGCGTCTCCCGGCTCGGCTTTTGGGGATGCAGCCCTTAGCTCTCCGCGGCCTGTGTCCCTGTCGCTCGCTTCCCTCAATCGGGACCACTGTGCGTCTGGGGCGCCCTTCCGTGCGCTCAGACCCCGCGCCCTCCGCCTGGCTTCTCCCAGCCCCCGAGAGGAGGCGCTGGCGCCCGGGTCGGCCTCTGATCCCTCCCAGCCGGCGTCCCGGAGCCCCCATTCACAAAGCCCCGCTTGGAGGAGACGACACACACACGCACACACACACACACGCACGCACACGCACACGCACACAGCGAAGAGGGGAGCTTGATCTTGTCTCATTGGTGTCTCGGGCCTGAAAGGAAAATCGTTTGGGTAAACAGCCAAGCTTCCAGGCTTAACGCCCGGCTCCCGCCTCCGCCCCCTCCCCCTCCCCCCTCCGCCTCCCCCACTCCCCTTCCACCCCACCCGCCACCCACACTCCGCGCCGCAGCCGGGCCCCGAGCGAGCTCCGCGCGGCGGGCCGGGAGCCCAGGGCTCCCGGGTTCAAAGGGCCGCGGCCCTGAGGGGATGCCCTTCTCGCTGTGCCCCGGGGGGCAGAAGCAGACTGCAGGGCGGTGGGACCGGCCCGGGCCACGGTAGGAACCGCGAAACCTCCCGCTTCCCTAAATAGAGCTGGTCCCGCGGGAGGGCGCCGGGGAGTTCGGAGCCCGGAGGGACCTTTTCGCCAAGACCAAGCGGAGGCCGACCCCCGGGCCCAAGCTGGGCCTGGGCGGCCCCGGCGGGTACCCTGAGCCCCAGCAGGCGTTCCCAGGCAGGTGTGCAAGTGTGTGCACGACCGCGGGCGGGGGCGGTGACCCTCTGCAGGCCGCGTGGCGCTCCGCACACCCCGGGGTGATTACCGGGTCCCCACCTCCCTCCAAACGGGGCGGCTCCTGGAAAAGCCTTTAATCTGATATGAAGCGTTTTCCGAAGTTAGATTCTTTCCGAAAGGAGAGTTCTTCACTTAACTGACTGTAAACATAATGAATAGTTATTAACATGCAAAAAAAAAAAAAAAAAAAGCAACCTTTGTGGTGTTTAAAAGGTTACTGCTCTCTCCCTAGCTCATACTCTCAAGCATGGAAAGAACCTTGAAATCTGAAAATATTCTGATTAGATTATTAGACTTGATTATACGGTGACCCCCCCCTTCTTCTAATGAAATTCCTCTCTCTTCTCCTTTCCTCTCTCTCTTGTTCTCTCTCTCTCTTTCTGCTTCTCCCAGTCTCAATCTTGCTCTAATCCAGGAGTCATTAGCAACACCCTCTGGCTACATGTTTTGCATCAGTGAAACATTGTGACATAGTTGTAATACAAACTCTGTCGCCTTGCACTGCATCTTGCGGTAGGAAGTGTAATAGCAATAAAAATCATTTTTCATCTCTAGGCATTATTCGGTGGAAAAAACAAACCCCAGAAAATCTTAATGTGAGAAGTGGAGGGGGTGGAGGAGAGAGAAATGAAAGGAGGGAAGAGAAGGAGGGAGGGAGAAAGAGAGAGAGAAGAAAAACCTTTCCAATTTAGACTGCTCGAAACTAGAGACACATCGATTCAAGCATATTATTTTCTCTGCTTTCCTCTTCTCTGGTTTTGTCCCTGGTCCCCATGGCTGTCCCTCAGTGGACCCCTGGACCCTCTCAGGAATTGCCTCTTAGTTCCCAGGATATCTCAGCAACTCCCTTCTCCCCCAGCACAGCATCCCTTTGGGCGAGAAAGCCCCAGGATTCCCAGGGTCTGGGCCACCCCTTCTCAACTGTCTGGGGTGAGGAATCCTTATTCAAATCCTGCTAAGAAATTGGGGCCTCTTTCCTGTATTGTATCTCAGGAATGTTTCCTTGCCTGATGAAGAAGGGACAAACCACCCAGCAAGCCAACCTGTCTATTTTCCTGACGCAGCCCTATAATTTCTGAGCAAGGGCTCTCTGAGAGCCTCCTAATCTTCAGTGAGGAGTACTGCCTCCTTTGCCTGCTGGCCCTTTGGGAACTCACCCTGCCAACTTAGGGAGGGCAGAGTTTCAGAGAAATGGTCTCTATGTTGGATTTGCTTAGGCAGGGAAATGCAGGGGCTTACACACCACCACGTGCACACTCCCCCACCCCCCCCACACCATAGTTCCCAGTTCAGCAATCATTCCATATGGGATCCACCGAGTTCCTTTAAACAAAAACAAACTTGCGTCAAAACTAAATTAGAAAAAGTTTCTGTGCCTGCCTGAAAACAAAGAAAACACACAAATTTTATCAACATAAGGTATACACTCTATTTTTAACAGGAAAAAATCTTTTTTGTGTGTGAAAATATTTTACTATAACCCTATCTCTGGGACAGTGCACTTTGAAAACAAATTGAACAAATTCACATATGAGTTAAATTTTCTGTATATTTTTAGTCTTGTGGGCTTAAGAGTAGGGCAAAACTCCTAAGTTACCAACTGGATAAAATAGGGTCAAACTTGCACCTTAGAGAGAAATGCTGTGTGATTTGTAACTCTTGCCGTTCCTGTTTTCACTGGCCCACAGGTGTACAAGTTAGGGGCTGCATTTTGTGGTTATTTTGTCAGCAGAGCCAAGGGCTGCAGGGAACAAGTCCCAGTAGGCTGGCGACTGGCATGGCGCAGCCCCCCTGATGTCCGTCTGATCAGAATGAGTGGATTTCGGTGGAACTCGTAATTGGGAAGGGATGACTTCATAAGCACCCGCCTCATGGGAGATATCTGCATTGGCCACAGCTGAGTGGCCCGAAACACACGGCGGCCCCAACCCGTGGCAACCCGTGGCCTCCGAGAGGACATCGCTCATTTATTTTATCTTTTCTATGAAAGCAGCATCACAATTTAGACTTGGAGATATTGTACCTATATATTTGTTCCTCTTTCTCCTGTTATTTGCCCTTTATCCCAGTGCAGACATTACGGGATATGTCGGTCACAGATCACGGGTTTTAATTGGTGGGAAGAAGGCCTGCGCGTTTCGGCTTCTCTTAAGGTTTAGATGAAGGAAAAACCCCGGTGACGGTCAAGTTAGGCAGGAGGCTGGGCGGCATGTCCGCGTAATTCCAGTTTCCGCAGCGAGGTGGCGCTCCAGGGTACGGCAGCGCGCCGGGCTGTCCGGCGCCGAGCGGCGTGGCCGCGTTCCCGCAGTGAGGCGGCGGCCACCGAGCATCGTTCACGCCGGCTTCCTTTCGCCTCGGCGTCAAAAGTCGGGGAGCGCTCAAACCCGCTAGGCCGACTTGTCCTCGGGGTGGGCGAAGGCCCGAGGCCACGACGGGGAAGCTGGCGGCGGCAGGGAACGCGGCGGGACCCAGGCCGGGGCACATTCCGGGCGCCTTGCCTCCGGGGAATCTCTGAAGTCCGTATTCGCAGTGGGACCCGGGCGGGGCCGGTGCAAGGGTGCGGGGCCCGCAAAGCCCGGGGACCGCGCGCGGGGTCAGCCTTGGTCCAGTCGTGGAAGGCCTAACCCAAACACACCGAAGGAGTCGCCCAGCTCCTTCTCCCCGGGCTCGGGAGACTTCGCTTCTTTTTTTCCTCCCCCCGCTTTTTTTAAAATTAATATAAAATAAAGGAAAGAAAATCTAATGCAGTCGTTATTGGTTTGTCCCCAAACTAGGTAGTTTTCCAGTTTGATAGGTTTTTCTTTTTCCTTTCCTTTCCTTCTCGTTCTTTACATTTTTCCCTTTCGTCCCCCCCCCCCCGTTTTTCTTTCTTTTCTTTCTTTATTCTTTTTAAAACCTACTTCTGAGAGCTGGTACCTTGTGGGTGGGTGGGTGAGAGAGAGGAAGAGAGAGAGAGAGAGATTAACACCAGCCCTGGAATACCCAGAATTGGGCAAATGGCAGCGAAATTGAAGAAGAAACTATTTTGATTTATTGAACTACTTCCATACATGCGATTTCATTTTCACACAATTGCCTTCCGTGGGTATCTCACAAGCTCTAAGTCAAAGACGACTGGGAGGAAATGCTTTTCACCCTGTCACTCTCAACTTGTGGTTGTTGGGCCCATTACGACCAGTTTGGAAAAAATACTAGAAATAATAATACTAATAAATAGTCACGATGAACAGCATTTCCATCCTGCATGAACTTTCTCCTACGTAGCTCTGTGCCTGGATCTCTGGGACCCGGGCGACACGCGCAGCCATTTAGGCTGGGCCCTCTTTTCAACAGTTTGATCCACTGGAGGGCCCTGCCCCGAGAGCTGCCCCCTTACCCGGTGGCTTTGGGTGCCCGGCCTGGGCCCTGGCCGCCACCGGGAAGCTTTCCTGAGGCTGCACCCGGTCGCTGACTTGTCACCAGCTGCACTTCTTCTTTTAGTCCGTACTTTTGGCCACCTCACCTTCCTTGAAGTTTCCTGGTATAAACGCAGGAAATTTCGGCATTAGGAGTCTGCAGAAACTCAGAGGGTCAGGTCATGAGGAATGTTAACGTGGCGACCAAGGATTATAAACATGATCTAAAAGTCTCTTCCAATTCATTTCTTCAAGTATTTATTTGAGTTAAGCGATGAAAAGTGACAGTTGTGAAATAGACAGCTTTTAAAAGTAATGAAGTCAGATGAGGATTTAACCTGTCGATTGCTATAAATCAACTTTGAAAAAGACAAATTAAGAATATTACTTGGGCGCCTAACCGCCAGCATTCGCTGTGCGGGCTGCAGACCCTGAAATCTGCTTGCTATTGCCCTGGGAGCAGCGGCCCCGCAAGGCTCTGAGATTGGAGCTTGGCCCTTGGGTGACTGAGCGGTCCTGGGACTTGCGCTGCCTGAACGTGACATTTTGGCAGAGGTGGGTGTCCACTTCCCCTCGGACTTGGGCAGATTTGGGCCACCGCAGTGTGTCTTGAGCAGGTGACCCCAGCCCTCAGCACAGCTGGAAGTTCAGAGGGGCCACCACCCACAGTAAATGCCATGATATAGATGGGCGCTTAGCCCAGCTCCCCGCCCAGCTGAGGGTGCCAACTTCCTCCAGCCGAGCGGAGAAAGACCGGGGCCTGCCTGACCCCCAACCCCTGGCCTGCCTTAACTAACCCTTTGGAAATGGCGGCAGAGGCAGGGAGGAAGGTGAGGAAGAAGAGCAGGAAACTAAATTTCCCAGGGGCCCAGGGATCCTGGGGGTGGGGTGGGGAGGGGAGGGGAGGGAGGTGCTTCGGGTTCTCAGTGACATCAAATGGCCTTATCTACAAGGGAACCCGGAAAAGAAAGGGACCGAGACAGGCATCCGGAGGTCTTGTGATGGGGAGAACGATCTTAGTTCTCCACCTGCCCCAGTCAAGGAGTTCAGATATGGCTTCTAAGGAAGGTGAACTGGTGGGGTGTTTTGAAATAAACTGGACACAATTTCTTGGAGATCTTAAGTTTCCCACAACTGCAATTTTAGTCAAAGCCAGGCTTGGGGGGACAGTCCCCTTCCCAGTGACTTCACCCCCAGGTCCCCATCCCACCCCAAGTCTGAAGGAGCATGCCCGGAGCTTCTGGCCCTCTGGGTTAGCTAGGGTCTCTTTCCTCCAACACTTCTCCCAGATGAGGAGGGCATAGAGGTTCCCCCCTTTTCCTTTGCCCCTCTCCGACGTTGCTTCTTGGAGAAGTCGGGCATCCGATATCCTCCCGGGAGAGGCGCCGCTCTGCTGGAGCACCAGCAACAGGTCCTATGCACTTTATCCCCTGAGTCCTCCACCTCTTTCCCTCTCCATCCTCACTTCTTGGGTCAACTGAGAAGAGAGGGAGTACCTCTCTTTTGCTCTGTCCTGGGACCACCGAGCGCAACCCAAGGAAAGTGAGGAGACGGCGCCCGAGTTTGGGGGCAAGTGCCAGGCCACTTGGCTCTTAGAGACGTTCTGTTGCCCCCGCCTTAGCCCTGCTCTGAATTCTGACTCTAGGCTGGAGGCTGTGACTCAGAGGACTGAGGATGAGACCCAGGAGAAAGTGATTGGGAGAGAGAGCGAAGAGGACCACACCCTCCCCAGGGACAGTCACTAGCGACGTGGGGGCAAGTTGGGCTGGTGGCTCCACTCGGCCCATCGTGGCCTGCGACGCCACCTCGCGGCCTGGGGGCCTGCTGCCGACCTCGTGCAGCGTCCTCTCCCCCTTCAGGTCGATTTCCCTTCTCTACAGACCGCGACTCGGGGAAGGAGGCGCCCCACCCGGGCGCACAGGGCTCCCGCACTTCCCGCGCCCAGCCCGCCCTCCGGGTCAGCCGGGCTGGAACCCGGCGGCTGGGACCCCGCCGTCGGCTGCGCGGCCACCACCCTCCGCCCGCCCCGCTGGCGCCAGGGTTCCCAGTGTCCCAGGCTGGGGCATGAGGGGCACAGGGCACGTCCGGACCCGCCGGGGTGGAGGGTGGAGAGCGGGGACGGCGACTTCCAGTTTCCGGCCGGGCGGAGGGAAACTCGTCGGAGGGGGCAGGTAGAGACTCCTCCTCCACTCCGCCCCGAGGCAGCCGGACGCGGCGAGCAGCGCTTCTCCGCCCGCCCGAGCGTTTCCATAAATCAGGCTGCTGGCAGGCTGCTAATTAGCTCAGGCCGAAAAGAATAGGAAGAGGGAGAGTCCAGTAGCGCTCGGTGGGGTGGGGTGGGAGCTCAGTAGGTGGGAGATCAGAATTTCCCGGGGACCAACAGGAGAGTCCTTGGGACACGTCAGCAGCCCCCGCGGAGGCCACCGCAGGTCACTCCCTCCGCCCCCCACCCCCAGCCAAGGCCTCCAAGCTGGGCCTCCAGATCACCAGCCCCCAGCACTGAGCGCACCTCGATGTTCGACCCGGCCCGCCCACCCACGCCGACTCCTCCTCTACCCCTCGCTGAGCCAGACCCGCGTTAATTAACTCTCCCCTCACCCCCTGCAATATCGCAGGACTTTCACAACTCATCCCCGAATGTTTCCTCAAGGAGGGTCAGTCACCTCAAGGCTTTTGGAATAACGGGGTTCTCCCAGGGATGGAGGATGGTGTGGGATAGGATGTTGTAAACCTGTTCTTCCTCGCCCAATGAAAAGGCTAGACGGGTCATTCAAGATTAGAAATAACAGTAAAGTTGGATTATTGATTTCCATGTAAATCCAGAGCAGAGGACGCAGCGAGTGAGAGCAATTACTGTTTATTTTCTCTCTTTTCCTCCACTACCCTTCTCCCGGTCCGCCTGGCTCTGGTCCCCCCGCCACCCCCCCCCAGTCCTCCCCGCCCTCCGCCGGGAAGGGACTCTGCGATGACATCACCGCGGAGACGCGCGGCCTCCCCGCCCCCGGCCCCGGGACCCCAGAGCGGAGATTGACAGGTGTCGCTCGCAAGGACAATGCTTTCCAGGTGTCACCATCACAGTCTCAGCCCTCTCAACCTGCCCTTTCTACCCCCTTCACTTCCAACTCTGCTGCCCCTCTATTTCTCCTCAGAGAGAAGCCCTCTCATCCCGCCCCCCCCCCCCCCGCTCCAGCTCCTCGCATCTGGGCAACGGGGCCCGGGTCTGGAGATGCGGGCAGGGGTGGCGGGGTCTCTGCCTGCTGCCTGCCGCGGGGCGGCTGGGAGATGCCAAGACCATCAGTAAGGGGCCAGGCGGCGATAGCCCGAGTGGGCAAAGAGGGAACGTGTGTGTATTTTAAAGGAACCAGAGCGGTCTCTGGACTTCCCTGCCTTCGCTCTCCATCCTCTCCCCCACCCCGACACACACACACACACATAATATAACAGACGCGAAGATAATCCTGCCATCTGGCAAATCCCAAATTTGGCGACCAAGCTCTGAAAGCCACGGCGAAGTGTCATCCTGGGAGTAGATGCCTAGTCCTGCCCGGCTCTCCGGAGCTGGGACGAGGGCTCTGAGGTCTGCGCCTGCACCTGCCCGTACCTCGGCTGGATCCTCTATCCCTGCCCGGACCCCACAGATTTTGTGAAGTTTTCCTTCCTCAGTGGACAGAGGCTCTGGGGGTCGGGAATGGGGACGCAGGAATTTTGCCCCCCCCCAGTTCCCACCAATACTGCTTCAATGAGCTAAAACCCAAATTCGGCTTCATTATGTAACACCAAATGTAATTTATAGCTGGGCAGCCAGTCGGCGGCGATTTAGATCATTTGGTGATAAGGATCACACTTATTAGATTTCTTCAAAGCCGATGGGGGTTTTCTTTTTTTTTTTTATAAGGAGGGCATTTGTGCTAAATTGCCCAGTGCTGGTGTGATAACTGTCAAAAGTTTGACATCAAAAGAGCTAATATTATTCAGTTACTAGAGAAGCTGTCTGTCTAAATAAGAATATCTTAATTACTGCATGACAAAGGTAGGAAGGGGTCGGATCTGAAAAGGGGAGAGGCATTCAGCCACTCCTTTTGATGCTCTATCTATATTAGACCAATGTGCCGCTCTTAATCAGGCCTAGTCCGATTTATTCTCCTCTCCCCGTCGGTCCTCTGAACTTTATAACTATATGTAAACACGTTGTCAGTGGGGACATAATCTCAGGTTCTTATTAGAAGAAATTTCCATCCTTTCCCGTTCTAGATTAGCAGTGGAGTCCCTCCATCAATGAAGGGACTAAGGTTTCGTGGACAATAATGTGGCAATTGTTGATGGTTTGTGACCCATAAAATGTGGAGGTGACTGTTCTGGCTTTGGTATGTAATTATGCAAAACACTTACCATAAAGGCTTGCCATTCGATCTAATGGCAGTCCCTGCGGTCTATTTCAAAAAGGGAGGGTCTATGTACAGAGAGAGAAAAGTAACATTTGTTTTAACACAGGTTTTATGGGGGGGATGGATAAATACAAACACATCGCAACGCCGCCCAAAGTATTTTTTCGAGTCAAATTAAAATAATTACGAGGGGATTTAATAAGTTAATCATAGCAACACGGCCCATCCAAACACAGAGGGAGGGTCGTTCAGGCTTCAGCCCACCACCTCCCCGACCTGGGACTGGGTTTGTGGGTGGCGATTCACCTCCTGCTCATGCAGGGTGGTGTGCGTCTCTGTCTCAGCTCAGTCCACCTGGGCGACTGGCTAGGATCTAAAGGTCAGTCTGGGGCTGAGATTGGGGGAGGGGTGGGCTAAGTCCCCACCCCCAAATCTTTTCCGCAGAATTATTTGACAGAAGGCATTTTAATAAACCAGTTCTCTCCCAAGAAGCCCTCCCCCACATTCCCTTTGCCTCTAGTGCCCTCAAGCCCCCAGGATTTAGGGGCCCACAGAAAGGCTGGTGGCAGGGGATGCCGGGGCAGGAAGGGGTGCCCGGCTGATTTGGGTAAGATGTCTAAACGCAGCGTCCAAGCTCAGGGTCGTCAGCTCGGGGGCCGACTTCCAGCAGCTAAAGCAGCACCTTTCCAAGCCACCTGAGGGTTTTTCTTTTCTTTCTTTCTTTCTTTCTTTCTTTCTTTCTTTCTTTCTTTCTTTCTTTCTTTCTTTCTTTCTTTCTTTCTTTCTTTCTTTCTTTCTCTCTTTCTTTCTTTCTTTCTTTTCTTTCTTTCTTTCTTTCATAATAGAAGGAATTAAAAAGGGCTTGAAGGAGGAGAGGTGGAATGAGATGGGAGGGTGGTCACCGGTCCCGACCCAGCCCTAGCCGCTGGCTAAAAAGCAAGCGTTTCTCTGTAATACCACGGGCCCCCACCCTGCCTGGAGAGGAACCCCCCGCACTCGGATCGGCTCTGCGTCCAGCTCGGCGGCCTCGCTGCCCGCCGCGCAGTGACGTTGCAGTGTGAGCCCGGCAGAGGCAGGCAACAGGGGATTTTTTCAAGGGGGAAATGATGATTAAAAGGGAGAATCATCTAAATATCAAAGTGACATATGGGGAGACCTGGAAAAAATATTTAAGCTATTGAAAAGCAAATAAAGAAGCAGGCACTTAGGCTGGGAAATTAAATGTTATGTTTAAGATGGTGCTTTTGTGCGGGCTTGAAGATTTCCGATTCATGTACACATAATAAACACTCAGGTTTGTCATCTGGAGGTGCAAATCTGAAAGATATTCCAACAAATGAAGTGCTGGCAGAGAGAGGAATAAAGAGATCGGCGCCTGTCAGGGGTCAGGCAGCCTGAGATTGCTTCTAGAGATCTTTTGAAAATTTCACACGATTGAAGGCTTAGGGGCTTCACTGTGCTTGCATTTCAAACTCAGATCAGTGGGATCACAATCAAAAATAGAGGTCTGGAAAATTTTGATGCAAAGATGGCCACGGGCTGCAGCATTTCGCTCACTAGCTCACTCTCTCTCTCCTTTTTTTTTTTTTTTTCTTTCCAAGACAGACACCCTGACATGGCTGTGATCCTTTGGATGACAGAGTTGTCAGAAAAAAAAGAGAAAATTGCATCTTGTCTCGTAACTTCCTTTCAGTCAAAGGAATTTAGGATCTTATTTCCAATAAGAGAGAAAAATGATTATTTTCTGGCAGGCAAAGGACTCTAGCTCAGAAGAGTTTTGGATTTCATGATTAGTTATTTACTCCTAGACATTTAGGTCTGGGGTCTCCTCTTCATTTATCCAGAGTATTAAGATGATTTCTCATTCAGCTTGTGTTCCTACATTACATTAAAATTTCTTACCACTGTCAGTCTTATGCAAGTTCGGGTGGATAAACAAAAGTATATACTTACACATACATATGTATGTGCACACACAACTGTAATTGTTAAACCTGGAGACTGGCCTAGCTGCTTCATATTTTGTGGGATTTCGTGCTCACTCATATTTCGTCCACCCCTCAAGATGTCAGCACTTTCTGATTCAAACAGGACACAGGAAAATCAATTGTCTCTGTGATTGATCCATGGCGGGCAGGGGGAGAAAATAAAGGAACTGGGGAGGGTGGGTTCTATGAGAACAGTTCTAAGGAACTCTGAAATGGGACCAGGCTGAGTAGATGCAAAGAAGCTGGTTTGACAGGGCTGTAGAAGACTTTGCGAACAAGCATAAATAATGCCAATTATGCTAAAGTTGGAGCCATCTAAAATCAATTTCTATTAGTTGGGCAGACTTTAGGAAGAGAAAAAAAACAAGGACTAATTAATCATCAATTTGCCAATTTTAATTTTTACCTAGCTGTGTTAGACAAACGACAATGTACTTTGGGGAAATAATCTAAATTATAGTTGGGTTTCATTAAGTCTGAGACCAGGATGAGCAGAAATTAGATTGCTGAGAACTTCTCTGAAGGGCATGTATTAAGAGCAGTGATCCCACAGTGGAGGAAGAGACCGGAATAAAGAATGTCTCCTTATCCCTGAATTATGGAGTCAAACCACTTAAGAATGTGTGTTCTTTAACAGGTGGGCAGACAGGGAAAACTGTAAGAGTTGCTCTAACTGGTTTTACAAGTTCAAATCCTTGATTCCTCTAGTTTCTGTCAATTGGAGCAGCCGCTGCCAGCGCCTTGGAGTTGGGGAGTGGCGGCAGGACCCGGGAGGCCGCTGGGCCGGTGGGACAGGCCTCAGCTGTGGAAGCTTTCTCTCCTATGCCAGGCCGAGGGGGAGAACTTGGCTTCTGGAGCCCCGGATTTAGTGATTACAGAAGGAAGGCGGGGAAAAGTAGACTGCCCCTCAGACCTCACATTTAGAGCCTTAGCAGACACCCAAGTTGCCAGGGCAGAACGTCCCACTCTGGAGGTTTAAGGAGGGAGTGGCCCCATGTCGACAGGGCAGCCGCTACCCTCAGATCAGCTTCTCCAATATATATATTTTCCAGACCCACAGTAAAGGAATAGACAGCAGGTCCTAAGTATAACTTTTAAAAACTTGAGCAGAGATGCAAACGAAGGGGAGCCTTCTCTTTGCAAGAGGGCCACCCACTGGGCTCTCAATCTCGCTCTTTCTCTGTCTTCTACGAGGGACCAAGGCCCCCAGCTGGGCTTTAAAAGCGGGGTTTTGCACAGTGAATACGGTGGGGCCTATCCTGGCTTCCAGGAAAATCGCTTAGAGTGAAAAAGGGCAGGCGGGATAACGGGCAGAAAGCAGGGGAGGCAGGAGGGGATCCTTGGCCGAATGGAAACTGTGCCGCCTCCGAGCCGGAGCCGCGCGCAGGCCCCAGCGGGGAGGGGCACAGCGGGGCGAGGATTCGGCGGAGATCAACGCCACCGTGGGCGCGCCGAGTGCCCGCGATAGCCCCTGCGTCAGGCTGGAGAGGGTTCGAGGCTCCTCCGGTGGGACGTGGGAGTTCTTGGGGTAACCTTCCCTGCAGAATGTAGAGCTGGCAGGAGGCTCCATAAAAACAAACAAACAAACAAAAAACATCATGAAGATGCGGTCTTGAGGGTCGCCTGCTTTGCCCACAACAGAGGGGTTTTCTCGGGCCTGAAGGGGAGGTGAAACTCATGCATCTCGGATCCCACCTGGGACCCGCGAGGAATGCCCCTTCTGCAACCTATTAACCAGGAACTCCGGGACGGGGGCGGGGGGAGGTGGAAGAGGGCGACAACTCCAAGTGAAAGGCTGCGGGTGACCTCCCGGTCCTCATGTTCTACCATCTCCAGTCCTGGGAGCTGAGGACACGAGTAACCTTCTCGCCGTCCTATTCTCGCCTTGAAAAAAAAAAAAAGAGTGAGGTCACAGGGGAGAACGGCAAAGTGGAGGTCAGAGGCTTCAGGGAGCTTGAAAGGAACCCGTGCCTCTAGGTTTTAAAGCATACTAAGCCGAAAACAGCCCAAGCGCCTCTGGCAGCCCATGGGCCAGAGCTCGGTATGTCTAGGACAGCGCGGGCGCCGAGCACTCTGCTCCCGAAGCGTCCCGGGCCAACCCCTGGGCTGGGCCCCGCGCGCCTCTGCCTGTCCGGCCTTGAGTCAGGAGACCCTGAGTGCACCCCTCTTCTCAGCTTCTGGATCCCTTCGGACAGGGTGGCTGTGGGGGGCGCTGCCAAAGGCAGGGAGAGCGCGGGGCTCAGGTGGAGAGCTCCGCGGCACTGGAGGTTGGGCGCCCACGGCCGGAGCCCCATTCCAACCCCTAAGCCGCACGCTCTGCCCGCTCCAGGAGTGAGACATGCAAACATTCCCGGGCCTAGCCGAATGCTGGAGAGGGGAAAAATGGAGCGACCAGAGACATCTTCCGGCTGTGTTACCACTGGCGCGGAAAACTGAGCGTTTCCAACGTTGGAAACCTCCCGTGTGCTGGGAGAGGCCGGCCTCGCGGGGCGGCGAGAAAGCAGTCGAATTCCGTCATTGCCATCTTGACCTTTTCTAAAATGATGTTTTTTTAAAAAATTATGAAACTAAGAACTCCAGGCGAGGCAACTCCTTTCTTCCCGTTTTGATACGACATCCACTAAATAAAATCCGCTTTTAAGCCGTTTATACTCTAACTTCAAAGGAACACATGTTAATTTTACCTTTATTTAAATTATTGCCCGGCTGACTTGTGAGGGGTTCTTCCCCTCCTCCAGCCCTCCCTCTAGATTTTAACATATGGAGTACTGTAATGATTCAGCACCATTCTGAAAAGCAGGCAGCTTTTTTGTTGATATCATTAATTAATATCACTTTTGTTGAGATTGTTAATTTCATGGAACCCTCTTTAAAGTTTAGCCTGAAATGCACGTGCCAGGACACAAATGGCGAGTGTGTCGGTTATCTCCAATGACCTCTAAGTGGCGACACACCAGGAACAGACCCGACGTCTCCCTGGGTCTCCATGGTCTGCTCCTGCAGACCATGCCATGTGGGATTTCGTGGCACGATCTCCTGGTGCCCATGGCTCCTTGATCTAAGCCCAGGCATGAATATTTTTACGCTAAGCACGCCCAGGTGACCACACTCCCAGGTGGTTTGCCACTTGGGACTAAAACTCTGTTCCTTGAAGGCAAGGGCTGTAGACGTGGAGGGAAACACGGGGAACTTCAGGCGACCTTTTTGACACCACGTCCAGTTTCTAGGATCTCGTGCCAATTTCTCAGTGTGTTTCTGTCCAGATAGACTAAGTTCTTTGAGTTAATTAACCTGTGGTCCAGCTACGATTAATACAGAGCGAAGAAAAGACGGAAAGAGGGGGAATTAGAAAGAGGAGAGGGAAATAAATAGCGTGCCTTTAGCGGCATTCCTTTATACCGGTCGGCCACAGTTAGTTACCGACTTTCCAGCCGCGAGGACGCTATGCGCCATTTACTGTAATTGAATTGCTGTTATAACACCTTTCAGAGGGACAGCAATGCGTTTCAAAAAAGTTGCGCGCGCGGCCTGAGGCTGCCTGTCCTCCTCCTGCCGTCGTCGGCCGCCCGCCAGGCAGAGCTGCCCCTCGGGGATTGGGGACACAGGGCTCGATGTGCCCCCGGGCGGAGCTGGAGGAACCCGGCCCCTGGTGAATCCAGCCCAGGGCGTCCGTAGCCCGGCAGATACTCTGGGACTCTGGGGATACCGGGGACCCCGAGAGAGCCGGAACCCGAAGCCTAAACTGAATAAGGGATGAGGCATAGGACCTGGAATTGCAGAAACTGGGGAAATCAGTATGCGTCGGGGGTAATCTCCGAGCCACCAAGGCCTCTGCCCTCACTCTTCCATTGGATTTGGATTCTCCGGCGCTGCCCGGGGTGCTTAGACGGCACTACCTTCCCCTCCCCCATCCCCCAGACTTGGCCTGGCCTCTCTGGGGACCTGCTTGCCCTGAGGAAAGAGGAAAGTTTCCTGCCCAGGGCTAGGAACCAGAGGTTGGGGCCGGGTGCTGAGATGCCCTGTCGTGTGTCCCCCCCACCCCCACTCCGACTCTGATAGACCTCCCCAGCCTCGGATTTTGGCCACGCGGTTCTGGGCAAAGCCTCGAAGGCAGCAGGATTCATCACCTCGGTCTCTTGGCAACAGCCTCTGGCTTCCTTCCTCGTCTCCCCTATCCCTCAGCAGTGTCCTTGCTGAGACCTCAGGCCCAGCCAATTCTTTTCTCCGGTACCCCTCACTCCCTGCTGGCCCGCTCTTGGGCTCCACACAGCTTTCTAGGCGCAGAGAGCAAACTTTATTCATATGCGTATCCCTCCCAGCCCCAGGACAGCCAAGGTCTCCCAGCCTTCAGCGCAGCCTTTGGCTTGGTCTCCAGGAGAGTAGCAGGTTGAGAGAGAGAAATGTATGTGAGTGTGTGTGTGTAAGGGGAGTGCAAGGGGATCTCCCCACCCTACCGCCCCGAGTAAGATCTCTATGGCTAGTTTAAAGAGGCTAGGAAAAGAGAAAGGTGAAAACTAGAGGCTAGACTGTGTTTCACAGGCCCTGGGAGGTGAGCAGAGTACTTCTGGGACCAGAGCACTCAGCGGCGAGAATAACCCGCGGATCTGAGCATCCTCAGACTCATCTATACGGGTCAGCCAGGGAAGCTGAGGCTCCCCCAACCACCCAGCGCCGTACGGGCGAGGATCAGTGAGGCTCAAAGAACTGTCCAAGGGGGATTGGGACGGAAACCAGAGGGCAGAACAGGGTAGAAGGAGCAACTGCTCGAGGGGAGAAGGAACGCCCTGGGGTTTGGCCCTCAGCGACAGAGTGGGGAAGCCTTATGGCCTTCGTTTGGGGTACACCTAACCGGTGTGTGTGTGTGTGTGTGTGTCCCTGCATACGCGAGGTGGTGGTGGTGAGAGGGAGACACTGGGGGGGCAGGGGGAAGGGGTGGCTTGGCATGCACGCACATCAGTGTGACTCCAGTTGACCTTGTCTTTTCCTGGGGGATCTCTAGCTTCCTCCGGGGCTTGCTAGACATAAAGTTTTCTTCGGAACCAAAAAGTCTATTGTTCTCGGAGGCATCCAGCAATGAGAGCAAGCATGTGCTCTGCGGCCCTGAGAGCTGGGGTGCATTCACCCCTTCCCCCACCCACGCACAACACCTCGCCGCCTACGTCTGCTTTTCTGCAAAACCAAGTTCTTTGCCTTTCCGGTGTGGCCAGGAGATGGGATGGGGAGGATACCTTGCCCTTGGTCTCCCGTGGCCTCCTGAACAATTAGGGGTGGAGTTAGGGAGGGCGATACAATCTGCAAGAACTCTGCAAAGTGACTTTAATGGGGAGGCCTCGGGAATGTTGGGGGTAAATTGCCTCAAGGCTCAGTTGAGAACAGGAGAAAAAAGCAGGTCCCATCCGCCGGTATCTGGACCCAGTTTTCTTTGCCGGGAGCCGAGGTCTCTTCGGTTTGCTCTTCGGAGTCTTGGAGACAGAACAGGTTCGCGCCTGCCTCGCTCCGCTTCTTGGCGAGGGTGAGGAGGTCGCCCCAGGGAGAGAGGATTACAGAGCGCGTTTAGGAGTCAAGGGCAAAACCTCATTCCGCTCACCCACGGTTAGTAGCAAGGCTTGAGGTGTGGTGGTCTGACTGGTATGAGACTCCCCTTCACTTGGCACTGCAGCCAAGGCTGGGCTTGTGAGCGACTCGGCTCCCGTTCCATTGCTGGGCTCCATGTACTCCCGCAGCCCTGACAAAATCCACATCCTTGCAGTTTTGACGTTCCCATTCCTAGACCTTGCTCAGGGGTGATTTTCGCCGGGTATTAACCTTTGCGCAACAAAGTTGATTGCCAACAGCTAGAAAGATTCTTTAGGAAGAGACATGGACAGAAATAGAAATAAGAGGACTGAAGTGAGCCATGAGCCCTGCACGAGGCTAAGAACCTTACTGCGTTATCTCTTTACATCCTCACAACGCTGCCCCCCCTCCCCCCACCGCCAGACATAGGTGCTACCCTTTTCTCCTTTTTGCTGCTGAAGTAGCTGAGCTTCAAGGAAGTTAAGAACCCTTACTAAGTTTAGCCAGCTAGCAACAGGCCAGGCCTGGATGGAACCAGGCCAACTTTTCTGGAAACCTGCTTCCATCCCAGACTGGACTCAGGAGAGAAACCTGCTCACTTGGAGGGCTAAATGGAACTTCTCTCTGGGACAAAGTGGTGCTTTTCCCTGGAGATCTGTCCCAGCCCGTAGGGAGCCAGGAAAGGGTTTTCTAGCAGGCACCAGCCAGTGGACCACTCAGTTGAGAAGTAGCAAGCGAATGGGCCAGCAATTCCCCTCCATGGCACAGCCTGCTGCTTCCAGGGCTGCGAGTCAGTATGACCCTGCATTTCCTGTATTTCAGAAATGAACCAGAGATGAGGGCTTCCCTGGTGGCGCAGTGGTTGGGAGTCTGCCTGCCAATACAGGGGATATGGGTTCAAGACCTGGTCTGGGAAGATCCCACATGCCGCGGAGCAACTAAGCCTGTGCGCCACAACTACTGAGCCTGTGCTCTAGAGTCTGCGAGCCACAACTACTGAGCCCACGTGCCACATCTACTGAAGCCGGCGCGCTCTAGAGCCCGTGCTCCGCAACAGGAGAAGCCACTGCAATGCAAAGCCCACGCACTGCCACGAAGAGTAACCCCCGCGCTGCATCTAGAAAAAGCCCACGCACAGCAACAAAGACCCAACAGCCAAAAATAATAAATAAATAAATTTATCAAAAAAAAAAAAGAAATGAACCAGAGATGCTTACTGTGTCATGTGTCCCCCCCACAAAAGAAGCACGGGATAATTATTCCTTTTTAAGAGCCCATTAAAAGAGCATTTCGATTTGTAAGGGGGGTGGGGGAGAGGGAGAAAGGAAAGAAAGCACCTGTGACACTGGGGCATATTTATCCTGGAAGATGAGCACAGACTGGCTGCGGCAAACAGTGAGATTTGCCACAACAGAATAAACAGTTCCATTTCAAACATTCTGACATGCTTCCTGTTCTGATGGGGAGAGATGCTGATGCAAACACAGTCAAGAGAACTTCCCTTTTACTAAGAAGTCCCATTCCCCACAGGACCCTAGGAAAATGTTCTCAAGGTAGAGCAGATAGTCGTCCATTTACATCACCAGAAGTACCTGTTTGCAGGTGCTAAGGGACGCAAGGAGGGCATCTCCCTGCTTTTTCCTTTTAATCTATTTCCATGGTCTTTTCATGGAGTTCATGAGGAATCAAACCTTAGCACTGCTTTTTTTTTTTCAACTAAGAAAGCAGATTATGCCTTAAGCATAACCGCAGCAGACTTATGTCGTAGTGATGATAGAGAATCATTAATTTTCCTACCAAACTGGTGTGGGTAGTATTTGACCTAACCTTTTTTCTTTTCTTTTTTAGTTTTTCTTTTTTTCAATTTTCTCATGAGGGTGAAGTGAATTTAAGAAAATACTCTCCTTAGAATCTCTCTCTCTCTCTCTCTCTCTCTCTCTTTCAATATACATATACATGTTACATCTCCATGAGTCTATGCATCTAATAGTTTTAAGGCTGATGTGGGAAAAAAAAAATCAGTGTACCTAGTTAGCCATTTTTTAAAACTTCAAAACACCGGAATGACAGATAGTATTCAAGTCTTCAACTCATAGGAAGGAACCACCTGTGTGTGTTACTCATTTGGAAGGAGGTGGTCTGTTTGGGTCAGCCAGTCCTAGGGGAATATTATAAGTCAAGATCAGCTGCGCCTACCTGGTGACACCCCAAACCTATTCTGCATTTAGAGCTTCCTAGCTTGGGAGGTGGGTCATGCATGTTGGGAAGAGGTGGAAGTGTGGGTGAGGCTGTGGGTATAGCATGGAGAATACAGGAATCTAGTAAGAGGGGGAAGAGTGATTATATTCCTGCTCTCCATGGAAACTTTCTCACTTATGCATTTATTTAACACCCACTTATTGAGTAGGTAGGATGTTCCCAGCATGGTACAAGGCACTTGTGGACACAAAGATTAGTAAGTCATGGGCCCTGGCCTCTAAGAGTTTTTAAGTCTGTGGGAGAGAGGCAAGCAAACATGACATACTACTCTCTGATAACGGGTACAAGGCGCTTTGGAAGCTTGAAAGAGGGTGGTTCTTTCTGCCTCGGAGAACTGCTTGGGAAAGATGTCAGAGAGAAGGTGATTTGATCTGGGACTCAGAAGGTGTGGGAGGTGGGGCAGAGAAAGGTGAGGAGGAGAGAGAAATGGGAACTCTAGCTGGAGGGGGCACAGAGTAAAGGTAGGGAAGGTCAGACCAGGTTCTTATGCCTCTGGGGGGACAATCAAGTTCATTGTTCCCTGGATTATTGGGGCTTGTGTAAAGAAGACGGAGGTTACTCACATAGTTTTTTTTTTTTTTTTTTTACATCTTTATTGGAGTATAATTGCTTTACAATGGTGTATTAGTTTCTGCTTTATAACAAAGTGAATCGGTTATACATATACATATGTTCCCATATCTCTTCCCTCTTGCATCTCCCTCCCTCCCTCTCTATCCCACCCCTCTAGGTGGTCACAAAGCACGGAGCTGATCTCCCTGTGCTATGCGGCTGCTTTCCACTAGCTATCTATTTTACGTTTGGTAGTGTATATATGTCCATGCCACTCTCTCGCTTTGTCACAGCTTACCCTTCCCCCTCCCCATATCCTCAAGTCCATTCTCTAGTAGGTCTGTGTCTTTATTCCTGTCTTACCCCTAGGTTCTTCATGACATTTTTTCCCCTTAAATTCCATATATATGTGTTAGCATACGGTATTTGTCTTTCTCTTTCTGACTTACTTCACTCTGTATGACAGACTCTAGGTCCATTCACTTCATTACAAATAGCTCAATTTCATTTCTTTTTATGGCTGAGTAATATTCCATTGTATATATGTGCCACATCTTCTTTATCCATTCATCCAATGATGGACACTTAGGTTGTTTCCATCTCCTGGCTATTGTAAATAGAGCTGCAATAAACATTTTGGTACATGACTCTTTTTTTTTTTTTTTTTGGTGCATGACTCTTTTTGAATTATGGTTTTCTCAGGGTATATGCCCAGTAGTGGGATTGCTGGGTCATATGGTAGTTCTATTTGTAGTTTTTTAAGGAACCTCCATGCTGTTCTCCATAGTGGCTGTATCAATTTACATTCCCACCAGCAGTGCAAGAGTTTTCCCTTTTCTCCACACCCTCCCCAGCATCTATTGTTTCTAGATTTTTTGATGATGGCCATTCTGACTGGTGTGAGATGATATCTCATTGTAGTTTTGATTTGCATTTCTCTAATGATTAATGATGTTGAGCATTCTTTCATGTGTTTGTTGGCAGTCTGTATATCTTCTTTGGAGAAATGTCTATTTAGGTCTTCTGCCCATTTTTGGATTGGGCTGTTTGTTTTTTTGTTATTGAGCTGCATGAGCTGCTTGTAAATTTTGGAGATTAATCCTTTGTCAGTTGCTTCATCTGCAAATATTTTCTCCCATTCTGAGGGTTGTCTTTTGGTCTTGTTTATGGCTTCCTTTGCTGTGCAAAAGCTTTGAAGTTTCATTAGGTCCCATTTCAGAATGTATTCTTAACTTTGTACGAGTGCCAGAAGTATGGGTACCATTGGCTTCCTCTTCAGTGCTTATGCTTCTCTCAGAACAGATGAAACCTGCTGTTTTGGTTAGTGCTATGCATCTCTCTCTCTCCCTTGGGGCTGGAAGCCCCTCGGAGGCTGAGAGTAGAACTGTATCATTTATGTTCCCGGTTCCTGGCACAGTGCCAGGCACATAATAAGAGCTCAGTCCATTCTCAATGACTGAGTGCTGCAAGTGTAAGAATGTTGGCTTTTAGTTTGTGTTCATGATTGTTAGAGAACATCTCTTTATGTTTATAATTTTGGGTTTTTAATTGTGATTGCATAGAGTAATCACAGTTACAACTAGTTCTCATAAAATCTAGTTCTTATTCATGGTGGGACTAGCCTGTTTAAGTGAAAGGCATAAGCACAATAGTTTTTAAACTGTATCCCCTGCCTTGACCTTGAGCAGTCACCTCCAAGACACTCAAGAGCCACAAGTTTGAAAACCATCATACTAGAAGCTTCAAATCAATGTTGTCCAATTTGCTGCTCTAGTTATTCTCAGCATGATTGTTAGGCTTAACTGTGCTTCCTATTGTAGTCTTCCTACCATTCAGAACCATAGTAAAATTTCATACAACCAAAACTCACTTTTTGCATACGTTTTGCTGTTGTTGTTGTCATTTTATGTATAATTTAGACATTGGCCAAGATACTTTCTTAGTTGGACTAAAGTGAGGTTAAGAAGATACCTTCTTCTTCCTAAGACTTCTATGTAACTTTTGGATGACCTAAGGAATGGCAATAATCTGGGTTCTTAAAAGTCAGTATCTTATGGCCACTTACCCAGGGAGAGGACAAGATCTATGTTGGAAGAGGGATTAATCTAAGATGTTTTGATGCCCTTCTTTTGCACCACTGCTCTGTGTTAACATTTTCCAACATAGGCACCAATTAGATCTTGGAAACAAGCATGAAGAAAAGCATAAAATGAGATCAAAACATGATCAGCTCCCTCTGAATTTTACCTTATGTTTTAGCAAGTCTATTGGCTCCTTGGCTTGGAGTAATTTCAAATTCCCACTGGCTTAGTGGCAAGATATCTTCTCATTCTTTTCTAAAAACACTATTCCTTAAAAAACAATTCCTGCCCACCACCTTCTCTCTCTTGTGAATTCTCTTTTTAGAATTCAAATTGCAAAGAAATTCAGAAGTGAAGTAGAATACATTTTTGAGTTCTGTGTTCATTGTTGTTCCTAGCTCTAGGGAGCAGTAGAATTTTTCAGTAAAGAAGTTTATGGTTTTTGTTTGCTTTGAGTTGAGGAGGCCATGTTAACCTTGATAATCATCTCAGAGATGCTGTGTCTTGGTATCCAGACAGCTGAGGTACTGTACAAATATTAGCCAACCATGGGTACAAGACTCAAAAAAAGGCAAAACTTTGAGGGCTGTGGGCCTCTCGAGGCAAGGACAGAGTCAAACTCTTCTATAGCAATATCAAAATATGATTTCCAGAGAGCCCATGATGAGATATTCAAATGGGATTGGATGATACAAATGCAAAAGATGGGGAATCCAGCTTTAGGTCAATTGCCAACCCTACTGCATTCTAGTGGCTCTGTGAAGACTATAAAAAGTAGAGACTTCACTTTTGGGATTCTGATAGGAAACCAATATAGTAACCTCTCCCATCTTGGAGAATTGTACTCATGCCCACATGCCTACACCTAGTGATCTTGAAGCAGGGTTTCAGTTCCCGGCCAGTGATTGAGGTCAGGTCCCAGCGGTGAGAGCACCGAATCCTAACCACTAGACCAGTGGTCAGTGACAAGGCTCTGGCCCTACGACTTTGCAGAAAAAGAATTCCCACAAAGACAGAAAGTAATGAAACAAGTTATGTATTTATTAAGAGAAAAAAAGAGTACAGTATGTGTGGATAGACACACAGGCGGGCTCAGAGAGAGTGGCGTCCTCGTGGCAGTTTAAATCACTTATATGGTGCATTTCTTCTGAGTTTCCTTTGGCCAATCATTTTAATTTGCCTGGTTCAAAGTCCATACTTGGTATATCTTGGGAACTTCCCATGTGTGCATGTGCATCTCTTAACCAAGATGGATCCTACTGAAGAGACCTATGAGTAGACTTAGCCACTTAGCATCACTCCCCTTTTGACTTCCAAGGAGCCTTTCTGCGCATGTGTAGTTGGGAGTGTCTCCTGACTTCGAGAATGAGGGATATGTGGCCTTTTATCTTCTATCTGGGCAGGGCCCAACCTCCTCTCTCAATTGTCCTGTTATTCTGGTCTTGGAGTATTGGTCCATAGTGAATGAACTCCAACTGTTTGCCCCAAGGGCCCATCTATCTCCTGCTTCACTAGGAATCTAAATATTATTACAACTAATGTATCATCAATTTATTATTCTCAATGCATATATTTCTAAGAAATATTAAGAAAGGAAATTATAAATTTATAGATTAAAAAGATAAAAATTATTTGAATTTAAAACCTGGGATGCTAGTACATTTTCTTTTGTTTAAAGTACGGCTGCCTCAAATGAACCTATCTATGAAACAGACATAGGCTCACAGACATAGAGAGCAGACTTGTGGTTGCCAAGGGGAGAGTCAGGGGTGGAGGGACTGGGGTTTTGGGATTAGTAGATGAAAACTATTACATATAGAGTGGTCCTACTGTGTAGCACAGGCAACTATATTCAATATCCTGGGATAAACCATAATGGAAAATAATATAAAAAAGAAAATATATATGTGTATAACTGAGTCACTTTGCTGTACAGCAGAAATTAATGCAACATTGTAAATCAACTATACTTCAATAAAATAAATTAAAAAAATAATAAAGCATGGCTGCCTGTGCCATCTTTACTCACTCGAGATGGCCTGTAATAATCTTCCACGGTAGCCAATGAAAAAGTTCTTCCTGTGTTGCCAATTTAGTGAGCATAAATTACTGGGAACTTTATATGGAATAAATTATGTTCTTAAGCCTTCTCAGATGTGCAGCCAATAGAGATTTTAAAGCAGAAAACAAAATGCAAAATTTAACTTGAAGGGGTATTTATTGTGTTTGGAACTCTCTCTGGAGTTGTTTCCTCTCTACCTCTGTGAGGGGATTACAGGGGGTACCTTCCGACCTGAGGCTTTCTTAGCCACACGAGGCTCTTCAGAAACCTGCACGTGGTTTGCTTCTTAGATTTAAATAAAGTGACAAGGAATATTGCAATGCTGATGTGGCAGCGGGCCCGAGGAGAAAAATGAAGAACTCCGTTTGAGTCACAGACAGGACAAACAGGGAAGGTGTCACTGACCCCAAATGTGCCATTACCCGACTTACATGCTTTAGTTGAGAACCCTGTGCTACCATCTTTTTTTGTACAACCACTGTAAGTGCAACTCATGGGTACTCATAAATGCAAGGTAAGCTTAATTGATTTGCGACTTTCCACATTGCTGATGATGAAGTGGTGCTTTGGCTGTTGAAAGGTGAGGGGAACTTGATTTCAACGTGGAGATGAGATGCTGCATTCTCTAAACTGACAGATGGAAATTCTGCTTCAGAATTCATTATTTGATGTGAAAGACAATAGTGAAAATTTGAATCTTCAAAAGAGTGCAATGGGTCAAAATACAGTCAGACCATTAAAAGTTAAATGAATTGCAACGTGGAAAATCATTGGGAAATGCATTTAGGTGGCAGCTTCTGGGTTCCCTGATAATGTTCTTCATAGTCTTTTCCATGTCATCTTAAGTTTTCCTCATTCTCTTTGAGCTACTGAGGTGCCTAACTAGAACTCTGGGTCTACATAATACCTGACACATGAATGGAAAATGACATTCCTCATCTAAAGATACAAAATATGGTGATGAGGGGTGGATGCTTTCTGGGTCTCCTATGGGGAGGTCAAAACTACATGGCTATATCTAGTTTATTAACAGAAAATTAAGTTACAAAATGGCACATGTTAATTGTAATAAGCCAAACAATTAAAGTGCATGAAAATTTTTTTTAACAGTTTCCTTTCTAATCAACTCTCCTTCATGGTTTTCAGATTGTATACATGGATTCTCTGATGCTCCTCTCTTTAAGAGGTGGAGTCTAATTCCCAGAAATGACATA
Organism: Orcinus orca; assembly: GCF_937001465.1. Taxonomy (NCBI): domain Eukaryota; kingdom Metazoa; phylum Chordata; class Mammalia; order Artiodactyla; family Delphinidae; genus Orcinus; species Orcinus orca. The sequence continues at coordinate 71,768,528 of NC_064560.1, forward strand.
GAACTATGTTGGAGACTAGGTAATAAAAAGCAATTGTGGCTTCTGATTTAGGTGCAGGCTCTCTTTTTCTCTCTCTTGGACCTCTGGCTCTGGGAAGCCTTACAGAAAAGTCCACATGGCAAGGAACTGAAGTCTCTGCCAAGAACCAGTGAGGAATGGAGGTCTGCCAATAAGAAAGTGAACTTGGAACCAGATTTTGCAGCCCAGTCAGTATTAAGATGACCTCAGCTCCAGCCAATAACTTGACTGCAACCTCACGAGAGATCCAGAAGCAAAAGCATTTACTAAGCTCTTCTCAGATTCCTGAGCCTCAGAAACTGTGAGATCACAAGTGTTTGTTGTTTTAACTTGCCAAGTTTAGGGTTAATTTTATACAACAATAGATAACTTGTACATCACTAAGAAGTAACTTGCACAGTGTCTGGCATTGGCTAGAAGCCTAATAAATATTTGTTGAGTGAATGAATTAAAATGAATAAATGAAAAGTTTAATTTATGTCCTTCCATATCATTCCATATTTTTTTATAACCTTTTAAAAACTAGCTTCACAGAAGAGTGTTTCTGGGAGAGGATCTCTTTAATTATTAAAAGTTCTGTCATGCCACAAATATTTATTGCTGTTATTTTTGTCAATGAACCACTCTTCCACTGTGAAATACTTGTGAGCCCATTTGAGCATCTGCCAAGCTTTCATAAAGAAGTAGTTATGGAAGCTCTCTCTGTTTAAAGAAGTTAAAAACCATATTTGGGGTTAGGTAGACACAACTGACCAAGAAAAGTGAAGGATTACTGGAAGGACAGAAATTATCTCTACACTGACATACTCAAGGTATTCATAGGTGAGAATGAGACCAATCACTGAACTGAGGGATATAAATAGTGCAAAACATTCAACAGTGAATGTGAACAGTATGGGGGAATGTGTCTCTCTCATTCTCTTTGTGGTGTGACATGTGGCTGGAGCTGGCTTTTGGGTCAGATAATCTGGCTCAGAATCTCCTCTCTTTCACTTACAAACTGTGAGAACTTAAGGAACTCATTTAATCCTTTGAAGCCTCTTTTTCTTCATCTACACATTAAGCAAGCAAATAGTATGGTACAGGATTTTTAAACAGATAAGGCGTGTAAAAGGTTTAGGCTATTCCCTGGCTAAATTTTTGAAGTAATGCACTTCAAAAATTGTTTGTTCCTTTTCTTAAGATGAGTTGTCATGTTTTCTACATGATTAGACCACTTTCCTGCTCACAACTGTCATGTTTTCCTGTCAGTACCCATGTGCCTGTCAGTACCCATGTGCAATATGTTGAGATTGTCTGAAAATCTGGAGTCAAGGAGAATAATTAGAACATGGTTGGACTTCTCTGCTACCCTAGCAGGAGCCTAGTAAGAAGAAATAAAGGTAGCATGGACACATTTACAGTCTTTAAGGCTGGACTCTGGAGAAGATGCTGAACACTCATGCTACTGTTCTTTCTATTCCATGTGGCTTTCTGTAGGTGTTGTTCTAACTTTTGACTGGTCTTTCAAAGAGACCAAATGCATTTAGAGGCTCCTCTTGCACCATTAAGGTAGCCTTGATGGTTGGTTCTGCCTGCATACCTCTAAGCTGCAATTCTGAGGTTTGAGCTACCTGGGCCATTGCAGAGGTAGTTCAGCCAGAATATTTCAAGGCTGTTTAGTGACAGACAAGTCAAGAAGTGGTTCTCTCACTCATCACTTGGCTGCTTCACCTTGACTTGGCCATACTTGAAATTGTATATCCCTTCATATTCTCTTCTCTTTTCTTTTTATCTTGTTCATCCTTCTCACTTGGCCAGTTTCTTCTTCTACTCTCACCCATCCCCATAATCTCCCTCATTTTTCCCCTCTCTCTTTCCCTTCTATCCACCTCCCACTCACAGTGAGGTAGGAGAGAAGAAAACCAGGAGTGAGACTGGAGTCATTCTGGTTCCTTCCTTTCCTCTCTTCTCCTTACTCATGCTGTGTGCTTCTGCTGCAGAGGTACTTTGGAATTTGTCAAGCAAGTGAGTTTCTAGGTAGATCCCAGTTATATTTTAGATAGAAATCCAGGGCTATGTGAGGGTCAATTAAACATACTTAAGACTCTTAGGACAGTGGACAAAATGATCTTTCTCATTGGGCTTACTCCTTGGCTAGAAACACACCATTATTCCTATTCTCAACTTTTTAGTATTTTCCTTGAATGGGTCTTCTGACCTTCTGGCCAACAAAACAAAACAAAACAAAACAAAACAAAACATGAATACATAAAATTTACCATTCATCAACCAGTTTGAACATATTCCTTTATTACGAGAGTAAAAATATAATGAGCAGAGCCAGGAATATGAAGTTATTTATTAGATTTATTAAAATATCTCATTATTCAAGCACTTTGGGACACATCTGCAAATAAATATGACCAACAATTAAATGTAACGTTAATTATATTAAACCTACATTTCTATTCTGTTCACTTTTACATTAACATGTGTCTTTCATGTTTGACTTCCATTCTTTTTTGATATTTAGTAAGATAAAACACGTCTTTTAATTTTTTTTTTTTAAAGTCCTGGTGGGAGGAATTGGAAGATATAGTCAAGACAATTCTGTAGCATGCCCCTTCCTGGGGGTAGAGAAACTCCATTGAGCATCTCCTTATCTCTATCTCTCCTTGCAACTTAAAAAGAAAAATATCCTAGAAGTTCTGGGGGGTTCATAGCTTCTTTTTGCTCTAAATCCATTATTTTGGCATAGAAAACAAACATATATGCATGGCAATTGTAGCAGTGAGAGTTGAGAGAAAATTTGGAAATTATTTTATTAGTCAGGATAAGCTAGGTTCTGCAGCTGTAACAAATTAGCACTAAAGTATTAGTGGTTTAACTGAACAAAGGCTTATTTCAGTTGCATGTTGGCAAGGGGATTCTATGCCATGTACCTACTCAGAGGCCCAAGATGATGGAGGCTCTGCCATCTATAATCTTGAATTAATGGCATCCTCTGTGGCCATAGCAGGGGAAGAGAGTACTGGAAGTTCTCATGACCAGAAGTAACATGTAATCTCTCTTCTCATATCCTATTGACCAGAGCTAGTCACCTGGCAAAGCATAACTACAAGGAATGTGGGAAATATAGTCTTCTATGTGTTTGGAAGGGAGAGGAAAGCCAGATATTGGTGAGTGCCAGTGATGTCTACCACATTACATAATTCAATCCCTTCAAGAAAACCAAGGACTAGAAGGGGCTTTGTCCTAGGTCACAAAATAAGCTAGTGGCAGAGTCAATACTAGAACTCAGCTCTTTTGATATCAAGTATTATTTCTGCTGTTATTTTGACAGTAGTTAACTCTTTCCGCTATGGAAATTAATGGTACAGGAATATTGCAGAGCTACAGAATATGTAGAATAAATCGTCAAGTGTGAATGAAGAATAATGACCTTGCTGTGATTTTAAATTATCTTTTTCTATCCTACCTCAGACAAAGTTTATTTTCGGGTTGTGGCTTAGAGGATTTCCAGGTCATATCTTCTAGTACCATGATGAAGGGAGTCTTCCCTCTCTTACTCAAGCAAATGCGAGTTTTTTACACTAGAAGTAGTAACGATATCCTGCATGTGTTGATGCTTAGACACAAACTTCTCAAATCATTTTCAAGCATCTTTTCTCATGTGCTTTACACATAATGTACCAGAAATAAAGAGGTTGGGTGTCACTGACTTAATTTTACATATACCCAGGGCAATGACATGATATGCCCAAGCTCACATAGCCCGTTAATGGTGACCTTGGGACTAAAATTCAAAGCTTTGATTTTTAAAACCAGTACTAGAGCACAAGCTAGTTTGCTTTCATTTTTTCCTGGCATTGTGGATTTCCTGGTGTGAAAGAAATAATTAGGTTACTTTCTCCAAGCTTCAACAGCTTTTCAGTGGCAGAATGAGGAGCCTAATTTGACTCTTAACCTAGGATGCTTTTGCTAGATTCTTATGTTGAAAAAAATACAACACATGTTGACATCTGGAAGATGTTACATTGAGCCTCAACTTATATCTCCAGTGCTCTTTTGAAATACAAAAAAATTTTTTGGTCCTTTTGGTTTCCTTAGCTGGGAATAATAATTATAACTAAGACATGTGTTTAAAAGAGTGCCTCTTGGGCTTCCCTGATGGCTCAGTGGTTGAGAGTCCGCCTGCCAATGCAGGGGATGCGGGTTCGTGCCCCGGTCCGGGAGGATCCCACATGCTGCGGAGCGGCTGGGCCCGTGAGCCACGGCCACTGAGCCTGCGCGTCCGGAGCCTGTGCTCCGCAACAGGAGAGGCCACAACAGTGAGAGGCCTGTGTACCGCACAAAAAAAAAACAACCAAAACCAGTGCCTCTTATATTGCATGTGCTATATGCATGTTTGCTCTTACTATTACTCAATATTCTGGAATAATCAAGAACAGAGGAGGAAAATGAAACAAAAGGAGTAAATCCAGCTCTACAAATTCTCTTTCTATATCTACTTTCTATTCCTGAGAAGCCATTAGAGTACTGATAGACAATATATGTAATACACAGAAACTTTGCACAACTGATACATCTCCTTGGGTTAGTAAGGTTGCTTTCAGTTGCAACCATTAGAACCTGAGTAGAAGCTGGCTTGATCAAAAAAGAATGTATTATTTCAGGCAGTGGAAAAGAACAGGAAAGAGCTAAATGTGTAAATAAGCCCCTAGGAAATTATTTTTTTATCTTTTGACTCTGCTTTTCTTTGTGTTGGCTTCATTCTCAAGTGGATTCTCTTCAAGTGGCAGCAAAGATGGCTACTAGTACCTCAAAGATTATAGCTTCATAGTTTAGGTTTTTTTCTCAGTAGTTGCATCAAACATTTCAGGGTTAACATCCATAGGTCTTGATTGGGTCACATGCCCAGGCTTGGAAACATCACCATCATTTTGATTGGTCAGGCCTCAGTTACCTGCCAACTGCTGGGCCCAATGGGTGGAGTCAGCTCTATTTAAACCTTAAGGACTGAGAATACAGAAAGGGGGTGGTATCTCAACAGAAAATCAAGCTTTTATTACATAAAGAGGGAATGGATGCTGGGCAGAGAAGAATTACAGATATCTATTATAGTACTCAACTATACACTTGAGTACTCAACAAATGCAGGAGAGAAAATAGATTATTATAGGCAAGGGTGTTATGTATGTTGAAAACAAAGAGAGTTAGGATGTTAAGGACAGGTGGAAAAATCTGATAGATGAAATTGGATCTCAAGTTACCTTCCTCTCTTTAACACTACATTTTCCCAGAGCTTTGCACACGTAATAGAGGAAGATAACATCTTTTACATTTTCATTTCTTATAGAAAAATGTACTGGGGGGAAGGTGTATAGGCTATAAAACAAGATTTTAAAACCTTGTAAATGATCAGTTTTCTCCAAGTAAATAAACATGGAGATGCTGGTGTATTCTTTAGATAAGATCACTTTTCAATCCCCAGTAAATCCCTGTTATTCAAATGGCTTTATCTTTGCTTAATTTGTAAGCAGTGCTGGTCCAAAGCACAACTGCATTCAGAAGAGGAACCTTGTTTTTGATATTCTAATTTTCTATACATGCCAATTACTGTTTCCTCAAGTCTGGAGTGCAGTTATGGGACAGCCACTTCCTTCTTCAAATCACATCCATTTATCTGTGTGGGCGAAGTCCATCATTTTCATCCATTTATCATATCTGGTCCATCATTTTCATCCATTCATCATATCCACTTACCGTATCAACCATCATATATAAAATATTCCCTAAATACCAATTAAATTCATGCAGATCCATCAGCAGATTATGCTTGTAAATAAACCCTGCCAACTGATATTTGTATAGCACATTCCTGCTTCCTAAGTTCCTGCATGTAAACCATCTCACCTGATCGTCATGGGAACTTTGGAAGTCAGGTAGGGCAGATAAGAATATTATTACTCTCCTATCAAAAATGATGAAGCAGAGATGGAGTGATCTACTCAAACTGATAACTAATGTGAGTTTTTGGAGTCCAGGCCTCAGGTTTTTCCAACTACATCTTGTTATCTGAGTTTGGGTGAGGGCTGTAGTGTAGGCTAGAATGTAAGAGGAAAAACTCAGGAATGAATGAACAAGCGTTTGAATACTGACTGCTGATTGTTAGTTGTATGACCTTGGGCAAATTTCTTAATCATTTAACCTCAAATTACTCAACTGTATTGTTTTTTTTTTTTTTTTTTTTTTTTTTTTTGCGGTCTGCGGGCCTCTCACTGCTGCGGCCTCTCCCGTTGCAGAGCACAGGCTCCGGACACGCAGGCTCAGTGGCCATGGCTCATGGGCCCAGCCACTCCGCGGCATGTGGGATCCTCCTGGACCGGGGCACGAACCCGTGTCCCCTGCATCGGCAGGCAGACTCTCAACCACTGCGCCACCAGAGAAGCCCTCAACTGTATTGTTTTAATCATTCCATACCTCATAGGAATCTTGTGATGATTAAATGAAATAATTCACGGACAATGCTTAGTAAAAACTCTGAATGCAGACTGTGCTTCAATAGTCTAGATATTGTTGTTATCATATATCTCTAAATGCATATTTAACCTGCATTCACAATGAGAAATAAAGAACTGAATCATTCATCTGGATTGTTCCATGCTTCTGCCTCTATTAACTGCATTTTTCAGGTATGAGTGAATTGCCTGAATCAGTCTTTTACCTCACTATGCTTGTGTCTAATTGCTTGATCTATTTTTTTAATTTGATTTTATTTTTTTGAATGCAGTAAGTTCTTATTAGTTATCTATTTTACACATATTAGTGTATATATGTCAATCCCAATGATCTATTTTTTTCCCTTTCTGATCATCCACCATAAAGCCAAGTATATATTATTTGTACTCAAAAGGTTATAAGGTTAATGCTACTTTGCATATTCTAGGAGATAAGTGTAAACTCTGCAATATGATTAAACAATTAAGTTTAGACTTGTATATAAATATCGTCACCACCTATTGGAGTCTGGTTTTTTTTTTAGACTAAATAAGTCTCAAAGAAAGTATTTCTTCCATTTTACTTTGTTTTGAACTTTTGCCAATTCAGCCTGCATGATAGATTTTCTTAGTGTTTGTTTTATAAAAAGTAAACCGATTATTTCCACACAGCCCCAACATGGTTCTTCTATAACACTGACTTCGCATGTAATAGCCAAAATGTCCATTTCTTTTGAATAGACCCTCATCAGCAGGTGATTTTGTAGAGTAAAGGCAAATGGAAATAGAAAGCATGTTCCTGAGAAAGGGCAGGCTTTCCTGTTGGTCTTGAGGGTTTCTTTCATTTCAGTGTGTCAGAATTGATGCTCAGCAATAGGGAGCAGTGGCCCATGGGCAGATCCAAATCCCTGCCAAGAGGAGCTTCCGGTCTAACGGTAGAGACAGAGAGCCGGAAATGAAAGGTGGTGACTGAAGGATGGAGGCTGTGAGCACGTGTACGGGGAGCACCTAGCACAGATTTGGTAGGGGGGGTTTCTCAGAAATGATGACATCCAGCGAGAGGGCTGATGGATTATTGTGAATTAGCCATGCAGGGTTTGGTGTGGGGAGAGAGGAGGCAACTATTCCAGGCCAAGGGAAGAGCAGATGCAAGGTCTGTGAGGAGTGAGCAAACTTAGCTGGATTGTGGAGCACAGAATTTAAGGAGAAACCTGGCAGGAGAGAAGGCAGAAGAAAGGGCAGGGACGAGAATGGGGAGAGAGAGTAACAATGGAAACTTCTCCCATTCCTACACCCAACTCCACGAAAGAGGAAATGACCTCCGCTGTCCCATTCTGTCCTAGGTGAAAGATGATTTCCTTTAAAACCCAGACTTTCTGGGTATTGAAGGAAAATAACAATGCCTGAGCACTACTATATACCAGGCACAGTTTTAGTTACTTTATATTGATTTAAACAATCCTGTGGTATAGGCACTATTGTTCTACCCATTTTATAGGTGAGGATATTGAGGCAAGGAGAGTGAAATGACCTGCCCAATGAACTCAGCTGATGCCTTTCCTGGACTGAAACCCAGGGAGCTTGGCTCCAGGTAATATCCCTTCCACAAGGAGTGCTTGTAGCAGTGAGGTGTCCCATGAGCTGATTCAGGAATGCCTGTAGAGCTTCCAACAGTGCCATAGCAACTATAGAAAATTCTCCTGAAATTAATGTATTAATATAAGACATTTACTCTTTCGTTTTAAAAATTTGGGGGCAAGACAATGTTTTAATAAAATGTGCTTATGAAAATAAAGATGTCCTTAAGCTCAACTTATAACTACTATTACAAGTTATGGAGGTTTACCATGAAAGAACTTCCAGACACCTTTTCTTTACTTTTGCTTTTTCTTTAACATGAGTAATGAAACTAGAGAGATCACTGTCTGTTAAAGTCAGTAACACTTCCTGGTTTCCAGGAGGTGACAATGATGACTTTTCTTTGCCTTTTCAGTGCTGCTACACTTCGTTGAACTTCAAGGACTAGGTTTTATTATGACTTATTCAGGATTTTATTTTACTTTGTAATTTTTTAAAACAAAATTTCTCCTTTTTGTAGGTGGTGTGACATTCTTTTGTCCCCAAATGAAAATGCAGGTTCCAACCATCCCTGAAATGCCTTTTTTGAGTGTCTCTTTCAGAAGCTCATACATTAGGATATCGAAGGTGCAATATGGCTTTTGAAGCACGTGTAGTAGCATAAAGTGAAATTCTAGAGAATACACTACATTTTCAAGAAAAAAAGTTAAAGAGGTGGGGCAGATTAAATAAAAAGAAGCTTATTTTAAACTGTGATGCCTTTATCCAGGGAGTTTGTTACTGACCTTCTACCTGACAACCTCTGAATTAACATTGCCTTGCTAACATTTCCAGTGCATGCATAACTTCTGACTAAACTCTACTTTCCATTGGGAAAAAGTCATGCTTGTTAACTGTTTTCAAGTTTGGCAGATTTACTCTGAGAATACTGGTCAAAATCAGATTCAAGGGCTTCCCTGGTGGCGCAGTGGTTGAGAGTCCGCCTGCCGATGCAGGGGACACGGGTTCGTGCCCCGGTCCGGGAAGATCCCACATGCCGCGGAGCAGCTGGGCCCGTGAGCCATGGCCGCTGAGCCTGCGTGTCCGGAGCCTGTGCTCCGCAGCAGGAGAGACCACAACAGTGAGAGGACTGCGTACCACAAAAAAAAAAAAAAAAAAAAAAAAAGAAAAATCAGATTCAAAAACAAAAACATCATGTAATATTTATATTATCAGAAAAAATGTTTTTATGAAAAATATTTTAGGAACATCTATAATTAGTTCCTGGAATAGTTTTTTTTTTTTTTTTTTTGTATTGTTTAATTTTTTGTCTCTGTCAACAAATGTTTGTCATATTAGATCAGGTCATTTGAACTTTACATCCTATTTCCACTTTCCTTCCAGGACATATGAGCACGGGCAAACACTTTTTAATTATCCTGATCAAGGGTGGGGGACATATTTTTGCTGACCCCACTTGTTATCAACTATGATCTTCTAGAAGCAGGTGAATTGATTGCTTTTATCTTCTCCAACTAGTCAGAAGAGTGGGTCATACATTGTTCTGCCCTTTTGAAAAATGCAACTCAGTGATTGATTTTATGACTGCCTGTAGCAGCAAATTCCTCAGAATGAATTCTACCAGGTGAAGAAGTATTTCCTATAACTTGCTTTAAATTTCTTTAACATTAACTTCTCCGAGTGGCTCAATCTCTTATGGGACAATGTAATAAGGATCTATCAGCTTCACTGCCCAGTACCTATCTTTAATGCCTAAGTAAATCTCTTATTTTCCAGCCCTGACTTAGTAATTTTAACTTTTGAAATCTCTCGTCATGAGTGAATCTACACTACTCGGTTTCTTGCCCTGCTCTGGAGCTCTGCCATCCCTGAACTACATTCTTTAAGGTGAGAAAGTGAAAAATGGAGACAGTAATGCAGATGAACATGGATTATTCTCCTCTATAATGCTATGGTACTATGCTCGCTCTTATTTTTTTATCTTCTTGATTTCTCTGAACAAAAAAAGGAAAATTCATGGAAGACAATGGAAAGTTGCTTTGAAAATTTTTTTCTAGTTCATATTCACATACAGTGCAATGTTCCCTTTTACAGCATTATACAGTTGGGGATTTTTTATCCTTTAGAAAATGACCTAAAGGGGCTTTGGCATTAATTGTTCTAATTTCGACATCCCCTGGGTGTGGGGTGAAGCCTTCTTTTTATTTAATAGAATAGACATCTATTTTATTAAATAAATGGAGATCTCAAGCATTAGTTACTAATGAAATCAAATTATATATAAAATGTCCAACTATACAAACACCACATTTTTCTCTAGATTTTTGCCAAGATACACCTCATCTCCATCTGCACCCCCAAATAATATTATTTCTAGTGTCTTTCTTAGTTATGTAATGTCACTGTCAATTTGGACTTATTTGGTGAGAAGAAAACTTGTGTAAGATTTTCAAACCTTAAGTGAAAAAATTATATTTTAACAAAACATATTTTGTGATTTATTTATTGAGATGTATGTGAGAGAGATATGATGCTTTGCGCTTGTTTAGTAAATTGGCTTTGAAATTATGTATTTAAATTGTGGAGGCAGGACCCAGAAGGACCAAAAAAAAAAAAAAAAAGACACATTGCGGTACACACTGAGGCAAGGATGGTTTTAATTTTGTTTAATTATGGTGTTTCCATGAAGAGGAGATGATAGAGGAGGGAAAGAAAAAGAGGAGGGGAGAGGCCACATGGTGGGGGCTATGACAAATTAGGAATGCCTCTGCAGTGATTTTTTTTTGCCCTTTCTCTCATGTTCTTCCCTCCCTCCCTCCCTCTTTTCCTTCCTTCCTCTCTCTCTTTCTCCATATCTTCTCTCTCTTTTACTTCCATCAAAGATTATTGAGCACCTACCATGTGTAAAGATTGTGCTTCCGTCAAAGATTATCGAGCACCTACCATGTGTAAAGACAGAAATAGTCTCTGAACTCAGAGCAAGAAACATGCAGTCAAAAAGCAATTGCATGAAGTGCCTTAGAAGCCATTGTATAGGAACCAGTGGAGCGTGGGTAAAGAGCCCACGTCTTAGTTGAGGGGGCTGTGAAGATTTCCTTTGGGAAGCCGTGTTCAAGCTGATGCATGAGGGATGGGTGGAAGTCAGCCGGGAGAAGAAGGAGTTAGGAAGAGAAAAAGTCATCCATAAAGCAAACAGGGTTTGTGGCAGACAAGCTGAAGGAAGTCGAGGAGGGCTGGAGGGTTGAAGGGCAGTGTTCTAAGGAAGAGTTCACTAGTGAGGACATCAGGGCTTGGAGTGCCAGTTATTGCTTTGAAAACACAACTAAGGACAGTGTTTGGTGTTCTTTTCCTTAAATCTAGTAAAGATTAGATAGACTGGAAATCATTACAGTAAAATACTTTGAAGTCGCTTTAGGATTTCAAGAAAGAGGACCATTAGAAATTCAAGAATACACCAAACATCTGCATCCCTGGAACCTCCTCCCTATATGAGGACCAGAATATGGGATATGGGCAGCCCTGGGGGACTAGCTGGGTATAATGGCAGTTACTGTATCTGTAAACTGGCAGAGGCTCACCTGGTGTGGAGAGATTCTTTTCTTTAAGGGTACTCCTTTCAGCATCAGGCACATACAACTTAGAGATACCATAGACAACTCCTTTCCAGATATGGAGTACTATATTTTTTAAGGATTTTTTTTGATGTGGATCATTATTAAAGTTTTTCTTGAATTTGTTAAAATATTGCCTCTGTTTTATGTTTTGGGGTTTTTTTTGGCCACAAGGCATGTAGGATCTTAGCTCCCTGATCAGAGATTGAACCTACCCACCCTGCAATGGAAGGCGAAGTCTTAACCACTGGACTGCCAGGGAAGTCCCAGATATGTAGTACTTTTAATACTAGCTCTCAAAACTTTTTTTTTTTTAGTCAAAACCATGAAAGTCATAAAAATTAAACAACGTTTTAGCTTCCCCATGCAGGGGGAGGATCACTCTGTTGACAATGAGTAAAAATTAAAGGTCAGAGTCAAGATCCCCCTGCCCATCTTCCCACTGGTACAGAAAAATAATTGCAGGGCTCTGACTGCACCTGAAGGCAAAAGCCCCAGGGCCCCTCCATTCATCTATCCACGTCTCCATGACTGACAGGAGAGCAAGGGACATTCAGCTTCAAGTTGAGAACAAAATTTGCTAGAATAGGGCTCCTTGGAGCCCAGCATATTTCTGCCTCATGGAGTCATGATTTACTGGACACCAAGAAGGCAATTTGAGCCCGCATCCTTCTTCCAAATATTCTTGATGAATGAGTTTAACATCTCAGTTTACTAGTCTATCTGCTTATATATCTTATTTGATCCCCTAATTTTATTTTTGTTTGGCCTAACGAAGGCAAGTGGTCAGGAGAGATATCTAAGATATAGGTGCTCTTTTGCAAATGTAAGAAAGTATTCTGGAGCTTGGTTGAGGAGTCAGTGTAGGGTCCTAGACCATCATTCAGTTTCTGGCCTTAATATTCTTTTATACCAGAAAAAATTAAAGTTGAAGCAGAAGTTATATGCCAAATCATTACAGAGCCGTGACTCACCCACGTTCTCACAGAGGCAGGGAAATGTTTTGGGTGCAGAGACAAACAGCACGGGACCTGTGCCTTCATTCTTTAGGTTGATATGTTGCTTAAACATTTGAAACCATGTTTTCCTCAAGGGATATATAGATCAAAACTCTTTTGCTTAGACATATTTTAATACAGTTTGTATTAATAATTAAATTTTTAACTTAAAAGAGATTCTAAACTGAAATTGTTTTATTAAAATACTATATCTGGGCTTCCCTGGTGGCGCAGTGGTTGAGAGTCCGCCTGCCGATGCAGGGGACACGGGTTCGTGCCCGGGTCCGGGAGGATCCCACGTGCCGCGGAGCGGCTGGGCCCGTGAGCCATGGTTGCTGAGCCTGCGCGTCTGGAGCCTGTGCTCTGCAATGGGAGAGGCCACAGCAGTGAGAGGCCCGTGTACCGCAAAAAAAAAAAAAAAAAAAAAAGTTAAAAAAAATACTATATCTATCTATCTATCATCTATATTTGGGGGAGAAGGAGAATAGGGGTTAGGATAATGTGTGTGCTAATTCAGATTCATAGAGGCCAATCTGATATTTTGAGAGGCTATCTCCAACTTCATGTGACACCACTAACTGAATAGCCACATTTGTGGAATCCCCTTGTGCAGGCAAAGTGCTTGTCAGGCAGGGACATCACCATGTCCCCTGGATCCTGGAACACTTCCCAGAACCTTTTCTTGAGTTTTCTACAAAGAAGGGACTCAAAACACACTTGTTGAACTGAATTAAATAACAGAGCAGCACAGCTGGTGGCATCTAAGGATGCTGAAACACTCAACCCCAGTGTCCATGCCTGAACCCTGATACTACTAATTTCTTTCCTGCCTATTTCCCGTTCCAGATAGAAGAATATCCATAACTGGGGTAGTCAACTCAAAATAGCAATGATGACAACAATAGTGCAGTAACGACCTAGACTGAGCACTTACTGTGCATCAGAGACTGTGTCAAGCACTGATTTTCTGTAATCCTTACAGCAGCTGGAGGAGGTATGTTGCTATAATTATTTCTGTTTTACAACCAAGGGAGCTCAGGCTTAGAGAGGAACTGCTCAATTTCATAGGACTAGTAAAGGGTGGAGCCAGAAGTCCAGGTTGGTTACTATTGTCTGATTCTTGATACTGTGCTGTTAATCATTATCCAAACTCAGCAGGCTGGACCTTAAAGCCCAGAAGGTTTTAGAAAATCTAGATAGATTTCCCTGGGCCCTAGCACATCTAAAGCAAATTTAGAGTGGGAGACCTCCCCTTGGGGCCGATTCTTTCCTTCTTTCCTTTGTCCTTCCTTTCTTTTTCTCACAACTCTATTAAGCTGTGCCAGGAACTGCAAGACACTTGTGTGCGTGTGGGAGAGCGGAACGAGAAAGACCCTGCTCATTCTGATCCTCTGCCGTCTTCCTGTTCTCACAGGACTGATGGGCTAAACAGTCTTAATACCTGGCTGTCACCATCCCTTTGGAAGACTCCAGCAGATCCACATGTCCTACAGTTCAACTTTTCTAACCTACCTCTTTGTAATTCCTAAGTAGAATTCTGAGCTCTCTTGTCATATTTCAGTTTTACAGTTACTCCAAAATATTTTGATCTAAATGTGCCATTAATGTCGTGCTTTATTCATGCAATATGACTTACATTAGTGACTGCTTGCTTTTGAGCCATATGCCCTGAATAAGTTATCAGGTTTCATTGTTTACCCTTAGTTTAAAAAAATTCCATACGCTCTGACCTCATGACACCTAAACCCTGCTCATGCAGTTAAAACAGGAAAACTATAGTTATCTGATATCATGAAGGTAAATCAGCTGGTCGAAACACTCAAATGTTTCCTTTTCCACTGGTGTGAAGGCATTGTGGGAGTCATAGATTATTAGTCAGGAAAGCATAGGAGAGAATTTTTGTTTGTTGGTTGGTTAATTTCCAGAGTAAACCCAATTCAAACATACAGTACAGCGCACTTATTTTTCATTGTTAACACATATAATTATGTCATCCTAGAAGAATTGCCCAAAGAAATAGAAAAAAAAATTACCATATGGATTGCTTAATGGCCTTTGTCCTGCCTGCCTGTGGAACTGTCTGAGAAAGGAAAATACATGAGCATTAGTCAGGCCCTCGGAGTGAGGAGGCTTCTCACTGTCAGCAGTGCCAGGTTAGCCGGGGTGTCTGTGGAGCAGGCTTTGGCAGGCTACCAGAGAGAGGGCATTTCATAATCCAGGACTTACCCCGGAGGATTCTGAGCCAAAAAGACACTATTGAGAGTCAAGGGCTAGAGTAGAGCGAGATAATTTATTCTGTGGACCAAAAGCTCCACACTTAAAGACATTTCCTTTCTAGTTTAGGCTTCCTTTTATTTTAGCTGCTGCACATTTTTTTCTCACCAGATTTCACAACGTACAAAATCATTCTGTACCTGAGTGAATTGTTACACAAATTCATCACTAAAGAATATACTGGCTATACGTGTGTGGGAGGTGGTGGTGGAAGAGATGCTGGTGTTTGTAATAAGATATAATAATAATGAAATTTTACTGGGCACTTTTACTAAGTGATGTGCTAAGACATGCATGAGATATCTCAGGTAATGCTCAGAACCCTAGAGTCTGGGTACTATTACCAAGTTAATTTCAGTTGAGGAAATAGAAGCATGGAAAGGTTAAGTAAGTTGCCTGAGGTCACAGAGCAAGTAAGTCACCAAGGCAAGGCATGAACCTCTGTAGCTTGATCAAGTTCATGTCCTTAAGAGCTACTCTTTGTTCCTCCAAATGGCCCCAGCTCTTGCCTCAGTGTCCCCCAAGATTTGTTCTGGTTCTCCATATTTGCTAGGGACCTATTGTGCTAACTAATATGTATTTTAAAACTCCAAGAAACACATTGGATTAGAAGACAGTTAGGCAATTTCTTACAAAACTAAACACACTATTCCCATATGATCTAGCAATCACACATTCCTTGATATGTATTCATATGAGATGAAGATTTATGTACACACAAAACTTTGTACATGGGTGTATATAGCAGCCTTATTCATAACTGGCAAAACTTAGTACTTGTCAAGATGTCCTTCAGTAGGTGAATGGATAAACAAACCTTGGTACACCAGACATTGGAATATTATGTGAAAATAAAAAGAAGTGAGCCATGAACAGACGTGGAGGAAACTTACATACACTGCATGTAATTCCAACTATATGACATTATGGAAAAGGCAAAACTATAGAGACAGTAAAAAGATCAGCTGTTGCCAGAGGTTTCATAAGGAGAGAAGGATGAATAGGTAGAACACAGGGAATTTTTAGGACAGTGAAGCTATTCCATATGATACCCTAATGGTGGATACATATCATTATATATTTGCGAAAACCCACAGAACATACAACACCAAATGAACCCTAATGTAAACTATGAACTTTAGCTAATGATAATGTATCAGTATTGGATCATCAATTGTAACAAATGTACCACACCAATGCAAGATGGTATTAGGTGGGCAAGGTGGGGAGGGGTGTGAGGGGATATACAGAAACTCAAATTTCCTATAAATCTAAAATTCCTCCAAAAAAAAGTCTATTGATTTAAAGAAAGGGTGTTGGTGAGTTTGGATAGGAGGGGCTGGGAGATAGGACTGGAGGAAGAGGTTTTATCCTTTCCTACCTTTTATATGTCGATTTAAAATAAATTAAAATTTAAAAACCAGTAAAGGAAAGAATTCTGAACTTTGGGCATGATCCTGAGGCTATGGCTTCAAGTTTTGTTCCTTTTTTTTTTTTTTTTTTAGTGTAAAGTAATTCTTTTTTTTTTTTCTTAAACACTGTTTTAGTTTTTAATTTATTTTTTTTGGCTGTGCTATGTGGCTTGTGGGATGTCAGTTCCCCAACGAGGGACTGGACCTGGGCCACTGCAGTGAAAACCTGGAATCCTAACCACTAGGCCACCAGGGAATTCCCAAGTTTGGTCCATTTTAAATGATGGAGTCTTGGTCTCCTGTGTTCTTGATGGAATAGAGGAGCCATGCTCAGGAACAACCTGTTTGGTCAGAAGGTGGCTGGGGTAGAGGCAAAGGGTGTTAAGTTGGGAATTGCTATAGGTCTTCATGCTGCGTGCTCTGACCCTGCTCAAATCTGCACATTCATCTCTTCCTCAGAGATCCTTCGGAGAGCCCATTCTGGCGGACCAGTTTGCACCCTGAGCTTGCTGAGATGAGACAATGAGACAACTTCTTTCTTGGGAGAAAGAAGAGAAGAGCAGAAGGCAAGGGGGAAAAAAGAACAAAGAAAGAGACAAAGGAACAAAGGAAGAGAAGGAGGGAGGGAGGCAGGGAGAATAATTTTGGTGGGCCAATCTGAAGGCTGATATAGCTTCCCACTAAAGGTTTGGTCTTGGCAAATGATGCTGGAGAAAGAAGGAAGGGTGTCTTCAGATTTTCTAGCAAAGATGGCTGGAATTTTTCCTAATCGCTCTCAACTCCAAACCTTGGAAAGAACATTAAACCAAAAAGGGGACTAGCTCATGTCTGTTGCCATTTCCTGCATATTCACCACCAGGCCTGGTTGATGCCATTAATCATACAATGTGTCCATCTGTGTGCCTGTCACTTGAGCTACTCCCTATGGTCAGAAAAGCAGATGACAGGCAAATGCCAAACTCTTGGTTGTGTGGGTCTTCAGTGGTGACTCTGGGTAGAGAAGTTACTTCTCTCTGCTTACATTTTAATTTTCATTATTCATTAAATTTTCTAATTTACTGTGCACAATGAGGCAGTTATGTTTAGAGAGAATGGAATGAACCCAAATCCATTTGGCTTCCTTGCTGAACTGAGGACATGAGAGGTTTTACATATCTCTGGGCAGTTGATATAGTAGAAACACACACACACAAAACCTCATACAATGAATCAAGAATAGGGGTTGGGCTTCCCTGGTGGCACAGTGGTTGGGAGTCTACCTGCCAGTGCAGGGGACACAGGTTCGTGACCCGGTCTGGGAAGATCCCACATGCTGTAGAGCGGCTAGGCCCGTGAGCCATGGCTGCTGAGCCTGTGCTTCCGGAGCCTGTGCTCCGCAACGGGAGAGGCCACAGCAGTGAGAGGCCCGCGTACTGCAAAAAAAAAAAAAAAAAAGAATAGGAATTATCTGAACAAACTAGTTTTCTATATAATCATTCAAGGAATGTTTACTTTTATATACAGAATCATCTAGGACAAGCATTTTATTTAGTTGTGTTACACATAAATGACTTAAGACTGGAAATTTCCAGTTCTTACCGACTCCCCATCTTCCAGGGAGATTATACCCATGAACTCTAATATGTAAGAGAATTGCCCAAGTTATGGAATATTATTTTCAACATGAAATTTTATTTCAATATGTGGACCCCCAAAAGCCCCAATAAAGTTGAATTATTGTCTCAATGTGATGTTCCCAGAAAACCAGGACTTACAGCTCCTTCCCAGGCAGTTTTCTGAGAACTGCCTGACTGTTTCTGCAGCTGCTGGAGGCTGGCTTCAGGGTTCCTTTGGGTTCTTTCAGGATGAATCTTTAAATGGCACCTTAGTCTGTCCTTAAAAGCAAACTCCAGAAAGGTTTGATTCTATTTCTAGAAGTGAATTAATTATATCAGGAAGGAAACCATACATTCCAACTCTCTACAATCTCCTTCAGATTTCGAGACTCATTTTGGATAGTGAAGCACCTTCCCTGAGTTTTATTTCATCCATTTTCTTCATCAGAAGAGGTGGACTTGGGCTGTCTACCCCTACCCACTCTTGCTGGGGTTTCTCACCCCCACCCAGTGGGAGGAAATCATGAGAGCAATGGGCATGAGTTATGGTCCCAAGACAAAGGAAACTAACTGGGCATCATTCTCAGCGTTGGCTTTGTTCATGCCATCCTCTACCAACATAGCCTCTAGATCCAGACAAAGGATCTTGAACAATGGATTTTTTTCCCAAAGTGAATATTTCACACATTTCCAAAGCTCTCAAGCAACAGTAAACCACTGCCAATTTACTGAAGGCCTGCTCTGATTCAGCCACCATGCCAAATGCTCTACAAACTTTGTCTACAGTCTTACTGGTACTATTATTTCTGTTCCACAGATGAAGATTCTAACACTTAGAGGTGTTATATCATCATAATCATCATCATCATAAATAGCAATAACGGTGATTTACACTGATGAACTCTTTTTCAGAAACATGGAGAGCCATGTTATTTCCTGAATCCTCAAACAAGTTTGTAAATTAAGGACTGTTAATACCCCCATATCACAGATGAAGAAACTGAGGCTGAGGAAATTAACTGATGTGCCCAAGGCAATAGAATGCATCACATAGAAGTGTAAGAGATAGCTTCACTCCAAAGATTTTGACTTTCATTGCTACAATTTCTGGCTATGCAGTGGAGTAAAAATGAACTAAAAATTAATTACAGAAATATTTCATTAAGAAGAAAAGGGAAAAGTTAGGACAAAAGAGAATTAAACAATCTCGCGACTGGAAACTTAAATTTTAAAGTTTAGAACAATTAAACATTCTTACTAATAAATGTTATACCACATTAAATACAAATCTCTTCAGTGTCAACAACAGTGTCTGCTTTAGTCTCATAGTCAGAGGTCTTTTATCTTTTTTTTCTTTAAAAAAAAAATCTTTGGGCTTCCCTGGTGGCACAGTGGTTGAGAGTCCACCTGCCGATGCAGGGGACACGGGTTTGTGCCCCGGTCTGGGAGGATCCCACATACCGTGGAGCGACTAGGCCCGTGAGCCATGGCCGCTGAGCCTGCGCATCCGGATCCTGTGCTCCGCAACGGGAGAGGCCACAACAGTGAGAGGCCCACGTAACGCAAAAAACAAACAAAAATAATAATATTTTTCCAAAACTTAAAACAACTTTAATATTTGTGAAAGTAAATGTTAAACAATAAAAGGACATCAGAGTTTTGGAGTATTACAATGACATATTTTTCTTAAGAATATGACTCGTGTACTGCTTTATAATAACACTCAGGAAGTAAAAATCATTTGCATGAACAATAACTTGGGGTTGTAGGGATTGTGTGTAAAGTGAAAGGAGAGATAAATACTTTTAGAGGTGTGATGGTCTTCTCTTAGGTATAATACAATAAAATATAATATTATCCACTAAGGAGAAGAGCAATACTTCCTACTTTGGACCAGGTATTACCAGGTGTGATTCTTGCAGTTTCTATTACCTCACATTCAGAACTAAACACATGCAATTCATCTGACCTATAGAGGAGGGGATGAAAAACAAAAAAAAGGTCCATTTTGTTGAGAAAAGAAAGATATATGAAAATAATGCTTATTTAACAAAGTGTAAAAAAACTCTTGGTTCATTTTATTTGTTGAGACTGATAAGTCTAAGAGTCTTTCATGGATTTTTATTTGTGCATTTAGAGCACAATGCGGTAAAGTGCAAGAAAAAGCTGCAGGGGAGATGCAGTTGCACACCATGCCACTCAGAACCAAAAGACTTCAGCCTGCTTACTTTTCATGGACTTGAATCAATCTTTCTTCCTCCAGCATCTCCATTCTGCCCCCTCCCTACGCACACGTGTGCACAGGCATTGCAGGAGGGAGGGAAGTTTATTCTCCACAAACAATTCGCTCTTTGGCCACTCTTTGAGCGTGTCAACCAGGTTGCCAATTCTGATGTAGACACCTGTCCATTTGGAACAGGAATGAAAACAGCCACTCATTTCCTAGAAACCATCAAACACCCTGTCAGGGAACAACAGCTCTCCATTAACTGCAATCTGGGCAAGACATGAACGGGTCACATCGATAGCCAATTACCAATCCTCTGAGCCATTCAGCTTCCTTCAGATTGATGAAAGTTCCTGATTCTTTCATTACAATACAGTTTGAGGAGGGTTATCTTTTAATCATGGTGATAATAACCTGCTAAAACTTTAATTTTTGTTGAGGAATTGGGTTTTTAAAACAATGCTAAGCAGAACTTGCAAATAAGGGTATAAGGCCAAGCCATATTTTAAGGTGACTCCCTGAATGATATCTTCATTGCTCAAACAACAACAAAAATGATTTTAACCACATGGCTATTGGATTCTGGAAAATTTGCATAATTTCAAATAGAAGCATGCACATTTTCCTGTGTGTGTGTGTGTGTGTGTGTGTGTGTGTGTGTGTGTTGGAGGGCTCTTAGCTCTTTATCTTGTTCTTTGTCCTTTGTCTTGCAAGACACTGGCTTGGTGTTTCTAAGTATGACATCCCCATGAATCCTGGGTGCAAAATATTTTAGGTTAGTGCTGCCTACGACTTTCAGATGAAATGTCACCATTGAAGTGAAATTTTTGAGAAAGCTGGGTCCCAAGTTTACGAGCTCCTCTCTGGCAGAGGCTGGAGACTAATGTGGGTTTAATGTTGTTATGAGCCAGGCGGCTGAGCGGGGTAACAATATGAGTCTGTTGGACATGTCTTCTGGGTTGTCACGTTCAATTTGCACATGACCTCTTGGCCAAAAAATGGGAAAGAAGTGGTAGAATGTGGAACTGAAAGCTCATATTATTGCTTTGACAGCTTCACTCATCTAGAAGTAATGCAAAATGCAATTTATATTTATACACTCTGACCTCCTGCGCAGAGAGGGAAAGTATCTAATGATGGGTCGAGGTAGTGGAGGAAGAAACAGATCTGAATACAGCTGGAATTTGTCTACATTTTTGCTTTTCAACCATTCAATTACAGTCAAAAGATAAATGAAACACGAACAGTGCACTGGTGAGGTAGTGACACAATTATTTTATAGTGACTGGGTTCTGGCTTTGAGTCTTGGCAAAGGTGGTCCCGCAACACGCCTTATTTCACTGGAGACAGATAATCTGTCTGCTCTCACTGGACAAAGGCCCTCTGCTTGTAGGTGCGTCATTATGCCCATCAGAGAGGAAAAAAGACACCAGCAAGTCAGTGACACTCCGGATTGCATTTGGAAATTCTTGAGAGGGGCTGACACGTTAATCCTATTAACCAAGATAAATCAAGTCAGGCCTGGTGGTAACTGGGGCATTATTCACTTTCGAGTGGAAATAGGCAGTGGGCAGAAAGCACCATTTTCTTTTGTGCATCAGGAAATGTACTGGCTTTTACATGCTCCCAAATAGCTTCCTTCTGAATAGAGTCTATGAGCTAAGTGGGGAGAATGGGACTATAATTGTCAGGATCCTCAAATATGTCCTGAGGATTTCAGAACAGGGGTTTAAATGAATACCGTTTCTAGGATCTACAGCCTCATAGTCTCTATAAAAGTAGGACACACGGGGAAAAGGATTCTGGCTTTGTCCAGAGATTAAAAGGGACAATAATCTTCACCTTCATAAAGGCAGCAGCTCCTGAATGGCTGATGGCAAACTATCACTTGAAGATGCCCACATCAAAGGTTATACTAGAGACTCACAGATCAACCTTGAGAAATAAAGAGAAATGGGAGATTGCAATAAACAATGCAGTAGAGTATTCCTAAAATGATTGCTCAGACAAGCATTTTTGTCTATATTCTTGCTAATTTTTTCTTAACTTTTATTCTTTGGGTGATAAAGAGTCTCCACTGCTCAAGTTTTCCTAGATGTATTAAACTTCTCCCCACTATGTCCCACCAGTGCTTTCTGATGCAGAAGACAGAAATACATTTTCTTCCTTAACTGAACAGAATGGACTTTTATGTGGAGGAATATCAGATAACCCAGACTCTCAAATCAAATCTTCCTACTTTCCCTCTCTTATCACAGTTTATGACACAAACTCTCTACCACCCCCCACCCCCCAAAAAAAGGGAAATCACCTGCAGATTTCAGCTGGTCAATTTCTGCAGGTTTCTTTTAAGGAACAAAATGTGGTTTGGGTTTTAAAAATATTGTTTCTAAGGTTTTACTAACTTCCCAGCGTAGAAAGAAATTAGCAGAGAGTGTGTGAATTGGAGAGGGAAGGGTGCAGGAAGTCTGGAACCTCAGTCACACAGGCCAGAGTCAGGGCACCTGTCTCTTGGGGATGCTCTGAGGAGGTAGGATAGCATGCCTAGGGGTAAGTTAAGAATAAGATGTTTCTGCCTTACAGCTGGATGAGAATAATCTCATAGCCACTCTTCCTTTGTGGGTCTTTGAAGAGGAGTTCTGGGATTGGACATGGGGCCCTAGAGGTCAGGGAGGAGACCATCTCCATGACACCGGACATCATCTTCATGAGGGGACTCCCTACTTCCTTGTTTAAACAAATAAACCCAGGACAAAATAATGTGCCAGGGAGACAGCTGCTGAGTTTTTGGTTCCCCTTTCACAGTTACATCTCCCCCCTTACCTTCTCCCCTAATCCCTCTTTCCAACTGGGTGACATCGCAGACATTGATTCTCCTCTGTCACAAATGGTGGAAGACAAATTGAAAAATGGCTGGGGACACCCTGACTCCCCTCAGCCACCTTGGGGTATTCCAAGGTGACTTCTCTGGGGGTAGTCAGGTAAGAAGAAATGGGGCAGCTCTTTCTAAATACATAATGGTGGCAAAGAGGGGTGTTCCAGAGACCTGGGGATCAGGGACCCCTCAGAAGGATGTGAAGCCGGAGGTCATGTTCAGGGGCACTCACTGTTGCTAGGAAGACCTCGTACCTGGCCACCTGGGTGGCCTGCGGGACATGGGACACACCATCTCCCTGCTTTTTGCAGGGGTGGGATGCTGACGCCGGTCCTGTTGCTCTCCCTCATTCCTGGTGAGATGAAATGGCAGTTCGTGTGAACCCTTAACGTTCACATGCCGGGTAGGAAATCTCGAATAAATCTTCCTATTTTGATTTCAGGCTTATGAAAACAATTATGGTACTAATTAAAGATGGTTTGAACCAGTTAAATAACCAGCCTAGTGAAAAGCTCATGGGGTGCTGGCGGGAGTGACCTGGGTACCGTTCTTCTATCTGTCCCCATTCTGTTCTGTTCCTCTTGGCCAAGCCCCCCACCCCTTAAAAAATTAACTAAAAAGTGCAAAGAGGCTCTTCTCATTTTGAGGAACACACCTTAGCAGCACGTGTTCGCGCAGCCTCCAGACCCAGAACCTTCTCCCAGAGCCGCGGGGCCGAGTCCGGGAGCTGGGGAGGCGGATCCCCCGACCGGAGACCTCGGAGCCCGAGGCCAGAGGAGGCCGCGCGGGGCCGGTGTCCCTGGCCGGCCCCGCAGGAGTTAAACCCGGAGGCAGGCAAAAGGGAGGCGGCCGCGTCTCCTTTTCTCGGCCATCAGTTGGAAATAGAACGGCTGCCCTCTGGACTTTAACTCCCGCCAGAAAGGGCATTTTATTACAGGTTATGACAAGTTGCCGAGAGACACGGAGAACTCAAGAAAGAGCTGCGAGCGGAATAAAAAATGCCCGAGATGTTTGGGAGACAGAGCGAAGACGGCTTCAAATGATAGGTGTTAGCAGGACTCGGGATGGAATGTGCGCGCTCGGCCGGGTGGGAGCGGCCGCGTGGGGATGGAGACGCCCAGGCCCCCGCCCCCCGCGCCGCCCGCGCCCGCTTCCGACCTTCCCTCCATCTCCTCCAAGAGTCAAGCCACTGCTGCGACCGATCGTCCCAGAAGATTCGCGCCAGCCCCCTCCGCCCAAATTTGCTACTTTGCGTTTTTTGATTATCTGCAGGAAATCTGCACCTTCCTCTCCTCCCCGGGTTCTGTTTCTTTCTGAACCTCTGTGAGAATAGGGATGTTCCTCCTATAATCTGTGTTGTGCCCCATACACACTTCCACTTTCAGGTTTTCTGAGTTTACATCTTCTCACCTAGTTAAAACCGAAAAGAAAAAAGGAAATCAAGCAGAGAGTTCTATTTTCCACCAGGTGGGAGATGCGCCTTTTGGGGTTTCTGCTAAGTCAGTCCCGCAGTCTTAACAACTGCTCAGGGTCCCGCTGACGAGCTGATTTTGCAGAGTGGGGAACACATCCCCCTTCTCCCTGGCAGCTTTTCAGATGCTTTTCATCACCCATCGCCAGTGGAAAATAGTTCTGTCTCCGTGAGTGCTCAGACCTGCAGAGCCTTGCCCTGCTCTGAACTCGCAGTGGGATGGAGGACCCCCAAGAGAACACAAAACCAGCGCCACAAATGCAAGTGGAGCTTGGTCTAAGGATGCCAGTTGAGTTCCAGGGGGGCAATTATCTGGAGAAATGCAGGAGGAAAAGAGTGGGGGGCAATGGATTCCCAAAAGGGAGAGATGTTTATCCAAATTCCATTCCTATCGCTCAGATCTAGAGAAGACATCGTTAGTAGTTTCAGAAGCAAGCCTCCCTACAAAATTCATTAATTTGCAGGTTTTGAGCTCAATCAAAGCCAGAAACAAGAAACTTTCTAACAGTAATACTTTGCACACTATGACGAATACTTAAAACAATCAAAGAATCAAACAAACCTACAGATCTTTCTCTTCCCTCTTCCCCCTCCTGGTTAAAAAAAAAAAAAATCTATGGAAATAAAAAGTGAACAACTCTCTGGACCTCTATTACTGAGGAGGTAGAGCAGATAAACTGCAGATATATAGCTGGTGTTTGTCACTCACTATTTCCATCCTTTGAAGGAGTGCTGGGTCCTGCCAGGTGTATGAAAAGTTGCTTAAGTGCTTGCCTGTTGGTTGAATCCGATAAATGTAACAACTTCCCAAACTCGTAGAAAGGCAGTTTCTTGGAGTGATGGTCTTGAACATATATGACCCCTTCCCCTCCACCGCCACCCCGTGCCACAGACTAGTGCAAACACAATTTTGTTTTCCCAACCTCAATCCAATCTCTTACTAGAAGTTTCTTGCAGAACTATGTATCCCCTCATGTCAAAGTGTGCCTGATTTTTATAAACTTTAATTGCTCTCCCTCTGGAACTCTCAGTTAACCCTCCCCTCCCCACAACAACTTGTTTCAGATGTATAAACAGACCTTTACTGCAAATTTGTGACAGAAGTTGGAGAAAGTTCATAGAAAAACAACTGAGCCTGAAAAGCAAGTCCTGGGCGCTCACCGTGTGCAGAGCAACTCCTGCAAAACTTACATCAAATGTAAAGAGCCGCGAGAATGAGTGGGATAGGCCCCTGGAAAATAGAAAATTTGTGTGGCATGAAGTTACAAGATGAATAGAATGAGAGATGTTATTTATTTTTCTGTCATGATGGGCCATTTGTAATAATTGTACCTTGAAGATAAAACCATATTTCCCCAGAGATCCATTTATTTGTGTTATTTTTGTTTTAAACTGCTTCAGAACTTTAAAAAAGCAAAATTATTGTTCTTCAAATGCCTGTCCATCGGCAAGGCATCAGCTAGAAGTTTTGTGGAATTCTAGGACTCTTTTCTTAAAATATTAAAATATAAAAAACTTTTAGCCTTCAGGATGGAAAATCTTCCTCTAAGGTTTTGTTTTTGAAAAAAATTGGGAGAGAGAAATTGTAAACGAAATTACCCCCCTGGCTTGGTCTGTGTAAATTGGGAATCCTTACGAATCTGCTGGGGCGATAGGAAAACGCAAACTGAACTGAGCTCAGTGCCCATTCTTGCCTTTGGCAAAGTCTTAACAGGTAAGAATCAATATTTCTTTTTTTCTTCTCTCTTCCTTTCTAGAATTGGGTTATATATTAATTTGTCTTCCAGAATCAAACTCAAATATGCTTAAAATTCATGGATTTTTACATGTTCTTGTCCTTTCTACCTGTGGTGAAAATAGCAAATTGTTGAGAGTAAATAAAAATCGCACATCTCAAACTTTCCCGTACATCCTTCCGAAAAGAAAGAGAATAGAGGGATTTAAGGAGAAGGTATGTGAAGCTATCACCAGCAACACCCCAGAAAAAAAAAATTGTAAACATAAGAAAAGTCATCTGTAAGAAAGTTAAAACCAGAGCCATCACCTGTAAGTGAAATTGCCCTGCAGAGGTGTTCTGTATTGTGACGGGGGCAGGGGGAGGAGAAAAGAAAAAAGAGAGAGAGAGAAAAAGAGAAAGGAATCACCACTTGGCAGTGAATAAGAAGGAAGGTACTGATGAGCGGGGAAAGGGGACAAATTTGTAAAGAGAGTTTAAGTAAAACTCGGCAAAGTCCCTAGAAATATTTTTTGCCCCCCTATCTTTACAAATCTTCCAGGCAGCTTGGAGAAGAACTAGAAAGTGAGGCGAGGAAGATGAAATGAGGAACTCTGAGGAAGGCTGGGGCTGCTTCAGCCCCTTTGTAAGAAGCGCAGGGGCATCTCTTTTTACGGTTTTCCTCACTTCTGAGGCTTGGAATAATAAACTCAAGTGGCCGCCCGTCAGTTCCTGTCCATCTTCTTTAGCAAACTTGACATAGTGGAAGAAATATGACAAGTGACTTATTAAAGAGGAGCTAGTTGACTTTTAACCCCGACTGCCTTTCTCAGACCCCATTACCTGCAAATTTATCTAGCAATAAATTACCAGAATTACAGGGTGTGCCAGTGAGGAGGAAGAGAGGAGAAAGCAAAGCCGGGATTTTGTGAAAATATCAGGGAAAAGCAGAATGTTTTACCTTCCTATTTGTGCCACTTAAGGGGATGAGTAATATGTTGCAGAAAACAAAGCACTCCTAGTCTAAGAAGGGGGTCAGTTTCTCCGTACCAGAAAGCAGACAGAATTTCAGGGTCCTTCAGCATCGCCCCTCCTTATATCCCTCTGATTCCCAGTTCCTTCCGGCAGAGCTTCTCAGGATTTTAATTCTTGTCATCTTTAATCCGATTTAAATGAATTTTTAACTTTATGAACAATAATCATATAAAGGGCTCTTCTCTGCCTCCCCTTCCTCCTCCACTTCCCCCTTTTTTTGGATACAACTCCTGTTTTTACTCTGTTGCAAACACTTCTCAAAAGGGAAGAAACATTTTCCATGTACTTTTAAAGATAGCTCAAAGACCCTCTCTAAGTTGAACTTTCAAAACTTTGAAAACGTCCAGGGACTATTTAATTTAGGTAACTGATAACATTATAAAAATCAGCAATAATCATTCAGGCATTCAAACAAAAGTTTCTTTGTGCTAATTGAGCAGCCATTATCCTGGGGGGCTTGAGTAACTCGGCAGCAGTTGTTAGGCTAAAATAGGAAGGGATTTTTGAACACTTAGGGGTTTCTTCTTCTTTTAAAATGAAAAAGAGGAAAGTTGCTGTCAAAATAATAATAATAATGGTAATGATAATAATAATGATGATGATTATTTAGTGCTTTGGGCATAGATTTGTATATCCTGTTGCCAGGGTGAAGGCAATAATTGAATCTATCCCAAATCTGAGTGATGGAGTAGTCAGAAATGACTCCATGTGACAGAAGAGCCAGGAGGCAAGTGATGGATACTATTGTCCAAACGTGACCCTCCATTAACACCACCTATCAGCATCTGGATCCTGTCACTGTGTCCCATCCCAGAGCCAAGAGGGCTGCCTGGCATATTCCAAGCGCTTCAGGGGCTTCCAGGCTGCGCCTAACCCTGCATCAACTAAATGGATGGAGAGGCTGACCCAGACCTTGCTCCCTCTATCTCCACTCGCCTTACTACCCCTCTCCAGGCCCATTGTTGGGCAGGTGTTGGCAATTTGCTCCTTATCACGCCTCTGTTTATGAGGGCTTTTTATTAATAACAAAGGGAGAATATTAATTAACACAATAAAATGAAACAGTTTGGAGAATCCACCAAATAAATCTTCTCATTGTCTAATTGGAGCTGGAGAGAAAGGGGAGGAGGAGGGGAGGAGAAGGCAAGGGGAGGGGGAGGGGAAGGTACAGATGACCTACTGGGTGACAGGCACAGGTTGGAAGGGTGACATTTTATTGTAAGCCTCCCAATGAAAGGAAGAAAAGGAAGGGACCAGTCAATTTAATGCAGGGACCAAGAGTGCAAGGGTGTTGCTAAGAGACAGGGATGCTGCTAAAGTTCTATCAGAAGCACTACTCTGACCTTATGCAAATAGAGGCGGCCAATGCTTTGTGGAACGGCTGAAAATTCCACCCCCTGTGTCACCAATACCTGGCATTGAGCCTTTTATTCAAATGTTCTCTAAAAACACACACAGAGGATGTGACACAGCATGACACATTTTAGAGGCTGTAAAACACACACACACACGCAGACAAAATGGGGGGAACACTAATAATAGTCATAATTTTTAAAAACCAGGGAGAGAAATCAACACCAGATCTTTCTGTGGAAATGTCTCCCATCTTTACCTTCTGGCACTGTCACTTTCTTTTAGCTGAAAAGTGACCTAAAGATTCAGAAATTGTCTTCTCGTTGCAGAAATGAAGCTTATTAAGACACCACTGTGGCTCTCAAAATAGTGTCTTAATTTACACCCCAGGGGTGTGGGGAGGGGATGGTGTGACGGGGGTGGGCAGGGGGTGTGAAAGCCTGGTGCAGACTGGACAAATTACATCACATGCCCCCTCCCCAACTAATAAAGTAAGTATGCCTTTCCTTTCATTTTAACTATCCACCCTAGGACAATGTTAAGTGCAAAAGGTGAGAGGCTTGGAGACCAGTTGGTTCTCCCAGGAAGTTGACTGTCCTTACAGTTATATAAAGGCGGAAGGCCCGACACACCTCCGCGCGCGTCACTTGGGTACCTGCGGTGGAAGGGCCACGGGTGGGTTCTGGACTGGACAGGCAGGTAGGTGGGCATGTATCCCACGCCACACCCCGCCCCACGCGCCCCCGACGAGGCGTGACTGTGAGCTGCTGCAGAGGAAGATGCTTTCCCTCCGCGTCGGTGTCGGAAGGCGCGCCTCCAGCCAAAGCTGGCTGTTGTCACACGCCTGACCCCGCCGCTCCGCTCCACTGCGCGGCCCTTGAGAGGCCGGTGGGAGAAACCCGGCCCCATGAATCAGTGTGGGTCACCCTGGAGCCTCGGGGTTTGATATTCTCTGGACCACTTTAGGCGGCTGGACTTTGGGGTCAGGTTTGTGCACCAGCACTTCCAACTGTCCAGGCCAAACTTTCCCTCTCTCCATCTTCCTTTCCCTCCTCCCTTTTTCACTCCAGATTAGCATTTCTCCCCCTCGGCTGTGTCACACCTAACAGGGAAAAGGAACCTCGTTTCCTAGGACAAATCTGTCTCCCAGGAAAACCACCTGACCTTAGGGATGGCAATCCTGAAAAGTTTCAGACAGGCGATTCTCACAGCTCTTCGCGGGACTTTGTTCCCCTGGGGCCATCCTCCCTCCCCTCCCCCTCCCCCACCCCACACCCGGACTGCAGCTTTGGGAACTCCGGGAGCTTCGGGCTGGGGGTGGGGAAAGCCGGGAGGAGAAGCCCCCTAGACACACCCCTGCCAGCCCTGCAGCCCTAGCAGCCTACACCTAGGACTGGCTGCAGCCAGAACCCAGTACCATCTGCAAAGTTCTGCTGGTTCCTGCCTCCCTTCTCCCGAGGCCGCCAGCTGCGGAAGAGGAGAAGCATCTCCAAGTGAGGGCAGAGCACCAACACACACAACTTTGCAAACTCAATTTAACCAGCGATCTTTTTTTACCCACTCCATTCCCTCCCTCACTTTTGATTACAATATTGATAAAATGCCCACCAGTTCACATCTTTATGGTAATAGTTGCAAATGAATACATTTAACTACTCGGGGGGCGTTTCCAGCATTCAGTGGCAGATAACTTCCCAGGGCAACTTCTCCCTAGGACCCTCCCACCTCCCTTCTTAATGGTGGGACTTTTCATAATGGGCACAATACTATTAAAATTTCATATTAGCAGTGTGTATGGTGAACTTTGTAATAGGAAATTCAATAGCTGCTGTAAATATTAATGGAATATGAAATGAAGCCACAGCCTCGACCAGCCCTGACAGTAAAACCGAGTGGGCGAGTGGCGGCCCCGGGGCAAGGGAGGCCTTTCCTCTTGTCTCTCTCGCTTTATTACATTAGCGCGGGCCTCTCTGCGCCGGCGTGGGCTCAGAAGCCGAGGTTCCGGGTCACCCATGACAAATGTCTCCGTGTCTCGCCAACAGGCCCCGCCTGGCCCTGCCACTCCATCTGCCCAGCAGGCCCCGGGACAGTGCTTGCGGGTGTCAGTTTCAGGTAAAGAGCTCTTGAAAGCGCAAAGTCTCCAAAAGGGTTACAAGGATTCCAGCGCCTTCTCAGGTCCCCGCAGCCCCGGTGCAGCCACCGCAGGAGGGGGTCTTCGCCCGGGGATAGAGGGAACCCCAAGCAAGTTTTGGGGATTGAAATCACTGTCAAGGGCGGCCGGATCCGTACCTTCCGTCCTCACCTCCATCCTTCCCCGCCCCCTGCCCAAAGGACCGGCCTCAACATTGCACCTGGGGCTGGGTAGGGCGTCTGGGAGGGGACTCGGGGAGGCCTGCCAAGGCGGGTTGGCCGCGTCCCGGCGCGTTTCGGGTCTCGATTTGTACCCTCGTGCGCTCAAGTGGCAAAGGCCTCCCGGGCGATCCAGCGACGAGGTGGGGCTGGGGGCGCAGGGGGCAGTTTGCAGTGATCTCAGGTCGCTCGGACTCCAGGCCCTGTATCGCCAGTGCAGCCCCTGCCCGGGCGTGGGTCTTGGGAAAACCAGAGGGGAGGGAGCGCGTGGACGCGGGAAGAGTGGCGCGACCCGGGCCGCCGCCGCCAAGGTTGGATCACTTCCGAGCTGCGGTCGCCGCCGAGGAGGGTCCGGGGAGGCGCGACGCGCTGACAAACGTGGCAGTCAACACCTCCAGCTGCCCGGGCGAGTTATTTCAACAGGCTGGGAAAGATCGGTATTTTGAGTGGCAGGCGACGCCTTTCCTCACTTTCAGTATTTATGTTGTACCGACAGCACTTAGGAGAGCTTAGTTTTAGATGGGACATTAATCTTCACTTGTTAAGAGATAGCTTGTCAGCGTGGGCCCGGGGCTTTCCCACTCTCTGACGACGCCATCCCCATGCCCAGCACCCCGCCACTCCCCGCCTGGCCCGACACGGGCGCGCAGTGTCGCAGGTTCACGCGCGACAAGGGGACGAACCGGGGTTAAACTGGGGCAGGACGACGGCGTGCGAGACGCCAGAGAAAGGTTAAAGTCAAAATCGACTGAAATGACAGCCCAGCCTGGGTCCTGGCACCAACCCCTGTCATTTTTGCCTGTTTGCAAGTGGAGAGAGGGGAGTGCTTGATCAGAGCGGGGAGCTTGTTAAGCCACAAAGCACGCAGGCAAAACTCCCTGGCTGCGAACTCCGGGCAACTATTTCCCTTTGACTCACCCCCCGAAGCGTCACCGCTGTGGAGTCACCCATCACCTCCCCCTTACCACCAGCTCTACGGGATCACTTTTCTCTTCCGTTCACTGGGGGCTCCCCACTTTTAAATGATTTCCTCTTCATTTTTTTCCCCCCAATTAATCCAGAATAGTTCCTCATGTGCTCC
Organism: Orcinus orca; assembly: GCF_937001465.1. Lineage (NCBI taxonomy): Eukaryota > Metazoa > Chordata > Mammalia > Artiodactyla > Delphinidae > Orcinus > Orcinus orca. Next base: position 71,800,601 of record NC_064560.1, read on the forward strand.
AGATGCAGCAAACTGCCAAGCTGAAATGAGCTGAATAAAGAACGGAATTGCCATAACGTGGGTTTGCTTTGCATCAGGGGTTTCACTGCGGGAATAGTTTCAACAAGGCATCCACCTTTTCGAAATCCGTGGAAAGGCTTCAAGTGAGGTTTGCATTCTCACCGACCCTCTGGCCAGTTCTCCCACCCTCAACCGCTGTTACTTGTAGCCCCCATCCCCCCAAGTTAATAGCTGTGCCTCACTGTTTCTTTGGTGCCATTATCTCTTCTTCCTTCCCCCGGGATCGTGCATCTTCTTCCCCCTTGCCCTTTAAGAGTTGCACTTTCAAAGAAGATTAAAAAAAAAAAAAAAGGACAAGAAATGGATATAGGTTTTGTAAGTGTTAAATAACTTTCTCAGCGTGTATTAAAGGAAGACTGTATTTTATCAACAGCTGATTGATGCAGCCGTGTGATCCTGTCGGTTTGTCTATAGTATCATATTTATTTAACCTGCTGGGGGACTGTGTTCAGGGGCAGCCTGTTCATGCTGACAAGAGCATGCACATTACACACTACCCCAGGTATTTTGATTGATTGTTCCCACCCCAAAGCCTTTGGTTCATAATTTAGCACAGCAGGTTTTGCATCACAGACTAGGTTTCAAAAAAAAAAAAAATCCTGTAAGAGATTTCAATGAACAACTACTGCCAAGAAACCTGCAACCCCCAAATATTTTAAATACCTTCTGAGATGGTTCAGTTTGTGTAATTACAGGGCACACAACCTTTATTTGCCCTGATTCCCTAAGTGTGATTAGATTATTCATTTTAATTTGTGGCTGGACCAACATTTCCTTAACTGAGGATGGCACGGGGGTGGGGTGGCAGTGGTGAAAATGTCGAATAGTGTGGGCTTTTCTTTTCTTCTCTTTTGCTCTCTTTCCTTCAATAACAGGTTTGAGATGTGGAAGCAGTAGAAAGGCAGACGAAGTGGCTCTTTTGCACTCTCCTGGGGTTGCTTTGGGAATTAGTTCATAATGTCCTTTGGCAGTAGACTAGACTTTTACTACCTCTCTATCCCCCAACCCCCCTCACCATACCCCTGTGGGTGAGGAAAGATTTTTTTTAAATAAGTGACACACTCTTCAGTGTGTGGAATAAACTTCTTAATATTTGTGTCTTTTCAAGTAAATAATTTCAATGATCTGGGAGCATCCTTGTGGTTCTGAAATTTGTGATCTGAAATAAGAATTACCTACTTAAGGACCAATGAATAATTACTTCCTATGAGATTTCTTTAAAAAAGGAGACTTCCCCTTGACTTTTTTTTAAACTAACAACAACAGAGTACACATATATGTGTACTAGTTAACTATGCTTGAAAAATAATATATATTTTTTGCTATAATAAAAATGGGATATATTTTTTGTTCATCTTCTTGGATTATTATTATTCTGGCTAGCAATGGTTTTTTGTATGTATGTGTGTGTAAAAGTGAAGTTTCAAATGTGTGCTATTTTCCAGTAATAGAGATGCTGTTTATTGTGCTTGCTATTTTTACGTTTGTCCTTTAGAAACTCTTGGAATGACTCCTGAAGCCTGGAAAGGCAACCTTAGCACTATTATGTATCTCTTTGTCCATCAGAGTTTCATTTTGTCATTCTAGATTAGATGGGAAGATCCTTACCAAAGTGGTTAATTACATATATATATATAAAATGCTGCACTAAGGTGGGGATTAATAGCATTTTAAAAAAAGATGTTAAGTGGATAGTTGCCCCCCAATAACTGAACACATTTAAAGTGTTTTTTTCCCCTTCAGCTCAGGTTAATATTGGGGGAAAATTATATATCCGGTGATGGCAGGGATTCCAACATTTATAATTAAAACTTTCTTCTCTGTCCATCCATCCATCATTCATTTTTCCTCATTCTTGCGTATTTTTATTCACAAAAGTGTATCTTTTGGCTTGATTGTGCACTTTATAATGATGGTAAATAAGTTAACCAGGGTGATCAACACCTCCCATTCCAGTTAATATTTCCTTTTATCAAATGCCCCTTATATTCGGAGCAGCTTTGGAGACCTGATGGTAAACCTTCATTGCTAATAATATCATATTCAGCAACTTATTTTTATCCCTAGATGTTGCTATTTACCCTTAGATGATGTTTGATGACAAAAAACCAAAATGTTTGCAAAACTCTAGGAGATGCATCTTTCTGCTGAGAAAAACAGCTGTTATCAAAAGTCAGTACAGACACAATACCCAGAGAGAAAGAGAAAGGGCAGGCCGACAAAGGAAATATTTATCTGTGACTCAATGGGCAGCAGGGTGTAGTAAGGCAGGTCAAGCAAGGTGAAGAAAAGGCCAATTTGTTTGTGATGAACCAAATCTACACATTTTAATCACTTGAGCTAAGGAGTTTTGAGATACCTTGTGAATCAACTTGCAACCATTTTCCCAAAATGTTTTAGTTTTGCATTGGTTTGCATTGAAAATAAACCTTTTAAAGCCATCCACCACCAGGTTTCTTTAATAAAATGTACATTACCCCTAATAAGGAAGAAAATACTTTCACATGTTGCCTGTTTCCTGAGGAGACAAATAAATTGGGTCCTATTTCTTTTCAAGGGGCTCCTTTTTTACCGTGATTAATACATGCTCACACCAGACACATATACAAATGAACTTCTTTGAAGTTTAGTCATTTCTTAGCTGTGCAACCCTGGACAAGTTACTTCATTTCTCCTTCCCTCAGTTTCCTCATCTAGTGAAATTATAATAGTACCTGCCTCAGGGGTTGCCATAAGGAGTGTGTTAACACGTGCAAAGTTCTTAAAGCAGTACCTGCCATGTACTTATATCTAGATTTGCATCTGCTATTATTATAGCCCATAGTATGCATTACTGTGTTACTAATATCACTATTGACAACAATAGTTTTAATTTTGGTCACCTGGATTATTATGACTAGACCTCAAAACTTAAACTGTAAATTTGAAGTGATTCTTTTAAGGCATTGTGCTCAAATCTGCATTATACTGAAGTGCAAAATTGTCCCTAAACGGGCAAAGTGATTACTATCTTTCTCCCTGTCTCCCTAGGCCCCAGACACACTAAGTAGCCTTCTATGTAAATACCAAGCTAAAATGCCACTCCAGGGAATTGTGGGTACGCTACTGAAGCATTTGTACATCAAATCACAGGAAGACTCCACCAAAAGTCTGTAAAAAGGCAAACAGCTCTCCAGCCACTCTGCTAAGGATGCCAGCACGCCCTTCCTCATTTTTGTCTTACGTATCTAAGTCCTTCATAGCATATGTTAACATCCTATGGGTTTTATGATATGCTTTTTTCATGTGCCAGGCACTGCCCTCTGTTAGACTGTTGAAGCCGAACAGAAAGCAATGTTTCCTGATAATAGGTTAGAATATCAATTAAAAATTAGAATCTTGATGTGAAAATGAATGGAATTAAATAATAAAGTTTGGGGGGGGGTTGGATTTGTCCACATGTTGACTTTTGAAATTTAGACAAAACCAGTTTCAATTGGGAATAGTATCACCATTACCTCAACTTTGGAATATCTTTCTTTTTGTTTTTGAGCTGATCTGTTGCCACTTCAGAGAGTAACTTGAGATCACAGCTAAAGTGAAACCAGAGCGCTTGAAAGGCTGCTAACAGCACTTCCCCCTTCTCTTTAGGTTATCCGACATGGATACAGAATATGACTTGCTTTTGTTACAATTAGATCACAGGACCTCAGGTATGAATAGTTTTCATTTTATGTCACTCCCCAAACTAAATCATGCAAACAAGGCCGGACAGGAGCTGGTGTTTTCTTACACGTGTTAACATTGACCTTGCCACTTAGAACCACACCTCTCATTTCTTTAAATCAAAATTCCATATCCCTTTCACATCTTTTCTTTTCAACCTGCTCCGTGGTGTAAGACAGTCTGTTTCCACTCTGTACATACACCAAAAATCAATGAACTTCTGGCAGCTGAACATTTTGCAAGGTTAAGATCCCCCAAAACAGGCATGTTTTTGCTCATCCACTAAAATATTTCCTCTTATTTTTTTTCCTTAACATTTTTTTTCTTCTTTTTTTTTCTTAACATTTTTATTGGAGTATAATTGCTTTACAATGGTGTTAGTTTCTGCTTTATAACAAAGTGAATCAGTTATATATATACATATGTTCCCATATCTCTTCCCTCTTACGTCTCCCTCTCTCCCACCCTCCCTATCCCACCCCCCCATCCCACCCCTCCAGGCGGTCACAAAGCACCTAGCTGATCTCCCTATGCTATGCGACTGCTTCCCGTTAGCTATCTATTTTACATGTGGTAGTGTTTATATGTCCATGCCACTCTCTCATTTCGTCTCAGCTTACCCTTCCCCCTCCCCGTGTCCTCAAGTCCACTCTCAAGTAGGTCTGCGTCTTTATTCCAGTCTTGCCCCTAGCTTCTTCATGACCGCTTTTTTTTTTTTAGATTCCATATATATGTGTTAGCATATGGTATTTGTTTTTCTCCTTCTGACTTACTTCACTCTGTATGACAGACTCTAGGTCCATCCACCTCACTACAAATAACTCAATTTCGTTCCTCTTTATGGCTGAGTAATATTCCCTTGTACATACATGCTACACCTTCTTTATCCATTCATCTGTTGATGGACACTTAGGTTGCTTCCATGTCCTGGCTATTGTAAATAGAGCTGCAGTGAACATTGTGGTACATGACTCTTTTTGAATTATGGTTTTCTCAGGGTATATGCCTGGTGGTGGGATTGCTGGTTCATATGGTGGTTCTATTTTTAGTTTTTTAAGGAACCTCCATACTGTTCTCCATAGTGGTTGTATCAATTTACATTCCCACCAACAGTGTATGAGGGTTCCCTTTTCTCCACACCCTCTCCAGCATTTATTGTTTGTAGAGTTTTTGATGATGGCCATTCTGACCTGTGTGAGATAATATCGCATTGTAATTTTGATTTGCATAAAATATTTCCTCTTAAATATCATGTGTCATTGATCTATTTGATTAAAAAAAAGTGAATCTCTGTTGTTTAAACTCAGCTTCAGTGTTAAATATCTTTTCAAATTTTAATTAATTTACTCTTAGATCAGAGAAAGATAACTTTAGAGAAATAAGCACAACTTCCTATATGTCTTTTCAAGATTGTTCCATAGATCTAGAAGGATCCTGTGACTTTCTCATATTTGGACTAATAATAGCTTCAAAGTTGCCTAAAAGGTCAAATAAAGATATTAGAATGTCCCCAGAAAGGAAAACACAACATGGTGATCTGTTGTTTCCTGTATGTGAATGCTGACATTTAAGGGAATATCATAGCTCTCCTTTAACTCATATATATATTCTTTTTTAAACATTGCTCCCTTTGAGATTTGCAAATAGTTAAACTAGTTTACACAGTTCTCTTTTTTAGCGTTCCTTTCAAGTGCAGCTCTTAAGTAAGCAGACACTTTAACTTGCCTTCCTATTAGACAGCTTTTTCTTTACTGCCTTTTCATAGCACAGCTATCAAAAATAAGATAATGCCCAAGATCTGGGACCTAATCAGCTTTCTAGCTGAGTTTAAAAAGTCTGGAGGCTGTTTAAAGGTAGCTCTGGTTATGTGTGCGGGCCTACTGCAGTGTTTGCACTGCCACATTTTGATGGAGAGGGTAATGTGTTTGCTAGATAAGGTGAAAGGGACCAGCCAAAAAAACAAGGCTCTGTTTGATAAACCCTGACATATTTAGCTATTTTTCACACACATGAAAGGAAGCTTTAAAATCCTAAGGAAAATAGAGGTGTCCATTCAAGCACACTCATGTTTATCGAGACAAAAAAGGTAAATAAAGAAAATTGGCATCTTGTAGTCTATTAATTAGGTCTAGAGCTTATCATTAAATTGAAAAGCTGGATAAAATACAAGTCTATTTCTTGCTGTTATTTGATGTGAAAGTTCAGTTCTTTAAGTCAGTGTACTTTGGAAGGACAGTTATTTTGTTTGGCTTGTCTTGCCCTGGTAGAAGTTTTGAGCCCTGTATAAAGGAGTTGATGAATTGAAGTTAAACTTTTAGAAGGCTGATTTGCATAAACTTGAGATGAGAACTCAGTTTGAAATTAGTGTTAACATACATGATGACATTCTTTGTGAAGTGACCTATAGCCTGAAAACAGATTGATAAAGCCAGAATAAAAATATGCCGCCTGACATCCAGTACTTATAATTAGGCCAGTTCTAAAAGCCCAATTAAAATAAGTTCATACATAAAGATGTTTTAAAATAAAATAGCTTTACAATCTAGAATGATTAAAGAATGCTGGAGGTGAACTATTGACTGCCTTATACTAATTTCCCTTTTCTAGAAAAGTAAAGGAATAAAATATCAGGAAGTTTCACAAAATAGAGCTGTCTCTCAAAATAAGAATTTTAATGATGTGAATATAAAGATAATTTGGGGCTCAATTTTTTTTTTTTTTTTTTTTTTTTCAGTACGCGGGCCTCTCACTGTTGTGGCCTCTCCCGTTGAGGAGCACAGGCTCAGCGGCCATGGCTCACGGGCCCAGCCGCTCCGCGGCATGTGGGATCTTCCTGGACCGGGGCACGAACCCTTGTCTCCTGCATCGGCAGGTGGACTCTCAAGCACTGTGCCACCAGGTAAGCCCGGGGCTCAATTTTTATGCTGTGATTACTGTAAGTTAATTTAGGAGGAAATATAAGCTCTAAATCATATCCTAGTAAAATTTTTCTATTTTTTTTTTTCTCTAGGAAAGGTATGTTTCTGATTTCTTATATTTCTAAATTGAAAGTATTTGAAAAACTGAAAAAATGGCCTCAAAAGGTTAGTTCATCTGTAGAACATTTTAAAATATAATCACTTGAATCTTTAGAAATGTGTTTCTTCTATATATTAATCATTTAAAACATTTTTATGCCTTAGTGTTAATAATCTATATAAGTGTAGATTTTTAGATGAATTTAATGTCAACTGGGGATTAATGTGAATTAATTAAATTGACAGTGTCTTCTTTAATGAGAAAAAAGGATTTAACTTTAACACAGATGATCTTAATAAAGCTTCTCTCTACTTGTCTGTATTTTCTGAACATTAGGAATTATTTTTATTAGAAGGTGAATTAATTTAATAACGGCAGAGTGGCAAAACATGAATTAAATCAAGTGATTTCGAACTGACTTTGTTATTGTTATGGAAGTTGCATAATCAAGCCAAATAACTTTCAATTAAAAAGGAATCAATTTGTGTAAGCCATTTAAAAAGAAAAACATAAATTGGAGTTCACATTTAATTTTCTCTTGAAACAGTCATTGGACAGAATTTGAAATAATATTTACGATGGAAGGTAAATGTTCAACAGGCTTGACTCTTTTCTCTAAATAGTGAAAATTCACATCTCAGAAATGCATTTCCAATAAAATTACTGTCCCCAGAGATGCAGTACCATAAAGTAAAATTCTAGCAGAAATCTGTGAGGTCTCTGGAATTAACTCGTCACTACATTAACAAAGAGACGTAAAACTCCAAGCACATACCTGGAGTGTATAAGGTCTCATGACACCTCCCGTATAAGATAAGATGTCAAAAGAAGATGAAGGTTAGTTGAACATGCCAGACCACCTTGTAGTTCTTATTCTTTATTTTGAGGGGTATTCATTGGAATTATAGGCTATGTTCTTTTTCAAATTAAAATTGCCTTTAGTTATAGTTATTTTTAAAATGAAGATGGAGGAGGAATGCAGGGGGTACAGGGACTACCAAAAACAAAACAAAATCAAAGCCCAAACCAAAACACAAACAAAACAATCCAGGCTCTTTTCCCTTCCCCCACTTTTTGGGTTTTTTTTGTTTTATTTTTTTACATTCCCAAATACAGCCCACATTTTAATGGTCAAAGGCCATGTGTAGTGTCTGCTACCCAGCCCCTCATTAAGGCTTCTCACCAATGAATACTTAGCTGTCCTTCCCCCTATTCTGTCAGCACTCTTGTCTTGTGTTTAAGGACCTAACAAGCTAATCTCCCAACCCCTGCATTTTCAGGTGGATGCGTGCGAAGGATTATGCATTTAGCAAGCTGCTTCTGACATCTCCCAAGGTTCATCTTCCAATCAGTCAGATATGAGACTGAGTCTAAAACAAATTAGGCAATGCTTTGCTTATTAACTTTAAACCTGAAAATACAGTGTTCTAAACCAGGAATCTCCCAATTTAAAAAATATTGTGCCCAGATCTGGCCACCAAATTGTTCCAGGCCAGTAAGGTTTTTACTAGTGGGACTGCCTCGGTCCCAGTTCTGGCTTTGCCAGTTGAAGAATGGGTGATAGAATCCACTTCTCTGCCTTGTTGAGAATGTGAGAGAAGGGATCCAAAGTTCCTAGTCCTATACCTGACACAGAATAAGGTTTTCATAAACGACAAATCTCATTATGACTACTAAGGATGATGGCCAAAATAGATCTCAGTTCAGAAACAAAATGATTTAAAGATCAGTTCAGGTACTATTGGGTGGGATGTGCAAAATGTCCCCAAAGAGCTTTCAAAGGGAAAGGGGTAGAAAACAGGCATTGCAGGTAGTGGATTTCGGTTTCGTAAGGAAGGACTCTCCAATAATTAGATCAGTTTAAAAACATTAAAAAAAAATGACCATGTCGTCAATTTGGGTCAGGGGTGGCAGAGGGAGGATAATTGGATTATGTTGGGGCCGCACAAATCAGTGCTTCCTAAAACTGGTTGCATAAAATGGAATCACCTGGGACACTTTAAATATCCACGTTACAAATATACTAGAAATGTCTTTTTGCACAGACATAAGCACAGCATTTACAAGTGGAATGTCATGGTATTTGTCAGAAATGAGACACTTTGTCTAATACCAAGATGAAATGCAGTCAATGTGAGAGCAAAATTGTTGGCCTTTTTTTGTTCCCTGTGAAACTCAGCAAATCACATTGTGTATCCTTTTCCAAATAGCACTCTGATATGGGAGGAATCTGATAAAAGTGAATATCAAGAAAAGTCACAGGAGAAAAATATGCAGAACCATAATACAGAAACCATCTCAAAGCTAGCATCCTGGCCCAAATTCTTTTTTTCTTTTAACGAGTGATATTGTAATAATGGCTACCATTTATGTAATACAGTATTCTGTTCCTAAATTGCAAACTGAATTTGCTTAAACTCTCTGACACTAAGTTTACTTCTCTGAACAGGGGGTGGAGGAGTTGAACTAGATCAGGATTGGTCAAACCAAATGCCCATAGGGACCTGATGGGGACTATAGATGGATAATATAGACCAGGTGCGATAATTGGGAGTGGTGGGGACCATGGTAAAATGGAGAGAGAGGTTCTAAAGAGTGGCACTGCTATTTGACGCTTGTTAAATGTGGCCTTGTGGAAATGCAGGATTCAGCTTTACCACAGTTTTTGATTTTCAAGGTGACATGGAAATTCAAAATTTCAAAATGCGAAAGCAGCCATTTAAAAAATTATTTTGCAGTTCCAAACAAATAATCCTGGCGGCTAGATCTAGCCTGTGGGTCACTGGCTTGTTCCATTCGGACTGGCTGATAGCTACAGGTACCTTCTGTCATTATATTCTCCAGCAGTGCTTCTCAAACTTTACCATGTTTAAGAATCACCTGGAGAACGTGTTACATCACAGACTTCTGGCCTCCACGGTAAGAGATTCTGATCGGCACTTCTTACAAGTTCCCAGCTGATACTGGGACTGACTTTGGCCAGTGAACGTGCAAGTGGGCAGCCGGTCATAGTGCTGCCCCCACTGGCTTAGTAATTGCTGGGTATTCACTTGTGGATTAATTCAGGGAGTCTCCCTGACTCCTCTTCCTCTGTTTCTTTTATTTCCCTCCCTCCCTGTATCAACATGAGATATTAGGGATGGACGTAGCTGACACTTCTGCAGTGGGACAGAGGAAGCAGGGCAGTATTGATATTGTTGGATTCAGCCTTGCTATCTTGGTAGGAAATGCTCAATCCTATTAATCATGAACCAATTATTTTAAGATTGATATATAACCGACATATAACATTGTATAAGTTTAAGGTGTACAACACTTATATGTTGCAACATGGTTACCACCATAGCATTAGCTAGCACCTCTATCACGGCACATAGTTCTCATTTCTTTACTGTGGAGAGAACATTTAACATCTAGTCTCTTAGCGGCTTTGAAGTATAGAATATAGTATTGTTAACTATAATCAGATTAACTCTCCAGAATTTGTTCATATTTTAACTGCAAGTTCGTACCCTTTTGCCAACATCTCCTCAATTCTCTCACAACCCCCCCACTCTTCACCATCCCCAGACCCTGGTAACCACTATTCTTCTCTCTGTCTCTACAAGTTAGGCTTTTTTAGATTTCACATATAAGTGAAATCATACAGTATTTGTCCTTTGCTGTCTGATTTATCTCAGCACAATGCCCTCAAGGTCCATCCATGTTGTCACAAACGGCAGGATTTCCTTCTTTCTCATGGCTGAATAATATTCATAAATATATATATATATATATATGTCTATACGTACATGCACACAATGGAATTTTATACACACACACAAACATACATAGATACACATACATATATCATTATCTTATCTATTCATCTGTCAGCAGACACTTAGGTTGTTTCCATATCCTGGTCATTGACCACAGTAAACATGGGAGTGTGGACATCTCTTTGAGATCACGATTTCATTTCCTTTGTATATACACCTAGAAGTGAGATTGCTAGGTCATATGGTAGTTCTGTTTTTAACTTTTTAAAAAATTATAATTGACATAACATGTTAGTTTCAGGCATATAACATAGTAATTCAGTACTTTTATTCATTATAAAATAATCACCACAATAAGTCTAGTTACCATCTGTCACCATACAAAGTTATTGCAAGATTATTGACTAAATTTTATATGCTGTACATTATATTCTTATGACCTTTATTTCAGAACTGAAAGTTTGCACCTCTTAATCTCCTTTACCTATATTGCCCATCTCCCCCCATGCAATGAACATAGGGGTACATATATCTTTTTGAATTAGTGTTTTCATTTTCTTTGGATAAATATCCAAAAGTGGGATTGCTGGATTGAATGGTAGTTGTACTTTTAATTTTTTTGAGGAACTTCCATACTGATTTCCATAGTGGCTGAACAAATTTATTTTCCTACCAACAGTATACAAGATTTCACTTTCTCCACATCCTCACAAATACTTGTTATCTCTTGTCTTCTTGATGATAGCTATTCTAACAGGTGTGTATTTCCCTGATGATTAGTGATATTGAGCAACTTTTCATCTACCTGTTAGCCATTTGGTTATCTTCTTTGGAAAAATGTCAATTCAGTTCCTCTGCCCGTTTTTAAATAGGATTATTTGTGGGACTTTTTTTTGGTTATTGAGTTGTATGAATTTTTTATATATTTTGGATATTAACCCTTTATCAGATATGTAGTGTGCAAATATTTTCTCCCATTCCATAGGTTGCCTTTTCATTTTGTTGTTTCTTTTGCTGTGCAGAGCTTTTTAGTTTGATGTAGTCCCTCTTGGTTTTTGCTTTCCTTGCTTGTACTCAGTCCTGTTTAGAAGATAGATTCATCTCTAAATACTTTGCAGATAACTTGCTTCATAAATAAGTTTATCTAATGATACATGGGTGCCAGGCAATGTGCAAGGCATTTTACCTATGCTACCTTCAGTCCTGACAACCTTTTCTGAGGCAGATATTCTCAGTCCTAATTCACAAGTAAAGAAATTGAATCTCAAAGAGGTTAAATAACTCATCCCAGGTCACACAGGCACTAAGTGGCAGAAAAGAGATTTAAAGCAAGAAGGTATGATTCCAAAGCCTCTTTTGGTGATACTCCCAAATTTATATGCACACACATTATAATAAAATAAAATATAATGTAATATAATATAAATCATACCTTGCTCCATAAAGGATTCAAAGGGATTAACAAAAATACACATTATATTGCTAAGTAAAACAAATTAGAAGCAAATACAATAAAGCAAGAAGGAAAGGCAGATGGAGTACAAAATAGCATTCCATAAAGTCCTATTCCCCTACTCGTGTTGGGTTATGAACTTGACTCTGAGCTCATAAAGGAAAGGTAGTCTCTTAGGCTCTAAGGGTATCGTGTTACAGGGTGACATGGGCCATGTGAAGGCAGAAAGGAAGCAAAGTGGATGAAACGGTCTCATTTCCGAAATGAGGCCCTGACCTTGTCTCTATCCTTACTACAGGATGTCCTTTTGGGTTTGTGACTCCTGAATGCTGAGGTGCTAACAGATCTATCTGCACCTGAGACATGGAGAAGTGATGGGTGATACCTAAGAAGAACACTTGTTGCTCGTAACCTAAAGCAACCTGCATGGGATTATAATCTGAAGCCTGGGATCTTGTCTATTTGATTCCATGTATAATTTATCTGGCAGAGCACTATAGACAGAGTTTTAGTTAAAACAGTGTCATCAAATTGATGATAGTGCTTCAGGTTAATTGCTTTAAATCAAATGTACGATCATGTCCATCACACACTTCAACACTGAAAGTCCTTCTCTGATTTTTCGTTTGTTTTAAGGTTCATTAAATTTGGTTGGTTGAAACATAGGGAGGGCATTAGGGTGGATGATTTCAGAAGAGGAAGAAATAAAAAGAGCCATGGGAAAGAAACAAGGTAAACACAAAACAAGAAGTTTTTCTGTTCAAGGGCAAGGAAGTTATCTCACACTTAAAAAAATTCCCAGAGGAACGGGCTTCCCTGGTGGCGCAGTGGTTGAGAGTCCGCCTGCCGATGCAGGGGACACGGGTTCGTGCCCCGGTCCGGGAAGATCCCAATGCCGCGGAGCAGCTGGGCCCGTGAGCCATGGCTGCTGAGCCTGCACGTCTGGAGCCTGTGCTCCGCAACGGGAGAGGCCATAACAGTGAGAGGCCCACATACCGCAAAAAAAAAAAAAAAAAAAAAAAAATCCCAGAGGGTTTATTTGCAAGTTTCCTTATCTGAAAGTGAGGGGCTTGGTGTACTACTGGTGTTTGATGGAATAAAGATGGGCAAAGGGCATGATCCTCAGAATGCTATAGCCAAGCATCCACCCCAGAGGTAACCAAGCATCTTCCTCAGCAGCCTTGCATTTCATAGGTTGGCGTCATCTCTCATTCTCATCCTGTAGATGTACACCGTGAAGCTCAGCCAGCTATCTTCTAGCAAGGAGTTCAACCCAGGCTGGAAGGCATTTCCAAGGAATTTACATCTTCTGCCAACTGGATTACGTGAGTCATCTCTCAACAGCACATTCCAGTTCTAACGTTCATGCAGTGTTGTCAGGCATTAATAAGGAGACTGGCCTTGGTTTTACTCTGGGCTTTGTACATCTGCCACATCCATGTTTCCTAACTTCTTCTGTTTTTTTTTTTTTTTTTCTTTTTGGTGGTATGCAGGCCTCTCACTGTTGTGGCCTCTCCTGTTGCGGAGCACAGGCTCCGGACGCGCAGGCCCAGTGGCCACGGCTCACGGGCGCAGCCGCTCCGCGGCATGTGGGATCTTCCCGGACCGGGGCACGAACCTGTGTCCCCTGCATCGGCAGGCAGACTCTCAACCACTGCGCCACCAGGGAAGCCCTCTTCTGGGTTTTAGAAAATATTTGGCAGAGGCCATCCCATCAGCACTTGCTTTTTAAATTAAGATTGCAATAGTAACTTACCAATATGAAAATATGTCCCTTCCCATTTTTGTTGAAACTTGTTTGGTTAGTGCAAATCAAGGAAAAACAGGCAAAGAAACAAACGAAGTACCTTTTGAGGCTTCCTCATTTGCTGTGTGCCATAGTTTGTTCTCACAAGATTGACTTCTGGCTTCTCCCATAGGCTAGCTCAGCAGCTTGCCAATTCTTCAGCAGACCGTGCTTTGGTATCTCTGGGAACACGATGCAGTTAGGGCTCTTCCACATACTCTGTTCTGGGTGCTATTGTTTGTATTTCAGAATTTATAAGCAACTCAATAACTAGAAGCACATTTTAACCAAATGAGTTTTTTCAAAGGCAAACAAACAAAATGAGTCTTTTCAAAAAGAGATGGTATCAAACACAAAACCAATCAAGGCATATATGTATCCTCCAGCCTGTTTAGTCTGGGGGCTGTGTTGGTGGGTGGTAGATACACCCTGTGGTACCCACCCCTTAACCTTCCAGCCACTTTTAATTCTAGCTTACACCCTGATTTCCCTGGAGATCCATCTCTTCTCCATAATCGGTTCTTGGGGCTCTGGTGGAGCCCCAAGATGGTGGCTCTGCCTCCATCATAATTCCTGTCCATGGCAGTTGGTCCAGGGCTTGGCAAGCGGTCCATCAGAGCCAACAAATGCTTTTATCAGTAAGATTGTTTGTTTTTCAGTGAAAGACATCCAAAATGAGAGTGGCTTCGACAAGATACAGTTTATTTCTCCCTCATGGAAAAGTCCTGAGGTAGACTGTTTAGGGCTGATATGCAAGCTCTGTTCCAGATTTTTTTAAAAAAGAAATTGGCATACTGATTCTAAAATTTATATGACAATGCAAAAAGCCTAGAATAGCCAAGCACATTTTGTGGAAGAAGAATAAAGATGGAGGGCTTATACTACCGATTTTTACTGACTTCAAGACTTACTATAAAATCACAATAATTAAGCAGTGTTGTGTGGGATAAACCAATGGGACCAATAGACCAATGAGACAAAGTAGAGTCCAGAAAGAGACCCACACTTATGAAGTCAGTAAATTTTACACAAGCACACAGAACAATTCAGTAGGAAAAAAAAAAAAAAAAAGGAAAGTGTTTTCCATGAATAGTTCTGGAACAATTGGATATCCGAGTAAAAATATGGTAATACATCATATACAAACAATAATTCCAGATGGATTGTGAATCTACAATAAAAGCAAAAAGTATGAACTTCCAGAGAAAAAGAGACTATCTTTAAGAAGATGGGGTAGGCAACTTTTCTTAGACTATAAACGCTTTTAAAAAAGATAAAAATTAAATATAAAAAATAAATTACTTCATCAAAATATAAGGCCTGCATATCAAGAGACATTTCTAGGAAAATGAATAGAATTTTTTGGTCTCCATTTTACAAAACTTTGGCATAATTTGGACTCTTTAATATTTAACAAAATGTAGAATTTTTTGAACCTTGCTTCAAAAAGGTGTACTTTAACTTGCTTTCTCTCTTTTGCTTTCTTTTTCACTATTAAGCATAAACATTACTCTGTGGCTTTTACCTCTAAAACCCCAGATTTGCTAACTTCAGTATCATCAGAATATTATTTGCCTTTCTACATGTAAGAAGACTCAGAGCCAGTTCATTCCATCTATGCAATTACCTCTCTGTCTGTAAAGATCTCCACCGGGATTTCCTTGGAAATATTTCAGTGATGGCTTCATTTTGCAGACAAAGGAACCTGAGAGAATAAAATACTTCCTGGAAATTTGACAGTCTTGGTGTTGAAAAGTTAAGCACCATAAATTTAACAGATGCAAACAAACTAGTCCTTCTAATCCTGATATAAGAACATCCTCTGAATTCCTATTTGATTGCTGCTTCTGAGACAGGCCTCATTGGAAAGCATTTTCTGTCCTTAGGTTCTTTCTTTGCAATACCTGAACGTTGCCAGTTAAACCTGTAGGAGGATACTTTATGAATAGCTTTAAGAAATGGGGCCTGCACTTAGCACAGCAAGAAGATACATATTCTTTCTGAATAAAATTTCTTAAAATTAAAAAAAAATTCTTAAAATTTCTAAAATTCTACCTTTGCTGTGATTAAAACATAATAATGTTAAAAGGAAAGAGAGCTAGCAGATAAGGGAATAATAGGTGAGGAAAGAGAATGTCTTGTCTCCCACCGATGGTAGGTAAGTATGGCATCTGCTTTTCTAACAGGAGTTTGCTGACACTGCTATCACTTTGCATCCTCATGGTGGGCTGTGTTTTATGAAGGATTTTCACAGACACGGCATTATTCAATCCTATAAAAATGTTAGAATTCTGCTAGTTTATAATTATCTTCTGGTTTTATGTACCTTCTCCCCATATAAATCCTTCACAGTATTGTGATTGCTAAAGCCCCCTGAGTGGGAGCTTATTCTCATTTTCCCCCCAGTAACATTGATACAATTATATTTTAGCTTCATGAAGCTCTGTGGATTCTTCATGTATTTGACTGTGACCACCCCATGTCTGAGGTTGTCCAGAATCCATTCACAGTCCTCAAGTACCCAACCTAGGCAGTGTTCTGGAACTGGTATCCTGACAGAGAAGTCCAAAGGGACAGATCTTCCTTTTCTCTGTCCCAGGACAGACAGGCTTGGGCATGTGTCCCAAGCCTTGCAGACAGATGGAAGAAGAGGTAAGACTTCTTCCTCCCCAGAGGCTGCCTCTGGCCAGGTGATTCCTACAGTGAGGGTGGTCCTCGTGGGCCTGCTTCTACTGTCCAGAGCTACCTCTGTTCCCGTCTGCTTCCAAACCTGATTCTACAACCCTCCTGAAAATATCCTGTGCTCCTAATCTCCTTCCAACAGATTTTTTTCACTTGACATTAGCCAGAGTAATTTTTTTGTTGCCTCCCTCAAAGGACCCATCTATGTAAGTTCTCTTTTAGAAACATGAACCCACAGTCACCAGATCAAGTTTGTGGAAGTAGTTTGTTTGTTGGACTGAGAGGAACTTTCATAACAATACCCTGATTCCCCTGAGAAGAAAGGGGTAATTTGTTGGGAGGAGAGGGGTCTAGGATTTTTACTAAAGTAATGATATTTTCATTTCCATTCTTAAAGTTTCCCTACCAATCATAAAGAAGAACTAGGTTGGGCTTCCCTGGTGGCACAGTGGTTGAGAGTCCGCCTGCTGATGCAGGGGACACGGGTTCGTGCCCTGGTCCGGGAAGATCCCACATGCCGCAGAGCAGCTGGGCCCGTGAGCCATGGCCGCTGAGCCTGCGCTTCCGGAGCCTGTGCTCCGCAACGGGAGAGGCCACAACAGTGAGAGGTCCGCGTACCGCAAAAAAAAAAAAAAAAAAGAAGAAGTAGGTTGTATATATACAGGATATTCCAGAATTCTGATTTAATATCAAATAATGCATGAAACTGACCATTTCCCAAATCATCTAGATAATAATCGTACCTAGGATTTTCCAGGTGTCATAACCAGTGTTATGGTAAACACTATCCATTCATTATCTCATTTAATTCTGAAAACAACACAGTGAAATACTATTATTATCTTCATTTTACTGATGAAGAAATATACTCAGAGAGGTTAAGTGAGTTGCTGTTATGTGGCAGAGCCAGCATCCAAAGTAAGGTACCAAGCCACACTTTATACACTAACTATGCTACACTAATATAATAATTATGCACTGGATCATAAGACCTGTTTTCTGATTATACAGATTGTGGAAATAATTTTATTCTTAATGTTTATTCTTAGCTCCAACCACACATTTAATTAATAGATTTCATATTTATTTCATTTGTTTATAAAAATATGCTTCGCTTTTATGATTAAATGACTAAGTGGCAGGGACTATAACTTACTTAATTACATGTTGCTTAATTGGTGTATTAGTTAATTATATGGAGTTAAGTTTTAAAATTAAGTAATTGTATTTTATAACATGTTACAGTTCTGATGTCAATCATATTTCTTTGTTAATTTTGAAACTGTGACTCAAACATTATTAAATGTATAACTAGTTAATTTTAATACTAAAATTACTATAGGTTATTAGTAAGATTATACACACAACACACACAGCTCATATTTCTTAAAACATTTATTTACAATATATGCAAAATATATTAAATATTAAGAAAAATCTGAAAATAACTTCTAAAAGTGAGCCTCAATTTTGAGATAAGTTTGGAAAGTTTGTTATTTTATTTTAGCATTTCTTTGTCTTAGTCTTGGTCCTTTTATGTAAGCAGAAATGATTCTAGTTTGAAGAACCTATGGGGAGAAAATGACTTAACTATGTTGTCAGCTTCTTTAGGACAGGGTCATTGTTTTATAATCTTCATATGGAATAGCTCCTGGCACAATGAAGGTATGTTGAATTTGAATTTTGAATTTAAGTGAAATATGCTGAAAATTTCACATTAGCTATACACATTCATCTGAATTTTAGCCAGCAGTTGCTATCTTGCACAGGGGAATCATTAATAATGTTTTCAGTGAGATTATTTTGGTGACAGTACAAAATGAAATATTCCTTCTCCTTTGAGTTTTCTGTTTCAGTCATGCATGGCACAGTCTTTAGGCAAGTGTCTTTGATACAAATGAAAAGTATAGAATTTATTCTCATTAAGATTTCTGTTATATTATGGGGCAAGAAATTAATAAATTTAACTCTATCTTCTATTTTTGTAAGGACAAAGAAATCAAAACCCAGAGAGGTTGAATCATTTACTAATATCACACAGCTAGCTACTGCTTGAAGTGGCTATTGAATGTAGTGACTCTGGGACTCAGTTCAGTATTCCTTCTACTGCATCTACCACAAAACATATTAAATGATTAGAAAAGAAGTATTACTCATTATTGAGTTTAACACTCCCTGACTATTTTCTCAATTTAGACCCTGATTCAATGTATAGAATGCATAATGAAAGCAAAATTATCTAGTAGATTCCTTTAGGATAAGAATCCTATGAAATATATGAGGTATTTCCAACACTCAGGATGAGGAGAGCTCAGTTCTCTTACATACTGCTGCAGAATTATAAGCTGGTACAACCTTATTGGAGACGGTTTAGTATGAGTTATCAACAATCTTAAAAAATTCATTCTCTTCAATCCAGTAGCTTCATTTCTAGGATGCTATTCCAAGGGGGAAAAATACCCTGAGAAATGCACACACACAGGTACACACACATATACACGCACATGTATTTATCATAGCATTGTTTAAAACAGCAATAAATTGGAAGCATACTGAATGTCCATCAACGGGCGCTGGTTCTGATATACACTTACCACTGACAGGAAAAGAAAATGCAGGCTTTTAATTTCTTGGTAGCTAATTGGATGTTTTCATGAGGCCCTAACTTATTGGAGGGCAAAGGTAGTAGTGGGGTTAGTGGTGGGGGATTGGACTTTCAATGGACCATTGAATGGACTTGTAGTCTTATCCGTTTTTTTGAACTGTCTGGAAAACTCTGCCTCTTTGGGGCCAATGGCAAGTCTTTTGAGTTTCTTTCCTTTCCTTCTGCTCCTTTCCAACATAGCATCTAGGATGACTTTGTGGTGGCCAGGGATGGGAGGGGGGCTTTACATGACATCCTCTATATTCTTAGTGGTCTTTGTTCCCATTTGGTTCTTTTGGAGTAGTATTCCTGTGTTCTCTGTTGGAATATTTAGTCTCAGGTATTTGCTCTTGGCCTCAAAATGTGACCCCAATTCATTTTCCTCTTCTTTGCTAGTAAGCATATTAGGCATGTGGCTGCCCAGAGGGGACTTAATTTTCCAATGGTCCTTTGCAGGTAGATATGCCCTTGTGAGTAACAGAGTAGGACAGAAGTGATATTATGCCACTTCCATGCTGGGGCCTTAAAACGTTGTACCTACACTCCTCTTATTTTTCTTTCCTCTTCCCAAGGGCTGGAAAACTGATGTAGCTGTGACTGAACTTTGGCCTTGAAATAATGACTATGAAAGGGGAAAGGAATTTGGGTCTCCAAATGGCCAAATGGAGCTCAACAGCCCTCCCCCCACTCAATATTGTTATGGAAAAGAGAAATAAAAATCTTCATTCTTAAAGTCATTTCAGTTTGGAGTATTTCTTGTTTCCTTTATCTCACATCTTTTACATTTGTTTACTCCTTCATTTCAATGGAACACATTCTCTGATAGCTTTCTGAGAAAGAGTGCAGGAGGAAAGTTTTAGAGATATATCTAAAAATGTCTTTATTCTAGCCTTTAACTTTATACTTAGTTTGGCTGGGTATAGAAGTCTAAGTTAGAAATCAGTTGCCTTAAAATTTTTGAAAACTACTCCAGAGAATAAACTTCTAGTCCTTTTTTTCCTAGGGTTAGTGTGGGATATTTTTGGTTATGTGATCTGGGGAGAAGATCTAGAAAACTGACTTATTCTTAAAGTGTTTTTTCAGCCAATTTCTGTTATTTTACTGTTTTAATCTCCTCTCCTTCCCTCTCTCTTACTTTCAGAAATACTTGATGTGACGCATATTTGCATTCTTGGAGATCCTGCCATATAATTCATATTTGGTTCACATGCTTGACTTATGATTCAGTTTTCTAGGATCTGCTAATTCAGTTATCAGTCTTCCAACTGCTTTCTAGATTCAAAAGTTTAACTGCTCTAATGTTATCTTCCATTCTCCCTGTCTTTGTAGGCTTACATCTTTAAAAAATTCTTTTCTAACATTTGGTTGGTTAGGGAAGTGAGTGAAAATATATGTATATGATTTACATATACTTATTTACTAAGTAAATAAGTATACTTATTTACTTAGGTAAAAAAGATTTACCTAAGAATTTGGAATGCTTCCTCATTTTCTTACTGCTAGATTTTTGCTGTATTATAATTGTAAATATTTTATTATTCAAACTGTAGTATTAAAAGCATATTCAAAAACTATTTTCTTAATGAAAAAACAAAACTGTTTGAATGTATAAGCTTTTCAGCTCATGTTCTATTTCCCTCTTTCCAATTTCTGGTTGAGAAAAAAGAACTTGGAGAACTGTTACATCACTGAAATCAGGGATCTTGGATGTTTTATGAAGAACAATATTTTATTCTTACAGTCCTGAGGAGTACTGTTTTGGTTGTGTGATGCATTGGAACAGATCACACCATTCTCTCTCTCATCCTCTCTCTTCTGATCATGGCATATGAATATGCAAAAATAGATGGGATTGGGGTTGCTGTCCTGGATTGTGGAACCAAGTGAAATAGAACTAGAAATACCATGGTGAAAAGTCTGATCTCAGAAGTAATGCTAACTTTTCTACTGAAATAATGAACTGCAGACCCAACAACACTCTTTCTTTCTCTTCAGGAGCCAATGTGCCTTCTCCAAAGGCACCCAAGTGTTTGGAACATCACAGGCTGTATGTGGTTTTCGCAGTATTTGGGATGATCAGCCACCTTGGTGACAAATGCATTTGTGGGATGGTTTAGGGGTTCTAGAATTTCAGGGTGGGAGGAGCTTTTAGGAGATGTCCAACCTAGCTGCCATCAAATGCTGAGGTAATATCCATCACATGAATGCCAAGACATTTTGTGGGTGGAGATTGAAGACTTCCAGTGCAAATACATTCCTGAATATAGTCAGGTGAAAGTTGTCTGTGAGAACCACAGATTTCCCTTTCCAGGCTGCCCTTCTCTCTCCTGATACCCTAAGCGGTGGGCTTGCTCTTTGACTCAATTGAGCCTTCTAAGTAAAAGATCAAGAGTGTCAGTTGTACCATTTTGTGGGTTACATGAATTTTAGTTATGGCTTCCAGATCCCTGAGGCTTCGTTTTCTCATCTGTCAAATGGAGCTAGTGAAGAGCTGCTTAAAGAGTTGGAATGAATAAAAAAATGCTTAGCACAGAGTGTGGTAGCTGACACTATCCTTAAGGGAGAAATTTTGTGGCAGAAGTCTTACCTGCTTGCTCATGAACCTGCTACAGGGGTTTCTGCTTGCTTGCTAAGCTACCCTAGACTGCAAAAAGAAAATTACCAATCCAAATTTTGATGCATCAATTGATATGAGCCTTAAATATACTTCAGGATTCCTGGGCTACTTGAAAATGTGTATTTATTAATCAGCTTAGTGTAATAAAACATCTTTTCATCATAGGAATCGTGGAATCCTGGTGGAGAAGAGTACCACAAGATGAAGGGCAGGTCCAGGCTTGGATGATCAAATGCAAAGGTGAACACTTTAATCAATCTTGAGTTTGTTTTTTTACAGGTATAGGAAAAACAATAAAATAAATTAGGCACTTGAAATCAGGTTGTTATATATCCAGGAAAAACAGCTAAGTAAAAAGAGAAGCCAAAAATCCATCAGAGGGGTTATTTTATTTGCTCTGGAGGTGTCTCTGCACATTTACATGGAGTGAATAAGAGAGTGTCTTATTACACCTGTAATAGTTTGAATGTTTTTGTCCTCCCAAATTTCAGATGTTGAAATATTCACCCCCAATATGATGGTATTAGGAGGTGGAACCTTTGGGAGGTAATTCGGTTGTGAGGGTGGGATCCTCATGAATGGGATTAGTGCCCTTATAAAAGAGACCCCAGAGAGCTCCCTCACCCCTTCCACCATGTAAAGATACAATAGGAATCAGGAATCAGGCTCTCACCAGACACTGAATTTGCCAGTGCCTTGATCTTTTACTTCTCAGTCTCCAGAACTGTGCAAAATAAATTTCTGTTGTTTATAAGTCTATAGAATTCTGTTATATCACTCTGAATGGACAAAGACAATACCCAAAGGTAGAGCATATAGCAATATTTCCAGCAATCTTTCCAGCCTGAATATATATATTCTTATATTCTGATTCACTTGAAATTATTATTAGATTAAAAAATTGGAAATTATTGGGCTTCCCTGGTGGCGCAGTGGTTGAGAGTCCGCCTGCCGATGCAGGGGACACAGGCTTGTGCCCTGGTCTGGGAAGATCCCACATGCTGCGGAGCGGCTAGGCCCATGAGCCATGGGCGTTGAGCCTGTGCGTCCGGAGCCTGTGCTCCACAACGGGAGGGGCCACAACAGTGAGAGGCCCACGTACTGCAAAACAAAAAAACAAAAAACTGGAAATTATCATTTCATTGCTAATTTTAAAGAAATGAATGTTCTAATTACTAAAATGATGCTGGCTACATGACAATTAATCTTCTTTGTCTTTCAGAATTTGGTCCAGTGACACTAGCCTGTTTACAATAAGGAAAGTAGACTTTATCTTTGATTTAGAGGAGAGGCTATATTTTAGAAGACTCTATTCTTTAGTTTTTAAACAATATTTAAAGAATGTGGAGAAGTAAGCATATAAGTTAAGGGAAAAATCAACTTAATTATTATTTAGAATGTGATTCCAATTTTGTCAAGAATCTGCATTTACATATGAGCATAGAGGGAAAAGCTGAGAGTTTGTGCTACAAAATGTGTACATGGCTTTGATGAATACTTTACACATTTTTTGGATTTGTCATATTTTCTATAAGGAACATATTTTTTCTTTATAACCAGAAAAAATGTTGTTTATAAGAGAATTTTCTTTCTCAGTTTCTGCATCCATCTTCAAACACATTATTTTTCCATTTTAAGTTGAGTCCTGATTTTTATTAAATTAAAAACAAAGATTTTAATAAAGCCATTATAAGTTGTCCCTTGCTTTCATAAATTCTCCTTTGGGTGACATCTACACTGTTAAATTATTCTTGATTTCTTAAAATAAGATCCAGGACTTCCCTGGTGATGCAGTGGTTAAGAATCTGCCTGCCAATGCAGGGGACATGGGTTCGATCCCTGGTCCAGGAAGATCCCACATGCTGTGGAGCAGCTAAGCCCATTCGCCACAACTACTGAGCCTGCGCTGTAGAGCCCGCGAGCCACAATGACTGAGCCCGTGTGCCATAACTACTGAAACCTGCACGCCTAGAGCCCGTGCTCCATAAGAGAAGCCACCTCAATGAGAAGCCCAAGCACTGCAATGAAGAGTAGCCCCTACTTGCCACAACTAGAGAAAACCCGTGCACAGCAAGGAGGACCCAATGCGGCCAAAACATAAATTAATTAATTAAAAAACACAAACAAAAGTCAGCTCAATCCCATAGGAACATCCCATTGGATCAGAAAACAAACTTCATTTT
Organism: Orcinus orca; assembly: GCF_937001465.1. Classification (NCBI taxonomy): domain Eukaryota; kingdom Metazoa; phylum Chordata; class Mammalia; order Artiodactyla; family Delphinidae; genus Orcinus; species Orcinus orca. The sequence continues at coordinate 71,824,510 of NC_064560.1, forward strand.
CTTATTTTGGTGGCAATCAAAATGGTTTTGATCATGTTGCTGCAAAGACCAAGAACCAGTGCTGTGGTTACACATGGTGCTGAAGAGGATTATTTTATTATTGGGAGGATGATTTTATTGTGGGAGATGATGGAATATTAAAGCTAGAATGATCATGTGAATCATTCCAGAAGAGAGAAAAGCTTAGAAAAGTTGCCCAAGGTCTCATGACTAGTCGTCAGCTGACCTACCTGAGATATTCTAGCGTCTGTTATTCCAAACCGACTCCACAAACCATTTACTCTATTTCCACATCCCCAAATCATGTGACATGACTTGAAGGGCTTGTTTAGTAGAGGCTTCAGGTAAATAGTGGCTGACTTTTGTCGTTTTAAGATAGAGGGAAATCTTTCCTCAACAATCGTTTTTTCATACAAAATGTAAATTAATACTAACTCTCAGACAGGAGGAGAATTTTCAGTGTCTTGCCCACTTCAGAGGGAGTTACCTACTTATTTATCATAAGCAGTGAGTATGGTGGTTCAAAGCCAGTGTTTTTAATTCTGAAAATGAGTTCCTTAGTAACCTATGCTGTTTCAGTTAAAATTTCTTTTTCTTTCCAGCTCTTGCTATTTTATTTTATTTTATTTTTTTAACATCTTTATTGGAGTATAATTGCTTTATAATGATGTGTTAGTCTCTGCTGTATAACAAAGTAAATCAGCTATACAAAAACATATATCCCCATATCTCCTTCCTCTTGCATCTCCCTCCCACCCTCCCTATCCCGCCTAATTTACTCTTATAAAAATAACTCCGGTTCCAGCTTCAGAAGTCCTGGGTTAGGGTCCATTTTCCCCACATAATAACGGTATGAGCTTGTTCAAGTTGTTTAACTTCCCTGGTTATCCAACAATAAGGGGCTAAGTAATCACAAGGCATTTCATTTTTAAAAAGTTTTATACTTAAATTTGTTATTATCAAATGGATCTCCCAGTTATTTTAATTAGAGCAGCTTAAGTATTATGCTTCTGAAGTAGAACATTTTGTTTCCTCTGCCCTCTCTCTCACATACTGACATGCTGACACACACCATTCCTCCTCTTGTTATGAATCTGTACTTAACTCTAGGGTGACATGCTGCCATTCTTAATAGGTGCATATTAGGTGGAAGGATGAGTATCTTTTAAGAAGCAGTTGGAAACTCAGTTGGAAAAGCACAGGAAATATCAAAATGAGAAACAGCCGAGTTGGGACAAGAACACAGAGTGAAAACTAAATGGTGTCTGTGTAAGGTTCAAGAGGATTGGTTAAATTCGCATCATCAGCCTGCTTTCTTTGCTGTTGTGTGCATATCAAGGCCACCTCTTAGGACGGTGTGCAAGGATCCTGGGAAGACAGGAGAGAAAGGAAGGCTGAAACCTACCCCTTTGCTTGTGCCTGTGCTTGTGAGAGGGGTCACATTTTCCTAATTTGTACAAAGGTATCAGATGGGTTAGCGGTAGAGCTAGTCTACATTTCAGCAAAAACAACTGTGAGTAAATATTGAGTCACTGACAAAGAGTTGATTTTTGTTGTAGATTAAGCAGGGCAGGAAATACCTAAATTATAGCAGGGGTTTAAGTTAAATCAAGGAGGTGTATCCGGAGGTTTTGAAAGAAAAGGTGGACTGCTATCTTTCTAAGATGGTTCTAGATCCTCTATAATGCCGGTTTTAGGGACCCAGCAGACTTCTTTGAGATCACAGAGTCACGGCAACAGAACTCTAATGTCTTCATTTTTCCTGTTTCCTTAAACACAAGCTAAATTATGCTCACTATTGAGTTAGCAGAGTGAAACATATTATTACCAATTCACTTATATAAGGATGCTGAGATTCAGTGACTCTGAAATATCACGACAAATGTAGAAAATATAACCCAAAATGTACAATTAACACTTCATCTGATTTGACTTTTGTGAGTGGGGTCTGGGCGTGCATCCTCCTCACTAAGGGCCTAAAATGGTTGCAAATGTCCCTTGGCCCTGTTACTATCTGCCTCCAATCTTTAAAAAGGGTCCTTCGTGCCTGTTAGTTAGGAAGCAGGCAAAATAAGGTCAAATAAAAGTCAGACTAAGGTGGGCTGCAATTTTTCTTCTCATGCATTCCAAATTAAGAGGGAATGTAAGGGTTAACTATAAAGTATTCCACCTTGAACTCCCACACTCTCTTTATCTAGCACACCGTAATAAAAGATCAAGAGTTCCTGCTTATTATCTTATTTTTCCTGCTTGCTCCACCAGGCTAAGGCCCAGTCTGGTTATGGATTAGCATGGTGATCGATAGTAAATCCTGCTGTCTCTCTCGGCAGGGGAAAATGAACTCAAAATGCAGTCAAACTCTTATTGATCAAGAATATAGGTCTCACTTTCATTACGTCTGTCTCCTGATAACCCACAAATAATGTGATGAGTTGCTAATGTCTCTGATTTTCAATGGACCCTTCACCCCTCCTGTCTGCACATTGCAGCTTTTATTTTCATCTTGATACACACTCTGTGTAATTTATGGAGCACTAACTCTCACTCTCTTACCGTCAGACCTGGTCAATCAGAGGTAATCATATCCCTCTTCACTGGGGATGCGGCTCCAGCGAGTTCAAAATATAGTTTTCAAACATGCCAAGGAAATGCCATATGCAGCCGACTTCTTTTGGGGACAGAGAGATGCAAAGTCTTCTTGGTGAAGCAACACTCAGATTGGTGGTGACCTTCTCAGGATCTGATCTGCTTCTACTGAAGTAGCCCCTGACTTGGCACACTTAACCGTTCAAGTCTCTTGTATGGCTAATCTCGTCTCAGTTTCTGCTTCTCAGAGGACCTGATCTGATGCAGATTCTTTTTACCACTGTGAATATTGGCTCTCAGGGTGGGCAATGGCTGTGGTGTAGGAGAGGGTCCCCTTTCCCCTTGGTCACTTAACGACCTCAGAAAGTTTCTGTTAAATAGCTGTAGAAAATACCACAGATAAGTCTAGTAAAATGAAGGTGTTTCAAATATGATATTGTGTTGATTTCTTCAACTAAAGGTAGTGTGGTATGACAGAAACAACACAGCTTTTGAGTCAAAAGCCCTGTTTTCAGAGTTCTGGAACTTCTACTTATTTGATAGGGAACTGAGGCTGTAGTACTTGGTAAAAGCAGACCACTTCACATTTGTGTAGAAAATTTTCATCTGCTGCAAGTTAGGAGAGGAAAATGGAATCAAATCAGAGTTTTAGGAAAATAATTACTTGCAGAAGCAAAGTTACTTTTTGATTTGTTAATAGCTTCTTATGACTTTTTTTTTGTCTGAAACTTGTTGCTTGTTAAAAAGCAAAGTAAAAATAGAAAAACCCAGCTTCCATCATGCGTCATGTCAGGTCTCGAGTTTATAAAGAGGTCCTCAAGTATAAAACAGCATCCAACATGGGTATAGGACAGACTGTGCTGAACTTTATTATTTTCCACAGTCGAACTGTTAAAATCAAATTAAAGCTAGCAACAGTTGCTTTACCTCTCAGATCTAAACTAAGGGAATGCTCATCTAATTGAATCCCTTTTGTGAGGAAAGTCAGAGTATTTTCTGCTGACAATCTGATTAAAATAAATCAGAGTGATGCAAGTAAAGTCCTCTTTCCTGGAGGAAATACCAGATGACCAACAGCAACTAAAGTTATGAAATACTCTGCTTTTGGTTCAGCCGATAGAGTCTGAATGGTGTTTTCCAGCTCCAGTCCAAACAATTTGTACACCTGTTGAAAAGAAAATAAAATATGACAGTGGTACAGAGTCTGGGGGATTAAGGTGATTTGTACTAATCTCTTAAAGCTGAGGTAATTGCAGGTCTCATTTTCCTCTTTTGTTCTGCAGAGCCACATTTGAAATTTGACAAGAAAGTCCTCTCTCCCTCCCACTTTTTTTTTTTTTTTTTTTTGCAGAGGACTAGGTGGAAATTTCACCAGATTTCCCCCTTTCCTCTCTGCTGTGTCTCCTTTGAAATGCTCTGGTTTCCTTTGGCTCATGAAATGAGATAAAGGGAAAACCAATCCAGTGTAGACTTTTGTTTACTTGGCAGATTTAGGAACTACCCTGGAAGGCATGCTCTTTCGCTTATTGTTTTAAAAAAATCCTGAGATCAGAAAGCCTGCAGAATGAGAGGCAAGTGTGCTTGGTTTTGGCTGGTGAGAAAGCTTATACTTCTTTTGGTAAACATGGAAAGAGAAGTCACTCAACCAGTCCTTGTCCCCTTGTCTGTGTGTCCCCGGGGTGTGCAGTGTCATATACATTCAGGCTCTGATTTGCTATACTTCTCAGGCTGAACGTATGCTACTGAATACCTTTGATGTTGCCATAATTGTGTGTGTGATCTTCAATCATGGATGTCATCAAATTTTATTAAACTTAATATAGATAAAACCAAGACATTATTGATTAGTTCTGCCATGGAAACCTCCCAGGCTTCCTCGTAGAGTGGTTTTTTTCTGGGGAAGCTGTCTTTATCCTTTCGATAATACTCATGCCCTCAGAGTCAATGTGGCTTCTGAGTTTTCTTTTGAAGCCCACATCAATCATATAATTAAGACGTCTTAATACAACTATAGCAATCTCGCCATATTGCAAGCCATGCTTTCTGGTCTGCTGGTGTAATTCTAATTCATGCCTCTCTTTCATGTGGGCATAATTACTGCTGTTCTTTGTTTAGTGTTTTTCGTGGCATATTTTCCGTTGATCCAGATTTAACCAGATAGACCCTTATTTGGATTTCAACTTTTCTACCTTATTAATAAGAATAATTTGATTCTGACAAAGGAAACCGTCTCCTCTTTCCTTTCTCTAGACATCTTCTCAGCTATGCTCTCCATAAATGGTGTCTGGTTGTGTCCAAGTGACACCAAACATTCAGATGGAAGATGAAGAATTCGGACAACCTTCCAGACGTCCCAGGTGATCAGATGTTTAGTAGCATGGAGGAAGAGCATCCAGATCACTGACTTAAAAGCAATTATTTTTCATCAGGGTGTTTGGCATTAGGCAACCCATTTAATTTCTGACTTCCGCCCCTCTGTCCTGTTTTCCACTCTGTTATCCAATCTTTCAGTCTCTTTGTTTTTCTTCCCCTTCTTCTCTGTGTTCGGGTTGCACTTCCAATCCTAACAACTACTATGAAATTGTGGGATGGAAGGCAGGGAGGGGCAGAGTGGGGAGCACCATTGTGGGAATGAGCTCTGAGCAGAGTGGTGGTTCTGGCTGGGTTTCTAGTTAGTTGTATCTTTATGCTGTGGGACATACTACTTTGGGTCTCAACTAGGTATCTGCTTTTCTCAAAAAGAACTAGACCTACTTTCAGATGAAAATATTGAATCTCCCTGAAGAAAGAGCCCTTGGTCTTTGTCTGAATAGGGTTAACCTCCTGCTGAACTTGAAGAAAAAATCTAACCCTTCAAACACAAGCAATGGATTAATAATCTTTCCTTCTTTGTGTCTGGTGTTTAAAGCATACAGTTCTTAGCTTAAATAAGATCATAAAATATCCTCACCCTAGGTTCTTGTTAGAGAATTATTTCATGAGATGTTGGCAGTTCAACATCTGCTAGAGGTTTGTTCAAACATCTCATATTCCTCTAGAATTAAAAAAATAAAATTAGCCAGGCCATTTTGTCCATCTTCCTAGAGTCACACCTTCCCTGAATTGCCCATTAATGGTGTGAACCTAGTCACGCATGCATATCTACAAGGGAACATTTGGACAAAGTGTGTGTACTGCTTTATTAAAACTCTAATAGATAGTGACTTTTTCACAAAGACCATTTAAAAAGAACCAGCCCTACTTTCTGACGAGTTTAGTTTCCAGAAGAAGTTTTGCCACTGAAAACTGATGCTTAACTTTTCTTTTAGCAGAAAAGTAAAACGGTTCGGCCAATGCATGTCCTGTTGGATCTCAGCTACCAGGAAGCTATCTTTAATTTGTCATCCATGCTGAGCCTCTCAAGGATGTGAGAGCGTCTATTTCTTTTGCTGCCTTTGGAAAGCTGGTTTATGACCCTAGCTGCAAGTTAGCATTTTCTGAGCAGTTTTTAAGAAATATTGAAGTCTGAGATCCACCTCCAGACATTCTGATTTAATTAATTTTGGCTAATTTGGTAAACCCTTTCAGAAGCTGATAGAGTAAAATTACACAAGAAACAAACTATATTAAATTGTATGTTAAGAATAAGACAGAATATATATATACATATACATATACATATATACATACAGAATACAAATAAGCAAAGAAAATAAAAACAAAACAACTGGCAAGAGGGCCCTGGACATGCCACTTAACCTGCCTGGCTGTGATTCCTCATTGTAATTAAGGCCCCAGGTGCCTCAGGGCCTTACAGCGGTCTGGGCTTCCCTACCAGCCTTTCTCGGTTCTCTGCCTCTCATCCTCCAGTTGGCCCAATCTTTTGTGCCTCAGATAATTTTTAATTTAAAAAAATTTTTTTTATTTGCGGTACACAGGCCTGTCACCGTTGTGGCCTCTCCCGTTGCAGAGCACAGGCTCTGGACGCGCAGGCTCAGAGGCCATGGCTCACGGGCCCAGCCGCCCCGCGGCATGTGAGATCCTCCCGGACCGGGGCACAAACCCATGTACCCTGCATCGGCAGGCGGACTCTCAACCACTGCGCCACTAGGGAAGCCCTCAGGTAATTTTTTATGCCTGCTGTTTCCATTCTTCCCTTCTCAAGACCCTCAAATGACTTCCCATTCGCTTCTGTGTCATATTCAAATTATCACCGATTGGTTTCAAGACCTTTAGTCAGGCAATCCTTTTGTGTGTTACTTTTAATCTCTCCCCTTCCTGCTCCTTTTGTGGCCGTCAGAATCATCTTCACCAAGCGATCCTTGTCACTTTGTCTCTCTTTTCTTCTGAACAGCCGCTTGCTTCAGCCTATTGGAGAAAACTTTCCAGGTTATGCCCACCTGTCTTCAGCCATCCTTTCCATCATCCTAGTGTTTCACTCTTCTGGAAAACCTCAGCTACCTACTGGTGCTTTATAATCATATGACTGGGTTTTGCTGGCGTGAGGACATTCAGAAAGTCAGTGGGCAATTGTTCAGGGACCCATCGAACTCAAAATATGTAGAGGTGACCAAAAGAGAATGGGATTTAAAAAGCACAAATGGTGTCATTTGTATTCTCTGAACTCTATCCAGGTCACTTGGTGGTTCCCCCAAATCATTAATCAATAAATCAATTGTCCTCACTCTCCTCTTGCACGTTTCCTTACCACTACTCAGTAAGTCTTTAAAATGGAAATAGAATCCAATGCCGTAGATTTGAGGCTAATGTGATTAATTTCTTGTTGCAAAATATGTCAAAAAAGATCCAAGAACCAAATTGTTATTGTAACATGAATTCAGATCTCCTGAGATGGATTTTCTAGTTTCCAAATGCAATTGACAATGGGTCACCACATCTCCTGTTTTGAGTTTGTTTCCAAATTGTCCCTCAGATAAAAGGGGAAGAAAGAAATTCATCTTACATATCAAGTAGCCTCTAGACATCTTTCCTTACACATAGTAAGCATTTAATACATTTTTGGGGGATGAAGTAGAACCGTCCTTTAAACTTTTTTTGTCCCTTGGCCTACTAGTAGCAGGATCACTGGTTAAGGATTGTATGTGTGTATGTGTGTTTGTGTGTGTGTGCTTAGGGCACGTCTGTTAAAGCTCAGGCTATGGGGCTTCACACTAGATTTACTGAATTTTAACATCTGCTGAGGAATTTTTATGTACACTAATGTTTGAAAACCACTGCTTTAGGATAATATTCAGATGTACTCTGTTATAAATTTTATTCATAATTTATCAACTTAGATAAAATGGGTATCTAATTAAAGCCTTTTCCTACATTTTGCATCTCCACCGACATCCTATAGTATGCAGTTACTAAGACTCTGAGAAATTAATCTTGTACCAAATCTTCACCATTACTCACATTATAGGAATAAAATCAGAGTCACATTACAGGAATAAAATCAGAGTCACTTTCAGTGTGGTCCAGACTGTTAGTGAGCTAACTTGTATCTTTAGTTCTCTTTCAAGCCTGACATCCTATCCTTGACCATCAAGTGAAAGAAATCAAACAGCATACAACACCAAGTATTTTAAACAATTTTTAGTTCATAGAGACTTCATATTTTAAAAAACAATATATATAAATGACAATACATTCAAAGGTATACTGATTTGAAGCTAACAACTACCAACAACTACAATATAATAAGCATTAATATTAAGAAGGATGACAGTAAGGTTTCTGACTGTTCTGATAAAATGTTCATTTTTATGTTGTTCTAAGTGGATCATGATAGAGCAAATGTACCATCTTTATACCCATAGGGGGCAGTGCTTATCTTGTTTGCATTCTGGCCTATGTTGGGCCACCTGGGACCACTCCACATAGTGAAGGTACCACTGGGAGAATCACTTGGGAAAGAAAAAGAAGCCCAAAACACCACAGTCACACATATTTCCTCTTAACACCATGTCAATGACTTCACTAAAGCTTTATACCCCTTAGAGAGTCCCGTAGCCTACATGTGACACAGCCACCCTATGCTTTGGCTGCCTAACCCCTCCCTGGAGAGCTGACACGCTTATTGGGTATTTACATTGCATGCTCACCACCCGACTGGGAAATTCAGTTTGCTACTGGAGTTTAACTCTATCTATTTAAGGGTTTCTCAAAGACCTTTAAGGCCTTGGAAAAAGAGAAAGGCTGAGCCAAATATAGCTGCTTAAAATAAATGGTTTTAAAGTATATTTGATGAATTAGGAACTTTTTGAGTGAAGTGCCAAATGCAGGATATCTATCTATCTCCCTACTTACCTGTCTTTGGAATGGTATACACATCATGAGGTTATATTGTCAATATCAATAGGGAGAATCCAGTGCAAAGTGCTTAGCACTGTGCATGGTATGTAGTGACCAACAGACAACAGTTCCTATTATTGCCATCTTTACTGCTATTTCTACTATTAACTACATCTTCAATGTACAAAAACACAGTATCAATTGTCTAGTGTAATTTAAAACTGTGTTGGATTTCAAAACTGAATACCCGAAAACTTCAACTATTGGCTCTCAAGGCAACCCTGGATATGAACTCCACTGTTCCAGGAATGGGGTGCCCACCCACCCTTAAAAAAATTGAGTCTGTTGTCTGCTATAACTGGAGGAGCAGGCAGAGATTTTACAGGATGGTGGAAAGGGAAAGGCATCTTTGGGCTCTGGTTCTACGTGACTAAAAGTGGAAGTGATTCCCTTGATGTGGTATTAAACCACCAGAGGGGCAAAACCTCCTCTCTCCATGTATGTAGAATGACTTTCAATTCCAATGACTCCTTTATAGTCTTCTTTTATTTTCTTCAATGCATTGCTTTTATTTTTGTCAACAAACTGTGTCATTTACCATAGTAAGAAATCTCCTGTTATTCGAGGTCTTTATCAGAGTTCCTACAAATCAGGTTAATTGGTGATCAACAGAGCTTTTCTGCCTTTAATGAGGCCTAGTAGCCCAAGGCAAGGCCTACCTCTTGATAAGGGACTTTCTTTTTTCTTATTCTGAACTCTTTGATCACTTAAAAAAAGAAAAAAAGAAAAAAACCCAGGAAGAACAACCACCGGGAATGTCATTGTTTTTTAATTGCCTGATTACCAAATGTTGGAGATAAAAGATAGATGTTCTCAATTAATAACATTTACATAGATTAGCATCACTAACAAGCCTCATTAGTAGCTGCTGATTTTTGTTTAGATGGTGTCCCATGTCATTTGCTCTCTCTCTGGTTGTGCAATCGAATGCACCTTTAGTATGACAAAACATTGCCTTCTAATCTATTTCCGTTAATCAAACAGTAAGACATTTTAATACCCAGCCAGGTTTTTAATTAAGTAAAAGTTAATATTACCTAGTGTAGATTTAACAAAAGGTTTTATGTGTTAATAAAGTCCAGAAACTGTTTCTAAACTCTGGCTATATTTTATAGAGCCTAAACACCATCATCGGGTTAATCACAACACAAACATCTGCAATCACATAGATGAGCATCATAGAAATATAGTCCTTTTACTGAGTGCCTGCCATGTGCCTCTCACTTCACACATATCAACTCCTTAATCTGCCAGCTATGCTGTGAAGTGGGGAATATATGCATCACTACTGTACACACAAAAATGGAGACTCAGGGAGTTTAGGTGAAGTGTCTGAGATCACTTAGACCCAGCTCTGAGTTTTAAAGTCCATGTTCATTGCACTACGTACAGCTTTCCATATGCATCCAGAAAAAGAATTCATTGATATTCCGAGCAGAAGCAAGTGTTCAGAATAGCCTACAGCTAACCATGAGTCATGTTTTAAACTTCATCATTCTTTTTTATTTTATTTTATTTTATATTTTATTTTTTTAACATCTTTATTGGAGTATAATTGCTTTACAATGGTGTGTTAGTTTCTGCTCTATAACAAAGTGAATCAGCTATACACATACACATGTTCCCATATCTCTTCCCTCTTGCGTCACCCTCCCTCCCACCCTCCCTATCCCACCCCTTTAGGTGGTCACAAAGCACCGAGCTGATCTCCCTGTGCTATGCGACTGCTTCCCACTAGCTATCTATTTTACGTTTGGTAGTGTATATATGTCCATGCCACTCTCTCACTTTGTCCTCATCATTCTTAAATCAGTTTATAACAAGAAATAGAAAAATAACAACTACAACTAATCAATAAATCAATATGTTCTGTAAATAGAAGGATTTGAGATATCTAAATTTATGATCTATGAATATCAAAAATCTAAATAAAGATCACAAAATATGTACAAATTTTATGTCATTATAAATTGATAGGTATACTACGTCAAGAGAGGTTTTCTCCTCCAAATATTTTGGCTAAAATATAAAATTATTGTTTTTTACATCTTATGGGATAAAATATATGTCTAATATCATGATAAATATTTCAGGCAGGAACAAAATGTCTTCAGACTCTAAGATACCTATTTATATTTCTTACAAAAACAAATATAGAAGCCACAAAATGGGTTAAGAAACTATCAATAATTGATGAAAGCTTCAAGGGAGGGACACATTTCAAAAGACCCAAGAAAAAGACACCCTAGTATAGATCTCAATTTTAAAAAATGTTGATATTGGTGGTGCAAAAAAGGCGGGATACAGATTTTTCTACTACTGTTTCAAGAGGGTCCTGATATATACCAGCAACTCCGTTTAAACTTAACAGATTAAACTTCATAAGCAAAATATCATGTCTTTTTCTAAAGGACATAAGGTCTTTTTATTTTATTTATTTTGAAGTAGGATTTATTTATTTATTTTTTGCAATCATAAGAGGAGAAATGACTATTCTGAAATCCTATGTCCCAATCTTATAATGTTTTCTATTTGACTTTATAAAACCTAAAATGAGTAGCTTGAATGAGAAGAAAGCATATGCTTCAAAGTGGGCATCTGGTCCATTGCCCTTTTGTAGAGTTCAGTTTCGGGTGGTTACAACACATTAGTGTATTTCCTTCCTGCTGGCAGCCTCTATCAATGATCACCCTAAAACAGCTTTAGCTAATTAATTTTCCTCTCTTCTTTTTTCTCTCCATTCCTACCATTCTATTCAACTGCTCTTCTTAGGATCACTGATGAACTCCAAAAGACAATGTCTGACTCTCTCTCTGTGTCTCTCCCTGCCTTTGTTTTTCTTGACCTCTTGGCAGTGTTTGACATAACTCATCATTCTCTCTCCTTGAAACACTTTCTTTGGCTTCCAGGCCACTACTCTCTGCTGGTTCTCTTTTTCTGTTCCTCACCTCTAAATACTGGTGTGCCCAGTAAGGGCTCAGTCCTTAGCCCTCTTTCTTTTCTTTTCTTTCGCAGTACGCGGGCCTCTCACTGTTGTGGCCTCTCCCGTTGCGGAGCACAGGCTCCGGACGCGCAGGCTCAGCGGCCATGGCTCACGGGCCCAGCCGCTCCATGGCATGTGGCATCTTCTCGGACCGGGGCACGAACCCGTGTCCCCTGCATCGGCAGGCGGACTCTCAACCACTGCGCCACTAGGGAAGCCCCCCTCTTTCTTTTTATATACACTTTCCTTAGGTGATCTCATTTACTGCCATGTCACTAGGTACTATCTAAACCATTATTCTTTCCAGGTTTTTCTCTCCAGCCTTGACCTGTCTTCTGAGCTCCAGATGCATTATCTAGATGCTTGGATTACAAATCTTCTCCCGGCTGTCTAATAGGGATCTCAAACTTAATGTGTCTAAAACACAAATCTTGACTTTCTGCCTCCATCCTCGACAGCCCCCACCCTATCCTTCTCCAATCTTCCCTGTGTTAATAAATGGTACCACCATCCACTCAATGGATTAGACAAAAATTATATTATCCTTGATTCTCTCCTCTCCTTCACTTTTCTCCATATCCAATCTGTCCAGCAAGCCCTATCCCCTCTACCTTCAAAATTCACCCAGAATTGGACCATTTCTTGCCATGCTAACCACTAGCTTCCCAACCTGGACAAGAAGCAAACAACTACAGTGCCTCTTTGGCCTTAATTTCCAGCTTCCACTTTTGTCATTCTATAATCTTTTCTTCATATAAAAGAATGAACTCTTAAAGATGCAAATTAGTTCAGGTTTCAGCTTCTTCTCTGATGGCTTCCTATCACCTGTGGAGCATCCCTTCTTGACCCCTTCAATTTCTCTCACCACTTGCCCAATGATTGCTGTACTCTAGCCTCGTGACATTATTTCTGTGTGTTGCTCAAACTGACCAACCTCTGCTCAGGCGACTCTTGTAGTCTTTCTTCTTGCCCACTCTTTCCTACTGTTCAGAAATCTGCTCACTTCCCCAGGGACTCCTCCTCTCCACCCCCAGCTTTATTGAGATATAATTGACATATAACACTGTGTAAGTTTAAGGTGTACAACACGTTGATCTGATATGCTGATATATTGCAAAATGATTACCGCCTTAACATTAGCTAACACCTTCCACACTTCATATAATTACCATTTCTTTTTTGTGGTGAAAACATTTAAGATCTGTTTTCTTAGCAACTTTCAAATATATGGTACAGTATTATTAACTATAATCACATTGTACATTAGAAGCCTAGAACTTATTCATGTTATAACTGGAATTTTGTACACTTTGAACAACATCTCCCATTCCCCCACCCCAGCCTCTGGTAATTACCATTCTACTCTCCGGTTCTCTGAGTTCATTTTTTTTAGATTCCACATGTAAGTGATACAGTGGAATCATATAGTGTTTGCCTTTCCCTGTCTGACTTATTTCACTTAGTGTAATGACCTCAAGGTTAATCTGTGTTTTCCATTTTCTTTTTCCATTCATCCACTGGCAGACACTTAAGTTGTTTCCATATCTTGGCTATTGTGAATAATACTGCAATGAACATGGGACTGTAGATACCTCTTTGAGATCTTGTTTTCATTTCCTTTGGATATATACCCAGAAGTGGGATTGCCAGAACATATAGTAGTTCTATTTTTAGTTTTTTGAAGAACCTCCGTACTGTTTTCCATAGTGGCTGCACCAATTTACGCTCCCAGCAACAGTGCACAAGGCCAGACCATTCCCTCTTTAGTCCATCCTCTTACTGTGCTTCATTTTCTTTATGATATTTATCACTATGTTACTTTTTTGTCTATTCTTACAACTCTAGTACCTAGAATAGTGTCTGGAATGTAGTATGTGCTAAATAAACATACGTTAAATGAATAACTGAATGATTGCCAAGTTAGAGGAGAAGAAATTACTATACGCAGAGGTTGAAACCTCCCTGAAGTTTTTGTATTACAGAAAAGCTTACTATGCACTTACCTCTTCTGCCTTGATGGGCTCAATCTAAGCCCTGGCACAGGGACTGAAGCTCTGTATACCCTGGAAAGAGCCCCTGTAGCTACCCTGGCTTCACAGCCTTGAAAACCACTCAGGCTCTGCCTCCTGCCCCTTGATTTAAAACCCTCTTGAATTTGTGATGCTGTGAACCTGGATTCTCTTTTCTATCTGGTCAGAGGGGCAATAGATTTGCTCTAGGAACTGAGCAGATCAGCTTCTCACACTCCAACCCAGTAGAGCAGTTCAGACTTGTTAGCCTTAGTTGTTTGTGTGTCTCTCTACCTGGCTTTATGTTTCCATATGGTTAGACTTTTACATTGATGGATCTCACTTCCATCCAGTTAGAGAGATATGAAAATACGCTTGGATTTTTAACCTGCCTTACAGGGTTCCAATGTTAGCCTTGATTGAGGCAGTCATGGTATGGCGTCTATGTACAATGCTTAGTACTCAATTTTTCTTTATTAGTGAATATTTGGGCAGATTCTTGCTCTAAATCTATCATAAAATATACTATTACTTGTTTTCACTCTAAAAGTTTGTCCATAAACATTAAAGTATATTTTGATTGTAAATGAAAGATCATAGTTTTCAATACATGCTCATTTTAGAAAAAAAGCCAAAAATCAGAAAATAGAAGGATTAGTTCCATTTAGTCTCACTATATGTAATCACTATTAATAAAGATGTATATTTCTGATTCTTATTTTTGCTATGTATTTGAAACATAATTGTGATCTTATGAGACATATATAAGAGAAGAGAAAATAACATTTACTTTTTCTGATCATAAAAATAATACATAATTATTGTATAAAATTTGGAAAATAAGTGAAAGAACTTATAAATCTATGTTTTTAGTTATAAAAGTTGCACATAATCATTATAGATATTGGAATATTTTATAAAACAAACATAAAAGTCATCTTGAATTCCACTCAACATAATAATTATTATTTACATTTTATATATGCCATTCCAGACATTTTGTGTTGTGTATATTTACATATATATACATATATGTACATATATATAAATTATTTGAGCTGTAAAGGAGAACATACCTTATATATAAATGTTTAAGCATCATTTGTACAACAAAATCCATGAGTCCTACTCAGAGATGACATGAAGAAGGGCTAAATGACAGAAATATTTCCAACAGGTAGTTTATCTTTTCAATTAAAAAAAAGCTAATGAAGTGGCTATACAATATGAGGTTGAAAACTGCAGCAAATCATGACTCAAATTCTTTGGCAGTGAAATTAGACAGTCTATCCTCAAGGTAATTCTTTTTTGTGATTGGGATTTTTTTTTTTTTTGTCTAATGATTCTCTTAGCACTTTTCATCAAGCTGTTGAGTCATTATTGGATTGTGTGGTTTTTTATTTTAGACGTAAAGTTTTTTTGAGAAAATTATAAGATGTATCATATTTTCTAAAATTAAAAACTTCTACAATGTTCTTTAAGGCAGCAACTGGTCATTTTCACTTTTGCATTCCCAGGACTTAGCTGAAACCTGGCTCGATATATGTTTATTGAAATGAATGAGTCAAATAAAACATCATTTGTAAAGTGCTGTTGATATCTTTATTGTCCTCTTTTTAACAGTAAAATTAAAGTATATTGATTGCCAAATTTCAAGCAGTACAAACATATTAACTCAGAAGGTGAAAATACCTGTAAAACTGAATCACTGTGAATGCTTTTGTCTCATTTCTTTTAATTTTTTCCACTAACTAAAAGAGATGTCCCTAAGAGCCATACATTTTTAGCTCTGAGCATCTGGGTAGCCGTGGCTACCCAAGTTCACCAGTAGGACTTTTGCATGAACCCACTGGCTTCGACATCTCATCTCAGGGTCCTTGGGTCAGAGAATAGATCACTGCCAAAGCACTTAGGAAACTTTTGGCCCAGTTGCTTGGCCTAGACACAAATCTCAGGTTCCTCACTTGCTTTTTCTGACCCTAATATTTCATTTGTACAAATACTCTTTTTCTACTAAAGAAAAAAATATTATTTTTCAATCAATGAGCTTCTCTGGAAATAACACTGAATAATAAAACTAATAATTAAAAAAGATATGAAATCCAATTGATATAATCACTTTGGTGGATGTTGGATTTGATATTGGTACAATAAATCCTCTTTTTAGTTTTGTTAAATGAAATAAGTAGTTTTTGTGGTAGATGTTATACCCAAGATCTCTATATATTATGCAGACTAGAACACATATGTACAACACTCTGACACTTAAAATTAGCTTGCTTCTTTACTTAGTTATCTAATAAACACAGCAATCCTTATTCTCAAACTATAGTGTCAGAGGTCGATACAGAAAAACATTTTCTAATTACTATTTTATTGAATGAGCAGTTGCTAAAAAAAAAAAAAAAAAAAGGAGGTTTTAAATTTGCCACACAAAGAAATATCTACCTGGAAAATAAAACCATACAATCTTCTAGAACCTCAAGAAGCTAAGTGATTTGCCTAAGGTTACCCAACCAAGATTAGGACCCAACTCTCCTGGCTCCCAGACAATTGCACTTTTGACTCCACCACTGGACTAGTTGCATAGGTAATGGTTGTTAACTAAGCCTTGAAAATTCCTGGATCCATCATCAGGTTCTCTAACGTAGGTTGTGGTCCCAAGCTAAGTATCTTCATGAACCCATTTGAGAAAAGGATTAAACTGGCTGACAAGTTTAATGCTGTTAAAAGATATTCCTTTTATTAAATAAATTCTACAATTTTGTGTGGGTGTCAAAACCCAACAGATTGGACTACTTATGTCATCGGTAGCTGTAGTTTATCAGTTGCGCAATGAGATGAACATCTTTTTATAACCTTAGCCTCATCAACTTCCCTGTGACCAACCCACCCCAACAATTCCATAATATATGAGTGAGTCGTTTATAATATTCTATAATGTATTAATCTGGATTTGTAGACTCAAATAAAAAATTCAGTTCAAAAGGAATCACTTTACTATAATGTGTTAAGCCTGGTTCTGAACAAACTATGTCAGGAGTTGCTGAATGAGTCTTTGTGATGGTCCTGGGTTGGACCTCCTAGCTTTTTCTCATACTAGATGTGTGACCTGAGAGGGTTACTCAGATTCCCTAAGTCTCAGGTTCCTCACCTGCAAAGTGGGAGATTAATGATACCCAAGTCAGAGAGTTATGGTGAAGATTAAGTGAGATATGGTGTATAAAAGGCTCAGTAGTTTCTTCCATATATTTTTCACTCAATTCACAGTAGCTACTAATAAATAACAATGGGCAGCTCAGGATAGCCAATAACTAGTATTAATACCATTAAGTATTAGGATATATGAGACAACTCCAGACTGCAACTTACTATGGAGACACCGGTAGAAAAATGTTCTGGACTGAAAACTGATCATAGGGACCCACTTCCTATTGATTCTATCATCTGTGGGATTAATGGGTTCTATCATCTGTGGGATTAATGGGATTCTATCATCTGTGGGATTAATGGGATTAATGATTCTATCATCTGTGGGATTAATGGGATTAATCATCTGTGGGATTAATGATTCTATCATCTGTGGGATTAATGTTGTTGATTCTATCATCTGTGGGATTAATGGGTTGTTGATTAATCTGTGGGATTAATGGGTTGTTAACTGATCATAGGGACCCACTTCCTATTGATTCTATCATCTGTGGGATTAATGGGTTGTTGCTTTTTGGTATGGAACACCGAAACTTCCGGTCTCTATTCTCTCCCTCCATTTTTTTTGTGTTTGCAATTTACAGAAGCTAAATTATAATTAAAGTTAGCTGGAATAATTATTTTTCTTTTCTAGGCACGGTGGCCCTCTACTCTGCTATGCTTTCAGAACACTAATGGCCCAGACATCTGTGAGTGCTCACAGGGCACACTTCCACCCATTTGCCTGATAAGAGTATTCAGTGATGACACTGGATTTGGAGGTTGGAAATCTTGCCTCAGGCCTTGGAACTAGATACACTCAAGTCACTTGAGTATGAAATTCGTAAATCTTTCAACTTATTTATCCATTAGTTTTGGATGTTTGGAAAAACATTGCTAACTTGGCAAGTTTTCTTAGAAAATCAGTACACTTAAAACATGGCTCTGAGTATACTGGAATTAAAACAAACCAAAAAAACCAAAAAAACCCCAGAATCACTCAGAATGCTGAGAAATGATCCCAACAAAATACAAAGGTTTAATTTCATCAGGGAATTTCTAATTAATGATGTTTGAGTGGGTTTTAAATTCCCCTAACCACATTCCCACCATCCTTACTCACCATTTGGGGAAGGTTTAAGCCTTAGGGCATCTTTTAGATGAATACTAGTAGCCACATTTATGCAGAATAGAGCAGCACCAGTAATGCAATTATAGCAGAAAAGAAACCCTGCATTCCCAGGATACTCACTCAAACTCCATTACAATGTTCCATCCATGTTTCTTTGTTTCATTGTATTAAAAAGTAATAGTAAATGGCTAACACACAGTACAAGACAAAGTCTTCATTTAATATTTCCCTTGGACAATCAAAGAGGAAACTTTCTTGTTTCCATGTGGGTCATGTTTAGCATTGATATGTGCAACTATTTTTCTAATCAATGATTTCCACAGCAGGGAGGAGGCTGTCTTGCCTGTAAAGCTACATTGGGCTGATCCTTCAGTAACAAACCTGGGAAAGATGCATTCAGTTAACTCTGGAATTCTGTTGTGAGGTGCAAGAGATTATTTCTAGAAGGGTCTTAGTGTCCTTGGAGAGCTGATTCCCCTCAGCAGGGTGAGCAGCTCACAAATACAGGTCAATTCACTCACAGTAGGATTAGGTTTCTATTTTGGCTGCCAAGACTCTCTGAACTGTCTCGCTACGCTGGTGCATAAGTGTGTGTGTGGGGGTTAAGTTATATGGAGACCCAGTAGAAAAGAGATTATAATGAAGATGAAAAGGGAAAAAGGTGCATGGTAGTTCAAGGGGTTACAAGCCATAGGAGGTATGTCCACAGACTCTCCCACGCTCTAAACATCTCTGTAGAAGCGCATGTTTGGAAATTGCCACATTTATTATTTTAAGTTTCTATGATTTCTGGTTCAGAGACTCTGGCTTTGTGACATCCTAAAAATTGTCTTTATTTTATTGCAAAGGTGCTGTGAACTTCTTAAAGTAAATTAAAATTCCTTAATACATTAGCTATATAATGTATATATGTCCCTATGTGCTCTTAATCTTAATATTCTAGAAGGATCTATTCTTTTAAAGCCATCTAAGACTAATAAGTCATGGTGGCATCATAAAAACTGGGTAACAAGTAGTTCTGATATAGAGAGATTATTGAAATGGTGATAAAAACCAAGACTGCAGTAGGCAATTACAGGTTTCAACAGTGCTATTGTTACCGAATGCAAGTTTGTGTGCCGGGCACACAGTGAGGTTAAACAAACCAAAACGTCAGAATTTGGAGCAGAGAAAGGTTTATTGCAGGGCCAAGTAAGGAGAGCAGGTAGCTCATGCTCAAAACACCTGTTTGGTTTCACTATGGCTTCAGAAGTGTGAAATGGAATTAAAAATACTGTGAGTGGAAAAATACTATTTAAACACATATGCATATATATTTCATGCTATGAAAAAATAAGACACATCTGTAGAATATTTATTAAGAAGAGTTAATAATAACAAAGGAAAGTTACTCAGAGCCTATAAGATCTCCTACCTTCCATTGCATTACACAACTGTACTCCACCAGGTTTAAAAGATGATGTTTTATAATACCAACATTTCCAAAGATTGCCCAAGATCTGGAAACACCAGAGAATGCTCTAAAGATTCAGAGTCATGGGCACCACATGTCTTGGAAATCCTGACTCAGTAGATGCGATGAGATTGGGAAATGGGCACGTTTCTAGAAAGTCCTAAAAATGATGGTTCTGATATATAGTTGGGCTCAACAATTCTGGGTCTTGCCTCCTGCCACCAAAAAATTCAAAAACAAAGTCAATCTAAGCAAGGTTGTTCAATAAGAAAATTAGGTACTTATATTTGTTTAACAAAGGACTTCATGAAGCTTGGAAAGTCTATTTCAAGAGATCCTCAGAATAGCAAAGTAGTTATTTATAGTGACCAGTGAAATTATGCTTTGTATGATATCTAGGTGTGAGTGACATGAGTTGTTTGTTAATTTAGAAAGCAGTACATTGTTGGGTTACTCCTTGGGTAGGCCATTTTTTCCCCTGAGTTTCAGTTTCCTCATCTATTGGGAGGAGGTTGGTCTTCTTCTGACACCAACCAGCAATGATTCTAGGGGTTGACGATAACATACTTTTTTAATGATGGAAAAATGTAAAATAGTGGCTGAATTTACCCAGGCTCAGATTGGAAGAAGATGTTCCTATTTTGAAGGGAAAATGCCTTAAGAAGAAGAAGAAGGAACAGGGAGAGGTGAAGGAGGAGGAGGAGAAGGAGGAGGAAGAAGAAGAGGAGAGAAAGGAGAGTATGCTAACAGTGTATTGAGCACTAACTCTATGCCAGGTCCAGTAGTAAGCACTTTGCTTAAATTAATTTTAATCTCAATGCAGATCCTAAGAGATTAAGTGGATCTATAAAATGAGAAAACCAAGGTTTAGTAAGGTTAATCTATGTTCCTAAGGACACATGCTAATGAGTGACAGAGTGGGAATTCAAACCAGGAAGGATGACACTGTGCTCTGAACCACATTATTTTTTGGCGTCAAAAATACATACATTTGGGCTTCCCTAGTGGCGCAGTGTTTAAGAATCCGCCTGCCAATGCAGGGGACACGGGTTCGAGCCCTGGTCCGGGAAGATCCCACATGCCGTGGAGCAACTAAGCCCGTGAGCCACAACTACTGAAGCCTGAACACCTAGAGCCCGTGGTCCGCAACAAGAGAAACCACTGCGATGAGAAGCCCGCGCGCTGCAACAAAGAGTAGCCCCCGCTCACCACAACTAGAGAAAGCCCGCACGCAGCAATGAAGACCCAACACAGCCAAAACAAATAAATAAAATTAAAAAAAACAAACATACATTTGACATTGTAGATTGGATTCAACACATAACTAGAGACACTGCCTTATGCTCCCTTCAGAAGATGATACTGCTTATTTTGAAGGAAATACATAATTATTTTTTCTGAATTTCTCCTCTCCCCATCCCCTTTTTAATACTTCAGAACTCTGGGAGATGATAAGGTTTGAAAGCCATGCCTTGTTTGAAGTTTACCAACTTTGTCTCAAGTATCAGTCTTTTTATAGGGCACCTTGCTGCCAAATGGCTTAAAAATTTTTCTTTCCATCTGTGATGTGTTACTCACTATGGTTGATCATGAGCTTGTTAAGCTTGACAACTTTCCTTTTGATAATTATACTGTAATTATGGTTCCAACAATTAAAGAAGTCAAGGCATTAAATAACATAAGCACCATTAAAGAGGAAAAAATATTTAGTTAGATGACTATCCTTTCTACTGTTACTTTATTTTCAAGTTCTGTGGAAATAGGATCCCTGCTGTTTGCAGTTTCTGGTTATCTTTATCCCCCTCATTATAAATTCCTCTTACCCCACTCCTCTTAATCATCCCCAGTGTCATGTATTTGGAAGCCTGGTTTTATTGCACATTTCACTGTGGATTCTAGGTGAAGACTTAGCCAGTAGCCAAGGTCAAGGGTATACCTTGTGAACATCACAGCTGCATCTCACATACAGGTTATGCAACAGTTACACTTCAGTGTCAGAGTTCATTGAGAATTTCCATAAATCTGATGGGTAATGTGCCAAATGAGATTAGAGAGGGCTTCATGTGATCACAGTCAAATGAAAATATCTTATGTTAATTTCCTAGTACAAGCTTGAGGCAGGTAGTTAATACTTTTTGTGAAGAGCTAGAGACACACACAGGGAGGATATACAAGCTGTTGTCTAAATAGAAAGATGAAGCATGTGAAGTTTCTAATAGAAAATAAATGTAGACGCTGGTATTTGCAGAGTTTTGCTGTTAGGTTTGAGTCTTTTCCCTTGTGTTTTCTACATTATCTGTTGACTCTTACCCTAATTCTTACCCTAAAACACATTTTTCACTTAAATCAATTTTATAGGTTGCATTTGTATATTTAGATGTCAACACATTCTTCAAGTTATTTTGTTGCAAAATAGAAAACAAGAAGGACAAAAGAGCCTTAGCAAATGGAGGGCTGTTTACAGATTTAATCTCCAACTACTTATCCATACACACATTTTTCTTTTAAGCCTTGACCTGAATCAACCCAATTTAGAAAAGTACATTTTAAACCATCCATCTTGGAATTGATACAAAACATTGGCTCACTTATATTTGAAAATAAAACAACATTAATATTTTAAGGCAATTGTAAGAAGAGGACTTAAGAAAACAGACCTGTCAGCTATTCCTGGCCTGCTGGTCACCCAACACCACTGAGAACACAAAGTCTTAACTTTAGTCTTCTGTCTTCATTGAATATGCTGAGAAACACCCAGATGTAAATACAATTCAAAAAATAAATGCAGGAGGTTGAAGCATCTATTATTGATGATCAGGGGCTGTTTGTATTACAGAAATTTAATTCAATCATACATTTATTGAGCACCTACCCTGTCCCTCACAAGGTCTCTGGGATTACTGATGTTGGGGATAACCTCAAGAAGAATCAGATTACTTATGCTGAAAGCCTGTAAAATCTCATTAGGGCTACAACGTCTTCATGAGAAACAAGTAGGAAACAATACCAGAAGACTCATGATTAAATGATGAAGTGGCAAATACAGGCAGACATGCTACAGATCAAAACTGGGAAGAATTGGTGGAGCTCAATGTCCTTGGGGAATGAAGCTCTAGGATGGCTTTGGAGGAAAGGGTAGGATATGGGTAAGAAAAGAAAGAAGACAAAGACATTTTAGGTGGCAAGAAAACATGAGATCAAGGGGGACAATGGGCCTGGTTTGTTCACGATTTCGTGAGCTGAGTAAGCAAAATAACATGGAAGGCAGGAGACCCCAGTTCCTGTCCTGGCTCTGACACGTCCATCATGCAAGAACATGAAACATTTAATTAACGTATTTCTTTTATCAGTTAAATGAGAGCATCAGAGCAGCATCTCCAAGGTTCTTCCCAGCTCTAAAACTCAGTGGGCCTTGATGCTAAGTGGTTCTGATTTGGGGTCTGGAGTCAGAGAGAACTGAGTTCTAGTCCTGGCTTTAACTAAGTGTGACAACTAGTTTTTTTGTTTTTGCTTTTGTTTTTGTGGAATGCGGGCCTCTCACTGTTGTGGCCTCTCCCGTTGAGGAGCACAGGCTCCGGACGCGCAGGCTCAGCAGCCATGGCTCACAGGCCCAGCCGCTCCGCGGCATGTGGGATCTTCCCGGACCGGGGCACGAACCCGCGTCCCCTGCATCGGCAGGCGGACTCCCAACCACTGCGCCACCAGGGAAGCCCAACAACTAGTTTTTTAAACACTGAAATTTTCAGTTAACTTATCTATACAATGGGGACAACAATGACATGACAGAGGATGAAAAAAGTAAATATCCTTGGCATATAGTAGGTGCCTAGAACAAGTTAGTGAGTTTGCAAATTCTGTGAAGAATGATATTTTTTTCCCCCAAAGGATATCTGATTCAGTAGCAAAGCAGGGTAAGATGCATTCAGTTAACTTTGGAATTCCATAGTAGTGTGCTAGAGATTATTTCTAGAAGGGAATTAGTGTCCTTGGAGAGCTGATTCCCCCCAGCTGGGTGAGCAGCTCACACATACAGGTCAATCCACTCACAGTAGGATTATATTCCTATTTTGGCTGCCAAGAATCTCTGAACCCTCTCACTATGCTGGTACATAATTGGGGATTATTGGTTAGTATCTACTAATCAATGATTACTGATTGATTAATTGATTGAGTACTCATAGGTTGAGTAAGATAGGGTTTTTTGTACATTACAAAGACCAGGACTAGTAATTTGGAATTTATCCAATGGGAAATGAAGGCTCATGACAGATTAACAGTAGGAGGTGTGAAAAAGGAAGTGAAGTTTTAGGAAGACTAATCTGGAGGCAGGATTCATGGATTTGAGCTAGGGAAAAATTAAGCTGTAGGGAAACTCTAAGTGTGATATACTAGAGGTGGGATATAGTATTGAAAACAAGGTTTAATCAGAGAGAGATGACCAAGAGAGAACTTGAGGACTCCTTAGGTGTTGGAGAGAAACTATATACTCATGATTCTGAGCTCTGGTGGCCAGGAGATTGGTGGCGGCAAGCATAGAAAGGGAAGGTTTGGAGATGAACCTATGTTATCTCAAGTAGGACTGGGGAGGAAGCAAACTTAGATGTGAAACTACACAATTTCAGGTAATGGATGGCATATCGATTGCCTACAAGTAGCTAAAAATATGAAACTGATTAATTCCATTGATTGTGAAAGCTAGAGAGGGAGGTCTCGGGTCCCTGTATGCAGATGTTCAGTGAAGCTATGAGAAGGGATAAAAGTAGAGAGCTGTGCTCCCCAACCTGGCTACATGTGACAGTCCCCTGAGTAGTGTTGAAAATACTGATGCTTGGTTTCTTCCCTGGATGGTTCTGATATAATTGGTCTGGGGTGCAGTCTGGGCATGGAGATTTCTAGACCCCCATGGGTATAGAGAGCAAAGAAAAGATGAAGATCTCCATACACTCTGAAGAGTGGGAAGCCTCTGATAAACATTAACCTATTACCTGCTTATTACTGGGTGGGGGCTTTGTATCAATATTATCTTGTACAATACTCACAACTGTTCTCTGGGGGAAGGACTCACTAACCCCAGCTTGAGATTCCGAAAGAAGGGGGGACACAAGAAGTTTTGCAAGCTCTGACTCTCCAATCATTGTTTTTAAGGGAATAAAAGTTCTTAGTGCCTCCCACTAAGAACTTCAAGAAGAAGAGGGTCTCTTTTCCCCATTCCCCATCAACAGGTGGTCTTCAGCTGTGGAAGGAGTAATGAGATGGCAGAGAGGCGACCAGGGACTGTTTGTGTTGATGCCCCAGTTGTGGTAGCAAAATGTGTGGTGGTATGTCCTGTGAGGTCTTCTAACTGTATAGCCTGGAGCATGACTTCTCCTGTGTTTTCTGCTGCCTGGCTTCTTGGTTCCCACTCATTTTCTTGGCCTAGTTTTCCATATTTTTCTTCAATTCCATGAGTTACCTGATATCTTTCCAAATGTTTACTTTCCATGTAAATGAGCCAGAGTCCCATTCTCTTTTTTGCAACTAAGAACCCCAACTAGCACAAGTGCTCAGAACAACTCAGTGAGGCTTACGTCTCTTCTTAGAAATGTCTCCATGTCTATTCTTAGAAATGAGGAAACAAATTCAGAGAGAGTAAGCAACTTGCCCAAGATCACAGAGCTAGAGAGTAGCAGAGCTAGGGTCCCCCACCAGGTGTTTTTCGCATAGGACATCATATAAGGAATTAACAGCCATAAACTTTTACAAATCCTAAGGACTTCATTGTATCATTTCAGACAATAAAAATGAGACTCCTTTGACCTCAAGGTACTGCTAAATAATATTTATTTTAGAGAAAAGAGGGAGGTTTGCCATATAACTTTTAAGTAACAGAATTAAAACCTGTTTTAAAAGAATTTTTAAAAATTGCATTGAAAGATGAATTATTTGTACACTTAAAGGCAAATCCTTCAGTTATCTGGAAAATCCTCTTAGGCAGAACACGTTGACAGAGGAAGTGCAAATTTTTCATCTAACAAATAAAAACAAGAAAGTGTTCCCCAATGCGTGGGAGTTCCATGCATTGGCTAAAAGGAAGTGTGCACGTATGGGGTGGGGACACGAGTGTGTCTCCTGTCATCCTGTGCGCCTGCTCTCAGGCAGCCCTAGAAGTGTGTGTCATGTTCCTGAAATACTCAGATGGTGATTATGACCGATTACACAAGATGCCATGTTCCCTAATCATATCACTTACGTTCCTGTGAACGGCAGTGACAAGGGTTTGAAGGGAGAAGATCACAGCTGTCTAAAAAAAAAAAAAAAATCAGATAAAGCAGACAGTGCTGCTGCCAGAAGATCACACACCAGCCAGTGTAGGAAGCTTGGCGAGATGGGGTTCTGCCCTCTTTCTAACTCAGCTTAACCCCCGTCCATTCTCTTGTTTTCAGAACCCCTTGGTCACATAATGATGGGCTTCAGGCAGGTGTGGCTCTTACACTGGGTTTATTTATTATATTAGCTCCCTATTCTGTGAACATTGTCGCTTGGGTAAATTTGGAGGTTGTCACTGCCAGAATCTAAATGGCTCTTGTGAATCAAAGAAAAGTACCATGGACACCCCCTGCCTGGCTCTTCTCTGAATCAGCCCTAAGCTTAAGACACCACCTCTCCATTCTGCCACCCCGTTTTTAATCTGTCTTCAAAGAGAAAGCCAACTGTCTTGAATTGAACACAAGATGGTTCTTGAAGTCATGTGTGATGAAAGTTATTAAATAATTAATTCAAACAAAAGTGACTTCTGAGTCAGGTTGGGGTCAGGAAAAAAAAAATCTTGATTTAAAGCAGTGTTTACTTGGCACGCTATGGAGAAAAAATATTTAACATGATATGAAATGACCAGGCTGGAGAATATTAACCTGTCTCCCTTGCTTCCGTAGCTCCAGGCACATTGGCCTCTTGCTGCTCTTTGAACAGACCAAGGTTATTTTTCTCTGCCTCAGGGACTTTGGACTTTCTCTTCCTTTTGCTGGAAGACTCCTCTGACTTCTCTGCCCGATATTGATCTGGGTCTCACTTCTCAGACATGTAGGGTCTTATCCTCAGGGGGACCTTTCCTGACTGTTCTACCTATAAATTTGTCCCCCCTCTTCTGTGTTTAGACTGTACTCTCTTTTTATTTCTTCATGATACTTATTATTGCCTGGAGTTCAGCCACATGTTAATTCTTTGTTTTACTGTCAGTCTTCCCAACCAGAATGGAAGATCCATGGGGACAGTATTTTATGTTTTTTCTCCCTGCAATATCCCCAACACCTAGGACAGTGTCGGATGCAGCAATTGGATAGTTGTTCAATGAACAAACCAATGAATTAATCAACTTCAAAGCCTAAATATTGCAATCTTTTATAAGGGTAAAATGAGCTCTCCAGAAATGCTCCAGGCAGCAAAAGTTCCTATATATGCTTCTAAGTTAAAAAACTCACCCCTTAGAAGTATAAATTCAGATTTAGGCACAGACTAAACTCTTAAAAAAAAATGGAACAAAACTAATGCCTTCAACTGGCTGCTTTCCCTGCTTTGAAACAAACCATTGGCCTTTTGAGCTTCCTTCTCTAAAGAGTCAAGGATGTTTATCAGAAGGCATGTATGGCTTCTACTTTGTGATGAAATATGTCCCAGGAGAAGCCTACCTCCCCTTGTGCTTTTCTGGGTGTGTATATCTGGTTTATAGCAAGTTAGCTGAAGTAGACAGATCTTGAGCCAATGTTGTAAGTGTAAGTGACAGTCAGTCTGATGGAGACTAAATTGTGCATGTGAGCCTAGCTCTAACTGGCTGTCTGGATGCACTGAATACAATTATTTGATAAGCCCTTGACCCTTCACCTGTCCAAAGTGGCAAGTATGTAAGTGGGTTTGTAATGGTAATTACTCTGAACATCTCAATACTCTTTTCCAATCTCTGCTATCTCTAGACAACCTGTCAACTTTTTCTAAGAGCCCAATCTTGATGATAAAACTCACAGTCTTAAAGTTCTGTTAAATCAGATAATCTAACCAGTTAGATGAAGCTGAGTTATAGACTGAGAGAACATTCCTTCTGCCCTTAATAAAGTCATACCAGTGAGATTTTATTCATGCTACTAAGCAGCAGAAGAAGCATGGAAAAAAAATTCAAACAGTAATTATATGCAGAAATTAACAGCCCATAGAAAAAGGAAAATGCAGTTTAATATTTCAAAGCCGCTGTCATAATCTGAGTGGACTTGAATGCAAAGTACTCTTGGAGAAGTAGGAAGTTTGGACCAGGCAGTAGGGAACATAGGCATAAATGCAAAATATCTGAAGGGCATGAGTTCTGGCCTTCAGGGTAGAGGTCAGGAAGGGCCCTAGTCACCAGGAAGATACTGGGAGAGAGGCTCTCATTTCATGGACAGCAAGTCAAAGGCCAGAAGTTATTCACATATCACTGCAATTAGTGTGGGGTGAGGTTGGAAAGTGTGAGCTGAAGCTACACAGGTAGAAAATGAAAATGTCTGGCTCATGGTAAACCTGGTCTCTGGGCAGCAGGATAATTTTAGTCTGTTGAGATCCTGTTAATTCAAAGCAAAGGTAATGCATGCCTAGATAAACTCTATGAATCAAAATAGTTTAAATTGGACCTACAAGTAATTATTTCCTAGGACAAGTTAAAATTTTCAGTAAATATTTGTAATTTTTTTTTTAGTGTAGGATATCATAGAATAATTCAATAATTAATTAGGCTTAGGCATTATGGCATGGTTATAACTACAAACACAATGGAATGAATCATTAGGAATTTCAAGAACAATGAATAAGCTTCATTTAAAGTCTTCTGTCTTTATGAGAAATCAAATGGAATTAGTGTGGTTGGAAGGGACCAGAAATTGTATGAATGTTATGATATATAGAGACATAATTGCTGTCAATGTAAGTAATGTGGCTTTGCTGAGTAAAATAAGATGATTGCTTAGGGTTTCCAAAACCCTCTAAAATTGCTTCTATACCACATGTAACCACATGTGGTATAAACAAAATGTGAGTCAAAGGAATGAGGAAAGATAAACATGTAATTAAAAACAGCTCAGTAGATACTTGGGCTCATTCATTTCAATGATGGCATCTGCAGTTTATGGAGCGGTTATAGACCCGCAATATATCGGCATTGACTACATGCCATAAAACACATCAACGCAGCTTGGGCCCAAATTATTATACACAAACAATAAATCCATCCCATTACCAGGATAAATATGATAACTTGATAATGTTGGAAAGTGGCAGAATGAGATCCCTAAGTAAATAACTATGTGTTCTTAAGAAACAAAGATTACTTTAGCTTTTAGTGCCTCCCACGACTTCTGTTCTGTTGTGTGTAGTTTGAATTAAAAGAAAGACTGTAGCCTTGAAAGCATCTATGCTGATTACTGTTTGTGAATCTAAAATACATCAGTCCAACCATTTATTTGTGAAAATGAAATCTTCATATGATGAAGGTCAGTTTTAGTTGAAATTATATAATAAGCAAAAGTCAAGGTTCCGTTGCCATTAAAATTGCTCATGGAGCAAATCTTCGGTATTCTACCCTTATCCTTGAATCCTGCTCTGTATGTTGTAAGAAAAATAGTAAATGCTTGTCATAGAGTCACTATGGCTTTGAGTTTTTCTCTAGGAAAATGTTTCCAAACCTCTTCATAAACATTGTTAAATGAAATAGTCTAATAAAATAGATCTGAATATGGGTTAAGAATTAGTTTTTCATCAACCATAGTCTCATTTTGTCCTTTAAGAAATGGAAAGTTTACATCAGGGACTAGAGTTAATAAGTGTTTGGGGGCGGATTATCGGTGAAACTTACAATACTATTTCATATGCTTTTGGTGTACAGAAAATATGTAGGTATCATATTCTTCTGGGTGGAAAGGGAGCAAGCAATTACATAAAAATATTATCAAAGACTTGCCATTTATAAAGTTGTTATCCTACTTTAGATAATTAGCATTCTATTCTGCATGAATGTAAAGGTTTTTTAATTGAAGTATAGTTAATTTATAATACTGTGTTAGTTTCAGGTATACAGCAAAGTGATCAGTTATATATATATATATATATATATATATTTTGAGATTACTTTCCTTTGTAGTTTATTACAAGATATCGAATATACTCCCTGTGCTATATAGCAAATCTTGTTGCTTATCTATTTTATGTATAGTAGTTTTTATCTGTTAATCCCATACTCCTAATTTATCCCTTTCCCCCTCCCTTTCCCTTTTGGTAACCCTAAGTTTGTTTTCTATGCCTGTGAGTCTGTTTCTGTTTTGTATATAGATTCATTTGTAAAATTTTTAGATTCCACATGTAAGTGATATCATATTTAACTTTCTCTGCTTGACTTACTTCACTAAGTGTAATATTATCTAAGTCCATCCATGGTGCTACAAATGGCAGTATTTGATTCTTTTTTATAGCTAATATTCCAACATATATATATATATATATATATATATATATATATATATATATATATCTCGCATCTTCTTAAGCCAATTATCTGTTGATGGGCACTTGGGTAGTTTCCATATCTTGGCTACTGCAAACAGTACTGCTGTGAACACTGGGACACACGTATCTTTTTGAACTCCAGTTTTTTTAAATTTTTTTTCCAGATATATACCCAGGAGTGGGATTGCTGGATCATATGGTAGCTCTATTTTTAGTTTTTCAAGGAACCTCCTTACTGTTTTCCCTAATAGCTGCACCAATATATGTTCCTACCAACAGTGTAGGAGAGTTCCCTTTTCTCCACACCCTCTCCAGCATTTATTATTTGTAGGCTTTTTGATGATAGCCATTCTGACTGGTGTGAGGTGATACCTCATTGTGGTTTTGATTTGCATTTCTCTAATAATTGGTGATGTTGAGCATCTTTTATGTGCCCATTGGATATCTGTGTGTCTTCTTTGGAGAAATGTCTATTTACTTCTTCTGTACATATATATATATATATATATATACACACACACATATATATATATATATACACATATATATATATATATATATATATATATATATTTTTTTTTTGTGGTACACGGCCTCTCACTGTTGTGGCTTCTCCCGCTGCGGAGCACAGGCTCAGGACGCGCAGGCCCAGCGGCCATGGCCCACGGGCCCAGCCCCTCCGCGGCATGTGGGATCCTCCCGGACCGGGGCACGAACCCGCGTCACCTGCATCGGCAGGCGGACTCCCAAACACTGTGCCACCAGGGAAGCCCTTCTGTACATATTTTGATGGGGTTGTTTGCTTTTTTGATATTGAGTTGTACATGATGTTTGTATATTCTTTTGATATTAACACCTTATTGGTCACATCATTTGCAAATATTTTCTTCCATTCCATAGGTTGTCTATGGATGTAAAGATTTAATTTAAAAAGTATATATATGAGTATGTCTGGTAGGAATGTATATATATGTGTGTGTGTGTCTATATATATAATTTTTCTCTTTGAAGACTTTTTAATCAACTTTATTAAAATATAATTTACACACAATGAAAGTCACTAATTTTAAGAGACAATTTGATGAATTTTGAGAAATTCACACAGTCATGGGACCACCACCATAATCATGATGTAGGGCATTCCCTTTACACCCAAATGTTCCTTCATGCTCTGATGTCATTAATCTCCTTCCCTTCTAGCCTGTGTCAACCAGTGATATTTATTTTTGTCACTAATGTTTTACCTTTTCTAGAATTTCATGTAAATGGAGTCATAACTTGTATAGTCCTTTCTATTTGGCTTTTTCCACTCAGTTTAATGCTTTTGAGATTAATTCATGATCTTCTGTGTATCATTTTTTTCTTTTTTATTGCTGAGCAATATTTCATTGCATAGATGCATCATAGTTTATTTATCCATTCACCAATTGATGAATACTTGGATTGTTTTCAAGTTTTGGCTACAATACATGAAACTGCTATGAACATTTGAATACCAGTCTTTGTGTGGAAGTTTGTTTTCATTCTTTTGGATTAATAGCAAAGATGATGATTGCTGGCTCATATGGTAGATGTATATGTAACTTTATAAGAAATTGCCAAACTCTTTTCCGAAGTGGATGTACCGTTTGTACCTTCCACCAGCAATGTAAGATACTTCCAGTTGTTTTACATACTTGCCAACACTAGCTATTATTAGTCTTTTCAATTTTCACTATTCTAATGAGTGTGTAGTGGTATTTCATGGTGGTTTTGATTTGCATTTCAAATGACAAATGATGTAGAACATCTTTTCATGTGCTTATTTGTCATCCATATATCTTCTTCAGTTATTTTCTATTTTTTAAAAATTGGATTGCTTCTCTTCTTACTATTGAGTTGTAAAATTTCTTATATATTTTGGATAAAAGTTCTTTTTCAGATTTGGGTTTTGGACAAATTTTACGCTAGTCTGTGGTTTGCCTTTTGATTTTTAAGAGTCTTTTGAAGAACAACAGTTTAAAATTTTTATGAAAACTAATTCATTAATTTTTTAAATTAATAGTTAATGCTTCCTTGTCCTGTCCAAAAAATTTAGCTTAACCAAATATCACAAAGATTTTCTCTTATGTTTTCTTCTAGAAATTTGTTTTAGCCTTTACATTTAGGTCTACCACTATCAGCTTTAGTTAATTTTATTGATAGTATGAGAGAAGCATTGAAGTTCATGTTTCACATATGGCTGTCCAGTTGTTCCAATGCCATTTGTTGAGAAGACTATCCATTCTCTAATAAATTGTCTTGGCATCTCTCTTGAAAACTAATTCATTATATATACCTGGATCTGTTTTTGAACACTCATTTCTATTCCATTGAGCTATTTGTATAACTTTATGTCAATACCATGCTGTTATGATTATTGTACCTTTATAATAAGTCTTAAAAAGAGGTAGTATAAGTTTTCTAAATTTATGTTTTTCAAAATTGTTTTGGGCATTCTTGGTTCTTTGACTTTCCATATAAATTTTAGAATAACTTGTCTATTTCTCCAAACATACCTTTTTGGATTTTGATGAGAATTTCATTGAGCTATATATTAACTTGGGGAGAATGGTATCTTAACAAGATTGAGTACGTGAACATAGTATATTGCTTCATTTATTTAGGCATTCTTTAATTTCTCATCAAGGTTTTGCACATATTTTGTTAAATTTGTCCCAAAGTATCTTATGTTTTTGTGCTGTTGCAGAGATTACATCTTTTATATTTCTATTTACAATTGTTTATTTCTAGTATATGAAAATATAATTGATTTTTAAAATATTGACCTTGTAGACTATAACTTTGTTAACTCACTATGAGTTCTAGTAGCTTTAAAAAATAATTTCTTAAAATATTTATGTAGATGATCATGTTGTTTGTAAATAAAGAAAAATTGCTTCTTTCTTTTTCAATAAATATGCCATTTATTATTACTTTTTCTTCCCTTATTGCACTTATTAGGACCTCTAGTAGAATGTTGGATTAGGATTAGTGAGAATGGAGATTCATTCTTATTATTGTTGTGAAGGGGAAATTTTTCAGTCTTTCATCAATAAGTATGATGTTAGTTGTAGTTTTGTTTTTGAGGTTCTCTTTCTCAGGTTGAGGAAGTTTAATGAGTGATGAGTAGATGTTGGATTTTGTCAAATTTTTTTTGGCATCTCTTGAGGTAATTGTGGTTTTTCTTCCTTAGACTGTTAATATGATGAGGTACACATCTTGATTTTCAAATGTTAAACCAATCTTGCATTCCTGGTATCAACTGCACTTAGTCCTGATGTAATATCCTATTTATATATTTCTGGATTTTATTTTCTAAAAAAAATTTGATAATTTTGTATTCATGCTCATGAGAGACACTGGTCTGCAAGTATATTTTCTCATAATTTTTGGTCTGGATTTTTGGCCAAAACCAGGGTCATGATGACTTCATAAAATGAGTTGGTATGAGTTTTCTCTTTATTTTCTGGAAGTGTTTGTATAATCTGCTATTATTTACTACTTAAATATTTTGTAGAATTCACCAGTGAAGCCATCTGTCTCTGGATTTTTTTTCTTAGGTTGTGGGGAAGTTTTTTAATCATAAATTTAATTTAAAAAATAGATATAAGGTTATTGACATTATCTAATTCTTCTTGAGTAAATGAGTTTGGTAGGTTGTATTTTTCAGGAATTTTTCCATATTATCTAAGCTGTTGGCTATATTGACATAGAGGTGTTCATAATATTCTCTTATTGACCTTTTAACATATTTAGGATTTGTAGTGAAGTCCACTCTTTTATTCCTGACAAAAGTAATTTGTGCAGTCTCTATTTTTTTCCTGTTTATTTTGGCTAGAGCTGCTTTTTTTTTAAGCAAACTGACTTTTCAAACAACTAACAGTTTTCCTGCTTCCCATTTCATGGTTCTCTTCTTATCTTTGTCATTTCATTTTTTTCATTCATTAGGGTTTAATTTAATCTTCTTATTCTAGTTTCTTAAGGTTAGGTCTTAGATAATTGTTTCTTTTTTTCTTTTCTAATATAAGAATTTAATGATATAAGTATTTCTCAAACACTTTAATGACATTGCTCACAATTTGATATGTTTTGCTTTTATTTTTATTAACTGTATTTTTTTTTCTAATTTCCATTACAATTTTTTCTTTGACATTGGGTTTTTTAGGAGTGCATTATTAATTTCCAAATGTTTTCAGATTTTGCAGATATCTTTCTGCTATTGTTTTCTAGCTTAATTCTGTTGTCAGAGAACATACTTTACATCATTTCAATATTTCTAAAATTATTGAGTCAATATATGGTCTTAGTAAATATATGGTGTGTCTTAGTAAATGTTCTTTTTACACTTGAAAAGACTGTGTATTCTGCTGTTGAAAGATGAAGTGTTCTGTAAATGTCATTTAGGTCAAGTTGATTGATAGTGTTGTCTAAGTCTTCTAAATCTCCTGATTTTCTTTCTAATTGTTCTATCAATTACTGAGAGAGGAATTTTGAAATTTCAAGCTGAATTTTGAATTTGCTCATTTCTCTTAGTTCTATCAGGTTTGCTTCATGTATTTTGAAGTTCAGTTAATGGGTACATACACATATAGAATTGTTATGTTCCTTTGTTGAATCATTATGAAATATCCCCTTTATCCTGGTAATATTGTTATGAAATTTACTTTGTCTGATATTACTATATCCAATCAACTTTCTTTTGGTTAGTATTTTCATATATATATTTCCCCATTCTATTACTTTTAGCCCATTACAATCTTTATATTTAAATTATCTTTCTTATAGTTGGTGTATGGTTGGGTCTTGCATTTTAATCAAATTTGCAAAATTTGCCTTTTACTTAATGTGTTTAAACTATTAAAATTAATATAATTATCAAATGGTTTGGGTTTAATCATGATCATGCTATTTGTTTTATATTTTCCCTTTTATCCTTACTTTCTTTTTTTTTTCTTACTTAGTCTTGCTATGATTCTATTTCTTCTCTGTTATTGACTTATTAGCTTTTTCTTTTTTTTAGTTTTACTTTTTAATGGTTGCTATAGTGTTTACTGTATACATGTTGTCTTATCACAGACTACCTTCAAATAATGTTGTGCCACTTCATGTTTAGTGTAAAAACCTTGTAACAGTATGTTTTCACTTGCACTCTCTTGCTCTTTGTGCGATTATTATACATTTTATTTTTATGTATGTTTTAATCCCCCAAATACAATGTTTTATTAACTTGCTTTTAAATGCTATTTAAAACATGAGAAAATGTGTTTTATATTTACCCACATACTTACCAGTTTTTGCTGTTTTCATTTCTTTAGTGTAGATCCAAATTTCCATCTGTTATTATTTTCCTTCTGCCTGAAGAATTTATTTAAACAGTAGTGCATGGCTGCTGGTGATGAATTCTCTCAGCTTCTTATTGTCTGAAAAAGTCTTTATTTTGCCTTAACTTTAAAAGATACTTTCACTTGGTATAGAATTCTAGATTGACAGATATTTTTTCTTCCATTACTTTAAAGATGGTGTTCCTTATAGCTTCTGATCAGAAGTCTGTTGCCATTCTTCTTTGTTCCTTTACATAATATGTCATTTTCCTCTGGTAGTTTTATGACTTTACTCTTTCTCACTCATTTTCAGAAGTTTAGTTACAGTGTGCCTTGATACATTTTCTTTATGCTCCTTCTGCTTGAATTTTTGAGCTTCTTGTATCTGTTGTTTTATAATTTCCTCATATTTTGAACATTTTGATAATTATTTTTCAAAATATTTGTTCCTTATTCCCTCTTCTAGGGAATCTATTTACATTTATGCTAGATTGCTTTATATGTCTGATGTTCTGTTCATTAAAAACTTTTCTCTTTGTGCTTCAAGTTCACTGATCCTTTTCTCCATAGTGTCTAATCTACTATTAATACTGGTCAGTGTTTTTTTTTTTTTTTTTTCATTTGAGATATTTTATTTTTCATCTCTAGAAGTTCCATTTGGATCTTTTTAATTACCTTACATTTTAATCCTTATTATGCTCATATGAGCTTCTACTTTTTTGAACTTCTGGAGTACATTTGTAAAACCTGTTTTGACATCCATGTCTGTTAATTCTCTTTGTCAAATCTGGATCTGTTTTTATTGATTGAGTTTTCTGCTGGTTATGGGGGTCATATTCTTATGCTTCTTTGAATGCCTATTTTTAAAAATTGGATGTTAGGCATTGTGAATTTTACATTGTTGGGTGCTGGATTTTGATGTGTTGTTTTAAGTAGTGTCAGATTTTGTGTGGAACCAGTTAATTTACTTGAGATCAGATTGATCTTTTCAAGGCTTGCATTTAAGACTTTTGAGTGGTCTGGAGCACTCTTTAGTTTAGGGCTAATTTACTCCACTATTAAGTGATACATTTCTGAGAGCTCTACCCAATTCCCTATGCATCATGAGGTCTTTCACTATGACTGGTAGAAGCAAAACTTATCTCCAACCCTGTGTGAGCCATGGGGACTGCTCAGCCAGCCAATTTATTTTTAGTGGTTCTTCCCCTGTCCTTTGGTAGTTTCATGCACATGCCAATCAGTATTCAACTAAAAACTCATGGAGACACCACAGCAGTTTTCCAGAGCCCTCTTTATAGTAGCTCCCTCCTCTCTAGCATTCTGTCCCCCACCCCTATTATAGCTGCCTTTGCCTTCTTAAAATCTTTCTGTATGCTAATCTCTCTCTTGTCAGTTTAGTGAGACAGTTGGATTGTCTTTTCGCTTCCCTATGTTGCAGGCTGGAGACTGGAACATTGATAGTTCCTTACTTGTTCCCCTTCTTTCAGGCATGATAGTCCTGTGTTGCTTGTTATTCAATTTCTGAAAACCATTGTTTCATGTATTTCGTTTGGTTTTCTAATTGTTTAAGATAGGTGAGTAAATCTGGTCCCTTTTACTCCATCTTGGCCTGAACTAAAAGTTTCTTTGGGAGACGTAAAAAGCAAAACAAAACAACTCTTTATAGAAGTATAACATACATGCAGAATAGAGCCTGTGAGTTTTCACTTTAGTGGATTTTCACAAATTGAGCACATACGTGAAATTAGCACCCAGATCAATAATCAAAGCATTATCAGTGCTCCAGTCACCATTTTTGGTTTCCTGCTAGCTTTACACCTGCCCCAATGTTAACTATAATCCTGATTGCTAATTATGTAGATTGTATTTTGCCTCTTTTTGAACTTTATATAAATGAAACATTGCAGTGTTTAGTGTCTGGCTGCTTTTGCTAAGTATTATTTTTGTAAAAGATTTTTCATGTTGCATGTATTTGAATTCATTCATTATCATTGCTGTACAGTATTCCTATGTTGACATATTAATATTGAGGGAATTTGCATGATTGTTGGGTTTTAGCTATGACAATAGTACTACCAGAACACTATAGGTTATGTGTTTTGGTGAACAGATATATGCATTTCTGATGAACACACATTAGAAGTTTACCTGCTGGGTCATAGTATATGCACATATTTATCTTTAATAGATACTACCAAAGAGTTTTTTTTTTTTTTTTTTTTTTTTCTGTACATGGGCCTCTCACTGTTGTGGCCGCCCCCTTTGCGGAGCACAGGCTCCGGGTGCGCAGGCTCAGCGGCCATGGCTCACAGGCCCAGCTGCTCCGCGGCATGTGGGATCTTCCCGGATTGGGGCACGAACCCGTGTCCCCTGCATCGGCAGGTGGGCTCTCAACC
This sequence comes from Orcinus orca, assembly GCF_937001465.1. Classification (NCBI taxonomy): domain Eukaryota; kingdom Metazoa; phylum Chordata; class Mammalia; order Artiodactyla; family Delphinidae; genus Orcinus; species Orcinus orca. Next base: position 71,862,433 of record NC_064560.1, read on the forward strand.
ACTGCGCCACCAGGGAAGCCCCCTACCAAAGAGTTTTCAAAAGTATTATACCCACTTACCAGCATTGTGTAGGGTTTCTGGTTGTTTGAGAGTCTTTTATTAAAGTCTAAAATATAGTCTATCTATCCTTTGGGAATGTATAGTCTTACTGAGACCAGTCAAGAAACAAACAAAGAAGCCCATGTGTTAAACTATGAAGTATAAATAACAGAAATATACACAGTCAAAGCAACATTGAGAAAATGGCACAGCAAAATCTTCACAGAAGAGGTGAAATTTTGAATTGGGGCCTTGAAGGATAAGATTATTTTTAGAGGTAAGAGGAAGGCAGCAAAGATTCTAGGCAGAGATACTGGCATAAGTAAGGTGGCTGAGATGCAGATGGCATAGCAAGTCTATGTGTGTGTATATGTGGCACAGTTGTGTTTTATTCTAAGATCCATCTGTTCATTTATTCACCATTTTTGGTTTCCTCCTGAATGTCAGGCCATGTCCTAGATTCAAAGTGGAAATAAAACACAGTCACCACCCTCAGGTTGCTATGACCTTATTGGGGAAGCCAATGAGTATGTCACACCATTCAGTGTAGTGTTGTGACATAGGGTCTTTAAATGTAACACAAGTCTGGGGAGCAGAAAAACTCCTAAGACTCTGGTGTAGGTCAAAATAATGTCCTAAAGATATGAAGTACAGTTTAAGGTAATGTGTTGCCCTTCTCTCGCTAGCACGCTCCCTACTGTCAGGCAAAGGAAACTGCTTCATGTAACCAGCGAGGTACAACATGCTCAGCTGATTCCTGCTTTCTTTTCCTCATCACCCCATGAGACCAAAGGAAGCCATCAGTGTCAGCAGCTTTCTTCTCCAACTGACAAACTCAATGATTTGCTCCAACTGGGTCTTCTCTGGACTTGTCTACAGCTTGCATTCCTACTTCCTCAGCAGAGTTTTCAGTGGAGTAGGGAAGAGGCTTTAAAATAAGACATCTGGATAAATAGGCATCAGAACTAGACAAAATCTATCTGACGTGCTCCTCATGAGCTTGTCATTTGGTCAAATTCCCTAAGGCCTCTGAGTCTCAGATTCTTCATCTGTGCATGGGGATGTTGTGAGGATTGAATGATATAATGCATGTGAAGCACTTAGTATGATGATTGCCACAGAGGAAGCATTTAATACATAGTTTATTATTCATATTTTTTACAAAAACTTAATCTAGGTGATATCAAATAGGTAACCAGTAGCAAATGTGTACTGACATTCGCCACCATCCCATCCATGGAAGTTTGCAGAAGAAAAGTGGGTCACCTGCTATTACTGGGGAAATTAGAAAGATGTAGCTATGAGCAAGATTTGGGCATGGCAGGGGCCATCAAATCACCTTGATTCCTACATTTATAAACCTAAAATAGAATTGGTTGAAGACAAAATGTATTGGCTGGGTGAAAAGGGAACCTTGTACAGAATTCAACTGGCCAACTTGGGGGTCACAGTGGGGGTCCAATGGAGACAGATCTATTGTGTGCTCAAGGGTCAGATGTTCCAAATCCCAAATTGAGATGCCTAGTCTTACAATAATAATGTGCCTATGGGTACCCAAGAGTAGAATACTTGAAGTCAAATCTCCTGGGAAGTTCTATTACTACATCCACATAGATATTTTTTGGGCATATTCACTAACTTTTATGGTATGGAGCTTCTCTGAGGCATCTTATATTTTTAACTTGGATAAAAGTGCAAAGTGACTTCTCATCTAATTTTATTCCAGCATCATTCTCCCTAATAAGTAACCCAGTACATCTATTTTTATGTGCTAACACACAGACACAGACACACACACAGACACACACACACACACACACACACACACACAACTTTGAAGAGGCCCTGATTATAGTTCACTGGATTTCTAAGTCAAAAAACAAACAAAACCAGGAATGCATAGATACTTATTCTCAAAAACCATTAAAGATTATTATCGTAACTTTCAATTTCTGGGATATAGATCTTTCTTAAATGAAGCGGGCTATATGTTCAGTCCTTATAGTTTATTTTAGAATAGTACTGTTGTAATCTTCTTATTCTTTCCCAGAAGTTTCCTATTAAAGAACAGCTATCAGACTAACTAAAGATAAAAATAGACATGGTGAACTTCTGAACCTCAAACACTGTAGCCTTCAGGCTAAAAGAAAAGTTTGATGAAAGTGGATTTCCAAAATAGGAAGTTTGCCGGGTGCCTGAATTTTCTAGAATAAAAAGGAAATTGTGGAAATGCTACAGAAATACCAAGCATGATATAGTTTAACTTATTTAATAGTCTTAAGCATGAAAAAACTCACTTTTCCCCTTGACCCTGGCAAATAAATATCACAGTATCTGACATTTATTGAGCATCAGACATTGTGCTAAAGACTTTTAGATATATTATCTCATTTAGTGCTCACAAAACTCTAGGAAGTTTGATAATATTATGATTCCCAATTGGTAAGTGAGGAAATAGACTCAGGGAATGTCTGGATCTGGCCATGGTTCCTTATCTGGTCAGCAGCAGAGTACAGACCCAATTCTGGTCTTCCGCACCCCAAATCACCAGAACCCATGGCAGGTGAGGTATGGAAGAGAGACAGCTCCTTTTATGCTCTTGACTTTCTATTGAGATCCTACTTATATTCTGTTTCTCCTAGTATAACTGATATTCCAGAGGGAGGAAAAAGGCTTCTCTGCTGAAAATCAACATGATGCCTTCAGAAACACTCTTGGGTAAAACCATGGGTCTGTCCAGTTTGATCAACTCTTTTCACCAGTCCACCTCATACCTCAGTGGCGCCTTGGTCTGCAACTAAAGCTACCAAGAAGGCTCCAAGTGCCACCTCTCATAGGGGTCATGGCATTTTACTTGAGGGAGGGAGCCTAAAAGGGAGAAAACTTTAGTAACATTGGCAAATAGTGTTTTGAACATAGAACATTTTCCTTCTTTTAAAAATCAATGGGCTTTAATTCTGGAAAATATTGTAACAAAATTAATCAAAAACTGAAATTTTGATAGAGGTTGTGTTACATGAGTGTAGGTCTTTGTCAAAACTTAACTATTGTATACCTAAGATTTATATTTCATTGTGTATAAATTTTACCTCAAAATAAGAAACTTGAAATACTGAAGTCTTAATTAACAATCTGCATGCTGAATTAAATAATTAAATAGGGAGACACATGGTAATATCTGCAATTACTTTGAAATAAAGTTCAAAAATTAGGCAGATTGTTGATGGATAGAGGATAAGTAAATGCCTAGATATGTGATAAGTAAATGCCTAGACTTGTGACAACAGAAGTACATGTGACAACAGAACTATAGTACAATATTAATGGAAGAGTCTAGGTTTGGGTGTATGGGTATTTACTGTAAAATTCTTTCAAATATCTTGTATTTTAGAAATTTTTATTAAAATGTTACAAAAATATATAGAAAATTAGTGGAAGAAAAATACATAAAGAAAATTGTAATGCTTTTAACATATTAAAAAACATATGAGAAAAAAACATATGAGATCTCAAACACACAGTATTTTGTAATGATTATGTTTACTTCATAGTATATTGGGGACATATTTCAATGGCATTCCTTTTTATTTTCCCCATCTTTAAAAATACTGTATCCTGGGCTTCCCTGGTGACACAGTGGTTGAGAGTCCGCCTGCCGATGCAGGGGACACGGGTTCGTGCCCTGGTCCGGGAAGATCCCACGTGCCGCGGAGCAGCTGGGCCTGTGAGCCATGGCAGCTGAGCCTGCGCGTCCAGAGCCTGTGCTCTGCAAAGGGAGAGGCCACAACAGTGAGAGGCCCGCGTACGGCAAAAAAACAAAACAAAACAAAAAAAAAACTGTATCTACATATGACCTGGATCACTGCACTATTGTTGCAATAGTAATAATAATAAAAAAGTGTTTTGTTGAGAACCTACTATGTCCCAGGCCTGCACTAAGCACTTCACACACACTTGCTTCTTTTATGCTATCATGCACTTAGATAATTCTCTTTGGCTGGACAATTTCCTTTCCTTTTTTGTTTTGTTTTTTTCTTTTTTATAGAGGTAGAACCACGATTATAAACAATCATGAATGTGCACAAAAATTTAACCATAAGAATATTCATCATAATTTTGTTCTATTTGAATAGAAGATACTTTTAAAGGTAAATTTTCTTGTTGGAGAGGCAGATAGTTTTGTAAAGCAGGATTCACTCAGAGTTCCAGAAAGCAGCTACTTCCTCTCCTAGATCATAAAGCTGGATTGTGGCCATTTGGAGGCTGGTGACACTCTTCGTCCCTTGAAGCTCTGTGAAATTCCATTTTAGGGTAAGCAGTGAAGTGTTAAGCACACTTCTGAGGAAGCCACCTCTTCCTTCTCTACTTTAACAGAGGTGTGAATGAGGATTAATGCTCCCCAAATGTGTAATGTTGAAAACTTCTGATTTATTCTTAAAATGAAACAAACATCTGCCATATTGCTTTATTTAGTATCATTTCTAAAAGAAGCACAGTCCTTAAAAATGCTTTGCCTTGGGGTTGAAATGGATACTTTTATGATGCCAGCTATTTGTTGCAGACTTCTGATTAATTCTTAAAATGAAACAAGTATCAGCACGATTGCTTTATTCAGTGTCATTTCTGAAAGGAGTACAGTCCTGAAAAATACTTTGTCTTGAGGCTGAAGTAATTACTTTTATGATGCCAGCTACACTGCAGGTCGCCTGCCAGGGATTTCATACAATGTTATTATTTCACTTATGGTGGGTTGGCAGATTGGGAGATAGGGAACTCAGATTGGGCAGCAGTCTGCACATATTCTTCTTTTAAAACTTTATCATTTACTTATTTGGCTGTGCCGTGCGGCATGCGAAGGCTTAATTCCCCTACCAGGGACCGAACCCAGGGCCTTGGCAGTGAGAGCACAGAGTCCCAACAAGTGGACCACCAGGGAATTCCCTGGAGGTCAGCTCTTGGTTGGAGTGGTATATCCATTGTCCCCAACCCCACTCCCACTTCACCTGGCAAAAGCTATTTTAGGGATGGAGTATGTTGAAGACTACCATTGAATGGACTCCAGCATGTCATGATCTAGAAAGCTGTCCCTCTGTGTCCTGAGCATCGTGGTCACCAGGAAAATGAATTTCTTTAGTCTTCCACCAGAGAAGATTACCCATTCATTTGGGCCAGAGCCTCAATGGGGAGGGAGACAATAGACCCAAAAGAATAAGATGAGAATTGTTCAAAATGACTCTCATAATAATGAGGTTTTTCTTTGTTTGTTTGTTTTTGTTTCCTTTTTAATTTTCATTCTCTCATGAGTGTACAGTGGGACTTTCCAGAGGCTGCAAGCTGTGTGATATCACATTACATAAAACGCAGAAGCAGATATGAGAATCGGCTGTTTTTGTATTAAGCTGAACTTTAAATAGATTTGTAAAAATGTAAAACAATCCTACTCTTCTCATTGTTTCTGTTTTGTTTTGCCGAATATTATCTTCCATTAAAAATGTGTTATTTATGTTAACATGTAATGGTTTATCTGGTTATTCTAATATAGGTTTAAAATTTAACATAGATTTAAAATTAATATTTTAAACCCTTCTCAATTTTATTGTCTAATTCTGTAAATATTGACACATATAACCAAGATAAACAAAAGTTCTTTGGGTTCTTAATAATTTTTAAGAGTGTAAAGAGGTCATGAGACAAATAATTTGAGAGTCTTTGATCTAATAAAAAGAGGTTAGAAATTTACTGCCAGGCTTTTAGTGGAGAGAGATTGGGATCCTCTTGTCAAATGCTTAACTTTGAGTTTCACCTAAGTGATTGCTGCTGTGCAATGCACAGAGCTCCCAGATGGTGGCATTGACCAGAATGTCTATTAACTAGGGTAGAAGACATGAAGCATGGTCTAATGAAGAGAACATTTGATAGCAACACTCTGGTTCTGAATGATGCAATATGGTGTCCTCCAAGGCAGTGAGCATGTGAATACAGGGTCCTGCATGTGGTATAAAGCTGCAGGTGTTCTGAACCTCTGTCCAGTCTTCCTGAGGTCAGTGGTAAGGAGGGAATAGAGGCTTCTCTCCATCTTGGCCTCTTTTTGTAACTCATAATGAGCAGTTCTTACTGGGTTTAACTCCTTGACTTAGTCTTTGAAACATTGCCTCCCTCTGGAAAAAAAAAAAGGCTCAATTATCTGCCTCAAAGATTTGTTAGACAAACACATGAAAGAATTCTCAACATCATTAATCATTAGAGAAATGCAAATCAAAACTACAATGAGATATCTTCTCATACCAGTCAGAATGGCCATCATCAAAAAATCTACAAACAATAAATGCTGGAGAGAGTGTGGAGAAAAGGGAACCCTCTTGCACTGTTGGTGGGAATGTAAATTGATACAACCACTATGGAGAACAGTATGGAGGTTCCTTAAAAAACTAAAAATAGAACTACCATACGACCCAGCAATCCCACTACTGGGCATATACCCTGAGAAAACCATAATTCAAAAAGAGTCATGTACCAAAACGTTCATTGCAGCTCTATTTACAATAGCCAGGACATGGAAGCAACCTAAGTGTCCATAAACAGATGAATAGATAAAGAAGATGTGGCACATATATACAATGGAATATTACTCAGCCATAAAAGGAACAAAATTGAGTTATTTGTAGTGAAGTGGATGGACCTAGAGTCTGTCATACAGAGTGAAGTAAGTCAGAAAGAGAAAAACAAACAAAAACAAAACAAAACAAAACAAAAAAAGGCCATGAAGAACCTAGGGGCAAGATGGGAATAAAGACACAGACCTCCTAGAGAATGGACTTGAGGGTATGGGGAGGGGGAAGGGTAAGCTGGGACAAAGTGAGAGAGTGGCATGGACATGTATACACTACCAAACGTAAAATAGATAGCTAGTGGGAAGCAGCCACATAGCACAGGGAGATCAGCTCAGTGCTTTGTGACCACCTAGAGGGGTAGGATAGGGAGGGTGGGAGGGAGGGAGATGCAAGAGGGAAGAGATATGGAGACATATGTATGTGTATAACTGATTCACTTTGTTATAAAGCAGAAACTAACACACCATTGTAAAGCAATTATACTCCAATAAAGATGTTAAAAAAAAAAGATTTGTCAAATATGGTGATGATGATCCCAGACACTGGTCAATAGCAGCCACACCCTTTGTGCCAGTAGAAGGTGTTGTTCCAGAGGACTATTCTGAGGTACCTTCTCCACTCATGGCTGTATATTCACCTGCTCAGGCATCACTCTGAGATATCTGAGAGTTTTCAAAATAGAGAAGCTGCTGGCTAGATTTCTCCACCCAGGGACTTGTGGGACCTAAGGTATGTGGGAATTGCCATATGGCACCCAAGCCTCTTACTTATTCACTGGACAGTCTGAGCATCTTCTCTGGAAAAGCGTGGTGTGAGATGGTGAGAGAGCTATTGCCTGAACTCCAGACAGCAGACAATGTCAGAGGTTACGTTTAGCCATTCACACATCCACTAATACAATTCTGTAGTCAACGAATGTTTATTGAGCATCTACTATGTTCCAGCTACCATTATAGGTATTGGAGGTACAGCAGGGGTCATGACAGTCAGAAATCCCTGGCTTTGCATTCTAGAAAGTGACACACTCAATAGACAAGATAAATACATATAATATATTGTGTATATTTATCAACCTTTGTTGCTGTCGTAAGAGGCTTGTGAACAAAGGAAAAGCCATGAAAATCAAATTTACGTGCAACATCCATGGTGGCCGGACAAATAATACATGTTCAATGGCTAAACACATTCTTATTTTATATTAAGACCTTTTCTCTTCATTTCCATATGGCTAAAAGCCAGGACTCTTTTTCTAAAAAACAAAACAAAGACACACAAACACAAAACGAAAAACAAATAACAGCAACAATAATTACTTATTAAGGAAGAGGACATGGTGACTTTTTTATCCTGGCCATTCAAAAAACACCTGTGACACTGTATGTGATACAAAGTAAAAAGACATTCAGGACCACACCTGATCAAAATAGGTGGCCATCTGAATATCCCCTCCGGGTCCCAGTTTATCTCCGATGTCTCCATCAGCTCAGGCTGGTTAAGAGTTAATCATATGTTGTGTGTGTAAATACAGGTGACACACTTTCCATCACTGGCCCACAAATTTTTTTGTTTTGTCTGTGTGGGGACCCAAAGGAAAGAATCTGGGGCAAAACAACAATAGCAACAAACACTTCCTTGTTGAGTCTCAGTCTGAAAAGCAAGGCTTACTCATGAGGATCTGAAAATCCCTCTTATTTCCCAGCTAAAAGTTCCTCTCATTATTGCTAATAATGTGAGCGAGCATCCACGAGCAGGTGGCTGGCAGCCTTCTGCCGCTCTCCTTGGTTGCCCTCTGGAACAGTTTCTTGCTGCTCACCACCACCATAACCACAGTAACTCTTGGCAAACTGAGAGCCAGAAGAGTTCCTTCTGGCTGCCAGAAAACTGGGTGTGGGACCACCTGTCTGGCCTTTCTCTCCTACTCTGCACATGGACATTTTTTCTTCTTTTGGTAAAGAGTTGGAGTACCCTTGAGGTAAACATTATTTGTTGTCAAGCAATAACCATCCCATGGTGGTTGTTGGGAAATGTCAGATACTTGTTTTCCCAAGCTCCATTGCATGATCCAATCCTAGAGCGAGATGTAGAGAAAAGATTTGTTTTGTTTTGTTTTGTTTTGGTTGGGTTAGGCAGGAAGAGGGATGGGAGCATTGGTCAGCTTCTGAGAAAGATTATTTTTCCTGTACTAGTCAGGGTCCCAGCAGGAAACAGATGGCTGATTCACACAGGATAATTAAGGAGATTTTAATAAAGTGCTATTTACACAGATCTAAGCAGGGTTAAGGAAAGCTTACAAGGGATGGTTAAGGGGACCCACTGTGGGGTTAGAGTCAGTGTGGAGTCATTAGCACTTGGGGACTGCAAGAGCATGTGGGTAGTGGTTACCAGAACCCAGAGACACTGGCTCTTACTGTGGGAAAGGGCCACCCAACAGGAGCTGTGGCCTTTGGTTGAGGTATGCAGCCCACTGGAAGTGGGACTCAGCAGGGAGGGATCAAAATGCAACTGAAAGCCAGAGGCCAAGGGAAGCTACCCAGGTGCAGGAAGGTCAGTCTCCAGGGAGTGGAGAAGGTGGAGGAGGGAGGGTAGATTCAAAGGGATAAAAGACACATCTTAGGTTCTGAAAGAGAGAGAGAGAGACAGGGAGAAGGAAATCCCTTCCTCTTTCTCCATCCTTCAACTGTTGTCCCGGGAGACCGGATGATGGAAGCCAAGGTGGTGATTTGTCCCTGTGTGGGGAAGGTGGACAGAATCACATGCAAATAGACCTGGGGCAGCTGGGCCCTGGACCACCTCCTCCAGTATCACGTCATGTGAGGAAAATAAGCTCCTGCTGTGTAAATCCATCTTAGGTATGTGTTTACTTGCTGCCGAAACTATCATCATTGACGTGGTTTCCAAAAAGGAAGTAAAGAGACTATTCTTTCCTGAGTGCATGTTATGTGCTAGAGCCTTTTCTCACACGTTTGATGTAGTTCTTCCAATAAGCCCACTGGGTGACAATCATTGTCACCATTTCCATTTCACAGACAAGAAACCCAAGACTGAGAGAGAGAGAGAGAGGTTCTGAGGTTCAAGGCTAGGCTGTGATCATGCCCAGGGCAGCTTGTGATTTCTCTTCATATTCACTGCTTAGATCTTTGGATCCTGGGCTTTCCTCTTTCTTGGGTCAAGAAAGTCATCCTGACATTGAATGATTTGGGTGTTGACCTCTGTGAAGTCTACCTGGACCCCACCTCTCCCTCTCAGAGCCTTCTGGAGTCTTCACTCACCTCATGAGATAGAGATACTTGGGGTTAACAACTTAACAAATTTTACTTTATTATTCCAGGGAGAACATAGTCCCAACCACTCAAAGGGCCACTGGAAGATCCGTTCTCCCTTCCTCTGAGATGCTGTGATAAAGCGTGTGCCAGCTCACCTCATAACTTCCATCACTGATTTAAAAATTATTTGTTGAGTCCCAACTATGTTCCAGACAATATTTTAGCTGCTGTGGATCCAGCAGGGACCAGTAAGAGCTTGTATGTTAGCGTGAGGTAAAAAGCAAGTAGGCAAATGAACAAGACCATTTCACATAATGATAAAGGGTCTAAAAAATGTACTATGAAAAATAGAGACTGGAGGTGGAGTTCTTTGGATGTGATGTTCAGGAAAGTTCTCTGAGGAGGTGATACTGGAGCTGAGACCCGACAATCTGGGGGAATGTCCAGATAGAAAGAATGGTGGAGAAAAGACATGGGGAGTGAGTTCGGCATGATCAAGGACCAAAAGAAAGCCCATGTGGCTGGGGTACAGAGAATGAGGAGATGGAACTGAGAAGAAGTCAGAGGGAAGGGGTAGGCAGGGGCCAGGGTATATCAGGCCTGAAAGTCCATGGAAGGGCTTGAGATTTTATTCCAAGTATAAGAAGTAGACATTGAGTTCCAAAAGTAAGGATGGTCTAATTTTGATTTTACAGATAGCATTCTGGCCACTGGGTGGAAAACAGACTGGATTGAGGCAGAAGTGAAATCAGGAGGCCAGGGAGGAGGCTCTGCCATGTTCAGGTGAGAACTTGGACCCAGGTGGTCACAGTGGAAATAGCGAGTTGTGGGCAGATTTGGGGCATGTGTGGGAGGTTGAGTGTTGGTGGTGGAAAAGAGGGGAAAGAGATCAATGATGACACAGGTTTTTAGCTTCAGCGAAACCCTTTGGATTGAATGCTTCATCAAGATTTTGCCTGTGGGTGTCCTGACAACTGACATCACCTCTGCATCTGAGCCAAATCTCTGTTGAGACTCTTTCCAATTTAAGTGGGAGTTAGGTTAACACCATAGAATTTTTGATCTTGAAAAGATAGCAAAGGTTTTCCAAGTAGATCCTCTTACTTTACCGTTGAGAAGAGGTAGGTGCAGAGAGATTAAGAGTTGTATGTATAGGAGAAATGAGTCAGAGTTGGACAGGATCTCAGGGCTGCCTTTCCTGCTCAAAATATTCTATGTGGATTTTTTTTTAACCCTAAAGATATGTTTTCTAAACTGATCCTTCATTCTCAAGCAGGAAACAGCATTGAAATTAAAAAAAAAACAAACTAAAAACACCAACTCAAGCAAAACAGGTTCTGAATTTTGTGGAATTGCATCTACTAGTAGTTCTGCCAGGCACTCCAAAAATCTTAACAATTTGCATTGATTCCTTTATTCAGTAACACAAATTGTAACAGTTTCACCAGCTTACCAGGAAGAGGGCAGGTGCCTGTTCATATCTGCTCAGATAAATGTAGAAAGTGGAAACAAGTTGACTCCACTTGTAACCAAGCTATGCCAATTACAGACACATTCTTCTGTTTGTAGCCTGGCCACATCCCGAGTATTGATATGTATGATGTCAAATGGACAAAACATTTCTCTGGCAAAGAATCACTCACTTTATGGTTGAGTATCAAGTGATTAAAATGCCAGTCTGTAAGGGCTCATTGGAATCAGGGTTGAGAAATGTGTTGATAATTTTAAGATCCCTTAATCACATAATGAGATGGTCAATAATAGCTCCACATTTTGCATGCCTATTATGTTCTTGTGCTTTATACACCTTAACTCATTCGAACATCCTTATAATAGCCATGTGGAGGGGGAAAGGATGAAACATTTGCTCATATTTTCCCTCTATTACATACTTGTTATATTTACTATGGGTGGAATATACTTCTCCATCTCTTTGATGTTGGGCTTGGCCAAAAAATTTGCTTTGGTCAATGGAATGTGCGTAGAAGTGTCAATCTTCCCCCTAGGGGCAAAGTCTGTAAGAGGCCTTATGTGTTTCACTTTATCCCACTTGAGTTTCTGACCCCTTCCGTGAGAAGAGTGTGCCCACATCCCAGAATGAAAACATGGAGGGCAAACCTCCAACGCATCCAAGTCTGCAGTCCAGCCGAGCCCAGTCATGGCCACCTAGAAGCAGCAGAATCCCAGCCAATACACAGACCCATGAGTGTGAAATAAAATATTGTTCTGTGAGCTACTGGGAATTAGGGAATGTTTGTTACAGAACACTGTCACCACAACAGCTGACTAATACATTGTGTGTGTTGTTACTCCCATGTCATATATGGTTAGACTGGAGATGTTAATGGCCTGCCTCAGTTCACCCACTGGTAGGGTGCTTAGGTTCACTTGGCCCCTTCAAAGTTTCGTGCCGTCTTCCTTCAACAGCTGTGCTTCCTCCCCAACCCCCCATATGAAGAGAGGAAGAAATTTTTATCATTTGGACTGTTTTGTTGGTGGTGGTGGTGTTATTTCTTATAAAGTATTTTTTTTTCTCATAAGAACACACTGTGGCACAAAGTAAAGGAAATGTTATGTGTACAGATACACACTCAATTGAGTGTGTATTGAGTGTGTGTACAGATTCTACACTCAATCATATTGTGAGTCAGGAGTGAAAAATGACTTCTCTATTTTGTGGAAATATTGAATTTAGCCTTTAAAAATTAGCACAGTATCTATGCATGATGTGACAAAAAAATCATCCAGAGAGGTGAATATTATTCTCCTCAGTTCAAGGGATAAATTAAAACAGGCGGGCAATTCATTTATTTTTGCTTCATAGCAAGGTAATATATTGATTTTCCCCCTCTTTCCCTTTAAATCTAAAGAAAAATCTCAAATAAAACCTAACTACATCACTCTGATTCTGAACTCTTATGGAAATTACAGAGCTATCAATATTAAGTACACTTTACACCAATTTGGAAATCTATTCTGCCCAGACATATGACCAATGCCACTCTGATATTGGGGTAGTTGAGCTCTAAATTGTGGTGTAATGTGGATTTTCTTATTAACTTATGCTAAGTTAGTTGAGATTTTTAAATGTGAAATGGAAATTGGGCTAATATTTAAAGGTAAAGTTATCCACATAAGATAATAGAAAGAAAGTTAAAAGGAAGGCAGTTCACCCAATTAAACCAGCTCAGAGCAGGTTGATTTTCAGAAAAAATGTGGTTGCCTGTATGGTGGGAATTACTAGGCAGTTCCAACTGGCCATTTGCACAGATGTGATTCTAACCCCCCAACCCCCCAATTTTTTTTTTAACATCTTTATTGGAGTGTAATTGCTTTACAATGGTGTGTTAGTTTCTGCTGTATAACAAAGTGAATCAACTATACATATACATATATCCCCATATCTCCTCCCTCTTGTGTCTCCCTCCCACCCTCCCTATCCCCATCTAGGTGGACACAAAGCACGGAGCTGATCTCCCTGTGTTATGCGGCAACCCCCCAGTGTTTACATTCAGTTTCAGAGGACCTCCAGGTGAAATCACTTCATAACAGTCAATTCATAAATGAGCAGGGGAAATGCTAATCAGTTATAGCAGTGACAGTGATATAGATCGTTCCTCGCTGTAGATTAGGTCTGCACTGGGCACAGAAGCCTCAGGCCCCAGTTCTCCCATTTGACCCACTGTTCCAATGCCCTGGGCGAGGCATGTAAAAGGGAGAGGAAACGTTGACCAATTTCTGTAAAGAAATATTGCATTTGGCGGTTCTGATGCAGAGCTCTCATCTCAGGGAAAAACAGGGTGGGGAAATCATCAGGGCTGCAAAGAAGAAGCAAAAGTCTGGACCCTCACGGTCTGCTGACTTCTAATCCTGGCTCATTAAGAGACATTAGGCAAATCCTCCATTAGCTCCTGCTTATAAAGAGGAGGAGGTGCTGAGAGACAGGAGGCTGACATGCACAGCCCTGGCTTTGAAAAGAGGGAGAAGGGATTTTGCAAACTATAGACCTGTGAGTTTAATGTCAATCCTGACTGAAATTCTAGAATGGATTATTAAGAGGATGGTTTGTGAGCCCTTGACTAAAAGAAGTGGTGGTCTTAGAAACTAGATGGATTTGCTGAGAATAAATCATGCCAGATTAATAACTTCATTTCCTTTTTGGATACAGTTACAAGTCAGGAAGATGAAGTGTGTAAGGACTTCAGAAAGACAACAGATGCAGTCTCTCACCAAAGCCTTATAAAATAAAATGGAGAAATGCAAATCAGATAGTAGTAAAATTGGGGGCTGAAGGATTGATTGCTTTTTAGAGTGTTGCATGAAGAAGTAACACTATTCACCTTGAAGTGGTCTTTAATAGTATGACACAAGTCTCTTTTCAATCCATTGTCATAGGATACAGATCAGGCCTGGTTAGTTTCTATTGGTGAGAATGGTTAAACTGGACATTTGATCTAAAATCAAACCTCCTGCTGAGATGAAATCTGGTCCTGGCAAGCAGATCCACTCACAGGGGCTGGAGGAGGAGCAGGTCAGCCGGCAAAGGCTATGGCGACTGAGGCTCAGGCCAGGCAGGTGTTAAACTCTGCTCTCGGAGGCTAGTTTACACAAAGGTAAGTGATGGTTAGTGGATAGTCAATGTCTGTGACTGCCAGAACCTATTCACTCATTTTATGAAACAGCCCAAGTTTTCATCTGAGTATCTACCTTATTCCTACTTTATGTGAATATGACTCCTGCAGAATCCCACATCTAGCTCCAGGAAATATCACGTGACCCAGTCTGCCCAATAAAGCAGCCCATCTCATGAGAGACAGTGGTTGGTTCAGGAACATGCACCTGTTTGGGCAGGTTAATCAGAAACTAGGAGATATAGACCCAGTAATTTTGACTGATCTGCGTAGGAACTGGGCTCACATACTCCCTCTGCCCCAGAACATGCTTTGATGTGATAATGTGAGTCTGTGTCCTCTGTGCCTAACGTGTGGAACCTGAGAATGAAGCTAATATGGGAATAGACAGAGCCCAAGAAATGGAGAGTAGACAAGTCCTGATGACATCATCTGAGCTGTGAATTCAGAACTAAATCTACATCTGAACTACGTTGTTACATGAGATAGTAAATTCCCTTTCTTGCTTAAATCTCTGTGTGTGGAATTTTCTGTTATTTGTGACAGGAGTCCTGATTGATGCATGGGATCTTCTGAGCATGTCAGTGAGAAATCAAAGAGATGGTGATGTTAAGAACTATGGCAGAGTAATAAGCTATAATGGAAAAGAATCTGAAAAATCTGTCTCTCCATATATATATGTATAAATATACATATATATATATACATACATAACTGAATCACTTTGCTGTACACCTGAAACATTGTAAAGCAACTATATTTCAATAAATTTTTTTTTAAAAAGAACTATGGCAGACAGAAAGCATCAGAAAAGTACAGTTCTAATCACCATGTTCGGTTTGGGGAGGAATTAATCCCAGAAAAAAAGATGAAAGGGGGAATGTAAGACAATAGTTGCAGCAGAAACAATACTCTGTGCCCATCAAGTCTGGTGTCATTTTTTTCTTCCAAGGCACGCAAAAATTTTCCAACAGCATCACACTGTTGTTAGGTGGAGGCCTTTTTCCAAGTTCTGACCACTGATCCCATGGGAAATGGCTTGTGTATCTTCTGGGAGGCAGCATCCAAGAGCAAGTGTAAGGCTTCCTGTGTTCTTTCTCTTGCCATGGTGACTGTGGTGGCTACATGTTGAAATGGTAGCACTGTAAGATGGAATTAGCCTGGAAATAGACTCTCCAACTTTGCATGAGTGTGAAACAAATTTGCGAGTGTTATTGATAGCTTTAGGAATTTGTTTGTTCCTGCACATAGCTAGTTTAATTGAACTTACATGGCCCTCATGCAACTAATGTACTAAACTAATTACCAACCCAGGAACCAGAGTACCAAGGAGATCAGAACTGGATGAAATAGAGTGACTTGACCCTCAGATCCTGAGTATGAAGCTCCTTAACAATCGCTTTTCAAGGATCAGGATTAATTCTAGATGAAGGGACAAGAAACATCAGCTATTGCAGAGTCAAGAGGACTTCATTTTGTAGGAAAAGAGGGCTTAAAAGGAAAACCAGCCATGAAAGGTCTTTCTTCCATGGTAGGAGTAAGATCATGGATGTCTGGCTTCACAAATTCAAGCATAAAACAAAAGGCAGAAAGGGTAATGACTCTTTTCCATGATTGACTGCAGGATCCTAAAACATACTAGCAGGCTATACCGTGGACTTAGCATAAGCTTTACTAGGGATAAAGTCCTGCCCTTAGATCTGAGAGCTACTGTTCTAGCACAACATGGATTATGAACAACCCATACAAAAAGATCTAGAGCTTTGTTTCTCCTAATTTTGGCATGAGTCAGCAGTGTAACCAGGCACTCAAAATGCTAACACCATCCTATGCTGCATTAAGAGTAATGTAGCATTTCCCAGAAGGAATGTGCTAGTCTTATCCAAATTAAAAGCCATCTCACACATGGAGATTCCATTTCATTTTGGCTCCACACTCCATGAAGAACTGTGAAAAGTTCCCACAGTTTTAAAGACAAACATTCAAATTGTTTAATATCTCTCAAAAACCTACTATTGAAGAATTTATTGATCTCCTACTATACCATTTAGCTTTTATAGAGAGCTCACTTTGGGCCAGACACAGTGATAGGTTTTGAGGATATGAGATAAGAAAGAAATGGCTCCTGCTCTAGATTGTTCATTTGAGATTTTTCTTGTTTCTTGAGGTAGGATTGTATTGCTATAAACTTCCCTCTTAGAACTGCTTTTGCTGCATCCCATAGGTTTTGGGTTGTTGTATTTTCATTGTCATTTGTTTCTAGGTATTTTTAAATTTCCTCTTTGATTTCTTCAGTGATCTCTTGGTTATTTAGTAGAATAATTTTTAGCCTCCATGTGTTTGTGTATTTTACAGTTTTTGTCCTGTAATTCCTAATTTCATAACATTGTGGTCGGAAAAGATGCTTGATGTGGTTCCAATATTCTTAAATTTACAGAGACTTGATTTGTGACCCAAGATGTAATCTATCCTGGAGAATGTTCCGTGTGCACTTGAGAAGAAAGTGTATTCTGCTGCTTTCAGATGGAATGTCCTATAAGTATCAATTAAGTCTATCTGGTCTAAAGTGTCATTTAAGGCTTGTGTTTCCTTATTTATTTTCACTTTGGATGATCTGTCTGTTGTTGAAAGTGGGGTGTTAAAGTCCTCTACTATTATTGTGTTACTGTTCGTTTCCCCTTTTATGGCTATTAGCATTTGCCTTGTGTATTGAGGTGCTCCTATGTTGGGTGCATAAATATTTACAATTGTTATATCTTCTTCTTGGATTGATCCCTTGATAATTATGTAGTGTTCTTCTTTGTCTCTTGTAATAGTCTTTATTTTAAAGTCTATGTTATCTGATATGAGTATTGCTACTCCAGCTTTCTTTTGATTTCCATTTGCATGGAATATCTTTTTCCATCCCCTCACTTTCGCCAATCCGTATGTGTCCCTAGGTCTGAAGTGGGTCTCTTGTAGACAGCATATATATGGGTCTTGTTTTTGTATCCATTCAATCAGTGTGTGTCTTTTGGTTGGAGCATTTAATCCATTTAAATTTAAGGTAATTATTGATATGTATGTTCCTATTACCATTTTCTTAATTGTTTTGGGTTTGTTTTTGTAGGTCTTTTTCTTCTCTTGTGTTTCCCGCCTAGAGAAGTTCCTTTAGCATTTGTTGTAAAGCTGGTTTGGTGGTGCTGAATTCTCTTAGCTTTTGCTTGTCTGTAAATCTTTTGATTTCTCTGTCAAATCTAAATGAGATCCTTGCTGGGTAAAGTAATCTTGGTTATAGGTTTTTTTTCCTTTCATCACTTTAAATATGTCCTGCCACTCCCTTCTTACCTACAGAGTTTCTGCTGAAAAATCAGCTGATTTTTTGGGGGGATTCTCTTGTATGTTATTTGTTGCTTTTCCCTTGCTGCTTTTAATATTTTTTCTTTGTATTTAATTTTTGTTAATTTGATTAATATGTGTTTCAGCCTGTTTCTCATTGGATTTACCCTGTATGGGACTCTCTCTGCTTCCTGGACTTGATTGACTATTTCCTTTCCCATGTTAGGAAAGTTTTCAGCTACAATCTCTTCAAATATTTTCTCAGGCCCTTTCCCTTCCTCTTCTTCTTCTGGAACCCCTATAATTTGAATGTTGGTGCATTTAATTTTGTTCCAGAGGTCTCTGAGACTGTCCTCAATTCTTTTCATTCTTTTTCTTTATTCTGCTCCATGGCCATTATTTCCACTATTCTATCTTTGAGCTCACTTATCTGTTCTTTTGCCTCAGTTATCCTGCTATTCATTCTTTCTGTTGTGTTCTCAGTTATCATATCATTCATCACTGATTATTTGTTCTTCTTTAGTTCTTCTGGGTCCTTGTTAAACATTTCTTGTGTCTTCTTGATCTGTGCCTCCATTCTATTTCCGAGATCTTGGATTATCTTTACTATCATTACTCTGAATTCTTTTTCAGGTAGATTGCCTATTTCCTCTTCATTTGTTTGGTCTTGTGGGTTTTTACCTTGTTCCTTCATCTGCAGCATATTTCTCTGATATCTCATTTTGTCTAACTTACTGTGTTTGTGGTCTTCCCGCAGGCTGCAGGGTTGTAGTTCCTCTTGTTTCTGTTGTCTGTCCCCTGGTGAGTGAGTTTGGTCCAGGGGCTTGTGTAGGCTTCCTGGTGAGAGGCACTGGTACCTGTGCTCTGGTGGGTGGAGCTGAGTCTTTCCTCTCTGATGCGCAGGACTGCATCAGGTGGTGTGTTTTGGGGTGTCTGTGAGCTTAGTATGACTTTTGGAAGCCTGTCTGCTGATGGGTAGGGCTGTCTTGCTGGTTGTTTGACATGAAGTGTCCAGCACTGGAGCTTGCAGGCAGTTGGGTGGAGCCAGGACTTGGTGTCAAGATGGATACCTCCAGGAGAGCGCATGCTGATTAATATTCCCTGGGCCCAGAAATTCTCTGGCGGTCCAGCATCCTGGACTCGGTGCTCCCACTCTGGAGGCCAAGGCCCAACCCCTGGCCAGGGAACCAAGAGCCCGCAAGCCATGCTGCACGGCCAGAGAAAACAGAAGGAAAAGAGAAAGAAAAGAAAAGGAAAAGAAAACAGACAAACAAAACCCAGGACAAATAGCAAAAACAAAAACAAAAAAATCAGCAACAACAACACACACACAAAGAAGAAATAAAACAGTCACTCCAAATCCAAGTCAAATGTTAACAACAAAAACCAAACTCTTGGTAGGTCTCTGGACCTGCTGTGGGCACTGTGGGGACAGCTCAGACTCTGAACTGGCCCAACTCCCATGAGTACTTGACCCAAAGTCCACTGCTGCTAAGGCTAGACCGGGAACCGTTGTGGGAACACTCGTTGTCTATTCATGTACTCCACAGACTCAGGATTTACCAAGCTGATCATGGGGATTTAATCTGTGGCTTGTGCACTTGCACAAAAGACTTCCTCTTCCTTAGTCACACTGCCCCTGGGGCTCACCTTTGGTTTGGGCCCCACCTCTGTGTGTGCACCACCCTCAGGCATCTGTTCCCCACAGATGAGAGGGAGTGAAAGCAGCGACTGATTGGGGCACACTTACTCCCTCAGGCTGGAGAGGGGTATGGCAGCTATAATTGTGTTCATGAATTGCCTGTGGTGGCGGGTACTGACAGGCAGTTGCAACAGCCTGGGGCGTACTCACTCTGGTGGGAGTCCCTCTCAGTGCCCGTGGAGGCTGAAGAAGCCAGTGGGTGGGGAAAGGGGTTGTATTGGCGGCCCTGCCCCTTGCATGTCACTCAACAATGACTCCTTGCTTCTATTGTGTCCTGGGCTTTTTCTGCAAACTTTCCCAGTTGTGGAGCTCCTTATTCCTGTCCCTTCAGGCTGTCATTTTACAGCCAAAAGCTGTCCCCTCTCTGGGTCCAAACCCCATTTTCCAGCATCCCAGCTCCTCCAGAACAGGAGACTCACAACTCAGGCTGGGATGCTCGGGGTTGCAGCGCATAACATGCACGCAGTTCATACTTTGTGCTGCCTTCCAAAGGTCATCCACTGTGCTCTCCTTTGATCTCCCAAAGGTCCCTTTCTATCCCAGCTGATTTCCCCACCATGAGGGAGCTTTTCTGAGTGTGCAGACCTTTCTTCACCTTCAGCTTCCTACCAGGGTTACTGGTCCCTGTTTTGATTCCTCTTTTCTTTTTTTCTTTCTTTTGTCTTACCTGGTTGAGAGGGGATTTTTCTTGTCCTTTTTGGTGTCCAAAATCTTCCGCTAATGTTCAGTAGGTGCTCTGAGAGAATTGTTCCATTCTTGATGTACTTGTGAGGAGCGATGAATTCCATGTTCTCTTATTCAGCCATCTTGACTCCTCCCCAGCTCCTGCTTTAGAAGAACTTGGGTTTTGAGGCCAGAATCTCACATTACTAGTTACAAGAAGTGTTGGGGCGGGGGGGGAAGGAAATTTAGTTGGAAGGAAAAAAGACTCAAATAGATGGGCATAATTACTGTCTCCCCATGGTTTCAGGGTGTCCATATAAAAGACAGATTAGACCTGTTCTTCAGGACCTCAGCAGGCAGAATTTCAATGTAAGGGAAGAATTTCAGCTTATTTCATGTAGGTACAAAAGGAACTGTCTTAAAATAGACATGACTGCTTTGGGCAGTACTGAGCTCCTTGTTCTTAATAGTATTCAAGTTGACATTGGGTGACCCATTGGGGAAACAATAGAATAATCAGCATTCAAATCCCAGCTCCTCTTGAGTTGGCAAGTTATTTAATTTCTCAGTTTCTTCATGTGTGAAATGGGCTAATAATAAACAAGTCACAGAATTGATAGGCAGATGAGTGGGATAATGCTTAAGGAAGGCTGAGCATAGTGGCCATTCAATTAACGCTCTAAAAGTGGCCCTGATGCTGAAATTGGTGATTCTGAAGTTGAAGGGGATGTGATAGTGAAGATCTGAGCATCCAAAGAAGCAGGAAATTGGACAATACAACCTCTAAGACCCTTTCCAATCCTGAACTTCTATGAATTTATGATTCTGAACTTTAGTTTATTTATCTGCAATGAGAAAGGAACTCTTGTCAAGTCCTGAAAATGAAGGTAACTCCCCTGTTGCCTGGGTCCCACAGACATACATCTCACCCAGGATCCACATCCCCCAGGCAATATCCTCCAGATGTGAGTATCCCTCTACAATTTGCTCTGCCTTGCCAGATTCAGCCTCTGTCTGAGGGCTGACGTTGGCCTCAGAGCTGAACTTACACTGAGGTTTTGTCTTCCCTATAATCCCTTTTAAGTCTTTGTGAAAGACTTAAAACTCCCAACTAGCTTATCACAGCCCCTACTGGTTTGGCCAGAGGGAATCTCTCTTTTAGTCTAAACTTTACGACAGCTGCCTAGAGATAAGTACAGGGGCCCCTGGTTAGAATCTGAGCTCTGTCATAGTAACTCTGTACATCAAGGGCAGACGCTTAAGATGGGATATCTCCAATTTGGCTTTTTAGGAGTTGATTAAGAAAAAGGCACAGGGTCTTTAACTCCTTTTGCTGGCCTTCTGCATTTGGAATTCTCTGCTTCAGGGACAAATAAAGATCTTTCCAGTGATGTTTAAGCTTGACATCAGTGGCGAGACATTTTAGGGTGCCCAAATTAGCAATACCAGTGGAAATGGAAGGTTAATTAGAGGCTCCTTCTCATCATGTACCACAATCCTGTAAATGTAACTCGGTCAAACAAGCTGGCATTTGATATTTGATTGCACAATCCTAAATATCAACACACCCTGAGGTTCCCTTCCTCCCCCACAATCATCTTCCTTTAGTGAAAAATTTAAGCAGTCGATGCCGATGGAGGCATTTCCAGAACTCGCTGCAAGAGGCAGTTGAGTCAAAAGATCTAAGATGAGAAAAGTTCTTCTTTTCCCATGTGTTGAGGTTTTCTTTAGTCCAGGGAGTGAAAATTCCTTCAAAGCTGGAACAAGCTTATACATTCTGAATTATTTGGCCAATAAACATTGTGCAGATTGTGCAACCAATCTGCTCCTTAAGTAGGAAATGTCAGGAAATGGTCCCAAGTGCCACCGGCACCTAGAATTATTTACAATAGATTTCTTAATGCCAAAAGCCTCTTTTTCAGTAGAGAATAAACATATATTGTACCGATTTTTTTTTCTTTTTTTGCTTCTATGAGTTACAGTTATGGAATATTTGCAGGCGCAGAGATGAACAATTCTCTTTTCACTCTGCTTTATTATTCTCCAAAGGTGGTTATTAATAGGTGTCAGAACAAGGGTAACTTTTTAACCTCACAGTCCCTGCAGCAATGCCTCATGGCCCTTGATTGTCTAGGTCCACTAATGTAACCACACTGGGAAAATGTTTTAAAGGCACTAACATTTCTAGATGCCATTTTCTCATCAAAATATTTTCCCTTATTTGGTCCACCAAGCTAATGCATTTACGTGACATCCACATTAACACTGCAGTCACTTCGTACTTTGACCCCTTCCTTCTAGTCAGAGCACAGTCTGATGCTGTAGAGTAGAGGCCTCTGGGAAAGACAGAGGCAATTAGGTAAAAAGTAATACCTGGGTTTGATGGTCTCCGTTGATTAAGTAATCACTAAAGCAGTTCCTGAATTGTGTGATGTATTAGGCAACAAGCAAGAAAATAAATGGTTGGGATCCATATCTATATCTACATCTATATCTATATCTATAATGGTATGCTGTGTTAATAATTTCAGTCCTGAGGGTAAGAGAAATCCGTGGGACCTACTGTTTAGCATCCTAATCTCATATGAACTCATGGGTACTGGACTTCATATCCATAATCTTCACCTTGTAATTCCAGTAACCTTCCTGAGCCAGGAAAATAACAACTGAAAACATGTTTAGAATTGAAATATGATCAGATAGCAGATGTAATGGGAAATATAAGCCCCTCTCTTTTTCACTTACTTTGTGTTTGGTTTTGATGCGAATATATGTGGGTGTGGGGTGCTGAGATACCCTGAGTTTGTTTGCTGTAAGCAAAATGACAATATTGTCAGAAGGAAAATGGAGATGTAGAGAAACAGCTGGAGGTGGCAAGGAGAGGAAGAGAGTGGTGCTTGCAAACTCATCCTCCTCCTGTTCTCCATAGTTTAGTATCTACTGTAACCCAGGCAGTTGGAAATACAAAGAAAAATAAGACCTAGACTCAGAGATCATAGTCTTAAGTATAAGAAAATGATTTGAGCAGGGCAGAGAAGATTAGGGGCAAGAGTGTGGGTGGCATGGATAAGAAGGAAGATTGTGGAATGCTGTGTCACATTTTTAGGTTGTAATCTAGCAGGCGGGCATCATATGATTGCATTGATGCATCCTGTGGTGTGGTTAGGGACAGAAAGTCCTAGCCTGAACTGTGGGCAAGCTGTCAGGAGTTCAGGAGAGGAATATTTCCTAAAGAAGTTGGTGTTGGAGCAATACTGCATCTTAGAAGCATTGACTGAATTTGAACATGAAGAGAAACCCCTCTAGGTAGAGAAAATTCGGAGTTGGGAAAGTGTTGGGTTTCTAAGAAGAATGTAAATGTCTACTTTAAATCTCAACATCATGAACGAAATTAGTGTATGTTTATTGAAAGTCTATGTTGTAAGTACAAAGGGTCAAGTGAAATCTTTTCTTTCCCACATACTCTGCCAGGAACTTAAAATAAAAGGAAATAAGGTTGTTTTCAGAGTATTAAACTGTTAAAAAATTCATGAACAATGGACATGATGAACCATCTGTGAGAGTAAATCAAGGCATTTTCTACAAAGTGAACAGGAAAGTTTGAGAATAGCCAACTGTCCAATCCAGGTGACCCTGTAATTCTCAACAGGAGGCAGAACTGGAGGTAGGAATGTGATTGCTATTTGATGAGTAAAGACCCATTTTCTCATATTGTGTTTGGAGAGAGAATTTCTCAACAGAAAGGGCATGAGAAGCTGAGAGGCAGGTTCCCAAAGTATGAGAAAGGGGTCTGATGACAATTATTTTCTTAACCACCAACTATCACCCTATGAGACACCAGTGTGCTTTTCAGGTGTTAAAAATGAGTTTTCATATCTAAAAGCTTGTATACCACCAGCATAGGGACTGATAAAAGGACACACAAAGATCCAGAAGTTAGCAGGGTTTCTCCAGTATTATTCAGGAAAGAAAGATAGTATGAAACTTGTGGTCCCCATAAAGGTACCATCTTTGTACAATAAGTCTTCAAACCTCACCGTGAGTAACATTGCCAATAGCTGTTAATAACAGAGAGTGCATTATATGCTTGGGACTTTGTACACACTTTTTCAGATCTTATGAATTACACCCATTTTTTAAAATGAGGAAACCAAGAAGGAAACTTGTCCACACCTGATGGTGGACTTGGATTTGATTTATGTCTTGCTGGGTTTCCAAGCTCATGTGTGGAGTGCAAACACAAAAATATTGCAGAAGAAATTGACTTTGGGAAGGAAGAGTGGTCTGGGTATAAAGTGGCACTATTAGCACTTAGCCTGATGCTTACTGAAGTAGGTTTGAAATAAAAATTACATAAATAAGGGACTTCCTTGGTGGTCCAGTTGTTAACACTTTGACTTCCAATGCAGGGGGTGCAGGTTCGATCCCTAGTCAGGGAGCTAAGATCCCACATGCCTCAGGGACAAAAAACCAAAACATAAAACAGAAGTGATATTATAACAAATTCAATAAAGACTTCAAAAATGGTCCACATTAAAAAGAAATCTTTAAAAAAATATTACATAAATAAGAAACCTACTGAGACCCAGGGTAAGGTAAGTCAGAAAGAGAGTGGGTATGTTTCTAGAGGATGCATTGTTGAGTACTCACTCAAGGGAGATAAGGAGAATCAGAGTAACAAGTTCTTAAACCAGCTTAATCAAAATCTTACTTTTGTTGGTTGCTTTCTTTCCTTAAATAGTTGACACTTTAGGCTGTGATAGTGTGTAAGCTTAATTTTATTATATTGATGAAATATGACAGGCTGAACATGTATCTAAGCTGTGTAGGAGGTTAGAGAAGCTATAAGTCAATAGTACCAGCTCCGAAATAAGACATATGTGGTTTCTGATCCCAGGTCTATAGCTTACTAGCTCTGTGGGCCTGTCTCTCGCCTGAAAATGTGAATAAACATCCTTAGCTTACTGGATTGTTGTAAGGATTAAATGAGAAGTTGTCTAGTGTTCAACAGAGGTAGTTGCTGTATTTTTTATACATTATTTTTCTTTTCTCTCTTCTTTTTCACTCTAACACTTTCCACTCTATATTCCCACCCTTTATTTCCCTATAAAACCTGGATACCTGGAATAGTGCCCTGGTGATACCATTCATCCCAGCTTTCAGGATATCTGAGATATCCCGATTGTGGTCTGTGGTCCAGGCAAATCTGGAAGGAATGGGGATTTGTAGAGTCTCCCTGGAGACTGGATCTTTCCAAGATAGCTGTGGGTCTCTTTTATCTGATGCTTTATTCGCCTGCTTGTGATACTCTCTTTGTATTACAACCTAACAAGAGGGGAGACGACCAAGGCAAACTTTCAAAAATAAAACTTACACTTCTAGCTTTTGTCATTCTTTTTGTTTGAAGTATGAGTTTCTAAAATTTCAGTTATTACTAATTTTTTACATGATAACCTGTGGTAACTGAGGAGGAAGAAGAGCTAGTAGGAGAAAGTAAAACACTTTCTCAGCCATTTCTTCAGATAAAGGTTTTTTGTTTTGTTTGTTTTTTAGAAAACCAAAATAATAATGCCATATGTAGAATTATACCAAGATGCGAGACAGTCTTTCCTTCTTCAGTTGGGGAGAATGAAAGAACATGGGCAGGCAGGAGGTTTTTTAACCCTGAACCCCAGAGCAGACAAAAGAGTTTTCCAAGCACAGATTTTGAGACAGGAAGTGGATTTTCTAGAGGTAAATTTGGAGATGAGCAGACCAAGAAAAAAACAGTAAGTTTTTGTAAAAGACAATTTTCCCTGAAATTCAAGTTAGGGAAAGTAGAAACTCTAGGAGAAAATTCAACAAAAAAAGTAATATACCAAATTATATCATTCCCTATAATTTCCCTTAATATAAACTTTCACTTACATTATCTCCTTTGCACTATAATTTCCTTTAATATAAACTTTCACTTACATTATCTCCTTTGCACTTCCTAAATCTCCTGTGAGATCAGTATTGTCTCTATTTTACAAATAAGAAAAAAGAAGCTCTTACAGGTCAACAGACTTGCTTAAAGCCACACAGTTTGAAGGCAGTGGAAGTTGGAGCCAATATCAGTTATTCTTATCTGATTGTTTGGTGGATTTTGTTGATGAACGCTCTTCTTTTCTACCCCAGCTGGTACATATATGCACAATTATGCACTGCATATGTTTCTTCAGTCATTTCTCATGGGCAGAAAAACTGGTCACTTACATTCTAGGACCCATTGTCTCAAAGAATTCACTTGTTTGCTTGCCTTGAGCTGAAATGCTGACCCATGTAGTCCCCAATTATGGGGAAATCAAGGGCTTATCTCTTGAATACTAAATAACAACTCACATTTATTATGTGTTTACCTGTGCCAGTCACTGTCTGTGTTTTATGTGTATTAACTCATTTAATCCTCCAATAATACCCCTGGAGATAGGAATTATTAGCAACTCCATCTTATAGAGGATGAAAATCAAGCACAAAAAGGTTAAATATGCTGTCCAAGGACTCACAGATGGAGGTGGAGCTGTTGGTATTTAACACCAGGTAGTCTCCTTCAGAGCTTGTGTCCTTTACTTACCTACCCATTTCCCACCAGATCAGTAAATTTGTCAGCCCAGCTAGTTGGCATCCTGACCCTGAGAGAAAAAGACTAGAATATGAAGTGGGACGAGCAGAATCAGGGCAGGGACAGACCAAGAGATATGGAGGGTGACATGAGTATGCTAGCCACAGAGGATGGCTAAGATGCCAGAGGAGTGAAGGACTGAGAGTTTTAAGGGAAGTGGCTTGGGTCAACAAAGTTTAAATCCACACTTTTTAGTTTTTTCTAGGACCAGAATAAATACATATTCAATTTATTTTATTTGTTTCCCTTGATACACTGGAGTTTTAGAATTTAGGTGGAGGAGAGTCTTAGGACAGCAGTCTGGTTGGAAGAAGGATTAAGGGAATTCACTGGAAACTGTGATTGCAAGTACACTATATTTGCTTTAAACATTTTTTAGGGTGGCTTTGGCGGGACTGTAGGGATTATCGGAGGGGAAGGCCGAAGCTCCTTCCATCCATCTTTGTACCAACACGATATCTACTTATCAGTTCAGTTCCAATTTTTTTTCCTTTCCATGAAATATTCCTGGCATTGTTGGAAGACAGTAGTTATGCACTGCATATTTTCAATAAAAAAGATTTATTTCCATTACATATGAGTTTGTAGAAGCATTCTACGACCTTGCACAATCTTCAGCAGCATGGAGTCAAGTCTTTTGTATTATCTATTTAAGTCTTTAAATTTGGTATTTAGGTTAAATACAAAATATGGTTCTTAGCATTATTCCAAGGTCACTATTCACGATGGAAAAAATGTTAAAGGCATAGAAGTAATGCATGAGAAATCCATTATTAAGAACGGCGCCCCCTTATCTACAATAGCAGTTACTTTAACACGATTTCCTTGCATTGTAGTGACAGGCTATTGCCATCATTGCTAAAGCCCTGTTAATGTTTCCACTATACATCACTATTCAGCATTTCCACCAGTTTATAATTCCATGTATTCTTGGTCTAAACTTTGGTTTATGGAAATCTCAGTTTTAAAACTTCCCCAAAGAAATTAAAAACATATGAACGAAAATGTGCAGACCATCCCAGTTCTTGTGCACAGGGGAGCAAAACACCTTCTTGTTTGGGGGATTTGAGTGTGAAATTGATTTTTGTCTTTTAATCAGTTGTGACCAGGATTATAATGCTATTAATGTAATAGCATGCTGAACTAATTAAGACCCAGAGAACTGGAAAAGATCCTCGGAGGTCTCCAATAGGCAAGGTTATATCAAAACCTTCTAGACAAATGGGGTGCAATGTCCAAAGAGCCCTGGGAAACCCATTCCACAATTGTTATAGCTAACTTGTTCCATTGTTTAACAGCCCCTACTGTCAGGAATTTTTTCCTTATGTCTAACTCAAATCCTTACAGTTTAAGCCAATTTCCCACTGCTTTCAGGGGAAATGGCGAACAGCTGTTTGACGTCGCAGGGATAATAACTTCTTTTACTTGATATATACCACTATTGGAGCCCTCCTAAGCTCAGCCCCCCAGTAGAACATCACCTTCCTAGTTCCAGTTTTAAAACTCTGAATCATTGTCACTACCTGCTTAACTGTTGGAACCCCTTACTTTGCCCTAGTCTAACAACCTCCTAGTATTTATCTGTCCTGCCCATAAATGCAGAAATATCTTATGATTTTCATATGGTCAATGAAAATTATCCAGTTATTTTCTTGTTTTGGAAAATAAAATGTATCTTGTGATTTTATGTGAAGTTGCACGTGAATCCAGATTATTTGTAAGAAGCTGCTTGGCTCCGCAAAGTACAGATTTGAATGCAGAGATATGATTTGAACTCAGGTCTCTCTCATTTCAAAGCACTTTCTGCTGACCAGTGGTGGAGCCCAACTTCTACGTAAGAGGGATTTAGGGTCAGAATCTGGATGGCAAGAAAAACATGGAGACATTGTAAAAATGCACTTGCTTCGTAAGTTCCTGGATTTTATGTAGATTAAGCACTTGCCTAGATGGGATTGGCAAAATAATTGAAGTTACAGGGCAGAGGATGGGGGAAGCTATTCTTTTCAAGACATTCTGATATGCAATATATTATGTATTCTATTAATTTTATATTTTCTCCTGGAGTTGCCTTCATCTGTCCTAGATCTGCTTTGTCAGGTCTGGGTGCCCTCTCCACCTAGGGCTCAGGTGCCATTCTGTCAGCATTTAATTGTGACTCCTGAGCTTCTTTCTGTTCTTCTCTTGTGTTGGAGTTTGTTTTCTCTCTCCTGCACCTTCTTCTTCCTTGGTTTATTCCCTTGTTTTGGTGGTACACATCCTTTAGTAGTTTCCTGAGACAGAGTATAGGAGGGAAAATGTTTTTTGTGACCCAGCATGCTGAAAATGTTTATATTCATTTTTATGTTTGTTAGTTTTCCTAGAAATAGAATTTTAGGATGACATGTTTTTTGTTTTTTTTTTCCTTACTCCATTGTTGAAGACATTATTCTATTGGCTTCTAGCTTCTAGTATTACTATTAGGCATTTCAAAGCCCTCTGATTCCTGATTCTTCCTATATGACCCATTGTCTTCCATCTCTAGATGGTAGGACCTTATCTTTGTCACCAGAATTCTGAACTTTCATGATGATGTGCCTGTGTGGATTTTTCATCCATTATGTTCAAAATTCAATGGGCTCTTTCCATCTGGAAATCTATATCCTTCAGTTCTGGAAAATTCTCTTGAATTAAATCATTGATGATTTCCTTCCTTCCAGGAACTTCTGTTACTGAGATACACGGAAGGTCTTGTCCATGTATTTTCTTTATTTTCTTTTTGCCCCTCTGTTTTACTTTTTTAGATTGTGTCAATTTTAACTTCTAACCCTTCTATTGATGTTTTTATTTCTGCTATTATGCTTTTAATTTCTAATAGTTTTTCTTTGTTGGTCTTCTAAATGTTCCTTTAAAAATAATACCCCAGAGGATATTATTTTATTTTTCTCCTAACTTAAAAAATTGCTTAGAATTGCATTATTTCTCCTATTTTTGAGGGGATATTATTTGATCTTTTCTTTCCTCCAAGTTGCTTTTTCTGTTTTTGTGTTATCATCCCTGTCTTTCATGTGATAGGCTTTTCTGGTGTCATAATTTCCCTTTGTCTTCTTGTGTTTAAAAGAAAGGAATTTTAAAAGCTGATTGAGCTTGCCACCTGGGAGCTGAACTGTTGTGTGGTATAACTTGGCCATTTAGTTGGGGAATCTTCAATGTTAGAATCTTTCAGTCTTTCCTTTGGGGAGAAGGTAGTAACCTGGGTGAAAATGTCTTTTAATCTCTTGCCTGGAAGTCAAGCTGCCAGCATTCTGGAGATAAGGGGAATGAAGACCAGTCAGTGTTGGAATCACCCTGGTTTGCATATGATATCCACCCTCAGATATGTCTGGTGTTCCCCCAGTCCAAAAACTGTTTTTTGCTTTCTTCGAAGATTGGAGCTCTCATCTTTTACCATGATGGAGAAGAAACAGTTCACTCTGATGTGCAGAAATAATGATTTGGGAGTCTGAGGGTTTTTTTTTAAACACACTTTTATTTGAACCTCTTTTTGTTAGCACCTCTTATTCATGTCTCTTTCCAGAGTTATGTGATAGCACCAATCCTTGAGCCTTTTGGGGATGCCTGATATGAATTTGGTCAGTTGTCTGCTTTCCCCATGCTAAGTTAGGATTCTGTTTTCTTGTGTCAGCTATTTTTCCCTCTGCCTTACACCTTTGAAAATGTTGATGTTAGTGTAACAACTTCTGTTTTTCCTGTCCTTGTATTTTTTCCTTTAAAAAATTCCCTTTATTGTCCATTAATGGAAATGGATGTTTCCGATAAATCTGTCATCTTTACTTTGAAGTACATTGTAGTGTTTATTGAGTTTCCTTGGTTAGTGAGGCCAGAAGTTGGGAGAGGAGAGAGAGAGAGAGAGAGGAATCACTCCCAACCACTGGTCGCTCATCATCTAAGGAATTAAAGTTATGTGTAAAGGAAGAATTTGAGGGAACCATCATCGCCCATTGTTTTTCAAGTTGGGGAAAACACCATGGTCATCTATTTCCCACTAGAAGTTTTCTCTAGAAGGTTTGGAGGCCTTCCTGTGTACAGAAAAGCCTGCTGGTTTTAAGAAAAGAACATACTGGTGTTACGTAGCAGACTGCTGGGTTCATAATCCTGGATCTGTCAGCTATTAGCTGTGTGTTCTCGGCAGCTTACTCCCTTCTCTTTGCTTTAGTTTCCTCCTCCTCCTTTGGAAATAATAAAAGTACCTACCTAATAATGTTCATGTGAAGTTAAAGTAAATGAAGATGCTGAAACAGGAGGCTGGCTTGCAGTAAACATCATATAACTGTGTCCAATTCTTATTTTGTTTTCCATATATTGGCTGCTTTCCTTATAACTCCTGTATGAATGAGGGAAATGCAGTAGTTGGAGCACAGAGTGAGAGGTTGTCCTGATTTTGGACCAAATGTCTGCTGGATGGGAGAGGGGAGTGCCAGGTTGCTCTTCTTTCTGGGAATGCAGCAGTGAACAAAATAGCAACAATCTCTGTCCTCTTAGACCCTACGTCTAGAGGTTCTATAGTCATGTGGAGACGTCTATAATAACTCCTCCATCCTTCTAGAAAAATCTTATGGCAATAACACTCATCAAACCGCATTCCTGGCTGCCAAATGGAGCTTGAACCAAGCCACAGGGAACCCTGGAGTGCAGCTGCAGATAGCAGCCCACGTCTCTGGTGTTTCCTTAGGTTAAACTTTCTATGTCCTCACAGACTCATCTCTTCATATTTCGCTTCTAGGATATCTCATGTGGGTAAGAGAGTCTCCCACTATAGAGCCGGGCCCCCTTACTCATCCTGGTAGGGGAAGGGGAGTTGGGTACACATAGCCTGTTGCCAGTCGGGAAGGGAAGTGCCCCATCTGGACCATTCTCCAAGATAACGTCCTTCAGTGCCTTTCTCACAGGGGCTTACTGACTCACTGACTTGCCACCATGCCCTGCAAGATGATTGTCATAAAGAAACCCCTTTTGAAAAGAAGCACATACCCTTCTAAGGAAGACATGTTCCATGCATTTGGGCTGGCAACTCACAAAAGAAGTCACACCACTTCCATATGTCTCCTGCAAAGCTCCAGGAAGCTTGTGCTGCTTACATCAGAACTCTGGATGGTATATGATTTCCTGCTCAGTGGGAGGATGTTTAAAATTCCTGAAGGAAAGTACTTGGCATCAATAATCTCTAGTGTGTGCTGCACGGTGGGATGGAGAGCAAAGAGCTGTTTTGCTCAGGGCTCTTGCTCTGCACAGTGTGCTCTGTGAGGCTCTGCAGCTGTTATCCTGCATTTCCCACAATGTTGTAGAACAAGAGACCCAGGGTAAGGAGAAGAAAGCGGGAAGCCAGTGCACTACGTACACCCAACATAATACAATTTGCTCTCAGATGTCTTCACAGCTTGCTCCGTGATTGAACAACACATGTGAAGCCATGATCAGTATTTATCCATTTTGCTGAGTGATCTATAGCTGGCTTCCGGGCTTGGGTCTTTTCTTATATGGAAGGACAGGTTGTGTCTGTGCCTACTTTCCCATGTCTCTGGTTAGATGCTAAAAGCGTGTTCATCTCTTGTCTGCATCACTTAGGAATTCTTAGTGCCCCATGTGGAACAGTCGAAGATTTCCAGGCACAATATCTGGTGGAGGAGGGAGCAGAAACTGGGAAATGAGAAATGATAACTTACTCAGCCCTATCTTTTGCCTATTCAGGACCCCGCCAGAACCACACACAGCTAGACACTCCACTGCAATTTCTAGTTATTTCTGTGTCACCCCAAAAGGCTGCAAGTTCTTTGAGGACTGGAATTACAACAGGCTCAGTGTCATATCTCTTGAGAGTGTCCGGCTCTGAGTGGGCTAAATGAATGGCTTATTAGCAAGAATCAGAATGACAACAAGATTTTTTATGTTGTGGAAAGAGCACTGAACAAAGATCTCAGCCACATGGGTTCTGGTCTCAACCTTACCAGTCACAAGCTGCTAATTTAGGCAAGTTACTTCTCCTTTAGGCCTCAGTTTCCTCTCCTGAAGAAATAAAAGAGGGATCCCTCTGATTTTCTTAAGCTCTAATATTCAGCAGATCAGGAGAACAGGAACCTAGTTTCCTGCAGGTCCTGGTGTGAATTTGTAAATATCTTAGGCTCACACAGTTCTTAGACTGTAAAACCAGAAAGAAGTGAAGAGTGTGGATGCTTTAAATTCACACTGCAGACCCAACAGGCAGGTACGTGGCACACTGTTGTTCCACAAAGTTAGTAGTTGGTCAAGGTAACGATGGTCCTTAGCTCCCCACCGCAGGGACCACGCTCCCTGCCAGCTCCCAGCACAGGGCTGATTGTGGGTTCTAACTTCCCCTCTAGTTGGATTGACTTGTTGCTTAAGTGTGACTGAGGACTGTCTTCAAAATGAATTAGAACATTACTTTCTCATTCCTCCCTCCCAGAAACAGAGTAAGCTGAGGTCCGACATTCACAATATGCTTGTTGAGTAATATGTGAGCCTGCTCCAACAGAGAGGGTTGTTCTGCCTGGGCAGAGAAACAGACTCTTTCTTCCAATATCATTTCTCTCTCTTTCCTCTTTTAACCCAGATGCTTCCTGACACTGGTACCAGGATTCAAGCACGAGAAAACCACCTGGGTTTCCACCAACATTCCCACACCACCACACTCCATTCTCCGGCCCCGGTCCTGCTGAGCTCATCCTTTCGGTCATGAAGATGAATTTACAAGTCTCAGTTGTATCAATTAAAGCACAGCAATGTGAGAGAGACCACTTTTTATTTCTCAGGTGTCTTTATTGGGTGAAATATGAACTTCTCTGCAACTCTTGGCCTTCTTCTTGGTCCTCACTGCATCCCTCTGGTGTATTTGTGCATGTTTCTGTTATGGCGTGCTTCCATCGGTATTTGAGTGATATGTCCCTTTGACTGTCCACTCTCTTTCCCATGGGACAGTGAATTCCTTATGAGGAATATGAGGGAGGGAGCCTCATCTGTGTGTGTGCGCACCTCCCAGGCCTGCCACAGTTCAGTTAATGTTTATTAAACTCATCTAGTCCTCTACCCTGCCCCTACAATCACCTTCTGGACTGCATGGGGATTTGGGTATCTTCTATAATCACCCTAGTTTGCCTGTAACTCCCAATAATTTATGTTTCTGTGCTAAAAAAGAAATACAGAAAAGGAAACACCAGTGCAACAAGCACTCTTAACTGTCAGAGAGCCCTGATTTGGTTTCATTGAGCATTTTTAGAGTGTCATCAGATGTTCCTACATTTGGAATTTTTTTAAAGATTAGATTTCCTCTAGCTTGATCTTCAGTTCTAAATAATTTTTAGAGTGCTTTTCAATTTTTAAAGGACTTCATCAATTTCACAAATTATAGGTCCAATGTACGCAGTATAATCCTTTGTTATTTTATAAATATGGGCTTTTAGTATCAACTTTGAAAAAGTCAAAATCTATGTCACTTTTTTTTTTTTTTTTGCGGTATGCGGGCCTCTCACTGTTGTGGCCTCTCCCGTT
This sequence comes from Orcinus orca, assembly GCF_937001465.1. Classification (NCBI taxonomy): domain Eukaryota; kingdom Metazoa; phylum Chordata; class Mammalia; order Artiodactyla; family Delphinidae; genus Orcinus; species Orcinus orca. The sequence goes on from NC_064560.1 coordinate 71,896,842, forward strand.
GTGGAGCACAGGCTCCGGACACGCAGGCTCAGCGGCCATGGCTCACGGGCCCAGCTGCTCCGCGGCATGTGGGATCTTCCCGGACTGGGGCACGAAACCTGTGTCCCCTGCATCAGCAGGTGGACTCTCAACAACTTCACCACCAGGGAAGCCCCCTATGTCACTTTTATTTTAGAGATGTTACCTCCGTTCTCTTACTCAAAAGAAGAAGGGAAAAATGCCTTAGACTGATGAGATCTGATATAGTCAGAACCCTTCGATCTCAATATTGTGTTGGCAAGGCTATGTACTCCATGTTATTTGAATCCTTTTGGAGGGTTCTAATAAATGCATGGTATAAAGGGACACTACACATTTGAATTTAGAAGGATAGAAAGAGTTAAGTGACCATCACCAATTACAACCTCGGAGGGGGTGATTCAGTTCAAAATTGCAGGGAGGTTTTTAATTTAGCTGCCTAAAGAAGCAGCCTCCGTTGAGCCAAGCTCATCAGATCACACACATGCTCCATTTCTTCACCCTGCACTGCCACTCAGAGCAATTGTATCAGAAAAGGCACCAAATGGATTGTGTGGCCCAATACCCTTTGCTTGCATGTCTACCAGAGTCCCCTTACCATTTTACTAGAGAGAGTGAAAAGGAGCAAATCAAATTTAAGTTCAGCAAACCAAGAATCTTTAGGGAAGAAGTTTAAAGTATGACTGTGCAGTTTGTTCAATTTGTGCAGTTCCTTCCTGTTGCCAACGTGCGTATAGCTGTGGATTGTGTTAAGACACAGGCTTTGGTTTGTTACTATGTGTACTTTCTGCTACAGAATCATCTGCCAAGTCTTTTCCATATATTTTATCAGAAGTACATTCAGCCTGCACCAATTTCTTCCTTACACTATGTATAACCCTAAATGGCAATGCATATTATACTGATAAAATGTGTGATGGATGTGAGGAGTTACTTTGAAGAAGTGTGTAATTGAGTGAACTTCCTTTGGGCTATAATGACAGAGCAGTGCTCTTATGAAGAGGGACCCTCTAGTAATATCGTGAATAACTCCTTCTGCACTGCTTACTATGGGTCTGGCATTGTGCTAAGGATGTGACTGCATCACCTCTGATGCTGAAAACACCTGGGATGTAGTTCTCTTGTCCCCTGCCATGTAACGATTGTGGATGTAGATGAAAATAATGCAAAAAAATGCTTGTCTATAAACATGCTTGGGATGTCATGCACTACTCCTGAGGTACAATTATTGATAGGGTCGCACATCCATTATTTATATAGATAAGGCCAATATAATTGAACTTCATATTAACATAAAGCCAGAATAAATATTTATGAATTAACGTTTAATTAACATGTTGGTTTAAGCAGGTTTCTATTGGTAATACATAGCCAGTGACTTTGTAAATTTTCAGAACTGTATACAGAATGAGTGTTCGTAAAGCAAAGAAGCCTATTTTTCATTTGAAAACAAAAATGCAGGTTGAAATCAGGACCCAGTGCACCATTTCTTATGGTATTGCTGATAATATATTCTTGAATATGAATGTGGACCCATAGTAAGTGTTGAAGGCCTCTTAATTAAATTAGGAATAATGAAATATTTTCAGGATTCCCATTAAGAACATTTACTGATGAATACAGTTTATTCTTTGCAGACTACAGCTTGACTTAATTCAATGTTCTGATTACATTGCCCTATCATAGTAGGGTGGCCTCATCAAAATAATGATAATCCTCAATTCAGTACTTTGAAAACAGCCAACTTTTCTCCTTGTTTAATAGGCTCCAAATCAGTAAACTAAATTAATCAAAAAAGTCTTCATCTCAAGTAATGATGTGTTTTCAATTCAAATTTTTACTTTGTAAATCTATCTATTCATCATGTGTTCCAAAGGAAGGTACAATGACAATGAGTTCATTTAACTCCAGCTCAACAAAGTGTCTAAAAAGATTTATTTCATCCAACCTTACTTACTTTGTTGAATGTAAAATATTTTCACACTTTAAAAGCTAAACATTTTAACTGTTCCTATTGCAAATATATAATATTAAATACATAATATATTATAAAAATATAATATATACACATACATATATGTATACATAAAATATGTGATACACACAGATATAAAATCATTGAGCATTTTAAAAAACATGTTAGTAAATGCTTAAAAAAACAACTACTGTATATAATAACGCAAGGAGCTTATATCCTTTATTATCTCAGAAACTTCCCTCTACATTTAATTGCCTCTTTTTATTACTGGAAGATTCTGTCCTATTTTTCATTCTAGAATCTTCTCATTCATTACTATACAATCTGTTCCTGACCAAGTCACTCAGACCACTTTATACTAAAAACTTTCTAATGTGAGATAAAGTTAAGAAAGGTATTTTTATTTTTAGTTTTGAAATTTTATTCAACTGGAATCTGTGTAAATAAATGAGGCAATAATTTATGGTTAAAATTTATTCTGTTACCTTTTGACATATTTAAAAATGTTCACGAAGTATAATTCATATGTGTGATAATTCTTCTTAGAATGTAGACTATGGTACGAAAAGCTATTTAGTGATTTCAAACTGCAGTGATATATACTCATATGGGAAAAACATTAAAATAAAACCAACATGAATTACAGTTAAAAAATTAGATTTTGACCTGCTCTTCTTTCAGTTACCACAAATAAAATACCAGCCAATACTTTCACCTATAATTGGTGCTGCTTATAGTTTGTATACATTTCAAAAGGTTTATGAATAAGTAGTAATGTAACACAGACCACCAAAACAAGAAAAAATAGTTTCAAATTTTAATACTGTAGACTATTATTTAAATATTGAGTTATACTTTTTTAAAGATTGAGCTTTTCATGTGACAATATAACTTGCATACAAACAATTCAAAAATAGCAAGACTATTTATATCTATATTTTTCTTTAAATTATAATATGCTGTCTGTGCCTTAGGACTTCTTTAAATATGAAGAAGTTCATCTCAGTTTGCATTTGAACACATGGCCTAAGTAAGTATTTTTCACAGTTTAATACCAAAGAATATTAATTTATGAAAAAAATTACAATGGTATTTTTTTGTTTCTCAATTTAAAATTAAAATGAGTATTGCAATACTTTGATATGAACAATGAATCCTTTATTTTCATAATTTAAATTTCAAGAAGGAATAGAAATTCTTTTGTTTTTGTCCTCTAGCATTACAATTTGTCAAGTAATTTTTCATTAAACCAAATGCTAAGTTAAATTATCACACTACTATTTATTTAAATGTATTTTTAAGAAATAGCTTTTCTTTAAGTTGCACACCTAAATGAAGTAGAATGCAAACATTGTCTTTAATATTTTTAAAAATCTAAGTTTTTGTGGATCATTTAATTTTATGGAAATTTTTGTATCAAAGCAATCAACTAGACATTTAAGAGTTATTTAAATAGTATTAAATTAAGAAAATTAGAGTTTAAGAACAACACTGTTTACTTTAATATAGTAGAATTTTATTTTTCCCTGTCAGTGTTGTCAGTATTTTGATATTTAAAGAAGATTAATTTTAGATACACCCAACTATGTTTCTATTTGTGGACTAAAATACAGTAAAAATAAAACTAGGCTCATGCAGATTTCACAATTTTTACATGGACTATCAAAATTAGAGATTTTTTTAGTGATAATATACTTTTTACATTCTATTATTATTTATGAAGAAATCTTCTTAATTATAATTCCAAGTAATAAAATTCAACTGCAAAATATATTCCAAGGGCAAGAAGAATAGGGAGGTAACTCATAATTATTAGAAATGTTTTTGCTTTAATATATTTTATATATTGTAGCAGTCACCTTAAAAGACAATATCAGAAATTGCAGAGAAGGTAAAGATTTATGGGTTTGATTTCAATTTTATAATTTATGATTTTAAACCATTTATGATATTAAAATGTTCTATTATAGAAAATTATAATAGAATTTACTATGTCAGTTTCTAAAGACCATAATAAATAACAAAATGGAGCAAAGCAACTCAAGTATATGTGGAGCCATTCTGTTGGACTTATTTCTCTATTCTAGATCATTTGTACAGACCACACAGCAGTTTTAGTTAATGAAGATGGAAAGATATTTCAAAGGTATAATTCTGTTAAAATTCTAAGTTACTATCATGATTAAGAAATGAGCCAGTGGAAAGTTTGGCATCTTAATCTTGGCTATCCTTAAAAAACAATACTGTGGCAGAGAGTTTTACTCGAAAGGGAAAATATTCTGAGCAGAATGAAAGAAATTTTCTATTTCTCATCGATTTGTGTCAATATTGGAACAAGTATAACTCTGTTTGCCTTCTATTTATTTCTGTTGGTAAAATTATTTCATAGAAGTCTGCACGATTCAATTCATTTTATTTGCTTTGTGAGTTTGAAGACTTACGTATTCTTAGATACATAAAGAATAAGAGTTTTTCAAAACAGGTAGTAAAAATTCAGTAAAGAATGATAATTTTTTCTTTCTTCAATTTATACAATTTTTGGTATATCTTGTTATATTAAAATACTTTTATAAAAGGGAAAATTTCTGAAGGTAGATCACATTTTTTGCCATTTACTCTTCTCTGTTCTTTAATTTTAATTTCTTGGCATATAAGAATCAGACTTCTTCATAAAAATTTATTTAATCACTTTTATTTTAGTTAAGTGCCAATATTCACAAATCCTCAAGCCAAAACACTGCAGCATGTAAATATCTGGTCTCTTTGCATACATTATTTTGATAGTTTAATGTTTAGAAGCATTGATAAATGCTAAACTAATATTCCAGAACAGATACCTGAATATTTTTCATGTAAAGTGAACATTCTATGCTGAAAAATAAAAATTAGTGACACCCTAAGACAATTTTAATTATTTCAATATCAAATCTATCACTAAGTTATGACTTAAGCTTAGGTTACTCACAGTGTAAAATTTTTCACTAAGGTAATTAGTATAATTAATTAATTATTCCATAATTGAAATGCAGGTTAACAAACTTCTATATATAAAAGTTTAAAAAAAAGTCCTTCATTCAAACTCTGAACTCTAAGCCTATAAAACTCTTCAAAGAACTCCAAGATATCAAGCAATCTTTTATTTAGCTAACCTACCCCCCACATTCACTCTTATTCATACTTAAATACTCAGTATGCTCACAGCTTGGAAAAAAGCTAAAAAGCCTTAATGGATCACTGATTTTAATTAAAGAGGTAGGTGCATATCCCTTATAAATGAATTCAAAACAATTTTTGTTTTAGCATTAATAGTTTTCATCAAATGAAAACAAGCTTCTTAGTGTTGGAGAGGAAAGTCTTGAATGGGGCACTTATTAACATTTCTTTTATTTTAAACTCAAGGACAAATATTCTAAAACAATATCTATTACATTGGAACCATGGTGCGTTTTTTCCACATTTTCTAATATTCCAGCAGCGCACTTCTTTTGAGCAAAGGGTAGCATAACCAAAGTACAAAGTGAAGGATTCAGTAAAAACAGCAGGAATACGTAAAATCAATTTAAGGAAAACATATTTAATCTTGTCATAGTTGAAAGCTAATAGGGTGAATGTGTTTTAGACCTTCATTTTTCATGAGGTGTATATTCTCAGTTTAGGTGCTATGCCATTGAAAGTGTATTTACGATTAAAGACAATGAGGTGGAGATTTGAATTTTCATCTGGCCAATATAGAGGTAGCTTGTTTTAAAGATACCTATACATTCTAGATAATGTTACTATAATCAACAGCAAGAATAACTTCCAATGTCAAGGTAAGCTTTCTCAAGATTAAAAAGTGTAAAAATCTGGTAGTGCTTTATTTTTTTGTTCCTTAAATACCTGCATAATCTCTTTTAGAAGACATACACATTGTTAAATGTATGCCTCTTTTTCTCTGAGTGATACTGAATGTCAAACATTTCTTTTAAATATTTTTTTTTCTAGGCTTGGAAAATGGATGACAGTTTGGAAACTAATGATAAAATAAATTATGTATTTTGACAAAAACAGTGAGAAGGGCAATTTCCATTTTTAGCTAATGGAGGAATTTCAACAGAATTAAATCAGAGATGATAAAAATCACTCTAAAATATTCCACTGTTCCTCTTTTTTCTCCTCCCTAAATAGGCTACTAAAAATTGTTAATATTGGGAACACAAAACCAGTCATAAAACAGGGATATAATCAACTGTGTAATGTTGATCTTGTAATTACCGCTTTGAGGACAAAAATGTAATTTTTAATGTGTGATTGTGAGAGGTTATCAAAAGAAAATGTTTGCAACAAGTGTCACGATTCTTTAAAAAATGTTTTCATATTAACTATGTAAGATTAATTGCCAAATTGTGACAAACTTTTTTTTCACAAAAAACTACAACTTTTGCTTTATTTTTTTCAAATGGAGTTTTAAAAGCACTGTTATTGATTGTACTATTTAAAAGAATTCTTCTCATGTCTTCTCTGCACTCTTTGTGTTCATTACCTAGTCACCTTTTAGCATTTTGGTCTGGGAGTTTTCCGAAGTGCCCTCCCTATCTTTTTGACACATCATTCCAAGGTATTGTCAAATCCAACCCAAGTAGTAATCACACATCCAGGAAGACAGTAGCAGTTTCTTTTTTTAACCTTCTCGGTGAAAACAGGTAAGGGCATGAACAAGTATATTATGACCCCAGTGCGTTTGTGGCTTTCGAGTCTGACACCTGTCAGATAAAAACAAGCTACAGATGCTCTTATCAATTACAGGAGATCACCGATAGCACCAGGATGTTGGAATGATGAGGAAGGCTTACTTTTTTTTTTTAAAGGACGCCATCTGTAGCTATTAGAAGGGGCTGAGAAAAAGACTTTTAAGTGCTTATAGGAAAAAAAAAGTCTAAGAAAAATAGTGTTGAAAGCATCTAGTTTCCCTTTCTGTGACAAATAGAGCTTTAGGGGCCAAAAGCTTCCTTTAACATCTAAGGCTATAGTTAGATAACAGAAAATAACATAACATAGCAAAATGAAGTGCCAATGCCAATAAGTCTTAAAGAGCTCAACTATCCCAGTTAACTAATTAAATATCAACAGTTGGAATATTAAGGAATATACTGAATCAAATAGAATTTATTTTCATATTATTTTTCTAGAATCAAATTTTATTCCCTAATCTTGTTACCGAAAGCTGGTAAGGCAGATACTTTTCTTTAGGTCTATAAGGCACATACAGTTCTTAAGGGAAAGGAAGCTCTTCTGCCAGTGAAAAAGAGAAAATTGTGTAGTCTGTCCTACCTAATTTACATGATTTCTTTTAAATAAAATCATTTACTCAGTGACAATAAATGCAACCAGCAGATGTTTAGTTATTTGCTGAAGCAAGACAGTATATTAACTGATGGAAGTATCAATTGCAGTTATTAAAATAGATGCTATTTAGGAGAACTGTGGGATTCAGAAATAATTATTCATATAATTAGAAATTGGAAATGAGTCAACAGGAATTGTTTTGGCATAAAAAAAGACATTTGAAATGACTTTAAGTATGGTTCTACCAAACTATTTCCAATGCATATAATACAAACATTAAATTTGCTGTTTTATTTCTAAGATAGTACTGAGATCTTTGAGACAGATTGGATTTGGTGCAAATAAAAATCCTGGTAAATTACATGTATCTTATGGCAACAATTTATTTGAATATCTTCAAGCCTGGTTATACTTCAAAGTTTATTTTTTTCTTAATTAATATCTTCCATATCAATTTGGTCAAATTGTTGCATGTAATTTAGTGGAACTCATGTATAGAGAAGACATTTAGGATTTGCTCATCGTGGGCAATTATGTAATTCTCCCTCTTGCCTTTAAAATATAGCATAGGAGAGAATATCAGAATAGTCATATGCTAAAGGAACTCAGAATAAATTATTACATTATCTGAGACTAGGAACTCCTCTGTGAACATATTCCCTCAAAATTAGCATCACCACTGAACTGTTACTTGGATTCAGCCCATCTGAAAGATTTGAAAACTACTTTGAATGACCTAACTCCATAAAACAAACAAACAACAACAACAACAAAAAAACCCAGAAAGAAAACCATCACCAACCTCTGAAAATTAACAACAGTTTTGTTAATCAAGGATTTAATCTCCACATGAAACCAAGACCAAATTAGGGAGGCTATGATGCTGAGGCACACAAAAACATTTGTTAAGCAAAGTCAAAATTAATGACAAACAAAACCAAGTTTCCTTTGTGGCTGATTTTCAGGCAGCTGCATCTAAATATAAAAGAGCCATCAAAGAAAGATATCCATTAATTATTAACTCAGAACAACTTCAGAAAGCAGAGCCCTTAAACCTCCATTGACATCATTCTGCCGGTCTCCTAATCTCTGCAAGTTGTTGGTAAGAGTTGCATTAAACACAGCATGCCACCAATCCCGCCTTTAACAACTGCAGCTCCAGAGCTGTGCACGGCAGCCTGGAAGACCACACGAGAGAAGCTGTACTTTCTGTAAAGACATCTTTAAGAAACATTTACAATCTCACATTCTGAATAATCTCCTGGGTTGCTTTACCTCTCTCAATCACACAATAGGGTGTCAATAGTCTAATGGCAACATGCATGATGAAGAAACTCATCCTTTTTTTTTTTTCCTGTGGAAGTATAGAGCTAACTGTCATGGTTAAAAAGCTGTGCCACCCTGTAGCTTAATGCAGTTCAATCTATAGATCTTTCCCTGGCTTTTTCATTACGGAATAGAAGAAAAAGCTCTAGTACAAGTGATGCTGATAAAATGTGGAATAATATAAGGTGGTTGTTATGTAAGCTGGTGAAATAACTTAGATTATTAAGTACTATTATTAGTTTTCATAGTTTGTCAAAGAAGTTAAATACTTTTTAATTTGTAAGATGTTTTGGCTTTATTGAAAATATCAAATGAAATTTAATTTCTATGAAAATAGCCTTTTAATCTATGCTAATGTTTATGATTGCAAGTTTACATTTCTACTCTGGACTTATAAAATTCTGTGGCCAAATACAGAGAGACAACCTTTTTCATTCATTTTGAATTTTTGTAGTTTGGCATCATCAAAATTGACTAATTTACTATTGTGCATTAGTCCAAAGTACAGAGAAACAAAACTCTCATACAGCATGCTTCCAACCTATTAACCTGGGATGAGAGGATTTTTTTTCAAAAATATGTTAAAATGGAATTAAAAATGAACATATATGTATATAAAAAATCTAAAATTTTGAACTTTGAGGTTACTTTGCAGATATATCGCCATAGAAAGTAAAGAGCTGCAATGTGGCAGAAAGGGATATTATTTTCAGGCCCTTTGGGCAAGCTGTGCTTTGCCCTTATCCTATTCTCATCTCTCTTTTTCTCATTCTCTCTGTCTTCTAAAAACTTATCAGAGTACAGACGAGCATCATCTAACCAAAGTAAATGTTTAACAATCATTATACTTCATGGAAAATAACACCACATTTGAATAAAAATATAAAAGTAATCAAAAATACCGAGAACATAAAACATTTATTAGATAACTTGATTTGCCATAAACTTCCCAACCTTTTTAGTTTTAATCTATCCCACTACCTGAAAATTCTTCAGATCATCTTTTTCTATCACAGAACTCAAACGATTAAAAATCAAAATGTTAACTTTTCAAGCCAATATAAAAAGAACGGGAGGAGGAAAAGTGTGTATCTGTGTGATGATTCGTATTTAAAGGTTTTATCTCTTTACTCTATTTGATTAAAGGCCTTGTATTGAGTTAAACAGCAAATCCTGGAGAATAATTAGTGGCTGTTGGTTTTGTTCCCCCCCCCTCCCTTTTTAAATGAAAGCTTAAATGGGGAAAATGGAATGTCAGTCAGAAACTGGTTCATACCAATCATAATAATTATAATCTATTAGAATTAAGCCATAATCATTAGAATTTCTTCTTTTCTCCTACCTTTGATGGCCTGTTTCATCTGTTTCATTAAAGCTGTAATTTTTACAGATGCTCTTGATGTTCCTATGTTTGCATCAGTGTCTAAGACAGCCTAAAGGGAAGAAATAGCTGTTTGCCTATAGAAATACATGTTAATACATTAGTTACTTGAAGCAAGCAACTTTTGCAATATGTATGTCTGGGTGCCTATAGTTGTCTTTATTTGGGCCTGTCCAGCATTTTGTTGTGTTCTACTCTTGCCCGGCAGCTGGACCCTGACCTTCAAGTTCTTTTTTTTTTAAGAAAAAGAAAAAAAAGAATTCTTTTCAGATTCCAAGTTCCCCCCTTCTTACCCTCCCACTGACACCATCCTATTCAGAACTGGAGATAACTTTATTCATCTACACATCATTGTATCAAATTCAATAGGCAAACTGCTTCAACATGCCTCAGAGCTGGACAGGACAGTTATGTCTTCATTCCCCACCCCCCTACCCCCAGCCCCCAATGCAATGAGATTTTTACCACCGCCTTTTCAGGCATGAAATGAACACAGTTCCAAAAAATAATTTCAAACTAGTGTTTTACTACTCTGTTGGGTCACCATAGATAAATTTCCCTGCAAATTCCTCAGTTGGATGGAATACATTACCTCCAGACTGTGTTACTTAGAATCATCTCTAGATAATACATGCTGGAAAGGAAGAAGGGGATCCATTTATTCATTAAATCCCATAAACTGGTGATATAGATTTTGATGAATAATGTGCTTGCATCCCAAGTGTTTGCTTTAGTCTAAAATTAAGAGCATCAAATCAGATAAAGTGACACCATTGCACAGATGACACAAAGAACTGAAAGGGAGAATTCTGCTATCCCAGCAACCAAAAGCAAATATACTGTTCTCAGAAAACAAAATATTATGTCTGCCTTCTGATTGATCTCGGAAGAGAGAGGAATTAAAGCTTTATCCCCCCTAGGCTCTACAACACTTCGATTTCACTTTCGGGAGTTTGGAACTGTTAAAGAGAAAAATAGAACTTGCTTAGTGTCAGGAACATCAAATAACGGTTTGATGTTGGACACTCTTGCTACAAAATCAGTCTACTGTCTTTAGTCAGGAAGACTGGGTATCAGTTTAGTGTGTGGGGTGGGAACTGACTCTCATATGTGGATTCTCAATGAGGCAGCAGCGGGCTGTTATAGACAAAATAGTTTCTTCCAAAGTTGGGTTTCTTTCTGAAAACTTCCTAAAAAGTCCTTCTAAAACAACACCTTCTTGGATTCTGATATTTAAAAAGCAACAACAAAAATCTTGGTCAAAACAGTTCTGAGCTCAACCGTGCTTCCTTATTCATTCCTGGGACACCCATTCCCCCCCACCCCCCATAACAGAATGCAGAGCCTGAAAGAAAGTTGAATGGTTAAAATGAAATAGAGCATCTAAAGTCCTTAGCTGGCCATTATAAAGCATTCTAGACCCTACAGATAGAAAAGGAGAAAGATCTTTTTTAAAAAGCAGACTTGTACCCTTGACTAGGTGTTTTCTACTCTAGCTCCTATATGTTTATGTAAAGGGTGTTACAGACATTTGGAAGGATTTGGGAGTTTCAAAAGAGAGAAGTTTATACATTAGTGCTGCAAGTTGCAAAACACTGTTGATATTCAAATGTTTATTGTGCAAAATCTGGGATAAGCTTCAGCATGAGGGCCCCTTTAAGTGCCTACAACTCTTGCTAATTCCCCTCAGCATTGAGGCTTGCACAAAGGCCTTAATCCAATTCCACTTTTTTCAGAAAGCCTATGCTATTTTCTCTCGCATAAACTAACAACACTGCCCCATCACATTGCAGAGTGGGTCAAAGAAAAAGCACTCTCTGTTTATACTTTACCAACACTTTGTGCTTCTTGGGCAAGCATGGCAAGGAACTTTAAGTGGCTCCCTAGGCCCTACGACATCTTTAGGGGAAAAAAAATAACCTTCAGACTTGGAGGGGGTGTTCTTTAAGGATGAAAAGTGTACTGGGGTGTTAGGTATTCTCCACCTCTGTTTTCTGTGAAAAGAAATTGATCACCAGAGCCTCATTCTTGCAGTTCTGATTTAGATGAGAGAAGTCAGGCTGGCTTTGATTAGGTGGTATATACATTTTGATGAGGTGGTATTATTTTTCTCTAAGACTGTTGGTTCTGCCTCTCTTCCTCCTTCTCTCTCTCTGTACCTACCTTTCTATCCACCCCCAGCACAACTGACTTTCACTATTTCCTGGAGATTTCCCAAGGTCATATAGACAATTCTCATTATTTATGTTCTCTTGGTTACCAGTTCCCTTCAGCCAAATGAGACATTGATTCAGCCCCAATTTCCAGCATCTTATTTTTTACACCTGTAATTCTGGTGGTCATTTATAGTTTCAGGTAGAAATTCTGCTAACAAATAATTACACCTGCTGTTGGCAGTGGAAATCCGGCATTTGTGTCTGATTGTGAGTACACAAGTGACCAATTACTCTAGTAATTAAGCAACTGTGGGTATAATTAGAAATGACCATGATTTTGCCCCAGAAGTGAATTAGAGAGGTGGAATAGGAAGCCAAAATGAGAATGGATATCTGCCGATTTCAGAGCTGTACTTTAGCAATTGGTGTCACCAAAAATTAAACTACACAGAACTCTGTGTCTCAATTAGAGAAAACGATGCCTTATTTCTATTGATTTTTATTCATGATGTCAAACTGAGGACATTCACATTGGCTACCTTTGAATGTTTCTATATTTCCATAAACCCTATGAGAAGCAATTTTGGTGGATGGATTTGAAGTTCGTGTGTTTGGGACTGAGGCAGCAGATCTTAATGTATTTGTTTGGAAAGATGATTCTGTTCAGTAAGCTTCTACAATAGAAAACAAGATACATTTGATGCAGGACTTCATGCATCTTAAAGAAACTAATCTTTGCAAGAAGGGAACATTGCCACACAGTGCAAGATTACCTTATGGCAGTATTTGGTAATTTGTCTAATGAATCATGCCAAACATTTGAGATGGTGTCTCTCTTTAACTAGATCACAAGAGCTGGCATGAGCTGTCTACAAGGCACTCCAAACTAAACCCCAAGCTGTTGGAAGAAGACATTTTCTACGATGAGTTTGTGTAAGAACATAAGTCAATGGACTCCCACAGCCTAAATCAATCACATGTGAAAGCCAGTACAATAAATCCTCTGACTTCTGAGATTGTATATTTATCTAAGTATAAGAACCACGGTCTACTTTCTACTTTTAAGATTCTCTGATGATTCTTATCTTTGCAATTATTTTCAAATGCTTCCAGCTAGTAAAAAGAAAACAAAACCAAAAATGTCTGCCGTGAAACAGTGAAATGGTGAACAATTTGGAGAGCAAATCCTGTTTGAATCTGGTCTGTGATCTAATGGTCAGCTATTACACTATCAAAATTAAATCACTTATGTAATTAACATGGTTTTCATCCTTGCAGGCCTTCTCAGCAGACAGGCCAAAGACCTGAATGAACAGAGAAATGGATTTCCCCTTTTGCGTTATGAGGACAGTACTGGAGGCACAGCTGTGTTGCAGCAAGTGAGGCCAAATTGCCTCTGCTGCGAAGGGGTGACAGGGTCACGACTTCTCCTAAAAATGGTGGTGATGTAACTCAGAAACAGAGACTGTGAAATGATACTCTTTTAGCATAACAGAGAAGATTTTTGGTTTGTGACAAACTGTAATATGTAGCCTAATGGTGAATAGCTCAGACATGAGTGAATAATACAAATCCCATTTGAATCTGGCCTGCAGTGGTTAGTCACTTGGGTAGTTAGCAAGAGTATAGTTTTTTGAGATTTTTAATTAGTTGGGCCAAAGATCTGAATGAAGCATTCCTTTCTTCAGGGAAGAAAAGAAAGGAAGGGAGGAAGGAAGGAAAGAAGGAAGGAAAGAAAAACACATTTGAAGATAAAATTAAAGTCAAGCATTTACTCACCAAAATCTACTAGAGAGAATAAATGAAAGACAAATAGTGGTTTTGATCTACTTTGTTTCAAAAGACCATTTTTCTTTCAAGTAAACATCACCAGGTCCATGTACAATACCTAATGAGATGGAGTGGAGATGGAGTTAATTACAGGGAGTCGGGATATCCCATAGCATTGTCATGTTAGCCTCTACATCATAATCTGAAATTCAAATGCCTTCATGACAGGCATGTTACAAAAGAATGTGGAGCTTCTAGTTGGGCCCAGAAACTAGAGAATTCGTGTCTTACCTAAAGTATAACTGTATTATTTTATTATTTATATATTTTATTATTTTATTTATTTATTTTAATTCAATTATTTTATTTTTCTAGTCAAATAAAATAAAGCCACTGCTCAGTTGGGCCAGAGGGCAGCAGTTGTAGGCAGAGAGGACACCTAAAATGCCTAGTACTGAGGTTTTCATGTATAAAGCAGTCTTCAACACACACACTTAACACAGTGACATAATAACATTCTCCCACTGAAATGTAGCTCTTATTTTCTTTAATTTAGCATAAAATGTATCATATTAAAAAGACAGTGATGGAGTGAGCTACAATTTATTGTTGACAAACTGCATAAAATAATCCTCATATCTTTTATTTTCTTTTTGCTAATTTAGTCCAAGCCCAGCAGCCATCCTGTTGGGCTGGTGGTCAGGCAATCTCAGCCATTATGTTTTTTTTCACCACCTTCCACATGCCAGGGTCACCCGAGGTCTGGGTTGTGACATCCAGGCATTGGGACTGCCCTTTCAGCCACCTGTCACTGGTCATCGGGTCACACTTGAATGCCGACATACCCACTGGCCTCCTCATGGTCACTTCAGTCTAATGGCTCGGTGGCTTTTCTATCAGGTTTGGGACATGGGTGAATCATGGATGAGGCAGGAGGCCCTTGGTCAGGTCCCCTCTGAGTTTCTGCTGCCATCAGGCCAGGCAGTCTCCCCCATCAGACACAGTGCCCCCAACATTTGGTCTTTTTCAGCCTGAGGAAAATCTCTTCCTCATCTTTCCCTTAAAGCCCACTCCCCTATTCCTGTTCTCTCCAAGGATACACAGGATAATGTTTTCATGAGCTTCCAAGGATGCGACTCAAATTCCTTCAGGAGCAAGCAGGTAAAAAAAAAAGAAAGTGAAAAAAAAATTTAAAAAAAAATCGTATTGAGGACCCATAAAACCTTTTGTTTATTTAGGTTTTGTTTATCGTTATCTCCCATATTAATATTAAAACATAAATTTAAAATTAAAATAAATAAATAAATGAGAGGAGTTAGTGTGAAACAAAGGAGGGATGGGGATTTTAGTGAATTAGAGAGTAATTGAATGTCTAAAGCCTCTCAAATTCAATTTAAAACACACACACACACACACACACCCGTGTGAGAATCTCAGTTTGAAATCCTTTGTTTAATCTTTTACAAAATATAGTATGAGCTCTTGAACATCTACTTTCAATTCTGCAAAACTCCTTGAGGCAGAGAAATGCAAGAATAACTGAAGGGTTGGGATACTTACTCTGCCTGAGGTCACAGTGTTGGAAAAATTCAATGGGAAATGCACAAAATATTATTTCAGTAAATTATTAGGCAACAAAAACAGTAATGGCTACTTTCTGGCGTTATTTTTTTTCTTACCAACTATGGTGTGTTAACATAATTAGAAATTTTATTCAATACACCTTTGGGTGCCTACTATTTACCTTGGTCTGGTGAGCAGTGAGGACTATACAAGTATATATGATTCCCAGGGAGCCCTTATTAGGTACTGGGAACAGTCACAGCTAATAAGAAATCTTTGCAAAACAAGTAATTTGCATGCAACACTTAATTTTCAAAACAACTGAGGAAGGCATGATTATCATGCCCATTTTATAGATGAGAAAACTGAGGCACAAATAAGCTTATTAAGTAATTTGCTCAAGGTCACAGAGCTGGCAAGGGGCGGAGATGGGAGTAGATTGTTGGTTGGTCTGAGCTCATTTCCTGGGAATCTTCACTATCACTCTGACTCTAATATAATTATCTAGATCGAATTTTTTTATTTTTTTATTTTTATTTTTTTTCTGTACGCGGGCCTCTCACTGTTGTGGCCTCTCCCGTTGCGGAGCACAGGCTCTGGACGCGCAGGCTCAGCGGCCATGGCTCACGGGCCCAGCCGCTCCGGGGCATGTGGGATCTTCCCGAACCGGGGCACGAACCTGTGTCCCCCGCATCGGCAGGCAGACTCTCAACCACTGCACCACCAGGGAAGCCCCAAGATCGAAATATTTTTACAGGGATAAATTCTGTTTTTCAAAAATCAGAGTGACACTAGCATCAGAGTCTGGAAAAGAGTCACTTGCTCAAAGCTATGTTGGTGTGAAGGCGGGAATCCATCTGCCTGGACTCTGAGATGGCCTCAATCCGGAACCTTAGGTGGCTGCCAAGTCAGCCCCCCAGAGATGCTCCCCGGAGTGCTCTCAGTTCCCCCAGCCACTCCTCCTTTCTAATTGCAACACACCAGTTCTATTCACAGGTAGATCGACCAGCAAAGGCTCATTTAAACCCTCTCCACCACTTTCTCCCACCTTCTAAACTCGAAAGGGGGCAGAAAGGGACTCACAAAAGCCTCTTCTTCCCAAAGCCCTTGTAATAGGCTCATTAAGCACCCGCCTGAGCTTGTTATAAAATACTTTGGAAGCAGACCATAAGTAGCTGACTGTTTGTAACAGATAATATCAAATTGGAGAAACATGTAAAAGCACATACAAAAACAGTAAAATGAGATGTACTCTAATGATACCAGCCAAACAAGCAGGGAAGTAATTAGTCACTCCATGTACATAATTTAGGATGTGTAGCAGAGCTAATTTTATGTAAGGCCATGTCAGCCTCTAACTTTGGTGTTTTGTGTATGGGGTAAATAAAAGATGTTTTATGGAGAATTCTGTAGCATAGGAAACTAAACAAAGTAAACTGCTATCTCATTATGGTAGTCACACATAGTATTTATTAAACATGGTTCTTAAGCCTCGCTTAAGGGATGCTGTAGAGTGTTTTGGTTATTTATGTTTCTTCTTTCATCAGATATGAATTTATGTTATGTAAACTGGTCTAGTTCTAAATAAAAATTATTTATTTATAATACATAGAGTGATACTATTTCAATTTTGTGAGAATGCTAAAAATAGTTTTTTGATTCTAGAATTAATAGTCAAAGTATGTTATCTTTTGTGGAGGACAGTGAGATGAGTGATATACAAACAATTGATAACTGTCGATTACCTTTTGGAAGACTACATTCTGAAGAGAGTTATATTTTGAGGAAGAATTTTTAAATTTGGGGAGATAATTTTGTTTTTGATTGTTATCTGTAAAATAATCCTCAGCTTATTTTGAAGTGTTACTATATTCATTTCAATGACTTTTGCTAAGAAAAAGAAAATTTTATTCCTCAGAAAACTACAGGTATAACCTCTGTGGAAATGAAACATTTTCTATGTCTAAAAATATAGAAGAGACAAAAAAGTTTTTTTATATACCTCATCAGAGAAGAACCATTAGTGTTTATATTATTGATGTAACTTTTGATATCTTAAAAGCTTGTTGTTAAGCATAATTTATATAGGATTGTATTTATTTCATCAATTTGTCAGATAAATACAAAAACTGCACTTTCCCATTTTGCTACCCGTCCCCCCCATTACAAGCTGTTTAAAATTACTCTTATATGAGTTTAAACTTTGCTCCTTGGCCCCTGATTTGGGCCTCAGCGGGTAACAAGATTGGGGAAGAGGCAGTCTTCTCCTGACCCTGAATGAGGACCCTGGATAAGAGACACCTGACCCTGAATGAGGACCCTGGATAATTCTAGGCCTTCCTCTGCCACATATATCCATGAACATATCACCGTGCCTCCTTTGCATCCTTGTAGGTCAAATGAGAGGGTTGGAAAAATAATTCCTATGTTAACTTTCAGCCCCCTAATTCTATTTTTATATGTGGTCAGGACAAAGTGTACACACACATGACCTATCATAGTTATCCAGGCTGAGCAAATGTATTTAATTAATTAGTTCTATAACTTTGGAGGAGAGGGTGACTCAGTAAAAATAATTTTGAACAATTAAAAAATTATAGGACATTTTGCATCAGGTGATGCTGGATGGTGAACAGATTCCTCCCTTTGAAAATTGTGATATAACAGCATACCTTTATACCTTTTGTATGTGATATACTTTTTACTGGACAAGGTATATTCACATGTGAAGATCTTCTTTCGGACAATTGGACAAAGAATGGACATACCCTTTTACCCAAAAAATCCACTTGTAGTCATTTTTCCTACAGATATAAACATACATTTGTGCAAAGATGTCTAAGTGTAGACATTGAACCATTGTTTGTGACAGCAAAAGATTAGAAACAATCCTACATGAAATAGATAAACAACAAGTACCTACTATATAGCACAGGGAACTATATTCAATATCTTGTAATAACCTATGATGCAAAAGAATATGAAAAAGAATGTATATATTTATATAAACTATATATATAATTGAATCACTTTGCTGTACACCTGAAACTAACACAACACTGTAAATCAACTATATTTCAATTAAAAAAGATTGGAAACAATCCACACATGCATCAATAGAGATCTGCTTAATAAATCATGATACTTAAATTTAATGAAATATCTTGTATTGATACTGAAATAAGCAGGGCATCTCTATAAGGACAGATAAGGAACTATCTTCAGGATGGATTATTAGGTGAAAAAAGCAAAATGCAAAAAATGGTATGCAGAATACACTACCATTATTTTTTTTTAAAGTATAGACACACATATCACATATGTTACATGTTTATAATGTCTCTAAGAGCTTACCCAAAAATATGGTAACCGTGGTTGCCTTGGGAAGAGAACTGGGGGTCCAGAGATAGTGACAGAGGCCAACTTACTTCTTACTGTGTGCTGATTTATACCTTTTAAAATTTGCACCATGTACATCCAATATTTATATTTTAAAAGCAATAATAAAATCAAATATTAAATGTTTAGTATGTACCAGATATTGTGCTAATGCCTACATGTATTAATTCAGTGAATCTTTACAATAAAGATTCTTTTGAGATCTTATGAGAACTGTTACTATGATCCCATTTAGCAGATAAGAAAACTGAGACAGGAGCAAGGTTATCCAAGCTCACACAGAAAATGAGTGGCTTATAAGCCACTGGGCCCCCTTCCTAAAGCTCTTCTCTCTAAAGTTTTAGAAATACCTCCACAAATGCTCTCTCTCTCTCTCTCTCTTTATATATATATATCTCCTCAACAAGCCTGTATCTTATATATACAGGCTTATTGAAGTCTCCTGACTTTGATAGGACCATCCTTTCTCACCATAAATGTTGCCCAGTCAAATAAAATTATATGTGGTTTTGCCCAGCATCAAGGATTAGTGGTGGTCCTTTGGCCCATCCAAGAATAACCGAATCCTCATGGAGATGCCTCTGTCCCTGGTCCAATTCTTCTGTGCTTTGATTCTCAGTGTCCCCTCATTTACTCAAAAGTTCAACTTTTACTGCCTGTTCATTAGTATAATGCACATGTTTTTTTAAATGTTGCAAGTTCCTGTCTCACAAATTTGCACATCTTTTTAAAAAGTTGAACACATCTTTTTCTAAAATATTATCCCAAATGTATGTTAGTCTGAGCACGCAGGTAATTCTGTAGACTACCTGCTTTCTCTGAAACAAATACACTTTCAATTTAGTCATAAATACAATTATAATTAAAAGCCAGCCCCCTCCCACACCTAAATCAGTGACCATCATTAAAGAGAACATCTCGTTATTTACAGATACACTACTCACAGCCTTAATAGAAATTTAAAAAAATCAGTTCTGTTAACTGATGGATACAGAACTCTGTGCATTTAATAGTGATGAGCAAACTAGTCAAAGTGGAGGAAGGAACAGATAAATTGTTTAACAATTAGGTAGGTCATTTATCTTTTGTCCCTCACAATCTCTTATTTAGGAACTGACTTAACAATGTGAGACGGCTTCTAGGTTATTTAATTACTCGCCAGCCATTGCTTCAGCTTTGAGTTTTCTCTGCCGGTCAGCTTCTAAGTTCAGACATTTACTTCATGCTGCTTCCCTCCTCAACATGCAAGAACACTTTCACTCTTAGATTTCTCACCTTTGGTGACCTGTAGCTCAGTTTGTCATTAAGAACAAAACCAGGGCTTCCCTGGTGGTGCAGTGGTTGAGAGTCCGCCTGCCGATGCAGGGGACACGGGTTCGTGCCCCGGTTCGGGAAGATCCTACATGCCCCGGAGCGGCTAGGCCCGTGAGCCATGGCCGCTGAGCCTGCGCGTCCGGAGCCTGTGCTCTGCGGTGGAAGGGGCCACAGCAGTGAGAGGCCCGCGTACCGCAAAAAAAAAAAAAAAAAAAAAAAAAAGGAACAAAACCAAAAAAATACAACAAAACAGTCCAGAAAGTCAACATCCTTCAGGTATGAGTTTGGGACCTCTCAGGGGGTGGCAATGAGAGTTCAGCTGTGTCTTGAGGCTGAGAGAATGTAAAGGAGAAAGTTCATAGTCCTGAAGTTTGCCTCTCTTTCCAGAACTTAACTTTGAGTCTTTTGACACATCCCATTCAGTTGTTGGAACAAATCTGTCTGAGAATGTTTTGGAGGGTAGACCAGAGTTTATTTGTTTTAATAAGTCTTAATATATTTTTTTTGGAGAAAACTGGAAACTTCAGTTTCTTTCTGTTACCTCAGCTCCATTTAAAGTATTTCTTGAAATGTAGAGCTCTTGAAGGGATTTATTCTTTTACCAGGCTTGGTGTTTGGAAGTTCCTGCTATGAGCAGTGAGGTTTTGAATCTCATATCAAAGGGTTTAAAGTTAATGATTTTAAGTATGGTTGGATTTTATTGCTCCTCTGGTGGGCTAAAAACTTCAGCCACGCTTTGACCTCTGATCAGTCAATTCAATTCCATCTAATGCTCTGTGACTAATATGGTGGATATTTAATCTACTTTGCTGCTGAAATTACTTTTAGAGTCACTTTTTTTTTCCCTTGGAAAACTTCCTCCTGAGAGAAATTGCTTATCATAAGTTCTAAATATGTTGCATATTACAGAATACATTTTTAAAAGCTTTTCTTCCAGAGACAATTAAACCTTATCACTTATTTTGCTATCACATTACAAATGAGACAGGAAAAGTGATATTATTCTAGAAATAAAAGTAGAATCAAAAGGAAGAATGACCTGAAACCGCCCTGATCCTGGTATTAATATAGATGCCATAAGCAGTCATGTCTTAGCCAAATATTTCCTGCAATGTAATTAAATTGGAAGAGAAAAATTGATGAATCACAGAGTTATGCATCCAAGTGGGTTCCTTTCATATATTTCCTCGTTCAAAACACATGTGGTTGCTTTTCAAGGCTCATTTGGAGGTGAATGTGGCCTATGTGTTCAAAAGGCAAGACGGTGACTGCCTCAGGCACTTGGGAAGTTGTGGTTCATGTAAGGGCTGAATGGATAGAGACCTGATATTGCCCCCAGGGTGCAAAAAACACCATCTAATCTTTCCCTGGTCCCTAATTACTGGTGTGACCCCCTGGGCCAGCCTTTTAAACCTCTGTCCCTCTAGAGGGTCTACAAGGTCTTCTAGGGATCCCCATCTACAGTCAACTTAGACCAGTTCTGTGGTCACGTCTGTATCTCAGCTCTGATGAAGGCTCTTGGGTAGTCATTCAGGGGAACCAGGTTCGGCGTGAAGTAAGCAGAGCCCTTTCTTTCCTGTGGCCAATTTTCGTTCCATATGCACTTAAAATTCTTACCACCATCAAACATATTAAGCATAAAAGTCTCTTCCCAGGAAAATTTACATTTAAACAGGGATCAAACTAAACTAAGGAGTAGTGGCAAAGGTGGAAAATACCCTGGGGCTCCAGAAATAAGTTTCCAGTCCCAGTTTCACCCTTCACTCACTTGATACCATCACTCCTCTGAGCTTCCGTTGCTTACTGAATGAGGAGAGGGAGTTGTAATGATCTCTAATCTTCCTTCTAACTCTATAAATGTAGCCATTTAGAAATAAAGACCTTCCTCATGTATCAGAAGTCAAGGCCAGTTGTTTCCTCAAGGCCAGTCCTAGCCTTAAGCTTCCTCCCCAGTTATATAGGCTATAAATGGCCAAGCATCATCCAGTAGTGGGAGGGTGTGGTGAGAAGAGATTCAGGGAAGCCACAGGCAAAGCTTCCTGCCTCAGTTTCTTGAAATATAAACTGAGGATAGTAGTACATATCTCATTAAGGAGATATGATGACACAATGAATATGGGCAGTATTTGGCATAGAAGACACTTGATCAATGTTAATTTCCCTCTGACCATCACTCAGAGGATAGTGGTATCCTCCACCACTATGTTATTACTTCTACTAGCCTCTTCCCAAAAAGTCAGATGAGTAGCTATAGAAAGTTGGATTCTTGGCCCCTATTTTTACATCTACCCATCCATATTCCACTCACTAAAGCCATGTAATTTTCAGTTTCTCCAACAAAAAGCAGAGTATGCACTTTTGCCAAACAGGCTAAATGCTGTAACAAGCAACCCCAAAGTCTCAGTGTCTTAAAACAAAATAAAGTTACTTCTTGCTCACCTTACAATCTGATGCAGTTAGCAGGGTAGCTCTATTCTGTTCAGTCAGTCCCAGTCCTTTTTTGTCTGGAGCTTCCTCCCCACTCTGCATACTTGGGGTCTTTCACATCCAGCCAATGAGTGACAGAGAGCATGGATGATTCTACAGGAGGTTTTTCTGGGTCAAGGCTACTCGGAGTGAACATCACTCCTGACCTCAGTCTATTGTCCACGATTTAGTCACGTGTCGCTCCCTCCAAAACTGCAAAGGGACCTGGGAATATGTAGCTTAGTTTTGTGTCCAGGAAGGAAAGGAAAATGGTTTAGTGAACACGTAGCAGCATCTGCCATGGCAAGTATAGACTGGGGTCACCAGCATGCATGTCTGTGAGAGATGCAGGTCAGGGCAATGCAAAAGGGTGTAATGATGACTGGGAGAACCAGAGCGGGTACACTCATTCTACAAGGGCATTCCCATGTAGACTGGTTTACCAGATCCTTCCAGTTTCTATAAGCAAATGGGAATCTGGATTTTTATGTGGAAACCGCAGATTTTAGGATGTGAAGTTCCTTCTTTAAAAAAAGTGTGCCAACCAAAAGCATATACCTGTAGGTCCTGTTTGGTGTGTAGAAGCCAACTAGTGTTCTCTGGTCTGGATACATTGAAGGAATGAATATCTGAGAGGTAGAGGCGTGGATGCTTGGTCCTTTCAGAGGTAAGTGGTGGGCAGGGAGTAGCCTATGATGGTATTTGGGTTCCCGAAAGACAAAGAGAAAATTTGTGGGTTCTGAGAGCAGTAGAGACTGTAGTACGCAGAGGTGGAAGGACATTTAATAGGCATGGAACTTGATGTGGAGCTAGGCATTAAATACCTGCCTTGGTCTGAAGCTGACTCCTTTTCTACTCAGCCACAGCAGTGGACAGATGGCTGGCCAGGACCAGGTCATCATATTCCCCATTCATTTCAGCCTCTGTTACAGTGTCTGACACATTGGTTAAGTACTTGACAAGTGTTTTTTGCATTAATGAATGATTGACTTGAACTAAGTGAATAAATGAATGCAGCCCCCAATGCAAAAAGGGGTGTCAAAGCAGTGACACACAAACATATGTGTGGCTATTTGGGACTTTACATAACCTCCCTAGGGCACCTGTAAGATCCCGGAAGAAGAAAGGTAGGACTTCTTGTTAATATTGGATGTGTGGGTATGAACCATATTGCACTTGATTTAAAGAATAAAGAAATGCAGACTTTTTTTCATTCTGACCTTTGGAATACAATTCAGAGCTGTTTGTTATTAACATAGGCTTTTTGGATATGGCAGAATATCCCACACATTTAAAAATTTTGTGTTTCAAAAGACACCATCAAGAAAGTAAAAAGATAAGCCGCAGAGCAGGAGAAAATATTTGCAAATCATATATCTGACAAGAGTCTTGTATCCATAACATACAGAGAACTCGAAACAATAAAGACAGTAAAAAGACAACTCAATAATAAAAAGACAATAAAAGAGACAATAGCTCAGTTAAAAATGGGTAAAGGGTTTGAATAAGCATTCCTCCAGAGAAGATATACAAATGCCCAGTAAGCACATGAAAATATGCTCAATACCATTAATCATTAAGGAAATGCAGACCAAAACCTCAACAGAATACTATACTTTCACTCACTAAGATGGCTATAATAATAATAAGCAGCGCTGGTGGGAATGTAAAATGGTGCAGACACTTCGGAAAAGAGACCAACTGTCCCTCAAAACTGTCACTAAGGAGAATTGAAAACTTAAGTCACACAAAACTTGTACATGAATGGTCACAGCAGCATTATTCACAATAGCCTAAAAGTGGAACCAATCCAGACATCCATGAACTGATGAATGGATAAACAAAAGGTGGTATATCCATACAATGGAATATTATTCACCCGTAAAAAGGAATAAAGAACTGAAATTTGCTTCAACATGGATAAATCTTGAAAACATTATACTAAGTGAAAATGCCCAACAGTTGTCATATATTGTATGGTTCCATTTATATGAAATATCTAGAATAGGTAAACCCTTAGATATAGAAAGTAGATTAATGGTTGCCAGGGGCCAGAAGATGGGGAAATAGGGACTGACTGCTAGTGGGTATGGGGACTGTTTTGGGGCTGCTGAAAATATTGTGGAATTAGATAGTGGTTATGATTGCACAACTTTGTGAATATACTAAAACAATTAAATGTTATACTTTAAAGGATTGAGTGTATGGTACATAAATTATATCTTATTTTTTAAAAGTTAGTGGTTACCATTGTAATTGGCAGTTTGAAAGTCCAGCTTTGAAGCAGGGAAGAAAATAAGGAGACTGTCAGAAGTCCAGGGACTGTTAATGAACAAAATGATGAGTTAAATATTTGTTTCCTGCCCCACCTAAGTCCCCCTATATAGTTTGTAAATCTTATTAAGATACTTCAAATGGCTTGGAAACAAATAAAGCTTGACATCTGGTTTTCTGGTGACTGTGTTGTTTCAAAAGGCCAGAAGACAATCATATTTTGCCTCCAGAAATGCTATTTCATGTTTCAGTCATGAAAGTACAATTGTTTCATCAATCAAAGATGTCTACTGATGTCCTGTCCAGACAAGGGTCCTATAATGGGGAACACATGAGTTCTGAAGTGGGAAAATCTGAATTCAAGTTCTGCTTTTATTATTTGTGTAATATTGGTAGAAAAATTTTTCTAAGCCTCAGTTTCTTCTTTTAAAAATAATACATGGATTATTTACTCCTACTGTCCAATGAGACAGTGTAGTAGTCTGGACTCTTGATTGCAAGTGCTAGAAATCCTGATCAAACTGGACTGAGTACAAAAGGGAATTTCTTGCCTGACCTAAAAATTCCAGGGATAGGTAGGTAAGTTATTGGTATGACTGGGTGAGGGAGTTTAATGATATCACCTGGACTCATACTTGCTTTGTCCATCCCTCCTGGTACTTTGCATTGGCCCTACCCACAGGCAGGGCCTTCTTCTTGGTGGTGTGGTGGTGCCAAGAGCCGCCACTCTTTTCACCATTCTAACCTCTCAGCAGCCGCTGGGAAGGGGGAGGGTATGCGCAGGAAGAGACTTCATTTTCCTTGTCTCACAACTTGTGGAAAGAAGAGCATCACTTTCCCTAGCAAAGCCTGAGTTGATTGGAAATTACTGAGACTCTTCCTTCTTGAACCAATTCTGTGGCTAAAAGGATGTAACATGCTACTTGGCCAGGTCTAAGCAGGGGCCCACCTCTCTCTATGAAGTGTGAATGAGGGAGGATGGTTCCCACTGAAAGTTAGGGTGCCATTAACTGAAAATATATAATACATAACAAATAGGGGAAAATAGTAGATGTTCTCTATAGCACTGTTTTTTAGACTTTTTGATTATCACCTAAATTAAAAATCACGTTTTACAAGAAGACCTGGTATACACATACATATTTATATATATAAATGAAACTATACTTTCACAATGGAAAACCAACCTCCCTACATACAATGGACTCAGATGTTTTCTAGTCCATTCCATTCTAATCTGTTTTGTTCAATCTTCTCCTGTTTCATAAAATATAGTTTACTCCAGTAATTTGGTTTTATAACTCACAAATAAATTTTAACTCCAGAATAAAAATGCTTTTTTATAGGAACACATATAGAAGTGAACCATAAATTATAAAGCACTATTCAAATGTTAACATAATACCATATATTGGTATTAATATAGGGTCAATGCCACATTTTTTTAACATCTTTATTGGAGTATAATTGCTTTACAATGTTGTGTTAGTTTCTGCTGTATAACAAAGTGAATCAGCTATACGTATACATATATCCCCATATCCCCTCCC
This sequence comes from Orcinus orca, assembly GCF_937001465.1. Taxonomy (NCBI): domain Eukaryota; kingdom Metazoa; phylum Chordata; class Mammalia; order Artiodactyla; family Delphinidae; genus Orcinus; species Orcinus orca. The sequence goes on from NC_064560.1 coordinate 71,923,362, forward strand.
TCTTATACCACCTTCCCACCCTCTCTATCCCATCCCTCTAGGTGGTCACAAAGCGCCGAGCTGATCTCCCTGTGCTACGCAGCTGCCTCCCGCTAGCTATCTATTTCACATTTGGTAGTGTATATATGTTAATACTTCTCTCTTACTTCGTCCCAGCTCACCCTTCCCCCTCTCTGTGTCCTCACGTCCATGCGTCTTTATTCCTGTCCTGCCCCTAGGTTCATCAGAACGATTTTTTTTTTTTTAGATTCCATGTTATATGTGTTAGCACATGGTATTTGTTTTTCTCTTTCTCACTCTGTATGATGACAGACTCTAGGTCCATCCACCTCACTACAAAGAACTCAATTTTGTTTCTTTTTATGGCTGAGTAATATTCCATTGTATATATGTGCCACATCTTTTTTATCCATTCATCTGTCAATGGACACTTAGGCTGCTTCCATGCCCTGAATGCCACCTTAATTTTGTAAACAGACTATAAGAAGAAGCAAGTGCTACTGATTTGAAACTGAATATTGTTGTTGCATCAGTGAGTGTCCAAGGGCGGGCTCTGTGGGTTGACCAAAGTACTGTTGGCATACTGAGTGAGGGGCAGTTCAACCACAAGCAAGAGCTAATTGGACCAGCTATGGATCTTCCCAGATAGTCAGACGACTGCTATGATTTTGAAAAATCCAGACCAAGTAGTTAAGTGGCTTATTGAAATGACTTGCAACATAAAGACAAAAGTGAGTGGTTTAGAAAACTCAGGGTCAAGCAAAGACCAATGACAACAGTACAGTCTTACTTGGTATGTCTAGCACTTTGACAATGGCTCTAACTCTTAGGCTTAAGTTTCACCAGTAAGTAAAATAAGTTCAAAATAACAGTGGCTTAAATAAAACAGAAGTTAAATTTTTCTCCCACACATAAATGTATGGAGGCAAGCAGTCCAAAGCTAGTATGCAGTTCTTCCCCATGAAGTCTTCAGGGACCTGGGTTTCTTCGCATTTATGATGCTACATGCCCTGTTCTTGTGGTTCAGGATGATGGCTAGAGCTTCAGTCATCACAGCTGCAGTTCAGGTGGCAGATAAAGGAGGTGAGGGAGGAGAGAAGGTAAAGCAGATGGTCATACCAACTAACTTTTAAGAAAATGTTCCAGAACCTGCCATGCTTCTTTATATTTCCTTGGCCAGAATGTGATCAGAAGGCCATATCTAGCTGCAAGGGAGTCTGAAAAAAGTGTCTAGCTAAAAACAAGAGTAACTAATATTCTATGCATTAGTTAGCGTTTACTGCCTAACAAATCATCTCCAAACTTTCCAGCCTAAGTAACAACCATTTTATTTAGCACACAATTCTCTGGGTCAACTGAGCTGTTCTTTTGTTCTGGCCCAGTGTGAATGACTTCAGTTTGCAGGACAGTGTCATACACGTATGTGGTGGTTGGCAGGGTATGGGCTTTGATCACCTTCACATGGGTTCTTGCCCTCCAGCAGGCTACCTAGGACTCATCACATGGTGGTATCAGGGTTGCACATACAGCAAAAGGGGGCAAAACCTAATGCAAGCCTTTTCAAACCCCTGCTGGAGTCATAGTTACTAATGCTCCATTGTCCAAAGTGGCTAAGCCTGATTCAGAGGATGGACAAATACACTCTACCTCTTGATGAGAAGAGAAGAATTTGTGGCTATTTATTGTGATCTACCACACAATAGAACAGGAGGAGAATGGATAACGTGGGACATTTTACCATCAAAAATACTATACTACCCCCACCAAGGTCTGTTGTTACAGGCTGATTATCACTAACTTCCTGCATTCCATCTTCACCTGGGTGTGTCCTGAGACATCTAAAATGTAAAACATTCAAAACATAACTTAAAATCCATCTCCCACATGTAACAAAACTAAACAAAGCTTGTCCTCCTACATCATATGATACCATAACCCTTCTAGTTAGTTACTCAATCTAAATAGCTGGAAGCCATCCTTGACAACTCCTTCTCTCTCGCTTTCTCATATTCAAGCTATAACCAAGTTTTGTTGATTTCATCTCTTATATATCTCTGGAATCCACCCACATGTCTTCATCTCCATTGCCACTGCCTTAGTCCAAGAGACCAGGCATTCTTGCCTCCTCCAGTCTAATTTTCATATGACAGCTAAAGTGATGAACAAGTAAATTTCATCATGTCACTCTCTGGTTTAAAAGCTTTCTCTGGTGTCCTCTTACTCTTGGTATGGAAATAAGCACTTGACATATGGCCTGCAAGATTCTGGATGATCTGGCCCCTACTTCTCTCTCTCTCTCTCTCTCCCTTCACTGAAACACATGGATTCAGAGTAAGGCACAAAAATGTAGTTTTAAAACAATAATTTCAATAATTCATGACCCAAGAGGACCACCTGCTCCTTAGGCCACCAACACCATCACTCTCAAAGGTTTCAGTCCACGTGCCACAAGATCACCGTTGGCCCTCTCTTATGGGCAACTGGAATGACGTTTCTTAGTCTTTTAGATGTTCTTCTTCATCCTCTGGGCAGGGAAGTAAGGGAGACTTCCTTTGGGGGGTTATGGTAATGTTAGAAGGTATTTCCGGGGTCCCTATGTGTGATTGTAAGTAATAGCTAATAAAAAGGCTGATATTTATTTTATTTTTTGTTTTGTTTTATTATTTTTTTTTTTTAGTATTTTTTTAACATCTTTATTGGGGTACAGTTGCTTTACAATGGTGTGTTAGTTTCTGCTTTATAACAAAGTGAATCAGTTATACATATACATATGTTCCCATATCTCTTCCCTCTTGGGTCTCCCTCCCTCCCACCCTCCCTAAGGCTGATATTTATTGAACATATATTTTATATTCACAGTTTAATTGAAGCCACAGAACAATGCCATGAGGTTGGAATCTCACCATTCCCATTTTACAGATAACAAATTGAGAGGTAGAGATATTAGTAATCTGTCCAAGGACAAAGGTAACTATTCTCAGATTCAGATTTCAAATCGGAGAGATTTCAAATCAGAGTCTAACTCCAAGCCAGAATTTTTAGCAGCATGCTCTACTGCCTCCCTTGACTTTTATTATAGTGCCAGGGAGCTGGTTCAGTGTCAAGGGGGCCAGCTACATGGGTCTGAGCTTAAATGGAGGCATTGAAAGGTAGAGGGTGTTCCACCTGGGAGGTTCAGCATGGGATCACCTAGGCAGGCTCGTCTGAGCTGAAGCTGAAGTGAGGGAAACCACAATTTGTCCCAAAGATAGGGCAGGGATGGAAGATAAGGGAAAGAACCAAAGCTGGGCCAAAACAGAGGAGAATGGGGATGATCCAGGTGGGTAACTTGGTGAAAGGACAGATTGTTTAGCGAGTAAGGGACTTTTCTTGTGCTACCAGACTACTTTGGGGGTTTCCTTCCTTGATGGCTTGGTTGTCAGATATTTTGGAAACTAATATTAAATGCGGTCAGGTATTTTTTCCCAGTTCTCGTCTACTCCACCTTGCCTGGGACAGTCTATAAGGCCTAACAGTGGGTCTAACCAGCAACTCTGTTTCCTCAGGTATTAGCTGGCACAGCCACCACAGGCATGTCCCTTACTTGCTCTAAGGGGGAGCGGCACTCCTGACCTTCTCTCTGCAGTGACTCCCTTATTTGAGCAGGATACCAGGACAATGGGATGGACTCGTAAATGAAATTCCTACTGTTCTAATGCTTCTCTACCCAAAGGTGCTAGGACCTGAACAAGAGACCCAATCCCATTTAATAGCAAATTTGACAATATCTTGGATGAAATTAGTGGAAAATCATAAAACTACAGTAACAGTAGATGGTAAAATAAGGAGGAACTAAAGGCAGCTGAGTTTGTACCAAGGACTGAAATTCTGAGGCTGAAATTTGGCAAGGATGGTACCTTGCTGAAATCAAATACACAGGAACACAGGACTTCCCTGGTGGCGCAGTGGTTAAGAATCCGGCTGCCAGTGCAGGGGACATGGGTTTGATCCCTGGTCCGTGAAGATCCGACATGCCGCGAAGCAACTAAGCCTGTGCGCCGCTACTACTGAGCCTGCTCTCTAGAGCCCACAAGCACAACGACTGAGCCTTCGTGCCACAACTACTGAGGCCCGCGTGCCTAGAGCCCGTGCTCTGCAACAGGAGAAACCACCACAATGAGAAGCAGGCACACTGCCATGAAGAGTAACCCCTGTTCACCACAACTAGAGAAAGCCCAGGTGCAGCAATGAAGACCCAATGCAGCCAAAAATAAATACATAAAATAAATACATTTATTAAAAACAAAAGTGTGAGCTGTGCAGCCTCTCATTTTACAGAAATCTCACCATCGGGCAGCATTGCAATGCTCTCCCCAAAAGAACAGAGTATGTTACCAGGCATGCATCCTCCAAATTGAGGAACATAGGACGCTTTTTCCATCTTAAAGGAGTCTGAAAATGGAAAACCTGTGGGCTTTATTTTTTTAAGGAGATTGATCTAGCGTTCCTGATTGCAGGGGAATGGAGGAGATAAAATTGTGCTGTTCATTCATATGTCTACTTTGAGGAGCAAAGGGGCTCTGCAAGTAGGACAATTAAAACTGTATGATTCACCAAAGGGGAGAGAGAGGGGAAGAGGCAAAAATTAGGAGTATTGGTTTAACAAAGTACTATACCTAAAATAGGTAAGCAACAAGGACTCATGGTATAGCACAGGGGACTACACTCAATATCTACAATGGAATATAATCTGAAAAAAAGAGAATCACTTTGCTGTACACCTGAAATTAACACAATATTGCAAACCAACTATACTTTAATTAAAAGAAAACCTATATGATTCAAGGGATCTAGGCCTATCCTTTATGTGCCATTTTCCTTTACCCACTGGACTTGTGAAGGGCAAAAGACCATTATTTTCTTCAGTTCCCAACTTGTGGATTTTTACCTCCTTTATTGTAGAGTCTCTGTCCTGTCAGTGATAGTCACAGGACATTTGACCATGTCATGCCTGCACTATTGTTCTGTTATCGTTACTCTCCCTGTAACTTTGCTCCCTTTTCTCATATGCCCCCAGCAGTGTAACGGCCAGACAATGCAAGAGCTCAGACAACAAATGATGCATCATGTGGAGGTCTAGGTTGCAAAGGAAATAAACCACCTCTGAGTAACTTCAGCAGGAAGGGAATGCATTGGATGGTATCAGGCAGTTCACAAACTAATGTGAAGCTTGGAGAGCCAGGCCTGGGAGACCGAGGCAGGAGCAATGTGCTCTTTGTGTCTCCTGCCTGGACCTTTGACACTGATGGCACTGAGGGTCAACTCCAACTACATTCCTGTTGCTCCTGTGTGAATACAGTCCCCTAAGCTTCTGAATCCCAGGTGAGAGCATCGGCTTGGTCAAGTCTTGTTGGGTTCTTACTCTCCAGTTGCCAGCAGATAGGGAGAGGGCATATCAGTCCTGTTTGCCTTTAGAGAGGGTGGCTGAATATGCTTTCTGCCAACCAGACATACACAGCGCGGACTGATTCTGAATAGGGAGGGAGCACAGGCTTCTGACAGACAGATCTGCCTTTTCTTTGCATTGATTTTCTTTCTTTGTGTCTCACCTCAGGTCTTGTTGACAATTGGGATTTGTCTTTAGATGGCTTAGGAATCAAAGTTACCCCAGAGTCTGAGATAGGATTAGACTATAGGTAAGTGTTAAGTGGGTCTAACTACAAAGGATAGTAAGATTCTAGGGTATATCACTCCAGGCCCTTCTGAGAAAATTGTTTTGCTTTGTCCAACAAAATCTCTTTGTATTCCTTTGCCATTCTCTATTACTGGGGCTACAAAAATTGGACTTCAGCTCACTTTCTCTCTTACTGGTGGGATGGAGTGCTGGAAACCCATAATGTCATGCTCTCACAAAGTCTAGATACCATAAACTGTATTTGTAAGTCATCTTATAGTTAAGGTCTCATTGACAGTTGTATATCCCTAAGGAAGCTTTCTCCGGATTTATTATTGTTGCTATCATGCCTAATTTATTATATATACTTATTGTAGACTACCTCAATCCTCTGTAAAAATGTGGAATGATAAATAAATGAGTATAGTAACAACCAACTAGTGGCTTATTAGCAGTCTAGCTTGCCAAATAATCATATAAATAAATGAATGAAAAGACCAAAATATATCTAAAAATGTAAGTTCCAGCTTATCACAAAGCAAGTCTGACCATATCCAGCTAAGATCTTGTCCTTTTTCTAACAATAATTGGCCAGTTGTAAATGACCAGTCATTCTTGCCTTCTCTTTCTCTGAGATTCAGGTAGATGGTCTGACTACCATCACCCTGTCCCACCCTCAAGTCTTGCCATGCCTAGGTGTGACTTCCCAGTTTAGAGGAAAACAGTGCTCTATTATCTATACAGCCAGGCTCTGTGGTAGGCAGAATGACCCCCCCGCCAAGATTCCATGGTTTAGTCCCTGGAGCCTATGAATATGTTCTACTACATGGCAAATGATACTTTGCAGATGTAATTAAGGTTACAGACTTTATTATTTTATTTATTTTTTTTTATTGAAGTACAGTTGACTTACAATATTGTATTAGCTTCAGGTGTACAACATAGTTATTCAATATTTTTTATAGATTATACTCCACTTAAAGTTATTATAAAATAATGACTGTACTTTTCTGTGCTTTTACAGACTTTAAAGTAGGGAGACTACCCTGGATTATCTGGATGGACCCAATCTCTTCACATGAGCCCTTAAAAGCAGAGAACTTTCTCCAATTGCAGACAGAGAGATGCTGCAGAAAGAAAAGTCAGAAAGAGTCCAAGTGTGAGGTCATTGCTGACTCTGAGAAAGAGGGGCTGAGGGGCATGGACTAGACAGAGAGCTCAGCCCCCAGCTGACAGCCAGCAAGGAAATGGAGACCTCAGTCCTACAACTGCAGGGAGCTGGGTGCTTCCAACAACTTGAATGAGCTTAGAAGCTGATTTTCAGAGCCTCCTGATAAGAGCTCAGCCAGTGACACCTTGATTTTGTCCTGTGAAACCCAGAGCAGAGAAACCAGCCAAATTCATGTGGACTATGAGATAATAAATTTGCATTCTTTTAAGTCTCTGAATTTGTGGTAATTTGTTATGGTACCAATAAAAAATGAATACAGACCCTTTCCTTGGACCTTCTTTTCGACACGGTTTAGAAAACCCACCAGGCCTTCAGGGATAGAAGTTTCTAAGCACACCCTTCCCTGCTAAAAAATGAGTTGAAATGACTTCTCAGAGTCTCCTTGGGTAGAGTCTGTCAGGAAGCAGACAAAGGGAGTCTGAGGTGACCCTAAGCCAGCTGGAACATCTTCGTTTTATTTGTCACCATCAGCTGGACCGTGTCAAGCTTTCAGTAGTTCACCAGGAGGATAGCAGATATATGTTAGCTGTTGGACAATGTGCAAAGGTGTCGCTCAGGTAGGGAGTAAATGCCAGTCCTTGGAAAAGAGTGGAAGGAAATCTTCTTCATGAATAAAAATCTGTGCAGACAGCATTCCCAAGGTAATGAAGAGTTTTCTCCAAAATTAAGAGAGACAAGTTTAGAGGTGGGACACATTATAAAAAGATAAAGGTGTGAATAGTAATAATGACCATGCTGGTTGCTAAGAAGGTTAAGACATTTTTTCACCTGAGTCTCAGCAGCAGTTACATTACCTGGCATTAAGGCAGCTCCCACATTCAAGTATGAACTTCCTGCCTTAAAAGCAGTAACCTAGACTATCACCTTTATGAAGCACCTGGATTAAAATTACTTGGAAGTCGCAAAGTTACTCTTTACAAAGCATCAAATGGATTTCCCTTAATTTTTAATAAGGATAATCTGTGGACTGCATAGTAGCCATTTCCATTAAATAGTCAGCTTAAGAAAAAAATTTAAAAAGAAAGAAAAGCTTTGAAAACTTTATTTGCAATATCTTTTCATTCTTTCTTTGATGTATTTGGAGTAGGGGAATACATTAGTGCCTTTTAGTTTAGCAGCCAACTCTCTCAAATATAAGTAAATGGAAAAGAACTGACTAGATTGTTTACTTCATTTTCAGAATTCTAATGTCAAGGATGTTTCCTCAAAAGGCAAAAAAATAAAAACGGTGTTGAAACTTTAAACAATGCCTTTACTTCTCATCAATAGTCAACTTCAATTAATTGGATGCTGTCATGCAGGAGATTGTCTTAGGAAGTTGTCAGTCCTTGGACCGTATGACCTATGGACAAGGTGATAGCTACACTGGTACCTGGCAGCCCTGGGGAAGATGGACCTCAGAGAAAAATGACCAAAAAGAGTTTTTACTCTACAGCAAAGACCACATAGACATTCAGAGCCTGTCCCTCAACCTGTCAGACTAGTATGTACCCACCTCTGGCCACTCTCCTCTTCTCCACCAGAGATAGAGTTTTTGCTGGCACATGACCTCCCACTTGAGCACTTGAAATGGGATCTCTCAGTCTCTCTGAAGGTTGGATGTAGTCAACAGGGTGTAAGTAAAAGTCATGTGTGCCACTTCTGGGTCTGGACCTTAAAACATGGAAATGGGCTCCTCTTTTCTCTCTCTCTCCTCTCCCTCAGGGTAAGATACAGACTGTGTTCCTAGCAGTGACCCAGGTCCTTCCACCCAGAGGAAGGTGACACCTGGGGAGATAAGTGATACAACCAATAGAAGTGACCTGAGGCCACAAATGGTTTTTGAGGCAGACGGCTGCTCCACCCTGTCAACTTCCAACCTACAGAGTTATGCAATAGGGAAATAAATTTCCATGTTATTTAAGTCACTGTGTTTTAGCATCTCTTTGTTTTCACAGCTCAGCTATTACCCAGCCCCCGACCCCTTCCCTTGTACCCAGAGCCTTTGGTTGTTTCGACGTCCAACCCTGAAGTGCCCTTACCTAGATCTATGTGTTTTTGTGAAGCCATTAATTTAAAAATGATGAAACTTCTGTTATGTACCAGGTACCATATTCTGCTCTGGGAATAGTCATGCCAACCCCTCCTGGATGCTCCTGTGTTCTATGAGTCGTTCTCTTAGGGCCTCCAAGTCAAATCTTCTGATGATCCCCTGCTCATGTGCATCTGCCTCTTGTGGGCAACTGGTGGATCCTGACATTGACCTTCCAGACACCATCTTCACTTTCAATAGCAACTCTTATGGTGGGGGGTTCAGGACAGGTGGAGAAAAGCATGGGTCCCAATGGGCCCTTATGGCATCTCTCAGCATGCTGTGTCCAAAGCTATTGTTTCCTATACCTCCATGATTGGAATATTACTCTCCCTTCCACTCCCAGTGTTTTTTAAAGAAGACATATATAGATTTTGAATAAATCTTAAAATTTTGATGGTCTTCATCTTTATTAATTGTAAGCAAGATTTCACTTTTTATTAAACAACTAAGATTTGACTTAAAAGTAATTTTTAAAAAGGAAGTAATTTCACAGATACAGAGAATAGATTTGTGGTTGCCAGAGGCAGGAGGTGAGAGGGTAAAATGGGTGAGGTCAAAAGGTAGACTCCAGTTTTAAAATAAATGTCATAATGTACAGCATAGTGACTATATTTAATAATACTGTATTGTATATTTGAGAGTTGCCAAGAGAATAAGTCTTAAAGTTCTCATTACAAGGAAAATAATTCTGTAACTATATGTGGTGATGGATGTTAACTAGACTTATTGTGGTGATCATTTCACAATATACACAAATATCAAATCACTATGTTGTACTCCTGAAACTAATAAAATGTTGTATGTCAAGTATACCTTAACATAAAAGTAATTATTAAAGTTAACGAAAATGTGAGTGAATGCTTTCCTTAGTCTCCTCAAGCCCAGCAAAGTTTAGAAATATAATGCAGGGTTCAAAATAGATACAAATTCTTAGGCTACATGATGCCTAACTCTCAATAAAGCTGTTTCATGATTTTAAAGTGGTGTTATATGGCAGGATGTATAAATAATGCTCATTTATGATAAAAATAAATGTTTTAAAATCTAGTTATACAAATGTTTTAAACCTTTAAGAATGTATTATATTAAAAAATTCAGTCTTAGAAGTAAAGGTGGCTATTATTAACATTCCAAAAACATTCAGAACGAGGTTTCTTTTATAGGGAACTTATGTTGTGTTTCAGTATCACTTGCTTTATAAAACTTAACTTATTGACAACTTCTGGGAACAGACACAGAATGCCCCCTAGAATCGAGGGTGAAAAATCTTCCCTCTATAAATAACTGCTTAACACTTTACAGGGACACACACCCACACACAATTTTATAGATATGCAATTTGTTCACACAAAATTCTACAGGGAAGTGGAAGCATTTTCTATCAAGCTGGTGTAAACAGTGGCCAAACAGGAGGAAAGGTAGACATTGTTACACTGTCTACTTACCGAGTAGAAAGAGAATTCATGTACTTATTAGAAGTTCTTGCATATTAATTTAAATTACTTTAAAGATTATATACTTAAAATACATAAACCATTAGTCAATCAATCAACAAATATTTAACTGGGTGCTACTAAATGCTAGGTGCTATTCTAGACAATGGACCTTCAGAAGCAAACCTGACTTACCTTGGGCCCAAATCTGTAGGATTTTATTTTCTTGTAAGTCAGTTGTAGCCCTCAACAAATGCCAACAATAACGAAAAGGAGTTGACCAGTATTGCTTGTGCACAGAAAATATAGTTTCAAGACAGCTGGGTGTGTGTACTTTTCCATTCTAATTACTGAATGTACCCACACCTTCCATCTTTTTTCATCAGCCAATTCCTGTTATTTCTCTTCTGGTTCATCCTTCTTTCTTTTCTGTCTGTCTCTCTCTCTCCATTGCAGTAGTAATTCAAAAGAGAAGACAAAGGTTAGTACCAATAGTTAGATGACCAACTGGGATACTGGATTTCAGTTCTGTGCTCTTCATTTTTAAGAGTTTCCTTTTGGTGCATGGTGGAACATATGGATATTCATCTGAGCTTGGAGGAGGAGGGAGTCTTACAGAGCATGAGCTGACTGGGAGGGTCACTCTGGCCTGGTAGATGTGTGGTGGTCTTGGGATCAGTTGTGAGGGGCCTGAAAAGCACAAGCGACTCATTTCCTACTCGGGCATCTTTGAGATCAAACCCATTCATTCAGACGATTGAAGAAAAAGAGAGCCAGAAGCCCAGCCATTTCAGAACACACCCCAGGGAGGCAAAGGTAGCAGAGCAGAATTCTCTTTATGAAGGTCATATATACAGTAGGAGGGAAGGAAGCAACAGACCTCCAAATTGCGGTGAGTCACCATCCTCTGCTCCCAATTCCAAGCACAGAGTCAACCCCATACCTGGTGCTAAAATCTTCTACTTATGTGGGTGGGCTTTAACCCAACCTACATTGTGATTTTAAAACAGGCTACTTGTTAGAATATGGATGTTTCTTACGTTGAATTTGTAAAAACTGCTAAAAGCAAAACTAATGTCAGATGAGCTATTATCTTGGTGATTATAACATGTCGTCAGGTGAGGTTTTATGGATGGGAGTTTCTAGGAAACAGCAGGTAATGTGGAGAAAAAAGAGCTGCTACAGGCATAGCCTGTGATTTATCTTTGCATTGACCCAGAGAGAGGGTGTTTCTAATTCTACACAATTGGTATTTCTTTTGAAGATGGGGACTGAGGGCAAGGTTAGCACTACATCACGCTAAGGCAAGAAGTTTCTTTCCTTGGCTGGGATGTTAGGAAGCATATGGGATAAGATAGTACCTCTTCTTGTTTTGTTGCTGCTGGTGAAATTGTGGGGTGGTTGTGATTTTGTTTATGCTGCTTATCTCACTAGGTGGAGAGAGAGAAGGGTGAGAGACAGAGAGAGATAGAGAGACAGAGATAGGAAGAGAGGTCCATGACCGCTCTCCGACCATATCTCAGAGGAAGTCTCTGCTCATATTCAAAGTGAGATAAATCTGCTTATAAGGCAGGCTGAAGGCTGGTTGGAGGAATAGAAATGCCTCTTGTCCTCCTCTATGGCAGAAGCTGGCAGCTTTATTTCCATCCAGCAGCGCATCAGGCTCTGTCACGTCAGACGTGGTTATCATACATATTATGTATCCCGGAACTTGGTGAGCACGAATTCCACTCAATTTAACTGTGTTACTGTGGAACACAGTTTCTCCTGACCTAGAGCAAAAAGTGTATTCGTGAATCTGTTGATTTGAATCTTTTACAGGAATAACATAAACCAAATATTCCTCATGTTAAGTCAAGAATTTAATGAATCCCATAACCACGCCAATGGGAAAGAGTCCAAGTCAACCCATGTGGTTTTCTTTTTAAGCTGATTCTTATCTTTATCACTATGGTGGAGAGAAAGTAGTGTACACACACACATACATATGTACATATATGTGCCTGTCATTAGGCAAATGTGAAAAAATTACATCTTATTCTATTCTGTATTCCCCATAGCAGTCAATATATATCATTCTCTATTGCTGCATCACAACCTATCCCAAAACATAGGGGCTTAAAACAATGGCAATTATTAGTTCTTGTGATTTGCTGAGCTGACCAGGCATTTCTCCTTCTGTGCTTGGTTTCATTCAGGTGGTCAGATGGCTGAAAGGTCCAAAATGGCCTCATCCACATGGCTGGCTGTTAGTTAGTGCTAGCTGGGATCTTATCTGGGGCTGTTGTCTGGGACCCCATCCCTCCCCCAGGCATATAGATAGGCTGCTTGGGCTTCCTCACAGCATGGTAGTCTGAGGGTATTCAACTTCTAACCTGGCAGCTGGCTTCTAAGAGTGCAAAATCTGCTTATAGGACTTATCAAGGATTTGGTATAAAACACCACTTCAGGCAGCGTCACTTCTGTCATAGTTTATTGGTTAAAGTAGATCTCAGGGCCAGCCCAGGCTTAAAATAAGGAATGGATATTGGGAAGTGGGGTCTCCCATGCAGGCTCTGAAACAAATATATACGTACATCTCCACCTCTATCTATCTTTGTATCTATCTCTGTATCTATCTATCATCTATGTATCTCTGTATCTATCTATCTGTCTGCCTGTCTGTCTGTCTGTCTATATATATCTCCAAACACTTCACATGTTTAAATGTGGTCTTTATTTTTTAAGACAAGCCTATTCAGTGTGCTCGATGTCTGATCTGAGAGTGAAGGATTGAAGTATCCACAGATAGCATTTCAGAGGAAGAAGAGAACTTAGACATCATCTAGTTAAACTTCTTTCTTTTCAGATGAAAGAACTAACATTATTCAACGCTCTCTTCACTAGACTAAATGTCATTGATCCTGTTTTTGTTACAATACTGAGCAACCCTTTCGCACTGATTCAGTTGTTTTGACATCAAAGGTATTGAACAATAAATGATTGTAATGTCCAATCACATAGCACATTCAGAATCTGATCATTACTCTGGAAGTTTGCTAACGATCTAGCATCTAAATTGGAGTTATTACAAATGAAAACTCTGATTCTAGAGGCAAATAATCAAGATAAACTTGATTTCTTGGGAGAATGGAAGGCAGCTTATGTTAAAGAGACCTCAACTATATGTAGGAGAGAGAATTCTTCCTGGAAATATAACTTTGCTTAACTGAACAAGAACAAAAATAGTGTATTTTGAAAACCCCCAACAAACTTTAATTGACTTAGAAATTTTGTTTCCATTTACAAGTTGGATGTGAATATAAATGTTGTCTTTAGGTAAGTTGATATTTAAACTACTTATTTAATTTACATTAGCCTATTTCAACCTGTGTTCTGTTCAATGATCCCCAATAAACTAGATAGTTTACAGAGACGAAGAAAAAAGATATTTATGTTCAACCATAGGCAATTAGTTAAATTAATTATGATACATCCACAGGATTTACAATTATTATAACAGAAGTTATAAAAGTATATTTTTAAGAGTTTTATGGAAGTTTAATTGATATATAGAAAATTGTGCATCTTTTATGTATACAATTTGATGAATTTTGATATATGCATATACTCATGAAGCCATTACCACAATCAAGGTAATTAACATCTATAGAAAAATATTTAATATAGAGAGAAATGTCCAGGATAAGTATCAAAGTGAAAAAGAGTGCTAAAAGCAGTATGATGAGGACAAATGCCTAGCATAGTCGAATGTTTTGAAAAACAGTCTTTGTGCATAGCAAAGAATAAAAAAATGTTAATGGATTATTTCTGGTTCCTAGGCCTGAGGTAATTTTTTCCTGTATTTTTCAAATTTTCCACAGTCAACAGGTATTATATGTTTGTCAATATAAGAAGGAAATAAAAAATATTTAAAAGTACAGAAGGCTATTTATTACCTATCTATCTATCTATCTATCATCTATCTATCTATCTATTTTGGTTTCTTGTCTGTTTAACTATCTATTTATTTTTCAACCTTTAATTTTTCTCTACAATGTTCCAAAAGGCAGAAGTAGTCATATGAAAATTTTAAGTTCCCAAAGAAATACATAATAAGCCTTGAAAATTCTAGCACCACCATGCATTTCATTAAAATCACCCTGAAGGACAAAAGCTGATGTATCTGAGTTCACTGGCAGCTTTGCCACAATGAGAGTAGGGGCATATGCAGGACACCTAATCCTGACCCTTGCCTTTTGCACTTGAATATCATCTTAGCATAATGCCATTTGATCCCAACACATCTTTGATCAATGTTTAATGATCAGAGTTTATGTAGCAATCAAAGACATTATGAAACAGCAGATATTTATAGCTTATGTCAATGGAGGCTCTGCAAAAACAGCTTTTCTGTGGTGCAATACAGTTCAATTGATGCCATTGGCATTCCACAGCACACAGAAACATATCAAAGAAATTTGTTATGCTTTGAGCATGAAAGTGAAGTAAAACACAGATAATTTGAGAAGCTAGAAAACTTATCAGGGATGGGATCCACAGGCTGCCTGTCAGTTGGCAGACACAGTGCCACGGAGCGCTTGGCAGGACAGTGCATGCATGCAAATGCGGGCCCTGCAAGGCAACAGCAGGTTTTCCTCCAACTGGAGGATGTTACTATTCAAGGGGGCCGACGAATGAAACCAGAATTGCATCAACCACAGTGGAAAGGCGGACAGGAACAGGAGACAGCTGCGCGGGTGACCGCTTTACAAGTAGAAGCTATCAATCAGAAGGCGTGAAAGGCCCAAATCCAGGGAAACCAGGATCCCACCCCCTTGATACCAATCCTAATAGAGTGCCAGTCACTGATGCTAATATGCGGCCGAAGAGCATGATGATAGCCCCCGCCTTCCCTGTGGAATGATCTCGGCCAAGGTTGGCCTTGTCCTCATTTAGGGACAATGCCACATTGCAGCTGAGAGTATTTTTATATGCCAGAGATTGTTCCTGTCCTTCCTTGGAGTTGTTTAGGCCTGTTTGGAACCTTTCTTCAGGTCCTGGAGTATTGATGGCTCTAGCCGTCTCCCATCAGCCACCGAGCTCAGGGTATCCACAAGGAAGAGGCCAAACTGCAGAGCCTCAGCAGCTCGTTTCTAAGCGAATGTGGCACACGGGCTAAGAATACAGCTTCTAAAGCCAAGCTGCTGGCTGAATTCAGATCTCCAATATGATCTCTGTGAACTCAACTTTCTCATCTGGAAAACGGGTTGATGACAAGTTACAAAGATTGAACTCAAGAGCAGGGCTACCCGATAGAAACTTTATGTGGGCCACGTGTGTAATTTCCTTGCACTTGAATTTAAAAAGTAAAGAAAAAAAGTGTGACATGTAAATAATATTTTATTTAGCCCAATCTGTCCAAAATATTGTCATTTAAACATATTATCAATAAAGAGATATTACTAATGAGCTCTGGGCTTTTTGGACTAAGCCTTCAAAACCCAGGGAGTATTTTACCTTTATGGCACATCTCAATTCAGACCAGCCTCATTTCAAGCTCTTAGTTAGCCACATTTGGCTAGGGGCTACCGTGTTGAATAGCAGAGCTTTAAACCATGAGATACATTATATTTATGGTCAGCCTAGAATTTCGGGGAAACTAAACTATTTTAAAGTGTTCCATAAATTTAACAGAAGATCTCCTTGGGATCTAGGGCTGAGAAGGTGATGGCTTATAATTCCCTCTGCCAGTAAAAGCAACATTCTCTTTTAAAAAAAGTCTAAAA
Organism: Orcinus orca; assembly: GCF_937001465.1. Taxonomy (NCBI): domain Eukaryota; kingdom Metazoa; phylum Chordata; class Mammalia; order Artiodactyla; family Delphinidae; genus Orcinus; species Orcinus orca. The sequence continues at coordinate 71,939,521 of NC_064560.1, forward strand.
ATAAGTGCTCTGACATTTATAATTTCTATAATTTTATTCCTCTCAATCTAAACTATCTGTGTGAGATAATAGGGCAATTAGTTTTAGAGCTCTTTAAAATAATTTAGTAGACATAAATATACATGTGGATACACAACTGGGATACACAAAAAAGTTGGCTCCAGCCACAGATAAATTATTAATCAATATGGAATGTTAAATTCCAGGGACCCAAGTGGAATCATCAGAACAAACCACCTCCTTACCTCATAATGACTCTCATATTCATCACCATTAGTAGCATTAATAACATTAAAAAATAAATACATGGATCCTAGAACATTAATAATGGTAATCTTGTCATCTTTGAAAATTACGAGATGCAGTTACTCTGCAGAGTGGGATGCAGATATTATGGAGAAAAATAATTAAAATATTACTTACACATTGGATAGAGCATTGCCTATCATTATTATGTTATCATTATTGTTGTTATGTTGCCAAATATTGCTTTATGCAGATTTTGCTTTATAAAGCCTCTATGAGACATAAAACCTTTTATGATTTTCCTATTTACTCTGTTAGCAACTTAAGCTCCCGGGACATTAATGCATGATATATCAGATGGAGACGATCAGATTCAACAACCAGGAAATATATTAACCTGGCTGTGCTGTGGGCCTATGCTCATTAATCTGAAATGTTGAGCATATAATGTGTGTCCTTGAGTCAAATGGATGCCGGGATGGAAGAATAAGTGGAACATCTATTTTAGGCATGCACTTTGTTGAGTTAATCATCGGTAGACATTTACACATAGGTGGAAAGTTCTGTAGACCCAGGTTTCACATGTCTCTGGTACTCACTTCTAGGGACTCACTTATTTGTGCCATTATAAATTCCTCTGCGTTCGAGGCTGTAATGACCAAAGGGAAAATTGTAGTGGACAGTATTATGAGCAATATGGGTTAGTTCAATAAAGATCACACCATGATGCTTAGTTCTCCACTTCCCATGTAGTAAAACGCAACATCGGCTTGTTATGACTTCAAGATTAGACACCAGGAAGCAGAGTGGCAGTGAGAAAGAAAAGCTGAGTCTGTCACCGTCACCAACATCTCCTGTCCAGGGAGGGGCAAGACCTTTCCCTTGATCTGCCATTTCCTGGCTCCTCCCAGCCTTGAGGTTCACTTGTATATAATAGGGGGTGGTGGTGGTGATAACACCTACTAAACAATTTTGTGGAAGGACCAGAGTCCAATGCCCTTCAATGTATATGTACCTTATACGTACAGCAGAAATGGCCAATATTATTCTTCTGTGAATATTTAGCTGCATAAAACTTGTCCACATTCATTTCAATCTCTCTTTTAGTAAACATTTCATAGGGGTCCATTTATACGCTGGACGTCAGAGCTGGTTAAATTAGGAGGAGGATAAGGTCCTGTCTCCAGGGCTGTCAGTCTGAGGGGAAGACAGACATACAAGCAAACCGAGCTCAGGCCATGGCAGAAGAGGTGGGCAGTGGTGACTATGCATGGCTGGCATTCTACCAGCCTCCTACTGGGCGAGGAACTCTGCTTTTTAATTTTCTTGTGTGGAATACAGACAACAACGGGATTAGAAATCTTAAGAATAGTGATTTAGTCGCAGTTACTAGATCCAACTACCTTTAGCTGTATGCACTGGAACTGTATGTAGGTATATATCGTATACACAGGGCAAGCCGTGATGTTTAATTTGCTTTTGTGTAGTATTAATATTTCTTTTTGAGGATCTCTACTTTAATGGCTTCTTCAACTGACTATTAATTTCTTAGGTGCACATGGGGAAGGAATTGGCACTGGTGATTTATTTCCTTCAGGTCTCTGCTTAAATGGTCTTCAAACAAAGAGTACCCGACCACCCACCAGAAATAGCCCTTCCTCCACCCCCGTTGGCTTTAGACTTGTGTTCTGCTCAATTTTTCTTCGTAGCTGCTATTGTTACCTGAGAATTAATATGTTGTTTGCTTCTCCCACTAGAAAATAAACTCAGGCAGGGTGGGACTTTGTTTTATTTGCTGGTGTATTCTTAGAGCCTAATATAATGCCTGCTATATAGGTGGCTCCTGATAAATATTTTTTGAATGAATGAAGAAATAAAACAATCCTTGAGGAAGGAATCACACGAGTGTAGGGAAAAGCACTTAGACTTCAGAAAGAGATGCTCATGTTTTAATCCTGACCCTCTGGCTTTCTAAATGTGCAGCCATGGGCATATTACTTCTTTTTGAACCTCAGTACTATTATCTGTACAATGGGAGTCTTAATTGTCATAAATGATAGTAAGAGCTCTTTCAAAATTTCACTATTTGTAGCTAATTATCTCATCTGGAAAGTCAACTCATTTAGTTATCTGAATGGATATTACATAATTGGTTAATTTGGGAAGCCGTTGTGAGAACTGAGATAACTTAAGCAAGACCATGGAGCAAGGTAAATGTTTCTTCAACATTAGTTTTAATTCCCAGGTGTTATATTTAAAGGGATTTATTTCACATATATTTTTTATGTTTTCTAAATCATCTTAATCAATATAAACTAATCAAATAAACATTAATTTCAATCAAGGAAACTTAGAAATATCTTTTCAAACAAGATACCTAGGGAAAATTTTATACATTTAAAGATTTCTTTCAGGATCCCATTGACAGCACTTGATCTTCAAAAAATATTTTCTCTATGTTTCATCATCATTTAAGTTTTCATTTGTTTTTCTGTTTACCTAGAGCTTATACCTCTAATGTCTTCTTTCTCAGTATTTGGCTATTGTGGAACTTAATATAAATTGCAAAAGAAAAAAATAACAGGAAAGGGATTAAAATTCAAAGTAAATTCCACTCATTTTTAGGTCAGATATAATGTTCATGGAGCAGAATAGTTAGACACATTTGTAATAATCTTTGGGTTTAAATTTTGTGTGCTTTTGTCTGAATTTCAGATACTAGACAATTTTCAACAAATCCCATAATGGTGTCATCTAAATTCTAAAGGTATGGAGCCTTCTACAAAGCAATCAGTCCATTTCAGCAATTTAGACAACTGCGCATTCATTGGGAATATAGTCCCATGTATATCAAATCTTTGACTTGATAGGTCTGGCAAATGAATCTCTTTCTGTAATGACTGTTTTATAAATGGGAAAGAAAGTCAGGGCTTTCCCATTCAGTATCAGCCTTGGTTAGGATGGGCAAAGGCACAACCTGAGTCTGTCTGAAATCCCTGAGAATAAAGCCAGGGAGTTAGGAGAGCTGGTTCTGATTAGCCTATACGGAGAGTCCAATGTAAATACTATTAAAAACTTATTGAATGGTATAGGAACTGATTACTTACCCAGGGAGTTCTAAGTAAATCGAAGCAAATTGCCTGAGATTTAATTTAACAAACATTTACCAAGCTTATTCTCTGCTCACAGCGCTGTGCTCAGAGCTATGGGAGATGCAAAGATGAAATAGAGGCAGGCTGCCCTCCAGGAGCTCACGCTCTCGTTCTGTCTGACCCAGCCCCAGAAAGAGGCATCTTCAGCTGTAGCTGCAGAACATTTTACTCACTGATCAAAATTTGGGGCAAATTGTTAAGGGTTCAGAGCATACAGCTAGAGAACTGCTGACCTGCATAGGCGACTGTAATCAATGGCAGAATATGTTAAATGCTAGAAGGAACATATAGGAGAGAATGAGTTCTAATTCTGAGTGAGAATACCAAAGGGGGTTTCTTGGAGACATGGGTCTTAAATGACCACTGGGTCTTCGACAGGCATACACTAGAGGGAAGAATTTTCCAGGTAAGGGAAGAGTGGCTGAGTAATACTAAAAAATAGCTATAATGAAGTACTTCCATGGTGCCAGGCATTGTTCTAAGCCCTTTTCATGTACTAACCCACTTATTTTTCACATCAACTCCATGAGTAGGTACAGATACAATCCTTAGTTTACAGATGAGGAAAGTGAGGCACAGAGAAGTTAACTAACTTGCCCATGGTAACTCAGCTAGGATGTAGGGGAGTGAAATGCTAATCTGTTCTTTATAATGTTTCTGTGCTGCTTTTCAAAGCTTTGAGGTTGGGAAATTCAGGTGTATTCAAGTTTCTGTGCATATATATGCAGGATTGGAAGATAGCTTCATGCAGATTTATAAGAGATGTGGTTTGAGGGCTTTCCTGGTGGCGCAGTGGTTGAGAGTCCGCCTGCCGATGCAGGGGACACGGCTTCGTGCCCCGGTCCGGGAAGATCCCACATGCCGCGGAGCGGCTGGGCCCGTGAGCCATGGCCACTGAGCCTGCGCGTCCGGAGCCTGTGCTCTGCAACGGGAGAGGACACAACAGTGAGAGGCCCGCGTACCGCAAAAAAAAAAAAAAAGAGATGTGGTTTGAAAAGTAGGTAGGGGACAAATGTGAAGATATTCTATAGGAAATGGAAGCCATAATAGGTTATGGACAAAGTCTCTCTTTTAGGAAGAAAATATTGTCAGTTTAATATCGAATGTAATACAGGAGAAAGATTAAAATAAGAGAGGCCAGTGATTAGTCTCTAGCACTAATCCAGGTGACATATGGGTAATGAGGGACATAGACCTGTGGTTGTGGGGATAGAAAAGAGGGGACCAAGAAAAGAAACATTGGGAAGACAGAGTTACAGCATCACAGCAACCTTCTCTTTCTGTGCAGAGTGTTCTTGTGTTTCCTGCCTAGATAGGGCAAAGCTACTGTTGACCAAAGTTGTGTGGACTTGACAGCTCCATGCCTGAAGTCTCAGACAAAATGCTTGGTTTAAGACTCAGCCCTTTGTAGCAGTGTCTAAAAGGACTTCTGGTACATTTTTGTAAACTGAACATAACTCTGTTAATGCCGTGGTCCCAGGGCACAAGCTGACTATTGAGAGTCTAGCTATTTTGGGGTATTTCTGAGTTCTGGGGCTTATGAGCAAAAATAAAAGAGAGGAATAAGAAATTACTTTAGTCACTTAAAATTCTGGATTTCATGATCCCTAAAGCTCTTTTTAAGTCTAAGCTTCCAAACTTTTCAAATCTTGTGTTTGCATTGGTATCAAGTGAGTTAAAATCTTAAGCACATTTTCGTATATTTTATTCAAAATGTTTTGCCTTAAATGTAAAATGGATTGTCAAATGAGAGCACATTCTCTCTTGATGTCATTTTCTTATTTATTTTATTTTATTATTATTATTTTTTTTGCAGTATGCGGGCCTGTCACTGCCCTGGCCTCTCCCGTTGCAGAGCACAGGCTCCGGACGCGCAGGCTCAGTGGCCATGGCTCACGGGCCCAGCCACTCTGCGGCATGTGGGATCTTCCCGGACCGGGGCACGAAGCCGTGTCCCCTGCATCGGCAGGCGGACTCTCAACCACTGCGCCACCAGGGAAGCCCAATGTCATTTTCTCTACTTAAAATGGCAAATACACTTAGGAAAAAAAAAAAAAAAGAAACATGAGAAGGTGTTTTAACTTCTACCCAGTAGCTAGGATGTTTTAGGTCTGAGTGCTGCTTCTGGGTTAAGGAGTAGTTCTGCTACAAGTACTTAAAATGGGAACTTATTTGGATAATTTCTGATATTGTTCTTACTCCAACAAGACATTAGAACAATAGTTTTGAAGCAATGGCTGTTTGAAACCACCATTGGGAGAATAATAAAAAGGCCATGGAAAGAAAACTAGCCTTATGAATTCTAGAATCCCAAAGTTGCCCAAGTAATTTCATAAGGGCAAAACTGCCTTTACAGATCCTGAATTATTCAGACATGTACTTTGGAAGAACACGGCTTTAGTATGCTGAAGAGGTTGTTTAAGGCGTCTGGGGTCACTGCAGATATTAAAAATTGGTACCAAGACTCTAGACTACTAATCAGACAATGGCAGAAGGACTCAGACACGCTGCGGAATTCCTAATAATTCGAACAGGATCTGATCAATTGCATTTTTAAGTACAGAAGCAACACATCCACGTATAATTAATGATACATTTGTGCGAAAATTTGTGCATCCATCTCAACATTCTATAAGCCATGAGGAAACAGAGCTTTGGTGTGTAAGTAAAAGCATTCTAATGGCTAGCCTGATGGTAAAGTAACCCCTATGGTGAAGTTATAATTACAATTTTGTCAAGAGAATAAGGAAGTCAAAGTTTCACAGGGGAAAAAAAAAACTATTTACGAAAAAAATATTATGCTTTTCATTTGATAGAAAAGTAATTATTGCAAAGGAACTCCTGGAAGATCTTGGAGACAGTCACCCCCTCTTTAATAAGTCCTTGTGGCAGTTAAGTGGAGATCAGGAGTATTCTTTATCAGGTTTGCATTCAAGTAGCACTAAATCTATGCAGGTAGGAATTAAATAGTATCTGAGTTTAATTAAAATTATAAAAAAAGAGAAGAATCGTTGGTAGACTGCTCGACTGCATTTTAACCAGTAACCTCAGACCCTAATTAGAAATGCTTTTCATATCTTCTCTGTGCAAGGGCTTAATCTGACGTGAGTCTGTGAGCGAGGGCTTGGGGACTGGTGTTAATTCTGCATTCGATCTTGGTTTGTATGGAGGCGGGCGGCGCTGATTGACCGCACCGAAGCACAGATCCCATGACCTTGCGGGGATTTTCATGTGAGGTGTTAATTGAGAGGGTGGGTTAATCTTTGAGAATCATTGTCCCCAAGCTCTGGGCAAAGTTTGTGCTTCGTTTCCTTACTCAACAGTACATTTGATCTCTACCTTGTCCCTCTATGACAGTTTCATAAGCCCACCACAAACTCTCTCTTGATAAATTTGTTGGGGGAAGATAAGCTCTTGCCCTCTTGTTTGATTTCATGAGCTTGTTTTCGTGCCCAGCTCAAAAGAGAGAGGAGTGTCTCCCTGAATTATATTCAAGTCCTACTTAGAGGCAGATAAATGAACACACAGTAAAGATCTCGGCTTCTCCTTCCTGCCCCTCTGCCTGCCTCTGCCCCTCCCCTTCCTTGGTTGCTTCAATCTCTCAGGAAAGAAAAGAAAAGATTCATCCATTGGGAGATGAACAACATCAAACACGAGAAGTAAGCAGGAGGCAAATTCGAAGAAGAGGTTTCAATGGTATTCCATCTGAGTGCTGTGAAAATGTTATTTATTTATTTTTTTATATTTCTCTGGTGCTGAAATCCCAGAATAATTAGAAAATCAGGGAGACATAATAGGGGATAGTACTTTCGTAACAATACACACAAACATACACACACGAGTTGTCATCTAGCACTTGTGTAATGTACAAAAAGACAGACCATCACTTTTGCTATTTTTAAAATAAATAATGAATGACTTTTTTCATGTGTTATTGTACAGCCCTGTCATTACTATCGTGAGGAGTAAATTTTTACTCGAGGCAGGATTAATGTATACTGGCTGACCTTAAAAATGACTCCCAAGTGAACAGGGTGGGAGATAAAAGAAGCAGAAGTAATGTTGTTCACATAGAAAATACAGGGTAATAATGATTTTTTTAAAAAAGAATTATAAAAAAGCACAAACGTTAGCTGTCCTTGACATGCAATGCCTTTCTCTTATTTGTTTCATTACACCAGCTGTAGATGAGTTTAATTACACTGCTTCAAGACCCTTTCTAGCACCATTACTGAAATGCTGAGAGAACTCAGTGGTGCAGTGTTTGGCCATGGGCAGACACAGAACCCACCCCAAGGGCTGAAGGGAAGAGGGGGGCTGTTGCCATATCTGATCATACAATGGGTCACTGTGCCTTGCAGGTGGCAGGCTTCTCTTCCTTCTCTTTTTCTGACACCGTGAAGCAAGGGTGAAGAAAGAGGAGGAGGGAGGTCGAGGTGACTGGTCCGTTAAGAGTTGTCACTTTCTCTGGCCATCACCAGAATAAGCTGTAGCCACTGCTCCAGTCAGGATGAATGGCTTTCCCCCAACAATCCCCCCTCTCCAACTCCTGCCTGTACCTTACTCCCTTTTCCAGACTGGCTTTTAATGATTTTGAATGGTATAGTTAATTGACATAAGAAAAAAACCTCTGTTATTTGAATTGAGTTCATTTCAAAGAATATGGATAAAGTAATATTCATTCTCATAATAATAAGTTAATGACTTTAACATTTAAAAGCGTTTCATGGTTCTGATAATAAAACTAACCTTTGGCCGACACAGTTCCAGAATCCTTTCACCCACACTAACGGATTTAATACACTGAAATCGAATCATTTCCTTAACAAATTACTGGATATTCAGATTCCCCCAAACCACACAGTTATCGTGGCTGGAGAAATAGAAATTGTTACTTACTTGCCAAACACATTATCAAATTTTCTGCGTCCTTGTGCTCTTGAGGGATGAATCCTTTTCCCTTTAAAACCTGTTGGTTCTTCAAAGACATTATCCTTCCCCTTTATTAGACTTTTGACTCCTTTGCAAACTCAGGACCTAGATTTAATGTGCGGAGATGCAGGTATCACTCTAGCCAGGTTTAAAATGCAGCAGACCTGTCTAAGGGCACTTCCATTTTAGCCATTTGTCCTGCATTTGCCTTAAATGAAACCCAAACCCTACAGTCTCATCAGCATTGCAATCAGCTCCCTCACCTCCAGGCCTAGAGTCTGTGTGAGTTAGGGCAGTGCCACGGGGAAAATCAATCTTACAGCAACCTGTTCTGTCACTAACTCCAAGTTCAAGAAGGCAGCCGTGGAAGGCAGTCTACCCTCCAATATCCTGTCACTGCTGATGCTGAATTCTGAGCCCCGCTTTCAAACTAAAGTTTTACTTTGGCTTCTTGAAGGAAAAGATTTCAGAAACTGGGTAAACGGTCTGGGCCTGCATGAGAGGAATAAAGACAGAGAGCCAAGAGTGGAGGGAAATTGAGGATATGACAGAGGTCACAGTGAGTTCAAGCAAAATTTGGCCCGCAGAAGGCAGGAAAAATCCTCCGGTGACAGGTGCCATCTTGTGGGTCATTCTGCCACTTCTTATAACAAGAACAGATAAAGGAGGAATAGATTCTTGGAGGCTTAGAATTGGGAAAGTAATTTAAAGAGATGTGAGTGGAGTTGGCTCTGTGTTTTGCATGATACCATAAGCATCAATATTTTGCTCCTCAGCTTGGAGTATTATTAAGAAATTGAAAGGAGTGTATAGAAGGAGAAAGCAATACTTGTATAAGGAAAAATTACTAATTTAAGTACAAGAAGGTCAGGACATAGAATTTATTTTTTTCTTTCAGTTTTATTGAGATGTATTTGACATACAGCACTGTATAAGTTTAAGGTGTGTAGCATAATGACTTGACTTACATGCATCGTGAAATGATGACCATGATAAGCTTAGTGAACATCCATACAGATACAAAATTAAAGAAATAGAACATATATTTTTTCCTTGTGAACACAACTCTTAGGATTTACTCTTTTAACAACTTTCATACATATTGTACAACAGTGTTAATTATATTTATCACATTGTACATTACATCCCTAGTACTTATTTATCTTGTAACTGGGAGTTTTTAAGGAAATAATCATTTTAAAAAATCTTGAAATGTTTACTGCTTTACTGGCATATGCAAAATAAGTTCTTGCTCAGGCAAGACCCAGACCCCAAAACTATGTCAATTAAAATGTGTCAATTCCAAGGAACACATTACTAACATCTGTACACACATTTAGTTTATGCAGATACTCTGTTCAGCAAATTTCTTTGAGATAATTACTTTTGAATTGGTTCGCTTGTAATACACAGGTCCACAAAAATAAGATCTCATCCCTTTATCTTGAATTGGAGTGTCTAATGGTAAAGAAACAAGCTACCCTAAATAGCTAAGAGGTTAGCATTAACAATTGAGGTTATGATTCTTTTTTTTTTTTTTCTTCCATTCATGAAGTTCCTGTTTGGCTTTTTAGCTCTTTTAGAGGCTCTCATACTCCAGAAACAGTCAGTAAGAAATGTATTTTGTCAGGGCGGTGGGGAGGGAGTGTGGTTGAATAAGCATTCCAGAGCTAGCCCCAATGTCCGCGCTACAATACACAAAAAAATGAACTATTCTGCTTTTTATAACAAAGTATTTTCCTCATGATAAAATGACTTAAGAAATAGGAGCCCCAGTCTCTACGTTGTATCAGTCAATACAATTTTATTACATGCAATGCAACTTTATCTTTACACATTTATATATAAAATATCTCATTATTTTGTAGACAATTGCGTTTGGACTGTAAATTTCATTGTCCTGTACGTAAGTCTTCGGATAGGATCTATATTTCTTGTTTCTTGTGTTTCAAAGGACAATTCACTTAATAGTGAGCTGCTGTGAGCCTTTCTATTAGCTTAGCTCGGAGGGAAATTGCTAAGTATCTAGTCTTCCCTTTGGTTATTTCCAGACCTTCAGGGGTACACTCCTGACAATGGGATTATATGGAATAATTGTAGGATTCCTCAGCAAAATATTTGGGTACTTTTCTGGGACCCCAGATTTTCTTCCGGTATGTTATTTTCAAAATAGAACATGGATCTTATTTTCAAATTCTTCATGGGAAGTTCTGACATTTTAATAAGGGACCATGACAACTTTATGCAAGGTCATAAAAACAGGCTGATTTTAAATATGGCCTTTCCTTTGCATCTGGTTTTTCTGGCTCCATCCCCCCACCTTTGGGAGAAATATCTAACGGAGCAAGAGATACTGTATTCCATTATGAACCAGCTTTGTGATCCCAGCCCAAGGTTTTATCCGAGCATGAACCATCTGGCTTTTCTCGGGGTGAAAGTATGTCAGCTCTCCCCCAGAATTTCAGCATCAGGCAAAGGGGCGCGGGCTGGGGGCCTCCGCTAGAGAGCTAGCCTCTGCCCTTTGAACTTCTCCACCTTCCCACCACTTCCCCCAAAACAACGCTGCAAAAGACAGGAGTCAGCCCCTGAAAAGCATACCAGACATTTTTAAACACAACCCTGACATTTCCTCAGCATTTCCATAGCTAAGACTCTTCCCGCGCACAATCTCCCCTCCGTCCCCCCTTCAATCAAATAAGGCACCCGCTCTCTCCTGCTACTGCAAAGAAGGAAGGAAAAAAAAAAGTTGGCAATTTAATTCAAACAAAAGAAGCTTGAAATCTATAAGCACAGCAACTCCGAGGCTTCTGGCAAATAGAATTCTAATTAGTATGCTGCTATTTTTCTTTTAGACAGATGAGCGATGCCCCCTATTGACTCTAGCAGGCAGGCTGGTAAGGGGAAAAAAAAAGGAGGGGGGCAGGTGGGGGCTAGCCAGCAAACACTGCAGATTGCAAATTATATTGCAAACCTTGCCAAGTCCCAGCTCTTGGCATCAGATTTTTAATGACACCCTGGAAAAGGGAAAAAGAAGCCCTCAGCTAAGGGATAAAAATGAAGGGTTTTACACTGTGATAAGTCTTCACTTAAAACCCAAATGGCCAAGTGCACATTAGGGTTTTAAAATATTCATAGATAGAAGTGAAAATGAGGATACAAGGAAGTACATTTGTTGCTTGGTCAATTGACAACTCATTCTGCATATTAATACAGAGTGATGATCTAATTTTAAAGGGATAGCCTATCCTTTCTTTCTTTCTTTTTTTTAATATGACTTTTGATTACTCTGAGACTAAGGGCAAAACATCACAGAAAAGTCTAGCAACGACACAGAATGACGCTTTCTTTTGATGTAGACCTGGGACTAACTACTTCTTTGGTCAAGAATTCTGGGCGCTCGAAAACTAGGCTTCCCTTCTTGTGTAATCTCTCTGATGTGTCTCGACTGAGCACTTTGATTTTTTTTTCCCTTTTTTCCCCCCCTCTTTTCCCTTTTGCAGTACATGAGGCCTTTCACAGTTGTAGGATTTTATACACAGATAGACAGAGCATCACAGGCAGGAAGTCCATTCTTTTAATAATTAGGCCACCCTCTATTCCACGGAACCACTTTTGGCGTATATGCTCCTGTGTTGAAGGTCTGAGCGCTAAGGAAAAGCAAAAAAATGTGAAAGAGGAAAACATTAGCCTCTATGTAGGTCCAGATACCATCATGAGTGGAACATTCAGGGTCTCATGGATTGCTTTTAATTGAAAATCCTAAAATATATATTCTAATATATCCATCCACAGAGTATAGGTGAGGATGATGATGAATCTATTCTGATTATTTCTTTGAACAAATTTAAATTGGATTTTATCTTTGCAGAACATCAGAGGTGCAGAAAAAGCATTTTCAAAGTTCTAAGAACCATTTTGACTTTTCTAGCTGAATATCATGTTTTTCCTGACTTATTTACATGCTTTTGTCCTAAGTGGGCACAAGGACATGCGTTGATGCTGTGAAGCAAGGGAATTTTCCAATGCAAAGGAGTGTAAAGCCTTCAAAAAACAAAGTGATGAGTATAGAAGCAAAGTGCTAAGCTATGTGGTCATACTAACCTAGAAGTGGAGATGCGGTGCCTAGAAAGCCAGGTACCAGCTACCTAAGGAAACAAAGTTACATTCAGTTCCCCCAAGAATGAATGGGATAGTTTAAAAATATATTTTTCAAAAAGGAATCCTACCCCAGATTTTCCAGAATGCTTTTGCCATTGTTAGGAGAAGGAGACATATCTTGGTTGGGCCCTCGGTGATGTCCTTAGAATCAAAATTTTTTTGTGGAAAAATCAGAAAGAATGGCACTGGGTCCTACAAAGCAATTGGAACTTGATTTAGACAAAATAAACCCAAAAGCTATTTAGTTTAAAATGTGGATTTTTCTTTATATGTAAACTTACTTAGAAGATTTTATTGAAAGCAACCCCTTCTCAGGTCACTTAGGAACAGCTCAGAAAGGCACACACACACATTTTTGTTTTTGTATTTTTCAGAGGTTACCTGCAAATCTTGTTTTGGGTCATAGGAAGTTCACAACCACCATTGTTAGAAGCTGCTGGGAAACACGGGACTGTTTAAGTTTTAAAGAATTACCTTTAAATGCCATCCTGAAAAGTCACTATATCTGATCCCTTAGTGACGAAGTCAGTATTTTAAGAAGAGTGTTTCATATATTTGAATAGGGAGAGAAAAGACTGGTCAAGTCTTTAGCATATGAGACCAGACACAAAATTCAGGGGCTTTTCATAAGGGTGGTGATGGGGAGAGTCAAGTGTTGCTTTTGAGAGGGATCCAGCCATTGACAAAAGGGGCAGTTTCCTATCAATTATCAAAACTTGCAATTACTCCTGACAGAGCTGCATTTCTGTGAAAAACTTTCTCCCTTCCCCTCCTCCCCCTTCAACCTTACATACTGGTTGAATTCCGTTTCAGGTGAAGGGAGGTGACAAGCAATTTTAGCACCCGATGGCTTAAAGGAGTTCAAATGACCACTGAAGTCATATTAACTTGTCAAATTGACCAGTATTTTCTGTCATTGAAACATTAGAATGAATAGCTCCAGACAATAAAATTGTTTCAATTATACTGCATTAGGCCTGGGCACAAGTAAGTAAAGATGCAGAAGGCAAAATAGGGAGCAGCGGTCCAGCAGTTCTAGAATACTGACAGTAGAATTCCACTGGAAACCATTTAAATTCATACTTGTTAGGGGGATATAGGCAGTAGTGAGGTATGAATTGCCATTAGGAGAAGTGGGCAAATAATTCCACACCAGTCCAAAAAAGAATGTAACTGTTTATTGCTGTAATATTGGCTATGGATATGAAAAAAAATAAATGAAATTACCCCAGTAGTAAATTGGTGCTAATTATATTGAGTATTAATTGAGATTTCTTTTATAAATAGCAAAGGAGGAGAGGTAAAAGGGAGCAATTTTCGTAGTCCAAAATGAATACAGTTCTGTTCAGCCTTCTGTTTGCACCAGAAGAGGTATTGATCCTTTTCAATCTCCCCTACTTTGTTTCTCTGAAGATGGAAGCTGCCTGCAGGAGAGAAGATGGGAAACTGATGTGGATTTGTGCACTGTTGCAGGCTGCTGCAGAGGGGGAGGGCCAATTCAAAGTTTCCCAGTGGGATGGCATGTGTGTGTGTGTGTGTGTGTATGTGTGTGTGTGTGTGTGTGTGTGTGTGTGTGTGGCATTGCCCAGACTTCAGCTCTCTGACTGCCAGACCACTCAGCCTTACTCATATTATGCCAAAACTCTGGCTCTAGTACTCAGGCAATGCTTAAGATGATGGGTTATTCCCCAGCCAAGAATCTTAGGATTGGGTGGCCGGGCAAATGGCAGACAGCATAACTGAACAATGTGGGTGAGGGGCAAGATGTGGGGGGTAGATTGACATCATCTCTTCTTTCTATAGCAAAGATCCATCATGTGTTCGAGAGATCTATATATCTTTATATATCTTTATAATGACACTTTCTTCTACATCAAGGAAGAAGAGGGCCACTGATCGAAAACTATTATTATAAGGAAATACATTCTTACTATATACTTAATTTTATTCCTCTAGAGTTGGAGTTACTGTATTTTTTTTCTTTTTTTTTTTTTTTAAGCCAGGCAACCTGGATTCTGGCCTATTCTGGTGTGGCCAAAGTTCATAATCCTTAATATTGTAAGCAAAGATGTTTTTGTAATGCTGTTCCATCTAGCTTAGCCATTGAATCTGACAATGTTTATTGAACAGCTATTATGTTTATTGCACTGTGCTGAGAACTGCAGGGGAGGGAAAGACAAAGCCTTGACTCCATGGAGTTCACAGTTGCCTGTGTGTGTGCACATTTGTGTGGGAGGGTGTGAACCTGGACAAGTGTACATTTAGTCCTGAGAGAGGGTAGGTTATGATTTGTCCCTGTAGCTTACCATACCATTTAGAAATCTCCTGTTAATTGTTGCCTTTCCTTGTTTTTCTTTTACTCAGGTGTAGTGACAGGCATTCTAACTGCCATGAAATTCTTCCTTTTGGAAGTTAAACCAAGAAGTCACGTTGGGCACCAGTGGCAGCTGTTCACCTCGGTGGTTGTATCTCTATTTTGCAGTAATCATGATTTGAGGTAAATGGCATTTATGTGTGCTTTACAGTAACCTGTTTAAAAACCCATTTAAAATTTCACATTTCACACTGAAAGTCATAGAAATGTCTTAAAATATATCGGTTTCTTTGTGACTCCAGTCATTTCTTAGTTCTTTTCCAAACATGTCCTGTGTATATACATTATGCATGATGTAAAGAAACCCACACATATAATGATTTACTGCATATTTATGCTACAGTCATATCCCAAGGTAATTCTGTAGTCAGGACAGAGCACATCTTACTCTTCTGTAACTACTGGCTTGATACAGTACATTCAAAAGAGAGCATTGTGGGTGAGCAGTTGCAGCTGAAAGGGAAAATCAAGAAACAGCAGTAGCATTGCTTTTGTCTTCAGCCTGCTCTTCAAGATGTGAGTCTCCAGTGGGTGGGAGACCTACATTCCACCTCCCAATTCTGGTGATAACCCTGCTGGTTACACTTTGCAATTACCTTTTTAAAATGCCAATTGGGCTTCCCTGGTGGCTCAGTGGTTGAGAGTCCGCCTGCCGATGCAGGGGACATGGGTTCGTGCCCCGGTCCGGGAATATCCCACATGCCGCGGAGCGGCTGCGCCCGTGAGCCATGGCCGCTGGGCCTACGCGTCCGGAGCCTGTGCTCCGCAACGGCAGAAGCCACAACAGTGAGAGGCCCGCGTACCGCAAAAAAAAAAAAAAAAAAAAAAAAAGCAACAAAACAAAACAAATAAAATGCCAATTAACCCATTCAGTGCTGTTTGGCAACCTGTGAGTAGTCAGTAACAACCATTTTGCACACACTAGCTGGAGAGTAAGAGATTCACGTGCAGGCACACACACGCACACACACCCCTGTGTACACACACATAGAGAAGTGAAGGAAAGGCAGGAGGAGGGAGGAGGACGACCCCAGAGTCTGGGGATGCTGCAGCAGCCCTGGTAGGTATTATCATGGTACTTCGTGTTGTGTGGGAGTTTAATATTTTTTTTCCATTGATAAAAATCAAGAATAAGCAGATGCAATGGGATTCCTATGCCACTGAGAAGTCTTACAAAGACCTGAATGTACAGATATTATTCACAAGAAAGAAAGTGGTAAATGAGATTTGGCAATATCCCCCCGCTTGTAATTCTCTCTCCTCAGCTTGAAAAGCAACTGCAAGTTAATTTTAACCATATCGCTTTGGCTGTTATATTTAGTGTTTACTCTGAAGAAAGTAGCATTGATTTAAACTCCACATTTTCTATTTCGAGGCAATTAATAAAATTACTGTTTACTTCCATGGCATCTTCTGCCTCCAGCTTCAAAACACTTCTCCAGCACTTTCTCATTTCTTCTCCCTAAGGGGTACACTGAGCAGGAGATGGGTATGTTTATTTTATTTTGTGAGTGAAGAAACAGAAGCACAGAGTCCTCCCTGCCTGGGTCCATAGGACACTTGGGGGTGGAGCCTTCCTAGGAGACCTTCTTGTCAAGGTGAAGTGTGCGTAATGCTGGCTTGGAGTTCATGGTGTCGTAGTCTGGAATTCTGGCCTTCGGTTGGAACACAGTCAAAACTCACAGGGATTTTGACTGACTTGCCAATGAGAGATGGAATGGAGAAACGAAAATACTACTCTGGTGGTAAGAGGCACTTTCACAAGCAGTAGGTGTTCCTCCTTCCCCAGGTGCGCACAGCTATATTCCCCAGATGTACCTTGATGAACTCATTGTTGAAGATCATTTCTTGGGCTTCCCTGGTGGCGCAGAGGTTGAGAGTCCGCCTGCCGATGCGGGGGACATGGGTTCGTGCCCCGGTCCGGGAAGATCCCACATGCCGCGGAGCGGCTGGGCCCGTGGGCCATGGCCGCTGAGCCTGCGCTTCCGGAGCCTGTGCTCCGCAACGGGAGAGGTCACAACAGTGAGAGGCCTGCGGACCGCAAAAAAAAAAAAAAAAAAAAAATCGTTTCCCAAACCCAGAGCTTGTTCCTACGGAATAAAATGACTTAGGCCAATAGTATGAATGAAATGGCAATATGCATCCCAGTTTCTCTGGCCCCAAAGCTGACCTGGAATTCCAACTCGATGGGTATAACCAGACGACTGTTAGGGAGGAGAAGACAAGTAATTTCAATCCTCTGATCAAATACAAACACCAAGGAGCAAGTGGGTTTGTCACACTCAAGCTTTTATCTATTAAAGGCTGTTTTTTATTCTAGTCTGTATTTGAGAAGTTTTAAGTAACTGTCCATTAAAATATTGATTTGAAGAATTACCCAAGCTGAACACAAATAGAGTTGTACATTTTACATGGTGAATTCATGCACATTTTGTTTTCTGGACTGCTATAATTTTACACCAGTAAATGGCAATGTTTCTCTGCATTTGAAATGTTTTCAAAGCTTCAGAAGTGAATTCCCAGGTGGTAGACAATGACTTTTCTCAACAAGTAGAAAAAGTTGAGTTGCTGACACACTGTTGCACTTTTCTGTACACATAAATACAGATGTGATTGGTCTGTGTTTCAAGTAAACTGTTTTTTTCTTTAGCTTTTGTCAGAGTGTAATTTTTCCATCTTTTGTGCTTCCAGAAATAAGAATTAAAATGGACACTCTAATTTTTCTCAATACTGAAAAGGGGTAACAACCCAAGAGTGGAATTAGATAGGCTGTGAATTACAGCCAGCCAGGCATTGCTAGTCACGTTTGCCTATTTAGCTCTTAAACTTGGGCATTTATCCCTAAAATGAAGAAAAACAGTTTATAAACAGGGTCTAATAAGGCATATTAAGTCTTAGAGGGGACCGAGGGGTATGGACATTCTAATTCTTTCTTTGAGCCACAAGAAATAGAACAACTAAAATCTAGTACACACTAACCCACTGGATCCTTATACTTCGTATTTAAAAAATGCCACAAAATAATAAAATAAAGTCTTAGGCAATGTTAGTGGCTTCTGCAGTTTTAGAAAGAACAATATCTATTGTTCCAGACAGTTTAGAATGCTCTACAGTGTTTAATTTTAAAGTTCTCCCCAAGCCTCAGGGTGTGTGTGTATATGAGTGTATAGTTAATATGTGATTTAATCTGAATCAAGACAAAAGGGTATACATTTTGTGTATGTGGGAAAAAAATGTAAAAAATGGAGGCATCTAGTACTCATAGAGGAAAAAAAGAAGAAAGAAGAAATAATTAATTATAAGGACATAGTCAAGCCAGTCTATGGTCTAAATCAATCAGATCCAAAATGGAGATTAACACTGAGACCACCCTGGGTTTGGAATTTATTGTAACATTTCCGTATATTATACAAAGAATGGGCAAGAAAAGGAAGCTGTAACTCGCGATTCTTTCTCTCTCTCTCCCATTTTCTTTCTCCCTCCTTTATATGGTAGATCACAATTGATTTTTAAGGCTAGTTCACTGTTTTCTAGTAGTACATACAGAGAGAATAAAACACATCATGGAAACAACTGGAGAAATTGTATTTTAATATTATTGGTATTTTTCCCAAATAGTCCTTTTAACCACATACAAAAACAACCAGGCTGGGAGTGGAGAAATTGTTTTATATGCAATGGTCTGTTGCATTCTATCAACTGGGAAAAAAGATTACAACTAATGTGTGGACCCTGAAGCACCAGGAGTTATAACAGATGTTCTTTGGACAGTTAAAGTACAGGCAGTTGACATATTTAGGGTGATGTGTCGCAGAGTGGAAGCAGACAATGTGGATTGGAGGCTCTTAGGTTTTAAGTAATACGAATATGATTGTAGAGTTGTCAGCGTTGCAAGGATACTGTAACATATTTTAAATATTGCTTGTTAGCTCTTTATGAAGGTTAAATAATAAAACAAGGGTTAACTGGGGTTCAGCTTGTTACAAAGCAATAAATTCAACTTTATTATATCTATATTTATAGATAAAGAATGTATCTATGTATCTACGTATGTAGGTATGTATCTATCTATCCATCCATCTATCTTTCTAAATGAACTGAGAACACGAAACATCCTCTAGATAAACATGAGACGGGGTAAAAAAATTCATTGCGGAACTTCTGGGGAAATTGCCTTTTCATGTGAATTAACACAATTATTCTAGCATATACTATAAAATATACTAAGAAATAAAGTTTAGTGGGCAATCACATGAATGCTTTCCTTCTGGAAGTTTTCTCAATTATTTTCCCCTAAAGAGAAGACAGGTGTTGAATAGTGTATGACACTCAATATAAGTATCTCAAAAACGTGAACACTGTTGAAAGAACAGAACGAAAATAATAATTTGTATGATGCTCTGCAGAGGATATATCTACAACATGCCTGCTTTCTGATCAAAAAGTAGAGAGTAACAATGCTATTTTCTTCATTTTATGGCAAAAGGTGCACATGAGGTTTTTGAAAGACAATTTCACGGACACACGAAAAGTAAAAAAATATCATGTTAATGGGAATTTCTCTCTTCTCGATCAACCCAGCACACATTAGAAATGTATGTGTAACACTGTAGGTGCAAACTACACTAGGTGGATGGATATTTACCCAAGGAAATTTGAGCCACGGCCTTTCATTTTCAGAGAGCTGCTACCTAATCTCAGTGTGGCATCCAGACAAAGGACACCTCATTCCACTTGTGTCTGAACTGCGAACCAACGCTTTGTGAACCACCTAAGCGATTAGAATAATGGGCTGGGGGAAAAAAAAAAAAGATAAAATACAAATTTCACTCAGATCTGCGTTGGATTACTTCCTCGTGCCCCTGCCTTTATTGAGCGATTTGGAGTTTCATTAGAATTCAGAATTCCTGTGGAAAGAGAAACCACGGTGGCAGGGACATCTCTTTCAAGGGGATTGCAGGCTGACCCATCAAAATGAAAAGGCTCAATGTTGTGGTGACAGGTCCCCAAGCAGCCCTGAGTGACAGCTTCATTTCAGGAGTTCTCCGATGAGGTTTGAAGTGAGGGGGGAGAGGTAGTGCTGGGGACACTTTGTTCCCTAAAAGTGTCAGAGTCCACTCCGCGGTTCACAGACCAGGGGTGGAGGCACCAAAGCAAGCAAAAACGAGCCTCTGCTTACACATCTCCAAACTTATTAATATCTCACCAATGTTCACTCCACGCAAGGTTTCACTTGACTTAAGAGTTCTTACCAAGAGATTCCTTTTTATTACAGATGTGGTGAGAAATAAAAAAGAGATAAGAAAGAAAGCTCTGTGAAGAGATTACAGCCAAAAGGTACAGTGCTCTGCCTGGACACTTTTGCCAAAGGAATCATGATTTAAGTAGGGCGTTCTCCCACAACTACTCCAGTGGAAATCTTATCAGACCATGAACTGAAGTCTAGCTTTGAAAAGTGTAAGCTATTTCTGTTTGATATGATCTAATTTGAACCACAGTAATAATGAAAAATAATAATGTATAATGATTCCTCATAATTGTGCATTTGCTATCCTAGGATACATTTTGTACATCTTCTCTAGAAATAGCACACCTGATAATGTGAAGTGGCTATCTACAACTCTGTGGATAGAAAGTGATCAGATTTTTGTATTTCTGAGGCAGTAAATATTCAGAGTCACTTTTCCCACCTTCCAGTGTCCCAGTCACTAATGAAAGGCAGCTTAGAAGAAGCACACAATAGACAAATTTCAGCTGCCCCATACAGCATTTTTCTCATCACGCTATCCCATTTGTATTTTTCATCTCAAGAACAATAGTCTCATGGATAAGGGAAGATTACAAATGTATGCATACTTTCTTAAAATAATAGTCATAATTTTGAAAAGTCTTTTTAAAAAAGTATAATAAATAATTTATATGGAATGCAGATACAAAGAACTCTTTTCCCAACTACACCAAAATTCATGCACTATATTTCTTATTATATTCCAAGAAAAGTATTTCCCTTGTCTCTGAGTGTCGCATAATAAAACCACAGCACAGCACTGTTCTTAAGATGCATATATTGTTATTATTTATCATTATAATTGTTTTTAATGGAGCGAAGGAGCCTAGAGTGGCATAAATCTATTGAATTGCCAAAGTATGAGTTGGGGATAATCTTAGAAAACTTTATCCTGCATATTTTTGTTTTACCCATTTTCTTATGTTTTACGTTTTCCTTCAATAAATGTGTATATGCTATACATTAGAAATGTCTTCAAAATATCTTTTCATCTGATCCTATCTTTCCAACAATTTACCATATTCTGTGTCCTACAAAATTAAGAGGACAAAGAAATTTATCTTTTCTATGGGAAAAAGGAGATCTTTTAAAAACCACATACATTTTTAATCAATCAGAATATTAGACTTCTTTGATTTCAAGGAACTTCATTTGTGTATAATGTATGGCAATAAAATGCAAACTATTTTTCAAGCATTAATAATGTTAGACTTTTTATTCCATGTTTCTAGTGAGAGTAGATTCCTGTTAGTTTTCTTTGGATTCTTTTATTTTGGGGTCCTAAAATTTTGTGGTCTCTGAGGAAGTATCAAATATCCATGTGAAATAGTGAACAAAGAAATTATTTAAGTAAATCCAGCAAAACACAAATTATTTGTAAAATATATTTGCTTCAAATATCTAGGCATATCTGTGTAAATGGTTGAGTAAAAGTATGCTGACTTATCCAGAAACATAGATAAGGTTTCACCCTCACTTTGCCAGTGAGAGGTAACTACTAGTTTAATTTGTAAAGGTTACCTGTATCTCTATGTAGGTCAGCAGGAAGAAAGTAATGTAAGCTGGGAAGTTTCCTGCTTGACTCTGATGCTTTTATTTTCATCCCATCCATTACACAACTATTTATTCAGCACTTACTATAACCATGCTGGAAGCCTGAGAGTAAATAGGCTTTGATACTCAGTAGGATGAAGGTAGAATCCAACTTTCATGAAAGGTCATTGTTCTTTGGACTTATCTCCTTTCTCTTCACACAGGAAGCCCTCCCTTAGGAAATAAACATCTCTTATTTTTCCTTATTCCTCAGTTAATATCAGGAACTCTGGCAGGAAAGTACCAAGTTAGATTTTAGATCCTTATAGTATTATGTTATCCTTTCTAGATAAACTCCTAATATATTAAGTTCTATTAAAATGACAATTTAGGTAGTGTAGGTATACCAGAAAAGGAGGCAACTGCAGATTAGATATGAGGTGTGGGAAGAGGGCAGGAAAGTAACTAATGGTTCTAGGAAAAAAAAAAAAACCAGAAAATTAAACTGCAATGCTGGGAAAATTTCAATACATGTTGTTCTAAAAAAATAAAACGCTGCTTACTGAAAGTCTACTCATGACTGTATCTTTACCCTGAAAATTGTGCTCGTAGTGAACTAGAACATCACATAGAAATCCACACCCAACTCACTGCAGTATCATTCCTAATAGATTGTGGAAGACCCTTTTATTGTGTGAATAGAAAAATATATTCTATATATGTTTGCATAAATAGAATAATATATTACATATATGTACGCATGTATTGATAGATGGATAGATAGATATTCATGGAAAACAGATCTATATCAACTTTTTTATGGTTGCATGATATTCCACCATAGGGGTGTTGTATGACTTATTTAATGTATATTTAGCTTGTTTCAAAAATTGGGGCAAATAGCATACAAAAACACCGTTGTATGTGTTCATTCATTTCTTCTCTGAGTTTTTCATTGGAATAAATGTTAGAAGTGGAATTCTTGGGTCAAATATCAGGGCCGTTTAAAATTTCACTGCACATTGCCAGTTGTCCTCTGGAAAAGGAGTAACAATCCACATGTTGACGGGCTGTATGTTAAAGTGCCTGTTACTTCATATCCTTGCCAAAATGATGTTATCACTATCTAATTTTTACATTCTAATATGTGAAAACTTAGATCGCGTGTTTTCTAAAACTTGCATTTCTTTCTTTATTGGTGAGGGTTAGCATTTTTCATATACTTATTGGCACTTTAATGTCTTTTTTTATGAATTGTTGTTCATGTCTCTTATCTCCTCTTTGTGAGTTTGTCATATATCTTGTAACTTTATTCATGACCTAGTTTTTATAATTTTCCAAAGGAATTTGACTTTTTGTCCTGTATAATCAATGCTTTGGCTTTAATTTCATCATTGCTTTCCGAAGTGACTCCTTTACTTTTTAATTTTGTCGTTTTAGCAAATTTAATGTAATTCACTTGTGGATGTTTGACTAAAAACTCAGATACAGAATTAATCTAGATAAACTATTTCAAGATGTTATTGTAATTACTATCCGCTCTGAAGCATAGAGGCAGACACTTGGCTGTGTGATTAGTTATATCTATTTGACGATCCTGGCCCTAAATTGCCTATATGATCACTATTTATTCAGTAAATGGTGAATAAAAATGGAGTGCCAACTGCCTTTTAAAAGATTCTCAGAGAAAGAAATAGGTCACAATTTTAGTGCTCTGAATAATAGTTTTAAAGCTAGGACAATTTAGAAGAAATTAAGTTCAGATTCAATGCTCATTCTATAAAGTAAAGGTCTCTAATGGCACAAACTCTAAGAAAAGGCTGAAAAAAAACCCTACAGCCTAATTGGTGGCTTAAAATATTGCTTAAAAAGGAATTTGTTAAAAATTTTGTCTTAGATTCTATGCAGCATATAAGAATAAAATTAAAATATCTTAATAATTAGAATTAAAGTCACCAGAAAAAAATGATGACAATAAATCACTGAAATGATTTCCAACCATGTTTTGACCTTTTACACTAGACACTAATTTTTGAAGACCTTTTGAAAACCGAAACAGAGTATGATTTAAACCATCCACATTCTTCCTGACTTGAGCTTTCACAGACCTGAATGCTGATTGGAAAATCCTGTCATGGTTTCTGCAAAGAAAAAGGGTAATAATGATTATATTAATATGATGTTTCAACATGCAACACGATGCAAAACAAGGTTAAAAAAAAGAAAAGAAGAAGAAAAAGAAACAGAAAACTACCCTCAAACACCAACTGCTCTGGATGCAGTTTTAGCCTAGTGTGGATTTTATTTGCACCCCATTACTCATAAACACCCAAATGTAACTCTTTCACTAGAACTCCTTTTGAGTTCAATGTGATAATGAATGTGAAGGGTCTATGCGGGGGGGAGTCGAGGAGGGGGGGACTTTGTGATTTTGCAGGTTCACACCAGATAGGCATTTTTTATAGCCTGAAAGGGGATGTTTTCTTTTGTTAATGGCTTACAATCCGATGAAAGGACTCATCACTCTATTTTAGTGCTCCACCACATGGCGCGTATCTTTTATAAATTACAGGCTGGCGTTGTGTGCACTTGGGGAGAGAAAGGTTGGTTTTTCTCGCTGTGAGCCATCCTGCCTAATTGTCGTATGCAAATAAAAGCAATTATAAGGCTTTTAGGGTGAAGGGATGACAGCTGAGTTTGGCAGTTGAGACGGCCTCACCCACCTTGTTGGCATAGCAACAGGGAGGAAAAGGACAAAATGGTGTGTATACACAGGAAATACATATGTTTTGGTTCAAGAATTTTAAAATATATATCAATGTTGAAATGTAAATGTCAATATGTGTAATGAATGCCTTTGTTTGAAATATTAAATTAAACTCTATTTCTCGGCCCTTTGAATGATCCTTGTCATCTAACTACCATTTATCTGCTATCATTTGTGATTTTAGTTACTACTTCTAAAGTTCTGTGCAAATCATAACAACACATTCAATAATTAGGAGATTATAAGTTCTTGATTTTAACAACCTTTGGAAATACCACTGGGTGGAAGTTTTGTGAAAGGAAATCCCAGTAAAGGAGATGATGTAAAGTGGGAAAATGGTGCAAAGTATGCAGCTATCAGTGCATAAAGTTCAATATTAAAAAAAAAAAAATGTTTGTGCTAAAATGTTAAACAAGTAGAATAAATAGCATGCTACTAGCATACAAAATTAAAATGAGTCACAAATGGATATCTTCTATGGCAATTTATTTCACAATTACTCTTGTGGAAGCTTTCATGAATTAAATATGAGTTCTGTCTTGAAATTAGGTGTTATAAGGCTAAATTACAAGAGGCAGGCAGTAATTGAGGTGGCAGCAACACGGGGTCTGGTGAACTAATCTCTTGCCATGTCACGTGGCTCGCCTTCAGCCAATGAGAAGCCTCCCATCACAAAAACAGAGGCAGCTGAGAAAAATTGATTTCTCATCTGAGCCATATTTGATAGCTTTTGAAATCGAAAATTGAAATTAACTAACCTAAGCCCCGTTGTAACAAAAGAGCAAATTAAATATGCAACATCGTTTCCTATTGGCAGTAAGAGGGCCTGCCAAGGTAAATTTGTAAATAGAGTTTAAGATGCAATTCTGTTCTCTCTCTTTCAGTATAAAAGTATAAGTGCATAGGGGCTTTATAAATTATTTATAAAAAAAAATCATCAGCTGCAAATGGCCACTGTGGTTAAAGACTTCCATGGAGAAAATCATTGTATTAGGAGAGCTCACTGAATGAATCAAAATTAAAAATCATCCTCAATGATTCACAGCCATTACTTAAAATGAAAAGTAGCAATATTTTAAACTTCTTTTTCCAAACTTTTTTTCCCTCTTCCCCAAAACTCAAAGAACAAATTATCATGATTTCCTGAAAAAAACAAAAAAAAAAAACAAAAAAAACCCCTGTGCTATAAATTTAACCAACCAATTGTTTTGTAAATAACAATAAGAATTAATTTTGGCTTGAAAACTGCTTAAAGCAAACCGATGGCCCCATCATGTTATACAGGATGCTTTCAAGTACAGCTCTTTTAAAATAATTTCCCAAATGAATCCCAGTGATTCAGCAGGTATGGCTATTAACTTTTAATTTATAAATTTACTAGATCAGATGAAGGAAATAGATGTCTCAGAGGCTGTATCCTAGATTATCCAGGAATGACAGTTTTTAATTTATTTCACTCCTGTCCGTGCAATAGGCTGCCTGCAATAGTGTTTGTTTTACCACAGAGAGGGTGTTTTTTTGCTTCTACCTTTCACTGAATTTGTAAGTAGGCAAATTAATTTTATATGTTTAAGAGATAGATGATTGAAGATAAAAATCGTGAAATCATAGTAAGTCCTGTCGTCCTTGTTCAGAGCTGAACCATATAGAATTCAATGACAAGTGTAATGGAGGATATTACACTTAGCCTGCCTGTCAGCCCACAGACCCTGTAAAATCATTTTCTGTTCTAATTTATTATTTTTAGTGTCAATCAGGCTCCAACAAGATGAGTTACATCATTAGGTACCAGGATCAACTACTCAGCACTTTTTAAATGCAGTTTAAGTAGTTGTCATTATCTGTAGTAGAAGATGTAGTCAAGGTTCAAAACTTTTTTCTTGTTTTTTTGGCCATGCCATGCGGCTTGCAGAATCTTTATTTCTCCCACGAGGGATCGAACCCAGGCCTTGGCAGGGAAAGCACTGAGTCCTAACCAGTGGACCTCCAGGGAGGTCCCATAAAAGTTTTTTGTTGCATAGAAATCTTGTTGGAAAAAAAGCCTTAGGAAAATAAAACCTAGAAGCTTTTAGAAAAATCATTTCCTTTGTAAGAATCAAATGGCAATGAGGCACCAGGATGCCACACATCATTTCCAAACTGTAAGTAATATACAGGTCTCATTTCCCCAGTGAGCCTCTACAGAACTCCTATCACATAGCCATGAAGACAGTGGGCTCTGCTCTCATTAACTTCGCTCCCTCTCTGTTGAAGTTGCCGCGGGAGAGGAATGCACCCTGGATGAGCAGCCCCACTGGAAGGAGAAGAAACCAAAGATGAACTCAATCTAGATGCAGGACACTAACTGCTTGAGCAGTTTTCCTTCATCCCCATACTCAACTATCTAAGACACGTTTTTATAAATAACACTTCTATTTGTAATAAAATCCACTCTGGAAAACCATTTGTTCCAGATTGATAAATTGCATTATACAGTGGTGATAAACTCAAAATCCTTTTACCCAAATGATCTGATTGAGTTTCAGAACTAGTGCTAACTAGATAGGAGGATGTGGTATTGTCTCCATTTGGTGGATGATGAATAAAAACAGTCTAGAGAAATTTATGGATTTCAAGGTAAATTATGAAATTTAATTCATTATCTCTCCTGGAGTTGGGAATTTAAATTTCTAACTTCAGATCATGTGACATGGATTTGAATCTTTTTTATTTCCTGAAATGAGAAATTTAAAATTTTAAATGCAAATTTTATGCTCAGAAGGAACTATGTATACAGCTATTCTTTTATGTAACTGGTATGATATTCAAAATATTTAATAATTAATTCCTTGCATATTGATCAATAAGGAAGGATCCAAGCTGTTGATAAATGGCATACCTCTGACATTGTGTGTAGATTAGCAGTTCTGGATTCAACCAGTTTTCTTTTCTTTTTTTATTAATTGGAGTGTAGGTGATTTACATCATATTAGTTTCAACATGGTGACTCAATATTTTTATAGATTATACTCCATTTAAAGTCACCACAAAATAATACCAAATTTCCCTGTGCTGTATGGTACATCCCTGTAGCCCACCCATTTTATACGCAGTAGTTTTTGCCTCTCAATGCCCTACCCCAATCTGCCTCTCCTACTCCCTCTACCCGCTGGTAAACACCAATCTCTTCTCTATGCCTGTAAACTCAACCCATTTTCTTTTTCCTTTTTAAAAATTATTTTAAAAATTATTTCTTATTGAAGTATAGTTGATGTACAATATTATATGTTGCAGTTGTACAAGGTAGTTCAACCAGTTTTCTTAAGCATCTACTGTGTGCTGGGATCTATGCTTTCTGTTCATTGTCTTTGTCATATTCTCTTTCCTGCTTATGTCCTTAACTTTGCAAAATGCTTTGCGTGTATCTAGACATAAACTACATTCCCCACTTTTCCCATGTCCTTCAAAATAGTAGCTTTATCAGAAAGGTGAAGCACTTCACAAACCTTTCCTAGTGGTGAGATTTTGGTGTTCTTAGTGCTTACAAAACATCCACCTGAAAATTTGGTCTATCATCCATTTCACAGCATCTCCTCTCATCTCCTTGCACCAGACTCTCCACCTCTGTAAATGGGGAGTCTAATACATTTGACCTTGTGGGCTTGTTTTAATGCCCCAAAGCACTGGTAGTGTTTGATCCCTAATAAGCTCTCAATAAACGGTTGCAGTTATCATTTCAGAAATGCAGATTCCAGCTCAAGATGAGGACCCAAGCAGACAATGGATGATAGTGGTGTTTTTAGAGGAATTCTTACATCAGAAGGAATGAATGGTAATATTTATTCAGGGCCTAGTGTGTGCACTCTTTAAGGGCATTTCACATCGATTTCATGTCTTACTTAATCCTCACAGTAACACTGAGGCACAGGTACTAGTCTTAAAATGCCCATTTTACAGATTGTTAGGTTAAACTCTCAGAGGTTAAGTAACCAGGATTCTAACCAACATCTGTCCAAGTCACATTTTCTTTATGCTGAAAAACTATGTTACCTAACAGATTGTGCTAGCATCAAGCTATTCTAAACATATTCATCAAATGATTAGGAGTTCTGTATAACAGAGAGTAGAGAATAATTCTTATCTTATTTTTATAAGTTATCTTTTTAAGACTATGTGACTTTTTAATACTATATATATTCACGTTATCATTGATGTTTGGTTGTGTAAACAAACAGTATAGGAGAGACAGAAGTTTCAGTTAAGTTCTGAAAAAGAAAAGATATTTAAGGAAAAAATGCTTTATGTGCATATTCTAATATGACTCCTTTAGTTTCCTTTCTGAGCAAGGTCAGATTCCTTCATGTTAAGCTACCTTGAGATTTGATAAGCACGTAATCCAGAGAGTCCTATATAGTTAGGATCTGACCCTCACCACTCAAATTGTTTTTTTTTTTTTTTGAGGGGATTGGGTAAGATCTTGAGTTTGCACAATAAGTATCTTTTTGAAAAGTTTTCTGTATGTTGATTTTTTTTTTTTTTCCTAAGTGGATTGAACTTGGAGCAAGTCATCATGAGATCTATCTTCTCAGTTTGGACTGCTGACAATGGAATCTCTTTCTATGTTATCAGTCACCACTTCTCTAAGCCAAGCATCCCCTTAGGTGCTGAGGTTACCTCTGAAAAGAAGACTGACGTGGTCCCTGTTCTCTCTGTGCTTCTCTCTATTGGTAGATACAGACAAAGAGACAGCTATTAGGATATAATGTAACATGTGCAACAGTGGAAATAAACAAAAGGTGTCATGGGAGCCTCAAGAAGAAATAACTCACCTGGAACTAGGAAATTAGAAAAAGTGGTGTATTCTTAGCTGATATCTGAAGACGGAGAGGGAATTATTAAGGTGAGATTGGTGGTGGTGATGGGGCAGCCTTGATGCAAGGGTTCCAAGCAGAAAACAGCATATGCAATGGCCAAGAGGTAGGCAGAGAGCAGGACCCACTACAAGAACCAAAAGTCGGCAAGTACAACTGGAGCGTAGGGTGTGTGAATTAGAGGAGAGAAACTAAAATGGGACTGAAGAGAAAAGCAAAGGCCTTATTATAAATGTCCTTCAGGTCATAAGAAAGAGGAGAACTTTAAGGTTCTTTGAATGGAAGAATGGTGTCATGGGACTGTTCCTTGGTTGCCATATAGGTTAGAGACTGCAAGACCAAAGGCAAGGAAAATGATTAAGTGGTAATTCAGAGAAGACATGGCAAATCTCCACTGGGATGGTGCTGGCTTTGGAGATGGTGAAAAGTGGAGAGATTTCTTGATATTTAGCACTTGGTGATAAATTGACACATCGGGAACAGACTGAAAGATAAACACTAACTCCTACACTCCAATAATAGGAAGCAACCAAAATGAAAAAAATGGGAAAGAAAAATGAATTAAGGATCTCAGAGGAGTGGAAACACAAGAGGCTAATAAGCATATGAAAACATATTCAACCTCACTTTCAACCAGAGAAATCTCACACAAAAGTGAGATTCCATTTTACACCCATCATATTGGCAAACACTGGAAGATGTGACAATACCATGTACTGGCAAAAGGGAGAGAGAATATTACATAATTTCAAGCAGTTTTTTTTTTTTTTTTTTTTTTTTTTTTTTTGTGGTACGCAGGCCTCTCACTGTTGTGGCCTCTCCCGTTGCGGAGCGCAGGCTCCGGACGTGCAGGCTCAGTGGCCATGGCTCACGGGGCCCAGCCGCTCTGCAGCATGTGGGATCTTCCCGGACTGGGGCATGAACCCTTGTCCCCTGCATCGGCAGGCGGACTCTCAACCATTGCGCCACCAGGGAAGCCCCTCAAGCAGTCTTTGATATCACTTTGGAGACCAATTTTGCATCATCTAGTCAAGTTGAAAATGTGCATGTGCTTTATCCAGAAAGCCTACTTCTAGGTGTGTATCCTGGAGAAAATCTTGTATGAAAAGAAAAGTATAAAAATATGCTCATTCTAGTATTTGTATTTATTTGTATAGTTTGTAAGAATGAGAAATGGTGAAACTAATAGGTGTTGCTGCAGGGGGCTCCAAGGAGCCCGGTCCTTTATGTCTCAGGGCAGAAAGAATTCAACGAGAGGCAAATTGATAGATAAAAAGTGATTTATTAGAATAGTACGCTTGTGAGGCTTACAAGCGGGCAGGCAAGCATTGCCCGGGTACTTAGTGGGTTACATTTTTATACTCAAAGGAAGAGAGGGGAAGGGGAGAAGACCTTCTCAATATGATAAGATATTGAGATATTGCTATTGATAAGATATTGAGATATTAGTTTGCTGGCACTGTTGGGAGAGAAGCCTGATTGGTGAAAGTTGCAGGGTGAGGAGAAAGGAATGAGGAAAGAGGAATTTAGCACTTTTTCCAAAGATGTTCCATTACAATGGGACAAAAGAGACACTGATATAGTACAAAGTTGTTGTTGCTGTTGTTGTTTTTAGAATAAAGAAATGGTATATATTTAAATGCTGATGGGTTGGAGCTAGTTCTTGAAGAGGGAAGAGGGGAGGAGATCCAGAGAACATGTGGAGGGCTAAGGCTTAAGCCGGAGGAAGGAAATGTCTAATGGAAAAGGAGAGGAAGGAAGGGGTGAGGACAAAAGCACATTTGAGGGGTGGCAGGAAGTTGTGTGAGGCCCTTCACAGTGGTGGTTGAATCTATGGCTCTGTGAAATGAGAGGCAGCTGAATTAAAGAATTTAGGAGAAAGTTGGGAATTGCTACTGGGGAGAACGGGAGGAAAATAGACAGAGAAGGAAATGAAGACTGGCAGGCAAAGTGGAGGGCCTGGATGCAATTGGAGATCTTCACTTTCTCATGGCCTCAATCTCTAAATTTGGGTGACCTGCTTCAGCGTTGCTTACTCCCCAGGAATAGACATTGAGCAGGTGAACATTCAGGTGGATCCAAGGCCCAGTTTTTCTAGGCAGGTGGGACAGAAGAAGCCAAAGGACAGAGTAGTTGAAGAAATGACAAAAGTTGCCTGACGTCATGGTTACTGAGTCTCAGCTTGGTAGGGAAGGAAGTAAAGACAGGAGGAGTCGACCGATTGGGGGATAGAATGAAGTCAGGAGAACGGAGGTCTCACTGAAGCTGAAAAAGTAGTGGAACAATTGAATGGTGGTCACCTAACAGATGTCTAAACTTTTATGAGTTTCAAATTGTGATTTTAGTGATGGGTAATGGGAACGGGTGACAGAGGTGGATGCAGAATCATTGGAGGTGAGTAGACCAAAGTGCTGAGAGGCCAGCCAGGTGGTCCATGAAGATGCTGAGAGCACCTCAGTTGGTGGCATCACTTGGGAGGGGAGGAACTATGACCCAGATGTTTAGACTTTTGATTAGTGATAGAGAAATTTATGATGAGAGCAGGAGATGATTTAGCTGAATCACCTGCTCAACTTGTTGGAAGAGAAAGTGTCTATATGTGGAAGTGGTGATGAGGTTCGGCAAGTACATCTTAATTCTGAGGTCCATAGGGAATGGAAGACAGATCAGCCTCTACTTCAGAAGCTGATACAGGAACAGCAGCCTTGGGAGGAGCCAACTGTAACTGGAGGCAATATGAAGGAAGCCTCACTGAGTTGGGGGATGGCTTGCAGACCCTTGAACAGAGTCCCAGGAGGCACAGTGAAAATATTTGGCCAGACGGTGGAGTGGGACTTTGGGCCAGGGGACAGGCAGCTTGGAGCAGCACTGAGCAGAGAGGCTGTCATTGTGAGCAGGGCACAAGGAAGGCAGGGCTGTGAGGCACAAGAACGAACGTGGCTTCAAGACTTCCATGAGGATTATTCCAAGCAGTCTTCCTGGTGGTAGGTAAAAGGAGGGAGGGACCCTCAGGACTTGAAGGAGTCAGCCAGGCCTGAATGGATTGCATTTCTGAGGAAGTCCTGGTCCATTGCTCTGGAAGAGACTCTGGAAGGAGTTGGTCTGCTGGGCCCTGGACAGACTGGGATGGCTCCAAGGAAAGGCTGCTGACCTATGTGCTCTCAAAGCAGAGTGGGAGGGCCAGGCTCTGAGGCTGAGACCAGGGCATAACCAAATTCAGACTTGAAAGTCCACATTAATTTTTTTTTTTTTTTTTTTTGCGGTACGTGGGCCTCTCACCACTGTGGCCCCTCCCGTTGCGGAGCACAGGCTCCGGACGCGCAGGCTCAGTGGCCATGGCCCACGGACCCAGCTGCTCTGCGGCACGTGGGATCCTCCCGGACTGGGGCATGAACCCGAGTCCCCCGCATCGGCAGGCGGACTCCCAACCACTGCGCCACCAGGGAAGCCCCACATTAATTATTAACCATAGCCTGCATCAGCCCCGGAAGACCCATCAGGTAAGTTTAGCTTCACATCCACCCTCATCATTTTTATGTGCAACACATACACACATGTACAGCAAGCAGTAAAAAAGTTTAGATTTGACAGCATTATTCGGAAGTTTTTAATCAGAACCTAGGGATATATTTCAGCAAAAAAAACATGATTTTTGAAATCATTTTTTGTTTATCAATTATATATTTGGTGCATTTGGAGGAGGATGCCATCATAATGCATTAGAGCCTCGGCCATCAGAGGGATGTACTCAGCCCAGGTAGTGGTATGGGGCAGAGCTATGCAAATCAGCTTCTTAGCTGATAATTTTGTGACCTTGTATGTTTGCATATCAGATTTTCCAAAAACAAGTCCCTCTTGAAGGACATTAACAGACAACAACGGAGATGGTTACCCAGGTTCTTTCTGAGAAAGGCAGGAAGGGTGGTGGCCACTTGAGCGACCCACCCAGTCTTCATCCATGACATCCCACGTAAATGTGGCTCTTTTCCCCGACATGAGGGCTCATCAGGTGAGCCAGCATGGATTGACTCCCAGTTGGCTCTAGTGAATTTTAGCCCTCTAGGTCAGTCTTAAGCATCATAAGCTAGTTTTCTTTTCATAAAGATTCAATCCACTGGTAGCATCTGCCTTTAGTTGGAGGGACAGAGAAAACTAGTTGCTTCTTGTTACAGTGCTGTCTCCTGCAAACGACATAATGATGTGAAATAAAAATGCATGCAATGGTTAGTTCCTAAACTTTACAGACTCACTAACCCTGTCATCCAGAGCTCAAGTCTATAAAAACTACTTCAGCCTGATTGGCTCAGAGACCTCATGAGCATAGAATGCTTACCTAAGCTTCATACTTTCATGGTCTTCCTCCAAAAGGAGAAAATAAGCAGGATACCAGTAATTCCAGGAGACTTCCAAAATGTTCACTGACATAAAAATCAGAATGGAGACAGATCTAGCCTGAGAAAATTTCTGTAAAACAAATTCTGAGGAGAATATTCAGCCACTGGACAAGGTTGATAATTCTGGGAAGCCTAAAGAGGCATTTAATCTTAAAACTGCCAGTGCAGAGAAGAAAGTATCCTTCTGTCCGTGCTTCAGATCTTTGAAACAGGGTTTTTCTTTTTTTATTTCCCCTTTCTCTTCTTTTTCATTTAATGCTCCTCATAGAGATTGGAGCAAAAGAGAGTTTTAAAATAAGTGGGGCAGGCTCTCCCAAATAAAAACACATGACTTGATTATCAGAAACTTTTCTGTGCCTACAAAGATTAGAACACCGAAAAGTTTCTTAGAAGAACGCTAGTTTTGTTGAAATGTATTTTGAGGTACATGCTTTTAAAAACGATATAGGTTTCATCAGAAGGAACCGCTAAATGAGACTGCAAATGCCTTAAGAATTGACTTTTTCTTCAACATTTATTATTTAGACTCTGAAACCAGTGTTAGAAGAATCACATACCCGCACATTGCAATAATCACTAACTTATTCTCCATGAAGGGAAAATACAGGGAATTGTTCTCTGAAAAAGAGTAGATTGATGAAAATATAAAGGAACCTGTTTATGGAGGGAATTTAAAATGTCTTTTAAGAATTTTGAGGTGTTTTAGTCCCTCATCTGCAGCGGAGGAAAGATTTGCTCTCTTCTGAATTTTTCCAATCTCCCAAGTTTCACTCAACGACCCTTATGTCTCTAACCTCACCACCACCCTCTCACAGGATTGCAAAGACCTCACCCCAGCCCAGCACCTACAGTGGAAGTTGGCTGCAGGCTATAGTTATCTAATATTATACAGAAAGATGAAGAATTACATTATTGTAGTTGCTGGAAGGCCATATTACAGCTATTTCAGAAGAGAGATTTATAGCAGTATTTAATGAATGCAACTAGTTTCGTTATCAGTAAGTAACCATCCCCATATTGTGCGTCTGGTAAGATTAAATTAAGCCATTATAATAACCTTACAAAAGGTGCCTATTTGGTGGTGGCAAGTCAGGCTAAAGGAAATCGCATTAGCTTGATGAGATGGTTTTATTTATTTTGACACAGGTTTGTTGGTCTAGTCTTCCCAAAATATGCCTTATAATTTTTAGGCATTTCCCTTATTAAGGAACATGATAAGGTCTAGCTTTAGGCTGTAGGTATTATTGGAGTTATCAATCTCAGCCTGCTTAAATATATCACAGGCTAAAACTTTGGAGCACGATTCTTTTGCAAAATTAAGATTTTCCATCTTGGAGTGATTTTCACACATTGACTTTTACTGGGTTTTATTTTTCAGGGATCATTATATAAAGGGCCATTATATAAATAGGTTAGAATACTGATACAGAACAGGTTAGATACAGCACGTTAATTCAGATTTTTATAGAGTTGCTAAAGGAAACAATCACTCTGGAGCTAATGAAAAATTATCAACAGACAACCACAGGTTATTTTAAAGTCTATTTGATCCTGGCTACCTGGTAATTTATACACATATGTAATTCTGAGGGGCTTTTGTCTCACTATTACTAAATTTCAGAATTAAAAATTCAAATTGCTATTTTCCTCTCTACTGATTATTTTTTCCTTTTTCTGCTGTTTAAACTTGAAGTAATCTAGGCTAAAGAGAAAAGGTAGTTTGTTTCGTGACAATTTTTCAATGAATATTTGGGAAGGTCAGCAGTACACTGTTAGCATTTTTATTTTGGCAACCTAATTACACATAAGGTATTGCAGTTATGTTTAAAAAAATCATGATTCTTAGATTTTCTACAGAGAAAAAAAGATC
Source organism: Orcinus orca (assembly GCF_937001465.1). Classification (NCBI taxonomy): domain Eukaryota; kingdom Metazoa; phylum Chordata; class Mammalia; order Artiodactyla; family Delphinidae; genus Orcinus; species Orcinus orca. The sequence continues at coordinate 71,975,084 of NC_064560.1, forward strand.
GGAAACCATATAAATTATATGGCAGTGTTTCCTAATCTCAAGCATGAATATTTGCTATTAGATTCTTATCTCGTGTGGCTTAAAAATTTAAGAATTCTCATCTTACAGCTTGATTTGGCCACCCCATATTTAGACACTTACTCTCCCAAAAGACACGTGATCCACAGAACTGTTCCTGCAGCCATCAAGGTCAAAAGCTTAGCTGAGCACTTTTCAAACATTCTAGTTCTCCCTGTTGACTCAGTGTGTGTAGCCTGTTCATAAAAATAGTTATAAGCAATTTAGTGCAAGTTAGGAACCACCTGATTGTATGGGGTATTGGCAGAGTTTGTTAATATCTCCCAATTTCACTTCCCAGGTTCAAATATCACTTCCCTGACACACAGACTAAAGTTTTTCTTATACAGTGTCATAGCCCCCCTTCTTCATGATCTTCATAAGGTTTGTAATTATATATCTGCCTGATAACATTATAAAAGTTTCTCTCTCCCACTCTATACTATGTTGCTCACCTCAGCATCCTCAGCACCCGCCTTAGTACTTGCCATGTATTAGATGATCTATAAATGATTGTTTTGTGAATGAAAGGGTCCATTATACAGACATCAGACTAGGGGGGTGTTTAAGATGGAAGACTGCCTCAATGGTTAGCTAGTCTTAGTCTAATGATGGCATCTCAAGTTTTTTGAACATATTTTCAAAGTGTATTTTTGTTTGTTTGTTTTTTGCAGTACGCGGGCCTCTCACTGCTGTGTCCTCTCCCGCTGCAGAGCACAGACTCCAGACGCGCAGGCCCAGCGGCCATGGGTCACGGGCCCAGCCGATCCGCGGCATGTGGGAAGAGCATGTGGGATCTTCCTGGACCGGGGCACGAACCCGCGTCCCCTGCATCGGCAGGCGGACCCCCAACCACTGCGCCACAAGGGAAGCCCCAAAGTGTTTTTTTTTTTTTTTCCCCCAAAGTGTTTTTTAACTTACTTTACCTATGACATTGACCTAGGTAAAAGAAGAAGGAGGCTTCCGGAAAACCCTAAATGTCTTGGAGCAGAATTTGTTAATGTCACTGAACTATTTCCATCAGGCAACTTTTTGAAATTTATTTATGTACATAAAGGAACTCAGTCCAAGATCTGAGAATTATTCCTGAGCTGGACAGATAATATGGGCGAAATAAAAGGCAGAAGGCTCTTATGTAAATAAAATGGCTCGTTATTCATTCCTTATTAGATATTCCTATAAAAATCGGAATAACAAAACAGCATGTCTCACTGTAAAAAAAATTCACAGGTAAATTAATTTGAAAAACACTTACTCTGTTGATCATTTCTCTTCTTTCCTTAAACACCAATGAAGTTCTGATTGAAAATAACCAATTTGCTTGTAAAACAAATGTTATACACCATTTAGAAAGTGACTTCCTTATAATACCTCTGAGTTTTTCTGTATTCTGGATATTTAAGTATTTACATATACATTACTAACCCCTATTAATTTTACCTTGCAATCAGCGGAGGACTTCAATTTTATTTTTAGCTAGAGAATTGCTCCTGCCTAGGATCCATTTCAAGATAAAATTAATTTTAACCTACTGATAGAAAGGTAGAATTTTAAATCATGTTCAAATTTTACATTTTAGCTAATGCTTTCTTTATATATTTTCTTCAAACTATATATTTAACATGGGATTTTTATGTCTTTTCTCTTTACAGAATCTTTTAAACCTCAGCTTAAAGTTTTAATGTATTTGTCTAATCAAAACTTAATAGTTAAACATTTATAGATTTTTATCATAATCCCACGATATTAGAGGACCCTAATTATTTCCTAAAAATCATCTAATATTGTGGACCATATTTTCACATGGTGGTTAGTTTTCAGAAACATTTATTAGCAGCGTTGACAGTAAGCTTTGCTCTTAAGTTTCTTACATAACACACACAAAAAATCGTATCTCTCACTGTGTTAAAACTAAAATAAATCTTTAGAATTTTTTCAAAGATTTAAGACTTAAAGAGTCAGATGTAAATAACCTAGGAATATTCTGCTTGGCCATTGTTGGAATGGTATTCCACAGGGGATATTGTTAATGTGACTGACAAGTCAATTATATCCCATTCACAAATGTTTTGATGTCTGCAATATTAATAATACTGCATTGCCCATGAGAAGTGCTACCCTAACTACTGGCATGGAATACTCACAATAAATGGCAGCCAACATAATTCTAACCTCTGACTCTGTGACAAACAGCATGGGTACTCTCTACCGCTCTGCCTTTAATTTCAGTGGCATCAAAGGAAAACTCAAGCACCTCGGAAAATAACTCTAGCCCCATGTCTTGATAAAATAAAATGCTTACCCACAGACATAAATTACCATGGAAATAAAAAGAGGACCAAAAAATTACACAGTTTCCTAATGCTCTTAAATCAAAGTAGCAGAGGGAGCGGAGGGCTGTGAGCAGAGCACGTGTATTATGCAGGCTCGCTGCTTGGTAAACAATCTTTGATGGCTTTAATCCAACAGGTTTGCTCAGTTGATGATGGGAGGGAGCGTTATTCATAATTCTCAAGAACAGAGTACTTTATAATAATCATTTCTGTGGATGTCTGCTTGGAAATTTTTGCTATGGGGACATTATAAATTAGAATTCAGTCAATAGATGCCATAACTGTGAGTTTAATAGTCACAAAACTATTGACTCAGTGGGGTTCCAGGCAGCAAACCCAATGACAGGCAACCTCCCTCCCCACTTTGTAAATGTGACTCGCCTGCCTGAAAGCTCTCCTTCCTCCTTCTTTCATTCTTTCCTAATTTCCTTCCAAACTTTTTTCTGATTTATACAAGAGGAACAATTCTCATTATAAATAAAAACAAGCAGCATACATAAAATTAAAGCCCTCCTCGACACCCACTCCCTTCTCAGAGCCCACTATTGCAAACAATGGGTTTTGGGTCTTTGTGGGTCCTTTTCTGCACAAGTGCAGACATATGCATGCAAATGTACAAAAATATAATTGGTGTCTTAAATCACAAGTGGAGGCAAACTGTACCCATTATTTGCAATTTTTAGAAACTTGATATGACTTAAAGGATTGTACATGTGAGTACATAGAGATTTGCCTGATTCTTTTAGTAGGCTGCATAATATTCCATAGTACAGATACACCACAGTTTATTTAAATAGTCCTTCCTTGATAAAAATATAAATTATTTACAGTAGTGTGCTATTTATGATAATGATGTAATGAATATAGGTGGGTAGGACTTGGGCACCTGTACGGCCTTCTCTAGGGTTTAAACCAGAAGTAGGATTTCTGAGACAATGAATTCATGTATTTGCAGTTTTCCTGTTGCCATGTTGTCCCCCAGAGGAGCTGTACTGATTCAAGTACCACCAGTCTCTACAGGGTTTCTTATTACATTACATCCTCTTTAGGTCTGGGGATTGTCAGATGTGTTGACTTTTGCAAATCTGGTGGATATGAAATGGTATATCGTGATTTTAATTGTATTTCCCTGATTGCCAATAAAGTTGAGTATATCTTCATGTGTGTATTGACCTTCTGTGGATTTTCTGTTCAATCCTTACCCTTTAATAAAAGCTTATTTGACATATAACTCACAAACTTTAAAATTCACCCAATTCAATGGTTTTTGTATATTTACAGAGTTGTACATTGATCATCCCCCAAAGAAATCTCATACCCATTTGCAGTTACTGCCTATTACCCTTCCCTGGCAACCACCAATCTTCTGTCTGTCTCTAAGGATTTGCCCATTCTGAACATTGCATATAGATGAAATTATTCAATATGTGACATTTTGTGCCTGGCTGTTTTCACTTACTGTAATGTTTGCAAAATTCCCTCCATGTTGTAGCGTGTATCGGTACTTCATTCCTTTTTGTGACTGAATACTACTTCGTTGTATTGCTATACCATTTTATCTATCCGTTCATCGACTGATGGACTTTTGGATTGTTCATACATTTTGGCTATTAGGAATAATACTGCACTGAATATTCATGAACAAGCTTTTGTTTGAATATATGTTTTCAATTTTCTTGGGTATACTCACTGGGTCATATAAGAATTATGTTTAGTACTTTGAGGAACAACGAGATTGTTTTCCGAAGTGTCTTTGCCATTTTATGTTCACACCAGCAATGTAAGAGGGCTCCAGATTCTCTACATCATTGCTAATACTTGTTATTATCTGCCTTTTGATAATAGTCTTCCTAGTGGGTGTGAAATAGTATCATATTGTGGTTTTGATTTGCATTTCCCTAATGAATAGTGATGTTGACCGTATTATCATGTGCTTACTGGCCACTTAAATATCTTCATTGGAGAAATGCTTATTCAAATCCTTTGCCCATTTTTTGAAATGGGTTATTTGTCTTTTTAGTTGTTCAGTTGTCAGAGTTGTTTCTGTTGTTTTTTTCTGAATACAAGACCCTTATCAGACATATGATTTGCACATATTGTCTCCCAACCTGTGGGTTGTCTTTTCATTTTCTTGATGGTGTCCTCTGAAGCATCAAAGTTTTAAATTTTGATGAGGTTCAATTTACCTAATTTTTCTTTTGTGACTTTTGCTTTATTGTCATTGTGACACCAAAATCCAAAGTCACAAAGATTTTCTCCTTTGTTTTCTTCTAAAAGCTTATAGTTTTAACTCATATTAAAGGTCTTTAATTAATTTAGAGTTAATTTTTCGTATGATGTGAGTAGAGTTCAATTGACCATAAATGTATGGTTTGTTTCTTCCCTGAAGCCTCCATTGTATTGTTTATATGTCTATGTTTATGTTAAGTCCATATTGTCTAGATTACTGTAGCTTTGTAGTAAGTTTTGAAGTCATGAAATGTTAGGTCTTCAATATTCTTCTTCTTTTTCAAAATTGTTTTGGCTAATTTGGTATCAATTTTTCTATTGGATAAATTTTCTTCATCTTATTGGCCTATAGGTGTTCTTTTATATTCTGAATAATAGTTTTTTGCTTGCAATAGTGAATATTCCTCTAAGCCTATCACTTGACTTTGAATTCCATCTATTATATTTCCCCTACATTGCACATTTAATGAAGCCAAATTTATTGATCTTTTCTTTTCAGTATTTATAATTGGTATCTTAATAAAAATATTTTTTAAGAAAATAAATTCCTTCAAGAATTTCTGTTAATAGCTTGGTTCTTTCTTCAGTTTTTAAATTCATCTGGAATTTATTTTGAGTATTCTCCATAGTGATGTAGTTTTTGTTTTTTGTTTTTTTCTCGATTGAATAGACAGTGTTCTCAATAACATTTATTGGATATTCTGCCACTTCTCCATTATTTCAAAATCCCTCCATTGTCACATATTAAATTCCTATACATACATTTATATCTATACCTACATATATATATAATCTCTTTATCTACCTATATGTATATGTTTGGTTTGGGGTTTCCTATTGTCTCTAGTGATTTATTTATTGAAGGCAACACCAATAGATAATTTTAACTATTATGGCTTTATAATATATTCTGCTATTCATATGGTAGTCTCTGCCCCATTATAATTCTTTGTCTTTCTTTTAACTTCCTTGGCTATTCTTGTATACTCTTGTTCTTTGGGATAAATATTGGAATTTATCTGTTGAATTCCAAAAAATGTTGCTATTGTGTTTTGGTTTTGATTAAATTTATAAATCAGTTTGGCAGAGTACTGCTGTAATTATAGTCTTCAGCACTGCTGTCTAGGAGCACAGGATGTCTCTTTATTTACTTGAATCTTCTTTTATGGCCCTGTATCAACTTTTATAGTTTCCTTCTCATCAGTCTTCCAATTTTTCTATTAGTGAGACTTGCTTCAAATGTACACTTGATTGCTGATTTTTGGGAACTGGAACCCAATTTTCCATAAAAATGATGTAATAGATGGTGGTAGGTCTCCAGACAGTCATATGGGCCTTGGTCATAACAGAGGCAAGCAATGGCGCTTAGTCTGGGCCCCAAAGTTAGATCATCTGGGAACCTCCTCCTGGCTGTGTGACTTTGAGCACATTACCCTCTCTTCCTGTGCTCGTTTCTTGGCAAGGAAAGTGGGGATAATAGTACCTCCCACATGGACTTGTTGTGGGGTTTATGTCACATACACAGGAAGTCTATTGTTATTAATTTCTATGAGGACCTGATCTGAGGTCCAATGTAGGCCATCACACCTAGCTTCCTCCTTGTCTTTCAGCTTTGTGACTGAAGCAAATTTATAAGGAATGGATTTGGTCTGGTACACAGGATTGGGACCCTTGGAGACTTCCAGGTAGGGGTGTGAGAGGAAAGGAGAATGAAATTTAGCAACTGCCAATTTAGACTTGAGGAGTAATTTGACTGCTTCTCTCATGTGCTCTGCAGAGACTCCCTCCTCCAGAGGCTGCCACAGCAGCCTAACAGCCTCTCTGCTTCTGGTCTCCCTACTACTGGTGTCCTTCTGCAGCCACTGGGATCTCCCTAAAATGTAGATCTCATCATACCATTGCCCTTCCTTAAGCCATTAATGGTTCCACGATGCCCTCAAAACAAGGTCTAGGCTCCTGAACGTAGTTTTAGAATCTGGTCCCTTATTACTTCTCTTGCCTCATATCTTTACTCTCTAGCAATCTATAATTTCTTTCAGTCTCTTCCTCCCCTTCCACACACTTTTCTCTAATCCTTTAGGTTTAAAGCAGAGACCATTTCCTTCTGAGGATCTCCTTGAACTCTGGTCCCTCTCCCTACTGGGTAAATCTTTATTATTTTGTTGTTTAAATTATTTTCTAGAATATGATTGTCTTAAAATAGCTTCTAAAAGTGTCCTTGCATCTGGCAACTGCTCATACTATGTCTAGTGAAATATATTTTGAAGACAAATGTGTTAAATAGATGCACAGATATGCTTCTTACCCCCAATTTCATGACCCTTAACTTACCACATAGAAGCAGCCAAATTGCTCCACATGTCTAAATTGGAAGTTGCTAAATTTCATTCTGCTTTTCCTCTCCCACCCCTACCTGGAAGTCTCCAAGGGTCCCAATCCCCCGTACCAGACCAAATCCATTCCTTATACATTTGTGGTGGAGATAAATATTGTAAAGTGCCTATAGATTGTCTATTGACTTTCTAGTTAATTTATACCATGCTAGAGTACATAAAATACTGCATACAATTCCCCCACTCCCCAAACACACGTTTTAGGCTCTCACAGAACTTAATAAAAGCTTCAATATTGACCAGAAGGTAAGTGGTTAACCCTAAGACTGCCAGTAGGGTATGGATGCTAAGATGAATAAGAAGATGAACTTAAGCTTCCTAACTCTTCTGTTAAAGTACAGAAGTATGATCCTGACTGCTGCCAGTAAGGATTGACTGATTCCAATTCTGATTCCAGTTCTGGTACAAATGGGCCTTTGACCCAGAGTGGGTATGGAAACATTTCCAGGCCTTGCTCAGTTACCTACCTGTGAACAAACCGGAGGCTCTTCCAAAGTTCTCCAAGGTTTCATCTAACTAAAAAATATGGTCATTTTGCATCTGTATCCTGGAAAGTTCACAGATATATGCTGTATTTTGAATTGTTTAGCCCTTGGTGAAAGAAGTTGGACACAAATGAAACAAAATATCTGACCATTACCTTTTTAGAATTTGTAATATATTATAGAATTAAGTGATACAATTTACTTTATTTATACAAATAAATACATGATAAACCATTCACTTTAATTTCATATTTTGGTGTCTCGAGTTTGGATAATGAGCCTGTTTACTCAAATCCAATTATCCATTCTATTTTCTCATCCTCAACTACATATGTGAACACATTTATTCCCACTTCCCCAAACCACTCCCCAGTACCACGAGACACATAAAGAGAGCTTTGTAAAAGAGGTGGGATTCGAAGCAAGGGCAAGGACAGACTTGAAAGGGAGGACATTATTCCAGGTCTCAGGACCAGTGTGGAGGAAGTGTAAAATCAGGAGTGGGAAAATCAAACACTGAGAAGTTTAGTTTGGGGAGAACAGAGGGAACCTTGAGTGTGAGGATCTTCAGAAGGGGTGGGGTGGAGAGGGAGGAGTGGAAATATTTTTCAAAACAAGATTGAATGGCAGCTATCAAAGAAGAGAGACAGGGCTTCCCTGGTGGCGCAGTGGTTGAGAGTCCGCCTGCCGATGCAGGGGACACAGGTTCGTGACCCGGTCCGGGAAGATCCCACATGCCGAGGAGCGGCTGGGCCTGTGAGCCATGGCCACTGAGCCTGCGAGTCCGGAGGCTGTGCTCCGCAACGGGAGAGGCCACAGCTGTGAGAGGCCCGCGTACCGGAAAAAAAAAAAAAAAAAAAAAAAGAGAGAGAGAGACAAAGACCAGAATTAATCTTCAAAAAGAGCAAACTAAGACACAACTTAATAAAGATATTAAAATGACTCAAACACTTCCTTTGTTTTCATCAATTAAGGATAAAACTGGGTGAGGTCCCAATATCTACCTATGAAGTGGCCCTGAACTGAGACATTCCGTACCCGTCCCATTATACCTGTATAGTCGTCAGCTGGGCATCTGTTTGCTCATCAAAGCAATGCGACATTTAAGACACAGAGTCAAGCAGATGGCTGTATTTTGCTGAACTGGACTTTAGTGAAAAAGTCCAGATTCTTTTGTTGCAGAGGAAAGGGATTATTGCCTTAAAGGGTGTTCATCACTGGGGGAAAAGGATAATGCTACATCAAAGAACTGAGATGGGGAAGGGAATATTGAGGTAATTTCACTTCTCACGAGAGAGAGAAAGAAAGGAAATATAGATAACGTGAAATATTCCAAATTCATAAAAGAGAAAGCTAAAACCAGGATCCATTTAAAATCCCAGGTACTGTAGTTAAAGTGAAAGATGCTTCAGTTGACCTGGTTCAATGCAAAAAATACTGAATGAGGTAGGTATTCATTCTACTAAAAACAGGACAAATGCACAGAGGTAGGATTAATACCAAATTATCACTAGAGGGAAGATTGCAACAATTAAAATTTTCCAAAAAACCTTAGCCTTTTGAGGTAAACAATCCCCAAATGACAGTGATGGTCCAACTTTTAGCAGGCTGTGTGATCTCCTCCTCTTCATAAAGAATTTGTTAAATGCTCTTTAATCTATGTTGCACCTTTATGGGTTTGCCAAAAGGAAGTTATCCCATCAGTTATGTCTCGTGGTACCTTGTCAGAGATCATCACTTGGCTTTGGGGCCATACCTGTCACAAAAACAACTTCTTACACTTGGTGGTTTTGGGCTTTTGTTTTTTGCTATTTAAATGGTTTTGAAACTTCTGACTTTGGAGTTGCTATTTCCCAAATAACTATCTTCATAACATTTTAAAAGGAAAAGAGTAGAGGAGGGTTATGGATGTGGTTCTTTTTCAAAGCTCATTAACTGAATGCAAATAAATTGAAAACTCATTACAATACAGGGTGCTTTAATTAAAAATGGGTACATGTGATATAATAAAAATAATAAGAAAGTGAACTTGAATTTGATAACCTTTTATAGAAATAGTTCTTTTTTTTTTTTTTTTTGCTGTACGCGGGCCTCTCCCTGTTGTGGCCTCTCACGTTGCGGATGCACAGGCTCAGCAGCCATGGCTCACGGGCCCAGCCGCTCCGTGGCATGTGAGATCTTCCCGGACCGGGTCACGAATCCGTGTCCCCTGCATCGGCAGGCGGACTCTCAACCACTGCGCCACCAGGGAAGCCCCTATAGAAATAGTTCTTAATCAGTAGCAGAAGGGGGCACAAGAACATTTGAGTAGTTTTAGTAAATGTAGACAATTTTTCAGTATTTGTCTTTATAAATAGAGTCATGCAAAGGAAGATTCACTTGCTAAGGCTTAAAATTCATTGACTGTATGTCAAAGTCAGGGGCTGCAGTGTATCATTCTAGCAGAGTACTACTCAGGATTCTAAGAACCCAGTATCTCCAAAGAGTCTTTCATTAGTTCACTCAGCACCAAGACAGTATCTCAAGACACAGGTAATTTCAAATCAGGGGTGTCAAGTGCATCTTCTAATAACTACAGGCAAAGGAGAAATCAGTTTGCTTTCCTCTAACTCATGAAAATAGCCCTGATTGTCAGATAAACGTAAAAGGAAGTGATCGGTGAACTTGACTTTGACAAATACAAAAGGTTCTTAAGCAGCGTATGTGAGAATGATTACATGTCACCTTGGACCTGTCTACTTCAATGGAATATTTTCCCCACTTGATATTTGAGTCCATTTAGTTATAAAACATAAAAAGGCAATTCTCCATGCGCTTTTCAGCAAGATAAATAGAAAATCAGTGGAGTTCTTTTTTAAAAAACTATTTTATTACAGACTTTACTACTGTTAACAGCCCATGCATATCCTTCTGATTCTTTCTGTGTGGATGTATATTTTTCAGCAAAATGAGATAATACTATACATAATGCTTTGCAATCTGCATTTTCCAATCAATGAGCCGCATGTTTCCATTTCAGTAAATTCATGTACTGATACTCAGGCTGTGATTAGATTACACAATTGACCTCAAATACCCTTTATAGGGTGCGTTGCAGGACCACACATTGAACTTGGCTATTATGCCCAAGTCCCTTGCAATTCAGCACATTCCCTTTCCCATGACCATGACTTGTTAGAGAGAATGGGCCAGCTTGTCTGCAGAATGTCTCACCTTTTGGATTTGTCTTCTTGTTTCCAATTCTGTTGTTTTTGATTCACCATAACAAAATTCATTTGCTTGAATAATCTGTTTTTATTTTTTGTCCAGAAAATAGTTGTTTAGAGAATAATCTAAATTTCACTAGTAACTGCAATAGCTAACAAAATGGTCAGAAAGATGAGTTAAAGTTTTGACAGCACTGCTGCATCATCCCCTTGGCACCCCTTCTTGCAGAATCATAAACATCATGCATCCCCACTTGGGTGCATGGATTAAAAAGCAACCTTATTTCAACATTTCCTTCCCCATTCTCTTGCTTTCAGTACTACAGGGATGAACTAACATATTTTTATAACACACTTTTAAAAAAAGAGAGGAGGAGCTTCAAGATGGCGGAAGAGTAAGACTCGGAGATCACCTTCCTCCCCACAGATACACCAAGAATACATCTACACATGGAACAACACCTACAGAACACCTACTGAATGCTGGCAGAAGAACTCAGACCTCCCAAAAGGCAAGAGACTCCCCACATACCTGGGTAGGGCAAAAGAAAAAAGAAACAACAGAGAAAAAAGAATAGGGACAGGACCTGCACCAGTGCGAGGGAGCCGTGAAGGAGGAAAGGTTTCCACACACTAGAAGCCCCTTCGCGGGCAGAGACTTCGAGTGGCGGAGGGGGCGAGCTTCGGAGCCACAGAGGAGAGCGTAGCAACGGGGGGTGCGGAGGGCAAAGTGGAGAGGTTCCCGCACAGAGGATCGGTGCCAACAAGCACTTACCAGCCCGAGAGGCTTGTCTGCTCACCCGCCGGGGTGGGGGGCTGGGAGCTGAGGCTCGGGCTTTGCAGGTCAGATCCCAGGGAAAGGACTGGGGTTGGCGGCGTGAACACAGCCTGAAGGGGGCTAGTGCACCACGACTAGCCGGGAAGGAGTCCGGGAAAAAGTCTGGAGCTGCCTAAGAGGCAAGAGACTTTTTCTTGCCTCTTTGTTTCCTGGTGCACTAGGAGAAGAGATTAAGAGTGCCACTGAAAGGAGCTCCAGAGACAGGCGCGAGCCACAGCTATCAGCGTGGACCCCAGAGACGGCCACGAGACACTAAGGCTGCTACTGCAGCCACCAAGAAGTCTGTGTGCAAGCACAGGTCACTATCCACACCTCCCCTCCCAGGAGCCTGTGCAGCCCACCACCACCAGGGTCCGGTGACCCAGGGACAACTTCCCCGGGAGAATGCACGGCACGCCTCACGCTGGTGCAATGTCACGCTGGCCTCTGCTGCCACAGGCTCACCCCGCAACCGTACCCCTCCCTCCGCCCAGCCTGAGTGAGCCAGAGCCCCCGAATCAGCTGCTACTTTAACTCCGTCCTGTCTGAGCGAAGAACAGAAGCCCTCAGGCTTCTACATGAAGAGGTGGGTCCAAATCCAAAGCTGAACCCTGGGAGCTGTGCAAACAAAGAAGAGAAAGGGAAATTTCTCCCAGCAGCCTCAGGAGCAGCGGATTAAAGCTCCACAATCAACTTGATGTACCCTGCATTGGTGGAATACCTGAATAGACAACAAATCGTCCCAAATTGAGGCAGTGGACTTTGGGAGCAACAATGTATATATATATATTTTTTCCTTTTTCTCTTTTTGCGAGTGTGTATGTGTATGCTTCTGTGTGTGATTTTGTCCGTATAGCTTTGCTTTTACCATTTGTCCTAGGGGTCTGTCTGTCCATTTTTGTTTTTTTGTTTTTATTTTTAGTATAGATTTCAGCACTTGTTATCATTGGTGGATTTGTTTTTTGGTTTGGTTGCTCTCTTCTTTCTTTCTTTTTAAAATTATTTTTAAATTACTTTTTATTTTTAATAATTATTATTTTTATTTTTTACTTTAATAACTTTATTTTATTTTCTCTTCTTTTTTTCTTTCTTGTTTTCTTCCTTTTCTTCTGAGCCATGTGGATGACAGGGTCTTGGTGTTCTGGCAGGGCAACAGGCCTGTGCCTCTGAGGTGGGAGAGCCAAGTTCAGGATATTGGTCCACCAGAGACCTCACAGCTACAGGTAATATGAAATGGCGAAAGTCTCCCAGAGATCTCATATCAACGCCAAGACCCAGTTTCACTCAACGACCAGCAAGCTACAGTGCTGGACACCCTATGCCAAACAACTAGCAAGACAGGAACACAGCCCCATCCATTAGCAGAGAGGCTGCCTAAAGTCATAATAAGGTCACAGAAACCCCAAAACACACCACCAGAAGTGGACCTGCCCACCAGAAAGACAAGATCCAGCCTCATCCAGCAGAACACAGGCACTAGTCCCCTCCACCAGGAAGCCTACATAACCCACTGAACAAACCTTAGCCACTGGGGGCAGAAACCAAAAACAACGGGAACTACGAACCTGCAGCCTGCGAAAAGGAGACCCCAAACACAGTAAGTTAAGCAATATGAGAAGACAGAGAAACACACAGCAGATGAAGGAGCAAGGTAAAAACCCACCAGACCTAATAAATGAAGAGGAAATAGGCAGTCTACCTGAAAAAGAATAAAGAGTAATGATAGTAAATTTGATCCCAAATCTTGGAACCAGAATGGAGAAAATAAAAGAAACTTTTAACAAAGACCTAGAAGAACTAAAGAGCAAACAATGTGGAACAACACAATAAATGAAATTAAAAATTCTCTAGAAGAATCAATAGCAGAATAACTGAGGCTGACGAATGGATAAGTGACCTGGAAGATTAAATAGTGGAAATAATTACCACAGAGCAGAATAAAGAAAAAAGAATGAAAAGAATTGAGGACAATCTGAGACACCTCTGGGACAAAATTAAACACACCAACATTTGAATTATAGGGGTCCCAGAAGAGGAAGAGAAAAAGAAAGGGACTGAGAAACTATTTGAAGAGGTTATAGTTGAACACTTCCCTAACATGGGGAAAGAAATAGTTAATCAAGTCCAGGAAGCACACAGAGTCCTATACAGGATAAATCCAAGGCAAAACATACCAAGACATATATTAATCAAACTATTAAAAATTAAATACAAAGAAAAAAAATTAAAAGCAGCAAGGGAGGAATAACAAATAACATACAAAGGAATCCCCATAAGGTTAACAGCTGATCTTTCAGCAGAAACTCTGCAAGCCAAAAGGGAGTGCAGGACATATTTGAAGTGATGAAAGGGAAAAACCTACAATCAAGATTACTCTACCCAGCAAGCATCTCATTCAGATTTGATGGAGAAATTAAAACCTTTACAGACAAGCAAAGGCTAAGAGAATTCAGCACACAAAACCAGGTTTACAACAAATGCCAAAGGAACTTCTCTAGGCAGGAAATACAAGAGAAGGAAAATACCTACAATAATGAATCCAAAACAATTAAGAAAATGGTAATAGGAACATACATATCAATAATTACCTTAAATGTAAATGGATTAAATGCTCCCACCAAAAGATATAGACTGGCTGAATGGATACAAAAACAAGACCTGTATCTATGCTGTCTACAAGAGACCCACTTCAGACCTAGGGACACATACAGACTGAAAGTGAGGGGATGGAAAAAGATACTCCATGCAAATGGAAATCAAAAGAAAGCTGTAGTAGCAATTCTCATATCAGACAAAATATTCTTTAAAACAAAGACTATTACAAGAGAGAAAGAAGAACACTACATAATGACCAAGGGATCAATCCAAGAAGATAAAACAATTGTAAATATTTATGCACCCAACATAGGAGCACCTCAATACACAAGGCAAATGCTAACAGCCATGAAAGGGGACACCGACAGTAACACAATAATAATAGAGGATTTTAACATCCCACTTTCACCAACTGACAGATCATCCAAAATGAAAATAAATAAGGAAACACAAGCTTTAAATGATATATTAAACAAGATGGACTTAATTGATATTTATAGGACATTCTATGCAGAAAAAACAGAATACTCTTTCTTCTCAAGTGCTCATGGAACATACTCCAAGACAGATCATATCCTGGGTTACGAATGAAGCCTCAGTAAATTTAAGAAAATTGAAATCATATCAAGTAAATTTTCTGACCACAATGCTATGAGACTAGATATCAATTACAGGAAAAAAATCTATAAAAAATACAAACAAATGGAGGCTAAACAATACACTATTAAATAACCAAGAGATCACTGAATAAATCAAAGAGGAAATCAAAAAATACCTAGAAACAAATGACAATGAAAACAAAATGACCCCAAACTTATGATATACAGCAAAAGCAGTTCTAAGAGGGAAGTTTACAGCAATATAATCCTACTGTAAGAAACAAGAAAACTCTCAAATAAACAAGCTAAACTTACAACTAAAACCTTTACAGAAAGAAGAACAAAAAAACAAAACCCAAAGTTAGCAAAAGGAAAGAAATCATAAAGATTAGATCAGAAATAAATGAAAAAGAAATGAAAGAAACAATAGCAAAGATCAGTAAAACTAAAAGCTTGTTCTTTGAGAAGATAAACAAAATTGATAAACCATTAGCCAGACTCATGAGGAAGAAAAGGGAGAAGACTCAAATTAACAGAAATAGAAATGAAAAAGGAGAAGTGACAACTGACACTACAGAAATACAAAGGGTCATGAGAGATTACTAAAAGCAACTATATGCTAAGAAAATGGACGACCTGGAAGAAATGGACAAATTCTTACAAAAGCACCACCTTCCGAGACTGAACAAGGAAGAAATAGAAAATATAAACAAACAAATCACACATACTGAAATAGAAACTGTGATTAAAAATCTTCCAACAAACAAAAGCCCAGGACCTGATGGCTTCACAGGTGAATTCTACCAAACATTTAGAGAAGAGCTAACACCTATCCTTCTCAAACTCTTCCAAAATATAGCAGAGGGAGGAACACTCCCAAACTCATTCTACGAGGCCACCACCACCCTCATACCAAAACCAGACAAAGATGTCACAAAGAAAGAAAACTACAGGCCAATATCACTGATGAAGATAGATGCAAAAATCCTCAACAAAATACTAGCAAACAGAATCCAACGGCACGTTAAAAGGATCATACACCATGATCAAGTGGCATATATCCCAGGAATGCAAGGATTCCTCAATATATGCAAATCAATCAATGTGATACACCATATTAACAAACTGAAGAATAAAAACCATATGATCATCTCAACAGATGCAGAAAAAGCTTTTGACAAAATCCAACATCATTTATGATAAAAACCCTGCAGAAAGTAAGCATAGAGGGAAGTTACCTCAACATAATAAAGGCCATATATGACAAACCCACAACCAACATCATCCTCAATGGTGAAAAACAGAAACCATTTCCACTAAGATCAGTAAAAAGACAAGGTTGCCCACTCACCACTGTTATTCAACATTGTTTTGGAAGTTTTAGCCACAGCAATCAGAGAAGAAAAACAAATATAAAAAGAATCCGAATAACAAAAGAAGAAGTAAAGCTGTCACTGTTTGCAGATGACATGATTCTATACATAGAGAATCCTAAAGATGCCACCAGAACACTAATAGAGCTAATCAATGAATTTGAAAAGTAGCAGGATGCAAAATTAATGCCCAGAAATCTTTGGCATTCCTATACACTAATGATGAAAAATCTGAAAGTGGAATTAAGGAAACACTCCCATTTACCATTGCAACCAAAAGAATAAAATACTTAGGAATAAACCTACCTAAGGAGACAAAAGACCTGTATGCAGAAAATTATAAGACACTGATGAAATAAATTAAAGATGATACAAATAGATGGAGAGATATACCATGTTCTTGGATTGGGAGAATCAACATTGCGAAAATGACTATACTACCCAAAGCAATCTACAGACTCAGTGCAATCCCTATCAAACTACCAGTGGCATTTTTCACAGAGCTAGAACCAAAAAATTCACAATTTCTTTGGAAACATAAAAGACCCCCAAGTAGCCAATGCAATCTTGAGAAAGAAAAGCAGAGCTGGAGGTATCAGGCTCCCTGACTCCAGACTATACTACAAAGCTACAGTAATCAAGAGAGTATGTAACTGGCATAAAAACAGAAATATAGATCAATGGAACAGGATAGAAAGCCCAGAGATAAACCCACACACATATGGTCACCTTATCTTTGATAAAGGAGGCAAGAATATACAGTGGAGAAAACACAGCCTCTTTAATAAGTGGTGCTGGGAAAATTGGACAGCTACATGTAAAAGAATGAAATTAGAACACTCCCTAACACCGTACACAAAACTAAACTCAAAATGGATTAAAGATCTAAATGTAAGGCCAGGCACTATCCAACTCTTAGAGGAAAACATAGGCAGAACACTCTATGACATAAATCACAGCAAGATCCTTTTTGACCCACCTCCTAGAGAAATGGAAATAAAAATAAACAACTGGGACCTAATGTAACTTAAAAGCTTTTGCACAGCAAAGGAAACCATAAACAAGACGAAAAGACAACCCGCAGAATGGGACAAAATATTTGCAAATGAAGCACCTAACAAAAGATTAATTTTCAAATTTACAAGCAGCTCATGCACCTCAATATCAAAAAAACAAACAACCCAATCCAAAAATGGGCAGAAGACCTAAATAGACATTTCTCCAATGTAGGTATACAGATTGCCAACAAACACATGAAAGAATGCTCAACATCACTAATAATTAGAGAAATTCAGACGAAAACTACAATGAGATATCATCTCATACCAGTCAGAAAGACCATCATCAAAAAATCTACAAACAATAAATGCTGGAGAGGGTGTGGAGAAAACGCTACCCCCTTGCACTGTTGGTGGGAATGTAAATTGATACAGCCACTATGGAGAACAGTATGGAGGTTCCTTAAGAAACTGAAAATAGAAATACCGTATGACCCAGGAATCCCACTACTGGGCATATACCCTGAAAAAACCATAATTCAAAAAGAGTCATGCACCACAAAGTTCACTGCAGCTCTTTTTACAATAGCCAGGACATGGAAGCAACCTAAGTTTCCATCGACAGATGAATGTATAAATAATATGTGGAACGTATGTAAATGGAATATTACTCAGCCATAAAAGGAAATAAAATTGAGTTATTTGTAGTGAGGTGGATAGACCTAGAGTCTGTCATACAGAGTGAAGTAAGTCAGAAAGAGAAAAACAAATACCGTATGCTAACACATATATATGGAATCTAAAAAAAAAAAAAAGAAAAAAAGAATTGGCATGAAGAGCCTAGGGGCAGGATGTGAATAAAGACACAGATCTACTAGAGAATGGACTTGAGGACATGGGGAGGGGGAAGAGTAAGCTGGGACAAAGTGAGAGATTGGCATGGATATATATACACTACCAAATGTAAAACCAAAAGCTAGTGGGAAGTAGGTGCATAGCACCAAGAGATCAGCTCGGTGCTTTGTGACCACCTAGAGGGGTGGGATAGGCAGGGTGGGAGGAGGGAGGGAGATGCAAGAGGAAAGAGATATGGGGATATATGTATATGTATAGCTGATTCACTTTGTTATAAAGCAGAAACTGACACACCATTGTTAAGCAATTATAATCCAATAAAAATGTTAAAAAAAAAAGACATTGACAATTCAGTTCTTGGTGGTTTGCTTTGTTTACAAATACTGCTACTGATAAGTGGGCATCATGAATCTATGCTAATATCTCATAATAATTTGAGATCATTTTCACAATCTTCATTCCTGTAGAAAGTTATAAGTTGCTCTTCTATAATATACTTCTAATAACTGTTCTAAAATTATGATAAAACGGATTAGTAATCCAGGTGTCAATCATTTTTTAATCTCTAAAAAAGAGTTTTTTTTTTTTCTGGGGTAGAATTTAATAAGCCTTTTTACCAATATTAACTACATAACTGCAATTATAATTAGATAAGAGCTTTAAGTCTATTTAAAATTTATGCATTCCTTTAAAAATCTTTAGAAAGCAGCAAATTTATATCAATGTAATTGCTTATCATGTATTTATCAAACAAATGTATTATTACTCTCTGGTATTAGATTTATTATAACAAACTCGTAACATTTAAAAATAGAAAACTTTTGGGGCTTCCCTGGTGGCGCAGTGGTTGAGAGTCCGCCTACCGATGCAGGGGACACGGGTTCGTGCCCCAGTCCGGGAAAATCCCACATGCCATGGAGCGGCTGGGCCCATGAGACACGTCCGCTGAGCCTGTGCGTCCGGAGCCTGTGCTCCGCAACGGGAATGGCTACAAGAGTGAGAGGCCCGTGTACCGCAAAAAAAAAAAAAAAAAAATTGTGCTCCCAATAAAAACACATGTTAACTTTTCTGCTTTTTTGTATCAGGTGTAAAATAGATAATAACAGTATCTATACCTCAAGAATTTTTGAGGTTTAAATAAAACAATTCAAATGCCTGACCCATAGTAAACACTCAATAATTTTTTTTTTTTTTTTTGCGGTCCGTGGGCCTCTCACTGTTGTGGCCTCTCCCGTTGCGGAGCACAGGCTCCGGACGGGCAGGCTCAGCGGCCGTGCCTCACGGGCCCAGCCGCTCCGTGGCATGTGGGATCTTCCCGGACTGGGGCACGAACCCGTGTCCCCTGCATCGGTAGGTAGACTCTCAGCCACTGCGCCACCAGGGAAGCCCGGGAGAACAAATTTTAAAATGTACATTTGTTAAAGAAACAAAGGTAGAAATATACTTAATGATCTGTACCTTTCACGCGTGTATATTTTAGAATAGTCTTCTGGAGAAGTTGTCTACGATAGCTGTCTGCCATATACCTGGGGGGAAAATACCTACCTAAGGCAGTTAACATTATATTCCCCAAATAGGAGGAGCCAGGAAATCAACGTCATGTGAGTACCATGACCTTAGCCTCCGTGAGCATAAGGATGGTACTGTTCCATCTATTACCAAATTGGTTGACTGGACTAGCGCCAGTGTCCTAGACCTAGATAGAAATGGTGTTCTGTTTTTTGATTGGATTCTTGCAGCCAATAATGAAACTGATGCTGAGAGTGGAAAAGCACAGGCTTCATTCAATGGACAAAGAATGGAGAAGTGGGAACCTAGCTTGCAAATCATCTTCTCAACCCAATTCAAGTGGAGACACCAAATATACAGGAGGTGCGAGGTAAAAGGGAAGGATTTGGGAAGAGTGGGAGGAATATTCATAAGTTGTCGGAGAATAGGGGTGTGGTTTGAACCTAGGACTGATGCAACTCTCCTTTTCAGTCCTTCTATGGGCTTCTCTGGTTTTTGTCATGGCAATTGTCAACTGTCATGGCACTGGTGGCTGTGTCACTTAGCATGCTAATATATTGCAATGAGTGTATAATGAGGCTCAAACTCTACTGGAAGTCAAATCTTCTGCCATGTTGGGCCTAGTTGGTTCTAATAGGTTCTTATTTTTTTTCTCTTTGCAACTTCCTCCTGAAACTTAGGTAAGAGTAATTGGTTTCTATTTGAGGCAGGGGCAGGGGTATGATTCTGGGGCGACAACCTTGGTAACACATCTTGTCACTGAGGATATTGTATATGAGGCAGTTTTGATTATACAGCCTTTGGAGAGTCATCATAATAGATAGCAGTCCAAAGAACCCTCCACCCCCTCAAAAACCCAACTTTGCTTGTATTCATTCTCTATTGGGTTTTTTCATTTATGTTACATATCTGCTGATGCTAATACTGATGGACTGATTCATACAATAGGAGCGTTTGTTTGAAAGCAGACAGGAAAAAGAGCATGTAAATGACACCCATTAAAGACTTTTGGTTTGATGGCCTGTTTCCTTTCGGAATAAAAAATAATAATAATTTGTTCCTACATAAATATCTTATGGCAAGTTTAATTATCAGGTATCCAGAAACGAATAACCTGACTAGAAGAATGAATCTTAATTGTATAGTTTTAGCCATTACTACGATGCTTCAAACATTTTAGGGTCAAATGAAATCAATAACTAAAATATATGAATGTTAAAAAAAGAGAGTGTTAGAAAATAAACATTCTACTTAATTCCTAGACTAAAATATTCTTGGACTGTACTAATTGCCATAATGTGTCCTGACTCAGATAACTGACTAGTTATAGTCCTAGATGGATACTGAGTGTATTCTGGACAAGAAGAAAAAAAGAGTGCCTTTATTTCCAAAGCTTGGATTTGAGAATGTTTTAAAAAGATATCCAAAGTCAAGAACAGCCATTAAAACTCAATTATGTAAAACAATATTGAACGTGTTATATTATAGGGATTACATTAATAGTTACCATTAATTGGACATTCATTTTATGCTAAGTACTTTACTTAAATTAATTTAATACGCACAATAGTTAGTAGTATTCTCTGTTTGCAGATGAGAAAAACCCAGGCTTCGAGAGATGGTTTCACAACCAGGACTGTTTATTTACTGGATTTTGAAGCAAGTCTCTTCTTAAGTCCAAGCTTCTGACTTCTGCATTATAATGTCTTCCACACTTTATTAATTTCAGCTCAATTTAATACCAAACTTTATTTTTTTATTTTATTTTTTTTGCGGAGCACAGGCTCCGGACGCGCAGGCTCAGCGGCCATGGCTACGGGCCCAGCCGCTCCGCGGCATGTGGGATCTTCCTGGACTGGGGCACAAACCCGTGTCCCCTGCATCGGCAGGTGGACTCTCAACCACTGCGCCACCAGGGAAGCCCCTAATACCAAACTTTTGATGAAATATATTAAATTGTTGAAAGTTGTCATGGAGCTTCTACTAAGCATCATCAATTGTGATAGAAATTGGGTCTAGATGTTATAAACACTGTGTTCCACCCTCTGGAAGCTTCCAGACAAGTATGGAGAGGGTAAGACAGTTATTAAGACCAGTAAACGCTCTGTATTTATTACAAGTGTGAATTTCTGATTTTAGTTCCTTTTCATGGCAAAAGGGTGACAGTGGGAAGGTGCAGAAGTCACCAGTTCTCCAAGTATGAAGGTAACAAATGCTTCTTATGGGTAAAATGTGTCCTTGTCATGTGTAGAACAAAATCAGCAGAGCTAAGTAAAGAAACACAGTGCATAATGTTCATTGCACTTCATTCTTTCTTGAGTTTTCACTGCGACTGAATTACTGAATTTGTAATATTTGTTTTTCTGCAAGTTTCCTAGGTTTTATTTCCTTATGCAGCCATTAAATGGAGTATACTTTGTCATACATTGAAATATACATTTACTGCTCCAGCATGATGATATGCAATTGTACTTTCATCAAAATCCAGAGAAAAGTGTGTTAAATGTTATCATTAACATTTAAAACATGAAAAATTGTCATCAAATTTTATAGCATAATGAAAAATCATGGGAAGCACTTAATATGTTAGTATCTGAAGTTATTGCTCAGATAATACAGAAATGCAGCCTTTTTTCCTCTATTATCCATCTCACCAGTTTCCTTCCATTTGAAAAGTATTGGCAACTGTATTTTTTCCAGGATGATATTTTCTGCATAAATAAAAATGAAGGACCCCACAACCTCTGTTTCTACATAAATTCTTCCTTTCCTCCGACATCAAAAGAAGTCTCTTAATGGCACCCAGAAAACTGAGTGATTATTTACCCATCAGCCTAAAATATGAATATTGGGTAAATGTGAATATCTAGGTAGGATTCATTATGTGAAAACTGCCTGCTTCATATCAGTTTCTTAGGAGCTACATAATTTAAGTCCTCTGCCAATAAACACCATGGACCCAAAGAGAGTTAGCCAGTAAATCCCAGCACCCAGCATGGCACCTAACACATAATAGGTCCTCACCAAATAGATGTTTTGTTTTTAATAAAAGAATGAATAATTGACATTAAAAAATACTGATGTATATGTATATCATCACATGCATAATGAGTCACATATATTACTTTAAAAACTTTCTTATTTGGGGATGACTTAGTACATCAAAAGAGCAAGAGGGACTGCAAAAACCAGAACTGCTTTAATTATTCAACTTTCATTTTGTGCTTAATGTTGTTCCAGACACTGCAAGTTCATAGATGAATGACTATAGAGCCTAACACAGTGACCTTCCAGTCCTAGGACATAAATGGAGCCTCAATTGGGCTTTGCAAAGGTAACCTTTTAAATGATTAGACAGCAGGATTGCATAGTATAGATTTGTGTGTCTAAAAATGCTTTCAGACACTCTGAACCCAAAATGTAAGCAGCTATTTAACCTGGAAAGAATTTCATTAAGCCATTTCATAGAGGGTTGGTCCAGCTTTCCAACTGGCCAGCAATGTAGACTTTGATAGGTTGAAGGTGAATTTCATTTGGGTTTCCTACGTAACCAGCAAAGAAAACACATGAAAAGAGCACAAACATGTGAGTGGACACACTTCCCTGTGCCTCCCTGGTTTCTCATGATGTAGGCTGAAGTTTGGTTGTTTAGTCACCAAACAATGAGTAGCCTTCCAGGTTAAAGGAACCAAGAAAGCAAAGACTCAGTCATTTCAAGGGCCAGGGCCAGATAGGTATTGAAGACTCTACCCACACCAGACATGGGATTTCTTGCCTCAGACCTTGTTCTGTCCTGTTTCCTCTTTTTCCTCTGTCACTGAGCCTGGGCCTGGCTTTCTCCCAGGTTTCCATTACCTCCATGATTCATTGTTGTGACAAGGACAATATAAATGGCAAAGAATGTGTACTTCTAATAAACAAATGAACAAACAAACAAAAAAACCTTTTGCCATAGGACAGTAGGGGGTAACTAATTTTTTGTATCTGAGATTTTTATCTGCAAAATGGGGCTAAAAATACTTCCTCTCTCTTAAGACTGTTGTAAGAGTAAGAGAACATATACATGTAAAAGGAGCCACCAGGCATTGGTAAACAGATATCATTCTTCCTATTATTGTACTCAGTCATCTATAGTAACATGAATTTTTCTTCTCACTTCAACTGTTGACTGAGCTTCCATGGCTGGAAGGGCACCTGAGGACTCACCCTGTAATAGGGAAGAAACTTTGTATTCTATTACATGTTAATCACTAAAGGGATCTTGCCTATAAGCTTGAATTATATGTAATGACCCATCTCTGGAAACCCTGCCTCCCAGATAATGAGCATTAAGTTCAAATACCTTCATTTAGCTTGCAGAAAACATGGTCACCAGGTCCACCTGTGAACAACTGCAGGGGGGAAGAAATTAACAGATCCCCTCTGGAGGCTGACCAGAGCCAGGAAATGTTTGACTTTACTCCCTCCCTTTATAATATAAAAGAAGCCTGAATTCTAACTCAAGCAAGATGGTTCTTTGGGGCATGAGTCCACCATCTTCTCGGTGTGCTGGCTTTCCAAATAAAGTCGCTATTCCCTGCCCCAGCAACTCATCTCTTGATTTATTGGCCTGTTGTGTGGTGAGCAGTGTGAGCTTGGACTCAGATACAACACAGAATAGCAATCCACATGGTAGGCTCAGCATTCCATTTTTGTCCAATAGCAGTTGCTAACTATAGCCTACATTTTTAAGATATTAATTTCCTCTCCTTCATTGTTGGGCTCTTTTCTCTTCCTTTGGCTTTTATTAAAAATGATGACAAAAATGAACAGTATTGTATACTGTACAAGGCAGCTTTACATACAATATCTCTTTTCGCCTGTCCAACAAACTGTGATATTATTCTCATTTCATAGATGGAAAACTGAAGCTGGATGATAACAGGAAAATTGCTCCACAGAATTCAGATGATAGTGTTGGACTATTTGGTTTCCACCATGCCACCAGCACACCATTGACTGCTCTCTGTCTTTTACATTTTTTGAGGTTGGCTGGTTTTACATGAGAGCATAAATGAGCATGGGATCATTGACATAAAATGAGTAAGGTTTGAGTGTGGAAAAAGCAGAATGTGCACAGAGAGTTGGGATCTACAGAAATACTCTCTAAAACCTAAAGGACTGACTTGGCCTTGAAGTTCACGGGGGTATAATGCCCCCCCCATTTGAATCTGTAACCTATGACTAGAATCCAAGTTTACCAATTTTCATCCCCCTTGATGCATTTCGACTTTTTAACTAAAGAGAGCTTCCTTTGAAAATCAACCAGGGGTCAGCACATAGGAAAACACGTGCCCGACATAATCCATGGAGAGGGGTGAATTGGGGTCCAAATTACTGCCCCTTTTTTCCATTGACTTTCTTCAAGTGATTATACTGGACTAGAAGACATTTTAAGTCTCCCGGCTGGGTAAAATACTTGAAGGGTTAACGCATAATGACCAATTCTTTCATTGTAAGACCAAGAACCATTAAAAAGAGTAGAAGGCCATTTATCTGTTGCTTTTTAAAAATTTTAAATACGTACTATATCTGAATCCTCACACATATTACAAAAGCACTGAAATCAAACAACCATGGTTCATTCCTGGCCTTTGATTTTTATATCCATGCATGTTAAAAAATAAAAGAAAGAGAGGGAAAACCAAACATGTGTGCTGCCTTTTAATAAAGATCATATTAAAAATTCAATAAATAGCAATATCTCTGATCTCTTAACAAAAGCTTCTGGTGTACAGGAAATTAAATGAAAAAAAAAAACCTTGTTAATCCTTTTTGATTTCTGTACATTGTAGCTAGAAGCAGAATTCTTTAACTCACAGATTTCTCCTTTTTTTTTTTTCTTTTTAACATTTTAAAAACCATTTATTGCACAAACGTTGTCTGGGCAACACTATAAATGCAGCTTGATTCTTGGAAAGGTTTAAAATTAAAGGCGGGGGGTGTAGTAGGGAGCAAGCAGTTGTGTCATTGACTCATCCCGGTGGCCTTGCAAGGAGGAACCCACCTCGAACCAGGTGATAACCCGATAGACTTTATCTTGTCTTCTCCCGCCCTCCCTGAAGCCTGCCAACACTTCGGCTGGCTGTTAGGCATTTTAAATATCCCCCCTGAGCCCTAACCTCACCCCCTTTCTCTTCTTGTCAGCTGGAACGTCTCCGAGCTGTCAGAAGCTTGTTGCTTATTGATGTTTCCGTGTGTTTTATGTCTTTTCTGAGATATGACAGGCCCTGACACAGCGTTGATTTCAATCAGGCTGCTTCTGGAGAGGCCTAAGATTTTTAGTTGCACAATCCACATCTCCAGCCTACTTCAGAGGCCTCTGTCTAATGAAAATGTTTCAGGAGGCCGAAATAAAGGCCCTGTGCTCAACAAACAGCAGCTGAGGAATTCACGAGCCTTGAAAAAACACGTGTGTGTGCGCTCATGCACACACACACACAGGCAAACACACACGCACCATGGTCCCCCCACCTCCTTTTGTTATAAGAAAAGCAAGAACAGAAAGCGACCTTGGGAGCCAAAGGTTCTGACACTGAATCAAATCCCTTTAGACCTGAACTGACAGGCTAGGCCTGGCTTTAGATTACGTTATCACATCTTAGAACAGGCCTGTATGTACCTCAGGATTCCCTACATGTAAAGAGCTGGCTGTTTTACCCCTGCTGCCTATTAAGTCAAGTTCTGATGTCTCGTAAAGAATGAAAGTCTATCACACAGAGGGTGGGAGTAAAGGGTGGGTGGGGGGGATCAACCACCAGAAATGGAAATAAAATGTGTAGCTGGGGGTGAGCTCATTTCTGTTATTTACAATGCTGGTCACGAGATTAAAAATATTCGAGAATTATTCTTGGTAAATCACATGTGATTTCCTGAAGCTTATACAAAAAACTCATTTATGCCATGTTGGTCATATTTAAGCTAGACAAATAAGGGGCTTGGGAGACCAAAGGCATTTTGTTTGACCCAAACCAGCACACCTATTTGAAGGCCACCATCAAACACTTTCCCAGATACCTGAGCGAGAGCATAGGACTCCTAGCTTTGTGTATGTGTCTGGCAAGTTGGACAAACCTGAGCTAGTCAAATGACCTCTTTGTGTCTGTTTTTCCAATTTAAAATGCTGAAGCCTTATACCTCAGAAGAAGGCAATCTTTTCATTATTGGGCTTTTCGACTTTAAAAGTCAAGGTATTTGTTAATCTAAACCTCTTAATTTATCCCTTCCGCCCACCTTTCCCCTTTGGTAACCATAAGTTTGTTTTCTAAGCCTGTGAGTCTGTTTCTGTTTTGTAAATAAGTTCATTTGTATCACTGAATCACTTTGCCGTACACCTGAAACTAACACAACATTGTAAATCAACTATACCCCAATGTAAAATAACAACATTATTTAATTATAAATTTAATAAATTATTTAATTATAAATTTAAAAAAGTCAAGCTACTGATAAACAACAAGGTCCTTCCATACAGCACAGGGAACTATATTCAATATCTTATAATAAACCATAATGGAAAAGAATATGAAAAAGAATATATGTATGTGTATATGTACATACATATATATATGTATATATATATATATTTATATTTATATAACTGAATCATTTTGCTGTATACCAGAAACTAACACAACATTGCAAATCAACTATATTTCAATAAAAACATAGAAGTCAAACTATTGGCACAGCTTCTAATAAGGCAATAAGTCTCCGACGATGAAGACCAAATTTAAAAATTCTCAGGGACTAGTGTTCTGTTCTTCTCCATGACAAGGCACCCCTTACTGGCCTGCAATTAGTATTTGTGATAGAATTAAGACTATCCAGGGGAGAAAAATACTTAAATTATAATATTATGCCAACAACATCTAGAATGAAAATATTTCTTGAAGGATAAATATCCAAAGTGAAACAGACATTAATAAAGAATCTCAAGATTTTTTTTGGTTTTCTTTGTCTGGAAACATGTGGAGTAGGGCCGAAAACACAGGCTTGAGAGCTCAGGCTCCCAGATGTCAGCCTGATTCATTTGTGCTAATGTTTAAAGAGTGGGATTTTATTTTAGAATATGGATTTGGGGCTTCTTTGGAAAAAAATCAACCAGTCTGGAAATGGCAACCATCAGCTGGCTCTGAGTCACACCAGCCTCATTAGACCGGCCCTGCATTCTCCAGGGGCCACAGCCAACCAACTCTTTTTTTTCCCTCTATATTTAGGGTCTGGCCTCTGCAGCATCTGATTTACAAACCCTAATTTGAAGTCAGGCAGCGTTGTGTTTGGATGTCAGCTCTTCTGCCTACTAGCTGTGTCGCTTCAGACAACTTAACTGTCCTTGGTTTTCTTAGTTCCAAAATGTGAAGAATAAGTCCTACCTCAAATGGTGTTTTGATGATTGACATCACAAATGTAAAATGCATGGCTCATTAAAAAAAAAAAAAAAAAAAACTTCAAAAAATATGTTCAATCTTCCCATTTCCTCTTTGTAGAGGATAGAAATGTGATCACCCTTGTGCTTGCTCTGTTTCCAAGTGAGATTCTTTGCTGCGCTGAGTTAGAGTTTTAGCGGTTTTAGCTTAAAAAAATCTTCTGCCTCTCAGCCACACTGAGTGAAAATTACTGCTAAAAAAAGTGTTCCTCCACCTCCATTCCATTTTTTAAAATGTTATGGTATTTTAAACAATATTAATATAATAACAGTAGCATGTGTTTATTGGGTTAGTCTGTATTTTATGACTTAGTATTGAATTTATGGCTTGTTTCTACCAGTACTGTCACTATTAATTTTTGTTCCCATTTTTTTCATCAACTGGAACATTGTCATAGGACTATTGCCTGTCTGTGATAAGCAGTCTCTGCTATTATTATTTCAGGTCTGCTTATCAACAGTCAACACCAAATTATTTTTTTTTAGAACAAGTATGTTATCAATTTAACCCTTTGGTCACCAAAGGGCCCCTTGCTTGCAGCCACTGATGAGAATTCTGGCATGGTAGGCTCTGGAGTCAGAGAATTAGGGGAGTGGTTGGAAAGAGAGTTGTCACCACAAGAATACCACGGTGGGTAGAGAATGTTTTCACAGTATGACTTTAAGATAGAAATGTATATTGGTCCTGACTCTTGACCCAGCCCAGGCAAACTGCAGCCCAGGAGCCAGGACTGCTACTGACCCTTGGAGGGCTGGTTGAGGGAGAAGCACCGTCTGGGAACTCCCAGAGATCACAGGCCTGCCAGGCTCTCTGAAAATGACTGCCAATTTGGCCTAGTCTCAGATGACTGCGTGCCCAGGAGGGAGGGGATGGCAGTAATAAAGCAGTTTAGTGGAGAAAGATATTGCTTCAAGCTCCCAAGGCTTCTAGTCTATTTTATGACAACATTATTCACTCACACATCCACACACACACACACACATGCACAGACACGCAAACGCTCATATGATAATCAGGATATATACAATCTTTGGGGCAGAGAATGATTTATGGCCAAATCGGAAAAGTTATAGTTCAAAGCTAAGATTCAGATGATTCCAGGAGTGGTAGAACTCATTTAGAGTTTTCCTTCTATAATGAAATAATGGGGAAAAGCTGGTAGTATCACCCCAACAGGCTACATTTGGACTGAAGCCTGGGGTTCTGTTGTCAGCCCACCCACGACTGATTATTCTCGGCAGCTCTCCCAGGATCTCGCGCTTTAACTGGGAGAAACATTTGACTCCTGACGATGAGGGTTCCAATTCTAAGAATCCTTTGTAATTTTTCAGAGACTGATGCTACTCACATAATACAAGTTCATATTTTTATATACGTTACAATATATATGTATGTACAACATCATGTCAGGATTTTAACTAATTTTAAAATTAGTTACAGTCTACTAAAATTTGCCACTTTAAAATATTCCTGCTTTTTTTTTTTTTAAAAAAGAAAATACTACAATTCTGAAAATTCATAAGAAAGAGAACAAGTAATGGCTCTGGAGAATTTTATGTTTTTTACAGTAGCTCCATTTGAGGAGCAAATATCAAAACCACATTTCAACATTATAGTGAGAAAGATGCTATGCTTTACAATGCACAGGAAGAACTGAATTTTACTTGATGCAGTAAGATCAAGAAATATTTATCAAATTCTCAGACTGTTCATGCATTTGTTTGTGAAATCCTCACAACCACCTGGAGAGGTAGAGGAATCATTGTTCCCACCTTACGGAGGAGAATACTGAGGTTAGTGAGGTTAAACAGCATGCCCAAAGCCACACACACAGTTGGCATATAAGAGAGCTAAAGTTTTAATTCATATTTTCAAGTGTTCTGCCTCCAATTTTATTAAGCTGCATAAGTCCACTGTTTAACTTTCTAAATGTTGAGGCCCTTTCTAGCAGGATATTTTATGTAAGCACCTGGAGCTACCTTAAATATTTTATACACATTTCTAGTAGGAGTACAATTTTTTAAAAAATAAAAATAATGATACCTGTTAACAATACTCAAAAAAAAAAATATAGATTTTTTTGCGAAGATGTCCGTGCAACATGTTTGTTACGGAGTCTCTAAGACACAGGAAAGTAAAACCATTTCTAATCCATTTAACCAGAGGAATCACTTCTCTTCACATTTTGTAGAAATTGAGATTCAAATTTAAAGGTTTGATCAACAAATTTTTAAGGGAGATAATCCAGTCTTTCCTCTTTTGTTAAAGTAACAGCATCTACAATTGACTAATTACAGGGAGAATTGGGCATTCCATGAAGATTAAGGGCAAGCAGCTAATTACACCCACAAGTGGCTAACAGCAGCTACAATTAGCTGTTTATAGGAGCAATTACTGGTGTAGCCAATTTTGTACCCCAAAATAATTACAGGTGCAAAATCTCACATGCCTTTAGAAATGTTCTCTTTCAGAATGCTGGCCCTGGAGATGTAGATTTCTCCATTCATTCTCCTGGATTGAAAAATAACCAGAAATTTAAAATTTAAGGTGTTAAAACGTTATCAACTTTAAAACTGTGTTTAATAAATTTATTTTTATGCTTGAAAAATTGTAATTAATTTACTTCATATGCTGTTAATACTTTAAGCATTAGAGAGATATAGCAGTAAAGAAAGCTTAAAGGGGTAAGTTTTATTTCTACTTTCTGAGGATAATTCACAAATTAGTTGTTAACAAAATATTTTAAAACATGTTCTGCAGTAAGATCAAGCCACAACATATACTAAAACTGTTGTTGTTCCAATTTCTGTGTTTATTCTTTGACCTTGAGTCAGCATTCATTCATGTACTAATTTAATATGTGTTTATGGAATTCCTAATATATTTCAGTATTTTCTGGATGTGCAGACTCGAAAGGAAAGGTACCCATGGGTAATTCTTAACTTTCTCAACTTCCTGAAATGTATTTCCTGCTCTGGAAAGTCTAGAAATATAGCTATGATCAGAGTTTATTTTTCAGCTCAGACTTGAAGCTAATGACACAGTTATCTTCATATCCCTCCCCAAATAAACAAATGTACATTTGCCATCCCCAAACAAAAAACAAACTATAGACAAACAATAAACAATTATCGTTGGATTTTAGAAGTTTCCTATTTGGCTTCTGAATTATATAATAATAAGATTTCGAAAACCCCAGGGGCTACATTTTAGTCTTTTTATATATTAGGAGTTTCTTACTTAAAACAAAAACAAAAAAACTATTATTCTGGTTATGAAGTTGTTCCATTGTGGATTACTTCAATCATTATTTCCTTGAAGCCACAGTGCAGACATTAACCAATCTATTCTGAGTCAATCATGAGGCATTATTTTAAAACTGTAATGCCCTCTCGTTTTGTTTGAAAATTCAAGCTTGGAAACATGTGACTTAATGAGATTTTGATTTATTTTTTCATGACTGTATATTTCCAGAAATGAATCAAATTCATGAAAAATTCCAAATCTTCTTTTTTGAGTCACCTAGAGAAACTATTGCTTCATCAGTAAATGGGGTTGTTGACAGTAAACAAGGGAATTTAAAGTAGAGGAACGAATACTTGGTCTGGGGTAGAAGCACAGAGCCATGACCGTGCCAGAGCTTTTGAGTCCTGATGGTTCCTCTCATTTATCTCTCTGACTGCCAGGGGCAGCAAGGTCTCTTTCTGGAGGGACCGGAGAGACCTGGGTTTGAGTCCCAACTCCACCACTTACTAGCTCTATGGCTCCTTGAAAGCTCCTCAGCCTCTTGGAGACTCACTTTTCCCATCGATAAAACCCATAAAATAGGGATAGTAATTCCTTCCTCTTAGAAGTGATTGCTCTTAGAAGTGAAGTGATCTATGACACCCAGTGGGGACTTCAACTTGTGCTTCCATTAAATAAGAGGGATAAACTTTGTTATCTCTAACCTTAAGAAAATGAAAACAATAAAAACCATAAAGTCCTCCTAGACTCGTTTTCGCTCTTTACAAAATGTTATTCATTACTGTTAGCCCTACCTGGATCACGAGAAAGAACTACAAGTTAGTTCATTCATTCCTTCTTTGAATTCATTCATTAATTTAGTAGGAAAAAACAATATCTTATACTTCAAGCACTTATTGTGTGCTAGGTGCTCTTCTAAAGCTCTTAGGTATTTTAATATTTATGACTACACTTGTGTGATAGATACTTTTATGAGGCCCATTTTACAGATGTGGAAACTGAGTCACAGAGAAGTTAAGGAACTTGGGTAAGGTCACACAGCTAGAAAGTGGCAGAGGCAGGGTCTGAACCCAGTAGTCTAATGCCATATTATCTCCTATGTCTAGAGTGTTCAGGGGTGGGTCTAGACACACAAAATCCAAACAATTAGAAGAGCTGTTTCAGAATCTTCCTCTTCGTTAGGGAGAGGGCATAGCAGGTCTGCCCAATGAGGAGATGTCCTATTGTGAGAGGTACCTTTCCAAATGTGACACTCATTGCACCTCCTTGTCGTTCGAACTCGTGTCTGACGTCTTTCCAGGTAGACTGAGTTCCCTGACGCTCCTTCTCTGCCTGTTGGCCACTGCACACCAGCACCAGTGCTCAATAAACATGTGACGAGTGATAGAAACCACACCAAGATGAAACGCACCTTATCCTGCTACAGAGGCTGGAAAAGTCCCTTGTTCTCTAGCACAGCGAAACGAGCCAGCTCCACCAGAGATACGCGTGAGATCTACACAGGAACAAGAAGTATGTAAAATGCAGCACACCGCCTTGTTCACTCTAGAAGTAAACCAACTAAATGTTTAATTTAGTGTTCCATTTTTGGAGGAGCTCTGTGTCTGTATCGTAAAGAGTGTTTCAGAAGTGAAGAAAAAGTTCACTGGATTCTTTTCCATAGCAAAACTGTGAATGCAAATTGTAGCATCTGTTTCACATGCATGTTAAAACAGGCAGTATGTTAATAGAAAGAATGACTGGGGAGAAGCCAGGACATCGGACAGGACTCTTCTTAACTGGAGCTCCCAGCATGGAATTTGGTACGGCTAGGTCAGGCTAGGCACACGTTTCTCACTCCTGCTTTCGTGGAGGGCATCATGTAATTTGGAACAGGTTAGGTTATATGTGTCTGGCTTCCCCACATTAAATATCAGAAACAGATCAGTTTTGAAATCTTTTCTGTGAATGTAAAGCTAAGTGACTTTCAGCATCTGATTTGGGACTCTAGCCAGAAAACACTGGGCTGAAGAATCAGAAGGATTAAACCATCCAAACAGAATCCACTTGCCGGAAATTCAGCAAACATTCCACTGCCTTCAAAACAGTGGGATCGTCATATGAAGCTGGAAACACTTTAAAATTCTAACTTAGGTAGTGATGGCCCCAGATACGTATCTGACCTAAGGAGAGAATGGCAGTGAACTTGTTTACACTGTAGAGATCTTTAGACAGCCATCTTACTATTACCTACCTGCAAACTGGTATGTTCATTTGCATAAGAAAACCAATGGAGGACCATAGAACTCTGAAGATACTTGTGGCTTGAAAACTAAATTTCATATTTATCAGTAACATAAAATTAGTACTAATGTATCCACTTAAAAATAATATTTAAAAAAATTAGAAAGACATAGCTACCAATTTGATCTGAGTTTCTATTAGGGATTGGAGACTGAGAAGTTTTTTCCTTCCTGACAAGTATCTTTTCCAAGTAATGTGGCTTGTGCTTGTTCCCCACGATGTGCATGACCTTTGTGTACAATTACTCCTTCTTTCCTGGTACAGCCAACCTCCAAGCCCTCTTACACCCCTTCTCTTTCAGCTCTAGGATCTTGAGAATCTGGGAAACCATGAACCTGAGGCCCTGGGCCACTGTTTGGGGCTCTTTCACACCCTGAGTCCAGGCCAGTCCTCCTTTTGTGTTAAGACATGGTTTTGATCTTTAAGAGTGAGGTTCTTCCTCCTACACTATTGGTGGGGATGTAAATTGGTGCAGTCACTATGGAAAACAGTATGGAGGTTCCTTGAAAAACTAAAAATAGAGTTGCCATATGATCTAGCAATCCCACTCCTGGGTGTTTTTTTTTTTTTTTATGGAGAAATCTCTAATTCAAAAAGATACAAGCACCACAATGTTCGTAGCAGCACTATTTCCAATAGCCAAGACGTGGAAGCAACCTAAGTATCCATCAACAGATGAATGAATAAAGATGTGGTGTATTATACATATATATATATATATATATATATATATACATATATATATATATATATATACACACACACACAATGCAATACTAGTCAGCTATAAGAAAGAATGCAATAATGTCATTTGCAGATGAATGAATAAACATGTGGTGTATATATATATATACACACACAATGCAATACTAGTCAGCTATAAGAAAGAATGTAATAATGCCATTTGCAGCAACACGAATGGACCTAGAGATCATCATACCAAGTGAAGTAAGTCAGACAGAGAAAGATAAATATCGTATGATATCACTTACATGTGGAATCTAAAACATGATACAAATGAAGCTATTTACAAAACAGAAACAGACTCACAGACAGAGAACAAATTTATGGTTACCAAAGGGGAAGGGGGGAAGGGATAAATTAGGAGTATGGGATTAACAGATACACACTACTATATATAAAATAGATAAACAATAAGGACCTACTGTACAGCACAGGGAAGTATATTCAATATCTTATAATAAACCATAATGGAAAAGAATATGAAAAATATATGTATATATAACCAAATCAGTTTGCTGTACACCAGAAACTAGCACAACATTGTAACAACTATATTTTGATTTAAAAAAAAAAGGGTGAGTTCCTTTATTAGTGACTATGGACCCCATTTCCAAGGAATTCCACAAAATCATGTGTATTCATCCCAACTTTTATTCTATAGTCAAAGGTATTCATGACTCATAAAATATGAAGACCCCTTATTTTAAGAGGCTTATCTAAGGATAGACACTAACTGCACCCTCAAGAGTGAAATACAAACCTGAATGTGGATTTCAGGATTGTGATAATTTGTGAGATGAACTGGACAATTTCATGATAGAATGTGTTTCATACAATGACATGCTGCTCCTATTCATGTGTACCTTGCCACTCTCCAACCACTTTGTTCATTTAGTGACTGAGTTCAGCTGAATCTCATTTTAGGCTGTTATTTTTCTGTTGCTATGTCATGCTCCTCTTCACCTCCCCCACTCCTGGCAGCTGTTGGCCTAGAGAATGCCAACAAGTATCACTATTAGCCTGAACCAGAGCAATCAGGAAAATTATCCCCCCAAATATATGGAAGGCTTTCTAACCTCTAGCAAAATTATGGCTACAATTTTTGGTGGCACATGTTTTCATACTCTGGGAGCAGAGAATTCTCATCTAGGATGAGACATTTTCCAACTCTTCCTGCAGAAAAACAGAAATACATATTCCCTGCATGGACAGGAGCCTTGTCACAGAAGTTTCCCAGCCAAGTATCACTTAGAGTTTCTTGTGTGGGTAGGAATTTCTCTGCAGAAGTTGGTCAGAGCAGGTCTACAACTTCTTTCTCCAGGAGATAATTCAAAATTCAGAGAACCCTACGAGAGATACAATCGTGTTACCTCCATGGCTGGTGCTTAAAAAAATGTCTTTGTTACACACTGCCCACAAATTCCATAATATGAAATCCAAGGTTATTTACAACTGTGCCTCTACCTGGTGTCAGCATGCACTATCCCTGACCCCTTTCAGCTCCTGTCCTTATCTCCACTAAACTACCTACTTTTCAATATGCAAATTGTATGCCTGATATTTTCTGTATTTGTTCATGTTGTTACTACTTACATTGGTAACAACATGCTGTAATCATTATGTTTTTACATTGTTAGGAGGTAAAACTTTACCTCCTATATCTGCTTGGCAAATATCTACTCACTCTGCTTGGCCCACTTTTTTTTTTAAACTGAGATATAATTTACCTATAACATTGTGTAAGTTGAAGGTGTACAACCTGTTGAGTTGATAAATTTATATAATGCAGTATAATTACCTCCTTAGCTTTAGCTAACATCTCTATCAAGTCATGCAATTATAATTTATTTTTTGTGGTGAGAACACAAGATCTAGTCTCTTAGCAATTTTGAAACATATAATATAGTATTGTTGACTGTAAACACTATGCTGTGCATTAGATCTCTGCTTGACCCATTTTGAATATCAATCCTTTGCTCTATATTCTCCAACCTGGCCCTTTCCCCTCTTCTCTCTGAGGGATAAAGAGTTGCACTAATTTGTCCACACGGGTCTTGCTGCTTGGGAGTCAGGTGTGGATCTCGTTACTGCTATGGTAGAGATTGCTAGCTGACTACCCCAATCCATCCACCCTCCTTTTCCATAGCAATAGAGTTGTAGCTGGGCATGCAGTTATTCAGGGAAAAATTGTACTTCTCAGCCACCTTGTGACAAGGGGAGCAGAGTGACCAGGTTCTGGCCTGTGGCATGTGGGTGTGAGTGCTGTGGTACCACATGTGGACAGGACTGGAAACCTCTCCCATGCCCCTTTCCCTCCCTGAACTTTAGCCAAGCCTATGAGAGCAGGGGATGGCAGAGAGACTGGGTGGGAGGACCCAGGTGTAAGAACGAAGCAGCAGCCCACCTCTCTCCTGAAACTACCACCCAAGGGAAAAATAAACCTTTTTAAGCTGTTATTTTGTTAGATTGCTCTCCCCACCCTTTCTCTCTCTCTTTTTCCTTTCCTCCCTCCCTCTATGATTTTTATTTTTTTTACGACCACTTAACCTTTTACCTACCTATCACCATTATTGGTTTTGTAACTCTGGACAATTGACTTAAACCTCAGTTTCTGAATCTGCAAAATGGAGATAACTTCAGATGGTTTGGGGGGATTAAATGAGTTGATCCATGGAGAGGACTTGACTTTACAATAAATATGAGATATGATGATGATGTTCATTGTTATAAACATCTCCCCAAAAATGTTTTTTTTATAAACTGGTTTCCCTGCCTCAGACTTGGCATGTGCCATGTGATAATTATTTTTGTCATCCCAATGATGGGCTATAGTAGAGTCTCCAAAAATTAGTGTTGCATTCATGCTTGTTGAGTGACTAAAAAGGGTCTGGGGTATCTCCTCTCCAACTTCTTCATTTCCTCTGGGCTGCTGTCCAGACTCATGCAGGCCCCCAATTCTCCAGACTCTCTCCACACCAGAGCCCATCAGATGGTCTGGGAAACTCACCATCCACTGTCTGCCTGGTCTAGTTACCTCGACCACCCATGTCTTTGTTTATCACTTCATTCCTTCGGTGGGTATTTACTGAGTGGCTATTATACCTGGCACAGTGCTGGGGCTGAGGATAAGGAAGTGAACAGAGCATGTGAGGTCCCTCTTTTAGTTACTCTGTCATTCTTTGGAAGGGAGAAAAATGATAAATGATAAATCAATAAATAAGCCAGAAAATGGAAGGTGGAGAGGAATGCCATGGGGAGTAAAAGGGTAATATTCTAGAAATCCTGGGAGTGGCTGGTCTGGGGGATGATGTCTGAGTTGCTAGCCGAAACCTGCCTGGGGATGAGCCAGGAGGAGAGTGTTATACTCCGTTAACTTGGGTCACCTCCTGTAACAGCCCCGTGAAGCCCCTTTGTTGCTGGTCACCCTTGCTGGAACAGGAACCCGCCTCCCACTGGGGTCCCAAACTCTACCAGACCACTTGTGGGAATGAGTTGCCAGCATTCACTGCTTATACAGATCTTTGAGGAAATTAGAATACCGGAGCTGGAAGAGTGAGCTTGGGTTCTGGAGAGGCACAAACAATTCAATCACTTCTTTGACTTTTAGTTTACAAACATCTGGAGATTTTCAGAGAGTTTATAATTTATTCTGTTCGGAATATAAGACTAAACAAAATGAAAAATCTTGAGAACTTCTGAACAAAATTTGTCATAATTCTACCTCGGGGGGAGGGGAATGTGACCTCCTGTTAGGACGAGATTCTGTTGGGAACTGATGTAGGCTTTGACTTGGAGTTGAAGG
This sequence comes from Orcinus orca, assembly GCF_937001465.1. NCBI lineage: Eukaryota > Metazoa > Chordata > Mammalia > Artiodactyla > Delphinidae > Orcinus > Orcinus orca. Next base: position 72,013,076 of record NC_064560.1, read on the forward strand.
GAGGATTGATTTTTCTTTGTAGCCTGAGTTCTCCACAGGTGGTACATTAATTGATATGCCAGGGCAACTTATTAGGTGGCATTTTTGTTTCTTGTTTTGTTTCCATCATCACCCCATCTAAATTTTACCTATATCTGCATGGAAAGAGAAGAGGGTTATCCACTAGCCTTTGTTGAGCATTTTGCCCAAGTGCCCAGCTAGCACAAATACACCTGGCTCTTTTGGTTCCAGTTTGGTCCTCTTTTCCTTGGTAAAACCACTCTTCCAACCTGATGCTTCGCAACTAATACAGACAAGTAGCTGCAAGTGCTCATATAGAGGATGAAGGAGGAGCGCCTTATAAGTGACCAGCCCTGTTGTATATAACTGATGCCATTGCTTACTCCATCCTGCCTTCCAAGATAATGGTGGGTAGATGAGGGTAGTGGGAAGGGTCACTCTTTAGAGAGAAGGAAAATATAGCATTTGTTGAACTCAACTGAGACTCTGCTTAGATCCCCCTTCCTGCCCCCAGATTCAAACTAAACCTGTCGATCCTTATATTTCAAAATGATTCCTAGAATTAACATACCTTAAATAAAAGTGCCCTTGTTTGCTCAGAATGACCTCTTACTGTCTACTCTTTTGTTAGAGGAACCTCACTCAGACACTTCAGAATTTGTTGCTGTGAGCCTGGTTCAGGTTTTTAGGTATTGAGGTGCCTACCAGAAGCGCATCTTCTCAAAGGGTCTCACCTGAGAGGCAACCCCTCAGCATGACTTCCTATGTATAGGGTTTCTAGGACTAGCTGCCCTAGGCTCACCTGGGAGAGGTTTAAATTATCTGGTCAGCTCCAGGGAATTTGTTTTCATTGTCTGGGGTGAGGCTGAACTATTAACATTTTTAAAAAGCTTTCTAGAGCTTCCCTGGTGGCGCGGTGTTTGAGAGTCAGCCTGCTGATGCAGAGAACACGGGTTCGTGCCCTAGAAAGCTTTCTAGATTACCCCAGTATGCTTTAGGTTGAGATTCTCTGCATGAAGACTTTTTAAAAAACAGAAAGCATTAACAAGGCTTTTCCCCTTATTCTCCAATTTCAATGCCTGAAAATGGCATTTTTTATCAGTCCCTGCAGATGAGGAATAGAAAAGGGCCTGTTATCTAATAAATTATTGCATCAGGCATGTAATGTGTAAACATTCAGAAGAGCCCGGTAAAAATAATACCTTCCAGATAGAGTAAGTTGCTAATCTTACTTGCCTCAAATACTTTCCTTTCCATAGATAAGCCAAGTCTCTCATTTTAGCAGGATTTTAGGGTCTTTAGCTCTATAGCCTTGCAGATGAGCAGATGAAGAGTTATTCTTTGCAGTGCGTGCACCAAAGGGTTTCTGAGATGGTAAACAAACAGTTTCCCTAGAGTTGTTGCAGAGAACACTGTATTTGACTGTCAGGTACATAAACGAAGTCCCTCAGAGGCAGACACAATTCTCTTATTCATTTGCACTAACAGCTGAACCCCTAGTAGGTATGTCTGTGGTTGTTTATCTAAAGTAATAAAGCTACAGTAATCAAGACAGTATGGTACTGGCACAAAAACAGAAAGATAGATCAATGGAACAGGATAGAAAGCCCAGAGATAAACCCACGCACATATGGTCACCTTATCTTTGATAAAGGAGGCAGGAATGTACAGTGGAGAAAGGACAGACTCTTCAATAAGTGGTGCTGGGAAAACTGGACAGGTACATGTAAAAGTATGAGATTAGATCACTCCCTAACACCATACACAAAAATAAACTCAAAATGGATTAATGACCTAAATGTAAGGCCAGAAACTATCAAACTCTTAGAGGAAAACATAGGCAGAACACTCTATGACATCAATCACAGCAAGATCCTTTTTGACCCACCTCCTAGAGAAATGGAAATAAAAATAAAAATTAACAAATGGGACCTAATGAAACTTCAAAGCTTTTGCACAGCAAAGGAAACCATAAACAAGATGAAAAGACAACCCTCAGAATGGGAGAAAATATTTTCAAATGAAGCAACTGACAAAGGATTAATCTCCAAAATTTATAAGCAACTCATGCAGCTCAATAACAAAAAAACAAACAACTTAATCCAAAAATGGGCAGAAGATCTAAATAGACATTTCTCCAAAGAAGATATACAGACTGCCAACAAACACATGAAAGAATGCTCAACATCATTAATCATTAGAGAAATGCAAATCAAAACTACAATGAGATATCATCTCACACCAGTCAGAATGGCCATCATCAAAAAATCTAGAAACAATAAATGCTGGAGAGGGTGTGGATAAAAGGGAACCCTCTTGCACTGTTGGTGGGAATGTAAATTGATACAGCCACTGTGGAGAACAGTATGGAGGTTCCTTAAAAAACTACAAATAAAACTACCATATGACCCAACAATCCCACTACTTGGCATATACCCTGAGAAAACCATAATTCAAAAAGAGTCATGTACCAAAATGTTCATTGCAGCTCTATTTACAATAGCCTGGAGATGGAAACAACCTAAGTGTCCATCATCGGATGAATGGATAAAGAAGATGTGGCACATATATACAATGGAATATTACTCAGCCATAAAAAGAAATGAAATTGAGCTATTTGTAATGAGGTGGATAGACCTAGAGTCTGTCATACAGAGTGAAGTAAGTCAGAAAGAGAGAGACAAATACCGTATGCTAACACATACATATGGAATTTAAGAAAAAAAAATGTCATGAAGAACCTAGGGGTAAGACAGGAATAAGGACACAGACCTACTAGAGAATGGACTTGAGGATATGGGGAGGGAGAAGGGTAAGCTGTGACAAAGCGAGAGAGTGGCATGGACATATATACACTACCAAATGTAAAATAGATAGCTAGTGGGAAGCAGCCGTATAGCACAGGGAGATCAGCTCGGTGCTTTGTGACCAGCTAGAGGGGTGGTATAGGGAGGGTGGGAGGGAGGGAGACACAAGAGGGAAGAGATATGGGAACATGTGTATATGTGTAGCTGATTCACTTTGTTATAGAGCAAAAACTGACACACCATTGTAAAGCAATTATACTCCAATAAAGAATTAAGAAAATAATAAAAAAAATAAAGTAACAAATAAAGGACAGCATGTGTTTTAAGCACTTATCTACGAAGACTTGGAATTAAATTCAAATCTTTCTTTAAGCACTGCATCACTATTTTTTTTTTTTTTTTTTGCATCACTATTTTTATTTCAAGGCCTGGTGAGTTTTGTTCCATTCTTCGGAAAATGAATTTCGGTGTGTGAAAAGAGATAAGCAACAGTGTGTGAATTTCCCTGCTTGACCACTGTAAAGACATACTATGGATAATTGTCTATTGCAGGGTAAATTTTCCCATCACAATATTCTGTAAAAGTGTTTGGAGTTCCATGGAAGAAAGAACAGAAGGCATGAAATCCAGTTTTTATGGAAATCCATCCCTGGCCTCTCAATTAAGAGAAGACAACTGGGTCCTTCTACGTAAAAACTTTCAGTTTTACATAGTTGGTGTTTTGGTGACTCTTAGATGAACTGCCAAGCATCATTTATTACTACTGAAGTAGAGCCTCCAGCTTAGAAGGGACGCCCACGCCCCCCACAACCGCTGCTCAGCAGTTCCCCAAATATATTACTTTTCTTCCCAGAGGACGGTGTGCTTGAAGTTTCCTCCTCAGTTCACCTCATCTGGGGCACTTTTAAAAGGAGATTTTTTGGTAAATGTATTGGATGGGACTTTCTGGATTGAGACCTAGGGGTCTGTATGCTTCACAGCCCCCTCAGGTGAATCTTATCAGTCTGAAGGGAGGTCAGCACCACCTTAGGCCCGGTTCGTAGGGTCAGTGTCAGACCACAGGGGTTGATGGGGCAGGCATCTCTGCCCCTCCCTCGAGAGTTGCTAAGACCCTTTCCAACCTGAGAGACCTGGGCATTTTCTTCAATAAACATAGATGAAGAGATATGGAAACACCTCTGCCTGTAGAAATTACTAAATAATAAGTGGACGATGGTTGCTTGTTCTGTCCTCCTTTTGGAAGTTGGTCTGATTAGGATGGTGTGATTATTCTCTGAGGATCCTGTGTGTGGTATGACCTGTGTCCTGGTCCTGAAGAAGCTCTGTCAATCACTGATCCCAGAGGAACTGTGTGCCTTTGAGAGCTCTCAGCAGACTTGCAACATGAATGAGATTTTATTAAAAAAAAAAAAAAGCCTGATTTATGAACCCCATGTGCATGGCGAAGCCCACCAGACCCTGGTATAGGGGGAAGGACTTTGCAAAAAAAATCCCTAATATAGAAACACCTGGCTTTGGACCAATGAGCCATAGGCATAAGTCCTTTCCCACTTTCTCCTCTCTGTTCCTTCTCCCCTGACTTCCTGCTGGGGTTGGCTGAGTTATACTGTGGAAACCCCGAACTGTTTGATAATGTGAGAACGTAGAGTTACAAGAAAAAAAGAGACAGCAAAGAAAAATGCTAGGGGAGCAGTCTCGAACTGGCAGCTAGCAGAGTGATTTTGTTATTGGGAAATTTCACATAAAAATCTAGAATTCCAGCTTTTCTTGAAAACCTGAAAAAAATCTGGCAACACTGGGACTGCTTCCATGGGGCAAGGACTGGCCATTGATGAGCTGGGTTAGGCACTGTTCGATTGCCTGTGATTCTTTTCAACCCCGATGTATTGTTCTAGACCGAGCCCCCTTTCCTCACTTCTGTCATCTGCCAGCTTCCCTCCTCAAGTGTTTTGTGACTCCCTCATTTAGTGCAAATTATTCCTACAAATTCCTCCTCCTCTAATCCAAAAATGCAGAAAGATTTGACTTTGATTCCTGAAATTCTATCACTCACATATTAGTATAAGCTAGCCTGGCCAGATTGCTAGGTTGCTTTTTTTAATTTTATTTTTTAATTGAAGTATAGTTGCTGTACAATATTATATGTTACATGTCTACAATATAATGATTCACACTTTTTAAAGATTATACTCCATTTATAATTATTATAAAATATTGGCTATATTCCCTGTGTCATACAATATATCCTTATAGCTTATTTTACAGCTAACAGTTTGTACCTCTCACTCCCCTACCCCTATATTGCCCCACCCCATGGTAACCACTAGTTTGTTCTCTGTATCTGTGAATCCGCTTCTTTTTTGTTATATTCACTAGTTTGTTGTATTTTTTAGATTTCACATATAAGTGATATACATTACTTTTCTTTCTCTGACTTATTTCACTTAGCATAATGTCCATCCATGTTGCTTTTTTCATAAATTTTGCGTTCTGAAATAATGAGTGTTTTTTTCTAGGGGAAGGGTAAAGACCAGGAGAAACTTGTGGAAAGCTTGAATAGAGAGCATGTGAGGAAGGCTTAGAGTAGCACAAAGCCACGGGAGGGTGGGCAGTGGTTGTGAAATGGGACAGGTGGACAAGCACCTTGTGGAGGTTTACTTTTACTTGTCAGCTTGGCTGGGCTGTGGTGCCCAGTGGTTTGGTCAAGTCTGAGTGTCAATGTCGCTGTGAAAGTATTTTGCAGATGTGACTGACATCTACAATCAGCTGACACAATGTAGAGGAGACTGCCCTCTATTATGAGGGTGGGATTCATCAAATCATTTCAAGGCCTCAAGATCAAAGCCTGATATTTCCCAGAAAAGAAGGAATTCTGACTCCAGACTGCCTGAGTCTCTAGCTTGCTGGTCTGTCCTACAGATTTTGGACTCAGGACCACAACATCAACACTTGCCTGAGAATTTAGCCTATTGCCCTGCCTTTTGGATATCATATTTGCCAGCCTAACAATTCTATAAGTCAGTTCTAAAAATAAATACACACATACACACACATATCCTATTAGTTTGTTTCTCTGGAGAGTCCTGACCGATACAAGTGTCTACTTCAATATTTGTTCGGGGGGTCCCACATGATCAGATAACACTCTAGATGCACTATGCGGTCAGTCATCTCAGCATCATGATTCCATTATATAGCCACCCAATAGCTTCCTGTGGTCTGTCCTGGGATACCAACACATCCCTCATAGGAGCAATATTATGAATTATAAACAATTTTAAAACCACCTTTTGGAAATAATCTGTCCATGGACTGAGGAATGCCTAGAAAGAATAAATGAGATAATGTTCCAATACAGAAACTGGAACCTCACCAGTGCCCCAGGGTGACCCTCAATACGTGCCTCTCCAGGGTCATGCGTTTGCTCCATCCTTCAACACATTCTAGGCAATCATGTTTTCAGCACTGACTTTGGTATACAATTAGAAAGCTGGCTTTGTTATTCCTTATATGTATTTGAGTTTTTAACTTAAGATTGTTTTTGCGAACCTTGACTATCAAATAGTTATTTTCTAGTCCTGTCAGTAAATTATTCTTGTCTGATTCTGAAATGAAACCTATCTTTTACGTGATGATTTTCTGTGCCTGAGGATTTACACAAGTAGGTATGAAAGTTGAAACCCTAAGGGGAGTTCCAAAATTCTCTAAACGATATGACTAAGCAAATTAAAACAAAATAAGTTACCACATTGTAAGCAGGCTTCTCTGGAGACTATGACTTGTTCATTTGTCATTCTATCCTCAAGCACCATCATTATATCAATTTTTAGTTTACAAAGTATTTTATCTTATTTTTTTTAATTTTTTGATTTTATTTTATTTATATTTTACACAGCATGTTCTTATTAGTCATCAATTTTATACACATCAGTGTATACATGTCAATCCCAATCACCCAATTCATCACACCACCATCCCCACCCCCCAACGGCTTTCCCCCCTTGGTGTCCATACGTTTGTTCTCTACATCTGTGTCTCAACTTCTGCCCTGCAAACAGGTTTATCTGTACCATTTTTCTAGGTTCCACATACATGTGTTAATATATGACATTTGTTTTTCTCTTTCTGACTTACTTCACTCTGTATGACAGTCTCTAGATCCATCCACATAGCAACAAATGACCCAATTTCGTTCCTTTTTATGGCTGAGTAATATTCCATTGTATATATGTATCACAACTTCTTTATCCATTCGTCTGTCGATGGGCATTTAGGTTGCTTCTGTGACCTGGCTATTGTAAATAGTGCTGCAATGAACATTGGGGTGCATGTGTCTTTTTTAATTATGCTTTTCTCTGGGTGTATGCCCAGTAGTGGGATTGCTGGATCATATGGTAATTCTATTTTTAGTTTTTTAAGGAACCTCCATACCGTCCTCTGTAGTGGCTGTATCAACTTACATTCCCACCAACAGTGCCAGAGGGTTCCCTTTTCTCCATACCCTCTCCAGCATTTGTTGTTTGTAGATTTTCTGATGATGTCCATTCTAACTAGTGTGAGGTGATACCTCACTGAAGTTTTGATTTGCATTTCTCTAATAATATTCTCAATAATAATATTGAGCAGCTTTTCATGTGCTTCTTGGACATCTGTATGTCTTCTTTGGAGAAGTGTCTATTTAAGTCTTCTGACCATTCTTGGATTGGGTTGTTTGTTTTGTTGATATTCAGGTGCATGAGCTGTTTATATATTTGGGAGATTAATCGTTTGTCTGATGATTCGGTTGCAAATATTTTCTCCCATTCTGAGGGTTGTCTTTTCATCTTGTTTATGGTTTCCTTTGCTGTGCAAAAGTTTTAAGTTTCATTAGGTCCCATTTGTTTATTTTTGTTTTTATTTCCATTACTCTAGGAGGTGGATCAAAAAAGATCTTGCTGTGATTTATGTCAAAGAGTGTTCTTCCTATGTTTTCCTCTAAGAGTTTGACAGTGTTCGGTCTTACATTTAGCTCTCTAATCCATTTTGAGTTTATTTTTGTGTATGGTGTTAGGGAGTGTTCTAATTTCAATCTTTTACATGTAGCTGTCCAGTTTTCCCAGCACCACTTATTGAAGAGACTGTCTTTTCTCCATTGTATATCCTTGCCTCTTTTGTCATAGATTAGTTAACCATAGGTGCGTGGGTTCATCTCTGGGTTTCTATCTTGTTCCATTGATGTATATTTCTGTTTTTGTGCCAGTACCATACTGTCTTGATGACTGTAGCTTTGAAGTATAATCTGAAGTCAGGGAGTCTGATTCCTCCAGCTCTGTTGTTTTCCCTCAAGACTGCTTTGGCTATTCGGTGTCTTTTTGTTCTAGCTCCACAAAAAATGCCATTGGTAATTTGATAGGGATTGCTTTGAATCTGTAGATTGCTTTGGGTAGTATAGTCATTTTCACAATATTGATTCTTCCAATCCAAGAACATGGTATATCTCTCCATCTGTTGGTATCATCTTTAATTTCTTTCATCAGTGTCTTACAGTTTTCTGCATACAGGTCTTTTGTCTCCCTAGGTAGGTTTATTCCTCGGTATTTTATTCTTTTTGTTGCAATGGTAAATGAGAGTGTTTCCTTAATTTCGCTTTCAGATTTTTCATCATTAGTGTATAGGAATGCAAGAGATTTCTGTTCATTAATTGTGTACCCTGCAACTTTACCAAATTCATTGATAAGCTCTAGTAGTTTTCTGGTGGCATTTTAAGGATTCTCTATGTATAGTATCTGTCATCTGCAAACATTGAAAGTTTTACTTCTTCTTTTCAAATTTGTTTTCCTTTTATTTCTTTTTCTTCTCTGATTGCCGTGGCTAGGACTTCCAAAACTATGTTGAATAATAGTGGTGAGAGCAGGCATCCTTGTCTTGCTCCTGATCTTAAAGGAAATGTTTTCAGTATTTCACCATTGAGAATGATGTTTGCTGTGGGTTTGTCATATATGGCCTTTATTTTGTTGAGGTAGGTTCCCTCTATGCCCATTTTCTGGAGAGTTTTTATCATAAATTGGTGTTGAATTTTGTCAAAAGCTTTTTGTGCATCTATTTAGGTGATCGTATGGTTTTTATTCTTCAATTTGTTAATATGGTGTGTCACACTGATTGATTTGCGTATATTGAAGATTCCTTGCATCCCTGGGATAAATCTCACTTGATCATGGTGTATGATCCTTTTAATGTGTTGTTGGATTCTGTTTGCTAGTATTTTGTTGAGGATTTTTGCATCTATATTCATCAGTGATATTGGTCTGTAATTTTCTTTTTTTGTAATGTCTTTGTCTGGTTTTGGTATCCGGTTATGGTGGCCTCATAGAATGAGTTTGGGAGTGTTCCTTCCTCTGCAATTTTTTGAAAGAGTTTGAGAAGGATGGGTGTTAGTTCTTCTCTAAATGTTTGATAGATTTCATCTGTGAAGCCATCTGGTCCTGGACTTTTGTTTGTTTGAAGATTTTTAATCACAGTTTCAATTTCATTACTTTGTGATTGGTCTGTTCATATTTTCTATTTCTTCCTGGTTCAGTCTTGGAAGGTTATACCTTTCTAAGATTTTGTCCATTTCTTCCAGGTTGTCCATTTTATTGGCATACAGTTGCTTGTAGTAGTCTCTTAGGATGCTTTGTATTTCTGCGGTGTCTGTTGTAACTTTTCCTTTTTCCTTTCTAATTTTATTGATTTGAGTCCTCTCCCACTTTTCCTTGATAAGTCTCACCAATGGTTTATCAATTTTGTTTATCTTCTCAAAGAACCAGCTTTTAGCTTTATTGATCTTTGCTATTGTTTTCTTTGTGTCTATTTCATTTATTTCTGCTCTGATCTTTTTGATTTCTTTCCCTCTGCTAACTTTGTGTTTTGTTTGTTCTTCTTTCTCTAGTTCATTCAGGTGTAAGGTTAGATTGTTTATTTGAGATTTTTTTTTCTTAAGGTAGGTTTTTATAGCTGTAAACTTCCCTCTTAGAACTGCTTTTGCTGCATCCCATAGGTTTTAGATCATCGTGTTTTCATTGTCATTTGTCTCTAGGTATTTTTTCATTTCCTCTTTGATTTCTTCAGTGATCTCTTGGTTATTTAGTAATGTATTGTTTAGCCTCCATGCGTTTGTGTTTTTTACATTTTTTTCCCTGCAATTCATTTCTAATCTCATAGCGTTGTGGTCAGAAAAGACGCTTGATATGATTTCAATTTTCTTAAATTTACTGAGGCTTGATTTGTGACCCAAGATGTGATCTGTCCTGGAGAACGTTCCATGTGCACTTGAGAAGAAAGTGTAATCTGCTATTTTTGGATGGAATGTCCTATAAATATCAATTAAATCTATCTGGTTTATTGTGCCATTTAAAGTTTCTGTTTCCTTATTTATTTTCATTTTGGATGACCTGTCCATTGGTGTAAGTGAGGTGTTAAAGTCTCCCACTATTATAGTGTTACTGTTGATTTCCTCTTTTTTAGCTGTTAGCAGTTGCCTTATGTAGTGAAGTGCTCCTATGTTGGAAGCATATATATTTATAATTGTTATATCTTCTTCTTTGATTGATCCCTTGATCATTTTGTAGTGTCCTTCCTTGTCTCTTGTAACATTTTTTATTTTAAAGTCTATTTTATCTGATATGAGTATAGCTACTCTAGCTTTCTTTTGATTTCCATTTGCATGGAATATATTTTTCCATCCCCTCACTTTCAGTCTGTATGTGTCCCTAGGTCTGAAATGAGTCTCTTGTACAGAGCATATATATGGGTCTTGTTTTTGTATCCATTCTTCAAACCTTTGTCTTTTGGTTGGAACATTTAATCCATTCATGTTTAAGATAATTATCGATATGTATGTTCCTATGACCATTTTCTTAATTGCTTTGTTTTTGTTTTTGTAGGTCCTTTTCTTCTCTTGGTTTCCCACTTAGAGAAGTTCCTTTAGCATTTGTTGTAGAGCTGGTTTAGTGGTTCTGAATTCTCTTAGCTTTTGCTTGTCTGTAAAGCTATTGATTTCCCCATCGAATCTGAATCAGATCCTTGCCAGGTAGGGTAATCTCGGTTGTAGATTCTTCCCTTTCACCACTTTAAGGATATCATGCCACTCCCTTCTGGCTTGTAGAATTTCTCCTGAGAAATCAGCTGTTAACCTTACGGGAGTTCCCTTGTATGTTATTTGTCGTTTTTCCCTTGCTGCTTTCAATAATTTTTCTTTGTCTTTAATTTTTGCCAGTTTGGTTACTATGTGTCTCAGCATGTTTCTCCTTGGGTTTATCCTGTATGGGACTCTCTGTGCTTCCTGGACTTGGGTGGCTATTTCCTTTCCCATGTTATGGAAGTTTTCGACTATAATCTCTTCAAATATTTTCTCAGGTCCTTTCTCTCTTCTCCTTCTAGGACCCCTATAATGCAAATGTTGTTGCATTTAGTGTTGTCCCAGAGGTCTCTTAGGCTGTTTTCATTTCTTTTCATTCTTTTTTCTTTATTCTGTTCTGTAGCAGTGAATTCCACCATTCTGTCTTGCAAGTAAGTTATCTGTTCTTCTGCCTCAGTTATTGTGCTTTTGATTCCGTTTAGTGTAGTTTTCATTTCAGTCTTTGTATTGTTCATCTCTGTTTGTTTGTTCCTTAATTCTTCTAGGTCTTTGTAAAACATTTCTTGCATCTTCTCAATCTTTGCCTCCATTCTTTTTCCGAGGTCCTGGATCATCTTCACTATCATTATTCTGAATTCTTTTTCTGGAAGGTTGCCTATCTCCACTTCATTTAGTTGTTTTTCTGGGGTTTTATCTTGTTCCTTCATCTGGTACATAGCCTTCTGGCTTTTCATCTTGTCTATCTTCCTGTGAATGTGGTTTTTGTTCGACAGGCTGCAGGATTGTTGTTCTTCTTGCTTCTGCTGTCTGCCCTCTGATGGATGAGTCTATCGAAAAGGCTTGTGTAAGTTTCCTGATGTGAGAGAGTGGTGGTGGATAGAGCTGACTGTTGATCTGCTGGGCAGCGCTCAGTAAAACTTTAATCTGCTTGACTGTTAATGAGTGAGGCTTGGTTCCCTCTCTGTTGGTTGTTTGACCTGGGGCAACCCAACACTGAAGCCTACCTGGGCTCTTTGGTGGGGCTAATGACAGACTCTGGGAGGGCTCACGCCAAGGAGTACTCCCAGAACTTCTGCTACCAGTGTCCTTGTCCTCACGGTGAGCCACAGCCACCGCCACCTCTGCAGGAGACCCTCCAACACTAACAGGTAGGTCTGGTTCAGTCTCCCCTGGGGTCACTGCTCCTTCCCTAGGTCCTGATGCACACACTACTTTGTGTGTGCCCTCCAAGAGTGGAGTCTCTGTTTTCCCCAGTCCTGTCAAAGTCTTGCAATCAAATCCCACTAGGCTTCAAATCTGATTCTCTAGGAACTCCTCCTCCCATTTCTGGACCCCCAGGTTGGGAAGTCTGATGTGGGGCTCAGAACCTTCACTCCAGTGGGTGGACTTCTGTGGTATGTGTTCTCCAGTCTGTGAGTCACCCACCCAGCAGTTATGGGATTTGATTTTATGTGATTGTGCCCCTCCTACCATCTCATTGTGGCTTCTCCTTTGTCTTTGGATGTGGGGTATCTTTTTTGGTGAATTCCAGTGTCTTCCTGTCGATGATTGTTCAGCAGGTAGTTGTGATTCTGGTGTTCTCACAAGAGGGAGTGAGAACACCTCCTTCTACTCCACCACCTTGTCTCCTCCAGCAGTTTATATTTTGAAAGGGAATTTGAGTGGTCTTCATGGGCCAGGAAGTATGCATGATGCTGTGAAATGTGCAAGGGATACAAAGATAATCTTGTATCGGCCACTACCTTTAAGTATGTCTGCTTTCCTACCCAACGATCCATCCATCCATCCATCCATCCATGCATCCATTTGTCATTCAGCATATTTTTTGAATGCCTACTGTGTGTCAGAGATTTTTTTGATGCCAGGCATACAAAAACGAACAAGACAGACATCATATCCTCTTTTCTAGATATGATAATCTACCAGAGGGGAAAGGCAGCTAAAGAAGACATAATAATAAAATATAAGTATGATGACAGAGGGAGAGGAGAGTGCTAAAGGAGCAGGGAGTATGGGCACAGAGGCAGGGCTACAGGTGCTGGGAAGGTATCCTTGGAGACTAGAACATCTATGCTGAGACCTATTCATAGGGAAAAGTGAGAAGAAACATGATTACCTAGCAAAATATAACAGTCACATTTGGCTCAAGAAGAGGTAGAAATATGATGGATCAGGCATATAAGAAATATTTGGGAAGAAATCAGTGATCTATCATTTTCAAATAGGTGTCACAACCAGTTTTTTGGCTGAGTGTGATGTGAATTTTAAAAAGTGGATAAACACTATGTTATTTACACTAGTGCTTTTCAAACTTTAATGTACATACTAATCACCTAGGGATCTTGTCAAACTGCAGATTTTAATCCAGTAGATCTGTGGAAGCATGTGATTTTGCCATTTTAAGTGCTTAGGCAGTGTCAATGCTACTGGTCTAAAAGCCATTCTTGGAGGCACAACACTTTGAACCAATACAAACCAAAGTTTCTCAATTCAGATTATGAAGCTGAAGAACCTTAATTTCAAAACCTGATAAGACAGTGTAATTTAGCTAAAACATGAATTTAAAAGGTATTAACAAATTAAATTTGACAAAGTAGTAAAAGAATAATATACCACGAGTAACAAAAATTTTTAAAAGATTCAAAATTTGGACTTTTACCACCATAATAAATTATATCAACAAATATAATTTATTCAATCAATGGATGCCCAAAAGGTATTTTCTAAAATTCAGAAGCTATTACTAATAAAATCTTTATGTGAGAATATATTCAAATATAAAAAAAATCTATATATTAAAACCAACAGTAAACATTATATTAAATGGTGAAATATTGAAAACATTTTATTAAATTCAGATACAATGCATAATTCTACTATTATCATTATTTAACATTCTTTTGGAGGTTTTAACTAATGCAATAAAGCAAGAAAATGAAATAAGTTGAATTACTCATTGAAAAAGAAGAGATAAAATTATCTTTTAGTAGAAGATATGATTGCATCCTTAGTAAACCTAAGAGAAGCCACTGAAATCTAGTTATTAAAATCTAGAATTAATAAGATAATATGAATAATTAGAATTAATAAGGTAATATGGATATTTACAACTTCTCAATTACAGTAATCATTAGTTGAAAGTGGAAAGATAAAAATGCATTAAAAATAATAAAACAGAAATTAAAATTCCAAGAAAAAATTTAACAAGAAATCATAGTATTTAAGTAAAAAAAAATTCAAAATCTTATTGAAGGTTAAAATAAATTAGAAAGAATAGTGAGTAATGTTTTTATTATCCAATATCATAGAATTTCAAACATTCTCAAGTTAATATGTAAATTCTATATAATTATAATTAGAAATCTAACCAGTTTTTTTGCCAATGGGTAAGGAATGTGACAGAAGGAATCTGAACTTCACATGGAAAAATAAATACTGAAACTAGCCCAGAAAATTTTCCAAAAGAGGAAGTATAAAAATAAACTAATTAAACATTCAATGAATAGTTGAATAAACTTAGCGTGGGAAAAAGCCTTCTCAAGAGACTTAAGATATCAAGAAGCTCTAAAGAAAAACAGAGATAGCCTGGGAAGATATATTTGCAACACATATGACAGACAAAGAATTAATTTACAAAGTCCTACAAATTTGTGAAAGACAAACAACTTAATATAAAAATGAGAAATGGATATGAGCATAGAGCTCAAGGAAGAGGAAATCTTGACAGGAAATAAACATAGTAAAACATGCTGAACTTATCTCACAAGTGAAGGAACTACAAATTAAAATAAGATAACTTTTTTATTGTTCTATTGGCAAAATGAAAACAGCAATAAAAATAACATAAAAAGCAGTAAAATATAACATTATGAAGGATGTGGGCAGATGACACTCATTTATTGCTGATGGAAGTATAGATTATTACAACCTTTTGGGGGAACGATCTGGAAATATCTATTACATTTAAAAGTACATGTGCCTTTAGACTCAGTAGTCTCACTTTGGGGAACCTATCCTTTTGAAATAAAGGCATCAATATGTAAGGACCTATATACAAGAAAATTTGTAATAGCTTTATTTTCACTTGCAAAGAAAGAAAAAAAAACAAGGAAAGAATAAAAGAGAAAGTACAGAAAAGAAAAAATCCTGAATATTTAGTTATAGCAAAATACTTTGTTAAATGATAGTGTATATGCAGCATGAGATATTTTGCAGCATTGAAAAGAATGTGTTCTATTTCTATCTTTTGATCTAGATAATGTTCATGACAAGGTAGAGTGACAAGAGCTAGTTGCAGGGTAGCATGAATAATGGTATCCCGGGTCTGTAAAAAATAAAGACTTTGTATGTGTGTGTATATATGTTTGCATATGTTTGATGTGAGCATGGGGAAAGGTGGATGAATTCAGAGAAAGTTTTTTGACCCGATTATCTCAAAGAAGTAAATAATGCAGGGTTTTAGGGGAACCAGATGAGATGGTTCCTTTTCTTTAAAATAATAACAGTCAATACAACAGATCCCAATGCAAACATAAAAGAAAGATTCACTGTTAGTTAAGAGGAGGAGAAAGTGGGGAAATATTCCAGGTAAGGGGACAGCTCTGGATTCAGCCTAGAGTGAAAATTGGAACCAATTTAGAATGGGTAGAATGTGGATAGGGAATAGCCTTGTAGAGCAGGGTGAGTTTGGCTTGAGACTAAAACCAGTGATAAGCAGTTGACTGTTTTTAAGTCAGGGAGAAGCCTGATCAGATTTGGCTTTTAGAAACGATTCTGACAGTGGGGCCAGGAGGGGACTGAATATAGCAGAGTGAGAAAAGGACAGTAGGAATGTTGCAGGAAGGGGGACCCCTTCCAGGGCCTGAGAGTGGGCTCTTGTCTAACACTCGGAAATGAATTGTCCGAGGAGACACATGTGCTGACAAAGCAAGAGACTTTATTGGGAAGGGGCGCCCGGGAGAAGAGCAGCAGGGTAAGGGAACCCAGGAGAACTGCTCTGGCACATGGCTCACAGCCTCAGGTTTTATGGTGATGGGGTTAGTTTCCAGGTTGTCTCTGGCCAATCACTCTGACTCAGGGTCCTTTCTGGTGGCGAGTGCAACTTCTCAGCCAAGACGGCTTCCAGCGAGGAGGATTCTGGGAATTTGGTAGGATATATGGACTGGCATCTCCTCTCTCCTTTTGACATTTCCCGTATTCTTCTGGTTAGTGGTGGCTTGTTAGTTCCGTGTTCCTTACCAGGATCTCTTGTCGTAAATAACTCATGCAAATTGTTACTGTCTTTGCCTGTCCAGGGCAGGCAGTTTCGTTCAGTGTTTTGCCTAAGAGGAAGGCTGCTACCATAGTTCATGCCAGAGATCTGGGAAGGCACCTGGGGATGAGGCAGCAGGAAGACATGGAGGACCATTTTGGAGGCAAAACCTACAGCCTTTGTGATGAGTTGGATGTGATTGATGAGGGATAAGAGGAAGTTGAAGTTAGACTAGCCACATGGCTTGATGCATTAACAGACGTATGGAAGTAATGAGGAGGAAGGCAGGGGCAAGTGGGGAGGAGAATGACTTCTGTTTGCTGAACTGGCTCTGCCATGTTTTCCCCTTTAACGTGCAGCTTCCTCTCCTTAACTGCTTTGTCTCCTCTGACTGTGGCCCATTGAAGGATTTGATACTCATTTGGAAGATTTGTCTCTGATGTGTCAGTTTACAAATCAGTTGCCTTGATTTACACACTTCCAAGCCTTGAGGAAATGCCCACCACAGTGATGAGTCCCTTGGCTTTTACTTGCAACTTTCAGAAGGGCAGCACGTCCATTGTTGGATGCCCTTCCACTCCAGGGCGGATCTTCTAACAGCTGTAGCCATTTCAGCTCAGCTAAAGCAGTCCCTCTCTCCCCAGCACACACACACTCCCCTATTCCTTCCAGAGAGGAGCCTCAGCTTCATCTTGTTGTGCGTGGGAATCCAGGCTGAACACTCCCCATGACTCAGAGAGGAAACCTGCGAGTTATCAGTATCTGCCTAGCAACTGAAAGGTGACACGGGGGGCCTTCTTTTCAACCCATTTCCTCTTGATGAGAGGAAAGGATTCTCCTGCGAGTTATTACCTGAAATAATACCATATGGTAAAATGTAAACAACATCTGCATATTCATGTAATAATTTCATCTGTTTAATTAGTTCCAGCAAAGCAGTTTACCCTCTGAGGCCCTTGCTGTCAGCTCAGCGTTCATACATCCAGGGCTGGCTGTCGGCCTTGACAGCCTTCTATTGTTCATTCTCTGCTTGCACCTCAACAGTTACTGTAAGTGAATCTTCCAAGGGGTGGGGCATCTGTCCCCACTGATCCGATGTAGAGGTGGGGGAGCTGTCAGCTTGGCATAGGGCTATTAAAGACAGACTTGATAGATCAGGTGATGCTGGAAAGAAAAGACAGATAAGATTATTTATTTCTTGTACTTTCCTAATTTGGATGTGAGCTTGGATGAGCTCTTGTGGTAAAGAGGTTTTAATTCTTGGCACCATGACCCTATGGAAAACATCTGAGTCAGACCAACAACGCAGCAGAACTAAGGTCCTCATCCCATTTTGCTCCATCTCAGGGCATTTGACAGCACATTTGCTTAGGTAAACATGTGTCCTACAGCCTCAGGGCATCCATGTGGTAAAGAAGCTAAACATTGGAAAGTGAACACACACACACACACACACACACACACACACACACAATACAGAAGTGTTGGGCTGCCCTTTTATTTTATTTTTATTGCCCATTTCAAATACACTATTTTTTCAGTTTTATTGAGATATAATTGGCAAATAAAATTGTAATATATTTAGAATGTACAACGTGATGATTTGATATACGTATACATTCTGAAAGGATTCCTACCATCAAGTTAATTAAGACCTCCATCTGGGCTGTCCTTTTAAGTTTAAGCAGTTTGTCTTTCCCTTTTCCCCCTAGAATAGAGTTGGAATTGATCTTAAGATTTTTTTAGATCAGAGCTTCTCCCTTGGAGATCTTGTTAAAATGCAGGTCCTGATTCAGTTGTTCTGATAAAGAGTCTGAGATTCTGCATTTCTAACAAGCTCTCAGGTGATGCCAGTACTGCTGGCCCATGAATCACACTATGCATAGTGAGGATTTAGACACCATACTCATTTTATAGATGAGAACAAAGAACAGAGAGTTGATGTGTCATGTCCAAAGTTAGCCAGCTCATTAAAGATCAAGCCAAAAGTAGAACACTCATTTTATTTGAAGCCCACAGGTCTTCATATATGGCTGTTATTTAAGAAAAAAAGTTTTTTTTTCTCTTTCTTACACATGCACAAAAAGTACAGAGCTATTTTTCTTGAGAAGCATATAATTAACATATATGCAGCAATAGACATCAGTCTCTTAACGACCAATAATTTCATCTTCTAAGGGCAGGTTGACATAAAAAAGTGAGGTGGTAAACTTGATCATTGTAGTTGCTTCACTTTCTGAGAAGTATTCCAGGATATTATCATAATTCAGGAGATGGACCATTCTCATGTCAGAGAATCTGAAATCAGCTAGAAGGCAGAAGATATCTTGAATCAGGGCTGTGAAGAATCTCAGATATTACCTCTTCTCTTTGACATCCCAATCAAATCGTTGTCCAGATTTGTTCTGACCATCTTTTGTGATAGAGAAATAAATGATTCTTGGGACACTGTGTGACAGCAAGCTAAATGTAGTGAATCTCTTTCTTACATTGACCCAAAGTAGTCCCAATATTTGGGTGTGATTCTACTCCCTGGGACCAACAGAACTATTTGAAATTGGTTGCAAAATTAGTAGAAATGTGCTTTTTTTTTTCCTGGAGAAATGGTGACTTCCAAAAAGATAAAACCCTAGGGCTAGAGTTGAGTGATTTGATTTACTTGCTCTGTATCCACACATCCACCTCTAAATGTTATTTTAAAGAATATGTATACACCATAGCTGCTTTATCATGGATAAGGTTGATTTCAACTTCAAACCCCAAAGGACCTTCATTCTTGCTTGTCAGCCATGAGGATTGGACATATCTACCTTCAAACTAGTTAGAAGTTGTGACTTCATTGTCACCACACTGTGCATTTTCAGTGTTTTTCTTTTTTTTTTCCTATTCTAGGAAGAAATTGTACAACTAATGGAAACATTTTTCCCCTTCAAAGTACAATAAAATCAGTCTTTTAAGTTTCTCCTTCCATTAAATGTCTCATATCTGGAAATATTTTATGCAGCCCTAAAGTGATGCCTAAATTAGTGCTCAGAAAAGTCAATTATACTTTTAAAGCTACTGTTTATAATTGTTATGGTCTTCTTGTGCATGTATCCAAGTTGTTTCTAATGTGCATTTCAGGGCATGGGGGTTAATGGTATCTTAGCCAGGCAAAAATGCTGGCCAAAACAGGGTTAATTTATCAAAATAACTTTACATGGCATTGTTTTCAAAGCAATTTTAGTGGTCTCCAAGTCTACTTAACTCATATCTTGTCTTTTATAGTGTTTTTAAATGGATATATACTATTAAGTTGCTTTATATTAATAAAGCTGTTTTAGATAGTTAAACTTTGAATCTATCCAAGTTAAAGATTTTACTTCTACTTTTGAAAATTAAAAGAATATCAAAGAGGAAAACATACCTAATTAAGCTATTTTTGATCTCTTATTCTGTCAGTTCTTTGCTTCCCCCCGCCACCCCAATCTTGACAAGGAAAACTCCCATGTTCTGATTTGCTGGCCTCTGACTAATCCAATGGTGTTCACCATGGCATTGGCCATGATCAATAACTAATTATTAAACCAGCATTTCTTTCCAGGGCTCCTTGTTAAAAAATTGCTTTTGGCTGAGAGAGAAGGAAAAAGGTCATCACGTTGACATGGTCATGAGTCTTTCAAAATCCAGTGGGCCATCCAATTGAATTACTGTCCTAAACTAATTGATATAAATTTGAACAGAAGAATGCTTGTTACTGCAGAATCCCATAATGATATCCTTGGCAAGGAAACCCTGGGAAAAAAATCCCGGCACCAATTAAAAAACTTCCACACACCACTTTAGAATAGAAATCAGAAAAACATCAAGTTGGGGTGGGGGAGCGGCTGGACACAGTCTGATGACAGGTTCAGACTTATCATATCTACAATATTATGAACACTGAGGAAGTCGTTCTCTCCTAGTTTTACAGTCATGAAAAGACAGAGAGTCTTTTGATATATTATTTAACTTCTGTGCTGATTATAACTTGCAAAGCATTTGAGGGACAGCTGTCATTTCATTTTTACCTAAGGCTATAGGTTTGGGCCAATCCAATAAGATGTTGCTTTCTTAATGACACTACTTTGAAAACTGGGATTGTAAAAAGATCAGCACAAAAATATTTCAAGCATTTAAAAATCAACTGTTTCTTCTGGTCACCATCCATCCTCCTCCATCAAGTGGCGAATGACAAAGAGACTGAATAATGTAGCTTCCTGTGTGAAATCTTTTATGTTTGCCTATTGTTTAAACATAACATTTGAGTAAGACATCAAACACATAGGTTTGTTTTGATGAAGAGTTTAGGTTTGGAGGAATTGCTTTAATTGAGCTGTAGAGTGAGAAATACTTCTACTCCTCTACCAAATTGTGAGTAAAATCTGTTAGGCTGGTGTTTCTAACTGTGTTTCAGAAATGGACTTGTTCCATAAGAATCACGCTTCCCCTATTATTAGTGATGTTATAGGACTGCCCCATCAGGCCAGGTCAGCCTCTCTTCCAGTTTTAGCCATTCTCTGTGGTACTTACCCTACTTGAGATCGAAGTTCCTAGAAATTTCCTTCTCTTTCAGTTACTCTCTGTCTTGTCCTGATGGAGCATCTTGAAAATCCACATATACTGGATTTATTTCCCATTTTCTTAAGCTGCATAAAACTCATTGAATTATTACCCTCTCCCCTCTTTTTGCCCAATTCTAAAAACAAATTTTCAACTGATGCCTTTTATAGTGAAAGTAAGCTTTAGCATGTAACCCATTTTGCAATGTCTTAGTTGATTCTCTTGGTTCTGTGGTACTCTGCAACATGATATAATGCTGGGAGGTTTTAAATATTGTTTTTAATCACATAAACTTTATTTTGAAAATCAAAATCAGTGTTCCCTTAGATATCCTTTGAGTAAAGTTGGTTTAGATAGCGTGGTCATTTGATCACTATAGAAAATTGAGGACCATGGAGTTATAATGATCATAACCATAATCATGGTCAACATTGAATCAAGAGGGAGGCTTGGCCCTTTGCCCGTATTTTTTCATTTTATCTTAAAAGAACATAATAGGCACACACTCCATTCTACTTATACAGATGAGGGAACCTATAGGTCTCAAGGTCCTAGAGATCACAATAGCAAGGTGTGGATTTGAACTCAAATCTGCTCAAGCCCAGAGCCTCAGTCCATAATGTATCCATGTGATTATAAGCTGAGGACTCAGGAGATTCAGTTACTGGGAGAGGCCAGGTGCCAATGGACAAATATTTCCTTGAGCTGGACCCCTGGGATGGAATTAGTGGTCACAATGTCTATTAGGAGACATGAAGGTGGCAAATGCTGGAGGGCCCTCCTTTAAGAGCAGAACAGGCGTGATGCCTAAGAGAAAGCATCTGTGGGACCATCTTCAGGGAGAGGAATGGGGACTGGGATGGAAAATGAGATTTTCTAAGGTCTTCCAGAGGAGTCTCTGAGTCACCAAGATTGTGGGTCCCAGATTTCCCTTTTTCCAGAAGAAAAGACTGCTGATTGAAGAATATATCTGTCCCATACCTCCTTACATATTCCACATAATCAACGACCTGTTACCTAGGGAGTTTAACTGGGGACTGAAGTAATTGACCTTTTGGAGAGAATTCACTTGTTTCATGGTCAGTTCAGAGTAAGACTGATGTGAACAAGGGGAGGAAGGAGTGAGAAAATGAGCAGCGTGTGGGAGAGGGAGTTGGAGGGGCTGGGGGTAGGGGACAGCATTGCAGCTGGAAAGGTCAGAGGAGCAGAGAAAGAAGGAAGCCTCCCAAAATGGCAAAGAGCCTCAGAGGAGGATGGGCTGGCTCCAAATATTATTTTTTCCTGATCCTAATTCTACACTATTCTTATTGCTCCTCTCTCCTGGAAGTGGTATCCAACATGGAAGAGTGGCCCGCAATTGTATCTGAGAGCCTGCAGTGGTGGGTTAAGGTGGAGAACAGTCCAAGTGAAAGGTGGGCCCCATCTACTGATAGAAATAAGACCAAGCATACTAGTTATAACACTCACTTGCAAATAGATAGTAATTTCATTTACAAAGAGGCCTCAGATTAGATTAAAAATAAAATTCAACCATGAGCTATTTACAAGAAACATACCACATGGTAACAACAAAACAAGAAAAAGGGAGGCAAAGATACATCTGAAAAAAATACAAAAGGAAGAACAACAAAGCCTTATAATTTTAATACCAAAGTGCAACTCTGGGGGGAGGGACTGAGGGGAGAGAAGAAGGCAAGCCATGATAACAGGAAAAAACACAGTGAAGATATAATAGTATGAACTTTCAAACCTGGATAACATTGTATTGAGACCAAATATATATATTTATAAAAGAAACAAAACTTGTGTAACTTACAGGAAGAAAGAGAATTGTACTGGGGAACTTTAATTCATGAAGTAGGCAAAAATGAACACAGTTTTGGAAGATCAGAGCAATATTTTAAGGCTATGTCAAAGCAACCGTTGCATACTAAAACCCCAATGTTCCCAAATGAAATTTTGGGAAATTTCAAATCAAAGAATTTGGTCTCACCTTCCACTTAAACCAGAGTTAATTGCTTAACTATCTCTCCTACTAGATTTCACAACTTAAAAAAAATATAGAGCCAACTACACCATTTTTATTTTTGTTTCCTTGTGGCATCTAGCTCTGTGCTCTGTACAGGAAAAGGAATCAAAAAGTGTTTTTTATATAACAGAAATTTAAGCTACTACAAACTCTTTTGTCAGGAATAGCATATAAGTGGCACAACAACTTCTCACTCTCACCCCGCACACCAGTAGCTGTACTGGAATAAGGTCACACCTTTCCCCAGTGATGTGGCTTCTACACCATGTCCAAATTCACTGCTACTCTCCTTCCCACTTGCTTCAGGTCAGTTAAGTTCTTGCCAATTCCCAGGATACTGACTTGTGGGCACCTCTATTTTTGGATTTTCTTGTTCATTCCCTCCCAAAGCTATCTCCCTTTCATTCTTCAGATGTCAGTGTACACCTCACCTTTTCTGAGAAGCCTTCCCTATTGTTTTAAAATGGATCAGGGATTTGTTTTTATCAGGTATGGTAAGATATGCAGATATGGAAAAGAATGTCACGAAGGAAGAAGTTTGTGTCCACAGATGCTGAGAAGCAGGAGGTAGGCCATGCCATGCAGGGCCACAGAGGAAAGCACCAGGGTCAGCAGGAGGCAGAGGGAGTGAGGAGAAAGTGTGGTCAAGGCAAGGCAGGCTAACCAGGCTTAGGATTGCCTGGTTTGAATAATTTCAGTGGACTCTGGGGCACAGAGGTTTTCTCCATTTGTCTGGTACCTGGCCCAGAAGTGGTTAGGGCAAATGAATAGAGGCCTGGAGCTTGGTTTTCATATGAAAGTAGGAATCGGCTATCCACGATACAGACAGTCTCCAGGTGTCAAAGCGCTGGAAAATAAAAGGGCACAATAAATACACTAATGACAGTCCATCTCATTATTGATTTTATTTTCTTCTTAGCGTTTCTCATATGCTGTGTATTCAGATATTCTTCTATGTGCCTCTTCAAGATTTAGCTGGGCACTTTTTTTTTTTTGTAGTTTTCACCCCTGCCTGCACATTAAGATCACCCAGGGAACTTTTACAAAATTCCATTGCTAGAGACCCACACATAGATATTTGATTCCTCTGGAGTAGAGAATGAGTGTTTTGTTTTTAATTAGGTGACTCTAATGTGCTGCCAGAGTTGAGAATCATTATGCAGCCAATGAATGCATAGCATCTGATAATCAGGAGAAACCAGTTACGGTAATTTCTAAATGTTGATATTAACTCAGAGACAGGCAAAAACGTAGTGACTATTTACATAAATTATATGCATTTAAGAACATTTATTTACTCAGTATTTTAAAATTAAACTTAGGGTGACATTAAAGAAGTATCTATCTTGTATCTAATGCAATGCATTACTCTTTTTTATGCATTTATGAGAGTTAGTTTTCTTAATTGGAGAATTTTATGCATTGCAAGCAGGCATTAACTTAGACTTTTAAAAGTTTTGAGACGTCATCTAAAAATGCCTGATTCATATGAGAGAACTCAGAAAAATGAGAGATGAAATGCTAATGAAACGTTAAGAGTGGAGTTCAAACAGACTCTGAGATGGAAATGAAATTCCTAGATGAAAATGGACGGAGAATATTGAAAAAATAGAAAAACAATTGGAAATGAGAAGGGAAGTAAAATGCTGCTGGAATAATGAAGTGAAAGTACTGGATTCAAATAATGAACATGGTGAAATCAACGTGGACAACTCAGACATAGGAAATATGAATTACAGCTGGGAGCACAGCAAGATATTGGGGGCAAGAGTTAAAACCATCAAATAATACACCAACTGCTATCCTGATGGAGAGGTTTCACTCAACTCACTGTCGGAGGCCCTTCATCCATTATGATTGCTGCTCACAGCCAAATACAAGCTAAGACGCAAGAAACCTGTGGGGAAGTATAGCACAACCTAGAGATGCTCTGCAGTTCAGTGGGACTGAGATGAAGTCACCAGCCAGATCTTAAGAAGATGATGACTGGTTTTATTAAATATTGTGCATAATAAAAGAATTTTAATTGTGTATTCATTACTATTTCATTAGTTGCTTGATATCTGTTAGAACATTGCATGTTAAATCAACTGGAGCTAGTTGGTAATTATTTTGTTTGTTTACTTGTTTTTTTTTGTCTGCTTCCCGCAGCAGACGATAAGCTTTCTGAGAGCACAGAACATAGCAGTATTCTTCCTTTAGCTCCTGCTGCATTATCTGGCATTTGGTGAATGCTCAGGAAATGTGGGCTATAATGTGATGTGGTGCCAATTCCATAGAATATGACTACAGGAGGGTCATAAAATTTTAATGCAAGTAGAAAGAAAAGAGTGTGGAGTTGGGAAGGACGGCATGAATGATCCCAACTGGAGGTTATGGGAAAGGTGTTTCAGGAAGGTGGTAACTGAAATGGGCCCAGGAAGCTTTTGAAAAGCAGAAATTTAAGTGCAAACACTGAGTTTACCATCCTAGCCCCAGTCCAGGGTTCCCCAGAACCACATAATCAGTCAGGGTCAGTGCCCCGTCTCATCCCCTCCCACTGGAATCATCCCATTTTCCTCTTTATGTTTCCTGAATCCAGGATGCCTGGAGGATGCCATGGGTGCAGCTCTCTTATATGAAGGGGGAATTATTTTTATCTGTGATCTTCCTTGCCAATTCCAGTGCATTACTTCTACTTTTCTTACCTGTCTTCCAAAATTGTAAAAGAGATTGCCCTAGAGCTTAACAGTCCCGTGAATACATCCAATGGGTTAACTGTATAATTTTTGTACTTTTTCCTCTCTGTTCCATATGTCTCAGGCACAAGGGCCTCTAGTATTCTGCTAGAAAACAGAAAATAACTTTATCCTGCATGCTTATAAGTAGTGTATATTTCATTATTCTGGGAATTATTCAGGCTTAGCTCACCTACCATTGGTCAAAAGGAGGGAATCACTAAATAATGAATGAGGAGAGAAATGATAACTTAATTCATAATCTTATCTATTACCAAAGATTTTGAAAAACCACTTTTGACATACTGACTTAAATGAGAACATTCTATATTCATAGTTATATGTGTCTCTTATTTCCTAAAAATTTCTATTTCCAGTTTATTATAGAAATCAAAAGTGAAACAAACCAAGTAGCTCTAAGTAAGAATGAAAAAGGATAAAGCAGTCTGAACATGCTCATTGTCGGCCCAGGATAACAACATATAAATATTGCTGTTTTGCATTTTTCCAGCAACCTAAATATGAAGGTATGGAAAACTTAGAGTTAATTAAAAAAAATCTTCTTCCCCCCAACTTCCAAAATTCTTCACACTATATCTGCAGAGACAGTGTGGGGAGGAGATAAAGGTCTCTTTTGGGATTTGCAGTATATATTGGCTCTTAAAATTACAGCCTGGAAGTAGGGGGACTCTACCTTGGCCCTCACCGAGTGGTAATTCTTCACCAGTGAAAAATGTTGAAAGTGGAAACAAATGTGTGTAAACAGTCTCCCCACATCAAAATATAATCAGCTTTTTGCCATTTCCTCTTAAAGGGTGACCTTGTTTTGGGGCTCTGCTTCTTGAATTTAGATCTGAAAGACAATTCTCAGCTTCTAGTTGCCCTTTCTCAATCAATCCAAAAGAGTCATGGAAATAATTATTAGGTTGGATAATTATTTTACAAAATAGAAGGTGCTTTCCTTATCCATTTACATTTCAGTGCTGTTCATTACTTCTCTGAATACTAATCATGGTGTTCAGCCTTGATCACTCATTTTAAGGTAAGGGGTCAACCAAAGGGATGGAAGGAGGCCTCTGAGCATTTGCAATGTAAAAGAAACCTTCCACAGGAGAGTGAAGTAATAAATGCAACCCTGGGGTGATGGGACCTTGCATTTCAGCCAAACATGACGAGGAGAACCATGGATGCATTACTACAGGTTGTTTACTTCTAGAACTGCTACATTAATAGTAAGTCACCAGAGTTATTCTTTAAGGTAGAAATTGTTCTCTAGTTGTGATGTGAGTAAAGAGAGGACAACCTTTTATCAGGATTTGGAAGCATCACAGGATTTCTTACCATCTCATATTTTTTCATTCTCACCCTAGCAAGTCAGAGTGCTGAAGCAAAGTTTTTTCCTTGCTGTTATGATTTCTGTCTTCACCCAAAGTAAGCTGTTTGAGAGACTTCATTTCCTTTTCTAGTTCAGTGTATCTGGCTTCCGGAAGAATTCAGCTCAAATTCTCCCAACAGATGAGGTCGTTTTTTTTTTGTTTTTTTTTGTTTTTTTTCTTTTTAATCACTGGTGACTCTTCATTTTAGAATCTCTTTTCTTGAATGGGGCCATGACTCAGTGCATTAGTCAGTCTATGACCTTACCCCAAGGCCTCCCTTGCTTTTGGAAGTTAAAAAAAAATGTTCAATTGCTGCAAAAATCTGGTATGAGGTACAAGACACAAGGCAGGCTGTGTGAGTCTAGGTTTTTCTGATTTGGGACTTCCTCTAAGTTCTGAAGTTCAGCACCATGAAATATTGACAGTTGCAAAGGTGAGATGATTTTGAACTTAACTTTTGCCTTCTTGGTTGTGACTTGAGGCGAAGTACGGAAGAGAGGGAATTAGCATGCTTAAAAACTGCCATGTGTTTTCACAGGGCTCCTCTTATTTCGTCCTCACAACAACTTTGTTATATAGGTGTTCTTATAATACTCGGTTTACAAGTTGTGGAAACAGAGGCCTGGTGGCAAGTTAAGCCTGTGACCCCTTGACTCCAATCTCTGTATCTTTGCTCTACATCACACTGTTTCTCCCATATTCTGCACAAGGCCCTACAAGCACCATGGGCCTCCTCCCCTTCTCATACTCCTCAAAGGATGCTTTAATTATTTTTTTCTATTTTAAAGTTGTGGCATATGTTATTGGTTATCTACTGATAATCTCTCCCTTGCAGAATTCCCCAATTTTGTTCAAGGTAGCGACATACCCACTTATGAAAATGAATTTCTCATTCTCCTTTGCAGCCAGGAGAGGCCATGTCTATTTTGGACAAGAAGAAATTCACTGAAGTCTATTGGTGATGTTTCCGTGAAATTTATTATTTCCCAGATATTAAGGGACAGATGCTGTCAGCCTTTAACCTTTGATCCTTCCCCTTTCTTTCTGCCTTGATAGAGACTTTTCCTCAACTCATATGGTGCAGCAGCCGTCTTATCAACACAAAGATAAAAGTGACACATTAAGAGTTACTGAGTGGAAAGAAAAAAGGTGCCTGAATCTTATGGCATTATAGAGCTACCATACCATCCTTGGAATCACCTACTTTTGGATTTCTTAATATAAAGGACAATAATTTCAGTTGGGTTTCTGTTATATGCAGCCAAATACAATTCTGAGCTATCTTTGTAATTAAATTAAAAGTACTCTGTAATAAGTTATTGCTGAGAGTCAGTAAACAAGAGACTGATAGGGCTGGAACAATAGGAATCTTAAATGCTATGAGAAAATATTGTGACATCAGAGGTCCAGTTATCAACTGCTGTGTAACAAATGATCCTGAACTGTGTGGCATAAGGAGTCACATTTTATTATGCTGGTAAATTCTCAAGAATTTGTCAGAGAAACAGAGAGGACATGAGGAGAGCGGTGGGGCAGGATACAGTATCTGGGCTCAGCTTGGAAAACTCAGGTGATGTCTTGAAGACTGTGAGCTGGAATCATCTGAAGGCTTGGAGGTCAGTGCTGGCTGCTGGCTTGAGCCTTGGTTGGGGAATCATCCAGAACTACATGTGGCCTTTCCATGTGGTCTCTCTACTTCTTTGCAACATGGTATCTGTGTCCCATGTGCAAGCATCCCAAGTGCTGTATCATCTTTAATGGCCTAGCCTCAAAATTCACAAATCATCACTTGCTCCAGAGTCACAAGCTTGCTGACATGTGAGTGCACGGCACACAGGCTTCTCTTCTTCTGGGAGGGGTGTCAATGTCACAGGAGAAGAGTGTGCAGGATGGGAGAACCTATCATGGCCATCTTGGAAAATACAATCCGCTCAGTCGTTCAACGGAATTTAGCAAACACACCAAGGAATGCTAACCTCTCTTTAGGTTGCTTTGGAAGAGAACAGAAAGAAAAGTCATAAAAAATAGCAAACACAATATTTAGTTACTTTCAGTTTTATATGTTTGTGAAAAAGAGTTAAGATACTAATGAATAACAGCTTCCATTTATTGAGACGTTCCTCTGGGCCAGGCACAATATTAAGCTCTTTACATGCATTGCCACTTTTAATCTTCACAGTACCTATGAGGTAAGAATTACTATTCCCAGCTTACAGATGAGGATCAAATTGATTGAATAACTTTCGTAGTCTCTAGAAGAGCTGCACTGTTATTCAAATCCAAGTCTGCCAGTGTCTGATGCACTTTCTTCTTTCTACTATTTTCCATTCATGTGAACTAGAAACTGCCTGTCCCATCGTCCTGTCCCTTTAGCTGGAGGTGCTCATGACTGACTCCTTCATCCCAACTTACTTGGTCCCGACTCATGGACTCTTTTTTTTTTTTTTTTTTGCTGTACGCGGGTCTCTCACTGTTGTGGCCTCTTCCTTTGCGGAGCACAGGCTCCGGATGCGCAGGCTCAGCGGCCATGGCTCACGGGCCCAGCTGCTCTGCGGCATGCGGGATCTTCCCGGACCGGGCCACGAACCCGTGTCCCCTGCATCGGCAGGCGGACTCTCAACCACTGTGCCACCAGGGAAGCCCCCAAACTCATGGACTCTTATTCTTCCAGCTTTGCCCCTGGCTTTTTATAGCCTCAGCTGCCTGCAGGTGGGCCCCTTCATCTTGGACCTTATGTCTTGGGATTTCCAGCTCTGACCATTCCCCATTATTCCATATCTTCATTTGCCTCATGTGGGAAAGTCTTACTCAGCTATCCCAGCTGGGAGGTCTCTGCTTTGCCCTTTCTCCCTCCTCCTTTTTGGAGAGGAATTTAGACAGAGGTAATTGACTGACAAAGGGAACCTTGTTTGAAAATTGGCAGCTTGTATTTTCCTGTTCACTTATAAAGAAGTCAAGTGTCTTCCATGCAATGGTATGGTTTCAGTGCCAAGCAGTGGGAACAGGCTTAAGAAGCAGCTGGATGTATAGGTTTAAAATTGTTGGAAAAGTTATTAGGTGAGTGCTTCTCAAACTTTTATTTATTTATTTATTTATTTATTATTTTTTACATCTTTATTGGAGTATAATTGCTTTACAATGGTGTGTTAGTTTCTGCTTTATAACAAAGTGAATCAGTTATACATATACATATGTTCCCATATCTCTTCCCTCTTGCATCTCTCTCCCTCCCACCCTCGCTATCCCACCCCTCTAGGTGGTCACAAAGCACAGAGCTGATCTCCCTGTGCTATGCGGCTGCTTCCCACTAGCTATCTATTTTACGTTTGGTAGTGTTCGTGCCCCGGTCCGGGAAGATCCTACATGCCACAGAGTGGCTAGGCCCGTGTACCATGGCTGCTGAGCCTGTGTGTCCAGAGCCTGTGCTCCGCAATGGGAGAGGCCACAACAGTGAGAGGCTTGCGTACCGCAAACAAAACAAAACAAAACAAAAACATAGAGACTCAAACTTTTAAATGCATATGAATCACCTGGAGATTGTGTTAAAATACAGATTGGAGTGCACACATTAGGTTTGCAAGGAGTCTGAGATTCTGCATTTCTAACCAGTCAGTGCTGCATGTCCTTGGACCACACATTGAGTTGCCAGGCTCTAGGGCAGCAGTTCTCAGCCTTGGCTGTACATTGCACTTGGAGAGCTTTAAAAAAGACTGACACCTGCTCACAACCCCAGAAATTCTGATCTAACTTATCTGAATGTGGCCTGGGCATTAGGATTTTGAAACCTTCTCCAGGTAATTCTAATGTGTCACTGAAGTTGAAAACCACTCTTCTAGAGGGCTGTATTCATTCACTCATGGAACAATTTAATATGTACCTATTGTGTTCCAGGCTCAGTAGTGAGGTGCTAGGGAGAAAAAAAAATGCAAAAGAAAGATTCAGACTCTAGAAGGAGAAACAAATAATAAATAGGAAAACAAACTCCTAATAAGATGTCTTAATTCAGTTTAAAGAAACAATGTGATTTCATGTATAAAGCACAATCTCAATCGAAAGAAAACCGGTTCTGAAAGTGTTAATGGTAGGCTTCTATATATTTTTGGTGAACTTATAAATTGTACTAATACTTTAAGAGTTATAAGATTGTCCATATCCTTGGATGCAATGGCTTCCCTATTAAGAACTTTTTCGAAGAGGAAAGAGAAGACAGAAGGGTGAAACTATTCATTGACACATAATTGAAAACAACTTAATAGGGAAATAGAAAATTAGTTATGACTCAAAAACTCATTGAAGTTTTGTGCACCTATCAGAGTGTATGCTCCATGTGACCAAAGGCCACGTCTAATTTTTCATTTGCTACAGAGCCAGAATTGAGCCCAGGGCTTGACACATGCCAGGGCCTCAGAGAATAGGTGCTGAGTGAATTAATTAAAAGCAATGATTCAATAGAGTATGAAGATGTGCACAGATATTTATGCTGTGGTATTTTAGTTACAATTGGAATTCTCATGGTTTTGATGGTGTTAAGACTTTTGGTGGGGCTTATGTTATCATAACTGTTCTAGAGAGGAAATCTAAAGCCAGTTAAAAATTTAATAAAATTTTATGTCATTTAGAAAATTTTATTTGAAGATTCTATCTGTGATTTTTTCCAACGTCTTTCTAATATAGATCTCTATCATCAACTCATCATAGAATTCAGAGCCAAGGATGTATTTGCCTGCAGACTACAAGTGTCTTACAGGCCATACTGGACTGTCCTCTTCATATCCATGGCACTCAACTCAGTGCGGAGTGTATGGAGAGCATGCAATAATCTCTTTAAACAAGCAGCTGGTGAAACGGAGGGACTTAACATATTTCTTTTCATCAGATGTGAGAATTGTGCAACCTAAGATTCCTTTTCACTTCATATCTGCTGGGAAGCTCTCTGAGGCCACTTTCACACTCTACCAGGGTACTCGAGTCACCTTAGGTGCTTGGGTTATGTCTGTTTTCTTTAAATATTTTTATTCTGTTCTAAAATTATCCAGGTTTTTTTTGTTTATTTGTTTTATTTTTAAGCACCCTCACATCCTTCTTTAATCATTCATAAATGGGGATGTTGAGAAAACTAGAAAACCCACTGGGCATGTGGAAAACAACAAGAGAAACAGTATTATTGGAATGCATACAGTCATGTTTATTGTTATTTACTCTTGTTTCCTTACTCCATTATGATTATTAAATGCTTATAAAAGGTAAATAAAATTATTCTATTCATCCATTTTCCTTTTTCTAGGTAAGGCCATATGTAATTTTTAATGTTGATGACTCTGTTTTTATATCCAAGACAGAGGTTTTCAATTTGATGACACCAAACTGTGATCAAAGCATTTTCATTTCTAATTTAGCATAGTATTTTTCATGTGTCCTGAGTCCAGGAACAGGAGGATTTTCACTAGGAAGTTCAGTGAAATCTGTCCCTCTTCAATTCTTTAAGAATGGAATGGTTTAGCTAAATAATAATGAGTTAATCCTTATAGAGCCCTTACTACATGCTCTCATTCTCATTAAAGCACTTTTCATCCATTAATTCATTGAATCTTCATGGCAACCCTATGAAATAAGTGCTATTAATGTGCCCATTTTATAGCTAAGGAAGCAAGCATAGAAAGATTAAGTATCTTACCTAGTTTATATCACTTGATGGCAAAGCAGGTTTTGAACCAAGGCAATCTGACTTCAAAGTTCGTGGTCTTAATCACAGCAAAATGCTGCCTAATAGAACTACTAAAAATCTTAGACAAATAAGGGTGGACTCAAATAGACATAAATAGATCTAGGAGAAGATGGCGGAAGAGTAAGACGCGGAGATCACCTTCCTCCCCACAAATACATCAGAAATACATCTACACGTGGAACAACTCCTACAGAACACCTACTGAAAGCTGGCAGAAGACCTCATACCTCCCAAAAGGCAAGAAACTCCCCACGTACATGGGTAGGGCAGAAGAAAAAAGAATAAACAGAGACAAAAGGATAGGGACGGCACCTGCACCAGTGGGAGGGAGCTGTGAAGGAGGAAAGGTTTCCATACACTAGGAAGCCCCTTCGTGGGTGGAGACTGTGGGTGGTGGAGGGGGAAAGCTTCGGAGCCACGGAAGAGAGCACAGCAACAGGGGTGTGGAGGGCAAAGCAGAGAGATTCTCTCACAGAGGATCGGTGCCGACCGGCACTCAAGAGGCTTCTCTGCTCCCCCGCCGGGGCGGGCAGGGCTGGGATCTGAGGCTCGGGCTTTGGTCGGAGCACAGGGAGAGGACTGGGGTTGGCTGCATGAACACAGCCTGCAGGGGGTTAGTACACCACGGCTACCCGGGAGGGAGTCCGGGGAAAAGTCTGGACCTGCTGAAGAGGCAAGAGACTTTTTCTTCCCTCTTTGTTTCCTGGTGCGCGAGGAGAGGGGATTAAGAGCGCTGCTTAAAGGAGCTGAAGAGACTGGCGCGAGCCGCGGCTATCGGCGCGGACCTCAGAGCCGGGCATGGGATGCTAAGGTTGCTGCTGCCGCCACCAAGAAGCCTGTGTGCAAGCACAGGTCACTCTCCACACCTCCCTTCCGGGGAGCCTGTGCAGCCTGCCACTTCCAGGGTCCCGGAATCCAGGGACAGCTTCCCCAGGAGAACGCACTGCGCGCCTCAGGATGGTGCAACGTCACACTAGCCTCTGCCGCCGCATGCTCGCCCCGCATCGTGCCCCTCCCTCCCCCCCGGCCTGATTGAGCCAGAGCCCCCGAATCAGCGGCTCCTTTAACCCCATCCTGTCTGAACGAAGAACAGACTCCCTCCAGCGAACTATACGCAGAGGCAGGGCCAAATCCAAAGCTTAGCCCTGGGAGCTGTGTGAAAAAGAAGAGAAAGGGAAATCTCTCCCAGCAGCCTCAGGAGCAGTGGATTAAATCTCCACAAACAACTTGATGTACCCTGCATCTGTGGAATACCTGAATAGACAACGAATCATCCCAAATTGAGGAGGTGGAATTTGAGAGCAAGATTTATTATTATTTCCCCTTTTCCTCTTTTTGTGAGTGTGTATGTGTAGGCTTCTCTGTGAGATTTTGTCTGTATAGCTTTGCTTTTACCATTTGTCCTAGGGTACCATCCGTCTTTTTTTTTTTTTTCCTTAATAATTATTTTTGTTTTATTTTAATAACTTTATTTTATTTTACCTTACTTTATTTTATTTCTTTATCCTCTTTCATTCTAATTTATCTCCCTTTTATTTTGAGCCGTGTGGATGAAAGGCTCTTGGTGCTCCAGCCAGGAGTCAGGGCTCTGCCTCTGAGGTGGGAGAGCCAACTTCAGGTCACTGGTCCACAGGAGACTTCCCAGCTCCACGTAATATCAAACAGCGAAAATCTCCCAGAGATCTCCATCTCAACACCGACACCCAGCTTCACTCAATGACCAGCAAGCTACAGTGCTGGACACCCTATGCCAAACAATTAGCAAGACAGGAACACAACCCCACCCATTAGCAGAGAGGCTGCCTAAAATAATAATAAGTCCATGGACACCCCAAAACACACCACCAGATGTGGACCTGCCCACCAGAAACACAAGATCCAGCCTCATCCACCAGAACACAGGCACTAGTCCCCTCCACCAGGAAGCCTACACAACCCACTGAACCAACTTTAGCCACTGGAGACAGACACCAAAAACAACGGGAACTATGAACATGCAGCCTGAAAAAGGAGACACCAAACACAGTAAGATAAGCAAAATGAGAAGACAGAAAAACACACAGCAGATGAAGGAGCAAGATAAAAACACACCAGACCTAACAAATGAATAGGAAATGGGCAGTCTACCTGAAAAAGAATTCAGGATAATGATAGTAAAGATGATGCAAAATCTTGGAAATAGAAAGGAGAAAATGCAAGAAACATTTAACAAGGACCTAGAAGAACTAAAGATGAAACAAGCAACAATGAACAACACAATAAATGAAATTGAAAATACTCTCGATGGGATCAATAGCAGAATAACTGAGGCAGAAGAACGGATAAGTGACCTGGAAGATAAAATAGTGGAAATAACTACTGCAGAACAGAATAAAGAAAAAAGAATGAAAAGAATTGGGGACAGTCTCAGAGACCTCTGGGACAACATTAAACACACC
This sequence comes from Orcinus orca, assembly GCF_937001465.1. Lineage (NCBI taxonomy): Eukaryota > Metazoa > Chordata > Mammalia > Artiodactyla > Delphinidae > Orcinus > Orcinus orca. The sequence goes on from NC_064560.1 coordinate 72,048,095, forward strand.
AACATTTGAATTATAGAGGTTTCAGAAGAAGAAGAGAAAAGAAAGGGACTGAGAAAATATTTGAAGAGATTATAGTTGAAAACTTCCCTAATATGGGAAAGGAAATAGTTAATCAAATCCAGGAAGCACAGACTCCCATACAGGATAAATCCAAGGAGAAACACGCCAAGACACATATTAATCAAACTGTCAAAAATTAAATACAAAGAAAACATATTAAAAGCAGCAAGGGAAAAACAACAAAAAACACACAAGGGAATCCCCATAAGGTTAACAGCTGAAATTTCAGCAGAAACTCTGCAAGCCAGAAGGGACTGGCAGGATATTTAAAGTGATGAAGGAGAAAAACCTACAGCCAAGATTACTCTACCCAGCAAGGATCTCATTCAGATTTGATGGAGAAATTAAAACCTTTACAGACAAGCAAAAGCTGACACAGTTCAGCACCACCAAACCAGCTTTACAAAAATGCTAAAGGATCTTCTCTAGGAAAGAAACACAAGAGAAGGAAAAGACCTACAATAACAAACCCAAAACAATTAAGAAAATGGGAATAGGAACATACATATCGATAATTACTTTAAATGTCAATAGACTAAATGTTCCCACCAAAAGGCACAGACTGGCTGAATGGAAACAAAAACAATACCCATATATATGCTGTCTACAAGAGACCCACTTCAGACCTAGAGACACATACAGAATGAAAGTGAAGGGATGGAGAAAGATATTCCAAGGAAATGGAAACCAAAAGAAAGCTGGAGTAGCAATTCTCATATCAGAAAAAATAGACTTTAAAATAAAGACTATTAGAAGAGACAAAGAAGGACACTACATAATGATCAAGGGATTGATCCAAGAGGAAGATATAACAATTGTAAATATTTATGCACCCAACATTGGAGCACCTCAGTACATAAGGCAAATACTAACAGCCATAAAAGGAGATATCAACAGTAACACATTCATAGTAGGGGACTTTAACACCCACTTTCACCCATGGACAGATCATCCAAAATGAAAATAAATAAGGAAACACAAGCTTTAAATGATACATTAAACAAGATGGACTTAATTGATATTTATAGGACACTCCATCCAAAAATAACAGAATACACATTTTTCTCAAGTGCTCATAGAACATTCTCCAGAATAGATCATATCTTGGGTCACAAATCAAGCCTTGGTAAATTTAAGAAAATTGAAATTGTATCAAGTATCTTTTCTGACCACAACGCTATGAGACTAGATATCAATTATAGGAAAAGATCTGTAAAAAATAAAAACACATGGAGGCTAAACAATACACTACTTAATAACAAAGTGATCACTGAAGAAATCAAAGTGGAAATCAAAAAATACCTAGAAACAAATAACAATGGAGACACAACAACCCAAAACCTATGGGATGCAGCAAAAGGGGTTCTAAGCAGGAAGTTCATAGCAATACAATCCTACCTTAAGAAACAGGAAACATCTCAAATAAACAACCGAACCTTGCACCTACAGCAATTAGAGAAAGAAGAACAAAAAAACCCCAAAGCTAGCAGAAGGAAAGAAATCATAAAGATCAGATCGGAAATAAATGAAAAAGAAATGAAGGAAACAATAGCAAAGATCAATAAACTAAAAGCTGGTTCTTTGAGAAGATAAACAAAATTGTTAAACCATTAGCCAGACTCATCAAGAAAAAAAGGGAGAAGAGTGAAATCAATAGAATTAGAAATGGAAAAAGGAGAAGTAACAACTGACACTGCAGAAATACAAAAGATCATGAGATATTACTACAAGCAACTCTATGCCAATAAAATGGACAACCTGGAAGAAATGGCCAAATTCTTAGAAATGCACAACCTGCCAAGGCTGAATCAGGAAGAAATAGAAAATATGAACAGACCAATCACAAGCACTGAAATTGAAACTGTGATTAAATATCTTCCAACAAACAAAAGCCCAGGACCAGATGGCTTTACAGGCGAATTCTATCAAACATTTAGAGAAGAGCTAACACCTATCCTTCTCAAACTCTTCGAAAATATAGCAGAGGGAGGAACACTCACAAACTCATTCTACGAGGCCACCATTACCCTGATACCAAAACCAGACAAGGATGTCACAAACAAAGAAAACTACAGGCCAATATCACTGATGGACTTAGATGCAAAAATCCTCAACAAAATACTAGCAAACAGAATCCAACAGCACATTAAAAGGATCATACACCATGATCAAGTGGGGTTTATTCCAGGAATGCAAGGATTCTTCAATATACGCAAAGCAATCAATGTGATACACCATATTAACAAATTGAAGGAAAAAAAGCATATGGTCATCTCAATAGATGCAGAGAAAGCGTTTGACAAAATTCAGCACCCATTTATGATAAAAACCCTTCAGAAAGTAGGCATAGAGGGAACTTTCCTCAACATAATAAAGGCCATATATGACAAACCCACAGCCAACATCGTCCTCAATGGTATAAAACTGAAAGCATTTCCACTGAGATCAGGAGCAAGACATCATTGCCCACTCTCACCACTCTTATTCAACATAGTTTTGGAAGTTTTAGCCACAGCAATCAGAGAAGAAAAGGAAATAAAAGGAATCCAAATCAGAAAAGAAGAAGTAAAGCTGTCACTGTTTGCAGATGACATGATACTATACATAGCGAATCCTAAAGATGGTAACAGAAAACTACTAGATCTAATCAATGAATGTGATAAAGTAGCAGGACACAAAATTAATGCACAGAAATCTCTGGCATTCCTATGCACTAATGATGAAAAATCTGAAAGTGAAATCAAGAAAACACTCCCATTTACCATTGCAACAAAAAGAATAAAATATCTGGGAATAAACCTACCTAAGGAGACAAAAGACCTGTATGCAGAAAATTATAAGACACTGATGAAAGAAATTAAAGATGATACAAATAGATGGAGAGATATACCATGTTCCTGGATTGGAAGAATCAACCTTGTGAAAATGACTCTACTACCCAAAGCAATCTACAGATTCAGTGCAATCCCTATCAAACTACCAATGGCATTTTTCACAGAACTAGAACAAAAAATTTCACAATTTGTATGGAAACACAAAAGACCCTGAATAGCCAAAGCAACCTTGAGAACAAAAAACAGAGCTGGAGGAATCAGGCTCCCTGACTTCAGACTATACTACATAGCTACAGTAATCAAGACAGTATGGTACTGGCACAAAAACAGAAAGATAGATCAATGGAACAGGATAGAAAGCCCAGAGATAAACCCACGCACATATGGACACCTTATCTTTGATAAAGGAGGCAGGAATGTACAGTGGAGAAAGGACAGCCTCTTCAATAAGTGGTGCTGGGAAAACTGGACAGGTACATGTAAAAGTATGAGATTAGATCACTCCCTAACACCATGCACAAAAATAAGCTCAAAATGGATTAATGACCTAAATGTAAGGCCAGAAACTATCAAACTCTTAGAGGAAAACATAGGCAGAACACTCTATGACATAAATCACAGCAAGATCCTTTTCGACCCACCTCCTAGAGAAATGGAAATAAAAACCAAAATAAACAAATGGGACCTAATGAAACTTCAAAGCTTTTGCACAGCAAAGGAAACCATAAACAAGATGAAAAGACAACCCTCAGAATGGGAGAAAATATTTTCAAATGAAGCAACTGACAAAGGATTAATCTCCAAAATTTATAAGCAACTCATGCAGCTCAATAACAAAAAAACAAACAACTCAATCCAAAAATGGGCAGAAGACCTAAATAGACATTTCTCCAAAGAAGATGTACAGACTGCCAACAAACACATGAAAGAATGCTCAACATCATTAATTATTAGAGATATGCAAATCAAAACTACAATGAGATATCATCTCACACCAGTCAGAATGGCCATCATCAAAAAATCTAGAAACAATAAATGCTGGAGAGGGTGTGGATAAAAGGGAACACTCTTGCAGTGCTGTTGGGAATGTGAATTGGTATAGCCACTATGGAGAACAGTATGGAGGTTCCTTAAAAAACTACAAATAAAACTACCATATGACCCAACAATCCCACTACTGGGCATATACCCTGAGAAAACCATAATTCAAAAAAAGTCATGTACCAAAATATTCATTGCAGCTCTATTTACAATAACCCAGAGATGGAAACAACCTAAGTGTCCATCATTAGATGAATGGATAAAGAAGATGTGGCACATATACACAATGGAATATAACTCAGCCATAAAAAGAAACGAAACTGAGCTATTTGTGTGAGGTGGATGGACCTAGAATCTGTCATACAGAGTAAAGTAAGTCAGAAAGAGAAAGACAAATACCGTATGCTAACACATATATTTGGAATTTAAGAAAAAAAAAATGTCATGAAGAACCTAGGTGTAAGACAGGAATAAAGACACAGACCTACTAGAGAATGGACTTGAGGATACAGGGAGGGGGAAGGGTAAACTGTGACAAAGCGAGAGAGAGGCATGGACATATATACACTACCAAACGTAAGGTAGGTAGCTTGTGAGAAGCAGCCGCATAGCACAGGGAGATCAACTTAGTGATTTGTGACCACCTAGAGAAGTGGGATAGGGAGGGTTGGAGGGAGGGAGATGCAGGAGGGAAGAGATATGGGAACATATATATATGTATAGCTGATTCACTGTGTTGTAAAGTGGAAACTAACACACCATTGTGAAGCAATTATACTCCACTAAAGATGTAAAAAAAAACAAGAAAAAAAAGTGTAATCAAAAAATAACCACATAACATTAAATTTATGATCATAACCAATTAAAAATATACATAAATATTTGCAGAGAGAACAAGACGAATGCATTCCTAATAGGATGACTTATATCAAATTTATCCTATTAATTATGAGATAAACCATAAAAAAAAACCCCAGTAAATGGTATTCTTTTCACTTGATGAAATGAGAGAGCTGAGGCTCAGAGACATTTAGGACCTGCTTCAGGTCACACAGCTACTTAGCAGGAGACTCAAGACTAGAGCCCTACGACCTTGTGCTTGGCCTCAGCTCATTGGAGACACATGTAAATTAAGAGCCACAGTGCAAGAGACGTCTTGATTCTTAATCCTGAGCTCTTTCTGTGCCTTTCACACTTTCCTGCTTTGCATACAAAAGATCACCTGCCTGAGCCAACTGAATACTTCTTCTAAAAAAAAAATGTGAAATTTGTGTTTCTTTATACATAAGGCCTATATATTTCCCTTACAAAAGAGTACATGCCTGGTGGTAAATAGTTAAAAAAGAAAGCATGAATTAAAAAAAAAAAAAAAAAAAAAACATCCGACCATCCCTATAAGGCCTTCTCATTGCTATAATGATATCAGTTGCAACAAGTCCAAGGCCCGACCTCATTACAAGGGTTTAATTGCATTGTTACACAGTCTCACTTCTCCTTTCTGGCCTCTTTCTCTTTATGACAGCTTTGGAAAGAAATTTCAGCTCAGGGTCAAAGGAAATTAATTACTGCTTTCTTAATCTGTGCTCATATACATTTAGAAAACTTTGGGCTTTCTACCAATATATTCTTGTCTCCTATTTGTATGGACTCAAACTTATAAAAGTAACACCTCAGACCTTTGTAAAAAAACAGTGCACAGAAGCACTCAAACAGCACATATTTAATAAGTGTGGATCACATCCCAAGAAAGTGCCAGGTGTAGAAGAGAAATTCCTGCTATTTAGCAAAGATTGCAATGCTTTAAAAGTTGAGAATTATCTTACATAGAAAATTGCATCGAATAATTACACTAAAGGCTATTAAACTGGAGTGTTAATAATGGTAATCTAGTAATGCCAGTAAAAAAGAATGATCTAAGATAAAAGGACCATTAGTGGGTATATCAATTGGCAAAAGAATGAGGTAGGTACAGATTTAAACATGGCTTTCTGTGGAGCATATCTACCTGTACGTAAGAATTAGGTTTAAGAATTAGGAGGAATTGATCATTTTCATCATTGCACTAAAATTCTAAAATGTCCCTTCTTTTCCTTTCTTATTTCTTCATTGACCAGAGAGATGCCTAATCAATGGATGTAAGTAAAAGAATGTGAAGATTAAAGAATTGGAAGCCTGTGTTCTATAGGTAATCAACAAATATAAATGTTAAATCAGGGAGGGATGACTCCAAAGACCTCTACCTGGATGTGTCTCTTGCCTATCAAGGGTACCTTTTAAGACCTGGTAATGGCAGGACATCAGGAGATCTACATTCTGTGGCAATCCTGGGGCTAGCGAGCCATAGGGTTGTGTGGGTCCTTTACCTATTTGAAGAACCTTTACTTCCCTTTTCCACATGAAACAGTGGGGCTAGATAATCTCTAAAGCACCTTCAAACTTTAAGATCCTCTGTGCTCATTAGTTTCAGATAATTACAGCAGCTAACATAGGAAGTAGTATTTATAATGCAGGGATTGAGCATGACTTCTGGGGTCAGTCAGCCTGGGTTCTCATCTCTGGTTCATCACTTACAGATTGGATGACTTTGGGCAAGTTTCTCAGTCTTCCTTTGTCTCATTTTCCTCCTATGTCACACAACCACACAGCAGAGTTGTTGCAAAAATCACAATGTCACAAATTCCCGTCATTTATTGAGCACCTAACTAGCTAGGATTTATTGGTCTCCAGCTAGATAAGTCCATGCCATGGCATAGATACATGATGATAATTTGTGGATGGTGCACCAGAGTAAAGGATGAGGCAGCTTCTGTCAGAGGCAGACCCTCTGGGGGCTCCCAATTCCTGATCTTCAAAGCCTGAGCGCTGTGGGGATGAATAACTCCAGTACATCTGTAGCAAACTCATCACTAACTGGTGCCTCCTATGCACCAGGCACGATTTATTTGTTGGGATACCAAAGTGAACGAAACAGAAAATTTCCTACATCCTAATAGAAGCAGACAATAGGCAAAAGAACAAATTGATATGATAATGCCAGATAGTGATAGACACTAGGTAGACAAAGCAGAATAAAGGAAAGAGAGCAGTGGTGGGCTCTCTGGGAATGTGACATTCTAATGATAGTTTGAGTGAAGGGATGGAATAAGCTAAAGTTCTGGAAGAAGTGTATTGTAGTTAGAGGGAACAGGGTTTAAACTGCTGAAGGAACCACAAGAAAAAACATGAAGCTGTACATGAGAGTGAAGCAGAGAATGGTAAGGGATGAAGTTGTAGTTGTTCAATGCACATGTAGTCAGAACATGTAGGGTTTGGCAGCTTCTGGTAAGAAGTTTATTTTAAATGCAATGGAAAGACAGTAGAGAGTTTTGAGCCGTAGAATGATGTGGGCTGAGTTATGTTTTTAAAAGAGCATTTGAGTGCTGCTGTTTGGAGAATAGACTGTAATGGTCAAGAGAGGAAGCAGAGACAGCTATCAAAGTTGATGCCCATGGTCCAGGTTTGTGTAGGCTGTTAGTAGTGGGTGTGGAAAGAAGTGGCTGGATTTAGGAAATGTTTTGAAAGGGATGGAGAAGAAGTGGAATTGGAATATGAGAAGGGAGAAGTCCGAGTGATTTTTACATTTTTGGCCTAAAACTAGATGAATACTAACTGAGATGTGGAGGTCTGAGGGCAGAGTGAGTTTGAGGTAAGGTCTGAGATATCTATTAGACTTCCAAATGGAAATATTAAGTCAGCAGTTGGATATACAAATCTGGGAGAGAGAAGAAGACAAAAATGGATATGTGAATTTTGGAATCTATTTTCGTAGTATTTAAACCAGAAAACAGAATGAAAGACACTAATGGAAAGTGAAGATAAAAAAGAAAAGAAGGGGAAAAGGGACTAATATTTGTTTCATTTCTGCTAATCGTTAAGCATTATGCTTATATAGATGATTTTACTTATGAGTAGATGCAACTAGCCCCATTTAGATTGAGGACATGGAGACTCAAAGATATTAAGTAGCTCAGAGTCATGCAGAAAGTAAATAGAATAACTGGAATTCAATCCCTTATCTTCTTGAGTTCTAATGTATGTAACAACTTAGTCCACAGGTAAAATAGCTTTGGACCAGTAGTGATGGTGGTATGCGTTGGACAAGGCACATTGTGGAAGCAGTTAAGGACAACACAGAGATTTGAAGCTTGAGCAACCAACAAAATGGTGAAAACTCAAACTGGAGAAGTCAATGCTTTGCCTGTAATCAAAGAAGAGAACTTTATGTTTATCTTTAAATCACCTTGCCAAGATACGAACTGATACAGTCATGGCAAGATGGAAAGGAGTACTGTGTATGAAATGTGCACATGGTGATGATGTGTCATGCAGATGAATTAGGACTTGCTGATAGCTGATGCTTGGCTTCACTGATGCTTGTCCTATATAGGATCCTTGGAATTGCCCATTCTGAAGGCAGAGGCTAAATTCCTGCAGCAAAGAGTGTCCCATGGCTCAGTGATAACTTTTTATGATTCATAAGGAGATCCAAAACTTTGAAGAAAAGTCCATCTAGCTTGGTTTCAGAGGACATTTCCAACACTTCAGAGTAATCCTGGTAAAACCTGGATAAAATGACTTGTTTACTGGTATGCTACGCTTTCTGTGTTAGCATAAGGTTGTTCAATGCACAAACACATCGTGACTCTGTATACTATTCATCAGCTGAATTCCTATTGCTCACATTTGATTTAGTCCCCTGGTGGCACCTATGTTTCATGGTGTTGCATCCTACTAATGTGTCTCCCCAGCTGACATTGCAACCTGATATCTTTATATTACTTGCTTGATTATTTAAAGCTGTGCTGTCCAGTATGGTAGCCCCTAGCCATATGTGGCTATTTAAATATAAATTAATTAAAGTTAAATATAATTTAAAATTCTATCCCTTGGGTTTCCCTGGTGGCGCAGTGGTTGAGAGTCCACCTGCCGATGCAGGGGACACGGGTTTGTGCCCCGGTCCAGGAAGATCCCACATGCCGCGGAGCGGCTGGGCCCGTGAGCCATGGCCGCTGAGCCTGCGCGTCCGGAGCCTGTGCTCCGCAACGGGAGAGGCCACAACAGTGAGAGGCCCTCGTACCAAAAAAAAAAATAATAATAATAATAAAATTTAAAAAAAAATAAAATAAAATAAAAAATTCTATCCCTTGGTCGCACAACCCCCATTTCAAATACTCAGTAGCGACATGTGGCTAGTGCCTACCGTTTTGGATGGAGCATGTATGGAATATTTCCATTGTTCCAGAAAGTTCTATTGGACAGCTCTGTTTCAAGCTCAGTGTTCTGCTTATCTACATATCCTCTGTTTTGTAAATATATCAACTCTACAAGAACTTAGTTCTTTGTGGCAGTTGATCCAAAGACCTCCTCCTAATCCTCTAGCACACACGTCTGCCCCAATGATCAAAGCTCAGTTGGTAATGTCATTCAGAATAACCAGGAATAAAAAAGTAGCAGTCAATAGTAGTCAACTTTAAGAGCTGATGAAGACTGAGCAAGGGGAAAGTGGCTCTCCAGTGGAGCTAAATGAGCATGTGAAGGCAGAGTGATTGCATAGATAGGAGGAAAATCTATAATAGTCATAACATGATCATTACATTGGTATAAGCAGGAGAATCTTATTTGATTTTTAACTGATAACCTTGAACTAGATGGAAAAAATGTGGTGTTGGCCCAAGGGAGTGCAAAGGAATCATTTAAATCTTGGAAATATATGAGTGGTTAATATGGGTCAATGAATTTTAAGGCTGATTTGCCTGGACTCATGCTCTACAGCAACACCCCTCTTCTGCACTCCATCCCTCACCTTTCTACCCAGGTCAAAGCTGTCTTAACAAACATCCAGATGCCAGCCCCTCTGAAACCTACTCTTTCTCATACCCTAAGCACAGTCACTTGCATAATGATGTTAAGCTGATGCATTGGCTGAAATTTCCAGCCCATCTTCAATTCTCACAAATTTGAGATCAATTATAAACCACCCTAAACTACCAGCCTAGACTTAATATTTTAAGATTCTCATCTGTGGAAGAACCAAAATATGAAACAAGATTGATTGATTTAGAAGTGAGTTTCATGGTGATAAATGGAGAATTCTTACATAATTTTTTTTTCACAAAAAAATCAATCTCTACAATGAAATTAATAGATTCTGAAATAGGGGATGCTTTTAGAAATGTAAATGAAATTTTGGTTGAAAACTTTTTTGAGGCAATTCTTTTTAGCTGGGCTTATCTCATTGCATATGATGTGGAATTATTTTATCTCAGCTATTATTATTATTATTGTTGTTAGCACTTATTGTCACTGATTCTGCACTAGTGAGGCACCTAAGGCCCAGAGAAGTCACTACTCCAAGGTTACATCCCCAGTAAGTGGCAGATGAGGTAGCTCACTACCTCTCTGTTAGAATATTTTTCCTTATTTTGTAGAAAGTTAAAATCAGGATAAAGGGTAGAGTGACCTGAAGAACACTCAGAGAAATTCACATTTTTGAACAAATATGTTGATGTGTTAGAATGAAATCATGAGAGAAGTACAGTTGTAAAGCAAGCTAGTGTTTCCTTACCTGTCAGAAAGCAAAGCACACTCATCAGAAATATATTAAACATATTTAAATAGAAAGTACCAGTTTTTCAGCACTGGATACTTAGGTGGATATCCTTGCAACTTATTTTTTAGTGTTCTTAAGAAGTAATTTTAAAAAATTTGTATAGGTTACATTGAGCAGTGGTCTACTGTTAACGCCAAGAACAGGAAATACTCAGAATAGGAGAGGGAAGAATAAATAGTTCAAACTTAGAAAAGTATTAGTTCCTTTCATTGCATTTTCCCTAACACTACTCTTTCTGCCCCCCGCCATCACCCACACTCTCCTCCATGGGTCCATGGCTAATAGCTGTTTCCTAGTCCCCTGGGTTCTCTTCTCTAGAAGCACCACTCATCTGTGAACTCCTCCGCGCCACCTTTGTGTGTCCAGCATGCGCTATCCCACCAGGCACATAGTAGAATCTCAATAATTACTTGAGGAGTAAATAGATAATTCAACATCGCTTATTATCATTAGGGATAAATAATGAACCCTACTCAAAGTTGGTTTTGATCATATGAGTGGCAATAGATCAACTGATACATCCAGGAATCATGAAAATTTCCCAGTCATGTAGGGGAGTGCCTGATATCTGGAGTCAGTGCTTTGAGGCTCTCTTCTTGCTTCTGGTACTCACCCTGCAGGAAGCAGGTCTCTTTGCAAGGCTGACTTATCAAACACTTGTCAGGGATGCCAGAATTAAGTCACAATGGTATATTACAAAACCCTATTGCATAACGTCTCTTACCATCTCTCTCTCACTAAACACAGGCTTTTGCTTGTTTGTTTACTTTTTGGTTTTTCTTTTCTCTTCCTTTTTGTTATCTGAAAGGGCCTGCAGTGCAAAATGAAGAACTATTCATCCAACTAGGGCGGTCTGACCAGGTTAAACACTTGGGTTAAGCAATGCAATTCTATCTACCTGCAGTGTAATTTTCCAGTTTGCAGTGTTGCAAGATATCCAGAATTTCACTAAGGCCTTTGACCTAGGAAGAAACTCCAGTGCTTATATGAATTTCGGTACCAAAAGATTGTACTTAATAAGAAGCCAATAAGAAATATATTCAGATTAGAAAATAAGAATTTGAATGACAACACCTGGCTTTAAAATAATGAAAAAAGCTAGCAAATAAATAGTAAATAAAAATCGTAGGGTGATGGAACTGGTGACTGCCTTACAAATAACTTCACAAATGAAACGCTGAGACTGCTTCAGAGTGAGCTTAGAAATAGAATCCAGGTCTTTGGACTTCACTTGTAGTGCATTTCCTACTGCTTATATGTAGGCTTAAGATTTTTCTCCTTTTTCAAGTCAATTTTGGGTAACTCTTGTTTATTAATATAGCCAGTTTCATCCAGAAATCTCTCTTGGGTTTAAGAAACAGTGAATACAATATCTTCTACTGATGAAAACCAATTACAGTTAGAGTTTCTCTTAAGGCTCTCTTTATTTTTATAACAATATATGATTTGAAATCATACATTGAAATGTGTGATTTGCTGCTTTTGGGTTTCCACCTAGAGCCACATTTGAAGTTAGGTGTCCAAGAACTGGAGCCAGTGAAGAGATACCCTTTATTTGTGAAGAAAGACCCATGACTTCAATGAAGGTTTAAGGGACTGAGCTGAACAGAGGTTAAGGTGCTGAGAATTTCTCAGTCCCCATAGGAAGACTATATAGAAAGACGATTAACTAAGAGTTAAAACCTACACATAAAGTAACACATCAAACAGTCACGAATAACTCATAAAGAAGAAAAGGAAAGTAGGTTTTTCAACACAAATTGCTTATGCTATTAAGTATTAAAAATATGAGAAGTCAGGAAACTTACAATTTAATTGAGGAAACAAAGAAAGAACAGAAAGAAGCATCTTATAAATGAGTTCCAAAGTTAAATGCAAAATAATTATTTTTATTTATTTATTTTTTTTAAGATACGTGGACCTCTCACTGCTGCGGCCTTTCCCGCTGCGGAGCACAGGTTCCGGACGCGCAGGCTCAGCGGCCATGGCTCACGGGCCCAGCCGCTCCGCGGCATGTGGGATCTTCCCGAACCGGGGCATGAACCCGTGTCCCCTGCATCGGCTGGCGGACTCTCAACCACTATGCCAGCAGGGAAGCCCTATTTTTATTTTTTCACACTTCGAATCTTTGAAATCAGTTTGTGTCTTGTAATTTAAAAATTAATTACCAGCCTGTTTTCTTTCTTAGTGATAGATAAAATAATGGCTTACTTTATAATCAGTGGTCTCTTAGGTTTACTTAAGGAAAATTTTAATGTTTTTGATTTTACGTATGAAAGAAATATCAGTATAAAACGTGTATTTAGGAAAGAAAAGGAATAGAGAAAAGTATATATTGAATTTTTTTACTGAATGATTGAAGAACACGCATTCTTTTAAAATTATACAGGACATATGAATCAAAACTGTCGAAGTTCAGAGCAAGACAGAAAGTGTCAGTAAATAGTAAATAATGAATATCACATAGAACATGTTCTCTGACTGTTACAATGCTATAAAGACAAATAAGGAAAAATAGTCAAACAGCTCCCCATATTTGGATATGTAAACACTCCTTTAATAATTCATGGGGCAAAGAAGAAAACATAGAGAAAGTTAAAATATATTTAGTTGTAAACACTAAAATAGTAAAGAGCAAATTATATGGGCTGTAGATAAGGCAGTACTTAGGGGAAAATATATAGCCATAAATGTTTGCATTATAAAGAATAAATGCTGAAAATTATTTAGCCAAGCATTTAGCTAAACAATCTAGAGAAAAAAACAGATTTAAAAAATAGCAGGAAGGAAAGGTAGAATTAGAAATTAATGAAATAGCAAACCAGAAAAATAAAATTAGTAAAATAGTAAATTAGACTTTATTAATATTGATTGAGGAAAAAAGTGAACCTGTAATAAGAAATACAGTATAGAATTAATATAGATGGAAAAAAATTGGAACATGATATAGAGCTGAGCAACAGGCTCATACATACATTAAAACATGACACATAACAAAGGTAATATGGTAGATTAGTGGAGGAAAAAAGGAAAATTCAAAATATGGTACTGAATCAGCTAGGGATTTTTGTGAAAAAAGTTAAATAAGATCCTCATAAGTTCCCTGATAATGCCAATCTTGCTAGTCTCAAGACCACACCTTAAGAATCACTGCCCTAGAGAACTGGTCCCACATGTGCCCAGGGAGACAAACATAAGAATATTCATTGCTTTGATTGTAACAGTAAGCAATTGGAAGCAACCTCAGTGTCCACCACTGGGAGAATGAACAGATGAGTAAATTGTGAGTCACACTTAAATAGCAGTTACAACTAATCAGCTGGATCTAAACAAAATGTTGATTGGCAAATGTGTACAATATGATACAATTTTAATAAAGTTTAAATGCATGCAAAATCATACTATTGTTTGTAAATGTATAGGTATATTTGAAGTATAAGTAAAAATATAAAAATATTATAGGAAAAATATAAGAAGTTGCATGGTAATAAGAGACCAATTCCAGGCCAGTGTTTACCTCTGGGAAGGGAAGAGATAATAATAAAATCCAGAAGAAACACATGAGGGACATCAGCTGTACCTGTGATGTTTTATTTATATATTTTTGTTGAAGAAAAGACCTGAAGCAAATGGAAAAATGACAAGATTTGCTGAGTACACAGATGTTTGTTATATCATTTTCTAATTATTTTTCTATTTTAAATATTTCATAATAACACTCATTTAAAAGGAGATAGAGATACTAGCTGAACTCAGAAAGCTGATAGCTGTCACAGACAGAACACTGGGTTGGATGAATTTTTCATATGACTTGATATTGAGTTTCTTTCATCCTAAAATGTCAAGCAAAAGCAAGAAAAAATAATAAAGCCAGGTGTTTCAGAGAAAGACTGGGCTTCTAATCAGTTCGGAGTATATAATGATTACAATAATTTTATATTTTATATTTAATTAATATTCTATATATTTATACTCTATTTTCATATATATGTATATTTCATATTTTTAAGCTCATTTAATGCCCTCAACAACTCAGGAACAAGCAGAAGGGAAGTTATCATCCCCATTTTACATTTGAGGAAACTGAGGCTCAGGGAGGCTAAGCTATCAAATAGCTAAATTAACGCTTTAGCCAGGGGCAGCCACCTGGTTCTGCTAACATCGGTATCTGTCCTTGCTTGCAGACATCCAGGAGAAGCAGGAGCTTTATCCATAGATGTTCTAATCAATCTTATTCCAACTTAGAGATAAAATTTTTTCCTCCAGATTTTGACTCTAACAAAAACTCAAGGGATTCCTTGTTTATTAAATTGCCTTCAGCCAGTGAGCTGTTCTGTGGACATAAAGCTCTTGGGTTTTCTAGGAGAAACTCCTGGAGGCAGATGGGTAAAGCCTAGATTTTGCAGTCTGTGTGGCCTGTTTTCAAGTCCACATTCCATCACTCACTAGCTGTGTAAAGTGGGAGATTTTATCAGCATTGAGGAGTCTCCGTTTTATCTGTAAAGAAGGGCCATCTCACTGGTGAAGATTGCAGGGCCTACTGTGTGTGCAGGGTGCAGCTCAATAAGTGAGTACTATGTGTTTAATAATTACTACTTTTATTTGTTGAGATACTGATGACTTTATGAAATTTATTCTCTTTCTCTCTCACCTCCTCCTCTATGAGCTCTATCAAATTCAATATCTAATGCACTGGAAAGTAAACGTGGAAGTCCATGTCTCATTAGAGTCTGCCCTCTGTATCTGCATACTGTCTCATTTTACATTAGTGACTGGAGCATCCATGGATTTTGGTATCCATCCTGGAACAATCCCCCTCCATAACAAGGATGACTGTAGTTGGTTTCTGTCAAGTCAGAATGGAGGAAGAAGATGGGAAGAGGAACGGGAGAGGGGGAGAGAGAGAAAGAGGATTTCATTTTTGAAATTTCTGAAAATTTTTTATTCTGCAAAATACTTGAATAATTACAAAGTAAAATTAATGGCACAATATGAATGCAGGCTGTTCATAAATATTTATTTAAAAAATCTGACCTTTGTTTAGACTGTTTCTTTGAAAGAAACAATGTAATTAAAAAAAAAAAACTAGGCTGGTACTTTCATATAATCATTGCTGTGATTTTGGTGTAATGCAAATTACTTGTAAATTGCCACAAACACTAAGAATTTTCTGGTTTCTTAAGTACTGATATTTTATTTTAAAATGTCATATAGGTAAGAAGACTCAAGAAAGTGGAGCTTTGGGCTTCCCTGGTGGCGCAGTGGTTGAGAGTCCGCCTGCCGATGCAGGGGACACGGGTTCGTGTCCCGGTCCGGGAAGATCCCACATGCCGCGGAGCGGCTAGGCCCCGTGAGCCATGGACACTGAGCCTGCGCCTCCGGAGCCTGTGCTCTGCAATGGGAGCGGCCACACAGTGAGAGGCCTAAGAAAGTAGAGCTTCTAGAAAGTGTCGGTAAATGTGGCAGTTCTACCAGTTCATTGAACTTTTTGCTTATGTCTTTTCCTGGAAATAATAAATTTGGAAAAAGAAGCTGTAATAAATAATGGTTAGGTTTAATTTGAAGCATCAATAACAAATAGTATTTAATAATGGCCTTTGGATAGGGCTGCTGTGAACTGAAGTAAGTATTTCACTAAGGAGGCTTTTGAAAAGGCGGGTGAATGGAGATTGCAGTGTAACGGTTGGTGCCCTCTCCAATTTCCCGTTAGTTTTAGGAGAGGTTCTGGGCATTGATCTGCTGCATACTCATTTCTAAACGAATGAAGCCAGGCTTTCCACTTCTGGATCTTTGCTTATGCTGGTTCCTCTGCCTGCCAAGCTCTACTCCTGCCACCTCTGCCCCTTCTCCCTGGAGAATCTAACTCAACAGTTAGGGAACTAATTTAGAATGTTTTTTTTTTTTTTAATTGAAGTATAGTTAATGTACAATATTGTGTTAGTTTCTGGTGTACAGCAAAGTGATTCAGATTTTTTCCCATTATAGGTTATTACAAGATATTGAATATAGTTCCCTGTGCTATACAGCAGGACCTTGTTGTTTATGTATTTTATATATAGTAGTTTGTATCTGTTAATCTCAAATTCCTAATTTATCTCTTCCGCCCTTTCCCCTTTGGTAACCATAAGTTTGTTTTCTATGTCTGTGAGTCTATTTCAGTTTTGTAAATAAGTTCATTTGTATCACTTTTTAGATTCCACATATAAATGATATCATATGATGTTTGTGTCTGTCTGACTTACTTCACTTAGGATGATAATCTGTAGGTCCATCCCTGTTGCTGCAAATGGCATTATTTCATTCTTTTTTATGGCTTAGTAATATTCCATTATACATATATTCACCACATCTTCTTTATCCATTTGTCAATGGACATTTAGGTAGCTTCCATATCTTGGCTATTGTAAATAGTGCTGCTATGAACATTGGGGTGCATGTATCTTTTCACAAATTATGGTTTTCTCTGGATATATGCCCAGGAGTGGTATTGTTGGATCATATGATAACTCTATTTTTTGTTTTTTAAGGAATCTTCATACAGTTTTTTAGGAATTTCTTGAATAAACTCCAGCCCCCAATAGTACTGATGAATTTCCACTCTGTTGCAATAATAATAACAATCGTATAATAATAATACATTTTTATTAAATATTTTTATATGCAAAGCATTGGTCTAAGCACTTTATATAACCTAACTCACTTAATCTTCACAACAAGTCCTTGAGGAAGGAATTATTATAATACTAAAGGAGTCAGGGCATGACTTCAGATTACTTTACTCAGCTTCTATACTCATACATATCATTATCTCTCCAATAGAGTTTCTCCAATTATATCCAGTATAATACTACTGTTTCCCAAGATGTCAACAGTTAAATCTGAACAATAAAAGGGAAAAATAAGTTCCTTTCTTTTTTGCAAATAAACTCTTAGAGATTCACAATACATAGTCATAATTTCAAGGCCCTGAGAAGTCCTATACTAAGAAAAGCTGTTTAATTTTGCTTCTTCTAGCATTTCCCCCCAAAATCCATGCCCAGATTTAAACTTTATTTTGTTCTTTTTTCTTCCTCCCTCTTCTCCTTCTCCTTCTCTTCCCCCACTTCCATCCCCCACTTCTAACATACATGGGATAAACATGCTCAAATGCCCACATGTAGTTTTGTACTGATCGATCCATAGTGTAGTTACTTATTTCTACATGTATTTCTTGTATTAGCCTGTGAACTTCTTGAGGGCGAATCTGTGTCTTATTCACTGTTATGCTTTTAGCTCTGTTCACTGTGACATGAAAGTTGTGGGCAAGTTTCTTGTTGGGTTAAGTTTAGGAATGTGTCTGAGACACTGCTTCATCTGAGAAGGGAGACAATTGACATACTGGACTTTGGTAATGGGTTGGTCAATTTGTGCCCCTGCCAGGTCAAAAACATGAAGTATGGCTAAGGTAGACTTGCCCAAAACCAAGATGCTGATGACTTGTGTGAGAGCTTTCCAATAAGAACACATCTAGTTCCATTTTTTGAAGATGCAAAGGAAGGTTTCTGAGATTGAGGTTTTTTTCTCCCTAAAACTGAACTTTTAAGATTAGTGAATGTACAGTTCAAAAGCTCCTTGGAAATACTCTTCTGAGTCAATCATTTCATTGTACATATGAGAAAGTTGAGGCACAGAGAAAAGTAAATGGTGTCACATCATTTGTCAATGGCAGAGTTTGACTAGAATAAACTATCTCACCTGTCAGCAAAACAAACAAAAAAATCCATGGAACTCTGGTCCTAAAGTAAATCCACAGGAATTGAATGACTTTCTTTATGAAGGAGGGCAAAAGCCAGCACAGATGCCTGGGCAAACCATAAGGGTCAGGAGAAAGCTTGGCTGAAAGAGCCATTGATTGTCTGGTCTATAGAATATCCATTTGGCAATCTAAAGGAGTAAGGGTATTTGGCAATTTATTAGCTTATGATACAGACCTGGACACAATGGGAGTGGCCCAATCAGTGACCCAAGACTGGAAACCTTTTGAGACCCAGGACATCAGAAGCCTACATGACAGAATTTCCTGGAAGAAGCTTTTCCAAAATTAATCTTGTTATACAGAAAGGCAGTATAGTATCCTTGGCTGAAGTAGCTTTGATTGGAGAAGATATGCCTGGGAGATTTATTATCTCTTATTCAAAGACTACAAGTAAACCTACAAATGTTTACTCTAAATTAAATTTCATACATTCTCAAATATGAGAAAATCGTTAATATTTGTTGAGCAATTTCTATGTGTTTATATTAACTCACTAAATCTGCACAGTAACTTCACGAAGTTGCTATTATTATTACCCCCGTTCTACAGATGAGGAAACTGAGGTATAGAGAATTAAGTAACCAGCCCAAAGTCATACAGCTAGTAGTTAATGGAGCCAGAATGAAATAATTGCTGGTTTTGTATCTTTTATTTATTTCACATTTCTTATACTCTAATAACTTCTTATACTGTGAGCAACATTTTAGCAGTTTAGATCTGGACTTATATAAGAAGTTTGAGATTGTCATACTGTTCTGCATAGGAGTTTGGGCAATAAAATTATGACACTCTGAAGGGTGGCCAGGAGATGTACAGCCATGGTGTAGTTGCCATAAATGTTAGAAAACTAAACACAGATCTTGGAAGAACAGGAAGAAGAGAAAATCCACACATCTCTTTGACTTGTAAATCTTGCCTCTTGTGGAGTAAAAAAGACAATGAGATGGATATATAAGGTCATGGACTCATTCTTTCATCAAGGTCTCCCCATCTCCCTGAGAGAGCATCTACTATGTGCAAAGTACGTACAAGTCTTAGGCAAGGTGACCGGAATTAATTCATCCCTCAGATGGTTACTATCCAGTAGTCTGCGCACACAAATAAACCCAACAGTCATAACACATGATGGAGTTCAGAGAAAGGAGATTTTAGTTCCAGGGACCTGGGGGACTGATTATATAAGAATAGATCTTTTGGCTGGAATTTGAGGAGCAGGAACTTTGATTTGTAGCAAAAGATATTCCTTGTGTACTAAGGAGAGAACCAAGGTCCAGAGCTGAGAAAGCAATACCATATTTAGAGAATGAAGAGCAGCCCTGCTCAGAGACAGGGCTTGCAGAATGGATGGAGAAGTGATCTCCTAAGTGTGTACCTGAGCAGAGGGTATAGACACCCTGAGCAAAGCTCTTGAAACGCCACATTTAAAGACATTTTAACATCTCTGCAAGGCAGTTTTTAAATGCCTGGCACAAAGTAGGTGCTCAATGAATATTTGTTGACAAAAGGAGTGAATTGCACATTGTAAAAATGTAAAGTGGTTTATAGCATCTCAGGATTGCCTACAAATCAATTAGTCTGAGGTCAAATCGTAAACATAGAACATGTTTGCCCTCAATTCCTGGACCAAACTCCAAACATTAAAATGCTGAACTTACTCTTTGAGAGTGTCCAAGGATGACCTCGGTTACTTGAAGCATGCTCCCTTATGTCTAGCCTATATCTGCTGATATGAACTATCTTTCCTTGGGCTATGCAGGGCCTTTTCTTGTTTGAATTGAAAATGACAATGAGAACTACAAACCCCAGCACCTTAGATTTATCCATATATCCATGAAAGCCTAGCAACCAAGGATATTATATTTATTCGGAAGAAGTAGAACACTTTTAAGGTTCAGAAATATATATATAAAAATTGGGTTCTGAAATGGTCATTTTTTTCCCCCTTAGCTAAGCCATTATAGTGATCAGCCAAGCTTCGGTAAGGTAAATACTTTTGGAAAATAAGTGGAAATTTGCTGCAAATCAGTCCCTTTTGTGCATGGCCGCGGGAGCATGTTGAAATGTTTGGACACTAATACCCATTCATTTTCTTGGCTCCATAAATAAAAGCTGCCAGCTCTGTGGCGGCCGTGAAATGGTATTCTTCAGGGCCCAGCAGGAACCCCCATCCTTATTACCACTGCAGGGGGCAGGACAGGCCCAAAATAGCAAGACAACTAAATCAAGACATTTTCAATGTCTAACAAAATGACTGTGTTTTAGAAAGAACCAAAAGGTTGGAAAAAATTGGACAGCTTTCGTACTTAGTGTAATACCTTTGTTAAAAGAGTTCAGATGGGAAAAAAGGACTCTTTTAAAAATGCATAAGCATATTTCTGAATATCATTTAAAATCTCCAAAGATCTTATGAAACTGTAAATTGGATACACTGATATAAGTCATCAGAGGATTCAAGATGAAGATAGATTACATTTGGGGACCCCAGACCATGGATTATCATGTGGGCCGGCAGAAGAATTGGGCCGGTCTTATGTGTGTAGGTTTCATGAGAGGGGGATCTTCAAAATGAGGTCAGGGAAGATATTGAAGGAATCTAAGCAGCTAGTTTGGCCTGCAAATCTTTCTCAAATTAAGAATTCTTTTTTTTTTTTTTTTTTTAATAAATAGTCTAGTAGCATGTTTTAGCCATTACCCTCTCATTCATCCAAGAGAAAAAATTAACAAAAGTATTTCCTAAGAGTCCTGAAAGCATGGCAGCAAATGGGCTGGAAGGGGACCATTGGAGAAAAGAGTTTGGAAGATGTTTCTGGGTTTTCTTCCTCTCCCTGCCACCCCACCCTGCCAGTTAAGAAGTACTTTTCACCCATTTTGAATAAACAATTAATTCCTTTTGTTGTCATATTATACCCCAGAAGCAAGTATCCAGTCCAGTAACAATTAGTACTGAATTCTTTTGCATGGTTGCAGTGCTACCCAGCTGATATTATTATAATTAAGCATATAAATGTAACTCATAATTCTGACACAAACCAGTCATTTTATGTAGTATAACTCAAAGGGTTTCCTCAAAGTGTAAACACCATAAGACTCTTGCCAAATCCCTGAACGTTAGCATGCCACTCAAATCTAAAGCACAGGTCTTTTGGATTTTTGAAAGTTGATAAATAAAGAGAAAACTCTCCCCCCATCCCCGCCCCTTCCAATCTCATCTTCAGTCTTTTATGACTCAGACTTTAATGAGAGCCATAAACATTACCTTGCCTAATAAAAATTCCAGTATTTCAGAGCTGGCGTAGAGAATGTGAACCACATCTGGTGACAACTGGAGCTAATTAATATCTTTATAGGTGTCTTCCATCCGCTAGAGTTTAAACAGAAATAGTCAGGGGTGCTTACATCAAAGCCTGAGGCAATTGAGGGCTGTTGCTTGCTTTCCAGTCTGAACTGATAACAAGTAGACCAATTTTTATAGGATTGTAAGAGCTAAGTGTGGAGAAGGTTCACGCAGAGAAGCACTTTGCCCCACTCTTCTTGTCGTTCTGTCCTCCTGTCCCTGGTTTTGTCTGCTTTTGGCTAGCCTGGCTAGTTACTTAGACATATGGACAGGCAACAGAGAAAAAAATACAAAAAAGAGGGGGGGAAGTTAACAAATAGCTATGCTTAGATTTAGACAAAGCACACACTGACCCATGCATACCAGACCTTCTTGCTAAGATCTGGAAAAATCTGCTCTGTGAAGCATTTGCTTGTGGCACAGATAAGGTTTATCTAACAAGACCAAGTGAAAATTAAAAAGCATGATGAACTAGCACAACTGGTGCTAATATGTGTTTTGAAGCGTACCAATTGGCCGAGTGCAATGTCACAGCCCTAGGCTAAACATGCAGGTGGTCGAGGGACTTCTTTTTCAAAGGTTACCCTACAAAGAGCATGCCAGCCCTTCTCTGTCAATATGGGCCAGTACCCCGGGAGCTCCCGGACAATCAGAAAATAATGACATCAACCTGACCATGGTTAAGTACATAACATGCTGAAGGTTCACGGATGTGTAGTCTGGAACAATAAAGAAAAAATAAAGACGCTTGCTTGGCGAGCCCCACTGTTATTAGCCATGCTGTGAGATCAAGGAAAGGTATGATACGGACTGCCATTTCAATTGGGACCAGGTTAATCTCTCAATTGGAGGAGAAGAAAATCAACAACAGAAAAGCAGCTCTCAGAATGAACAGAGGGGACAAATGACAATATCTTTATTTGCATAATCTGTGTTTAACCCTTTACTAATAGAGACCACATTTCCTTCAAAAAGCTTAATTTTCTTTAGACTGGTGGACAGAGAGCTCTAACACCTCAAAGTTCAGCCAATGAGCATACTATCTAATATTCATTTAATATGCATTGCTGAGACTTAAGGCTTGGGGGGTGGGTAACTCTAACCGTGTAGATTAAAAGTGACAGGGGTCTCTTAAGGGAAACACTACCGTTGGAATTTATTCTGGCCTGGCTTCCACTGGTGACTTTGTGATCTTCAGAATGTGGCTTAATCTCTCAGCTTTAGCTTCCTTACTTGGAGAAAGGGTGAGATTCAAGTAAGAGAATTGGGAATTAAGTGAGCCTCACACACCAATGTTGTTCGGGAAATTTCTTTAAAAACGCAAAGAGCTGTCTGTGTGCTCAAAAGGAAAACCGAATTGCTCATGGCTAACTCAGATGTAGAGGCAATTCTGTGTGTGTGAGTGTGTGAGAGTGTGTGTGAGTGTGAGAATGTGTGTGAGTGTGTGTGTGAGTGTGTGCACTCTAGAAGGCGAGGGGAATCATGGGAGATGGAGGTAGCAAAGAAATACATGAACTAAAATCTTGCAAGAAGGTGGTCAGTGAAACTGGAATTTCTCGTGAGGAAGGATGCAGTTTTCAGCCCTTGGTGTTTGTTTCTTTGTTTTTGTATTTGTTTTATCATTTCTTGCACCATCTGTGTCCACCTATGTCTTTTACTTCGGAGATAAAAACGGAGGGCAATGAACTTTGCAAATCTAATCTATAATAATTCACATCACCACTTAGAAAAGGAAGCTAGAGAAAGGTGTCTTAAACTTGTTTCTAGTTCAGCAAAGGAGCCTGTCTTCAGGTTCTCGTGCTACTGTTAATTTGTTTCTTTGGTCCTCATGTTATTCTGGATTTATAAAGAGGTGAGTGACTGAAGACAAGTGTACATACAGGTTGTATCATTTTTTGTATCATTAACTGCGGTCACATCTCCACAAAGAAACTGCTTTGAATAATCATGGTGAAGAATTCTTTTTTCCCCAGTTATCTCTTTTTGTTTAATTATAAAATCATTACAGAGAAAAGTTTATTCGAGTAGAAAATAGTTTGCATAATCTTAGCTTCCAGCTCAGGAAGAATAACTGTTTTGACACAGTTGATTCTCTTCTAATTATCTTTGTATTTTTCTCTTTTATAGAGTCAAGATCATGTCATATGTAAATTGTGCTATACTTTTTTCCCCAGTCAATATTACTAGAATTTTTATAAACATATAGGGTTGGCCAAAAAGTTCACTCGGGTTTTTTGTAACCTGAATGAACTTTTTGGCCAACCCAATACTTTTTTTTATTTGACCACCCAACATTTCATCTTCTGAATATTTTGGGTTATAGCAAATGTTTTATTGAATATTAAAATAATACTTTTTTAAAATAATAATTCAATTAAATCATTTTGTTTAAGGCCTTCCCTCATCTGAGATTTTTTCTTAAGATATATTTCTGCTAGAAGGGCAGAGTCAACTCTTTAAAAGCAACAGATTTAAAGATCTTCTTTACTAGAAATCCAAACCAGTTTTACAACAAATGCTAAAGGAACTTCTCTAGGCAGGAAAGAGACCAGCAACTTAAAACAACCTTGTACATATATAGACTCCTATATCAAAACCTCATGGAACAGCAAACCCCAAAACTACAATAGCTACACACACTAAAAGGAAAAAGCAGCCCAAACACAACACTAAGGTTGGTCATCAAACCATAAGAGAAGAGAACAAAGAGGAAGGGAAGAAAAAAGACCTACAAAAACAAACCCAAAACAATTAAGAAAATGGCAATAGGAACCTACATATTGATAATTACCTTAAATGTAAATGGATTAAATGCTCTAACCAAAAGACATAGACTGGGGGAATGTATACAAAAACAAGACCTGTATATATAAATCCTATTTTAAAAGGCACACACACAAGTATTTTTAGCTTTAACTCCAAGAATAGAAAGGAAAATATTGTAGCACTTCAAAAATGCATTTAAACAGGTCTTTCATGCCTAGTAGTCAGAATAGGCAGTATACCAAACAGACAGAAATTAGCCTGTATGAGAATTGTTCACCTCATTACTGGAAAGAGTCTTAGCCAACCTGCGATCCTAGGCAATCTCTGGACATTTGTTTATTGGCACAATTGCCTGAATATTTAATGAAGCTTGTGGTGTAGGAATCTCTTCTACTATACTTATGGTTAGATACATCCCAGAAAACTTCTGGGATTATGAGGGGCTTTATATTTTTTGACTTTTAACTCACAGAGTCATACTTAAGAGTATCTTTGTTTTTGATCCAGTGATCATAGCCTGAGAAAGTAATGGACAAGGCCTGCTTCTCTTGTTCAAGTTTTACTCTGGATTAGCATCTACTGTCCTGCTAAGGTTCTAAGTCTGGAATATTTTCAGCGGCTAAAAACTAACCCTCTGTTATGCAAAGAACCTATAGGAATTTAGATAACTAATAGGTAATTGTAGCCTTAAACCAAGTTTTTCTTAATAAACTGATACCACATTTTATGAGAAAAGTGGTGTATTTGTGAAGATTGATGCAGAATACTTTTGTATTCAAAACGTGTATACTCTCATTTTTATAAATTCCTTCTTAACAAAACAAATATATTTTGTTTGGGTTTTCCAGCATTTCGATTGTCTGAGGTAGCTTTGGCTCCATGTACCAAGGCCAGTTAGATGGTAAAATTACACACTCATGAAACATTTGGCAAGTTTATTCAAGATGGAAGCTGATTTGGGTCATCAGAGTTATGAATACTCCAAAACAAAAAGACTGAACCCCAAGAACTGTAAGATGGGAAAGTAACTCATAAAGAATATGTTTTTCTTTGAAGAAAATAATCATGGCTTAACTGTTTGAATAGTTTCTGTTAAAGCTCCTTTTTAAGAGTATCTGATAATAGATAAAAATGTCACAGTTTAGATCAAAGAAAAGGAAGAAGGATGGTGAGAAAAACTAGAAAGTGAGGCATGAGGAGTACCATTTTGGTTTTTAGAGATAAAATATAAACCCTTAAAAGTTATAAGTTTGTTAAAATAAGTTGAAGCATGGACAATTAACTTGTAGACTATTTGTCTAAGGATTTAAGAAAGAAAAACATGTTGGAATGAAATGATAGAAACAGCTATCATTAGTCAGACTCTCAGTTCCTTTCATTAAAGAACGGATGATGCAAGAGGGAGGAAAAATGGGGATAAATGTATATGTATAGCTGATTCACTTTGTTATACAGCAGAAACTAACACACCATTGTAAAGCAATTATACTCCAATAAAGATGTTTTAAAAAAAGAAAGAATGAGTGACCAGTCTTTTGCTTCTGCCATTGGTGAAAGTCTCATGGGAAACAAAAACTTGAATTTATGAAATCTTTGGCCAATTCTCCTGTTAGAGTAAATTTTTATATTGATATAACTATGGAATCAATTCTTTGAAGGACTCTATAAAGACCAATCTTCAGCACAGTTTAACTCTAATCAAGGATTAGTCCTTAAATGAATTCTCATAGGACTCATATGACTGAAACCTATGTTATTTCATATGGAACTATTATTTCATAGAACTGCCATTAAGTTATTCCATTAAAAGTGACAATCACCCCAAATTAGAAAAGTCTTTGTATTATGAAAGACATAAAATAGATCATGTAGGTTAAAATATCCTCTCTCAGCTTTCTCCTATTTCATTCTCACCAGTTTTCATTGTCAATGTGCTTTTTATTTAAATGAGACCTCAGACAAAGTTTAGTAGTTAAGCCAGCATTTTGCTTCCCTGGCAAATAAACTTGTTTCAAAAATATATTCAGTCCTATCTTATTTCATGCAAAACTTATATATAACTGCAATTTGGTGCTGAGTAATAGGTAGACCACATAGTATCTCTAAAAATTGTATGGAATTCCAGTTAGCAATCTGAAATGGCTCCAGACCATTCTGGCCTGGAGACTTCACAAAATGTGTTTCATCATAAAGCCTTTAGTATTATATATATATATATATATATATATATATATATCTCACAAGCATCTTCTATAATTATATGCACAATTAAATCTACCAGCTGTTTTTAAGTCTGGGTGGGATTAGTAAATAATATTGGTGACTAATATTCCCATTGAATTTGTTATTATTCCAGTTGCAATCTTAAAACATTGTGTGATTTTTTTCTCATTCATTTATTCTTTCCTCAGATATTTATTATTGAGGAGTTCTATTATCACGTTCTACACTGGAGGAACAAAAGTAATTATACTACTATGTCTTCTATTATCCAAGTGGGAATTTTGCTTCATTAACTTAATGAAGAGGTGGGATTAGAGGTGAAAAAAATAAAAAGAGGACCAGAAGAGGAATGAAATTTTATGGAGTATGTACATGTTTTAGAAACTTTATATTCATTGTCATATAATTCTCACAACAGCATTTACACATTGGTATTGTTGCCCTATTTTAGAGATGAAGAAACAAATAATTAAAAAGGTGAGGTCTCTTGTTAGAGATCAGAGTTCCAGTGGCCAAGTTGGAATCCACAAATGTCTGCCTGAATTAAAAATCTTTTGTACCGTTAGCATATTATCTATTAACAAATCACAGATACTACTTGGATTTCTAGGGAATATTGAGCAAAACACATACTGTTCCTTTTCTGCTAATAAGATAATCAAGACTTGAATTTATCTTTCTAACTGGATTCACAGTGACATTCAACATAGCAAATACCGACTGCCTTTCTATACTCTAAAACTTTCTTCCATTGCCACTACCTTGAGCAAGGACACTTGTGTCCCCTGCTACCCTCTACAACATAAATAATACCGCTCCAGAAAAAACATTTCTAAAGTCAGTGTGCACCAAAATCAAGGCCCAGTCGAACTTCTTAAAAACCAGAGAATTTGTCCTCATTTAAGTATCTCCTCTAGTCTCTCTGTAATAACCTGCAGATTTCTATGTATGAGAGGTTAATACAAATGATTAGGAGTTGAATCAATTTTTGTTTCCTCATTCCGCTTTTCATATTGGCAGACTTCCATCTAAGCACAACTTCTGACTTTTAAAGGAAAAGATATGGAGAAAAAAAATCAAAGATGATGGGTTTTATTGCTTTTCATCTTAAATCACCATTTGCAACATATTTTCTTTTCTTTTGAAAGGAAAAATTTGAGGCTGTATACCTAGTTTTAAAAGGATCTGGAAAACCTAATGAACCAAGAACTGAGTGAAACCAAGAATACTGAGAAGAGAATAATCTGTTTATCTGCATCTGCAAGATTCCACAGCTCCCTGGACAAGCCCCCCACAAGAGGCCACCTGTAAGAGTACAAGATCTTCAGCCTCTGGGGGCTATTTTGCCTCTATGCTTTACAGTCAAACAGCCAGTGTGCATTCTGTGCTGTGGTAAATCTGATGATGGCTTTTCTGAAGTCTACACCTGTCTATTAGGAATGGCAACGAGACTCCCAACTCATTCTACATAGGCTACTGCACAGCAGTGGATGTTAATGACTTTGGAGTGTTTTGTCTTTGACAATAAGCTGGAATCTTGACTATGCAATTGACTGCAACTACATAAATTGCTATTTGGAATGAACCTTAATATATACACTTGTGTATATGAATACAGCGAGCTGCACTTTCCCCATATGATCATGGTTGTTAACATTCTACCCATTTTGAGTGAGCAAATTTGAATAAAATGGCTGCGTAATACGTTCTGTGTTAACATCAGCTATTTAAAAAGCCCAAGGATTAAAAGTTAATTCCATCCTTTTAATTCAAGGGACATATAAATGGCATTATGGGTAGAGCCAACTCCTCTTTTATCAGTCCTTTCATGCTGCCTCCTCACTAATTCTTGGTTGTTCAAATGCTACCTACATAATAAAAGCCTTGAGTTAATTTACTAAGATTTTACACCAGTGCAAATGAAAGAAAGGAAAGTGCTAAACAAGGCAATTAGCACTCTGTTTAGTGCACTCCCAAAATAAATGTAGGCAATTTACAATTTGGCAAATGGCACTCTATCCAGATCCAACTCATTTATGCCTAAGGGGGTGGTACAGTTCATTAGGGGGAAAAAGTGTTTATATATATTATGCTATTGAGGCCCAACCCATTTTGTACTCCAGCAACAGATGTGACTCCTCCTGAGGTTTATTAGTGTTTCTTGCAGAAAAATGCCAAACTATTATGCTTTCAAATAAATGTTCCAAAAAGAATGCCTTTTACTATGGAATCTTAGTAGCTAGCTTTACAAGATGGGGGGTATATAAGAGTGTGGAGAGGATGGTTTGCAAAACTTAAGAGTCATGAGTTGGGGTCTCTTTTGTGTCTCTTGAAGCATGCATTTCCACTCTGATTCCAGTTGCTGTGAGACCTGCTGGAACTGTTCATTTGAAGTACTACTGACTGTTTCTTAATTGACAGGAAGGTTGCTCCAAGCCTTTCATGTTTATTCGTTTAAGCCTCTTATTAGTGAAAAAATAATAGATGTTGTTCATGCAGAATCACCACCAACATTAATATTTAAGATGCTAGAACGATAAAGGTTAAACATATGTTTATATTGCTTTTGAACAAAAAGAGCTCTACAAAATAGTTCAGAAAAATAACAATGGGCCAGACTTGGAATAATCGTGCCCCAGTCCGAGTCTCTCATTCTTTGGGAGTTACTCTTTTTTGGGGGGAAGGTGAAATTCCGCTATTTCCCTGTCACTTATTACTGTCATCAGGAATTTGGATTCCTGCTGGAAGGAAAATGTGAAAAGATTGACACCTGAGGAAGGAAGGTGCCATAAAATCTACCAGCTTTCCCTGTATTTTTGTTTATTTCTGAGTCTATATAGTTCCACTCCATGATAAAAAAAAAAAAAAAAAAAGACAAGGCAAGGTAAAAGCATTCTTTTGTGCCCTCTAGCTGCTGGAAGCATACATGGAAAACAAAATTCTCTGATGATTTAATTCACCTAATCTGGCTTGGGAGGAAAAAAAATATTATTCCTATGAGCTAAAGTTTATTTTTCTTTATAAAAAAAATCGAAAGAAATAAAAGTTTAACTTCTTGAATTAATTGCAGTTTCGTTTTTACAAGACAAAACAGAGTAATAATTCAGGAGGGATTCTCAAAAAATGAAACTGGTATTTCACTTCTCTCAAGCAGCTGATTAATAAGACACAGAAAATTTGGACTATGCATTACTTTGACTATTGGTCACTGATTTTAATTCTGTTTCTAAAGGAAGTTGAGTAAGGATTGCCATCCAGAGTGACTCTGGTTTGTTTGTTTGTTTTAGGAATATTGTAGTGGCTTTTAGAACTGATGACAAAGCTAGGATGCATATGTATGTTTATGAAAATGAATGGGGTGTGTGTACTTCATTTATATGTAACCTTCTGCTTTAAGGTCACTCTGCACGGGAATGTTATCTAAATGAGTCCTTCAGAAAATGTTGAATTTGTTTGTGGATGGCAGTCCTGATAGTTTGGGTTACAAGCCTTTAAATCTAGGCTACATTTCAAATATAAAAATCAGCACCAAAGAGGACGACATTTGGTGAAGGTGGAATAAATGGCTTACTTGGGGTCCAATTCCACAAAAGAAAGATCCAAATGCCCAATTTACTACACAATTCATTTGTGGAGAGGAAAGTTCTTGCAGCTTGGCACATGTATGCTGGCCAGAATTGTGGGGAAAAGAAAAAAGAAAAAAAAGAGAGAGAAGTAGTTGGAAATTTGCAGAATTATTTTTTAAAAAGTCTCTCCAGCTTTCCTAAGAAAATGTTTTTCTAAGTGCCCTACATTTTTCCGTGTATCTTGGAGAGCGTGTGAGTGTGGGGGAGGGGCGGACTGGGTGGGAAGGGAGTTGAACTGTTTAATGAGTCAAGGAAATATACCAGAACATTCCCCCCCAACCCCCCTGAAGTGAATGCACAGCTCAGAGGGCTTAGCTGACAGGTCTCCCAGCCATTCCCAGTAACTCCCGTACAGCGGAGAGTTCACCATAAAGGGCTCAGTCTCAACAGATGTTCTAAGTGGCACCTCCTGAGTCGCTCTTGTGTGGTGGAGAAATGCAGAAATCAAGCTAAATCAAATTAGTCAGCAGAGGAAGAAAATAAAGGTCAGGTCCACCAGCATCTGAGTAAACAGCCTATGCCAATATGGCCATCTTCAGTCAGGAACTAATTAAGGGCTGATTGTCCTTCTCAGTGAAACCTCAAAAATGCATGGTGCTGAATTATTAAAAACAACACACACACACACACACACACACACACACACACACAAATACAAAAAAAAACCCCACACTCTGCAGTACGCCAGATGAAAAGACAGGGAACCATAGCATCCAACGGAATTGTGTCTCTTGGATAGAGATAGTCCTTCAATCCCCAGCTTTCTTTGTTTTGATGACAATTTTTCTTCCTTTAAGGGAGCAGAAAGTATGCTCGAAGCCTGTCTTGTGTTACAGCTCCTTTACCTTTGTCTGCCTATCTCAGCTGGTATTTAATTGGTCAGCAATAGGAGGGAAGTCTCCTTTGAGGTAATGAATATTGACTGTTTATGTTGAAATGTCACTGTGAAAAGAAAGCCCAGCACCAAAGAGGGAGAACCCAGTGTGAGCGTCTCAGACACAAAAGAGACACCAGTGAAACAGAGGCATTGAAAAGCAAAGCAGCTGAAATTCAAAGAACAGATGAAACAGAAATGGCCTACATGTGTGGGAATTTTAAGCTAGCCGTTGACAGGTGAAGAAGTCATTATTTTACCTGTTAGAACCAAATGGCATTGTGTGTTTTTCCTAAAATGACACAGAGGCCATGACTCACAGAAGTGTTTTAATTGAGAAACCCTCCTCATCTTTGAAGGAATAATTTTTGTTCCATAAAGGTAAACGGGGCAAACCTAACAGTTAATCATTATATGGATTCTACACCGCAGACAAGGAAAAAGAGAGGAGCTATGTGGCAGGGATAGCCCTCTCGTAAAAGGGTTAGGTTCTGAATTTTCACCAACCTCCGGATCCAAAAAGTTTTGGCCGTGGTAATTAGATATTTTAAGGTAAAAAAGAAAGAAAGGGAGAATGGCCTCACGATGCAAGTAGAATCTGCTAATTAGCTCGGATGGGTTGAAAATGTTATCATTTAATAATTTCGGACATTATATTTTGGTGTATCTTTGTAACTTGACGGTGGCCCTGAGCCGACAGCGGAGAAGGTGTCTCTTTAACCCTTTCGGCTCTGGGCAAGCACATCCACATTTAAGCTGGGTTTGCTGGGAAGCTTGGCTTTATTCACCCACGATGGATTTTATGTCATTGTATGAATCAGATTTTCCATTCTTATATTTCCCCCAAATGGTGACCAGCCGGGTGAGTAATATCAGAAAAAGACAGCAAAGCAGAGAATTTCGAAATGATTTAAATGCGTAGGAAGTTCTAAACGGTGCCAAGTTTTTAAATCTGGGCGGCCTCCTCTCCACCCCCCTTTGGGCCTCAGGACCATTTTGCAAATTCACGATAGCCACAAGTATTGTATTTCTTGCCTTTTTATTGTGTAAAAGAAGGGGGAAGGAAACAAAGAGACAACTATGTAACTATTGAGTCACACTCATGGGAAAAATAAAAAGACTGAAGAATCGAGATAAACAGAAAACTTGAGTTTCTGGTCCCCATGAATAGGCAGTTGTATTTACAGGGTGGCTTTACCATTCACAGATTTAAAGTTCACATATTTGAACTTGATCATCATTGGGACCCCATCATGGCAAATTTCTGAGGCAAGAGCTCATTACCTTTCTCTCCGGATTGCTCTCCAGTGCAGAAAGGGTTCCCTGTTTTTATTGCCCAAGCACTCAATGATGTTTTTTTTTTTTAAAGTCCAATAAATAAAAGATGACATCTTGAGTCACACCCCATATCATGCTTGAACCCTAACCTGTGACACTCACCTAACTCGAACTAACAAGCTGCCTGCCCCAGGAAGAGTGATACTTCTTCATTAGCAAGACCCATTTCACCTTTAAAAACCCTTGGCTTCCTGTTTGCATTAAGCCAGATTGAGATGTCTTGGGTCTCTCAATGACATTTAGGAATCCTCCAGGACAAAAAAGGAAGTCATTACATTTCCAGTTCACCTGCAAAGAAGACGTCATTAAAAGAGGAAGCAGAGGCCATCCCTGGTGGTGCAGTGGTTGAGAGTCCGCCTGCCGATGCAGGGGACACGGGTTCGTGCCCCGGTCCGGGAAGATCCCACATGCCGCGGAGCGGCTGGGCCCGTGAACCATGGCCGCTGAGCCTGCGCGTCCGGAGCCTGCGCTCCGCAATGGGAGAGGCCACAACAGTGAGAGGCCCGCGTACCGCAAAAAAAAAAAAAAAAAAGAGGAAGCAAAATGAAACCCTGTCAACTTGTTAGGGCCCAAAAGGTAATTCTGCCATCAAATATGGAGTGGGGGAATGATACAGAATCCTATTATTACTAACACAAAAGGACCTACCCATGTCAAAGGTGTCCAGTGCCAGAAAAGTTCAGGTGTTGCTAAATTCATTAAGGTGTCAGTCTGAAAAGATGTGATGTCATTCCTGTTGTCCTGCAGGATGAAAATTGGAATCTGCTTGCTCCTGTCAACACACTATCATCTTCATTTCATTTGCTCTGCACCTGATTTGCCATCTGTAAGGGGTTAAGGGCCATGGGGGATGGCTTCTTAAAAGGCTACTAATATTTGACATACATCATTTTAATCTACCCTTTTCATCACCACTCCCTACCACCAAAAAAAAAGTTGTTAAGTCAACACTACTTGTGATAGTTCGCTTGCTAGATTTTTGCTAATGAGGGTGGAAGAGGGACAATAAATGTCTTCTGCTCTTTTATTTATTTTTGTTATTAAAGATAAATGTGCTTCCTTTTCTTCATAAGATTATGTGCTTCCCTATCACTGTGATAAATTTTGATAGGAATTTGACATTTAAATCTGCAGACATTGGAGAAGTTCTCTGCAGCTTCATTTATGAACATTTTCTTCAAATTTTATTTCAATAGGTTCTTTTGAAAATGTGAGGGACTTCGTAAAGGGTGTCTTAATAAACAGGATGCAGACGAAAGCTATGCATTTGACATGATAAAGAATGTTTATTTGGCAACTTTTATGCAAAAGTATTAAGGTGCGTATAGTAGAGAAAGCAAAATATGGAATAAAATAAATCATTTTGTGAATAAAACAAAACACATTTCATATAAATATATCATAAGAAGGTATAACACTTATTTTTTCTAAAGATATGTGTTATAGCTGATGGTTTTAAGGACAGCTACACATTGTAGTAATTTATTTTTTGTAAATTTCAAATTTGAAATAACATACCAGTGTAATCAAATTTCAATGAATTCTGGATTAGTTCAAAAAAGTGAAATTATCATTTTGTAGAGTGCTTTTATACTTAGTTCAAGGCAATATTTATTTGCTTAATTTGTTTTTCAAAGGATGAGTTGGAGTTTTTTGCAATTTTCTTTTAGAAAATTTCAGTGGTCAAACAATGATGGGAAAATGACAAACACCTTTCCCAGCTAAGATCACAGTGTAATTTCTATTAAAATAACTTCAGTGCTTTTCTAGTTTGGGTTCTTCTAAACATTACTATTTATTTTATTTGTAGAGAGGTAGAGCTTAGGAAACATGCCATGTTGTTACTCTCATACCTTTGACACTAATCAAGCATAACATTATTTCGTACATAGGAAAATAATATGGTCACTTTTTAAATAAGTGTATAGGTCCACATTGCTGGTAAATGTGGAATCTGGTTGCCCTCCTTCATGTTTGTTCAGATTATATATCTAAACTCCCCCCATCTACCTCCACTACCATGTCCTACTATCAGTCTCCTTTGCATAGAACAGAAAAGTACTTTCTTAAAGCACAGAAAATAATCCACCTGCAAACAGATATACTGTAATGTTCACTAAACCTTGCCTTTTCCTTTCCCCAACGGTGTCAATTAAAAATCCAAACACTTTCTTAAAACTGTCAGGTCTGCTTTAAAAGGGGGCTTTCCTTGTTTTGAAACATGAAAACTTTTATATTTAAGCAGTCTATTTACATGTTAAAGAAGTCTGAGTGTTAAAAAACGACCATCAATAATATTTGTAAGGTACACATATATGTCCGTGTTAATGTTTCCTGATCCATTAAACACCTTGTTATTTTCACTGCAGCCCTAGACCAAGATGTGATTTTCAGGCCCCAATGTCAAAATCCGTCCTGAATGTCCATGCATGCACTGATATGCTGTGTGTAGACTTTCTATGCAGGAGACATGGAGGGTTGCAAAAATTGAGCTCCAGATAACTGCGGCGGCATGCAGCTGCTGTGGGAATTCGGTAGGGCTTGCCTTCATTGATATATGAAGCACTTAACCTAGTGAGAAGCACAGAGATGCTGGGAAGTCTCCCCCCTGGACGAGTTTTTCAAGTTGATCCTGGTGGTTGTATTGTTGGTCCCTCTGGGTACCAGGCGGGGGGCTCACACGCTGGACTTTCACTTGTAGGAAGAAAGAAAATAAATCTTCGTGCCCCAAAGATGGAACTGCTGAAGCAGAAAGTCGCTGAGGCATTGGAGTCTTGTAAGGAAGACTCTGAGGAAATGGCTTCAGGCTTCAAGCGAGATGCTGAACTCCATCAGCCCTCTCCGGAGACACAGGGGGGCTCAAATAGAAATAGAAAGGATGTGTGTTCGCCCCGAGTTGGCGTGCTTTTTGATCAAGAAAGAGGAAAAAAACAGCTGAAATTGGGGATGGATCTGTATATTGGAAAAATAAATATAACTGAAATGCTTTTTTCTTTATTTACTAGAGTGTGGCTTGTACCCTACTCAGGAAAAATCATGCTCAGATTACCTCAATCATTTTCCAGAAGAGTTGTCATAACTCTTTTGATATGTATCAAAGTTTGCGTAGAGCGCTTTTTGTCTAAAGGTATTACTTGATATTAGTGATTGCTTGATGTTAACACCCCTCAACCTGAAGACTGCCAAAGCATTATGCAGCTAAAATCATTAACAAAATATTTTAGATTACATACCCTAATATAGTCAGTGACTGAATTGCTGTTACTACTTGGGAAGGCAATGCATTTATTGAAAAGATCCATTTTAATGAAGTGATCATTTTAAGACCAAGAATAAAAGGCGCAAGAGCTTTTCACGGTAGCATTCAATGTAAACACAGGCCTTTTTGCTGAATTCCCTTGTCCTCTGAAAGCCTAACCATTGTTTTGGGAGCACCCATTTGTGACACAGGAAGATGAAGGCTTACAAGACCCATATGAGGGTACCTGGCTGCACTATCTCCTAGACTTTGAGATTTAGACTTTATTTTTGGTTCCTACAAAGCCATCCACAATTATGCAAATTCACTGGCTCCATCTCTTCAATATAATAGAAAAGAAAATTGTTTGTGCAGTTAATAATAGTAACAGTGATGATCTCTAATTTTTTTCACTCTGCTTAGAATTTCTAAAACTCTTTTACTTACCCAATTACTTTTCATCAAGAAAAGAATGCTGCTTTCATATTATTTTAAATAGTTCAAACCTGTTTGTACTGTCCTAATGAGGAAGGTACAAAGAAAATATTTTCCTGATGGTGCAAGGAGAAAATTTTTTTTGGTTCTTAAGCTGGACAGGTGAAATAGTTGTAGCAGCTTTTGAAACCCATTTTTCTTTCACTGCAGCCCTGCTCCTAGCAAAGGGCCCAAGAAGAGAACCTTGTAGGTACTGATTTTTTTTTTTTTTCCCACAGTAGAGAAATCTGAGATTTCGAGGAGCGAGAAAGGACTTTCAGGAACATGAAGATTTGATGTTGGCAGGGCATTTTTTGATTCAACCCCCTGTCTATTATAAACCTCATCTTCAGACTTGTCCCCACCAAACCAAACATAGAAAGCAGTCCTCCCGGAAAGCTGTGATATGTAAACAGGGCTCCCCTCAACCAGATTCCTAGAACCTTTGTTGCTCTCTTAATGTGGGTTCATGGGATTGAAGGCAAATTCTACTTACCCTAAATTCTATTACTGAGAACCACAGTAGTGGCCACATTTCCATTCTTATTCAATGGGTAAGGGCGACCAGTTTCTTTGTTTGTTCCTATAAAATGTAGCCACTTGACAGAATGTAGAAGGTCAGCAACGGGGTGATGTGGTAGAACAGTGGCAGAAACCCACAGTGTATCAAGCAGTCCTGATGCTGAAGATGGAGAGAATAGAGAATAAGCCTCAAGTTGTGCTCAGTTATTGCCAGCCCTAAGCTGTGCTTCTGACAATGGCTTTGAGGAGGAAATTATGACATTTGAAAGAATCTCCCAAGCTTTATAAGAAGCATGTGAATATCTATAAATATTGATCCAAAATGAGTGCAATGAATAATTTATAGTGAAATATACTTTCTTTGTCTTTCAGTTTTTAAAGCAGCTTTTTTTTTTCCCTAAAAACTTATGGTTAGACAAGCATATTTTTCCTCTATCATTTTAGAGCCAATTCTTATTTTTAGAAAAAAATGTGTTATTTTCAAAGGATGTTTGAAGTTAGGAGGAAAAAAGAAAATCCCAACAATACACACATTACCAAAATGGAAACATATTGTAGATGTTCTGGTTTCAGGAAAAAATATAACTTGAGATTAAAAAAAAAAGTTCATACAAATTAATTTGTTGTCATAATTTTGTTGTTTTTGATGAGTATTCTCCTTTTGCAGAGTCATTTAAACATCTCTTATGTTTGCTTGAATAAATATAGAGATTTCATTTGTTGCAACTAATGATTCCAACCCAAAATATACCCTTGTGTAATGAGAGGAAAATAAACAGGTGTGCTCAGCATCTTTCACAGTGTGCCTGATGAGGGGGCAGACCATTTGGAAGATGCATTAAATATTCTCAAACCTCACCAGGAGTTGGGCTTTAATTGATCATGATTCAGGGTCTTTTTTGGAATGTCTATCAATATTTTCACAAGGGGTCAACGTGTCTTTCTCTTTCTCTCTGTAACACTAGAAACAGATTCGGAGAAATTAATGCCTCCCAGTTTTCTTGGAAAAGCCATTGGGTGTTTGTTCATTAGGCTAGTAATATGGCTCTAAATCCACTTAGATAAAAGGATTTTATTTTTGTTTCTTCCCTGTTGAGCTTAATGTCTCGTTCATTTTTGTTGTTGCTATTGTTTTTAATTTTTTTAGATTTTTTTGACCTGTGCAATGGAAAGGAAGACAAGAAAGAAAGACTTTATTGAGTCTGGCAGTTGCCTCTTTTGGAAGACTTTGACGATTGTGGGTTTTTACACCACGTCCCAGCACTTTTAGTTCATTTAGTCTTGGACTCACCAATCCAAGGTGTATGTCGTATACACCAGTGATTTGTGAAATATTGTTCAGAAGCACACTGAGTCTGAGGAAATGGAGGGTTCGTTCATATCACCCCAAGGCGCAGAAAGCGGAGAACCTGGGAATACATTCACAAAGCTGCTGGAAGCCTCTGGACCTGAATGTGTAACCCTGACAATGTAACTGTTTTGCTAAATTGGTTTTGGGAGAAATTACATTTATCCCTCTGAGCTTCTGTTTCTCCATCTGATCACTACAGTACTAAGGGGGAGTTCTTTTGAACATGAATTGAAATGATGCAAGTACTTAGTAAGTGTTTCTTAAATCTGAAAAAAAAAAAAAAAAAAGAAGCACATTGAATTCATGTGTCTCCTAAAATCTAGCAACCATGCACGACTATTTTTCTGAAGTCTCCTTGTAACTCTTTAGGTAGACTTAATTTTTTCCAAAGGACAAAAAGGAAATCAGAAAGTTCTACTGATTTGAGTAGACTATAAAACTAAAGTGCTATACAGTGTTTTTCTAGAATAAACAAACAGGCATTGTATTTGTACACCTCGAACTGCCTGCTGGCTCTAAGCTCCGTCTGTTTCCCGGGGACAGTTTTGTGTGCAAGGTGATGGAGTCAGAGGAGAGTTGGGTTCAAATTCAGGCTCTATCCTGGTTGACTGTGAACCTAGGCAAGTAACTCAACCTCTTTCATACTGTTTCTTCATTTGTGAAAGAATAACAATAACAACCGCTATAATAGTAATGCCTGCCTCCTAAAGTTGTTCGGGAGATTGAATGAGAGTGAATATTTGACCTGGTATAGAAAAGCTCCTAAATAAAGGCCTTTCTCTTCCCACCCTGGTCTGAAGCAGTAGCCTCCTAACCATTCTCTAATATTCCCCTTTGATATATATACATAGTAGGGAGAAAGAACCCCCTTAAATGGATATCTGACTATACAACTTCTCTGCTAAAAATCTCTCAGACTCCTAGTTACTCATAGAATGGTTCTAAACTCCTTAATTGATGTTCAAAGTACCCACTACATGTCCCAGTCTTCCTGTCCTGGTCTGTTTCTCTCTCTCATGTACATTGTGTTCCAGGCCAATCAATGCTGTTCCGTCTGAACCCCAGTTTCATTTTACTGCTTCAGCGCTTCTGTGAATTCTCTTAATCTGAATTAATTTCTTGTTCCTCTCTGCTCCCATGGTACTTTGAACATGAAACAGTCTCCCCTGTCTCTCCTACCTGTTGCATTGTAAATTCCTTAGTCCTTTGTATAGAGCCACTCATATCTAGCATGTATGTCATCACCTTCACATTGTGACTGCTCAAATATACCTCTAGGTAGAGCAAGCACATAATTTATCATCTAAACTGGGAAACTTGTCCAAGAAAAATGCTAGACTTGATGAGTGCTGGGTGGTCCATAACTCAGGGGTGGAAATAAGAATGACAACAAATTAACATTACTACTCAGTATTCCAATGGATTTTAAAAAAAATCATTGGATCCACTATTGAAAAATCAGCTTACAAAATATTTCTTCATCATTTCTTAGTTTTGGTTCTGCCTGTCTTTACATTGCTGCTTCTAGGACCGCAATGTTACTCTAGCTCTGTAGATGCTGAGTGACTTTGCTCATTTTTCTCTATCCCACAGACCTGCTAGGGGCATGCTAACAAAAACCTGATTCCCAGCAGTGGGTTGAACTGAAATCTGTGTTTGAGAGATGAAGTAACTGCTTTAATGGTTTAAAAGTTGGGTTGGTAGCATCAGCATGTTCATAGCTGATTGAAATTTAAGTATGTTCACTGTGGTTGTCTGCTGGGAGGGGACTGACTTTGAAAACCATTTGATGACATATTTGATAAATGATTGGATTTCAGAAATGATTAGAGAGTGATTGTTATATTAAGCAAAGTTATGTTTGAGATCCATGCATCAGGCTTTCTTAAAATCTGTAGTCTTTCCTATGTAAATCTTGCTCTTACTAAGAAAGAAATTTTCTAATGTCCTATGCTAATCCCATTATCTTTAATGGATTGATCGTTTCTAACTGCGGAGGCACGAGGGGGGCGGTATCTTACATTAAGACTCTGTTACTTGGATACACTTGTGATAGAATGAAAATGTGACAATTGAACAATGCTATTTGCACCGTATTTATATCATGTCTGCATCCCGTGCACGGATGAATTGTGTGCATGGAGAGTTTGGACATCAAACAACATTCTCATTTTTTTCTTAGCTGTCTGCTTTAACAGAGGCAAACCTAAAGGACATAAATGCCACATCCCTCAGACAATTGTGTGAATATTCTCCCTGGGTCCTTTCCTTCTGGGTTTTGGCCTTGGCTCCTGGTGTTCACAGCATTAAGAGGGTTAAAGGTTCTGGCATGGTGAATTTATTGTTGACATCTCACAGTCCTTAAAGGCAGGATCACTAATGGGTGACCTTGGGGTTTGACCGTTCCAGACCCGAGAAGATCAAGTCTCATCCCCCTCCTGCAAGTGTGGTGACCCCTCTATTCTCACTTTCCCCAGCCTAACCTTTAACTCACTGATATTTGACTAAAATATTAAGCAAACACCTGCTTGGGTCTGTGGTCAAAATCTGTGGACTTGGAGATCTCCCATAATTTCATGTGAATAAGCTGTGGTAATAATCACGAAATGTAGACCAGATCTGTGGACACACTTACAGTAAGTAATGATATTGCTACTGACCACATGCAACACAGATTCTGTAACAATCCGTGTATATGGTGAATCAATGTTAATCAAGTTGACCAGAGTATTAATGAATTGTCTGTGGATCCACTAAGGTTTCTGTTATTTGCATTAACACAACAGTGCAACAATAGTTATTCCCTATTACTGAAGTCTAAAAGTAAGTTTAGGATACCTTAGATTTACCATTGCCAGTAATGCAAAATGCATTAATGTTTAACAGGGGTACCAGCAATTATTTGAATCATTAGATGAAAAAATATTTGGTGAGATCAGCTGAGATGAATTTTGTGCTTTGAGGAAAGGAGGGAGGGATGTTACCTTCAAAATGACTCTGAATAGTTATAGATAAAAAGAAGCAGTGTACTTCGTGTTGCCTTGAATTACTCCACTGATATTTTGTAAAAATAGTTTCACCTGATACGATGAGACGCCCTAAAATGTGAAATCACACCAACAAAAATTTCTACAAAAGACGAAGAGTTTCTTTCCCTATAAAGGTAAAGTGTTATTAAAAAAAGAGGTATTTACTAGGTTTCATTTGTTCAGTGTAAATTGGTAGGGTTTGTCATTATAAATCAAGATAAAATTAAATAAATTAAAAATTAAATTAAACCAAATAGTTAAGATTTAACTATTACTTATCTAAACGTTTTAGAAATAAATTATATGTTTATGACACACGACTTTTACTCCCTCCTTAGGAACCTTTCATTAACTTACAGTTCTGTTTTAGCAAGAGAATAGGAGGACTCCACTCTCCCAGGGCACCTGCAGGCTTCCCAGATGTTCCACACCAAAATGGAATTATATAAGGTGTAGAAGAAACTTCACACTTCATCCCATATTTGCAGCTTTTTTTTTTTGTACTTTATAGTTTTACACTTTTTTTTACTTTTTATGCTTTTACTTTATACTTTTACTTATATACTTTTAGATAAAGTACACTTTATGCTTTTATCTTTATACATAGTATTCACTTCTTTGAATGAAATTAATTAATAGTACTGCAGAATGATACTATGGTAAATCCAGATTTTTTCCTCTGAAAATTGATAGTGTTTTTATCAATATATATTGGACTCTATTTTGTCCCATTTCCTCTTCGATTTGGGCTGAGTTTGTCACTTTTTTCTGATTTTAAATATGTATCATGAAGCAGAGCCATAATTTAAAGCCTGGATGTCTTCACCTCTCTCCACCTGTCCCATACAAAGTATTGTTCATAGTAGCTGCTTTTGCCATTCTCACACCACCACTCCTCTCCCCCAAAACCCTCTAATTCGGACTCATTACTCATTGGCTAGACCAGATGAAGTGAAAACTATCTGCGTCTCCATTTTACAGATGAGGAAACTGAAACAGAAGTCACTCAGCTAGTAACTGGCAGAGCTGAGATTTAAATTCAGGCAATCTGACTCCAGAACCTTTCTCCTAACCACTATGCCAACTGCCTTACCAAAAAAGTAATGACTCTATTGGGAAGGCCACTCAACTTGGTTTCTACCTCTGCTATGAAACCTTATTTTGCCCTGTAAGAGATTCAGTCGGGCATGTGTCAGCTTCCTTGATAAGTTCCTGAGACCGGAAACTGAGCCTCACTCACCTTCACTTTCCCCAAGCACTTAGCATAGTGTCTGGAGCTCAGCTGACATCTAACATATAAAAGAATTAATAAAAAATAATTAAAATGTATATAAATTCTAAAAATAAATTTTTCTAATGCAATGTAAATCATGTATGGTGAACACATTTCCTCATTATGTTTGTGTCTGGGTCTATAGAAGAAATTTAGTTAATTAAAAGTCATTCCTCTATGAAACATCATGGTTACCTTGACCAAAAAAGTAGATGCAAAATCTTGATCTTGATTAATTTGGACAGATCCTTTCGGCATGCCTATGTGTCCTGTTCTGGCATTGATGTTGTCTAACACAACCTGGATAAAGATGTTTATATGGGTCTTTTTGCTTCTGAATCACTCAACCTAAGAATGAAGTAATCTGAAAGCTGCGGGTTGTCATGCCTGAAACATAAATGCCAAATAAGTTAACTTGCTTAATTAAAAAGAGAATGTGCATGGGGGGTGATTAGATAGCACAGTGAAGAATGGATTTCTGATAAATTTTAAGATCTCCCCAGGAAAAAAATAATTTCAACTTGCTCACTTTATTTCATAAGCTCAACCCATAGGTCCTAAGTTTCAAATAAAAAAAGATCTTAGAAGTGATGTGGAAATTATTGGAGGCTTGAGCAAGGGGAGAACAGGGAGGAAAAAGTCGTTGATCCATTCATTTCCTTTTGTTGTAGGCGGTAGTTAAACCATGGTGTCTCTTTCATCATAGTGACTCATTATAAACTGATGGTCTGGCAAAATCCAGAGCCTGAAGAGGGACATTATAAGTTATATGAATGAAGCTTAAAACTCGTGTACTTAAACCCTGTCTTGCTTGCCTCCATGTGAAAACTTTCATATACAAATTTCTGCACCAATATTAGAAAGTGGTTCCTTTTTTCTCAAAGTGTGTTTATTAGTGAAATGACTCAAACAAAAAGATGTTGTGAATTAAATGAAAATGTCTGCTACTAATACTGTAGTAGGAACCTGAACATATCTTTAGCTAGAACTCATCATATTTAGATACCAATATGATTTTGTCTCTGGAAGAAAAGGTATTTAGGTCTATGCCTATGGATGGGGGAAAGAATAGTGTCATTGCTTATTACAAGTGGCTTCAGGAGCATAAAGGGTTCTGAATTTTCAAACTAGAAATTTTTAAAAGAAACCAACAATTGAAAACTTTCTTAGTGGCTACTTATGTATATGTATGTATAGACATATATATATATATATGAGCATCTTTTAAAGGACCATAGCTTAGAGTTTTCAAAGAGAAATTCAATGGTATAGGAAGGATTTGAAAAGAGCATTCCTGAATGGAAAATGTGCATCAGTCAAAAGCATCAATAAATACATCGTTTTCATATGCAAATGAAAATTTCTAAAGTAAAAAGGCATTGTTTTA
Source organism: Orcinus orca (assembly GCF_937001465.1). NCBI lineage: Eukaryota > Metazoa > Chordata > Mammalia > Artiodactyla > Delphinidae > Orcinus > Orcinus orca. Next base: position 72,091,909 of record NC_064560.1, read on the forward strand.
TAAATAGTGAGATAATATTCTTGAAAAAGGTTACCAGTGATTACATAAGTTATCTCCTTCATAAAGAAATTTAGAGCTCACAGTTGCTCTTTTCATTAAAATGGGCTTTACATCCAGACTCATGCTGAAAGCCAAACTCTGAATTTTAATTAGAGATAATAAATAATTATATCACTTAGGAAACTGAAACTATTAAAGACTGCTGATACCATACTACTGTAGTTGAAGGGTGGGTAGCAATACATAAATCACATTAAAGGCAATACGTGGTAGGTGGAAAATTGGTAATAAATGTGGATAAATTCTAAAGCTAACCAGATAAAAAAGGAAATATGCATCGGGCCAGTCACTATTTTGAGTCCATAAGAGTTTCAACTTCTTATTTTAGGATGATTATAAACTTCTCCATCCCCCAAATAATATGGTTACTCTTTTTATTTTTGATGGGGGACTGCGGGGGAAAGGGTAGGGTGAGCTATAATTTATATTTCCTCCAACCAGAAAGAGTAAACTTTTTTTTCCTTCCCCCTGCTTTTTTTTTTTTTTTCCCTTTTTTTTAAAAGAAAGCACATTGACATCTCAAGAGTAATTACCACCCCAGAGTCAAGGGCAAAAAAAAATGGAGAGACAGACTTCCCCAACCTACAGAGCCCAGAGGGACAATCTGATGCAAAGAAAGCAGAGACTTGAACCATTAGAGCCGGGATTGGGGCTGACACTGACCTGCATCGACACCCGGCTTTGTCCCGCCATCTGCACAAATGTGAACTTTGCCTTCCAAACTTGGCTTCTCAATTAACATGTCCAGCTGGGGAGAATTCCATCATTTCCCTAATATCCTTATTGCCACTGGCCTGACATATTAATATTAAAAATATATGTGCACAGATCAAGGATTTTCTTAAGCACTTCTGTTTTTATTGCAGATAATAGGCAGGAGGTGAAAGCAGACACAATATAATTTGAAAAGCATAACCCTGATTAGGCACTGATTGGAACGCTGTTATACCTTACATTTAAAACCTTTTTATTATTAGAACTAGCTGTCAAAACCAGGCTCTGAATTTCCTATGAGATAGATGCAGGGGCAGGCAATGCTTTGCTACTTCAGTGCAAATAAATTTATAGTTCAAAGTGCCATTTTGTTTGAATATGTCCTTAAGTATCAGAGACCTGTCATGTGCATTGCTGAGGTGTTGGTAAAGATGTGTCATCTAGCTTTAATTTGTTCTCTTTTAATGGACACTCATTACTATTCTCAGTTATTGTTCTTTTTTTTTTTAAAGAAGATGTTGGGGGTAGGAGTTTATTAATTAATTTATTTATTTTTGCTGTGTTGCGTCTTCGTTTCTGTGCGAGGGCCTTCTCTAGTTGTGGCAAGCGGGGGCCACTCTTCATCGCGGTGCGCGGGCCTCTCACTATGGCGGCCTCTCTTGTTGCGGAGCACAAGCTCCAGACGCGCAGACTCAGTAGTTGTGGCTCACGGGCCTAGTTGCTCTGCGGCATGTGGGATCCTCCCATACCAGGGCTCGAACCCGTGTCCCCTGCATTAGCAGGCAGATTCTCAACCACTGCGCCACCAGGGAAGCCCGGTTACTGTTCATTTTAATGTGTTATGCACTGACATGGTAAAGAAATAAGACCATAGTATCACTATTTGATGATAAATGGACAATATCTGTGAGTGTGGGGAGATAGAGAAGTTATTACCTCTAATCTTGAAAGGGAAGGAGGTTTTCATATAATCTCAAAAGTAGCAGGGCCATTCGAAGCCTCTTAGATAAAGGCAGGACTTCTGATGCCTACTACCTGGGCTCAAATCCCAGCTCTTCTCAATTACAGCAAATTCTTAACCCTTCTAACCATCAATTTTCTCATCTTTTGAATGGGATAATACCCAGTTTGGTTTCGGTGTTGTTGAGAAGATTAATTGAGATGTTATGTGGAAAGTATCCAGAAAAGTACCTAGTACAGATTAAGCACTCAGTCTTATTAGCTTCCATTTAGGTATTTGGCTGTGTTCTAACAATATCACTAAATTGTTTCCAAAGCTTCTGCTTAAAATACATGTCATGACAAGGAGCTCACTATTTCCTCTGGGGAAACTTTTGCAGTGTTACTTGTTAGAAAGCTCCTTCAGGTATTCTTAGGTGTTTCTTATCTATGTCACCCTTTCACCCCATTCTGTCCTCATCATCTCAGAGTTGCTTCCGGCAGAATATCCAAGAAAAGTAGCAGGAGAGCTGTTACTCTGAGTCCTGTTCCGTTGAATGCTCTCTTCTCTAGGCTAATTCTCCAGGCTTCTCATTTCCTCATATCACCCAGATGAAAGTTCCCCACTATTCAGAACTGCCCAGCCCAACCAAACTCCACAACGGTCCAGAATTTTTCTACAAACTTAGTTGCCTTTAGCAGAAGAGCCTGAACAGTATATTCTTGGTGATGACTCAGGCTTTGCAGTCCATTAGAGCCGGGTTCAAATCTGATCTCCACTACTTCCGAGCTATGTGGCTTAGGCACGTGGGCAAACTTTCTCATCATCATACCCGCTGTCTGTAAGGTAGAGAAGATGTTTCCATCCTTGCTGGTCTGCCATGAGGATGGATGGCAGTTAATGCCCAAGAAAAGTAGGAGGGCATCCAAGCATGAGGGCTATTCCTCTGAGTCACATGCTTTTCATCATTTAGAGCTAGATTCTCCTTTCCATCACGTCTGAACAATGATACGGTTTATCCTATTTACGTCTCAATGATAACAAGATGCATATAGCATAAATTAGCTCTTAGCTTGAAAGGAGATCTTGACCTTCAAATACAGCACATGGTGGAACCATAAGAAAGAACAGCAGAAACTCCAGTAGGCAAACTTTCACTCATAGGGGGATGGTACACAATGTTTTCTGGGCCTGCCCCAAATAAAAGAGGGAGGCAACCAGGGATTGGTGACCGAGGCCACACAGAGGCACTGATTTATGGAGAAAATAAAATCAAAGCTAGGTTGACTGTCCAGTTAAATTGTCGGCCAGAGACCTGGAAATCTGGGTGTAAGTGACTTAGTAGGAGAAAAATCTGGCAGGCAGATTTTAGTGGGTGGGTGTGAGGCCAAGAGAAGGACACACAGCTTGGAGAATTTTTTGAGGTTAGGAGAGTAACTGCAGAAGGCATTTACAGGGAGTCCAGGCAGGAGGTGGAGAGGAAGCTGTTAGGATCACGACCAGGGTGCATGTGATGTCTTCCTGGGTCTGTTTGAAACTCCTCTCACTGACTGACCCTACTGCCTTCCACCAGGGGGAATGTGACCCAGGAAAAGGAAACTAAAGTGAAAACTGAAAATATAAAACATTGGAGCTGAATACTGACTGCTGTCCCAGCTCAGTACACCTATCTCAGTTTTCTGGACACTTCTCCAGTTGGGATATTTGGAATAGCTTGAGGACTCCTATTTATACCAAGCAGTACCCTGTGGGGCTCCTGGGCACAAAAGCCTTTCTGTGTCCCCATTTCTTGATTACAGGAAGTAGGCTTCATTCAGCCTCCATGACCTTCCCAGAGGTCCAATGGGGCAGATTCAAACAGTTGCTAATTAGGGAATGGAGGGGATGCAGAGACAAGGGAGAAATAGTCAAAAAAAAAAAAAAAAAAGTGCAGCCTTGGAGCAGCGTCCTGGTTCCCCCTTAAGAGGTATATTGAATACATAACAGTATCTTTGAGCTGTTTTGCAGATACTGAAACTCCCACCAGGTGGGAGAAGTTAACTGTATGCTGCCCACAAGCAGGTAGACCCCAGACTGGTTGGAACCAGAAGGTCGGTGATGCTCACTCCCACTTATCTCACCACCAACCAATCAGAAGAGTGTCCATGAGCTGATCACGCCCTCTTTGAACCATTACTATAAAACTTCTCACTAACCCCTCCAGGTCAGGACACAGTTTTGAGGGCATTAGCGCACTGTGGCCTCCTTTGCCTGGCAAAGCAATAAAGCTATTCTCTTCTACTTCACCCAAAACTCTGTCTCTGGGATTTAATTCATTGTTGGGGTGCAGAAGCCTAATTCAGCTGCACTATTTCAATATGCAGGGAAACTAGCTATCATATCATTGTTTGGTTCAAAATATAATCACGGACTGTTACTCTAAAGAACATTACTTTTATATGGATCTTAACTCAGTGGGATTCAGTTAGAGTAGTTATTTTTTGTTGTAGTTTTGTTCCTAGTGATGATTTTTTTTATTTTATTATCTGAGGTAATTTGTGTTCTTTCTCCTAGTTTATATTGAAATGTTCATAAAGTTTACATCTTGGTACTTAATTTTTACCTTTTTTCTCTTGTTGAGCACACATCATTTGCATATACGGATATGCTGATCAAGCATAACACGTATGCATACATTTACCTATGGGCATAAGTTATTCAATTTTGCATATATGTGCATCTATCTATCTATCTATCTTTCTACCTATCTATCTAACTATCCATCTACCTATGTATCATCTATACAGAATTTCAGACAGACAGAAATTCTGTTATCCACATTTCAGGAGCAGCTGTGAAAGAAAAAGACAAATTCTCATAAAATAGTTAGAGCCAACTTGTAGTACAGTGGGAGGAAAGGGAGAGAGAGTAGGAAGCAAATATGGGTCAAACACGTGCTATGTGCCATGAATCATGCTAGATGATTTTAACCATATTTCTGTTTCATTCTTACAACAACTTTAAGATGCAGATATTATTATCTTCAGGATGGCAATGAAGAAGCAGACTCTCGGAGGTAAGTAACTCCCTGAAGGTTATTCAGTTTGTCCATGGCAGACCAGGCTTTGAATTCAAGCCCTTCTGACTCTAAAGCTTATTATCTTTCCATGATAGACTACACCTCACTAAGAAAATAAAACAAGTGGTCAGGTATATACAAAACTCCAACCCATAGTAACAAACCCTAACTACTGTCCGTAACAGGCAAGAAATAACTATATATCTATAAGCAGGTGTATCATCTCATATTGACTTTATCCAGCTAAGTGACCTTGAGTAGGTTGATGCCCTTTCAGAGCCCCAATTTCTGTATCTGTAAAATATGAGGTTTGTGCTGAATTATCTCTAATGTCCCTTCACCTCTAATCCTCCATAGCTTTTTCATTATGTCCCGCCATCCCGGCCCCGGCGTGTGTGCCCCTTGTTCCTGAGAGCTCTCTCTGAACACTATGTATGGGTTGCCTCTGTGTGACATGCTGCATCCTGAAATGTAAACCGGAGGAGTTAGCAACACACATAGTTTCATTCCACAATGCCCATTAATGATGCTTAATCAAGACACAATCTGAAAGGTAAACAAACCAACAGCTCCTTTGTTTTTGTGAAGTGAGAACTAAGGGTTATTGATTATTCTTCTGACCCAGGACAGATCTGTATAGATCTGGGGAAGATGGATGGCTCTTTTGATCTGAGAATCAGCCAAGCCTGACAACACAATGTCACTTTAGAACTGTACTATCCGTACAGCACCTGACTGAGCTCGGCCAGCTTCCCCTTCCTCTTCTCCATTCGCTTCCAAAAACTCCAGTCCATTATATTCGCCGCATCACAAGGTGTGTCATAATGAAGAGCTCTGCATTCTCAGCTGGGGCGCCTCTGACCCTTAGGAATTGAAAAAAATAATAGTAAAGGTATTTTTCCAAGCTGTATCATTCATATTTTCAAAGCATCAAAAAAACTGCATTTATTCACAATAATGTGTTCCAAGCTATTTGCTTAACTGTAGCTGATTTGTCTGCACCGAATTAAAACAATACATGACAGACCTGGGAATAATGTACTCAGTGCCACATATTTTAAGAACTCTGTGTTTCATGCAGTCTTGACATCTCCTCCACTCAGTTGCTGGGAGTACTTCCTCAAGGCACGACCCAGACCGATACCTGTCATCGTGGGTGTAAAGGTGGTTTAAAGTTGATCCTGGGTGCTGCAGCCAGGTCTCAGGGATGCTGGGGGTCCTCTAAGAGATCTGTTTATGGTCCCAGAGGCTCTGGGGTTGACTCACATCCTTGAAGAGCTTCACACCCCGACAATATCTGAGCAAGGCAGTCTTTAGGACCAAAACACTTCTGCCTGGATTTGCCTGTTACGTAAAAGAAGGGTTTTGGGGAGGAACACAAGTCATTACCAAAATACTGGTCTGACATCCTAAATATTTACCTGGAGATAGTTAAAAACATCAGCTCTCAGGGCTTCCCTGGCGGCGCAGTGGTTGAGAGTCCGCTTGCCGATGAAGGGGACACGGGTTCCTGCTCCGGTCCGGGAAGACCCCACAGGCCGCGGAGCGGCTGGGCCCGTGAGCTATGGCCGCTGAGCCTGAGCGTCCGGAGCCTGTGCTCTGCAGCGGGAGAGGCCACAGCAACAAACAAACAAACAAACAAACAAACAAAACCCATCAGCTCTCTATTTGTTTGCACAAGGTGCCTTATGGCATTCAACTACTAAGTAGTTGGCCACAATACATACATACATACATTTGTACATTCACATTAGTACATATATATATATATTATAAACACTGTTGGTATTTTTATCCATAATTTCCCCCAGTGTGGTTGTACTTATCTAACAAGAGACTTTACACTGCAATAGTTAATTATCCATAAGAGTTGACCACAAGTTAGCTCAGCTGTGTAGCTAGGAGTTGAGAGAAGTGGGAAGTGGGACTGGAGACTGAAACGGGGAGAGAGTCATTCTCTCATTGGAGAAATATTCCTCTACTGCTTAATGTTGGTTATTTGGGGGAAAGTGTTCGGTTACAGTTGTAAATTATCCTTGATTGCATAGCAGTTGAGTCAGTGACCATGTCATAGACAGAGGCCAGATTATGTACACATGTTCTAGTTGCTGGTCCACTGCCTCTCCTGGCCTGCCATGCTGCTTCTAGGACCTTGAGATAAGTTAAGAGGGGTAGCCCCATGTTAGGGGCACTGTTCAGCTAGCTCAGCAATGGTTCCCCCCTGCCCTGTACCTCTTCTCCCATCCCAGCACATTGGCTGTCATCAGCAGGCCCTCAGAGTTTATTTTAATGACCCCAGGGGGCAGCCATCCAGTGCCCCTAGGCTACCCCGTGCTATCAGTAGGGAATTAATTCCTATCTGAGCCTTGCAGCAGCAGCTTCCTGACAGAGCCCCACCCCTGCCTGTCAGCCTGCCCTGCAGAGGTCAGATGTGATCTCTAAGTGACCAGAGTTAGGTCACTTACAAACATAGAATGTGATACACCTTCCATAAGGCGTCTGGACTAACAGACTGTTTTGTCTATCAGCACAATAGTAGGGAAATGTTTTCAACCTGCAATATGGCCAAACATACTAGTCTGAAGCATATGTTGGGCTGACATGGTTTACAAAGTGGCTTCAGTTTCACCAGGAAGCAAAAGCACCATTCTGCCTTCCAGAATGTTTCTCGTGCACTTCTCTTTGGTCTCTATTTTATTTTTCAGTACTTCCCAAAAGGATTAGAAGTAGCTGCAGTGAACGTACGATAGCAATAAACCATTAACAACAAATGAGTGAGAAAAAAGTTAAGCCAAAGAGGAAGAAGATGAGAACGTTCTATCAAGGCTGAGAAAAGCTACAGTGATAGAGTGTAAAAGTTTTCTGTGAGCTTTCTAATGGCCAAGGCAAAGAGAGAAGCTGGATTAACTCTCTGTAATGAAAAGAAGCCTGTTTGCTTATAAGGAGAGAAATAGTATTTCACTGGCTGTGTTCCATTAAAAAAATAAAAAAAGCAGAATGTGGGAGGCAAATTACATAGAGACATTGGACATTTAATGTCTTTAATATAATTTAAATAATTGTTGCCAGAAAATGGCTGGGTCCATTGGTATCCCACTTATTCAGGGATGACTTTTCATGAGAATAATTAGCTATGTGGTATGGATTTATGGGAGTTGGAAGACCTCTCTGTCCTTTGCCTCCCCCCGACCCCTGCCCTCAATTATTTGATTAAGCTAGACAGTGTTTGCAAACTGTGGCCTCCAGGCCAATGCCAGCCCACCTCTTGTTTTTGTACATAAATTCTTATGGAAACGTTATGGGAAAGAAAGTGGGGCTGGAGAGGATGGTCACATCCCAGGTCTCAGGTGAGTCCTGGGAGAAAAAGAAAAAAGAAGACCCTGACATAGAACTTAGTAGAAAAGAAATGTGTTTATTGAGCTATTACTGTCTGCATTATGTTAGCTGCTAGAGGACATAAAGTGAAAGAAATTAGCCATTCTTTCAGGGTTTTCCAAAACAGTAAGGGATATCAAGTCATGGAATTAAAACTAGAAAATCAGTGTTTGCTGAGTTGTAACACCTCCTGTAAATTCAGTAGAAAACCTAGATGGTAGAAGTTGATTTGGACTAAACCAGTTGGATAAAAGGTATGAAGGACTCAAGGCTAAGCATTATGATTAATAATAGAAATATACTAATAAAATGTGAATATTAATGATTCATATAATCTACCCATTGTAGGAAAATGAATAAGCCCTCTTAGAAATAAATTAAATAATAAATATTATATTTCCCCAAAACGTTTTATTTATGGAGACAATTTGAAAATATGGTAAAGAGCAAAATACTGACTATTCTTTTACATATTCAATTTTTAAACAATGGCTGATCTCATTTTACAATTTTATTAATTCTGCTTCTTGAGGCAAGGATTTTATGGTTCATGTTTTTTTGTTTTCTTCACAGCTGTATCCTCAGGGCCTAGAGCAGTCCCTGGCATAGAGTAGGTACTCAATAAATACTTATTGAACGAAGCAAGACAAGAGTGGGCGTTAGAAGAAAATTCTATGAAATACAAGGTGCCATAGAAATGCACAATGACAATGAGGTCAGATGAGCAGTCCCTTTCCTTGGATGAAAATATACTTTCCAATAATCTCATTTTCTCCAGACAAGTAGCATATATTGGTGTAGACTGGAGAAGGTATTATGAACTGCATTATAGACAGGATAAAAATTGTAGGCTGATGAGCTTAAGTTACTATTTTGTAATTTGGTACTTAATATAGAGGTCTATATATATATTTTTTAAAAAGGAGTTGTACTGAGTTATGAATTTTCATGCTCTGAAATTTTGTGTTCAAAAAGAATTTTTTTTTTAATCTGAGACTTTTTGACTTCATTAACAGTGAAAAGTATAATTAATGGGGTTAAGTTTTGAAATTTCATTCACTCTATTTTTAATCTCCACTTACAAAAATATGAAGTAAAAGCTTTCAACCTTTACCTTTTCATAGGGAGGCAGGGAAATATTATTTGGAAGGGGTCTTAAGGACTGTGCTTATGAGCAACAGGAAATTGATGAACCAAAGTCAAAAAGTATAGATGGTGAAATACTGTGCTCAAGGATGGAGAACAGAAACCAAAGCTGAAAATGTGCTTAAGGCAAACAATGCAATTAACTTGGTACACCCTGCCTACCCCCCACCCCTCCCCCATGACTTAGAAGGCATTCTTTCTTCTTCGTTATGCCCAGTAGGTAGAAAAGAATGGAAGGCACTCACACATAGCAACTAACTAGAGAAGAACTAGAAAAGCAACGTAGATGACCACATGTTGCTCGTACCATTTTGTGATTCAAGTTTTAGAAATTCATTTTATAAAAAAATGCAGAAACTCATTTTTCATTGTTTAAGAGCTAGAAAACCAAAGTCTTCATTCTAGGAATATTTTCCTCAGTGGAAGGCACATAGAAAATAAAAATTATTGTGAAGAAAAAAGTGTATTACAGAGCCCATTTTTCCCCTTAAAGATAAGACATTCATTCAAAAATAACTAACATGCTCGATGGCAAATGACATATGTTTAATGAAATGATTCTGCAGTTTTCCTAACTATCTATATAGCACACAGGAACATCAAGAGTTATTTACCTAAACCCTATGTGATATAAAAATCTCACCCCTTTGGCAAGTTATCTGATTAAGAAATGTGAATTTTACTATATGTAAAGTTCTTCTCAGGATATGAACCATGATTTTTGCCACAAACTAACAAAGGTATCAAAGTCAAGGATTTCTGGCTCATGGAAAAATGTACAAAACTGAGTTTCAAACTATTCATGTCAATTGGGTGCAGTACAAGCTGTATCTTATGCCACAGGCATTCCTTTAAAATGTCTCAGCAGGAAAATTTTTTTTTTCCCATTTGCCTATTCCTATTTTAAAATAAGGAGATGCAATGAACAGATTTCACTAAATCACAAAAATAGTACTGATTCATATTAAGACCTTGGAAGTTCAAAAGCTATAGCTTCTCTCTTTAGTTTTCTCTCTAGTTTTCCGCTTTCTTCTTAAATGAAGTGTTATGTGATCAAAACAAGAATGCTTCCATGAATTTTTTCTAGAAATATTAACCAGCTAAAATAGCTGTCTAATCATTTTTGAAATATGCAGATTATGAAGATGTCAGTTAAAATGTACATGCATTTGGGGTATGCAAAGAAAAGTAATAAATAGCAATGGTATCTTTGATCCTGGAAAGAACTCAGAAATAGGGGGACTGTGTCCAGGGTGGTTATCATCAGCCCATTTTCTATTCCCCGTGCACAAATCATTTCATGCATTCTACAAACCAAGCCCCGATGTTGGGCTTCAAAAGCAATTTCAGCATCAGAATAAGGTGCTTTTCTTCAATTTTCAAGCCATTTGTATGAGGTTGGTGTTGTTTACCCACCTGGTACACTGATATTTACATACCCCTTTAAAGAAAATTGGTAGGTATGATTTATGGAGTACTGTAAGAGCACAATTTTCCATGTAGTGCACCTAATCTGAAAGGGCACTTGCAAAGGTCACTCTGGCCATACAAATACCAAGTCTTCTCTTTGGAATAAGTTAGGAGATTCATTTTTCTTGGAAAATGTCAGCAGTACCCTACTCCAGGGGTTAGTTTATGCAGATAAATGCGTAAGCCTTTAATCTTAGAGCAAAAATACTCTACACAAATGTAAAAGCAGTCCATCTATCACTGTTAAGACCTGTAATTTGTTTTTATTTAAATCTCAAGCCAGGACGGAGTGGGCAACAGGACGGGTAACACCGTGTCTCAAATGTAAGCCGAGATCAAGGCGAAGAAACGCGCTTCGGCTCAACCCAGGTGGCTGACACACCGCGAGGCTCCGACAGCCAGGACTGCTTGCTCCTCTGCGCTTGCCTCTTGAGCCGCTAGAGACTTCCTGCCCAACACGGAGCGTGGGAATTTGTCCAGTAAGTTTCCTCTCCCAGCCGGCATTTTCTCCCAATGCACCAGTTAAAATTCAGGTGAATGAAACATTGCTTTTTTTTTTTTTTCTTTTAACTTAAGGGTTCACTTCAACCCCAGAACAAAAAAAAACAACAAATCATATCCTTCGTGAATTCAATTTATTTTCCAAAAAGAACAGTCATGTTTAGAGAAAGTCTCTCACTTTTCCCGAAAGTAATCTTACCCAATCCTGAGACTTTTACATTTGCAACTCACAGGAGAAGCGGTGAGCAGCCAGTTGTGTGTAATATACCTTGGCATGTTTTATACTCTCACCTTCTTTTCCTGCTGTATAAAATCTATGCTTGAAACTTAAGTTTTATCCCAAATCACAGTCCTCTTGAAGATCATTTTCTAATATTAAATTTAGCAGACATGAATAAAAGGTAAAATACGATTATGAAATATTTGCCTTTATTTCTATAAAATGAAAGAAGAAGGTGGGAATGCAGGGAGAGATGTGACTGTTTCCTTGGATATTTTGCAAATGAGCATTTGGAGTTTGTGAGACACAAACAGACAGCAGAGTGTGATCCTTTAAGCCTGGACCAACAGCTGACACTGGTTTTGCCATCTCAGTGTTGTCAAAGTGAAAGGAAATTACAACCATTCATGCAATAGATTCCCTTTTAAAAACATGGATATCACGTGGGAGATGTATCCCAACATTTTAATAACAGCAGATTAAAACATGATCCATTTGATGATCTTCATGGAGAGAAAAATGCAAAAATATACCACCTGTATTGGATTCAGGCATCATCCAACTTTTTTTTTTTCTTTTCATTTTAAGCATTTCAATGGATTTGGTGACTTGAGCAATATATGTCGTACTACTTGTTCTAAGCTGAGTTCAGTGATATTAAGTACACTTTAAATATCAAGATTTAAAAAAGACCACCACAGAGTTGAGCAACCTAAGAGAAAATTATAAAGTGTCAATAGTAAAGAACCTCTAATCTCTAATCTCCAGGTGATAAAATTAAGCACAAATTCTCCAGCTAATCATATTAAACATTTTAGTAAAAGGAGTGCAGATAACTTCTGAACAGCATCATCCTCAAATGAGTGGACCCTGGCCAAACTTTCAAGTTGTTGAAGAAAAATATAAGGTAGCAGATGTAAAGGGGATTGTACTGGCTGCATTCTTCATCTGCAAGTTTCAGTTGGACCAGGACCAAAGTTTTATCTTTTCTCATTCTCCTGCTTCTATCCCTGAACCTATGGTACATACTATGGTGTGAACTTCTGACCTTTACCTCAAACTGCCTGTTTACACCCCTGCTTCGGTGTCTAATAGACAAGTCAAACTTGTCGTATCCACAGCAAACTCCTTGATCTTCCACTTGCAACTTGCCCCTGACACTGTCTTCCCAATTTCAGGTACTGGTGGATGGAGTCACATCCTTCACATTGCTTGGGCCAAGAACCTGGAGGTCAACCTTGATTCCTTCTTCCTCTCATGCTCCATATCTCATGGCCAGTAAATCCTGTCGGCATAGATTTCAATCTGATCCTTTCCTAAATATTTGTGTCCCCTCCTAAATATTTGTGTCCTCTCCAAAATTCATATCTTGATGTGATGGTATTAAGATGTGGGACCTTTGGGAGGTGATTAAGACATGAGGGTGGAGACCTCTTAAATGGGATTAGTGCCCTTATAAAAGACACTCCAGAAAGATCCATCTATAAGTCAGGAGGAGAGCTCACAAATCTGCCATTCCCTGATTTTAGACTTCTAGCCTCCAGAACTGTAAGAAATAAATGTGTGTCATTTGTAGGCTATCCAGTCTATGGTGTTTTGTTATTGCAGCGAGAACTAAGATGCTACCTTTAATAGCTGCCACCCTCGTCCAAGTCCCACCATTTCTCCCTAAACAATTACAGTTATTTTGACCCTTGCCTTCTACAGTCTCTGCTTAAAACAGCTTCTGGAGTAATACTATCACACTATAAGTTAGATTAGACTATACCACTCCTTTGCTTAAAATGCTTCAATGGTTCCTTCAAAATGTTTCCATTGGGCACCGAATCTTGGAAAGCTCTGCCTTCCACTTCTCAACCCCCACCCTCATGCCTGCTCCGTCTGCCGACAGTCCTCTTTCCCGGAAAGAAACATGGCTGGGTCTCTCTTCTCCTCTAGGTATTTCCTCAAACATTATCTCCTTGGTGACACTTCTTTGACAAGCCTCTTCGAAATCATGTCCCTGTCTCTCTCTCCCACCCCCATACTATTCTGGCACTCCTAATCACCCTTCACTGCTCGTTTTATTCCCACAGCACTTATCACCATCTGACATAGCATATGTTTTACTTATTTTATTGTTTACTGCCTGTCTCCCCCCAGTATAACATAAATCCCTGAGAGCAGGGATTTCTGTCTATTTTGTTTACTGCTGCATTCTCAGTGCCTAGACAAACGTTTAGCACAGGGTGGATCTTCAAATATAAATATTTGGCAGTTGAACTGACAAATGCCTTTAACTACTTGTGAGATGCCAATAATTTTGTAGCTGTATTCTTTCACTTAACAAAGTTTTCTCCAGAGCACATAAGCTCCATGCCTCTACACATTCGTATTTCTTAAAGGAAATACCTGAATTACATGGGAAATTAGAGACCAGAAGTAGCCTCACATGAGTTCATGCTAAGTTAGGTCATAGTCATGACATTAAATTAAGGTCTTGATCTTGAGTGTGGAAGACCTGAAGGGATGAGAGCCCTAGGAGAGAGAATGGAAACGCGTGGGTTCAAATTCCAGCTCTACTACATACAAGTTGAGTGATCTTATGTAAATGACAGGGCTGATACTGAGCTTTCCCATCTGTGAAATGAAGATGCAAAATAACACCCTTTCACAGATTTGTGGTATGGATTACACATAGGATAATGTCAAATCCTATGTAAACCCCACCAGCTTGTTCCTTCCATGATTACCATTGAAATCACAGTAAGGTCATGCCTCATCTTGCATGTCATATAGGTACATGTATGCATTATCTTGCACAGTGCCTGCCGAGTCATATGCAGCTGATCAACACTGACCAAAATAACTGCATATATTTAAACATTGCCTGAATCCCACAGCCCAAGTATAAGAAACATAGTCTCCATCCAGCATCAGTATTTAGGATAATGAAATTAAATTACACTGTCAGCACACATGCTGTAGCAAACCCAGATTACAAAAATAGGTAGGAAAGGATTCCACCAGCTCAACGGGGACTAAGACAGGTGTTGACAATTTGTGCCCCAGGGTTCAAACCCGACCCATCACCTGCTTTTGTACAGACTGAGAATTACATTTTTGGTGTGTGCATTTTTAAGTAGCTGAAAAAATTCAAAAGACTAATATTTTGTGACACATAAAAATTTGAAAAAATAAAAATTTCATTGTTTATTAATAAAGTGTTATCAGAACACATCCAGGCCTTTCATTCATATATTTTCGCTGGCTACTTTGTGCTAGAAAAGCAGAACTGAGTAGTTGGGGTAAAAAGTGCATAGCCTGCAAAGCCTAAAATTTTTTACTCTCTCACCCTTTACAGATAAAATATGTTGACCCCTGCCTGGTCTAACAAAACAGTAGTGCCTTGATTTAATGATAAACCTGGTTTTGTTTTTATTGCTTGACTAGCAAAAAGCAGTTGAGGTGAACAGCATTCTATAAAAGTATTTATTGGTATTACTGCCAAATGGGTTCCGTGTCCGGCAGAAAGATATTCACAGAAACACTGCTCAGGTCTTTTTTCTTTCAGGTGCTCTTTTTTTTTTTTTTCCTCCAAATCTCTAGGATAAAATGGTAGAGCACATTTTATGTCTTCTGAAAAGAAAGACCAATATGGGCTGAGCACTTTATTCCTCATCTCACACTGCCTTCAGGTGTGGCCCTGTGCCTCAGGTCTAGAGAGAATTTGGCCTCAAAACGTAGTGCTTTTCTAGAATTATTTATTTAAGTCAGTTTCCCTTCCTGCAGAACTTTGCACACTGTAACACAGCACGTTTTCCCAGAGATGTCAAGGCCTTCTAAATTTAGGAAAAGAAATTGCCTTACTCTGGTCTTACTTTTCCCTTTTCTTTATATTTCCCCTAGTTTAAAGCCAGCATCTCCCTGCCCCTCTCTCTTTGAAGGTTCTTAATTGACAATTCATTAAATTGAAGAAGAAAAAAGACACAAACTTCCAGCTATAATATAAATAAATACTAGGGATGTCATATACAACAGGACTATAGTTAACACTGCTGTGTAATAATACATAGAAAAGCTGTTAAAAGGGTAAATCCTAAGAATTCTCATCTCAAGGAAAATTATTTTTTTCCTTTTCCTTTTCACATTTTTGTGGTAACCATTTCACAATAGATGTAAATTAAACCATCACGCTGTACCCCTTAAACGTATACAGTCATGTATGTTCATTTATTTCACCATAAAAAGGTTTTTTTCACCTTTGGACAAAGGGCAGGGCGGTGAGTACAAACAGAAGAGCACAGTATTTTTGTTTGTGCAAAGGGTGTGGGTGGGTGAAAAAAAATCACTTTGGGGGCTTCCCTGGTAGCACAGTGGATAAGAATCTGCCTGCCAATGCAGGGGACACAGGTTGGTTCCCTGGTCCGGGAAGATCTTACATTCTGTAGAGCAACTAATCCCATGCGCCACAACTACTGAGCCTGCGCTCTAGAGCCCGCGAGCCACAACTACTGAAGCCCGGGCGCCTAGAGCCCGTGCTCTTCAACAAGAGAAACCACTGCAGTGAGAAGTCCGCACACCGCAATGAAGAGTAGACCCTGCTCGCCACAACTTAGAGAAAGCCTGCGTGCAGCAACAAAGACCCAATACAGCCAAAAATAAAAAATAAAAAATAAAATAAAATAAAATAAAAAATTCGCTTTTAGGGGGATGCTTGGGAATGCCAACATGTGATCAGGACTGACTGCTGAGCCCTTAATTGCACAGAATCCCTTCTCCTCCCTGTCAGTGTGGAATTCCCATGGATACAGCTGCTGGGTTCCAGGCCCAAGGTCCTCTCCTTCTTTGCTGAAACGCTCTTGATTGGGAGACAGGACAGTTTCTGAGAGCCCACGAAGTTTGCTGCCCTCTATTATGAGCTCTGTGACAGCAAGGAAATAGCAGACCTACTTTCCCAGCTTCTGGCTTCCTCCTGAAAAGGGCCCTGGCAGCCAGAGGACTGACATTTCCCTGCATTTCTGCTTTAATTAATGTCTAGGAGATGAACTTTGATTCCCACCCACAGCAGCATAAATTAGATGGAATTAAATGTAGCGCTTCTTTTCAGTTCTGCTATTTTTACCTGCTGGCCGTCATTTTCTCCTTCAAATAATACAACCACGTAGAAGAATTCTAGACTGAGTCTTAGCATGAAACATATGACCACGGGAAATCAATCTGTCACTTGATACCAGTCCTCTGAAATCCAGCAGGGCTTGGGGATCATTGGATACTTCCATCACTGAGCTGGCACCGCACGGTGAAGTGGGGACCATGGGGATCTGGGAGGCAGGGCTCTCTGGTGTTTCTGGGCACTTCAAATTCGGGAGAAATGATAGGCTCCTGGTTCAAGACTGCCAGCCTTGTGATCTGCAAAGAGATGGGCTCATGCTTGTGAAGCATAGTCTTCTACTAACAGCAGATGGCACCTTCCTGTCTCACCCTAACCTTGCTCACTGTTCCACTGGTGCAGAATGGAGAGTACAAAGCACAGCTTGCCTTTGGAGTCCCAATGCTGCCGTCACCTCGGGGGCTAGACTCTTTTCCTTCAGTAGGAAAACATATGTATAACAGGAAGAAAATCCTTCAGTTTAGTGTGTCAAATAGGTTCTGAGCTTCTGCTATTTTCTGAGACCACTTTCTGCACTGGTTAGTGGGCACGCTGGAGTCAGAATCACCATTTCCTAGCTCTGTGGCTTTAGGCAAGTAACTTAACCTCTCTGGATCTCACTTTCCTCGTCTCCAAAAGGGGGTTGGGATTCACATGTACATACTGTTATATTTAAAATAGGTAACCAACAAGGACCTACTGCATAACAGGGAATACTCTGTAATAATCTAAATGAGAAAAGAACTTGAAAAAGAATAGATACATGTAAATGTATAATGAAATCACCCTGTTGTACACCTGAAACTAAGACATATTAATCAACTATACTCCAATATAAAAGAAAAATTAAAAAAACAAACAAACAAAAATGGGGCATAATAATCATCCTTACTTCATGGGCTTGTGATAAAGTGAGCTTAGATATTAAGTGCTTAATAATGGTTAGATTCTGTTATTGCTGCAATGATGATGATCAAGACATGCTAGCACTTTGCTAGACCCAGGACAAAGCTGAGTTCCTCTCTTTGGCACTGAGGACCTCTTAAGATTGTAGACTCTTTAGCTTCATTAAAAAAAAAAAGAAAGAAAGAAAGAAAAAAAGAAGCTATGACAAAAATAGTGAATCAAACTGATTTTAGTTGAACAAGTAAGGCAGATTATGAACTTCTTAGCACCAACATGGGCATTCCTGCTCCTAAGGATGCTAAAATGTCCTCAGATTGTTTTCCTAGTACTATAACATCCAGAGTCCCAGAAGCAATTGTCCCATTGGGACAATCAGATCCAGTCCTGGGGGCAGTTCTGGGTGTTTCAAAAGGACTGTTGGCCAACTGGGGAGTGACCAGGGCAAGTTGACCAGGAGAGCCAGGGGTCATCTGGGAGCCACATCTCACAAGAAGCCAAGGACTGAATGAGATTATGCTTTCCCTGGAACCAAGAAAACTTAGTGGCAAAGTAACTACTGTCAAGAAACAGGGCAACAGTTTGTTCCTTTAGAACAGCCGAGCACCAATTAGGAGAGGTTTCAACAAAAGAAGATTTTGAGCCTAGATTTATCATTAATTTTTGAATCAAGAGATGGACTTCTTAGTGAAATTTCCCTTCCCGTGGAGTAGTGGAATTCTAATCATCAGAAGGACTGTCTTTCTGGGAGGTCTTTGAAGAGCTTTCTTATGATGGGGAGGTTAAACCAGCTGGTTTTTGAGCTCCCTTCCAAATCAAAATTCTGAGAGGGATTTTTGATTGTTTGTTTATTGCTGGGAGAGACTTATTTGTATGGGCTTTGCACACTAAAAACTGTTCTCTCTTTTCTATAGTATCTAGATTTACTCAGTGAGTCTGAAATATAAATTTATGTGTCATGTCTATCACAGAAGCAGCGTTCCCACTAGCGGATGTTCTTTGGGGGAAATAGAAGCATTAAAAATGCATATTTCTCCATCTAAGAAAAAAACATCCCTTGTGTTCTTCAAAATCGAAGTGGGGGAAAGGATTCATATGGAAATCCCAATCTTTGAATGTGAAGTGTGACAGCCACTTCACACTGTCGCCACATAGCCACCCAAAGTAGTGCAAACTGGATGAGCTTCCAAGCAGGCGGTTAGTTTGCCATTGAAGCATGACCAATGCCTCAGCGACAACAAGCAAACAAGCGGCTGAACATGTTAACATGATTTTCTATCATTTCTATTTGATGTGGATTGGGTAGAAAATCTGGGATGCAAGCCATGATGTAGATTTTCAAAATTGATTAGCATTTTCTGGACATTGGCAGACATTTCTATGGCATTTCAACGTGAGTTAAAATTGATTAGTGCTTTCGGAAAAATGTGTACCAAATGGCTGTGCAGATTGAGGTAGCTCCAAACAGGGGATGATGACAGGATAAAGGCGTACAATAGGATATGAGATCCATGAGACTAAGGGCACTCTAGTGAGATGAGGTCTTGGAGGAGAGGGTGTAAATGGTTCTGTGCAGTTTTAGATTAGCTGTTGGTGCTCATCCAACACTTAGCCTCCACTTGTGACAATGTGTAAAATGGGTTGCATGCTTATAGGAGAAATGTTGTTTGGTTCTTTGTCATAACATTAATCATGGATAAACTCATTTTAGTTATTAATGTGGAGGCACTCTATACTTTTGCAGAAATTGCATTGTAAACAAAAAAATGTTGATGTTCACCCTCTTTAAATTTTCTGTGGTTTTAAGGATTTGTCTTTGCAAATATTCAATCAATTCCAGATGACTGTTAGTAGGAATAGTAAGTTGGTAGCCATTTTGCAATTTCTTGATTCCCTTCTAGTTTTCCATACTCAATCACAATTCTTAAGAGTCCCTGTGTCCCTTTTCTGTTATTAAACACAGACAGAAAATTAAGAAGTAAGTCATAGTAGGGCACATCTCAGAAGAATGAGAACCTTCAAAGGTCAGCTTTTCTTGCTTGTCAGTAGCTGACATTTAAGCATTTATTTCAGACATTGCTGATAATGTTTTTTGAGACAGTGAAGGAGAATTGCTGTGTTGGTATGCAATTATGTCCTTAATGAGATGCAAAAATGCAAATATGGTGGTACGTGCCAGTTCTTCCCAGTGCCTTTTGTCAGAATTGCAGGCACCATGAGACGTTGATAGATACCATGTCACTATGCAGAGTTGGAGGGCTGATAGCTTTTAAAGAAGCATCTATAACACAATATCTCTAGATGCTAATTAGCAGGAAACTTTAGTGATGATAAATTTAGAGGTCATTTGTTTTTTGTTGGTAAATTTTGACAACTTCATTGAACCAATTTTATCAATAGGATTTGTCGGTAGATGCAGCAAACATCTTTATCCTTTTTAAATTTAACATGCCATATCAAATGCATTGTATATTCATAAGTGTATCCATTAGAAGGCTACCCTGCATGATTGATTTTTTTAGGTTCATTTAAAATGTAAATAAGAGTATAACCCATTAACTGACTCCAACAAGTACTTAAAAACTATTTGATATCTTTTCAATATATTATTTCCATCTTTGCATTTCATACTTTTGTAAATAAGAAAAATCAAAGAGACTATCTAGATGATAGCTATGACAATTATTGCATATTATGAGTCATTCTAATTGTTAATCTGATATAATTTTCAAGTATCACCAAGTAATTATAGCTATGGAAGTGGCATAGTAAAGAGGACTAAAGCAAACCCTTATTTCCAGAGCTTCTTTCTCCACAAGCAAAGTATTTATCCTGAATTCTCACAATGGCAACATAAAGTAATAACTTGGAACAATGAATGATCTTGGTCAACAAATCACTTAGGGGAGATGAGAGCTAAGGCATGTGTTCAACAAACTTTCCTTGACTGTCCACTGGGTGCCATCCTCTGGCCAGATATGGAGCCGTTCCCCTCAGGAGCCTTAGGGTTTAACAGGGAAGGCAGATATGAAAACAATTATTTTACAAATGATAAGGGCCACATAGAGATACATGCAAGGGCCAATGAAGTTCTCAGGGAGGGGTTTTATTTCCCAGTTGGCCTGGCTCTCTTGATGAAGGTCTTTGCCCATGGACAATGTACTCTTTTGTCAACTTACCACTTCCTGCCTCACTCATAGACTCTAGAAAAGGGTGATGGTCTTCTACTTTCTGTCTGCATTGTAGTAAGGCAACCACATGCAAGTGCTCATGGGTAAGAGCTTTTCTGAAGGAACAACTTCTCTCTCCAGTCTTTCCTTTTTCCTAGGATACAGAGACCATAACTACTAAGGAATTGATTTGGGTCAATGATCTAGCTAGAAATGACAGCTCCATGAAGGCAGGAACAATGTTTTGTCAGCAGCTATAACCTCAGTACTGATCTATCACACTGCCTGGCACAGAGTAGATGTTTAAAAATATGGGTAAGTAAATGAATAATCAAAATGCTACTGAATAGTCTGACTTGTATGACTACTATGGCTCAGCAGAAAAAAAAATCAAAATTATAAATAATTTTCCAGAAATAAAAGTGAAGTCAGAGAAATCCAGATGAAGATAATTTCCAAACTTACCTAATAAGCAATGGCTGGCACAAGGCTCATAGTCAGCTGATACTAATGTGAGATTAGGAACTACTTTCCAGGGTGGAGTTATTCTGTCAAGCAAAGGTCAAGAAGCCATATCATATGCAGAGCAACTGAAGGAACTGTGGTTGTTTAACTAGGAACTTAAAAGATTTTGAAGGTCATGGGTGCTGTCATCAGCTGTTTGAAGAAAGGTCCAATAGATGTCATATAGATAAGTTCATTGTATTTTGTATATCTTCAACAGCTCAGATTTAGATCAACACATAGAAGCTTAAAAGGGAAAGATTCAGTATAGGAAAGATATTTCTGAGCTCCCTGTTACAGGAGGTACGGAACCACAGAATGGATGGCCTTTTGTTGACTTGTCATGTAGGGGATTCAGACACTAGTGAGATGGTGGAAGTCACTAGCTGAACTGCAAGGTCCTTTCCAACCCACAGGTGAAAGCAGATCATAGAAAGTTAGCTGCTGAGCTCAATGGTGATTTTAGCTCTACTCTTAGGAGAATGAAGTCTGGTATGAACTCTTTCCAGGAAAGGGCAAACCAAGATTACTACTCAAGACATGAATTAATTGGATATAGCATAATATTGCCTACATTTCATAGAGTAGTCATCTGGAACACAGGGATTGAAATGCATCATATACAATTATGTCCTTTGGCCAGGTTTCTGTCATCAAAGTTTTGGTCAAGTCTCTTTTTCTCCTCATATACATTTCTAACTCCATTCTCTCCCCTAGCATCATCCATTCAAAATTACAGAGTTGTTAATGCAGTTACATACTGCTAGCTTTGAACATCTTTCATCTTGGGAAACTGGCAATGAGTCCTGAGTGTCTTGACTGCTGGTTCTGAAGTCTTGGATTTAAAACCCATTGGGTGTTATGCTCCCTTCAGATGTTAGCTAGAGCTCCATGCATGCCATGACTGTCAATTTTGGTAATATGCCAGCACTCTGGAGAATATTCAGTCAGCAAAATGTGGAATGAAAAATAAATGTGCACCTAACATTCATTAAATTTTATAAAAACTATTTATCCTAACACTTTATGTTCAGGACCAAGATAGTAATAAGGGCAAAAATTCCATCAATGATAGGAATAGCTATGGGGATAAGTCAGGAAAAAGGAATCTTATGAGAAAGCAAAGGAGTTTGGTTTGTTTTTTCTTTTTTAAATGATCCAGTTCCACTGTTAATTATGAGTTAGTTTTCAGATTCTGCACACTCATATTTCTGACTAGTTGTCAGGGGTACTATAGTAATAAATTGTATGCCTCGATCTCTACTTGGATAGAAAATTTCCATTTCAGAAAAAAATGATACCTCAGACATTGCATCTCAGGGTGATAATTGCACTTCTCAGGTGGTTAAAAAAAAGATGATCTATAAATAATAATTAAAAAGTTGTACCCCAAGGGAATGGGGATGTCAGATACTGAACTCAGACATATGGAATGTTAGACTTATGGCTTGACCTTGTTCCGCTGTGTTCAGTGTTATAAATTCTAAGCACACTTATGCTTCAATATTTGGAGGTGACAATTTGAGGGTGTGTTAGGTGGAGAAAAGGTAACGTTTAGACTAGTGTATTAAACTAACCCTTTAACGATATAGCTGTTTCTTTTCATCACTTTAAGTGTCAGGCTATTAACACTCATAATTAATCAGCTCCAAGCTCTCCTCTGCACATCAGAGGCACGTGCTTGGGGGAGGGGAAGACTGATTTAGCTTCCCTATCCCACCTTGGAACAGGATTAAAAGAGGTTAGGTAGAGTGGAGGTTAAAATCCCACAGATGTGTTATATTTGGTTTACACATTACTTTAGAAGTTTGAATTTTTCTGATTGTTAAGTAAGAGAAACTAATCTTAAAAAATTTGGAGTCTCTCGGTTTGGGGGAGGTGGTGAGGGTTGGGGTGGTGGTAATCCAACAGTCTAGTAAGACCTAGTCCACAGTCCTGCACAGTCATGATTGACTGGAGCTGAGTCGTGACAGCTGCCTTGGGGCCAGTCATGAGTCATGAGTGCTTCAGTGTATCGCAGTCTCTACTGAGTGTACATTACTCATTTCACTTCTGCCATTCACCTGGCTCCTGTACAGATTTGAGTTTGTGCTTGACTTTGATCCCAAAGGAAGTCTTAGCCCTGTCTGCATTTCACAGATCTAAAGAAAGCTGAAGTTCACAACATGATGCTAGAGGATCCGCCATGTGCTACACGTTCTGCTAGGGACCTAAGCAAAGATCAGAAAGATGTGACCCTTCTCTCAAGGAAGTCAGACTGGCCTGAGATTCAAATATATAGATAAATAAGGATGGAATAGCACAAGAGATACATGTACAAAGCAGTCTGGGCACTAAAGGAGGAGGGACTCTCCATGCTACAAAGAGGAAGCAGTACCTAAACTGGACCTTGAAGTCCAAGCAGATGTTTTCTTTTTTTAAAAAATAATTAATTAATATTTAAAAAAAATTTTTTTTTCTTTTCCGGTACGCGGGCTTCTCACTCTTATGGCCTCTCCCGTTGCGGAGCACAGGCTCCGGACATGCAGGCTCAGCGGCCATGGCTCACGGGCCCAGCCGCTCCACGGCATGTGGGATCTTCCCGGACCGAGGCACAAACCCGTATCCCCTGCATCGGCAGGCGGACTCTCAACCACTGCGCCACCAGGGAAGCCCTAATTTATTTATTTTATTTATTTTGTTTTTGGCTGTGTTGGGTCCCTGGTTGCTGCGCGCTGGCTTTCTCTAGTTGTGGCGAGCGGGGGCTACTCTTCGTTGCGGCGCGCGGGCTTCTCATTGCGGTGGCTTCTCTTGTTGTGGAGCACGGCCTCTAGGCGCACGGCCTCAGTAGTTGTGGCTCACAGACTCTAGAGCACAGGCTCAGTAGTTGTGGCACAACGGCTTAGCTGCTCTGAAGTATGTGGGATCTTCCTGGACCAGGGCTTGAACCCGTGTCCCCTGCATTGGTCGGCGGGTTCTTAACCACTGCGCCACCAGGGAAGCCCAAGAAGATGTTTTTTATGTAGAAGGAGGAAGAATGGCATTCCAGGGAGAGGAAACATTGTGAGTAGATGCCTAGAGGGGCACAAGAGAACTTGCATGTGTTTGGCAATTGATGAATAGCTCCTTATGGAGGGAGAATGGAAGATGATGGGAGATGACTCATGTGCCAGCTCACACCATGGAGTGCGGTCTTTAACATTTATAGTAGGGTGGGGAGGGGTGACCTCTAAGACATTAAGCAGAAAAGTAACCCATCAGGTTTACCTTTAAAAAGAAGCCTTTGCACAGTTGTTGACATGTAGTTTCCTTGAAAGGTGAGCTATGCTAAGGACTAGAAGGAAGGCTTGCCATGGTTAGCAGTAAAGTATCAGCACAATGTGCTCCATATGACTTAGGAAGGTTTGGTTCCATACAGCAGAGGTGTGTGTTGTTTTGCTGACTGATATGGCTTTTTCTTAGGCCATGTTGCATCCATATACTGTCATCCAAGTGCATCAGATGACTGCCAATGATGGCAATTCACAATATCAGTGCACAGGTACTCTCTTCGCCATCGCCACATGCTACCACCTGAACAATAGGAATAAACAGATTATGTGGAGTTCATGTGCTGCTTCCAAGAGAATCAGTTGGGTTCCAAAGAGTGCCTGGGAATCTCATTACTGCTTTGAGAGCACTTTGAAATTCAGCTAAAGGTGATCGTTTCAAATGAAAAATCACATGAGTGGTGATGGCATGAAGACAGGAGAGCCGTGTCCATCAGCATGGCCCTTCTGAGAAGTGGCAGCCAGTTGGAGGAGGAACAATGTGACTCGGATGGTTTAAGGCAGTGTAATAGCACCCACGTGGAAAGGGAGAACCAAGCTGCTGGTTAGTGGTGCCATGGAGACAGACTTGACTGGGTGAGGCAAAGATGAGTGCAGAGCACATATTGTCTGACCTTGTGCCAGTCTGAGGGTGTGCACAACCATGCTCTGGATGCAGGCAGATGGGAAATAGCACCTGGAAGTGGCCCTGAGCAGTACTGTAATGTTCAAAACTAAGTGTCATCTGTACAACTTTCTGAAATGATGTGCTATATTATCATGGTGGATCAAAGACCTTCCTAGCTTGTTTTCAGATTCTCTGGCAGCGGCTCAGTTAGGTCATTTGATCCTCTGATTGTGTGCTAGTATTCGCAAAGGGAAAGGAGACCATAGCTCTGGTTTCTGACCCTCACTTCTCGCATAACTTTTATCATGCTCTGTTGTCGCTTCCTCATTTGTTATCCCTGCTAGACTGTCAGGTACTGGAGAGTGGCAACTTTACTTCTCTTTTTCCAAGGACCATGCTTTCCACATTGGGGTGAAGTGGGTCTGGTGGTGTTTTTGTGCCAAAGTGTATGCCAAAGTGGGGACGCCATCTTATGCAAATGTTTTGGAAACCAAGTGTTTTATAATAAAGTGTTTGGACATATGAAGGGGTACAGTATGATATTTAATGGCATGCTGAGATAAAACAGACATTTGTAAAATTTTTAGGTTGGGTTGGGTTCATATCTTACACATGGCTGTATCAGGGAAAGACCAGTTCATGCCCTCTGTTCTTGGAAGTTCTTTCATAGACCTAGAAGCAGTTATTAGTTGTCTAGTACTTGCTTGTGGCAAGAAAAGACTAAGGAGGGAAAAGTTTAGTTACACACAGTGCTTTTCAGGTAGTCGTCAGTACATTATATGTCTAGTTAGGCCAAGTCAGTCATCAAGTCTTGTAAAGGTTTGGATGGGCCCGTTGGCCAGTTATGCTCCAGTGTTAAAAACTGTACTCTAATGGTGGCAAACTAATTCCAAATATATTGACTTCAAAGGAGGCTGGGTAAGAAGCATGAGTGGGAAGCACAAATTTGTCTGTCCTATAGGTAAATGATGCCAGAGGCTTGCTTTTGGAGTTCACTTTGTTTCCAGATAAAGGGTATCAAATTCCATTAAATGAAAATACCTTGGGAATAACTTAATTCATTATGCACACTTTCTGGCTAAATAATGATGCACCTCTACCTTCTCACACTATTTAATTCCTCACTACTGATTTTTCCCTTCGAATGCAGATTTTCCACCTGTTCCCTAGAAACAACAAATCCATGACCTCCCTCATCCTGCACCTCCTATGGAGACAGATAGTAGGTAGCACTATTACACTAAGAAACTGTCCATGGGACACTGTAGTTACTGATCTTAATTTCTTCCCAGCATAGATCCATACATTAAGCCCATAAGTGTGAAAATATGATTGTTCAGCCTTTTGTCAATCCTCTCATTTAGTAAAGATTTATTGAGCACTTACTATGTTTTAATCAATAAGTACACAAATAGCATCTTGAAAATACAGATGACTCAATGGTATTTGTAAAAAGTGTATGGCTATGAATGACTATTTCTCCATTTTGCACATCTATTTTTGCATTATTCTCTAGAGAAGGGCTAAGTTGCTAGCTCCTCACTGATGAGTGTGGGATCCTTTCATTCATCTAACCTCATCTGAGATGTAGAGCAAGATTGTCACTTGTTTGGAGGGGAAGAAACTGAAGCACAGAGAAGGAAAACACCTTCATGTCCTAAACACACTGATTTTGCTACAGATGAGATTTCCCCTTGTTTTCTCTCTCCCTTTCCCCTCTTACCTGTCTCTTCCTGCTTTGACATCAGACTAGACCTAATTATGACATTTACTGGCCATGTCAGAATAAGAATATGTCTTACACGGTGGCTGTGGATATTAAATGAGGTAAAGGAATCATGTGCAAGCCCTCAACTCAGCGTTTTCCCAGAGGAAATAGTCAGTGAGCATCAGTGTGTCACCCTCCTCCCTCAGGCAGGTTGACCCCCAGGGAATTGATCTTTGTCCCCTTTGCTTGTTCATCTCACCCAGGCTCCAAGTTCAACTACCATGCCAGTGTAGAAATTCAAGATCTGTGTCCTCTTTCATGACACAGGAGGGCACTAGCTCCACTCTTTGATCAGCTGAGGACCAGAGCCAGGACGACCGACACTTTTTCTGAAGGAAAACAGTGATCTACTTTGACAAATCTACTCTCCATCCTTTTCCTCCACACTCTCCTTTCTAATGGCATCAACTCCTCTCTCTGGCACCAGTCTCAAGGCCTGGGGCCATCTTCTATGCTTTCCTCCGTCATCCACCACATCAAATCAGAGGACAAATACCGCTGTTAATTCTGCATATCCTTCCCTCACTCTATCCGCACTTTCCTAACCATAGCACAGCTGCTCTTCATTGTGGGTTGGTTTAGGTTATCTTTAAAGCCATGCTACTGGTCTCCTCACTCCCACCGATTTTTTCTCCTGACACAATTTATATCAGGTTAGCCTTCTTGAAGCACAGTTCTTACTCCCCTAACTCTCTGATGGTATGTTATCTCTGGCCTCCCAGAGTAAATACCCTTCACTCCTAATCCACTGCACTTTTTCTCCATATTTTTGCTCTTTGCTCATGCTCTTCCCCCCACATGAAATGCCTGACCCTCGCCACTTCTCGGGAATCCTACTAGTCTTCAAAGTCCCCTGAGATGCCACCCCCTCCACCCATTTTCTCCTGATCTCCATTCCTATGCGGAAAAAACTTCAAGGGGTGCTTAGGAAACATTAGCTAGATGAATAAAACAAATGAATTAGTGAATGAATGAGTAAATTAAAGAATATCTCATCATATACCACAATGTTCTAACGTAATCAACATGGTATCACTCTAGATAACTCCTGCTAGAAAAACAAATTATCAAACAGCAATCCGGGAAAGATAGCAGAAAATCAAGATTCAGTAACCAAAGCAACAACAGTAATAAAAATATATTTTCCTGATATTTGATTTCTTAGAATTCTGTTTTTAATGACTGGATACATTTATGAAATTATTTATTTTATGTCAAGATTTTATTTTGTCCATTGATCAATACATCTATCTTTATAACAGTACCACACTATCTTGATTACTATGGCTTTATGGTAAGTTTTGAGATCAGATCATTTGATTTGTTCAACTTTTTCAAAATTATTTTGGCTCTCTAATCATCACATTTATTTTATTTTATTTTTTAACATCTTTATTGGAGTATAATTGCTTTACAATGGTGTGTTACTTTCTGCTTTATAACAAAGTGAATCAGCTATACATATATCCACATATCTCTTCCCTCTTACATCTCCCTCCCACCCACTCTCCCTATCCCACCCCTCTAGGTGGTCACAAAGCACTGAGCTGATCTCCCTGTGCTATGCAGCTGCTTCTCACTAGCTATCTATATTACATTTGGTAGTGTATATATGTCCATGCCACTCTCTCACTTTGTCCCAGCTTACCCTTCCCTCTCCACGTGTCCTCAAGTCCATTCTCTAGTAGGTCTACATCTTTATTCCTGTCTTGCCCCTAGGTTCTTCATGACCATTTTTATCTTTTCCTTTTTTTTAGATTCCATATATATGTGTTAGCATACGGTACTTGTTTTTCTCTTTCTGACTTACTTCACTCTGTATGACAGACTCTAGGTCGATCCACCTCACTACAAATAACTCAATTTTGTTTCCTTTTATGGCTGAGTAATATTCCATTGTATGTATATGCCACATCTTTTTTATCCATTCATCTGCCTCTGGACACTTAAGTTGCTTCCATGTCCTGGCGATTGTAAATAGTGCTTCAGTGAATATTGTGGTACATGTCTCTTTTTGAGTTATAGTTTTCTCGGGGTATATGCCCAGTAGTGGGATTGCTGGGTCATATGGTAGTTCTATTTTCAGTTTTGTTTTGTTTTGTTTGTTTTGTTTTACGGTACGCGGGCCTCTCACTATTGTGGCCTCTCCCATTGCGGAGCACAGGCTCTGGACACACAGGCTCAGCGGCCATGGCTCACGGGCCCAGCTGCTCCGCGGCATGTGGGATCCTCCCAGACCGGGGCACGAACCCATGTCCCCTGCATCAGCAGGCAGACTCTCAACCACTGCGCCACCAGGGAAGCCCCTATTTTCAGGTTTTTAAGGAACCTCCATACTGTTCTCCATAGTGGCTGTATCAATTTACATTCTCACCAACAGTGCAAGAGGGTTCCCTTTTCTCCACACCCTCTCCAGCATTTATTGTTTGTAGATTTTTTGGTGATGGCCATTCTGACCGGTGGAAAATGATATCTCATTGTAGTTTTGATTTCATTTCTCTAATGATTAGTGATGTTGAGCATTCTTTCATGTGTTTGTTGGCAATCTGTATACCTTCTCTGGAGAACTGTCTATTTAGGTCTTCTGACCATTTTTGGATTTTTTTTTTTTTTTTTTTTTTTTTTTTATTGAGCTGCATGAGCTGCTTGTAAATTTTGGAGAGTAATCCTTTGTCAGTTGCTTCATTTGAAAATATTTTCTCCCATTCTGAGGGTTGTCTTTTCGTCTTGTTTATGGTTTCCTTTGCTGTGCAAAAGCTTTGAAGTTTCATTAGGTCCCATTTGTTCCTTTGTAATTTTATTTCCATTTCTCTAGGAGGTGGGTCAAAAAGGATCTTGCTGTGATTGATGTCATAGAGTGTTCTGCCTATAGTGTCTGGCCTTACATTTTGAGTTTATTTTTGTGTGTGGTGTTAGAGATTGTTCTAATTTCATTTGTTTACATGTAGCTGTCCAGTTTTCCCAGCATCACTTATTAAAGAGGCTGTCTTTTCTCCACTGTATATTCTTGCCTCCTTTATCAAAGATAAGGTGACCATATGTGCATGGGTTTATCTCTGGGCTTTCTATCCCCTTCCATTGATCTATATTTCTGTTTTTGTGCCAGTACCATGCTGTCTTGATTACTGTAGCTTTGTAGTATAGTCTGAAGTCCAGGAGCCTGATTCCTCCAGCTCCATTTTTCTTTCTCAGGATTGCTTTGGCTATTCGGGGACTTTTTTGTTTCCATACAAATTGTGAAATTTTTTGTTCTAGTTCTGTGAAAAATGCCAGTGGTAGTTTGATAGGGATTGCATTGAATCTGTAGATTGCTTTGGGTAGTAGAGTCATTTTCTCAATGTTGATGCTTCCAATCCAAGAACATGGTATATCTCTCCATCTATTTGTATCATCATTAATTTCTTTCATCAGTGTCTTATAATTTTCTGCATGCAGGTCTTTTGTCTCCTTAGGTAGGTTTATTCCTAGATATTTTATTCTTTTTGTTGCAATGGTAAATGGGAGTGTTTTCTTAATTTCACTTTCAGATTTTTCATCATGTAAGAGATTTCTGTGCATTAATTTTGTATCTTGCTACTTTATCAAATTCATTGATTAGCTGTATTAGTTTTCTGGTAGCATCTTTAGGATTCTCTATGTATAGTATCATGTCATCTGCAAACAGTGACAGCTTTACTTCTTCTTTTCTGATTTGGATTCCTTTTATTTGTTTTTCTTCTCTGATTGCTGTGGCTAAAACTTCCAAAACTATGTTGAATAATAGTGGTGAGAGTGGGCAACCTTGTCTTGTTTCTGATCTTAGTAGAAATGGTTCCAGTTTTTCACCATTGAGGACGATGTTGGCTCTGGGTTTGTCATATATGGCCTTTATTATGTTGAGGTAAGTTCCCTCACCTATTTTCTGGAGGGTTTTTATCATAAATGGTGTTGAATTTTGTCAAAAGCTTTCTCTGCATCTATTGAAATTATCATATGGTTTTCCTCCTTCAATTTGTTAATATGGTGTATCGCATTGATTGATTTGTGTATATTGAAGAATCCTTGCATTCCTGGGATAAACTCCACTTGATCATGGTGTATGATCCTTTTAATGTGTTGTTGGATTCTGTTTGCTAGTATTTTGTTGAGGATTTTTGCATCTATGTTCATCAGTGATATTGGCCTGTAGTTTTCTTTCTTTGTGACATCTTTGGTTTTGGTATCAGGGTGATGGTGGCCTCATAGAACAAGTTTGGGAGTATTCCTCCCTCTGCTATTTTTTAGAAAAGTTTTAGAAGGATAGGTGTTAGCTCTTCTCTAAATGTTTGATAGAATTTCCCTGTGAAGCCATCTGGTCCTGGGCTTTTGTTTATTGGAAGATTTTTAATCACAGTTTCAATTTCAATGCTTTTGATTGGTCTGTTCATATTTTCTATTTATTCCTGGTTCTGTCTTGGAAGGTTGTGAGTTTTTAAGAATTTGTCCATTTCTTCCAGGTTGTCCATTTTATAGGCATATAGTTGCTTGTAGTAATCTCTCATGATCCTTTGTATTTCTTCAGTGTCAGTTGTTACTTCTTTTTCATTTCTAATTCTATTGATTTGAGTCTTCTCCCTTTTTTTCTTGATGAGTCTGGCTAATGGTTTATCAATTTTGTTTATCTTCTCAAAGAACCAGCTTTTAGTTTTCTTGATCTTTGCTATTGTTTCCTTCATTTCTTTTTCATTTATTTCTGATCTGATCTTTATGATTTCTTTCCTTCTGCTAACTTTGGGTTTTTTTTTCTTCTTCTTTCTCTAATTGTTTTAAGTTCAAGGTTAGGTTTTCTTTTTGAGATGTGTCTTGTTCCTTAAGGTAGGATTGTATTTCCATAAACTTCCCTCTTAGAACTGCTTTTGCTGCATCCCATAGGTTTTGGGTCATCATGTTTTCATTGTCATTTGTTTCTAGGTATTTTTTGATTTCCTCTTTGATTTCTTCAGTGATCTCTTGGTTATTAAGTAGTTTATTGTTTAGCCTCCATGTGTTTGTATTTTTTACAGTTTTTTTTTTCCTGTAATGGATATCTAGTCTCATAGGATTGTGGTCATAAAACAGACTTTATGC
Source organism: Orcinus orca (assembly GCF_937001465.1). Classification (NCBI taxonomy): domain Eukaryota; kingdom Metazoa; phylum Chordata; class Mammalia; order Artiodactyla; family Delphinidae; genus Orcinus; species Orcinus orca. The sequence continues at coordinate 72,123,869 of NC_064560.1, forward strand.
AATTTCAATTTTCTTAAATTTACCAAGACTTGATTTGTTGACCCAAGATATGATCTATCCTGAATCACATTTATTTTAATTTCTAATTCTTAAAAGACATTTAACTTCTAGGTTATAGGAGTAATGTGTTAGTAGACTCAGTTAACTATTAGAAGAATGGCCCTAGAAGAAGCCTCTAAAATCTCTAAATGTGTGTGTTGACAAAAGCTGCTATTTTTTAACCATATGTATATATTGCATGTATAAATGTATGTGTATGGTGCAGGCATTAATGTATATGTTGCATTTGTGAATGTATGTATATATTGTGTGTGTGTGTATATATATATATATATATATATATATATTTTATGTATGTATATTCTTTTTAAAAAGTGAATTCTCTACCTCCCTGTAAATTGGTGGTCATTGGTACTCAGGATTCTGTGTAATGCCTGTTTTGTCCCAACCTGTCCTGCTCTCTGTGAGCTGGCCTCCATCACTGCTGGTAGGTAACTATGTGATATATAACTTGCAAGCAGCCCTGCTGTTTGTTATTGGCAATTAATCTCTCTGGTGCCTTTCTTCCATTCAGACTAAGCCTTTATGTTCTAAATCCATCTATTCTAACACTCTCCACTTGTGCTGTGTAGAAAAGACTCAGACTGGCAGATTATCGCAGGGCAGTTAAGCATGTAATTGCTCAAATGAGTTAAAATCCCTTCAAATATCTGTCTTTGTACCTCATCACACCACTTCACGGACTCAAATATTTGACAATTGATGAAGATAAACTAAAGGGGCCTTCATTAGCTACCAACCACCGTGACAAGCTTCTTTCAGCGAAATGCTGGTGAATTTTGGAACTTATTATCTCCTTAAAAACTGCAAGAAAGCAGAAAAGTACTTCAGTGAACTTTAGAATAGAGAAAACTATAAGCTTTCCATGGAAGCACGGTCAGAAAGAAAACCTGTGGTTTGCTAATCTAAGGCTGCACTTGTTAAAAATGTGGGGTAAGACGGGTAGGTGCACTTATCCAATGAAAGAAGGAAAACATTATCACATTCTCATAGGCATCATCATTAATGACCGTGTGTTAAATTTAGAGGTAATTACAGAAATGGAGGGTGGGTGGCAGAAATCCAGGGCTGAACAGAGGCAGATCTTAGTGTGGGGTTGCCTGGCTGCCAGGAGCGGTAGCCCCCTGCTCAAGGATGAATTCAGGTGATGTGCTGAGTGTGTGTCTTGGGAAATGCAGGAAATTTTGCTCTGGCATAAACCCCAGCAAATCCTCTGACTTTCAGGGACCTTACTACTCTATATTAAGCTGTTCAGACCTGATGCCAAGGAAAACAGGTGCTAACGTGACCAGCAGGCATTAGGGTAGAGTAGATGCTGGATTTGAAGTGTGATGGTCTTGCATCTTACTGTTGTGAGATGTAGGGCAAGTCATAGCTTCAATTTCCCTATGTATAAGCTTACAAATTCATATTGCACACGATTTTTCTGTGAGGATTAAATGAGGGAGTGTTTGGTACATATATTGGTCATTATAAAATGGGGATAGCTAGAATTTTGCACCATATATTTCATAGTTAATGGGAACCTGCAAACTCTCTTCCTTAGATAATAAAAATAATTGAAAAAGAATCAATACTCCAAACAATAAACATGGAAAAATGGTAGAAATGTATGAAACATTACATTTTCTTTTTTTACAATTGGTTTTCACTAGCTTAGTGTGGCTGGTCTATCCTGATCACTGTAGTGGAATGAATGTCCTTGGTTTCCAAGCAGTGCCTGTGGAGCACAGACCCACCCAACCAGACTCACCTTGGCCACACTAGCCCTGACCAGGAATTACTCTCCTGGATGATTAAACAATGTGGCTGGTTAAGAAACAATGGTGAGTGAACATCTTTGAAAGAGTCTTAACTTTATTGGAATTCTTCTAGTGTTCTGTTTTTGAATAGGATGTTGGCTTTTGTTTAGACATAATAGCTCTGATTAAATGTTTAAGTAAGATGTTCAAAGAAGAAAATGACATTAAACCATTATTAACTTTTATAGAGGAGAGGTACGTTGAAAGACAAATTGTATAATTGTTCTGTTGCCGCGTGTGTGTGTGTGTATACACACACACACACACACACACACACACATACATATACATTAGGGCTGTACAAAAGTTTAGCGATAGTTCTGATATTCTGTCCATATTGACAATTCAGTTTTGTTTGACCTTGACCTTTGGAAAGCTGAGGCTTTTGGAATGGTTATTTTCTGGCCTTAGTGTATAATTAATGATCAAATAGATTATTATCATATTTAATATGTGTAAGTAATACAATCTAAATAATAAAAACAAGGTATATATTTTTAACATACTATTTTGTCTTATTCCATTTTTGTAAAGATTAGTGATCTGCATGCAACTCTAAGCAAACATGCTTTATTTTTTATTTTATCTTATATTTAATGGTGAAATGCTAACAGTCACATATAAGATAATAAGATTTGAATGTTGCAATAATCAATTATTTTAAAAGATGTTATTTTTATATGCAAAAACTTGAGTTTGCAATTTTTGATAAAATAGATTGATAGTGGATATAAGTATAAAGTGAGTAGATTAGGTAAGTAAATTAGAATATTTGGGGGACAAAAATAATAAAATTTTAATGAAAACAGAAATAAGGATAAGATCATGTCATGATTCCAAACTTCATAGCTTCATAGAATTCCTTTGGGCTAGAATTCATAACATTAAACACAGTAACCTTTAGGAACTATACTTATTTTTAGCTATTTAATTCCATTTAGGCCAAGTCTTCCAAATAAAAGTGTATTTAGATAATTTTTCACATCTCGTTGGAATGAATTAAAAGCAGAATGTCCACTTTGCCAACTCCAAATTTCTCAGGAAAAAAAAATGCTTCAAAATCAGGTACAGTACTATCTACAATTAATCATCTTCATCTCAGACATAAAATGAACATAAGGTCTAAAAGAAAAACGAAGTCAAGATGCTGCCCCAGGTACCTCTAATGACCTCAGGTACAAGAGCCTGCTTGGTATCGCTAATGTGCAGTGTAGTGACAAGTATGATCTAGCTGTTGACAGTCCTGAGAAATGACTGCTCTTACACTTTAATGTCATACTTGAAATTTGAATCCAGCAGTTTTTAATAACAGAATTAATATAAACATTTTAAAATAAATTTGCATAATTATTCTGCAACCTGAAAGTGTATTATCTGTTGATGTCATATAGCATCAGTCTTGACTTGAGCCATTTTTTTACTAACTAACTAACTAAATATATATATATATATAATGTATACAATAAATATATATAGTATATACAATATATACATATAATAATGCCATGGAATGTCCATCTATTCCTTTTTTTTTTTTTAACCAAGTTTTATTCCTTTAGTTTAATCAGGAAAAGATCGGAATTTTTAAATTGTTTCTTTGGGTACTTATTTAGGTCTTTATATAACTTTTATCCCTTGATCTGTTAATATACTCCTGAGGTCTATACTCCTGACTTAACTGCTAGACATGATTCTTTAAAAAATTCTGTTATTACATTTTTGATTTGTACTGTTTTTATCATGATTTGTGAGATTGGTCCTTAATTTGCTCTTCTCTGCTGGCTTGTCAGTTATTTGAATCAAGCCTATTCTAGATTCAGAAAAAGATATCGGCACTCTCCTTTTCTAGGTCTGGAAGAGTGTAAAATGTCATCATTTTAAGGAAGGTGTGTTACAAAAGAACAATATGTAAAAGGAAAAAAATAATAAACTTAATTTCATCAATATTAAAAACGTTTGCTCTGCCAGCAATCCACTTAACAAGATGGAAAGACAAGCTACAGACTTGGAGTAAATATTTGCAAAACATATACCTCACAATGGACTATTATCTAGAATAGATAAAGAACTCAGAATTGGACAATTAAAAACAAGTAATCCAGTTAGATAGAATATGGGCAGAATATATAAAGATACATTTTACCACCACAGAGGTTATACAGATGACAAATGAGCAAATGAAAAGATGTTTATCATTATTAGGAAAATACAAATTAAAACCATGAGCTATCACTACACTTCTATCTGAATGGTTAAAATGAAAAATAGTGACACACAAAATGCTTGCAAGAATACAGAGAAACTGGATCACTAATAGATAGCAGAAATTTAAAATGGTATGACTACTCTGGAAAACACTTTGACACTTTCTTAAAAGTCTGAACATGCAGTTACCATGTGATCCAGCAATTGCATTCTAGGCATTTATTCCAGAGGGGGGAAAAATTATCAAAAAGAAACCTGTATATAAATGTTTATAGTAATTTTTTTCATAACACCCCAAATTTGAACAACCCAACAGACAAATATTTCAACAAACTGTGGTAAACTCATACCATAGAATACTACATAGCAATCAAAGGAACATACTAGTGATTCACAAACAACCTGGATGAATCTCTAGAGAATTATATTAGAGGAAAAAAAGCCAGTCCCCAAAGGTATGATCTCATTTATATAACATTCTTGAAATAACCAAATAATAGAAAGGGAGAAGAGACTAGTGGTTTCCGGGGTTTGGGAGGAGTTTTGGTACAGGAGGGAAATGGATGTGTCTATAAAAGGGCAACATGAGGAATCTGTGGTGTTACGGATCTGTATCTTGAATGTATCAATGTTGATCTCTTGGTTGTGATATCTATTATTCACAAGTTTTGCAAGATGCTAACAATGGGAGAAACTGTGTACAGAATCCAGATAATCTCTCTTCATTATTTCTTACAACAGCATGTAGATCTACAATTATCTCCAAGTAAACAGTTTAATTAAAATAAAGGATAATTGACTGTCTAAAACAAAAATAGTACTGTACTGTATGTAAAATAAAATTCATGACAAAAATAGCACAAGAATGGGAAAGAGGAATTGAAAGTATATTACTGTAAGATTCTTATGATATAATATTATTTGAAAGTAAACTTTTATCAACTAAGTGTGCATATTTAGAACAACTTTAAAAAAGTAGAAGTGGTAGAAAAATGCAGTAAAATTTATTAAATAAAAATAAGGCTGAAAAAAGAGGGAAAAATGGAATGACTAACAAGTAAACAAGCAGAAAACAAAAATAATTAGGTAGATTTAAAAGTATCAATTTTATTAATTACATTAAATATAAATGGTTTAGATATCCCAATTAAAAGGAAGAAGTTATCACATTGTATAAAGAAACAAGACACAACTCTATGTTACCAATAGAAAACCCACCTCAAATATAAAGACAGGATAAAAGTAAAAGTCTGGGGAAATATAGTATATAAACCCTAATCAAAAGAAGTGGCAATGTTAATATAAGACAAAACAGATTTCATATAAGGGAATATTATAGGAGATAAAGGAGGAATTGACATAATAATAATGAGATTGATTCATCAATAAGACATAAAAATTCTAACAATTCTGACAACAAACCTCCAAAATATATGCAACAAAATTTGATAGAACAGAAAGGAGAAATATACTATATTCTGGACCTTAAAACAAACTTTGAAAAGCTAAAGTAATTGAAATCATAAAAAGCATTGTTTCTGACCACAATATAATTAAACTAAAAATCTGTAATAGAATGATGTCTACAAAATCTCCAAATAATTGCAAATTAGCAAGGACAAATAGAAAATATTGTGACTGATAGTGAAAGCATAAATTCAACAATAAGGAATCAAGCAACTAATTTATGAAATGAAAAAAAATATCTGAACAGACCCCTTATCAAATAAGATATACAGGTGCAAGCATAAGGAAAGATGATTAACATCATTTGTCAGTAAGGAATTACATATTTAAAAAAATATGAGATACCATTACACACATATAAGAATGGTTCAAACCCAAAACACCAGCAATACCAAATTCTGGTGAGGATGTGGAGCAAAAGGAACACTTCACTTATTGATAGCAGGAGTGAGAATGGCAAAGCCACTTTAGAAAACAGTTTAGCAGCTTCTTACAGAACTAAACATACTCCTACCACATGATTCATCAATCGTGCCCCTTGGTATTCATCCAAATGAGTTGAAAATTTATGTGCACAGAAAAGCCTGCACACAGATGTTTATAGAAAATGTATTCATAATTTCCAAAACTGGAAAGCCACCAAGTTGTCCTTTGTTGGTGAATGGATAAATAATCTGTGGTACATTCATATAATGGAATATTAGTTAGTGATAAAAACAAATGAACTATCAAGTCATGCAAAGACATGGAGGAACCTTAAATGCATATTGCTAAAACTGCAGACTATACTATTAAGGTACAATAATTGAAACAGTGTGGTACTGTCACAGAAGAGGTAAGGGTATACAATAGGGAAAAATACTTCAATAAGTGGTATTGGGAAACCTAGACACCTACATGTGAAAGAATGAAGTGAACGTTTTCTCACACTACATACACAAATAAACTCAAAATGGACTAAAGACTTAAGTACAAGACCTTCATAGGTATTTTCCAAAGAAGACATACAGATGCCCAACAAGCACATGAAAAGATGCTCAACATCACTAATCATCAGGGAACTGCAAATCAAAACGGAAATAAGATATTCCCCTACATCTGTCAAAATGGCTATTGTCAAAAGACAAGAAATAACAAGTGTTCATAAGGATGTGGAAAAAAGAGACCCTTACTACACTGTTGGTGGGAATGTAAATAGTGTTGTCCACTATGGACAATAGTATGGGGGTTCCTCAAAAAATTAAACATAGAACTACCATATGATCCAACAATTCCTGGGTATAGATCTGAACAAAACAAAACAAAACAAAACACTAATTTGATAAGACATATACACCCCAATGTTCAGAGCAGCACTATTTGCAGTAACCAACGTATGGAAGCAACCTAAGTGTCCATCAACAGATGAGTGGGTAAAGAAGATGTGGTATATATATATATATATATATATATACACACACAATGAAAAAGAGTCATCTTTTCAAAAAAGGTGTTAAAACACAGGATATCTGTGTGTAGATATAAGAACTTTTACTCAGACCTCATACGGTATATGAAAAATCAGCCCTAATCAAAATGGATCATATCCTCAAATATAAAACCTAAAACTATAAAACCTGAGATACAAATATGGAGGAAAATTTTTGTAATCATTAGGCAAAATTCTTAAATGTAACAACAAAAACAAATAATAGAAAAATGATAAATTCCACTTTATTAAATTAAAAACTTTTCTTTGAAATACACTGTTATGAAAATGGAAAGACAAGCCCCACACTTGGAAAAATGTGCTTGCAAACGCCTATCTCATAAGAGACTTTTACCCAGATGATATAAAGAACTCCTAAAATTCAATAAAAAGAAAAAAACAATCTCTAATGAAAATTTGATGAAAGATTTATTTGGACACTTCACTGGTGCCTTCTCTTCACCAAAGAGATATGGATGACATATATGCATATAAAAAGTTGCTCAACACCACTAGTCATCAAAAAACAAATTAAAATCATTCTGAGATACCACTGCACATCTATGAGAATCATTAAAATTAAAACAAACAACAGCAACAAAAATCCTGACAATCCCAAGTGCTAGCAAGGAGCTGAATAATGAACTCTCATAAATGCTTCATATATGCATTATTGCAATGCAACATTGTAAGAAACTGCCTTTTCCACCATTGCTGCTTTCTACCAGTAATGATGATAGAAAAGACAGAGTACCCTAGAAAGTTAAACATATGATTAGCATTTTCATTCCTGAGATTTACCATAGAGCACTTGAAAGCATATGTCCCTACAAGTACGTATATATTTGAAGGGTTATGGCAAATTTATTGCTAGTCACCAAATCTAGAAACAGCCTAGGTATCCATTAACCAGTGAACAGATAAATTTTGGTACATAACTACAGACCATGGAATACTATTCAGGGATAAAAAAGAAATCAGAAATGAGTGATACATGCAACAAAATGGATCAATCTCAAAAACACTCTGAGAAGTGAAAAATCAGACCAAGAAGTCAAAGTGGCAGCCACAAAATCCATCATTCATATCTCTTTCAGGAGAATCTGCTTGGGGGAATCATACTTGACAGCCCCTGTGTAGTTGCCTTCGATTTAACCACACATGCCTGCTTGTTGCTTGAGAAAAACACTTAAAATTTACTTTGGAGTAAATTAATAAGACAAGTGGAGATTTATCATCCTGCTATTAGAAATGGAATATTCTATAAAGAAAGAATTTGTTACTATTTCCCTCTACTCAGAATAATTTGACCTTTTAGCCTCTTACTGAAGTTAATCACACTTGATCTCTTGAGTAAAAATGTTTTTAACATGGAACAATACTCCACTGAGATTTAACAAACCCTATTTTAATTGTAATTGATTTATACTAAAAGATAAAATGAGTTAATTAGGGAATGTTATTAGAATTATAGGCAAGGGAATACATTTGATACAACTAGCAATAAGTGGGTATGAGTTCAAAGATTATTTTAAAGTCTGAAACAAAATAAATTTGAAATCCTAAAATTATTCTCCTAAAAAAAAAAAAAAACAACTTAGGTCTACAGGGATTTTTAAAACTTTTACAAAATATATATTTTATATCCAGAATATATAAAATAATTTTTTATAAAAAACAATACAGGGCTTCCCTGGTGGCACAGTGGTTGAGAGTCTGCCTACTGATGCAGGAGACACGGGTTTGTGCCCTGGTCTGGGAAGATCCCACATACTGTGGAGCAGCTGGGCCCATGAGCCATGGCTGCTGAGCCTGTGTGTCCGGAACCTGTGCTCCACAACGGGAGAGGACACAACAGTGAGAGGCCCGCGCACCGCAAAATAAATAAATAAATAAATAAATAAAAATAAAAAATCAATACAAGATGGAGGAGGAACCAAGATGGCTGAGTAGAAGGACATGCTCTCACTCCCTCTTCTGAGAACACAAGATTCACAACTAGCTGCTGGACGATCATTGATAGGAAGACAGTGGAACTCACAAAAAAAAAAAAAAACCCACATCAAAAGACAAAGGAGAAGCCACAATGAGACAGTAGGAGGGACACAATCACAGTAAAATCAAATCCCATAACTGGTGGGTGGGTGACTCACAGACCGGAGAACACTTATACTACAGAAGTCCAACCACTGGACTGAAGGTTCTGAGCCCCACGTCAGGCTTCCCAACCTGGGGGTCTGGCAACGGGAGGAGGAATTCCTAGAGAATCAGACTTTGAAGCCAAGTGGGATTTGATTGCAGGACTTTGACAGGACTGGGAGAAACAGAGACTCCACTTTTGGAGGGGACACACAAAGTAGTGTGTGCATCAGGACCCAGGGGAGGGATCAGTGACCCAAGGGGAGACTGAACCAGACCTACCTGCTAGTGTTGGAGGGTCTCCTGCAGAGGCAGGGGTGGCTGTGGCTCACTGTGGTGACAAGGACACTGGCAGCAGAAGTTCTGGGAAGTACTCCTTGGCGTGAGCCCTCCCAGAGTCTGTCATTAGCCCCACCAAAGAGCCCAGGTAGGCTCCAGGGTTGGGTTGCCTCAGGTCAAACAACCAACAGAGAAGGAACCAAGCCCCACCCATTAGCAGTCAAGAAAATTAAAGTTTTACTGAGCCCTGCCCAGCAGATCAACAGTCAGTTCTACCCACCACCAGTCCCTCCCATCAGGAAACGTACACAAGCCTCTTAGTTAGCCTCATCCACCAGAGGGCAGACAGCAGAAGCAAGAAGAACTACAATCCTGCAGCCTGTCGAACAAAAACCACATTCACAGAAAGATAGACAAGATGAAAAGCCAGAAGGCTATGTATCAGATGAAGAAACAAGATAAAACCCCAGAAAAACAACTAAATGAAACAGAGATAGGCAACCTTCCAGAAAAATAATTCAGAATAATGACAGTGAAGATGATCCAGGACCTCAGAAAAAGAATAGAGGCAAAGATCAAGAAGATGCAAGAAATGTTTAACAAAGACCTAGAAGAATTAAAGAAAAAACAAAAAGAGATGAACAATACAATAACTGAAATGAAAACTATACTAGAAGGAATCAATAGCACAATAACCGAGGCAGAAGACCGGATAACCGACCTGCAAGACAGAATGGTGGAATTCACTGCTGTGGAACAGAATAAAGAAAGAAGAATGAAAAGAAATGAAGACAGCCTAAGAGACTTCTGGGACAACATTAAATGCAACAACATTCACATTATAGGGGTGGCAGAAGGAGAAGAGAGAGAGAAAAGACCAGAGAAAATATTTGAAGAGATTATAGTTGAAAACTTCCCTAACATGGGAAAGGAAATAGCCACCTAAGTCCAGGAAGCACAGAGAGTCTCATACAGGATAAACCGAAGGAGAAACACGCCAAGACACATAGTAATCAAACTGGCAAAAAATAAGGCAAAGAAAAATTATTTAAAGCAGCAAGGGAAAAATGACAAATAACATACAAGGGAACTCCCATAAGTTAACAGCTGATTTCTCAGCAGAAACTCTACAAGCCAGAAGAGAGTGGCATGATATCCTTAAAGTGGTGAAAGGGAAGAACCTACAACCAAGATTACTCTATCCAGCAAGGATATCATTCAGATTCGATGGGGAAAGCGAAAGCTTTACAGACAAGCAAAAGCTAAGAGAATTCAGCACCACCAAACTAGCTCTACAACAAATGCTAAAGGAACTTCTCTAAGTGGGAAACACAAGAGAAGAAAAGAACCTACAAAAACAGACTCAAAACAATTAAGAAAATTGTCATAGGAAGATACATATTGATAATTACTTTAAATGTGAATTGATTAAATGCTCTAACCAAAAGACATAGGCTCGCTGAATGGATACAAAAACAAGACCCATATATATGCTGTCTACAAGAGACCCACTTCAGACCTAGGGACACATACATACTGAAAGTGAGGGGATGGAAAAATATATTCCATGCAAATGGAAATCAAAAGAAAGCTGGAGTAGCTATACTCATATCAGATAAACTTTAAAATAAAAAAAATGTTACAAGAGACAAGGAAGGACACTACAGAATGATCAAGGGATCAATCCAAGAAGAAGATATAACAATTATAAATATATATGCACCCAACAAAGGAGCACCTCAATACATAAGGCAACTGTTAACAGCTATAAAACAAGAAATCAACAGTAACACTATAATAGTGGGGAACTTTAACACCTCCCTTACACCAATGGACAGATCATCCAAAATGAAAATAAATAAGGAAACAGAAGCTTTAAATGACACAATAGACCAGATAGATTTAATTAATATTTATAGGACATTCCATCCCAAAACAGCAGATTACACTTTCTTCTCAAGTGCTCATTCTCCCGGATAGATCACATCTTGGGTCACAAATCAAGCCTCAGTAAATTTAAGAAAATTGAAATCATATCAAGCATCTTTTCTGACCACAACGCTATGAGATTAGAAATGAATTACAGGGAAAAAAATGTAAAAAACACAAACACATGGAGGCTAAACAATATGCTACTAAATAACCAAGAGATCACTGAAGAAATCAAAGAGGAAATCAAAAAATACCTAGAGACAAATGACAATGAAAACATAACGATCCAACAACTATGGGTGCAGCAAAAGCAGTTCTAAGAGAGAATTTTATAGGTATACAAGCCTACCTCAAGGAACAAGAAAAATCTCAAATAAACAATCTAACCTTACACCTAAAGGAACTATAGAAAGAAGAACAAACAAGACCCAAAGTTAACAGAAGGAAAGAAATCATAAAGATCAGAGCAGAAATAAATGAAAAAGAAATGAATGAAAAAATAGCAAAGATAAATAAAACTAAAAGCTGGTTCTTGGAGAAGATAAAAAAAAAAATTGATAAACCAGACCTTGATTGATAGCCAGACCTATCAAGAAAAAGAGGGAGAGGACTCAAATCAATAAAATTAGAAATGAAAAAGGAGAGGTTACAACAGACACCACAGACATACATAGCATCCTAAGAGACTAATGCAAGCAACTCTATGCCAATAAAATGGACAACCTGGAAGAAATGGACAAATTCTTAGAAACGTATAAACTTCCAAGACTGAACCAGGAAGAAATAGAAAATATGAACAGACCAATCACAAGTAATGAAATTGAAACTGCAATTAAAAATCTTCCAACAAACAAAAGTCCAGGACCAGATGGCTTTAAAGGTGAATTCTATCAAACATTTAGAGAAGAGCTAACACCCATCCTTCTCAAACTCTTTCAAAGAATTGAAGAGAGAGGAAAACTCCCAGACTCATTCTATGAGGCCACCATCACCCTTATCCCAAAACCAGACAAAGATACTACAAAAAAAGAAAATTGTAGACCAATATCACTGATGAATATAGAGGCAAAAATCCTCAACAAAATACTAGCAAACAGAATCCAAAAATAAATTAAAAGGATCATACACCATGACCAAGTAGGATTTATCCCAGGGATGCAAGGGTTCTTCAATATACACAAATCAATCAGTGTGGCACACCATATTAACAAATTAAAGAATCAAAACCATATGAACATCTCAATAGATACAGCAAAATTTTGACAAAATTCAACACCCATTTATGATGAAAACTCCAGAAAGTGGGCATAGAGGTAACCTACCTCAACATAATAAAGGCCATATATGACAAACCCATAGCAAATATCATTCTCAATGGTGAAAAACTGAAAGCATTTCCTCTAAGATCAGGAACAAGACAAGGATGTCCCCTTTACCACTATTATTCAACATAGTTTTGGAAGTCCTACCCATGGCAATCAGAGAAGAAAAAGAAATAAAAGGAATACAAACTAGAAAAGAAGAAGTAAAACTGTCACTGTTTGCAGATGCCATGATACTATACATAGAGAATCCTAAAAATTCCACCTCAAAACTACCAGAGCTAATCAATGAATTTGGTAAAGTTGCAAGATACCAAATTAACGCACAGAAATCTCTTGCATTCCTATTCACTAATGATGAAAAATCTGAAAGAGAACTTAAGGAAACACTCCCATTTACCATTGCAACAAAAATAATAAAATACCGAGGAATAAACCTGCATAGGGAGACAAAAGACCTGTATGCAGAAAACTGTAAGACACTGATGAAAGAAATTAAAGATGATACCAACAGATGGAGAGATATACCATGTTCTTGGATTGGAAGAATCAATATTGTGAAAATGACTATACTACCCAAAGCAATCTACAGATTCAATGCAATCCCTATCAAATTACCAATGGCATTTTTTACGGAGCTAGAAGAAAAGAATCTTAAAATTTGTATGGAGACACAAAAGACCCCGAATAGCCAAAGCAGTCTTGAAGGAAAAAAACAGTGGGAGGAATCAGACTCCCTGACTTCAGACTATACTACAAAGCTACAGTAATCAAGACATTATGGTACTGGCACAAAAAAATAAACATAGATGAATGGAACAAGATACAAAGCCCAGAAATAAACACACACACCTATGTTCAACTAATCTTTGACAAAGGAGACAACGATATACAATGGAGAAAAGACAGTCTATTCAATAAGTGGTGCTGGGAAAACTGGACAGCTACATGTAAAACAATGAAATTAGAATGCTCCCTAACACCGTACACAAAAATAAACTCAAAATGCAGTAGAGACATAAATGTAAGACCAGACACTATAAAACTCTCAGAGGAAAACATAGGAAGAACACTCTTTGACATAAATCACAGCAAGATCTTTTTTGATCCACCTCCTAGAGTAATGGAAATAAAAACAAAAATAAACAAATGGGACCTAATGAATCTTCAAAGCTTTTGCACAGTAAAGGAAACCATAAACAAGATGAAAAGACAACCTTCAGAATGCGAGAAAATACTTGCAAAGGAATTATTGGACAAAGGATTAATCTCCAAAATATATAAACAGCTCCTGCAGCTCAGTATTAAAGAAACAAACAACCCAATCCAAAAATGGTCAGAAGACCTAAATAGACATTTCTCCAAAGAAGATATACAGATGGGCAAGAAGCACATGAAAAGCTGCTCAACATCACTAATTATTAGAAAAATGCAAATCAAAACTACAATGAGGTATCTCCTCACACCAGTTAGAATGGGCTGCATCAGGAAATCTACAAACAACCAATGCTGGAGAGGGTGTGGAGAAAAGGGGGAACCCTCTTGCACTGTTGGTGGGAATGTAAATTGATACAGTCAGTATGGAAAACAGTATAGAGGTTCCTTAAAAAACTAAAAATAGAATTACCACATGATCCAGCAATCCCACTACTGAGCATATACCCAGAGAAAACCATAATTCAAAACGATGCATGCACCCCAATGTTCATTGCAGCACTATTTACAATAGGCAGGTCATGGAAGTAACCTAAATGCCCATCGACAGACAAATGGATAAAGAAGTTGTGGTACATATATACAATGGAATATTACTCAGCCATAAAAAGGAATGAAATTGGGTCATTTGTTGTGACATGAATGGATCTAGAGACTGTCATACAGAGTGAAGTAAGTCAGAAAGAGTAAAACAAATATCATATATTAACGTATGTATGTGGAACCTAGAAATATGGTACAGTTGAACTGGTTTTCAGGGAAGAAGTTGAGACACAGATGTAGAGAACAAACGTATGGACACCAAGTGGGGAAAGCCACGTGGGGGTGGGGATGGTCGTGTGAAGAATTGGGCGATTGGGATTGACATGTATACACTGATGTTTATAAAATTGTTGACTAATAAGAACCTGCTGCATAGAAAAATAAATAAAATTAAATTAAAAAAAGGTAACCAATGATTAATCTTTTAGTATAAATATACAAAAAAAGACAAAAAAAAATACATTACTACCTATTTGATCAAGACCAACCATGTGTTCCATTAACACAAGCAATTCTGTCTTTGTTTAAACTACTAATGCCTTTGCATATATGAGAGATTGTTTATTTACAATTGCTACCCAGGTATGACGGGAGAGTGCCTCTGTATCTGTTGTTATCTTTATTTCTTGGGGTGTTCACTCTTCATCTATCCCATAAGTGTTTCCTGTGAACTCATTTTTATACCCCGAGGACCATGCACTGCCAGGAATGGAGTAAGTAAAGCCTTCATCAAGGTAGAAAAATTTCGTATAACAATCTGGACTAAATCACTTCTTGCTTTTCCCTCAGAGGCATAATAAACACTCTGCAATAAATAAGAGAGTGTTATTAGAAATACAATTCCTGAAAAGTGGTAATATAGAAGAACCTGTTGGGGATATTGTTTATAAAAATAATTGTGTAGATAAACATTAATTGGTTGAATGACTAAATAGACATAATCAAAAAAATCAGTTAGAGATCTGGATGACTTGGTCAATGACATCTCCCAAAGTGCATCAGAGATGACTGTATGGAAAAAAGAGAAATGTTGAGAGAAAACGAGGCTAGAAGTAGAAGTGACAGCAAAGAAACGATGATGAGGAGGACATATTTTAAAATAATGAGCAAGATTTAACTAGAGATATAGACATCAGATTAAACATGTTTATATCTGGAGGTGTGAGAGTGAAATCTAATGACTTCAAAGACAGAGAAAATTGTAAAGTCATCCAGAGAGAGAAAAGTGTCTATAAAGGAACACAGAATAGGTTGGTATCAGATATCTCAAAAGCTATCCTGGAAGTAGGAGCACAAGAGAGCGATACAAAAGATTGAAACTCTAAATTTGAAATTCAGTTTTATATCCATTTGTAACATTTAAATGTGAAGATGAAATGAACATATTTTAAGAAATAAAGGATTTTACAAAGTTTGCCGTACATCAAATCTCTTTGTAAGAATTCTTGAGGATGTAGTTTGTAAGAAAAGACATTCAGGGAAAAGAGTCGACACTTGGAAAATAGAGCCAAAGGTTGTAATCAATTATACCCTTGTCTAAAACAACAAATGAAACAAATTATTCTTTACAATATGGATCCAAAAGTCCAGAAAATATCAATCTGGAAGATGAGAGTTGAGTGGAGAAACTGGAGAAAGATAAAAATGGAAAATTTTTTTTTTCACTTAACGGAGAAAAACATAGATATTGATTACAAAATTGATAAGGAAAATATCAGTGTGGGTTTCAATTTCTTAGGGATAAGTAAAAGAATGAGATATAACTTAAAACTAAGCTTATTTTCAGGAAATAGATAATCTTATTTTATACATGTCCTTACATAATAGAAAAAGCAAAATATCTGTCCAGTTCATTATTATGAAGCTGGTATAACTAAAATGGAATAAGTCAGTACAAAAAAAGGAAATTACAGAGCCAATAAAATACTATTTCAATGTATTATGAACAGTATGATTTATCCTAAAAACTTAAGGGTAGTTGAACATAAGACTATCTGAAAATGCAGTTCATCATCAATGGCCTCAAGAAGATAAAGCAAATTAACTAAAAAGTGCAGAAAAAGTATGTGCTGATAAGGTCTAACAAAAGCCTATATAAAACTTCATATTTAAGAAAGTTTAGAAATGTTTTCTTAAAAGTATGAAACAAGACCAAAATTCTCACTCTAATCACTATTTTTCACCTTAGTATTAGAGGTCCTAGATGTGAAAGTAAGAACAGAAATAGAAGCTGTATGAAGCATGAAAGTCAAGAAACAAAAATTTCATTTTCCTGTGTATTTACATATAAAATTGAAAAAGAATCAACTGATATAGTATTAGACTGAATTAGTGTTTAACTGGATAACTTGATTCAAGATCTATATATAATAATCAACATTTGTCCATTATGCTAGAAATAAAAAATCAGAAAAAGTAATAAGATACTTTTCATAGTAAAATAAGATACTATTTTAAGCACAAAAAAGAGTTTTCACAAACAATCTAGGAGCTAATTATAAAAATAATGCACAAAACTTTCATGGAGAGCAATTTAAAACTTCATTAAAAAAGATGGAGAAAGCACCATATAAATGGAAATATTATTATGTTCTAGATGAGATGGCAATATTGTGAAGGTGTTAATTTTTCTAAAATTAACCCATAAATTTAACACAGCCCAGAAAGGAGTTTTTGGAAATCTTTAACATTTATATAAGATTTGTATAAAATGAAAATATAAAAAAAGTTTGGAAAAAAGTAAACAAGTATAGGAGCTCACTATTCAGGGTAGAGTTAACTATACTGTATATTATAAAAGAGTACAAAGCTACAGTAATTAAAGTGTAAAAAGAATGGAGGTGTACAAAAATGAATAGTGGAACAGTTTAGTGTAGAAACAAATCCATGTGCATAGGAATTTGATACATGATAGAGTTGTCAGTTTACACAAATCAGTGACATCAATGAGGAAATGGAATACTTTATAAATGGTGCTGGGAAAAATCAGTTTATTATAGATAACTACTTTACACCATATACAGAAATTAATTCCAAATAAATTTAAAGCCTAAAAGTGAAAGTTGAGGTTATATGGTTGATAGAAAGAAATGTAGGAAAATATTTTATTACACCATCTTTTTTTTTTTTTTTTTTTTTTGTGGTACGCGGGCCTCTCGCTGCTGTGGCCTCTCCCGCTGTGGAGCTCGGCAGGCGGACTCTCAACCACTACACCACCAGGGAAGCCCTATTGCACCATCTTTTAAACAAGATTCGAACAAAATATAAGCCATAAAGGGAAAATTAATGGATTAGGCTATATCACAATTAAAGACTTTTATTCAATGAAGACTATCACAAAGATAAGAGATAAATGACTGGGAATAATACTTTTTATGTCTACATATGTCAAATGTTAATACCTATTATATGTAAGTATAAGTACTTTAACTCATAAAGGAAAAATTGATCAAGGCTATGAATAGACTCTTTACAGAAATAGGAATCTATCCAAATAATGAGTGTGTGAGGGACATGTCTAAACTTAATAGCAACTAGAGAAATGGACTCCATGTTAATCTGAGATACCATTTCTTGAAAGTGAATACTGTTAAAAGTTGGGTATTCTTGAGTGTTGGTGGAGTATGGCTTAACAATGCTGCTGGTGGGAATAAAAATTGATGCAGTCATTTTAGAGGAAAATCAACAGTATTTAGTTAAGCTGAATGTGGATATATTGTAGGATTTACTTGTCTCATATCTGATTATATACTTCTAGGAAATTGTCAAATATTCACAAGGAGACATGTATAGGGATGTTGTCCCAGCATTTATTTTATTTATTTATTTATTTTATATATCTTTATTGGAGTATAATTGCTTTAAAATGTTGTGTTAGTTTCTGCTATACAACAAAGTGAATCAGCTATAAGTATACATATATCCCCATATCCCTTCCCTCTTGAGACTCCCCCCGACTCTCCCTATCCCACCCTTCTAGGTCATCACAAAGCATCAAGCTGATCTCCCTGTGCCCAGCATTTATTTTTATAAGGGAAAGAATTAGAAGTAATCTAGGTGTTCATTAATAAGAGGAATGTTAAGTAAAATGTGGAATATGCATATGGTGCAATACTGCAGAAAGAATGAAATTGATATGTAACAACATGGACAGATTTCAGTAACTGTACAAGAAAGTAGGAAATAGAACAGAATATATATTATATATTATATGATTACAAGCATGAAAAATACCATTTCTTCAAGAATATAAATGTAAGATAGGTGGTGTGGAAAGAGATATATATTAAATACATGAGAGATATGCTAACGGGTGGTGCTTCATTGGGATAGAGGGTGCTTGAGAGCCCTTGGGCAGTTACTAATCCTGCAGACACCACAGATATGAACCTAATTATTATTCTTGCTTCCTTTCTGGACTTAATATCCTTCCATATGACCACTCAGTGTCTTTGCCTCCATTCTATGAGCAAAATAGGGAAAAGAGGAAAAGCAGTTTTATAAATATTTATACAGGCATTGAATACACTTAGCAAGTGACCTGACTTTAATTGCCAACTTTCATTTTCTGGAAGGGGCATGCATCCCCATGTGGATAAATGCCATCTAAGCTATTGACTTACCCTTTTGTATCCTTGCACTTCCTTCTTAACTTACAGATATATATCCTATATAGCCAGGACATGATATATATATCTTGGACATGATATATATATCATGTCCAGCACATGAAAATCTTATCTTCTAATTCTTGACAGGGGAAACTCAGCACGATTGTTGGACTATGGGTAGAAAAAAAAATCATTGATTCAGATTAAGATTCTTAAGTGGGAGATGCCTCCAAAATGACTAACTTAAGTGTTTCTTGTCTTTAAAGAAACATTTTTTTAGAAAAATAGAAAACTGTAAATATTGATATTTCAGTTAAAGTAATAAGATTATAGCTACTGCCTGAAAAAGGAAGCTTATTCATACAGTTTCATAAATTTTAGATCTATTATCTACATGTAATAAAAGTTAAGCATATCAATTCTGCATCCTGCAAAATAAAATTTAAACCTTTATAGTATTCTTCATGAGGTGAAATCTCATTTTTAACTTTCATGTTCCTATACTTAAGGAATAGAAAGAGGTTTCCACTAAATCACTTATTATTTTGTTAAGGATGATTGGGCTCCTTATGCTTTATGGATTTTATTAGAATTGTCTATTCTGGTGCTAATGCTGTTTTCACCTTGTTTGGCACCAACATATGTAAACCTGACTCTTGATTTTAGAAATGCGCAAAGCATGGAAATGGGAATGGCAGTGTTGTGTTTCTGATTAACAAAGGCACAATCTGACCTTACAATTTAGCACTCATCCAGTTCCATGTTAAATGTAATCATATTATATAGTGTGACTCAATCCCCAAAGTCCTTAGGTCATGACCATTCTCGGGAGTCTTTGGAGCACCATTGTTGTGCCCTCAACAGCACGTTGTTCCCACCCAAACATTCCAAGTGAAGTCATCAACAGTGAGTGTATTTATGGTTTTAGTGGGTTTTGAGATGGAACAACTTGAAAATATCAGTAACAATGAGTTTCATGAAGTTGAACTATTCATGATTCTAAGTACATTTTCCTTAAGTATCTTGAATAAGATTTGACACAATAATGATGGAATTTTGTATCTTTGACAGATTGAGTGTTGTAAGTTTTCTAAACATACAACATCTACATAAATCTTTCCTCTCTGCACCTAGCTGATAATGCTATTTCACCCCTTTTCTTCAAAAAATCCAGAAGAGAATAAAGAGGGAAAAGAGTGGGAATTAATATTAATTGAACATCCTCAATATTTTCAGATGTATTCATGTTATTTTATTTAATTTCAACCAGAAATGTATCACTCTCCCTACGTTTGGATGATGAAATCGAAGTGCCAAAGGTCAACAAACGTTGTCAATATCACACAATTATCAAAAGGTAGACCTGGGATTTGATCTAGTTCTGATTTTCGAAACCCTGGTGGTGTTACTCCTCCATTCTGAATAAAGAGGTGGAGGAAGAAATAAATAGTTTCTTATATCCTAAAATTTCTAGTGTAAAGAATAAAATATACAGTCTTAGGTTCCACTTTATGTAACGTACCCTTCTCTCCCCTGCTGGTGGAAGAACACAAAGCTTTGGAGAGAAAGTATATCAGGTCCCGGGTGCTAGAATGTCATCATGGTGCCACACTCTCAGGAAGTGCCCTTCTATCTGAAAGGGACATTAGAACAGGGCCCTGACGCTCAACTCCCTACCTGACAGAGGGATCCACAAGCCTAACTTGCTGCAAATTCTAACAGCTCTGAACAGTTTAAGATCATATAAAATGACTGACAAGGTTGCTATTTTTTGGATAGATCTCATGGAGAAAACAGTATTTCTTATTTATCTCTTGGTTCATAATTTTTTTCACTCAGAGAAATATTGGGTTAGAATCTCATGTCTTCCTGACGTTTCTGACATCACATGAGACCCATACGTTTATGCAAACCAGGTTCCAGGAAATCATAGTCTAGTATTAGTCTAGGGGATGACAATTATACATTAATACAATATACAATCAAGATGCCTTGTATACTTGATACTTGATAGATTTTAAACACATTTTTTCTTTCACAAATGAAACATACATATTTCCCACATAAAATAGAAAAGGTTTTATGTGATATATTTTAGACCAACGATTAAAAAAGCAATTAAAAAACAGTGCTTGACATGTACCAAAAATGATAGGAGTTACCATTTATTGAATGCCTCATATATTCCAGGTACTTCAGATGTATTATCTCATTCCATGAGGTGGGTATTAGCACATCCATTTTACTGATGACATAACTAAGGTTCCTTCAGTTTGTGTGGCCAGGTGGCAAAGCTGGGAGTTTTCATGTATTCAACAAATATTTCTGAATGCCTAGGGATAGGGATTCAAAAATAGAGATATGAATATTTGGACACTATGATACATTATGTTTCTATGTCATAAAGTATTATGTATATGAATGATATGCATGTAATTATGTGTCAAAATATTTTATCCTGTACACTGGGAATACAAAAATGTGGTTCAGATAAATAGTTTACTCAAGCAAATTTGGAGCCCTGTTTTTATTCCCAAATAACAGCTTTATAGGTTTTGTTTGTTTGTTTGTTTGCGGTACGCGGGCCTCTCACGGTTGTGGCCTCTCCCGTTGTGGAGCACAGGCTCGGGACGCGCAGGCTCAGCGGCCATGGCTCACGGGCCCAGCCGCTCCGCGGCATGTGGGATCCTCCCGGACCGGGGCACGAACCCGTGTCCCCTGCATCGGCCGGCGGACTCTCAACCACTGCGCCACCAGGGAAGCCCAGTTTTTTTGTTGTTGTTTTGTTTTTTTTATAGGACTCCCCTATATCTACTCACTCCCTAAGCTCTTTAAATTATTGATATCGCTCTGAGACATTCTCCAAATTTCTTTGGCTACTTTAGAATTGACTCCCAGCCCTCCTTCCCTGCTATACCTTCCTTCTTGCCTATTCCACATCCAAGTTATTTTCCCACACCTTCATCTCAAAGCCTCAACTTCCTCAGCCCTAACTACTTGCAACTGCCCTTCACTGCATCAGGGTCTCGTTAGACCAAACTTTAAGTTTCCAAACACTTTTCCAACTTTTAAATGTTCAATCCAGAGCTTTCCCTTTCTGAGGACATCTTTGTATGTTACTTTTCCTATTATCCTCTACAACTGGGCCTACCCTTCATTTAACCAAAAATTAGCAGCTAGGATTTAGTTAAATCAATGCTTCCTATATGATAGGGACTAATCTGAGCTCTGTACAATCTATCTGATTGTAACTTCACAACGACTCTGTCCTTTCCAGTTCAGAGATGGACAAAGCTGCGTTTTGAACCCAGGTCTCTGTAACTCCAACTACACATCTTTCATCAATGTTTTAGTGCCTGGTACCCTCTTAATTCATAATCCCATTTCTTATGTATGTGTCTCCCTCCCCACAGTTGGGCACTTCAATTATGATCTTGCTGGCACTGGAGTGCCTTCCTTCTTTGACTTTCCAAGGCCTACCCTGTCTGTCTTCAGTTCTCAATAAATCTGATTTCTGCCTTTTCCACCTGCAGCTGGTAAACATTGCTGTTAGAATGGTGATTTTCAGATTGCATTTCAAGGCTCTGGCTCTAAAATCAATGTACTGGGTCAGAAGATGCATTCAAAATACCAGTAGAACATAAGTTACATTACATTTAGTAGGGCTGAATGTTCTTTGGGAAAGTTTTGTTATATGCAACAATTTGTCTTATACATTTGGGAAACATATGCATGGATGGGTGGTAATCTAAAATGTATTTATGCATTTATGGATAAAAAATAAGTTTAAAAGCAACTTCTGTAGAAAGCTTTGCAATTGCGATTATGGGTTCCACTGTAATATCACTCTTCCACTTGACAACTTTTTTTTTTCGTAGCTAGTTGACTAGCTCAATACCTGTCATAAATGGTCCCAGTATTCTTTGTTTTCTTCAAGTCATATTTGGCCTTCTTACACCTAGCAGGAGGCCTTTCTCTTACCTTATTAAGATATGTCTACTGCTTTTCTGCTGTTTCCTAATTTATTGGTATCTTCTTTCTCCTTGAGTAACTATATGCCACTTCAGAGACCAATAGATTTTTATTATTATTATTTACATAATAAAATCCTTGTGAATGTCTTGGTTCTCCTTGCCTTCCATGCTCTGCCATTCCATCTGTCACACTTACTCCCCCTCACTTCATCCTTCACAGCTTCAGGTCATTGGCCTCCTTGCCTCTGCTCAGTGCAAGCTCTGTTTGGAATACTTTGCCCTTTGAAAGTGTGTCATGCCGACCTGCTTTAAATGTTACCCAATGAAAGACACCTTATCCCTTTCCCTAAACTGGATGCCATTTTTCTCCTCTCTGTGCTCCTATAACCTTGTTTGGTTGATTTTAGGTGTGAAATATCACTTTCTGGCTTGTCTTATTGTTAATTGCTTGCATGCCAATGCTTCACCACTAGACCACAAACCCTTAGATATATTCCAAGTCTTATTCCCCATTATAGATCCCCAGCATGGGAAGATGAAATGCCCATCCTGGGAAGATGCAATGCCCATCCTGGGATCTTGCTGGTCTAAAGAGAACAGACTGCACGACTGCCACAGTCCTAACCTGGCTCTCAGAAGGCTGCAGAAAACACACAGTGCCCACAGAACAGCATCAAGAATGGTCCTCACAGAAGTCTGCACATCTGTCCAAGGGCTTCTTTTTCGGTCCCTCAAGTGACAGCTCCCAGGTGAGGGAAGTAGACTTATTCCAGGCAACACTCAGTGAGCTCTCCCGGCTTAGAAGCCCCATGTTCCAACTAGAAACCAGTATCTTCTGCAACAGTCTCTGGGTTAGCTGCCAGGGTCCCTGCAAGGACCACGTTCTGTTCTAAGAGTCACAACACAAGTTGTTATACTGTCTCTTAGTAGTGGTGCAGTTCCCTAGTTTGGGATCACTTTAGCCATAACAATTTGGTCTAGAGACACAGTTGACTTTCTGCCTTTATCATATTTCAGCAAAACAGAGATAGAAGGTGAATCTAATGACAAATGCCCTTAGAGGAAGAAGAAAGGTTTTGTTAACCCCTTAGCTGCAGAAGAGAACTAAATATCTATCGAGTATCCATTATTGTATGTGTTTTTCATAGGTCATCTCATTCTACCTTTATAATAATTCTAAAATTATTCTTCACATATATATTTTGCAGATGAGGAAATTGAGGCTCAGAGAGTTCAAGAACACCTAAAATATCAGTTTAGACCTAGTAAGTTACAGAAGTAAGCTTTAAATTCTCACTTGTCTGGCTTCAAACCTTATATATATATATATATATATTTTTTTTTTTCTATACCATGCTGATTAATTCAGTGTCAGACAGAAGGCATGCAATAAATATTTGTTAGCATTAAAAATCTTCATCTTTGACTAGCTGACTGTCAGCACCTGCATTATTTTGAGTAGGGTCTTTCTTCCCCAAGACACAGATGGGCTTAGCATACAACTGTTATTTCTGAAGTCCAGAGTAATTTAAAAGGAATAAGAGGTCTATTTTCAAAATAGCCTCATAGAAGTAAGTAGCAGAACTAAAATTTTCAATCATTTTCTATCTGTCAGGTCAATTACTCTTAGCCTCACTTTCTTTACAAAATAAAGGGATTAGATTTGATGATCTCCAAGGCCTTTTCCATCTTTAATATCCTGTAAGAAGAAAGTCTGATTCCTTTCTGCTACACCTGTCAATTAGGAAGCAAAGATGAAAGCAGTTGACATGACTACTTCCTTTCCATTTTTTTACAATAAGGTATTCTGACCAGGAACATTTTGTTTCTGGGATAAGGCTCTGGTTTGAACTGAACACTTAACGAAGATAATTTTCAAAATATGTGGTTTTGCATGTTTATGAGAAAAGAAAGCATGCACTCCAGTGAGTGGATCCACCATTGAGTAAAGCAGAAAACTTTCCTTGAAATGTGATCAACATCTCAAGGGGGTATTTTAAGGAGATCTCATGTTCATTTTGAAAGTTTATTACCCTCACTATACAAAAGAAGCTTGTATTTATAAGTGAAAAAAATTATATGCAAAGAGGATCACATAGATGTAGCAGAATAGAAATTAATTTTCCACATTTTCTAAAGTAAAGCCCTAAAAAGTATTCTATTCATATAAGGACTTCATCTTCATCCTCTGTAAGAAAGTCAGTCATCTAGTTATTTTAAGTTGGTTGTGAAATACAAATACACATTAAAAAAAATGGGCTCTCTTAAGTGCACAAGAGCAGTTAATACTAGTTCTAATTAAATATTAATCTAAAAGATTGTTATTTCACCCTTAAACCTCAGTGAAATTCATCATTATGAAACATGCATTCAAGATGCTGTTTTACATGCTCATTCTAAAATTGTATCATGGATGTAAATTTCTCTTTAAAATCCATATTTTAATCAATTTAAGATTTTATGTTCTCATAAATTGGTTAAATTAAAAAATATATATATATTTACTCCAATTCCCTCAATAGAACAGTGTTGGTAATAGAAATTTAGTATTGTTATTTTCTAAATATAAATGTAGTTTTGATAAATATTAACAATTTTGTGGAAACTAATATGAAGATTTTCCTTATGATGTCTTCAGTTACTTCATGAATGAAGAAGACTCCCTCAAGCTGAGGTCCTATAGTCATCTATATTTTCTTTGTATTCTATTAAAAAAAATATTTAACGTTCCTTAAATATTCCATCCATTTTAAAAACAGGAAGTTTTCTTTTTAAAAATATTCCAGCTAACTACCTCAAAGCTGATCCCAAATTTATTGCCAACAACTTTTGCTATTTCAGGCATTTATACAGACATCTACGGTTGACCCAGGTCCTAACTGATCTACCTGTACAACTGACATACTGCTGTCAATGAGAATGTGGTCAATTGAGAATGCCCACAAAGATTATTGGATATGTAACAAACAAGTCAATATTGGACTTTATGGCAAGCTCAGATTTGACTATGTGTTAATTCAATACAAATGTAGTTAAATTTCTGCTATGTAGCTATAGTAAAATCTAAACTTACGAGATGATGCAAAAATGGCAAAAATAAATAAGACATCGTGCTTACTCTTAAGATATGCACTGTCTAGCAAGGAAGCTATACATGTAATAGATAACTGATTTAAAAAAAAACAAATACAATTCTATGTTATCCAAAGTTCTGTGGGAACACAAGGTTGCGATTAAAATCAGATTTTAATTTTATTATCTTCAGTTATTTTCATCCTGATACAACCTAAACATCACAGATTTATTCTGCTGTTAGGAAAAGTGTCAAATTTGAAGTCTCCATTCCTTCTCTCCTAATCATTACAGAGTCCATCCACAAGTACAATCATTCAGAATTCTGAAATGGACCACTGGTTGTTCTAAATGCCTTGCAATATTTCTCTTCTCAAGGTTGGAGTCCCAATGAAACTTCTGAGCAGAATATCTCCAGGATTTTCCAGTGCCTGGGGACAGTTTGAGTGCAGTCTCCAGCAGTTTAACTTAGTGACTGTCAACTCTTTCTTGCGTGGTTCATTAGGGTGTTAATTAGGGCCGTTGCAAACCTTAAGATGAGCAAAGGACTTTTTAGTCTTTGGCCCTGCCCAAGTTTGTTTCCAAAAAACTGAGAGGTATAAGGAATGCAGGCCTGACTTTTTATCATGATATATTTTTTATTAGTTATTATATACATATTAGTGTATATATGTCAATCTCAATCTCCCAATTCATGATACATTTTTAACAGTAGAAGTGATGCAAAGCTATCAGCATGGATCCACATTCAGTCCATCTGGTCTTGGCAAGAGAAGGCATCGGTTCCGGGTATTCACTACATTCCTAGCCCTTGGCTGGGTGCTGGAGAGAGATAGTCACCAGACACAGTACCTGCACTTGGGGAGTTTCCTTGTAACACTCAGAGCAAGGGTTTGAGCATCTCTAGAAAAAGTCCTCTCAGTGTACATTTAAGACAGAAAAAAACTTAATAGACTGTTTGGAATAGGAATCATGGAATCCCATGCTATTCACCCACCCTGCACTACTTAAGACAACATTCATCGTTAACTGAAGGATGGAGTGACATTCTCATCTCATATATAAGTTTTATCATCCATATGTTCCCGAGAGAATGGGAAGCAAAATTTGAACAAGCTTCTGGAGAATTACAACAAATGTGACAAATTCAAAATTCAATCGTCCTCTCAGAATTTTAGACTCTTAGTCCTTGTATTGTTTAAATTTTCCAGAATACCGCTTAAATATTCACTTTGCCTGTGTTTAATAATCAATTTGCTTTCATTATTCATAAGGTAAATATCTCAATTATTAAACCACTTATACAAGCTATAACTCTTTTCAATATAATTCCTGTTGTATTTTGAAAAAAGCTTGTGATTTAAGAGTTTTGTATAGAATAAAAATGTGTTTAAAAATTTCTAAAACTTCAGAGAATGGGTTATCTCAAATAGTCTTAAGGACAGTAATGATAACTTGACTTACTTATACAAATATTGGATTTTAATTTTGTCTTGTTTTGCATTTCAGGAAGGCAGTGTAAAAATTTTTATCAAATTTGAGCTTACTATGTTTTGACCAGCTATTAAATGTCTATTTTGATGTACAGCTTTCCCTGAGCTCATCATTTAAGAGCACCTCCAAATTGAAATTTTACAAATGACAATTCAAACATGACTGGATTAATTTTACTATGGAAATTTGGCAATTTTTTTTAACATCTTTATTGGGGTATAATTGCTTTACAATGGTGTGTTAGTTTCTGCTTTATAACAAAGTGAATCAGTTATACATATACATATGTTCCCATATCTCTTCCCTCTTGCGTCTCCTTCCCTCCCACACTCCCTATCCCACAACTCCAGGCGGTCACAAATCACCGAGCCGATATCCCTGTGCCATGCGTCTGCTTCCCACTAGCTATCTACCTTACGTTTGTTAGTGTATATATGTCCATGCCTCTCTCTCGCCCTGTCACAGCTCACCCTTCCCCCTCCCCATATCCTCAAGTCTGTTCTCCAGTAGGTCTGTGTCTTTATTCCTGTCTTACTCCTAGGTTCTTCATGACATTTTTTTTTTCTTAAATTCCTTATATATGTGTTAGCATACAGTATTTGTCTTTCTCTTTCTGACTTACTTCACTCTGTATGACAGACTCTAGGTCTATTCACCTCATTACAAATAGCTCAATTTCGTTTCTTTTTATGGCTGAGTAATATTCCATTGTATATATGTGCCACATCTTCTTTATCCATTCATCCGATGATGGACACTTAGGTTGTTTCCATCTCCGGGCTATTGTAAATAGAGCTGCAATGAATATTTTGGTACATGACTCTTTTTGAATTTTGGTTTTCTCAGGGTATATGCCCAGTAGTGGGATTGCTGGATCATATGGTAGTTCTATTTGTAGTTTTTTTTTTTTTTTTTTTTGGCGGTACGCGGGCCTCTCACTGCCGTGGCCTCTCCCATTGCGGAGCACAGGCTCCGGACGCGCAGACCCAGCAGCCATGGCCCACGGGCCCAGCCGCTCCGCGGCACGTGGGATCCTCCCGGACCGGGGCACGAACCCACGCCCCCTGCATTGGCAGGCGGACTCTCAACAACTGCGCCACCAGGGAAGCCCTATTTGTAGTTTTTTAAGGAACCTCCATACTGTTCTCTGTAGTGGCTGAACCAATTCACATTTCCACCAGCAGTACAGGAGTGTTCCCTTTTCTCCACACCTTCTTCAGCATTTATTGTTTCTAGATTTTTTGATGATGGCCATTCTGACTGGTGTGAGATGATATCTCATTGTAGTTTTGATTTGCATTTCTCTAATGATTAATGATGTTGAGCATTCTTGCATGTGTTTGTTGGCAGTCTGTATATCTTCCTTGGAGAAATGTCGATTTAGGTCTTCTGCCCATTTTTGGATTGGGTTTGTTTTTTTTGTTACTGAGCTGCATAAGCTGCTTGTAAATTTTGGAGATTAATCCTTTGTCAGTTGCTTCATTTGCAAATATTTTCTCCCATTCTGAGGGTTGTCTTTTGGTCTTGTTTATGGTTTCCTTTGTTGTGCAAAAGCTTTGAAGTTTCATTACGTCCCATTTGTTTATTTTTGTTTTTATTTCCATTTCTCTAGGAGGTGGGCCGAAAAGGATCTTGCTGTGATTGATGTATTAGAGTGTTCTGCCTATGTTTTCCTATAAGAGTTTGATAGTTTCTGGCCCTATATTTAGGTCATTAATCCATTTTGAGCTTATTTTTGTGTATGGTGTTAGGGAGTGATCTAATCTCATACTTTTACATGTACCTGTCCAGTTTTCCCAGCACAACTTATTGAAGAGGCTGTCCTTTCTCCACTGTATATTCCTGCCTCCTTTATCAAAGATAAGGTGACCATATGTGCGTGGGTTTATCTCTGGGCTTTCTATCCTGTTCCATTGATCTATCTTTCTGCTTTTGTGCCAGTAACATACTGTCTTGATTACTGTAGCTTTGTAGTATAGTCTGAAGTCAGGGAGCCTGATTCCTCCAGCTCCGTTTTTTGTTCTCAAGGTTGCTTTGGCTATTCAGGGTCTTTTGTGTTTCCATACAAACTGTGAAATTTTTTGTTCTAGTTCTGTGAAAAATGCCAGTGGTAGTTTGATAGGGATTGCATTGAATCTATGGATTGCTTTGGGTAGTAGAGTCATTTTCACAAAGTTGATTCTTCCAATCCAAGAACATGGTTTATCTCTCCATCTATTTGTATCATCATTAATTTCTTTTATCAGTGTCTTATAATTTTCTGCATACAGGTCTTTTGTCTCGTTAGATAGGTTTATTCCTAGATATTTTATTCTTTTTGTTGCAATGGTAAATGGGAGTGTTTTATTTATTTCACTTTCATATTTTTCATCACTAGTACATAGGAATGCCAGAGATTTCTGTGCATTAATTTTGTATCCTGCTACTTTAGCAAATTCATTGATTAGCTGTATTAGTTTTCTGGTAGCATCTTTAGGATTCTCTATGTATAGTATCATGTCATCTGCAAACAGTGACAGCTTTACTTCCTCTTTTCTGATTTGGATTCCTTTTATTTCCTTTTCTTCTCTGATTGTTGTGGCTAAAACTTCCAAAACTATGTTGAATAAAAGTGGTGAGAGTGGACAACCTTGTCTTGTTCCTGATCTTAGTGGAAATGCTTTCAGTTTTTCACCATTGAGGATGATGTTGGCTGTGGGCTTGTCATATATGGCCTTTATTATGTTGAGGAAAGTTCCCTCTATGCCTACTTTCTGCAGGGTTTTTATCATAAATGGGTGTTGAATTTTGTCAAAAGCTTTCTCTGCATCTATTAAGATGATCATATGCTTTTTCTGCTTCAATTTGTTAATATGGTTTATCACATTGATAGATTTGCATATATTGAAGAATCCTTGCATTCCTGGAATAAACCCCACTTGATTATGGTGTATGATCCTTTTAAAGTGCTGTTAGATTCTGTTTGCTAGTATTTTGTTGAGGATTTTTGCATCTATGTTCATCAGTGATATTGGCCTGTAGTTTTCCTTCTTTGTGACATCCTTGTCTGGTTTTGGTATCAAGGTGATGGTGGCCTTGTCGAATGAATTTGAGAGTGTTCCTCTGCTATATTTTGGAAGAGCTTGAGAAGGATAGGTGTTAGCTCTTCTCTAAATGTTTGGTAGAATTCGCCTGTGAAGCCATCTGGTCCTGGCCTTTTGTTTGTTGGAAGATTTTTAATCACAGTTTCAATTTCAGTGCTTGTGATTGGTCTGTTCATATTTTCTATTTCTTCCTGATTCAGTCTTGGCAGTTTGTGCATTTTTAAGAATTTGTCCATTTCTTCCAGATTGTCCATTTTATTGGCATAGAGTTGCTTGTAGTAATCTCTCATGATCTTTTTTGTTTCTGCAGTGTCAGTTGTTACTTCTTTTTCATTTCTAATTCTATTAATTTGAGTCTTCTCCCTTTTTTTTTTGATGAGTCTGGCTAATGGTTTATATATTTTGTTTATCTTCTCAAAGAACCAGCTTTTAGTTTTATTGATCTTTGCTATTGTTTCCTTCATTTCTTTTCATTTATTTCTGATCTGATTTTTATGATTTCTTTCCTTCTGCTAAATTTGGGTTTTTTTGTTCTTCTCTCTCTAATTGCTTGAGGTGCAAGGTTAGGTTGTTTATTTGAGATGTCTTAAGGTGGGCTTGTATTGCTATATACTTCCCTCTTAGAACTGCTTTTGCTGCATCACATAGGTTTTGGGTCGTTGTGTCTCCATTGTCATTTGTTTCTAGGTATTTTTTTATTTCCTCTTTGATTTTTTCAATAATCACTTCGTTATTAAGTAGTGTATTGTTTAGCCTCCATGTGTTTGTATTTTTTACAGATCTTTTCCTGTAATTGATATCCAGTCTTATGGCGTTGTGGTCGGAAAAGATACCTGATACGATTTCAATTTTCTTAAATTTACCAAGGCTTGATTTGTGACCCAAGATATGATCTATCCTGGAGAATGTTCCATGAGCACTTGAGAAAAATGTGTATTCTGTTGTTTTTGGATGGTTTGTCCTATAAATATCAATTAAGTCCATCTTGTTTAATGTATCATTTAAAGCTTGTGTTTCCTTATTTATTTTCATTTTGGATGATCTGTCTATTGGTGAAAGTGGGATGTTAAAGTCCCCTACTATGAATGTGTTACTGTTGATTTCCCCTTTTATGGCTGTTTGTTTTTGCCTTATGTATTGAGGTGCTCCTATGTTGGATGCATAAATATTTACAATTGTTATATCTTCCTCTTGGATTGATCCCTTGATCATTATGTAGTGTCCTTCTTTGTGTCTTCTAATAGTCTTTATTTTAAAGTCTATTTTGTCTGATATGAGAATTGCTACTCCAGCTTTCTTTTGGTTTCCATTTGCATGGAATATCTTTTTCCATCTCCTTACTTTCAGTCTCTATGTGTCTCTAGGTCTGAAGTGGGTCTCTTGTAGACAGCATATATATGGGTCTTGTTTTTGTATCCATTCAGCCAATCTGTGTCTTTTGGTGGGAGCATTTAGTCCATTTACATTTAAGGTAATTATCGATATGTATGTTCCTATTCCCATTTTCTAAACTGTTTTGGGTTCGTTATTATAGGTCTTTTCCTTCTCTTGTGTTTCTTGCCTAGAGAAGTTCCTTTAGCATTTGTTGTAAAGCTGGTTTGGTGGTGCTGAACTGTGTCAGCTTTTGCTTGTCTGTAAAGGTTTTAATTTCTCCATCAAATCTGAATGAGATCCTTTCTGGGTAGAGAAATCTTGGTTGCAGGATTTTCTCCTTCATCACTTTCAGTATGTCCTGCCACTCCCTTCTGGCTTGTAGGGTTTCTGCTGAGAGATCAGCTGTTAACCTTATGGGGATTCCCTTGTGTGTTATTTGTTGTTTTTCCCTTGCTGCTTTTAATATGCTTTCTTTGTATTTAATTTTTGACAGTTTGATTAATATGTGTCTTGGTGTATTTCTCCTTGGATTTATCCTGTATGGGACTCTCTGTGCTTCCTGGACTTGATTAACTATTTATTTTCCCATATTAGGGAAGTTTTCAACTATAATCTCTTCAAATATTTTCTCAGTCCCTTTCTTTTCTCTTCTTCTTCTGGAACCCCTATAATTCGAATGTTGGTGTGTTTAATGTTGTCCCAGAGGTCACTGAGACTGTCCTCAGTTCTTTTCATTTTTTTTTTTTTAATTCTGCTCTGCAGTAGTTATTTCCACTATTTTATCTTCCAGGTCACTTATTCGTTCTTCTGCCTCAGTTATTCTGCTATTGATCCCATCTAGAGTACTTTTAATTTCATTTATTGTGTTGTTCATCGTTGCTTGTTTCATCTTTAGTTCTTCTAGGTCCTTGTTAAATGTTTCTTGCATTTTGTCCATTCTATTTCCAAGATTTTGGATCATCTTTACTATCATTATTCTGAATTATTTTTCAGGTAGACTGCCTATTTCCTCTTCATTTGTTAGGTGTGGTGCATTTTTATCTTGCTCCTTCATCTGCTGTGTGTTTTTCTGTCTTCTCATTTTGCTTATCTTACTGTGTTTGGGGTCTCCTTTTTGCAGGCTGCATGTTCGTAGTTCCCGTTGTTTTTGATGTCTGTCTCCAGTGGTTAAGGTTGGTTCAGTGGGTTGTGTAGGCTTCCTGGTGGAGGGGACTAGTGCCTGTGTTGTGGTGTATGAGGTTAGATCTTGTCTCTCTAGTGGGCAGGTCCACGTCTGGTGGTGTGTTTTGGGGTGTCTGTGGACTTATTATGATTTTAGGCAGCCTCGCTGCTAATGGGTGGGGTCGTGTTCCTGTTTTGCTAGTTGTTTGGCATAGGGTGTCCAGCACTGTAGCTTGCTGGTCTTTGAGTGAAGCTGGGTGCTGGTGTTAAGATGGAGGTCTCTGGGAGATTTTCGCCATTTGATATTATGTGGAGCTAGGAGGTCTCTTGTTGACCAGTATCCTGAAGTTGGCTCTCCCACCTCAGAGGCAGAGCCCTGACTCCTGGCTGGAGCAGCAAGAGCCTTTCATCCACACGGCTCAGAATAAAAGGGACAGAAAGTAGAGAGAATTAGTAGAAGTAGGAAGAAAGAAAGAAAGAAAGAAAGAAAGAAAGAAAGAAAGAAAGAAAGAAAGAAAGAAAGAAAGGAGTGAAGGAAGGAAGGAAGGAGGAAAGAAAGAAAGAAAGAAAAAGAAGGAAAGAAGTCAAGAACGAAAGAAAGGAGGGAGGGAGGGAGGAAGGACAGAAGGAAGGAAAAGAGACAGAAAGAAAGAAGATACAGTAAAATAAAACAAAGTATAATAAAGTTATTGAATTAAAAAATAATTATTTAGAAAAAAAAAGGGACGGATAGAACTTAGGACAAATGGTGGAAGCAAAGCTATACAGACAAAATCTTACACAGAAGCATATACATACACCCTCACAAAAAGAGGTAAAGGGGAAAAAAATCATAGATCTTGCTCTCGAAGTCCACCTCCTCAATTTGGGATGATTCATTGTCTATTCATGTATTCCACAGATGCAGGGTACATCAAGTTGATTGTGGAGCTTTAATCCGCTGTTTCTGAGGCTGCTGGGAGAGATTTCCCTTTCTCTTCTTTGTTCTCACAGCTCACAGGGGCTCAGCTTTGGATTTGGCCCTGCCTCTGCGTGTAGGTCCCCGGAGGGCGTCTGTTTTTTGCTCAGACAGGACAGGGTTAAAGGAGCCGCTGATTCGGGGGCTTTAGCGCACTCAGGCCGGGGGGGAGGGAGGGGCACGGCGTGTGGGGCGGGCCTGCGGCGGCAGAGGCCGGCGTGACGTTGCACCAGCCTGAGGCCCGCCGTGCGTTCTCCGTGGGAAGTTGTCCCTGGATCCCGGGAACCTGGCAGTGGCGGGCTTCACAGGCTCCCCGGAAGAGGGGTGTGGATAGTGACCTGTGCTCGCACATAGGCCCCTTGGTGGTGGCAGCCGCAGCCTTAGGGTCTCCCGCCCGTCTCTGGGGTCCGTGCTTTTAGCCGGCTCGCGCCCGTCTCTGGGGTTCGCGCTTTTAGCCGCGGCTCGCGCCCGTCTCTGGAGTTCCTTTAAGCAGCGCTCTTAAACCCCTCTCCTCGCGCACCAGGAAACAAAGAGGGAAGAAAAAGTCTCTTGTCTCTTCGGCAGCTGCAGACTTTTCTCCGGACTCCCTCCCGTCTAGCCGTGGTGCACTAACCCCTACAGGCTATGTTCAAGCCGCCAACCCCAGTCCTCTCCCTGCGCTCCGACCGACTGAAGCCCGAGCCTCAGCACGCAGCCCTGCCCACCCTGGCGGGTGAGCAGACAAGCCTCTCCGGCTGGTGAGTGCTGGTCAGCACCGATCCTCTATGCGGGAATCTCTCCACTTTGCCCTCCGCACCCCTTTTGCTGTGCTCTCCTCCGCGGGTCCGAAGCTCCCCGCTACGCCTCCCGCAGTCTCCGCCCGCGAAGGGGCTTCCTAGTGTTTGGAGATCTTTCCTCCTTCACAGCTCCCTCCCACTGGTGCAGGTGCCGTCCCTATTCTTTTGTCTCTGTTTTTCTCTTTTGCCCTACCCAGGTACGTGGGGAGTTTCTTGCTTTTGGGGAGGTCTGAGGTCTTCTGCCAGCATTCAGTAGGTATTTGTAGGAGTTGTTCCACGTGTAGATGTATTTCTGGTGTATCTGTGGGGAAGAAGGTGATCTCCACATCTTACTCTTCCACCATCTTCCCAGCACCTTAGCAAATTTGGCAGTTTTGATGATGGTCATTGGACAGTGAAAAGGGAAGATTTGTGCAACATGCTCCTGGTCACTTCTCTAGGTTCAGAGTAGAACTGGAAGGTGCAATGAAATGGAAAAGGGCTAAAATATTTTACCAAGAGTGTATGCTTATGTATGATCAGGTGCAACCTCACAACTGGCTAAGATACAGCTTTGAGAAGTCCTGGTAAAGCAGATGAATACTCTTAACACTGTCAAGCATTTCTGGCCCATTTCCCCTTGAGTATACCATCACTACCCTTACTAAGGACCTTGCATACATGGGACTACACTCAGTGCTTTGCAGTTTATTAAAAGACTCATTGGAGGCATTTTGCTGTTATGATTGCTCTTGGAGGCTTTGCTTATATTGAGTTCAGCTAGTGTCTCACTGTTTGGAAGTCTAATAACGATCATAATTATTATTGTTTCCTCTAAATATCACCCAGAAACCATGCTTCACTTACTTGAAACTTTTCCTGAACTTACATTGTAGTTTCAAGGAGATGCTTATTAATGACTGCATTTTTTTTTTTTTCAGATAACACACCTACTAAGGCCATCTTTTTATTCTGTCTCAGGTACCCCATCCAAGTTTTCATATCTTCTATGGTTCTGTCTCTGACTTGAGTTTCTCCTACTCAGTCTTCCCCTACGGTATTGACTCAATAACTTGTCACAGAGGATTTTTGAGGGCCTCGTGTTGGACAGAGCTTTGATTTGTAATTAATCTCCTCAGTAGTACTAAATAGACATTTTTCATATCCATTTCTAAAACCCTGTGTGCAATTACTAATTAAAGATATTGCAAGTTTGGTGAGTTTAGCAGTTTTAATTTTTTACTCCATAAAAATAATTAGGTTCAAGTAATGGTGTTTCATTTACTTTGCTTTCTTCTTTTTTCTTTTCTAAAGGCAATCTGCCTCTGAATTCCCATCTCTTTAACTTAAAATTTATAATCACTTATTTTGAGGCTCCATCTTCTTCCTCTTTTCCTTTCACAAATATCCCAGGCACTGTTGTTACACACTCTGGTCTTTGGATCACAGTGTAAACTGATACTCTAATGGCTATTACAGGCACAGTCCACTGACGGTAGGCACAGAGAGCAGGGAGCTTGAAGCCCTGTGTGGAGCTTCTCTAGGATACATCCCGAACCTCTCCCCTAGCATCCGACCACTACCCTAGGGCGCTGTTAGGGTTTTAGGCCATGACCTTGAGGTTTTATATTAATTCTTCCCAAATTTGGAGAACACTCAAGTACTCTTCTGCTCTAGTGACTTTTCTTTCACCCCTCCCTTTCACAAATAATCCACTTCACCTAACGGCAATGGACCTTTAAATACTCAATGTTGCTTCATACACTGGAGATGAAGTTGAGGAAATATGCTACACCAGTTTCAGTTTGTATTTTTTTCCACTCAAACCTTGTTAAACAGCTTTACCCCAAACAACTTCATGACCCAGTATGCCAGCTGCCCTTGGACCTAAGACTTGGCAACCTCTTTGCTCATGCTCCCATGCCATAACTCCTTGGTGTCTAATTTGTCTCTGCTTTATCTTTACCAAGCCCTCAGACACAAATCTATTTCTTCTCTGTATTCCTTCCCTCCATTTCCACTTTTCTACATCTTGTTCTCCCAAGATGTCACATACAGTGAAACTGAAATTCTTGTGTTTGCCCAGAAAGTAAACAGAAGTAGCTACACATATATTCAACATGTCAAAAAAAAAAAAAAAAAAAAAAAAAAAGAGTGGGGGGAGGTAGGGGGAAGTGAGTGTGTTCACACATTGATTCAACAAACATTAGCTGAGCATCTACAATGTGCCAAGACATTCTCTAACACCTGGAAATAAGCAAGTAAATAAGATACTTGAGATTCCTACCTTCAAGGAATTTACAGTATTTTAGGAGAGGGCAAGGACGAGTAAACAGGCAACAATGACCCTGACTTCTGAGCCACAGAGATAAGCAGGCAAGCCAGTGGAATCTGTGAGGTGAGCCCCTCCCATCACCTGGGAGAAATTCCAGAGACTTTCAGAAAGAAGCCAAGTCTAAAATGCATCCCAAAGGATCAAGGAGAAAGCAAAATGGTGGGATGAAGTGTATTCCAGCAGTCAAGAAGGTGTGGCAGGATCAAGAAACTAGAGAAAGAAGCATTCTTTTACAATACCTAGGATGCTTCACTCCAGCTGCACAGGTCCTGCAGGGCTGGAGGGAAGCCTGTGAGACCAAAGGAAGGAGTGAAGAAAGTTCCTCTAACCACTTATAAGACCCAAATGACACCCAATTCAGGAGAAGCTGCTGACTGAAAATCTATTCTGTGAAGCTATTTCTTGCCCTCCTTCTTTGGCAAGAAAACTCCAGCCGGTTCCATAGTTTTTCCAGAAACTCTCAGGCAATAACCACCCCTCCAGTCAGTTTTAGCCATAAGACAGAACCCTTGCAGCAACTAGAATACCCAGTCCTGTGTAACAGTCAAAACAGTGGACTTCATTTAGAGCTGTTCCCCTCTCTCAGTCATGGGTGGGGTTACCTTCTCTCTAATTCTCAGCCTTGAACTTTTCTTCCTCTGTTCACCCCTCCTAGCCTTGGTTTCCACCCCAGCATTCATGAATGGCATGGTGGATTGGTTTGCATTGGATCTGGTGACGGCATGCTCTGGGCTTTGTGCATGTTTGAGGCTGACTCTTCTGTGGGGTGCTATTGAGTATCCCTTTCATTTCCTCACTGAGCACATCTAATTGCACTTCCCAGCCATGGGCGAAGCACATCCTCAGGTCTGCAATTACCTCTTCCTTTTCTGTCAAATACTCCTCTCCACCAGCACCATGTCCCTCCTGGACTTAATTTTTAAATGGTTTCTGGCCAGATTTTCTTCTTGAGAGGTGCATCTGGTCAACGTAACACAGTGAACCATCCTGGCTCCACTCTCTGGGGCAGTGTAGCCACTTCCCACTGAAGCTGAGTCCCTGCACTGCTATCTCAGCTCCTTCCCTTAGAGCTTTCACCCATTGGTCAGCACCAATGCAGTGGGCTTCACGAAATCCCAGGGCCACAGGTCAAGAGCCCTGTGTGGTCTCTTCAGTTTGTGGCAATGGTGAAGAAACATGTTTTTCTCTCCCCAATGCAGAGAAGATACCACTCCAAGAACTTTCTCTGAAGAAGTTCCTTTTCTTTTCCTAGACTCAAACATTTTTTTACCCTTCATGTGGGTTTATGATTAAGGTTTGGAACTGGTTTGGGGCTGCCTTCTTTGTGAGTCTTAGCTCCTTACTTTAACAGGTAACAAATTTTTCACCTATTTTTTTCCTTGGCCTTTTAGAACCTCAATGAAAACAAAACAAGCGTCCTGTTTTAAAATCCTGGTATGCATCTTATTTGTATTTACATAAAGAACTTGGGCTTTATCTTGGTAAAAGGAGGGGTCCTTAAATTTGTTTAACAGCCCTGACCCTGGTAATGAGGGCAAGATTCCTGAAGTCCATCCAGCAGGCCCATCCTCGATACCTTCTTTTCCTCTCCACCTCAGCCCTACACAGAAACCACTCTTAAAAGAAAAGGATGGGTGGTTTGGGGTTGTCAGCTCCCTCAAAGGCTACCCAAGAACAAGGGGCAGTGTTATTTGAACCGAATTAGACTGGGATAAGGAAGGTAAGTGGAGGCTGCCACACAGCATACCCACAGCCCAAATCCTCCACTTACCATATTTCTTTATTACTTTACTCTTTTTATTCCCTTTAGTTAAATTGCTCAGACACCTGACCCATAGCTGGGGTGAGGATGCAGGAATAGGTTGGGTAAGTTAGGGAGGGATGAGCATTCTTCAGATGCTCAGATTTTTCCATGTTCTTGACACAACTTTCTCAGCTGCTCCCTACATGGTCTCTGGTTGCATCTCTTCCCTAAAACCACATCTCTTTCGCCTTTTCAGGAATCATGAAATAAATCGGCCCAGGCCACTGCCCAGCAGGGAAAGAGAATGCCCTGGTGGAGTTGACATCTCCCACTACCTCCACTCTCTGTCCTTCCTCCTCCATTTACCTAGGATTCTCCCTTCTTGTGCATTCCCATCTGATCACATTTCCCTCCATGGCTTTATTTTTCCTTCTCCATCTTTAGTTTTCTTCTTCCAGCTCTCTATGTTTTTGCCATTATAGCTATACATTTCTCTTTCTAGACACTTAAAAAATATTACTTGTCTCTTCATTTCTTTCTTTACAGTTTGCCAGAGTCAGAATCCAAGTGTTTGTCTCTTATTTTCCTCATCTAGTATGT
This sequence comes from Orcinus orca, assembly GCF_937001465.1. Lineage (NCBI taxonomy): Eukaryota > Metazoa > Chordata > Mammalia > Artiodactyla > Delphinidae > Orcinus > Orcinus orca. The sequence goes on from NC_064560.1 coordinate 72,163,461, forward strand.
TTTTTAGACAAGAAGGGATGGCTGAAGCTTGAATTTGCTACAGGGGCAATAAGGGTATGGAAGGAAAGAGACAGGGCACCATTTTACCTACCAAGAGACAACTGATTCAGCCAGAATTCTCCTGCCCTGGAGAACTATCTGGGTAGCCCGTTCCCACACTCTTTCTTAGGTGTCCCAGCCTCTCTCCACCTCTGTAATTATTATCTATGAGAAGAATGACACCTGATGGGATCAGGCTCCTCATTCATCATCCTCACCATCTGGCTCTTTATTCTCCAACTGGGACCAACAACAAATCACCCACTGTATTTTTCTTGAACCCCAGTGTTGTTCATAAATTCCGATAGGATAACTCCTCAAAGAACACCTGACCCAGCCTCCTTTTCTGCAGTCCATCCTTCCCTTCTAAATAGTGACTTTCTCGATGTGGGGAAACCACCCCTGAGTTGACTTTGAATTCCCAACACTACCGGGAGCCTGACATAAAATAAAGCTCAATAATATTTGTTAACTAAAGTGATATTCATCAGTGATAGTAGATAAATTCTAAAATGTTTTTGTGTATCTACTATGTCAGAGGGGAAGGCCAACTTAAATTATGAAGGCAGGATGAGAGGATCTGAAGGGAAAGGAGGGAAAAAAGTGGATGAACACTGGGCTGCTTTTTTAAGGCATAAACCGTAAAGCTGGAGCCAGTTTTTTGAACAGTCCTGAGAGTGCTGTGGGTTCTTGACAGCTACATCTGCACTGTAAGTAGCCCCACAAAGGTGCGTGTCTTCTGTAATAAATAAATCAGGACCAACCCCAGATTTCAGCTGTTGGAAAATCTGGTCCCATGTTTTAGATTGGGCTCTTCACTATTGATCTGAATTGTGATAGGACCATTTTTTGAGCAATGCAAGACGTTCTGTGCCTCCCTGTTCCCCCCACCCATAGTTTACCACAAGGAAGTCTGGGTCAGGCTACAGTTGAAGGTCTCTGGAATTGGGCTTAGCCTCAAACAATGTTTTGGTAAAAGTTTTGAGAAAGCAGACATCCTAGTGTGATTTACTAAGTACTCAATAGATGTTTGTCAAAATGGGAAGAATATACTCTAGGCCCTACTGTGGATGATGGCAAAACAAACACAACTATACCTTGAGGAATCTTCTTATGTGGTCATTGTATCAAGGCTAAAAAATAGAGAAGAAATGGTCCCCCATACTTCAGTGCTTTCGTTTTGAAGACTTGATCAAAACTCAAAGTCATCTTTCAAGTTCAGCCATCTCCCCTCTCTACTACTGCATCAGAAGCTGATCGGATGAAATGGGTACAGAGGTCTGGCTTCAGTATCAGCCAGAACACAGGATCAGGACCTCATATGAGGCCAAAGGCCAAATATAACAAATGATGGCACATCTTTCCCTCACTGCACCAGACTAGGACAAGTTCCCTGAGCACCCAGGAGCCCATCACTGATATCCACTGGAAACCTCCTCTCACCCTCACATAGGGTAAAGAGTCAATGATGGGCCTGGATCTTGGGTAGCATCCAAACACACCTGATGAAGTGTCAGCACTGAGTTTGAATATTTGATTTCAGAAGTAGAAGAGATAAATGAGTTGGGGAATTTTCAGTGGTTCCAAACTACCTGACCCACATCCAACCAAGTATTTCTTTTTTGCTTTGTTTTGTTTCCTTCACTTCCATGTGTACCAGAGACTTGCTTGGGAGTGGGGGAATGTGATGATGGTGGGGTATATATCCAGCCTTTCAGGAATCTGAGGGCCAGATTCCTTTCCTCCTCCCCCATTTCTTCAAAAGCTTCCCGCATCTGCCCTTTCTATTCCCTCTTCTTTTTCCTCCTCAGGGTTTTCCTTTCTTCTGCTCCTTTGTCTGTGAATGTGTGGGAGGAGTCTGGGGTGCTAGGGGTACTGACCTCAGTGGAACAGGGCATTGTAGTTCAGCTTCTGCTCTTTTGACCTCTCTGAACCTTGTCAGTTCTCTGGTAGAGATTTCTTTGCCTCTGCGTTCTGCTGATACTCTCTATCAGTTCTTTTTTTTTTAGACTCATTGCTCTTTTCTCCCAGGGGGTACTTCCAGTACTTTTGCTGTTTTCCTTCTGTTATAACTTTTTTGTTATATTATCTCAGTATCTTGTTTTTTTTTTTTTTGTTGTTGTTGTTTTTTCTGCATCTCTCTCTCTATATAGCTATCTCTCTCTGCTGATTTCCCTTTTCTGGTGGGGACATTCTAGCTCATTCATTTGTACCTTTTCTTTCATGGAAAGGCAGGACACAGGGGGAGCTGAGGTGGAGTTGGAAAGCAGAAGTATAATTAAACACCACATGACTTCTCAGTGCATGCTCCAACAAACCAGCTTAGGCATTGGGGCATTGGGGAACCATTTTTTGCCTGAGGTGGTATTCCATCCCTCTTGCCCCTTCTGGCTTTGCCTTTTCCTTGATCACTCTTCTTTCTCTTTTCCAATAGCCATTATTTAACTGACATCTTCATGACACACCTTCTGACTGTCTTCCCACCTGGCTTTCTGTCTTCTAGCTAGGAACTCTGATAAGACAGCTTCCCTCTCCAACTATGGATCCCACATCTAGAAAGACTGAATTCTTTGAGACGTATGTGCTTCCTATAAGTCTGAGGGTATCTGTTTTGTTGGCAGGCTTCTTCCCAGTGGTTCCTTAGACCAAACCCCAGCCTTTCATGGACTAGTGTCTTCAAGGATTTCTTCTATTTCCCATTGAAGAGACTGACTCCCCATATCGACTTATAAACTCAACCTCATCTTTAATGTCCTGGAAGATACTGAAGGTTATTTGATAATATTAAGTGCTTTTAGAGGAAAAGACACTTGTTTCTCATTCATTGTTGTATCCTTAAGACTTATTAGAATATCTGAGTAGTTGTGTTTCCATGGATGTGTTTTGAATGGAATTAATATTAATGTTCAATTCCCAAAGTGTTTTATGTATATAAGAGACCAGAAAATATGCAGCAGTTTGGGAGGCAGAAATGGTAAAGCAGCTGGAAAAAGAAGGCAGGAATATGAATCCATGAGTTCTAGAAAGGATTGGATGGATATTAGCTTCTGTGTGTCAGAGAACTTGCAACTGAGGAATTCTAATGGATCCCAGGCAACTTAAGTCAGTCAGTGACTCAGGGGTGGCAGGAGTTCCCAGAAGGTCATGCCTTCCCAAGCAGTTGTAGCCAAAGCTACATTAAATGTACAGGTTTAATAAATGCCTGTGGAAGAGAACAGAGTCCACAAATCCTCCCTTCAAAACAGGTATTCTCTCTTATTTTCAACACCAGGTCACATCAGTCAAAGATGCAAGATTCCCAGGTGCCCACAGAACAGCAGGATGGTGTTCCAAGGCTCAGTGGGAATGAAGCCCTGAGAGAAGAGCCAATCCAAAGGAGATAGCTGGGAATGAAGTCAGGATGATTGAAGCCAAGGTTGGAGGGGAAGCAATCCTGAGCAAAGAGAAGGGTGAGGTAAAAGGTGGATTGCTAGTGAAGGCGATTGGAGCAATACATTCTTCTCAGCAACTTTAACTTTGCCTTGTCTTTCTTAAGGAGCTATACCAATAGGTCATTTGATAATTCCCTAAGGCATGGGAATAGGGTTATGCCCCAACTATCGTTGGAAAGCCATTCTTTGTCCCATCCTGGGGCAGACAGTCTACCCCTCTTCCTGGTTGGATATATGTCCCTTCCAGAAGTGAAGGGAAGTCAAGGCTGGCCCTAAATACTATGGTTCTCCCTGGGGGTAATGGGGCCCCAGGCCCAAGTCCATTTGTTTTGGGAATGCCTATTTTGAAGAGAGAATCTGTGGAAATTAAGAATTTAATTCTTAATATCCAATCTGGATTATGGCCTCGCTGAGAACCAAATCAGGATGGAGAACTCGAGGGAACAGCTCAGAGACCTAGCAGCTGGATTCACAAGAGCTTGTAGTACCCTGCTAAGCCTTCCCCCAGCCACAGCCCTCACCCTTTACCCCATACCCTGCCCTCCAACCTACACATGTACTCCACAGTGTGGGCAGCTCAGGGGCCAGACTGTAGCAGCCCCAGCCTCTCCCTTTGGTGAAACACTTTGTTTCTCTTCTTCCCCTCTTGGGCAGACTTGTGAGGCTCATGATTTGCAGAATTCCTCTTTCCCAGAAACTTATGCTGAGAATCAGGAGGAGGAACAGACACGTCAGACAGCAGTTTATTCCTAAACGCCTGGCTATTGCTGCCTTTCATTTCCATCAGAGTTCTCTTTCCAAAGCATGATTGGAACATGGTATGCATTTGTTGAAAGAGGGACCTTGACTCCCCATCCATGCCCCCAGTACCTGGCTCTAACTCCCATGGTCCATGCCCACCTTCACCCCCTCCATGGCTACAATGTCCTCTATTCTCTTTCCATGGTTCTGCTCTGCTTATTGTCTCTCAGGATCAATCTCCCACCCTTTCTTCTCTTCTCTATTTCTTTTTTTTTTTTTTTTTACATCTTTATTGGAGTATAATTGCTTTACAATGGTGTGTTAGTTTCTGCTTTATAACAAAGTGAATCAGTTATACATATACATATGTTCCCATATCTCTTCCCTCTTGCATCTCCCTCCCTCCCACCCTCCCTATCCCACCCCTCTAGGTGGTCACAAACCCCCGAGCTGATTTCCCTGTGCTATACGGCTGCTTCCCACTAGCTATGTATTTTACGTTTGGTACTGTATATATGTCATGGACATATATACTCTTCTCTATTTTTTTCCTTACTTCATCTGGTTTCAGAATCCTGTATATCCTGTGTCTGTGTTAGTCTACTTAAAATATGAAAAAAAATGTCTCCCATTGACAAAATAGGGACCATGAGGCAGGAAAGGGTCATGGACATTCCAAGAAGGACACAACCACCTCCTGCTCCTGGTTCCTTTCTTGAGTGTCAAGATTCACTAGCCAGGTGGTCCCCATTTCCATATTCCCTCCTTATTAAATGCTTCAAGTCTCCACAGTCTGGAAAAGAGCAGTTCATGAGGGACAAGTTCCTTATCCATCCCACTCCATACCTTGGTTCTCTAGTCTTCAACCGGAAATAGCAAAGAGTCCCTGATCCAACCATGTACTTCAACCCCACAAGCCTGGACCCAGGAAACTCTTCCCTCTCCCTCCACAAAGTGAGAGCCTGTCTCATTGTTCCTGTGCTGGTCTGAATATAGACCAATGACTTCAGAAAGCATTGCCATTGGAGTTGCTAGGCCCTGCAATTTTTTACTATGGCTAATTCAATGAAGCTGGGGTTCTCTGAGTGTTGGGGCATCGGGGACCTTATATTCACTTAATATAGGGTCATATGATTATACATTTGCCTGTCTTCCCTTCTCAGACTGTAAGTTGATTGAAGGCAGGAAGTTCTTGTAAGGCAGGGACTTAAATCCTTTTCTAAATTTCAGCAAATTTATTGATGAAGGTCTATAGGATATTCTAGAGGAACAAGTCTCTTGAGGTTAGCTGATTAAGGGAAAGCCTGTTAAAATAAGACTGAAGAGAAATCCTAGTCCCAAGACCTCAGTTTTGGATTCCTTGCTTATGTAATTAAATTTTGACTTGGACATTTCCTGAACCATCGGCTGCTCCCCCCTAAGAGAGCTGTACCTGGGACCTATTTCAAAGGCTTTGTTAGTTCTTGGTTTTTCAAGTCCACCTGAATTTCAGGAGGGAGAAAAATGAGAAAGTTTCTGGGCTGGGCTTTCACAGAAGTCATTTACTGTAAGGTGTCCAGTCCCTGACACCATATCCCTGCCATTTGGTGTTAAGATAAAACTTCCTCTGGGGAAGAAATCCATCTAAGTGCCATCATCCTTCTGCTTCTGAGAAGGAATGTAACCACTATTTATGCAGAGAGCCTGAGAAAGGAGTTGGTGGGGTAGGGAGGGAAGAACACAAACATACTTTGTTTCATTTCTTTAGGAAGGAGAGCCAGTCAGGAGGGAGGAGGGTTGAAGGGAAGAAGGAGAGAGATTTCCCAAATGCTTTGGGACAGGAATCTGGGCAGGACCTGGAGGTGTCACCAGACATGTCCAAGCTGGAGATGAGCTTTACCAAAGGCTGTCCAGAGCCTGGGGGGCAAGGCTATGGGTCTGGGTCCAGAGGGGCAGCTCCTGAGAGCAGCAGCAGGGGCTGGGCCTCCTAAGACCAAGGGCATCTCTCCTGCACTCCATGTTCACACTTTCTCCATGAAGAATCCCCACAGGTGGGTGCAAGAGGGTCAGCTAACCTGGAGTCTTGGGTGGCTCATGGCTTCATTCAAAGAGGAAATTGGTGGTTTCCTATACAGCCTGCCCTTCAGTCCTGAGTTTCTTTCCTTTTCCTCTTCAATCATCTTGTTCTTCTGGCATCATTAGGCCTGAAAGTTGCAGAGCAATTAGTAGCCAAGGAGATGAGTTACTACATAGAAGGCAAGTAGCACATGCATCTCTGAATCACACAGAATCTTGGCCACCCCATTCCAGAAGAACCTGGAAGAGGGTTCCCCAGCCCTTTTCCATGCCCCCCTGAAAGCTCCTCATTCCTTATTTTCTATCTTTTTGAACCATGAATTTCAGAAGAATTTGATGATTCTCTTGGAGAGCTGGCAGCCTGGGGCAGAGTGTGGCTGGCTGCTTCCTATAGCTGCCTGTCTCTCCTCCCTCCCTGAAGGGGACTCTCTGGTCCTTGGAGTGGGGGACTTTGTTCACACCTATATGGCACTGACTCATTCCGCTCTGATCTTATCTCCCACTTCTGTTCTTGTTTCTCCTCTCTCAGTGCTGCTGCTTCTCCTTCTCTGTCTGTCTGCAGATACAAGCACAGAATTTCTACTTCTGTCTCTCCAGTGTCCCATGGTCTCCAGGCATTTGAGTCAGAGTGAGTGCCCCTCCTTTTGCTTTCCTGCTCAGTAAAGACTGGATTGGTGACCTGCAGAGACAGGGGCAGACTTCCATCCATCCTCTAAGCCCGGGGCGTGGGAGAAGGGAGGACTGTCTCCCTTCTTCTCAATGCTGTTTCTTTTCCTTTAAAAAATATTTTAAAATATGCACAACATAAATTTTACCTTAAACCATCTCCCAGGACCTGTTTCTGATTTTGAGAAAGCAACATTCAGGTGATACTCCAACATCACCCCACCTCTTCCTATCTCCCTCTGTGAGCCCCACAAGACTATTCATTGGCCATCAGCTGGGCTGTCACCCTTTTCTGGGGACCAGCCACTGACCTCTGTTCTTTTAACTGGGGATGATTCCAAGGAGGCTGTGTCCAGCCTCTGTGAGCATCCACATCCCATCCCTAAAGCCTGGGTCTTTGGGGCTTCCTTGTTTTCCCTTCACCAGTCCTGTGCTGGGCTCAGGAAGCATCTGATCTTTGTCCCTGATTATAAGCATGTATGGTACCCTCAGTACCCCTTATAAATCTGGGTCTCCAGCATTTCATGTATACTCTCCACATTAGACACATAGCTACAAAGATTTTTCCTGGTCCCTAAAATATCAGCCTAGCATAAAGGGAGATGATGGGAATTTGGATAGTATCTCCTTAAAGTTTTTGAGATCTTCTTGAGCAGAGGCCTAGCTATTTTCTAATTAAAGTGGTTTCCTAGTGACAACTATCTAAAGTGGTTTTAGTTCTCTATGAGGTGCGATATAGGAGGAGGATTATGGAATATTGATATCTGAGGTCTAGCAAAGGCCGCAGTGATTATTTGTGACCATCAGCATCTCCCCCTGATATTTAGGACTATGCCTTTCCCTGAAATGTGGTGAGCAACTTGAGAGCAGGGACTGCATCCCACTCATTGTTGCATCCCTGGTGCCAAGTTCAAGTACATAGCTGTTTGGTGAAATATACGTGAGTGAATGAAGAGACACTGTGGAGTGTGGTGGAATGAGGAAAGAAAAAAAAGCAAAGGGGAGGGCTTGTGTCAGTGCCACATACTCAGTTGGGTGACCTGGGGCAAGTTCTGGAGGACCCACTCTTGGAGTACAAGCTAACGGGGACATATGGCTCCCATCCAAGGAGATAAGAATACAGACCCCAAGGTGATGTGTCTCTTATGGCTCGAATAGTCAAATCAGCTGATCAGAGAAAACCACCTTGTTCACCTGGCTGAAGAGAAAACCTAAACCTGACCCCTGATCCAGCCTGCTGCTCGATTCTTGAACTGAACTGTGATTTGACCACTTCTCAAGTGCCCCAGTTTTGTCCCGAGACCCTTTTATTTCCCAGCCATGCTGCCAAAGGGGGGCTTGGACTATCTCCTAGCTCTGGTCTCTATCTCAGGCCATGGGGTCAGCAGAGCCCTGTGTTAGGAGGAGCTGGGGAGCTTGGTTCCGGTCCCTTGGACCCAGGAAGAGGGGTGGTCTGGGGAATGGGCTGGGAGACAGACAGGGCCCTGTGGTGGCAATGACCCTCAGCAGGGGCTCCAGGGCAGGCTGTCTGGGACTCTGGCAGGGACTGGCCTCTGGCACATACACCAAAACTGCTTATTCCGTGTGGTTCCTGGGCACACAGCTACCCAGCGCCTCCCCTGAAAGGTGTCTCTGTGCTGGACTGCTTGCTCCAGGCTTTGGATTCTCAGGGCCGCCTGGGCTTAAGGGGATGGGTACACTCAGGATCCTGCTTCTCTGGAAACCACCTTATGACCCACACCTCCCTTTCCCAGTCCCAAAGAAGACCTCTCTCCTCAGACTGTCCAGTTTTGTTCTTCACAGTGGGAAACAGGTCATTGCTGAGATGCCATCTCTCTGCGTTAAATAAGAAGCAGAGGGCTGTGGGCACTCCTCCTCAGGTTGGGGGGCGGGGGGCCTGCTTTGACTGTGAGACTGTGAAGCGGGAAGCTCAAACATCCCTGGCAAGGACACCTAGACAGGGCTGGGAAGAGAGGCATGGTGGGAGGGAGGCTCTGGAAAGTCTCCTGCTGTCCCGGTAGGGCTCTGAGCTGGCCTAGGACAGGATCCCAGCAGGTCCCAGAGGGGACCCTCACAGGCTGGAGATGAGCTTTGCCCCAAGGGATGCCTGCACAGTGCAACCCTGGTCTCATGACCTCCTGCTGGGACCTCCTCTTTTTCTCTTCATCTATATTGGACTCTAAGAGAGGCTAGTCCTGAATTCGGAGCCGATGAGGGCAAAGGAAGACCCCATCTGCACACTGGCATGGAGCACCCTGAGTCCGGCTCCAGTAGGACAGCTTCCCTTGCCAAACTCAGCATCTGGTCCACCTGGCCATGCCGGCCTCCTCCCAGCTGCTGCCTGGACCCCAAAAGCTCTGCTCCCCACAGCTTTGCTCTCTGGGCAAGGTCCAGCCAGCCAGCTTGTTCTGCACTTCTCTCCTTGTCCTAATTTCCCTCTGACTCTGGTCCCCTGGAGGGGCACTGTCCTTCCCTCTCTTCTCCTGTTTCCTCTTTTGTATACATGTTTCTCATCATGATTCTTTTCTCCAGCTCTCTCCTGGCTGTGGCCTCTCTCTCTCTCTTTCTCTCTGCACATGGGACTTCAGCATCCCCAGCTCTTTTTTTCCTGCCCATTTCTCCCTCTCTCCAGAGTCCCGAGTTCTCTGGGTTTCTGAGACTGATTCAAGAGCTCTCTGTAGGGACCCCTTCCCCAGAAGTGATGGCCTGTAGCAGGAGCAGCAGGGAGGGAGGGGCTCCAGGTGGCTCCAATCTATCCTCCTGCCCTCCCAGCTGAGGAACGGACAGCTTCCTCTTCACCAGGCCCGGTTTCTGATGGCCAGGAAACACCATCTTCGTGATAGTCCAGTGTCACCCCACCTTTTCCTGGATCTCTCCGTGAGTCTCCAGGACTCCCCACTGGCCATCATCTGGGCTGTCACCCATCTTCCTGGGACCAGCCCCTAGCCTCTGCCTTTTAACTGGGGATACCAAGGAGGCAGCTTCCAAACACAACCCCAGTCCCTGTGAGCACCCACATCCCCAAAGCCTAGATCTTTACTGCTACCCTGTATCTTCTTTATCAGTCCTGTGCTGAACTCAGGAAGCCTCTGACCCTTGTCCCTGATAAACCCATATGACACTCTCAAGAGCCCTTATAAACTCTTGGGTATGCAGCATTTCCAGGTATGTTCAGTGGGTTCCCTGGAGGCCACTCCCATTGGACTGTAAAAACCCCAAGCAGTATCCTTTCCCCCAACATCAGTGCTGCTCAAGATCAGGACCCTGATAATACAGGCAACTGGGTTTTTCTTTTAGACCCAACTCCTGGGTGGGCAAAGAACATTCTCCTTTCCAACTTCCTGCCTGGGCCCAGGGAAGACTCACTATTTCCTGATTGATAGGGTTCCCTGAGAGTATTTTTTGAGTGTTAGTTTTCTCTGAGTAGATGTATCTACCTGGGGTGGGGGTGGGGGCATGCAGGACTACTGAGCACATATATCTGAGCCATCAGCCTGGCCTTGTATTTGTATTCATTCTCAGCATGTCAATCTGCCTTTTCTCACTATGGAGGAAGGTACTTGAATGCAGGAACTTTGTCTCATTCATCTTTGTATTACCACTGCCCAGCAAATCTCAACAAATATTTGATACTGCAATGAGCGTACAGGTGTATGGGTGAATCCCTGAACAGACACCAGAGGATGGTGGCAACAGGGAAATCAAAAGGGAAGTGAGGGCAGAGCTCCCTGGCTGCCGAGATGCCCAGCAGCTGGGAGTTGGTTTACTGGGACAGTCCTGTGAAGGGACCCTCCCACAAAATCCTTGGTCCCAGGTCTGCTGGGTCTCTACCTGTGAGCATGCTCCAAGAGCAACACCAGAGTTAGGTGTTCCCTCACCCCTGACTGAAAAGAAATCCAAATCCAACTCTTCCCATTTGGCTGACGGTCACTGAGCCACGTTGAGAGTCATTTAGCAACCTCCTTGAGACCACACTCCCACCAGGGCCTATGATTGCAATTTCCATCGCTGTTCCGGGGCACTGGATGATCTTAGGGCAGCAGAGCTTGTGGGCAGGAGGACCACTGGAGGGGCCCAGAAGAAGTTCCCCCCACTGCCAGGATGGCAGGAAGGAAAAGTGGCAGTTGCCCCGGCTGGGGTTTCCTGAGCAGCCTGGTAGGGGCTGTCTGGGGAAGGGGCATAGGCCGTGGCACCCCTCTCTCCTGCCTATTCCCTGCCATGTCTGGACCCACAATTCTTTAGGCAGCCTTCCTGGAGGAGGCAACTCAACCTCCTTCTGAGCCTGGCAGCCATTTCTGAGCCTCTCTCAGACCTGGCTTCGTCTTGGGCTCTCCTAAGGGGTGACCCATGTTGGACATTGAGGGGTTCAGAAAGCCTCCCAAGCCTGACCGTGCCCCTCCCCCAGGGCTTTATACTGGATGCTTAACTCTCCACCATTATAGGGCTGTTTCCTGGTCACTGAACTGATTACCGTTAAGCTATAATTTCTTTCTGGAAGGATGTTCCGCTCCCATCTTTCCACCCCACCTTATCCGGTCCCCTTCCCTTCTATGGTCTGTGGGCTCTGGGAGGGTTGGGGACCAGGGACAAAGAAAAGAGAAGGGCACTTTGGGGCCGTCTGTCTTCTGTCATGCTCCGGCTGGTCCCCTTTGCTCCACCCTCTGCCTGCCTCTCCCTCCTTCTCAGTGATGACCTGGAACAAGTAGCCATCTCTTAGGGACTGGGAGGCAGCCCTCCAGCCCTGGCCAGTCCAGTCTGGGCTTCAGCACTCACCTTCGGCAGCACTGCTGCACCTCAGCTCGGCCACCTCTAAGTCTCCACCTTTCTTTCCTCCCTCTTCCTCTCCACCCCCACTAACTCCTGCTCTTTTTTGGCTTCCCATCATTTCCCCTCCCTTTCAGCTGCACGGCCCCATCTTGCCCAAGGTTCTCTCTTGTCTACTTTATTTCTATAAGTTTCTCCATCCTCTCCATCCACCCGGACCCTGTGCCCTTTACTCCTGTGTATTCATCTCTTTCCTTTCATAAGAACTGGGACTCATGAGGCTTAGGGGACATGGGGTCAGTGGGAGGACATGACTTGGGAGACACTGCCCGGTGTCCTTGCTGCCTCAGCGCTTTGGGTTCCTCTCTGCCCGAAACCTGAGCTCAGAGGCCAGCTGTGGGGTTCCTCTGCAGCCCAGGTGCTTTCTACTGTGCAGCCCAGCCCCTTGCTAGCAAACCTGTTTTTGGTAGGCCACGGCCACCCTATATAGTCTCTCGATATAATTGTATATATTTGTACATCTTAAGGACCTATTAATTGAGGAGGCATATTTGTGCAGCCCCCAAGCTAACCAGTGGTGTCTCTGAGCCCTTGTTTTCCCCAGGACAGGTGGGAGCCATGAGGTTCCTCCCTTCAGGTCTCAGAGCTGTGACCCCCCCACAGGACAGCAGGATGGTGAGTGGGGCAGTGGAGGGGACCAGTGCCCTATCAGGCTGGGAGCCCCTCCCCCATCCAGTGACGGTTGCTTCCGTTGGGGTTTCCAGGGCAACCCAGCAGGGCTCTGAATGGGCTTTCCCAGTTGAACTGAAGAGTGTCCACTTACTCTATGTAGTTTCTGGGTGCAGAACTCTCCAGAAGCAGGTGCTTCTGAATGGCCCTGCCCAGGCCTCCTGTTCAGAGAAGGCTGCTCCGCCCCTACCGGGAACCACTTTTGCTCCTTCCTAGGATGCCGGCTTCTCACGGCAGCCAGGGCATCAGGGAAGAAAGGGTGTGAGTAGCTGCTTTGGCTGGGATGTCAGGGGCCTGGGAAAGCCCCTGCCTTTGCAAATAAACTCCTGCCTCTTTCCAGATGCTGCCTTGTCCCAGATGTCTGATGTCCCCACCGTTAAAAATTCCTTCCCCAGTTGAAGGACTGGCTTGTATTAAGCTACCATTTCTTTGTGGGAAAGACATGCTTCAAGTTGCCAGCTTTTTTTGTTTTTTGCTATGAGGTGTCAGGACCCCCTTCAGACCAGAGGCTGGGGTCACGTTGGAGAAGGGGTGCTAAGGACCAAGGAACACACCCAGTGCACCTAAGCGGGCTAGAAGGGCTGGGGCATCTGAAAACACCCTGCTGAAGATTTCCCAAATGGGCTTGGAGGGATCCCAGCCTTGAGATGTTGCCTCCCCAGGAGTTGAAGAGCCTTTCCCAGAAAACAGTAGGAGTCTCAGGGCAGAAGGTGGAGCCGTGGGGCTCTGGCTCCTGGTGGGCTCCTAATTGCGGAAAGAGAGACATCCTGATGCCCCTGTCTTCTCCCCTGTAGACCCTCCCAGCAACAGTTCCCAGAAGCCATGACATGTCCCTGCAGCTGGAGGCCTTCAAGGGCAGCCCTGGAGGCCTCCCGGGCCAGTGTTGCCTGGGCAGAAAGGAAGATAGGTGGCAGTGCCAGCCCTGGAGTTTCTCCCTCCCTTTGCATTTCCTGCACCTGGATGGCTGCTGCCCAGGATGGTGGGAGGGACAGAAAGGTCACTTGTCAGGAAATCCAGAGTGGGACCTCTCCCCCACCTGGATGTCCCCTCTCCTCATTCTCAAGGGCTGCACCTGCATTCTCAAGTGTCTCTTTTCCTGAGATGACATGTCTGCTCCTCTTAGGAACTGTAAATCAGAGGAGAATTTTTGGATGAAACCACAAGGCACGGTTAGCTGTAGATGCTGGACCTTCTCCCTCTCTCCAGGGACGCCCTTGCCCTCCTTATCTTAGATAGTCTCCCCAGCTTCTGTTTCTATTTCTGCCTCTGAACTCAATTCCTATTCCCTTGTCTCTTTCAGTGGAAACCATCTCTCCCCTGCTTCCCAATCAGCATAGATAACAGATGTGTGGAGATAATGGCGCACACTGTCCGCAGGGCAGCTGGGTGGGCCTTGGCCAAACACTCTTGTACCTACACGTGTTCTTCGCAAAATCTTCTCCACGTGTGCCATGAAGTGACAGTGTTTAGGAAGCACTGCACTACTGCTCACTCACTTTTTTTCTTCCCCCTCCAACATATGGGTGTTTTTTGTGTACATTTCTGTCTCTTATCACCCTCTTATTTTTTGCTCACAGTGAAGATTGGACCCCAAGTCAATGAAGGAGCCAAAAGACTCAAAGGGGAGGGGACCATCTGACTCCTCACAGGTGCATAACTCACTGACTCAGGTGATAATGAGAAGAAACACCTTGCTTCCCCTGTACTACTATCCCTGACTATTAGGAATCCCAGTCCCAGGAGCGCCCACACCCTGACGCTCTTCCACTGGCCATCATGAAGGGAGAAGATAGTGTAGGGCATCAGATTCTTATCCGTTTCCCCTTACCACCTGGCCTCAACTGGAAATGGCAACATGGCTTCACACCGGACACCACCACCTGAGCTCCCTGAGGTCGTTCCAGTACTGGAACCTGATGTTGATGCTATGGCCTCCCAGCTTCCCCAACTTCTGAGTTAGTCTGCAGAGAGACCCCTTCTCACCAGCTTCTTGGTGTATAACAACACTAGATCTGGAGTGTTTTATGCATTATGTGTGCTCAGAGCCAACCCCTCCCCATATTGACTAGCTTCTCAATCCCAGGCTTGGGCTACACTCTCCTCATTGCCTGGGTATCTCTTTCTCTTGTGCTTCTGGAGGGCAAGACACTGTTTCTCATGAATTTCTGGATCCCTGGAGCCTTGCCCAGAACTTGGTATGCATGCTTAGCACATGCTTTTTGGAATAAAAGTATTTCAAAATGACATATATAAATGTTGAATTTCTTTTCTGACTTTAGATATAAGGGAGGTGGAAGAAAGCTTGGGACAATCCCTGTGTACTCAGAAAGAAAACTGAGGGAGTTGAGGTGACAGTGGGATGGGCATGGGTGTGTGTAGTTTGGGATTTAGGGACCAAGTCTGCCTAATGAGGCAAAGTTGTTGAGACTCAGTACACATAAGGCTGAACTGGAGTGCACTTCATGAATTTCAGGTTTGGGGACTGTTAGAGATCCAGAAGCAACCAGCTTTGAGTCGTAGTTGTTGCTAAAACACTGGAAAAATATAAATCCCTTCATACTCTGGTCAAAGAGAAATTTCTTTCTCTGCCTAGTAAGGCCCAAGGAATTGCCGTAGAAACAGGACTGTAATTTAAAATATTTATCAACACACTTTCTCTATGCATCCTCAAGCTGTACTACTTAATTTTGTGAAAAGATATTTCCAGGCTGGGTTTCTAGTTATAATCTCAAAAGCTAGACTTGTAAACTGTTCCTGGGACTCCAACTGCACAAATTTCTGAATGAGATTAAAATGTGAGGGGAATACCTTCTCCCATGAATGATGCATATGTGTGTGCATGCATGTGTATGGTTTTTGTTGGTATGTGTCAGTGTGTTCGGTTCAATACTCTCTACACAACTGAAGCCACAATGTTGTTACATCTATTGTCTCTACTACTAGAGATGGCCCAGGAATTTCCCATATTGGTAGCGGCTAAACAGAGTACAGTGTAGACAACGATGGTAAGTCTAAGCAGAGAGAGAAAGAGCACAGTGATGGGTGAGCGGCAACTGACACTTAGGGTCACGAGGCCTGTGGAGTCAACCTCTCCCATACCTTCCCAATCTTATCACTCTTCTCTATCCTCATGGCCAGTGCTGGAATTCAGGCTAATAACTCTTCTCTAAAGCTAAACCCACTCCTCCATCATTATCCACACTGACCCCAATTGGTCTCTCCAGAACCTGAGTATGATCAAGTTACAAGTTAAGAGCCATGGGATTTCCTCTTGCCCTGGCTGATTGGCCTGCCAGTCTACCTCTTTATCCCTTCTCCTTGGTTTCAGCCACACAGGACCACTCAGCATTCCCCAAAGCAGACCTTGTGCTTCCCTTCTCAGTGTCATCTTGCCCTTTATCCTCTCTCACCTGGTGAGCTCCTGTCACCTTCAACATCTACTCCTAGTCTACAGTTCCCAGTGTGTCAACTTGGCTAGGCTGTAGTACCCAGTTATTCAATTAAACACTCATCACAGGTGTTTCTGTGAGGGTTTTTTAGAGATGGGGTTAATAGCTACAATCATTTGACTTTAGATAAAGATTATCTTCAATAACTGAGGTCTTCTGGAGGAAGAAAACATTCTGCCTCAAGTCTGCAACATCAGCTCCAGCTGAGAGTTGCCAGCCTGCTGCACTGCCCTGCAAATTTAGAATTTGTCCAGCAGAACCCCAAAATCACTTAAGACAATTCTCTGAAATAAATCTCTTCTATCTATCCATCATCTATCTCTCTTCCTTACTGTTTCTATTTTTCTGAAGAACTCTGACTGATCAACTGTCCCTTACAAAATTGAGGAAGGCACCATCTGGATTCACTGAGCACTTGATAGATATAATTTTTAAGACTTATTTATTTTTAATATTTTGTCAATAGACAAAGTGAAGGGATCCTGCCTTATCTGTCTTAATATCACTTAAAAAATGTCTGCTCTATCATAGTCTCTAATATTTGTAGAGATGGCAAAGCAGGCATGGATTTTGTGGGCATCAGTCCATAAATCGGGGGTACTCGAGGTGTCACATCTTTTCCTCTGCCTCTTAGCACCCTTGCTGCTAGAACGGAATATTTTCTCTCATTCATAACTGGAGTTTTCCCTTTTTCAAAGATGTGCAAGAATCCCTGGGTCTCGAGGAGTCGCAATTACTGGGAGGACCCTCAGGTCATTTGTTACAGGTTATTAGCTTAGGCTAATGTTGTTTCTCCAATGTCCATATCCCAATGCATATGGCCCCATGGTCCCTTGGATGCAGAAGAGCCGCCGCTTTTGTGCCATGCTTGAGACTGATGCTATGCCTGGGGCCCATCCTCACTGGGGAACCCCATGGTTTTCCCTTTCTGAGAGTTCCCCACCTCCGTGAAGCAGGTTTCATCCTCCAAGCACGATCTGTTGCCATTTTCTTCTTAACTGTCTAGGTAGAACTTCTTTCTTCTTTTGATCAGTGAAGATCATCCCTTTCTTTCCTTCTCTGAGACAAGGAACTATATCATCTTTTCCACAAGTTTAGGCTTTTATAAAAGTCAGAAGATCGGTTTGGTTTTAAGTAGCTCCCCACAAAAATCTTTGTAGCAAGAAACCTCGAAGGGTCTTGAAAATCAAACACAAATTGCTTAATAAACTATGCTCACATAGATGATTATCCATCCATCTGTCCACTAAAACATAACTTTCCAGAATAAAAGCTATACAAACATGGTGGTGAGATCAAATGAATTGTTGCCCATTCATTTGCCTATATTTTCTAAATGTTTTATGATAACCATACATTATTTTTGTAAAGTGAGAGACTTGAAACCAAGCAGACCCTGTGGGGTTCCTGGGCAAGGAAGCCTGTTGCTAATCAGGGAAGGGAGGGGATTCAGAGACAAGGGAGGAGCAGCCAAGAAACAATAGTGAAGCCTTGGGACAGGGTCTTGGTTCCACCTCAAGGGATACACATAACAATATCTTTGAGCTCTTTATGGATCTAAAACCCCCAACAAATGGAAGATGTTAGCATTCTTCATTCCAGAGAAGATCACCTGAGACCAGATTAAAGGAGTGTGCACATACTCTAATCCTTATCAGCAAACCCATCCTTGAACCATTGCTATAAAACTCCTCACCAAATCCTCCTGGATTGGGATAAACAGTTTTAAGGGGCGTGAGCCCGCTGTGTCCCCCTCTGCCTGGCAAAGCAATAAAGCTATTTTTTTCTACTTCACCCAAACTCTGTCTCTGAAATTCGATTCAGCACCATTGTACAGAGGCTGAGTTTTGGGCATTAGACTCTCATTAAACCAGAAGACAGTTAAGAAAGGTCAAGAGACTCAGGATCAAATTCCAGATTTACTATGTGCTTGCTGTGTGATTTCTAAACCTCAGTTTGTTGATCAATAAAATTGGCATAGTACCAAACTTTTGTTTTCTGAATAAATGAGTCAAAGTGTATAGAGTTCTTAGCATATCCTGGAATATATTTTTTCAATATATGGTCATAGTTTTTAATCCATGCTAGACAGTGAGTTTGACAGCAAGACAAAATCTCTTCCTTCTTTATCTCTACCATCTAGGAAGGGCCTGGCTCATGGAAGATAAAAGTTAATTGCTGAATGAATGACTAAATAAACAATTTAATCAATCTCCCAATTTCTAGATCTTTTACTCCAAAAAATTAGATTATTCTCTGTAGTAAACATCCTCATCTAGAACCCCTGTTCACTTGTGAGTATGTATATTTCCCTGAAACACACTGGTTTTTCTTTGATTGTGTGACAAACTACATGGAGAGCCTTGAATTAGCTAGCGGAATTGTCTCATGCCACCTGTCATAAGCACAACAATATACATGTTTCACGTTGTTTTTATGATTTTATGACTTTCTAATTATCTGAGTGCACATAGTTAATCTCCATAATTCTGGTTTTATAGCAAGGTTACTCGTATATGAACCATACGCTTTTCTGCTTTTGATTTTGCATCTGTGTTAACAAGAGGCTAAGAGATCATAATCAAAAGCTTGCAAGGTAACCAAAAGCTGACACATCACACTACCCAATATTCCAGAACACCATCCGAGTGGCACACCCAGCGTAGCATAAACACAGGCTGTGCTCTACTTTTTAAAATGTGTTTTATCTTATCTATTGTGTTTTATCTATTTCTGCATAAGAAATTACCACCAAATCACCAGCTTAAGATAGCACGCATCAATTATCTTACAGTTTCTGTGGGTTAGGAATTTGAGCATGACTTAGCTGGCCCTCTGGCTCCAGGTCTCACAGGGTTACAGCAAAAGTGGTGATCTGGGTGTGAATAACTGTTGAGATTCGACTGGGAAAGGACTTACCTCCAAGCTCATGAGGTATGAGAAATATTCTGTCCTTCGCTCAGGGCTGTTGGCTGGAGGATGCCCTCAGTTCCTTGCCACATAGGCCTCCCCATAAGAAGGCTTACTCCATCAGAGTCAGAAAGAGGGAGAGTCAACAGAGCCTGCTAGCAAAATGCAAGTCCTAATCTTATGTTACACTGTCAGGGAATTGGTGTCCCATCACTTGCACTGCGTTCTATTGCTTAGAAACAATCCACAGGTCCCATACACACTCGGGGCAGGAATCATACAAGGGAATGAATGCCAGGAGGTGATTCACTGGGGCCACCTAAGAGCCTACCAGCCACAGTGCCCAAGAGATTGATTTTAAATTCACACGTGGTCAAAAACAGTCCACGTTAACTCACACTCTAATCACAGTCAAGTTAAAAGGATATGACAAGATCAGCTATATGGAACCCATTACCATTTTCTGCTGTGAGAATGTTACTAAAAGTATTGTGCTTGAGACTTCCCTGGTGGCACAGTGGTAGAATCTGCCTACCAATGCAGGGGACACTGGTTCAATCCCTGGTCCGGGAAGATCCCACATGCCACACACGGAGTAACTAAGCCCGTGCGTCACAACTACTGAGCCTGTGTGCCACAACTACTGAAGCCTGCATGCCTAAAGCCCGTGCTCTGCAACAAGAGAAGCCACCACAATGAGAAGCCAGCACACGGCAATGAAAAGTAGCCCCTGCTCACCACAACTAGAGAAAGCCTATGTGCAGCAACAAAGACCCAATGCAGCCAAAAATAAATAAGTAAATAAATAACTTTATTAAAAAAAAAAGAAAGAAAAGAAAGTATTGTCCCTGTCACCCGTCAGTGTTCCTGCATAAGGTTCCTTAGAGAAACTGCTTTGAAATTTACTTCTAGGAAAGACTAGACTTTCCTGTAAACCAGAAGTTTTACCTTTCCTTCTAAAATTAATGACCATCAATTCTTTTTCACATTGATCTTCTGGAGGCTTACTTATAATAACTATCTCTTTTAATTTCTATTTCCTATTTGTTTCCTGACCTGGACTTTTTTTTTTCTTACACATGTTTTATTTTCATTTGTGTTTTCTATCTATGTTATTACATATATTCTTACTGGAAGCCACCTAAATAAGGTGCGATTTAAATAAATAAGGCAGAGGTTAGGTGGCCTTTATCCTCAAGGTTCAGTGTGATCAATACATGATAGAATTGAATTCCAGGACTTCTTTCTGTCGTTGAATAAGATATCTAAATGTTCTGTATTTTATTCTTTTTATAAGTGAGAAGGCTCAGTAGAAAGAATGTTAAAAATTAGTTTATAAGATTCTGAAAAATATTCATCAAAGTGAATTCTAGGTTAAAACTGATTTTCTAAGTTGGTTTAATTGAAACTGGGTTTTGGAGAGTAGGTAATAACTGAGATCTTAATTTGGATATGAAGTACAGAGAAGATCTGAAAAATATAACATTTACTTTAAGAAAACTTACAAACACTATATTAAGGGCCACACAGTAGGTGATCCAAAGATGGGTAGTTGTGCAGCCCAACTCTTATGACTTTTGGAGAGAGTCATGATGATACACCCTGACATTATTCAACAGAGCCTTCAGCAGGGGGCACAAGGTATAAAGGGACCATAACAACCCCTTAACTTTTGGTTTACAGCTAACAGAGTTCTCAGAGTCACAGAGGATAATTATAGGAGGTCCTGGAAAATCCTCCAGCACAGAGCTTGGCACCTGTGTATGTCCTTACCAGGATTCGTAGCTTGAGTTCTGTCCATCAATTTTGACAGTCATTAACAACTAACTGAAATGCAGCATTTCTTTCAATAATGAATGATGGCAATAAATCATGATCGTATTAGCACTAGCTGTATTTTGTCACCTGTAGAAATCATAGATATTTTTATATCACTTTACAGTTGCAGATATCTCAAAACATGGTTTATGCTCATCACTATTTCAAAGCATGGTAGTTACCAGACTCACTATTTGTTAATTAGCATATGAATATAGCAGCACATATCTTGCTCTATTATATTTTAAAATTATATTTTAAAAACTATGTTTGTGAATGGTTGGTTTTCTCTATAATCCCATGTATGTTACTTTTGTACTCGGAAACATCATGCAGAGAAAGGTGCACAGACTTCACCAGAAGTCAAAGGGGCAAGGCACATGGGTGTTGAGAACCGTTATAGGCTTAGGCCGAGGTCAGCAAGCCCCACAGACCTCTCTCTCAGAGAGGACAGTTAGCAGCAGGGCCGGACCCAGATTAGCCCACCCTGCAGGCAAGACTCTGCCTTCCTTTTACTGCTCTCTGTGGAAGAAAGAGTCATCTTGGGGAAGTAAAGGAGCTTGGAAGAGGTTGATTGCTGATCAGATCTGGGGTTGAATACAGGCTCTGCCTTATACCTAAACCAGCTCTTAGCCCAGTAAGAGCTTCTTTCTTTGTGCCCTAAATTTTAATTTTAAAAACATTTCAAACCTTCTTAAAAGTTATGAGAATAGAACAATGAATACCTCGATAAGCTTCACTAAGATTTATGGATTATTTACATTTTATTTCATTTGCGTGTGCTTGCTATTTCTTTCTCCATAAAATCTACGATATGGTCCATATTCTCATGTCCTCAAACATCCCAATAATGTCTTTATTTTGTTTTTGCAGTCTCTCCACTATGTCTGCCTTGAGCTCACTCAGACCACTCTCACTCTGCCCTCTAGCCTCGGTGCTGCCGTTGACCCTGGAAGCCCCGGGCCCGCGGGTCCCCCACTCGTGTCTCACACTCTGATCACCGTGAATCCCTGCATATTGCTTCCTCTGCCTCTCCTCCTGCCCTTCCCAGCTGCCTAAATCCTTCTGGGATTCACAATCCATCATCTTTTCTTCTCAGTATGTTTGCTTTGTTTTTTGGTTTGTTTGTTTTTATCCAGATTTCAATCAAGGATCATAGGTTGCAGATGTCTTGAATTTCTGTCATGAGTAAGTAGTTCTTCTAGAAATGGCCTTAGTTCTCTGAGCCTTCACCCCACATTTCTGAAAGTGGGAACTAATGACAATAATAACTGCCGTACAGGGTTGTTAACAACCAAAAGACACACGAAAGCGCTTTAGAAACTGTGAAGTAAGTGCAGTTACTATTCTAATTTTTATGTAGACGGCTGCAGTCAAGGTTCAAGGTTTATTCTTGCTTGCACATCTTTGGTGTTCAGCGGAGTGCCTGTAGTCTGGGCAGACTTCAGTGTTGTGACAAGATGTCTGGACTCAATGAATATGACAGCAAGACAATTCCCCATAACAGACTCCAGGAAGGGAACTCACTTCTGTCAGTTACGGGAATGGTGTTATGTCTCATTTACTCTGTCCAAAACCAAGATTCCAATTGGGTATTTTCATTTTATTTCAAATCTGGAGGTCAGTATTTCTTAGTTCTACGTTTTTTTGCTTTTGTGATGGAATGAGAATTAATAAAGCTTGTTTTATTTCTGTCACTTTTGGAAAGAAACAAACCTAAATCAGATCTCTAATTAATGATTTAAGTAGATACTATTTATTATTAATTCTCCCTTCCTCCCATTTCCATTCTTCCCTGTAAAAAATCCATCACTACATAAAATGTCTAGATATTTTATAGTATTTGCCCAATATATTTATGATTATCAGTTCAGACCGACATGTCATTCTAGTTTAGCCAATTTATAGATGCGCTTCATCTTTAGACAGATAGATCTCCTGTGTCTGACGTTACAATCCTGTTCATCCAATATTTTGTTAAGGGGATGGGGGAGAGGCAAAGAAACTAATATTCATGAAACACCTTTAATATGCCATCCCCTTTACATTCATCATCACATTTTACTCATTGCCAGACCTGGTGAAGCCTTGTGTATTGCCTGTTTTGCACATGAAGAAAGTGAGACTTGGAGATTGTGACACCAGCTGAAGGTCGCATGGCTAAGAAGGTGGGGCTGGTGTCCATGTTCCTCCCACTCTGCCTGTCTGACTTCTGGAAAGTGACCAGAGGCATAGGTTTCCCAGACTCTTTGTAAGGCTGAGCAAATAGCATTTTATCTACTTCCCCACAAAGCCACTCACATTAATTACATTTACACATACTGTAAATGTAATTAAGGAAGCTTTTGTTCAGATAACACCTTGACTGTAATCCGATAACATCCAGTGCTTGGGTTTTATCCTCACTTTCGTCTCGGTTTATTTCATTGTATGGAATTATGACCCAAGAAAATGAGTGATCTCCAGGGAGAAGATTATTAAGCTAAAATTAAAAGACATGAGAAACCTCTTAAATACTGTCAGCATTTATAATTTAAAATTGCCATGTTTATTCAATATTGGAAAAATGCAAAAGGTTATCTTGGCTAAACATTGTAACTTTTGACCCCGTCTATACCAAATAAACTGTATGGTATGGTATAATTTTAATCTCATGTAATTAAACAGTGTTAACTTCGTAAAACCAAAAAAGGTGTTTAAATCTGCATTAATCATCCTTTCAGAAAAACATAAGCAATGTTTCTCCCTCGTTATGTTGTTACCTACTAATTAATGGGATGAATCAAATTTCCCTGTTTCTTTAGATTTGCATGAGCTTAAAATACTCTTTTATCTACATTAGGTAGAATGTCAAAACTGGCTTTTGTATTATTTTAAATCTTGGGAAGATCACAAGGCTTTCCTAAAAATATGTCCTATCTTGACAATGCATTAAACCTTAAGAAAAGTTTAATTAACAAATGTCAGAATGTGTTTCAAAAAAGTGATATATTAATAATTTGTTCCTATCTCTTGAGTCTAACAACATCTTAACCCTTAAAGAAAAAAAGACATATTTTACATCTTAACATGACTTATGCTAACTAAAATTTGATGATTTAAAATTAAACTATATATAACCTAATATACTTTAATAAAATACTTTAATATACTTTAAAGTATATTAAACTATATATATTATACTTTAATATACTTTAATAAAATTAAAGTATATATAACCTAAAAATGTTTAAGTATCTTACTGCTTCAGTTCACTTTTTAATGTATATTCTCATTAATTTACAAACTATTGGTTTACCTAGATTGTATCATTAGTTACTAATTCTAATTGAAGATATTTACACAGGCCCAATGTGGTTACAAAACCAGTATAAGATATAGTTTAAAATCTCTAGACCTCATCTTTTTCTTCTGGAAAATGGGAATATTGTACTTCCTTGTTTCCCTCACATATGTTTTTAGACACAGCAGATGAGAAAACACAAGTATTTTGGGTAACTTTCATAACTTACTAAGTAACTCTAAGGGGTCATGCTAAAAGTTTATTTTTATTTGTTTGTATCTTTTTTCAAATAATGTACATGGGCCAAAAAAAAGGAAAAAGAAGCAAAAAGGACAAATTTGTCATATCCTAATCTTTTGTCTTGCATTGAATATCTTTAGAATTCTTTGTTTTGCTCTAGTCTTTTTCTCAGCTCATATAGAAATACACCCACATGTGTGAGTTTCGATGACTTATCAGTAGTTCATGTATCAAATATACTTAATTGAGTCCCCATTGTATATTCAGCTTATTTCTATTATTTCACTGCTACAGTAATGTGATAATTTGTGAATATGCCTTTAAACACAGCTTTGATTATTATTATAATTTTTTTTTAGGATTTTGCTACATACTTCCAAACTGCCCTCAAGAAACATTTTTTCAATTTATGCTATCACCAGCGATGGATGAGATCGCTGGCTCGCCCCACTCCCTTGTCAACACCAGGTATTTACATTATTTTCAATCTTAATAAGATGTTATTGCTATTATTACATATTTATCAGTATCCCTGGCATCATTCTCCTTTTTTTCTTTTCTTTCCTTTTTTTGTCCTTTCTCACCTACTTGGTGAGAAAATGTAGGTTGTGGAACTGGAAACTGTCAATCTTTGAATGACAATTCCTTTCTCTAGAGGCTCAAAAAGCTATTTCATAAAGAAATGCTGTTCAAGGTCTCTAATTTTAAGCATCCCAATCACCACTGGCCTCTTGTAGGACTTAGGCCTACAAGCGTGTCTGCACAGCCTAAGGAGAACATTAATACGTGTGCTGTTTTCTTTTTATTCTCTTTGGCGACCTGTGCCTTTGGGATGTCTTTGAGATGTTTGATGCTTTTTGTAGCTAGAGTTATTGATCAGCGCAGCAAAAGGGAGTGCTAGTGATGGCCAGGAGAGATGATTTCACTTGAGCTTGCAGCCAATATCCAAGAGGTCTGCTCAGCTTCAAATAGTCTCATGGGTCTCAATGCTTGTGACAAACCTGATCCCAAAGGAAAAAATCAAGACAACCTGGTAATTAATGAACTTAAAAAGAGTATTGCAAGACATGTTTATAGTCATAAAAGAGTGGTTTGATTTTTCAGTCACTCTGCTCTTCTATTAAATTTTAAGTTCAACAAACGATGTTTATAAGAACATATTGGAAATGTGTAAAAATGGTTCTCTAAGACCACTGTAGCAACCAGGAGTGTAGTTCCCCACATTTTCCCAGTTCTCCTTCTGGTCCTTTAATTGTGAGAAGAGGTGACCTGTGTAACTTCCAGGCTGGAGAATCTAATTGTCTGTGTGGGACCCTCCAGCTTCCTTCCCCTCTGCCACAGGGACAAGAAACATTCCAAGTCTCCAACTGGGGAGAGCATGGAGCAGCTCCTGCAGAGAGTGACATGAAGCAGACATGGGAAACCACCTTGTGTTGCTTTGAGACTCTGAGTTTTTTGAGTAATTGTTTTCAGTAATGCTTTGTTACTATAGCATAACCTCGCCTATCCTGACGGACACAGACATTTTGAAGGATTTTTTTTCCCTAATAAACTTTTAATGATAATTATAAAGCTTCAAAGTAAAAACCATCATTGATTACAGGAAGAATTGAATTTCTGATGAAAGAAACATACAAGGTATCTTTAAAAGCTGAAATTATTTAAGTGGTTCCCAGTCCTAATTGTTATTAGAAACTTTTATGCCAATCTCCTTTTCTACTCAAAATAAAATTTCGTACGCCAAATTAAAAAGTGAAAGAGAGTGATAATGTGTATTGTGTGTCTGCTATGTGTCAAATACATTGCTAGATAATTTATATCTTTTATTTTACTTAAGACAGCATAGTAACCATGAAAGGCAAATGACGTTTCTATTTAAGGAAAAAAATATCCTAAGATTCACCAAGATGGAGAGATTTGACTTTGAAACCAGGTTGGTCTTACTTTACTGCCCTTGTAATTTTCCCTCCTCACAAGTGGTTTACTACTTCGACCGTTTATTAATACAAATATATAAGATAGTTTATTACGCACATACTTGAAAAATATACAAACATTTTGTTCTGGAGACAAAAGAGAAACATGGTTCAATTCAGATCCAGTCTTTGTAGGTATTGGAATTGCCAACACCATGAACTCTGCTGAGACTAAAATTACACGGGACAAAAAATAAAATGCTTCCAAGGGCCTTCTTATTAAATAAATATCTGTATTTTCCCTGACTCCGGGTGTTAGCATCACGAGTTTACATTCAGCCCTTTGTCCAGTTAAGCCTTTTGTTAAATGTCTCAGCAGATGATTTTATTTTTTCAGTAGTCAAAACGATTTTATACTTGCAAGCGGAGATACCATTTGGACTGTGCTACTGATTGCAGCCTGTTGCAGCATCCTTCCTGCTCTGGACAGTGGTTTAACTTTTCCAATGCACTTGTCAAAAACAAAGAAGAAGCAGATGGAGGAAGAAAAAAGAGAACTGTTCATCATAGCTGAGATTGTCCAGCTCTCGGTTGTAGTATGTGGACTATTTTAAGTTCTCTTTGTCTAGCATCTCCGTGTCCCTTCATCTCCACCCAGAGGTGTCCTGCCCTCTGGATACACATGACTGCGCCATTCAAAGCTTTACGGACACAGCACATCAGAATACCGACCCTTCATTCTAACCAGCCAATCTCTTCAATGTCCTTCAAATATGTCTCGATTAATCCTATCTCAATCTGTCTCAGATCAGTAACATTAATAAACACATATCTCTGTGTAGTATTTTCCAAATCACATTTTTTTAACTTCATCACATAGGTGATCATTTTTGTGTCTTAGTTAGGAATCCTGGAGAAGAGGAAAGCTGGGAACTCCCTTCCTCCTTAAGAGTGCTTTCCCCTCGGCAGGAGCCAGTGCAAGTCAAAACTCCTTTGAGAATCTTCTCTCCAGCTTCTCCCTCTAGACTATCTTCTCTCTCCCCCTACCTGGCAGCACATGGTACCCTCTTCACCTGTTGTTGTCCCCAGTGTGAGCTCAGGCATTTGGAAGAGTATGATCTGGTGGAGAGAGAAAGGCTTTGGAACCAGACAGAAGGTGAGTTTGAAGCCCAGTTCTGCCACTCAATCATGTGACTTTGGACAAATTGCCTAACCCTTGGACACTGTGGTTTGTTCATCCATAAATGGAGATAATAGAAGCCACCTTGTATGGTTATTATACAGATGAAACAAGATAAAACACATCAAGGACTTTGCCCAATGCCTGGCTCCAAAACGGTCGGGCTCTGTCTCTCTCCTTCCTCAGTCCCTCAAAGGGAGAGAACACAACCCTCCACCTTTTCATCTCTCCTTCTCCACAGCATTCACAGAATGCCGAATGCACAGGAAGCACACAATCAATATTCTCTGAATTGAATCATACAGAGGCCAGTCCTCAGACACTGCCCTAGAGAAAAACTCCACCGTGGGGCAGTCAGCAGCCATACCTTTCTTGTCAGTCAGAAGTGTCCTTTGAAGTGCAGAGACATCTTTCACAGAGAGGAGTTAGAACTCAGCTGACATACAGGGATGTGTGGGAATCATGCCAGATTCCAAGAGCATGGGGAAAGTCCTGGAGGTGACCTGAAAACTGAATCCTTGGTGCCTGTCACTCCATGTGTGAAAAAGACCATGAGTAATTTTATCTGGGAAAACAAAAATCCATCTCATGGATTGCACTCGTTGGTTAGGAAAGGGGTAGTGGAAAGGGAGAATATTCATTTATAATTAAGAAGCAAAATATGTTTTCTGCTGTGGCCCTGAGGTTTTTTTTCTCCCCTTTTGTTTTTGTGTTTTCCATTTCCCTATTGATTTTCATTAATTTTGCCCTAGATTCCTGAGCTTTGTGAACCTGGAGAATTTTTTTTTTTTTAATTTAAATAAATAAAAAGAGCCTGTAAGTTTTCCCCAGATCACCAGGCTTCAATATTAAATTACTGTTTTCTGGCAGGATCATCTGCAAAACTCTGATTTTGTTTTTTTCTCTGTTCCCATCCTGATAATTGTGGCTGAATTTCCTTGTCTTTAATATGCCATATATTCTCCACCTGGCAAAGGATTCAGACAGATACAGATAATAAATACCCCGTAGACATACAGACAGAGAAACTGCTGTAATTGCTTTCATAATGACTCTGAGACATCAAAGGAAGGCAAATAATGGTATTTAACACTGTTTCCATTCTTTAGCTGAAATGTAATTTTATAGAGTTATTGTCAGGCAGTACGGCGAACGTACAAGTACAACTGTCATATTCAGCTCATATTAATTAGCTGCCCACGAGAGGGCCAGGCGAGTAATGGCAAAGTTCTCCTCATTTCAGATGGTCTGATATTCAGACAGAACCACAAGTACAATAGCTTGATTAACATAGTTGCTTAGATCAGGTTTTCCCTGGGAGTGTGTCAATTGGCATTTTGAAGAATCAATTAATTAGCACTCCAAATAATCCATTCTTGGGTTAATGAAAGTGTTTTGTACAGCTGCAAAAAATTACATGAAGAAAAACTAAACCTTTCCAAAGTGGCAATGAAAAAGATTTCTCTCAGAAAACTGCATTGTCCATTTCAAAATGCCACCGAAAATGTGTTTCCTTTTAAAGCCAGGGAATTGACATGTATAGTTTTAAACTACAGTGGGTACATTTTGGCTTAGAATAAGGCAAGTGGTGGATGCCACAGTGGCACAGAAATGAGAACTTTTATTTTCACTATTTTGTCTTGTAATTGTGTTACTTAATCAGGGTAAGTCATGGCCAATGTTTTGCATACCATTATCCACTATTTTAAACAATTACTCTTTGACGGCAATATGCTTATTAATATTTTTAAAATGCCAGTATCACACAGATACTCCTGCTTTTGAAAGTTTGAGGTAGAATTCTCAGACATATGAGAATTACAAATTAAAGAAGCAAATTTATGTTTAATAAAGCTAAAATCTGTTTAACTTAGCGATATAATACATTCTATACAACGAAGTTTAAAGTATCAGAAAACCAAACTATGAGACTCTCAGATACTTTTGCTATCATTACAATGTTACCTTTGGCATGTCTTATCAATTCACCCCTCAAAGAAGATGCTAATGCTGTCTCTTTTCTAACTCTCCTGGATCCACATTTTAAAAAGTACTTAAATTTGTGGCAGGCTTTTCTTATTTGTGAAATGACCTTAATCAACCCTATAAAAGAATAAAATAGTTTATTTGGTGACTTAGCTCTCTCTAACTTCCAAAACTTGGTGTAAATTATAGATGGTATTTGTATAATAATTCCTCCTTCAGGAAATTCCACCTTTATCAGCACCCCTGATGTAAGCGGTTTTTAAATCATGTTCAAGGCCCTTGAAATGAAAGATATAAAATAAATATTTGTGAAGTTAAGTAAAATGAGTGGTAGTATCCACTAAAAATTATTTGGAATTAAAATATAAATTTCATTATTTGTATGAGTTTTTTTTTTTCTTTAGTAGTTTGAAAAATGTGATTTCTTATTATTGAGTAATTAGAAACTTTCCAATTCAGCCTCATTCATAGGATATGACTATTGACTTAGGTAAAAATCAGCCTATTTAAAACAGGCTTTTGTCAGTTTTCACTGACATCAGACATGGATTACCTTCCTTTATCTTAGTATTTAATAAAGTGTTGGGAGTTTGATGATGTAGAAGTACATTTTCCTGATTATCACGTGGATGAGAGTTGTAGAGCTCATTACAAACAGTAGCTCTTAAAGGCTGATCTATATACCATACCCCAAATCAAGAATACACAGGGGGAAAAATGATAAAACACACACACACACACACACACACACACACACACACACACACCCCTCTATAGAAATAAGCTGCTCATGTCTTCCTATTAGGATGAATAATTCTCCCAAATAGAAATGTTTGCTCTCAAGGTTTAAGGAGGCCAGTGATGTGGGTGCTGGGAATCTTCCTTTCCTGAGTTGTTGAGGGACGTACCCTACACCTTCCTCTTCCTCTTTCTTCAGGGTGATGAAATGATGGGCAAGGACTTGTTCCTAATACACTTGAACAGATGCCAGTGAGATCCAGCATCGCCTGTTTATTGCTTACTCTTTATTTTTCAACGCTCTCAGAAATGTAAAATGGCAAAGTTTCGCTGTCATTGCTCAGGGTGGACTTCAGCCAGCAATGAGATCTATTGCTTATTTTGCTAATCAGCTCCTTCCATATCTGCATACTCATTTTCTGATAGCTGATGAGGCGACAAGGTCATTGGACGTACAAGTACTTATTTAAAAACAGACATGAGAGTAAGATAGAGGTTAGTTGGGTCTATCAGAGCTGTCAATCAATTAATGAAAATTATTGAGCAAGGACACTGTGGGGGAAGCGAACAGAAGGAAGGAAAATGACCATGGAGACACAACATAGGGAAAACGACAGAACTGACTCAACGTGCTCACGTGAGCACTAAAAACAGACATGCTCACATCCCAAGTGAGAGACAGCTCTGAGAAACACAGCCACTGGAGTCTGTGCTGCTCCAAAGGCTCCAGGCTGACAGCACAGGGCTTTTGCCCAAAGGTATAACCTGAACAATGCCTCTGCTTAGACATGGAGGAGACAGCCGAGTGCCTGATGAATATTTTATTAATGTGCCCAAGACCTGTGGCCAAGATTTCGAGTCATTTAAAGACCCTATTACCCAGACCAAAATTTGTGGTAAATCGAGGCCAAAAGAGTACAAACAGCCCTCTTCTTCCTGCAGAGGAAATATTAGATTCCTACCTGTATGACAGAGGTGGAGAACAAAACTGAGTAACACCAGAAGGGGCTTTAGAAAGCTCTCTAAATACCCACTCTATCACCACTGCACACCGTATGCTGGCACAAAGCAGGCACCTGCCACTTATCAGCACAAGAAAGAAAGAATTCATAACTTGATCCTTAGGGGAGGGGGAGAATGGAGGAACAGAAACCTATATAAATGAGAGGAATGAGAGAGAGAGAGAGAGAGAGAGAGACCAAGGGATGAGGGGA
Organism: Orcinus orca; assembly: GCF_937001465.1. Taxonomy (NCBI): domain Eukaryota; kingdom Metazoa; phylum Chordata; class Mammalia; order Artiodactyla; family Delphinidae; genus Orcinus; species Orcinus orca. The sequence goes on from NC_064560.1 coordinate 72,194,620, forward strand.
GAAAAATTGCCAGTAAGCTTGTGTGAATGAAAGATAGTGAGGGAGAGAAAAGAGAAGGCTGCAAAGTCAAAAACGGGGAGATACTGACACCAAATCTCTGCAAAGCGTTCAAAATTCTCCAGCTGCCACGCTTTTAATTTGCTACCATTCTAATTAAAATGCAAATTAAATTTATAATTAGCATCAGCGCTTTCTAAAGAAGGCTTCTTGTGCGCTGCACAAACATATGGGATGATGCCGTAGTGAAAAGTTTGTAAAACAGAAGTAATGGCACAAAGTCGGGGCGGGAGTCGGGGGGGGGGGGTGTTCTTTTCCCTGGGAAATAAGTTTTATGCAGAGGCGGGTGGCTTAAGGGGAAGATGATTGCAGCGTTTCTTAGAGGAGGATGGAAGTGGGTGTATGTCCCATGACAACAAAAGGATTGCTGAATATCGAAGATCACCCGGCCAGGGTGTAACTTTGTGTTGAACCAGGTGTCAAGGGTTACCCTGCATGTCATTGGGATTGTATACGAGATGCCAAAAGGCAAAATGGGTCAAAGCTTCTAATCAAAAAGTCTATGGCCAAAATTAACCGCTGCTTGCTTCCAGATAATTAATTTAAAAATTGATGGGGAACAAAGTACCAAAATTACCTCATGATTCACACATGTATCATGTGTGCAAAGTAAACTCTCTCTCCACCTCGCTCTCCAAAGCTGAGGGGTGGGTGGAGATCCAAGAAATGTGTTAACCAAACGGGTGAATTTATGTGGTGCTGGGTTTGCTGAGGTCTTTGCCGAATATGCAGGTTTTATCCCTAGAATGCTTTAAACATAAATGTATAAATCTGGTATTTCTGCTATTTTTCTTCAGAAATATGGTTGTGTTCAGTGAGGCCGATGGAGCAGAAACAGGAAGCTTGCAGCTGCAGTCAGAGAAAAAAAAAAAAACCCGCCACAAAATTGCCCTTATATTCACCAGAGTTTGGTTCAAGAGGATCTTTCTGAATTAAAAAAAATAAATAAAAATCTGCAGTCCCCACAGTAATTGTGCTTTCCTTTCCAGTGGAGGACCCTACCTGCACCTAAGTGTCGTTAATATTCCAGGAACTCTCCTTTATCTATTAACCAGGCTTTCCATCAGATATTTTAAATTTTGAATGTAGCAGAAATGAATATTTCATAGATGTGTGTTAAGCTGTTATTAAACTATAATGTAAAGCAGGATTGTAGGAATATTTTTATATGTCAGGAAGTCAATTAAAATGATAAGCCTGTAATATCACTGTGGTGGATTCGCACAAAACAGCATTTCATATGCACGGGAGGTCCTCAGCCACCTAGCATATGGGTGGCAGGCAGGACTGTTACATATTCAGAGGCCTGTGTACTTCAATTTCATTAGTAACACTTAGGTCCATTTTCGGCAGAGATTAAATGGAGAGCTATGGGGGATAAATCTTACCTGACTTGATTTTTATTTAGTATTACAAAAACGGCATTAGGCATTCTTAAAGGTAGGTGCTTACCTAAATGCACTGAGGATTCATTTGGAAATAAATGTCAATCCCTAGGAGAGTGAGGTGCCTATACTAAAATCTCTAGTGAGGATGCTACCCTTGACTTGAGTAAAAGTGATGTGGTGTCTCTTGGAGAAAAATATCACAAAAACTGAAAATGGACGAGGAAGTTAAAACTAACAGAGACCATAGTAATATAGTACTTTAAAAAACACGTAGATTCCTATTTGTAGACTTTGAAATAAAAATAAGCTCTGTGCAGGGGAGTATTTTTGGTTTTTGTTTGCATACTTAGGCAGAAATATTTAGAAGTATAGTTGGTTGAATTATGTTAAAATGTCTTACAGAAAATTGAATGCTTTCCCAAACTTCCTTTGACCATCAGTTCTTCCCTGGGCAATGGCCATTGTCAAAAACGGGAAGCTAAAAGATGATCTGCATGACAGGTTTGACATAACTCAATTAATCAAGACTTCACCAAAGAAAGGAAAATAATTCTACCCATACGGTGATGAAAAGTGTCTTCTGATATTCACAGAGTAGAAGTTCCTTATTTTTTCCTGGTGTCTAAGAGGAATGCAGGCCTTTTAAATAAGTCTTCTGTGTGACGGACAAAAGACTGAAAACTGTGGCATAAAAGCATTGCTTTGTTTAATTTCTAATTGTTGTCCTTCTCTTATTCAGAAAATGAAGTCACCTTTGTCGTGGTTTCATGAACCGCTGGGTAATCAAAATTATTATGCCGCCACCTGTTGTCTGTTAATTATTCTGAGAAGATACTCATAAATCATAACACCGGACAATTAATCAAACTGTCAGCTCCCAGGTCAAAGGTTACCCATGAAAAGTTATAGGTCACCCACCGGGTGTGAAGGAGCAGGGTTTTAGAGCATCACTCATTGTCAAGCACTGTTGGGAGAAGTGCCATTGGAACAAAAGGAAAACTGAAGTACAGAAGAATTTCAGTGAGGGGGTGGGCTTTGGGCTCCAGATTCCAGCACAAGTGAAGTCAAACCTACATTACACATGAATTGACCAGCAAGCTAGTCTGGCCGTGCCCAGCTCAGAGACCTGCTGTTCTTTGAAATCTTGTTGCCAATAGTGTTCCTTTTGGAAAAGTCTGAAGAGCTACTAGTTGGGAACATTATCTTCTCTCTTTTCTCTTCATTAGTGAGTATATTGGAGAAATTCACGTCCTGCTGCATTATTCAAGGCAATCACAATACATCAAACTGTAGTTGATTGGAGGATGCTTTGGAATGTCTTACTTCCTAAATTAATTTGGCTTGAAATATGTTTTCCTTATAGTGTGACAGGAACTTGAACTGCATTTAACATTTTCAACTCATTTATTTTCAGTCCCCTGTATTTAAAATAACATCATCACTTCAAACCAGTGTGTGTTGATGGATATCCTTGATTTAAAACCTGGCTAGGGGTAAATTATTTCTGATGTGGTGGAAGCAACTTTAAGATAAGACATAATAAAGACATAATGATGAGGCAGCTGGGAAACAGAACTAATGTTCCAGTTGAGAGACGCATTGCCTGCTATTTGAATTAAATTCTGTAAAATGGATGTTATGCCTTCATTAAAAAATTCTCTCTAAAACATTAACTTTTTTCCTTTGTGTTGTTATTTCCTGCTCAAATAATCATGGCTTTCCTCATGAGGAATAAGAGTACCATCAGAGTGTCAACTGGGGTCAGATTGTTTTTCTTTGAAAGGACACACCACCGTTTCTGTTTAAATCATACATCTCAGAACTGACACTGAAAAAGGCTATGCTCCAAAACAGAATCTGCTCCACCTTTCTCTTTCAATCTAGCAAGCCATTTTTAATTGAGGCAAGTGAGTCATAAAAATGCGCCAGGTGACATTGGAGGTCAAAGCACGTTCACTGATCCAACTTTAACCACGACTGCAAATTTATACACATGGGTCACATAGTTTAATTCTAAAATCACAACAAAATGCCTTGTGGATGCTGGAGCCACCATGGAGTGAATGCATCAGTTAACCCACTAGCAAAACTTTCTACAGACTGAGCATGTCCTCAAGTATAAAAGTCATGTTATTTGGCAATTCTCTCATCAAAATGGGATTTGTTGAAGCTTTTCTGATCACCTTTAAAATTTCACTGTGTTGACATTTGGGCATGTTCTTCCATGTTGCTGAAACAGAAATTATGAGCAGTGACTTTCCTAGTTTCATCCCCAAGTAGAGTTGAGGGCTTCTGTTCATTCAATACAGATGGATTGAGGACCTGCTAGAAGTCAGGTGATACGGGGTATAGGGCTGGCGGGAGAACACAAGCTCCTCCTGGAGCATAGTGTCCAGTAAAATACTCTGCCCAGCAGATCCCCTAACTCCTTTCCTTTGGGAAAAGTGGAGGCTGATGGATTGTTCTTGGAAGGGGGCTGGCTATCCCTTGGAACACATGCTGAGGATGGGCACTCTGTGCCAGGTATGTGGGAAATCAGGGAGTCTGGTCATCCTCTACCCACTGAGGGTGTGTCCAATCATCAGAAAAGAGCATCCAAACTCTACCCAGAAAGTTTGGGTCATGAACCAAACCTCACGAACAGAAGCCTCTGTTATGGGCTTAACGGACCACCTTCAAAATTCATATATTGAGATCCTAATCTCCAGTGCCTCAGAATGGGACTATATTTGGAGATAAGGCCTTTATAGAGGTGATTAAGTTAAAGGAAGGCTGTTAGAGTGGGCCTTAATTCAATTTGACTGATGTCCTTATAAGAAGAGGAAACTTGGACACACAGAGGGACACCAGAGATGTGCAAACAGAGGAAAGACCACGTGAAGACACAGGAGGCGAAGGCAGTCATTTACAAGCCAAGAAGAGAGACTTCAGGGGAAATCAACCCTGCCGACACCTTGATTTTGGATTTCCAGCCTCCAGGACTATGAGGAAATAAGTGTCTGTTGTTTAAGCTAGCCAGCCTGTGGCATTTTTTATGGCTGCCCAGTAAGCCAATCCCTTTCTGATGCCAGGGAAAATGTCCCTGTGGATGAATATCCAGAGGAGGAAGTCCTGAGAGCCAGGGACAGTGGTGCTCCATGAGAACCCTGGAAGGCTGTACCATTTGGGGGAACCCATGATGTGCAGATGAGCCCGCAGCAGAAGGAACAACCAGTGTGGAGAGAGACTCGGGTCTGGAAGCCTGCTGCAGGAGTTGGGGAGGCCATCCCAAGGGCAGCTCAGAGAGGGGACACTCCAGCTTCCCAATGTGGGCACAGGCCTGAGCATCACTTTTGCTCACTGGTCTCAAGAGTCCTGGACATCCCTGCTGTTCCTCACACATGTCAAGCACCCTGCAACCTATGATCTCGGCATATACTCCTCCCTCTGCCTGGAAAGTGCTGCTCCAGGAGTGCTCCTAGCTTGCTCACTCACGTTATTCAGGCTCTGCTTTAAAGGAGATGACTTCCCTGGTCATCCTTTGAAAGAGCTCTCCTGTCACTGTGTCTCCTTACCTTGCTTTACTTTTTTATTTTTCATTACTTCTATATTTATTCATAGAAGTAATATTTATTTTGATACTTTTCTACGTTACAGTGATTTTACTAGACCCCAAATTTAAAATAATACCATTACATACTGGCCACGGTTGCAGGTTATTTATGTAGGTTGGGGTTATTTATAATTGATTCTTAGCTGGAGCAGGGGATTTGGTGGCACCTTCTAAACTTGAGCTGGTGTGCATCAGGCTGCCCTCCCCTCTTTTATAACAGCTTTACTGAGATAAAATTTACATACCATACCATTCACCATTTAAAGTATACAATTCAATTTGCTTTACTTTTCTTAATAACACTTATCAGCACCCAGAATTATATATGTAGTTATACAAGAAAGTAACACACAAGAATGGGAACCTTCTCAGTGTGGTTTCCTGCCATGTCCCAGTGCCTAGAAGAGTGTTTAATGCCTGAAGGAAGACCTCCTGGTGTGGTGTGAGCATTAAGTGAGCTCGTGTACATGAAGTTCTTGCACCAGTGCTTGATACACAGGGCTCCAGAAACCTTGGCCATCGTGGATGGAGACACCAGGCGAGGGGTGTCCATCTCAGAGCTGTCGGGTTCATCAACAAACCTGTCTAGGAAAGTTGGACATTTTACATTTGTCTACTGAATGATCTCTTGAGTTTTATCCTTTATATTATAATAAAACTTCAGCTTGATATTTTCTGGCCAAAATATGAAAAGCAAGGCAGTGAGTAGCTGTCAACAAAATATACAAATACCATTCCAAGATCTCTTTGCCCTTTGCACTAAGGCACTGTAGGTCCAAGTACCACTGACCCAGATTTCCATAAGCAGTCATCTCACATATATACACTCACACCTCTCTTTATGCAGCATCATTATGAGTGTGCCTGGTTTGTCCCTACACAGCGTTATATCAATATTCTGTGCCAAGAACACCTGCTACACAGTCATTGAGAATTTCCACTGTGCCAAACATTGTATGAGACGCAAGGTATTTTCTATCAGTATCATTATTCTCATTTTTTTCAATAAGGAACCTGAGAATGAGAGAGCTTTACTGAAATTAATTCTATTCTTTTCGAAATATGGGAGAGTTCCTCTAGTGAAGAGTGGACTATTAAGGCAACTTGACTGGTGACTGGATATTCTTGTACAAATCGTGATGGCTTTGTTTGCTTTGTCATATGTTCAGTGAGGAGTCTGAACCAGATCAGAGGTTGTCAGACAGGGAAACACATCTCATATGTTTCCCAATGTTTGCTTTTGTTAATAAAGTTTTATTGGATCATAACGAAGCACATTCATTTATGTATTGTCTATGGCAGCTTTTGTCCAATGACAGTAAGCTTAAGTGTTTATGGCAGAGACCACAAAGCCTAAAATATTTATTATCTGACCCATTACAAAAAAAGTTTGCAGAGTTCTAGACAGATAAATGCTAAGGTCTTTCATGGTATTACATTGTTCTATTGTAGAAAGTCACTGCTATGTTCTCAGAATTTAGTAAACAGTCTTGCTCTAATTTCACTGACCATACTTACAAATGCTACATTACAGTTTTTCAAAGGCCCTAACCAGCAATGAGTTAGGTAGCTCAGGTAATAGAATTATTTTCCTGAGTCAGTATTGCGTTTCTAGATTGAAAGCAGAGACAGCTAATATGCCTGTTCATATCAGGATAAAGCACTGTAAGGCATTGAATTTTGCCCCCCACCACTTCCATTTTTAAAGAATATCTCTGGTATCTATTTGAAACTGAATTGTGACTTTTAAATTATTTTAAACAGTTTTTAATTGAGATGCACTAAAGTAATACGCACTGAAAAATCTGATCTATTTTGATGTAGTTTTTCTCAAAGATAATTTACACTAAGAATATAATTTTCAAAACACTATTTGAAACCTTTTACTTTAATTTGTTGTTTTTCCTTGCAATTTATTTGGTTGTTGTTATACCTAGGCAACAATGATCTTTCATCTAGAAAGCTTAATATCGCAGTAACCACACAGATACTAATGCATGAAAACAATGGGCTTATATTGCAAAAGTTGTTAAGAAAATTTTTGCTAATAGGTCTCAATTACTTTTCCTGTCTGCTGTGGTAGCTCTGCAGTGGGCTAAGTGCTGCATGCTGCCCAGAGAGTGGTGCTTGGAGGTCCCTGTGTATAATGAGGCAAAAAGATGGCCTGTGAAGGGTCATACACAAGTCATCTTTACTTTGAGGACAGGATGCATCAGCATGACCTGGTAGGAGAAGGAAATGCGTTTCTTCGTTTTCATCTCTTCTCAGCTGTGTCGGAATGGTCAGTTTCTGTCTAACAAAGTTCTTGAGCCAATCCCAATAAGTCTTCCAGTTTATTCGTAGGTTCCCAGTTAAAGTGTTCTAAGGTTCTAGAATTGCAAGAGAAGTGATAAAAGTAATAATTTCTATTTCATCAAGTAAGTCAAAGATTTATATGGTAATATCTAGGGAACCCCTAAAAGAGGAATAAGAGGAATAAAATGATATATAACTAAGGAGCTAAGAGAGGAGAATGAATAGAATAATAATAATAATAATGAAATGATTAATCCCAAAGAAAGAAAGAAAGGGGAGAGTAAAGAAAATAACTAGGTCAAATAGCAAAGAAGTAGAAAGATGATAGATATAAATTCAAATATAACAGTAATTACTTTAAAGCTAAATGGGTTACATACTCCAATTTAAAGAGATAAAAACCAAAGGCAACATATATGCAACCTTCTGAGAGAAACATCTTAAATATAAGGACACAGAAATGTTGAAAGGAAAGGAAAGTAAAAAATATACCATATGTACCTTAATTGAAAGATAAATATACTACCAGACCAAGTAGACTCTAGGGCAGGAAACATTAGTAGAAACAAAGAGGAAATTTTTATAATAAAAAAGGAGTCAAGAAAATATAATAATTTTTAATATGTGTATATACAGTAACATAGCCTCAAAATTAAGCAAAATTGACAGGATTATGAGAAGTAAACAAATCCATGATAACAGTAGAGTTTAACACACCTCAATACCTAATAGAACAAGTAGATAAAAAATTAGTGAAGCCATAGAACATCTAAAGTATACAATTAATAAATACGACCAATTTACATATTTATTATGTATAGGCATATCTTGGAGATACTGCAGGTTTGGTTCTAGACCACTGCAATAAAACAAATACCACAACAAAGTAAGGTGCATGAATATTTTGGTTTCCCAGTGCATCTAAAAGTTATGCTTACATTATACTGAAGTCTATTAATTGTGAAATAACATTATGTCTAAAAAAATGTAGAAACCTTAATTAAAAAATAATGCTCTCAGATATACGGGACCAATAGATTTGCTTGACATAGGGTAGCCATAAACCTTCAATTTGTAAAAATGCAGTACCTGCGAGGTGCAATAAAGCAAAGTGCAATAAAACCAACATGTCTGTATTAATATAACATACATATATCTATTATATATTTTATATAAGCATAGTCATTGTATCCAGCAGCCATATAGAGCAGTAAACCTAAGTCTCATCATTTGCAAGTGTACAGAGCACATTATATGACCTTGTATTTCTGTTTTTGGTGATACAGGTATACCTCTCTTTACGTAGCAGATTTTTTTTTTTTTTTTGCGGTACGCGAGACTCTCACTGCTGTGGCCTCTCCCGTTGCGGAGCACAGGCTCCAGACGCACAGGCTCAGCGGCCATGGCTCAAATAATTCCAATAATTCCACATGCTCCACGGCATGTGGGATCTTCCCGGACAGGGACACGAACCTGTGTCCCCTGAATTGGCAGGCGGACTCTCAACCACTGCGCCACCAGGGAAGCCCAGATCTTAGTATCTTACACATTCATTCTGGTTTCCTCAAACTTTCCTTTATGCCAGTCATTCAGCATTGTCTGGTGTTTGCCTTAATTTCTCAGATTTATTTATTAGTTCATTAATGGTGTGACTTTAGTCTTCTGTTAGTTTTGTTAACTATGTTTTTATTATTTAAGATTTTTATTATTTAAGACTTTTTAAAGATTTTTAGTTTTTAATATTTTTATTATTTAAGATTTGAATGTTCATTGTATTGAATTTTTATTATTGTTGTTTTTCTATTGCTTTAAGCAGTAATGAAGAATTGTCTACTGTACCTTTTGTCAACTTTTTAATAGACTGGACTCTCCATTTGCCGTTTAAGTTTAATTTTTTTCTTTCCTTTTTTTAAAAATTAATTAATTTTTAAACATTTTTATTGGAGTCTAATTGCTTTACAGTGTTGTGTTAGTTTCTGCAGTATAACAAAGTGAATCAGCTATATGCATACGTATATCCCCATATCCCCTCCCTCTTGCATCTCCCTACCACCCTCCTTATTCCACCCCTCTAGGTGGTTGCAAAGCACCAAGCTGATCTCCCTGTGCTATGTAGCTGCTTCCCACTAGCTATTGATTTCACATTTGGTAGTGTATATACGTCAATGCTACTCTCTCAGTTTGTCCCAGCTTACCCTTCCCCCTCCCCATGTCCTCAAGTCCATTCTCTACGTCTGTGTCCTTATTCCTGTCTTGCCCTTATGGCCATGAGAACCATTTTTTTTTTTTTTAGATTCCATATATATGTGTTAATACATGGTACTGGATTTTCCCTTTCTTATATACTTCATTTTGTATGACAGACTCTAGGTACATGCACCTCACTACAAATAACTCAATTTCATTTCTTTTTATGGCTGAGTAATATTCCATTGTCTATATGTGCCACATCTTCTTTATCCATTCATCTCTTGATGGACACTTAGGTTGCTTCCATGTCCTGGCTATTGTAGATAGAGCTGCAATGAACATTGTGGTACATGACCCTTTTTGAATTATGGCTTTCTCAGAGTATATGCCCAGTAGGGGGACTGCTGGGTCATATGGTAGTTCGATCTGTAGTTTTTTAAGGAACCTTCATACTGGTCTCCATAATGGCTGTATCAATTTACATTCCCACCAACAACACAAGAGGGTTCCCTTTTCTCCACACCCTGTCCAGGATTTATTGTTTGTAGATTTTTTATGATGGCCATTTTGACTAGTGTGGGGTGACACCTCATTGTAGTTTTTATTTGCATTTCTCTAATGATTAGTGATGTTGCACATTCTTTCATATGTTTATTGGCAATCTGTTTATCTTCTTTGGAGAAATGTCTATTTATGTCTTCTGCCCATTTTTGGATTGGGTTGTTTGCTTTTTTGTTATTGAGCTGCATGAGCTGCTTGTATATTTTGAAGATCAACCCTTTGTCAGTTGCTTTGTTTGCAAATATTTTCTCCCATTCTGATGGCTGTCTTTTCATCTTATTTATGGTTACCTTTGCTGTGAAAAAGCTTTGAAGGTTCATTAGGTCCCATTTGTTTATTTTTTATTTTATTTTCATTTCTCTAGGAGGTGGGTCAAAAAGGATCTTGCTGTGATTTATGTCATAGAGTGTTCTGCCTATGTTTTCCTCTAAGAGTTTGATAGTGTCTGGCCTTACTTTTAGGTATTTAATCTATTTTGAGTTTATTTTTGTGTATGGTGTTAGGGAGTGTTCTAATTTCATTTTTTTACACGTAGCTGTCCAGTTTCCCCAGCACCACTTATTAAAGAGGCTCTCTTTTCTCCATTGTATTCTCTTGCCTCCTTTATCAAAGATAAGGTGACTATATGTGCATGGGTTTATCTCTGGGCTCTCTATCCTGTTCCAATGATCTATATTTCTGTTTGTGTGCCAGTACCATATTGTTTTATTACTGTAGATTTGTAGTATAGTCTGAAGTCAGGGAGCCTGATTCCTCCAGCTCTGTTTCTTTTTCTCAACATTGCTTTGGCTATTTGGGGTCCCTTGTGTTTCCATAAAAGTTGTGAAATTTTTTGTTCTAATTCTGTGAAAAATGCCATTGGTGGTTTGATAAGGATTGCATGGAATCTGTAGATTGCTTTGGGTCATATAGTCATTTTCACAACGTTGATTCTTCCAATCCAGGAACATGGTATATCTCTCCATCTATTTGTATCATCTCTAATTGCTTTCATCAGTGTCTTATAGTTTTCTGCATACAGGTCTTTTGTCTTCTTAGGTAGATTTATTCCTAGGTATTTTATTCTTTCTGTTGCAATGGTAAATGGGAGTGTTTCCTTAATTTCTCTTTCAGATTTTTCATCCTTAATGTATAGATGCAGGAGATATATGTGCATTAGTTTTGTATCCTGCTACTCTACCAAATTTATTGATTAGCTGTATTAGTTTTCTGGTAGCATCTTTAGGATTCTCTATGTAGAGTATCATGTCATCTGCAAACAGTGACAGCTTTACTTCTTCTTTTCTGATTTGGATTCCTTTTATTTCCTTTTCTTCTCTGATTGTTGTGGCTAAGACTTCCAAAACTATGTTGAATAAGAGTGGTGAGAGTGGGCAACCTTGTCTTGTTCCTGATCTTTTGGAAATGCTTTCAGTTTTTCACCATTGAGGATGATGTTGGCTGTGGGCTTGTCATATATGGACTTTATTATGTTGAGGAAAGTCCCTCTATGCCTACTTTCTGCAGGGTTTTTATCATAAATGGGTGTTGAATTTTGTCAAAAGCTTTCTCTGCATCTATTGAGATGATCATTTGGTTTTTCTCCTTCAATTTGTTAATATGGTTTATCACATTGATTATTTTGCATATATTGAAGAATCCTTGCACTCCTGGGATAAACACCACTTGACCATGGTGTATGATCTTTTAAATGTGCTGTTGGATTCTGTTTGCTAGTATTTTGTTGAGGATTTTTGCATCTATGTTCATCAGTGATATTGGCCTGTAGTTTTCTTTTTTTGTGACATCTTTGTCTGGTTTTGGTATCAGGGTGATGGTGGCCTTGTAGAATGAGTTTGGGAGTGTTCCTCCCTCTGCTATATTTTGGAAGAGTTTGAGAAGGATAGGTGCTATCTCTTCTCTAAATGTTAGATAGAATTCACCTGTGAAGCCATCTGGTCCTGAGCTTTTGTTTGTTGGAAGATTTTTAATCACAGTTTCTATTTCAGCATTTGTGAGTGGTCTGTTTATATATTCTCTTTCTTCCTAGTTCAGTCTCAGAAGGTTGTGCTTTTCTAAGAATTTTTCCATATCTTCCAGATTGTCCATTTTATTGGCATAGAGTTGCTTGTAGTAATCTCTCATGATCGTTTGTATTTCTGCAATGTCAGTTGCTACATCTCCTTTTTCATTTCTAATTCTATTGACTTGAGTCTTCTCCCGTTTTTTCTTGATGAGTCTGGCTAATGGTTTATTAATTTTGTTTATCCTCTCAAGAAACAGCTTTTAGTTGTATTGATCTTTGCTATCCTTTCATTCATTTCTTTTTCATTTATTTCTGATCTGATCTTTATGATTTCTTTCCTTCTGCTAACTTTGGGGTTTTTTTGTTCTTCTTTCTCTAATTGCTTTAGGTGTAAGGTTAGGTTGTTTATTTGAGATGTTTCTTGTTTCGTGAGGTAGGATCATATTGCTAAAATCTTCCCTCTTCGAACTGCTTTTGTGGCTTCCCATAGGTTTTGGGTCATCGTGTTTTCATTGCCATTTGTTTCTAGGTATTTTTTGATTTCCTCTTTGATTTCTTCAGTGATCTCTTGGTTATTGTGTAGCGTATTGTTTAGCCTCCATGTGTTTGTATTTTTTACAGATCTTTTCCTGTAATTGATATATAGTCTCATAGTGTTGTGATCAGAAGAGATACTTGGTACAATTTCAATTTTCTTAAATTTACCAAGGCTTGATTTGTGACCCATGATATGGTCTATCCTGGAGAATGTTCCATGAGCACTTGAGAAGAAAGTGTATTCTGTTGTTTTTGGATGGAATGTCCTATAAGTATCAGTCAATCCCTCTTCTTTAATGTGTCATTTCTAGCTTGTGTTTCCTTATTTATTCTCATTTTGGATGATCTTTCCAATGGTGAAATTGTGGTGTTAAAGTCCCCTACTATGATTGTGTTACTGTCAATTTTCCCCTTTTATGGCTGTTAGCATTTGCCTTATGTATTGAGGTGCTCCTATGTTGGGTGCATAAATATTTACAATTGTTATATCTTCTTCTCGCATTGTTCCCTTGATCATTATGTAGTGTCTTTGTCTCTTGTGATAGTCTTTATTTTAAAGTCTTTTGTCTGATATGAGAATTGCTACTCCAGTGTTCTTTTGATTTATATTTGCCTGAAATATCTTTTTCAAACACCTCACTTTCAGTCTGTATGTGTCTCTAGGTCTGAGGTGGGTGTCTTGTAAACAGCATATATATGGGTCTTGTTTTTGCATCCATTCAGCCAGTCTATGTCTTTTGGTTGGAACACTGAATCCATTTACATTTAAGGTAATTATCAATATGTGTGTTCCTGTTACCATTTTCTTAATTATTTTGGGGGGTTTTTTGTAGGTATTTTCCTTCTTTTGTGTTTCCTGCCTAGAGAACTTCCTTTGGCATTTGTTGCAGAGCTGGTTTGGTGATGCTGAATTCTCTTAACTTTTGCTTATCTGTAGAGGTTTTAATTTCTACATCAAATCTGAGTGAGATCCTTGCTGGGTAGAGTAATCTTGGTTGTAGGTTTTTCCGTTTCTTCACCTTAAATATGTCCTGCCACTCCCTTCTGGCTTCCAGAGTTTCTGCTGAGAGATCAGCTGTTAACCTTATGGGGATTCCCTTGTATGTTATTTGTTGTTTTTCCCTTACTGCTTTTAATATTTTTTCTTTGTATTTAATTTTTGATAGTTTGATTAATATGTGTCTCAGCGTGTTTCTCTTTGGGTTTATCCTGTATGGGACTCTCTTTGCTTTCTGGACTTGATTGACTATTTCCTTTTCCATGTTAGGGAAGTTTTTGACTATAATCTCTTCAAATATTTTCTCAGACCCTTTCTTTTTCTCTTCTTTTTCTAGAACCTGTTTCATTAGAAATTGTTGTGTTTAATGTTGTCTCAGAGGTCTCTGAGACTGTCCTCAGTTCTTTTCATTCATATTTCTTTATTCTGCTCCCTGGACGTTATTTCCACCATTTTATCTTCCAGGTCAGTTATCCATTCTTCTTCCTTAGTTATTCTGTTATTGATTTCTCTAAGGTATTTTTAATTTCATTTATTGTGTTTTTCATTATTGTTTGTTTGCTCTTTAATTCTTTTAGATCCTTGTTAAATGTTTCTTATATTTTTTCCATTATGTTTCCAGGATTTTGGATCATCTTTACTATCATTACTCTGAATTCTTTTTCAGGTAGCTTGCCTATTTTGTCTTCATTTATTTGGTCTTCTAGGTTTTTACCTTGCTCCTTCATCTGTACCATTTTTTTGTTGTTGTTGTTATTTCATTTTCTTTTTATGGGTTTTGCTGTATTCCTGTCTTAGTGGCTGTTTGGCCTGAGATGTCCAGTATTGGCATTTGCAGGCACTTGGATATAACTGGGTCTTGCTGCTGAGATGAGGACCTCCGGGAGGCCTCAGTCCTACTGATATTCCCTGGGGTCTGAGGTTCTCTGTTAGTCCAGTTGTTTGGACTTGGAGCTCCCACCACAGGAGCTTGGGCCCAACCTCCTGCCTGGGAAACAAGATCCTGCAAGCTTCATGTTGTGGTTTAAAAAAAAATAATAATAAAGGAAGAAAGAAAGAAAAAAAGGGGCAGTACAATATCAAAGAATAAAAAACAAAATAGAATTAGAAAGATAAAAATTATATTAGGAAAAATAAAACTATAATTGGGGGCTTCCTTGGTGGCACAGTGGTTGAGGGTCTGCCTGCCGATGCAGAGGACACGGGTTCGTGCCCCAGTCTGGGAGGATCCCACATGCCGCGGAGCGGCTGGGCCCGTGAGCCATGGCTGCTGGACCTGTGTGTCCGGAGCCTGTGCTCCGCAATGGGGGAGGCCACAACAGTGACAGGCCTGCATACCACAAAGAAAAAAAAAAAAGAAACTATAATTGGAACAACTGCAACAAGGTAAAATAAAACCACAACAGAAAAAGTAAAAAAAAAAAAAAAAAAAAAAATTGGGGCGAACAAGCCAAAAGGAGAGAACAATAATAAATTATTAAGAATAAAATAAAATTAGAAAAATAAAAGATTTATTAGGTAAAATAAAAATGTAAAAGAATCAACAACAATAAATCAACAAGGTAAAACAGAACCCCAATCTAAAAGAGGAAAAAAGAAAAAAAAAAGCTTTGTTTATGGGGGTGGAGTTTAGGCAGGGCGGGGGTGCAATTTAGTCAGGGGTGGGGTTTAGGTTGGGGCAGGACGTAGGCAGTGCGGGGGTGACGTTTGAGCGTGGGGCAGGGCCTAGGCTCGGGACCCACATAGCCAGAAAAGGCCTTGTGTGCAGGGCCTAGGCAGGGTAAAGTTTAAGCATGGGGCAGGGCCTCTGCTTAGGACCTGAGGAAGGGGAGAGGCAACACTTCCAAAGGAGGGCCTCCAGAGTGTGGAGTTCCAGAGTTTGGAGGCAGGCCCCTGAGTGAGGTTGTGTGGATGGCGTTTAGGCCCAGCACATTGGAGGGGGTCTCAGAGGGGGTCTCTGAGTGTAGAGGTAGGGGCCTGGGTGGGAGTCTAGGGGCAGGGCTTGGGCTCTGCATGGCAGGTGGGAGGCTCCGAGGGCAGAGGACTAGGCTTGGGAGCCCAACCGGCTCCCTGGTGCCTAAGTAGACAGGGAAAGCACTTGCCATGTTCCCTTCTGTTCCTCCATGCCCCACCCCCACCATCTCCCCAAGGGTCTCCTCCATTGCTGCTGGACCCCTAACCGTGGGTGGGTCCCACTGGGTGAAGGAACTCCTCCCCTCCCCCAGCCACATCTCAGGGGTGCCTGTCCCAGAGGTCCAGCCTTTACTTTTGCTCCCTCTTCCCTCCATCCAACTCCCTCAAGACCCGCACAGCTGGAGGGGATCTTGGTGGGCAGAGGATCAGTCCCAGGATCTCAGCAGGCTGCTGGGGGCCCAAGTGCACAGGGGAAGCCTGGCCATGCTCCATTTTGATCCTCTGCCCTCCCAATGGTTCCCCAATTTCCCTCTTTTCCCCTCCCCCAGCCGCCCCTCAGGGGTGCCAGTCCCTCCGGATTCCACTTCTCCTCCCCTTTCACTGCCCCCACACCCCATGTCCTACCTGGTCCCTGAGAGTTCCTCCCATCCCCTCTGGTGCCTGGTAGGTGCCCTTGTTGTCCCTTTTTTTAATAGAATGCTTGCATATTTTCCATGGTATTTCTTTTTATCATGTCTGTAGGATATCTCTCTGGATTACTGCTTGCACTGATCTAGTGTGAGTGATTTCTCCTTGACTCACATCTAACTATATGAGTCATGTTTACTTTTTGTGAACTAATTTTCCATGGACTCATGGAGGATAGGTTTAGGGAGAAGCAGAAGCCACAACCCTTAACTAAAGCCAAGTACTGGCTTTGTTTTGGAATGAGGCTCTGAACTCGCTTCTGAAATTTCTTGACTTTCGTGTACCAGGGTTACCTAGCAAGGTGGGCAGGGCTATGCTCAATATTCAGGTCCCTCTCCCAGGACAGTGTGGAGCCTGCATCTACTGACTTGTCAGAGTCAGTTCCAATTGTTCATTTGCTCTATTTCACTCATCTCTTCCAAGGAACTGCTTCCCCTTTTCAGGAAAATGGAATAGACGGGGAAGGGTATGCCTACAGTCCACAGTTTGTTCAATTTTTAGCATAAGTCCAAAATTGCAAAAGTCAACAATACTATATATTTTGGTAGCATTTCTGGGAGATGGGTTGGAGGTAAACACCACACCTACCTTTCTCAAGTTGCACTAGAATATTCTGCTTCTCGTCACTTCACCTTTTGAGTTTTTACTATAAATACATGTCCTTTTCCTGGTTTGTTTGCTTTTGGTAAGTGTTTTTATTATTGTTATTATTATTCCTGTCTTAGGAAGAGAAAAAGGCAGTCTCTTCTTCTTCATGTTGATGTTTGTGCTCAGAAATTGTGTCTCTGCCTTTACGCTATGAAAAGGAAATTTATCTTGTTGGAGCACTTGTTTCAATGTCTCAGAGTTGGAGAAAATGGAACCACTTGTGATTACTGTAAAATGGTTCTTTGGTTACTAATTTGTAGATATCACACAAATGAATAGACAAAACTGAAGAATGATGTACGGACTAGCTCAACAGCTTTATGGTAATGTATTGGCTTCTCTGGACAACTTACCTGAATAAGCAATATCCTGGGAAAAGACTCAACACCAAAGAAATCATAATGCTTTACAAAGGATGAGAGTGGGATTGATGTGAGTTGGGGCCATCATGCAGGTTTGGAATACCAAAAAGAGACCTTGAAAAACTGTAACTCAAAAAGATACATGCACCCCTATGTTCATAGCAGCACTATTCACAATAGCCAAGACATGGAAACAACCTAAATATCCATTGAGAGATGAGTGTATAAGGAAGATGTGGTATATATACCATGGAATACTACTCAGCCATAAAAAGAATGAAATAATGCCACTTGCAGCAACATGGATGGACCTAAGAGATTATCATACTAAGTGAAGTCAGAAAGAGAAACACAAATACCATATGATATCACTTATATGTGGAATCTAAAATATGATACAAGTGAACACATCTACGAAACAGAAACAGACTCACAGACATAGAGAACAGACTTGTGGTTGCCAAGGGGGAGGGCTGGTGGGGGAGAGATGGAGTGGGACTTTGGGTTTAGCAGATGCAAACTGTTATATATAGAAGGAAAAATAGCAAGGTCCTATCGCATAGCAGAGGGAACTATATTCAATATCCTGTGGTAAACCATAATGGAAAATAATATATAAAAGAATGTATAACTGAATTGCTTTGCTGTACAGCAGAAATTAACACAACATTGTACAGCAACCATACTTCAATAAAAAAAAAAAAGACCTGAGGATGATGAGTGGCAGGCACTTTAAGGGACAGGATGGGATGCTTCATGAGACCTATGCTTCAGGTTGTCCCTTTCCTGTGAAAGGACTCCTGGGTAGAAAACACTAAAACGTGAATTAGTGTGGAGGACATAAATATTAGGAAGACTAATTGGTGCAAATGCTACCAGATTGGGAGACACTGTCATAAAGTCTAAAATTCTAATGTATCAGTTTGGTTTGTAGAAGTTTAATAAGGCTGCGGTGGGACTTTTTCTGATTTTGTAAGTTACTTATATTTATCTTGCTAGATGAATGTTTGTGAACTGTCTTAAATCTTTACTGGCAGAGGTAAAGTGTAAATGAACATGCATTATAATGCCTTAATTATGTTATTGTTTTTACTATATTTTTAAGACCAAGTCCTCTAACTTTGGGTTAGTACTAGTGCTTTTGTGTTATCTAGGTAATTAGACACACCACCACCACTTCCAATGGCTAATCAGTTTGAATATCCATTGACATCATTGTGTTACTTCTGGTGATCCTTTTTAAAAGACGAAATTTGGACTCAACTTTGAAGAAGTTGTTAGTAAAATGTCATTTAATCTTGGTGGTGGGGCAATGAGGCAGAACATTTTGCATGTTTGCAAAATAAGCTTCATTTTGATGCATTTGACTTTGCTGATTATATTAATTAACTTAACAGCAAGTCTGAAGATAATTTATGATGCATTAAAAATGATTGGTTGTTAATTGCTTCTCTGGTAAAACAGGGACTTGAATTTCAGTGTAAGGTTTGTAAAAAATTTAGCTTGCTGGTATGCAAATTCAAATTTTAGAAATGGGCCTTTGCAAACAAATGAAATCTCATGATGAGATATAATTATGCATAATATTTCCCTCAGAAAGCAGAATTTAAATATTTTACCTAAATTGGAACTTTTTTCAGTTTATGCTTATAAAGCATCTTGATTTTGTTTTTTTAGATATTTATTTTATTTTAAGATAGTATTACATTTATTTACTAAAAATATACCAAAGTATATATTTTTGTTGCCTATAATATATAAGACCTAAGCATCATGGGAAGTATAAGTCACATGTTAAGTTACTGGTCTCCAAGATTTCTTCTCTTAGAACATCTTCAGTTAATTTTATTTCAAAACTTTAATATCTTTCTTGTGTTTTCAATTTAAATTTTATTCTAATGCCTTTGCAGATTTTCTTCTCTTCCAATACAAATTGAGGCCTGAGCACTTTTCTGTGAACCATTTTTCTTTTCTTTTTTTTCCTTGTTTGGGTATTTATGCACCATGGGCAGCAATGAATTTCTGGATGAAAGTTTATGTGGATTCTTCAAGTTCATTAACCCCATGGAACTTGCATTACCTGTTACCAACAGTCAATTTATCACATAGGGGAATGTGCAAATCTCCATGGAGAAATAAGCAAAGAATGTGTAATATTGAGTATGTCGCATGTAAAATGTAGCTGACTGGTAAAAGCTAGATTAATAATTTAGAGCAGTCTTTTAAACCTCACACATAATGTGTGTTGTTTTGTTTATTGCTCTGAACATTTTACTTCTCTTCGTAGGAAGCAGGTGTGTAGTAGATCAAAAGTTAGTGGGAACAGTTAAGTAATCTACATATCTTAACCAATATAGCTACTTCAGGGTATAATTGTTATAGCTGCACAGAACAGGTTCACACCTATGTTTTTGGTCCTTAATGCATCTTAAATAGAGTCTGAGGCTGCATAGTTTCTATGAATGCATGTGTAATGTCTGTTTGATAAGTGTCTTCTCACACCCTGAGGACTTTTATAGGCAATTTGCATTTCACAATGAGAGAAATCAGCTGGAGAGGGTTTATTGTTTTGTATAATAGAGAGGAGTGTGAAAATATCCCAGTTCTACAGATGGCACTTCTCGTTAGCCTTGAACATATACATGTGCAAGAATTGTTTTATCTTAACTAATACAGCAACCAAAAAGGCTATTTTTAGAGGTGAATTCACAGTTTGGTTGGATGGTAATAATTAGTAGAATTTCTTTCAAGATAGACATAGTACTTATTTGAACTCTAGGCTGGAGAGTGACTTTGTGATCCTGGAAAGGAAATTTCCCTTTGTGTTGATCTCTTCTAAATGGTGAATTGTAATAAGCCTATAATGCAATCAGCCTGATTTTTAAATAACTCAAAAGACAAATCAAGGAGTGTGGAGCCACTGCTGCTGTGTGTGAACTTCTCATTTGTGGCAGTCATATACAGATGAAAGCATATGCATATGTGAGCCCAAAAGCTGGGTAATAAAACAAAAGCCTATAAAGAAAACCATATGCACTTAAAAATGCTATCCGTGAGCAATGAAATATCAGAAAACTTCAAGATCCCCACAATTCATAAAGTTAGTTTGAGTCTTATACCATTCCATCTACAAGTTGAATATTAACTTCTAAATTTGACACAAATATAAATGAAAATGTGACTCCTATTGATTGATTGATAGTACTCCTGCCCAATTTAAATTAGTATTTACAATTTCATGGAGAAATAATCACATATCTCTGTAAATCTCAAACTTTCGGTCTCCCTACCCATTTTTACACTTAATATTGATTGACGATTCCAAAGGCCTTTTGGTTGTGAGGGTTGTATCAATGAATGTTTACCATATTAGAAATTAAAACTGATAATCATCTTTAAACATTTATTAAATATTAAAAAAACAATAATAAACCCATTTCATGCTAACATACATAGATAATATTTTTAATGGAAAAATAAAAAGTAAAAAGGTAGCACTGATTTTTATTTTTGTAAATCTTCTTAATGTTCAGTTTAACAGAAAAGGGCTGGGATTTCATATCTGCTTCTGAAAGCAATCTGTTGTGATATGTTCTTTTGGTTGAAGTATATGAATAATGCCTAGCTTTAAACTGACATTGAATTAGAAGAGGAAGTGTTTCAACAGCCCTTTTCGATAATTGTAAATGTTGTTCTCTGATATGACACCAGTTTGAAAAATGGTAGTTTTTAAAAGGTTAATTGAAAGTAGAATCTTAAATCATATTAATAAACTCAGTTACATTAAAATTTTTCTCGTGTCTTGCACTTTGAATGGATGTTTTAGTCACACATGATTTTATACCATCATGTTTTGATTATTGGTAAGATATTAGCTCACTAAATTATGTAGATATTACAAATGTTGACATAATTTATCATACTATATAAAAAAACTGCATGTTCATTAACATTACCATTGATATAAGAAATGCCTTTAAATTTTGGGAAGACATCACACTTGTGAAGGTGAATACAAATTCTCCAGAACTGCTGTATTTGCTTAAGAGCTCAAGTTTCGTCTTTGTCAACAAAAACGGGTCAATGACTTTTCCTGGAGGGATAAGTTCACACAGTTAAGTTCTGAAAAACCTGTCTGCCAAATACTTAAAACTAAATAACTATATTTTATCTGTCATTCTTTTAATTTAAAATAACGTTCTATGACAAAAAATAGTCACACTCACAATTCAACCTCTAGTGCCTTTCCTGGGGACCACCATTTGATATGCATAAGAAGTGCTTTATACAAATTTACCATTTTGTCAAAAAGAATATTTAAAACAAAAAGCAAAAACAATGTAAAGACCTGTACTCAAGGGTCAGGATTTAATAAAGTTTATCATCTTTACTGCTTTATCAAGGACACTCTCAAGTGCAATTGACACTTTTTTTTTTCTTCTTAAAACAGGTAGTGTGTAGTGGTGAAGAATACAGTATAGTACAGTTTGGTGTCATTTGCCTCGACTCAAGCAATGGCACCAGCACATTTTTCCCCCATTTCTTTTGTACCATCAGTACAAATGTAAACATTGTGAAAACAGCAAACAATGTCTCAATATTATTAAGAAAATAGTTTTAAGCTCAAGAACCCCCTTATGTCTCAGGGACTATCAGGCGTTCACAGACCACACCTTGGAAACCGTTGATCTCCAATCACATGTAGCACAATGCCATTTGTGTCTACACAGCCTTTCCTATTGCAAGAAAATTTTCTTAGTGCTCTAAATTTCATCACTTATCTAATTTGGATCTATGACTTCAACTTTAAACATTATTATGAGTGATTTAGTAGACCAAGAAAGGATCTTGTAAAGGCAATTTTAAAATACCACTAAATACTTTTATAAATAATCCCCAAAGCCAAATAATAACATGTTTTATTTGTTATTTTATGAGTCAAGGTCAAATAAGAGAGAAACCACCCTACATGTTTTAACAGATGTAATTTAATACAGTGAAGTGATTTTAATATCAGGAAGTATTTGAGGGCTGAAAGAGCAAAAAATAATGCTTCAGTATATCTGAAATTACAACTGCAGAGCCAGAGAACTTGAGATGTCCCAGGAATATGGCACTCAAAACTCTGAAGAGTTTATATGACCTGCTTCTGCTGCTACTTCCTTTGAAAAATGTGTGTTGAGGGGGAAGGAAGCTGGGTGATGATGGCAAGTGGCCAAAAAGAGAGAAGAAAAGTTTTTAAAAAGTGTTTTTAGTCCCTTTTCTTCTTCTCCCACTTTCCGTTCTTCTTCTAACATTTCCTGTTGTCTGAATCTAAGAGGAAGTCAGTTTCAAAGAAGTCTGCAAAATGCCATTTTCTCAGCCCTGATATCACAGAGTGGAATATAGAACAGCGATTTGTAGTTGAGTGATAATAGAAAAATAACTGGCATGTTCACCCCTTTGGATACTCAGAATCCATACTCACCCTTCTACATGTGTTTGAATTACCATGCAACAACAACTTTGTGTTTTGGTCTAAGAGGAAGACAGTCCCTCATACAAACAAAGGTGCTTCCATCCTCCCTCCTAAAAGGAGAGACTCAAAATCTCAATAGTCATGGTACCTAGCTCATGGAAAACATCACCAGGAAATATATTTCTCCTGCAGTGCAGTCTCAACCTTCCAACTGAATAATTTGTAACCTAAATATAAATTTGGACACAAAATTCATATACAATTATAAGAGAATAGGAGGAAAATAAAATTAGTTTATCCATATGAATGCCATATATATAATATAGGAGGGGTGGGGGGGGGAGAAATAGGTGAGGGAGACTAAGAGGTACAAATTTCCAGTTGCAAAAGAAATGAGTCACAGGTATGAAATAAAGTGTGAGTAATACAGTCAACAACTATGTAATATCTTTGTATGGTGACATATCGTAACTAGACTTAATATGGTGATCATTTTGAAATACATAGAAACACCAAATCACTATATTGTGTAACAGGAACTAACATAGTGTTGAAGGCCAATTATATTTCAAAACAAATAAACAAACAAACTAATAGAAAGAATAGGGAAGAGGAGAGAGGGGATTGGCTAAAGGCTGTCAAAAGGTACAAATGTCCAGTTATAAGATAAATAAGTACCAGGGATGTACTGATACATGATAAATATAATTAACACTGTGGTAGGTTATATATAAAAGTTGTTAAGAGATTAATTCTAAAAGTTCTTACCTCAAGAAAATTTTTTTTCTATTTCTTTAATTTTATATTTATATGAAATATGATGGATATTTACTAAACACTGTGATAATCATTTCATGATGTATATAAGTCAAATCATTATGCTGTACACTATAAACCTGTACAGTACTGTATGTGAATTACATCTCAGTAAAACTGGAAGAGAAAAAAAATATATATATAATTATGCAAGGAACAACCTGCTATAATAATTGGTCACAAAGCTGTGGTTGGTATTTGTAACGTCTTCTTGCACTACCCATTTCTTGCCCCCTTTTTCCTCAGTCAGCACTGAATCTTCATGGTACTGAATTTAATTGGTTAATTAAATAATTAACGTTTACTGGGGTGCTGGGAAGATGGTGGAAGAGTAAGACGCGGAGATCACCTTCCTCCCCACAGATACACCAGAAATACATCTACACATGGAACAACTCCTACAGAACACCTACTGAATGCTGGCAGAAGACCTCAGACCTCCCAAAAGGCAAGAAACTACCCACGTACCTGGGTAGGGCAAAAGAAAAAACAGAAAAAAACAGAGACAAAAGAATAGGGATGGGACCTGCACCAGTGGGAGGGAGCTGTGAAGGAGGAAAGGTTTCCACACACTAGGAAGCCCCTTCGCGGGCGGAGAATGTGGGAGGCGGAGCGGGGAGCTTCGAAGCCGCGGAGGAGAGCACAGCAAAAGGGGTGCGGAGGGCAAACTGGGAAGATTCCCGCACAGAGGATCGGTGCCGACCGGCACTCACCAGCCCGAGAGGCTTCTCTGCTCACCCGCCGGGTCGGGCAGGGCTGCGAGCTGAGGCTCGGGCTTCGGTCAGAGCATAGGGAGAGGACAGGGGTTGGTGGCTTGAACACAGCCTGAAGGGGTTAGTGCACCATGGCTAGCCGGGAGGGAGTCTGGGGAAAAGTCTGCACCTGCCGAAGAGGCAAGAGACTTTTTCTTCCCTCTTTGTTTCCTGGTGCGCCAGGAGAGGAGTTTAAGAGTGCTGCTTAAAGGAAATCCAGAGACAGGGGCGAGCCGCGGCTGAAAGCGCAGACCCCAGAGACGGGCGGGAGACGCTAAGGCTGCTGCTGCCGCCACCAAGGGGCCTGTGTGCGAGCACAGGTCACTATCCACACCCCTCTTCTGGGGAGCCTGTGCAGCACGCCACTGCTAGGTTCCCAGGACCCAGGGACAACTTCCCCGGTAAACGCACGGCGGGCCTCAGGCTGGTGCAACGTCATGCCAGCCTCTGCCGCCACAGGCCCGCCCCCGCACGGTGTGCCCCGCCCTCCCCACCAGCCTGAGTGCGCCAGAGCCCGCGAATCAGCGGCTCCTTTAACACTGTCCTGTCTGAGCAAAAAACAGACGCCCTCCGGCGACCTACACGCAGAGGCAGGGCCAAATCCAAAGCTGAGCCCCTGTGAGCTGTGAGAACAAAGAAGAGAAAGGGAAATCTCTCCCAGCAGCCTCAGAAACAGTGGATTAAAGCTCTAAAATCAACTTGATGTACCCGGCATCTGTGGAATACATGAAGAGACAATGAATCATCCCAAATTGAGGAGGTGGACTTCGAGAGCAAGATCTATGATTTTTTCCCCTTTCCTCTTTTTGTGAATGTGTATGTGTATGCTTCTGTGTGAGATCTTGTCTGTATAGCTTTGCTTCCACCATTCGTCCTAGGGTTCTATCCGTCCATTGTTTTTTTTTTTTTTTTTTTTTTTAATTTTTTTCCTTAATAATTAATTTTAATAACTTTATTATACTTTACCTTATTTCTTTCTTTCGCTCTTTCCCTCTTTCTTTCTTTCCCTCTTTCTTTCTTTCTTTCTTTCTTTCTTTCTTTCTTTCTTTCTTTCTTTCTTTCTTTCTTTCCTTCCTTCCTTCCTTCCCTCCTTTAGACAACGAATCATCCCAAATTGAGGAGGTGGACTTTGAGAGCAAGATTTATGATTTTTTCCCCTTTACCTCTTTTTGTGAGGGTGTATGTGTATGCTTCTGTGTAAGATTTTGTCTGTATAGCTTTGCTCCCACCATTTGTCCTAAGGTTCTATCTGTCCATTTTTTTATTCTAAGTAATTATTTTTTAATTCAATAACTTTATTATACTTTATTTTATTTTACTGTATCTTCTTTCTTTCTGTCTTTTTTCCTTTCTTCCCTCCTTCCATCCTTCCTTCCTCCCTCCCTCCCTCCTTTCTTTCCTTCTTGCCTTCTTTCCTTCTTTTCTTCTTTCTTTCTTTCTTTCTCTTTCTTTCTTTCTTTTTTCTTTCTTTCTTTCTTTCTTTGTTTCTTTCTTTCTATCTTTCTTTCTTTCTTTCTTTCTTTCTTTCTTTCTTCCTATTTCTATTAATTCTCTCTACATTCTCTCCCTTTTATTCTGAGCCATGTGGATGAAAGGCTCTTGGTGCTGCATCCAGGAGTCAGGGCTCTGCCTCTGAGGTGGGAGAGCCAACTTCAGGACACTGGTCAACAAGAGACCTCCTAGCTCCACATAATATCAAATGGCGAAAATCTCCCAGAGACCTCCATCTTAACACCAGCACCCAGCTTCACTCAAAGACCAGCAAGCTACAGTGCTGGACACCCTATGCCAAACAACTAGCAAAACAGGAACACAACCCCACCCATTAACAGAGAGGCTGCCTAAAATCATAATAAGGCCACAGACACCCCAAAACCCATCACCAGACATGGGCCTGCCCACTAGAGAGACAAGATCTAGCCTCATACACCACAACACAGGCACTAGTCCCCTCCACCAGGAAGCCTACACAACTCACTGAACCAACCTTAGCCACTGGAGGCAGACATCAAAAACAACGGGAACTACGAACCTGCAGCCTGCAAAAAGGAGACCCCAAACACAGTAAGATAAGCAAAATGAGAAGACAGGAAAGCACACAGCAGATGAAGGAGCAAGATAAAAATGCACCAGACCTAACAAATGAAGAGGAAATAGGCAGTCTACCTGAAAAATAATTCAGAATAATGATAGTAAAGATGATCCAAACTCTTGGAAATAGAATGGACAAAGTGCAAGAAACATTTAACAAGGACCTAGAAGAAATAAAGGTGAAAAAAGCAATGATGAACAACACAATAAATGAAATTAAAAGTACTCTAGATGGGATCAATAGCAGAATAACTGAGGCAGAAGAACGGATAAGTGACCTGGAAGATAAAATAGTGGAAATAACTATGGCAGAGCAGAATAAAGAAAAAAGAATGAAAAGAACTGAGGACAGTCTCAGAGACCTCTGGGACAACATTAAACACACCAACATTCGAATTATAGGGGTTCCAGAAGAAGAAGAGAAAAAGAAAGGGACTGAGAAAATATTTGAAGAGATTATAGTTGAAAACTTCCCTAATATGGGAAAGGAAATAGTTAAGTCCAGGAAGCACAGAGAGTCCCATACAGGATAAATCCAAGGAGAAATACACCAAGACACATATTAATCAAACTGTCAAAAATTAAATACAAAGAAAGCATATTAAAAGCAGCAAGGGAAAAACAACAAATAACACACAAGGGAATCCCATAAGGTTAACAGCTGATCTCTCAGCAGAAACTCTGCAAGCCAGAAGGGAGTGGCAGGACATACTGAAAGTAATGAAGGAGAAAAACCTGCAACCAAGATTACTCTACCCAGAAAGGATCTCATTCAGATTTGATGGAGAAATTAAAACCTTTACAGACAAGCAAAAGCTGAGAGAGTTCAACACCACCAAACCAGCATTACAACAAATGCTAAAGGAACTTCTCTAGACAAGAAACACAAGAGAAGGAAAAGACCTATAACCCCAAAACAATTTAGAAAATGGGAATAGGAACATACATATCGATAATTACCTTAAATGTAAATGGACTAAATGCTCCCACCAAAAGACACAGATTGGCTGAATGGATACAAAAACAAGACCCATATATATGCTGTCTACAAGAGACCCACTTCAGACCTAGAGACACATACAGACTGAAAGTAAGGGGATGGAAAAAGATATTCCATGTAAATGAAAACCTAAAGAAAGCTGGAGTAGCAATTCTCATAACAGACAAAATAAACTTTAAAACAAAGACTATTACAAGAGACAAAGAAGGACACTACATAATGATCAAGGGATTGATCCAAAGAGCATATAACAATTGTAAATATTTATGCACCCAACATAGGAGAACCTCAATGTATAAGGCAAAAACTAACAGCCATAAAAGGGGAAATCAACAGTAACACATTCATAATAGGGGTCTTTAACATCCCACTTTCAGCAATGGACAGATCATCCAAAATGAAAATAAATAAGGAAACACAAGCTTTAAATGATACATTAAACAAGATGGACTTAATTGACATTTATAGGACACTCCATCCAAAAACAACAGAATACACATTTTTCTCAAGTGCTCATGGAACATTCTCCAGGATAGATCATATCTTTGGTCACAAATCAAGCCTTGGTAAATTTAAGAAAAATGAAATTGTATCAAGTATCTTTTCTGACCACAATGCCATGAGACTAGATATCAATTACAGGAAAAGATCTGTGAAAAATACAAACACATGGAGGCTAAACAATACACTAATTAATAACGAAGTGATCACTGAAGAAATCAAAGAGGAAATAAAAAAATACCTAGAAACAAATGACAATGGAGACACAACGACCCAAAACCTATGGGATGCAGCAAAAGCAGTTCTAAGAGGGAAGTTTATAGCAATACAAGCCCACCTTAAGAAGCAGGAAACATCTCAAATAAACAACCTAACCTTGCACCTCAAGCAATTAGAGAAAGAAAAACAAAACAAAACAAAACCCAAAGTTAGCAGAAGGAAAGAAATCATAAAAATCAGATCAGAAATAAATGAAAAAGAAATGAAGGAAACAATAGCAAAGATCAATAAAACTAAAAGCTGGTTCTTTGAGAAGATAAACAAAATAGATAAACCATTAGCCAGACTCATCAAGAAAAAAAGAGAGAAGACTCAAATCAATAGAATTAGAAATGAAAAAGGAGAAGTAACAACTTATACTGCAAAAATAAAAAAAGATCATGAAAGATTACTACAAGCAACTCTATGCCAATAAAATGGACAATCTGGAAGAAATGTACCAATTCTTAGAAATGCACAACCTGCCAAGACTGAATCAGGAAGAAATAGAAAATATGAACAGACCAATCACAAGCACTGAAATTGAAACTGTGATTAAAAATCTTCCAACAAACAAAAGCCCAGGACCAGATGGCTTCACAGGCGAATTCTATCAAACATTTAGAGAAGAGCTAACACCTATCCTTCTCAAACTCTTCCAAAATATAGCAGAGGGAGGAACACTCACAAATTCCTTCTACGAGGCCACCATCACCTTGATACCAAAACCAGACAAGGATGTCACAAAGAAGGAAAACTACAGGCCAATATCACTGATGAACATAGATGAAAAAATCCTCAACAAAAAACTAGCAAACAGAATCCAACAGCACATTAAAAGGATCATACACCATGATCAAGTGGGATTTATTCCAGGAATGCAAGGATTCTTCAATATACACAAATTCATCAACGTGATAAACCATATTAACAAATTGAAGGAGAAAAACCATATGATCATCTCAATAGATGCAGAGAAAGCTTTTGACAAAATTCAACACCCATTTATGATAAAAACCCTGCAGAAAGTAGGCATAGAGGGAACTTTCCTCAACATAATAAAGTCCATATATGACAAGCCCACAGCCAACATCATCCTCAATGGTGAAAAACTGAAAGCATTTCCACTAAGATCAGGAATAAGACAAGGTTGCCCACTCTCACCACTCTTATTCAACATACTTTTGGAAGTTTTAGCCACAGCAATCAGAGAAGAGAAGGAAATAAAAGGAATCCAAATCAGAAAAGAAGAAGTAAAGCTGTCACTGTTTGCAGATGACATGATACTCTACATAGAGAATCCTAAAGATGCTACCAGAAAACTACTAGAGCTAATCAATGAATTTAGTAAAGTAGCAGGATACAAAATTAATGCATAGAAATCTCTGGCATTCCTATATATTAATGATGAAAAATCTGAAAGTGAAATCAAGAATACACTCCCATTTACCATTGCAACAAAAAGAATAAAATATCTGGGAATAAATTTACCTAAGGAGACAAAAGACCTGTATGCAGAAAATTGTAAGACACTGAGGAAAGAAATTAAAGATGATACAAATAGATGGAGAGGTATACCATGTTTTTGGATTGGAAGCATCAACATTGTGAAAATGACTCTACTACCCAAAGCAATCTACAGATTCAATGCAATCCCTATCAAACTACCACTGGCATTTTTCACAGAACTAGAACAAAAAATTTTACAATTTGTATGGAAACACAGAAGACCCCGAATAGCCAAAGCAATCTTGAGAACAAAAAACGGAGCTGGAGGAATCAGGCTCCCTGACTTCAGACTATACTACAAAGGTACAGTAATCAAGATAGTATGGTACTGGCACAAAAACAGAAATATAGATCAATGGAACAGGATAGAAAGCCCAGAGATAAACCCATGCACATATGGACGCCTTATCTTTGATAAAGGTGGCAGGAATGTACAGTGGAGAAAGGGCAGCCTCTTCAATAAGTGGTGCTGGGGAAACTGGACAGGTACATGTAAAAGTATGAGATTAGATCATTCCCTAACACCATACACAAAAATAAGCTCAAAATGGATTAAAGACCTAAATGTAAGGCCAGAAACTATCAAACCCTTAGAGGAAAACATAGGCAGAAATCTCTATGACATAAATCACAGCAAGATCCTTTTTGACCCACCTCCTAGAGAAATGGAAATAAAAACCAAAATAAACAAATGGGACCTAATGAAACTTCAAAGCTTTTGCACAGCAAAGGAAACCATAAACAAGACCAAAAGACAACCCTCAGAATGGGAGAAAGTATTTGTAAATGAAGCAACTGACCAAGGATTAATTTCCAAAATTTACAAGCAGCTCATGCAGCTCAATAACAAAAAAGCAAACAACCCAATCCAAAAATGGGCAGAAGACCTAAATCGACATTTCTCCAAAGAAGATATACAGACTGCCAACAAACACATGAAAGAATGCTCAACATCGTTAATCATTAGAGAAATGCAAATCAAAACTACAATGAGATATCATCTCACACCAGTCAGAATGGCCATCATCAAAAAATCTAGAAACAATAAATGCTGGAGAGGGTGTGGAGAAAAGGGAACACTCTTACACTGCTGGTGGGAATGTGAATTGGTCCAGCCACTATGGAGAACAGTATGGAGGTTCCTTAAAATACTACAAATAGAACTACCATATGACCCAGCAATCCCACTACTGGGCATATACCCTGAGAAAACCAAAATTCAAAAAGAGTCATGTACCAAAATGTTCATTGCAGCTCCATTTACAATAGCCCAGAGATGGAAACAACTTATGTGCCCATCATTGGATGAATGGATAAAGAAGATGTGGCACATATATATAATGGAATATTACTCAGCCATAAAAAGAAACAAAATTGAGCTATTTGTAATGAGGTGGATAGACCTAGAGTCTGTCATACAGAGTGAAGTAAGTCAGAAAGAAAAAGACAAATACCGTATGCTAACACATATATATGGAATTTAAGAAAAAAAAAATGTCATGAAGAACCTAGGGGTAAGAAAGGAATAAAAACACAGACCTACTGGAAAACGGACTTGAGTATATGGGGAGGGGGAAGGGTAAGCTCTGACAAAGCAAGAGAGAGGCATGGACATATATACGCTACCAAAAGTAAAATAGCTAGCTAGTGGGAAGTAGCCACATAGCACAGGGAGATCAGCTAGGTGCTTTGTGACCACCTAGAAGGGTGGAATAGGGAGGGTGGGAGGGAGGGAGATGCAAGAGGGAAGAGATATGGGAACATATGTATATGTATAACTGATTCACTTTGTTATAAAGCAGAAACTAACACACCATTGTAAAACCATTATACCCCAATAAAGATGTTAAAAAAAAAAAATTACTGCTGGATTTGGAAGTACCAAGAGGTAGGCCACAGGATTTCCTAGGTTCAGACAATATCCTGCCTCCTCCATTGCACTACAATAACCTAATTTTACCCTGACAATCAGGGAAATCGCCTCAGACAACAGAATCATGGTCTTATTTGATTCAGTCAAGTGAGAAACCCAAATTGGCCAGGTGGCAGTCTCATTCTAATTCAATGAAACTATGCTGTATCCCTTACTAAAAGCATACCTCTTTGGGGAATGAATACCTCTAAGCCAGCAAAGTTCAAAAGGAAGCAAAATTTCTGTGAGTGGATCATTTAGGGTTTCTAGAGAGAGAAATCATTCCCATTTCCATCCCTTGATTTTGCAAATTCTGAATTCAGGCTATGGGGGAAACCACATGTTATACTGGTCAAAAATATAAGGGCCCTCCAGTGAGATCTCCAATCTTTCAGGTTGTGGTCTCCCAACTGAGATTTCAATAGGTTACTTTGCCATTTTATCAGGCCTGCTGCTTCTGAGTAATGGGCTACATGGGAAGATTAGTAAATTATTTATGAGCTCACAACAGCTATTTTTGCTGTTGTTGTTGTTGACAAATGTGTTTCTTGTCAGAAGAACATATTGCCCCTCAGAAGCAATGTTAGCTGGGATACTGTGATAGCTAATAAGGCATTCCTGTTGTAAAGGGCTGGCTCTCATCTATAAAATTTGTAATCTTTTCTATTTGATGAGTGACAGCCTACCCTGCAATGAATGCCATTTGGCAAGCATTCACATGAGACAAAAATATCTCCAACTTCTGTGTTTGTTTGAAGAGAGTTTCATCTATAAATCTCTTCCCAGGCCTCCTTATCATCAATCTTTTTTCCTTCAAAGTCTCTAACTATTTAGTTTCTCTGACACCGGTGAATCAATATCCTTGATCATTTTTTTCAGTCCAGATAATGTGGACAACCAAACACATTGTTTAAACTTCTCTCCACTGTGCAGATTTTCCTTCACTACTTTCTTTCAGGAACTTTCCTGTTTGTGCCTGTAATATTAAAAGCACTTCCAGTTGGTACCAACATACTGCACAGGAACATCTGTAAACAAGGTCCAAGTTTTTTCTCCTCACTAATGATGAATTTCTCATGAGGTCATAGATGCGGGTTGAGCAAGAGGAGACCAACAGGTGTAGGTGATCAGGGAGAATGAGATACATGTGACTTCAGGATCTGCTCAAAGATGATCACTTACACACCATCTCAGTTGATCGTGGAGTTGCTGCTGTGAACATCCAACTTCATGGTCTAGTGGGCCATACAACACCAGTGTATGACAGAAGGCTAATGTTGCAAAGTCACCTGAAGTCTCATGATTAGGCTTTCAGACCCTATCAGCGCCCAGGAACAACAAAAGCGTTTTCTCAGAAGGAGATTTATCTGCCAAAATTCATGGCTTTATAAATTATTTCTTTTTCTTTCTTTTCTTTTTTTTTATTTTTTTCTAAGCAAACCTTTGTGGGACTGCACTGTGATTCCTCTAATGTGGTTTATAAGACGTTCTATACAACATGCCTACTTGCCTCAGATTCATAGTGTGCTAGTGGCTCTCCTGAGTCACAGGAATGAATTAACTGAGTAGTCTGCATTATAGAATGGATGATGAAGAGCTTTATTTTTCCCTAACAACTGGCCAGTTTATAGGTTACTCAAACCTTTATAGATTACTGGCTACTTTATAGGTTTTTCTTTAAAAACTGGCCACTTTATAGGTTACTTAATTAATGGGTTATATTAGCACACTCATTGTGACCTTCATTGCCTTTAAAATCCAAAGAGATCTACCATGCAGTGTGAGATGGAGCAACTGTTTTTTACTTAGAGGGATATTCTGTTGTTTTCCAAATCATTGGGTATCCAGAAACTTCACCAAGGTGGCAGGCTTGTGAGTTTTCATATGTATTTCTTACTCTCTGCCATGTGTGTCTCTTAATATGTTATTTAGGGTGCTAGCTACTTCCTGCTCATCAGGTCCAATCGGCAATGTTGCCGCCAGTGAGAAGGAGCCATATGACATTTTGTGGGATGCGTTTACCAGCAAGACCTCTGTGAACTATCTTATGTCAAAGAGCACCAGACCTGACATAGCCCTCAGGAAAGACAGTCAAGATGTGCTGTTGTTCCTGACAGACAGAGAAAAAAACTTCTAGTGTCTCCTTGCAAATCA
This sequence comes from Orcinus orca, assembly GCF_937001465.1. Lineage (NCBI taxonomy): Eukaryota > Metazoa > Chordata > Mammalia > Artiodactyla > Delphinidae > Orcinus > Orcinus orca. The sequence goes on from NC_064560.1 coordinate 72,228,304, forward strand.
GTACAGAGAAAAAAAGTGTGAGATAAATAGCTGTGTGTCAGGTACTAGGAGATATGCTGACTTGCTCCAGTAAATAATTCATATCTGGAACAGCTGCTGTAATTAGATCACCTTATAATGTTTATGAAAATCTATAGTCACTCTCCAAGATCCAGTGCCTTTTTCAAGAGCCCAATGGCAGAATTAAATAGAGCTATAGTAGGATTTTACCTGCATCTTTCAAGTCTTTGGTAATGACACTGACTCCTGTAATTCCTTTGGTGGTAATAATTTTGCTTTACCATTCTGATGGAGAAAAAGATTCCAAGGGATTTATCTTGGTTATTTTTACTACAATAACCAGCTTATTGTCTGGTTCTTATTTGAGCCTATAGTTTATAACACAACACTCTAATTTTCTTTCTGTTAACTCTTCCATGCATTTGAAAGCAGCCAACCTACCACATAATCCTTGTGACCAATATTAATACAGTAACAGTAGGTGTATCAGCTGCTTAATCTTCCAAAGCACCTGCTCTGAAAGGTACTTCATTCCAAGCAACCAAAGATGATAATTTAATTCATTATGATGCCACTGCATAGCATGGATTTGGTATCTCATTTTTCACTGGCAACCAGCTCAATACTGTGCTCACAGCTAAAGATGTAACCAAATCAATCCTTGAATACTTCCTCTGAGAGTCTTATTGATAGTACCAAGCACTGTGTTAGACAGGGTCTTGTAAGGAAAAAAAGAAACCATACCAGATATTCAATAAATCTGATTTAAATTGTCTCTACAGGTGTTGAGATAGTTAGAGGCAAAAAGAAAAGGAAGGAAAGAAGGAAGGAAGGAAGGAAGGAAGGAAGGAAGGAAGGGAGGGAGGGAGATGTGGAAGCAACCAAGATAACTGATGGAAGCAGCAATCACTTCTAGGTTTGGGGAAACAAAGAAATTAGCGGAACTTCAGGAACACAGGAGTGTGGATGGCACCACTGAGCATCTGACTGATTGCTGCTTGTACCTTGGGGAAAGTTTGACAAGGCTGGTTCTGAGAAGCTGGAGGCTGGGAATAACTGATGCTACTAAGCCTAACTGGCACTGCAGTTACTAGATGTCAAAGTCCCTCTGCTCTCCTCCTCATTCCAATTTTCCATAGTGCTCCTTATTGAGAGAATCCATCAAGGAGCCAGCAAGAAAAGGAATCTGGGAAACATAGTTTGCAAAGTCCCAACCTCAGCATCACAGAGCAAACCATAGAAGGAGCTAATACATAAATGATTGGCCCATAGGGATAGCTTTCATTTTGTCGTATCAGGGGTCTGGGTCACTTACAAAGTTAATAGTAGATATTGTGGGGAAGCTGTGTGAGAAGTGTTAAGGGTATAAGCTCAGAGATGTATTCACTTATCTTCTCTCTTGCTGGTCTCCGATCTTAAGCAAATTGTTTAGCCTCAATGATTTTTAGTTTCCTCTTATATGCAATAAATAAAATTTTACCTTGCATGCTTGAAGTAATGATTAAATAACAAAAATGAGAATAAAGTGCTTAGTATTGTGACTGGTACATGGAAAACACTGTTAAATGTGGGTTATTAATTGAAAAAAATAATTCCCTACCATTTTCTTGTTATTGGTACTCTTTCAGGTTGGTAAAAGTTATTTTATTTTCTCTTATTAAATAACTTACAACGCAAAAAGACTTCATCTTTAAAGCCCAAGCAAAGCAGATGAATAGAAAAGCTAAGGCTGAAACTATTGATCCATTACTGTCATTTATTCTCCCGAAATTTTCAGCATTTTAAAACCTTGGTTTCACTTTCCATGGTGAAAATATATACTGTTTTTAGATCTTCAATTCATTTTTTCTAACAAATGCTTAGCAATGAGAAGTCATTTGTGAAAGAACTTTGTGGACTTTAAAGTATATGCAAATTTATTATTATTGTTACAATCATTATTTGAGAAACTAGCCCAGAAAAGCTGGTATTTTTTAAATCCTCATGCATATCTGTCCTTTTTATAAGGTGGTTTAAATATAATTTTGAGTTGTCTTCAAGGCATTTGCTTAAGCCATTGTCATGATTCTTAATAATCTAAACATGATAATAACATGATCATGAACCTTAATCATTTTCATTTATAAAAGCCCTGTTAGACATCTGAAATGAAAAAAAGCTATCCATAGCAATCATTCAATTCACAGTCGACTCTGCTTCATCTTCCCTGAAGTTGTATGTTGATAAGAGTTTCTTTTCTCTTTCTAGAAGAATGTTAAGGAAAGACTGAGTGACTGATCTGGAATTCGGGTTATGATGTTGACCAGGGCAGTGGTTATGTTGGACTGGGATAATCAACCACAGTGAGTCAAAAAGCATTCACCTTCACTGGTCACCTAATATGTCCTCTGAGTCACCCTATGATCCAGTTAGAGAGGAAATTGTGTATTTAGTCTAGTGATTCAGGAGTTGGGCAAGCTAATGTATCTGCAGGCATACAAATTCATTCTCAGGTGAAATAAATGAGTTTCTAATGTCTTTGAATTTTGTCAAACCTTAGAGTTTGAGCTCAGGAACAAGAATGCCTCCAAATTTTGGTGGATGGATCTCTTTGACATTTGAATATGGATATGCAAAAAAATTAGCTTGTAGGACTGGTCAATGCCAAAACTCTAGCTGAAAAAAAGTACATCATTGCTCTTATCTTACGCTTCCCTCTGTTGTAATAAATGTTGGCAGTATCAAAGATTTGGGGGAACACTAAATGTGAGAGTCTATGAAAACATCCACATTTTAGGAAAAGCAAGGTCTATTTTTCCATGGATTTCAGGAAAAAATGAAACAGAAATTCTTAATTCACTTCTGGGATTACTGTGCAAATTAATAGGAAAATACCAAAGCAAAAAAGGAGTAATTTGTGTTCCTTGTCTTTTTTTTCATATAAGTAATATACATTCCTTCAGAAAAATACGAAACTGCAGATAAACAAACACACAAAAAAGTAATGTATGGGATATGTAGAAACTTTATAACCAAGTTCTACACTACATTTTTTAGAAATCCTACATTGTACCTTATTTTATTAGTGTTAATGTTTATTTTAGAAAATTTAAAAGTACATATAAACATTTTACCTGATACAGAATCCTACCACCCCAAAATAAACACAATTACTATTTTGGTGCATTTCTCTTCACACATATATGTACATTTTGCAGCAGTACTACATTTTATTAATATATGCTATTCTTTGGAATTTTGTTCAGCTTAATTCCCTGGTCTCACTCTCCTCCTGGGAGAAAAGGGCTCATCCAGGTGCTCTCCTCAGGGTGGTGGCAGAGGCATAAGAGAACAAGTCCAACTGCCCAGAAACACTTCAGTTTTCTGCTGCTCAGTCAGCTCTCGGCCAGCGCACGTAACACGGCCAAGTCAAAATGCAAGGGATGCAAAAGTGCCCTCTCTAACTGCCAGTAAGCCACATAGCCAAGCCTAACCTCAAATAAAGGGGGATTAGACTTCTCCATGGAGGTGGGGTGGGGAAAGGACATAGATATTTTTTTACAATGAGTCAATCTAGCATATTAGTCATTTGGATAGATGCTTTTGTGAAGTCTCAGTTCAATTGTTTTGCCCATTTTTTCTGTTGGGTTGTTTGAGCTTTTCTGTACACATATTTTAGATGAGTGCTAATACCTTTCTTGGAAAAGGTCTAAATATTTTCCACTATTGCAGAAGAAGGAGGAGTAGGAAGGAGGAGAAAGAAGGAAGGAAGCAGGAGAGAATAATGGGAGGAAAGGAGGAAGGTAGGAGAAGGAAAAAAATAAAGAAAAATCACTGCCAATAATTTTATTCAGGTGAGTAAACTTTTTGGTGGTCAAGAAATTACATTAACTTTTTTTTTGATATATAGTGTGTGGTCCATTGCCCTGGAGATTAGGGGGACCTCCCGACTTGCTGAGGGATCCAGGACAGAGGGCCTTATAGGTATCCCTGAGTTTACTTACCTGGTTCAACAAGATTCAGAAACTTTCTGAATCAGCTTTCTTGTGGGTCAAGGGGTTGAGGTTCCAGGGCAGTGCACTATCCTATCATCTCAACTCAAACCTGTACTGCTTTAAGGTTTACAAAGTCCGATCCCATGCATTATCTACATTTCTGTACCCATATTTTATATGAGTGCTAATATCTCTCTTTAAAAAGATCTCATTCTATCTACTATTGCAGAAGAAGAAGGAGGATCATGCTAAACATGATCTTCCCTACTGAATGCTATATATTTACATAAACCTGCATCCATGTATAAAAAGGCATGGATTAAATAGTTATTAGCACTTTAAAACACATTGCATTGAATAATACAGAACTCTATTAATTGTCAAGGAGTTTGTCTTATTTTTTTTGTTTGTTTCTGTAATGCTTGTCTGCCTTGAAATAACTAATTCACCTTAAGCCATTTTAATCTATTATCCATTGACTTGGTGAAATGTTGTCACTTGCTTTTATGCCTTCTAGTCAGCAAAGCAGCAAGTTCTCCATCATTTAGAAGAGGTGTTCTAATGATTCCACCATGTCCTGATCAAGATGGCAGCTTGCAGAGATGTTCCTCAGAGAAGCATCCTTGGATTGTCTCATCTTCTCTATATTGTTGACACTTTCACTACTTTCCCAATGCTGTTAGAAAGGGAAAATGCATCTATATTTGAAGGAAGAGGTGGGAAGTGATCAGAACAAGAACTGGATGGGAAGTATGGCTTCTGCATATATAGCCGTGCATCCCATTTTGCAATTCTTTCTTTGGTTTCATTTTTCCATAAAATGGGACAATTAAAAATAAAAGCCATGTGCAGAGAAAAGAAGGTCATCCACAGAATGCTTACAATGTCATTTGCCTTTATGAAATGCAAAATTTTCTAATGTATATAAACTTCACCTTCTGCATCTCAGTATATAATTTTGCTTTAGCATTTCTTCCACTATTCTTTTAAGACAGTTCCTCTGCAACCTTCCGTTTTAGTGTTAACCTTTATGGTTTGTTCAGGCTTTCAGTCTCTTTCATGGAAAATCCCCACAGGTAGGGCTGTTGCACCATCAGCTTGCAGAGTCCTGCCTCCTTTTTTATTTCAGCATCATCTGTGTAGGACAGATTATGGGCACTTCTTGATTCTCATTTGAAGGAATAGGAATAACTTAGATATGTTTTAGTAAATACATCAATAGGGCTTGCTTTGCTAAAGACAACCAGAAACCCACAAAGGACTAATGCACTTTCCTTTAACCTGAGTAAGTAAAGGGAAAAATCAGTCTACTTATTCCATGAACATACCTCTCTACCTGGACCTTCTTACACCTAATATCTCAGATCAATAATAATCTCTGATAATATTATTATATATTATATTATATTATATTATTAATATTATATTATTAGTATCTCAGATCAATAATATCTCTGATCAATGCAGCCCCAACCCTCTTACTTTCAAAGCACTTAACCCCTTTAAATATATGCATAACTTACTTATTTATCGGGTTTAATGTCGGTCCACTGGGTTACAAGTTTATACAGGCCTCCCACCTCTGCACTTGTTTTTGGTAAGTTTTGTTTTATGCTGTATCCCCAAGTACCTGGAACAGTGTTGGAGTCAGCACAGCCCTTTTCCAAATGTTGACACCTGAATGAGGAGTGTGGAAGGGAGGAGTAGTTGATACTTTCCCTTTAGGCTGCCTTGCTCTTCTGCTGGATGCTTATCATCCCAGCCCGCCGCTGTCAGATCTATCTCAGGGAGCACAGAAAGTATTAGACATCCCCAGTCTATCCCAGGTCCCACGGGAAGGTGTTGGTAGCCCTCTTGAACTGCCTCCAACAAAAATCAAGGACACCTTGCATGAATATCTGTTGAATGCTTATTTTATACAGAGAGCGGAGGAGGAAAGCAGATACACACACTGAGCATAGTCTCCTCTTTCTGAGAGTGTAGAAACTGGTGGGCAGGCACTAGGAATGTTTGAGGGCCTAAATATGGTCATCATTTCCCCCAGGCTCCATTAAATATGATTAGTGGAAACAGAATATATAGGGAAAAGAACTACTGAGAACATTCAGCCTGAAGTTCTAATTCATATCCATCCAAGGCTGATTTATCTTAATGACATAGATTAAAAACATTGTTAATAGATAGTCTCTTTACTTTACTGTTCATTTGCCTTTTATTTTTATCTTTGTAATTTTGTTTCCTGGATGTATTTCCTAGATAGATATTTCCCAGCTGTTCAGTCTCTTCACATTGTGCATTTTTCCCTACTAGGCTTTTCCTGTATGTCAATACCTAGACTTTATGCCACAGAATTATAGACAACAGTTAAAACAACATACTTTTTGGTGTTTTGCTAGTTCAAATCATAGTATTGCATCTGAAACATATCACTCTGGGGGGGAGTGATAATAATTTTTTTGTATTATATATTTTTAACATGTGTTAGTAGATTTTCTAATCATAGGCACAGATTCACTGTTTTCTGTTAAACATTGTGGCTATTTCTGTACTAAATTCAATATATTTCAGTTCTTACATTTCTTTTTGAACTGTGTATGTCCTATTTACATTTACAGTTTATAGAATTGTAATAGAGTTCAGCAAAATAAAGATTTATATTTGTATTACCTTCAGGTATTCTTAGTTGAAAACATGCATGGTTTTCTAAACTGTTTTTTTCACTGCCTCATCTAGTTTTCTGTCTTGACCAAATAGAGTATGTTATGTGGCCAGTTATCAAAATTGCATGACCTTTTCCTTTGGAAAACTGTCTGAGAAAATATGTACACATATATTTTGGGCAAGTTATTAAACCTGACAGTAAAAAAAAAAACCACATTATTTCTAAACAAATACCTTAGCCCACTACCATCTATATGCCACTCCAAGACACACCGATTTGTAAGACTTTCTATTTTCTATGCTTCAAATTACTCTTAAATTACAGTTTACACAACTGATTATCAGATGGAAACATTGAAACAGAGATAAAATGTCTTCCAAACTTGATGAACCAAGAATTTTTGTCTTAAATCTGTCATTTCTCTCAGATTAAACAGCTAAATTGAGCCACCTGTGAAGAAAACAATATGATTTATTTCCAGTAAAGGTAATTCCCATTTTGATAACCTCAGTCTAAAAGCAGAAACCTCTTAAGGCACTCTCTTCTGCTGAACAATTTCTGAATAGCTCTTTATTTTCAGAACTGCCCCTCACCTTTGAGTTTTAGGGATCATCAGTGAATTTTAAGGGTCCGCTTGGATGTTGCGTTTTTAGCTACTGTTAAATTTTATTAAACAGACAATATTCTTTTCTACTAGAAAATTTCTATCAGTGTTGGGATAACACCCTAAAAGATGATTTCCATGCTCCATCCACAGTGCACTAAAAAGGAAAACACTGATGGATTAATACACTCAAGAATTAAGAAAGTTAAAAATGTAGTTGGCTATCCAAACCATGAATAAAAGTGTCAAAATATTATCAAAAAACACCCTATTTGCAGACACTGGCAGGAAGACACATCCAAATTGAGAGAGAAAGGTTTGAATTAGGTGATTTCCAACAAAAAAAGCCCAGGACCAGATGGCTACACAGGCAAATTCTATCAAACATTTAGAGAAGAGTTAACACCTATCCTTCTCAAACTCTTCTAAAATATAGCAGAGGGATGAACACTCCCAAACTCATTCTATGAGGCCACCATCACCCTGATACCAAAACCAGACATAGATGTCACAAAAAAAAGAAAATTGCAGACCAATATCACTGATGAACATAGAGGCAAAAATCCTCAACAAAATACTAGCAAACAGAATCCAACAGCACATTAAAAAGATTATACACCATAATCAAGTGGGGTTTATCCCAGGAACACAAGGATTCTTCAATATACACAAATCAATCAATGTGATACACCATATTAACAAATTGAAGGATAAAAACCAAATGATCATCTCAATAGATGCAGAAAAAGCTTTTGATAAAATTCAACACCCATTTATGATAAAAACCCTCCAGAAAGTAGGCATAGAAGGAACTTACCTCAACATAATAAAGATCATATATGACAAAACCACAGGCAACATCGTCCTCAATGGTGAAAAACTGAAACAATTTCCACTAAGATCAGGAACAAGACAAGGTTGCCCACTCTCAGCACTATTATTCAAAATAGTTTTGGAAGTTTTAACCACAGCAATCAGAGAAGAAAAAGAAATAAAAGGAATCCAAATTGGAAAAGAAGAAGTATAGCTGTCACTGTTTGCAGATGACATGATACTATACGTAGAGTATCCTAAGGGTGCTACCAGAAAACTACAAGAGCTAATCAATGAATTTGGTAAAGTAGCAGGATACAAAATTAATGCACAGAAATCTCTTGCATTCCTATACACTAATGATGAAAAATCTGAAAGTGAAATTAAGAAAACACTCTCATTTGCCATTGCAACAAAAAGAATAAAATACCTAGGAATAAACCTACCTAAGGAGACAAAATACCTCTATGCAGAAAATTATAAGACACTGAGGAAAGAAATTAAACGTGACACAAATAGATGGAGAGATACACCATGTTATTGGATTGGAAGCATCAACATTGTGAAAAAGACTCTACTACCCAAAGCAATCTACAGATTCCATGCAATCCCTATCAAACGACCACTGGTGTTTTTCACAGAACTAGAACAAAAATTTTCACAATTTGAATGGAAACACAAAGACCCTGAATAGCCAAAGCAATCTTGAGGAAGAAAAACATCACTGGAGGAATCAGGCTCCTTGAATTTAGACTATACTACAAAGCTACAGTATTGAAGACAGTATGGTACTGACACAAAAACAGAAATATAGATCAATGGAAGAGGATAGAAAGCCCAGAGATAAACCCACGCACAGATGGTCACCTTATCTTTCATAAAGGAGGCAAGACTATACAGTGGAGAAAAGACAGCCTCTTCAATAAGTGGTGCTGGGGAAACTGGACAGCTACATGTAAAAGAATGCAATTAGAGCACTCCCTAACACCATACACAAAAATAAACTCAAAATGGATTAATGACATAAATGTAAGGCCAGACACTCTCAAACTCTTAGAGGAACACATAGGCAGAACACTCTATGACATAAATCACAGCAAGATCCTTTTTGACCCACCTCCTAGAGAAATGGAAATAAAAACAAAAATAAACAAATGGGACCTAATGAAACTTCAAAGCTTTTGCACAGCAAAGGAAACCATAAACAAGACCAAAAGACAACCCTCAGAATGGGAGAAAATATTTGCAAATGAAGCAACTGACAAAGGATTAATCTCCAAAATTTACAAGAAGCTCATGCAGCTCAATATCAAAAAATCAAACAACCCAATTGAAAAATGGGCTGAAGACCTAAATAGGCATTTCTCCAAAGAAGATATACAGATTGCCAACAAACACATGAAAGGATGCTCAACATCATTACTCATTAGAGAAATGCAAATCAAAACTACAATGAGATATCATCTCACACCAGTCAGAATGGCCATCATCAAAAAATCTGGAAACAATAAATGCTGGAGAGGGTGTGGAGAAAAGGGAGCCCTCTTGCACTGTTGATGGGAATTTAAATTGATACAGCCACTATGGAGAACAGTATGGAGGTTCCTTGGAAACCTAAAAATAGAACTACCATACGACCCAGCAATCCCACTACTTGGCATATACCCTGAGAAAACCATAATTCAGAAAGAGTCATGTATCACAATGTTCATTGCAGCTCTATTTACAATAGCCAGGACATGGAAGTAACCTAATGTCCATCAACAAATGAATGGATAAAGAAGATGTGGCACATATATACAACGGAATATTACTTACTCAGTGAAGTAAGTCAGAAAGAGAAAAACAAATGCCATATGCTAACACATATATATGGAATCTAAAATTCAAACAAAAAATGGTCATGAAAAACCTAGGGGCAAGATGGGAATAAAGACGTAGACCTACTAGAGAATGGACTTGAGCATATGGGGAGGGGGAAGCGTAAGCTGGGACAAAGTGAGAGAGTGGCATGGACATGTATACACTACCAAATGTAAAATAGATAGCTAGTGGGAAGCAGTCACATAGCACAGGGAGATCAGCTCAGTGCCTTGTGACCATCCAGAAGGGTGGAATAGGGAGGGTGGGAGGGAGGGAGATGCAAGAGGGAAGAGATATGGGGATATATGTATATGTATAACTGATTCATTTTGTTATAAAGCAGAAACTAACACACCATTGTAAAGCAATTATACTCCAATAAAAATATTAAAATAAAAAGAATTAAGAAAGTTAAAAATGCAGTAAGCTCTCCAAACCATGAATAAAAGGGTTAAAATATCATCAAAAAAACACCCTATTTGCAGACACTGGCAGGAAGACACATCCAAATTGAAAGAGAGAGGTTTGAATTAGGTGATTTTATAAAATAATAAAATTACTTATAAAAATTAATGATTTAAGGAGAATTTATTAAATGTATTAAATTGAGTTATCTAAGCGTTTTTGGTAACTCATTTTTAATTTAACTAAAGAGCTGTATTTGAATTATTAACTTTTTTTCTGTGTTTGGACAAACCTTAGCTGTTTTTCATTTGGGTTTGTTGGGTATGTTCTTTCAGATGATTAATAAAATGTTATTTTGAGGTTTATAGAATGGTGTAATATAACTTAAATTGAAATATTGGCAGTATAGTTTTGTGTAGTTAGCAAAACAGATGTGTGCGTGTGTATCTACACATATGCATATAATTCATATAATTAGAATTACAATATCCTTACAGTATTCCAGAAAGAGAAGGGAATAAAAAAATGTTTGTGGAAAAAAATGTACTTCACTGAAGCAAGTTTCATGAAAATTTAGTCATGCATACCGGTTAGAGTGGACTTTGGTACCCTGATTTCAATCCTGTCGTTACTAACCTTTTTTTTTAATGTCTATAGTAAAACAAAATTACATTACTTATCCTCAGATTTCAGGATGCCTAAAATTGCACAGTAGGTACTTTTCACATATAACTCATAATTCTTAAAACAGGTGGGCATTAATTACCTTCATTTAACAGTATATAAGGTGATAACACAAAACATTTCTAAAACTTTCATATACATAGATGTTCAGTTCAATATTGGAGACAATTTAAGTGTCTATCAATAGGAGGAATGTTTAATAAACTATGTTATAAGGGAACTTATGCAGCTTTCAAAATGACTTTTACAGAGATTTTCATTAACATGAGACAATACCGTTGTTTCATTAATAAAGAAATATACCAAAAAATATATGGACAATTGTCTCAGTTATGCCAAAACACATAGGCAGAAAAATAATCGGATGACACTTAATTGCTCATTGTGTTAAGCTCTAGGTAGTTTCTGATATTTCTAAGGCTTTTTATGTGTTTTCTAAATTTTCCCCATAATTATCCCATCACCTTTAAATAATATCTGTAAAAGTAGAATTTTGGTTACCTTTTCCAAAAGGAACTGCTGAGTTTTCAAAGGTTTTATGCCATTCAGATACCTGGGGGCTGTGATGAGTGATAGGACAGGGACAGTGATGGGCAGTTATTCTTAGATCCCTATGACAACATCAGCTAATTCTGTGATGTTTTCTAGCTGGCACTTCATCAGCATATTGATTTTAAAGTTTTATCGACTCTCCTAAGACACTTCTAGGCAAGCTGTAAGCTCTTTTTGTAAGCCATTGGTCCCTCTGCTCTTCACTTCTTGGCTTTGATCGAGCTAATGAGAATTTCTTATGTGAAGCCTGGTCCTATTAGTGAGATTTCTATCCTCTGAAGAATTTGATTGTCCAGCTATGTGTAGCTTCTTAAACTTTTGCAAAGCCCAATTATTTTGTGAAAATGTAAATTCCACAGGCGTTAACTTTGCTGACATTGTGTCTTCCTCTTCACCCCATACCTTGGCTCATGTCCTTCCTGTCTGCAAAGGCTTCTCCCTCTATCCATGAAGCAGACATTTCCTGGAGGTCTAAACATGCATCAGGCACAAGACTCACTGCTGAGGTTGCAAAGATGATGAAGCCAGTCTTCAAAGAGCTCACAGTCTCAAGAGGAAAATGACTCAACATTGATATCAGTAGAATAGAATAAAAATGCTCTAGGAAATAGAAGTGAGGGTGATTTATCTCTCTAAAGAAGTTGAACTGGAAGCAACATAAGGGTGGAGAGATTATGTCATTGGCACTGAAGATAGAGTAAGATTTAGGCAAGTGGAAAAGGAGGAGAAAGGCATTCAAGTCAGAGAAAACTATGTACAAAGATCAGAAGGTGATGGGGTTTAGAGTATGCAGAAAGGAAAGGATACCACCTGATAGCTCCAGAGAATATGGTGCCAGTGAGGGAGCAGACTGCAACAAAAGTAAACACGTTGGTTAGCCCTCAAAGCTGGTGAGTTTGAAGGCTGGCCTAGATTATACTTCTCAAGCTTGGGCAAATGGAGGTATGCTGGTGATTCTTAACTTGTCAGTTTGATGGACAATATAAAAGTGTTCCCATACATGAAAAAATGGCCACCATCACTTATCATTAGGGAAATGAAAGTCGAAGGCACAATGAGATGTCACCTCACATCCATTAGGATGGTTACTATAAAAAACAAACAAAAGTCATAGAAAATAATAAGTCAAGAGTTGGTGAGGATGTGCTGAAATTGGAACCTTTGTGCACTGTTGGTGAGATTGTAAAATGGTGCAGCCACTATGGAAAGCAATATGGTAGTTTCTCAAAAAATTAAAAATAGAACTCCCACATGATCCAGCAATTCCACTTTTGGGTACATACTCAAAAGATTTAAAAACCTTGACTTAAAACAGATATTTATACACCCATGTTGAAAGCAGCAATGTTCACAATGACCAAAAGATAAAAGCAACCCAAGTATTCATGGATGGATGAAAGGATAAACAAAATGTGATCTATACACAAATGGAATGTATTCAGTCTTAAAAAAAAAAAAGAAAATTCTGACACAGGCTACAACATGGATGAGTCTTGAGGACATTATGCTCAGTGAAATAAGCCACTCACAAAAAAAACAATTATCTTGTGATTCCATATATATATGAGGTACTTAGAATAGTCAAATCCATAGAGACAGAAAGAAGGCTGGTGGTTGCCAGAGCAGAGTGGGAAGCAGGAAGTGAGAAGTTATTGTTAAATAGGTACAGAGTTTCAGTTTTGCAAGATGAAAAGAGTTATGGAGATGGGATGCATGATAGTATAAATGTACTTAACCCTGTTGAACTGTCTGCTTAAGGATGGTTAAGATGGTACATTTTATGTTATGTGTTTTCTTCGATTATTACTTTTTTAAAAGTCTATGTATTTAAATAAATATGGACACATTACACAATAAAATGCCAACTTTGGTTGAATTTTTAACACAAAACTTGAAAATATGAAGAAATTTGTACCAAGCATCTCTCTGTGTATTCTCAAAACCCCTAGAGGTACTCATTTAATTCTGTCTACTACTAGGTTTTATTAGTGAACAGCTTTGAGAAACACTACTATGGGACTTAAATTTTATCCTATGTCAATTTGTCACCAATGATGGATCTTTAAAAAGAGTTTTAATATCTTTATTTTCATCCATGTTTCTATGTTAGTTATTGACAAATGGTTTCTAACTATACATTTTTTCATTCTTTTTAAAAATTTTCATTTTATTGTGGTAACAAAATGATATGAGATCTACCCTCTTAAATATTTCTAAGCGTACAAAACATTACTATTGACTATAGGCAAATGTATGATCAGATTTGTGTTTGGGGATGGGAAGGGTGGGGGGCAGGGGACGTATAAGAGGAAGATGTTGCTGGAAACCAGTCAGGAATGGGGCAAAAACCCAGAGATGGGAACTTATCTCATGTGCTTCAGGAATAGCAAGGAGGCCACAGTAGTGGGTATGCAGAGTAGACAAGAAGAATAGAAATTCAAGTTGTAGAGGGAGTCAGGAGCCAGCAGAGAGAGAGTGGAAGGCCCACATTAAAGCATTGAGTTTTTATTACCAGCATGATGGCAGGCACTTAAGGGGAGGCAGAGAAGGGGAGAAACTTGACTTTTTAAACCAGAAATCTGAGTCATTGTTACTGTCTTCACTTTCCCATCCCCTTACCCAATCACAGTTCCTGTTGATTTGACTCCCTAAATATCTCTCACATTTGTATATTTCCAGCAACCATCATCTCTTGCCTGGACTATTACAATAGCCTAATTTTAATAACTTTCTAATTCACTATTCACCCTGCAGTAAAAAGTTATTTATGTGTAAAATCTCTCAGTGGTTCCCCACTGCTATTAGAGGGATATTTGCATCCTTATCAGGACATAAAAACTCAAACTGCCTTGGGCTTTGCCTCTATCTTCAGCTCTTTCTCTTTCCTCTGTCTTTCTGTGCTTCAGCTGAATTGACCTTATTTCTATTTTTTTAAAGGAGAAAGAGACCTTTTTGTCTCAAGACTCTTATCCCTTGACTTGTTCTTCTTGTGTTGCTCCACTGATTCGTTCAAATCTCAGCTTGAATGTCTCTTCCTCAGAAGAATATCCTGGACTCTCCAGACAGACTCCAGACACCCCCCCCCCATACACTCAGAGCACCCAGCATTTCTTCTTCATGGAATGCATCAGAATTGTAATTAATAGGATAAAACATCTGTCTTTTCTAGTGCACTCCAAGTTTCCTGAGTGCAGAGACCACATCCATCTTCACCATTGTATTCTCACAGCCTTCCACAGAATCTGGTACATAGAAGGCACTCAACAATACTTAATGCGTACCCGTTTATTGAATGAATAAATCACTCAATGAATACATTGTTGGATTCTCATAGCACTCCTGGCACCAGCACATGGTAGCAGACTATTTTATTTTCTCTTTTATCTGACCACATTTTTGATTTATCAAAAGAAAGGACCTCTTGTGTTACCCACCACATATACCCCAGTGGTCGTAGACATGAAGCTTGAATTTGGTAGTCCTTTGGAAGAATCAAATCACCATATTAGACCCATCCTGACCAGATGTAGAATTTGGTTACTATTGACAGAAAAGTGAATGAATGAGGGCCAAAGAATGATCCCTTTTAGAACTCAGTTTGGTATTTGATGCCTGTTCTTTGCTCCTGAGTCTCAAAAATTTCCTGTCCTTCAGAGTTCTACTTCCTCTCTGACTGCTGAATCTCCATCTTCATCTTCTTCCTTCATTCTAAGAATGGGCATTTCCCAGGGGTTTCTCCTCAGATATCTCTTTTCTCCTCCCCTCAGGCTTTGGAACACTAGTGCTAAATAGGCAGGTGGCCATCAAACTTGTGTAGCGAGTCTATCTACTGAGGCCCAGGATGCTTCCGCTGGGTGCTCTGGGTGATGCAGAATTCAATGTATCCAGGCTTCTCCTTCCAGCAACACATCCCCAAATACAAAACACAGTAACAACAACTTGGGGATCATCTGTGACTCATCTTTTCCTTCTTTGCCAGTGTTTCCTAACTTCTTTCACATCTGTTTCTCTCTTGCCAGTTCCTGCTGCCACCTAAAGAAAAGCCTTTTTCATATGTCTCTGAGGCTCCTGAGGTAGTTTCCAAACAGATGTGCCTACTTCCTGTATCTACTCTCCGCAAACAGTCTTCAAAAATCTAATTTTAAGTTTCCTAAAGTGCACTTCTAATTCTAGGAAGACTTGCATTGGAAATAGCAATGTGTGTCCTCGCTAATAATGAGTTCTTACTATTGATATTAAGCACTAATCAAAGAGCTTAACATGATTTAAATCATCTAACCACACAACAACCCCATGAAGCACATATTGTTATCCACAATTAAAAATGAGGCATGTGTAGCTTTAGTACTTGTTCAAGGTCATACAGCTTCTAAGTGACAGAACTAGGATCCAAGACTAAGCATTCTGGTTCTCACATCATGCTCTAACGATGAAGCAGCCTGTCTCTCTGTTCTGGCAACTGTCTATTTGTCATTCAAATTCCTTCAGTAGCTCTCTTCTCGTCACCAAATAAGTAGACACTTTAAGAACCTTTATAAGTTGATGTTAACTCACCCTTCCCGCCTCATGTCTTACTGTTCCTTTAAGTGAACCTTGCACCCTAGACAAACTGGGCTACGTAGTGGCCCCTAAAAATGCTTTACTGTTTCCGAGTAATGATTTTTACAGCTCCTATGAGCCCCACTACTAGGTACCTATCTTCATATCTTAATTCTATTCATCTTTCAAAGCCAAATCAGCTGCAATGTTGTTGATGCTTTCCCCCAATCTTTCACACTCTTCTTTGCCTTAGTCAAGACTTCATAGCAATAATTGTCTTTCTAAATTATTCAAATAAACAGATACACAGTTTCCCCACCTTGTATAATCCCTGTCCTTATAAAATAAGATCCTCGAACTGGAGCAGTGCTATTTTTGGTTTTGCCAGCCACACAGAACCCAGCACAGTGCATTACACAGAAAACTGTGTCTTGTATTAAATAAATTCCTTGACTTGACTCCATCACATAGATGCAGCATGGGTCATGAATGCTATCTCATTAACGTATGGTCATATTTCCCTCCCCTCCCCTTTTCCCCAAGCTCAACCCTTAAAATGTTTTTATTCAAAACTTTTAAAAGGTTTTGAAAGAGTCTATTTTGATGTCACAAACTTTTAGGAGTCAAATGGCTTATTAAATTGGTGAGCAGATGATTGTGTCAAAAATGATGACTGAGGGCTTCCCTGGTGGCGCAGTGGTTGGGAGTCCGCCTGCCGATGCAGGGGACACGGGTTCGTGCCCCGGTCCGGGAGGATCCCACATACCGCGGAGCGGCTGGGCCCGTGAGCCATGGCCGCTGAGCCTGCGCGTCCGGAGCCTGTGCTCCGCAGCAGGAGAGGCCACAGCGGTGAGAGGCCCACGTACCACAAAACAAAAAACAAGCAAAAACAAAATAATGACTGATACTGAGAATTACACATATTGGATGAAATATATGCATTTCTAATGAACACAAAACTACCCTCAGGGTAAAAATAAGCCTCTTCTCTCACCATCAAAATCTTGACCTTATTCAATAAAGCAATCAGTGTTTAAAGGAGACAATGAAATGTGAGCGATAGGGACTTTTTTAACGTGCACTGTCTCGCTTTATACATTACGGTTTAAATAATTATGAAGTGATGCAGGCAAAGAAGCTGCTTGATGAAGGGGTCCAAAATTCTGAAAAATGACTTGTTGCCTAGTGGAAAGGTCCTATAATTCATGAGCACATTTTAGCTGCTAATGCAGTTTGCGATACTTTATAATCCTTACACATTCCAGAGCCCCGGCTCTCAGAAGGTTAGACCTAAGGGATACACTTCAGAAAAGTTACATAAACAACTGTGAACCTTAGGCAGGGAAAATGTACACTTTGAACACGTTGAAACTCTCCATATTAAGTCAGTTTAGCACTTTGATTAAAGAGTTTAATCAATCACCATCCTAAGCTGTTTATTAATCACTTTATCAAGCAGTTGATGCATTGCCGGTTTTAATAGAATCCATTTATTTTGATTTCTACCTACTTCATCTTTCCAAAGGGCTTTGCGAATCAGTTGCGATAAAAAGGAGAGGGAGAGGGAGAAGGGGAGAGCAAGAGAGTGGGAGAGGGCGGTTACATCGAAAACCCGGCAAGAAATCTCTAACTTCACCTATACATGCTGTATTATCAACACCCTACGAAGACTTGGCCAATTTATTATGGGTAAAAAAAAAAACGCTCTGGGAAGTGAATGTTTGGGTGAACCACACGGCTTAGCTCAGATAAACACAGGCCATTCGTCTGCTTTCACACCTGACACCCTCATGATACAAGAACCTAATAAGATTAATCTCCACCCACCCATCCCTGGCCGGCCCCTCTTTGTTCCAACCTATTTGAGATCTTCCACTTTTCTTCATGGACATTTTCCTCACCTTGGGTTACAATTTGTGGTTCGAGTTAAAGCCCTTGTTTCCTCACTACAAGGAAAACAAGATTTGTGGGAAGAAAACATTTGTTATATGGCTTAAATTTTACTTAGAGACTTTTACCTTCCTTATGCCTTTAGCATGAAAGGAAGTGGGTTTGTAAGACACCCATGAAGTCAGACACATCAGGTCTGAAGGCTGGATGCTCCCCAGGTGTTCAGAATACTGTTCCTATTCTCAACAAGCTATTCTTCTCAACCAATGCCAGGAATTTAGGGGGGATACTGGTTATCTGCATTTCTTTTTATTCTGTTCTTACCAGTTTAATTCATAGAGTTGACAAGTGTCATACAGATAGACATTTTAACTCTACATTTTCTCTTTCTCCAGTTTAAAAAATTCTGTAAATATCTTCCTCTTCCATAGATTTTTCCCAAGAGGAAAATAATGTCCTGGGGGAATATTACATTTTAATATTAGTATCATAGATAGTGAGAAATAAGCAAAAGTTTAGTACATCTTTATATGACAGTGCCTGTGCTAAGTATTTCCTATATATCATTGTTCCACATAATTTTGATAACAGTCTTAAGTATTATAATCCCTGTGATTTGGAGCTGTGTTGTTCAATACAGCAGTCACTAGACACATGAGGCTACTGAACACCTGAGATGTGGCAGATTCAAACTGAGATGTAATGTTATAGAGGATGAAAAATGTTGATTTAATTTAAAACCCCCAAAATGACTCTATCATAGAGACACTCTTTACTGAGGAGACCACATAGATTATGTAAACAATTTTACATCACTTTTTATTGTCATCCAAAAATATGGGAACATTTCATTCTCCTGACATTTATTAAGCAGATGCCCTGCTATGTGGCAGGTGTACAGAGATAAAAGAACAGTCCCTGCTGTCAAGGAACTACAATCCAGTTGAGAGAAAAGAGAGTGAGGGAAGAAAGAGGGCGAGAGAGAAAGAAAGTGCCATGTGGTACTTAAAATGACAAACAAATGCACAAGGTGTTATGGGACCAGAAAATTTAAAAAAAACCCTTCTGGAGGTGGAGGACAAGAAGCTGGAGAAAGTCAGGGATTTTCTTGTGGAGGGTATGACTAAGCAAGAAGTATCCATTGTAAGAATGTCTTGTACATTACCTTGTATATCTGGGGATGGAGATGGAAGATGGGTGGGGATTGCTGGGGGAGGAGAACTACCCCAGGTGGAGGCACAGTTTAGTCAGAGACGTGCAGGTAGAGAAGCAGCATGGAGTGTGAAGAGATTGCAAACATTTCAGAATAAGCTGAAAAAAATAACAGAAAACAGAGCTGGGGAATTAGCTCCAGCTCAGAGTTTCCTTTTGGGGAGCTCTGAATACCATATAAAGGATTTAGCCTTTCATCCTGTATCCCAAAATAAATTACTGCCAGACTATAAATGGAGAGAGGTGGTGAGACTTGTATTCAAAATTTATCTCTCTGGTGGGGGTATATGGAGGATGAATTTGAGGTGTACAGGCTGGCAGGAGACCCATAAAACCTCCGGCAGCAGTATAGGTGAGGAATGATGAGGATTTGGAAAGAGGCTTCAGATTCAAGACATGGCTGGATGAACAGCCGAGGTCTGGTCAGATGACAACCAGAGTGGGTCTACTGGCTTTGGCAAGAAAGAGGTCATTAAGTATTGGAAGGCAGGTCACATGGCATTAATGAGTCACTGGAGGTAGGGAAATTGAGAGCTTAAAAGAATTTCAGTTGAGAAGGGGGGAAAAGAAATCAATAGCAGCTGGAAAGGGGCAGAGGGCACAGGGAGATTTTTTTCAAATGCATTTGTTTTTTAACAAATGTCGCCGTTTCTGAAATAGAACAAAAGGAGGCAGAGGTGGATGTGGTTATAGCTGTGTTTGTAGGCAGCACAGAAGATTGGAGATGGCTGAAGAAAGAGGTATGATTGTCCATTGTGAAGTCAGGGGAACTGAAGATACTAGGGAAGGTTTGTACTGGTCAATATGGAGAAGGGGTTCCAAAAGAAGTTCAAGAATTGGTGGGAAGTGTTGAGAGACTGGCTGAATGGTTGTCCACGGAGCTCAGACATGGCTATAGGAGCAATGGGAGCAGAATGTAACATGGCCCTGGGTTGGCAGTTGGCTTGAAGGTTGGAACAGCCAGACCATAAAAAGGGCTGGCGAATGAATAATTTAGATGGCCATGGGATCCCAGCTGGGCTTGGAAGGAAGAGAAGCTAAACAGTGGTTAATGAGTTGAAGAAATGAGAGGGATAGAAGGACAGGGTATTCCAATGATTTTAAAGAACATGTATTGCTGATTTCTTTCACGTTAAATTCCATGAATGGTTACTCTTAGTTTTCCATAGGAGAAACTGAGTTACAAAGAGCTACCTCTAAAGGAGAGTGGCATTAACTTGTGGCAATCTAGAATTTAGGGATTATAACATTTGCTTTTCTGTATACCTAGTAAAACAAGTAGGTATTAAATAAATATAAATGAAGTAAAACTACACCTGTGTGTTTGGCTGCAGCTTATTCTGCGAGTTCATGCAGGTCATACTATTATAGATACAATGAGGAAAAATATTCATAGAAGTATGAAAATGCTGTGATAATTAATTTTATTACTTAAATGTCATATGAATCAATTATTTTCTACTAATATCTCAGATTTGACCTCTACTAATTCTAGGAATTGGACAAGGCAATTGACCTCTGTGAGCCTTTCTGGGACACTTGGAAGGAAGGAGACAATTTGTTCTTTTCTTTGTGGATTCACAGTGTATGGAGATGGTTACTGCAGCTCCTATTCCTTTGGTGTACTGATTGGTGTGTGCAGCAGTGATTGGGCTTTACTGATCCTTGTATACCAATAGGTACCTCTGGCTCCTTTGCACAAGAAATGCTCAATAAATCTTTATCAAATAAATGAGTCAAGGAGTATGAAATGAAATAATTACATTAGGTAATTTATGATAATCGTTCTAGCTCAGGTGTCTCTGGTGGACTTTCATGGCATCCTCAAACAGCTCTCTGATGGATCACAAAGATTACATTCATGCTCCTCAATCTGACCATCCTAACCTGTGGATCACTGAGAAATCCCAAACACCCTTAAGGATGGGATGTTAACCCTAGAAGACTTGACATCTTTCTGTCACCATTTTTTTGGTAAGCATCTAGCCCATCTCTATCATAATTCATCCTCCGTTCACCAAATTTTACTCTCCCCTCCCAAATAGATTGTGCTCACTCTTACATCAAGAGATACAACCCTAAGTCTCACCCACTTCTGCTTCCTGCTCAAAGACTAGGATGTCCCTGTGATGCATAGTCCCTCTCCATCAGGTCTAGAAATATCTCTGGTGGTCTAGTGACATATGAGTTAAGAAGAAGAGTGACCTGATCCCTTAAACTGTACACACATTACAAAATACAGAGCAGAGAAAGGATAACAAGCAGTCACTAGTCTAGAGCACCTCTGAAATCCCTCTGAGCAGACTTTGTGAGAACCCCCTACCCTGAAGCAAAGGGATTCCTTGACCAGGGCTGACTCTGCTGCCTGTGAGGAATTCCTTTTTCCATCATTCTCTGTGGTTTCTGCTCTGCCCTATGAAAACTTTCTCCTGTCTATTTTCCTCCTAGGTCATGTCTAAAATGGGCCTTGAGGAATTTCACCTTTTGAGGCTACATAGTTTTGTAGACCGCTTTTTGTCCAAGCATTGTTAGAAAGCTCTGTTAAACAAGTCCAGTCTTTTTAGACCAAACGTGGGGATTTCTGACAACACAGTTTCTTCAAAAACTTAGTATGTTATGATATATTTATTTTTAATCAGTTCTGTGCATCAATAACCAAACCCAACATTCCTTCTAGACTGTGCCTCATGTATGTCTCATTTCTTTGTGTGAGCTCTCAAATGTGTCTCTTAATTTACTCATGGCTGCTTTCATTAGAAAGACCACATTCTTCATCTGATCTATCCTCCAAGACTGACTCACTGTCACCTGGGAAATCTTACTAGGTCTTTGTCCCTGTAAGTAAGTCTTTCTCAATCCCAGAACTTACTCTTCAGGGTCTAGAAACTGTTGGCCTTTCTCACCCTGAAAGTCTCCCTATATTTACATTTTCTCTATTCCTTTTCACTTTTGCTTGCAAAGTAGTCAATACTTTGTAGAGTTATTTTATCAAACACCTTGCCAAATGCAGCCAGTAACAAACAACAAAGAGCAGTGATGTCCTGTTTTCCAATTTCTTCCATCAGAATCACAAGCTCAGTAAGCATACAGTCTACCTTCCAAGTTATAGAACCTAGGGTTTTACAAAATATTTTATCACAACCTAACATGGAATCTCAGCTACCCATCCAGTTATATCCCTTTCTTCACTAACTTCTTACTAAGCCAAGGTGATAAAATTTGAAGATTTTATTTGGCAATTCTGTAGTTCAACGTGACATATTCCATATTAGAATAGACTAAGCCAACAAAACCAAACAAAATAAAAAAAGCAAAAGCAAAAAAACCCTGAAGGCTCAATAGATTTTAAAACACTAAATTTTGATTGCTTTCTCATGTCAGTCCAGTATGGTTGGTTAAGGGGTGATTTCTCCATGAAATTTTTCAGAGACCCAAACCCCCTTCCATTTTATAACTTTGCCATTGTCAAATCATGGCTTCCAAATACCCATGGAAGAGAAAAATTTATCATGGAGAATCTCAGGTGGGTTGACATCAGACCTGGAAGTGGTGAACATCACTTCTGGTCTCATTTCATTGGCCAGAACTCTGTCATATTGTCTCAACCTAACCCAAGGAAGTCTGGAAAATGTAGTTTAACTTGTGCCCAGGAAGGGGAAATAAGCATTGTAGTCAGTCGTTGCCATACATAGGATTAACCAAATCTCTGCTTTGCCATAAATTGAATATACTTGCTAGCAAAAGGAGTCAAAAAAGTAAAAATTCCATATTATTTCCTTTTTAGGAGGTACAAATCATTCAGTGCCCTCCCTAAACTAAGTCAACCACTGTTTGGTAGCTCAGGGATTCACAAAACTTTTCTCTGTAACATTGTTGAGCTAAAAGTTGAAGATTTTTAAATGTTGATCACTTCTCTAATTAAACATATTTTTTTTTTTTTAAATTTGAAATGCTGGCTTGTAGGGGATGAAAATGTTGCATTGCTGTAGAGATGAAATATACCCTTGTTATCCACTCATTTATATTCACTTACTCATTTAATATATGTTTGTCAAATCCTTAAAATGTACAAGGCTTTGTGGTCAGTGCCTAGGTTGTATTCTTATTACGAGATTTGAGTTATTCAGTCTGCAGATATTTATGGAGCACTAAGCTCTGCTAGGGACCAGGGAGACCGAGATAAATGTTGCATTCCTGTCCTGAAAGGGCCCTAGTTTAGGCAGGTGATCAGCAGGTAAGCCAGGGTTCTCATCAGCTTGTAAGTGCTGTGACAGGGCCATAACCTGGGGCACAGCCCAGGAGGGACGTGGGGACATCTATAATGGGGAAGTCAGTGACAATCATGCTGAGTCTTAATAGGCAGCTATGTGTTCACTGAGGAAAAAAAAAGAGAGGAAAGGAATTTCAGAAAGAGGGCCCTGCATGTGAAAACACTGAGGGAAAGAGAAACTGGCAAGAGGGCAGGAGGTGAGTCAGCGGGTGAGAGTTCCCCAAAGGCTTGCCAAAATACAAGGCTGCAAACGGATGTGACAGCCAGGTCAGGAGGAAACATAGATGCCTACTTAAGGAATTTAAACTTGAACCTGAAGGTAAGTCATAAGTTAAAGCTTTATTATTGGAAACTCTGCTTTGGAAATGATATTAATATGGATAACAAAGTAGAAGACATTTATTGAAATCTTACTCTGTTTCAGGCACTGCTATAAGTTTTTGCATATTATGAGCATATTATGCTATACACACTTCACCATAACTTTGGGAGAACAGTGACTCTCTTGTATTTGTTTTATCATTTTGGGACTGAAACTCAAAGAGATTCCATAATGCATCTGAGTTCATGCAGCTCATAATCATTGGAGGTAACAATAATGACCCACGTAAAATACCAGCAAAGAATTATGACAGCTCCCAATTATGGATATATTGGTGTGTGTGTGTGTGTGTGTGTTTCTCCTTGAGAAAAATGATGCACAGAGATTAGGCTTCCTCCTCCAAAGACTTCACAACCCCTAGATGTTACAGAGGACATTTCAATCTAGGCCTGTGTCCCTGAGAAGCTGTCATATACATCCATCTCCTTGCCCATTCCAAGCCTTCTGTGGTGAAAGAATAGGTGATGAAATACAAATTAAGAGACGCTCCTTCCATTCTGTCTGTGTGACCACCCACTGTCCTGAACTCTAGCCATGGAGCGTCTCTGGACCTTGTTCTCTTCCTCTGTAAGTCTAAGGTGTTGAACAAAACCTTTGCCAGGTCCTTCTAGTTGTACAGTATTCCATTTTCTCTTTGGGAGCCCCAGCCCACAAGATAAAAGTCTGGTGCTTAGCATGTGCATATGGCCAGGGAGGAAAGGGGAAGCCCAGCCAGAAGTGCCAGTGGCCATCTTACTTTTATGCCCACAGCAGCCTGAGACCAGTATTCTCAGAACCAAGAGTTAAAGGCATGACTATGTACACCCACCTCTCCTCTCTGTGCTTTCCCTTCTCTCCATCACTCTCCCATCATAGTGGTGGTGGGTTATTGCCTCTGAGCTCTCTTATCACCCAGGCCTGGGTTCTGCACAGCAGGATTACTCACCTTCTAACAATAAATCCTCTTCCAGCCCACTCACAACCGGTGCAGCACAGTGACAGGGTCTCCCAGTGGCAGTTCCAGAAAAATTCATTATGGCTGAACAAGGCTGCTGAGCAGCCCCATTCCAGGCTCCCTGGGCGAGGGATCTGTGGCCCAGCTGTGAAAGCCACTTCCAGGCAACTACCAATTGTAAGAGAATGCGGTGGATCCAAAAATGCTAATTAAGCAGGGGACACCACTGTAAAGCAGCAGCCTTCTGCTTCCCTAGGAACTAGACACACAAGGCTCCAGAAGCTGGCAATGTGCGTCTGGTACAATGGTTTTTGCTTTCACTTTATATTTGGTATTCAGGGTTGATAAGACATTTCTGGTGCTTTCCTTTCCTTCCTTTCTTTCTTCCCTCCCTCCCTCCCTCCTTCCTTCCTTCTCTTTTCTTTTTCTTCCTCCTCCATTTCCCCCCTCCCTTCTTCCTCTCTCCTGCCTCTTTCCTTACTTCTTCTCTTTCATGTTATTTCAAGCCATCTGTGAAAGATGGCACCCTGACAGCATTCAGGGAGCATCTGAAGTTCTTTAAGATTTCCTGAGAAGACTCAAAGCTGAGATGGGGCTTCTGTCAAAACCCATCTTAGGCAGTATCTGCATATCTGAGTTCAAATTCATTTTCTGAGGTTTGTCGCTCCTGGAGCTAGCATCATCTTTGAAAATATAACCAATCCTGCTGGCTTAAGTAGAGGGCATGATTTCCCCAACCTCTGAATAGACTCTAATTCTATGTTGGCTTCATGAGGGCTGGAGTGTGGAGCCCTGGGCCCTGCCCTGCTCTTCTGCGAAGCTGCAGAATCTCTTGGTTCTGTATTCCCCAGCATCTGCTCCATTCTCTTGCTTCCCTTTATTGACTGGCTCCTCTGTTCCTCCTAACAGTGCTCTGCATGAAGCTTTGGTTGACCACACCTACTTTTGCAAATCAAGTTCCTCTTCAGTGCAGTCCAGCTTAATTGTTAAGAACACAGGCTCTTCATTTGCAACAACTTGTATGGACCTGGAGGGCATTATGCATTTACTTGTAGAATTTTAAAAATACAACAAATTAGTGACTAAAACAAAAAAGATGCAGACTCACAGACATAGAAAACAAACTAGTGGGTACCAGAGGGGAGAGGGAAGGGGGAGGGGCAATACAGGGGTAGGGGAGTAAGAGGTACAAACTATTAGGTATAAAATAAGCTACAAGGATATATTTTCCAGCACAGGGAATACTGCCAATATTTTATAGTAACTATAAATGCAGTATAACCTTTAAAAATTGTGAATCACTATATTGTACACTTGTAATATATAATATTGTATAGCAACTATATATTTCAATTAAAAAAAGAAAGTAATTATTGATAGGTAAAATAAATAAAAAGAACACAGTTTCTTGAGGCAACCTGCTTGAGTTCTGATCTTGCTTCTGTCACTTAATAGTTGTGTAACCTTGGGCAAAGTCATTTAAATTCTAGAAGCCTCATTTCACTAACTTGTAAAAGGGAGATAAATAGTACCTACTTTCTTAAGACTAAATGAAATAATTTCTGCAAAGACCTGGTATGTAGAAAGTGCTCTTCAGAGGTTGGCTGTCAGAGGCAAGTGTCCACTTTTCCTGAACTCATGTAGTTTATGTATCTCCTAGCTGTAATTGTTACTTTTTTTTCAGTTTAAGAAAAGTTTAATGACAGGTGAGCCATCCATCTTTGCATGAATGGAGGACTCCTCTTAGCTCCAATTCTTGACTGGGAATATATGATTGAGTCAACCTGGCCTGGGGGGTGGCTTTTTGGAGAGTTGGGGTCCTGGGAGGAAATGGTAGTTCATAGGGTATATTCTCTGAGAAGACAGTGTGGGTTGAGGCAATGACTGACAATTGACATCAATATTATTGTTTTTTTTTTTTTATTTTCTACCTGTTTGACTTCATTATCCTGTAACTAGCTTGCTAGCTTGCTACTTCTATTCACGTATTCATCTAATACATTCTGAAGAATGGCAGGAAGATAAAGGAGCCCCAAAAGGAGAGAAAACCAGGATGTTATTTAACTGTTAGCCACCAGTACAGCTGCACTGGTTGTTAAAATATTGTTTTATTTACTTATTTATTTAAATTAATTTTTATTGGAGTATAGTTGATTTACAATGTTGTGTTAGTTTCTGCTGCACAGCAAAGTGAATCAGTTATACATATACATATATCCACTCTTTTTTAGATTATTTTCCTATATAGGTCATTACAGAGTATTGAGTAGAGTTAACTGTGCTCTAGAGTAAGTTCTTATTAGTTATCTATTTTATATATAGTAGTATACATGTGTCAATACCAATCTCCTAATTTATCCCTCCTCCCCCTTTCCCCCTTGGTAACCATAATTTTGTTTTCTACAGCTGTGACTATTTTTTTAAATTTATTTTATTTTTATTTATTTTTGGTTGCATTGGGTCTTTGTTGCTGCGCTTGGGTTTTCTCTAGTTGCGGTGAACCGGGTCTACTCTTTATTGCAGTGTGTGGGTTTCTCATTGTGGTGGCTTCTCTTGTTGCAGAGCATGGGCTCTAGGTGCACGGGCTTCAGTAGTTGTGATGCATGGGCTCAGTAGTTGTGGCACATGGGCTTAGATGCTCCACAGCATGTGGTATCTCTCTGGATCAGGGCTCGAACCCATGTCTCCTGTATTGACAGGTGGATTCTTAACCACTGTGCCACCAGGGAAGCCCTGTGACTCTATTTTTGTTTTGTAATTGTTTTAAATTTTGTTTGTCAGTATAATACACCTATTCCTTGAATAAATGATTTCTCTTGCCCTGCAACCCTGGTTCCCCCACTAGGAACACTAGAACTCTCCATGACCTAAAACTAAAGAAGTCATGCCTGACAGAGCACGTGCCTCCAAGACATTATGCAAAGCTATAGCCAGCATTTCATACACCAGCTATATCCTCTGCTACTGCTCTCATTCTTCTTCCTTCCAATCTCTATCCATCCAGTGGGTTCTCATTATCCTCTCTGTACTGGTGGTTGGGAAATAATTGGACAAAACAGAGAGAAAGAAGTCCATATGATGTTTCCAATGACTAGAACTGGAGTGTTGGATTGGCATAAGGACAATGGCCTATGAAGTACTAATGCCTGATCTTAGGCTTCTAATCTATCACTTCACATGTGTGCAAGTGTCTGTTTCCCTACCTCCGTAGAAACAGTGACAATTATGGACCTCTAATATTTTTGGCCATCTGATGGACAAAAAAATGCTATCTCACTGTCTCAAGTTACATTTCCTGATTACTAACGAGGTTGAACAATTTCTGAAAGAATATATTGTAAGCCAGTTTTTCCTACGTATGTTTGACTAATATGCTGTGCTCATTTTTTTTCTGTGGAGTTGCACAAGAGTTTATTGGGGCAGGAGGAAACGTTGTACCATTTAGTTAATAGCATGAAGGAGGATGGTCTTGGAAAAAACTGTAGGAGAAGGGGGGAAACTGAAGGAAAATTGTATCAGGAGGCTTTCAAACTAATTCAGTTAAAGATCTCTGTTTGTTGGAGAATTGAGATTACCTGTGATGATGCAAATGTAGGATCACAGAAGCTTAAACAAATAGAAATCTATTTGTCTCACAAGAAGGTCAGGGTTAGATGGTTATGTTGGTGTTGTTTCAGTACTTCAGTGATACCGAAACCAGTATAAAGGCAATGATTTTGGTCTTCTAATCATGTTTATGGACTCATGAACACAAGTTTGAAGCTGAATCTCCAGCCATCACACCTTCATTCTAACAAGAGAAAGGAAAAAGAGGGGCCTATAGATGGAATGTGAAAACTTTCCTAGGAATCAAAAAATGGTGTTTTATGGATATACCTAGTTGAAAAGTTGTTAGGGAGAGTGAGTGTTGGGTGAATGCACAATACACAGGCAAGGAAAACAGACACCTCTAAGACAAATGAGGTTTCTAGGATTGGAGATCGGGTGCATTTTGTCCATTTAGGAAATGTGAGAGAAGAAATAAGTTGATGTATTTTGAGGGCCTTCATATGTACAGCAGTTGGAAATAGGTTGGGATAAAATAGACATGGGAATCATATGGGTTAGAGAGTAGAGAGTAGGGTGAAAAGAAAGGGCGAAAGGGTCAAGAACAAAATATGAAAAAAGTTTTGAAAACTCATACTTGTTAATTTCTTGAATTAAATTCTCAGAATTGAATACCAGATTTGAAACTGCATTTCAAATGCATTTTTTCAGCATTGTATTGCTTTTTACAGCTTATTAATTTGAGAACAATAGACTCAGCCAATTTTTGGATAGAGGATAAAACTTTCAGAGTTATGAAGTGAGTGCTTAGATCAATAGAAGACTCTAGTCTCCAGAACTATTTTTTTTCTTTTTCACTAGCTCTTCCATGGTAACTATTCTGATTATGTATTTAAATAAAAAGATAGTAATAATGAATTTCCTGTTACATTTAACTGCCTTGAAGGATAAGAATATGCAGCAGTGTGATATGTAAAGTGTCTCTTCCTGTGTGTCCGCACGTGTGAAGGTATACGCAGTCTCCCGCCATGGAGCCTTTGTACTGGGCTTCAAAGTCATCATGCTGGAGCTCAAA
The DNA here is from genome assembly GCF_937001465.1 of Orcinus orca. Classification (NCBI taxonomy): domain Eukaryota; kingdom Metazoa; phylum Chordata; class Mammalia; order Artiodactyla; family Delphinidae; genus Orcinus; species Orcinus orca. Next base: position 72,257,709 of record NC_064560.1, read on the forward strand.
GGCCTGTGGGAGTGGTACCATCTTCCTCTTTTTTACTGAAACTCAAGTGTGAAACTTCTTTGATAGCTGAGTTGGTGTTTAAAAATGTTGGTTCTGGTAATGTACTCTTCTGAATGGCCTTTCCATTTCATAATCTCATACTCAGAATACAAATGGAAAACTCTATTTACATGAACATTAAAATGGGAAATTTGTTTTTGCTGAATTATGCATGCTGCAGAGGAAACGTTGAAGCTGTCAACTATGATGAGACAGGAAAAATATAAATAGCTAACAGGTATTAAGCATCTACTTTTGTGCTAAACACTTTATATGAATGACTTTTTGCAACCTCTATAGACATCCTACATAGCCAATACTCTTATTATACCCATTTAATACATCAAGAAAATAATGCTTAGATAAATTTAGTGTTGTATTCTGTGTGCTCACCACAGTAGTAAATAATGATCTACTTTGATTTGAGAGGTAGGTTTTGAAAAGAGGCAAGGACATAGAAGTTCCCAGGATAATAACAAAAGAGAAATGTCACTGACAGGACAGGCAAATGGTCACTTGACACAGACATTGTGACCAGTGGGCTGGGTAGCAATGCCTGAGTTGCATTTCTAGAATCTAACATGGGCCATGGCTGCTTCCAACTTCTATGAGGAAACATTAATAAAAAAAATTGGGGGCTGAGAGTTGGAAGTGAAAAAAAAGTTATTGTAAATTCAGGAAAAATAAATTACATAATTTCCAACATTTCCAATTTTGTTACAGTGAGGATAGGTAATAATGATTTTAAAATAACACAGTACCCTGTATATAACACTATTCAAAAACTGTTGCATAAAGCTTGTGGAACTTCTTTGGCAAATCTAGAGTAATTATATTTTAAGGAGTATTTGTAAACTCTAGTAATTACCTAAACAAAGACAAGGAAAAGACACATGAGCTATATTATTATAGAAAAGCAGGTGTGCCATTGAAATAAGGAAACTATTTGGAAAGTGTCTTAACATCCTCAGAAGAATTCTCTGTACAGAGACTCTGCCTCAACTCAGGGCAATATTTTACTTCTCATGTTTTGTACAATTTTTCTAAACAAATTGAATTTTCAGAATAGATTTAGGTTTTTTTCTCCCACCTAGGGCTAGTTGGGGGGGATTAGGGTCTACAGTGGGAGGTGGCACATAAAAAATAAAAATGAAATAAAAAAGAAAAGCTTCAATTTTGACTCAAAAAAGGCTGAATCTGGAACAACTGTGAAGAACTGGTTGGGTTTACATGTATATAGTCTGGAGATTTGAATCTACACTTTAGAGTGATAGAAACTCCTCCAAATTCAGGGACTTAACTTTTTCCTTGGGGTCCTAATATTTCTGATTCATTTTTTTCTGTCCACCATCTTTTATTAAGACCTCATTATGTGCCAGCCCTGTGCATGGTCCTGGAGATAGAATGATGATGAGGAAACAGTATGAATAATCAGATACAGATAAGAGGGGCTAAAGTGGGACCAAAAAAGAAGGAGTAATTTCTTCTACCTGAGGACATAGTGTGACACAGCTGTCTAGGGAATCTTAGTAAATGTTGGAGAAAGGCAGCGCATTTTAACACATTCACATTTATCAGAGACTGCTCTTTGGCCTTGTTCAAAACCACCATGGATGAAATTCTTTTCTATTTGCTTTCCCTGAAAGTTTCCTTTCAGCCAGAGCTCTCTGGCTACTTATTTCAAACCCTGGCGAATCAGGTTTCTATTCATATCAGCAAACTCCCTTAAATCTTGGTGAAAATGAGGGACTCTAGACTAATAGAGTGAGTAGGTGAAAGCTGATGGAAACCAATGTCTTCAGTACGTGACTTCTTTTCACTGGTGTTCAGTAACCATTCACAAGTCACAAGGCCAAAATTCACGGAAGATTTGTATTTTGCTAACCTAGACAGATGTTTTCTATCCTTGGGGAAGATGATAGGATGGAGGCTTCCCCCACAGGAGTATGTGGGGAGGAGGCTGAATTCAGAAATTGTCAGTAGATAACTATAGTATTCATTTATTATCAACTATCCATAAAATAACTGCTGATGTGTCAAGCCCCATGATGAGTGCTGAGGACATACTAGTTGTCAAAATGGGCTTGATTTGTCCTCATAAAGTTTGTATTCATCATTTTTCAATGATTTGGATTGCTTGAGGCAAACAATTTCTCTGTCCTTCTTACAGCACTTGTAATACTTCTAAAGACCTCATGGTCCATCCTTTAAATCCCATGAAGGGAAACTTAGACTCTCAACAGCTTGTTGACAACTAGACCCCATTAAGGAGCTTCTGCAGGATCTATTATCTACTATAACTTGATGCTGAAAATGTGGTTCTCGAGGTGATAGTAAAAATGATTTAGTGTGATTAGAAATATTTTCTACAGACAAGTACTATAATATTTTGATCAATAAAATGATTTCATTGATCATTTTATTGACAATTTTATAATTGTCAATGATTTTATAAAAATCATTGAAATAAATTGAACTGTCTTTCCAAAAGACAATGTGGGTGAGAAAGGTATTGAACTAAATATGTCCACACATTTGTATTAAGAAGTCATGTTTCAGGCTTCCCTGGTGGCGCAGTGGTTGAGAGTCCGCCTGCTGATACAGGGGACATGGGTTCGTGCCCTGGTCTGGGAAGATCCCACATGCCGTGGAGTGGCTGGGCCCATGAGCCATGGCCACTGAGCCTGTGCGTCCAGAGCCTGTGCTCTGCAACTGGAGAGGCCACAACAGTGAGACGCCCGCATACTGCCAAAAAAAAAAAGAAGAAGTCATGTTTCTTACATCATACAAAGAGAACAACTGGCAGAGGGCAGAGGGCAGACAGCAGAAGCAAGAAGAACTACAATTCTGCAGCCTGTGGAAGGAAAACCATAAAGACAGACAAAATGAAAACCATAAAGACAGACAAAATGAAAAGGCCGAACACTGTGGACCAGATGAAGGAACAAGATAAAACCCCAGAAAACCAACTAAATGAAGTGGAAATAGGCAACCTTCCAGTAAAAGAATTCAGAATAATGATAGTGAAGATGATCCAGGACCTTGGAAAAAGAATGGAGGCAAAGATCAAGAAGATGTAAGAAATGTTTAACAAAGACCTAGAAGAATAAAAGAACAAATACCTAGAAGAATTAAAGAACAAACAAACAGAGATGAACAATAAAATAACTGAAATGAAAAATACACTAGAAGGAATCAATAGCAGAATAACTGAGGGAGTAGAACAGTTAAGTGATGTTGAAGACAGAATGCTGGAATTCACAGCCACAGAAGAGAATAAAGAAAAAAGAATTAAAAGAAATGATGACAACCTAAGAGACTTCTGGGACAACATTAAAAGCAACAACATTCACATTATAGGGGTCTCAGAAGGAGAAGAGAGAGAGAAAGGACCTGAGAAAATATTTGAAGAGATTATAGATGAAGACTTCCCTAACATGGAAAAGGAAATAGCCACCCAAGTCCAGGAAGCACAGAGAGTCCCAGGCAGTAAAAACCTAAGGAGAAACACGCCGAGACACATAGTAATGAAATTGACAAAAATTAAAGACAAAGAAAAATTACTGAAAGCAACAAAGTATAAACAACAAATAACATACAAGGGAACTCCCATAAGGTTAACAGCTGAAAAAATTACTGAAAGCAACAAGGGATAAACAACAAATAACATACAAGGGAACTCCCATAAGGTTAACAGCTGATTTCTCAGCAGAAAATCTACAAGGCAGAAGGGAGTGGCACGATATATTTAAAGTGATGAAAGGGAGAAACCTAAAACCAAGATTACTCTACCTGGCAAGGATTTCATTCAGATTTGACAGAGAAATCAAAAGCTTTACAGACATGCAAAAGCTAAGAGAATTCAGCACCACCAAACCAGTTCTACAACAAATGCTAAAGGAACTTCTCCAAGTGGGAAACACAAGAGAAGAAAAGGACCTACAAAAACAAACCCATAACAATTAAGAAAATGGTAATAGGAACATACATATCAATAATTACCTTAAACGTGAATGGATTAAATGCTCCAACCAAAAGACAAAGGCTCGCTGAATGGATACAAAAACAAAACCCATATATATGCTGTCTACAAGAGACCCACTTCAGACCTAGGGACACATACAGACTGAAAGTGAAGGGATGGAAAAAGATATTCCATGCAAATGGAAATCAAAAGAAAGCTGGAGTAGCAGTACTTATGTAAGATAAAATGAGACTTTAAAATAAAGAATGTTATAAGAGACAAGGAAGGACAGTACATAATGATCAAAGAATCAATCCAAGAAGAAGATATAACAATTATAAATATACATGCACCCAATATAGGTGCACTTCAATACAGAAGGCAACTGCTAACAGCTATAAAAGAGGAAATACACAGTAACACAATAATAATGGGGGACTTTAACACCTCATTTACACCAATGGACACATCATCCAAACAGAAAATTAATAAGGAAACACAAGCTTTAAATTACATAATAGAGAAGATAGATTTAATTAATATTTATAGGACATTCCATCCAAAAACAGCAGATTACATTTTCTTCTCAAGTACACAGGGGACATTCTCCAGGACAGATCATATCTTGGGTCACAAATCAAGCCTCAGTAAATTTAAGAAAATTGAAATCATATCAAGGATCTTTTCTGACAACAATGCTATGAGATTAGAAATCAATTACAGGAAAAAAAAACAGTAAAAAACACAAATACGTGGAGACTAAAAAATATGTTACTAAATAACCAAGAGATCACTGAAGAAATCAAAGAGAAAATAAAAAAAATACCTAGAGAAAAATTACAATGAATACATGACGACCCAAAATCTATGGGATGCAGCAAAAGCAGTTCTAAGAGGGAAGTTTATAGCAATTCAAGCCTACCTCAAGAAACAAGAAAAATCTCAAATAAACAATCTAACCTTACACCTAAAGGAACTAGAGAAAGAACAAACAAAACACAAAGTTAGCAGAAGGAAAGGAAACATAAATATCAGAGCATAAATAAATGAAATAGAAACAAAGAAAACAATAGCAAAGATCAATAAAAGTAAAAGCTGGTTCTTTGAGAAGGTAGACAAAATTGATAAACCTTTAGCCAGACTCATTAAGAAAAAGAGGGAGAAGACTTAAATCAATAAAATTAGAAATGAAAAAGGAGACGTTACATTGGACACCGCAGAAATGGAAAGCATCCTAAGAGATTACTACAAGCAACTCTGTGCCAATAAAATTGACAACCTGGAGGAAATGGACAAATTCTTAGAAAGGTATAACTTTCCAAGACTGAACCAGGAAGAAAGAGAAAATATGAACAGACCAATCACAGGCAATGAAATTGAAACTATGATTAAAAATCTTCAAACAAATAGAAGTCCAGGATCAGACGGCTTCACAGGTGAATTCTATCAAACATTTAGAGAAAAGTTAACACCCATCCTTCTCAAACTCTTCCAAAAAAATTGCAGAGGAAGGAACATTCTCAAACTCATTCTATGAGGCCAACATCACCCTGATCCCAAAATCAGACAAAGATACTACAAAAAAAGAAAATTACACACCAATATCACTGATGAATACACATGCAAAATCCTCAACAAAATACTAGCAAACAGAATCCAACAACACATTAAAAGGATCATACACCATCATCAAGTGGAAATTATCCCAGGGATGCAAGGATTCTTCAATATAGGCAAATCAATCAGTGTGATACACCATATTAACAAATTGAAGAATAAAAACCATATAATCATCTCAATAGATGCAGAAAAAGCTTGCAACAAATTTCAACATCGATTTATGATAAAAATTCTCCAGAAAGTAGTCATAGAGGGAACCTACTTCAAGAAATCCAGAGCAAACATCATTCTCAATGGTGAAAAACTGAAAGCATTTCCTCTAAGATCAGGAGCAAGACAAGGATGTCCACTTTTGCCACTATTATTCAACATAGTTTTGGAAGTCCTAGCAACAGCAATCAGAGAAGAAAAAGAAATAAAAGGAATAAAAATTGGAAAAGAAGAAGAAAAACTGCCACTGTTTGCAGATGACATGATACTATACATAGCGTATTCTAAAGATGCCACCAGAAAACTACTAGAGGTAATCAATGAATTTGGTAAAGTTGCAGGATACAAAATTAATGCATAGAAATCTCTTGCATTCCTACTCATTAACAACAAAAGAACAGAAAGAGAAATTAAGGAAACAGTCCCATTTACCATTACAGCAGAAAGAATAAAATACCTAGGAATAAACCTACTTAAGGAGGTAACAGACCTGTACTCAGAAAACTATAAGACACTGATGAAAGAAATCAAAGATGACACAAACAGATGGAGAGATATACCATGTTCTTGGATTGGAAGAATCAATATTGTGAAAATGACTATACTACCCAAACCAATCTACAGATTCAATGCAATCCCTATCAAATTACCAGTGACATTTTTTACAGAACTAGAACAAAAACAATGTTAAAATTTGTATGGAAACCAAAAAAACCCTGAATAGCCAAAGCAGTCTTGAGAGAAAAAAATGGAGCTGGAGGAATCAGACTCCCTGACTTCAGACTATACTACAGAGCTACAGTAATCAAGGCAGTACAGTACTGGTACAAAAAAAGAAATATAGATCAATGCAACAGGATAGAAAGCCCAGAGATAAACCCACACACTTATGACACCTATGGTCAACTAATCTATGACAAAGAAGGCAAAGATATAAAGTGGAGAAAAGATAGTCTCTTCAATAATTGGTGATGGGAAAACTGGACAGCTATGTGTAAAAGAATGAAAGTAGAATGCTTCCTAACACCATACACAAAAATAAACTCAAACTGGATTAGAGACCTAAATGTAAGACCAGACACTGTAAAACTCTTAGAGGAAAACATAGGAAGAACACTCTTTGACATAAATCACAGCAAGATCTTTTTTCATCCACCTCCTAGAATAATGGAAAATAATCAAAAATAAACAAATGGGACCTAATGAAACTTAAAATCTTTTGCAAAGCAAAGGAAACTACAAACAAGACAAAAAGACAACCCTCAGAATGGGAGAAAATATTTGCCAGTGAAACAATGGACAAAGGATTAATCTAAAAAGTATATAAACAGCTCATGCAGCTCAATATTAAAAAAACAAGCAACCCCATCAAAAAATAGACAGACATTTTAAATAGACATTTCTCCAAAGAAGACATACAGATGACCAAGAAGCACATGAAAAGCTTCTCAACATCACTAATTATTAGAGAAATGCAAATCAAAACTACAATGAGGTATCACCTCACACCGGTCAGAATAGGCATCATCAGAAAATGTACAAACAACAAATGCTGGAGAGGGTGTGGAGAAAAGGGAACCCTCTTGCACTGTTGGTGGGAATGTAAATTCATACAGCCACTATGAAGAACAATATGGAGGTTCCTTAAAAAACTAAAAATAGAATTACCATATGACACTGCGATCCCACTACTGGGCATATACCCAGAGAAAACCATAATTCAAAAAGACACATGCACCCCCAATGTTCATTGCAACACTATTTACAATAGCTAGGTCATGGAAGCAACCTAAATGCCCATGGACAGAGGAATGAATAAAGAAGAAGTGGTACATATATACAATGGAATATTACTCAGCCATAAAAAGGAATGAAATTGGGTCATTTGTAGAGATGTGGATGGATCTAGAGACTGTCATGCAGAGTGAAGTTAGTCAGAAAGAGAAAAACAAATACCGTATATTAATGTATATATGTGGAACCTAGAAAAATGGTACAGATGAATCGATCTGCAGGGCAGAAATAGAGACACAGTTGTAGAGAACAAACATATGGACACCAAGTGGGGAAAGTGGTGGGTGGGGGTGAGATGAATTGGGATATTGAGATTGACATATGTACACTAATATGTATAAAATAGATAACTAATAAGAACCTGTTGTCTAAAAAAATAAATAAAATAAAATGCAAAAATTCAAAAAAAAAGAGAACAACTGCATGAAGGCTTAAGAATAATACAGAGATGTATGTTTGTGGTGGAGGAGTGGACATTTCTCAGAAGAAGGAGAAGAGAGGCTGAAGAAGTCAGATGCCATGTATTGGGTGATATTAAAGCAGAATTTTTTAAAGTGTGTTAAATAAAATTCTAGATGCTTTAGACCAGAGGTCCCCAACCCTCAGGCTGCGGACCTCTACTGTTCACGGCCTGTTAGAAACTCGGCCATACAGCAGGAATTGAGCAGCGGGAGAGCGAGTGAAGCTTCATCTGCCACTCCCCATCACTCCTCATTGCTTGCATTACTGCCTGACCCATCGCTCACATTACTGAACTCTCCGACCCCCTGCCCCCCTGCCTCATCCATATAAAAATTGTCTTCCATGAAATTGGTCCCTGGAGCCAAAATTTTGGGGACCACTGCTTTAGAAACTGAGGGAAGAAGGTTTTCTTTAATAAAATATGTTTGGAAAGCATTACTAATATACCATATACTTATAGAATAAATTTCAGATTGGCATATTGAAGACTCTGATAAGTCATCTAAGGGGGAAAAAATCTATCAATGTTGTTTTACCTCCATTTTTCAAATTTATTTGACAATAGAATACATTTTTATCTATTTCATCAGCTATTAAAAGTAGTCTCGCTGAACACACTTTCAAAAATACACATTTTGAGGTGTCCTGAGGGGGAGGTTAAGAATTAATTTCTAAAATAAAAGAAATGATGAATTAAGAAAACATCTATTTGGGAACAAAATTGAACAAATATACATGGTTTGAGCAGGAAAGTTGACATTTTCCTGCAAAAGTAGAGGGAACTGTGAGTGGGATAAAATAGTGTAGTTATTTATATTCCACTAGGGGTGTAAACAAAAGGCATAATAGGACTTAAATATAAGGTATACTGCTTACAAAATGACAGAGCATTTTTATAATGACAGAGTATTTCCACTGCTGATGATCTTGGAATGTGAAAATGTTTCTCCATCTTTTAAGAATTCCTATGGTTAAAAAGACTGAGAAGAGGCACAAAGTCCCACTCTGAACCAGCAACAGTGATGAAACCACTTGAGAAGTTTGGTACTTCCCTTCTGGTAGATCCTGATCCATGATCTTGCTAAGACTGAAGACAGCCTGTGGAACTTAGCCAAGAACTCCATGTACCAGTGGTATGACATTGGCTTATGTGAGTTTGGGCTCTATTGATTCAAGGCACCCAGAGACTTTGTTCTGCTTGAGTAGGAGGACTGACTGATGAATTTCAGCTCTGTGTTTCTGAAGACAATTAGACAGGGGCTGCTAAACAGATATTAAAAGCTTGATATCATAATAGTGACATGGATAGGTAATATTTATTGAACTCAGTATGTGTGAGACATTGTTCTGTATGTTGATTACCACCTTTTACTTTTATTGTTTTTACGGGCAAGTTCTATTGTTTCCATGTTATAGAAGAGACTACTGAGGCATAGAGTTGCTTGCCCAAGACCACACAGCACATTTGTGAGGGAGCTGTGATTTGAACCGTCTTCTGACTAGCTTTAGAGTAGATTTAGAAGTTCTGAGGAGAGCAATCATGATTTTAGTTATCACTTTGTAAATCTTTTATTGCAGTGGGGTGCTACTCTAACCTCAGTATAGCCTGTACTTTATCTCCTTGAGGAAAGCTAATGCTAACTCAGTTGCTATGAGATCAACTCACGGATGAAGAAGTTGGTCATAAGGATGGAGGCAAAGAGACACTGATCCTGAAACCAAGCAGGATCCTGTAGGGCTCCTGGGCACAAAAGCCTTTCTGTGTCCCCCATTTCTTGATTAGAGAAAATAGGTTTCATTCAGCCTCCATGACATTCCCTGAATTCCAAGGGGCAGGTTCAAAGAGTTGTTAATTAGGGAAGGGAGAGGATGGGGAGACAAGAGAGGAACAGTCAAGAAACAATAGTGCAGCCTTGGGGCAAGGTCCTGGTTCCCCCCTCAAGGGATATACATAACAATATCTTTGGGCTGTTTTGCTGATACTGAAACCCTCACCAGGTGGGAGAAGTTAACTGTATGCTGCTCACAAGCACATAGACCCCAGACCAGTTGTAACAAGAAGGTTGATGATGTTGACTCCTGATTACCTCACCACCAACCAGTCAGAAGAATGTCCATGAGCTGGTCACACCCTCTTTGAACCATTACTATAAAACTCCTCACTACCCCCTCCAGGTCGGGACACGCAGTTTTGAGGGCATTAGACCACTGTGTCCCCCTTTGCCTGGCAAGCAATAAAGCTATTCTTTTCTACTTCATCCAAAACTCCGTCTCCATGATTTAATTTGGTGTCAGGGTAAAGAGGCCAGATTTGGCTTCAATCCTAGAGATTTAATGTAGTCTTTGGAGATGCACTAAGTCAATGAAGCAAGTAGGTCCAAGGAAATATCTTGCTAATAGACTGGGGACCTGAAGAAATCTTAAATGTGTCAGAGAAAATGAAGAAGCCTCATTCCTTACTGGAAAAGGCCCATTTGAGTCAAGTTGTTTAGTCTCCGCTGTTTTGTGGGTTTGAGGAGGTGGTGGGGCTGGAGATAAATAAGACCCTCACAATTTCACAAGTGATTGGACCCAAGGTGAAGTGGAAGCTAACAGGCTTTTGGTTTAAATGAACCATCTCCTGTGCTGGAGTTTGGAATTGGTTTAAAGTTTTAGTTTTCTCTTCTCTGACTTTAGGCTAGACCGTATAGTAGTAGCAGAAGTAGAGCACAGGGTATGTTTTACAATTTAGACATAAATAAGCAAACCATCCAACATGTTATGGATGATATGCGGGATGAAGGGATGCTATGTGGAATCCTTGACTTTGGTTTCTTACAAGGCCTCAGATAAAATTGTTTATTGCACAACCCTAAGGGCACCATTCATAATCCATCCACTGTACAAGGTGGCCCTGGTACTGACATGGTCATAACAGCATTCTGGAACGGAACAGGACAAAGGAAACATGAGTCATTTCCTTCTCCTCTTATGGCTCTCATCTGGCCACAAAAAAGACTGTGTAGCAGCTGCCAAGTAATTTCCAGAATTCTGTAATCTCTCAAATGATTTTAATAACCTTCTTGGGGCAAGGGGAAGGAAAGATCCAGCTTTTAACAGCTTATCTTTTTTTGCATTAAAGATTACATGGCATCATGGGATGAACCAACAATTCAGCCTCAATAGTATGGCATTTGGGTAAATTCTATTTTACAAACGTCCTCCCTGGAAACCAGAATGCTAGGAAAAAGAGCCAATCCCAGAAAACTGATATGAATTATGTTTTGAATAAAATGTATCTATTTGGAAAAGAAATAATCAGAAAATTGTAGAATTCTAGTCTTGATTGACAAAGTTAAGTTTTATGTAGTATATACTTTATCTGAGAAGCTGTTGCTTAGAGCAAAACCAGAACTCTTTGAGAAACATTTAAAAGATAACTCGATTTGAGTCCGATTCTCTCTTTTCCCAGATTGATACATGTGGCCTCCTACATTTAAAATGAAAAGTCCTCAGACAATCCTAATCACATTGTCAGTCAGACAATCATCTCCTGAAAGGGCCTCCTTCACCTTTAAGGATGCATGTACAATAGTGATATGTAAGCAGCTCAAAGACTCAATACCCCTTTTTTCTGCAAAGCAAGGCTGGGTTAGGAAAAAATCAATATGTTGGAAGTAAAGGTCAGACTAGGAAAAGTGACATGAAACAGAACTAAGGGAACAATATCCTTCATGAAGACTGTTTGAAGTTTCCTTTACCCTTGTGCTAGCTTTGGCGCAAATATATTTTATCCTAGAATAGAAGGCTGAATTCTTGAGGAAAAGTCATATTTTAAATATTTATCTATTTGACAGCATCCTTATTGCATATTATCTTTGTCCTATTGACTAACACTGGAAAAGAATAGTATATACTTTGAAGCGCACATTGCATGTGAATTGGAGTTGCCAGATTTTTTTTTTTCCCTTGTAAGCAATGAGATTCGAACACACATATACATTTGCCTACCTTTTTGAACAGTTCTCAATTTACTTTTTCAAGTGGGCCAGATGTACTACTATAGTCCTTAAAAGGGTCAGGACCATCTCCTTATTTCCACACTCTCTATACTTATTGCTTGGGTATAGCTTTAAAATAGCCCATGAACCCTTTTCACTCTTGCAACACATTTACCCACAATTAACAATCAAGCCGTCTTCCCTTCATTCAGGCATCCATTCTTCATGGCCTCATTTTCCCTGCCTCTCTCTTGATCTACCATTGTGCCGAGAGCTGTTTGTGCCATATCAATCTGGCCCCCTCACCAGCCGCACAAGGACTGGGGGGCGGGGGGGGGGGGAAGAAAGCGCCCGGCATTCAGATGCTGAATAACAAATTGCTCTTGAGTGTCCTTGCTTCCCCCGGCTCCCCCCGCTTCCTCAGGAAGGACAAGGAGGGCGTTGAAAGCAACCATACATTTTGTTCAGCACTCTTGAAAACAAGCGTTTCACACCTGAAGCCTTTCACGGCAGCCCAGAAGCACCCCTTCAAACCACTTAATTGCCAATTGCTTCAGGGCTCCTTGTAAAAGTCCATTATGTCAGCCAGCTCCATGGCTGAGACAAAGTATGCGAAATGAAAGTCCTCCTTCTTCCAGGGCCAATGCGGCATTAAATATCCGCAGATCACTGTTTTTCTTGTTGTTACCAAGCCGTGATTGGCTCCCATTGGAGGTATGCATAGAAACCTTCTAGCATTATTTGAAAATGAAAGTTGCAATTTTCCTTGGTTCTTTGTCAAAATAAGGTAAAAATAAAGAGGCACCAGAGATATCTAAGAAAGGGATCTTTACACACTCATTTGTTGTGCTGGGCCTGGTGTGGGGATGGGAAGGGATGAGATGCACCTAGAATAGTCCACCTATCAAAACTGAGTAGGCTTCTGTTTTGCTTTAGTTTTTTTTGTTTGTTTGTTTGTTTCCATTGGGTTTAAAAAATTAAAGTGTGTGCAAATTCTCAAAGTTAAGAGCCCCTATCCTTGAAGTCCAAAGAAACTCACAGTAAGATATTCCACACAAGAATGCTCACCTTGAATGTGTTGAAACCGAAGGCTTATTCACTAGAACTGTCTCAAAGTTGCAGCTGTGGAAATTGATTTTCAAAAGACTTGGCTCTTTCGGAGTCCTCCCCCCACTCTCACTTCTGTCTTTACTACAATTAACAACACAATCAATTTGATGATGAAGAACCCCTGGTGAGCATTTGAGTAATGAACGAAATGTTCTTGGAGAAATGTATTTCTTGTTGTCAATGCTTCTCACTCACCGTTAGGGGAATAAGGCCTCCCAGGTGAGGGAGACATATCGATAAAATATGACCTAGTGAGAGGGCCACCAAGCCTGATGGTGGAGGTGTGGGTCGATTTGTTAGGATTATTCAAGGTATGTTTTTATTTTTTATTTTATTTTATTTATTTTATTTTTTGGGGGGTACGCGGGCCTCTTACTGTTGTGGTCTCTCCCGTTGAGGAGCACAGGCTCCAGACGCGCAGGCTCAGCAGCCTCGGCTCACGGGCCCAGCCGCTCCACGGCATGTGGGATCTTCCCGGACCAGGGCATGAACCTGTGTCCCCTGAATCGGCAGGCGGACTCTCAACCACTGCACCACCAGGGAAGCCCCCAAGGTATGTTTTTAGTATACATTCTGGGTTCCTGGGATCCCATGGTTGTTCCCCTGGCACTTGGTAAACCATGAGCCTGATAGTGGAAGAGTTTGAATAACATGTAAGCATGTCCTCCAGTTTCTAAGGTGGTGTGTACTTTTTTTAGATGTACCTGTGTTACCCTGCTTTGAAAGGGTTGCCATTTTCTCTGATACTTTTGAACTGAGATTCCTTGTAGAATTCGGTGTTTTCCTTCCTGGAAAGAGCCAAGTGGAAAGCGGAGTATGGGAGGGGAAAGAAATGTGTGTATTTATTCTAATGAAACTTATGTAAGAGTTGGCTTCTATCTGGAGCCAAAATACTCCTCTGACTGTGGTGATGGAAGGATTGTCTTCTTTATGTGTAAATTTCCTTTGAGTGAATGAACTTCCTTCTACTGAATGAGCACTTCCTGGACAACCTGATTATTCTGCTTTTTTTTAATTGATCCCTACTTCTTTCTTGGGATTGCCCTGCAACTCACACCTGCCGTGGCTTGTCAGAACATTTGGTCCAAGCTTGTTCTTGTGACTTCTGAGATTAAATCACCATGAATTCTCCTCTTCCTGCCATAATAAGTCTTTAACTGTTTTGGCCATGGCCCACAATACATACACAGTAACTGTGCCACGCTTCAGACTTGCAGTGATTTAGAACCTAGAGCAATGAAAGGTACATTGTGAAGTGAAGAATGCATTCTTGTTGGTCTGTCCATATCCAAGGATTATTATAAACTGTGAGGCTCATCTCAGAGCTCCTATACCTCATGTTCCAAGAAAGGTTCCCCAACTACTGTGCTTTATTAAGGACCATATATATGAAATCCATTCTCCAATAAGCATTCGACTTATGAAAAGTAAGTAGGGACTACCCTGGTGGTCCAGTGGTTAAGACTTTCCCTTCCAGTGCAGGGGGTGTGGGTTCAATCCCTGGGCAGGGAGCTAAGATCCCACATGCCTCACAGCCAAAAAACCAAAACACAAAACAGAAGCAATATTGTAACAAATTCAATATAGACTTTAAAAAAAAGAAAGTAGGAATAACTTTTCACTCATGGTTTTTGCTTTTCTTTCTGTTCTTCCTCTTGGCTTCTTTTCTTTGTTTGCTTGCTTAGGTTGCTTCTTTTCTCTTCCTATCACTTATCAGCTTGCTCTGCAGAAAAATTTCCAACAGATTAATTTATCCTCTTATCCATGTAGCAGACTTACTTATGTTGTAGGATGTACAATGCATTTTCATTAGACCTTGTGATAATTTTAATGCTTTGCACTAAAGTAGAAAATGACAGGAAAGCAACATTGGCAACCTCCTGCTCATCTGTCCCCCTCTCCCTCCAGTGCTCATGAAATAGGGAAGTGTGGATGATAAGACTGGGAGGGAAAGCTAGTGAATTCGGTCTTGTAAAAAGTTTCATCTTAGTAAAGAAAGCCTCAGGACAATCCCTAAGTATAGTAAGGTCAGCAGACCATGGTCGATGGGCCAATTCTGGGCCGCCACCTGCTTTTGTAAATAAAACACTATAAAACACGATAGGAATATAGCCACACCCATAAGTTTATGTATTGTCTATGGCTGAGTAATTGCAACGAAAACCATATGGCCCCCAAATCCTAAAATATGCACTATCTGGCTTTTTTACAGAAAACCGTTGCTAACCCTTAGTATATAGCAAAAAAACTGCCGAGACCTCCATATACATTTCACACAGAAGAACATGAAACATTTACTGAAGACTTAATCAGGTATACTTTTGTTGGGAGTCTGATCTTTTTGTGCTAGGAGGAAAACACTGAGGTAATATACATAATATATAAGCATGTATGCATGTTTAATTAAATTTTATTTAGTTAAGGACTCCTGGTAGATTGTGATCCTTGAAGACAAGGACGTGATCTTATTTGTTACCTGAGTGTGGCCATATTTGTCAAACAGTTGCTACTTAAATGTATTCGTCATGTGGATATCCTTTGAATGAATGTTCTTTGTGAAGAAAACCCATCTCATAAACCTTGAAGTCTTTAGGCCCAGCTCTTTGGAAATGGAGATGATGAAGCAGTGAGACAATGCACCGGTAGTTATTTTTTAGGTGTGTTATGATTTCACTCTACCTCTGGACATTTCAGAGGGATTTTGATTTTTTAGTAAACAACTGCATGCTTTTCTAATGCATTTTCTTCTCTTTGTCTTCACTTTATTCCACTTACTCCAACTTTCTGGCGTTTTTGAAAAGAAGGGAACAATTTCTCTTAAGCAGTAGGTTTTATATAATTGTGTTAACAACAAAAACAACTTTCATTACTCTACAAGCAATCCGTTTCCCATGATAGAGCCTTGCTTCCTCTTAGTCAACGTATTCAATATAACAGCTGCTTTCTCAGCTATCTCTTGGCACAGGTGTACTGGTCTTCTTTGCCACTTACCTGGCAACATTTGTTGACACATATAGTGGCAGGTTTAATCAGTCTTGCCAATACCTCCTGGTGCCAGATTTGTAATCTTGCATTATTTGGGGACTACTCTGGCCATTTTCAAAAAGGGAGAATAAAGGAGTTTTCTTTTCCTTGAAAGAATGACTATCCATTGGCAACCAGAAGGCAACTGAATCAGCCCCCATGGTAGAATGGAATTCACACCACTGGGAAATTTTAAACCAAGGAAGTTTAATCTGTCTAAAATTGTTTGAACCTCTTTCTGCAGTCCAAGGAAGTTTGCTTAAATATGTCTAGACTACAGCATGCTTTCACACATAACGTTGGTTTTGATCAATGCTTAGAATTTTAGCTATTGAAATAGAAGAGGTCCTAAGATTTTTGAGTGTTATTCTGAGTCCAGAACTCTGCCTGTATTATCTAATTTCATACTCATTTATGTGTGCTATTTGATTTACTGTTAATGATTGCTCTGGGGGAAGCTGTTATTGTCCGCAATTTACAGATGAGGAAACGGAGACACATCATGACCTACTGTGTTTACAGAGTTAGAATAAGGCCATCTTTCTTCCCACTCTTTCAAGCTGCTGCAAACCAACTGTTCTATACTCCCTAGGAACCCCAGGAAATTGTGGGTGATAGTAAACTGTGTGCCAGCCTGCACCTGCAACAATTGATATCTCCATGTAAGCAACACTTTAGCTGAGATAGGCTAGATGTGGTGAATCCACATATCACCAAATGAATAAGCCAGAGAATTTTCCAAAAGGACGATAAAATACACCTGCCTGAGACCAAAAGCCTTATGGTGGGTTGGGATGGGTGGCAGCAGTGGGTCTACGATAGAATCTACAAAATGGATTGATTACATACTTTCTCTGCTTCGCATTTACTAAAAACTCTGTTGGTATTGAGCTTCAACATGTGGTCATTGCTGGTGCTTAAATATTGATTGGTACCTAGGCTCCATGTCCTCTGATCATCATACTTATAGTAATAATAGAAATAATAACAAAAATTATAATGGTTTATTTACATTAACCACTTACTATGCACTGATATTTTATATAGATTAACTTATTTATTTCTCCTCAGAATCCTATGAGTGGATAATATTATATCTCCTAGTATAGAACAACTAATGCCCAGAATGTCAAATGACTGCTATAGTTATACAGCAAGCAAACATCGGAGTAGACATTTAAATATAAACCCTTGTCTGCCTGACGCTGAGGCTGTATCCTTTACCCTGAATGAACTCATCCACACCCATGGTTTCAATTATCCCTAAAATACAGTGATGATGTCCTATGTTATTGCTCAGGGATATTCTGCTAAAGACAAGGATATTATCCACACACGTGAGTAGACTTCTACTCATTTTAAACCTGTAATCTTCTCCTCAAACTTCCTTCTTTGTCTCTTGATAAATGACATCTTCCATCTAATTGTCTGAGCATAAAGCCTAGAAATGATCCCAGCCCCATCTCTCCCACTCTCTCTGAGAGATCTCTGACAATACCATTAAGCCTTCTCTTTTATTTCCTCTCAAATCTGTCTCTCCCTCTCCTTATCATTGTCCCCACTCATCCCTGATCAGTGACTGCCATCACTTTCTGTAGGCCTCCTGCTTCAGCCCAAGTACCTGGAAATCCATTGACTGCACTCTGAAACTGGAGTGATTTGTCTAAAGATGATTCTGACTGCATTCTCCACTGTTGAAATATATTCAACACTCCCATTGACTCAGGCTCTTCCTAACCAAACACACAGTGCTTCATGATCTGGATCTTCTTCCCTGGAATAATTATCTTCCTATGTTTCTCCCACGCTAGACAGCAAGCCTCTCAGAGATAGCAGCTGCACATTGCCAGCACCCAGACTGGTGCCTGGCATACAGCTGATGCAAAATAAATTGTTGTTTAGTACATGAGCATGCTCTTAGTTGAAAGATTTTTATCAAGAATGGTTATAACTTCATACTTAAGATCTAAAGTACAAAAAATTTTGAGCTACTTTTGGTTTTATGAGCCAAATAGAAAATTTTTGCAGGCCTATTGTTCTCTTAAACTGTTTGCATGTTAGCAATTAAGCTACTAATGCAAATTTTAATATTATTGTTCATACCCCACCAACTTTTCTTCTCCGACTTGAGTGAGTGATCACTTACAGAACACTAAGTTAAAATCATTTTAAGACACATGCCTGATTTTAAAGTGAATTATCTTTTTTATTATTTAAACAAAAGCCAAGCTGTTTTTGTTTTTGTTGTTGTTGTTGGGTTCTGAAGCAGCTTCACATTATCCCTGCTCTGCAGATAAAAGTTAAGTTTCCTTGTTCACAGGCAGGATTTGGCAGTAAGCATAGAGAATTGCTTTGGCAGACTTAGTTTAATTGACTTAAACTTGAGCACTGGCTGCCCCTACATAGGAATTCCCAAAGCTGTTCTTAACAGGCCTCACAAATCTAATAGTAAAAAGGATTTGCTGATGAAAAACATCTGCCTCAGGGCCTAGTGAAGATTCCATAGAAAGTTATACTTTCCATGCTGCAAACTTATACGGATTTCCCCTGCTAATCTTTATCATGGAGAAAAACCTCGAAACATTCTTTCCCAGTTTTATCATGAGATTTTCACATACCTTCTCTCCTTGGCAGGACCAATTACTACATTGTCTCATTGTTAGAAAGAACAGAAAGCCTATCGAAGATAATTGAGTTAACCCTTACTCCATCATTGCCCTAGGACCTGAAGCTTTGGGTTTGTTTAGAAGTGAATATGGAAAATGTCAAAAGGAGAACCTGTACATTATAAGACTATTTAAACACATGCTCAAGTATATTTTAAGATGTGAATATAGCATGTTTGATAGTTTTAGAATTGTTCTGATTTGTATAGAAAGGGATTTTTAAATGAAAGAAACTACTCTTCCAGCCGTATGTCCAGTCAAATACAAGACCACATATATTGGTGTTAAAGAACATCAACAAGGTCAACTAATATAAAGCCATTCAGTGTTAGGCAGAAAGAAACATGGATGTGTCCTCAACGAGTGTTAGGTTCCAAAGTCAGATTGAAATTTAGGATCCACATTTTCTAACTAAAATGGAGGATATGCATTTCACAAGGAATGAAGAATGAGGAACTATTAGTGAGGAAAGACAAATTATGCAGTTCAGAGAGTTTGAGTTAGATTTATGACACCTACTGAAGAAGTCCCGTGCTATACTGCATCTTGCAGACAGGAGTACTTCTCTCTGGTGATGCATATTTTACACCCCCACTCTCTTGATAGGAAAAGTCTAATTTTAATGTGTGCTTAGGCATGTGGTGTTTATAGGAAAAGTTGTGTGTGTGGGTGTGCACTTAACTACTCAGGAGGGATCTGAAATATGATTCAACTTTCAGAAGGCTTTCCTACTTCTGAATACCAAGAAACCAAAACAGTCAACTGGTTGAATCCACTTACAAGCCAAGAAAAGTAACAAGCCATTTTCATATCACAAAAGTAGGGTAAGTTTTTGCCATGAATTATTTAAGAAATGCTTTCCATACCCTGAGCAGATGATCTAGTTCCTGTCCTAAATTGGCAGTTTCCTTTTCAAGACTAAATGAAGCATATTTCGATTAAAAACAAATGAAAACCAATCAGTAATTTTTTTTAATCTGACAGCTCTTCTGTCTTGAAAGTCAGGGAGAGAGGTACAGTGTTTAATGAGTTGTGCTATTCATATATCTAATAAATGTTATAAAAGCTTCATTTTATATAATCTTGATTATCTATAAATATGGGAAATATATGAAAATTTACATTTTCATAACCATTTATAATCATTTACTATTTACGTAGTTCTGGTTTCTGTTGAATTTTGGAAAATGTAAGATTTCTAATTGCTAATGAATCAGAATCCAAAATAACTAAAGGCATAGCATCCTTTGGAGGCCAATTTCATGATCTCCCCTGGCCTCTGAATGCTGACCTGTTGCTCTGAGATGAGTGAGTTGACAGGACAAAGGAAGAAGGAAGAAAGAATCTAGCCCTGTGCAAAGTCATGGTCCCAATCCCCGGTTTTGGTAGTTGGCATGATGATTGAAAATTTCTTCCACGCCTTGAGGTTTGCAATAGAAATCCCTAGGGTAGAATATAGACATGCAAAACTCATATGCCCTTGATGAGAGTTGCTTCATAAGTTTTGGCCTCCACTAGTACTTTTTTCCCAGTCCAGGGATTTGGATAATTATCTTAGTTCATGGTGGGTGGTATCTCACTGCCAAATTGTTCTCTTGAGAGTACAATTGCCTCAGGTTTTTGCAGCTAATGGTCTGAAATTTTTGGACTACTTGATTTAGATTTGTAATGCGTCTTTGTTTTATGTAGAAACTATTGGTTTTAGTACTGCAAGACCATTGTAGCCTTGTAGCTTTAAATATTTTGGACTAATTGAATTAGATACAACTGAAGGACCACTATAGCCTGGCAGCTTCTTCCATGGAAATTAACCTCTTTGCTTTGCAAAGCTTCCCCAAAGATAATAAGTGTCATGAGGGTAGGGAGCAACTCTATTTTACTAGCTTTATGTGCTCTCCCCATGATCTAGAACAGTATTTGTCACATAGGCATTCAATAGGGGTTTGCTGAATTGATTCATGCATGTGTGTTCTTGCTTCATTTTTCACCTGTAAATGGGAGTTTTACAAGATACAGATGCTTAAGATACAGAGATATTATGACAATGAAGGGAGAAAATGTACATGTGAAAAAAGTGTCCATTATAAACATATTGTACTATAGAAATCCGAAGTATCATTAGATATATATATTACAGTGAGAATGTATTGAATCTCAGTTTTCTGTCTAATTCTCTGATTAGTGCCACTTTTGGCTCTGAAATGCTGAATCAGATGACTCCCCTGACCCTCATGTTGCTTAGGACCTATTTGTCTCACCTGACTTTAACCTGTTTCCAAGTTTTCTTCCAGATTTAAACATCTGATTTCAAGCCATGATTTTATGATTTGTTTAAATGAGAGATCATGAAATAGTCATTGGATTATATATTTAAATGTATAATATATTTAAATGTTATTAAATATTTTAAGTTATACCTAAAAATAAGGATCATATATACAGAAATTAAACAAAAGAGGCTGAACATGCAATTGAGTTCTAAGTATTTTTGTTTTATTGCAGTGATGCTCTGTTTCCTGTACTCATCCTGCAGAGATTCTTATCTATGGGGCTAAAATTCCACAAGCTCCAAATAATAAGGCGGTTAGAGGGATGTTTTAGTGGTGAGGCAGCGGTAATCAACCTGGGTAACGAAATTGCTTAGGAAGACAGTTTATGATTGTTTCAATGTCAAGATGGGAGAGATCTGCCCATCTTTCAACACTCAGCTCAAGTGACCCATTCTCCCCTGACCCTCCTTCCAAAAGGAAGTTGAAGTGACCACTGCCCGCTTTGTATGTCCACCCTGTGTCTTGCAAAATGTCTCTCAAATCTCATCCAGGGATCCTCATGTTTACTTCCTTTTACCTTACTTGCCCTTTACTACTTGGCCAGGACAAGTCTGTGTCAGTGGATAACATATAATGGTGATCGGTAAGGTTCAGTGGTTAAATGAATGGAGAAACAAAATGAGTAATCTGGAGTAAGAAGCATAGGCCAAGAAGAAATACTCTGCTGGCCTAGCTGAAAATAGTTGTAACCGCAAAAACAGAACCCAAAAGACAAGTTTGGGAGATGGTCTAGAAAAATCTTTGTATTTTATGATCTCATGAGAGCTCTATCAGGGTGGTGGTGGGCAGATCAAAATGGCTAAGATGGCCAAGACAACACCAAGGAGACTTCCAATGGCAATCAAAATTTTTGATATGAGAAGGTTATTTGGATTAGATGATTTACGTTATTTAATATATATTCTTATCCAGAGTAATGACAGTAGGTACATGTATGATGTGGAACATTATGAATCTAAGAAGGGCTACAAAGGTGGCTTCAGAACTTGGTTCATTCTGCTGCTGAAGAGCAGCGGGGCTGTGGGTTGAGAGAGATCTTGCTTGAGCCCTGATCCTCTCTAGCTCTGTGGCCTAAGACAAGTTACTTAAACTGTCTCAGCCTTATTTTCCTAATTTTTTTTTAACATCTTTATTGCGGTATAATTGCTTTACAATGGTGTGTTAGTTTCTGCTTTATAACAAACTGAATCAGTTATACATATACATATGTTCCCATATCTCTTCCCTCTTGCGTCTCCCTCCCTCCCACGCTCCCTATCCCACCCCTGCAGGCGGTCACAAAGCACCGAGCCGATATCCCTGTGCCATGCGGCTGCTTCCCACTAGCTATCTACCTTACGTTTGTTAGTGTATATATGTCCATGCCTCTCTCTCGCCCTGTCACAGCTCACCCTTCCCCCTCCCCATATCCTCAAGTCCATTCTCCAGTAGGTCTGTGTCATTATTCCTGTCTTGCCCCTAGGTTCTTCATGACATTTTTTTTTCTTAAATTCCATATATATGTGTTAGCATACGGTATTTGTCTTTCTCTTTCTGACTTACTTCACTTTGCATGACAGACTCTAGGTCTATCCACCTCATTACAAATAGCTCAATTTCATTTCTTTTTATGGCTGAGTAATATTCCATTGTATATATGTGCCACATCTTCTTTATCCATTCATCCGATGATGGACACTTAGGTTGTTTCCATCTCTGGGCTATTGTAAATAGAGCTGCAATGAACATTTTGGTACATGACTCTTTTTGAATTTTGGTTTTCTCAGGGTATATGCCCAGTAGTGGGATTGCTGGGTACTATGGTAGTTCTATTTGTAGTTTTTTAAGGAACTTCCATACTGTTCTCCATAGTGGCTGGACCAATTCACATCCCCACCAGCAGTGCAAGAGTGTTCCCTTTCCTCCACACCCTCTCCAGCATTTATTGTTTCTAGATATTTTGATGATGGCCATTCTGACTGGTGTGAGATGATATCTCATTGTAGTTTTGATTTGCATTTCTCTAATGATTAATGATGTTGAGCATTCTTTCATGTGTTTGTTGGCAGTCTGTATATCTTCTTTGGAGAAATGTCTATTTAGGTCTTCTGCCCATTTTTGGATTGGGTTGTTTGTTTTTTTGTTATTGAGCTGCATGAGCTGCTTGTAAATTTTGGAAATTAATCCTTTGTCAGTTGCTTCATTTGCAAATATTTTCTCCCATTCTGAGGGTTGTCTTTTGGTCTTGTTTATGGTTGCCTTTGCTGTGCAAAAGCTTTGAAGTTTCATTAGGTCCCATTTGTTTATTTTTATTTCCATTTCTCTAGGAGGTGGGTCAAAAAGGGTCTTGCTGTGATTTATGTCATAGAGTGTTCTGCCTATGTTTTCCTCTAAGGGTTTTATAGTTTCTGGCCTTACATTTAGGTCTTTAATCCATTTTGAGATTATTTTTGTGTATGGTGTTAGGGAGTGATCTAATCTCATACTTTTACATGTACCTGTCCAGTTTTCCCAGCACCACTTATTGAATAGGCTGTCCTTTCTCCACTGTACATTCCTGCCTCCTTTATCAAAGATAAGGTGTCCATATGTGCGTGGGTTTATCTCTGGGCTTTCTATCCTGTTCCATTGATCTATCTATCTGTTTTTGTGACACAATGACCCAAAACCTATGGGATGCAGCAAAAGCAGTTCTAAGAGGGAAGTTTATAGCAATACAAGCCCACCTTAAGAAGCAGGAAACATCTCAAATAAACAACCTAACCTTGCACCTCAAGCAATTAGAGAAAGAAGAACAAAAAACCCCCAAAGTTAGCAGAAGGAAAGAAATCATAAAAATCAGATCAGAAATAAATGAAAAAGAAATGAAGGAAACAATAGCAAAGATCATTAAAACTAAAAGCTGGTTCTTTGAGAAGATAAACAAAATAGATAAACTATTTTCCTAATTTTTAAATGGTGTTGACAATAATGGTAACTCCCTCAAAGCATTTTGAAGTTAAATAAGAGGATCCATTTAAAGCACTTACTAAATTCTTAATCTGTGTGCATTTGAAACATTGAAAAATCTTTGCATAAAGTAATTATGCTGTGAGCCCTTAAGTACCTGCTTGTGAGAAGTTGGGTCATGAAAAATTTCCTGCCTTTTTTTTTCTCCATTTATTCAAAACATTTATTGAATATTGCAAGGTGCAGGGCTAGGTTTTATAAGATACACAAGCATACGCATAAGATGCCATCCCTGGGTTTCAGCGGTTTGCAATTCAGTGAAGGAAGATAAAACAATGTAATTTAAAAAAAAAAAAAAACCCTGCACATAGTAATCTGAGAAACAGAAAGAAAGGCACTGGTGGGAGAGATCAGAGAGTCAGGTTTAAGTCCCATTCTTTTGTTCGTTCTCTGGCCTTGGGTTGGTCTTATTAACTTCTTGGCCTTTGGCTTCCTCACCTAGGACGTGAGAATGTTGGTTTCCAAGATATCAAATTTCCTGTTGGGCCTGAAGTTTCTAAGCCTCAAAGGGTTATTGCTGCCATTCAGACCTATGCTGGAGGTCATTGCCTCTTCAAAAATTCAGGTAATGATTTATGGAGAGAGAGTACAGTTAGGCCTGGTCTTGAAGAATGAGTAAGACTTCTCTGGGCAGAGAAGGGAGAGTGGTCTTAGAAGACATAGGAGCAAAAGTCCAGACGTGGACAATTACAGGACTTATTTGTAGTTAGTTACATCCTAGAATCAGAGGATGGATGTAATCAAGTGATTCAGGCTCAGATTTAACTGAGTTTTATGGAGAAGCTCTCCTTAACAAGCACCAGCCTGGGGATTTCACATGCATTACCTAATTTAACCCTCCAGCAATATGGTGTGACAGATATCATTACCTCTTTTTTTTACAGATGAGGTATGGGTACACATACTGGTGATCACAAAGCCATACAGATAATGCAAGAGTAAAGTAAGTTTTCTGGAGCAAAATATACATCTGGCCCCACATCTTTCCTATAGGCCACTAGCTGTCAGCCTTCTGTATGTGGAAACTGATGTTCAGAGAGGATAAGTGACTTACTCAACGGAACAGAGTGGCTATATATTAATCTGGGATTCAAATTTGGGTTTCCTGAATCTAAGTATGGTGCCTTTGCCACTATGTGATCTTCCTACTAGAAAAACTAAGTGAGGAACCTGGAATGATCGGTAGTGTCCAGACTGGAAATGGCCTTTAAAAGCCACCCAAGGATTTAGATTGTATTCCATGACCAGCTGAAGACTTTGAGCAGGGTGGTGAAAGAATCAACGTGGTACTTTCGGTCTGTTAGAAATGTAGAGACATGGTTAAGGAAGTACAATTTAGGAGTGGTGTTCTAAGGATAGAAGTAGCAAGGCAGGTTCATAATGGAACAAAACAGAAATGGAATGTGAACCATGATATGACTTGATATTCTTAGAGCAAGGAGAGAAAACAATCAAAGATGAGAGGTTCTTGCCCATCCTTTCTTCCTATTTGAAGCATTTGATGTATACAGAGAGTAGTTGAAATCATGTGAATGGTTCAAGGGAAAAAAAGTAAAATCCCACTATGGAAACCATGTTTGTGTCCTACGATTTACCAAATCACAAACTGGCTTCAGAGCTCTCTACGACCTGTCTTCTTAAGCAAAGCAGAGACCCCTTGTTGGTTAAGAAATGTATCAGCCTTTAAGATGGGCTGGGGCTCCAAATTTTAATGCCAAAAAGCTAGATAAGTTTGAAGGAGAAACTATCTTTTTGTGATCTCATCAGTTTCTCTGTTTCAGTGGGCTCTTTTTTGCAATTGCCTATCTGTCAGTGCCCTGATAATACAGTTGCTCTTCTAACTGCAAATGGATATATATATATATATATATATATATATATATATATTTTTTTTTTTTTTTTTTTTTCCTGAGGTAGAACTTCACAAATGCTGCTTTGAATAACTGGAGACTGGCAGATCCAATGGAAAAACAAATACCAAATGTTCAAGATATATCTGACATGGATAATTTGAAGCACTATGCATCTTAGTAATGAGAGGAAAAAGTACTAAACTTCAGTAAATTACTATTATTTTTTTAAAATCTATTGAATATAAAGGTAAATTGAGAATATAAAGTGACTAACCCTTTCTGTTAGCTTCAAATATTATCAATTCAAACTCTGTGTTGAGCAAAAATTGACAAAATTGAAATGATCAGTGTAGTTTTCAGCTTAATTTGAAAAAGTTTATCTACATGTCCATCTTATTAAAAGAGCAAACCTTTCAAAGCATGGTGGAAAGTAGATGACTGCTCTTTTATCTAATGGGATCCTTAATTATAAATGGTTCATATTTGATAAAACTAGAATATACCAAAGCAAAACTGAAGGTAATATAATATAATATAAAATGCAAATATATCTAGTCTATCAGGTCCTTCAAACATAATCTGAGCTGGATTGTGTGTATGTGTCAGAGACCTCTCTTATTTCTCTCAATAACAGAAAGTCCAGACAACATGTGGAAAACTATTGTAATGTGGGAAATTGTACCCAGTATTCAATATGCTATGAATCAATGAAGAGTGGTTTGCTTAAATACTAACAAATATGATGTTAACTTTATTGTGTAGATATTTTAAGGTTAAAAGTTGTCTGGTGTTATTTTCCAATATGAACCCTTAAAATCTGAATGTAAATGGGTTTTTCCTTTTCTTTCTTTTGTTTTTCTTTTTTGGGGGGGTACTGCACTACTTTGCCCTCTGTGAATACCTTTGACTTGAAGAAATAGCAGTCTAGTACAAGGTGCTGCCATGCAGAAGGACTGTGGGCATGGGAGAGATTGAAATTGGTGAGTAATGCGATTGCTTTCTTTATTGCATCACTGCAAAGCGAAGCACTAATCGCAGAGCCAGTCTGTGTGCTTACATAAGCTCCCTGTCGAGGTGGCAGGCCTGATGGGTCCCAGATCCCCCTGCTTTCCAGGTGGGTTACAGTCTGTGCATCCATCTTTTGTGCTCTGCACTTTGATTTGGTAAGAGTTTGAGTTAAAACTTAAAGTTACAGTAATATATTTTAGCCAGAGTTAAATCAGATAAACTTAAATATTCATCTTAATGTGTATCCACTGACTAACTCCAATTTAGCTATTTCTTTTTCTAAAGAATGCTAGGAATCTTTCCAAGCTGTGCACAATTAATCTCATTTGTATTTTTTTCCTACAAGGGACAATGCAAATATATTACATGGACCCCAAACTGTTTTTATCAGAGTAAGAAACACAAGTTTTGGATGATGTGATTTTAATATGATGCATGTGGGAAAAAATATCCCACAGCGACTACTTAGTACCATCTTTTATTTATTTTTTGCCTGGAATCCTGGGTGGGGTGGGTCGTTTTCTTCATGCACTGCTCCCGTTCACATTTTTTCCTTTCTTTAAAATTGCTGAAGCTTAGCTGTTGCTATTTGGTGTTGCTCAACCCTTCTGGTCAGCAATGACTCCCAAGGGTGGAAGACAGCATCCTAAAGTTCTGAAGGAGAAAATTTAATCAGCAAAGTAATCATTTCTGCTGTGATGGAAAAAAAAAAAAAAAGAGGCCAGTGTGAATGACAAAACAGCTGTGGACCACCAAAAAAGTCAACTGGAATTGGAAGGAGGTAGACCTGAAAAAAAAAAAAAATTGCTTGGAACGCATAGCTTTAAAGGGAAAATGAATCAGAAAAGAGTTCTGAAGTGTTAGAATGCACTGCCTAATAACTTTAAATAGTCCATTGAGTCTTCCGGAATTTTTTTTGTTCTTCTTCAAGAATAATCTGCTTACATCGTTAAGACCTCAGCTAAGCTCAGTAACACAAATTACCAGATGTTGTATCCCCTAGTTTTTCCATCAAAAGACCAACCACCAAGCTTGTTGAAAGAGAAAGGTCACTGTCCCTCCCTGGCTATAAAACTATTTTTGCAACTCCTAACAAATGAAACGAGAATACCTTTCAGCTGTCGAAGGAACCTATCTCCCGTTCCTTCGAAGTCTCCCTGTTTGGCTTTGTTATTTTCTAATAATGCACTCATGTGTAAGCTAATAATGTGAACAGAGGGAAAATGAAGAGACTTTAAAAAAAAAAAAAAAGGAAAAAAAGCAGAATGAATTAGGGCAATTGAGGTCGCTCTGTTTCATTTTTGCTGGAAGGATTTTAGCTCTCCTTTTTACCTTATCACTTATTACACAATTTACAATAAAATGAGATGTGATTCCATTCTTATTGTTGGGCTACAGCCTATTGAACATGCATATATAGAATTCATTTCAGATTTAAACACTATCTTAATTATAAACTGAACAAAATGGACAACCTATCGGGTTCCCTAAATTGCATTCTAACAAATAGTTTCATTTTTTTATCACATTTCTACTGATGATATATTGGGTGTAATAATGTTCAAGGAATATTCCTTTTTACGTACTGCCTTAAATGTACCAAAGTATTTCCCATGTGACAACTAATAGTTTGTTACTGACATACAAGCTTGAGAACTTTACACATGTGGCACGCCTCACAATATTTTTCATGATGTTCTACCTAAATAACATTATCAGGAAGTCTTCATATTTTAAAATCACCTACAAATGGCACACATGTTACATAATGAAAACATAATAATTATATTACACATAATTTTTGTAATGTGATTGTTGTTTGTATTTACGATCCACATTTAGAAACTTTTCCAACAAGCCAGGCGCCAAATTGGAACTATTGCAAGAAGTAGTCTCACTGTGTTTTAAAATACAATATACATTTAATAAGAGATTAAATGTGCTTTTAAAGAAAACACATATGTACATGAACCTAAAAAGTTTGTTTACATTTACTTGCTACAAACTGAAAATTGCTGTAAAGTTATGTACATGGTCAGACGTACAGTTTTATAGTTAGTGTAGTTTTTCCAAATATAATCTGAGTTAATATAATAATATAGTTCCTAATCATCAGAATATGATGCTGTGTAATCTATAAAATCATTGATTTATATTAATATGATTTAAAATATAAAATAATAATCATGTTTAGAAAAACTGATATTAGAAATTGTAGAAAATGTACAGTCTCATAATTACACATGTATTTTAACATGCATAGCATTTGGTGAAGAATTTCTAACTTCAAATTACTTAAATGTAATTTTACATATCAAATAAGGAACTCTTTCAATGACAACAGGTGAAGCAAAATAATTAGCACTCTAATGTTAATTGTTTATTAATGTATTAAGTTTACCAAACAGCCTCATTTGCTTACTAGATACTGCTACATTTTTGTATATTACTCAAATACAATTATATATATAAATACACACACCTAACTTTAGATTTTGTTTTCTTCTCTTTAAAGTTCCCATGCAGCATCTAAAGTGTAAACCTGGCCAACGGGTTGTAAAGAATAGAGGCTGGTGTTTTCTGAAATTTGCATCCAGACCGTTAAATAAAGCTATTGTCCTACAGGGCCTTGGAGGCACACTGCTGTCCACCAGGGTCGTCCTGCAGATACTTTTTCTGAACAGTGCAAATGAAAGTCGATTCATTTCTCTCTCTTTTACTTTAAGCAGGGGGTTGTCCAACACACACAGGCGCACACACACACAAATACAATTTTTAGTCATTTTTTTCAATTTAAATGATTTGCTATCACAGTTACTCCATCTTTTATCTCTAAAATAGTTTCAACCCTGTTAATGTGTGCATGTACTTTTTTCTTATCAGCCTCTCAGCAGCATTTGTGATTCATAGCAGCCATCAAAGTGATAATAAACTCATTCACAATACTAACAAACACGGGGCTCCCAGTTATTTACGAGGCAAATTCACTGCAAGGCTGGGCTGCGGAACAGGGGAGAATCAAGATGGTGTTGATTGATAAATTGACAGGTTAATTTACAAGTGGATAATAGGAGTTAGACCCAGAGGGAAAGAGGGAAGGTCTGGAGTCTAGCTTGGTTGCACTGCCATCTGTCTTATGCCCGGAAATCTGCAGGACTACTGGCTGTCAGGATCAAATATATGCACATTCTTCATAACTTAAAGACAAAGACCTCCATTTACTGCTGTTTGATGGGTTTGTTGTCTTGGTTCTTCACACAATTGACCCTCAATATGTCAAAAACAGTGCCACGTCCCAGTATGTTTTATAAGTACCACTTAGAACATGATGTAGAATAAGTTATTCTGCCAGTTTTACAAAATAAACAATGAACAAAATTGTTTTTGAGATGATATTTCACAAATATTAATTGTCATTTGACTGTTGATGGTTGAAATGTATCCTTTCGAGTTTCAGAGACCTCTGGTTTGTTCTTCTTCTAGGGTGTACACCTCTCTCATCCCTCTAAAAAACACACCTTTTTTTTTTCCTATGGTATTAGATGCTGGCTGGTCTAGCTGTTTACAAGGTACGTTAGAAACAAATTGTATGATCATATTAAACATTTGATCATTTCTTTCTCCTAGAGTTTTATTATTGTAAACTTTGAACATATTTGAGAGTTAAAAAATAATATTTACTAAGTACTTTCAAAAACAGAATATTTTAAAAATGTTTTTCTCTTCCAAGGAAACGTATTTTATAGGTCAGCCATTTATAATATTAGTTTTGGAGGAAAAAATCTTGAACAGTCAATATTTTTTAACCTTATAGATCTGGTATCACAGAAAAGTTTCATTGTAAGTTGTCAGGATAGTGCCTCTTTTTTGGGCTAATGCCACTGTTAGATAGCAAATCTGTAACTATTACCACTTTAGAAAGAACCTTTGGTCTTTTAAAATCAGCTGGTTGGAGACTGTTAGCAGCACTTGCAATGCCCAGGGTCTTCCAGACAGCAGGCATTTGGTTCTCCCTTGCCAGCACCTATAATCACGGGGCCTGAAATTCTGAATTCTTGATCTGAACCCTTTCTCACCATATCACCCATTGCAAGTGAACACTGTTCTCAGATTTGAAAGTTCATTTAATGGTTAGCTAATGTTAAAACCACGTAGATTTGACCAAATACTGGGGAGTTCAGCACATTTTGAAAGGAAATTCAAAAAGGCTCAAAAGAGCATGTCTGCTCAGCTTTTGTAATTCATTAAGAAATGCCAACACTAATATTATTTTTAAACAGATTGTCTCCTATTAATCAAGGGATTAAAATGAACTATTAAAACTATGCCTTTATATGAATAACATGATAAAACCCATGGAAAATATCTGATCAAGAATGAATGACAGAAAAATAAAAACAAATAACTGCATGCATGGAATTTTATGGTGTCACAAGGTTAAAAATGTCCCCTTAAAGGGTAAATATCCTTTGAAAAGGAAATGCATTTATGTGTGAATGGGAGTTTGAATGCCTTTTACTGCTTTGTTTAAAAATAGACAATCATCTTTGTAATATTTTTGGCACGTTGTATGTTTTTCAGAAAAAGACTCATAAAAGATCACAATATGTTTATATTTATGAATGCTAATTTTTCTTGATGTAGTAACTGCTTTGTTAAAAGTGTGTCAGAAAAGTGTCTAAGTAATTTTTAAACTTTATAATATACAGAGTAAACCTGTATATATAGACTAAAGCAAAGTATTTAATTTTCAGAGGACTATTTAAATCTTACATTTTATGTTCTCTATATAGAGACTTAGTGACAAGGAAAATGTTATATAAAATAGAGAAATAATAGTTTATAGAAATGTGTGATTTTATACCTTATTTTATAGAAAATTTAATAGAAGATAAATGTGTTCAAAATTCAGTCTAATATTAGTTTTCTCCTATCTATAAATTGCAACGGTAAAACTATCAGAGTTATAAAGCCATAATCTCCAATATGTTATGTTTTCATAACTTAAAATATATAAGTTAACTTTCTAGAGATTTATTTTAGTTAATATTTTTAAAAGCCCATGATCCCACTGTGATGTAACTGGATTGATTTTAATCACAAGCATGTTGATAGAGGAAAGACTAAAAACCCAATGCAAGAAGGGGCAGGTACAGAATATTTTGTGTGTTTATAATTTTGAATTCTTTCTAATAAGGCACACTCCCCTCTTTGCAAGCTAAAGAGAGGTTTTCTGCCTTTTTCTCCCTTCAGGTACTAAAAGAAATTCTGAAACAAACAAAACAAAACAAAACAAAAACAACAAAAAAAGATACCAGATCTAATATCCCACCCAATTTCTGAGTTAAGCCGGTGACAGGTATGTTTTGAAGCAAGACTATTTAGACACATTGATTTTTGTTGTCATTTTCTTCTTATTTCATATGTCACATCAAGGCTTGGAAATTAGATGAATGTAAGAAGGGTCTGCTGATCACTGCTCCTCAGAAGGAATTTTCAAAGTCAGCTAGCTGTGCTTGATAAAACTGGCCCTGCACAGAGCTCCACTCTGCCTACAGGGAAGTTTAGGCGAACTCAACTTTTGCCACTTCACTCATATTACTAAGATTCCTGGTTGTCAAGAAGGCATCTATTTAACTGAAGTCTGGTAAATCTCAAAAGTAAAGCATTAAGGAAAAGAAAAATCCTTGAATCATCTTTTCCCCTCTCACTTCAAAGTCCTTTGAAATGAACGTGCAAGTCCAGTTCTGGTAAACAAATTTTATAAAGTAAGTCATGCAGGTAATGCTTTCCTCAATTGTATGCTTCCAGAATGAAACATTGACATCCAATCTTTGTGTTTTTAAGAGTTTGTAATAATAAATAGAAATCAATGCTGCAGACTGAAAAATGCATCAATTATGTTTCTTTTATCTTACGGAGTTTTTCCATGTTATGTCTATCTGTCCCCCTGAACATTTTTTCACATTGTAAAACGTACTGTAGTCTAATTGGCAACATAGATTCTGAGTGCTGATTGAGCCTAAATTTTACTTGACAGAAATTTTAAAATGGCTTTATTTTATGTGAAATATAAAAAAGCTCATGGTCCTTGAGTTTGAATAGGAAGATTATTTTTTGGTGTGTATCATACTTTATTTCAGAACAGGTATGAAAAATTTTAAAATAAATTAAGAAAAGTCCTATATAACCATTTGTCCAGGAAAGGAGCAAAGAAAAAAAAGTGACCAAAATAGTTGAAATATAATAAGTGAAGTGGCTAAATATCAAAAAGTTTAAAACTGAAAATATTTAGAAAAAAAGTGGTTTATTTCAATCCACTACAGAAATATGCTCCCTCTATACCTCTCATTCACTGCAAAAAGGGACAGTTTCACAACAGACTGGTGAAGTTGCAGAGGAAGCTGGTTCTGAGCTCTGAGGGTGGGTACTCTGCATAGTTTTGAAGCAGACGGGATTCAGGGTTCCTGGACAGGGTTCCTGTGGATTTAATGGCCAGAATCTCAGTGATGAAACATTGCATGGAGATCTGGAGAGGAGGAAAGGATCATGAATGTCATCCTAGTGTAACAGAGAGATTTCCTTTTCATAGCATTTACAATTCCTTTCCTGCCTGTGGTCGATCTGGAGTCTTTAGGAAATTTTATTTGAGCCCACGGGGAGAGAGTGCTTCCTAAGCTGCAATTTCCTATGATTTGAAATACGGCATCTGCAGGCCTCCCGTGTAGGATCACTCCGGGGGGAGGGGGGAAAAGCAAAACAGGGTTTATCTTCAGTAAAACTTGGCTGAATACCCCATCATTTTTAACTCAAATTCCCCTTACCAATATATTTTCCTTTAAAAATATGTCCATGTAATTGTATGGATGTTTTTGGACAGTGGTATATTAGACTATGTTAATCGTTTATTAACATGATATTTTTAGCCTAAATGAAATATTTCTCCTAGTCATGTTATTTGAAATATTGAACTAAATTAGTAGAGGAGAATGTTAATGTATTAATATAAATGAACATTTATGAAAACTAGGATTGAGGTCAAAACAGTAAATCAGAGAACAAATAAAAAAAATTACAAAGAATATCCTGGAGTAAGTAAATCAGATAAATTTAAAATTCGAAGCATGGGTGATCCTGTAATCCTCCCTTCTCCCCAGTCTTTACAGAGGAGGAAGCTAAGACCCAGAAAGATAAAATGAGGTCTGAAATCCTCATGGGTAGTTCTTGCCAAAGCAGTGGCCAGGATCCAGGTCTGGGGATTCTCAGACTAGCTTGATTCCCACATCAGCCTGCTGGGGACAGTTCCCGTGGCTGTATAATTATAGTGGCTAGAAGGAGCAAAGAAATGTCAGCTTGCCACCGAATCTCAGTTTTTGCATCTTGAAAATGGAGGCAATTTCACTGTCTTTTATTTCTAAACGTTGAAAACAATGTTTTCAAATTTTAACTGAACATTGAATTCATGGAGAAAAAAACAAGAGAAGAATAATTAGATCTGATATAATTTATGATGAATGATGATTCTTTCATCTATCAGTAGGAATACATGGTGGGAATGCAGGTTGACCATGGCAATTATCATCCTAGAGCATATATTTGCAAAGTTATGGGATAATTATGGCCTACCATCTCTCTCACACATTCACACACACACACACACACCCCACAATCATGTGGGTTCTTCTTAAAAAGATCCTTCTGCCATGTAACTATTTTGAATTTCTTCAAATAGTACTAGAGTTTGTGGAATAAGGGCCACTTCTTGGTGAATTCTCAGGATGTTTGAATCTGTTCAGAGAATGAGGCAGTGTGTGTGTGTGTGTGTGTGTGTGTGTGTGTGTGTGTGTGCGCGTGCGTGTTTTGAGAAAAGAGGGTGGTAGGATGGCCATTGGACAGTTGAGAAAGGAACCAGCAAGTAGGTGGAATGAAATGAGAAGAGATTTAGAATAGTTCAATATAAGTTTTTAAAATACTTCTTAAAATTGGTATAGGGTCAATAGATAGAGTCATGATAAAAATACCCGTGAAACTGGGATTGAGTTTAAGTCACGTGTAATCCCAAGAACAACTGGAAGACAGAAACTTCTGTGCATGATTGGGCTGCTCTGGTAGGACTAGGTGGCCCCATGGTTCAAGAAGTAAATGGGTTCCATTAAAATGTCACCCAACGTGTAGTCAAAGTTATGTATTGATATTATTCATGGT
Source organism: Orcinus orca (assembly GCF_937001465.1). Taxonomy (NCBI): domain Eukaryota; kingdom Metazoa; phylum Chordata; class Mammalia; order Artiodactyla; family Delphinidae; genus Orcinus; species Orcinus orca. The sequence continues at coordinate 72,292,962 of NC_064560.1, forward strand.
GTTTTTCTGTAGCTCTGTTTGGTGATGGTGGTAATGATAAGGAAGATGATATCCTTGTTATGTTCTAAGCACTTTGTGATTTTGTTATCAGTTTGGATTCTCCAGAGAAACAGAATCAGTAGGAGTGAAAAATGTTTTATTACGTGGAGTCGGCTCATGTGATGCTGGAGACTGAGAAGTCCCACAGTCTGAAAGCTGGGGACCTAGGGAAGCTGGTGGTGTAATTCAGTCCAAGTCCAAAGGGTCAGAGGAGATGAGATGAGGTGTCCCAGCTCAAGCAGGCAAGCAAGAAGCTAAAAGGAGTGAATTCTGCCTTCTTCTATCTTTTGTTCTATTCAAGCCCCCAGTGGATTCAATGATGCCCACCCACACTGGGGAGGGCAATCTACTTTACTGTGTACACCAATTCAAATGCTAGTCTCATCTGAAAACACTGTCACAGACATAACCAGAAACAATGTTTAATCTGGGTACCCCATAGCCAGTCAAGTAGACACATAAAATGAACCGTCACACATTTCATCTTCACCATTTGTGATAGATTCTATTACCATTGACATTCCATAAATGAGCACATAGACCTTGAAGACATTGGATAAGTTACCCAAAGTCACCAAATGAGTAAGTGATGGCAGTGAAATTCAAACCCAGGGATCTGGTCTACAGACAAATGCTTAATCCTACAAAATACTCTCTCTGTCAGTGAAACAGAGATTTTTCTTTTTTTCTAATTATGGATTATTAGCAAAGAGAACTATGCTTTTGGCAAATTGCCAGGAAACCCTTTGTCTAATTGGCATGAGGTAAATTTAACTAGATAGTTTCCAGAATTGTTCACCTGATATTCTCTTCTCCCAACCTCATATCCTGCATTTTACTTACATTTTTACATTGTCTACCCCCACCCCACCCTCTGCTCCATGATAAGGTTAGGGAAGGAAACAGTTTATATTTCTTGATTTGGTTTGTTTCTTATTTATTTATTTCCTTATTTATTATTTTTTATTTATTTTTATTTTTTGGCCGTGCCACGTGGCTTGTGGGATCTTAGTTCCCAGACCAGGGATTGAACCTGTGACTTCAGTAGTGAAAGCATGGAGTCCTAACCACTGGACTGTCAGGGAATTCCTTTGGTATATTTCTTGATGAATTCCTCAGGATATATTTTTCTATTTGTTGTGACCACTAGAAAACTCAGAACTAAGTTTTGTGTCCATTTGCTATAGTTTTTTTCTCAGACAGCTCTTGATAAATAATGATGTGTGTTTTGGAAGATATTAACGTCTATGTAGGTAAATTTTTTTCTACCTCCAGTCCTCTGTGGAAGGAAGAGACATGGTTGAAGAAATATTTAAATAAATGAACTTCAAAATACCCAGGAAAATATTCCAAGAAGTGAGTTGGGAAACTGACAGTATTTTTAACCCACTTCTTTCTGAGGACAGCTAGCTCATGAATCTATAAAATGTAAATGTCACATTCTGTTTTCTAATTATAATAATAATACATATCCATGATAGAAAATCTCACCACACAAAGGGAATCACCACTAATACAGATATCCTTTCATAAATCTATAGCTAATAAAAATCAGTAATCATATATTATTGTGTGCATGTGTGTGTGTGTGTGTGTGTGTGTGTATACGAACTACATTCGAGATCATTCTATGGTACTATTTTATAATGTGATTTTTTTCCATATAACAGTGTATTTTGAATATTTCCCACATCTTTATGTATTCTTCCAATTGTTTTCAAAGAATCTCACAAAGGGATTCACTTCACTGCTGGCCTCCTATAAGTAGGAGTTCACACTGTGCATTTAAATATTTATTTACATGTAGTACCATAATCCATGCAATCTTGCATAGATCCCCCTATGTAATTAAGTTCATGGACTATTATTGGGGGGATTATTTCTATTTCCCAGCAAATCTGAGAGTATCTTGAATAGAGAACATGCATTCTTATACAATAATTATATCAATAATTTCAAACACAGTTTGCAAGACTCCTTACCTGAATTGCTGTCACGCCTTTGGCCATAGGGGCATCTGAGACAAGAGCTGTGCTTTATTCTCAGCTTTCATGGGACTCCAAAAGAAACAATCTCTGAGTTGAGGAGAAACCATTTAGCTGAACTGCAGTCTAATCCCACCACTCCCTTGGCCCTGCTGCCAGTACTGAAGGCTCACATTCCAATCTTCTCACTTCCCAGCCTTTAGAGAATAGATGCTACATGCATAATAATGGTAACCTGCTCATTCTCTCCTCCCACCCAAGACATACAAGCATCTCAGGAGCTCACTCTTATGTCCCTGGAGAAGATGACCTTTTATTTACTTTAGTATAAGTTAACTTTAGAACTCTGTTCTTTTTACTGGTCTTCCAATTCTTTCTAGAAAGTTGCTTCCCATTCCCATTGAGTTTCTCCAATGGTCTCTCAGCCCACTCCAATCTCAAATGTCACTCCTCTCCATATTAAATTCTTGTTTTACACTTTCCATATCTTTTGATCATCTTTTATTAGGAAGTGTGTATGTTGGGAAGATAGGTTAACAGAGTTACTTCCACACCAGCCAGTTGACAGTGAATCAGAGTTGAAGTTGAAATTTCACCAAGAACAATTGAGAAATATGATTAAAGTAAGATTGATTAGCGCAAAATATTTCTGGAGCATAGCTATTACCTTAGAGTGTTTACATATGCCTAATACAGCCAACGATTTTCTAAGAAGCTCAAAGTAGGTGTTATGGCATATTTTTTTTTTTTGAGAGCACTGGACGTAATTAGAAGTGTGTAGAAAAACCGTATTTGACTTGTAAAGGGATCGTGATTTGGGGGAGAGGGATACAGCCTCATAAAAACTTAAATAAAAATTTGGAATGCTACAATGATTGCCCTTCAGAGGCAACAAAATCCTGATTAGTATATTTAACACTTAGTTCACAACTTGGTTCTCCAAGAAACTTCTCCATCTTATATTGTGTCATCCTTGGTCTCTTCTGCTTCAGGTCAGGATCTGTCAACACCTAAACGTAGTCCTGATGCCTTGTTCTCACACACATGGCTCTATTGTTCACAGATCCTTCTGATTAAATGACTTTGTTTATCAAGAACTAGGCTGTGTTTCATCTTCTATAATCACATGTCTCCTGGGATGCACCCACTACTGTGCTTATACCCTGAAGGTACTGGCATCATAGGGATTTTGTCCTTAAACCTCATCTAACTCACGGTAACCATGTTTTTTAGTACTTGAATTCAATTTTCAAATGGAATCTGACACGGAACCTCAATATAAATGATGATAAAAGAAGGTCAATAAGGGATTTTTCAACCCATGCCTACTTAGACTCTCTCTTGACCTATTCCATTTTTTTTTTGTGACTCCAGCAGCACAGGAATAGAACCATATGTATGGTTCTGTTGATAACACCTTGAGAATGACTGATCTCATGTAACCTCCTAATTTTAGGGGGAAAACTGAGTGTCAGAGAGATTAAGCTATAGAACCAGGGTGAAACACCAATTACTAGATAAAGCTGAGTCTAGAGGTCAGGTCTCCTGACACTGCCCATTAGGCCTTTCTTTTTAACAGGTGCAAAACAATGAGACTAAATAGGAAAAATAGAAAACATTGCCCCAGGATGTTGAGAAAAGTTTTATTTTCAAGGTCCATGTAGACACAGGAACATTTGGTGCTGAGGGTTTTATTCACGTCTCCACACTTCTTCATTTCCCTATTTTCTCTCCACTCTCTGAACTTACTTAAGAATCATATTAGTGGTCTTTGAGATCCATAGACAGATAGATGGCTCTGTTGGATACTAAATACCATTAGTGTTCATTTAGGACTCTACTATTAATATCATTTTGATGATAGACACTAGCCTAATAAGAATATCAATCATATAGATTAGATTCTTTTTTAAAAAAAAAATAAGAATGGCGTCAAATCTCAAAATGTTGCCTATGTGGATTGTATGGTATCTCTTCTCTGAATCTCAGGACAGAGAGAACCGAACAGAAGTAGAGCAACCCTCCTCTGAAATACTCTCTGGAATATTGAGAGGAGGGTTAACACTTTGAAATTTAATAGGACTGGTAAACAGCAGCTTGTTAGAGTTAAATGCTATTTCTACTTGGGAAAAAACAGTGGAGATAATGAAGATTTCCGGAGTTTCTTGTTATGTCACTCTGTGTTTTTTGCAAGGTAGATGATTAATAATGGTTAGTAGTAGAATGAGGGTGGTGGGCTGTCTTCTGTCCCAGGATGCCTGATCTTGGGGCAGGAGGTGGAAGTTGGTAGACTACTTTCTGACAATTCTATTCAAAGCTCATTGTAATTTACTTAGGTTTCATGTGGACAAGAAAAAACATGTCAGAGAGAGACACACAATTGAAATATTGAATCATAGAATATTGCACATGAGCTAGCTCTGGGGCAAATGGTTTTAGATTGCAAGGAAAATTGGTGAGTGACGTAAACATGGAGGGCACCTGCCTGGCTATCGTTTGTGATTTCTTTTCAGCTGAAGCAGAAGGGGAGATTTAGCCATTGTTTGTTGTGGCAGAAAATCATCTCTGATTGTTTGCGGGGTAGAGGATTGGAGTCAAGCAGATACAACAAATCTCGAAAGAGAAATCCTGACCTGCGTCGTGTGGAGCTGTGTTTGCCTGATGAATCTGTTATAACACCATCTACCCTTACTCCAAGGTAAGGCTTTTTCAAATCAAGAAAAACAAAAGTAAATATTAGAACTAAGTCCTAGCAAGTTTGAAAGTAGCCCAGCTACACGAAGCTACAGGAAGTGTATTTTATTAGAAATGCTTCTTAAAGATAACTGGAGATAACTTGGCTTTTTCCTGTCTCATCTTATCCCCCAAGACAAACTAAGAGTTAACTCTTACTAGTGCAAAGGTGTCATATTCAGCATGGAGCAAACCCTCGGATCCTGTGGTGTTCATCATGGAACTCTAAACCTGACACATATGAGATGAGGCAGAGTCCTTAAATAGCATTGACCTTGATGTCATGTAGGCCTGGGTCCAGATTCTCTTCTTCTCTCCTCACATACAAGCTGTGTGACCTTAGACATTTTACTCAGTTTTTATTTTTCCATTTCTTTAGCTGAAAGTGGGGATAACTGTACTAGATTCATAGAGCTGGCATGGCGATTATAAAACTTTAAATGAAATAAATACGTATGAAGCTGTCAGTAATGGTAGCCATGTTTACTATATTGCTTGCCCCCCAAATTGTCTCTCTTGTGATGGCTTTCTGGCTATGGCCCCATTTCTAATTTACTTTAAGTTCCTAAGTTTGGAGTTACTTTGTCCCTTTAGACAACAATTTTAGGATTTTTTTTTTTCTCCAGAAGGACTCAATAGGGAATAACCTAGAGTATCTGGATGAAGTATGAGTCCTTTCTCATATCTGCTCTGATGATTCCCAGATTCTATGCCAAGGAACATCTTGAAAAGCAAAGACCCTGCTGTGGGCTCTCCTAACTGTTGGAATTCTAGGGGAATTCTGTAGTTTACTGAAACTTTAGACATCACTAATCTATAAAATGAGTAACTTCAAGGTCCAACTTGTAAGCTAAAATCCTCAGTTGTAAATCAAGAAAATATAATAATAAACTATTAACCTGTTAAATTACCATTATGGAATCAAGTTTTCTCCTCCTTAATGAAGTCATTTCTAAGTATGGTACAACACTTTGTCTCCAGGTAGCCTGAGTTTTAGGAACATTGTAAACTTGTATTTTTAATTTGCATCCCCATATGCAGTCTATCAACATGTCAATTCTTTCAAGACTTCCTTCAAAATACAGCCCCAATCTACCCACTTCTCCCCAGCAGCATAGGTGATGTCCTTCTAGACTAGTAAAGTCACCTTCAACTTTGGTTACACGTTTTTACTCCTACCTTTGTACAATATTACTCTTCCCAGAGCAGAAGTAAATAATCTTTAAAATAGAAATTAGATTTTGTCACTCCCAGTCATAAAGATTTTGATATTTTATTGCATTTAATGATGTCTAAATCCATTACTGTGTCTACGGAGCTTCATATAATCTTTCTTTCTGCTTACCTCATCTCCAATTCTTCCTAACTAACAATCTTCCCTAACACAGTGAACCCTTTGTTTTCTCAACACACCAAGTTCCTGTTGGTTTCATAACTTTGTTTTGCACCTCCCTCTGGAAAAGGCATGCTTTCTTCTCATCTGCCTAAATATCACATCTCAGAGACTGGTTTCTGGAATACCTTATCAAAAATAAGTACCCTATTACTTTGTTTTGGTTTCTTTATATGGTTTATCACAGTGGTCCCCAACCTTTTTTGGCACAGGGACTGGTTTCATGGAAGACAATTTTTCCACCGACTGCAGGACGGGGGGATGGTTTTGGGATGATTCAAGCGCATTACCTTTATTGTGCACTTTATTTCTATTATTATTACATCTTAATATATAACGAAATAATTATACAATTCAATATAATGCAGAATCAGTGGGAGCCCTGAGCTTGTTTTCCTGCAACTAGATGGTCCCATCTGGGGGTGATGGGAGACAGTGACACCCGAGGTGTGTTGCTTATGTCCACTCTACTCCGTAATCTTGTTTTGGTTGCTGTCACTGCAGAAAACCCTGCTTCACAAAGATAGGATGTTGGAAATGGAAGCAGGCTTTTCAGTGCTTTTGTGGCAATCTCAGGATATTCCGCTTTGACTTTAATCCAGAACGTATGGAGATTTGAAGTTGTCTCAAACATACTTTTCAGGCCACTCTCATTTGCGATCTCAAGAAGTTGATCCTCTTCTAGCACGGACAAAGTCGATTCACCTGGCTTATTCACAAATGGGTCGCAGATCCATTCCTTCCCAGTTCGGGGGTCTTTTGTGGTTGGGAAGTAATGCTCAAACTCTTGAAAGCCGAGATAGGTGATCATGCACCAGCTGGGAGAAAGAAGGCCCTGGCTCAGACTCTTTCAAAATCTCTGCTAATGTTTGAAACATGTCAAAAATTCCAGTGTTCACTCGTCACCCCTGTAATTCCAGTTTGGCTTTGAATGCAGCCACTTTATCGGCCTAATTGAACACAGTTGTCATTCTCCCCTGAAGGGACAGATTGTCATTGAGCGGGTTGAATATGTCACACAAGTAAGCAAGTTTTGCGACCCATTCTGTGTCACTGAAATGTGCTGCCAGCGGTGACTGTTTTTCTAAAAGAAATCTCTGGAGCGGCTCTCACAACTCAAGAACTCTGGCCAGTGATCTACCTTTAGAAAAGCCATCTCACTTCTGTGTACAGGAGAAGACATGTGTACTCTGCATCTATCTCCTCACAGAGCTGCGTGAACAGACGTGAGTTAAGGGCATGTACTTTAATGTGGTTGATAATTTTAATCACATCCTGCAAAACGTTGTTAAGTTCAGGTGACATTTTTTGGCTAGCCAGTATTTCTTTATGGATGACTCACATTCAGAAGTGACCTCTTTGACCCGAGCAGTGAAACCACAAAGCCGTCCAGTCACGGCAGCCACTCCATCCATGCATATACCGACACAAAGTGACCAATTCAGTTTTCCTGATATGTAATCATTCAAAGACTTGAATAGTTCTGCAGCTGTGGTGTTGGTTGGCAACAAAAGTGCACATAATATATCCTCATGCATATCCTCCTGAAAAATATATCACACAAAAACAAGCATTGTTGCCTTGTTGTCAGCATTGGCAGACTTAACCTGGATTACATATCATGGTGACTCATTAATCCTCTCTAACAATTGTGCATCAATATCCTCTGCTATTTCATCAATTCGTCTAGTTATGGTGCTAGCCAAAAGAGGAACATGTGCCACCTTTTGAACTGCAGCCTCTCCTAAAAGTTCACGACCAATATCCTTAGCAGTAGGCAGAATCAACACTTCACCAATAGTAAAGGGCTCAGCTTTAGCAATGTGGTTAGCCATTATGAATGATGCTCTCAGTGCAGACACATTCGATGAAGAGGTGGCCTTCAATAATTGCTTCTGTTCTTCATGTTCACTTATTTTTCTTTTGAAAAACTCCCAAGGCTTGTCTTTTAATGCAGGGTGCTTGGTCTCCATGTGACGAAGCAGTTTTGAAGGTTTCATGGCTTCGTTGGATAGCCAGTTGCCACATATACAAAGCAGTCTTGGAGAATGTGAATCACCTGTTGCAATAAACCTGTAATATAAGTAGGAATCTTGGTATTTTCTTTTAAATGCAGCTTTCTTTTTGCTAGCAGTCTTAGAGTTTTCATCATTGGGTCTTTCCCCCTTTTCAAAGAAGCTCTCCAGCGATATTTGTTTTTTACTCATTTTGGCTAGGGTTAGCTTGTGGGCTTACCAAAACTGAGACAAGTGAGCAGTGTGGGAAAGAGGCATGAATGCAAGTGGTAAATAAAATAATGGGCAGGCCATGGGAAGACTAAAATAAGTGTCAGATTCTGACTTAAAGCCTGCCACCAGATGCAGCTTAATTGTCAATTGCCACTCACTGATAGAGTTTTGATATGAATCTGCAAGCAATTAATTTATTATGGTCTCTGTGCAGTCAAACCTCTCTGCTAATGATAATCTGTATTTGCAGCCACTCCCCAGCACTAGCATCACCATCTCAGCTCCACCTCAGATCATCAGGCGTTAGATTCTCATAAGGAGGGTGCAACCTACATCCTCTCATGCACAGTACACAGTAGGGTTAGTGCTCCTGTGAGAATCTAATGCCGCCACTGATCTGACAGGAGACGGAGCTCAGGCAGTAATGCCAGAGATGGGGAGAAGCTGTAAATACAAATGAAGCTTTGCTCGCCTGCCACTCACCTCCTGTTGTGCGGCCTGGTTCCTAACAGGCTGCGGACCGGCACCAGTCCATGACGGGGGGTTGGGGATCTCTGGCTTATCACATTTAAGTTTCTTTAATGGTTAATGTATTGTTCAAGTTTTTATTATTTTCATATAATTACAAACGTGATAGGATCCAGGGAAGGCAGTGGAGTGGCCAGAGTCAGTGGTGTGCTCACCCTTTTCTGTGGGGGTCAGCTGCAGGCGCCTGTGCAGTGACAGAGGCCAGTTGCAAAACACATGTGGTGTTGGGGGGCCAGGGCAAACAGCAAAGGCTGAAGCTGACTGTGGCCACACTGGAAGCTTTAGGGACCCTGCCTGTCAGTATGCACCAAGAGTATGTGGCTGTTGTTCATGCCATAGGCACATGTCAGCGAAGACTGGTGTCAAGAGTCAAGTTAAGGGTGTGCATATATACAAATGGAAAGGCTCCCTTTAGGTGAACACAGTAATGCAGGCTAATGATAGGACAAAGGGTCAAATCCAGGCCCATAGGCAGCTGTGTGGCACTGGCTGTGGTATGTACTTCTGTGACTGGAGGATCTCACCATGGGTACAGGGCAGTGGAAGCCAATGATGAGGCTTGGGGCATGCAGGTGCACATCTGGTGGGACTAGTTGTTGGTGAGTGCAGTGGTGCATGTCAGTGACAGGAGATAGGGCCAAATCTAGGCCCACAATCAGCTATCTGGGCCTTGGCTATCTGTGTGCACTTCCATGGCTACAGGATCTTAATGAGGGTGTGCATGTGGCAATGGAGGCTGGTGATGGGTGTCATGCTGGCTTGGTGCAAAGACACAGCTGGAGGGGACTTCTCTGAGCATGTGCATAGTGGTGGGAGTCAACTGTGGGGATCTAGGCTGGCATCTTGCTCTCTCACAGTTGTAGAGTCCTGGGCTGGCTGTCAGCAAAGGTTCTAGACTCCAGTGGGGGCAGAGAGGAAAAAGTGGGAAGGGTCTCAGGCAGCTGATGACAGCAAATGCAAATAACTGTGGGGCAAAAACTAGTGAAATCTGCAGGCAGTCCATAGTTGCTGTGATGGCCAGTGGTTCCTTTAGTGGCAAAAGTTGCTGAGGTTGTCTGCAGAGTGTCACAGGAAACCATGGTCACTCCCACTGCAAAGCTGATATTGGTAGCTCCTGTTTTTCTCCTTTGTTCCTAGTTTTTTCTGTATGTCTCAGTTTTTCTCCTCTCTGGGTGGGATGAAACCAAAGCATTTCCTTTGTGTGGTGTCCCAAAAGACTGAGGAAGCTGGTCACTCACCCTGCTCAAGTTTTTTTGTTCCACTGTGTTGCTAAAGTTTCTTAAATGGACACCAGAGCTCTTGCAGAGCTGTTTTCATTTCATGGATAGTTGTCTAATTGTTGATCTTTGTCAGGGGACAGAATCTGGGGTTTCCTACTCCACAATCTTGGTGATGTCACCCTAATAGGTAGCTTTTTATCAGATCATCAAGTTATAGATAATTTCTAGTCTATACAAACTACTTAGGAAAATAAAGAAGTACAATAATTATTTTGTGAAACAAGTACAAAAATTCATCAAGCAGTATATAAGAAAAAAAGTATAAACCAATCTCATATATGAACATAAAATTTAAAATCCTCACTAAATACTAGCAAATGGAATTCAGCTTTGTGTCTATTTACACATGTACATCTATCTATCTATGTATCTATCTGTATCTATCTATCTATCTATATCTATCTATCTATCTATCTATCTATCTATCAAAACATCTTAAGTGTGTTTGGTTAACATAATGATAAGCTACTATAAGAAAGAAATCCCAAATGTGGGCTTAAATATGGAAGGTCATATGCCTTTCACAGGGGGAGTGGTCTTTTTTATCAAGTGGGTAAAATCCATTCGTTATTTAGGGAACTATGTTCTCTCCCTCTTCTTGTTCAACCACCCCACAGGGCACTGGTGCATGGACTAGTGGAATCAGCATCCCCAGGAGCTTGTCAGAAATGTAAATTCTCAGGCCTCACCCTGGATGTATTGAATTTCATATATTGGTGGGGCCAGACTTGCTTTAATTTCTCCTGGTGATTCTGCCACTCACTAAAGTTTGAGAATTGAGGGGAAGAGCCTGCAACCTTCTTTTGTAAAAAGCCAGAGATTAAATATTTCAGGCTTTGTGTGGCAGATGTTTTGTGTCACAACTACTCAACTCTGCTGTTGTAAAATAAAAGTAGAGGTAGACAATACATAAACAAATGGGAATCATTGCATTCCAATAAAACTTTATTCACAAAAACAGCTGGAGAGTCATATCTGGCTTTTTGCCATAGCTGCTGAACCCTGTCCTAGGGTATTGTCCTCAGCTACATAGTCAAAAATGGGCTTTGTTCTTGCTTATTGGAAGGGACAAGAGAGAAGCTTCAAGAAAATTGCTTGGCTTTTAAATTGATTTGCATATTTCAAACATCACTTATGCTCCCACTTTGTTGACCTGAATTTTGTTACATAGATATACCTAACTGCAAATGAGACTGAGGAATGAATTCTCTAGTGTGAAGTCATGTACTAACTTATATCCTATTACTACAGAAGAAGGGGAAAACAGAATTTGTTGGAAAAGTAGCCAGGTCTGTCCTGATGGACAGTAGTAATCCCCCCACTCACCCCAGTCAGGAACTCCATGATGGTTTAATATTAGAAAATCTATTTATATCCACCATAGGGTATGACACATCAAAAAGCTCCAGGACACAGCCCATTCACAGTGTAAATAATGGGATAGTTTATGGCAATGGCACCATCCTAGGTTTGCATGAAGCGTGGTTTGCACAGACAAGTATGGTAACCCTGATCTTGGGTTAACAGATTAAATGTGAAAACCCATAGGATCATCTCAATTTCTCAGTGCAGAAAAAGCATTTAATAGAGTTCAACATTTATTCATGATAAAAACTCACATTGGATTTGGAAGAGAACAGAATTTCCTTAACTTGATAAAAGATACAGTTCAGATATCTACAGAAAACATCAGATTAGGTTGTGAAAGTAAAGGAAGCATTATCATTAAATTCAGTAATGACAAGAATGCCCATTATCAGTATCTCTACTAAACTTTGGAACTGGATGCTTTAACCAATGATAAGAGAAAACAATAAGATAAAAAATTAGAAAGAAAGAGGTAAAAATACACTTACATCCAGAAAATGTGGATTGACTAAAAGAAAATCTACAAACTGTTAGAATTCGTATAAAATTATACTAAGCTCACTAGATAAAATATAATTATAAATAATAAATAAATTCCTACTAACCAGACATAACTTCTTATAAAATGCAATACAAAAAATATATCCCGGGCTTCCCTGGTGGCGCAGTGGTTGAGAGTCCACCTGCCAATGTAGGGGACACGGGTTTGTGCCTCGGTCCGGGAAGATCCCACATACCACGGAGCGGCTAGGCCCATGAGCCATGGCCGCTGAGCCTGCACATCCGGAGCTTGTGCTCCGCAATGGGAGAGGCCACAACAGTGAGAGGCCCACGTACTGCAAAAACAACAACAACAACAACAGCAAATATATCCCATTCACAATTCATACCACTATGGAAAAATTACAAAATACCAGCATGGGCTACAAAAGAAGACATGAACAATAGAGAGATACATAAAGATTTCCATTTGTCTCCAAGCAATCAATAAATACATCTCCCATAAGAGTACCAACTTTCTTTTTAGTGAAACTGTACAAGCTGCTTTTCAAATTTATGTGGAGTGGCTAGGTAATTTTTAAGGACAAATAGGAGTCTTTTCTCACCAGTTTTTACCCTTTATTATAGTGGCTACAAAAGTAAAACAGTGTTACAGAAATAGTGTATAAAGCAATGGAGTAGAATGGAGAATTCAGAAAACAGGTTCACCTATGTATGAAAATTTGATCAATGATAGAGTTGGTATTATAAATAAATGGTGAAGAGGGACAGTTCAAGATGGCGGTGTAAGAAGAGACTGAACTTACTTCCTCCCACAGATACAACAGATATACAACTACATGTGGATCAGTTCCCTCCGAAAAGAACCTGAGAAATAGCTGAACACCTGCTCCACAGCAAAAGAGGAAAAGGACTGCATGGAAATGGGTAGGAGAAGCAGAGACATGCTCTTGACAAAATCCTTACCACAGGCACGGTGGCACACAATAGGGGAGAATCTCACCACATGGATGTTTTTTCTGCAGTAGTGATGGGTTGGCACCCCACATTAGACACCCCATCCCCTGGGATCTACTCCAGAAATGAGCCACCAGAATGCCTGGCTTAGAAAACCAATGGGGCTGACATCCAAGAGTCCCAGACTATGTAGGAAACTGAGACTATCTTCTTAAAGGGCTCATGTGCAGCCTCACTCATCCCAAGACCCAGCAATATAACAGCAGTTCAAAAAGTACTCAGTCTGTATGTGAAGGGGAGTCATTTGTGAATCTAAAAGCATTGGCTGAAGGAGCAGAGAACAGTGGAAATGCTCTGCAGAGGCAGAGACATTGGCACATGCCATTGTTGCACTTCCCACCAAACTTGCTAGCATAGTCAGAGATAAGCAATCATGGCACTATCCTGTCACATTGCTGAAGCCAGAGAGTTATGAACATTGCAGCACTCCCCCACTCCCTGGATTGGGTGGGTGGGTACAAATGGTTGCAGTATTCTCCTGCTCCCTAGCTAAAGTCTGTGAGTGCAGGAGGTGGTGACACTCCACAACCCTCTGGCTGGGGCTGGGGAGTGCAAGTGGCTATGAAAATATCCCTCTCCCAGCCTAAAGCAAACTGGACAATCCCTTGCCCCTTGGCTGGGGCTGGTGAGCACAAACAGTTATGGCATTCTCCCACTCCTGACCTAAAGCCCACATGCACATATCCTCATGCTGAATTGCTGAAGCTTATGGGTACACACAGTCAAGTTACTTTCCCACTGCCTTCCTGAAGCAAGAGAGAAAGGCCTGCCCCCTACACTCTCCAGCAATCCAGCCAAAGCCCAAGGGCATGCACAATCCACACAGGGAACACCTCTTGATTGGCTGACCATGGTGTCCAAGGGGTTTGGTGTTCCTGAGCTCCACTGGATTGTAACAATTGGAAAGACCATTATTGGCAGGCCACGCCCCCCAGGGCACTGCAAATACAGCAGACTGAAACACAATACCACTTTTTTCTTGGGAAAAAAGCCTATTTATTTACCCTGGAGCTTTACCCTTAGGGATAGGCTATGGATATTAAACACTTCTAGAGGATAAGGAGGTACTCCTAGAGGATGTAAATAGTGAGACACCATTGGCCTCACTACAGCCTGATGAGACTACCCAGAAAGAAACTTATACACTATTCAGGAGTCCTGATTCTTGCCGCTGTCACCCAGGGGACACTTCCAGATCTCCTGGTCTGGAGGCCAGCAAGGATTATGACTGTAGCCCCATAGGACTGTATCTATCTGCATATTTTAAAGTCTTCTGTCTGAGGGTTTGGCATCCAATCAGGCTGAAACTTAGGTAAATGAGATTTGTCCCCTTGGAACACTGACAAATCTCAGCACACACTTAACAGGGGCACAAAAATAAATCAGGCATTAAAGATACACACAAGGATTCAAGAGACAACTGAGATCCAGGGCCAGGCTGAAAAAGAAGTATCATCACCTGCACAAGGCCACTTTTTCCTGAGAGAGGTAGCAGTTTTGCCTAATACATAGAAACAAACCCAGAGAGCCAAAAATATAAGGAAATAGAAAAATATGTTCCAAATGAAAGAACAAGATAAAACCTCATAAAAATAACTTCAGGATATGGAGATAAGTAATCTATCTGATAAAAAATTCAAAGTAGTAGTCATAAAACTGCTCACTGAACTTGGGAGAAGAATGATGAAAACAGTGAGAATTTCAACAAAGAGAAAATTTAAGACAGAACAAATCAGTGATAAAGGATATGATATCTGAAATGAAAAATACAGGAGAGGGAATCAACAACAGCTTAGATGATACAGAAAAATGGATCAGTGATCTGGAAGACAGAATAGTGGAAATCACCCAATCAGAACAACAAAAGAAAAACAAATTTAAAAAATAAGGATAGTTTAAGGGATCTGTGGGACAACATCAAGCATACTAACATTCACATTACAGGGGTCCCAGAAGGAGAAAAAAGAAGAAAAAAAGGAGCAGAAAGCTTCTTTAAAGAAATAATGGCTGAAAAATTTATTAATCTGGGTAAGGAAAAATAAATCCAGGTCCAGGAAGCACAGAGAGTCCCAAACAAGATGAACCCAAAGAGATCAATACCAAGACACATTATAATTAAAATGTGAAAAGTTAAAGAAAAGTTTCTAAAATCAGCAAGAGAAAAACAGCTAGTTACATTTAAGGAACCCCCCATAAGGCTCAGTGGATTTTTTTAGCAGACATTTTGCAGACCAGAAAGGAGTGGTGTAATATTTTCAAAAATGTTGAAAGGATAAAAAACTGCATCAAGAATACTCTATCTGGCAAGGTTATCAACTGAAGGAGTTGAAGGAGAGATAAAGATTTTCCTACATAAGCAAACACTGAGAGAGTTTATATCCACTAAAAAGTCCTTACAAGAAATGTAAAAGGACTTCTTTAAGTGGAAGAGGATCAACCACTTGTAAAGCTAGTATGAAGTTTACCGGACAAAAGTAGTAAAAACAACTGTAAGTACAATAAATAGTTAGGGGATACACAAAGTAAAAAGACGTAAACTATGACACAAAAACATAAAACATGGGGTGATGGGTAAAAATATAGTGCTTGTAAATGCACTTGAACTTAAGAGACTATCAACTTAGAATAGACTGATTTATGTAGATTGTCATATATGAACCTCATGATAACCACAAACCAAAAACCTATAATAAAGAGACAAAAAAATAAAGAAGAAGGAATTGAATTAACACTGAAGAAAACCATCAAACCACAGGGGAAGAAAATAAGAGAA
Organism: Orcinus orca; assembly: GCF_937001465.1. Taxonomy (NCBI): domain Eukaryota; kingdom Metazoa; phylum Chordata; class Mammalia; order Artiodactyla; family Delphinidae; genus Orcinus; species Orcinus orca. The sequence continues at coordinate 72,308,807 of NC_064560.1, forward strand.
GATGAAAGGAGCAAAGAAGTACAAAAACAACCAGAAACAATTAACAAAGTGATAATAAGTACATACTTATTAATAATTACATTAAATGTAAATGGATTAAATTCTCCAATCAAAAGACATAGGATAACTGAATGGATTTAAAACAAACAAACAGAAAAATAAACAAAAGTAAGACCTATCTATATGATACTTATAAGAGACTCCCTTCAGATCTAAAGACACACACAAATTGCAAGTGAACGGATGAAAAAAGATAATCCATAGAAATGGAATTGAAAAGAAAGCTGAGGTAGCAATACTTATATTAGATAAAATAGACTTTAAAACAGAGACTGTAAAAAAAAAACATAAAAAGGGCATTGGTAATGATAAAGGAGTGAATCAAACAAGAGAATATAACATTTGTAAACATTTATGTATCCAACATAGGAGCACCTAAATATATAAAGCAAATATTAACAGACATAAAGGGAGAAATTGACAGTAATATAATAATAGTAGGGAAATTTAATACTCCACTTACATCAATATATAGATCATCCAGACAGAAAATCAATATGGAAATATTGGCCTCGAACAACACATTAGATGAGATTGAGAAACATGCAAAATATTCCAAATCATATCAAGTATTTTTTCTGACCCCAGTGGTGTAAAACTAAAAATGAAATACCATAAGAAAATCTAGCATCTATTTATGATATAAACTCTCCAAAAATCGAGTATAGAGGGAACATCTCGCAACATAGTAAAGGCCGTATATGACAAATGCATGACTAACATCATTCTCAATCGTGAAAAGCTGAAGGAACAAGACAAGAATGCCCACTCTTGCCACATTTATTCAATAAAATTTTGGAATTCCTAGCCACAGCAATCAGACAAAAAATAAATAAATGAAAGGCATCCAAATTGGAACAGAAGATATAAAACATTCACTATTTGTAGGTGACATAATACAATACATAGAAAACCTTAAATAATCCACCAAAAACCTATTAGAAATAATAAATGAATTAATTAAAGTTGCATGATACAAAATGAATATGCAGAATACTATTGCCTTTTTAGACACTAATAACAAAACATCAGAAAGAGAAATTAAGAAACAGTTCCATTGAAAATTGCATCAGGCGGGGGACCTTGAAGATGGTGGAAGAGTAAGACGCGGAGATCACCTTCCTCCCCACAGATACACCAGAAATACATCTACACGTGGAACAACTCCTACAGAACACCTACTGAAGGCTGGCAGACCTCAGACCTCCCAAAAGGCAAGAAACTCCCCACTTACCTGGGTAGGGCAAAAGAAAAAACAGAGACAAAAGAACAGGGACGAAACCTGCACCAGTGGGAGGGAGCTGTGAAGGAGGAAAAGTTTCCACACACTAGGAAGCCCCTTCGCGGGCGGAGACTGCGGGAGGCGGAGCGGGGAGCTTCGAAGCCGCGGAGGAGTGCACAGCAACAGGGGTGCAGAGGGCAAAGCGGGGAGATTCCCGCACAGAGGATCGGCGCCGACTGACACTCACCAGCCTGAGAGGCTTCTCTGCTCACCCGCTGGGGCGGGCGGGGCTGCGAGCTGAGGCTCAGGTTTCGGTCGGAGCACAGGGAGAGGACTGGGGTTGGCGGCTTGAACATAGCCTGAAGGGGTTAGTGCACCATGGCTAGCCGGGAGGGAGTCCGGGGAGAAGTCTGCAGCTACCGAAGAGGCAAGAGACTTTTTCTTCCCTCTTTGTTTCCTGGTGCGCGAGGAGAGGGGTTTAAGAGCGCTGCTTAAAGGAACTCCAGAGACGGGCGCGAGTCGCGGCTAAAAGCGCAAATCCCAGAGACGGGCGCGAGCCGAGGCTCAAAGCACGGACCCCAGAGACGGGCGGGAGACGCTAAGGCTGCTGCTGCTGCCACCAAGAAGCCTGTGTGCGAGCACAGGTCACTCTCCACACCCTCCTTCCGGGGAGCCTGTGCAGCCCGCCACTGCCAGGTTCCCGGGATCCAGGGACAACTTCCCCGGGAGAACGCACGGCAGGCCTCAGGCTGGTGCAACGTCATGCTGGCCTCTGCCACCGCAGGCCCGCCCCACACGCAGTGCCCCTCCCTCCCCCCCGGCCTGAGTGCGCCAGAGCCCCCGAATCAGCAGCTCCTTTAACCCCCATCCTGTCTGAGTGAAGAACAGACGCCCTCCGGCGACCTACACGCAGAGGCGGGGCCAAATCCAAAGCTGAGCCCCTGTGAGCTGTGAGAACAAAGAAGAGAAAGGGAAATCTCTCCCAGCACCCTCAGAAACAGCGGATTAAAGCTCCACAATCAACTTGATGTACCCTGCATCTGTGGAATGCATGAATAGACAACGAATCATCCCAAATTGAGGAGGTGGGCTTCGAGAGCAAGATCTATGATTTTTTCCCCTTTTCTTCTTTTTGTTAATGTGTATGTGTATGCTTCTGTGTGAGATCTTGTCTGTATAGCTTTGCTTCCACCATTCGTCCTAGGGTTCTATCCGTCCATGTTTCTTTTTAAAATTTTTTTTCTTAATAATTAATTTTAATAATTTTATTATACTTTACCTTCTTTCTTTCTTTCCTTCCTTCCTTCCCTCCTTTAGACAACGAATCATCCCAAATTGAGGAGGTGGTCTCTGAGAGCAAGGTTTATGATTTTTTTCCCCTTTACCTCTTTTTGTGAGGGTGTATGTGTATGCTTCTGTGTAAGATTTTGTCTGTATAGCTTTGCTTCCAACATTTGTCCTAAGGTTCTATCCGTCCTTTTTTTTTTTCTAAATAATTATTTTTTAATTCAATAACTTTATTATACTTTATTTAATTTTACTGTATCTTCTTTCTTTCTGTCTTTTTTCCTTCCTTCCCTCCTTCCTTCCTTCCTCCCTCCCTCCCTCCATCCTTTCTTTCCTTCTTGCCTTCTTTCCTTCTTTGCTTCTTTCTTTCTTTCTTTCTTTCTTCCTTCCTTCCTTACCTCATTTCTTTCTTTCTTTCTTCATACTTCTACAAATTCTCTCTACTTTTTCTCCATTTTATCCTGAGCCGTGTGGATGAAAGGCTCTTGGTGCTGCAGCCAGGAGTCAGGGCTCTGCCTCTGAGGTGGGAGAGCCAACTTCAGGACACTGGTCAACAAGAGACCTCCTAGCTCCACATAATATCAAATGGCGAAAATCTCCCAGAGACCTCCATCTTAACACCAGCACCCAGCTTCACTCAACAACCAGCAAGCTACAGTGCTGGACAACCGATGCCAAACAACTAGCAAAACAGGAACACAACCCCACCCATGAGCAGAGAGGCTGCCTAAAATCATAATAAGTCCACAGACACCCCAAAACACACCACCAGACGTGAACCTACCCACTAGAGAGACAAGATACAGCCTCATCCACCACAACACAGGCACTAGTCCCCTCCACCAGGAAGCCTACAAAACCCACTGAACCAACCTTAGCCACTGGAGACAGACATCAGAAACAGTGGGAACTACGAACCTGCAGCCTGCAAAAAGGAGACCCCAAACACAGTAAGATAAGCAAAATGAGAAGACAGAAAAACACACAGCAGATGAAGGAGCAAGATAAAAATGCACCAGACCTAACAAATGAAGAGGAAATAGGCAGTCTACCTGAAAAAGAACTCAGAATAATGATAGTAAGGATGATCCAAAATCTTGGAAATAGAATGGACAAAATGCAAGAAACAGTTAACAAGGACCTAGAAGAAATAAAGATGAAACAAGCAATGATGAACAACACAATAAATGAAATTAAAAGTACTCTAGATGGGATCAATAGCAGAATAACTGAGGCAGAAGAACGGATAAGTGACCTGGAAGATAAAATAGTGGAAATAACTATGGCAGAGCAGAATAAAGAAAAAAAGAATGAAAAGAACTGAGGACTGTCTCAGAGACCTGTGGGACAATATTAAATGCATCAACATTCAATGCACCAACATTCGAATTATAGCGTTCCAGAAGAAGAAGAGAAAAAGAAAGGGACTGAGAAAATATTTGAAGAGATTATAGTTGAAAACTTCCGTAATATGGGAAAAGAAATAGTTAATCAAGTCCAGGAAGCACAGAGAGTCCCATACAGGATAAATTCAAGGAGAAATATGCCAAGACACATATTAATCAAACTGTCAAAAATTAAATACAAAGAAAGCATATTAAAAGCAGCAAGGGAAAAACAACAAATAACACACAAAGAATCCCCATAAGGTTAACAGCTGATTGCTCAGCAGAAACTCTGCAAGCCAGAAGGGAGTGGTAGGACATACTCAAAGTGATGAAGGAGAAAATCCTGCAATCAAGATTACTCTACCCAGCAAGGATCTCATTCAGATTTGATGGAGAAATTAAAACCTTTACAGACAAGCAAAAGCTGAGAGAGTTCAGCACCACTAAACCAGCTTTACAACAAATGCTAAAGGAACTTCTCTACACAAGAAACACAAGAGAAGGAAAAGACCTATAATAACGAACCCAAAACAGTTTAGAAAATGGGAATAGGAACATACATATCGATAATTACCTTAAATGTAAATGGACTAAATGCTCCCACCAAAAGACACAGATTGGCTGAATGGATACAAAAACAAGACCCATATATATGCTGTCTACAAGAGACCCACTTCAGACCAAGAGACACATACAGACTGAAAGTAAGGGGATGGAAAAAGATATTCCATGCAAATGGAAACCAAAAGAAAGCTGGAGTAGCAATTCTCATATCAGACAAAATAGAATTTAAAATAAAGTCTATTAGAAGAGACAAAGAAGGACACTACATAATTATCAAGGGATTGATCCAAGAAGAAGATATAACAATTGTAAATATTTATGCACCCAACCTAGGAGCACCTCAATACATAAGGCAAATACTAACAGCCATAAAAGGGGAAATTGACAGTAACACATTCATAGTAGGGGAATTTAACAACCCACTTTCACCCATGGACAGATCATCAAAAATGAAAATAAATAAGAAAACACAAGCTTTAAATGATACGTTAAACAAGATGGACTTAATTGATATTTATAGGACACTCCAACCAAAAACAACAGAATACACATTTTTCTCAAGTGCTCATGGAACATTCTCCAGGATAGATCATATCTTGGGTCACAAATCAAGCCTTGGTAAATTTAAGAAAATTGAAATTGTATCAAGTATCTTTTCTGACCACAACGCCATGAGACTAGATATCCATTACAGGAAAAGATCTGTAAAAAATACAAACACATGGAGGCTAAACAATACACTACTTAATAATGAAGTGATCACTGAAGAAATCAAAGAGGAAATAAAAAAATATACCTAGAAACAAATGACGATGGAGACAAAACGATCCAAAATCTATGGGATGCAGCAAAAGCAGTTCTAAGAGAGAAGTTTATAGCAATGCAAGCCCACCTTAAGAAGCAGAAAACATCTCAAATAAGCAACCTAACCTTGCACCTCAAGCAATTAGAGAAAGAAGAACAAAAAAATCCCAAAGCTAGCAGAAGGAAATAAATCATAAAAATCAGATCAGAAATAAATGAAAAAGAAATGAAGGAAACAATAGCAAAGATCAATAAAACTAAAAGCTGGTTCTTTGAGAAGATAAACAAAATAGATAAACCACAAGCCAGACTCATCAAGAAAAAAAGGGGGAAGACTCAAATCAACAGAATTAGAAATGAAAAGGGAGAAGTAACAACTGACACTGCAGAAATAAAAAAGATCATGAGAGATTACTACAAGCAACTCTATGCGAATAAAATGGACAATCTGGAAGAAATGGACAAATTCTTAGAAATGCACAACCTGCCAAGACTGAATCAGGAAGAAATAGAAAATATGAACAGACCTATCACAAGCACTGAAATTGAAACTGTGGTTAAGAATCTTCCAACAAGCAAAAGCCCAGGACCAGATGGCTTCACAGGTGAATTCTATAAAACCTTTAGAGAAGAGCTAACACCTATCCTTCTCAAACTCTTCCAAAATACAGCAGAGGGAGGAACACTCCCAAATTCCTTCTACGAGGCCACCATCACCTTGATACCAAAACCAGACAAGGATGTCACAAAGAAAGAAAACTACAGGCCAATATCACTGATGAACATAGATGCAAAAATCCTCAATAAAAAACTAGCAAACAGAATCCAACAGCACATTAAAAGGATCATACACCATGATCAAGTGGGGTTTATTCCAGGAATGCAAGAATTCTTCAATATATGCAAATCTATCAATGTGATAAACCATATTAACACACTGAAGGAGAAAAACTATATGATCATCTCAATAGATGCAGAGAAAGCTTTTGACAAAATTCAACACCAAATTATGATAAAAACCCTGGAGAAAGTAGGCATAGAGGGAACTTTCCTCAACATAATAAAGGCCATATATGACAAGCCCACAGCCAACATCATCCTCAATGGTGAAAAACTGAAAGCATTTCCACTAAGATCAGGAACAAGACAAGGTTGCCCACTCTCACCACTCTTATTCAACATACTTTTGGAAGTTTTAGCCACAGCAATCAGAGAAGAAAAGGAAGTAAAAGGAATCCAAATTGGAAAAGGAGAAGTAAAGCTGTCACTGTTTGCAGATGACATGATACTCTACATAGAGAATCCTAAAGATGCTACCAGAAAACTACTAGAGCTAATCAGTGAATTTGGTAAAGTAGCAAGACACAAAATTAATGCATAGAAATCTCTGGCATTCCTATATACTAATGATGAAAAATCTGAAAGTGAAATCAAGAAAACACTCCCATTTAACATTGCAACAAAAAGAATAAAATATCTAGGAATAATCCTACCTAAGGAGACAAAAGACCTGTATGCAGAAAATTATAAGACACTGGTGAAAGTAATTAAAGATGATACAAATAGATGGAGAGATATACCATGTTCTTGGATTGGAAGCATCAACATTGTGAAAATGACTCTACTACCCAAAGCAATCTACAGATTCAATGAAATCCCTATCAAACTACCACTGGCATTTTTCACAGAACTAGAACAAAAAATTTTGGAATTTGTGTGGAAACAGAAAAGACCCCAAATAGCCAAAGCAATCTTGAGAACGAAAAATGGAGCTGGAGGAATCAGGCTCCCTGACTTCAGACTATACTACAAAGCTACAGTAATCAAGACAGTATGGTACTGGCACAAAAACAGAAAGATAGATCAATGGAACAGTATAGAAAGCCCAGAGATAAACCCACACACATATGGACACCTTATCTTTGATAAAGGAGGCAGGAATGTACCGTGGAGAAAGGACAGCCTCTTCAATAATGGTACTGGGAAAACTGGACAGATACATGTAAAAGTGTGAGATTAGATCACTCCCTAACACCATACACAAAAATAAGCTCAAAATGGATTAAAGACCTAAATGTAAGACCAGAAACTATCAAACTCTTAGAGGTAAACATAGGCAGAAATCTCTATGACATAAATCACAGCAAGATCCTTTCTGACCCACCTCCTAGAGAAATGGAAATAAAAACAAAAATAAACAAATGGGACCTAATGAAACTTCCAAGCTTTTGCACAGCAAAGGCAACCATAAACAAGACCAAAAGACAACCCTCAGAATGGGAGAAAATATTTGCAAATGAAGCAACTGACAAAGGATTAATTTCCAAAATTTACAAGCAGCTCATGCAGCTCAATAACAAAAAAACAAACAACCCAATCCAAAAATGGGCAGAAGAGCTAAATAGACATTTCTCCAAAGAAGATATACAGACTGCCAACAAACACATGAAAAAATGCTCAACATCGTTAATCATTAGAGAAATGCAAATCAAAACTACAATGAGATATCATCTCACACCAGTCAGCATGGCCATCATTAAAAAATCTAGAAACAATAAATGCTGGAGAGGGTGTGGAGAAAAGGGAACACTCTTGCAGTGCTGTTGGGAATGTGAATTGGTTCAGCCACTATGGAGAACAATATGGAGGTTCCTTAAAAATCTACAAATAGAACTACCATATGACCCAGCAATCCCACTACTGGGCATATACCCTGAGAAAACCAAAAGTCAAAAAGAGTCATGTACTAAAATGTTCATTGCAGCTCTATTTACAATAGCCTGGAGATGTAAACAACCTAAGTGCCCATTATCTGATGAATGGATAAAGAAGATGTGGCACATATACACAATGGAATATTACTTAGCCATAAAAACAAACGAAATTGAGTTATTTGTAATGAGGTGGATAGACCTAGAGTCTGTCATACAGAGTGAAGTAAGTCAGAAAGAAAAAGACAAATACCATATGCTAACACATATATATGGAATTTAAGAAAAGAATAGAAATGTCATGAAGAACCTAGGGGTAAGACAGGAATAAAGACACAGACCTACTGGAGAACGGACTTGAGGATATGGGGAGGGGGAAGGGTGAGCTGTGACAGGGCGAGAGAGAGTCATGGACATATATACACTACCAAACGTAAGGTAGATAGCTATTTGGAAGCAGCCACATGGCACAGGGATATCGGCTCAGTGCTTTGTGACCGCCTGGAGGGGTGAGATAGGCAGGGTTGGAGGGAGGGAGACACAAGAGGGAAGAGATATGGGAACATATGTTATATATAACTGATTCACTTTGTTTTAAAGCAGAAATTAACACACCATTGTAAAGCAATTATACCCCAATAAAGATGTTAAAAAAAATAATAAAATAAAATGAAATATAATTGCATCAAAAAGAATAAAATACTCAGGAATCAAATAACTGAGGAAGTTAAAGATCTGTCCCCTGAAAACTACAAAACATTGACGAAAGGGATTGAAGACAACACAAATAAATGGAACAATATACTGTGCTCACAGAATAATGTTATAATGCCCCCTACTACACAAAGCAATCTACAATTTCAATGCAATTCTTATTAAAAAAACAGAAATGGCATTTTTCTCAGAACTAGAAAAAAGTACAGTAAAATTTGTATGGAATGACAAAAGACCTGAAACAGACAAAATCTTGAGAAAGAAGAACCAAGTTGGAGGTATCATGTTCCCTGATTTAAGCTATTCTGTAAAGTTATAGTAATCAAAACAGTATCCTACTGACACAAAAAAAGACACATAGATCAATGGAACAGAATAGAAAGCCCAGAAATAAACCTTTGCATATATGCTTGATTAATTCATGAGAAAGAATGTAAGAATGTAAAACGGAGATAACACAGTATCTTCAATAAATGGTGTGGGGAAACCTGACTTGAACAGATACATGCAAAATAATGAAACTGGACCATTATTTTACATCATATATAAAAAATCAATTCAAAATCAATTAAAGACTTAAATGTAAGACCTGAAACCATAAAAACTCTTAAAAGTAAGCTCTTTGAAACTGGTCTCAGTGATATTTTTTGGACCTGTGTCTTCAGGCAAGGTCAACAAAAACAAAAGTAAACAAATGGAACTACATCAAACTAAAAAGCTTTTGCACAGAGAATGAAACCATCCATATCATGAAAAAGAAACCTACTGAATGAGAGAAGATATTTGCAAATCATACATCTGATAAGGCCTTAATATCAAAATTATATAAAGAATGTATACAATCTAATATGAAAAGAAAAAAAAACACACACAAAGGACCTGATTAAAAAATGGGCAGAAATCTTGAATAGACGTTTTTCCAAAGAAGACATACAAATGGCCAACAGGCCCATGAAAAGATGGCCAACAGGCACGTGAAAAGATGGTCAACATCACTAATCATCAGGGAAACACAAATCAAGGCCACAGTGAAATATCATTTCACACCTGTCAAAAGGGTGATTATCCTAAACAAAAACCAAAAAATAGACATTGGTGAGGATATGGAGAAAAGGCAAATCTCATGCAGTGTTGGTAGAAATGTAAATTGGTGCAGTCACTCTGGAAAGCAGTATGGAGGTTCCTCAAAAAATTAAAAATAGGACTCTCATTCAATCCAGCAATTCTACTTCTGAGTATTTATCCAAAGGAAACAGAGATACTAATTCAAAAGATAAATGCACCCCTATGTTCATTGCAGTATTATTTATAAGAGCACAGATAGGCAAACAACCTAAGTGTACATCAGTAGATGAATGGGTAAAGAATACGTGTCATACACACACACACACACACACACACACACACAGTGGAATATTATTCAAGTATAAAAAAAGAAATCTTGCCATTTGTGACAACATGGATTGACCTAGCTGCTATGCTAAGTCAGACAGAGAAACACAACTACTGTGTGATTTCACTTGCATGTGAGATCTAAAAACAAAACAGAAATAGACTCACAGATACAGAAAAAAAACCGGTGGTTGCCAGAGGAGACAGAGGTTGGGGAATGGGCATAATAGATGAAGGGGGTTAAGAGCTATAGACTTCTGGTTATAAAATAAATAAGTCATGGGGATATAAGATACAACATAGGGAATATAGTAACCTTATATAGTGACAGATTGTAACTAGACTTATTGTGATGACCATTTTGAAAGGTATATAAATATTGAATCACTATGATGCACACCTGAAACTAATACAATATTATATGTCAATCATACTCCAATAAAAATAATAAATAAATGGTGAAAAATGAATTATTTTAGGTCATTTTGTTACTCATAAAATATTGTATCTCTTCTATAATCCCTGTCTGTAGATTTAAAAAGCAAAGGTAGGAAGCAAAACTTTAAACATTAAAAAATTTTAGGAGTCTAACTTTATGATATTGGGGTATGAGAATAATTTATATAAGAATATGTAAATAATAAAGGATAATATAGATAACTTTATCCACAATGAAATACCCAAAATCCTACTTTTTCCAGAAAAACCCACAAAGTATTAGAAAAACATATACAAAGTTAAGAAGCATAATCTGCATCTCAAGAGAGCGCATATAGACATAACAATCAGGAATTGACAAAGAACTTCTAAAACTTAATAAGAAAAAGACAAGTATCTAAATAAACACTAGGTAAATACCTGATTATACGATTCACATAAAATAATACATACATGACCAATAACTATCAGAATACGTTTTAAAACTTACTAACAAATAGGAAAATGGAAAATAAAATTATGAGATATTTCACAGACTGAAATAATTTCAAAGTCTGTTAGTGACAAGACTTGGTGAGAAGATGGTGAAATAAGCTCAAAGATATCCAGCAAACATGTAAATTGCTACTACCAATTTCTAGAGCAATCTGATAATATCTACTGCAATTGAAGATGTACATACACCTTGATTTAATATTTCCAATTCTACTAGAAACTCCTTTATTTATGTGCAGGGAGACATATGCAAGAAAGTCTACTGCAGTATGATTATTATCAAAGAAAAATTGGAAAGTACCTAAATGTTTACCAAAGGCAAGTGGATATATAAATTATACCTATGAGAAGGAATACTACACTTGTTATAATTAGTGATTTAGAACTATATTTATTAATGCAGATTTTAAAAAAGAAACCATAATATTACACCAATAAAAGAAAAATAGTGTTGTGGATATTGTTGTATCATCCATAAAAAAGTCAATAATCATACAATGAAATAGTATATATATTTTATGGATATTGACATATGTAAATATGTAAAGCAGGCAAGGTTAAAGGACTTTCCTGAGGATTATAAACACAGAAATAAGGAGAGCAGCTAATATTGTAGGTAAGGGATAAAATGGTAATGTGTTTGGAAGGAAATAAAGTTGAACAGATTTCAACTTTATTTGAAATGTTTTATAACTTAACAAGATCAAAAACAAATGTAGTGAAATGTTAAAATGTGATAAGTTAAAAAGCTGGGAGGTGGATACAGAGATGTTCGTTTTATTAGTCTTATAACATTCTAATTGTTTTACGATATATTTAAAGTTTTCCTTCAGCATTTTGTTAAAACATATTTTTATATCCACTCTACCACCCCCCACATTTTCCATCCACTTTTAAATAAAATACAGGCTGTTCATTTCTGGAAAAAGTTAAAAACAACATCAATAACTCACTAAAAAGCAGCATTCAAATTTCTTTGTAATAGCACACATACAGTTTCTTCTCAGTTATGTCACGTAATTCCTTATTTTTTATATAACATTCTTGTTGCATATTGAAGGATTTCCCCCATTTGTTGATTCCAGAACTTTTGTCTTGATTGGTGTTTGTCATTTGGTCAAATATTCAAATTGGAATATTTTCTTATTTGCTTCAGTATCCTATGAATCAGAATATAACAGAGTCAAGTTTAGAGTACAAAACCAGCTCAATAAATATTTGTTTAATACTCTTTTTTTTTTTTTTAGATTCTATATATATGTGTTAGTATACGGTATTTGTTTTACTCTTTCTGTCTTGCTTCACTCTGTATGACAGACTCTAAGTCCATCCACCTCACTACAAATAGCTCAATTTTGTTTCTTTTTATGGCTAAGTAATATTCCATTGTATATATGTGCCACATCTTCTTCATCTATTCATCTGTCAATGGACACTTAGGTTGCTTCCATGTCCTGGCTATAGTAAATAGTGCTGCAGTGAATATTGTGGTACATGACTCTTTTTGAATTATGTTTTTCTCAGGGTATATGTCCAGTAGTGGGATTCCTGGGTCGTATGGTAGTTCTATTTTTAGTATTTTTAAGAAACCTCCATACTGTTCTCCATAGTGGCTGTATCAATTTACATTCCCACCAACAGTGCAAAAGGGTTCCCTTTTCTCCACACCCTCTCCAGCATTTATTGTTTGTAGATTTTTTGATGATGGTCATTCTGACTGGTGTGAGGTTGTAGTTTTGATTTGCATTTCTCTAATGATTAGTGATGTTGAGCATTCTTTCATGTGTTTGTTGGCTGTCTGTATATCTTCTTTGGAGAAATGTCTATTTAGGTCTTCTGCCCATTTTTGGATTGGGTTGTTTGTTTTTTTGATATTGAGTTGCATGAGCTGCTTGTAAATTTTGGAGATTAGTCCTTTGTCAGTTGCTTCATTTGCAAATATTTTCTCCCATTGGGGCAGGACAGGAATAATGATACAGATGTAGAGAATGGATTTGAGGACACGGAGAGGGGGAAGGGTAAGCTGGGACGAAGTGAGAGAGTGGCATGGACTAATATATACTACCAAATGTAAAATAGATAGCTAGTAGGAAGCAGCCGCATAGCACGGGGAGATCAGCTTGGTGCTTTGTGACCACCTAGAGGGGTGGGATGGGGGGGTGGGAGGGAGACGCAAGAGGGAGGAGATATGGGGATATAGGTATATGTATAGCTGATTCACTTTATTATAAAGCAGAAACTGACACACCATTGTAAAGCAATTATACTCCAATAAAGATGTTAAAAAGAAAAAACAACATTTGCGTAATACCTCATTGATTGAACATCTTAACCCAGTGATGAATTACATACATAATATGAATATTCATTTAAAACATTTGGCAGACTGAAAATTATGAAGAGCAAAAGTAAGATAATTTGTAATTCCATTACCCAGCTATAATTTCTCTTAATCCATTGATATAGTTATTGTCACACATTCCAATAGATAGTAAATAAAAATGCAGGATTCCCAGTTAAATTTAATTTCAGATATGTAATGATTACTTTTTCAATGTAAGTTAGCTCCATGCAATATTTAGGAACTACTTGTACTAAAAAAAGTATTTGTTGTGTATCTGTAACTCAAATTTAATTGTGAATCCTGTGTTTTCACAGAGTGCTTAAGTTGATTCTGAAATTCTGGCTTCCCTCAAGGCCTCTGCCCAAGTACCTAGACTAGTTTAACATCGAGACTGGCGGCTAATAGACCTTGAAATTGCCTAGTTCATGTAGCTGGAACTGAAACTCCCACATAGAGTTAAATTGTTTTAGAAAAGAATCTGTGGAAAAACCAGTGTAAATTCATGAACATTCTTGGAGAAAATAAAAATCTCAGTAATTTTCCTGATAAATATGAAAGACATACATTTTTTTTCTGCTGCATAGATTGGGACATATGATCTCAAAATTTTTAAATTTATACATAATTTTTAACCATTGGAAACTGAGAATGTAAAACCAGTTTTACATCTTTCCCAACTAACAAGGTCTAAGGATGAAGTACTTGTTGGTTGGCCGCTTTCACAGTCTCTGATCTCAGTGTCCCCATGAAGACCTTGCTCAACCAAGCATGGGCAACTGATAGCTTCAGGTGTCAACTTTCACCATGCTCCTCGGTGAGGAAAGTGGCTCTCCTCAGCTTTCTGTCACACATCATCACTGAAACTTGGAAAAAGAACTATTTGTACTCAGTATCAACAAAATGGAAGTAATTTCTCAAATTCTCACTTCTATCCCAAGCCGTCTCTTCATAGGAACACAGAAGCAGTCTGTCAGGCTGAGGTACAGAGGAGAAAAATGTGGAAAAGGGCAAACACCATGTCATCACTTACATATGCATACTTTCCTCATTCATTACCCTCACCCTGAAAACACATGTATACCACAACCTTTCTCCCTTCCCCTTCAATAAAAAATAGAAGGCCCTTAGATTTTTGGAGGAAGAAGATCCACTTTACTAAAGTAGCCAAATTATATTTCAGCTGAACCAGGGTATCCAATACTCATATGATATTTATTTTTCCAAAAACATGGCTGGTATTGGTGAAGATGGAAAAAGTGATAGGATCTCCTGATTCACCAAGTCTTCATTTACTTGATATTGCAGTCTTATCAAGATGGCAGAAATTTTATCCTGAAAACTAGAACTAATGTGGGAGAAAACAAACAAGAGTAAATAAAGTGAACTTCAAAGGAGGGAGCATGGTCTGGAGAGAGGAATCACACTGTCATCACATCACACTGATCCTAGATCAGTGTCAACTCATCAGACAGTTTCCTCTCTAGTTGCCCAAACAACACACAACAGAATCTCTGCTGATACTTCTCATCCCTGTACTCACAACTTGCAGGAACTGAAATGGCTCCTTCCTTTAGGATGATTAGGTGGGCAATAGCGAATATTATAGAGAAGCATGACTGGGTACAAGCCTGTGAAAATTTCCCATAACCTTTTATTGAGATTTGATTGCAGAATATCTTGCCTTACATGGACAGTAAGGATAATTCACTAGTGTGATTTCATTACCCAGAAAACATCTTCAACAAACATACCACCATCTTTCATTCATGAGACTCTTGGGGAAAATGCAAATACACTGCTACAGGGAAATATAATATCTTACAAGCTGAGTATCGCTCATCTTTCATTCTGTTCCACCATTGTATAGCTCTATGATCTGCCTCTAATATAAATTTTTTCCCCAGGAAAATACTTTAGTACCTTAAACTGTCCAAAACCCATTTGATGTCTAGACATTCTTTTTCAATCATCAAATAACGAGTCTCTGGGGAAAGACTTTTCCTACTGATGTGCTCAATAGATTGTTCTTGACTAGCTGGTTTCTGTACCAGCTGTGCTCTCCATCTCACCTGCACTTTAAAAGATTTCTCAAAGTCACATCTAATTAACACTGGCTCTGAGTATAAAAAGGCTTTGTTATGATTTCTTATACTCAATGCAGGTAAATTTTTTAGATCTTTCCAATCTATTAAATACATTGTAAAAATGGCAAAGCCTAATATCTAAAATATGCATATTACTTAAACTTTTTAAGTGTCTCTTTGCCATTTTTTTGGGGGGGGAGGGATATTTTTCACTACTTACTTGCAGTTCATGCTGTTTGTAACCAGCTCTCCCCTTTTCAAAAATCACATACTTCTTACAATGTGAATTTTCATCACAGAAAAACATATTTTTAAATCCCTCAGAATCCAATATTAAGGTACCAGATTATATCAGCTGTTTAATATTTTTCTCAGAATCCTTTTTGAAGTGTTGTATTTATGTACCTGAAAATGTCATTATAGTTTTGAAGAAAACTCTATAGATGTTTGAATTTGAATAGGTTTCTGAGCAAAACAAAAGCTTGAGGAAATGAAATGGGAAAAAAACAACTTAAAATCTTCCTATAAGGAACTTTTTATTCAATTGATCATATGAATAAACCTGGATACCTTATCTTATTAACTATTCCTCATTAACCAGATCTTCAAACCTGTCATTCACATGCTGCCCTAGTTATCTTCCTAAAATCTAAGTCAGTTGACATTTCTTCCATTCCTCATAGTCTTCAGGGCCTGGGCAGCCTGAAGTATAAAGTTGAGATACATTAAAATGACATTCAAGACCTTCTGTAATCAAGACTCATAACCTTCTGGCTTCATAGCCTGCCAAATTTTATCAATTTCACTGCTTACACTCTGTATTCTCACTGTATAGAAGGCACATTCATAACTCTGTGCCTGTCCTCATGGTGTTTCTAAAATTCCCATGTGCAAATGCCACTGATTGATGGAGTCTTCTGGTTGCTGTGCTCACAATCTGTTCTTCCTTATTCTGCTTCAACTGTAAGATGTGTGATATTTTTTGAGACAGATTTTAACTTCTGTTTTAGTTATTGATTTGTGGTTTCCTCATTGCAAACTAAATTGTCTGAGAAAAATTAGTTTCTTAGTCAGCTTCACATTCTGCCTGTATCACATACAGTGCCATTCAGATAAAAGGTCCTCAATGCATATTTGTTGAATGATTCAGAAATGACACTACTTACTTAATTGGATGTCTTATTGGAATCATCATTATTTTCAAGAGTGTTATTTTCTATTTTCATGTCTATGTTCTTTCTTTCTTCATGTCAAAGAATCCCGAATAATGAACTGTTCAGTTATCAGGAAAGCTATGTGAATTTTATTGGGTCTGACCAAAACTGGGAGGCATTCAGATAATGACTGGAGCACAGAGATGGGTCCAACAGATGGGAAAGAGTGTAAGATAAATGTTAATTGTGGTCTCCATATCAACAGGTATGAGAAGGTGAAAGTGTCCTTCAATTTTTGAGAAACTGAGAGGCTAGCTGGCCACCTTAGGTTACTTCAAAAAGACTAATTCTCATAATCTACCTTCCTTTTTCTAAGACCAAATCCCAACCTTACCACTCAGGACTATGACTGATAAGGGTTATGACTGACCCTTTCAAAGTGTCACAATCTCCTTCCCATCAGTGAAATCAGTGAGCCCATCCCAGTCCATTAAACAGAGAGCAGTTAGTCTGCTGAGCCTACTGTGGAGCATCTCCACCCACTGGCAATGCTCACCATGAAATGGAGAGGATGTGATGACTGGCCAATGATCCTAGAACAGCTTTCAGCATAGTCTGTCTGCAGTTCCCACCCCCACCCCACCAAAACAAACAAATAAACAAACAAACAAAAAAACACCTATGTGTTTATAATTAGTCCAGCTTTCCCTTCTCACCTGAGAAGACTTAATATTAGCAGGCTTTTTTTTTTTTTTTTCATTCTCTTTAGCAGGTAGACCTAGATTGAATGAAAGAAGTTGGTGAGAAGATGAGAAAATGAATTCACAGCTACTAAGTGTATAGATCTAGATGTGGGATCTAGTTCATAAGCTGTGTAAATGTCCAACTTTTAGAGATTAGTACAAACTCTTGCCAAAATTTGGTATTTTCAGACTTTTAAACGTATGCCAATAAAGTGAATATAGTCATCCCTTGCTCTCCACTGTGTATTGATTCCAGGATCCCCCTCAGATACCAAAAGTTTCGTATGCTAAATCCCTTAAATAAAATTGCACAGTATTTGCAAATAACCAACACACATTCTCTCCTATACTTTAAATAATCTCTAGCTTACTTATAATACTTGTTACATTGTAAATGCTAGGTAAATAGTTGCCAGGCATAGCAAATTCAAATGATGCTTTATGGAGCTTTCCAGAATTTATTTTTCCAAATATTTTTCATCTGCTGTTGGTTGATTTCACTGATGCAGAGCCTGTGGATATGGAGATCTTACTGTAAATTGCTATTTCATTATTTTTATTATGGATTTAATTTGTTTATCTCTAATTACTAATGAATCTGAGTATGAAATAGATGTTCATGTCCTTTGCCCTTTGTTTTTAGGGAATATATATATATATACATATATATATAATATTCAGTATAATATGTCATTTAAATGTATAAATAAATACTTGTATTTAAATAAATTTATTAAATATTTAAATAAATATATATACAAATACACATTATATTGTATAATACATGATGTTTTTCCTTTGAAATTTGCTCATACTTTTAAATACCTTATGACAGGGTAATATTTTCCATGTTTTATATATGATTGCATATTTTTAACATTTTCAAACATGTTTGACATGTTAATTAAAAGATTGTCCTTCTAAATATTTTATGTCCTTAATACATTTTTCATTTGTTTTAACTATCAATTATTGTGGGTGGTATATTAGAGTTACCCATCACTATGTTAATATAAATTCTCACTATAATTCTGTCATTTTTCCTATCATAACCTAAAGTATATACAACTATATATATAACATATACACATGACTAGATAGTTTGGTTCATATCTGTATTTTCTTATTGAAAATATTATTTTAGTATTGTTACTACTTCTTTTTTTTATCGTTAGTGATATCTTTCTCTTAAAGTCCAATTTTCTGATTTTAATATATCCCACCTGCTGATTTTTGGCTTCTACTTACCTGTTTTATCTGTTTCAATCCTTAACTTTTATGCTTTCTGTGTTCTTATTTTTATTTTTAAATCTACTTTGACAGTGTGTAATTTTTAAAGAAAAAGTTCATTACTACTGATTATTTGGATTTATTCTGTGCTTTAAATTTGTATCTCCTCTCCATTGTTACACTTTTATCTCCTTTCTTGCAATTTTCCAAATCCATATGTATATTTTCTTTTTATTTTTATTGCATCTTCCCCTGCCCGCAGGGGTTTAGATATTATAAATCTTACTTCCTTTTCTTAGTGGTTCTGTTGTAGGTTTTAACCTGCAAACTTCATGTAAGAAAGACCAAGGAAGTATTATCAGCCTCCTCAACAAATGACTTGGGATATTTTAACTCCAATCACCTCTCTCTCTCCTTACTTACAATATCTGTTCATAACTTTCGTTAACACACAAATTAGGCACTTTATCATTATAAGTTGAATAGTAATTTAAAAGACTTATGCAATGTTAAGTATTCAATTACCATTCCCTTTTCATCTCCGAATGTCCTTTACAGCTTACTTTGTTTCTTCTTGATACATTTCTTTAGGAATTCCATCTTTTGGTGGAAAACACTTCCAGTTTCTGTCTTCTTGAAAAATTGCTTCACTAGAGTTAACAATTTTAAATTACAGGTGATTACTCCCAGGCTTCTATAATATAATTTTTCATTCTTCAATATTTCATTTTTGCTGTTGGGAATTTGTCAGCAAAAATATCATTTCTTTGAAGGTAAGTTATTTTATATTTTTTCTCTCTGTTATTAAATTCACTTTTTTTTCTGTAGGATTCTGTAGTTTTACTACAATGTATCTGGGTGTGGATTTTTTTTATCTTGCTTGGGACTCACTGGGATTCAATAATCTGAGGATTCATGTGTTTGAAAAATTACAGGAAACTTTCAGACATGATTTCTTCAGGTACTATTTTCTTTCTCTTATTCTCTAAATTTTCTCCTTCTAGAAGTATAATTAGACATGTATTTTTGATTAGACATATATTTGGTTAAACTCTCCTCTCCATATCTATCTAACCTCACTTTCATATTTTCTGTCTCTCTGGACATTATCACTAATAATTCTTCAGATTAATCTTTCAGGTCAGCAATTCTCTCCTTTATTGTGTCTAAACTAATATGTAAACAAGTCACTAATTTTCTAATTGAAATTATTATATTTGTCATTTTTGGAATTTTTTTTAATTTGGTCATGTTTGGTAGCTATTTGCTCCAAATTCATTTTTTTCCCTTGTTTTTCAAATGTACTTGTTTTTAGTTATATATCCAATAATTATAATAATTGAAGTTATTACAGATCTAATTTTGTTCTTGGTTGTTTCTGCTGACTCCCACTTATGGTGTCTTATTTTCTTTTTTATATTGAGTTTTTATTATGAGTTTGTGTTTTGTTGAACAAACTATATAAATTTTTTGACACCTGCTTTGAGGATGCTTTCCACCAGGGAAGATTTATTTTTTTCTGCCAGGTGTGCAAGGACACCAGAGATCTGGTTTGTTTTAAATTATAGCTCTATGTTTGCAATTTTTAAAGGCATGAAAAAAATTGTAAACCCAGTCCCCAGTCTTACATGAAGGCAGGCCATTTGTTATGTTGTTGATGTTGCTCTTTTCTTTTATCTTCCAACCAGAAGCAAGCCTCATTGTTTCGTAGACTGTCTTAAATGGTTGCTTTACCTAGTTTAATCTTTTTTTCTGAGAGTTCCATCTTTATGTAGGTTCTGTCCATCAGTAATTTTAGAATATTGTCTGTAGTCACTCCTTGCCACTGGTACTCAAGCACCTTTGTCTATCCTCAGGATAGCAAGTTGCTTTATTGATAGCTTTTCTCCTTAGTCTATGTTCCTTTCTCACTGATGACCTCGGATTTCCCTTATTTTCTTTCAGATATATCTAATCATTTAAATAACTTTTTTAAAATGTTTTATTAAATATTTAATGGATTTTTTTAAGTAGGGAGAGGTTGATATCAGTGTCTCTTAGATACTATTCTGTTCTAGAAATGGAAGTCTATTTTTTTTTCTGAAAGTAATGGAAGGAATACTAAACCTGAAAGTTTTCCTTAGGTGCTTTGATGCAGAAAAGATTTTAAAGAATTTGTTCAGAAGGACCAATTTTGTTAGGTCACAAAATTGTACAAATTCAATGGCACAATAGAATGTAGTTCCTCAACTGAAAAGTCTGAAATTTCAGTAGTTATAATCCAAAGAGAGAATTGTCTGCAGCTTGTATAGAAGTTTAGAGCTGGGTATAATGTGGATTGACATAAGAAGGGAAGGTTTACTTTTGGAGATAAAAATAAGGGATGGAGCTGGCAGAGGTAGTTTTCTTGGTCACATCTAACTTGGAGAGTGAGAGAAGCATGGCTGAAAGGGCAGGAATGGACTTTGAGTTGTGTCACCCAGACTTGTACTTGAATGACGTTGATGTTTTGATGAAAATTTTATTTATTTAAAAAAATTCCAGTGAAAAAAAATCCTTTTAGATTTTTTGTTTGTTTTGTTTAGGTTTTTTTTAATAAGAAAAGCCTGCACCAGACATTTCACAAGATTCAACTGCATGGAGTGAATAAGTTAGTCAGCGTCAAGAACTACTCCTGACATAAAAGTTCTCTATAGGAGTAGAAACAGCCTTTGAAGCACTCTACTTCACATTACCTCTCTCTTTAACTCAAAAAGCAGACAAGTATATGACTTTTTTGACAATTAAATATAATTATCCTCACAAAGAAAAAAATGTTTTTATATTTTCTATACTTCATTTGAGTGACTTATGAGCTTACCTGTTTCAGTGAGTGCATTTGATGAGAATTTTTTTTACCACTATATCATGTGCTTATGTAGTATGAAGCCAATTGTAAATGTAGAATTACTTTTTTTTTTTATGTTTTAAGAATTTATTTTTCTTCAGGATACATTTAAGTGATAAATTATTCATTGCAAATGGATATTTGGGGAGCTAAGTTCTAATTAGGAAACTTTTTACGGATTACTCCTCAATTAGTTGATTAGCATTAATAGTAGTATATTTAAATGATGCAGATTTAATGGTTTAATTTCACTAATGGGGTTAAAATAATAGATGTATCAATTTAAAGAACAAAAGGAATTTTGTTTCCAATAGTGGACGCTATTTCACTGGAGGAGGGGGCATTCAGTATTTGAACCCATTTGTTTCTCTGATTGATAAACCCATTGTGTTAGAACAAGTAAAATATTAGGTAGGCCTCACTCTAGAGGTTTATGCTGCTAGACACTGTTTCTGCCCACTCCCTGGAAGCCAAGTTTAAGGCATGGGAGATGTTGTTTTGTTAGGCTGTAAGCTCTGACTAGCTTTTTGTAGTTTAGGGAGTGTGGGAGGCAGAATTCCAAAGATGTTCTCCAAGATTCCATCCCCTGGTTATACAATCAAACGCTAATCTCAGTACTACTGTGAGGCACTTTGCAGATGGAATTAAGCTTACTAATCAATTGACCTTAAAGTATAGAGATTATCTTGGTTTATCTGGATGGGCTCAATGTAATCACATGAATCCTTAAAAACAGAAGAAGGCAAAAACGTCAGAATGATGAGGCAGGAAAGAAAGGCAGAGGCAAGGTGAGGTAGAAGAGGAGGTCAGAGAGATTCTAAGCATGAGAAGGACCTTACTTGCCGTTATTGGCTTTAATGATGTAGACAGGAAGCCATGAAGTAGAGAAGGGTTGTAGCCTTTAAGGAGCTGAGAATGACCCACATTATCGACTATCAAGAAAATGGGAACCTCAGTGCTGCAACAAACGGAACTGAATTCTGCCGACAAACTTAATGACATTGATAGCAGATTCATCCTCAAAACCTCCAGAAAGGAATGCAGCCCTGGTGACACCGTGATTTCCACCTTTTGAAACCCATAGCCGAGAACAGGTCAGCCATGCTGTGCCTAGCTTTCTGACCCACATAACTGTGGGTCAGATAAAAATAAATTTGTGTTGCTTTAAACTGCTTGTGTTTGTATAATTTACTATGCTGGCACTAGAAAACAAATACAAAAAGTAATGTAAAAGCATAGACACCGTTTATAAAGTACTTATGGCAGAGACAACAGTATTGGAAGGGGCAATGGCGTCAGTGTCCCCCGGGAACAGCGTCGAAGAATGGTGACCTACCTGTTTCATTCCTGGGCTTTAACTTTGCATGTCTTTCTGCTCCATAACCACTTTTGGTCCCTAACCATTTTCTACTGTCAGTTTTGCCACAAATTCATTCCAGTAAGTTTCTATTCTGCTTAAATTAGACAGAGTTGTTTTCTGTTGCTTCAGATCAAGAAATCTGAACTTTGATCAAGTTATTGGGAATAGAGAGTGGCTTATAAGCAATGGAAACCATGATTAACAATGGTATTCGGAATGGGTTACCTTAACTATTTGGAGCTAGTATAGTCTTCTAGGTTGGAAATATGGAAACACATGATATGTAATAGAATACCACAAGTGATGGCCTGTGGTCACCTAGAAAAGGCACTTCCTGAAAGACAAGTGTTTGAATGGCCATTTTGCCACTGCCATGAATGAAAGGCAAGAGCAAGCCCAGGTGGGTGCTGAAAGGTGATGACAAGCTAAAATCTTGAAAAACTTTGTTTAAGGCATCAATTAAAATCCAGAGACTTTCTTGATTTCATCTAAGGCTTCTATAGAGTGGAAGCTGCCAAGTTTAATGTTTGAGTTAAATTACAGTATCTACTGAATTCAAAGCTTCACTATATATTTTATGTCAAAGTTTGGAAAATGGTTAGAAAGGATTAGAACACTAAGAATTAAATTGAGGATATATGGGAAGATTCAGAGATCTTAAACCAGGGGTCCCCAACCCAGTCCTTGGCCTGTTAGGAACTGGACCACACAGCAGGAGGTGAGCGGTGGGGGAGCAAGCAAAGTTTCATCTGTTGCTCCGCATTGCTCCCCATCACTCCTCATCATTCACATTACCGCCTGAACCATCATTCCCCTTCCGTCGTGGAAAAATTGTCTTCCACAAAACCGGTCCCTGGTGCCAAAAATATTGGGGACTGCTGCCTTAAACTTCTCCTGGGGACCAGAAGAATCTCTCATCTCTTGTTTGGTCTCATGCTGACACGGAGATGAGGTAGCCATACCCTAAACTCAGTGTTTAATTTGCAGACACTGAATGATAATATCAGTTAAATTCAAAGCTTCACCAGATCTTAGATCAATAGGATAGTGATTGGAAAAAAATAGAATTTAAATGAGAAAATATGGGGAAAATTCAAAGGTTTTGCAAATCCCTTGGAAGCCCTCTTTCCCTGTTGACCAGACTTTCACTGTTGCATGAAGGCATTTTAAGTAACTCCCTTTCCTAAGTTTTTTACCTATAAGCAGATCATTCTTCTTAGCCATCTGTTGTGAGCATTGATTCCTAAACCCTTCTTACCTCCCTGAATGTAACAAACATTATATCCCAGAATACTTATGGAGAAAACTATAAAAGCAAACCTTCATGAGAATGCTTTTATGTTAAAAAAACATATATGGTTTTAATAATTCCTGTTGACCAAAATCTGTACAATATGTGTAGGAATGGATCTGAGCTTGTTCTTAAAATGAGGGAAGATCCTTACTTTTGATTTGATCAAGTTAATTGATATGATTTCAGGATGCTGGTTGGATTTCCTGGATTTTCATTATTTGCTTCAATAGATGCCTAAAATTTGAAACCTGGAACTCAAAGGTAACCTGAACTTAAAAGAAAGAAAACAGATGAAATGACAAAAATTTCCTTGGTATAATACATAGAAGAAGCCCCCATAACTTTGGTATTGGAAGATTGGGGTGCATTTACCATGTGTTACTATAAATCATTTCCTAACTATATCCCCTGAGAAAGACCAAAAGATACTTTCTTTACCAAGACTTTGAGAAAAATATTGTGTCATGAAAGTACCAAGATCTATGAAACGTGCTTATTGATAATTTGTTTAGGATTTAAGATGCTTATGAGAGGGATTGTACTAGAAATAGGTTTCTGGTTTCAGTGGGTAAGAGAATTACAGAGGAGCAGAGGCCAAGTAGTTGCATTTAATCTCCATGATAAAAAGGCCAGTATGGTAAACAAACCCTCAAGAGTCTTTGACCCTGGCTAATCATTTGGAGATTCCTTAGGACAAAGCCAATTCAAAGTTTCTAGAAGATTCCTAAGTGATATGCACAATACTTTGTGAATGTTGGGGGAGGGTGGAGCTTCATGTCTGATGAATTTTGGTCAAACTTGAGAAAACACAGTATAAATTTGTTATCGTAAACCCAGTCCCAATACCTGAATCAGTTGCTAGACCCAGTTCTCCTTGAAAGAAATAGAGGCAGATATCATCATGATTGGACCTTGTAATAATATCAAAGTATGTACCATGTTTCTTTCTCCAAGTCTTTCTCAAAGGAATATGGAGCCATTTATCACTGGGAAAATGAAAGTATCCAGACCTTTTGCAGATTAGTAAACACTAACTCAGTGCTAACACTATTGTTCACAAAAGTCCCAAATACCACCGTGGTTCATAAATATCAGATAATAAATAAATATTTGGCTCAATGGACTTCCAAATCATTCTATTTTTGAAATACAGCACACACACACACACCCCAGTACTAGCAAAATCTCCACTAGTTTTGATGAGCCATAAAGTGGTTTCCCCTGGAACTTCTTGTTCTTAATGAAATGTGGTAAATTAAAAAAAATTAAAACAGTAAATCCCTAGGGAAATCTTTTCCTCCAAAGTATGATTAGTGGTGCTATCAAAGACTTGAGAAATACAGGAGTGGTGATCCTAATATAACTCCACTTATGCCTCCAGTAGCAGAGGTGCAGAAAGTGAGGAACCTCAGACAATAAGCCTGAATTATCTCAAGTGAAATAGATTTGATTCTAAGGGTAACTGCTGTTCCAGATGTGATTTCTGTGCTGGAGAAACTCAGCACACTCACTGGCACTTGGAACTCATTTGTGGATTTGGTAATATTTTCCTCTCTCTACTAATAAATAGAAAGTATCAACAGAAGTTTGCCTAAACAAACAAGGACAGTGATATACCATAAGTGTCTTGTCTTTTCTTTTCAACCATGTCCAAATTAGTTTCCAGGGTCTTTGACTGTCTCATCATTCCCAAGGACATTTTGATGGTCTACTACATGGATAATTCCATATTAATAGCATCTGGAGAGAAAGAATTAACAGGTATCTTAAATACTTTGGCAAGATATATGTAGGCCATAGGTTTGAAGATAAATTTCACAAAAATACAAGGTCTCACCACTATCGTGAATTTTCTAGTGACCCACTGCTCTGGCTAATGGTTTGTCCATGTGGTCAGGGGATTAGAGGGGCAAGTTTGAAAAACTGTAGCAAGGGCATTTAGGGAGGAGGTATGTGTCTTTCAGAAAACTTATAGATTGTGAGGTTATTTTGGAATGTTTACCAAAGGTCACACTCACTGCAGAGGAGGCTCTTACTAATCAGTAGTGATTTTCTTGAAGTATCCTTCTCTTGCTCTGTTATGTATTTTAAGTGGCCATGGAACAAGGTTCCATGATGGCTCATGATGGCTTAAAAACATGCACCATTCAGGCTATGCCCACTCATGGATGTGCAAATTACCATCCACTATAAGTAACACTAAAATACAGATATATATTACATCAAAGAGGACCATCCAGGTGTCCGTAACAGGGTAATAACGTCAAAACCCTTCCAAGATAGGTTGTATCAGTTTTATTCACTGGCATAGATATTTAATATGGATTTGTATCCTTGCCCATCAAGCATCTTCAAGGAATACTATAAGGGTTCTTACTGCTCTAACATTGTTACAGATTTCCACATATTATTTCTTCTACTGTGGAAAGTACTTGAGAGGAAAAAAGGCAAAGGACTGATATGTTTTGAATCATTAGCCTTGTTATATTTGATATAACCCAGAAGTATCTTTCATTATAAAATCTTTGAATGGCCTATTGAAATCTCAGTTACTTAAAAAATTTTTGCTTCTCATTCCCATAAATTTGGAGTGTGCTGTTTTAGAGATATTAGGCCATAAAGGAAGCATATTTCCACCAGAACACAACATTTCCATTGCTATAGAAGCTCTTTTCATAACACTGTCATTTTCAGCTTCATATGACTCTAGAAAAAAAATGAAATGCTAGGCATTTTAGTATTGGTTGGCATAACTGATCCTGATTCTGAAGAAAAAATAGGGCTATTACTTTACAATGAAGAAGGAGAATTATGTGTGTAACCTATGTGATCTCTCAGGGCACCTTCTTATTTATGATAGTGTAGTTCAATGAAAGAAAAAAATCATAAACTAGAAAGACTGCCAAAGGCTTGGATGCAACAACAATAAAGGTTTAGGTAACTTGTTAGGTTAACAACCAAAAACAACCTACTTGGTCAGCTGGGGTGCTGGTTGAAGGCAGAGTATGCAGAATGAGTAATGAAGGAGAGAAGTCATAAACAGAGGCTCTGCTTTCATACACAGTTGTAGAAATGAGGGTAATAATGCCTACATGTCTGTTTTTGCCATATGATGAATATATTTACATACCTTAATCTCCAATTTATTTTTATTTTCCTTCATTATTGTATATGGTGTATGCTACTTAACATTTGGTTCATGAAAGCAGAATTTCAACATGGGATGGTGCCTGCATAACAGGAATGGGCATTAGTGGATTTTGAGCTGGAATGAAATAACTGATGAGACAGTACTTTGTCTCCCTTTGGTGAAAGAGTGAGTATGCTTATTGTTGCATGGTTGTGTGATGTTCTGAGTATCCTTTTTCTTTTCCTTTCTGGAAATCTAAGCATAGGAAGAAGTATTTACACAAATGACAAATGGTGATAGCCCTTTTTTATTCTCTTGTCTACTCAGCGTCTCTATGCCCTTTGTAGTTCGGACAATTTCCCCATTGCATTGGTTTGGTGGGACTCCATTTCAGAAACAAAAAGGACCATGCAATTCTCTTTTCTCGCTCCATAGTAGCTGGAGTGAGGTTTTGGTCCTAGGCTTAGCTAACTGGGAATATATATTGAAGGAGTAATGCAAAGATAAGGGGCATTTTAGAAATAATTTAATTTGGTTTCAGAAGTGTTGAAATCAGTGGTGGGAGTTTTGCAGTTCCAGAAGTGAACTACCAGAGATAATAGGGCCAGTGGAGCCAGAAGAGTTTTCTATCCAGAGCCTTTTTCCTGGGCCAAGCCCTGGTCTATGTTTTCTACTTGCCATCAGGCTCCATACAACACCCTGACTTCAAGACTTTGAGCTCTCTAATAGCCTTTGTGGTCGGGTTAACAGGATTGATTTCTGTGGACTCCAACTTCAGTAAGTACAACAATACTATTTGTGTTTTGTTAAAAATTGTATAGTTTTATATGTGTATGTGTGTATATAGTTATATATATGTATAGTTATATATATAGTTTTATATATACATTTATATTTATATATAACAAATTATCAAGTTATAGCTAAGTCATCATAATACTATTTTCATTTCTCTTTCCTTTCTTAAACCTGACACCCAATATTAATATTCATGAGAAGATAATGGCTAGATCATATTTTTCCTGTAACGGTATTCCTCCCCTGAATGGGGAGCTACTGTTTATTTAACTTAAGTATAAAATTCATTTTAATTTTACCTTTCACAGTCCAGTTCCTGATATTGATCACAAAGCACATGCCTGCACGTGACACTGTGTTAAGTGTGATGTAGACAGAATAAACAGACACAGGAACCCTCTCTCAAAGTCCGCTTGCAGCCCAAGAGAACCAGTGTGATTATAAATAAACATGAACATTCATAGTGTAGAACAGAGATGGGGGAAATTAATATTTTTATCTATTTATTTGATATGGTGTACAATGGCTGAGTGTCAGATTTGGGAGAGAAATCATGTTTTTATATGAGAAAAGAACATGGAAAATATGAGAGCTTTTTATTTTATTTTTTCCCAATAGTCAGTGTAATTATTCAACTTGGTGGTAAACTTTAAAGATTCAAAATGAGTTCTTTCTCTATTCATTAAGATAGAATCATGAATGTTTGGCATAGACAGCATATGTCTGTGCAGGACAATGTGCTATGTCTGACTGCTAATAAATCCCTCATGAAGTTGAGTCTTCTGTCTTTATGACATTTGAGCTCCTGGCATACTAATTTTATCTGACACAATACAGTCAGATCCTCCGGATGTGTCTTCATATTGATCAGTTTCATTTAAATAGTGGGTATTTGTTCCTTTAAGACAGTATCCTAGAAGTACCTGTTGGATGAGTAGTGGCGCAAAACATGCATTTATTTTTACATGGTTTAATAGATACAGTTTGAGTTCTGAATAATTAAATAATCTTTGATCTTATAAAATGTTTACAATTGGAAGTATTTTTACCAGAGATTAAGACTTCAGAAGGAAGTTGAAATATTATCATTTATGCTTAGTGTAAAATTTGAAAAAGATCAAAAATAGTTGACATTATGCCTGTTGAATCCCAATTAGTCACCTGATCTTTACAAAAAGTATCTAAAATAAATGTGCAAGGACTCTTCATTGCCTACAGACATCAATTCCTCCACACTTGCCCTTCTGCTGAGTACCCATTTGCTTCAAGAGAAACTGTGCCCTTCTCCAAGGCAAGAAAGAAAATGCTGATTGACATGGATTGACCTAGAGAATATCATGCTAAGTGAAGTAAGTCAGAGAAAGAAAAATATAATATCACTTATATGTGGAATCTAAAAATTAATACAAATGAATCTATATACAAAACAAAAATGGATTCACAGACATAAAAAACAAATTTATGGTTACCAAAGGGGAAGGGAGGGGGAGGATAAATTTGGAGTATGGGATTAACAGATACAAACTACTATACATAAAACAGGTTAGCAACAAGGATTTACTATGTAGCACAGGGAACTATATTCAATGTCTAGTGATAACCTGTAATGGAAAATAATCTGAGAAAAAAAATATAACTAAATCACTTTACTGTACACCCCAAACTAACATAATATTGTAAATCAACTATATTTCAATAAAAAAAGAAAATGCTGATTGGTTTGAGTTAGCCATAGTGGTTCTATTATTGTGTTGTCAGTAATTGGTTCAGAAGTGAGCTTGTGACACAGCTGTGGCCAGTGAGACTTAACTAGATATTCTGAGGAAGTTTCTCTTGTTGCTAAAATGGAAAGAAACACTGACTGCTTTTGGCAGTTTTCCTGTGAGTATATGATGCTTCAAACTGCTGCAGCCATACTGCAAACAAAACAAACAAAAAAAATTCATGAGGAGAGAGGCCAATATGTCAAGGTTTGCAGAGCAGGAAGACAAAAAGAACCTGGCTTATGGACTATATCATTAAGCTTGTGAATTATCCTTGCACTGCCCTATCCTTGGACAGATTATTATGTGACATATGAAAGTCATTATTACAATAAACCATCTTTTGTTATGTTTTCTATACTTGTAGGTAAAATGTTCTAGCTAATTTAATAAATGTTTTTATTACCAAAAGAAAACTAAAATTACTATTCAAGTATATGTAGATTAGAGTGACTCAGTTTTAGGGATAGCATTGATTTGACTCTCTTAGGGAAACAAATCCTCTAAAAAACTTTAGTACTTTATCACTGGTGTGTTGTTACACCATTGTTGAGAATCTCTGAGAATATGCTGGAGTGGATAAGGGGAACTCTACATTGTGCTCTAGTCTGTCATTGACTATGATGGCTTGGATATTGTTAGTATCATCAATATAAGTTGAAGTAATGAACCATGATACTTTCTGGACCTCAGCTTTCTATCAGTGAGATGAAATGATTATATGTTAGTTTATTAAAAATCCATTCCAGCTCTAAATTTATTTATTCTGTTTATTTCAAAATCATGATAATTTGATTGTTTCTTGTAAGAAATAATTTACAAAAGTTCCTAGAATCCTGGGAAATTTTATTTATTTATTTATTTATTTCCTTTTCTTTTTATGAGATGAATAGTTATGTACTTTGACACCAGCATTGACACAGGCACTGGGGATAAAACACTATACAACAAAAATGTGATCCATGCCCTTGCTGATCAATGGAAGAGAATCATTTACAAAACTACAAATATAAACATTTAGTGAGATCCACAGGGTCTGAGAATACATGCCCAGGGAAATTAACTTGAATCTGGGATTTTAGGGATATGTAGAACTTAACCCGTCTGAGGGGGCTTCAGGCTTAGAGAGAGTAGCAGTATGGATGAATGTACAGTGTAGAGTGAAGGTTGAATACATTTGAGAAACAGAAAAGATTCCAGTGGTATTGGGGCAGTGGGAGGAGATGTGTAATATGAAGTTGGGTAGAAAGGTAGGGACTGGTTTTAGAACACTGTTAAAAATTGTCTATTTTATCACTTTCCTTTGGAAAATGGTCATTGTCTTTTGGGGTAAAAGAGGAAAAGTTGGAGGGCTCCCTGCTTTTGTCTCTCCAGACATACATGCTCTTCTCTTGTGATCTTCTTTTTACTCCTGAACATGGCTCAACCACTCTTTGAACATAATATCTATCTTTGTGAAAGCTGCATTTTCAATATCTTCACTTCTAGTGCTAGGTGACCTTACAAATGAGGCTTACCAGTTCGGCAGAAGAAATCAAAGTGGAATGAAAAGGAATAGTTTAGGAATGGTCTGGCATCCAGATAAATATTTTCTAGGCAACTGAGTGCCCATCCCCTGTTTTTAGTGTGGTAGTCACTATACAATGATATAGAATAAACAAAGCAGATCCTAAGAGGAAGCATTATATTCATGTATTTTTTTAACACACTAAAAGGCAATCAATTAATTATTTACTCACACCCATACTAGGCAGTTATTGCCTGGCCTAGGAAATGAGATCAGTACAATCAAGAAGAAAACTCAAACACTCTCTTATACTAGCCATATTGACTTATTTTTATCCTAGATTAGCCCTCATTGAATTTGAATATAGTTCCTATCTACTTAAAAAATGAGTTGACTTGTATATAACTAACAAGTACCCACTGTATAGCACAGGGAACTCTACTCAATTCTCTGTAATGGCCTATATGGGAAAATAATCTAAAAAAGAGTGGATATATGTATATGCATAACTGATTCACTTTGCTGTACACCTGAAACTAGCACAACATTGTAAGTCAACTATACTCCAATAAAAATTTTTAAAAATGAGTTGACTAACATTTGGATGAAATGTAATTTTTCACATTATATTGATTTCAGATAACAACTCTTAAGATTCCAAGATTCTTTCCTTACTTAGATATTTTCTATAAATATTTTTTTCTTTATTTTAACAATTATTTTTGAAGTTTTATCATTTTTTTCTTGAGATTTCCTTTAGGGCTTCTAAGTGTTGGTCATTGAGTACTTCTCATTTTTTCCTTCAGTTTTGAGTTAACTTTTGCTAATTTCTTTCAGTTTGGGGCTTTTGTTGTCAATAGTTTCTACCTCAATAAAGGTAGAACAAGAAGATTTATCATTCTTAATATAAAGCACATGTGACTCAAGCCCTGGAATTCTCTTGTTCTCATTTTAACAGTGAATCATTGAGTGTGACATGTATCCCTGAAAGAGTGTGTTTTGATAAATATTAGTTCTGTGGCATGTACTGTGGTATATGTATATTTTACACCAGAGCTTCTGTATTTGTCAAGGAAAAAAATGGGACACAGGTCCAAGAGACTACAAAGTTAAGTGGAAAATGACAGAATAGAGCCAGGAATCTGAGCTGATTGTTGGCAGTATTACAGGAAAGGAAAGACAGAATCTTGGAGTTCCATGCTACCCAGGCAACCAGGACTGAGAGACCAAAATGCCAGAAAGAATTAAATGTGTTTAGGTGAGCTTGTTATTCTGTTCCACATTTCCCATGAAGGCATTTGCTGATTCATAACTAAGCCCAACACAAAGTAGCAGTTAAAAGTCTAGGAAATCAAGCAGAAATTATGGAAGTCTCATGAAGTTGAGAAGATAAAATTGGAAGCCAGGAACCTCAAGAAAGGGTGTCATGGTAAATAGTCCAGAATTCCAGTTAGGACCATCAGAGGGCTATGATTGAGAAGTAAGTTTTCATTTAATATAGTAGCCAAAAGCTATAATGTGGCCATGGAGCATGTAAAATGCACCCAGTCCAAATCGAAATACACTGTAAGTGCAAAATACAGAGCAGATATTGAAGCCTTACTACAAAAAAGAAGAATATGAAATATCCCATTAACAAACTTATATTGATAATGAGCTGAAGCAATAATAGTTTGGATATATTTGGCTAAATAAAGTAATAATAAAAGTTACTTTCTCCTTCTCCTTCCTACCATTTAAATGAGCCATTTAATGTTTGAAATGATATGTGTCTCATATTTCTTTTGAAATGCACTGTGTAAAGGTGAGTCAGAAAAAGACTAGACCTCATAAAGACTTAAAGCAAGGTTTTAATCTGATCACTTCTAGGCTAGATTTAAGATGATCTTCACTCTTGCTAACTACCTATCAAAAATCAAAAGAAAATACTTTCTGGAGGGAGATGGCTGCAGCCAAAACCTTAGGCAACTATGTAACATATATTTTAAATTGTCATTTAATCAACAATTTTCAAACATATTAAAAGGTAGAATTAAATGATTATAAGACAGCAGAAAAAAAGAAACATGATAGAAATAAACACATACACCATACTTCAGAAAATGATATTATCAGACATAGACTTTAAAATAAGTGTGATTAATATGTTTAAAAAATAGATGCCAAAATGTATAATTTAAGCAAATAATCTACAATGAAAAAATCAAAGGGAAAACATAGCACTGAAAAATAAAATAAGCAACATTAAGAATTGAATAAATGGGTTTAATAGCAGATTAGATACAGAAAAGACAATTCACTAGAAGAGAGCCATACTAAAGCATAAAGATTAAAAAAAAATACATAGGATAACACAAGCATATTTGTAATGCAATGAAAAATTAGAATATGCTTGCAATTTGAGTATCTTAAAGGAGGAGAGAGAATGGTCCAGAAGCCATATTTGAAGTCATACTGGACAATAATTTTCTAAAAGTGTTGAGAAACATCAAGCCTCAGATTTTAAGAAGAATTATAAGCATAGATCAGGATAAACACAAAGAAAGCTGCATGCTAGCACATCAGAGGTAAAATACTAAAAATTTTAGATTAAGACAAGGAAATACAGGAAGGAATGAAGAGCAACAAAAATAGATACTAATGGTAAAATATGTGTGTATATCTAAATGAACTTTAAATATACAAAATAATAATACATTATTTGAAGCATGTAAGGCCCTTGAACTCTCAAAGAAGTGATAAAGTTTAATTTATAGATTAATTTATATTAGCTTCTAAAACCAAGGATGAATGTAGTTATCTCTAGGCTAAAAAATGAAAGAAAAGTGAATATGTAAGTAACAAGCTAATAAAGGATAAAAATGCTTGATACATCCAAACAAAGAAAGAAGAAAGAAGAAAAATTAAAATATGTTGACAATTAGGAAAAATAATAAGAGGAGGAATTTAAATTTAAATATATTAATAGTAACAAACTATATTATGTATAAATAGATTACTTGTGTCAATGAAAAGATTGGATAAATCTTAAAGATGGTATACATTTTTACAAAGATTGGATAAAAAATGTGGATAAGGCTTCCCTGGTGGCGCAGTGGTTGAGAGTCCGCCTGCCGATGCAGGGGACACGGGTTTGTGCCCCGGTCCAGGAAGATCCCACATGCCGCAGAGTGGCTGGGCCCGTGAGCCATGGCCACTGAGCCTGCGCATCCAGAGCCTGTGCTCCACGACGGGAGAGGCCACAACAGTGAGAGGCCCGCATACCACAAAAAAAAAAAAAAAAAAAAGGATAATTATACATATATGAAATAAATATACATATATATGAAATATATAGATGATACATATGATGATATATATGTGTAGGATATATAAAATATAGATATAATCTATATCTATATAAATAATATCTATAGATAGATATAGATATAGATAATAATGCTTAGGAAATTAAAATAGAAAGTTTATGCCATGCAAAGACTAAACAAAAAAATTCAGATGTAGTGAATATAATAGCAGACAATGTAGATTCCAAGCAAAAATACTTTGTAATGATAAAATATTCAATCCAACAAGATGATAAAAATTCTAAATGTGTATGCACCTAAAATTATAGCCTCAAGAAAAAGAAATTCATAAAACTAAAAGGAGAAATAGACAATTTACAGTTAGCTTGTGATTTTAACCACCTTGTTCAGTAACTGATAGAAGAAACAGATTAAAATTACTTATATCTCATAGAGTATAGATGATTTCAATCACATGATTATCAAACTTGACCTTATTTACATACATAGAAATCTGAACTCAACAGCTTAAGACCATATGCTGAGCCATAAAGTAAGTCTTGACAAATTTCAAAGGATTGAAATCACAGAAAGTATATTCTCTAACCACAGAGTAATTATGCTAAAATCAATAGAAAATAAAGCAGCAGAAAAAGCTTTAATTTTTCCAATAGTCTTCTAAAGAATCCATAGGTCAAAGAATACATTAGAAAATATTTTCTGCTGAATGATGATCAAACTGCAAATTTTCAAGACATGTGGGATGCAACATAAACAATGCCTAGAGGGAAATGATAGTCTTGGAAGCATATATTAGAAAAGAAGAATGGCTGAAAATCAATGAGCTAAGTGTCTTCTGATGACATTAAAAACAGAAGTACAAATTAAACTCCCAAAAATGTAAAAGAAAGGAAACAATGAATAAGAGCAGACTTATACTCATAAAATTAAAAAAAAATACACTATATAGAAAATAATAAAGTTAAAACTCAATTTTTAAAGACTGCTAGGATAAAACATAAGACAAATGAACAAAATAAGGAATTGGGGGAAAAACAATATTATTA
Organism: Orcinus orca; assembly: GCF_937001465.1. Classification (NCBI taxonomy): domain Eukaryota; kingdom Metazoa; phylum Chordata; class Mammalia; order Artiodactyla; family Delphinidae; genus Orcinus; species Orcinus orca. Next base: position 72,344,509 of record NC_064560.1, read on the forward strand.
AGATATAATATTATGAATAATTTTATGTCAATGATTTTTTAAAATTATATTAAATGGACAAATTCCTAGTAAAATATAGCTTTCCAATCTGATACAAGAAGTATTACAAGCACTAATTATTTCTATATTTATTAACTATAGAAAGTTTAAAAATAAACTATGAATCTGTGGTGTTAATTATCAGGATATTGGTTATTTTTGTCTAGGAGGGTGGGATAGTAACTGGGAAGGGACTTGAGGAGAACTCCTGATTTATTTTGTTTGTTTTTTTTTTTTAACATCTTTATTGGGGTATAATTGCTTTACAATGGTGTGTTAGTTTCTGCTTTATAACAAAGTGAATCAGTTATACATATACATATGTTCCCATATCTCTTCCCTCTTCTATCTCCCTGCCTCCCACCCTCCTTATCCCACCCCTCCAGGCGGTCACAAAGCACTGAGCTGATCTCCCTGTGCTATGCGGCTTCTTCCCACTAGCTATCTACCTTACGTTTGGTATATGTGTCCATGCCTCTCTCTTGCTTTGTCACAGCTGAACTCCTGATTTATTAATAAAACTTCATTTTTTGATCTGAATGGACAATAATATATATTTTTAAAGTTTACATATACAATTATCCCCCCTTATCCACATGGGATACATTTTAAGACCCCCGGTGGATGCCAGAAACCACAGATAATACTGAACATTATATATGCTATGTTTATTTTTATACATACATACTTATGATAAAGTTTAATTTATCAATTAGGCACAGTAAGAGAGTAACAATGAATATTATATAATAGTAAAGGGGACAATCCATCAGGAAAACAGTTATTAGTATATATGCAGCTAACATAGGATCACCAAAATATATAGAACAATTATTAACAGAACTAAAGTAAGAAATTGAAAACAACACTATAATAGTAGGGAACTTTGACACCCCACTTACATCAGTGGAATAATCATCCAAACAAAAAAATCAAAGAGGAAACAGAGGCCTTAAATGAAACATTATATCAGATGGATTTGATAGATTTGTACAGAACATTCCATCCAAATGCAGCAGAATATACATTCTTCTCAAATGGACTTGGAACTTTCTCAAAGATAGACTGTATGTTGAGATACAAAAAAATCTCAATAAATTTAAGAAGACTGAATAATATCAAGCATCTTTTCCAATTATAATGGTATGAAACTAGAAGTAAACTACAAGAAGAAAGCAGGAAAAATTACAAATTTGTGGAGACTGAACATCATGTTACTGACCAACTATTGGATAAACAAAGAAATCAAAGGTAAAATAAGAAATACCTGAAGACAAAGTAAAATGAAAATCTGACACACCAAAATCTATGGATACAACAAAAATTATACTTAGAGGGAAGTTTACACAAATACAGGCCTACCTCAAGAAACAAAAAAAAATCTCAAATAAAACCCAACCTTACTCCTAAAGGAACTAGAAAAAGAAGGACAAATGGAGGCTGAAGTCAGTAGAAGTAGGGCATAATAAAAAGAAGAGAATAAATGAAATAGAGACTTAAAAGACAATAGAAAAGATCAATGAAACTAAGCTGGTTCTTTGAAAAGATAAAATTGACAGATTTTTAGTTAGACTCACTAAGAAAAAATGAGAGAATGTTCTGAAAAATAAAATCTGAAACAAAAGAAGAGAAATAACAGATGCCACAGAAATACAAATGACATTAAGAGAATATATGAACAACCATATACCAAAAAATTGGACAACCTAGAAGAAATGAACAAATTCTTAGAATCATATATCCTTCCAAGAATGAATCCTGAAGAAATAGAAAATCTGAATAGACTGATTGATTACTAATAAAGAAAGTGAAACAGTAATTAAAAACCTCTCAAAAAAAGATGTCCAGTGCCAGATGACTTCACAGGTGAATTCTATAAAAATATTCAAAGATTTAATACCTACCCTTCTTAAACTCATCTAAAAAATTGAAGAGGAAGGAATGCTTCCTAACTTATTTTATGAGGCCAAAATCACCCTGATGCCAAAACCAGACAAATACAATGCAAAAAAAAAAAAAAAAAAAAAAATCACAGGCCAGTATCTCCAACAAATATAGGCACAAAAATCCTCAACAAAATATTAACAAACCAAATACAGCAATATATTAAAAGGATTATACACCATGATCAAGTGGGATTTATTCCAGGATGCAAGGATGATTCAACATCCATAAATCAGTCAACCTGATACACCGCATTAACAAAATGAAAGATAAAAACAAAATATGATCATTTCAAAAGATGTAGAAAAAGTATTTGATAAGATTCAACACCCATTTATGATAATAACTCTCAAAAAAGTACATAAAGAAGGGATGGACCACAACATAATAAAGGCCATATATGACAAAATCACAGCTAACATCATGCTTGATTGTGAAAAATTGAAAGCCATCCCTCTGAGATCAGAAACAAGACAAGTATGTCTACTCTCACCACTCTTATTTAACACAGTATGGAAGCCCTACCCAGATAATTTGGCAATAAAAGAAAAAACATACAAATTGGAAAGGAGGAAGTAAAACTGTACTATTTGAAAACGGCATGATTTTGTGTATAGAAAACCCTAAAGAGTTAGAAAAAAAAAAAAACCCTATTAGATATAATAAAAAAATACAGTATAGTTGCAGGATACAAAATCAACACTAAAAATATATTGTGTTTCTATACACTAACAATGAGCTAAAAGAAAAGGAAATTAAGAAAACAATCCAATTTACAATTGCAAAAAAAAAGAATAAAATAACCAGGAATAAATTTAACCAAGGAGGTGAAAGACCTGTACTCTGAAAGCTATAAGACATTGTTGAAAAAAATTGAAGAAGACACAAATAAATGAAGCAATACTTCATGCTTACTGATTGAAAGAATTAACAATGTTAAAATGTCCATATTACTTAAAGCAATCTACAGATTCAATGAAATCCCTATCACAATCCCAAAGCAATTTTTCATAGAAATAGAACAAAAAATTCTGAAATGCATACAGAACCACAAAAGACTTTGCATAGCCAAAGTGATACTTAGAAAAAAGAATAAGCCTGGAGGTAGCACAGTCCCTAATTTCAAACTATATTACAAAGCTACAGTAACCCAAACAGCATGATATTGGCAGAAAAACTGATACATAGATCAATGGAACAGCATTGAGAGCTCAGAAATAAACCCACACATATATGGAAAATTAATTTATGAGCCAGAAGTAAAGAACATACAATGGAGAAAGGACAGTCTCTTCAATAAATGGTATTGGGGAAACTGGACAGCCACATGTAAAAAAATAAAACTAGACCACTATCTCACACCATACACAAAAATCAACTCAAAATGAACTAAAGACTTGAATGTAAAACCTGAAACCATGAAACTCCCAGAAGGAAACATAGGCTGTATAATTTTTTTTTATTGGTCCATATGTGACCCATCTTATTTTAATTAATTACTTAATTATCAGATACTGAAATCTAATTAGGAATCCTTCAAATGTGTAGTTTTTTTTTAACATCTTTATTGGAGTATAATTGCTTTACAATGTTGTGTTAGTTTCTGCTGTATAACAAAGTGAATCAGCTGTATGTATACATATATCCCCATATCCCCTTCCTCTTACACCTCTCTCCCACTTTCCCTATCCCACCCCTCTAGGTGGTCACGAAGCACCGAGCTGATCTCCCTGTGCTATGTGGCTGCTTCCCACTAGCTATCTATTTTACATTTGGTAGTGTATATATGTCAATGCTACTCTCTCGCTTTGTCCCAGTTTACCCTACAGTCCCCCATGTCCTCAAGTCCATTTTCTATGTCTGCATCTTTATTCCTGTCCTGCCCCTAGGTTCATCAGGACCTTTTTTTTTTTTTAGATTCCATATATATACGCATTAGCGCACTGTTCATGGGAATGTAAATTAATAGAGCCACTATGGAGAACAGTGTGGAGGTTCCTTAAAAAACTAAAAATAGAACTACCATATGACCCAGCAATACCACTACTGGGCATATACCCTGAGAAAACCAAAATTCAAAAAGAGACATGTACCATAATGTTCATTGCAGCACTGTTTACAATAGTCAGGACATGGAAGTCACCTAAGTGTCCATCGACAGATGAATGGATAAAGACGATGTGGCACATATATACAATGGATTATTACTCAGCCATAAAAAGGTGAAATCTTGTCATTTGCAACAACATGGATGGATCTTGAGGGTGTTATGCTAAGTTAAATAAGTTAGATGGAGAAAGACAGATATCATATGATTTAACTCATATGTGGTATATAAAAATCAAATAACAGCAAAAAATAAATAAATGAAAAAACTAAACCAAAAGAAAACAAACATGTAGATACAGAGAACAGAGTAATGGTTACCAGAGGGGAAGGGGTCAGGGGATGGTGAAATGGGTAAAGGGCATCAGCTGTTTTGTGAGGGACAGAAAGTAGATTTTTGGAGGTGAGCACCCTGTAGTGTTTACAGAAGTAGAAATGTAATGTTATACACATGAAACATTTAATGTTATAAACAAATGTTACCTCAATAAAAAATTAACAAAAAAAGAGATTGACAACACTAACTAATAATAAAATAGAACAATTATAACAATATGCTGTAATAAAAGTTATGTGAATGTGGTCCCTCTCCCTCATTAAATATCTTATTGTAAAATTTAATGCCTTTTCCATCTTAACTAAGCACTGTGGCTGCTACTGCTGCAGTTTGAGGTGTGACGGCAAATGTAGCACAAATTTCTTTTTCCTCCTTCACAATTTCACTGATAGAATATTTGTTCTTACCGGAGATATTAGCAACCTCAGCAAACAATTTGTTTTCTTATTAACTAGAGAACTTTTACCTTTTCAATTAAAGGAAGCACCTTATGGCTTCTCTTTGGCATGTGCGAATTGCCAACATCACTACTCTTATGCTTTGGGGCCATTATTAAGTAAAATAAGTGTCACTTGAACACAAGCACTGCAGTGCTGCTACAATCAATCTGATAACCTAGATGGCTACTGAGTAATGGGTGGGATAACTGGAGAAAGGGATGACTCATGTCCCACCTGGGACGAGGGGGAGGGAATGAGATTTCATCATGCTATTCAAACAGTGAACAGTTTAAAACTTATTTTTTATTTCTGCAATTTACCATGTAATATTTTCAGACCTTGGTTGACTGCAGATAACTGAAACCTCAGAAAGCAAAACTTTGGATAAGGCGGGTATACTTTTCCAAACTATGGTTAAGGAAAAAACAAACAAACAAACAACAAAACAATACTTCAATCAACCATGTTAAAGGAAAGACAAATTATCCTTCTACAGAAAATTATATTACAAAAGTGTTGACACATGAAAAGCCAAAGATATGTAACCAAAAATATAGGAAAACAATGTTAGAGGTGTGTGGCAGGTTCTTAATTGATAAAAATAGTATGCTGTTTTTCTGGAGAAGTTCAGCATATATCATTTAGGATGCTTTTACTTGTGCAGAACAGAAAAAACAGCCCATTTGTTGAAACAGTAAGAAAGGGAAACCAGGATCTCACAGAAGAGGAGGTTCAAGATGAGCAGACTTAGGGTTATGCAGACCCAAGCTCCTCCCTTCTCTCAGTTTTGCTCTACATGGACTTTAACTTCACCCCAAATCTAGATACTGTGGTGACTTGCAATGGTCCTTATCAGGGTTTATGGTTTCTTTGTGCATGTCTGGTGACAGAGAGGTGAACTGCCATCATTTGGCTCCTTCTTTCTTTTCTTCTTTTTTAAATTTTCTATAATTTTACAGTGATTGATAATTTTTGACTTTGGGGTTTTATTCCAACATAAAGATTGTTTAATTTTTCCTTTTAACCATTAACTTTTTCTTCTTTTATTACTATTTTTTAAAATTGAAGTCTAATTCATATACTGTTAACACATCTTAGTTTCAGGTGCAGAACATATTGACTCAATATTTGTATACATTTTGAAATGATCAATGCAATAAGTCTAGTTAACATCTATCACCATACATAGTTACAAATATTTTTTCTTTTTTTCTTGTGATGAGAACTTTTAAGACCTACACTCTTAGCAACTTTCATATGTGATACAGCATTATTAACTGTAGTCACCATGCTATACATTACATCCCCATAAGTTACTTATTGTATAGCTGGAAGTTTGTACCTTTTGTCTCTCTTCACCCATTCCCTGTCCAATCCTCCCTCCCCTACACCCTGTAACCACCAATCTGTTCTCTGTTATCTATATGCTTAGTTTTGGGCTTGTTTTATATTTTTAGATTCCACACGTGAGATCATACTGTACTTGGCCTTCTCTGTCTGACTTATTTCATTAAGCATAATGCCCTCAAGGTTCATCCATGTTGTTGGAAATGGCAACTTGGATCCTTCTTAAGAGCATTGTCCCTAACGATTTTTCTTAAGAATTGTCCCCAACTTCCAGAATCTCATTAGTCAGAACTGGATCAAATGGTCTATCTTTAATCAGTATGGAATAAAAACATCCTTAGAGCAATCAGACCCATCCTTGATGGTGGAACTCAGCTTCTCTAAGGCAACAGACTGTATGAGGGTGGGCTGGGGATATGAATAAAACAATGGGATGATGAATAGTGAGTACCTCAAGCAGTCATTAGGGTCCTCTAGGAAATATGGATGCAACATCCATTCAACAATTTCATTCATAATTGTCCCCTTCGTATTTCTGTTTTATTCACTAGGATATTTTTGCTTACTTCTTACTTCTTGAGAATTGTGCCTTGAATATTCTCTGCCATTAAGCATCCTTGACTTAGATTTGTCTAAAAGACCTTTTAGTACTTGCTTTAAAACCTGTGTAGTTATACTTAAATTCTTGCATTAAATTTTTATATGAAATATTTTCATTTCCCAAGTTATAGACTAACTTCAATCATATTTATATGTGCATTTCATGTTGGCCTTTGTTTTCTTAATGTCATTCCATTGCATTGAGTACTTAGCATTAGTCCTACTCTCACACACCACACATTTTCTTGGAGCTGAGAGCAACGCTCAGAGGGGAGATTTGGGATAAAGTTATCTGGAAAAAAAGGCAAAAGCAGTAGATAAAGGAGTGTTGGGAGCTGGATTCAACCATCCTGCTAAACTCAGAATTCTGGCACATTTTGCATCAAAAGAAGTTAATATTCCCAGAATGTACTTTAGGAATTTGGGGCAGCTTCTGAGGCATGGACCAAATATCAATATGCCCAAAGTTCTTTAACATTGTCAGTGCTGGAAACTTTCCTCGGGATCCAGTCTAAAAGAAGTGGATATTCACTAACCACACTGTGACTCAATCAGCAACAGTATAAAGTATCTGATTCCATTTTTTTATTTGTAATAGATAGGACATATCCTCCGAACTTCATGACTTTCTTGTATGACATCCTATTATCCTGTTACCTGCCTATCCCAGACTGTTGTTATCAGGCTATCAACCTTCACTTATCACAGATACGTGTGTACATATACACATATACAGGAAATTGGAGATACCAAAAATGAAATTAAAAGTATAATTATTTCCATTCAAAATATCCAGTTTTACAAAATAATTCACAATAACATTATTTATAATGAATTTCCCTATGACTCTGAAATAGAATTTTATTGAATTAATGCTCCATACCAAAAAAAAAAAAAGAAAATCAAAGTTTTGCAACAGGATGAAAGCAAATACTAATTATTATAGAAATTATTATCATTCAAGTCTTAACTGTATACTGTAGAAAAAAAACTGGCTTTACTTTTTAGATAGTGTTTCAACATACCCTCTGCTGTCTGGGAATAAGATATTGGGTCATTTATAAAGGTTCAAAGAGATCTTTAGATTTCCAAACACACAAAAAGCTAGAAAAGACTATGTATAAACTCTTTACAAAGTGGTGAAGATGACTATAGCTGGATCTACTCATGCAAAATGTAGGTTTGAAGCCTGAAATTGGATGTAACTTTAAAAACAACAGCTTGGTTGCCTCCCTGAGCTCCCGTGGAGACAACATATACTCCAAAGCTGGGTAAATCTGTTGTAGATCTTAGCTGCAATTTATAGGTGGTGCATCTTTGGAAAAGTCACATCATCTCTCTTGGCCTCCCTTTTTTATTTCACAAGATGGAGATAATTGGTGAATTGAACGTGGCCTCTGGGATAAGTCAAACCCTCAAATTTCAAAAACTACTGATCAATAAAGGTGTGATTTATGGCAAGCTCCTTTACTTTCTCAAATGTTTCCCATCTACAAAATGGGAGTGATGCTTAACTTGCAGATTTCTTGAGAAGATTAAATAAGATATGTATTTTTCTTGTAGTACATGAAACCCAAAAGCATTTGATAATAGCAAGAGGGCTCTACCACGGGTTAGGAACTATTTGAGGAACTAACAATACATAGGTGAAAGGCAGCAGAACGTTTAACTGCAAAGAACTCAGCAAAATTAAGTTCCTGTAGGGTTTAAATGAGATAGTGTCTGTAAAGAAAACTAGCACATGTGAGCACTCAATGCATGTTACTTTTTACTTTTTTTTTTTTTTTTTTTTGGTCCACGCTGTGCAGCATGTGGTATGTTAGTTCCCGGACCAACCTGTGCCTCCTGCAGTGGAAGCGGGGAATCCTAACCCCTGGACAGCCAGGGAATTCCCAGTTTTTAACTTTTTTAAAGTTTATTTTATGGAAGTTGACTCCTGATGCTCAAAGGCTACATTTAGAGATGTTTAATGAATAAGATCTCTAAACAAATAATTTTCACTTAATATTTAAACATAATTTTAGAAAATGTTGCAGGGTGTGTAGATCTCATTTATAATGGTGGTAGTTGTTTCTGGGCATCTATGGTTGCCCATGCACTTTCATTCCCACTACATTCCATAATGTTCTCCACAACTTCATGAGAATGTATCAGCTGCATTTTACTAAGAGAAGCTCAGAGAGGTTAGGTAGCACGCCTGAGGGCATGCATCCAAGCTTGCGCACACATGCACGCATTGTGACGCTCACTGTGTCCTCTCCCTTCCCGGGTGCCAGCTGTCTGGTGCACTGGCACTTTAGGTGCAGCCGAGGGCACTTGACCTTTGTCCATCCCATTAGATCATCAGAGCAACCAACAGGGCTGTGACACTTAAGGTGGCAAGGCAGCTGCAGGCTTGCCCACCTGACAGCTGGATTTGGAAATAAAACGGGTGCAAGGTAATGACTGCACTGCCCAGGGATTAGAAAGGCTGGGGCTGCTCTCTGAGGCTCCCTGCATCCGTGTGCGCTGCTGCTAACTATAGTATTAGCAGGAGTAATAATAATGTCACGGTAGCTTGGTAGTAACAGCAGTGGTAATGCTAGCCGCAGTGGAAGCAGCAGCAACACTAGTAGTGGTGATAACAATAATAAAAGCGGGAGCAGCAATCACAATAATAATACGCCTTTTCAGGAAAGATGGTCTAAAAGGGTTAAGAATCATAGGAAGGCGACAGTCTGGACGGGCTGACAACCCCTAGCGGGATGGAAGGGTATAAAGATGCCAGGAAGTGGCTGGGGAATAATAAAATAAGAGGGAAGCTAAACCAGTGACCCTTGTCGGCAGTGAAAAGCGGCAGATTAGAAAATGTTTCATGCTAATTTCCATGGAGATTTCTTTAATTTATAGAAGATTGCTTCCCAGCCTGGCCTGCCGCGCGCCGGCAGTGTCCTCGGTGGTCGCGCTGCCTGGATGCTCTGCAGCGCGCGGGTCACTCCTGCGCCTCCGACGTCTCTATCAGCTCCGCCCGCGCGCTCTCCTGCCCCTGCTCTCGCTTTTTTTTTTTTTTTCTTTCCGCCACAGTGTTAGCATTCTTGTCACATGATGGCTTCATCGGGCCCCCTCTTCTCCTGATCCTTTCAAGCTCTTTCTCCTGCCTGGCATATCAAAGGAGATTTGTGGGTCACCGAGCCGGGACGCCGCATATGAAGTCATCAGCCCGCTGGGCACCACCTCGCTCATTTGCCGCGTTGTTCTTGCGAGACGCTGGGGGTTGCTGGGTCTCTTCAATAACTCGATTAGTAGTTAAGCGACATATGTGAGCTTTGAAAGATATTATATATATATATATATGTATAAAGTTAGAGACAGTCCGAGAGTTTAGTCTCACTCTCCCAAATGAAACTTATTAGAGCATAAAATAAAGGAACACATCATAGGACTTAGAAATGCTTTACAGAGTTATTATTGTTTAGCATTATGGTTATTATTTTAGGATTTATTTAACAATTTAAATATTAAACTCAGTGCTAATTCAGCCACAAAATTACGAGCTGCAATTGTTTTTGGTATGTATATATGTGCACAGGCCTTTTAAATAAAAACTGTTTTAGGTTTACCAAATAATTGAGATTTGAATGCTTTTGCCATAACAGTAAAATACATTTTAATTGCAAGTGTTATACAGGTATCTGTATATGGATGGATGGATATACCGTATAAGATGTAATCTCTAAAATAAAAACTCAGACATAGAGAATGGGCTTGAGGACACAGGGAGGGGGAATGGTAAGCTGAGTCGAAGTGAGAGAGTGGCATGGACATATGTACACTACCAAATGTAAAACAGATAGCTCGTGGGAAGCAGCCACTTAGCACAGGGAGATCAGCTCAGTGCTTTGTGACCACCTAGAGGGGTGGAATAGGGAGGGTGGGAGAGAGACACAAGAGGGAGGAGATATGGGGATATATGTATATATATATAGCTGATTCCCTTTGTTACAAAGCAGAAACTAACACACCATATAAAGCAATTATACTCCAATAAAGATGTTAAAGTAAAATAAAATGAAATAAGCCCCAGAGACAGGCTGAGTATTTAAATGGGTTTCCAGGTAAAGATGGCTCTTGTTTGCAGAATTCTGTAGGACAGATGAGAAGACTGCTCCTTCCTACCTCCTCATGATCTTGCTCATGCTTCATCCAGCTCTCTTAAGGCAGGAAATGGGCATAATTCCCACTGAAGCTCTAACTAAAGCCTTAGGCACTGGCTTCAGTGGAAGTTGGAGTAAAACTGTTCTGCCAAGTCATTTTTGATCAAAGACTCACAGCCTTGGCTGCTATTATAGTCTGTATTCCTTTTAACTGTGTTTTTTCCTATACTTGAAACTTTGTTTCTCCTATACCTGAATGGATACCTTCCAGGCTGTATTTCCAAAGGGTCACTGCCACGTTGCCTTATTTTTGCAGGCACAATTGTTATGAATATGCTTTAGTTAGTCACACCTTGAAAAGTCAGGGCAAGTTTCTTTGGCATTAATTACCTATCGTAAAATTCTGCCTTTAAAAAACTGAAGTGTCCGCTGAAAATTTTGCCTAAAGACGTAAATTCTCAATCAGTGAGGTGTGTTTGGGGAAGTACAATGTGGGCTTTGCACTGAAATTCTTTTTGTAACTAAATGTAGCAATAAATTGTATATCTTATATATTATATTTGTATATCATATAATATCAAAAAAGATAACCTTTTTCTATGTCATGCATAGATTAACTCACAAGTACTATATTTAGCTAAAGAAAAGTTCTTGAGGTCCTTTTCCAGAACTTTGCTGTTTAATCACTAAAAATTACTCAGAGTTGAGATGGCAATTATGTGACATTCCTGCCACCATTTCCTTCTACCATGCCCGTGGCAGAGGTTGGCAAAGAATCCTGGTCGGCATGTGTCTAAACAGCTTCTTCAACCCACCAACCAGGAGCCCAGGGCCTATACATCAGATGAATTCTATTTGTCATCCATTATTCAGGTTAATAAGCATGCTTTGTAATTGTGAGCTAATAAAATTGTCCCTTATTATCAGTTCTTGAATATTTACAATGTAAAGTTTTTATTTGATGGTACCTATGACAAGAAGGTTGATTTTTTTAAAAATTATTTTGGCTGCACCATGCCACACGTGGGATCTTAGTTTCCCAACCAGGGATCCAACTCATGCTCCCTGCAGTGGAAGCATGGAGTCTTAACTACTGGACCAACAGGAAAGTCCCAAGAAGGTTGAGTTTATGTATGTTTCAACCCCAGGTGATTTTGGACAGATGTTAGACTCTACTTTGCTGTTTCACTTTGACAATATTCAGAACCTCATTTGTAGAATGTAGAGACCCTTTAGATAAGTTCCTGCATCTGGAAGCACTGCCTGTAAACTGGGGTTGGATTTCCAAAATGAGAAAAGACATACATTTCCAACTGGCTGCCATAGTCACTTGCGGCCTCCAGATTTTGATAACACGGCTACAAATATTTACACTGAAGAACTGTGATTCATAACCAATTATAATATTTTTAATAATAGCATATTAAAATCTTTCTCTCTAACAAAATGTGGAAGGTATTAAGGAGTTTTTCTTTCTTTCTTTCCTGTTTCAAACATACATACATTTTGCATCTCAGAAATTTCTAATGAGGCATGGTATCTATGGTAGAAATATTAGTCTGGAAATGGAGCATATGCTTGGAATTATAGGATTTGGGATTTGATAACCCCTCAATCATAACAGTGGTCATGGGTCATGTCTATTAAAATGAAACCTTAGCTGTCATGTTGAGGGAAAATACCAACATGTTTGCTTTACTTTGTTCTCATTAAGCTCCTGTGTTTAATTTTGGTCTCTCATATTCATCTCTCTTTGTCACCTCCTCAAAATTTCAGATTACTCTTGCATTTAATTCTGGGCTTAATGACTGTACCTTCTCACAGGATCAAATACCATCATCCAGAGTTAAAGTTAGGCAGGATGGTAAGTGTTATATCATTAATTTCATAAATATGCAATAGTAAAATTAAGTGTTACCCAGTGCTGTCAGTGTTCAGCAAATTCCTTCATGTATGCTAGAATATATTAACTGACAATGTGCCTGGGATATTAGATATTCACACTTTGTAAGAAGATTTTCCAAAAGTGATTTTGCCCCCTTTGTTTAAGGGTTGTATGGATTGTCAAGATAGGAAATGAGAAAGGGGGATTTTATATCACATCTTAGTGCCCAGACCAGATATGTCACCACTTTCCACTGTCAGTGGAAATGTTCTTAGTGGACTCAGAATCCTTATGACACTTTGATTCTTACATTAATACTGATGAGAGCTGAGGTATAAGCCAGGAACTATTTATTAGTGTCTTAATGCAGATAATATAACCAAAATAATCTCAATATTTAAGCAGTGTTTTAGGAGCTTTAGGCCTACTTGCCTTATTTGGATAATCCTATTTTTTATCTCTTTTGGGAATCTGCAAATTTCCATTGATTGATGTTGATGACATCTCCAGTCTTGCTTATGTCTTTTGGAGTAAAAAGATGGAAAGCAGTAGCTGGGCCTAAGATGAGAGAGGAGCTGGGAGCAAACAAAGATAGAAAGTACAAAACAAAGAGAGGAAACATTGCTAGTAGAAAGGCTTTTAAGATTTTTAGTACATATAAGTGTGTTTTACCCCTCCTCCCATCAGTGCTTCCACTTGACTCTGCCTATTCATCCAAAAAAAAAAAAAAAAAGAGAGAGAGAGAGAGAAAAAAGCTTTTGAAGGTTGAGTGAGAAGAATACCCCCAGATGGCACCAAAAATGGCACATGAAACTTACCAGAAATGGCACATGACTTACTTTTTAACTGCTTTCAGAACCCAAGAATAAATGGGTAGGGATAACAGTTAGGGTTCTGAGAATAGACCCTACCCAAAGTCTGGCTCCTGGGCCGGGCTTCCCCAGCCTTGGCACAGTTCATATTGGTGCTGGATGATTCTTTGCTGTGGGCTGTCCTGTGCACTGCAGGATACTTAGCTGCATTTCTGGCTTCTAACCCACTCTCACCACTGTGGTGAGATAACCAAAAATGTCCCCCTCCAAGTTGCCAAATGTCCTTGGGGAAATCGAGGAGGCAAAATGGCCTTGTGTTGAGAACCACTGTTTTGGGATACTTCACTTTTTCACTCACTGTGCATTTTCCCATCTCTTCTCTTCTCCATCCCTTTACCACTAACACCCTCTCTAGCTTCCTCCCTTTCATCTTTTAGGTCTCAGCTGAGTAGGTAGCTCCTCTAGGAGGTTCTCCTTGACTTGGAAGGATTTAGGTGCCTTACCTGTGCCCCAGACCTAGCAGGCATCAATCAGTCTTTACGGCCTCCCACCCAACCCCCATGGGAGTGCTACGCCCTTTACAGGAACTGAGTCTGCCCTCCAGGTACTTCTGCCCCGAGCATTGTTCCTAACACAGGAGAAAAAGTGCCCACGGGATGGATGCTGAGCAAGCAAAAGTGGAAGACTGAATTACAGGTGTGCTTTGCATATATGGATCCCTATTTTTTTTTTTTTTTTTTTTTTTTGCGGTACGCGGGCCTCTCACTGTTGTGGCCTCTCCCGTTTGCGGAGCACAGGCTCCGGACGCGCAGTCTCAGCGGCCATGGCTCACGGGCCCAGCCACTCCGTGGCATGTGGGATCTTCCCGGACCAGGGCACGAACCCGTGTCCCCTGCATCGGCAGGCGGACTCCCAACCACTGCGCCACCAGGGAAGCCCTGGATCCCTATTTTGACCAGGGCAAATGCCAAAGCAATCTTCCCTTTCTTAGTAAAGCCTGAGCCTCTTTCAGAGCTACTTTATAAAATTCGCTCCACAGCAGCATAATGACGAATGTAATTTCTAAGGTGACTGGCTGCTTTATTTGGCTGTTATTTTCCCAAAGAACTCATTTAGGAATTTAGGTTGATAAAAATGTCAGCTCTGCTGGTGCTTTTCACTTCAATATGGCATATTTCCCTGGTCTCCAAACCTTGGGGAAAACGCTCCCCTAGAGAGCCGGAGGAAAGGGAAGCAGGCCTCTCCTTGTGCCAATGTTTCCTGCCCTCTTCTCCAGGCAGTCTGCTTGTAGAGAAAGAGGACTTGGCAGGCAATGAGGCCTTTCCATGGGCATGCGCTGGAGAGTTTCCACCACAATGGCAGGATCACACCTTGTGTCTGGATCCTCTCCTGCTTCATTAAGATTTTTCTGTGTTGTTCCCTCTCATTCTTCTTAGGAAGTGGGCCATTTCAAACGGAGTGAGATGACTCTAATTTTGTGCTTTCAAAAACACACAGGCAAAATTTAGATACATATAGATGCATGGACCCAGCATATGAGCTGCACTGACTCCCAAACACTGCAGAGAATGATGTCTGAGCAGGATGTTCTCTCCCTTTCAAGCCCAGGAGCCTCTCCCTCTCCTTGTCCTTGAAATATCTCAGCAGGAAATGTAGTTTTAGCAAAAGTAAAGGCACACCAGAGGACAGAAATTTAATGTAAACAAGGCATAAAATAGTGAGAAAAAGATTTTTCCTCTTGCTTTGGTATCTCCCCCTACCTTGCCTGCTTACCAAAACAAACAAACAAACAAACAAAAAGTAGGTCAAGTAACATACCTTCAGAGGAAGAAAGAAGGCTGAGACAGAATGTTCTCAACACTGTCTTGAGTTGGCATGGTCATCCAGTATCTGTGTCTCTATCTCCCTCCATTTGTCAAAAATACAATGAAACAAGCTAATGAGTGGTTTCCAAATTGCAGGCAATCAAGAATGCCCCTATTTTAAGTAACAAAACCAAGTAACTGAGTACCAAAGGACCACATCCACTCTTGTGATACATGACAAGTTTGTGAATTAGTATGTTTCCCTTAATGATAATTCTTGACATTTATTGAACATATGTTGTGTGCTAAGTCACGGAGCTAAATCAAGAAGTCACTGAGCTAAGAATATTATAAATATCATCTCATTTCATTACAACAGCCACTTACAATTATCGTCCATCCACAGGACTAGCGGAATAAAATAGTGCGCAAATTGCAAGAACCAGGCACATGGAGTTCAACTTGGCTGTTTAATTATTTTTATTTTTTAATTTAACTTTTAATTTTGAGATAATTATAGATTCACTTGTAGTTGTAAGAAAAGAAACTTAGAGATTTGTGATCTGTGTACCCTTTGCCTGATTTCCCCCCAATGGAAACATCTTGCAAAATTTGAGTACAGTATCACAACCAGAAAATTGATACTGATCCACGGATTAGAAAATGCCAAATTTGTTTTCCGGAGTGGCTTTACAAGTTTACAGTTCTACTAGCAATGTATGAATGATCTGATTACTCTGCCTCTTCACTGGCATTTGATGTTTATCATTATTTTTAATTTTAGCCATTCTGTTAGGTCTGTAGTGACATCTCATTGTGGTTTTAGCTTTTTTTTAAAGTTTTTTTTGATGTAGACCATTTTTAAAGACTTCATTGCATTTGTTACAATATTACTTCTTTTTTATGTTTTGTTTTTTTGGCCACAAGGCATGTGGGATCTTAGCTCCCCGACCAGGGATCAAATCACCACTCTCTGCATTGGAAGGCGAAATCTTAACCCCTGGAAGGCCAGGGAGTCCCTCACTGTGGTTTTAATTTGCCTTTCCCCAGTGGCTAAGCATCTTGAACATCTTTTCATGTTGTTTACCTATCTTGGTATGTAGCTCTCAAGTTTTAAAATTTCTCTATCTCCCTCCATAGATGGATTTTTTAAGTGATATCCATGTATATGAATAAAGATGTAAGGGGCATCTTGTTATTTGTCATATGGCACTCAGAAGAAGATGATTAAGGTGCAGTCAAAAGAGATTCATGGGAGCCAATATCATATGGTCTTTTTGGATCTTTTGCCATGCACAAAGCTGTAATGTAGGCAGTGGGAAGAATTACTCTCTGTCTATATATCTATCTATCTTTCTATCTATCTATCTATCTAATCTCAAGACATTTAGGATGCTATTAATAGTAAAGAGAAAGTTCCTGGAGTATCTAGTTTTTGTTTTGTTTTAACTTCAATAAAAATGTGCTTCTAAGTGCTTGTTATCATATACTGATCCATGATCCAATTTGAAGGTTTGTTTCTTTGTTTTTTTCTGTAGAGGGAGAGATCACTGTGGGGTAACCCTGCTCTTTCACTGCATCTGGGTCGTCAGAGAGGTGAAAGCTATAGTCAATAGATCCCAGCAAATAGCATGCTCTCTGGTGAAATCCCCCACTATTTTCCTTTATTTCTAAACAGTTCTATGTTTTTGGTGTTCTGGGTAACCCTCCAATTATCACCTTTAGAGCTAGGTCAGCAATCTTTCTGGTGAGATCATGAGATAAAAATACTTTGATATAAGACAAGTCACAGTGTGACTTCCAGTTGGTTAGTTAACATCTCTGAGTCCACTTTTCTCAACTGTGACTCAGGAATAACACTTCAGATTGTAGTTGTGAGGATTAAATGGGATGGTCATGTACAGTGTTAAGCATAGGTTCTGCTCATGATAATCACCCCCCACACCCTGCCTCCCAATGACATTTCCATTTCTACCTTTTCTTGCCTCTTGCTTCAAGCTCTGCATACTGGGAGCCCTGATTTTCCACTAACAACGGTATTAACTACACCAATTTGGTATAACCAGTCCCTATTGAACTCACTCAGGCACCTGGGGATTAAGATAAGTCTCCTGCTGCCATCACACGCCAGCTAAGTTTTTCCCCAAGCGCTCTGAACTTATTGCATCAAGTCACAGGGTAGAGACATTTTACTTTGGAAGACTGGCCTATCTACTCCAACTTTCTTGTTATTTCCCTTAAAAAGCAAAAATTAAAGATTAAAGACTGGGGATTTCCCTGACATATGCTACATCATGGATGAACCTTGTAGATATGCTATTTGAAGTAAGCCAGACATCAAAGGACAGATCCTGTATGATTCCACTCATGTGAGGTACTTAGAGTGGCCAAATTCATAGAGTCAGAAAGTAGAATTATGGTTGTCAGGAGCTGGGGGGAGGAGAGAATGAGGAGTTAGTGCTTAATGGGCACAGAGTTTCAGTTTTCCAAGATGGAAACAATTCTGGAGATAGATGGTGTTGACTTTGTACAAAACTGTGAATGTACATAATGACACTGAATTGTACACTTAAAAACTGTTAAAATCGTTAATGTTATATATATTTTATGGCAATTTAAAAATAAATCAGTAATGTTTTGATTTGTTTTGTTTTAATGGCTACCTACACTTGAATATGTGCAGTGGCAAAGACCTCACTTCAACAGGAAATCCAATTTAATTTTGGATAGCTCTAATTGCCATAAGATTTTCCTTTTGCTGGACTGAAATGTGTTTCTTCTGAACATTAAGCAGTGACCTTAGTGCTTTCCCTTTGAGTTGTGCAAAACATCTTCCACACAATTGTGTTTAAACATCCAAATTTTGGTACTGCATTTTCCCTAAGCCCCTTGTTCTAAATAAACAATCCATTTTCCTTTTCCATTGGCTCTTCATATGGCAGATGTTTCTAGACCTGGCTATTTTATCATTCTTTGCTTAATTGATATTCCTATAAAACAACTATTCCCCAATTTAAAAAAAAAACAACACAAAAAACAAAAACTTGCTGCTGGGAACTGACCACCATTCACTTGAGGTGAATGTATCATAACCTTCATGTTTGTGGATACTATGGTTCTATTAATGCATCCTAATATGGCATCCAACTTTTAAACACTCATGGCAGAGTTTTGTCTCAGTTATAACTGCTCTGTGGCCACTTAAAACATTCTCATGTCGTAAGTTGCCTACCTCCAGATGCAGAGCCTATCTGCTGATTCTCAGTTCATTTGTCTATTCCTCCAGCATGGTGGAAAGCCTTCTACTCATGCCAGGTTTGGGGCCCTGGAGATGCCATTCTGATTCCTGTTGTCAAGAGCTCATGGTATTTTGTGAGTTAGGTGGGAGGGGTGATGAGCAGCATACAACATGAAGCTGATAATTAGCCAGCAGGAGAGATATGCAGTGATAAAATATGGACCAGATGCAGGGGTAGTATAGGAGATGCAAGTGATGGGTTAGGACAGGAGGAGGCTTAGGGCAGGTTTCCTGGAGGAGAGGTCTGACAAGGGATAGTATTATCTAATATTATAATATTATGTTTGCTTAATCCTTCAGAGGCTGACCCTTGTCTATTTTGAACCTACTTCTTTTACCTTTCCCTCTTAGTGGCATGATCTCACACACTCTGAAAGTGATGACCCAGCTGTGGCTAATTATAGCCCAAACTGAAACTCACTGAGCCATCCTTTTGTCTAATTTAATTTCTGGTGCTACATCTTCCACTCTGGCTTTTCTGTAAACTTTGTCCAGTGTTGGCCCCTAATCTTCAGGAATAACAAGAAAAATATTGTTTTCATTTGCATATGCTCAGGCACCCAATAGGTGCTCAGGATAAATGTCTAGGGAATGAGTGAACAAATGACTGAGTGAACAACATGTGTGCTAACTTGTGATCATCTAGGGAGTCATATGTCTCTTAATTTTGATGTCTCAGTCTTGTCCTTAGGGAGCTACTGGGTAAAATAATAATTGTGACTCTTCACAAAATTAACTCAAAATGGATCATAAACTTAAATGTAAAATAGAAAACTATAAAACTCTTAGAAGATAATAGGAAAAAACCTAGATGACCTTCAGGATAGCAGTAAATTTTTAGATACAATACAATCCATGAAAGAAATCGTTCATAAGCTGGACCTCATTAAAATTAAAAACTTCTGCTCTGGGAAAGACAATGTCAAGAGATTGAGAAGACAAGCCACAGACTGGGAGAAAATATTTGCAAAAAACACATCTGATAAAGGACTGTTACTTAACATGTACAAAGAATTCTTAAAACTCAACAGTAAGAAAACAAATAAGCTGATTTAAAAGTAGACTGTTGACCTTTATAAGCATTTCACCAAAGAAGATATACAGATGGCAAATAAGCATATAAAAAAATTCTCCATATCATATGTCAGCAGGGAAATTAATATTAAAACAACAATGAGATACCACTACATACTTATTAGAATGGCCAAAATTTGGAACACTGACAACACAAAATGCTGGCAAGGGTGTGGAGCAACAGGAACTTTCATTCATTGTTGGTGGGATGCAAAATGGTACAGCCACTTTGGAAGAGAATTTGGCAGTTTCTTATAAAACTAAACATACTCTTACCATATATTCCAGTAATCACACTCCTTGATAGTTACCCAAAGGAGTTGAACACTTCTTTTTATATAAAAACCTGCACACAGATGTTTATAGTAGCTTTATCCATACGTGCCAAAACCTGGAAGCAACCAAGATGTCATTCAGCAGATGAATGGATAAATAAACTGTTGCACATCCAGACAATGAAGTGTTATTCAGTGTTAAAAAGAAAGGAGCTATTAAGCAATGAAAAGATGTGGAGGAACTTTAAACGCATGTTACTAAGGGAAAGAAGCCTATCTGAAAGGCTACATACTACATAATTCCAACTATATGGAAAGGGAAAAACTATGCAGACAAAAAGATCATTGGTTGCCAAAGGTTAGGGGTGAAGGAGGAATGAATAAGCATAGCAGAGAAGATTTTAAGGGCAGTGAAAATACTCTGTATGATACTATAATGGTGGATACATTTGTCCAAACCCACAGAATGCACAGTACCAAGAGTGAACCCTGATGTGAACTATGAACTCTGGGTGATTATGATCTGTCAATGTAGGTCCATCAATTGTAACAAATGTATCACTCTGGTGGGGGATGTTGATAATGGGGTGGCTATGAATATGTGGGGGGCAGAGGTCATATGGGAGATTGCTGTACCTTCCCCTCAGTTTTGCTGTCAACCTAAAACTTCTTTTAAATAGTCTTAAAAAAATAATAGTAATAATTGTGGGTTCCCAGAGTTTGGAAACCATTGTTGAATTTGAATCTGAATTTTAACCAGAAACTTGAAAGTTTGTGGTGCTCACATTCTGTTAGACAATAAACCAATATTTAATACCTGTTTGTGTCAGGGGATGGCCAGTGCCAAAATAAAAAAAAAACTGGGTTGGCAGTGGGGTCAGGTGGAGGGAGCATGATGACGAAGCTAGCAGTACCTTGCTCCCTGTGATTTGTCAGAGAGCTTCTCTGAAATGGTCAAGTGAGGAGAGACCTAAGTGGAATCTCTGGTCACATGACAGAACAATTTTAGGAAGAACAGTGTATACATTTGTAAAATTTCTTTTAGCTTTTACTGGATTTTTTTAATCATACAAAATTTATAGAATAAGCATCATATTACTTAAAGAAAAATGCAAATGGATAATCAAAAATGAAGAAAAAGAGCCATAAGTGTAGAAAAACATGTTGTCTTGCTATTCATTATAAAGCATCCTGGAATTAAGAGTGATCTTTATCTTCTCTTTATTTTCCAATTTTTCTTTGTTTTTTTGCTTTTATCATGAACAAGAATTATATATTAAAAAAATAAATACACTATACAAAATGAAGTTTCCCTCAACAGAGAAATTTAAACTTCACAAGCTTAGATTTTATGGGATCAGTAAGCACAGAGTAGACTAAAGTCAGCCCTCCCTATATGCCAGTGCAGAACCAAGGATACGGAGGGCCCACTATTTTTTTTTTTTTTTTTTGCCATTTTATATAACAGACTTGAGCAAACAATGGATTGTGGTGTCTACTAGGGTCGTGGAACATATTTCCCATGGATACTGAGGGGCAGCTGTGTATGGCAGAGTCAGCTTGCTGTGACAGAGCCGGCCTAAGTTTTGTCAGGTTTCTCTGGAAACCTCTTAATCTTTAACCAAGCCCTGACAAAGTGTAAAATGTAATAGGGAACTGAGGAATGGTCAGCTAGCCATCCAAAGCTAACAGAAATCCTGAATAGAGAGAAAGAGAGAGAGATAGGGCATGAGGTTGGGGGGCTGGGGAGAGAGAGAGAGAAACAGAGAAACAGAAACACAGAGACAGGGAGGGAGGAGTGGGGAATCATTTCACTGCTTTCAGGTTAAGTGAAGCAGGACACCAAACCCCTTGCCTTCTGGAGCCATTCTCTCAAAACCCATTCACAGGTTTACCTGCGATATAGACAGTGAGGATAAAACAATTCTCTTAAGTGTTCTTCGCTGAGGTGAGTTTTATAGCTTAGCTGGGAATTGCCCAGAGAACACAGACACTCGGTTTCTAAGCCTAATAGCATGTGGGAAGAAGTGTTGGTAGCCTTGAAGGAGGATCTTTTCTCTTGACATTTTCTGAGCACCTCTGAACACTCAAGGGCTGCTTAGAGCTCAGATAAAAATCTGCTCTTTGAGATATTTATCTGCACTAGTTTTAATCTAAATCTTTCACACCACCCATCCCTGCAGAGGGGTCATAAGCCTTCATTGAGTTCTTTTTAGCCATTGGGCTGCTCTTTGATTATTTTGGAATTTTACAGCTAGAGTAAATTTCATTTCATATTTTGTTTGAAAATAACAAAAAAATAGATATTGGATCTTTTTCTTTCTTTTGGGCTTTTGGCTCCTCAATAAACCTTTACATTTTTTCCTGTGCACTGAGATCCTCCAAGTTAATGCACACACTCAGAAATTTTAAGTATAAGCAACAACATGTCAATGAACCTTAGGGGTGTTTTTAAAGAATCATTTAGTAGGTGAAATCCTCCTTTTGGTTCTAATGGATCAATACTCATATGACCCTCTTGCATGAAAGCATTTTAATTTCCTCAGGATTCAAGTAAACTGCTTTCCTTTGGAGACTTTGAATATTTGAATGTAGAACACTGGCTCCTCGCCTGGTTCTAGTTGTTGGGCTAGTGGGATATTGTAAAACACATAATGATACTCTGTATGGAGAAAGACAGGATATGGCTTTTCCATACTTTCAGCAAGTGGCACTTAAAGTTTTGTAGATGGAGCTGGAGCCAGGGTGTCTAGAACACCAAGCTTTCTGACGGTCTAGCTTTTAAGTGCAGCATTTGGCTTTTCATAGTTGGTGACCCTTGGGGCTTGTCCACTAACAGCATCCTCTGATATTGGTGCTATATGTTAGGACTGTCACAGGAAGTCTAAATTAAATGGCAAGTGCCCTCATGCCTTAGATCTTCTTCGGAATATCTGCACAGAGATGGGCCCTCCCTGAAGGAGGAAGAAAAAACTCCCTTGGGGAGCCAGAAGTCAATAAAGTACAGGATCTGTACCAAATTGACTGTACCCATAGAAAGGCATTGGCTGCATAAGGTATCAACTAGAGTTTTATTAATAGGTGCAGTTTGGAAGCTTAGATTGACATTGATTTTAATGAGGAATTTATCAATCAAAAATTAGCCCATAGTCATTTACTATTGATTCCAAAGTAGGGATCTTTAGTGAATTATAACAGCAAACTGGCTTTGGTATCTTAAAGGAAAGTTAGTGTCTTTTAGAGAAAAATTATTGCTTTGGCTTTTGAAATTTTATATTCATGTGCTTTATTCTTTTACTCTTTTTTTTTTGGCTCATATATTCAAGAGAATGAGAGAGTGGACAGGAAAACATCTGGAAGAATCACATCATTCCTAGTGTTGATGTCAATATGATGTCATAAATATATAACATGAATCTACTTACCATACTATGTGATATACAGTTCCCTCAGAGACTTATGGGGAAATGATTTTCCATAAATGACTTATCATTTAAAGCATAAGGGAACTTAATATGTAAAGAAACCCCATGAGAGGGCTTCCCTGGTGGCGCAGTGGTTGAGAGTCTGCCTGCCGATCCAGGGGACACGGGTTCGTGCCCCGGTCCGGGAAGATCCCACATGCCGCGGAGCGGCTGGGCCCATGAGCCATGGCCGCTGAGCCTGCGAGTCCGGAGCCTGTGCTCCGCAACGGGAGAGGCCACAGGCCACAACAGTGAGAGGCCCGCGTCCCGCAAAAAAAAAAAAAAAGAAACCCCATGAGGAATCTACGTGCAAAGTGAAGGACTTGCTTGCAATGTGAAACATCTCCTGCTTTACAATCCGCGGTCTTGAAAATTGCAATTCTAGATCTGAAGATTTCTACCCAAATGGTTTACACCAGTTCCCTAATGCATGTACAGTTGCTTCTCTGTCATACCCATCTGTGTGGGGTGTTCTGATTTGTATATGTCTTTTCAAGTAAAACATGGTCAGAAGAGGCTTCCCAGGACCACAGAACCCCAAAAAATCAGCTCCATATCCCATTCTAGCACTTTCTATTTCCTTGCCCTATTTGATTTTTTTATACTTACCACTATAAGACATATATATATATATATGACAATACACAAAATCATATGTATTTTTTCTCTCTGTGCCTCCTTTCTCCTTCAACTAAAATCAATTGGAATGGAAGACCTTGCTTTCAGAAATTCAGTCATTTTGTTCATGGTTGTAGCCTTGTTGCCTGGGATGTAGTTACCCTCAATGCATATTTTTTAAATGAATCAGTGGTTGCTTTGCTGAGGTTAAGTAGATAGGTAGCACTATTCATGCATCAAACTGAAGCAGGTAATACTGAGCATATATTTACAGGCAGAGTCTTATTAGCTGCAAGCAAGATGCTTTGACCAGGTCTCTCAGATGGCAACAGTGAAACAGTTAAGAAGGAGAGCTGGAACTCTGACTCTGAAGCTTATTGTGCTGTGGCCCTCGGATAGTTGCTTCATCTCTCTGAGTCCCACTTTCCTCACCCCTTAAAATGGGTTTTATTAACTAAAATTAGAGTTGTCATGTCATCTAACAATCCCACTTCTGGGCATATATCTGGACAAAAACACACATGCACCCCTATGTCCATGGAAGTACTATTCGCGATGGCCAAGACATGGAAGCAACATGAATGTCCATCAACAGATGAATGGATAAAGAAGATATGGTACATATATATAATGGAATATTACTCAGCAATAAAAAAGAATGAAACAATACCATTTGCAGCAACATAGATGGACCTGGAGATTATCATACTAAGTGAAGTAAGTCAGAAAGAGAAAGACAAATACCATATAATATCACTTATATGTGGAATCTAAAATATGATGCAAATGAAGTTATCTATGAAATAGAAACAGACTCACAGACATAGAGAACAGAACTGTGGTTGCCATGGGGGAGGATGGGTTGGGGAGGGACAGAGTGGGAGTTTGGGATTAGCAGAAGCAAACTATTATATATAGAATGGATAAACAACAAGGTCCTACTGTATATCACAGGGAACTATATTCAATGTCCTATGATAATGCATAATGGAAAATAATACAAAGAAGTATATATATATATATATATATATATATATATGAATCACTTTGCTGTATAGCAGAAATTAATCCAACACTCTAAATCAACTATACCTTAATTTTTAAAAAGATGGATTTCATTAATGGTGATAGCTGTGAGACCTTTATGATGATTAAATGAGCAACTATCTACACAATGTTCATAGAAGTGCTTGGCACAAAGAAGAGCACCATAAATGTTAGCTATTTTATTATTATTGTTGTTGCTGTTCATTTATTTCATTATTGACATTTTAGGCTATTTTACTCAAAGGTATTTTATGCTAAAAATGCAAATCAAAGCAATTGTTAAAGCCGGAATTAAGGTATAATAAGAGTTAAGCCACTGGTGTATGAGAAGATAATTTAACAATTTAACATTACTACTTTTGCCCATGAGATGTTTAATGACCACCAGTGGGGAGTTCTGCCTTCTTTCTACAAGACTTCCCTTGCTTCATTTGCAAAATAGGTGCTTACATACACAAGATTTCTCTTTAACAGTGCTTTCCCAGTTCAGCTGCCATTCTTCTGATTAACCAACTCTCTCTTTAAAGACTCAAGTCATGAAGTTATTTTTTGTGGCATTCACTCAAGTATAGAAACAAGGATTGCCAATGCTTTTCCAGCAGGCTTCATTTCATTTTCATCATGCAAACTTGCAGATGTTGTTTACATGAAAGACACATTTGTAGAAAGAAGGTAATATTGACAGATAACATCTGCTGTAAGGAACAATTCTGAAAAGTGTTGTTAAGCTAATTCCTTTATTTTGCTGTAATTTCCCACAATTGTTAGGGCCTTAGTCATGAGTGTTTAACTCAAATTAGAACATAATTTTTGGTAAGTTTTACTCTCTTAAACTGTTCTTTCTGATATTTAATGCACATAAGCACCCAATCAATCAATATGTTTAAAACTTGTGTAACTTCTGGGTACCTAAAAGCTTTCAAAGACTTCTAATTTCTAGAATAAAACCCAACTCTATGTATGTTCTATATGGTTATATGTGATTTGATATTTCCTATTGCTTTCATTTCTTGACACACCCTTCTTGCTTTCCCTACGGTGCTCCCCTGACCTGGTTTTATTTATTTTTAAAATTGAGACATAATTGACATATAACATTGTGTAAGTTTAAGGTGTATAATGTATCGATTGGATACATGTATATTGCAATAAGATTTCCATTGTAGCATTAGTTCTATTGTATCACATAATTATAATTTCTTCTAGTAGTAGGAACAGTTGACAGTTCATTTACCATCTCAGAGTTTTTACATTCAGTGTTTATCTCTCTGGACACTCAACCCCAGATTTTCACATGGCTTATTCCTTCTTATCATTCATGCCCTGACTTAAATACTAACTCCCTGGATTTTCTCTTCCATATAATACAAAGTAGCATACCTCTACACCAGTCATTTCCTAATACATCTTCCTTCATTTTCATCATTATTCTTAGCATTATCTGAAATTATTATCAAATATATATACATACACACGTGTACATACACAGTTATGCAAATATGTATAAAATGTATTTTAAGTTACTTCATTTTATCTGTAAGACTTAAGACCCACAAAACCAGAATCCTTCTATGCCTTTTCCCTTGCTGTATCTCTTGTGCTTAGAACCACATTTGTTGGCCAAGTGAATAATTATGTGGATGCCAGGTACTATGGGGGATACAGAGAAGTTTCAAAGGGGATTTTAGCTCTTTAGAAGCCTTCTGTATAATAAGAGAGTTAAGCCACTGGTGTATGAGAAGATAATTTAACAAGTCAGTATAATTAAGTGATGAAAGCTATAAATACTGGGAGATCTGAAAGCAGAGAAATCACTTTACACTGATCAAGGGTGGATTGATAGTGGTGGTGGGTTTTAAGCTGGGCCATGAAAGAAGAGTGGGGTTTATAAAAAGAGCATAGTCATAATTCAGCTCTTTATTTCATAAATCCAAGCATAAGTCATTTCATTTTAATTTCACCCTATGTGTATTCAGTAGAGCCCAGGTGAATCAAAGGAAGAAAAAGCATGTTGGTTTCATTTTTTGTTGCTGTCCTCATGGATCTTACATGAATTAGATGATCCCCCAAGTGGAGTTCTGCCCAGCTTTACAGCTCTGTCATATGTCCGTTGCCCTTTACCTCTTATGTTTTAGATGTACTGTTTCCCCCACCCTGTAAATCCCCTAGAAAGTGCCCTGTTCATCCTCTTTTCTGGACCTTCACTCAGGCTTTTCACTGGGCCAGCCCTCTCTCCTAGCCATGCCATTTCACCTAAGGCCTTCCTATCCTTCACTTTGTAGTTTATGACTCCATAGCTCAGAAGTTCCCTCAGTTTTCCTCCAGACTAGCCTTGGTCTCCTGCCCTCTGCTTTTACCATCCTGTGCTTCTCTTCTATTGCCCAGCACAATTCTTTGTTATTACCTGTGGAATGATTGTATCTCCCCCAAGACTATAGCCCATATAAGGATAGGGATTCTGTTTTCATCATTTCTGTGTCTCATGATCAGCACAGTGCCTGGCACATCAGAGGAGTTAAGTAAGTGTTCCCCAAATTGCTGAATGAATGTGGAGGAGAGGTAGAAAACTGTAGTCCTTACATGGGATGTTGGAATGCCGAACTTGATGTGAAAACATTTCTACCATCATAAAATGTTGCTTAATGGAAACCAACATGAAAATGCCAACACTACCTTATTTACAAGGCGCTTTGTTCACTAGAGCTATTAAAGGGCCATCTTGATGGAAAGTTGTGTATAATTGTAGGTATTATGCCAGAGACCACTTACTGTTAAGGATGCCAGACCAAAGAGGCAGTACTGTACTCTGGAGACCTTCACCCAACAGCATTATTAAAAGAATCTGTAAGGGTTAACAGATGGGAGGTAGCTCATTAAAACCAACCCTAAATGCTTTACTTTGACCACAGACTCATAACATGGAGAATTCTGGGGAGCCTAGTGAAGTCCGAAGTGCATCCTTCAGGCTGCCTTGTTAGGCTTGCCAAGAGGGTGGGCACTTTGAATAACAGTTAATAGCAATAATAGCTAATGCTGATGGGGACCTCCTCTCCTCTGCCATGCACTATTCTGGGTGCTTTATACATATCATTGTCAATCTTTACAGAAAACCTTCTAGGTTTAAATTTTATCATCTTCAAATACAGTCTAGGAAATTGAAGGTCAGAAAGACTTTGTGGTCACAGGGAAGAAACTGTTAAAGACTGTCTTTTCCCCTTAAACAATGACAATTGACAGGGTGTCCCAATTGCTCTAATGGTGCTCCTTATAAGAAAATACTGTTGGCTGATATAACATATGCCTCTCACTCCCTTGAATCTAAGATACTGTGCAGTGTAGAATGTGTCTTCAACTCATGACATGTTTGGCTATGTGCAAGTGCCCCTAACCTCTCTGTAAGAAGAGAGGGATCTATCTCATAAGCTTGAGGTAAGGATTAGAAGAGTTGGCACATGCACAGCAAATTGGATCACGCCTGGATCTTCATAAGCACATGAGAGATATTAGTTATCATCCTGAGGCATTTGAGGTGAGTGCCAGTTTGTACATTTTTATCCATTCCTTTGTCCCACAGCCATTCACTGAGAACCACTCCATGCCTAGCCCTGTTTTAGTTTTCAGTGACTGAAGAGACCTGCTGCATTTCAAGATCTGTGCTCATGATCTTGACCATTTTAACAAAATCTTTAAGTTGGATAGTGTAGTATTTTAGAAAATCAAAAAAGTCTTATTTCATCTGAATATCTTACGTTTTTTTTTTTTTTTTCTTTTTGTGATACACGGGCCTCTCACTGTTGTGGCCTCTCCCACCATGGAGCTCAGGCTCCAGACGCGCAGGCCCAGCGGCCATGGCTCACGGGCCCAGCTGCTCCGCGGCATGTGAGATCCTCCCGCAACGGGGCGCGAACTCGTGTTCCCTGCATTGGCAGGCGGACTCTCAACCACTGCGCCACCAGGGAAGCCCTATCTTACGTTTATAAGTAATCAATTTTATTTTCTCCCTTAATTCATGTCTTTGGAAGCCTGTTGGCTTTGTTTTAAGATTGATTGGGCTGTTTTGGCAGAAACAGTGCTTTAAGGAACCAACAATCTTTCCACCAGGCACTCAACTCGTCAAATGTTGGTTTCTAGTTCATTGTCCTGATTTTGACAGACAGTTGTCTGTAGACAAAATACTATTTCTTTCAGTGTTGCGTCTGGGTGTAATACTTTGAAGATACATGAAACCTCTGCTAGGTATCCCTATTTTAATTAAAATTCGAGTCAATAAGTTACTATGATCTAAATATAATAGTGTAAAATGATCTCCCTCCTCTGGGGATAGGGGAGATGAGAGCTGATCTTGTCTCCCTGATGCTCCATTACTGGAAGATGCCTTGTCAAGTGACTCAGGATGTTAGTTCCCGAAACAGGGTTACACTTTAGTTAATGGGAATGAAGTAGCTTTCTCAGAACAATTGGAGATCTACATATGCACAGTAATAGATAAGTTTTATTCTGGATGTGTTAGAAAAGGGAAGTGGGTGCTTGGTGAGGAAGACTCAGCTCTGCTTCCTCTGCCTGAGCAATGGGAACAGAGCTTCCCCGAGCCCCCCTGTCCCACCCTGTGGCATCTGTAGTCACTGAGACATGGGTGCCCACTTCCTTAGCACCCTGGAAAAAGCCAGTGGAGGAAAAAAATTTAGTAGTCAGTGGATTGTCAGTACTGAAGAGGCTGGGGATGAGAGATCATCACCACAAGATTATAAAGGGTTAATGCCTGGGAAACGAATATGCTATAGGAGACAGCACTCTTGAGTACAGGGCAGTGAGACTGGGATGGTAGGTTGGTCAGGAATATACTGAGAAGGGCAGGTGACTTGGGCATCAGGGCAAGACATTATGCTGAGAAGAAGGAACCTGAAATATTTCCCTTGTGCCCTATGTATTCTTGGTCTATGAACTTATATGCATTATGCATTTAATATTCCCCATTCCCTGCATAGCCCTAAGTATTAGATGCTCACTCTGAGGCACAGAGGGGTTAGTAACACAGTTCCTACTGGCAGCTGTGTCCAACTCCAAAGCAATTTTCTCCTGTAGGAGGCAACTGGGAATCACGGTGGTGGGGATGAGAGTTGAGTAGCAGAGGACCATGACATGAGTGCAATATGATTCCAGTTCAAGAAATCACGCTCAAGATCTTATCCACAGGGCTTCCCTGGTGGTGCAGTGGATAAGAATCTGCCTGCCAATGCAGGGGACATGGGTTCGATCCCTGGTCTGGGAAGATCCCACATGGCACAGAACAACTAAGCCTGTGCGCCACAACTACTGAAGCCTACGCACCTAGAGCCCGTGCTCCGCAACAAGAGAAGCCACTGCAGTGAGAAGCCCGCACACCACAACCAAGAGTAGCCCCAACCCACCACAACTAGAGAAAGCCAGCGTGCAGCAACAAAGATCCAACACAGCCAAAAATAAACAAATAAAATTAAAATTAAAAATAAATCTTATCCACAAAGCCAGTGCAAAAGAACATTAATTCATTTTCTCTCATCTAAATGTTTTTATTTCAGAAAAGGCTAAATATAATTAATGTAAGGTTTGATATATTTGCTTATTAATAAGTGAATCCCTAACAAGATTCTAGCTTAATGAGTTACAGATATCTGTGGGGATGTAAGAAGGCCAGAGTGTGATATAGTCAGATGAGACTAGATTTGTTTTTATGTCATATCCTCTCCCTATCAGTATGTTACTTTTGTGGTAGATTTCTGAGTCACACCAATCAATAGAATTATCCTCTTCTTTCTTTCTGTGCCTTCATTTAAACATCAAGGTGAAATTCAAAGGCTTGTAGAGACTACCTGGGTTATTCAAAAGATCACTGGTCTTCTGGGAATTGCCTTTGTTTTTTCATCACTGCATTTTATTGCCCAGATTTGGGTTGTGTCCCCCCGATCACCCTTGTCTTCCTCCTCACACCCTTTCAGGAACTGAGCACAGCACATGCAAACAGTTCCTGTAGACATGGAATAAGGTGAGGGGATAAAAAACAGGGGTTTGTTTGTTTGTTTTTTTGAGCTGTTTAATTGCAGTCTTATGCGGGAACTCCCAATGATGACCAGAGATTTTATAAAACATTGTAGCCTCATTCAACAACAGACTACTAATTAGTTCATTTACTTGGGTACTAAACTCATTTAAGAAAAGGAGCAGAGCCTAATTAGAGAAATCTCAAAGGATATTAAACCTCAATCCTTTAAAGTTACAGTTTGAAAAAAACACAAATTCACAAAAGCATACATATTTGCACACATGAACTTGCATGCACACACGTACTGAAACCGAGAACTCATATGAATAGTACTCCCAAGTGTTTGGTGATAGCTGTTAATTAGAAAGGACTTCAGTCACTATTGTTGGCCTTATATATAAAAAAAAGACATGGCTAACATGAAATATATTCACACTGAACCAAACCATAAATTCATTCTCCCTTCAATTTCAGAATCTTTGAAAGATATGGTGGAAATTAGAGGTTATTCAAAAAAAAAAAAAAAAAAAAGACATTGGTGTGCTATTCTTCCATCATTATAGTATTTTTTCTTGCATTTAATGGGATTTTTTATGCACCTCAAATCTTATTTAGGCTGATGCTTGTGTTCTGGAAGACCAATCATTTCATTTATTTGTATAGTCACCAGATATTTTCTCAATGGCAGTTATATTCCAGGCATTGTACAAGGCACTTTGTAGGGGGTTACCACCCAGAACCAGACATGAATCCTGCCATCTCAGGGGCAGATATATATCAGTTCAATCAACAAATGGTTAATGATTGTTTGCAAATGCAAACGTTAATAAGGGATCATCCTTTTAGAAAGTGAGACAGAAATAGAAATAAGTAATATACACATACACATGCATATATATATTTCATTCTATTATCTACTATTCTGTTATAATTATATTCTAATTATTTTATTAGACAGATGATAGATAGCTAAATAGATAGATGGATAGATAGATAGATAGATAGGTAGATATAGAAATATAAAGACATATGCAGAAAGGAACTATCCAGTAGCCATATTAATAGTGTTTTGGAGACAATTCTCATATGTGTGGATTTCTTTGAAGCTCACTTTCATGCTTCTCCTCTCGCTCCCTCTTTCTGTATTTCTCTAACACTTATTGCGTGAAGACCCTCTGCCGGTCACTGTATTGGCTGTGTGCCATGTTGAGTACTTGTCATTTAATATTCTCAACCATCTTATGAAGAAGGAGCCATTATTTCTAATTTGTTATGAAAAGGAAATGAAAACTAAGCAAGTTTAAAGAACTTGCTATGCACATGAAACAAGCAAGTGGTGAGGGCAGGATACAGATTCATACAGCCTGACTTCAGAGGCCCCCTACCCTGTTCTGAATTGGGATGTATAACTCTCTATAATAAGATAAATTATACATCAATGGTATCACATCAGTGATATTTGTATATAAAGTATTACTAAACCAAATGTGAAAAGAAAAGTCTGATTACAACATATTATTACCTTAGTGGTTTCTCAAATCACTTTTTCTTCCTGTTTTCTGAGGTTAATTACAGTCATATGAAAACACAGAGACACGGGGAGAACATGTGAAGATAGAGGCAGAGACTAGATTGATGCAGCGACAAGTCAAGGGATGCCAAGAATTACAGGCTGTCACCAGCAGCTAGGAGTGAGGGATGGAACAGCTTCTCCTTCAGAGCCTTCAGATAGAACCAACCTGGCCGACACCTTGATTTCAGAATTCTAACCTCCAGAACTGGGAGATAAATTTATTTGTTTAAGCCACCTAGTTCGTTTTAATTAGGAAACTACATAGTCATGGCTTAGCTTTGTAACATATATTATATATTACATTATATACAGTATAAATAATTTGCACTATGGGTTTTTAAATGTGAATTTATTTTTGTCAGTGTAAGCTCTGAGGAACAAATGACGAATTAATAGGGGCAAAGTAACACTTTGGAGATTAAATATTATTTTGGTAAATCTGAACATCCTTAATAATTATTAAGAGGCTGCTCTATTTGTCATAAATGTGCATGTTTAATTAGTCAGCTGGTCTCACTGTTAATCAAAGAGGGGGTCAGGGGTCATAACCATCAGCTACACAGGAAAGATTCATTCCCTCTCCCACATCCTGAGAACGGACTTCCTGGCTTGCAGCCACGGCAAATGTTAACATGTGTATGGTGTGCATTTTTGCCCAAGTGGAAAGAGTAATTTCTGGTTATAAAAGTAATGCCTGCTCTTTGCAAGGAATTTAGAAATAAAAAATACATATATTAAGGAAAATAAAAATCCCCTGTAATCCCATCATCCAGAGATACCAAAATCAAATGTGCGTATATGAATACCTACAGTAGGTGTGGTCAAGAATAAGATTACTCCATATATAAAAATATTTTTCATCCTGCTGTGTATTATGGGGATTGTTTTCTGCCGATAAATTATGACTAGATATTTTTTAAAATAGATCTTTATTGGAGTATAATTGCTTCACAATACTGTGTTAGTTTCTGTTGTACACCAAAGTGAATCAGCTATATGCATACATATGTCCCCATATTCCCTCCCTCTTGAGCCTCCCTCCCACCCTCCCTATCCCACCCCTCTAGGTGGTCACAAAGCACCGAGCTGATCTCCCTGTGCTATGCTGCTGCTTCCGACTAGCTAGCTATTTTATTCTGTAGTGTATATATGTCGATGCTACTCTCACTTCGCCCCAGCTTCCCCCCCCACCCCTTGTCCTCAAGTCCATTCTCTATGTCTATGTCTTTATTCCTGCCCTGCAACTAGGTTCATCAGTACCAATTTTTTTTTTTTTTTTTTAGATTCCATATATATGCGTTAGCATACAGTATTTGTTTTTCTCTTTCTGACTTACTTCACTCTGTATGACAGACTCTAGGTACATCCAACTCACTACAAATAAATCAATTTTGTTTCTTTTTATGTCTGAGTAATATTTCATTGTGTATACGTGCCACATCTTCTTTATCCATTCATCTGTCGATGGACATTTAGGTTGGTTCCATGTCCTGGTTATTGTAAACAGTGTTACAATGAACATTGGGGTGCATGTCTCTTTTTGAATTATGGTTTTCTCAGGGCATATGCCCAGTAGTGGGATTGCTGGGTCATATGGTAGTTTTATTTTTAGTTTTTTAAGGAACCTTCATACTGTTTTCCATAGTGGTTGTATCAATTTACATTCTCACCAACAGTGCAGGAGGGTTCATTTTTTACCACCTCCTTTCCAGCATTTATTGTTTCTAGATTTTTTGATAATGGCCATTCTGACTGGTGTGAGGTGATACCTCATTGTAGTTTTGCTTTGCATTTCTCTAATAATTAGTGATGTTGAGAATCTTTTCAGGTGCCTCTTGGCCATCTGTATGTCTTCCTTGGTGAAATGTTAAACCATGCATGGATACAGCGTAATAGATTTAACCATTTTCCTGTTGGTAAACACTGAAGTTGCTGTAGTAATTTTTGCTGCTTTGAACCATCTAATCAATTTTGTGTACGTATGTTTGTAAAACTGATTACTTCCTTGGAATCTACATAGTTTTACAGGGAGCTGTGAAATATTTACGGTACCTAGTTAAACTACAGGTAGGCTAGACAAGCAGAAAAATGTTAATCTTGGAGAGCTTGGGCTCTGTTTAACTTGATTGTTTCCCAAAACCAGATGGTTTCTTTGGTCTGCCTGTCTCCAGATGATACCATTTATGGGAACAGAGCTCTTCAGGGACAAATAAGAATAAAAGGCATGTTTATGTCACTAAAAGATCTTATAGCTCAAATATAACATGTGCAATGAGTGAGTGATTCTACAACCTGATTTTCACCCACACAGGTCAGACATAATGAGTAGGGGTGTGTGTGTGTGTGTGTGTGTGTGTGTGTGTGTGTGTGTGTGTGTTGGAAGGTCCAGGTCGCTGATGACTAATTGTAACAAGGTCAGTGTGAATGGGGTGAACTTACTGGGATGGATATGAAAGGTCTGAGACATCTGAGACGGATCAGCAAGGGGCATAAGATTGAAAGTGAGAGGGAACAATCGTGGAACAGGGGAGGCTTGGATCTGTCTGTGGTTCAGCTGCCACATCTTTCCTTCTGGGAAGCCTCCCCTCTCCTCTTTGGAGGGAGTATTTATCTCCCTGATAACTTTCAGGATACTTCTGACAGCCTATGGATCTCTACCGCTCCTTGACACAATTGGAAGCATTTTTCAATATGTGAATATATACGTGAGAGTACTCTAGAGCGTGTTAAAGTGAAGTTGCTGAAATGGGCCCAAGGCAATTTAGGGGAAAGCTTTGAGGAGAGAGAAGGGAAGGAAACCCTGAGAACCTTGCACAGGTACTTTATGGGAGAGGTGAACTGCAATGAGGCACTTTGAAGCTCAAGTGTGTTCCAATTTCATGAACAGATAACAGGGCTGGAAGGTTGGTGCTCTGCCCCCTCAGCCTTCTCCTGTACGTGACTGGTACCCTAGGTCTTTCTCTTCAGAATTAAACCTAATCTTAACTGTCAGATTAATCCTGTTCTCATGAGAAACTCTAGAAGCCTTCATTTAGGAGTCCAGCATCAGTACGTGTGACATTGTATCTTAGTTCTAGTAGCCCTGTCCTCTCCTTTGCCTAGATCCTTGGGTAATGGGTGCACTCATTTTCTTCCCCAGGCCTCAGTCGTTGCATTGAGAAGCTGCCTGGAGAGCCATTTCTTCTGGAACTATGACTGACCTTGCTCTGTTTATTTCCAGCACTGGGGACCAACCCAGGAGATAGAATATTCTCTCTATTTTGCTTACTGCTTTATAGAAGTATTATTAACACAAAATAGATGTCATATATTTAAAATGTGCAATTTGATAAGTTTTGATATATGCTCACAATCATGTAACCATTACAACAATCAAAATAATAAACCTATCTATTACCTGCAAAAGTTTCTTTTTACCCCTGGTTATCCTTCCCTCCTGCCTTCATGCAACCACTGATCTTCTTTCTGTCACTGTACATTCATTTTCCTTTTTTCAAATTTCAGATAAATGGAATCATGCATCACGTACTCTTTTTTTTGGCCATGCTTCTTTTACTCAAGATAATTATTCTGAGATTTATTCCTGTAGTTGCATGTGTTAATAACATAACATTAATTGTTAAGCAGTATTCTATGTATTATGTATCACAATTTCTTTATGTACTCATCTGTTGATGAATATTTTGAATTGTTTCTAATTTTTGGTTATTACCAAAAAGAGCTGCTATGAGTATTCATGAACAAGTCTTTGTATGAACATATGTTATTGTTTCTCTTTGACAAATAACTGGAAGTAGAATGGCTGGATCACATGACAGGTGTATTTTAACTTTTTAAGAAACCACCAAATTGTTTTCTAAAGTGTTTGTACCAGTTTATTTCACCCTCAAAAGTATATTAGAGTTCCAGTTTCTTCCAATCTTCATCAACACTTGGTATGGGGATTTTATTAATTTCTCCGCTGTAGTAGTTATACAACAGTATCTAACTGTGGTTATAATTTGCATTCTCCTAATGACTAGTGATGTTGAGCAGTTTTTTTCATGCACTTATGTGTTATCTTTATATCTCCTTTGATAAAATGTCTGTTCAAGTCTTTTGCCCATTTTTATTGGGTTGTTTGTTTTCTTATTATATTTTGAGAGTTCTTTATACACTATGGATATAAGTCCTTTATCAGATATAAATTGCAAATATTATCTCCAAGTCTATGGTTTTTCATTTCATTCTCCTAAAAAATGTGTTTTAAAGAGCATGCATTTTTACTTTTGATGAAGTTCAATTTACCAATTTTTTTCTTTCATAAATTGTGCTTTAATGTTGTACCTAAATACAATCTAACCTAAGATTAACCCCAGAATTTTCTTATGTTTACTCTACAAATTGTATAGTTTTATGTTTTATCTTTGTATCTATGGTCCATTTTGAGTTAATTTTTGTAAATGGTATGAAAAAAGGCTTGAAGTGGGATTCTTTTGGTTTTTTTTTTTTTTTTGGTTTTCTATTTTTCACATGGCTATCCAATTTTTTCAGCACCATTTGTTGAAAAGATATCTTTTCACCAACTAAATGCTTTTGCATGTTAGTTAAAAATTTGTTGTTCATATATGTGTGGGTCTATTTCTGGACTCTCTGCTCTTTTCCATTGATCTATTTGTCAAAAATATTGATGTCAGTTCTACATTGTCTTGAAAATTAGGCCTTTGTAATAAGTCTTGAAATCAGGTAATTATAGTCTTCCAACTTTATTCTTCTTTTTAATGTTGTTTTGGATATTGTAGGTCCTTTGAACTCCTTATGAATTTTAGAATCAGTTTGTCAATTTCCACAAACAAAATTGGCATTTTCATTTAGACTGTGTTGAATCCAAGATCAATTTAGGGAGATAAATAAAAGGTGGCATATTCATACAATGGAATACTATTTGGCAATGAAAGTAATTATGCACTGACACATGCTACAGTGTAGATGAATCTTGAAAACGTTTAAAATATTTATAAACAGAAACCTCAATTAAATAGAACTGGGAGATCTGAAGGGGGAGTTCTCACACTCTGAAGACAGCAGAGGATCCTCCAAAATAAGAAAGACTCCTCCTCTTTCCTGGCAAGGACTCAGCCAATAAAAAACCATAAACTTTGTGTTTACCATAACCTTCCCAATTTCCTTTTCCCTCCCTGTAAAAATGCTCCCATTCTCTTGCTGGGCTGGGATTTGCATGTCTCACCATAGTTACAGACCCCAAATTACAATTCTCTTCTGATCCGTTTTTTGCTGGAGAAATATCTGGCAGTCTATTTATTTTAGGTCAACACATGATAAGTGCAAAAAGCCATTCACAAAGAACCACATATTGTAAAATTCAATTTTTATGAAATGTCCAGAATAAGCAAGTTTATAGAGACAGAAAGTAGTTTTGTAGGGCCAAGGAGTTGGAGGGGAAAAGGAGTGATTGTTAGTGAGTACAGGGTTTCTTTTGGTGGGACAAAATATTTTAAAATTAGATTGTGGTGATGACTGCATAATTCTGTCAGTGCACTAAAAACCATTTAATTCTACACTTTAAATGGGTGAATTGCATGGTACTTGAATTATATCTCAATAAAACCTTTTTTGTAAAAAGATCAACTTGCAAAGAACTGATATCTTAACAATCTTGAGTCCTTGGCCCATGAGTATGGTATATATATTCTTTTATTTAGGTCTTCTTTAGTTTCTCACAGCAATATATTTTGGCTTTCAGGTCTTATATATCTTTTAATTTTTTTCATATTTACTCCTAAATATTTCATATTTTTTCTGATATTGTAAAGTGTATTTTTTATTTCAAGTTTTGGTTGCCCATGTGTAAAAATACAATTGATTGATTTTTTTTTTTTTTTTTTTTTTTGGTACACGGGCCTCCCACTGCTGTGTCATCTCTCGTTGCGGAGCACAGGCTCCAGACGTGCAGGCTCAGAGGCCATGGCTCACGGGCCCAGCCGCTCCGCGGCATGTGGGATCTTCCCGGACCGGGGCACGAACCCGTGTCCCCTGCATTGGCAGGCAGACTCTCAACCACTGCACCACCAGGGAAGCCCTACAATTGATTTTTGTATGTGGATCTTGTATCCTGTGACTTTGCCTTTGCCAAACTCACTTATTAATTCTAATAGCTTTTAGGTAGATTCCATAGAAACAGACAATCACACGGTCTTCAAATAAATCTCTCTCATGGACACACTTCTCTAATAATGAGTGCATTCTGTACCCCTATCTCTCTAGTTCTCTTTGCCTCATCATGATGCTACTGATAATGTATTCCCAGATTATGACTGCCAATGAAGGCTGTTCTGAACATTGGGCATTACATTATCCTGATTCCATAAACTATCTTTTAGGAAAAAGGAGTTCCCAGGCTAAGTAGCTGGCTCCAAATTAGCCAACTTTATAAGAGCATTTAGTTTTTGGTCCTGAAGGCTCCCCATCTGGTCCATGTGATTGTCTACTGATGGTTCTGAGATCTTACTTTGATGGATAAAGAAATACAGAGAACCATGTTTAATACTACAGGATTTTCTTGAGAAGGATTTTTTGTTTTTTTGTTTTGTTCAATCTGGGAGAACGTGGGCCATATAAAATAGCATAAATAAAAATACAAATTTCTGGTTTATCTTAAAAAAGAGAAGGCCCAGCAAACTTGGATATATATTTCCATTTGCTATGGCAAGATAAATGCTACTCCTGAGTCACTTGACTGATTTAGGTCATTTACCTGACCCTTATATTTGCATTTGAGTTTCAAGTTCTGCCTTCATCATGTGGAATTGCCTAGGCTTAGCAAGAGACAGGGACTCATTCATTTGTTTATCTATCAGTACTCATTGAGCTTATAGATTGCATGCCAAACACTATGGGAGTTATTTTCTACAGACAGAAAAATTAACACTTACTCCCTGTTTCCAGAGAGCTCACAATTTAGGTGGAATCATTAAGATGCTATTGTTATATATCTTTTTGAATTATAGTTCTTTCAGGATATATGCCCAGGAGTGGGATTGCGAGATCATATGGTAATTCTATTTTTAGTTTTCTGAGGAACCTCAATAGAACGGATGGACAAAAAGATCCTACTGTATAGCACAGGGTCCTGGTAAAAACCATAATGGAAAATAATATAAAAAAGAATATATATGTACATATATACATATACATATATCTCTCTATATATATCTGAATCACTTTGCTGTACAGCAGAAATTAACACAGCATTGTAAATCAACCATACTTCAATAAAAAATAAATAAAATAAAATATCAGTTTTGGGATAGATTAAAAAAAAGATGTTATTGTGCTGTGTCATTTCAGAATATGTTCCTAAATGAATATAGAATAGGGGGTGGTGGTCATAAAGAGCTTTCCAGAAGAAGTTAGAGTCTCTGGAATACAAAGAATTGCTAGGTAGAAAAGGAGGAGAAGATGATGTACTGGTGGAGGGAACAGTATGCGGAAGGCACTAAGGCATGAACTGAAAATACAAGCGTTGGGACTTGCAATTAATTAATTATGGCTGGGACTGAAAGGATGGGGAGGAACTGAACTAGAGATAAAAGCTCCAAAACAGAAGTGACTATTAAAAGAGAACATTGCTTGCTGTTAAATTAATTGCCTCCAGTAAGCCCAAATAACTCTTACTTAACACAAGTGGATAACTGTTTTCCAACCAGAAAGGAGATTACTGGCTGCCATGTAAGATTCATAAGCTCCACCTCCATCACTCTGTATCTCTTCTGGAGATTTCTGTTATCATGTGGCGTATGTGCATGAGTTGCTCACACATTTCAATTTGCTTTATTTTTTTCACACGTTCATTTTTTTTTCCTTTTGTAGAAATAATTTTCTTGTCTCCTCTCAATGTAAGTTAAAGGTACAGAGGTTTTTTTGGAAAGAATGAAAATGATGAGCTCTCAAGCACTAGTAACCCCAGACAAACAACTGAACTTACAAAATTTCTATTTCAAACATGGTATTCCAACAGTGGGATTTCTTCAATGCTTTTTTTGTGCTGGTTTCATCATCAGTGAGGCCATTTCCCACCCTCACTCCCGTTCATCTCAAAATTTCTTGGCAACATCCCGGTGAAATAAAATCCCCATTAACCCTCATTAACCCGGTAACATTTTCTAGGGGGAGGTGTTTCCCAGTATCATGAGAAGAACTTAGGTTGTGATGAGAATACAGTGTGAGTTGAAAAGTCTCTAATATCAAATCTAAGATGGGGGAAGGACAGACAAAGGAAAGGAAAGGAAGCTTAAAGTCACAAGGAATGATAATGTTGCAACAAATGTGAATTTATTATTATTTACCTTCAGGAAACAGGAAAACGGTTCATATCTTCTTCCTTAATTGCTTGGTTGACCTCAGGGGAAAAAAAAGAGAGAGAGAGAGAGAAAGATAAAGAAGTCTAAGTTAAATGCACAACATTTCTTCTGAAAATGCTCAGCCCTTGCCCCCAGGTGCTTTCCTTTTCGGCTGAGTACCCATGTGGTTTCTGCGTTTTCTGAGCAGAGAGAGCCGGAGTTGCTCTAATAGCCCTTGAGAAAGTGCTTCAGGAGGTATTTGCAGAGAGCAGGGTGCCAGGCCACAGCCTTGTCTCCTCGACATGTCCCAGATATTGAACCTTCCAGTAACTACAATTACAACCCAAACCACAAAATGTAGATTTACAGATTGTTTTCAACAACACCCATTCAAATTTACTTATATTTACACTAGAAAAATTAGGGTAAGTGCTATTGTGACCAGAGAAACAGACCAGGATCAATAACCAACCAATTCTTGGCTAATAAAGCACTTCTCTAAGGTCTACGGTTGCTCTATTCTGACTTTGAGGTTGGCCTCTAATGTCTTATCCATTGACTTTTCCCGTAAATATGTCTAATCGAGGCTATGCAGGATTCTAAAGAGAAATGATACACTCGGTTTGGTAAGAATTGCTAATTAACCAAGTATGTAAAACCCGTAGCTGTAGCTGCTGTGACTCCCAGCATTGCTCTTGTGGTGAAAATTTATACACAAGGAATTAAAACATCAACTTCCATTTTAGATATAGAGACTCTGCGTGTGTGTGTGTGTGTGTGTGTGTGCGTTACTTCTCCCTCTTCCAAACCCTAATGGTTCCAAAATCACTTTTAAAAAAGGAACTTAAAAAAAATGTCTGTAACAGTATTTTCCAATGTTATAAACCTTTAACCAGGAAAATAACATGCAGGATATTTTCATGTTACACAGGAATTCTTCAATCATGCTTAACCTCAGTATGTACAAAGTTATCTGGTTTTACAGCCATGAAAGATTACATTTCATATTAGAAAGGTCAAGAGAGATTAATTTGGGTCCTTGTATACTTGAATCATTCATTTTGTTCTGGTAACAGAGCAGGGTATTTAATCAAACCTAAAGGAAATAAAATAATGAATGACAAGGGAAAGGAACAGTGAGAGATCAAGAAAAGGTTTCTGAATAGATATTTCCAGGTGGGAGTGTCATGCCACAATGATGCCTGTTCACGCAAAGGCTTTTTGACAAAGTCACCTCTGCCAGGAGTGCTTGGTTGATATATCCTGCCTCCCCTCACCCCTTGTGATCTCTGTTCCTTTGGTCAGAGGCAACAATCCCCCGCCAGTTTGATTAGAGTCTAGTACAGGGGTGCTGTTTGAGATTACCATTACCACAGAGGCCTGTTAGTGTGGCTCTCTTCTGCCCTGTTCCTACCTGACCCCAGGTCACAAGGAAAATAAGGTGAGAGTGTGACTCGGGGTAAAGCTCTCGCTGGTGCTGGGGTGGGGAATGCACAAAGAAATGCCTGCCTTGCAAACACCCTGGCTTTACTGGTATCCTGGGACTCAAGTTTTCCATCAGATTTATTTCTCTCCTCCACTTTTTATGGAAGGAGGGCAAATCATAGCAGTGTTCCATTTGAGCGGGGAGAAAGGATTGGTTTATTTAAGTTGAAACAATACAGGCT
The DNA here is from genome assembly GCF_937001465.1 of Orcinus orca. Lineage (NCBI taxonomy): Eukaryota > Metazoa > Chordata > Mammalia > Artiodactyla > Delphinidae > Orcinus > Orcinus orca. Next base: position 72,387,331 of record NC_064560.1, read on the forward strand.
ATGCCTACCAGGATGTCATGAAGACACTCTTATGTGGTTTGAACTATGACGTACTTAATGGGCAAAGTATAGATTCCATAGTCTCCATGTACCTGTGTCCTGGTTGGACCAATCTGAAAGTGTTAGAATATTATAGTCTAAGAGCGATATAACATTTTAATACAACTTAATAAAACAAACCAACATAATATGTTTATTGCCAATTTGATCTTCAGGGAAAACTTGAGAGAGAGGAACTATTTTTATTCCAATATACAGATGAGGAAATTACAAAGTTCCATTCTCAAGGATTTCACAGTCATATGGAGGAAACACTGAGTGATACTAGTTTATGACAAAGGATGTCATACAGGTATTTGGACAGCTGCTGAGGGACGACTGCCCTACACCTGCCTACACCAGGTTTAAGTTTACGGTGCACATTGATGGAACAGAAATCATTTAGAGCAAGGGTCCCAAACCCCTGGTACTGGTCCATCACCTGTTAGGAACCAGGCTGCACAGCAGGAGGTAAGCAGCAGGTGAGGGGGCTAAGCTTCATCTGCCGCTCCCCATCGCTCCTCATTGCTTGCACTACCGCCAGAACCATAGCCCCCATCGCTCACATTACTGCCTGAATCATCCCCCCACCACCCCGTGGAAAAATTGTCTTCCATGAAACAGGTCCCTGGTGCCAAAAAGGTTGGGGACCGCTGATTTAGAGAAATGAGGAGTCCTCTATTATGAAGTATCACTGATGAGTCCCCAGACATTTGATCTTGAAAGTTAAAAACCTGTATCCATTAAAACACAATTAAAAAATTAAAGAGATAAGCCAGAAACTAGAAGAAGATATTTTCAACCTATATAACAGGCAAAGATTAGAATTTAGCATATACAAAGAGCTCCTACAAATAAAAAGATAAATATATCTAATTAGTAAATAGACAAAAAACATGAATAGGAATTTTAGAGGAGAAGTGGATATTGCCATTCAATATGTGAAACATTCATCTTAGCTTTATTAGTAATAATGTAAATGTTAAGACCACAAAGAGAGATCATTTTGTACCACTACACTGGCAAAAATCAAAGGAGTCTAAATAAAACTCTTATATATTGCTGGTAGGAGTATTAATTAGTGCAACTACTTTGAAAACAATGTAGAATGATCTTGTGAAGTTAAACGTTCACGTACCCTAAGACCCAGCACATGTGTCCCAGGAGATATGCCTGTGAATCTTCATATCAGCACTGCTCATAAGGGCAAAAAGCTGGAAACAACCCAAATATCCATCAACAGGAGAATGGATAAATAAATTGTGGTATAGTAAACATGATGGAATATCTTCAGTGGTAATAATAAATAAGCTATAGCTACAAACAACAACATGGATTAATTCTGGAAATGTAATATAATTCTGGAAACACAATATCACACAAAAATAGCAACACAGAGAAGACTTCATACAGTCTGATATTTGCATAGTAAATCTTAAATATAAGTACAATTAATCGATATATTTTTAAAGCATAATACATATGTGATAAATGCATTCTAACCAGACAAGGGAAAATAAACACAGATTTCAGGATGATGAGTGCTTCTATAAAGAGGTAAGGTAACAGGAGGGGGAAGGGCACATAGCTGCAAGTTACTGGTGATAAAAGCTCATTGGCAACTATATTAGAATCTCACACATTGACTGGGAAATTAGACTAAATGATATATAAAATATTTTTTACAGTGAGCCAAAATGCTCTAAATAGGCAAAGTACATCCTTTCATTACAAATTAGTAAACTGGAAATGATGTTAAACAGAAGTTACCTAAATTCCTAAAAAAGTGTCATTTTGAATTGCTCAAAGAATGCAAGAGTGAAACCCTCAACACAGATTTTTCATGAGCCCGCAATATGAGAACAATAGTCAAACTTATCAAATATGACAATGTTAAATGGTAAATTTACAATCTTATATGCTGAAAGGAAATACATTGAACTATTCTTTTAATAAATATTAAACTATGCCCTAAGAATATAAAGAACAAAGCACAATGAATATTAAAGCAAAAAGCAATGAATTAAAAATAGGAAGAAATACAATGTATTAGTGCAAAAGCTAGCTCTTTGAGAAAAAAAATGATTTCCTGGGAAATTCAACAACAGAAAACCTGAAAGAAACACTCAGATGATTAGCAAAAGAAAAGAGATAGAACAACTGAAATGAAATTAACATAAGAGATGACCCGGATTCCTTCTGCTTCGGACCACTCTGCCCTTACACGCTTTCTTCACTCTTGGTAAACAAGTAGGAAGGATACAGAGGAGGGGGGTGCTGCTCTGGTCTTTGTTTTCATCTTCTCATTGATTCGATTATACAATAATGTAGCTAAGGGCACCGTATTCTTTGTATATTCATTAGAATACTGGGAGGTATATATGAATTTTTAAAGACAGAGTTCTGAGTCAATTCTTAGTTATTGACAGCCCCCTTTGCCCAGAGCACTGGGCCAGGCAAAGTTCAGGAGCAAAAGAGGGAGGGAGGCCACAGCACCTACCTTCAAGGAGCAGACTAGCCTGGGACTCTGCCGGCAAGGGTATTCCCTGCCTAACCTAGCCTCTGGCAGATTGATTCTCCTGATAGAAGAAGGAAGAACAAGGCAAGGAGAAATAAAAGTTCCTGATAGCCAATGACCCTGCCCAGCTTGGGACTTCTGGGAAGGCCAGCATCCCTCCCCTCTTTTCCCACTTCCCAAACTGAGTGGCAGGTATGATAATCTGCAGTGAGGGTTTCAAGAATCAGAGTAATCATATGATAATCATAACAGATAGTTGAAAAAAAAAAAGATACTTTTAAAGAAAAAGAACACAAAGGGCAAGTTATAATGAATATATGTATATAAGTAAATAAAGGCTATAGAAAAAAATGCCAGTTTAACAATAATTATCTCTGAGTGACTGTAATTTTCTTCTTTTCTATATTTTCTAAATATTCTACCATAGAAATTTATGAAGTTATATCTGAGAAAATTATTTTCACACTATTTAATATTCTCAGCAATTTTTCATTTATGTAAAATAATTTTCTTTTTAGCCTCACCTTCCTGGGGGCCTGCTCTTTCATTTGCTGTGTGAATATATAACCAAAACTCTGTAACTTCTGGCCTCCAATTAAAGAAAGGATTGGGTCTAAGGGAAATAGGTTCAGCTGGGAGTGCTGGTCAGTGAAATGAGTCAGGGGCAGTGAGTGAGGAATAATGGCACTGCTTACAGTTGTGTTCTTGTGAGCAGAGTGAAGAGAATGTTGGGGCAATTATCCAGTGAATAATAATAATTATAATCCTTATATCCAATATAAGGATGGGATCCTCAGAATCAAAGATTGAACAACTTAGGACTTCGCTCTTGTTGCTATTTTCTAAAGAAGTGATTCGCAAATTTACCTCCACTTTAGAATCCCCTGGCATCTCTCAAATCTCCTGCTGTCCAGAACACATCACAAATCAATTAAATCTACATCTCTGGGGCTGGAAACCAGGCTTCTGGACATCTTTAAATTTTCCAGTGATTCTAATATGGATCCAAGTTTGAGAACCATCCAGGTTTTCTTTGCATGGAAGAGAGATAATTAAACAGTAATCCCTCTTGATTTGCATTGTTCAACCGGGTAGAAGCAGTTTAAGGAGTTGCTATAAGAGCAACATCACATTTTGACCTCTTTGCAGGATCCATGTCTAAGGAGTTGGACCATACCACAGGCAGACTTCACTACACGTGTATAAAAAGATCATGTGATATGTTAGAAAAAGCGCAAGCTCTGAAGGCAAACAGACCAGAGCTTCACTTCATTACCTGGGTCAGACCCCTGATGTGCCCCAGCTCTTACTGCAGCCAGGAGTGTCCAGGTCCACAGAGTCCTGGACAGTCCATAGTACCTGCAACCTGAGAGTACCTGGCCTGCCTCCGGCTGGGCTACTCACCTCTTCCTGAGCCCAATTAGTGTAGACCACTGGGGACTGAGAGCCCTGGAAAAGTGCCTTCTCCTTTCTTCCCAGGCTGGTGTTTTGAGACCTTCTTAAGCCTCCTCAGAAGGTCCTGTAAGCGTTCCATGGTAGACACCTCCACGTGCTTCCTTGGTTTTCTTTCTTTCTTTCTTTCTTTCTTTCTTTCTTTCTTTCTTTCTTTCTTTCTTTCTGCCTCATACCCTGGCCCTAGATCATCATCCTGGAGATTATATCCTCATATACGCTATCTACATATAACAGGTCACTCATCTCAGTCTTTTGTTTCAGGGGAGCCCAAGTTTGGACACACTCCCAGTATCTCATGTACAGAGTTAAACATTTGGAGCATAAATATAGTAATATATTTTTTGCATAGGTTGCTGTAAGAATTAAATGAAAAAATAAAAATGATAAATAACATATAATGACTAGCTCCATGTACTAGGCATATCTACTCCATAAAGAAGGTGTTTTTCACCAGTTCCAGGCACAGAAACTGAGGTATAGAGAGGTTCCCTAACTTTCCTGGGACTTAAATTCAGTGCTGTTCAACTCCAGAACTGAGGCTTATACCTTACCAGAATGTTTTCTTCCCTTCATTTACTACCTTCCCGTGACCTTTCAATCTCCCAAATAAAAGCCAAAAAAACGCACAAAAAACAAAAGATCATAAAACAAAAAATAGAGCTGCTTCTCATCTCAAGAGAAAAACTTCTTAATTGGCCAGAACTAGTTTGAGATAAAAGCTGTCCTTGTGTGTCCATGGCATGTCCTTACTTCCTCTTTCCACTTCTCTGTGCCTCAGACTGGGAGTGGATGCTACAATCCAGACTCATGGTGTAAGGGATACAGAAACACCTTCCACAGTCAACTCTCAGCCCAATTTATGCTCAATGCGCTATGCTATGCAGAGTCATAAAAAGGCAGAGGATTCAAGCTCACCCCCACTATATACAGCTGTAGGAATGAAAATTACATTTTAAAAATTCCAGAAAAATTCTTAGTCATTTCGGTCTTTTCAAAAAGCTAAGTATTTTTAATGTCATCTATCTTATCATTGTCTGATTTGTTAATACCTTTGCATCAGTTTAAAATAATGAAAGGCAGCTTTGTTGTCATTGGAAGACATAGAACTTAAGCATTCTTCTAATACCAGCTGTATGCCTGTGTGAAACTTATTTTGTCTTAAAAAAAATGAAAGGGTTCTACTGACGTCTATGTTATGGCATAGAAAAGGTGTAAGAAAAGAGTTCTTGTGGTAGAAATACCACACATGAGGCAGTATTTGGTTTAAAGGGAGAAGAACTCAATATCTACACAGAAGTGAGGGCAAGATTTGACTACCTATGATGTGAAAAGCTCTGAGAAGAGGATGGAGAGGACAACCATACATCTTGGTTTGCCTGGGATACTTGGTTTACCTAGCTCAGAACTAGTTACTAGTTACTCTTCTTGTCCTATTATCCAAAGCACTTGTCCCAGATGAGTATTTTTAAAGTATTATTTTCTCATTTTTAAAATATTATTACTAATCATGGCACTGCAGTCTTGTCCAGGGCTGTGTGAGATGCATGTATGGTAAATGTATCAATAGTTCTTATTCTAAGGCTTAGTCAAATCTTAAAAACAACCGGTGATAGCTCTCTCCTGACAAAACATAACTACCACCTCCTTTTCAGGGACGGTATACAAGAAGCTCCCTGTTAATAAGTGTACTGGGCATGGGCAGCTGGGACATCTAGTGCCTTGAAACCTCAAGTTCTGGAGGGAGTGAAACTGAACAGGATCCTGCAGGGCCTTCCCAGGGACACATCTGCCACCCTGCCCATGCCCCTGCATCCTGTTTGTAGAAAAGCTTTAGCTTACCCAAGTTCCAAAGAACAAATTTAATCAGTAAAGTGAAAAAATGTAGAAGCAAAGGAAAATAGTCAAGCAAGACAAATTAATAATAGTTTAGCCATAAAACAAAGTCAAAGACCTTTAGTTCTTCCTTAAGGACTTATAGATAATATCTTGAGCCACATCCTTGAATTGTTTAGTATTTGCAGATATTAAGACCCCCATAAGGTGGAAGACTTTAACTACCTGCTGACCACCAGCATGCAGACCTCAGACCGGAAAGAACCAGAAGGTTGATGATTGAGATTACCAAAATCTCACCCTGTTCCCTCACCATCAAACAATCAGAGAATTGTGCATGAGCTGATCAGGTACCCTGTGACCCTCTCCCTCACACTGTCTTTAAAAATTCTTCCCTGAGGGCTTCCCTGGTGGCGCAGTGGTTGAGAGTCCGCCTGCTGATGTAGGAGACACAGGTTTGTGCCCCGTTCTGGGAGGATCCTACATGCCTCAGAGCAGCTGCACCCGTAAGCCATGGCCACTGAGCCTGCGTGTCCAGAGCCTGTGCTCCACAACGGGAGAGGCCACAACAGTGAGAGGTCTGCGTACCGCAAAAAAAAAAAAAAAAAAAAAACTTCCCTGAAAGCCATCCAAGAGTCTTTTGAGCATGAGCTACCTGTTATCCTTGCTTTGCCCTGCAATAAACACTGTACTTTTCCTTTGCCATAACCTGGTGTCAGTAGATTGGCTTTCCTGTGTGCTGGGTGATCAAAACCAAGTTTGGTTTCATAATGGAAGAAGCATCCAATGCCACTGGTCCTGCCAGCCTTTGAATATGTATGATGGCCTAAGAATCCTGGTTGGTGGCTCTATTGGAAACTTAGGAAATTATAGATTAGTTACATATGAAATCTGAGTGAGAAAGAGGTTAAGCAATACTGCCATAAAGTGTATAGAGAGAGTAGTATAAACCCTCTTGCAACTATGGTTTTATCATTTATAACATGGTGTAAATTTACAACTATTCCTTTATTCTATTATTGATATTATCTCATTTTGGGGCAATAAACCTGTTCAGTACCAATGACTTCAAAAACAGGAAGCATATATTGAATAAAAAAATCAGGCTCAAGGTCTAAATTTCTGTTGGAAATTTGCTGATAAATGACTAATTTGACAAAATGTCAACATTTGTCATCTGCCATGAAGATCCTGAGGATATCACTGATCACATGAAAACCAGAAGACACAAATATGCTGACAAAACATCAATATTCAACCTCAACAGTTTGTAGTGATGTTAAAACTGTGCCAAAAAATGACCATTTAATGAATGCAACTACAGAAGATAGGTTTATAGATTGTTTTGTGGCACATGACTTCCACTTGAATCGTATAACTGCTCTCCACTGAATTTGCTCATTTTTTTTAATTGCAAGTTGTGTAACCAAGACTTGTGAATTGTACAAGAAGTCAAGAGAGAACTGCTAATGTGTCATCTCTGTTAGAAAATGAAGAAAACTGCAAGGGATGAAGACTCCAGTTTTATATCAGTGTCATCAGATGTTTTAAGTAGAATTTAGTTAATTTCAATATTGTTTTATTTTCATCCAATTTATTGAATCAAACTAAAGCTACTGAAACATATTCTATCAGAGATGAAATACCTGACATTATTATGCATGTTACAGTCAATTCAGTCAAAAATTTCAACATAGGTAAAGATTTTGTTGATTTTGGGGTAACAAAACCAATTTAAATTTGGTGTAGTGTTGTGGTGAAAGTGATGTTTTACTAATTTAATAAATCTATGGTGCAGAAATATTTTTATCAGATTGGTTATGGTACATGCATAGTTCATAATTCATCAAAACAGACTGCTGTAATGTGCCAAAAAATAGAAGTAGCTGTTGTTATAATTGACAATTATTTTTAAAATTGAGATGTAATTGACATATAATGTTATATTAGTTTCAAGTGTATTACATAATTATTCAATAATTTATACACTGTGAAATAATCATTAAATAAGTTTAGTTACCAACCAAGAATTGATATTTTCATGTGTACAGAAAGTAACTAAACTACAATTTTGTATATGAGACAAAATTGATGTTGAATTTTAAGAAAATGAAATGGCAGTATATACTTTCTCTCTTTGCTGCCCCCATTACTTGATTTTTTAAATATTTTAGATTTATTGAAATGTATTTATAAATAAACATATATGACCGACAAAGGTTGTAAAATTTCAGGAAAAGCTTTGTTTGCATTTCGTTCAATATATTGAAAAACATTAATCAGAATATTCAACCAATGGAACATCAAAAGCTTTACTGATAACAATAAAAAAAACTGGCAAACAGGAAAACAGTCAAAATCAAGACTGAAACTGAACAAAACAAATAATGAGAGTTGAAATTGTACATGATTTAATTTTGAAATCTATGTTCTTTGGAATATCTTGATTTTGAGAAAGAATTTTCAGTAATGTTCTTATATTAAATTGGATACATTTTTATTCTGTACTGGAATGGAACAAAAGTGAAGAGGTCTACCATTTGTAGTACCTAAGTTTGGTGAAATTATATTTAAAAGAATCATAAATGGAGACAATTTATTTGATGAGTTTCATCTTTGAAAAATAGTTGCTTTAAAACTGAGAATGGAAACAAAATGAAAGTGTTTATAAAAATATCTTAGCCTAACCATTTATTTTCAGGTTAGAAATTAAATTTTCTTCATTTAATAGAATATACTCTTCACTTACCAGGTACATCTGCATCTGTAAGAAAAGTATTTTCTTAAAAAACTGCATGTTCTATATAGTAACAATAATAGAATGTGCCAACAATTAAAATTATTAGCATAAAGTTCAGCTCTGTAGAAGATCATAGGCAACTTTATGAAAAAGGTAAAAATAATAAAACCATGTATATAGCACACATTATTCTAAAGAGCACCAATGACATGGTACTAGAGACAGCTAAAATCAGATTAAAATATCAAATATTTAGCAAGTATAATTATTCTGCTTGTTATTTTTTAATGTTTAGATAATCAAAATAATACATGTTAAAATGTACCTAGCTTGATGTTATTTTTATTTTTCAGACAGAATTTCCCTTTTCAAGATAGGTTTTGAATAAAACTATTTTATAGATCCACCAATGTGGTGAAGCCAATTGGTGCCAATAAATAATTATTAAAATATATAATTATAATTGTTTTTATTTCCCTTTCACTGAAGGCTCTCATTCAAGGACATAGGTTAATTATATGGTCACCCTTCAGGAACCTCAGAGTCTAGCTCAGTGGGGGCTGAACATGTATGCTGAAGTCATTGAAATAACCACATGAGGCAACATGGGAAAGGTAGGACAGACTCAGTGATTAGTTGCTAAGAGAATGACTCAGATAGTGATGCTTGAAGCTCACAGGACAGTGAGGTCACTGCTGGATTTGAAAGTTTTTATAGAGATGTTTACCTTGGGTTAGGCTCAGGAAGTGAAAGGGATCTGGTGAGACTCAGGAAAACAAGGCACAGTTTGGAAGAGAACTTCCTGGATGACCACAGTGCAAATAGCAGACAGTCAGGACTCAGCGAGATGGCTGTTACTGGCTTTCCTAGAACCTATCACTCTCTCGGGATCCAATAAAGAACATTTGTTTCAGGAAAGAGCCAAACTCCTTCTGCTACTCATTGCTTCCAGCTTGGTCTTTCACAGTCCCCTCAGGCTCTTCTTATCTCTCTATGAGTAAGAGAACATTTCTTCACTATGGCTTTTCTTGAAACTGTCATTCAATTTGGAGGCCTGAATATATAGTGATGATGATGGTAGTGATAATGCTATTCTATGACCCAAATCTCCTTGAGTGTTTGCTTTAGCCATTAAAAATGAAGAGTCATAATGTTACAGTTTCCCAAGGCCAGGGTGAAGCCCCAAGTCCTCCAGGAAACCTGGCTTCTGTCAGCATCAGTACAAAGAGTATGATTTTTTTTCTTTTGAAAATAACTTTATTCTTTTGGCAAAATAATATTTATTGTACAAATGAAAATGATAAAAATGGTAACCATTATTAGCACTTTGGTGAATATCCTTTCAAACATTTCTCTAAGCATATATATGCATGTGTGTATGTTTTTTATATAAGTCAGATCATACTATGCATTTTGTTTTGTAGTTTTCCTTTTCACTCAACAATATTAAATGGATGGCTCTCCATGTCAATAAAAATGGTTGCACATCATTGTAGGATCTACATTTTGTGCATGCACCATGTTTGACTAAATGTTCTTTGGAAGAGCATCCATTTTCTCTTATGAATAATGCTGTACTGAATATCTTGTGTAATCCTATCCAGCTTGTATGATTATGTCTTAATTTGAAATATTATGGTAGGGTAGCAGGGTCAAGACATATATGCACATGATATTGGATACATGTGGTCAAACTGCCCCCTGGAAAGATTGTCCTATTTATGTGTATGTGACATATACCTCAAGCAAAAGCACATGTTTTCACACATACAAATTAAACACTGAGTTTTAATAATGTTTTAAATCTTTTCTATATTAACAAAAATAATATTCCATTGTCTGTATATCAGTGAGGTTGATCACTACTGCACATTTACTAGCTATTTGTATTTCTTCATTCACAAATCATCTCTTTACCCATCTTCCTCTTGGACTCCTCCCCATCTTTATAGGTATTTATTATATATGCCTCTAATTCTGTGGCTTGTATTTCAGTTTTGCTGTAGAGAAGTTTTTGACTTGTTTGGTTTTAACTTGAGGTAGACAAATATATCAGCTGTTTCCTTTTGTGCTTTCCAATCTTTATTACATGCTTAGAAAGCCCTTGTCAACCACATTAATAAACTTGCATCTTTTGCTTTTGCTGCTCATCAAATGCTGCCTTAAATTATTTGTTATTCTTTCTATGCATTTTACCCATATTCCCAAGTAGATCATTGGTCAAGGAGTAGAAGTTATCTTATTTGTTTCCCATAGATGAAGATCCTAGCTTAGCACCTTGTATATGGGAGTAATTCAGTAATTATGATTGATGAACCCCCACATATCAAAAATATATTTATAACTAACATCTGGTGTTGTTGAGGATATGGCAAAAAAGGTATTTTTATCTTCTTTTGGTTGGGCTTTAAATTCTTAAAATCATTTTGGAGGACAACTGGTAACATATACCAAACCCCTTTAAGATATAACTTTACCCCTCAGAATTCATTCCTAGTCAGAGATATATAGAAAAATAAATATACTAGGGGAATATACTTCCTCACAGATTTATTTATGGCAACAAAAATTTAAAAATATCCTAGAGGCATTGCATAATGTATGACGTATTTATAGATTATTATACTGTAAAATAATGTGGTTAAAGAAAATTACTTTTAAATGCTCTTGATGTAATGCTAAATTAAAATTTAAAAAAACAGAAATTGTATTTCATCATAAAAGTATTATATGCCCATAATAGGGAAAGTTCATATGGTATAGAAGGGAATCATTTGGAAATTAAAACTTTTTTCACCCCTTTCTCCCAACTCACTCCCCAGAAATAACAACAATTAATAGTTTGTGTACTTTACTTGGTAAATGCTTCTACATTTTAAATAATGCAAGTATATGCATCTCTGTTTCCTGATTTTTTTCTGAAACCTTAGGGATCTGAAGCATTTTCACTACTTCCTAGTTCCTCTCCATTTCTCTTACTTTTTGAAGGTCAGAAACATCACAAAAATGTGTCTAGAGGTGTGTCTTTTTTAAAAATTTCATCTAATTCTCCCTGGAGTGGAGATGATGGTGACTCATTTAAATCTAAAGACTGATGTATGTCTTCTGCTCTGAGCTATTTTGTTTTATTATTTCTTCATTGTTTATCTTTTGTTCTGGAACTTTTTCTACATAGCTTTTGGGAGAAGATGGGTAGAGCTTCTATTTTATATTCTTACTAATATTTTTATTTCTTTTCATTTTACTCCTGGCAATGGGAAATTTATTTATTATCTTCCAGGTCCCCAAACCAATTTTTAGTTGTCTGTATTTTTATACAATCTATTCATTGAACTTGGGAGGACCATATGTTCCAAGAATTCTTGTTATTCTTTGGCTTTAACCACACCTTCTAGTTTTATTGTAGCAGTGCCTAAACTGAGAAGGTGGTCTCAGGGATGAAGAGAAGGAGAGTGTAATGGAAAATCTAGAGGGATGTTCAACAAGACTGCAGGTGTCTGGATCTGGGACTTGAGGAAGAGGAACACTCTCTAGTTTCTTGTCCAAGTTCAGTGAGAGCTCTGGCTTTTCAGATGTGTAAAGGGCTGAAGCTTACTAGCTTTGAATTCTTAAGTGTGTGGCTCAGAGCCTGCTGATCTGAGGAATGAAATAAAAGGCAACATTTGATGAACATTTTAAAAAGGTACAGGGAAGGATGATACACAAAGAATTTACTTCCTTGAAGTGGCAGTGTTTTAGTAGGTTGAGTATCTTTTTGGGATAAGGAAGTGACATTTTAGGTTGAGAGATGAAACATATGCAGATAGAAAAACAAGAGAAACATTTATAGATAATGATGATGATGGTGATGGTGATGATAACTACTCTAATTTACCAAACATCTCCCTTGTGCCCAAGCAGTGGGGTCCAAATATTTACCATATGTCCAGGCACCAGGGGTAAGTAAATATCTACACTGAACTTCAGTCTCATATGGTTCTTGGTGGCTATTATTTTCCCCATCATTTATAAATATAATAAAACCAAGCGTTCAAAAGCAAACACAGCAACAGGTAAGAAAGCTGATTTCCCTAATGCCAGTATCTCTTGCTCTTGGATGCTCCCTGTACTTCCTCAAGGTATCCAGCTTGACTAGAATAAGCACATTATGCTTGTAAATGGGGAAAGAATAGTAAATGATTTTGTAGGCCATGCTCAGAAATAGAGATTTTATTTATCAGGCAATGGACAGTCACTGAAAGTTCCTGAGCAGAGAAATGTTATGAACATGGATAATCTGCCTATGCTATGCTAGTGGATTGGTTTTGGTGTAATGGAAAATAAAAAGGCTAATTAGGATTTGTTGCAGAGTTGATGGAGAAATCATGAGGTTTGAGACTGGAATTGTATAGCAGGAATAGAGATAAGGGAATTGTATGTAAAGGCTTGAGTGTGTGAGGTGTAGCAGAGAAGTAAAATCACCTAGAGCTGGGGACAAGCTTGGGGATTCTTGGAAATGTCAATTGCTACTTTGAGAAATGTCCAGAGGGGTCACTGGTTTGAACAGTCTTGTGTTGACTGTCTGTTGATGACTAGAATGTCCACTTTGCCCACCTCATTAGACATAGTTAATGTGCGATTTTCTATTCCGTAGCAAGAGAAACAAATTAAAAAATTGAAACAGTAAAACAAGAGTTTATACCTCATCAGATTGGGTATAAAGGAAAACACTTCAACATAATAAGCTATGATAAACCCATAGCTAACTCAATGTTGGGAAGTTAAAAGCTTTTCGCCAAAGATCAGGAACAAGAAAAGGATTCCTTCTCTCCACTCTTAATTTAATAAAGTTCCGGAAGTCCTAGCTAGAAAACTCAGACAAGACAAAGAGAGAAAAGACATATAAATGTAAAGGAAGAAGTAAAATTGTTGTTATTTGCAGATGATATGATTTTACATATAAAAAAATCTCAAAGACCAAACAAAAAACTGTTGGAACTAATCAATGAATTCAGTAAACTTGCAGGATATAAAATCAACATAGAGAAATCAGTTACATTTCTGTACATTAACAATGAAACATCTGAAAAAGAAATGAAGAAAACTATTCCATTCACAAGCATCAAAAATAAATTTAACAAATGAAGTGAAAATTATGTACAAAAAATACCCCCAAGTCTTTTTCCTTTTTAACATCTTTATTGGAGTATAATTGCTTTACAATGCTGTGTTAGGTTCTGCTTTATAACAAAGTGAATCAGCTATTCATATACATATATCTCCATATCTACTCCCTCTTGCATCTCCTTCCCACCTTCCCTATCCCACCCCTCCAGATCGTCAGAAATCACTGAGCTGATCTCCCTGTGCTAGGTGACTGCTTCCCACTAGCTATCTATTTTACATTTGGTAGTATTTATAAGTCCATGCCACTCTCTCACTTTGTCCCAGCTTACCCTTACCCTTCCCTGTGTCCTCAAGTCCATTCTCTACTTCTCTACCTCTACATCTTTATTCCTGTCCTGCCCATAGGTTCATCAGAACGATTTTTTTTCTTTAGATTCCATATATATATATATATATGTTAGTATACAGTATTTGTTTTTCTCTTTCTGACTTACTTCACTCTGTATGACAGACTCTAGGTCCATCCACAGCACTACAAATAACTTAATTTTGTTCCTTTTTATGGCTGAGTAATATTCCATCGTATATATGTGCCACATCTTTATCCATTCATCTGTTGATGGACACTTAGGTTGCTTCTATTTCCTGGTTATTGTAGATAGAGCTGCAATGAACACTGAGTTAAATGACTCTTTCTGAATTGTAGTTTTCTCAGGGTATATGCCCAGTAGTGGGATTGCTGGGTCGTATGGTAGTTCTATTTGTCGTTTTCTAAGGAACCTCCATACTGTTCTCCATAGAGTCTGTATCAATTTACATTCCTACCAACAGTGCAAGACAGTTCCCTTTTCTCCACAGTCTCTCCAGCATTTATTGTTTGTAGATTTTTTGATGATGGCATTCTGACTAGTGTGAGATGATACCTTATTGTAGTTTTAATTTCATTTCTCTAATGATTAGTGATGTTGAGCACTCTTTCATGTGATTGTTGGCAATCTGTATATCTTCTTTGGAGAAATGTCTATTTAGGTCTTCTGCCCATTTTTGGATTGGGTTGTTTGTTTTTTTGATATTGAGTTGCATGGCTGCTTGTAAATTTTGGAGGTTAATCCTGTGTCAGTTGATTCATTTGCAAATATTTTCTCCCATTCTCAGGGTTGTCTTTTTGTCTTGTTTATGATTTCCTTTGCTGTACAAAAGCTTTTAAGCTTCATTAGGTCCCATTTGTTTATTTTTGTTTTTATTTCCATTTCTCTAGGAGGTGGGTCAAAAAGGATCTTGCTGTGATTTCTGTCATAGAGTGTTCTGCCTATGTTTTACTCTAAGAGTTTTATACTGTCTGGCCTTATATTCAGGTCTTTAATCCATTTTGAGTTTATTTTTGTGTATGGTGTTAGGGAGTGTTCTAATTTCATTCTTTTACATGTAGCTGTCCAGTTTCCCCAGCACCACTTATTGAAGAGGCTGTCTTTTCTCCACTGTATACTCTTGCCTCCTTTATCAAAGATAAGGTGACCATATGTGTGTGGGTTTATCTCTGGGCTTTCTATCCTGTTCCATTGATCTATATTTCTGTTTTTGTGACAGTACCATACTGTCCTGCTTACTGTAGCTCTGTAGTATAGTTTGAATTCAAGGAGCCTGATTCCTCCAGCTCCATTTTTCATTCTCAAGATTGCCTAGGCTATTCGGGGTCTTTTGTGTTTAATAATTTCAAACTGAATTTTTTTGTTCTTGTTCTGTGAAAAATGCCATTGGTAGTTTGATAGGGCTTGCAATGAATCTGTAGATTGCCTTGGGTAGTGTAGTCATTTTCTCAATATTGATTATTCCAATCCAAGAACATGATATAACTCTCCATCTGTTTGTATCATCTTTAATTTCTTTCATCAGTGTCATAGTTTGCTGCATACAGTTCTTTAGTCTATGTAGGTAGATTTATTCCTAGGTATTTTATTGTTCTTTTTGCAATGATAAATGGGAGGGTTTCCTTAATTTCTCTTTCAGGTTTTGCATCATGAGTGTATAGGAATGTAAGAGATTTCTGTGCATTAATTTTGTATCCTGCTACTCTACCAAATTCATTGATTAGCTCTAGTAGTTTTCTGTTGGCATCTTTAGGATTCCCTATGTATAGTATCATGTCATCTGCAAAGAGTGACAGCTTTACTTCTTTTCTGATTGGATTCCATCTATTTCTTTTTCTTCTCTGATTGCTCTGGCTAAAATTTCCAAAATTGTGTTGAATGATAGTGGTGAGAGTGGGCAACGTTGTCTTGTTCCTGATCTCGGTGAAAATGGTTTCAGTTTTTCACCATTGAGGTTGAGTTTGGCTGTGGGTTTGCCATATATGTCATATTTACATGTTGAGGTAAGTTCTCGCTATACCTACTTTCTGGAGGGTTTTTATCATAAATGGGTGTTGAACATTGTCGAAAGCTTTCTCTGCATCTACTGAGATGATCATATGATTTTTCTTCTTCAATTTGTTAATATGGTGCATCACGGTGATTGATTTCCGTCTATTGAAGAATCCTTGCATTCCTCAGATAAACCCCACTTGATCATGGTGTATGATCCTTTTAATGTGCTGTTGGATTCTGTTTGTTAGTATTTTGTTGAGGATTTTTGCATCTAAGTTCATCAGTGATATTGGCCTGTAGTATTCTTTCTTTGTGACATCTTTGTCTGGTTTTGGTATCAGTGTGATGATGGCCCCATAGATTGAGTTTGGGAGTGTTTCCCCTTCTACTATATTTTGGAAGAGTTTGAGAAGGATAGGTGTTAGCTCTTCTCTGAATGTTTGATAGAATTCACCTGTGAAGCCATCTGGTCATGGACTATTGTTTGTTGGAAGACTTTTAATTCCAGTCTCAATTTCAGTGCTTGTAATTGGTCTGTTTATATTTTCTATTTCTTCCTGGTTCAGTCTCAGAAGGTTGTGCTTTTCTAAGAATTTCTTCCAGGTTGTCCATTATATTGGAATATAGTAATCCAAGTAATTAACTTGTAGTAATCTCTCATGATCCTTTGTATTTCTGTAGTGTCAGTTATTACTTCTTTTTATTTCTAATTCTGTTTATTTGAGTCTTCTCCCTTTTGTTCTTGATGAGTCTGGCTAATGGCTTATCAATTTTGTTTATCTTCTCAAAGAACAAGCTTTTAGTTTTATAGATCTTTGCTATCATTTCCTTCATTTCTTTTTCATTTATTTCTGATCTGATTTTTATGATTTCTTTCCTTCTGCTAACTTTTATTTTTTATTGTTCTTCTTTCTCTAATTACTTTAGGTGCAAGGCTAGGTTGTTTATTCGAGATGTTTTCTGTTTCTTAAGGTGGGCTTGTGTTGCTATAAACTTCCCTCTTAGAACTGCTTTTGCTTCATCCCATAGGTTCTGGGTCGTTGTGTCTCCATTGTCATTTGTTTCTAGGTATTTTTGTATTTCCTCTTTGATTTCTGCAATGATCACTTCGTTATTAAGTAGGGTATTGTTTAGCCTCCATGTGTTTGTATTTTTTACAGATCTTTTCCTGTAATTGATATCTAGTCTCATAGCATTGTTGTCAGAAAAAATACTTGATACAATTTCAATTTTCTTGAATTTACCAAGGCCTGATTTGTGACCCAAGATATGATCTATCCTGGAGAATGTTCCATGAGCACTTGAGAAAAATGTATATTCTGTTGTTTTTGGATGGAGTGTCCTATAAATATCAATTAAGTCCATCTTGTTTAATGTATCATTTAAGCTTGTGTTTCCTTATTTATTTTCATTTTGGATGATCTGTCCATTGGTGAAAGTGGGGTGTTAAAGTTCCCTTGCTATGTATGTGTTACTACCGATTTCCCCTTTTATGGCTTTTAGTATTTGCCTTATGTATTGAGGTGCTCCTATGTTGGGTGCATAAATATTTACAATTGTTATATCTTCTTCTTGGAACAATTCCTTGATCATTATGTAGTGCCCTTCTTTGTCTCTTCTAATAGTCTTTATTTTAAAGTCTATTTTGCCTGATATGAGAATTGCTACTCCAGCTTTCTTTTGGTTTCCATTTGCATGGAATATCTTTTTCCATCCCCTTACTTTCAGTCTGTATGTGTCTCTAGGTCTGAAGTGGGTCTCTTGTAGACAGCATATATACAGGTCTTGTTTTTGCATCCATTCAGCTAATCTGTGTCTTTTGGTGGGAGCATTTAGTCCATTTACATTTAAGGTAATTATTGATATGTATGTTTCTATTCCCATTTTCTAAATTGATTTGTGTTCGTTATTGTAGGTCTTTTCCTTCTCTTGTGTTTCTTGCCTAGAGAAATTCCTTTAGCATTTGTTGTAAAGCTGGTTTGATGGTGCTGAACTCTCTCAGCTTTTGCTTGTCTGTAAAGGTTTTAATTTCTCCGTCAAACCTGAATGCGATCCTTGCTGGGTAGAGTAATCTTGGTTGTAGGTTTTTCTCCTTCATCACTTTAAATATGTCCTGCCACTCCCTTCTGGCTTGCAGAGTTTCTGCTGAAAGATTAGCTGTTCACCTTATGGGGATTCCCTTGTGTGTTATTTGTTGTTTTTCCCTTGCTGCTTTTAATATGTTTTCTTTGTATTTAATTTTTGATAGTTTGAGTAATATGTATCTTGGCATGTTTCTCCTTGGATTTATCCTGTTTGGCACTCTCAGTGCTTCCTGGTCTTGATTAACTATTTCCTTTCCCATATTAGGGAAGTTTTCAACTATAATCTCTTCAAATATTTTCTCAGTCCCTTTTTTTTTCTCTTCTTCTTCTGGAATCCCAATAATTCGAACGTTGGTACATTTAATGTTGTCCCAGAGGTCTCTGAGACTGTCCTCAGTTCTTTTCATTGTTTTTTCTTTATTCTGCTCTGCAGTAGTTATTTCCACTATTTTATCTTCCAGGTCACTTTTCCATTCTTCTGCCTCAGTTATTCTGCTATTGATCCCTTCTAGAGAATTTTTCATTTTATTTATTGTGTTGTTCATCGTTGTTTGTTTCATCTTTAGATCCTCTAGGTCCTTGTTGAATGTTTCTTGCATTTTGTCTATTCTATTTCCAAGATTTTGGATCATCTTTACTATCATTATTCTGAACTATTTTTCAGGTAGACTGCCTATTTCCTTTTCATTTGTTAGGTCTTGTGGGTTTTCATCTTGCTCCTTCATCTACAGTGTGTTTTCCTATCTTCTCATTTTGCTTATCTTACTGTGTTTGGGGTCTCCTTTTCGCAGGCTGCAGGTTCGTAGTTCCCGTTGTTTTTGTTGTCTGTCCCCAGTGGCTAAGGTTGGTTTAAGGGGTTGTTTAGGCTTCCTGGTGGAGGGGACTAGTGCCTGTGTTCTGGTGGATGAGGCTGGATCTTGTCTCTCTGGTGGGCAGGTCCATGTCTGGTGGTGTGTTTTGGGGTGTCTGTGGACTTATGATTTTAGGCAGCGTCTCTGCTAATGGGTGGGGTTGTGTTCCTGTTTTGCTAGTTGTTTGGCATAGGTTGTCCAGCACTGTAGCTTGCTGGTCGTTGAGTGAAGCTGGGTGCTGGTGTTAAGATGGAGGTCTCTGGGAGATTTTCGCCATTTGATATTATGTGGAGCTAGGAGGTCTCTTGTTGACCAGTGTCCTGAAGTTGGCTCTCCCACCTCAGCGGCACAGCACTGACTCCTGGCTGCAGCACCAAGAGCCTTTCATCCACACGGCTCAGGATAAAAGTTAGCAAAAGTAGAGAGAAAGAATTAGTAGAAGTAGGAAGAAAGAAAGGAAGAAAGAAAGAAAGAAAGAAAGAAAGAAAGAAAGAAAGAAAGAAAGAAAGAAAGAAAGAAAGAAAGAAAGAAAGAAAGAAAGAAAGAAAGAAAGGAAGGAAGGAAGGAAGGAAGAAAGAACAAAAGAAGGAAAGAAAGAAAGGACAGAGGAAGGGAGGGATGGTGGGAGGAAGGAAGGCAGGAAGGAAGGAGGGAAGGAAGGAAAAAAAGACAGAAAGAAAGAAGATAAAGTAAAATAAAATAAAGTAAAATATAATAAAGTTATTAAATTAAAAAATAATTAAGAAAGAAAAAAAAACGTACTGGTAGAACCTTAGGACAAGTGGTGGAAGCAAAGCTATACAGACAAAATCTCATACAGAAGCATATACATACACACTCACAAAAAGAGGAAAAGGGGAAAAAATCAAAAATCTTGCTCTCAAAGTCCACCTCCTCAATTTGGGATGATTTGTTGTCTAAAGGAGGGAAGGAAGGAAGGAAGGAAGGAAGGAAGGAAAGAAAGAAAGAAAGAAAGAAAGAAAGAAAGAAAGAAAGAAAGAAAGAAAGAAAGAAAGAAAGAAAGAAGATAAAGTAAAATAAAATATAGTTATTAAAATTAATTATTAAGAAAAAAAAAACGGACGGATAGAACCCTAGGACAAATGGTGGAATCAAAGCTATACAGAAAAAATCTCATACAGAAGCATATACATACAAACTCACAAAAAG
This sequence comes from Orcinus orca, assembly GCF_937001465.1. NCBI lineage: Eukaryota > Metazoa > Chordata > Mammalia > Artiodactyla > Delphinidae > Orcinus > Orcinus orca. The sequence continues at coordinate 72,407,490 of NC_064560.1, forward strand.
AGGAAAAGGGTAAAAAAATCATAAATCTTGCTCTCAAAGTCCACCTCCTCAATTTAGGATGATTCGTTGTCTATTCATGTATTCCACAGATGCAGGGTACATCAAGTTGATTGTGGAGCTTTAATCTGCTGCTTCTGAGGCTGCTGGGAGAGATTTCCCTTTCTCTTCTTTGTTCTCACAGCTCACAGGGGCTCAGCTTTGGATTTGGCCCTGCCTCTGCGTGTAGGTCGCCGGAGGGCGTCTGTTTTTTGCTCAGACAGGACGGGGTTAAAGGAGCCGCTGATTCAGGGGCTCTGGCTCACTCAGGCCAGGGGGAGAAAGTGGCGGCAGAGGCCGGTGTGACGTTGCACCAGCCTGAGCCTCGCCATGCATTCTCCTGGGGAAGTTGTCCCTAGATCCTGGGAACCTGGCAGTGGCGAGCTGCACAGGCTCCCCAGAAGGGAGGTGTGGATAGTGACCTGTGCTCGCACACAGGCTTCTTGGTGGCGGCAGCAGCAGCCTTAGCGTCTCATGCCTGTCTCTGGGGTCCCCGCTTTTAGCCGCGGCTAGTGCCTGTCTCTGGAGCTCCTTTAAGCAGCACTCTTAATCCCCTCTCCTTGCGCACCAAGAAACAAAGAGGGAAGAAAAAGTCTCTTGCCTCTTCGGCAGCTCCAGACCTTTTCCCGGACTCCCTTCCAGCTAGCCGTGGTGCACTAACGCCTTCAGGCTGTGTTCATGCTGCCAACCCCAGTCCTCTCCCTGCGCTCCAACCAAAGCCCGAGCCTCAGCTTGCAGCCCCGCCCGCCCCGGTGGGTGAGCAGACAAGCCTCTCTGGCTGGTGAGTGCCGGTCAGCACTGATCCTCTGTGCGGGAATCTCCCCGCTTTGCCCTCCGCACCCCTGTTGCTGCGCTCTCCTCCATAGTGCCGAAGCTCCCCTACTCCGCCACCCGCAGTCTCCGCCCACGAAGGGGCTTCCTAGTGTGTGGAAATCTTTCCTCCTTCACAGCTCCCTCCCACTGGTGCACGTGCCGTCCCTATTCTTTTGTCTCTGTTTTTTCTTTTTTTCTTTTTCCCTACCCATGTACGTGGGGAGTTTCTTGCCTTTTGGGAGGTCTGAGGTCTTCTGCCAGCGTTCAGTAGGTGTTCTGTAGGAGTTGTTCCACCTGTAGATGTGTTTCTGGTGTATCTGTGGGTAGGAAGGTGATCACATCTTACTCTTCCGCCATCTAGGAGTGCTTTCTTCATTTGATATTATGTAGAGCTGGGAGGTCTCTGCCAGACCAATGTCCTGAACCCGGCTCTCCCATCTCAGAAGCACAGGTCTGACACCTGGCCGGAGCACCAAGACCCCATCACCCACACTGCTCATAAGGAAAGAAAGAAAGAAAGAAAGAAAGAAAGAAAGAAAGAAAGAAAGAAAGAAAGGAAGAAAGGAAGAAAGGAAGAAAGGAAGAAAGGAAGAAAAAGAAAGGAAGAAAGGAAGGAAGGAAGGAAGGAAGGAAGGAAGAAAGAAAGGAAGAAAGGAAGGAAGGAAGGAAGGTAGGAAGGTTATTAAAATAAAAAATTATTATTAAAAGTTAAAAAGTTAAACTAATAAAAAAAGGAGAAAAAAGAACGAAAGGAGAACAACCAAAGAAAAAAACAAATACGCCTATGATAACAAGCTCTAAAAACTATACACAAAAAAAAATTCAAAACACAGACAGACAGAACCTTAGGACAAATAGTACAAGCAAAGCTATACAGACAAAATAACACAAAGAAGCATACACATACACACTCACAAAAAAAGAAAAAGGAAAAAAATATACATATCTATATATTTTAAAAAAAGGAAGAATAGAGCACCCAAATCAATAAACAAATCTACCAATGGTAATAAACTCTAAATACTAAACTAATATAAACATAAAGCCAGGAACAAATTAGATGCAGAAAGGAAACCCCAAGTTTACAGTTGCTCCCATAATCCACTGCCTCAATTTTGGTATGATTCATTGTCTATTCAGGTATTCCACAGTTGCAGGGTATGTCAAGTTGATTGTGGAGACATAATCTGCTGCTTCTGAGGCTGTTGGGAGAAATTTCCCTTTCTCTTCTTCGTTCGCACAGCTCCTGGAGTTCAGCTTTGGATTTGGCTCTGCCTCTGTGAGTTGGTTGCCTGATGGCATCTGTTCCTGCCCAGATAGGACCTGGTTAAAGTAGCAGCTGATTAGGGGTCTCTGGCTCACTCAGGTCAGGGGGAGGGAGGGGTATGGAATGCAGGGTGAGCCTGCGGCGGCAGAGGCTAGCATGCCATTGCAACAGGCTGACGCGAGCCATGTGTTCTCCCGGGGAATTTGTCCCTGGATCACAGAACCCTGGCAACTGTGGGCTGCACATGCTCCCCGGAGGGGAGGTGTTGAAAGTGACCTGTGCTTGCACACAAGCTTTTGGTGGCTGCAGTAGCAGCCTTAGTGTTTCATGCCCGTCTCTGGTGTCCACACTGATAGCCGTGGCTCACGCCCATCTCTGGAGCTCATTTAGGTGGTGCTCTGAATTCCCTCTCCTCATGCAACCCGAAACAATGGTCTCTGGCCTCTTAGGCATGTCCAGACTTTTTCCAGGACTCCTTCCTGGCTAGCTGTGGTGCACTGGCCCCCTTCATGCTGTGTTTATGCAGCCAACCTCAGTCCTCTCCCTGGGATCTGACCTCTGAAGCCCGAGCCTCAGTTCCCAGCCCCCACCCGCCCTGGCAAGTGAGCAGACAAGCCTCTTGGGATGGTGAGTGCTGGTTGGCACCAATCCTCTGTGTGGGAATCTCTCTGCTTTGCCCTCTGCACCCCTGTTGCTGTGCTCTCCTCTGTGGCTCAGAAGATTTCCCTTCACCCACCCACCCCCGTCTCCACCAGTGAAGGGGCTTCCTAGTGTGTGGAAACATTTCCTCCTTCACAGCTCACTCCCAGAGGTGCAGGTCTTGTCCCTATTCTTTTGTCTGTGTTTTTTCTTTTGCCCTACCCAGGTATGCTGGGAGTTTCTTGCCTTTTGGGAAGTCTGAGGTCTTCTTCCATGGTTCAGTAGGTGTTCTGTAGGGGTTGTTCCACATGTAGATGTATTTCTGATGTATTTGTGGGGAGGAAGGTGATCTCCACATCTTTCTTCTCTGTCACCTTGAAGGTCTCCCCCCAAGTCTTTTTTGAAAGAAATTGAAGACACATACAAATGGAAAGATACCTTGAGTTCATGGATTGGAAGAATTAATATTGTTTAACTGTTCATACTCCCAAAGCAATCTATAGACTTAAAGCAATCCTTATGAAAATTCCAATGGCATTTCCACAGGAAAAAAAAAAAATCCTAAAATTTGTATAGAACCACAAAATACCCCAAATATCCAAAGCAATCATCAGAAAGAAGAACAAAGCATCAAACTTCCTGATTTCAAACTATACTACAAAGCAATAATAAAACAGTATGGGGCTTCCCTGGTGGCACAGTGGTTGAGAGTCTGCCTGCCGATGCAGGGGACATGGGTTCGTGCCCCAGTCTGGGAAGATCCCACATGCCGCGGAGCGGCTAGGCCCATGAGCCATGGCCGCTGAGCCTGTGCGTCCGGAGCCTGTGCTCTGCAATGGGAGAGGCCACAGCAGTGAGAGGCCCACGTACCGCAAAAAAAAAAAACAAAAAAACAAAAGAAAAACCAGTATGGCACTGCCGTAAAAATAGATACATAGACCAATGGAACAGAATAGACAGCACAGAAATAAACCCCCACATCAACTAATATCTGGCAAGAGAGCTAAGGACATCCAATGGAAAAAATATAGTCTTTTCAACACATGGTGTTGAGAAAACCAGATAAACACATGCAGAAAAATAAACTTGGACCTGTATTTTATCCCATTCACAAAAATTAACTCATAATGGACCAAAGACTTAAACATAAGACATGATACCTTAAAACTCCTATAAGAAAACATGGAGGAAAATCTCCTCAACATTGGTCTTGATATTTTTTGGATATTACACCAAAAGTACAAATGACAAAAGCAAAAATCAACAGGTGGGACCACATCAAACTTAAAGGCTTCTGCACAGCAAAAGAAACAATCAACAAACTAAAATGTAACCTACAGAATGGGAGAAAATATTTGAGAAACATACATAAGATGAGGGGTTAATATCTAATATATATATAAGAAACTCATACAATTCAATAACAAAAAAATAAACAGTCCAATTTTAAAAATGGGCAAAGGAGCTAAATAGACATTTTTTTACAAAAAATACAACCAGATGGCCAACAGGTACATGAGAAGATTCTCAACATCACTAATCATCAGGGAAATACAAATCAAAACCACAATAAGATATCCCCTCAGACCTGTTAGAATGGCTATCATCAATAGAATAAGAGATAATAAGTATTGGTGAGTATGTGGAGAAAAGGAAACCCTTGTATACTGTTGGTGAGAATGTAAATTGGTTTAGCCACTATGGAAAACAACATGGAGGTTCCTCAAAAAATTATATAGAGAACTACCATATGATCCAGCAATTCTACTTGTGGGATATACCCAAAGGAAATAAAAACAGGGTAGTGAGGAGACCTATGCACTCCCATGTTTATTGGGACATTATTCACAATAACAAAGATACGATGCTCTGTACCATATGAAACATTCGGTGCTCTTCAATGAATGAATGGCAAGAGGGAGGAGATATGGGGATATATGTATAATTGATTCACTTTGTTATAGAGCAGAAACTAACACACAACTAAACTAAAGCAATTATACTCCAATAAAGATATTAAAAAAAAGAATATGTGATATATATATACTGATATATATATATATATATATATATATATATATATAAAAATATCATTCAGCTATGAGAAAGAAGAAATGCTTGCCATGGTTGGAACTTGAAGACACTATGCTGTTAGATAAGTCAGACAAAGACAAATACTATATGATATCACTTATATGTGGAATCTATGAAAGCCAAAGTCATAAAAACAGAGAGTAGAATGGTGGTTCCTAGGGGATGAGGGTGGGAGGATAAGAGAAATATTTTTTTAAGGGTACAAACTTGCAACTAATAGATAAATAAGTCCCATAGATCTAAAGCACAGTATAGTGATTATAGACAAGAATATTGTATTATAAATATCAAAGTTGCAAGACCAGAACTTAATTATTCCCACCCCCCAAAAAAGAAATGATAATTATGTGAGGTAATAGAGGTGCCAGCTAATGCTACAATGGCAACCATATTGAAATATATAAATGTATCAAATCAACATGTTGCACATCTTAAACTTACACAGCATTATTTATATGTCAAATATATTTCTATTAACCCCCAAAACCCACAGGGTTTTATAGTATTTACTTATTGTGTAATAAATTAATATATTCTTCTCTCTAATGTATAATTTTACTCCAGTTATGCAGCCTATATGCTACGGTTCTTTATGTGACTGCTGCTTTGATTACCTGCCTGGTAAGATCCACTGCAGCATAAGACAATTTGAGCATTCTATATGGTTGAGTTTACTTCTCTGTGTAGTACCTCTTTGAGTACCTCTCATCACTCGAAAGATGTTGGATGTGGATTTTTTAAATAGAGTTTTTTGAAACAATAAAGTGTCAACAGGGTCAATAATACCTACTGCATTCTAGGAACCCTAGTGACTGTCCAGACACCCAATCCAAGTTTTGCCTTTTCTCTTTTGTTCCAGCTGGCTAGCAGTACCTCTTCCTCTGTTAGTTTTGGCAAGATGGTAATAAAAGCGGGGGTGGTGGTGGTAATGGAAATGGCCAGCCGTTCAGTTACAGCTTATTGGACAGGTCAATGCAGGAAAACATGCATAAGGCATCTTACAAAGTACAGGGGAAAAGCACAGTTCTAAGATTGCTTTCTTATTACCAAGGAGAGGATGCAATGTAGACTGCATTGCCTGGACTGCAGTCCACAGGTGGGCAAGAAGAACCAACCAACTGACCAGACACCAATCCTGATGACACTTGCAAGTCTGGCAACTTTCATTTCCTCTCCTCTATTCTGTTTAAGGTCAGACTTTCAGGTGCCCCTATCAGGTGCCTGACTTTATCAGGCAGTTCCTCATAGACGTACCTGTACACACAGATACAGTTCATACTCAAATGTTTTTTTGCAGCAGTAGAACAAGATGCATCTAAAAATTCACCTTTCATTGGCATTTTTCTTATCAGGATTTTCCCTCACCTTCCTGAATGCAAGTGGTGAATTTAAGGATCATGTGGCTTCCGGTGAAGTGAACGGGCTGTCTTCCAAAGCTTTCATAAAAGTGACTCATTTAAGCAGCGGGACACTTTCTTGAGATGTTGAGGACTTCGAAATGGATTTTGCTCCTGTAAAATTGGTAATGCTTGCAACAATGCAGAGATCTCTTACCACAAAAAACAAGGCAATTAATGTGTCTTTAATTTGCACCTAACCAAACAGAAAGGGCGCGTTTACTCCATGCGACATGTAGACAAATTTTTTTAAAAAAACAAAGTTTCATGCTGTGACTACAATTAGTGTAATTGTCAGCTCTTCTCTAAAAACAAATATGTATTAAGAGAAACGCCAGCATTGTGCCCTCCTCTGGTGTGAAAATGAGACAATCAAAATCTATTGTAATTACCTCAGTGATATTATAATTAGCAATGATTAAGTTATTCCATGCTGTTTTTTTCCTCTTGGCTACAATTAAAAAAGTATATATCTTTCTGCAGCACATTACTGCTGATCATTTTACCTCAATACATGTCTAGTAAGTGGATAAATTAGAAGTAATTTTAAAGCGCAACTCCGTTAAAACATATATCTCTCTATTTAACTGCCTTAACCTTGTAGAGGCATCTGTGTTCTTTGCTGCTTGGTAAAAAAAGTTTCTTCCTGGTTTCTTGCTCAGGAATCAAATATGTTTTTTGTTTGTTTGTTTGTTTTTAAATTACAGATAGCTGAATGATATGATTAATCATTCATTTCTTGTCAGGCATGCCCACCTAGCTCAAAATTCCTGCACTGGGCAACAACCAGGTTTTAAAATAAATTACTGAAAAGGCAGCCAGCTGTACTATCACAGAAAGAAAAGGTCCTGAGTAAATGTATGTCTTTCTAGTTGGATTAGGAGAAAAAGTGAATTAGGCCATAATTACAAATATGTCTTTTTTATATTACACATAACTTTTTTTTTTCTCATAGATACTTTCATGTCATATCTTCTTACTTACTGTTTGTTTTCTTTTTTTAACATCTTTATTGGAGTATAATTGCTTTACAATGGTGTGTTAGTTTCTGCTTTATAACAAAATGAATCAATTATACATATATATATGTTCCCATATCTCTTCCCTCTTGCATCTCCCTTCCTTCCACCCTCCATACCCCACCACTCTAGGTGGTCACAAACCACTGAGCTGATCTCCCTATGCTATGCGGCTGCTTCCCACTAGCTATCTATTTGATGTTTGGTAGTGTATATATGTCCATGCCACTCTCTCACTTTGTCACAGTTTACCCTTCCCCCTCCCCATATCCTCAAGTCCATTCTCTAGTAGGTTGGTGTCTTTATTCCCATCTTGCACCTAGGTTCTTCATGACCTTTTTTTTCCCTTAGATTCCATATATATGTGTTAGCATACAGTATTTGTTTTTCTCTTTCTGACTTACTTCACTCTGTATGACAGACTCTAGATCCATCCACTTCACTACAAATAACTCAATTTCATTTCTTTTTATGGCTGAGTAATATTCCATTGTATCTATGTGCCACATCTTATTTATCCATTCATCTGTTGATGGACACTTAGGTTGCTTCCATGTCCTGGTTATTGTAAATAGAGCTGCAATGAATATTTTGGTACATGACTCTTTTTGAATTATGGTTTTCTCAGGGTATATGCCCAGTAGTGAGATTGCTGGGTCGATGGTAGTTCTATTTTTAGTTTTTTAAGGAACATCTATACTGTTCTCCATAGTGGCTGTATCAATTTACATTCCCACCAACAGTGCAAGAGTGTTCCCTTTTCTCCACACCCTCTCCAGCATTTATTGTTTCTAGATTTTTTGATAATGACCATTGTGACTGGTGTGAGATGATATCTCATTGTAGTTTTGATTTGCATTTCTCTAATGATTAATGATGTTGAGCTTTCTTTCATGTGTTTGTTGGAAATCTGTATATCTCCTTTGGAGAAATGTCTATTTAGGTCTTCTGCTCATTTTTGGATTGGGTTGTTTGTTTCTTTGATATTGAGCTGCATGAGCTGCTTGTAAATTTTGGAGATTAGTCCTTTGTCAGTTGCTTCATTTGCAAATATTTTCTCCCATTCTAAGGGTTGTCTTTTGGTCTTGTTTATGGTTTCCTTTGCTGTGCAAAAGCCTTGAAGTTTCATTAGGTTCCATTTATTTATATATATAGATATTTTTTCCATTTCTCTAGGAGGTGGGTCAAAAAGGATCTTGCTGTGATTTATATCATAGAGTGTTCTGCCTATGTTTTCCTCTAAGCGTTTGATAGTGTCTGGCCTTACATTTAGGTCTTTAATCCATTTTGAGTTTACTTTTGTGTATGGTGTTATGGAGTGTTCTAATTTCGTACTTTCACATGTACCTGTCCAGTTTTCCCAGCACCACTTATTGAAGAGGCTGTCTTTTCTCCACTGTATGTTCTTGCCGCCTTTATCAAAGACAAGGTGACCATATGTGTGTGGGTTTATCTCTGGGCTTTCTATCATGTTCCATTGATCTATATTTCTGTTTTGTGCCAGTACCACACTGTCTTGATTACTGTAGCTTTGTAGTATAGTCTGAAGTCAGGGAGCCTGATTCCTCCAGATCCATTTTTTGTTCTCAAGATTGCTTTGGCTATTCTGGGTATTTTGTGTTTCCATACAAATTGTGAAAATTTTTGTTCTAGTTCTGTGAAAAATGCCAGTGGTATTTTGATAGGGATTGCATTGAATCTGTAGATTGCTTTGGGTAGTAGAGTCATTTTCACAATATTGATTCTTCCAATCCAAGAACATTGTATATCTCTCCATCTGTTGGTATCACCTTTAATTTCTTTCATCAGTGTCTTATAATTTTCTTCAAACAGGTCTTTTGTCTCATTATGTAGGTTTATTCCTAGATACTTTATTCTTTTTGTTGCAATGGTAAATGGGAGAGTTTTCTTAATTTCACTTTCAAATTTTTCATCATTAGTGTATAGGAATGCAAGAGATTTCTGTGCATTAATTTTGTATCCTGCAACTTTTCCAAATTCATTGATTAGCTCTAGTAGTTTTCTGCTAGCATCTTTAGGAGTCTCTATGTATAGTATCATGTCATCTGCAAACAGTGACAGTTATACTACTTCTTTTCCTATTTGAATTCCTTTATTTTTTTTTTTCTTCTTTTGGATTCCTTTAATTTTTTTTTCTTCTATGATTGCCATGGCTAAAACTTCCAAAACTATACTGAATAACAGTGGTGAGGGTGGGCAACATTGTCTTGTTCCTGATCTTAGTGGAAATGGTTTCCGTTTTTCACCACTGAAAACAATGTTGGCTGTCAGTGTGTCATACATGGCCTTTATTATGTTGAGCTAAGTTCCCTCTATGCCTACATTCTGGAAGGGTTTTATCATAAATGGGTGTTGAATTGTGTTGAAAACATTTTCTGCATCTACTGAGAAGATCATATAGATTTTATCCTTCAATTTTTTAATATGGTGCATCACATTGATTGATTTACATATATTGAAGAATCCTTGCATTCCTGGGGTAAATATCACTTAATCATGGTGTATGATCCTTTTAATGTGCTCTTGGATTCTGTTTGCTAGTATTTTGTTGAAGATTTTTGCCCCTATCTTCATCAGTGATATTGGCCTATAGTTTTCTTTCTTTGTGACATCTTTTTCTGGTTTTGGTATCAGGGTGATGGTGGCCTCATAGAATGAGTTTGGGAGTGTTCTTCTCTCTGCTATATTTTGGAAGAGTTTGAGAAGGATAGGTGTTAGCTCTTCTCTAAGTGTTTTATAGAATTCGCCTGTGCAGCCATCTGGTCCTGGGCTTTTGCTTGTTGGAAGATTTTTAATCACAGTTTCAATTTCAGTGCTTGTGATTGGTCTGTTTATATTTTCTATTTCTTCCTGATTCATTCTCAGAAAGTTGTGCTTTCCAAGAATTTGTCCATTTCTTCCAGGTTGTCCATTTTATTGGCATAGAGTTGCTTGTAGTAATCTCTCATGATCCTTTGTATTTCTGCAGTGTCAGTTGTTACTTCTCCTTTTTCTTTTCTAATTCTATTGATTTGAGTCTCCTCCCTTTTTTTTTTTGATGAGTCTGGCTAATGCTTTATCAATTTTGTTTATCTTTTCAAAGAACCAACTTTTGGTTTTGTTGATCTTTGCTATCGTTTCATTCATTTATTTTTCATTTATTTCTGATCTCATCTTTATGATTTCTTTCCTTCTGCTAACTTTGGGGTTTTTGTTCTTCTTTTTCTAATTGCTTTATGTGCAAGGTTAAGTTGTTTATTTGAGATGTTACCTGTTTCTTAAGGTAGGATTGTATTGCTATAAACTTTGCTCTTAGAGCAGCTTTTGTTGCATCCCATAGGTTTTGGGTGGTAATGTCTCCATTGTCATTTGTTTCTAGGTATTTTTTGATTTCCTCTTGGATTTCTGCAATGATCACTTCGTTATTAAGTAGTGTATTGTTTAGCCTCCATGTGTTTGTATTTTTTACAGATCTTTTCCTGTCATTGATATCTAATCTCATAGCCTTGTGGTCAGAAAAGATACTTGATACGATTTCAATTTTCTTCAATTTACCAAGGCTTGATTTGTGACCCAAAGTATGATCTCTCCTGGAGAATGTTTCATGAGCACTTGAGAAGAGTGTCTGTTCTGTTGTTATTGGATGGAATGTCCTATAAATATCAATTAAGTCAATTTTGTTTAATGTATCATTTCAAGCTTGTGTTTCCTTATTTGTTTTCATTTTGGATGATCTGTCCATTGGTGAAAGTGGGGTGTTAAAGTCCCCTACTATGATTGTGTTACTGTCGATTTCCCCTTTTATGGCTTTTAGTATTTGCCTTATGTATTGAGGTGCTCCTATGTTGGGTGCCTAAATATTTACGATTGCTATATCTTCTTCTTGCATTGATCACTTGATCATTATGTAGCATCTCTCTTTTCTCTTGTAATAGTCTTTACTTTAAAGTCTATTTTTTCTGATATGAGAATTGCTGCTCCAGCTTTCTTTTGATTTCCATTTGCATTGAATATCTTTTTCCATCCCCTCACTTTCAGTCTGTATGTGTCCCTAGGTCTGAAGTGGGTCTCTTGTAGACAGCATATATACAGGTCTTGTTTTTGCATCCATTCAGTGAATCTGTGTCTTTTGGTTGGAGCATTTAATCCATTTACATTTAAGGTAATTTTTGATATGTATGCTCATATTACAATTTTCTTAATTGTTTTGTGATTATTATTGTAAGTCTTTTCCTTCTCTTGTTTTTCCAGCCTAGAGAAATTCCTTTAGTGTTTGTTGTAAAGCTGGTTTTGTGGTGCTGAATTCTCTCAGCTTTTGCTTGTCTGTAAAGGTTTTAATTTCTCTGTCAAATCTGAATGAGATCCTTGCTGGGTAGAGTAATCTTGGTTGTAGGTTTTTCTCCTTCATCACTTTAAATATGTCCTGCCACTCCCTTCTGGCTTGCAGAATTTCTGCTGAAAGATTAGCTGTTCACCTTATGGGGATTCCCTTGTGTGTTATTTGTTGTTTTTCCCTTGCTGCTTTTAATATGCTTTCTTTGTATTTAATTTTTGATAGTTTGAGTAATATGTATCTTGGCATGTTTCTCCTTGGATTTATCCTGTTTGGCACTCTCTGTACTTCCTGATCTTGATTAACTATTTCCTTTCCCATATTAGGGAAGTTTTCAACTATAATCTCTTCAAATATTTTCTCAGTCCCTTCCTTTTTTCTCCTTCTTCTGGGACCCCTATAATTCGAATGTTGGTGCATTTAATATTGTCCCAGAAGTCTCTGAGACTGTCCTCAGTTCTTTTCATTCTTTTTTCTTTATTCAGCTCTGCAGTAGTTATTTCCACTATTTTATCTTCCAGATCACTTTTCCATTCTTCTGCCTCAGTTATTCTGCTATTGATCCCTGCTAGAGAATTTTTAATTTCATTTATTGTGTTGTTCATCATTGTTTGCTCTTTAGTTCTTCTAGGTTCTTGTTAAACATTTCTTGTATTTTCTCTCTTCTATTTCCAAGATTTTGGATATCTTTACTATCATTATTCTGAATTGTTTTTCATGTAGACTGCCTATTTCCTCTTCATTTATTTGGTCTGGTGGGTTTTTTCCTTGCTCCTTCATCTGCCGTTTTTCTGTCTTCTCATTTTGCTTCACTTACTGTGTTTGGTGTCTCCTTTTCTCAGGCTGAAGGTTTGTAGTTCCCTTTGTTTTGGTGTCTGTCCCCTGTGGCTAAGGTTGGTTCAGTAGGCTTCCTGGTGGAGGTGACTAGTGCCTGTGTTCTAGTGGATGAGGCTGGATCTTGTCTTTCACGTGGGGAGGTCCACATCTGGTGGTGTGTTTTGGGGTGTCTGTGGCCTTATTATAATTTTAGGCAGCCTCTCTGCTAGTGGATTGGGCTGTGTTCCTGTCTTGCTAGTTGTTTGGCATAGGCTGTCCAGCACTGTAGCTTGCTGGTCGTTGAGTGAGGCTGAGTCTTGGCTTTGAGATGGAGACTTTGGGGAGATTTTCATCATTTGATATTACGTGGAGCTGGGAGGTCTCTTGTGGACCAGTGTCTTGAAGTTGGCTCTCCCACCTCAGAGGCACAGCACTGACTCCTGGCTGGAGCACCAAGAGCCTTTCATCTACACAGCTCAGAAAAAAATTGAGAAAAAATAGAAAGAAAGAAAGAAAGAAAGAAAGAAAGAAAGAAAGAAAGAAAGAAAGAAAGAAAGAAAGAAAGGAAGGAAGAAAGAAAGGAAGAAAGAAAGAGGATAAAATAAAATAAAAGAAGGTAAGATAAAATAAAATAGTTATTACAGTAAAAATAAAAAAAATAATTATTAAGAAAAATATTTTAAAAAGTAAAAAAAAAAAAAAAAACGGGTGGACAGAACCCTAAGACAAATGGGAAAGCAAAACTATACAGACAAAATCAGACCCAGAAGCATATACATACACACTCACAAAAGAGAAAAAGGGGAAAAAATAATATATCTTTGCTCCCAATGTCCACCTCCTCAATATGGGATGATTCATTGTCTATTCAGTTATTCCACAGATGCAGGGTACATCAAGTTGATTGTCGAGATTTAATCCGCTGCTCTTGAGGCTGCTGGGAGAAATTTCCCTTTCTCTTCTTTGTTTTCACAGTTCCTGGGGTTCAGCTCTGGATTTGGACCCGCCTCTGTGTGTAGGTCGCCTGAGGGTGTCTGTTCTTCGCTCAGACAGGACGGGGTTAAAGGAGCCAGTGATTCGGGGGCTCTGGCTCACTCAGGCCCGGGGGAGGGAGGGTTACGGATGCGGGCGAGCCTGCGGCAGCAGATGCTGGCATGACATTGCACCAGCGTGAGGCGTGCCGTGTGTTCTCCCGGGGAATTGTCCCTGGATCCCGGGAACCTGGCAGTGGCGAGCTGCACAGGCTCCCCAGAAGGGAGGTGTGGAGAGTGACCTGTGCTCGCACACAGGCTTCTTAGTGGCGGCAGCAGCAGCCTTAGCATCTCCTGCACGTCTCTGTGGTCTGCGCTGATAGCCGCGGCTTGTGCCCGTCTCTGGAGCTCCTTTAATCAGCGCTCTGAATCCCCTCTCCTCGTGCACCAGGAAACAAAGAGGCAAGAAAAAGTCTCTTGTCTCCTCGGCAGCTCCAGACTTTTTCCTGGACTCCCTCCCAGCTATCCGTGGCTCACTAACCCCTTCAGGCTGTTTTCACGCCGCCAACCCCAGTCCTCTCCCTGGGATCTCCCGAGGCTCAGCTCCCAGCCCCTGCCCACCCCAGCAGGTGAGCAGACAAGCCTCTCGGGCTGGTGAGTGCTGGTCGGCACCAATCCTCTGTGCGGGACTCTCTCTGCTTTGTCCTCCGCACCCCTGTTGCTGCGCTGTCCTCCGTGGCTCTGAAGCTTCCCCACCACAATCCGCAGTCTCCGCCCACGAAGGGGCTCCTTGTGTGTAGAAACCTTTCCTCCTTCACAGCTCCCTCCCACTGGTGCAGGTCCCATCCCTATTCTTTGTCTCTGTTTTTTCTTTTTTCTTTTGCCCTACCCAGGTACGTGGGGAGTTTCTTGCCTTTTGGGAGGTCTGAGGTCTTCTGCCAGCGTTCAGTAGGTATTCTATAGGAGGAGTTCCACATGTAGATGTATTTCTGATGTATCTGTGGGGAGGAAGATGATCTCACATGTTACTCTTCTGCCATCTTGAAGCTCCCCCCCTGCTTACTCTTGATGGAGAAAATGAGTTTATGAGAAAATGAAGATTTGATTACAGTTTGAAACTTGATTCAGTTTGTGAGGCAAGAGGTGGTTATAGTGTGACCTTTGTTGAAAACGAAACAACAGGTCCAAAGTGGAGTCACTTGTGCTAAGCCCATGTCACCAAAGTGAGACTTAATACTTAATGTAATTGCAGTTTCAACCTCCCCCAGAATGTAATCTTAACCAGCCAGTCTGGAATCTCCCGGTCAGCACGAGTGATGGAATCACCTGGTAAACCCTGTCCATCCCCTAAAGGAAGGGGACCCTGTCTGAAACAATCCCCTCTTTCCTTGTCCTGCCCACTCTTCTGCCTATAAAAGTCTTCCATTTTGTATAACTCCTACGAGCTCCTTTCTATTTACTAGGTGGGATGCTGCCCAGTCCATGAATCATTGAACAAAGCCAACTAGATTTTTAAATTCACTCAGTTGAATTTTGTGTTTTAATACCTTATTCATCTCAAACATTTAAAGCCAAGGAGACTCATTTGCCCATATATCTTCCTACCAGAGTTTCTGATTTTCTCTGTAATTTTTGATTAATAGACATATTCACAAACTTGTATGTTCTTTGGAACACTTAAAATAACTTTGCTCTAGAAGTAACAAAATAAATGGCAGAAACACATTTTTTCCCTTTGTTTGCATTGTTACTGGTAAACAGTTCCTTGTATCCTTCAGTTATTTTTTCCCTATATATGCATGTTTGATTTGGTAGCAGCTACTACAGCAACATCTACAAGGGATCTTTGGATGTCCAGGGATACTGACAAGGGGCATCCCTTGCAGCAGATCCTCTCCAGATCACAGTGAGCAACCAGCAGGTTTTAGGCATGGCATGCATTTTTGCTGAGAAGTTACATTCCCTGAGGTTGGGGATGGAAATAAAGGGCTTAAAGGGGATTAACTTTTGCTATTTCACTGGGAAGTTAACTGAAGCAGGAAAACATACTGATATGGTAAAAAAAAAACCCAGAAACATGTAGAACTTTCCCATATTCCCATTCCTGTGATATGGGACTTGCAGAAGGACAAGAAATGGAGGGACAAGGGTGAAGAGTGGGGGAGTCAGAGTCACAGGGACCAGGCCCACTTGTGAAATCATTCTCAGCTACTACTGGTTTACACGAGATGCCATTTTGAAAAAGTAGGTTAATTTTTAAGAATTTGGGGTACCATGGGAAAGTAAAATAATGAACATTCATGTTCTAAGTCCTAGAAAATAATAAAACTATTTAGGACTGTTTCCTAGAAGTTCCAGTCCTGGGATCCTTTTTACAAGGCCAACTTCATGGGTGTGTGACCTCTGCAGTGACATAGAAGGGCCATGTGCTTGTTAAAAGATCTGCAGTAGCCATCTTGAAATTCTTAATCATGTTTTGAACAAGGGACCTTGTGTTTTCATTTTGCCTTGGGTGTTGCAAATTATGAAGCCCATGGTGCCTTCTTATTTTTCACCTTTCCTGTAGCAACAGAAGGAAGTTCAGTTGTCAACAGCCACTCCGCCTTTCATCTGGAGGGTTTTGAGTGACATTGCTCAGAACTGGTGTGTCACATCAAGCACCTCAGAGGACATGGACGTTCTGGATTTCTATCCTTCAGATATACCAGGAAGATGTACTTGCAGGGGATGGGGAGGGAGTGTGGGTAAATAATTTACTTATTCCAAACACTTTCTCTTACTATTTTCTCAGGCACATTCTACTTGTGCACACAAGCTGATTGAAAAAAATAATAATAAACAGTCCCACCTAGTGTTATATCACACATGCATGCACACAACGGCTGTGAACAGAGGTTGCTCAGATCCAGACACTGTAAAATCTCTCCCATAGTGCTAATGACAAGCTTGTTCAATTCCCATCGTGCTATGAAGCACTTTTCCCATTCGTGTTTATCCTCACGTGTTGATGGCAGGTGGGAATTGGAAACCCCTAGCACTCCAAGATGCCCATCAGTGCTCCTGTTTACAAAGTGGCACCCTCAGGAGTGAGCTGCTGGGACACTTGACAGCCCTGAATACTTGTCACCCCTACACAGCTCCGTTACTCTGAGTTTTGTTTAATACTTCTTATTTATTAGCAAGTTGACAGCTATTTTAGTTCATTGGATATTGCTTTACTGGGAGAAATGAAACAGGAGCATGGGAAAGAAGACAATTCTGCCTTCTAGTGTTTTTGAAGTAATGTGAGAGGCAAGGAAAGGAGATGGTTCCACCAGCATAGGACATACATAATGAGTCCACCTGGTGGGAAGGAACATGGTTTATTTGGAGCTGGACATTAAAGTTTATGGAGTGAAAGAATCAGGCATCATGTTTATGAAACTTCCAGGAAGTGATCTCTCCCCTTCCAGAATGTGATACTTTCCCGGAGGCCTTCTTTTCACTTCAGGGATTCTCCCTGGCTGCCCGCATCCCTTCACTTCTCTCTCTGCAAAATCATACTGGGCTTCTGTTTTCTCTTCTCTCTTAGGGGTTAAAAACACTAGTGATCTTTAAACAGTTAAATCAAACAGGACCTGGGCATCTCGAAGTTTACTGAAGTTTACTGCTTCCTCATTCTAAAGTAAATATGTACTATATGACTGAAGTCTGCTCTTCTCCACATCAAATGTTCTCTTTGCCTTCAAGTTGCTATGAATGTTTTCATCCCCTAAAGATTCATATGTTCAAACTTAACTCCCAGCTTGATGGTATCAAGGAGATGGGATCTTTGGGAAGGAATCAGGTCATGAGGGTGGAGCCCTCATGAATGGGATTAGTGTTCTTATAAAAGAGACACAGAGAACAACTCACCCCTTCCACCACATGAGGTTATAGAGAAAAGACAGTCATTATGTTACCGAACCCAGATCCGGCTGCTCGCCACTCGAAAGCCAATTCTTGAGAGAAAAGTATTGGTAAGAAAGGTAAGGTTTCTTTATTTCAGAGGCCAGCAACAGGAGGAGAGGGTGGACTCCTGTCTGAGAACCAACTCCCAATGGCTGTTCAGGGGACAGGGGTTTTTAAAAGGGAGTTTCAGGGTTGTACAGGCAAATGGAGGGAGCAGAACAGCATAGTCAGTTCTGACAGCTATCTTGAGATCAGTAATGTGGTGGTCTGATCAGTATCATCTTGATTGTTTTAAGTGCAGTTAATCTTTAGTTCCAGAGTTTTTCCCATTTCTTTGAGGTCAGTTTTTGGAATTGTGTGAAGTGGAGTAGCTTATGTCATGGCTTCAATTTAGTCATCATATAGTCATCCTCCTCCACCTGGTGGGGGCTTCAGTATCTGCAAAACAGCTCACAGGATATGGCTCAGAATATTATCTATAGGTCTTAAGGAAGAACTAAAGATCCTTGACTATGCTTAATGACTAAACTATTATTATTTGGTCTTCTTTGACTGTTTTCCTTTGTTTCTGCATTTTGTCACTTCTCTGATTAAACTTATTCTTTAGCTAAAGTTTTTCCACAGACAAAAAGCAAGCTGAGGACATGGGGGGCAAGGACTATAGGGTCCTGCTCCATATCAATTATGAGGAAGCAAATCTCACCATACACAGAGTCTGCTGTGCTAGGATCTTGGATTTCCCAGCCTCCAGAACTGTGAGAAATAAATGTTGTTTATAAACCACACAGTCCATGGTATTTTTGTTATACCAAAAGGGACTAAAATAAAAGCTCACATATGATATAATATAATCAAGGCTATCTGGGTTTCATTTCTCTGCACACAATCTAGGCTGTCTAAACTCATACAACTATTATATTTTACTTTTAATATAATATTAGAAAATCCTTTTTGAAGTGAGGCATGCTATATTAACTTCATGAACTAATTAATTAATACAAATACACCACTCTAGAATTTGTTGGGCTAAAGATAGAAGTCAAGTAAATATACCATAAGTGTAGAAGTGAAGTAGGATTATTGCAGTTGTAGTTTTGGATAAGCTAGTTTTTAAATTAAAAAAATGTTAGCATATTGTAATACATGTAAACTTTCAGGTACACAGCCTGAGTTCCAATCCTAATTTTACCATTTGTTGCCACACAGAGCCTGGGTTGCCTCAATGATAGAGATAAAGATAGTAATGGTATTTGTTTCTTTGGAATAATTTGGAAACAATTATTTAATAGACATGAACATTTGGATAGTGCCTGACACATAAAAGTTGTTCAATAAAAGTCAGCTATTGATATTGCCCCAGGTAACAATTTTTTTTGTTTTGTTCTGTTTTGTTGTCGGAACAACTTTGCTTCACCTTAATAAATTCAGCCTATTAATTTAGCCCATCACTACCCTTGGGACACTGATCATCACCCAATCCATTAGCTATATGTCCCCAGCTTTTGTTAACCCTAAATTTGATTAGTGTTAGAGGTAATTTTTTTCCTTCTCCTAAATTCTTATCATGATTTTGCAGCTCTCACCTTATTAAATTATTAATAGTTTAATAATGATTAAATATTGCTTTGTGCTGTTATCACCGTTTTTCACTATTCTATAAGCTTCCAGGCTGCAGAGAGTTCAGAAAATTCTTTGCACCACTATGCCCATGTGAAGCATTCTGCATATGGATAAGTTTTCACTAAATTTTTGTTGAATTAATAAGTGTAAATTCACTTTTATTTTGTCCAAGTTATTCATTCGTCTCTGAATTAATTTAACTTAAGATACACCCTATGAGAAACCTTTGATTTGTCACCCATTTACCTGGTGATTTCACTATAATCTGGAATAGAGGCTCAAGCATGAGGAAGTACATTATTAAAATGTTCACCATCTCAGTCTTTCAGTAGATAGAGATCATATAACTCAAGGTAACCCAGTTCAATCATAGCAGGCATTCAACAAATATTTGAATAACACATAAGCATTAATACCAATTAGCATTTGTTTCACAAAAATACAATATAAAATGAATATATATCTTTTATGAATTTGTGAATATTTTATGTGCTCTGTACATGCAACACTAGCTTTACGACAAAACACTGTTTCTTGTTTATATGATCTTGAAGAATCTTTCTCGTATTGTGTCCTACCCTCAGCTTATTTTAATTTTTATTCCTTCCCTATTCCTTCAAAACTATTCTTTCCAAACTCATCAATGAACATAGAACTCTTCATTTCATATTCTACCCACTTTATACCTCCTGTCTCTCCAATTTCAGTAAATGTCACCAACATCTACACAGTTGCACAAGTCAAAAATCTAAAGCTCTTCCATTAATCTTTTCTGTTTCTCATCTCCTTACCTTCAATCCATCAGAAAGTCCTTTTTGCTCAAATTCCAAAACATATCCCCAGTAGGCCCACTTTTCTCCATTTCCTCTGCACCCCTGCCCAACTGTGATCATCTTTTTTTAAGTCTCCTGCCTCTCATTTTCCCTTTGCTTCTACTCTGATCCATCACACTATATGAAAAAAAACATGAGTAAGATATAGTCAGTTCCTTCTTAAAAATCTTCAACAAAGTCCTGTCCAGAGCAGAATCAAGTCCAGATTGCACAGTATGATATTTCTGGACCTGGGAGATGGAGCTTCTGTCGACCTATTCAGTCTGATCCCCTCCACCCCAAAACCTGCTCCCATTGCACCCATTCCTTTCACCACAGAGATTCCATGCTGAAGGGTCTTTCAACTCCACATTCCTCTCACCACTTCCCATAGCATGCTAACCTTTATATTCACAAGGGACACTCAGCTGTCCTTCATGTCACTGCTGAAGTGGCACCTTCTTCATGATGGTTTCCTTGACCCTGCTTTTGAGCTGTTTCCAAACCCTACATGTGTCTTTTTTTGTGGTGCTCATTACACTCCATGATGATTGCTTCTTTCCTCTTCTAAGCCTGCCTGGAGTTACCTGGAGAAAGGTTTAATTCATCTAAATAATTAGGGATATATGTCCTGTATCTTGCATACAGTATGTGTTCAACAGGGTTAGCGCCTCTCCTTTTTCAACCTAGTGAGGTGGGACATAGTTTATTGGTGGTCATAGCATTGAATGAAATGCATATTTGCAATGAAAATTGTCATCAACTCACTTTGTAGTAATAATATTTAGCCACACATGTTAAATGTTATGAACATTAAACTATATTTTAACTTTTCAGAATTAAGCACCATCATAAAACATTTATCCCAATGTTCACTTAAAACTGCATTTATCCCACTTTACCACTTTTTAAGGTATGGTTTTGCTATCATCACAGTCTAAACCCAGACACTGTCATTTCATCTTAATCTTCAGATATTTACATTTCAGTCATCCTGAATGATATCTGTGTCTATGTTCACACTATTCCTTCTTTCTGAAATGTCCTCTCTCAGTTTCTCTGTCAGTTTAAACTTTACTCTTTCACATTTCATCACAGTTATAATTTCCTCCACGGACCCTCCCTGGTTGTTACCAGTCAGACCTAACCACTCCGTCCCCTGTACTGCCTTCCTGTCTCCATCCATCTCTCTCATAAACTGGGTCCTGTCTGATGTAGTTGTGCTTGTCCACTGGATGATTAGCTCCTAAAGACAGGGCTGTGTCCTACCCATGTCTGTGTCACCTGTACCCTGAGTAGTGCCTGCTACAAATTATGCTTCATCTTCACCTGCCATGCTTGGGATAGTTATTGGGCTCAGTTTTCTTCACTGTAGGAAACAGGTCAGTGACACTGCTTCTATCATCCAATAGATCATACCTTTGACCCTGATAAATTTTTTTATGAACTATCTCTCTTCTTAGTTGCAATCAGTCATTATGTGCCTGGAAATATTTCCTTAGACTATGGACTGAGTAACTCTGAAAAAATTCATTGTGTTACATTAAAAAAAAAATCAAAGCCTATGGGCAGGCAACAGTTGTGTCATCTTTACATCTCACATGCTTGGAAGAAGTACATTTTACCTTCATAGCTTTTTACACTTTGGTACTTGAAATATTCATGCTGGGTAACCTTGAATTACATTTTAAGTGGATTTTCCTATATGGAACTAAATTTAGGGTTTGCTTCTAACTTGTAAACATAAGGCACTTAGTTGCAATTCTTGGGGCTATGTACTAGCATTTTTATTATTATTTAAACTGAATTCTGTAATTGAAATGAAATACTCTCTTTCTAACACTGATAGAAATGTGTATGGTGGATCTTAGTTTGGCTGGAACTCATTTCACTCAAAGGAAGAAGAAAAAACAAATAGAGGTAAAAATAAAAGTGAGGAAACGATTCCAACAATACTCAGCTGATGTCATTGCCACCTAAATTTTGGACAAATTGTTCCAGTGTCTGTGAGATCAAGAAGGAACATTCAGTCAGAAAGAAAGTCTCCTTGTGATTAAGATGAGAAAAACTGTATCAAGTAGCCAGGGCTTTGCTACCTTCTGTCCATAAGAAAGAGCAATCCCATTAAAGTAATAGCTAGAGATGGTTCACTCCATCCAAGGACTGATAATGAGGTAGGTTTGTTCTGGGTATAATGAGTCCTCCACCTTCTTTACCTCCTTATAAGTTGCTGACATGTGTTGAGGAGAGAGTCCTTGTAGGTATAATTCTGACACTTAAAACTGAAAACAAAACAAAATAAAATTAATTAATCTTAAATATCTCCAGCTGGCACCTTGAGATCAGATTTCTAGTTTCTAGAACTGTGAGACAATAAATATCCATTTTTCAAGCTACTCATTTTGAGGTACTTTGTTACACAGCCCCAGAAAACCAATACACCAGCTAATAGTACTTTGTGGCAAAAACAAAGTGATATTGGAAGCTAACCAGACTGATATTTAAGTATGTCTCATAAACTGTCTCAGAAGAAGATTCTGAGGATTACATGCAAACATTGTATATAAATACAAATATCAACATATCTTTATTTGTAGAGGACAAGAGGAAGATGTCTGTTATAAAAATATTTTCACTGAAATGTTACAGTTATAATTTTATCCTGAAAGAATATAGGGTAGTTTTGCCTCAAATATATTCTGAATAGAAAATATAGCTCCCAATTAGAAATCTCTCCTTTTATATTGTTGTGAAAAATTTTTATGTCACTGACCATACCAATTTCTCAAAATAGGTTAGCCTGTGAGAAAGATAGTGGAGAATTCGAGTTTCCTCTTTGCTAATAAGACATGAGTAATAACCAGAGTTCTCAGTTCAAAAGTTGTTAGTCAAATCTGCCTACAGCAGAAATAAATGTGATTCTTTGGGAGGAAAGATGCACCAAGCAAGGAGAAAACAATTCTAGTAACATCTTCTTGCTCTGACTCTCAGAGTCGACACACTTTTTTTTACCCCCAAACCATAACATGTTCCTTCTAATCAAGTTTTAGTTTGTGCATTGTTTTTATCGCTTATATGCAGAATCTTAAAAAAGTGATACAAATGAACTTATTTACAAAACAGAAACAGACACACAGTCTTAGAGAATGAACCGCGGGGGAAGGGTGGGGGGAAGGGATAGATTGGGATTTGGGGATTGACATATACACACTGCTATATTTAAAATAAGATGCCTTTACATGGGAAAAAAGTGCTCATAAACTTGGCTAAGAAATTCATGGAAGAAACTATCCTTCGGTTATAATCAAAATTCTATACTAAGATTAATGTTCAAGATCCCTTTCTACATCTTTAACATGCAAGAAGACCATGCAAAATGATATAAAGAAAAAAGGTTAAATGTCTAGTAAGAGAACTGAAAAAAAAGCAAATTGTTTCTAGAGCCTTAAAGAAATTTAACTGACGGTGCATATTCTTTCTACTTTAAAGTGTTGAAGTACATACACTTTTTCAGTAGTTGTTTTTTTTTTTTAAGCATGTAAATAGAAGTGTCTCATGACAACTACATTTGCAGCTACAGAAATTTGTTCACACAGTACCTGTACATCCCTGCAGGATAGCTCTACCACACTGCTTTGCAGAGATTTATTTATTATGTCTCTCTATTCAGATTATCAGCTCCACAACAGCAGGGACCATACTTTTTTTTTTTTTTTTAACTCCTTTTTAAACTGCTGGATGTGTGGTCCTGGTCTATCAGCCTCAGCATCAACTGGGAACTTGTTGGAAATACAGAATCTTGGGTCCTATCTCAAGCCTACTGATTGAGAGTCTGCATTTAACAAGATACCAACATTCCAGGGGATTGCTATGCAAGGAGGAGAAGCACTATGCTAACTTTATGCACAGATGTTGCCTTATGAAAATGTTCAGACAGTGTTTATTGTGTGACAATTTCTATGTTAATGAATCTGAGGTCTAGCGCCTGTTGGTGTAGGCTCATCATGGAAACTTTCCCCTTCCCTTCTCTGCATTTTAGAGAGCTTAGCTAGCGTCTTTGTGTCATTTGACATGATTGAGAAATGAAAAGAAATAGGGAACTCAGAGATCTTTGAGAATGGAGCATTGTGCCTAGGGTCCCTTAAACAACCCCTCTTCCTCAACTATACAGGTCTAACTTTCAAGCCTGCTAGCCCAGACCCCCATACACCCCACCACTAATGCTAATGCTCTCAGCTTCATTTCTCTTTTCTTCCATGGGCTGGTGGAGACTGGCCTCTAGAATCACCCCTCATGGCCCGGATGACATTAAGATAATTCCCATTTCCCTGGCACATGAAAAAAGATAATTTTCCTCTTTCAAATCCTTTAGTGTGTATCAGTTACCTCCAGGGTTGAGTATTAAAAGCCTTTCACAATCTGGACTTTCCTGGTCTTTGGATTCTCACTCCTCTCTGCATCTCTATCCACCATCTGTGCTTCATTTACTTCATGCTGCTTATAAGAAACTCCAGAATGCCATGCTCTTCCAGACCACTCCACCTGTCTACAAGGCAGATTCTACACTTTCTAAGAGGACTATTCTAATATCCCCTTGGGTAAGATTTACTTGTTATTCTTTGGTGCTCCATAGTATGTTGTATCTCTTCAACCATTATTTATGGATATTGTACCTCTCTTACCTGCTGGTCTTTCCTACTAAACTCTTTGAGGGCAGGTATTTCATCACTTTTATATCTTGGTCATCTGGGAACCATTCAATCAGTATCTGTTGATGAACAAGTAAATAACTTTTCTCACTGCTTTTGCTGAAGTCAGTAAGTATCATCTACTATTTCTTTTACTATGACTACTGCCATTACTACTACATTTACAACTCTAGTGATAAAAACAGATGAGCAGTCCCTTAATGGCAGGGGCTGTATCATATTTATACCTGTACCCTTGTACCAAGCAGAGAATCTAGGGCATGGGAGGTGCTCAATAAAAGCTCATTGAATAAGAGTAGGTTTTCATATTCATAATCTATACAACAAGCCAATAAAAATGTAATTATCATCATGCCTTTTAGAGATTTACTTTAGTATCTGGTTTTTACAAATTTTACCGTTTAGTAAAGTAAATCAAGCACAGGCTATTTGACTCCAAATGGCACGCACTTTCTATTGTATCAGATCACTGTACATATGTTCCTTTAGCTCAGGTCATCACCACTTACTCTAAATATAAACACGGACACACATGGTGTATGTTTTAGAGTATGTTTTATATTAAACAGATCTTTCTCTACTGTCCTGGTGGCAATATGTAAATCAATATTTATGATCATGTGAGGATACACAATTGAGTTACACAAAAGCTTTTGAAATTCAGTCCATTCGTTAATAGAGCCAAAACTGTGTGTGAGTTCCTCAAATGTATATTTGTATTTACAATTAAGAAAGTAAAAAAAAAAATGTAGCTATGAAGGGAAATCCTATTTATTGCATGCCCAATAAAAGAAAGCTTGCCAAAAGTGGTGATGCTGGGTTGGTATGCTTTAATTTGGAAAGAAATATGGGGCAGTCAAATGAGATTATTTTTCCTACCAATTAGAAAAAAAATTAACCTTATGTTGATGGAGAACAGATTTGTTCTGTTTCACTTTTGTTACACATGCTGGGAACTCCAGTGGAGAAGAAATTGCACTGCCTTGAAAGTATATCACAGGAGGAATTTAACCATTACCCATATTTTGACTTGCAAATAAATTTTAGCTAGCATTTGACCAAAGCTCTGATCTTTTTTCTTTTATAATAATTTTGGTACAACTGGCAACTTTATGATTAAGGATTGCAGCCTCTTATTTCTGATACTTGGGAGAATATTATATGAAATGAAAGAGAGGATTGAATTATTCATCTTGCAACAGTTTCACTGATGGTGGCATTCATTGAGAAAATGAATAGAGTATTACCCAGCTAAAACTATTTTGAGACTCTACATTGTTTTATTCATTATTTAAATTTTTATCTGTGCTAAAAGAAGACATGGACATTGTACAAGTTTTCATTCCATTTTGATTTTATGAACATTTTGAAAATATTACCAATAAAGTGAAACAGTCAATTGCTTAGAATAAAATATGCAAGTTCTTTATGAAATAGTTTTCTATTAGTTTTTGGAGACTAACATAAAGAATGGATATGTTTTAAAGAAAAAACACTTCATTGAAGTATTTGCAGAATCAGTGTTCTTATTTGTATTCTGGCTTTTGGTCTATATTTGATATCTGTCAAAACCCAGAAAAATGAGAGCAATAAACATACATTTTGAGAAGTAAGAAAACCATGTTTTGGCTAACTACTGCCATATATTATTTTTTAAATTCTTCACATTATAATTTTTTTGTTATTCATTATTTTAATTTTTTTTTTAGCTCTTCATGTTACTATTATTCTTAATTCTTCACGTTTCTACATTCTTCTAGGAAATCTAACCTTATTTATTTGCCTATGCTCAAGTATTGTTTACAAGAAGTTAGGACAGAAAAAGCAGACCCTTCTATGTGAGCTGACTGTGAGAATTTATTTAAATTAGTGTTCTTTAAAGAGAGGTGCAAGATCTATTTGAGTGTGGAAAAAATACATTAAAGTGTATGATTACTTTTATTCAATATAATAAGAAAATTAAATAATATTAATATTTAATATGTGGATTCACACTAGGTTTCTCACCATTTATCAATATGTCAGATATTCAACAGGTGAGGAATTCTGACTTAGAGCTCTCTTCTAGCCTGTTGTGATATGCTGCAATTCACATGCTCCTGCTTACATGCATGTGTAATCTACATAAATCTAGCTTTAATTAACTAACTTTCATAAAATGGACAAGAACTAAAAAAAGAATTCTTGAAAAAAATCTATCAAAAAAAATAATGCAAATGTATGTGCTCAAAAAGAAAAAGACAGAACTCAACAGACACACCTTAAGGTAAGGAGGAGATGGAATTTTGTAAAGAGCATTTGGAAATGTTTTCACTATTATGTGTTGTTGTTTATCAAGAGATATGTGTACACATGTAAATCCCCCCATATCAACATGCATGGACACACACACACACACACACACACACACAAACACATGCACATATACTCACACCTACACAACACAGACACAAAACCTCAGAAATATCATTTTTCTAACTGCTTTAAAATATCATTCAAATTACAATTTCAATGGATTTTGAACCCATTTGTTGAGTATATAAAAATGAAACACATTTTGATTAGTTTGCACGATGAACTGATTGACAAAAACAGGATAAAAATTTGTTGAATTTCAATAAACTTTGTATATCAGTGGATGATATTAACAGAAAGTGGCACATTTTTGTGAGATATTTTTCAACTCTGACAGCTATCGTAACCAGATAATTGGAACAAACTGAATTTAAAAACATAACTTAAAATGTTTGTAAACTTTGAAAGAAAAATAATATTTCTGCTTTAGCCATGCTGTTAATAATTTTAGTGAATGCAAAAGTTGTTTAGAGTGTTAATAAACAAAAATCCTGTCTCATGTTAATTTTATTTCTTATTTCCTATTATTGTATACATAATATGCATACAGCACGAAAATATGTAATCCATAAAAAAACCTTTCTATGCATATATTGAGATTGAGTGAGTTTGTAGGCCACTGGGAAGTATCAAGGGCATCAATATTTGACTGTAGGTTGGTCTCATCTCTCTGTATTTGATAGCAACGATTATGTCTTCTTTGTAGTGTGGCACAGTATTGAAAAAGTTGATTTATCAGAGATGTTAACAAAAAAAGTTACAGTAGAAACATTTGATCCTGGAAACACAGTGTGATGATTTCTTGTGCAGAGATTTATGCTATTAATTTTCTTAAAGAATATTATATAATCCATGCAAAATATTGTAAAACTACACTAATTCAGATTAATTAGGAAGAAAAGCCTATCTACTTTATTTTATTACAACAAAGTTACAAAATTTCTTTTAAAAACAAGACAGTGTCTGCTATTTTCTGATACACATAGTGAGTTAAAGAAGCTCTGAAAAGTGGGGCAACTTTCATGATTTTCAGTTTGCATACATAAATAATAATTCCATTATTATGTGTAAATACATGCCTCTCTAATGTTTGAAATTTTTTCCCTTAAATAAATATTCTTGCCTACCGTTGTGTGTACATTGATAATTTGTCCAGCAAAGTATTTTATGCAAAGATTTGTTTCAGCCTAGTCACAGTCTTATTTATTATAAATTCTAGATTAGCAAAGTAAAAAGTCCTTAGACTTTGCTGAACTTCTCTTTTTAGTTCAATAATCATGATTTAAAATTTGAATTTCTGTTTCAGTCTCCCAATCTCCTAAAAGATATGGCCTTTCTTGTCATACCCATTACTCCTACCACTATAAAAGTGGAGAAATCTAGCTCTATCTTTCAACTAAACTGTCTCTTTTTCACCTTAGAAGATTGTTAGCCATGAAGTCAGGAAGTGTAGATCTTAAAATGTCTCTGAAGGCAATAGGTGTTGAATAAGCTGTTAAACAAAAGAATTGGGAGTCCTTTGTCATCATCTGGAAGCAGCATTGATTGATATGAACAGGGCTCAGCATTGGTTTTAGATAAACAAGACAAAGACAAAGATTGAGAGTAACTGTTGAGGCTAAGGTGTAAGAAAAAAATGTCAACAAAATAACAAAGAACTTTGCTATTTCTCTATGGCCTTTCCTTATGGTCAGGTTCACATCAAACAACCCGTGCACTGAGCTACCTGTTTCATGGGGATGGTCAAATCCTACATAGGTATGGTGTTCACTCACTTTCCCCCTTCCCATCTCACAGTGTAACAGAATGCAGAGAAAACCAAACAAACTGTACACACTTTGCAAAGTTTAAAAAAAAAGATACAAATGAACTTATTTACAAAACAGAAACAGACTCCAAACACAAATTTATGGTTATCAAAGGGGAAACGTGGCGGGAAGGGGGACATATACATATACACACTACTATATATAACATAGATAATCAACAAGGGCCTACTGTATAGCAGAGGGAACTCTACTCAATATTCTGCAATAACCTATATGGCAAAATAATCTGAAAAAGAATGCATATATGTGTATATATATATATATCTATATCTATATCTATATATATATATATATATATATATATATCTGAGTCACTTTGCTGTACACCTGAAAGTAATGCAACATTGTAAATCAAATATACTCTAATATAAAATGAAAATTAAATTGAAAAAAAAATAAGCTTGCTATCACTAAGTATAAAGCTGGCAGCTCCTCCAAAGGAAGGCAATTCATCCCTGTAAAGTTCCATAGAAAATCATACACAGATAATTGCTAACATCCATACAGAAGATGTTGCTCCACACATAAGAGATTGGTAATACAAAAATCTGAATATTCATTTGGTAAAATTTGACCTGTTCCAGTGCAATTTGTAGCCCTCCATGCCCCTTTCTGAAGGAGAGAAGTGGGATAACTCCAATTTAAAAGTGACCAAGAATGACTAAGTTTGCAGTCAGCTCAGTACCAGAAAAATCATTTTTCACTTTCAGATGCCCATCTCCTCTTTCCCTGGATGTTTCATGCATGAGTCCTTTACCTGGGCAAGCTTGCTAAGTGCTGGATGATAGAAAATCCTAGCTCTAGCCATTACTGCTGTTGAAATGCATTCCTCCTAAAGCGCTGCCAGGAACCCCTCCTCAGATATATATTTTTTTAACATCTTTATTGGAGTATAATTGCTTTACAATGTTGTGTTAGTTTCTGTTGTATAACAAAGTGAATCAACTATATGTATACATATATCCCCATATCCCCTCCCTCTTGCGTCTCCCTCCCACCCTCCCTATCCCACCCCTCTAGGTGGTCACAAAGTACCCAGCTGATCTCCCTGTGTTATGCAGCTCTTCCCACTAGCTACCTATTTTACCTTTGGTAGTGTATATATGTCAATGCTACTTTCTCACTTTGTCCCAACTTGCCCTTCCCCCTCCCCATGTTCTCAAGTCCATTCTCTACGACGACATCTTTATTCCTGTTCTGCCCCTAGGTTCATCAGAACCATTTTTTTTTTTTAGATTACATATACATGTGTTACGTACAGTATTTGTTTATCTCTATTTGACTTATTTCACTCTGTATGACAGACTCTAGGTCCATCCACTTCACTACAAATAACTCAATTTTGTTTGTTTTTGGCTGAATAATAATCCATTGTGTATATGATGTATCCATTCATCTGTTGATGGAAACTTAGGTTGCTTCCATGTCCTGGCTATTGTAAATAGAGGTGCAATGAATGTTGTGGTACATGACTATTTTTTTTTTTAAATTTAATTTAAGGTTTTTTTTATACAGCAAGTTATTAGTCATCAATTTTATGCACATTAGTGTATAAATGTCAATCTCAATCGCCCAATTCATCACACCACCACTCCCACCCCTTCGTGGCTTTCCCCCCTTGGTGTCCATATGTTTATTCTCTACATCTGTGTCTCAATTTCTGCCCTGCAAACCGGTTCATCTGTACCATTTTTCTAGATTCCACATATACGCATTAATATACGATATTTGTTTTTCTCTTTCTGACTTACTTCACTCTGTATGAAAGTCTCTAGATCCATCCAAGTCTCAACAATGACCCAATTTCATTCCTTTTTATGGCTGAGTAATATTCCATTGTATATATGTGCCACATCTTCTTTATCCATTCATCTGTTGATGGACACTTAGGTTGCTTCCATGTCCTGGCTATTGTAAGTAGAGCTGCAATGAACATTTTGGTACATGACTCTTTTTGAATTATGGTTTTCTCAGGGTATATGCCCAGTAGTGGGATTGCTGGGTCATATGGTACTTCTATTTTTAGTTTTTAAAGGAACCTCCATAGTGTTCGCCATAGTGGTTGTATCAATTTACATTCCCACCAACAGTGCAAGAGTGTTCCCTTTTCTCCACACCCTCTCCAGCATTTATTGTTTCTAGATTTTTTGATAATGGCCATTCTGACTGGTGTGTGATGATATCTCATTGTAGTTTTGATTTGCATTTCTCTAATGATTAATAATGTTGAGGTTTCTTTCATGCGTTTGTTGGCAATCTGTATATCTTCTTTGGAGAAATGTCTATTTAGGTCTTCTGCCCATTTTTGGATTGGGTTGTTTGTTTTTTGATATTGAGCTGCATGAGCTGCTTGTAAATTTTGGAGATTAATCCTTTGTCAGTTGCTTCATTTGCAAATATTTTCTCCCATTCTGAGGGTTGTCTTTTCACCTTGTTTATGGTTTCCTTTGCTGTGCAAAAGCCTTGAAGTTTCATTAGGTCCCATTTGTTTATTTTTATTTCCATTGCTCTAGGAGGTGGATCAAAAAAGATCTTGCTGTGATTTATGTCAAAGAGTCTTCTTCCTACATTTTCCTCTAAGAGTTTTACAGTGTCCAGTCTTACATTTAGGTCTCTAATCCATTTTGAGTTTATTTTTGTGTATGGTGTTAGGGAGTGTTCTAATTTCGTTACTTTACATGTAGCTGTCCAGTTTTCCCAGCACCACTTATTGAAGAGACTGTCTTTCCTCCATTGTATATCTTTGCCTCCTTTGTCATAGATTAGTTGACCATTGGTGCATGGCTTTAACTCTCAGCTTTCTATTTTGTTCCATTGATCTATGTTTCTGTTTTTGTTCCAATACCATATTGTCTTGATTACTGTAGCTTTGTAGTGGAGTCTGAAGTCAGGGAGTCTGATTCCTCCAGCTCAGTTTTTTTCCTTGCAAGACTGCTTTGGCTCATCGGGGTCTTCTTTGTCTCCATACAGATTTTAAGATTTTTTGTTCTAGTTCCATAAAAAATGCCATTGGTAATTTGATAGGGATTGCATTGAATCTGTAGATTGCTTTAGGTAGTATAGCCATTTTCACAATATTGATTCTCCCAATCTAAGAACATGGTATATCTCTCCATCTGTTGGTATCATCTTTAATTTCTTTCATCAGTGTCGTATAGTTTTCTGCATACAGGTTTTTTCTCTCCCTAGGTAGGTTTATTCCTAGATATTTTATTCTTTTTTTTTTTGCAACAGTAAATGGGAGTGTTTTCTTAATTTCTCTTTCAGATTTTTCATCATTAGTGTATAGGAATGCAAGAGATATCTGTACATTAATCTTGTACCCTGCAACTTTACCAAGTTCATTGATTAGCTCTAGTAGCTTCCTGGTGGCATCCTTAGGATTCTGTTTATATAGTACCATGTCATCTGCAAACAGTGACAGTTTTACTTCTTCGTTTCCAGTTTGTATTCCTTTTATTTCTTTTTCTTCTCTGATTGCCATGGTTAAGACTTCCAAAATTATGTTGAATTATAGCGGTGAGAGTGGACATCCTGGTCTTGTTCCTGATCTTAGAGGAAATGCATTCAGGTTTTTACCATTGAGAATGATGTTTGCTGTGGGTTTGTCATATATGGCCTTTATTATGATGAGGTAGGTTCCCTCTATGCCCAATTTCTGGAGAGTTTTTATCATTAATGGGTGTTGAATTTTGTCAAAAGATTTTTCTGCATCTATTGAGATGATCATGTGGTTTTTATTCTTCAGTTTTTTAATATGGTGTATCACATTGATTGATTTGTGTATATTGAAGAGTCCTTGCATCCCTGGGATAAATCCCACTTGATCATGGTGTATGATCCTTTTAATGTGTCATTGGATTCTGTTTGCTAGTATTTTGTTGAGGATTTTTGCATCTATATTCATCAGTGATAATGGTCTGTAATGTTCTTTTTTTGTAGTATCTTTGTCTGGTTTTGGTATCAGGGTGATAGTGGCCTCATAGAATGAGTTTGGGAGTATTCCTTCCTCTGCAATTTTTTGGAAGAGTTTGAGAAGGATGGGTGTTAGCTCTTCTCTAAATGTTTGATAGAATTCACATGTGAAGCCATCTGGTCCCAGCCTTTTATTTTGGAAGATTTTTAATCACAGTTTCAATTTCATTACTTGTGATTGTTCTGTTCATATTTTCTATTTCTTCCTGATTAAGTCTTGGAAGTTTATACCTTTCTAAGAATTTGTCCATTTCTTCCAGGTTGTCCATTTTATTGGCATAGAATTGCTTGTAGTAGTCTCTTAGGATACTCTGTATTTCCGTGGTGTCTGTTGTAACTTCTCCTTTTTCATTTCTAATTTTATTGATTTGAGACTCCTCCCTCTTTTTCTTGATGAGTCTGGCTAATGGTTTATCAATTTTGTTTATCTTCTCAAGGAACCAGCTTTTAGGTTTATTGATCTTTGCTATTGTTTTCCTTGTTTCTATTTCTTTTATTTCTGCTCTATCTTTATTATTTCTTTCCTTCTGCTAACTTTGTGTTTTATTTGCTCTTCTTTCTCTAGTTCCTTTAGGTTCAAGGTTAGATTGTTTACCTGAGATTTTGTTGTTTCTTGAGGTAGGCTTGTATAGCTATAAACTTCCCTCTTAGAACTCCTTTTGCTGCAAACCATAGGTTTTGGATTTTCGTGTTTTCATTGTCATTTGTCTCTAGGTATATTTTGATTTCCTCTTTGATTTCTTCAGTGATCTCTTGGTGTTTTAGTAACGTAGTGCTTAGCCTCCATGTGTTTGTGTTTTTTATGTTTTCTTCCCTGTAATTCATTTCTAGTTTCATAGCGTTGTGGTAAGAAAAGATGCTTGATATGATTTCAATTTTCTTAAATTTACTGAGGCTTGATTTGTGACCCAAGATGTGATCTATCTGGGAGAAAGTTCCATGAGCACTTGAGAAGAAAGTGTAATCTGCTGTTTTTGGATGGAATGTCCTTAAAATATCAATGAAATGTACCTGTCTATTGTGTCATTTAAAGCTTGTGTTTCCTTATTAATTTTCTGTCTGGCTGATCTGTCCATTGGTGTAACTGAGGTGTTAAAATCCCGCAGTATGAGTGTGTTACTGTCGAGTTCCTCTTTTACAGCTGTCAGCAGTTGCCTTATATATTTAGGTGCCCCTATGTTGTGTGCATATATATTTATAATTGTTATATCTTCCACTTGGATTGATCCCTTGATCATTATGTAGTGTCCTTCCTTGTCTCTTGTAACATTATTTATTTTAAAGTCTATTTTATCTGATATGAGCATTGCTACTCCAGCTTTCTTTTGATTTCCATTTGCATGGAATATCTTTTTCCATCCCTTCACTTTCAGTCTGTATGTGTCCCTAGGTCTGAAGTGAGTCTCTTGTAGACGGTATATATATATAGGTCTTGTTTTTGTATCCATTCAGCAAGCCTGTATCTTTTGGTTGGAGCACTTAATCCATTCACGTGTTAGGTAATTATCGATATGTATGTTCCTATGACCATTTTCTTAATTGTTTTGGGTTTGTTTTTGTAGGTCCTTTTCTTCTCTTGTGTTTCCCACATAGAGATGTTCGTTTAGCATTTGCTGCAGAGCTGGTTTGGTGGTGTTGAATTCTCTTAGTTTTTGCTTGTCTGTAAAGCTTTTGATTTCTCCATCGAATCTGAATGAGATTCTTGCCTGGTAGAGTAGTCTTGGTTGTAGGTTCTTCCCTTTCGTCACTGTAAGTATATCATGCCACTCCTTTCTGGCTTGTAGAGTTTCTGCTGAGAAATCAGCTGTTAACCTTATCAGAGTTCCCTTGTATATTATTTGTCATTTTTCCCTTGTGGCTTTCAATATTTTTTCTTTATCTTTAATATTTGCCAATTTGATTACTATGTGTCTTGGGTGTTTCTCCTTGGGTTTATCCTGTATGGGACTCTGTGCTTCATGGACTTGGGTGGTCATTTCCTTTCCCATGTTAGGGAAGTTTTCGAGTAGAATCTCTTCAAATATTCACATTATAATATGAATGTTGTTGCATTTAATGTTGTCCCAGAAGTCTCTTAGGCTGTCTTCATTTCTTTTCATTCTTTTTTCTTTATTCTGTTCCACAGCAGTGAATTCCACCATTCTGTCATCCAGATTACTTTTCCATTCTTCTGCCTCAGTTATTGTGCTATTGATTCCTTCTAGTGCAGTTTTCATTTCAGTTATTGTATTGTTCATCTCCATTTGTTTGTTCTTTAATTGTTCTAGATCTTTGTTAAACATTTCTTTCATCTTCTCGATCTTTGCCTCCATTCTTTTTCCGAGGTCCTGGATCATCTTCACTATCGTTATTCTGAATTCTTTTTCTGGATGGTTGCCTATCTCCACTTCATTTAGTTGTTTTTCTGGGGTTTTATCTTGTTCCTTCATCTTGTACATAGCCCTCTGCCTTTTCATCTTGTCTATCTTCCTGTGAATGTGGTTTTTGTTCCACAGGCTGCAGGATTGTTGTTCTTCTTGCATCTCCTGTCTGCCCTTTGGTGGATGAGGCTATCTAAGAGGATTTTGCAATTTTCCTGATTGGAGGGACTGATGATGGGTAGAGCTGACTGTTGCTCTGGTGGGCAGTGCTTATTAAAACTTTAATCTGCTTGACTGTTGATGGGTGGAGCTTAGTTCCCTCCCTACTGGTTGTTTGGCCTGAGGCAACCCAACACTGGAGACTACCTGGGCTCTATGGTGTGGTTAATGGCAGACTCTGGGAGAGCTCACACCAAGGAGAACTTCCCAGAAATTCTGCTGCCAGTGTCCTTGTCCTCAGAGTGAGACACAGTCACCCCCTGCCTCTGCAGGAGACCCTCCAACACTAGCAGGTAGGTCTGATTCAGTCTCCCCTGGGATCACTGCTCCTTCCCCTGGGTCCCGATGCACACACTACTTTGTGTGTGCCCTCCAAGAGTGGAGTCTCTGTTTCCCCCAGTCCTGTCAAAGTCCTGCAAACAAATCCCATTAGGCTTCAAAGTCTGATTCTCTAGGAATTCCTTCTCCCATTGCTGGAACCCCAGGATGGGAAGCCTGACGTGGGGCTCATAACATTCAGTCCAGTGGGTGGACTTCTGTGGTATAAGTGTTCTCCAGTCTGTGTCACCCACCATGCAGTTATGGGATTAGATTTTTCTGTAATTGCACACCTCCTACCATCTCATTGTGTTTTCTCCATTTTCTTGGATGTGGGATAACTTTTATGGTGAGTTCCAGTCCATGAGTCTTTTTTTTTTTTTTTGCAGTGCATGGGTCTCTCACTGTTGTGGCCTCTACCGTTGTGGAACACAGGCTCCAGACATGCAGGCTCAGCGGCCATGGCTCACGGGCTCAGCTGCTTCGTGTCATGTGGGATCCTCCCAGACCAGGGCATGAACCCGTGTCCCCTGCATCGGCAGGTGGACTCTCAACTACTGCGCCACCAGGGAAGCCCTCATGAGTCTTTTTGAATTATGGTTTTCTCAGGATATTTGCCCAGTAGTGGGATTGCTGATCATATGGTAATTCTATTTTTAGATTTTTAAGGAAATTTCATATTGTTCTCCATAGTGGTTGTATCAATTTACATTCCTACCAACAGTGCAGGAGTGTTCCCTTTTCTCCACACCCTCTCCAGCATTTATTGTTTGTAGATTTTTTTGATGATGGCCATTCTGACTAGTGGGTTTTGATTTGCATTTCTCTAATGATTAGTGATGTTGAGCATCCTTTCATGTTTTTGTTGGCAATCTGTATATATTCTTTGGAGAAATGTCTATTAAGGTCTTCTGCCCATTTTTGGATTGGGTTGTTTGTTTTATTGAAATTGAGCTGCATGAGCTGCTTGTAAATTTTGGAGATTAATACTTTGTCTGTTGCTTTGTTTGCAAATATTTTGTCCCATTATGAGGGTAGTCTTTTCATCTTGTTTATGATTTCCTTTGCTGTGCAAAAGCTTTTAAGTTTCATTAGGTCTTGTTTGTTTATTTTTGTTTTTATTTCCATTTCTCTAGGAGGTTGGCCAGAAAGGATCTTGCTGTGAGTTATGTCATACAGTGTTCTGCCTTTGTTTTCCTCTAAGAGTTTGATAGTGTCTGGCCTTACATTTAGGTCTTTAATCCACTTTGAATTTATTTTTGCATATGGTATTAGGAAGTGTTCTAATTTCGTTCTTTTATAGGTAGCTGTCCAGTTTTCCCAGCACCACTTATTAAAGAGGCTGTCTTTTCTCCATTGTATTCTCTTGCTTCACTTATCAAAGATAAGTTGATCATATGTGTGTGGGTTTATCTCTGGGCTTTCTATCCTGTTCCATTGATATAAATTTTTGGTTTTGTGCCACTACCATTCTGTCGTGATTACTGTATCTTTGTAGTATAGTCTAAAGTCACAGAGCCTGATTCCTCCAGCTCCATGTTTCTTTCTCAAGATTGCTTTGACTATTCAGGGTCTTTTGTGTTTCCATTCAAATTGTGAAATTTTTTGTTTTACTTCTGTAAAAAATGCCATTGGTAGTTTGATAGAGATTTCATTGAATCTGTAGACTGCTTTGGCTAGTGATTTTCACTAGGTTGATTCTTCCAATCCAAGAACATGGTATATCTCTCCATCTGTTTTTATCATGTTTAATTTCTTTCATCAGTGTCTTATAGTTTTCTGCAACGAGGTCTTTTGTCTCCTTATGTAAGATTATTCCTAGGTATTTTATTCTTTTTGTTGCAATTGTAAATGGTAGTGTTTCCTTAATTTTTCTATCAGATTTTTCATCATTAGTGTACAGGAATGCAAGAGATTTCTGTGCATTTATTTTGTATCCTGCTACTTTACCAGATTCATTGATTAGCTCTAGTAGTTTTCTGTTAGCATCTTTAGGATTCTCCATGTATTGTACCATGTCATCTGAAAAGAGTGACAACTTTACTTCTTTTCCATTTGGATTCCTTTTATTTCTTTTTCTTCACTGATTGCTGGAGCTAAAACTTCCAAAACTATGTTGAAAAAAAATGGTGAGAGTGGGCAACCTTGTTTTGTTCCTGATCTTAGAGGAAATGCTTTAAATTTTTCACCATTGAGAATGATGTTAGCTGTGGTTTCTCATATATGGCCTTTATTATGTTGAGGTAGGTTCCCTCTATGCTTATTTTCTGGAGAATTTTTATCATTAATGGGTGTTGAATTTTGTCAAAAGCTTTCTATGCAACTATTGAGATTATCATTGGTTTTTCACCTTCAGTTTCTAATATGGTTTATCAAATTGATTGATTTGCATATATTGAAGAATCCTTGCATTCCTGAGGTAAACCCCACTTGATCATGCTGTTGGATTCTGTTAGCTAGTATTTTGTTGTGGATTTTTGCATTTATGTTTATCAGTGACATTGTCCTGTAGTTTTCTTTCTTTGTGACATCTTTATCTGGTTTTGAGATCATGGTGATGGGTGCTTTGTTGAATGAGTTAGGGAGTGTTCCTCCCTCTGCTATATTTTGGAAAAATTTGAGAAGGATGAGTGTTAGCTTTTCTCTAAATATATGATAGAATTCACCTGTGAAGCCATCTGGTTCTAGGATTTTGTTTGCTGGAAGATTTTTTTTTTTATATACAGTAGTTTTTTATTAGTGATCCATTTTATACATATTAGTGTATATGTGTTAATCCCAATCTCCCAATTAATCCCACCACCATCACCCTGCCCCTACTTTCCCCCTTTAGTGTCCACACATTTGTAATCTATATATGTGACTCTGTTTCTACCTTGCAAACCAGCTCATCTGTACCATTTTTTGTAGATTTTTTTGGAAGATTTTTAATCACAGTCTCAATTTCATTGCTTGTGATTGGTCAGTTCATAGTTTGTATTTCTTCCTGATTCAGTCTTGGAAGGTTCTGCTATTCAAAGAGTTTGTCCATTTCTTCCAGGTTATCCATTCTATTGGCATATAGTTGCTTGCAGTAATCTCTTATGATGCTTTGTATTTCTGCAGTGTCAGTTGTTCCTTCTCCGTTTTCGTTTCTAATTTTGTTCATTTAAATCTTTTCCCTTTTTTTCCTGATGAGTATGGCTAAGGATTTAGCAATTTTGTTTGTCTTCTCAAAGAAACAGGTTGTAGTTTTATTGATCTTTATTATTGTTTCCTTCATTTTTTTCATTTATTTCTGATCTGATCTTTATGATTTCTTTCCTTCTGCTAACTTTGGGTTTTCTTTTTGTTGTTGTTGTTGTTCTTCTTCTTTCTCTAATTTATTTAGTTGTAAGGTTAGGTTGTTTGACATTTTTCTTGTTTCTTAAGGTAAGATTGTATTGGTATAAACTTCCCTCTTAGAACTGCTTTTGTTGCATCCCATAGGTTTTGGCTCATTGTCTTTTCATTGTCGTTTGTTTCTAGGTACTTTTTTATTTTGTCTTTGACTTCTTCAGTGATCTCTTTGTTACTTAGTAGCATTTTTTTTTTTTTTTTTTGCAGTATGTGGGTCTCTCACTGTTTTGGCCTCTCCCATTGTGGAGCACAGGCTCTGGACGTGCAGGCTTAGTGGCCATGGCTCACAGGCCTAGCCGCTCTGCGGCATGTGGGATCTTGCCAGACCGGGGCATGCACCCGCGTTTCCTGCTTCAGCAGGTGGACACTCAACCACTGCGCCACCAGGGAAGCCCTACTTAATAGCATATTGTTTAGCCTTCATGTGTTTGTATTTTTTACAGTGTTTTTCCTGTAATTGATATCTAGTCTCATAGCATGGTTGGAAAAGATACTTGATATGATTTTAATTTTCTTAAATTTACCGAGGCTTGATTTGTGACCCAAGATTTGATTTATCCTTTGAGAATACTCCATAAGCACTTGAGAAGAAAGTGTATTCTGTTTGTTTCTGGATGGAATGTCCTATAATATCAATTAAGTCCATCTTGTTTATTGTGTCGTTTAAAGCTTGTGTTTCCTTATTTATTTTCATTTCAGATGATCTCTCCATTGGTGAAAATGAGGTGTTAAAGTCCGTTGCTATTACCATGTTACTTCTCCTTTTATAGCTGTTAGCATTTTCCTTATGGATTGAGGTACTCCTATGTTGGGTGCATAAATATTTACAATTGTTATATCTTCCTCTTGGATTGATGCCTTGATCATTATGTAGTGTTTTTCTTTGACTCTTGTAATAGTCTTTATTTTAAAGTCTATTTTGTCTGATATGAAAATTGCTACTCTAGCTTTCTTTTGATTTCCATTTGCATGGAGTATCTTTTTCCATCCCCTCATTTTCAGTCTGTATGTATTCCAAGCTCTGAAGTGGGTCTCTTGTAGACAGCATATATATGGGTCTTCTTTTTGTATCCATTTGGCCAGTCTATGTCTTTTGTTTGGAGCATTTAATCCATTTTCATTTAAGGTAATTATCAAAATGTATGTTCCTATGACCATTTTCTTAATTGTTTTGGGTTTGTTTATGTAGGTCTTTTCCTTCTCTTGTGTTTCCTGCCTAGAGAAGTTCCTTTAGCATTTGTTGTAAAGTTGGTTTTGTGGTGCTGAATTGTCTTAACTTTCGTTTGTCTTTAAATGTTTTAATTTCTCCATTGAATCTGAATGAGATTCTTGCAGGGTAGAGTAATCTTGGTTGTAGGATTTTCCCTTTCATCACTTTAAATATGTCCAGCCACTGCCTTCTGGCTTGTGGTGTTTCTGCTGAAAGATCAGCTGTTAACCTTATGGTGATTCCCTTGTATGTTATTTGTTGTTTTTCCCTTGCTGCTTTTAATATTTTTTCTTTGTATTTAATTTGCATAGTTTGATTAATATGTGTCTTGGCTTGTTTCTCTTTGGATTTTTCCTGTATGGGTCTCTCTGTGCTTCCTGGTCTTGATTGACTATTTCTTTTCCCATGTTGGGAAGTTTTCAACTATAATCTCTTCAAATATTTTCTCAGACCCTTTTTTTTTTTTTTCTCTTCTTCTTGTGAGACACCTATAATTTGAATGTTGGTGCATTTAATTTATCCCAGAGACCTCTGAGACTGTCCTCAATTCTTTTCATTCTTTTTTCTTTATTGTGCTCTGTGGTAGTTATTTCCAATATTTTATCTTCTAGGTCACTTATCCTTTCTTCTGGCTCAGTTATTCTGCTATTGTTTCCTTCTAGAGAATTTTTAACTTCATTTGTTGTGCTGTTCATCATTGTTTTTTTTGCTCTTTGGTTCTTCTAGGTCCTCCTTAAATGTTTCTTGTATTTTCTCCATTCTATTTCCAAGATTTTGGATCATGTTTACTATCATTATTCTGAATACTTTTTCAGGTAGACTGCCTATTTCCTCTTCATTTGTTTGGTCTGGTGTGGTTTTACCTTGCTCCTTCATTTGCTGCATAATTCTCTGTCTTCTCATTTTGTTTAACTTACTGAGTTTGGGGTCTCCTTTTCACAGGCTGCAGAGTTTTAGTTCCCATTGTTTTTGGTGTCTGCCCTCAGTGGTTGAGGTTGGTTCAGTGGCTTGTGTAGGCTTCCTTGTGGAGGGGACTGGTGTCTATGTTCTTGTGTGTAGGACTGGATCTTGTCTTTCTGATTGCACAGTGCCACATCTGGTCATGTGTTTTGGGGTGTCTGTGAACCTAGTATGATTTTAAGCAGCCTCTCTGCTAATGAGTGGAGTTATGTTCTTGTCTTGATAGTTGTTTGGCATAGGGTGTCCAGCACTGGAGCTTGCTGACCGTTGAGTGGAGCTGGGTCTTAGTGTTGAGATAGAGATCTCTCACTGATTGATATTACATGGGGCTGGGAGGTCTCTTGTCGTCTAATGTCCTGGACTTGGTTCTCACACCTTGGAGTGTCGGGTCTGACACCTGGCTGGAGCACCAAGACTCTGTCCTGTCAGAAGAAAAGGAGGAAAAAAAGGGAGGAAAAATAAATAAAATAAAATAAAATAAAGCAAAATAAATAATAAATTAAAAATAATAAAATTAAAAAATAATAAAATTAAAAAAATATAAATCAATAAAAGATAAGAGCATCCAAACTAATAAACAAATCCACCAATTATAACCAGCACTACAATCTAAACTAAGATAAACCTGAAAAACAGAAACAAATCAGTCACAGACAGCAATCCCCAAGCCTACATTTGCTGCCAAAGTCCACTGCCTAAATTTTGGGTACATTCAGATATTCCACAGATGCAGGGTTCATCAGGTTGATAGTGGGGATTTAGTCTGCTGCTCCCGAGGCTGCACAGAGAAATTTCCCTTTCTCTTCTTTGTTCGCACAGCTCCCAGGGTTCAGCTTTGGTTTTGGCCCACCTCTGTGTGTAGGTCACCCTTAAGCACCTGTTCCCTGACCAGACAGGAGGAGGTTAAAGCAGCGGCTGATTAGGGGGCTCTTGCTCTCTCAGAATGGGGAGAGGGAGGGGTATGGTAGTCATAATTGGAATGCACAGTGAGCCTACAGCGACAGAGGCCAGCATGACATTGCAACAGCCTGAGGCATGCTGTGTGTTCTCCCAGGGAAGTTGTCTCTGGATCTCAGGACCCTGGCAGTGGCGGGCTGCATAGACTCCCAGGGGAGGATGAAGGTAGTGACCTCTGTTGCACACAGGATTCTTGGTGACAGCGGCAGCATCGTTAGTGCTTCATGCCTGTCTCTGGGGTCCAAGCTGATAGCCGTGGCTTGTGCCTATCTCTGGAGCTTGCATAGGTGGTGCTCTGCCTTCTGTGGGACCACGGGGAAGGAATCCCCTCTCCTCACACACCCTGAAACAATGGTCTCTTGCCTCTTTGACAGGTCCAGACTTTTTCTCTGACTCCCTCCCAACTAGTTGTGGTGCACTAGCCCCCTTCAGGCTGTCTT
The DNA here is from genome assembly GCF_937001465.1 of Orcinus orca. NCBI lineage: Eukaryota > Metazoa > Chordata > Mammalia > Artiodactyla > Delphinidae > Orcinus > Orcinus orca. The sequence goes on from NC_064560.1 coordinate 72,449,947, forward strand.
CACACAGCCAACCCCAGTCCTCTCCCTGGGGTCTGACCTCCAAAGCCTTAGCCTCAGCTCCCAGCCTCCACTGCCCTGGTGGGTGAGCAGATAAGTGTCTCAGACTGGTGAGGACTTGTCAGCACTGATGCTCTGTGTGGGAATCTCCCTGCTTTGACCTCTGCACCCTTGTTGCTGTGCTCTCTTCCATGGCTCTGAAACGTGCCCCCCTCCCACCCCCCATCTCCACCAGTGAAGGGGCTTCCTAGCATGTGGAAACTTTTTCTCCTTCACAGCTCCCTCCCAGTGGTGCAGGTCCCATCCTTATTCTTTTGTCTCTGTACTTTTTTGTCTTTTGCCCTACCCAGTTATGTGGGGATTTTCTGGCCTTTGGGAAGTCTGAGGTCTTCTGCCAGAGTTCAATAGGTGTTCTGTAGGAGCTGTTCCACATGTAGATGTAATTTTGATGTATTTGTGGGGAGGAAAGATATCTCCACAACTTACTCCTCTTCCATCTTGAAGGTCAGACCCCCTCAGATTTTTATCTGTTGGCAATTATCTTCCCATCAGACATCTTGTATACCTAAGTGTGTGGACTATCTCACTTGTTAGTGAAGCACAGTTTATTTCCCATCACCTCCTACATCAACACTCTTGGTGTAGGTAATCTCACTTCACTCTTAATTGGAGCATAGACTTATACTGGCCTCCCTAATGAAATTCTTAGTTAGAAAATACAATCTGCAAGACAAAAAGTAAACATAATGAATTTTAAGCACTGTACAGTAGACACAAAAAGCATCACTGATTGACTAGAATATGGTTAAATTCCAGGTTAATATTTATTTACAATATGTCTTGTCTCTAATATGCTTAAATTGAGTAAAGTTAATCAACAAGAGATGTTATCTTTTAGAGGCTGGGGAATAAAGTCCAAGCCAGTGCTTATGTTTCCATCCCTGAATACGATTAAAAAATTTTGAGGAGAAAGCAGTCAATATCCTAACGTATTAATTCCCTTAGACATTTCCCCCAGGGCCTTCACCTTCTGACCTAACTTTCTGCACTTCCTCTTTCATGCTCCCAGGATTCCAGAGAGGTTTCTCCACAACCAAGCACCACCATCCATTGGAGCTTAAAATACACGTTTGTTGGAATTTAATGTTTAGCTTCTCAACCAAACTAAATAAATGTCAGCTTGAAATTATTGAACATGGTATACTTTTATGCAAAAAGAATCAGTTTTGGAATTTCCTTAATAATGTTAGAGTTAGAATAACCTTTACTGTGTATTCATGATTTGGTTTATGTGTCACAAAGATATGGGTTTTAGCTCTCACAGGATTTGACATAGGACAACAACACATATTAATAGATATCAGGGATTTGGATTCAATTAGATTTATATTTAAATCATGGTGTTCTCCACTAAATATCTCTAAGATCTTCAGCAAGTCACATAACCTCTTAAGCCTTAGTTCTCACACTTATAAAATAAGGGTAGCATGCCTTCCTGGTAGAGTTGATGTGAGGATTAATTACGACACTTAGTGTAAAACACTTAGCACATTTTCTGGCAGAGAATACTATTACTGTGAGACCCTGGTAAAGTATGTAGGAGAAAATTAAAAGTAACGTTTCTAGGGAGGATTGGTTCAAGATGGTGGAGTAGAAGAACATTCTCTAACTTCCCGCTATGAGACCACTGGAATCACAATTAACTGCTGAACAATCATTGACAGGGAAACACTGGAATTCACCAAAAAAGTACCACACATTCAAAGACAAAGGAGAAACAACAATGAGATTGTAGGAGGGGCAAAATCACAATAAAATCAAATCCATAACTGCTGGGTGGGTGGCTCACAAACTGGAGAACACTTATACCACAGAACTCCACCCACTGGAGTGAAGGTTCTGAGCTCCATGTCAGGTTTCCCAACCTGGGGGTCTGGCAACAGGAGGAGGAATTCCTAGAGAAACAGATTTTGAATGCTAGAGGGATTTGACTGCGGGAATTCAACAGAACTTGGGGAAACAGAGACTCCATTCTTGGAGGGCACACACAAAGTAGTGTACGCATCGGGACCCAGGGGAAGGAGCAGTGAGCCCGCAGGAGACTGAATCAGACCTACCTGCTAGTGTTGGAGGGTCTCCTGCAGAGACAGAGGGTGACTATGTCTCACTGTGAGGACAAGGACACTGGCAGCAGAAGTTCTGGGAGGTACTCCTTGATGTGAGCCCTCCCAGAGTCCACCATTAGCCCCACCAAATAGCCCGGGTAGGCTACAGTGTTGTTGCCTCAGGCCAATCAACAGGAATGGGAACCCAGACCCACTCATCAGCAGACAAGCAGATAAAAGTTTCACTGAGCTCTGCCCACCAGAGAAACAGTGAGATCTACTCACCACCAGTCCCTCCAATCAGGAAAATTGCAAAAATCCTCTTAGATAGCCTCATCCACCAGAGGGCAGACAGGAGATGCAAGAAGAACAACAATCCTGCAGTCTGTGGAACAAAAATCACACTCACAGAAAGATATACAAGATGAAAAGGCAGAGGGCTATGTACCAGATGAAGGAACAAGATAAAACCCCAGAAAAACAACTAAATGAACAGGAGATAGGAGACCTTCCAGAAAAAGAATTCATAATAATGATAGTGAAGATGATCCAGGACCTCAGAAAAAGAATGGAGGCAGGGCTTCCCTGGTGGTGAAGTGGTTGAGAGTCCGTCTGCTGATGCAGGAGACACGGGTTTGTGCCCTGGTCCGGGAAGATCCCACATGCCATGGAGCAGCTGGGCACGTGAGCCATGGCTGCTGAGCCTGCGCATCTGGAGCCTGTGCTTCACAATGGGAGAGGCCACAACAGTGAGAGACCTGCATATCGAAAAAAAAAAAAAAAGAATGGAGGCAAAGATCGAGAAGATGAAAGAAATGTTTAACAAAGACCTAGAACAATTAAAGAACAAACAAATGGAAATGAACAATACAATAACTGAAATGAAAACTGCACTAGAAGGAATCAATAACACAATAACTGAGGCAGAAGAATGGATAAGTGGTCTGGAAGACAGAATGGTGGAATTCACTGCTGTGGAACAGAATAAAGAAGAAAGAATGAAAAGAAGTGAAGACAGCTTAAGAGACTTCTAGGACAACATTAAATGCAACAACATTCATATTATAGGGGTGCCAGAAGGAGAAGAGAGAGAGAAAGGACCCGAGAAAATATTTGAAGAGATTCTACTCAAAAACTTCCCTATCATGGGAAAGGAAATGGCCACCCAAGTCCAGGAAACACAGAAAGTCCCATACAGGATAAACCCAAGGAGAAACACCCAAGACACATAGTAATCAAATTGGCAAAAATTAAAGACAAAGAAAAATTATTGAAAGCAGCAAGGGAAAAATGACAAATAACATACAAGGGAACTCTGATAAGGTTAACAGCTGATTTCTCAGCAGACACTCTACAAGCCAGAAGGGAGTGGCATGATATACTTAAAGTGATGAAAGGGAAGAACCTACAACCAATATTACTCTACCTGGCAAGGATCTCATTCAGATTCAATGGAGAAATAAAAAGCTTTAGAGACAAGCAGTAGCTAAGAGAATTCAACACCACCAAACCAGCTCTACAACAAAAAGGCTAAATGAACGTCTCTAAGTGGGAAACACAAGAGAAGAAAAGGACCTACAAAAACATACCCAAAACAATTAAGAAAATGGTCATAGGAACATACATATTGATCATTACCTTAAACGTGAATGGATTAAATGCTCCAACCAAAAGACACAGGCTTGCTGAATAGATTAAAAAACAAGACCCATATATATGCCATCTACAAGAGAACAACCTCAGACCTAGGGACATATACACACTGAAAGTGAGGGGATGGAAAAAGATATTCCATTCAAATATAAATCAAAAGAAAGCTGGTGTAGCAGTACTCATATCGGATAAAATAGACTTTAAATAAAGAATGTTACAAGAGACAAGGAAGTACACTACATAATGATCAAGGGATAAATCCAAGAGGAAGATATAACAATTATAAATATATATGCACCCAACATAAGAGTACCTCAATTCCTGAGGCTACTGTTAACAGCTATAAAAGAGGAAATCAACAGTAACACAATAATAGTGGGGAACTTTAGCACTTCCTTTACACCAATGGACAGATCATCCAGACAGAAAATTAATAAGGAAACACAGCTTTAAATGACACAATAGATCAGATAGATTTAATTGATATTTATAGGACATTCCATCCAAAACCAGCAGATTACACTTTCTTCTCAAGTGCGCACAGAACATTCTCCAGGATAGATCACATCTTGGGTCACAAATCAAGCCTCAGTAAATTTAAGAAAATTGAAATCATATCAAGCATCTTCTCTCACCACAATGCTATGAGATTAGAAATCAGTTAGAGGGGAAAAAAAATTAAAAAAAGACAAAAATACGGGGGCTAAACAATACATTACTATTTAACCAAGAGATCACTGAAGAAATCAAAGAGGAAATCAAAAAATACCTAGAGACAAATGACAATGAAAACACGATGATCCAACACCTAAGGGATGCAGCAAAAGCAGATCTAAGAGGGAAGTTTATAACAATAAAATCCTACCCCAGGGCTTCCCTGGTGGCGCAGTGGTTGAGAGTCCGCCTGCCAATGCAGGGACATGGGTTCGTGCCTCGATCCAGGGAGATCCCACATGCTGCAGAATGGCTGGGGCCGTGAGCAATGGCTGCTGAGACTGTGTGTCCAGAGCCTGTGCTATGCAATGGGAGAGGCCACAACAGTGACAGGCCCACGTACTGGAACAACAACAACCAAAAAATCCTACCTCAAGAAACAACAAGCATCTCAAATAAACAACCTAAACTTACACCTAAAGGAACTGGAAGAACAAACAAAAAACAAAGTTAGTAGAAGGAAAGAAATCATAAAATCAGAGCAGAAATTAATGAAAGAGAAGCAAAAAAGGCAATAGCAAAGATCAATGAAATTAAAAGCTGGTTCTTTGAGAAGATAAATGAAATTGATATAACATTAGCCAGACTCATCAAGAAAAAGAGGGAGAGGTCTCAAATCAATAAAATTTTAAATGAAAAGGAGAAGTTACAAGAGACACAGCAGAAATGCAAAGCATCCTAAGAGACTACTACAAGCAACTCTATGCCAATAAAATGGAAAACCTGGAAGAAATGGACAAATTCTTAGAAAGGTATAACCTTCCAACACTGAACCACAAAGAAATAGAAAATATGATCAGACCACTCAGAAGTAATGAAATTGATACTGTGATTAAAAATCTTCCAACAAACAAAAGCCCAGGATAGATGGCTTCACATGTGAATTTTATCAAACATTTAGAGAAGAGCTAACACCCATCCTTCTCAAACTCTTCCAAAAAATTGCAGAGGAAAGAACACTCCCAAACTCATTCTATGAGGCCACCATCACCCTGATAAAAAACAGACAAAGATACTTCAAAAAAAGAAAATTACAGACCAATATCACTGATGAATACAGATGCAAAAATCCTCCACAAAAGACTAGCAAACACAATCCAACAACACATTAAAAGGATCATACACCATGATCAAGTGGGATTTATCCCAGGGATGCAAGGATTCTTCAATATACTTAAATCAATCAATGTGATACATGATATTAACAAATTGAAGATTAAAAACCATATGATCATCTCAATAGATGCAGAAAAAGCTTTTGACATAATTCAACACCCATTTATGTTAAAAACTCTCCAGAAATTGGACATAGAGGGAGACTACCTCAACATAATAAAGGCCATATATGACAAAACCACAGCAAACATCATTCCCAGTGGTGAAAAACTGAAAGCATTTCCTCTAAGATCAGGAACAAGACAAGGATGTCCACTCTCACCACTATTATTCAACATAGCTTTGGAAGATTTAGCCACAGCAATCAGAGAAGAAAAAGAAATAAAAGGAATCCAAATTGGAAAAGAAGAAATAAAGCTGTCACTGTTTGTAGATGAAGTGATACTATTCATAAAGAATCCTAAAGATGTTACCAGAAAACTACTATAAGTAATTGATGAATTTGATGAAGTAGTGGGATACAAAATTAATGCACAGAAATCTCTTGCATCCCTATACACTAATGATGAAAAATCTGAAAATCAAATGAAGGAAACACTGCCATTTACCATTGCAAAAAAAAAAAAAAAAAAAAAAAAAAAAGAATAAAATACCTAGGAATAAACCTATCTAGGGAGAAAAAAGACCTCTATGCAGAAAACTATAAGACACTGATCAAAGAAATTAAAGATGATACAAACAGATGGAGAGATATACCATGTTCTTGGATTGGAAGAATCAATATTGTAAAAATGACTATACCACCCAAATCTACAGATTCGATGCAATCCCTCTGAAACTACCAATGGCATTTTTCACAGAACTAGAACAAAAAAAAATCACAATTTGTATGGAAACACAATAGACCCCGAATAGCCAAAGAGGTCTTGAGGTAGAAAAGAGGAGCTGGAAGAATCAGACTCCCTGACTTCAGACTTTATTGCAAAGCTACAGTAATCAAGCAATATGGTTGTGGCACAAAAACAGAAATACAGATCAATGGAACAGGATAGAAAGCCCAGAGATAAACCCACGCACCTATGGTTAACTAATCTATGACAAAGGAACCAAGGGTAAACAATGGAGAAAAGACAGTCTCTTCAATAAATGGTGCTGGGAAAACCAGACAGCTACATGTAAAACAAAGAAATTAGAACACTCCCTAACACCATACACAAAAATAATCTCAAAATGGATTAGAGCCCTAAATGTAAGACTGGACACTATAAAACTCTTAGAGGAAAATATAGGAAGACATAAATCACAGCAAGATCTTTTTTCATCCACCTCCTAGAGCAATGGAAATAAAAAATAAACTAATGGGACCTAATGAAACTTAAAAGCTTTTGCCCAGCTAAGGAAACTACAAACAGGACGAAATGACAACCCTCAGAATGGGAGAAGATATTTGGAAATGAATCAATGGGCAAAGGATTAATCTCCGAAATATATAAACAGCTCATGCAGCTCAATATTAAAAAAAAAAACAAAAACAATCCAAGAATGGTCAGAAGACCTAAATAGCCATTTCTCCAAAGAAGACATACAGATGGCCAAGAAGCACATGAAAATCTGCTCAACATAACTAATTGTTAGAGAAATGCAAACCAAACTACAATGAGGTATCACCTCACACCAGTTAGAATGGACATCATCTGAAAATGTACAAACAACAAATGCTGGAGAGACTGTGGAGAAAATGGAACCTTCTCGCACTGTTGGTAGGAATGTATATTGATACAGCCACTATGGAGAAGAGTAAGGAGGTTCCTTAAAAAAACTAAAAATAGAATTACCATATGACCCAGCAATCCCACTACTGGGCATATACCCAGAGAAAACCATAATTCAAAGGACACATGTACCCCAATGTTCACTGCAGCACTATTTATAATGGTCAGTACATGGAAGCAACCTAAATGCCCATCAAAAGATGAATGGTTAAAGAAGAAGTGGTACATATACACAATGGAATATTACTCAGCCATGAAAAGGAACGAAACTGAGATGTGGATGAATCTAGAGGCTGTCATACAGAGTGAAGTATGTCAGAAAAAGAAAAACAAATATTGTATATTAACACATATATGTGAAACCTAGGAAAATGATACAGATGAGCCATTTTTCAGGGCAGAAATTGAGACACAGATGTACAGAACAGCACATGGACACCAAGGGGGAAATATGGTGGTGGTGGTGGTGGTGTGATGAATTGGGAGATTTTGATTGACATGTATACACTATTATGTATAAAATGGGTAACTAATAAGAACTTGCTGTATAAAAAATATAAATTAAATTAAGTTATAAAATAGTAGCCCTTCTAGTGACTGATACATTCATGATTGCATCCATCCATTCTTTCAACATCCATTCATATATTCACACATTCACCTAGAAAGCACATTTTATTGTGAATAATATATACCAGGTCTGTTTTGGTGCTGGGAACAAAAATGAATAGAAGAGTGCTGTGAATGAAACTGTGTCCCCCCCAAAAATTCATAGATTGAAGCTCTAATCCCCAGTGTGCCAATGTGACTATATTTACAGATAAGGTCTTTAGGAAGTAATTAAGATTAAATGAGGTCCTGAGGGTAGAGAGCCTCTTTCTCTCTCTCTGTCGCTCTCTCCATGTGTACACACTGAAGAAAGGCCATCTGTTGAGGAGTGGGTATCTGAAAAGAAGGTAACCACCTACAAGCCATGAGAGAGCTCACGAGGAAATGAATCAGCCAACACTTTGACCTTGGACTTTCTAGCCTCCAGACTGATGAGAAGATACATTTCTATTGTTTAAGCCACCAAGTCTGTGTTATTACATTATGGTAGCTTGAGCAGACTAATACAAAGAGAATCTCTAATTCCCTACTAACAAACTTAAAATGCTAAAAAATTTATAATTTTTCTCATTTATGAGACACTGTAGAAAGTTTGATTATTTAAGAGTTGATAAATTTAGAATCACCAATATATTGGAGATGAGATCTCACTTGAGTAAGCACTTGAATAGGTATTTCAAAGATCTATAAAAAAAGAGATCCTTATTTCCTTTCAATCACATGATAGTTGTAAGCTCACATTTCCCTTAAAAACCATCACTGAATTAATAGTAAATTCTCCATATCTAAACTAGATTTTAAAAGTGAACAACATTGGGGTTTCCACTTCTGGGTAGATGGAGTAGATGTACATTTCTCTATTACTCTCCTTAAGTACAACAGAAATATTCCTGGATATTATCTATATGACAAACATATGAAGACACAGAAAGGTGGAGAGAGGAAGGCAGAATATTTAGGGTTCTCAGGACAACATGGTGGTGAATTCCTTGGTTTTTCTTCTTGTCTTATATCTCCCAGACTGGATGCTGGAAAAGCAGATGATCTTGTTCAGAAAAGTCACTAATAAATAGGAACAAAAACAACAATAAACTAGAAGGAGGAGAGCCTTAATTCCAGAGTGCTATAGTATATTATTTAAAATGTGAAGATTTAACAAACCAACCCAATCCAAAAATGGGCAGAAGACCTAAATAGATATTTCTCCAAAGAAGATATACAGATTGCTAACAAACACATGAAAGGAGGCTCAACATCACTAATCATTTGAGAAATTAAGTCAAAACTACAATGAGGTATCACCTCACACTGGTCAGAATGACCATCATCAAAAAATTTATAAATAATAAATGTTGGAGAGGGTGTGGGAAAAAGGGAACCCTCTTGCACTGTTGGTGGGAATGTAAACTGTTACAGCCACTATGGAGAACAGTATGGTGGTTCCTTAAAAAACTAAAAATAGAATTACCATACAACCCAGCAATCCCACTAATGGACATATACCCTGAGAAAACCATAATTCAAAAAGAGTCATGCACCACAACGTTCATTGCAACTCTATTTACAATAGCCAGGACATGGAAGCAACCTAAGTGTCCATCGACAAATGAATGGATAAAGAAGATGTGGCACATATATACAATGGAATATTACTCAGCCCTAAAAAGAAATGAAATTGAGTTATATGTAATGAGGTGGATGGACCTAGAGACTTTCATACAGAGTGAAGTAAGTCAGAATGAGAAAAACAAATACTGTATGCTAACACATATATATGGAATCTAAAAAAAAAAAAAAAAAGAAAGGTTCTGATGAACCTAGGGGCAGGACAGGAATAAAGACATAGACATAGAGAATGGACTTGAAGACACAGAGAGAGGGAAGTGCAAGCTAGGATGAAGTGAGAGAGTGGCATGGACATATATATACTACCAAATGTAAAATAGATAGTGGGAAGCAGCAGCATAGCACAGGGAGATCAGCTTGGTGCTTTGTGTCCACCTAGAGGGGTGGGTTAGGGAGGGTGGGAGGGAGATGCAAGTGGGAGGAGATATGAGTATATATGTATATATAGATGATTCACTTTGTTATACAGCAGAAACTAACACACTATTGTAAAGCAATTATACTCCAATAAAGATGTTAAAAAAATATATAAATAAAATATGAAGGTTTTCAGCAATAATTAGGAGATATTCAAAATATCAAAAAAGTATGGCTTACAAACAAGAAAAAAGCAGTTTAATACAAACTGTACCTGAGGAAGCCCAGACATGAGTTACATTAGACATAAAATTTAAATCAGTTATTTCAAGCATGCTCAAAGAGTTAAAGAAAACCATGTCTGGAGAATTAAAGGAAAGGATGAAAATAGTGTCTCACTGAGTAGAGAATATCAATAGACAGAAGCTATAATGAAAACCGAATAGAAATTCTGCAGCTAAAAAGCACAATAAATGAAATTTTTAAAAAATTTACTAGAACTGAGCAAGAGGAAATCTGAACTGGCAGAAGAAAGAATCAGCAAACTGAAATATAATGCAATAGAAATTTTACCACCCAAAGAGCAGAGAGACAAAGGAATAGACAATAAATGAACAGTGCCTCAGAAAAATATGAGACAATTAAGCATATCAGCATAAGTATAATGGGAGTTTCAGAAAGAGAGGAGAGTGAAAGGGAACAGAAAAAATATCCAAAGAAATAATGACTGAAAACTTCCAATCTTCAGCTCTGATGAAAAATATTTAAATACATGTCTAAGAAGTTCAAAAAACTCCTACTAAGATCCAGATCCCAGATGCCATGGTGAAAACATTGAAAGACAAAGGCAAAGAGAGATTTTTGAAAGCAGCAAGAGAAAAGTGGCTATGTACAGGAAATCTTCAATAACATTTACAGCTGAGTCTATTGCACCAGAATAAAGAATAAGAACAGCACAATCATCTCAATAGATGAAAACCATTTAACAGGACCCAAACCCTTTTATGATAAAAAAAATTCAACTAACTAGGGTTAGAAGGGAACTTCCTCAACTTAACAAAGTCTATGAAAAATACACAGCTAACATCATCGGAAGGAAAAAAGAGTAAAACTTTGACCTAAGTTCATGCAGAAAATAAAGATGTTTGTTATTACCACTTCTATTCAATATTGTCTTGGAAGTTCCATCCAGGGTAAAGGGAAAAAAAGAAAGCTAAAAGCCATTCAGAGTGGAAAGAAGAAGTAAATCTATCTCCATTTCTAGATGAATTGATCTTGTATACAGAAAAGCCTAAGGCATCCACAAAATTACAATTAAAACTAATAAATGAATTCAGAAAGGTGCAGGATATAAGTCAGCATACAAAAGTCAATTGTATATCAATATACTAGGAATGAACAATGCAGGGATTGCCTGGCTAGCTCAGTTGGTAGAGCATGAGACTCTTAATCTCAGGGTCGTGGATTCAAGCCCCACATTGGGTGAGTACTCTTTAGAAATGAACAATGCAAAAGTAAAACCTTGAAAAGAATTCTATTTACATTAGCATCAAAAAAAAAAAAAAGAAATAATTAGATATCAATTTAACAAAGAAAGTTCAAGACATACACTGGATACTCTAAAGCACTGTTGAAAGTAAAGTAATGAAAGAAAACCAAAATAAATAGAAAAACATTAGTCTCTGAATCAGTATATTTAATACTGCTAAGATGACCATACTCCACAAACCCATGTACAAATTCAGTGCGAGTCATCCCTATCGGAATCCCAGCTGCATTTTTTTTCAGTAATTGGGAAGCTGATCTTAAAATTGAAGGGACTCATCTTTGCTCCCCCTAAAACACTTCTTGAAAAGGGAGGACAAAATTGGAGTACTCTTACTTCCTGATTTACAAACTCACTACAAAGCTACAGTAATACAAACAGTGTGTGCTAGAATAAGGATAGATATATAAATGGATGAAATAGAATTGGAAGTAAATAAACTCTTACATTTATGGTGAATTAATTTTGGACATAGGTGCCAAGATAATTCAATGTAGGAGTAAATCTTCTTCAACAGATAGTGTTGATACAACACTTACATGTTGATACATGTAAGTGAACAAAGTTGGATGCCTATCTCATATCACATACAAAACTAATACAAAATGGACCATAGACCTAAATGAATGAGTGAAAACTATACAATGCTTAGCATAAAATATGAGTAAATCTTTGCAATCTTGGAAAGTCAATAGTTTCATAGCTAAAACACGAGAAGTAAAAGTGACAACAACAAAAAATTAAGTAATTGAACTTCATCAAAATTAAAAACTGTGCTTCAAAGACATCACAAAAGAGAGAAAATAATCAATGGAATGGGAAAAAAATATTTGAAAATGATATATATGATAAGGGACTTATATTAAAAAAATAAAGAACTTACAAGTCACCAATAAAAGGACAAATAAGAAAATTTAAAACTGGACAAAGAGTTTGAATAAAACTTTCTCCCAAAAGATTATTTAAATCATCAAGTGCATGAAAATACTGCATGAAAATTCAATTAATCCTCAACATTAATAGTCATTAGGGAAATAACAAATCAAAGTCACAATAAGACAATACTTTACATTTAGTAAGATAACTATATAAAAAGAGAAAAAATAACAAATGTTAGCATTGTTGTGGAGAAATTGGTACTCTTTTACATTGTTGGTGGGGTTGTAAAATTATGCAGCTGCTCTTGAAAACAAGTTGACAGTTCCTCAAAATGTTAGACATTGAGTTAACCATATGATGCAGCAATCTGCTTCTAAGTATATAAACAAAACTATGATCTTGTGTATACTGCCTCTATTTCTTAATAGAGTGTTACTGTGAAATCCAAATTTTATGGCTTGATGGGTCAGACAACTTCCCTTCATGATGAGCAACTGAAATCACATGTTAATTTGGTGGCCCATGTAAAATTTCAATCACTGCTAATGACCAATAGCAAGTCAGAAGCTGTTTCTCAAAGTGAAAAATTGATATCTGCAGCAGATGGCAGAGCGTTGGTGTAAATTCTAAGGGTTTTCCCTGTGATTCAACTATAATGTCCTATAAAAGACTCCAAACATCTCTATCTGCCATAGACACTTTGGATCTAGTGGATTATATAGCCCTAAGTGTCAGAATAGCATTTACAGTAGCCTGGACTTGCAGAGCCTTCTCTTGTTCTGGGTTCCATTCAAAACCAGCAGGTTTGTGAATCACTTGGTACATGGGCTAGAAGAGCACACTCACACAAATGAAAAATATGTTGCCTCCCAAATCCAAAGAGATCCACTAAGTATGGTGCCTCTTTTTGAGTTGCAGGAAGAACTACGTGCAACAACTTTCACCTTGGAAGGCATGTTTTGACATGGTCCAGACCATCAAAGCCCTAGAGATATTATAGACATAAAATCTCTCTGAATTTTTATCAGGGACATTTTTATCACACTCTCTGACACACGTGTCTTACCAGTAAGTTTAGAGAAGTTGTTATTTCTTGCTCACCATATCTAGAATAGTGAATAATATCCTTAATGTAATGAACCAGTATGATGTCTTGTAGAAGGGAAAGGTGATTAAGATCCTTGTGGACTAAATTATAAGTCTAGAGAGTTGCTATATCCCTGAAATAGGAAAGTAAGGTGAATTGTTGACCTTGCAAGGTGAAAGAAAACTGCTCCCAGGTTTTTTTTTTTTTTCAACATCTTTATTGGAGTATAATTGTTTTGCAATCCCAGGTCTATTTATCAGGTATTATGAACAAAAAGCTTTGCCAGATTAATAGCTGAATACTGGGTACCAGGGGATGTGTTAATTTTCTCAAGCATCAAAATCACATCTAGAACTGCAGCTGTAATTGGAGTCACAACCTGGTTAAGTTTACAATAATTCCCTGTAATTCTTCAAAATCTATATATTTTCTTCATAAGACAAATCGAGTTGAATGGGAATGTGGTGGGAATTACCACACTGCATCCTTCAAGTCCTTGATGGGAGCACTGCATCCTTCAAGTCCTTGATGGGAGCACTAATCTCTGCAGTCCCTCCAGGAATGCAGTATTGATTTTAGGTTACAATTTTTCTAAGTAGAGGCAGTTTTTGTGTTTTCCACTTGGCCTTTCCTAGCATAATAGACCTCACTCCACATTTTAGGGAACCAATGTGGGGATTCTGCCAGTTGTAGAGTATGCCTGTTACAACCATGTATTCAGGACCACAAGATAGAATTATGGACTCAGGTTCAAAATCCGTAGGACAAGCCATCAAGAAGGGCAGCCTGGAAACTCTCACACAATAGCTGATGCTGCAGTCTACAGCTAGAATTTCTTCTTCCTCAGGCAAACCTCAGTTCTGCTCTTAAGGCCTTTCAAATGATTGTATCAGGTTTACTCAGATTATTGATAATCTCCTCTACTTAAAATCATATACCATATCCTGGGCAAAAAGCACATACCAAGAATTGCTATCATGAAGAATCTGATCTCTAAACCTATGCAACTGAACTAGAAATTAAAAGCAGAAAGGTAGGGACTTCCCTGGTGGCACAGTGGTTAAGGATCCTCCTGCCAATGCAGGGGACATGGTTCGATCCCTGGTCCGAGAAGATCCCACATGCTGCGAAGCAACTAGGCCTGGCTGCCACAACTACTGAGCCTTTACTCTGGAGTCTGTGTGTCACAACTACTGAGCCCGCGTGCTACAACTGTTGAAGCCCTTATGCCTAGAACCCATGCTCTGCAACAAGAGAAGCCACTGCAATGAGAAGCCCACACACTGCAACGAAGAGTAGCTCCTGCTTGCTGCAACTAGAGAAAGCCCTCACACAGCAATGAAAACCCAACACAGCCATAAATTAATTAATTAATTAATTAAAAAAAAAGAATTTCAGGGGATTAAAACCTGTTCAGATAAACACCCATCACCCAGCTACTCTGGAACTTCTCTCTGCTAGAAGTAGTGTATTCATTTCCTAGGGCTGCCTTAAAAAAAAAAAGGCAGAAAGGTAATAGGAAATTCTTCAAATACATTGTAATTAAACACGACACTTCTAAATGATCCATGGGTAAAAGAAGACACCTCAAGAGAATGAAAAAAATACATTGAATTTAAGATGAAAATAAAATATATTCAAATTTGGGGGATACAACTAATGCAGTGCTAAGAGGGAAATTTATAGCATTAAATGCTTATATTAGGAGAGAGAAAAAGTCTCAAATCAATAACCTAAGTACTTACCTCAAGAATCCAGTTAAAAAAGAACAAAATAACTCCCAATCAGAAATAAATAAATAAATAAAAATTTGAACAGAAACCCAATAGAGAAAAATCAATAAAACAGGATGTGTTCTGTTTTATCAATTATCAATTGATATAATCCACCATATTAATACACTAAAAGAAGATAAATCACATGATTATATTAACTAATGCAGAAAAGGCATTTGACAAGACTCAGTATTCATTTATGATAGAACTCCCAGAAAAATAGGAAGAGGGGGAATTGCCTCAACTTTATAAAGAATATCCACAGGTAGCATTATATTTACAGTAAAAGACTAATGCTTTGCTCCTAATATTAGAAACAAGGCAAGGGATGTCTGTTCTTACTACTATTACTCAACATACTGCTGGAAATTTTAGCCATTGTAATATAGGAAAGGAAAAAAATGCACACAGTTTGGGAAGGAAAAAATAAAATTACCTAATAATTGTCTACATAGAAAATCCTAAGTAATCTACCAAATAAATGATAGTCCTAGAATTAATAAGTTCAGCAACTTTGCAAAATATAAGATAAACACACAGAAAATCAACTGCATTTCTATATACTATCAATGAATATGTGGACACAGAATTTAAAAGACAATAACTATTTACAACGGGAAATTTTAGTTATTAAATATGATTTACTTTGGTGTGAATCTAACAAAACATGTATAGAACTTATATGTTGAAAACTATAAAATGATGATGAAAAAAATCAAAGGTCAAAATGAATAAAGAGGCATATCATGTTCATTCATTAGAAAACTCAACATAAGACAGATGTCAATTATTCTCAAATTGAAACATGGGTTTTATAAAGTTCTTACCAAAATCCCAGCAAGATTATATTTTTTATAGATATAGACAAGACTAACAATTTTATGGTACAGCAAAAGAACTAGAATAGCTAAAATTATTATTAAAGAAGAAGAATAAATTGTAAGAAATCAATCTACCTGATATCAAGACATTATATAGCTATAGTAAACACGACTATAATGGAATGATAGATATGGATCAATAAATCATACAAAATAACCAAGAAATAGATCCATAGAAATAAGGCCAACTAATTTTGACAAGTGTGAAAAAGAAATTCAATGGAGAAAAGATAACCATTTCAACAAATGGTACCAGATTAATTGCATATCCATAAATCACAAAAAAGAGCTTCAACCCAAGACTAATATATATATATATATATATATAAAATTATTATTGGTGTATAGTTGTTTTACAATGTTGTGTTAGTTTCTACAGTACAGCACAGTGAAATAGAGTCAATATGTCAATCTCCCAATTCATTCCACCCTCCCTTTCCCCCCTTGGTTTCCATACATTTGTTCTCTACATCTGTGTCTCTTTTTCTGCCTTGCAAACTTGTTCATCTGTACCATTTTTCTAGATTCCACAAATATGCATTAATATACAATATTTGTTTTTCTCTTTCTGACTTACTTCACTCTGTATGACAGTCTCTAGGTCCATCCATGTCTCTACAAATGACCCCATTTTATTCCTTTTTATAGCTGAGTAATATTCCATTGTATATATGTACCATATCTTCTTTATCCATTTGTCTGTTGATGGACATTTAGGTTGCTTCCATGACCTGACTATTGTAAATAGTGCACCAATGAACATTGGGGTACATGTTTCTTTTTCTTTTTTTTTTTTCTTTGTGTTACACGGGCCTCTCACTGTTGTGGCCTCTCCCGTTGCAGAGCACAGGCTCCGGACGTGCAGGCTCAGTGGCCATGGCTCACGGGCCCAGCCGCTCCGCGGCATGTGGGATCCTCCCGGACCAGGGCATGAACCCGTGTCCCCTGCATTGGCAGGCGGACTCTCAACCACTGTGCCACCAGGGAAGCCCACATGTTTCTTTTTGAACTATGGTTTTCTCTAGGTATATGCCCAGTAGTGGGATTGCTGGGTCATATGGTAAGTCTATTTTTAGTTTTTTAAGGAACCTCCACACTGTTTTCCATAGTGGTTGTATCAATTTACATTTCCACCAACTGTGCAAGAGTTTCTCCCCTTTTCTCCACAGTCTCTCCAGCATTTATTGTTTTTAGATTTTCTAATGATGTCCATTCTAACCAGTGTGAGGTGATACCTCATTTTAGTGAAGTCCTAGCCATGGCAATCAGAGAAGAAAAATAAATAAAAGGAATACAAATTGGAAAAGAAGTAAACCTTCACTGTTTGCAAATGACATGATACTATACATATAAAATCCTAAAGAAGCCACTAGAAAACTACACGAGCTAATCAATGAATGTGATAAAATTGCAGGATACGAAATTAATGCAGGGAAATCTCTTGCATTCCTATACACAACAAAAATCAGAAAGAGAAATTAAGGAAACAATCCCATATACCATTGCAACAAAAAGAATAAAATACCTAAGAATAAACCTACCTAAGGAGGTAAAATACCTGTACTCAGAAAACTATAAGACACTGATGAAAGAAATCAAAGATGAGACAGATGGAGAGATATACCATGTTCTTAGATTGGAAGAACCAAGACATATTTTATACATAATTAACTCAACTGGATCAACTCAAAATGGATCATGGACTTAAATGTAAAATGTAAAAGTACAGAAGTACTAGGAAATAATGGGGAAAAAAAATCTTTGGGTTCTTAGGTAAGTAAGTGAAGAGTTCTTAGACTTCACACAAAAAGCAAATCTATGTTAAAAAAAAAAGCTGACAATTGGACCTCATCAAAATTAAAATTTTGGGGGGCTTCCCTGGTGGCACAGTGGTTGAGAGTCCACCTGCCGATGCAGGGGACACAGGTTTGTGCCCCAGTCCGGGAAGATCCCACATGCCGCGGAACGGCTGGGCCTGTGAGCCATGGCAAAAAAAAAAAAAAAAAAAAATTGAAATCTTTTGCTCTGTGAAAATCATCTTTGATAGGCTATAAAGACAATCTAAAGTCTGGGAGATAGCTGACAAATAACTAGTATCTAGACTATATAAATAATTGTCAAAACTCAACAATAATACAAGCCAGAACAAAATAACAACAAAACTAAAAAGTTTAATTTGAAACTGGGCCAAAGAAATGAGATATTTTCCTGAAAAGTATATACAGATAGAAAAATATCACATGAAAAGATATTTAACACCATTAGTCATTAGGGAAATGCAAATTAAAATCACAATGCAGTAGTCCTATAACTTGTCATGATGGTTAAAATAAAAAATAATGACAACAACAAATGCTAGCAAGGAAATGGTGAAAGTGGATCATTCATAACATTGTTGGTAGAAATGTAAGATTGTAAAGTCACCCTGGAAAACAGTTTGGCAGTTTCTTATAAAACCAAAGATGCAACTACCATACAACCCAGTAATTACACTTTTGGGCATTTATACCAGACTAATGAAAACTTGTGTTCACTCACAAACCTGTACATGTATGTGCATAGGAGCTTTATTCATAATTTTCCAGAACTAGAAAAAACCCAGGCTTATTTAATGGGTCAGTGATGAAAAAATATGGTATATTCATACCAGGGAATACCACTAAGAAATAAAGGAAATGAACTACTTATATTCATGATATCTAGAGGAATCGCCAGAGAATTATGCTGAATGAAAAAGAAAAAAAATCAATCCCAGAAGGCTACACACTATGATTCCATTTTTATAACATTTTTGAAATGACAGAATTATACCAAAAAAAAAAGAAGATTAGTAGTTACTGAGGGTTATGAAGAGGTTGTAGGCAGGAGAGAAGTAGGTGTGACTATAAATGGGAACCACAGGCATCTTTTTGGTGATAGAATGTTCTGTCCTTTCACTGGCTGAATCTTAATATCCTGGTTGTGATACTGTACTATAGTTTTTCAAGAACCAGTTACCATTGGTGGAAACTGGTTAAAGGGTACACATAATCTCCTTGTTTTATTTTTTACAACTATATGTCAATCTAGAATTAACTTAAAACAAAATGTTTAGTTTAAAAATGTGAATAACATTAAAAATTCCTTTTGTGCTTGAAGGAGAAAAAATGAATTGTGGAATGTACTCAAGTAATCACTAGGTGTACCATTTACTACTGACTCAGTGTTTTAAATATCCCATTACTGTAAAGACCTTAGACAAAGATAATAAAATCAATCCTAATTAATTCCTTCTGTGTTCTTACACTCACAGTATGTATCTCCTGAGATGTTTCAGTCTAATTTGACAATAATGGAGATGGAAAACAGTAAGATGATTTTGACTTTATAGAATAATGTACACCAGTCCTACATAATAAGGTTTTCTATCATCAAAAAGTACTCGTGCTTTTATAAAGCAAGACTGGGAAGTTCTAATAGTTTGTCAGGATCAGCTCATCATCGTGACAGATTTTATATGAATTGCATAGGCATATAAAATAACAATATTATACTATTTTTTTCTAAGTCTAGGTTGTGGCTAGATAATATTTCATGTAATTTTACAAATGATAAGAATGGTACAAATGTGTCTTTTTTAAGTTGAGGTATAAGTTGCATGGATTGAAATAAATAGATGTAAAGTATACAGTTGGATGAGTTCTGACAAAAGCATACTCCCTTATAACCCACATCCCTATAGAGATACAGAACAGTCACATCACTCCAGCAAGCTTCCTCCTACCTTTCCCCTCATCAACAACAACTTATCTGTTATCTCTTTCAACATGTCATTACTTCTTCTGCATCATGTCCTATCAAGTTTCTAAACTGTTATTTTATAAAATCAGGTTAGTTGTGTTTTACTTATCAAGTTGTAGAAGTTCTATATACTTTATGGATACAAATTATTTTGTGAGGTATAACTACGGTGCAGTCATTAAAATTTTTAAATTTTTGATAAAATTTTGGTTTTTATTTATTATTTTTAATAGATTACCAATAATCAATGATTAATGATTACCAGGTTCTTTGAGACTTCTCAAAGGTTTCCAGGAAATCTTTGCTTATCCCCAAATTATGAAATATTCTCCTATATTTTCTTCTAGAAACTTTGTTATTTTAACTTCTGTTTGAAGTCTGTGACCTCTCAAATATTAATATTTTTGTATGGTGTGAGAAAAAGGTTGAATTGTCTTTCTTTCTTCAATATGAACATCCAGTTGTTTCAGGATTACTTTTTGAAAACAATTTTCTGTCTCAAGTTTATTGTTTTGGCATCTTTGTGTAAATTCAATTATTCATATAGCTATGGCTCTATTTCTGGACTCTATTTCATTTTAAAACAGTCTTATTGAAGTATAAATCACTTACAATAAAACATATATTTAAACTGTACAATTTGATTGGCTTGTCATATATATGTATATATGGCAAACCCATCAAATTGTATACATATATATATATATATATACACCTATGAAACCTTAACCATCAAGATGTTAAGCCTATCCATTAACTCAAAAGTTCCTTCCTGCAATGCAATAATTCCTCCACCTTCCCCTCATGTATTCACCCATGCCATTGCCTAGCAACAACTGATCTACTTTCCTTCCCTAAAGGTTAGTTTGTATTTGCTAGAATTTTATATAAATGGGATCATACAGCATGTATTCCCTCTTATCTGTCATTTTTGCTCAGCATAATTATCCTGATATTAATCTATGGTGTATCATATATCAAGAATTCACTTATTCATTTTCATTGTTAACTAATACATCATTGTATGATAGATACACCATAGTTTGTTTATTCAATCAAATGTTGAAGGACTGGGACCTCCCTGGTGGCCCAGTGGTTAAGACTTCACCTTCCCACGCTGGTGTTATGGATTCAATCACTGGTCAGGGAGCTAAGGTCCCACATGCCTCACTACCAAAAATCCAAAACATAAAAAAACAGAAGCGATGTTGTAACAAATTCAATAAAGACTTTAAAAATGGTCCACATCAAAAAAAAAAAAAAAATCTTTAAAAAAAAAGTTAAAGGACATATGAGTTGTTTTGCAGTTTTGTCTTTTACAAATTAAGCTGCTATGAACATTTATATATAAATATTTTCATAGACTTACACTTCAATTTGCCTTTGGCAAACAAAGGGAAATTGGAAATTGAATGGCTTAGATAATATGGTAAGTGTTGGAAGTCCATGTTTAACTTTTTAAGGAATGCCAAACTCTACAAAGCTACATATTTGTTAAGTAGCTCTCTTACCTACCACTTCATCTTTGCTGGAAGTGAAAGATTCATGCTCAATGTTGATGTTTGTATATCTTTATAACAGTACCAGACCATTGGTCCTACAGAGTGTTTTCATATCAGAAAAAATTTACTTTTATTTTTCATGACTCTTTTGCCTGTGCTGGTCCCTTTGTATTTCCATATAAATCATAGTATCAGCTTCTTGTTTTTCACATGCACACAAAATCTATGTTTGCATTTTTATTGAGGTTGTATTGACCCTGTAGATAAATTTGGAAATAATTGATATCTTAATAGTATTCAATCTTCCAATAAAAAAATATGTTCATGTAACCATAACTTAGGCCAACTTTAATTTATCTCACCAAGGTTTGTGTTTTTTAATGTAGAAATTTTGAACATTTTTAAATTAAATTTGTTTCCAGATATTTTAAGTGTTTTGATGCTATTGGAAATTGTATTGTGTTTCTTAATTTTCTAATTGTTTATTTCTAGCATATAGATATAGATCTGTACATATATAGATATATAATTATACTCTGCAATTTGCTTAAATTACTAATTTACTTGCACTTGTTTTTTTGTGTATCATTTAAGCTTTTCTATGGAAATAAAATTTTATTCTCTGATAAACAAAATTGTACTGGCTAAACCCTCCAGTAAAATGACAAAAAGTTATAGGCACCCATTTGGAAATGAAGAAGTAAAGCAATCCTATTCTTATTCATAGGAAATAGATGATACAATCCTGTGTGTAGAAAATCTTGAGGCATCTACATAATAACGACTGGAATTAGTAAATGAGTTTAGCAAAAAACAGATCAATATACTGAAAGACTGAATTTGCCAATAAACAATGGACAAACTGTATATGACGAGAGAATTCTGCCACACAGCCACTGAAGCAATCAGTGTAAAATAGTCAGGAACTAATCAATGAATACACTCTTATTTTTTGTTTCCACTTCCATCTCAGGATCAATTAGACAAAACCAAATATGCTCACTAAACCAAATACATAAAACAGTCCTAGTTAGCCCACCAACAACTTCTCTATGCCAGCAAACCCCCTGTCAGAGCATACCCGAAGCCCTTCACTGTTTTCCTCTAACATCTTCCCATTCCCCTGCTTGTCTTTGATTTTCTGACAAAACAAATGATGGTAGCTAACTCCCTTATTTTATAGCAAGCTCTGAAGAAATTGCTTCTGTTTGTTCTCATTTGGGAGTCTTCATTTATTTTCACAATATACATTATATTCTTATATATTTGCAGCAAATAATAGGAATATGAATTAAAATTAACTACATTCATCATAGCATCAAAAGGAATAAAATACTCTGGGGGAAAATTTAACAAAGGTAGCACAGCATCTGTACACTGCAAGCAACAAAACATTGCTGAGATAATTTAAAAAATATAAAAAAATAACAAATGGACAGATATTCCCACTTTGTGAATTTGAGGAATCAGTACTTTTATAATAAAGGAATATCTTTCAGAATGGTGGTAGGAAGAGAGAGATAGACACTCATTGCAGTGAAACAGTTATTTAACTGCTGAAATTTACAAAAATAACCTTTTACAGTTCGGGGGATTGTCCTAAGATAACAAAGCAAATAGAAGAACATACATTCAAGAAAATCTCAGAAAAGGGAGAGTCTATGGCATTTGAGCCATAAACTATATCCTCTCCTCCTGGTCTGGCTCAGTATGTTAGAAGCTCCACTCTGGGTATATGCAGTCAAAATGATTGGGCTCCCTCTCCACATAGTTTTAGTCTAGGTACTATAGTTTCACTCTGGAGAGGTTGGCACAGAACTCTTTCACCACCTCAACTTCATTTGTAGAAGTTCAATTTTGGGTAGGCTCAGTGAAGAACACTAAGTCTCTCTTCCTGCACTCTGCATCCTTGAATAGGATGGAAACTCTACTCTAGGGATGACAAACTCAGCATATGGACTTCAAACACCACTGCTACAGATTGATGGTAGGGTGAAAGTTCCATACCAGGAAGACAACCCAAGAAATCAGGGGCTACTGTCCCCACACAGAGCCTCACTCACAAAGCAGGGTGTCACTCTGGGAGAAGCTGGTCATTATCCTGCTCCTAGCTCCAGGACAGTGGCATAGAAACATGAAGACAGTTCCTCATCCAATAGAGAATATCACTAAAGAGATAGAAAAACTTTAAAAAGAACTAGATGAAAAAAGTTTGAAAAGTACAATAACTAAAAAAAAAAAAAAATCATTAGAGGGGCTCAAAAGTAGATATAAGCTGGCAGAAGAAAGGATTGACAAACTTAATAATAGGTTGATAGGAATGATGAAATTTTCAAAAGAGAGAAGTAAAAGAAACTCAGAAAAAAAAAATGCTAAGATACCATTAAATGCACCAATACACACATAATAGGAGCCCCAGAAAGAGAGAAAGAGAAAAATGAACAAACATTTTTTTCAAAGAAGTAATGGATGAAAACTTTGTAAAATCTGATGAAAAATATTAACCTACTCATCCAAGAAGCTCAGCAAACTCTAAGTGGGTTAATGTAAACAGGTCCAGAACCCAGAGACATAATAGTCAAAATGTTAATACAAGAAAAAAATGTTAATAAAGACAAAGAGAAAAATTTTAAAGCAGCAAGAAAAAATAACTCCTCACAAAAAGACCCCAAAATATTAACGTGTTATTCATCATAAGAAATAATAAAAGTCAGAGGGAGTGGGTTGACATATTTAAAGTGTAGAAGGAAAAAAATGGCCAAATGAGAATTTTATTTTAGTCAAACTACCTTTCAGAAATGAATAAAGACATCCACAGATAAACAAAAACTGAGAAATTTACTTGATAGCAGACCTGACCCATAAGATGTTCTAAAGGAATTTCTTCAGACTGAGAGCAAGTGACACCAGAGAGTAATTTAAATCTACACTTTTAAGAAAAGAGCCCAGGAAAGATAGTTATATAGGTATTTTATTTAATTATATATATCCTTTCCTTTATTTTTATAATTGGTTTAAAAACCAAATTAATAAATAATATGTATATAATTGTATTTTGATGTCTATTACACATAAAACTATAATATGTTTGACAATAAGCACAAAGGAGTTGAGTGGGAAAAAACATGAACTGGAGAAAGAAAATAAAACCAAATGATAAGTCAAATCCACAGGAGAAATAAAGAGAACCAAAAAGGGAAAATAAGAAAACTATATGACAATATAGTTTACTGTCATATAGTTTTCTTATTTTAGAAATATGTTCTTCTTTCTTCTCTAGCTACTTTAAATGCCTAAATCATAAAAAATAATATTTATAATGATATATTGTTGGATTAGTCACACATATAGAAGTAACAGTATAAAAATAACAGCAAAAAAAGAGGGAGTAAAACTAGAGCTATTAGGAATAAACTTTCTGTCTTACTGAAAATTAGTATAAATATGAATTATATCTATGTTAAGATGAATATTGTCAGCACTATAGCAACGACTAAGAAAATAACTCAAATACTTGAAAAAAAAAGGATCACATGAATTAAAATAATACTCTAGAAAATATCTGTCTAATACAAAAGAAGGCAAAAAAAAGTTAAAGGAACAACAACAACAAATATGAGGCATATAAATATCCAAAAGTAAAACAGCTGATAGATAAATCAAGTCATACTAATAATAACGTTAAATGTGAATAATTTAAACAATCCACTCAAAGGTAGAAACTGTCAGACTGGATTAAAAAAAAAAAAAAGACCCAATTATGTGCTATCTTCAGAAGTCACACACTTGATTCAAGATACAAATAGATTGAAGGTAAAGGATGAAGAAAGATATAATATGCAAATAGCAATCATAAAAAGCTGGAATGGCTATACTAACATTAGCCCAAGATAAACTTGAAATAAAAAGAGAAAATAAAACATGAATAGAGATAAAGAAAGGTTTTAGGGTCAGAAAGATAGAAAAATAAAAAATGTATGTCCATCTAAAAGCAGAGCCCCAAAATATGCGAAGAAAAAACCTTCAAAATTGAAGAGAAAATAGAAAATATAACAATAATAATAGTTGGAGACTTCAAAACTCTATTTTTAATAACTTAAGGAATAAATAGAATACTCACATGGATATAGAAGACTTGAAAAATACTCTAAATCAACTAGACATGACTTACCCCTTTAAATCACTGCATCCTGAAATAGCAGAATACAAACACGGAATATTCACTAGGATTGACCACAACCTAGGCCATAAGATAAACACCAAGAAATATGAAATAATTGAAATCATACCAAGTATATTCTTCAACAAAAATGGAATAATTTTAGAAATTAAGAAGAGAAGGAAGTTTGAGAACTTTACAAATATGTGGAAATTAAGTTAGAGTTCTAAAAATACCAATGGATCAAAGAAGGTAAATTAGAAAATATTTGAAGAAGGAAAAGATAAGCACAACATACCAAAATTTATGGGATGCACCTGAAGCAGTGTTTATAGGAAAAACATGTAGCTGTAAAACAACTTTATTTAAAAAGAAGAACTATTTCAAAGAGTGTTAAGCAAAATAAAGACCCTCTTTGAAGATGCCCACATCTTAATCCCTGGCATCTGTGAGTATGTTATCTCTCATACTTCATGCCAAAAGGCAACAAAATGTGAAGATAGAATTATGTTTACTAATCAGCTGACCTTAAAGTAGTGGGATTATTCTGGATTATATAGGTAGAACAAATGTAAGTACACAGATCTTTTTTTTTTTTTAACATCTTTATTGGAGCATAATTTCTTTACAGTGGTGTGTTAGTTTCTGCTTTATAACAAAGTGAATCAGTTATACATATACATATGTTTCCATATCTCTTCCCTCTTGAGTGTCCCTCCTGCCCACCCTCCCTATCCCACCCCTCTAGGTGGTCACAAACCACCTAGAAGAATAGAAAATTCAAATATTCTATTGAAGAATAGAAAATCAATACAGAAAAATAAATGAAAACCATAGGTGATTTGGGGAAAGATTTTAAAAATTCACTAACTTTTATCTAGACTAATCAAGAAAAGAAGGAGAGAAGATTCAAAGTATTAAAATCCATAATAAAAGGTAGAACATCCCTACTGACTTTACAGAAATAAAAAGAATAAGGGAATACTAGTAAAATTGTGTGCCAAAAATTACATGAACTAGATTAAATAAACAAATCCATACAAAGACACAAACTACCTAAAACTACTCAGGAAGAAATATATAACATGAATAAACCTATAAAAAGAAAAGAGAGGAAAGAGATTATTTAAGAATTTCCTACAAATAAAAGCCCAGAAACAGATAGATTCACTGGTGAATTCTACCCAACATTTAAGAATCGATACCAATTCTTCATAAACTCTTTCAAAAACAGAAGAGGAATTATTTCCTAACTCATTTAATGAGAACAGCATTACCTTGTTACCAAAACCAGATGAAGATATCATAAACAAAAAAGAAAATTACAGACCAATATCCTGTATTGGATATTATGAATATTATGAATATAGACACAAAATCTTCAACAAAATACTAGTGAACAAAATACAGCAATACCTAAAAAAAGGAGCAACAAGCAACAAGCTTATAATAACAACAAGCGAGCAGGATTTATCACAGATGAAAGATGTTTAATATCAAAAGTTAATCAATATAATATACCATATTAATAAAGGACAAAGCCATGTGATTATCTTAATGTCAATGGATGCAGAAAAAGCCTTTAACAACACCTAACAACATTTCATGATATAAATGGTGAACAAACCAAGAAATGAAGGGGATTTCCTCAGCCTAATAAAGTCATCTGTAAAAAATGCACTGCCAAGATCATAGTCAATGATAAAAGACTGAAAGATTTTCCCCTAAGATCTTGAAGAAAACTAGTATGCTCATTCTAGGCACTTCTATTTAACATTGTACTAGAGGCTCTAGCCAAAGCAATGGAGCAAGAAAAATAAAAAATGTTATATAAATGTGAAAAGAAATAAATTATCTTTATTTGCAGATGACATGATCATGTATGTAAAATAGGCAATCCCTATCAAAACTCAGAAAGCTTTTTTTTGGAGAAATTGACAAGCTGAGCCAAAAACTTTATAGAAATTCAAAGGACCCACAATAATTATATATAAGAAGAATTTTGGAGTTCCCACACTAACTGATTTCAACCTTAAAGTACAGTAATCAGAACGGTGTGACATTAGCAAAAGAATGGACATATATATTAGTAGAACAGAATTGAGATTACAGGCAAATTCTGAGTTATTCAGACATTCAACTGATTTTTTTCAACATTTCTAAGACAATTCCTTGAGGAAAGGGGTAGGTTTTTCAACTCATTTTTTCTGAGAAAATTGACAAAAAAAAAAAAAAAAAAGAAAGAACAGAACCCACCCCCCAAAACATGGGTTGCTATTTCATGTAACATAATATACAAACTTTAACTCAAAATGGATCATAGACCCAAATGTAAAGTATCACAAATCATAATACTTTTAGAACAAAATAGAATAGGGTGTTGGATTTAAATTAAGCAAAAATTTCTTAGCTATGACAACAAAACTATAATTCCTAAACTTAAAAAAAATAATAAATTTAACATCAGTGAATAAAAAAATGCTGCTCTTGGGGATTTCCCTGGTCATCCAGTGCTTAAGAATCTGCTTTCTGATGCAGGGGACGTGGTTCAATCCCTGGATGGGGAGCTAAGATCCCACATACCGTGGGGCAACTAAGCCTGGGTGCCTCATCTAGAGAGCCTGCGTGCTGCAAACTACAGAGCCCACCCACTCTGGAACCTGCACACCACAACTAGAGAGAAGCCCAGGTGCCGCAATGAAGAGCCCATGTGCCCACAACTAAGATCTGAAACAGCCATAAATAAACAAACAAACAAACAAACAAATAAATAAATAAATAAAGCTTGCTTGCTTGCTTGTTAAAAAATTACACTGCTCTTGAAAAGGAAAAGTCCACAGAGTGGGAGAAAGTATTTGCTACTCATGTATCTGATAAAGGACTTTTGTCCATAATATATGAAAAACTTATAGAGCTCAATAAGAATACAAAGCTAATAAAATGGACAAAGTTATTTCACCAAAGAAGATGTACAAAAACTTGTTCATACATGAAAACATGCCCAACATCATAACTTGTTAAAGAAATGAAAATTCAATCTACAGTGCAGTACGGCTACCTCTCTGCTAGAATGGCTACATTCAAATCGGTTGACAATACCAGGTGTTGATGAGGGTATAGAGAAACTAGGACCTTCACACATTGCTCCTGGGAATGTAAAATGGTACAGACACAATGGAAAATAGTTTAATAGTTTATTACAAAATTAAGCATAGACTTTAATATACCATAATTTCACTCAGGAAAAAACAAAAACATATGTCCACCCAAAGATTTTAAGATATAGAGTTGTCTTATATACACCTAAAAGATAAAAATGCTCCCCATTAAGTTATGGCACACCCTCAGTTGTAGGATGCATTACAACATGAAAAAATGCAAATCTTCTATTGATGAGACTTTCATTTATTTTGCACCCCTCCCAAAATATATTTTATTGCCAGTATTCCAAATCACACCATTTGGGGTTGGGGATGATGGTTACTATTGGCTTCAAATGAGTCAAATTGACAGCTTTCCATTTGTTAAAGAAAAAAAAAAAAGGAAAAGATTATATTTTGATATCTTTATAATGGGAAGGAATGTCTTAATCTACAGTTTCTTTAAGAAAATTGTCCTCTTCATCCATCCTTCAATCAATGTAATACTATAAGAATAGGCTTTTCAATATCTTACAAAAGTGATTCATTCAGTTGAATATATTTGTTATCGGTGATGAAATTATTATTTAATTACTGTCAACTCTGCTTCAAATATTACTAGTAAGAAATCCTAGAACACTGACAGTAGAATGTAATTTATTAATCAATTTCATAGTACTGCTCAGCTAAGCATAAATTTACCAATTAAAGTAAATTAAATAACTAAATCTGGAAAGGTATATTCGTAGCATTAAGTATTTTGACCTTATATAGAGAATCACAATATTCATGGCCAGCTAACACAATTTTTCTAGAAGAACAAAGCTTGTTCAGTGCAGAATAATTGGCTTTATATTAGCATCATCACTAAATAGTTATTGGACTTCCTCCCTCTCACTCTGCACCCATCATCCAACCTCTTCCCCTCTCATTTTTTCCCATTCTTTCTCCCTCTATTTCTTGCTCTCCCCCTCCATTCTTTCCTTTCTTTTGTTTCTTTTGCATAAAGAAAGAAATTGTTTGCTAATATCCCTTGATAATTTTGATATTCCTTAAAATAGTTATAATAAAAAAACTTCACTCTTCCTCACAATTTAAAGGGAGAAATAAGAAGTACTGATTAATTTTTAATTCTATATTCAAAATTGTTGTTGTTGTTGTGATGGTGGGGAGACAAATTTATCTTTGGTTTTGGGGCATTCACTATAAAGGAAAGATTGAGAAATTTACATATTGTACCAATGAAATATTTCCACTCTGACTTGATTAGACACTTAATATTCCCGAAGATTACTTAACCAGGATTATCTCTTTATTGTAACCTTAAAATATTTTTCTAGGTGATTGGATAAAAAGCACATATTAATAAGCTCAAACTAGACATTGCAAAAGCATGAAAACAAGTTATTTATCACATTCTTGGCTCTTCAATCTTCAGAGCCTGTCGTTCAGTCTAGCTTCAGATGCCCACAGGAAAACCTAACCCAGGATGCCAGGTTTACTTTCACGTATGGAGTGTCAGGCCATTTGTCTAAAGATGGGGCCACCATCTCAAATATACCAGCTTACCTGTACTTTACTTCCCAGCATAAGGTCAGGCAGCTTTGCATAATGTTTAAGGGTTTCTCATGCCACCTCTGGCTTTCTTCTTGCCTAGAGAAAGAGAAGTGGCAGAATATTTCTTTTCAGTTGAGGGAGCCAATCCAGACACCTTAAATGGTGATAGAAATTTGCTGCAAGAAAAATATGCTGCAAATATATCCTTATAACAAAAAGTGATACCTGTGGATATTAGACACATTTGTACTGATGTTTTAGAGGAATGGGGTATATTAACATAGAGTAGATGTACTGAAAATGTGTCTATTTTTCTGTGGACCAGATGCATGTCAGCATGGGCATCTGGGCTGAGAACATGGAGGAAAGTGCCAATGAGGGGTGGGCAAAACTGGGGGATTCATGCCCATAGTGACAAAGGCTTAGCATCATTATTGACTCACTAGAGAAGGTTTTAGTGCAGATTATCATTTCAATACGAAGAGAAAGTTCTAACCATATCTTTCATCATTAAAAATGAGCTTGGGTTGTCTTTATCAATAGTTGAGATTTCTATCATATGTGATTTCTCACAATTTACAAATTCACTGGTTATGTTTATTAGTTTGGGACTCTGCTGACCAAGTGCATAGGGCAAGTAGCTGACCTCTCCATTAATCAAGTAAATGCAATTAGAGAGATAGTATAGCCGATGAGCCCCAAGTAGTAATATTATAAGAATTAGACACCCT
Source organism: Orcinus orca (assembly GCF_937001465.1). Classification (NCBI taxonomy): domain Eukaryota; kingdom Metazoa; phylum Chordata; class Mammalia; order Artiodactyla; family Delphinidae; genus Orcinus; species Orcinus orca. The sequence continues at coordinate 72,480,933 of NC_064560.1, forward strand.
GAATATTACAACTTGGCTTGATCTCTAGATATAAGAAGCAAAAACATTTTTGTTAGAATTCCAAAATGGTCACTTGTTGTGAGACATTGAGAAATACTCTGTACTTAAAAGCTCAATTTCTTCATCAATGTAATGGGAATCACATCATCTTTGTTTTCTTTATAAAATTATTTTACAGCTATAATGGAAACATCTCTGTTAAAATATTTATAATCTCTAAAGTTTTAATCTTGTATACTATTAATAAAATACTAAAAGTAATAATAGCATTAATAGTAACTAATTGGTAATAAAATTAAATTTATGGACTGTACTCTGTAAGTTAGGTGTGTATAGATCATGTAATTTGGTTCTTGGTATTATGCAGAATTGAAGACATTACCAATAGCAGATGAAGTAATGAGATGAACCCAGGATACTTGGATTAAAAGCTAAAAAATACATTTAAAATAATTTAAAATCAATTTTAAAAATGCTTATTTAAATATCAACTTTTAAGAATAGATTTCATACTGTAAATTAATAAGATTTGGTATTACAGTGATAAAAAGTTGAACGGCCCTGAGTGGAAGGAAAGGATGCAGTGAAGGCCTGTGATGGTCCCAGGACCTCTCTTCCTCCCTGTGTGGGGTCTCCTTGGGGCAGAATCTACAGGGGATGAGGGAGATCTGAGATAGCATCCAGTAGGAGTTCCTCATACCAGGATATGGAACAGTTTCAGAGCCAATGGATTGAGTGTATCAGTTGAGACAGGATGTGTCTTTACACTACATTCTAGCTTCCCTAAGAGAAAAAAAAAAAAATCTGAAACATGATCAACCCACATGCCAAAGTGTATGTTCAAAACCCAATTTAAACCTTATCAGCAGGTTAACATTATTTTTCCAAATATTACATAGTCTTCTAATTCATCTACTGCCATGATTGTAAGATACAAGAGAAGACAAAGTACATAAGCTCATAGCATCAAATTAAGTCTCATGCCCTTCTTGGACTCACAGTTCTCCCTAACTCCTAGTGATTTTTCCCAAGACAATTAAAAGGAAGACTGAGCAGGATCATAGGGGAGTAACAGATGATTATGACTGTAAGAATGAAACACCACTCCAGATAGAATAGCAATGTGCAGCTGGAATACAAAGAACTTGAGCCACGTGACTCTCTTCTTCACATAGGACTTCAGAATGAATCGACGCTTGAGGTGCCTCATGTATTATCATGGGCTGCAGTTGTAAGTTTGGGAAGATAATTTGTGGTTTCAAATTTTTGTAAACTAAAATACTTCCTTCTCACTGAAAACTGCTTCCTTTGGCCCAGCTGGAATGGACGCTTGCCAGAGAAATGGAGAGAAAGAGAGAGAGAGGAGAGAAAGAGAGAGAGAGAGAGGGACACGAGCACAATATATTAGAAGAGCAAAGGGAGAAAAAATGAGGAGAGAAGTAGAAAGGATTAGAGAATGATTTCTTTTTTTCTTGTGGAACTGTCAGTTTTCCCTGACACAAAGGAGAGTGCTTTGTCATTGTTTTCTTTATAACATTGATGAATTTCTTATTCAGTGGGTATTGGGTTTTAGTTAAACATGACAGGAACAGAGATTTATAGGTGGCCATCTCAGAGGCTGTTTGAAAGGCCCCATAATGCTTCAGGGCACGGATGTGATTTCAGTGTTCACTTCTGGTAAATAGCCAACAATTTCATACACTCCACCCCTTCACCCTGATTAGAGAGCTCTCCTTGAAAAATGGAAGTATACTTGATGAAATTCAAAGCAAAGGCAGAAGAGGGGGTAGGAGGTAGGTTTTTATAGGGGTTTTCTCTTGTTTTCTTTTCAACTCACACATTCTTAGAATAAATGGTGGTATTCATCCTGTCCTTGTGTTTATTATAGAGAAAGGCAATATCCTAGATGACAAATTGTATTCTAAATACCATTATGCTTCTCGTTACAATCTAATAGTTTTAAAATTCTATTTATGTGTGTGTATGTGTGTGTATACACATAAAATAAATGTCTCTTGGTGAAAGCAAAAAAAGGGAAGGTAAGGAACTGAACACAAACTAGTTACTATGAACATAAACATATCACTAGATGCCCCCCCTTCTCTTACTCTATCATGTGTGATATGTACAATCTGTTATAGTTTTTTTTTAACTCAAAACTCATTGAAAGCTTTTATTATGTTATTATAAAACTTTGTTTAATAACTGTACCATATTTACATAATCCTTTGATTTCAAATTGCCTATGTTTTCAATTTTTCACAATTTTGTATAGCACAGAAATTATAATTACACACAATACTTTTTCTTCAGTTCCCTTAGTCAGTATTCCAAAAAGTGCACTAACTTGGTATGAACATTTTAAGAACATTTGGTTCACATTGACAAATGGCTTTTCAAAATATTGGATCAATTTACATTTCTATAATACCCTCTTTGCCTTATCCTCACTAGCAGGCATTATTTTTATATTTTAAAAAATATTTCTCCAGTTATTTTTTAATGTTTAAAATTCACTAGTAAGACTGAACAAGGCCATTTTTATTACCCTTTACCAAATAGTTTACCTCAAAATGTCTTAGTGAAATCTTAATACTTCTATTTGTAAATGTTATGTATTAGAGATTCCATCACAGTACATTCAATTATTTACTTCCCAGATTCCCTTTGCATTTAAGTTTTGATTATTTTAAAGACTTTGTTTATTTGCAGCTATACTAAGATCAAAGCATCAGATAGGGCTCAGTAGCATATTATAAAAGTGATAAAAGTTTAAAAAGTTATAAAAGTTATAAAAGTTCTTGCCTTCAACAAAGGGGAGGCAAAAAGAGTTAAACCTGCAAATACGGAAGAAGAAAACAACTGAATGAACTCCCTATTTGGATAAAAGAGTAAACCCCAGCAAAAGAGTAACTTCAAACCCAAACTATAATCTTCAGATCCTACAATATGCCTTTGGGTTCCATGGGTTAAGTTTATCAACTTGCAAAGTGCAAATAACAGCTAATGTTTCTATAGTGCAGTATAGTTATACTATTTTTCCTTTGTCTCTTTTGTGGGAAACGGGGGGAAAAAAAAGGTTGTGTTTGGCCCTTTTGGCACTGATTAGATGTGAGAGAAAAAAGGGGGCAAGATAGAGTCTCCAGAGGGGAAGAACCCACCCCGCTGCCTCCCAAGGAGTATTTCTTCCCCTTACCTGCACTTGTCATAAGCTATCTCATCACTAGCAGCAGCCCAGCTCAGCTGGTGAGGAAAGACAGACACGTGGTGAACCATGCTAAGTGGGGGCACATTTCCACACTGTGCTCACTCAGATTCTGGCACATTTACCTTGTCTAGGAACCTGATTGTGGCAGAAGCAATGCCCAGAGTTCACAAGAGCAATCTCCCACAAACATCAGGGCTGTGCTGGAATTAACTATTTTTAAATCATTTCTATGAAAGCATATCTATAATTTAGATAGTAAAAATGGAAAGAGCTGGAAAGTTCCTTAAGTGGGCTACATTCATAAATGTGTTCAGAATCAAAGGGAAGAAGTCTAACCATCTGAGTCATCTAGAATCTTTCTCTCATTTAACAAATATGGGTCAAATGCGTACTGTGTGCCATGTACTGTACTTGGCTCTGAGGCTAAGAATAAAGATGCCTCTGGTCCTGACTTCTCTTTGTTCATCAGTAGTAATGACACATACAGGAATAATCACATATTTTTACAAACTATTTTTTTTGAATGTTCTCTCTTCCAAATGTCCAAGATTCTTCTCTTTATATTATATGTAATCATTTAGCAGAAAAATAATTTGAAATTCATGAAAACCTTTTGGGAGCATCTTATGAAACTGATTTTAAGCATGCATATCTGGAAAGAAATGTCTACTATTATGCCAAAATTTGCATTAACTCCATCAATGTCCACCAAAGCCACTTTACCTTCTCAGTAGATATCTTCCATCTCATGGTCTCTACATCTCTCGACCCAAACCACTGAGCTATACATCTATGACAAAGATGGTTTGATTTAGTCTGAACAGGAAGGACCCTGGACAGCAAGTAGATATGCATTCAATGTATTCTGGACTTCCAGCCTGATTGACATTTGGCTTTCAGCGTGCCTTCTGATAGCAGGATTTTGTTGATAGGATTTCTATTAGGCCCAATTTATTTTCTCTTCTATAACAATATCCTAAGTAGGTTGAACTCTTGGTTGAGAGTTTAAAGAAGTCAAGGAAATTCCAGATTTGTCATAATAAAAAAATGACTACTGATTATTTGGATACCTAGTTTAGCACAATGCTGATTTCAAATCTATTAATTTCTAAATACTAATATAGTTTAGCTTAATTGTTAAGAGCAAGAATTTTGGAATATGGCAGATATTGGTTCACATTTTGACATCTACTGGGAACTAGATTTGGCCTCAAACTCCCTGACTTGGATGCTGTCTCCTCTCTTGCATGAGTCCCCTTAGGACTTCTTTATGTACTCTCACCTTGCCAACTTCCTGGATCCAAACCTTTGATTTACCTCTGACCTCAAATCCACTGGAGCCCTAATCCCAGTGAACTGTTTCCTACTGCTGGATACACCCTGGTCAAATTTGCCCTTCTCCTGCTTGGGTATGACCTAAGTTTTGAGCATAATATCAGTCTATAGTGTGTCAATTTTGACTTACCCTCTTCTTAGTAGGCTAGAGCCTTCTTCCTAAGCCCTTTATTCCCTGGGAAGGTGACTAGGTGGATGAATCACTGGATTTTTCTTCCAAGGTTTAAGAACGGGCATACATGTTTTGCTCAATGAATACGATGGCTTGGAACTACAGATTTTTCAGAGGGCTTTTATAGTGAAGGCAACACATTGTGTCTAAGGAAACACTATTCTAGGAGGAAAAAAAAACCTAAGACTAACAGCTACTTCCACTGCAAATTCAGCACAGAGCCGTGAAAGTTACTAATATCCATTGTATCTAAGGCCTATCAACAGAAAAGAAATTATACTAAATGAGGTGCTCAGCAGGTGGCAAGTACAAACTATTCACAGAATGAATGAGTAAATGACAATAAGAAGAGAGAAGATGGTACAATTTAATATTATTATTACTCCAAGTTCTTCCTTGGACTATCTTCATCTTTCTATTAGTGAGTAGTTTCATGACTTCTCCTGTTTAACTTCAATAGCATATCACTGGCTCCCCTCCAGAGAATCTTGTATCAGAAAAACTATAAAGTTCTTAAAAGAAAAGATGCAAATTAAATTTTCTCCCTTCTATCTTTACTACTGAATTTTCTTTTAAGACACAAGATTATATATATATACACATATAGATAGAGACAGAGAGATGAGACAGAGAGACAAAGATGGACTGTGTGTCTGCAATTTTTAAGTAAATAAAATCTTTTCCTTCTTTTTTCCTTTTGAGTTGTCTAAGAGGACCCTAAAAGTTCTTACTCAAAGTCATATAACTTGGGGATGAGTAGGAGGGAGTGATAAAGCAACTCAGGTTCTGATGGTTTGATAGCTACTGTTAAATGCTCTCTCTGGTGATGGTGGAGACTTTAAGATAACTTTGCTGCTGTGGAAAGGGTCAGATAAAATGGGGCTCATGCCTGAGGAGCACAGTGAATGGCCAGGCTGAGAACTGAGAAGAGCTGGGTCTTTGTAAATAATTTGAGAGTTCTCAGGAGCTTTTGAGAGCTTCTTTTTCAACCACAGAGCTGTTGTGCAGAATATTTCACCCAGTTGGCAGGTCAGTTCTCATACACTGCTGATGCTTTTCAGCTCACAGAACTGTGTCCTGTCAGCTGAAGCCAATTTTTGATCTTAACTTTGCCATCATAGTATTGTGATTCTGCTAATGTCTAGATGGAAGTGCAATGAACTGAAACATGAGTCCTTTTCCTTCTGGACCTGTATCATAAAGGTTAATCTAGACACTATTATATTAGTTATCTTTTCCTGTGTAATAAACCACCCCAAAATTTAGTGGATTAAAAAATATTTTTCTCACAAAGCGGGCAGCAAGGCTTGGGATGAGGGGGCATGTCTTATCTCTGCTCCACCCACATCAGTTGGGGTGGCTCACTAGGGCTGAGAGGATCCATGTTGAAGACATGACTGGAAAGTTGATGCTGGCTGTCAGATGGGAGCTCAGCCAGGGCTGTGGTTCTTCTCTATGTGGGCTGCCCCAGGGCTGCTTGAGCTTCCTCTCAATGTGGTAGCTGTGTTCCAAGAGCAAGTGTTCTAAAAGAGCAAGGCAGAAGTGAAGGACATTTATGACTCAGTCTCAGAAGCCATAGTGTCACTCAATTGTGTGAGAGGAGGGGACATAGACTCCACTTCTCAACTGGGGAGTGACAAGCTTCCAGAGAACTTATGGCATAAGAGATATTTCTGTAAACATCTTTGGAAAGTACTGTAGGCCACAGTAATTACTGTGATTTACACTGAGAAAAGCTTATGACACAGACATTCCTATATTTTTTACCAGCAAAATCAACAACTAAAACCCACACCGTTGTATTAAAACATATAAAACTTGATTCAAATGTTAAAATCCTTTTTCTCTCATGTATTTTTGTTCTCAGAAGAAATAGTGGGATTAAGTTCTTCTCCAAGTGTTCTTTAACATAGACTCTACTTTTCAGCTTGGCCCTAGGATATGTATTCAACACTAGGTAACTCTACTTAAGGCACTTGAAAAGGTACCCCTGAATGATTTCTCTGGTTTAAAAAAATAGTTTTGAGCATTTGTGATATTTGGTCATTCTTTGTTCTTTTGGGATGATTTTTACTTTGCTTTTGTCAAACAATTATATTCGAGTAGTTCATAGTAGTAGATATCTACTGAGAATGAAACATGCAGAATTTAAAGAGGGTTTTGCATCATTCATATTGTCTCAGTATTATTAATGTCAGGAAATGAGGTCTGCATCAGTCTGTAACTCTCAGAGCTCTTAACTGCCAGAAATAGATACTAACACTGTTTGTTGTAAGCATCAGAGGGATTCCTTGAAAGAATATTGGGTAATTCACAGAATTTCTGGGAAGGCTGTAGAATCAGGCTTAGGAAAAGAGAGGCTGAGTAATAGTAAGAACCATAGTTTATATCACAGCAGGGTAGTGAGAACACCAAGGCCATCTCTGCCAACCAGTGGATGCCATGGTCATTTGGCACTGGAGTCTATTGCTAGCCTCATTAAGAGGGCTGGTCCCATGTAAGTGGATGCTGCTGCCACCATAACCACTACCACCACAGTAGACTCTCTACAGCCCCTGTGAAAGTAGCTCCAGACTCAGAGTACAGGCTACATTCATTTCATTTGTCAGGTCTGAGCTATAAGAGAAGATGGTCAAGCATATCTAGTGTCTTCAGATTACTTTGGAGAGAAGCATGCTCTGGCTTTTATCCAGGTTTAGGAAAGACATTCTCACTCTGGGCAGAAAAAGTAAAACATGGATCCATTACAACCTTTTTCTTCTGGGCTACTCTGTGTAATTCAGGAAAGCTGCATTGGTCAGGATGGGCTAGGTACTGCTATAGCAACAAACATTCCCAGCTCTTCGAGTTTTAAGCTAACAGAGGTTTATTTATCGCTCACCATACATATCCATTGCAGGTTGGCAGGGAATATGTGCTGTGTTGTCCTTACTCTGGAATGGAAGCTGGTGTAGCCTCTAGCATTTGGGATGTTGTGGTTATAACAGCAAAATAGAAGGAAATATGGTGAGTTGGACAATGGCTTTTAAACGTTTCCATAGGTGTCACTTTTACTCACATTTCATTAGCTAAAACAAGTCAAATGATTGTACCCTATTTCAAAGAGGCAGACAAATGCAACTCTATCATAGGCCTGAAAGGATGAGAACTGGAATAATGGAACTAGCCCTAATGACTACCCTGTCTACCTGTCTAGTCACCAAAATCAAGCTAACTATCCTTCCAGTAGGGAATCTACTTCTTCCATATTCAATAGAGTCAATTCAAAGATCCTATTCAGTAATCCAGGATCATTCAGTGGCTTATAAAAGTCTCTTCATTGTGGGGTGACACATGGTAGTCTTACAAGGTGAAATGTGACTCCTCTTGATCCAGACATGAACTAGAAAGACAATGTACCTTTCACCCAACACCCAATATAAAGTGAGATAAAAGGACAGTACAACCACAGTAAATCCCCATTTGGAAAGAGGAAAGGAGGGAGACACAGCAAACACTGAAATCCTTCTGGGATGACATTTTTGAATACCCTGATCTGGTGCTGATGTTCCTTCTCAAGGCCTCTTCCATTTTCCATGCTAACCTATGGACCTGGGCTCCACCCTCTGAGATTTTTCTGTTCTTTATTTTTCTTGGCTAGATTTGAAGTGAATATTGGAGTGTATGTATACTTTGGAGGCTGAACAGATTTCTTAACCTTATTCTCACCCATAAATTATTGTGATCCAAGCTTCTTTATAGGTTTCAATTACTTCCAGTCTCTCTTCTTTATTTTTTAAATAAACATTTTATTTTGAGATAATTGTAGATTCACATGCAACTGTTAGGAACAATACAGAGGGATCATGTATACACTTCATCCAGTTTTCCCCAAAAGTAACAACTTCCATAATTATAGTACAAAACAATACCATAACCAGGAAATTGACATTGATATAACCTACTGATCTTATTTGTATTTCAACCAGTTTTACATGTACTCATTTGTTTGTGTGTGTATTTATTCTATGTGATTTCATCATGTGAGTATTTGTGTATTTCAATTCTATCATCAAGATTAGAACAGTTCATCATTATCAGGATTCCTTGTGCTGCTGTTCTGTAATTATAGCCCCCATTTCTAACCCCTGAGAACCACTAATCTGTTCATTTTCATTTCAAGAATATTATATAAATTAAATTTTACAGTGTGCAAATTTATGGGATTGACATTTTCACTCAAGGTAATTAAATTGGGACCAATCAAAGTTGTAGCATGTATCAGTTTTTGTTCTTTTTTATAGCTAAGTGGTATTCCATAATATCAATGAACTATAATTTTTTAACCATTTGCCTGTTGAATAAAATTTGGATTGTTTCCAGTTCAGGGCTATTGTGAATAAAGCTATTGTGAACATTCATTTTTTTTGTATGAAAATAAGTTTTTATTTCTCTAGGATGAAAACGCAAGGGTGGGGTCTTCCCTGGTGGTGCAGTGGTTGAGAGTCCACCTGCCAATGCAGGGGACACGGGTTCGTGCCCTGGTCCAGGAATATCTCACATGCCACAGAGCAGCTGGGCCCGTGAGCCATGGCCACTGAGCCTGTGAGTCCGGAGCCTGTGCTCCTCAACAGGAGAGGCCACAACAGTGAGAGGCCCGCGTACTGCAAAAAAACCCCCCAAAACCCAAGGGTGCAATCTCTGGGTTGTATGGCAATCACATATTTACTTTTATAAGACATTGTCAACCTGTTTTCTATGGTGGTTGTACCATTTTACATTCCCACCAGTGATGTTTGGATGATCCAGTTTCTCTGCATCCTTGTCAATGCTTGGGATTTCACTATTTTTATTTTAGCCATTTTGTTAGCTCTATAGTGATATCTCATGGTTTTAATTTGTAATTCCCTAACAAGTAAAGATATTAAGTGTCTTTCCATATGCTTGTTTACTATCTGCATATCCTCTTCAATGGAATGTTTTTGTCTTTTTGTTCCCTTTTTTCTAATTTAATTGTTTGATTTCCTATTTTTTCAGATCTGAGATTCCTTTATATATTCCAAATACTACTGTATTGTTGAATATGTGGTTTGAAAATATATTCCCCCAATCAGTAGTTTGATTGTTTATCCTTTTAACCAAATCTTTTGCAGAATCAAAGTTGTTTTTTTTGTTTTTTTTTTTTTTGAGGAGGTCCAGCTTATCAATTTTTGCTGTTATTGCTTGTGCTTTTGGTATCAAGTCTCAGAAACACATCCTGAAGATTTTGTCCTATTTTCTTTTCTAAAAACTTTATCATTTTACATTTTAATACAGTCTATTTTAAGTCCAAGGTCGTAAGTTGTTAGTTTGTTTTTCAGAATCACTCACTCAAAACTTTAGTATTTTTTATCTATTTGATTTCATTTAGCACCATATAACAATAGCTATATTAATAGTATTTTTGATATGTAATTTTTATGTTTGCAAATTTATTTGAATCTCATTTTCATGCTTTTCTCTCTCTCTCTCTCTGTCTTTCTCCAACAGTTATTGAGTAAAAATCCTCTGCTGCCCACTGTACTAAATGCATTCTATGTTGAGTACTTATTTAATATTCAAAACCATCCTATGGGGAAGGACCTATTTTATTTTTTTCTTTTTTTAAGAAAAAGAAATAGAGACCTAGAGAGTTTTAAGAACAAGCTTTCGACATAAAACAAGCAAGGGGTGAAGGCAGGATACAAACTCATACAGCCTGACTTCACAGCCCCCTTACCCTGTACTGAATTGGGATGTATAACTCTCTATAATAAGATAAATTAGACACATCAGTGGTATTTGTATATAAAGCATTACTAAACCAAATGTGAACAGAAAAGGCTGATTATAACATATTATCACACTAGTGGTTTCTCAGATCACTTTTTCTTCCTGTTTACTAAGGTTAATTACAGTTCTTTCTTGTGAGGTGCTACAGGAGAGTTTCTAAGGCAAGCATGTCTACAATACTCCCACATTTCCTGGATGAGCACAGTGTTAATGTAATATATCCTCAGAGTCCTGCAACATAAATTGGAACTGAAGTGCCAGGAAGCATGAAAAACAGCAGAGTGACAATATACTGTGTCAATGCTTACAACTATGGGCTTTTAATATCCGGATCATTGAACTACTATATACATGATGTATAGTACCAGTCCGGGAGCAGTGTGGCTCTGTTGGCTGGAAGGTCTTCCTGCTTCCTCAGCCTTCTCAGTCTAAGACATTAAAGGGAACAGTCTCAGGTGTCCCAGTGCCTTGGGTCTGTGTGTGGGACCAACCCCTAAGCTGATGCTGCAGGACAGCTTCCTGAGAACCACAAGGACCTCAGCATTACTTTGTTTAGTCATCCCAAGTGTTGCTTTGCAGAAATGCTCTAAAACCAACATTTAAGGAAACTCTACAGTTAAATTAGCAAAGCTATCTCAAGTGACTGTGCTTGTTTAGAAAATATCTCACATGTGTGAAACCAGATGTTTACAGTTTAGTATTTGTTTTTGAAGGCAGAGAATGATATCTTAAAGCTTCTCTCTTCATCTTTCCTATCTTAAAACCAAGCTTACAACTACAACCCTGAATTTTCCTGAAAATTTAAAATATATTGCTCAATTATAATTTTCTCATTCAATTGAAAAAAGAGCAAAGAAAGCTGAAAAAAATTTTAAAGAGAAACACTGACCAAACAACCCAACCCCAAATCCAAACAAACAAACCAAAAATGTATAGGGCTGGTTTGGCTAACTGGATTTAATGCATGTATTCTCCACGTTTCATGAGTACAGTAGGGTTTGAAGTGTATTATATTTCAGCTTCTGATCAAATTTGCATTTGGTTCTGAGGTGGTCCTCTTTTTGAGATCTGTACATTCCTTAGCATTTGACCATTAGCTCTGCACCATTGTAAGAGTTGTTGTGTCTTTTAGCTACCACCATAGACAAGAAGACACAAATGCGAGTTAATAACCATCAAAGGTGCCTATTTCCTTTTCCTATAAATCAGAGCATGCTTTCCTACTGAATTTTGCAAGAAGGAAAACAGACTCCCTCCTGCTGATGTGAGGAAGTGAAGCTAAATCTCCCTCAAGATTCACTTTGGCTCCTTACAGCTGGATGTTAGTACCTTTTTATATGCAATTTTACTTCATTTAGTCTTTAAGGTTGTGCCTGAGGTTAGTTTAAAAGGTTAGTTAAATGTTAATGGATGTTAATGCTGCAATTAAATTGTTAAATCAATTGAAAACTGTGGCTCCATCTCTATCTGCGTTAGTGCTGGCTTGAGCTGCATTGGCGTATAAATTAAAAGCTGTAAATCTAGTGAAGTCTAATTAGAGACCAAATTTCTCATTTATCTTATTTTCACAGGACTGTAAGCACTGATAGATAATCAACGAAGGGCTAAAAACTTTTTAACATTAAAAAACTATTTTATCTATTTCAGGATTCAGGTGACTGATTATAATTCAGATCCAATTATTGTAAAAGGTCATATGTGAAATGAAGTTCTTTCAGACACTCTAAGTTTTATTTTACAAGTTTGCATACAACCCACTACCATCCCCATCCCCAAAAGCAAATATAAATACATTATTGAAGACCGACTTTAATGACATCTTAGAGTAACCTCGGTGCTAAACAGTATGTTTAGTACACTGCTGCACTAACCAAAAGGGGGAAAGATGGATTTAGAAACTTTGTGGGAGATTCATCAGGGAGCAAAATTAAAGCCTTCATGGATGTCTAAGGTTAGAATTTTTCATTGTTGCTTCAAATTGGCTGTTGCCATCTTGATTTACCCAGTGTCTGAGAATACTTGAGTATAAAGAGTTCAAATGAAAGGATTTGTCAAGCTTAATCCTCCTCAGTTCACTATTGTAGAACTACTCCATTGAAATTATTCTGTGTGTAACTCAACTTTGGTTCCACAATATTTGATCATATTTAAAACAAAAAATATCTCCATTATTCTCTAATTTATGGCACTTAATAATGAGGTCTAACCATAGTTTTGATATACAATGTTGACATGAAGACATGTTAATTTCTACCTAAACCAGAAGATCAAAAATTGTCTTTCCAAAGAGTAGGAACACACACATAGGTTTTGGTTTGCAAAGCTGCTTTTATTATTATTATTTAAAATTTTTAATGAAAATGATATTTTCTATGAATGTTAATTTCTTTAATAAAATCTTCTGCCCAGAAAAATACTATTTTAAGAGAAGAAATTATAAATGGATATTCAGCTAGAAGGCCTCATTCCTCTAAAGAAGACACAAGCCATGTCCTTCTTCCTTCGTATTCTGAGACAAGTTTCAGCACTGATTAAACCACAGAAGAGCATCAAAGAGTGAATTGCTGAGCAGATTGAATGTTCTGAACTTTTTGCTTTCTTAATTTTGTCTTGAATTCAGATCTCCTAAAACTCTTGATCACAGACTGTAGGAAAAATACTGTGTTAGGTTGCTTGTCCCCTGAAGCAAATGAAAAAGATGTTCTATTTTTTCACCCTTAAAGAAGCACTGATTTCCTGACAGCATGTTTGTTTCTTACTTGCAAGCATTTCAAACTTAAGAGCGAACACATTATAACCAGCTGAACCAAAATCAGTCTATATTCATGAATTGCTGTGACTTTCAAAAGGAGGAGGCTGCAAGATCTTAACCAGGGACTTTGTACTTAATGATGAAAAGGTGCAGATGGCTTTCTACTTAAATACTTGGCATGGAACACAGAGCCCATCTCTCTCTTTCTCTTTCTTTAGTTAGGTAGAAAAACAATAGCAAAAGACACAATTTTGGCATTTTTGGGGGGTGTGAGTTATCAGTCGTAGAAAGAGGCTGGGTAATTCTTTAAGTAGAAAAACTGGGATGGGATATTAAATATTTTTCTGATCACCAATCTTCTGGGAGCAGGATTTTTTATATTCAAGTGTTAACAGGAAACTATCCACTGAGACTAGACATACACCTAAGGGCTTTTACTTAATGATCTCTGAGAATGATCTGCAGCTGAAGCCTAAAATTTTGCTGTTAAAAATAAATTATTATATATGCGTTAGCATACAGTATTTGTTTTTCTCTTTCTGACTTACTTCACTCTGTATGACAGACTCTAGGTCCATCCACCTTACTACAAATAACTCAATTTTGTTTCTTTCTATGGCTGACTAATATTCCATTGTATATATGAGCCACATCCTTTTTATCCATTCATCTGTCAGCGGACACTTAGGTTGCTTCCATGTCCTGGCTATTGTACATAGAGATGCAATGAACATTGTGGTACATGACTCTCTTTGATTTATGGTTTTCTCAGGGTATATGCCCAGTAGTGGGGTTGCTGGGTCATATGGTAGTTCTATTTTTAGTTTTTTAAGGAACTTCCATACTGTTCTCCATAGTGGCTGTATCAATTTATATTTCCACCAACAGTGCAAGAGGGTTCCCTTTTCTCCACACCCTCTCCAGCATTTATTGTTTGTAGATTTTTTGATGCTGGCCATTCTGACCAGTGTGAGATGATATCACATTGTAGTTTTGATTTGCATTTCTCTAATGATTAATGATGTTGAGCATTTTTGAATTATGGTTTTCTCAGGGTATATGCCCAGTAGTGGGATTGCTGGGTTAAATATATATATATATATATATATATATATATATATATAAAATAACTTCTTTTAAATTACAGATTGTTTTCTTAATGCAAATGTAAACATCTTTTAAGTCCTACAAGCCACTCTCAGTCGCTAATGTGACTGCTTCACAATCTGAAGCTGCTTCAGATCTGTTTCAAGGGCTGGTGGAGGACCTGAATGAGGGAGATTTTACTGGAGGCTGGAGAGGTGGGGTCTGAGCAAGGATTCCTCCCCCCATGGGGAGAGGCAGAGCAGGACAGTGCTCCAAAGTCTCAGCTCTGGAGGCAACAAGCAACTAAGTTTAAACCCAGCTAATTTGCATACATTCTAGGGCATCAGCAACCTCTCTTTGCTGGCATTTCCTCATCTTTTTCTTGACTCTTCTTCATCCGTATTCCCATGGCTTTAAATTCTATCTGATTGCAGATGATTAGTTATTTGTATTTTTAACTCTGACTTGTGATTCCCAAACACCTTTATTGAACAGTTTTATTGAGATGGCTACTTAGATTCATTCATTCATTTATTCATTTATTTACTCATTTGTTCATTCATTGTTGAGTGTTGGCAATATGACAGCCACTATATAAGTCATTAGATGTTCTATAGTGAGCAACAGAAATTACTTCCCCTTTTAGCATTTATATTGTAGAGAAGGATATAGACAGTGAACAAAAAAAGGAGAAATCTAACATAATTTCAAAAAGGAATATATACTACATAAGAAATCAAGTCAGAGTAGAAGCAGACAGTGATTGAACATGCTGTTTTGGGTTGATGGGACGGGGGGAAAGAGATCTGGAAGAAGTGCAGGAACAGGTCACTAATAGGTATTGCAAGTGAGACTTGTCAAAAACAGCTTGCTGATTGTCTAACTGCCTAGTTTTCTCTTCCTTCTAAACCTCCCTCTCTTCCTGTTTTCCCCATCTCAATTAATGACATTACTATTTCCATAGAAACCTAGAAGTCTGTTTTGATTATTCTTTTACCCTTACCCACTCGCCTCCAAATCTTATCCATCAGCAGTAGGCTAAAGGTAAAACACTACCTTACAGAAGGGTGACTAATGGTCAGTGGATTTATGTGACTAGCCCAGGGTTATACAACCAGTCAACAGTGGACCCAAGGCTTGTTTGAAATCAGACTTTCTGACACACCTTTGCATTTTTTCCCTCTGCCTCTGAAACGGGGTTGCAAAAGGGACAAGAAGAGGTGCAAGTGCCCCACATTTGTCCAAAAGTTCTCCAGACTCATCAATTTTACCATACCTTCCCTGACAATTTCTACTCCAAGCTGGGTTTTACTTGCTTCCTGCAATTACTAATCCAGTCTGTACTCTCTCACAAACTCTTCTACATTATTTTGCAAATACTCCCTCATCATTTCATGTTTTGTCTTGTCTTGTAGCTACATTATAAATCCCTAAAGGACAGAGGTCAAGTCTTCTCCCTCCATGTATACACTTGGTGTTCAATAAATATTTGTTACAGTTAAACAGAGATTTCATCCTCTGTTCTCAGAAAATTTGCAATCTAGCAGGTGCCATAAACAAGGACTCATGACAAAGTTAAGTGATGGAAAATCAAAGTGAGCAACTGAATGACATAAAATGGAATATTTTACAAACTGGGGAGCAAAAGAAATCACTGGGAAGCTGAATAATGAGCATAAGTTTTGGTTGAGGAGGAGAAGAAAAGGGAAGAATGGAATGAATAGATTTCAAAGATGACAAGGAATATATCATTTGCAGATCAGGCTGACATGATAAGAGCTAAGGGTTCTTTCAATAGATGAGTTCATGTACCAAAGATTTATCAAGAACTTACCAGATGTCACACACTCTATTTTCATACACAGTAGTGACTGAAATAAATATTGTCTTCTTCTCATGTAGTTGATAGGTTAGCAAGGGAATGCCAAGAAATTAACAAGAAATGATGACAAAGCAGGGAAAGTACTGTGATGGGAGTTCACAACAGAAGCATCTAACTTCTGGTGGAGGCAAGTTCAAGAGGGGCTTTCTGAAAGAAATGCTGTTTGAGGCTTGGAGAATTATTAATGAAAGATAAAATTAAGTTAGATTAGACTAGGCGTTACCTTATATAGCTTCCAACACTGGGGCTACCAAATGTGATGCCTAGAGGGAGGAGGAAGGGAAGGAAAAAGGAGGAAGGAGAAGAGTCTGGAGGGAGAAGTTACTGGGGGTGACATGAGGACTTTCGTTAAGAAAGTCCCACAGGCACCCAAAGAGGGAATGTCTCTAGAGGACATTTGTAAAAACAAAAAAGAATGGTCCTGAGTAAGGAGCCCACATTTGGTCTATAGATGTGAGCTCTTTGTCTTCATCCTTATGCTCCATATCACCCAACCAACTAACTCTTCTTTTCTTGCCACTTTGATCTGTACCAATGTATTCATTTCATTCTCCATCTAATTTTCTTTATTATCACTGTCACTTGTTCCATCTTCTCCTACAGTTCCAAACACAGTGGCATTTCTTTAAGATGCACCATTGACCCTATACCTCCTCAGCAAACTCTTCTAAACTCTTGCCATTAGCCATCATGTTTGTGCAAATTATGCATTTCAAATATGTATTCTGGTAGAGGAAATAGGTGCTTACCTAAGAGACTTTGGAAATTAGTAGAGTCTATAAAACTAAAGTGGAAAGAAACTGTAAATGAGCACTGTACTCTAGTTGAGGAAATTGTCTCCCATGGTGCCATATGGGCTAACAATTCTGATACCACACCAAAAAACCTCACACAAAATGATGAAGCATGTCAAAGGGACACAGGCACTGAAAGAAAGAGTTCCCAATGGCCTAAACTGTAATAATTTGAGCAAGAAAATAAGTAAATTAATATTGTGCTATAATTTAAAGTATAACATAAATATCTGTATGTCAACACTGTTATAAATCAATGAAAGAAAAATAATTATTTATAAAAGTAAATAATTGTAGAAAAGAGATGTATTCTGTGCAGAATTCCAAATAATTTATGTAGATACTTCACTCTCAAGGAGGGTAACATAATTCCCAGTCCTTAAGTGTGGGCGGCACCTAAATGACTTCCTTCCAAAAGTACAGAATGGAAAGGGGCAGGAGGAAGAGTAACTTTATAATGGAGAAATCTGACAAACCCTATCTCAGCCAGGTCATCAGAGTCAACAGTCACAGTCATAAGTCATGTTGACAATATGTACCATTGATATGATAGGATGAGAGTGGCATGGTGGTCTTCCTTCCAAAGACTCATGACCCGAGAAAATAATCATGAGAAAAACATCAGACACATCCCAACAGAGTGACATTCTACAAAATACATGACTGGTACTCCTCAGACTGTCAAGGTCATTGAAAATAAGGGAAGTCTGAGAATCTGTAACAGCCAGGAGGAACCTAAGGAGACATGATGTCTAAATGGAATGTGGTGTCCTGATTATGATCCCAGAATGGAAAAAGAACATTAAGCTTTACGTTAAGTAAAACTGAAGCAAACCTGAATAAACTATGGATTTTAGTTAATAATGAAGTATTAATATTAGCTCATTAATTTTACCAAATGTACCATACTTATACAAAATGTTAATCATAGGAGAAATTGGGTGTAAGGTCTATGAAAACCCTCTACAATATCTACACAAATTTTATATAAATCTAAAAATATTCTAAGAATAAATTTTATTTAAAAATTATATTTTCAAGTTCAACTCCTTTTCTGAGCACAGATCCACATTTTTAAATACCTGCTGGACTGTTCCAATGGAATGTTCTATGGGTACCTCAAATCAAGTTGTCCAAATATCCAAACTCATCATGTTAAGCATCACATCAGCTGGGTTTCTTAATTTTTTTTTTATCTCTCATAGATAGTAATAAATAAAGTAAAATAATAAAATAAAAATAAAATCATGACACACAATTATTTTAAAGGTCTGCAAGTCTGGAAACTTGACAATCATCAGTCCTTCTTCCCTTTCTCTAATCCCATTGACATCAGTTGCCAAATGTGTATTCTATATCCACAGGGACTTTTTGATTATTATTCTCCACATTATTGTTTAGACACTCATCGATTTTTTGAATTATTTTCAAGGGTCTCCAAAATGATCTTTTCATCCAAATATATCTCATTGTCTAATTAATGTTACTAAAGCTTAATTCCAATCATGTAGTCTTTTAAAAATTATAAATAGCTACCCACTGCATGATATCCAGAGTTAACACTTCTCATCTTGGCCCTTTGTGATACATCCCCAACCTTACTTTCCAATCTCTGTTCCCAGATTTCTCTACACAAAGCATGGCAGCCTTACTTTTCCATTTCATACCAGGTATCACTCTCATGGCCTCTCTTACCTCCCCAGAGCCTGTAAAATATGGGTGTGTGCCTGCTGTGGGTCAGGTGTATGAGTGTCATGCATTCCTGTTGCAGAGGGAAGAACAAAGGTAAGATATCCCTTCTTTCCTCAGAATCCATACCTGCCTCTTTACTCATACTTATCCTCTCACTGCACTTTCCTATCCTCTCAGTTCTGGCTTTCAAGATCTCACTCACCCCTCAGCATCTCCCACAGCAAAGATATAGGCAGTTTAGTAAAGTGGCTAAAAGCATGGGTGCTGAGTTAAGGCAGACCTGGGTTTAATTTCTGGCCTTGCATTTTACCATTTTTCAAAATTAGACAACCTGTGTCCTCTCTAGGTATCTATTTATCTGTGAAACGGGGATTTGGTGCAGATTATATGAAGCAAAGTACTTGGTATAAGTTCCTGAAATACAGCAAGTCTTTAAAATTTGTGTTAAAGTTCTCCTTTCAAAGGTCAGCTTTTCAGGAAATCTGGCTTATTTGTGTATGTTTTTTATTTGTTTATTTATTTATTTATTTTTTAATCCCCATTGGTTGAGACTCCATGGGATTTTGTTTGTGTCTCCTGTCTACTACTTTTCCAATTCCCCTTTGCCCCATGGTGATTTGTACTCTTGTTCTACAACATTGGGCAATAACCCTTCCATGTCTTTATTGACTTCTCTGTATAATGGAAATACTGATAGTACTTCCCTCAAAGGATTCTTCGAAGGTTAAGAGAGTTTATGTATAGAGCACTTTGAACAATGCTTGACATATAATAAGTACCAGATATGTGATTTTACTTATTATGAATAGGATTATTATCTCATCTGCCAAGATAGCAGATAATGAGACTTACCTTTATATTCCCTGCAGTGACTAGAAAAAAATGTCAGGTATATAGTTGGTGTTCAGTGAAGGCAAACTAGAGTGGGATCTGATGCTGCCTTTGTGACTAGACACAGTCTTCCTTTCTCTGAGGAGAAAAATATGGATCAATTAGAACCAAGGGCCAAGGCCATGAACAATCAATGTGCAGGGCATGTGAAAAAGAAGACACACTAGAGAAGGGTCAGGCAGAAAGAGAAGATTCAGGAGGATGAGGCTGTCAGGAGCAAAAGTATGGAGAATGAGTTGTATTAACTAATGCAGTCTTTACTGGTGCCTGATGAATAAATGAACAACACTAATGTTACTTAGTGCATACCCAGAGATATTTTAACCTCCAGGATAAGTTGCTAGATAATAGTATGCAATCAGCCAATGTCCAACATTAGACATTAGATAAAATCCCCCAAATTGTAAGTCTAAGTAAAATCTTTGTATAAGGTATGACTTGATTCTTATTTCATGATATAGTAGTCTTTCTTTAACCTGGATGATTAAAAATATTCATATTTGAAAGATTAGTATAGGAAACATTAGTATGTTTTTAGAAACATTGCATGGTAGCCGTATCTTTCCAATAGTAAACATTAAGATAAAATAGCTAACTATCTTAGTGACGATCTTTCTACTGTATGACAAGAGCTGTAGTGGGCAATCCAGACAAGTTCTAGTGGATCTCTAATTTTCTGTCTTCCCATTGGTCTTTCTTTATCTTCTATCTACGACCTCTGAACAGAGATTAAAACCTAAAACATAATTGTGAGATAATTAGATAATTGCTTGTTAATTAGAAATATTACATACATATTTCCATTTTGGAGAGAAATTAAGAATCTGTTTCAATGTTTTTCATTTGGTTTTTCATCAAGTTTGAATTTGAAAGTCAACATACACTCCTGGGTTTATTATCTCTTATAAGGCACTAGCATGTTCCAAATTCAGAGGAAGAAACTACATTTCCTCAAACCATTTAAGAAGAGGCAGGGATGTGGTCTGAAAAACCCCAACTAGATAAGGAGCCCGTTCAGACTGCCCTGAAAGAGGTGACGTGAAGAACCCCATTACTTTTATGGGCTTGACCTGATCCCTTGTAAAACTTTCCTCTGTGATTTCTCAGTACAATATGAATCCTTGAAACACCCAGAAAGCAAAATGAAACCTTTCCGGCTTGTATTTAAACTCGGCCCCAAAGCATGTATGTTTATTGGCCTCATAAACCTAATGCAACCGAAGCATTCATGAATCAAGATTAGGGGTTGTGACGAAGGGTAATTTGTCACCGGCGATGACATTATTTTTATCACCTACATCATCGTGGGAGACGTCTGAGCATCCCTTTGCGCAGCAGTCCACACCCGCCACTCTAGGGAACAGCAGACGCGTGGGCCCTGGTAGCAGTTCACGGGGGCTCTATCAGAGGCAAAAGATTAAATTATTCAGCATTTCTAGGGCCAGTTTTGTGAGGAGGAATTACTGAACAACCAAATCACAGGGCTGTTAGAAATCAAGCCATTCTTGTGAGGCGCCGTGTTTTCTTTTCGGCAGTTCAACCCCAGGATGTTAAGAGATCCTTATGGGTCTAGTTTTGGAATTTGAATGTACCTACTATATTTAAGTTCTTATTTTCTTTCTTTCCTTCTGCTCTGGTTCTATGAAAAGTACGTATAGAAGGAAGGGGGATGGGGTTGGGTGGGTGGGTCTTGGAGAACTGCAAGAGCCAAAGGTCCGTTCACTACATCTAGGGTCTTATCATTAGCCCCCCGCCCCCAACCCATTACCAGAATACAAGGGAGCACAATGGGTACCAGGCAGAAGACATGAGCCCCAAGAGGCATCACTTCATTTTAAAGTTAGTTAGTCCTCCCACCTTCCCAGCAAGGCTGCCCAACGCGGCTCCCTCCGAGGGGATTTTGAAGTGAGGTGGTTAGCAATTTCCCTTTCTTCCTTCCTTCCTGGTGCATCCCTGCCCCAGCCCCACTCCCACTCCATCTCCTCCTGGAAGCCCGGGCCAAGTCTGTTGCTTGCAGCAGAAAGACTCAAAACATTTTCGTGATCCGACTGTTTTCAAACAAGCTCGGCTCCTGTGAGCCTTACCAGCTGTGACTAATAGCAAAGAGAAGGGGGGAAGAAGCTTCTCGAGGCTGCAGGCTTCAAACAGGCAGGCTCTGGGGGAAACAAGAGAAAGCCATTAACTAACCACAGCGTTATCTTGATTCTCTCGGAGAAACGAGCTAGGGACGCCTAATGAACTAGCCTTAACGTTTCAAACTGAATGTGCCTCTGGGAGTCTACTAGAACAAACAGTGTGACAGATCAATGCTTGGTTCCTGTATCAAGAGAAAAGGTTATTCACTCCTCTGAGGAATTCGAGGGTTAGTATATCTTTATGATATACTTTCTTTCCTTTTAAAATTTTAACTTTTCTTACTATGTTCAGATATAAGTAGTGCAAAGTGGATGGGAGGGCGTGCCTACATGTGGACATGTGTTTGAACATCTGGTTTCAAAGTACATTAATAGGAGATATTCCTGTAAGATAGAATATTTATTTTTACACTTATTAGACCATAGCTCAATTTTTTGATTGTTCTTGCTCCACATAAGGTAGCTATTTCAAAAGAAATGATACAGCCTTCAATTTCTGCACCTCAGACTGAGGTGGGGTCAAGGCGCAAGCAAGCAAAGCTCGCCTTCTCAGTTCAAAAATCCCCATGTGGCTACTAGAGATTTTCAAAAGATGACTAGTTTTCTTCACAAAATCCTCCAGACTCTTCATTTTCTGGGAGGGTTACTGCATCGGTTATCATTTAGAAGAATTTCTTGATATGAAGCTACATAAAATGTAACACTCTTGTCGGTCATTAATGACTGAGATGGAGTGTGTTTTGTACTACCCTCCAGGGTGGCCAAGGAGATGCCAATTGTACCCTGTAGAAAACCAATCTTGGACTCTCAAATTAAAAAAAAAAAAAATAGGAAGTAAGAAAAAGAAAGTTAAAGAATGGTTTGAATCAATGTCCTGGTAACTGGTGTTAGGTTCAGACTCACACTTGGATCCTGCTTATCTTTATTCTTACAGGAGACTTTCATTTAAATTAGATCACAGAATTCTTTCTTTGTTTATTGGTGCTAATTTTTAGCCAGCTGTGTGTCCTTAAGTCCTGGTAATGTGGTAATTTGTCTTTAATAAACAAAAGTGAAAGCAAGCTCCCTCTCCTCCTGGTATCTCACTCCCTCCTAGATTCCCAAGTGTTCTTTGGAATCAGTCTAAGCAGAGTTCCTTACATGTGAAAGGCAGCAATCTATGAAAAGGATTTATACAGAACAGCCCTCTTCACTACCTCTTATCCATCAACATGCCGGCCTATTTTGCAAAGTGAATTATTGGAGAGTAGTATACTATGCCGTTTATATTTCTGTGAAAATTTTAAAAGCCTTAGCACATGCATACTTTGACCCAGCAATTCCAATTTCAATAATTTTTCTAAGAAAATTATCAAAGATCTGTAGAATTTTACCTATAGGAATAGTTATCACAGAACCAATAATGTTAGAATATGCTTTTCCAAACTAATTATTATGTTCTATTATGTTCTCTAATATAGAGAATCACTGTCTTAACAACTATCTTTTTTTCTTTCATTTAATACCATGTACTTGTTAAGCAAATCAATTCTCCATATTAAGTACAAAATGGGAAATTAAGTAAATCTCACTTGAATTATTATGGTGTATTATCCTGCTTGAGCTGCCATAACAAAATACAATAGACTGAGTGGCTTAAACAACAGAATTTCTTTCTCACAGGTCTGGAGGCTGGGAAATCCAAGATCAAGGTGGTGGTAAAGTATTTTTTTTTCTGAGACCTCTTCTTTTGGCTAGTAGGTGGCTGCCATCTCTGTGTGCTCATATCACTTCTTTGTGCATTTGTGGGGAGAGGAGGAGACTGGGGAGAGGAATGGGGAGAAGGAGAGAGGAAGAGAGAGTTTTCTTTGGCAGGTCTCCTAATAAAGACACTAATCCTATTCGATCAGGGCCCCACCCTCATGACCTCATTTAACCTTAATTACTTCCTTTGAGCCCCCTTCTCCAAATACAGCCACACTGGAGATTAAAGACTCAGCATAGGAATTTGGTGGTAATGGAGGGGGTGGGAAACAAACATCCAGTCCACAACATACAGTTTCCTAGTTAGTAGAAGTTTTCTTAATGAGACATTCTTTAGATAAATATCTCACTAAGTCTCAAATAAGATTGTATAATTAGATCAAAGAAGCTTCACACCAACAGCCTGAAGAAAGTTCTCCTTGTTGCTGTTCATACATGCAGTCAGAGGGTCTGGGCTCTACCCTTAACTAGTTATGTGACTGGAAACAAGGCCCATAACATTTCTGGATCTTGATTTCTACATTTTTAAAGAGAAGGAATTAAACCAGATGTCTATTCAAGTTTCTTTTAGCTCTCAATTTCATGCATCTGTGACAGTTTCTTGTAGCTCAATGTTCTCACACCTGAGATACAACTGTCAGAAATGATAATGTGGTAAATAACATATTTTGCAAAGTTCATAGCTATAAAAATTACATATACAAGTGATTTATGTGTCTGTACTTATTTTCTCACTAGGATCGTTTATACAAATCATTCTGGATTATTGTTTTATTCAACAATATAAAGTACATAGAATTCCCTTTAATTCAATCCTTGAAGTTGGAAGCAAATGGAATGAAATACAACTCAAATATAAAGGAGAAATTGGATCCATATTTGGAATTTCATCAAAAACAGGAACAGGGAGGAACATTCCAGGAAAATAATGTAATTCATTTTTATGAGTAAAATATTAGTGAACATATTTCAAAATCTGAGCCATATTAATACTTTTTATAATAATATTTATTGCCTAGCAATTTCCTCCATATATGCCATAAAACAAAGACAGTTTTATCTGATGAGCTCCTAGTACCAATTATATAAACAAGTTGATAAGGACATAAAAGGAAAAGGGAAAAGTATAAATATTGGTTTTTATGTCAACAGGTCTGTAAAAATCTCAAAGGTTGGAGGTTATCAACTTTGGTTTGACACTTGGGTTACTCTTCAGCTAGCTGGATTTATAAAAGAACACTCTGCTGATGGGCATGTTGGAGGAGTTGAAATAATCAACCTCAGGAGGGGCTGCAATTCAGTAGTGAGCGAAAACATCCCTGGAGTCGAGAGTCTACAAAATGTTCCAAGATTATTAGAGACCAAAGTTTCCACTCAAGTATTTAGTATTTTAATAGGTAATTACTTTAAAAGACACTCATTAAACAATTTCCATTAATAGACCCCACTGGGCATAGATGGCTCAACTCTCCAAGGCTTTCTGGGCATGCCTTTTCACGTAGTATTTTTAAATGTTTTAGAAATCATTTTTACATCCTGCTTCTTGCTGCATCCCCTCATTGGCTTGAATACACAGTTCTGGTCCCAACATATGCCATGCCACAGCCAATGTAATTTTAAGCTACACTAGGCTAAATTGGATGTTAAAAGGGTAAGAATCAGAGAACAATGAGGACAAAGGCACAGTATTTCCATAATGGGGAAATATGTTAATTTTAAGGATGAGGAAATGTCCAGAAACAATGCATTCAAGGTAAAGCTACTTCCAAAATAGTTTAGCCTAGACGATTATTCAGAGAAATGAGGCTAGATAGATAAACAATTTGGAGAGACCCAAACAGAGACAGAAAATGTATAATTTAATTATCTGATTATACCATTTTCATAACTTCCATTTTACACGTAATTGCCAGCTATCTTCTTGATTATATAGATAATAAAACTAGTCAAATATTTCACAATGACCCATTAAATAGGATGTTGGGGGAAAGCTTGGTCTTTGCACATATACAGGAGTGGGTTTGAATATCCTGCATCTTAGGCCAGCTGTGTAGTCTTGGGGGAAGGACTTTCCCAGCTTCTGCAACACTAGCTCTTGTTTTATAGGCCTCAAGTTCAATACCCTCCCCCACCAGTGAGGTCTTCCGACACCATTCAATCTTAAATAACTTCCAATCTCTCTTTATGATAGGATTCTACTTTATTTTTATCCATGAAATTATTACGGACTGATATTTTCTTGTTTGTTTCCTGTCTCTGCTCACTGGAATGTAAGCTTTGTAAAAACAAGGCTCTTTTCTACCTTGTTTTTTTGTTTGTTTGTTTATTAATTGAAGTATAGTTGATTTACAATGTTGTGTTAGTTTTTGGTGTATAGCAAAGTGATTCAGTTCTTTTTTTACTATTTTTATTTTATAATTTTAAATTTTTATTAGAGTATACTTGATTTAAAATGTCATGTTAGTTACAGAAAAATGAATCAGTTATATATATATATCCACTCTTTTTTAGATTCCTTTCCCATATATGTCATTACAGAGTATTGAGAAGAGCTTCCTATGCTATATAGTAGGTCCTTATTAGTTATCTATTTTATGTATAGTAGTGTGTATATGTCAATCTCATAATTTATCCCTGTCCCCCTCAGTTCCACATGTGTGTGTGTGTGTATATATATATATATATATATACACACACACATACACATATATATATATATTTTTCATATTCTTTTCCATTATGGTTTATTACAGAATATTGAATATAGTTCCCTGTGCTACCTTGTTTACCTCTATTCCCAAGGCCTAGAACAGAACCTTGTACATAATAGTTTCTTAGTCCATATTTGTTACAGGATTATCAAATGAATGAATGAATAAATGACCTTCAGTTGCCTTATTGCACTTGGGGCTGGCATTGCCTACCTCAGAGCTGTCCCAAACACACAATAGGAAAATCTAATTTTAAATGTTTTGCCTAAGAAGTACCCAGGAAAAATTCATTATTTCCCTTCCCCCTTTCTTTTATTTATTTCCTGATTACAGTTAATGAGAGAAAGGAAGGTTTTCATGAGTTGAACTTTTGAAATCTTCTCTTTTCTTTAATATGAAAAGACTAAATACATCTCTAGGAAATAGATATGCCCAGAAGGCCTTGATTCCCAACAAACTCCCACCTACCTCCTTTCCACAAAGCAATTATTTGGATTATGTGATTCTTATTTTCTCCAGCGTGTCTATTTCTCCTGATGGTTCTGTTTACAAGAGAAAGATACCTCTTTAATTTGTATTTATGTGTGTTGTTTTTCTTAGTCTTTACTCCTCTCTCTTTTTTTTTTTCCTAAGAGAAGATAATCAGGTTCTCATGTTACTACTAAGTGTTCTAGTGGATGGAAAAAGGTTGCCACATGAGGTCATTGCTGTGTGGATGAACTTGTAGACGCTGACATATCTGAGAGCATCTAAGGGAAATATTATAGGGGCCATCAAGGCCGCTTCAAATTTCCTGATTGCATATATTAAAACAGGATAAGCTCCAATTACTGGAGTCCTAGCTTCAATATAATGGAGAATTGGAGCTGTGTGTGGATTCTGATCTCTTGAAGCAGCCAAGTGTATCCGAAAATATGAAAATAAAGTTAACTATCTATATCTGGAAGAGCCAGAGAGCTAAGGTACCAGCCCCTATCGTTTTGGGCAGGAGAAAAAGGGTCATGAGAGTTCAATTTGGGTTTGTGGCTTTTCACCAAATACGGTGTAGTCTTGAAATGCATAGCTTCGTATTTCTTTTTCCTGGTGATAAGTCAGATAAGATACGGAAACTTAGCCTTAATGGTTTTAAACCTTTCTATCTGTGACCATAAAGTGACCATTTACAAATTGGAATGCTTTACTGACCTGAGACCCGGTTGCTTCTGGACCTGTCACTACAAGTGGGGCTTCCAGCTAAAACAACAGCGGACTCATGCAAAAAGCTTCCCATCGTCTGTAGGAGAGGAGTGTACCAGGAGACAGCTGCTTAGAACAGCTGTGTACTCACACAGCCATCTTAGGGGAGAGTGATTAATGAACTCACTTGGGCAGCGAGTAGCCCAGTTCACTGATCCATAGTTGCAGCACAGGTATTGATGTGAGACTAATGAGAAATTTGATGCTCAAATTTGAATGTTTATTCCAATTACCAACCAACAGATCCAAATTTTTTTAAAGCTTAAAGCATTAACCTTTTGTTAAGAATGGGCAACATGAAACTGTCGTTTTATGCTCTGTGCTGGGACTTGCAAATTGATGTGACTGAAGTCTGTTTTGACAAATGGTACTCCTTCCATGTGCATTTCTTTCTTTAAACAGCATGTTAAGTTTTTAGCCAAGGAAAGAAGGAAAGAGAAAAGTACCTGTCCTGTGCCTGTCATACTGGCATCACTTAGCACTAAACACACAGATGTAATGAAAAGTCCCTCCCAAACCAAATAATAAGAAATTACACTGCATATGTCTGAGTGTGGAGTCCAGAACAAGGATACTGAGATTCTAGATCTTCTCTCTGCTCGCCAGACCACACCTGCATTACTATGCACAGCCCTGACTTTGGCCCTTTAAGAAACATATTAACACTTATTCTAGAGAAAGAGCAAACATGGCAAAGATGGGGGGAAAAAAAAGCATAAAATGAGAGATTTACTTAAAACAATGAAGATATACAAGCTAGAGAAGAGAAGGTTATAAGGAGTTGCAGCAAGTATCATAGGTCTACAACATGCATATAGTGAATATTTACTGCCCAATCCCTGTCTGGCATCCATGGCAGATACTGTTAAATAATGCTCCCTTTTACACTATCAAGGATCCAGCCTTAAGTGTGGAGATCTGGACAGCATCACCAACCAATCAGAACCAATAGGAGAGGTGACATCCATTTGCCAGTGCAGAGTGCGAGGGCTTGGGAACCCCCGTAGGTCTCCTCCTGGCTCTCTCTCTCAGGTCTCCATCTACACACATATCACCTTGTAAGTGAGTTCTTCCCTGACCACCTGATGATACAAACTCAGAGCTCCTCTCCTCACCCTGCATGCCCTAGCTTTCTCCTCTACCTAATTTTTCTCTACCTGACATTTTCCATTTTTGCTTGTTTGTTTGCTTATCTTCTCCCTCTACACCCAATCCAGAATGTGAGTCCCAAGAGGAGAATTAATTTGTCAGTTTTGTTTACTGCAGTATCAAAACTCGATGGGTGCAACTCATAGTGGGTGCTCAGTAAATGGGTGAATACATAAAGAAGTGATTTTTAAGTAAAATACAAGTAGGGATGTCCTGTGTGAAAATAATGGCTCTATTCTATGAGGTCCTTTAGTACAGAAGTAGCTCAAGTGGTTAAAGTTTTTGAAGGCTAATTACAACAAAGTATAAAGAAAAAATTCAACTGGACCCATCAAACAAAGTAATAGGCTGCTTTCTGGGGAGTCTTTGAGAGCAAAGGACTCAGAGTCCTTGTGTCCATCTGTCAGAAGAATGACAGAAGGGATTCATGAATCATACAGAAAATAGACTTGTCCACCTCTGAGGTCCCTTCCAAATGTTATGTGACATATCTATTCCTTCAGAGGTTGAATGTCATGGTTGAAGATTTATGCTGTTTCATTAAAGCCATCACACAATCCTCACAGGCTTAAAGGAGGTTGTCATAAGATTCAAGCCACTGTCCCTTCTTGGGATAATGCTAAGAATATTCTTATTATCATTCTTGTTAGGCCCTACTAATGGAAGCATAAGTGTGATTTTGGTATATTCTTGCCAGGGAATGATTGAGGTTATCGCAGTATGTAAGCTATATCCTCAAAGCAAGGATCCTTTCAAAGCTGAGGGAAATATTTCATACTATTAGAATCTCATTTAGGAAATGGCAACCTTATTGCATGAAATGAGGCCATGATGTGCAGAAAGAGTTAAATGTTCTTCCAGAAGAGCCTGACTCTAAGCCAGGATATGGCATTAAGCACAGAGAAAATTGGGCTGAATAATCCCTTTAGACTCTTTAAGGTGCTGAGCTGACATTTTGATATGCTGCAAGTTGGCAAGTCAACATTTCATAGTTTATCTTCAAATTCCACATTTTAAAAGTCTTATTCTCTCTTCCAAAAGGACTATACCTGCAGCTACCTTAAGCCCTTCCTACGCAAAATTGGATATCTTTTTTGTTAGTTCAATAAAGGGAGAATTTAATATCCTAAATTTTGTGGGAAAAGAAATCCCATTTCTGCTTAAAACCTGTGCCTTAAGTTTCATAATAGTCACAGAATTTTCTAAGGACAATAAATTATGAAATGATAGCAAGATGTAAGGCAATGCAGAGGTAATGCTTTTGAAAATAAACATTTAATGTATGGTTGAAATATGAGTTTTAAAATCAGTTGGGGCTATTTTATGTGGTTTTATTATAGATGTCAAAATACAATTCTTTTTCTATTCATTAGATAGGCTACTGAGATTGTTTCCCTGCTGAAATGTCCAAATTAAACTCTCCAAAAGAGAGTTTTCAAATCTAACCAGTGTGTTGTGATAGCTGAAGGGAGGTAAACAAGAGTGGGATTGGAAAGGAGAGAGTGTATCTGAAAATTATTGTAGATACATGTGATAGTCACAACAGACAATCTGTAAAATCAGGTCTTATAAGTCACATGTGCATTAACTTTCTTCCCTTATCATGCAAGCATCCTGTTCTCCAGAAACCCTTCCCCATTCCTCACCCTAAGTTTGCTTCTCTTATATCCCCCATCAGAATTCATCACTTCTTCATGTGACTTAACACAAGTAGAATTACCTGTCCCTTTTTGCCATCCTTCCTAGGGGGTGGGCTTCACAAGAACTGGCTGTGTCCATCAGTATTTAAGTATCTCTAGCCCTGAAATAAAATAGGATCTCAATAAAATTTGCTGAATGTAGGAATTATGCTTGAGCCTCCTCTGCCGTATTCCCACCACAAGGATTCTCCAGCCTAAGTGCAATCACCTCAACTACTGGGTCTCCTATTCTAGCCCATGACTTGCTGTGACACTCAAGACTCTAGGTTTCCAACCCAGAGACTCTCAATAGAAGGAGAAATGGAAGGTAACAAAAGTGCCCAGTACTACACTTAGCATCTCCAGTATCTTACAGGAAGTTTCAAGAGCTGCTTGATAGTGTGAGAATACCCATCAGTCATTGGCTCACGAGCAAGGATGCTTGTGAGGAAACAAAATCACCTCCAGTTTGCAAATGAGAAAAATTTAGGCCAAAGGATCTCTGGCTTCTTCCAGAACTTGCCAGTGCCACCTATGAGTGTGGTTATGTTGCTAACTCTGCTTATTAATTACTGTGTGAGCATCCAAGGATGTACCAGGCAACCAAAAGACCACAGCCCTGTGCATCTGTAGCAGAGAAAATCCTTTACTAGATAACAAGAGTGGAATTTTCTACCAATTTGTATGTTTGACTTTTCATGTATCAACAAATGATGGAAGGACATCTACCTAGACAGAAGACCTTAGCTGCAGAATAGTACATTTTGTGCAAAAGTATATAAATACCACTATATTCACTCTGTTCCTTCAAAACAGTGGGGTAGAATTAAAATAGAAATTTCTAACTCTGCAGTGCCACCAATACTCTCGGCGTCTTCTAAGTTGTTTACGTCTGAAAGACAGTCTCTCTTATTTCTATTTCCTATTTTTCTTCTGCCTAGTGTGTGTGTGTGTGTGTGTGTGTGTGTGTGTGTGTGTGTGTAGTGGAGTCCAGATTTGAAAGGCTTCCTTCACCTTTGTAGCCTGTGCTCTCTCACACACAAACACACACACACTTGAAATAAACTGCCTGATCCCTGCTTTGGTTCCTCCCCTCTGGTGGGTCAGGGGTCTCTCTCTGAGGAGTCTGTCTGAGCACCAGCAGTCATGCGGAACCTGTTTCTGACGGTCAGCCAGTGCACTTGAAAGGGAGTCATAGAGATGGGCCGACCTTCCTGGCCCAGCAACTGAAAGGGAACCCTGTGGGGAGCACCTAAAGGGGGTGTTTCTCCCTTGGTCGCATCAAGGTTGTTCACTTCAGTGGATCTGTTTTAACTGTTCCCTGTATTCTGCACTGACCACAGGAAAAGGCAATTTTGTTTTCTTGCCCCAGCTTCAGAAGCATTAAACCCTTCACCTTGACTTCTCTTAGAACTGAAAAACTAGGAAAGGAAGAAAAAAGGAGGGCTGAAAGAGATAACAAAGACCCTTGGTACTCTTATCACATGGGTAATTATTGTGCTCACAGAGGTGGGCATGTCAGAGGGTGTGTGGGCGGCGGGCTCGCTCCATAAGGGATCCCTCTTTACAACCCATTTGGCCCTTTTCATGTGCAGGGAATTTTTAAGCTGCTACATGATTCTACCTCTTGGGGTCGGGGATCTTGGTCACAAAATGTGTTATTTTTGAAAGTTGTGGTCGGAAAAGACAATTAAAAGGATTTTTCAATTATGGATACATTTCAGAAAATCAATGATCTTAATACCCTCTGCATGGTGATAAATTAGGGTATAGGACTGACTAAGGGTGTGCTGAAAATGCAGATAAATACTTCATGTATTTTATAAAGCACATAAGTATTTAGCATTATTTGTATTTGGCTTGACAAATAAAATCAGAGCTTCAAAGACACTTCCTAGGAGCTTTAAAAGATTAAATATTAGCCTTTGGACAAAGGATCGACGAGCTTGCATTTCACGTTGAACAGTTATAGGCCACATTTCCTTTAAATGTTTCAGGGAGGCCGTTAAATTTTGAAGGAGAAGCTTTCTTTTTGAGCTGTGTGAACAAAGGCAAGTTTGTATACGGGAAGGCAGCCCAGGGGATTTCTGCTAAGACAGATGAAATGATTGTGGTGAAATCAAATCACCTCTGCAGCCTCTTTGTCCAGTCTGTGCACCCTCCCGGGTGTTCTCCTTTTGCCTGGGAAAAAGTCCGGCAGTGGTCAAGCGGAGGTGGATCAAATGAAGCCGGGATGAATGTGCACGTTGACCTCCAGAAGCCTCGAGGACGATAAAAAATAGACAATGCACGGGAAGCACTTTGAAAATGGTGAGGTGTTATTGTTATTACAATTATGATCTTTAAATCCACAAGACATGTTCCTGGCAAGTTTGCTTTAGTTCCCTTCACTGCTGGAGAAAGTAATCTGAGAGATGGGACTTTGTCTCTCATCTACCTGTATCTTATTGAACTGAGCTCAAATATGACAAAACTACAAAATTCATTTTTGTTTAAATAGTCTGAGAAGTGGCTGTTCATCCAACACACTCAATTCAGAAATTGATGAAACAATGTCATTATAGCTACGGTGAACTGATACTGATTTAGGAAGAAAAATCACACAGAACACCAAGTCTTTTTACGTGTGGCTCATAAAATCCTTGGTACCGAGGATGTAAGGATGTACCCCATTTTACACACAACATAAACCAGGGAGATAACATTGCCCCTCACAGGCTGAGGAGGTGATCCAGGATTTATAGTACCACAGCAAAATTATTGGACTAGCTTGCCCCAAGGAGTGACAAACTTGGAGCCATATTCCTTAGCAAACGGGAGAAATAAAGTTGCTGTACCCTAAAACCCCAGTCCAAATGAATGTGTATTTGGATCTAGTTATACATCAGGATGAATCCCCAGCCAACAGTCTAGTTCCCCAACTTCTCAGTAACATCTGGCCAATTTTAACTTGTGGCTGGAGGTTGAAACCATGCGAAATCCTGTGGTTACAGTAATTTCCACCAGGAAACCAGGACACACTGAGTGGTATGCAAATGAAGAAGTTTCAGTCGGCTTTATTTTTATTTCCAAGTTGAAACTTGAGGTTTGGTAGTGCACAAGGATTAAAGTGGCAAACTAGTTCTACACACAGCTCTGGAAGTAGAAAATTTGAAAGTATCTTTTCCCCTGAAAAGTGTTTTCATTGATGTTGTCTGTTGTTGGGGATTTTTGTTTGTTTGTTTGATGGATTCATAGAAGTTGGTGGCTGAGAGAAAGCAGGGAGGAGATGGTAGTGGATTCCTCACTGCCCCCCAGACATGAGCCTGACAATTACGAGCTATCACTTCCTGAATACATTCTTTTATCGCATTGAATTAAGACCACAATCTGCAAAATTGGCATTATTAGTTCCATTTAGAAGATGTGGTAAATGAAGTTTGGAGAAGATTCGAACAAACACTCAAAACTTCAGAAATTCACACAATGCTTCAGAAACACAAATCTTTCGTCCTTGACAAAACACAACTTCACAAATGGGACTTCAGCTGTGCCCTCCCCTCCTCTCCACTCATAACATTGATCTGACAGTTTCAGCCTTTGGAGACTCCGGGGATCGAGGAGGGGAAGAAAGCACGTGGATAGCTTCTCCCGGACGGGGTTTAAGTGTGTTCTCATCATCACCCACACAGCATTAGCACTGATGTTGGACGCATGGCAAAGAGGACGTCTTTGCAACAGTTTTGTTCTCAAGGTTGGTGGCCTCCAGTCAGGGCTTATCTCTAAGTTACTTCTCAGGAACGGGGCCAGATCAATACTGTATTCTTTCAGACCTCTCTAAACACAGTGGGGAAGGCAATCACGGTCTGGCAGCTCCCTGCACCTTCTGGAACGGATCGATACTCCGACAGCGCGGAGCTTTGTTGCTTCCCCAGCTCTAAGATGTTCTGCATGCTCTACATGATTGCTTAAAGGCTTTCGTTCCCTTCCCCCTGGATGACAACACCACTCCCGCCCTCATCTTCCCTAATACCATCACTGTAATTGCCTTGACATGAAATAGCAGCACAAACCCAGCGCCTGTGCTTTGAGATGTTTTATCTTTTTTGAATATCTCTATTAGTAAAGGCTGTTGATTCGGCTTTAATATGTAGCCAGAGCTTTAATGCAAACCTACACTTATTTACACTGGTTTGCGAAACCCACTGAGATGATTTTACCTATGGGAATCATATAGGGGACTGTTTGAGGGGAAAGGAAGATATAAACTCCTAAGCCCAAGAATATTATATTAAACTTTATGCAGCTTGAATCACATTATATCTACTCCATACTGCCACAGCAGTTGTCTTAGAAGGACTCTGTGTCTTATTTACTTTTTAAGTGATGCTGGGTAAAATGAAATATTTATTTTATTGTTTTCAGCCAACATTCCATTAAGTGGTAAATAACACAAGGGCTCAGCAGACCCTATTTTTCCAATTCTTATTTTTTGTTGTTGCCTGCTAAGTAAAGTTATTGATATGGTCTGAATCTTTACCAGGCACACGTCTCCTCATACTTCTCATCTCCCTCCAAATAAACCAAAACAAACAAACAAAAAATTAAAATAGAACTTAAAATATGTATTATGTGATAGAATTGAAACAGAAAAGTTTAAATGAAAACCCACTACTTGGCCTAAGGAATAAAAGTCTAGCACTTTAGTCTCATTCAGTTGGCTTCAACCACATCTCTTTAGCCTCTCCCCTGTTGCTATGCCCCTGCCCTGAGTCCCAACCTCCATTATTGCTCTTTTGTTGTGTCGAGCCTTCTCCATACTGTTCCACTTGCCCTTCATCTTAGACACATACAACTCTTGGCCTTTCTTTGCTCCTTTAAGTCCTCCCCACCCTTCAAGATCTGGTGCCAATTTCAGCCCCTCTGGGAGCCACTGGAAATGGTCTGACCCAGTGGGTCACAGTGGAGCACTGCCTTACATTGGTTATGAGTCAGATTATGAGACAATGGGACATTTGCTGCCAAAAGCAGCTGAACTTCCAAAGTTTGCCAATGATTTGTTTTTCTAAGATGATAATTGGGGTGATGAATATTGATGATTATCAACTGGTCAATTGAGACTGAAAGTTCAAGGTTATCCTTAATCTTTTTAGTCTTTCACTGGTACACTGATATAGTTCTAAGAATAATAGAAAGGGGTGGGGCCACACACCCTTAATTGCACCTTCCTTGAAGCTTGTCTTGGAGAACTCATAGGTCACTTAAGGTTAACCACTGGCTGGTGTTAGATATCTGAGATGTGTCATAACACTCCACAATAGATCATTGTTATTTGTTGGGTCATCCGCACACTCAATAGTACACCTTATACATATCATTAGGCACAGAACAAATATTAATTAATGTGTTGGTTGGTGGAAGTCATCCTTTAATAGAAATCAAGTATGTCTGTGGACCATACATGCACAGTGGCCATGAAGACAAAAAAAAAAAAAACAGAGGGAAATAATTTAGAACATATCCAGTATTGCAAACTAATTAGATGAATTGTCACTTCTGATCGCAGATACACCAAGCAAAGTTGCTTTAGTTAGTAGTTTACTTAATTTAATACACAGTCCATATCAAGTTGAATATTTAAATACGGTTCCTGAATACATTGGACTGCTAAGATATATAATTAAAAAGTCTAGCTGAAGTATTCTGATGCTTTAAGCTGTTTCATATAGCTGAGAAAAGAAAGCAGGTGTCAGACACTTGACTATCTTACTGGGAAAAAAAGAATTGATTTTACTTGCTAGACCAACTCAGAATGACAGCCACATAAAAATGCAGTGCTGCAAAATGCAACATGTAAGATATATAATGTGTGCAGATGAGAGAGAGGAAGAAAGAGAATGATACAGAGTCAATTATTTCTCCTGCATTCATGTAAGTTGGTTGCAACTGAATTAATATGCATTTTCAAATACATTGTATTACTGCTATAGAACTTACAAGCAACATGTTCAAGATTTTATGAAATTTATTTTAAAAGCTTTTGTCTGAGATATTGATGTAGACAATGAAGGTGTAACGGAGGACAAAACTCATTATACAGGAGAAAACAGGTTGCTGTTGAACAGTGGAACCACAGAAGTATAGAATGTTGAAAGAAATGAAAATTGAAGTTCTATGTTTAATTGTTAATGTGATACATTTTGAACAAGGAAAAGGGTTGGTTCTTTCCCTTCCTTCCTTCCTTCCCTTCTTTTTTTCTTCCTTCTTCCTTCCTTCCTCCCTCCCTCCCCCCTCTCTCTCTATTTCTCTCTCTGTCTCTGTCTGTCTCTGACTCTGCCCTCTGTCTCTGACTCTCTCTGTGTCTGTTATCTTTGTTTCTCTGCCTCTCTCTGTCTCTATTTCTGTCTCTGTCTCTCTCTCCCTTTGTCTTCTCTGTCTCTCTATCTCTGTCTCTTGAATTCTATAAGAAGAGTCATCAAAGTCCTCAATTTGGACACTTCTGTGACATGGTGAGAAAAGAGACTGAACTGGCTGGTACTTTGCAGTCTACGACCTTGAGAATCTATTAGTTTTCATGATCTCTGTAGTATCACAATGATAATTCAAACTGTCTACCCAGTATCCCACTCCAGCTTGGTAACAATATGCTGCATAAACTTTTTTAGCTCAAAGAATGAAAAGTGCCTTACCAAAAGAGGTAATCATTGATATCACCATTTCCTCAAATCCCTCATATTTCTTGTCTGATATTTATTACTATAACTATTCATTGAGCATCCACTATGAACCAGGCACAGATTTTTAAAATGTCTTTGGATGGCTAAAAATCTCTATCAGTTGAATATACTTCGTTGTTTAGAAGAATACTGTTTTTAGCATGGTCTTAAGATTTCCATTTGAATTTTTCCCCAAGTCTACCAGGAAAGTGTTTTCATTTTCATGCTAGTAATGGCATGGGTTTAGCATTTAATATTTAGTTTGGGGCATTTTTAAGCACATAAAATCAAACTGGCTTAAAAACAGTCTTTTTCAATCTAAACAAACTAACTTCTGGAGAAAAATTCATCTAACAATCTAATTGTTCACCTAACCAGACAAAGTTCAGTGTTTTCTGTGACATGACCATAGAGGCACACTGGTGGTCTATTGAACGTTGTCTTCAGATTATTTTCCCCACTTCCTGAAGTTATGTAAGAGCCATACAGTTTTGTTTTTACTAATATTTTTTTAAACGCTGAACATATAAGAAATTTGTAAAAAAATAGTAAAATAAATCTACAATGAATGAATGAATGAATCTGCAACTGTCATCTTCCCAGAATTAGGTCAAACTTCCCAATCCTTCTCATTTCTGGCACCAGTTGTAAGTTAAGGCATCCCCAGGATATTCTCACTTCTGATCAAATTTAGGGGTTCCCTTGAGCTGCTCAGGTTTGATAATCTCCTCAACTCAATCACAGAATTCAGGAGAGCTCTTTACTTATGATTACAGTGTTTTTTTTTTTAATAGGAAAAGGATGCAAATCAGAAACAGCCAAAGGGCAGGCTGAGAGAGTCCCATATGTAAAGCTGCCTTTGTCTTTGGGGTCATGCTATCCACTGACATCAGTATGTGACAATACAGAGGATTAACAACCAGGCAAGCTTGCCCAGGCTTTAGTGTCCATAGTGTTTATTGGGGCTTCATTAAATAGACATCATCACTTAAATCATTGGCTATATGACTTAACATCCATGCCCTCTTCTCTGCTCAAAGTTTGGGTGGGTACTGAGAGGCTCAAAGCCCCACCCTGTAATCTCATGATTGGTCTTTTGAGCATGACCATCTTCCATCTTGAGTAATTTTATTAACACAAACTATCTAGGGACCCACCATGAGTCACTTGGTTAGCATAAATGATCTGATGTGGTCCAAGGGGACCACCAAGAGTAACAAAGACAGATAATCCCAAGCCTGAAAAGAGACAATCCCAAAGACAGGAAATTCCAAGTGTTTGTAGTATACCTCCCAGGATCCAGGGACAAAGGCCAGCTAATTTCTTTATTATACAGAAATATTATTTTGCTGAACCATATAATATAAGATACAAACTCCTAAGTGTTTCCACATGTATCTCGTATCTCTTATAAGAACAAGGATATTCTCATAGTAGAATACAACATTTAAAATGCATTTATTAAAACTAAGGAAATGGAACACACATAAAATAGTATTACCTAATATGTAGTCCAAATTCAATATTTTGTAGTTGTCTCAATTTTTTCCTTTCAAGTTCCAATCTAAAATCACAGATTTCACTTAGTTGTTACATCTTATTACTATCTTTAAACAGAAACCATTCCTTGGTTGTAATCTTTTCTCTCAGTTGTTATGCCTCATTACTTTCTTTAAACAGAAACTGTTTCTTAGTTTTATTCTTTTCTCTTATGAAGTTGACAGTTGGGAAGAGTATAGACCAAGTGTTTATTTAAGAAGTTCCCCAATTTGGGGTTGTCTGATTGTTCCCTAATGATTTGATTCAGGTTATGCATTTTCTGGCAGGATTACTGTATAAGTTTTGCCATTTCCTTCTCTGTGAACCATATCAGGAAGCACGTGATACCTTGATTTAGGTTGTTTCTACACTATTTTCTATTGTAAAATTCTCATATTTTTTCCTTTATAATTAATAAGAAACCCATATGGAGATACTTCTAGACTGTGTGGATACACTATTCTTTTTTTTTGAATTTTACTTTATATTTTATACAGCAGGTTCCTATTAGTTATCTATTTTATACATATTAGTGTATATATGTCAATCCCAATCTTCCAGTTCATCCCACCACCACCACCGCCCTGCCACTTTCCCCCCTTGGTGTCCATACATTTGTTCTCTACATCCGTGTCTCTATTTATGCCCTGCAAACTGGTTCATCTGTACCATTTTCTAGGTTCCACATATATGTGTTAATATACAATACTTGTTTTTCTCTTTCTGACTTATTTCACTCTGTATGACAGTCTCTAGATCCATCCACATCTCTACAAATGACCCAATTTCATTCCTTTTTATGGCTGAGTAATATTCCATTGTATTTATGTACCACATCTTCTTTATCCATTTGTCTGTCAATGGGCATTTAGGTTGCTTCCATGACCTGGCTATTGTAAATGTGCTGCAGTCAACATTGGGGTGCATGTGTCTTTTTGAATTATGGTTTTCTCAGGGTATATGCTGAGTAGTGAGATTACTGGGTCATATGGTAATTCTATTTTTAGTTTTTTAAGGAACCTCCATACTATCCTCCATAGTGGCTGTATCAATTTACATTCTTACCAACAGTGCAAGAGGGTTCCCTTTTCTCCACACCCTCTTCAGCAGCCTTGGTAGATACACTATTCTTTAACAAAATTTCACACAAGAGTTTTAGGATCCATTGATAATTCTTGCCTATATTAATTATGACAATGGTAGTTGTAAAGTGGTGATTTTCTAACCCTGTTTTTCCTCCAATATTTGTCACTTAGTAACTTTTTACTGTAGAAAAGAGCTTTCCCTTCACTCCTTTTTATTTGTTTGTTTGTTTAACTTTTAGCATCAAAGTCATGGATTTTTTTTTATTTGCTATGTTATTATAATTCTGTTAAATTTCCACCTGTGAACGTATGTGTTCAGCAATAATCACAAGCCACTATATGTGAAATGGTGAGATTTAGGGAATATTGTTTTGTATCTCTTACAAGTAAGAAAGTTGTGGTTTAGAAACAGTAGAATAGGAATCATTCATTTAACTCCTAACTTTCTAAACCTTCTCAATGAAATATGAATGTTGCAGTAGACAACATCGTTCATTTCAAACAAGCAAATAAACAAGGGAATGTACCAAATTTTTGTAGTTGTGACTATAGTTTTGCAGAGAATGAACTTTTGTTCAAATCATAAAAAAAAAAAACTAATTCAATTTGACTCCAAAACATACCCCCTATTGGGAGAGCAACTGAATACATCCTTTAAGGTCAGTTGGTTTTAAAATTATACCAATCTGTTTCATTCAATCATTATAAAATGATTTCACTGGGAGGATGCATGTGCATGGACCTCCTGTAACTCACCATGTGCATTGAGGTAAGCCATGGGGTGTAGAGAATTCTATGCTGGATGTGAAGTTTGTCACTACCTTCTGACACATCAGTTCCCTTTTACCCACTACCTGATTGTCAACACTTGGAACTCCACCATCATGTTTTCTTCCCTGACATCTCACCTAGACTCTACCCTCATTAATAGTATGTGTGTAAGACATTTCCCTCTTCTGAAGATCTTGTAGAGCACATTGATTAAGGTATACATCCTTCCCCACCTTGAAAGAAGACTTGCAAGAGCAGGTATCAGAAAAGAGGTTGGAGGGAACATAAGGATTCTGGGTGTCTACTGGGAAGGAAATGATCTATTGGGAGGAGTGAGGAGGCTAAGGCCCCAAGACAATATAGCCTGCCTTCCAGCCTGGTCACTGGCTAATCTAACTACACTTTAATAGATGATTTCTGGAGACAGAAATCCCTGCCCCAGCAGGGATTCTTGGAGAGGGTGAGGCACATGGCAAGCATTCAAAAAGACACTTACTCAGACATTTCTAAAAACTGGCCATATAGCTTACCATATAGAATTCCTACTTTCCACACCCAGCTCAATTTTTCCTTTTGTCCATAGTACTCTTCTCCTTCTAACATGTAATATAATTTACTTATACAATGATTATTTATTCCTTTATCCTGGAAGCCAACTCTTACCACTCCTACACTTCCCCCAACTAGAATGTAAGCTCCAAGAAGGCAAGTATTTCTGTTTTATTCCTTAACATGTGTTAGGTTCTTAGGACATAGTAGGGGCTCAGTAATATTTGTGGAATGAATTAGAGTGCTCTCTCAAATTCCCTCAAATGCACAACTGAAGATGAAATTTAGTAACTTATACACAGTGAAATTCTTTGTTTCTCTTATTTAAAAAAGGGACAACTGGACACACACCAGTTTTGCTCATTAACATCAATTTAATTTTCTACCTAGACTTTTCCCACTGTTCTTGAATATTTTGCAAACATTGTTTGTCCCTTATTATTGTTTTTGTTGTTGTTGTTCTTTTTTTTTTTTTTTTTACTAAGTTCGTATGTAAGACACTGAGCTGGGTTCTTTTATGATATAAGCTTCTCTTTAAGGATGAGTCCATGCGTCAGGACACCTTTCAGAACTGGAAAAGACAATGCTACTTCTACAGATGCAAACTTACTCACAGGGAGTGTGGTCTTTGGGGATCTCGCTTATTCAGAGTCCGTAAGACTGTGACTGTTTACAGAATGCAGAATGAGACCAGGATCTCTCAAGTTAGGGACACATGCCTTTTAAAATTACAGTCATCTGCTTACTTATCAGCTCCCCTGGGGACAACCTGCTCTATTAGTGGGAGAGCAGCTCTGTTAATCTCTGTTGACAAGGCACTAACATATGCTCTACAATTAGCTGTGCATTTCCAGTCCAGGGATCTTCCAGGGAATGGGCAACAATGCTTTGGCCCGTTTGCCTGGTATTGGCAACCTGAAAAAAATGGTTGCTAACTGCATCTCAAAGAGGAAAATGTAATTCTTAAACCTTCTACAATTTGGTTTAAATTAAAGCTTGCAATGCAATTCAGAAATTCTACACAATTGGAGAATAAAGAATTTAGTGCTTATGAAGACTCCCATGGGTTAATTTAAGAAGCTCTCCAGAAGTTCAACCTTTGCTGATAACATTCAGTTAGAAACTTAAGATAACCTTCATATGAATAATAGAATAATTTTAGAGCCTGCACAGAAGTTCTTAGTATGACTTCCATTGATCATTAAAAGATCTAGTTTCATGTGTATGTGGAATATTCGGTGAAGAGAGTCCATAGATTTCATGTAGTTCTCAATGATCCTTATGCAAAAAAAAAAAAAAAAAATGGGGGTTGTATGTTAAAAATTGCTAGATTTTTATCATATGTCTTTGGAAATGAGAAAAAGAAACATAATAGTGGAAAAATGACTATTTCAAGGCCAAAAAGCAGATGTACTGAGACAGTGGTCAGGAAAGAGCCCTAATCTGCTGATCCATGGCAGAGTTTTCTGAGAATAATTGTCCTTTTCTGCAAAACGAGCTTAACCACATTTGCCTGGTTCACAAGTTTGTTTAGAGATAGAATATGAGGTATGTGGAATGTTCTTTATAGCTCACAGTTATCTTTATTATCACCATGCACAGTATTATGTAGATAATTTCATCTGCGTATGTGTGTGCACACAACTACATGAATCAAGGTAGCCCAGATGTCATCTGTTATTGCTCTAAAATCTCCAATTGCTTGAATTCCATAATTTTG
The DNA here is from genome assembly GCF_937001465.1 of Orcinus orca. Taxonomy (NCBI): domain Eukaryota; kingdom Metazoa; phylum Chordata; class Mammalia; order Artiodactyla; family Delphinidae; genus Orcinus; species Orcinus orca. Next base: position 72,523,547 of record NC_064560.1, read on the forward strand.
AAAGTATAAACTTTTTCAATGATTTCTAAAATTTCCCAGAAAGTGCACATTTTCCAAGACAAAATCCATCTCTCTGAGGTTTTGTAAGTATTAGTACATTTTATTAAACTCCTAGGTTGTCCTGAAAAGAGATGTGTTGCATTATTGATAAACATAACCTGCTGTCAACTTATTTTCTCCTTCATTTTCTCTTCTACATATATATCCTTCAACTCCTAACATTTTCTCTTTTACTGCTTAAGATGATGAAATTAACAACTGTTCATCATCCTTAGAAGTTGAATGTGGTGAAAGATGCAACATATTATTTTTAACCTGCTCTACCAATAATTATAATATAAAGTGAGAATTATAAAAATAAATACATAAAAGTGTTGCAGTTTCACACAAAAATGGACAATTTATGGTTCGAAGTTGTTAAAATCTCAAAATGGTTAGGAACATTCTGGAGAGAAGGTGCTGGCCCTTGTGTAAGTAATCCTGAAAAATCTCCTCTGTGCCAGGCACTGATTTCAGGTGTGGGACATCAGGATCTACTCTCTGATATAGAGGATAGTGAGAAAATAATCCCTAACCAAATAAATTCCTCAGGTGATCTTAGATAGTGATAACTTTTGAAAATAATGAGAGTGATCTGGTTGGGGACAGAGACGTGTAGAAGAAAAGTATTTTATAAGATGGCTAGAGAAGACATCTCTGAAGAGATGATATTTGAAAAGATGCCTAGTATATGAAAGGGAGACTGTCCTGCAAAGACAGAGGGAAAAGGCCTGGAGGCACAGATAGCAAGAAGCAAAGGGTCAGTGTTTGAAAAACAGAGAAGCAAGAAAATATTGAATGATTTGTTGCTTATTTGGGGGAAGATTCGTCTGGGAAGGTAGGCTAAGTCTATGAATTTTGAACTTTCGCTGAAAAGCTTTTATTCAGAAGCTTGTCATGATGAGATTTTAGGCTTTGAAAGATCACTCCGTGAGCAGTGAATGCCGTCGTTGGAGGGCAGAGTGATGAGGAACAAGGAACCTCCCTGGAGGAGGTGACAGTGGCCTAGGCAGGAGGAAATGATGATGGCTGATGAAGATGGAGGGAGGGAACAATTCTTTATGTGGGAGAGTCACTGAGTCTGGAAGACTGATTACTGAGAGTGTTGGGACTGGCGAGTGACCAAGAATAATCCTTAGGTTTCCAACTTGAGTGACAGCATAGAGGATGGTGTCATCATTGGAAATGTGAGCTATCAGAAATGAAGATACAAGGTCCTACTGTATATAGCACAGAGAACTATATTCAATATCCTGTGATAAACCATAAAAGAAAAGAATATGAAAAAGAATGTATAATATGTATAACTTAATCACTTTGCTGTACAGCAGAAATTAACACAACATTGTATATCAACTATACTTAAGTAATTAAAAAATGAAGATAATGAGCTTTCTTCTGGACACATTGAAGTAGGTGGAAATATAGGTATATCTGACACATAACTTGGAGCTAAAGAGGTAAAATTTATCACAGATAGTCAGTAGCTAAAATTAGCTATTTTTCAAGCACAGTAACTTCTGCATTAGAATGTAAACTCGTTGAGAGCAAAGATTCCGTTTTCTTCATTGCTGTATCCCTCATACATAGATAAGTGCCTGTCAGGTAGACCCTCGGTAATTATCAACTAAAGGGACTCAATCATTGAATTTGGGAGAAAGGTGCATTGATGTCAAATTACTGGCCACTCCAACAGGACCAACTTATGTATTTTTTTTTTTTTTTTGCGGTACGCGGGCCTCTCACTGTCGTGGCCTCTCCCATTGCGGAGCACAGGCTCCGGACGCGCAGGCTCAGTGGCCATGGCTCACGGGCCCAGCCGCTCCGCGGCATGTGGGATCTTCCCAGACCGGGGCACGAACCCGCATCTCCTGCATTGGCAGGCGGACTCTCAACCACTGCGCCACCAGGGAAGCCCCAACTTATGTATTTTTTTAACATCATGAAGCGAATGGACTGAATTTTCTTCAGAACTAAAAAATCAACTTTACTTGAGATCTGTGAAGACGAAAGTCTTTTTCTTTAAGGCCATGGACCCTTCACATTTATGTTACTAGTCTCTTGGAGTCTCTCTCTGATGCTTCCAGCATGAGTTCTCCCCCATACCTCTACCAAAACCACCTTCTTCAAACTAAGAGGTATTTGTGAATCTTGAGAGTATGTTTTATTTTCACAGAAGACAGTTACTCCAAGGAACAAATCTCTGATAGTGAAGTTCCAGGCATTGATAAGCTGTAAACAGTGTAAAATATGGACTAGAATAAAAGACTTCTGGATTTAATTCACATTGTCATGGGGAGGCCATTGAACCTTCTTGTGACTTGGCTCCTTCATCTGCAAATATTATGAGCTGTAGCTTCCTCGCTTCTCTTTTCAGTGGGATATTGCCAAAATCAAATGTTGATGTAGGAATCATGTCTTCTAGCTCTCATTTTATTCCTAGAACATTATAAAGTAGCTCTTTGTACACAAAAGACCTTTAATTGATACTTTTGTGACACCAGTTGAAGTATTTCAGGTGAGAAATCAGATAAAGTTTGTCCTAATTCATTGTAAAACATCATTCCTACAATTCTATACTTCACAAAATCAGTTCAGAGAATTAATATAGTTGGTAATGAGAAATATTTAAAATCAACTAATTTTAAAGACTTCTTCAAGATGATGGACCTACAGCTTTGTAAATTGTGTATATATGCAGTCATATACAAGGATCAGCATACACACAACCTTTTTCTGAGAATTTCTGTTTTTCACTTGGTTTTAGTATCAATGGCAGAGATATACACTTATTTCTAACTAACACATTTTTTAAACATCTACCATGTTAAAGACGCATGGGAATAAAAAAATAATAAAACTTGATATCTCAAAGAATTAAGGGGAGTGTGTTCAACATATAATTACAATATTGTACTAAACATGCTATTATTGGGGTGGGCACAAAATGCTATAAGAATACAGGGAAGAAATGATTGATTTTCCAGATGGGTCCAGGCTTTATGGCTAACTCTGCCCGGACCATGGCCTTTATGCTAGCAATCAATATACCAAAATGGAGACACAGAGTACTGCCAACTCATGGTAAGACCATCTTCACCTTACCTCTTGCCTCCATTAACAGATGTCTGAAGGGAACCCAAAAAATTCATCTGTGGTGTGAGAAATGGGGTAGTGGTTGTTTTGGAGCCTGATAGTGACTGAAAAGGGAACACAAAGGGAGCTGGTGATGCTCTGATCCTTGATGTGCGTGCTGGTTACATGGGTGTTTTCAGCTTATGAAAACTCACCATTTCTGGTGTGTATGGAACGTCAAGTCATACACATGACTATTCTACTGTTCTATTGGTTTTTACTGTTTAATTAAAAGGGAGAGAAAGAGGAATCCTTAGAGCTTTGTGTGTCTGAATAAGATTCCCCCACTCAGGTCCAACAGTGCCATGGGAAAAGAGGCCCTCAGAACCCTGTCTCCTGAAAAGATGTTCCCGATCTTATGTGCCTTTCTAAAGCATCCTACAGCCTCACTGATTATCTTCCTTGACTCATTCAGGGCCAGTTATCTACTCCCATTTTCCTGGCTTACTGTGGTTTCCTTTTCTCACTCCATCTCCACTGACTTAAGGGGTAGATATTTTTTTCTTCCATACACCTTTGTCGACTAAAAAAATATATTCACAACCTAAAAGTTGAGAGTTATGTTTTATTCAGTGGGAATTTTTAGGACTTCAACCCCAGGGAGGCAGAATCTCAAGTAATCCTGAGAGAACTGCTCCAAGGAGACAAAGGGGGGCAGCTAGGATATATAGGAGTTTTGCAACAAAAGGCAGATAGTAAGAACAAAAACAATACTGTTAATTAAAGAAAACTAGAAATCACAAGTTAAGGAATTTAGCCCTTTTCTATGTATGGGAGATGCAAGAGTCTGGGCTCACTGACATCATTCCTTTGATATGCATCTCAGCTATCTGGGGCCAGTATTCTGTGTTTTGACATCCTGAGTTTCCTCAGGAGCTCACAGTCAGTAGAGGCTGTAGTCTTATGGCTGCTAGATGGCATGTATTCTTTTCCTTCCTGAGTTCCCTCCGGGCTCACCAGTTCACCATAGGTAGTGGCTACAATCTCAGATGACAGTGCCATTCTTTGTTTACTGATATTGCAGGCAATATTCCATTTATCACTTTTAATAATTTGGTCTGGAGGTGGGATAGAGGTCTTTCTTGCTCTACATTGCTCTTTCCCTCCCTCTTCTCAGTATGAATCTCAGGTCATCAGATTATACCACCCACTACCCTCTTGTTTGCAGGCATCTATCGAGTGCTGGGTCCCCCAATTTTTCCTTTGAGACTTTCATTTCTGGCCCATAATCCTTCCCTCTTACACCATTGTGAAACTTCTTGCTGATTTTGTTATCCATATAGATGATCCATCTACTATCCTGGCTTCTCATTCTCTTGATCTCCTCTTTTTCAGTAAGTCTTACTCTCCACCCTGCACCAGGTACTCATTCCCAGAGCCAAAACTTTTGAATACTAACTGCCTGGACTCCTTGCTGGGCGCCTTGCAATAAATGCTGCACTTGCTTTCACCACAACCCAGTATTGGTAGATTGGTTTTACTGCCAGCAGGCAAGCAGACCCAAGTTTGGTTTGGTAACATTTCCCTCAGCCTACACCCACCAAAATCACTGTCTTTGAGATCACCAATATCCTCCATGTTGCTAAATCCAATATGGGATCATCAGTCCTGATCCTACATGAACTAAGAGAAACATTTGACACAATTGACCACTTTTTTTCCTTAAGTGAGTTTCTTCACTTAGTTTCCCAAACTTCATACTCTCATATTTGTTTGCTTTCTTGTTTTATTTTATTTTACTTTTTTATCCTCTGGGCTCTCAGTCTCCTATCTCCTTTGTTGATTCTTGCTCATCTCCTTGACATCATAAGGTTTAAATTGAAATTCTTTTCAGGATAATTGCTTGGACCTCCACCTCTTTTCCTCTATAGTCAATCTTCATAGGGTACAGATTCTCTATAGAGACTATAGACTATAGAGTCTCTCACTTTAATTTTAAAATTTTAATTATAAAGTTAACATATAATGTATTGTTTAAATGGACACACTTTTGACAGTGGAAGGGGAACCTAAAAGTAATTGAAACTATATAATTTTAAAAATTACTTATTGACTGATATACATAAATGTTTTATTATATGAGTAGACATATAAAAGTCTTCTATTCAAAAACCATTTTCAAAAATAAAATTATTTCTTAAAAAATGAAAATAATATAAATTCATATGCATATAATTATTGATTAACAGAACATTAAAAACATAAGTAAAGTAATTATTTTTGGTATTTATTCATTAGTTGTAATAAATTTCTTACTTATATCTGTTTCTAATACTATCCTATTGGTATTTTTTATAAAGAATATATTTTGAAATTATTTTATTATTTTTAATTTTTTCATAACATTTCTAGCAGAGATCTTCAAAGTTGCATCTTATTGTTAATGTGTTTAAAACTGTTCTGTCTCTTCAACTGACCCTAAAACTTCAAGTTTTGTAATGTGTTACACAACAGTTTAAAATATTTATTATAATTCTAATGATGACACAGGAAAAATATGGAAAGAATCCGGGTCTTTGAGAATATTGTAGAGCCACTGAATTTAACGGTCTTGGAACTGACCCACTTCTGACATTACTTATTACTAAACCAGTCAAGGACAACTTTCTATGACTTAAATAGAAAAAGGTCCTAATGGATAAAGTTTTTGTGCTTTTTTTTCTGTGAAAATTTTCAAAAATTTTAATTACATTACTATTTTCTGCCATGTTGACTCTGTTCTGTATTTCTTATTTTGTATCATTATTTTTCTTATCACCCACCTTCAACCAGTGCTTTTCATCTTGATTAGATTTCTTTTTATATTATTACCTCTAATATCAAAGACTTTGTCTTTTTTTTTTTTTTTCGGTACGTGGGCCTCTCACTCTTGTGGCCTCTCCCGTTGGGGAGCACAGGCCCCGGACGCACAGGCTCAGCGGCCATGGCTCACGGGCCCAGCCACTCCACAGCATGTGGGATCTTCCTGGACTAGGGCACGAACCCGTGTCCCCCGCATCGACAGGCAGACTCTCAACCACTGCGCCACCAGGGAAGCCCAAGACTTTGTCTTTTGAATTTTCTTGTATTTTATTGTAAACATAGACTAAATACACACATGCATTCAGTGAATTGGCTTGTCAGTGCCTTATTTTCCACCTAAGTCCTTTCACAATCTTTTTCTTCAATCAGGAGTTTCAGCTTGCCTAATGTGTGAATCTCCCAGCCAAGGATTTTTTGTTCAGCAGTCATTTATTTGTATGAATATCTTGGCCAGTGGAGGGAGCTGCCTGGTTGTCCAGCTCTTGAAGATTTGGACTTATATCTTGAAAAGCTAAAGCAGCCAATAGTTCTTCCTTTGCCAGAAATAATGAATGAAAAAGTGAAAGCTTCAGAGATGACCTCTCAAGTGATTTTTTACAGACTCAACTCTTTCCTATTTCTTACCTCAGAAAATATTATTTTAAAATACAAATTTATGGGCTACCCTGGTGGCGCAGTGGTTGAGAGTCCGCCTGCCAATGCAGGGGACACGGGTTTGTGCCCCGGTCTGGGAAGATCCCACATGCCGCGGAGCAGCTGGGCCCGTGAGCCGTGGCTGCTGAGCCTGTGTGTCCGGAGCCTGTGCTCTGCAATGGGAGAGGCCACAGCAGTGAGAGGCCTGCGTACCACAAAAAAAAAATAAAAAATAATAATAATAATAAATAAAATAAAATACAAATTTCTGTGGCTGGCCATGTTGCCATGGCAGAGATGGTATCTAGTGTTGATTATTAAGGAACATCCATGTGCTCAAGCTCACATAGGAGAGCCAGCACTGAGGATACTTCATGACATGGTAAGGTTTTCCCAACATTTAGCTGAAGGGGGTCATAAGTTTTCCAAATCTGTGTAAAGTTGGATACTTACTGCTAGTAGGAGGTTGATATGTTGCCTAAGAAAAGTTCTGTGTATAGTACTCATGAAAAAAAAGCTTTTCTTTTTTGATGATATAAAATATAGTGTTCTGGGCAATAAGTGTTTCTATTCAAGCTGTAGCAGAGCACTGAGGTGGCACCTGGTGAGTGAAGACCAGGCTAACTGTGAACACCTTTATAGACCCTGTGAGACACTGGTCATGGTCCTAGTGAGAGCTTTGCAACTGTTGCCAAACATGGAAGTTATTGTGAGTACTTACAGTCCTTCAAAGGGGCACAAAAATTCTGGTTTCCAATAATACTCTGAAATGTTATTGGACTGAAAACCACCTGCAGAGAAAATAATGTGAAATCTTTGGGTCAATGTCTTTTCAGATAATGGGAGTGTGGATCCTTTATTTGATTTGTGAAAGACTGTAACTCTGTGTTAGGGGGTATACTTTGAAGGTAGATAGATGGAAATTATCCTTTGCCTTAGACCCCATGTATACTTACTGGAAATTCTTACTGAATCCCAAAATTACCTCTTAGTTATGAACTGAGTTGTACTCCCTCTCAATTTGTGTGTTAAGATCCTAATCCTTAAAGTGGATATATTTGGAAAAAGGGCTTTTAAGGAGGTAATTAAAATTAGATGAAACCACACACAATTACGATTCATATATATGCATTTATAGAATCATTCATAACTTTATTTTTTAAAAATATTGTTCATTTATTTGGTTAAATATCTGTTAAATGATTAAATATAATAAAGAAAATGTCTCTTTCTGGTGCATAGTTTGGATAGGTTTTCTAGCATACCCCATATAAATAACACACTCTGTTTCTGGTAATGGGAAAAATATACCACTGGTCTGTATAAGAGGTAGTCTGTCTATAGCATAAATAAAACAGTTGCTAACAATTGCCTGAAATAAAATTAACTGGCTTGAATGTCTGTCCTGGTAACATCATCAACCATATCAAACATAGTCATGGTTTTTATTACTTTTAACATAAAATGTAACCTGAATTAAAACTGCAGATTTGCAGATTTTAGTTCATCAATTTCAGTTTAAAGATCAGAGATTTGAATAGTCACAAAAGATATTTTAAAAGGGCTTGGCACTTTTGTATAATTCTTCAGGAGACTGTGGGACATAGCAGGAAAAATTCGTGTACAATATATTTAAAATGTAGAAAATTGCTACTAATTTTAGTAAAAAGAAAATTAAAAGCATAAGACCATTCAGTACATGATGCAATCAGGTTTGTGGGTTCATGGAAAAGAATTATTAACTCCTCAAATGTATTCTTCTGTGTAACACTTTTAGAAACCACAGTTGAGTCTAGTATTTTTTGAAACAAAAGTCACAGCAACTATTATCTTTCACCATGCCTTTATTTGTAATGTTGTCTTTAATATGTCAGGAAATACATGGGAACCACAGAGTTAAGAAATGAATAGTTTATGGCCAAAATTGTTTGCTCAAGAGGATAGGTATTGAGGTTAGCAAGAAGTAAGTCCAACATTAGCATTTGTAGAAGGTATGGAACATTTTAAGAAAGCTGCCATTAAATCAATAATGGACATATATGCATTCTTTATATATTTTTAACAATATTTATATTCCACATCTCATCATCTGCAAGATGATTTGCAGAGGTAGGTCTTAGATGGAAATATGAGTGTACCCATACTATTTTCCTACTCCAGAAATGTTAGCCAAGAACATTCTACTATGAATAGATTGAAACAATTTGGGAAATTTAAGATGAAAGTTTACCCAGGTATTAAGTGTCATGATTAACTCTTTGGAGCAATTATTTTGTTTTTGCCCCCAAAACCCTACCCCCCATGAGAGGTATTGTTTGAAGAGGAATGGTGAGTTTTCTAAGTGCTGTTTCCTATATTCAGGACATCACAGGGAGATGTAGGAAAGGCCCAGGGAGAAATTACACATATTTTAACTCCAATACAGTGGCAGCAGTAGCAGCAGAAATAAGTTTTGAGAGACAACTTTCCATTGGATCTCTCATGCTTCTATACATCTTGTGAGTAGAGTCACTGACAATTTTTGTTCCAAACTATCTTTTCAAAGATGTTTGTATAAAAGACAGCCTTGGAAGATGGAGATAATTTCTTCTTCCAGAAAGCAGAGGGAATATTTGTTTGTTATTCAGTATAATAAAGATTATGTCTTCTCCTGGGTCAAGGTTTGGACAGGTTTTCTAGCATCCTCTTATAACTTAATAGGGTTTCCTGAGCTCAAAATTCCTCAGTCATGATGCACAACACTGTGTATACAGCATCCTTCTAGTTCTATGTGCTTATTGTCCCCTTGGGATTTGGTGGACTATTGCACCTGCCATGAAATTGAAGCTCAGAATGCCTGCTGTGCTGTAAGTAATGAAGTCTTTTGTCTCTGACCTAGGAGTCTCGTGTCTTCTACCAGCATTATAAAACTGGAGGCAGGTTAACTTGTTAGCATTCAAGTAGCATAAACACCCCAGGCACTTTACAGGTCTTCACACAGGTCTGAGAGCAACAGACATATAGGACTACAGGGAGTAGCATTGGTAAGCAGCAACAAAAAATTAAAGAGTCTTTTTTACTCTACAAATCCCCTCCAGTTTTGCTAATGAACTAACTTAAATCTTTAAAAGTACAAGATTATTTTGATGGGCCAAGTTATATCCTGGTATAGCTTTGTTTATATATATATATATATATATATATATATATATATTTGGTTATGTTGCCTTCTTTACTTTTAATATTATTTTCTTTTGTACTATATCTTATTTGCTGATAAGTCTAGCCTGTTTATCTGAGAGTTTAATTTTTTTTTTAAGAATCAAATTCTAATTGTATTGATTCTCAGTTTCCAATCAAGAGTGGAGAATAGTTTTCAAAACAATAGAGGAGAAAAATTTTGAAATCAGTAGAAGAGAAAAATGAGAATCAATAATATATCACAAATCTAATGGAGGGCAGAAAGGAGAAAATGAAAGTTAAAAAAATGTGCATAAAAATACAGGGAAAATAGGTGGAATGGAATAAAACAATCAGGTATATCAGTAATGACAATTAATATTCACATATTAGAAAGTATGTTACTATTAACATTTTATTAAGTTTTTGCTTTTATTTTTAAATTTTCTTCCCTAATATTTCTGTATTTTCTCTGTCAGTTTTTCATGGTGTTCCTAACTTTGTGAGTTGAGCACTTAGATTAATTCATATTCTTTCTTGTTTTCTAATATATGCTTTTCATACTATAAATTTTCCTTTAGATACCAGTTTTAGCAGCATGAATTTTCTTTATGCACTTAGTTCTATACAGTTTTAAATGCTAATTATTACATCTTGATTGACCATTAATTATAGTCTGAAAAATGTGGTCTTATAATAACAGGATCTTTTAATATCTGTTGAGACTTGCTTTGCATCCACTTTTGTTCAATTTATTTCTCAATTCTTCAACATTGTTAATAATTTTTGTTCACTTGATTTTCAGTTTTGAAAAAGAGGTCTTAAAATCTTGCAACATGGCTGTTTACTTGTCCATTTTTCCTGGAAATTCTGTCAATAGTTTTTGATAATTTTTGATGCTACTTTGGTAGATGCACATAGGCTCGTTATTTCTGTCATTTCAGATTTGTTCTTTTATCACTATTTAATGATACTAACTATACATAGTGATGAATTTTGCCTTAAAGTCTATTTAATATTGACATAACAGCTTTTTAAAAAAAATAATACATTGTTTTAGCTGTGCTCTTAAAATTAGTGTATAGCCAGATTTTTTTTTAATTTAAAAAGAATTAAAGGAAAACTCACCAGATATGTTTGCGATTTTAATAAAGTAGCCAGTGATAAAACAATCACTCGAAATTTTTATAAATAGTCCTTTCTTTTTTTTTTTTTTTTGCGGTACGCGGGCCTCTCACTATTGTGGCCTCTCCCATTGTGGAGCACAGTCTCCAGACGCGCAGGCTCAGCACCCATGGCTCACGGGCCCAGCCGCTCCGCGGCATGTGGGATCTTCCCGGACCGGGTCACGAACCCATGTCCCTTGCATCGGCAGGCGGACTCTCAACTACTGCGCCACCAGGGAAGTCCATAGTCCTTTCTTTAAATTGTCTTGAAATGACCCAGTTTGAATGCACCGTATGTTTCCTCTGGAAACCTGATTGATACAGGTACCAATACAGGTGTCAACTCAGCTAATGTGATGACATAAGGTCACAAAGCAATTAAACAGCCAAGGCAGATTTCAAGCACAAAAGAATATGTTTTCAAATCCTGTGACCCTTTGAACACATTGTCCTGCTTCCCAATGTCCAACAAATGGGAATGTATAATGTAGGCAGCCAGACAAATACAGTCTGGGAGAGACTCCGAAATATTTTAATAATAAAGTTTTTCATTCAAGGTTTTCCTAGGTCCAGGTAATGAGAATTTTGAGTGATTCCTTGGAACTTCTGCATAATGATTTCTTTTGCTCCAGAATTAGAGACATGTAGTATTCAGCAGCTTTGATGACATAGTAAAGAAAATTTAGTATGTTGGGGATTTTTTTAAAGGAATTTGGGAATTTTAAGCAAATAAATTAAAAAGGAGACAGAACTCCATTAGCACTGATCAACAATGTGAAAGAAAAATCAATTACCCCAGACTTAGTAGAAGGTGGGAGGTTGGGGCCATCCACCCCTCCTTTTTTGCATCCTGAATGACATGACATATTAAGCTAAGACAGACAGGCTTATGATTAGGAATGGATGGGAAACAGCTTCTGGGAATAACTGGAGGCTACAGAAAGCATGGTATCAGTGCTCCCTACACGTGTAGGCACACATGTACACACACTGACATACACCAAAGATTCTGGACATACGTAGCTGAGACACAGTTAAAAGAAAATGAGGGAGCCAGGACAGTGTAGCGTTATGTTAATTGTGCTCTGATACAGAGGAAATAACTGTGTGTTAAAGAGGGTTCTTGCCCTTCAAACACTCACTGACCGAGTTTTCCCCTTGTGTTAAATTGTGACAGCATTAATAAATGACACTCAAAACTTTTTTTCCTGTAGATATATCTGTGGTTCCCTGGTGATGCTTGGGAAGCCATGACTTCCAGGGAGAAAGCCCTGATACAGAGTGTAACTGTACTGGGTTTGAATGGTCAGGCTGCCCTTTTCAAAAGCCTTACCCCAGAACCCAACTATTCCAGGGACTTCTGGAAGAAATGGCAACTGTGTTTAGTGCTAAACTGCTAAACTGACCCCAGGGAAGTGTCTCACTGCTAACGATTCATCCAAGTAAAGACCCTTTGGACTGAGTGAGTCATCTTAGGTGAGCTCTTTGCAAATCAGCCTGATGTATTTTCTCATTTGATGCCCAGGCTGTCAAACTTCACAATGGTGTCAGATAAGGTGAGCAATCTTGTAACCTGTTAATTTGCTTGAAATAATGACAGCAATAATCTGATCAGGTTTGCCTAACTGTCTCCATTTGAAGTGGACAGTGGTTTCTCCTGTTAAGATTGTGACAAATCAAGACAAGTGTGTGGTTATTATATCCAGTTATGGCACTTGGATAACTTGAGACAGCTCACTGCTGAGTGAGTAATCCCCATTTACCACCCTGTGCATCCGTTTGCTATGATTGGCATATTGGTATGGTTGAACCTTTCTCCAGGTCCCTTATTTCCTTCTGGAACTACATTAGTCCCAAATTCCTGTAGCTGAGCTCAAGTGTATTTATCAATATGTTAACCCCTCTCTGAAGATATTCCAGTAGGAGTTGTTTATAAGTTATAGAAAGCTACTTGAACTCTCTAAGATGAACAAAGATTGACATATGGGTGCTGGAGAAGGTTTATGTTTAGACTTTTTAGATAGAGTAGGATTTGGATCTTTGTTTCCTTCTAGTACACTAGGCGTTTTTCCTTCTAAATTCTTTACACATATCATACAGTCCTCCTTGATATCAAAACCTGAGTCAAGAGGAAAATTTGAGAATATTAAAACATTAAAATCAGTTCAGGGGCTTCCCTGGTGGCGCAGTGGTTGAGAGTCCACCTGCCGATGCAGGGGACACAGGTTCGTGCCCTGGTCCGGGAAGATCCCACATGTTGCGGAGCGGCTGGGCCCGTGAGCCATGGCCGCTGAGCCTGCGCATCCGGAGCCTGCGCATCTGGAGCCTGTGCTCCGCAACGGGAGATGCTGCAACAGTGAGAGGCCCGCGTACCACAAAAAAAAAAAAAAAAAAAAAATCAGTTCAACTTAGGCAAATCTATTTTGATAACTTTTCAGATGCAAACTTGCTCAAATATCTGCTGTGTCTATTGGTGAAAATTTAGGAAATGTCATTTGAACTCTTCATGAAAGTATACTAACAAGTAATTACAAAGAAGTTGTCATGACATTTTTTTTTTCTTCCAATAGATTCTTTTCCTCTGAAATAATATGCACAATTGTTCCGACTTAATCAGGGTTAGGGTTGGAATATTTTGGCTTTACTCGAATTAAAGCCAACCTTAATAAGTTGTTTTCTGTCTATCTTTTTTCTCTTCTTATTTATTTATTTATAATGAGAAGAGACAACATATTTGATCAGAACAGGTAGAGAAAACATTGGTAAAAGAAAATTAAATCCCATTATTATAAGATAATTTTCAGAAAATCCTCGTTAAAAATAATTTCAAACAAAGCATTTTCTAAAATTTACATTTCAAATATCTGAAATTCAAATATCTGAAAAATAACAATAAAGTCTATTAAGAGAATTAGGTGATCAAAATCAAGAAAGTACATGTTGTTTTTTATGCGGAGGTGAAAAGCTGGATGCAAAACTGAAATATGCAAAAACAAAAATATGAAGGGGGATGATCTGCAAGGTCTAGAGAAGTTGGTGTGGTGTCACTGCTGAGGAAAGTTCTGGAAGCAATTATCAAAAGGGAAGCAATGATCTTAAGTGTCAAAGAAATGAGTCATGTAAGGTAAACTTCACTTACTTGATAGGTTATTCTTTATGTACCCTCTTATCTACTCTTCTCCCTTTTTACCCCACCCTACCCTCTGGCCCATTCTTCACTCTCCAAATTGAATTAGTCTTTCAGTACCTCTACCAAATCTGATCATGCCTTGACACGTTCCAATAGCTTCCTGTATTTTATGAATAAATGTTCAAACTCCTTTGCATAGGATACAAATTCTTCATGATTTGGCCATTTACCATACCTTCTTGCTGCTCCCACCACCCAAGTACCACCTCTGCCATGCATTACCTGTTGTGAAATTCACATTAATCTTTCAATACTGGTTTGGTCATCACTCCTGCAAACTCCATCTGATTGTCATCTACCCTTTCTCCACTACAAGGTAGAGTTGGCCACTCCCACCCCTTGTGAAAAATTGGAGTATACACATGACTTTATTAAGAGTCAGTACCATACAAACATATTGAGATGCAATTATTAATTTCTATTTCTGATGTCCTTCAATAGACTATGAGCTCTCTAGAGCAGAGACAATGTTACTAACCTGTTGTTATGCCAAGATAACATGTAAAGTGAGAGAGAAATATTTGTTGTGTTAAGTCATTAATATTTTAGAGTTATAATGTGGCAATTTACTCTAAAGTAATCTCTACAGGCTCAATAAATTCCCTATAAAATTCTGGCATGCGTGTTGTAAAACTTGGTAAGACTTTTCAAAAATTTATATTAAAATGTAGATGATCCAGAATAGACAAAATATGTATTGGAAGACAACAAAATTGGAGGACTCATATTTTTCAATTTTAAATGTGCTGTAAATCTATAATAATCAACATAATGAGGTTCTGAAATAAGTATATGAATATAGAAAATACAGGAGAAAATTTTAGTGACTTTGGACTTGGTGATGAACTTTTAGATAGGAAACACAGTACAATTCATGACAGAAATAAATAAATATGTTGGATTTCATTAAAAATTGTTTTAATTGAAGTATAATTGACTTACAATATTATATTATTTTAGGTGTACAACATAGTGATTTGATATTTTTATACATTACAAAATGATTACCCCATGAATTCTAGTTACCAACTATCACCATACAAAATTGTGAAAATATTATTGACTATATTCCCTATGCTGTGCATTACATCCTTTTGACATTTTATGGCTGGCAGTTTGTACTTCTTAATCCTCTCCAACAATTTCACCCATCCTTACTGCCCTCCCCTCTGGCAACCACCAGTTTATTCTCTGTATCTATGAATCTGTTTCTGTTTTGTCATGTATGTATGTTTGCTTTGTTATTTCGAATCCACATATAAGTAAAATCATATAGTATGGAAACACAAAAGACCATGAATAGCAAAAGAAATTTTGAGAAAAAAAATGGAGCTAGAGGAATCAGGCTCCCTGACTTCAGACTATAGTACAAAGCTACTGTAATCAAAACAGAATGATAGTGGCACAAAAACAGAAATCATAGATCAATGGACCAGGATAGAAAGTCCAGAGATAAACCCATGAACTATGGTAATGGTCACCTAATCTATGACAAAGGAGGCAAGAATATACAGTGGAGAAAAGATAGTTTCTTCAAAAAGTTACCACTGGGAAAACTGGACAGTTACATGTAAATGAATGAAATTAGAACACTTCCTAACACCATAAACAAAAATAAACTCAAAATGGATTAAAGACCTAAATTTAAGTCCAGATACTATAAAATTCTTAGAAAACATAGGCAAAACACACATTGACATAAACTGCAGCAAGATTTTTTTTTGATCCATCCCCTAGAGAGATAAAAATAAAAACAAAAATCAACAAATGGGACCCAATTGAACTTAAAATCTTTTGCACAGCAAAGGACACAATAACTAAAACAAAAAGACAACCATCAGAATGGGAGAAATGAAGCAAGCAAAAAGGGATTAATCTCCAAAATATGAGAATAGCTCATGCAGCTCAATATCAAAAAAAAAACAAATAACCCAATCAAAAAGTGGGCAGAAGATCTAATTAGACAATTCTCCGAAAAGACATGCAGGTGGCCAAAAAGTACATGAAAACATGCTCAGCATCACTAATTACTAGAGAAATGCAAATCAAAACTATAATGAGGTATCACCTCACACTGGTCAGAATGACCATCATCAAAAAATCTACAAACAATAAATGCTGGAGAGGGTGTGAAGAAAAGGGAACCCTCCCACACTGTTCATGGCAATGTAAATTGGAGCAGCCATTATGGAGAACAATATGGAGGCTCCTTAAAATACTGAAAATAGAGTTACCATATGATCCAGCAATCCCACTCCTGTGCACATATCCAGAGAAAACCATAATTTGAAAAGATACATGTACCCGTATGTTCATTGCAGCATGATTTACAATAGCCAGGACATGGAAGCCACCTAAATGTCCATAGGTGGAGGAATGAACAAAGAATATATGGGGGCTTCCCTGGTGGTGTAATGGTTGAGAGTCCGCCTGCCGATTCAGGGGACATGGGTCCATTCCCCAGTCTGGGAAGATCCCACATGCCATGGAGCGGCTAGGCCTGTGAGCCATGGTGCATCCGGAGCCTGTGCTCCACAACGGGAGAGGCCACAACAGTGAGAGGCCCATGTCCCGCAAAAAAAAAAAAAAAAAAAATATATATATGGTGCATATATACAATGGAATATTACTCAGTCATAAAAAAGAATGAAATAAGCTATTTGCAGCAACATGAATGGACCTAGAGATTGTCATACTAAGTGAAGTAAGTCAGACAGAGAAAGAGAAATATGATATGATATTGCTTACATGTGAAATCTAAAAAAATAATGGTACAAATGAACTTATTTATGAAATAGAGTCACAGATGTAGAAAGCAAGCTATGGTTACCAAGGGGGAAAGGGGGGGGCGAGGAATAAATTGGGCAACTGGGAATGACATATACACACTACTATATATAAAATAGATAACTAATGAGAACCTACTGTATAGCACAGGGAACTCTACTCAATACTCTGTAATGACCTATATGGGAAAAGAATCTAAAAAAGAGTTTATATATATATATATATATATATATATATATATATAATTGATTCATTTTGCTGTACAGCAGAAACTGACATAATATTGTAAATCAACTATACTCCAATAAAATTAATTTTAAAAATGACACATGAGACCAGATGAACTTAATTGATATTTATAGAGCATTCTATATGAAAGCAGCAGAATACACATTCTTTTCAGTTACACATGGAACCTTCTCCAGGAAGAACACATGCTGGCCACAAAGCAATCCTCAGTAAATTTAAGAAAATTGAAATTATATCAAGCATCTTTTCTGACCACAATGTTATGAGACTGGAAATCAACAACAAGAAAAAAACTGCAAAAAACCCAAAAACGTGGAGGCTAAACAATATGCAACCAATGAATCACTGAAAAAATCAAACAGGAGATAAAAGAAAATACCTGGAGACAAATGAAAGTGAAAACATGATGATTCAAAACCTGCGGGACACAGCAAAAGCAGTTCTAAGAGGGAAGTTTATAGTGACACAATCTTACCTCAGGAAATAAGAAAAATCTCAAATAAACAACCTCACCTTACACCTAAAGCAACGAGAGAAAGAAGAACAAACAAAACCTAAAGTTAGAAGAAGGAAAGAAATCATAAAAGTCAGAAATAAATGAAATAGAGATGAAGAAAACAATAGAAAAGATAAATGAAACAGAAAGCTGGTTCTTTGAAAAGATAAATAAAATTAATGCCTTTAGCCAGACTCATTAACAAAAAATGGAAAAGTTACAATCTGTACCACAAAAACACAAAGGATCATAAGAGACTACTACAAAAAATTCTATGCCAGTAAAATGGACAACCTAGAAGAAATGGAAAACTTCTTAGAAATGTACAATCTTCCATGACTGAACCAGGAAGAAATAGAAAATATGAAGAGACCAATTACCAGTAACGAAATTGAATCAGTTCTTTGAAAACTTCCAACAAACAAAAGTCCAGACCAGATAGCTTCACAGGGGAATTCTACCAAATACTTAGAGTTAACATCTATCCTTCTAAAACTTCCAAAAAATAGCAGAAGAAGGAACACTTCTGAACACATCACCCTGATACCAAAACCAGAAAAAGATATCAAAAATAAAGAAACTTACAGGCCAATATCACTGATGAATGTAGATGCAAAAATCCTCAACAAAATATTAGCAGCCTGAATGAAACAATACATTACAAGGATCATAAACCATGACCCAGTGGGATTAATACCAGTGGCACAAGTATTTTTCAATATTCACAAATCCATCAATGTGCTACATCACATTAACAAATTGAAGACTAAAAGCCATATGATCATCTCAATAGATATAAAAAAAGCTTTTGACAAATGTAGCTTATTTATTATACAGTAGAGTATCTATTTTGGTTACATCAGTTTTGAGATATAATTCACATAACCTCTTAACTTGTACAATTCAGTGTTTTTCAGCATATTCATAGTTACTGATCGCTACCAAGATCATTTATAGAATACATTCATCACCTCAAAACATAAACCTCATACACTTTATTTTAGTTTTTTCAACACCTTTATTGGAGTATAATTGCTTTACAATGTTGTGTTAGTTTCTGCTTTATAACAAAGTGAATCAGTCATACATATACATATATCCCCATATCTCTTCCCTCTTGCATCTCCCTCCCTCCCACCCTCCCTATCCCACCCCTCTAGGTGGTCACAAAGCACTGAGCTGATCTCCCTGTGCTATGCAGCTGCTTCCCACTAGCTATCTATTTTACATTTGGTAGTGTATATATGTACATGCCACTCTCTCACTTTGTCCCAGCTTGCCCTTATCCTTCCCCGTGTCCTCAAGTCCACTCACTGGTAAGTCTGCGCCTTTATTCCCATCTTGCCCCTAGGTTGTTCATGACAATTTTTTTGTTTGTTTTTTTAGATTCTATATATATTTGTTAGCATATGGTATTTGTTTTTCTCTTTCTGACTTACTTGACTCTGTATGACAGAATCTAGATCTATCCACCTCACTACAAATAACTCCATTTCATTTCTTTTTATGGCTGAGTCATATTCCATTGTATACATGGGCCACATCTTCTTTATCCATTCATGTATCAATGGACACTTAGGTTGCTTCCATGTCCTGGCTATTGTAAATAGAGCTGCAATGAACATTGCGGTACATGACTCTTTTTGAATTACGGTTTTCTCAGGGTATATGCTCAGTAGCGAGATTGCTGGGTCGTATGGTAGTTCTATTTTTAGTTTTCTAAGAAACCTCCATACTGTTCTCCATAGAGGCTGTATCAATTTACATTCCCACCAACAGTGCAAGAGGGTTCCATTTTCTCCACAGTCTCTCCAGCATTTATTGTTTGTAGATTTTTTGGTGATGGCCATTCTGACTGGTATGAGACGATATCTCATTGTAGTTTTGATTTGCATTTCTCTAATGAGTAATGATGTTGAGCATTCTTTCATGTGTTTGTTGGCAATCTGTATATCTTCTTTGGAGAAATGTCTATTTAGGTCTTCTGCCCATTTTTGGATTGGGTTGTTTGTTTTTCTGATATTGAACTGTATAAGCTGCTTGTAAATTTTGGAGATTAATCCTTTGTCAGTTGCTTCATTTACAAATATTTTCTCCCATTCTGAGGGTTGGCATTTCGTCTTGTTTATGGTTTCCTTTGCTGTGCCAAAGCTTTAAAGTTTTCTTAGGTCCCATTTGTTTATTTTTGTTTTTATTTCCATTTCTCTAGGAGGTGGGTCAAAAAGAATATTGCTGTGATTTATGTCATAGAGTGTTCTGCCTATGTTTTCCTCTAAGAGTTTGATAGTGTCTGGCCTTACATTTAGGTCTTTAATCTATTTTGAGATTGTTTTTGTGTATGGTGTTAGGAAGTGTTCTAATTTCATTCTTTTACATGTAGCTGTCCAGTTTACCCAGCACCATTTATTGAGGAGGCTGTCTTTTCTCCATTGTATATTCTTACCTCCTTTATCAAAGATAAGGTGACCATATGTGCATGGGTTTATCTCTGGGTTTTCTATCTTGTTCCATTGATCTATATTTCTGTTTTTGTGCCAATACCATACTGTCTTGCTTACTGTAGCTCTGTAGTACAGTCTGAAGTCAGGGAGCCTCATACTTTCACCTCCATTTTTCTTTCTCAATATTGTTTTAGCTATTCAAGGTCTTTTGTGTTTCCATACAAACTGTGAAATTTTTGTTCTAGTTCTGTGAAAAAGGCCAGTGGTAGTTTAATAGGAATTGCATTGAATCTGTAGATTGCTTTGAGTAATAGAGTCATTTTCTCAATCTTGGTGCTTCCAATCCAAGAACATGGTATATCTCTCCATCTATTTGTACCATCTTTAATTTCTTTCTTCAGTGTCTTATAGTTTTCTGCATGCAAGTCTTTTGTCTCTCTAGGTAGGTTTATTCCTAGGTATTTTATTCTTTTTGTTGTAATGGTAAATGTGAGTGTTTCCTTAATTTCACTTTCAGATTTTTCATCATTAGTGTATAGGAATGTAAGAGATTTCTATGCATTAATTTTGTATCCCACTACTTCACCAAATTCATCAATTACCTCTAGTAGTTTTCTGGTAGCATCTTTAGGATTCTTTATGAATAGTATCACTTCATCTACAAACAGTGAGAGCTTTACTTCTTCTTTTCCAATTTGGATTCCTTCTTTTTCTTTTTCTTCTCTGATTGCTGTGGCTAAAGCTTCCAAAACTATGCTGAATAATATTAGTGATACTGGGCAACCTTGTCTTGTTCTTGATCATAGTGGAAATGGTTTCAGTTTTTCACCATTGAGGACGATGTTGGCTGTGGGTTTGTCATATATGGCCTTTATTATGTTGAAGTAAGTTCCCTCTATGTCTGCTTTCTGGAGGGTATTTATCATAAATGGGTGTTGAATTTTGTTGAAAGATTTCTCTGCATCTATTGAGATGATCATATGGTTGTTCTCCTTCAATTTGTTAATATGGTGTATCACGTTTATTGATTTGCGTATACTGAAGAATCCTTGCAACCCTGAGATAAAACCCACTTGATCATGGTGTATGATCCTTTTAGTGTGATGTTGGATTCTGTTTGCTAGTATTTTGTTGAGGATTTTTGCATCTATGTTCATCAGTAACATTGGCCTGTAGTTTTCTTTCTTTGTGACATCTTTGTCTGGTTTTGGTATCAGGGTGACGGTGACCTCATAGAATGAGTTTGGAAGTGTTCCTCCCTCTGCTGTATTTTACAAGAGTTTGATAATGATACGTGTTAGCTCTTCTCTAAATGTTTGATAGAATTAGACTGTGAAGCCATCTGTGTTTTGTTTGTTGGAAGATTTTTAATCACAATTTCAATTTCAGTGCTTGTGATTGGTCTGTTCATATTTTCTATTTCTTCCTTGTTCAGTCTCAGGACGTTATGCATTTCTAAGAATTTGTCCATTTCTTCCAGGTTGTCCATTTTATTGACATAGAGTTGCTTGCAGTAATCTCTCATGATCCTTTGTATTTCTGCAGTGTCAGTTGTTACTTCTCCATTTTTATTTCTAATTCTGTTGATTTGAGTCTTCTCCCTTTTTTTCTTGATGAGTCTGGCTAATGGATTATCAATTTTGTTTATCTTCTCAAAGAACCAGCTTTTAGTTTTATTGATCTTTGCTATTGTTTCCTTCATTTCTATTTCATTTATTTCTGATCTGATATTTATGATCTTTCCTTCTGCTAACTTTGGGTTTTTTCTTCTTCTTTCTCAATTGCTTTAGGTGTAAGGTTAGGTTGTTTATTTGATATGTCTGTTGTTTCTTGAGGTAGGATTGTATTGCTATAAACTTCCCACTTAGAACTGCTTTTGCTGCATCCCATAGGTTTTTGGTTATCGTGTTGTCATTGTCATTTGTTTCTAGGTATTTTTTTTTATTTCCTCCTTGATTTCTTCAGTGATGCCTTGGTTATTAAGTGGGATTGTTTAGCCTCCATGTGTTTGTATTTTTTAACAGATTTTTTTTCCTGTAATTGATATCTAGTCTCATAATGTTGTGGTCAGAAAAGATACTTGATATGATTTCAATTTTCTTAAATTTACCAAGGCTTGATTTCTGACCCAAGATATGATCTATCCTGGAGAATGTTCAATGAGCACTTGAGAAGAAAAAATGTTCTGTTGTTTTTGGATGGAATGTCCTATAAATATCAATTAAGTCTGTCTTATTTAATGTGTCATTTAAAGCTTCTGTTTCCTTATTTATTTTCATTTTAGATAATCTGTCCTTTGGTGAAAGTGGGGTGTTAATGTCCCCTACTGTGATTGTGTTACTGTTGATTTCCCCTTTTATGGCTGTTAGTATTTGCCTTATGTATTGAGGTTCTCCTATGTTGAGTGCATAAATATTTACAATTTTTATATCTTCTTCTTGGATTGATCCCTTGATAATTATGTAGTGTCCTTCTTTGTCTCTTGTAATAATCTTTATTTTAAAGTTTATTTTTTCTGATATGAGAATTGCTACTCCAGCTTTCTATTGATTTGCAGTTCACATGGAATATCTTTTTCCATCCCCTCACTTTCATTCTGTTTATGTCCCTAGGTCTGAAGTGGGTCTCTTGTAGATAGTATGTATATGGGTTGTGTTTTTGTATCCATTCAGCCAATCTGTGTCTTTTGGTTGGAGCATTTAATCCATTTATATTTAAGGTAATTATTGATATGTATGTTCCTATTAGCATTTTCTTAATTGTTTTGTGTTCATTATTGTTTTCCTTCTCTTGTGTTTCCTGCCTAGAGAATTTCCTTTAGCATTTGTTATAAAGCTGGTTTGGTGGTGCTGAATTCTCTTAGCTTTTTCTTGTCTGTAAAGACTTTAATTTCTCCATCAAATCTGAATGAGATCCTTGCTGGGTAGAGTAAGCTTGGTTGTAGGTTTTTCTCCTTCATCACTTTAAATATGTGTTGTCACTCTCTCCTGGCTTGCAGAGTTTCTGCTGAAAGATCAGCTGTTAACCTTATGGGGATTCCCTTGTATGTTATTTGTTGTTTTTCGCTTGTTGCTTTTAATATTTTTTCTTTGTATTTAATTTTTGATAGTTTGATTATATGTGTCTTGGCGTGTTTCTTCTTGCATTTATCGTGTATGGGACTCTCTGTTCTTCTTGGACTTGATTATTATTTCCTTTCCCATATTAGGGAAGTTTTAAACTATAATCCCTTCAAATATTTTCTCAGTCCCTTTCTTTTTTTCTTCTTCTTCTGGGACCCTTATAATTCGAATGTGGTGCATTTAATGTTGTCCCTGAGGTCTATGAGACTACCCTCAATTTTTTTCATTCTTTTTTCTTTATTCTGCTCTGCAGTTGTAGTTTCCACTATTTTATCTTCCAGGTCACTTATCCGTTCTTCTGCCTCAGTTATTCTGCTATTGATCCCTTCTAGAGAATTTTTAATTTCATTTATTGTGTTGTTCATCATAGTTTGTTTGCACTTTTGCTCTTCTAGGTCCTCATTAAACCTTTCTTGTATTTTCTCTATTCTATTTCCAAGATTTTGGATCATCTTTACTATCATTATTCTGAATTCTTTTTCAGGTAGACCTCCTATTTCCTCTCCATTTGTTAGGTCTGATGCATTCTTACCTTGCTCCTTCATCTGCTGTGTGTTTCCTTGTCATCTCATTTTGCTTAACTTACTGTGTTTGGGGTCTCCTTTTCACAGGCTGCAGGTTCGTAGTTCCCATTGTTTTTGGCGTCTGCCTCCAGTGCCTAAAGTTTGTTCAGTGGGTTGTGTACGCTTCCTGGTGGAGAGGAGTAGTTCCTGGGTTCTGGTGGATGAGGCTGTATCTTTTCTTTCTGGTGGGCATGTCCAGGTCTGGTGGTGTGTTTTGGGGTGTCTGTGACCTTGTTTTGATTTTAGGCAGCCTCTTTGCTAATGGGTGGGGCTGTGTTTCTGTCTTGTGAGTTGTTTGGCATAGGGTGTCCTGCACTGTAGCTTCCTGGTTGAGTCGAGCTGGGTCTTGGTGTTGAGATGGAGACGTCTGGGAGATTTTCACCATTTGATATTACATGGAGCTGGGATGTCTCTGGTGGACCAATGTCCTGAACTTCACTCTCCCACCTCATATCACAGCCCTGACACCTGGCTGGAGCACCAAGAGCCTGTCATCCACACAGCTCAGAATAAAAGGGAGAAGAAAAATGAAATAAATAAATAAATAAATAAATAAAATGAAATAAAATAAAAGTTATTAGAATCAGAAGTAATTATTAAAAAACTTTTAAAAGTAATTTAAAAAAATGAAAGAAAAAAGAGCAGCCAAACTGAAAAACAAATCCACCAATGATAACCAGCACTAAAAACTATACTAAAAAAAAAAAAACAAAAACGCACAGACAGAACCCTAAGACAAGTGGTAAAAGCATAGCTGTACAGACAAAATCGTACAAATAAGCATACATACACACACTCACAAAAAGAGAAAAAAAACATATATCGTTGCTTCCAAAGTACACCTCCAGTATTAGGGATGATCTATTGTCTATTCAGGTATTCCACAGATGCAGGGTACATCAAGTTGATTGTGGAGCTTTAATACACTGCTCCTGAGGCTGCTGGGAGAGATTTCCCTTTCTCTTCTTTGTTGGCACAACTCCTGGGG
Source organism: Orcinus orca (assembly GCF_937001465.1). Lineage (NCBI taxonomy): Eukaryota > Metazoa > Chordata > Mammalia > Artiodactyla > Delphinidae > Orcinus > Orcinus orca. The sequence continues at coordinate 72,548,317 of NC_064560.1, forward strand.
CTCAGCTTTGTGTTTGGCCCCTCCTCTGCATGTAGGTTGCCTGAGGTCGTCTGTTCTTCGCTCAGATAGGACTGGGTTAAAGAAGCAGCTGATTTGGGGGCTCTGGCTCACTCAGGCTGGGGGGAGGGATGGGTTCAGAGTGCAGGACAAGCCTTCAGTGGCAGAGGCCGGTGTGACGTTGCACTAACCTGAGGCTCGCCATGTGTTCTCCCGGGGAAGTTGTTCCTGAATCATGGGACCCTGGCAGTGGTGGACTGCACAGGGTCCCGGGAGGGGAGGTGTGGATAGTGACCTGTGCTTGCACACAGGCTTCTTGGTGGCTGCAGCAGCAGCCTTGGCATCTCATGCCCATTTCTGTGGTCCACACTGATAGCCGTGGCTTGCGCCTGTCTCTGGAGGTCCTTTATGTGGTGCTCTTAATCTTCTCTCCTCTCTTGACTCTTCGGTAGCTCCAGACTTTTTCCTGGACTCCCTCCTGGCTAGCTGTGGTGCACTAGCCCCCTTCAGGCTGTGTTCACGCAGCCAACCTCAGTCTTCTCCCTGGGATCCATCCGAAGCCGGAGCCTCAGCTCCCAGCCCCAACCCCTCCCGGCGGGTGAGCAGACAAGCCTCTCGGGCTGGTGAGTGCCGGTTGGCACCGATCCTCTGTGCGGCAATCTCTCTGCTTTGCCCTCTGCACCCCTGTTGCTGCACTCTCCTCCGTGGCTCTGAAGCTTCCCCCCTCCACCATCCACAGTCTCTGCCTGCAAAGGGCCTTCGTAGTGTGTGGAAAACTTTCCTCCTTCACAGCTCCCTCCCGCTGGTGCAGATCCCTTCCCTATTCTTTTGTCTCTGTTTTTTCTTTTTTCTTTTGCCCTACCCAGGTACGTGGGGAGTTTCTTACCTTTTGGGTGGTCTGAGGTCTTCTGCCAACGTTCAGTAGGTGTTCTGTAGGAGTTGTTCCACACGTAGTTATATTTCTGATGTATTTGTGGGGAGGAAGGTGATCTCCATGTCTTACTCTTCTGCCGTCTTGAAGCTACCCCCTCATACACTTTAACTATCACCTCACTGCCAGTCACCCATACCCCAAGCCCTAGGCAAGCAGTATTCTACTTTCTGTCTCTATAAATTTGCCTATATTATATGTTGTTGGATTTGATTTGCTAGTATTGTTTTGAGCACTCCAGCATCTATATTTATAATAGATAACTATTCTGTAGATTTATTTTTTTATTATATCTTCATCTGTTTTGATATCTGGGTAATATTGGCCTTATAAAATGAATTTGGAAGGGTTCCCTAACTTCTATTTTTTTTGATAGTTTTTGAAGGAAGAGTATTAATTTTTTACATGTTTGATAAAATTCACCAGGGAAACCATATCAGCTTGGACTTTTTGTTGTTGTTGTTGGTAGTTATTCATTAGTAATTAAAACACTTCACTTGTTAAATGACTATTCAGATTCTCTATTTTTTCTGGATTCAGCTTTGCTTATTTTTGTTTTTCCAGGAATTTGTACATTTCTTCTAAGTTATCTTATGTATTGTCATACAGTTTTTCATATTCCTTTTAAATTTAGTAGAATCAGTAGGAATATATGCTCTTTTATTTCTGTTTCCTTTCATTGAGTCTTCTCTCTTATTTTCTTTGTCAATCTAATGAAAGTTTTGCCATTTTGTTGATCTCTTCAAATAACCAATTTTTGGTTTTGTTGATTTTTTTTTTTTTTTTTTTTTTGGTACGCAGGCCTCTCACTGCTGTGGCCTCTCCCATTGCAGAGCACAGGCTCCGGACATGCAGGCTCAGCAGCCATGGTTCACAGGCCCAGCCGCTCTGCGGCATGTGGGATCTTCTCGGACTGGGGCATGAAGCCGTGTCCCCTGCATTGGCAGGTGGACTCTCAACCAGTGCACCACCAGGGAAGCCCTACAAGGATAGTTTTTGAGGTCTGTATTTGAAATTGTTTTGGTCTCTTTCCCTGTTTTTTTTTTTTTTTTTTTTCCTGGAAAATTAGTCATAAAATAGTGTAGCTTATATTTCTAAGGAATCTACCAGTTTCCTTTTAATTACTTTTCACCATACTTTTCATTGTTTTGAAAATTTGCTTGGGTTTAATCCCCCACACTCCGTTTCAATTGAGTCAGTTCCTTGGGAAGAGATTCAGAGCTCTCTGTTTTATGGACTGCCTCTACCCTGAGGCAAAATGTCTGTTAAGGCCCTGGAGTTGGGGATGGGGACAAAGATATACTTCTCTCTGAGAGATATCCATTATCAAGTAAGCATTCCACTGGGGATGGAGGGTTATAGACTAGGTTGTAACCTCTGGTCTTCTCCACTTGCTTCTTATAAAACAGGGCAAACAAACTGAAGTATAGGTTATCTGGGCCCCAGTATTCTTAATTTGCTTCACTCAAGATAGAGCCTCTCTCCCACAAGTAGGAACTGGACATAAGAACTGACTCTTGACTGTGTTTCCCTAGAACATAGTCTCTGCAACAGCTAACTGAAGCATGATTGGAAATGTTGATGCCTTGCCTCTCCTGGAAAGATACCATAGCCCTTTGACTGACAGCTGTTGAAGAGGAATCATTGTATGCTAGGTTGCACCTGTCTGGAGTAGAGTTTCCATAACACTGAGCTGGGATGGAAGATGGAGGGAATGGGCCATGGTTCAAATGCCACAGACTCACTGTTTTTACTTTAGTTTTAGTAGGTTTTCTCAATTAAATATTTCTTCATTGGCTGTATGTCCTTAGGACCATTTTCAGAGATTTTAAATTGTCATTTTTAAAATTGTCACACTTACAATTTTTACCAGTTTTATTTGGGAGCTATTCTGCATTACTCTTCAGGGTGCTATAACAGAAGTTCATCTGTTAGGGCTTTCTAAGATTGGTTTCCTAAGCTATCTTGGCGATCTCGTGGGAGAGAGAAGGTTCTTACACTGATTTTTACTGCAGAAGATAAAACACAGACTAGGACTTCAGCTGAGCCCGTGTATGGGCTTCAGCAGCTGTTTGTTTTAGGGAAGTTGGAAGTGAGAGGAGAGGAGATCATGTTCATGTTACCATGTTTCAGAATCCTGCTTCCCTTTTTTTTCTGAAATAGCTTCACTGAGCAGAAGAACAAAACACCCAACAATTTATTAATGTGAGCAAACTTTTCCAAAACTATTCATTTTGCTCTATTAAAATTGGCACCATGGTAAGGAATAAAATCCAACTCATCTTCAGACCCTATGTCTAGTTCTATGAGAATCTTTTGTGGTGCACATATTTTGCATGAATAATTTCATGGCTCTTTCTCTTTGACCTTTGGCTATATTAAACAAAACAATCACAAGGTTTATAAATGAGAAACATAAGAAATATATAATAATTGAAATTTAAAATACATAACATAATCTTTCAGAATAAAAATGAAAGTTTTGCTAATTTGATATCAAAGTGTATCGATTAAATGCATTTTATATCCAGAAATACAGGAAAATTGAATTAATATGTCTGAAATGAAGATATTCATAGGAATGAACTCTAGATCATACACATTAATGCATCTTAGAGAATTCTTCAATACATTTAGTAATTGGATCTCATTGTTAGCAAAAATTTTAAATGATATTTTCCATAATTTTTTGTAAAAACATTTATATTTGCCACTTGAAGCATTCTTCATTGTCTTTTTCTATGCAGATGAATTTAAAATAATTATTGTGTACTCAGTTTTGTTCATCATCAGTTTCTTAATGATTGATGCTGATGATGTTTTTTCTTTCTGTCAGAAGTGTGGATTTTGTCAAGGACCTAAGGTGAATACTGAGACTATACAGATGTGCACTGGTAACATATGTGACTAAATGAATAAAACTTTTAAATGAAATTTTATTACTCTCTGGGCTATTTTCTTACTCTCTCGGCTAATGTTTAAAATGCCTTATATATTTTGGTATTCCCAGGGACTGGATCATAGTAGGCACTCAATAAACATCAAAACACACATTAATTGACCACTTCATAATTTATAACATGGCTCTACAGTTTTAACTTATTTATATAATTGATATCACTTATAAAACAAATGCATTATCATGAAAGAACCTTTGGAAATACAAATATTTAGTGTATATATATATGTGTGTGTGTGTGTGTGTATATATATATATATATATATATATATATATATATAAAATAAAGCAGATGTTACCCAAGTTTACACAATCCAAAATTGAGCAGTGATTGATATAATATGAACATGTATACTTCTATGTACATATTTCTTTTTTATGTCTAAAATTTTAAAAATAGACATAAAATAATTTATTATGACTATATCACAACTAACAATCATTTCTCTATTGTGGGCTATTTAGGTAGTTTTTAGTTTTTCTCTATAATGAAGTAGTTTTCTCTATAAAAAAGTAGTTTATAGATTTCTCTATAGCAAAGAGTGCTGAGATAAACATTTTTTAGATATCTTTATATCTTGAACATTTTTTGATGAAAAAATCCTAGAAGTGGGATAATAATGTCATAGTATAAAACTTCTTTAGAGCTCTTGAGGGATATTGTCAAATTGCTATGGCTCTTGGATAAATTCAGGATAGTGTTATTTGGTTCTGGTTGTTTCAAAGAAGATCATTTGAACCAGAAGTTTGAAATTTAGTAATGTGGACTTCAGTCTTTCTAAAAATGGAGATTTAAAAAATTAGAGTCACCTCAAAACACAATGGTCTTCTTCAAGATGTCTGAATTTCATTACTCTCTTATCTGCATGCTTTATATTAACCCTGGTGAGTCTACCCTCCTGTTGTCCCCTCCCACTCCTGTACAACACCTAACCTCCAGACCCCCACTTGGTGCATGATAAGAGCTATTGCTGCTGCTGTCACTAACAATGATGTCTATGGAGGGTTTGCTGTGTTAAGGCATCACGGTAAGAACTTCTTCTTCCCACATCTTTGTTCTACTTCTCAAAACTCTATTTTGAACATATTCTTTTTCCTCTCTCTGAGAATCAATCTATCTGCCTCATGCCAAACATGGCAGTGCCCAGGGCTAGAGTCTCCATAAACTATGAGTGTTATTGGTCTCTCTGATCTCCACTGTTGGGTAATCAACTTCTTCCTCACACTTTATCCCATTAATGGCATCCAAAAATCCAGTAGATCTAACCTATATCTCTGCTCTGTGCTTTCTGCTGTCTGAAAAATCCTGAGTTATTATTGCCCTTGTGAGGACATGGTGGGTATATATCATGATCCTTCTGAACCATTATTCAGTTGTATGTATTTGTTTTGTTCTGTCTATTAATATATATGGACAAGGTATGTGTTTAAATAAGTTTCTGTTGAGAACCTGTTTCATTCTTGTGAGAGAACAGAGCAGCTTAATGGAATCTTCAAAGGGAAAGTGGGTTTCTCACAGAAGGCAAAGGACTATCCAGTACTTCTGACAAGAACAGAAGACAAAAAAAAAGAATCAGTGAAGGTATATTGGGGACATTTCTGATATGAATGTAAATACAGTATTTCAATTTGGGGATAATTCATGTGTAAATATTTTATATTGAAATTTGTTTTGATTGAGAGTGTTAGAGAAGAGAGAGGGAGAGAGAGAATGACAGAGAGAAAGAAAATGCTTACGTGTGCTAAGAATGAGAGAGAGAGTATTTAAAATATTATAAAAACTACAAAAGTATCAGATATCAGAGTTAGGATGACTTACATCTCAATGCTGACTTTAACAGAAATAGAGTGTAATTAACCTACACAAATTAACTCTTGTAGACATAATTAACTCTCTGGGAATTATCCAAATTCTGTCAGGAGGTGATGGGGAAACTCAATATGAGAGTTTTATGGCATCTAAAAACCAGAAGAGAATCTTGCTCATCTGAGATTAATGTGAAAACTAGGACCAGGTGGAAATGTTACTCAGACCCTGGGGTCAGGAATAAGACAATTCAATGGGATTCCACTTTCTCCACAAGGCAGACTCCTGAGAGTAGCTCAGCTTTGGCCAAAGGTAGAAAAGCCAGAGTGAGAGAAGTGACAGGAACCCCTGATTGGGGGATACTGAGACAAAGCCTGTTTATGAAGAAAATACATCTTGAAAGTAATAGGCATAAGCAATTGTGAAAATATTTAGATGAAATCATAAATTGTTAGAGTTGGAAATATTTATAGTTAGGATTGAGTTTTCCAGGTGAGGTAGATATGTCCAAGAGTTGTTAAGTGACAAGTCCAAAGTGACACAGCAAGTGTCAAAGAATCAAAGAGGGATCTCAGGTTTCTTGAAAGTTCTTCACCCTGATGTTCTAGTGTCATCTCTAATCTCTGTTAGGATAGTCATTGTCAATCAGGGAATAACAGATCCTCAGTCTGCCAGGTCATCCACATCTGTGCCCAATCTTCATTGCTGTGCCAACGATGTCCAGGGTAAGTTGTATTCACTTTCTGTGGCTGTTGTAACAACTGATGACAAACTGGATGGCTTAAGAAAGCAGAGATTCATTCTCTCACCGTTCTGGAGTCCAGAAGTCCAAAATCAGTATCACTGAGCTGAAATCAAGGTGTTGGCAAGGTTGGTTGTACTCCTTCTCAAGGCTCTAGGGAATAAACCTTGCATGTCCTAAATTCTGGTGGCTTCTGTATTCTTTGGCTTGTGGCCACATCACTCAAATCTCTGCCCCTGTCTTCTCATTGCATCATCCTTTGTGTGTGTTCAAATGTACCTCCGTCTTTCTCTTATAAGGATACTTGAGATTGCATTTAGGCCTAACCTGATAACCCAGAATAATCTTCCCAAGTCAAGGTCTCATTCACATCTGCTTTGTCTTTCCCTTTCAAAATAACATTATAGATATTAGGTCCTAATATCTTTGGGGGGCTTTATTCAGGCTGTTACATAAGTTCTCATTGTATTCTGGACTTAGGCAAAACATGGAATGGCCACACTCTATTTGAAAAGTATAATAGCTTTTGCTGCCTGAAAATTATATGAATAACGGGGAGGAGATTTGGGAGTCACATTTTTTATAGATAGTATTATATCCATGAGTGACTGCTTGTCCCTAGAGAATGAGTGTAGATAGAAAGGAAACAAACACAAAGCTGAGACCTGGTGCTCTTTAAGCTTAGGAGTCAAGGAGCTGAGTAGGATTTTGAGAAGAGTGTTCAGGTGAAGCCAGCAGACTTGGAGGAGAGCAGAAAAAAGGAGAGACAAACTATGCCAAATCTGCAATCAACTACATGGATACTAAAATCACCAAAGATATAGCATGAGTAGTATTAATGCAGCAGACAATGAATGAGCAGCGGGTAAAACCTTTGAGGAACTGGAAGAATCCCGAGGAAGAAGGAGCTATCATAAAAAAATTCTCACTTTTTCTCACTAAACATTTATTCAATATGTGACATTAGTAAACATTTTTTGTTAACACTCATTCAGACTTTGTCTCTCTTCTAGTTGTTTCTGTGACAAGATCAAAATATTAAAAGAGGACTGGTTGCTCTTCTCTTTGAAAAACATGATTAAGAAAATGAAAAGACAAATCACAGATCATGGGGAAGTATTTGCAAAGCATACATCTTTAAAAGTCTTATATTCAGATTTTATAGACAACATGTACAACCCAATAAAAGAGACAACAGTGCAATAAAAATAGGACAAAAGGACAAGCACATCACAAAGTGCTCATGAAAACTAAAACCATATCACAATATATCTACTAAAATGGTGAGAGTAAAGGAAATGGACAATACAAAGTGATGATGAAGACGTGGAGGAATTGGAATACCTTACGTTGCTGATAAGAAGGAAAAATACTGCAGATACTTTGGAAAATAGTTTGACAGATTCTTATAAAATTAAACACTCATTTATATGACCCAGCAATTCCACTCTTAGATGTTACCTAGTAAAAGCATATATATACACAAAGATCTATATGCAGAAGCTTATAGTAGCTTATTAATAATAACCCCAAACTAGAGATAATTGCACTATCCATCAACTAGTACATGAACATAAAATTGTGGTACATTCATAAATTGGAATACTACTTAGCAATAAGAGGGAACAAAGTTGTGACATATGCAATAAAATGGTAAAAAGGTAAATCTCAAAAGTAATATGTGACATGAGAGAAGATCAAAGGAAAAGGCTATGTATTGTATTATTTCATTTACATGATGTATGATTGAATTGTGTTCCCCAAAATCATGTATTGAAGTCCTAAGCCCCAGTACCTCTGATGTGACCATATTTGGAGATAAGCATTTTTACAGAGGTATTCAAGTTAAATGAGGTCACCCAGATTAGGGTGGGTCCTAATCCAATAACTAGTATACTTATTAAAAGTGGAAATCTGAGAACAGACACACATTCATAGAGGTAAGGTGATGTGAAGACACAGGGAGAAGATGGCCATCTACACACCAAGGAGAGAGGCTTGAACCAGATTCTTCTCTCATTGCCCTCAGAAGGAACCAACCCTGCTGATAGTTGATCTCAGGCTTCTAGCCTCTAGGACTTTGAGACAACAAATGCCTATTGTTTAAGCCACCCAGTTTGTGGTACTTTGTTACAGCAGCCCTAGGAAACTAATTCAGGTGACTTCTGGAAAAGGCAAAATTATAGAAACAAAAATCAGATGAATGGCTTCCAGAGAGGATAGAAGGAGGGGATTTACTACAAGGAGGCATAAAGGAACTTTTTGGATAATGAACATTTATTTATTGATGGAAGTGGTAGATATGTACATAATATACATATCTACAAAAGTTCATTAAACTCTACATCTCAAAAGGTTGAGTCTTACTCTATGTAAATTACACCTTGATAAGCCTGACTTTAGCACAGTTTGCAGCCTTTCCTTTGTTACTCTGCTGTTGGTCTCTATTGAGTTCATCATGGTGATGGGTAGAGATGAATAATTGAAGAGAGCAGGGAAAATTGCTTTACGTGGAGCATGAGAGGCATAGTAGAAAGAGAGAAAAGGATGAAGTGGAAGCAAGAGGTAGGAAAGAGGAGAGATGAGAAATGATGAGGTTAAGCAATGGAGGAGAATGGGACTTCTGAAGAGACAGAGAGACCTAAGTCACAAGGAGTAACTTTGGGGAGAGGGACCAGTAAAGAGAATTGTTAGGAAGTGTTACTGTGCTTAGTTGAATGAACCCTTTTCCATTATTATGTCCTCAAGGAAACTGTTAGTAAAAATTTACATCTTTCTCAGAGTTTTTGGAGTAGAAATAATGTTCATTGATCCCTATCACTCTTCTGAGTAGAGCCTTAAAAGTGGGACCCTCTTTTGCTTAAGCTGCTTTTTATTTATTTATTTATTTACCTACTTTCCCCACAGAGCAGGGATCAGAGCTGATGAACTGTACAGCATTTGCCTTCTCTCTCCCCTGCTCCTTGCACCTAGCACAATTTCAATTGCGACCTGATGGCTGACCATTGAATTTCAACTGAAATGCATCTACTTTTCCATTTTCTATAGTGATGGCTTAAGTTGAAAGAAAAAACATCTGGAATATATTAATCCCAATAAAATAAGCCCATAATGCCATTGAAATAATCTCTCTGTGTAAGTATTTGCATAAACATTGTATATCTACATATTAAATTGTTTACAAGCATATGTTTTATGAGGAAACAGTTCTAGACAGTCTTCCTAGTAAATAGAATTAAAATTGCATTCTTTGATTTTTCCTATACCTCAGGGTATGAGAAAGTATGTCTTTGATTCTGTACAACAATTAAAGCAAAGTTTTCCGAGTGTGCAAAGGTAAGTTTGAAGCCAACATTTTGAAGGATACATATTTCAGTGGTACCAAATTCCCATTTTGTTTTCTATTTATGGATAAAATCAGGGGCTGGAAGAATTACTCTCTGCTCAAATACTACTTATTGGGGAGAAGGATGCGTTTTATACTTTATAAAGAAAGTCCATGGGAGAATTAAATAAAAAATCATATCATCAAAGGAATAATGGCTCATCCCAGAGAATATAGTGTTCAAATATTTTAGTCCACAGATATGTTGACTTTGTTTTTTAAATGTGAAAGAACATTATGGCATGTAAGAAAGAATCCTTACCAATGTCTGTTTCTTTAGGAATTGCATCTAGGGAAGACAAGCACAGATGTCTTTATTAGGCTTTAGTCTAAATATCTTCCCTGGAGGGGACCCTGGCGGGTGAGCATTAGTGGGCTGATGCGTAATCTGTGTTTATTACTGTGCTCATCAGTGGTGGGTGACCTCACTAGGAGGTACGCGGTATTGCGATTTCTCTGATTCTTAGAATCTGTGTTGACTCTAGGAGGAAGGATGCAGGCTTCCAGAAACATACTCTCAGAATAAACAGATCATGAGCACTCTTCCACTAAACATCCCTCTTTGACAAGCAATTTCCATATCGTGAGAACAATCATAAGGTGTTTCCAGGCAGAATAAGCTGAAGTTTGGAGAATCAGTTCATTCTGATTCAACTTTTTCACTGGGTAAAACTGTTGCACCAATAACACAGAATATTTTAAGTTGTGAATTGCATTCGTGTGTTCATTTTGAAAATAAAATGAAGTGATGAAGTTTTTTTTCCTATTACTGCAATTTTACTTTTGAAAAGTGCTTGTCTGTTTTTAGCTCTGGCAGTTTCAGGTATAACTTTAAATATGTGCTTTTATAAAGTGGTGGAAATTGAGAGGTTGATTTGCTTTTCTTTGCCATAAGTACTTTGATTTCTGTGAGGGTGACCATAATGGTAGAAATCCTATTTTTTACATGAAAAGTGACTGTATATATGTATGTATATATATACACACACACACACACACACACACACACACACACACACACACACATTTGCAATAGTCCTGAATATTACCTTGAGGGTCATCATTTCAATTTCTCAATGAAAAGCAAATGCTACACAATTAAACATTTACTGTTTTTATGAAATTTCATATCAAATGAGACAGTGTCAGGTTCATTAAAGTGCATTGTTATGTAAGCACTTAAAACTAGATTAGAATCACAAACTAGAGTTCAGTATTATCTCTGTTGTGTTGGTAACAAGCACAGTCAGAGAGAAAAAGGAGTACCTAATTGTTGGATTTTCTTTCAATCTGACTGTATTGCCATTTCCCCTACATTCATTTGGGAAATTAAAAAGAGAAAACTCTTTTTAAAACCTTTTTTTGAAAGAGAATCCATTACAAACTCAGTGACTCTATGAAATGTACTAGCAGGTTACTAAATTGTTAATGTACTCATGTGGAGGGACGGCAGAGAGAGAGAGAGAGAGAGCAAGCAATGGTGAGTAACAAACTGACCCAATTACAATCATATAGCTCTATCAAGCCCACCTCAATAAATGAGGTATACAATTTCTCCTCTGTAATTTCAAAGTCCAAAAAGCTCCAAAACAAAAAGTTTTTTTCTCCATAATTTATCTGTTGACAGAACATGATGTGTACTGCCCTAAGGCCACTGCAATCTCTATTTCTCCAACTTACTGTGACTGGCCATGTATTTTAATCAGAAATATTGCATTAGAATAATGGTAGAGAAGTGGGGGTTGCCCCAGACCTCACTGAGGCTACCATGTAATGTCCTTTTCCAAAATCTGAATTCGGAAACACACCTGGCTCTGAGAGTTTCAGATAAACATTTATGGACCTTTATTTCAGGAATTTCTCTCTTCAGTCACTGAACTGACCTGTCAAGTCCTTGGCCTACACACAGCACAGGGAGATCAGCTCAGCGCTTTGTGACCACCTAGAGGGGTGGGATAGGGAGGGTGGGAGGGAGATGCAAGAGGGAGGAGATATGGGGATATATGGATACGTATAGCTGATTCACTTTGTTATACAGCAGAAACTAACACACCATTTTAAAGCAATTATACTCCAAAAAGATGTTAAAAAAGAAGAAAAGAGAAGAAAATTCCTTGGACTACTTTTCTGTCCCAAACCAGATCTTTTCTCCAGTGATCCAAGCTAGACTGACCATTTTCTTGACCCCATGTTACTCACTTCTAGGACTTTCTACCTCTCTATTATCCTTGTGAGATCAGTCTTCACAGACCTTCATACAATGGTAGGTGGTTATTTCCACTTTCACTGGCCTCTGAGGTGCTGGCTGTTGAGGGATCCAGTCCTTCACTTTGGGCACAGCAGATGTTGCAGCCTCATTTTTCTTAGCATGCCTTGTTCTCTCCCTGTTACTCTTATGTGAACAGAAAGATTAAAGCTACAGTGAGCTTTGTCATTTGGTAGTAAGTACTACTCCCCAAAGTCCCTTCTATTGTTCAAAAATTGTTTTATACAGTACTCTCCTCGATTATTATTGAGAAAGCACTGCTAGGTCTGATAATCTTGGGTTTTATATTTTATCTACTTGATATTCATTTATAAATAAGCCACATTTTAACTTGTGCTTATATTACCCAAAACCCTGTAAAGTGGGTGCTATTAAATCCATTTACAGATTTGGTAAATAAACATTGAGAAAATGTCTAAACCTCTACTGTTTAAAGTGTCGTCTGGGGACCAGTAACTTCACCATCACCAAGCACTTGCTAGAAGTGTAGAAACTCAGATCCCACTGCAGATCTGCTGAGTTGGAATCTGCATTTTAACGATTTTCTCTGGGTAATCTGTAAATGCACATTACAGTGTGAGAAGTTATTCATTGAGAAATCCAATGATCTGTCTTCTCCACTATAAATCTTATTGAAAAAAATCAAGGGTTAAGATATGTGTAGAGACGTAAAGATCCAGTTCTCAAATTAGAAAACAACCAGTTAAATAAAAATTTTGACAAAAATCATAAAAGTAAATAAGACTTACAAAGACACTCAGGATAAATAATTACTCTAAAACATGTTTTATTTTCCATATTCCTAATTATTTCAAGGAACACTACTACATTGACAAATGATGGAAGAAGAATAGAATGGTTCATAAAAAATCAGGCAAATATCTGGTGTGACTGCCTGTGGACTCTCGGGGTGCAGCTGGTGGCTCATTGGGTTGGTGCCCTGCTAATAAGTCCAAAGGTCAGGCTCCCTTCCAGTTGCTGTGCGCATGATGAAATAGCACAGAACAAGGGGCTTGATCCTTAAAGATTCTTCTTTCTCCAGACTATTGAAGGAGGGGGACACCATCCTATTATGATCCTAAATACTTGGGTTTTCAATCAGAAGATAAATTTTTCCAATCTGTAAGGTCCTGTAGTCACACAGAAGAAAGTGCTGTCCTCAGCTGGTAGCCTCTGCATTGCAGACGCTACCTCTAGCTCTTTGATGTTTCTCTTCCACTAGCAGCTGTGCATCTGTGACTCTGACTCCCAGCCAGCCAGCCTGCAGGCCATGAACCCAGGGACTGTGGACCAATGCTTGAACCACTGACCCTCACCTTATTTACAGTTGCTCTCCAATTGTGTAGGTGTTATTATTCTGAGAATTGGTGTACCCCCAGCCCCACACCATTACACTGGAGAAAAATGGGACTCAGGTTTAGTGCTCTAAGTAACATCAGTCTAAATGGCAGAGCTGGAATCAAAGCCCAGGTCTATGTGACAACAATTTACTTGAAAGTATCACTTCAGGTCTCACACATGAGCCACAATCAATCTTCAATCATGAAAATCTTTCTACTATAAAACAATTTCATAGTAAAATATTGTTTTAATGAAGGATTCTGTGATGTATACTCGAAGCTTTTGAGAGAGTCTCGAAAATACTTTCAATCCAAAGACATCATTTCCTAGGGGTAGAAAACTGGTGTCAGAAGGGCTGAATTCAGACCGCACATTTGGTGTGTCCCTTGTTGAATTCCATTATCATTGTTATTATTATTATTGTTATTTTAAATACCTTTAGGCATGGCAGGTCTCTCCAGCTGCCACAGGCATGACCTCTATTGTTTTATAGTTTCCTGATGAATAATTCATAAATCTATGTTATCTGATTGATCCCACCCCAGTATTTAAATTTATAACTGATGATTTCAATTTTACTAACCAAAGTACTATACTATTTATCAGATATGTTCATCCTTACAACTTCATGTGCAATATTTCCTAAAAGCAAAACAGAACAAACAAAAAAAACCAAAAGTGATTCTTCAAAAATATTATGGATATTTATTTTTTTCATTTCCTGCTCTCCAACATTTTTCCAATTCTAATGTAATCAATGTAACATTTATGTGGCTTAAGGGTTATTTGGTTAGTTGACATCCTTTAGTCTTGACACATGCTTAGATAGCTATTTTATTGTTATTGTTAACATACAATATAATGTTAGTTTTAGGTATATGACATAGTGATTCGACATTTTTATACATTATGAAATGATCACCACAGTAAGTCCAGTTACTATTTTTCACCATCAAAGTTGTCATAATATTATTGACTATATTCCCTAGGTGTACATTCCTCCTGTGTATTCCTCCCTGTGACATATTTATTTCATAGCTGCAAGTTTATACATCTCAATCCCCTTCATCTATTTCATCCATCCCCTTAGCTGCCCCCACTCTGGTAAAAACAGTGTATTCTCTGTATCTATGAGTCTGTTTCTGTTTTGTTTGTCCATTTGCTTTGTTTATTAGTTTCTGCATATAAGTGAAATCATATGATGATCAACAATTTCAAGCTGTAGCAAAGCTATCCTACATATGACCCCTTCACATCTTTTTGTTGTCCCCCTACTCCAAGATGAGACAGTGTACTTTACCTCAGCTCAGTTGAGTAGGATCTGTCCAATCCAACCAGAACATACAGGTTATGCTGCAGTAACACACAGTCCTAAAATGTCAATGGCTTGAAATAGCTAAGGTTAATTCCTCACCCAAAGTCGCAGCTGTGACACAGATGCTCTACTTGTAGGACACCCAGATTGACTGAGCATTGCCATCTTAAACTTGGTCAGTCATCATACCACAGGGAAAAGGTCTCCTGAGGGTCTTGCCCTGGCAGTGAAATGTTTGATCCAGAAATGGCATACATCACTTTGGTCACAACTCATTGGCCAGAACTTTTCACAGGACCCACCTTCTCACAAGGGTGCCAAGAGTTTCACTCCTACCATGGGCCTGGGAGGCAGAGACCTCCTCCTCTCTTTTTTAACTGTCTTACCATCCTATATTCCTTTTACTCAAGGGATTTTTCTCCCCTCAAGTTCACTGGCATTTCTTTTTGCCTATATCTAAAAAAATTTTTAAAAATCCTAGACCATTGTGGCACCAGTGAACAAAATTCTGAAATGAAAGCAATTTAACCAGAATACACTGATAGCCCACACTTCCTATTAGATAAAGGCTATTAAGGATTTG
The DNA here is from genome assembly GCF_937001465.1 of Orcinus orca. Classification (NCBI taxonomy): domain Eukaryota; kingdom Metazoa; phylum Chordata; class Mammalia; order Artiodactyla; family Delphinidae; genus Orcinus; species Orcinus orca. The sequence continues at coordinate 72,563,643 of NC_064560.1, forward strand.
CCATACCATAATAAAATCTACTATTATGATACACTTTCTTTCCTTCATTATTCAGAGACAGTGGTCTTATTTAATTACTCATATTTGTATGAAGTCAGTGTGTAGTGATTCTTTGGGGATGGTGATTGTTTCTCTGTAATCTATCTGAAAGTATCCGATACCATTCTTTATGAGTAGAAATGAAAGATATCTACCCATTTAACAAAAAAGAAAAACATCATTTAGAAACAAAAACATCTCGATTCATTTCATTTTGTATAACTGGATTTAGAGTATTTATTTTGCAGCATTTTTTTTTTTTCTGGACTCCATAGTCTTTTAGAATTTGGAACTTGGCTGTACATTGGGATTCCACCAGATTCTTTAAATGTAGGTTTCTTTCTGTTTATTTTTGTTTCTGAGTTGAGAACCCCTCCAAATTGATTGAAAAGTATCAGATGCAATAAGTCATAGCATTACTACTACAACTCCCATTTTACTCTTTCTTCCTTTACCTCAATCACATCATTTTATTAGTGAAAAAAATGTTTTGAGCCAAAAAGACATAATTCATACAAGTCATCCACCCAATGATTAGCAACTCTGGATGAAGTAAGCATATAATTTGCTAAGGTTACTCAGCTATTTTAAAAGCCTTTAAGACATTCTGGCAAGAGGCCGTATTCTCATCCTGCTCTGTTCAAAGCCAGCCTGCTTTTAGCCAGATCCAGGACAGATAACACGCACGGGAGAACATTTTAAACTCTTGATGTCAACATGATAAGCCTGCAAAATTATATGGATACAAATAATGCAGTTTTACCCAAGCCATTGACAGAAAGCGATGGTGCAGAAATTCAGAAAGCGCCCCTGGTAATACTCATGTAGCCGGGGAAGGCCTGGGCACTGGTCACTAGCTCTTGCCGGCCACTCCTCTTGTCAAGCTCACAGGGGTCTGTGAAGTCATTCCACACAGCTCACCATGGGAACCAGGGGAAAACGCTTTGCTTTAAGGACATACACAGCTGTGATGTCACAGGCACAAAGATAATAATAAAATGTGGCTAGTGTGGTGTCAACTACACCTTGGCTCTTTTGTCTTCTTTCCCTTCTCGTATAATTTTGTATCCTTGTGCGAATCGCCTCATTAGGGAAAGAGACTGAAAATTGGGGTCAGGGTATTTAAACCTGACCTGTGCAGAGGCCAGACAAGGCCGGGGCCCACCGAGGTTTCACTTCAGAGCTCCAGACCACCCCTGAGGTGACACCAATTCAAGCCTCATTTTATAAAGGCCTTATTAATTATTGTCTTTATAAGAAGGAGAAGAAGCCTTATAAAGAAATGTGTCATTCTCAGAGTAAGAGTGGGCAGACAAAAAAAGGAAGAGAGAGGGAGAGGGAGAGGGAGAGAGAAAGAAACAGAAGATCAAAAGGGAGCTTTTTTTTCCCTTTTGCTTTTCATGCCTCCAAACCTCAAAGGAGGTGGGGGAACAATCAGGCTCGGGGGTCTCGTGTGCTTTCTGGCAATTAGACTCAGCTGATGGGCTGAAAGGGATTGAATGGCAGGGTTCAAGGCCCTTCTCCCGAGCTGCAGACAACAGGCTTTTCCAAAGCAGCCGAGCAGCAGACACCATCAAAATCATTTCAAATGGAGACTTACAGAGAGGATTCATTAATTCACTGGCCTAAACAATTACGGGGACATATAATGTCTCTATAAACACTTTGATAAAGACTGTCATCTTAGACCTTCATTTTCCCTATTTTATTAGAGAGTTTTAATGACATGTTGGAAAGGCATCTTTCATTTCTCCAATTACTAAATTATAAACCTTTTTGCCTAAAATCATCCACCCCCCCAATAACTATTTCATTTTTAAACATTAGGCTGCAAAATCCAAAAAAAACCACATATATATATATATATATATATATATATATATATGTATAAATCTTCCACTATCAAATTTATAAAGCTCAGTTTTCATCTGGTTTAAGCAGAGCAAATTTGCTCTCTGGTTTGATAATTCTTTCACACTTCCTTTATAGTTCTCAGTTTCTCCTTGTTTATTTAATTTTTAACCAATATATTGAGAAAAATTTTTTGTCGACTTAGACAATGCTAGTTAATTAGAGGGGAGGTAAATGCAATAATCCAGCACTGTGTTTGTGTGTGTGTGTGTGTGTGTGTGCGTTGGGTGGGGGGCGTTAGTGATTTTTGTATTTGGGTCATCACCTAGATTTAAATGTAAAAAAAGATAAGCCTACGAGCCATTTGGCCTTAGGGACAGCTGGACATTCAGAAGCCGAAAGAAAATCAAAGTGCAGGGGCTTCAGCACGCGCAGCAAGAATGAATGATCTTGAATTTCAAGTACTCAACTTCCCAATGTAACAGGATCGAAATGATCTTGATCTGTCTGGTCACTACCCAAATGAGTGGTAATTTGCAAAAGAGCACCATTAACCGGCCTTTCAAAAGATGGGGCCAGTTTTTTAAAACCGTCTGTGAACTGAGATCAGCTTTGTACCTCCAGTTTTATTTTCTCTCCATGGGGTTTTCACCTAACTACCTGCGAGGCTTTGATTTTGAGGTGGAGCTGACCTCTTGCACAGCATCCGCCAGCAAAAAATAGCTGTTCCTCTTTGCTCGTCCACATGGAGAAAATGTTTATATGTGTGTGATCACATTGGGCTTGCTCAACAGGGCAAGGGTTAACTACTTACATACTGTCGAACCCTTTCAAGCAGGGACTGGGCACTGCTGCTTCTAGGCAAGCACATAAGCAGTTGAGGGCTTTGGCAATCACTGATGACAAAGTAATAATAAAAAGAAATATGGCCACTCTCAGAGCATCTTTCATCTATGTACAGGGGGGCACTTGTTTCACAAAAGGCTGGCACTTCATTTGACATATTTGGAAACTGAGGTAGCTGGCCTTTCTGCCTTTTCCAGAGGAGCCTAGGCTGACTAGAAACCAAACCCGAAGCACTTGACTTGTCCACCTCACTTGGGAGAGAGCAGTCATCTTGATTCACAGGAAAATGGAACCTACCTTGGCCTCTTTTCAATGGCTGGAGTGCTCTTGGGGGCCAAAAGGGAAAGACAGTAGGATGTGGTTATTCAAATAGGTACAGATTTAAGCATCACAAAGAACATCTTCCTGGACACAGAATACCCTCAATGTCTAGACAAATGCTCATCCTAAGAAACAGGGTGGTATTATAGGGTTCCCCAGGTAAGATAGGTTTTCTATATAAGCTTTGAAGGGTCTCTTTGACTTTTCTAGAGAAATACAGGAGGTTGCACCACTGCAAGGACTGCCATGGAAATACTAGTCTAGGAGTTTTGGTGTGTTTACCTGAGATTATCCTTCTACAAACACCAGATTTTCAAGTGACAGGTAAGTACTGGTGTGCATGGATTTGATGCGTAAAATTTTATTCTTGTGCAAATGGTTCATAGGTTACTTCTCTTCTCACAGTGGGTGAAAGAGGTTTCAAAGGGGGCATAGTGTATGCTGGGACTTAACGGTTGTTTCATTCTCTGCTGCAGAGGATGAGATCAACCTGGCCAGCTCTGCTGTCATTCAGTGCGAGTAGCTGAGGGGAGAATGACCAGCCTTTCTGGTCCTGGTGCCTCACAGACAGAGGGTAACTAACATTTTCCAAGGGTTATCTTTCTCATTGAATCCCCTCCCTTCCTTACAGATGAGGAAATGAGATTCAGGGAGGTGCAGTCCTTTACCCAATTTTGCAGAGTCAGTAGTGTTAGAACAGGTCTTGACCTAGCTCTGTTTTCCTCCAAAGTGTAAGTTCTTTCCACTCCACTCATTCACTGGTTTATTCATCCATTCCTTTGTCCCTCCATTCATTCAAAAAATATGTCTGACAATCCAAATGTACATTGACCAATGAACGGAAAATCAAAATGTGGTATATACATCCAACCGGATATTATTCAACCTTAAAAAGGAAGGAAATTCTGATACTTGTTACCACATGGATGAATCTTGAGGACATTATGCTAAATGAAATAAGCTGAACACAAAAGGACAAATCCTGTATGACTCTACTTATATGAATTCCTACAGCAGGCAAGTTCTCAGAGACAGAAAGTGCAGCGTGGTTGTGGGGTGCTGGGGGCAGTTAGTGTTTAATGGATACAGAGTTTTAGTTTCCAAAATGAAAGGAGTTCTGGGTGCTGGTGATGGTTGCACAATATTTTGAATGTAATTAATGCCACTAAACTCTACACTTAAGAGGTTAAAATGGTAAATTTTATGGTATGTATATTTCACCATGATTAATTTTTTTTGAAAATCTATTATATTCTATGTGCTGTATGAGTTCCAGAAAATTTAGAACTGAATATAAAGTCCCCTTTTAAAATTAAGAAAAAAAAAAAACTAAGATAAATGAAGGTATTTTTTTCCTCTCTGGCCCAGATTTAGCCCAGACTTGTCCTACAGACACAGGCTATGTCTGAGTTGAACAAAATGACATTTGCTGTCCAGGTTAGGGAGGATGAATACATATTTTTTTTTCTGCTTGTCCAAAGAGAATATTAGACTCAGTTTTAATTATATTTAGATATATGGGTAGGACTTGCAAAAACTGCAACACTGAATAAAGTAGAAAGATTTCAATATCTTTAAATTTATTCTTATTCTTATTTTGAGTATTCACTGCCCTTGTGTTTTGTTATGGCTTCACTTTGTTACAACTGAAGGAGTTGTTCTCATGTAAATTTTTAAAGAAATAAGGCACAGCATTGTTGTTGAGACACATAAGTATCTTCCCTCGGAGAAGCATGCTGATTTATTTCTAAAAGCAATACTTAAATTTCCTTTACATTTATCTTTGTTAATTTCTTCTAAATTCTGCTTTGATCTACATAGCTTTCCTTTTGTTTAGAGCCAGTTAAATGTTGAGCTTGCCTCAGGGCCTTCTCTTCCTTTCCCCTTTCCCTGGTTGCCCTTTGCGGAGCACGGGGCTACTAGAAGTTGGGTCACTGTCTCGTTGTGTGACAGGCAAGTTCCTCTCTGGCATATGAAATATTAATGCCCCGTGTCAGGTAGCACATTACCCAAAGAAACACCGGCCCACAGATTTGAATTCGCTTTCTCATTCCTTTCTCCGAAGAGGTTTTGTGGTTGTTGATGTTTTGCTCAAATGTACGTATTTTGAAACCTGCCAGGTAGATGCAAGCATTTAATTTTTAAAAATACCAAGCTCTGAATTTAAACCTTATCATCGTTGCAGCAGAAGTACGAATTCTTTACTCACTTCCAGTCATTTTGATGGTCAGTTTTCTATAAAGTCTTTTTTTTTTCCTAATGCGAACTGATGTAGAAAGCCAATTTTGAAGGGGGCAAAATGAGACGTGAGTTGGTCTGATTGAAGAGGAGATGGGATAGGAGCATGGGGGATGAGGGTTCTAGAGTCCATCTACTTCAGTCCTGCTGACAAGGATACTCCCACTGAACCTAGTTTGAAATGTTGATGGATTGGATTTCTCACCAGTCAACCCACTCTCATTTGGGCATCTCACAACCTTCTCTTTGAGATGTAGAACATTACATTACATGTACTTAAAGCACACATTTTCCTCCATGGTTCATGTAAGCATCATTTTATTTTGCCTTAGCCTCCAAAATTTTCCTCTACATTTTTCCTCCAGAGAACAACCACTCCTCTGTTTTGGTCCCACGTAAAACCTTAGATTCTCAGTCCACTCCCAGTTCCATCCTGATAAATACTTTGTATTTCTCTTTCAGCTGGTCTCTTAACCCTCTCAGTTCTGAAGCGGATTCATTAAACTCCACTTTGATAAAGAATGGTCACCCCTGCCTTGGGCTTGGACTATTATTCATTGCATATGGTGCACTCTGGCAATTTCTTTTCCCAATGAAATGCTATTTAGACATCACTTAGAATGCTAGTGTTAATTCAGTCAACACTCACTGAGCTCCTCACTGGGGACCATCAAAGATGAATCTGTCACACCCTGCATTTATATACTTGCAGACAAGTAAGGGGTAAAATGTATACATTCACACATAAAAAGAGAATTATGAAAAAATAATGATATGAATAAAGTACCTGTTAGGTGCCAGGCATTTTCCATTCATTATTTGTTTGAGTCATCGTTGCAAGTTGTTAAAATTTATATTTTACCTTCATTTTTACCAAATGACAAAACTGAGTTTCAGGGAGTTTAATTGAATCAGATCTTGTGCATCACTTATGAGCCACTCAACAAATAAACACGGAAGCCTCAGGCATACCAGGTGACACCTTGTAGGACTACAAAGCAGAGGTCTCCCGAGTCTTGAGGCTACTTGGGGTCTTGCTCCTACTTTTCGTTGTTCTTAGGAGCAAAGCAAAGAGCACCCTGCAGCTCCAAACTGTACTTGCCTGCCTGGCAATGATTGAAAGGCCAGACTGTGGCTTCAGTCAAAATTAAAGGCAATCCAAGGCACTGTCTCTCTTTTCAACTAAAACCACTGCTCGGAGGTCCCTAGGACAGAGTTCATGTTATTTCAGCCCACGTGTGTGGGGAGATCCTACACTTTGTTTTCCAATTAACTGACCTCTTTTACTGGACAAGTTGTTGAAACATCTCCAGGCTTCAGGATTGTAGTATGCAAAATGAATGTGAAAATACTTAATACAGTCTTAGATGCTAAAATTAATTTGTGATCCCAAAGTATAAAAGTAATATGTGAAGACTAATCAGTCTCTTGAGGATATTATAAGCTCTTGGGAAAGACTTGAGAGAATTCCTGTCACATGAGACGCCTGCTAGACCTTTTGTTGGAGGAAGTATTTGTATGGATGATATTCAGCAATCTCTAAGAGATTGGCAGGGAGGGAGTTAAACATACGTGCCCCAGAGCTATCCAGAATTTTCAGCTAAGAGGGTGTTCACTCTGCTGTGAACCCCAATTAAAAATAAAACCCCTAGCTGGGTGAGCCCGCCCCATCCTTAGGATAAACAAGATTTGATTCACTGCAATGGCACTGCACTAACTGTGTTGTAGAGTAATACAGTATATATGCCTCCTCTGGGGAGGCACAAAAGAGGAGGCCTAATTATCATCTAGCCAGAAGGATGGGGCATAGTTAACACCTTTCTGGGTGGGCTGAAATTAATGACCCCTTCCACACACTATTGCCTACCTCCAAGCCCCTTTATAAATGACTATACAACACGGTAGTTGGTATTCAGATCACAAGAGAGGGCATTTAGCCAAAGCCATTTGTCTACAGGGTTTGATCTCTTTTTAATTTTGTTCAGATTTACAACTGTGTTATTAAGTGAGATAACTGGATCCTGTCTGACGTAGACCAGGACCTTCCCCACTCAAATCTGAATATCTGAAGTTAATATTAATTTTTGAGATTGGACATGATGCTTTTTCCTTAAGTGTTTTTGCAGGCTGCTTTCCCGTAGCCACACTGAACCCTTCGTTCTGCAGGGCTGTGTGTGTAGCCTGCCTGCCCACTTCAGGCAGAGCAAGTGGGCTTTAGGGACAAAAAGACTGGACTTGTGAAGTGTGTGGCAGAAGCTTTAACATTTTGCAGATGGTCAAATGGCTGGGGAATTTGCTCTCTTTTTGAGCAAGGAGGGAGCTGTGTTATATAGCTAATCATGACATTTGAATTTAATAAAGCATTTCTCCTATAAATATGCATATATTATATACACATGTAGCTATATACGCCTGTATAATATTTAATAACATTATCTTTTGAGGCTTAAATCATGCTTTTGAGGTTGACAAAGTAATGAGTGCAAGATTTGGTGATGTCACAGATGTCATGTGATGTCATCAGGTCATGTGATAATTCACACTACCATCCTGAATAAGGACACTATTACATTGAGAAAAGTGACCTTCCAAGCCTAAGTGATTAATTCAAAGTTAATGAGGATTAGAGGGAAGACTCAGACCCATTTTTTTCCTGATTCAAAATTCAGTGACATTTATATGACTCTGCCTTTTCTGGAAGTGAAGTTATGGCTACAAGGAGTCTGCCTGCTCTTTCTTTTCATTTGCTTTCTCCCTAGTAGCCTTACAGTATAGTGATTAAGAGTACTGGATTCAATCAACTTCCACTTGCTAATGCTGTATACTCTTTGGGTAAGGTGTTTAACCTCTTTAAACTTCTGTTTCCATATGTAAAAATAGGAATGATAGCAATATCTCTTTAATGAGAATTTCCTGAGGACAACAATAGTGCAGGAAAAGTGCTTAGATATAATATGCTCTCAATAAATAGCATAACCTACTTATTTGGAGGTTTACATGGGTTTTTTATAATATGAAATAGTATTTTGTTTTTTGTATGCCTATATGGTGCCTCCCATGACCCATTAGATCTTGACTAAAAAAAATGTTCATCTAGCACCTTTTGAAAAGCAAGAGTTAAAGTAGGAGATTTCATAATTGTTATTCTAATATGTTCCATTAATACATTTATACATATAGTTAGACAGGAGAAGGACTGTGCAGAAGCCCCCTATAAATATTATAAAGTAATAGAATCTTTCTTTCTATCCTCCCATCTCTGAAGCTCACATATATCACTGGATGAGACCCTGAGGCTGGCCAGGGATATAGGCTTTTAAGACCTAAAATGTGGTAGCCAAAATATGAGATCAAAAGGGAAGGATTAGAGACAGGCCAAATATATATGACCTAGGGAGTCAGGAAAGAGGTCATTGAGTCAGGTTTTGTTGAATGCTTTACTGATGTTTCAGCATGTACAGATGTCATTGAGCGTGTGCCAATTCTTTTATTAGGGGAGCTTGAAGGTATCGCATGACTTCTGACTATCAATATTAACATCTCATTCTCAAAAATTAACTTCTTCTCATAATGACTATTTTGTGGAATAATACAGAAGCCCAGAAAACTCTTACTCATGTTGAAAAGAATGTTCTCTTTTATTTTTCGAAACACTTACTCCAGGGCTCCTTAATTTATTCAACACATATTTAATGAATACATACTAGGTGTTAAGATGTGGGATAGATGCTTGGATTCAGTAGTGACCAGTCAACCTCTCTGTTCTAATGTAGCTTAGACTCTAGTGGGGCAGAAAGAGCTTCATGAAATAAACACAGTAATGAACATCTAAAAGCATCTAGAAGCAAAAACAAATAGAAAAATGGCTCTATGGGAACAGATAATGAAAATTTTATGTAAATTAGGGATGGAAGGATTCTAAGAAGGCTTTCCTGAAGCACATGTAGTTTGAGCTGCTTAAGATCTAAAGGATGGTAGAAGAAAACTGGATGGGGTGAGAGGGAGGGTTTGAGAAAGGATGAGCATGTGTAAAGTACTGATGGTAAAAAGTAGAGTATCTGATTAGAGGACCAGAAAGAGAGACTTTGAGGCTGGAGGAGAGAGAATGAGAAGGTAGGAGGTTTGGGATGCAGCTGGAAAGTTGAGCAGTGGCCAGGCGACACAAAAGTGAAGGATTTTGAAGATTTTGTTCTTTCTCTAAGAATGATGAGATACCTTTCAATAGTGTTAAGCATGGAGGTCACAGCATCATATTTGTCCTTTGAAAAGATTATGTGAGCTGCAGAAGAAATGGGCTATGGGAGTCAAATGTTGCAGGAAAGAGAGAGTGGCAGCTTGGAAATGGGAGTAGAGATAATGAAAAAACAAATGGACTCAATAATAATTTGACAGGTGAAACAAAAAGGATTGGGTAATGGACTGGATAGTTCTGGAGGTGTGGTGCAGAGAATTCAGGGGCAATTCTACATTTGCCTAACTGGATGCATGGTGTTGTCACACATTAAGCTAAGCAACACTGAAAAAGCCATTGGCATCTGAATCTCTAATAACTGAAGCCATGGACTTAGATGAGATTCTTTAAAGGCAAAAAATAGAGAGAAGTGAGAAGCACAGGATGAGAGACTCCAAATGGTAAAGACTGGGTAGAGGTGGATGATCCTGCAAAAGAGACAGTGATGGTACAGCAAAAAAAAAGAAGTAGGAGAAGAATTGGAAGAATGTTGTGTCATAAAAATCAAAGGAAAAGGAGGGAGTGGTTGAGTATAAAAATGCTCTGAGACGTCAACATGAGGACCGAAAATCATCCACTGGATTTAGCAACACTGTGGCCATTGTGGTGAAGATCTGTTTTGCCAAGTGAAGGGATATTACTCATATCCCCATTCATATGGTGGATCAAGGAGCAAGTGGAAGGTTAGGAAATGAAAACTAGGAGTATGTACAACTTTTTGAGGGAATTGAGCAATATGTGCAAGAAGGGATATAAGACAGTGATTAGAGATCCCATCTACATGTTACTGGTACCCAAATCTGTTACTTCCAGCCTCGGCATCCTCCAGGCCTTCAGATCCCTACCTCTGAACCTCTTCTGAAAATCAAACATGTCTCAACCCCATCATATTCCAAATGGAGCTTTTCCCACTTGCCCTTGGTCCACACCTCCTCTTCCACCTGTGATCTTCAGACCAGTGAATGGCACCTTCCTTCACCCAGCCCACTAAGGCAGAAACCTGGGTGTCATCTTCTCTTCACTTCCTCCACTTTCCCCTCATTTTCAGCCCACACATTTTAGTAATTACCAACTCTTACGTCTATCTCAAGTCTACCCACTTCTGTAACTGGCATCGCAGATGTGCATGTTCTAAGAAGAACTCTTGATTTATACCCCTGACCTTTCAGTTTCCTGCTCTCACAGTCTTTCTCACCCTATGTATCTCTGCCAGGAAAAAACCTTGAAATTTGTCGTGACTTTTTTCTCTCCCACATCCAACCAGTCAGAAAATCCTGTTGGCTCTTCCATTGACATACATCCAGATCCTGACTACTTCTCATTATCATCCCTTCTACCCTGGTCATGCCACCAAGACCTCTTGTTTGGACTATTGCATTGGCCCTGCTCATGCTGCTTCTGGCTGTTCTTATGTACAATTCCCCACATGGAAGCCAAAATAATCTATAGAGCCTTTTCCTAACTTCCATATCAAAAGTAGCTATCCCTATTCACCTTATCTTTTACATTGCCTGTTTTATTTCCTTCACAGCACATGCATTGATCATTTCTGGAAACTCATGTAAATATTTGCTTTCCTCTTTATTTAATGTCTTTTCCCATCAGAATGCAAGCTTCATGAGAGACATATATTCACTGGTTTATTTTCAGTGCCTTATACAGTGTCTGGAATATATTCGGGGCTCACTAAATGTTTTGATTAAATAGGTGTGAAAATTAATATTACCAAAGGAAATTAAGCTGGGGCCAGGCCTGCTGATGGGATTCTTCAATAGTTCTAACTGTAAATAAGGGTCATACAAGTTTGTGGCAGCTGATAAGAGGTGAAGATGTAGACACAGAAAAAAATATATGAAAAAATATTTTTGTACATGAAAAATATTTGTTGTATATGAAAAAAAATTTGTTCACTTGGACTTAGTTGAAAAATGTCAGATTTGGGTGTTTTATATTATGAATTCTAATCATTGGTTTTATTATAGAAAAGTATAAGTGGATGGCATCAAACAAATACGAAGAGCCTGCTGATTCTCTACTACGATTTGAAGCCTGCTGTAAATTTCTATTCTTTCAGAGGTAGTCCTTGCTTATTAATGAATTCAATTTCTCTCCATGCATTCCCTGAACTAAACATTATTGTCTGACCTCACAAAGCTAATCCAACCTTTTAAAAACTATAAACATTATTATTTAATAGACTTGGATAGAAACAAAATTATTAGATGCTCGGCAGAAAGCAAAATTAGTCACACTAGGAACATTTTCATCCAAATCAATTAAAGAAGTTGATTAGGAGGGAGACATAGGGGAGCAGATTGTCATTTGAGCTGATGTGTGCTAAAGACAAACAAACAAGCAAATAAATAAATAGAAATCTTATTTGCTTTCTGCTGTCAAAATCTCTGTGAAAGAGTTGAGTTTCCAAATTCATAGAAAAAAGAGATCAGGTTTTGTTGTTACCAGAGGCAGGGAGTTGGGGGGAGGGCGATTGGAAAAAGGTGGTCAAAAGTACAAACTTCCAGTTATAAGATGAATAAGTACTAGGGATGTGATGTACAACATGATGACTGTAGCTAACACTGATGCATGATATATATGAAAGTTGAGAGAGTAAATCCTGAGTTCTCATGACAAGCAAAAAGATATTGTTTTTCTTTTTATGGTACTTATAGGAGATATGGATGTTAACTAAAGTTATTGTCATTATTTCTAGGTATATGTAAGTCAAATCTTTATGCTGTGCACCTTAAACTTACTCAGTGCTGTATGTCAGTTCTATCCCAATAAAACTGGACAAAATGTTTGGTGTTAAGGACAGGAGCAAAGGAAGAAATAAAGTGAACATCATGAATAGGTCAGGAAAGGTTTTCTACCAGGTGAGAAGACTAGTAAACAGGGCAGAGAAGGGGGTCATGAAAGGTATCCAAGAGACTGAAGACAGTTATTCTGAAGCCAAGAGTTGGTGAGAGAACCTGGTATATTTCTATTGAATTCCTCCAAATCCATAATGCCCTTCTGAGCACTATGTGGTACACTACCCCCAGGTCATTGCAATAAATAATTCATTCACATTTCAGTGCAGGTAGGAAAGAAATGGCACCATTTTGACTTCCAACTGGTACTCCCACTTCTTCAAGGTAAATAAGTACTTCTTAGCTCTGCAAACATCTTCCAATTCCAAGTAAGGCAGTAAGCAACTTTCTATACCTGGCTTGCAAACAGCATATTTTTCTTTCTTTGAATTCAGAAACTATCATTCTGGGTTTCCTTTGTGAGAAACAGTTCCCATAACAACACGGGAAGCTTGACCTGTGGGGGACCTCCTGCAGAGCTCTGGAATCTTCTTTGCCTCCAGGGTAGGGAGGAGAATGCCAGCATCCTGCACAGGCTTCCTTGTTGATGTGGCTTGTATCTGGAAGTGAGCCAATCCCTGAACACCACAGGCAAATCTACTCTTCTTCCAGCTTACTGTAAATTATGCAGCATCTCAAATGGCAAAGCTATATTTTTAAACATATCAACTCATGAGTAAAAGAAGGAACTATTGTAAAATAGTCTCATAGTCTGAAAAGTAGATGTGTTTCAAGGCATTTTAAACACTGATGTTGATAAATACTCTGTACATTTCAAATAGGTTATATAAATACATGTGCATGAAAACACTTATGTATATCCCTTATAAAAGATTATCCATGTAAATTTTCTAAAGAATATTGTTTTAGGAAAAAAAATAATAACAAAGGATTTAGGGAAATTCGCTTCTTTGTAACTACAACTTAGATACATAACTCTGCTAGTTTGTAACCTAAAGCAAATGTATTTAGAATGAAGTTAAAAATTCAGATGGGAAGCCACTGAGTTACACAGTAATACATGGAAATACACAGAAATACCCTATTTTTAATAAATCCACTTTGTAGTTGCTCTTTAGTTTTAAATAAATTTTGTTAGAGTTATTTATCTATTATGATTAATGAATGTATTATCTCTAATTCATTATTAAAATTTAGCTAGAACAAAAATGATTGGCTGGGGCACAGTAATATCTTTGTAATGTAAGGTTGCAACAATAGATCACTTTCTGTTCACATTATTTTATATTTCTAGACCTGCTGTAATAGCTCAAATTATTCACAGGTATTTTTCATAATAATATTAAATTACCTTTAATTCTTCCATAAATTGTACATAGTGATTTGTGTTATATCCATCTTCTTTTCTTCTGCTACTTGAAATGAGAATTTGCCATATGATTTTTAACCTCAGCTTTCCCAACTGCACCTATCCTACCTTTGAAAAAATAAACAAGATAATGGTGAAAAAAATATGCTATTGTTGACTGAACAACACACAAGATGGAACTAAAAGGATTCAGGTAAATAAGATCTTGATTTAATTTTTTCTTTCAGTACATTTAAGTTGGTTTGATTATGTCAGAACGTAATATCATGAAATTTTTCAAACAATAAAGCTTTAAGAATTCAGACTTTACAAATCTAAATTCTTTCCTCTAATGTGAGCAGTAAATGAATTAAATTTAACTTTATTTTATCTATACAGGGGAACAAATATATACTTAATAAAATTAGTGGAAGTTTTATGTTGTGATTTTTCTTAGTCTAATATGACATTGATACTTTTGTAGAATAGAAGCTTTCCATTTAGGGTTTGTATGATGTTTCCTCATGGTCAGATTCAGGTTATGCATTTCAGTTCAGAGATTTACATAAGAGATATGTTCATCTGGACACAGATAATATCCAGATAATATCACCCAGACAATGTGTCATCTGATTTCTGCATTACATATTATATAGTTACTATTTTTCCCTATTTTTTCCTTGCTATTATTAAATAATGTGGGGGGATAGCTGAACACTATTTAATAATCCCTCACTTCATCAAAATCCTCCTTAGAATCTTTCAGTCCTTTTTCTTTTCTCTGTGCTTTACTTAAAGAGCTGTTTTGCTATGCTTGGCACCTGCATCTCCTTTATTTTTTCAGGTTTTGGAAAGGCCATTTATTAACCGTTGAGGTGACCTCAGTTATTGGATAGATTCTTGAAAAGTTTTTAATTTGCTCCCTATGAGCTTTTTCCTGTTGCAAGGATAAGCATTTCTGTTTTTTAGCTCTCTACATGTCCAAGCTGAAATTAGAATTCTCTGTTTTTGGCATTTACACGTTAAGTCCATCTGGGGCTGATTCTTGTATATGCAACTAATTTTGGTTGACTTATTTTATTATACTCTTTTTCTTTCATATTTATTCTCATATATGTCATAAAGAAAGATAAAGAATTTGAAATTGCCCATATCCCTTGGTAAAACTTGCTGTTACTGAAGACTGTTTAAGATTTGGAGTCAGAAAGATCTGGTGTGAGGCTTGGTTGTGAGAATGGTAAAGTTATTTAATTCTTCAGACACTTGGTTTCCTCATCATTGCTGTACATGTCACTAAACTATTTTAATTTTTACTGGTTTATGGCATTTTAATTGTTACTGGTTTAGGGCATATTTTGTTCTTTCTAAAAATATTCTTCTCAATTTTTTTCTCCTCTGTGGTCACCTGGACCTCAATAAGGGTCTTTAAGTTCTAGTACTTCATATGGTCACAGAACCTCACTGACCAGATTCTCTCACCCTAGATGAACTTGTCTATTCCCAAGTCTTCAATAGCATGTATAAGCTGATAATTTTCAAATTCTTCCTCCTGGTCCTGAATTTTTTGAATTCCTGTCTAAATCCAGATGCAGCATCTTCACTCAGTTGCCCAAGAGTCATGTCAAACTTAAGGTTCCAGTATTGACCCTTTGATTTCCCTCAGGTAATACGCTTAACCCTTAGTGACCCTCTTCTCAATAAATAAATAAACTTTTATCCAGTTGTTTTGTCCAAAATAATTTGAGTCATTCTTGACTCGTCTCACTCTTTACAGTCCATATCCACTCTGTCAAAAAATATACATCCTGAGCCCTTTGAAACATACCTACTATTACACCCTGTCCACATCAATTTTAGCTTTCACTTGGGCAACTAAAATTGTCTCCTGACTAATGTCCTCTCGTAGTCAGGACGTGCACAGTTTGGATTCTATAACAGGCTCCTGTAGCCCTGCTTGAGCTACTTCTATCACTCACAACCGATTTCTTCTACATGCCATACATCTATCCATCTCAGGAGCCTTGCTTGTCCTGAAGTTTCCATTTTCTTCAGAGACTTTTATTTGCCATATACTTGACTATCTAACTTTATCCATTCTGCAAAACACAGACTGAACACTGTCTATTCCATAAAAGTGTTTCTGGTTCTCAAAGCCAAAAGCACTATGTCTCTTGGAAATACCATGATGCACTTTTTACATAATTTTTTACAATTTTTTCGAACTACCTATTAATTTTTTTAATTAGAAAAGTAAAACAGGTTTATATTGAAACAATACAGAGAGATGCATTTAAAAACAAATGTCTCTTTCTTCTTCATCTCCATCCCTGATTCCAAGAAGTAACCACTGTTAAAAATTTCTCATATTAAAAATATTTTCCTGGATTTGTCATATGCCTTTTGACTTTGCTGCTTATAGTATTTATTTTACCGAATGCTTAAAGGTATATTAACTTGGCCAATCTTTCTCTTTTATCCATGTTAGAATGTGATGTTCATAAAGTGGTCACAGTGTCTTATGCATTGAAGATGCACAACTACTCTGTAAAATGGGAAAAAACAAGTTCAGTGATAGATGTTTAAAAAGGCTCCTTGCTGAGCAGTGTTTAACTGTAACATAATCACATGCTATAGAACCCAGTCAAAATTTAAGCATGAATTTCAGTAAATTTATTTATATGCCCTGAATGCACCCCCACATCATGCCAATATGCTGCTCAGCTGATTTATAACAACCATGACTGTCTGCTTTTTTAAGAAACCATTTAATTTTAAAAATTACATGTATAGAGTTTTTGTCTTTGACCTTCTTTAAAGATATTACCAAAAAATCAAGCTAAAAACTCTCTGAAATCTCATAAATTACCTCATTCCTACAGCTTACATCATCCTGCCTCTTCTTTGACAGCTGAATTAATTTTAAGAAGTCCCATGGAGTCATCCTTAGCCATTCATTATCCCAGGCTTGTAGCCGAGCCCTATATAGGCATTTGCCAACTTGTCCTTTTAATCGTCTCCTAATGATGAATTGGCCTTGAGTAATTCTGGGCTCTATCCCTGTCCCTTCACTGACTCCTTTTCTCTTTTTGGCCATTGTTCCCTCTTCTAGGGATCTTATTGGAAGCTATAGCACCACAGCAGAAACAAAGACATGCTTCATGATTATATCCACCACCTAAAGCCAGGCACTCCTTCTGCACACAGCTCCAACTTTATCAAGTCAGTTGATACCTTACTTACTTATCACCCATTTCTCTGCCTGCAATGTCCTTCCTCTCCATTTCCACCTGCTAGCTTCTTACCCAGGTATCATTCATTTCTGTAAAATTTCTTTACTTCTCCAATTCTTTAATTACAAAGGAAAATAATTCATATCTCTCTAAGGGTCCTATAGCTCTTTATACACCTGGCAGCTGTAGCCCTGGACAATGTATTTTGTCTATAGTTATGAAGTGTGACTGTCTATATGGGAGTTGGGGCTCCTTAAAAATGGGGAGTGGCATATCCAACAATCCATTCACTAGGTCTGGCTCAAAAATAACAGTTCAATCTATATTACAATAATGACTTGACTGGAAGTAAGAAGTACACATTAGTTCTTTCCAATTCCACTGGCCAGGACCCAGCTGTATGACTCAAGAATACTGCAATGGAGGCTGGAAAATGAAGTCTTCTCATGTCCTGTAGGAGGATCAGGAAGGAATGATAATTAGTGAACATCTAGACAGCCTCTGTCACACTCTCCACATTCAAGTATATCCTACCCAGCAAAGATAGTCACATAGAACAATACCACACTCAGGGACACGTATATATGCACACGTTGCGTGGTAATGCATTATTCTTTATTCAACCCTAGTTATGGAAAATATTTGAAAGCTGATTATAAATGAGCAACATCTTTTTACCACACTGACACATTTTCAAAGAAATTATTGAATTAGGAAATAAGACAGCAACTAGATTATGCATCTACTGAAGGAGACAAAGCCATCTCGCTCTAAAAATACTGATTCATAGTATTTTAAATAAATGGAACATCCTGCCATTTACATTTCTCTCTATAGGTAGATGGGGGAAAGCTGTAACAATTAAGAAACATTATGATCAACTTGGATTTTATCATTTTTGGAGTGTTTTATCCAATAGTCCATACCGCAATTATTAGTATCTTTTTAATAAATTGTCACCTCACTAATCTTCGATTCTTTATATAGATCGCATGGCATTTCCTACCTTCTCACATTTACAAGTGAATAAGCAGAGGAATTCATCAATTCTGGAAGGTTCAAGAGAAATGGTCATCTTGTATTTGGTGTGTGGCTTTTGTGTAATAGAGACAATGCTAGTTTTGGATTTGGAGACAAAGAATATTAATCAGAAAGTAGAAGAAAACCTTTAGAGACTGATGTTAGGGAATTAAGACTCAATCTCAGGGAGCACAGAGTAGTAGCAATATCAAAAGGCTGGTCTCTGGATCCTTCCTCTTGAATCCATTTTTCCACAGTCACCCTATCTCAGAAATTCTATGCTTTCGGTACTCAGGTTCACATTCTCTCAGTTATCTCTGAGTATTCTTCTTCTCTCACATCCCACCTCCAGTACCTCAGGAAATACTGTTGTTGGTCCCTTCAAGATTTATCTAGTGTCTGACTATGTCTTACCCCCTCCAATGCCACCCTCATCAACTCTCACCTAGGCTATTACAGTTGCCTGCTGATTGGTCTCTCCAGGTGGACACTCGACTCTACTGTCATTTCTCAACACAACTGCCAGAGTTATCTTTCCAAAACTTTCCTCTCCTTAAAGTATAAACTAGAACTCCATACTCTGACCCCCCTCCCCCGTGCATACCTAATCTACTCCCTTTGTCCTCTTGGATCTTATCCACTCCTCCCTTCCTTTCTTCCTTCCTTCTTTCCTTCTATCTATTCCTTCACTCTTGCTTATTCCTGTTCCTCCTTAAGCCTCATGGAAATGTCCCTTTCTATTTTGTTAAATTGCAATCCCTCCTTCATCATTCTGTATCTTCATTCTCTGCTTTATTTTTTCTTGAGAGCACTTACCTCCTAACACACAATACTTTTCTTATTTATTTGATTAATTCTGTCTCTCCTCACTAGAATAAAACTCCCATGCAAACAGGGACTGCCGTTTATCTTTTGTCTGCTGGATTCCAAGTGTTAGTACAGTGACTGACACTTTGTAGGAGCTCAATAAATACTGGTTTAATATATTCCATGAAATGCCAGAGACAAAATAAAATAGCTGCCCACTCACAGGACTGTCTGAGTTTCCAATTAAATTAGTTTTTACTTTGCAAATTATAAAGCACTAGTTACATATATTATTTTTAATGCTAATAATAAAGCCCAAAGTTATTGAGTTTACTTAAACCAGATGCTCTGCAAAGTGCTATGCATTTTCTAAATTAATTCCTACAATGGCTCAATGAGGTAATTGCTATTATTATTCTCCTGTTAGAAGTGGGAGAGTTGAAGTTTATCTAGGGTATATATGCCTGAAAACTTAAGTATGTAATTTGTAGTGAAGCTGGTGCAGGATTACAGTCAAAAGTCCCTTTTCTCACTTCTGTCTTTTTGCAGTCTGCTAAAAATTGTTGACATGTTCTATGGTATATTCCCTTTCAAGATCAGTAAAATGGGTACATGTTACTATGTGGGAAATCTGTGTGAGATTTCTTGCTTGCCTAATAAAACTGGTTTGTGCTATAGTCAACAGCCAAAACTAGGGGAGAAAAAGAAAAGTTCACCCTATTTATTACTACAAGATAATTTGTGTAGAAATATAATCTTTTGGTATAAGCAAAGTTTTCTTAAACAGAATACAAAGTATAACCATAAGGAAAAGCATGATATATTGTATTATATTATAATCAAGAGTGTCTATTAATTAAAGACCACCATTAAGTGAATAAAATGAACCCCAAATTGTGGAGGAATATATTTTCAATATACATATTTCACAAAAAACTCATATCCAGAATATATACAGAACTCCTACAAATAAATGAGAGACAATTCAATATGAAAGATTGATAAAGTAGTTGAATATATATTTATCAAAAGAGGATACCCAAATAGCTAGTAAACATTTCAAAAATTTACACAAATTTTTAGTCATCAGGGGAAATAGGAATTAATTCCACACAAGATACCCTACACACCAAGAATAAATAGCAAAAGTTACAAAGGCAGAAAATACTAAATATTGGTGATGATATGGAATAACCAAGGCTATCTACCAGATACTGCTGGTGAAAGTTAAACTGGTACAACGACTTTGGAAAACTGTTTAGCAGTAGCTATTAAAGCTGTACATATGCCTACCTTGTGTGAAAGAGCAATTACCTGCTAAGAATATGCCCAATAAGAATGCTTATATAAGTGATATCATATGATATTTGTCTTTCTCTGACTTACTTCACTCAGTATGACAGTTTCTAGGTTCATCCATGTTGCTGCAAATGGCATTATTTCATTCTTTTTTGTGGCTGAGTAATATTCCATTGTACATATGTATCACAAATTCTTTATCCATTCCTCTGTCAATGGACATTTAGGTTGCTTCCATGTTCTGGCTATATGTGGAATCTAAAAAAATGGTACAAGGGAACTTACTTACAAAAGATAATTTTAGTCACAGATGTAGAAAACAAGCTTATGGTTACAGGGGGAGTGGGGGGAGGGATAAATTGGGAGACTGACAAATACACACTACTATATATAAAATAGATAATTAATAAGGACTGCCATATAGCACAGGGAACTCTTCTCAATATTCTGTAATGACCTATATGGGAAAAGAATCTAAAAAAAGAGTGGCTATATGTATATGTATAACTGATACAATTTGCTGTATAGCAGAAACTAATGCAACATTGTAAATCAACTATAATATTTTTTTTAAAAAAAATGAATGTTTATGTAAGTTTGTCCGAAGACAGCACTATTTACTGTAGCCAGACGTTGGACACTACCCAAATGCCCAAAACATTAGAATGGATAAATAACTTGTGACATATTTACATAATGGACACTGTAAGCAGTGGGATGAACAACCCACAATTATATGCAACAACATGTATGAATATTATAAACAAGTGTGTGCAGGAAGCCACACACAAAAAGAATGCATGTTGTATGATTCCATTCAAAAACAGACGAAACTAACCTGCGCTGTTTGACGTTAAGACAGAGACTGACTGGTGGTGGAGGCAAGTAGTGGGAGGGTGGCTTCTGGAATGCTTGCCTACTTCTCTTTCTTGATCTGGGTATGGTTAGTTTATAAACATGTGAAATGTGGGCTCTTCTGTATGTATATCATACTTCGGAGTTAAACAAGAAAAAAAGCAAAAGTGAAAAAATTCTCTTTAACCACCTTATTCTATTACCCTTTGAAATAACATTTGCCATATCCCTTTTATAGAACTGCAGAAACATGGAAATCTAGTCTCAAATGCACAATGCATCTTATGGCACATTTCTGATGACACATTCAGAAAGCAAGATTACAAGTGGGTACTTTTCAGGAGTGAAAATCAAGTCTAAGACAATATATTTGACCATGTTCAATATAAGATCATTGTGATGATGGTGATATATCATTGTAATGCAAGGGATAAATAGAGATAGGTATCATAATGCAAGGGATAAATCATACTGGGATATTTACTTACTGTTTGACAAATTCACTTTTCAGCTGGTCCAGCATTGTTCTTTCGTTCTATTAGGGATGACTGATCTGCTGCATAATATTTTTCTAACCCACAGTTGCTTCCTTCTGATGTTGGACACTCAGTTTTCGGACCACAGGGCGGGAGGGTTGATAGGCATCCCTGCAGATGCAGCCTGGATACCAAGCAGGAGTATTTGGAGATTTGTCACTCTCTTTGAGGAACAAACATAAAGCAGTACTTGTAATATAAGCCTAGATTTATTTGTGGCTTGTGTGACCATCAGAGGTGAGTTGCTTAAGGCTGGCACCTCCTGCCCTCCTGGGAAAAGAACTAGAGGCCACCAGGGCTGGGGTTCCTGCAGCCCCTGGGCCAATGGGCAGCATGGCCAGGGGAAAGCTGCAGAGGAAGGGGCAAAGGATTAGGAGGGCGTGTTCCATTAAGCTGAGTAGCCAAAGCGCTCATTGTCTTTTAACCAGCACCAACAAGGGAAATGACCCCAACCCTCTGCAAAACATCACACAGCTTGCGGTTGCCGCACTGGCCTGGGCTGCAGATTTCAATCTGTACTAAAGTTTTTATCTATCCCCCTCTCCCCTTGCCAGTTTTCCCAGTGTTTCTCGACATCACATTAACTCCCCTCCCAGTACAATAATCGACTCCAATCTGCTATTATCACGGAAATAGAAGAGGTAAAGTGCCTGTAATAGGATCCAAATCAAATCACTTTCACTTCAGCCGGCTTTTGCTGTGAAGCCAAGGATTCCCCAGGGAGATTCAATACAGAGAAACACCTGCAGACACAGGCTGAGGCCCAGAGAGTAGATGGAACACGACAGGGCCCGCTTGCCTGTAGCATCTCCTTAGTTATAAGACACTTACCTCAGGAGTAACGACCTGAGGCGGGCTCTGATAAACTGGGGACTCCAAGGCAGAGCCAGGATCTGACTCTCACTCTATTCGACCTGTCATGAAGCAACATGTTGGTTTACAATCCACAGCACTGGGCCTCTGGTTACATGTCTTTTCCTGAAATGTTTGCTTTCATGGGGGTTGCTTTTGCATGAATGACTGCTTGTTCTTTGAGCAGTCTACCCTCAAGGAAAGAATTACATGTATGTATTACTTGCTCTTAAAAAATAAGAAAGGCCAGAGCAAATTGAATTGAACATAATGCAGACCTGGCAAGGGGTGAGGTAGGAAAAGCCCAGGGAATCTTTCCTTTTGGCATTTCTGCAGCAACATGGCACACTTTGACTCTCAGGCTGCATTCCCAGATGCTTGTAGGTTAAGTAAGTTTCCTTAGAGTGAAGTCCTTTCTGTATATGAGTTGATCAGTTCACATCTATTTTGTTAACTGCTCCCCAAGCATATCACTGGCTGCACAGCAATGTTACATACATTTGCGATCATACTCTAACTTCTCATTTGGGCTCGGACTCTGACACTGACACAGACTTGGCAGGAAGATACTATAGTTGATGTCTACTTATGTGCCAGAGTCTGAAGATTTCCACTGCCCAGACTAATAGATAGTTCTGGTAAGCGAGTTAACAGATAAGCAGAAAGAGCAATTATAATCTTCATTTCACTTCACAGGCCTATTAAAAAATGATGGCAGGTATTTCCAAAGCAAATGATTCAGTGGAAACATCCTTTGACAGGAGTCTTCTCCAGTATTCATTTCCAGTTTTGCCCTTGAACTGCATCTGAAAAGTAGGAAAAAAAAAAGTGTTCAGTAATAATAAAACCAGAATCAGAATCAAAGATGCTATGTTTGCATTAAAGTTTTACCCCTTTCCAGCCATGTGACTTTGACAAATACCTTAATCTTTCTGAACCTTGAATTCCTCATCAGTGGAATCCATCCTCATATATAGTCATGAGTGTTACATGAGGCCTGGATTTAGAAGTGCTTTGTTATTTCTAAATCAATATGCTGATATAGGGAATTATGAATTTCCTGAAAGTTTTTATGATCAAAGTTTTAAAAAGTAAAACAGTGAACATTTCTTCTGAAAATAAATTTAAAAGGATCAATAGAGAGCCATGATGATTTGAAATATGGGACGCTTCTCAGGAGTGGTTCTGCCCACAGACAGTTTGACCATGACTACCATGTGGTCTTATCAGACCAACCTTTTGTCTTCAGGGTGACTGAGGCTGTGGGAAATAGGGGAGGCAACTTGCGGGACCCCCAGGGGCCAGGTGAGCTTGAAAGTTATTGCTATAGAAAAGGGTTACTTCAGGGCTACTTGTGAGAAGAAAGGAGGAAGTATTCTCAGTGGACCACTGGAGGGATTCTCTAGGGATGAAGCCATTAGTAGGATTTATGTCTGGGCTTCTGCATGATCTCAGATGCCTTAAATTATAAGATGGATCTAAGGGAAATTGGTTCCATAGGGAACGTGGATATGAGGGAATAGTCAATTGCTGTTAACACTGACAAGCCTGTTTCCTTTAAAGGCCTTGTTACACTCTGTTTTTATCTGTGGCAGAACCCCATCTCAGGCTTTCAGACAATAGGAGGGTGTAGTGCGGGCACGGTAAGGTCGGAACTAAGTTGCATTACATATGACAGGGCAATGTTGCCACATGTTGTACAAATGGCCACCTGAAACCAACACAGGTCTGATTTTAGATAATACATTCTTTTCAATGAAGACTTTTATCAAATACGTAACTAGCTCTGGTTCAACATGCATAGCTTTGGGGAGTTTTTGTTTTTGTTTTTTAAATAGATACAAGGATATATCAGAAAAATCACACAATCCAGTTAGAGGTTTAAAAAGAAAAATCACTTTATTCTCTCTGCTCAACAGATGTCTGTTACGTGCACAGAGTACCCCCAAGGACATGGAGCACAAGGCGTTCTTCATGTTTCCATGTTGTCTTGTGTGTGTCCAGCATTGGAGAGACAGGATGGAAATTAGGTTACAAGAAGACGTGCTCAGGGAGGGCACCTGATGAAGAATAGAGTGGGAGAACCGTGTCAGACCTTACCTGGACTTGCAATGCCTTGGAGAAGAGGTGATGCTTGAGTGAAGACATGGAGGCAGAGTAGGAAGGTGTCAGATGAAGAGGGCACATGGAGGAGGCAGTTCCAACAGCAGGTGGAAGGTTATGGAGGTATGGCAGTTCCAGGAAGACAAAACAGCAGGTGGAAAGTTTGAGCACATTAATATGTCTAAGGTATTGATATCTGCATTTTTGTTTGTTTGTTTCGGTACGCGGGCCTCTCACTGTTGTAGCCTCTCCCGTTGCGGAGTACAGGCTCTGGACGCACAGGCTCAGCGGCCATGGCTCACGGACCCAGCCGCTCCGCGGCATGTGGGATCTTCCCGGACCGAGGCATGAACCCGCGTCCCCTGCATCGGCAGGCGGGCTCTCAACTACTGTGCCACCAGGGAAGCCCCTGATATCTGCATTTTTAAAATAAGAAGTCAAGGCTCAGTTCCTTGCTCGATGACACAGAATTGAATGATTGCATAGAAAACATGATGCAGTCAGTCAAGGCCATGGCTGATTCCAAAGCCAGGTTCTCAACCCCTACCTTCAGTTCCCTCCCTGAATAATTGCTTGGAACATTATCCACATCCCTTTCATTGCCTTGGTCTCACTTCTTAGAGATGTTCCCAGATCAAGTCTTCATGATGGTGAAGGCAAGCATGGGAGAGAAAATAAAAGTGACTCTCTCCAAATCCACCAATTGCTGTTGCTTTCTCTCTCATTCTTTCCCACCTGCACACTAAAGGTATGCAAATATACTACAAGGAAAATCAGTCCTTAGTTTCCTTACACTCTGGGAAACTCTGTCCATGATATCCTCATCCTGGGGACACCAGTGCAAGTTAGCTTATTCAAAACTCTGGGAAATGACTATAGTAAAGAAATATGGCAAACTATGTGCAACTCACTGTTTGTCGAACTCCTTTGATGTCACGTTTCCTGTATCCTTGTTAACATCCTGGGAAAAGAGAGTCTGAGGAATGCAGTTTGGGAAACACGGCCTCTTCCTCGCATCACTGCTTCTTTCGAGCATCACCATCACCATTGCAGCTTCTTTCCTTTTATGCAAGAGGCCCTAGGTTAGTCTGATAGAGCTGCCATAACAAAATACCATAGACTTGGCGACTTAAGCAACAGAAATTTATTTTCTCACATTTCTGGAGGTTGAGAGTCCAAAATTAAGGTGCCATAAGACATGGTTTATCCTGAGGCCTCACTCTTTGGCTTGCAGATGGTGCCCTTCTCCCTGTGTTCTCACATGTTCTTTCCTCTGTGTGTGGGGTCTCTGTTGTCTCTTCCTCTTTTAAGAACACCAGTCATGTTGGATTAGAGTCTCACCCTTATGGCCTCATTTAACCTTAATTACATCTTTAAAGGTCCTTTCTCCAAATGGAGTCATATTGGGCATTAGGGCATTAACATGAATTTTAGGAGACACAATTCAAGCCATACAGACCCCTTTTCCCACCCCATTTCTATGACAGAGGAGCCAGGGCAGTGAGACCAGTTTGTTTTTATGAAACATACATGATATTGACTTCATTTACAGTGGTCTTTTAACTCCTGGAAGACCCATCACTGGCATGATCTAAATTTAAAAAGGAGAGAAAGGAAGGATAGGCAAGAGAATGGAAACTTTCTTCCATTTTATTTACTGTTATCATCAAAGGACTGAACACTTTGGAATTTGCCAAATGGTCAGCTGATTCTCTGGAGAAGGGAGAGAGGAGTCACCTGGGACACTCTACATCCTGGCAGCAGCAAAGGAGAGAAAATCTGATCAGAAGGTCTAGATGGCATTGGTTCCATGTTTTCTCTCAGCACTAGGAAGCTCCAAAGTGCATCTTCAACTTTTGTAGATTTCCTAAGTCAAGAGTTCTTGATAGAATTATTTTCACTCTCACTCTGTTATTTGATATTCCAGGTTATACATTTTTTTTTGCCTTGATATATATTTTTAAAAATTATTGTCTTTCTAAGCTGGCTTTAGGCATTGAGTGTGCAGGTAACAATTAATAGGGAAGCAGCGTGAGTTCTTGTGCTGGTAGAAAGAAAGCAGGAGCCTAGGGAATCAAGGAGACAAGGGAACTTGTCTCAAGGTGATTAGAGGCAGAAGATCTAGAACCCCTTACTCAAGAGCAAATGTGAACAATGTTCACCATTATTGCAACAGGTGGTCAGATCCATTCTCAATCCCTGGGCTTCAAAAGCATCACAACAGGCTTTTGTAGGTTCATTGGAGGCCCTCTGTTGAATTTGAACTTAGTCTTTGACATCACCTTAGCATCACCTCAACTGGAACTGATATAATAAAGTCAAGTAATTGACTAATTTTAAAACTCATCTCAGATGTAAACAGAACAGCATAGGCATTTACTTTCACCTGTAAAATGGAGGTAATAATGCTGTCTTCACAGATTTTAAGGACCCATCTAGATGGCATAATACACAAACACTCAGCATAAACACTTTCCTTCTTTCTTTCTCTCCTCCCTCCCTTTCTCCTTTCTTCCTCTTTCTTGAATTTCCTCTTTCTTTCTTTCCACCCACCTTCATCCTGCATTCACCTTCCCACTTCTTTCAATGGTTCTAGCTATTTTATACAGAATCTTTAAAACTATAGAATTTTTAAAAATATCTGCACAAAATTTTATAGACTTTTAAACACAAGACTCCTAGGGGAAATTCCATGAAATAAATAAAAGCTATATTGAGGTTAAGGGCCACATATGAGGTTTTATTTTATTCTCCCCTCCCTCTTGTGCCAAATACAGAGCTGGGCACAAACTAAGTACTAAATAAGCAATTTAAACTGAAAGAGGAAATAAAGCAAGATTTTTAAATGCCGTAAAGTGACAGGTGATACACATAATTGCAGAATTTGACTCCAGAAAGAAGCCTTCTGACTTCTGTCATTTCTATCATGACACATATTCTGTAGGAGAGTCCGTTTACGTCTGTTATGTATTCAGATAGATACATGCAGAAGTGTTCCATTTGATATTCCTGAAGTAATCTGATATATTGATGAGTATAAAATAGCTACCATTTATTGAACACCTATAAATGTCAGGTATTCTAAGTGCTTGACATGAATCATTTCAATTAGTATTAGATATGTTAATGTGCTGCATGATATGCCATATGTATCATACATTGCATACATCCCCCTTTTCTAATTTGACTTTCAAAGAAAAAAACATATCGTCATGTTTGAATGTAGAATTATTCTGACTGAGAATGCTTAATTCATTCTAGTACACATGTAAATAATATCCAGATACCTCTTTCTGTATTCATACTCTTGCCCACAGAAATGTTGTATTGCTTTCATGATTTTGTAGGTCTAGAGAATAAAGCTATTGGATTTAAACTTGATCTTGGGTATTTCTTTTGAGAAATGTAGGGACTCCTCCTTTCAGGCATGTCAGTTTAGCAATTCTCAGGGTCAGTTCATCAGTTTCATTGTTTAAGAGTTGAACATGAGGAGAGGAAAAAACATGTTCAAAGCACCATATAAAATTGTAATTGTTATTTTCTTAAATTTTTATAATTTTTTGGCAAAAAGCTTAATGTTTGGCTTAAATAGCTAAGAAAGAGATTTTGGATTTTGTCCAATAATAGCCGAGTAGATCACTTAAAATAAACTGTCATTATATTCTAAAAAAATGAGTTATACCTGTGCTCTATGATATTTCTGGGGAAACGATTACATATTGTGGATCTTTTATGGATAAACAGAAACATTCCCCACATTGCAATACCCATGGTAGCATTTGTATCATTAGAAAATGATAGTGGTGACTGAGAATTTTTGACTAATTAGGTTTCTTGGATAATAAGAGCTTTTTAATAAGGTACATATCATTTACAATATTGCTAATGAAATGTGAAAGCGATTCAGTACCCGGTAAGATAATGGCTAACTCGTTTTAATTGTTAACATTTTTTCTTGCCTTCAATGACACAGTCATTATTTCCCAGTCACCACTTATCATGAAATCCAAGAGGATTAATGGTTTCACTTATACTGGTGAAAATGTTTAAGCTGTCCCGATTATCAGTGCAGTTGGAAAGAATAATGGTTATTTGTCATTGCGTTTAGCAGGAGAATGAATTGTCCCCTGTATAGTGGCACCATTAACCCTTTGAGGAAGTGGTAAGAGGGTTTTACTGCAGAGCTGGAGAATGCCAAGTTTTAGGATTGGCTGTTCCTTTGAATGTGGCTTATTTTCATCCACAACCCTCTAAAAGAATTGCATCCTCTCCTGGCAGAATTGGAAACAAACAGCTTAGCTTACTACACACTTTTGGATATCTGAAATTAAAACTAGATACCAACTTACCTATTCTTGTGATGAATGAGCAAACTGCTACATTAAAAAATGATCAAGGGAAATGTGAATTCTGGAAAAAGATAAAAAATTGTTTGTAAATTCCTTGTTCCTTACCTCTTCTGTTAAAGAAATAGAGATAAATGTAGAAAACAGTCCCTTTGGGTTTCTCACCCCAACCCTGATTATGTTTTAACACAAATACTACATTTTATTAGATCCTTTGTCTACTTAAAAATTTCTTATCAACCTACCTTGCTTAACCATAAAAAATAATAATTAAGGAGACTTCCTCAATTTTTAAGGACTAAAATGATGCTAGTTGAGGAGAAAGACTGATAAAAATCAAGTCTTTGATCAATTAAAAATTTAAGGGTACAAATATACATCTGCTGCACTGTATTTAATATTCTGACTGCAGTGAATGGTTTCAGTGAAGGCTCAAATGGTAAAAAAATAAAATTACTGTATCAAAAAATTGCAGGACTATGTTAAGAAAATAAAATATTTGCCTTCAGTAAAATTAACAGAATGTCTCCCTTTCTGGAAGATGGCATTGGTTGGAATGGAATGAAATGCCTCTCCCATCAGGTCACCTCACAGACTAAGCAGTGCAGGAAATGGCCTTGCTGTTTCTGTGGCCCCTCACTGGCTCTCCCGTGGCTGAGACATTAGGGAAGCTCTAATTCACAAAAAGGAGTGCAGTCACGAGTGTGTGTGCTTCTCAGGAGGACATCCAGGGCAGACCAGGGAGAGGCAACCAGAGGCGAGAGGGCAGCGGCAAAAAAAAAAATAAAGCGTGTTTTAAGATATACAGCTTGGCTGCCTTATCTTGTAACAGTGAAAACAGTGTTCTGTCTCCTCTGGAGAAGTGGCCACAACTCAGCCTTGTCAGGCAGGGTGAGCATTGCTCTGTTCAGCACAAGATGGTGAGAAATCTGTTTCCTAAAAACACAGAGTTCTGGAGAACTCTGCTTGCTTTCAAAAGCCTCTCATTTTAACAGGAGACAGCAATAAGGAGACC
The DNA here is from genome assembly GCF_937001465.1 of Orcinus orca. NCBI lineage: Eukaryota > Metazoa > Chordata > Mammalia > Artiodactyla > Delphinidae > Orcinus > Orcinus orca. The sequence continues at coordinate 72,593,393 of NC_064560.1, forward strand.
ATCATCCCTTTCAGCAAGACCCATAAATGCAAACTGTTCCCTTTACAAAAGCTAACTCCATCCCCAACACATGAATGAACCAAATTTCAAAATGGAGCAGGGTGCTTCTGGAAGTAAAGTGCAGATAGTTGAGATGTGAATAGAAATTATATTATTCAATATCATAGGGAAAAAAAAAATTGCCTCCTCAGGTGCCTTCCATCCTTGGAAGGAAGATGATCAGTGTATGGAGGAAGCTTCTAGCATCATCACTGTCATTATGTGTGATCTATTGACAAATCAGTGTTTCTTTGAGATGGTAAACAAGACAATTTCTGCAGGAGCCCCATGAGGTAGGCTGAAACTACACAGCCCAGCCATTTTAGATGTAAGAAGTCAGGGGAAACAGCTGCCAGTAGAAGAAAAGACACAGGAAAGAAAAGAAAAAATAAAGAGAACAGGGAAAGAAAGACAAGAAGGGAAAAAAGGAAGAAAGAAAAGAATAACAGGACACACAGTGTTTGTTTGAATGGTCAAAATACGGTGATACAGAGACAGAGCTGCAGATGTACAGCAGCATTCCCTCTGACAAAATTACAGAGGGAATTTAGCAAGCAGATCCAATTCAGAGTTTCTGACACAATGAGATTACGGTCCACGCTGCAGATTGGAGTCTTTGTTTCTGTAACACTGGCTTTTTGAGTTCCCCTGACTTCATTTGGTGAAGAAGCAATTTTGGTGGAAAATGAAGCCGAGTGCTAGGGATGATGATTTCCCAGAAAGAGAGCACCAGCAAACTACCCCATGAGTATTTAATTCCTTCATAATGGAGTTCAGCACCTTCTAAGTTGTAAAACAATATGGCACCATAGCCTTTTTCAGCCATCCAGATGCTTTATTTCAAAATAGCACCGGTTAAGATAAAATTTAACTTTTATTCTTGTCTCTAAAATAAATGTACATGCATTAAGCGAGTAAGCAGACAAATAAAGATCCCAAAGCGACTTCTCTTTAAAACCCTGATGACAGATGGTAAGGTTAAAGAAAGAAGCCCACAGAGGCCCTAGTCCTCCAGAGGATGAATAGCAGTCCTTTTTTTTTTTTAAAGATTTAATTATTTTATTTATTTTTGTCTGTGTCGCGTCATTTTGCGGCATGTGGGATCTTTCTTTGCGGCACACGGGCTTCTCTCTAGGTGTGGCATGGGGGTTTTCTCTCTCTAGCTGTGGCGCACGGGTTCCAGGGCACATGGGCTCTGTAATTTGCGGCATACAGGCTCTCCAATTGAGGTGCATGAGCTCAGTAGTTGTGGCACACAGGCTTAGTTGCCCCGCGGCATGTGGGATCTTAGTTCCCGACCAGGGATCGAACCCACGTCCCCTGCATTGGAAGGTGGATTCTTTACCACTGGACCACCAGGGAATTCCCAGTGCAGTCTTAAAATCAGAATGATGTATGTGTTTGAGAGATTTTTCTTTATGAATACCTACTTCATATCCAGTTTCTTTTGTCAAATTATTGTAGAATCTAGAGTATGCACACCTTAGTACTAAGCATGAAGCAATTGGATTGGTTTTTGCTTCTTAACTCTCACTTTGTCATCCTGATAGACTTTTAGTGAAGAGGCACATAAAATAATCTTCAAAAATCTGGATCAGAAAAAGAAAAAAACGTGATCTTTACTGAAGTCTAGAAAGGCAACTGACATTTATAAAGAAAACACAGAGATGGGAGGAGGGTTCTTTTATAGCAGTATAGGGGCCACAGATGTAACAAACTGATGAAAGTTGAATCTTGAGGCATCCTGGTCTAGTGCTAGGACAGTAGCAACTTGACTACACTGAATGGTTGCCTAATCCCGGTTTTATTTTTCAGTTATAACCACCTCTGCTATGCAATCTGGAAGCCAATATCCTGCTTTTTCCCCAGTATGTATTATCCTGGAATCTGTACTCCTTCTCTCACCTCCAAAGGGCACATTTTTAATTGACATATTCCTGGAAATATATTAGGTCAATTTAGCTGAGAATGTGCCAGATGTATGTGAAATTCTAGTTCTTTCATAAAATAATTTCCTAAAATGATTGTGTGTTTGAATTTTTGTCATCACTTATATTTAAATCACAAGTTACCTGAACAAAAAATTTGCCTGTTATTTAGTAGTTTAGCTTAACAAATTCTTATCATGTTTTACTCCCATTAGCAACTAAACAGGACCATCGTACATAATTAGGCATCTTTAATGTGTCTGCGTTTTGGAGCAGGGTCATCATTTCACTAAAAATAACACATGTTCTGGTTTGTGAAGCAGTGCTAATGGAAGATCAGGTGAGTGAATTTACCTCAGATCCACACATCAGGCTCACCTTATGATAAAAACAATTGTATTGGGGTGCTAGGGTGCCATCAAGTGCCCTGGTGAGAATGACAAGGCAGATAATACCTGGGTGCCTTTAAGGGTGATTGACACTCCCTGTCTCACATAGCTGACTGATGATAGTCAAAACTATTCCAAAATACTATTTCCACTGAGTTGAAAAAATCACCAGGATCATACATCAAGAAAGTAAAAACCTAAAAGATATATATTTGTGGAAGAAAGCACGAATGCTTGGAAAGTAAAGAATAAGATGAAAACTTTGAGGTGGGAATCTTCTTTGCTAACATATGTCTCCCTGTTTGTTCAGCTATTGATATCCATAATAATTTTATTGACATTTATTGAGTAGTTACTGTGTGTGTGTGTGTGTGTGTGTGTGTAAGTTCAACTCATCCAAACTGCATAATGATCCTATAGAGTAAGAATTATTATGACCCCCTTTTTACAGATATGGTAGTCCAAGCACAGAGAGGTTAAGTAAGTTGCTCAACATGACACAGCTAGTAAGTGGTAAAACCAACATTTGACTTCAGACAATCTGAACCCAGCGCCTACTGGCTTGAACAGGAGTCAGTACTCCATCCTCAATATATTGGAAAGAGCAAAGATGCACCATGCTTTTACTCGCAGGAACCGAGAAACATCAGTAAGACTAACTAGAGGTGAAACCTGGATCATAAGTTTTATTTATATGCTTTTTCAAAGAAACAAAACTGATTAATTTTTAGATAGAGAAGATGCATTTTTTTGAGGATGGAATGAATGAACAGATAACATGGGCTTGGAATGAGTAAGAGAAATTCTTTCTCCTAAATTTACTAGTCAAATGACCTTGGAGAAGGTACTTTGCCTCTCTAAACCCAATCTCTTCATCTGTAAAATAATGAAATGCTCCCTTTTCAGAGTTGCCGTGACATGGTGCTTGGCTCCAAGCTAGTTCTCAATTTCTATTGGTGGTTGTTTTGTCATCAATGTTATTGAATTCCATGGCTTCTATGAACTCAGGACAAGTTGCTCAGCTTTATTCAGATCTTATATTATTCTACATGTCTTTGTTTTGTGAACTCAAAAAATATTTAAAATTATTGATGTTCATAACTGTCATAATGCCTTTAAAAAAACATTTTTTGGCTTCCCTGGTAGCACAGTGGTTGAGAGTCTGCCTACCGATGCAGGGGACACGGGTTCGTGCCCTGGTCCGGGAAAAATCCCACATTCCGCGGAGCGGCTGGGCTCGTGAGCCATGGCCGCTGAGACTGCGCGTCCGGAGCCTGTGTTCCGCAACGGAAGAGGCCACAGCGGTGAGAGGCCCGCGTACCACAAAAAAGAAAAAAAAAAAAGCGTTTTGAATTTTTTCCCAGATTGTCTTAATATCTGAGACAATTATTAAGGAGCAACAGGTCTTGAGGATTAATGACAATACATTTGAGACATTGCTTTACTATTTAGAAATTTTACTAGAGTTTTTACTGGAGGTTTTTTGTTTTTTGTTTTTGTTTATGTTTCTAACCTATCTTGAAGCTTCCACAAACCGTGTTAAGTCTGGGAGACAGAAAAATGAAAGAAAAGAGATAAAGCCACAATCACAGATTTACTCAGCAGTTTACTGCAGAAGATTAAAATTCAGATATGCTTTATATATTTTGTCTATCACTCCCCAGTTGGAAACTGGAGAAAGTGGTTATTAAAATATACCGGGCTTCCCTGGTGGCACAGTGGTTGAGAGTCCGCCCGCCGATGCAGGGGACACGAGTTCGTGCCCCCGTCTGGGAAGATCCCACATGCCGCGGAGCGGCTGGGCCCGTGAGCCATGGCCGCTGAGCCTGCGCTTCCGGAGCCTGTGCTCCACAACGGGAGAGGCCAAAACAGTGAGAGGCCCGCGTACTGCAAAAAAAAAAAACAATAATAAAATATACCAACCCACATCAAATCACATCTTTATATACCTTTGAAAATTTAATGGTGATAAATCTTGTGTTTATTTAAAACACACTTTTTCCACCATGCTATTAACTGGTGCAAAAACTGTAGCTCTTAACTCAGCTTCCTCAGGAGTTGTATTAAAATGACTATCGACACATTATTCCTTGTAAGGGCCCAACACAGAACTACTGCTGCTGTCATGGCCGTCTAAAATTTTCCTCATGTAAAACTTTAACTGATAGGTCAACAAAGAGGAAAAAAGTTTAGTCTGAAGTGAGGTCCCCCAGGCTGAGCTTATTTTTAAGATGATGGGGGTGGGCACTGAAAGTGTCACCCTACATGTGCTCATCCTGGGCCTGACAAGTCTGGTCCAAACTGCTTCCTCTTTTTGGCAGGTAATTTCCAGTATCGTTGTCTCCTGGAAATACATGGAAGATGGTGAAATACACTGGAGAAAGAAAGTTGGCAAGGTCTCAAATAGATAGAAATGGGAAAGGAGCAAGGTCACACCACTTGTTTGCTTATGAAACAGTGAAAAAAATATCTTTGGTTTTCTTCTATTATTGTTAAAAATGATTGTGCTGTTCTTCCTTTAGTTCAAACTAATACATAAATTATAACCCAAGATTGATGAACACACACAGAATTAGCATTTTGTCCATTTACCTCGATGACCTAGTTACATACATACTTAGGATTATAAAACGCTGAAAACTTAATAAGTGACTTTTCTTTTAAGTTTTTATTTTATATTGTAGTATAGTTGATTAACAATGTTGTGTTAGTTTCAGGTGTACAGCAGAGTGATTCAGTTATACTATACATGTATCTATTCTTTTTCAATACTTTTTTTAACATCTTTATTGGAGTATAATTGCTTTACAATGGTGTGTTAGTTTCTGCTTTACAACAAAGTGAATCAGCCATACCTATACATATATCCCCATATCCCCTCCCTCTTGCGTCTCCCTCCCACCTTCCCTATCCCACCCCTCTAGGTGGTCAAAAAGTACTGAGCTGATCTCCCTGTGCTCTGCAGCTGCTTCCCACTGACTCTCTATTTTACATTTGGTAGTGTATATATGTCCATGTCCCTCTCTCACTTCGTCCCAGCTTACCCTTCCCCCTCCCTGTATCCTCAAATCCATTCTCTACGTCTGCATCTTTATTCCTGTCCTGCCCCTAGGTTCTTCATAACCATTTTTTCTTTTTAGATTCCATATATATGTGTTAGCATACGGTATTTGTTTTTCTCTTTCTGACTTACTTCACTCTGTATGACAGACTGTAGGTCCATCCACCTCACTACAAATAACTCAATTTTGTTTCTTTTTAGGGCTGAGTAATATTCCATTGTATATATGTGCCACATCTTCTTTATCTATTCATCTGTTGATGGACACTTAGGTTGCTTCCATGTCCTGGCTACTGTAAATAGTGCTGCAGTGAACATTGTGGTACATGACTCTTTTTGAATTATGGTTTTCTCAGGGTACATGCCCAGTAGTGGGATTGCTGGGTTGTATGGTAGTTCTATTAAAAAAAAAAAAATAGAGTGACTTCTTCCAATTAGTAGTATTAATTCCAAATTGATCATTGAATTTCAGTTCCCAAATGAGATCTTTCCAATTGAGTCTAGATTATCTAATTATTTCCAAGATATAAGTTAGGATATATTTTACCATGGTTTAACGGGTTGTTCTTTGACTATACTTTAGGGCAGAGATGCTGTACTCTTTAAAGAATAAAATTATTATGGATGCTCACTAAACTTATTGTGGTAATTATTTCCTGATGTATGCAAGTCAAATCATGATGCTGTACTCCTAAAACACACAGTGCTGTATGTCAATTTTATCTCAACAAACTGGAAGAAAAAGAATTTAAAAATAAGATCTAATTTGCATTGATAAAATAAAATAATAAAATAACAAAGGTAATGAATATTTGTTTAAAAATGATGTTGTGAGTTTTATAGGCACTCTGGCCCTAAAAAACAACCACGTTCTGAGCAATGATACGCTTGTAGGAGAAGCTGAGTGACAAGAGTGGTAAAAGAATATGATTTGATTTAGACAGATCTGGGTTCAAATTCTAATGCCAGGTGCTCTACAGCAAGTAAATGAATATCCCTGAATCTCCAGTTCTTTATGTATTATGGTGAATGTTACTGCTTGCTTGAGGTTTCCTGTTGGGATTAAGGGAGATAATTTACATAGCGTTTCTGGTCCACATTTCAGACTTCAATAGCTGGTAACAATATCATGGCACATTTTCTGAAGGCAATAAGTGAGCAAGCTACAGGCAGGCTCCTAAGGAACCCTCCCTTGCACTGTGCATCTTCCCACAGTTTGGCATCAGTTGGGACCATCAAGATCTCTGCACATTGGGTGTCTCATTGCCAGAATTGCATGCTTAGATGTGGGTAAGCAGCAAAGTGCTTTGGCATTTAGGAGTACGTGGGGAGCTGGCTCAGCATCTGCCCAGACGTTACCAGAGTCCTGTTGTACTGTCACTAATATGAGCATTTGACATCACAAATCTCTCCTTTTTCTCTGTTCACTGACCCCACTTCCTCTCTACCCTATAAAAACAAGCAAAACAATAATAAACTAAAAATCAAAGGGCATGCGTGTGCGCACGTGCACACACAGACACACGCATTGATAAGGTTCCTCCCATGGAATATTGCTGTAGTTGAGGCATCTAATATAACAGACCAAGCTGTCGATTGACTATTACTCACTGTGTAACTCTACCCACACGTGCTTGTGCACACTCACCACCCTGAATCTAGCATATTATCATTTATTTCATTGTTCTATAAAGTGCTCAGAGATGCAGAGTACGGAAAGCACCATGGCACTCTGGTGCAATTCAATTTAGTCAAATATCAGACATCCACATAGTGTAAATGGAACATGAGTTAAGAATCTGATCCAACTGCCTACTGGTGTAATTGACTCGACAGAGCCAGCCTGTGTCATTAGTCCTATAAACAGTTGCATTTACAACAATAAAACTGAAAAGCATGGAAATTAAAAGCTGTTAGGATTTTCTCTGGTGTGCATTTATCTTTGAAGAAGTGTGTACACTCTCTAAACAAATTTTCTGATCTCTTTGGTAAACTGGCATCATAGCAACCTGTGTCAGCAATGCCTTATATATCAAATGGTGATCAAATCTGAAATAAGTGAAATGAGAGAAGGATGCAGTGGGTTGATGTACTAACTTAATTGTCCAGTGCATGAATTTTCAGTGTTAATTTATTGGTATGGCATCCAGTTCCCTAACAGTAATCTAGGGTTATACCTGGCAGCTGGAAGTTATTCTGGGGTTTACTGTAAATAATATATTCATTGTAATAGAGAATTATGCAACTTAAATAACTGTTAACCTGAAAGTTCAATCTGTGGTTTCTTGATAGTATTTCTCCTTAGTGACCATATTATTTGATAGACAAGTGCCCCCCTATAATGTTCAGTTGATTAGTAGGACCCTGTCAAACAAGGAGAAAGCATTCCGTAGAAGTGACCTTTTTACTCACCACTCCCAACTCTATCCCCATTAAAATGAGGCTTTGAGCATGTCTTCTGTGCATTCTGTGTTCTGTCAACAATAAAGAACTAGAGTGTCTTTCTATCTCTGGTGATATGCTACTGGACCGCTTAACCAAAAATTGAGAGAGTATATTACAAGGTTAAAGAGCAGAGTTCAGAGGTCATTATAATTCTCATTAAGGAATGTTTCTGTGTACTGACTATAGGTGAGTTAATCGATATTTCTGTCTGAAAATGAGCAGGCTTAGTAAAGATGGCTTTAATTGGAGAGATGTTATTCATAGAGAAGGAGCATTTATGGGCTTTCATGGCAGCAGTCCTCATAGGTTACATGGTCTGTAGCAAGATGTGCTACGACAGTTGAGATGACATACATTTTGACATTTCAGGTCTCCCTAGAGCAAGCAGCTTGGAAAATCTTTAGGGTTGGTTCTCAGCTCCTCAAATCCCAAGATGGGACTTGTGGTTTGATATACACATAGATAGAGAGAAGGAAGGATGGCTCATGCAAGATTTGTTTTTTCGCTTTAATTCAACATTAGTCTCCTCAGTCTTGAAGGAGAGGGAACACTAAACTCATTGGTTTTTCGATATATCATAAAAACTTTCTACCTCTAACATGGGCAAACATTTTCCCAGACACCTTCAAATACTAAATTGCAAAACAGAAAGAAAAAGAAAAAAAGTAAATAATAACAAACTTCACCATTATCCAAAGAGGATCATGAAAGATTCTAACACACTTTGCTTTTCCTGGAATTTTCACTACCAAACATTATCTTAAATTAAATTTCTTTGAAAAGTGTGTCAATATATTTGAAGGTAAACATGCTATAATCTCTCACTGGTAATTGCATAAATCTATATTGACTAATACAAAATATAATTATTCTTTATAATTTCCTCATGCACTTTGTAATTTCTGGTTTACAACACTCTCCACTACATCCCTCATCCTATGGTTTTGTCTAGAAGTATTGTTGTTTTAGGTTTTACATTTAGGTATATTATACATATTGTATTATTTATTGTTACACATAGATATCCAGTTGCTCCAGAATCATTTGTTGAAAAACCTATATTTTCTTCACTGAATTATCTTTGCATCTTTGTAAAAACCAGCTGTCCCTATATATGTGTGATATATTTCTGGATGATATTCTGTTCCATTGGTGTATCTGTTTATCTTTATACCTATACTACACTGTCTTAATTACCACTGCATTATAATAAGTCTTAAACCAGGTAGTGTTAATCTTCCAATTTCTTTTTTTTTCAAAGTTTTTCAGATGTTTTAGATCTTTTAAATTTCCCTATAAATTTGGAACTACTTTGCCAAATTTCTACCAAAAAATAATCTGCTAGAATTTTGAATGAGATTGTGTTGAATTTAAAGATCAATTTGGGGAGAAGTAGCATCTTAATAATTTTGAGTCTTCAGAGCCAATTTTATGTGTCCCCATCTATTTTTTCTTTTATTGTATATATTTAAGGTGTACAACTTGATTTTCCATTTGTTCTTTAATTTCTCTTAGCAGAGTTTTGTATTCTTTAGTATATAGATTTTGCACATCTTTGTCACATTTTATCCTTAAGGATTTTGCTTTGAGTTTTGCTATTGTAAATGGTGTTTTTTTTTAAAATTTCAACTTTAAATAGAATAGCATATAGAAATAAAACTGATTTTTATATAACAATGTTGTATTTTGCAACTTTGTTAAACACAATTATTAGTTTTAGTACTTTATTTTATAGGTTCCATTGAATTTTCTACAGAGTTGTTCATCTAATTGCTTAGTAAAATGAATTTTATTTCTTCCTTTTCAATCTGGATGTTCATTATTAATTTATTTTTTTACATTACTACACTAGCAAGACCCTCTAGTCAAATGTTGAGTAGAAGTGGTAAGAATGAAAAACGTTTTGTTCCTGGTCTTAGTGAGAAGCATTTAGTATTTAATCATTCATAATTAATCATTAAACACTACATTAGGAATTTAGTGATACAAATTTCCCCATAAGTACTGATTTAGCAACATCTAAAAAAATGTTGTGTTGTGTTTTTATTTTCATTTAACTAAAAATACTTTCTCATTTCCCCTTTGATTTCTTTTTAACCATGAGTAACTTAGAAGTGTGTTATTTGGTTTCCAAATATTTGGTAGATTTTCCAGAGATCTTTGTGTTATTTATTTCTGATTTAATCCAGTGATGGTCAAAGAGAATACTTTGTTAGCATTGAATTATTTTAAATTTATTTAGATCTTTAAGGCTCAAAATATAGCCTACCTTGACAAATGTTCCATGTGTTTGAAAATAATGTGTATTTTACTGTTAAAGCATCAATTAGGATACGTGGGTTGATAATTTGGTTCTATTTCTATCCTTACTGGTTTCTCTCTAGTTGTTCTTTTTTTTGGGGGGTGGGGTTGGAGCTTCACTGGGAGGTTTGTTTTTTTTAACAACTTTATTGGAGTATAATTGCTTTACAGTGGTGTGTTAGTTTTTGCTTTATAACAAAGTGAATCAGCTATACATACACATATATCGCCATATCCCCTCTCTCTTGCATTTCCCTCCCTCCCTCCCTATCCCACCCCTCTAGGTGGTCACAAAGCACCAAGCTGATCTCCCTGTGCTCTGCAGCTGCTTCCCACTAGCTATCTATTTTAGGCCACAGGGGTATAGCTCAGGGATAGAGCGTTTGACTGCAAATCTAGTTGTTCTATTAATAACTGAGAGAAGGCTATTGAGATCTCTAGCCATTATTTTGGATGTCTATTTCTCCTTGCAGTTTTATAAGTTTTTGCTTTGCTTATTTAAAATGTCATTATTAGGTGCATAGATATTTATGATTGTAATGTTTTCCTGACAAATTAACCTCTTTATCATTATGGAATGGCTTTCTTTTTCCCTGGTAATACTCTTTGCTCTGAAGTCTACTTAATCTGATAGTAACATAATCACTGTAGATTTCTTTTTCTTAGTGTTAGAATAGTATGTCTTTTTTATTCTTTAAACTTTTAACTATTTGTGTCTTTATGTTTAAAGTATGTTTCTTACAGTCAGTATATACTTGTCTTACTTTTTGATCCATTCACACATTGTTCCTTTTAGTGGGATGGGTAAACCACTTATACTTATCTAATAATTGACATGTTTAGATTAAGTCTATTATCTCACTATATTTATATTGGTCTCCTCTAATTCTTTTTTTTTTTCTTTCATTGCCTTCTTGTGTGTGAATTGTGTGTTTTTCAATTCAACTTTATTTTCTCTATTGGTTTATTGTGTATAACTCTGAAAGGGCCTGAATTGGTCTTTTTTCATTTGTTTTATCTTTCAGTACTTTGATTCTCCACTATCTACATGCTTGCATTTGGCCTGAGGAGAAATCTGGTTTAATTCTTATCTATATGCTTATGAAGTTAAAGTGACTTCTTCTCTAAATACTTTAAGATTTTCTTTCTTTACTGATTTTCATCAATTTGAATATGACGTGATTTGGTGTCGTTTTCTTCATGTTTCCTGTGCTTGGTAATTTTTGAGCTTCTTGCATTTATGGGTTTATAACTTTTATCATATTTAGAAAAATTTCTGCCATTGTTTCTTTGGATATCTTTTTAGGCTCCCCTACTTCTCTTCTATAGAAGTTTCCAATTAGATGTGTGCTAGGCTGCTTGAAGTTGACCCACAGCTAGGGATGCTATTTTTAAATTTTTCATTGTATTTTTCTCTGAATTTCCTTTTGGATTGTTTCTATTGTTCTGCCTTCAAGTTCACTATTCTTTTTTTCTGCCGTGTCTGATCAGTTGTTAATACTATACAGCATACTTTTAATCTCACTTCCAGTTTTCACCACTAGATGTTTGATTTGGGTCTTTTATTTATATTTTAATGTTTCTACTTAACCTTCTGAGCATATGGAATACAGCTAAAATAGCTGTTTTGTGTTCTTGTACACTAATTCTAACATCTGCATCAGTTCTTGGTCAGTTTCAGCTGATTGGTTTTTCTCTTTATTAGGCCATAGTTTCCTATTTCTTTGTATGACTGGTAAACTTTGTTTGGATGCCAAGCATTATAAACTTTACCTTTATTGGTACTTTATATATATTTTTTCTTTTTATAAACTTCTTGAGCTTTACCGTGGGATGCAGTTAAGTTATTTGGAAATCATTTGATCCTTTTGGTCTTAATTTTAACATTTGTTAGGTGGGATCAGAGTTTTATCAGTCTGTGCTTAATTATTTCCCATTACTGAGTAAAGACCTTTTTGAACACTCTACCCAATGCCCTGTGTAGCTGATGGAAATAGGAACTACTCCCAGCCCTGTTTAGGCACCATGATCTATTTCTTATAATCTCTTTGGAGGGATCTTCTGGTTTTATGGGCAGATCAGCACTTTGCTGAATATTCAAGGATACTCCGTTAAGTACTTGATTCTCAAAATTCTAACTATACTGTTTTCCCTGAATTCTAAGGTCCTTCTCCTTAACTTAGGGAATCTATCACCCTTTGCCACAGCCTAAACTCTCTCAAGTCAGTGATCTTGAGCAATCATAGGGCTCACCTCCTTTGCTTACCATTTCTCAGGGGTAAATGTCCTTTGTTGCCTGATGTCCAATGTCTTGAAAACCATTGCTAAAAGTAGTTTGCATTTATTTATTTATTCAATTATTATTTTTGGTTTATGGGGAGAGAGGATCAGTCTGATCTGAGTTCCTCCCTCTTGACTGCAAACACAAATCCCAAAATCATTTTATCAAGTAAATAATTACTAAGGAACAAAACATTCATAGAAAAGGGCTTTGTAATTGAGGAGAAATAAACAATAGCAATGATGATGGTAATGATGATGATTGTATTTGTGTATCTCTTCACATTTTGCTTTGATTCGTTTTTCATTTTTACAAAGTAGCCCCACTTCTAAGTTAAAATTCCAAGGACTTGGATTTGGATACTAGATTCTATAGAAAGAATGTAGAATGATTTGAACATACACCTTAATACTGGAGCCTCAATATGCATTAAGAATATTACTTTCAATACATACCTACTAGTAAATGAAAACCTTAAAGAGATCCCATCCCACCTCCACTTCTGTAGACTCTTAGCTAAGTCTCACTTACATTCAGTCACTGAATAACTTGGCATGTAAACCATATTTCTTTTTTATTTTATTATTTAGTTACTTATTTTTATTGGCGTATAGTTGCTTTACAATGTTGTGCTAGTTTATACTGTACAGCAAAGTGAATCAGCTATATATATACATATATCCCCCTCTTTTTGTATTTCCTTCTCAGTCAGGTCACCACAGAGCATTGAGTAGAGTTCCCTGTGCTATACAGTAGGTTCTCATCAGTTAAACCATTTTTTTTTTTTTTTTTTTTTTTTGGTACGTGGGCCTCTCACTGTCGTGGCCTCTCCTGTTGCAGAGCATAGGCTCTGGACGCGCAGGCTCAGTGGCCATGGCTCACGGGCCCAGCTGCTCCACAGCATGTGGGATCCTCCAGGACCGGGGCACAAACCTGTGTCCCCTGCATCGGCAGGCCGACTCTCAACCACTGCGCCACCAGGGAAGCCCCCCGCATATTTCTTTTTAATGCTTATTTTTTGTTAAGAAAAGAGGACTACCAAAAAAATTTTTGTTTTTCATAAGGTATGAATGTAGTCACAACGTAAAGACAAAAGGCAAACTGCAAAATATAAGAATGTTCTTTAGTAATTCTTTGTTTGCTTCTGAATTCAGAGTATTGCCTGCACCACAGTAATCTCTTAATAATCTTGACTCTTCATTGGTTCCTTCCTTTGTCTTATCTAGGTAAGTATGTCTCTATGTGGTCTGCCCACTACTTTACTTCCACTGATAACAGCACAGATATTCACATATAAAGCAAATCCCAGGGATTTCTCCTCTCCCCAAGCGTCATGCTTTGAGGAAAGAACTTTGCTCAGAGTGTGTGTGTCATGATGAACAGGTTTAATATTTCCATACTCAATATATTTATTACCATAAAGAAAGAAATAATACGTATCAAAAAAAAAAGATTCCAGAGTATAGAGAAATACAAACATCTAACATTACTAGGAAATAGCCAAGAATCAGATGAAAAAAGCAGTGTGGGTACTAATCTGTACATGCATACAAAATGGATTTTTAAAGGTGTTTTCATGCCTTCCACAATGAGGAGCAAGAACATTTCTCCAATACAACTACATTCCTTTCTCAGACTGCTCTATGGAGTCACAGTCCTAATGTAAAATTGTTAGGTTTGAAAAAAACTTTCTTTCCAGTCACATCCCAACTATAAGGAGGCTTTAGCCCTAACTCTTAAGAAGATAAAAGGTACAATTTTGTTATGGAAATAAAAGTGAGAAATAAACCCTCAGTATAAAGTATAAACTATATGGGAAATAAAATGGTTTGCTTTAACCACCAAGTAATGACCTGCTTTGACTACATAAACAGAATGACTCCAAGACAGGTTTTCTGCTTTACCAGCCCCGGTTAACATGAAGACATGTTTTTAACACCTCCATAAAATGACTGGGTTAGAAGTAAGTACAGCGAAGATGCAACCTGGGGTGATCTTATGTGCAGTCAAACCTGCAGAAAAAGCATTTGGAGCTGACCTCCCACTCCTACTGCCTGAGTTCTGATCACTCCCACACATCCTGTTGAAATACTGAGACACCAACAGATGCTAGACTTAATTCTCAGGAGAAATTCTATTTAAAAAAGAAAATGAATAAATACACATACACATACATACATAAATGAAAGAAGACAGGAAACCCAAACACAGGCCTGGGCTGCCTCTATCACGCACATTTACACATCGGGGCCATATTCACATTAGGCCCAAGCTTACTTCTCTTCAGAATCTGAAGATAGTTAATACAAGAGAATAGAGGATCACTCCATACACTTTGTGTTGCCAGCTGCAAAGTGTTTCTCAAACAGCAATTAAGCACATACTGTGGGACCATCACAGGGGCCAGAACCAGGGAACTGGTGCCACTGACATGGAGATTCTCAATCTCAGGGTCCTTGGGTTGCAACTTATCAGGGTGAGGGGTGTCACAGGGCTGAAACCCATTCCCAGGCACTGACCTCCCTTCTGTTGAAGTGGATTTGTTCTGTCACTTGCAGTGAGGACCTCTTCATGTGCCAGGAGCACCCCATAACCTTTGTGCTAATTCCCATGACATCCTCTGTGTCTCACTGTAGGATTCTGTGAACAGGTCTTTGGAGAAGCCGGGAGAACAAAAGATTCTTCGGCACATCTAAAGAGAGCTGCTTGTGTGTGCCTGAATGTGGGGTCATGGTTTGAAAAAGGCAGAGAACCCCCTACCTTGCACTAAAAGGTTTTCAATACACTGAGACACATTTTTTTAAATGCACTCCTATAGGCCATGTTAGGCCCAGTTCATTTGTGTATTCAGTTCAATTGCATCTGAATCAACTGGTTCCCAACTGAGTGAATGAAAAAAATTCTAAGATGTCATTTTCACTCTCTTGTTTTCTTCTCTTTTAAAAGCTATAAATTAGCCACCATGGATCAAAACATTTTATTGATCGGAGATTTCAGATGAGAAAAGAGTGCTATAATAAGTAAATTACAACCCCGGTATAATTCACATGTAAAACCTCCTGGGAGTTAAAAATAATTTCTTTAGCTATTTCTCAGGAACAAAAAATGCAGTAATACAGGAGTCATGTGAACGTTGGTTGGAAGAGTAAGTATTCTCTTCAGCTCACTTCATGTATATTTTAAATCACTGTAAGAGCTGTTTAATTGGTATGTCAGTGAGGACGCCAAACAGAGGAAATGAAGTTGTGTGTGTGTGTGTATGTGTGTGTGAGAGAGAGAGTATTGTGCCAATATTGCATTGTAGAGATTAAGGGCTTATTTGAATTAATGATTGCCTGACAAGTTGAAGTTATATAACATATAACTGTATCTAAATATAAAAATAACATAAAGGATCCAGGGAAAATCTATGACTTCAATAGTAATATTTGAAAACATTATAAACTCACCTCCCTTTTTCATCTCCAGTAGTAAATACCTGATGTGGCATATTTACCCATTTTCATTGATGGGGCTGAAAAATAGAACCCTATTAAAATGACAATCTCAAAAACGTTATTAGATAATTATTGCAATAATTTTGTTATGCAATTTTAAATACTTAAAGCAGTCTAAATGACTTTAATTTACACAGTATAATTACTACTATTTTGTTGATAATCTCTATTATATCCATATGTAATTGAGTACTGATAATTTAAATAATTTATCAAATTTAACCAATTTAAAATGAGTGTACTCATTTTTAACGCCTAGGAAGTTAACTCATCTAATGACATGATCAGCCATTGACTGAGCAATCTCTCATGTTCCTTGGCACCCTGGTAGGCACAGCTCAGATATCATTGCTAAACCTTGAAAAACTGTGTTCTACATGGATTATTAACCTTATTTGGTAACAAATTAACTGAAACTCATAGAAGTTAAGTAACTTTCACAAGGATACACAGCTCAAAATCAGAAGATTCAGGTCTTGAATTTTTTCTGATATGAAAAACTTATCTGATTTTAGGTACTTCATAATGACAATTAAAAGTTATAGATCAGTGTTTAAATAATACTTAATCTGATACAACATTAAATATAGTACTCCAAATAGAAGCACTTGTGTTCATCTTTCTGCTTGATTACCCCATCAAGGAGTAGCCACTGCAGTTGTACACTGCTTCTGGCTCTTCTAACACCCTCAGTGTGAAGGCGAGGTCTTCCGATGAGAATCTGAAAGTCATTGCAACTGTTAGCTACCTCTGCCCATTGCAAATTACATTGATTATTGTGGCCCTACAGTCCTACTGGTGGTTCTTATTAGTGACAAGGAGATGTATCTATATAATGTCAGCAGTTGATTCTGATAAATATCATGCTGATTAGAAATATATGTTGAACGGAATTTGCCTACCATTAATGTGGTAGTGTGTTTCATAATCAAAATGGGCTTTTCCATTGTTATCTAGTAATTAGTGTTGCTGAAAATATATCAGACTACTTTGCAAATGTTTTGTGTTTGGCAAAACCAGTCTTGGGTTTTGCTAGACACTAGCACTCTTGAGCCCGTGTGAGCTTTGAGGAATATTCAATCCATATGTTTCTGATGTGTTTGCATTTAACTCACCAGTTGCCTTAAAGAAATTATATTGATGTCCAAAGGCCTTTAAATATATTTTACAAGTGTTTTGCCTTTTAAGATGCTATCTTCCAAGAAAAGTTAATTAATCAGAAGAAAACACTATTATGTTGTAAGTGTATTTTGCACTATCAAAACTTTGTAATGTACCTCAGACTTGGCTAGGATCTCCCCCACTATCATACAGTGTTCTTACTATTGAAATTGGAATTGTTTTCATATATTGAAAATAAGGGAATGCCATTTAAAGCATACTAAGAACTCTGGTGTTTCACTGCTTAAATATAAAAGTGTTAGCAGAACAGAAAACACATTGTACCTTTATAGAATCAACAAAGTGACAGTCCTTCAAATCAACTCATTCTCAGCAAAACTAGATCCATCAGAAAAAAAAAAAAAGGAAAAGGTAGCCATATCCAATTCAGGAGCTTTGTCTACTCAAATGCCACTTCCAGACCTGTGCTGCCTCCTATCTGCACCAAAGTGATGCTTATTCATACACAGCTCATAGTTTAACTATTCAGTTTTCAGAAAATGCCTTTAATCTGGTGCAAATTTGGAAAAAAGCAACATGTTAAAATAACTAAAGCACTTTTCAAACCACCAAAAAACAATTAATCCCTGGCTTCATCAGTTCCAGGACAGCATTATGTCGTCCTTAGGGTGGGAGAGAATTTTAGAAAATATATGATATATTAGAGAGTGAATGATTATTCACAGCCATGAGGCCAACCCATGTTTCAATAAGACAAATTGCCCTGAAGTGTTCCGGTGGCAACCAGTGATAACTCATGATCCTGAGACAGAGTGGGTGAAAATTACAGAGAATTGATGAAAATCAGGAGCAAGAGGACAAATGGCTTTAAAGAGAAGAATCTATGATTATTATTTTCTCAGCCTTCAGTCTGATAGAGCTTGAATATATTTCCTTTGAAAAATCTATAGAGCTGTAGACACTATATGTCAGTGTGAAAATGGCTGCGTTTGTTTCTTGCCAATGGCAAATGATTAACTCCTAAGTATGTATGTAGGAATCAGCCCCCAAGGGAAGATGCATTTCCAAGGAGATGGCTCATATGGTTTACAGTCTTCCCCTTAGTCAAGCGCACATTCAGATCTGTAGGGGCTATGGTCACTTCAGTCCCTCCTACACTGTTGTTGAAATAGAAATTGAGTTCCACATATTTTAAAGAAACACACACATTTGTTTCATAGTTAGGGATGATTTACTAAATAATAGAACACTAATTAATATTTTATATGTATTTTATATTAGTTATTTTAATGAATTTATTTGGAAATCAGAAAGGCCACTGAAACCCAGGCAGGATTCACAGTATACTGGTGAATATATTGTATATATGAGTGAGTCTTCAAAATTGATTGCAAATAATGCTGAAGGCTTGGGAATCATAGACAGTGTAAGTTATTCCCTTGTGTAATATGGGTATGTTTTCTGGAATTGCCTAAAAACAATATTACACAGCAGGGTGTTTCCTGGGATATGTTATTAGGTCACTTCATTAATTTTGTCACCTCAAAATTAATCCTCAGTGTCACTGTCACATTATGTATTTTTCTATGCCTCCATTATTCTTCCTGAAAGAGTAGGAATGCCAAAAACCATTGCCTCCTTAACTCTAGAAAAATTAAAGGAAGTACTTAATCAAGCTCTAATTCACATTTGGATATTTACATATCATTAGACTCTGAATAACCCATGTTGATATAACTGATGGTATATGACAGTCACATGTTTTCATTCTGAAATTTATTGTACTTTAAATCACATGGTAAAAAAATGTTTTTTCCCTAAATGGACTTAACAGTTTAAAGCCACATTCTTCATGATATGTGTTCCTAATTTAGTCCTTCATCCAGGTGAATGTAAAATGATCTTACATAATTTATCATGGAGTTTCTCTTTAATTTAAGAATTTGAGTGCTCTGTTTGAAAATGTTAGCACTCCTTCAATGTCATTTGCCTAAACTTTTCAAAAAGTAACTAGTAAGCCATCCTGGAAAGGTTTTGAGGAAATGGTGAAAATTTTGGGAAAATCAGAAACAATCATAATGCTGAAGCAATGTCCACTGCTCTTCTCTCCATATGATGGGGAAGACTAGTTCCTAGTCCTGCTGAGAGGCAGCGGGACACCCTTGCGGTTCTGGTCAAGCCCCGTCAATGGAATCATCACCTAGAATATGCTTTGGAGTGGTTAGCTGATCCTTTCCAGAAACCCCAAATAATCCAGTGAGCAAATCCAATTTCAGGACAGATATATGCATGCCTGCAGAAGCGAGACTGCCATATAGTCATATCCCAGTCCTCCAGAGAAGCCTGATTCAGGGAGAAGAGAGGATTCCAAGAAAGATTTGTTGCCCTTCAATTCCTCTGCATCACCAGAGAATAAGAGTCTAAACTCTTTAACACCTTGTCTGAACTCCACACATCTCTAACCAGACCTGGAATCTTATAACTGCAGTAACTTTCTCTTCTGTGCCAGCACTGTGCAATGAACACACTTCTGTTTCTGCATTTATCACTTTATTATAGTTATTCTGTTGGAAGTCTATATTTCTATATTGTGAGCAATTTAAATTCTGATCTGTATTTTCTTTTATCTTCAAAATATTATAAAAACTTTAAATACAGAAAAATTAAAATAATTTTACAGTGAATACCTATATACCTTAATGTGATTCTACATTTAACATGGTACTTGTTTTGCTACATATCTATACATCTATTCATTCCTCCTTCCATTCATTAACCCATCTGTCATTTTCATGCATTTTAAAGTAAGTTTTTGATCAATAAACTTCATCCTATACAATTCATCATGTGATAACTACAGTTCAATATTTCTTTAAGTTTCTTTGAGGTAAAAATTACATATATTAAAACCCACAAATCTTAAGCATACCATTTGATGAGTTCTGACTAGTACATTCACCTATGCAAACAAGACACCTATGATACAGGATATTATCACCAGAGAAATTTCATACGTACCACTCTATCTCCTTTAGAGGGAACTACTATTCTGCTTTTTTTCTACTCTGACAATATTTCTTTTTTCAGTTCCAGGATCTTTACCCAGTAGGAACTCTTCAGTGTCTCTCTGTTTTATTCTCTATTTTTCAGATATATGCATGTCATTGCATGTTGCAACATTTTTTTTTCCTTTTTTGTTTATGCATTCCCCTTTTGATGGACATCTGAACTGGTTTTGTTATTGCCAATAAAGCTGATACGAACCTTCTTTTAAAAAGTTTTTTTTTTTCCATAGTTATATATTTTTTCCTTGGATGAATAATTAGAAATGGGATTCCTGGGAATAGGATAGATGAATGCTTAGCTTTAAAAGAAACTGACAAATTTTTCCAACGTGGGTCTATCCTTTTACTCCTAACTGTCATGTTCAAGATAGTCTCCATAATTTGGCATTGTCAGTGATTTTTACATTTTGGCAATATGCTGGTTGTGTACTGAAATCTTTTTTTTGTTTTTTGCGGAACGCAGGCCTCTCACTGCTGTGGCCTCTCCCGTTGCAGAGCACAGGCTCCGGACGCACAGGCTCAGCGGCCATGGCTCATGGGCCTAGCCGCTCCGCGGCATGTGGGATCCTCCCGGACGGGGGCACGAACTTGCGTTCCCTGCACTGGCAGGCGGACCCTCAACCACTGCGCCACCAGGGAAGCCCTGTACTGAAATCTTTTATAGTTTTAATTTGAAATTCTCTGATGACTAACGATGTTGAACTCATTTTCATTTTCTTGCAATCTAATTCATATATCTTCCTTTGTGTGGTATCTGCTAACATATTTTACCTATTTTTATTTGGACGTTTGCTTTCTTATTAGTGACTTATAACAGTAACATATACACTCAAGACTTTTTCTGTCAGATATTTATTTTGCAAATATCTTCTTCAAATTTGTCTTTCTGCTTCATTCTCTTTGTGGTGTCTTTTGATGACCAGAATTTTTTAACTATGGTAAAGTCTAAATTGTTATTTTGTCCTAAGAAAACTTTGCCTTCCTCCAAGTCACAGAGATAGTCTACAGAAGGAGTCTCTAATTCCCAGGCCATGGACTGGTACCGGTCCGTGACCTGTTAGGAACCGGACCACACAGCAAGAGGTGAGCTGTGGGCAAGTGAGCAAAGCTTCATCTGTATTTACAGCTGCTCCCTATCACTTGCATTACCACCTGAGCTCCGTCTCCTGTCAGCATTATGCTGAGTTATATAATCATTTCATTATATATTACAATGTAATAATAATACAAATAAAGTGCACAACAGATGTAATGCGCTTGAATCATCCTGAAACCATCCCCCCACCCCACCCCACCCCGGTCTGTGGAAAAATTGTCTTCCATGAAACCGGTCCATGGTGCCAAAAAAGTTGGGGACAGCTGGTCTATAGTATCTATACTAATTGACAAAGTAGACTTTAAGAGAAAAATTGTGAATAGAAAAAAAAAAGGACATTTTATAATGATAAATGATCATTCCACTGGAAAGATATAACAATTATATGTATACATAAATAAAAAGAAACCCAAACTACATAAAGCAAAACTGATAGAATTTAAGGGATATATAGGCAATTCAACAATAATAGTTGGAGACTAAAATACCCCACTTTTAATGATGGACAGAACAATTATGCAGCAGATGAAACAGAAAATAGAAGACTCGAGAAGTACTATAAATCAACCAGACCTAGCAGTCATCTATAGCACATTCCACACATCAAAAACACACTCTTCTCAGGTAGACATGAAATATTATCCAAAATAAACCGTATTTTAGGCCATAAAATATCTCAGTACATTTAAAAGATGAAATCATACAAAGCATTTTATTCTCTGATTACAATGTAATAAAATTAGAAATCAATAACAAGGAAATTTGAAAATTTCTTAAGGGTGTGGAAATTAAACAACACTCTCCTGAAAAACAAATGGGTCAAAGAAGAAATTAGAAGAGTAATTAGATAACATTTCGAGGTGAAAGAAAACAAGACAACATACCAAAACTTATGGGATTCAGCTAAAGCAGGGTTTAGAAGTGAATTTGCACCTGTAAACACCAAATATAAAAAGAAGAAAGGCCTCAAGCCATTAACTTAAACTTTTACCTTCTGATATGAAAAAATAAAAGCAAACTAAATGCAAAGCAAGCAGAAGGAAGAGAATAATAAAGAGTAAAATGAAAATTAACAGACAAAATAGAAAACCAACAGAAAAATTCAACAAAATCAAGTTATTTTTTGAAAACATTTGCAGAATTGACAAAAGTTTAGCTAGATTTACTAAGAAAAAATAAAGTGATCTTAAATTACAAAATCAGGAATAAAAGTGGGAAGTCACTACCAACCTTATAGAAATAATAATAATTATAAAGGAATATGGTGAACCATTGTTTACAATAAATTAGATAGCCAGAAAAATTGGACTTCCTAGAAAGACACAACTACTAAAATTGCCTGATGAAGAAATAGAAGAACATAGTATTTACCTCTAAAATTATTTCTGAATTAGTAATAAAAGAAAAAATCTTCCCATTGAGAAAAGCGCATGCACAAATGTCTTCACTGTTGAATTCTAACAAATGTTTAAAGAATAGTTAATTCAAATCCTTCAGAATCTCTTTCAAAAATTAGAATATGATGAAGCAGTTTGAAACTCCTTCTATGAGGCTACTCTTACCCCAGCTATGCTCTTTGTATAAACTGGCAAGTTGTTCCTAAAATTCATATGGAAATGAAAAGCACCAAGAATAGCCAAAATAATTTTTAAAAAATTCATGCTTCTTGTTTTCAAAACTTACTACAAAAACTGTGGCAGTTGATGCAGTATGATACTGGAATAAAGACACACACAGAGATAAATGGCATGAAAATAAACTCTTACATTTATTTTTCCATGGGTGCCTAGACAATTGAAGGCAAAGTAATAAGTCTTTTCAACAAATGGTGCTAGGAAAATTGGATATCGATGTGACAAAGTTTGAAACCAAACACCTACCTCACATTATATTTTAAAAAATCAGCTCAAAATGGATCATAGACCTAAGTTTAAGGGCAAGATTTATGCAACTCATAGAAGAAAATAGAGCAGTAAGTCTTTGAGCCTTGGGGTAAACACTGGTTTCCTAGATCAGAAACATAAATGACAAAAGAAAAAACAGACAAATTGGACTTCAAAACTAAAAGCTTTTCTACTTTAAAGGACATGATAAGAAAGTGAAAAGACAACGCATAGAATGGGAGAAAATATTTGGAGATCATATATCTCATAAAGGACTTGCATCCAGACTACTGGAAGTCTTACAACTCAAAAATAACCAGACAACCTAACTTAAAAATGAGCTAAATATTTAAACAGATATTTCTTTGGAGAAGATAAATAAATGACTAATAATTCATGAAAGTATGTGTAGCATCATTAGTCATTAGGGAAGTGCAGATCAAGACCACAGTGAGACACCACTTCACACATGCCCAATAGGATGGCTGTAATTAAAAAGACAAACAATAACAAGTATTGGTAATGATGTGGAGTAATTAAAACCCTCATGTATTGCTGGTGAGAATGTAGATGGTGTAATTGCTTTAGAATACAGTTTGGCAATTCCTCAAAATATTAAACATAAGACCAAGGAATTAACATATAAAGAGAATAAAAAATGCATGTCCACACAAAAATCATGACTATTCAGAAGACCATTATTCTTAATAACCAAAAGATAGAAGCAATTCAAATATTTATCAACTGATGAATGGATAAATAAATTGTAGTATATCCATTCAATGGGTTGTTAAGCCCTAAAAAAGGAATAAAATACTGATATGTGTTACTACAGGGATAAACCCTGAAAACACGGTGCTAAGTGAAAAAAGCCACACACAAAAGACTACAGATTCCATGATTCCATTTATATGAAATGCCTAGATTTGACAAATCTATAGAGTCAAAATATAAATTTGTGGATTCCAGGGACTGAAGGAAAACCAGAATCAAGAAAGATACTAATTAGTTATGAAGATTTGTTATCGGCTGAATTCTGTCCCTCTCAAAATTCATAATGTTGATATCCTAACCCCCAGGACCTCAGAATGTGACCGTATTTGGAAATATAGTCTTTAAAAGGTGACTAAGTTAAAATGAGGCTGTTAGGGTGGCCCTAATTCTGTCTGACTGGTGTCCTTATAAGAGGAGGAAATTTGTACATACTGAGAGACATTAGGGATGCTTGTACACAGAGGAAAATACCATGTGAAGACACAGTGAGAAAGTAACACCTGCAAGCCAAGGAGAGACACATCAGAGGACACCAAACCTGCTGACACCTTTATCTTGCATTTCTAGTTTCCAGACTATGAGAAAATAACTTTTTGTTGCTTAAGCCGCCCAATGTGGTATTTTGTTATGGAAAACTTAGTAAACTAACACAAAGTTTCTTTCTGAAACGATGAGAACGTTCTAAAATTAGGTAGAGGTGATGGTTGCACACTTCTGTGAATGTACAAAATCCTATGAATTATATAGTCTTTATGGTGTAACTCTGAATGTTACACCAGACACACAATATGTATGATCATGATGCATTATCTTTATATACTCTTTTAAGAGTGAATTTTATGACATATAAATTATCTCAATAAACTTGTTATAAGAAAAGGATTAGGTAGAAATGTAAATGAATGTTCTTGCCTTTTTCCAGAAGTTAGGGGGAAAGCATTTAATATTACACTATTATATATAATGTTACCTGTAGGGTATTTTGTTGGTTGAGTCTTTTGTAATGCCAAGAACATTTTTATTCCTAATTTGAAGAGAATTTTTATCTTGAATTGGCATTAAATGTTGTTAAGTGCGTTCATCTGACTATTTAAAATTTTATTTTGTTAATGTTTATATGTTATGTTTATTGATTGCTGAATGTTACACCTGGCTTGCACAACTTGTATATTCAGTGGTCATGATGCATTATCTTTATATACTCCTTAACTGATTTTCTAATATTGTTAATTTTTAGACAATATAATATATGAGGTTTAATGAGTGTATTTTTTTGCAATATCTTTGTATAGTTTGGGGATTAGGATTATATAGGCATCATAAAACAACAAATGAAATATTCTTTCCTCATCTACTTTCTGTAAGAGTTTGCATAAGATTGGTGTTTTTACTTCCTTAAATATATCATAGACTTCACTAATGAAACCACCACCTGGGCCTGAGTATTTCTTCATGTTGCAGTTATTGGAAAAGATTTTGATTACAAACTAATTTTAAATAGATTTAGAAATATTCACTTTTTATATTTTATCATTTGTCACTATGATAATTTGCCCTGTTAATTTGTACATTTGTTGAATTTTATGGTATAAAGTTTTTAACATGTTTCCAATGTGCTCTATTGTTTTCATTGTTTATTTTCTATTCTGTAAAATCTATTTTCTCTCTCACTGATTTCTGTTCTATTCTTCATCATTTCCTTTTTTTACTTACTTGAGTTTTACTTTACTTTTTCTATTCTTTTAAGATGGAACATGAGATTGTTGACTTTAAAACTGTGTCCTTTCCTAACATAACCACTTATATATAAATTTTTCTTGAGGTGCTGTTTTTGTCGCATCCCATAAATTTTGACTTGTGTATTTTTATAAATTTAGTTCAAGATTTTTTATAACTTCTTTTCCAATTTTTTGTTAACTTATGGGTTTATTTTGATATTTTATTTTGGTTATTTACTGATTTTAGTTTTCAATACTAAGCATTTTCCTAGATTGTGGTTGTAGAGCATATTTTGTATGATTTCAATTTGTTTAGAGCTATTTTGTGGCCCAGTATATAGAATGTAGTCTATCTTGGGAATAGTCCTTGTGAGTTTTAAATATGTATGTGTGTTTGTGTACATGTGTAGTAGTCTTGATATATAGTATTCTTAAATTTTAAATATGTTAAGATAGTTGATATTATTATTCACATCTTTTATTTACTGTATTGTAGTCCATTTGTTCTACTGAAAGGAAATTGTTAAATATGAGTATGGAATTTTCTGTTTCTCCCATTAATTCTGTTAATTTTTATTTCAGTATTTTGAAGTCTTGCTGCTATGTGCATATACATTTGTGAAAATTCACCCTTTTCTCAATATGAACTGTACCACTCTATCTCTGATAACCCACTTATGTCTTGAAATCTAGCTTATTTGATATTTTACATAGCCACTTCAACCTCCTAATGTTTATTGTTTAGATTGTGTATTTTCCCATCTGTTTACTTTCAATCTATCTCTGTGTTTATGTTTATAATACATTTGTTGTAAAAAACCTCTAGTTAGGTCTTCATTTTCTGTCCATTTTAATTAGATTGTTTAGTCTGTTATTTTTAATGAATATTTAATTTTATTTTACCATTTGTTTTCATTGTTTCCTGTTTTTTAAAAAAAGTTTTATTCTTTTTTTCCTCCTTTCCTGCTTTATTTTGGATTAATTGCATATTTTAAAAAATTTCATTTTAATATGTGTATTGGATACATCCTTAGGTATACATCTTGGCACTAATTTTTAGTAAATTTTCTATGGATTACATGCTACATCTTTAAGATTTGATATTATGCCACATCATAGAAAATGTGGAATCCTTGCAATGACATAGCTTCATTGACCACCCCTTTCTGTCCTTTATGCTATAGTTTTCATTTACATGCATTGTAAGTTCCAGAATACTGTATAAGAATATTTGTTTTAAACAGCCCTATGTATTTTAAAGAAATTCAGAGGAGAGAAAGTTGTTTTTTTTTTTAAATTTTTACCCAATTTTTTACCTTTTCAAAAATTTCATCATTTTATAGAAGATCTGAGTTGTCATCTGGTCCTGTTTTCCTTCAACTTTAACACACTTCCTTTGTCATTTTTAGTAGTGCAGTTTTCTTGGCAATAATTTCTCTTAGTTTTTACTTTACTAAAAAAGTCAATTTTGACTTTATTCTTGGCAGACATTTTTGCTGGATAGGGAATTCTGGATTGTTAGTTGTTGTTTCCAATGTTCTACTTTAACCCTCTATCCATTGTTTCTGATGAGAAGGCAGTGGTAAATAGAATCACTGTTCTACATGCATTGTGCTGTTTCTCTGGCTGCTTTTCAGATTTTTTTTTAAAAACAGTTTGACTATATTGTGCTTAGTATGTTTTTCTTTGTATTTGACATGGTTGGGTTTCACTGAGTTTCTTGTATCTGTAATTTTGTCTAATCAAAATTTGGAAATTTTTGGTCAACAGTTCTTTGATTTGGGGGAGGCTTCATTTTTTTTTTTTCTGCTCTGGTACTTCAATATGATTGACCTTTCAATATGGTCAATCATAGGTCACTATGATTTCATAGGTCACTATCAATTTAGTAAATGTTTTTTCTATCTTTTTCTTCTCTATCTTCTTTCATTTGAGTAATTTCTATTGACCTAATGGCAAGTTCAGTGATTTTTTGTTTGTTTGTTTTGTCATCTCCATTCTGCTGTTAAGACCATCTGGTGTATAGGTAGATAGATAAATAAACAAATATACATAGCTATATAAACATAAAGATATTTTAATATATAGTTCTAGAATTCCCATTAGGTTCTCTTTCATACACTGTATTGTTCTGTTGAAATATCAAATCTTTTTCTTTACTGTGAGCATATTTGATTTTACCTCATTGAATATCATCATAAAAGCTGCTTTAAAATCCTTTCTGATATTCAAATGTCTGGTCCATTGCAGGGTTTTTCTCTATTCACTTAACAATAGGCTTCTTTTTCTTTCTTTCTTTTCTTTCTTTCTTTCTTTCTTTCTTTCTTTCTTTCTTTCTTTCTTTCTTTCTGTATATCTTGTATTTTTTATTTTATATTGTATACTAGACATTATGAAGACTATTTTGTAGAAGTTCCAAATTCTCTTATATTATTTTGAAGGGGACAACTTTTTAAAATGTAAGCAACCCATTAATTTGGCTCAACTCAAACTATAATTTCTGTTTTCCCTGAGAAGAATGGAAATGAAATCTCAGTTTAGTTCTTTACGATTTAACTGGAGTGCTTGCATTCTACCCTATGCATGTATCATTCAAGGGTCAGCCAAAGATTTAAACAAAGTTTCTAAAGAGAATTTGGTGCTTATTCAAGATTCTCCAACACTCTTCATTGCCATTCATTCCTAGTGTTTATTATTGCTCCAATCTCTGTCCTCTTGTTTGTCAAGCCAGTAGGACTATAAGTTTCCCATTAGAGTTTTAGTGGCATCATGTAGTTTAGACAGCACTGTTCTCTTTGGTGAAAAGTCATAATAATAAGAAAATCACCCTGTTTTGAACCTTTCTCCAAGTATCAACTCTTCTCACATTTCTGCCTCTTTTTTTCCACTCATTAGTATCTACATGTAATTGTTTTGTTTTGTTTTTTATATATATTTTCTCCAGAGTTTATTGCTATCGGTTGGAGCTACTCAACAATATTGGCCAAAAAAAAATCTGTATCTTCTTAAAGTTTGTATTTTTATTTATAAACACAGTACATATACAGAGAAAAGATATTTGGTGAATTGATGAATAAATGAAACAATGGATACATAAACAAATTATTAAAGAAATTAATGAACTGGAGAGTTTTATTTGTGCCCATTTGCACTGGAAATCATCCTTCATAGCATGTATCATGACATTTTATCCTTTTTAAATGTCTTGTTTGTCTCAACTCTAGGTGCATATCTCTGTTCATCTAATCTACAGAGAAGGGAAAATTATCCATATGATATGAGAACTGAAGGGAAAAAAAGAGGTAAAAAATTGGGAGTAGGGTAAGTCTTCCCACATCCATGACAGTCTTCAGTTTACAAAGCCTTCCTTATATCATAGGCTGCGTAATTTCCACAAGTTATGGAAGAGCTTGTATTCTGTTACACAAAATAGTAGAGCTAATCAGATAGACTTTTGAAAACTAATAAAAATTGTGCAAGTTATCCCGTAGTAAAACAAATCCTGAAATGTATTTTTTGAAACTTTTGGAGCTGCTTTGCAGTTGATTATTCCTGCATAGAGTTGGGTGGGGTGACATTGATCCAGGATGGTCATTTGACTTTTTAGAATATATTCTTCACTCCTTGTCCCACTTCAGTCTTCTTCATTGTCACTGAACTAATTGTTTTAAAACACAAACCATATAATATCTTGCCCCTTAGTAAGTACTTGTAATGGTTCTCTGCTACGTAAAAAATACAATCTTAATGAATTAAGTTGATATGTACTATTATTCATAGTGTTATCCCAATTTACTTCTCCAGATGATCCTGTCATATACATTATCTCAAATATCTCTGTTTTATATTTGCACATGCTTTTGATATTAAAACCCTCATGATATTTCAGTGAGAACTCTTTTGCATGATTTCCTGCCCCTCAGTGGAGTGAGAGTTTTGTTGTTGCCATATGTCTGTATGTTTGTTTGTTTTTTAATCTTCCTGACCTAACAATTGTTTAAAATACACATTTTAGGATTTTTAAACTAGTGTTGAGATTTTTAAAATAGATATTTTTATAATTATTAAATTTCACTTAAGCAATACTGAGTAAATATAGCACAATTATCAAAACTTAATTTCTTCTTTTCAGAAGTATATATTATTTAAAACATGTCAATGGATTTTTTTTTTTAAATATAATAGTGTTTATTTATTTTTACTTGTTGACAGTTTGCTTTATTTATTTATTTATGGCTGTGTTGGGTCTTCGTTTCCGTGCGATGGCTTTCTCTAGTTGTGGCAAGCGGGGGCCACTCTTCATCGCGGTGCGCGGGCCTCTCACTATCGCGGCCTCTCTCGTTGCGGAGCACAGGCTCCAGACGCACAGGCTCCAGACGCGCAGGCTCAGTAATTGTGGCTCACGGGCCCAGTTGCTCCGCGGCATGTGGGATCCTCCCAGACCAGGGCTCGAACCCGCGTCCCCTGCACCGGCAGGCAGACTCTCCACCACTGCGCCACCAGGGAAGCCCTCAATGGATTTTTTTAGTCTTGCTATCTGTGATCTTGGATGGGAGTTGAGCCACAACAAAGAAATCTGACCAAGAAAAGACCTTAGAGTTACCTGGGGACCAGTAGGATTTGTGCAGTGTTGTTTATTAGAGATCCTGGTCATAGAATTTGCATCATAAAAGAATGAGTCTTTTAAGAGCACATGCCTTCCAGAAGTGGTAAGTTTCTTTGTGAGTGTCTCAGTGATACAGAACTGAGAATGATATAATTCTTCCTTCCAGGGATTTATCCAGGTTTTATGGAGTTTTCAACTTATACAACTTGGAAAACTCTCTTTTAAAAATAGAATCTAAAATTATGAATGCAAAAATAGGTGTGAAAGTGAATATTTGTTTCACGTGAAAAAAGAAACTATAACAAATTATAAATTTTAGAAATCTGAGAATTACCACAAACATTACAAAATCAAGCCAACAGCAGAACATTTTTATTAGCTTATCTTCTGACACATCTATAATATGCTTTTTCTTCATTTTGGGCTGAATATTTTTTAATGGTTTCTTTATATGCAAACAATTTTTAATATTATTTTTTGAAGTGAAAATAGAGAGATAATCCACACTTTCCTTTAGTACGTTTGATCAACAATTCTTTTATTTCATGGATTAGAAAATTCCTCTCAGATTTACATATTGTTTTTGGTTGTGTCATTTAATTGTAAGCCTGTGGTCAAAATGGGAAAAAACTCTACCAAGTTCATCTCATGCATTGTTGTTACAGATTTCCCCATAATGGTACTGTTACAGGTGTATGTCCTACAAACACAGGGATTCTGATACATTTTATTTTGTGATGATCTCATTCAAAATAAAAAGAAAAAATCTTTACTCCATTTATAATTATATACACTGTATTCTCAATTACATAACTGACAGAGTAGAAATTTTGTTCTGAGTATGCATTCATAAGAAAAAGTCTTTTGTTTACACTTTTAAATGTTTCCTGATTGGAAGAAGTTATCATAGACTAATCTCTAACTTTGTATTCTTCAAACCTTGTGCTCTTGCTCTAGCTAAATATTTTAGGCGTTATATGACATATTCATACAAAGATAGATCCTCTGGACTGAACTTTGTGTTACAAAACAGGATGAGTTGACAAAATGAGATAGAAATATTCTTGGAAGCCATTCCTAGACAGGACACTGAGGCCTAGACAAGAAGAATATATATCCCATTAAATTCAATCTGAATGAATTCATGATTAAACTTTCCTTTAGTCAGATCTGCAAAATGCCCAAGTTTACCTGGGTGTTTCAATAGCTATGGGGAAACAACAATGGGAGGATGTACTGAAGAATGATAACTGATTGCAATTTAAATTTCTTTCTCAATATTTACAAGCAGAAATGATCACACAGTTTGGTCTGAGACCTAAGTTTCTTTAGCTCCATGGTAAATCCACCTCTGCTTGTTTTACCTCTTTGTGCCAGTAAGTTTTCAATCTGATTAGGGAAACCAAAATAGCACTTAGTATATGCTCATTGAAGTCTGTTTAAAAAATAATGAAATTAATCAATAATATGTATGTTTTATAGTTTTCATTCAATCAGATTCTATTGATTGTGGTTTTACATTCAGCATGTTTTTTTTTTCTCTACATGCTCTTAATATAGGTTAAGAAAAATCTTTTTCTCATTTACTCTCCAAAATAATATTTAAGAAGTTATTAGAAACACAAACAAAAATGTGAATATCCCATCTTGAGGCTCTGAATGTCAACATGTTTCTACTTTTTGACTAAGAACAATGAGAAAAGGCAGGAAAGAGAGCTTAGTTTTCTCTGTCTTTGTTTATCTTTTGTCTCACTCATCATTCTGTACTCATGTCTGTTTATAAGCTTTAGTTCAAATAGGGAAACAGCAAAGAGAAGGAATACTGATGGCAGCAGCAGATGTGATTTAATCTAAACCCTCACCACAGTTCAGCATTTCAATGTATACCCACATCACATCTTGTGTAGAGTGTTGCCTGTTAGGTTGGGATAAGCTCTGTGTGTTTTACCAATTTCTTCAACTTAACTCCATGTTGAGCACATAAGCCTCCCTACTTAGATGTTTGATCAAAGCTCTTACTTACTAGAGAAAGGAATGACCCCCACTGGGGTACAGTAGCCACAAAGATTGCTGCTAAATTGCAACCGTTTTCACCAAATCACCTTCCAGATACCATCTCTCCAGTCTGCCACCTAGAGAAGATATTAAGCAAGGAAGCAAAATGAGTCAATGTATCTCATTGGGGGCCAGGCCACCAGACCTGATGCAGTGAACGGAATTCATTTTCTGTCAAGTCTGGAGACCTTTGGAAGGCATTGCTTTAAAGGGAGCTGATATCATAAATCCAGGTTTGTTGAATATAAAAATGCTTTCCCCTGTAGTGAATGATTCTGTCAGATGTGACCACTTCTATGAAATGACTCAAATTACATTTTTTCTTTTTTCTGTACTTTTTAAAAGTGTAATTAATTGCAATTCAAAAAGTCTTAAAATACATATATTTGAGGGTGAAAGCTTAACTGTAATCAGCCAGCATGACTCTGAGGTCAATCTGTAAATGTAAAAGTTTAAGAAAATTGTTAATAAAGTTTGGATTTTATATATCCATATTATAAAATATTGGATATATAATTAAAAATTATACCATTCCAAAAATTATTTAAAATGATATCAGTTTTGGAGACCAATATTATAGCTCACTCATGAAAATTTGGTTTTAGTAATCATCTGTGTTCAAATATTAAGAGATTACATGTCTTTTTCTGCCTTAGCAGATTAGTGACTATTCTCTCTGAATGAAAAGATGCTGTATTTTAAATGTATACTCACTTAGATGTGTTATTCAGTACATAAATATGTTGTATTTAGTATAAAGGCAATCAAACACAGGAATATGACCTTCTGATTGTGAACATTCTAATATTAAAATTACTTTGACACTATAAGATTCTTAAAAGAGAAAGTGAAAAAAGACAGATTTTGGCATTAGATAAGATCAGATTTTCAATAAGGGCATGTTACTTACTCAGTATCTTATTTGCATCTTTCTGAGTCTCAGATCTCTCATCTTGAAATTGGCATAATACTTCCTTCACTGTGTTGGTAGGAAAATTAGATGAGAATGCAAGAAAATGCTTTGCACAGTATTTGGCAATAAGAAACACTCAATAATTTTGACTTCTTTCTACATAACTTTGAAAAATTATTTTATTAAGAATGGCTGCTTCAATTTATTTTACTCAATAATTATAAAAGTTGTGTGTACATTTGTTACTTTCAAGACATAACGGAATAATCTCCATTTTTCTCCCAAAGTGTGCATACACACATACACAAATATTGAAACATTTAAAACTCTTCCCCACTTTTACTGATACACTTTCCTGGGGTTATCATTGCCTTAATTCATTCTTACTTCCATATCTGTTTCAGTCATTTAAAACACATTTGCTTTGGTCTTCTCATTTTATTTGAAATGAAAGAAAAACATGACTGTGATGAGCTAGTAGTGAAAAACATAAACAGAACTCAAGAATCATATGTGGTTTAATAAGTGGGAAATCCCCTTCTCACATGTCAATTAAAAACATTTGTTATATAACAGGAAATACAGTAATAGCATTTCAATAGGAAAATATTGCACGGAGGTGATAACTTATCTAGTTACATTTGTATCTATCAGGTTTTAAGCTCCTATAAGTTGAAACTGAGCACAGGGAATACCATGGGAAAAGAATCCTAATTAAGAGTGTAAGCTTCACAGTCCAGATGTTTGTTTCCCACTCACTACCTGTTTGACTTTGGGATAATTTAATTAACGTCTCCTTGCTTTCATTTCCTCTTCCCTTAAAGGGTTATTTGAAGATTAAATGAGATGGGGGAGTAAAGACCTTAGAATAGCACTTGGGCCTGGCTAACTTAAATTTAGCTGTTTTTCTTCCAGTTATGACTATACGATGTCATATAAAAGAGTATTAATCTTCTCTCTTTGATACATCAGTACTCAAACAACAAACCAACAAACAAAATAGATGCAATAATTTGAAATTTAAAATTTGATTCTCCATGATTTTGTTTTATTAGAATAAATAGGTTGTTTTACTCTAAATTCAAGACAAAGAAGCAGAAAGTAGAAAAAGAGAGAGTTTAAAACTTAACCTTTTAGGTAGGTAAATGCAACTCTAATTTACTGAGAGATAGTAAAGGGCAAAACTAACTTAGATTATTAAATAAGTGTTTAACTATGATTTAGATTTAATAATACAATTATGTACATTAACTTATAATTGATCATTATTAAATGTATAATTAGTGAGATTGAATAACCAAGGAAAAGATAAAAGTCTATAATCTATTGTTCATTCTCAATGTGTATGATTCTAATAATCATTGGCATATAATATAATTATGAAGTTATAAATATAAATGAGATTACTTGAAAGATGGATTTAAAATCCTTATGCACTTTACCTAATTATTATAAATTTGATTATGGATAAATAGCTAAACTATAATATGGCATTTGAGTAAAGCTTTTCTGAATAAAACCTTGAATGTTAATCTCAAGCTGTTCAGTTTTACAATGCTTGAGCAGCTGATGGCAAAAATTAGAGAATAAGGCAAAATTTTAAATAATAGATTATGACTAAATTTGAATTTAGATGCACAAAGATAGAAACTTTGGAAAGATAAAATTTGTTGTAAGACTGAAATAGTCTTATGAAGTCAAATTATCTTTTGTTTTTATAAAAGGTCCTGATGAATTACTCCTTTTATTATGAGCAACCTCTTCATTATAATTAAACTGATGATATTTCCTGTCATGATTATACTTACAAGTAAGGCAACATGACCCATGATGCAACCCACACCATAGCAAATGTAGAGACAATTTCAATATCTCCTGATCATCAAAGCACTTTCCCCTTTGGTACTGAAACCCTCACTTCTTAGTATCCAAAGAGAACTTTTAAGAAACTATAATTAAAGAGAAAAACTTCACATTAATTTGAGTTATTTATATTTCAAATATTGGGTCTTTTTTTCCATGCATAAGAAGAAATTTTTAAATTGTTTTAGGTGGGTAATCTAATTCACAGTGAAAACCTGTAATAAGATTAGGGATAATACATTGAGAAAGTTCCCACTCCTGACATAGCAAATCTGTCAGTTACTCAAAGGAAAGTACATAGATCAGTTTCAGCCTGGTTGAGGAGCTCATTCAAGGACACCAATCAATGCAATGACCTTCACTGGGAGAAGTGGGAGAAACTTTGGAATGCTACTTTCCCTGTCATGTTCCCTCAACTGGGGATATAATAGTAGCTATCACATTTGTTGTCAGTAGCAAATCAATCATGTGTCTAAAGATCCTAGCACAGTTATTGGCACATACTGTTATGCATTTAAAAGTAGGGAAACTACTACTGTGATTATCCCTTCCTCTATCCTTCACATCTTGAGAAGATATTTATTAAGAAGGATAATGTGGAAGGAAAAGAGACATCTGTTTTTCCTACTCCTAATCTATCAGTTTTAATATATTCTGTTTCCACTCTTATCTCTGCATGAGGCAGCCTTTACAGAACTGTTTGAGGCACTTGCCACCCTTATATACATAACATGTGAGTTACAGAGTTTATATTGTAGCCTTAAGACTATTTTTGGCAGGAAGGGATGATCATTCTGCATATTACTAAAATAGCCAACATTCAGGAAACATGGAAAACTAGTAAATGTCTCCTAACCTTAATAAGAGATTTTTAGTAGAAAGTGTTTTTTCTGTATATACCAACTATAGTTTTGCCTAATTTCTGAAATTTGTATAAATGAAATCATACAGTATTATTTTCTGTTCAATTTATTTTACTCAATATTTATTTATTCCCAATACTGTACTATCTTAATTACTGCAGTTTTATAATGTCTTGCTTTGTGGTAGAACACTTTATTATTGTTTTTCATTATTATCTTGTCTAATTTTGGTCTTCATTATATATTTTTTAAATCCATTTACATGTTCTAACCCTGACGCAACACACACACCTTCTTGGATTTAGAAAGTCTAAGTCAGACATAGAATGTCCCCAAATTGCATATAATTTTTATAATGAATGGATCCTAACTTTTATCAAATATTTTATTGCATTTTTCAGGGTGACCATATGATAAGATTTATTTCTTTATTTCTTTTAACCTCATGTTTAGCTCAATTGCAATGACTAGTTTTAAACTGTTAAACCAATCTTGCATTCCAAGTATAAACTCAGCTTGGTCTTATACGTTTATCTCCTATGTATTGCTGGGTTTATTTTACTAATATTTTGTTTTCCTTTAGTGAATCCATTTTTATGATGATTCATTAGGAGTTTTTCCATTTTGAAATGTCCTTGTCAGGTTTGGAATCAAGGTTATGATAGTCTCATTACTTAAGTTAAAGAAGGTTTCCTCATTTTTACACTCTGAAAAAATTTTTGAAAGACTGGTGCTCTTTCTTAGAATGGATTTACATAGGTGTAATTACTGCATCAAAATAGTGCATACTTTCAGCTGTGATACATATTGCAAAATGGATCTCCATACACCTGGTAGCAATTTACCTTCTTAAAGTGGTCATTAGAATGCACATATTCAACTGGATGATAATAGTCTTCCTAGCCTTTAACTGAAGCATAAGATTTCAGCATCTTAATTTGCATTTAAAAATTACCAGTAACATTAAAATTCTATTTTAAATCAATTAACCATTTCTGTATTTTATTTCTTATTGCGTCTATGTTCTTTGCCCATTTTCTGCCATGTAGGAGAGTTTATTATTTATTGACTGGTTAATAAGTAAAATTTATATTTTATATAAATATATATAATATATATTTATATTTATAAATAAATTTATTTTCCAATATTTTAAAAACTTAACACCAATTACTAGACTACATAAAAATGCAAATAAAATTACTTGAAAGGAAAATAATATTATTGATTAATCTAAATTTTTTTAGGTATCTTTTATGTCCTTTTTATTATGCATTAGTTTCCCATATTTGACTGATTTACTTCAGGGCTGCCTCTTTTCACTGAGCAAAATGTCTACTCCTGAACAAAGGGTGATGATTTGATGACATTTTAGTATGCTATAAGATATGATAGTGCTAGTTTATCATTCTTACTATTCTTTTTCAGTACACTGCTGTATATTTTCAATTATATATTCATTTGAAAGAACTTTAGATTTATTTTGTCAAGGTAGCCAAAGTTTTCAGTTAGGATTTTAATTGTAATTGTATTGAAATGATAGGTTTGTAGAGGTTTGTACTTTTTATGAACAAGTTCTCTTTTATGCGGAAATCTAAAGTTATTAATTTTTCATTTATTCTCTTAATTAAAATATTCCTTTATCCTTATGTTTCTCTTGCAGATACTTTCTAAGTTCTTTAGTTAAATATTTCATTCATCTAAAATATTTCTTAATTATTAATATATTCAATATTATTAATTTATATTCTGTGTATAGTTTTGGTTCAATATACTTTTTGATCATTTTAACCCTGCTTTTACTTATTTTAAATCTGCAGATGTAGGTTTAATATCCTATTGAGTTGTTAGATATTTAGGAAATTTTCTTTAAATGGTTAAAAGTTTGTAATTTTGGGTTTTAGATAAAAGTTATCAGTGTTTAGTTTTCTTTTATTTCTAATGTGTTCATCTAAATTTTCCTGTATAGACAGACCCAAGTTTGAAGATCACTATTGAATTTATTAGTTACATGACCCAGGGAAAAATAACTGATCTCCAGCCTCAGTTTGTTTTTTTAGGTTTTTGTTTTGTATTTTTATCTGTCAAACAAATATAATAGAAGTAATACTCTCAAGAGGTTATGAGCACTATCTTGGATAATCCATGTAAACACTCATTGAATAGGCCTTCAGGCAAATTTAGCCATTATTTTGATAGGGTAGTAAGAAAAATAAATATATATTAAATCAACCTTATGTTTCTTATATTTTCTATATATCTATGTCTTTATTTTTGGTATATTTTTGAAATACCTAAAAAAGTGTTTCCACCTCTCCCACAATAAGTTTGTTTCAGATAATTTTCCTCATATTTCTTTTTTTTAATTAATTTATTTTATTTGTTTATTTTTGGTTGCATTGAGTCTTCATTGCAATGCACAGGCTTTCTCTAGTTGTGGAGAGCAGGGGCTACTCTTCATTGCAGTTCCTGGGCTTCTCATTGTAGTGGCTTCTCTTGTTGCAGAGCATGGGCTCTAGGCGTGTGAGCTTCAGTAGGTGTGGCATGTGGGCTCAGTAGTTGTGGCTACAAGCTCTAGAGCATGGGCTCAGTTGCTCTGTGGCATGTGGGATCTTCCCAGACCAGGGCTTGAACCTGTGTCCCCTGCACTGGCAGGTGGATTCTTAACCACTGTGCCACCAGGGAAGCCCTTTCTTGTATTTCTCATAGTAGACTTATCATAGTATCATGATACTAACAACTGTAATTTTAATCTATTTTAGTATTCCTGATGTCCCATTTCCTTTCATATACAGTAATATTTGATAGAAGTTTGAATGCCTATATGATAAAACAAGTCAATTACTCAGAAGAGGGGTGAAAATATCTGCTATTTAAAACAAAACAAAACAAAACAATCCTTCAAATCCTCAATTTCCAAAATGGCATCCAATGAACTTCATATTATCCTCCAAATAAATACTTAAAAGAAAATTTGTAGAAATGTTTATTATAATAATGTTTAGGCTTGCTACTCACTATCAGAATATAACCTCACCTGCTCTCCTATTCCCACTAAACCTGAAGGCATACTTTAGATTACACAAAGCAGTCAATAGACAAAGTACCAATACCATGGTATTATTCTCTAGGCGTGGAAAATATATTTTCATGTAATTTAGTTTTATATCTTTTATTTTTTTATATATTAATTTCTATGATCTTACATTTATGACAAGTTTTTATAAACTTTTTATATCTTTTCTCATTTAAAAAATTTTAAACAACATTTCTATTTATATTTAAGCTGAATTTTTTAAAGTCAACATATAGATGAGTCTTCTTTATAAACTGACATTCTGTTCATTTTAACTGGAATGTTTAGACAATTTACATTTAATGTAATTTTTAATTTACATGGGTTTAAGCCTCTGTTCTTGCTATTTGTTTGTCCCATTTATTCTGTGTTACTCTTTCCTTCTTTTCTTCCCTTCTTTTGGGTAAAGTATATATTTGCTATCCCATTTAATATTCTCTATGGGCTTATTAGCTATACATCTTTTATTATTAGTAGTATTTTTTAGTCATTGCTCAATGGCAATCACTCTGATTTTAAGATTGATTTATTTCTATCAATTTTCAAATCCTTTTACTCTCTATCATTTCTATTTCATTATTAAGCACATTCTGGGATATTTTTGCTTTAGTTACTGTATATTTTAGTTCTTTAATTTCCATTTTTATAGTTCCTATTTCTCTCCTGATATTCCATATTTTTAAATTCATTCATGCATATTTTTATGACCGCTAAAGTATAGTTATAATATTTCCTGTAAATTCTTATTTACTGGAAAGACTTCTGGCTATGGTCACATAGTTAGGTCATTCAATCCTCTACCAAACATCAAATATAATGATGGACAATGTTGACTCCCCCTCTCCCCCAATACCACAATTTTCAGCACTCCAAAATCAGCTGATAGCATGAAACAATATAAGAAGCATTTATGCTTGCAAAACGGCTGAACTTCAGATAAGAACAGTGTGAACTTGGAGCTTGGGCATTTTTACCTGGAGCAACTCCCATCCCAGGTTCATTTATCTGGTGCAAAATCTTGGCCATAGTGGGACAGACAGATCTTCTGCCATAGCTGAAACAGGCTCATTCCATTTCAAGCACCTGAAGCACACACTCAGCAGCATTGCCAGTGGCAACAACAATCTCTGGTGGGTGAGCAGAAGGAGATCAATGGTTCTACAAGTTTGGGGCTGCAGCTGTAGTAAGTGAATCCTTGGCTGACACTACATGGAGGTGGGAGAGTGCCCAAACTATGCACACACTTTCAACCAATTCTGAGATTGTGCATATGCACAGAGAAGAAGTGAAAGGGCTGTGTAGAAAATATAAGGTAAGCCAGACATGAAAATGGCTTAAACTTTGAAGATGCTCCCCTAGCCACATGAAAACTCACTGGCAATGGCTGACCACTAAGCTATGCCAACACAGGGGAAACCCCTAAGTAGAAAAAAAATAAAAATGAACAGAGATATAAGAAACTGCATATAACAGAGGACAGAGATTTCATGGATTTAGCCAAGGAAAGTTACTAAACAAACAAGTAAATGAAGAAAAGTAACAATCTTTAGTAAATATGAGTGTTGGAATGACCATTGTAGTATAAAAAAAAAAAAAAGCATTGAGATAGGAAGTATTGCTAGTGACAAAAGAGGACATTTTATTTTGGTAAAACTTTGGTTCATCAGGAAAACATACCAGTTAAAATACATGAAACAAATCTGACAAAACTGAAAAAAAATTAATAGTTGGAGGTTTGAATATCTCACTCAAAACAATTGATAGAATATTGAGGGATAATATATATATATATATATGACTTGACCACAAGTTTCAGACAATCTGACTTAAATACATAGAAATCTCAAAAATAGGACTATGGAACATATAAATTTTTTCATGTACAAGTGGAACATTTTCTAGGATATACCATATGCTATACCACAATACAATTCTTAATAAATTTTAGAAGATTAAACTCACACAAAATCTGTTTTCTGATCACAATGGAATTGAATTAGAAATAAGAAAAAGAAATCTGTAACATCTCCAAACATTTGGAAATTAAACAACACCCTTCTAAATAACCTAATGGGTCAAAGAAGAAAGCACAAAGAAGATTAGAAAACATTTTTAACTGAGTGAAGATGAAAATACAACATATGAGAAATTTGGGATGCAGCTAAAGCACCACTTAGATGGAAATTTTTAGTTTTAGTTTCTATATTAGACAAGTAAAAAACCCAAGGCAAGCAAAATAAAAAGAAAAATTAAGACTAGAGTAGAAGTCAGTGAAATAGAAAAGGGAAAAATAAATAAAATCAATGAACTGAGAATTTGATTTTTTAAAGAGGTCAACAAAATTTATAATGCTTTAGCTAAACCTACACAAAAAAAGAATAAATATAAATTATCAAAATCAGGAATGAAAAATAGGCATTAACATTAAAGCAACAAAATTAATAAAATTATAAAGAAATATAATGAACAATTACATATCAAAAAATAGACAACTAAGATGAAATAGACATATTCTTAAAATGTCCAAATTACTAAAATTAAATTTTGAAGAAACAAAACATTTGAATAAATTGACCATAAGTAAAAAAAAAATGAGTATGTAATTTAAAACATTTCCAAATAGAAAATTCCAGGCTCAGAGGATTTCTTGGTTGTATACTATAAAATATTTAAAGAACACTGATCTTTCAAAAGCTCTTTCAGAAAATAGAGAAACATATCATAACTCCTTCTATTGTACCAGGTCATTATTACTCTGAAACTGAGGCCTGACGAAGACACCAAAAGAAAAGAAAACTTCAGACCAGTGTACCTCATAAAAGGTAACATGGATGGGGGCTCCCCTGGTGGCACAGTGGTTGAGAGTCCACCTGCCGATGCAGGGGACAGAGGTTCGTGCCCCAGTCCAGGAAGATCCCACATGCCGTGGAGTGGCTAGGCCCATGAGCCATGGCTGCTGAGCCTGCGCGTCCGGAGCCTGTGCTCTGCAACGGGAGAGGCCACAACAGTGAGAGGTCCGTGTACAGAAAAAAAAAAAAAAAGTAACATGGATGTCTTTAACTAAATATTATTAGTGGACCTAATCCAGCAACATATAAAAAGCATTAAACATCATGAGTAGTGAGGTTTACTCCAGGATTGAAAGCTTAGATTAGCATCTCCCCAAAAACCAGTTAACGCAATGTTCCATATTCCTAAAATATATAACTAAAATCACAGCATCACCTCAAAAGGTGCAGGAAAAGCACTTTACAAAATTCAACATATATTTGTGGTTAAATCTTTCAGCAAATTAAGAATACATTTATTTTATAATTCCAATTTTGTGAAAAATACCTATAAAAAACACACAGCTAACATCAAGCTTAAGGTTTAAAGATTGAATTCTTCATCCCTAAAATCGAAAACATGAGAAGGGTGTTAACTCTAACCACTTCTATTCAACATAAACTTAGTGGCAGGGCAGCAATAAAGACATAGACACAGAGAATGGACCTGAGGACACAGGGTGGGAGGGGGAAGCTGGGGCGAAGTGAGAGTAGCATCAACATATATACACTAACAAATGTAAAATATATAGCTAGTGAGAAGCAGCAGCAAGGAGCAGTGAGATCAGCTCAGTGCTTTGCGTTGACCTAGAGGGGTGGGATGGAGGGGGGAGGGGTGGGAGGGAGGCTCAAGAGGGAGGGGATAGGGGGTTATATGTATGCATATGCCTAATTCACTTTGTTGTACAACAGAAACTAACAAAACATTGTGAAGCAATTATACTTTAATAAAGATGTATTTTAAAAAAGTTTCATGAAGACTCAAGCAAGTGCAATAAGGAAAAAAAAAAAAATACCAAAAGGAAAGGGATATAGAATTTGGAAAAGATAAGTAAAACTGTCATTATTTGCACATGGCTTTGTCCTGCACATAGAATATCATAAGGAATTCACCCCAAAAGCTACTAGAACTAATAAGCATATTGAGTAAGGGCAGAGGATACAAGTTTCCTCTCCAGAAATCAATGGCATTTCTGTATACAAGCAAGGAACAACTCAAAACTAATCAGGAAAAGATAATCGTTTTTTTTTTTAAGTTGTATCTCATTTATTTTATTTTGTTTTTTTAACATCTTCATTGGCGTATAATTACTTTATAAAGTTGCATTAGTTTTTGCCGTATAACAAAGTGAATCAGCTATATGTATACATATATTCCCATATCCCCTCCCTCTTGCATCTCCCTCCCACCCTCCCTCTCCCCATCTAGGTGGTCACAATGCACCAAGCTGATCTCCCTGTGCTATGCAGCTGCTTCCACTAGCTACCTATTTTACATTTGGTAATGTATGTATGTCAATGATAGTCACTCACTTCGTCCCAGCTTACACTTCCCCCTCCCCATGTCCTCAAGTCCATTCTCTACATTTGCATCTTTATTCCTGTCCTGCCCCTAGGTTCTTCAGAACAATTTTTTTTTTAAGATTCCCTATATATGTGTTAGCATATGGTATTTGTTTTTCTCTTCGTGACTTACTTCACTCTGTATGACAGATTCT
Organism: Orcinus orca; assembly: GCF_937001465.1. Lineage (NCBI taxonomy): Eukaryota > Metazoa > Chordata > Mammalia > Artiodactyla > Delphinidae > Orcinus > Orcinus orca. The sequence continues at coordinate 72,636,914 of NC_064560.1, forward strand.
AAGTCCATCCTCCTCACTACAAATAACTCAAATTCACTTCCTTTTTATGGCTGAGTAATGTTCCATTGTATATATGTGCCACATCTTCTTTATCCATTCATCTGTTGATGGACACTTAGGTTGCTTCCATGTCCTGGCTATTGTAAATAGTGCTGCAATGAACATTGGAGTACATGTGTCTTTTGAATTATGGTTTTCTCAGGGTATATACCCAGTAGTGGGATTGCTGGGTCATATGGTAGTTCTATTTTTAAGTTTTTAAGGAACATCCATACTGTTCTCCATAGTGGCTATGTCAATTTACATTCTAACAACAGAGCAAGAGGGTTCCCTTTTCTCCACAACTACTCCAGCATTTATTGTTTGTAGATTTTTTGATGATGGCCATTCTGACTGGTATGAGCTGATACCTCATTGTGGGTTTGATTAGAATTTCTCTACTGATTTGTGATGTTGGGAATCCTTTCATTGTTTGTTGGCAATATGTATACCTTCTTTGCAGAAATGTCTATTTAGGTCTTCTGACCATTTTTGGATTGGGTTGTTTGTTTGTTTTTATATTGAGCTGCATGAGTTGCTTGTATATTTTGGAGATTAATCCTTTGTCCATTGATTCATTTACAAAATTTTCTCCCATTCTGAGGGCTGTCATTTCATCTTGTTTGTAGTTTCCTTTGCTTTGCAAAAGCTTTTAAGTTTCATTAGGTCCCATTGGTTTATTGTTTATTTCCATTACTCTAGGAGGTGGATGAAAGAAGATCTTGCTGTGATTTATATAAAAGAGTGTTCTTCCTATGTTTTCCTCTAAGAGTTTTATAGTGTCTGGTCTTACATTTAGGTCTCTAATCCATTTTGAGTTTATTTTTGTGTATGGTGTTAGGAAGTGTTCTAATTTCATTCTTTTACATGCAGCTGTCCAGTTTTCCCAGCACCACTTATTGAAGAGGCTGTATTTTCTATATTGTGTATTCTTGCCTCCTTTATCAAAGATAAGGTCACCATATGGGCATGGGTTTATCTCTGGGTTTTATATCCTGTTCTATTTTTCTATATTTCTGTTTTTATGCCAGTACCATACTGTCTTGATTACTGTAGCTTTGTAGTATAGTCTGAAGTCAGGGAGCCTGATTCCTCCAGCTGCATTTTTCTTTCTCAAGATTGCTTTGACTATTCAGGATCTTTTGTGTTTCCATACAAATTGTGAAATTTTTCATTCTAGTTCTGTGAAAAATGTCATTGATAGTTTGATGAGGATTGCATTGAATCTGTAGATTGCTTTGGGTAGTATAGTCATTTTCACAATGTTGGTTCTTCCATTACAAGAACATGTTATTTCTCTCCATCTGTTGTATCATTTTAGTTTCTTTCATCAGTGTCTTATAGTTTTCTGCATACAGGTCTTTGTCTCCTTAGGTAGGGTTTTTTCCTAGGTATTTATTTGTTTTGTTGCAATGGTAAATGGGAGTGTTTTCCTAATTTCTATTTCAGATATTTGATCTTTAGTGTATAGGAATGCAAGACATTTATGTGCATTAATTTTGTATACTGCTATATTAGCAAATTCATTGATTAGCTCTAGTAGCTTTTTGGTAGCATCTTGAGGATTCTGTATGTATGGTATCATGTCTTCTACAAGAAGTGACAGTTTTACTTCTTCTTTTCTGACTTGGATTCCTTTTATTTCTTTTTGTTCTCTGTCTGCTGTGGCTACAACTTCCAAAACTATGTTGAATAATAGTGGTGAGAGTGGGAAACCTTGTTTTGTTCCTGATTTTAGAGGAAATAGTTTCAGTTTTTCACCATTGAGAATGATATTGGCTGTGGGTTTGTCATATATGGCCCTTATTATGTTGAGGTAGGTTCCCTCTATGCCTGCTTTCTGGAGAGTTTTCATCATAAATGGGTGTTGAATTTTGTCAAAAGCTTTACTGGCATCTAGTGAGATGATCGTGTGGATTTTATCCTTCAAGTTGTTAATGTGGTGTATCACATTGATTGATTTGCGTATATTGAAAAATCTTTGCATTCCTGGGATAAACCAATCCTGATCATGGTGTATGATCTTTTTAATGTTCTGTTGGATTCTGTTTACTAGTGTTTTGTTGAGGATTTTTGCCCCTATGTTCATTAGTGATATTGGCCTGTAGTTTTCTTTTTTTGTGATCTTTTTCTGGTTTTGGTATCAGGGTGATGGTGGCCTCATAGACTGAGTTTGGGAGTGTTCCTCCCTCTGCTATATTTTGGAAGAGTTTGAGAAAGATAAGTGTTAGCTTTTCACTCAACGTTTGATAGAATTTGCTTGTGAAGCCCTCTTGTCCTGGGCTTTTGTTTGTTGGAAGACTTTTAATCACAGTTTAAGTTTCAGTGCTTGTGATTGTTCTGTTTATATTTTCTATTTATTCCTGGTTCAGTCTCAGAAGCTTGTGTTTTTCTAAGAATTCGTCCATTTTTTCCAGGTTGTCCATTTTATTGGCATATGATTGCTTGTATTAATCTCTCATGATCCTTTGTATTTCTGCAGTGTCAGTTGTTACTTCTCCTTTTTCATTTCTAATTCTGTTGATTTGAGTCTTCTCCCTTTTTTCTTGATGAGTCTGGCTAAAGCTTTATCAATTTTATCTTCTCAAAGAACAAGCTTTTAGTTTTACTGATCTTTGCTATTGTTTCTTTCATTTATTTTTCATTTATTTCTGATCTGATCTTTATGATTTCTTTCCTTCTGCTAACTTTGGGGTTTTTGTTGTTGTTCTTCTTCTTTCTGTAAAGGCTTTAGTTGTAAGGTTAGCTTGTTTATTTGAGATGTTTCTTGTTTCTTACAGTAGGATTGTATTGTTATAAACTTCCTTCTTAGCACTGTTTTTGCTGTGTATCATAAGTTTGGGGTCATTTTGTTTTCACTGTCATTTGTTTCTAGGTATTTTTTGACTTCCTCTTTGATTTCTTCAGTGATCTCTTGGTTATTTAGTAGTGTATTGTTTAGCCTCCATTTGTTTGTATTTTTTATAGATTTTTTCCTTTAATTGATATCTAGTCTCATAGGATTGTGGTCAGAAAAGTTACTTGATATGATTTCAATTTTCTTAAATTTACTGAGGCTTCATTTGTGACCCAGCATATGATCTGTCTTGGAGTATGTTCCATTAGCACTTGAGAAGAAAGTATTCTGTTGTTTTTGGATGGAATGTTCTATAAATATCAATTAAGTCCATCTTGCTTTATGTATCATTTAAAGCTTGTGTTTCCTTATTTATTTTCATTTTGGATGATCTGTCCATTGGTGAAAGTGGGGTGTTGAAGCCCCCTACTATGATTGTGTTACTGTCAATTTCCCCTTTTATGGCTGTTAGCATTTGCCTTATGTATTGAGGTGCTCCTATGTTGGGTGCATAAATATTTACAACTGTTCTACTTTCTTCTTGGATTGATCCCTTGATCATTATGTAGTGTCTTTCTTTGCCTCTTGTAATAGTCTTTATTTTAAAGTCTATTTTGTCTGATATGAGAATTGCTACTCCAGCTTTCTTTTGATTTCCATTTGTATGGAATATTTTTTTCATGCCCTCACTTTCAGTCTGTATGTGTCCCTAGGTCTGAAGTGGGTCTCTTGTAGACAGCATATATACAGGTTTTGTTTCTGTATCTATTCGGCCAGTGTATGTCTTTTGACCAGAGCACTGAATCCATTTACATTTAAGGTAATTATCGATATGTATGTTCCTATTACCATTTTCTTAATTGTTTTGGGTTTGTTATTGTAAGTCTTTTTCTTCTCTTGTGTTTTCTGCCTAGAGAAGTTCCTTTAGCATTTGCTGTAAACCTGGTTTTGTGGTGCTGAATTCTCTTAGCTTTTGCTTGTCTAGAAAGTTTTGATTTCTCTGTCAAGTCTGAATGAGATCCTCCCTGGGTAGAGTAATCTTGGTTGTAGGTTTTTCCCTTTAATCACTTTAAATATGTCCTGACACTCCCTTCTGACTTGCAGAGTTTCTGCTGAAAGATCAGCTATTAACCTTATGGGGATTCCCTTGTATGTTATTTGTTGTTTTTCCCTTGCTGCGTTCAATAATTTTTCTTTGCCTTTAATTTTTGCCAATTTGATTACTATGTGTCTTGGCATGTTTCTCCTTGTGTTTGTCCTCTATGGGACTCTCTGCACTTCCTGGACTTGATTGACTATTTCCTTTCCCATGTTAGGGATGTTTTCAACTATAAACTCTTCAAATGTTTTCTCAGACCCTTTCTTTTTCTCTTCTTCTGGGACCCTTATAATTCGAATGTTGTTGCATTTAATATTGTCCCAGAAGTCTCAGAGACTGTCCTCAATTCTTTTCATTCTTCATTCTTTATTCTGCTCTGTGGTAGTTATTTCCACTATTTTATCTTCCAAGTCACTTATCTGCTCTTCTGCCTCTGTTATTCTGCTATTGATTCCTTCTAGAGAATTTTTAATTTCATTTATTGTGTTGTTCGTCATTGTTTGTATGCTCTTTAGTTCTTCTAGGTCCTTGTTAAACATTTCTTGTATTTCCTCCATTCTATTTCCAAGATTTTGGATCATCTTTACTATCATTACTCTGAAATCTTTTTCAGGTAGACTGCTTATTTCCTCTTCATTTGTTTGGTCTGGTGGGTTTTTACATTGCTCCTTCATCTGCTGCATATTTCTCTGTCTTCTCATTTTGTTTAACTTACTGTATTTGGGTTGTTCTTTTTGCAGACTGAAGTTTTGTAGTTCCCATTGCTTTTGGGGTCTGCCCCCCAGTGGGTGAGGTTGGTTCAGTGGTTTGTGTAGGCTTCTTGGTGGAAGGGACTTGTTCCTGTGTTCTGGTGGGTGGGGCTGGATCTTGTCCTTCTGGTGGGCAGGGTCACATCCGATGGTGTGTTTGGGGGTGTCTATGATCTTATTATGACTTTAGGCAGCCTCTCTGCTAATGGGTGTGGTTGTGTTCCTGTGTTGTTAGTTGCTTGGCATGGGGAATCCAGCACTGGAGCTTGCTGACCATTGAGTGGAGCTGGGTCTTAGCATTGAGATGGTGATCTCTGGGAGAGCTATTGCTGATTGATATTACATGGGTCTGGGAGGTCTCTTGTGGTCCCATGTCCTGAATTCTGCTTTCCCACCTCAGAGGCTCAGCTCTGACACCAGACCAGAACACCAAGAATCTGTCAGCAACATGGCTCAAAAAACAAGGGAGAAAAAAAAAAAAAGAAAAGAAAGAAAAAAAAATAATAGTAAATTTAAAAAAATATTTAAAAATAGAAAAGTAAAAAAATATAATAAAAAATAAATTATTAAAATAAAAAATTATGAAATAATAAAAAAGAAGAGAGCAAGGAAACCAATAAACAAATCCAATGATAATAAGAGCTAAAAACTAAGATAAACATAAAAATCAGAAACAAATCAGTTTCAGGCAGTAAACCCCAAGTCTACAGGTGCTACTAAAGTCCACCTCCTCAATTTTGGGATGATTCTTTGTCTATTCAGGTATTCCACAGATGCAGGGTACCTCAAATTGATTGTGGGGATTTAATCCACTGCTCCTGAGGCTGCTCAGAGAAATTTCCCTTTCTCTTCTTTGTTTGCACATTTCCTAGGTTTCAGCTTTGATTTTGACCCCACCTCTGTATGTAGGTTGCCCTCAGGCATCTTTTCCCTACCCAGACAGGAGGGACTTAAAGCAGTGGCTGATTAAGGGGCTCTTGCTCACTCATGCTTGGGGGAGGGGGGGGCACGGTAGTTATTATTGGAATGCGGGGCGAGCCTGCAGTGGCAGAGGCCAGCATGATGTTTCAACATCCTGAGGTGTGTCGTGTGTTCTCCTGCGGAAGTTGTCCCAGGATCACAGGACCCTGGCAGTGGCGGGCTTCACAGGATCCCGAGGTGGGGGGATGTGGATAGTGACCTGGGCTTGCACACAGAATTCTTGGTGGCAGCAGCAGCAGCATTAGCATTTCATGCCTGTCTCTGGGGTCTGAGCTGACAGCCGTGGCTCACGCCTGTCTCTGGAGCTCATTTAGGCGGTGCTCTGAATCCCCTCTCCTCCTGTACACTGAGAATGGTCTCTTGCCTCTTAGGCAGGTCCAGACTTTTTCCTGGACTCCTTCCTGGCTAGCTGTGGCACACTAGCCCCCTTCAGGCTGTGTTCACACAGCCAATCCCAGTCATCTCCCTGGGATCTGACCTCCGAAGCCCAAGCCTCAGCTCCTAGCCCCCACCTGCCCCAGCAGGTGACAGACAAGCCTCTCAGGCTGGTGAGTGCTGGTCAGCACAGATCCTTTGTTTGGGAATCTCTCCGCTTTGCCCTCTGCACCACTGTTGCTGTGCTCTCCTCTGTGGCTCTGAAGCTTCCCCCCCACCCATCCCCCATCTCCACCAGTGAAGGGGCTTCCTAGTGCGTGGAAACGTTTCCTCCTTCACAGCTCCCTCCCACTGGTGCAGGTCCCGTCCCTATTCTTTTGTCTCTGTGTTTTCTTTTTTCTTTTGCCCTACCCAGGTATGAAGGGATTTTCTTGCCTTTTGGGAAGTCTGAGGTCTTCTGTCTGCACTCAGTAGGTCTTCTGTAGGAGTTGTTCCACACGTAGATGTATTTTTGATGTATTTGTGGGGAGGAAGGTGATCTCCATGTCTTACTCCTCTGCTATCTTCCCCATCTCTCCCAGATAATCTTTTTAAAAAATGGTTCTAGAGCAAGTAGATACTGCACGTAAAGAATATACTTAACTTTTACCTCACACCATACACAGAAATTAACTCAAAATGTATCATAGGCTTACATGGAATAGTAAACAAACTTCTAAACGTAAGACATTTGAAAATATACTCTTGACCATCAATTACACAAAAAATTCTTAGACATAACCTCAAAATCTTTATACATAGAAGAATAATCAAATCAATTGAACTTAATCAAAATTCAAAAGTTCTGCTTCAAAAGACACTATTATGAGAATGAAGAAGAGAAACCATAGCCTGGAAGAAAATATTTTTGAATCATATATCTGATTAAAAAAATCGGATCCAAAATATATAAAGAACTCTTACAACTCTATAGTGAGATAAACTATAATTTTAAAAATGAGCTAAGATTTTTAATAAAAGTTTCACCAAAGGCCTGATGAACTCATGAAAAGATACTCAACATCATTAGTCATTAGGGAAATACAAGTTTAAACCACAATGAGATACTGCTACATACCCACTAAAATCATTATAATTAAAAAGTCACACAATAACGAGTGATGGTGAGAATGTGGAGAAACTGGAACAACTATACACTGCTGATGGAAATGTAAAATGGCACAGCTACCTCTGAAAACTGTTTGGCAGTTTCTTATAAAGGTAAACATAAACTAACCATATTATCCAGAAATGAAGCTTCTAGATATCTACCCAAAACAAATGAAAGAATATATCCACATGATGACATGCATGCAAATACTTACAGCAGCATAATCATAACAGCTGACAAACTGAGAAGATATTCTATAAGAATTTTTTAAATATATAGTGAGTTGAGAGGAAAAGTCATGTTTGGGGAATGCATATGGATTGCAATCCTTAGACTGGATAGTAAGGTTAACATTTTATAACAGGATCAAGAAAAAATATGTAATGAATTCAAAATCATTTGTTGAACACTTGGCAGATGCCAAGCTCAGTACTTGTTACTTAAGGCTGGTTTAATGAACTCATAAATAACCTGGTCTACAAAATCTGCATACCCTTAGCAGTTGAAAAGCTGAATCTGTTTATGCATGATAATAAAAATTAGCTAAATTTTACTGTTAACCATTTGCCATGTGTCTGGAGTTCAGTATTTTATATACATTCATTCACTTAGTTTTTGTAAGCCTAGATAAGCAAGGTGTTATCATTATTGGCATATTGCAAAGGAGAAAAAAAAAGAGACCTAAAGAAGTAAGTTACTTGACCAAGGTCACCCTAGAGTAAATGATGGAAGAAGAGATCATGTGCTGGCAGTATATTGCCAGGACCCATCTCTTAGCCATTAAATATACCTCTACCTGGACACCAATTAGTCAGTGTCTGCATTTACTTTACTACCTTACATGCTAGACCTGCGCATGTCCAATCTAGTAGCTAGCAGAGAAATGTGACTACCGAGCACTTGAAATATAGTTAGTCCAAACTGAGATGTGCTAAAAATGTAAAATACACAAGATTTTGAAAACTTAGAATAAAAAATGGAATTAAAAATAGCTCAATAATCACATTTTGAGCTACAGCTTCAAATTATAATATGAAGTATATGGGACTTCCCTGGTGGTGCAGTGGTTAAGAATCTACCTGCCAATGCAAGGGACACAGGTTCGAGCCCTGGTCTGGGAAGATCCCACAAACCACGGAGCAACTAAGCTCGTGAGCCACAACTACTGAGCCCATATCTACTGAAGCCTAGAGCCTGTGCTCTGTAACAAGAGAAGCCACTGCAATGAGAAGCCTACGCACTGCAAGGAAGAGAGTAGCCCCCGATTGCCGCAACTAGAGAAAGCCCGCATGCAGCAATGAAGACCCAATACAGCCAAAAATAAATACATAAATTAATTAATTTAAAAAATTATACTATGAAGTATATATCTGATTAAATAAATATATTGTTAAAATTGACTTCACCTGTTTCTACTTTTTTCTACTAGAAAATTTAAAATTACATTCACAGCTTACATTCATGGGCTCATCTCATATTTCTATTGCACAGCACTACAAGAACATTTTTTAGTCGCTACTATATTTTCAGTATCAAATGGTAAATACTCAACAAAAATAGCATAATGTATTCAGTGACTGTGTTAATTTGAATGTATTTTCAGAGCTAAAACAATACCATGAGCAGTATTGCTCTTTGAAAGCAAACTAATAATAATAACAGCAATAACAATAGTTAAGTAGCAATTCAAACTAGAGGAATGACTGCACATTGCACATTAAACTATACTCAGATATTTACGAATAGGTTTAAAATTGTGTTGAAGAAAAGGATTATCCAAATTTAAGTGTTTTGGATAATTATTTTCTCTAATTCAGCAATATAACCCAGTTATTTGCAATATCTTTAAACTTGAGGAAAGATGACCCTTAGAAGAATAAAAGTAGCCAGATCTATGGACATTTGAGGAGAAAATCCTTTTCTTATCTTTTTTTCCCCTTTCTTTTCTTTTCTCCTTCTTTCTTTCCGTCTCCCCTCCTTTCCTTCTTCTCTTTCTCACTTTTTCTGTCTTTCCTTTCTTTTTGCTTTAAAACTATACACAGCTATGGGCAATATATTTGGATATTTTAAAGGTTTTAACTTTCAAATTAATTCTTTAAAGCCAAGACACTTTTGTAATTTGCTACCATATCCCTAAAATATCTCATTAATTCAAAGATATCTACCTTTTAATTATCAAAGCATGGATAATACATAAGATGTAACAGTAACAGTGTAAAGTAACAGTGAAGATGTATATTCTTTTTTACCAAGCTCTATAGATGTTTAGTAGTAAATTGCTCATTAGAACCACATGGTATTGTTATGATTTTGCTGATATGAAAATGGAGGTATCCCGAAAAGAAATATTTTTCTGTGTTTACCCGTATCAATGGACTCATCTCTGTGCATGCCGTTACGGTGCAAGGCAAAATCACAGAAGTACAAAGGGCAGAGTGTTGAAGCTTCTGGTATGACCATGCCACACATTAGCTGTTTGCCTACAAGCCCATCACACCCCCATTCTGGCCTAAGTCCTGAGCAAGACAGTATAGCTGCTAAATGACCTGTAAAATCCTCTTCAGGGTATGCTTCATGAGAGACGTCTGATGCCTTAGGCACAGGTAACAATATGTCACAATTTGGATGTGTGTGACTTTACAAGTCTTACCATATAATTTATTGTTCAAACTGAGATCCTTTTGAGAGTGAAAGTAATGCTGTTATAATTATGCTGAAAAAAGCATTTGCACAAGACAGTCTCATGCTAACTGGAACATATAGTCACCCTGCCCATCCATGATCACGTACTTCACACGTGCAGTATGACTTCTAGGCTTACTATTAAACTAGTAGAATGGTAAAATAGCATCAGCAGCAAAAGCATTAATAATAGTAATAATAAGAGCTAGTTAGTAGAAAATTGCCAAGATTTCCTGTTTTTGTGGATGGGTTAACTTCAAAACTATGTAACTGCTTACAAAGCCTTTTTTCCCCCTCATCTAGACACAGACACTTGTATGAAGTGTGTGTGTATGTATATATGCATATATCTCAATGGGTGTAGCCATATATTTTTCATGGGTTCCATGGGGAATCAGTTTTCTGGATATGTGCTGCATCCCAAGCCCAGCCCTGCCTGCTTTCCTGTGGGTGGCCCACAAAATCTTTTTTAGGGAGTTTTTGTCCAGCTGATCTTTTAAGGCTTTGTCTTCCTGGAGATTAGTGCAGGAGTACACTTCATTTCCTTAAATGGGATGTGTTGCTTGCCTCTTCATTCCACACACAACTCTGTGGGAGGCGTGGGGTTCATGGATCAGCTTGTCAGGTGCAACATTATCTCTACACCAGAAATCCAAATGTGTGACTTCGCCTAAGTACTTCACTTTCCTCGTCTGAGAAACAGTAATCTCCTGTCTCATGTAGCTGTCATGAGCTTCAGCTCATGCAAGCAATTATTTTTTAAGAAAGTGAATGTAAACTTGGTGAGACTGTTCCACACAGAGTGCTAATCTTGAATCTCAGCTCCAGCGTCATTCACAGTGATACTGGGACATTTTCTGAATACTTTCCTGACTTTGGAATTACTACACCTAAATTTGGTGAAGATATTTTCTTTATGTGTGCCTTTAAGAATGAAAAACAAACCTAAGTATCCCTCCATGACAAACTTTGACTTTTATAATCTCATGCAATATAAAATCTGGCCTCTCAATTATTTTAGAGATGATTCTCTTAAAATGAATATAAATAGTAAGAAACAAATAACTAAATAAGACCTAAATATATTTTATAAGCCTATTCTCTTAAGAAGGGAGAAAAGAAGAAATGATGAAAGAAAAGAAGGAAGGCATGGAGCGCACATTTGATAATCATATGATAATGATAAAAATAAAATCATCACTGCTAAAAAGTGAAAATGAAAGAATCAGATTAAACTTTTCTCTGTCTTTACATAGTTCCCTGTCAGACTGACAGACTTAAGCAATTGCCACAGAGGCTATCTGTAGGGGATTCAACAGAGAGATCCTTTGGTCCAACAGAATTTCATCTGCTGCTTAAGTTCGATTCAGAAGCCTGAGTTTGGCGGATGATAACCCACAGATGTTTCACTTTAAATGATATGAGATGGTCTCCTACAAACTGTTTCTCCTCCAGGAATCCCCTCTCGGATGCACATTTAAAAAGATGATACCTAAGCAGCATTATTCCCCAATTTTATCTGTTTAAATTAAATGCTGTGCACCTGCATACTGACAAAAAGTTCTTCCCTGACTGCCTGGAATGATAAATAATTCATGTGGTGTGCTCCAGAGAGGACCAGGAATGAGTTTCCTATCTTACTGCAGTAAAGATATTTTTCTAATCTGGAGTCATCTAAAAAGGTTCTTGAAATATGGGTTTATGTATCATTTGGAGACAAAATGAGTATCTGTGTGAGCACATGTCTTGTATTATAAACATTTGGAGGATAGGAACCAAGTCTGTTTATTTTGCTTTTTAGGTTACATTACACATTTTGGATAGCTTTGAGTGAAAAATCATAATTTTCTAAAGCTTATTGTAGCACAGTAAACTTGCAAAGCTGTATTTTTCTTTCATCTCAATAAAGGGCATATGTAACATAAAATATAGGCTACTTCTGCCATAAGTCATCATATGATTGCCCTTTTATTAATTTGGGAGTTTCCTGCTCCTGGATACCTTGAAATCTTCCCTAAAGTCTGAATGCTGTTACTATTATCTTTTTGAAAATAGCGTCCCATCGATCAAGTCAAGGAAAAAACTGAATGTTTCATATGTGAGTCATTTTCACCAACACAAATTTCCCTGCATTGAAAACAGTACTAATATAGCAATCGGAAAGCCCATGTGATGAAAGCATGTGTCACCATGTGCAAACCGTGAAATGTAATTGAAAGTAAAATGTTTAATTAAAATGGACATTTCTGAGCCTGCTTCTGGCAGCAGCCATCTTGCTGAAAAATTATATTTGTTACACCGGCAACCTGGGATAACAGTTCAAGAGCCTGTGAGTGCCAGGTTCCATCCAAAAGTAAATGGGGTGAAAATCAGAAAGAGAGCTTGAATGCTGCTCCTTCAGTGGCTGTGCATGTCCCCAACACATGTGCCCTCGTACAGACCAGTCAGAACAAGACGACCTGACATATATAGCTGTTCCTAAGTCAATATTAATTAAAACAAAGAGTCCCCCTCCCTCCGAATAATTGTCCCTTTCACTCATGTCAGCAAGTTTCCTTAGCAATTGTGCTTTCGGATGCTATGCTCTTTTTGTACAGCCTGAAATGCAAGGGTACTCATCGTCTCTTAAGTTATTTCTCCTTTGAGACCACGGGGATCTTTTTTCTCCCTTCATAAAAGCCACTGATCCCAGATAATCCTCAGACTTGAGTGGGGATGAGCTTCACTGACTTTTTCAGTTCAAATGTGAGAACAGAATTTGAAAACGAGGTTCTGTCCTGCATCCAAAGGACAGTTTTCTTCCCTGAAATCTGGGTATATTCAATGGCCTATCTGGTTGTGGAGCACCCAGTCTGAACTGGGCAGGTTTGGCCATTCGATGAGTCACAGTCTCAGAAAATGTCCTTCTTGGAGAATTTCTTTGGCATTTTATAATGGGCAGGTGAAATAAAGTCCCTTTCTGTTGCATCTCTCACACTACCCTCTAAAAATCTTAATGGCCAATAGTGGAGCCAAAGCTACAACAGAATTTGTGTATTCCTTCATAAAAGCAAAAACTCCAACATTTATCTTTTTTTTCTCCAGTGTTATTAGGTTTACTTGCACTTTTTGTGTGTCTAAATGCTCTGGAATCCAGTTACCATCCCTAACAGTGGAGGCACAAACCAACAAATAAATGCATAAGTAAGAAATCTGCAAATATAAAACTCTTTAAAAATGTCAATAGCAAAGCACTGTGGAAAAAACTCAGAAGATCTGATCATTATTCTGTAATCTATGATTTGGGTATAAAAAAACAACCTCCATTGTCTAGATCCAGCAACCATGACATCTGATCATTTTTTCCTACCTGACCTTGTTTAGTGAGCTCTTTCTCTATAATATGTTCTTTATTGCCTAAGGAATGCTCTTTGAATTTACTTTCTTTACAGTGTGATTATAAATCTTCATGACATCCCTAATGATTCATCTCTTTTGGCACAGGACCGAAGGATAACCATTTATATAAGGCACACATTTCATTTAAGGTGAAACCAGAAGGAGATTTATCAATCAGCACAGGGGTTTTAGGCATAAGCTGAACTCTGCCACTGTAACCATTTTTCCCTCTCCATAAACACTTTTAATTTTGGTATACTTTCTGCCTTTAATGACCCATAATCCTTTCAATCAGAAGTTGTTCCTAATTTATACATGATTAAGTCCATGTACTGTACTATTCTTCTACTGAGGAACAGATGTAAATTGTATTTTTAGTCATAATATGGAAATATTTAGTTAATGTTAAAATATCCATCAGATCATTTCACATACCTTAAACAGAATAGACCACTTAATTTGAATGCTGATTAGTGTCTATTTTCTGGGTTTTGCACTTATCGTTAAAAATAAAAAAGCTAAACGATTTTAGGACTACTAAAATGAGAGTGATCCTCTTCTTCATTTAGGGGTTCACTGTAGTGAGACAAGTGCCTCATACTATAGGAGTTATTGGCCATGCCTTATACCCCTCAATCCGAGATTTCGATTGTTCTAGCAAGGTGTTCTTTATGCATGGATAATCCCCGAATCCCGTGAGTAAATACCTCTCCTAAGATATTTGAGGGATTGAAATCTTTCCCCCATGGTATATGATTTTTGTAAATCAATGGTGTTTGTTGCAATCAAATGTTCCACCTCTCCTGGAAACAGAAAACTACATGAACAAATTACAAACCCATACAAGAGAAGCCAACAACAGGGGGGGAAAGCCTTCTGCAAAAATACTTTTGAACTTCAGAAGATGAGACACATGCTTGGTCCTCTAAGCTGGAAGACAGGGAAGATTTTTCTTTCTTTTTTTTATAGACATATGTAGAACATTTGTTTCCGTTTTATTTCTGCTGTCATAGTATGATGGTTTTATTCAGTTTTTAAACATGCTTCAGCTGGAAACACTACATCTTTAAATCAGGCAACTCTGGCGTCTGTGTGAATTCCCTTGCTGCGCTCCCTCACCTTACCCAGGTGCATGTTAAATCAGTATTAATGACAATATCATTCTTGTGCAGTCATCTCCTGCCTGCAATTTGGTTTTAATTACCCGCCACGTTGTCTTTCTCCCTCACTGACAGCCATTAAATAGGGAATGACACCAGAGCCATAGCTGTGTGGAATATTCACTTCGTCAGATTTCGTCCCCCTCATAAAGCAGCCTGCAGTGCCTCCTAGTGGCGGAGATCAGAAAGGGCAGTAATTGAAATTGCAGACTTTCCATGTACTTTTCAGGTTAATTTGGGGATCTGGGGAGATCTGGAGCTGCATTGACTATTTTTAAAGAAAAAAAAGAAAGAAAGAAAAAAGAAAATTAAAACATTACTTATCAATTAAGGAAAAATTGTGATTTGATAAAGTGCTTTTTCTTTGAAATATAACAGTAAATTGACACGCTATTGAAGCCTTGTCTGACCGTCTAAAATGGAGGCTCAGAAACAACGAACTTGTCACATGAAATGCAACTGACCAAAGCTCTTGAAGCAAATTGTTCAGCCATGGTGAGCGGCAAGTCTTCCAGGAATTAGACCTTCTCCTCTTCCTCCTGCCTTGTGCAATTTTCTCTTATGTCACAGAAAGTGTTTCACTTTCTTTTCTTTCCCCCTTTCCCCCTCTTTCTGATTTTGTCTTTTTCCTTTGTTTCTTTCCCCCATTTTACAAATGACATTTATTTTTATGGGTTTAAAACATTCTTCTAAACTATGCGTGCATAAATGCATATAAACAGTATCTTTCTGTACAATTATGCAGTTCCTAAGTGTTTTTTAAACAAAGTTCTCCCTTACACAGGAGTTTAAAATTGAAGTTGTTTGTCCAAATGTTCAAGTTAGACACTGTACAGATGCTTTGGATTGAAGATGTTCATATAATAGCTATCACATTTTGCATTAAAAAAATTGGTTAAAATACATCTGCAGGCATGTGTATTTCACAGGAAGGACATCGGACCTCTGGCACTATAAATTAAAAACATCGCTTAAAAACAATACATCACAGTGCACTTGGAGAGGGAGCTTCGGTAAGAAACCAGATTCAATTTTTACTTTCTGCTTTTTCTCCCCACCAGCTTCTCCTTGGTTGGAAGATTGAGGATCCATTGGTTGGTTGCTCTTTCACAGTTGTTCGCTAGCTTCTTTTAACAAGCGTAATTACTCATTTTACATGCTGCTAAATGAGAGTCATAGCTAACTACTTTAATTAGAATGTTAAGCATACATAGTATATGCAATAACTTGTACATACGTTTACTGTGTGCTTTTGTGTTTGTATGCCTGTGTTTCTAAAAACCCAAAAACCTAAGCATAAAATAGAGATACCGATAATTACAGTGCATCTCATGCATTCTCTGTTCTCCTAACCGACACAGTCACGTTAAAAGTACATTCATTTGTGATTATTGCTGCTTCTTTAAAGAAAAACACTTTATTTACATTTTTAAAATTAATATAAAACTCTGAGCGTTTTGTTGAAAATTGTTAAAATTTTATTGGTTAGAACTTGATCTCAAATTTTAAAAAAGGCATTGCAATAAGCTACTTTTTGTTACATGAGAAAGTTTAAATTGCCTCATAAACTGGTTTGTAGTAAGTCTGATAGCATCACCCAGAGAATAAAAAATATTGTCATCAAAACTTAGGAAATTAA
This sequence comes from Orcinus orca, assembly GCF_937001465.1. Classification (NCBI taxonomy): domain Eukaryota; kingdom Metazoa; phylum Chordata; class Mammalia; order Artiodactyla; family Delphinidae; genus Orcinus; species Orcinus orca. The sequence continues at coordinate 72,653,002 of NC_064560.1, forward strand.
CATATATTTTTAAAGGGAAAATGTGCTCATTTGATTCATGCTTTTCTCTCAGAACATTTGATCTTTTTAATGTTGCCTGAATGGATTTACTATTTTAAGGACTATTTTGCATTATTAAATAATAGCTAGGAAAATGTTATTCCTTCTAGGCTGAAACGGGAAGCTTATAAATGCAATGATGAAGGCTTAATCTCTGATATGGCTTACATATATTGGTTTACAGCTATATTGAGTGCAGTTAGACTGATTTTTTCGTTACTAATATAAAACTTGATGCCGGGAAATCTGATAAGTGAGTTTCATTTCCCTGGAAATTTATTGCTTCTATATCCAAGTGCAAAGAAATAGCACAAGTAAAAACAATGAGGAGTCTGTATGCAAGGCATTAATGAGGGTCACTATTTTCTCACGAAGATTCTGCATTGGGAAAAAGAGGTATCTGAGCTATTAAAATGATGAGGCATGCTATTCCTTTTAGGATCGACCATCATTCCCTTTGCCTGATGGGAGTAAGAGCAAATTGGCATGGTCTTCAGGCATTTTAGATCAAGAAGAAGAAACAGTGTGGAAGACAAGAGGGTGTTTGTATGTTATTTTCAAGACCCTTGGGCAGAGAAGCAGCCAAGTGCACCGCAGAGTGGGGCAGGCGCTCAGCTCTCAAAGTCCTGGGCAGGCCCAGACCCACCTCCTCTGGGCCCTCTTCCCGCACAGCTCCTGTCTTGTCCCTGCAACCTGTTTTGCAAATTCTGGTCTCCACGGTGCCTATGCCTATTGCTTAATACATTACATACGGGATGACAGGAGCTGAAGAACTTTTCAGAGAGCAAACAGTATCATTACATTAATTAAACCAACGACTAAAACTGCTCTGTGACTATAAAGGCCCAACACTGGACATCATGGGAGGGAGACAATCCTAATATTGATGATATTTGCTGTGTCCTCGGGATTCCGGATACTACACACAAAGTCTTACTTTGTACTGGTATTGAAGCCACAGGCACAATTCCAAGGATGACACTGGAACTCTGAGAGGAAAGGCTTGTCTGAAGCTCTACCACCAAGAACAGAATTGGGCTGTGAGGCTGCATCCATCTGCCTGACTATAAAGTTGATACTTCTTTTAAATTATTTTTTTAAATAAGCAGTAACTGCTGATTTTAAGAAACTTACACTCCCAACTTGGATTTATAAAAGATGACAAACAATGTGATACCAGATGTAAATGGCAGGTAACATATATAAGCACGGGCCGAAGACATCTTCACCAGTGAGAGAGTCATTGTCAGCTTAGACATAACAGGGGTCTCCATGAGGAGATGGTAAAGCACAATTTTGTTGTTTTAAGATGTTGGAGATGAGCATTCCTGGGGTGGGGGAGGTGGTCAACTTGAGAAAACACACACACACAAGCATACACATGCACACACACAAGCATACACATGCACACACAGGCACACACACAAACATACACACACAAGCATGCACACACACAAACACACATGCACACACACAAACATACACATGCACACACAAACACACACATGCACACACACAAACATACACATGCACACACACAGATAGAAAAAGGGGGGTAAGTATGTGTCATTTGACAGAATATAAATCAGTCTCATGAAGGAAATTTTTCTTTGAAGACAGTGTCTGTCCAATTGGTTGTGATTCAAAAGGTTTGGAAAGTTTGAGTTAAATAAAATCAAGCCAGTTTCTTTAATGCAGGACTTTTCAGAGCCTTCAACATGTTAAAAGCACTATATGGATAACAGAAACTTAGAATATGTGTTTCCTAAACTAATTTGTCAAATGTTTTTTTTTTACAGTCCCTTTGTCAGGAAAAGATTATAGACATTGTAGAAAATGTTGCTGAAGTGAGAAGGGGAAATTGAGCTAATAGAAAGGAATTCTTAAGTACTTGATTAAGACAGACATTATCCTCTAGGCAATGAAAAGCTACCAAGGGTCTTTGTACGGGGAGCTGATTTCTACTATTACGTTAATGATAGTTCCAGTCTCCAGGGTTGAGACAGCAAGAGTAGCATATTCTCAAACACCGTGAGGCCAAGCTTGTCAAAACAAATACTATATGCTTTCTTCTTGGTTTACGTCGTAAGCAAGCATGTATTTTGCGGTGCTGATTTACTGGAATTACTCCAAACACTGTGGTTGGAAATAACCCACACTTTACAGGTTTTATGGAGTACTGGGTTGATATTTTAATCTTGCTGAGTGTTAAGGATAGCAAAGAAAAGAAGCTGGTGTAGATCACTAAGCAAACCCTCTCAAAGGTTTTTGAGTACATGTGGCATCTCATAAGAAGAAGAAAGCAGCAATTGTAAACCCACATGAAAACTCAGGCAGCCTTGGGGGGCACTCAGACATTTATTGTCCTTATTTACTACTTATAGTTCTGAATTCTGAAGGTTCCAGACCTCTCCCCAGAAGATAATTTTTTAAACATAGACCATTTTCATGTCAATTTCTAAAATTATCCATGAGTATAGAAGTACAGCACAGGTATTTATTCTAATGAGGTTATCAGATATTGAAACATAGTAAAGCATGTTGATGTTCAGTGAATAACAAAAGCTAATGTTTCATGTGCTGGATACTGTCGTAAGCACGATAAACATATTTACATATTTAATTCTTATAACCTCAAGACAAATACTATCATTGTCCTAGTTTTACTAATTAGAAAACTACATCAGAGAGGGGTTAGGTAGTTTGCCAAGATCATGCAACCAGATTAGAGTTAGCTGGAGTTAGGCTGAGTTGGGTTTGGATTGAGTTAGTGAGTGTTAAACTCAGACAGTCTGATTAGATCCCTTGCTCGTAACTACTCTTCTGTTATGCCACATTCTGGTTAAGAGTGTGGTTTATAAAGACCTCCCTGTCCTTTCTGATTCCATAATATAACAATAATAATAGATAACAAATTTAACTATGCACCAGGCACTATATTAAACCAATGACATTATCTCATTTAATTCTTGCAACTATTCTATCAGACAGGCAGACCTCTGAACCCCATTAGATATGTGAGAAAACTGAGGCACAGAGGGAGGAGTCCTATGTTCAAGGTCACACAGCTTGTAAGAGTCTGCAGTATGAGACCAGGTCTGACTGTTTTCGTAAATACTTTTTATTTAACTATATCCTTTGGAAGTTTTCTGTGTTAGGTAAATTACAGGTGAAATATCACAGATCAGATTTTGTGTTTGGTGCTTTTTACTTTTTCTCCCAATTAACAAAAGATGTGAAAAATATTTATGACTCCCAGATTCCAGTGTTTTTGTGAACTGTATTTATCTGACATAGTCTGGTGTATCTATTATGCATCCACAAAGAACATTATGACCTTTTAAAATTATTCATTTTCTTTCTCTTCTTTCAAAAATGTTCTAAATGATCAAAAATCATACATGAGTATGAAAGTCAAACACTAATGAAGCTCAGCTGACCTACTTATAGCATTTTTTCCTGTGTCGATCAAGGCAATTGGAAGAAAATGGTTGTACAAGAATGGCAGGTTATATATAATAATATACTAGTTTACTACTTTAAAAACTGAGAGTTGGAAACACCACAATCAAAATGAAAGATTCGCACACGCAAAAGATTTCTTATCTTGCCATCTTTCTTTAAAGAAGTCAATTGATTATTTATGAACTCTTTCCTATAAAAATGAATTGCATATAAGTAATTACTCTGTGTAATTTCTCTTTTGAATTAAAAATTTAAACAATTTATAATGAGTTCTCTGATGTTCTTTTGGTCCTGGAAAACATTTTCTCCAAATCACTGGACACACTGATATGTTGTTCTCAGATTCCTACTCTCCTGCCTATGATAAAGGATACAGCTATAAGTCATTATTTCCCAATAAAACACTATCTTAAGTGAAATATTAATAGAGTTTCCCCTCCACAAACTTTTTACTTTTAAGTATGTCTAGAAAGTGGTTGAATACTAATAAAGACCTTTCTCTATGGCAGACTTCTCAGTCTTTTTTTAGTGATCCTTGTGGTTCTATAAAAGGGGGCTATAATGATCTGCACTTTGAAACTTGTTGCTGAAACATTTTTAATACAAAATATCTGTTAACATTCCTGTGTAAAACAGGTATGAAATACCTATGCTTTAGAACAACATCTGGAAACATCTATTCACTTATTAGCTGATGACTATATGTAATTAGTTATGGATTTTTGAGGGTAATGGAGGTAAATACAATGTGTGTTCAGGTTTGACTCGTACTCTAAAATGTCATTTCAGAAAAGAAAATTCTATTCAACATATACAATTAACAACAGTTGTAATCTGTTATCTACACAAAGGTATATACCTACTCAATGGAAATAAGCACTGTCCAAACTTTCAAATCATAGTGTCCATTTGGTCTTAAGAGTTTCAAGGTATGAAATTTCCATGCATAAAATAAAACTCTAAGTATTTTAACAAGAAAGGGATTTAAGAGAGAGGATTAGGTACTTTTAAAACCAGAGGAACAAGCTTTCAGCTGTGCCTTCAGGAATGATTCTAAGCAAGCTTGATATGCCAGGGAAGCTACAACTCTCTGAGGAATCAGGAAGGTGGGAGTTCTGGATATTGCCATTGGAACGTTGGATGTGGCAAGGAACACACAGTAAGTTCTATGACCTAAGAGTCACAAAGAGGCCTTATTGGTATTGTAACCACCACTGCTGCACCTACCACTGGACAAAGTGGAAGCTGAACATGGAAGCTACACTGTGGTGGTAGGAGAAGCAACAACAACAAACAGTTCCCATTTTCCCGTAAACTTCTGTTGGCAGAAAGAGCCAAAAAATCAAGGAATTGGCCTTCACCTGATAAGCTTCTTCAGAATTTTTTAAAAAGTGAATTTTTTTGGTGGACCTAATTCATATTTGGGAAGATAAGAAACACAGTTTTTAGCTTTGCAGCCTCTTTAGGAAGACACACTGGAGAGAGTTGGTAATGAATACTGAGTGCTGATCAGAATGCTGATCTACCACATTTAACACATTTTGAAAGATAGAAGGTTAGATTCAGAAGACTGGATGGTTCTTATCCAAGCTAGAACTGAGTAGGCCACAGGTACTCTATAATGGTATGCTTCTAAGTTTAAAAGTAACACTGAAAATGAGACATGGGAAGGGGAAGGTTAAAGGGAATAATAAGTGTTGGATCAAGTTGATATCCTGCATGGCTGAAATGAATGCTAAAGAGAGCACAAGGGTGAAGAATACATGCCAGGTTGAAATATATGCCCGCTTAGGTCATGACATACAGGTCAGAGACAGCCTGGATTGGGCATTCAGAGAGAGAGAGAGATGAAACTAAGTGATCCTGGGCTCGAATAAAATTTTGCTTTATTTGGTGGAGCCTTGATTACATCAAATTTCTGGATTCTGGTGTACATCTTGAGAAGATAATTTTAGAGATATAGATTGTTACAAAATGTATGCTGCTGTTTATCCTGTAGAAAAAGGGGAATCGTCAGTGATTTGGGGGTAGAAGTTTACATGATCATATTGTTGTTTTATAAAAACTATTCTGCAATATAAAGCAGGATAAATTTCATTGGGACAAAACTGGTTATTTAAGAAGGCCAATAATGAGATGTTCAGCATTTTAAAATGGTTTGTGAAAAGAAAAAGACTGAATCAAAGACACTGAAATGAAAATCAATAGGACTTGATGACTTTGAAGTTCTTAAAGGCATTCAAATTTGGATGATTAGGAAAATGATAATGCTATCCATAGAAATGGAATCATGGTCTGTGGGGTTGAACATAGTAAAATAATTGCTTTAGAATTGAGATTGCATATTGTAAATATATCTTTGTCATAAATTTTCACTTTTCTAGTGTCTATAACTTACAAAGTTATATTCAAGATCATCATGAGCAAATTATGCAGTGTTTGTATTTGCTATCTACTGTTGTCATATCCATGTTAGGTAACAAATTACCCCAAAACTTAGTGGCCTAAAATAATAACCATTTATTACTTCTCATGAATTTGCTGGTTAGCTGGGTAGTTCTGTTGATCTGGGTTGTACTCATTTAATCTCATTTTGACTTTGGCTTATTCATGAGTGCAAGGTCAGCTGGTCTGCTGGGGCTGGCTAGTCTACACTGACCTCAACAGCAATGACTCTGAACTTTTCCACTTGTCTTTTACATCATTTCACTAGGGTAGTGAGCATGTTCTCATGACCGTTGTGGGAGACCAAAAGAAAGAGTGGAGATGCAGAGTTTTCTGAAGCCTCTGTTTACATGAAGTTTGCTATTGTCCCATTAGCACAAGACAAATAGCCAAGCTCAGAGTCAGTGTGGGAAGACACTACAAGAGAATGTAACACAGGGAGATATTGTTGAGGAGAATGCACTTAATATAAAGGCTTTCAGAATCTCCTCCCTGGTGTCACTAAAGAAGATGGGGCATCAGATGATCGTCATTATTTTAACATAGCAAGGGCCCTGGAGTAGGCTTGATGATTTTTTAGTCTGTGGCCACAACCTTATCCTTGAAATTTGTCCTAATCCTCTTGAGTTTCTTTCACTGATACCAAATCAACACCTTAGACAAATTGAAACAGAATGAAAATATTGTTAGAGGTTTCCTTTGTTCATTTTCACTTCTTCAAGTCATTTAGATGGTCTTCTGAATCTAAGAGAGTTTATATTCCCATTAAAGATTATCTGTATGAGGGTTGATGTAGGTAGTTAAGATTTATTTTACTTATTTCAAATGGTCAGACTATTTTTTTTCCTCTGAAGATCTTCCTTCTTCTAATGTTAAGTAGCTAATGTTTAGAAAATGTATTATTTTAAAAGTGATGGCATTATCTTCATTTTTATTTTAATCTCAGATTTTTTTAGAGCCCAATTTCATTTTTAATACTGACCATTGCTTTGCAAAACACTTTCCACAGCTACATTCAGTTGTGGGATACCATGTGGACAAAATACAAAATTTTATTCTGTATTTTTTGGTTTTCACTCAAATATTAATCTCAAATAAGCAAACCTTCCATCAGGCCTTCCTCCTGCACAAATTGCAGGTTCACCAAGGTGTGAGAGTCAGGCTGATATTCTAGGGTTAGAAGAGCCTTCCAGAAGATGGGTAATATTAACTCATTTCCTACTCCTTCTCTTTTAGGTGTTGAGAGCTTGAATTCCTTCAAAATTTATATTTAAAATACTTAGTTAAATGATTTTTCTTTCTGAATGTCATTTTTTAAAAATGCTTACTTAATTAGACAGAATCATTTTTATTTTCCCTTTATGTTCTATAAGGGAAAAAAAAAACTGCTACCCAGTCATGTTTCCTTACTTTTATTGGCTTGTCTCACCAATGTATATGCACCAGTGTTGAAGACAAAATGAGTGAAATTAAATAATAATGATAATAACAAAAGGACACTTAGGAAAATCCTAACAAAGGGATATCTGTGAACTACTGGGGTAAAAAGTGCCATCAGCATCCCAACACCTGATTTTATTATTCTTTCTCTTCCCATGTGGTTTCCATCTGTTGCTTGTGAAAAATTTCACGGAGGTCCAGTTCACAGTAGGGCTAACTGAGCTTTTTAGAAAAGCCTGACCCTCAACGGAGCATTTGGGTCTAAGGTGTAAGTCTTGGATCTGATTACTTCTCCAATCCTGACCCAGTTCAGGAAATTAGAACCTGACCAGCTGTGTTTCCTGATTTGTAGGTTGGAGGCTGTTACCTGTCTCTTTCTCACCCAGCTTGCTGTCCTTTCCTTGGGAGTAGACACAGATGTATCCACTAAACAATTTTTCCCCAATGTTAAAACATGATTTTTCCATGTCAAGTACCACCTACATTCTTATTAAAAATGTGTGTGTGTGATATTTGGTCACTTTTAAAAAAAATATTTAAGTATATTTTAAATAAAATTTTGTGTGACTAATAAAATGAAAAATAACTACTATTATCTTAACTAAAAGGTAGGTAGCCATAAAAAATACAGTGAAATCAAAATTTCTAAATTTGAACTATATCCTATGGCAGGCCATAGCTCTGAGCCTGAGGTCTCCATTTAGTAAAGAGAAAAATGATCAAATGTTCAAAAGACAAGCATCAAACAGAGCCTTCCTCTCTGAGATAGCCAGAAAGATACAAACATCTTTAAAAGGAGAATAGCTTTTTACCTAGTGATTTACCATTTATTTAAGGTCTTACTAAAGTACCATTTCTAATCACTTTATATAGGGGATTCCAACACTTTCGGAAGCACTATGTTAAACCAATTTCAGCCCAAGAAGGCAACACAGGCTTCAGCTGGTGATGCCTGAGGTCCTGTAGGGAAGGGAGACACCGTGAAATGAAGCTTCTGCACCTCCATGACCTCGTTCCCCACCCTAGACTTCCAGTCATAGATTCCAATGTCTTCTTTTCTTTCACTGTTTTTATTTAGAGCCCTCTCCATGACCTTGTTCCAAGCCAAATGATATTCCTTTCTTTATGAACTAGTTCAGGATGCTGGCTCCTCATATGTTCTTTACGGTGATGCTATAGCCAAGTATTTTCAATTCCTTGGTGACTAATTTGGCTCTGAGAGGTTAGGAACTGGTGAGGCTGAAACAACTGTACACCGTATCTGGTGAGGAGTAAAGTGCAGATTAATTTGTGAGATAGAGAACTTCTACCCTTTTCCCTTTGGCTTTAAGGTTTATTTAGAATTCATGAAGTTGTGTCTGTACTAAAAAGCTTTGAACCATTAAAGAGAATTATTTAACAAAATTTCTAAAAATGCCAGTGCAAATTGGTTTGTCTTGAAATTCTGGTGCTTTGTTATTTTGCCACCAAGAAAAGAGCTTAATAAAAAGCTTGAGGAAGAATATGAATGTAATAAATATTTCATTTTTGTAGCACATCGTGCATTGTTCTTTAGTTTCAGACCTTGCCAGCAGTCAACACAGTAGTAAATTTCAGCACCTGTGGACCTGTTTCGGTAATTTATGATTTCCATTAGATTTCCATTAGAGATGGGCTGAAACAGTTCAGGCAAGTTCATGCACTCCAGCCATGAACATGGTTGGCCTGAGGGATTGTTTGCACGTGGGTATTTGGCAGCTTGTGTATTCTTTGTTGCCTTTCTGCTATCGTTGTTATCATTTGGGGGCTGCTCAGAACACAGAAAGAAACTACAGACATCTTACTACTTAGGATTCCTCTTCTGCTACAATCTGTACTTGTTGTATTCATTCATTTAGCAAATATTTAGTGAGCACTTGTTCACTGCAGGGTCCTGTGTCTCTGGGGATACATGGATGAATAGGATATGCCCCGTCATATCAAGGAGTTCCTACGGGAAGAAAAATTAATTCATCAAAAAATGCAATTAAGTATTATGTCATAGTACTAAATACAGCTAAACAATAGAATAAATGGCTAGTACCACTAGAGACTCTTGAAAGGAAAGAAGAGGCAGTGCTGAAGACAGGAGGAGGGCAGGGTATTCTTAGCAGGAGAACTGGTGTAAGTGAATACTCAGAGTCAGGAAGCATTGTTGATGGGCACAAAAGTCATGGACCTTCTGGAACATAGATTGGCAAGATAAGCCAGGAGCTTAGAGAGCCATGGGCTTTCTTACAGAGCACTTGAGGGGTTGTCTATAATGGTGGTAACAGTTTAAAATATTGTAATGGGATTCTTCTCTTATGCAGTTTCGTGTATTTTTACCTTTTTTCTAATTGTTTCAAGCTGTCAGTCTGATAGTAAAGAGAATTAGAATTGTTAGAGCATCAATGAGAAGAGAAAGAGTTTATGTTCATTCTTTGACATCCAATAGGGGATTTTTATCACCCTAACAAGACAATGTGCTTGAAATCCTGACTTTGTCAAAGGGGGAAAAATGATGTTTCATTCCCTCCACCCTGAGCAATGGACAGCCTGACTCTTGATCCTAGAGTTTTACTGGGTGCTCAAAGTAGAAGAATTAAAGGACATGGCAGAGGAAATGAAAGTCCTTAACCCATCATTTCTGAGCCAGAGGAATATGGACAAAAGCAGAGAAACAATAGAAAGTGAGGACATGGAAAAACTGGTTCTTAATTCCCTCTTAAACCTCATTGTGTGGAGGGAAGAAGGATGGTACTTTGACTTTAACACACTGGTAGTTTTTATAGGAACACTAGAGAGAAGGCTGCACATTTTCTTTTGGAGACTCTCCACATGCGGCCACTTCCTACCTGATATAGAAGTGGTGGCAAGAGATGATGAGAGAAAGCAGGTAGCGAGCAGAGCAGAGGCCTGGGATTCAAGGAAAGAGGCCATAGGATGTGGTACTTAGCCACAAGAGACAGATGACTGAGGCTGTAGACATCGTGGCTAAGAAAAGCTAAGCAGAATGAATGTCCTGGGGGTGCCGAGGTCAAGCAGGGGCCAGCCCCACCATATGGGGGAACCCAGCCAGAATCCACAGGGTTTAGCCTGACCCTCACTTTCCCCAATTCTGGCCATCTGGTTGTCACATAAGCCTGATTCCCCTAAACACACTTTGTAGAGAGCAGGGGTAAAGAGAGAAAACTCAAGAAATGGAAAGTTTTACTTAAATAAATGAGCATGTGCCTAAAGGAATATTTAAGTATTTACATTGGTCTCTCTTCGTCAGCTTGAACTAAGATTTGCTATTTTTTGACTCTTCTCATTGGATCTATGTTTATTAGAAAAGACAGTTCAATTATTTAAAAAATACTACATCTTATGTGCATATCAACTTTGACGTGTAACTTTTAATGAGTATATGTGCTACAATTCACTAAAATGCTTAATATTGTTCGATCCTGACTCATTTTTATCCATAGTCTGACAAAGTCTAGGAGCCTGGCCAAAAAAAAAAAAAAAAGGTGAACAATTAAAAAACCTAAAATGAAAAAACAACTCTTTCTGGAATAAAGATATTCATTAAAGCATTATTTATAATGGCAAAAAAAAGCAACAACTGTATCTCTAATTTTAGCAAGTGAATTATATACCATAGACAAACTGTAAAAGTGATTATGTAGTTGTTAAAAGGTTTGTGAAGAATTTCTAATAGCATTAGAAAATCTGTAAAGTTTGTATTTACATCATTAATTTAAATATGTAAGATAAAGTGCACCTGGAAATAAGTTGGGTTTTTTCTATCAATTTGTGTCTTTCGGTTAGTTATTATTTACTTAAAGAAAATTGCAGAAGATTGATAGGAAATACACCAAAATATCAAAAATATTATTGCTTAGTATAAGTTTATGATTGGTTGTTTTACTTCTTCAATTTAAAAAATTTCTCTGTACTATATACTGCACATGTACTATTTTTATAACTGGAAAATCTAAAGCAAGTTTACTTTATATAAAAACAAGTGAAGAAGGAGGAGACATGGTATAAGAGAGATCAGAGGAGTAGAGCTTTTATTCCCATCCTTTGATAAATGTTGATAAATGGAGATTTAAGGGATAGAAATATTTATCCCTGATATATCTAAGGTAGTTCAGTTAACTGGGACCTCCCACACAACATATGAATTGGGCAGTTTAATTGATACCATTGAACTATCATTTTTGCTGTCTTTCAGATGTCCTCTGTCTATTCTAAAATTTTAATTTAGCTTAAATCGAAATCATTTATTTATATTTTCAAATGTAGCTTTCCCACTAGTCCCAGAAAAAAGATAAAATTTCATCAATTCCTCTCAATTAACAACTATCAACCCTCCAGGAGTCAATGTTGTTGTTTTCAGTAAGTTCATGGTCCCAGCAGCTTGGACATTAGACATCGCTGTCCAGCATTTCTAAGGTGTGTCCTTGGCCAGAGATTAATACGCGTTCCTTGCACAAAATGCTTCATGGTCAAATGACTTTGGAAATTTTTTTTTTTTTTTTTTTTTTTTTGCGGTACGCGGGCCTCTCACTGTCGTGGCCTCTCCCGTTGCGGAGCACAGGCTCCGGACGTGCAGGCTCAGCGACTATGGCTCACGGGCCCAGCCGCTCTGCGGCATGTGGAATCTTCCCGGACGGGGGCACGAACCCTTGTCACCTGCATCGGCAGGCGGACTCTCAACCACTGCGCCACCAGGGAAGCCCCAACTTTGGAAAATTTTAAACAAAATTTAACAGGTCTATTTATGGGACGATTTCTCAGTTTACTTCTTACTCCTGCATAAACCTTTGAGGGGGAATTAAGCAAAGACCATCTCCCAACTTTATTTGACCCAAAGCTCTTCCTATTCTTCAAAAACAGGAATTAAAATTTACCAACTTTTTCTAGTACTTCCACACATTGACAAAACTGCTTCTTCCATTAGAACGTTGTGAAAGACCTAGCTCAGGTCAAACTCCAGCAGGTAGGGAAGAAGACTGAAGATTCAAAACAGAGAAGAGACGCCTAAGAGACCGAGTAGGAACATCTCAGAAGCCAGGTTGAGAGATGGGGGTTAACCAAGAGGCTGGAGGTGTGTGGGCTCCATGGCTCACAGAGGAATAGTAAGAGCAGGTGTGGCTACTTAATCTACTTCTGCAATCCATAGAGTTTCCAAGAATCACTAGGTTTCCTTACAGTTGTCTAGACACTGGTATAAGAAAGAGAAACAAGGTCTCGGAACCAAGGTTTGGTAAGGTCTAGAAATCTCCCAGGATGCATCTCCTGCCTCAGAGCTTTGGTGTTGCTGAGTGTGGGGGACCAGGACTCCAGATCACAGCAGCTTCACATGTTTTCAAAGCTAACAGGAAACATGTATTACACTCTTTTCTGGTCAAGTAAGCTGAATCCAAGGCAGATTCTTCTCTGACATGAATTCTGTGACAACATCAGTTCTAGCATCGACCGCTTCTTAGAGAAAGTTCATTATCTCCTTTAAATATCAATTTTCTCATTCCTAAGATAAAGAATAAATATATTCACATATATGCCACAGGGTTATTGTGAAGATTAAATGACATATTTATAAAGTGCTCAGAGTAGGGTCTGTGACTTTTCAAGGACTTAATAAACAGTAGTTATTATTATTGTTATAGTTAATATACAGTAGTTATTTGTATTGGTGTTGCTATTCATTTTATATATCTATAGCACATTAAACCTGAGAAGAGCATTAGAAATTATTATAATATTGAATTGACCAAGAACAGATAGAATCATTTAAATAACAGAGCTTTTGGCATGAGTACTCATTTTCATCTTATTTTATTTTGGCTTCTTTATTCCTTAAACATAGAATAAAATCATGTACAGTTGCAAGCAGTGGGAATAAGGCATATGTGAGTAATTAAATTCCTTTTGGCTACAGAATACATGGATTATTTTAGTAACTCCTCATGGGTCATTGTTTTGACATGGTTGAGAACCACTTATTGATTTTGGGTTCCAAGTATTAAAGTTGCAGGTTGGCAATCCCATGTCAGGCAGAAGAAATATTGAATCTACAGTTGACTCAGTGCTATTCACCAGGCTGGAAACACAGAGTTGAGCAAAATTAACCAAACACTTCACTCAGAAAGCTCTTACTTAATTGCCATGTAATTTAAGCCTATGGTTATGAAAGTCAAGTGAGCAGTCAAAATATCTGCCAATAAGAATTGATCAGCCTACATGAGTTTTGGAGTGATCAAGTTCCCAGAATTTGTAGCTGTCTTAGTTAAATGCTGCTCTAAACTTCCCAGACATGGATTATGGAGGGTGAGGAACTCCTTCACGTTGCCCCTCTTAGATTCAAAATCTCCTTACCGTTGTTCACTATGACTGCTGTAATAACATTCTCACAGTTTGTCCGGGCTCTTTGCTCTCTTGAATCCCTCTGATATATTAGCAGAGTCATTGTCCTAGGAAAATGCTCTGACCAGGCCATTCTGTGGCTTCTGAAATTTCCAAACCTTTTTGGTATTGAATATAGTAATCATGACTTGAGTTTGCAGTCCCAGACCCTGCCCCTTCCATGCCCTCTGCTCCAGCCAAATTGAATTCCTTCTGTTTCCTATAAAGACCCCTGGTCTCCCCCTTACTCTCATGCCCGATGTGCCCTTTCCTTCATCTCCACGTGAGCAAATCCCACCTGCCTTTCAAGGCTCAGGTCAAATGTTTTCCCTGACTCCTTCCCTGTCAACAATAATTTATACTTCCTCGACTTCACATGGCTAAGAATCCCTTATGGCATCTCCCCAAAGTGGTAAGTATATATATATATATATATATATATATATATATATATATTTTATATTTATGCAAGAAGATAAGGTGAAAACAATGCAGAAGAGAAACTCAAAGATGTGTATGCATATGTGCGTACACACACACACACACACACACACACACACACACACCATGTTTCAGTCTTTATGGTACTAATGAATAGAGCTATATATTCCCTATCATCAGTGCAAGAAGGTGATTGAAACAAACACCCACATGAGATGGACTCATAGCGTCTCTAACTTATGATTCAGTTGATCCTTCTTTTTCTATTTGGGGTCAGTTGTGGCCCTTTATTTATAATGAGGTTTATAATGTTTCTGCCCCTCCCCCAAGCCCTCAGTAATTCTATTTCATGAAGTCATACTTTTGTACATAGGGTTTGCTTAGAGAAAAAATATACTCCTGTTTCACTGCATCTTAGGTGTTCAGCAATAATGTAGGACTTCCTTTGCTTTGTTTTTTTTTAATTTTTTTAACCTTTCTACCACTTTCATGCATACAAATGTAAGAGTACTTAGGAATTTAATAATCCAGTCAGTATCCTATTATAGTCGTGAGAATAAAAACTCCCAATATCATAGCAAGCTGTGAGTCACTGTATCTAAGTGCAAACATTCTGCTCCTCACACACTCCACTTGGGATGCTTCCTGGAATCTATCATTTAGGCTGTGGGTCACTCCAGGGCATGTGTCTTGCTGTCACAATGTCTTACTACAAGTGCATTTTACAGTGATTTTCAACAGCCTGAAAAGTGACATTATCACAGTGGGATTTCCGATAGTCACCTTCCAGAGGGGAACCTCGTCCAGAAGGTCAGTACACATGGAGTTTAAAGTAGTGATTAGCTACTGAGGCTGCAAATTCATGGAGGCACAGAGTGAGAGCTACAATTCTCCGAAGGTATTATTCACTTCAGATAAAAAGTTAGGTGCAGTGTGTGCTTGTGTGTGTTTCTTCCTCTGTGTTTTAAAAAATATGTCCAGGTTTCTTTGCATTAATTTCTATGTCACAAGATTGGAAAATAAAACAACAAATTGATATTTCATATATATCTTCAAATAAATTAAAGAACAAGAAGTAAAAAATAGGTTAGATAGATAAATTTAAAGCATATTATTTTTGTGATTATTGCAAATATACATAATTTACTTTGAAGATTTTGCTGTTAACACTATCAATACAACCATAATACATGTATATGTGTTCACGTATTCTTAAACTGGGAAAATATTAATTATTTTCACAAACATTTACGTGTTGTCATTTATGTGTAAAGCACTCCCAGTACTGCGTGTTTTGTAGGTAAAATGATTAATTAGACAGTTTTCTATTAATTTGTATCTGAACGTTGGTATGAATGTACCCAACTTCGCTTGGTCCACCTTAGACAGGGTTTTGAGTCAGCCCTGTCCTGGTTTATAAATTCTGAGCCTGTCCATTTTGACTCCATGCCTTTCCGGGCTGCTCTGCCCCACCCCACCCACCACCTCTTTGTTGATTCTCTTGTATGATTTAAGTATCTATTTAACCCTCCTCCCTTCCTCAAGCTGAAACTCCTTTGAAGGCTGGAAAACATACTCAAAGAGACTCTTATCTTGTGGTAAGCCCTCCTCTTCCCTCCATCCAATAGCAACTACTACAGTTTTATTCTTACTTATTTAATCAAATACCAGATATGTCTACATCATTCTTTCAGATTTACTTATCATTATATCAAGTAAATAATTTGAGGATACTTAAAGAAGTTTGAAATTTTTATTCCTTCAAGGAATTTAAATGCAGAATAAAAGAGAAGATTTGCACAAGTGCAACATTTAAAGGACAAGACAGTTATTGTGACTCATGTTTTAATTATACGAATATAACATAGGAACTATTAAAAATTCCAGTCAGTACTAAATGAGGCTCAAAGGAAACTTAAAATTAATATATTCAAAAAAATTTCTGATCTTCTTTCCCTTTCTGAGACTGTTTTTCTCCTGTGTTCCCCATCTGCTTGCCCAAACCATACAATGAGGACTCATAATCGATACTACTGCTTCCCCAACTTCTCACTTCTGATTTATTGTGGAGACCTCTCTGGGAATCCATTCTCTTTTTTTTTTTTTCCCCATCTTCACTACAGAGACTCAAGCCCATCCATCCATACTTGTCTAGTCCACGCAAACACTTCCTCCTTTGTCTATCTGCACTAACATTTTGCCCCTGCCAATCCCTTTTCCACAATACAAACAAATTATTTTTAAAACTCAAATCTGATCATTGAAAACCCTTCGAGAATCTCTATTGGATAAAGATAAAATTCCTTAACCTGATTTCTAAGACCCTGCATGATTTTCCCCTCTCCACTTTTTTTCTTCTCCAATATCGATTAGTGCCTCCTTTTACACTGGTTTTCTTTCTGTCCTTACTAAGCCTTTGTCCCTTGCCCCAGAACCTCTGTACATGCTATATTGCCTGGAGAACTCCCCATTCCTCCTTCTGACTGGGAAGTTCCTGCTCATTCCTCAAATATCAGACTAACCATCGCTTGCTCAATGCAACATTCCTTAACCATCAAGACATGATTCTTTGTACCATGTTCATAATTTTACAGCTCTTACTAAAGTGGCAATTTTACTATATTTTTATTTTATTTTATTTCATTCTGTATTACTGAAATCTAAATTCTGTTAATACATATATGTTGAATGAGTAAGCAAAGAGAATTCAATAAAAATGGAATCATGTACTAATTGTGATACAGGTAAGCTATCATATGAAGAGATCCAAATATAGACTGGCTTAAAAGAACTAGTTTATTTTTTCTCACCAGATAGTCTCTATGTCAGCAATGCATGGGTAGAAGGGTAACTGCTCTGCTCCAGAAGGCCCATCTTATTTCTCTGATGTCTCCCCTACCAGGTTGTTCTGGTGGTTACGATTGAAGCCTGGGTGCCTGCCACATCCACTCTCCAGCCTCTGGGAGGTGGAGAAGTCCTGGTAAATAGTTCATCTTCAAAGAGATGATACAGAGCCTCATACAACACTTCCACTCACCTCTCATTGCTCCAAACTTGTCACACTACCATTGCTAGCTTCAAAGGATGCTTTAGATGAGTGACTATGTGCCCAGATAAAACTAGGGTTCTTTAAGTAAAAGGAAAGAGTGAAAATGGATACCATGTCCTAAGTAACAATGTCTGTTCTAAGTCTTTCTCTACACATGCTCTGTTTTATTTCTCAGAAATTCCCATTTTAACTAGTGTCAACAATTTCTTATATACAAAACAGTTTCATGTGCAAGCATGCCATGTGTTTGCACACACACACACACACACACACAATTCATTCATTCATATATATGGATGCTTTTTGCTGTTTCTCTTTTTTTTTTCTTTTCTCCCACACAAATCACTACATATTATAAAGATTATTGTGTTTTATTTCACTTGTTTTACCTCATTTCCTAACTTGCCTTGGAATACCATCCATATCTTATCACCTTCTTTATTTTTTTAACCAGGTAGTATTATGTTTCATTCATATGTTTCTGATTGATTGAGGTACAGATTGCTTCCAGTTGCTACTGTTTTTTGTGTGCATTTTTTTGTTTCTATTTTTTTTTTTTCTCTTACAGACATGGCCACAATGATATCCTAGCATGAGGGGCATTACAGAGTGGTGGTTATGAGGACTGGCTTTGAAGTGGACTCCTTGAATTTCAGACCTGCTTCTACCTTGTAACTATGGGAAACTTACTTAACCTCTCTGTGCTTCAATTTCCTCAAAATGGACAAGATGATAATTCTTATCTCTTTAGGTTATAAAGGTTAAGTGAGCTAATAAACTTAGGGTAATGCCTACATATAGAAAATCCTCATATATATGAACTATAATTGTTGGTTTTTAACTTTTTATTTTGAAATAATTTTAGACTCACATTAAAGAAGCAAAAACAGTAGAGGATTCCCATGTGCCCATCACCCATCTCCCTTCAGAGATAACATATTACTCAATAGTACAATTATAAGAAGCAGAAATTAACTAAATGAGTTATTTGTATTTCATTAGTTATTTTTCTGTATTAAGACTTTTTTAGAGAGGTTTAAGGTTCATAGTATATTTGAGGGGAAGGTACAGAGGTTTTCCATATATCCTCTGTCCCCCATGCATGCATAGCCTTCTCAATTATCAACATTCCCCACCACAGTGGTACATTTGTTACAACTGATGAATCTATACTGGCACATCATAATCACCCCAAGTCCATAGGTTACATTAGGGTTCACTGTTGGTGTTGTATATTCTATGGCTTTGGACAAATATATAATGACATGTATCCACCATGAGAGCATCATATGGAACATCTACACTGCCCTAAAAACCCTGTGCTCCTCTTATTTATCCTTTTCCATCCAACCCTGGCAACCTGATCTTTTTACTGTCTCCTTAGTTTTGCCTTTTATAGACTGTCATACAGTTGAAATCACACAGCACGTAACATTTTCAGATTGGCTCCTTTCACTTAGAAATATCCATTTAAGTTTCCTCCATGTCTTTTCATGGCTTGATGTCTCATTTCTTTTCAGTGCTGCATAATATTCTCTTTTCTAGAGGTACCACAGTTTATTTATCCACTTACCTACTGAAGAGCATCTTGGCCGTTTCCAAGTTTTGGCAATTATGAATAAAGCTGCTATAAATATCTCTGTGCAGGTTTTTGAATGGACATATTTTGTACAGTGGCTCTACCATTTTACCTTCTCGCAAGCAACAGATATGAGATCTATTTGTTCTGCATCCTTGTCTGCACATAGTATTGTTGGTTAATGTTGATATTTTTCTATGTGCTTATTTGCCATCTTTATATTCTGTTTTTTGAAGTATCTAAGTATTTTACCAATTTTCTAATTGAATCAATTTATTACTACTAAATTCAGAAAGGTTTACTCTAGAAACAAGCCATTTGTCAGATATTGTAAATATTGTTTCCAAGTATGTGGTTTATCCTTTCATTCTCTTAGAATGTCTTTTTACAACAAAAGTGTTTAACTTCAGTGCAGTCCCATTTAACTATATTATACTTTTAAGGATTCTGTTTTTGATGTCATACCTAAGAACCTGTCACCTGTCCCTAAGTCATAAAGATTTCCTCTTAAGTTTTCTTCTAAAAATTTTATAGTTTTATGTTTTAAATTTACATTTTGATACAATCTGAATAAATTGTTGTATATGCTGTTAGGTTAAATCTTTTTGCCAATGGATGTCCATTTTTTCCAACACTATATGTTGAAAAGACTATCCCTTCTACACTGAATTGTTTTTGCCACTTTGAGAAAAATGAGAAGTTTGTCATTATGTGGTTCTAGTTCTACCTCTCTGTTCTTTTCCATTCATTGATCCATGTGTCTCTCCTTCCACTAATATCACACTTTCTTGAGAAATATAGGTATTTTTTTGAAAACTTTATCTCTTTTAATTCTTTTATCTCTCATATATATGTTTTAGAGTCAGCTTCACAATATCTACAAAAAATCATGCTGTGTTTTAGATAGGAATTGCATTAAACTGATTTAGGAAGAATTGACATTTTACTATATTGAATCTTCAAAACCATGAATACAACATGTCTCTCAATTTATTTAGATTTCCTTTTATTTCTTTCATCATCATTTGTAGTTTTCAGCTTACAGACACTGTTTATGTTTAGTTAGAGTTATATCAAAGGATTTAATCATTTTTTGGAGTTATTGTAAAAGATATACTGTTTTTCTATTTTTATTTCTACATGTTCATTGTTAGTATACAGAAATAAAATTGATTTTTTTGTGTATGTTGATCTCATATCCTATGAACTTCCTGAACTTATTAGTTCTAGGAGTATTTTTTGATATATTCCTTGTTATTTTCTGCTTAGAAAACATGTCATCTGCAAGAAGAGACAAATTTTATTTCTTCCATTCTAATCTGTACTTCTCTGATTTCCTTGCTTGCCTTATTGCACTTGCTAGGATTCCCAGGAGTAGTGAGAGTGGACATCTTTGCTTTGTTCTTGATCTTTGGGGGAAAGCAGTTGATTTTTCACCATCAAGTACAATATTAGCTGTAGAGTTTTTAGATCTTTGTGAAGTTGAGGAATTTCTCCCTCTATTCATTTATTTCTGCTCTGATCTTTATGATTTCTTTCCCTCTATTCATAATGCATGAATCTTTTTATCATGTACGGTGGTTGAATTTTATCCAATGCTCTCTGTGTATCAATTACGATGATCACATGATTTTTCTTCTTTAAACTGTTAATATGTTAATATTTTGTTTGATTTTCAAATACTGAACAACTCTTGAATTTCTGCAACAAACACCTCTTGGTTGACATACATTATTCTTTTTATATATTGTATATTTAATTTGTTCAGATTTTGTTTTGGATTTATATTTACATGGTATACTGGTTGACGTTTTATTTTTTTTTTCTCTCTTCTCTTTTTTCTTTTTTGTACTGTCTTTGTTTGGTTTGCATATCAAGGAAATGCTGACCCCATTACATGAGTTATATCTTCTAATTTTCTGAAAGACATTGTATAGAATTTGTGCTTTTTATCATTTAAATATTTGCTTGTATTTACAAATGAAATAATCTAGACCAGAAGATTTCTTATTTGGAAGATTTCTAATAAGAAATTCAATTTCTTTATTAATCAAGGAAGTATTCAGCTTATTTATTTCATCTTGAATGAGTTATGATAACTTATAGTTTTCCAGGAATCTGTCCATTTCATATAGGTTATTGTATTTAAGTGCATAGAAGAGTTTGCTATGTTCTCTTATTATCCTGCTAATGTCTAGGTTCTGTAATGATAAGCCATCATTCATTCCTGATATTACTGATTTGTGTATTCTCTTTCTTGTTGGTCATTCTTGATATGATAATATTAATATATTATTGGCATTTAAAAGGTACCAGATTTCAGTTTGATTCATTTTATTGTTTTTCTGTTTTAAATTCCATTAATTTCTACTATAATCTTATTTCTCTTCTTGCTTGGGATTTACTTCACTTAGCATAACACCCTCTAGTTCCATCCATGTTGTTGCAAATGGCAAGATCATTCTTTTTTATGTCTGATTTATAAATATTATTTATAATTAATATATACATTATATATATGTATAGTCTTTATTCATTCCTCTTTTGATGGACACTTAGGTTGCTTCCATATCTTGGCTAATGTTCTTTGCATTCTTGGCTGCAAGGAATATAGGGGTGCATATATCTTTTTAAATTAGTACTTTCATTTTCTTCAGATAAATATGTGAATAATATTTCTCTCTCAGTGTGTTTTTAAGTATATTTTTATATATTTTAAGTACCTTCTTTGAAGTATATATAGTTATTTTTAGGTTTCAGAAATTTGATTATATTTTGCACAGGCATATATTCAGATTTATTCTGTTTGGAGCTCACTTGGCTTCTTGAATCTGCTAATGTTTGTCTTTCATCAAATTTTAGAAGCTGATATTCTCTCTAATATTTTTCAGCTCTGTACTTTCTCCCTTCTCCTTCTGCGATTGTTTTGACACTGATGTCAGATCATTGTTCTTGCCTCATTGGTCCTGGGACTCTGTTCTTTTTCTTTTTTTTGGGTCCTTTTAAATCAAGTTTCTTTTTTTTACAGCAGTTTTAGGTTTACAAAATAATTGAGCAGAAAGTACAAAGAGTTCCCATACACTTCTTATTCCCCACCCCCACCCCCGGACAACCCTTCTTCATTATTGACATCCCCAACCAAGCAGAGTGGTGTGTTTTTTACAGTCAATGAACCTATATGGACATGTCATTACTCAAAGTCCATAATTTACATTAGAGTTCACTCTTGGTGTTATACATTCTATAGTTTTTTTGACAAATGTATAATTACTTGTATCCACCAGTATAGTATCAGACAAAATAGTTTCAATGCCCTAAAAATCCTCTGTGCTCCGGTAGAACTTATCATAGGATTGTAATTCCAATACTCTAGAAACTGAATATGGCTATCTGACTTCCTTTGGCCAGAGAAATGTTAGCAAAAGTGAGATTGGTCACTTCTGAGTAAAACTTAAATAGATGGTGATAGCTCCCCTGCTTTCTCTATCATGGTTATTGGCTATCTCCAAATGTTGGATGTGACATCAACTTGTTTCCTGATGAGGATAACATTAAGTAATAGCCCAACCAACATGTAAACATGCGAAGTGCTTGTTAGAGTAAGTTAAAAATAGCTTGTTTTAGGCCATTGATTTTTTAAAATTTATTCATTACTATGACATAAAATCATCTGAGTGATACAATGTGTGTGTGTGTGTGTGTGTGTGTGTGTGTGTGTGTGTGTCCTCGTGTGGTAGACACCCAAGGAAGCAGACTTTAAAAAGTATGTCTCACTCTTCTTTGTCTGTTTTCCTTTCCACTTCTGGTGACTTAACCCCTTTTCCTTCCCAAACTTATTCTTTTCCTTTCCAATGTGGACCTGGTGATGGTGAAGATCAGGTTACTTGGGCATGCATCCCAGTCAGGTGCATGGGCACTTAGTCTAGATAGACTGGATCAATCACAGAAAATTATCTCACCTGGCAGAGTTTTGTGTTAGGGGTGGGCACGTAACCCAAGCTAGGTCAATTGGACTGTCTTGCAAAAAATGTGAAACGTGCTGTGTTCAGGACATGGCTGAAGCAGAGCCACACTCCGGCAGCCCTCCTCAACTCCTGTCACTGATCACTCTTGCCCCCTTCTCTCCTATTCTTCCTAAGCCATATTCATTTGTCTTTAATTTTGTGGTTCTTCAGTGTCCATTCAAAAATTTTCCCTGCTTAACCTGCCTGAAATAACTAACATTAGTTCTGTTGCTTGACTCTAAAGAACCTTATTTCATAAATATAGAGTGATTTTTCTTTTATTGATTTACTTAAAGATAAGTTCCTTGGACTTACTCATTTCTTCTAATGAATTAATTTAGGTACTCATGCATACCAATTTTCCCTTGTACTTTCCTTAGGTTTATCTTACTACATTTTCTAACATTGAATTAAATATTTAGTTGGTTTCTTTCTTTTGATTGCTTGTCTAGAAATTCACATTGTAAAAGCTATAAAATACCCTCAAAGCATTCTTTTAGATTTATCCCATGTTTTTAAATTTTAACATTTTTATTTTAATTATATTCTAAATATTCCATAATTTTGAATTTTCTTTTTCATCAAAAATCGAGAATTTAAATTTAATTTAAGATCATTGGCTTTTTTTCCAATTTTGTTATTAATTTTATTTTTAAATTTCATTTTGTTCTGAATCTGATTTGCACTTTTTTCACATTTTATAATTTATTGAAAAGTTCTTTGAAGTATACTAAAAAATTATTGTTTTTAATCTCATGAACATTTAAGAAGAATATATGTTTATAGTTTTAGGGTATGGATGTCATATATATCCATTTCATCTATCTCATGAGTGACCTTTTATTTCCCTATGTCTATACTTTTTGTGTTGTACTGGGTCCAAAATGGCCAGAGACAGATGAGGTATTTCTGTACTAAGACTCTTATTATTTATTTTGCAATGATTTTGCATTATAAACATTTGGTGATATAATTTTTAATGCAGAAAAATACACGACCTATATTTAGTGTGTGTTGTACATTGTGCTATTCTAAAGTTCTCTTGCATGTCTTGATTTATGAATGTGGTTCCATTCTGTGAAAAAGTTGTTCAGTGATCAATGACAAAATGAACAGATAGGTCTGAACAGCTAGTTCACATGAGAAAAAATAAAAATAACCAATGAACGTGTAGAAAGAATGCCCAAGATTTTTTACTGAGGGCAGAGTCAAGATGGCCAACTAGGAGGACATGGAGTTCATGTCTCCACACAACTAGGAAACCTACCAGACACTAGTGGGGAGCCATTGACACTTAAGGGGATGGGAGGAACCCCCAAGCTACAGGGTAAGAGATAGGGGCGGAGAAGTGGAGGTAGGATGGGACCCACAACCCTGAGGGGCGGCTGGGGAGAGGGGAGGCGTTTCCATGCCCAGAAGGGGCAGACCCATGGATAGGGGATCAACAGGGAAGGGGGAGACCATCTGGAGAGTGGAGGATTGGAAGAGAATGAGGTCAGCATTTTCCCTGGCCACTTGGGTCCCAGGGAGCCTGCTGAGGTCTTGGGCCTAATCCTCTGCCCTCCAAGGCTCCCTCTGGCCCCGCTGAACCCAAGCCCTACCCAAAACTCCCACCCAGGGCCTTATCACAAAACTCTGCACTCCAAGGCCCCCTCCAGCCATGCTGCCTTTCCCAGCTGCAGGGGTCCTGAGCCTAGGCCCTGTCCCTGCCCTAAACCCTGCCCCTGGCCAAGCCCCAGCTGCACCTAAGTTCCACCCCCCCCACCCCAGCCAAGGTCTTTTCTGGCCTCTTTTCTTTTTTTAATTTGTGGTTCTGTTTTACCTTGTTGTTGTTTCATTTATATTTTTTATTTTTTTGTAATTTTTTTTATTTTTCTAACTTTATTTTATTCTTTATACTTTGTTACTGTTCTGCTTCTTTTGGCTTATTACCCCCTGTGTTTCTTTTTTTTTTTTTTCTGTTGTGGCTCTGTATTACCTTGCTGTAGTTGTTTCCCTTATATTTTTATTTCTCCTAATACATTTTTTTATTTTTCTAATTTTACTTTATTTTATATTCTTTGTTATTTTAGTGCTCCTTTTGTTTTCTTATCTTTTCTTTTGCTGAACTGCACAGCTTGTGAGATCTTGGTTCCCAGGCCAGGAGTTGGGCCTGAGCTCCTGTGGTGGTAGCACTGAGTCCAAACCACTGGACTAACAGAGAACCTCAGACCCCAGGGAATATTAACCAGAGTGAGGTCTCCCAGGGGTCCTCATCTCGGTACCAAGACCCAGTTCTACCCAAAGGCCTGCAAACCCCAGTGCTGGTTGCCTCAGGCCAAACAACCAGTAAGACAGGAATACAGCTCCACCCATCAAAAAATGAATAAGTTGACAAAAAATATGTTACAAATCAAGGAGCAAGGTAAAAACATACACAAACAAATAACTGAAGAGGAAATAGGCAACCTACCTGAAAAAAATCCAGATTAATGATAATAAAGATGATCCAAAATCTCAGAAATAGAATGGAGGCATGGATCAAGAAAATACAAGAAATGTTTAACAAAGAACTAGAAGAACTAAAAAACAAACAAACAGTGATGAACAACACAATAACTGAAATGAAAAATACACTAGAAGGAATAAATAACATAATAACTGAGGCAGAAGAATGAGTAAGTGAGTTGGAAGACAAAATGGTGGAAATAACTGCCAAGGAGCTGAATAAAGAAAAAAGAATGAAAAGAATTGAGGACAGTCTCAGAGACCCATGGGACAACAGGAAGTGCACCAACATTTGAATTATAAGGGTCCCAGAAAGAGAAGAGAAAAAGAAAAGATTTGAGAAAACATTTGAAGAGATTATAGTGGAACAATTCTCTAGCATGGGAAAGGAAATAGCCACCCAAGTCCAGGAAGCACAGAAAGTCCAACACAGGATAAACCCTAGGAGAAACACACCAAGGCACATATTAATCAAACTAACAAAAACTAAATTCAAAGAAAAAAATATTAAAAGCAGCAAGGGAAAAGAAACAAATAACATACAAGGGAATCCTCATAAGGTTATCGGCTAATTGTTCAGCAGAAACTCTGCAGGCCAGAAGGGAGTGGCAGGATATATTTAAAGTGATGAATGAGAAAAACCTACAACCAAGATTACTCTACCCAGCAAGGATCTCATTCAGATTCAACAGAAATCAAAAGCTTTACAGGCAAACAAAAGCTAAGAGAATTCAGCACCACTAAACCAGCTTTACAACAAATGCTAAAGGAGCTTGTCTAGGCAGAGAACACAAGAGAAGAAAAAGACCTACAAAAATAAACCCAAATCAATTAAGAAAATAGTAATAGGAACATACATATCGATAAGCACCTTGAATGTAAATGGATTTAATGCTCCAACCAAAAGACACAGACTGGCTGAATAGGTACAAAAGCAAGACCCATATATATGCTGTCTACAAGAGACCCACTTCAGACCTAGGGACACATGCAGACTGAAAGTGAGGGGTTGGTAAAAGATATCTATGCAAATGAAATCACATTTCCATTGGAAAGCTGGAGTAGCAATACTCATATCAGATAAAATAGACTTTAAAATAAAGACTGTTACAAGAGATAAGGACACTACAAATGATTAAGAGACAAATCCAAAAAGAAAACATAACAATTATTAATATTTATGCACCGAAAACAGAAGTACCTCAATACATAAGGCAAATGTTAACAACCATAAAAGGGGAAATCAACAGTAACACAATAATAGTGGGGGACTTTAACACCCCACTTACACCAATGGATAGATAATCCAGACAGAAAATAAACAAGAAAACACAAGCTTTAAATAACACAATAGACCAGATAGATTTAATTGATATTTATAGGACCTGAATGTGGAAGAAAACACTTTCTTCTCAAGTGCACACAGAACATTTTCCAAGATAGATCACACTTTGGGTCACAAATCAAGCCTCAAAAAATTTAAGAAAATTGAAATTGTATCAAGCATCTTTTCTAACCACAATGCTATGAGATTAGAAACCAATTACAGGAAAAAAAAACTGTAAAAAACACAAACACATGGAGGCTAAACAGTGTGATGTTAAATAACCAAGAGATAACTGAAGAAATCAAAGAAGAAGAAGAAGAAGAAAAAAAAAACCCAGAAATAAATGACAATGAAAACAGGATGACACACAACCTACAGGACACAGCAAAAGCATTTCTAATAAGGAAGTTGGTAGCAATTCAATCTCACCTCAAGAAACAAGAAAAATCACAAATAAACAATCTAACCTTACACGTAAAGCAACTAGAAAAAGAAGAACAAAGAAAACCCAAAGTTAGTAGAAGGAAAGAAATCATAAACATCAGAGCAGAAATAAATGAAATAGAAATTAAGAAAGAACAATAGCAAAGATCAATAAAACTAAAAGTTGGTTCCTTGAGAAGATAAATAAAATTGATAAGCCTTTAGCCAGACTCATCAAGAAAAAAAGGGAGAGGACTCAAATCAATAAAATTAGAAATGAAAAAGGAGAAATTACTTCTGACACCACAGAAATATAAAGGATCATAAGAGACTACTACAAGCAACTCTATGCCAATAAAATGGACAACCTGGAAGAAATGGAGAAATTCTTGGAAAGGTACAACTTTCCAAGACTGAAACAGGAAGAATTAGAAAATACAAACAGACCAATCACCAGTACTGAAATTGAAACTGTAATTAAAAATCTTCCAACAAAAAAAAAAGCCCAGGAACAGATGGCTTCATGGGCAATTTCTATCAAACATTTAGAGAAGAGTTAACACCTATCCTTCTCAAACTCTTCCAAAATATTGCAGACGTAGGAACACTCCCAAATTTGTTCTACGAGACCACAATCACCCTGATACCCAAACCAGACAAAGTTACCACAAAAAAGAAAATTACAGACCAATATCACTGATGAATATAAACACACAAATCCACAACAAAATACTAGCAAACTGAATCCAAAAATACATTAAAAGGACCATACACCACGATCAAGTGGGATTTATCCCAGGGATGCAAAGATTCTTCAATATACGGAAATCAAAGAATGTGATACATCTTATTAATAAATTAAAGAATGAAAACCATATGATCAACTCAATAAATGCAAAAAAAAATAGCTTTTGATGAAATTCAACACAAATTTACATTAAAAACTCTCCAGAAAGTGGGCATAGAGGGAAACTACCTCAACATAATAAAGGTCATATATGGCAAACCCACAGCAACATTTGCAATGGTGAAAAACTAAAAGCATTTCCTCTAAGATCAGGAACAAGACAAGGATGTCTACTCTCACCACTGTTATTCAACATAGTTGAATGTTGGAAGTTTTAGCCATAGCAATCAGAGAAGAAAAAGAAATAAAGGGAATCCAAATTGGAAAAGAAGAAGTAAAACTGTCACTGCAGATGACATGATACTATACACAGAAAATCCTAAAGATGTTACAGAAAACTTCTAGAACTAATCAATGAATTTGGTAAGGTAGCAGAATACAAAATTAATGCACAGAAATCACTTGCATTCTTATACACTAACAATGAAAGATCAGAAAACAAAATTAAGGAAACAATCCCATTTACCATTGCAACAAAAAGAATAAAATACCTAGGAATAAACTTAACTAAGGAGGTAAAAGACTTGTACTCAGAAAACTATAAGACACTGATGAAAGAAATCAAAGATGACACAAACTGTTGGACTGGATGAATCAATATTGTAAAAATCACTATCCTACCCAAAGCAATCTACAGGTCCAATGCAGTCCCTATCAAATTATCAATGGCATTTTTCACAGAATTAGAACAAAAAGTTTACAGTTTGCATGGAAACACAAGAGACCCCAAATAGCCAAAGCAATGTTGAGAAAGAAAAATGGAGCTGGAGGAATCAATCTCCCCAATTTCAGGCTATACTACAAAGTTACAGTAATCAAGACAGTATGGTACTGGCACAAAAACATAAATATAGATCAATGGTACAAGATAGAAAGCCCAGAGGTAAACCCACACACCTATGTTCACCTGATCTGTGACAAAGGAAGAAAGAATATACAACGGAGAAAAGACAGCCTCTTCAATAAATGGTTCTGGGAAAACTGGACTGCTACATGTTAAAGAATAAAATTAGAACACTCCCTAACACCATACACAAAATAAACTCAAAATGGATTAAAGACCTAAATGTAAGACCGGACATTATAAAACTCTTAGAGGAAAACAGGAAAAACACTCTTTGACATAAATCACAGCAATAACTTTTTTGACCCACATCCTAGAGTAATGAAAATAAAAACAAAAATAAACAAATGAGACCTAATTAAACTTAAAAGCTTTTGCACAGCAAAGGAAACCATTAAAAAGATGAAAGAACAACCCACAGAATGGGAGAAAATATTTGCACGTGAAGCAATGGACAAAGGATTAATCTCCAAAATATACAAGCAGCTCAATATCAAAAAAAACAAACAACCCAATCAAAAAATGGGCAAAAGACATAAATAGACATTTCACCAAAGAAGACATACAGATGGCCAAGAGGCACATGAAAACATGCTCAACATCACTAATTATTAGAGAAATGCAAATCAAAAGTACAATGAAATATCACCTCACACAGGTTAGATTGGCCATCATCAAAAATATCTACAAAAAATAAATGCTAGAGAGGGTGCACAGAAAAGGGAATCCTCTTGCACTGTTGGTGGGAATGTAAATTGATACAGCCACTATGGAGAACAGTATGGAGGTTTCTTAAAAAACTAAAACTAGAACTACCATATGACCCAGCAATCCCACTACTGGGCATATACACTGAGAAAAACCTTAATTCAAAAAGACATGTGTACCCCAATGTTCATTGCAGCTCTATTTACAATAGCCAGGACATGGAAACAACCTAAATGTCCATCGACAGGTGAATGGATAAAGCGGTTGTGGTATATATATAATGGAATATTACTCAGCCATAAAAATAAATGAAATTGGGTCATTTTTAGAGATGTGGATGGACCTAGAGTATGTCATACAGAGTGAGGTAAGTCAGAAAGGGAAAAACAAATATTGTGTATTAATGCATGTATGTGGAATCTAGAAAAATGGTACAGATGAACCTATTTGCAGGGCAGGAACACAAACGCAGACATAGAGAATGAACAAGTTGGGAGATTGATAAAAATACACTACCATGTGTAAAATAGTTACCTAGTGGGAAACTGCTGTATACCACACGGAGTTCAGCTCAGTGCTCTGTGATGACCAGATGGGTGGGATGGGGGTGGAGGGTGGTCCACGAGGAAGGGGATATATGTATACATATAGCTGATTCACTTCATTGTAGAAAGTAACATAACATTGTAAAGCAATTATGCTCCAATAAAAAAAAGTAAAAGAATGCCCAACATTATTAATAATAATGAAAATAGCAGTGTATAATATATTCTATAAAAATTCCTGTAATAATTTTACTCTGTAGTAGGTGAAGAGTGAGGTAATTGGCATTTTCCCTTGTTGGTGACGGTGGATACATTAGTACAATTCTATTTTGAAAAACCAAAATTTAAAATATGCATACCCTACCAAACCTAGGAATTTATCTTCATAAAAAAAGATCACAAAGATGTTATTTTCAGAATAGTAATAAAAATTCTTGGAAGGTAACTAAAGAGCTCATCAAAAAGAGATTTGTTAAATTAAGATACATTCATACAATTAACTATTAAAATATAATTATTTGAGAGGATATATGGTTAAGAATGATGACTTAAAGGGGTTTTTATTCCACAGTTTCTCTGGAACCAATTAAAAAGGACAAAAACATAGAAAAATTGTTCATGGTCAATAAGAAAGAGTTCCTACCAGCCAGAGTAAGAGAAATAGCTGCCAAATAGCCAAATATATTGAGGTCAGAATAGAAACAAGGAAAGACACAGCCATTTACATGATCAAATAAATACAAAAACGGAGGAGAAGAGAAAAATCTTTCAACCAGAAATTTCAAATAATTTATGTAGATATTCCCCCTCATCTAGGAGGTGAAGTGTAGCTCCCCAACCCTTAAGTGTGGGCTATGTATATCAACTTCCGTCCGAAGAGCAATGTATAGAAAGAGAGAAAAGTAACTTACAGTGGAAAACCCTGGCAAACCTCAGCCAGGTGACCAATGTCAACATCAACGGTATAACTTATGTTGACAGCATGTACTCTTGATATGGTATCATGAAAATGTCCCTTTACATCTGTAGTCTTTTTTCCAAAAACACCTAACTCCAGTCTAACCATGAGAAAATCACCAGACCAACCCCAATTGAGGGGCATTCTTCAAAAGTACTTGATCAGTACTCCTCAAAACTATTAAGGTCACCCAAAATAAGGAATGCCTGAGAAATCATCACAGCTCAGAGGCTCAGAAAGCATGATGTCTACATGTAATGTAGTATCCTGGATGGGATACTGAAATAGAAAATGGTCATTGGGGAAAAAAAAACCTAATATAATCTGAATGAAGTTTGGGCTTTAATTAATAATAATTAGTTATTATTATTATTTCATTAGTTGTAAAAATATTATTTATTAGCTGTGACAAGTGTTCCATAGTTATATAAGATATTAGTGACAGGAGAAACTGGGTGTACAGTATATGGAAACTCTGTAGTATCATTGCAACTTGTCTATGATTCTAAAACTACCATAAAATGTTTTAAATACTTAAATTATTTTTTAAAAATAGTATGAAATATTACTAAATGCAAAATTATTTATTAGATTTGTTTCCTATGTTCCTTCAAAGGGAGGACATAGAAACAATTGGCAGAAGCTAAAAGGAAGCACATTTTAGTTCTATAAAACAACATCTTTTTTAACAATTTGAGCAGTCTAGGGCTGATTCAACAGTGGAGGTAATCAAGTTATAGTTGAAGGAACACTTGCTTGAGATTTTGAAAAACTGATTACAGCATCTAATAAGGGTTAAACTAGACAATAGTAAAAATAACTTTTTGAATAATTTCATGTCCTTCATATAATTTAATCCTCACAACACCTCCACTTAACAGACAAGGAAAGTGAGTTCCTGTGACAGCCTGAGACTTGCCTGAGACTATCAAGAAAGTACCCAGTCAGGGTAGAAGCCATCACTGTCTCAATGCAAAGCTCATGGCCTTTCCACCCACAAGCACCACAAGGGATGAGGCTATATACAACATGTGACTAAGAAGAGTGGTTGATTCAAGAAGAATATTTTCATGAAAGAGACAATGACAAATTGGCAGTTTGAAGAACTAGAAAAAATACTCAGAACCAGAAGAGAAACTAAGAAAGTGATTTATGGTAGTCTCCAAATGTAGGAATAAAAGGAAAATAATATTCCTGTGCAGATAGTTAATCCATTTTAGATAGTTTTGCTTGTCCTCCATCATCAAATATCACTAGTCAGCAGGAGATACAGACATTTAACCAAATAAAATACCAATAACATTAGATTTCAATCCCTATTTTTCATAGTAAGGTCACAACCATGTTAAGTTTAATGAACATTGGGAAATCCTCTGTCCCAGGAACAAACAAAAATCAGGCTCACATTGGAAGCATTCCATGCTGTGAAGAACCGAATTTATCACCAGGGAGTAAGAGAATGTGCTATGGTCAACCAATTCTGTGGAAAAGAATATACACAATAGACTTCATAAGATTTCACAATGTATGTGTTGTCATTTGAGAAAATTGCCCAGGGCTATGGAACACACTTATCTTGATCTCCTCAACCACCATGTTTTCCTGCAAATTAATCAGTAAGCAGAAAAGAAATAAAATCACCAGTGTTACTGATTTAAAGATGTGAGCATTTTCTTTGTAAAGGGTCAGTTGTACTCAGAGACTTGAAGTCTGTTCTGGGTGACTGTGGGCTATTGATCTCCTATTGTGAAATGTGTCCTAGTTGAAGATTAGCCAGGGATACTCACAATTGTCTTTCTGCAGACCAGCGCCTTCCCTCTGTTCATGATGAAACTGTTTAATTCATAAAGCTTTGATGCTTAAACTGCTTCTGACCTTCTGTGAACAGTTCAAAGGGGAAAATTAGCAGCCTGGAAAAATATAATGACCTAAATCCAGCAATTTGGGACACACATGTTATAGTCTGTTGAACTCATGTTGACTATTTATACTGTTTCTTTAGGAAACAGATTGTCTTGGAGGCCTATAATTGGAGAAGGGTGCTAATTTGAAGAGTTTGAAAATGAGTAGGTATCGATCCATTATGTAAGTGTCATTCCTGTCAGGTGTTTAGCTCAGAGGCCAGATATTAGAAGCTGTGCTAAAGGTTGTTTCTGTGTATTTGGCCTTTATTGTTGGCATTTGCTAAAGTGAAATGATACTGATAATATATACAAATCAACCTCCATGAATTTTTTTTCTTTTGTTTTATTTTTCTTTTTGTTTTATTTTTTTCTTTTTAATTAATAAACCTTACCTTTGGAGTAGTTTTCAGCTCACAGTAAAATTGAGAGCAAGGTACAAAGAGTTCCCATGTACCCCCTGTTGCTACATGTACACAATGTCCCCCAGTATCAACATCCTGCACTACAGTGGTGCATTTGTTACAAGTGATAAACTTACAATTGACACATCATCCAAACTAACATCATATGTTAGTTTTGTAAGAAACTGCCAAAATGTCTTCCAAAGTGGCTGTATAATTTTGAATTCCCACCAGCAATGAACGAGAGTTCCTCTTTTCAGTGATTTGGATTTTGGCCATTCTAACATGTATGTAGAGGCATCTCATTGTTTTAATTTGTAATGCCCTAATGACATATGAGGTTGCTTATATGCCATCTGTATATCTTGTTGCATGAAATGTCTGTTCAAGTCTTTTGTCCATTTTTTAAATGGTTGTTCATTTTCTTATTGTTGAGTTTCAAGAGTTCTTTGTATGTTTTGTATAACAGTCTTTTATCAGACGTATGTTTTGAGAATATTTTCTCCCAGTCTCTTTCCTGTCTTCTCATTCTCTTGACACTGTACTTCACAAAACAAATTTTTAATTTTAATGAAGTCCAAATTACTAATTTTTTCCATGGATTGTGCTTTTGGTGCTGCATCTAAAAAGTCATTGCCATACCCAAAGTCAACTATATTTCCTCTTATGTTATCTTATAGTTGTTGTTGTTTTTTTTAAAAATTTTTATTGGGACACAGTTGATTTGCAATGTTGTGTTAGTTTCAGGTGCACAGCAAACTGAATCTGTTATACATATACACATATCCACTTTTTTTAGATTATTTTCCTGTATAGGCCATTACAGAGTATTGAGTAGAGTTCCCTGTGCTATACAGTAGGTCCTATTAGTTATTTATTTTATATATGGTAATGTGTATGTGTCAGTCCCAATCTCCCAATTTTATGCCTCCCACTCCTTGCCCCCTGGTAACTATAAATTTATTTTCTATATCTGTAACTCTATTTCTGTTTGGTAGATAAGTTCATTTGTAGTCTTTTTTTAGATTCCATATATAAGCAATATCACATGATATTTGTCTTTCTCTGTCTGACTTACTTCACCCAGTATGACAATCTCCAGGTCCATCCATGTTGCTGCAAATGGCATGATTTCATTCTTTTTTATGGCTGAGTAATATTCCATTGTGTATATGCACCACATCTTCTTTATCCATTCCTTTGCTGATGGACATTTAGGTTGCTTCCATGTCCTGGCTATTGTAAATAGTGCTGCAATGAACATTGGGGTACATGTATCTTTTCGATTTATGGGTTTCTCCAGATATATGCCCAGGAGTGGGATTGCTGAATCAAATGGTAGCTCTATTTTTAGTTTCTTAAGTAACCTCCATACTGTTTTCCATAGTGGTTATACCAGTTTACACTCCCACCAACAGTGTAGGAGGATTCCCTTTTCTCCACACCCTATCCAACATTTACTGTTTGTAGATTTTTTAATGACTGACATTCTGACCTCTGTGAGGTGATACCTCATTGTAGTTTTGGTTTTCATTTCTCTAATAATTAGTAATGTTGAGCATCTTTTCATGTGCTTTTTAACCTTCTGTATGTCTTCTTTGGAGAAGTGTCTATTTAGATTTTCTGCTATTTTTGATTTTTTTTCTTTTTTGATATTGAACTGCATGAGCTGTTCTTATATTTTGGAGATTAATCCCTTTTTGATTGTTCATTTGCAATATTTCTGCCATTCTGAGGGTTGTCTTTTCATTTTGTTTATGGTTTCCTTTGCTGTGAAAAAGCTTTTAAGTTTAATTAGGTCCCATTTGTTTATTTTTGTTTTTATTTACATGACTCTAGGAGGTGGATCGAAAAAGATCTTGCTGCGATTTAGGTCAGAGGGTATTCTGCCTATGTTTTCCTCTAAGAATTTTATAGTATCCAGCCTTACGTTTAGGTTGTTAATCCATTTTGAGTTTATTTTTGTGTATGGTGTTGGGTAGTGTTCTAATTTCATTCTTCTACATGTAGCTGTCCAGTTTTCCCAGCACCCCTTATTGAAGAGACTGTCTTTTCTCCATTGTATATTCTTGCTTCCTTTGTCATAGATTAGGTGACCATAGATGTGTGGGTTTATCTCTGGACTTTCTATCCTGTCCCATTGATCTATATTTCTTTTATGTGCATAGTTTTTCATTTTATATATAGGTCTGTGATCAATTTTGAGTTAGTTCTTGTGAAAGATGTAAGACCTTAAAAGACCATTTTGATCCATTGTATTGCATTTGTTCCTTTGTCAATGATCTGTTGACTATATTTATGTGGCCCTATTTCTGGGCTCTCTACTCTCTTCTATTAATCTATTCATCTGTTCTTTTGCCTATACTGTACTATCTCTATCACTGTAGTTTATAGTGAGTATTGAAGTTAGGTATGTCAGTTCTCCAACTTTATTCTTCTTCAGTATTGATATGGCTACTGTGGGTCTTTTGCCTCTCCAAATAGACTTTAGAATCAGTTTGTTGAAATATACAAAGTAACTTGCTGGGATTTTAATTTTGATTTCATTGACACTATAGATCAATTTGGAAAGAACCGACATGCTGACTGTATTGAGTCTTCCTATGCACAAACATGGACTATCTCTTCATTTATTTATTTCTTTGATTTTGTTCATCAAAATTTTGTAGTTTTTCTCATATAAATCATGTCCATATTTTGTATACATATATATTTATATGTAAGTATTTCATTTTGGATGTTGCTATTTAAATGGTAATGTATTTTAATTTTAAATTCCATTTCTTCATTGCTGATATATAGGAAAGTGATTTATTTTGTATTTAACCTTGGATCCTTTAGCCATTCTATAATTGCTTATTAGTTCCAGGTGCTTTTTGTCTGTGAACAAAGACAGTTTTATTGTTTTCTTTCCAACCTGTATACATTTTATTTACTTTTCTTGTCTTATTCCCCTAGATAGGACTTGTAGTATGATGGTGAAAAGCAGCTGTGAGAGGGGACATCTTTGTCTTTATCTGGGTCTCAGCAGGAAGTATTTGAGTTTCTCACCATTAAGTATAACATTAATGGCAGGTTTTTCATAAGTGTTCAAGTTAAGGAAATTCCCCTTATTCCTAGCTTGCTGAAAGTTTTTATCAGGAACAGGTGTTAAATTTTCTCAAA
This sequence comes from Orcinus orca, assembly GCF_937001465.1. Taxonomy (NCBI): domain Eukaryota; kingdom Metazoa; phylum Chordata; class Mammalia; order Artiodactyla; family Delphinidae; genus Orcinus; species Orcinus orca. Next base: position 72,689,529 of record NC_064560.1, read on the forward strand.
CATTTTTTTCTGCATCTATTGATATGATCATGTGATTTTTCTTTAGCCTGCTGATGTGATGGTTTAAATCAATTGATTTTTTAATATTGAACATTATGGCCCCAAACTGTTTTCATCATACACCTCCTGACCCCCATCCCCAGCTCCAGTAGCAAAGAACTGCAACCATTCTCATGAAGAAGACATTCACATCTACAAGTCCATTCTTACATGAATCCTAGATGTTTCCCTTTCTCCAACTGTCACATATTAATCTATCAAATATGACAACTTTCTCAACTACTGCAGGCTGCCTTTGTAATTTCCTCATATATGTCCTGCTAGTACAGCATTCATAACTCTACCATAGCAGTTAGTTCATTGTACTGTATTTACTTCAGTTATCTTTCTCCCCAGTGAGAAAATCAGCTACATGAGTGATGTGCGGTTCATTTTTGTCTTCTGCAATTGACACAATGTCTGACTATGAGCAGGCTTTCAATTAGAATTCTTTTCTTTTTAAAATTAAATTCCATTTTATTTATTGTTTATTCTAATAAATTAGAATTGAAAGGATAGAACAGTTGTTGGAAGAGTAAGGGGATGTGCATAGTACCTTTAAAAAGTCTCACCCTGACCAACCCCTTTACAGGGAAAGAACCAGGAGAAAGTTCTAAGTTGTTGATAAGAAGCAGGAAATCAGGATTCTTGCTCTTCCTTGGATGGAGGTGAGGCTACAGATAGTTTGTGTAACATGATATCTAGGACATAAAATGCACTCACTCTACAGCAGCCAAGAGAATCTTTTAAAATGAGAACATAAGTTAAATCCTCGATTATTGACACATATAATTTTCAAATTATCCTTTTAGATAACAGAAGCAGCTTATTAAAAATTTAATGCTGTAGCAAAGAACTATTGAAAATGAATCAAACACAAAACTCCTTAGGGTAAAATTCTAGGGTTAGTGTATATTCAGCTCAGTGTGCTTTCTCTAACCACACAACCTTTAATATTTCTGTAATGTTATATGCTAACTGAAGCGCATGCACATTCCTTTGCAAATGTGAACCTCTTGACAACTCTGGAGGGTGGACAGGACAAGTGTTACTCTCTCAGTTGTAGAGGGGGAACTGAGTTATAAGATGGGAAATGTTCAAGATACAGAGCAAGCCAGTGACAAAGATGGGAAAATCATGTCTTTTATTACTTTTCCTTTCCTCGATGTTATTTCATTCAGAATGAAAAATAAAGTTTTTACAAAAATGATCAGTCCTTTTAATACTTTGCTTTTTGTCTGCACTATCTATGACAAGAAAATGAATTAATATGTATAAGGCGGGTTTAAGCTACAGGTGTTAAAACAAGAAAGCATTTTGAAGGAGTCTCAGTTAAACTGAAAATTCAATCAAACTAACCTATTCTGGCTGATTGGGTTTTTATAATAATAACAAGTATAATAAAACCCAACCTTGAATTTCCACAGTGTCTTTCCTTTTCCAGAGCTCTAAAGCCATCATGAGGATGATCCCACATGCTTGTGATGGGCCTGAGAAATTTGTCATAACAGCTATTCAGAGTGTGCTGGGCTTGCTACTGACTCTTAAAATTAAGATAATTAATGAATCTGCACTGAGGTGTATTTGCTCTGTACTCAGTAGAAACCTTCATCTTAATGTATGTAATTCATTTAATATTCTAAACATATCATATGCTGCAGAGGCTATTTATAAAAGAAAATATAGAAACCCTACACTGTCTCATATCCCCACCAATGTAGTATAAATATCAATAATATCCTTGATGTTTGTCATACAAAAGTTAGTTCTAAATGCTTTATTTAGACAATAATATTTAGAGAATAAAATCCTTAATTTATAAAGGTTACCTTTTTCCCTGAGATACTAAATGCACGTAAGCTTTTTTTTTAACCCCTCAACTAATTTTCCTTGTCCTTAGTTCTGATGATGGGAGCATATTAATTACTTTAATTCATCATAAGTTGATGCCTATGAATAAATAACAAACCTACTTTTCTCCAAAAAGTGTAACTTACTTTCATGTCTTTCCAAGGAGGAGGTTCACATCCTCCCCTTAGTTGGAGACACAGACACTTTGACTTCAATGGAAGATCCTAAAAGAACATTGTGCCCATCGACTTGCTCAATCAAGTAAACAATCCTTCACATTCATGATGCAGGAAGGAACTCATCCCAAACTTGGCCCATGGCAGACTATGGGCATCAGGAAACCTGGCTTCTGTGGGGGCTTTAAGGGTGTTTCAGATAGTTTTTACTTTGCTTCAATTTAATCTCACTACTCTAGTTTGAAGGTCAAGTTCTGAGTCAATTAAATTATTTTTGCAAAGTCACAGGAAGTGTAGGAATTTTTTCTCAAGATTCAAGATACTGTTGGATATTGAGTAGCTAAATAGAAAATAAGTTGTATTAATAATAACAAATTGAAAGTTGTAGTTGGGGGGATGAGTGAGATATGCAACTGGATAATCAAGCATTCAAGCAACAATTAAAAATAAAACAGTATGGCCATTTTACATGCTCATTCCATTCTATTTTATTGCTACCATTAAATATATTTTCATTACAATGAAATATGTGCCACATGGAAAACATGTATAGGCATTTAAACATATGACATGCTTGAAATAAAACTGAATGTTGTCCCATAGGCTATTTCATGATATTGGATTATGAGGCTTTGGAAGTGTATCCAATGGGAAATGGGGATGTATAACACTTTTCGTTTAAACTTAAAATTCCAGAATTCCTTGAAGAAAAGAAAGCTAAAACTTTTAACACAGCTTAGATTTCTTGGCAAGGATTTTTAACTGGAATATGCCTTGGACCTTCCCTTGATGGTGAAAATTGAAAAGATCTTATAACTGAGGGTTTTGAGACATATTTGCTGAGAGTTATTGTTGCTAATAACAATAATATCAGGATATGGTGAGTTTATAACTAGGTTAACTTTTGGAAATAGAAAGACCTGGAAGTCATCAAAAATCTTTGTCCATGACCAATTTCAAGATGAGCTTGTTTAAAATTTCCCCCAGCTTTAATTATTAAACAGAAAAGCAGGCAAAGGGAAGAAAAGGGAAGGGAAGGGAAGAGAAATAAAAGAATATAAGCCAGAACTTTACTCATAAGTGTGATTCATTCTTTCACAGCTTCCCTGAAATACTAAAAATCAGTTAGGAGTGAAGGAAATTCCTCTCCTTGGGGTATAGTTCAATAGCCCAAATTTTTATCCCCCTAATTTAAATTTATTATTTTCTTTAATTCAAACGGCATATCTATAGTTCCAAGGATGAGAAATGTTGATTTATAAACAATGAATTTTTATCATATCATCATCATCATCATTTTGTAACTGTGAGATGGATTAGGTGATACTGCATATGGATCTCTTGATTTCTACTCCACCTAGGCAGATATTTAATAAACTGAACTGGCATATAGAAATAAGTATCGACATCCTTTTGAAGACATCATTCTGAAATTTTTCAATAATCTATTTAGGCCAATTACTTCCTATAAAGTTACATATGGGGCAATACTGTGTTTCCACCATTCAGATTTAACTATGGTTTTGGTTGACCCCTGCTCTGAACTTGCACAACAGGACATTGTCATGGTCTCTTTGTTATTGGTGTGATAAATCTCTTCTTTTTTCCTCACCCTCCCCTTGAAAATAAATAAATATTTTATTAAATTATTTACTTATAATGTTATTTATTTATTAATGATGGTATTTATTTTTATACATACACATATACACACTTCTGTATTATAATAAAATACATTTAATAGGTAATATAAATGGAATAAAATATGGAATAAAATTCAAAAGACAAAAAAGACTATTTACTGGAAAATTAGTCTCTTTCTCCCCTTATCCACTAGGCATCTAAGGTTTCTAGATTCAAGCACTGTTACAAATTTCTTTAGTAATTTTTGAGGGGCTTTCAATGCATTTGCAAGCATAAATTGTCTGTAGGTATATCTGTTGTTATATGCATATCTTATACTGGCAAACATTTAACAGTTTTCAGTAATAATTTGTGTATATTTGTATGCTTAACCATAAAGATATATTTTGGAGAGTTCCTTATAAGAATCGGTAGATCTGTCTCATCGTTCTCAAAGTTGGCATAGTATTCCATTGTATAAGATGCTCTTTTTATTTTATAGTGCTCTTATTTATCCCATTTAATTATTTTTGCCCTAAATTCAACCTTTCTTAAATTAATATTATAATTATTTTGTTTGATTTGAATTTATAAAACTTGTTCCCTAAAATTTCATAATGAACTAATATAGTTTTTTTCTTAGATCCAAATTTTACTGAGCAATATCCTTCATGCTGTTGAACACACCTTTGATTATCTATTCAGTGACCACCTTCCTTTTCCTATGTCTCGCTATAGAAGCAGACATTTCTAGCTACTCCTCTCCATCTTCCCTTGGTGAGAGGGTTAGTTATGTGAGCCAGTTCTTATATATGAATGTCTGCCGGGGGTGTTCTAGAAACAGTATCCTTCCAAAAAGAAGGGATGATGTGCATGAGAGAGCCCCATGATGATCTTCTTCCATTGGAACGTGGCTGTGTGAGGATGAAATGCTTGGAGCCACCTTGACATAATGAGGCTATGGACAACATGACTGGGGGTGTATAGGTAAAAGAGGGAAAAAGCTGTATTTGAGCCACAGTCCCACACCCAGTCCACTAACTTCCAGATTTCTTGCCATACGTGAAGAATAGCTTTTACCTTTACATGACTTTTTGTTAAGTATTTTGTCACTAGCAGTCAAAGACATTGGAACTGACAGAGGCTCCAACATACTGCTAGGCACTAAGCATACAAAAGCAAGTAGATACCGTCTTTGGCTCCTGTATAAGACAGATATTATCTCTTTTTGTATCTGTTAGACTGTTAGCATAACTGATGCCATCTTGGCCCCTTACAGTTCCTCCTGTCCTTTTACTGACCCTACCCAGGAGTGTACTGTGCAGTGAAACAATTCTCTGTCATCAAGGGCTTTGTAGTTAATAGATATTGTTTAATAATCATTAAGACCAGGTAGTCTTTATGTTCTGTTAGTCTCCAAACAATGATGAAAATCTTCCCTGTTGTACTCCTGATATCCATGATACTAATGACCCATTCATAAATCTTAGAAATGCACACCCAATTTCCAAGTACCTACCCCCAAACCCTAGGTTAACTATAAAATTGTCCACCCCTCCCGGGTGCAGAGTGCAGCTGCTAATGCTTCCTGACCATTATCCACCCAATCCCAATCCCACCCTGTGAATAAGTTACCCTGTAATAAACTGATCCATTGATCATATGGAGTTGCCTCCCTTGTTTCCTTGTTTTTTTGTCTCAAGACGCCTTCTCCATTCCATAGGCACTTTCTGTTCCTTCTGTCCTCTGCCCTCCAACAATATCGATGTTCTGGGTTTTTATTTGTTGACTGACACAAATCTTCACCAGAATCTATGCTAAAAAGTGTTTTGTTGTCATCTTGGATTGTAACCACTAGCAAACTGTATCTATTTGTAGACTGTGATGAAATGGAGATAATGGTCAGTAGCAATAGTACAAATGACTTTTTCATAATGGATTTTAAAGTTCATAAATATATTTTTGGAAGGGGATACAAAATTACTATATAAACTGTCATTTTTACATAATCTTTATTTCCTGGCAAAAAAATGTGAATTTCATTTATGAAATGAAAGTTACTATAGCAAAAAAATTAATGATGTATGATTTTTTAATTGTGTTTTTTGATGCTAATACAGTGCAATATAAAGTGCATTTATGGACTTTATTTTAATATTTTGGAGAAATGGCACTCATGAAAAGTCAATAATATCATTTGATCTATATATAGAAAGAATAGAATATATTTTATGTGAAATTTTTTTCTCAAGAAGTAGAATGAAGGTAATAAGAAAAATGTGCTCTCAGTAAGAGTATATCTGAATTCTGTCTCCTGCACTCCCATAGATCCTGGAAAAGATACTGGGTGGTGGCTTGGACCAGAAGTTTTGGCTAGATGCTCTCCAGCATAATAATTTAAGCAAGGAATTGCTGACATGGCAAAACCCAAGCAAAGTTTTGGGGATAAAGGATTCAAGTCTCAGCAACAAAAACTAGAAGGGAACATAAAGTGCAAGGACTTTTGGATTCCTTCAAGGAAGAGTAGTCAGCTTCAAACAAGATAGGAAGGAGGATAGGTCAAAAAGAAGAGGGTGGAGCCTAGATGTTAACTGTGAATGATTTTAGCTGCATATGAGTACATGGCAAATGAATAAGTGTGATGACTTTACTAACAGTACAGGATCTGGGCAGATAGGAAATCTATATTCAGAAATTGACTTTTAAACAAAGTGTGCTTATTTATAATTCTTCAGACCCTGACTGTATACTATTGCCTCAAATGGCAAAGGTACTTAAAGAAATGAAACAAAGCAAACCACCAGAAACTTTGTACCAAATTGTATATAATAAAAGTCAAAATGAATAAGACTTTCCATAAGATCCATTTCACTAAAAAAACAAACAAAAAACCAAAAACGGTGGTAGCCTTTTCATCTTAGTAAAAGGTCATAGGAAAAAGTTAATTAGAAGAAGAGTTATGGGGTTAAAGTACCACTGAAGATTTCTAAAGGAAAGAATTAGAAGAGACTAACACAGTCACTTTGTATTTATTTGATAGTCATGAAATTATAAACTCCGTTGAGAAAAAAAATGTTAATTATATGGCAATCCAATTAAAATAACTATTAAATTTTAGAATCATAAATATTTTTACTACCACAATTAGACAGTGGAGAAGAATTGTTACTTTTCCATGACATCCTTCAAAGTTAGTCTGCATGATCCTGTTTTATAATGCATTTATGACAGTGGATTTTCAACTCTGCTATGTAAATTGAGTTGGATTCCTCTTTTCTTCTTTCGTTTGCGGCACATTTTGCTGGTGGTGGCTAGACAAATATTTCGGTGAAAGATAATGTGGTTGCCCTCTAGCACTTGAATGTCTGCTATTGCACAATCAAGGAACTGGTGTCACATTAAGGCAATTCTTATAATATAATCAAAGTTTTCATGTTGTGCTCGCCTTTAGATGAAACAAACTAATGAAATGTATTGACCCTCCTCACGCAGTTCTGAAGAAAAATGACTAAGCAGTATTGAGACGACATAAAGTACATTGACATTGATTGTGAAGTCGGCATTTCCCAGTCACACTGGTGGATGATTAAAGTGTCACATTGACAATATAGACCCTTTTGAACAGGAAATTAATATCAGCTTGGTGGCAAAAAGAATTTTCTTCCACAAGGAAATTTGCGTCATCGCTATTCCTTCTTAGAAAAAAAGGTCACATTTTTTGCATTAGCGCAGCCTTGACTTTTCTTGTTATGAAAGAATAATCAGAAGTGTCATCACTGTATTTTTAAAAAATAGGATATCTATGTTATTTCATGATAACTTTGGTTATGAGTAACTCAAAAATAAGGAGATAATAGAGAAAGAGTAAGAAATTTTTGAACCTTTCATTAACTCATTTGAATGGACATTTGGTTTAAACATTAAAAGGTTAAATTATTATCAATATTAGATAAATATTTAACATCATTCATTTCCTATACATTAAATAAGAAAAGAAATGGCATATTTCTGAAATTCTAGCTGTTTGATATTACCCCCAAATATTTAATTCCATAGGCAGTACAATTTTCTTTGTAGAAGCTACCACCTGCCGCTATTCTAGGATTCAAACTGGAAAAGAATCTACAGGATAAAGGATCAAAGTATGGACACACTTGATTTGCCATCCCCCTTACATCCTGTTCCCCCTTTTCATGGAGGAAGGAAATTATTGCTCTAAGTTTTAGGTTTTCCATTGCTTCATTATTTTCCCTTCCAATCTTCCTTAATAATTCACTCAATAGATAATATAATGTGGACATTCCTTACCTTAAAAGATGAGTAACTGCTGCTTGTGTAGGTTTCCTCCAGCAGAAGGGGTATAAGAGTTATGAGTTGGATTAAAAAACAAAAAAAATGATGGGGAAAAGTGTGGTTATGTGACTAGGGTTGTCTTTTTAAAGTTCAATCATGATAAGATCAAAGGTAAGATTATATGCAGATCTGAGTTTGTCTTGCTGAATGTAGAACCATGTGTCAGCATTGTTCTTACATTATTTACCATTCTCCTTATGCCAGCTTTCACTTCCACTGAGTTCCCCTCACTGCTGTCCTATAAAGTTGAGCAATAATTTCCATCTGTGGCTGTTTTTCTCTTTCCCCCCTCTCCTGAGAGAATACGTTTGGTTATGATTTGACAGTCTTCAGTCACACTGTGTTGTCATGTAACCAGCAAGTGATTAGGATTCAACATTTCAGTCCCCGCCACCCTCAACCCTACTACCACCAGTTACAATGACCTTATACCTTGAGTAGCTTTTGCTTGGGCCTGCATGCTTTTATTCTTAATTATTTTCTCTAAAAGCCCAATAACTTTTTGCTAATAACAAATGCCTGCTCTACTTCTGAATGTAGAGAGCTGTTTCATTTATCTGCTAATTTGTAACCCTAGAAAGAAAATGTTAAAAGAAAAAAACAAACTCAAAGGAAATACAGTTTCTTACTCTAGTCATGCCTTCAAATCTTCTGGCCTTCAGAGTTTAGATCTCACCAGTTCAGGCTTCCTGGCATGAGTTTAGTGGGGAAAAAAAAAAAAAAAAAAAGGTTTAAAAAATGATAGTTGCTATGAAGGATAATATTCAAACACCCTGATGATTACCCTTGGCCCAACATTTAAAACATTATTGTTGAGTTTTAGGAGTTCTCTATATATTCTGGATATCAATCTTTTTTCAGATATGTGTTTTGCAAATATTTTCTCCCATTCTGTGGATAGTCCTTTTAAAATGGTATTGATTGTGCCCTTTGATGCACAAAAGTTTTACTTTTTGATGAAGTCAAATTTGTCTACTTTTTCTTTTGTGGCTTGTGCCTTTGGTGTCATATCCAATAAATGATTGCCAAATCTAATGTGATGAAGCTTTTCCTTTATGTTTTCTTCTAAGATTATTATAGTTTTAGCTCTTACATTTAGGTCTTTGATCCATTTTAGGTTAATTTTTGTGAGCAAAGGACTTGGATAGACATTTCTCCAAAGAAGATATACAAATGGACAAAAAGCATTAAGAAAAGACGTTCAACATCACTAAGCATGAGGGAAATGGAAATTAAAATCAAAATGAGATACCACTTCACACCTAACCTATTAAACAAGCAAACAAACAAACAAAAATCCCAGATAATAACAAGCATTGGCAAGGATGTGGAGAAACTGGAACCACTGTACATTTCTGGTGGTTATGTAAAATGGTGCAGCCACTATGGAAAACAATATGGTGGTCCCTCAAAAATTAGAAATAAAATTACCCTATTATCCAGCAAATTCATTTCTGGGTATATAACTGAAAGAATTTAAAATGAGAAAACAAAGACATATATGGACACCAGTGTTAATAACAGCATTATTCACAGTAGCCAAATTGTGAAAGTAACCCAAGTGTCCATCAATGGATGAGTGGATAAACAAAAGGTAGTATATATACAACAAAGTATTATTCAGCCTTAGTAAAGAAATTCTGACACATGTTGTAACATGGTTGAACCTTACACACATTATGCTAAATGAAATAAGCCAGTCATAAAAGGCCAAATATTATATGATTCCACTCAAATTTTACTACTTGGAGTAGTGAAGTTCATAGAGACTGAAAATTGAATGATGACGGCCGGGGACTAGTGAGGAGTGGAGAATGAGTATTTGTGTTTAATAGGTACAAAGATTCAGTTTTGCAAGCTGAAAAAAAGTAATGTGGATGGATGATGGTGACGGCTGAAGAACAATGTGAATATATTTAATGCCACTTAATTGTACACTTAAATGTAGTTAAAACAGTAAACATTTTTTTTTTTTTTGCGGTACACGGGCCTCTCACTGTTGTGGCCTCTCCCGCTGCGGAGCACAGGCTCCGGACACGCAGGCTCAGCGGCCATGGCCCACGGGCCCAGTCGCTCGGCTGCATGTGGGATCCTCCCGGACCGGGGCACGAACCCACGTCCCCTGCATCGGCAGGCGGACTCTCAACCACTGCGCCACCAGGGAAGCCCACAGTAAACATTTTTGTAATGTATATTTTACTGCAATAAAAATAAATAAATAATTTCAAAACACAATTTAGATTTTGACAAATTCTAGAGCAGGAAAAGGCTTAGTTATCTGATTAAATAACCAATTAATTCACTCCACACTCATTATGTACTTTTATTTCTAGATACTCTAAATCCAAGTAATTTAGAGAATAAGATAAAATTACTGTCCTTTAGGATCTTACAGTCTAAAGAAGAATCATGCAAAGAAGCAGTTACTAAATGTGAAAGTTAAAAATTGGAGTATGCCTACCCCAGGCATAAAATGATCTGTTGAAATACTGTAATATACTAGGAATACTAATTCTCTTAATTTATTTTTAATCTAACTGCTTTATTGAGATATAATTTGTGTATGATGCAATTCAGCACTTAAAAGTGCACAACACAATAATGTTTAGCATATTTGGAGAGCTGTGCAACCATCACCACAATCAATTTTAGAACATTTTCATCACCCCCAAAGTAATTTCTTATTCGTTAAGTCACTCTGAATTTTCCCCAACCTCTCTATCCACCTGAAACTTAAGTAATCTCAAATCTACTTTCTGTCTGTATCTACTTTCTGTCTTTATAGATTTGTTTGTGCTAGACATTTTGTATGAATGGAGTAATACAGCGTGAGGTATTTTTTTATTGTTATTTTTCACTTAGCATAAAGTTTTCAAGGTTCATCCATATTGCAGAATGCATCAGTACTTTGTCTGTTTTTGCTATCAACCTATTATATGGATATACCACATTTTGTTTATGGACATAAAGGTTCTTTCCATTTTTAGCTATTATTTATAATACTGCTATGAACATTCATGCACAAGATTTTTTGTGGACTTATGTTTACATTGTTTTCGTATGTATACATAGGAATGATAACTCTATATTTTACCTTTGAGGAACTGTCAGATTATTTTCCAAAATGGTGGCATTTCACACTCCCACCAGCGATCTATGAAGTTTCCAATTTTTCCATATCCTCAAACAATACTTGTAATTATGTTGTTTTTATAGTTATCCAAATATGAATGAAGACATATCTCATTATGGCTTTGATGTATATTTCCCTGATGACGATCTCTATGTATTTTTAACATCCTTTAACATTTATATTTTTGTGGGCATTTTTAATTAAAGAGACTACTTTGAGGTAGTAATAAATGTGTGTTTGTTTGTATGTGTGTTTGCATGATAGGGGATGCATAACTAAATTTCTTCATTGATGGTGTTCATGATCAGAAAATTTGTAGAAAGTAGAACTAAACAATAAATGCTCAATTAGAAGTAAGCAAAGGGTTTAGTAAAAACAGGAATAAAGAAGTTCTCAGATGAAGAGATACTGCAGTTGAATCTTTAGACCCAGTAGGTATGTACTTTGGGGCTTGCAGGGCAAGACAGGGAAGCATTACAGGACAAGAGGATAATATTTTAAAACATTAACAGAGGTGTGGGAGAATTTGCCAGCCTTGGTAATTCTCAAATATTCTGCAAACACTTGAAAGTGCAGAATGTCCTTGAGGGTGTGATGAAAGATGATTCTGTAAAGGAAGGCAAGGACCAATGTGTAAAATTTCTTTCATGTTCTACTCATCTCATGTGCGAAGAGGGAGCCACTGAAGATTTTGAGGCTGATAATGACATTATATAATATTTAAAAACAATTATCCCCATACAAGTTAAAAATAATGTATGAGGGTTAGTCCAAAGCAGAGATATTAATTCAGTGAAAAATGATTAGGACCCACAGCTTGTGATTCATTAGTATTTATTAGTTATTTATTAGTATTTGGGTTTTACATTTATATCTATTAAAAGTTTTCATCCTGGGCTTCCCTGGTGGCGCAGTGGTTGAGAGTCCGCCTGCCAATGCAGGGGACACAGGTTCGTGCCCCGGTTCGGGAAGATTCCACATGCTGCAGAGCGGCTGGGCCCGTTAGCCATGGCCGCTGAGCCTGTGTGTCTGGAGCCTGTGCTCTGCAACGGGAGAGGCCACAACAGTGAGAGGCCCGCATACGACCAAAAAAAAAAAAAAAAAAAAAAAATTCATCCTTAACTTGGCTCACTTCTCAAGTATTTCTCAATTGTTTTTAATATATTAATAGTAACAGTTTTTATTGTTAATTTACATAACAATATATCTCTTTCTGAAAAGTATATCATAATTTGAAGCAAGGGGTTTTCCATGGTACTTATTCTATAGATAAGGGTTTCTTAACCTGGGGAGTTTATGAATGGGCACCAGGGAGTCTATATACTTCCTGACACTGTATGAAAATGTATTTCTGTGTGTGTGTACCTACATGGACATTTTCCTGAACAAAGGATCCATATATTCCATTTAACTCTCAAAGGGGTCCTTCAGCATTGATAAAGATAGGGGAGATTTATCGCCCTCACACAAACTAAGGAAAAGGGATCCAGAGTTAGGTAGATGTATGAATGCTAAGCATTGATCTGTGATTTAAAAGAGTTTATGACGTTATCATCCTTACGTAACAACAAAAAAAGAAAAGAACAACTAACTCCATGAATATACTAGTTTACAGAATCTACCAATTAGCAAGACACTAAGTTAAGACACACAGTTTTCAGCCTGCTATGCAGATATCTGTGTTGACTTTGCATAAAGAGACTAAATCTGATGACCTTGCACAGACTCATGTGTTTTGTTTTTGTAAAACGGACAAGCATCAAAATGATTTCCAGAGAGATGTAATTGGAAGAGGGTAAAGGGTACTGGACTTTCTTAAAAAATAAACATCTGGACCTAAAAGAAGGATCTCTACTCATTATTTTACATGAAAGCAGATAGTAGATTATAGGTTGCAAATAAAATATTGTACAACAAAAGATTAGGGAACCTCACAGATGATACTCTTTTTCTTTTCTTTTTTTTTTTTGTTAGTGAGAGTAAAGAAAAGAAAGCATTCTTACAGTTGTTCTGTTAAGTCTTCCTTGTCATTACAACTGTAAAATATAATTTCTATCTAGAATTATTATTTTTCTGGAGTTGGGTATGGATGGGAGAGGTAGACTCATAGCTTCTTAGAGGGAAGTTTTCAATGACCATTTTTTTAAAGACACAATTATTGCCTTTCACTATAGCACAAGGTTATTCAGTGGTCAAAGGTAATATTTGTGAAATATGCACTTTTGCATGTAATGTCAAACCCTGGGACTGGCATTACAGTCATAGATCCAGGTGACTAAACTATGGCTTCTTGCTATTTTCATCCAAATGAGCCTTCACTTGTTACAGTGTCCAAGTTTCATAGAAGGGACCTGCTAACATTACCTGATAGCTCTTGTAAGCAATACTCAAATCAACTGATCTTTTGTAGTTCTCTTTAATGGAGTCTGGATGATGAATTTACATCTATATATCAGAAACATTGTCTTCTGCCCTACATTACTAATGTCAGAAAATTGCCTCTATATAATTCATCAAAGTATTTCTATAGCCTCATTCCTTTATTATCTTTTCTCTTGAAAACTGTGTAATTCCCCTTCATTCCTCATCAGGGAAGACCTTTAATCTTGTCTGGCTGCATTCTGTGTGTCTTTTTATATTAAAGGGCTTGAGCAGGTACCACTGCAGGCAGTAAGAATAGAAGCAAACAGTAACTGGGATAGCATTATGGAAGTGACTTAAAAATGACTAGGTAGAAAACATTCTTCAAAAGGATCACAGCCTAAAAAAGTGGTTTTAAATTTGTTTGACAAAAATTAATATATCACTCATATTTACACATCTCTTTATTTTTCCTTCAGAAACCTCACTCCATTATAATGACTTATCTTCCTGGCTTCATCTCCAATACACACATTTTAATTCTTTGTTCTCTTTAATAATAGAGACTAAAGGAAGTGAAAGTCTGGCAACGTAGTGCCTTTCCATTCCAGTGTTATGATGGGACCCTTGGAAATGACAGACAAGCTTATGTGATTTACATGAAACCTTTGATGTCTCAGTGCTGATTTCACTCTTTCCTTGTAGTTTGCCCCAGTGATGTATTGTGGATGTAGGAAGTAGACCCTCTCCTCAAGAGCACACAAACCATTGACAAGTGTATTACAAATAGTGACTTAATACTGAGAAACACATTGAAAAGATAAAATCAATATTCTATCAATATCTTCTGATGAAATAAAAACACATAGATTTTAAATATGACTTTAGAACCTCTACAACAACCCCAATGTATGGATTAACCGCACCACAAGAAGTTTTATTTCTTGGTCTGGCAGATTGTGCATAAGAAGGAAAGATCATTGAGTTATTTATGTCCGCAAACTCAGCAGGAATGAAGACATTCTGACAACGGTACAGAAGATTTGCCTTTAGCTTTGAAGAGTAATGAAATAATTTGTCCAAATAAGAACTGAGAAAAATACAGTACTTTAATAGAGACAGCTTTTGGTTCACCTTTATCTCCCCAAGGACTCATCAAAATTCCTGATACATAGTAACTGCTCAATAAATGGCTTTGGGATTGAGAGGAGGCTTGCACAAGTTATTGGGTTTCTGTGAGTTTTAATTTCCTCATTTATAAATTGAGTATACAGTGGGGTCTAGGAACTTAGGCTGTGGAGTCATACCCTTGAAAGTACTAATCCTAACTGTAGCATATCTCTAAAATACAAGGATAATGGGGAGGGGATTTTCCAGTATCTTCTTCCTATGTGGGCCTGGCTTAGTGTGGCTCTTAAGAGATTTCTGCATGAGATTTAGAAAGTGGAAGTGAAGCATCAGCCAATACATGTGGGAGCTAAATGCAGGCCCCCAGAGAGCACTCCAGGACCAACCATTGTCCCCGGTCTACTATTAACCTCATTGCTGTGGGATCGCGATCAGGCTGCTTCAACTTCCTGGAACAGGCATTTTTTTCTATGGGAAAGAGGATGAGTACATCCTGCAGGTCATCTGCCTTGTCAGGTTTAGATGCAGTGAGCAATAGAAATAGGATCCAGTTTGCTTTCATGGGTTCTGCTTTGTTCTCGCAGGTTCCAGATTGCTCTTGCTTTTCATCCAGCTTTTCCCCAATCTTCCAATATTCTCCCCTGATGAGTTTAAGTGACTTCAGGACCACCAGGTGTAGAGGCAAAAGTCTTCCTTAGACCTTTTTACCAGCCTCTCTTCGTGATTTCTGATTAGTGACTTTTCTCTCTTCCTCCAACTATATTCTTTCAGAGCTTTATACTTCTCCAACTTCTTCCACAGTTGTATAAATTCTAATTTCTATAATAAATCTTATTCTCCAAATGACCATTATGATTTTACTCTCCTGGTACCTGAAGAAGTTGCAGTATAGGTTTTCCAAATTGGTTCTATGTTTTGATTCAGTTTAAAGAAATCAAAGACTCTTTTTCCAATGCTAAAAGAACCACTGATTTTTCATGCCATGAAGTAGCAAATATCTTAAGTTATCATCTGTGCACACCTAAAAGTAAGTGGCTGTGGAAGGCATAACCTGGGCTTATCAAGAAGCTGCTGCCATTGCACCTTTCCCTTAAATTGAGTAGGGTGAGGGTTTGGTTGAGTACTTTTAATTGCAGTAGAGAACTTGAGGATCCACAAAACCCAGATTTATGAAAACAAAGCCAAAGTGTCTTTCTGTGGGTTGCTGAATTACACTTTACATGGAATTCACACCCATGCAAAGTCTTTTATGTTATCATTAGGCCATTGATTAAATAAGAAGGAGTGAGTCCCTGAAAATTAGGATGGGGTCTTATGGACAGCTTCCTAATGAAGCTGGAGTCCTTGAACCTCTAAAGTCTGAAAAATATTATTTTTTTCCACTATAAGCAATCTTCTTCTCCTGTCTGAGACCATTCTCCTCTTTCTTGAAGAACTTGTAGTGTCCTCTTCTGTGGCAAATGCCTTATAGAAAACTACTGAACTCCTCAGGGCCTAATCCAGTCACCTCCTATTGCCTCTAGCCCTATAACCAGACAAGATTCAGAAGATACTAGGAGAACAAAAAATTGCTTGATTTTCCAATTTATACTGTCAGACACTGGGATACGTACATGGAAATGGAACCTAATGATGTTGGATAAGAACGAAAGGAAACAGTGCTGGATTTGGTCAAATTTGTAGATGTGGTTACACTAAGCAGCATGGTTGGGAGTAGCTTAAGTTTGCTTCCTTGGTTGTTTGAAATATGGAATCACAGGTGACACTGAATGAAGTTGAAATACGAGTTAGTATGTGAGATTAGTATGCAAGACCTTCTTACTCATCCTAACTATGTCCTCCAAAAGAGGCCAGAGAATACTCCTCTCATCAAAGCTTTGAGAATTACATTTGTGAGCATAACCCCATTATCCTTAAGAATTCTCTGGTAGTTATTCCCTGCAGGCCAAAAGTAAGAGTAGCAGATACTGCCATCAAACTGTGTTCCCTGAATTCTATGAAAATGATGGAAACATGAGGTTAGAGGGATCAAGTGGAAGTTAATCACAGAGACAAAGTGGGTGTGGTAACCATAGGGAGAGCAGAGTCATAGTAGTAATCAAAAGGATTTGAACCACAAAGATCATTGACATTGGCTAATTAATCATGGTGTCCTTCTAAGTTAAATAGGTGTGCATCCTACCAATGTATTATTTTATGTGTATGAATGGAAAATCTCTATGTCTAGAGAAAACACATATGAATGAAAAACCACACTAAAGACATGAGTCCTCAACAAATTCCCAATGTTGAGCCAGTGGACAGTCCCAGTGTAAACTTGTATAAAAGTGGGGAGGAGGGAATCAAGTCCACTTTAGGAAGGATCTTACTATACCACCCAAAATTTTATACCATAATTAATTCTCCTAGCCTTATCCAGAGGGATCTGCAACTATTTATCACAGTAATGTTAACCAAGAACAGAGAAATAACCACCCTTTTAGAGAATACTAGCCACTGGCTCTGAATCAACATTAATTACTGAAAACCAAAACACCACTGTGGTCTAGCAACCAGAATGGGAGCTTATTGAGATCAGGTGATCAGTGAAGTCTTGGCTTACATCCATGCCACAGTGAACTCAGTAGATACATGGATCCACCCTGTGGTTATTTCCCCAAATTCAGAATGTATACTTGGAATAGACATACTTAGTAACTGGCAAAATTCTTATATTGGGTCTCTGACCTGAGGAGTGAAGTTTATGATGATAGGAAAAACCAAGTAGAAGGCAATAGAGCTGTCTTTACCTACCAAAGTAGCAAACATGAATAAATAAACATGTTTCTGGAGTGACTGCAGAGATTACTGACATGATCGAGAACTTGAAATGTGCAAGGTGGTGAAAAAAAAACAGAAAATAAATTCTTTCATCACCCCCTTCAACTCACATATTTGGCCTGTGCTGAGACACTGTCTCAGTTCAGGGCTATATCAACTCTTCAGTCTTTTGTTCTAGTCTAATCATCAGACATCCTGATCACCCCTACATTCCACAGGACATCATATTGTCCTATTACACAGATATCATGCAGATTAGAGCTGATGACTGGGAAGTCACAAATATCTAGACAATTTGGTAAGACATAAGAATGCCAAAATCCCACAAGAATTCAAGGTCCTGCCGGATCAGTGAACCTTGTAGGGTCTATTGGTTTGAGACTTGTTGAACTATCCCTTCAATGGTAAAGGACAAGTGTTTGCATCTGGCTATAACCACAAGAGACACAATACCTAGTAGACCTCTTTGAATTTTGGAAGCAACACATATCTCATTTTGGTGTGCTATTCTAAACTACTTACCAAGTGACCCAAAAGATTTTGAGTAGAGCCCAGGAAAAGAGATGGTCTGCATCAGATCCAGGCTGCAATGAAAGCTGCTCTGCATGAAGATCAAATGACCAAGAAGATTTAATGGAGATTATTGTGTCTATAGCAGTTAGGGTTGCTATATGGAGAAGTTTTCAGGTACATATAGGTGAATACCAATACATACCTTTTAAATACTGGAGTAATAGTCATATTCTCCATTTGAGAAATAGCTTCTGGCTTGCAGAGGACTAAACGCTTGACCATAGGCCGCCAAGCTACCATGCAACAGGAACCACCCACCATGAACTGGATGTTGTCTGACTCATAAGTCATAAATTTTAGCTTGTAAAGCAGCACTCCATCAGCTAGTATATATAAGATTTGACTTGAGCAGACAACCATGACTCCTACTCCTTCTTCCTTGCCTTCTCTCTCTCAACCCGTACATGTGATCTTATATGGAGGTACCTATTTGCAGTTAATTTTTTAAAAGTCTTCATTTATATCTGGTACTTTCACAATATGCTAGCCCCACCTGAAAGCTGACAGCCTGTACAATATTACAGTCTCAGTCTAGGAGGGCCCTGAAGAATAGTGGTGGAGGAAAATTCTCCTAGTGGGTACAACTTCAAACAGTGCCCCCAATTTATTTAGTCTATAATGATAAGTTGTCATGGGAAGTGACTAAGACTTTGTCTTAGAGTCCTGGAAAGAAAAAAACTGGAGAATCAGATTTAAGAAAGTCTGGGGAAAGGTTTGAAATTAGACTTTAACTGAGTGCAGAGAGTGCAGAACTTTGTATTTCATGTGAATGCCCACCAATAAGGGATCTCAGCAGAGGAGCATCTTCATAATCAGATGGACAGGATGATCTTTTTCCTGGATGTCTCTCAGTCTCTTTATGCAGTCATCCTTGCCTTTGCCTAGTGAACAAATTAACCAGGGTAGCAGGAATACAGATTATACATGGGCTTAGCAAGACATTCACTCACCTAAGATGACTTGCTATGCTACTGCTAAGTGTCCAAACTGCTAACAGACATCAACACTGAGCTCATTATGTAACACCACTTCCCAGGAAGATCATCCAGTAGCCTAGTAACAGGTTGATATTGAACTTCTTTCATAATGAAAGGGGGAGTGTTTTGTTCTTACTGAAGTACAAACTTACTTTAGATGTGGATTTGCCTTCCCTGTCCACAATGCTTCTGCCAAAACCATCATCTATGGATTTACAGAATGACCTATGAAACTTCACAGTATACTCCAAAGTGTTGGCTCTATCTGAGGAATTCATTTTATAGCAAATAAATTTAGCAAAGGACTTATGCTCATGGAACTCAATAGTCTTACTGATGTTTCTTATCATGCTGAAGCAGCTGGTCCAATAGAATGATGAAACAGCCTTTTTCTGCCAGCGGATGGCCTCAGATTGCCATCATTGCAGGGCTGGATAATGTACTCCATAATGTGTTCTATGTTCTATATCAGTGATGAACATATGATGCTATTTCTTTCACAGCAAAGACTCATGAATTTGGGAATCAAGGGATGGAACTGAGAGTGGCTCTTCTCACTCTTACTGCCAATTATCCATTAGTATAATACTTTCTTCTTTCTCCTATAACTTTAGACTGCTGATTTAGTGGTCTTATTTTCCAAGGGAAGAATGCTTCTACCAGAGTTTACAGGACAGATTTCATTAAGATGGAATGTGAGACATCTGCCTAGCCACTTTCTTCCCTTCATGTTAGTGAACAGCAAGAAATGGTGATATTATTGTATAAACTATCATGATTAATGCAATTATCAAGTAGATGAGTTGTTACTATAGTGGGCATAAAGTAAAGAATGGCTGGGATTTAGGATGTCCCTAGGATACCTCTTAGTAGTCCTACACCTTCTGATAAAAGTTACTAGAAAACTACACACCTGAATACATGCAAGACTGCTAATGAACCAAACCTTTTCATTAGGAATAAACGTCTAGGTCACTCCAGAAGACAAGGAACCACAACTACCCAAGGTTCTTGTTGAGAGAAAAAGGAATATGGAAGAGGTAGTGAAAGAAGGAATCTCTAAACATCAGCTACAGCCATGTGCTTATTGCAGAAACAAAGACTGTACAAGTATCTCTACCTTATCATAGTATAGCTATATTTGCATATGTGTTAAGCAATCTTTTTTTCCCCTACTCAGTACTGACTTTACAGGATACAAAATTGGGGGTGTGAGTCAGTTTGAATAGGCATAAGTGTCACCCAAAGATGGATAAACTGAAATTTGGACTTTGTATTATTTCTTGGGAAAGGTTTAAAGAGTTTTCAATTGTAAAGGGATGATTGCATCACAATAGGTAGAAGCATGATTTTGCCATTATCTCTATTTGGAAATTAACTATAGTTAGGAAACCAGATGAATGTCAAGTTGACAAAGTGTGCACTGTGCTCTTTTGTACTTTGTCAGTTTAACTAAGCTGGAACTGCATACCCAAGAATCTCCTCCATATAGAGTTCTGCGTTCAGCATGACACAAGGGAAACTGGCCCAGAATTGGGAGGCAGAGTGAAGCAAAGGCCACTATGCTTAGAAGTTTAGTAGAGGCCCCAGCTGCTGCTGCAGAGTTTGCATAGTGATCTGCTCCTCACTTGATTGGTGTGGGGTTACCGCTGGGTCCAAACATGACTCCAGCTGGAGCAGAGGGCTTCTCCTTCCACTTCTCTGAGTTCTGGGCCAGGTATGTGGGCCACTCTGTGTAGAAGGGAAACTGCCTCCTCTGAGAGTCACCAGGTATTAGAGTCAGACGCAGTGAGGAGGTTCCTCTTTATCCTCACGAGCTCTGGTTTGTTCTTGCCTTTCCTCTTTGTGCATCTGTTTTTCCTGCCTGTCTGCCCACTTTGCTGACCTCCAGAAAGATCAGTCACACCATCAGAATCCAAGGCCTCACCTCTTTGGTTTTTTCTTTCTTTTCTTTTCTTTTCTTTCTTTCTTTTTTTTTTTTTTTTTGTTTCTGGTTCTCCAACTGACATCTCATGGATCTTTATTTTCCTAGCTTCTTGCATAATTGTGTATGGTCAAATAATTATAATAAGTCCTTTAATGTTATTTCATAATTCCTGATTAAGTATAACTGATACAGACTTTGAGTCTGAATCCCTTATCAAGTGGGGTATCCAATGGTATCCAGCAAAACCATAACACATTATTCAAGTTTAGATTCCTTGAACAGGTGTCATGATGACAAAGGGTGAGGACAATTCCTGGAGCACTGTTACTGGTTAAGCCTGGGTGGGGACCAGTGGGCCTAGAGACAAAACTCACCTCCTTTGCTATTTCATCCATGTCTTATTTTGCATAAACCTATTTATCTTTCTAAGTTTGCTTCCTCTGAATTTTACAGACTAAGAGGGGATTGAGTTTTGAGAACTGTTGCAAGAAAAAAAGGGCCGGGGTAAAGCCAGCATTTAACAAAATGCTGCCTGGCATTACAAACAATTAAGAATTTTTACCATCATTTTAATTTATGTTTTATATTATTCTGTACTAAACTCCATATTAAAAACTCTGAGATCTCATCAGCACAAGACGTTGTTGTACCTGCAGTGGGAGATCTCTTTGTTTTCTTAACTCTCTTTAACTGCCTCTGATCATGGACCATTAAGTCCAAATGGGAAGCCCAGAGGAGCTGGATTTACTTCCTTCTTCTTCATTTGTGTGGCTCTTATTTGTTCTCCAGGACTCAAGTCACATATTAGGAAGGATGGAAAATTATCTTCTGGGACCAGCTGTTTCTCTTCTTAATTGAAATCCATCAATGGTATTTAAGTATTCTGGGAGCCCTCTAAATAATAGATTAAAAATTACATGTGCACATACAACTTCTCTTCCTTTTTTGGGGAAAATATTCATATCATTTATCAGATATCAAGTTTTTCCATTATGGCTCCACCTGAATCTGTATTTAACTACAAAGAGCAGGTGGGTGAGTTGAATGACTTCTTAAGAGGTCATGGTTTTTATCCTAAAAGTGTGTCTTCCCTAAATAACTAATGCTCATGGCTCCAAATATAAATAATTTTAAATATTTCGACCAATTATTATTAAAATGAGTATGATTCTTATTTGTAACCAAAAACTATGTACATAATTTAAGCTCATTAAAGAACTACTAGTATTAGTACAACACATAGAATAAAATGTATCAAGTCAACTTTACCCTGGATCTGTAGAAAAATACAGGTAAAATACAGGCAGAACTTATCTTGTCCTGATGCTCTCCTTAGGTGAGTTTATTCACCTCTGTGGCTTCAACCGCAGCTTAAATGCAAATGCCCCTAACATATATGTCCAGGATCATGAAAATTCTCCACTGAATGTCCCCGAACAGGTGAACTCCAGAGACTTGAGGTCTGTGCTGAAAAAGGCGGACTCTTCACAGGGAACCAGAACCAGAAAACAAGCCACACTAGATATGTGCACATACACACATGAACAGTTGGCAGGAATTGCCTTCCCTGGGATGTCCAGTGCAGTTCTCCTGGCCTATGATGTATGGATGTGAGATGTACTGCATAGGGTACAATAGCCAAGTCCTTTTTTAGCATATAACTGCCCTTCAGTAACTTAGTGTAAGGAATACTATGTTCCTACTTTGCCTGTAGGAAAACAAGATTATTTTTTCTTGCAATAAACTATATAGGCTTTCTCATTCCACTCCTTGGTTTAATTCTGCCTGTTGTTCTAATATTTCTGAACCACAAAGCAAGTATACCATTTAAAAAACACCAACAGGTAAGGATAATGTACTCTGGGCCCATGCACACAATGCATGAAAGTAAAAAAAAATAATTAAAAAGGATAAGAGCTTTTCAATCAATTTGATAAAAAATTTAAGTTAATTAAAAGAAGACTCTTTTTCCCTAGAAGGCGACACTGATCTTTATTATTAATGCATACCAGCATTCCATAGCTGTGCATAATGATGGGCTGTAACATCAGGAGCAGTTTCATCTGGAGCCTAATTTGTTATAAAATCTTTTCTAGTATTCTTGAAGTGTGGCCTCTGCCACTGCCTCCCTCCCACTTCTGGGCGAGTTCTGAACTCTGAGAGAATGTCTTCCTTTTTATTTTTACCTGAGAGTTAATTTGCAAGATTGTTTTCAGCTTTAGTTTCCCAACCTTCCAAAAATAAGCATTTACAGGATTTTTACTTTGCTTTCATTTTTTTGCTTTGTGTTCTATTAATAGAAACTATTGTGAAAACATCATACACAAGTTATCTCTTCTGTAAGTACAGTCTTATTAGAGAGAACAAAGAGAAAGGAGATTAAAGGGTGTCACTTAATTCAAATATTGGAGTTAGGGAAGATTAAAATAAATATTCCCGAAATACGGGTATGAAGCTTAATGGAGTAATTTATTCTTATATTCATTCATATGAGTTCATTCATATGAATGAATATTTATAGAGTATTCCCTATATTTGATACTGGGAAGATGTAGATGTTTAAGACAGTTCTTGCAACCAAAGGGATTATGATATTTAATACCTTGTACTTGTTGTCCTAGGTACCACAAAGATAAAAGGAAAATTAAGTTACAGTACCTACTTTCAAGGGATTGCAATTTCTTACAAGTGTGTAAAATAGAGCCCAATATAGAACATTGTTCCAGCTCATGTGTGTAAAACACGTCTAATGTGAAAATCCACGTGGGCCAAAGGGTTTGAAGGAGACTCTGGGAAGGAGATAGTACTTAAATTGTATCAAGACAGATGGGCTGAATTTATGGTACATTAATACTGTATAATATTGTACAGCTGGTTAAAACAATGAGCTAGATGAATAAGTACACATAATAAACTTATGTTTATTGAGCAAAAAAAGAAAGTTGTAGGTAAGAAAAAGAAAAAAAATAAACTGTGTGATTCATTATTTGTAAAATTAAAGTCAAAGGCTCTGAAAAGAAGAAAGGAAAGAATGATGGGCTGAATTTGGACAGATGGTGAATAGGGGAGAATATAGCAGACAGAAAAGTTTTCAAATGCCATATAGTGTTCAGAACAGAGAAAAGACTGGGTTATCCACAGTGTATAAAGAGTAACCCTCTCAGGAGAGAAATATAACAATGTGACATGAGATTTACACTCTATGTTATAATCTGCAAACCAAAAGCCAAATCAATGGCAATATCTTCTCTTGAGTTAGGCAAAACCCAGCAGTGGTGCAGGACAGGATGTGAGTGCCTAGTGCCTGGAAGTCTGCTTACCTCTTTTGTAAGGAAAATTATGGAGAAAATGGCCAGCTACCCAGAAGAAATCAATCCATGAGAGAGAGGGGTGTACCTATGGTCACATACAACAAAAAGTTATTCAGAGACTAAACAAATGTGTGCAGATATAATATTCAAAGTTCTAGACAGGGAATTTATTCACATTCTACAGTATAAAGCAGAAGAGAGAGAGAGAGAAATATATAGAATTTAATTTAATACCCAAATAGAAGTAGAGGTGAGGAATAAAGAACGAAAGCTAGCCAACCGCTCTGGAGGGGCCCCACCAGCCAAAGCCGTGACAGTCCTTGGGACCGCAGGCCAGTTGTTTCAACAAGTAACTTAAAGACAAAATGGAAAAACAAGGAGGTTGGTGCCAGAGATCATGTTGATGTGAAACCAGGGATGGCCACCTTGTGCCAGTGAGTACAACTTGGAGGAGCTTCAAGATGGTGGAAGAGTAAGACGTGGAGATCACCTTCCTCCCCACAAATACATCAGGAATACATCTACATGTGGAACAACTCCTACAGAACACCTACTGAATGCTGGTAGAAGACCTCAGACTTCCCAAAAGGCAAGAAACTCCCCACGTACCTGGGTAGGGTAAAAGAAAAAAGAATAAACAGAGACAAAAGAATAGGGACGGGACCTGCACCAGTGGGAGGGAACTGTGAAGGAGGAAAGGTTTCCACACACTAGGAAGCCACTTCTCAGACGGAGACAGGGTGGTGGAGGGGGGAAGCTTCAGAGCCACGGAGGAGAGCACAGCAACAGGGGGTGTGGAGGGCAAAGTGGAGACATTCCCGCACAGAGGATAGGTGCAAACCAGCATTCACCAGGCCGAAAGTCTTGTCTGCTCACCTGCCGGGGGTGGGCAGGGGCTGGGAGCTGAGGCTCCGGCTTTGGTCAGATAGCAGGGAGAGGACTGGGGTTGGCGGCGTGAACACAGCCTGCAGAGGGTTAGTGCACCACAGCTAGCCAGCAGGGAGTCTTGGAAAAAGTCTGTAGCTGCCGAAGAGGCAAGAGACTTTTTCTTGCCTCTTTGTTTCCTGGTGCGCGAGGACAGGGGATTAAAAGCGCCACTTAAAGGAGCTCCAGAGAAAGGCACGCGGCTATCAGCCCAGACCCCAGAGAAGGGCATGAGACGCTAAGGCTGCTGCTGCTGCCACCAAGAAGCCTGTGTGCGAGCACAGGTCACTCTCCACACCCCTCTTCCGGGCAGCCTGTGCAGCCCGCCACTGCCATGGTCCCGGGATCCAGGAACAACTTCCCTGTGAGAAGGCATGGCGCGCCTCAGGCTGATGCAACATCATGCCGGTCTCTGCTGCCACAGGCTCGCCCCGCATCCGTACCCCTCCCTACCCCCAGCCTGAGTGAGCCAGAGCCGCCAACTCAGCTGCTCCTTTAACCCTGTCCTGTCTGAACGAAGAACAGATGCCCTCAGGTGACCTACACGCACAGGCGGGGCCAAATCCAAAGCTGAACCCCGGGAGCTGTGCGAACAAAGAAGAGAAAGGGAAATTTTTCCCAGCAGCCTCATGAGCAGCGGATTAAATCTCCACAATCAACTTGATGTACCCTGCATCTGTGGGATACCTCAATAGACAATGAATCATCCCAAATTGAGGAGGTGGATTTTGGGAGCAAATATATATATATATATATATATATATATATACACACATATATATATATATGTATATATATATATATTTCCCCTTTTTATCTTTTTGTGAGTGTGTATGTGTATGCTTCTCCATCTGATTTTGTCTTTATAGCTTTGCTTTTACCATTTGTCCTAGAGTTCTATCTGTTGCTTTTTTCCTTTTTTTTATTACTTAAAATTTTTTTTCTTAATATTTATTTTAATAACTTTATTTTGTTTTACTTTTATTTTATCTTCTCCTTTCTTTCTTTTCTTTCTTTCTTTCTCTTTCTTTCTTTCTTTCTTTCTTTCTTTCTTTCTTTCTTTCTTTCTTTCTTTCTTTCTTTCTTTCTTTCTTTCTTTCTATTTTTTCTCCCTCTTATTGTGAGCCATGTGGAGGACAGGCTCTTTGTGCTCCAGCCAGGCATCAGGGCTGTGCCACTGAGGTGGGAGAGCCAAGTGCAGGACACTGGTCCACAAGAGATCTCCCAGCTCCATGTAATATCAAATGGCGAAAATCTCCCAGAGATCTCCGTCTCAACGCCAAGACCCAGCTCCACTCAATGACAAGCAAGCTACAGTGCAGGACACCCTATGACAAACAATTAGCAAGACAGGAACACAACCCCAACCATTAGCACAGAGCTTTCCTAAAATCAAAATAAGGCCACAGAAACCCCAAAACACACCACCAGACATGGACCTGCCCACCAAAAAGTAAAGATCCAGCCTCATCCACTGGAACACAGGCACTAGTCCCCTCCACCAGGAAGCCTACACAAACCACTGAACCAACCTTAGCTACTGGGGACAGACACCAAAAACAACGGAAACTATGAACCTGAAGCCTGCGAAAAGGAGACCCCAAACACAATAAGGTAAGCAAAATGAGAAGACAGAGAAACACACAGCAGATGAAGGAGCAAGGCAAAAACCCACCAGACCTAACAAATGAAGAGGAAATAGGCAGTATACCTGAAAATAATTCAGAATAATGATAGTAAAGATGATCCCAAATCATGGAAATACAATGGAGAAAATACAAGAAACGTTTAATAAGGACCTAAAAGAACTAAAGAACAAACAAACGATGATGAACAACACAATAAATGAAATTAAAAATTCTCTAGAAGGGATCAATAACAGAATAACTGAGGCAGAAGAATGGATAAGTGACCTGGAAGATAAAATAGTGGAAGAAGCCACTGCAGAGCAGAATAAGGAAAAAACAATGAAAGTGATTGAGGACAGTATCAGAGACCTCTGGAACAACATTAAATGCACCAACATTCGAATTATAGGGGTCCCAGAAGAAGAGAAAAAGACAGGGACTGAGTAAATATTTGAAGAGATTATAGTTGAAAACTTCCCTTATATGAGAAAGGAAATAGTTAATCAAGTCCAGGAAGCACAGAGAGTCCCATACAGGAAAATTCCAAGGGGAAACACGGCAAGACACATATTAATCAAACTATCAAAAATTAAATACAAAGAATAAATATTAAAAGCAGCAAGGGAGAAACAACAAGTAACATAAGGGAATCCCCATAAGGTTAACAGCTGATCTTTCGGCAGAAACTCTGCAAGCCAGAAGGGAGTGGCAGGACATATTTAAACTGAAAAAAGAGAAAAATGTACAACCAAGATTACTCTACCCAGCAAGGATCTCATTCAGATTTGATAGAGAAATTAAAAGCTTTACTGACAAGCAAAAGCTAAGAGAACTCAGCACCACCAAACCAGCTTTATAACAAATGCTAAAGGAACTTCTCTAGGCAGGAAACACAAGAGAAGGAAAAGACCTACTATAATAAACCCAAAACAATTAAGAAAATTGTAATACAAACATACATATTGATAATTACCTTAAATGTAAATGGATTAAATGCTCGAACAAAAAGACATACACTGGCTGAATGGATACAAAAACAAGACCCATATATGCTATCTACAAGAGACCCACTTCAGACCTAGGGACACGTACAGACTGAAAGTGAGGGCATGGGAAAAGATATTCCATGCAAATGGAAATCAAAAGAAAGCTGGAGTAGCAATTCTCATATCAGAAAAAATAGACTTTAAAACAAAGACTGTTACAAGAGACAAAGAAGAGCACTACATAATGATCAAGGGATCAATCCAAGAAGAAGATATAACAACTGTAAATATTCATGCACCCAACATAGGAGCACCTCAATACATAGCAAATACTAACAGCCAAAAAAGGGGAAATCGACACTAACACATTCATAGTAGGGGACTTTAACACCCCACTTTAACCAAAGGACAGATCATCCAAACTGAAAATTAATAAGGACACAAGCTTTAAATGATACATTAAACAAGATTGACTTAATTGATATTTATAGGACTTTTCATCCAAAAACAACAGAATACTCATTCTTCTCAAGTGCTCATGGAACATTCTCCAGGATAGGTCATATCTTGGGTCACAAATCAAGCCTTAGTACATTTAAGAAAATTGAAATTGTATCAAGTATCTCTTCCAACCACAACGCTATGAGACTAGATATCAATTACAGGGAAAACTCTGTAAGAAATACACATACATGGAGGATAAACAGCACACTATTTATAAACAAAGAGATCACTGAAGAAATCAAAGAGGAAATCAAAAAATACCTAGAAACAAATGACAATAAAAACACAATGACCCAAAACCTATGAGATGCAGCAAAAGCAATTCTAAGAGGGAAGTTTATAGCTATACAAGCCTACCTTAAAAAACAAGAAACATCTCAAATAAACAACCTAACCATACACTAAAGCAATTAGGAAAAGAAGAACAAAAAAACCCAAAGTTAGCAGAAGGAAACAAATCATAAAGATCAGACGAGAAATAAATGAAAAGGAAATGAAGGAAACGATAGCAAAGATCAATAAAACTAAAAGCTGGTTCTTTGAGAAGATAAACAAAATTGATAAACCATTAGTCAGACTTATCAAGAAAAAAAGGGAGAAGACTCAATAGAATTAGAAGTGAAAAAGGAGAAGTAACAACTGACACTGCACAAATACAAAGGATCATGAGAGATTACTACAAGCAACTATATGCCAATAAAATGGACAATCTGGAAGAAATGGAAAAATTCTTAGAAATGTACAACCTTCTGAGAATGAACCAGGAAGAAATAGAAAATATGAACAGACCAATCACAAGGACTGAAATTGAAACTCTGATTAAAAATATTCCAACAAACAAAAGCCCAGGACCAGATGGCTTCACAGGTGAATTCTATAAAACCTTTAGAGAAGAGCTAACACCTATCCTTCTCAAACTCTTCCAAAATATAGCAGAGGGAGGAACACTCCCAAACTCATTCTATGAGGCCACCATCACCCTGATACCAAAACCAGACAAAGATGTCACAAAGAAAGAAAACTACAGGCCAATAACATTGAGGAACATAGATGCAAAAATCCCCAACAAAATACTAGCAAACAGAATCCAGCAGCACATTAAAAGGATCATATACCATCATCAAGTGGGGTTTATCCAAGGAATGCAAGGATTCTTCAATATACCGAAATCAATCACCATGATACACCATATTAACAAATGGAAGGAGAAAAAACATATGAGCATCTCAATACATGCAGAGAAAGCTTTCAACAAAATTCAACACCCATTTATGATAAAAACCCTGGAGAAAGTAGGCATAGAGGGAACTTTCCTCAACATAACAAAGGCCATATATGACAAACCCACAGCCAACATCGTCCTCAATGGTGAAAAACTGAAAGCATTTCCACTAAGATCAGGAACAAGACAAGGCTGCCCACTCTCAGCACTATTATTCAACGTAGTTTTGGAAGTTTTAGCCACAGCAATCAGAGAAGAAAAAGAAGTAAAAGGAATCCAAAATGGAAAAGAAGAAGTAAAGCAGTCACTGTTTGCAGATGACATGATACTATACATAGAGAATCCTAAAGACGCTATCAGAAAACTACTAGAGCTAATAAATGAATATGGTAAAGTAGCAGGATACAAAATTAATGCACAGAAATCTCTTGCATTCCTATACACTAATGATGAAAAATCTGAAAGAGAACTTAAGGGGACACTCCCATTTACCACCACAACAAAAAGGATAAAATATCTAGGAATAACCCTACCTAAGGAGACAAAAGACCTGTATGCAGAAAATTATAACACACTGATGAAAGAAATTAAAGATGACACAAACAGATGGAGAGATATACCATGTTCTTGGAGTGGAAGAATCAACATTGTGAAAAATGACTCTACTACCCAAAGAAATCTACAGATTCCAAGCAATCCCTGTCAAACTACCACTGGCATTTTTCACAGAACTAGAACAAAAAATTTCATAATTTGTATGGAAACACAAAAGACCCCGAATAGCCAAACAATCTTGAGAAAGAAAAACGGAGCTGGAGGAATCAGGCTCCCTGACTTCAGACTATTCTACAAAGCTACAGTAATCGAACAGTATGGTACTGGCACAAAACCAGAAATATAGATCAATGGAACAGGATAGAAAACCCAGAGATAAACCCATGAACATATGGCCACCTTATCTTTGATAAAGGAGGCAAGAATATACAGTGGAGAAAAGACAGCCCCTTCAATAATGGTGCAGGGAAAACTAGACAGCTACATGTAAAAGAATGAAATTAGAACACTCCCTAACACCATGCACAAAAATAAACTCAAAATGGATTAAAGACCTAAATGTAAATCCAGATGCCATCAGACTCTTAGAGGAAAACATAGGCAGAACACTCTATGACATAAATCACAGTTTTTGACCCACCTCCTAGAGAAATGGGAATAAAAACAGAAATAAACAAATGAGACCTAAGGAAACTTTAAAGCTTTTGCACAGCAAAGGAGACCATAAACAAGACAAAAAGACAACCCTCAGAATGGGAGAAAGTATTTGCAAATGAAGTAACTGACAAAGCATTAATCTCCAAAACATACAAGTAACTTATGCAGCTCAATATCA
Source organism: Orcinus orca (assembly GCF_937001465.1). Lineage (NCBI taxonomy): Eukaryota > Metazoa > Chordata > Mammalia > Artiodactyla > Delphinidae > Orcinus > Orcinus orca. Next base: position 72,720,455 of record NC_064560.1, read on the forward strand.
AAAAAAAAACAAACAACCCAATCCAAAAATGGGCAGAAGACCTAAATAGACATTTCTCCAAAGAAGATATACAGATTGCCAACAATCACATGAAAGATTGTTCAACATCATTAGAGAAATGCAAATCAAAAGTACAATGAGATATCTCACACAGGTCAGAATGGCCATCATCAAAAAATCTACAAACAATAAATACTGGAGAGTGTGTGGAGAAAAGGGAACCCTCTTGCACTGTTGGTGGGAATGTAAATTGATACAACCACTATGGAGAACAGTATGGAGGTCCCTTAAAAAACTAGCAATAGAACTACCATACAACCCAGCAATCCCACTACTGGGCATATATCCTGAGAAAACCATAATTCAAAAAGAGTCATGTACCAAAATGTTCATTGTAGCTCTATTTACAATAGCCAGGCCATGGAAGCAACCTAAGTGTCCATCAACAGATGAATGGATAAAGAAGATGTGGCACATATATACATTGGATATTACTCAGTCATAAAAAGGAATGAAAATGAGTTATTTGTAGTGAGGTGGGTGGACCTAGAGACTGTCATACAGACTGAAGTAAGTCAGAAGGAGGAAAACAAATACCGTATATATGGAATCTAAAAGAAAAAGAAAACAAGAAAATGGTCAGAAGAACCTAGGGGCAAGATAGGAATAAAGATGCAGACCTACTAGAGAATGGATTTGAGGATATGGGGAGGGGGAAGGATAAGCTGGGACAAAGTGAGAGAGTGGCATGGATATATATACACTACCAAACATAAAATAGATAGCTATTGGGAAGCAGCTGCAAAGCAGAGGGAGATCAGCTCGGTGCTCTGTGGCCACATAGAGTGGTGGGATAGGGAAGGTGGGAGTGAGGGAGATGCAAGAGGGAAGAGATATGGGGACATACGTATATGTATAACTGATTCACTTTGTTGTAATGCAGAAACTGACACACCATTGTAAAGCAATTATACTATAATAAAGATGTTAAAAAAAATGCTAGCCAACCAAATCAGTTTAGATACGTGGGAGAAAAAAGTGTAAAATGGAGACCAAATGAAAATCAAAGAAAGAAAACTTGCAGTTGCTTCCTCTTAAGGGGATGGGCTGCTTGTAGGAAGGGGAGGGAAGACTTCAAACCAGACCTCCTCCCCTTCTAGTTCTCTTATCCATTGAATCTTTTGGAAGGATGATCTAGTAAGAAAGGTGGAAATTAAATACCTTGAATCATTAAGTTTCCCAGTACTGGCTCATTGGTAACATGACCCAGTATCTTTGAACTTGGCTAGTCCTCAGTAGTTCTCCTCTTAAGAAGTGCCAGGGCGGGTGGGGGTGGTGGTCGGTGATAAAGGGAAGTGGAAAGAGATGAACTGTAAAGATCATTTAGCCAACAAACTCTTGTTTAAGTCTCACAATACCGAGTCATTGCACTTTTCTGTGGGTTAGTTCCTAAAGTAAATGTCTAAGGTGAACACTGTGTTTAATCAAAGTGATTCCTTGTGTGGCTTAGCATGTACACTAAAATGTTGTTAAAAAGAAATCATAAAACACAATGGTTCTCTCAAGCAACGTGTTTGGGTACAGGTAGAACAGGACATCCTGGAAGCTCTGCTACAAGAGGTCACTCAGGGACCCAGGTTCTTTTCCTCTTGTGGCTCCTGTGTATGATCAATGCAGAATCAAAACATGTGGAAGAAAATCAATTTTTTTCAAGAAGTCATATGCGTTTTAGTTCCATCACTTCCACTTAACATATTACTGATGAGAAATTGGTCTCATGGCCACATTGATCTGCAAAGGATGACAGGAAATATAGCCTCTAGCTGACTGGACATTGCCACCCTAAGGAGATAGTGGACCAATGAGAGGGAAAGCCTCGATTATTGGCTTCTGTTTCTATGGAAGAAGAGGAGATGAATTTTGAGAGAAAATCAGTCTTCTATCCTTGTCTGCCTTTCATAGCCAACCAAATCATGCATTACCCTCTCAAAACATATTCACCTTGACTCAAATGGAAAAACTCAGGGTCTCATCCACTTACTGTAACCAGTTAAAAGCCCCAAGCCTGTGAATGATATGGATTTCTCTTCATCAAGTCCAGCTGTGGTTCCTTGCAGTTTAGCAGTCTATAAACTCCTAGACAATTATCTGCCTTCCCTCAATCCCAGTATATCATGGAAATGATATACCTCAACTAAACTCCCATTGGGGAAATGAGAAAAATAGAAAAGACACAGAAATCAGTGATTCATTGTAGTTACCAAATCCTTCTGGGCAGGTATGGCAAATACTCCCAACTTGGCAGCAGAGTTCCTTGATTAGGCTTGATTTGTCTCTCTGGAAGGACCTCTCCTGTCTATTATGCTCCAAGAGTCCTGACTTCACTATCTGAGAGATTCTTCATTTCCATTACATTTGGGACCACAGCAGAAGATGATGAGGGAAAGTATTCAACCCTTGGAATTGCATAGTTTTGTAACTGTTAGAGACACAGGACAAATATTGCATCAAGGATTGAAAAATCACAGACATTTGTCAACTTGGCTTGCAATCTCTTTGGCAATACAACTCCCTCAGCTGTAGTAGACAGTTTATTTGCTTCCAGTCAGTTCCACGTGCAAGAAAGCAGACTTGAATCTCTCTTCTAGACAGAAATCTGAAGGCTCTGCATTCAATTTTATTTTCTGACCCCTGTACTTGGTCTACCTCTCTCTCCTTCATTTTAGTGGTGATTTCTTGAGGTCCGCTGAAGCAACAAGCTTGGGTGAAAAGGCACCATCATTTTGTCTTTATTTAGACTGACTTCTATTTTCTGGCTGAAAAATCGTAATGAGAAATACTGGAGGAAATTCTGGAATCCTGACACTTTCTGTTTTGGCTACAGAAGTAGTAAAGCTGTTCCATTTTAAAGCTCCCCAATATCTGGATCTCCATTTGGTTTAAATTTAAGGCATATTTTAGTCCCCAGAGCTCAATTTCATTCCACTTTGCCTGCACTTGGGCTTGTTCTTGCTCAAGCTTTCCCTCTTATAAGATTTTGCCAGAAGCAGCAGGGAGCATTCGACACACAAACTCATTCTAAGTTTTTCAAACAAGTTTCTTTTGGAGTACAGAGTACAGTCTTGAAAAAATCATGGTCTTTCCTGAAAGTTATAACTTGCTTCCCAAGTTGTTGTATCTGTGTTTTTGCCACCCAACACCAAACCACTAAGAAAAAAACCAAATGTTTTAAAAGTTTTGTTATGGCAGTGCACCACTTCCTGGTTAAATATTGTATTAGTTATATCATGGTTAATGTGCTGTAAAAAGAGATACAAAAATGTAGTGGCTACAACAAGATAACATTTATTTTTTTCCTCCTAGTACAGAACACTTATATGATATATATATATATATATATAAAATATGTATATATATTTAAGTACACAGAGTGCATAACCCATTGTATTTTTTATTTATTTTATAAAAGAGAAAGAGAGAGGGAGGATACAAACAACATAACAGCGTGTGTATTATAGAATTTACAGGAAGTTAAATGAAAGTATGCTACATCTTTTCTAGAACATTGTTCTTCTGGGCAAATAACTTACAAATTGTCCTTTATATGCCTCACAATAATTTATTCATTGCCAAATTTTATTCTTTTTTCTTGGTTCTCATCCCAGTTTTGACATCAAAAATGTTTTCTGACACCTGACATCATGAACATCTTTGGGCCATAGTTTCCTTTCTAAAAATAATAAGTTAAACTATAATGTCTCTGAAATCTCTACCAACTATAAATCCTGTGTTTCACTGTCATTAACATGAGAGCTAGCCCTTGTTTCTTGAGACACTGGGGTGTGTCCTTGCCTTGTAGAACCTGTAGATCTGGTAATGGATGGTGCATTTCTCTTCCCAACAGCAGCCTCTGCTTTGATGCTGCCTTGTCTCCATTTGAGATTCTCAGAAAGCCTTCCTTTAACCGCTTTACCAGCAAGTGCTGAAGATCTAAACGTGAACTAGGTCTTTAAGTCTTTCTTCCAATGAAGCTCAAATTTTATAGATGGATCACTGAGTGGCTTCTGACAACTGTGTAAGACCTTATTGATATGCTATGTACAAACTGTATATTTGCTCCAACTTACCATACTGGCCTTATCTTCACTTATTTTTCATTTTCCAGGTATTTTATTATGCTATATAATATGAATCTTTGAACTTTTCTTTAAATTTCCTTGGAACATTTCACAGATTAATTAATGAATTACAAGCTCACAGAGAAATTCAGAATCATACTCCAAGATCATCATTGATTTTCCACATTCCATATATTTTTCATTTCCATTTACACATTTCCAATGGCTTTTCTCTTTTTCTCAATCTGAAATATTCAGTTTTTCTACTTGGCATCACTTCCCTTCTTACTGAAGATCTTAGTATTTCTTATAACACAATTCTGCTGATGGCTAATCCCCTTACTTTTCTTTTATTAAAAATTCCTTTATTTTGCTTTTAATCTGAAGGAATATTTTCAACGACTATAGATTTCTCTTTGTGTGTGTACATTTTTTTTTCTTTTAAAACTTTTAAGACATTATTTCACGTTTTTTCTGGCTTCCATTTTTTCTAATGGAAAGCCAGTAATAATTTGAATAATTTTTCCTAAATAGTATGTAATTTTTCTCATCCTTATTTAAAATTTTCTCTTTTTTTTTTTTTTTTGGTTTTCTGTAGTTTGGTGCTAATATGAAGAGATATGGTAGTATATGTGTTTATTATACTTGGGGATCACTGAGCTTGTAGAACTTATAACTGTCTGACTGGGAAATTTTTGATCACTATATTTAATATATTTTTTTCTGCTCAATTCTGCCTCTCTTTTCCTTCTGGGACTCCAATTATGCCTATGTTAGACATTTTTATATTGCCCCACGGGTTTCTGAGGGTCTGTTCATTTTTTTTCAATCATTGTCATCTCTATCCTTGAGATTAATTTCTATTGATCTGTCCTCATAACAACTTCTTTTTGTCATCTCCATTTTTTCAGTCCATTCTTCTCCAGTGATTTTCCTTATATATTTCAGATATCTATTTTACATTTATAGAATTTTTCTGCTGAGATTTACTAATTTTAGCTCCTTATGAGCATATTTTCCCTTACTTCCTTAAGCATAGTTATATATACAAACTGCTTTAAAATTCTTGTCTGCATTGCAACATTAGGTCATCTCGAGTTTATTTTCTTTTCTCTTTAAAATGAGTATCATAGTCCTTTCTTTGTATGTAAAAAAAAAAATAGCTCTTATCCTAGCATTTTGCATCAAGTTTTAGGATTATGGACTTTGTCATGTTCTTTTAAAGAGTATTGAGAATTTTTTTAAGCTGGTGGTTAACTTGGCTGAACTCAACTGTAAACTGTCTCCTCTGTGGTTGGTAGTCTGTTCTCAGGCCTGTTCCTTTAGCTGCACTACTTGAAATACATTTTGTACATAGCTGGTTCAAGAGTCATCCAGAGATTTGGGCAGAGTTGTTTTACAGAATTGGAGGCTTTCCATCCTTGCTTTCTCCTTTCCAGGATTTGTCCCCCACTTTCTAATGGCTGAAGTTGCCTGAATTCAATCCTCTGGTTTTTCAGTCCAGTAATTCTGTAGGCTTCAATGTTTTGTCTCTTTGATGTAGCATGTAGACTGGGACTTACCCCCATCAAATAAGCTATGGAAATAGAATATTCACCCAGAATTGTTCTAGAGTTCTCGAGGGAAAGAGAAACAAGTAAGTAGATAGGTAGATAGATACATATGAGAAATTGGTAGATAGATACATATGAGGAGTTGGTTCACATGATTATGGAAGCAGAGAAATCCCATGATCTGTCATCTACAAACTGGAGACTGAGGAAACATGGTGGAGTAATTCTAGTGTCAGTTCAAAGGCTTGAGAACCAGAAAAGCCAATGATGTAAATTCCAGTCAAAGAGCAGGAGAAGACTGATGTCCCAGCACACGTAGACATCTAGGAAGAAAAATGGTTGAATTGTTTCTTACTCTTCCTTTTGTTCTATTCAGGCCCTCATGAGATTTGACGATGCCCATCCTCATTGCAAAAGGCAATCTACCTTACTGAGTGCATGGATTCAAATGCTAATCTCATCTGGAAACACCCTCACAGAACCCACCCAGAGACAATCTTTAGTTGAGCACTCTATGGCTCAGTTGAGTTGACACATAAAATTAACCATCACAAAAACCATGCCCTTCTTCGAAGTATCAATTCTAGTCCATTATCTGTCTCTTTTATTCACTTCCCAGTGCCTTTGGGTGGTTGAATTTTATATTTTGTCTAGAGTTTGTGGTTGCTTTCTCTTAGAAGTTTTGTCCAATAGGAACTATTTGCTATTATTGGAAGCTATTCTCATCCACCCACCTCCATTTCTTGCATATAAGGTAATGGTTACACTGCTTAGTCTATCATTCAAGACTGTATAATCTGGCTCTGCTTCAGCTTTAACCTCTGTCTTCTACTTCATCCTTATATAGGTTACCAGCCTCTTTCCCCCTTACACATTGCATCACATCCACTCATTGAGCAAGAGATTTTTGAGCACTTCCTATATATCAGGCAACTAGGAACAAAAGCATTATTACCCTTGCCCTCTTGAAGCTGACAGCATGGAAGACTTGCAAATGTGCTTGATCATTACTGCCCTGACTCTTTGCTGATGCTCAGTTGCCTTCTCTATATTTTAATTTCCTCAAATATTCTCTTCTATCCTTTCTACTTATCAAATCCTGCCCATCCCCAAATTCTGTTTCTTCACACCCTATGTTTATTATTTTTTATTACATTTTTTTCTTTTCTTGAGTAAACTAAATAGACACTGTCAGGGATTCAGTGCACTTTCTTTGTGTTGCAGTGTTCAGCCTGCTGTTACTGTATGGGAAAGGTTAGTAAATGAATTAATGCTACTACTTTCCTCATTACTTGATTTATAATTCATCATAACATTTATTGAACTTATAAGTTAGTGGCTGATGAAGCAAGTGATTATGTTAAAGGCCATAAGATTTTCATCCAAAAATGAAAACCAGACTTTATAATAACTTTCAAAGTGTTTTGATGTTTTTACGCATTGATGATAGTTTACCCACATTCTTTCATACTAATCTGAATATCAGCATATCAAGAATAGAGTCATCAGAATTCCATATTGATGTTTTACTGTTAATTAACTTGTTTGGTTCCCTATATCATGATGATGTTTGAAATGCTTTTCAAGTAATTTTCATGCTCTTTCAATGGAGGGGTGAATCAAGAGAATCTGAAGGTCATAGAGACACATTCTCTTTATTTTGCCTATTTGTATTCATCAATTTATCTGGCCTCTCATCTGCCAGCCAAAAGAGTTCTCAGCAATTAGTGGTGCAATGGGAGCTATTCATGTCAAATAGACTGGTTCAAACCCAGCAGAGATCCAGAGAATAGTTTTTAATACTTGAAACCATAAGTCTTTACTTAGAATTTATTGTTTATGCATTAGTGCCTTTCTCTTAAAATAAAAGAAAGAAAGAAAGACATATGTCCATGTTCAGATAAAAGCTTGATCACCGTAATCTATTCTATGAGAATCTATCTCTTGAACTACAAATCAAAATACTGACAAAGTTTTCCGTGCCACTGCTAAGTGTAAAAGATGTATGTGAAGTATAGGTAACATAATGAAATGATGGAATTTCAGAATAGTATGGTGGCTAAGACAGTAATAACTACAATTAGAACTGCCCTGAAAAACCCAACACATAGAGCCCTCATAGGTGATTAATTTTAATGTGGAAATGGTGACCTCTATTAAATGCACTATCAAGATTTTGAGTTTCTTGATAGGAAGTCAGTATCTTATTTTGGATCCATCATTGCACATTGTGTAGTCCTGGGAGCACATAGGCAGGGATGACATTCTGCAATGTGCCCCTATGTAGCTAAAACAAATGATTTAGCTACCATCCATTCTGACTATCAGTGCCCATACCATACTAGTTAGTAAATATTTTTATAATATCCTGTCTCTCTCTATTTCTCTCCTTATCACAAAGGTGTTTTATTTTAGAGCACTGATTTTCCCAAGAGGGAATGCAATACATTGCAGCAGGGAGGTAAGAACATGTATTTTTGCATACTGACACAATGTGTTTCTTCTATATTTTATAGGAAGGTGATAAAATACATATATATATATATACACACACATATATTGGTATATGTATACATATATGTATGCTATGCATGTATATATACTCTCTAAAGCATATGTGTGTATATACATAACATGCACATGTGCATATACACATACATATACATATTAAGTATCACCTCCCGATAAAATACAGGAGAAACATATTGAGTAGTTGTGTAAAAATATATGGCATTATCTCACATCTGCAGTGTATTCTATTCCCTCTAGGTAAACTCTGTGCTCTAAAATAAAACATTCACCTTTGTTTTTATGAGTGTGTGCACCAATAACAAAAACATAAAACTAGAAGCCCATCACACTTGAAGATATTATTCTGCACAACTTAAATCCTCTGTGCCAACTTGCACAATTGTGACTTAGGAAATTTCCCAGTCATTTACTCAGAATTCTGGATTGTGTACTGAGATGTGGATGGGGCAGAGAATGGAGAGTTAAGGGCAGGGAATAGGAAGAGGAAATAGAAATGAAAGCAAGCAGCAGCCGCTTTCAAGTGCCAGTGTAGGTGCTATGAAAGAAACCATCAGATATGGGAGGAAGGAAAGAAGACAAGCAGCCATCAACTTCAGAATCAGATGAAGCTAAGTGAGTCTCAGTCCATCAGTTTATGAACCCCCTTGATCTTTGTACTGTGCCCACAATACTGCCTCACAATTTTACTATATTGTTTTTCTAGTAAGCAGATTTTCCTACTCTCAGCTAGGAATAGGCAATATCAAACGTTTCCCATTCTTGTCAAGCCCTCAACTCATCCTCTCCTCAACCTATTCTATAATTTGTAGACAAAATGAAAGCCATTAGAGGAGACCTTCCTCAAAACCCACAATCTTCCTGTAGCCATTCTGTTCTTCTATTGTGATGGAAGAGGTGTGTCTTCCCCTACTGAGGCCTGAGTTTCCCAAATAGGCTCTAGTTCCTGTCCCCTTCTGACTCCTCAATAATCTTCTCCAGAAATGTGGTGTGATCCTCTTTCATCCATTGATATTTACCATGGCTCTAAACAACACTGATAGTATATACACTGAGGAACTTTACTGCTGGGTGACAAAGTACATTAACTTTACTGGATATTGATCAGTCTTTTTCAAATAGCTTAAATCAATTATATCACTGACAATGGATAAGAGTTCCTTTGCTTCACATCCTTGCCAACACAATATTTTCAAACTGCTTTATGTTTTCCAATCTGATGGGAGTAAAAATAGATCTTATTTAATTTTTATTTTATTTTATTTCCCTAATTATTAATGGGATTGAGAATATTTTCATACATGTATTGTCCATTCATATCTCCTCCTCTATGAATTACTTGTACAAATATTTTGCCCAATTTTATATAAGATTTTTGTTTTCTTCTTTAGCATATTATTTTCCCAAAGATCAAAAGAGTTGAAAAGATGTCTTTTCAATGAATAAAATAGAATATATAATGTTAACCTGGACTTGACCACTGGATATTTTTGTTCTTTGAAAAGATAATAATGAAAAGACTAAAGTAAAGTTCATTGCTGGACTATAATAATACTTGGGAATCTCATTAAATTACAAGCTGAGCATTGAGAAGGCTTCTCTTTTGACAGTAATTGCACTAGAGGGGTTGCATTTATCATGGTGGACTTCTGGTCTGGAGAGAAGCATGATATAGCAATGGAGAATGCCTTGGATGTGTCCAGGGAAGGCACTCTGAAGGTCCTGAATCCAACCCTTACTTATTTTGACTTATCTCTCTGATTATAGAATGAGGCTGCTGTCCAGACACTATTGGCTCTTCCAAACAGATGTGTGCAGGTGGCCTGCAATCTCAAGTGCTCTTCTATAAATAAAGTTTATAGGGGATTAAGTGATCACTTGTCAGTCTTGAAAGGAGTAGATTGGACCCCTGAGTCTGGTTGCTGGAAGATCTGAGGGATGTCCCTGGCATCTCCTTGTTCATGGAAGCTCTCTATTCTAGATCTCTCTTTGTACCTCTAGAGATTTCTGAATTTTTTTTTTTTTTTTTACAAAATACACAGTCCATAAGCAATGTAATGTATTAGATTATATAGGACATAATAAAGTGTTCATGTCTTCCTCTCTCAACAGATAGAAAACAGATGTGTTTCTGAAGCAGCTCAGAAAGTGTTGGTGTAAGGAAGAAAAAACCATATTTTGCGGCCAAGAAAATGAAAGAACTATATTTCCAGACTAGGATCATGATGTGCATATGGGCTCACCTCCACACCTGGGTAAGGCTATTTGTCAACTTAAAAAGGGGAAAAAGTGAGTGGTCCATTTGAGTTTAAGTTATCTGTATATAATATTTGCAGTCACATTGAGATGAACATACAAATTAACGATAACAATTATGAAGCAAAAACTTCTTCAATAAATTGAAGTTTCATCTTAGTGAGTGCAGCTGAGATGACTGAGTCCTCTTCTGTGGATTTTATAGATCACATTACAGTGGGAAATTGTATTAATTTAAGTTTCAATCTCCTGGTGTGTAATATGGGACTGCTGATATTCTGTTTGAGCCCAAGTACTAATCTTAGAAATAAAGTAAGAAAAAGTACAATCTTATACTATCATTTTTGCAGTAAAAAATCACCAAGACCCAGTGTGTTTTTCTGCCTTCCCCATGGTTATACAGCCAATAAGTGAAGTCAGATTCAACCTAACCTTAAACCTGGTGTTATTTCTGTTATTATACTTACCTCTCCTCTTGGTACAGTGAAGTTTGATGATCCACTGAGGCAAGGGTATGAAAGTGTTTAAAACAAACTAATCCTGCAGTCAGTTATGTGACTTAGAGTATATATTCTTGAAGAGAGAGAGAAGGAGGGGTGGGGAGAGAAACAGAGGTATTCAGCCTCTGTCAATCAATTAAAAATAAATTGCACATCAAATCATTATGATGGGTGCCCTGGGTCCAGAGTAGGTGTTCTCAACTTCAGCACTTTTGACACTTTGAGTCAAAAAGTCTTTTTGTGGGGGTTCCCTGTGCATTGCAGAATGTTTAGCAACATCCCTAGTTTTTGCCCACTAGCTGTTAGTAGCAATCCACTGATACTCCAGTTATGACAATCAAGAATGTCTCCAGACATTGTAAAATGCTCCCTACCCCAACACTCAGTTGAGAACCACTAGTGCAGTGATATGGAATGTGACACTTGTTCTGTAAAGAGTGTGTGCAGGGTACGATAGAGGGGTATGTTTAGACTTGCGGTAATTTTCTACATGGGTATAGTGAATACAAAAGCTGGGAAAGTTAGTATTGAACACATCATGGAAGGCTTTACGTGGGGCACCAAAGAGCTTTGTTTGTGTCTTTAGATTTTTATTCCATAGGTATGAATAACAATTAATTAATTAGATTAATTGACCATAGGTGTGTGGGTTTATTTCTGGGCTCCCTATTCCATTCTACTGATCTATGAGCTTTGTAGTATAGTGTGAAGTCTTGGAGGGTTATATCCCCAGCTTTGTTCTTTTTTTTTTTTTTTTTTTTTTTTTTTTTTGCGGTATGCGGGCCTCTCACTGTTGTGGCCTCTCCCGTTGTGGAGCACAGGTTCCGGACGCGCAGGCTCAGTGGCCATGGCTCATGGGCCCACCTGCTCCACGGCATGTGGGATCCTCCTGGACCGGGGCATGAACCCGTGTCCCCTGCATCGGCAGGCGGACTCTCAACCACTGCATCACCAGGGAAGCCCTAGCTTTGTTCTTTTTCCTCGGGATTGCTTTGGAAGTTCTGGGTCTTTTGTGGTTCCATATAAAATTGAAGATTATTTTGTTCTAGTTCTGTGAAAAATGTCATGAGTGTTTTGACAGGGATTACATTAAATCTGTAGATTGCTTTGGGTAATAAAGACAGTTTAACAATGTTAATTCTTCCAATACAGTAACATGGGATGTCTTCATTTCTTTGTATCCTCTTCAAATTCCTTTATCAATATTTTATAGTTTTCAGAGTTTAGGTCTTTCACCTTCTTCGTTAAGTTTATTCCTAGTTAGTTTATTTTTTTGGATATGATTGTAAATAGGATTGTTTCCTTAATTTATCTTTCTGCTAGTTCATTATTAGTGTAATGAAAAGCAACAGATTTCTGTATGTTAATCTTGTATCTTGCAACTTTACTGAATTCACTTATTTGTTCTAGTAGTTTTTTTTTGTGGAGACCTTTGGGTTTTCTACATATAGTATCATGTCATCTGCAAATAGTGACAATTTTACTTCTCCTCGTCTAATTTGGAGGCCTTTTCTTTCTTTTTCCTGTCTGATTGCTGTGGCTAAAACTTGCAGTACCATGTTATGCAGAACTGGGAAGAGTGGAAATCCTTGTCTTGTTCCTGACTTTAGAGGAAACGCTTTCAGCTTTTCACTGTTGAGAATGGTGGTAGCTGTGGGTTTGTCATAAATGTCCTTAATTATGTTGAGCTATGTCCCCTCTATATGAACTTTGATGAGAGCTTTTATAATGAAGAGATATTGAATTTTGTCAAATGCTTTTTCTGTGTCTATTGAAAGGATCGTGTGATTTTTATTCTTCTTTTTGTTAATGTGGTGTATCACATTTATTGATTTGCATACACCAAACCATCCTTCCATTACGGCAATAAATCCCACCTGTTCAAGTTGTGTGACCCTTTTCATATATTGTTGAAATCAGTTTGTTAATATTTTGTTCAGGATTTTTGCATCTATATTCATCAGCAATCTTGGCCTGTAATTTTTTTTTATAGTGTCTTTTTCTCATGTTGGTAATGGTGGCCCTGTAAATTTAGGAGTATCCCCTCCTCTTCAGTTTTCTGGAATATTTTGAGAAGGCTAAGTAACAGCTCTTTATGTTTGATGGAATTTTCCTGTGAAACCCACCATTCCTGCATTTTTTTTTTTCTGGGAGGATATATATATATTTTTTTCTACTAATTCAATTTCATTACTAGTGATTGGACTGTTCTGATTGTACATTTCTTCCTGATGCATTCTTAGAAGATTGTGTGGTTCAAATCCATTTCTTCCAGGTTGTCCCTTTTGTTGGCATATAACTGTTTTATTCTCATAATTTTTTGTATCTCTAAATATTGGTTGTTATTTCTCTTCTTTATTTCTTATTTTGTTTATTTGGAACCTCTCTCTTTTTTTTCTTAATAAGTTTGGTTGAAGACATCAATTTTATTTATCTTTTCAAAAAGCCAGCTCTTGGTTTTGGTGATATTTATATATGATTTTTGGTCTTTATTTGATTTATTTCCTCTCCGATTTTTATTATTTTCTTCCTTATGTTGAATTTGGTCTTTGTTTGTTCTTTTCCTAATTGCTTATTGCTTGAAGTAGGTCTGTATCTCTATAAACTTCCCTCTTAGAAATGCTTTTACAGCATCCAAAATATTTTGAAAAGTTGTGTTTTATTTTCATTTGTCTCATGGTATTTTCTGATTTTCTCTTTGATTTCTTCATTGATCCATTGGTTTTTCAGTAGCATGTTGTTTACTCTCAACGTTTTTGTGTTTTCCCACTTTTCTTCATGTAACTAATTTTTAGTTTCATACTGTTTTTGGTCAGAAAAAAAAAGCTTGATATAATTTCTTTTCTGTTAAATTAGTTGAGGATTGTTTTGTTACTTAGTGTGTAATCAATCCCAGAGAACATTCTATGTGCACTTTAAAACAATATGTAGTCTGCTTTATTTGTATAGAATGTCATGTAGATATCTAGTAAATACAACTGGTCTAATGTGTCATTTAAGACCACTATTTCCTTATTGATTATCTGTCTGCATGTTCTGTCTTTTACTATAGGAGGGTGTTAAAGTCCCCTAATATTATTGTGTTATTGGTAATTTCTCCCTTTATGTATTTTAATATTTGCTTTATATACTTATTTTCTCATCTATTAGTTGTATATATGTTAATGAATATTATATCTTCTTGTATTGATCCCTTTATCATTATATAATGGCCTTCTTTGTCTTTTGTTGTATAGTCTGTTTTAAAGTCTACTCCATCTGAATATTGCCAACACTACTTTCTTGCTGTTTCCATTTGCATGAAATATATTTTTCCATATTTTTACTTTCAGACTGTATATGTCTTTAGATCTGAAGTGAATGTCTTGTAAGCAGCACATATATGAATCATGTTCTTTTATTCAATCAGCCACTATGTGTCTTTTGAATGGAGCATTTAATCCAGTGATATTTAAAGTGACTATTAATGGTTATGAACTTGTTGTCCATTGTTACTTGTTTTCTGGTTGTATTTGTGGTTCTTCTCTGTTCCTTTCTTCTTCTTTTAGTCTTTTCAACTGTGGTTTGATGGTTTTCTTTAGTAGTATGCTTGTGTTCCCTTTTTTTCCTAGTTTTTGTGTATCTATTGTAGGTCGTTGATTTGAGTTTACCAGACAGTCATTTAAGTTTGAATACATTTTAAAGAATCTACATATTTTACCCCCTCACATACATTTTGTGTTTTTTGATGTCATGTTTTGCATCTTCATATTTACCCCTTAATTGTTTATTGTAGTTATAATTTATTTTTACAATTTTGTCTTTTAATCTTTATACTAGGTTATTTAAATGGTCGATCCACAGCTTTTACTATATATTTGCCTTTACTAGTTAGATTTTCCTTTTTATAAATTCTTACTTCTTGTTGTATTATTTATTTTTCCACTTAGAGAAGACCCTTTAATACTTCATTTAATGGCCAGTCAGTATTGATGAAGTCTTTTAGATTTTACTTGTCTGAGATCTTTATCTTTCTTTAAATTCTGATGACAAATTGCTGAGTAGGGTATCCTACATTGTAGGTTTTTCTCTTTCAGCACATTAAATATATCATGCCACTCCCTTCTGGTCTGCAAAGTTTCTGCAGAAAAATCAGCTGATAGTCTTATGGGGGTTCCCTTGTGTGTGACTCTGTTTTTCTCTTGCAGCATTTGAATACTCTCTTTGTCTTTAATTTTGTTATTTTAATTATATGTCTTGGTGTGGTTCTTTTCTGGCTTAATCTTCTTTGGAATCTCTTTGATTCTTGTACCTGTATTTCTGTTTCCTTCCTCAGGTTCTGGAAGTTTTCAGCAGTAATTTCATCAAATATATTTTTGAACATTTGCTCTCTCTCTTCTTCTGGAACCCCTATAATTTGAATGTTAATATAGTAGATGTTGTCTCAGAGGTCCTCTAAACTATCCTCATTTAAAAAAATTTTCTTTACTTTCACTTTCCTGATGTGGTGATTTCATTATTCTATATTCCAAACCACTTATGCATTCTTCTGCATCACCTAGTCAATTGTTATTAATTTCTAGTGTACATTTCATTTCTGTTATTTCATTCTTCAGTACTGACTGGTTCTTTTTAGTTTTCAATTTCTAGTTAAAATTCTCAGTGAAACTGCAATCCTTCAGCCTGTGCAACAAAAAGCACATTCACAGAAAGATAGACAAGATGAAAAGACAGAGGGCTATGCACCAGATGAAGGAACAAGATAAAACCCCAGAAAAACACCTATATGAAGTGGAGATAGGCAACCTTCCAGAAAAAGAATTCAGAATAGTGATAGTGAAGATGATCCAGGACCTCAGAAAAAGAATGGAGGCAAAGATCGAGAAGCTGCAAGAAATGTTTAACAAAGACCTAGAAGAACTAAAGAACAAAGAAACAGAGACGAACAATACAATAACTGAAATGAAAAATACACTAGAAGGAATCAATAGCAGAATAACTGAGGCAGAAGAATGGATAAGTGACCTGGAAGACAGAATGGTAGAATTAACTGCTGCATAACAGAATAAGGAAGAAAGAATGAAAAGAAATGAAGACAGCCTAAGAGACCTATGGGAAAACATTGAAAGCAACAACATTCACATTATAGGGATCCCAGAAAGAGAAGAGAGAGAGAGAAAGGACCCAAGAAAATATTTGAAGAGATTATAGTCAGAAACTTCCCTAACATGGGAAGGGAAATAGCCACCAAAGTCCAGGAAGTGCAGAGTCCCATACAGGATAAACCCAAGGAGAAACACACTGAGACACATAGTAATCAAAGGGAAAAATGACAAAAAAACATACAAGGGAACCTCTATAAGGTTAACAGTTGATTTATCAGAAGAAACTCTACAAGCCAGAAGGGAGTGGCATGACATATTTAAAGTGATGAAAGGAAAGAACTTACAACCAAGATTACTCTACCCAGCAAGGATCTCATTCAGATTCGTTGGAGACATCAAAAGTTTTACAGCCAAGCAAAAGCTAAGAGAATTCAGCACCACCAATCCAGCTCTACAACAAATGCTAAAGGAACTTCTCTAAGTGGGACAAACAAGAGAAGAAAAGGACCTACAAAAACAAACCCAAAACAATTAAGAAAATGGTAATAGGAACATACATAATTACCTTAAACGTGAATGGATTAAATGCTCCAACCAAAAGACACAGGCCTGCTGACTGGATACAAAAACAAGACCCATATATATGCTGTCTACAAGAGACCCACTTCAGACCTAGGGACACATACAGATTGAAAGTGAGGGGATGGAACAAGATATTCCATGCAAATGGAAATCAAAAGAAAGCTGGAGTAGCAATACTCATATCAGATAAAATAGACTTTAAAATACAGAATGTTACAAGAGACAAGGAAGGACATTACATAATGATCAAGGGATCAATCCAAGAAGAAGATATAACAATTATAAATATATATGCACCCAACATAGGAGCACCTCAATACATAAGGCAACTGCCAACAGCTATAAAAGAGGAAAAAGACAATAACACAATAATAGCGGGGGACTTTCACACCTCACTTACACCAATAGACAGATCATCCAAACAGAAAATTCATAAGGAAACAGAAGCTTTAAATGACACAATAGACCCGATAGATTTAATTGATATTTATAGTACATTACATCCAAAAACAGCAGATTACACTTTCTTCTCAAGTGCACACAGAGCATTCTCCAGGATAGATCACATCTTGGGTCATAAATCTAGTCTCAGTAAATTTAAGAAAACCGAAATCATAACAAGAATGTTTTCTGAACACAACACGAGGAGATTAGAAATCAATTACAGGGAAAAAAACGTAAAAAACACAAACACATGGAGGCTAAAAAATATGTTACTAAATAACCAAGAGATCACTGAAGAAGTCAAAGAGAAAATCAAAAAATACCTAGAGACAAATGACAATGAAAACACGATGATCCAAAACCTATGGGATGCAGCAAAAACAGTTCTAAGAGGGAAGTTTATAGCTATACAAGCCTACCTCAAGAAACAAGAAAAATCTCAAATAAACAATTAACTTTACACCTAAAGGAACTAGAGAAAGAAGAACAAACAAAACCCAAAGTTAGCAGAAGGAAAGAAATCATAAAGATTAGAGCAGAAATGAATGAAATAGAAACAAAGAAAAAAAAAAAACAAAGATCAATAAAACTAAAAACTGCTTCTTTGAGAAGATTAACATAACTGATAAACCACTAGCCAAACTCATTGAGAAAAAAAGGGAGATGACTCAACTCAATAGAATTAGAAATGAAAAATGAGAAGTTACAACAGACACCGCAGAAATACAAAGCATCCCAAGAGACTATTACAAACAACTGTATGTCAATAACATGGACAATCTGGAAGAAATGGACAAATTTTTAGAAAGGTATAACCTTCCAAGACTGAAACAGAAAGAAACAGAAAATATGCACAGACCAATCACAAGTAATAAAATTGAAACTGTAATTAAAAATCTTCCAACAAATAAAAGTCCAGGACTGGATGGCTTCACAGGTGAATTCTATCAAACATTAGAGAAGAGCTAACACCCATCTTTTTCAAACTCTTCCAAAAAATTTCAGAGGAAGGAACACTCCCAAACTCATTCTATGAGGCCACCATTACCCTGTTACCAAAACCAAACAAAGATACTACAAAAAAAGAAAATTACAGACCAATATCACTGATGAATATAGATGCAAAAATCCTAAACAAAATACTAGCAAACAGAATCCAACAACACATTAAAAGGATCATGCACCATGATAAAGTGGGATTTACCCCAGGGATGCAAGGATTCTTCAATATATGCAAAGTGATCAATGTGATATACCATATTAACAAACTGAAGAATAAAAACCATATGATTATCTCAATAGATGTAGAAAAAGCTTCTGACAAAATTCAACACCCATTTATGATAAAAACTCTCCAGAAAGTGGGCATAGAGGGAAGCTACTTCCACATAATAAAAGCCATATATGACAAACCCACAGCAAACATCATTCTCAATGGTTAAAAACTGAAAGCATTTCCTCTTAGATCAGGAGCAAGACAAGGATGTCCACTCTCACCACTATTATTCAACATAGTTTGGGAAGTACCAGCCATGGCAGTCAAAGAAAAAGAAATAAAAGGAATACAAATTGGAAAAGGAGAAGTAAAATTGTCACTGTTTGAAGATGACATGATACTATATAGAGAGAATCCTAAAGCTGCCACCAGAAAACTACTAGAGCTAATCAATGAATATGGTAAAGTTTAAGGATACAAAATCACTTGCACAGAAATCTCTTGCATTCCTATACACTAATGATGAAAAATATGAAAGAGAAGTTAGGGAAACACTCCCATTTACCATTGCAACAAAAATAATAAAATACCTAGTAATAAACCTACCTAGGGTGAAGAAAGACCTGTATGCATTAAAGTATAAGACACTGATGAAAGAAATTAAAGATGATACCAACAGGTGGAGAGATATACCATGTTCTTGGATTGGAAGAATCAATATTGTGAATATGACTATACTACCCAAAGCAATCTACAGATTCAATGCAATCCCTATCAAATTACCAATGGCATTTATTATAGAACTAGAACAAAAAATCTTAAAATTTGTATGGAGACACAAAAGACCACAAATAGCCAAAGCATTCTGGAAGGAAAAAAAATGGAGCTGGAGGAATCAGATTCCCTGACTTCAGACTATACTACAAAGCTACAGTAATCACGACAATATGGTACTGGCACAAAACAGAAATATAGATCAATGGAACAGGATAGAAAGCCCAGAGATAAACCCATGCACATATGTTCAACTAATCTATGACAAAGGAGGCAAGGATATACAATGGAGGAAAGACAGTCTCTTCAGTAAGTGGTGCTGGGAAAACTGGATAGCTACATGTAAAAGAATGAAATTAGAACACTCCCTAATACCATACCCAAAAATAAACTCAAAATGGATTAGAGACCTAAATGTAAGACAGGACACTCTAAAACTCTTAGAGGAAAACATAGGAAGAACACTCTTTGACATAAATCACAGCAAGATATTTTTTGATCCACCTCCTAGATTAATGGAAATAAAACCTAAAATAAACAAATGGGACCTAATGAACCTTAAAAGCTTTTGCACAGCAAAGGAAACTGTAAACAAGATGAAAAGACAACCATCAGAATAAGAGAAAATATTTGCAAATGAATCAAAGGGCAAGGATTAATCTCTAAAATATATGAACAGCTCATGCAGCTCAACATTAAAAAAACAAACATCCCAATCCAAAAATGGGCAGAAGACCTAAATAGACATTTCTCCAAAGAAGACATACAGATGGCCAAGAAACACATGAAAAGCTGCTCAACGCCACTAATTATTAGAGAAATGCAAATCAAAACTACAATGAGGTATCACCTCATACAGTTAGAATGGGCAGCATCAGAAAATCTACAAACAACAAATGCTGAAGAGGATGTGGAGAAAAGGGAACCCTCTTGCACTGTTGGTGCAAATATAAATTGATACAGCCACTATGGAGAACAGTATGGAGGTTCCTTAAAAAACTAAAAATAGAATTACCGTATGACCTAGCAATCTCACTACTGGGCATATACCTAGAGAAAAATCATAATTCAAAAAGACACATGCACTGTAATGTTCATTGCAGCACTATTTACAATAGTCAGGTCATGGAAGCAACTTAAATGCCCATTGACAGATGAATGGATAAAGAATACATGGTACACATATGCAGTGGAATATTAGCCATAAAAAGGGCCGAAATTGGGTCATTTGTACAGACATGGATGAATCTAGAGACTGTCATACAGAGTGAAGTAAGTCAGAAAGAGAAAAACAAATATCATATATTGATGCATATATGTGGAACCTAGAAAATGGTACAGATGAACTGGTTTGCAGGGCAGAAATAGAGACACGGATGTAGAGAACAAATGTATGGACATCAAGGGGGAAAGTGGCAGGGTGGTGGTGGTGGTGGGATGAATTGGGAGATTGGGATTGACATATATTCACTAATATGTATAAAATAGATAACTAATAAGAACCTGCTGTATAAAAAATAAAATTAAAATATTAAAAAATAAAGTCTCACTGTGCTCATATATTCTTATCCCAAGTTCAGTTAGCATTCTTACTGTTTTTAATTAATTAATTAATTAATTAATTTTTGGCTGTGTTGGGTCTTTGTTGCTCCACACAGGCTTTCTTTAGTTGTGACAGTCAGGGGCTACTTTTCATTATTGTGTGCAGGCTTCTCATTGTGGTGGTTTCTCTTGTTGTGGAGCATGGGCTCTAGGTGTGTGGGCTTCAGTAGATGTGGCATGTGAGCTTCAGTAGTTGTGGCTAGTGGGCTCTAGAGCTCAGGCTCAGTAGTTTTTTTGCACAGGCTTTGTTGCTCTGCGACATGTGGGATCTTCCCAGACCAGGGCTCAGACCCGTGTCCCCTGCTTTGGCAGGTGGATTCTTAACCACTGTGCCACCAGGGAAGCCCAGCATTCTTAGTACTAATGCTTTGAATTCTTTACCTGGTAACTTATTTATCTCTGCTCCATTAGTTGTTTTTCTTTTTTTTCTTGTTCTTTTGTTTGAAAGAAATTCCTCTTTCTTCTCATTCTGTTTAACTTTCTCTGACTCTATGAAATTTGATTAAACAGATACCCTTGAAGGGTTGAATTAGATAAAACATCTTGAATTAGATTATTATTATTATTATCTTGAATTAGATAAAACAACCCTTGAAGGGCTGTCCTTGTGTAGGAGTGTCCCTATACAGTCTACATGTTTCTAGTGGCTTTGGTTGGAGACCTGCATCTGACATCACACAGATCACATCTTTCACCAGGGTGTGCTAGCGGCTATCACCTTTGTGGGAGGTGGGGCTGGAGATGGAGAGGCTAGAGCCAGAGCCAAGTGTGAGCTTGGGTTTTTCCTATGCTCAGTGGTCATCACTGCTCTATTTGGGGTGTGTTCAGGTCCCAAGCTGCTGGAGCAGAAGTCCTGAGGTGTGTCTTCAAGCTGGTTGCATTCCCTCTAAGTCTGTGTTCTCTATCTTCTCGATAATGGCATATAAGCCCCAAAGGGGATCAGTGCTGGAGAAAGTGGGATCACAGTAGGCACCTTGTGTGGGCTGGGGAACACAGTGGCATGGTCCTGGGAAACCAGTCAGAGTTTCAGACAGCTCCTGATCTGTCATCTCTGTGAGTGTCAGCAGTGGCCACCCTTGCCCCATTAAGTTGTAGTGACAGGTCTGAACAGGCTCTGTCCTCCCCAAGTGTGCATTCTCCTCCTCAGCAACAGCAGCCCTCACCCTTGTAGGGAGCTCTGCCAGAGCTAGAGTGGCAGGGATGCACACTGGTATGTTCATGGGAAACTGGCCAGAGCCCCAGGCAGTTTCATCTGCTTCCTCTACCTTGTTCCCAGGAGTAAGGGAGCCTGTGGGTGCCCTCTTCATGAGCAGAGTGTAGGTTTCTTACAGCCCTTGTATAAATCCCACCAGTTTTCAAACCAATTAAGGGACTCATTCATATTCCTGGTGTCAGACCCCAAGATTGAGGTGCCCAATGTGTGGCTTGAACCTATCACTCCCCAGGGAGGATCTCCAAGCCCGTGATATCCCCTTTCTCTTCTGTGTCCCCTCCTAGGGGTTGGGCCCCAAACTGATTGCTTCTCCTCCCTTCCTACCAATTGGGGTGGATCTTTCATTACAGCCTTGGTTGTAGAAGAGCTTTTCTGCCAGTCTCCAGTTTGTTTTCAGTGAGAATTGCTGTACATGTACATATATTTTTGATGTGTTCATTGGGGGTGGTGAGCTCCACGTTTTCCTACTCTGCCATCTTGATTTCCTCCCTTCACTACCTCCTTTTAATAGACAAGAAACTGAGGCCTGGGAAGCAGGAAAGACCTGCCCCCAAATCAGCCCCTTCTGAGCCCAGTTTTGTTGAGTTGCAATGTGAGATGCACTCTTACCAGAGGAAGCCCCCTCTTGGATAATTTACCATTTTGCCGAACACTGAAGACGCAGTTGGACCACAACTCAAGTTGCTTTATGTAACAGGATTCTGTTTTGTTTGCCTGAGTTGGCAAAGTTTCTCTGTGAGAACTGGGAAATCTCTGCAGCTTCAGCAGGAGGCCTGCTGTCAGAGAGAGGGTGGTAGGCAGGAGTCACTGGCTGTCAGCCTGTGAGAATGCCTTCAGGTGGCCACCACATCCTAAACACAGCCCAGGGAGAGCTGACATCTCCTGGAAGGGCTGCCAAAATATTCCCACACAAATATGGAAGCTTGAGCCTTTATTAAGTAGCTTACATTTTCTGCTTCAGCAAATTCAGCCCACTGCTGTGAAGATACACACCATGCCTTGAAAGTGATGCAAAAAGTTCAGCCAAGGAAGAGAATGTTTTGGGGAATCTTCATTCTAGTGGAGAAGTCACCTATCCTGCTACCATTATCTCAACTGGGGAACAAAACTGGGAAAAACAGGTAGTTGTGAGTCACTCTCTCTCTTTCTTCCTCTCTCTCTCTCTCTGTATTTGTGAATCCACATTTAACACATAATACTATTTTTAAAAAGATATTAATTTCCTTGATTTAGGAAGGAAAATCTAAGTAGAATTAGCTTGTCAACATGAAAGCATTACTGGTTATAATTTATTTCAGAATGTTGGAAGTATTTGGCGTAAGGAGGCACACTTGGCCAATAATTTGCAATATTTTGTACCCTGTTAATGACCTTTTACATATGGACTTGAGCAGAGTCCATGAGTACAATATATTTCCAGAGTCCCAGTGGGTCAGGCCTAATTGATATCATTAGCGTCCCAGTCCTTTCGCACATGGCCTTGGAGATGTCTCTGTTACTAAGAAAGCTGCTTTTGATTTATTTTGCTTTTCTTCTTCATTCTTTTCCTCTTTCTTTCTTCCTTTCTCAAGTTCTGCTCAAAGGGCAAACTTGTGAAGGTTAAAAACCCACAATCCAACTGCAGGGTTGGAACATTCTATCTTGCAAATCTGTTTCTAAAGTCGGGACATCTAACGAGATGCCCTTGGCATGTCTAACGGGTAGTGAGCCTTTTTTATTTTTTTAAAGGGGGCATTCTATGTGTAAGACACACTAAAACATTTCAGTCATTTCTCAGATGTTTCTTGTTCCTGTTGGAAGAAAAGTATCTTCTGGCTCAAGCTGCAGCAAAAAACTTGAGGTCTCTAAATGATCTTATAAAACTTTTCTCTGTTCAGGTTCAAGTTCTGTGTCCCCTTGACTCTGATATACGTTTTCATCCTCAGTCTTAAACTCACAATGGAACTTTTATAGTGATTGGTGAAGGTTTTAGGTTTGACTTATTTTTATTTAAGCTAAAACAATCCAATAAATATGTTCAAATTGATTGTGGTAATTAAGCTTATGTGTTTTAGATTATTCTCAAATTTCTCCATCTGTCAAGAAGAGGGATTCTGAAAGCCATGAGCCAGAGATCATGAATTTCAGTGGATTCTGGCAGTAACCAATGTTCAAGCATGCCATCTAATAGATTCAATTATTTAGCATTTTATTTCTAACAATTGGATTGCATTAAAATATTAAATGCATCATTTTTTATGTTTAATTAAAATGGAGATGTGAAAAATATACCATTCATTGGAATTTTATCCTTGAGATTTTTTTTGGTACTTCTTATATTTTTAGAGTACAGGATAGATTACAGAACACTTTCACAAGCTCTTACTTAATTGATGCTCAAAACCATGTAAGGTATGCAGAGAATTCCTGTGTTATATATATGGAGACTGATAATTAAAGAAGCAAAATTTCAGTAGTTAGCCTCAGTCCACACAGCTGAGAAAGAACGGAGACTAGTGCTCATTCCCAGTCATTTCTAGTTCAGGGCTATGTCTACTACCAATAGCAGTCTGTTTTTGGAGGTATGCCAAACTCATAATGTAGCTTGAAAAGCTGAGCAGAGTCTGTACAGGTCAGCTTCCCATGCCCAGGCTTTGTTTATATCACTTCATGTTCTGCTGAATCAAACTTACCATGACAATTTTTATTTGTTTGTTTGTGTGTTTCTTTTTTTCTGGGTCTTCTCTGACATTCTTCTCTCTGCCGGAAATATTCTTCTTAGTATATTACTATATATGCTATGGGGGAAAATAAAGTTACATTCCCCAGTTAGCAAACAGTGTTCTTTATTGCAGGATTTCTCAAGGTCTTTAATAAGCTAATAAATGTTGTCAATCTCCCAGAAGCAGACAGACTATGAAGAGTTTGCCTAACAATCTTGGGAGGTAAGTGATTTGCCCAAGATCGTGCAGCCTAATTAGTGATTCCACCAAGTCAGCCTCTGGGTTCTCAGCCCAGGGTCCATGTCATCATGTCATACTGACTCCATGATTTCTCTAGCAGTCATTTGTCTGTTCACTTTGGTCAGAATATTGTTTGAAAGTAAGGCAATGATAGAAAGAAGATGGCATTGAGAAGGAATTGAGATGGTATAAAGAGAATCTCTTCCCAGCTTCCATACTGACTGGTAATTGAAAGTGAGAGCCTTCTGAAGCAGTGAGGGCTTAAGAACATATCTTTGTCTTGATAGCAAGTTCTTCAGATGCAGGGAATTGTTTTAAGTGTTCTCCAAATCAGTAGCAATGACCAGATCTAATTTTTCACTAATAGATTGTTCCACATAAAATATTATTATCTACAAGATTAAAATTGAAATAGACAAGCATACACCAATATCCTGCTCTCTCCTCTCTTATAGGGAACAGTTTTCTTTTACAAAACATACTTTAGAGAACATTAGTACCTCCTAAGTCTTATAAATTGGAAGAGTCTGACCGTTTGTACATTTCAGGAAGAGAAAATAAATGAGAAAAAAATCTGACACAGCAAGAGATCACAGGGAACAGAAACTTTATCTTCAAACTCATATCACTGATACTTCTGGATTCCTTGGCTGCAGACTCTAGTCCATTCTACACCTTTATGCATATTAGAAAAAGATACATCCCTTGGGCAGAAACAACCCCATAGCTAAGGCATCTCTTCTTCCAGGAGAACCCAGCCCGCTTCAGGGCTCAGAGCTTGGTGAGCTGAACTCAGGCTGGATTCTAGCCCCCACCTCCCCCTTAGCTGGGTGTCCTAGTGCAGAGAACTCCCTGAACAGCTGCACAGGGAGCACTGTCTATAAGGACCCACTCCTCCTCTTCTTTCTCCCGCTTCCTTCAAAATCTGATGTGTCATGCTCGGGCAGGGAACATAGCATTATTAGGGACCATTACCACCTAATACATTTTTATGGGCAACGAGTATTCTATAGACTTCCCCCTTGGGTGCAGATCACATAACTATAAATTTCCCCAGGAGCTTTCAATTTCTTTTTATGATGATACATACCCTCTCTACCCCATCGATCCCGTTCTCTGGAATTCTCTTTCTTATTCATCAGGTTTCCCTCTGTCCTAGCTCTCTTTTGGCATATGCACTCTGACCCCCACAATCCTACACATGTGTAAGGTACAAAGAACTCCTCGGCCATGATCAACAATAAATAAATCCCAGAGGAAGCATTGAATTACCACAGTTTTATTTCCACCATCATTCTCCCCTGCCTTTGTCCTTTTTCTCAAAGTGTAAAGAACCTTAATGTTGTTGGGAAAACAGATGAGTGGGTTCAGTTAGCAGAGATATAATACTCACACTGTTTCTTTGGGAGATCTGAGGGCTAAAGTGCACAGGAGCTTCTCTTTTAGGTCAGGGAAGGGCACCTGAGCTATTTGCTTTAGAAGATATTGCTGAGAATTAATCAAAATGAAACACAGGTTTGCATTTTCTTGGGGAGAGGTTAGAGCCAGAAGTGAGGTCGACCTGAGACTGAATCTTGGTTTAGTTGCAAACTGCATGGGAGTGGGCCAGACGCTTCATCCCGCAGCTCAGTTTCCTAATCTGCAAAATGGGATCTAAAGCGCCCACCGCTGGACTTGTGGGAAGAAATGGACACAGTGTCTCTTGGGATTCCTGACCCTGCTCTGTCCTGTCTCTAGCTTCTCTCTGGCATTTCTTCCTTTTTGACCTTCCCTCTTGCCAATGGCATCTCTCTTCTTTGCTTCTCCTCTATTCTCTTCTCTTCCTCTTCTCCCACCTTCCCAAAAGAAAGTGGCATTTTTTTCCACCTTATTCTTTAGAGGATTTTATTTTGCAGGATGATGTCACAGCTTTTCCCCTCCTGTGAATAGAACCATTTTGATCAAGACAAAACTACCATAGGAGCCCAGAAAAGGTCACCTGGATATGCCTTGTATACAACAAGCCCCACAAAGAGACAGCCCATCATGAAGAACTTTTGAATTGAAAAGAATGTTTCTATTCACCAGGACATCTTTCCATCTTAACAAGGGGGAAATTAAAAGACTCACACCTGAACTTAAGGAGCATCACACTTTACATATCATGCTTCATTGTAACCCTAGAACAGTAAACCACTCCTGGAAAAAGGCTTTTATGGCCATTGCAAGAGAAATACCCTGCAACTGATTAAGGACCTGACCCAGCTGTAAAGCAAGGGATGAGTATTTTGGGTGCTTTCTCCCCTGGGGTTATTGTCCCTGAGTCGGTGAGAAGCCACTTATGTTTAATAGCTTTATATTGATTAAAAGAAAATAACATTCTACCCCATCCACCCCCATCTCCAACCAAAACCCCTTTGGGGCCAACTCAAACCTTGCAAGTGAACAAATTCAGTATTATTTCACAGCATTAAAAAAATTTCCTTTTCTCCCAATTAAAAATATATATACCCCAGATTGAGTGTCTGAACATTATTACGTAGATCTGTTAGAGAAATGAGACGTGCCAGCATTGAGTTGGAAGGGAATATAATTTATCATTCCTGTTTCTACCTCTGTCCTAGTTTTTTTTTCTCTTTCTGCCCTGGACTCTTCTTTCTTCTTGGCCTCACCAGATACGCTGAATTGTGGTAAGCATGTCTGACAAAGCCTCAGCAAAACACAATTGCCTTTCCAAGAACCAACATCTTCCTATGAATTTATATGTCAATTCAGTTAACTTGTTAAATCCAAGCTGCTTTATTCAAAAGCTGTTTATTCAAACATTTTTATGAAGCAAACACCCAAACCACCCACCGTCAGATGCTCACATCTATGCACACTTAGACACCTCAATAGCAGCCCACGTTAACCTGACAGTAGGCATGGCTGCTATATTTTACTAGTCTTCAATACATTAAACATGCTCTACACAAAGAAATATGACTGTAAGAATTATAATAATTAGCACCTATTAAAGGAGGGGAAAAACACATCGCTACCTTGTAACAACATACTGAAATCAGTATGCCCAATTTTTCAAGACTCAGTGCTGAAAGGAAAAATCCCACTCTAAGTTAACATGATATGGCTCTCATGGTGACTCTTGCCAGCACTATGATATCAACAAATGGCTTTTAGTTCTTCTATAACAGGGAGACAATCTTCTTTGGGATTCCTGGAAGGAGGTGAGCTAGAAAGTAGACTGTCCCGGATTCTAATAATTTAATTCCTAGGTTTTGAGGTTTACACTTCCTTTTCTAGTTTAATTTGGTTGTTTGATTTTGTTTTTGAATGCAGAGTAAAATGCACTTATCTGTCAGGATTAAGCCATGTTCTTTCTCTTTCTGCATAGATGTTCCTTTCAGTCCATCCCTGAAGACTATGCAAACTTTAATTCTCTGATATGTCTACTATGATGTAAGTATCCTACTCTTATTTTTCACTTAAAGGAAACAGCATTCAGAGTGGCTGACATTTCCAAATGCAGAGAATGATTTAATGGAGAGGCCAGTCTTATTCCTTAGCCTCTCCCCCAATTCTCCCTTTGGGTTCACAATGTGGTTTTATAAAAACAAAAATGTATTAAAATAATATACTTTTAGCAGTCAGTGAACCCAATCATGGAGTCCTAACTGCACAATTTAAGTTGACAGCAATGGGATTTCTTTATACACAAGAGTCAACGAAAATTATGAAATCGGGCCCTGGGTAAATTCAGGGCATTAACATTCAGAAACACTTTGACATTTGCAACAGAAATGGTCCAAGCACTCCGTTAAGGACACCTCTTAGCTCATCATGTAAATTCACCTCTCTTTTCTCTTGATTTCAAAATAAGGAGCTCAATGTCTTTGCTTCATCTTACAGGGCTGATTAGCTGGCTAATGGACCACCTTTCCATGGTTTCAGTTTTCTCATATTTCATTAAATACACAAGACTTCTGTATTGCCAGTTGCTCTCCAGAGAACACCTGTTTTGTACACAAAAGTATTTACATCTCTTCTCTGTTTTCCAGAAATGGCATAATTGTTTTAGTCCTCTAGTCACTGATAAATGTCTAGTCCATTAAAATAGGCCCTGAAATTGGCCTCCATTCCCCCCAGATTCTCAGCTAAGTGTCAAGCGTCAGTGGGATACTGTGTCCCTGAAGCCACAGGTATCCCTGGCCCCCAGTGATTGCCCACTCTGCCTTGCCAAAGCAAGGGACATCCTTTTGCCATCCAAATGGAAACCTTCATCTGGAGCCTTCTCACCATCTCTTCAGAGCTTCCCCATCCCCTGAAGTCATCCATATTTCATGGAATGTGTGTTTGAAGCAGTCGATTGGGGAGATAAGAGTGGTTTTCTTTCTCTTTTACAATCCTCTATGGTAATTGAGTTCATGATTATGATTTCACACACAGGGATCTGGAATCTTCTGAGAAGTTGTCAGAAAACCCATATAAATGAAAATGTCAAGACCAACCAAAAACCAGTGTGTGTGTGTGTGTGTGTGTGTGTGTGTGTGTGTGTGTGTGTGTGACCTACTTATCAGCAGCCATTTCTGGGCACATATGATTTTGGCCAGTTGTATTGGTAAGCATCACATGGAGATGTGTGAATCATGGCCCTGACTTCCAGGACTTTAGAATTAGGTTGTAGTTAGGAATCCTACCTACGACGGGTTATTTTCCTGGTTGCAAGGCAATGCGTAATATATCACCCAAATTTAGGAAAACTTAATTTTGTCACAGATGAAATGAATGTATGGCTATTTCTTGGGAAATGACTCATTGCCCTCTCAAGGCAAATAGCAATAAGGCCAAAGTTAGGGAAAAAAAAAATGGAGTAAATAAAACTCCAGTCTTAAAGGCATTGAATAGTAGAAAGATTACTGAATTAGGTACCTGAGTTAGAAATTCTAATTTGTTCTTGACGCTGAAGAGATGCATTATTCAATGAGTAACAGAAGAAATGTTTCTCTGTCTTTCTCTCTCTCTATATATATGTATATATAAAATATATAAATTATAAATATTATATAAAATTATATATTATCTAAATAATTATATAAAATATATAGTTATTACCTGTTATCATAGAAATATTAAAAAGTAAAAAACTACTATATCAGCTGGTCTTTTCACTACATATTGATAAGCCAACAAACAAACCAAAAGGCCCCGGAAACTAGTAGCTAATAGCTAGGCTGCATACTGAACATACACATTCCACAGAATGTCAATAGTAATTAAACAAGGTCAGTCTGAGATTGTGATGAAATTTCACAAAAAAAGGTCACTCTATACCTGAATATACAGCAAAGACAAGGACATCATACAACAAAAATAACGAAATATCTTTCTCTATTGGTTAATATCAGTGACTAGGACAGCAATGACAGCTTCATTTCTTCCATCTACTAATAAAAACCATTAAAATACCCAATTCCCAAATGCCCCTATTTCAAGAGAGCACCCAAGATCAAGATCAAACCTCACTTTCCTAAGCCCTTTCCAAAACTACCCAACAGAATCCCAAACCTTATAACAAGCCCAGCTCAACACCCCATCACTGAGAAATACCTTGTGTGTGTTTTCCTGTGTTGTAAAGAGTTAATATAACTTCGACTACAGGTATACTCCCTGTGTCCATTGTCTGGGGCATTAAACAAATACACAGTGTACATAACTTTTTTTTTAACAAAATAAGGATCATGGTTAAGACCTATTTTTAAGCAATTCTCATTTTATCAGTCTTTGCAAAGATGATTTTTAATGTCTGTTTAGTATCCTATCATATAGATGTTACTCTCTTTGAAAATATATAAAATGTAAGAATTATACAAAAGTGTTATGCTTGCCAAATTATAAAGTATGCCACAAAATTTTCTACTTTTTCTCCCCAACTTTATTGAGATATTATTGATATATAACATATGTAAGTTAAAGTGTATAATATGATGGTCTGATACACCTACAGATGTCCCTTGGTATTCTCAAGGGATGGGTTCCAGGACACCTTACAGACACCGAAATTCAAGGATACTCAATCCCTTATATAAAATGGCACAGTATTTGCATATAACTTAGGCACATCCTCCCTTATACATTAAATCATCTCTAGATTACTTATAATATCTAAAGCAATCTAACTGCTATGTAAATAGTTGCAAATACAAGTGCAAAATCTATGTAAATAGTTGTCTGTGTGTGGCAAATTCAAGTTTTGCTTTTTGAACTTTCCTGGAATTTTTCTTTGAATACTTTTGATCTTTGGTAGGTTGAATCTGTGAATGCAGAACCACGGATACGAAAGGCCGACTGTATATATCTATTTTGCAAAATGATTACCACAATAAGGTTAGTTAACACCTCCATCCCCTCACATTGTTATCATTTGTGTGTGTGGTAATAATATTTAAGATCTATCCTTTTAAAGACTTTCAAGCATAATGCAGTACTGTTAATTATAGTCACCAAGCTGTGCATTAGGTCCCCAGAACTTATTCATCTTGCAGCTGGAAGTTTGTAGCTTTCCACTAATATCTCTCCACTTCCCCCATCCTCTCATCTCCTGGCAACCACAAATCTATTCTCTATTTCTGAGTTTGGCTTTTTTATATTACACATGTAAGTGGGAACATACAGTATCACAAAATTTTTTCATAATTTTATCCATGCAACAACTCTGTAAGGTAAGTATATAATTATATATGTACTTAGCTCCTTTTAAAGATGAGAAAATTAAAATTTAGTAAAAAAAATGACAACATACCAGTAATTGACAAGGATTGGACTTCATTCCATGTAATTTAGTGTTGTTGATGCCATGCAATATAATATCTCTCCTAACTTAAAAATTCTTCAGGGTCTAGCTTGCCTTTTTGTATATAATATGGTTTATATATTATTATAATGTTACGGATGGCTCATAAATCGGATATTTCATAAACCTGATCATTCATTTGCAATGGTTTAAGACCTCAAGTGTGGCAAGATAATTTGTTGCATTAAGTGAACAGTGTAGAGGTTAAGAGAATAAACTTGTGTCAGACAGCTTGGGTTAGAATCCTGGCTCCACCAAGGCTTAGCTAGCCTTGGATGCTTCTTTAAATGTATTTGTGCCTCAGTTTCTCTTATGCAAAAATAGAGATAGTGGTATTTTTCACAAGATTGCTGCTATTAATTTTTTTTAAAAATTCCTGCCTGTTTAATAAAGTAAAACTTTCCTTTTGGACAGAAAATTACATTTCTGAAGACATTGTAAATTGCTTCATAGCTAATAAGCAGTCCAGTCTAATAGTTCAAACATTGTCACTGGAGTTCTACATCCCAAACATGTATGATGTTTAGCGAATGACTTGGCTATCTCTCAGGTTCATGTCTCCATCCAAAGAAGGAACATAAATGCCCAGTTTCCACAGGGCAAGAGTCACATTATTTCTGAGACCTCAGATCCTACACAAGTCCTGAATGAAATTGTCTCAATGAAGGACTCCAAGATGAGTCCCAGCGTTCCTCCACTGTGGGTGTAGTACAGGAATGCACTCAAGAATTTGGATAGAGAAAGATAAATGACAACGACTAAATTTTTAGGCTCAAGTAATATTCTAGTGCTTGCTGGAGAAATACATAGGTACAAACATCAGGCTTACTGTAGATTTCAATATTTACTATTTTTTAATTAATGAAATTTAAACATATAAGAACTGTGTCACACAATGCAGGCCCTATTTTCAATGTCATATTAAAAGAAATATATGAAGAACGGAGCCTTAGGGAATAATAACAGAATAACACCTATGTATTTACCTAAAAGCTAATCCTCCCATAGAGGTATGCTCATTAAATACAGTTCAGAAAATTAAAGAAAGTTTAATGTTATTTGTACTACCATGTATAATTGACCACCATTTGAGGGAAACAAGGGAGTTAGGGTTTTTTTATGTTTGTTACTCCCTGTAAAACATCCTATGTGGGATTTTGAAATAACATATTAAAGGGAAAATCAAGGAAAAACATGTAAAAATTGGTTCATTTAAAGGGACGGTGACAAATTGTACAATTATGATAGTACAATTTATTCATTTTGTTACCAGCCAGAATTTACCTCTGCCCTCCAAAGCCTACAGTGCCCTCACTTCCAATCTCCATGTCCAGGGCAGGTGCACTCTGTGCAAGTGAAGGTCAGTTCTGATGCAGGGAGAGTTCACATAACACTGTAGGTGCTAATGCTGTATTTGTATAGTCATCATGTCCATATTATATATACGTGTACATATAATGTATTTTTAGGTTCTGTATATAATATTAACTTTATTTTATAAATTTATAAATTGAAAATTGAAGCACTTAATGACTTGGCCAGTGTCATGCACTTAGAAAGTCATAGGACTTGACATTACAATGTCCAGAAACAGAAATTACTGACCTAAATTGAGTTTTATTTCCAATAATGTTAGAAAATTTGATTGTATTATTCATCCAAATGAAAGAATTTTATAACTAGAATATCTAGTTAAATAGTTAATTAAATTCCTATTGAGCTATTAAATAAAATTACCAGGGTGTTTATACAGAGAAGTTTTTTTTTGTTTATTTTTTTCCCTGTTGCATTGTCTGACAACAAAGAAGAGATTTCCCTTTCGATAGGGCAAAGCCTTTTGCCTTGAAGGTAATTTGCCTGAGAAGGCAGTCATCTGAGGCCAAAAACTTGGCTGAAGGCACTGAAAGAGTGAGGCCTCAGCCTTATTTTGTATTAAAGAAATTATTATAAATGCAATGTTACTAGTCCTCTATTTAACCCATTAGAGCTTTCCCTTATTTTACTCAAAGGAAGTAATTCCAGTCAATAAAGTATTTTAGTGAATCCTTGTCTATTTGAAGAGTATTTTTCTTTATCAAGTCTACAGATTCTGAAAAGAAACCACTTTGTGAAGAGTAAATATTTTTTAACCTATGAAGCATAAGAATTGTGAGAAATGAAGGATTCTGATTACATGTTCTCTTTCACTGGGGAAAGTGGGACACATGTGCCATTCAAGGATGACAGCAGGTATAGATGCGCCAAGGAATGCCAAGGATTGCTGGGGCTGCCAGAAACTAGGAGAGGGCTGGAACAGATTCTCCTCAGAGCCTCCAGAAGAAACCAACCTGCCCACAACTTGATTCTGAACTTCTAGCCTCCAAAAATGTAAGAGAATACATTTCTGCTGTTTTAAGCCACCACACTTGTACTTTTGTACAAGTACAAGTACAGCGACCCTGGGAAACTAATACACTAAATAAACTCATTTAAGATCTATTTTTTTCCTTATTCTTTTTTTTTTGTGGTACGTGGGCCTCTCACTGTTGTGGCCTCTCCCGTTGCTGAGCACAGGCTCCGGACGCGCAGGCTCAGCGGCCATGGCTCACGGGCCTAGCCGCTCTGCGGCATGTGGGATCTTCCCAGACCGGGGCACGAACCCATATCCCCTGCATCGGCAGGCGGATTCAACCACTGTGCCACCAGGGAAGCCCTCTTTATTCTTTATGAAAAAAAAAAAAAAGAACTTGAAAAGTGAAAATGTCAATTGTCCTCAATTTCTTATTTGTCTCTAATAAATAAAATCTAGTGGACTACATGTTTCCATGTTTGATTCCATGTAATAATTTCTTTTATTAAATATATTTGAAGAGTAATTTGTGCACTTAGACAAATCACTTTTCCATTTTCTAAGTCTAGATGTCACTTAGGAATTTGGTAATTATCAGGAAATCAATTAAAGTAGAGGTTTATAAATTTGGAATGATAATTCATAGAGCAATGGAATTTAGAATGAAATATCCAATACTCCAAATCTAACACTCTATCTTAAAGATAGTTAACCAACTCAGTTGCGGGGATTTCTACACTGTGTAGCTATTAAGACTGGGGGACTCTGGAGACTCCAGAGCACTTCTATGTGAATGGAAGTCTGTGTTCCCCAGTTTTAATCACGGAACTTGGACAAGTCAATTAACCTCTGTATGCTTCAATTCCCATTTTCATAAATATGGAAATGATAGCTGTCTCATTGGATGCTGTGGATTAAATGAGCAAGTACATGTAAAGCTATTAAGAACAGTGTCCAGCATGGATTAAGCTTTGATGTTTACTATTACTGGGGTGACTATGTAACTTATCCACTTTCAGTTGTGAAAGTGGGTGGTGCTCTACTATAATTAACCTGGATGATGTAATATAAGTGTCTGGGGTACCTGAAGCATATGATAACAGAAAGTTTTAATAGCTGTATGGACTGAAAAAATTCATCACAAAGAGTTTAATATAATTTTGAATAAAGTTTTAATAACTTCCTTAGAAAGTCCTTATGGATTTCCAAGTCTGCAGTCCTTTCTGTCATTCTGAAATCCAAACAAATCTGAACCCCAAAAGTTGTGAAAGCTTTTCTTCATTTGTTTTGCTTTTCATAAAGATGTGAAATTGTGAACTTAATTTGGACTGTCTTTATTTATTCCACTTAGAAAGAATGCCATTATATTCCATGGCCTGAAATATTAATGTATTTAATACAAAGGACAGGTGAGCCTAGCTGGGTGCACCATTTTTCCTGTCTAAAATCAGAAATACTCTAAATTCAAAACACACCTTGCTGTAAAGTTTTCTGTTAAGGAAATGTGGACATGTGTTATTTAAATTCAAATGATTGTTAAAATTCTATTCTACAAGTTGGCCAATTTATTAAGCATTGTAATGTGCAATTAAAAGTAACTTAGACATAGTCCAAGGAGGTCAGAAAAAAAAAATTAATTACTGGAGGAAGGAGGCACATAAGCTTTCATCTGTGATACAAAGCACGTTGTCTAGTTGTTCAATGGAAATACAAACACTGAAGTTTGGACATGAGAACTTATCAGAGAGGGCTGCAAGAAAGAGGAGCCATTTGACCCAAGTTTTGAAAGATGATTAGGATTTTATGAAACAAAAAAATAGGAGAGTGCTTTTGATCTCAGGGACCAAAACATATTTGATATGTTCAAGGCATGCCGAGTTTTGAATAGTATGACCAAAGCAAAGGATGATGACAGGAGGTAGTAAAATCTACTGACAAGATTAAGTTTTGATGCCTGAAGAGAAAAATAATATTATTTTAACTCTTTTAAAAGATACTTCTTTCCCCTGTTATTAAGAGAAGAAAAAAGACAATTTTGGGTAGATATTTTGTGTGAAATATTTCTTTTCTAATAAAATTGTGTATTTTGAATGGCAGAATGTGGCATTTTTGATTTGACATTTTGAGATTGCAAAGAGAGGTAACAAACAGATAGAAACTTTAAAGCCTATCAGCAATACCATTTCATAGAAGATATGGGATACTGGATATAGAGCTTTGTTCCTCAGGAAGGTTAAGATTGTAGAGTAACCAACTCATCTGCTATGGTGGCCAGTGTAAGCCAGTCTTTGTGGACCAGGAGGTAGTTTTCTGTTTCTGGAAGCATTAGAGTATCCTCGTTCCTGACTGGTAAACACAGTGTATAATATAGGAGGGTGATTTTTCTATTCTACAAGGGAAATACATACATGGGCAACCTAGGTAGCCTTATCATCACAGGTCTCCATGTCTTACAGATTGTAATCTGAGTAGATGAGGGAAAGTAAAGATGCTTTATGTATTAGTTTAGCATCTTTGGGTTT
Source organism: Orcinus orca (assembly GCF_937001465.1). Lineage (NCBI taxonomy): Eukaryota > Metazoa > Chordata > Mammalia > Artiodactyla > Delphinidae > Orcinus > Orcinus orca. The sequence continues at coordinate 72,756,948 of NC_064560.1, forward strand.
CAAGAATTGGGAACCAACTTAAGCCAGCATTAATAAAAGTGACAATTGTGGGTATGATCTTTGAATATTCTGTATAGAAGTCAAGGGGTCTCGAAGAATCCCAAAGTTGCATGCTATATGACCTCAGAAGGGATTGCCACAGGGAATTAGCAAACCCAGACAACCTGTTCTTCCTCTTGCTTGTCTCTTAGTTGTCTGCACCTACTTCTTTCTTTTGTCAAGGCAAACTGGTTGTCTCTGCTTCTTGCTTCTCAGCCTTCATGGTAGAAGATGACTATCCCACAATGTCCAAATTGCATGTTTCTCACCACCAGTCATGCACAGGACTAATTTTCTCTGCATTCCATTCCCCAAATCCAGAGAGCTTAACTGATCAGTCCAGCCAGGTTGGTCCTGATGGAAATCCCTGAGCTAGTCAGTGCTGGCCTGGTATATGGAGAGCAGGGTGGTATCACACAAATAGAGCTGCTAGTTCACATGCATGTAGGAGAGGCTGAGAGAGCAGAGCATTTGCAGTGGCTGGAGACCTAGTAAGATATCTTGAAGAACATCTACTCAATAATTTTATTAACTTCTTTGGTTCTTTGGTTGTATTGGGGAAATAATATTAAAAGTACAGTTTATCTTTTGTCAAATCCTCACCGTGTATATAAGTCAACCTGTTGTGCAATGTTGGTGCCACCACTGGTTTTGGTAGCAGACAGACCTGGGTGCCAGTCAGGCTCTACAATTTGGGGATGTGTATTTTTGACCTAGTTCCTTAGTCTCTTTAAGCTCAGTTTCCTCATCTGTAAAATGAGGATGATCAGGCCAACCATACAGGGTTGTAGTATGTATAAAATAAAAAATGCAAAAAAAAATCAAAATAAAATACTCAGCACAGTATCTGGCAAAAAGTAGGTGCTCAATAAATAATAATTGGTTTCCATTCAAATTGTGAATTTTTTTGTTCTAGTTCTGTGAAAAATGCCAGTGGTAGTTTGATAGGGATTGCATTGAATCTATAGATTGCTTTGGGTAGTAGAGTCATTTTCACAATGTTGATTCTTCCAATCTAAGAACATGGTATATCTCTCCATCTATTTGTATCATCTTTAATTTCTTTCATCAGTGTCTTATAATTTTCTGCATACAGGTCTTTTGTCTCCTTACGTAGGTTTATTCCTAGATATTTTATTCTTTGTGTTGCGATAGTAAATGGGAGTGTTTTCTTGATTTAACTTTCAGATTTTTCATCATTAGTGTATAGGAATGCCAGAGATTTCTATGCATTGATTTTGTATCCTGCTACTTTACCAAATTCATTGATTAGCTCTAGTAGTTTTCTGGTAGCATCTTCAGGATTCTCCATGTATAGTATCATGTCATCTGCAAACAGTGACAGCTTTACTTCTTCTTTTCTGATTTGAATTCCTTTTATTTCCTTTTCTTCTCTGATTGCTGTGGCTAAAACTTGCAAAACTATGTTGAATAAGAGGAATAGACAAAGCAATCTTGAGAACAAAAAATAGAACTGGAGGAATCAGGCTCCCTGCCTCAGACTATACTACAAAGCTACAGTAATCAAGACAGTATGGTACTGGCACAATAACAGAAAGATAGATCAATGGAACAGGATAGAAAACCCCGAGATAAACCCACACACATATGGTCACCTTATCTTTGATAAAGGAGGCAGGAATGTACAGTGGAGAAAGGACAACCTCTTCAATAAGTGGTGCTGAAAAAACTGAACAGGTACATGTAAAAGTATGAGATTAGATCACTCCCTAACACCATACACAAAAAGAAGCTCAAAATGGATTAAAGACCTAAATGTAAAGCCAGAAACTATCAAACTCTTAGAGGAAAACATAGGCAGAACACTCTATGACATAAATCACAGCAAGATCCTTTTTGACCCACTTCCTAGAGAAATGGAAATAAAAACAAAAATAAACAAATGGGACCTAAGGAAACTTAAAAGCTTCTGCACAGCAAAGGAAACCATAAACAAGACGAAAAGACAACCCTCAGAATGGGAGAAAGTGTTTGCAAATGAAGCAACTGACAAAGGATTAATATCCAAAATTTACAAGCAGCTCATGCAACTCAATAACAAAAAAACAAACAACCCAATCCAAAAATGGGCAGAAGACCTAAATAGACATTTCTCCAAAGAAGATATACAGACTGCCAACAAACACATGAAAGAATGCTCAACATCATTAATCATTAGAGAAATGCAAATCAAAACTACAATGAGATATCATCTCACACCAGTCAGAATGGCCATCATCAAAAAATCTAGAAACAAAAAATGCTGGAGAGGGTGTGGAGAAAAGGGAACACTCTTGCACTGCTGGTGGGAATGTGAATTGGTACAGTAACTGTGGAGAACAATATGGAGTTTCCTTAAAAAACTACAAATAGAACTACCATATGACCCAGAAATCCCACTACTGGGCATATACCCTGAGAAAACCATAATTCAAAAAGAGTCATGTACCAAAATGTTCATTGCAGCTCTATTTACAATATTCCAGAGATGGAAACAACCTAAGTGTCCATCATCGGATGAATGGATAAAGAAGATGTGGCACATATATACAATGGAATAATACTCAGCCATAAGAAGAAACAAAATTGAGTTATTTGCAGTGAGGTGGATGGACCTAGAGTCTGTCATACAGAGTGAAGTAAGTCAGAAAGGAAAGACAAATACCATATGCTAACACCTGTATATGGAATCTAAGAAAAAAAATGTCATGAAGAACCTAGGGGTAAGATGGGAATAAAGACACAGACCTACTAGAGAATGGACTTGAGGATATGAGGAGGGAGAAAGGTAAGCTGTGACAAAGTGAGAGAGTGGCGTGGACATATATACACTACCAAACATAAAATAGATAGCTAGTGGGAAGCAGCTGCATAGCACAGGGAGATCAGCTCGGTGCTTTGTGATCACCTGGATGGGTGGGATAGGGAGCGGGAGGGAGGGAGATGCAAGAGGTAGGAGATATGGGAGCATATGTATACATATAGCTGATTCACTTTGTTCTACAGCAGAAGCTAACACACCATTGTAAAGCAATTATACTCCAATAAAGATGTATAATAATAATAATAATGATTGGTAAAAGTATTGTTTATTTGGCATATGCACCATTGTTAAAATAAGTTCTTGCACCAAACCCATTATTAGCATTGGCCTCACATTGATTGATATTCCCATGGTCAACCTGTCACTTCCACATATTCTAATGAGATGTTGTGATGGGATCAATCAGCTGATTCTACTGCTCATTTACCCTTCTACAAGACCTCTCCATACAAAAAGGAAAAACTGCAGTGAAATGGAAGAGTCACCTTGGCAGGTAAACAGAGGATATCATCCATATTTTCTGGTTAAATGTTGCAAAAAAATGTCAAAAGCAGATTGTCAAAATTCAGCTAGAAACAAGAATCCCCAATTCATATATTGACTCACTGACGTTATCACAAAGGGATCAAGTGATGACCCTTCCCCAGATGAGTTCAACCCAGAGCAAGAAGATAACATTGAGTAAACATTTTTTAAAGGGAAACTGTCTTCTACACTCAATAAGCTTTGTGCTGTCACCCCCCAAAAAATGGAGGAAGAAGGGAAGAAGAGTAAAAGATAACGTACTGGCATAACTAGTGGTTTCTGTTTGCTTTGTGTTCCAGGATGTAGCCAAGACAAGTCATCAGGTCTCAGAGTGAATTTTCTAGTTACCGTGGATGATGCATTCAGTCAACTGTGGTGACGGATTGTTGGTATTAGTGGACCTGAGTGAGATTAATAAGGCTGCTCTGTCTCTGACAGAGTGGGAATGGCACCACTAAAATTGAATGGAGGCAATCCTACTAAAATCTGCTCCTTGGAGAAAAGAAAATATTACAAGGGAAGTACCGGGAGTAGAAGCATCAGTTCACCAGCTGTAGCCCCATAGATCAAAGCAAGATGTCAAGGTCCCATTAAACAGAAGAACCCTGTGCTTCTCACTTGGTCTTCTTAACAATGAACAAACCTGGATTCCTTACCCCTTTCCACAGAGGCATACATTTATTTATAGCAGGGTCATGTATGTACCAGTGTATATATTTGTGTGAACTGTTACGTGTATGGATGGAAGAAGAAAACCAAAATGATAATACATTTGCTATTAAGTATATTTTTGTTTTAAAATGTGTCAACTTTGAAATAAAAAGAGAGAGAGAGGGAGAAAGAGAGAAAGAAAGAGAGTCCATCTTTGGTCTATTAACAGATGTGTTTAACATTTAGATACTATAGCCAGAGTTTTATATGACATAAAATGAAAATATATTCTCTTACGACAGTATACCTTTCATCACCATTAAAATACAATAAAACTGTACAATGGAAAAGAGGAAATATTTGAAAAGCTGGGTGAGGCTGTGTCATATATTGAGTTAATATCTGAGAGTTATGTTTCTGGTTAAGCCTGTATCAGGAGACTTAAAAGGAGTAAAATATACCTTTATCCATCTCTCAGAGTTTCAGAAATTGGAATGTGTGCTTCTAAAATCTATTGATAGTCTATCTGGAAGAACTGACAGCAAAGAGCTTGCTACTTGGCTGGTGGGCAGAGTAGTGGGGGCTTACAAGGTGCTATTACTGATCAATTGCCTTGTATGATCAATGTGGCCTTTTGAGAAATGTCAGTACTATCTCAATACAATTGTCCCTCAAGGGTGGTGGAGTCTTGTAGAGCAAAACCTTTAGTGACAACATTATCATATCATTCTTGTATCATCTACAAGATGCTAGATGAGCTTCTATTTGTTCTACATAAAATAAACACAACTCTAATGGTCTGGACCTTTAGTTCTAAGCAGACACTCTGGAATATTTTACCTTTATAAATAATTATTATTTTATTATGTTTATTTAATATCATTTTAGTTGCAGTTAGGACAATTTAGCAATGGAAATAATTTATATCTTTAAGACATTTTACAACTTACTAAGTACTTTGTACACGTAATTTTATTTGAGCATCACAACTTTTTGAAATATATTGGGCTTTTTAAATATTTTTTCCCTTTTTTCCCCCCCACAAGTTACTGAAGTCTGGGAGAAGGAATGGAGAAAAGTTGAAGATTTATATTCCCAGAAGATGATGATGATCTGAGATTTGGAAGTTGTTCAAGGGTAAATTAAATAATGAGACAAGTAAGATGTTAATTCTATATGTTTTTCATCTTTCAACTGGTTATTTCAACATCATATAAATGGAATTCATATTTTGCTTAAATGATGGAGATGTGATGCTCACTCATTGTACCTGGTGCAATACCCATTTTCTTGCAGATGTGGAGTGTGTTTAATAAATTTCTTATTATTTACTTGTTTGCTCATTTCTTTGTAAACACAGTTATAAACCTCATTCTTGTCACATACAACCTTTCCTAACTGTAAGATCACATCAAATCCTCAAGAGAGCAACATGCAGCAGGTGGCTTTTATTAAATACCAGTTTCTTGGGCTTCCCTGGTGGCGCGGTGGTTGAGAATCCGCCTGCCAATGCAGGGGACATGGGTTCAAGCCCTGGTCTAGGAGGATCCCACATGACGCGGAGCAACTAGGCCCGTGAGCCACAACTACTGAGCCTGCGCGTCTGGAGCCTGTGCTCCGCAACAAGAGAGGCCACGATAGTGAGAGGTCCGCGCACTGCGATAAAGAGTGGCCCCCGCTTGCCACAACTAGAGAAAGCCCTTGCACAGAAACGAAGACCCAACACAGCAAAAATAAATTAATTAATTAACAAACTCCTACCCCCAACATCTTCTTTAAAAAAAAAAAAAAAAAAACAGTTTCTGAAGATATAAGCAGATTCTGTCAAAAAGCTGTCCCTGTATCAAACTCGGGTATGCACTCAATTCTTATAAACACATTTATGTGCTTTATTAAGTCCGAAATAGTTGATATATATTTAATACTTCAAGTGATAGAAATATAAAGATTTATTTTAAATTTTTAAAATAAATACAGGTATATAAATGCATGTGATTTAAAAAAAAAGTACCCACCTACCATACACCAATTATCAATCAGTATCTATATTTATAAATTAAATTCTTGGTTTCCATGTCACCACTAAACGCTAATACATCCTCATGCTACAGTTATCACAAAAGCAACTAGTCCTTGTTAACCCCCAGCAATTTAATATACATAGAAGAAGAAGCTAGAAGGTGGTTTGCAGGATATGTCAGCCAATCTCACTCTGGTCCCCTTCCACATACCCAACACGGTGGCCCAGGCATGCTGAGGTACTGTGCCAGGTACTGCCAGGTACTGTGTGTGAGTGTGGAGGGTGACTTAGTCCAAGTGCCCGAGGTGGTCAGAATGTTTATTTCAATTTGGTAGGTCTGCATGGAATGTGTAGGCTGGTCATAGGGTTACAGGGAAGAGACCCAATCCTGTATAGAGACTAACCTACTTTCTCTTCTTTTCCTACATCACAATCCCTTAATCTATGCCCACAGCTGTGCTGGCTTGACAGAAACTAAGGCATACGCCACAGAAACAAAATCACAGAACCAGTCTCAGTTAGAAAGCCCCAAGATGGCAACAGCCAACTACCCTGAATGAGTTCCAGCCTGACCACGGGGACAGCGCTTGCACAGATGAGACCCAGTATCCAAAAGTTGCCTTTGCCTCATTACCATGCTAGGATCTCCACCCAAAGTGGGGACTTGCACTTTGCTAGGCATAATTAGTACCATGTGCAAAGGAGCACAAAGTGCTGTGCATGCTCTGGCTGTTTCTGGAAATCGCCACCCCCTTCCTGGAATTCTGGTGGCACACCCACCTCTAACTGCTTAAAAGTTTCCTGCTTCCCTTCCTCAGGGGGAAGGGATTTTTAGAGCACTAGCTCTACCTTCCCCATCTTTTATCTACAAATAAAGCTTCTGTTCTGCTTTGCTGAACCTGGTCTCATTCAATTGGCCTGAGGGGTACTAGGTAATGAAAGGTCCCAGTTGTGGTCCCATCTGATCCAAGAGGGTCAGTAACAAATAAGTATCGGCCACCTATTTCTCTAAAAGTTTCCTTGGACAAAGTATTAATCCTCAAACAAGGAATAAGATTTCAGGGTTGCTTTGGCCCATGTGGAGGTGAGACAGGTAGTAGAAGACGGGCTCCTATGGAAACTCCCATTGCCTCAGCAGTTTGCCACCTTCAAGTAACTTGCACCTTAGAGGAGCCACCCCTAGCATGGGAAGAGTGCCACTGCCAAGGACCTGCCCAGGGTCCATGCCACCAGTCCTAACTCAGGTTATTCAAACACAGGAAATGGGAGCAGAGCCTAGTCTTAGAGGGCTCCTCCTCTTCCCTCAGGCATCCCTCTCTATCTCTGGCCCTTTGGGCAGCAAGAGTCCCTGTGACATAGTTTAGGAGCTAGTAGCCCATCAGCTTTAGCAAAATTGTTTTTTTTAGAGTTCTAGCACTGATTGACTGAAAACTCTTGGGCACAAGGCACCGGGACACTTTGAACTTTAATTTCCTCATCAGAAAATAAAACAGAGGTAATAATAATACATATGTTGTTTTGTCAGAGGAAATAAGAATGTTTTAAAATGAGTAAACTCAATAAATGGAATTATTAACTTAAGTTGTCATTAGCATGAATGTGTAAAATCTTTATATATATATTGCTTCAAAGGTTAATCTGGTATTTTTCCCCCACTTGATGTTTGTTTATCGCATGAATATACACTTAATATACATGCATAAATAAACGTTGGGAAAACAAAGAAAACCATCTTAGTGGGACCTAAGGAATACATAACAAAATAATCCCATCAAAAGCATTTGTATTGTTTGTAATTCAGTCATCCTCATTCAGAGTTTTATACTGTGCAATAAGTGGTCAAATTGATCGTTACTCTCTTTGAATCTCACTTTGACCAAGTTTTTTTTGTTTTTTCATACTGATTATGATTATTGCTTATTGATTTTTTCTATTAATTATGCTTGATTTTATTTGGTATATAGCTGCCATTTGTTGGAGTTCTTTGCCTTATTTCTAGGCCTGTGGGCTGTATTTGCGAAGTTCCCCCAAGGAAAGGCTCATTTTGTTCAAAGAAAAGAGATCACTTTTTTTTTTTTTAATTTAACATCTTTGTTGGAATATAATTGCTTTACAATGTTGTGTTAGTTTCTGCTGTATAACGAAGTGAATCAGCTATATGTATATGTATATATCCCCATATCCCCTCCCTCTTTCATCTCCCTCCCACCCTCCCTATCCCACCCCTCTCGGTGGTCACAAAGCACCAAGTTGATCTCCCTGTGCTATGCAGCTGCTTCCCAGTAGCTATGTATTTTACATTTGGTAGTGTATATATGTCAATGCTACTCTCTCACTTCGTCCCAGCTTACCCTTCCCCCTCCACGTGTCCTCAAGTCCATTCTCTACATCTGTGTCTTATTCCTGTCCTTCCCCTACTTTCATCAGAACCTTTTTTCTTTTTTTTTTAGATTTCATATATATGTGTTAGCATACGGTATTTGTTTTTCTCTTGAAGAGATCAATCTTCTCTGAGATCAGGTCATCTCTCACTTTAAACCGTTCCTGTTTATTGTTCATTCTTGATGTTACCCAGTATCAGAAATTTTCAGCAGACAGAAAAATAAAACAATTTAACACATACTAAAAAAAAAAATTCTGTCAAAATGGGCATGAATCATTCCTGAAGCATTAGCTAGGGTGAGACAAGAGCCAAAAGAAATTGAATTAAAAAGGGAAGGAGGGATCCTTAAATATCCATGCTTAGGTTAAGACAAAGACATATAGGAAAAGGAGGGAAAATCTGTTGTATTCATGAGCTGCAGATAGTCCAACTGAGCAAGAAGAGAGTATTACTATTAAGCTTTCTTAGGTATGACCACAGATTGTCAAATGGAATAGTAGAATATCCACTGGGCAGGTGAACAATAAAAGACATTTTGGAAACTCTGCTACTGTGCAAGCTTCCTTTAAGAAAGCTGGTGCTAAATTGTCGAAACTGCACATAAAACAATTGTTTAACTGGATGTACTGGACATACCAGGAGATAAATATAATACTTGTGTCTATTTCCAGAGCAGAAATATTGATAGTTGAGAGACCTTAGAATTTTTATCATCATATGCCTTAGACCACTGAGTTTAGATACAAGCATGTAAAAAATAAAAAAAAAAAAGTAAAGTAAAGCTTATAAAAATGGGAAGAACAAAACCCCTCTCCTGGGCAAGGGATCAGGTGGTGACATCTCTCAGGACCAGTTTTAACAGGAAGTGTGAAGGCATAGTTAGGTTAGTGGACTAGACAAACCCAGTGGAATGTGCTGAAACAAGATGAACAAGGCTGACCATTGAGTTGGACACCAGGTTTACACCCCAGCAGATTTCAAAAAGGTCTTTTAAATAGAGAGCAGACAGGGAAATATCAGCAACAAAGAGTTGAGGTAGAAGGTAGAGAAGAATGAAATAAGTAAGCCAAGGTGGGTCAAGAGTGAAGTGGGAAGGAAGGTGTGGTCTTGAGCAACTGCTTAGGGCAGGATCTGTTGTTTCTGATGCATTTGGAAAACAAGCAAACAAACAAACATACAAAAAAGTTTGGTCCAAATCAAATGGGGCATGCTTTCTGTGTAACAAAATCATTTAACTCACACTGGTCTTCAAACTTACATTCAATGAAGAGATTCCTTATTGCTCTTGACTTGCTCAGTTTTACCTGTATTAAGCACAAGACAATGAATCCTAGTGGATTACATCTTGCTTCTTATTTCTTCTGAACATCTCAACAGAAGTTGGAATTAACAGAGATGCTGGGACTGGAATTAATATCTTATTAAAGTGTCTATAGATTCCATGACACAAAAAAGAACAGCAGACTTTTTTTTTTCCCCCGAACAGTGCTGCTAAAGGATAGCAGAACTTTGTCCAGCCAACTTTTGATAGGAATGAATTTCCTGAAATAAAATCAAAGATAGTGCAATCAAATGCCAAATGATGGACAGCTCAAAATTCATTGTGAACCTACTAGGAATACTTGTTGGTGGAATCTGTTTTTGATGCTATTTGAATAGTTATGAATTTCAAAGATAAGAATAACTAATATTTATTGAGACTACTCTAGCTCATGACTTTTCTCATGCTAAGGATTTGTCATTGGAATGGTAATGTCATTCTATCATCATAGCAAATCTATGAGTTTGTTCTTTTTTTTTTTTTTTTTTGCAGTACACGGGCCTCTCACTGTTGTGGTCTCTCCCGTTGCGGAGCACAGGCTCCGGACGCGCAGGCTCAGCGTCCTCGGCTCACAGGCCCAGCTGCTCCGCGGCATGTGGGATCTTCCCAGACCGGGACACGAACCCGTGTCCCCTGCATCGGCAGGCAGACTCTCAACCACTGCGCCACCAGGGAAGCCCTATGAGTTTGTTCTTATCCTCACTTTACAGATTTTCCAAATTTATACAACTAGTAAGTACAATACCATGAAGCTTTCTTCTACCAGATATCAAGAACTGCTTTTTTATTTTATTGATAGGCTTTATGTTTAAAACATTTATAAGTTTACAGAAAAATTGAGTAGAAAGTACAGAGAGTACTTATGTACTCCCTCCCCCTGTACACATAGTTTCCTCTGTTATTATTATCATGACTTAGTGTGGTACATTTGTTACAACTGATGCAGCAATGATGAAACATTATTATTAACTAAAGTCCAAAGCTTATATTAGGGTTCACTCTTTGTCTGGTATCTAGTTCTCTAGGATTTCACAAATGTATCCACCATTACGGTTTTATACAGAATAGTTTCACTGCCCTAAAAACACTCTGTACTCCACCTATTCATCCCTCCTGACCTCTCCTCTAGCCCTCAGCAACCTCTAATCGTTGTATTATCTCCATAGTTCTGCCTTTTCCAGAATGTCATATAGTTAGAATCACTCAGTGTGTAGTTTTTTCAGTCTGTTATCTTACACTTAGTAAAGTACATTTAAGTTTCTCCATGTCTTTTCATGGCTGTATAACTCATTTCTTCTCAGTGCTGGATAATATCCCATTGTATAGATGTATCATAGTTTATCTATCCATCACAAATTGAAGGATATCTTGGTTGCTTCTGTGTCTGGGCAATTTATGAATTATAAAAGTACTGTTTTTCATCTATTTAATTCTGATTTGCATTATCAAGATTTTATCATATCATCTTGAATCATGTACCTATGTGTATATACATATATGTATAAACCTATTATATTATTCTATTAAATAATCTATTAAATATACAATTTCCAAATCTATAGTTTGATTTGCAGCATTTAAAATTTTCAGCTTAAGACATAAGGAATTGAATTGACAGGTGCAAAAAATTGGATGGCCAAATAAAAGTATCAACTAATTCTTAAATTTTCAAAAAAATTCAAATTAAAGGTGAATGGACTATTATCATTTGATAATGAAGAAAACTGATGCTAAAAGTGTTTAATGTAGTAGTAAAAATACTATAAATGAAAATTTTTCTAGTCATGAAAATTCATATTTAGAATAAAAACCAGAGGAAAAGCCATCTATTTTTCAAGGGATACTTGATAATAATGTAAATTTAGCTTGACAAATTTAGGAAAAGATGAGGAAATTTGAAGAGGAAGGAAAGGATATTATAAAAACAAATAATTTGTGTTTATAATGTCAGAATAATTCTGACAGTCATATTTCTTTGTGTAGAGTATCCTTAATATATCGAAGACTTAGACACCTCACAAACTGTACCTTTCTAGGTGTGGAGGAAAAGATGTCATTTTACTGATTAAAGATAAACCAGTGCATAGGGGGAATATGTAGTTTGTTTTCAGAAAAAAATACCTTTATGATTGATGCCGCTTTTTATGAGGATCAAAAACGAAACCAAATAAACAAACAGAACAAAACAAAAGAAAAATCTTCACAGACACAACAGGGAGGATACAAATCTAATGATTTCTGCATAATGGTAGCAGGTTACTCACAAAATGTCTAGATATGTTTTCCTTTGGATTCTATACTTTCTATCATAGGAATAACTGGTTCCAAACGTTTTTACAAGTAAGAAAAGAGCATGTTGATACATATACCCCAAATATAGTGAGAAAGATAGATATATTAAACCAAATACAAAGTAAACTCAGTATTTTCTTCACATTCAAGTCAAACCACAGTGATTATTTGGAGATATCATCCGAATCAAGTTTACATACAATTAGATTAAAATTGTGAAGTGAAGTCATTTTTTGCATCCACTCCGCCTTTACTGGAAAAATAGTGAGTGCTCTCTGCTTTCCTCATCACTATATTCCTTGTGCCTAGATGAGAGCTTGGCATGGAATAGGCTCTCACTCAGTAATTAATTAATTAATTGTTTCTACACTAGTACAATTCTCAGAATCATGGAGACAGAGGGGAGAGGCAGTGTGTGCTCTGCCTACTGGACCCAGCAACGTATCCTCACTGTTACCTTCAAATTAGGAGTGCTATATAATTTCACAGAGTATTGGTTTGCAAAGTTATTGGTAAATATTCAACCTGTCCAAGCTATCTCCAATGTGAATAAAAGATGTGCAGTCTCTCTAAGCTGGTAAAAAAATAATCTGAAATTATAGACTAATGGATATTGTCCTTGTCGCTCACTGATTTCCAAATGCAGATCTTGGCTAAATCTCATGTATATATACGATAATCATATGCTCACACATAAATGACATCCAATTTCTAGTATAAGCACTCACACAGTAGCATCTGTCATTAGAGGAGATAGATTCAGGGGAGGGAGGAGACACAATGTACCATGCTGGAGAGGATGGGGACCTTTGACCTAGTGTCCTATGGCTATGTTATCATGCTCTCCCCATTTCTCTCTCTCTCTTACACTCACTGTCTCTAGGGATCAAGACCAAGTCACAGAGTGGTACTGGCTTTAGGAAAAAAAAAATCAGTGACCTATTCTCTTGGTCAGAGCATGAAACGTTGTGATGGCAGTCAGCACAGCAGGAGATGGAGAGGAAAATGAAATAAAAGGATGCAATATTAAGGGATGGGGGATATAATTATGCTTGCAGAAAAGTATGTTCAATAAGCAGATTGCTGGGGAGTGGCACAGGCTAGCTTTTCATAAATATGAAATTAGAATTGGGTTGAAAAATTAGGACACTGAAGCTCTTTCTCTGAGTAAGGAAGGCATGATAATAGAGATTATTTCCACCTCCACTGCTACCTGCCATTTGTCAGTCACCTAATTACACTTTGTAGAGGGGGCTATGGCCAAAGTTCTCCATTGTGCTGAAAGCCTGGGTGAGACTTCTGTGGGACTCATTTGCTTTGTTTTAGTCTTGTTTTTTGAAGTTGAACAGTTTCTAGGGAACTGAGTAAGAAAAGAAAAGGAAACAAGGAAGCGAGGCAGTGAGGAAAGGAGGAAGGAAGGAATGAAAGAGGGAAGCAGGGAAGAAAGGAAGGAAGAACAAGAAGGAGAAGGAAGAAAGACAGGGAGAGACCAGAACAGGCTGTTCATGTCTGGGAGGAGAAGTGCATCTGGCTCAGCACAGGCTTTGGGAACTCAGCCACTCCCCTTTAGTCATTACAGAAAGAGACCTGCCAAGATGAGAAATTACCACAGGAGGGGCTGGATATTAGGATTAATTGTCTTGAACCAGAGCAGTGGAGCAGGTACACAAGGCATATCCAGGTGGAGATAATGACACCAATGAGCAGCCCTTACAGCTTTTTTTGCCTAAAGAAAAGAAGAAATTTAAGTAGTGGTACTAACACTTTCACCACAATTTCAGAAACTTGAAGTAAGACAAGATGATGACTTTTCAGTGTGTTAATGATTTGCATTAAGGGAAGGTGCATCCTTGAGCAGTTTGAAATGTCTGTAGTGTTAATTGTACGTCATCGTCTCTTTTTTCCCCCACTTTGCCCCTAAAAACATTGGTTTTGATATTTATATTGACCATTGAATTATGCCTTTACACATTTAGGTTCCTTTAAATTTTTCTAACCAACAGCTTCAGGAAATTACTTATGGACGAATTGATACTTTAGAGTCATGGATATCAAGGCTGAAGGATGAACCTGGATGTGTTGTCTGTAAAATGTTACTCAGTTGAAAATTGTTTGTTTACAAATGAAATAATGTTCCATGTAACTGAGCTGAAAAAGAAAGGGATCCAGGTTATATATGTATTCTGTTGTGTTATCTATTTTTATAAAGGCTAACCACAAAGTTTCATGTAGCCACCTGTTAATTAATGTGTGCTGCTCCCTAAAATCCCTTTTATCTTTTTCCTAATATTTTTTCACTTGGAGTCAAGAGTAATGACTGAAACCATTAGCCAAACTCATCAAGAAAGAAAGGGAGAAGACACAAATCAATAGAATTAGAAATGAAAAAGGGGAAGTAACAACTGACACTGCAGAAATACAAAAGATCATGAGAGATTACTACAAGCAACTCTATGCCAATGAAATGGACAAGGTGGAAGAAGTGGACAAATTCTTAGAAATGCACAACCTGCCAAGACTGAATCAGGAAGAAATAGAAAATATGAACAGATCAATCACAAGCACTGAAATTGAAACTGCGATTAAAAATCTTCCAACAAACAAAATCCCAGGACCAGATGGCTTCACAGGTGAATTCTATCAAACATTTAGAGAAGAGCTAACACTTATCCTTCTCAAACTCTTCCAAAATATAGCAGAGGGAGGAACACTCCCAAACTCATTCTACAAGGCCACCATCACCTTGATACCAAAACCAGACAAGGATGTCACAAAGAAAGAAAACTACAGGCCAATATCACTGATGAACTTAGATGCAAAAATCCTCAACAAAATACTAGCAAACAGAATCCAACAGCACATTAAAAGGATCATACACCATGATCAAGTGGGGTTTATCCGAGGAATGCAAGGATTCTTCAATATACGGAAATCAATCACCGTGATACACCATATTAGCAAATTGAAGAATAAAAACCATATGATCATCACAATAGATGCAGAGAAAGCTTTTGACAAAATTCAACACCCATTTATGATAAAAACCCTGGAGAAAGTAGGCATAGAGGGAACTTTCCTCAACATAACAAAGGCCATATACGACAAACCCACAGCCAACATCGGCCTCAATGGTGAAAAACCGAAAGCATTTCCACTAAGATCAGGAACAAGACAAGGTTGCCTACTCTCACCACTCCTATTCAACATAGTTTTGGAAGTTTTAGCCACAGCAATCAGAGAAGAAAAGGAAATAAAAGGAATCCAAATCGGAAAAGAAGATGTAAAGCTGTAACTGTTTGCAGATGACATGATACTTTACAGAGAGAATCCTAAAGATGCTACCAGAAAACTACTAGAGCTAATCAATGAATTTGGTAAAGTAGCAGGATACAAAATTAATGCATAGAAATCTCTGGCATTCCTATACACTAATAATGAAAAATCTGAAAGTGAAATCAAGAAAACACTCCCATTTACCATTGCAACAAAAAGAATAAAATATCTAAGAATAAACCTACCTAAGGAGACAAAAGACCTGTATGCAGAAAATTATAAGACACTGATGAAAGAAATTAAAGATGATACAAATAGATGGAGAGATATACCATGTTCTTAGATTGGAAGCATCAACATTGTGAAAATGACTCTACTACCCAAAGAAATCTACAGATTCAATGCAATCCCTATCAAACTACCACTGGCATTTTTCACAGAACTAGAACAGAAAATTTCACAATTTGTATGGAAACACAAAAGACCCCGAATAGCCAAAGCAATCTTGAGAATGAAAAACTGAACTGGAGGAATCAGGCTCCCTGACTTCAGACTATATTACAAAGTTACAGTAATCAAGACAGTACGGTACTGGCACAAAAACAGAAATATAGATCAATGGAAGGGGATAGAAAGCCCAGAGGTAAACCCACGCACATATGGTCACCTTATCTTTGATAAAGGAGGTAGGAATGTACAGTGGAGAAAGGACAGGCTCTTCAATAAGTGGTGCTGGGAAAACTGGACAGGTACATGTAAAAGTATAAGATTTGATCACTCCCTAACACCATACACAAAAATAAGCTCAAATTTTCTTTATTAACAATTTTAAGTTGTTAAATCCAATCTCAAAATAGATTAAAGACCTAAATGTGAGGCCAGAAACTATCAAACTCTTAGAGGAAAACATAGGCAGAACACTCTATGACATAAATCGCAGCAAGATCCTTTTTGACCCACTTCCTAGAGAAATGGAAATAAAAACAAAAATAAACAAATGGGTCCTAATGAAACTTCAAAGCTTTTGCACAGCAAAGGAAACCATAAACAAGACCAAAAGACAACGCTCAAAATGGGAGAAAATATTTGCAAATGAAGCAACTGACAAAGGAATAATCTCCAAAATTTATAAGCAGCTCATGCAGCTCAATAACAAAAATACAAACAACCCAATCCAAAAATGGGCAGAAGACCTAAATAGACATTTCTCCAAAGAAGATATACAGATTGCCAACAAACACATGAAAGAATGCTCAACATCATTAATCATTAGAGAAATGCAAATCAAAACTACAATGAGATATCATCTCACACCAGTCAGAATGGCCATCATCAAAAAATCTAGAAACAATAAATGCTGGAGAGGGTGTGGAAAAAAGGGAACACTCTTGCCGTGCTGTTGGGAATGTGAATTGGTACAGCCACTATGGAGAACAGTATGGAGGTTCCTTAAAAATAGTTCTATTCTACAAATAGAACTACCATAAGACCCAGTAACTCCACTACTGGGCATATACCTTGAGAAAACAATAATTCAAAAAGGGTCATGTACCAAAATGTTCATTGCAGCTCTATTTACAATAGCCCAGAGATGGAAACAACCTAAATGTCCATCATCTGATGAATGGATAAAGAAGATGTGGCACATATATACAATGAAATATTACTCAGCCATAAAAAGAAACAAAATTGATTTATTTGTAATGAGGTGGATAGACCTAGAGTCTGTCATACAGAGTGAAGTAAGTCAGAAAGAGAAAGAGAAATACCGTATGCTAACATATATATATGGAATTTAAGAAAAAAAAAATGTCATGAAGAACCTAGGGGTAAGACAGGAATAAAGACACAGACCTACTAGAGAATGGACTTGAGGACATAGGGAGTGGGAACGGTGAGCTGTGACAAAGTGGGAGAGAGGCATGGACATATATACACTACCAAACGTAAGGTAGATCGCTAGTGGGAAGCAGCCGCTTAGCACAGGGATATCACCTCGGTGCTTTGTGACCGCCTGGAGGGGTGGGATAGGGAGGGTGGGAGGGAGGGAAACACAAGAGGGAAGACATATGGGAACATATGTATATGTATAATTGAATCACTTTGTTATAAAGCAGAAACTAACACACCATTGTAAAGCAATAAAAAAAAAAAGAGTAATGACTGAGATGATCAAGTCATTATGCTCTTTTCCAGCTTTTTTATTAAGATGACTTATGGATAACCTGGGTACTTCAAATTTAGATGAGCTGTAGATCTTCTTTGTATGACTTATCAACAAAGTTTTCCAAGTCCAATTTCTTCCTGGAATTCTCATGGAAATTAAATACTTGTTGATGAAACTCTCTGTATACCTGTATTGGTTTCCTCTTGATTCTATAAGAAATTAGTGGCTTAAAACAACATATGTTTACCACCTTACATTTTTGAAGATCTGAAGTCTAAAATGGGCTGGCAGGGCTATGTCCTTCTAGAGGTTCTAGAAAGAGAATCAGTTCCTTGCCTTTTCTAGCTGCTAGAGGCTGTCCTCATTCTTTGGCTCATGGTTTCACACCAGGCAAACTTCTGCTGCCATCCTCTCTGACTCTAACCTTGACCCTCCTGCCTCCAGCCATAAGGACCCTTGTGATTACATTTGGCCTGCCCAGATAATCCAGGATAATAGTCTCCTAATCTAAAAAATATTTAATTTAATCATAGCTGCAAAATCCCCTTTGCCATGTAACACATTCATGCTTTAGGGTGTGGATATTTTTGGGGGGGTCACTCTTTTGCCTAGCATAGCACTCAACATTCAAATAAATAAATGAGATTTTTTTCTTATTTAAACACATTCTGTTAAGAAGAAAAAGGGTCTCTGTTTTCCTTTCAAGTGCACACAAAAACATATTTTAGTTTAGTTTGGTTGAGTTTGTTAAAAATAATGTGACTTTCTGAAGATATAACTTTCAGCATATCAGAAGCCATGTATTCAGTGTCTCTGATGTACCCTGAGGCACTCAAGCTTGTGCCTAGGCCTGTCTTGGTCCCCAAGTGTCTGTGGATACAAAGCGTTTTGATCTTTCATGCTTTTTTGAGGGCATATTAACATTTAAATAAATATAAGGGGAAATACACTTTATCTTATTCTAGGGGATCTCTAAAGAACTGAGTGCCTATCACTGCATTCCCAGTGTTTAGTGTAGTATCTGTTATGTAGTAGATTTGCAGCCAGTATTTTCGTTAATGCACTGATGATTAAATCATTGGTGATTTCACTCAGTTCCCTATGGTCACCCAAAATTCCATTTCAATGATTAGGTGAAGAGAAAGATGGCAAGGGCTTAGAATTATTGATGTCCTTTGGTGAAGTAGAGCCCTGGGAAAGAAGGAGCCCAGCCTTTGTCAAAAGACAACTCTGATTACTGTCTACTCCCAAAGGCAGGTGGGCATTTCCACTTGAGACCATTCATAAAAGAAATTCCACTAGTACCTGGGACTGGAACCCAAGAAGATGGAGCTACCAAAATCAGGGAGGCAACAAATACGATTGGTTCCAGATAAATGCTGAAAAGGAAAGCAAGACTGGAGTTCAGTGGAGTTGATGGAAACGATTCTGGTAGGGGAAGGGAAGATGATATCTCAGTGAGCAGTAGGTGACAAGTGGGATCTTGCACACTCCCTGGAGGAAATGGAGGTCAAGGTGGGATCAAGCTTGCAGTTTGAATCACTCCATAAAGTTCAGATCAGTTGGGGAAGGCAAAAGTTGTCTTGAGTGCTTTAGGAAGTATTTGTAAATTGTAGCTATGACCTTCAAAGAAAATTTGCCTTTACCTCATTGGGAAAGACAATTTAGAAATGGAATAACCTGGAAACAACTGGTACAGCTCGCTGGGTAGTCTGTCATCATCAATGAATAGACTCTCAGAAAGCAAGGGCTACCCTGAGTATATTCAATTCTCACCAAAGTCTTTATTTCTTAAAGCAGAGATGAGGGTGGATGTTGGGAAAAGTGATTTGTTCATATCTTCAAAGTCTGTGCCCTGGATCTTAACTAAAGTCACTGTCTCTTTAAACAGGCAGTGTGGGCTTAGGCTGTGTCCAACAGAGAGCAGAGGCCTTGTCTAATTTGGAAGAGTGCAGGCATCCTTGTCAAAGCCAGGAGGAGCTCCAATCAGATTCTCTGTCAGAGCCTGACCCCATCAATCAGAGTGGCCTGTGGTCACAATTTTCTGGGAAATGTTGAAAATTACTATCTAGAGTAAATCTGTAGCCTACAATGTCTTTATATTGTCTATATTTTATTTAAAAAATGGGTGCAGGTATTTTATCTCTTTTGTGCCTTTAAACTTTGGTGTAACAATATCTAGTTGAAGAGTAGCTCAACTGATGATGGTTGAAAATTCTTATAAAGAACAATGATTTTTAAATTTTTATTTATTTTGAATAAAAATGCTTGGGATAAATCAACACTGTGTAATTATCAAAAGACCTCATATACAGTCTTTTGAGATATTAGCAGGCTTGAGACATGGTGCTGGCCTTCAGGGTCTCTTGGTATTGCCAAAGAAACAGCCATGTTCCTAAAAGCACTGCTAGGGTTTGAGAAGAAGAGAGATCCTGAGGAGCAGTGGAGGAGAGGAAGTTTTGCAGGCCTAGGTTGCATGGATAAAGGTATGGAGAATAGAGAAGATATGGTCCCTTTTATATGGACAAGTGGCCTGATGTGGTTACACCCAGGAATGCCTGTGAGTAGGAAGCAGAATATGAGACTGGGAAAGTAGATTGGAGCAAGATTATGTGAGCCTAGACTGACTTGGTGATGGAAGAGTGAGTGCTAAGTGACAAATGGACCTTGGGGTAACTTGAGAATGAGATGATGATGTCTTATGGCTACTATCTCTTTGTAGAACTCTATTTCTTGATGTGAAAACACAGTCATCATTTTAAGTTAGGTAATAATGCATGTGGTATTAAAACAGATTCTTAGGATCAGGCAGCACCTTAGTTATCAAATAATCCAATTTAATTTACTATTATTCAAGCCACTATCTGTCTAGTGTCCTGAACAATTAGTTAGCTAGCCTCTATTAGAACAGATGTACCCTAGTTCAGTGGTTGGAATTTGACTATGTTCTCCCTTATATTGAGCTAAATCTGCCTGTGTAGTTTCTCCACCCCAGTCTCAGTCCTGCTCTCTGGGATCACATGAATAGTTCTAAATTTTCTCATACATTATAGATCTGTAGTTATTTTTCAAAACTGCTTATCCTTTGGACATATTCTCTCCTCCATGTTGCTGTTCACAAGACATAATTTAGATTTCCTACTTGCTTCTCATGCATTTGTCCATCCATCAAAGTCATTTTCCTTAAAGAGAGGACCCTAAAAATGAACAAAAAAACTCTAGGTGTGACCTGATGGAAGAGAGTAGAATGCAACCAATATTTCTCCCCATCTCCCCATCTCCCCATATACAGCTCCCCAGAGGGCTGTATATTTCTGTAAGAACTCAACAGCTATAAATTATTGAGCAGACACCTCAGGACAGGAATAAAAGAATCATTTACAAGCATGATTATCTCTGTTTTACCAGTGAAGAAAGTGAGTGCCACAGTGACCATGTAACTGACCTAAGCTCATCCACATAGCAAGTGATGGAGTAAACTTTAAGTCTAAGCCAGCCTCACTTAAAGGTCTACCTCTTTTCATCATGCCATGCCATGTTACCTTTCATTTACTTGCCAAGCTCTATCAGCAGGTCTCTGTGCAATGAATGCAGACACATCTAACAGTACAGTATTCAAATACAAAGGAATAATCAAAGCCTCTCAGTCTAGTTCATCTTCTAATTACAGTTTGAATTTGTAAGTAATCCTTGGATGTAAGTAGTCATGGCAAGTGAAAATTACACTAATGGTTTTCAGGATGTGGTAATGTCAAGAAAAGCATTGGGCTTAAACAGATTGAGTTGGGAGGTTATAAGAAGAAATGGGGCAAGAGGAGGTATGCTATCACCAGTTAAGCAACTGAAGTGTTTTTATTTCCAGAAGGATGTAAAAAAATGTGGGCAATTGTTGCTTCAGGCTATTTTCCTTGTGCTGCAAAAGTGGTCCCACATAGTGGCTAGTGTCTTTTGGCAAGGCCAGTGTGATTCACAATAGACCTGGGGATCCTTCAGCATCCTGAAATTTGTTGTTGAAAATTTGGCCTCAGAAGGTATCATTAGATGACACTTCTATTATTCAATGGTGATACAAGGTAAATCTATTTCTTAATATATTAAGAAAAAAATTTAAATAGAAAATTGTTTTAGCATTGGCATGAGGGAGCAGAGCCATCACCACTTTTCAGCAAATTATGTGAATATTTTAAGGAACATGTTTGTTTAAGGCATTTTGGAGAACATCCTTTGACCTGTGACCTATCCAAATCTTTAGGGTAATGAGTTGTGCTACAATGAATTTTACTCAACCAGTAAGCATTTTTCTTATCTACTTGACATATAAAGACCAATACAAACTGTAAATTTGTCTTTTTTTTCAACTTATATTTACAATTTCAGAAAACACTATTTTCCATATCCTCAGTAATACACATATTTGTTGTGGTAGCTGTTATTTTGATGAATATTCGTGGGAAAAATAATTATTTCCATTGACTTATCTTGACCTAAAAACACTAACATAATTGATTATAGCAGGAGAAAATTGAGTTATTGGATAGCATGACCCTGTATTGTGTCTGGGATTCTAATATTCCTGCCAATTACTGCCAATGATACAAAGCTCAATGTCAAATGAATATATTTAAATGCTAGAATTAACATGATTTTGATAGACATTCCCACTTCCACTCTGAAAAGTAATGCCTGAAAAATATGGTGTGTTCTTAGATCAAGCCATTATAGGGAAACTTAAGAATTAGAACTTTTGCTAAGCTGAGAATGAGTATTTTACTTAATTTTCAGCCTGTGTATAAAAAAAAATACAATTCTAAGCTAAGATTTTTTTTTATTTCAAATAAAGATTTTTAGTTTCAATAAATGCAAGCATTTAATGATAAAAGGGTGTTTAATGTGGTAGTATTTATTTGCTGCTTTTAATTGATGGTGTGCTGATAGTCAATAGCATCTTTATGTCATGAAAATACAGTGGCTCAAGTAAAGAACAGAAGTGCTAACTCTATTGTGAGTGAGGTAGCTTTGCAAATTGTGAGACCCTTTGGAATTTTTTTTCTCCTTATGTATTTAAAGTGGATCCAAATATTAAATTTACCCTTGTGACAGGTGTGTTTTTGTGTTTCTAACAGTTACTGATGGTGACTTGAAAGAATAAGGAGATGTATTCTCCTTCTGGTGAGAAGACCTTGAAGGAGATGTGATTGGAGGTCCACTGCTGCTGGACACTCTCAACTTTAGGAAAATGTACTGGTTGTGTTAGTTCAGTGATTTCTTGGGAAAGACCTAACCTGGGGAAGGACATATAACAAAAGTGTTTACCCAGGATGTAAAGTGAGAACAGCCAATGCCTGTGCTACACGTAAGGGTCATCTAAAGAAAAAGTTAGCTGAGGGTGGATCCCAGCCCTTGCTTTTAAATAACTGCATGAGTCCAAGTGGCCCCACCAGGGTAGTTTTGGTCCTGAACATGGCCCTGTCACACAAGGACAAGGCTATGATTAAGCCTTCAGTAATGTCATCATTAGACCCCCTGGGGAGATGCATTGTTCAGGAGTGGATGTTTCAGGCAGGAAGAATAAGGGAGGATGCCTAGGTAGTTATGTTTAGTTCACCAGAGTGTCCCAACACTAATTATGCCTGAGTAGTTGCTAGGAGAGGATTAACCTTGGGAAATAGTGTGCCCACCAACACCATCTGACACAAACTTTTGTAAATTTTTTTATTTCGTATTGAAGTATAATTGGTTTACAGTGCCATGTGAGTTTCTGGTGTATAGCAAAGTGATTCAGTATTATATGTGTGTGTGTATTCTTTTTCAAATTCTTTTCCATTATAGGTTATTATAAGATATTGAATATAGGGGCTTCCCTGGTGGCGCCGTGGTTGAGAGTCCGCCTGCCGATGCAGGGGACACGGGTTTGTGCCCAGGTCCGGGAAGATCCCACATGCTGCGGAGCGGCTGTGCCTATGAGCCATGGCTGCTGAGCCTGTGCGTCCGGAGCCTGTGCTCCGCAACGGGAGAGACCACAACAGTGAGAGGCCCGCGTACCACAAAAAAAAAAAAAAAAAAAAAGTTATTGAATATAGTCCCCATGCTAGGGGACTATACTAGGTCCTTGTTATTTATCTATTTTATATACAGTAGTATGTATCTGTTAAACCCAAACTCCTAATTTATTCCTCCACTCTGACACCAACTTTTTTGAAGTTACTAACTTTTCAGAGAAAGAGAAAGATCTAGCTTATATCTCCCATAACTCCCTTAAAAGACACCCTGCATATCCATATAAGCCTTTCTGAACTGCTTCTGTTTTTCTGATTTTCTCATATTTCTCTTTTCTGTATTTTTACATGTAGCATTTTCCGGAATATATTTTTGCTAATTTTTGTCTGGCCAACTTTTAATGATCCTTCAAGATTTTGCTCAAATACACCTCCTGTATGATTCTTTCCCACACCTACTAAAAAAGAAACACTTTCTTCTGTGTATCTCCATAGCACAGAGGCAGATAGGAAAGAGTAAGCAAAAATATAAAGGTGAAAGACAAAAGTATCATGTGTATGCACAAAATAAAATAAGTTGCTTTCTGTGATGAAATATAGGAAGTGAGTCATGCAGTGTTAAAAGATAATGCTGGCAAGGTTGATAGAAATAGTATTATGAAGCATATTTTATGTCATATTGAAGACTTTGGTTTATTCATTATTCAATAACTTCTAAATAGTGACTTGACATAGTAAAATTGTTTATGCTAAGTGATTGGCTAACATGATGTGTAGAACAGGAAGTAGTTACAATCATTCATAAGAGGAATGAGGGTGTAAAGTAGAGTAGATGATTGTGGAATTACAATTCAGGTGAAAAATATTCAGAAAATAAATATTTAAGGACTAGTTATTTTATTAGGTAGACAGAGAAGCAAAGAGAAAAATCAAAGATGAACCCTCAGGTTTTAGCTTGAATGATAGTAGCTGTTGATGTCCCATAATTAAGTTAGGGAAAGAAAGAAGAGCTGATTTTGAGAAAGTGGCATGTTAAGTTTGGGAAACGCTGAAGATGAAGTCTATCTAATGAAGAAATAGAAACAGGGAGATGCATAGGTCTGAGGACGGTGAGGGGAAGAATTTAGACTACAGTGATAAACTTGGGAGAAATCAGCATATAGATGGTAATTGAACATTTGAAAGTGGATAAACTTAACTGGACAAATGCATGGGTACGAAAAGCAGTGTAATAAAGAACTCTAGAGAGTACTAATGTTTCAGGCTAATACCAAGGAAAGAATGGAGAAAGGTTTGTAAAAGTGATGTAAATAGTACAAGGAGAAACTCAAGAGGTCTAGAAAGTTTATTAAAATATTCATTACACTTGACAATACCATAACATAAGATACAAAAGAGTTGCAATATTAGTCTCTTCCTAAATGTTTTGTTCATTGCTGTATCCCAAGTGCCTAGATCAATGCCAGGCACACAGTAAGCTTTCAATATTTATTAGGAAGTCTCTGATGGCCTCAGGAATGAAAATTTCAATATAGCAGTGAGGTCAAATGACAAATGGTGAAGCAATAAAGACTCCAGTAGCATAGACTCTTTTTTCAAGAATTTTATATGGTAATTGAAAGAGAGAGACATTGAGAGGACTTGACATAAATTAAGCATTTTTATTTTAGGGAAGGAGAGCCTTGAAATTATTTTTAGTCTGAGATAAATTAAAGATTCTGGAGCAAAAGAGCTGGAGTACAGGAGGGCAGTTGCAGAATAAAAAGCAGAGAATAAAATCAAGAGCTCAAACAAGTGAATTTTTAACGGAGGGAAAAACACTTCATCATTTGAGAAGACAAAAGGGAAGGACATGGCGAAGGACAAATTTGTTGGTGGATGATGGCAGTACAATATTGAGAATTTTTTTGAGAGCCTTTGTCTTTTCAATAAAGAGGCTGAGAAAAAGAGGAATGAAATCAAGGACAATGCTTCAGAGGATTGGAAAACTTTGTGCTAGAACTTGGAGTTGACCAAGAAGTGTGAATATTAGTGAGACCAGTTGACATCCGAGACCATATGTTTAGAGGGTTCCAAGCTGCAGAGTGGATGATTTGCTTAATAACCCAGTACAGGTCAGGAAAAGTACATAAAGGCATACTTTAAGAACACGCCTTGCTTGAAATTTGGCTAGTTGCATTGGACATCAAGGGAGGGATGGACAGAGGTAGAGGGTTCTGGTCAGCTATGTGGACCCAACAGAGATACTTTACAAGGGTAAAAACATTGAGGCCAAAGAGAAAATTCAGTGGAAGTGAGGTTATGAGAAATGACATACATCTCTTATCATTCAATTAGCTATTTAAATTTAAAGGTCTGAGATGAATCTGCTGTGGGAGATAACAGAATTTAAATGTGGACTAGACAGGAGCAGAGAAGAAGGGGAAGTGAGATAAAATGGCAGTGGAAGTATTTGGAGTTCGGAAGCCCAATAAATAAACAAAT
This sequence comes from Orcinus orca, assembly GCF_937001465.1. NCBI lineage: Eukaryota > Metazoa > Chordata > Mammalia > Artiodactyla > Delphinidae > Orcinus > Orcinus orca. Next base: position 72,782,923 of record NC_064560.1, read on the forward strand.
CATCAGGCAAATGACAAATGCACCTACGTGGACATGTTTTTCTAATTTGGTGGACTATTGAGATACATCAATCAATTTGAAAGACTACAGCTGGGAGGGTGATTAGAGAGCTAAATTTGAGTGAAGAGCAAAATAACTAGTTTTCTCTAGAAGACCAGGAGTGAGTTTCTAGCTCTTTTGTCCTCACATGTGAATATAAAACATTTAGCAGTTTGATCTGAGTATTATTAGCCAACAACTGGAGAGTGCTTGTCTCTAAGTAGATTTGTACCCAAAAAAAGAGATCACATAACCTCATTAGTAACCTTCATGTCCAGTTGTAGACCTTGCACAGCACATGCATATTTTAGAGAATGGTGCCTCCCTTACATGAAGATATTATCCAATCCCTAGAGTCCTTAATACTTTTGCATGATGACAGGAGCTTCAGTTGTTCCTCTTGGTTATATCTTTCTGAAGCCATTTACATGGAACAGCCTCTTAGCTTTAGGAACACTTCCAGGTTTCTTCTTCAGGCACAGGCGTCTATGAAGCATTCAAAATTAGTCTGTGATGGGAGCTATTCTAGCCTCATAAGACGTGCCCTCAGATTTTACTAACAATTTTTTCCCTTTGAAAAACACTGGCCATAACTATGTTTAATTGGCCAGAAGTCTCTCTGGAGGCTCAGTGTTTCATTACTCAAGGAGACAACAGAGAAATTTTAAGAGATGAATCTGATGTGAAGAATGCTAACATTTTGTAAGATTAGAAGCCTAGACTGTAAAAGCAGTTTTCCAGGACATACATTTATAGCTTTTACTTGATGGACCTCTATCTTCTCCTACAGGTAAGTACTTTCCTACTCTCATATGAGCAATGTGAAAATGTAAATAATTAGGACTGGAGAGAGATCCCAGCCCATGTTTCTCAGAAATCAGTTGATGGAGTTTTGTGCTGCAGTTGCCATTTTATCTTAAGGATGGCCTGAAATCTAAAGCTATCTTTAAAGTCAGTTGCATGTGAGGGTCTCTGTAGAAAAGTGATCAAAAGGACTCTCCTGGCTTAGGCGCCCTTTGTCTCCAAGGAAGGTGATCCACGGCATCTGGAGATGATGGGACGCATGATTAACATCACCACAGAGAATGATTAATATCTTCTTAAAGCACCTACTTCCAGATTATCCATCATTTCATTAGAGTGAAAAAAGTTCCCTGTGAAAAGGGGCTGGCCCTCTGAACCATGAATAACTCACCCACCCCTTGACATGTTTACTAATTGAGTAGCAGAGTGGGCTTAATACTTTAATATATTTATACTAAGCAAATTATGACTTTTTTTCAATGCTCAGGGTGAGTTCAGGATTGTAGTGAAATAACAAAGTGCTTTTGTTTGGCAATTAAAGGTCATTTTATGATTAATATCAAACTTAACCCTTATTCTTGACAGAAAGCATTAATTTTTTTGTCATAAACCATTGACCAGATTTTGCTATGCAGTATTGGTTAATTTGCACTGTAGATGTGACATTTAAAAGATTCTTCATTAACCAGGGCCTTTGAAAGCATCTAGTTTTTACGTGGGTCCTGAGTCTATGAATTTATTTAGTGTTTTACTTAAAGAGAGCTTATGTATTCAGGAGAAGAAAGTGCAGGAATGATGTCAGATTTTCTTTATTTTCTTCATCTCCAATATAGAATGAAATATCTCCTTAACATAATGGTGATGCCTCCAAATACTGAACCCCTCCCAGAGTCCTAAAAATATAATATTAAAACCATACTGAAAGCCACTTCAATACATGTGGGTTATTTAGACAGAGGATCGAGGAAATTATTTGTAAAAGTCAAATAATGGGTCCCTTTTTTATTAACTGGCCTTAAAGTAGTTACTTATGTTTCTGTTTTAATAACTCAAATAATAGTCAGTCTTTTCCACTTCATTTAATTAGGGTAAAAATTATGGAAAAATGTCAACTTTTTATTTGTCTTTGGGAACCATCTCCATCTTGTCCCATTCCAAACACTACTGATTGATTTAAGATTTGACTTTTCAACCAGTACCTCTAGGTCATAAGAGCACATCAAAGCAAATGGAGAAATGTCTTTAGAAATATGTCTTGAGGAGCTTCAGGAACCAGTGTGGACACCTTATGTTCTTGGTGCCTAAAGATAAGGCGAGAAGCTGAGGTACCTTTAGGCATCAAAGTAAGGGTTTAAGACAAAGTTGTTTCACTCATCAGCTGTGTAACTTTGAGTTTGTCACTTCTAGTCTCTTAGGACACATATAAAATAAATGCCCAGGCTAAATGATCACTTGGTTAATGACTCACTGAACAATTTTGATAATTTTTCCATAATCTTCTCATATGAAATATTATATTGTAACAAATAAAATTTCCCTACATGCCCAAAAGTGATCATGTTAAACAAATATTGTCTATATGTGTGTGATGTGCATGTGCATATATGGGACTCATAAAGCCTCAATGTCTAGAAACTAAGTTGACTTACCGTTTAATTAAAGTGCCTCAAACATTTTGGATATTTTTTGAAAGGAACCAACTGACTAAAAACACATTTATTTCAGGGGAGTTCCAAAAAAAAAAGCAAAAGATGTTGGAGGACACAATTTATCTCACACTTCTACAAATAAAATGTTTTGTTGATGCAATAATCTAAAAGGTTAGGAATTATGAAAATCAAATTCAAGTGTGTCTCCTATACTGCATTATACCTGACATAAGTTGAGACTAGACCCAATAACATAAGGTGTATTTCCTAAGCAATGGTCTATAAAATGCTATTTTGTGGGTCTTCTAGAAGCATAAATTAAAAACAAACTCAAATGCCTGCTATAAATGCCAAGTTAAATAAAGTTAAATAAATTTGTTTATGACAGGAGTTTTCAGAGCCTTGTGAATTTTCAAGATGGCAGTAGGGTTCATAATACTTCTCAAACAATTTGACAATGAAACTTATTTATCTATCTATTTATTTGTCAGAAAATATTAAGTGGATATAATTGTATTACATAAATATGTATAAATATATATGTGTATATATATATATTAATTTATGTCTGTTTCTCTCCATATACATAGCAATAGATAAAGATTGATAATATTTAAAGATTGTGACTTAGGATAGAGAGTCAGAAAATATGTTTTGTAAGCATGAAGAAATAACTGATATAAAATCCAACAAGAAGATTGTGATTCAAAATGTAAACCCTAAAAATAATTTAGGATTGGCAGAATGACTCCCTATTGTATATAGCTATATCTTTTGACTATTTACTGTATACAGATATATCTGACAGAGTCCAAGAAAAGAAAAGGATGTGGAATTTTAGCCATTGTTTTTATCTTTAGTAAGCATCTCTCAACTCCCGGAGTGGAGTAGTGGCTTTAGATTCATGTCAACACTGACTTCTTTTCATGATTTGGCCAAGCTTTAGAAGATAATGGGAGAAGGTATCCCCAAACCAACTTTAGTTGGGGAAAGTATGGAGAGCTCTACTATGGCTAAATTAGGTGGCTTTGGCACAATCCCCTTGATTGTGTCAATAAACACCTTCACTCTAAACGTCTGTGCCTGTGTACAATAGGAACCTCCTTGCTATTTAGGTGGCTGGGTGCTACATGGATGATTCTATCTATAGCCAGGTTATTTCCTTCCATCCTACAAGTTTTATAAATGCCTCCTTTCCTTTCCTAATGTCTAAAATCAATATTCAGTAAACCAACAACTCTAGGTTTAGATAGCCCTTCCTTAATTATTCTTTTTTTTCTAACAATATTCCAATGCTATAGTATGCTAAGAAGACTTTTTGGAGGCCTTATGAACGTTGCAATATCTTGACCATGAGGGAAGGAATCATCTAATAAAGAAAATGTAAGAGTTATATTTGCCCAAGGACAGAAAGTTCCTCTGTCTTCCACCAGTGAAATAAGAGATATTAGAACATAACAATTTGCTTTTCACTCTGGGTAATCATTGTGTGTGTGTGTGTGTGTGTGTGTGTGTGTGTGTGTAGGTCTGTAAGTAGCAGTATTATAGCTGTGAATGTTTGAGAATCTTTTGTTGATATGTTGAGTGGAAACTAGAGCAAATAGCCAAAAATGAACAACCTATCAAAAGTTTTCTTTTTTCATTTCTGGGGAGTCAGTTTAGTTTGGTGAGGAGAAAGGAAGTTTGTGAGTCCTGGACCCTTGTACCATCTGTTAACTATGTAACTTTGAGAAAGTCACTTAAATTCTCTGGCCCTCAGCCTTCCCATCTGAAGAAGAAGAAATTAACCCCATTACTTCATATTGACCTGTGAGAATTAAAAAGTTCTGAAGGGAGTGTGTTACTCACACACTAGTTATACCATAAGTACCACAATTCTTCAAGATTAGTCACTGTTGGAGGAAAGTCACAAAATGTCCTCAAAGATTCAGCTTCGGCTTGTCTTTTCCCCTCGAGATCACAGCCATTGGGGCTCAGATCCACGTGCCTAGAAGGCCCTAAGTATTACTTAAGCTGCAGGTTAAGAAGACCTCCAGCCAGCTCAGACCCCTCCCTGCCGTCAGGCCTCAGCACTCCCACTCTGGTGGCTATTTGTCCTCCTCTTTGCCCTCTCTGCTCCGTTGCAATCGTCCCGGATTTTCCCTCTATGCAACGGCTGTCCAGACCAGCTGCACCCACTACATCTTCAGCAGTGGACCAAGGAGGGTATTAATCATATTTTTGAGAAGGACACTCTGCTATTTATCTCCCTGACACCTCCAGTGCCGGGCCATCCGGGCCTGCCCACAGTCCATTGACTGGTGAGATTACACATTACCCTGCTCCATTGCCTTTCCCTGCCCTTTCCATTGACTAGCTGTTCAACAGTGGGGTTGTGTTTGTTCAGTCAGACATAGTTTATACCTTTTTTGTTCTTTCTGGAGAGTGCATGTCAATTTTTGGTGGAAGTGCAGAATTTTCAGTCGAATTTCAAGTTAAACAACACTCATTGAGATGAAAGATGCTAAAAATTCTTTTGTCACTCCTTCCCTACTGCCAGCAGCTACCATGGGAATTATGGGGACGTGTGGGTTTCCTTCAGCAGCTGCATTCACTTAATGTATGATCAGGTTTCCAAGCTCCCATGCTTTTTTATAAATTGTGTATAGATGTGCATTGATACATAGCCTCTACCTCAAAGTTTAGAAGTTGCCTGCAGAGAGGTAGCCCATCTTTCACTCACTTCCTTGTAATTCCTTTCACCCTTTATGTGTAATCTCTCATTACAAGTCCTTCTGGTTGGTTTGCCTTATGCATCTCATAGCTTAATTTGCCACTTATCTTCTCACTTGTTAACCCTCTTACTTTACTTCAAAGTGCAAAGGAAGCAGGAGAATAGCAGGGCTACTTAATAGCTGCAATAATCCAAATATGTAAATAGCATTAATAATTAAATTAATTACTGATTAGCTAATCAGTAAGCTCAGTAATAAACTGGCTGCAGAAGGACAGAAGGCTGTACCACTACACACCAAAGTGACTTGGTTCTTTGTTTTCAAAAACATTGTTCTCTTAAACGAATTTCCATTTCCAACATTAATAATTGGCTCAAAGTCTGCCTGATTATGCTGAATATGCAAGTGAAAGAAAATAAAGAAAAGATTCAATCAAGAGTTCTCTGACGTGTTCATACATTCATTCAGCAAATATGATGTCCCTACTGTGTGCCAAGCACTGCTCCAACAGCTGAATTTGGGGGGGGGGGCGGTTTACACACACACACACACACACACACACACACACACACACAAACAATTTTATTTACTTAGTTACTGTAGAACAGTGTTATGGCTTTCAATCTTAATATAAACCTCGAAATGCAAAACTACCAAACTGACTCGTCATTTCATTGTGTAGTTTCTAGGCTGAACATTAGGATGTAGAAACTTTCATCATATGGTTAGTGTTTAGTAGCACTGAAAATAGTAAAGGAATAGTGGAAAGGGATTGGGAGTCTGATTTGATCATGCTGGAATCTTGACTGCTCATAATAGGTACGTGCTTTTGTTTCCTTGACCCCCACAAACCTCAGTTTTCACTTCTAAAATATAGGGCTAATATCAACAAGTTAGTGGCTTGTAGCAAGAGTAAATTAAGTGCTTAAAGAGTTAAGCATGTAGAAAACATCCAATCCTTGTCAATTTGGTCATTATAACTTTTATTAGTGAGTGGAAGTAGACATAGCTACCCTCAAATAAACATTTGGTTAAACATATACTTTCAAACATGTCCATTTTACAGAAAACTTAGGAAAATATACCATGTCATGTAGAGGTACTAAGCAAATTTTACATTAGTCTCTGCTGTGCCTGTTGTCTCTGTACTGAAGCACCTTGGGGGTTCTGCTAGGTAGACTGGCTCCTTGTCTGCTGCAGTCCCCTCTGGGCATCACTCATGGCTTCCTCCATCATTTCCTGATCAACACTTTTCAGTGCTTTCAGATTCCATAAGTGTGTTGAAATTGTTTTTCTTCTAATGACCCCGTCCAAACTTATATTTTATATGTAATTATATCTATATCATAACATAGATGTGCACACATATATATATATCATTAGGTATATCATTATCTATCATTGAGATATTAGAAAGAAGAATCAGTTAGGACTTAATGCAAATTCTTGAATCAAAATCCACCCTTTTGAATCTGGATCTTCATATTTACACTTTCCTTGATTTTCTACCTAATTATCAGCTAGAATTGCTCTGGTGTATGTGGTTCTCCAGGAAAAAAAAAAAAAAGTTTAGTGGGAGGTGATGTATTAGAGTCAGTTTGGCTCAGCATAAATCCTGGCTCCACTCCTTGCTGTGTGATTTTGATGACTTTTCTAAGCTTCAGTTTTCTTGTGTATAAATATATACATATATACAAATATCAGTTCTGCTTTTCATTGTTGTGAGGACTGAATGAAGTGACATATAAAAGTGCCCAGCAGGTAGTAGAGACTCATTAAAGTGCTACTTTCTCTTCCTTCCTTCCTTCTTTTCTTCCTTCCTTCCTTCCTCCCTCCCTTCTTTTCTTTTGCATTGGCCTTGTTGTTATTATTGAAAAGACTATGGGATTTGGAACAGGAAAAAATTTTGTTTAAATCTTAGACTCCCAATTACTCTGGACAAATTATTTGACATTCCTGATCTCAGTTTTCTTAGCTCTAACATGGGTTTAATTACACCTACTTTCTGAGGTTGTATGAAAATTAAATTTGATGATGGTATTATGCATACCATGTTCCCAGTAGGAAATCAATAGGTTTTTCTCTATTTTCCTTCTGTATTTCTCAGGAGGAAACATGGACAGGGCTTCCACTCCCATCGTGTTTCTTAGTGCCCAGTTAAATAATCAAATATTTTAAAAATAGAAGTTCACTTGGGCAAGCTCACATAAGAGGGGTAGAGTATTACAAGAGCTTCTTCTACATTGTTTCTGTAGAGGTTTTAGTAAATGGAGGAACATAAAGAGCTGATGGGCCTGCTACGCAACGTAATTGGAAAGATGAGAGCTACTGCTCTCCTCTGGTCTCTCAGGGTCATTTGCGTTTCTGATATTCTTCCCACAACTGTCCATTCTTTCGTATCTCCTGCATATGTATGGCCACCAGCCCTAGTTCTACATAAGGACCTCCCAGCTACCCCCAAATCTGTTTCCTTTTGCATTTTTAAATTCAACCTTTCAAGAAAACAAATCTGATTGACATTGCTCATCACCTCTAGGGAAGAACTCATATCCTGGGCCATTTTTCCAGTTTATTAATGAGCCTCCTCTTCGGACCTGTGATCTAATCAATGGCCATCCACTTGTAAAGACCGGCCCAGAAGGTTCTCTGTCCGGGAGTGAGTGTGGCATTTTAAACCAAAAGTAAAAGCTGAGTTCAACAGACAAATTGATACATATAACAAATGGAACAGTCTAGATATTTTTTACTAATGAAATAAATTGCTGTTCATTCTGTGTTGGTACTTTAAGAAAATCTCATATAGGTGGGATTACTGTAAATAGAGATAGGAAAAAAGAGAAGAGAGAGAATTTTTAATTACTCCATTGTAATCCCAAAGAAAATCTTTTGACAGTGTCCCATAATTTTCTCTAGAATACCAGCAGATTCTCCATCAATTAACTTTAGTTTAGAAAAAAAATTGTCCAGGCTAAGTTGTAGAAATTTCCCTGTGGCAGAGATAACATCTAAACAACCCAGTGAGGCTTTACTACTCTAATTATAATAAGGTTTTGAACCCAACAAAAGAGCTTGACAGAGGTGAGAAGATACCCCTGCCAGGATGCTCTGGGGTGACCATGTGGCCAAGGCAATCTCCAAAGAAGTTGGAAGGTCAGTGCCACCCTCATTGGAGACCTTCAGCTACTGTAGCAAGGCCTGGGCCATGGACTTCCCATGTGGAGGCAGGGACCTCAAAAGGACACATTAGCAAGGAGGAGAGAAGACCCAAGAAGGCAGTAGAGATATTTGAAGAAACGGAGAATAATTAAAGCCTTCTATAAAGTCAGGAGCTGAAAAATATTTATCCTCTGGTCCAGTATATTTCAACCCTACTCCTAATTTCCCTGATTTAGCAGGTAGTTCCAAAAGTATGAGTTCTTTAGGTGCTGTGAATTACCAACAGCATTCAAAAACTACCCATATTTAAGGAAGATGTTCCTCTCTAGTGTGTTTCTCAGTAGATTTCTCTTTTCTCAGGGCTTAATGATTAGGAGCTACAAACAGACTGGGGAAAATAACCCTTTAAGTTAAGGGTTTTAGGTTTTCAGTAGGAAACAAAAAAGGGAAAAAAATAAAATTTTCATTGGCATGATGAAAAATTTGCCTGATTTAATTCAAAACTACTAACATCAAGCTCCCTTGGAGTGTACAGTATCTCTTAAATAAAGGGGATTTTCTTTTCATCTGTTTTCAAATTTGGAGATCAGAGATTGCCTGGTTCCAGTGAGTCAGTTGTAGATAAATGGCCTTAAAATGTTTCTACCACATGATTTTCTAATATCCTTTCTCTTGCAAGGCTTTCAGTTCTAGAATTATGCACTGTGATTGGAGGCCAATTGTTTGGGTATTCAATCTCTAGACTAGGTTAGTAGTACTATAGCAAAGCATTGATAACTTTCTCCTGGTTTGTTTGACAGTGTTTGTATCTATGATTAAAATCTCACTGCAGATCCAATGCTTCTGCTTGTCCAGGGCATTACATTCAGGGTTTGCAAACAGGCAATAGAGAGAAAGATTAGAGCAAAGTTTTTTACTTAACCCACTTCAACTGGAACATTTTATGTAAGGTATTGGGGTAAACCGACCTTCTTAAGAATGACTGTGTCTTCCTAAGGAAGACTTAGCAAGTGTAAAGTTGTGAGGCTACACTCAGGGACTTGATTTCTAAAACAGCACCTGATATTTCATTTGAGAAAAGCATACAGAAAACTTATGAACAGGACTGGCTACATAACTTGTGGGGCCAAGTGCAAAATGACAAGGCAGAGCCCCTGAGTCAAAAAAATATTAAGAATTTCAGGATGGTGACAGCAGAACATTATGTCAAGTGTAGGCTCTTTATGAACATGGGGCCCTGTGCTATTGCCCTGCTTCTAACGCATCTAAGATTTCATTAAATATAGCCATTTCTCTTCAGTGTTTTCTGAAGACCCAACTAAGATTGACTATAAAACTGATTCATAAAAACAACTGGTAGAGAGATTTGCCTCTAGTTCACTTTTAAAATTTTAGAATCCACTAAATAAGTAGATCCTACCTTGCTGTTTGTTTGTGTACTCCCAGGCATTAGATAAATGTCTTAGTTGTATGTGGGCAATGCATGTGGCATTGTGCACTCTTTCTTTTACGAATAAACCTGTGCTTATTCTCCATTGTAGGTGTCACATCCCACATGGGACACTGCAATGTTACAGTATCACACAGTTGACGCCAGGAAGCATAGTGAAGGCACATCGTTGAATAGTCATCTAGTCATCTGAACTGGGGCATTCAGTTAAAGGAAAGCAGGAAGAGCTCTACATGCACAGCATTGAATTAAAGCTGGACAATCTCAAAGACAAGAACATCAGAGGCACAATTGCAAATGGTTTTCTCATATAGGGGCAAAAAGAGTATCTACCACATAGGTTTTTGGACAGCTCCCAAGAGCTAATCCATGGAAAGAGTTTAACACAGGCAACCATATAATAAGGCCTCAGTGAATGTCAGCTCTTAAAATTTTAAAACAGAACACTGAATATCTAGTTTCATTTACATTTCCATTAAAGCTTCAGAGGAGAATGTTAAAATGGTCTTGTTTGGACCATTCTGTTCCACCTGAAAAGTCTTAGAAAAAAAAGTGATTATTTGCTTCTTTGGGAGTTTGGCCATTCCGAGGTCCCTGGAAGTTGAGATAATTTTCATAACCATGACTTTGGAGCAGAAAGGAGCAGTTTTTTAAAATAAACTTTTAAATTATAAAAGTTTCAGATTTACAGAAAAATTGTGAAAAGCGTAAAGGGAGTGCTCACATACCACACACCAAGTTTCCTCTACTATTAAAATCTTAAATTAGTATACCACATTGTCAAAACTAATGAATCAATACTGACAAATTATTACTAACTAAATAAATCACTTAACCAAATGAAGTCTACAATTTATCCAGATTTCCTTAGTTTTTAATTCACTGTGATTTTTAACTTTTCTCTTTTTGTATTACATTTTAGGATGTGATAGTAACAGCATTCCTGAGTATAAGACTCCTGCTCATCTGTAGGCAGGTAAATCTGGTTTGCCTAACATGGAATCTAGCATATAGAAGGCACTCAATAAATGTTTAATTGGTCCATGAGGGCGAAGTGACCTGGGAGTGGAGCACTTTGAAATTAATTTTTACATTCATTTGACATAGTTATAATACAGTTTGCCAGAAACTGGTCTAGGTATTTACATTTAATATTTATTTAATCCTCATAACAACCAGCATAGGTGAGAAGTATTATCATTTTTATTTTACAGATGAGGAAAATAAGACACAGGGAGGTTACATAAGTCACCCAAATTGCAAAACTAATAAGTGTTCAGGATTTAAACCCAGGCAATCTGGCCTCAGAGTCCAAACTCTTAAACACTGCAGCATCTCACTGCTCTTGTTGAAGGCAGGAATACCTGGCCTGAATTGATCTCTTTTGGAAAGACTCCAAATTTTAAATCATTATTAAGAGAAGCCCCTCTACAGGAGTATGTTCTCTACTGCACAAAAGACATGAAAACAGAATTAACATCTGGAATTTTTTGTAAGTGCTAATACTCTCTCAACTGCTGAAAATCGTATAGATAAAATATGTCTACACGAAGAATTTATCAAGGAGGTTTCCTGATTGAAGCCTAGGCTTCTATGTTCTTTTAAAAGATGCATTACTGTTGCCTCAGTGGATAAATCTGATTGGAATTGGACATACTTGGGATCAAGTAAGCCTTAAAAAATTAGGAAAGATTCATAAGAAAGAACAGTACTTAAGAAATATGATTTCAAGTCATATAAGTCTATAGAAATTCAGCACTTTTCTAGTTCAAACCTTTACTTATAGGAATGCCATGTTAATTTTGTGAGGACACAGATAAATTTTTCATACTTTTTGAAATATGCTGTTCCTATATACATATTTGATACACCTTTGACCACAAATTTAAAATAATAATTTTTCAGCACAGCACATATACAAACATTAAACAGTAAGAGTTTTTTCTAGGCTTTCTTTCTTATAATTCAACAATTCTACAAATAATTAGAGTATGAAGCATATTTTAAGTACATGCCACACAACACACAAATACATGCACACACACACACACATCCATTAAATATATCATGTGTATATTTGTACATGGTAGCAACATTCATGCAGTGATAAGCCCCAAATTGCCTTGGCTCCAGGTGATACTGATATTTCCCTCCATGGTATTGACAGCTTCTGTATATATTAGCACATTTTGACATCCTCTTTCTTCAGCTTTATGAGTCAATCAAATTGTATAAAATCCTAATCAGAAATTACTCTTCCTTTTCAACCTTGTGAAGCTCAAATATAAGTATTAGTGCTTATCTATCCTATTTGAAGAATGGATTTTGTTTTCAAACATGGACTTGCAATTATCATTTAGTCACATGATATTTGCAAGTATAAATTTTGACACTTGATGCTATCAAAAAATGTCTTAGTCTTCAGATTTATACACATGAATATGTGTATTATGTATAGTATGAAATCTCATACAAATCTCTACCTTCCTTTTCATTTATTTTTATATATATATTTTTTAAATTGTATTATTCAAGTTGTACAACATAATGATTTGATATAAATATAGATAGTTAAATGATTGCTACAGTCAAGCTAATTAACATATCACTTCCTTACACAGTTACAATTTTTGTATGTGATGAATGCACTTGAAATCTACTCTCTTAGCATATTTCCGGTGTTCATTGAACATAACATTATTAAGTATAATCATCATGCCTGCATTCTAGATCTATAGACATTCATCCTAGGTAACTGTAACTTTGTACCCTTTGACCAACACCTCCCCATTTCTCCTACCTGCCCCCCAGGTCATGGTAACAGCCATTCTACTCTCTGCTTCTATGAGTTTATTTGTGTATTTGTTTTTAGATTCCATGCATAAGTGAGATCATATAATATTCGTCTTTCACTGAGTACAATGTCCTCATGCTTCATATACATTGTCACAAAAGGCAGAACTTCCTTCTTTCTCAAGACTGGAAAATATTCCATTTCAAAAATATATAATAAAATATTTAATACAATGGAATTATAATGTAATATAGCTCTTCTTTAACCATTCTATTTCTTTTATTCCATTTATCCATCAACAGACACCTGCTCTGTTTCCATATCTTGGCTATTGGGAATAATACTGCAATGAACATGGGAGTACAGATGTCTCTTTGGAATAATGGTTTCATTTTTGTAATATATACCCAGAAGTAGATTGCTGGATTATGTGGTAGTTCTATTTTTAATATTTTGAGAACCCTCTATACTGTTTTCCATAATGGCTGTACCAATTTCTGTACTTACCAACAGTGTATATGAGTTCCCTTTTCTCCACATCCTCGCCAACTCCAATTAACTTTGTCTTTTTGGTGATAGCCATTCTAACAGGTATGGGGTGATATATCATTGTGGTTTTTATTTGCATTTCCCTGATGATTAATGATGTTGAGCATCATGTACTTGTTGGCCACTTGTATGTCTTCTTTGGAGAAATGTCTATTCAGATCTTTTACTCATTTTTAAATTGTTGTTTTATTGTTATTTAACTATTTGAGTTCCATATATATTTTGGATATTAACCCCTTATCATATATAAGGTTGGCAAGTATTTTCTCTTATTTCATAGGTTGTCTATTCACTCTGCTGGAGTTTCCCTTGCTGTGCAGAAGTCTTTTGGTATTATGCAATCTTATTTGTTTATTTTTTTCTTTTATTGCTGAGCTTTTGGGATTATATCCAAAATTCTTTGCCAGAGCAATGTCAAACATTTTTTTTTCTGTTTTCTTCTAATGGTTTTTAGTTTCAGAACTTACATTAGGTTTTTATTCCATTTTGAGTTGATTTTCTATATGGAGTGAGATGAAGGTACTATTTCATTAAAATAGAGGTTAGAAAACCAAAAGAAATGATTAATGAAACTAAGAGTTTTTTTCTTTTTTTGAAAAGGTAAAAGTAAAGCAAAATTGACAAATTTTTAGCTAAACTAAGAAAAAAAGAGAAAAATACTTAAATAAATAAAACTATAATAAAAGGAGATATTATGACTGATACCACAGAAATACAAATATAAGACTACTATTAGCAATTATATGCCAACAGTTTGGATAATCTAGAGAAAAGGATAAATTTTTTTTGAAACATACAATCGATCAAGACTGAATCATAAAGAAATAAAAAACTTGAACAGACCAATAACTAGTAAGGAGATTCAATCAGTAATCAAAAACCTCCCAATGAGGCTCCCAAAGTCAAAGCCTGATGTTTTCACTGGTGACTTCAATCAAACATTCAAAGAAGAATTAACAAAAATCCTTCTCAAACTCTTCCAAAAATTTGAAGAGGAGGAAACACTTACAAACTGACTTTATGAGGCCAGCATTATCTTCATACCAAAACCAGATAAGGACACTACAAGAAAAGAAAATTTGAGAACAATAGTCCTGATTAACCTACATGCAAAAATCCTTAACAAAATACTAGCAAACCAAATTCAAAACACTTTAAAAGCATCATACATCATGACCAAGTGGGATTTATCCCTGAGATGCAAGGATGTTTCAATATATACAAATCAATATATATGATACAGTACATTAAAAAAATGAAGGATAAAAATTGTGTGATCGTCTTAGTAGTTAGAGAAAAAGCATTTGACAAAATTCAATATCCTTTTATGATAAAAAACTCTCAATAAATTAGGTGTAGAAGGAATATACCTCAACATATTAAAGGCCATGTATGACAAACCCCCAGCTAAAATCATACTCAACAGTAAAAAACTAAAATCTTTTTCTCTAAGATCAGAAACAAAACAATGATGCTCACTGTCCCCACTTTTACTCAGTGTAGTACCTGAAGTCCTAGCCAGAGCAATTAGACAAGAAAAAATAAATAAAAGCATCCAGATCAAAAGGAAAAAGTAAAATTGTCTCTGTTTAGAGATAACATGATCTATATACAGGGCACTCTAAAGACTCCACCAAAAAACTGTTAGAACTAATAAGCTAGTTTAGCAAATTTACAGGATACAAAACGATATACAAAAAACAGTTACATATTTATACACTAAAAATGAAGTTTCCAAAAAAGCAATAAGAAAACAATCCAATTTAAAATAACATCAAAAAGAATAAGATAATTAGAAATAAATTTATGCAAAGACATGAAAGATCTGTACACTGAAAGCTATACAATATTGATGAAAGAAATTGAAGGAGACACTAGTAAGTAGAAAGATATCCCATCCTCATGGATTGGAAGAATTAATATTTTTTTAAATGTGCACATTACACTAAACAGTTTAAAGATTCCAAGCAATCCCTATCAAAATTCCAATGATATTTTTCACAGAAATAGAAAAAAAATCCAAAAATTCATGTGGAACCACAAAAGACTGTGAGTAGTCCAAGAGATCTTGACCCCCCCCCCAAAAAAAATTTGGACACTTCACACCACTAATTTTAGTAGATTTCAAAATATACTAAAAAACTACAGTAATCAAAAGAGCATGGTACTGGCATAAAAACAGACATGTAGACCAATGGAGCAGAATAGATATACCAAAAATAAGTCCATGCATTTATGATCAATTAGACCTTTGACCAAGGTGCCAAGAACATACAATGGGGAAAGGAGAGTATCTTCAATAAATGCTTTTGGGAAAATTGGTTTTCCATTTCCAAACTTCTCTCATATGTGGGTACAAAAACGAGACAAGAAATACCAGTGTTCACCTGCCACCTCATATTTTCTTCTCAACTATTATCCTAACTTACTCAGTGGGAAACACAAAGACAAATAAGTGAATGAGTCACCTTGCTTTAGTGAAATTTAGATCCCCAATTAGGTACTAATAGCCTGCAGTTGCAGGGTCCAAAGGTAATGTTTTCTGGTTTCTTTCTGCATAACACATGGTATGTTTTCTTTATCTTGGTCAGTATTTAATGTTTGTCCTTTAATTATTTTAGCATTAATGTTTTGCAAATGTAAGCTACCATTTGGAGCATCAACTATAAAAACAATACGTCTGGAGCAGGAATACTTGGCAACTGACAACAAATAATGTGTGACTTAGTATAGAACATAACAGCAGATGAAATGGTGCTTTCTCATCATGTCTGATCTAGTGAAGACTCATACTTTGATAAAAATTGTTCCAACATGATAAACTTTCTTTGATATTATTTTATTTTATTATTTTTTAATTTTTCTATTGAGGAATACATGTCATATAACATTATATTAGTTTTAGTTACAGAGCATAATTATTTGATATTTGTATATATTGTGATAGGATCACCACAAGACTAGTTAACATGCATCACCTTACATAGTTACAATTTTTTTTTTCTTGGGATGAGGACTTTTAAGACATGACAGACCTAGACAGACCTGGGTCAAATCTTGACTTTGCAATTAGCCATGTGCTCCCAGGAAAATTGTTCAACCTCTTCAAGTTTTACTTTTCTCATCTATAGAATGTTGTAAGAGTATTTAGATAAGCACTAAGTAAAGTAACTAAGGGGATGTGAGCACTCAACAATTAATGGCAAGTTAACTATAAATTATCATTGCAATGGCAGCCCTGTCAGGTAATCATAAGTTTACCAGGGTATGTTCTGCACAATGCTCCTGATACAATGTGTAAAGGAATCATTGACTCTGATCATTAGGGGAAAAGCTAGGGCAGCCTCCTGATGATTTCCAATGCCATATAGTCTATATTATAGAAAGCCACTTAAAAATTTTGGAGTCCTTCCAAATGTATAGTTTATTGGTACATAATGATACCAATATTTCAACTAATTACTCTGATTATATAGTTTAGCATATTTAAGTAGAGTGTGTATACAGTCACACATTTCCTACATACCAGTGAATGTATGCATACATATATAAAGTGTGTATACATATACATGTAATACAGTATGTTACTGTGTTCTCAAATCCCACCATCATTCAATGTCTTGCCAAATAGCATTACAGGCAATGAGCCAGATCGTTTCACTTCCCCACTGAAGTCACTTGGAACATATCTGAACGTGGCAAAATACATTTGCCAAGTTATGTGCATAAAAGCATCCTTTTATCTTTCAGAGTCATAAATATGTAATAAACTGTATGATTGCCCTACTGATCTGTCCAACATAAATCTCACCTTCCCTTTTTTATGGGTTCATCAAAATAAGATATGAACAAGGTACAAAAGAGTTAAAGAAGCTATTTATTTTAATGTTTCCTTGGAGAGCATGCTTGTTATTGTGAGTACGGATTATATATATAATATTTCATGAATGATGTTGAAGCATTAAAAATCACCTCTGCTCTTGAAGTTAACACAAAACTCTGGCTTTCTGCCAATACTCCCCTCATACCATTATGGCCTACTACAAGATGCAGTGTCATTTTTCCAGGATAACACTGGAGTGCTTCTCAAAATTCTAAAAGTCATAGTCTAGGTTCTTAATATAATCCAATTTTTAATGTCCAGATAATTGCACCCTAAGCAGCTATTTGGTTTGAGTTTAAGAGTGATAACCAAAATTAGGAATTATTCAAATTTTAGCAGATGTCAAAATATTGTTTATGGAAAGAAAAATGAGAGTAGGGTAACAGGAAGGGATCATGTGGGCAAGACATTTTGTTGTTGCCGTTTAATATTTAAAAGTGCATATCACTGGCTTCTATGCCCACTTGTGGTTTATTGAGTAGTTGGTTTTTTTTTTACATCAAGCTGCAAATATTGGTTACATAAGGTGATGAGATCTTTAAATCGACTATTGTGAAATATTGTAGAAAAGCAGAAAAATTATGCAAGCTATAAATTGGGTGAGTGATGGAGTAGGTAGTAAAATCTACATTTTTTTTCACAAGGGAAAAATAAGATTAAACTAAGTGTTTCAGTGTTAAAAAGATGTAAGTTTTACCTTATAGCAGAACAAAATAATGATCTGAGCTTATTCTGATATATTTAAGGAAGTGCAAAAAGATGATTTATGTCGATGGACACATTTTCACAGGTGTGATTTGTATACTTTCTTCATGGTAGCATAAAAAGGACCGGATGTTGGTGAATAATTAATAATAAAAGAGATCATTTTCTCCAATGTACACAACTATTCTAACAGGGAAGGAAGGAAAGACTCTAAAATTATATAATAGATTTCAATAATGTGGAAATAGACCACAAGGTTTCAATCTCACTGTCAGTTATGCAATAAGAATTTGGTTTAAAAATTTAGCAAACTGAACTCAGCAACACCTAAAACTATTGTATGCCATTGTTATATGATATTTATATCATATTAATAAAATAAAGGATGAACAACATATTCTTTTTGTAGATGTAGAAAAAAGCATTTGACAAAATGCAACACATATTCATGATAATAAGTCTCAGGAAATTAAAAATAAAAATATTCTCAACTTGATAAAAAGAGTCTATGAAAAACCTACAATTTATATCAAATTTAAGAGTGAAAGATTGAATGTTTTCCCCCTAAAATTTGGAACAAAGCAAGGATGTCTACTCTCACACTTTTATTTAACATTGTAATGGAGGTTCTACCTCAAATAAAATTATTGAAAGGAATCCAGACAGGTAAGGAAAGAGTAAAACGGTCTTTATTTACAAATAACATTATTTTATATTTAGAAAATCCTAAGGAATGCATGATTAAATTAGTAGAGCTACTAAACAAATTTAACAAGGTCAAAAGACTAAAAAATATATATTGGTAGACAAAAAACAATTGTACTTTTATATATTAGCAATAAACAATTTGAAGTTGGAATGACTGAATAATTCCATTACAAAAGCACCAAAAAATTAAAAGACTTAGGATAAATTTAACAAAATAATGCAATGTTGCTTAGAGAAATTAGAGAGGATCAGGATAAAATGGAGAGCCATCCTATGTTCATAGATGGGAAGAGTAAGTATTGGTTGGATGGCAATTCTTTCCAAATTGTTCTATAAATGCAGTACAGTCCCCAAAACAATACTAGAAAACAATTTTGGCAGAAATTAATAAGCTGATCCTAGCATTTATGTGGAAGTGGAAACAACTCTAGAGTCTAAAACTTTTTGAAAGAGAAGAAAATATGGAAGGGCTTATGTTACATGATTTGAAAACCTACCCTGAAGCTACAGTAAGCAGAGTGAAGTTTTGGCATAAAAATGGTGATATAACCAAATGGAAAACAATTGAGAGACTGCAAATTATCATTTATGTTTACAGTCAATAAATTTTGGAAAAGGTGCCCTGAAAATTAAATGATGAAAGGATACTCTTTTCATTAAATATTGCAGGAACATGAATATCCATATGCACACACACAAAAAATCAGCATAAATCTTTACCTCATACCATACACAAGTGTTAATTAACAATGAACCATAGACATAAAGTTAAACCTATACAACA
The DNA here is from genome assembly GCF_937001465.1 of Orcinus orca. Classification (NCBI taxonomy): domain Eukaryota; kingdom Metazoa; phylum Chordata; class Mammalia; order Artiodactyla; family Delphinidae; genus Orcinus; species Orcinus orca. The sequence goes on from NC_064560.1 coordinate 72,802,158, forward strand.
TCTAAAAGCAAACATAAAAGAACATCAGTGTGATCTTGCATTCTTAGCCAAACAACATCAAAAGCACAAATCATAAAAATAAGAAACTAGACATCATTAAAATTAAACATTTTGTGCTTTGAAAACACCATTAAGAAAATGAAAAGGCAAGTCACAGACTAGGAGAAAATGTTTGCAAATCATGTATCTGACAAAAGACTTGTGTCTCTATGTATAAAATTCTTAAAACAATAATATGAAAGCATCCCAATTTTTAAAATGGACAAATATTTAAACATTTTACCATATCTACAAAACACGTAGAAAGATACTCAATCCCATAATTATTAGTGAAATGCAAGTTAAAACCACAGTTTCCTATCCCTATTCATTCACTGAAATACTATAATCCAAAAGAGTGGAAATGCAAGGGTGGCAAGGTTGCAGAGAAACTGCAACCCTCATAAATTACTGGTGGGAATGCTATATTGTGAAGCCACTTTGGGAAACAATTTGGAAGTTTCTTTAAAAATGAAACATAAGCTTTTTGTATGACCCAACACTTCCATTTCTATGAATTTACACAAAGAAAATGAAAACATATGTTCATTAAAGACTTGTATATGTATGCTCATAGCAGTATTATTCATAACAAAAAAATGAAAATAGTTCTAAAGTACTTCAAATAATGAATGGATGAAAAAATGTATGTATGCAATGAAATTACTCTATAGAAAAACAATCCTGAAACATGCTGCAACATGAGTGAACCTCAAAAGCATTACACTAAGTGAAAGAAACTAGACAAAAATGTCTACACGTAGTATGATCCCATTTATATTAAGTGTTCAGAAAAGACAAGTTTATGGAGATGTAGAAAAATAATTGATTTACTAGGCTTGAGTTTTGAAGGAGGAAATGACTTCACATAGGACTCTCAGAATTTATAGGATTATGAAAATGTTCTAAAAATGGATTGCTAGAGAAAATACTCTGATATGATTTAATTATTTTAATTTGTAAAGGATCATTTGATTGCTCAGGGCATGTTCCATGTTTACTTGAAAAGACTATGTGTTCCACTGTTCTTCAGTGGAGAGTCTATTAATTTCAGATCCAGTTCATTGATGATGGTGTTTAGTCCTTCAATATTTCTGCTTATTTTCTGTCTACTAGCTCTATCTGCTACTGAGAGATGAATGTTGAGGGTGCCAACTATACTTGTATAGTAGTCTATTTCTCCTTTAGTTCTATCGGATTTTGCTTTATGTATTTAAAGCTGTAGAGATAGATACATAGACATTAAGGATGCTAGATCTTCTTTAATTAACCCTCTTATTAATAGGTAATATCCTGGTAATTATTTTCACTACAAAGTCTATTTTACCTGATACTAATAAAACTGTTCCAACTTTTTTTGATTATGTTGAGAAGGTACATATGTTTCTATTCTTTTGTTAATACTTTTTTTATTGACCTATAGTTGCTTTACACTGCTGTGTCAGTTTCTCCTGTACAGCAAAGTGAATCAGCCATATGTATGCATATATTCCCTCTTTTTTGGATTTTCTTCCCATTTAGGTCACCACAGAACACTGAGTAGAGTTCCCTGTGTTATACAGTAGGTACTCATTAGTTATCTATTTTATACATCATAGTGTGTATAGGTCAATCTCAATCTCCCAATTCATGCCACCCCTCCTTCCTGCCTTGGTATCCATACATTTGTTCTCTACATCTGTGTCTCTATTTCTGCTTTGTAAATAAGATCATCTATACCATTTTTCTAGATTCCACATATATGCATTAATATACAATATTTGTTTTTCTCTTTCTGACTTACTTCACTCTGTATGACAGTCTCTAGGTCCATCCATGTCTTTACAAATGACACAATTTAGTTCCTTTTTAATGGCTAAGTAATATGCCATGGTATATATGTACCACATCTTCTTTATCCATTCTTTTTTTGATGGACATTTAGGTTGCTTCTGTGTACTGGTTATTGTAAATAGTGCTGCAATGAACATTGGGGTGCACGTATCTTTTTGAATTATGGTTTCTCTGGGTATATGCCCAGGAATATCCTTTTACTTTTAATCTACCTGTTTAATTATATTGGAATTAAGTTCCTTGTAGAAAGCACAGTAGGTTCACGTTATTTTCCCCATTTTAACAATATTTGTGTTTTAAGTGGTGTGTTTAAACCATTTGCATTAAAAGTAGTTATTGGTGTGTTTGGATTTAGACCCATTTTCTCATCTATTTTATTGCCTCCACTTTTGGTTACCGCATCCCTTTTCCTGCCTGTCTTAGTGGAGCTGCAGTAACAAAATACCACAAATTGGGTGGTACGTTTATTTCTTGCAATTTTGGAGGCTGGAAGACCAAGATCAGAGGGCTGGCCGGATCAGGATCTGATGACGGCCCTTTAAGGGATGAGAGTGCTCTCTGTGGTCCCTTTTATAAAAGCACTAGTTCCACTCCTGAGGTTTCTACTCTCATAAGCTAATCACCTTCAAAATCTCCATCTCCTTATGCCATCACTTTAGGCATTAGGTTTTCAACATATGTATTTGAGGGGGTCACAAACATTCAAACCATAGTGCTTCCCTTTTTTGAAGGGGGGGTTATTTGAACAATTTTTAGTATTTAACTCTATTTTATCTATTTTGATTATTACTTTGCATAGATTTTATTAGTTGGCCTATTGATCGCAATTTGTTTACTTTTCACAGTCTGCTTAGTATATAGAAAATTTACCATAACTGAAGTTTTTTGCCCTCTCTTTTTATGTTTTGGGATGATAGAACTATTCCAATTCCTGATTGCTGTGATGGTTACACAACTCTATACACATATTGAAATAGATGAAAATGTACATCAAAATTAATCAGTTTTACTGTATGATAATTAAAAAGAAAGTAACGTCACTGAACAAATGAGTTTTAAAAAGATATAAAGATGGTTGAACAACTCTAAAATCAATGAATTGTACACTTACAGTGGGTTAAGTTTATGGTATGTTATACCTCAATAAAGTATTAAAAAGGTTTGCCATTCAGAGCTATGGACCCTTGAGTTATGCCTCCTGTACTATTCAGTTAATGGAGTAGGTCTACTGCATAGACATTTGCAGCAAAATGGATCAAAAATGGATCACTGGAGTGAAAATGTAAAAACATAAAAGCACTAGAAGAAATATGGAAAAATTCTTTCACAAATATTTCTAACTGGGTAGGCATCGTAATCCAGAATAAATTATAAATGGCTCAACATTTAAATGTAAAAAAATGAAACTATAAAGTACCCTAAGTAAACATGAAAAATTTGCATTACATCTCTAGAGTGTGGAATGACTTTCTTAAAAATGATTCAAAAGCCAGAAAATAAAATATCAATAAATTTGCCTATGTAGAAACTTAAAATCTTCCACATATGAGTGGTTTTATCTTATATAGTAGACCAAAAGACTACTCCCTCTAATATATAAATAGTTTATAGATACTGATAAAAGATCCACAATCCAATAGAAAATGATTAAAATATTAAAAAAATAAATAAATGTAAAGAAAGATACACAACTGGGTCAACCTTGTCATTATGAGGGAAATACTGGCTGCTACTAGGAGCCTGGGCAACTCTGTAGCTCCAAGTAGCAGGAGCTAGTGGAGAATTTCTCTAGGGCTACACTGCCAGAATGAATCCCTTTCAATGCACTTCAATTAAGCTTTAAAAGTAATAAAAAGGGAAGGAAAGAACGAAGAGCATCAAGGAAATGATAAAGGTGATTTATGACTTCACTACAGCATGGGGTAAATTTGTCTCTGGTGTAAAAAAAAAAAAAGAAAAGAAAAGAAAAAGAAAAAAAAGTAACAAACTCTCTGAAAAGCAGTTTGATATTACCGGACAAACTTATTTCAGGGAATCCATCCTAACGAGTAATAGTCAGCTTTATTTAGCAAGATAACTATGACATCAATGTTTATTAACAGTGAGCCAGTTTGCATTTGGTTTAGGTACAGTGCTACTCCTTGGCCAAGGGAATAAGTAAGAGTCCCACAAAACTGGAATGCAAGGGAAAGACATCTATTTATTTAACAAATAATCTATAGTGTTTATTATGCGCCATACACTGTTTTAATTGCTTTTGTAATTGGAGTAACTGAACAATTAATCCACATAACATCCTCATAATGTTGGAACTATTATTATACCCGATTTATAGATGATTAGCTATAAGCACAGAGATGTTAAAGTAACTTGTCTAGGGTCACACAGGTAATAAATAGCAGATTCAAGATTCAAACAAACCACTGTGACTCCAAAGCCCGTGCATTACATAGTTCTCCCAAAGAGAATCAAGGTGCTATTTCCAGAAGAAGGGGAATGGTTTGTGTACAGGCAAAAACATAGCATCTACCACAGTCAGCAGTATTTACTGCCTAGAGTGTAGAGGCTATGATGCTCACATGACTTGAAGCACTGCATTCTAGCTGCCTTGACTATATCTGTCTACTCTGAAGGACCCTATGTGATGTGGCCTCCACAGCACAATGCTCCCAGCACTTACTGAAAAATAAGCAGTGTTGTATGGTATTGAAGAGAATTAGGAGGAAAGGTTCTTCCTTGAGTTTCACCTTGAAGTTTATATAGACAGGGTCTTTGAAGGGAAATGGAAACCTGTGAATAAATGTGGTTCAAACAATATGCAGGGTTTCAACGTTGGGTTCCATTAATTTCTATTCCATTATAATAACAAATTGGTCTGAACAAAGCTAAGAATTTATCACACAGTATGATATAATAGCAGAAGAGACTAAGGAATCTTAATGCACTGGATGTACTTGTTTAAAAGTCAAAATAGTAAAAAAAAATGTGATTAAGTATTTGATATACATTAATAAATCCTTGAAATTTATTTATTCAATAGATATCTGTGAGGACTTAGAATGAACTAGCTTCCAGGCTAGGCTCTGGGCACCATTCTAAGCCATATCACTTTCTAAAATTTGATTACTGAAGAAAAGTAGTTACTTGTGATAACTGTTGATTTAGCCACTTTAGTCAAATAGTTCACAATATATTTTGTAGAGAATGTAATAAATCTGTTGCTTGACTTAAACAGGAGTCAGTTGATTTAAAAATGTTCAAATTGGGGCTTCCCTGGTGGCGCAGTGGTTGAGGGTCCGCCTGCCAATGCAGGGGACACGGATTCGTGCCCCGGTCCGGGAAGATCCCACATGCTGCGGAGCGGCTCGCCCCGTGAGCCATGGCCGCTGAGGCTGCGCGTCCGGAGCCTGTGCTCCGCAACGAGAGAGGCCACGACAGTGAGAGGCCCGCGTACCGCAAAAAAAAAAAAAAAAAAAATGTTCAAACTAGTGGCCCAGACATACCATTTACTTGTAGATGCTCAGAGTGGTAAAGCTGCCTCTGGTGCCACAGCATGCCTCTGGCTGTTATTACACAAGTGCAGTTAGTAAATAGAAATTACCAGATTTGATTAATGTTGGTCAACAATCAGTACAATTCTAATATCAAAACAAACATTTTGTTTGTTTCAGCTCTCAGTGAAGGAATTATTTTTATTTTTTTCTTATTTTGGGAATATACAAGATAAGTAAATTTTAAACCAAGTTTAAGAAATTGTGTAAACTTTAGAATTTTGATAAAGGCTTAAAGAAGAGAGCAAAAAACTGTTATCATTCTACATAAAATTCACACTCACAATTATTTAAGTGTATAACTGATTATTATTCTTTGAGTAGATTCTCTGAAATGAGATTGCCAGAAAAAAAAGATATACAATTTTTAAAGATCTTGTAGACAGTGTCAAACTGCTTTTCAAAATGTTTCTGCTACTTTTAAAGTTTAACTGAAGTGAAAGGAAATGCCAGATTTATGGCATTGTTCTGACTCTCATTGTCTCTTGCCTTTTAGGCCATTACTATGCTTTGTTCAATAGGAAAAAAATGAAGCTTCTCTCTTAATTTGCATGTTTTCTAAAAGTATTTGTGGCATCCCCAACATTAAAAATGTTGACAAAGATGCTCATATCATAAAAAACGACATCAACATGTGAAATTAGGAAGCAGAGACCAGGAATGAGAGTTTCTCAAAAACAGAAAACATGGATTTTAAATAATGGGGTAGATATTATTATCTTAAGCATAAGGAGTTTTGCATGCATTCAGCAGAAACTTAAGATACTAAACAAAATCATTAACAAAAAGACTTGTTTGTGTTATTTTTTTTTAATTTTTAATTTCAAGTATTTGCAAAATGAACTTTTATCCCTGAATATGTTACTGAAATACATATTCTCAGGATACACCTGCCTAAATGCCCTGCAAAATAATTTAATTGTATACTGTATTGTGCCTTTACTTACACTGAGAGCCTTACATTTTTAACTGGAAGAATTAATAAAGAAAAAAATGTGCCTTTCCAATTCACTTATTGTATTAGTTTCCTATTGCTGTTGTGACAAAGTATCATAAACAGGGCTTAAAGCAACACATGGATCTTATCTTAAACTTCTGGAGGTCAGAAGCCCAAAATTGGTTTTACTAGGTAAAAATTAAGGTGATGGGTAGGTTGTGTTTCTTCTGGAGGCTCCAGGGGAGAATTCATTCCCTTGCCTCTTCTAGCTTCCTGTTGTTCCTTGGCTTGTGACCACTCCCTCCATCTCCAAAGGCAGCAGCTTCTTCACATCTCTCTCTGACTCTGCTTCCATTGTCACACCTTCCCTGACTCTTCCAAGGACCCCCGTGATTACATTGGGTCCACCCAGACAATCCAGGACAATTGTCCCATCTCAATGTGCTTAATCATATTTGCAAAGTCCCTTCTGCCCTGGATGGTAACATATTCATAGGTGGCATGAATTAGAATCTGGACATCTTTGGGGGCCACTCTTCTGCTTGCATCACCTATATTCCACAAAAATATAAGATTTTGTGACAAATTGAATTTAAGGTGTCATAAATGCCAGTGTGTTCACTTTGTAAACATTCGTTGAATTCTGTTATGTTTTGCAATATAATCAAAATATACTATATGTTTTGTGACGAACTACAGGAGGATAGTATTTCTTTTCCTTAGTCACTTCCTACTCTCATTTTTCTCATTTCAGACTAAGGTAGTGCTTTAACAAAAACATACTTATTAGCTGATGAGAATAATGAAATCAGGCTATTTTGTATATTAATAACTGCATTAAGCTCAATGCACATTGAAGAAATTAGATGGCTAGGATTTGCTATGTACAAGAAAAGATACATTTTAATTATCTCATTTTCTCTCCTTACTATGTGACTTTAATAATAAAAGCAAGTCGTAATGGAAAGAGCTAAGAGCTTTAGAATCAGACCAGTCAGAGTTCTAATTCCAGCTTTTCTACCTATCAGATATTTGCATTTTTAAAAAATGTTTAATGTTTCTGAGCTTTTGTAATACACTGGGATATTGTAAAAATTAGGTAAAATTGGAAAAATTAGGTAACATAATGTATAAAAATGATTTGACATGTAATATGTCTGCAAAACTGTTAGCTTTATTTTCCCTACTATCTTTGCTTTTAAAATTATATATTCCATCTACCTATATAGATATTCCTTTATACTAATGGCTAAAAGATTTGAAAATATTTTATTCTATTGACTGAAAAAAGATAGACAACTTGTTTCCCCCTTTACTGAAATCTGCTTTTCCTGCATTTGGAAAAATAAATGTGGCATTGCATTTATTTGCAGGCAGGTAAAATACATCATTTGAATGTTAATATATGCCCATCTATATCCTATTTGTCCCCAGGTACTTCTGAGGTAGAGTGATTAGTTTCAGATTATATTCTGAATAAGTGATGGAATTTATAGACTCTCATTCATAGGTGTTCAGCAATGAAGAGATTATTGGGCAAACAGAGCAAGAGATCATTAATAGAGGATGGACATTCTGCATAGAATTTTGTACTCTATGTACATCTGCAACAGATGACCCTACTTTTGAATGCCACCAGAACTTCCCAAAGCAAGAAAAGCTACTTGCTATAGGCAATCTTCCTGGGAAAGAAGAACTGCAACTTCAAGTCAGTTTCCCTGCACTTCTCCCTTGTACATCTTCAGCAAGTTCAAATCTTGCTGAAAATGTTCTTCCAAAAGAATTTTCAGGGCACGTTTATCATATAAACTGAACTATTACATACTTATTAAATGTTTAAAGTATGTGTTAGCATTTTATTTTCTTTATTTTTATAATACAAAATGGGTTTCCAGGAATATAACCCTTACTCATAACACTGCATCTTTTGTATATTTGATTTATGTCACTAAATATATAACTATCATTCAGGTGGCAAGTATATACAAAGCTATGAATCACCTAAACTTTAGGAATTCATATGATATAGAATTCATTACAGTTTGTGGATTGGAATAGGCAACAAGATAGTTAAATAGAAATTAAACTAATTATATAATTGCAGATTCTGAAATTTTTGAAAAAGCTGTGAAGTAACCTCATTTTAAACATGGAAAGCAGGTATGTTATAAAATGGAACGACCAATTAAAAACTGACCCGAACTGCAAAGCAATACATTGAATCACATTTTAGCTTTTCCAGAATTCCATTTTGAGTTTTTGGCAGATGACTGAATGAATATTTTATTTCCTCATTTAAATGAACCATAATTAGGAATCAATTGTCTATATTCCCAATGATTCAGTTTATTTCATCTGTATTTTAAATTTTGTTAAAAGAATAAAAAGAAATAGAAATCAATGACAAAGAAGGGAAATCACACTCTTAATACCATCAGCCATTCTTAAAATCAAGGGATAACCTGGGGTGCCAAGCAGACTACAGAGCCTTAGAGATTCTGCTGAGAGTAAAGGATGATTGAAGATTTGCCCCCAATTCCTCATTTTTGAGGTTTGCCATCCAAATCTTGTTATATAAGTTTAAATTACGTTCATTGCAAGTTACTCTGGTGGTTTGTTTTCAAGAGATTTGTAAGAAAAGTATTGCACAGAATTATAGGAAAAGTTGAACAACCCAACTCCAGTACATTGAAGATCCAGAGTAAATCCAAGAGTCTCAGTGGTAGGTCTTCATGGGTGTTTCTTCTGTCTGCCAGAGACATCTGGCTGATTCTCAGATCCCTGATGCTGCTAGGTTCTGATTGGCTCAGATTAAGCTATGTATCTTGGTGTCTAACCTGGGGCCGATTTGCCTGGAGTTAAGGTCTTGCAACAGCAAATTGCTTCTAAAAGCCCACTTTGCTGGTGGAGCTAGAGATATCAGAGAAATTATGTTGGAAAGCCAACCCACTAGGTGTCTTCTAAATTGGTATTATTTGGAGTAGAGGTAATAGGACATTTTTCATATATCCTAAATATTTTCGTAGCCAAGAACTTACTACTGTATTTTCCATATTTTGAGGTACCAAGAGGATTATTTTCCCCAGGTTTTAATAAATTGGTGGCTGATTATGATATTTGCAATGGTAATAACTGATAGTTAATGTTCCAGATGATAACAGAGAAAAATTAACCTGCCTCTAACAAACAGAAAGAGAAATAGGAAAAAAAAGAAAGAAAGAACAAAAGATAAAGTTTTTCTAAAAAAAATTGGGGGATGATTTTAAATATTGAGAATTCAAAGACTGACCTGGAAGATTATTGCATTCATTCCAACTAAACTTATTTGTAGGCTGGGCTGGAATTGCAAAAATTAGGGATACTTAACAGTAGTTGTCTTTCTGTTGCATGCTAAGCATTCTCCTTAAATGTCAAGAAGGGGGACTTCCCTGGTGGCACAGTGGTTGAGAGTCCGCCTGCCGATGCAGGGTACACGGGTTCGTGCCCCGGTCTGGGAAGATCCCACATGCTGCGGAGCGGCTGGGCCCATGAGCCATGGCCGCTGAGCCTGCGCATCCGGAGCCTGTGCTCCGCAACGGGAGAGGCCACAAAATCAAAAAGGACTTGAATATGCACATTTGATGTAAGGAAATTAAGTGCATCATTCCAGCAACTTGTCTTAAGCCAAGGTCATTAATGAGTCTCATGCCAAGGACTACATCTTAGCATCTTTATGTGTCATTATATTAGAACTTCCTAATCTTTACTAGAAGCAACAAAGGCTGGAAATGCTCTGTTAAGGGAAATATGTTTAAAACTTTACAAAACTTCCATGTCAAATCCTTTCAGTTTCTTCTTTCACAATGTGAAAATGTCTTTATTGGAACAGAGCCTTCCAAAGTTACAGGATTGTCTTTGGTGCTCCATGGAACCCATCAGCAAGGCTGTCATTGAGAGAGACAATGCCGTCAGTACAAGCACTGGGAGAATCCAAAAGCCCAATAGTGGAGCATTCATCACCATGATTCCACCTGACACTTGACTAAAAGCATTTTGCACTAATTTGCTTTGTGCCTGTCCAGACAGTCTAAAAATAAAGGATGAGAGGGAAATAGTTGTCTATTAAACAGAATAAACAGCCTCTGGAAAATGAATACATTTCACACATTGTGGCTTTTGGAGGGTTGGGGGTGAGGCTAAGGGGAAGGGAAACAGAGGACGAGTGAAAGATTAGCCTTCTCTCCAGCAGTGGGGAAGGCCTGTTTCAGGTCACAGGGGTCTGCATAGCCCATACCAACCCCACCTGGAGATTCACAGCCACGGTGCAGAAGCGGGCTGCAGCCAGTGCTTACTTCTAGATGTGCAACTTTTATTTTGAAAGGGTTTAAAACCTACCTGGCAATGACTTCCAAATCTCTGATGAAACAGGTTTGGGTCTCTTTCCCTGGATTATATTTTTAAACTTAACCTCTACATACATGTAACTGCTCTAGGGTGGTTTTAAGCCTCTGCTAGTGGTTCAATTTAAAACAAAAAAGGCCTTGAGCTTGTTGTAACAGTTGTCTGACTTTGCTGAGAGCATGCAAGAAAGATTAGGGTAAAGGCAAAGGGAGCAAAAGAACTCACTCTGGGCCCTGTAATTGGCTTCTGTTTTGAACTGTGGAGAGGAGGGAAGAAAGCAAAGGAGTGAGAAGATGATCTAACAAGAAACACATGGTCTTTTGAAAGTAAACACAGATGGGATCCAAACAGTGTTCTACTCATTGTCCTAGCCTTTGGCCTCTTCAGGATCACATTATCTTTGTGGTATTTATGATTATCTGTTTGGATTATCATTAAGAAATGTGGCAATATTCAAGAGAGGATAGATATGAATCTAATTTCTAGGGCTATGGTTAATCAGAAAAGTCAATCATATTTTTCAAAGACTAAAACAATGGACTTTATTAATAATCCTCAGTTTCTTTAGAGATTCTAAGTCATTGGATATTTTCTAAGCCGCTTGCAGTTTGACCTTTACTCATTGACTAAGTAAATAACATGTGATTCAAGGATTCTTTAGGTCTCACGGAAAAATGGGAAGATTGTAATAGTGGTTATTAAACTAGCAGCCCAACCTCTTCCCTTCATGTTGGCAAAAGGGGTGTGGAATTTGAGGAGCACCACAGAGTATTCATGTCCATAACTATTTTCTTCATTTTCTGCGTAGCTTTATTCACTCCTTTGGATAGGGTTGTAACACAAGTGTTTTCGAAAAACTGTAAAATAATAGGACAATAAGGTAGATAGTAATGTCTTGGTGGAAATATCTTAGTATATGAGCATAGAACAGATCAAGAAAGAAACATTTTTGTCCTGGGAAACATGTGGTAAACCACAGTGGGTAGTGCCCAGGTGGGATTCTTACACGAATAGATTTTGAAAAAAATGTCTACCATTCCTGGGTTCAGTGTCATAACATAAGAAGGAATGCATATGGGAGAGGTGGGCTTTGTCAGCTTTACAATTTTACCTAAGCCAAATAAACTACTACATTTTGTTTTAAAATTATTTTGTTTCCTCTGGTTCAGAATTATGTCTGTAAAAAAGATCCTGATTCAGGATTTTTAGATTTTCTCATAAATGCTTTTAGGGCTGTGAATAATGAGTTAATTATTTTTGTTTAATAATTTTACCTGTTCATTATTTTAACAAAGCAATAAAGAAACACATTAACAGGAAAAAAGATAAAGGAAATAATTTTTTTTTTAAATTTGTCTACATAGAAATAGCCATTTTTGACATTAGGGAAATGTTACTCCACTCATTTTAATTCTTGTGTGAACATCTAACTAGAAATAGCAATAGAAAATATAAATATAAACCAACAAAGAGAAAGAAGGAGAGAGAGGCTAAATGGGTAGGAAATGGATGGGTGTGTATAGATGGATGAATATTAAAAATGTCATAAATTGCATTTGTGCAACTTTTAAGTGTGAGAGTGTTTCATTTTATATGAAGTTTATAAAGTATATACAATTGTGATAAAAATGATTAATTCAGTCAATTTTATTTTATTTATTTTTAATTTTATTTTTATTTTTTTTTGCGGTACTCGGGCCTCTCACTGTTGTGGCCTCTCCTGTTGCGGAACACAGGCTCCAGACGCGCAGGCGCAGCGGCCATGGCTCACGGGCCCAGCTGCTCCGCAGCATGTGGGATCTTCCCGGACCGGGGCACGAACCCGTGTCCCCTGTATCGGCAGGCGGACTCTCAACCAGTGCACCACCAGGGAAGCCCCTCAGTCAATTTTAGGTAAATGTTTTTATCACCACGAGAACTATCAGTTCCTAAAATATATTAAAGACTACACAAATAGATAACCATAAAAACTAAATACACTGAAGTCATTCTGTTTTTCTGAAACAAAATATTTCATTTTTAGTCAATGTCTATTGACCCCAAACCAGGAAAAATTTAAAAATTAGCATGCCTTATTCCACAACTAATTCTCTTATTTTAACATCTATTTTTACCCTTTCCAAGTTGATGATGTTTTCTACAGCTCTATGTTACTTTTTTACTGATTGCCACAAATGCTATCACTAGTTATTTTTATTATGGCTAATATTTTTATTTATTTCTCTGTTGGTTCTTGACTAGCTAAATGTTGTTATTGTTGTTATTTTCTTCTTCCTTTAAGTTTTAAAGTATTTTTAATTTTTTTAAATTTTATTACTGGGAAGGGTAGTTCCAAAATTCTTGTGTGCTTGGGAATGTGTGATGCCTATCTGCTCCAGGATAGCTAGTGTATAAAATGTGCATCACCCACATTTCCTTACCTAAGTGCACTATAGACACCGCTCTGCTCTCCTCTGCCATGTAATGCTTCACTCATCTTTTTGCTAGGATGTCTTTCTTCTTCTGAATTTCATTAAGTTTTATATGTGTGTCTTTGTACATTCTTTCATGATACATTCAGACTGTTTATGTCACCCTCATTGGCAAAGGACAGCTAGGTTAGGAATCACATTGTTTGAGGTACCTTTCATCTCCTTCAGTATCTATCAATTATTGTTCCATTGTCTTCTGGCATTGGAGGTTGTTGTGGAAAATTTTGAGACTAACTCAAATATTTCCTCATTATAAATGACTTCAAATGATTTGCTTTTACTTATCGATTCTGGAAGTTCGATAACTTAAATAAGACACCTGTTGCTCTGTTTCAAGTTTTCCTTGAACGTGACAGACTCATTCAGCTGGAAATGTTATTTCTTCCTTAATATCAAAAAGAATTTTTTTTAGGGGCAGGAACCAAGATGGCAGAGTAGAAGGACATGCTCTCACTCCCTCTTGTGAGAACACCAGAATCACAGCTAGCTGCTGGACAATCATCGAAAGGAAGCCACTGGAACTCACCAAAAAAGATACCCCACATCCAAAAACAAAGGAGAAGCCACAATGAGACAGTAGGAGGGGTACAATCACAGTAAAATCAAATCCCATAACTGCTGGGTGGGTGACTCACAGACTGGAGAACACTTATACCACAGAAGTCCACCCACTGGAGTGAAGGTTCTGAACCCCATGTCCAGCTTCACAAACAGGGGGTCCAGCAATGGGAGAAGGAATTCCTAGAGAATCAGACTTTGAAGCCTAGTGGGAATTGATTGCAGGATTTCAACAGGACTGGGGGAAACAGAGACTCCACTGGGACCCAGGGGAGGGAGCAGTGACCCCAAGGGAGACTGAACCAGAACTACCTGCTAGTGTTGGAGGGTCTCCTGCAGAGGCGGGGGAGGGGGGCTGTGGCTCACTGTTGGGACAAGGAAACAGGCAGAAGAAGTTCTGGGAAGGACTCCTTGGCATGAGCCCTCCCAGAGTCTCATTAGCCCCACCAAAGAGCCTAGGTAGGCCCAGTGTTGGGTTGTCTCAGGCAAAACAACCAAGACGAGGGAACCCAGCCCCACCCAACAACAGTCAAGAGGATTAAAGTTTTACTAAGCTCTGCTCACCAGAGCAACAGTCAGCTCTACCCACCACCAGTCCCTCCCATCAGGAAACTTACAAAAGCCTCTTAGATAGCCTCATCCACCAGAGGACAGACAGCAGAAACAAGAACTACAATCCTGCAGCCTGTGGAACAAAAACCACATTCATAGAAAGATAGACAAGATGAAAAGGCAGAGGGCTATGCACCAGATGAAGGAACAAGATAAAACCCCAGAAAAACAACTAAATGAAGTGGAGATATGCAATCTTCTAGAAAAAGAAATCAGAATAGTGATAGTGAAGATGATCCAGGACCTCGGAAAAAGAATGGAGGCAAAGATCGAGAAGATGCAAGAAATGTTTAACAAAGACCTGGAAGAATTAAAGAAAAAACAAACAGAGATGAACAATACAATAACTGAAATTAAAACTACACTAGAAAGAATCAATAGCAGAATAACTGAGGCAGAAGAATGGAAAACTGACCAGGAAGACAGAATGGAGGAATTCACAGCTGCAGAACAGAATAAAGAAAAAACAATGAAAATAAATGAAGACAGCCTAAGAGACCTCTGGGAAAACATTAAATGCAATGACATTCACATTATAGGGGTCCCAGAAGGAGAAGAGAGAGAGAATGGACCCGAGAAAATATTTGAAGAGATTATAGTTGAAAATTTCCCTAACATGGGAAAGGAAATAGTCACCCAAGTCCAGGAAGCACAGTGAATCCCATACAGGATAAACCCAAGGAGAAACACTCTGAGACACATAGTAATCAAATTGGCAAAAATTAAAGACAAAGAAAAATTATTGAAAGCAGCAAGGGAAAAACAACAAATAACATACAAGGGAACTCCCATAAGGTTAACAGCTGATTTCTCAGCAGAAATTCTACAAGCCAGAAGGGAGTGGCATGATATACTTAAAGTGATGAAAGGGAAGAACTTAAAGCCAAGATTATTCTACCCAGCAAGGATCTTATTCAGATTTGATGGAGAAATCAAAAGCTTTACAGACAAGCAAAATCTAAGAGAATTCAGCACCACCAAACCAGCCCTACACAAATGCTAAAGGAACTTCTCTAAGTGGGAAACACAAGAGAAGAAAAGGATCTACAAAAACAAACCCAGGGCTTCCCTTGTGGTGCAGTGGTTGAGAGTCTGCCTGCTGATGCAGGGGACATGGGTTCATGCCCTGGTCCGGGAAGATGCCACATGCCGCAGAGCAGCTAGGCCCATGAGCCATGGCCGCTGAGCCTGCACATCCAGAACCTGTGCTCCACAACGGGAGAGGCCACAACAGTGAGAGGCCCGTGTACTGCAAAAAAAAAAAAAAAAAAAAAATTAAGAAAAGGGTCATAGGAACATACATATTGATAATTGCCTTAAATGTGAATGCTCCAACCAAAGGACACAGACTTGCTGAATGATTCAAATACAAGACCCATATATATGTTGTCTTGTTAAAAGAGACCCACTTCAGACCTAGGGACACATACAGACTGAAAGAGAGGGGATGGAAAAAGATATTCCATGCAAATGGAAATCAAAAGAAAGCTGGAGTAGCTATACTCATATCAGATAAAATAGACTTTAAAATAAAGAATGTTACAAGAGACAAAGAAGGACACTACATAATGATCAAGGGATCAATCCAAGAAGAAGATATAACAATTATAAATAGATACGCACCCAACATAGGAGCACCTCAATACATAAGGCAACTGCTAACAGCTCTAAAAGAGGAAATCGACAGTAACACAATAATAGAAGGGACTTTAACACCTCACTTACACCAATGGACAGATCATCCAAAGAGAAAATTAATAAGGAAACACAGGGTTAAATGACACAATAGATCAGATAGATTAAATTGATATATATAAAATATTCCATCCCCAAACAGCAGATTCCACTTTTTTCTCAAGTGCGCATGGAACATTCTACAGGATAGATCACATCTTGGGTCACAAATCAAGCCTCAGTAAATTTAAGAAAATTGAAATCATATCAAGCATCTTTTCTGACCACAGCACTATGAAATTAGAAATAAATTACAGGGAAAAAAATGTAAAAAACACAAACACATGGAAGCTAAACAATACATTATTAAACAACCAAGAGATCACTAAAGAAATCAAAGAGGAAATCAAAAACTACCTAGAGAAAAATGACAATGAAAACACGATGATCCAAAATCTATGGGATGCAGCAAAAGCAGTTCTAAGAGAGAAGTTTATAGCTACACAAGCCTACCTCAAGAAATAAGAAAAATCTCAAATAAACAATCTAAATTTACACCTAAAGGAAATAGAGAAAGAAGAACAAACAAGACCCAAAGTTAGCAGAAGGAAAGAAATCATAAAGATCAGAGCAGAAATAAATGAAATAGAAACAAGGAAAACAATAGCAAAGATCAATAAAACTAAAAGCTGGTTCTTTGAGAAGATAAACAAAATTGATAAACCATTAGCCAGACTCATCAAGAAAAAGAGGGAGAAGACTCAAATCAATAAAATTAGAAATGAAAAGGGAGTAGTTACAACAGACACCATAGAAATACAAAGCATCCTAAGAGACTACTACAAGCAACTTTAGGCCAATAAAATGGACAACCTGGAAGAAATGGACAAATTCTTAGAAAGGTATAACCCTCCAAGGCTGAACCAGGAAGAAACAGAAAATATGAACAGACCAATCACAAGTAATGAAATTGAAACTGCGATTAAAAATCTTCCAACAGGGCTTCCCTGGTGGAGCAGTGGTTGAGAGTCCTCCTGCCGATGCAGGGGAGACGGGTTTTTGCCCCAGTCCGGGAAGATCCCACATGCTGCGGAGCAGCTGAGCCCATGAGCCATGGCCGCTGAGCCTGTGTGTCTGGAGCCTGTGCTCCGCAAGGGAGAGGCCACAACAGTGAGAGGCCTGTGTATCGCAAAAAAAAAAAAAAAAAAAAATCTTCCAACAAACAAAAGTCCAGCACCAGATGTGGCTTCACAGGTGAATTCTATCAAACATTTAGAGAAGAGCTAACACCCGCCCTTCTCAAACTCTTCCAAAAAATTGCAGAGGAAGGAACACTCCCAAACTCATTCTATGAGGCCAACATTACCCTGTTACCAAAACCAAAGATTCTACAAAAAAAGAAAATTACAGACCAATATCACTGATGAACATAGATGCAAAACTCCTCAACAAAATACTAGCAAACAGAATCCAACAGCACATTAAAATGATCATACACCATGATCAAGTGGGATTTATCCCAGGGATGCAAGGAGTCTTCAATGTACACAAATCAATCAATGTGATACACCATATTAACAAGTTGAAGAATAAAAACCATATGATCATCTCAATAGATGCAGAAAAAGCTTTTGACAAAATTCAACACTGATTTATGATAAAAACTCTCCAGAAAGTGGGCATAGAGGGAAGCTACTTCCACATAATAAAAGCCATATATGACAAACCCACAGCAAACATCATTCTCAATGGTGAAAAGCTGAAAGCATTTCCTCTGAGATCAGGAAAGACACAAGGATGTCCACTCTCACCACTATTATTCAACATAGTTTTGGAAGTCCTAGCCACAGCAATCAGAGAAGAAAAAGAAATAAAAGGAATACAAATTGGAAAAGAAGAAGTAAAACTGTCACTGTTTGCAGATGACATGATACTATACATAGAGAATCCTAAAGATGCCACCAGAAAACTACTAGAGCTAATCAATGAATTTGGTAAAGTTGCAGGATACAAAATTAATGCACAGAAATCTCTTGCATTCCTATACACTAATGATGAAAAATCTGAAAGAGAAATTAGGGAAACACTCCCATTTACCATTGCAGCAAAAAGAATAAAATACCTAGGAATAAACCTACCTAGGGAGACAAAAGACCTGTATGCAGAAAACTATGAGACAATGATGAAAGAAATTAAATATGATACCAACATATGGAGAGATACACCATGTTCTTGGATTGGAAGCATCAATATTGTGAAAATGATTATACTACCCAAAGAGATCTACAGATTCCATGCAATCCCTATCAAATTACCAACGGCATTTTTTATGGAATTAGAACAAATCATCTTAAAATTTGTATGGAGAAAGAAAAGACCCATAATAGCCAAAGCAGCATTGAAGGAAGAAAACGAAGCTGGAGGAATCATACTCCCTGACTTCATACTCTACTACAAAGCTACAGTCATCAAGACAATATGGTACTGGCACAAATACAGAAACATAGATCAATGGAACAAGATAGAAATCCCAGAGATAAACCCATGAACCTATGGTCAGCTAATCTATGACAAAGGAGGCAAAGATATACAATGGAGAAAAGACAGTCTCTTCAATAAGTGGTGCTGGGAAAACTGGACAGCTACATGTAAAAGAATGAAATCAGAACACTCCCTAACACCATACACAAAAATTAACTCAAAATGGAGACCTAAATGTAAGACCAGACACTATAAAACTATTAGAGAAAAACATAGGAAGAACACTCTTTGACATAAATCACAGCAAGATCTTTTTTGATCCACCTCCTAGATTAATGGAAACAAAAATAAACAAATGGGACCTAAT
Source organism: Orcinus orca (assembly GCF_937001465.1). NCBI lineage: Eukaryota > Metazoa > Chordata > Mammalia > Artiodactyla > Delphinidae > Orcinus > Orcinus orca. Next base: position 72,821,061 of record NC_064560.1, read on the forward strand.
GAAACTTAAAAGCTTTTGCCCAGCTAAGGAAACCATAAATAAGATGAAAAGATAACCCTCAGAATGGGAAAAAATATTTGCAAATGAATCAATGGACAAAAGATTAATCTCCAAAATATATAAACAGCCCATGCAGCTCAATATTAAAGAAACAAACAACTGAATCCAAAAATGGGCATGAGATCAAAATAGACATTTCTCCAAAGACGATGTACAGATAGCCAAGAAGCTCATGAAAAGCTGCTCAACATCACTAATTATTAGAGAAATACAAATCAAAACTACAATGAGGTATCACTTCACACCAGTTAGAATGGGCATCATCAGAAAATCTACAAACTACAAATGATGGAGAGGGTGTGGAGAAAAAGGAACCCTCTTGCACTGTTGGTGGGAATATAAATTGATACAGCCACTATGGAGAACAGTCTGGATGTTCTTTAAAAAACTAAAAATAGAATTACCATATGATCCAGCAATACCACTATTGAACATATACCCAGAGAAAACCATAATTCAAAAAGACACATGCACCTCAATGTTCATTGAAGCACTGTTTACAATAACCAGGTCATGGGAACAACTTAAATGCCCATCAACAGGTGAATGGATAAAGAAGTTGTGGTACACATATACAATGGAATATTACTCAGCCATTAAAAGGTATGAAATTGAGTCATTTGTTGAGACATGGACAGACCTAGAGACTGTCATACAGAGTGAAGTAAGTCAGAAAGAGAAAAACTAATATTGTATATTAACGCATGTATGTGGAACCTAGAAAAATGGTACAGATGAACTGGTTTGCAGGGCAGAAGTTGAGACACAGATGCATAGAACAAACATATGGACACCAAGGGGGGAAAACCACGGTGTGGTGGGGATGGTGGTGTGCTGAATTGGGCAATTGGGATTGACATGTATACACTGATGTGTATAAAACTGATGACCAGTAAGAACCTGCAGTATAAAAAAAGAAACAAACAAACAAAAAAAAACCCAACTAATACTAAACTTTCTTTGGATTATTTGTATGGAAATATATTAATATAAATATTTCAGACATTACATGAAATTTCTAAGAATCTTATATGTTGTGGTACAATGTTATATGTCATAATTCTAGTTATTACTTTAAAATGTATATCTCAGAAAAAAAAATTTTTTTGTACCCTCCATTTTGTTCTCTACTTTAAGAATAGTAAATATCCATGTCATCAGAATATCTGTGTATGCTTTCCATATTTGTTCACTTTATTTTTTAAAATGTCTTACCATTTTTTTCTGTATTTATGATTATCTCATGCCTTTTAAGCCATGTAAGCAATTTGATTTTTAACCATATCCATCTTGTCCCTCATTCTTTTGAATTTATTTAGTAATACTATAAAGATGAGTGCTGATTTTTTGTGGTTTGTTTTATAATTTTCAATCATTTCCTTAGCTGTGAAATGTTCATGTTCATCACTTTAAGTTGGTTTATCATCTTGTCTCTGAAATGTTAATTTAATTCATATTCTCATTAGTAATTTTTGAGTATGAGGTTCCATTTCTATTTTTCCTTCAGTTATGTTTTATTTCAAATGTTTTTATGGTTCTTTCCTTCTTTGGGTGTGTGTATGTATGTGTGTTGTGTGTGTATGTGTCTTATGTACATAGACATGACATTTTCTCTCATCTTATTTGTACTTAGTGTAGATGTCTTTATTTAGACTGTCTGAATATTTTATAATGCAATTGGTAAAATTTCCTTGTCACTATTTCTTATCTGAGAATGATTTTCTTTGTTGGCAAGCCTCAATCCCCCACTTTTGTCTATAACAAGGGTGGGCAAACTTTATCTGCAAAGAACCAAATAGAAAACGTTTTAAGTTTCGTGAGCCTATGGTCTCTGTTGCAATTATTCAACTCTGCAATTATAGCAGGAAAGCAGCCATAGACAATACATAAACATATGGCCATAGCTTTGTTCCAACAAAACTTTACTCACAAAGTCAGGTGGCAGGCCCACAAAGTTTAGCTGACCTCTGTATCTAAGAGATTGTTTAATGCCTTCTGTCAGGTTCACTCTACCTTGTGTGGCTGTTACCTATTTAATGGAGGAATGATGGCATAATTAAGACCAATTCCCTAATTGACCACGGATATGGAAACACAGTAAATCCCTTCAGTCTCCACCAACATCTTCCCAAAACTAGAATGAATCATTCATTGCTTTTACCTATGATTAAATGCTCATCCTTAATTTGACTGTCTCCAAATTGTGGGATATTAATAATAACCCTAAGAATTTTATTGTCTCATTTATCTCTCTATTGACACTTCTTGGGAAGGGGCATATAATTAAGGGCCTTAATTAGTTCTTGCTGGCAAACATTTTCCATATTTGTCTTATTATTTTTGTGATATTCCAACTGAGAGACTCGGGGAATTGGTTTTGCTCTGCAATTTTACATGGCAGTAATCATGTGTATTTCATCACTCTCTTCTCCTTCAATGTTTCCCAGCCACTTCTGAGAGTTTCTGAGAGGACTGTCAGTTCTACATTCCCCAGGATGTATCCAAGTGGAGGTTTTGCAGGATGGTTGTTTACCATGCCATCCTGCAGCCAACCCTGAGACTCCCAAGGTGTTGCTCCACTGAGCAGAGCTCTCTACACCTTTCCCTTGTCACCACCAATCTGGTGTGCAGGTGGAGGGTAGGCAGTGATGATGGTGTAGGAGAACTCTGTTCTACAAACTCTTTCGTATGGTAGGACAATATCATCAAAAGATAAAGAGAACTTACAAATATTCTACTGGTAGTATCAGAACAATTCCAGATGTCATATGAGGCAAGGACCAGCTTATCCACCACCACCGGGAGAGCTTGGAGAACCTCAGCACCTCAGAATACAGCACCAAATTCCTGATTTTCAGGAACAGGAGGAATTGTTTTCCCCTTAAACCTAACTAACATCTATGCATCAAGTCCCAATAGATTTACACTAAGTTTTCTCACAATCTTCAGAGCAAACCCTATCAACCACAAGGAAAAATATTGCCTAAGGTACTCCATAGTAAGTTGTCTAGGGTATACATTGTCAAATAACACCAAGAGTGGGACATCAACAGAAGATCAGGTTATTCTACACCAGTCCCAACTCATTTCTTTTTTTCAGTTTCTACTGCTGTAGCACCTTGCTCAGAAGCTCTAGTCAGAACCATTCAAATAATAACACACGTCCAAAAATACAAATATTACTTAACTCTCAAAGAGCAAGTGCAAACTGTGATGGAAAAGCATACTTACAAATCATATTTTCACCAGAAACAATCTGCAGAAAGGTAGGTCTGCTAAAAGATGCACCCAGTTAACTTGACTATACAAAGCACTTTACTTTTACCCCAAGCACAAACATTTTAATTTCTTCTAGAAAAAAAAAATCAAAGATATATTCAAGTGTGAAAGTCAGATGCTTGTGAAGGGTAAAAGGGCTTAATAGCTTCATGGAATACCTCAGTGTTCAGTATATGCCAAAGCATGTGCTTAAACGTAGTTCTTTCTCAAATTTGCACAATCAAGTACATGGATGCAAATAAAAATATCATTCAGCCAGTTCACTCACTTTTGCTTCACCAAGAAGCAGAACTTGTCTATGACTCTGTCCTAAAGAAGAAGGTATGAGGTTTTCAGTGTTGGAGAAAAATGACTCTGTGTATAATTTGACAGCATTTATGCACCTAATGTTACAAGCTTTAAAATTGCCTTCCTCTAAAGGAAAGGGTTGATTCTATAGGACATTTTTTCATTTTTAAGATAAATATACCACATATTTTACTTTTTTCCTCTCTATCTATGGGATGAATTTATTTTAAGACATTTTATCTCTTTCATTAGTTGACTAGAAGTAGAATTTTTTATCTGGAATATTTGGAGCTTAATCTGTATCTTATGTCTGCACTGCTTTGAACAGACACATCTTTAAGTAATTCTTTTAAATTAGCTGTATAGAGTTCTAATCTCTATTAATTAACATAGAATAAAGAAAAATTCAGTGATAGCCATTACTGCTTACTAAGCAAAGAGGTTAAGCTACATGTATATATAGGACCAGATGAATCAGTTATTTTTTTATCTTTAGGGCATAGTGGCAGAGTAGCAAAGTCCTACATGAAAGGCTCTCCCTCGCTCTCCACCAACCCTGTCAGAAAATGGAGCTGAAATAGCTAATGGTGTTATTAAGAGGGTTGCAGCATCAAGAGGCAGGCAGAGGGAACTTCAAAAGCTGGAGCAGCCATGGTCCTAGAAGCATTTGATAAGAAATCTGGGCTCCAACTCTCATTTTCTCTCCTTTGAAGAGTTCTAATTGGAGAAGAAAAAAAATCAAGTTTTTTTGTTTTGTTTTGTTTTTGCGGTACTCGGGCCTCTCACTGTTGTGGCCGCTCCCGTTGCGGAGCACAGGCTCCGGACGTGCAAGCTCAGCGTCCATGGCTCACGGACCTAGCCGCTCTGCGGCATGGGGGATCTTCCCGGACCGGGGCACGAACCCACGTCCCCTGCATCGCCGGCGGACTCTCAACCACTGCGCCACCAGGGAAGCCCCAAGCATTTTTGACAAGACCTGTGCCAAAGAAAATTATGGGAGGCAAAGATGAAAAGGGATGTGTCCTGATTGTCCTTTTTTTAAAAGTCCCCAAAGAGTAAGAGTGTCATTGTAGTCACTGATGCTGAAAAGATTCATTGGGGAGGATGGGGGAGGATTCCCTTGTGTGACCAACCAAACTTAGAGGCTTCCTCAAGATAATGGACCAGATACTGATGGGAAATTACATTACAAATTTTAAAAAAAGAAGAAGAAAGCATCAAAAGAAGAGAAGCTAAGTCTGCTGTCATCTAAGCAGTTTTTTGATACTAGGAAATTAATACAGTGATACTAAGGTTTGTGAAATTCTTAAAGTTTAACACCTAGGAATGTATACCCTGTCTTTCCTGAAATCATTTTACCACCTCATATTTCACTTGATTAGTTTAGAAATGTGTTTAATGAACGACACGAACAGAAAACAAGAAAACAAATAACAAGAAAAGTTAAACTAATAATAACTAATAAAAGTAAAAATACAAGCCACAACAATCACACACCCCTGTGATGAGTACAATATATTTTGAAAATCATTACACATGTCATTTGTAAAGAAGTTCTTGGATGAAAGCCATTTTTGTAAATATGATACTTATTCTTATCTTCTGTTACAGCCAATAATGTCTATGAAATGGAGGCTGTATAGACATAAACTGATTTCATTTGATCAGATATCTGTCCAAGAAAAGTCAATTAAGTACAAAATAATTTTTAATAATGCTATTAAATTAGAGTATTATTTTCCAAAATAGGCAGAAAATCATAACCAATTAAAATACAACTTTTTAAAACATTTTGTTTCATATTTTTGACTAGTTTGACAAGGAGTATTTGAGAAATACTTCAGACTTGACCTAAAGTAACCGGAAGGTGGAAACTGCTTCAAGAAAAAAACAATTTAATAAAACTGCTTAGGTTAAATATGTCTTTTCAAGAATACACCTGTTTTGAAAGAAGCCCCGCCCTATTAGATCATGGTGCCTTGTTTGATAAATGTGTGTTCATTGACAGATTATCAGATATGACCTTCTGAAGAATTTATTTTATAAGGGTAAAAAACAGAGCTTTCAGAAATCTTCCTCCTTCAGGGGTCCAGGCACCCACACCCCCAGTCTTTCTCATTTTACCCTCCAAGGGCATTCTCCATTGGCATTTTCTAAGTAAGGCAGGCAGCATACAGATGGGTAGTGTTGACAGAAGAGTGACCATAATATTATTTTTGCTTATCTGGAAATATAGGATTTTCTACTTCAAAATTTAACCAAACTTAGGTCACCTTTGGCCCCATGGCTTTGACCCCATAGCATACTGAACATCATACCTTGTTTCTTCAGGTGTCAGCCAGACTTAAAATTCAAAAATCACAGAGTTTTTCAGAACTATAAGGAAACATTTTAATTGAGCTTCAACTCCCTCCATTCCATCAGAAGACTCTTACTAAGGTCACTACTAAGCTCCATGTTGTCAAACCCAATGGGAAGTTTTGATCTCATTTTACTTTACCTCTCAGAAGCACTCAAGATTAGGAAAATGTGTAACGTTCTCCTCCTTTAGACTCTGTGACTCATCCTGTCCAGTTTTCCTCGCTAGCTCTGACCAATCTTCTCTCCCAGCTTTGCTGGTGTATTTAACCCTTCCCATCACTGAATTATGGTATTCCTCATGGCTCTGTTCTCAAACTTTCTCATATGCCTTATACCCTCCATCTAGATTCTGTCACATGCTAAAATTACTTAATCACTGTGTATGTATTGATGACTCCTAAATCTAAGCCTGTGACCTCATCCTAAGCTTCAGTCCCAATTGTCTAAGAGACATTAGGTCCTCCTGAATTAGAGGTCTCCACAGAGACCCATGTCCTTCATATTTAACGTGTTCAAAATGACAGAACCTAGAAGCAGATCACCTGGATTCCAATCTTGGATCCACAATTTGCTAGCTGTGGGCCATTGCTCATTCTTTCATATTGTTGTGCCTCAGGTTTTTAGCTCTGAAAATGAAGAATATTAGCACCCCCCCCCCCACACTGTTGTGAAGATTAAATGAGCTATTGTATGAAAATTCTTTCCAACATAATCTGATCAGATCATTCTCCTGCTAAAACTCCCTTCAATGGTTTCCCTTAACTCTGGATAAAACCATAAAACCTGAGTCAGTCCTCAAGGCGATGTATGAACTGAATTTATCCTCCATCATTGTTCCCCTGCTGACCACACTATAGTTAGGTAGGTCTACCTTCAGTTCTGACACTACACACCCCCCCTTCCTACCTCAGGATGTTTGCACAGCCTGTTTATTTTACTTGGGATGATCTTTCCCTACCATGTATCAAAATTACTGCTATTTATCATTTACTCCTTAAAAGTATCATTTCCTCTAGAAATCCTGCCTGACTCACCCAGATTGGATAAAATTCCCCTACTATATATGCAGATCATTCTTTATATTTCTTATTGTAAAAAACAAATCTTTGAACAGTTTCTTCAATATGTATTTATTTATGCTACTATATTACTACCAATTTGTCCTTTTGATAAACTGACAAAAGATTAGAAGGTAGAGAACAGATCACAAGGGTATTTGGGCCATGAGAAGGGCTTAAGAATTTATTTCAATATAATGAACTTTAAGTGAGAGGTGACATGGTCCCTACTATGTCAAAAACGGAACCAAACTCTTGAACTCCCCATAAAACTGTTCCACCTTTTGGCTTCCCTGGTGGCGCAGTGGTTGAGAGTCCGCCTGCTGATGCAGGGGACATGGGTTCATGCCCGGGTCCGGGAAGATCCCACATGCCGCGGAGCGGCTAGGCCCGTGAGCCATGGCCGCTGAGCCTGCGCGTCCGAAGCCTGTGCTCTGCAACGGGAGAGGCCACAACAGTGAGAGGCCCAAGTACCACAAAAAAAAAAAATCTGTTCCACCTTCAGTCTTTTCTATTTATATTAGTGACAACTATGTTTCTCTCATTGCTCAGGAGAAAATGTTTGGAGTCATAATTCACTGTCTTTTTTTCCTCTAACCCATATTCCAGTTGTCAGGAAATCTTGTTGGTTCTACCTTCCAAGTATCATCAGAGTCCAATAATTTCTCTCCATTTCTATTGCTCTCATTTTGATCTTCGCTAACATCATTTTTGAGTTCATTATTCCTCCAATGTTCTCCTAGAAGTTTCCTTCTTATAATCTACCCCAAAAACAGCAGCCAAAGTGAACATTTAAAATCATAAAAGATAAGGACACTCCTCTATTGAAAACCTTTTATCACTCTCCATCTTAATCAGAAGAAAAACCAACGATTATAGTGGCACTTCAGACCTGGTATCACTGTTCTCTACCTCCCGCTACCTCTCTCTGCTTTTGCTTTCCACCACATCTCCCTTCAGTCCTTCGGTTCCAGCCCCAGTGGCCTCCTTGCTGTTCTTCACTTCTTTGTCTCCCCAAGCTTTTGGTCAAATTCCACTTTTCCGACCAGGCCTACCCTGACTACCATATTTAAAATTGTAATATCTCCATTTAGAAATCCTGGTTTCTTTTTCATCACTCCTCTCTAGCTTTTTACTTGTGTGTGTGTGTTTGTTTCTAGCCATAGGATTCATGTCCTTCTAGTATGATTCTTTATTATATTTAATTTTTTGTTAAAGTATAGTTGATGTACAATATTTTATGTTATAGGTGTACAATATAGTCATTCACAATTTTTAAAGCTTATATTCCATACATAGTTATAATAAAATATTGGATATATTCCCTGTATTTTAGAATATATCCTTGTAACTTATTTTATACATAATAGTTTGTACCTCTTAATTTCCTACCCTTATATTATCTCTCCCCACTGGTAACCACTAGTTTTTTCTCTATATCTGAGTCTGTTTGCTTTTGGTTATATTCACTGGTTTGTTTTAATTTTTATTTTCTGCATATAAATGATATCATACAGTATTTACCTTTCTCTGTCTGACTTATTTCACTTAGCATAACACCCTCCATATACTCCCACTAAAATGTAAGGTCCGTGAGGCTAGGATTTATTTATTTTTTGCCTTTTTTCTTCACTGATTATCCAAAGCCTCTAGAAGTGCTTTATATTGTCAGCTCTCAATAATTTCTGTTGAATGCATAAATGGTTGAGGGCAATCAAAAAAGTGGAGAGACCCACTAACAGATTATTTTAGCCACTCATATAAAAGAGTAATTTGAATTATGGTAGTGCTAATAGAGATGGAGAGAAAGAGAAAGGATAAGAAATACATTTTGGCAGTGAAAACTGAAGATACTTCTTGGATACAAAGACAGGAAGATGTGGGAAAGGGAAGAATTAATAATTATTCCCTGACTTCTGGCTTAAACAAATGCTTGGATGATGGTGCTTATGGAGGATGTGGTGAAGCTGAGAGAAGGTGGATAATTGAGAGGTGGAACGGATGGGGAAATGTCTGTTTGTATGCATATTAATGAGTACATTTCTGAAATGTTCAAGTGGGAATGGCACATGTGCACATACACATACAAGTCTGCAGCCCAAAGGAGAAACAGTAACTGTATATGTGGTCAAGAAAAGCTACTGTCAAGATGGGAACTGCTAGAGCATGTTTGGTTTCAATGGGACATTAAGGAGAGAAGGAGAAATTGACCAACTATCAAAAAGTGAGAGGGAGGGCTTCCCTGGTGGCGCAGTGGTTGGGAGTCCTCCTGCCGATGCAGGGGACACGGGTTCGTGCCCTGGTCCGGGAAGATCCCACATGCCACAGAGCGTCTGGGCCCGTGAGCCATGGCCGCTGAGCCTGCGCGTCCAGAGCCTGCGTGTCCGGAGCCTGTGCTCCGCAACGGGAGAGGCCACAACAGTAAGAGGCCCGCGTACCGCCAAAAAAAAAAAAAAAAAAAAGTGAGAGGGGAAAGGCAGAGCTCCTCAGCATTTGAGAAGATCATGGAAATAAGTGAGGAGAAGAAGAGAGTGGGGCACATAATGTACTATTGCAGGAAAGAAGATGGAAACATTCATGTAGTATTGATTATAGGACTGAGTGATGGCGTTTTTTGATTTTGTACATGGTGCAATGTGAGGAGGGCTATGGAGACTTAAGAAGACAGAATAAGTTATGAAATGATCATATCAAAGTGGAAAAATGAGCTTACTAGGAGATCATAGTAGACATTCCATGCAGTATTGAGAGACTTTTCAACATAAATTTAAAGTGAAGCCAATCTGATCAGAGATGGCATAGAAATAGTGAACAGGTGGGCTTACCTGAGCCACAGAGATTTTAATGGATGTGACCATGATCATACAGACAGGTTGAGTTGGAATCTGGTCTTCTGAATTTCTTTCTATCATCCTTTGTACCCCTCCATGTCTTCCAGGACATGTGTGCCCCAGCTCATCAAATACGGCTTCTCTGTCAAGGTACTTTTAATTGATTTCTTCAACAGATCTATTTATTGAGCTCTTATAATGCATTTGTGTTAGGAATACAAAAACATAAGATTCTTTGTTAATATATGTTGATATGCTGCATGCAAAACTATTTTAAAATTTGTTAATTTTGATCCATAGGGAAATAGCGAGATAATATCCTTTGGAACTTTGAGATCAGATTTCAACTTTTTAAAATCATAATAATTAATAAAGATTCTACTCATAGACAGAAAAATGCTTGTTACATCAACTCTGTTTAAATTTTAACATTCTTTTACTTGGTTGATACCTTATTTTATATACCATATGAGTTATGTTGGCAATCTGAATTCTATAGTATATTAATGTTCTTACAAGTTTTTAACAACTATTTGAGACCTGTACTGATCTCCCTTTTCCTTTAAGAAACAATTAAAAACTGTTCACCTTTCTAAAACAGACACGGATGATCTCCTCCCATCATGAGGATTACCTGGAAAAGCTTTGAATCAATAGTAAGAATTTTTTGCTATTGAACTTCCAAAACTGTAAATTAAATAAACAAAGGTATGACGTAAAGTCCTTTTTACCAGAGTTAAATGTAGAAATATCACCCTGAAGTAACTTTGCTCTTGAGAAAAGTAAGTCTCTTACATTCTGGTGTTAGTTGAGGATTAAGAAAATCAAAAATGATTTCTGCAAATCAGAGCCAGAAATCTATTATGAGGTTGAGGAAAAGGGCTGTTTCTGCAATGATGTAGGATTTTCAGAAAATTCAAGCCAACTAAAGCTTGCAGGGATGGAGTCTTGAGACACAGAACTCCCTCACACTGTCTGGAGAGTGTCTTTGATCTACTAGGTGACATATGATGATAGTTATTCACCTCCTTTTTCCCCTTGCCAAAGTTAACTTCCCAGAAATGAAAATGCCTTTTCTGTTCCTTGGAGCAATTGTTTACAGCAACAAGTAAGGGAGTCATCTTCTTTCTCTGGGTTGCCTTCTCCTGTCTCCCCTGCAAGGATCTCCTTCCATACTTAATGCTCAGTGGAAGTTCCAGGTACCTGAGGCAGATAGTAGCTAGAAAAAGACCATGCACTGTCAAAAGAGCAAACAAGTTGCTTTGCTTTTCAGATAGATGTAAAGAAAAATATAGATTTCACTAACTATTTTGGACTACTTGCAGAAATTGGAAGTGAAAATATGCTCAATATTGAAGAAGTTTTTCATTGCAAAGGTTGTGAAGTTTGGCACATGCTACAGGTCCTAGTGGCTTTGAACAAAGTAGATACAAAATAATCAAACATTTCAAAAATAATACAACAGGAAGATTTTCAAGATGGCAGAGGAGTAAGACATGGAGCCCACAAATACATCAGAAATACACCTACATGTGGAACAACTCCTACAGAACACCTACTTAACACTGGCAGAAGACCTCAGACTTCCCAAAAGGCAAGAAACTTCTCATGTACCTGGGTAGGTCAAAAGAATAGGGATGGGACCTGAAGCTCTGGGAGGGAGCTGTGAAGGCGGAAAAGTTTCCATACACTAGGAAGCCCCTTCACTGGAAAAGACAGGGAGTGGGCACCACGCGGGGGGAGCTTCGGAGCCATGGAGGAGAGCACAGCAACAGAGGTGCACAGAGAGATTCCCACAGAGATGATTGGTGCCAACCGGCACTCACCAGCCTGAAAGGCTTGTCTGCTCACCCACCAAGGTGGGTGGGGGCTGGGAGCTGAGGCTCAGGCTTCAGAGGTCAGATCCCAGGGAGAGGACTGGGGTTGGCTGCGTGAACACAGCCTGAAGAGGGCTAGTGTGCCATGAGTAGCCGGTAGGGAGTCGGGGAAAAGTCTGAAACTGCTTAAGAGACAAGAGACCTTTCTTTCAGGATGCGTGAGGAGAAGGGATTCAGAGCACCGCCTAAACGAGCTCCAGAAATGGGTGTGATCTGCAGCTATCAGTGTGGACACCAGAGACAGGCATGAAAAGCTAAGGCTGCTGCTGCAGCCACCAAGAAGCCTGTGTGCAAGCACAGGTCACTATCCACACTTCCCCTACTGGGAGCCTGTGCAGCCTGCCACTCCTGGGGTGCTGTGATCCAGGGACAACTTCCCTGGGAGAACACATGGTGTACCTCAGGCTGGTGCAACATCACGCCAGTCTCTGCCTCCACAGGCTTGCCCCGTACTCCATACTCCTTCCTTCCCTCCAAGGCCTGAGTGAGCCAGAGCTACCTAATCAGCTGCTCCTTTAACCCTGTCCTGTCTGAGGGAAGAACAGATGCCCTCAGGCAACCTACATGCAGAGGTGGGTCCAAGTCCAAAGCTGAACCCCGGGAGCTGTTCGAACAAATAGGAGAAAAGGAAGTCTCCCAGCAGCCTCAGGAGCCGTGGATTAAATCTCCACAATCAACTTGATGTACCCTGCATCTGTGGAATACCTGAATAGACAACGAATCATTTCATATTGAGGAGCTGGACATTGGAAACAATGATATATATATTTTTCCCCTTTTACTCTTTTTGTGAGTGTGTATGTGTACGCTTCTGTGTATGATTTTGTCTGTATAGCTTTGCTTTTACCATTTGCCATAGGGTTCTGTCTGTCCATTTTTGGTTTCTTTTTCTTTTTGCTTTCTTTTTTTTTTTTTTTTACTATAGTTTTTAGTGCTTGTTATCATTGGTGAATTTCTGTTTTGGTTTGGTTGCTCTCTTCTTTCATTTTTTCTTAATTACTTAAAAATTTTTTAAAATCATTTTTTATTTTAATAACTTTTATTTTATTTTATTTTATCTTCTTCTTAATTTCTGTCTTTTTTTTCTCCCTTTTAATCTGAGCTGTGTGGATGACAGCCCCTTGGTGCTCCAGCCAGGTGTCAAGGCTGTGCCTCTGAGGTGGGAGAGCAAAGTTCAGGACATTGGTCCACAACAGACCTCCCAGCTCCATGTAATATTAAATGGCGAAAATCTCCCAGAGATCTCCATCTCAACGCCAAGACCCAGTTCCACTCAACGACCAGCAAGTTATAGTGCTGGACACCCTATGCCAAACAACCAGTGAGACAGGAACACAACACCAACCATTAGCAGAGAGGCTGCCTAAAATCATAATAAGGCCACAGACACTCCAAAACACACCACCAGATGTGGACCTGCCCAACAGAAAGACAAAATCCAGCCTTATCCACCAGAACACAGGCACTAGTCCCCTCCACCAGGAAGGCTACACAACCTACTGAACCAATTTTAGCCACTGGAGACAGACACCAAAAACAACAGGAACTACAAACCTACAGCCTATGAAAAGGAGACCACAAACACAATAAGATAAGCAAAATGAGAAGGCAGAGAAACACACAGCAGATGAAGGAGCAACGTAAAAACCTACCAGACCTAACAACTGAAGAGGAAATAGGCAGTCTACCTGAAAAATAATTCAGAATAATGATAGTAAAGATGATCCAAAATCTTAGAAATAGAATGGAGAAAATACAAGAAATGTTTAACAAGGACCTAGAAGAACTAAAGAGCAAACAAACAATGCAGAACAACACAATAAACGAAACTAAAAATTCTCTAGAAGGGATCAATAGAAGAATAAGTGAGGAAGAAGAACGGATAAGTGACCTGGAATATAAAATAGTGGAAATTACTACTGCAGAGCAGAATAAAGAAAAAAGAATGAAAAGAATTGAGAACAGTCTCAGAGACCTCTGGGACATTAAATGCACCAACATTTGAATTATAGGGGTCCCAGAAGAAGAAGAGAAAAAGAAAGGGATTGAGAAAAATAATTGAAGAGATTATAGTTGAAAACTTCCCTAATATGGGAAAGGAAATAGTTAATCAAGTCCAGGAAGCACAGAGAGTCCGATATGGTAAATCCAAGGAGAAACATGCCAAGACACATATTAATCAAACTATCAAAAATTAAACACAAAGAAAAAATAGTAACAGCATCAAGAGAAAAACAACAAATAACACACAAGGGAATCCCCATAAGGTTAACAGCTGATCTTTCAGCAGAAACTCAGCAAGCCAGAAGGGAGTGGCAGGACATATTGAAAGTGATGAAGGAGAAAAAACTACAACCAAGATTACTCTACCCAGCAGGATCTCATGCAAATTTGAAGGAGAAATTAAAACATTTACAGACAAGCAAAAGCTAAGAGAATTCAGCACCACTAAACCAGCTTTACAACAAAGGCTAAAGGAAATTCTCTAGTCAGGAAACATAAGAAAAGGAAAAGACCTACAATAACAAACCCAAAACAATTAAGAAAATGGTAATAGGAACATGCATATCGATAATTATCTTAAATGTAAATGGATTAAATGCTCCAACCAGAAGATATAGACGGGCTGAATGGATATAAAAACAGGACCCGTATACATGCTGTCTACAAGAGACCCACTTCAGACCTAGGGACACATACAGACTAAAAGTGAGGGGATGGAAAAAGATATTCCATGCAAATGGAAATCAAAAGAAAAATGGAGTAGCAGTTCTCATATCAGACAAAATAGACTTTAAAACAAAGACTATTACAAGAGACAAAGAAGGACACTATGTAATGATCAACAGATCAATCCAAGAAGAAGATATAACAATTGTAAATACTTATGCACCCAACATAGGAGCACCTCAATACATAAGGCAAATACTAACAACCATAAAAGGGGAAATCAACAGTAAAAAAATCATAGCAGGGGACTTTAACACCCCACTTTCACCAATAGACAGATCATCCAAAGTGAAAATAAATAAGGAAATACAAGCTTTAAATGATACATTAAACAAGATGGACTTAATTCATATTTATAGGGCATTCGATCCACAAACAACAGGATACACATTCTTCTCAAGTGCCCATGGAATATTCTCCAGGATAGATCATATCTTTGGTCACAAATCAAGCCTTGGTAAATGTAAGAAAATTGAAATCATATCAAGTATCTTTTCTGACCACAATGCTATGAGACTAGATATCAATTACAGGGAAAAATCTGTAAAAAATACAAACACGTGGAGTCTAAGCAATAGAGTACTTAATAACCAAGAGATCACTGAATAAACCAATGAGAAAATTAAAGAAATACCTAGAAACAAATGACAGTGAAAACATGATGACCCAAAACTTATGGGATGCAGCAAAAGCAGTTCTAAGAGGGAAGTTTCTAGCTACACAAGCCTACCTTAAGAAAAAAGAAACATCTCAAATAAACAACCTAACCTTACAGCTAAAGCAATTAGAGAAGGAAGAACAAAAACCCCCAAAGTTAGCAGAAGGAAAGAAATCATAAAGATCAGATAAGAAATAAATGAAGGAAATGATAACGAAGATCAATAAAACTAAAAGATGGTTCTTTGAGAAGAAAAACAAAATTGATAAACCATTAGCCAGACTCATCAAGAAAAAAAGGGAGAAGACAGAAATCAATAGAATTAGAAATGAAAAAGGAGAAGTAACAACTGACACAGCAGAAATACAAAGGATCATTAGAGATTACTACAAGCAACTCAATGCCAATAACATGGACAACCTGGAAGAAATAGACAAATTCTTAGAAGTACACAACCTTCGGAGACTGAACCAGGAAGAAATAGAAAATATGAACAGACCAGTCACAAGCACTGAAATTGAAACTGTGATTAAAAACCTTCCAATAAACAAAAGCCCAGGACCAGGTGGCTTCAAAGACTAATTCTATCAAACATTTAGAGAAAAGCTAACACCTATCCTTCTCAAACTCTTCCAAAATATAGCAGAGGTAGGAACACTCCCAAACTTATTCTACATGGCCACCATCACCCTGATATCAAAACCAGACAAAGATGTCACAAAGAAAGAAAACTACAGGCCAATATCACTGATGAATACAGATGCAAAAATCCTCAACAAAGTACTAGTAAACAGAATTTAACAGCACATTAAAAGGATCATACACCATGAACAAGTGGGGTTTACCCCAGGAATGCAAGGATTCTTCAATATATGCAAATCAAATCAATGTGATACACCATATTAACAAATTGAAAGATAAAAACCATATGATCACTTCAATAGATACAGAGAAAGCTTTTGCCAAATTTAACAACCATTAATGATAAAGACCCTGCAGAAAGTAGGCATAGAGGGAAGTTTTCTCAACATAATAAAGGCCATATATGAAAAACCCACAGCCAACACCATCCTCAAAGATGAAAACTGAAACCATCTCCACTAAGGTCAGGAACAAGACAAGGTTACCCACTCTCACCACTATTATTCAACATAGTTTTGGAAGTTTTAGCCACAGCATTCAGAGAAGAAACAGAAATAAAAGGAAGCCAAATTGGAAAAGAAGAGTTAAAGCTGTCACTGTTTGCAGATGATATGATACGATACATAGAGAATCCTAAAGATGCCACCAGAAAACTACTAGATCTAATTACTGAATATGGTAAAATAGCAAGATACAAAATTAATGCACAGAACTCTCTTGCATTCCTATACACTAATGATGGAAAATCTGAAAGTGAAATTAAGAAAACACTCCCATTTACCATTGCAACAAAAAGAATAGAATATCTAGGAATAAACCTACCTAAGGAGAAAAAAAGACCTGTATGCAGAAAATTATAAGACACTGATGAAAGAAATTAAAAATGATACAAATAGATGAAGAGATATAACATGTTCTTGGATTGGAAGAATCAACATTGTGAAAATGACTCTACTACCCAAAGCAATCTACAGATTCAATGCAATCCCTATCAAACTACCACTGGAATTTTTCGCCAAACTAAAACAAAATATTTCACAATATGTATGGAAACACAAAAGACCCTGAATAGCCAAAGCAATTTGAGAAAGAAAAAAGGAGCTGGGGGCTTCCCTAGTGGTGCAGTGGTTGAGAGTCTGCCTGCCAATGCAGGGGACGCGGGTTCATGCCCCAGTCCAGGAAGATCCTACATGCTGCAGAGTGGCTAGGCCCATGAGCCATGGCCACTGAGCCTGCACATCTGGAGCCTGTGCTGCACAATGGGAGAGGCCACAACAGTGAGAGGCCTGTGTACCGCTAAAAAAAAAAAAAAAAACAGAGCTGGAGGAATCTGACTCCCTGACTGAAGACTATACTACAAAGCTACAGTAATCAAGACAGTATGGTCCTGGCACAAAAACAGAAATATAGATCAATGGAACAAGATAGATAGAAGACCCAGAGGTAAACCCACACACATATGGTCAACTTATCTTTGATAAAAGAGGCAAGAATATAGAGTGGAGAAAAGACAGCTTCTTAAATAAATGATGCTGGGAAAACTGGACAGCTACATGTAAAAGAATGAAATTCAAACATTCCCTCACACCAAACACAAAAATAAACTCAAAATGGATTAAAGACCTAAATATAAGGCTGGACACTATCAAACTCTTAGAGGACAAAATAGGCAGAACACTCCATTACATAAATCACAGCAAGATCCTTTTTGACCCACCTCCTAGAGAAATGGAAATAAAAACAAAAATAATCAAATGGGACCTAATGAAACTTAAAAGTTTTGCACAGTAAAGGAAACCATAAACAAGAGGAAAAGACAACCCTCAAAATGGGAGAAAATATTTGCAATTGAAGCAACTGACAGAGGATTAATCTACAAAATTTACAAGCAGCTCATGTAGCTCAATATTAAAAAGGAAACAACCCAATCCAAAAATGGGTAGAAGACCTAAATAGACATTTCTCCAAAGAAGATATACGGATTGCCAACAAACACATGGAAGGATGCTCAACATCATTAATCATTAGAGAAGTGCAAAATCAAAACTACAATGAAATATCATCTCACACCGGTCAGAATGTCCATCATCAAAATATCTACAAACAATAAATGCTGGAGAGGGTGTGGAGAAAAGGGAACACTCTTGCCCTGTTGGTCTGAATGTAAATTGATACAGCCTCTATGGAGAATGGTATGGAGGTTCCTTGAAAAACTAAACATATAACTACCATATTACCCAGCAATCCCACTACTGGGCATACACCCTGAGAAAACCATAATTCAAAAAGAGTCATGCAGCAAAATGTTCATTGCAGCTCTATTAACAATAGCCAGGACATGGAAGTAACCTAAGTGTCCACCAACAGATGAATGGATAAAGAAGATGTGGCACATATATGCAATGTAACATTACTCAGCCATAAAAAGGAAATGAAAATGAATTATTTGTAATGAGGTGGATGGACCTGGAATGTGTCATACAGAGTGAAGTAAGTCAGAAAAAGAAAAACAAATACTGTATGCTAACACTTATATAGGGAATCTTAAAAAAGAAAAAAATGGTTCTGAGGAACCTAGGGTTAAGATGGGAAAAAAGACACAGACATACTAGAGAATGGACTTGAGGATACACAGAGGGGGAAGGTAAGCTCGGACAAAGTGAGAGAGTGGCATGGACACATATACACTACCAAACGTAAAATAGATAGCTAGTGGGAAGCAGCCGCATAGCCAGGGAGATCAGCTCGGTGCTTTGTGACCACCTAGAGGGGTGGGATAGGGAGGGTGTGAGGGAGATGCAAGAGTGTTGAGATATGGGGATACATGTATATGTTTAGCAGATTCACTTTGTTATAAAGCAGAATCTACCACACAATTGTAAAGCAATTATACTCCAATAAAGATGTTAAAAAAATAATACAACAAAATATACCAAACTTGAAGGAAGTGAAAAATATTTTGCCTCACAGAAGAAAGTTTGAGAAACATTGCAGTGAGACTGTAATTTCTCATTTTCTATCTAATCCTATAGGCAGTTTTACCAGTTAAAAATTTAGTGTCCATAAGTGCACAAAGCAACCTGTCCTTTGTATTTCTTCGACATGATAGATTATTTTGATTTAGCAGATTATTTTTGTTTAGTGTTAGTATTCAGGTTAGTTCCCAAATCCTTTGACAAAAATTAAATAATAATAGCAATAATATATTCTAAATGGAGTACCTATACCAGGTACACTGCAAAGTGTTTTACAGTTTCATGGTCATTGCCATTAATCCTTAAAATTAATCTGAACTAGGATCTATGTCAGACAGAAAATAGGGGAGTGAAAAGCTACCTTTGTCTCCTCTTCAGTCAATAACTGGTAAAACATCCACAACACAGTAGGATGTCAGATAATTCCATGCATCTGTACACCTAAAGGTGGGTGGGTTGGAACACACATAGGAGTTAGAACTGAGGAAAAAGCAGAGTCAGTGTCTGCAATTGTGGACCTCTGGAAGTGGCAGCTGAACCCACAGTTTCAGAACACATTAGCAGCCAGGGAAGCAGCCCACATATCTCTGGCTTCCCAACCTGACTGGCACCCATGGCCACAGGTAATTAGGCAGCAGCATCAGTGGGGCCCAGGGCCCTGTCCCTCCAACCATCAAGGCAACAAAACGCCAGCCCCACTCTGGAGCCTTCGAACTTTACAACACTGGGCAGAGTAGAGGTGCTGTGGAACCTTGGATCCACCCCCTGCCCCCACTGCCTCCCCCCACCCGTAGAGGGCCGTGTGTCTTAGGGGATCCCAGATGCAAGGGAAGAATCTACCATCCCAATGATGACAGCAGCTCTGGCAGAAGCAAGGCAGAAAAGACCACAGAGGCACAAGAAGCAACAATGAAGGCACTGAGATACATCTCCTAGAGAGACGGTGGAGGCTGGAAGTGCCAATTCTCAAATATAGGCAGAGGTTGCTCAGATAAGAGAAACCAAAATCTTGTGTGATCTATCACACCCACTGGAAAACAAAAGAAAGGACTCTAACTTCTAACCTATCATTTATCTTCAAATGCACCAACAGAGGAACAAGTCATCAAGTAACATGAAGAACAACAGTAACACTATACCACAAAAAGAAAATGATGATTGACCAGAAACCAAACTTAAAGTCACAGATTATTGTGACCTACTGATAAAGAATTGAAAATAGCTGTCATGAAGAAGGTCAACATGATACAAAAAAAACTCAGAAAGACAGTTTAATGAGCTCAGGAATAAAATTAATGAACAAAAGGAATACTTTACCAAAGAGAATGAAACTCTAAAAAGAACCAAACAGAAATTCTGGAGATGAAGAACTCAATAAATGAGACGAAGAAAGCAGTAGAAAACACTGGAAATAGAGACCATATAGAAGAGAGAATTAGTGTGCTTGTAGAAATCTAGAAATGATACAAGTAGAAGAGGAAAGATAGTAAAGAAAGAAGAAGATATTTAAAAACATAGACATTTTATGAGAGCTTTGACTCTTTTAGGAAGAGTAGCATTAGTATAATGGGTATTCCAGAAGGAGAAAAGAGGGAGAAAGGAGCAGAGAGATTATTTAAAGAAATCATAGCTGAGAACTTCCCAAACCTGCAGAAGGAACTGAACATACAAGTCCATGAAGCTATGAGAACACCTAATTACCTCAATGCAAAATGATCTTATCCAAGACATATTAAAATTGTCAAAAGTCAATGACAAAGAATTTTAAAGGCAGGCAGGAAAAAAAAAAAAAAAAAGGATGATAACCTACAAAGGAATACCCATAGGCTATCAACAGAAACCCTACAGGCCAGGAGGGAGTGGAATGACATTCTCACAATACTGAAAGATAGCAACTGTCACCCAAGAACACTCTATCCTGCAAATGTATCATTAAGATGTGAAAGATAAATAAATACTTTCTCAGACAGACATAAGCTGAGGGAGTTAATCAGCACTAGACTTGCCTTACAAAAGACTCTGAAAAAACCTCTTCTACCTGAAACAAAATGACAAAAATACACAAAACTTTGAGTAAGGTGATAAGTAGAACCAGAAAATTGCAACTCTTTATCAGAATATGTTTTTAAACACTTTATTATAGTATAAAGATTAAAGAGAGAGACTAAGAGATCAGAAAAATAACTATAGCTATCTCAGTTTGGTAACAAACTGACAACATAAGAGGGGATAATTTGAGACAACAAAAACATAAAAGGGGAAGAGGAAAATAATGGAACTCATATAGGTAAATGTAAATAAGATGCTATTAGCAGAAAAAGGGCTGTTTTATCTATGAGACATTATATACAAACCTCAGGGTTACCACGTAACATAAATATAGAGCAGAGACATGAAACATAAAAAACAGGAAACTGAGAAAAATATCAAAGAAAACCACCAAACAAAAGGAACAGACAGAAACACAGGAATAAGAAGCAATGAAGATACAGAGCAACCAGAAAGCAAAAGATAAAATGGGAGTACTGAGTCCTCATGTATCATTAACCTCCCTAAATGTAAATGGATTGAATTCACCAATGAAGACACAGAGTGGCTGGAGGTGTTTTTTATAAAGACCCAACTATATGCTGCCTCCAGGGCATACACAACAGCTTTAAAGACAAACAGGCTAAAAGTTAAGGATGGAAGATGATACTCCAAGAAAATAGCAGCCAAAAGAAAGCAAATGTAATCATACTCATATCAGACAAAATAGACTCCAAGACACAAAAGGCAGCAAGAGACAAAAATGGACAGTATATAACAATGAAGTGGATAATTTGTCAAGACATAAGGGTGATTAATATATATACTCTAATAAAGGAGCACCAAAATACATAAAACAATTATTAACAGACATAAAGGGAGAAATTGACAGCAACACAATAATAGTAGAGGACTTTAAATCCCACTTATATCAATGAATAGATCATCCAGACAGGTGAACGAGGAAACAGCAGCCTTCAATGAAACACTAGGCCAGATGGATTTGAAAGATTTTTACAGAATATTCCATCTAAAGGAAGCAGAATACACATTCTTCTCAAGTACACATGGGACTTTCTCAAGAATATTCCAAATATTGATATACAAAACAAGTTTTAGTAAATTTAGGGAGATCAAAATCATATCAAGAATCTTTTCCAACCACACGGAATGAAACTAGAAGTCAATTACAAGAAGAAAACTAGAAAAATCACAAATATGTGTACACTGAACAACATGCTACTGAACAACTATTGGGTAGATGAAGAAATCAAAGGAGAAATGAAAAATTACCAGAAGACAAATGAAAATGAAAACATGACATAGTAAAATCTTTGGAATACAGCAAAAGCAGGGCTAAGAGGGAAATATGTAGCAATACAAGCCTACCTCAAGAGACAAGAAAAATATCAAATAATCTAACCCTACACCTAAAGGAACTAGAAAAAGAGGAACAAACCCCAAAGTTAGTTAAAGAAAGGAAATAAAGATCAGACCAGAAATAAATGAAATAGAGACTAAAAAGACAATAGAAAGATCAATGAAATTAAGAGCTGATTCTTTTAAAAAATTAATAAAATTAATAAACTGTTAACTAGATTCACTAAGAATAAAAGAGAGAAAGCTCTGATAAATAAAATCAGAAATGAAACAGGAGAACAGATACCACAAAAAAGCAAAGGATTATAAGAAAATATTATGAAAAGCTATACACCAAAAAGTTGGACAACCTAGAAGAACGGACAAATCCTTAGAATCATGCAACCTCCCAAGACTGAGTCATGAGGAAATAGAAACTCTGAATAGACCTGTTGCTAGTACAGAGATTGAAAGGGTAATTAAAAAGTTACCAAAAGACAAAAATCCAGGACCAGATAGCATCACAGGTGAATTATATAAAACATTCAAAAATAAATTAATACCTATCCTTTTTCAAACTATTCCCAAAAATTGAAGAGAAGGGAACACTTCCTAACTCATTTTACAAGGCCATTATCACCCTGATACCAACAAAGGAACAAGGAACATACAACAGACAAAGGAGAGTCTCTTCAAAAAATGGTGCTGGGAAAAAAATGCAAAAGGAAAGGGAAGGGAAGGGAAGGGAAGGGAAGGATAGGAAAGGGAAGGAAAGAAGAGGAAAGGAAAGGAAAAGAAAGGAAAGGGAAAAGAAGAGAAAAGAGAAAAAAAATGAAACTGTATGACTATCTCACTCCATACACAAAAATTAACTCAAAATATATTAAAGACTTGAATGTAAGACCTGAAACAATAAGACTCCTAGAAGAAAACAAACAGTACTCTCTTGTTCTTTGACATCAGTCTTAGCATTATCTTTCTAGATATGTCTCTTCAGGCAAAGGAAACAAAAGCAAAACTAAACAAATTGGATTACATCAAACTCAAAACTTTCTGCACAGCAAAGGATACTACCAATCAAATGAAAAGATAACCTACTAAATGAGAAAAGACATTTGCAAATGATATATCCAATGAGGGGTTAATATACAAAATATATAAAGAGCCCATACAACTCAACAATGAAAACACAAGCAACCTGATTTAAAAATGGGCAGAGGTGATGAATAAACATTTTCCAAAGAAGACATACAGATGGTCAACAGACATATAAAAAGATGAGCAACATTACTAATTATTAGGGAAATGCAGATCAAAACCACAATGAGATATCACCACACATCTGTCAGAAGAGCTATTATCAAAAAGATAAGATATAAAGAGCATTGGCAAGGATGTAGAGAAAAGGGAATGCTCATTCACTATTAATGGGAATGAAAATTAGTGCAGCCACTATGAAAGATGGTATGGACACTCCTCAAAAAGTTAAAATAGAACTACCATATAATCCAGCTACCCCACTTCTGGGTATCCAAAGAATATGAAAACAGTAACCCCAAAAGATATCTCCACCCCCATGCTAATCATGGCATTAATTTACAGTAGCAAAGACATGGAAACAACCTAAGTCCCCATCAATGATAAATGGATAAAGAAGAGTGGTATGTATATACAACGGAATACTACTCAGCCATAAAAAGATGAAATCTTGCCAATTGCAGCAACATGGATGGACCTTGAGGGTATTATGCTAAGTGAAATAAATTAGATGGAGAAAGACAAATATCATATGATTTCACTAATGTTTAATATAAACAAAGAAACAAAAACAAAATAAATGAATAGACCAAACTGAACAAAACAAACATGTAGATACAGAGAACCGAGTAGTGGTTACTGGAGGGAAAGGGATGGGGGGAGGTAAAATGAGTAAAGGGGATCAACTGCTAATGGATAGAAAATAAATTTTTGGTGGTGAGCATGTTGTTAGTTATACAGAGGTAGAAATATAATGTTTGTACACATGAAACTTATAAATCAATGTTACCTCAATAACAACAATAAAATAAAATAAAGAAATTAATCTGAAATAAAGTTATCATCTTGCTTTTAGAAGTGAAAAAAATAATTTTCAAGGAGAATGAGTAACTAGGCTAGAATTATTTATTTAGTGAGCTGTGCTTTAAATCTAGGACTAAGGCATCTCATGATCACTATTCCTATATCCCACATCCCCTTCTTGGTATGGAGATGATGATGACAGAAACTAGCTTCTCTGAAGAGATGTTGTTAGGAAAAAACTAAAAGCATATATTTTGAGCTTTCTTTTCTTGCAGACTAACCTGTTCTCAGGGATGTGTAGAAGACTAATTGTTATTCCTCAGAAAATCTAAAATATAGTTGTGGCAGACACTTCAGTTGCTATCCAACAGCTATTTTTATATTTCTATCAAACTCTAAAATTATATTGGTCTAAGCATGGTAATCCCATTTCTCTTTCCCTGTGATTGGGTTAGGGATGGACATGTGACACAGTACTGGCCAATAGGATTTCAAAAGCTGGGAAGAAGGTGCTTTGGGGAATGATTTTGCTTCCTCATAGAAGCAGGTGCTAGTGAAGCATTTCATTTTAGCTCCCTTGAATGTGTGGGAATGTGATGCTTGGAGCTGCAACAGTCATCCTGCAGGCGTAAGGAGAAAAGCCTGAGGGTGAAAATACAGAGGATGGCAGAGTAGAAAGCCAGGAGGAGCCTAGGTCCTAACAATGACTAAGCCAGATTTCTTGTTATGTGTAGGGATCTATTGATTTATCACCCAAACCAGGGTCCTTTTGAGAGTGGGAATGGGCACTAGGAGGAAAAATATAGGAGAAAAGTTGACAAAGTGGGACATGTGATTATCCTAATTATGTTAAATAATTAATTGTCTTTATTGCTTACATGAGTATTCTACTGCTTGCAATGCAATTCAGTCTTAGCTTATGTCGTATATATATAACATATTATATGTATAATACCCATCTATTAAACATATATATATATATATATAGAGAGAGAGAGAGAGAGAGAGAGAGTATTCCCTGCTTACTTTACTTTCCTAACTCATTTTTCCCTTCTCTCATTGTCCCACAAAAATAAACTATACTCTCTCTGTTTTTGGACATATTGGTCCTTCTCTCTATTACATCTTTCTCATTGTCTTTACTCTTAATACTTAAGTTATTTCTTATCCCACAAGACATAACTGACTCATCCTCTCCTAAGAATTCTCTTAAATCTTGGCACAGTCCTTCTCTTCTTGCTCTGTTCATTCTCTCTGTGCTTGCATCAATATTTTATACTTGTCTGGTTTATCTGTCTCTCCTCACTGCCAATCTATAAACTCTTAAGAACAAAGATCTGTATTCCCTTAGTATAACACAATATTTGCTTTATAATAGGTACTTGCCAATCATCTGCTAAATAAATTAATGAATGACTAAATTACCAGAATATAATTATGAAGGACCACAATACCTAAAGGACAAATTGTCCTTTACTTTGCTCAAGAACAAAACATAAACATTAGTACATCTCAGAGGAGGGAGAATGCCTTCATACTTTCAGATCGTGGTGGATTATGAAGTTTTAAAACAGTTCAATAAAGGAGGGTAGAAGGACCTCCCAAGCAAGAGGAACTGTATGAGTGGTAGAATGGAAACAGAACACTCAGGATATAAAAGACGTAAAAGACCAGGGGAGAATGAATTTGGTTTGAAAGGTAAGTGGGGTAAAGATATAAACTTTAAAAATTAGATTGAGGATATTGGCAATTCTTTCATTCATTCAATAGAAATTTATTGGGTGCCCCCAATGTGCCAGGCACTTTTGTAAGAATGGGGCTTCAGTGATTGAAAAAAAAAAAAAAGACAGAGAGAACATAACCCCTACTGCTACATGTTAGTGGGGGTAGTGAATACCATATATAAACTAAATTGCATGATCTGATAAAAGTGACAAGTGCTATGGGGAAATACAGCAGGATAAGTGGGATTAGGTGAGCTGGTAGGGAGGGAGGCAATATGCTATGTTAAGTAGGGTGGAAAGTGATACTGGAGCACACAATTTGAAAAGGGGAAGGACAGAGGCATCTAGAGAGCACATCAGGCTGAGGAAATAGCATG
The DNA here is from genome assembly GCF_937001465.1 of Orcinus orca. Classification (NCBI taxonomy): domain Eukaryota; kingdom Metazoa; phylum Chordata; class Mammalia; order Artiodactyla; family Delphinidae; genus Orcinus; species Orcinus orca. The sequence continues at coordinate 72,847,369 of NC_064560.1, forward strand.
TGCAAAGGTCCCAAGGCAGGAGCAAAGGTGGCATGTTCCCACTGCAGCAAGGAGGCCAGGGCAGCTCAGTGGGCTGAATACAGAGAGAATAGTTGGTAGGAGATGAGAGCAGACAGGTAACGGGAGGGGAAGATTAAGGACTGTGGCTCTTATGAGGACTTTGACTTTTATTCTGAAATTATATTAATAATGGATAATTTTTTAGCAAGTGGATAAGTACCCGCTTGCTACATGTTTAATGGTATGCTAGAGGCTTCAGCTCATAAAAACCTGAGAATACAGAATCACACAATTAGTGCTAAGGATTTCCTACTTTTCCTTTACTCGTAGAACCTCTAAACTTTTTATTTAAGTGGCATTTATGTACATCCTTCATGTGTAAAATTGATGTAAGCAGAGCCATCTTGGTGAATGTGGGGTGCCACAACCCAGGTATAACAAAAGCCTCTTCAATGGAAGAAGAAGATTATCAACGAAATCATCATCATCATCATCATCATCACCTTCATCACTGACTAAGAGAATGACAGTAGATAATTAGGTGCTAATAATGTGATATGTTCGGTGTGAAACGCTTAGAGAAGTGAAGGAATAAATTTTGATTAGAGTCACAGAGAAGATGCTCAAAAGGAGGTGGGATTTTCCATGGATCCCCTGAATGATGAATCTGTGATGGGGGGATTATCAGCCAGGGAAATACCCATGAGCAAGTCAAATGAGCTGTGTAATCTGCAAGAGCCCTTGTTGAATAAGAATGGGCTGTGTGGGATAGAGCAAGAGGTTGACAGAGTCATACAAATAGAGTGGATTGGATTTCATTCTGCAATTAGAGCTAGAAGGATAACAAAGGAATGGTTTGCTTTGGTAGACAGGATTCATTTGGTTACAAACCCTGGCTTAAGCAACAAATGGTTTTTTTTTTTTTTTTTTTTTTTTTTTTTTTGCGGTACGTGGGCCTCTCACTGTTGTGGCCTCTCTGGTTGCGGAGCGCAGGCTCCGGATGCGCAGGCTCAGCGGCCATGGCTCATGGACCCAGCCACTCTGTGGCATGTGGGATCCTCCCAGACTGGGGCACGAAGCTGTGTCTCCTGCATCGGCAGGCGGACTCTCAACCACTGCGTCACCAGGGAAGCCCCAAATGGATTTTTTTGAGTCATGGAACTGAAAAGCCCCAAGGAACATGTTTCAGATATGGCTGTTTTCAAGAAATCAAGACAGTTAGGATTCCATCTCTAACACTAGATTGTTCTTTCTTTCATGCTAGCTTCATTCTTGGTCAAGGAATCCTCCCACTAGGGCAAGACCAAGAGCATCAAACTGATATCCTACCAAATCTGTAACCCCATGTAAAGGGAGTCTGTCTTTTTCTCCTTACAGTTCTTTACTCAGAAGTCTGAGGATTGACTTTCACTGGACCAGTGATGGATGGTGTCCCAATCACTAATCACCATGTGATGAGTCTAGGGTCAAAACCTAAGAGCTAGGTCAGATGAGGAATAAGACCAGCACCCCTACTTCCCCAGAAACACTGGACTGAGGAGGTGTGGTAGTTCTTTGAACAAAATATGAAGTGCTCTTACCAGACACTGAGCATCAAATAAATTATTTTTCTGAACTTTCAAATGTCCATTACACACCATTTCAAAACAAGTTACTTTCTGGACTTTTTATCTTTCTTGGAAACTCATTCTGACCATTCTTCCTAGTATAGTTTTTCAAAAAAATAAAATTATAATAGCATATGAATACATTTTCTTTCTAAGAACAGTAATATATACAAATGGCTTTAGTATCTGTAGGAATATACCATCCAGGGGTAGAGAAAAAGGTAATGTTTCATTTTTTGAATTATTTAAAAGGTGGATTTATCAAGGATCATGGTGCCATGTTTTTAGTTGTATCTTCATGAACTTGAACTACCTTTTGCAAGCTCATCAGTAAAGTTCTACTAAGCTCCCCTGGCTCACCAAGTTCAAAGCTACAATCCAGGTAGATTTTATTTAAAGTCTACTGACAGCAGGCAGTGAAGAAACATTAAGTACCACTTAAATCTGTTACTGAATACCTCATCAGGAATATACTGGAAGAATAATCTAACTTTGACTTCATTGTAATCCATTACTACAAACTCCCCTTTTGTCCTATTTTCACACAGGTGTCTCTAGCTGTCTCGTGAAAAATCCTTAGCTTTTAATATAATGAACAACTGTTCTTTCTGATTCCTGTCAATTAGCATTCAAGCCTAAACTCAACAGAATATTAACACAGTAGGGCCACAGTATAAAGCTGACACTGCCTAGCTCCTTGGCATAAATATAGAAGACACAGTTCAAAAAAATCCAAGGGGACTTCTAACAAGAATGTTCCTGAGAGAGGATATTCACATTGGAGCACTGACATTTGGTATGAAGTTGGTTTAAAGCAAAGATTTAAGTATGTGGTTTTTACTCCCAGAGTAAAAACTCTCATGTAAATGCCTGGTCTTAAATTCCAGCTGAACCAGGGAAATGTTTTTTTTTTTTTTTCCCAACTCTCCAACTCTCAGTTTCTGGCCAGCTGAATGGGATGAAAATGATACTATCCTAAAGGATTACTGCAAGAATTGAATGGGAAAATGTAATTAATGCCTTCATCATGAGCCTGATGTTGTTCAAGTTCTCAATAAATCAAAGAGATACTAAAGAAAAAGAGGTAATTTAAGAGTAAACATAGGTTACAAGGTTGTTATACATGAAATGTTCACAGGTCCATTCTTCCCTGGGAGATGTGTAGCTGATTGTATGTCTATTTGGGAGAAAGGAAATCTCACCTCTTCATGTATGGTGACTCAAAAAAGCCAAAGTAATCTCTTTTTGGTGACTTTGTCCGTTTTCTCCTTTCTTTTTTTCTGAGCTACACTTTTTTTTTTTTTTTTTACTTGCCCTGAACTACTTCTGGTTGATTAAGTGCTATTTTATCTGAAGGTCTGCACATTTTTCATTTCAATCACAGCTAAACACCATCCTTTATCATTTTAGCACCTATTTTTTCTCTGCACAAACCACAGCCACCCTCTTACTGGGAGAAGCATATTGGTAGTGACTAATCTACAAATTATACCGTAAAGTATTATTTTCTGTTATGACACTTGTGTGTGTAAAAGCACTGATTAACCTAGGTCAGCCTATGTAACCCACATAAAACAAGACTGAAAAGAGGAAGCAACAGGACAAGGAACTCTGGCGAATTAGGGATTTAAAAAACTAGTTCTGTGATGGGCAGCTAAGGAAGAAATGCATTTATTTTTTGTTTTATGCTAGTGTTGTTTTTTTTTTTAAATGTATAAGACTGAGCAATAGAATTTATGGGAGTCTTTTCAGGCTAGAGATATTTACTTGATCAATGTACTTCAGACATTTTCATCAGTGCAATTACCAAAAGACATTCCACGGAGCCTGGAAGAATTGCAAAGGATGCATTTCACAATATATGGTAGCTTCTTCCCTAAATCATCATCTTATTTAGTGATATCACCTCTTTTTCATTTGCAGAGTAGTTTATATATGGGAAACAAACACTGCTAATATTATCAAGAAATTGGAGAGTTATGGACTAAAGAAGTTTAAGTACATTACGTTCCTTACCAAAAGGTATTGGGCCATTCTTATCAGAAAAGAAAAAATACTGATTGTAATGAATATATGTAAATTACAAATCATTGATAGTAATTTTAGAAGTTAATATTTAGATATATCCTAAGATGAAGCTAACAAAAAGTAATGCCTAGTATATTTCACATTCTGGAGCCTGAGGACATATACGCATGGAAAAGCAATTCATACCAAATTGTTTTACAAGTGTGAAAATTCTGCTAGCCTAAAGCAATAGCACTTCACAATCACACAGGAGAAGCAACACCCGAACATAAAACTTCTGCCCTGGAATTATTCTATAAACCTAATTCAGTTTGCTACTATGGTCTTCTTCACACAGGGGTCTTTTCCTTAAATGGTTGATACTCAGAGACCAGCATTTGAAATCTGCTACATGTTTTTGGCTCAAACCCAAGCACTCTCTTTAGTTAATAGGTAGAATTCATTCAAATGAATTTTCCACATCCAAGAAAAGTAAAGGTGAGAAAATACAGAAAGGCCAGGGATTGAAATAAAAGAAACCCTATCCCAGAGAATGGATTCATAATTATAATAGCTCATTTTAATCACTGTGATTGTTTAATATATTATAATAATTGTCTTATCAGTCACAATCCCTTTGTTATAACCAGTGCTCATTTGGGATTTAACATTGTATAGCTCCAGTCTGTACACTTCCCTCACATATCAAGTGGCCTTAATTATGTGGGCAGTCAGACACTCTCTGGAGACAAAAATGAGGATGACTAAACATCAGGTAAGAAGGTGATGTTCGCTCCTTCCTTCTTTGTTTCTGCTCAATCCCCTGTAGCCAAAGCCGCATATGCAGCTTTCTCCATCTTTGAGATACTTTAAATGTGAAACGGGTAATTTAGCTGAAAATTTTCAGTTTTTTTTTTTTTTTGCATGCTTCATATGCTGGGTTAAAACCATTAGCATATAACAAAAATCTGAGCAGATGCAATGCAACAGATTCCTTAAGGGAATCCATATTTTTACATATTTTGTAATAAGGAAACTGTCACTCCCAGATGGTATCAAGCTAATACTGGTGGTTTGCTTGCTGATAACACACTAAAAAATAAAATTAATTGTATTCTATTTGATGACAATGAAGTCATTATCCTATGTACTATATATACTATACTCTTAAAGAAAATGGATCCAAAAGATCAGCTTCCTGAATGATTAGGTTTATTTAGTTTCTTGGTCTGGCCAGAAAAAAAACAAAAACAAAAATTCAACTTGGATCTTAGAGTTGGAATTCCCTCACACCTGGCACCAAAATGTGCTATGGTTTATAAATGTGGTGAAGTAGAAAAAAGTGCTATGCTGAATTGCTAACAATATTAGAGAGAAGCCTGGTGGTATAAATACAACATATCAGATATTTCCAATTCTACTTCCCAAAAGAGATATGTGCACTCTTGAAATCATTCTTTCCTAATTTATAGTGAAGCCATCTTTCACAATTCAAGTTCTGGTTGGAAGCCTTGACCAATTACTGCAAATCATACTTACCTGGAAATATGAATAATAGGCCTTAAATTAAAGTCTAATGTTGATACATACTTTGCTGTATTTGCATAGTTATTTTCCATAATAAAACAGTGCATTTTCTTGGTGTGTCTTTTTACCTGCAATCAACTTAGCATAGTTCCTTTCACATGTAACTTCATTATTTGGGACTTACAATAATTATACAATAAAATGTATCTTTACTTAGCATTCTCCACAACTCTTTCTAGATACTACATTCAAAATTATTTTTACAGATAACATGTTCTTAACTTTTACTATAGGTTACCTCCTTTTATTTAAAAGCAAACAAACAAAAGGAAAAAGAAAACTCACATGACTCTACACTGGTATCTGTCTGTCTGTCTGTCTGTCTATCTACCTACCTACCTACCTATTTATCTATCTATAGACTTTGTTGTGCTCAAAATCAAAGTATTATGTTGGGATATTTTTGTTCATGGGGAGCTGAGATTACAATACTGCTTGCTATATTGGTTATGGTATTTTTTTCCAAGTTAAGATTTATTTCTTGTGTAGTGTCATAATGAGTATGTTCCCCCTATTGGATAGGACTCAAATCTAGCATAATATAGAAAAATAACCATAGTAAATATGGCCAATTCTTTGGGAGATTTGAAAGCCTAGGAGTCAACTGAATATGTCTTCAGAGATTATGAGCAAAATAATTTTTTTTTACATTTATAAACAGTATAAAGTATATGAATAATAGAACAGATTCATATACATTAAATCTATATATCATAAATGTTTTAACAGAAAGGCAATTTTTAACCCTGAATCAATATTTTTTTTTAATAGTCAGAAGTTACTTAGTTAACAAACAGCTATTTAGTTTGTCACAAGCTAAATTGTAGAAGATCATAATTTCTGTGTAAATATCTATGTGTCTATATGGCATAGGTGCAGGTTAGAATTTATTGGAAAGTTATTTGCGATAACCTAAATAGAGCTGACTATATTCTTTCAAATCACATAGGCGTTAGATGTTGTCTCTTAAACAAGATTTCCAGGATGACTAATGCTTGGCATTACTGGACGATGTATACTAAGTTTTCTCATCTATAACACAGTACTGCATGGATAGTCTATGGTAGAGCAGTGGTGTCAGACAAAAGTCATAGGCATGTAAAGATTGGAGAGACCGTAGAGATCATCGTTCAGTCTTTTCCTTTTGCAGGTAAGAAACTCAAGGCAGAGTTGCATCATGATGACAGAACTGGGACAAGGAGAGTATAGTCTTAATTATTGTTGAAATTTATATACATGTGGGATAGTAAAGGTCATATAAGATGTGATTCACAAAGCAACCGATTAGCAAACAGATCACAGTAGATTTCAAAATTTCAACTGACTTTAATCTGCCTAACTCATAGCAAGGTGGCTACTTTAGGAGGAGTGATCATTTCAAGGATATTTCTCTCCATTCCAGCACTACTGAAAGGCTTTTTGTTTTGTCAAAATCACCAACAGATACAAGAGGCAAAAAGGAATTTGATCTATCATCACTAGTACCATAATTATCTATTGTATGATTTTTTTTTTTTTTTTTTTTTTTTTGTGGTCCGCGGGCCTCTCACTGTTGTGGCCTCTCCCATTGCGGAGCACAGGCTCCGGACGCACAGGCTCAGCAGCCATGGCTCACAGGCCCAGACGCTCCGCTGCACGTGGGATCCTCCCGGACCGGGGCACGAGCCCATGTCCCCTGCATTGGCAGGTAGACTCTCAACCACTGCACCACCAGGGAAGCCCTATTATATAATTTTATATATAAAATTACATATATATATATATATAGTAAAGGCTGTTCTAACATGAAATGAGATCTGGAAATTTTTGTGTTATAACAGTGATTCAAATCACACTCTGAAGTATTTTTATAGTCTTTGCACTCCATCTCTGGTCTCCAGGTATAATATAAAAGCTAACTTGAATTTAAAGGCAGAGGCTGTGTGGTATGATGGAATGGTCCTGGATTTGGATCCCAAAAAGAGGTCTTGAGTTTTAGCTCAGGTTTTTTTCTTTTTTAATTAATTAATTAATTTATTTATTTATGGCCGTGCTGGGTCTTCGTTTCTGTGCGAGGGCTTTCTCTAGTTGCGGCAAGCGGGGGCCACTCTTCATCGCGGTGCAGGGGCCTCTTACTGTCGCGGCCTCTCTTGTTGCAGAGCACAAGCTCCAGCCGCGCAGGCTCAGTAGTTGTGGCTCACAGGCCCAGTTGCTCCGCGGCATGTGGGATCTTCCCAGACCAGGGCTCGAACCCATGTCCCCTGCATCGGCAGGCAGACTCTCAACCACTGCACCACCAGGGAAGCCCTTTGGCTCAGTTTCAATGGGCAGACTGTTAATGTCCAGTAACCTCAGTTTTTTCAGCTGTTAAATGGAGATAAAAATACCTGTTTTACTGACCTTTGCTCGACAGTCCAATGAGATAAGTTATGTGAAAGGGATTAGGACTTTGTTAAGATTCTATGCATATGTTAGGATTTATGAAAGTTACAAGTAAGCAGGTCTGGTAGGAGGGCTTTGAGGTCCATGCAGACAACGTAAAATTCCAGCCAGGACACAGAAGGCAGCTCTTTCTCCTCAGCCATGAGGAGCAGCTGCTTACATTCTCCAGTTTGGAATGTGCAGGCTTATGAAGCAAGATTTTAACAGACTGTTTGGCACTGAGTAGAATTTTCCCAAAGACCTGGCAGGAGAATTAGTTTAAGTAATAGTATGTCAAATACTTATCTAGACAAATACTAATTGAAGTTTTAAGCAAATTAGGCTTTGCCTGTGTAATACTAGAAAGGCAACAAGTTTGTCTTCTGCAATTGATTTGTGGGAGGTCTGCCATACCTTTCCAAAGCATAAATATTGTACCACTTTTCAGAGTCTGCACCTGCGCACAGACTTGAAAAGCTCCTCCAATCCTCAAAGCGCTTTCTTAGGGTAGGAATGTGTGATGTTAGAAGCAAAAAACACTTTGAAGGTCACTTTATGTCATAATTAAATTGAATTCAGTTGTGTTACATTCCAGCGCCACATTTTTATTGATACTCTTGGTTAGAGACACTATTTCATACTTACACATTTCTATTCATCTTTAAATTCCTTAAGACCTACTCCATAGCACTTAGTAGGCACTCAGTATGTATTAAATCAACCATCAAGTCACTAAGTTCATTTGTTGCATAGTAAATATTCAGCACCCTTTATGTAGCAGGCACTGGGTGAATTCAGGAAGAACCCATTTTACACTTAATTATTTTATTAATTGTGTGAATAACAAGTTTCAAAAGTACCCTCAGTCTTTCATTCCAGTCCCCCCTTTGTGAAGCTTGAGCTTCTTGTCGAAAAGTAATTTTGAAGAGTAGCCAGTGTATTGCAGAAAAGGAAAAGCTACAATTCTGAACTTGCTATTACAAAGCCATGGCACCCTGGCCCGGCAGGGAAACACCTGCTCTGTCACCGAGAGACAACACCTATATCTCCTTTAATTCACAATACAGGCATTCCTAGGAAGGGGAGGAAAGGGAAAACTGGGCTAAAAGTGAAAAAATTGGATGCCCATTGGATACCTCTGCCACCTAGTAATTGCTCTTGTCTAAGTACTTATTCTTATAAATGGGATTTTAGGACCCTAAATCGGAGGGCTATGTCTTTGGTAGTGTTTCTGTGTGAGGAAGTTTTAGTGTTCTTTACAAATTCAGTGGAGTGCTTTAGAGGTTTAAAAATATATACCTCATCCTAAGAAAACTTAATTGGAAAAGACATTTTCTTGTTCATGCCAGTGAGTTATGCAATTTGTCTAAGTCAAGAGGTCTCATGAATGTTTGGTTCAACAATTTTGAGTTGGCATTAAAATGGCTCTATGAGAATTTGCCAAGACCCCATAATAAACACTAAACATGGGATGTCTTATGTAACCACAATCCTCATGGCAGATTCCTTTTAAATATAAATGCACAGCTGGAGTTAAAAAGACACCACATCTTAAGAGAGTTCTTGATATAACTCATAAGTTAAAAAAATTAACTGCTTCCTTTTATAAATTTTTTCTCTAATGAGTACAGTTATGTGCAGAGGCCATAGAGAAATTAAAGTATCAGACTGCAATAGGAAAAAAGAGGGAGGAAGAAAGCTCACAGATTCAAAACAATGAAACCCCTTTGTGTATTATTTTATATGTTTCAAGGTAATTTGATACATATTATCACACTTCAGGCTTCACAATAACCTTTCAAGTCAGATATTACTGTTCTCAGATAATAAGCCAAGAGAAGTAAAGATGGGATATAATCTGGCTTTAACACCACTGCTTTCTTAGTCTGTCATAGCACTAAGCGAAGCCCACATGGACAGTGGTTTGGATTTAAAAGATCTTTCTGCTTAATCCCTCTGATGTCCTGACTCTCCTCATTCATTCTTGAAACTGAAGCGTGAATAGTATTTTCAACTTAGGGTGTGTTTTTTCTCTTTGTGGGAAATCAATCTAATAGGTTGTGAGGATTTTTAAAAATTATTCATATTTAATATTTACTTGAAAAACATCATCACCAGTAGTTTCAGCAAGGTAAGGAACATGCTTTTACCTGACTGGTCCACTGTTGAATCCACAACACAGAGAGAATTCTTAGCACTTAGCTGTGTTCCTAGAAGAAAGGATAAGAGACTGAATCTCAACATGCTCGTAATTCAACTTGGAAACGATGGTTCTCTCAGCCATCAAGTTTGTTCCTTCAAATCTGGGCTTTTCTTTTCTGCTTATTTACAACATTGGCACTGAATCAAGATAGTTTATCAATAAATAATTTGCATTTATCTTGTTTACTTTAGTTGACCTACTGCGTAAATCTTCTCCCCATTTGATGCTTTACTTTTGAGTGGTGATAATTCATTCTCAGTAGGATTCTGATTCTTCTAACATTTATAGCTACCCAAATATGTGGAAAAGATACAAGGTGCTTTACAACTGACAAGGCATTAATCTCCAGAATATGTACAAATAGCTCATGCAGCTCAATATCAAAAAAACCAAACAACCCAATCAAAAAAATGGGCAAAAGATCTAAATAGACATTTTTCCAAAGAAGACATACAGATGGTTTAAAAGCACATGAAAAGATGCTCAACATCACTAATTGTTAGAGAAATGCAAATCAAAACTACAATGAGGTCAGAATGGCCATCATTAAAAAATCTACAAACAGTAAATGCTGGAGAGGGTGTGGAGAAAAGAGAACCCTCCCACACTGTTGGTGGGAATGTAAACTGATACAGCCAATATGGAAAACAGTATGGAGGTTCCTTAAACATTAAAAATAGAGCTGCTGTATGATCCAGCAATCCCACTCCTGGGCACATACCCAAAGAAAACCATAATTTGAAAAAATACATGCACCCCAGTGTTCATTGCAGCACTACTTACAATAGCCAGGACATGGAAGCAACATAAAAGTCCATCAACAGAGGAATGGATAAAGAAGATATGGTACATATATACAATGGATTATTATTCATCCATAAAAAAGAACGAAATCATGCCATTTGCAGCAACATGGATGGACCTAGAGATTATCACATTGAGTGAAGTGAGTCAGACAAAGAAAGACAAATACTATGTGATATTGCTTATATGTGTAATCTCAAAAAAAGCTACAAATGAACCTATATACAAAACAGAAATAGAGTTACAGATGTAGAAAATAAACTTATGGTTACCAGGTGTAAGGAGGGGTGAGGGATAAACCGGGAGATTGGGACTGACATATATACACTGCTATATACAAAATAAATAACTAATAAGGGCCTACTGTATAGCACAGGGAACCCTACTCAGTACTCTGTAATGGACTATATGGGAAAAGAATCTAAAAAAGAGTAGATATATGTATAACAGATTCACTTTGCTGTGCACATGAAACAAACATAACATTGCAAATCAACCATACCCCAATAAATCTTTTAAAAAATCATAAAGTTTTTTTTTTTTTTAAAGATACAAGGTGTTTTAGTAGACTGAACTCTCCCTGATGAGTTGCTTAGGTCATATTCAAAGTAGCACATTTCTTTTATTAGCTTTGAGTTTTCTCACCCCAAAATGTGAAGTGCAAATAAAGACATCCTGAGTGGGAATATTGTACTGGCTCTCACAGTTTTAGTCTTGAGGAGCCAGTCCTGCTTTATTTAAAGCAGTGCATTATTTGAAGCACAGTTTTGTTATTACAAGCTCACATAATATTGTCTGGTTTCCTTTTAAAATATACATTGTTTATTAATCCCATCACTTGGGTTTATTTGTATTTCTGTTAATAACAATATGTACTTTTTTTCCCACAAATAATATGTGAATATGGCCTCTTTGTAAAAAAAAATTAAAAAACTACAAATAATGCCCAAGTACTCTTTATATAACTCCCACAACCACCTCCCCCAAGCACTGTTCCTTCAAGAGAAGCACTGATGCTAATGTGTATATCCTTCAAGTCTTCTTCTAGGTACTGGGTTGGCCAAAAATTTTATGGAAAAATGTGAATGAACTTTTTAGCCAACCCGATATATGCATACAATAAACCCAGACTCATGGGAAATATATAATATTGTCTTCTGACTTTTTTTCTAAATTTGTTTTTAGTTTAAGACTATCTTAGTGATTTTGTCCATGGTAGCGCCTGTGGTACAATTTCATCTTCTTAATTGCTTCATAATATTTCAAGGTATGGATATGCCATCTATGCCAGATAATCATCCTGCTACTGACAAATGCTTAAATTAGTATCAATTATTTCCGTTATTACCAATAACTCTGCAATGAATATTCATGGATACCATTCTTAGAGTTGCCAGCTTCAGCAAATAAAAATATAGAAAGGAACGTACTTATACGAAAACAATATTGTTGTATCCAAAATTCACGTTTAATGGGCACCCTGTAATTTATCTGTGACACTACTCCTTATGCAGGTGAATGAGTGCATTTTAGACTAGATACCAAAAAATGGAATGGTTAGGTATATTACACTTGGTTTCTTCAATTTTATAAGTTTGGCCTTCTGTCTTCCTAAATCATAACACCAATTGATACTTTGTTGTATTTTTCCTAATCTCAAGAATTGAAAAGTAGTTAGATTTACAGTTTAATTGCTTTTCGGTGATATGTATGTCTACAAAGATATGTTGACATATATATCACTAAAAAAGCAATTTAAATATATGTAATTAAAATATATATCATGGGGCTTCCCTGGTGGTGCAGTCGTTGAGAGTCTGCCTGCCGATGCAGGGGACACGGGTTCGTGCCCTGGTCCGGGAAGATCCCACATGCCACGGAGCGGCTGGGCCCGTGAGCCATGGCCGCTGAGTCTGCGCGTGCGGAGCCTGTGCTCCGCAACGGGAGAGGCCGTAACAGTGAGAGGCCTGCGTACCACACACACACACACACACAAAAAAATTATATATATATATATATATATATATATATATATATATATATATATATATATATATATATAATGAAAAGCATGCATATCTTAAGTACACAGCCTGATCTTGCTTTAAAACTGAACATGTCTATACAACCAACCCACAGATGGAGAAATAGGATGTTACCTTTCCCTCTTCCAGTCACTAATAACCCTCTCCCCAATACACAAACACACCAGAGTGCAATCAGTACTCTGACTTCTAACAGCTTAGATTACTTTTGATGTTTTCCTTTTTTGGGTTTACTTCTTGACATAAATGGAACCATAGCATATGTAGTCTTATGTGTCTGGCTTTTTCCTCTCAACATTGTGTTTGTGAGATTCATCCATATGTGTAGTTTTCATTCATTTTCATTGCTATGTGGTATTCATCTAATTTTGATCTTTCTGTGAAAAACACATAAAAGATTATAACTTTTCCTCTGAGTACCATTTTGGTCTCATTCCAAAGACTTGTGTCAGGTAGTGATTTCATTTGTTCCTAAGGCAATTCTAAATTATGTTTTAGATATTGTCTTGAATCCAATAATTATTTAGAATTGAATCTTTTTTTCATGATTGGGCTTTAGACTCCATTCTTTCTCCTTTTTGTTGATCAGGATCTAATTTTTCTTGGTGCATATTTCTTTTTACCAATTTCAAAATATTACTCTTTCACCCTTTCAAGATCTTAAATTCTACTTTTTTATGAGGTAAGTATTGCTATTCCTAGGCTGTGTATAGTACGTGTATAGTTGGATTTTATTTCATTACCCAGTTTTAATCTCTCCCTCCAAGTAGGTGAATTTAGCCTATTCACTCATTTTATGAGTACTGATTTTGAAACATTTTAATTCTATTTTAGTAACTACAGAGAAAATTAAGAAACAAATGTATTTTTACACAAATTTTAGAGTTAATCTAGCCAAATCTTCTCCCTGAATCAATCAAGACTCTTGGCCCAAATTTATATGCTAGATTTTTATTTCTACACACCTATCCTCTTGATGTTCTCTTTTTAGTTCTAGGACATTGTTGTTTCTTCGACAATTACTATTTATTTACACTTAGATTTCTTTAATATCCATTGCTTCCTATATATACATCTTCTTTTGAGCTCCATTTATGTTCTTATTGAGCATATCTTCTACTGTTTCTTCAAAGAGGATCTATGAATATTATTTATGGATACCTGTTTTCCTGGTATTGTTTCATTTTACTTTGCCCTCATATTTGAGAAATAATTTATCAGGATTTAAAATAATAAGCTCCAAATTATATTCCTTGTGGACTTTGAAGATATTTATCCATTCCTTTGAAGATATTTATCCATTCCTTTGAAGATATTTATCCATTCCTTTCTTGTATTTAGTGATCTGATTAAAGTTTGATGTCAAGCAAATTCTTTTGCATTCTAAGATGTTTTATGTGCTTTTGCCTTTTTGAAACTTTTCACTTTTTTCTTTTAGTTGGTACTCTAAAATTTCACCAAATGTATTTAAGTACATGAATGTTTTTGTTTGTTTGGAAAGGAATTGCTTATTCATTTGGCTTGGCACTCAATGCCATTTTTCAAACTGGAGATTCATGTACTGCTTCTGTTCTGGGTCAATTTTTCTATCATTATCTTACCCTTCCCTAACTTTAATTCTCTATAGGTTCTCTTTCTGCAATTCCTATTATATGGAAGTCAGAAATACTAGAATTATCCTCATTAAATCCTAATTTGTTTTGTATTTTCCATCTTTTAAACCTTTGTTTGCTGCTTTTGAGAAGCATTAGTTCACTTCTATCTTTTAACTACAAAATAATCTGAGATTGTTGTGTTTATTTCAGTGCTCACTTTTTCATTTCTGAGATCTATTGTTGTGATGTAATAGGAATACATTTTACATTTCTTGATGCATTTGTACTTTAAAGTCTTATTTCCCCTGCTTTCTGAGATGGTCAAGTATAAGTTTTTCCACTTGTTGCTTTTTTCTATGCCTGTGATTCTTTTTAAATTTAGCAATGTTTGATGTTTTGGTTTTGTCCTTATTTTGGTTTTTGCCAGGTTTTGAAGGCAGGTGGTAAGACATAGGACCTGCTGCACTTTTGCACTTCAAATTAATTATTTTCTTTTTATGATAAATCTATCATTGTGTTTGATGAGATTAGAGTTTCAAGATCTGACACTTATTATGTAAAATTTTCACATTGGAATGATTAGCTTACCCATTTAAAAAGATGCCATGTTTCGGTTTTTAATATAAGGTTAAAGGCATTCCTTCTTTTTTTTTTTTTTTCCCTACAATTTAAAACTCATTTCTTCTTACTAGGATCAGATAAGAATTACAGTCATTCTGTATCTTCTAGTTAGGAATCCTTGGAAAATTATGTGTTGAGTTTTTTTTCGGGGGGGGGCAGTTTTCCCAAATGTGTCTTCTGAGACCATTGGAAAAGATACTGATTCCTGAGCCCATCTTTTAGAAGTTCTCATATGGGTAGTCCAGAGAGATTATTTTTATGCATAGGTGTCCCACATAAATAATCTTACAACCTGGCAAATTTGGGATAAGCAATACTCTTAGAACAGGGGCAGAAATCCACAGAACCTGAATACTCATTCTTTTGGGGCTGGGACACATTTCATTTGGCCAGAGTGATGAGATTACATTGAAGTTTCATCTCAGGTAAAGTTCTGGGTCCTTGCTGGACAAACACTTAGACATCTGCTGAATGTGCTATTTTAATCCCGAATTGGTGACGTTTACTGTGTTTTGTGGCACTTGTGATTCAAAATCATGTTTCTGATGCTTGACAGAGAAGGTATGCAGTGCTAAACCACTTCCACCTGCTAAAGTAGGTTGTATCTTAAGCAGGGTTAACTGAAGTACACCATTTGGAAATTGTTTGCAAAAATGCTTCAGTTCTCTCAGGGTGGGGAGGCAGCCTGTGTGCCTTGTAGTTTCTTGAGTGTTTCCAGGCTTAAGCTTGATCTCTAAGTCAATCAACAAGAGAAAGTACACTGGATAGCAGTTTTACTCACCTGAACAATTTTTGAACATTGTAGAGTTTTTGTTGCCATTTTGATATCACCCCAAACTAATTCTAGTGTAGAATTTTATAACATACTGCATAATATTGTGTCATTCTCAAAGGCTGATTGCTTGACAGCAAGCAGAAGCTAATAGCTAATTTCGGCTAAAGCTGTTAAAGATAGTGGTAGAAATGGCTTGAATCACGATAGTCAAATCCTGAAGTAAAAAGCTCGCTTTCCACAGTTTATCCTTATCAAGATGGGAGATAGACAAATGTCAAATAGTTTGAAGCTTTAATTTGTTTAAAGCAGGAGTCAAAACTTGACTTCTGTGCAGGTTATTTATTTGCTTGTTTGTTTACATGTTGGGTGGGGATGAGAAGGGAAGGGGAGGAGAGGATATTCAGATTCCCTGGGATACACATGCTGGCAATGGAAATATTGTAACTAAGTCATGTTGTATTCAGAACATGTATTTATTTATTTATTTTTCATTACACAATATTTTTAATTTAATTTTTTGAATTTACATAATTTATTTTTAAATTGAATTATAATTGACATATTATATTAGTTTCAGGTGTACAACATAGTGATTCAATATTTTTACACATTAAAAAAGGATCACCATGATAAGTTTAGATATCATCTGTCATCATACAGTGTATTACCATATTATTGACTTTATTCCCTGTATTGTACATAACATTCCCATAACTTATTTATTTTATACCTGGAAGTTTGTACCTCTTAATTCCCTTCACCTATTTCATTTATCCCCCTACTCCCCTCCTCTCTGGCAACTACCATTTGTTCTCTGTATCTGATTCTGTTTTGTTTCTTTGTTTGTTTTGTTTTTTAGATTCCACATATAAGTGAAATTATACAGTATTGTCTTTTTCTGTTTGACTTATTTTACTTTGCATAATACTCTCTAGGTCCACTCATGTTGTTGCAATGGCAAGGTTTCATTCTTTTTTATGGCTGAGCTATATTCTATTGTATGTATATAGAATATCTTCTCTTTTTTTTTTAACATCTTTATTGGGGTATAATTGCTTTAAAATGGTGTGTTAGTTTCTGCTTTATAACAAAGTGAATCAGTTATACATATACATATGTTCCCATATCTCTTCCCTCTTGTGTCTCCCTCCCTCCAACCTTCCTTTCCCACCCCTCCAGGCAGTCACAAAGCACCGAGCCGATATCCCTGTGCCATGCAGCACTTCCCACTAGCTATCTACCTTAGGTTTCTTAGTGTATATATGTCCATGCCTCTCTCTCGCCCTGTCACAGCTCACCCTTCCCCCTTCCCATATCCTCAAGTCCATTCTCCAGTAGGTCTGTGTCTTTATTCCTGTCTTATCCCTAGGTTCTTCATGACATTTTTTTCTTAAATTCCATATATATGTGTTAGCATATGGTATTTGTCTTTCTCTTTCTGACTTACTTCACTCTGTATGACAGACTCTAGGTCTATCCACCTCTTTACAAATAGCTCAATTTCGTTACTTTTTATGGCTGAGTAATATTCCATAGTATATATGTGCCACATCTTCTTTATTCATTCATCTGATGATGGGCACTTAGGTTGTTTCCATCTCCAGGCTATTGTAAATAGAGCTGCAATGAACATTTTGGTACATGACTCTTTTTGAATTTTGGTTTTCTCAGGGTATATGCCCAGTAGTGGGGTTGCTGGGTCATATGGTAGTTCTATTGGTAGTTTTTTAAGGAACCTCCATACTGTTCTCCATAGTGGCTGTACCAATTCACATTCCCACCAGCAGTGCAAGAGTGTTCCCTTTTCTCCACACCCTCTCCAGCATTTATTGTTTCTAGATTTTTTGATGATGGCCATTCTGACTGGTGTGAGATGATATCTCATTGTAGTTTTGATTTGCATTTCTCTAATGATTAATGATGTTGAGCATCCTTTCATGTGTTTGTTGGCAGTCTGTATATCTTCTTTGGAGAAATGTCTATTTAGGTATTCTGCCCATTTTTGGATTGGGTTGTTTGTTTTTCTGTTATTGAGCTGCATGAGCTGCTTGTAAATTTTGGAAATTAATCCTTTGTCAGTTGCTTCATTTGCAAATATTTTCTCCCATTCTGTGGGTTGTCTTTTGGTCTTGTTTATGGTTTCCTTTGCTGTGCAAAAGCTTTGAAGTTTCATTAGGTCCCATTATTTTTGTTTTTATTTCCATTTCTCTATGAGGTGGGTCAAAAATGATCTTGCTGTGATTTATGTCGTGGAGTGTTCTGCCTATGTTTTCTTCTAAGAGTTTGATAGTTTCTGGCCTTACATTTAGGTCTTTAATCCATTTTGAGCTTATTTTTGTGTATGGTGTTAGGGAGTGATCTAATCTCATACTTTTACATGTACCTTTCCAGTTTTCCCAGCACCACTTTTTGAAGAGGTTGTCCTTTCTCCACTGTACATTCCTGCAACCATTATAAAATATAAGGTGTCCATATGTGCGTGGGTTTATCTCTGGGATTTCTATCCTGTTCCGTTGATCTATCTTTCTGTTATTGTGCCAGTACCATACTGTCTTGATTACTGTAGCTTTGTAGTATAGTCTGAAGTCAGGGAGCCTGATTCCTCCACCTCCGTTTTTCGTTCTCAAGATTGCTTTGGCTATTTGAAGTCTTTTGTGTTCCCATACAAATTGTGAAATTTTTTGTTCTAGTGCTATGAAAAATGCCAGTGGTAGTTTGATAGGGATTGCATTGAATCTATAGATTGTTTTGGGTAGTAGAGTCATTTTCACATTGTTGATTCTTCCAATCCAAGAACATGGTATATCTCTCCATCTATTTGTACCTTCTTTAATTTCTTTCAACCGTGTGTTATAATTTTCTGCATACAGGTCTTTTGTCTCCTTAGGTAGGTTTATTCCTAGATATTTTATTCTTTTTTGTTGCAATGGTAAATGGGAGTGTTTCCTTGATTTCACTTTCAGATTTTTCATCATTAGTATATAGGAGTGCCAGAGATTTCTGTGCATTAACTCTGTATCCTGCTACTTTACCAAATTCATTGATTAGCTCTTGTAGTTTTCTGGTGGCATCTTTAGGATTCTCTATGTATAGTGTCATGTTGTCTGCAAACAGTGACAACTTTACTTCTTTTTTTCCGATTTGGATTACTTTTATTTCCTTTTCTTCTCTGACTGCTGTGGCTAAAACTTCCAAAACTATGTTGAATAAGAGTGGTGAGAGTGGGCAACCTTGCCTTGTTCCTGATCTTTGTGGAAATGCTTTCAGTTTTTCACCATTGAGGATGATGTTGGCTGTGGGCTTGTCATATATGGCCTTTATTATGTTGAGGAAAGTTCCCTCTATGCCTACTTTCTGCAGGGTTTTTATCATAAATCAGTGTTGAATTTTGTCAAAAGCTTTCTCTGCATCTATTGAGATGATCATATGGTTTTTCTCCTTCAATTTGTTAATATGGTTTATCACATTGACAGATTTGTGCATATTGAGGAATCCTTGCATTCCTGGAAAAACCCCACTTGATCATGGTGTATGATCCTTTTAATGTGCTGTTGGATTCTGTTTGCTCGTATTTTGTTGAGGATTTTTGCAACTATGTTCATCAGTGATATTGGCCTGTTGTTTTCTTTCTTTGTGACATCCTTTTCTGGTTTTGGTATCAAGGGGATGGTGGCCTCGTAGAAGGAATTTGGGAGTGTTCCTCCCTCTGCTATATTTTGGAAGAGTTTGAGAAGGATAGGTGTTAGCTCTTCTCTAAATGTTTGATAGAATTCGCCTGTGAAGCCATCTGGTCCTGGGCTTTTGTTTGTTGGAAGATTTTAAATCACAGTTTCAATTTCAGTGCTTGTGATTGGTCTGTTCATATTTTCTATTTCTTCCTGATTCAGTCTTGTCAGGTTGTGAATTTCTAAGAATTTGTCCATTTCTTCCAGATTGTCCATTTTATTGGCATAGAGTTGCTTGCAGTAATATCTCATGATCTTTTGTATTTCTGCAGTGTCAGTTGTTACTTCTGTTTCATTTCTAATTCTATTGATTTCTGTCTTCTCCCTTTTTTTCCTGATGAGTCTGGCTAATGGTTTATCTATTTTGTTTATCTTCTCAAAGAACCAGCTTTTAGTTTCATTGATCTTTGCTATTGTTTCCTTCATTTCTTTTTCATTTATTTCTGATCTGATTTTAATGATTTCTTTCCTTCTGCTAACTTTGGGGATTTTTTGTTCTTCTTTCTCTAATTGCTTGAGGTGCAAGGTTAGGTTGTTTATTCGAGATGCTTCCTGCTTCTTAAGGTGGGTTTGTATTGCTATAAACTTCCCTCTTAGAACAGCTTTTGCTGCATCCCATAGGTTTTGGGTCATTGTGTCTCCATTGTCATTTGTTTCTAGGTATTTTTTGCTTTCCTCTTTGATTTCTTCAGTGGTCACTTCGTTATTAAGTAGTGTATTGTTTAGCCTCCATGTGTTTGTATTTTTTACAGATCTTTTCCTGTAATTGATACCTAGTCTTGAGGCATTGTGGTTGGAAAAGATACTTGATACGATTTCAATTTTCTTAAATTTACCAAGGCTTGATTTGTGACCCAAGATATGATCTATCCTGGAGAATGTTCCATGAACACTTGAGAAAAATATGTATTCTGTTGTTTTTGGATGGAGTGTCCTATAAATATCAATTAACTCCATCTGTTTAATGTATCATTTAAAGCTTGTGTTTCCTTATTTATTTTCATTTTGGATGATCTGTCCATTGGTGAAAGTGGGGTGTTAAAGTTCCCTACTATGAATGTGTTACTGTTGATTTCCCCTTTTATGGCTGTTAGTTTTTGCCTTATGTATTGAGGTGCTCCTATGTTGGGTGCATAAATATTTACAATTGTTATGTCTTCTTCTTGGATCGATCCCTTGATCATTATGTAGTGTCCTTCTTTGTCTCTTGTATTAGTCTTTATTTTAAAGTCTATTTTGTCTGATATGAGAATTGCTACTCTAGCTTTCTTTTGGTTTCCATTTGCATGGAATATCTTTTTCCATCCCCTTACTTTCAGTCTGTATGTGTCTCTAGGTCTGAAGTGGGTCTCTTGTAGACAGCATATATATGGGTCTTGTTTTTGTACCCATTCAGCCAATCTGTGTCTTTTGGTGGGAGCATTTAGTCCATTTACATTTAAGATAATTATCGATATATATGTTCCTATTCCCATTTTCTAAATGTTTTGGGTTCATTATTGTAGGTCTTTTCCTCCTCTCGTGTTTCTTGTCTAGAGAAGTTTCTTTAGCATTTGTTGTAAAGCTGGTTTGTTGGTGCTGAATTCTCTCAGCTTTTGCTTGTCTATAAAGGTTTCAATTTCTCCATCAAATCTGAATGAGATCCTTGCTGGGTAGAGTAATCTTGGTTGCAGGTTTTTCTCCTTCATCACTTTTAGTATGTCCTGCCACTCCCTTCTGGCTTGCAGAGTTTCTGCTGAGAGATCAGCTGTTAACCTTATGGGGATTCCCTTGTGTATTATTTGTTGTTTTTCCCTTGCTGCTTTTAATATGCTTTCTTTGTATTTAATTTTTGACAGTTTGATTAATATGTCTTGGCATATTTCTCCTTGGATTTATCCTGTATGGGACTCTCTGTGCTTCCTGGAGTTGATTAACTATTTCCTTTCCCATATTAGGGAAGTTTTCAACTATAATATCTTCAAATATTTTATCAGTCCCTTTCTTTTTCCCTTCTTCTTCTGGAACCCCTTTAATTCAAATGTTGGTGTGTTTAATGTTGTCCCAGAGGTCTCTGAGACTGTCCTCAGTTCTTTTCATTCTTTTTTCTTTATTCTGCTCTGCAGTAGATTTTTCCACTATTTTATCTTCCAGGTCACTTATCCGTTCTTCTGCCTCAGTTATTCTGCTATTGATCCCATCTAGAGTATTTTTAATTTCATTTATTGTGTTGTTCATCGTTGCTTGTTTCATCTTTATTTCTTCTAGATCCTTGTTAAATGTTTCTTGCATTTTGTCCATTCTATTTCCAAGATTTTGGATCATCTTTACTATCATTATTCTGAATTATTTTTCAGGTAGACTGCCTATTTCCTCTTCATTTGTTAGGTGTGGTGCATTTTTATCTTGCTCCTTCATCTGCTGTGTGTTTTTCTGTCTTCTCATTTTGCTTATCTTACTGTGTTTGGGGGTCTCCTTTTTGCAGGCTGCAGGTTCGTAGTTCCTGTTGCTTTTGATGTCTGTCTCCAGTGGCTAAGGTTGGTTCAGTGGGTTGTGTAGGCTTCCTGGTGGAGGGGACTAGTTCCTGTGTTGTGGTGGATGAGGCTGGATCTTGTCTCTCTAGTGGGCAGGTCCACGTCTGGTGGTGTGTTTTGGGGTGTCTGTGGACTTATTGTGATTTTAGGCAGCTTCTCTGCTAATGGGTGGGGTTGTGTTCCTGTTTTGCTAGTTGTTTGGCATAGGTTGTCCAGCACTGTAGCTTGCTGGTCATTGGGTGAAGCTGGGTGCTGGTGTTAAGATGGAGGTCTCTGGGAGATTTTTGCCATTTAATATTATGTGGAGCTGGGAGGCCTCTTGTTGACCAGTGTCCTGAAGTTGGCTCTCCCACCTTAGAGGCAGAGCCCTGACTCCTGGCTGGAGCACCAAGAGCCTTTCATCCACATGGCTCAGAATAAAAGGGAGAAAAATTAGAGAGAATTAGTAGAAGTAGGAAGAAAGAAAGAGAGAAAGAAAGAAAGAAAGAAAGAAAGAAAGAAAGAAAGAAAGAAAAAGAAGAAAAGAAGGCAAGAAGGAAAGAAAGGAGGGAGGGAGGGAGGGAGGAAGGAAGGAAGGAAGGAGGGAAGGAAGGAAAAATGACAGAAAGAAAGAAGATACAGTAAAATAAAATAAAGTAAAGTATAATAAAGTTATTGAATTAAAAAATAATTATTTAGAAAAAAAAAGGGACAGATAGAACCTTAGGACAAATGGTGGAAGCAAAGCTATACAGACAAAATCTTACACAGAAGCATACACATACACCCTCACAAAAAGAGGTAAAGGGGAAAAAATAATAAATCTTCCTCTCAAAGTCCACCTCCTCAATTTGGGATGATTCGTTGTCTAAAGTAGGGAAGGAAGGAAGGAAAGAAAGAAAGAAAGAAAGAAAGAAAGAAAGAAAGAAAGAAAGAAAGAAAGAAAGAAAGAAAGAAAGAAAGGTATATTAAAGTTATTAAAATTAATTATTAAGAAAAAAATTAAAAAAAAAAAAACAATGGATGGATAGAACCTTAGGACAAATGGTGGAAGCAAAGCTATACAGACAAGATCTCACACAGAAGCATAACACATACACATTCACAAAAAGAGGAAAAGGGGAAAAAATCATAGATCTTGCTCTTGAAGTCCACCTCCTCAATTTGGGATGATTCGTTTTCTATTCACGTATTCCACAGATGCAGGGTACATCAAGTTGATTGTGGAGCTTTAATCCGCTGTTTCTGAGGCTGCTGGGAGAGATTTCCCTTTCTCTTCTTTGTTCTCACAGCTCACAGGGGCTCAGCTTTGGATTTGGCCCTGCCTCTGCGTGTAGGTCGCTGGAGGGCGTCTGTTTTTTGCTCAGACAGGACGGGGTTAAAGGAGCCGCTGATTCAAGGGCTCTGGTGCACTCAGGCCCTGGGGAGGGAGGGGCACAGCGTGCGGGGCGGGCCTGCGGCTGTAGAGGCCGGCGTGACGTTGCACCAGCCTGAGGCCCGCCATGCGTTCTCCCGGGGAAGTTGTCCCTGGATCCCTGAATCCCGGGAACCTGGCAGTGGCGGGCTGTGGATAGTGACCTGTGATTGCACACAGGCCCTTTGGTGGCGGCAGCAGCAGCCTTAGCGTCTCCCGCCCGTCTCTGTGGTCCGTGCTTTTAGCCGCGGCTCGCACCCATCTCTGGAGTTCCTTTAAGCAGCGCTCTTAAACCTCTCTCCTCACGCACCAGGAAACAAAGAGGGAAGAAAAAGTCTCTTGCCTCTTCGGCAGGTGCAGACTTTTCCCCGGACTCCCTCCCAGCTAGCCATGGCGCACTAACCCCTTCAGGCTGTGTTCAAGCCGCCAACCCCAGTCCTCTCCCTGCGCTCCGACCGAAGCCGGAGCCTCAGCTCGCAGCCCCACCCGCCCCGGCGGGTGAGCAGACAAGCCTCTCGGGCTGGTGAGTGCCGGTCGGCACCGATCCTCTGTGCGGGAATCTCCCCACTTTGCCCTCCGCACCCCTGTTGCTGTGCTCTCCTCCGCGGCTCCGAAGCTCCCCGCTCTGCCTCCTGCAGTCTCCGCCCGTGAAGGGGCTTCCTAGTGTGTGGAAACCTTTTCTCCTTCACAGCTCCCTCCCACTGGTGCAGGTGCCGTCCCTATTCTTTTGTCTCTGTTTTTCCTTTTTTTTCTTTTGCCCTACCCAGGTACGTGGGGAGTTTCTTGCCTTTTGGGAGGTCTGAGGTCTTCTGCCAGCATTCAGTAGGTGTTCTGTAGGAGTTGTTCCACGTGTAGATGTATTTCTGGTATATCTGTGGGGAGGAAGGTGATCTCCGCATCTTACTCTTCCGCCATCTTCCCAGCACCCCCCCCCCCAGCACATGTATTTATTTACCATTAATCAATTAATTTTCAAAGTCATGACACTTGAGTTAGTATTTGTTAGTTGTTTGTGTAACATTTTCTATATTTTATGGAAGTAAAGAAAAAAGAGGAGTAGTTATGGGGAGAAAGTGGAAATACTAGTTTTAAGGAAAAAGAAGTTTAATTTAAACTAACTTTAGGTTGAATCAAAGGTTTTCCCTCTCCCCAATGGAATGATATTATAATCTCTCCTGGTGTAATCAGACCTGAAAACTTTGAGAAGGGCTCATCAGCTAATCCTGGAACCCTGGTGCAGGCTTCAGAAACAAAAGTCCCAAGGTTGTGACTTTACAGGACTTTGATGTCTCTAATAAATTAAGTTTAATAATTATACCATCATTAATTATAGTGATAAATAATACGATTAAATACATTAAAAATTATAATAAGATATTCATGCTTACAGTAAGAAATTGAATAGCTAAGGAAAAATAGAAAAATATCATCCTAAGTAACTTTGGGGCTCAGGCTTGTATATCACCTTAGTGTGTTTCCTATGCACATTTCTATTAGAATTATTTTCTTACTAATATCAGAAAAGCTATCACTAACTGACATTGACTTAGGTGCCCCATGTCCTTGCCTAAGGAAAAACAAAACAAAGCAAAACGAGGAATGAGAGTGATAAGGCCTGATTCAGGACTCAGATGACTAGTACCCAGTCTTCTCTCCACTGTCCTCTGCTTGCCCGGAAATGCCCACATTCTCACACAGGTCCCTCCCTTAATGAACCAACATGGCTGCTGAGTTCAAAGAGCTTTCCACCTTTAGGATGACTTTATAGTGGTGAAATGTTTATATTGAATAATGCTTTAAAAGGCTCTTTTTACTTTTTTTAAGTAAAAAATGGAGAAATGGATATGAATTCTGCTCTCTGAGTAAGACGTATCTTCTCTCACCTGAAACACTCTTACAGGTGACTGTGCTCAGTGAAACCTAAAGTCACAATTGTTGGAATTACTTGCTTTTTAAATTTCAGTTGTCACATCAGGATGCTCATTTTCAGGAGGAATCCTTTACTTAGTGGCATTTACTCTTCCCTCTTTCTTTGAGGAATAATCATAGTAAACTGATGATGACAAAAGCAGTTAAACATTTCTGTGGTTTGAAATAGTTTTTCTCAGCCTGTAAAGACAAGAGAGCTCTGAGATTCCAAAAATTGAGGGCTCAGGAACTTGATGTTAGACCTTATGTGTGTTAGTTTCTTGAAGCACAAGTGGGAATGATAAAACCACCGGGCCAGAGCTGTGCTGGAGATTGAAATAATGCTAACATAGTGAAGATGCAAATGCTTTTTGCATTGTTCAAGCGCCATAAAAACTTATGAAATCATTTTAGGTGACACAGAGCATATCTACTAATCTTAGGTATAAAGACTTTTTTTTCCTGAACCTAGCAGGTAGCCACTTTTAAATATTGAAGTATTTTGGTCTATAACTTGCACAAAATTTCATTAAAATTCATTACAAATCATGAAACGTAATTCCACTGGGAAACTTGGGCTGCAGCTTATCTTTCTGGATTCATGGTCAAGATCTCAATCACAATAAGTTTATGTCGCCTTTCTACAATACAACACAATCTGGTGTTGTAGGAAAAATGCCAGACCAGATGTTATAAATCAGAGCTACTTGTATGAGCTGGGACTTTATGAAACATCTCTGGAGCTCACAGTCCTCATTTGTAAAATGGGAGGGTGACACTACAGAGTCACTTATATCACTTTCTCTTTTAGGGTTCTATTACTCTATAGACAATCCTTGGTTTACAATGGTTCTACTTAACAATTTTTTGACTTTACTATGTTACAAAAGCAATATGCATTCAGTAGAAACCGAACTTCGAATTTTGATCTTTTCCCAGGCTGGCAAGATGTGATACGTTATATTTTTTGTTTTGTTTTGTTTTTGTTTTTGTTTTTGTGGTACGTGGGCCTCTCACTGTTGTGGCCTCTCTCATTGCAGAGCACAGGCTCCAGACGCGCAGGCTCAGCGGCCATGGCTCACGGGCCCAACCGCTCCACGGCATGTGAGATCTTCCCGGACCGGGGCATGAACCCATGTCCCCTGCATTGGCAGGCGGACTCTCAACCACTGCGCCACGAGGGAAGCCCTGTGATACTTTATATTTGAACTGGAACCGCCAGATGATTCTTCCTAAACAAAATATAAGTATTAAACTTTGAGGGAAATTATTATTGCAATATCACTAATCTCTATTTAATTCCAAGCACAGGGTGCTACTGCATTTTTAAAATCTTTTCCACTCTCATTATTACCACTACCTTTATTATTTTTGTTCTTAGATAACATTTATTGAGCACTAACTGTGTGCTTTGCACCCTTCTAGTTACCTTATCTCATCTAATCCTCACAGTAGCATGCCAAGGTAGATACTATTACTAGCCTCATTCCATGGTTTAGGAAACTGAGGATTAGGGAGTTTAGAAAACATATCCAAGATGATAGAACCATTAAACTGCTCCAGGAGGAGTCAAATGCAGTGCTTATCGTCCTCAGACTTGAGTTTATATTTCCAATCTTTTAAAAGTTGAAAGAAACCAGTGTTCCTTGAGTGCTGCTATATACCAGTAATTTTATATTCAATGTCACTTATTGGATTAAAATTATACTACACTGTCTTAGTCTGTTCGGGCTGCTGTAACACAATTACCATAGACTGGATAGCTTATAAACAACAGTAATTTATTTCTCACAGTTTGATGGCTGAGAACTCCAAGATCAAGGCGCCGGCAATTTCAGTGCCTTGTGAGGGCCCGCTCTGATTCATAGATGGTGTCTTGGCACTGTTCCCTCACATGGAGAGATGGAGGAGAGAGCTCTCTGGGGTCTCTTTTATAAGGGCACTAATCCCATTCATGAGGTCTCTACCCCCATGACCTAATCATCTCTCAAAGGCCCCCATCTCCTAATGCCAACATGCTGGAGATTATGTTTCAAAATTAATTTGGGGGGACATAAACATTTAGTCTACAGCAAATACTAAATCAAGTTTGGAGAAAGGAAACACACAAAGTACCTACAATTTACCAAACAGTGGAAAATTTTGTTTTCCTGTTATATACTCCCTTGGTCTTTATTAATATACATGTAAATTTATATAATTATAATTACATTGCCTATATCATATTTTGCTTTTTTTTCACTTAGTGTCACACTGTAAACATTTACTGTGGCAACATGGTTGCTATATTTTTTTCCAGCTTTATTGAGAAATAATTGGCATACATCCTTAATGTTAAACTGTATAAGTTTAAGATTCACAGCATAATGGTTTGATTTATATATATTGTGAAGTGATTATCACAATAGGTTTAGTTAACATCCTCCATCTCACACAGAGAGAATAAAAAGAAAAGAAAAAAAATTCTCCCTGTGATGAGAACTCTTAGGATCTACTCTCTTAACAAGTTCTGTATATATCATATAGCAGTGTTATCTATGGTCATCATAGATACACCCCTAGTACTCATTTATCTTATGAATGGAAGTTTGTACCTTTTGACTGCCTTCATCTGATCCCCACTCCCCTCACCCCCTGCCTCTGGTAACCACAAATCTGACCTCTTTTTCTATAAGTTTGGTGGTTTTGTTTTTGTTTTTGGAGATTCCACATATAAATGAGATCATACAGTATTTATCTTTCTCTGGTTGACATTTCACTCAGCATAATGCCTTCAGCATCCATCCATGTTGTTGCAAATGGTAGGATTTTCTCTTTTATATGGCTGAGTTTTATATATATATATATATATATATATATATATATATACACACATATACATATATATTTATATATCTCACAACTTCTTTATCCATTCATCCACTGACGGACAATAAGTTTTTAAAATTATTTTTAAAAGGTGAAAATAAATTCATTAAAGAATTTGTGGAGCCATTCATTTATTGTTGGACATTTGATAACAAGTATAGTTTCAATATAAAATACACTGAAACTTTAATTGTAAGTTTATTCTCAAAGTTTAATATGTAACTGCTCTGTGAATTATTTTGATCTATATTTGCCTACATTATTTTCATAAAAGTATAAACAAATAATAAAAATACCCTTAAAACCCATTACATATTTTTCTTTCTATTTTAAACATTTGAATTATGAATAATTTTTAAAATCCATAGTTTTAACAAAATTTTTTTTAAAATCCAAGATAATAGTCTCCAACCATTGACAGAATGTAGTTCTTTGATTTGTAATCCATGGACTGCATACATTTGGGTTTAGTAAGAGAAGCCAATAACTTGGAAAATGACAAATACTAAAAATTTTACTATTATATTTTGACCAAACTGAATTTATATTATATATTATACATAATATAATCATAATAAAATATATTATTTAATAGTATTATATAATAATATACAATAATATATAATAACAATGGTATCATATAATAATGTATTACATATTACTATATAATATATATTTTTATATATTATGCATATAATATGAATGTATATACTAATCTTTTTCTTCATCGGTTCTAGATTTAAAGTCATAGCTATGAAAATTTCCCCATCATCCATGTTATAAAGTCATTCAACCATGTTTTTCTCAAGTGCATTATTCATGTAGAATTTATCCTGTCATAAGTTCTGAGGAATAGATCTAATCCTAAAGGCTATCCAGACATCCCAAGACATCTTTTAGATAAAATTCATTTCTTTCCTATTTAATTTTGATGCCACAGTTTATTGTGCAATAAATTTCCATATACAATTAACTTTCTGTCTGAATTGTCTATTCTCTTACTTTGGTTGCCTATTAGTATAACAATTCCATATTACTTTAATATAAAGTATGTATAATATGCTTTGAAGCCTGGGAAAGCTTCCTCCTTTCCATTTTTTTGTTGTTTAGTCTTTAAATAAAATTTACAACACATCTGTCATTGGAAAACAATGTGATATTTTTAATTGAAATAGCATTAAATTTCCAACTTAACTTATGAGGAACTGACATCTTTATGAATATCCTATCCAACAGGCATAAAGCTTCAGTTAAGCAAGATGAATATGCTCTAGAGGTCTGCTGTACAACATGGTACTATAGTCAGCAGTAATGTACACTTAAAAATTGTTAAGAGGGGAAATCTCATGTTAACTGTTCTTGCTAAATAAAAATATGTATATAGATATATATATATATATGCTTTATATCTTTAAAGGATTTTTGAAACTTTTCTTAGATTCTGAATGTAAACCCAGAAATTCTTTAAATGTAAGAATCAAATTGAAAACATTTCTAATGGATAATAACTTTGTTTATGGTGGTCTAAAACTATAAAAGCCTTTAAAATGTCACAAGATTAGCTTCATCATCCACATACACTTTCAAAACAAACAGGCAACGTCATCTGCCATTCTAGATCATGAATGTAGTCTCTGAAAGTTTTGTTTCTTTTGTTAATTTGTGGCTCTTCAAGCATTATTGGAACATAATTTAATAAACCCACTACATATAATATCCTCAGGTATGTAATGACTTTGCTAATTATTTATTTGCTGAGCAGTCTAAAATGTCTCCCTCTTGTGTAACCAATGTTAAGGCTGTAAATCAATCAACCAGTACAAGCAAACTTACTTTTAAACTTGATTTACCTGAGGAGAGTGGAGAAAGCACCTTAAAAATGGACCTTCTAATAAGTTGTAATGTAAATCAGCATTAGTTTATAAGCTAGCATCATTAATTATCTTTTTTTAACAATAGCAGGTTGGTTGGAGAATCATAGATCTTCATTTATAAGACAGAGTGGTATAACAATATTATATGAAATAGCATGATTTATTGAACTTGGGAGTTTCAGTAAAAGGCTGAATGGCTTTCAAATCCAGTAAGAACTGTCTCTTTGATTGTCACATTTGATCTAGTGGGAACTGTCACTGTTTCCTGCCAAGAAAATATGTAATATAATTTCTGCAAAACCTCTATGGCTTCCTGTCTATCACTGAGCTTTGTGAATCATTTATTCCCACTCTCTCCTTAAAAATGTGTGTGAACCAGGATGCTTCCTAGTATTTCCTGACTGGCTGCCTTGTGGAGAAAAATATAGAAAACTTAAACTTCACAATTGCCAATAATGAGCAATCATTACTCAAATTACTCCAAGCACTGATTAGGTTTAAAGTAATGAAGAAAGCACCATAATCAATCATCATCAACCCAAGGGAAGTCAGTCTGTGTGGAGAAACCCTAGGAACTAGCACAGGGCTCCACCTACAGGGTTCCAGGGGCAGAAGAATGGCAGGCCAACTTCAGGTCACATGTACCCTGCACAGCATGCTGCTTCTCTATGCTGGTCACCCCCACTGCCTGCCCAGAACTCTGAAAGGAGGAAAACTAAATTCAAAGTCTCTTTCCAAACAAGCAGTCCTGATTGAATCACAGTGTGAACTGTGGTGTCACATGCCATCATTAAAAAAATAATAATAAACACAAGTATTAAGGCAATCATACTACACAGGAAAGATTAGATAATAGACAGATTGACATAAAGGTAAATAATAAAATTTTCAACTATGCTACAGGGTGGCCAACCACCTTAGTTTACCAGAATTGAGGGGTTCTTAGGATATGAAATTCTCAGTTTTAGAAACAGCACAGTCCTGGCAAACAGGGTCGAATCGGTCACCCTACTGTGTTACCAGCTTTCCAAGGAAGTGATGCTTTAAAATTCAGTTTATATTAATTATGGGGAGGGCTTAGAAGATCATCAGTAGCAAATTCTTTTGCCTGCTTTTTACTGCAAAAGAGAACAACTTTATTAGTGAACATAAAATCCTCTTGGTAAGGGCCTGTGCAATATTTGGTCTCCATTTAATCAGGAAAGCTGCATAGCCAGGAAATTCTTCCTTGCCATGTGCATTAAGTTTTGCCACACATGCCAATTTATTGGCATTCTGCATATCTGAGAAGCAATTTCAATGACCCCTTTAAGTATAAGCATGAGTCAGTTTAAGAGACCCCAATAAGGTCACACAAAAAGGAAATTAAATTTACCAAACCCACCTAAAAAATTTATGATCACAGATGGATATATATATATATATATATATATATATATACTGTTGGGGGGACCATACAACAAATAAGCATTTGTTGGTCCATAACTGGTTGTATTCTGCCTAGTAATATTTTACTAAGTAGATATTATTCAAAAGAGAAATCAACTGATTACCTAATTTAAATGCATATGTGAGTGTGTGTTTAGTTATGGTCTGATCCATAGTGTATAATGAACATAAGACAAAAATATGTGCAATCTTTTCCTAGTTTTTGACATATTAAGTCGGTTAGAAAAGCAATAGAAAAGCAGGGGGGTTCAAAAAGATGAATTATATTTTAAAACATTCTTGAAAATGTTTACAAAATTTCATGCTAATGGTACCCGTAATTGAACTGCAATGTCATGAACAGCTTCATAGAGCTAGGTTCTCAGAGACAATGACAGAATTAGTCTTTTTATATGAAAAGTTTCTACATTACCCTTATTTAAAATGTATGTGGACCGTCCATCTTTGACAACAATAATAAATTATTTCCATGGTAACCCAGGGATAGAACCAAATAGATGTCATCTCAGCATAGCGACAAAGGGGACTACAGAGGAAGTCCCCTTTCAATGTTTTGGTCAAGATACTGCATTGTAAACATTTTGAAACTAAATCATCATGACCGTGACTGAAGATTATCTGACTGTTAGAAAATAAATTGTCTGAGGAGAGTTAAAAATTAATTTTTTGGGCAAAATGAGAAATAACAATAAAGGAAAAGAAAATATCATCTACATAGGGTTGGCATATAAGGATCAGAAACTTATTTGCATTCTTAACAGTAAATTAATAATAAAAACTAATATAACCCTTTGTCAACATGCCAAATCCCAATGAGGATTCTGTGCTGAAAGATGTTGCAAAGACATAGATTCAATTTCCATGTAAAACAATCAGCAATAATAGTATGTCAACAATTTTTCTGTCATTCTCTTTGGTAGTTTTTGTTAACCTTGAATATCAGAATATTGCATTATTTGGTAGATCCATTCTTGTTTTTTTTTCTCTCTATTGAATTAAGTATACCTACTCTTGACTGGACAATATCCAGAT
Source organism: Orcinus orca (assembly GCF_937001465.1). Taxonomy (NCBI): domain Eukaryota; kingdom Metazoa; phylum Chordata; class Mammalia; order Artiodactyla; family Delphinidae; genus Orcinus; species Orcinus orca. The sequence continues at coordinate 72,879,775 of NC_064560.1, forward strand.
AATGGACCTGAATTCCAGTTACTTAATGTTTATAACCACAACATTTATAGTAGCTATTCATACACACTCTTTCTCAGGTATAAACTAAATTATCTTTCAAGTTCAGGCACTTAATAATGCTAAATTTCAATACGTCTGTGCTGGGGCTACCAAAAAGACGGCATAGGTTAGGAAAAGAACAATTTCATGGACTAACTAGTCTTCCCTTATTGATTGAGTGTTTGGATTAAGTGAATCCAAATCTTTGGACAGCTAGGAAAGCAGGATGGTGAGAAAAGAAATCACATTTAACACAAAATTATAGTTACTATAACAATAACATTAATGATCATAAAATTATGACAATGATGCTGAACAAATTATTACATACTCTGATCACTCTTCGTGGTACTTTGCATACAGTTTCTCATTTACTCTTCACAAAACCACTTCAGTGTTACTCCTATTCTCTGTGTTTTCTAAGTAGGAATACTGAATAACTTAGCCAAGGTAAAAATAATGATTAAAATAAATTCAGAATAAAATTATCTCTTGCACATTACCTGGATCTAAGTGAATTGTTGTGGAGCTGCATCTGAGATTAGCTCACTTCTCACATATCTGGTGCCACTGATGAGTCAAGTAGGTCAGGGAGCCTCCGCCCAGGCCACCATGACACCTCAAGGAATGACCATCAGATCATTTCTCTCTTTAAAGTGGGGGCTGGAAATTATGACAACTCAGGGGATTTTACCTTACTGGGGGGCAGTCACAAATTGTTTATTCATCCCTACAACTGAGAGTTAACCAAAGCTTGAGAATCATAAGGTGATAGCACAAGTGCAGATTCACTTGGGAAGAGAAGGGACTGGGGCAGGAATAGAAGTAAATCTATACAGTGAATCTTGACTTTTGGTTTATTTCCTCAAATGTAATACTAAATCCCATAGCATCGTAAAATTTTTAATTATTTCATGTAAATTTGGTTGCAGTTTCATATCACAAAAATTCTTTAAATCAGATGAATAGTGCAGAATATGCAATAAAACAGAAAAAAAATAATAGTTTCCAAAGTCATGGCAGGATTATTAAGGGGAGATCCCTAGAGCATGAGCCTCACATAGCCAAACCATGTGTGTCCTACTCCCCAGTAATTGTTTTTTGTCACAATGTTGGTATGTTATAATATCTGATCTGCTGTATTGGTACCACTCTTGTGGCACTTAGACCTGCTGTATAACTTTATATCTATATTAATTGCATCAATGAAAGATATAAATATAATTTAAAGACAATGTTGAGAGCTAAACTTTAAAACTCCTTAACAGGGCTTCCCTGGTGACGCAGTGGTGGAGAGTCCGCCTGCCGATGCAGGGGACATGAGTTCGTGTCCTGGTACAGGAAGATCCCGCATGCTGCAGAGCAGCTGGGCCCGTGAGCCATGGCCGCTGAGCCTGTGCGTCCGGAGCCTGTGCTCCACAGTAGGAGAGGCCACAACAGTGAGACGCCCGCGTACCGCAAAAAAAAAAACCCAAAAAACAAAAAAGCAAAACTCCTTAACAAGCCAAGTCGCCAAAGAGGGAAGCAAAAGTAATTCACCTTCATTTAACAATAGTAGAAAGTAAAATCATCTGCCATAAAATGCCTTAAATATAGATGTCGTGTTTTGAAATGTAACCCCTTTTTTGCAACATCAATGACCAGCTGTTTTTACATTCCTTTCTCTTTGTGCCTGATTGTCCCATCCCTTTAATGGGAAGAGATTTATTAACTAAGCTAGGGACCACTCTGTTTCTTGAGGGGCAAGAGAACCACCCTCATCACCAAATGATTCCAACAGAAAGTGGAAAGGAACAGATTGAATCTGGAGCTGAAATAAAAGCCTTACTAGATACTGGAGTATAAAATATCAAGGTTCTGGGCTTGGTCAAAGATATCCAGCTGGTAATTATTAAAGTTAAAAGGATTATAGAATGTCTAAATCTAAGGTGAAAATTTCTTAAACCTAGGGAAGATCCTCAAAAGTGTTTGTAAACAGATTACCAAAATGGGAGGTCACTGATCTAACTAAAGTAACCATAGCTGATATTCAGAGCCGGGTAGAAATTTGGGGGGAAACCTTCTTACTAAAGCTAAATGAGGGAAAGTAAAACCTTACAACATAGATGAATGGGTATACCAGTCCTTTGGTATCATTGAGGTGGCCACCCAATTCTTTGAGGAAAAAAAAATAGAAGAAGGGCTTCCCTGGTGGCACAGTGGTTGACAGTCCGCCTGCCGATGCAGGGGACACGGGTTCGTGCCCTGGTCCGGGAAGATCCCACATGCCGCAGAGCGGCTGGGCCCGTGAGCCATGGCCGCTGAGCCTGCGCGTCCAGAACCTGTGCTCCACAACGGGAGAGGCCACAACAGTGAGAGGCCCGTGTACCGCAAAAAAAAAAAAAAAAAAAGAAGAAGAAGAAGAAGAAAAAGAAATGTTTTTCTTGCCTCAAGGAAACAAAATCATCCTAGGAGGAACTTATCTCCACCATCTTTTTAAAATGCAAATTTTAAAAAAGGGGGTAAAGTAATGTAAAACTTGACTTGTCAAGGATAAACAGAAATCCTAAGTGTCTTTTCTGTAAACATTAGTAAAAAGGGTTTAGTCATCTAGACCTTGATTTGTTCCTTCTGCCTGAATCCTAACTTGAATCCAGCCCCTTGTAACTGATAGGTTTTACACTGTTGTACCGGACTCAGGGCTGAATTTTTGAAATGAAAACTGTGAGGTTCCTGTGTTTTTTTGTGTGTTCAAATGTATCAGTGTATGTTGTAGATGTATGGTATTACCAAAATTAATTTGTGAAAGAGCTCTACTTAATTGACTTTAAAAAATTAAGCATTTATATAAATACTAAGGAATGTAAAACTGGCCAGAATGATTTTCGGGTTCACGTGACCTAGGAAATACTCAACATTAAATTAATATCTTGTATTGATGGTGGCTTAACCTTGTTGGTTTGATTAATATAGACGTTTCTTTAGAGTCATCAGTGTTAAATATAATACTTCTGTTGTACCTAGGTTTACTAGAGGTCAAATCAGACCTTATTATATCTATTGCAAATTTGTCAACAAAAAAAGTAAATTGATGTGAAAAAAAAAACTTTTAAAGAAAGTAAAATGTGTGTTTTCAGTAAAAGACGGTGTGAGGATTAAAAAAAATATACTAAAAATGGAGTTGTACATGATCAGGATTTTCTAAGATTGGATTAAATCTAGTTAGGTAGATGGATTTTGTTGGGAATGGGCTAGGACAAGACTGGATTTGGTTCTCCCTCCAAAGTTTTCTTGAAATGCTGCTTTCGATAACAGGTTGTATAAATTTCTCTGCCTTTAAGTGATCTGTATTTGCTTCTGAGATCTCTTTTAACTTTAGTTAAGGAGTAAGTATTGTCTTAAAATGACCTATGATCTTATTTGACCAAGTGTTTTAAAAATTTTTGACAAACTTCCCAAATATCAAATTTTAAAGTTCTTTTGATTTCCAGTTAACTTTGGTATGATTTACAGGGCCCCTGAGGTAGCTCAAAAAAATAAATAAATAAATAAATAACTAGGATTGTTTTGTATGTTAAATCAAATATAATCAGATGTTTAAAAAAATATTCTTTTAAAAAATAATTCCAAATTCCATTTACATGTGGAAAGCTCATACAAATTAATAGGATAAAAAACAATGATAGCCCTCTCCTCCACACCATACCATAAAATGAAGGGCCAAGAACATGAAAAGGTAATTCACAGAAGTGGCTAATAAAAACAAAAATTGCTTTGTACCATTAATGAAGGAAATAAATATATACTAAAGCCACTATAAGATAACAGCTTATTTGTTGTTTGCTTGTTTTACCTAACACATTAGCAAACATTTAGATGCAAGAGTATTCAATGTTGGGACTTCCCTGGTGGTCCAGTGGTTAAGACTTTGCACTTCCAATGAAAGGGATGTGGGTTTGATCCCTGGTCAGGGAACTAAGATCCCACATGCTGCGTGGTGCAGCCAAAAAATTAAAAAAATAATAATATTCAACATAGATGGAGTACAATTAGGCAAATACAACTTTTTTTAAAAAAGCAATTTGGCTGATATATTAAAATTTCTAAAATGCACATATTCTCTTATCCACTAATTCCATTTCTAAGGATTAATTATCATAAAAATTTTTATAAATTAGAACAAACTTTACGGCAAAGATATTCATGTGGAATTATTTTAATAGTGAAAAAATGGAAAAACAAACAGTAGGCAATAAATATTACTGGAGGTTAATGTAGTAACAATAACTATAATTTATTTATTAAGTGATTTTTAGGTGTTTGCAAACGTGCCAGATTTTTGGCCTACATGATCTCAAACCTCCTAAAAACGCCGTGAAATAGATAAAAATATTTTACCCATTTTACAGATGAGGAAATGGAACTCAGAGAAATTATGTGACTTTCCCAAAATACCCAGTAAATAGTAGCTGGTCAAGGATTCAAACCAGACTCATCTTATTCCAGAGCCTGTGTTCTTCTATATCGCCTGCCATATAGTGGAACAGTGTAAGCATAGTTAAAGTTATCATTATAAAAAGCCTTTAGTGACCTGTTGAGAGCATGATGGGACAGTAAGATGTAAACTACTACATGATATGCACTGAACCAATGATCATTGAACAAGTATTACATTCAAGGCACTTGTATCCTGAGTTCAGAATGAGAGAGAGCTCAAATATTTTTTTTAAAAAAATGAAAATTCCGAAAAAGACCTGAAAGTTTGTTAGTAAAAATTTGGGGTGGGGAGAGGTAGCAAAAATAATGGTATTTTTAATATTCTTCCTTACTCTCTTTTATATTTTCCAAGGGTATGCAAAATGAGAAATAGCTTTGTGGAGTCCCAAGGACTGTGATTCCACTATGGCCACACTTCAGTTCCTTGGTTGTCTGGGCAGTTAAGGATGGTGAGTTTAGCTCTTGTTAACCTAGATTACACACCAAGTTTATTTTTTGTTTGGATATTAGCTGCCAACTTACTTATTTGTTTTTAACAACCAGTAACAGGGTCATCTCAGCCCAAATGGGTGCTCATTATTTCCATGGCTTCCTGATCCATGACATTTTCACACCAGATCCCCACAATTCAGCTCCTTTAAATAGTGTAGTTTATCCATTTGGGTTCCTCTTTCTTATGGTTCCCTTGACATGTTCACTTGAGAAAGACAATGAGTTCCTATTAAAACCACCCAAAGCCTTTCCACACCAACCTCCCAGAAAACAAGCAATTAGAGGAATACCAAGAATTCCAAGTTAGCAAAACTTAGTAAATATGCAAATACACATCTAATTCACTGGTTTTTAAATAATTAAAACAGTGCATTGATTTGTACTTTCTCTATTCCCAATCAGAGTTATTCTTGCACATCTTAGATCATTTTATTAACTCAGTTAAAATTCTATATCATGATTTGTAATTTCTCTTCCACAAAACGTCAAATTTCTGTTGGTCCAAAAGACTCTGATCTGCCCCACGCCTTCAACCCTGGCCACCCACCCCCAGCCAATCTCTTTCCCTAAGTTCCCCATTGCCCCTCCCAACCCCAGCTGCACTGACTCCTCCCGTATCCTACAACATGCCAAGTCCACTTGTGGATAAAGTCTCCATCTGCCTGTTCCCTCTGCCCACCGTGCTTGTTTTCCAGATTGATTAACTTCTTCAAGCTTCCTAACTACCTTAACTATCGTATTTAATAATGCCACCCACCTCCCTCCACTCTGCACTCCTCATTCCCCTAACCATACTATCTATGATTTTTACTCTGTTTTTCAATAAAAGATACTTATAACCTTGTAACATTATATATTTAACTCATTTCTGGTACATTATTTGTTTCCAATCATTAGAAGGTAAGCTCCTGGTGGGTAGACATTCTTTCATCTCTATTGTTGACTGATGTATACATCAGCAGCCCAAATACTCATGTGTACCAGAACAGCCTCTGGCATGTAACAGGTACTCAATACATATTGGTTGCATGAATAAATATTACTGCTGGCTGATATACAAGTGAAAGTACAAATGGCTGTAAGTACAAATGGCTGCTTAGTCCAAATGTCTATATCATATCCAAGTCCAATACGAGGCCTTGCTAGTAACTTCAAAGCTATAGCCCTATCATGCTCCAGCTATTTTTTAAGGAAATATACAATCATCCACATCCCTAATCCTGTGCTGCCACCACACAAATTATAAAAATGAAATACTTGTGGTGGTTGACTTATAGTGTGTTCCTTAAAATGCACATTTCCATCCTGTATAAACTTCATGTAAGACCAGAAATTTGAGGAAGCTGCCCCAGTTTCTTACCTTAGCCCAAAATGTAGTCTTTAGTCCATTCCACTCTCACACATGCTTTTTCTAAGCTCCAGTCCATTCTAGAAAAATTGTAATCAAAGTAAAGCAAGTTCTTCCTCCTCCTGCCCATTGTCAATTAATGATGCCTCATTAGACAAATCATTTGGAACGCTGATGAGGTTTTCCTGAACACAAAGGCCAGGCTGATTGATTGTTTTTCCACCTGTGGCTCTTGGGTGAATAGCCAAAGGTTAGCCCAGTTCTTGGGGGCCTCCATTGTGTCAGCAAAAATTAGCAAGAAAGTGGCCAAGTTGTCAATAGAGCACAGAGACAATTAGTTAATGATTAGGGAGCTAGCAGTTGGGAAATAGATAACAAAATGAGCCATCTTGGTTACATTTGCATGCATTTAGAAAATCTATAGCACGGTAAAAAGTATAATACCACAGAGAGAGAAATGATGTGCTTTGAAACCAAATTAAACAAGAGAACTCAATCATGAGCAGAAATTTGCACAACTTGGTAGAAGGTCATGGCTATGTCAGAATGATGCAGTAACACTGATCAAATAGATTATTAACCCCAACTCTGAGATTTCTCTTACCTTTACATAAGGCCTTCCTTCTGAATTTGGATTGATTGATTGATTAATTCATCATATATATATTGAGCACCCATGTGGGCCAGATGATTTATGTTTTAGGCATCATGGAAAAGAAGGTCAAATGAGATAGGCTTGGTCCCTGCCCTTAGAAAGATGAAATTCTGGTAGGGAAGTCAGATTTTAAAAAGAAAGAGACAATCAAACTACTTACAATTGTTGTAAGTGTGTTTAAAATATCCTAATTATACTCTGGGATGGTTGGAAGGGAGAGTCCCTTCAGATATTTAGGAATGAAGATTAATAATCAAAATTTAAAGTTTGTGCTTTAATATATTTTTCTCCTTAGAGAGTGGAAATTCTTAGGTGTCCCTCCACAGGTCACATGGCATTTCTAACAGAACAGCAACTAGAGTGAGGCTGATGGGACCTTAATTGTTGGAAGTGTCAGAAGTGAGGAAGTGGGTCAGCTTGGATTTATCTTGCAGTATTTAAAACTCTGCTGTGGCTTTAGCCTAAGGGTATATCTACAGCCACTGGAAATGACGGGGGTGTCTGCGGTCATTTTTCTTACAGTTTGCAAATAACTTGAACCTTCTGTTATCGTTTAAACGGCAGCAGTGGGAAATTGTGCAAATTCAAAGTAACACTGCACATGCGACAGGAAAAGATTTTCAAATGTTAGAAGGATTGTGCCAAGCAGAGATGCCACAGCACTCCCTGTCACCTTGGACAAAAGTCTTCTATCCAACACCAAACAGTGGGTAAATTGTGAGGAAATGCAAGTCATGAAGTCACAGGGACAAAAAATCCTAGAGCTAGAAAGAGCTGTCTTGAAATTGTCTAGTCTTTCATCATTTCACAGGGAAGTCTCCACAGCCAAGTTCCTTGGGGGAAGATCCAGCCTAGAACCCACTCCTGCTAACTCCAAGCCTGGTAAAGCCCAAGCCAGAGAGTCAAAGGCCAGGTATTGTAATGCCCAAGAATATGAAATATCGAAGTTTCCAGCTAAATGCAAACCTGTTACATCCGTACACTTAGTAAGTGTAATTTCATTTCAAACCAATATTGTTCCTCTGACTCGCATACCCAAACCCCTGAGTAAAATATATTCCTGCCAAATTTATTTTTAGTTCCTCACAGGCCCATTTATATACAGTTAAATTAGTTATCCAGCCAATTCTCTTCCATATGAAAGCAGAAAATTGATTTAACTGGTGGTTTTCATCTGTTATTTGGATTTTTTCTGCAAAGACACATCTTACTTTTTCTTTTTCGTTCACTTTTATTTTTCATTTGGAGGAAATATGTGAAAAGGTGATGTTTTGTTTATTAAAATCTCAACTCATTCTCCTAAAAATAAAGTCTTTTATTATTATTATAAAGTTATCTCTAGATATGAATTTATAATGATGTCTCCACTATTTTCTCAGCTGACAGGGTCAATGTAGACACAAAGAAAGTCATCAACTCCTTAGATTATTAATAAAGTATACAATTCCATTTGAACTTATTCTGTACAATTCCAAATCAACTGATTCATTCAATCTTTCACTCCATTTAGTATATTGCATGAGGGAATAATTTGGTTTTATAGAGATAAACTATGTTTTTCTTTGAAATGACCATTTGTTATAATTCCATTGAAATTTTTGACTCCATTCAGGTGATGAATATGGAAGGTGGGAGAGAAATATATATGCTTAGAGTTTTCCATCTTATCTGTTCTCCATTTTTTTATAATAATTTTAAAAATCTGTTAAAAAAGCTCTATTTCTAGTTGAGCATATGACCAAATACATAAAAACTACATTTCCCAGTTTAGATAGATAGATAGAAAGATATAGATATGGATTGGAGATATAGTTATAGATAGATTTTTATAAGGTTTTGGCTCACACAATTATGGAAGCTAAGAAGTCTCTTGCTCAGATGCTTGCAAGCTGGAGACCCGTGAAAGCCAATGGAAGGGTTATAGTCTGAGTTCTAAGTTCTGAGAACTGGTAAGCCAATGGCATTAGTCCCAGCCCAAGGGCAGAAGAAGAGAGAGAGAGCAAATCCTCCCTTCCTCTGTCTTTTTATTCTATTCAGGCCCTTAATGGATGGGATGAGGCTCACCCACACTGGGAGCACAATCTGCCTATTCGGTCTACTGGGTCAAATGCTAATCTCATTCAGAAGCACTGTTGGTGGGAATGTAAATTGATACAGCCACTATGAGGAACAGTATGGAGGTCCCTTAAAAAACTAAAAATAGAACTACCATATGACCCAGCAATCCCACTACTGGACATATAACCTGCAAAAAACATAATTCAAAAAGAATCATGTACCACAATGTTCATTGCAGCTCTATTTACAATAACCAGGACATGGAAGCAACTAAGTGTCCATTGACAGATGAGTGGATAAAGAAGATGTGGCACATATATACAATGGAATATTACTCAGCCATTAAAAGGAACAAAACTGAGTTATTTGTAGTGAGGTGGATGGACCTAGAGTCTGTCATACAGAGTGAAGTAAGTCAGAAAGAGAAAGACAAATACCGTATGCTAACACATATATATGGAATCTAAGAAAAAAAAATGGTCATGAAGAACCTAGGGGTAAGATGGGAATAAAGACACAGACCTACTAGAGAATGGACTTGAGGATATGGGGAGGGGGAAGAGTAAGCTGTGACAAAGTGAGAGAGTGGCATGGACATATATACACTACCAAACGTAAAATAGATAGCTAGTGGGAAGCAGCCACATAGCACAAGGAGATCAGCTCGGTGCTTTGTGATGACCTAGAGGGGTGGGATAGGGAGGGTGGGAGGGAGGGAGATGCAAGAGGGAAGAGATATGGGAACATATGTATATGTATAACTGATTCACTTTGTTATAAAGCAGAAACTAACACACCATTGTAAAGCAATTATACTCCAATAAAGATGTTAAAAAAAAAGAAGCACCCTCAAAACATACCCAGAAATGTTTAACAAAGTATCTAGACACCCCGTGACCAGATCAAGTTGACATAAGACTAACCCTCACAGAAGCTTGTTAATAAAAGTCCTGTCCAGTGAGATTAAAGTAAAGACCCTAACAGGTATTCTTGAATTTAAGTCATGCAGCCATCTCCACCCTTTTCCCTGTGATATTATCATGATAGACAGAGGTGGAGAGCTCTGTTGAGTCATGCTTTGGTGATCACAGAACCACTGTGGTAACCCTGGATTTGCCTACATTTTTAGAAGGGGAAAATAAACTGTCTAGTTTAAGATACTCTTATTTTGGGTTTTCTGTCACTTGCAGTTGAGTCTAATATTAAATTGTTTATGATGGAAAAAGAGAAAGAAGGGTGGCAGGAGAGAAAAATACATGAATGTATATTGTGCATTTATTATTGCTTTAAATAGGTTATTGGAATTAATAACCACAGCAAATGACATAATAGCTATTGTGATCCCCATTTCAGGAAGGAAGAGATTGATACTCAGAAAGGTTAAATATCCTTTCTGAATTTATATAACTAGGATATGACGGAGCTTGGTTTTTCTACCAAGTTCACTGACTCCAAACCATGCTTTGTTTCCTCCAGATGGTACAGCAGTGCCTCCCAGAACTCTTTAGAAGTTCGTTTTATTACTAAGGTGAAGTGGTAGAATCATTTTTCAGTGCTCAGGGTCTGTAATGTTTCATACCAGACTTTAGTGTCATCAAAAGGTTGAAATGAAAGTGAAGACTGTATTATCAAATATATTCATCCCTTGAGGGACTTCTTAAGTCAGAATATTGCACTACAGGCAAAATATATACAATGTTAATTTTAAAATAATTGAAGTGTGTCAAGAAGTGAATGAGTCTCTTATTTCAATATCTTTTAGAGAATAAACTTTGAGTGAAATTTAACAGTTTTTTTTTCCTCTTCTGTGAGAGCTACATACAAAATTTTGTTATCTAATTACCACATCAAAGTGACTGCTTTGTACTTGTCCAATCATTCTGTTCACCTTATCAGCTTAGAAAAGTTCCTTATGGTCCTTGTGGTTTAGGAATATTTTCAAATACTTTATAGTGTGGGGATTTGTCAAGGTTTGTTTCAGGTTTATTTTCATTCTCTGAGCCTTTACAGATGACTCCTTCCCATTCCAAGTGTCTTAGCTGAATTGTCCAGCACTATTAACATACTATAATAAGAGACTTTAACTTCATTGGGTTACCAGAGAACACTATGAATTCCAAAGTGAGTCTTTAGAAGACAGACATAGAGAGATATAGAAGATATGGGTTATCTTCTGACCCACTTGCCTTTCCATTGATGTTCAGATACTTGACTTTCTGTGCCTCACTGCTTTGACCTACAAGCATCCAATTATTTTCAATTTAGATATACTTGTCAGCACCTTTGCTTTTCAACCCTGAGCATGGGTTTCCTAAGTTTCAAAAGGAAATTGATGTTGAAAAGAATAAGGGGAGGCTTGTAGATGTCTGACTCTTTTTCTTCTTCTTCCACAAATTATAGTAGCTTAAATTCTGACCAGACAGGTTGATCTAACTAGAAAGAAAGTGTGCCATGAAAGCATCCCAAAGGTTGTATTGGTTCAAGAAGAATGACACAGGAAATAATGTCATCCTCAATTCTTTCTTCTCCTTGATATTCCACACCTATCGGCCATCCAATTCAGTTGGCTTCATCTCAGAAACATAATTCTAATAATTTCCTTTCTACTCTTCAATGCCACTGAATTTGTCCAGAAATTTAATATATATATATATATATATATAATTTGTCAGTTTTCTAGTTACTTTGTGTTTACATAGTTTATATCAGTTTGACTTGACCAGACAAGTCAGTCATATCTGACCACTCAACACATGTTTGTTGTCTGGCTGAATGAGTTGCTATGTTTAGCTCTGCAGAAATGGTATACGAAAGTGTTCAATTCTTGTCATCACACTTCAGCCTATTCAAGGAATAGTTCAAATTTTATCGAAACCTATTTTTTAATGGTCCAATTAGCAAAAATCATAATATTTTCTCATAAGTAGCTGACATACCATGGTGCAGCATCTTATGAGTCTTCCCCAAGGACTATTGGAAAGTTCAAGTATGCTTAAGGGAGAGATTTAGTACCCCTCTATAGGATTGTGTTACCATCTCAGAAATGCTCTTTGATTTAAAACTGGCAGTTTATGTAAGGTTATAAATTACAGAGTAAATCATGATAGGCAAGGGGAATAAATATTATACCTGAGGGTTTGCAAGACAGTCTCTAGACACTAAAGAGCTTTAAATCAGCTAGTCTTGCTTACTTTCTGTTCTCTATAGAATATTGGCCAAAACATGGGGTTTTGAAGGAATACTTCTAAATATTTGATACTACTATTTGTATTACTATGCAGGAAAACTGTTTACTGTAGTTATATAAAGTCTTGGATAAAGATTATTTCCTATCACTCTTTCCACTAAAAATTACTTAATTTTAATAAGTTCAAAATACTTATGATTGTTTAAGATAAATTAATTGTCCAAGCCTTAGGAGGGTTAAAAGTGCAAATTAATATTTTCCAATCATTAACAGTGGAAGAATAATCTGTGCAAAAGAAAAAGCCACAGTTTCAGTCAGAAAGCAGAGGAATAACAAGTGCTCTCTGTGGGCAAGTTAGCAACTCTACAGTAACTACAATTATATTGTTCTTGGTGAGTGGAAGCCCATGTAGATGAACCTATGAAAAATAACAAATACCTCTGTAATAGCCATGAGACCATTGGGCAAACACAGGGGAAGAAAGCTGAATAACATGCCTAAAATAGACCATCAACTTATTTATTTGTTTGTTTATTAAATGTTTATTTTTTTATTGCGTCTTTTTCTCTTTTCTCCAGCTTTATTGAGATATAATTGACATATAACATTGTATAAGTTTAAGGTATATAATATGTTGATTTGATACACATATATTGCAACATGATTACCACCATAGAGTTAGCTAACACTTCCATCACATCAAATAGTTGCCATTTCTTTTTGTGGTAAAAATATTTAAGATCTACTTTCATAGCAACTTTCACATATACAACACCATGTTGTATATTAGATCACCAGAACTTACTCATCTTAAGCTGGAGTGTGTACCCTTTGACTAATATCTCTCCACTTCCTCCAACTACCAGTCTCAGTAACCAACATTCTACATTCTGTTTCTATGAGTTCAGCCTTTCTAGAATCCACATATAAGTGATATCCTATAGTATTTGCCTTTCTTATGTCTGACTTATTTCACTTAGCATAATGCTTTCAAGATTCATCCATGCTGTTGCAAATGTCAATATTTCTTTTTTTTCTCATGACTGAATAATATTCCTGTGTGTGTGTGTGTGTGTGTGTGTGTGTGTATCACATCTTCTTTCATCATCTGTTAATGGATACTTAAGTTGCTTCCATATCTTGGCTATTGTGAATAATACTGAAATTGGACATGAGAGTGCATGTAACTCATTGAGATCCTATTTTCATTACCTTTGGATATATACACAGAAATGAGATTGCAAATCATAAAATAATTCTATTTTTAATTTTTTTAGAAACCTCCATATTGTTTTCTATAGTGGCTCTGGTAACTTAAATTACTACCAACAGTACACAAGGATTTTCTTTTCTCTGTATCCTTACCAACACTTGTCACCTCGTATTTTGTGTGTGTGTGTTTTTTTTTTTTTTGATGATACCCATTTTAAAGGTGTGTGGTGATATCTCATTGCAGTTTTGTTTTGTTTGTTTTTTTGCGGTACGCGGGCCTCTCACTGTTGTGGCCTCTCCCGCTGCAGAGCACAGGCTCCAGAGGCGCAGGCTCAGTGGCCATGGCTCATGGGCCCAGCCGCTCCACGGCATGTGGGATCTTCCCGGATCGGGGCACGAACCCGTGTCCCCTGCATCGGCAGGCAGGCTATCAACCACTGCGCCACCAGGGAAGCCCTCATTGCAGTTTTGATGTGCACTTCTCTGATGACTGATGATGCCAAGCACCATTTCATGTACCTATTGGCCATTGATATGTCTTCTTTGGAAAAATTTCTATTCAGTTCCTTTTCCCACTTTAAATAAGATTTTTTTTTTCTGTTGAAGTTATTTAAAATAAATAAATAACTCTGTATGAGTTATTTATTTTAGATATTAGCTGTTTATCAGATATATGATTTGCATGTATTTTCTCCCATTTCATAGGTTTCATTTCATTGATTCTTTTACTATGCAGAAGCTTTTCAGTTTTTTTTTGTCCCGTGTATTTATCTTTGTTTCTATGGCTTGTGCTTTTGGTGTTATATCCAAAAAATCATCTCCAAGACCCATATCAAGGAATATTTTCCTTAAGTTCTCTTCTAGGAATTTTACAGTTTCCATTTTTTTATGTGTAAGTCTTTAATCCATTTCGAGTTACCATTTGTCAGTGGTGTAAAACACAGGTCCAGTTTAACTGTTCTGCATGTGATTATCCAGTTTCCATTAACCCACTTATTGAAGAGATTATCCTTACCCCATTTAATATTCTTGTCTTTCTTGACAAATATTAGTTAACTGTACATGCAGAGGTTTATTTCTAGGCTCTCAGTTCTGTTCCATTGGTATATATGTCTATTTTTATGCCAATACCATACAGCTTTTTTTTTAACATCTTTATTGGAGTATAATTGCTTTACAATGTTGTGTAAGTTTCTGCTATATAACAAAGCGAATCAGCTATATGTATACAAATATCCCCATATCTCCTCGCTCTTGCATCTCCCTCCAAACTCGCTATCCCACCTCTCTAGGTGGCCACAAAGCTTCGAGATGATCTCACTGTGCTATGCAGCTGCTTCCCACTAGCTATCTAATTTACATTTGGTAGTGTATATGTGTGCATGTCACTCTTTCACTTCGTCTCATCTTACCCTTCCTCCTCCCTGTGTCCTCAAGTCCATTCTCTAAATCTGTGTTTTTATTCCTGCCCTGCCCTTAGGTTCTTAAGAACCTTTTTTTTTAAGATTCCATATATATACACATATATATATATATAATGTATATATAATATATATATTGTATATATAATATACATTATTATATATATATTATTATATTATACATTATTTTATATATATATAATGTATATATAATATATATATATATATATATATATATATGTTAGCATACGGTATTTGTTTTTCTCTTTCTGACTTACTTCACTCTGTATGACAGACTCTAGGTCCATCCACCTCACTACAAGTAACAGTTTCATTTCTTTTTATAGCTAATATTCCATTGTATATATGTGCCACATCTTCATTATCCATTCATCTATTGATGGACACTTAGGTTGCTTCCATGTCCTGGCTATTGTAAATAGAGCTTCAATGAACATTGTGGCACTTGACTCTTTTTGAATTATGGTTTCCTCAAGGTATATCCCCAGGAGTCAGATTGCTGGGTCGTATGGTAGTTCCTTTTTTTTTCTTTTTAGAAATGTTATTATTTTTTTTTTTGGATTTTATTTTTTTATACAGCAAGTTCTTATTAGTCATCCATTTTATACGCATCAGTGTGTACTGATGTGATGTCAATCTCAATCTCCCAATTAATCACACCCCCACCCCCTCTCCCCACCTCTTTCCCCTCTTGGTGTCCATAAGTTTGTTCTCTACATCTGTGTCTCAATTTCTGCCCTGCAAACCAGTTCATCTGTACCATTTTTCTAGGTTCCACATATATGCGATAATATATGATATTTATTTTTCTCTTTCTGACTTACGTCACTCTTTATGACAGTCTCTAGATCTATCCATGTCTCTAAAAATGACACAATTTTGTTCCTTTTTATGGCTGAGTAATATTCCATTGTATATATGTACCACATCTTCTTTATCCAGTCATCTGCTGATGGGCATTTAGGTTGCTTCCATGACCTGGCTATTGTAAATAGTGCTGAAATGAACATTAGGGTGCATGTGTCTTTTGGAATTATGGTTTACTCATAGTATATGCCCATTAGTGAGATTGCTGGGTTGTACGGTAGCTCTACTTTTAGTTTTTAAAGGGACCTCCATACTGTTCTCCATAGTGGCTGTATCAATTTACATTCCCACCAACAGTGCAAGAGGGTACCCTTTTCTCCACACCCTCTCCAGCATTTGTTGTTTGTAGGTTTTCTGATGATGCCCATTCCAACTGGTGTGAAGTGATACCTCATTGTAGTTTTGATTTGCATTTCTCTAATAATTAGTGATGTTGAGCAGCTTTTCATGTGCTTCTTGGCCATCTGTATGTCTTCTTTGGAGAAATGTCTATTTAGATCTTCTGCCCATTTTTGGATTGGGTAGTTATTTTTTTTTAATATTGAGTTGCATGAGCTGTTTACATATTTTGGAGATTAATCCTTTGTCTGTTGCTTCATTTGCAAATATTTTCTCTGACTCTGAGTGTTGTCTTTTCGTCTTGTTTATGGTTTCCTTGGATGTGCAAAAGATTTTAAGTTTCATTAGGTCCCATTTGTTTATTTTTGTTTTTATTTCCATTAATCTAGGAGGTGGGCAAAAAACATCTTGCTGTGATTTATGTCAAAGAGTGTTCTTCCTATGCTTTCCTCTAGGAGTTTCAAAGTGTATGGTGTTACATTTATGTCTCTAATCCATTTTGAGTTTATTTTTCTGTATGGTGTTAGGGAGTGTTCTACTTTCATTCTTTTACATGTAGCTGTCCAGTTGTCCCAGCACAATTTATTGAGGAGACTGTCTTTTCTCCATTGTATATTCTTGCTTCCTTTGTCATAGGCTAGTTGACCATAGGTGTGTGGGTTTATCTCTGGGTTTTCTATCTTGTTCCATTGATCTACATTTCTGTCTTTGTGCCAGTACCATATTGTCTTGATGACTGTAGCTTTGTAGTATAGTCTGAGGTCAGGGAGCCTGATTCCTCCATCTATGCTTTTGTCCCTCAAGACTGCTTTGGCTAATTAGGGCCTTTTGTGTCTCCATAAAAATTTTAAGATTTTTTGTTCTAGTTCTGTAAAAAATGTCATTGGTAATGTGATAGGGATTGCATGGAATCTGTAGATTGCTTTGGATAGTATAGTCATTTTCACAATATTGATTCTTCCAATTCAAGAACATAGTATATCTCTCCATCTGTTGGTGTACTTTTTAATTTATTTCATCAGTGTCTTTTAGTTTTCTGCATACAGGTCTTTTCTCATCCTAGGCAGGTTTATTCCTAGGTATTTTATTCTTTTTGTTGCAATGGTAACTAGGAGTGTTTCCTTAATTTCACCTTCAGATTTTTCATCATTAGTATATAGGAATGCAAGAGATTTCTGTGCATTAATTTTGTATAATGCAACTTTACCAAATTCATTGATTAGCTCTAGTAGTTTTCTGGTGGCATCTTTAGGATTCTCTATGTATAGTCTCATGTCATCAGCAAAGAGTAAGAGCTTTACTTCTTTTCCAATTTCTATTCCTTTTATTTCTTTTTCTTCTCTGACTGCCATAGCTAGGACTTCCAAAACTATGTTGAATAATACTGGTGAGAGTAGACATCCTTGTCTTGTTCCTGATCTTAGAGGAAATGCTTTCAATTTTTCACCATTGAGAATGATGTTTGCTGTGGGTTTGTGGTATATGGTCTTTATTATGTTGAGGTAGGTTCTCTCTATGCCTACTTTCTGGAGAATTTTTATCATAAATTGGTGTTGAATTTTGTCAAAAGATTTTCCTGCATCTTTTGAGATGATTGTATGGTTTTTATTCTATTATTTGTTAATATGGTGTATCACATTGATTGATTTGTGTATATTGAAGAATCCCTGCATTCCTGGGATAAGTCCCACTTGATCATGTTGTATGACCCTTTAAATATACTGTTGGGTCCTGTTTGCTCGTATTTTGTTGAGGATTTTTGCATCTATATTTATCAGTGATATTGGTCAGTAATTTTCTTTCTCTGTAGTATCTTTGTCTGGTTTTGGTATCAGGTTGATGGTGGCCTCATAGAATGAGTTTGGGAGTGTTCCTGTGTCTGCAATTTTTTAGAAGCGTTTGAGAAGGATGGGTGTTAGCTCTTCTTTAAATGTTTGACAGAATTCACATGTGAAGACATCTGGTCCTGGATGTTTATTTGTTGGAAGATTTTTAATCACAGTTTCAATTTCATTACTTGTGATTTGTCTGTTCATATTTTCTATTTCTTCCTGGTTCAGTCTTGGAAGATTATACCTTTCTAAGAATTTGTCCATTACTTCCAGGTGGTCCATTTTATTGGCATAGAGTTGCTTGTAGTAGTCTCTTAGGATGCTTTGTCTTTCTGTGTTGCCTGTTGTAACTTCACCTTTTTCATTTTTATTTTATTGATTTGAGTCCTCTGCCTCTTTTTCTTGATGAGTCTGGCTAATGGTTTATCAATTTTATCTTCCCAAAGAACCAGCTTTTAGTTTTATTGATCTTTGCTATTGTTTTCTTTGATTCTATTTCATTTATTTCTTCTCTGATCATTATGATTGCTTTCCTTCTGCTAACTTTGGGTTTTGTTTGTTCTTCTTTTTCTAGTTCCTTTAGGTGTAAGGTTAGATTGTTTATTTGAGATTTTTCTTGTTTCTTGAAGTAGGCTTGTATAGCTATAAACTTCCTTCTTAGAACAGCTTTTGCTGCATCCCATAGGTTTTGGAACCTCATGTTTTCATTGTCATTTGTCTCTAGGTAGTTTTTGATTTCCTCTTTGATTTCCTCAGTGATCTCTTGGTTATTTAGTAACATATTGTTTAGCCTCCATGTGTTTGTGTTTTCTATGTTTTCTTCCCTCTAATTGATTTCTAATCTCATAGTATTGTGGTCAGAAAAGATGCTCGATATGATTTCAGTTTTCTTAAATTTACTGAGGCTTTATGTATAACCCAAGATGTGACCTGTCCTGGAGAATGTTCCGTGTGCACTTGAGAAAAAAGTGTAATCTGCTGTTTTATGATGTAATGTCCTATAAATATCAATTATATCTCTCTGGTCTGTTGTGTCAATTAAAGCTTGTGTTTCCTTATTAATTTTCTGTTTGGGTGATATGTCCATTGGTGTAAGTGAGGTGTTGAAGTCCCCCACTATTATTGTGTTACTGTTGATTTCCTCTTTTAGAGCTATTAGCAGTTGCTTTATGTATTGGGGTGTTCCTATGTTGGGTGCATATATATTTATAATTGTCATATCTTCTTCTTGGATTGATCCCTTGATCATTATGTAGTGTCCTTCCTTGTCTCTTGTAACATTCTTTATTTTCAAGTCTATTTTATCTGATATGAGTATTGCCACTCCAGCTTTCTTTTGATTTCCATTTGCATGGAATATCTTTTTCTATCCCCTCCCTTTCAGTCTGTATGTGACCCTAGGCCTGAAGTGGGTCTCTTGTAGACAGCATATATATGGGTCTTGTTTTTTTTATCCATTCTGCATGCCTTTGTCTTTTGGTTGGAGCATTTAATCCATTCACATTTAAGGTAATTATCGATATGTATGTTCTTATTACCATTTTCTTAATTGTTTTGGATTTGTTTTGTAGGTCCTTTTCTTCTCTTGTTTGTCCCACTTAGAGACGTTCCTTTAGCATTTGTTGTAGAGCTGTTTTGGTGGTGTTGAATTCTCTTAGCTTTTGCTTGTCTCTAAAGCTTTTGATTTCTCCATCGAATCTGAATGATATCCTTGCCAGGTAGTGTACTCTTGGTTGTAGGTTCTTCCCTTTCATCACTTTCATTAAGTATATCATGCCACTCCCTTCTGGCCTGTAGAGCTTCTGCTGAGAAATCAGCTTTAATCTTATGGGAGTTCCCATGTATGTTATTTGTCATTTTTCCATTGCTGCATTCAGTAATTATTCTTTATCTTTAATTTTTGCCAATTTGATTACTATGTGTCTTGGCATGTTTCTCCTTGGTTTTGTCCTGTATGGGACTCTCTGTGCTTCCTGGACTTGGGTGGCTATTTCCTTTCCATGTTAGGGAAATTTTCAACTATAATTGCTTCAAATATTTTCTTGAGTCCTTTCTCTCTCTTCTCCTTCTTGGACCCCTATAATGCGAATGTTGTAGCGTTTAATGTTTTCCCATAGGTCTCTTAGGCTGTCTTCATTTCTTTTCATTCTTTTTTCTTTATTCTGTTCCACAGCAGTGAATTCCACCATTCTGTCTTCCAGGTCACTTATCCGTTCTTCTGCCTCAGTTATTCTGCTGCCTATTCCTTCTAGTGTGTTTTTCATTTCAATTATTGTATTGTGCATCTCTGTTTGTTTGTTCTTTAATTCTTCGATGTCTGTGTTAAATATTTCTGGCATCTTCTCAATCTTTGCCTCCATTCTTTTTCCGAGGTCTTGGATCATCTTCACTATCATCATTCTAAATTCTTTTTCTGGAAGGTTGCCTATCTCCACTTCATTTAGTTCTTTTTCTTGGGTTTTATCCTGTTCCTTCATCTGATACCTAGTACTCTGCCTTTTCATTTAATGTGAATGTGGTTTTCATTCCACAGGCTGCAGGATTGTAGTTCTTCTTTCTTCTGCTCTCTGCCCTCTGGTGGATGAGGCTATCTAAGTGGCTTGTGCAAGTTTCCTGATGGGAGGGACTGATGGTGGGTAGAGCTGGCTGTTGTTCTGGTGGGCAGAGCTCAGTAAAACTTTAATCCACTTGACTGCTGTTGGGTGGGGCTTGTTTCCCTCCCTGTTGGTTGTTTGGCCTGAGGTGACCTAACACTGGAGCATACCCGGGCTCTTTGGTGAGGCTAATGGCAGACTTTGGGAGGGCCCATGCCATGGAGAACTTCCCAGAAATTCTGCTGCCAGTGTCCTTGTCCTCACAGTGAGACATAGTAAGCCCCCCAACTTTGCAGGAGACCGTCCAACACTAGAAGATAGGTCTTGTTCAGTCTCCTATGGGGTCACTGCTCATTCCCCTGGGTCCTGATGCACACACTACTTTGTGTGTGCCCTCCAAGAGTGGAGCCTCTGTTTCCCCCAGTCCTGTCAAAGCTCTGCAATCAAATCCCATTAGCCTTCAAAGTCTGATTCTCTAGGAATTTGTCCTCCTGTTGCTGGACCACCAAGGTGGAAGCCTGATGTGTGGCTCAGAACCTTCACTCCAGTGGGTGGACTTCTGTGGTATAAATGTTCTTCAGTTTGTGAGTCACCTACCCACCACTTATGGAATTTGATTTTATTGTGATTGTGCCACTCCTACCGTCTCATTGTGGTTTCTCCTTTGTTATTGGATTTGGGATAGCTTTTTTGGTGTGTTCCAGTGTCTTCCTGTCAATGATTGTTCAGCAGTTAGCTGTGATTCCAGTGTTCTTGCAGGAGGGAATGAGAGCACATCCTTCTGGTAGTTCTGTTATTAGTATTTTAAGGAATCTCCATACTGTTCTCTGTAGTGGCTGTATCAATTTACATTCCCACCAACAGTGCAAGAGGGTACTCTTTCCTCCACAACCTCTCCAGCATTTATTGTTTGTAGGTTTTTTGATGATGGCCATTCTGACTTGTGTGAGGTGATGCTTCATTGTAGTTTTTATTTGTTTTTTTTTTGTTGTTTGTTTGTTTGTTTTTTTAAAGAATGTATATTATGCTGTTGTTGGGTCAATTAGGTCAAGCTTTTTTTTAATTAATTAATTTATTTATGGCTTTGTTGGGTCTTCGTTTCTGTGTGAGGGCTTTCTCTAGTTGTGGCAAGCAGGGACCACTCTTCATCGTGGTGCACAGACCTCTAACTATTGTGGCCTCTCTTGTTGCAGAACACAGGCTCCAGACGCGCAGGCTCAGTAATTGTAGCTCACAGGCCCAGTTGCTCTGTGGCATGTGGGATCTTCCCAGACCAGGACGTGAACCCATGTCCCCTGCATTGGCAGGAAGACTCCCAACCACTGCACCACCAGGGGAGCCCCTCATTGTAGTTTTGATTTGCATTTCTCTAATGATTAATGATGTTGAGCATCCTTTCATGTGTTTGTGGGTAATCTGTATATATTCTTTGGAAAAATGTCTATTAAGGTCTTCTGCCATTTTGGGATTGAGTTGTTTGTTTGTTTTTTGATACTGAGCTGCATGAGCTGCTTGTAAATTTTGGAGATTAATCCTTTGTCAGTTGCTTTATTTGCAAATATTTTCTCCCATTCTGAGAGTTGTCTTTTCATCTTGTTTATGGTTTCCTAGGCTGTGCAAAAGGTTTTAAGTTTCATTAGGTCTCATTTGGTTATTTTTGTTTTTATTTCCATTTCTGGAAGAGGTGGATCCAAAAGGATCTTGCTGTGATTTATATCATGGAGTGTTCTGCCTATGTTTTCCTCTAAGAGTTTTATAGTGCTTGCCTTACGTTTAAGTCTTTAATCCATTTTGAGTTTATTTTTGTGTATAGTGTTAGGGAATGTTCTAATTTCATTATTTTACATGCAGCAGTCCAGTTTTCTCAGCACAACTTATTAAAGAGGTTGTCTTTTCTCCATTGTATATTCTTGCCTCTTGTATCAAAAATAAGTTCTGTGTGGGTTTATCTATGGGCTTCCTATCCTGTTCCATTGATCTATATTTCTGTTTTTGTGCCAGTACCACATTGTCTTGATTACTGTAGCTTTGTAGTATAGTCTGAAGTCTGGGAGCCTGATTCCTCCAGCTCCATTTTTCTTTCTCAACATTGCTTTGGCTATTCAGGGTCTTTTGTGTTTCCATACAAATTGTGAAATTTTTGATGCTAGTTCTGTGAAAAACGCCAGTGGTAGTTTGATAGGGATTGCATTGAATTTGTAGATTGCTATGGGTAGTAGAGTCATTTTCACAATGTTGATTCTTCCAATCCAAGAATATGGTATATCTCTCCACCTGTTTGGATCATCCTTAATTTTTTCATCAGTTTCTTACAGTTTTCTGCATACAGGTCTTTTGTCTCCTGAGGTAGGTTTATTTTTAGGTATCTTATTCTTTTTGTTGCAGTGGTAAATAGGAGTGTTTCCTTAATTTCTCTTTCAGATTTTTCATCTTTAGTGTATAGGAATGCCAGAGGTTTCTGTATATTAATTTTGTATCCTGCTACTTTACCAAATTCATGATTAGCTCTAGTAGTTTTCTGGTAGCATCTTTAGGATTCTCTATGTATAGTATTATGTCATCTTCATACAGTAACTGTTTTACTTCTTCTTTTCTGATTTGGATTCCTTTTATTTCTTTTTCTTCTCTGATGCCATGGCTAAAACTTCCAAAACTATGTTGAATAATAGTGGTGAGAGTGGGAAAACTTATCTTGTTCCTGATCTTAGAGGACATGGTATGAATTTTTCACCACTGAGCATGATGTTGGCTGTGGGTTTGTCATGTTTGGCCTTTATTATGTTTAGTTAGGTTCTTTCTATGCCTACCTTCTGGAGGACTTTTATCATAAATGAGTGTTGAATTTTGTCAAAAGATTTTCCTGCATCTATTGAGATGATCATATGTTTTTTCTCCTTCCCTTTGTTAATATGGTTTATCACATTGATTGATTTGCGTTTTTTGAAGAATCCTTGTATTCCTGGGATACACCCCACTTGTTCATGGTGTATGATCCTTTTCATGTGTTGTTGGATTCTGTTTGCCAGTATTTTGTTGAGGATTTTTGCATCTATGTTCATCAGTGATATTGGCCTGTAGTTTTCTTTCTTTGTGACATTTGTTTGTGGTTTTGGTATCAGGGTGATGGTGGCCTCATAGAATGAGATTGGGAGTGTTCCTTCCTCTGCTATATTTTGGAAGAATTTGAGAAGGATAGGTGTTAGCTCTTCTCTAAATGTTTGATAGAATTTGCCTGTGAAACCATCTGGTCCTGGGTTTTTGTTTGCTGGAAGATTTTTAATCAATCTCAATTTCAGTGATCCTGATTGGTGTGTTTATATTTTCTATTTCTTCCTGATTCCATCTCAGAAGGTTGTGCTTTTCTAAAATGTGTCCATTTCTTCCAGGTTGTCCATTTTATTGACATAGAGTTGCTTGTTGTACTCTCTCATGATCCTTTGTATTTCTGCAGTGTCAATTGTTACTTCTCCATTTTCATTTCTAATTCTATTGATTTGAATCTTCTCCCTTTTTTACTTGAGAAGTCTGGCTAATGGATTATCAATTTTGTTTATCTTCTCAAGGAGGAGTTTTTAGTTTTATTGATCTTTCTTTCATTTCTTTTTTCATTTATTTCTGATCTGATTTTAATGATTTCTTTCCTTCTGCTAACTTTGGGGTTTTTTTGTTCTTCTTTCTCTAATTGCTTTAGTTGTAAGTTTAGGTTGTTTATTTGATATGTTTCCTTTTTCTTGAGGTAGGATTTTATTGCTATAAACTTCCCCCTTAGACCTGCTTTTGCTGCATCCCAAAAGTTTTGGGTCATCGTGTTTTCATTGTCATTTGTTTCCAAGTATTTTTTGCTTTCCTCTTTGATTTATTCAGTGATCTCTTGGTTATATGATAGTGTATGGTTTAACCTCCATATTTACATTTTTTTACAGTATTTTTCCTGTAATTGATATCTAGTCTCATAACATTGAGGTCAGAAAAGATACTTGATATGATTTCAATTTTCTTAAATTTACCAAGGCTTGATTTGTGACCCACGATATAATCTCTCCTGCAGAATGTTCCATGAGCACTTGAGATGAATATGTATTCTGTTGTTTTTGGATGGAATGCCCTATAAATATCAATTAAGTCCATCTTGTTTAATGTGTCACTTAAAGCTTGTGTTTCCTAATTTATTTTCATTTTGAATGATCTGTCAATTGGTGAAAGTGGGGTGTTAATGTCCTCTACTATGATTGTCTTACTGTCGATTTCCCCTTTTATGGCTGTTAGCATTTTCCTTATGTATTGAGGTGCTCCTATGTTGGGTGCATAAGTATTTACAATTGTTATATCTTCTTGGATTGATCCCTTGATCATTATATAGTGGCTTCTATGTCTCTTGTAAAAATATTTATTTTAAAGACTATTTTGTCTGATATAAGAATTGCTGCTCCAGATTTCTTTTGATTTCCGTTTGCATGGAATATCTTTTTTCATCCCCTCCTTTCAGTCTGTATGTGTCCCTAGGTCTGAAGTGGGTCTCTTGTAGACAGCATATATATGGGTCTTGTTTTTGTATCCATTCAGCCAGTCTATGTCTTTTGGTTGGAACATTTAATCCATTCACATTTAAGGTAATTTTCAATATGTATGTTCATATTATCATTTTCTTAATTGTTTTGGGACTGTTTTTGTAAGTCTTTTTCCTCTCTTGTGGTCTCTGCCTAGAGAAGTTACTTTAGCATTTGTTGTAAAGCTGGTTTGGTGGTGCTGAATTCTCTTAGCTTTTGCTTGTCTGTAAAGATTTTAAGTTCTCCATTGAATCTGAATGAGGTCCTTGCTAGGTAGTGTAATCTTGGTTATAGTTTTCTCTCTTTCATCATTTTAATTTTGTACTGCCACCCACTGGCAGTGTTTCTGTTGAAAGATCAGCTGTTAAACTAATGGGGATTCCCATGTCTGTTATTTGTTGTTTTTCCCTTGCTGCTTTTAATATTTTTTCTTTGGATGTAATTTTTGATAGTTTGATTACTATCTGTCTTGTCATGTTTCTCCTTGTCATGATTTATCATGTATGGGACTCTCTCTGCTTCCTGGACTTGGTTGACTATTTCCTTTCCCACATTATGGAAGTTTTCAACTGTAATCTCTTCAAATATTTTCTCAGACCCTTTCTTTCTCTCTTCTTCTGGGACCCCTATAATTTGAATATTGGTGCATTTAATGTCCCAGAGGTCTCTGAGACTGTCCTCAATTCTTTTCATTCCTTTTTCTTTATTCTGCTCTGCAGTAGTAATTTCCACTATTTTATCTTCCAGGTCATGTATCCGTTCTTCTGCCTCAATTATTCTGCTATTGATTCCTTCTAGAGAATTTTTAATTTCATTTATTGTGTTGCTCATCATTGTTTGCTCTTTAGTTCTTCTAGGTCCTTGTTAAAAGTTTCTTGTATTTTCTCCATTCTATTTCTAAGATTTTGCCTCTTTACTATCATTACTCTGAATTCTTTTTCAGGTAGACTGCCTATTTGCTCTTCATTTGTTTTGTCTGGCGGGTTTTTACCTTGCTCCTTCATCTGTTGTGTGTTTCTCTGTCTTCTCTCTTTGCTTAACTTACTGTGTTTGGGGTCTCCTTTTCACAGGCTGGGGGTTCATAGTTCCCATTGTTTTTGGTGTCTGCCTCCAGTGGCTAAGGTTGGTTCAGTGAGTTGTGTAGGCTTCCTGGTGGAGGGGACTTGTGCCTGTGTTCCAGTGCATGAGGCTGAGTCTTTTCTTTCTGTTGGACAGCACTGCCTCCAGTGGTTTGTTTTGGGGTGCCTATGACATTATTATGATTTTAGGCAACCTTTCTGCTAATGTGTGGGGCTGTGTTCCTGTCTTGCTAGGTTTTTGGCCTAAGGTGTCTTTCTGGTCATTGAGAGGAGCTAGGTCTTAGCGTTGAGATGGAGATCTCTGAGAGATCTATCACTGTTTGATATTACATGATGCTGGGAGGTCTCTCATGGACAAATGTCCTGAACTGGGCTCTCCCACCTCAGCGGCACAGACCTGACACGTGGCCAAGGCACCAAGACCCTGTCAGCCACACATCTCAGTAGAAAAGGGAGAAGAAAAGAAAGAAAGAAAGAAAGAAAGAAAGAAAGAAAGAAAGAAAGAAAGAAAGAAAGAAAGAAAGAAAGAAAGAAAGAAAGAAAGAAAAGAAAAGAAAAGAAAAGAAAAGAAAAGGAAGTTATTCAAATTTAAAAATATATTAAAAATCAAATTTAAAAGTAATAAAGAAAGAAAGAAAGAAAGAAGAGAGCAACCAAACCAATAAACAAATCCACCAATGATAACAAGCACTAAAAGCTATAGTAAAAAAACAAAACTAAAACAAACTGACAGAACCCTAGGACAAATGGTAAAAGTAAACCTATACAGACAACATCACACAAAGAAGCATACACATACATACTCACAAAAAGAGAAAAAGAAAAAAAATATATATATATATATGTAAAAGCAAGAGAGCAACCAAATCAATAAACAAATCTACCAGTGATAATAAACTCTAAATACTAAACTAAGGTAAACATAAAGCCAGAAACAGATTAGTTGTAGAAAGCCTATGCCTAGTCTACAGTAGCTCCCAAGTTCCACCACCTCAATTTTGGGATGATTCATTGCCTATTCAGGTATTCCACAGATGCAGGTTGCATCAAATTTATTGTGGAGATTTAATCCACTGCTCCTGAGGTGGCTGGGAGATATTTCCCTTTCTCCTCTTTGTTCTCACAGCTCCTGGCATTCAGCTTCGGATTTGGTCCTGCCTCTGCATGTAGGTCACCTGAGGTCGTGTATTCTTCACTTAGACAGGATGGGGTAAAACTAGCAGCTGATTAGGGGGCTCTGGCTCCCTCAGGCCAGGGGAAGGAAGTGTAGAGAATGTGGGGTGAGCCTGCAGCGACAGAGGCCAGCATTACTTTGCACCAGCCTCAGGCACGCCGTGTTTTCTCCTGGGAGAGTTGTCCTTGGATCATGGGACCCTGGCACTGGCGGGCTTCACAGTCTCCCAGGAGGGGAGGTGTGGATAGTGACCTGTGCTTGCACACAGGCTTCTTGGTGGCTGCAGCAGCAGCCTTAGCGTTTCATGCCCATCTCTGGTGTCCGTGCTGGTAGCTGTGGCTCACACCATCTCTGGAACTCGTTTAGGTGGTGCTCTGAATCCCCTCCCCTCGCGCACCCTGAAACCATGGTCTCTTGCCTCTTAGGCAGGTCCAGAGTTCTTCCCGGACTCCCTCCCAGCTAGCTGTGGTGCATTAACCCCCCATTTAGGCTGTGTTCAAGCAGCCAACCCCAGTCCTCTCCCTTGGATCTGACCTCCGAATCCCTAGCCTCAGCTCCCAGCCCCCACCTGCCCCAGCAGGTGAGCAGAGAAGCCTCTCAGGCTGGTGAGTGCTAGTCAGCACTGATCCTCTGTGTGGGAATCTCTCCGCTTTGCCCTCTACACCCCTATTGTTGTGCTCTCCTCTGTGGCTCTGAAGCTCCCCCCCCACCCCCCGCCCACCCCCTGTCTCCACCAGTGAAGGGGCTTCCTAGTGTGTGGAAACTTTTCCTTTTTCACAGCTCCCTCCCAGATGTGCAGGTCACGTCCGTATTCTTTTGTCTCTGTTTTTTCTTTTTTCTTTTGCCCTACCCAAGTACATGGGGAGTTTCTTGGCTTTTGGGAAGTCTGTGGTCTTCTGCAAGCATTCAGTAGGTGTTCTGTAGGAGTTGTTCCACATGTAGATGTATTTCTGATGTATTTGTGGGGAGAAAGGTGATCTCCATGTCTTACTCCTTTGCCATCTGGAAGCTCTCTCCTCCCATACAGCTTTTGATTACTATATTTTTGTAGTATAGTTTGAAATTGGTTAGTTTGATGCTTCCTGCTTTGATCTTCTTTCTCAGGATTGCTTTGGCTATTCAGGGTCTTTTCCAGTTCCACACAAATTTTAGAATCGTTTTTCTGCATCTGTGAAAAAATGTCATTGGAATTTTGATATAGAGTGCACTGAATAATGACTTTTGATTTTATAGACATTTTACCAATATTAACTCCTTCAATCCATGAACCCAGGATACCTTTCCATTATTTTGTGTCTTTTTAAATTTCTTTCCTCATGGCCATAATTTTCAGTGTACAAAACCTCCTTGGTTAAATTCACTCATGTGTATTTTTGTTTGTTTGTTTTTGATGTTATTGTGAACAGGATTATGTTGTTTCTTTTTCAGATAATTTTTACTAGTGTATAGAAATATGACTGATGTCTCTGTGTTGATATTGTATCCTACAACTTTGTTGAATTAGTTTATCAGTTCTAATAAAGCTTTTTTTTTTTTTTGCGCAGTACGCGGCCTCTCACTGCCGTGGCCTCTCCCGTTGTGGAGCACAGGCTCTGAACATGCAGGCTCAGCGGCCATGGCCCACAGGCACAGCCGCTCCATGGCATGTGGGATCTTCCCAGACCAGGGAACGAACCCATGACCCCTGTATCGGCAGGCGGACTCTCAACCACTGCACCACCAGAGAAGCCCTCTAATAAAGTTTTGGTGGAGTCCTTAGGAGTTTCTATATATAAGATCATATTTTCTGCAAATAATGACAATTTTACTTCTTACTTTAAATTTGGACAACTTCTATTTCTTTTTCTTTCCTAATTGCTCTGGTTAGGACTTACAGTACTATGTTGAATAGGAGTGGTATGAGTGGGCACCCTTGTCTTATTCCTGATCTTAGAGGAAAAGCTTACAACTTTTTACCATTGATGTTAGCTTGTCATATATGGCCTTTATTAAGCTGAAGTATGGTCCTTTTATACCTAATTTTTTGATGATTTTTATCATGGAAGTATATTGTATTTTGTCAAATCTTTTTCTGCATCAGTTGAGATGGTTATATAAAATTTATCTTTCACTCTATTACCTTAATGTATCATATGTATTGATTTGTGGATGTTGAGTCATCCTTTCATGGCAGGGCTGAATCCCACTTGATCATGGTTGATCATGTATGATGATCCTCATGTAAAAGGATCATGGATGATCCTCATGTAAAAGGATCATGGATGATCCTTTTAATGTGTTGTCAAATTCAATTTGCTAATACTTTGTTGAGAATTTTTGCACATATATTCATCAGGGGTATTTGTCTATAGTTTTCTTTTCTTGTAGTGTCCTTAACTGGCTTTGGTATCAGGGTCATGCTGGCCTTCTAAAATAAGTCTAGGTATGTTCCCTCCTCTTCCATTTTTTGGAAAAGTTTGGGAAGGATTGGCATTAGTTCTTCATGAATGTTTTGTAGAATTCACCAGTGAAATCATCTGTTCCTGGGATTTTCTGTGTTGGGAGGTTTTTTGATTACTGATTCCATCTCCTCACTCATTACAGGTCTGTTCAGATTATCTATTTCTTCCCAATTCAGTCTTTGTAGGTTGCATATTTCTTGGAATTTATACATTTCATCTAAGTTACCCAATTTATTCTTGTATAATTCTTCATAGTAATCTCTTGTGATACTTTGCATTTCTGTGGTATCAGTTGTAATGTCTTCACTTTCATTTCTGATTTTATTTATTTGAGTATTCTCTCTTTCCTAGTCTAGCTAAAGGTTTGCCAATTTTTTATATATCAAAACATGAGCTTTAGCTTTGTTAAACTTTTGTTTTCCTCATCTCTATTTTATTTATTTCTGCTCTTATATTTGTTAATTCCTTCCTTCTCCTCACATTGGGCTTAGTTTGTTCTTTGTGTTTTAGTTCCTTGAGGTATAAAGTTTAGTTGATTATTTGATATTCTTTTTTTCTTAATGTTGACATTCATCTCTCTAAACCTCCCTCTTATTCTAGCATCCCATGAATTTTGATACAGTTATCTCCATTTTTGTTTGTTTCAGGATTATTTTTATTTTTTATTCTCTTTTGATCATCTTTGATCCATTGATTGTTCAAGAGAGTGTTGTTTAATTTGTATATATTTGTGAGTTTTCCAGCTTTCCTCCTCATACATTGTTCTAGTTTATAACGTTGTGGTCAGAAGAGATACTTGGTATGATTTAAATCTTATAAAATTTTTAAGACTTGTGTAGTGACCTATCACATATTCCCTGTGCACCTGAAAAGAATGTGCATTCTGTTGCTGCTGGATGGAATTTTTTTTTACATCTGTTAGACATTTGATCTAAATTAAGGTTCAAGTCCAATGTTTTCTGGTTGACTTTCTAATTTTAAGGGTCCCCTTCTTCCCAATAAGAGACACTGAAAAGTTGTGAATTCAGCTTGCAGTGTTATTCAGTCCCCTTCAGGATTAGCTTTGGGGTTTGTTTTTCAGGAGTCTTAATCTGTGGCTACAGGAGACAAGGGTTTATTGTAAGTTAGTCATAAAACCTTTTTGGTTCCTTATCCACATCTCAAGTTGGGAATTTAAAACCTTGAACTTATAAATTTTTTATCCAAATTATCCTTTGTAAACAGCAAGTCCAAATGCCATTATACTCTTTATTTTAATCAAAACACATGTTACTTGTTATTAGCTACTTGCCCAAAGCCTTGCCTTCTATGGGCACTTGACTCCAGATGATCATAGATGATAACCTATGTAATGTGTAGCCACTGCATGCCATAAGCCACCCTGTCCCACTTATAGGTAACATCAAAATCACCTATAATTTTTTTTAATGTCTAGTCAGCTCAGAGAACCAATCTCATCTTTAAGGTTCTGTTCCTGTGGGATCATTTCTAGGAACAATAACTACTAGTCAGAGTTTACTCAGGGAAGTAGGGTCACAGAAAATGTTAGAGGAGTAAGGGATTGATTATAGGAACTAGACCTTCCTTATACAAATGAGGGCAGAATGGGGAAAAGAATGTCTGGAAGGGATAGTCAGAGACTAAAGGGACACTAACCTATTTGTCTGGAGCACTGGCATGGGTGAAAAATTGGAGCTTAAAGGGAAATCTGAGATGCCACATATGTTGAATACTCAATTAGAATCATGCAGGGGGAGCTAACAAAAGGGTTATTGGGAAGTTGTTGCTGCTGTGTAGCTACTGTTTCTGTGGATCTACAGTCAAACATCTGATGGTGGGTCTAGGGTTGCTGTTGAGGAGCAAATAAAATAGTCAAGATGAGCTGGGTATGAAGTAGAGGGGAGCAAGGAAAGCTGGTATCCATACCAACAGGTGCCCTTGTTTCTTTATCATTGTATCTGATTATAATAACCTTTTACTTCACTTCTGTCTTCTAAGCTCAGCATGTTCTTCTTTTGGCCAACTGTAGCTCAGAACCATACAGAGAAAACGATACTGAAATATGTATTTTCCACATTAACCAAGTAGAAGATAGCATAATCCAGCATTGGAGGTGCAATAGAAAGAGTAAAAAAGGCAAATATCATCCCTAGGTCTGATAATTTCTAGTTGTATGCTCTTAGGCAAGGTGTATCATCTTCTTGGTCCTTGTTTTCTTCTTCAGTACATGAGGAACAGTATGACAGTTCTGTCTTACAATGTGGAAAACAAAATGAGATGATTTTGGGGGTGCAACAAAATGCAAACTAAGTTAAACACATGAAGGAGAATATTTTTCTTTTTCATTAATTGCCTTGTATTAATTTCTGCAGCATGCAAGATCCACCAAAACTACCTAACTCCTAAAAGATATTTCATAGTGGTAGATCATATGATACTTAAAGAACAAGCAAAGAAAATAAATAGCCTTTGAAGCTAGATCTGGATATAAATGCTGACTATCAAACTTACTATTCATATAACCTTGAGCAAGTTACTAAATCTCTCTAAGTTACGAAAACTATAAAACTGGATAATAACACCTTCCTGTTTAGAATTATTCTAGGTATTAGAAATAATATATTGCATATTTACCCACAGATAACACTTAATAAATGTTTATTATTTTTATTATTATAATTCAGCCTGCAGATTACCAAGTGCAAGAATGAAATTCACCCCGAGACGTTTACTTGAGCTCTTAGAAAGTAAATATATGTGTGTCTACCACCAAGCACTCCCTCAGATGATTCATGACATATTCACCTAGATTTATTTTTTTTAATCTCTAGTGCCTAGTACAGGACCTGAATCATAATAGGCCCTCAATAATAGGGAGCCTCATAATAGGCCCTCAACTGAAGACTTGTCAAATATGAATGAGCTGCCATTTTGCCTACTCCAAAATAAACCCATCAGAGATCTCCTCCGGTTGAATGTTTGAAATATCTGCATTTCCCTCTTTAGAATTCTTATGTGAGGCCTGAGACAAAAATCTATAAAACTTACAAGTATACAAAGAATGGTCCAAAAAAATCAGTACCAGGTAACTTAGTTCTCACACTGAAAAAAATGAGTATTTGTTCATCAGTATGTTATATTGATGAATCAATACTCGAGGTATATATGTTTTATATACCTTAATTCTGAAAGAGGCATCCTCCTCCTAAAATATTAATATTTTAAGTTAGAAGTTTAGAAGTTTGAAGTTTGTCTTAAAACTAACTAATATAAAGTAAAACAGCCATTGTGTCATGAATAGCTGACTCAGCTTGCCCATGAATAATATAAACTGTGTGTTGTGATGAGTCAAAAAGACATAACTTGGGATCAGAGTTATTGAACAGATTTTTTTAAAAATCAGAACAAGTTCCTGGAACTTGATACATACCACAGACAGTAAAAGACATGAAAATTGTTCTTTCTCACTTGCTCTTTTAAAGCTTATAAGAAACACTTTTTAAATGCATGGTATATTCCCCCAAAGTACCATTAGTCTATCAATGCATTTGCCCAAGATACCAAGAGGCTGCTAATGAAGAGTCCAAAGAGCTGTGAAAAATTTTACTTGTAGGCTATGCCATGGCATTGGTTGATTTCTACTAAAAGTTGTTCTTTTTAAGACATTTTGAACATTAAAGAACTTGCTAAGGATCAGGCTTATAAAGGTTACTTTTTATTTGCTTTGATGATTTCTTAAAGGTACTATTTATTATACTATACTATCCTCTTTAGAGGGCATATTTCATGGTCTCAGTACTAGTGATAACTATTCTTTCTTGAATAAAGGGTTTATGTTTTCTTAGAGACAAAGCCAAAAATAAGAACATTAGAATTCTTTTTAAGGACATAAATACTAATATTTGAATAACAATTATATTATATTTCTATAGAGTGTCCTGTTAATAAAGCACTTTCACATTTACTCTCAATATATTTAATTTTTGGTAACATTTTAAGGACAATTTTATTTCTCTATTTTCTATAAGGTAATGCCAGGACACAGAGAGGATAAATAAATTTCTCAAAAAAATTCAATTAGTGAAAGAGGTGAATGACCACCTAAATTTTCTGATCCTAAAAATACCTGGGGCCCTTCCTAGTTTTCCATTCCTTAAAACAAGTGAAGTCGTTGTTTACAACGTAATTCTTTGTCTTCTTTGACATTTAAATCAGAACCAAACTAAAACATGAAAACTGTCATGTGAATTAAAGGTTGGCCCTTGTTCATTCTATTGCCTACTGCCTGGTCCCCAGTTCTCTGTTAGCATCCATTGTTCTGAATAGAGTGCTGGAAACTAATTTAAAAGTTTGTATTTCCAGCAGAAAAAGTGTGTCCCCTCTTACTCATTAAACTAAATTGTTTGACCTAGAGGCAACAAACAGGTTAAGTTATTGACTTACCAAAAAAGTGACCATGATTTTTCTTTCTATTAGGAATATTATAAGTTGCTGAAACTCCATGTAATGGATGTAAAAGTCAGCAACAAAAAGAAAATGCCTTAACTAGTAATGACTCTATTTTCTGCCAACACAAACACTATCCCTAATGCAACAATGAAAGATGCTTTTATCAGAAACAGGCCAGATAGATATGAAATTCAACTTACAGAAGGAATACATTCTAGAGAGAAGAAATTGCTATGCTGGTGAGTCAGTCTTATGATATAAATGTGAAATGACAAAGTGACTCATAGCTGTTGGTACATCACGCTTCAAACTGGTTTTAGCATGACTGATCCTCACATTCAAAACATCTGCACATCACTGGAAATCTCAATCTGCTTGAATTTCAATACATTTGAAAACAAAGCCCACCCTGATTTTGTCTTCTGTCCCCACACTTAGTTCTTCATAGCACCCAGAAAGTTCATTTAAAAATAAGTTTATGTTACTCTTCTGCTTACAGTCCTCCACTATCTTCCCATCATACTCAGAACACACTCCAGACTCTAAAAAACTCAATACTGATTTGTCCCTGCCTTCTCTGACTTCATTTCTCATGTTCCCCTCTAGCTCGCTGGCCTACTCTCTGATCTGCAACATATCAAGCTTGTTCCCATCCATAGCCTGTGTGTTGAATATTTCCATCAGGAGTGATCCGCCACCTTCTCCCCACCCCTCCTTTTCTTCTTGTATCTCAGTCTCACATTAAATATCAACCCCTCAGAGAAATATTTTCTAACCACTCTACAAAAAATGTCCTCCAATTCTATTTCAATTTACCCTGTATAATTTTCACAGTCAGATGTTACTCTTTGAAATGATTTTATTTATGAACATATGTACTTGTTTACTTATTAATGTTTCATTCTCTATCACTATGGGTAAGTTCTATGAGAAGAGAACACATCCATCTGGTTTATGTCTGTACTCCCTGCCTCTAGAATAGTGCCTGATACCAGAATGAGGAGTGGCAGACAGTGACAGGTGTTAAGATTGATATATTATGGGAGGCTGTGGGTTATTAGAAGTGAGAAGGAAGGATTAGAGGCACTTCAGAACCTTGATGGCATTGGATAGATCCTATGTCTCCCTCCCCAAGTGGGACAATTAACCTTGTACACCCATTAGAAGGAATCCTGTCATACTTTCTACCTCTGCTATGTTATTCATTAACAAACCAAAACTCCCAGATCACTCATCAATCCCATACTCTAAGTCCTGCAGAAATGGACATTATCCAATCTGATTCAAGCATTCACCTCTCCCATTCCAGACCCTTCCTCTGAGTCTTTTGGAATATATGACCTATCATTTGTAAAACAACCTTTATCTACACATATATGAATGTTTCCTTCACATATTCCTACTCTGACCAAAAATCTTCTTGCTCCTTGAGAATACTTTTCTCATCCCACTGACCCTTTCAAATGTTGACTATTTTCACTTTTGCATTCCTTTGACCATTTGATTGTAGAGGGTATATGTATAGAATTAGTGTTTCCATGGTTCACTGTCACTTTCTTAAACTCAACTTCTATCAAAATTCATGGTAATGTCAATATCTATATACAATGTTGATATCAGTATACCTTGGCCTCTCAGTTCCTTGAGCAGCTCACCTCCAAGAATCATGTTTTACATCCTATATCTGAGTCTTCCACTTATAAAGTTATACCCTAGACCTTGTCATTAGCAACAATTTATACCACCTTCATCATCTCTATCTAAAACCTCTGATCCTTCCTTATTACTTCTAATAACCAAAAGTTTCCTACAATACATCAAACCTGAAACCTTCTACTGTCCATTTGACCTCATTCTTCTCTTTCTTATTTATACAGCCTAGACTGTACAGACTAACACGGTGGTTCTCAAAGTGTGGTCTTCTGACTGGCAGCATAGATATCACCTGTGAGCTTATTAGAAATGCAAATCCATGGGCCCTACCAACATCTATTGATTCAGAATGTCCATAGATGGAAGCCAGGCCTGGGTTCTGCCTCTCCTCTGACCTTATCTCCTACCAGTGCCACCCCACTCGCCGCCTTTGCTCACTGCCTTGAAACTAGGTTCCCTGCTACTCCTCAAACATGTCAAGCTCCCTTCTGCCTCTGGTATTTTGCATTCTTCCCTCAAATCATTTCATGGCCCTTTCCTTCACTTTTTTCACATCTTTCCCACATGTGAAGAGAAATATCAGTAAGGACTTTCCTAACTACCCTATAAAAATGCTAATAGCCACATCATTTCCTACCTCAACACCACCATCTCTCTTACTACGCTTGATTTTTTACTTTGCATTTACCATCTGATATATATTTAGCAATTTATTCAATTACTTTTTATTGTCTATCTTTTCCCAACTAGAATATAAGTTCAACGAGGGCAAGGGCTTTGACTTTTTTGTTCACTGCTACCTCGCTGGTGCCTAGAACAGTGTCTAGTATTCCAAGGGTACTTAAATATTTGTTGGATGAATATTGAATGACTGAGTCTTTTTCTCTCTTCATCAGTCTAATCCTCCTCTGATCTCTTATTGCAAATACACATCATCTAGTTGGCAAATTTCAAAAACTTATGATGAACTGTGATTCTTCTTTCCATTGCATTGAAAACTTTTCAGTCTCCAAAATCTTATACTCCTCTCCCTTCACCATAATATCATTCAAAATTTTCCCTTGGTAATATTTGTTATTTACAGCTGTAGACTAGCTGACCTTTACTACTGGCTCATTCAGTTTCTGTTACATGATTTTTCAGGTACTCAGCCCTTCTATCAATCTGTCCTCTTCTATACTGTCACTGTATATTTCTAATCGTGTGATTTTTGGCTTGAAAAACTTACATGGTTCTCATGGCCAGACAGTGCTCAAACCATTTACAGTAAAATACTAGTTTTATAAGAAAGCAAAAAGTAACACACCGTTGTAAAACAATTATACTCCAATAAATACATTTAAAAAAATACTAGCTTTATTCTTCAATCTATTCCAGATTAATGTTTTTGTAAAACATAATTTAAAACAAATGAAAAACAAGAAACCTACAAAATATAAGCTCAGTGTTTGTTGTTAAATTTAGCAGATATAAAATTAAATTTTAACTAATATAATTTGAATGAAATAATAGGGGAAAAAGAAATTTCAAAACTGTACACTTTGGAAAAACACCATACAATTTGGTCATTTAAAGTATAATTATGGACAAAATATATAGAAAATATTTATTACACTTATAACTTTCAGTTGTTCTGCAGTCTGAAACAGACAAAATAATAAAGAAAACTGAAAACACCCATGTATAATGTCTGTAAGTATACTTTGAACGATTACACAAGTATGTCAATACCTAAAATTGTTAATGTGAAAAAATAAACTTGCTTCTTGCTTAACTCATCTAATCTGCATTGCAACCCTGGGGTTGCAGGTTGATAGCAACCTTACCTGCAGAGGATAATGAATATAAAAATGTTTTTTTAAGTTTTTTGTTTTAACAGTATTCACAGGAGTATTAGCAATACTCAGTACTCATACAGTATGTTGATGGGAATGGAAGAAGAGATTTTAAAGAAGAGATTTTAAACCAATTTCGACAAGCTCAAAATATTTATTTTTTTCCTTTTATTCAAAATGAACAAATCATGCTGTATTTTCAAAAGTGATTTTTAACTCTTGGTCAGTAGAAAGTTTCAATAATTTATCCTGGAATGTCATATCCTGGAATGTCAAATTTAAATTATATTTTGATGTAAAAGGTAAATTTTAGATCCATGAATTTCCTATGTATTAGTCTATTTTTGATGAAAAATAAAAAAAATTAGAACTTTTTATCAACATGTCAGTTGTTCTAACCTACAACCTGTTTGGATGTGCAATAGGAAGGCCATCACGGCTTCCTTAAAATCATTGCTACTTACGAAACCTAATGAAACAATCTATAGAACTCTGTTCTTCCCATCTTCGAACTTTGTATCTGCCCTTTGATCTTACCTTCCATTTGCAGGGGAATGTTATGATTAAATTAAAATACTAAAGATATATAAGAAATAAACAAGCCTGGCTGTTCATTGCACATCTTTAAAAAAAGTTGGGACCGAACTGGTTACTTCTCTTGCAGAAACCCTAAGAATGCACTCTAGAGTTCAAACTTTTGCAACACAACATTTTTCTCTCCATAAGCCATCATACCTCAGCACACAATAAGTTGTTCATGACCAATTTCCATGTTATTACATAATAATGAGAATACTTCCAATTTAATAATTGTGTAATTCACATTTTTCACTATGTCACTAAGTCACAGTTTGATTCAGCTCAACTTTTTTCAAAACATTCTCAGTGAAGGAAGCAGTGCATTGATTTATTTTCCAGTGTAAACTTAATCTAGGCAATACCTCATTGTTTGCTTTGCATAGCAACAGTGCCATCAAATGAATACACTCCTACACAAAATAAGTACAAAACCACATTTGCTGATATGTATCATGGGCTTGGATGTTAAGGCAATGTGGACGTACTATAAAACTTCCTGAATAGTTATTCTCAATGGCTGGACTTATTTCATCACAGACTGCTGACCACATGTCCGGCCTGCATACGCACTTGCTGTAGCACTGTTCTAAATGCTGATTTCACATCTTCTCTCCTTTTTCTCCCCAGTACCTGTTCTTCCTCCCTCCTCTCAATTGATTACCTTGCTTTGTGTTTCACTGAGAAGACTGAAGCAATCAGAAGAGAATTTCAGTCTTCCACTATATGTCTACCACCTGCCAGCACTGGCCCCACACATTTTGCTTTTACACCACCTTGGTCTCAGCCAATCGCTGTTCTTGTGTATTAGGTCTCATCCTTCCTTGTCTACTCAAAGACATCACTCCAATAAATCTCTACTCTCTCATACTCCTGTTTTCAATTGGATTTTCCCCATTATATACAGCCTGTTACTTTTTAATTTGAAAGATTATGCACACGCTTGCTCGTGTGCGCACGCAAACACACACATACACACACACACACATATCCTCACTTCCTTTTCCAGCTATTGGCTTCATTTCTTTGCTTCTCTTGGCAAATGAAAGCCCTTGAAAGATTTCTGTATATGCATTGTCTTCAATTAATCTTTTCCTTCTCTTTTAAGCCCTCTTTAACCAGGCTTTCACTTCCATTTCTCCAGCAGAACTACCCTCCCCTAGGTCACCAACAACTTCCACATTGCTAGACGTGGTGGTCCATTCTCAGACTTCAACTTACTTGAGGCACAACTTGCATTATTTTTTGACACTCCTCTATTCATTCTCATTGCCTTGATTGTCTCATTCAATTTCAAGGTTTTAAATACTCCCTATATGACAATGACTCATGTTGTTACATGTTTAGCTCAGATCTCCTTTGGGATCCCAGGTTTGCACATTTCCACCCCGCTGACAACCTCCACCCTGATGTCTAACGTGCAGAGCTAATATCAGTGGATAGAAGCTACATTCACTCAGTGGCTGAGGCAAAAGTCTTCCTTGAGGTCTTTCCCTCAGATGTCACATCCAGTCCCTGAACAAATTCTGTTGGACCCATATCCAAAGATAGGCAGAACTTAACTACTTCTCACTTTTGGAACTACCAGCTTGAACTAAGCCACTATGATTGCTGCCCTGGATTTTTGCAATAACATCCTAACAAGTCTCCAGGTTTGTATCTTTACCCTCCTCTTCAGTCTATTATCAGTGAGCAACCAGAATGAGCCTTTAAAAATACAGGTCAGTTCATATCACTCCTCTGTCCAAAACCCTGGATTATCTCCCTGTTTCACTCCAAGAAAAATCCCCAGTTCTTACAATAAACAGCCTACAAGATCCTAAATGATCTTTGCTCTCCTTGTTACCTCTCTGACCTTTTGTTTTCCTTCTACTCTCCTGATGTCTCAAACCCTCGCAGTCCCCATGGACCCTTTACTTTTTTTGAGCATACCAGCCACACATTCTTTCCTCTACGTGAAATGTTCCTCCTTCAGATATTTTCTTGGTTAGTTCCCTCACTTTCTTCAAGTCTTACCTCAAATATTGATATTATCTTCTTAAAAAAGCCAATTTCAACCAACTTTTTAAAGACAGCAACTTCCCCTTCCTGCCCGGGCATCCCACTCACAGTTAAAAATTATTTATTATATTTATTATTTATTTTTTGTCTTTCTCCCAAATAGAATTTAAGCTCCTCAAAGTAGGGATTGTTTTTGTTTTCACTCACTGACACATTTCAAGTGCCTAGAATAGTGCTCTTTGCATAATAGGAAAAATATTGGTTGAATGAATAAATTATTGAATAATTAATGAAGAAGTAAATCTTCTACATGAGACTTAAAAGAAAGGGCCCACTAAATGCTCAGAAAAATAAATTAAATAAGGCCACATTTAGGAAATTATACAATTTCACAACACAAAGGATAGAGAGAAAAACATAATTTATGGGGAGAAAGCACATGTCACAAAGAATGGCAGGACAGTATGTCACCTACAAAGGAAGTAGAGTCAAGCTGGCATGGTTGCTAAGAACATGAATGAATGCCTCCAGTGTCCTGAGGAGAAAATCACTGTCTCAAGCAGACTATTAATCAAATATGAGAAAAGTATGAAGAAGTTTTTTAGAGGTAAAAATACTTATACTTTGCTTCTATTGAACCATTCTTTGGAACTTAATGAAATATACACCACAGTAAATGATGTTAGAACCAGATCTG
This sequence comes from Orcinus orca, assembly GCF_937001465.1. Classification (NCBI taxonomy): domain Eukaryota; kingdom Metazoa; phylum Chordata; class Mammalia; order Artiodactyla; family Delphinidae; genus Orcinus; species Orcinus orca. The sequence goes on from NC_064560.1 coordinate 72,920,768, forward strand.
TGTATCAAGATGCAAAAGATCAGGGCTTCCCTGGTGGCGCAGTGGATGAGAGTCCGCCTGCCGATGCAGGGAACACGGGTTCGTGCCCCGGTCCGGGAAGATCCCACAGGCTGCGGAGCGGCTGGACCAGTGAGCCATGGCCACTGAGCCTGCGCGTCTGGAGCCTGTGCTCCGCAACGGGAGAGGCCACAACAGTGAGAGGCCCGCATACGGCAAAAAAAAAAAAAAAAAAAAAAGATACAAAAGATCTGCAGGAGAAGGATGGAAGATCCCAATGTGATCCTCAGAGCTTCCAACCCAGGTCAATGCAGGAGGATGGATGGCTCCAGGAGAGAGGTTGATTTCTGGGTGGAGGTGGAGGGGAAATAGGGTTATATTATGCTTGACATATTGAAAGAAGACATGTGCTATAAAGTCAGAAAAAGACAAATGGAATCTCCAAGAAAAAAAATAGAAACATAAAAAGTTTGTAATCACCACAAACTAGGAATAAGTTCATATTGTCAAAAAGTCTTAATTAATATTTATTGTTTTTTAACTTTTAAAACCAACTTTTAGAAACCATAGCAGATTTTATTGTGGAAATACACAAGGGACTAAAAAGCTCAACAACGCTGGCAATGTTAAAGTGAAAATAGATTATAGAATATGGCACTAAAGGGGGATGACAAGGAAAAGGTGGGAGTTACAAATTAGGGAGCCAGGAGTTACTCTAAAATTGATGGGAGAAGATAATAGGGAATCAATACATAAGGGCTAAATATAACATGTCAAGAAATAACCACTAAAAATATAATTTAGAGATGTGGCAATGGCCCCTAAAGAACAACATGGTAAATGGTGAAAAAGGGCTGCCTGTGAGAAGCAGGGTCAGGAACAGTCTAGGGATGCTTCATTTTAGACATGTGGACTGCTAGGAACCCTCAAAGTATTAATATGCATTTAAACTACTCTTTAATAGTAGCTACTATATGGAAGGGTCCTCTGACACTGCTACGACCAAAGGAAATGTGAAACTCCTTGACTTCTAAGCCTTTCCAAACAACATGATTTAACTGCATGCCTGTGCTACTTCAATAGACATTTTTTAAGATTAAATTTAAAAAGGTTATAAAACAGTGCTTTGATTATGGGCATTGTGCACTCATGGGTGCATACAGCAACCATTAGTCTATTCTGTAGTCCCCCAGGATAATGGATTGTTAATTGTCATCCAGAACATGTTATCATCCTACAGGACTTGCACCATTACTGGAATTGCCTAGGTGCTTGACAAACATGTTCAATAAATTTAAAAAAAAAAAGGCAATGTTTCATTTTTTCCTTTTCAATGAAAAGCTTCAAGATTCTCAAAAACTTTTATTCCTCTAACAAAATTACATATATGTGTGTATATATTATATATATATATATATACACACACATACACATATATGTGTAATGTGTATAATCATATCTTTTAAAAGATCATTTCTCTATACTACAGACTCAATATTTGAGCATCCTCATTTCTATATATTGTCTTGCAAGTGATGAGCACTGAGTAAATATGTGCTGCATGAGGGAACGGTAAATAAATTGGTTGTGTTAGTACATGTCAACGGATCATTTTCTGTAGCTACTCTAATAGAGATAAATCATTTGCTTAATGGAGACTGCAAATGATAAAGGCCAATTGCATCTTGATTTAGAAAGAGCATGCTCATAAATCTGAGAACATTGTATAACCAAGACAGTCCTTCAAATCACTCTGCATGATGATAATAATAATAACAGCTAACTTTTAGTAAGTATATACTCTGTGCTCGGCATGGTCCTGAGCTCTTTATGTTTATGAAATCATTCAACTCTTACAATCACCCCATGAGGTGGACATTATTGCTGGGTTTTCATCCTTATTTTACAGAAGGAAAAATTGTGAATTAACTTGATCAAAGTCATCAGAGAGGATATGGTGGAGCCAGATATCAAACCTGGGAAATCTGACCAAGCTGTGTGAAATAAAGGGTTTTGCATGAGATCATCCTGGGACAGTTATCACTTTACTAGGCAGGCTCACACTTCATTTTAGACATACAGCCTGATAGGAAAATTCAAATTAATAATATCCAATTAAATTATTATTTAATAGCTACTCTTTGAAAAGGTCCTTTGGCAAACTATGACCAAAGGAAAGGGGGCGGGTGTGTGTGTGTGTGAAACTCTGGACAACGAGGAATCCCACTCAAAGGGGTGAGTCATCCTAAGAAAGGCCACTTGTCTCCCTATGTGTCCCTACAGCAGCATCTTCATTTACACTCTCTGAAAATCATTGTTTTGAAGAGTCTGCTGTCTCACATTTTCATAATACCACAAAGCCTTGTTAGTGCAAATGAAATACCTATTTACTCATCTACCTCTGATATGCCTATGGAGACACCATCTACAAATCTACCCAAAGTCCTAGACAGCACCTCACAATTCAGAAGCTTATTTCAAAATATATTAATATTTGAACAAATAAAGAATCAGATCCTAGTAGGAAAAACAACTAACTCAAATAGGTGATAGTTCAAAAAACTGTTTTCACATATACTGCACGAGGGAAAATACACTGAATGATTCCAGAGGGTCAATACTGGTGAAAACAGACAACTCAGTCAATTCTGTGGGAGCAAAAAAAACACTCAACTGTGTATCTGTCAATCTTAGTCTCCCAATTTATCCCTCCTCCCTCCCCACTTCCCCACCCCGGTAACCATAAGTTTGTTTTCTACATCTGTGACTCTGTTTGTTTTGTAAATAAGTTCATTTGTACCATTTTTTTTAAGATTCCATATATAAGCAATATCATATGATATTTGTCTTTCTCTGTCTGACTTATTTCACTTAGTATGATAACTAATAAGGGCTTACTGTATAGCACAGGGAACTCTTCACAATAGTCTGTAATGACCTACATGGGAAAAGAATCTAAAAAAGAGTGGATATATATATATATGTATAACTGATACACTTTGCTGTACAGCAGAAACTAACACAACATTGTAAATCAACTATACTCTAATAAATTTTTTTTAAAAGAATTCAACTGAATGGGCAACCAGTACACAAATAAAGGTAAAATCATTAAATTCAAATGTTAGAAATATTACAATGATAACTTTAGCTTTTCTTTTTTTTTCCCTCTTTTTCCCTTTCCTTATGTGTATCCTTTCAATCAGTAGCCAGAGTTCTGAGATCACCAATAAATTCCCAACATTGGAAAAATAGCAATAGTGAAGATTTTTTCATACCTTGAGACTCATTATTAAAATTACCAAAATCCACAATTGGGTTCTTGAGCATAAGTAATCAAATGTTGCAGGTCTTCTTAAGGAGGTAAACATGTTCATTAACCACTAAGCACCAATTTTATGATAGTTTAGGTCAAGTGTTACCAGTTCATACTAGTGAGACAGAAGCTGTTTCTCTTTTCTGAGCCTCTCACTGCACATGTTTGTTGAATTTCTGATGACCTTAGTGCTTGTATTAACACCTTTGAGTTATTGCAGGTGATAGAAACCCCAATTCCCTGTCAGCTCTCAAAACAAACCACCCCAGATTATCCACATCCCTTTCTTTCCAGCTGGTGTGATAAAATGAGTGAAGAGAAATACAGAGCTAAAACTTTATTTAAGAAAGATAGAAAGCTGATTAACATTAGTGAGGTGACCATCTGATTTTTTCTGGATGCTGAAAGAGTTAAGATCAGGGCCTTTCAACCTGTAAAATGACCCCTTGAATGATGACTTCTTCAGAAATCAAGAGTTTGTCAGTGAATTAACTAGAACAGGCAATATATGTTTCCTAAATAAATGTTTACCTCACTACAAGCCAGAGGTCCCAGAAAGTTTGACATTTCAAAAATAAGGTTTGTGTTATGCCTAGTGAGCTCATATCTATACCAAATGCAAATCAATGTCCAGAAAGTGCTTGAAGCATTTTAATTGAAATAATCAAAGAAAGTTTAAAGGTGTGTAAATGTTTTGTTAGCAGTGATATTGTCAGGCACACACATTTTAACAAATATTCAATCCAGTTTAAGAAGCACTACACCTTATTGTAGAGAAAAGATATTCCTGAAGTGCTGGGTCTTACCTGTCCAGGTATAGATAGCAGAGTCCTTGGTGTATACACACATGCATGTGGGGCTGGAGAAAAATGAACCGGGACTAAGGAAACATTCCTTTCAGTACACACAGCCACCCACTGGCTGCTGGACTCAAAACCCTAGGTTCCTCTGAACAATAATATGTCAGGTTACTCCCTTCCCTGCTCGAAGCGGGTGGGGAGAGCTGACTTGTACAGTTTGAAAAGATGGTTTATAGCTGAAGCTACTTGACTCTGACTTTTGGGGATTGGGGGAGGGGACAACTGGCCAAAGAGTCTTTCATTTTTAACTCATCATTGTAAAGAGGGGCAACTCTGGTGCAGTCACTTTTGCACTTCGGGAGATCTGGACTGAAATTAATCAGAGGTGAGATATGGGCATGTTTTACTGGTGAAAAACAATGCAGGGTGAAGACGTCCGCACACTTACATTTAAGGGAGCATATCGCAGTGCAAATTGGGTCATCTCAGGAAATATAAAAGCATTATTCCTCTGAGACTTGAAAAAAAGTGTAATTACTTTTTCTACCAAGCATGATTCTTTCCAGTGACCTTCATTTTTGTTTTCTGGAAACGAAAAGAGGTTTACATTAAAAAGGCATTTCCTCTGACTCTGTGTCCTTGAGCTGCACAAAATGTAAACCATTCCCTCCTTCCCTCTTTTGAAGAAAAAGGAGGCTTCAATCTTTCCTTCTGAACACGGTCTATCTAAATAAGGAGATGGAGTCCCATCTTTTCTATCAGCCCCATTGTTTGACTTGTCAGTATTAACACTTGAGCTGAAATTGTACAGGCGTCCTGCTAATTTAGTAATTATTGACATGGTGCTGAGCAGGAAATGATAGCAAACAGAAGGAACTGTTAAGGAGAGATGAAATAAAAGATGTTCATATCATTGTTGAATAATGGTTGAGATCATTTTGTGCTTTAAGTAGGCCCAAGACACCTTTTTCCATTTTCCTGAAACATTTATAATTTATGCTTTGTAATAGTTCCAAATATTTTTAGGACATTGGACTTTGTTTGAGAATCTTGCCAAACTGAATGGGGATCACGAAGCACACACACAGATGAGTGGGTGATGTGACCTGCTGCAGCTTCCCATTTAAGCGACAGCCCCTTTCAATCTCAACCTGTCTCTCCTCCTAATGCTTTCTTTTCTGCCCTTCTCCTTTTTAAAATTTGCATTTCTATTTATTGTCATCTTAGCTCCAGCTAAGGTCTTTGTTGCTAGGATAGGCGATGCAACCCATGGAGTTACAGCTATAGATGGCATCTTTAATTATTTATTTATTTATTTTAATTTGGAGCCTTTGCATAGCTATAGGAGCTCCCCTAAAGTTTGGTAAGCATGGGTTTGAATGGCTCATTTTTTAAAAATTGCATATTTGTGAATTTATGTAATTGTACCAGAGCAATGCACACGTGTGTATTAATGTATGTGATGACAAAAGTCATAAAAATATTGAGACCAGAGTATACAAATTTGGAAATGATTTGCTAAAAGAATATAAATATGGACTCAGAAAATGCAGTGTATATTTTCATAATGCTGATATTGGAGAACAAGAATGATACCTTTTGTGTGGGGCAATCCTGTTACCTGGCATTTACTATTATGTAATGAATATAATTTGCCAAAGCTACAGGACGAAGCCCTATAGCATAATAAAATGTGTTAAATTTGTTTGTGCTACAACAAAGTTGTATGGTATTACAAAGTTGTATGGTATTACATTTTCCTCAATGTACTCTGTAATCAAATCACCACAATTTTTTTTTTTTTTTTTTTTCGGTACGCGGGCCTCTCACTGCTGTGACCTCTCCCGTTGCGGAGCACAGGCTCCGGACGCGCAGGCTCAGCGGCCATGGCTCACGGGCCCAGCTGCTCCATGGAATGTGGGATCTTCCCAGACCGGGGCATGAACCCGCGTCCCCTGAATCGACAGGCGGACTCTCAACCACTGCACCACCAGGGAAGCCCTCAAATCACTACAATTTTAATAAGAACTGGAAACTTTTATTTTTTAAATTCAGCATTATTAGCTTTTAAAATGCTTCACCAAAATGGGTGCAGATATATGATATAATAAAAATATGTAAAGCAAATAAGAATAGAATAAAGGATGGGAAAGAAAGAAACCTAGATGTCTTGAAGAGCTGGGTGGTGGGAGATTGTGATGAAAATGACAGTAGCAATGCTTATTTACAATAAGAAAGAAGCTAAGATGTGTCTACCACCTTCATGTGCCAGATGCCATCTGTAGCACTTACCATGAAGTAACTTATGTACTCCTCTAACAAAATATATTTTTCATATTTTACCAAGGAGTAATCTGACACTCAGAGGGGAGGTTCAAAATGTCCAAATTCATGATTATGGTTTTAGCAGTCATTGGCTTTTTACCTCTCTGATTTCTGAGCCAGAGCTCTCAAACACTACACTATTTTGCTCCTTCTAACTTTCTTCTCTTCTTTATGTTCCTATTTTTCTATGGTTGACATTATTACTATAGGGATTAAACAAAACACAGACAATTAAAAAAGCACCTAGCATAATATGAATTTACAATAGGTCACATCACATCTCACTGCTATTCTATTGTCTAGTTCCTTATGCTACTATATCATTTTTTTCCTGTGGCCTTCACATTTTTAAAAACTCCATTGTATGTTTAAATATAATAATGTTGGAGAAATAGATCAAGTGCTAAAGTACCAAATCAATGGGGAGGTGCCAGGGATAAACAAGCAAAAATTTTAACTGTTATGTATCTGAGAAAAACACCTGCCCATGAGAAACAGAAAAGCATATTTAGCTAAATATATTTTGGAAGAATCATATCATACTTGTACACAGATAACCTAAAAGTGTTTTCATTCCATTGAAAAGTGACATACTTGAAAATTCCTCTTTGGTCGTGTCACAAAATAATCCCTTTCATGATGTTCTGTTGAGTTGTCAGGCTGCACAGTCACAGTCAGCACAAATGGAGAGTTGTTAGTTTCATTTGTCTCTACTGCTATGTAGATAAATTTCTCAGCTCAGTTTCTGGGCTAGTTGTGGTCAGAACAGTCTTAATAAGTACAGAGACAGTCTATTTAGGAATTCAAAATACAATTGATTAGGGCTACCCAAGCTGTCCCGACATTCCTTTCTCCAGGAAGTGTATTATGTACTGTAGGCAAGCTGAAAAAAAAATTGTTAGTCGTCATTGTGTGAACATCCATATATATACATATATGTATTCTTACCCTCTATGTAAAAGGTTATGTCAGCCTATTATTCTATCTCAAGATAGCTTGAATCTCAAGATACGTGATTTTACCTGCAGTGTACTGGAATCTACATCCCAATCAATTGTTGACATGTGATATAAGGAAGTGGCACAGAGAGCCCTAATAATGGCTGTTGGAAGTAACAAGTCAAAGCCCTTCCATCAGTGCCAGGGCAAGCACCCTATAGGGTTACTTAAAGAATCTCAGGGATAAGTGTTTACAGTTCCTTGATCTGTAAGTTCCAACATATTCATATTAGACAAAGGCCTATCACATTCCTTTTATTTCAGTAGAGGTGATTCAATTGAAGATGTTTTAAAACTATATTTATTTTAAGAGTAAATAAATACTTCAGCACCATTTTTTGAAGAAAAAAAACCTTGATATTCCTGTTATCACTGAAGACCTAATATGTCTGATTTTTCCCTCTGTTTAAATGTTTTTAGGACATATTCATCACCCTGTATCCCTGTATCCTGGCATCTTCTCAGTTGTAAAGGCAAGTGAACTGAAGTAATTCGTCTTCATGGCTGGTTCTGATCAGTTATAGCTATAGATGGGTGTCCCCTCGCCATATGATTCCATAGTATTTTGTACAGATTGTAGAGTGTACGTCCCTGTAGGTTCCTGTCTTATGCAAAGATTTATGAACAGAAGACCTAGTTTGTGTCACCCGTCTTTGTATCTCTAGCACCCAGCTCCAAATGCCCTCTTCCTCACTATGAATATCTGAAGGACAGGACAAAGATCATATTCCTTATGTAAATAAATGAGTAATCAGAAAAGACTATCTTCATTTAGAAGAGTCTGTTATTAGGAAGGGAAATAATTGAGGATGACAGAAGTAATGCTCCATTTGCAATTTGGGTGCATGCAAGTTTAGCTCAGAATCCAGGCTGAAAAAGTTGAATGCATGCAGTGATTGCGTTGAGTACAATTTTTACATTCAGAGCTATGAAAGACTGATTTCAGAAAGACTGATTTTTGCTGGAAGTTCATAACAAGGATGGACTACTGCCGGGCTTTCCACTGTCCCTGCTGCATCTCCGCCCAGGAACAATTCTCCTACCATGTGGCCCTTATATTTTCCTTCCACAGGTGAAGCCCAGCAGCTTGTGACCTGCCCACAACAACTAGGGCTGATTGGACCAAGTGTGAACCAGCAACTGTGGTTGATGTATCAGCTGGTCAGAAACCTATCATCCGTGAGGTCTGAATCAAAACCACTAGATGGCTAATTAGATTGGTTCAAGTGGGAAATAGATGGGTTGCAGAAACTAGTGGCAGGTGACAGAGAAACTGTGTTATGAGGATCAGGTTCATCGGTATTAGTTCACTTTGGACAGGATGCAACAACAACTGAGAAAACTGTTAATGCCTCAAACACAAGGAAAGCTTATTTTCACTCTTATAAGAATCCATGTTAGATGCATATAGTCAGTAGTTGGCTTTCCTCAAGCAATGGTGCAAGGACTCAGGATTCTTCCACTTTGTAGCTTTATCATCCCCAAGGGACGTTGTGGCCCTGCCATCCCCTAGAGAGGAAGGGAATGCACACGAAGGACATAGTTTTTGTTTTTGTTTTTGTTTTAACTTAGGTTATTTTATTTTAATTAATTTATTTTTTATTTTCTTTTAATCTCCCAATTCATCACACCACAACCCCAACCACCAGCCACTTCCCCCTTGGTGTCCGTAAGTTTTTTCTCTGCATCTGTCTCAATTACTACTCTGCAAACCAGTTCATCTGTACCATTTTCTAGCTTCCACATATATGCGTTAATATATGATATTTGTTTTTCTCTTTCTGACTTACTTCATGCTGTATGACAGTCTCTAGATCCATCCATGTCTCTACAAATGACCCAGTTTCTTTCTTTTTTATGGCTGAGTAGTATTCCATTGTATATATGTACCATGTCTTCTTTATCCATTCGTCTGTTGATGGGCATTTAGGTTGCTTCCATGATCTGGCTATTGTAAATAGTGCTGCAATGAACATTGGGGTGCATGTGTCTTTTTGAATTATGGTTTTCTCTGGGTATATGCCCAGTAGTAGGATTTCTGGGTCATATGGTAATTATATTTTTAGTTCTTTAAGGAACCTCCATACTGTTCTTCATAGTGGCTGTACCAATTTACACTCCCACCAGTGCAAGAAGGTTCCCTTTTCTCCACACCCTCTCCATCATTTGTTGTTTGTAGATTTTCTGATGATGCCCATTCTAACTGGTGTGAGGTGATACCTCATTGTAGTTTTGATTTGCATTTCTCTAATAATTAGTGATGTTGAGCAGCTTTTCACGTGCTTCTTGGCCATCTGCATGTCTTCTTTGGAGAAATGTCTATTTAGGTCTTCTGCCGATTTTTGGATTGGGTTCTTTGTTTTTTTAATATTGAGCTGCATGAGCTGTTTATATATTTTGGAGATTAATCCTTTGTCTGATGATTCATTTGCAAATATTTTCTCCCATTCTGAGGGTTGTCTTTCCATCTTGTTTATGGATTCCTTTGCTGTGCAAAAGCTTTTAAGTTTCATTAGGTCCCATTTGTTTATTTTTGTTTTTACTTCCATTACTCTAGGAGGTAGATCAAAAAATATCTTGCTGTGATTTATGTCAAAGTGTGTTCTTCCTATATTTTCCTCTAAGAGTTTTATAGTGCCTGGTCTTACATTTAGGTCTCTAATCCATTTTGAGTTTATTTTTTTGTGTATGGTGTTAGGGAGTGTTCTAATTTCATTCTTTTACATGTAGCTGTCCAGTTTTCCCAGCACCACTTATTGAAGAGACTGTCTTTTCTCCATTGTATATTCTTGCCTCCTTTGTCATAGATTAGTCGACCATAGGTGCGTGGGTTTATCTCTGGGCTTTCTATCCTGTTCCATTGATCTATATTTTTGTTTTTGTGGCAGTACCATACTGTCTTCATTACTACTGCTTTGTAGTATAGTCTGAGTCAGGGAGTCTGATTCCTCCAGCTCCGTTTCTTTCCCTCAAGACTGCTTTGGCTATTTGGGGTCTTTTGTTTCTCTATACAAATTTTAAGATTTTTTGTTCTAATTCTGTAAAAAATGCCACTGGTTATTTGATAGGGATTTCATTGAATATGTAGATTGTTTTGGGTAGTATAGTCATTTTCAGAATACTGATTCTTCCAATCCAAGAACGTGGTATATCTCTCTATCTGTTGGTATCATCTTTAATTTCTTTCATCAGTGTCTTATAGTTTAATGCATACAGGTCTTTTGTCTCCCTAGGTAGGCTTATTCCTAGATATCTTCTTCTTTTTGTTGCAGTGGTAAATGGGAGTGTTCCCTTATTTTCTCTTTCAGATTTTTCATCATTAGTGTATAAGAATGCAAGAGATTTCTGTGCATTAACGTTGTATCCTGAAACTTTACCAGATTCATTGATTAGCTCTAGTAGTATTCTGGTGGTGTCTTTAGGATTCTCTATGTATAGTATCATGCTATCTGCAAACAGTGACAGTTTTACTTCTTCTTTTCCAATTTGTATTCCTTTTATTTCTTTTTCTTCTCTGATTGCCATGGCTAAGACTTCCAAAACCATGTTGAATAATAGTGGTGAGAGTGGACATCCCTGTCTTGTTCCTGATCTTACAGGAAATGCTTTCATGTTTCCACCATTGAGAATGATGTTTGCTGTGGGTTTGTCATATATGGCCTTTATTATGTTGAAGTAGGTTCCCTCTATGTCCACCTTCTGGAGAGTTTTTATCATAAATAGGTTTTGAATTTTGTCAGAAGCTTTTTCTGCAACTATTGAGATGATCGTAGGGTTTTTATTCTTCAATTTGTTAATATGGTGTATCACATTGGTTGATTTGCGTATATTGAAGAATCCTTTCATCTCTGGGATAAATCCTACCTGATCATGGTGTATGATCCTTTTAATGTTTTGTTGGATTCTGTTTGCCAGTATTTTGTTGAGGATTTATGCATCTATATTTATCAGTGATATTGGTGTGTAATTTTCTTTTTTTGTAGTATCTTTGTCTGGTTTTTGTATCAGGGAGAAGGTGGTCTCATAGAATGAGTTTGGGAATGTTCCTTCCTCTGCAATTTTTTGGATCAGTTTGAGAAAGACGGGTGTTACCTCTTCTCTAAATGTTTGATAGCATTCACCTGTGAAGCCATCTGGTCCTGGACTTTTGTTTGTTGGAAGATTTTTAATCACAGTTTCAACTCCATTACTTGTGATTAGTCTCTTCATATTTTCTGTTTCTTCCTGATTCAGTCTTGGAAGGTTATACCTTTCTAAGAATTTGTCCATTTCTTCCAGGTTGTCCATTTTATTGGCCTAGAGTTGCTTGTAGTAGTCTCTTAGGATGCTTTGTATTTCTGCGGTGTCTGTTGTAACTACTCCTTTTTCATTTCTAATTTTATTAGTTTGAGTCTTCTCCCTCTTTTTCTTGATGAGTCTGGCTAATGGTTTATCTATTTTGTTTATCTTCTCAAAGAACCAGCTTTTAGTTTTATTGATCTTTGCTATTGTTTTCTTTGTTTCTATTTCATTTATTTCTGCTCTGATCTTTATGATTTCTTTCCTCTGCTAACCTTGGGTTTTGTTTGTTCTTCCTTCTCTAGTTCCTTTAGGTGTAATGTTAGATCGTTTATTTGAGATTTCTCCTGTTTCTTGAGGTAGGCTTGTATAGCTATAAACTTCCCTCTTAGAACTGCTTTTGCTGCATCTCATAGGTTTTGGATCATCGTGTTTTCATTGTCATTTGTCTCTAGGTATTTTTTTGATTTCTTCTTTGATTTCTTCAGCGATCTCTTGGTTATTTAGTAACATATTTTTAGATTCCATGTGTTTGTGTTTTTTACATTTTTTCCCTGTAACTGATTTCTAATTTTATAGCGTTGTGGTCAGAAAAGATGTTTGATATGGTTTCAATTTTCTTAAATTTACGGAGGTTTAGTTTGTGACCCAAGATGTGATCTATCCTGGAGAATGTTCCATTAGCACTTGAGAAGAAAGTGTAATCTGCTGTTTTTGAATGGAGTGTCCTATAAATATTAATTAAATCTATCTGGTCTATTGTGTCATTTAAAGCTTGTGTTTCCTTATTAATTTTCTGTTTGCATGATCTGTCCATTGGTGTAAGTGAGGTGTTAAACTCCCCCACTATTATTGTGTTACTGTTGATTTCCTCTTTTATAGCTGTTAGCAGTTGCCTTATGTATTGACGTGCTCCTATGTTGGGTGCATATATATTTATAATTGTTATATCTTCTTCTTGGATTGATCCCTTGATCATTATGTTGTGCCCTTCCTTGTCTCTTGTAACATTCTTTATTTTGAAGTCTATTTTATTTGATATGAGTATTGCCACTCCAGCTTTCTTCTGATTTCCATTTGCATGGAATATCTTTTTCCATCCCCTCCCTTTCAGTCTGTATGTGTCCCTAGGTCTGAAATCGGTCTCTTGTAGACAGCATATATATGGGTCTTGGTTTTGTATCCATTCAGCAAGAGTGTGTCTTTTGGTTGGAGCATTTAATCCATTCACATTTAAGGTAATTATCGATATGTATGTTCCTATGACCATTTTCTTAATTGGTTTGAGTTTGTTTTTGTAGGTCCTTTTCTTCTCTTGTGTGTCCCACTTAGAGAAGTTCCTTTAGCATTTGTTGTAGAGCTGGTTTGGTGGTGCTGAATTCTCTTAGCTTTTGCTTGTCTGTAAAGGTTTTGATTTCTCCATTGAATCTGAAGGAGATCTTTGCCAGGTAGAGTAATCTTGTTTGTAGGTTCTTCCCTTTCATCACTTTAAGTATATCATGCCACTCCCTTCTGGCTTGTAGAGTTTCTGCTGAGAAATCAGCTTATGGGAGTTCCCTTGTATATTATTTGTCATTTTTCAGTTGCTGCCTTCAATAATTTTTCTCTGTCTTTAATTTTTGCCCATTTGATTACTATTTGTCTCGGCATGTTTCTTCTTGGGTTTATCCTGTATGGGACTCTCTGAGCTTCCTGGAGTTGGGTGACTATTTCCTTTCCCATATTAGGGAAATTTTCGACTATAATCACTTCAAATATTTTCTCGGGTCCTTTCTCTCTCTTCTCCTTCTGAGACCCCTATAATGTGAATGCTTTTTTGTTTGTTTGTTTGTTTTGGGGGTTTTTTTGCAGTACATGGTCCTGTCACTGTTGTGGCCTTTCCCGTTGCGGAGCACAGGCTCTGGACGAGCAGGCTCAGTGGCCATGGCTCACAGGCATAGCCGCTCCGTGGCATGTGGGATCTTCCCAGACCGGGGCACGAACCCGTGCCCCTGCATCGGCAGGTTGACTCTCAACCACTGCGCCACCAAGGAAGCCCTGCTGTTGTGTTTAATGTTGTCCCAGAGGTTTCTTAGGCTGTCTTCATTTCTGTTCATTATTTTTTCTTTATTCTGTTCCACAGCAGTGAATTCCACCATTGTGTCTTCCAGGTCAGTTATCTGTTCTTCTGCCTCAGATATTCTGCTATTGATTCCTTCTAGTGTATTTTTCATTTCAGTTATTGTATTGTTCATCGCTGTTTGTTTGTTCTTTAATTCTTCTAGATCTTTGTTAAACATTTCTTGCATCGTCTCGATCTTTGCCTCCATTCTTTTTCCGAGGTCCTGGATCATCTTCACCATCATTATTCTGAATTGTTTTTATGGAAGGTTGCCTATATCCATTTCATTTAGTTGTTTTTTCTGGGGTTTTATTGTTCCTTCATCTTATACATAGCCCTCTGCATTTTCATCTTGTCTATCATTCTGTGAATGTGGTTTTTGTTCCATAGGCCGCAGGATTGTAGTTCTTCTTCTGCTGTCTGCCCTCTGGTGGATGAGGCTATCTAAGAGGCATGTGGAAGTTTCCTGATGGGAGGGACTGGTGGTGGGTAGAGCTGGCTGTTGCTCTGGTGGGCAGAGCTCAGTAAAACTTTAATCCACTTCTCTGGTGATGCGTGGGGCTGGCTTCCCTCCCTGTTGGTTGTTTGGCCTGAGGCACCCAACACTGGAGCCTACCAGGGCTCTTTGGTGAGGCTAATGGCAGACTCTGGGAGGGCTCATGCCAAGGGTTCCTACCCAGAACTTCTGCTGCCAGTTTCCTTGTCCCTTCGTGAGCCACTGCTGCCCCCCACCTCTGCAGGAGACCCTCTAACACTAGCAGGTAGGTCTAGTTCAGTTCTCTATGGTGTCACTGCTCCTTCCCCTGGGTCCTGATGCACACACTACTTTGTGTGTGCCCTCCAAGAGTGGAGTCTCTGTTTCCCCCAGTCCTGCCGAAGGCCTGCAATTAAATCCTGCTAGCCTTCAAAGTCTGATTCTCTAGGAATTCCTCCTCCCGTTGGCAGAACCCTAGGTTGGGAAGCCTGATGTGTGGCTCAGAACCTTCACTCCAGTGGGTGGACTTCTGTGGTATAAGTGTTCTCCACTTTGTGAGTCACCCACCCAGCAGTTATGGGATTTGATTTTATTGTGATAGCTCCCCTGCTACTGTCTCATTGCAGGGTCTCCTTTGTCTTTGCATATGGGGTATCATTTTTTGTGAGTTCCAGTGTCTTCCTGTCGATGATTGTTCAGCAGTTAGTTGTGCTTCCAGTGTTATGGAAAGAGGGTGTGAGAGCATGTCCTTCTACTCCACCATCTTGAACCGATCTCGGACATTGTCTTCTTAAAAGCCTGGGCTTGAAGCTGTTGCTTCCCTTCAGACTCCGTTAGTGAAGACCAGTCATGTCATCACCCTTAATTGCAGGAGATGCTGGGAAATTTGTAGCACTGTATGTAAAGAGAGACAAAGAAATAGATTGTTGGTGACCTGCTACACACCCAAGCAAAGAGCCATAGGCAAGCCAGTTACAATGAGTCATAAAGAGATGGCTGAGTTACTCAGGGAAGAAGAAAACAGAAGCAAAAGTCCTAAGAGAAAGAGAAACTGTTAAACTACCTTGATCACATTTTTTCCATTGTTCTTTTTCTGAAATCCTCACAATATTCTTAGTATATTCTTATGATATTGCACCCTTTAACAGAGTTGGCATGAGTAGTTCTCGTTTCCTTGCAACTAAATAAAGGCACAGTGCACAGCAGTGTAGATTTAGAAGAGGAGAGAGGTTACATTAAAAGAGTATTAATATAATCAGATGATATTTATAGACTTATTTTGTATGAATCTATTAACACAATCTGTACTTTTTTTCTGTATATTCAAACTAGAATTGAGAAAAATGAGACCAAGACACTATCAAAAATGAATTCTTTCCATGATTGTCTCAGTAGAAAGCAGTGACATGAAAAGCTAATTTGCAAGCTATGCTTAATACTTGATTTCAGTTTTCTTTTTTACTTAAAACTAGGATTTCCCAACAGTGACTTCACTTGGAATCTTTCTAAGTTACAGAAATATTAGCAGTTTACTTTGGTCATATCCTGGGCCAATGCAGCAGCCCTATCTCATTGACATAAACCTAATTAAACTAAAAAGATAAAGGGAAAAGCTGAATTTTAAAGCACTTCTCTCCCTCTCTCAAGCTGGAGGGGAACATTTCCACTCAAAGAACAGCTCCACTCACCTTACTACATCTCACACAGGCAATGTGAGCAGCACCGAGAACTCAATCACGTTTTCCCCTGAGGCTGGTGACAATTACAAACTAGCTGCCATAAGACAGTATTTACAGATCTTTACTACAAACACAAATTGGTACTTTTCATCAAGATTAGGCAATGTATGCCACACATACCATGGCACTCAAATATAACTGTTCCTTTCAATGTCCAACATCTTTGAAATGGGTGAGGCTATTACTAGGAGCAATGCCTTCAATGCCATTTTCAGTTCCACTATTCACAGGTTTTTTTTTTCCTTCAAACCAGCACCAGTCAGCTGGCCTCTTGAACAGTTTGGTAGAAGTTGGGAGATACATGATATTTGGAGAGAAAGAATATAATTTAAGGAAAAAATACTTGGAGGAATTAAATTTTGTAGATGCCTTGCCATTTTCAAATGTTCTCATGCTGTCTCCTTTTGGATAACGTTCCCTTCCCTCATCTTCCCAATATTGCTATAACATTGCATCTGATATTTAAGAAATGTTTTGTTTTAATGTCACCTGATTTTATCCTTTTCTAAATCTGTTTTCTAACTGATTTGATATTTCAAGGCAACAAATAGACAAAGTCTTTGTTATTGAATTGGAAACAAAAGATACAGTGGAGAAGCATATTAAAATGTTCAGAAAATCCTAAACTGAAATCTGTTTACTAAGCTACCAGCTGTCACTTCCTCTCCTGGCTACCATGCACCACCTATCCAGAACTGTCACTTCACAATCATCCTTACTCTATGGTATAGCTGCTCAGATGTTTTCTGTTTTTGTTTTTTCTTTTAAGTCTACAAAAAAAAAAAATTTCATATTTAACCATACTATATATTTGCTTTCATTATCAACTAAATTCAATAAGCTCCCTTTCAAAATGACTTATAATGGACATTTGTAAGGGAGTGATGTAATGTTCAATCTATTTAATAGTAAAAGTCAAAGAATTAAACTAAATAACCAGTTTCAGATTTGCAGTTTAGCCAACGACAACAGGAATGGTGAGAGTGGAACAGAGTATGTTGACTGGAGTATTTAAGAGTTCAATCATGAATTTAAAACAGTTAAAAATTGGGGTTCAAAGTTATGAATTCTGTTCCAAATGATGAGGAGCTATTTCTGGCACGTTAGAATTATTTTCTAATCTTAATGAAATACTAAGTTGAGATGTTTATTCAAGAGACAAAAAAAAAAATGGTTTCAGGACACCATTATTAGTCTTCATCTCCAACCCCACCCCCAGCCCTTCACCCCCCTTTCAACGTTAGCAACTTCTGATACCCTTTTCGGCAAACTCAGGAGAAGAGCCAAAGATTAAATGTGCCACAGAGACCAATTCCCTTTCTCCACAACTCAGGTGCCAGAAGGAAGGAAATGTGCTTCATAAACTCCTGTTTATGAAGAGGGCCTAGAGGGTAGGGTGGGGCTGTTCATGGTTGAGCCGCCCTCACAGAATGGATAAAGACAAGTGTTTGTCTCCCAAACTTGCCACCTTGCTTCTTCCAGGGCCACTAGACTCCATCCTATTTAATCTGCATGTGATTCCTTTTTATTAAAGTCCTGTTTTCTTAAAGAAGCAATGGTGTCAGCACGGGGAATAGGATACCAAGCTTGGGAACCCCGGAGCTCTCATGGCTACATATACTCACTGAAACACCACCAGCAAACAGGCCCTATTGGCAAAGGAGAGAAATGTGCAAACTTGATGAGGCATTAATCACACCTGATATGTGATTTTTAAGGTGTCACGAAATCCACATTGACTGACTGGTCCTTTTAATCTTAATTTTGAACAGTTGCTACTCCAATTAAATTCTACCACCTAGCATTTTCAAACAGCTCCTGGTTGTTTCCACAAACTCCGTTAATGGACAGCTGTTTCTGACAGCCCCCCTGATTTGCCAGTGCTGTGTTGGCTGCCAGAGCAGGAGGCCCCATTCTGCATTCCGCTGCTGGCACCGGGGGATATGCAAATGAACACATGAATCAGTTGTCGCCACCACAGACACCGTGCAGCGAGAAGATGATCAGAATGTGTGGGGAGATTAGTTGGCTGCAAGTGAGGGGAAAAGAAAAAAAAGCTTAGATTTCTTTGAGTTTTTTTTTTTTTTCCTTTTTTCAAGTGTCTCCAGTTTATTTTAACTTTGTGCCATTCATTAGATTTCAGTTCAGGACAGTGCAATCTGTTCCTCTCCAATCACCAATAGAAACCCCAACGTTTGGGAATGATAGAAACATTTCACATAAATACTGTTAGAACGTCCATAGCACAAGGAGAATAGTATATACACTTCAGTGATTCAAATATTTTCCCATCTGTGAAGGTGGGGGAGGGGATGACAAAAAACTTTACTTTCTCATCAGGATGTGAGTAAGAAAATTTTGCTCAGCCTGGTTGTAAGTGTTCTGAATTATTTCCAACAAGGGATTCTCTGAATTGCTTCACCGGTTGGGTCAAACGCTCACACACACAGTGGAAATAGGTTAAAAAAATAATAAAGCAACATCAGCACCAAGGTCTCCTGTTCTATTGCTCAGAACTTCCTGATATACCAAATATTGGAGGTATGTTTCTGCTATTGTATTCTTTAGGTTTCAATAAGGAAAACAGAACCACAATGAGCCACGTAGAGTAAGGGAATTATTACGGGGGTTGGACCTGACTGAATAGTGGGGTCTGGTAGTGGGCCCGAGGTCGCTGTAGGTCTGCAGAATTGGTGGTTGGGAAGGAAAGCTGAACGTAGAGTGGGAGAAGACAAGGACACACTGAAATCCATGAGGACAAACTGGAACCTATGAGGACAATTGGGAACCCATGACAAATTGATTCTCTCTCACTGCCTGCAATGTTGACGGCACAGGTGGTCTACAGAAGGAGCTGACACCCTTGGCCACAGATCATTCCATTAACTTGGCCTAAGACTTGAAGAGACTGAAGGAAGAGATGTAGTGGGAGCAGAGGAGAGAGGGCCCTGATGCTCCCTCACAGCAGTCAGGTGAGACAGGAGGACAGTGACAACATAACGAGCTACAGTGGTGCCGGGAGCCTAGCTCCAAATTCTGAGCATAACTGCTGTTTCACTTCACCTTCCCCATCATGACAAATTTCTGTATGGCCAACCCTAACTCAAACCATACAGGAAGGCAATTCTGTGAATCATCTTTCCAGATCTGCTGGGTTGATCCATAAAAAAAACACCACAGATGGATACCCAGTTCCACTCTGTCTTCAGAATCTGTTGTGATGTAATTTACTCTAGTTCTCTGCGTCAGGGCTAATACCAGACACATGAGCTAGAGGATGGAGGAAGTGGACAAGAAGAACTAGAGTCAGGGATGGACTTGGGTGATTAAATTATAAGAGGGGCTGGAGTGAAGATGGTTGGAAAATGTACTATTGTTCAGGGATTGGAAACAAATCAATAACATATATTGATTTTATTCAAGTACTATTAGAAACTCCACACTGTGGGGAATCCTGTCCAGATACTGCACAGGTACAAAACATGAGAAGGATGAAATACTATAATTTCAATTATATATGGCTAACTCATATTATCTAGGACTCCTTTTGCCTTCAATCTTAAACAAAATGAATTTAGACTCCATTTTGAAGCTGATTTCACATCAGTATGTACAAGTTGATTTAAAGTTTCAAATTTTGAAAATATCTTGATATAGAGGAGATCTTAAATATGATTTGACAAGAGAGTAATAGCCAGAAGAAATCCTATGCCGTCATCAGAGTTGATTCAAAACCTTTCTAGGTCTGATGGTGTAACTCATTACCAGAAAATAGTTTTCTTTAACTCAAATATAAGTTGTGAATTCATAACAGTTCATTTTCACTTATGATGTTATACCAGAACACCCAAATATAAAATCATTTAATTATACAATTAACCAACAAATGACAGACTCTAGTAGCTTTTTGGAAGCAGACACACACACACACACACACACACAGATACACACACAGACATACACAAACATACACACTGAAAAACTATAAAGTACAATACCCTGTCCACTAGAATTGTTCCTACCCTCCACTGCCAAACCTAATAGGTTTGGTGCTCCTGATTTATCAATTGTTCTATACTTATAGACAAATATGTATCTATATTTTTCTTTTATAAAAGGGAATTATGTTGTACCCATTCATTTGCAATTGTACTGAATATTTTCCATATCAATAAGAATAGAAATATCTTATTCTTTTTTTTAAGTTGAAGTATAGCTGATTTGCAATACTGTTTTAATTTCTGCTGTACAACAAAATGATTCAGTTATACATATATATATATATGCTTTCTTTAGATTCTTTTCCATTATGGTTGATCACAGGATACTGAATATAATTACCCGTGCTATACAGTAGGACCTTTTTGTTTATCCATTCTATACGTAATGGTTTGCATCTGCTAACCCCAAACTCCCAATCCATCCTTTCCCCATCCTCCTCCCCCTTGGCAACCACAAGTTTGTACTCTATGTCTGAGAATCTGTTTCCGTTTCATAGATAGGTTCATTTGTGTCAGAAATATCTCATTCTTTATATGCATTTCACTTTGTCTCTTTAATATATTTAATCATTCTTTTATTGATGGAAATTAAGGTTACTTCCCTACCCCTCTTTTAAAAAATAACATTCTCTCATAAAAGCTCATGGCATCTCTTTCTTAGTTGGTCTTTCACAACTAAGCTCACTGGATTTTAGGGCTTAATGAGGAAGAAGCTATGTCCTTTTACTCTTCTGAAGACCAAAGAGAACGTTAATTTGCACTCTTCTCTCATACCACAAATGTTTGGTTTATTTGTTTCTTTCCCTCCACTCAGAGCAAGCTAATATAGCATGTCAGGTCCTGCCTTCCTAGTCTTCATCCATTGCTGAGCCCACTACACCTGAAGAAGTCAAAGAGGTCATTCTTCAGCTCTATATGGCATTGCCAAAGCAGATTTCCAGTTTCAAAAATATATTAGGGATTTTATTAATGGCCATAGTGAAGTTTTCAGAAATGGCTAATTAGGTAAATGGCTTGGTAAGGACCTAATTAATATAGTTCCACAATGAAGAATGCTCACTTCTCCCTCTATCTATAAGAAACACTGTCTGTACTTCTCATTTCTAGATTCCTTAGAATCTCCCTTTACACTAAAAGGTCCACATCTCCTGTTCGGAATACCCCTTCCTGGGAAACACCTTGTAGAACAAGATTAAAGCAGACATATTGCGGCTGCTAGTCAATGTATCTCTTGTCTGAAGTGATTGTGTAGACTTGCACTTTCTCCCTTTTAAATCAATTAACAATTGATGCTAATGGCAGAATCATTTGTTTCTCATCAGCAAGTTTTCCTTCAGCTTTAGCACTTTATTGTGTCTTGGTTACGTTCTTTGTAAGGGGCTTGAGAAATCAGAACTTTAGATCGATAAGTTGCTTAGCATAACCCAGCCCAGCAACCAGTCAGTTCTGCTTGGAAAGCTAGAGATCTAATGTCGATCATCATTCCCTCTGTTCCGTTACTGAGGGCCACTAATCTCTTGGAAACTGTGCTCCTTATCAGAACGCATGGCTTACTGAATATAAAAATATGGTAGCCATCCAAGTATTGCCTACAGTACTCTTGTAAAAACAAGCCTATCAAATCTTAAGAACACAACTTTGTTTAGAGTGACATTCTCCTACCCCTTACCCTTATCTCATATTTTCATAAATTCTTATAATTCTGGAATAATAGCATTCATCACATGAGTGTTGTAATTGTCTGTTTGCCACTCTACATTATAAGCTACTTGCTTATAAGGAAGGAAGGAAGGAAGGAAAGGAGGAAGGGAGATAAGAAGGAGAAAGGAAAAAGGAAGTGAGAAAGAAACACTCTTGAGGCAGTATGCTGTAGAAAGTTAGAATAAATCTAATGAGATACTTATAAACTTAAATGTACCAATCACTCTCCCAACATGCTAGCTATTAATATTACTCATTCTATGCCAAATGCAATGGTTTCCCAGAGTACTACGAATGACTCAGGAGATTGGATGGTTGGTGATATTTAAAAATAAGGGCATTTCATCGGTTCACCTGGTGTATTCTTGAAGGGAACTGGTGAGCATAGCTGATCTTTGACAAGAAGCCTCAGAGGTAGTCAGCTAGAGAGGCAACTCCTTAATCTAACACCTAATTTGGTGTCTTCACTTAGTAGGTTCTCAGTAAATATATAAAGAATAAATGCTTAGATCAACAAATGCTTAGGTCAGGGCCTATAATTTATGCTTACTTTTTACAAAACAATATACTACACTAATCATAATAAAAGAAAAGAAAAAGCTACAGCAGGGAACAGTACCATTGGGAGAGATTAGAAGGGTCCACAGGGGCCAGATAGTGCTGAGATTTGCATCATGGCAGTTTGAATTTATTGACTTTTTATTATTTAAGTTTATTTTTTCTCTTTAGATTTATTTTCTTTGTTTAATAATCTTGTTTTTCCAATTTTCTTTTAATTTTCTTTAAAATATTAATATTTTATATGAAAAGAATCACAAATGACTTTATCTTTCTAGGTCCATCTACCACAGGACAAGATACATAGTAGACACTCAAAAAAATAAGTTTGTTTATGAAAAAATGACTAGCTAATATTATTATCTAACTTATATAAAAAGTTGGTGTTGGCAGAGCAATGTTTAGAAAATCTTCCAATTAATAACAGCTAGTTATTTTCTTATTAAGATGATATACATGTCACATATTGCTTTCTCATTATTAATGTGTTTTGCATTATGAATTAGAATGTTATAAGTACACCTTTATTTCTTGATAATTTGGAAGAACATGCTATAATAACATTATTTTCCATTATGTTAAAAGAAAAGGCCATATGGTTTGGGGGTTCTTTTGTGGTGGGAGGGCATGTTTCTATACTCTTTTATTAATCCATTTCCATATCAAACATGACTGTTATTTTTCTGAAAGAGAAATTTGGAGACAGCCTGAGAACTTGATTAATGGCAAGAGTAATGAAAAACACTGTATTTTCCAAATCTCAAATTACAGAGTTTCAGAGGCACCATAGATGAGTTTTGTTCTTCCCTGTGAGATACAGAATAAAAAAGAGCAATAAGCCCCAAACAGAGCGCTGATCCATGAGCACCTTTTAAACCACAATGAAGTAAACCAGTGGTGCCGTAGAGGGAAACAGAAACGTGAAAGGCAGAGGGATCTGATTGAAACTGGGGTTCCACTTCTTAGTACCTCTAAAGTCCTGGTCTTTGATTGAATACTCTGGAATTTAATTTTCCAGTGTGTAAATGAGCATAATACTTTCCTCTTAGAGTTTTATGATGATTAAATGAAATAATATTTTTATAGAAACATATTAGTAGCATGATCATTAAGCACATATCATAAATGATGTCTGTTCTCCTAATACATAAAATATTAAAATTTAAATTATGCTTTTTTAAAAGCCAGATGGGTGAGGTAGGATATTTAATGAGTATCTCTGTATGCCAGGCCAGGTATTTATTGGTGAAGACCCAAAGCAGAAGAATAATTGCTGACCTTTCACACATAGAATAGTCCAGCATGGACAGGCCTGAGCCTTACAACATTTTAAAGCATCTCTTATTTTATCGAGCAATTTTTTAGATGAAAATAAAATAGAAATAAGAGTGTTAAAATAAATAGAAATAAAATAGAAATAAAGTGTTCTGTAAAATACTGGATATTTTACAGAAGTTATTTTTTATTCTCATTTCATTTAGAGTATTATTATTCTCATTTTGCAGCATAGGAATCTAAAACTTAGAATGTTTAATTAAACCACCCAAAACACATGTGGAGAAAGTGGGGTGCTGATTGCTATCTCCCATTCTACATGCTCTCACCTTCTCATTCTATAGATGAGAAAACCGAGGCCTGGGGCAGATAAGTGAGGACTGGAGGGATGAGGATTGACCTTTGAATCAGAATTCCCTGTGTTTTCAATCCTGCCTCTACACTTTTCTGGCTGCTTGAGCTCTGACAAAAACAATTAACCTCTCTAAACCTCCAGAGATTTTAAACAGTATATTTTTAATTGGCTTGTTTAGCATTTCCTAAATTATATCCCTTTGGAACACTTGTTCCATCAGATGTTTAAAAGTGTTAAAAAAAAAAAAGTTTCAGCGATCCAGTAAGTCTTGGAAACTCTGGTTTAAAACAAAGTTAAGCCAGTTGCTATACTGCAAAATCCTTAGAGCCTCTAAAATACTAATTGCATCAAAATCTCTAAGGGAGGGAAAAGCAGACAGAAAGCATTGATTTTTTTTCATAGAAAATAATACAGAAAGTCCAGTTCTTTATTCTCCATTCCATTGTACCGCATCTTAATGTTTCTAAAAGTTCTTTATTTTTCAGTTATCATTTAAAAACATTGTGCCAATTTTTATAACTATTATATAGATCAAGATATTGAACATTCTACCCTGAGAAGTTTCCCACCTGCTCATTCCCAGTCATTCCTCCCCCGCAATCCCCAACAGTCCCAACGGAGGCACTATTTTGACTGCCATTGCCTTGGATTAGTTTTGCCAACTCATGAACTCCATTTAGGGGATTCCCTGGTAGTCTACTGGTTAGGATTCTGAGCTTTCACTGCTGAGGGCATGGGTTCAATCCCTGGTTGGGGAACTGGCTACCTTAGCTCCATTTTCAGATTTTGTTTATTTTATTGCTTATTATCATTACTATTTTTGCTATTTTAACAGTGTTATTGAGAAGCATCACTGACATACAGTAAACTGCATGTATTGAAAGTGTATCACTTTAAGTTTTGACATACGTATACACCTGTGAAAAGATCACCACAGCCAAGACAATGAACATATCCATCAGCCAAGAATTCCCTCCTGCCCCTTGCTCATCCCTCCCTCCTGTTCCCCTCTCCCACTGGGCAACCTCTGATCTGCATTCTGTCACTGTGAATTGCTTTGCATTTTCTAGAGTTTTATAAAAATTAAATGATACAATAGGTATTCTGTCTGATTACTTTCATTCAGCAAAATTATTTTGAGATTCATCCCTGTCATTTCAAATATCCATAGTCCATTCCATTTTATTGCCTTGTAGTATTCCATTACAAGGATATACCATGATTTGTTTATCCATTCAGCTGTTAATGGACATATGACTTGTTTCTAGTTATTGACTATTACACAAAATGCTGCTATGAACATCTGTGTAGAAGAGTTTGAATGAACAGATGCTTTCATTAATTTTGGGTAATTCCTAAGAGGAGAATGGTTGGATTACATGGTAAAACATATGGTGTTTTACTTTTTTAAAAATTTCTAATGTGTTTTTCAATTTATACCATTTTACATTCCTATCAGTAGCTTATGAGAATTCCCTCTCTCCACATACTCTCCAAGACTAAGTTATGACAAATCTTTTAATTCAGTCATTCTAATTGATGTGCACTAGTACCTCATTATGAGTTTAATTTTCATTTCCTAAATGACTAATGATAGGCTGCAGCTTTTCCTCTGCCTATTGGCCATATCTAATTCGGCAAGGTGTCTGCTCAAATTGTATGCCCATATTTTATGGCATTTTTTCCTGTTGTTGAATTTTGAAAGTTTTCTATGTATTCTGGATACAAGTCCTCTTTGAAATATATATAATTGGTGATCATTTTCTTCCAGTCTGTGGCATGTCTTTTCAATCTCTTAACAGTGTCTTTTAAAGAGCAGAAGCTTTGAATTTTGCTGAAATCCCAATTATCAATTTATTTTTTATACATCATGTTTTTGATGTCATTGCTAAGAAATCTTTGCCTAACTCAAGGCCACAAAGATTTCTCCTATATTCTGGAAATGTCATAGTTTTAGGTGATACATTTAGGTCTATGATACACCTTGAGTTAACTTTTTATACAGTGTGAAGTATCAGTAAGATTTCATATTTTGCTTATGGATATAGAATGTACTAGTACCATTTATTAAAAAGACTATCCTTTCTACACTGAATTGCCTTTCCACCTCTATCGAAAATCAGTTGTCCATATATTGGGCAGATTATTTATGGACTCTATTACGTTCCATTGATTTATTTAGCTATCTTTATAACAATAGCACAGGGCTTTGATAATTGTCACTTTATACATTTGAAATCAAGTAGTATTAGTTATTCAACTTTTATTTTCTTCAAATTGTTTGTGTTCTTCTAAGTCCTTAGAATTTTTATGTGAATTTTAGGACATCTTGTCAAGGTTTACAAAAATCCTTTGTAATGTGGAATGGCATAGTGTTGAATCTATGGATAAATTTGGGGAACATTGGCACCTTAAAAAATATTGAGGTTTTCAAGATAATCTCAGTATATCTTCCCACTTATGTATGTCTTCATTAATTTATCTTAGCCATGTTTTTTTTTTAGTTTTTATTTATAGGTTTTACACATTTTTGTTAGATTTATACCTAAGTTTTTTATAATTTATGCTCTTCTAAAGGTATTGTTTTTTATTTCAAATTCCAATTTTCCTTGCTAGTATATAGAAATACAATTGGTTCCTGCACATTCTACAATCTTGCCAAATTCATTTTTTATGCTACTAGATTCCACCAATCTTACACATCAATGATAATATCCTTGTGAATAAAGACAGCTTTACTCTTCCCTTTCCAGTCTGGGAAGAAATGGACTACAATTACATACAACAATATGGATGAATCTCAAATAATTATATAGAGGTAAAAGAAGACAGACCCCAAAAAAGAGAATGTATTGTATGATTCCATTTATATAAAATACTAGAAAATAAGAAAATGTAAACTTATGTACAGTGATAGAAATCAGGTTATTTGTTACCTGGGACCAGAATGAGTGGCCAGGAAGGAACAAGACAGAAGAATTACAAAGGACTTGGGGAAACTTTGGGTGATGATGCACCTGTTCTTTGCAAGGATGACTGCATAAGTGTATACATATGGCAAAACTTGCCTAATTTGTATGTATTAAGTATATGCAATATATCATATGTCAATTAGACCTTAATTTTTTTTAAAAGGGGTAAAAAAATAGTATAGAGAGGATTTACATGTTTCCTTCAGGCACTTGGGAACACTATCAGTCTGATATAATTTACTTTAAAACAAATCTCCAGTTTGGGATGATGAATAGAATGACAGATATAAACTGAATTCTGTCTTAAAGGCACGTGCTTGCAAATTTGTGTTTACAAACAGAGGAAACATTTTTCACATTGCTGTTCCACCTCGGCACCGTGTACACGAAGGTAAGTGCCACAACTCTGAGGTCCCAGGTTTAAAACAAGTTTCCCCTCTTCCCCTGTCCCCCTCCCTGGCCCCTGTTCCTGAGTCACTGGCTTTGCAAGCCAAGCCTTATGTGTATTGAGAAGATTACAATTGGAAGTGGATCTCAGTGACTGTGGAAACTTTCTATTCAACACAGCAGGTTTCGTTGTTTATTTGGTTGGTTTCTTCTACATTTCATTGGTAAATTGGAAGCTGAGATATCAGAAAGATCTGACCATATGTTCCCACTTTTTGATTAACAATTGACTTTGAGGCCTAGAGTACAAATGTAGGAAGAAAAAGTGGCACAACTTTGTAAAAACACTAAGTAGGGAGTTAGGAAGGTAGGAATCCATGGTTCATATAGGAATTTTTTGTCTATCTTTTAAAATGCTCTTTGTAAATATTATTGCATATTTAATGTCAGAGCACTCATTACTTCCTAATTATTCCTACCTGTTAATATGTTTTAAGTCAAAAGTATACTTTAAATCCCACTATTGGGCATGTATCCTGAGAAAACCATATTCAAAAGGAGTCATGTACCACAATGTTCATTACAGCACTATTTACAATAGCCAGGACATGGAAGCAACCTAAGTGTCCATCGACAGATGAATGGATAAAGAAGATGTGGCACATATATACAATGGAATATTACTCAGCCATAAAAAGAAACAAAATTGAGTTATTTGTAGTGAGGTGGATGGACCTAGAGTCTGTCATACAGAGTGAAGTAAGTCAGAAAGAGAAAAAAAAAATGGTTCTGAAGAACCTAGGGGCAGGAGAGCAATAACGACACAGATGTAGAGAATGGACTTGAAGATATGGGGAGGGGGAAGGGTAAGCTGGCACAAAGTGAGAGAGTGGCATGGACATATATACCCTACCAAATGTAAAATAAATAGCTAGTGGGAAGCAACCGCATAGCACAGGGAGACCAGCTGGTTGCTTTGTGAGCACCTAGAGGGGTGGGATAGGGTGGGTGGGAGGGAGACGCAAGAGGGAGGGTATATGGGAACATATGTATACATATAGTATAGCTGATTCACTTTGTTATACAGCAGAAACTAACACAACAATGTAAAGCAATTATACTCCAATAAAGATGTTAAATAAAAAAAGAAAACAGATAAAAAAAACCTATGCTTTATTTTTCCATTTATTCTCTCTTATACTCAAAGAATCATCTTCACATGAATTGCAAGAAGTTAAAAGCCAGAATAAAGAAATAGATGCTTGACTCACATAAAATAGTGAGAATTATCATCATCTTCTTCCTCATTAGAAACAAATGACTTCAAGTGAAATTAAGGACATATTTTACTTCAAACCCTGAGACTTCCTTTTGTCATCCAAAAACATTTTAGTCATAGAATTATATTAAAATATAACTTTTGATCTCTGCCTGTAGAAAGATGCTTGGCAGTGATCAATAAATACTTTTTAAATGAATAAATGAATGGATGTATTTTTTAAAGACAATAGAAAGATTTGATGGTGGAATGGACACTCCCTGAGAGGTATTCAGCCTTCACAGGAATAGGTGAAGATTCCTGTTTCTGTCTTCACCTAGCCCTATGTGTGTTACTGGGGATAAACAGATGGGAGGGAGGCGGCCCCAAACCTGGAGATGCTCATTTGACACAATAACGGATGGGCGAGGCATGTCTGTAAATCAAGGACTAGGTTGATGATTTAAGAAAACCACTGTGAGTTCCCTATTCTATCCTTTTGTTCCCTGGATGGAAGGCAGGTTGGCAGTTCGATGAACAGGGATAGGCCAAAACCTACCTTTCTCCAGGTTGATGAATAGAGAACCAAACTTTACCCTGGGGATCTAGCAGTGCTGGGGGAGAAAGCACTTGGGTTAACTCTGGGCCAACAAGGCTCTCACTGGGAGTCCAAGTTCTCCTGCAGTGGTTCATTTAAATTCTTGTTTTCTTTTTTTAATTAGAGTATAGTTGATTTACAATGTTGTGTTACAGCAAAGTGAATCAGTTATATGTATACATATATCCACTCTTTTTTAGATTTTTTTCCCGTATAGGTCATTACAGAGTGTTGAGTAGAGTTCCCTGTGCTATACAGTAGGTCCTTATTAATTACCTATTTATATATAGTAGTGTGTGTATGTGTCAATCCCAATGTCCCAATATATATCTTCCCCCCTTTCCCCACAGTAACTATAAGATTGTTTCTACATTTGTAACTCTATTTCTGCTTTGTAAATAAGTTCATTTGTACCATTTTTTAGATTCCACATATAACTGATATCATATGGCATTTGTTCTTCTCTCTGAATTACTTTACTCAGTATGACAATCTCTAGGTCCATCCTAGAGATCCTCTGGGTTCAGCTGAAAAAGATAAGTTCCTTGCTCAGCCACAGGCTTTCTGCACAATTTCTGAGTCTCGGATTTCTCTGCAGACTTTATCCGTCTGCCTATGTCATCTGCTTTCCATCTTCCAGAAATCTGTTGAAATATCTCACCTGCAGTAAATCCTTCCTCTGCTCATTCTTTTTTTTTTTTTTTTTTTTTTTTGCGGTACGCGGGCCTCTCACTGCTGTGGCCTCTCCCGTTGCGGAGCACAGGCTCCCGACGCGCCATGGCTCACGGGTCCAGCCGCTCCGTGGCATGTGGGATCTTCCCGGACCAGGGCACGAACCCGTGTCCCCTGCATTGGCAGGCGGACTCTCAACCACTGCGCCACCAGGGAAGCCCCCTCTGCTCATTCTTTTCATTGTTGGTCGACTTCCATTTGTACAACCCAGGATGGAGGAGATCACCATATTGAACTGGAATTCACATTTACCTTTACCTTCTTTCACTAACCCTCTTTCTTTTTCTTTGCTCTTTTAAGCCTTAAACTTGCTATCTGCGCTTATAGTTTCTTTTATTCCTTGAAAAACCTTCATATTTCTAGATTTAATATCAAAATTTATATTTTTCCTGTAACCAAGTCACAATTTTGCATTGACCCATAAGGAGAAATAGCAGCAAATATTTAGACTGAGACTCACTGATTTTTTTAAAGTAGAAAAAAAAGTCTCTAAGTGGTATCACTGAGTAACCCCCTGATGGATAAGTGAGAGGTAGCATTCTGTATACCTTTATACAGAGATGCTCTCTATATCTCTGCTTTGTCTTTTTTTCTCTTTCCCCCACTCCTTCTTTGGCTGCTTTGCATGGTAATTTTTTTCATACAATGTTATTTTTTAACTATGCATGCACTATCTTGATTAAAAAGAAAAGTTCAGATATATAGACAGAACAAACAGAGGATATGCATATAGGATGAGACCTTTGGAAGCAAGTATAGAACTGGCATCAAGCAACTACTTCCTTCACTCTTAGCTGATCACTACCATGAAAGAAGGTAAGGAGGAGAAGCAGTTTCTTCTCTTCAAAACTTTCTTTTTCTACACAGGACTGTTTTTAATATGTCAACTTGATTAAATGAAACTACAAGGATGGAAGGGAAGGTATCAGATTTGTCCCATGTCCATGTTTTTGGCCTGTTCATTACCTTATTTTACTGACTTCCTGTCTTATGAATTTCAGACATGCTTATCCAGCCCCCACAATCACATGAGCTAATTTCATGACATCTGTCTTCTCTCCTTCCTTCCTCCCTCCCTCCCCCTCTCTCTTTCTTTCTCTTTCTTTCCTTTTCTTTCTTTCTTTCTTTCTTTCTTTCTTTCTTTCTTTCTTTCTTTCTTTCTTTCTTTCTTTCTTTCTTTCCTTGTTTCTTTTTCTTTCTTTCTGTCTTTCTCTCTCTGTCTCTCTCTCCCTATTCATCTAATTTCCTTGGAGTTCAAGCATAAACTGGGTAATTGGCAATTACCTTACTGAGCACCTACTAAATGTCAGATATTCTACAACATTTCTTACATTTCCCACCTTATGTTTCCCATCTTCACAAAGGATCTAGTATTTTACAGACAAGCTTGATGAAGTTCAGGAAAACTAAATCACTTTCCAGTCCTCAGAGCAAATCAGTGGCAGAATATGATATGAATCTCACTTACTACAAAGTTTTTTTTTATTTTTTCTATGCACCTGGAAACTTCAGAATTAAAAATATTGCTATAAAACCAGTTTCCAAAGGGATACTGAAACCATCCAGATGGTTAGTTTTTTTTTTCTTTTTCTTTCAAGTCTACCTTATCCATCAGTCTCTTTATCCATCATACATTTGTACAGCATTTTAAAATATGCTTTGTGCTCAGAATTATGCTAGACTTTGAGGGGAATGCAGAAGAAACATAGAATGTAAGCCCATGATACTCTTCTGCCAAAAGTGATCAGTTTGAAGAACAAAGGTACTTGAAATACAATTTATTTGGAAAGATGGAGCTTAACCAACACAGAAACCTAGGTAACCATGCCAGGCTATCGGTATCAAAATGCAAATTGGACTGTTAAAATATTTTCTGACTTTGAGAAAAATAGATAAATTTTACTGTGCACTCACTCTGTGCCAGGCACTGGGCTACAAGCATTTCACATGCTTTTTCTATCTAGTCCTCTCATAAACTCTAAGAGATATTTCCTTTTACATCTTCGATTAGATAAGGAAACTGAGGTTCAAAAGCATGCATTGGCATAAATTTAGACGACTTTCATAAGTGTTAATTTGTGAAAACTAATTTGGGTTAAATTTAATAGGAGGGAAGAAGGAAGCAAAACAGTTCAAGAAAGGTTTACAGAAGCAACAAATTTCTAATCATTGGACTTCTGTTTGTAAACTGAACTCTTTATTTATGCTAATCTTAA
Organism: Orcinus orca; assembly: GCF_937001465.1. Lineage (NCBI taxonomy): Eukaryota > Metazoa > Chordata > Mammalia > Artiodactyla > Delphinidae > Orcinus > Orcinus orca. The sequence continues at coordinate 72,952,850 of NC_064560.1, forward strand.
AAATATACCTCTTTATCTGGAAGAGTTAGTGGTCATCTTGGGATTTCTTATTGTATCTAATATTTGTATGATTTTCAAGCTTACAAACTCTAATTTTATCATTATTGTTTGTATTAGTTTGCTAGGGCTGCCTTACCAAGGTACCACAAACTGAGTGACTTAACAAATTTATTTTCTCACAGCTCTGGAGGTCAGAAATGCAAAATCAAGGTGTTGGCAGGACTGGTTTTCTCTAAGGACTGTGAAGAATAGCTTGTTCCAGGCCTCTTGTCTAGCTTCTGGTGGTTTTCTGGCAATCTTTGGCATTCCATAGCATGTACGAGTATCACCCTGATTTCTGTCTTCTTCTTCACATGGCTTTCTCCCTGTGTGCATGTCTGTGTTCAAATTTTCCCTTTTTATTAGGGCATCAGTCATATTGGATTAGCCCATCCTATTCCAACATGACCTCATCTTAATTGATTACATCTGCAATGATTCTATTTCAAAGTAAGGTCATAGTCGGGGATAATGGGGGTCAGGATTTAAGCATACAAATTTAGGGGGGCAGAATTCAGCTCATAATATTAAGCTTTAGAAAAAAAGTGGTTTTTTGTTCTTTTTTTTTTTAAGTGAAAGCACAATACTTAAGCGAGAAACACCCTAAACTAGGTCCTTAGCAGTCTTACTAATTAACAACATAAATAACACAGATTTGTCTAGGTCTGCATTCTTGTCACTATTTTTATTGAATTATCAACAGTGAATCTGATGTAATATGTTTCTCTTCCTTCTGACAATCAGTTTTGCCTCCAGAAATTTGTGTTCTATGGTTCTGGAGAATCACAGCATCACCAAATGTCAAAACTGGCAAAGGAATTCATGGATCATCACTTCATAAAGTACTAAGTGGCCTTGAGGAAAGCACATTTTTAAGCAGAAATATCAGATAACTTTCTAGTCTAGGACACTGTGAAGGTGGGAAACAGGCATGAGAATTGGTCATCCATTGTTTAGACACTTATAGACCCACAACAATCCTCCTGTAAGAACTGACCTGTTTCTCCTGCCCCTGCCCATAGGAATAGGCATTGAATCCATTTTTACTGACAGATAAAGCCCTTTCTGAGCCAAGCTGGACAATTCCAAGTTGGAGTAATCAGTTCCTCTTAACTGGGATTTTAGAGTGAAGATTAAATGCTTAACTCAGTCGTGTCTAGTAAATACCTAAATTAGAATGTAATACAAAGCTAGGGCTAGGCTGGACTTAAGCAGATATAAACCAGAGCAGGTTGGAAAACTGGTCTGTAGAGGTAGAAAAGAGTGAAACAGATAGGCAGAGAAACAGAGATGTGAACGCATGTAACGTTAAAGAGATGGAGGGAAGAGGCTCAATTCCCCCAGGGGGCATTAGCCTTCATTGGACCAGCCAATCTATTCTCTTGGCTTCTATGATGCCTAAGTTTTCTCATAAGTAAATACTCTTTTATTATTCCATGATTTCTGGTTGGAAAGCAGAAAAGCCTATCAGAAATACATGTTTAGCCCAAATCCCTCATGTAACCTTCAAAAATATTTCTTGAGTGTCTACTATGTGGCAAACACTTTGCACTAGGAATTCAGAACTAACAGAACACTGGGAGCTTCCAGTATCCACTAAATCAATAATCAGAGAACTGTGGTCATTTCTATGAAAACCTAGCAAAGGCTGCTAGGAAAGCATAGAAAAGGAGCATTTCATTGCACTCAAGAGTCTAGGTAGGACTTCTAAGAAAGCAATATTTTGTTAGAGATTGTGTTTTGTGCTTGATAGATTTATCATTTTTGGTTTTGTTATTGCTTTACTATAGAGAATAATAGGAAATTGCTCAATGAAAAAGAGGAAGAGTATATGTGAAAGTTGAGAAGAGTAAAATATCAGAATGAATAAAGGAAGTGAAAAGAGTTACTATTTCCACAGGAACATGTGCATGTGGGACAGGGGCTGGAGAAATGCTAGAGGGGTCCAGAGGAGGAATGGCAGTGCTGTGAGCAAATGACCCAAAACTAAGGCTGGCTTTCCAGGAGTTTGAGGAATACAGTGAGATGATCAGATTTGCAGTTGAGAAAGCTTTTTTTAGCTGAATGATCAAAGGCCATGCTGGAGGAAATGAGACAAGTTGCAAGGCTAACCCAGTCATCCTGATGAGAAATGATGTAAGCCTGGACCAAGATAATGGCAAAAATAATAGAAAAGGTGATGGATATGAGATGTTTAGGAAAGAGAACTTGTTAGATGTAGGGACTGATTATATTTGTGAGTTAAATAAGAGGGAGAAATGTAGAATCATAAAGCAGATATCACTTGAGTGATAATGATGAAAATCACCAATAAAAGGAGATGAGTCTCTGCCCTTCCACCTCCGTAACAGAACCCCACAGGTCCAGATATCCACTTGTCTTCCTTTGCATGCTATGGGGTCCTGAAGATGAAGGGTGATTTATGATAGATCCTAAGCCAATCATGATTGACTCACTCTCCAGCAAGCAATGATTTAGGAATGACCCCTTAACTCAGGAAATCAAGATTTTACTTTGTTTTGCTATAATGACAGTGCAAAGAAATGCATGCATGGATGAACCAATACTGTTTCTTTTTTTCTCCCCCTGGATTGTGTTTCAAAGATTTTTTTTTGAGTCTATAAGAATGAAGGAATGAAATATTGTGTTTAAGATGTAGACACCCATACCACCTGTGCTTAATATATGTATTGACATAGTGCCGTAGTCTCTTAGCATGTGTTTGTTACTTTTTTTTTTTTTGGAAGGGGGTTGGGAGAAATTAGTATACATCACATTGCTTCCACCATTTATTCAATATCTGGAAAAATCCCTTGCTGAATGTACCTATTCTCTCCAGGCATGGCTACCCCTTACAAATGCCAGTAGTCTGGGTGGGTGAAAAACCAAGATGGGATTGTGGGGCTAATTATAAGGGAGCACAGAAGAGGAAGAAGGAACCAGGGATCAGCATCTACTAGGAAGAGACAGGTAGATAAATTGAGTTTTATGGTCATATTTTCCATATTTCATGGAAATATTTTCATATTTTCCACTGTAATCAAGACAAAACAAAACAAAAAAATAGAATGCTTCCGTCAGCCAGAGAGATGCATCCACATTCATAAAAACATACTCTAAACGTGAAGACGTGGCAAATGAGGGCTGCTAGTACCCCTACCCTCCTTACACAGAGAATCAGCTATTCCCACCTGGCCTTGGGAAAAGAAGCAAACTTTTAGTTTTAAGGAATATGAAGAACGTGGTGCATAATGTCCCAATCAAAATGCATTCTTGTTCTTGTGGATGCTTGTTTTGGTTGTGCTTTTTAAACTGCAATTGTGAATACCATCGGCCTGTCTTCTCATTGCAGCTCAAAGAAGGGAGAAACTCCTGCCCCTGAAGATATCTGTGGCACCCAGAATGATGAAAAAAAAAAGTGAAATTCAAGATATTGAAGTTGAAACTACAAAGAGATATAAAAGAATAGGCAGGCATTAAAAAACTCACTGCAGGGGGTTGAAAGCAAGAAAGAGGGGGACAAAAATCTATTACAACAAAATAATAAAGTATTTTTTAAAGTTTAAGGGGAAAATCATCTTGTTTTGTGAAAAGATGGCAAGACATGTTCATTGATCTTTTTAGGAGACAACAAAAAATTGGCCATCAACTGAATAAAAGAAAATGAAGTTCCATTAATACAATCTGCTGAAAGACAACTCAGATAAATTGATCAGTGCAGTACAAATCATTTCTAACCTTTCCCCCTATTTGGAGAGGATGTTTTTTCAAGAGAGTAAACAACATACATCATCAACTTCAAGTGCTTTTTAGATGGCTTTTCCAGCAATAATGGAAATGGAGAATTTCTGGAACTAAGCATGTAATGCTTTTTTTTATTATTATCATTCCGAAGAATATCAATACATTTGCAGAGATTTGGGCATGATTTTTTTTTTGTAGATTTCATGTTGTAGTTACTCCCTTGATTTCTTCTTTACACTGATTTTTCAAAAATATTAATGTGTAAGCTGTTGTGGCTTCTTTATTGAGTCCAGGACCCACCATCAAAGGGACTGTCAACTTGAAAAGATAATCAAATTGTTTATAGATCTCTATACTAAAACTTTTAAAAGAAACTATTTTTCTTCTCAACAGTTTTGCTTCTCAATTTTAAAGAAGAGTAAAAGCAAAGGAAATACTTTTATTTGTTTCTCCTCTCTCTCTCCCACCAAATGAATAACTTAAATATATTGTCCAATTTAGAAATAACCTATGCAAGATATACATTGTAGAGTTTCTAAGATAACTTTCTAATACAATATAGTAGAATTGTTTGTTTTATTTTAACACATAGCATTGATTATATATAATTTATTGTAAACTAGAAAATTTCAGTAGTTCAGTAAATAAATGAAAATGTATTTGGTACAAGCATCCTACATGAGTGACACGAAAAGCAGTTTCAGAGAATGTGGGCTAGTATTAACACTGTATTTACAAAATGCTAACTCATTTTTTAAATGTGTATTTATTGACATGTTTTCAGGTAAGCAGGAATTTAAAGTAGTTCTTATCATATTTCAATACTGAAATAATAATGTTGATGTTATTTCTGGGTGTTTGGCTTCATATAGATTGTAAAACGTGTGGAACACAACTTTTAAGTACCTTGTTTTCTAATGTCTTGGGTTATTTACAAAGGGCCTAAAAGATACATATTAAATATATAAAAATTTTCTTCCAAGATAGGGAACCTGAAACCACAGAGAATTATCAAAATAAATAAACATTTCTGAACATAGACACATAAGGAAGGACAAAGAATAGGGACACATGTCAGCGGCTGATACAGAGGGAAATACTGCTCTTTAGGCTGTAATAAAATCACACTCAGGGTACTCGGTAGTATCCTAAGGAAAGGGGAGCAGGCACACTTCACAGACACTTCAGTGAATTCAGCATTTTGATCTCTTAAGCAAGAATTCCTCTAGAAATTGACCAGTTCCCTTCCTGGAGAAGATTCACCTTTAGGGTTAGGGAGACAGTTACTTGAAAATACAATGGAATATTACTCAGCCATAAAAAGAAATGAAATTGAGTTATTTGTAGTGAGGTGGATGGACCTAGAGTCTGTCACACAGAGTGAAGTAAGTCGGAAAGAGAAAAACAAATACCGTATGCTAACACATATACATGGAATCTAAGAGAAAGAAAAAAAAAGGTCATGAAGAACCTAGGGGTAAGACGGGAATAAAGACACAGACCTACTAGAACATGGACTTTAGGATATGGGGAGGGGGAAGGGTAAGCTGGGACAAAGTGAGAGAGAGGCATGGACATATATACACTACCAAATGTAAAATAGATAGCTCGTGGGAAGCAGCCGTATAGAACAGGGAGATCAGCTAGGTGGTTTATGATGACCTAGAGGGGTGGGATAGGGAGGGTGGGAGGGAGGGAGACGCAAGAGGGAAGAGATATGGGAACATATGTATATGTATGGCTGATTCACTTTGTTGTGGGGCAGAAACTGACACACCATTGTAAAGCAATTATACTCCAATAAAGATGTTAAAAAAAAAAAAGAAAATCAGTCAAAGAACAGGGGTGGATTATTTGTTCTGTTAGTAATCTTCTAAAGTGCATTTTAGCAACTTGCTAAATGCTTCCTCCACAGTTTTGTTTTTTTTTTTTGGCTGAGGCAGTGACAGAAAAAATTGAGAAGAGACACAAAGATGTAAAGATTCATAGATGAATCAGAGAAACACATGATTTACAAAAACTGCTTGGAATTACAAGAAATATATTTTATGGAACTGTGAAGTGTCAGCCTCTTCATAGAAAGTCATTTTCTCAGCCCAGTAGGTCTTTTGAAGAAGATTGTTGTTGAAGATCAAGCTTGGGCAATGTTTCAGTTCATGACATTGTTTTAATGGTGTTGCAGGAGACCCTTAGGATTTGTATTCTAGTTGTACCAGCATATTGAAGCTCTGGCGGAAATACTGTCTTGTCTTTCCTTTGTGGAGGTGCTTTCTACCCAGGAAAAGCTTGAAAATTCTTCTATCCTACCTGTTTCAGGAAGGTGGAAATAACAGATCGTTTTAATTTGGTCTTTACTATTGAGAGTATTAGGCTAAACACATTTGAGACTTTTAGAAAGTGAATCAGAACGAAACAGTATGATAGACTAAATATTAAATTTAAGGAATTTCCTGATTTTTTTTTCTCTGTAGACTATGGACTAAAGTTCTCTCCTGGCTAGCATCTGGATCCTGGTTAGCAGGCCACAATTCATGCTCTATCTGTCAGAGCCTTTCTGCCCTTCTCTGTCTACCTTCAGGTTTTACATTACTACAGCATCCTAAAGGTATTTCTGTATGGACAAAACTTAACATATTGTAACATATGTTTTTTTGTTTTTGTTTTTTGCGGTACACGGGCCTCTCACTGTTGTGGCCTCTCCCATTGCGGAGCACAGGCTCCGGACGCGCAGGCTCAGCGGCCATGGCTCATGGGCCTAGCTGCTCCGCGGCATGTGGGATCTTCCCGGACCGGGGCATGAACCCGTGTCCCCTGCATTAGCAGGCGGACTCTCAACCACTGAGCCACCAGGGAAGCCCTGTAACATATATTTATCTGGTTACCTGAGAAACACACAAACTCCTGATATTGTTTTTAAATTTTGTTATAAAATCTAATAAAACATTTCCATTGAAAAAAGATGTGTAAGAATTTCTATACTTTATTCCATTTCATTTATTTATTTATTTATTTATCTATTTATTTATTGTTCAGAGGGAGTAACTTACCAAATTTATGTATCTATCACATCTCAGGTAAATTTGTAGTACATGTGAGAAATAAATGAAAATAACATGACTCTGGAATATTCAGATTCAATGACTGTGTGTTTTATAAAGCTTAGGAGGATTTACATAGATAGGAACCTAAGCGCAGAAGGTTCTGCAGGGAAAATGAAGAATTATTACTTATCAAAAAGGCCTCCACTGTCCAAGGCACTCTGCCAGGCACTGAACATTTACTGTTGCATTTAGCCCCTACACCGTTCCTGTGAATTAGGCTTGATCCCTATTTTAAAGAAAAACCAATTCAGTCTCACTGAAGTTAAATAATTTTGGACCAGATGTATCTGACTCACTGTCAGAACTAAGAACTATAATACCATGTCTTCAACTGTGTTCAGAATATATACATAATATATAATATATGTGTGTGTATGTACTTGTGTACATAGGTAAATGAATATACATTTATACACACATATGTAATCTAATAAAACACGTTTTGTGGGTCTTTTTGTAGAATTTATTATTTTAGTTTTTTTGGTTTCTGTATTTCTCTGGCATAAAAGCAGTAACGAAATGGATTTGACCTCATAGTAAGGAGAACACTACTCATTTTATGAAATTTCTCATTTCTCTACCAGAACCTTTTCTTTGGAACTTTCTTAACCCAAAAATCAATACTAGATCCATTTCCAAGAGATATTTTCTAATTTTGTGTCTCACTGATCTTAGGTTTTCATGTGATTCATTGAAAATATAGCTTGTCAAATCAAAGAAAAAAGAATAGTTAACCTCTTGATTCTTTGTTCATAGGCGATAGACTAGACAGAATCACAGATTAAAATCAGAATTCAATCCATTCATCAAATATTTATTGAGTGTCTATTATGTACCAGGCTCTCCTCTAGGTCTGAGGACTAGACAAAATAGAAATTATCCATGCCCTCAAAGAGAAAACATTCTAGTGAAGAAGAGAGAAAATAAATAAGCAAATAAGTATATAAACACGTATATAATATAATTTTAGGTAGTAGTAAGTGCTTTGAAGGGAAGGAAAGAAGGTCAAAGAGACAATAAGTGAGCGGAAGTGGGAGTTATTTCCGGTAGAGCATGGAGGACAGACAGGCATGTCTAAGCAAAGACCTCGATGACGTCAGAGAACCATGAGAGGGTCTTTACAAGGACCACTCCAGGGGTGGGAAAAAACATACCCAAGGAAAGAATAAGCTTGGTGAGTGCTAGCAACTGGGAGAAGGCCAGTGTGGCTGAACATACAGAACCTTTTTAGAAAAGAAGGGAATCCACAGCGGAAGCAGGGTCAGGTCGTACATGGCTTTAGAGTAGGAGTTTCACTTTTATTTGCAGTGGGATGAAAAGCCATTGGATGTTTGGAAGCAGAGGAGTAGCGAGACCTGATCTGATCCTTTTTTTAAAAAGTTCTCTCTGGGCTTCCCTGGTGGTGCAGTGGTTGAGGGTCCACCTGCCTATGCAGGGGACACAGGTTCGTTCCCCCGTCTGGGAAGATCCCACATGCCGTGGAGCAGCTGGGCCCGTGAGCCATGGCCGCTGAGCCTGAGCGTCCGGAGCCCGTGCTCCGCAGCGGGAGAGGCCCACGTACCACAAAAAAAAAAAAAAAAGTTCTCTCTGCCACAGTATACCGATCACTCCGATGGAGAGTTCTCCTGTATGAGTATAGAATGAATTCTCGGTCACTCTATTTCCACTTGGGCATTAAATCTGAAACTTTTACAAACACTAAGACTTCTAAACAGGTACAAGCTGTGTTTTAACACATTGTTCTGTCAAATATGTGTGGAATGGAATATAATGTATTTTTCAAATTCTTAACCCAAATTAGATCCTAACCCAAAGGATATACAGACTGATCTGGGTACTAAATTTCCAAAATCATATGCAAATTTTCCAGATATATTAGAATAGCTATACTCGACCTCAGCATGAGTTTCTCATTTCCTCATTTAACATAATGAAACAACAGGTGTGTGTTTGTGTGTGTATATTTGAATGTGTTATAATATTTTTGTAAATGTTATATATATAATATATATATTATATGTATATAACATTTACCGATGACTTTCATGAGGACCTTGATATTTCTTTCCTAATAAGCACGCTTTGTACAAATCGCCAATTCTTAGTTTCATTTTCAGAGTACTCACTGCAATTGTATGGAAATACAATTAATTTTTGTTTATTAATCATTTGTATTGCAACCTTGCTGACCTTATTAGTTCTAATAGTGTTGATTTTTTAATAGTTTTACTTCTTTCTTTCCAATTTGCATGACTTTTATTATTTTTTTCTTACCTTATGCCCTGGCTAGAACCTCCAGCACAGTATTGAACGGAAAAGGTGAGAGTGGATATCCTTTTTTTGTTTCTGATCTCAAAGGAAATGTGTTTGGTCTTTCACCATTAATTATCAATTTACTTAGGTTGGTCATAGATGTCCTTTATCAGTGTGAGGAAGTTCCATTCTATTCCCATTTGTTGTGCATTTTTATCATAAAAGGCTGTTGGATCTTGCCAAATGCTTTTTCTGCATCTATTAAATGATCATATAGCTTTTGTCCTTTATTCTGTTAATGTGGTATACTACATTGTTTGAATTATAATTGTTTGTATATGTTTCCAGATTCAGTTTGCTACTGCTTTGTTGAACATTTTGCATCTATATTTGTAAGAAATATTGTCTATAAATTATTTTCTTGTGATATCATTGTTTTGCTTTTGTATCAGAGTAATAAGGGCCTCATAGAATTAGTTGGGAAGTGTTCCTTCTTCTATTTTTAGAGAAAGTTTATGAAGTACTGGTTTTAATACTTATTTAAACATTTGGTGGAATTCACCAGTGAAGTCATTTGGGCCTGAGCTTTGTGGGGGTGGGGGTGGGGGTGGGGAGGTGGGGTGGGGGGTGTTGGAGGAATTTTTTTATTACTAATTCAATATTTTTACATTATAAATTTATTTATACTCTCTATTTTTGAGTCAGTTTAAGTGATTAGTATTTCTCTAGGAATTTGCCCATTTTTGTCTAGGTCATCTAATTTGTTGTCATGCAATAACACATAACATTCTCTTTTATTCATTTTTATTTCTTCAAGATTGGTAGTAAGGTCCCCTCTATCACTCACAGTTTTAGTAATTTAAGTCTTTGTTTTTCTTTTGGCCAGTATAGCTAAAGTTTTATCAGTTATGTTGATTTTCTGAAAGAGTTAAGATTTGGTTACACTGACTTTCTTGATTGTTTTTTCTATTCTCTGCTTTATTTATTCTTTTATCATTATTTTCTTTCTTCATATTTGCTATGTGCTTAGTTTTGTTCTTATTTTTCTATTTTCTTTAGGTAGAAGACTAGGTTATTCATTTGAGATCTTTCCTCTTTTTTTATTATAGGCATTTATAACTGTAAATTTTCTTCCTAACACTGTTTTAGCTGCATCACATACCTTTTGGTATGTGTTGTTTTCAGTTGCATTCTATCAAACATTTGCTAAATTTTTTTATGATATTTTTTCTCAAAATCATTAATTAGCTGTGAATTCTCTAATTTCCATATATTTGTTTATTTCCCAAATATCTTTCTGTTGTTGATTTCTACTTTTATTCTATTGTGGACTGAAGACATACTTCTGGTGTTAATTTCAGTTTTTTAATAAAAGTTATTGAGGCTTCTTTTATGGCCAAACATTTGGCATATCCTGGAAAATGTCCAATGTGCATTTGAGAAGAATGTATATATCACTCTTGCTCTGTGGAGGTTACAGAGTTTCTGTGAGATCTGGTTGGTTTATATTGTTGTTCAAACATTCTGTTTCCTTGCTGAGATTCTGATTTCGTTGCTCTACCCATTTGGAAAATGAGATACTGAAGTCTCCAAACATTGTAATTGAGTGGTCTATATATATATATATTTTTTTTTGCGGTACGCGGGCCTCTCACTGCCGTGGCCTCTCCCGTTGCGGAGCACAGGCTCCGGACGCACAGGCTCAGCGGCCATGGCTCACGGGCCCAGCCGCTCCGCGGCACGTGGGATCCTCCCGGACCGGGGAACGAACCCGCGTCCCCTACATCGGCAGGCAGACTCCCAACCACTGCGCCACCAGGGAAGCCCGAGTGGTCTATATTTTTCTTCAGTTCTGTCAGTATTGCTCCAAGTATGTGAGGGCTCTGTTTTTAGGTGCACACATGTTTATACTTGTTATATCTTTCTGATGGATGTATTCTTTTATTATTATAAAAGTCCTTCTCTATCTCTAGAAACATTTTTGGCTTTTTTGTTTTCTGGTATTCAGCTCTTTTGTGGTCATAGTTTGCAGATTGTTTCAGATTGTTTGCATCTTTGAATCTAAAGTGTGTCTCCTATAGTTCAAATATGACAATATTTGCCTTTTGATTAGAGTGTTAATCTATTCACCTTTAATGTTTTAGCATGGTTGTATGTATTCTACCATTTTGTGTTTTGTTTTCTATTTAACTCATGTGTTTTTCCCTCTATTCCTCTTTTTTGCCTTCTCTTATAATCGACTATTTTCTAATGTAATATTTTAAATATCTTAATGAGTTTTAATTATATTGTGTGTTATTTGCTTAGTGGTTGCTCTAGGAACTACAATTTCTTTCTTTAATGTTTTATACTTTTCAGAGTATAGGTTTTTCACCTCCTTGGTTAAGTTTATTCCTACGTATTTTATTCTTCTTATGCAATTTTAAATGAATTTTTTTCTTTCAATTTCTGATACTTTGTTACTAGTGGATAGAAATGCAACAAAGATTAAAAGGAAAAAAAAAGGTAGACACAACTATGACTGCAATTAACAGTGAAGAGATAAACATAAAGATGTAAAATATGACTTCAAAAACACAAAATGTGAGGGAGGAAAATAAAAAATGTAGATCTTTTAGAATGTGTTAGAACTTAAATAACTACCATTTTAAAACAAGTCGATAGAGTTATAGGTAAACATATATAAATCCCATTGTAACCATAAATCAAAAACTTACAATAGATACACAAAAAGTAGAAAGAAAGGAACACAACCATACTGCTAAAGAAAATCATCAAACCACAAGGGAAGAAACAAAAAGAAGAAATGAACAGAGAACTATAAAAACAACCATGAAACAAGTAATAAAATAGCAATAAGTACATACCTATCAATAACTACTTTAAATGTCAATGGACTAAATGTTCCAGTCAAAAGACATAGGGTGGCTGATTGGATAAAAAAACAAGACCTGTCTATATGCTGCTTACAGGAGACTCACTTCAGAGCTAAAGATACGCACAGACTGAAAGTAAGGGGATGGAAAAAGATATTTCATGAAAATGGAAATGATAAGAAAGCAGAGGTAAATATTCATGTCAGGCAAAATGGACTTTAAGCAATGTCTATAACAAAAGACAAAAAATGGCATTATATAATGACAAAGGGATCAATACAAGAAGAGGGTATTATACTCTTTATTATATATGCACCCAATCCAGGAGCACCTAAATATATAAAGCAAGTATCAACAGAGATAAATTAAAAAAATGACAATGACTCAATATAATAATAGGGGACTTATTTTACCCTTTCTGGTTCTCTTTATTCCTACCTTTTTACTTGAGTTACTGTCTAGTACCATTTCTTTACTTCAGTGCAGCTTTATTCACACCCACTTTTTTTTCCTTTATTGTCAAATATATTACATTTCTACATGTTATTGTCTCAACAATATAATTGTTTACATATTGTTTTACTAATTTCTTTTTAAATGAGTTAAGAGAAGAAAGGAGAAAATAGGCAATTATCCTGTCTTTTATAATACTTTTGAGTGCTCTTTGTTTTCTTCCTGTGGATTTGAATTTCTGACTGCTGAAACTTGCTTTCAGTCTGAAGAATTTCCTTCAGTATTTCTTGTAAAGCAGGGGTTCTAGAAACAAATTTCTTGGGTTTTGTTTAGCTTAGAGGTATTTATTTCACCTTTTCTTTAGAGGTAATTTTGTTGGATATATGACACTGGTCAACAATTATTTTCACTTTCAGCTCTTTGAATATATCACTGCACTGTTTCTGACCTCCACTGTTTCTGATAGAAAGTTAGTCATTAATCTTTGTATAATTTCCTTGTATATGTGTCATTTGTCTTACTGTTTTCAAAATTTTATTTTTATTAATATTTTTGGCTTTTAACATTTTGACTATGATGTGTCTCAGTGTTAATATATATTCTTGCTTTTATCTTACTTAGAGTTCATTGATCTTTTGTGATGTTTAAAGCTTTCATCTAATTTTGGCAGTTTTCATTCATATTTCTTTGAATATTTCCCCTGCCTCTTTCAGTCCTTTACTTCTCCTATTCCCATTATGTGAATTTTAGTGCATTTATTGATATCCCACATTTTTCTGAGGCTCTGCTTTTGTTTTTGGTTTTCTTTTCATCCCTTTTTCTCTATTCTTCAGACTGTAAGATCTCTATTGAACTAATATTCAGTTTTTCTCATTCTTTATTTCTGCTTTGTAGGGCCCTGCTAGTAAATTTTTGATTTGGTTATTGCACTTTTTTGTTTGTTTGTTTGTTTGTTTTTTGCGGTACGCGGGCCTCTCACTGTTGTGGCCTCTCCCGTTGCGGAGCACAGGCTCCGGATGCGCGGGCTCAGCGGCCATGGCTCACGGGCCCAGCCGCTCCGCGGCACATGGGATCCTCCCAGACTGGGGCACAAACCCGTGTCCCCTGCATCGGCAGGCGGACTCTCAACCACTGCGCCACCAGGGAAGCCCTGGTTATTGCACTTTTAATGTCAGAATTTCCATTTGATTATTATTTCCAATCATTTCTATATCTTATATTGATATACATTATTTAATAAGATATTATCATTATACTTTCCTTTAATTATTGAAACATATTTCACTATAGTATTTGAACAGATTTATAATTATTGCTTTGAAATGTTTGTCTGCTAAGTTCAACAATTGGGCCTCTTCCAAAACTGTTTCCATTGTGTGCTTTTTTGGTCCTTGATTCACACTTTCCTTTTTTCTTTGTAGGTCTCAATTTGTTGTTGTTGTTTGAAAACTGAAATTTTACTTTGTGTGTTTTAGCAACTCCATATAATGTTTCCCCTCACCCACACATGACAGAGGTTATTATTACTTTTTGCCTGGTTGTTTGCTTACTTGTTTAATGACCTTGCTGAACTAATTTTGCCAAATCTATTTCCCCTACAATTTGAAACTTTGATATCCCTGCTCAGATTATAACCCTTGTTTTTATTTTGTTGCCTGGCTAGTTAGGCATTGGCCCTGTATCAGCATAAACAACTTATTCATCAAAGGCTATATTTAAACCCACTTAGCCAGATCAATTTTAACTTTTACCATTGGATGTACATGTGGTTTGAAGGTGGCTACCACAGTTTAGGGAGTTTATTTATTTGTTTGTCTGTTTGTTTATCTATCTATTTATTTAACATATGTTCAGCTAGTGACTAGTCACTTAGAAATATCATCTTTGATTTCTCCTGAAAGGGCACAACGTTGAACATGCACACAGTTTTCCAGATTACCAGGGATGACTGTGATATAATTTTTATGTTTGGATTCCTGGGAGCTACACTTAGGTAAGAATAGGTTATTATAGAGTCATTGTTGGGTCAAAAGTTGTATTTCAGACTGTTGTTCCAGTGAAGCTCCATGCTGATGATTCTGTAGGAGGTTTGGGCAATGCTTTCAAAGAATAGTTCATCTTCTTGGTCACACTGGTCCAAAGTAGAGCACTTGCAGTAACCCTTCTCCAATATTGAGCTTGGGGAGGGAAGAGGGGTTAAGGGAGCAGGTAGAGGCTTCAACAACACAGTCTGTCACTGTTATTACTGAGTTTTAGCAGATTTATTGAACAAATATTTCTCAGTCTGTGTATGCCCTTAGGATACTTTTCATAAACTACAAAAAATTGTTTTCTTATCATTTTCACCAGTTAAATTGCTGTTTTACTGGGGAGAGCGTCCTACAAGCTTCCACTCCACCATTCTGGAAGTCCTAATCACTAATCAACTTTTAGTATAGAATCGGTCTCTGAATTTAGCTTCAGGGGACATCTATGAGCTCCATTTGAAGACATATGCACTGAATCCTTGCACACTTTTTTCCATTGTTAATTTATTGAACATGCTACAAGAAAACTCCAGGAGAACTGTATCAACCATGGCCATTGCTAACTTCTAAGAAGAGCCCAAACGAGTACTTCATTGAGTCAGTCATTAATTTCTTAAACTCCATGTAACAGGAGAAACCAAGCCTTCCACCTAGAGACTGGTACATAAGTACCCTAAGGTGATTTGGTCTGAATTATTGCTGACAAGGGTACTCCTTTTGTCATAGTGACAAAGCTATCAATCAAATTAGTCGTTTGAAGAAGTAATAGTGTTGGGGAAAGGAAGAAAAGACAGATCATTTGAACTTAGTTTCTAATCTGAAAGATACTAAACTACTTTTTTACTGAGTCATTTTCCCACTTCGTGATGCCTGCAGTACCCCTAGTTCTTTATAGTGTAGTCCAGAGTACAAGACAGCACTACTTCTGAAATTACATCCTAATGTATCATTGCAATAAATACCTATTAACAAAGGCAATCTGTGTGTGTCTCTTTCTTAGAACCTTAAAGAGCCAGGCTATATATCTTGCATTTTCTACAGAGAATTATCCCCAAACATCTACATTCGTTTACACAAAATGAAGTTTCCATTCTAACCACAAATGAATTTGTTTTGTTCATATTGTATAGCTAACTTATGTTTCCCTGACTCTCGCTTTTGTGGGGTTTTCTGTTTAATAGGAAATCCAATTTTTATATAAATATAAACATAGTATAATTACCACAAACTAGTGAGCATAACAATGAACTGGTGAAGTTTCTGGAGTAAAAGGAACCCATGATTTATGAGTGTCTCTCAGGTATGATTGATACAGACTGTTTTAACCATTTCCACCTAACATAATGTTAATGTTTTCACTTTCTAATCATCCAATTTGATGCATGTCAATGAAAAAAAGTTGCTTTGGGGGCTTCCCTGGTGCCGCAGTGGTTGAGAGTCCGCCTGCCGATGCGAGGGATGCGGGTTCGTGCCCCGGTCCGGGAAGATCCCACATGCCGCGGAGCAGCTAGGCCCGTGAGCCATGGCCGCTGAACCTGTGCATCCGGAGCCTGTGCTCCGCAGCGGGAGAGGCCACAGCAGTGAGAGACCCGTATACCGCAAAAAAAAAAAAAGAAAAGTTGCTTTGGGAGGGAATGTATCACAAATTAATTTCCCTTCTTTTTCAAACTTATTAAAGACAAGAAGCTACAAACGTCATTATTTAAAATACTTGCCTTTAAAATATTCCCAGCAGATGTTTATATAGAGGAAATGCTGGATCTCTCTTGGCAAGACAGAGAAGTGACATTTCTTGAGGGTTCTAGTTGAAAAATTTGTCTTTGGCATCATGTCTTTAAACACCTGCAAAAACAAAATAATCTTTATTATCCTGCTAACTTGGAGAAAAGCAAAGTACACAGTCCCCTAACCTTTGAAACACTTTGATGGAGTGACAAATAAAAAATTTCCAACATTATTTTTCCTTCAGTAGAATTTCTCTGTGACTTCTGAATGCCAGTCAGAGAACTCTCTTCTTTAAACATTAATAACTTACTTGATTAATGAGAAAAAAGCTAGCAAACACAAACCTAAAGTTTGTTTCCTCTCTAAGTTCTGATTTTCTACTTTTTTCCCTCTATGCATACTATAATTTTGAGTCCAACACCCATTGGAAGATTAAAATACAGTGAAAAAAATTCTACTACACTAGTTGAGGGAAACATGTGCCATATTTTCTAATACTCAGGGTGTAATTTTGTTTTCATTTGAATTTTTTCTTCATTCCTTGTAACTTCAAAGACTTTGTTTTTCTTTTTTTAAAGCAATATCAATAAATAGTAAATCCAGCTTCTGAGAACTCAGCTGAGTTAATTGAGTGCTAACTAAACAAGAACTAGGCACAGTGGTCAAAGCTCAAAATGATTTGTTGCTTCTTATAAAATAATCTTTTAACCAATAATCCCATCTATCAAGAAATTCTTTTCTATTTGTTTTTATTATTTTTCCCTTTCTGGTGTTATATTCAAAGTTTGTCAAGGTTTCACTCTACACTGTCCCCTTTCTCCTATATTTTTCCCTCCATGACTTCCTCTAGGAAGAGTTTTCTGGACTGACATCCACTAGTGGAATAATTCCCAACTCTGCAGTTTGACCCAAGGACTTCAAGGTGCTTCTTAGGTAAGGTAAGGTGAGATCCAAGGTTTCTTTATGAAAACTTGAATTTTCCTACACTTTTAAAGTCTTCCTATAGTCATAAAGTCTGAATCAATTGCGAGGAACTATAAGCAGAGTAAACTTTACTAGAACTCATAAATAGATAGTATAAGGTTTAGTATGTGAATCCCTTTACTAACTATCCTATTTAATTCTATGTTTGGCATCAAAAGACAGAAGATAAATGCTTCATTTGTTTAATTGAAGTGTGTGTCAAAGTAAAATTTCTAAATTTTTGATTCATTATCTCAATGGGCAATATTAATAGTAAAACAATTTTTTCAGTGCTTTCATTTAGAAATCTGTATCTGTCTGTCTGTGTCCGCATCTGTGTTTAACTTATAAAGCTAATGGAAAAGACACTACATTAAATTTAGAAAATAGAGAAAAGATAAAGAATAAATTTTTCTTCTCTCATCAACCAGAGGTAACTTCTGTTAATAGGTTAACATGCCTCCATCTAACGTTTCAAAGCATATATAAATAAAACAGTATCATGATCTCAATTTTGCATTATATACATATGAAAAATCAAGATCATGATGGCTCTTTATTTAAAACTATATTAGGATAATTTTTTTGTATCAGAAAAATATTCCTTAAAAAGATCTGTCTTTCTTTGTTACATGAAACTAATCATACTTTTCTACGTGTAAATTGCTAACAATATTTTGCTCTTATAAGATTGACACCATAATAAACATTCTATGTACAAAGTTTGTAAACATACTGCTTATCTCTAGAAGGTAGATTTATAGAAATGAAATTAATAAATGAAAATGCATATATATTCTTGACTCTTGACAATAGTTTGACAAATTGCTTTCAAGATATTTCTGATATTTACACTTTCACCTATAGAGAATGACACAATTCATCAGAACCAAATCTGGCCAAATTTAATTGAATAGTTTTATTAATTGTTAGGACAAAAAACAAACCCCAATATTGCACTATTCTTTTTTGTTTTAAAGATTTTATTTATTATTTATTTATTTTATTTATTTATTTTTGGTTGCTTTGGGTCTTAGTTGAAGCATATGGGATCTTCGTTGAGGCATATGCTATCTTTCATTGCAGCACGCAGGCTTCGCTCTAGTTGTGGCATGCGGGTTTTCTCTTCTCTAGTTGTGGCACGCAGGCTCCAGGGCATGTGAGCCCTGTATTTGTGGCACTCAGGCTCTCTAGTTAAGGTGCGCAAGCTCAGTAGTTGTGGCGCATGGGCTTAGTTGCCCCGTGGCATGTGGGATCTTAGTTCCCTGACCGGGGATCCAACCCACATCCATCCACTGCATTGTAAGGCAGATTCTTTAGCTCTGGACCACCAGGGAAGTCCTCTTAAATTTTCTCTTTATTGTTAGGGTGAAAGTATCTTCATTCAATGTTTGCGTATTGAAGAGTTATGGCCTTGCCTATGTAAATTTTTGTTAAAATTTTTTGTATATTTAAATGGAATGGTGAATGTCTTACTCATTGGTTTATAAGTCTTTAAGCATAAATGGTAATAATTCTTTGTCTTTTTTTTTAATACAAGAAAACTTAAATTTGTTTGCTTTAATTTCTTAAAACTACTAAGACAAAGCACTAGCTTGTATTTTTATTTACAGCATACTCCATGCTGCTAGGTAATCTATCCCAAATCCAAAAAATGAAGCTGTCCAAAACCAAAGGTTCTGCAAAATCATGATTTAACAGTGTGCTCAGCTTGTTTTCAAGCTAAAATGAAGCCTGAAAGGATAAAAGCATTGTAACTCCCAGAATAAGGGAACTCTGCAAGCCCAATAATATCCAAGAGCATTTATGAAAAGAGGAAAAAATAAAAAGACTTGCATACATACACAATAGTGATTTCTTCAGCCCAATACAAATGGCAGCAAATTGCTACTTAAAGATGAAACAGATAAGCCAATTTTTTTTTGAAGGATGTAGATCTAGAGCCAATCATATCTTGCCAGTATCATTTTCAAGCCCTCACTTGTCTATTTCCACTGCTGCCCATAAGTATCCTGATAAAATTCCTGGTTGTCATTATTGTAACCATAGTTACCAGAATAGTCACCACTTTGCTGAAGCGGCTGTTGAGCGATGGGTTGGGAACCCCAGTTCTGTTGGTTGTTGGTCTGACAGCACTTGGAATCAGGTTGGTTGTACCCATCTGCCTTTCTCTTGCCTTCTACATTGCCCCCACGGTTGCCCCGAGATCCACGGGAACCACGGCATCTCTGCTGTTGTGCAGGACCCCCTCTGCCACCCCTAGAGCCTCTTGGTGGTCCCAAAGGTGGTCCCCTTTGTGAATAGCCAGCTCTACCTCTTGGAGGTGGTGCTCTCCGCCCCCTTGGTGGTGGTGGAGCACCTCGTCCTCCCCTTCCTTCTCCTCTTCCTCTTACTGCACAGCCATCATCATAGCCGTCGTAGGGATCTTCATAGCCTCCACGATAGTCGTGATAATCATAACCATAGTAATCATCATAGTAATCTTCATAGCCATAGTAATCTGGAGGGTAGCCATATCCACCTGTCCCCCCACCATGACCCCGACCTCTAATTGGAGGTGGCATACAAGGAGGAGGGTGATAGTAATAAGCTTCATAACGCAGTGCTTCTGGAGGCTTGTCTAGCAGCTTGGCACTCTTTCCTTTTCTTGTCCGGTGGCTTGGCTAAGACTCAATTTCTTCCCCTTCTATTTCTTTGCCATTCATTTCATCCATGGCCTTAACAGCTGCTCCTCTGTCTTCGAAATGAACAAATGCATAATCTTTCAACTTCTTCACTCTTTCAAGTTTTCCGAATTCAGAAAACGACTTTTCCAATATTTCTTCTGTCACTGTAGTAGCCAAGTTTCTCACAAATAAAACTTTCACCTTAGCCATGACTTCTGGATCTGGTTCTTCCACAGGGTCAGCCCATTAAACTGTAACTACATTTCCCCATACTTTTACTTTTCCACTCATCAGCCGGCGTCTGGCTTGTGCTGCTGGCTTGTGATCCTCATGCTCAAGGAAGCAGAACCCCCGATTCTTTTTGTCATCGGGTTGATGATAGAGAATAACATCCACCAAACGCTCTGTAACTTTACTGAATTCTTCCAGAATGTTTTCTTTAGTCCTATTCTTCGGAATTGATCCAACAAAAAGCCTGTTGTTTGCCACAGAAATGCATGCTCCAAGGTGTTTACCAGGGCGAATTTCATAGCTGTCACACAGTTTAACAGCTTCCTGTGCAGCTTCCTTTCCACAGAAGGTGATAAATGCATACCCTCTGTTCTGACCAGACAGTGGATCCATCATCGTAAGATGTAGATCCCAAATGGGACCAGCCTTTTCAAAAAGGGGCACCAACTCATCCTCATATAAATCTCTTGGTATTTTACCTACAAAGACTTCTGTTCCAATTCCAGGTTGCGTGCCAGAGTACACACTGTCTGGTGGAGGACCACGGTACTTTCTCTGTCCTGTGGTTACATCCAGGGTATAACCAGTCCTCTCAAGCAAGGCCTTGATCTTTGCTTCATTGGGTCCCTTTGTAGACTCTTGCACCTTGCTCCCCTGTTTCTCCCTTTGCCTGTAGGTCTTCATAACTCCACATAAAAATGAACTTTTGTTCTGAACATGTGATAAGTCACTTTCCTTGAACTGCTGTAGTACAGACAGAGCTCCTTCTTCATTAAATTTCCTGAGAGCATCAATGGCACTTTCATCAAGATCGACATAAGCTACCAATCCTGTCTGAAATATTTCATCAAGTCTTTCTGCCACCTTCTGTGGGAGGCCTGCATCTGTCAGTGTCTTGTAAGTGTTCTTTGTGAGTTACACTGGAAGTATCCATTGGTTCTTCCTTTTCTTTTAACTGTACCGCATTACCATTCACCTGATTAGCCATTTTATTATGCTGCGGGGCAGAGCTGGGGCCGGTGGCTGGGCCTGTGAGAATCAGTGCGAGGCACTTTGAAAACGACTAGAAATGGCACGCGCGCCACCCCCTTCCCCCCTCATGGACAGAGACTCGATCTCCTCTTTGTCTTTTTAATTTGTTGTAAATACATTTCCAATTTTCTTTTTTTTTCTTCTTGCGGTACGCGGGCCTCTCACTGCTGTGGCCTCTCCCACTGCGGAGCACAGGCTCCGGACGCGCAGGCTCAGCGGCCACGGCTCATGGGCCCAGCTGCTCTGCGGCATGTGGGATCTTCCCGGACTGGGGCACGAACCCGTGTCCCCTGCATCGGCAGGCGGACTCTCAACCACTGCGCCACCAGGGAAGCCCTCCAATTTTTTTTTTATTTTTAGCTTTTCCTTAGGGTTACATGAAGTATAAACATCTTATATATTGATATCTATCTGTACTTTTCCCATTACTTTTATGCCTTAGCAATTCCTTCTCCATCCTGGGATTAAGTAACATAATTGCATAATTGTCCTGAGTTTAATGGAAAAATTATTTTATGCATGACTGTAATACAAATATTTAACTTACTTTTTAAAAAAAGTAGTTGATTTTCACATGATGATTTATTGAACCATTGATCACTTTCCATGTCTTTGAAATGCTTTCATTATCGTATTGTTGGTTGACACACAAACACACTGAAAAACATTTACTTTAGAATCATAAATGTTTTTTCTTTAATAATTCCATAAGTATATCCCCAAGTAACTTCCTTTTTTAATTATTGTAGCTTTATGTTTTAATATAATTATAAAGTAAGTACGCCTTGACTAATGCATATTTTCAAGTATGTCTTACTATTCTCATCTATTTATTCTTCTAGATTAATCTTAGAATAATTTTACAAGTTTTAGAGCATTTCATTGGAATTTGTACTAACCATATAAACTAATTTGAAGGAATTGCTATCTCTTCCAGTCATTATACACCTTCCAGGAACAAAGGGACACAGGAATATTAATATATGCATATGTATTTATATATTTTATACAAAATTTATTGAGTGCTTCTTTTACCTTCCTCTGTAAGTTTCTGTGGTTTAATCATAAGTTTACATATATTTCTACTTATGCTGGTTCTAAGAATTTAATGTGTTTTGGACTGCTGTGGAATCATATTCTTTTCTTTATTAATAGGTTTAATAGGTTCTGGATTCTTATTGATAACTTATAGGAAAGCTATTGATTTTTCTGTATTTATCAGCTATTCTGTCATTTTGTAAAATGCCATTAGTTCTCAATATGTCAGTGATTTCCATGGAATTACTAGGTATATTATCACATTATTTTCAAATGACAGAGTTTTTTTTGTCTCATTCTACCTGATAAATATTATCTCCATTTAATGGATTAATACATTGACTAGAAGTTACAAAAATATTGAACAATTAACAAATGGTAGGTATTGTAGTCACGTTTCTGTCTCTAATAGGAATTGTTAAAATTTTTTCTCCATTTATTATTTAACTATAACTGGAATTTTTATCATTTTTTTGTTAAGAGAGCAATATTTTTCTTAGTTTACTGGGTCCTGAATACTGATTTTGCTTGTTTGTATATTGATTTTTGTTTTTTGTTTAATTACTCAGCCATAAAAAGAAACAAAATTGAATTATTTGTAGTGAGGTGGATGGACCTAGAATCTGTCACACAGAGTGAAGTAAGTCAGAAACAAACAAATCCCATATGCTAACATATATATATATGGAATCTAAAAAAAAAAAAAATGGTTCTGAAGAACCTAGGGGCAGGACAGGAATAAAGACACAGATGTAGAGAATGGATTTGAGGACACAGGGAGGGGGAAGGGTAAGCTGGGATGAAGTAAGAGAGTGACATGGACATATATACACTACCAAATGTAAAATCCATAGCTAGTGGGAAGCAGCCACATAGCACAGGGAGATCAGCTTGGTGCTTTGTGACCACCTAGAGGGGTGGGATAGGGAGGGTGGGAGGGAGATGCAAGAGGGAGGAGATATGGGGATATATGTATATGTAAGGCTGATTCACTTTGTTATAAAGCAGAAACTAACAGACCATTGTAGAGCAATTATACTCTAATAAAGATGTCTAAAAAAGTAAATGTAATAAAAAGAAAACAAAATACAATAGAAAGATGAATAAATATTCAAACAATTAAAATAAATGGATGGGTTTGGCTTCTGAGATACTGGTAGCTTTTGTTTGTTCTTTAGGTGTGTTTGTGTTTCCTAATATGAAACCTCCTATATTTTCCTGCGGTACACACTATTTGGGAGTCAAGGATGATTATTTTAAGATATTATTATTTAATAGATTTAGAGTTTGACAAGTCTGTGGGAACATCTCACCCTGCCACTTGTTAGCTTTGTAACCCTGAATAATTTATTTAACTTTTCTAAGCCTTAGTTCTGTCATTGATAAAGTGGGACTTTTAAAGCTGCAAGGATTACCTGAGATGATGCTTCTTAGCCCAGTGCCTAACGTATAACAATTGCACAATAAATAATGTAATAATGGTAGTGGTAATAGTTGTGGAATTAGTATTTTTCTTAGAACTGTTGTGGCTAAGATACAAGAATGCATGGTTTTTTGTGTGTGTATGTGTGTGTCATCTCCCTCAGGTTTTGATAGCAGGATTGGGCTAGCTTCAGAAAAAGGATTTGCAGCATTTTGAATTTTTCCATATCTAGTATGGAATAACTTATTTTTAAATTTATATTATTGAAGTATAGTTGATTTACAATGCTGTGTTAATTTCTGCTGTACAGCAAAGTGATTCAGTTTACATATATATATATATATATATATATATATATATATACATACACACACATTCTCTTTCATATTCTTTTCCATTATGGTTTATCACAGGATATTTAATACAGTTCCCTGTGCTATACAGTAGGATCTTGTTGTTTATCCATTACATATATATAATAGTTTTCATCTACTAATCCCAATCTCCAAACTCCCAGTCCATCCCTTCCCTACCACACCCCTCCCCAACAATCACAAGTCTGTTCTCTATGTCTATGAGTCAGTTTCTGTTTTGTAGATAATTTATTTGTGTCATATTTTAGATTCCAGATATAAATGATATCATATGGTATTTGTCGTTCTCTTTCTGACTTACTTCATTTAGTATGGTAATCTCTATCTCCTTCCATGTTGCTGCAAATGGCATTATTTCATTCTTTTTTTAATGGCTGAGTAATATTTCATTGTATATATGTACCACATTTTCTTTATCCATTCATCTTTCGATGGACAGTTAGGTTGTTTATGTCTTGGTTATTGTAAATAGTGCTGCAATGAACACTGGGGTGCTTGTATCTTTTTGAATTATAGTTTTTTCCAAATATATGCCCAGGAGTGGGATTGCTGGATCATATGGCAACTCTATTTTTAGTTTTTTTGAGGAACCTCCATACTGTTTTCCATAGTGGCTGCACCAATTTACATTCCCATAGTATGGAATAACTTACATGGTATGGAAATTATAGATTCCATGGAAGCTTGACAGAACTCACTGGTTCTGTCAAGAATCATGGTTCCAGGACTTGATTTAGGTAATATTTATTTTAAAAAAAATTTTTAATGCATATCTTCCATCCATCAATGCTGATCAAATTTTTCTTGTGATGCCATCTCTTTAGTTCTGCCTCTTCTGCCTCGCTTTTCCCTATCTATCTAAGGACACTTCTGATTACATTGGGCCCAGGCAGAAAAACCAGGATAATCTTTTCTTTTTTTTTTCAGGATAATCTTATTTTTAGGTCAGCTGATTAGCAACCATAATTCCATCTGCTACCTTAATTCCCTTTTGCAATGTTATAAAACATATTCACAGGTTCTGGAGAGTAGGGTGTGGACATCTTTGGAGAACTTAGGAGGGCATTATTCTGCCTACTCCACACAGGAAGAGTCAAGTATTCAAAAGGCAGCTGTTGAACCCAGGAAGAACATGAAGAAGGATTACATGTGAAATAAGTCTAAGAATAAGCAGGAGCTTCTGAGATAAAGAAGGCATGGAAGAATATTTCTAACGAAGGGAAAATTATATGCAAAAGAATGAAGCAAAGTGAAGACAGCGAGTATGATTACTTGACTGAGAACTGAATGATTACACAGCTCTGAAATATTGTTTCTCTAGTAGCAAGTTTCTCCAGAATTAAGCCTGTGAACATGTAGATTTTATCCTTGGTACTGCTTAGACTCCTGTGTTGCATTCCATTCCCTTTCTTTCTGCCACATGAGAACTTTTCAATTAGTGTTACAAGAGGACAGGCCCTGGGGTCTCATGTTGTTGAAAATAAGGCCATACAGGAAAAGGCTTGAGATTGCATTTACATACAGACCTTTGGGGGTTTCTGTCACCTTGACCGTGGCTACGGTGTGTATATTCTTGTCACATGTCCACACTATGCAAAGGCAGTGATGACAGAAAATAATAAGTATGAGAGGAAGTCACTGAGGTGGCAATAAAAAGACACACACACACACACACACAAATGTATACAGATATCTAATAAAGCTTATGGCAAAGCAAATATAATCTGCTGCAAGACTTTCAAGTCCATGTGACATCTGTGTGTTTCACTGCCACCTAAATGCATTAGGAAACTCAAACTGCGAACCCTACCGTACACATAATCCTAAACTTGATTTGTAAGATTATAATACCCATCAGCGCTCTTACATTAAGAAATTCTGAAAATGAAGAGCAAACAGACAATGTAAAAACTATGTGAAAATTTAAAGAAACAAGAAATGCTTGTATTGGTTGCATTAGTTACAGTGCCTGATGGAAGCAAAGCTATCTGTGTCATATATATATATATATATATATATATATACCTGAAACAAAAATGAAATGGTACTAGGGAGGTAGGGCTGGGCCCCTGGGAATCAACATTTTGGTTAACTCAGATGTGTCCTGGGGGTTTGCTCTTTGTTTTCTTATGACCATGAATTTTCTATGTTAATTGAGCCTTGAGTTCTATTGTACTTGAATCCAGTTTTCACGATGACTCATCACCATCCTTCACCTACCTAAGTCTGTTCTAACTCCCTATCCATGCCAAAGCCAAAATGTCCACCATGTGGTAAGGGGATTTTAAACAGTTTTTCCAAGTATTTTATATGTGAATCCCCTATGAATAAAATAAAGAGTTTGTTCTTAATTAATCTGTGCTGTTAAACGTTGCCTCTCACACATGACACAGCTCTGAGACTGACTCCACAGATCTATGAATGTATAGAAGATAAAACTAAGACAAATATCTCCATTACCATCATTTCTGCTCCTTGTGTGGGGCTGGCAATAAGCCCGTACATAGCTCCAGCATGTGGGACTCCAGTTCAACTAAGTGTCAAGAGCCCAGATAAAATAAAACTTTCTGGCATTGAATTGACCTTTTACCATATTCCCAGTTATTTTGTAATCAACCATGTTTAACCATCCATTTAGCCACCTGAAGGACTTAAAAATACTTATGTCCATGTTAAAGTCATGTCATTGTAGATTCACCCAAAAAGGAGACGCTTGTCATGTTAAACTTTCTTTTGGAAAATTTCCATGTAAAGACATTGAAAAAATTAATAAACTAACCCAGCTTTCCTTTTCACTTGCTCTAGCCTTCCTTTTTCTCGTTTTCCCTCTTGGCCCCATTGTCAAAGGTCTACTGTGTCCCAGGCACTGTGGTGTGCGCTAAGGATCTACACAAAGACTGATGACATACAGAACGTTATTGTCAGGGTTCTGCGCTTTGAATTTTTATGATGCAGAATCTCGAGACCTAAGAAAGCAAAGAACCAAAAACACTGTGGAGAGGTGAGGAAATCACTTAGGACAGTAACACGTAAAGTTATGATAGTTTGCCAGAGGAGAAATACAGAGAAAAAGGAATTATGTTTGATGGAGAACGTGAAAAAAAAAAAGGAAGAAAATTTTGGAGCAAAGAGGTGCTAGAGTTAAGTCTGGAGTCTAAAGCACATCAATAGTTGAGGAAAGGGGATTTTTAAAAGTGTTTCCAAATACTTCATATGTGGATCCCTTTTGAATGAAATAAGGAGTTTCTTTTTCATTAATTTGTACTTTTAAACTTTGCCTCTTGTACATGACTTTATAGGTCTATAGAAGATATAACTAAAGTAAAAGTATCTGGATGGTCGATGACATATGCTGTCTATTATACTTTAAAAGTCTTTTTGAACAAATATAGCAACAGCAAATAATATCACTTATCATCATGAATTGCTTGAAATATTTGTAGGGTCTAACTTTACTTATTTTTAACAAAATGCTTATAAATTTTGTTTGCCCTGTTGAACCTAATATGGACAAAGGTATTTTTGAGATTTATTCCTCCCAACTTTGTGTGTGTGTGTGTGTGTGTATGTGTGTTTGGGATTATGGTCTCAGAATCAAGAAATAGCTTGAGTATTTAACCAACTCAGAATACAAGATTATATGGATTCAATTCTACTCATGATAGCTTTATGACAAAGTACTTTGCATCAGCCCATGATAGGTATGCATGTGTCAGCTCCCTTCTCAACAGACAGTAGTATTAAGATCCAAGTTTTCTCCCCTTGGCATTATTTTTCCTAAGGCTTACTTGAAAAAAACAAAATAAAATAAAACACAAACAAAAAACATCTGGCTTCACCTCAGCTGTCTATTTCTCTGCTTCTCCCATTTTCTATTACCAATTTTCATTTTCCTTTTTATAGCTAACCAACAGGAATGGATATAAAGAGTGTTATTCTTATGGGTAAAAGTGAGGTATACAAATACAAACCCACACGTGACGGGTGTCCAATATCCCTTGAACACAGGCAATAGGAATTTCCCCTGCCACACCATTTCTGCCTCTTCTGGGCGAAAAGGAACTACTGTTCATTTCAGGGAGTTTATTTCTGTCCTGCGCCATTAAAGATGGAGTCTGCTTGACCTAGATGGGACTCAACACAGTCTCAGAGGGTGGGCGAGATTTCCCGCACTGGGACAGCTCCACACAGAAAACTGACACCTTCCTTCCTGGGAGGAGGGGTAGGGAACACTTTCCTGAGAACAATTGCGCTTTTCAAAGGTGCAAAGGTCTGGCAGGGGGAGAAAATGGGGGCGCAGGGGCGGGTGATATTGAAAACAATGTATTTTTCCTTTCCTGTCAATCACTTTGCCCTGAGGTTTCTCACCCATTGGATCAATGGCATTAATTGTTTCAGGGGGACAGCAAATGCCATCTAGGACAAAGAAGTCATTGGTCAGCTTGAATTTCACACTAACTTTTTTTTTTAAGTCCATGGTCTTAAAAGACTAGCTTTGTCGAGCAAATAAAAGATTTCTAAATTCCAAAAACTTCCTTCTACATATCCCTAGCAGAGCTTGGGGGTTTGATCACAGAGGTTCACTATAAGCCATCAAAACCTAAAGGAAGTCCCCAATAAACAGAAAGAGAGAGGCTCCCAGGCCTGAGGAACTTGGAGTAGTTAAGGGAGCACAAATCTAAGGCTTGGATATTATTTGAGTCCTTTTAGGAACAGGATCCTAAGTTCCAGGCGTTAGGTCCAGAGTCTGCAGAAGCAAGAAAATAGAAATTCCAGATACGACGATGAGGCAACTAAAACCAGAAGTGGCAGGTAACTCACTTCTCCTTTGGAGCTTAGGAGTTTGTCTCTGTTCCTCTAGTCCACGCAAAGGGTAAGGAGACCCTAAACTAGGATTGGGAGAGGAAAATGCCTTTGATCGCTAAATGTAGAGGATGAGGGAGAGACAGGAGTCTAAGGTATTGTATGCCAGGTTGGATACAACAATCACTCAGTGAATACAAGGGGAAAAACCACCTTGGCTTGTGTTGCATGTGAAGAGTCTGAGTGACATCCAGACATAAACACTTAAGCAGTTAGACAGCCATGCCTGAGGCTGAAGGGACAGCTTAGAGCTGAAAACACAGATGACTTTTACAATCTTTGGCAGCCTATATGGTGCTAGTGGGTTACAACCTAGAGTCCCAGATCTAGCATCACCTGGAAAAGTTGTGAAAATACAGATTACTGGACCCAACCTCTAGTGATTCTCTCTCAGCAGAGCAGTGTGATGACCAGGAATCTGCATGGTTAGAAAGCACTGTGAGGAATTATTCTGATGTGTGCCTAGTTTTGAAAAACAATGGATTGGATCACATTGGCGGGTGTGGAGAGTGAGAAAAACAAATGGCTAAGCACTGATCTTGGTGGAACCCAGCACTGGAGAGAGAGAAAGAGCTTCCAGACAGAGGAGCCTGTGAAGGAGACTATAAAAGAACGATCAGACAGGTTGATGGGGAAGCAACAGAGAGAGATGTCAGAGAGTGAGGCTTTTTATTCTCCTTTTGTACCACGAGTCCCCACTACATTATCATTTCCCCAGTATTATCTTCTCAAAGATAAAAATGTTCCTTTTCTATAGACTACTTCTCTATAGACTATTTTTTTACGGTATCCTACTGAGTGGAAAAAAAGAAGCATTTTATTAAAAGCAGTAATTTGTTACTGCTCTAAATGATCTTTTAGAGTTTCTAAAACACAGTGTCTTCTTGATAAAGCTGGTCTAAGAGTGAATTATTAGGCTGCTGGAAGTCCTGGCCAATGAACAAAGACATAAAACGTAATGTGCCTAAGTTGACTACTGCAAAGTGCTGGGGTGTATTTGCTAATTAGCATGCTGCTGTTAGCAATCTTCCATTTCTTTGTTTCTTTTGGTGGTTTCTGTTACAAAGAAAAAATTATGCATTACTTGCAAAAACATTTTTTGAGGCTCAAAACAAAGCACATACCTTTGTGCAGGCAGAATTTATACTATGACGTGCTGAGATACCTCTGTGCATCACCAGCAAGGTAATGTTCATTGAATGACCCCTAGGCGAAAGTCTCAGGCAGAATCAGAGTGCACGAATGATAAGGCGTTTTATTTTTACTCTTTCCCACTTTCTCAGGCCATGCCTAGGCTTTTCCAGCTAATGTGATCTGAAAGAGAGGAAATGAAGGCATTGGCCATAAACCCACAGAGGCCTCCACACCTGGGTTTGCACACACCTGAGTGAGGCTCTCACCTACCTCTGTCCTTCCTGTTAAAGACATCTGAGAGAAACCTTGGAGGACCACAGAAGCATCCAATATGTTGTCATTGAAAAGCTGTTACGGATTTCACAGCTGACAGTGGTGCATTTAATTACTGAAATATTAAACGGAAGGCCCCCCTCCTAATAAAGCAAGAAGATAAATTCATGTGAAAAGCAGAGGTACAATTAGGTCACCTTGCTCACTTCTGCAATCAATTTGAAATATTCAAACTCAAGGGGCAAGGAAACTTAATTGCCTCAGGTACCTGCTTTAAGTTGAACCTGAAATATGAAGCCAACTGCGTTTTCTGTTCCTGCACTAGTTGCTGGGAACAACAGTCTCAGCCTTCTGCTATTTTGCATTTTTGTTTCAGGCCCAAAGGTTTTTTTCTGAAATTAGACTTTCAACCTACAAAAACATATCTGAGAGATTTCTGAAGGGGAAATAAATATGGGGCGGGGGAGCAGGGGATAGTTTTGATGACTAGGAGGGCTACATTTTAAGACTTGCAGTTTTCTGCATGAATTTTTTTTAGTTTTGGAACAAGGTTGTAGAAATTTCCTCTCTCAGCTTGGTCAGAAAGAAGACCAGCAGCTGGCATATTTTCTGTTTTTGTGTTTATGTCCTCAAAAGGCATTTCAATTTGACCACAATAATAATAAAATAATAAATGCAACTTATAACGCTTTCACTGTTTGTCAGGCATTATACTTAAACACTTAATTTTTTTCCTATTTTATCTCCATAATATATCTATGAGATAGATACCACTTTAGAGAAGGGAAAACTGAGTCACAGATAAGTAATTCACACTCTCCAAATAACATGGCTAGAAAGTGGATGAGCCAGGCTAAAAACCAAGAAAAACACTCATCCTGAAACTATATACATATATATTTCTTAATTGGTCATTTCACTCTTATAAAAGATTTTATAAAAGGAGATAAAAAGGTTGGTAACTTTATCTGCCTTTTTCTATTTTTATATTTACAGGATGTCCCTATTTTGTTAATTGAACAGAATGAGAAAAATCAACTCTTGGCAACATCTCCCTGCCAAGCACTTTCACTTTCTTTTGCAAAGAACATCCCGCCTGAACCATGTTACCTGTCTAAGGAGGCAGAGAAAGGGAAGGGGTCCTTTTTCATTTGCCCTTTTGTACTTAGTGTATTAATCAGCTTTCTCCAGAGAGACAGAACCAATAGGATATTAAAGGATATTTAGTATGAGAAATTAGATCATGTGATCATGGAGGTTGGGAAGTCCCACAGTCTGCTGTCTACAAGCTAAAGACCCAGGAGATTGGTGGTGTAATCCAGTCTGAGTCTGAAGGCCTTAGAACCAGGGAGCAAATGCTGTAAATCTCACTCAGTCTAAGGGCAAGAGAAGGTGAGGTGAGTTGTCCCATTCAAGCAGTGAGGCAGAAAAATGGGAGCAAAGTCCTCCTTCTGCTACCTTCTGTTCTACTCAGGCCCTCAACAGATTTTATGTGTCCACATTAGGGAGGGTGTAAATTTGAATTTACAATTCAAATGCTCATCTCATCAGGAAACACCCTCACAATCACCCCCAGAAGTAATATTTAATATCGGCATCCTGTGGGCCATTCAAGTTGACACATAAAATTAACCATCACACCCAGATTGGTAACTTTTTTTCAGTTTCTACTCAATAAATATTTCTGAAACTGAATCCAAATCCTTCAGCTGCAAAGGATGGATTCTAATAATGTTTGACTTTGCTTTATGCTGCTTGTGATTGGCTGAAGATATTTACCCATGTGGATACCAAGCACATGGCTCCAGGTCAGTCAGGAAGACTGACCCTGAGGAACATTTATGATGGGGACCTGCCTGTACAGAATCAATTCAGAAGCACCCAGTTCTTTTATTCTTCCTGGATCTCTGTTATGGAAAAAAAATGATCTTGAAGGTAAGCTTCTCTAAAGAGATGATAAAGACCCGTTTGTTCAGATTAAGGCTATAGGACTCTTTCCATATTTCCCATATACTGTTGAATTCTATGTATGTGTTATATACATACATATATAAAACATACATCTATATATATATAGATATATAAAACATATATCGCCAAATGGTCTCACTTCTTCAAAATGGCATTTAACATTCTTCCATGTATAAACCAAGCAATTAACTCAGGCTCTAGAACCAGAATGACATAGTGGTTAGTAATAGTCTCTAGATTCAAATTTCCTAGGTCTAGATATCAGTTCTGCCATATTCTAGCTGTGTGAATTGTGCACCTCAGTTTCCCAGTCTGCACACAGATAATATATCCAAAAGTCACATACTCGCTAATCCATAGAGCTGAGATTTAAACCATGTGTCTTTACTAATTACATTAAGTGTCAATTTTTTTGTCAGTTCATCTACTTGAAGACCTGGACTTGATCTTATTTTTCTTTTAAGTCTCAGAACCTAGCACATAGTAAATGCTCAGTAAATTTATGTTGAATAGATTTTGATTACTGTCAAAAGTTTGGCCTATCATGGGAAAAGAGTCTAAAGAAATAGTATTATGGGAAAAAATTCTAAAGAAATAGTATCTTATGGTCCTATAGGCCAAGATAGTTTCCAAGATAAAGCAACCATCAAAGTTTAGTTATTGAAAATTATATTTTCTTCCAATATAACTAAAGAAAAGTGTACAATGGTATGTTGAGGTTAATTTAAAGGCCAGAAGACTACAAACATGTGAAAAATGTTAACATGACATTTTTAGGCTTATTAGAAACAGTCTAAATAATTACAGCAGTCAAATTACTGGTGGCTTTTGGCTCCTATCCAGGATAAAGGTCATGACCCAACATACCAGGACCCTGCCGTGATACAAGTGATTGACAGAAGGAGGAAATAGATTGATACCTTTCACGTGGGAATCACAGCTTGTTGCAAGTATAAGCAAAACACATATCTGGATTTTATGAGAAAAGTTCATTGTGTCCTCATTCAAGTTCTTTGTTCCCAAAGTTGTTTAATTGTGATTTATTTATGTGTGTGTGATAAAACAGCTGAGTACCATAATAAAATACAGGTCACTCACTGCTGTTTAAAATAATCACTGGATATGCCTTTGCTTTCTTTTCATTAAGTATCTGTTGGATATTTGGCTCCAGGCAAAGAGGAAGCTGTTTCTCAAATGGACTTTTTTTCCAAGCTCTACATAGGAAATTATTATATTTATATTATTAATATTTGAGTCTGTAGATAACTATTTACAGTCCATCCATGGGTCCACTGGTGTACCAATTACCCAACACGCAGGGAGTAAGAAAAGGGGTAGTTTTATTTAGTGGGGTTTTATTCAGAAGCAGATGACATACTTCTCAGCTTCAATTCCATGACTCAGGAAAAAAATTAGGTATTCACAAGAAGCTAAGGACTCATTTATCAGCAAAGTTCACTTTGTTTTCAGGCGCAGTATATATAACATTTGGAAGCTATTTTGTTGTAAGGTAGAACTTAGTAACCTGCACATTAAATTCACCTGGAGAGCTTTGAAAAGCTCACCACTCCTCCAACCAGTTGGGTGGGGCCAAGGCATCAGTATTTTATCTGGCCCTCAGGTGATTCCAATGTCAGCTGGTGCTGAGCACCATTGTTATAATCATTATACAGACTTATATTACGTACACTTTATGCATTATTGATGTTCTTTATCATCATCATCTTTAGACTTTTTGAAAACAAAATTTATATTGCTCCACTTGCTATTAAAGACTAGAAGAGATTATTTTTAACTTGAAGTATATAATCTGAATCAATTTCCATTTCAAATTTCCTTTGAATACAGAAAAAAACTGATCATATTCATATTTTGAAATATTTTCATTCAATATATTCTCATACTAAATGAGAGAAAACTCTTTGAGGAGCCCATCAGAATATGAGATACTGGGTGTTCTTATTCACTTTTATCAAATAAATAGTTTTTGAGCTCCTGTTACATTCCTAGTAATAAGATGCCTGAATAGTGCATCACAATCAGTGGGAAAACCAGTGTGTGTACAATAACTATACTACTTGAGATAATTGCACTATTCAAGTGCTATGAGGTATGATCAAAGTGTAATGACAAAGTCTCTAGAGAGGAATCAACCTTGTGCTAGAGCATGGCGGGTACTCAGAAGGATCCCATGTGGGCAAGCAGCTGAGCTTATGAACAAGAGCAAGTTCCTAGACAAGTGAAATTTATATTGTTTGGGGGCTTAGGACACAATCTGGTAGGGCTATATCACTAAGGTGTTTTACCACTAGCCCTACTGTGAAAAAAGGGCTTATCTTTCCAGTGGCTCAAAAGAAGTGGGCATGAGATACATGAATTTAAGTTTTTTACAACATTTTCCAGTGAAAGTAATGAAGACTGACCAAATTCAGAATTATTTCTGGCTATTTATATTAATATATTTTCTTTATTTTATAAAATATGGCAAAATTTTTTCAAATCATTGATCCTTCAGGGCATTTTTCTATAATTTTATGAACATGTAATGATACTATAGTTAGATTTTCTTAAAATAATACATTACACAAAGGCTAATAGTTCCAGAGGACATGTACTAATGCAGTACTCGTTAGACCATAAAGACCAAGTGGAAACAATTTTTTTCATAAGTTTATATTTTATTGCATCCACAGGCTTTCTTGTTTTGAAGAGGAAACTTTAGGTAAAAATATGATTAATTTTCATGCCATTCCAGGATGCCAGATGAAGAGAAGTTTTCCCCAATTTTAAAGGGAATGGAGCACACAGATGTTTAGGTCTTGGTGACAGAAAGAAAGTATTTCTGACCTGCTCTAGGTTACTTTTCTCCAGATTGTCAAAATGGCTTCTCAAAGGATTCCAGGGTGGCACCAATCCAGAGCATTCCTCTCTATTTATATGCAGACCTGGTCCTGTAGACAGACTCCATATTCTCTTATTGTGTCACAGAAAACCCCATCCTAGCTATGTTACTGAGAAGACTCCTGGAATAATTTAGGAGTGTTTACTTGGAACCCAGAAGGGAGATTCAGTTAATCTGCCAAACACAAATAATCTACAATGAAGTCTCCAAACAATAAGTTACACACTTCATACAAAGGAAAGAAACATCTTGGATGAGGGGAGTAAACTTCGAACTAGAAACCAAGAAGCAAGCATTGAGGTCCTGCCACATACTAGCTAGATGACCCAGGGAAGTCACTCGGTGTGAATGACACACTTAAAACTCATGCTCCTTAACTCAAGATAAAGAAAGTAATGCTTTCTTTTTCATACTCACAGGATTAGAAGAACAAAATCAAAGCAGAAGGATCTTAAAGCCTGAAATATGTTGACAAAGGTGAACCACAGACATTCTGTCGCTATTGTTATTGTTTGGATTTTACAATTTGTCAAAGGAAACTCTCCTTAAGGTGGAAATGTTGGAACCAGTAGAAAAATACAGGTAAACAAAAAGAAATTCCTAGAGAGAATTCATGTAAAATTTTAGGTTAAGTCTCTCTGAATTACCTTTTATATAATGAGGTGATGAATTACACATAATTTTATATCTGGAGATTCTAGTTTTCAAAGTAGTTTTGCTATGTTTTTAAAAAGTTTCCATAAATATAAAGACTGCATGTTATTTCAATTTATAGATGCCTCATTTATAATTTTTAGCTTTATGCATAAAACTTTGTCTGGATTTCAAAATTTTTAATCAGTGATATGTAAGAATGTCATTATTGGATCAAAATATATAAGAACCATCAAAGCTTTTGATTCATAATTCCAAGCTAATTTCTTAAAAGCTGCATTAATTTATAACCCCATCATCAATGTGTGAGTGGATCTGTTTCAGCATTCTTTGTCAGCATTGCATATTTAGATGTTTAAAAATTAATGTTCTCATATTTTTCCTTTGCAATTATTCAGTAACTTATGAATCTGGTTGTATTTTAGTTATTTCTATTCCTCTCCTTTGACTAGTCTCTTCATTCCATTTCCCATTTACTTATTCATTCATTTCTAAAGATTTGTATAGCTTATTAAAATATTAAGACCACTAACTTTTTAGATATTTTACTTGCACAGAATAATTTCTTCCAGTTTTATAAGGTCTTTTAGCTTTATGCTATTTTTCACTGTAGAGAAAAATTTTCTCTTAATTTTGTCAAAATGATAGCACTTTTCCTTTATGATCTCTCCCATTGGAAAACAATGTTATTACTCTTTGGAACTGAAATAAAGCTTACACTATCCACACACAATTCTGCCCAAACTTCATTCAGTCAACAGATAGTCATTGAAAGACCCATATAGGCCAGGCAAATAAGTTAAATCCTGGCTGACCTAAACACAAATAATGTATTTTGAAGCAAATGTTACCTTCTGGTTGGAAAGGAAGGCAGATTTAAGGCTAGAGTTGGATTTCTTCATTTATAAAGTCCTCATTATGCCCAGCACTCTCCAAGCAAAGATTTTCTTTCACTATGTAAAATAACGATTACAATTAGATGAGAAACTTAAAGTCAAACTGGTAGATTCAAAATGAGTCTTACAAATAGATTTTTATTTTATTATTTCAGAAGCATGTTGCAGAGATAATAATCACAAAAGTGAAGCCACTGGATTTTCTAAATCTAGAATTTTAAGAATATAAAATATATTTTTTTATATCTAGGATTTTAAGAAACTAGGTGAGAATGTCTAATATGGCAGTATTTTATTTATCCAGAACCCACACACACCCTCTTTTTAATAAAAACACAAAGTATATTACTTTGGAATTGCAATTGCCCATACCCAACAGATAAGGCATGGTTGACCAGAGCCAGTAATTACAATATCATTCTTTTTTGACAAACAATGTTTATTTCTCAGTTTCCCTTGAAGTGAGAGTGCACATGCCACCATTTCTGGACTGTGAAGTATAAGAGAAGAAGATGTTTCTGGGAAGGAGAAACCTTTCTGTTCCAATTCCATCCTTCCCTGATTAAGGTACTGGTGACAAGATGGAATACCTAGATTGTGGCAGCCACATTGGCATCAGGAAAAAGAGGCCAAGAAAACAGCAGAAGCACATAAAGTCACTGGAGATTGCATCAATGGTGGGATTGCCTACTGCCAAGGGTATGTCCATCTCTTCATGTTTTTAAGATGCTGAGTTGATTCATAAAAATCAATAAAGAAGATATAAACAAGATATATGAAATTAACTAATAAACTAGGTATGAAAAAATGATAATACAAAAATTTGAAAAACAATGGAGAAATCACAGTGAACACAAAGCTATGAGGCATCACATAAAGAAGAAAGTAGGCAACAAGCCATAGTGGGAAGCTAAGCTTTCCACATCAGGGGAAATTGCCATTGACCAGAAAATATGCAGAAGAAGTCTGTCACAGAAGCTGAATACAGAATCAGAGTTCGTGAAACATTTGAGAAAGGCTGTTTACATTAAAGAGAAAGAGCAAATCCAAAGATAAGAAAAATTTATTCCCAGGATAACAAAGGTAATGGAGCAAATACACCCCCAAAAAATCCTTAAATTAGGAGCTGTAAAGTGTGGGATGACTGTCATTAAAAGAAAAAAGTATGTGATGAAGCAAGTGATGTTAAAAAGAATAAAATAGAGATTTTGCAAATAAAAAATATGTTCTATAATGATTACTATCTATAATTGTATAAATAATCATGTCTAAATAATTATTTATATGTACTGAATGGCAAGTATAGTATTGAACAGCAAATCAAAAAGATCTAAAGCTAAACTGGGAAACATTTGTGGATTACAGAACAAACAGACAAAATAGAAACAGAAGTGTGAACTAAAATCTAAATGTTTTAAAGATAGATATAAAATTTCTAACATCCTTCTAAAAATGTTTGTATGTTGAGTAAAGAGAGAATGATGAAGAAGACTATTTGAAATATCCCAGAACTCTTACATAAATAATAATATATATACATACATAAATGACATATAGTCTCAAACAGACTGAGTACACAGACTACTGAGCAGGATAAATTTAACCAAAAACAAATCAAAAACTCACATTGAAACACGATGAAATGAAACTTCATAATATTAATACTGAAGGAAAAATATTCTTAAAAGATGCTGGAAGAAAAAGAATGGTTATTTACAAGGGAATGGAAATCATTTTGACACCAGATTTCTCATCAGCAGTGCTGAATACAAGAACACAACAAAGTAACATCTTCCAAGTTCTGAGAAAAATATTTTGAACCCAGCACGCTATATTCAGCCAAACCAGCCAAACCACAATTTAAGAAGGAAGGGAATAATAAAAACATTTTTCAGACATAGAAACTTTACAATTTATGGACCTACTCTGAAAGAACTATAAGAAAATGTACTCCATGATAAAAATGGAAGAAGTGATATTCATGAATTATTTTAAATAAAAATATAAAACAATATCATGTTTTTCTCAATTGCAAAATTTATTCCACAATGTTAATCTAAAGAGTAGAATACATATGAAAGGTGTGGGGTGAGCAAAGAGAGGACAAGTTTACTCAGATGTAAGATATAAATACTGATAAATTCAAGACTAAAAATTACATTTAAGACACTAGAGGTACTTAAGTAGTTAGACAATATAAAGAAAAGTTAGGAAGAATACTGTCCAAATCCACAATAGTGTTATATCTGAGGGAGGACACTGGAATATATTTTGATAGAGAATCGGGAATATTGATCAAATTAAATTTAACTACTTTGCTTTAGTTATTAAAAGGGAGATGGATTCATGCATTTTAATAAAAATTAATAAAAATTGAAAGCAGGGTATATGCATGATAAGAAAGAAGAAGAAAAAAAACTGTATCATCCATAATCCCTTTGTAACCAAGCAGGACCCTATGAGGCCTTCTCAGGCCTGACCCCCCACCACCACCACCGCCATGCCCTCCACCTTCCTCTTATCTGTAGAAAAGCTTTAGCCAAAGAATAAATTTAATCAGAGAAATGAGAAACTGCAGAAACAAAAGAAAATAATCCAGATACAATTATAATAGTTTAGCCATGAAACAAAGTCAAGGACCTTTATTTCCTCCTCAAGGGCTATAGATAATATTCTGAGCCATGTCTTTTGAACTGTTTACAGATACTGAAACTCCCTCCAGGTGGAAGAAGTTAACTACGTGATAACCAGACAGTAACCATGACATAAGCTGCTCCTGCATGAACAATTCTAAGAACTGGCCTCAAGAAAATGAGAACAAACCAACCCTGAAACTAAAGATTAACTGTACTTAAAACAATCAAGAAGATGCTAATCAGGAAACCCATGACTAATTTCAAGATGATTGTCAGAGCTGACTGTGCTGTTCTGCACGTAGCCCTCTCCCTTTGCCTATACACCCCTGAAATTCCCCTTTGAAAGCTCTTGCCCCTGATAGGCAGTGAGGAGTTGGTTCTTTGGGGCATGAGTCTACCTTCTCCCCAGGATGGCTGGATTTCTCAATAAAGCTACCTTTCCTTTCATCCAACACTTGTCTCTCAGTATTGGATTCTTGAGTGACGAGCTGCTGAACCTGAGTTCGGTAACACATCCATAAAATTTAAAAAAACACCCCTGATACTTGGG
This sequence comes from Orcinus orca, assembly GCF_937001465.1. Classification (NCBI taxonomy): domain Eukaryota; kingdom Metazoa; phylum Chordata; class Mammalia; order Artiodactyla; family Delphinidae; genus Orcinus; species Orcinus orca. The sequence goes on from NC_064560.1 coordinate 72,992,674, forward strand.
ATGTATTTTCTTCCAGGGTTTTTGTATAGTTTCATCTAACTGTGATCAGAATGACTGAAAAAATGTTGCCAGACTTTTCTGTTTATCATTATAATATTAAGTTGTATTTCCATACCACCTACTTTTAACATAGAAATTTTCTATTTTATTAGTGGGCATCATCCCTTGAATCTCAAAACTCATCAATTTAGCCAACCTACAAGTTGCAGAAACTCCACATTTTTTCTAGTACAAAATCCTGTTGGACTGGTACCCTCTGCTTCAGTTCAAACATGTCTCAGTCACCAACAACTCAAGTTCTGAGCCTCAGTCTTACCAGATGGCTTCACAGCATTTGATGTAATGACTCCAGATTTTATTCTCTAGCCCCATCTCTGAACTGAACTTGCATATATATAGCTTCCTCCTCTGAATCTCCACTTGAGCTTCTGTTAATAATATCAAACATAATATATTTTAAAGTCAGCCTTTTGATTTCCAGCCCAATAAACCAATCTCCCTTAGATTCACCTACCTCAGTAAATGGCTCAACTCCATTCACCCAATTGCTCAGGACAAAAGCCTCATAGTTCTGATGATTCCTCTCTCTCACACCCCTATCCTGAATCACATGATCCAGGATGCCACAATAAACACCCAGTCCAAGCCCCTGTCATCACTCGTCTGGTAGGCTGCAAGAGTGTCAACCTTGTCTCCCAGCTTCTATTTCTGTCTCCTGTCAATCGTCAATCTATGTTCCATGCAGCACAGTGTTCCTCTTAATATAAAAATGTTATCATGTCACCCTCCCTTCTGCTAAAAATTCTCAAATGGCTTTTAAGACCCCAATCCAAAACCTTTCTCTTGGCTCTAAGCCCATGTATGACATGACCCTCTCACTCACAGCTTTTGAGCCATACCTGTTGGTTTACTCTCCCTTGATCATACCAAGCAAGCTCTCCTTAGGGAAGTCACACACATTTGTTATCCTCTGTGTCTGGAATGCTCTTTTCCCAGATAATTTCATGGCTCATTCCATCACTCTTTTTGACCTCTCCTCCAAATGTCACATCCTCACAGAGTCCTTTCCTGACTCCTAAGTCTAACACTAACCACCAATACTCTCTGTTCCCTTACTTTTATTTTTATTTATAATGACTATTACTCTGAACATTATGTTATTTTCCTATGTCTTCCCTCAAACCTAAACTGTTATTTATTGTACAGGTCAGGAAACTGAGGCTTTGCAGTGACAATGGAGACTATGAAGTCTGAGGCTGAAACCCAAGGTTTTGAAATCAACAGAGGCTCTTTTCATTGGACGATGAAGCTATGAGGTTGTGGGTAAGGAAGAGAGAGAAGGAGAAACAAAGGAAAGAAAGAAGAGAGTAGAGAGTTTAGGAGTAATTTAATTTTAATATTTGAGAGTGGAGGACAAAGAACTCTCTTAATTGTAAATCATGGTTCTGTCCAGTAAGGAAGGAAAGGTTTGAATGCTGCTTAGCAGCCGGTGCCAGGAATTGACCACAGCTTGGTGACACTGTTTTAAATGGCTGCAGGTGTGAATTAAAGGCACCAGAGAAGCCAGGACAGGGTGGAGGTCACCCTTTGGATGCCATAGGCTATTAAGGTAATTTGGGAGCTGAGTCAAGGAAGATGTGGTTTGTTGAACCACAAATCCAAAGGGAAAGGGAAAGTCTTTGAAAATGGGTGAGGGTAAGTATTCCTTTGTCCTATTCAGGGAAAGGGCAAAGTACACCCAGCTGGACACAATTAAGTCTTCAAAAGGTCCAGAGGGTCAGGGGCAAGAAAGAGGAACAGGTAAAAACTGACCTCTACACCAACTCTGACACAAACCAGTGAGGGCAAAGAATGTGTTATAAATTTGCATATTTCCAGAAGAGGAGGAGGTGGCTATACTATTCACACCAATGTTAACTGAGCCATAAGCTGAGAGTATCACCTGAAATAAAATATAAACCTCATTGAAGGCACTGTAAAAGGACTGGTATTACATACAGTAGGGAGATTTCAGTTCTTACCGGGCCCACGAAAGCTTACTCCAAAGTTTGAACTGAGTACCCCGCTTCTCTGCTCTCCAACCTCCTCCTCACATCTCCTTCATACCAATCATTATGCTCTCTTTATCTCTGCTCATATTAATTTCTTCCCAACACTATTATGGACTTCTCTCCAGGGCAGAAATCTGACTCTTTTCTCCATATCCCTACATCCTTGCATCAATTCTGGCATATAAAGTGTTCAAAAGATATTGGTCAAGTGACAGTGAATGAATGAAAAAATCCCACTTCTCACTCTTTGAATCAAATATTTGGCTCTGTTCATTTGAATGAGACCTAAATGCAATCCCTAGAGAACAGCACACCCAGGATTATATCATGACCATATTCCATCTGTTCATGACAAGGTCTCTATCAATCAGATGATTTGGATAACCGTAACTCACATGCCCAAGACTGGATAATAGATGTGTTCATAAACGACGATATGCAAGAGGAAATGGGAGTCTCACCTTTGAAACCCAAAGAGCTCCTTTGCAGGTCTACAAATGAGATAGAAAAGCTTTGAGTTAGAGGATTAATAACAGAGAGATTTCTTTTTAAAATATATTACTTTAATTCCTTTATTAGATAATGCATATTCATGTGGGAAAAGTGGGGGGAGGAGGAAATTATAAAAAATATTAGAGTCACATCCAGAGATAAGAACTGTTAACAGGTTACTATGTTCCCCACAACTAAGCTGAACAATAGGAAAATATTATATTTGACGTGCACCTGCGTGTGTGTATGTGGGTATACACAAAGCTCTACCTATCCATTTATCAGACAAAACCTGATTTTGAATCCATGAATAATGAAAGTTACTTTTACTCAATCACCGTCTACCTGGGTGACCCCCAATTCTATAATGAAGATAATAATAGTAACCATTTTATTTTGTATTTATAATAATTAAACAAGATAATTGATTTAAAAGATTCAGCACAATGTTTGCAGATGCAGTCTCCAAAATATTAGCTATTTTCATGATAAAATCGGGAATATATTACAAATTGTTTTTTAACCTATATTTTTCCATAAAATCTTGTCATTAAAAGTGTTTCAAAATATGACACTTTTTAAATCATTGCATAAGATTTCATAATCTGGATGTGCTAAAATACAGGTAACTATGTTCATATCTTTGAAAATTTACACTATCTTCAATGTTTTGCTATTGCAAATAACACTGTAATGGAAAACTTTCATTTGGTCCATGTTGGTGGAACAGTTGTCATGTGTGGAGTGATATACTGGACACTGGAATGAGTAATATAGATACAATCACTACTCTTATAGCATTTGTGGAAATAGGAACATCTATTGAGAAATGGGGGTCAGGAAGTCTTTTGGGAAGAAATAACATTTATATAGAAACTTATAGGACAAATAGAAATCTTTCAAATGGACAGAGATGGAAGAGAAGAGCTTGTGGTATTTCAAGCAAAGAGAATATCAGATGAGAGGGCCAAGAGATACAAGGGTGTGTAGGCTAGTCCAGAACTGACAGTGGTTCCTACGGGCAAAGAACACAGCAGAGTGAGCTGGTGGCAGGCAAGAGCAGCAGGAGGTAGGTGGTCAGGTTTCTTTAAATTCATCCTAAAAGGAATCCTTGGACATGTTTTAAAAAGTGAATCAATATAATGGGTTCAATTCCTAGACCTAACTCTTGCCAGTTTGACTTAATTTGTCTGAGCCAGAGTTATGCCATTTATAAAAGAAGTATGATTGCTCCATGCCAGGTTTCTGGTTGGATAAAAAGTGAGGACACAAAGTTCTCATGCAAAAAAAATTTTCCTTCACTTCTTCCTTATTTCTCTAGTATATCTTAGAAAAACTAGAAAAGTGATCATGCTCAGCAGACATTTTCCATCTGCAAAATTTAATTCAGAAAACATATCTGGAACACCTGCACAGTCAAGGTGTTCTTTTCTACTAGGATGCTGTGATTAGCTAGACACTATACCTTCCCTCAAGGAAGGATGCGGGAAAGTAATATTAACTGATGTGTGTGAGTGCTGGATATTTTATTGGGCACTTTATGCACAATTTTCCAAATCATTTATTCTTTACAAAATTTATCATTTTATGACTGTGAAAACTGACTCCAACAAGTTCTATGTCCACAGTGAAAGAGCTAGTGAGTGGCAGAACCAAGATTCAAGCCCAGGCTCTTTCTACAATGTTAAACAACCTATAATCTAGAATGTTTACTAGATTTTATTCTGTAAATGTTTAGAGGGCATGTTAAGGAAAAGCACTCAACAAAATTTTCTAAATAACAAAGAATGAATTGCTAGAATTTAGGGAAAAAATGTTTCAATTTTATAAGTAATTAAATTATAATGTATACTTATAAGTAATGCTTTCAATCGACTTTGTCCATCTGTATTTATACGGCCATGACTTTATAAAAATGACATTAGAGGAAATAACCAATGCAACTAGATAAGAGAAAGCACTTAGAGACATAATAATTGGAAATAGAGAGGTAAATAATCTTTATTTAGGATGATTGTATATCTGTAAAAATTCAAGAAAATCAATACAAATATTATTATATACAATAATGGAATAAAATACCACATTTAAAAACAGACAAACAAGATAAATTTCTTTAGGGATACATTTATACAAAGGATATGCAAAACCTGTACAAAGAAAGTTTTATAACACTATGGAAAGACACAAAAGTTGACAAGAACAAATTGAGAAACATATCATGTTTTGGAATAGAAAGATGTCATGAACGTAATATCCTCCAAGAAAATTTGTTTATTTAACACAATCTCGATAATAATATCAAAAGATATCTTCTTCTTCGAGTTAAAACATTGCTAATAAATTTCAATTGAAAGCAGTAAATAAGCAAGAATAACCAGATTAACACTTAAAAAGGGGAGTGTAAGGGCATAAAGCCACTTTAATCACATCAAAGAGTATTAGCACATATATAGCCAGTCCAATGAAACAGAATAGAAAACCCAGAAATATATTCAAGTGTCATGAAAATTTAGTATGTGATAAATATGGCACCTCAAATCAGACACATTTTTAACAAATCATGCTGGGACAACTGCATAGCCATATAATAGCTATATATGTAAAGATATAATAGTCTAGGTCATATAGTAAGCCAGGATAAAATCCAAATAAATCAGAGATCTAAATGTGAAAATGTGAAATCAGACGAGTAAAAGAAAGCATAGGTGAGTACATTTCTATTTTGTGAGTGGAGGAGAAAATGTCTTCCTAACAATTACTCAAAATCAAGAAGCTATTATATTGAAAGGACTGTTAAGTTCAACTAATTTTTTTCCAAAAAGTATTTGCATGGAAAACAAACAAACAAAAGCAAAGTCAAAGACAAATGACACAGGAAAAAAATATTTGCAATTTATATCAAAGAGAGAGTCAGAGAGAAGAGACCACAAAAATCCCAAAATAAGGTCAACAAGCTGATAGAAAATTGGAAAGGTAATATGAAAAGTTATTTCAAAGTAGAAGAAATATAAATGGCCAGGAAACATATAATAAATGTTCATTCTCATTTATAATAGGAGAAATGCAAATTTAAAGTAGATTGCATCTCACCAAAGCTTTGACACCATCTCAATTGGAAGAATAGTGAGCCAACTGACACCTTCTTGCATTGATGGTGGGAATGCAAAATGGTACATACACATATGGAAAAATATTGATCATATCTAGCAAAATCACATACACAATTTCTTTTTGACTGAATAACCTCAGTTTTAGAAATCTATCCCAATTTTACCTGGCAAAAGTAAGATATTACTTACAAGATTATTCTTTGTGAAAATATTTTTAAAAGCAAGATATACAAAACACTCCAAATAACCTTCAATAAAGCACTGATTGAATAAACTATAGTACATTAATATAATATCAACTAAAGTGATATTTTGGAGAAAATCTATAGTATTTAAATATAATCTGGGTCCTAGATGATGTCAATTATTTACTATAATAATAATACAACACATTGTACAATAATAATACAACAAATGCAGTAATGAATTCTGTAAGATTAGAACCATGGCATAATGGTTACCTAAGAAAAGTCCTTTTTTTAAAAAATACAGATGCATATTGATATAGGCAGGGATGAAATGACATGATGTCTGTGATTTGACGAAAAAACTTATTATGGTGGACCAAAAATTTAATGATGGTTTTATGTAAGAGTTGTGACAATCAGTGATCTACCTTGTGAGTAGTATATATACTTGTGAGTAGTATATATGAATTTGTTTCAGAGTATACAATACGTCAACTAGTGAAAATATTATGGCTATTTGCAAAATATTAAAAGATTATGTATGAATATTGAATAAATTGTTAAAGAGCTGTCAATTCAAACTAACACAACATTGTAAAGCAACTATAATCCAATAAAAATTAAAAAAAATAATATTCTGTCAATTCAAATTTTAAAAAGCTAAGGCATGAATCAACACAGATAGCGCAATGTTCGCTCATGTAACTAGAATCATGGTATTCTATCCTGGAAAGATCTTTAAGCATTAGTGCCCATGCTCCCTTCTGATGCCTGAGTCAAGTAATTATACAGCCTCTGTTTGCACACATCTAGCAACAGGGAATTCACTACATTATGAGGTGGCTTATTCCACCCTTGAACAATTCTGTTGGATAGTATCTTCCTTTTAGTAGCCCAAAGAACGTTTCCATGAAAGTTTTAGGTTAATCTTTTCTCTCTCTAGAGATGCAAGTATCATATACCTTGAGAGAGAGGAGAAAGTCTCAGGAAAGGAGTAAGGTGGGCAATGGTGAACCCAAATAAGGATGCCATCCCAGGGATTTAGTCCCCAGCACATGGAGGTTAGTCACTTTCAGGTTCAGCAAAATGACTCTGATTCTGGCCATGAAATTCTGGTTCCAGTGACATATTTCTGGTAACATACTATTGAATGCTTGTCTTGCCTCCAAATCTAGATCAACTGCCTGGTTTCTGTTCCTCTCTGTTCTCACAGGCTCAGAAAAGAGAATGGGTGTGAGAGAGAGGGAGGGCATAGGGTGGAGAATGACCATAATGAAAGAGTTAGTGTCAACTTCAAGGCAGATTAGGATTTTCTTTGGGTCCCTGCTCTGAGCTCCCACTCCATGCCAACATGGAAGTACTTGAGGAAACAATACTATTCTGAATCATACTTTCACTAACATTCATTGGGTATTTATTACGTGTAAAGTTCTTTAACATACTTACAATACTCACAAGAACATTATGGGTGATGTCTTCTTACCCTCATTTTTCAGCCAAAGAAACAAAGAGGAATTGAGTGGTTTGCCCAAGAAAACATAGAAGTAAAGAATCAGGACTCAAGTCCTGGTCTATCAGACTCTAGAGTTTATAAAATGTATAAAATAGATTCCAAATTCCATATATGATAGAAATATTTGATAGGTCTAAGCAGCTCTCTCATTACTTAAGATAGATTCTATACTTCTTTGAAACAGCTGAAGTCCAAATCAGAAGTCTGGCGTGCAGATCACTGTCTTGCCTTCTCATGCATGAAGCTAGGGTCACCTAAGTAGGGTTCTACACAATCACTCCATACCCCTCCTGGGCTTGTGCTATGAATTTTGGGGGTCCAAGTTTTGGTCACTACCCTGATCCGCATTAAATTTTGTCTAATTTTACTCAGCGTAACGATTAGCTGGTCATGATCTTACAAGGCCCTGAGTCTGTTATGAAATGTTTTCTATTTTGCCCCAATTTGTGAACTCTGCAGTTTTGATTTCTCCAAATTTTTCAATGTTTCCATTTAATGTTGAATAGCACAGGTGCAGCTGAGGACAGATCCCTGTAACACACGACTGGAAATCACATTTCAGTTTGACCTCAAATTCTCCATTCAACAACTCATGAGGAAATAATTCAGTCTCCTAACTGCAACAATACCCATACATGTCCCCCTTTTTGTTTATAGGTTTTTCCAGAGAAGATGTATGTATACCTTATTGAAACCCATCTGTATTATGGCTGCTATATTAAATTTGTGTGGGGAAAAAAGAAAAAAAAAAACAGACAGAGTCCTTATGTGACTGTACTTAGGGTTTTATATTGACTCTCTTCAACAATTAGTTCCAGAACCTTAGTCAGAATCAGTATCAGTTTTCCCATTCTCTCCTTTGTGGAGTTCTCCTCCACCCTTTTAAAGGGAGGAACAACTAGTGTGTGTTTGCCTTCCAACCTGTTTCCTGGTCCCCCAAAGACAAGGGAATAAGATACTCATCGCAGTATCATTTCAAACTTGTCTCAAAGACATTCACACCTTCAGCTATTTCATTTTATCCTCCTGGAAACATTCAAGTCATTTCCCCTTCAGTAAGGAGATTGTTCCCCTTCATTGTCACTCACTGTGCACAAGTTGAATCCAGAGCTCTTCATAGAAAGTACAGATGTGAAACAGGAGTTGACAGTGTCTACATTTTCTTTGCACCCGCTGAGGACATCACAGTGTAAACAGCGGCCCCATTTTCCAGCTCTGAATGGAACCAAATCAGGGAGCCGGGGGACAGACTGTTTTGATTATCTTTATCATGTACTCTTGTCCCTGAGCTCCTTTGGAGTTTCAGCTATCCAGGCATTAGCCTGTCAGATGTCTGTCACCCTCATTTTTTGGTTATTCCACTACTGCATTTTCTTTTTTTCTTTTTTTGAAGTCTGCTTGAAAACCTGCATTTTTCAGATTGATTTTTCTGTCACTCTTCTATTAGGTCTGTGCTCCCATCTTTCTTCCCTCACAAGATAGTGGACTTCTCAGCTTCTCCCTGTCAATAGGATAAAAACAAGTTATGCACTACCAGATAAAGATCATATTTATGATATCTTTATTAAAATTCTTGTTTACCATGAAAAAGATAACTTATCCATATTCAGATACATTGATACCTTGATAGCACTGGAGATGCAATAATAAATGCCACGGGCTCTGTCCTCAGTGAGTGACCCTCCTGGTCTCTGAGCGCCTACTGTTAAAAATTATAAGATGGACAAAGACTGAATATAAATGATACTAAACAGAAACAAGGGATTGAAAGTAGCATATTAGAGAATTTTTCTGTTAATCAGAAATGTACAGTTCCTTCCTGATATTTCAATTCTCTGTCAGAAAACCAGCATAGCAATTCAGATGATCAGCTTTGAAATTGTTTGCCATTCAAATGCTTCCACTTACTACCTCTGTGGTCGTGGGGAAGCTCATAACCTCTCTGATCCTCAGTCGATTTGCTGCTGAAGATCCCATAAGCATATTGTGAGGCTTTAACAGGATGAAGCTTCTGCAGTGCCTGCATAGGGAAGCATCAACAATTGCATCTGCAATCCTGAGGTAGGAGATAGGCCCCAGGTTGAGCAGTTGCAACTGGTTTCCTGCTGACACTTTGAGATGATTGCCTGGAGACAACCTGGAAAACTGCACTCATATAAGCAACCTAAGCCACCCCTATTGTGTGCAACTCACTCTGCGTTCACCCATGTGCTCTTCTACACATACTCTGCTTCCAATAAATGCTGTCTCTATTTCACAGTCTTGGTCTCTTTGCTGAATTCTTTCTTTATAGAAGACAAGGACAGAGGTCCTTCTTCCAGCCATTCCACCACCGGAATCAATACTAGGCACCACACAATTGACTGAGTACTTACCTGCCACACACGCAACACTATTCTACATGGGTGAGAGGCTTTACATGTACTTACTCATGTCTTCCTCACAACTACCTTTAAGTTAGTGCATTCCTGCTCCCCATGTTCCAGATTGCTGTGCTGAGATCACTCTCAGGGTACGTGGTGATGTCAGGGCGCTAACTCAAACTGTATGACTCCAGAGTCCTTGGATTAACCATATAGCTGTATGAAGAGTAGCTTTAATCAGTTATGGTGAAAGCAAAAAATAAAATGCAGCATGAGTCCCCCTCATCCTCCCTCATCCATTCCTTACTCTTCCCTCATCCATTCCTCTCATAAACAACTTTATCCCAGCAGCTAATGGGGAGTTTCTGCCTCACAAGTAAGTGGTTTCAGTCCCTTTGGTGTATGATGCTGGTTCAAGGGACTCAGGTCCCCCATGACCCCAAATAATCACTGTTCTGGTTGATGCTTGGAGCTCAGGACTATTGGAAGTAACAGAGCTTAGAAAGTACTTTTGCTTGTCATACCTCCTGCTGGAAGCTTGCACAGCCACTGTTGTCCAAAACCCAAGACAGCTGACTAGCCTGTATGGACTCCTATGGTTTCATCAGAGAAGCTTGCTACAGTGCCCTTGGCTCCACCTTCACAAGTAACTTGACTCAGAAAGAAAAAATAAAAGTGACCTATTCTCCTTGCCCCTGATTCATAATCAACCTGAGCTTATGACTGCCACATATTTTGATGGCAGTCCCCAAACTCTCTAATGAGTGGACCACAGAATACCTATGGTTGGTGTGATGGTTAGTTTTATCGGTCATCTTGGCTAGGTTACAGTACACAGTTAAGCAATTAAACACTAAACTAGGGTACTTTGTAGAAGTGATGAGTATCTACAATCAACTAATTTTAAGCAAAGGAGATTATCCTCAATAATCAGAGTAGGGCTCATCCAGTCAATTGAAATATCTTAAGAACAAAACTGGGGTTTCCCTAAGAAAGAAGAAATGCAGCCTGTGAGCTGTAGCATCAGCTCCTGCCGGAGAATGTCCAACCTTCTGTCCCATCCTACAGATGACAGATTTGCCTCATCAGTCCCCACAATCAAGTACACCAACTTCTTGCACTAAAATCTCTGCCTCTGTCTCTCTGTCTCTCTCCTTATCTATCTATCTATCTATCTATCTATCTATAGATATATAGGTTCTGTTTCTCTGATACAGTTGGTATCTATAAGCATCAAACACACTTTCTGACCAAGGTTACATGCCTGTAACCAGTTTGTAAAGACTTTTCACCCACTGTGATCTTCCACAATTAATTCACACCACAGAATACAAGAGTGATAAGAACTTTCAAAAGAAAGTTCTGGAGTCTGAGGCACCCCATCGCATTTCACTTGTGGATTAGTCAGTTGCCACAGAAACCTGCTGTAGGTCTCCCACAACCTGCAGCTGCAGGTCCCAAACCCTGACTTTATTACAACAGGCAGGGAGAAGGGAACCTGCATTGTTAGTGTTACTGCTGATGTGGAGTTTCAGTGCTGAGGAAACTGAAAAGTGGAGCTAAATAGAGGAAGGTGCTCAGGAACTAAGGAATTTAGGACACCATTTTTTTAGCAACTTTGTTTAATGTTGTTTTCTGGTGGCTCCTAAGAGAGGATCAAAGGACAGAATTAAATAGTGACTAGGTACCCACTAGCATTGCCTGCCGTCAGCTAGCTGTGCTTCTGATGTCCTCCAGAGTGTTTATGTCTCTTCAAGAGTATTTGTTATCATGCCTGTATATATACACAGCAACATTTCAAATTTCTAATCAGATTGAAATCCACTCTAAGAAATATGACCTGAGATGTTTTATTAATGACTGGACATAGTCCTTTTGTCCATTCCTTACTTTTCACAAGGAAATGAATTACCCAAATTGATCCCCACCTCCAAAAGAAAAATAAATTTCTGTCTCTGACTTTGTATAGAGAAAGTATTGTAGAATAATTTCACAACTACAAAAGTGTGTCTCACTATGTATAAAGTGTATATATCAATATAATGTATGTACATATATATATTATATTCATGCTTAATTGTTTGACATTTAGGTAGTTTTTAATACATATTTATGCTAAGTGAAATTAGGTATTCATTTACAAATTTAATAAACAGTTGGTAGAGAGGCACAGGATTGAGAAAAGAAACTTCATTTATTCCTAAAATTTGTCTTGGTGTAGGCCTGAATCTCAAGATGTATTAAGCATTGAAACCATTTTTATTCCTATGTATTTCATCAACTATGTTTGTTCAACTCCTTCTAATTTTATATTTTTAAAGACCAATGTTTTACATTTAATAGCTTAATACTATTTGAGAATTATACTTTTAAAACCTCACTTAAATGTTTTACTTTCTGGAAAATGAACATAGCTTTCTACAACTAAAACATAAATCTTCTTTCAAGTTTCAAAAGCATGTTTACTGGCATTGAAAACCATGTAAGAAATGAAATTAGATACCATAGTCTTATAAACATGATTCAACCATTTCTAAAATTCTAAGCCATATCAAGATAAAAATGACCATATCTAGATATATTTTAATTATGCTGTATATCATGCATATAACTTTTCACTTAAGGAAATAAAAATATAATATATATTATATATGTATATATATAAAACCAAAAGTCTCATGCATCTATTATGCACCAGATGCAGAATCAGATATTTTGCACATTGATCAGCTAAACCTTACAGTAGATATGGAAGTCCCTAATTGTTTAATTAATATTAGACCTTTTCCATTGGAAGTACTCGAAGTTGCTTTCAGTGATATATAAAAATGCATTTAAATAGCCAATTAAGATGTTGGGACTTTTGTTTTCAACACTGAGTGATTATTTATAAGTGATCATATGTTAAATCACAAATACTATCTCAATATTTTTTAAGCTTTATAACAAATAATACCTGCAAGGTTTCTTTATCTAATTAATGTTTCACATTATCTCAGAAATAATTTAATGTGGGTTACGGACTGTGTGACCTTAAGTTCCAGTTTGCCCAGCATACCCCAGTTTAGCTTGCTGTCTAGAGATAATTATTAACAGCCCCCCTTTCACTCTCAGAAATGTACCCATTAGGATGATAAATTAACTGGCTTCCTTACTTACAGGACTTCATAACATATAGGAAGATAACAAAAATAAGAAGGGTGGTAGGAAGGATGGTTTGAATTTCTATTGCTGTTGTAGTTAACTCAGTTGTTGCTTTCATAGAACCAGTAGATATTTACAAAAATTGTTACAGTCCAAAAATAAAATCTTAACAAATTGTCCAAAGTAGAATGTGCAGTATTCACATTCACAGAATACAATAACAAACTAGAAACTAATATCAAAATTTTAAGTAAAAGCCCCATCCACTAGAAATTAGTAGGTAGTCTTTAAAAATATAATTTATGGATCACAGTGGAAATCAAAATAGTAGTTAGAAAATAATAATAACATGCAGAGTAATAAACAGATGTTTAAAGGCAGATGCAGTGCCATATCCTAAATGTTTTCATTATTAAGCAAAAATAATAAATAAACAATCAAGCAGAGCATCTGGTTATAACATTTTACTGAGAGCAACTAGATGTCCAAGGAAAGCAAGAGGAAATATATAAGGTTAAAAAAAGAATTAGAAAAAAAAAGTGCAAATGACAAATTCAAGAGATACTTTGTCTTCTCCTTTTAAAATACCAAAGGGCATAGTTTGCCCAAGGAAAATTAAGTAAAAAGAGATAACTTATAATATAAATAAGAAATGGAAAATCACAGCAGTTACTGAGATCCTTTTACAGTAAGAGACAACTGTGTGCAATTCTGTCCTAAAAAATAAAGAAATGTGAACGTAACAAAATGTTTTGTGGAGAAAAATAAGTGTTAAGATCTGACTAAAAAGAAAAAAAGAAACGTGAATAAGCCAATAACTATAAAAAAAAAACTGAAAATATCAAGGCTCCAAATCTAAAGCTCAGATTCAGATTTTTTTTCACACTTCAAAAGTTTAAATTCTTAGACTTCAGATCATGGTCATGGTCATGCCCCTATGAACTTGTCCAGAGCATAGAAAAAATTAAAACTCCCCACTTCTTTTTCCAAAGCAAACACAACGCTGATCTCAAAGACAACACAAGCCCCCCACAAAAAATTCTAAAATAATTTAGTTCTTCTAATCAGTACACCCTAGTAAATACGAGTACCCTAGTAAATAGAGTTTACTAGATAAATGTGAAGATGGTTCAAAATTACAGATCCAAGTTAAATAATTCATTATGTCAGAGAAGAAATTCCATGTAGGAATCTTGACAAATACCAAAAAGTTATTTTCTAAAATTCTACACTTTTTTAATTAAAAAAAGAAAAACTATTAACTTAATTACTGACACTAAATACTGATATTCCAAAATAGCTTACAGAATTTCTTTCTGAAACCAACCATGAAATTCATGTCTAATGGTAAAATATGAAGTGCATTCCCATTAAAATCAAGAACATGTCAAAGATGTACACACCAAGAGAGGATCAGAGAAATGTACCAAGAAGTGGATGATGGTGATTGTTGAATGCTGAGGTTTATAGATTTCTTTTTTCTTGATTATCTCTATTCTCTAAATATGTCACAATGACCGTTTTTCAGCCTTACAATGATCTAATAAGTAACCTTTAATAATAAAGTACAAATATTTTTTAAAAAAATAAAATAAAATATGGTCAATGGAAGCTTATATAAATGTGCCTATTATAAAGTTTGAATTGGTCATATAGACAGGGCTGATCATCATCAGGTATGAACCAGTACAGCCAGACAGGTTGTAAAAATGTGGAATACCTCTGTATTAGGGGAGATGCCTGCTTCTCAATCTCCCAAGTGCTCCTGACCAGTGCTCAAGCTGCTGAGCCCCATTTCTAGACCACCAGCTTTCACCAGAAGTTTAGGATTCTTGCCCAGTATAGCAGAAGGCCTAGAAGACAGGGTTCCACCCACAAAGCCAGCATTCACTCTAAATGGACCATAGACCCATGCATGACTGGTTGTTAAATATTTTGAATATCACTCTTGTCCATGCACCTACCACATGGTGGGCTATGAATTCTGCAGCAGTCATGCATTGCATGGCATGAGAAGTTAGACAATGCACAGGAAATTTAAATAAAATACAAGCCAGTGGCTGGGCAGAAACAGTATTACTGATATGAAAGAAAAAGAAAACTCGTCATTGCTGCCTTGGTCCCAACTAAAGCTCCTAACACAGAGTGCTCTAGTCATATAATCATCAAGGACCCTGACAGAATTCTTGCTCTACAGTCACAGGAATTATCAGGGGACTGCTTTTTCACAGCACCAAAGTCAAGGCTTTATTATTGTACCCCCATCTTGGTGCTCTGCCTATGTCAGGGCTGAAATATTTACACATGAGGAAATGAGACTCTAAGAAAATAAACAGTATCTTATTTCTGGTTACATGCTACTATTTATCATATCATATTTACTGAGCCTTTACTCAAGCTCTTTATATACATCATCTCTGGATTCTCCAACCATACTACAAGACAGGTATCAGAAACTATTTTATCCTTTTATAGAAGAACTTAAGCCACAGACAATAGGTAGCTTGTTCAAGGTCAGGCAACTACCAAAGGTCAAAAGCAACATTCATAATGAATTCTGTCTGACTGTCAAACTTTTAATTCTTTAATGTTTTAAACTCCAATTCTCTTGATCACTCTGTCACCTGACTGCTCTATGGTTTAATCTTGGTCTGGCTCCTTCTCAAGCCCCAGCTGCCACCACCACATCCCTGCTCCCTTCTCATGTATGATGTGGGGACATGCATCGTTTAAAACAAGTCCCAGGTATAAGTGAAGATCTTAAGGCAGGATGGGTGGTACACAGAGCAGCCGGCTTTCATCTCTGTTATAAAACAGAGTTTCCATGCCAGCCTATTTCCCTTCAACTCTCTTCACCAATCGGACACTTTAACAAACTAATTTCAAGCCCTGGTACATGGAGATGTAAAATGGAAATGGTGACACAGCTGTGAGGGCAGAGGCACTGGCGTTCCACCATCATGAATTAGTAAAGCATCTTGGGGAGGGCGTTCTCTGCCCATCTGACCTCAGCCATGCCAGCCGTGCCCCTGGCACAGAGAACAAAACTTCGCCTTATGTTCTCCTTTTATCGACAATGTTTTCCTTTACTTTGACGTCAGCTCCCAGATTGCTTGCTGTGATGTGCTACACCTTTCATATTTTCTTTCCAGTCATAATATTGCTTCAGTCATAACCTCGGCACTTTGAGGAATAATTGTCCCTGACAAGAGGGTGAATCACTGACAGAGAGTTGATAAGCATTACATACAGATGACAGAAGTCAGGACATATCGGATTACTGCTGTGAATATAATAAAAGAGAGACTAAACACTTTGGCAGCTCAAAGACAAGCCATTTCATAACTCTCTAGTGGGGCTATTATCTTCCATTTACTGCCACTGATAACCAGGTTGAGACTGTCTCTCCACGATCTAGTTTCAATTCACTTAACACATTGCTGACCAGACACAGTAGAAGAGGCAGAGACGATAATTGGGATTTTTTGGCATTTATTTTTAAAGTTTATCTTCTGCACCCCACTTCCAGCCTGATAAGATCCTACGTGAGGGGGCTTTAAGCCTTCTTGGAGAAGGCTGAGGGTGGCCTTTAATCTATGCCTCTGTTTCCTTTGAAGCCATCCTGTCCAGCCGGGAAAGTGACAATCCACTTTCTCCACTCCTCTGATATACCTGGGTCTAAAAGCCTGGTGCAATAAACAACCAGGCTATTTTTACATTTCGAGGCTCTGAGGAGATAAGATTATGATTTTTTTCTTAGCTAGTCTGAGCCACCTGAAGGAACAGATCAAGAATCGTGTTGTCTGTCAGTATAGACAGCCAGCATGCACCTTCAGAATTGGAATGCAGATGGCATTTATAAGACCTGGGAGAGATTGTGTTTCTAAATATGTAGGCAATAAATGTAATATATCAGAATTTTGGATTAAAAAGTTTGGACAAAGAAGAAAAACAATAAAGAGGGAAAGAGACCCTCGATTGGGAATTATTCTGTCCCTGAAGGTAACTTTGCTGGTGTCAGAGCTGAATAGAAGGTTATAATCTGCAAAGTTCTCCTTTTTTATTTCTGATCTGAGAAGCTCCATTTGTTTTTTGTTTTTCTGGTTTTGTTTTTTAGTATTTTTAAAAATTTTATTGGAGTATGGTTGATTTACAATATTGTGTTAATTTCTGCTGTACAGCATAGTGATTCAGTTGTATGTATACATATTTTCATTATTTTTCAGATTTTTCTCCTATATAGGTTATTATAGAATATTGAGCAGAGTTCCCTGTGCTATACAGTAGGTCCTTGTTGGTTATCTATTTTAAATATAGCAGTGTGTACATGTCCATCTCAAATTCCCAATCTATTCCTCCCCCCCACCATTCTCCCCTGGTAGCCATAAATTCATTCTCTAAATCTGTGAGTCTGTTTCTGTTTTGTAAATAAGTTCATTTGTATCATTTTTCTTTTAGATTCTATATATAAGCAATATCATATGACATTTATCTTTCTCTGTCTGACTCACTTCACTTAGTATGATAATCTCCAGGTTTATCCATGTTGTTGCAAATGGCATTATTTCATTCTTTTTAATGGCTGAGTAATATTCCATTTTATATATGTACCACATCTTTATCCATTCCTCTGTCAATGGACATTTAGGTTGCTTCCATTTCTTGTCTATTGTAAATAGTGCTGCAATGAATACTGGGCTGCATGTATCTTTTCGAATTATGGTTTCCTCCTGATATACGCCAAGGTTATAGTCTGCAAAGTGCTCCTTCTGAAATGATGTTGCTCAGCTTGTTGCAGTTTTGTGTGCACAAAGCATTTCTCAGATCTGAGAAATCTCAGACCTCTTCTTTGAAAGGATGCACGATTGAATGATACATTTATTGTCTTTATGTTGATGAAAACACAACTTTATTTGTAATCCACAGTGTCAGATCCACTAGATAAATTCAAGAGTGTGGGTCTCATGAGAGGAGCAGACTCAAGAATTAGGCAGGCTGGCATTACAGTAAGGCAGATCTGAGAAAAGCAGGAAACTACCTGGATGGAACAGATATGAGTGTGAGGAAATAGAGCTGGCACATGAAAAATGGACAGAGAGTTTGAAAAATTCAGGTAGAGTTTAAGAAAGTATTGGTATCAGGGAGTAAATATGTGAGTCCTGATCAGGAAGTGGAGGGTCATTCAAAAAATCCTTGAAAACCACCACTTCTGTTGGGTACCAGACATTGGGTTAGAGCCCAGTAGCCCACCATGTACCATCGGGCAAGTTGTGCACTGCCCAATTCCAGGGAGCCTCATTCACAAAAGAGTCTATGTGAACATCATACACTTGTATATTGACCATCTATCTGAACAACTGTTCTCAGTGACTCTGGATGTGGATACAAAAGCAAAAAGCTGTGCTTTTGCACTCTGTGTTCTCCAGGAATATTTTTAAGAATTCATATAGCAATGCAAATTATTATACATAGAACGGATAAACAACAAGGTCCTTCTGTATAGCATAGAGAATTCCAATCACTATCCTGTAACAAACCTTTGTGGAAAAGAGTATGAAAAATAATATATATGTATGTATAACTGAATCACTTTTCTGTATACCAGAAACTAATACAACATTGTAAATCAACTATACTTCAATAAAATAATTTTTTAAATACTTTTTAAAATGTAAAAAAGAATTCACATAGCCTACAAGTTCAGAGAATTGAATCTAAAGCCCAGTTGACAAGTGACCTCCAAGATATAGCAGGGTTAAACTGTAGCATGGAGATTTCAGGTCAACCTTGGCATGGCATTCATGTTTGTACCTGAAATCCAAAAATGGTGATGCTGAGTTTGCTGATAAACTTCCTGCTCCAATTCTGATGGTTCAGAAATTGGAGAAAGTACTCCTAGGCTGATGGCTGTGGTTTTCTCAGTTAGTACACCTGCAGGCAAGATAAATGAGACCAAGACTAACAACAATCAGATCCAGTTGACAAGCGGTGGGAGATGTTCTGTTTTGTAACCACACAGCATCCTCTCTAAACTTGCTCACATGTTTCCTCGAAGCCTGAATCGATGGGAAGTGGACACTGCATAGTCAGCACAGAGTTTTTACCAACCAACACTTGGAGCTTCAGGTCAGGCCACAGAATTCTGAAAAGAAGAAGAAGAAATCTATGAATGATTTGCTTCTTTCATTTTGGCTTTCCACGTTGATAGTTGCATTCAGATGAGTCTTATGAGCAAGGATGCAGCATGAACTTTTACACCCTGTGCTTCTAGATTCCAAATCCCAGGGCTAGGCTGCAGTTAGCTCAGAATCGCTTATCTCCTTAGTGGAGGGGTTTTAATCTGTAACAGTGCCTGAGAGTTCAGTTACCAGTGGGTGGCTTCAGACCATGAGATCCAGAAAACTGGAGGAAAAAGATGAGAAGCACCAGGATGGGGATATCCACCATGTGCTAATCACCAAACATGTCAACCTCAAAGCAGCCCTCAGAGGTAAGAATTATTATCTCTGTTTTAAGGATGAAGTAACTCAGATTCAGAGTTTGCCAAGGACCCTCAGAAAATAAGTGGCAGATCCAGGTTTGAGCTCATGCATCTGACCAAAGCCATGTTCCTTGGATTCCTCTCAACTTACCCTCATTATAAGAACTGGAGTCAATCATCTCACTCTCACCCATCACTCCATCTTCCAGAGAAAGATCCAGCTATAAAACTAAAGAGAAAAATCCATCCAAAGCAGCAGAATATAGGACCAGGAATATAGCCAGATTACAAAGAGAAGTTATTATATTATCAACATCACCTCTTCAGACAACATGCAAACATTTATGCAAGCAGTCCAGAAGCAGCAATTAGAGACATTTGGCAACAGGCAAGTTCTAGGCCTTAGACCCAAGAGCACAGTTCCATTTATCTGGAAGAGAAAACACAGTATGAGAGTGCAGAGTTGCAGTCTTGTATAAACAAAGTTCTTGGAAAGCCCTCTGGATAGAAACTCAGCATTTGGGATATATGAGTAGGATCCTTCTTTGCTGGGACTGAGGTTCATAGCGGGGTGAAAGTGGAGGAGACAAAGAAGGTCTGAGTAAGATTGCCAGGAAGTGGATTTATTGCTGAACCTCCTGCACAATTGACTTTGTGTTTCTGCTGTCCCTCCCATGGACCATCAGCCCCAGCATTTGTGTTGTACCTGGAGGCAAAGGCCCTTTGAAAGTAAAAGGAAGTTTATAGACACAAGGTGTCAGGAAGGCTGATAGAATGTGTTTCTGGAGATCTTCCCCTAGCCTTCCATATGCTTTCTATGCATTCCACCTTTTATAGATAATCAATAGGCAAACTAGTATTTGAAGGTGTTATGGATATCCTGCTAAGAGTGTCACCTATGAAAGGTATTTCTGTTACCTTTAGGTATGATAACCTTATCTTTAAAGCCATTTACCCAAAGAATTGTAAAACAGCTTCTGTAACAGACAGCCAGGCAGTGTGATGTGTGGTCCAAAAACATCACCTCTAAATTGAAACAGTCTTACCTCACTAGTGACTCGGCCACCTACTGCCCAAGGACTTGGTGGAGTAATTTAGGATTCTCCTTAACAGTTTCCTCTCACACACAATTGGGATAATGACAGCATTTTTACGAAATCAAATTAGTCATTTAAAGTCAGTTCATAGTAAACTCAGTAAACAGGTTATGATGATCGTTACCATTATTATAGTTAGTTTGAATACCCAAGCATGAAATTTCTGAGGCTTCCTCCATAGATTTTAGAGTCAATGAGATGAATGCTTGGAATGGACTCAAAAAACACAGGATGAAGCTATAGGAACTGAATCTCAAGATTTCCCATCTATTTATAAATGTACTTTTAAACCATGCAGGAAACTAGTGTCCTATGAGGTCTGTGCTTTATGGATTAGCTCTTTAATCATGGCCTTGTGCACACACTGTGGAGCAAGTTGTTATCAGCTGATACACTCCTCATATAAGTTACAGTGAGTAAAATCACCCAATAAAATTGTTTAATTTTTGATCATTAGAAAAACATTCTGTTTTGGTTGATTCCAGAAAGATACAATTTGTAGGACTAGTTTCTGAACCATAAAACCATTGAGCTAGGATTTTACAAAATAAAATAATTTTATGGTCATACAAATAACCAGTTCTTCTGTCTTCAAAAATATTCCTTTGTATAAGTCAAAATAGAAATGGGTTCTGTTTGAAATAAAGGAGGCCAAGAGTGAATTACAAGACTTCAGAGGATTATTTTTAGAAATGCTTACTTACTAACTTTGGAATCAAGTTCTATCAATCAAACATAAATGGATCGGGGTGGAAATAGTTAATAGGCTGGTCATTATGCTCATAATTGTGATAGGGTTCTGCACTCTGAAAACCATTTTCTTAATTATTTTAGGTTAACACTTGTGTCCAAAGCAGGGGGAGGGAAGGGACATGTGTAATCTGAAACTTCAGTTATATGCCTGGCCTGAATTGAGATAACATTAAAGATTTTATTGCTGATACATTATAAATTATTTCTATTACTGTGGTCCTGAGGGTATTGCATTGTCAGTGCACTTTGCCTATTACCTCACTTAATGTTATTAACACACTTTGGGGTATAAAATTACAGTTTTATCATGGAAACCTTAAACACTTACATCCAAAGTACTGAATCGAGTTATTATCTTTACTGACCAGACCTGTTTTATTGTCATTTTATCACTAATAAAATCTGAGATTCAATTTGATTTAGCTATTAAGTAAAACTTGGTCTACATGAGTTTAAATCCAACTGTAATATTAATATATTACTATATAAGATGACTTCATTTTATTAAAGGTGAGGTAACTTAGCAAACCTCTTTTAATGTCTTTCTGCAGTGAAGAAATTTAACCTGACCTGTCTCTACTTCTGTTTCACCAACATCGACAAAAATTTAAGATGATCTTCTTGGAGGATGTTGAGCACCATGTCTCACCTGTTTCTGGCCTTTATTAAATAGCTGCAACACATTGATCAGCCACAAAACGGCATTACTCATCAAAGTGTCAAGAGGCATCATCCAATTTTAAAACAAAAAGCATTAAGAATGCATAATGTTAAAGAAACATGTTCCACACTTAAGAAATTTAAAGCAAAAACTGAGCACATCATGTCAATAGCTCCTAAAATAAGAGAATGGGGATGGACTCCCCAAATCAATCCATCACTCAGAAAATAGAACACTACAGACAAGAGCATGGATTGTGTAAAAGTTTTTCTTACAGGGACCCTTTCTGGTCTTGGCTCTATGCCTACAGGTTAGAAAGAAATTGTTGGGCAGATTTCATTGAGAAAAACAATGCTTATCTTGTTATGTTAAATGCCATCTTGATATTGGTCAAAGAAATGTTTTAAGTGATATTCAAAATGTGCTACAGTCCATGGTAAGAAACCATACAAGAGAAAGTTGTTTATTTAAATCTAGAGCCTTGCTCTCTCCTAAGTGTTAAGAACAAGGGCTCCGCTACTGGGAATTATCGTTTTGAGGACACACTGCAATTTTATAGCTCTGAAAAGGGAGGATGGAGCAGAAATTTTGGTGGGTCAAATGCCTAGCATTCTGACCTTTAATTTCAGTACCTCTAAAGAAGAAATAACACCTACTTCCCCAAGCTGCCAAGGACTTTCATTATGAAAGTGTCTGGCACATAGAAGGTGCTCAGTAAGCAATCACTCAATCATTTTCTCTATTCCTGTAGAATCATATCAACATGAAATATGACCTTAAAAGATACCATGCCATTACACCTCTACACCTAGAATCATAAATAGATGGAAAGATAGCCAAAGGGCGAGAGGGGCCCTAATGCATAGTTTAGCACATGAGAAGCAATAGCGTTTAGTTTCTCAGCATTGGAAAAGCATCACGCACTGTTAGCTGTGCTTTTTTTAAACAGACATCTTCCATTGGAGAAATTCTCAAGTTACATGAGGTAAAACTTTTCATCAGCACAGAATCTTAAGGAAAATGCTTGACACTTATCTAAGAAGAGTCAGCCTTGAACAACATGGATTGTCTAGTAAAGTAAGAAAGCAGAAAATGCCCTAAAATTGGAAGAAAGCATAATGGCAGCCATATCAAAGCAGCTTCACAGGTGGGTAAAACTTTGTGAAAAATAGCTGGAGGAGCGGATGAGCTTCACTGGACATGGACGGATAAAGCTAGAATGGACTTCAGAGATTGTCAAATTCAACTCCTACATTTATAGGCAAGGAAATGGGAGCTTAGCAGGGGATAGAAATTTGCCCAAAGTCACACAGCTATTTGATGGGAAGACCAAACCCAACAGCCATGCTTCCTGACCCCCTGTAATGTACCTTCCCCTGCACTGTGATGGTCCCTCGCTGGAAGGAGGCCACCAGTCCCACAGCAAGCTATGAATCAATGGAGGCTGTCTTCAGAGCTTCAACCTTCTTCTGGTTTTTGCACTCTTCCTGTAATAAGCAGTGACTTATCCCCTGCTAGATGGCAGGTTTTATACTGTCATGGTGAAGCACCGACAACTAAGACTTGTGCTTATCTGGTCTTGTAGGAAAGGCCAGGCAAAAATAGTGGATTCCTTTTCTTTTGTGTATTATCTGTTGTGTGTTAAGAGTATATATATATATATATATATATATATATATATATATATATATATATATATATATATACATTCTCCCTCCTGTTCTTTTTTTCTGGAATTGAGTGAGCCTCTAAAGTGAGCAGCTCTGTCTTTTCTTAACCATGGGGAATATTCCCTCACTGTTGCTTCAAGTACTTCCTCCCTCCATCCAATAGTTTCTACCTGCTCCTTTTGAACTCTTTGTTAAGGAAGTGAAGATTTCTAAGGATTTCTTAAACTTTCTTCAATATTTTTTGCATTGCTTTATTCTTTTGCACTGTGTTCTAGTAGAAACACCTCAGAATGAACTTTGAGCTCATTCATTTCTCTTCATTTGTGCCCTGTTGCCATTTACCTATTTATTTACTTAATGTTTTAAGTAATAAGAAAATGTGAAATTTCTCAGACTTTTGGATGGTTGTGTTTTTATGGGTGTATCATTTCCCATGTCTCTCCAAGAATATTAATTTAATATAAAATAATATACAATGCATATTTATACAGTTAATATAATAATTATAATTAATGTTTATAGTATTCTAAATTATAATAATTAATTATATTAAAATCCTGTTTATTTAATTAGCTCTACCTTCTCCTAGTTTCTCCTTTTCCCTTCTGTTCCATGATATTGTCCCTAGAGGTGATTCCATCCTTTTACAAGGCTGCAAAATAAGTATGATTAAAGAAGACTAACTACCTCTCCTATCCCCTCACCTTGCTCTATCCCTCCTCTAGCTCTAAGCATATTTGTTCCTCTTTTTGGTTTTAATTTACCCTTCATCTTCCTTAGGTACCACAATGTCTAAGATATAAATGCTATAAACACTTTGCCCCAATTTTCTTTCTTTCCTTAACCTCACAACGATGAACTACACAAGATCAGCCACACAAGGATGTGAAAATAATGTCTCCTTTCTTGTTATAGCTGTATAGCATTCCACTGTGTGGATATACTTCAGCCTATTTAATCAATCCCCTACAATTTAAATCCTGTCTGTGACCTTGGGTGAGTGATTGAACCTTTATGAACCCAGTTCATAGAACTGTGCCTGGTTGATAGTAGTTACTCAATAATCCTTAGTAAGTAGATGAAGAAATCCTGGCTGGAAAACGTTATCAGAATTAAAAAAGAAGGAAATGTAAATTCACATAAAGAGCTTAGAACAATCTCTGGAATATAATGAGTGCTCAATAAATGATAACTTTTGGCATTATTTTATTTTTTTTACCTATAATCCTTAATCAATAGCAAAAGAGTGCTTGTAGTGAGTGAATCAACATGGTTTGTACATTAGTGTGATTATATTTTCCTATTACTGGGAAATATCATGATTCATTTATAAGAAATCACTCAACTTGGCACAAGCACTTATTTGGTTGGAAAAGTCTACCTGGTTATCAGCTATGAGATCTTAGAGGCTCTTACTCTCCAGAGGGGTAACTTTACCCCTAGGTGAGAGGTGACAGGGAATTTTAAAATAAATAGGTAAATGCAAACATCACACACACACACACACACACACACACACACACACACACACACATATCTAGATATTATGTGTTTCCTGATGGTAATGCATGGTAGTACCTATGAAATATTTTTTGCTAAATAATTGAACCTGAATCTGATCATCCACTGATCCAACAACCTATGAACAGGACATACAGACATGAGAGAACAAAGATAAAATTAGCAAAGTTCTCAATGTGGAAAATTTTATAGGAAAAAAATAACGGGGTCATCAAAGGTAAGTTGCAAGGAAAAAATACATGGAGAGAAATCTATAGATTGAAATAGACCGTACAATTCCCCTCTTCTCCTCCCCCCAGCCACTAGCAACCACCATTCTACTCTGCTTCTATATGTTTGACTATGTTCTATACCTCATATAAGTGGAATCATGCATGATTTGTTCTTCTGTGACTGGCTGATGTCACTTAGCCTAATGTCCTTAAGGCTCATCCATGCTGTTGCATAGTTATGCAAGATGAATAAGTTCTAGAGAATCTGCTGCACCACATAGTACCTATGGTTAATAATATTGTATTGTACACTAAAAATTTTGTTAAGAGGATAGATCTCATGTTAAGTATTCTTACCACAACAACAAAAAAAAATAAAGGAGAGGGCTTCCCTGGTGGCGCAGTTGGTGAGAGTCCGCCTGCCGATGCGGGGGACGCGGGTTCGTGCCCCGGTACAGGAGGATCCCACATGCCGCGGAGCGGCTGGGCCCGTGAGCCATGGCCGCTGAGCCTGCGCGTCCGGAGCCTGTGCTCCGCGGTGGGAGAGGCCACAACAGTGAGAGGCCCACGTACCGCAAAAAAAATAAATTAAAAAAAAAAAAAATAAAGGAGAGAGAGAGATTCCACAGCTGTATGTCTTTTGGGAGAATACTCTTTTGAACCAACCAACCTAAAAAAGAATTATGATACAATTAAGGATATATGAACACTGAGAGATTTTTGATAATAGTAAGAAATTATTATTGATTTCCTTAGGTTTTATAATGGTATTTTGTTAAGTGTTTTTGAAGAATTCTTAACTTTTAAAAATGTACACTAAAGTTGGTTAATGATAAATTGAGTCAGTTGTTTCACTGAGGTGATGATTGGGCTTATTTCCAATTCTAACACTTTCTCTCCACAAATTTTGAGGCTTGTTTGCAACTTTGCTGAAGTTGAATTCCCGGAGACAGGCCATCAGAATGGTAAGGAGAAGAGATTGTCATTTAATTGGCAGGTTCTGAGCATCCTCCTGAATCTAGCACAGCAGCAGAATTGTGGAGCTACTGACTGAACCATTCTCCAGTTGCTAAAATGGTAACTGTGCTCCTTTCAAACCTCAACAAATATTGTTAAATAATCCACAAATTCAATCAGGTTTTGAATTATATTTCCTCAGGAACAGGTATGCTAACCAGCTTTAGAATGACCTAGTAACTTCCAGTTAACTCATTCCTGAGTCTTAGGCTCCCTTGCTTTTTTGACACCACTGGTTTTACAGTCCTTTCTGGTAAAACTAGGTCAAACCCATAATTGTATCTCTCTGTTCAGGCACATGATAAAGTGAGTTACGGAAGAGAGCTAAAGCCAAATGTAAGCACCAATAACTTAGAAGGACCTTGACTTCTAGGAACCTCAGAATTAGATACATTACTTAGTCACAATAACCACACCAGCAGACTTTGCATTTGGCAAGTCTTGTTCCTTTCAATTTCCTTGACTGTAAGCCTTCTACTTCTGTTCAAATTATATTATCATACACATACATACCTTATCTTCTAAACTACCTCTACATTCTAATGGAAGCAGAGAGCACAAATAATAAATAAATAATAATATTCCAACTTTACCCTTGTCTGGCTATGCAACCCTAAACAAGTCACTGATCTTCTTTGGGTTTCAGCTTCCCATTTTTAAAAAGCAGGTTGTGGACTCCTGCTTGGTGAGTACAATAGCATTTGTATTAGGTCACTTTCCTCACTCTTGACCGACACTACTAATCAATCGCCTCACTCTCCCAGCTGACTCTGAATGCAATCTAACAACCTACAAGTTAGCACTACAGGAAGCCACCACTTATTCTGAGATGAAATTTATGTCCTTGTTGAAGGAGCAACTACCATCTGGAGCACTGCTGCATACCATGGCAAATAAAAAGGACTAAAGAATCAATCACTGGGTTTTAAATCTTCTGCCCAGAAGTGGCGTGTCCTGTTTTGGCTCGCATTCTATTGGCCATAGCAAGCTACAGGACCACCTTTAACTTCTCAGTATGTGGCTGGAAGGAGAGGAGACAGGAAATATAAGATATGACATTATATTTATATCGGGTTTTACACTATACAGACAGTGTTTACATATATTCTTTCTTCTGATTTCCTAATTCCATAAAGTAAGGAAACAATAGGATCATTCCCATTTTACAGAAGAGAAGACTTGAAACTTGGATATTTAGCTCATCATCACAGATTGATAAGTGGACCTCGGAATGAACCAAGTCCAACTTACCTCAAGCTATTGTTCCTGTTTCTATTATCTTCAAATGCACTTTAGTACTTTGAAGGAGAATGGGACAGAATTAAATTCATAAGTGAATTTAGTATATTTAAAGATGATTACAATAGAGGGATTTTGGCTAATAACACTTGTTTACCTGTAGTTATATCTCCAGTTAGGCAGAGATATTTTAAACTAATCACTTTTCTTAATGGTTATGTACTTGGTAGGCAAGAACAGACGTAAAGACACAGATGACATAGAACTAACTAAAGTACAAAAGTATTATGAATAAATAACAAAATAGTGTGGTTGAAAAAAACTGTATTAGCCAGGAAAAACTATAGGTTATTCTTCTTTAACAAACAGTCACAGAAGCGGGCCTTATCATAGCAAATGTTGATTTCTCACTCACAGTCCATGTACATTCAGGAAACTTAGTCCTAGCCATGGTCTATCAATAACCAGTGTAGGGAAAGCCATTTGTTCATAAAACACTTACAGACACAAGATTTGTTCCAATCATAAAATTATATTAGGTCTTCAAGTGCTTTGAAACCGAAAGGAAACTACAAAAAGCAAGAAGGCTGTTTTTAAATGGCCAAGGTAAAGGCTGAGAAGCCTGGAACAATGTTAGTTACTATGGCCACAAAGAAAAGTAGGAAAGTATGGGAGGTACCCCTACAACCTCGTCTCTAACTTCACACAATGAATGTTTACTAAGCATTTGTTTTATGCAAGACAACATAGGATGTATAAAGAAGCATAAGGCATAACTCCTGCTCTCAATGAGATGGCAAGCCAGTCACAAAAAGATGTCAAGTATAAAGTCTATCAGTTCTATCTCCCAGTATTTTATCTGAGGCTTTGCCTTGGTTGCTTTGTTCAGCTGAAGGACAGAACAGACCAGCTTTCAGATACTAAATCTGCACCCTCAAAACCCAGTGAGACTCACTTTACTGTGGGATGGGAAAGAGATACACTTGTGTCAGTTTTGAAATGTGTTGTGGGACCTGGGGATTAAAAAAGCCCAGGCTGAAGGAAAAAGTTTATCCTTTCATGAATGTAGCAGTTTGCTACTTTCTGGATTTTACAAGTCTAGATGAAGGGGCAAGAGCTTGAGGGTGAGGAGAGAATTACTCACAATTTCAAAGAAGCTGAAAGGCTGGGTTATAACACAAAGTTCATTCAACAAATTCATTCATTCAGCAAAGATCTTTTCTAACAGATCTTCTGGTATACCAGACTTTGTGCCAAGAGCTGAATCAATTAAGTTTAGCTCTTGAATTATATCTGTTCTCTGGGAGGTCTGTTGCTGTAGGGTAACACTGCACACATGGAGTGAGGGCTGTCATCCACTGTGCTCTGAAATATGTGTACTTGCTTTACTATAAGTACCTTTGAACTATGCTGTGCTCAGTTATACTAGGGAAACCAAGGCATCATAGCAGACTCAGTGCATCTCAAAACACCAACAAGATTCTTAAGTCTTGGATTTTCTTTGTCCTGTAAGTCTCATCTGATACATGAGATCTTCTTCAGTTTCATATAAAGAAATCTTGAGCTCCCAACTACGAGCAGATTTAATAAAGAAGACAGAACCCCTTTCAGAACCCTACTAGGTTAACGATATTAACAGAGATTCTGTATAACAGCATTAGCAATAGGATGAGTATATTAAAGTAACCAGTCCTACACTGGCACAGACACACAACCCCCATAGCAACAGAGATGACAGCTTGGTAACAGCAGCTGCTGCTTAATTGAAAACATTAGAAAAATATTACATTATATCTGTATTCCTTGTTTTTATGTTTATTTTCATCACAAGTGAGAAAATAACCCAGGAAAAATACAAAAGAAACAGGAAACAAAGTTTCAAGTCTAATAATGGTAATGGATGAACTGTTGCTTGAAATGTAATTTTTGGGTGATTTCATTCCACTTTTCATGTGAATGAGCAGTCTTTTTTGTGTTCTAAGGGCCAGACATTTCTCCCATGATGTCGAATTTACTTCCTAGTCAACCCTTTAAATTTGATTAACTTGGAGGAGAAGTGGCATACCTGTGGGTCTTTGTGTATTTCTGTGTTTGTGTGTTGGGGAAGAAGTATTCAGATGTAAAGTGCCTCTACATACACAAGATAGATTTGAGACCCATAATCACATTACTGTAAAGCTAGGAGTGCATGTTTTCGAATGACAATACAAGTTCAGATTAGCAGAGTGGCCTATTCACACCAAAACAAGCACCAATGTATGGGGCGTAGCAGTAAGAATAAAGCAGTATGCCTGCAGTTTTATGCAAGCAAAATACATTAAACAATGGACAATTATGGGGGCATTCATATCTCAAAATATGAAGCAAGAAGGGACCCTGGAGTTCGTCTGGTATCCCCATGCATTCAGATCAGACACTTAAAACTTTTCGTTGGTGACTCAGAAAGTCAAATAAAGGCAAGAAGTGAGGTTTATTCTTGGGCAAGGACTTTTTCTTCCCCTAAAATCATGCCAGAAGTAATAGTCCTAATGAATTTCATGGGCCCTAAACGTTATTTGGCATGTAGTCAGGATCCATCTGGACACTGGAAATCAGGCGGCCACATCTGCAAATGAGATTTCCAAATGCAGGCAATGCGTTGAAGATTCTCATTGCAAAATAAATATCAAATGTTCTATTTGATAACAATGGACTCACAAAAGAAACAGGTTGCAAACTCATGAGTCCAGAGACTCTACCCCACAATTACAGCTGCTATTTTCTTTGCAGTAGAATTCAGGTTGTTTTCAAGATTGACTATACCCTATTAAAGAAAAATAAATGTTATTCTGTAAGCTCCTTGAGGCCAAGAACTGTGTCTCATTTATTCTTATATCCACTCTGGCACATAGTGAAAAGCCTTTCATGCAGTAGATGTTCTACAAATAAACATGGTCATGAATTGAAAGTAAAATTGATATGATATTGAAAGATAAAATGAAATGGTACATAAGACATTTTCTAACTAATCAGGAATTCCAAAACATGCTTTAATTAATTTATATCTTTATTCAATTAATATGAAATGAGGGGCTATTCTGGGTCAACCAAAATGCTAAACTTACACTGTGATTTCTACCCAATTTTCATTGTTCTCTTAGCTGAAAGAGGTGGGGAAAACATTCTTCCTATATCAGTGGCTTCAGTTGCTAAACTTACTTTTCAATAAACAAGTTAATTATTATGTCAAAGGTTTTAGGTAAACTTGACTAACATTGGTAAACAGCATTTCAAAGAACCACTGAAAGCAGCTTTTTTGCCCCTTTCCCATTTGCACATTTCTATTCCCCTCTAACATTGAAAGAACCTAATTATAGGAATGAGATCACTAGGCAACTTAACATAACTCCTGACGTGTGCCTCCTGAATGCACACCATGCCTTGTCTAACCTGTTTATTCTTTTCCTAATAAAAAGAAGTAAGAATGAAGAATTAAGCAGTTAAAAAAAATGACTAGCTCCCCACATCCAACAGCGCCGTTAAGCAATCCTGCAGGCAGATCACTCGGGCAATATAACATCTGAAGAGAGAGTCAGGCAGCCTGCACACAACAGAGAATGAAGCAGAACCCAACCCCCTGCCTAGATGACTCACTGAGACCCTTCCTCTCCCCCACCATTTTCCCTTTTGAAAACTGTCATGGCTGAATAGAATCTTTGGAGTTGGTCTCATGACATAAGTCCAGCTTCTCCCCAGGTTGCCAAATTTTCTGATTACAGCACCTTTCCTTTCTACCGACACTTGCCTCTCAAATTACTGGCTTATGAGTGGGAGCAGCCAAACCTGGGTTCAGTAACAACTTGAGGTTTTGTTTTGGTTTTAGTTTGTTTTGTTTGTTTGTTTGTTTTTCCTCTCCTAAAGTAACACTGCCTTTACTCCTTCAGTCTGTGAAGAGTGGAGACAAAAAGGTCTTTTAATGTTTGCGAGCTAGCAACCCAGGCAAAATTATAGTAGTGGTCTCAACTTTTTAAATCAAATTAGAACTATCAGTCCAGAGATAGTGTCAGTCTAGTTGATGTGAAGTAACTTGCTAGAGAGACTATAGCCCTTCCTCCAATCATTAATGTCATCATATTAAATATTTTTAAATTACTTTGTCATATTTTTATGAGGTGATTTCTGAACAAGAAAATTGAAAGAGGTATTTTCCTCATTTGGCTTTTCACATTGAAGCAAAATGTTCAAGTTTTAAAAAGTGGATTGAGTAACTTCCAAGAAAAATGAACAATAAAATTACAAAATGACTAATTAAAATCCACTAATGAAGGCAGTTGATAAGCATGTATTATTAGGTTGATGATAGCTCAAGGGTATATTCAAAGGATATAGTCTAATACATGCCTCATTGTTGGTGGAAATTCATCATTGAATTGACATATGCCATTTCTATGATACAAAGATAATGATTAAAGAACAAATCTCAGAATTAAATTGAAAGAAATAAAGACAGACAAAAAAGGATCTCTTTAATGGGTTTATTATTGATTTACTGTCGGAGATGATTCACTGTAGGAGAAGTTTGTTCCGCCTGCTATCAGAGTCTTTTAGTGCTTCCAAGTCAGACAAATAAATGGAGACTAAAATTTTTAAGTATCCAAACTACTACTGGAAATTCAAGTCAGTAACATAAAAATTCCACTGAATCATTGGGAAATGTTTTATGAAATATATAAATGCATGTTTTATTAAAGGATTAATGAAAGAAAATTATAAACGTACCTTCCTATAGACTTACAGTCATAGAGTTGGAAGGATCTCAGAAGCTATCTAAGTCTAAATTTGTCACCTCCTTTTTTGGTTCAGAAATCACTTCTCTGCTATTCCTGATAAGTGGTCACATAACGTTTCATCATATATGTCTAGAAACAATGAATAACTATCACTAGACCAGTTATTGTACATTGTAAAAAGATTATGTTCATGTCTTGCATCCTCAGGGGTTTAGCAAGAAAATGTATACTAGAGCCATCAAAGCCTCAAAAACAAAATCCTGGAGGGACAAAAAGTACACAGGCTTAATCTGAAAAGTCTACATACTATATGATTACAACTGTATGACATTATAGAAAAGGCAAAACTATGGAGACAGTAAAAAGATCAGTGATTGCCAGGGGTTGGGGAGTGGGGGAGGGGTAAAAAGGTGGAGCACAGAGAATTGTTAAGGCAGTGAAAACACTCTGTATGATATTATAATGATGGAAACGTGTCATTATATATTTGTCCAAACCTATAGAATGTACAATACCAAGAGTGAACCCTAATGTAAACTACCAACTTTCAGTGATTATGATGTATCAATGTAGGTCCATCAATTGTAAAAAACATACTGCTCTGGTGAGAGATGATGATAGTAGGGGAGGCGAGGCATGTGTAGGGACAGAGGAATATGGGAAATCTCTGTGCTTTCTGCTCAGTTTTGCTGTGAAACTAAGACTAATCTAAAATAAATAAATAAATAAAGCCTTAAAAATTGTATAGGCTTTAGAAAGCCTCAAATTTGATTAAAAGTAAATTAATATGTATACATAAAGTTGAGAATTGCTAGAGCTCTAGACTTTTGTACTGTGCTGAGTTGGCACAGTAATGATGGCCAATTATTCCAAAGAAAATAAGAAAGGAATTATGTTGAGAAGTATGAAAAACTAGGTGTGGTGACCAGGAAGCCAGGTCTGTTGCCCACCTCTGCCAGCCAGCCATATGCATATTTTTTTTCATTGAAGGCAAGTTTCTTAAAGTCTCTGAAGTAGAGTTTAAATACTTACAAAATGGGATTTGTAGTACTTACTTTCCATGGGGAATGAGTGTGAAGAATATGTGAGGTAAAATTTGTGACAGTGCTTAGAATGATCAATGATTGAAACTCCAAAATTTCTCAGTTGAATGTAACTTCTTAGTTAAAAATCTCATTTTTGTTATCTAGTATGGATAGAATTAACTGAAAAGAAATTACTTGTTAATATGGAAAATTTAATTGGATATGATAAAATATCTCTATAAACAATGAGACATGGGAAAATTAATTAATGTTTATGAACGTTTCTTTTCCAGTGATATTCATAATTTTTATCTGCAGAGCATGATTAAGTTATATTTCTGAGATCAAATGAAAGATTCCTTAAGTTTCCATCAATTGCTCACTCTAAATCCATAATTGTCTAATATGAGTCAACAATATAATTAAAATATATCATAGCCGATAAAATAAATATCTACTCATATATGATAAAAATTGAAAAGCTTAAAAATAAATTTTAAAATGCATATTGTGGGCTTCCCTGGTGGCGCAGTGGTTGAGAGTCCGCCTGCCAATGCAGGGGACATGGGTTCGTGCCCTGGTCCGGGAAGATCCCACATGCCGTGGAACGACTGGGCACGTGAGCCATGGCTGCTGAGCCTGCACATCTGGAGCCTGTGCTCCGCAACGCGAGAGGCCACAACAGTGAGAGTTCCGCGTACCGAAAAAGAAAAAAAGCGTATTGTTAAGACATATAAGCTTATATTAATTACTTGTTAATCACATTATATAAATAATTGTTATATAGCAAGTGAGAAAATTCTAGTGGAAATCAAGGTAATTCCAGCATATACCTCATATTACTGTGCCATATTATAATGTAGTATAGTTAGTATAGTATATACTATAGTATAATATTACATTACATCGTATTACATTCATCACATTGTTTTTGGAACAAATTTGCATTGAAAATCAAAACTGTAAGACACTACAACTTGATACACTGACCAAAACTGTACTTTTGTTTTTATGTCTTTTGATAACTGAGCAAAACTGTATTTTATAACTCTTTTATAACCTGGAGAGAAAATTGATTCATTAATCACTAGATTTAAATTAATTTTCAGTTGATAATAGAAACACTGCAAAATTTTGTAGCAAAATAAGGTTGTTAAAGGTTTTATATGCTAAATTATATTTTATGGGTTTTAAAAACCTACCAAGATTATACTGAAAATTAGAACTTCTCTTAATCCTATGATTAAAATTTCTCCTATCCAAATATATAAAAAAATAATCCTACATTAAGATATTAAACCTCTTTCAGATAAATTATGCATGGGAAATATGATCAGATATAATAGGAATGAAGAATGTTTGATTATCCTGTAATCTTTACATATTCATTTCTAATAAGGCATAATTCCATTTAATGTAGTGATCCTTTTCCAGTTGGAGATTTGAGTTTGATGTGGTGGCAGGGTTGGCTGCTGCAGGGGGCTCTTACAACAATCTAAAAAAAAACAGGCTACGGACATGATAATAAATATTGTTACTAACTTTGTCATTAAAACATGCTGTTTCCCTTTCTGTTGGAGGTTAGAGACAAAAGGACATTTGTTATACAGCAGAAACTAACGCACCATTGTAAAGCAATTATACTCCAATAAAGATGTTAAAAAAAAAATAAGAAGAAGACAAGACCCATTCCTGGAAACATATTAACATTTGGAGAGCCCACCTGGAGATTTTAGAGGATTGCATGTTAAGAGGAGGTTAAATTAACCTGAAAAGCTTTGATAAACTTTAGATTGTTTACAATGCACTGTAGTTTTGGCAAGTTGAACAAAAGTGTTTTTGGAGTTAGCATCCGAACAATTCTGACCAATTTGCCGTCTTTAGCATTTTAGAGCTGTGACTCGAGCCTTTTCCAAAGGTGGTGAGAAAAAGGCAAGAAAGGGAAAGGTCAAGGAGGGGTGGGATGGAGGGTGGGGGAGAGAAGGCATAGGAGCCAGGAGGAGGAAACATCTCTTTGCTAATCACATATCAAAAGCAATGAAATTTCTCAGGCTAGCAGCCCACCAGGTGCATTTCAAAGAGAAGTGGTGGAGGGAGTAAGTGTCACTCAAGGCAGATATTTATGAAAGATGACAGTTTGCAAATATCTCAATCTCGGACAAGCCTGCACTAGTGACATGGAAGAATGCAGCAAAATTGGAAGAGTCAGCAGCCAACATTTATTTCATCAGGACCTGTCCAATCTCCACTGATGGTTTGATAGTCCAGCAGTGGGGCTCGTTCTGCTGGTTACTCTCAGCCAGTTTGCATGGAGTGGTCCAAAATGGTCTAATAAATATGTAAAGAAGGATTAAAAAGAAGAATTGAGAAAAGCTTTGTTTGCAGAGCTAGCACAGGACTGGATTTTAGCTATGTCAAAGAGGAAGCATAGTAATTACAGAAATATTGATTGCTGCTCTTGCTGGTTGACAGTGAGATAGGAATGTGTCTTGCCAGTGTGGAGACCTGCATCCTGGTACAAATATCCTTTTGGTCCAGAGGACTGAAGAAGTCATCCCATTAGATGCCCTTCCCCATGACAGCTGCCCTGCAAACCCTGATACGCTGAGCGTAGTGAACTTTGTTAGAAATAGAAGTCTATATTTCTTCCCCAGGGGATGAAATACTAGACATGAGCCTGAACAAATGTAAAATAAATACCAAAGGGGAGTTTTCTACAGTATTTCTATCAAGCTGGCAGACAGCAGGGATGTCAGAAACAGACTGTTGGGGAAAGCAGACTGGTTTTGATGTTATAATGTATCAGAGGCTGCCACCTGGTCACACTCAGCCAGCAGATGTGTTTGGTTTGGTATTCAAAATACTTTGAATGTACATATTTTAAAGGTCAGTGTTAAAAACCAGAAGATTTTATGTAAAATTTAATATTAGTCTCTTCTGGGAAAAACAAATCAGATCAGGCAACATTAGGTGCAAAATACTTTTGACTAAAATCTGGAAGAGTGGAGGAAGATTTAGAAGATACTGTCTTTAGAAGATGCATTGTTCCCCACACTCTCTAATTTTCCCCAGAATCAATGCTGAGGATCTGTTGCCTTTTCCATCACATTTGTACTTTTTGTCATTTACTGGTCTTTTTTCACTTATATATATTACCTATCTGACTTCTTTAAGCATTTCAGTTTTGACCTCAGAAATGTACTAGCTCTGTCATTCAGACAAGTTGAAATTGCTCAGGTTCCTGGTCTTAAAATAAAATTACTGTTGATTGATTCATATGATTGTTGGTGAGGAGTAGAGATATTAAAGTGAGAATCCTTAGGACAAATTTGGGAACATATCAGACTTGAATACATGCAAGTTTCATTCACCCTTCCCTTCCATTTCTCAATCTTTTTAGGAGAAAAAAAAATAGCATCTTAT
This sequence comes from Orcinus orca, assembly GCF_937001465.1. NCBI lineage: Eukaryota > Metazoa > Chordata > Mammalia > Artiodactyla > Delphinidae > Orcinus > Orcinus orca. Next base: position 73,029,406 of record NC_064560.1, read on the forward strand.
TTTGAGAGGCAAGTGTAGATAAGCAGATATTTTACTGATATAGGTATGATATTTTGAAAGCTGTCCATACATTCTAGTGAGTTTCATATCACCATAGCTTTTCTCCAATAAGCATTATGCAGCTGCAGTTGTTCTCAGAACCACTGAGAACCACTGTGTGCATCAGAATTAACTGGAGGCCTCTGCAATGCAGAAATGCCCCTGGGGTTTCTGATTAAGTACATCCAAGCTGGAGCCCCTGAAGGTGCATTTCTAATGGGTTCCCATGTGACACTGATGTGTTGAGAAGTACCATGCTACCTTATTTGGACTGAAATCATGGAAGCTGGAGAGAAGTGTTGTGTTATATCCATCAGCACAAGCAAAAAGAAGTTAGGGACAGTTATTTTGTTGTTGGTTTGTTTTTAACATTTGTAACAAAATCAAATTACTTGATCCTAAAATTTTTTCTTTCTCAAAAAGAAAGTTCCTAAAGTCCGTAACATGAGATTATGTGAACTAGATAAATGTACATCTAGGGATAGTGGCTACCAGAAGACAAGATATCAGACTCTACTAAGTTAGTAGCATGATTATCAACATCCTCAAGAATGGGCACAGTGAGCACACACTGTTTTTGTTTTTGTTTTTTAACTGGGGTATAGTTGCCTTACAGTGTTGTGTTAGTTTCTGCTGTACAATGAAGTGAATCAGCTATATGTATACATATATACCCTCCTTCTTGGACCTCCTTCCCCCTCCATCCCACCCATCTAGGTCACCACAGAGCACCGAGCTGAACTCTCTGTGCTATACAGCAGGTTCCCACTAGCTATCTGTTTTACACATGGTAGTGTGTATATGTCAATCCCAATCTCCCAATTTATCCCACCTCCCTTTCCCCACACCCAGCCATGTCCACACGTCCATTCTCTGCATCAGCATCTCTATTCCTGCCCTGCAAATAGGTTCATCTGTACCATTTTTCTAGATTCCACATATATGCATTAATACACAATATTTGTTTTTCTCTTTCTGACCTACTTCACTCTGTATGACAGACTCTAGGTCTATCCACACTCTTAAATGTCAGGTGATGAGTTCCTCTTGTTAGTGTCAGCATTTGTTATTGTTTTGATTGAGATGATCCTCAGTTTCTTTCTGCTGGTAACTGTTTTTCTGCAGCTGTTAGCATGGGCCATCTGAACTGTGTTTTTCAGATTCCAGTGTGATTAGTTATTCAGCTCAACACAGTGTCAAAGCAGCTCACTGCACCTATGGACAGGCAGGCTACTGATGTCAGCCGTCACTGCATATCACCCACAACAAAGTCAGTTACAAATGGAGGTGGGTTACCTTTTTTTTTTTTTTAACAGCTTTATTGGAGTAAAATTGCTTTACAATGGTGTGTTAGTTTGTGCTTTATAACAAAGAGAATCAGTTACACATATATATATGTTCCCATTACCTTTACAAAATACACAAAGCCCTGCTGTGATTTAGGCTTTCTGCAGTGCTATTCAAATAAATGCTGAATTCCATTAAATACCATGTTCTTCCTTCATTTGTACTTTGCATTTCTCAGAATTTTGAAAAATTAAAATTAAATGTTCTGCAGTGCAGTTCTTGTTTCAATTATGTAAAATTTGGTTTCATTTTTCATCCCTTTTGAACAATTTGTGGGCTTCTCTGAATGCATGCAATTAAGCTAGAAGTGGGTTGCAAGAGTTCTCCCAGGGGCTCCTAGGCAGAAGCACAGATGCAGACAGGTGTAAGAGCTCCACAGCCATTTTTCTCCTCAGCAGTTCTGGGTGAGGAGGAATCTGGGCCTTTCTCTTTTTTAAAATTGTTGCTTTCCACCTGGTGACCCTCTAGCACAAACCCCACCTCCCCCATGAAATAAATGTGGCCTCTGTGGCTTCTGGATACCACGTTAGAGACAATAGTAAAATATGTATAAATCTGACTATATTACCAAAACCGAAATGTAATTATTTTGCATTAGTTGTTGAATGAGCAGAAAAAAAACCCTGAAATGCTCAAAAGTCTGAAAAAGAGAACATTAAATCTTAACATTTGTTAGTCATTAACAAGACTAACAAACTTGTGGAGTGTCCTTAGATCATATTCTCTTTTCTTATCATTAATATAAGTTTAACCAAACTTCCTTCTTCCTGCTCCCATAGCCAAGTCAAAAGAGTATAAGACAGGAAGAAGTTCTCTCTCCACTTAACGTTCAGTCTTCAAAATCAATTACTTAGCACTTGTGACCTCTGGTATAAGTAATTTTAATTCCTTAAAACTCAGTTTTCTAATATGTAAAATGGGGTAATACTCACATTACACCACTATCAGAAGAAATCCTTGAAATAGTGCAGGTGAAGTCTGGCCCATCAGATAATCTTTACATGTAATAATATCAGTATAACAGTAGTGGTAATAATATTTCTTATTATATTAGTTGATCACAGTCTCTCCTGAAATTTTAGCTTCTCTTGCCTCTGTTAAACAATTATCACATCATGTAATAATCTGTCTTACCTCACTGGACCATAAGCTTCTTGAAGTCCAGGACACGTCTCAGTTAGCTTCTCCAGTCCCATTTCCTAGCACACTTTCTGGAATATGCTAAATGTCCACTATGTACTTGTTGAATCAATTAATAATGCCAAAATAAGTCTATTCTTCCATAAAAAGTTTCAGAAATATCCTTCGCTTGGTCCCAGCTGATATCCTACTGCTCTGATGTACTCTGTTGATTTCTCATTTTCATACCTCATATGGTGGTTTTTGACATTTGGAGCCTGAAATTTTTATTGGCTGCTTCTGATAGTCCTTGAATTACCAGTACAGTTCCATAATTAATACGGGTGGTTATCTTCTTTTTTTTTCACTAAATGAGATGGAATTTTGACTAAAATTATCATCTAATGTATTGTTTTGGCTTTCTTGGATATGAAATCATTATTTCTACCAAAAACCTCACTTTATCTCTTTAAATCCAGTGAATTTCTATCCAGCATTAACTATTGTTAACCCATTAAACTAACTTCTTCTTCTTTTTTTTTTTTTTTGCGGTATGCAGGCCTCTCACTGTTGTGGCCTCTCCCGCTGAAGAGCACAGGCTCCGGACGCACAGGCTCAACGGCCATGGCTCACGGGTCCTGCCGCTCCGCGGCACGAATCCGTGTCCCCTGCATCGGCAAGCGGACTCCCAACCACTGCGCCACCAGGGAAGCCCCAAACTAACTTCTTTACCTAAGGAGTAAAGAACAAGGAAGAGAAGGAGAAAAGAGAGAGATGCCAACCTAGATTGTAATTGCCTAGAGGTAAACCAGACCATATAAATTGTCATCCAAACCTAAGCTCTTTTTTAGAATGAAAAGGGCATTATTAATAACTACACAGGGAAAACAGGCCTAGGACAACCAGTGTATATGTCCCACACCCTACTTATAGTAAGGCAGAGGAAGGAAGAGAATGAAATGATAAGAATCTGACATGAGTTACTGGTGAAAAAAACTCCACTGTTGAATATGGAACATCTTTCTCTCAAGAAACTCTAAAAGAAAAGAAAATAGTTCCAAGGTCAACACATGTAGGAAACACTCTACAAGATCTCTTCCATAGGAATTCTTAATGCATGTTAGTAAAGACTCTGAAATGTTCACACAAAATGAATCTGAAATCCCCAAAGAGCACACATTACATACGTTTACACACATCACACCTATTGGTGAGTCATGCTTGTTTGGTTCAATGCTGGCAAGGGCTATTTAAAAGAATTTTTCCAAATGAGGTGAAATAACTAGACACAATATGCTGTATATAATGTTCTCCCCAACAACCAGTTATATAAGTATCTATAACTCTCATTTTGTTCAGGAGCTCCATTCCCTTTGTCACTAAAAGGTCATCTTCCCATAGTAGGACAGGGTGGCATAATTCATTTGGATGAGGCCAGGCTAATGTAATAAAAAGAGCTCACACTAGTGCAGAGTATTCAGGAATTTATCTATCTCACATATCATTCCCAGGTGAGTATCTCAGGTGAGAAGGTGGTGCTGCTTCCTGTGAAGATCCAAGGTCTAAGGCCCCTTTTTCCCTATTCCCCTGTGCTTAAGGACTTGCTGTCATCTTCATAGTTGAGCCCAGTCACCGTGGATTTACAATTGAAGGAAATCCCTCAGATGCCTTATGCCTTAGACCTTGAAGCAGTACAAATCTCTTCCACTCATTTTCCATGGGAAATAGCACAATCAGATGACACATCTAACTACAAGGGAGGTTCAAATGTGTCAACAAACTAAGGAGCCATATGCATAGCTAGAATGATATTTCTGCAGAAGGATGGAAAATGAATTTTGTGAACAATTAGCTGTCTCTTCTTTTTTTTTTTTAACATCTTTATTGGAGTATAATTGCTTTACAATGGTGTGTTAGTTTCTGCTTTATAACAAAGTGAATCAGTTATACATATATATATATATATATATACATATATATATAATATATCCCCATATCTCTTCCCTCTTGCGTCCCCCTCCCACCCACCCTCCCTATCTCACCCCTCTAATTGGTCACAAAGCACTGAGCTGATCTCCCTGTGCTATGCAGCTTCTTCCCACTAGCTATCTATTTTACATTTGGTAGTGCACATATGTCCATGCCACTCTCTCATTTTGTCCCAGCTTACCCTTCCCCCTCCCCATATCCTCAAGTCCATTCTCTAGTAGGTCTGAGTCGTTATTCCCATCTTACTCCTAGGTTCTTCATGACCATTTTTTTCCCTTAGATTCCATATATATATGTATTAGCATACAGCATTTGTTTTTCTCTTTCTGACTTACTTCACTCTGTATGACAGACTCTAGGTTCATCCACCTCACTACAAATAACTCAATTTCATTTCTTTTTATGGCTGAGTAATATTCCACTGTATATATGTGCCACATCTTCTTTATCCATTCATCTGTTGATGGACACTTAGGTGGCTTCCATATCCTGGCTATTGTAAATAGAGCTGCAATGAATATTGTGGTACATGACTCTTTTTGAATTATGGTTTTCTCAGGGTATATGCCCTGTAGTGGGATTGCTGGGTTGTATGGTAGTTCTATTTTTAGTTTTTTAAGGAACATCCATACTGTTCTCCATAGTGGCTGTATCAATTTACATTTCCACCAACACTGCAAGAGGATTCGTCTTTCTCCACAACCTCTCCAGCATTTATTGGTTGTAGATTTTTGATGATGGCCATTCTGACCAGTGTGAGATGACATCTCATTATAGTTTTGATTTGCATTTCTCTAATGATTAATGATGTTGAGCATTCTTTCATGTGTTTGTTGGCAATCTGTATATCTTCTTTGGAGAAATGTCTATTTAGGTCTTCTGCCCATTTTTGGATTGGGTTGTTTGTTTTTTTTTATTGAGCTGCATGAGTTGCTTGTATGTTTTGGAGATTAATCCTTTGTCAGTTGCTTCATTTGCAAATATTTTCTCCCATTCTGAGCGTTGTCTTTTCATCTTGTTTATGGTTTCCTTTGCTATGCAAAAGCTTTGAAGTATCATTAGATCCCATTTGTTTATTTTTGTTTTTATTTCCATTTCTCTAGAAGGTGGGTCAAAAAGGATCTTGCTGTGATTTATGTCATGGAGTGTTCTGCCTATGTTTTCCTCTAAGAGTTTAATAATGTCTGACCTTACATTTAGGTCTTTAATCCATTTTGAGTTTATTATTGTGTATGGTGCTAGGGAGTGTTCTAATTTCATTCTTTTACATGTAGCTGTCCAGTTTTCCCAGCACCACTTATTGAAGAGGCTCTCTTTTCTCCATTGTATATTCTTGCCTCCTTTATCAGAGATAAGATGACCATATGTGCATGGGTTTATCTCTGGGCTTTCTATCCTGTTCCATTGATCTATATTTCTGTTTTTGTGCCAGTACCATACTGTCTTGATTACTGTAGCTTTGTAGTATAGTCTGAAGTCAAGAAGCCTGATTCCTCCAGCTCCATTTTTCTTTCTCATGATTTCTTTGGCTATTTGGGGTCTTTTGTGTTTCCATACAAATTGTGAGATATTTTTGTTCTAGTTCTGTGAAAAATGCCATTGGCAGTTTGATAGGGGTTGCATTGAATGTGTAGATTGCTTTGGGTAGTATAGTCTGTCTCTTCTTTACAGATGGGTAGGCTTGAGGATCAGTGACATCTTAACGACCAAACTGAGATGGGACAATGTTATAAAGATGACACTAGCCTTGGCAGTGAGGCTGAGGCTATTGACATTTCCATCCCCAAGACTATTTTTTACTCTTTAAGATCAACATCAACATAAAGCAGCCCTCCACGTGTTATGATGTAAGGCATTTTTTACTCTTTCTACTTTCTTCTTGATTTTTTTTTTTTTTTTTAGAATTCTGGCCATTCTCTTCTATTCTTACTGCCATCAAATTCTCTGGGGTCTGAATTCTTTGAACATGGAATTTTCCAGTGTCCAGTATCCACAATACTATTTGCAATATTTTCTACACACCACCAGTGTGTAGGAAGGTGAAAGATAATGATTAGTGTCAGTATCCTCCTTTTAAAGTCTTGCTTTTCATCATGTCTACACCTTACTCAAACTGTCCCAATGAACCGGTGTTTATAAAAAAACAAGCCAAAGTCTACATCTCTGCTTCTAAAGTCAAAAAAAAAAAAAAAAATTCTGTGTTCAGCAAACTTTTCAAGCTCAATTTTCAATCTTTCTATACTATGTTCCATTCACATTATACCATTACCCTAGATCAAAAAAAGTTGTGCTTTGTGGGGATCATTTCTCACACATGAAAAGTCAGCTTCTCGTTCTTCCTGTTCCTTAAGGCCTAATCCAAATATCATACCCTTAAACTCTTCCTTCATTACTCAAGCCAGGAATTACTTACTCCTTAATGTTTCCTTTCTATTTTATTATATATCTATAACTTTCACTTATGCTCACAGTTACCAATACATCAATATATTTATCAACAAATTCTCAATAAAGTGCAGTGATTCAGAGCTCTGAAGAAGCTAGAATTAGAAGAGCCTGGGTTCAATTCCAATTCCACCCCTTATTATCTGTGCATCCTTGGGCAATTTATTCCTTTTCTTGGTCTCATTCCCCCTATTGAGAAAGGAAGATAAGGATAATATCTATCTCATAGTGTAGCTGTAGGGATTGTTGAAATTATGCATTAATCCTTGATTAGTAGTAAATTCAATAAATCTGGTTAGTTTTTATATTGCACTTGTCATCCATTACTCTGTCCTTACATATAATTATATATAAAATTTTGTTTGACCACAGAAGTAGCTTGTTCTTTCACTTTTATCTTATTGAGTAGGATGAGATCTTAAAAATTATTGATCAAAATAACCAGAATTCTAGGATATCCTCTACAATGCCATCCAATGGCTATACACACCATCAAGATGAGGATGCTTCTTAAGAAAACTCATCTTTCCGTTTTACTGTGTTTGGGGAAACATTTTTATATCACAGTTCACCTCTCCAAGCCCTAATCCTTATCTCTGGAGTTACCCAGAAGAAATATGACATTGTTCTATGTTGTAGTAACTGAGGTCTTGAACTATGATCATGTCAACATTTCTTTTACTCAGGCTTGATTACCTTATGTCTATTACACAAGGTATATTTTCCCAAGTCGATTCACCATGGTGATTGCGCCCATTGGATAAATTCAAATTCATTGAAATTTTCCCAAAATACAAAGAATATAACCCAACCCAACATTTCAAGTGGACACAGGATATTTGCTAAATAGAATGAATTGATTTGTTTCATTACTGTGAATGTTATTAGTTTTGATTTTAAGCCATTTCCAGTTTTACTTTTGCTATTGATTTCTGACTTTATTCCATTATGGTTGGAGAAGATACTTTGTATGATATCTATTTTTTTCTGTGTGTAACCTAACATATGGTTTATCCTGGAAAATATCGTCTATTCATCACTTGAGAAGAATGTTTATAATGTTGTTTTGGGTAGAGTGTTCTCTATATGTCTGAGTTAGTTGGTTTATGGTGTTGAGTCCTCTACTTGCTTACTTATCTTCTGTCTGGTTTTTCTATACATTATTGAGAGTGCAATACTGCAGTATCCAACTGTGATTGTAGAACTATCTATCCCTTCAATTCTCAGGTTTTTTCTTCATATATATATATATATATATATATATATATATATATTTAAATGTTCGGTCTTCGTTGCTGCACGCAGGCTTTCTCTAGTTGCAGTGAGCAGGGGCTACTCTTCCTTGCAGTGTGCGAGCTTCTCACTGCAGTGGTTTCTCTTGTTACGGAGCACGAGCTCTAGGCATGCAGGCTTCAGTAGTTGTGGCATGCAGGCTCAGTAGTTGCAGCTCGTGGGCTCTAGAGCGCAGGCTCAGTAGTTGTGGCTCACAGGCTTAGTTGCTCCATGACATGTGGGATCTTCCTGGACCAGGGCTTGAACCCATATTCCCTACATTGGCAGGCAGATTGTTAACCACCATGTCACCAGGGAAGTCCCTTCATATATTTTTATGGTGTGTAATTAGGTGTGTAAATGTTTATAATTGTTATATCTTCTTGCTGTAGGAAACCTTTTATTAATATATGATGTCTTTCTTTGTCTTTTGTAAATTTTTAAAATTTAAAGTCTAATTCATTTGATAGTATAGTCATCCCTGCTCTCTTTTGATTACTATTTGTAAGAAATATCTGTTTTCATCCTTTCACTTACAATCTACTTGTGCCTTTGGATCTAAAGTAAGTCTCTCCTTTTTTTATTCATTATGTCAAAATCTGTCTTTTAATTGGAGAGTTTAATCCAGATATATTATCCTTTTTATTTGAGGCATACATGTTAAATTTAATTTAAATTAGTTAATATTGTGTTTAAAATTTTTGTGTCTATGCTTCTGTGACATTTACGTCCTTAGTTTTCTTTTATCTTTATTGTAATGTCTTTGTCTAGATTTGGTATCAAGGATACATTGTTCTCATAGAACAAATTGATAAATATTGCCTCATCTTTAATTTTCTGGAAGAATTTGTGTAGAATTGGTATTATTTCTTCCCTAAAAGTTTAGTAGATTTTGCCATATTTCTGAAGTCACCTTGGCCTGAGCTTTCTTTTTAGGAAGTTTTATTTTTGCTACAAATTGTATTTCTTTGTCCAATATAGGAAGATCTAGGGTATGTATTTCTGTTTGAATGAGCTTTGTTTTTTTTGTGTATTTCAAAGAATTGGTCCATTTCATCTAAGTCTTTAATTTGAGCATGAAGTTATTCATAATAATCTCTTATTCATTTGCTATCTGCAAACTACATAGTATCTGTGACTTCTTTTTCTCTTAATAATGCTTAGTTGTGTCTTCTTGCTATTTTCTTGATCAGTCTAGGTAGAGATTAATCAAACCAATTTTTTTATTACACTTAATTTTCTCTGTTGTTTTCTTTTCTATTTTATTGATTTATATTCTGATCTGTATTATTTTCTTCCCTCTTTTTTTTAATTTCTTAAGGTTAAAGTTAATGTCATTAATTTGAGAATTTTTTTTTTTTAACAAAGATGTTTAGGGCTATAATTTTTTTTCTAAGTATCAGTTTAACATCAATCCAGAAATTTTTATATTTTCTGTTTTCATTCTGATAAGAATATTTTCTAATTTCTCTTTTAATTTCCTCTTTAGAAGAATATTATTTAGCTTTCCAAAGCTAAATAATTTATTTAGCTTTTTCTTTTTAATTTATCCTTCTGTTATTGAGTTCTCATTTAATTCTATTATGCTCAGAAAACATATATGGTATGATATGAATCCAGAGTATGATCTATCTTGGCAACTGTTCCATGTGTACTCCAAAAAAATGCATTCTGCTGTTGAATGGAGTAATCTATAAATATTAATTAGGTCTATTTGACTGATTTTGGTTGATTTGGTTGAGTTTGGTTGATTTTGTTGTTCAAATCTTCAGTATCATTACTGATGTCTTATCTACTTGTTACTGTGCTGACAATATTTGCAAATTTCTATACTTTGTTGTTCTAACAGTATTCTTTCACTTATTTTGAAGCTCTGTTATTAGATACGTAATTGCTTAGGAATGTTACATCCTCTTCATGAACTGACAGCTTTTGTTTATCATAAAATTAACTTTTTATGCCTGGCAATATTCTTTGCTCTGAAATCCACATCTCCTAATATTAATATAAACACTCCAGCTTTATTTTTAACCACACAGCACATTCTTTAAAAAAAAATACAGCTTTATTGAGATGTAATTCACAAACTGTAAAATGTACCATTTTAAAGTGTACCATTCAGTGGTTTTCACTCGTACTTGTGCAAACCTCATCACATCTAGTTTTAGATCATTTTTATCACCAAAAAAGAAACCCCAAACCCATTATCAGTCACTCTACCCCTTCTGCCTCCAGCCCTTGGCTACTACTGATCTCCCTGTGGGAGTGTTGGTAATTTTTCACTCTAATCCTTTCAGTCTTCTTTCCCCAGCCTTGCTAATCAGTACTCAGCTGAATCAAATAGGAAGGAACCTCTGAGTGCACGAAGGAAAATACCTACCTCCAACCATGGTGGGACTAGATGAATCCAGTTTGTAATTACCCACTAAGCAAGGACACAAGTGGAACATTCTACCTTGCTACTCAAATCCTGTTCTTTTCAACCACCCAGAAGTGACAAGTGTCACTTGTAACCTCGTAAGTTAGCAGGAGTCCTAGTTCCCTGGTACAGCATTCCAGAGGTACTGAAATTTGTCACCTTTCTCTCCAAACCCCTAACAATTCATCCAAGTCCACAGCTTCAGAAAGCCAGGAGTTTTGTCTCTTCAATCTCTCTACTCCTCTGGTTCCAGATCTTTCTTTCAAGGAAGGGTGGTCAAAATATTTCAAACAAGAACAAAACCACAGTGGAGGCTTCCAGCTCAGGTTTCTAAGATGGATCAAAGGAAGAACTCCACTGACTCCAAAGAAATGGACATGGTTGATATGGATTACTTCTTTACAGCCTTGTGGAGAGGGAAAATAATGTCTTGCAGAACAAAATTGACTACAAAGATTTACAAATGAGGATCCATTTGACAGATGAGAGTCCCTTGGTAAATGCAGGCTCCAGCTCCTAAAAATGGGAGGGGCCTGACTAGACAGCCTGGATCATAAAAAGAATCTGCCACATGTGAAGAAAAAAGTCTGAAGAATAGCTCCTCTATTTTGAGGTCTGATAAAATACTTGGGGTGGGAAAAGAGAGGAACAAGCCCCAACAGATGGGAAAATGCTGACATTGGAGTGGTATAAAAGAATTTCAGCTGAGTTTTTAGTGGTGGTGGCTACTTTAGCCTCTTCCCTATTCTGTTGTAGGGCCATAAACCTCAACCAAGCATAGAATAGTAGAAAAAGGCTTGAAAGAAAGAGGGGCTTGAAGATGATAGATTTTGACTCCTGATTTTACTATTCAATTTCTCTTTTCTATTTCAAGTAGTCTTCGGTGTCTGGGAAGCCTGGCCTCCCAAGACCAGAGTCAGTTGGAGCTGGTTGTTGTTGGAAGGGGGCTGGGTTGGGGGACTGGATGAGGACAGGGAGACCCCACTCTCCTGGAGGTCATAGATGGAGAAGAGGAACTGCACTTCACAGAGCCTGGGCTGTGGTGGGAAGTGGATGAGGCAGGAGTGGCAAGCTGGGGGGACACACTTCAGTCCCCAGCTTCATTCTCATCCATCAAAAATGTCTGGAATTTTAAATGTCACCATTTTAAAAAAACAAAACAAACAAAAAACTGTCCAGATCCCATCAAAAAACAATTAATATGAGGCAAGGGAAACAGGAAGAAGAGAACAAATGTTTTCAACACAAGTGATTTCAAGAACTTGTTAGAGATCTTCATTCAAGTGATCAGTACTTGTTTAGGTACAGAGAGAGACCCCTAGAATATCCAGTTTTCACACATGTTAGCTACCACCACCCCCATTCTGACTTTAAAAAGTTTAGATCTATGAAGGGATTTGTTGCCTGGCACATATGTGGCCCTTTGCCTCACTCCTACTTTGCCTCTCTTTTCCGATGATGACAAATCCATCTCTTAGAAAGTCACAGAGGTAAAATCAGATTTACTGGAAGGGAGGGTCTCCCTTAACCACTATTTGGCTTTCCCTTCGCCCATTTTTCTCACCTCCTTATTGAACTATCTTGGTCTATATGTAAATGTCCACAAGGCTTCATAAATTCCTTGTCATTTAATAACGCCTGGGCTGTGTCATCTTATTTCCTCTTGTGCTCCCTTTGAAGCATATATCACAAACCTCTGCGTTGAAATGTCCTAAATGACATGCAATGATTTGTATCCCTTACCTATATTCACTTAATAAATCCATAATCAAAGACTTTTTGTCTCAACTTACTGGCTCTGAAAATTACACTAGCCCATAATCAGAGACATTACATGGTATCATGAAAGGCTTAGTTTCTCTGTAATTATACCCATATGTTGACTATTTGGTGTATCTTACCATTGTACTTTCAATTCATCTTCATCTTTAGCTCTCAATTCCTTTCAAGGGGTTCTTTTTAGAATGCCTCATTGGCATGTTGAGTTGAAAAAAAGAGTTTCCTTTTAAATAGAAAGCATAATAGTTTAATCATTCCTGTGTATGCTATGCTGTAACACTCTTAAGTGGTTGATTATTCTGCATTATATATACCATATTATCTGGTTGGTATATGTAAGACAACTGGAATGCTGATTGGTATCCAAGTAGCCACTTAAGACCCATTTTCTGGTCTTGGCTCCTCATGTGTTAATAAACTTTAAGCTATCTTTTTGTGTATATCAAATAAAAATATCTGAGATGTATGCAGATATTGGTGCCATTTGTGTTGTATTAATATGTAAGAAAACCTTTAAAAAATAAATAACTTTCCACTTAGTCACTTGGATTTAATTTAATCCAATTAAATTGATTTAATTATTACCAATGACAAATTAGTCATATATACAAAATTGGGTTGATTCTTGTATTTACATGCTTAAAGACTTATTTGAGATAGAAGAGACCCTAGTTGGGTTATTAAATGATTTTGCTTTCCAGAAGAGATAAAAGATGTTGATAAAAGAGGTCTAAAGATATTGAGTAACTTGCCCAAGAGCACAAAGGTAGTTCATTTAAGAGCTAGGTATGTTTGAGCTCAAGGAACTAAAATGCAAGAATATATATCGTCAGTATGTAATTTCAACCAGATATTTGAAAGTGCTCATAAATGTATGCACAAACTCACTGAAATATTTATTTTTAAGTGTCCATTAATATGTTAAACTATTTTAAAAGGAAAAAAAGTACCTGTAAATGATACATTGCCCTCAGAGTAATGTATTATTTCAAAGCTGAAGCAATCAACTCTCCAAAATATAAGTGAATCATCAGAAAGGGAGGGCCATCTATCAGGCAAAATGCTGGGAACTACAGTATTCAAGGACTCCTGAATTAATCCATAAAACAGCTGTACAGTCTCTCTGGAGCTAATGAAAAAAGGGCATACTCTGAAAGTAAACATGTGGCATATTCTGCAAAATTGTTCTAATTATCAGAAAACTAAATAACACAAAAGAAATGTTCGGAACAATAATAAATGTAACATTTTGCATGCTACTTCTTTTAGTTAACATTTTTTCCTGATTAACCACAGAAGTGTTTGTTTGGCTGAATGGGGTCAACAAGTTTGGAAACTGAGCTGAATTGCTTGGGCAGACAAAAGAAGCTCAAATGGCGACCTTCTGGACTATGCATTTACAGAAGAGACAGCAACCAAATTTACAAGCCTAGTATGTACGTATAGGCATTAATATTTGACAAGGTAATGGAAAGTTAGTTGAGTGTCTAGTTATAGCTTAAATGGAATGATACTACACTCTTTTCTCTGAGACATGTTTATTTTATTTTAAGATATGGCTTGGCTTATTTTTATGTTAAAAATTTCCATATCTGCCTCATACTTTTTGTCAGTTAAAGGATATTCCACAATACTGTGTCATTATTTATTGAAGAATTCTGCCATTGATGCTCTTCAGATTGCTTGCAAATTCTATTACAAACAAAGCTGTATGTATTCATTTAGGACAATTTCTCTGAAGTAGAATGACTTAGTCCAAGAGTACACAAGTTGACATATTTAATAGATAAAGCTAAATTGTCTTTAAAATATTAAATAGTTTTAATCCAATTGCCAGTCTCCCCACAATACTGCAACACTTCTGAGCATTGCTTTTTATTCCCTTTCTTTCCTTTTTTCCTGTTGGTATGCGTGTGTGTGTGTGTGTGTGTGTGTGTGTGTTTCTCTTACTGACTTGTAGGAATTTTAATTTTTAACATCTTTTTTGGAGTATAATTGCTTCACAGTGTTGTGTTTCTGCTGTATAATAAAGTGAATCATCTATACGTATACATATATCCCCATATCCCCTCCCTCTTGAAACTCTGTCCCATTCTATCTATCCCACCCCTCTATACCTGTGCATCTTTATTCCTGTCCTACCCCTAGGTTCTTCAGAGCCATTTTTTTCTTTTAGATTCCACATATATGGGTTAGCATACACCATTTGTTTTTTTCTTTCTGACTTACTTCACTCTGTATGACAGACTCTAGCTCCATCCACCTCACTACCAATAACTCAATTTCATTGCATTTTATGGCAGAGTAATATTCCATTGTATATATGTACCACATCTTCTTTATCCATTCATTTGTCAATGGACACTTAGGTTGCTTCCATGGCCTGGCGATCATAAATAGTGCTGCAATGAACATTGTGATACATGATTCTTTTTGAATTATAGTTTTCTCAGGGTATATGCCCAATAGTGGGATTGCTGGGTCATATGGTAGTCCTATTTTTGTTTTTAAGGAACCTCCATACTGTTCTCCATAGTGGCTGTATCAATTCACATTCCCACCAACAGTGCAAGAGGGTTCCCTTTTCTCCACACCATCTCCAGCATTTATTGTTTTTAGATTTTTTGATGATGGCCATTCTGACCGGTGTGAGGTGATACCACGTTGTAGTTTTGATTTGCATTTCTCTAATGATTAGTGATGTTGAGCATCTTTTCATGTGTTTATTGGCAATCTGTGTATCTTCTTTGGAGACATGTCTATTTAGGTCTTCTGCCGATTTTGGGATTGGGCTGTTTATATTTTTGATATTGAACTGTATGAGCTGCTTATATATTTTGGAGATTAATCCTTTGTAAGTTGCTTCATTTGCAAATATTAACTCCCATTCTGAGGGTTGTCTTTTCATCTTTTTTATAGTTTCCTGGGCTATGCAAAAGCTTTGAAGTTTCATCAGGTCCCATTTGTTCATTTTTGTTTTTATTTCCATTTCTCTAGGAGGTGGATCAAAAAGGAACTTGCTGTGAATTATGTCATAGAATGTTCTGCCTATGTTTTCCTCTAAGAGTTTGATAGGGTCTGACCTTACATGTAGATCTTTAATCCATTTTGAGTTTATTTTTGTGTATGATGTTAGGAAGTGTTCTAATTTCATTCTTTTATAGGTAGCTGCCCAGTTTTCCCAGCATCACTTATTAAAGAGGCTGTCTTTTCACCTTTGTATACTCTTTCCTCCTTTATCAAAGATAAGGTGACCATATGTGCATAGGTTTATCTCTGGACTTTCTATCCTGTTCCATTGATCTATATTTCTGTTTTTGTGCCAGTACCATACTGTCTTGATTACTGTAGCTTTGTAGTATAGTCTGAAGTCTCAGAGCCTGATTCCTCCAGATCCGTTTTTCTTTCTCAAGATTGCTTTGACTATTCGGGGTCTTTTTTGTTTCCATGAAAAATATGAATTTTTTTTCTAGTTCTGTGAAAAATGCCATTGGTAGTTTGATAAGGATTGCAATGAATCTGTAGATTGCTTTGGGTATTATAGTCATTTTCACAATGTCGATACTTCCAATCCAAGAACATGGTATATTTGTATAATCTCTAATTTCTTTCATCAGTGTCTTATAGTTTTCTGCATACAGGCCTTTTGTCTCCTTAGGTAGGTTTATTCCTAGGTATTTTATTCTTTTTGTTGCAATGGTAAATGGGAGTGTTTCCTTAAATTCTCTTTCAGATTTTTCATCAACTGTGTATAGGAATGCAAGAGATTCTGTGCATTAATTTTGTATCCTGCTACTTTACCAAATTCATTGATTAGGTCTACTGGTTTTCTCATAGCATCTTTAGGATTCTCTATGTATAGTATCGTGTCATCTGCAAACAGTCACAGTTTTACTTCTTTTTTTTTCCAATTTGGATTCCTTTTATTTCTTTTTCTTCTCTGATGCTGTTGCTAAGACTTCCAAAACTATGTTGAATAATAGTGGTGAGAGTGAGCAACCTTATCTTCCTCCTGATCTTAGAGGACATGGTATCAGTTTTTCACCATTGAGAAAGATGTTGACTATGGGTTTGTCATGTATGGCCTTTATTATGTTGAGGTAGGTTCCCTCTATGCCTACTTTCTGGATTTTTTTTTATCATAAATTGGTGTTGAATTGTGTCAAAAGATTTTTCTGCATCTATTGAGATTATCATATGGTTTTTATCCTTCAATTTGTTAATATGGTGTATCACATTGATTGATTTGCATATATTGAAGAATGCTTGCATTCCTGGGATAAATCTCACTTAATCATGGTGTATGATCCTTTTAATGTGCTGTTGGATTCTCTTTGCTAGTATTTTGTTGAGGATTTTTGCATGTATGTTCATCAGATTTATTGGCCTGTAGGTTTCTTTCTTTGTGACATCTTTTTCTAGTTTTGGTATTAGGGTGATGTTGGCCTCATAGAATGATTTTGGAAGGGTTCCTCCCTCTGCTAAATTCTGGAAGAGTTTGAGCAGGGTATGTGTTAGCTCTTCTCTAAATGTTTGATAGAATTCACCTGTGAAGCCATCTAGTCCTGGGCTTTTATTTGTTGGAAGATTTTTAATCACAGTTTCAATTTCAGTGCTTGTTATTGGTCTGTTTATATTTTCTATTTATTCCGGGTTCACTCTCAGAAGGTTGTGCTTTTCTAAGGACTTGTCCATTTCTTCAAGGTTGGCATATAGTTGCTTGTAGTAATCTCTCATGATCCTTTGTATTTCTGCAGTGTTACTTCTCCTTTTTCCTTTCTAATTCTGTTGATTTGTGTCTTCTCCCTTTTTTTCTTGATGAGCCTGGCTAATGGCTTATCAATTTTGTTTATCTTCTCAAAGAACCAGCTTTTAGTTTTATTGATCTTTGCTATTGTTTCTTTCAGTTCTTTTTCATTTATTTCTGAACTGATCTTTATGATTTATTTCCTTCTGATAACTTTGGGTATTTTTTGTTCTTCCTTCTCTGATTGCTTTAGGTGTAAGGTTAGGTTGTTTATTTGAGATGTTTCTTGTTTCTTGAGGTAGGATTGTATTGCTGTAAACTTCCCTCTTAGAACTGCTTTTGCTGCATCCCATAGGTTTTAGCTTAATGTGTTTTCTTTGTCATTTGTTTCTAGGTATCTTTAAATTTCCTTTTTGATTTCTTCAGCGATCTCTTGATTATTTAGTAGCGTATTGTTTTGCCTCCATGTGTTTGTATTTCTTAGTTTTTTTCCTGTAGTTGATATCTAGGCTCATAGCAGTGTGGTTGGAAAAGGTGCTTGATACGATTTCAAATTTTTAATTTACCAAGGTTTGATTTGTGACCCAAGATATGGTCTATCCTGGAGAATGTTACATGAGCACTTGAGAAAATTGTGTATTCTGTTGTTTTTGGATGGAATGTCCTATAAATATCAATTAAGTCCGTCTTGTTTAATGTGTCATTTAAAGCTTGTGTTTCCTTATTTATTTTCATTTTGGATGATCTGTCCACTGGTGAAAGTGAGGTGTTAAGGTCCCCTACTATGATTGTGTTACTGTTGATTTCCCCATTTATGGCTGTTAGCATTTGCCTCATGTATTGAGGTGCTCCTATGTTGTGTGCATAAATATTTACAATTGTTCTATCTTCTTCTCGGAGTGATCCCTTGATCATTATGTAGTGTCCTTCTTTGTCTCTTGTGATAGTCTTTATTTTAAAGTCTATTTTGTCTGACATGAGAATTGCTACACCAGCTTTCTTTTGATTTCCATTTGCATGGAATATTTTTTTTCCATCCCCTCTCTTTCAGTCTGTATGTGTTCCTAGGTCTGAAGTTGGTCTCTTGTAGACAGCATATATATGGGTCTTGTTTTTGTATCCATTCAGCCACTCTATGACTTTTGGTTGGAGCAGTTAATCCATTTACATTTAAGGTAATTAACAATATGTATGTTCCTATTATCATTTTCTTAATTGTTTTGGGTTTATTTTTTTAGGTCTTTTCCTTCTCTTTTTTTTCCTGCCTAGAGGAGCTCCTTTAGCATTTGTTGTAAAGCTGGTTTGGTGGTGATGAATTCTCTTAGCTTTTGCTTATTTGTAAAGGTTTTAATTTATCTGTTGAATCTGAATGACATCCTTGCTGGATAGAGTAATCTTGATTGTAGGTTTTTCCCTTTCATCACTTTAAATATGTCTTGCCACTCCCTTCTGGCTTGCAGAGTTCCTGCTGAAAAATTAGCTGTTAACCTTATGGGGATTCTCTTGTATGTTATTTGCTGCTTTTCCCTTGGTGCTTTTAATACTTTTTCTTTCTATTTAATATTTGATAGTTTGATTAATATGTGTCTCAGTGTGTTTCTCTTCGGGTTTATCCTCTATGGTACTCTCTGTGTTTCCTGGAGTTGATTGACTATTTCCTTTCCCATATTAGGGAAGTTTTCAACTATAATCTCTTCAAATATTTTCTCACACCCTTTCTTTTGCTCTTCTTCTGGAACCCCTATAATTCGAATGTTGGTGTGTTTAATGTTGTCCCAGAGGCCTATGAGACTGTTCTCAATTCTTTTCATTCTATTTTTTTTTATTCTGCTCCCTAGCAGTTATTTCCACCATTTTATCTTCCAGCTCACTTATCCATTCTTCTGCCTTTGTGTTATTGTGTTATTGATTACTTCTACAGCTTTTTTTTTTTTTTTTTTTTTTTTTTTTGCAGTAAACGGGCCTCTCACTGTTGTGGCCACTCCCGCTGCAGAGCACAGGCTCCAGACATGCAGGCTCAGTGGCCATGGCTCATGGGCCCAGCCGCTCCATGGCACCTGCGATCCTCCCGGACTGGGGCATGAACCAGTGTCCCCTGCATCAGCAGGCAGACTCTCAACCACTGCACCACCAGGGAAACCCCTAGAGCATTTTTAATTTCAGTAATTCTGTTGTTCATCACTGTTTGTTTGCACTTTAGTTGTTCTAGATCCTTGTTAAATGTTTCTTGTATTTTTTCCATTCTGTTTCTGGGATTTTGGATCATCTTTACTATCATTACTATGAATTATTTTTCAGGTAGATTGCCTATTTTGTCTTCATTTATTTGGTCTTGTAGGTTTTTAACTTTCTCCTTCGTCTGTAACATATATTTTTGTCATTTCATTTTTTTTTTCATGGGTGGTGCTGTATTCCTGTGTTACTGTTTGTTTGGCCTGAGATGTCCAGCACTGGACTTTGCAGGCAGTTGGATAGAGCTGGGTTTTCGTGCTGAGATGAGGACCTCCAGGAGGCCTCACTCCGATTGATAGTCTCCAGGGTCTGAGGTTCTCTGTTAGTCCAGTGGTTTGGATTCGGAGCTCCCACCACAGGAGCTCAGGCATGACCTCCAGCCTGCAAACCAAGATTTTGCAAACTTTTTTCTTTCTTTTCCATTTTGCTTAGTCTTGTTTCACTTGCTCACAGGGTACCATGTGGGGAGGCCTCACACCAGGCACTTCACAAGCAGAGTCCCTTGTGCAGAATGGCTGCGCCAACATCTCAGTTCAAAATGGCAGCAGCAGGCCACATGCAGAGATCCTGCACCCATACTGTGATCTCAGGAATTTTTTGCATATTTAGAATATGTTATCAAATTACTAGATGTCAAATATTTTCCCCATTTTTTGCTTGATTTTGAGCTTGAAGTATCTTTTTCATGAAGTTTTTCATTGAATATCATCATAATTATGTGGGGGAGGATTTTAGATTTTATGTCCTTAGAAAGATCTTTCTTATTATTGAACTATGTAACTATTTTATTCTAACACTATAATTATTCAGGTTTAGTTCTTTGATCTGTGTGGAATTTATTTTGCATACATTTTGTGGTATGGATCTGAGGTTATTTCACAGAGATAGAAACTGTCACAATATCAATTATGAATAATCCATCTATTCTTACTCTTGGGTAGCACCAAAAACTAAATTTCCTATTTTCTCCCTTTCAGAAAATTCTTTATTATATTCCAATATCACCTGTTTGACTAAATATATATATATATATTTAATTTTGTATTGATTTGCTTTTTGCTTCACAACAGTCCTATATGTATTTCAGCAATTTTTTTTTAAGATAGATATTAGGCCCAAAATTCTATAAAATAGTCTATTGGGAGCTTGATTAAAAAACACAGATCATGCAGGTGAGTGACTTAGGTAACAGTGATTTCTCTCTCAGTTTTTATGTGTATAAAATGGTGGAATTAATGGTACAAGCCCCATGCCAATATTATGAGGATAAAATGAGTTACTATATGCTAGCACTTAATAGTGCCTAGTACTAAGTAAACTATTAGTATTTTTATCATATATTATTATAAGTTTTTCCATCCAAAATATGGAATGTATATCCATTTACTTGTCTATTAAGTAAATTTTTGACAATTTTTTCAATTTAGGTCATATTTTTGTTAGTTTTATTTATAGATACTTTATTATTTTTATTATTCATGTGGATGGACTTGTCTTCTGTATTTCCTTATTGGATATTGCTACTTTGTAGAACAGCTATTGGTGTGTTTATCATGTATAGAATTACCAAATTCTCTTCTTTATTTTTATCTTTTCTTTTTAAGACAATTTTTTAGAACAGTTTTTGGTTCACAGAAAAATTAAGAGGAAGGTACTGAGATTTCCCATTCAAGCCCTTCCCCAAAAACATGCATAGCCTCCCCCATTAACAAGATCCCCCACCAGACTGGCACATTTGTTACAATTGACAAGCCTACATTGACACAACATAACCAAAGTCTATAGTTTACATTAGGGTTTACTCTTGATATTGTACTTTCTATGGGTTTGGACAAATGTATAATGACATGCATTTTTAATCTTTTTTGTCTGTGTTATTGTATTAAATTTGGTTCCATTTTCTAAGTAGACATCAGATAATCTGCAAAGATTTTTTTCCTCTTTCTAATATGTTAACATCAACTTTTTTCCTTTACCTGTTTTATCATCTAAGGTATTCATAATTGTATTGAATAAAAGTGGAGGTAGCAAACATCCTTATCTTATTCCTGATTCTATGGACTACCTTCATGTTTACATTGTCTTTAAAAATATATGGTCAAGTTACTGAAACAAAACATCACATAAAACTTAAAGATTACTTTCAAATTATAAATCTAATATATGCATTGTAGAAGAAAAAATAATATTTCATAAATTACTTCTAATTCCATTGTTCAAAATAAGCATTTTTGTGTCCTTTCATCCAGTTATTATCTATATATTATCTATACATGTTGCTTTTAAAATAGTTTATTTCATAGTCTTTATTTAAAATTTGTATTTTCTTGAAAGTTGAAGTATCAGGAATATATTACTCACTCTCAATAAAAATGACCAAAAACAGAGACCAATTCTGATATGATCCAAATGTTGGAATTGTCAGATAAAGAATTTAGAACAGTTTTCATTACTATGCTCAATGAGATAAAGGAAAATTCACTCATGATAATGAAAAGCTAAGAAAACTAACAAAAGCAGAGAAAAAAAGAAAATGTAAGAAAGAACCACACTGATATTCTAGAAGTGAAATATGCAATATCTAAAATTTAAAAATCACTGAAGGGGCTTAATAGCAGAATGGAGAAAATGGAGAAGAAAATCAATTGACCTGAAGATAAATCAATAGAAATGATAAAATCTGAAGAGAGAGAGAAAAGCACCAAAGTAATCAACTAAGCCTCAGAGACAGATAGATTAAGATTAATTTATCTAAAATGCATGCAAGTGGAGTTGAACAAGGGCCTATTGGAGGGGTGAGGGGAAAGGATAATGATATTTTAAAAAATAATTGCCAAAGTTTCTCAACTTTGATAGATGGTGTAGATGTATAAACTCAGGAATCTCGGTGAACTCTAAAGATGGCAAATATGATGAGGAGTATACCAAGGCACATCACTGCCAAATGGCTGAAAACCAAAAATACAGATAAAATCTTAAAAACAGCCAGAGAAAAATGACACTTTATGACAGATGCACAATAATTTCAATGACATGTACTCCTCCTCAGAAGTAATAAGTCTGAATACTACAAAACCATATTTGAGATGCTAAAAGGAAAAGCAAAACAAAACAAAAGCCTAATCCAGAATTCTATATGTGAAGAAAATATCCTTCGAGAAACATTTTTTTTAATAAAAGAAATCTAAAGGGACTTCTGAGCTACACATGTCACTATAAGGAATAGTAGACAAACTTCTTTAGGCTGAAGGGTAATGATACCAGAGTGAAACTCATATCTTCTGAAGAAATAAGAATTAAAAATGGTAAATATTTGAATAAATATAAATGACTGATATTTTCCTTTTGTCCTCCTCATTTCTTTTAAAAAAATATAGCTGCTTAATATATATCTTTATCTTTATTTTATCTTTGTCTTATAGGGTATATTATTCTGTTGGTGGACTTCACTTGAAGTCTACAGCATAAATGATACCTAGTGTTGATAAATAACAAAAACAAAAATTAGTTCTTTGAAAGGTAAATAAACTGGTAAACCCTTAACTAGACTGTGCAAGGAAAAAGAGAACAAGAATTCACCAATGTCAGGAGTGAAACGAGTGTTATCATCACAGAGTCAGACATTAATAAGATAATATAATAGCCCCATTATCCAAACAAACAATTTAGATGAAATGGACACATTCCTTGAAAACCACAAGATGAAACAGAAAATCTAAATAGCCCAAAACTTATAAATAAATTAAATTTGATATCAAAAATTTTTCCACCAAGAAAATGTTTTCAGTGGTAAATTCTATCAAACACTCAAGTTAGATATAATTTATATTACACAAAAGCTTTCAGAAAACAGAAGAAGAGGGGATCCTCCTCAAATCTGACAAGTGCATTACCTAAATGAATAAAACCATTTATGGACACAGATGTAAAAATTGTAGCAAACTATTAGTAAACTGAATCCAAAAGAGATATATAGATATATATATATATATATATTAGATAGATAATAGAGCATGACCTAATAATGTTTATCAAGTCACAAAAGATTGTTTTAACATTCAAAAATGAATCAATGTAATAACATAGCACTGGGTAATTTTGGTCAGTCTGCACTGACCACAGGCTTATAGCCAGAGCTACTGATTCTCAGCCAATGCTATGAAACCTATTAATTAAACATCAATAATATTCTGTAAACATCTGTACATGAGTTGTTTCAGAGCAGACTTTATCAGCTTGCCAACATTGCTTATTAATAATTAGATTTATAAATTGCACCAGGTTTCAGTAGAGCCTAGCTGGGTTAGGGGACAATGTAGGACCTCAAAGATTAAAGCTGGGCACATGGTTAGAATGTACCTATGTGATCAGGAGCAGCCTTGGGGGCTTCCTGTTACTGAAATACTTCACTTGCATGCCAGTAGTGGTGTGAGAGCTGAAGGCAACACAGCAGTGGGAGAGCCAAGACCCTGTGCCTGAGATCCTGGACCTCCATCAGCATGTATCCTACTTCATCTGTTGCTTCGCGCTATCATTTGTCTATAATAAATCTGGTCCATGAGTATAAAGTGTCTGAGTCTCCAATTAGTGTCATAATTTGCCATAGTTATAGAATATAAGAGAAAAACACATGATAACTTCAATTGGTATAGAAAAAAGCATTTGACAGATCTCAACACAAATTACAATGATGAAAATGTTCATAAATTCTATAATTAGAAGGTATGTTTCTCAACCTGATAAAGATCATCTGCAAACAACTTACAATAATATCATACTTAAAGGTGAAATATTTAATGCTTTAAAATAATGGGAAGAATAGAATAAGGATTCCCACACTTACCATTTTTGTTAAGCATTATATTAGAGATCCTAATTATTGAAATAAGGCCAAAACAAGAAATAAAATGTATAAAGAGTAGAAAGGAAGAAATAAAACTCTCACTATTTGAAGATGACATGATTGTTTACATAATAAATTCTAAGAAATCTACAAAACAACTACTGGAACTAAAAATGTGAATTCAGAAAGGTCTCAGATTCAAGGTAAATACACAAAATCAAATATATTTTTGTATACTAGCACCAAGCAATTAGAAACTGAAATAAATCATCAAAAAACATAAAATACTTAGAAAAATTAAAAAGAGATATGTAAATCATTTACACTGAGAACTATAAATTATTGCTGAGGGATATTAAAGATGACCTAAATGAATATATTATTGAGGAATGTATTATTTTCTTGAAGTAAAAACCTCAGTGTTGGGCTTCCCTGGTGACTCAGTGGTTAAGAATCTGCCTGCCAGTGCAGGGGACACTGCCCTGCTCTGGGAAGATCTCACATGCCATGGAGCAACTAAGCCCGTGCACCACAACTACAGAGGCTGCGCTCTAGAGTCCATGAGCCACAACTACTGAGCCCGAGTGCCACAACTACTGAAGCCCACACACCTAGAGCCTGTGCTCTGCAACAAGAGAAGCCACCCAATGACAAGCCCATGCACCGCAATGAAGAATAGCCCCTGCTCACCGCAACTAGAGAAAAGCCCATGTGCGGCAACAAAGACCCAAGGCAGCCAAAAATAAAAATAAATAAATTTATATAAAAAAAAACTCAGTGTTTTTCCCCAAATTGAGCTAAATGTTCAATCTAATCCAAATCACAATTGTATCAGATTTTTTTTCTAAGAAAAATAAAAAAGTTTAGACTTTGATAACCTGGTACTAAAATGTATAGAAGTTCAAACCAGATAGAAGGGTTTTATTTTAAAAAGAAGAATTAAGATGTAAAATTTATACTACCCGATTTGAAGCTTACGTGGCATTGGTGAGAGAACAGAAATTCACATAAATAGATCAGAATAGAGTCTAGAAAGACTCACACATATATGACCAATTGATTCTTGAGAATAGGGAATGAGAATTCTATACTGCAAATCATGATGAAACAACTGGACATCTCTATGGGGAGAAAAGCGACCCTTACATCACAAAATAAACAGCATTTACTAGAAAAAAAGCATAGACATAATTGTCAAAGGTGAAAATCTTAAAAGGTGGGGGAACATTTAAGACTTTAGCTGAAGATTTCTTAGCTTGGACACAGCACACAAATCACTGAAAATGATAACTATAACTGCATTGAAATAAAAGTTGTTTTTGTTTATTTAAGAAAATAAAAAACAAAGCACAGAATGATTAAAAAATGTTTGTAATACATATATCTGATGAAGAATTTCTACCCAGAATATATACAGAACTCATATAATTCAATAACATAGAAAAGAAACAATGTTCTAAAAAGCAAAAACTTAAACAGACTGTTCCCAAAAGAAGCTACATCACCAAAAGATACTAGTACATATTCATTATAATAGTCAAAATTAAAAAGATTGTCAATGCTGAGTGTTGGTGAAGATATGGAACAATGGAAACCTGGTGGAATGTAAAATGGTACAGTTACTTCAGAAAACTCTTTGCAGTTTCTTAAAAATTTCAACATACACCTCCTTCTAAGTATTTATATAAGAAAACACTTATGGCCCCAAGTATTTACCTAAGAAAAGTGAAAGTATATGTCCACACAAACACTTGTCTGTTACAGTTTTAACCTGGAAGCCACCCAAAAGTCCATCAACAGGTGAATGGAAAATTAAATGTAGTTTACGGGTAACAAGAAATTATTATTATTAATTATTATTATTATTATTATTATATTACCCATATGTTATCATGGATAATATAAAAAAGAGCAAACTACTGACACAATATGTATCCTAAAATAAT
Source organism: Orcinus orca (assembly GCF_937001465.1). Taxonomy (NCBI): domain Eukaryota; kingdom Metazoa; phylum Chordata; class Mammalia; order Artiodactyla; family Delphinidae; genus Orcinus; species Orcinus orca. The sequence continues at coordinate 73,055,583 of NC_064560.1, forward strand.
TATGCTAAGTAAAAGAAGTGAGATATAGAAGAGAAACACAGCATGTTTCCATTTACACTAAATTCTAAAAAAAAAATACAAACTAATCTACATTGACAAAAAGCAAATCATCAGCTCTCTAGGGTAAGAGGAAGGAAATGACTGCAAAGGGGCAGCAGGAAATTTGCTGATGTTGGAAATTATTGGCATGATTGTAGCGGTGGTTTCACAACAGAATATGTTTGTCAAATGCCTTGAATTATCTGTCTAAATGGATGAAGTTAATTGCATGTAAATTATATCTCAAAATTTGATTAAAAATATTCTTTTGAAGCAATAAGGGGGAACATGTCTTACCAGATATTAAAATGTTATAAATTATCGGTAAAGAAAACAGTGTTTTGGTGCATGCATAAATTAACAGATGAATAAAATAATAACAAAATGCAGAAATAGTGCAATTGGAAATTTGGCATATATAAAAGTGACATCTCCACTATCCACACCTCCCTTCCGGGAAGCCTGTGCAGCCCGCCACTGCCAAGGTCCCGGGATCCAGGGACAATTTCCCCAGGAGAACACACGGCGCACCTCAGGCTGCTGCAACGTCACGGCAGCCTCTGCCGCCGCAGGCTCGCCCCGCACTCCATACCCCTCGCACCCCCCGGCCTGAGTGAGCCAGAGTCCCCGAAGCAGCTGCCCCTTTAACCCCGTCCTGTCTGAGCGAAGAACAGACAGCCTCTGGCGACCTAATGCAGAGGCAGGGCCAAATCCAAAGCTGAGCCCTGGGAGCTGTGAGAACAAAGAAGAGAAAGGGAAATCTCTCCCAGCAGCCTCAGAACCAGCAGATTAAAGCTCCACAATCAACTTGACGTACCCTGCATCTGTGGAATACATGAATAGACAACAACTCACCCCACATTGAGGAGGTGGACTTTGAGAGCAAGATTTATTATTTTTTCCCCTTTTCCTCTTTTTGTGAGTGTGTATGTGTATGCTTCTGTGTGAGATTTTGTCTGTATAACTTTGCTTCCACCATTTGTCCTAGGGTCCTAGCCATCTGTGTTTTTTTGTTTTGTTTTCTTGGTTTTTGTTTGTTTGTTTTTCTTTTTAAAAAAATTTTTTTCTTAATAATTATTTTCTATTTTAATAACTTTATTTTATTTTATCTTCTTTCTTTCTTTCCTTCCTTGCCTCCTTCCTTCCTTCCTCCCTCCCTCCCTCCCTCCTTTCTTTCTTCCTTCCTTCCTTCCTTCCTTCCTCCCTTCCTTCCTTCCTATCTTTCTTTCTTTCTTTTTCTTTCTTTCTTTCATTCTTTCATTCTTTCTTTCTTTCTTTCTACATTTTCTCCCTTTCATTCTGAGCCGTGTGGATGAAAGGCTCTTGGTGCTCCAGCCAGGAGTCAGGGCTCTGTCTCTGAGGTGGGAGAGCCAACTTCAGGACACTGGTGCACAGGAGAGCTCCCAGCTCCACATAATATCAAATGGTGAAAATCTCCCAGATATCTCTATCTCAACACCAGCACCCAGCTTCACTCAATGACCAACAAGCTACAGTGCTGGACGCCCTATGCCAAATAACTAGCAAGACAGGAACACAACCCCACCCATTAGCAGAGAGGCTGCCTAAAATCATAATAAGTCCACAGGCACCCCAAAACACACCACCAGACTTGGACCTGCCCACCAGAAAGACAAGATCCAGCCTCATCCAGCAGAACACAGGCACTAGTCCCCTCCACCAGGAAGCCTACACAACCCACTGAACCAACTTTAGCCACTGGGGACAGACACCAAAAACAACGGGAACTACAAACCTGCAGCCTGCAAAAAGGAGACCCCAAACACAGTAAGATAAGCAAAATGAGAAGACAGAAAAACACACAGCAGATGAAAGAGCAAGATAAAAACCCACCAGACCTAACAAATGAAGAGGAAATAGGCAGTCTACCTGAAAAAGAATTCAGAATAATGACAGTAAAGATGATCCAAAATCTTGGAAATAGAGTAGACAAAATGCAGGAAACATTTATCAAGGACCTAGAAGAACTAAAGATGAAACAAGCAATGATGAACAACACAATAAATGAAATTAAAAATACTCTAGATGGGATCAATAGCAGAATAACTGAGGCAGTAGAACGGATAAGTGACCTGGAAGATAAAATAGTGGAAATAACTACTGCAGAGCAGAATAAAGAAGAAAGAACGAAAAGAACTGAGGACAGTCTCAGAGACCTCTGGGACAACATAAAATGCATCAACATTCGAATTATAGGGGTTCCAGAAGAAGAAGAGAAAAAGAAAGGGACTGAGAAAATATTTGAACAGATTACAGTTGAAAACTTTCCTAATATGGGAAAGGAAACAGTTAATCAAGTCCAGGAAGCACAGAGAGTCCAATCAGGATAAATCCGAGGAGAAATACACCAAGACAAATATTAATCAAACTGTCAAAAATTAAATAAAAAGAAAATATATTAAAAGTAACAAGGGAAAAACAACAAATAACACACAAGGGAATCCCCATAAGGTTAACAGCTGATCTCTCAGCAGAAACTCTGCAAGCCAGAAGGGAGTGGCCAGACATACTGAAAGTGATGAAGGAGAAAAACCTGCAACCAAGATTACTCTACCCAGCAAGGATCTCATTCAGATTTGATGGAGAAATTAAAACCTTTACAGACAAGCAGAAGCTGAGAGAGTTCAGCACCACCAAACCAGCTTTACAACAAATGCTAAAGGAACTTCTCTAGGCAAGAAACACAAGAGAAGGAAAGACCTACAATAACGAACCCAAAACAATTAAGAAAATGGGAAGAGGAACATACATATCGATAATTACCTTAAATCTAAACGGACTAAATGCTCCCACCAAAAGACACAGATTGGCTGAATGGATACAAAAACAGGACCCATATATATGCTGTCTACAAGAGACCAACTTCAGACCTAGAGACACATACAGACTGAAAATGAGGGGATGGAAAAAGATATTCCATGCAAATGGAAACCAAAAGAAAGCTGGAGTAGCAATTTTCATATCAGACAAAATAGACTTTAAAATAAAGACTATTAGAAGAGACAAAGGATACTACATAATGATCAAGGGATCAATCCAAAAACAAGATATAACAATGGTAAATATTTATGCACCCAACATAGAAGAACCTCAATACATAAGGCAAATACTAACAGCCATAAAAGGGGAAATCGACAGTAACACATTCATAGTAGGGGACTTTAACACCCCACTTTCACCAATGGACAGATAATCCAAAATGAAAATAAATAAGGAAACATAAACTTTAAATGATACCTTAAACAAGATGGACCTAATTGATATTTATAGGACATTCCATCCAAAAACAACAGAATACACAATTTTCTCAAGTGCTCATGGAACATTCTCCAGGATAGATCATATCTTGGGTCACAAATCAAGCCTTGGTAAAATTAAGAAAATTGAAATTGTATCAAGTATCTTTTCTGAACACAATGCTATGAGATTAGATACCAATTATAGGAAAAGATCTGTAAAAAATACAAACACATGGAGGCTAAACAATACACTAATTAATAACGAAGTGATCACTGAAGAAATCAAAGAGAAAATGAAAAAATACATAGAAACAAATGACAATGGAGACACGACGACCCAAAACCTATGGGATGCAGCACAAGCAGTTCTAAGAGGGAAGTTTATAGCAATACAACCCTACCTTAAGAAACAGGAAAAATCTTGAATAAACAACCTAACATTGCACCTAAAGCAATTAGAGAAAGAAGAACAACAACAACAAAAAAAAAAAACCCAAAGTTAGCAGAAGGAAAGAAATCATAAAAATCAGATCAGAAATAAATGAAAAAGAAATGAAGAAAACGATAGCAAAGATCAAGAAAACTAAAAACTGGTTCTTTGAGAAGATAAACAAAATTGATAAACCATTAGCAGACTGATCATGAAAAAAAGGGAGAAGACTCAAATCAATAGAATTAGAAATGAAAAAGGAGAAGTAACAACTGACACTGTAGAAATACAAAAGATCATGAGAGATTACTACAAGCAACACTATGCCAATAAAATGGACAACCTGGAAGAAATGGACAAATTCTGAGAAATGCACAACCTGCCAAGACTGAATCAGGAAGAAATAGAAAATATAAACAGACACATCACAAGCTCTGAAATTGAAACTGTGATTAAAAATCTTTCAACAAACAAAAGCCCAGGACCAGATGGCTTCACAGGTGAATTCTATCAAACATTTAGAGAAGAGCTAACACCTATCCTTCTCAAACTCTTCCAAAATATAGCAGAGGGAGAAACACTCCCAAACTCATTCTATGAGGCCACCATCACCCTGATATGAAAACCAGAAAAAGATGTCACAAAGAAAGAAAACTACAAGCCAATATCACTGCGGAACATACATGCAAAAATCCTCAACAAAATACTAGCAAACAGAATCCAACAGCACATTAAACGGATCATACATCATTATCAATTGGGGTTTATTCCAGGAATGAAAGGATTCTTCAATACACGCAAATCAATCAACATGATACACCATATTAACAAATTGAAGGAGAAAAACTATATGATCATTTCAATAGATGCAGAGAAACCTTTCAACAAAATTCAACACCCATTTATGATAAAAAAAAAAAAAACCTGCAGAAAGTAGGCATAGGGGGAAATTTCCTCAACATAATAAAGGCCATATATGACAAACCCACAATCAACATTGCCTTTAATGGTGAAAAACTGAAAGCATTTCCACTAAGATCAGGAACAAGACAAGGTTGCCCACTCTCAACACTCCTATTCAACATAGTTTTGGAAGTTTTAGCCACAGCAATCAGAGAAGAAAAGGAAATAAAAGGAGTCCAAATCGGAAAAGAAGTAAAGCTGTCACTGTTTGCAGATGATATGATATTATACATAGAGAATCCTAAAGATGCTAGCAGAAAACTACTAGAGCTAATCAATGAATTTGGTAAAGTAGCAGGATACAAAATTAATGCACAGAAATCTCTGGCATTCCTATACACTAATGATGAAAAATCTGAAAGTGAAATCAAGAACACTCGCATTTACCATTGCAACAAAAAGAATAAATTATCTAGGAATAAACCTACCTAAGGAGACCTGTATGGAGAAAATTATAAGACACTGATGAAAGAAATTAAAGGTGATACAAACAGATGGAGAGATATACCATGTTCTTGGATTGGAAGAATCAACATTGTGAAAATGACTCTACTACCCAAAGCAATCTACAGATTCAATGCAATCCCTATCAAACTACCACTGGTATCTTTCACAGAACTAGAGCAAAAAATGTCACAATATGTATGGCAACACAAAAGACCCCGAATAGCCAAAGCAATCTTGAGAACGAAAAACAGAGCTGGAGTAATCAGGCTCCCTGACTTCAGACTATACTACAAAGCTACAGTAATCAAGACAGTATGGTACTGGCACAAAAACAGAAAGATAGATCAATGGAACAGGATAGAAAGACCAGAGATAAACCCACACACATATGGTCACCTTATCTTTGATAAAGGAGGCAGGAATATACAATGGAGAAAGGACAGCCTCTTCAATAAGTGGTGCTGGGAAAACTGGACAGGTATATGTAAAAGTATGAGATTAGATCACTCCCTAACACCGTACACAAAAATAAGCTCAAAATGGATTAAAGACCTAAATGTAAGGCCAGAAACAATCAAACTCTTAGAGGAAAACATAGGCAGAACACTCTATGACATAAATCACAGCAAGGTCCTTTTTGACCCACCTCTTAGAGAAATGGAAATAAAAACAAAAATAAACAAATGGGACCTAACGAAACTTCAAACCTTTGCATAGCAAAGGAAACCATAAACAAGACCAAAAGCCAACCCTGAGAATGGGAGTAAATATTTGCAAATGAAGCAACTGACAAAGGATTAATCTCCAAAACATACAAGCAACACATGCAGCCCAATATCAAAAAATCAAACAACCCTATCCAAAAATGGGCAGAAGACCTAAATAGACATTTCTCCAAAGAAGATATACAGACTGCCAACAAACACATGAAAGAATGCTCAACATCATTAATAATTAGAGAAATGCAAATCAAAACTACAATGAGATATCATCTCACACCAGTCAGAATGGCCATCATCAAAAAATCTAGAAACAATAAATGCTGGAGAGGGTGTGGAGAAAAGGGAACACTCTTGCCTTGCTGTTGGGAATGTGAATTGATACAGCCACTATGGAGAACAGTATGGAGGTTCCTTTAAAAACTACAAATAGAACTACTATATGACCCAGCCATTCCACTACTGGGCATATACTCTGAGAAAACCATAATTCAAAAAGAGTCATGTCCCAAAATATTCATTGCAGCTCTATTTACAATAGCCAGGAGATTGAAGCAACCTAAGTGTCCATCATCAGATGAATGGATAAAGAAGATGTGCCACATATATACAATATAATATTACTCAGCCATAAAAAGAAATGAAATTGAGCTATTTTTGTTGAGGTGGATGGACCTAGAGTCTGTCATACAGAGTGAAGTATGTCAGAAAGAGAGAGACAAATACCGTATGCTAACACATATATATGGAATTTAAGAAAAAAAAAATGTCATGAAGAACCTAGGAGTAAGACAGGAATAAAGTCACAGATCTACTATAGAATGGACTTGAGGATATGGGAAGGGGGAAGGGTAAGGTGTGACAACGTGAGAGAGTGGCATGGACATATATACACTACCAAGCATGAAATAGATAGCTAGTGGGAAGCAGCTGCATAGCACAGGGAGATCAGCTAGGAGATTTGTGACCACCTGGAGGGGTGGGATAGGGAAGGTGGGAAGGAGGGAGACGCAGGAGGGAAGAGATATGGGAACATATGTATATGTATAGCTGATTCACTTTGTTGTAAAGCGGAAGCTAACACACCATTGTGAAGCAATTATATTCCAATAAAGATATAAAAAAAATAAATAAAATAAAAATTTAAACAGTGACATCTCAAAATTCAGTGAAAAATGTATAGAAATTTTAATAAATATTAGGATCATGGATCACCATATGGAATATGATAAAATTTGATCTTTTTTTCACACTTTACAGCATGATACATTCCAAATGGGTCACAGATTTTAAAAAGAAGTGGATACATTTTTCTATAACCTCAAAAGGGGAAATTTTTCTAATTGTGGCCCAAAATCAATAAATAATAAAAGAAAGGATTGTAAATTTGACTATGATAAAGAAAATAATAAAAGAAAAACAAAAAGAATAATAAAAGAAATAATAAAAGAATAATAAAAGAAATTATAAAAGAAAAACACCAAAAGTAAAGTAAAAAGACAGATGTCAAATTGGGAAATCTTTACAAATTATATCACCGCTGAAAGATTTACATCATTAGTTTATATAGACTGTTGAAATAGATACAGAAAAGACCAAGAACCTGATTGAAATACAGGCAAGAGCTATGAATTACAAGTTCACTAAATAGAAAACCAAGTGATCCTGAAATATATGAAAAAATACCAAACTCACTCATAAAAAGAGAAATATAAATTAAACCTACCTGGAAATACAATTTTCTACTTATCAGAATGGTAAATATCCTAAAGTTTCGCAACCTGCTTTGTTGAGGATGCTATAAAAAACACACACTTTTATAATTGCTAATGAGTCATTCAATTTTTAAAAATTAAGTAAAAACGTAAATTAATACAACCATTTTGGAAGACAGTTTGGCAATTTCTTACAAAGCTAAACATAGGCTTACCATGCAATCCAGCAATCATGTTCCTAGGTATCTTCACAAATGAGTTGAAAACTCATGTCTATTAGAAAACCTGTCCATTGAATGTTTATAGAAGAAGAAACATGTACCAAAATGTTCATTGCAGCTCTATTTACAATAACCAGGACATGGAAGCAACCTAAGTGCCCATCAACAGATGAATGGATAAAGAAGATGTGGCACATATATAACAATGGAATATTATACAGCAATAAAAAGAAACGAAATTGAGTTATTTGTAGTGAGGTGGATGGACCTGTCATACAAAGTGAAGTAAGTCAGAAAGAGAAAAAGAAATACTATATGCTAACACATATATATGGAGCCTAAGGAAAAAAAAAGGTCATGAAGTACCTAGGGGTAAGACAGGAGTAAAGACACAGCCCTACTAGAGCATGGACTTGAGGATATGGGGAGGGGGAAGGGTAAGCTGTGACAAAGTGAGAGAGTGGCATGGATATATATACACTACTAAATGTAAAATAGATAGCTAGTGGGAAGCAGCCACATAGCACAGGGAGATCAGCTAGGTGGTTTGTGACCACCTAGAGGGGTAGGATAGGGAGGGTAGGAGGGAGGGAGACGCAAGAGGGAAGAGATATGAGAACATATGTATATGTATAACTGATTCACTTTGTTATAAAGCAGAAACTAAAACACCATTGTAAAGCAATTATACTCCAATAAAGATGTTAAAAAAATGATATGATAAAAGTAACAAAAAAATATATTCATAATTGCCAAAACTCGGAAGCAACTAAGATATCCTTCAGTAGGTAAATGGATAAACAAACTGTGATAAATCCATACAATGGATTGCCATTCAGTGATAAAAAGAAATGGGCTATCAAGCCATGAAAAGACGTGAAGGAACCTTAAGTGCACATTGCTAAGTGAAAAGAGCCAATCTAAAAAGTCTACATACAGTATGAATTCTAGCTATATGGCATTCTGGAAAACGTAATAAGTGGTTGCCAGGAGTTTGGCATAGGGAGAAATGGATGAATAGGAGGTGCATAGGGGATTTTTAGGGTAGTAGGTCTATTCTGTATTCTACGCAATGGTAGATACATTTGTCAAAACCCATAGGACACAAAGAGTGCACCCTAGTATAACCTACAGACTTTAGTTAATAATCATGTATCAATTGTTCCATCAATTATAAAAAACGTACCACACTAATGCAAGATATTTATAGTAAGGTGAAGTGGGGAGGGCTCTACAAGAACTTTATTTTCTGTACAATTTTTATATAAATATAAATATGCTTAAAAGAACATTTTAAATAAATTAGGCTAAACAATGATGATGTTTGAGAATAAACAAAGGATAGAGTGGGGAATAGGAGATGGAGTGTCGTGAGGGGTGAAGAGGCAGGAAGGTCATGTGTAGTGAGAGAGCCGTCAGGGTCAGCCTCCCAGAGGAGGAGACGAGATGGTGCAATTTGGAGGCCATAGCATGATGGAGAGAAGCAGCAGCTGGAGGCAAGGATCCAGGGCCAGGGGCTTAGCAAAAAGGGAGGAGACTGGAGCAGTGTCACTGGAGCAGCCCATTCTGTGGATGAAAGACCTGAAACCAGAAAGATGTAGTGACTTGCCTGAGATGGAACAACTCAGGACTTTCAGGTTGGTCAGAGAGGCACACAAAAGGTCTGTGGTCCAGCAGTCCTGTGACCTGCAAGAGAGACCCTCGGTGTCCTGGTGTCACGGGGACAGTAGAGACAACTGTCAGAAGGATGAGTGGAGCTGCGTGTGGTCCCGGACAAGCTTTCCTCACACCAATGTGAGTAACTACCCTCTTCCTTCAATCTGCAGACCATGTGGTTTCACTTTACTTCTTACCAAACCCAGGACCATAACCCCAACTCCCTGTTGTTAAACTAAAAGAGATAGATTCTTTTTAACCAGAAACCCCTCGTTAAAAAAAGGGGTAGACATCTTAGCTCTTGGCTGAAACTCAGACAGAAGAGAAAATAATTGATTTCATTTACAACGTGGCTGGAGGCACAAGCAGATATAGAATACAACACAGTTAGGAGGACAAATCCTTTTTGCTGGTCTTTTTTACTATTTCACTTAAAAGTCTCTTGAGTATTTTGGATGGCTTGTGTCAGAGGCCCTTCCCTAGTTACAGCAGGGCAGGTGCACCCTAGAAGGCAGTTGGATTGGCGAACGGCCTGGTATATGTCAAATACTTTCAATGTAAACAAAACACCAGAATAAGTCTGCCTGCTTGAAACTGGCATCAACCCAATTTCTATTTATATCCCAGCTCCACTATTCTAGCAAAATAACTTAGGAGAGTTATCTCACCTCTTTTCCATGCTGAAAAATAATCATTGTTTCCTAATAGGGTTGGGGGAAGATTAAGCAAGTTGGTGCAAGTAAAATGCATAACATAATGCCTGGAATGGAGTAAGTGCTTACTAAAAGCCTAAAAATAAACCAATGGACAACGAACGATCTGGGCATACACTTCTCTTTACTGTCACCGGTGAAGTGATAGTGAAAGAGGGAGACAATGCTTCTACAGAGCCAAGAAAAGCTTTATATAGCTTTTTAAAAAATGACACCCAAAGTGCTGTCCTTAACTTCTAGTGTCCCATGAAACATTAAAAATCTCTGGTACGTAATATGAACTCAAGGCAATGAATCTGCCTCTTTCTCCACTTCCTTCCTCTTTCTCTTCATTACATTATTCCTTTCTCATGGTTTTTTATCTTGGATTTTAGCACCACATCCCAAGGAAAATGGAAATTGATTTCTCCCTTTCTTGCACCCCTGACATTTTACCTGGCACCAACTACTGTCTATTCTGCCTTTTCCAGTGTTGCTTATGTCCACACCATGATGTCCATCCCCATGGCCTGCATCATTTCTCATCCCTCTGTTCAGTCTCTTCACCTTCCAGCCATTTGTCCTAACCCTGCCAGAGTCGTCCTTCTGAAACTCAGGCCAAGCCATGTCACTCCATTTTATATCTTCAATACCAATGTATTCAAACCCTCAAAAAGTAAAGAAGCCTCATTTTATTTTTTGTTTTTTACTGATTTTTGCTCAAATATATTTGACCATTACATATCAGAGATTATTTCCAAAAGGTAGATATTTCTCATCTCCACTTTCTGCAAGAGAAAACTGAGCCTCCTTGAAATTAACAACATGCCTATATCCTTGGAGCTGGTAAAGAGCAGAGCTGGCTTTCCTGACCACACCTTTCCCTCTACTGTACCTCTCTGCTCATGAGTTTGTTTATAACATGGCAGTTTCATCTCAGAACTACCAGAAAAACTACAAAAAAAGTTTATACCTTTATTGAACCATTTTAACTTCAGAGAGTCAAACTGAAATGTTGCTCTGATTATTGTCAAATGCTTTTTTGAGTGTGGTTCCCTTTCTGGAGCAGCAGAAACAGTTCTGCTTATGAGCAGAAGTTATCCCCCGAACTGGCATGGGCAAAGAAAATGTGCTACACCCCCATCTGGATCTCTGCAGACATCCCTTCCTGAGAACATGTCATGTAGTTCCACAGGACTCAGAAGTAGTCAATCAAATAAACAGCCAGTTCAGACTGCTGGTCTTTGATGATCAAATTTGTAGAATTACAACATACTGTGTTTGAAGGTATGTTATAGGTAACATGTGATTTGTTGGACAAAGGACAGATTTTGAGCCTCTGGTCCAGATGGCCTGCTCTACCCAAACCCACCTAAAGACCCTCAAGGACAAAGTAGGAACACTTCCCACCCCCTCTGCGAGGTATTTCTGAGTATCCGTTAATTAAAATGATACTAGTGAAGATACATCTGTACAGCACATGTGAATGTCTCCCAAACAACAGTACACAAATTTGACCCTTTGCTTTTCAAATGTCTTCCCAAATCCTATGATTTTGGGGGGAGACTCATGTTCAGGGCCAACACCCACTCTCTAAGGAAGTGGCCTTGAGTGGTTTTACTTCATAAAGACAGAGTGCCACTTTCTCTTTGGTAAACTGAGAAGAAGAATGACACAGGGTTTCTGCAGAATTCATGCAAATCACCTATTAGTGTTTAACCCACATGAGTTACCTCTCCCCAGAACAGGAAGAATGGACAAACTTAAATCACAATAGTGGACGGGAATGGTACTGCTAAGGACTCAGGACACCAAATAATAGGCATGGCTTCACGAGGAATAAGATTGGTAGGACCTGAATCCACGCCCTTCACTCCTAGGGGTCTTGCCACACCTGCTGCTACCCTTCTTCCTGCAAGCACCATTAGAGGACCAAAAAAAAAAACAAAGCATAATGTCAAAATACATTTGGCTGTGTCATAACCCCTGTGCAATACGACACAATGTAAATTTAAATGACACAATGTGCTTTAGTTGAGAAGACCAGAGGCACTGGGGGCACCCCTGAGTAAACAGCAGCTAATGCAATCCAGGCAAGCACACAGTAACTCTACCCTAGTCAGCATTTATGCCCACTTGGAGGGCAGCCCCTTTACATAAATATAAAAAAGATAATTACTACAGGAAGAAAAAGAGCAGGTATTGTTTACTGCAGGGATGAGGAGTGGGGTTTTGAATGCACAAAGCAGCCGGGCAGCGTGCAGCTACTTCAAAGAGGAACAGAGTGTGAAACCGAGGCTCAGCCACTCCAGAATCCTTCCATGTCCAGGATGCGCCAGTCGTAAATGGACACATGCGGTGACGAAGTTGCTGGAGCTTCTTTACAGAAGCTTTCCCTCGTCTCATCTTTAAACGCCAACGAAAGAGAGGTCACAGCACTGATTGGCTTCATCAACAGCCTGTGGAATAAATGATGCTTAATGACAGGCTTTAAGCAGCTTGGTCACCCCTTGATGCGGATGGGATGCTGCGCTGAGCGGAGTCTCCGGTTTGCCAGCCCAGCCGCTGGCTCCCCACGTTCCTGCAGCTGCACGGATGAATCGGGGAGTGGAGAGAGCGAGGCTGACTAATTGAAAAGGGGGAGCACTTTACAAACACCATTACGTGAAATGTGAGAAATGTAACGTGGCAGGAAGCAGCGGCACCTGGTGTCAGTGGCTAATTGTGTTGTTCGGGTGACAGGTTAGCCCAGGGCGCTCCTGGGAACCCGAGCCGCTCACTTGCCTTGCAGGCGCCACGTCCTCTGACTCGGGCTTGGATTACAGGATGGACCAGTTGGGTGGCAGCATCCCCCCCAGGAGTCACATTTCATTTCAATGAACGCATGCACAGATGACATATCTTTATCTTACCCTTGCAGGGCTGGGACAAGAGTCATTTTTGCCACTTACACAGGGATGTCTGGTGAGAAGGGGCAAGTGAATTCAAGGAGTGTATTGGGTTCTAGAACATTGGGAGAAAAATTTAAATAGAGAGAAAGAAAAAGAAGAAGTAAAAGAAAGGAGAGCGGAATTGAGTGAAAGAATAAAGGAAAGAGGAAAGGACAGAAAAAGGAAATGAAGAGAGAAAAAATCAACATAAAAAGAATGAATTTTTGTACACAGGAAGATTTTTTTTTTAATTAAAGCCAGTTTTCCGTAAGACATGATAATATCCATGAATGTCCCTCCTCCATTGTTATTATTTTCACACACTGGCATCATAAATAAAGTCAAACTTCCTCAGTAGGAATTAAACTATATTTTCAGGGAACATTGGCCCTTTGTTGCCCTAATATTCCATTTATTCCAAACTCTAATATAATATACACGGGATCCTGCTTGTTTAGGGTTCCTTACTGGAACATTAGCATTCAGTCAAAAGTTTATATTTACAGAGAAAATTATCCAGTTCAGAATGAAAATGAATGAAATGAAATATTTCATGTAGTCTTCAATTAGTAAGAGCTCATGGTCTGTGACAGACATACTGTAATAACAAAAGTCAAAATAATTGTCTAAAAAATCAAATTTTAGATGGAGAATAACTTAGGCATGTATTTTGGCTGGTCCTAATTTTCTAATAACTAGTATTCTGGAAATTTTTTTGAAAGGCCCCAAAATTCTGGCGAGTTCATTTTTCGATTTAAGTCTAAGATATATAGACTAAAGCAGTTTCAATGGGTGTGATAAACCATGTTATTGAAAGATGAGGTGTTTGGGGCTTCAAGTCTCAAGACCCATTTGCAACCCTTGTAAGCTGTGTGACTTTAATCATGTACTTTAACCTCTCTAAGATTCAATGCCTTCATCTGTACATTATAAACAATAATGTCCATTTTGTAAGGTAGAATGAGCAGCAAAGAAAAGATGTATAAAGGGCTAAGCACCAGTGCCTTTCATACAATCAACATTCAGTTTTTTGCTTCTTTAATTGGAAGTAGTATTTAGGACAAAACTGGTGGATATATTCTGCTTTTTAACTAGACATTTTTAAAATAACCCAAAATATGCCCAATGCATTAATATATTCTTCTAAGCTTCAAGCAGCAAATATAAATGACAGACAATATCTCTTCTTTGCCTGAAGATAATGTAAATTCCGTAAGCAGACAGGAGACTTACCCCAAAGTGGATCTATATTGACTGCTTATCCCCAGGGATATATTGTATACGTAACTCGATGCATCTGTTACTGTTGTAATTGGGAACCAGGAAAGCCATCGTTGTGGAGAGAGAGAGCCAGGCTCTCTGCAATGTCAATGAGGTAGGATCAGAATGACATTTTCAGCATAATGTTAGCCAATTAAATGTTGGAAATATGTATGCACTGCTCCAAACCACCTGTCATGTGCCTGGGTTCCTAATGGGGAAAAGGAGGAGGTCACCAAAAAGAAAAGCAACAATCAGGAATTAAAAAATGTGAGTGTAAAGGAAAGTCTGGCTAAAAACTGCAGCACTCGGGAAGGAAGTCCCAATGAAAATGGCTGTTGAATAGTTTTATGGAAAATTACAGTGGTTGCCTAAGCTCCACTGCATGGTCCCATATTTTGAAGAAAATTTTACAGATGCCCTACTGGCAGCTTAATGAAGGAATGCTCCAAATCATCTCAGAGACAACAAGAGGTACTAAAAGTAGCTCCTTCCGATGCTGCCACCAAAAAAAAAAAAAAAAAAAAAACCTATGTTCTCCCAATGAGGTTTTTCAAAAATGAATTACGCCATTAAGTGCCAAGAAGAAAATTAGCTATGAGCTTTTAAATTTAAAATGATCCCCTTTTTAATTGTAAAACAGTGGCACTTAACTGCTATTGATCCTGCTGAGACACATTAGGGAACAGGGTCACCATAACTGTTAATATTCACTGCTTAGTGAAAGAGCATCAAAGGACATTTTAATGTCACAGACTTTCTCAGGGAGTTTTTAAAGAAGGTTTGAATCAGCCAGCCTATGAATGAAAAGGACATGAGGTAGACAAATGTAGAAACAAATGTGATAGCAATTTTCTGCTAATCAAATCATAACTCAAGATTGATTTTTTGGCAAAAGTTTATGTCATATAGATTTCCAAGGCTGGTCGACATTTAAAAGTCAGAGTATATATTTTCTATAGACTGGGACTTTTTAGATGATCGTCCAATAGGGAATTTTTGTTTATTTTTGAACACAGAAGTGTAAGAGAGTTTCCCTTCTGGGGAAGACCATTCCACTTTTGCACACTTCAGACATAAAGAATGTGAAATGTCAATGGTATTTTATTCAAAACTGAAAGTCTGTCCTACTTTTTTGAAACATTTATTGGGTGAGACAATAAACCACAGGTGAGTCTTCAGTTTTTAAAGGTAGAAACTACATTTTTAGAACACATTCAGAGGAGGTTTTCTTTCTCCTTTTGCCTGGTTCCTGCAGTGAATTTGAAAATATTGAATTTGTGGCATCGTCGACTTCTAGAATGCTGAACTTTGCCAAAATAGGAAACTGAACAAAGGTTAAAATGAAAACTCCCTATTCCAAAGCCCTCTGTTACATAAAAGAGAAATGTTGAAAAGGTAAATTTAACATTGTATTAGATACTTCTAAAAAATTTTAGAATTTTGTCAGTCTTCATTACTGACCAAAACATGTTTTTGCCTCTTTGCAATGCCTGTTGCTCACTATGCTAAAGAACTCTTGCTAAAATAGTATTACCATTATTTTGGTCTCTAGTTCAAAAATATTTCTTAATTGCCTACAGAAACATTTTTTCAGGTGTAAATTCTAGCAAATAAAATCTTACTGGAATTGCTAAGTAGAAACGAAATTAACCAAAGGAAATAAATGGTTTCTTCAGGCAGCTTAAATTCTCACTGTTTAAAAGAAGGTATTTCATTCTTTATGACATCACTGAGGTGTTCTCAGGAGTATCTGGGTACTGACTGAAAGCCACTGACCTACAGAATGTATTCATTCTTAGATTCAGGTGCCAGATATTTGCCAAATGCCTGTTTTCTGGGATATCACTCTGGGAACCAAGGAAACTTTCCAGGCACTAAGGAAGTCAGAAACTTAGGAAGATACAGATAAGAAAACAAGAAATTCTGATGCAAAAAATGCCCTAATGGAGTTCAGATCAGAGCAGGAGAGGTGAAAGAAGCGTTCCCAAGAGTGTGATTCAGGAGCTGAAACTCTGAGGATAAACTGATGTTGGCAAGATGAAGACTTAGGGCCTTTCAGGCAGGAAAAAAAATTAAATTAAAAATGCAGGGCTTCCCTGGTGGTGCAGTGGTTGAGAGTCCACCTGCCGATGCAGGGAACACGGGTTCGTGCCCCGGTCCGGGAAGATCCCACATGCCGCGGAGCAGCTGGGCCCGTGAGCCACGGCCGCTGAGCCTGTGCGTCCGGAGCCTGTACTCCGCAACGGGGGAGACCACAACAGTGAGAGGCCCGCGTACCGCAAAAAAAAAAAAAAAAAAAAGCAAAGTTGTGGAGTTAGGAGTGAGCATGTGTATGGCAGGAAACACAGCAAGGAAAACAGAAACCAAACCACATCATGCTAAGGAATGTGAATTTTATTCTTTAAAACAATGGAGGAACAATGGAAGAATTCCCAGTAGGTAAATGATGTGATTGGATTTGTTTTTAACGTTATTACTCTTCCAACAACGTGGAGAATGAACTGGAAGGGACAAGCAAAGTTGGACACAGGGACCGCAGTTGGGAGGTCGTTGTGGCAACCCAGGTGTGAAATGGTAAAACACTTAACGATGGAAGGAACACTCCGGATGGAAAGAAACGTTGTCTGGGTGGTTAACTGGAATTAGAAAGAAAGGAGGAGGTGGGTGCCAAGAAAGTCTACTGGATTTCTAACTTAGATCATCATGTGAATGATCTACCTTTCTACCATTTACTGTAGCTAGGTTTACTGAATGATTCATATGAGTCTCATCTGCGGCATGTTGAGATTATCATCAAAGTGGAGGTGTCTACCAGGCAATTGAAGATGTAGATCTGGAGCTCAGAAGAGAGATTGAAATTCTAACTAGATTATCCAGGAAGACATCCTAACTCTATAGGTCCTCAGATGGGCTTCAGGGGCCTCTGAGCTCTCTAAAATTCTTATAAAATTGTGTGTTCTCATATGTACAGTAATGTGGGGAAATTCCTTATTTAAACTGATTTTCAAAGGGATCAGGAATCAAAGATCTATACAGACAGTAAAAGAGAGTCAAATGTGAAATTCTGAGCATTATCATTTATGAAATTGGAGTTAGCCTAAAATATGAAGCCTTCCATAATGTGTCCCCATTTCTGTTTTCAAATCCATACTGTTTTACCAAATCCCTCTTCTCTGGGCAAATAACTTTACTGGTGTCCCAGGCACCCATGACCTTTCTTGCCTCCAAACGTCTACCTCTTGACCACCTGTCAATTTCTCACTGCATATCCTAGTATCACTCTACTTAAAGATCCAATTCATGAAGTTTGTGGTTATTTTCCTTTCACCAACACAAATGCCCTCTTCCTCATCTAAATTTCAGCCAGACCTCTTGTCAGTAGGTTCCATTTGGAACCTAACAGTGCCTAACACTTAATAATTTTTGAAAATAAATATATGTCATATCTTGAAAAAGCTCTTGATATGCTATTTTGTGTGATTCTTTAATGATGTGTGTATATACATGTATATGTGTGTGTATTTGCATATATATGCAAATAATTTGCTATATTCTGCCTTCCAACTAGACTATAAACTCATTGAAGGCAATGTCTATAGTACATTTCTAAGTATAATTTTGATCACATAGTGAGTATTTACATACCAAGAGATCAGGAGGGTGAAGAAAAGGATAAAGGGAAAGAGGTAGCACACCAAATTAAGTAGAAAGAGTTCTGAACTGAAATTTGGAAATCTAAGCACCAGTTTTGTCTCATCCACTTTTAAGATATTTGACATCTAAAATGAAGAAAAATTTGCCTACTCTATTTATATCATGAGACTGTTGTGAAGATTAAATGATATATTGTATATAAATTATTTATATAATATATAAATACATTTTATAAGGTATACTTAAGTATAAATATATTTTATCATGTGGAATAAATAATTCCTATTAATAAATATATATATAAATTAATCACAGGAGGAAATTTTAATGATAGTCCATAATATTTTTATTTTCTTTCCTAAGTACTAAACATAGTTTTAAATGATTATAATTATTTTCAATAATAATAGTTGAATCATTTTTCAATTAATTCCAATTCCAATGGAATTCCATTGGAAACAAATGTGATCACAGTAAAACATTTAGCAAAATCTATACTCTATGCTGCTAAATTTCTGTAACCATTCTAGCCAGAACAAGTTAAAAATTATCATTCCCTAATTCTGGTGATAATAAAACCAGTCATTTTTAGGTGAAGTGTAAATATACCACAATTTATACAGAAAGACTATTTCTAGAAATTGATCAGAAATAGACTTATGGTACATAAACATAATTTTTCAAAAGAATTAGGGGAACTAAATTTAGAGACTGCCAAATATCATTCTAGACTAAGAATAATTTACTTTTTCAAGAGATTTTTGATTTAGATTTTACATAACAGTTTGTATTAGAATCAGTATTAAATACTCATAAACTAGGACATAACTTTATATATTTTTTGCACACCAGTGATTGGTGCTCTGTTCTTTAGTTAATAAATGCTCAGAATATATGAGCCTTTGCAGTAAATGCATTAAAGGGATTGATCAAAATCTTTGTGTTATTTTTATACAAAATTCGAGTCTGTGAAAGCTTACTTCTGGTTACCTTTTACAGAAACAAAGTAATTTTGGTTCACATATATGTGAATTAAATCACGGCAGTTGGGATGGTTAAAAAATGTGTTGGGAAGGGAGAGGGTATGAACAGTGTGCAGATTAGAGCAGAAAGAGGTGTTTTTGAATGATCCCTTCAGAAAGTTTATAGAAGCAGATTCTAAATATGTCCCATTCTCGGAGCTGTGGATTAGTAGAGACTGGCCTGATGGTTGTGAGACAGGCAAATGGACAGTGAGGCATGTTCCACCATGTCTTGGAGCCATGAACCTGAATCCACACACATCCCCCCATCCTTGTCCTCAAGGATTTATGGAGTCTGAAGCACATACTTTTTGAGCGACCCTCTCAAAGAAAGAGAAACATGAATTACAAATACAAAATTAGTTATGAATGGAAATATTCATTTAGAATAAGAAAAGAAATTACAATGTTTTGAGACTTGGAATTAAGGTCCATTTTTCTGTGGTTGCCTAAGGAGTTTGCTAAAATGCTTATGAACAATGGTTCCAATGGCAAGGTGGCTTTTTCCTCACCTGGGTAGGTCTCACCCCGGCACTGCCCAGCACTCACAGGGACCCACTCACAGGGGTTATGAAGCTTAAGCTGCATGGTATTGTTACTGAGAATCAGTAAGAAGTCATTGGTTGGTTACCTGTTATGGCTTCACATTCAGTCCATCCCATGTTAGAAGCTCAGACAATGTTCTATGGAAAAGACAACATCTGTACTTTGAAATTCCAGTTTCCCACTAAGGGAAAATAACATTACTATGGAATGAACAGTGGGCTTGTGATTCTTCCTGCACCTTGACTGCCTCACTTTGTACCTGTCACAGTCTCTATGGAGAGAAATTCCAGGCCTCTTACTCCCAGACTGTGCAGCTGAAATGCCTGTGTACAAGGTAGGGAAGGTGTATCCTTAGCAGCCCGCAACTTGGTCCTCAGGCTGCCAACATCACAGATTAAATTTCTCCAAACCTGTCAGCCTGGAACTGTTCAGTAATCATAGGACGGCTATAGGCCCGTCATGGAGTTTCAGGTGTGAGGATATGAGTCGATTGGCCTGAACCTAAGCCAACTGTTGATGAGAGTTAGGAAGTCACAACACCCCTCTGTCTGTTCTGACACTCCTACAGGTCAATAACATTGAATTTGCACTTCAGAAGGGGAACATTGTTTAAAAAATAATCCAGTTGCTTTGATAGCTGACAGCCAGGAGAGTCAAAGAATGTGATGAGGGTGTGAACTGTCCATTCCAGCCTCCCAGAGAGGAAGAATGGAGCACCTCAGGGAAGAGAGGTTCGTAAAGCTCACCCTTAGAGATATAGAAAACAAACTACTGGTCACCAATAAGGAGAGGGAAGGGGGGGAGGGGAAAATTAATGGTATGGGATTAAGAGATACAAACTACTATGTATAGAATAGATAAGCAACAAGGGTATATTGTATATCACAGGGAATTATAGCCATTATCTTGTAATGACCTATAATGAAGTATAATCTGTAAAAATACTGAATCACTATGGTCTACATTTGAAACTAACATAATATTGTAAATCAACAATACTTTAATAAAAAAATTATTAGAAAAAAAAAAAGCTCACCTTGCAGTTACATGGGAGGCCAGAACAGGCAGACAGCAGGTGGTGATGGGATGCCTAGATCAGAATCCAATGAGTCCAGTGGGAATAGGGTCATCATATAAAATACAGGACACTTATTTATTTTCCAAATTCAGAAACACACTAATCATTTTTTAGTATAAGTACATCCCAAATATTGCATGGGACATATTTATACTAAAAGAAAATTTCTTGTGTATCTGAAATTTAAATTGAACTCAGAGTCCTATATTTTTATTTGCTAAGTCTGGCAACACTACTTGGAAATACAAATAAAAATGAAACTCTAAATTAGCCAGAAAATAAATAAATAAATAAATAAAATAAATAAATTAGCCAGGACCATTCAGTACTAGGATATATAAAACCATGCCAACTACTTAAAGCAAAAATAAAAACAAATGTTGCACAAATATGTGGTCAATTGACTTTTTACAATGGTGCAAATACATTTGGACAAGGAAAAGTGACCAGAACACCTGGATATTTTTATGGAAAGAATAAAACCTGATCTCTATCTTACATCATGCACAATAATTAATTTGAAATAGATCATATACCAAAATGTAAATGCTAAAATTATAAAGCCCCGAAAAGGCAAACATAGAAGAATATCTTTTCAACATGAGGGAGGCAGAGATTTCTTAGGATACAAAATAAAAAGAACTAAGCATAAAAGAAAAATTGATAAATTGGTGTCTTAGATTGAGTTCCCTAAATGTAGAGTTTGAGAGGGGGCTTCTTGTGTGAGTCATTTATTGAGTGAATGCTTGCAAGAGACATCTGTAACAAAGTAAGGGAAGCAGAATAGGGCAGTGGAGGAAGCTCAGCAAAGAAGTGGGGTCAGCTCCAGTCCAGCCTCTGTCTAATCCTACAAGGAGCCCCAGGACACAAATGGCCCCTCAGTGTTGTCCCACGTGGAGGTCAAGGGACAGGCCTTTTGTACTGCAATAACAGCCAGTCATTTTTCTAAGCCACTTCAGAAGAGAGCATGGCATTCCAGTTATTTCTAGATGAGATGGCTCTCTTTGGCTGAGAACAATTCTCCTGAGAAAGCTATTGCCCTATGCCTTTAGCAACCAATGTTCACATTAGCTGGGAATGGGTCTATTACCATTGGAGATCATCAAAATTAGAAACTTCCAATGATCAAAAGATGTCATTAAGAAAATGAAGAGTCAAGCTACATATTAGAAGAAAATATTTGCAACTCATGTGTCTGACAGAGGGCTTATATCCAGAATACACTGAAGAAAATCCTACAAACCCCTACAAACAAGTCATGTTTTTAAAATGAGCAAAGATCTTATATGTAGAAAACCATGAAAAATGAAGTTAGAATTAATAAATGTGGCAAATTAGCAGGATACAAGATCAACACACAAAACCCAGTTGCATTGCAATACACTAACAATGAACAAACTGAAAAGGAAATCATGAATACAATTTCATTTACAATAGCATGAAAAGAATAAAATACTTAAGAATTAACTTAACCAAAGAGGTGAAAGTTTGATTTGCACAATGAAAACTACAAAATATTGCTGAAAGAAATGAAAGAAGATACAAATAAATAGAAACACATACCATGTATATGAATTGGAAGACTTGATGTTGTTAAGATGTCAATACTATACAAAGCAATCTACAGATTCAGTGCAATCCCTAACAAAATCCCAATGATGTTTTTGAAACAGAAAAACCCATCCTAAAATGCATATGGAATCTCAAAGAAACTCAGATAGCCAAAACAATCTTGTAAAAGAAAAACAAAGCTGGAGACTCACAGTTCCAGATTTCAAAACTTACTTTAAAGGTACTGTAATAAAAACAGTGTGGTACTGGCATAAAGACAGACATATAGATCAATGGTATAGAATAGAAACCCCAAAAATAAACTCTTGTGTATATTGTCAAATGATTTTTGATAAGGGTGCCAAGACCATTCAATGGGGAAAGGACAGTCTCTTCAACAAATGATACTGAGAAAACTGGATATTCACACAGAAAAAATAAAGTTGAACCCTTACCTAAAAGGCAACTCAAAATGGATTATAGATGCAATGTAAGACCTAAAATTACAAAACTCTTAGAGGAAAACAGGGCCAAACTTCATAATATTAGATTTGGCAATGATTTCTCAGATTTGACACCAAAGGCACAGCCAACAGCACCACCAGCAACAACAGAAATCATGTTGTTGTTTGCGAATCATGTATCTGATAAGTGATTAATATCCAGAATATATAGAAAACTCCTAAAACTCAAAGAAAAAAACATATAACCCAATTCAAAAATGGACCAAGGATTTTAATAGAAATTTCTCCTAAGAAGATATATGAATGACCAATGAAATGAAATGAAATGGCACTCAACATCACTAATCATTAGGGAAATGCAAACCAAATAACAATGAGATATCATCTCATACCCATTAGTATGGCTAATGTCAAAAAATAGAAAACAAAAAGTTTTGGAGAGGATGTGAAGAAATTGGAACCCTTTTTCATTATTGGTGGGAATATAAATGATACAGCAGTTGTGGTAAACAGTATGGTGGTTCCTCAAAAGAAAAAAAAAATAATAGAATTACCATGTGATCCAGCAATTTCACTTCTAGATATAGATCTAAAAGAAATGAAAGCAAGATCTCAAGGTGATATTTGTACACCCATGTTTATAACAGCATTATTCACAATAGCTAAACTATGGGAGCAACCCAAATGTCCATTGTCAAATAAATGAATTAGCAAAATGTGGTATATACATACAATAGGATATTATTCAGCCTTTAGAAGGAAGGATACTCTGACATATGCTAAAACATGAATAAAACTTGAGGATATTATGTTAAGTGAAATAAGCCAGTCACAAAAAGACAAGTGATTCCACTTAGATGCAATACTTGAGTAGGACCATAGAGACATGAAGTGGAATGGTGGTTGCCAGAGGCTGGGAGGTGGGGGCAATGGGGACTTAATGTTTAATGAGTATAGAGTTTCAGTTTTATAAGATGAAAAGAGTTAAAGAGATGGATGGTAGTGATGGTTGCACATCATGAATGTATTAAAAACCACTGAACTGTACATGTTAATATGGTTAGATAGTAAATTTCACATTATACATATCAAAATAAAAAAATTGGGGGGATAAAAGGGCAAATGACTTTTATAGGCAAAATGGCTAAAATTAAAAAGACTGAGAAAACCAAATATTAGCAAGTATGTAAACCAAGTGAACAGTAATGCATTGCTGGTAGGAGTGTAAAATGGTACAACCCCTTTGGAGACTGGAAATTTCTAATAAACATAACTATATACTTACCCCAGGAAACAGTAATTGTACTACTAGGTATTTACCCTCCCATCACCAAGTTAAAATATACGTCCACAAACAAAACCTTATACAAGAATGTTAAAATGTTCACATTAGCTTCATTCATAAAAGCCAAAATCCAGAGATAATCCAATACCAATCAACAGATATTGGAGCATATTGATACTATAAATTAAAACTCAGCAATAAAAGGAACTACTGTTTAAAACTCAGCAATAAAAGGAACTAACTACTGTCATATGCAACAACACAGAAAACATATTGAATGGAAGAAAAGAAACACAAGAGAGAAACCATTCAATGATTCCATTATATGAAGTTCAAGAACAGTCAAAACTCATCTATAGACATAAAAATCAGAACAATGGTTGCTTCTAGGGTGAAAAATGGGAACTGATATGAAAGGGTCATGAAGGAACTTTATAGGGTGATGGGAATATTTTGTCTTGAAAGGAGTGGTGTGGGTTACAAGAATGTATACATTTGCTAAAATGTATCATGCTGTACACTTAATGTCTATACGTTTTATAATATAAGGTATACCTCAATAATTTGTATTAGTTTGTAATATAACTAAGATGCCAAGGGCTAAATGGGATTCAGGGATATCACAATACTGGAGTTCAGACAAGCTCATCGGCTACCTCTCTCTCTGTTTCTTTCTCTCTCTCTCTCCTTTCCCTCTAACTTTCCCCTTTCCCTCTGGCTTTATTCTGGATCCACTTACTCCACAGAGCCATAAGAAAGTTCCCACCATGCCCTTGGTGATCATGACAAAGTCCATAATGCTGAAATCACCCTGGGACAAAAATTCTATATTGGCTGAACTTATTCACATAAGAGAAGAAACTCGGCACAACGTGATTCTTATTTTAATCATGCTTCATAGCTAACTGGCTGGTCTGCTGAAGTCGTTCTGGGCAAACCAATCTTAGAGCAAATACTGGTCATGCTTCTCTGATCCAGGGAGGTAAATTACTAATTTGGAGATTGCCTTCAGCCCATTTAAAAGAATACTCACATTTTACTTGGAACAGCTCATTTATCTGGGCATTTATTGCTGTGTTTGTAAAAGTCATGATAGGCCTTAAACGTATCACAGTCAGGTGTCTAAGACACACATTATTGATTTTGCTCTCTGAAGAGGTCACATTGAGAAAGGGGATGACCCTGAGCTTTAGCATGATGGAACCGTGGTACCTAACCAAACAGTAAACCTCTGTCACTCCATTCCATTTACAAATATGGTTTGACTTCTATGTGCTTCTCTTCCTGCAAAAGTTCAACAAGACTTTCTAGAAACCATTTGTCCTGCAGTCCCTAAATAAAATTGTCAGATAATTTTCTTCCTGGGCCTTTGGCCAGCTGGGGATTTTATTTTTTCCTACATCCTTTTTTATAAACTAAAATCTAATTTCCTACATTTGCTCCTTGTATTTCCTAACTCAGGAAAATTCACCCTCCTGAAGTTCCTTGCTTGACTTCTTTTCCTCCTGTCTTCCACAGTTCACTCAGGAGGTCCAAGCTCAGGACTCAAGGGGGAATGATTTTGGTACAGTCGCCCACTAGGCTCTGTCTAACTACAGTCCACAGATTTGTTTTTGTAAATAAGGTTTTATTGGAGTATAGCCCCACCCTCTTCTTCACATATTGCCCATGGCTCCTTTCATGCAACAGTGACAGAAATGAAAAGTTGGAATGGGACAGTAATACTCACAATCCTAAAATATTTCCTATCTGGCCTTGCAAGGAAGTTTGCCCCTCCCTGACCTACACTCTCACCTTCTCATGCTTCCTTCCACGATGCTAGATCTCAAACATTCTCCTTGGAATGGAAGTGGTCTATCAGGAGCTTAACAGAAAAACTAAGTCATATGGGGCTAGCCATATCTATTATGAATGTTATTGATACAGAAAAGTGTTATGGGGAGGCTACTTCTCCCAACACTTGAATGACACTGGAGGACAAAGCATGCCAGCAATTCTTTCCAACTCACTTACCCAGCCACTCAACCTTTCTCCATCAGATCTCAGTGGAAATTAAATTTTTATGCAGATGTAAACATATTCTAGTCTATGAACATTTAACTCTAAGGAACATTTTTTCTCTGAAATCTTTTGTTAAAGCTAGCAATAAGAATTATATAGAAAATTCTTTAAAAAAATAGTAAAATATATATTTTGACCATGGAAACAACCTTGAAAAGTCAATAAACAGCTTGACAATGGAAGCCTGGTGTGGGAAGAAGTTTGGTCATGAAGAATCTAGCAGAAACTAGGGACTCACAATGGAGGCTAAGAGAATACAAGGGAGTTACTCCACCCTAGGTTCATGATGTGCTCAAGAGGAGGAAGGGCTGTTTTGAGATGGATTCCTGCCCAGCCATCTGTAATGAAGGTCCCAAGGAAGAGGTA
Source organism: Orcinus orca (assembly GCF_937001465.1). Classification (NCBI taxonomy): domain Eukaryota; kingdom Metazoa; phylum Chordata; class Mammalia; order Artiodactyla; family Delphinidae; genus Orcinus; species Orcinus orca. The sequence continues at coordinate 73,081,945 of NC_064560.1, forward strand.
GTAAACAGTAAGCACCACCATGTGAGTGCTCCCATGAGACCTGATGTTTTAGGATTGCCCATCCTCTCTTCTCTGAGATAGATGACTGCAAAAAACTAATGGGCAGAGCTGGGCATGGCTCAGCACTGACACCAACAGTCCAACAATCTTCTCACCATTATCACCTCCATCAAAGTCAAAGCACAGCGGAGGCCCCAGACCTGTTCCCAGTCCTCTTTACCTCTCCCCAAAACGAGGTGGTGTTTATAATGCTCATGCATCTTTCACAGCTTAATATTGATACATCTGGGTCCACAAACAGTGTTATGCAACTATACTAATTCAATAGAGAATTGAAGTATGTGCTTTTCTTCCTAGCTTCTGGGTAGACTTCCATTACTAAACTAGTCAGTTCTTTCAAGGTTGCATCCATCCAAGTGGCCTGACCCACCTTGGAAAGTACTCACAGAACCAGTATGAGTTCCACACCTTTAGGAATGATGAAAACATATGTGTCTGGGAAGTTTGGAAAACTGGTTATTTTTATTTAAAGTTTAAGATTACCTAACAGCTCTTTACAAACAGGGCTGTGGTTTGCAGGTCAGTTCCTCATCTCTGGGTCTGGGCCTTGTGCTCAGGTGATGTTTGTGGAAAACAATAAATATGTATATTATGGAATAAATAATAAATTTATTTAGATGTATTTATTTAGATGTACCACATTGTATGTTTCATTCTATATCTTGGTATTTCCACTACATTTTAAGTTGTTAATGTATTGTTTCATTTATTTAAGATGGTAACATTAGTACATATATTCATGGTCTGTTTGTTTTGATTGCTGTGTGTTATTCCATCCATTATGAGAGATATTCAGGTTACTTACAATTTTCCACAATTACAAGCACTGCTCTGTGGACATCTTTGTCATCATATCCATCTGCCATGGGCAGGAGTTTCCCTAAAGCATATTTACATTTCAATTCCCTGTTTTCTATTAAGGTTAAACACTTTATCATATGATTGGCCATTCAGATTTCTTCTTCAGTAAACAATCTTTTCATATTCTTTGCTTCTTTCCTATTGTTTTTATTCTTGCTTAATACTAGATATTCCACATGTAACCTGACTACTAATCATTAACTTATGTTTTGGGTTACAAATATTTTTGCCAATGCGAGGCTTATCGTTCAGCTTTTATTAATGGTTTTGTTATAGTGAAGTTTATAATTTTAGGAGTCAAATGTATCCTGATTTTTATCTATTATTTGTAACTTGTATATATTATATAAGAAAATGTTTTCTATGCAAAAATTATGAACAGATTATTCTATATTTTCTGAAGGTTTGAAAGTTTTAGTTTTCATTGTTTTATTTGTAATCCATTTGAAAGTATTGCTTCTAGTTACTGTTCCCATGTGTATATCCTGTGGTCCTCATGCCATGTATGACATAGTCTATCATTTCTGTACTAATTTGCAGTGCTACCTCTGTAATATAGCAAGTTCACATAGATTGCTGGGTCTGCTCCTGGAATCTCTATTATGTATATTTATTCCAATATTTTAGAATCAACTTGTCCAGTATAACCAAAACAACAAAATATCTTTTGGGGGTTTTAGCTGACATCTAATTTACTTTATAAACTTAACTTAAAGATTCAAATATTTGTACTGTTAAAACATCCCATCCAAGAACATAATAATTTTTCTTAATTTAGAACTTTCCTTTTGTTAGATTCAGTACTAAGTAACTCATTGGTTTTTCTGGGTGTGTAACATCATTTTTGTTTTTTATATTATTATTTTTATGATGATCCTAAAACTAGCAAACTAGAACTTCCTTATTAATGTTAATAGTTGATCTAGATACTATGAATAATGTCAGCTCTTCCTTTCAAATATTAATATCTATTTCTTCTCCTAGTATTATTGTATTATCCAGAACCCTCAACACAATGATGAATGGTGGCATTAAAAGCAGATATCCTTGTCTTGTTCCTGATCTTAAATAGATGAATCTTAAGAATTTTCCTTGTTTTGTAGTATTAGTAGAAACCAATTAACCAAGTAAGGAATGCCCTTTCCATTTATAGTAGACTAAAAGTTTTTATCATATTGTTGAATTTGATCTAATGATTTTTTATATGTACTGAGATTTTAATGTTTTTCCTTAATCTGGCAAATCAGTAATCACATTAATAAATATGCTAATATTACAAATATTTTCATCCCTGGGTTAAATTTTACTCTTTTGCAATGCATTATTTTTAATATATTGTTGTATTTAGTTTTTTTAATACTTTGTATGGAACATTTACCTTTACATCTATTAGGGACTTGTGCTATCCTTATCTATATTTAATAGCAAGATTATATTGGCTTTGTAAATGAATCGAACAGGAGTAGTTTCCCTTCTTATTTAGTTTCTGAATTATTGCAAATATAAGAATTATCTTTCTCCTGAAGTTTTGGTAAACTTACCTGTAAAATCATCCAAGCCTGATTATTTTAGGGATCGTATTGCTTGTTTACTATTTCATCCTTTATTTTTTTTAATTTTTGTTTTTCCTTTGCTCCTTCTGTTTTTTTTTTTTAAGTTTTTTTCTGTTTTTTTTTTTTTTTTCGGTACGCGGGCCTCTCACTGCTGTGGCCTCTCCCATTGCGGAGCACAGGCTCCGGACGCACAGGCTCAGTGGCCATGGCTCACAGGCCCAGCCACTCCACGGCATGTAGGATCTTCCCGGACCGGGGCACAAACCTGTGTCCCCTGCATCGGCAGGCGGACTCTCAACCACTGCGCCACCAGGGAAGCCCTAAGTTTATTCTTGAAGTAAGAAATTTTTGACTTGTATTGGTTCATTCATTTTTAACCCTTTTTTCCTCCCAATATAAGCACTTAACATTCAAATTTCACTCTACAATACTCTTACAGCTGCATTTACAAGTTTTGTTATATACAACCATTTTTGTTGCTTATTTCTAAATACTTTATCAATTTCCATTTTGTTTTCTCCGGTAACTCATGAATTATTAAGAAGGGTGTTTTATGCTTTACATTAGCGTTTATGGTCAGCAGCCTCTAAGATGGACTTCAGTGACACCACCTCCTGGTAAGAGTGCTTTTCTGCAGTCACCTCCCTATGAATGTGGCTGGAACTCCTAAACCTCCTCTAGAACTCCTTTCTGGTGAATTTATTATGGACAAAAATGATAGAATGTGCCTTCCAGGTTAGCTTGCAATAAGACCCTCTCATGCTCTCTTGCCCCCTCACTCCACAGGATGCCACCTACCATGTTGTGTGTTGCCCTTCCACAAGGCCCACGTGGCAAGGAAAGGTTTCAAGCCAACATGGAAACAATTGAATCCTGCCAACATCCACATGAATGAGTTTGGAAGTGACAAAAGATGCGTTTCTGATTTAAAATGAATTACATAGCTGTATCTGTCCTTCATGTTAATATTATACTCATATTAATAATTATATTGTCATAATTATGTATGTATAATTATATCATTATGTGTTATACCAGCAAGAAAATGAGTTTAGATTTTGGGCAAACTTACATCAAATTCCTGCTTCATCACTTATTCAACCTATGAACATTCATGGAAATAGTGTTAACCTTCTCTGAGGGTTGTGGAGGTTACACTGATCAAGTAAGACAATATTAGGAAAGCCTAGTATATTGTACACTCAACACATTTCTGAAAAATATTTTTTAATCATAGGCAAATAGAATATATGAACTAAAACCTAGAATTATTTTCTATCTTTGCCACAAATTAATCTGAGACTTTTGTTTGGATACATATTAAAAACTTAGAGACACTTCTTTGTGAGTAGACAAAATATATAATGTATTTAGGGATTCTCCAACTTTTGGACTTTTATTCTCTTATGACCTGTATATTTTTATTGCAGTGTTTACCAAATTGAATTAGTGTTATTTACTAAAATATTGACAACATTTAGAAATTTTGAAGAACAATAAATGAAATTAGAAGTCCTTGGTAAACCATAACCACATGGTTGCACAATGTTCCATTCCCCTAAGGTCTTACTCTTTCACTATAAGCACTAAAAGCCTCTATAAATTGAACACCTTAACTCTTCTTCATGTATTTATTTATTTTTTAAACTTTATTGAAGTATAGTTGATTTACAATGTTGTGTTAATTTCTGCTATACAGCAAAGTGACTCAGTTATACATATGCATATTCTTTTTCTTTATGGTTTATCACAGGATGTTGAATATAGTTCCCTGTGCTATACAGTAAGACCTTGTTGTTTATCCATCTTATACATAATGGTTTGCATCTGCTAATCCAAAACTCCCAATACTTCCCTCTCCCACCTTGGCAACCATAAATCTTGAACATCTTAACTCTTTATTATGTTCAATTTCCCTTTAACAATCACATATTTCATTTGCTGATGCAGAACAGATAACTACCCAACTCAAATATTCCTTGTTCATGACCAAGGTATGTTGAATTGTTCACAGGTGTCATTAAGAGATGGAAGGAGAGATATTTGCAAGCTAAAAAAAAGAGAAGAGGTAGGACAGAAGAAGGATACAATGGATGTATGGCCGTGGAGAATGAGATCTCGTCAATTTTGAACAAACCAGGAGCCTATTGGTTGGAACCAACTGGAATGTAACTGTGTCGGTGAACAGTAAGAAAGGGGAAAGCTAGAAGGTGACTGCAAGCCTTAGCCTAATGGATAACATGATTCAAAACCCAGGAAGCCCAAATCAACCGCAGATCCAAGAGGCAGCCACAGGCACTTAGCAAATGCGAATAGAGAAAGAGCTGGGAGCCAGGGGAAGGGGAAGGAAAAAGTTGGCACCTGGAACACAAGTGCAGCCAAGGGGTCTGTCAAATTTACAGTCCTTTAATATGGATGCCTGTATGGATAACAGAGAACACAGTGGGCAGGGAGGGGAGTGAGTCATGGAATTACAGATAACAGGGAGGCCAGAAAAGACTCTGGGCTAAAGCACAAGTAATAGAAGTAGGGAAATTACTTGGTGACATTGTCATCCTACACAGCTAGTCTCCTGCCCAGGTAAGGAAGAGGGGCTGAGGCAGTGTATATTTTATCTGTTATTCAGATGGGTGATTCTTGAGTCAACAGATGATAATAGAAGAAGTATCTATAATGAATTTTTTATTTTATAATTGAGAATAAGCTTCAAGATGAGTTTAGGTTGGGAAAACGCAAGCATGTGTTGGTTGAATTCAAACTATTTCTTAATTAAATTTGAATGTTTGCACATGTAATCCCTATTTCTAACTTCAAGCAAAATTCTTGGCAATATAATAAAAGGATGGGCATATTGACCATCACTAGTTTATTGCTTTAGAGGACCTTCTTTAAATTAAACATCTTGTTTTGTAAATTAAACATACAATGCACAGGCAATATATTTTTGTCTCTTCACATCTGGGACTAAGCAGTATCTGTCAGGAAACTAGATTTGGAAACTTGAAATTGTTTAGCCAGATTAGCCCAGGATTGTCTCAGTACAACAAGAGTGGTCTGGGGAAGCCCCATTATGGCCTCCTAGATGTTGGCACATCCCAAGAGGTGAGACAGAAACAGGAGGGACTACAGGAATCAGAAGACTTGAGCTCTCATAGTCACTCTGCCTTCATCAAGTTGTGTGACCTTGGATTACTCCCTGACCACTTCTGAGATTTTGCTTATGCTTTGATGAATGGCGAAAAAACACCACTGGCCATTAGCCATCTCCCATCTCTCCACAAAAGTTGAATGTGAAGTTGCTATGAAAATTCTCAAGATCTCTGTAAATACAACTAATATTTTTATTAGTGGTCTAGGAAGTATAAGCACCTATGTAACAATTTTCAAAATTCTAAAAGCAGTATGTGTTTGGGAGGGTCCTAAGTTCTAGGAATTGTATATGTCTTAACTCTTGCCATGTGTCCTCCATCCAAATATACCCTCTAAGAAAAATAACTATATATCACCTTTTAATGGCAATGAAAGTATAGGAGTATGTTGCAGAAGCCAATTGCTGAATATCAGAATTAAGTCCAAGGGAAATGCCAGGTTGGCTGGAATAGGATGTCCAAACCAAAGGCAGTTGATGAGATAATTAAAATAAAGAAATAGAGCCAAACAGAGGTTAGAGAATTAGAGAACTAACAGGGCAGAGAAGCAGATCATAGAGGATGAAACGGGAGGTGGTCCAGTTAAAGAATGGCTGAGTTTTTACGTAATTCTACCAAAGACTTGCATGGGCACTTAAGGTCCATTTGTAAATTCTGGCCCAGCTGAATCTCAGAACATGAGATCTATATTATAATTATTTCTGTTCTATCAGGCTTTGACAATCTGTGTTTAAGTTCTCTAGAGCACCATTTACCTAAGGGTATATCTACACTTGTGTAAGAAAGAGCTACATCATTAGAAATTTGTATTATATAAATTAAAGATGATTGTTTTAAAAAGAGGAGATATACATAGTTTCTGAGTAAGAAGCATGGTCATCAAGTGGTCCAACCCCTCAAAATGCTGCATTAGGCACCTGGTAAAAGGCATAGGAAAAGCAGAATGAGGTGAGGAGGGTAGAATGAAGGACACCGTCTATGTGGACTCTATGTTGGATTAAGGCCATTAGATTTGGAGCTCCTTGAAAACTGCCCACATCTGACACTTAATCAAGGTTCTAATTATAATGCTAGGGGCAGATTAAGGTAAAGAGGAGAAGGAAACCAGGACAATCTATGATTCAAGTGAGATTCTTCAAACTCAGTTTACAAAGTTAATCTTCCTATATTCGACTCAAGTTAATAAATCTTATCATGGGGACTGGTCTGAAGGCTGTAATCAGAACCCCCCAAGGAGCTTTCCAAAGCCACAAGTTCCTGAGACCATGCTACCCTATCTTTACTAATCTGGATCTCCTCAAATAAATCTGTAAATCAATTAGCGTACTACTGAATGAAAGTAAACGAAGACCTATCTCAGAATGGTTTAAATAAAATAACTTAGTATCTCATACAAGTAATTCAGAAGGAGAGCACCTCAGTAACATCATCAAAGACCCAGGAACTTTCCTCACTGCATCTTCAGTGTTCTGGCTTTTGTCTTTAGGCTGTCCCCTCATGTGACAATGATTGTCACAGCTCACATCTTTACACAACATGACCACTACCAGAAAAAAGAGTCCCTTTCTTGGTCCTTTGTCTCCCCATTTGACTTACCTTCACTCCCCTTTGGCCAGAATTGCATCACAGGTCCATTCTCAAATAACCCCTGGTTAGAGAAATGGAATTAACACAATTTGTAACTGATTAAAGTTCTCCACCCTGGACTTGGGACAGGTCAAGTCTCACCTGACGTATATGACTGCCTTGCTACTGAGGGATGCCGTGAGGAAATATCGGATGGATGGGCAACAAAAAACATGCACCAAAGTCGGCATTTGTTAAAGATCTGATACATTTTAGGCTATCAGCCTGACACTGGTCTATAGAAATGCAATTTCCTGATTTCCATTAGGTTATATTTCACCTCATAATTAAATACTTAATAGCACAGAGCTGTAGAGTGATCATTTTTCCTACTTCTGCACAGAATTCCACACCAATCTTGAAAAGATCAAAGGGAATCTTTGTTGTCCTGACCAAGGTGACTACTGCCTTCAGTAATATTGACATGGCCTTCTCAAACAATGCTTCAAAGAGAAAATACAAAATATAGGTTAAATATAGCTATTTAATTAGTACCACAGAGGACAATTCAAAATATTGAATTGGGGGTGGTGACATTGCAGGACAACTAGAAGTCCTCAGTGGAAGATTGGGCCAAAAGCAGAAAATATAAGCTTTTATTAGTAAACATTTGCTTCAAAACCAAGAGGTCATCTGGGAGATAATAGATAGATGGATAGATAGATAGATAGATAATACATAGATGAACAGATTGTAGATTCTCATTATTCACAGATTCTACATTTGCCAATTCACCTACTTGCTCATTTACTCAAGGCACTTTTGTATTCATTTGTGATATTATGTGCAGAGTGGCAAAAAATTTGAGTTACCTGACACCTGCCCAATTCCCAGCCAAGGCTGAACAAGGTGATGTTCTGTCTTCTTGTGTCTGCTCTACTGTAAACAAGTGTCCTTTTCACTGTACATCTCACTAGATTTTGCATTTTGTGTCTTTTGTTGGTGATTTCATTGTCTAAAATGCCCCCCAAACATAGAGCTAAAGTGCATGCTAGTGATCTTAAGTGCAAGAAGGCTGTGGTGTGCCTTATGGAGAAAATATGTGTGCTAGATAAACTTCATTCAGGCATGAGTACTGTTGGTCATGAGTGTAAATGCTAATGAGTAAACAATATATATTAAATAAGGTGTTTTAAACAGAAACACACATAAAAGTTTATGCATTGATTGCTTGACTAAAATGTTGAGACCAGAGGCTTACAGGAACTTAACCCTGTATTTCCTCTAGGAACAATGATTCAGCATTCGCCAAGTGTTTAGGGTAAGTTTATAGAACATAATTACCACAAAAAATGAGACTCAACTACACACACATATATATACAATATTAATTATATATAATCAACTGTATATAATATCAATTAATAATAATTTATATTTAACTATGTATACATATATGTGTATATGTATATATATATAATCTCTCTAGTAAAATTTTTTTCAGACAGCATCTTAATTTTTTTGTATTTCCCTCTAGTACCTCTGCATCATCAGGAATAAATAACCTTGTTGTATGCCAGGGTCCAGAATTTAAAATAAGGAATTGGCTCTATGGGTGCTAGAATGCTTAAAGAACAAAACAAAATAAAGAAAAAAAACCACTGAGTTAATGAACCCACAGATAATAACTATGGGAATAAAGGGAAGTGGTTGTGGGACCTGGGAGCTCAGAGGAGGATCTCCACGGTGTCCAGGCTCAGACCTTCAATGAAGGACCACCTCTGAGCTGCTGCTCAAACCTCTAGGAAGGCATAATGAGGCAGATTCTGTAAGTGGCAAATGAAGCTGGGGCAGGAAGCAACTGCATTGTTATAGCAACACTGAAAGCAACAGGAAGCAAAGGGGGAGATCTAGTCCCTCCTTCATTCTCCAGTCTCGCCATCTCATCCTGTCACCCACCTTTGGCAGAGCCTATAACAGATAATAACAGGGGCAGCTGGCAGAGCTGAAATGTGGTTTCAGGGTTTCCCCCTCCATATCACAGAAGGGGGGGTTGAAGCTGGGAGACAATAAGTAAATGACTGGCATTGGAAACAATGGGTAAATGACTGGCATTGCATTAGCATCCTTCCTCTCAGTCTCCAGTAACATACACCCAGGGAAACAATGGTTTTAGTTAGAGTTCACTCAAGAAACATACTGGGAAAAATAAGTTATATAATATTGAAACTGAGCAGGACCCTGTGGGGCTTCTGGGCACAAAAGCCTTGCTGTGTCCCCTTCCCTGAGTTCCAAAGGACAGGTTCAAATAGTTGCTAATCAGGGAAGGGAGGAGATGTGGGAACTAGGGAGGAGCAGTCAAGAAAAAATAGTGCAGTCTTGGGGGCAGGGTCCTGGCTCCCCAGCAAGAGATATACGTAACAATATATTTCAGCTCTTCTGCAGAACTAAAACCCCCAACAAATGGAAGATATTAACTACTTGATGAAACATTGTTCATTCCAGAGGTCACAGTTTGCCCATCACCACCTGATGCCAGATGATCTCTGGATTGCAGTACTGCTGGCCTTGCCCACACCCTAATCCTTATCAGTAACCCTGCCCTTGGGCAATGAGGCAAGGTCCTGGTTCCTCCTGAAAAGATAAACATAATAATATCTTTAAGTTCTTCAGCAGGAACTAAGGCCCCCACCAAGGTGGAGGCTAATAACTTTAGGCTGAGCACAATATTCCTGGAGCACCACCCTGTTACCTAAACACCAACCAATCAAAGAAAGTCACACACCCTGCAGCCCTCACCCCGAATTTTGCTTATTAAAAACTTCTCCCTGAAAACCATCCGAGAATTCAGGGTTACTGAGCCCAAGCCACCCATTCTTTTTTGCTTGGCCCTGCAGTAAAACTTTCTCTGCTGCAAACTCTGACGTTTCCATTTGTTTGGCCTCATTGTGCATTGGGCATAGGAATGTTACTTATGTTCAGTAATATCACTAGAAAAATTAAATAAACATAAAAAGATCACAGTGTATCTTACCTTTTACTCTGTATGTTTCACACCAGCCTGTGGACAGAAACAATACAGATCTGACCTGAAACATGAGAAAATTGCATAAGTACACATCATATTTCAGAGAATTCTAGTACTGAGTATACTCACTGCATTTTTTTTTAACACTGTTTCCTATATGTGGGCTTACAATTTTTTTATCAATGAAACTGTGAGTACTTTCTATTAAGTAAAAATGTCTGCAAGAGTTCTTGTCATTAGGCTGTGAAAATACACTTGGAAATAAGTGAAGAAATTTATTGCCAAAGCATATGATCTTTATTGGGATTTCATCACTGAGTAATTAAAAGATTGATTATGTTTTGTCAGTGGTTGAGACAAAGTTTGAATCTGAAGTGAATAGAGAATTTCATTTTCCAACTCTACTGCTTACTTATCAGCTTTCATAGAGGAAATTTGCAAAATTATACTGAATACATTGCTGTACATCAGATTCTTTTTGATTGGGATGCTGACTCTCCTCTTTTAAGTGCCCATAAAGATCACCTTTCACAGGGACCACAATAGAAGGGAGATGCAAATAAGGAAAATAGGAAATAACTGGATTGTGTCTTTCTATCCTATGAATTGATTTCCTACTCCTACTTATCACAATGCTATGAAAGAATAGGAGCCAAAGATATTAGCTGAAAAATAGAGAGGAAAAAACCTCATTTGCCAGCCTCTTTAGCAATGTTGAGGTTCTCATGCATTTTTCTCAAGTATTAAACTTTTAGTTTAATAAAATATCACTACTTGTAAACCACGTCCAGCCCCATCTTCCAGCCCACCATAAAAATTCTTGTAATGAACAGAGAGGACTTATTATCTTTCTTTCTTTCTCTCTTTCCCTCTCTCTCTCTCTTTCACACACACACACACACACACATACACACACACACACACAAACATATACACGTGCCCACACACCACACAGGAAGCAAATTATGTTTCATTGAATGTTATTTCCTGCCCTCCAGACTGGCTGGTAAAGAGGTTTTATCCACAAAGATATTAAAGAAATGGTTGAAATGAAGCTACTCTTGGCCAATGGGATGGGGTGTGTTAACTATGCCAACTAAAGGTTGGCACTTGCCATCTACCTCTATGAGGATTAAATCACAAGCTGCTGTGACTGCTGACCTTCAACACCCCCTGAAAGGAGTTCAGGGTGGAGAGCAGGAATGAGGCACTCTGTCTTCTGGGAAAAACTGGCAGAACACGTCTTCAGATAGTTAAATATTTTCAGGAAAAGATTTTATAAGCCCAATTCTTGCATCTCCTCATACCTAGAAAAGCACTAAAATCTTTCATGGTTATGTCTGCTCCCCATTACTAACAGTAACCTTCATGAGACTAGTGGGAACATTCTGCAAAAACTATGTGCTTGACTGCATTTACTCCCCTTTCACCAAAATCACATATATACTGCCCTTCCCCCCTACCTCTCTGGGGCAGTTTCTCAAAGCTACCTGAAATGCTGTCTCCTGGGCTATAGTTCTCATTTTGCTCCAAATAAAATTCAACTCACAACTCACATTGTGCTTTTTTTTTTTTTTTTCAGTCAACAACTGAGTCCATCTCTCTCATTTACAGTATTAGATGTTTCTTCACTCTTAGAATCTGTAGAGTGTGTTGTATGTAAAGGGGCAGTTAGTTCTTGCTTCTTTTGTAATTACAACTTAATTAAATCTTTCTGCAGAATGAACTAATGCCAAGGGAGGAAAACCTAAGTCTAACCTGGAGATGGAACAGGGAAGCATATTTTTCAGTGAAAATGTTGCCCATCATTGAGATATGGAAGGACAAAAGAAGTATTAGACCTGTGAAGGGTGAGGAGAATTTTCAAGTCTGCCTTTGTCCCATACTATTACACTTCTCTGTCTTTCTCTCCCTCATTCTTGAAAAGTGCCGTTCTAGGAGCCTAAAGTTAGGGATGAAGGAAGGAGAAAGCCCAGTGTGTGGGTTGAGGAGAGCCGTACATTGTTTTTCCCAAAGGCCATTTGTAGTTTATTTCTAGAGAAGTCAAGTAGATAAGACTCCTCTGGAATCTGCAGGAAGATGCTCTCTTTTATTAGTTTTGTGTCTCAGGGTATGATGGTGAGCTGTGTGGACCTGTTAATACAAGGGATCCTACCACAATAGCAGCATGAAACCATTACACTGTTTCCTTGCTCCTTGAAGTACTTATTGCTATGGACCTGCCATCCAAGGTCATTCTGGTTTCAGGGACAGAAGGCAAGTGCTCTGTTAGCCTACAGAGCAAAAAGGAAGCATGAGGTGCAATTCCAATGATCCTATATCCCGCCTAGAGTCCAGGAGGACATAATTGTCCCCTGACATGGGGTTCACAGTCCAGGGTATCTTATCTTTTAAATATTTAAATGTATGGTATTGAAACTGCACAACTCAGATGGGATTTGAACCCAGACAAAGCTCATGTTGGGACTGCCTTTTAATTGAAATCTCACCTGGTGTCAGGACTTAACTGAAGCCCAGGTTCTTTATGTCTAGTTGCAGAAATAATTCAGTGAGAGACAAAGTGATAGGTAAGTAGTGGATTTATTTAGAGAGATACACATTCCATAGACAGAATGCAGCCCATCTCAAAAGGCGAGAGTGGCCCCAGGGCATGGGGTCAGCTTGGAAAGTGAGAGTGGCCCCATAATATGGTGTGGTTAGTTTCTAATGGGCTTGGTAATTTCATAGGCTAATAAGTGGGAGGATTATTCCAACTATTTCAGGGGAAGGGGAGGGGATCTAAAGGAACTTGGCCACCACCCAGTTTTTGACCTTTTATGGTCAGCCTCAGAACTGTCATGTCATCTGTGGGTGTGTCATTTAGCATGTTAATGTATTACAATGAGTGTATAATGAGGTTTAAGCTCTACTGAAAGTCAAATCTTCTGCTATCTTGGACCTAGTTGGTTCTAACCAGTTTATGTCATATCCTCAATGGCTATGTCATTCTTTTAAGGTTGTGCACCCTGACCCCTTCCCTCATATTTCAGTGTGTGGTCTCCAGTTGTGCTCTTTCCCTGGGCACGTAAATGTTAGGGCTGGGTATAGGAAAGCCCTTCATAAGCCCTTCCGACGCTGTTAGTCAGAACTAACAGTAATTAACTCTAAATCACAATTACTCATGGTCTCTGAATTGTCTGTAAAACCATAATTTAAAAGCATATGTTTTTAGTAATTTTCCAAGATGTATATGCAAAGGGTGTACCTGTATCTGGATGAAAAACACATCTAAACTGTTAAGGTGGGCAACCCCAATTTAACTGATCTCCAGTTGAGTGTCTTTAATCAACCCCAACACCGTGAGGTGCATTTTAGCCACAGTCGTGTTATATGATGGTAATGGTAATGACAATGATGAATAATAATATAATATTATTATTGTTTTAAAACTGCTACCATTTCTTTAGCATTTATTAGGCTCAAGTTCTAAGGACTTTACACGTTAACTCATTTAATCTTCACCACTACTCTCTAATATCAATATTATTCATCACATTTTATAAAAGAGGACACATAAGCACAGAGAGGTAAAGGAACTCACCCAATATCACACAACTAAGAATCGCAGAGCAAGGATTCAACTGCAGACAATTTAACTCCAGAACACGGGCTCTTAACTTACTAGCTGCTGTCAAGTAAGAGTCTGAAGAAGTGAATCCCCCATTTAAAAACATTTGAGAAATTTTGAAATGTAACTCTAAACGGCATCACCTAAGCTCAGTGTGGGTATACAGTCACAGGAAGAAAATAAATTTCAGCGAGCTGAGTCCTAGCAGTTCCTATTTAGATAATGTTTGGAAATGTTGATCTCATGATGAAGTCATTCTATCAGTATTAGGTCAGGACTTTTATCCCATGAAAAAGAAACTTTAAGGAAATGGGAGGGCACGGTATAGTCAACGGGGAAATACAGAAAAATAGATAATTTACTGGGAGATTGGGATCCCAGTTTGATGAAGGAATAAAGAACCACTGAGGCAAGGCATGTTTTGTTATTTTTAAATAGAGGCATCTTTGGAATAAAAGGTCTACAAACTGAAGCATAATATCAGAATCATTCCTTCCCTTTCTCACCAATCAGGAAGCCGAAGCTAAAACACGGAAGGGAACGGCTGAAAAATCCAAGCCAAATTAAGAACGAGCTCTCCGTTTTATATTCCCCTTGGCTTTTTAAAGGAGAGCAGTGATGAAATTCTAGGGCACTGAAATCACAGTCCCAGGTTCCCTCCCACCCCGGCTCTGCCACTGATTCTGTGACATGACCTTGGCAAGTTACTTTGACGCTGTAGCATGGAGGAGATCCTTACATCCAGCTCATGGTACTGTTTGATGATTAAATGAGCGAGATCATGCATACAAAGTGCTTGAGACAGAGTCTGGCACAGAGCAAGGATTCAGTAACCTTGGCTGACTCTGGGAAGGATGCTCGACTCTCTTTAACCCCTTCCATCAGCTTCCTCAGCCTGTCCTTTGGTTCAACCTTCAACATGGGCACAGATTCAACCCTCCCAAGTCCCTTACAAAATGACCATGACCATTTAAGCCACAGCATCTCCTGGTCACCTCCTAACTGGTCTCCTACTTCTTTCCTTGTCCCTTTCAGACAATTCTCAGAGCAGTCAGCACATTCTGTTAAAATATATGAACATAGCAGTCCACTTCACTGCCCAAAATCTCTAGTTGTTTTCCATCTACAAAGACTTTACAGCATGCCCCATCCATCACCCCCTTCTTCCTGCCTCAACTCCTACAACTCCCCATCCCACACCCAACAACGATTCTATCCTTTACCAAACTCCAGTCAAGCTCCTCTGAGCCCTTTCTCAACCAGGCCTCGACTTTGGCCTATAAAGACTTGAACAAACACTAACATCGCTTCTAACAGCTCAAGGCCACACCTCCCTAAGATGACCCTAGCCCCCTTAAAGTGCCTGCCTGAGAAAACTCAGGGCTACCAGACCGTACTGTCTGTTGCAGCCAGCCCCTGAGGATAGGGCCCCTGTCTCTCTGCCTCTATGGGAGGCTAAGGAACCTAACTTCCATAAGTGCCAGTTAGCAAACTGTGTATTTTGCGTTTATCACCCCTCACTAGATTGCAGGCTCCATGAGGACAAGGATCTGACACACAGTAGGTCCTTAATAAATGTTTGTCAGATAAATAAATTAATAAGTATTAGCAATTGTTACTTTGCAACAAATATTATTTTTAAATGGTAGTAAGTACTTAAGTGGCCAATAAAGCAATTTAGTCAAAATGGAATAAATCTGAAGTGAGGGCAAGATAACAGTATATATGTTAATGAGGAAGGCATACCCATTGCCCTCAAGAATCTACTTAAAGGAACATCTGCGGGTGGGGGGGGGGAGTAAAAAAAGACCATTGATGTCTGCATTAAGAGAAAAATTAATCCTGCACAATAATAACTACAATGAGCTTCATGATATATCAGAAAATATTTTTCAATTGTTACTTTCACTTTAACCATGTTTTTCAAAGCAGCCATTCTGACAAACTGCTATTTTACTGTATTTACGAGAGGTGATTTTACTCTCCCCTTCAGTCCCTAAAGTCCCAGAAAACAATGGTCATCACAATGACCTCAAGATTGGTGAAAAAAAATTCTGTCAACTGTTTAAGTTATTTAAACAAAGAATTAAGTAAATGTCTCATACAGCAGGAACTATTTATTATTCGTTTTATGCTAGTTATCACAGCAGACGGCTCAGCACAAGTGAATAACGATCAGGAGAAAGAGTCAACATTCCCCACACCAGGAAGGCAGGTGACCTGGACAGTGGAGACAAGAGCTCCTGTCCCAGAGCAGGTATTTCCCTGTGGAATTTGGAGATGAAATCAGGAACCAGGGTAACTGAGGATGAATCTAACAGCACCTCTATTTTCTTATTCCAATCTAAGAAATTTCTCAAAGAAACGAACCTTCATGTCTGGACTGTCCCTCTGGCCTCAGGGGTTAGTGACACACTCAGTGCATAAAGCCCACAGTGCACTCACACCTCTGGGATTACACATCCGCTTACCACCCCAACCCAGACGCTCTGGCACCACCTCTTTAATGCATGGGGGTGTTGTCAGGCATAATGACAAGCCATCTAAATAATGACGCCCACCGTTGGTAGGGTGTAAATGAGACAGCTGCCTGCCCCATCCCACAACGCAGAAGTTGAGGCAAAACAGGTCTTTTGAAGCTACAGTCTCTGTCCTATCATAAATCTCAGTGTCATGTATGAGAGAGCTCCCCTTTACCTTCCAGGTGGCACCTGACCTCTCACCTGTCACCAAGGCCCACTTGCAGCAATCAAACCCTAGTCTATAAATTCCCTATCAAGGATGGCCCAGCCCTTTGAGGTCCAGAGATGGAAACCCAATCCCTCCAAATGTCAGCATCGTGCCTGCCAGAGGGAAGGCAGAACACCTGGGCTCTCCCGCCTGGGTCAGGTGCGGCTCGCTTTCTCCCATCAGGGCTGTGATTACTGTGGTTCCCTTGGCTTCAGAAGCAGAGCACCAAGGCTGCGCAATATCCCATTCTCACTCTCCACGCGCCAAGCTATTTATAATCAACGGGGTGCCAGGCTTGCACTGAGAAGTGTTACATTAGCTGAAAGTTGTACTAAATTTTAGCAATCTCTAACAGAAGACACCAGCTGACACAGATCGTCCTCATCGGGCGTGGGGGGCGGAGGGGGGAGTGAAAGTGCTCAGGAAGAGGAAGGCTGTAATTTGGATTTGTGTGTTTTATTTATTTTATATATATATGTATATGTATATATATATATATATACATATATATATATATATATTTTTTTTTTAACCTGGGATGTCATTTAGAAATCTTAAAGGGACTCTTCTTCTCAGCATCCCCTGCCCCCAGCTGTCTTGATTAGTGGTTCTGCATATGCTGGTCAGATCCCAGGATTAATGACGGCTAATTTGCCCGAGGTTGGTGCAGCCCAGGCAGCAGACTCTGCACGACCAGCTTTTGCTGCCATATGGGCAGAAGCAGCTGTTTCAATTACTTTCAGTGCCCAGATGTGTCAGACGAGCCACCAGCCCTCTGCGGGGTACATCAGCCGCTCGGCAGCTAATTGCTTCAATCACTGTGGAAGTGCAATGCTGGGTACTGTGAAAGGGGGTTTTGGGGACAGCCGAGTACCAGCTGTCATCAGGGCTCACAAGGCCAGCAAGCAGAGAGGCTGTGACTAGACTTCAGCTTCCACTGGCCGGCCCTCGGCATGACACCTTGGCTGGCTGTGTCTTTGTCAGGTGCCCACCATGAAAGGGTGGACAGAGGCAGGTAACACACCCTGGGCTTGGATGTGTCGCCCTCCCCATGAAGCATATATGCTGGGAGCACGTGGGGCTGTGCTCTGTGACTACTAAAGAAATCAAAATTTACGAGATTTCAATTAACAAGCAATTCAGGTTGGTTATTTGAATCTGAAGCTTCAAGGCACATAGCATCCCATCCTGGCGTCCAGATAGTGATCAATGGATCAATGTGTGTTTTATGGTTTCTAGTGTGTCAGACTGAGGCAAGAGGGGAAGGGAAATGAAAGGCCAGCCCTGCACCCTCCTTGGTTCTTGGGAAAAGAAATCAGAAAGAAATATCAGGCAAAGATGTGTCCTCCCATTGTTTGGAGCAGGAGTGATGAGGAGAAAACCTGGGATAAATAGGAAACTGTTCTCATCATAATAATACTTCTGTTTAGGAAAAGAATAAACATTTGTTTAGTGCTAATTCTATGGTAATCACGGTGATTGTACTGTACTTAGCTACTGGTGTTGCCATGGTTATCCCAAACAGATTGTGGTTATTAATGGCCTAGAATAATCCACAGTGTTCAGTTTGACACCCTTCATCAGCAACATGAGTATTAACTTCATGGCTACATCCCAGCGATTTTGGAGCCCAAAATAAGTGTGCTCTGTCTCAGCTTTGTATTATATGGCATCTCATCTGTACTATGAAATGTTTTCTCCCTTTCTTCACATTGCTTGTCTTCAAACATGTTTTTACCACAGGTCTATAGTGTAATTAACAGAACTCAGCATTTTTCAAATTAATCTATTGATGAATATATATTAATATAACTTAGCAAAAAAAAAAAAAAAAGAGTATTGAGGGAATAAATGTGTAATCTGTGTTGAGGAACCATTCTTGAGTAGTCAGGCCATGGAGCCTATGAACTACCCATCTCAGGCACAGTAAACCAGAGTTTAAACCAACATTTATATCTCTGAGTTGAGTCATCCCTGATTCTATAACATAATCACTGATTCTCATTCTCCAGCTGGACACTCAAAGCAAGTCGCTACTTTTGTTATTATTGCTGGTGGTGGTGCTGGTGGTGTGGGCAGTGCTGGTGGTTGGTGGTATATGTTCCTGTGTGTTTAAGTTGATAACATCAAGAGCTATGTTTCTTAAGAAAAACATAACAGAATTCTTAGACACTGAGTACAAATGAGCCCTGATCAAAATATTTGTGACCATGAGTTGCATCAGCTCTTCCTAAAATCAGGAAGATGGCATGTGTTTATCAGCTATCTATGGCTGCTTAACAAACAACTTTGAAACTCCTATTTCTCATGCTTCTGAGGTTGGTCTGGACAGTCCTGCTCCCCACACCATTCACAGGAACCCCTCAGGATGTGGCAGTCAGCTGGTGCTGGGTTGGGCTGTAAGGTCACAAAACAGGCCTCCCACACCCATGTGGGCTTTGGTTCTCACTTGGGGTGAGACCAGACTCCCCTGCTCACAGCCTCTTCCTCTAGATGGTACTTCCTCTCGAAGGCCTCTCCACATGGCCTCTTTCCAGCAGGGGGCCCCAAGCATCCTGTTGACAATTCCAAAAAACAAAGTCAGAATCTTGTAAACTTCTTAAGGGATAGACCTGGAGCTGTCACAGGCCATGCGGTCACAGCAAGTCTGAGGGCCAATCCAGGTTCAAGGTTGGAGAGGACACTTCAGCTCTTCATAGGAGGATGGCCTGCACGTACAGTGAGGGGGCTGGGAGAGGATTGTGGCACCTACTTTGAAGGTCCCCAGTGTGTGTGTGTTCAGCGTGAGGTTGGGCAGATGGGGAATCAGGAGGTTCTATATGAAATAAGTAAATAAGTTAGATTGTCCTTATATTAATTCCATGACTTTTTTTAATAAAAGAAAGTGAAACAAAAAAAATACTTTTAATTCATAGTACTATCCTCTGTTTTGTCAGAATACATAAAATATCAAAAAACTGAAAAAGAGAGGTTTTCTTCTTTTTAAATCTCTCTTCCGAAAGCAGCCAAGTGGTATTGGTTAGAATATTTCCCATGTCTTTTGTCTGCCTTTTACTAGTATGAATGGAAAAGCATAATTTGCTCTATAAGAGAGGCCCTGAATTGTCCTTCATAGGTGACTGTGGGAGAAATTCTCCTCTCAATGTTCTCATTCATGTCTGCCCAGTCTTAGCAGAACTGAGAGTCGATGCTCTGGTGGCTGATTCTTCCTTGAGGTGTGCCAGCATCCACCTGGGAAAATGCTCCCTCAATTTGATTGAGGAGTAAGCTATGGATTAGGAATGACCCCATCATCAAAGCCACATGCATCCAGGGGTGGTTACAATTATTTAGGTGAGTATTCCTCTGAGAAACTGTGTCCTTAGCCACAGCAGGGAAAACAAAACTGGCAATGTCACCAAACTCGGGACTAATTCAACTTGAAACTTTTAAACCAACAAAATAAAAACGTAACAATTATGCACACTTAGTGGGACTTAGCCAAGGCTGCACATTAGAATCATCTGGGAAGCATTAAAAAAAGAACAAACAAAAAGCCAATTGCTGGGGAACTCACCCCAAGCCAACTAAATTAGAATATCTGGGGGGATGGCACCCAATATGGATAATGTTTAAAGGAAATTAGAGGAAAGAATAATCAGCATGTCCTTCATTTTAACTATTAATAAAATAAAATTTTGTATTAGATTCACATTCAAATCTTAGCACTCTGTTTTACTATTTTAATAATAATAAATTTATTGATTGCTGACTCTGTGCTAGGCAATGTACTGAGTTCTGTACACATATTACCACCACTTGATCAATACTGCTATGACTTAAGTACTACTGGGGCTATTCCCATCTTCCAGATGAGGAAACTGTAGCCATGAAAGCTTAGGTAAAATGCCCAGTGTCACTCACCAAATAAGCAGAGTCCCAGATGTGAACACAGGGTGTTTACTCTACAGTGTAGACTTATTTTTAAGAGTTTTGAATATCCGCATGCAGTTATACAGTGATAGTAAAGAGATTCCATGTACCCTTCACCCACTTTTCCTCCCGGTAAGATTTTATGTATTATAGTAAACTAACATGACCAAGAAATTGATACAACAAAGTGACATCAATAAACAACTGACCATATTCCGATTTCACTAGTTTTACATACACTTACTTGAGTATATGTGTGTGTGTGTGTGTGTGTATGTGTGCTAGCTTGATGAAATATTATCTCAGGTGCAGGTACATGAGATGTACTGTTGAAGAACATCTGAGCTGTTTGCAGGTTTGAGCTATTATTAATCAAGCTGCTACGAGCATTCATGCATAGGTTTTCTTGTGATATATGTTTTCGCTTTCGGGGTTAAATGCCCAAAGTGCAGTGGATGAGTTATATGGTGAGTACATGTTGACTTTTTTGAAGAAACTGACAAACTCGCTCCCAGAATGACTACCATTTTACATTCCCGATGTATGAGTGATGCAGTTTCTCCATACTTTCACCAGCATTTGGTGTTATCTTTTATTTGCTTAATTTTAGTTCTTCTGATAGTTGTGTTGCATAATCTTACTGTAGTTTGAACTTGCATTTCCCTCCTGTCTAATGATACTAAACATCTATTGCCCAACCTATTTGCCATATTCATGTTTTTTCCGTGAATTGTCTGTACATGTCTTTTGTGCATTTTCTAATTGGATTATTTGTTTCAATAGTTGAGTTTTGAGAGTTCTTTAAGTATTCTCAATGGAAGTCCTTTGTTGGACACATGATTTGGAAATATTTTCTCCCAGTCTGTAGCTTGTCTTTTCGTCCTTTTCCCAGGGTATTTTATGGAACAGGGATTTTTAATTCTGATGAGGAGTCCAATTTGTCAATGTCTCCTTTTATGTCTCATGCTTTTGGTGTCACTGCCAGGCACAGACTTTCAGGAGGCACTTTACTCAGACTACTCAAATTTTCTAGGCCTCAGATTATTTGTCTTTCGATTTTGGATAACAAGATCCAGGTTACAGAGTGAGAGTAAGGTTAAATGAAATAATTATATATGAAGTGTATGGTATGGCTCTTGGCACATTTCATGCTGTGAGTAGCTGGTAGCTGTTGTTATAAAGAATTATTCTGTGATAGAACATGCCAGAGGATAGCTCCCCTCACTCTGTTCACCTCATATTCTCATTCATTGTATTTGTAGCATGAAGCTAGTTCCTCAATTAACTTGAGCCTCAGGATAACCCTTAAGTAATCTTTCTTACTATATAGATGAAGGGATTAGCCCAGGTTCACTCGAATAGCTCCCCACAGATGTGTGAGTCACACCCATCCCTCCCGCCCAAAGCTGACACTGTTATCATTGCCCCATTCCATCTTTTAATTCCCTTTAGAATTAAATTGTTAACTGCACCTTGACAGAGTCATTTTCTCAATTAAAAAATAGTCTCAATATCAAAGTGTAAGCAATGAGATATGATCTTCCTAACAATTATTTTTTGTCACAAATGATTACCAGGAAACTAACAAATCCTGTGTTGAATATCTGACAACTCTCACCTCTAGGAGAGATTACCTGATTTCAAAAGATTTCTTTTGAAATATTATTTTTAAACAATCCTAGGGAAGACGTTTTTTGTTCGATTCTTTGTGCAGCTTTAATTGAACGCTTTCCCCTGGATCAGTTTACTGTAACAGAAAAGCACAGTCCTGTATATGTACAATGAAAACCACGTCATTAGAATTGGGCGTTGTACAATCCCCAGAAGGAAAGAGGTAATGTACCTGAAGAAGATGAGAACATAAATAAACTAACTAATCAGGTGATTAAGTTAAAATATTTCTACTACAGTCAACTCCTTGGATTCCTAGTAAACATGTATCCTTCTTCTCATATACATGATGTTGTTTACAATGCCCTGTACTGCTCTAGCATGGCTTCAATGTAACATGCAAGAGTATTTCCCTTCTTTTCAAGTATTGGATAATTTTTCTTAATATTATGTACTACAGCAAATGCATTTACTCCAGCCCTTCCAAATAGGAATGATCTAAATGCAAGATAACTAGTTCATCCAGAAGCAATTTCCTAGGCCCACTCTTTTCTCTCAGAGGTATTTCTATTCCTTGTACAGTTTAATCTTAGTCAATCTACATATAGCCCTTTATACATCTGAAATAGATGATCTAAATCTGAAATGTACTAAGCTCAGAATATTTGATGTACAATGGTGAAGGAAAAACAAGAAACAAGTTCAGTAAAATTCTCACGTAGCAAAAGAGAAAAGTAGAAATAGCAAATTGTGTTCACTGTTATACTATATGTCATTTCCTTTCAATAAGGAGTGTAAAGAGAAAAGGTATGGTCAAAAAAGCCGCTGGATGCCCATTAGTTGATTTACTTTCTTAATAGTGAAATGAATTCTTACATCAGCCAACCTGGCTTCCCCATCCTTTGTCCAGTGTGATATTTTCCTCATTCACTGTGTTTAATAGGCAGATACCAAAGCAAGAATGGGGAAGACCCTCCTGTGAGGAGTGTGCTCTCCTAGCGTTGCATTTACAGTGGTGTGAGTACTTGTATCTAGTATAGACCTAAGGAATGGTTTAAAGTAGTATCCCAGACCACAAGCCTCTGAATCCATGAAGATTAAAACTTATAAAAATGTAGATTAGTGGGCATTAACCTGTACCTACTAAATTTCTAGGTATGGGGCTTAGCAATTGACCTGTTAACATGATCCCTAATAGTTCTGATATGCAGTAAAATTTGAGTGCTACCACTATCAGGATTAATCAGTCAAAGTCCTTCTGATGAAAACTTAGTCCTCTGTGTATCAGTTTGAAAATGATGACCTTCCTAAGCTTGCCAACAATCAACAGCATTTGCATATGGCTTTGTCATACCTTTTGAATCTGGATTTTGCACTTTAGTTTCAGTTTCTTAGTCCCAGACTTAGATACTCTACTTTGGGATACAATAGAGAAAAAATAATCCAGGCTGCCCAAAAGAGAGCTGATCCAGGCTGATGAGAGTCCCCAGGAGTCTCTG
The DNA here is from genome assembly GCF_937001465.1 of Orcinus orca. Taxonomy (NCBI): domain Eukaryota; kingdom Metazoa; phylum Chordata; class Mammalia; order Artiodactyla; family Delphinidae; genus Orcinus; species Orcinus orca. Next base: position 73,105,521 of record NC_064560.1, read on the forward strand.
TAAGGAAGAGGGTAAATGGGAATAGGCACTTGTATGGACAAGGTGAATCTGATTTTCTGTGATGCTTCTGGTTCTTCTAGAATATCTCTATTCAAAATTAAAGATGCCAGGATTTCAAATCAGTGCTGTAGCATTAGGGTAAGGCAAAAATTTGCTGATCTTCTACAAAGACCCACACAGGACGTGCTTCATTTTGTACAAATATTATGTTTTGATAACCAAAAAAGTCTAATACTTGCGAGTAAAGCAAACAAATAAGAGAGACAGAGTGATCTTCGTTATCAACTTAGGGAATTGTCTAATAAGCTTATCTGAGGGTCATCTGGACATTTATTATTTCTTTGCCCTCAGATATTTTGCAACCTTTTAAAGACTGATGTTTGATTGTAGAAAACTGATAAACTATGAGTGATTTTTGCCCAACTGCAATGCAAATGATTGCTCGATAGCAATGCAAATAGTTTCTGTCTTATAATGTTGAAAATGCTTTCTGTCCAGTAAAAAGATGACCCTTTTTAAAAAGGTTATAGCTTAATTGCCCTGAATGCTATCAACCACTGTTCATTGACTTTAGCAATATTGTGTCCAGCGTTTGTTTTTGTTTTGCTAGCTATATATGTAGTTAGCAAAAGAAAAGAAAAGAAAAAGAAACTTTCTCATGACTTTCTTAGAAGGCAAAAAACTTTGATACATGATCACAATGTACTTGAGTGAAAGTTATGTTCTTTTAGATCTTGAAAATTGTACTTTTTGAGTACATACACCAGTCTTGTTCTTTCCTATTCGCTTTCAAATAAGTCAGCTTCACTGGAGCTATCTTGCAGCACCTTATTGAAGGCACCTTATTGAAGGCAAGGAGTAGCTGGCAAACTCAATATCTCAACATTTTTATACCAACTTGCCTAAAGCTACAGACTTCATGGGCATATGGTCTGAGTTCCAAGGGACTACAGGCAATTGTTGAACCAACTGCAGAGCTGTGGCATAATGAAGACAAAGCTAACTTCTTAGCATGAAACAGAAGGATTCTCACTGCATCCCACCCCACCTGCACTTTGCTAATTCCACATTTTAGGGTCTCTCACATATAATACCTTACTTTGGTCTTAGGACTCTGATGCTTATCAGTAAGAAAAACCCAATGACAGCTGTATTAAGGAGGTTGGCTCGTGAAAATCAAATGTTGAATATACCATCAGTGGGATAGAGCTTCATTAGAAACAACTAGGAGGAAACACTGGTAATAACACTGTTCTTGATTTCTCTGTCTCTGTCTCTGTCTCTCTTTCTCTCCACACACACACACACACACACACACACACACACACGCACACACACACACACACACACACCCCTCTTCCTTTCATACCTCTGCTCCTTTGGCTTGTCATCACTGTTCTTATTCTCTATAAGGTGGTTGCCAGCAGTTCTGACTTTTTATGTCTTAACATTTACTATCATCAGAAATGGCTGCCCTGTACCTCAAATTTCCAGCTAAAATATACTTTTTTTAATTTTAAAAATCCCAAATGATGACTATATTTGGCCTGGGTAAGGCTCCCACCCCTGTCTAAGTCTAATGTGGTAAAGGTCATGGAGTCACCCATGCAAATGCCAGCTCCTAAGTAACCCTCTGGCTGAGTGTGGGGACCAGTCATTCTCACAGAAGCCAGAGGCAAGGTAGAGAAAACAAGAAATGCCCACTGTCAGAGGTGTTGATGAGAACAATGATAATATAGGGTCTGGAGATGAGGAGAAGGTTAAAGGAACTGAGGGTATTTAGCCATGGGGTCAAGCTGCATGAGGGCAACATCAGCTCTGCAGTAAATAGTTGGTGGTTCTGGTCTCAGCCTTAACACAGCTGGGGGACCTGAGACCATAGACTCTCTGAACCTCAGTTTCCTCATCTTGAAGTGTCAATAATGATCTCTCCCAGGCAGTGCTCTTGACAGGATTCAGGAGACAATTCGGGTAACATATCAAGCGTGTGCCTTGCACAGCTCACATTCACTAAATAGAAGCAGCTATTTCATCTAGAAAAGGGAAAGCTTGGGGAGGAAGACGCGAGAACTGCCTTCACATTTTTAAAAGCCTGTCATATGCACGCAGGTTTCAACTTTTTCTGAGTACTCTGGAGCATAGAGCTTCTGTCAAGAAGTTACCAGGCAGTGATTTTTACTTCAATAAAAGGAAAAAAAAAAAAAAAAAGCACAGATTGAAAGCATAAATGGACTGGGGAGAACTGAGTAAATTTCTCAAAAGATTTTTCAAACAAATCTTGGCTTTCTCTTTCCCAAGGATAATGTAAAGAATTTATGAGTCATTTGAAGGTTATCTTAGAGGGCATTGTCAATGTCTCCCACCTCTGAGTGTCTGTGCTTCTATCACCAGGCAGTGAAGGGCATTCCAGCTCCAAAGCCAGAGGGGGCGCCTCCAAATCTAGGGTATGGGGCACACCCACATGGGTCCTCATCCACATGCAGCCTGCTAAAGGAAGTCTAGCAGCTGCAATTCCATTGTACAGTGCTATTTTTAAGTATCACAATACTGAGTTATAATTTATATCTCTGTTGTGCCCGAGAATTATAGTCTACCTTACAATCTGAAAAAGAACAAAGGTGCACACTTTAGAAACAAATCTGTCACATCTGTTCTTGTTCAAGATCATTCCTCATTCCAAAGTATTATATTTTTCATTTAAATTTCCATTTTTCAGGTTATTAATAAAATTACTCATCGTTTTTTTGTTTGTTTGTTTTGTTTTTGCCGTATGCAGGCCTCTCACTGTTGTGGCCTCTCCCATTGCGGAGCACAGGATCCAGACGCCCAGGCTCAGCGGCCATGGCTCACGGGCCCAGCCGCTCTGCGGCATGTGGGATCTTCCCGGACCGGGGCACGAACCCGCGTTCCCTGCATCGGCAGGCGGACTCTCCACCACTGCGCCACCAGGGAAGCCCTAAGCATCTTTTGTAATGTACATTAATGAAAATTATTTCCCAGAGAACACTCCAGAGGAGTGTTAGAAGACGTGTTAAGAAAATCAGGAGCAGAGTGTGGTGATGAGATCAGGGGCCACAGGCCTAGAAAGTGATGGGAGAGGGTCCCTGGCATGGTTCTTAGTCCTTCTAGTGGAACCTAATCACATGCCCTTTCCAGCACCAGATCCATTCTTTTGCAGCCTAATCTGCTCTCCCTGAGGATACTTTATTTGACCTCCAAACTTATTCCTCAATGATCCTTCCTGGGGGTATTCTAGCAGGAAGCACAAGGAACCACAGCCTCCATTGCTGGCTTCCTCTAAGCTGGTAGTGTAGAATATGAGGATAACCACACCACACTTTCAATAATACAGCATTATCAAGACCAGTATTCCAGTAGGATGCCTTGGTATTCCATAGTACTAGTGTGGCTAATTTGCCCTCATTTGCAATCACTATTGACTTTAATGATGCCGAAAACTCAGGCTGTGTTCACCAGTGCTGAATCAAATCTCTCGGAGACAGAGTTTTGAGTAAAGTAGAAAAGAATAGCTTTATTGCTTTGCCAGGCAAAGAGGGACACAGTGGGCTCACGTCCTCAAAAACTGTGTGTCCCCACTTGGGGGGATTTGGTGAGGAGTTGTATAGCAGTGGTTCAAGGGTGGGGTTTCTGATAAGGAACAGGTTGTGTGCAGGGCCTGCATTCTTCTAAATTGGCCTCAGGTGGTCTCCTGATGAGCTTCTGTGGTTCTCGAGGTTATCAAGCTGTGACTTTCTCTCTGGAATGAAGAGTGCTTCATCAACTGGTTAACATCTTCCATTCATTGGGGGTTTTAGTTCTGCAGAAGAGTTCAAAGATATTGCTATGTGTATCCTGTGAGGTGGAACAAGGACCCGGCCCCAAGGCTGCATCACCATTTGACTGCTCTTCTCTTGTCACTGCATCTCCTCCCTTCCCTTATTAGCAACTGTTTGAACCTGCCCCTTGGAACTCAGGGAAGGTCATGGAGGCTGAAACCAATTCCCTACAAACAAGAAACTGGGGACATAGAAAGGCTTCTGTGCCCAAGAGCTCCACAGTGTCCTGCTTCGTTCTGCTAACTCCCATGTTCTTCTGATCCGAGGTAACAATTGTGCATGTGTTTTTCTTTTAGAAAAAACAAAAACTAAATAGTACATTATTTCTAAGGTATTCCATTGTCCAGATGAGTTTTTTTTTTTTTTCTTTTTGAATTAGCCATACAGTTATTCTATCTCCAGCCTCCAGCTCATTGTCCAGTGGCCAGGTATCTAATCTAGGGAGCTAAGTATCCACACATTTGTTCTATGAGTTGGGTGTTCAAATAAATTAATGGAGCCTCTTTCCAAGATCAACTCCATCTCAGGCATTCTGAACACACAGTCATCCAGCCTGAAACCATGTAAACCTGCTCTTTAGTGATTTTACTGTTGAAATAATAAAAAGCTCAACCAAATAGGCAATTGTATACCTAAGACTACTCAGCTACTCAGCAGTAGAACTTCTAATAACACCAATCCAATAAGGTCCCAATAGATTGGGAATTTGAGATTGACATGTATACACTGGTATATTTTAAATGGATAACCAACAAGGAGCTACTGTATAGCACAGGTAACTCTGTCCAATACTCTGTAATAACCTAAATGGGAAAAGAATTTGAAAAAGAGTAGATACATGTATATGTATTAAAAAATACATGTATATGTATTTAAAAAATACATGTATATGTATTGAAAAAAAAAGAATTTGAAAAAGAGTAGATACATGTGTATGTATTGGGAAAAAAAAAAGTAAGAAGCAAAATAATCCAACTAGAAACTAGGCCAAAGTCAGAGACAGACATTTCACTGACAGGGATATACAGAGGGCAAGTAAGCACGATAAGATGTTTAATATCATTTGCCATTAGGAGAATGCAAATTAAAACCACAGTGAGATATCATCACATACTACCAGAATGGATAAAATTTTTTTAAATGATAACATCACATTGCTGACAGGAAATGCTCTAGAAGAGAGTTTGGCAATTTTTCATAAAACTAAACATGTACTTACCATATGACTTAGCAATTGAACTGGAGAAATAGAAACTTAGGTTACACAAATAGCTGTACCTGAATATTTATAGGAGCTTTATTCATAAATACCAAAAGCTAGAAACAACTTAAATAACTATTAATGAGTGAAAAGTTAAATAAACTGCAGTAATCAACACAATGGAATACTACTCAGCAATAAAAAAGGAATAAACTATTGATATGTGCAACAACTTGGATGAATCACAATGGAATTATGCTGAATGAAAACAGTCAATCCCAAAATGTTACATGCCAGATAATTCCATTTATAGAACATCGTTGAAATGACAAAATTAGAGCGAGAACAGATTAGTGGTTGCCAAGATTAGGGGTAGATGGGATAGAGGGGTCTGTGACCATAAAACAGTAGAGGGAGGGATTCATGTGATGAAACTCTTCTGAATCTTGACAGGTAATTTACACAGGTAATAAAATTGTTTTAAAGTAAACACACATAAATGCACACACACGCACACAAATGAGTGCGTTTAAAACTGGGCAACTGTTGGTAGTAGATTGTATCTATGTCAATATCCTGGTTGTGATCTTGTACTGTAGTTATGCCAGCTGTAACCCTTGGGGGAAACTGGGTGAGAGTACTTGGAATCTCTCTGTATTGTGCCTTATAACTGCCTGTGACTCTGCAATTTTTTTTTCAAAATAAAACATTTAAAAAATGCATCAAGATATGAGTACTGGTTGTGTGTGTGCCAGCATGTGCCTCATAAATATATTGAAAATACCTGGGCCTGCCACTTCTCTATTTTCTCCTGTGATCCAAACTCACCCCTTCCTTGGGTTTTAGTGTGTGCTGTTTCCTCTGCCTCAGATCACTCTTCGCGCAGGTCTTTCCTTCTAGTGTATTGTTGTTCCATGAGTCTCTCTCCTGCACGAACTTCTCCAGGTGTAGAGTAGGGAATAGAGGCCCTCCTGGTGTTAAGCTCCATTCAGCCCAGCATAAGGCTGGAGAAACAATGACAATATTGTAGATTTTATTTTTATTGCAGAGCCATGATTCTCAAAGCACAGTCCCCATGGCTTGGTTAGGAGAGGATTCTAACCTCAGCCACATTCTGTGTCCAGAAGCAGTATCTCCCCAAACAGTTCAGTTTATTTTTGTTTGTTTGTTTGTTTGTTTGCGGTACGCGGGCCTCTCACTGTTGGGGCCTCTCCCGTTGCGGAGCACAGGCTCCGGACACACAGGCTCAGCGGCCATGGCTTACAGGCCCAGCCGCTCCGCGGCATGTGGGATCTTCCCGGACCGGGGCACGAACCCGTGTCACCTGCATCGGCAGGTGGACTCTCAACCACTGCGCCACCAGAGAAGCCAACAGTTTAGTTTTCATATTGAGCTTTGGTCACACATTTTAGACTTCCTACTGGGAGGAGGGGGCCCTTTGGCATTTCACATCGAGTATCACCATCCTGCGAGATGCTCTGTCAATGTTGATCTTCAAAAGGGCAAGATGCCTAAATATTTTCTCTTCTCTTCCAGAAGGTTCCTTATCCCCTTTGCACACTTGCCTCTCCTTTCCAACTGTCTTCAAGAGTATATGGGATTCACAGTATTGTTAAGACAAAGACATATTCTATTGTTCTAAATGAGATCACAAGAGCAGTGACATGGTTTATTCCAGACACAGAGAGCCTTGGGGGACCAAGTAGGGTTTGTTCTCAAACTACAATAATAACTACAATAATCTGGGAGTGCCCAGAATAGCTGCCGGGTTCCTAGTTGAAATGCAAACTAAAGCTCCAACGTCAATTTAGATCTCCAACATCTCTTCCTGAGCAAAGTGTTTATTTTGCTATTCTCCAAATTGACAAACAAAAGCTCCCATTTACCTGACTGCAATTATTCTATATTATTATAGTTCCAGGATCTCTGAACTATTTGCCAAAGTGTGATCTGATGTTAGGAATTTTCTGGGCAAGACTCATGCGTTGCTTTTTACATCCCTCCAATTTTCCAAGGATAGATCTCTCCAGAAAGGCTCTGGGTGTCTTCACAACTTGAAGTCTGTGCCAATTTGACACAATTCCAAGAGAAATATCTCTTAAACTCTTCTTGTCCCTTGTCTTCATCCCAGGAGTAATTTCATCATCAAATGATTATCAGTGGGAACATCTATTCTCTTCAAAGCAAACACTCCACCTAGGAATTACTCTAAAATCTAAGTTGAATAGCTAAGGCATGGTGCTGTGCTTGCGGACTTTAAGAGTCATTTGTAGGGCTTCCCCGGTGGTGCAGTGGTTGAGAGTCTGCCTGCTGATGCAGGGGACACGGGTTCGTGCCCCGGTCCGGGAAGATCCCACATTGCGGCGGAGCGGCTGGGCCCGTGAGCCATGGCCACTGAGGTTGTGCGTCCGGAGCCTGTGCTCCGCAACAGGAGAGGCCACAGCAGTGAGAGGCCCGCGTACCACAAATAAAAAAAAATAAATAAAAAAAAAAAGAGTCATTTGTAGAGACATGGATGGACCTAGAAATTTTCGTACAGAGTGAAGTAAGTCAGAAAGAGAAAAACAAATATTGTATATTAATGCATATATGTGGAATCTAGAAAAATGGTATAGATGATCTCATTTGCAAAGCAGAAACAGAGACACAGACGTAGAGAACAAATGTATGGATACCAAGGGGGGAAGGGGGGATGGGATGAATTGGGAGATAGGGATTGACATATATATACACTACTATGTATAAAATAGATAACTAATGAGAACCTGCTATATAGCACAGGGAACTCTATTCAATGCTCTATGGTGACCTATATGGGAAGGAAATCCAGAAAAGAAGGAATATATGTATACATATAGCTGATTCACTTTGCTGTACAGCAGAAAGTAACACAACATTGTAAAACAACTCTACCCCAATAAAAAAAATTTTTTAAACATAAAAAATGAGTCAATGTAAATAAGTTCATTTGTATCATTTGTTTTCAGATTCCACATATACATGATATTGTATGATATTTGTCTTTCTCTGTCTGACTTCCTTACTTAGTATGATAATCTCTAGGTCCATCCAGACTCACAGACATAGAAAAAAAACTTGTGGTTACCAACAGGGAAGGGGGGGGAAGGAATAATTTAGGAGCTTGGGATTAAGAGATACACACTACTATATATAAAATAGCTCAACAAGGTGCTACTGTATAGCACAGGGAACTATATTTAATACCTTGTAAATAACCTATAATGGAAAAGAATATGATAAAGAATATATATGTATATATAACTGCATATATATAATATACATATATGTATGTGTGTGTGTATATATATATATATATATATATATATATATAACTGAATCACTTTGCTGTACACCAGAAACTAACACAACATTGTAAATCAACTATACTTCGATTAAAAAAAAGAGTCAATATAATTTCAACAGGTAGGTTGGAAAAATGTGAACCAAGTTGCAGATGGGGAGAGCTGCCTGGCCCACATGCATCCAGTGTGTGCACAGGACTAAAAAAGATGAAACTTCCAAAAGTTAGTTTGGGGCCAGAAGTGGACAATTTTGAATGCCATGATAAGGAGCTGGGGCCTTATTTTGTAAGCTTTTCTGGGAAAGATGCAAAAGAAATGTGCCAAATTGTGAAAAGTCCTTTGCTGTAATTGTCGCTCCAATGCTGTTCTCAGAGCCCAGCTGTTAGCACTGACACTCATCTTTTAATTAGTGGAGGTAAATGGGCCTTGATAATGCCTGCATGTCTTGATTTAGATATACTTGAGCCTGACTGTTGGAAGAGTGAAAGTGGCCTTGAGGAGAAACTTACACCAAGGACAGAATGATAAATAGGGGAAACACAATGCTCCAAGCTTAGGAATAAGATTTAACAACAAAAAAAATATCTGTCAAGCTTCCTGAAAACCCGGTGGTAAAGGGAGATTGTCAGTAAAAAGGATTCAAATGGCAGTAGAACCTTTTCTAGTGGTGGTGCCTGAGGGTGGGCAGAAACTGCCTTTGCTGGCAATGGAGAGCTTTGTCCATATTGGGCCATAGCTCCCAGGGTTTCCAGACAGCTCATATAATGTGATTCCCTTTATTAAAGATCATCATCAAATACTCAACAGAATGTAATTTTATTTTTAATTTCTTTAGAAAAACTCTCAGATAAACAAACTTACAAACTAGGAGGGGGAGAGCCTACCTTGTTGGATCACGTGTGGCAAAGGTGGGCTTGACAATCCCAGGCACCCTGCTGCCATCTCAGGGGGCACAGTGTTCTTGTAATGGTAAACAAGGTAACATAGGGGAGCAAACTTTATCAACAGAACCCTCTGTAGAATAACAGGAGATCAGAATTAAATCCTACATTTGTTTATTCATTCAAACACAGCCTGTTCAGTGTCTCTCATGTGCTATGCACTGGGGTTACAATGACAAACAGAACAGACACTGTCCCTGTGAACATGGCGTTTACAACCTGGGAAGAGTAGGACCAGAGGCACGCTTCAAAGAGCAGCCACAGTCATGTGGGTAAGTGTCACCATGGGAGGAAAGCATCCCAGAGGATCTCACGATGGCATCTACACCAAAGCAGGCTTTCCAGGGGAGGTAGCCACTGGAACTTGAAATTGAGGTTAGTCTGTTAGGCATGTCCTAACAGTGTCCAGGGCACTTCTGGAGCTTTGAAGAATCTAAAATGAAAGGGAGGGAAGAGGATGATGGGTGAGCAAAGCCAGATCAGGCAGGCACTTGGGAGCCATGCTGGAGAATTTGAACTTGATAAGAATTAGGAAGAGGAATGGTAATAAGGTTTGTGCTTCTTTTCCTTTATTTGACAAAGGCTTTGGGGCAGGAAGTCTTGCATATTACAAAAATCTCCACTCTTTGCTCTATGTCAAGGGCATTTTTGTGTCTCCCGTGAACTTATATGGCTTAAACTTTTTAGTCCTTAGTATTCACAAGTGAATTTCCTGTTGTCTGTAGTGGATCCCCAAAAGTGTTGAACCAGGGTCTCTTGATATTAACTCTTTTTTCTTTAAAATTTCTTTTTTGTTTATTGGAGTATAATTGCTTTACAATGTTGTGTTAGTTTCTGCTGTAGAACAAAGTGAATCAGCTATATGTATACATATATCCCCTCCCTCTTAAACCTTTGAAGAGGTAAAGCATGTATCCACAAGATTCCTAGTGTTTGGCCTCCCGTTTCCTTTTCTTATAGAAAATATTTGATTCACTTGGTTTCAAAGTGCTATTTCATTAAATCATTAATTTATGAAAGCTGACTGTGATGCCAAAATTTTGCCTGATTATATATTGTACCATATAATAAGATGTATATTTACACTAAAATTCCATAAAATATATTTATTTTTGTTTTCTCGATTTTCAGTAAAATTACATATTACTAATTTTTTTTTGGCGGTATGCAGGCCTCTCACTGTTGGGGCCTCTCTCATTGCGGAGCACAGGATCCGGACGCGCAGCCTCAGTGACCATGGCTCATGGGCCCAGCCGCTCCGTGGCATGTGGGATCTTTCCGGACCGGGGCACGAACCCGTATCCCCTGCATTGGCAGGCAGACTCTCAACCACTGCGCCACCAGGGAAGCCCACATATTACTAATATTTTTATGTCACTTATGTTTTTCCCCCTTGGAACTCAGAGAGTGGAACTTTGGAATCTGGCTGCTCTGTGACCTCAGAGATGATATGGTATAGAGTTTATAGCATGAGCATTTATATAGATTTGAGTTCTACCTTTACTGTGTGATATTGAGCAAGATGCTTACCCTCTCTGTTCTTCAGTGTCCTCCTGAAAAAAGAAAAAAAAAACACTAGTGCCTCAGGGGTTATTGTAAGAATTGCATGAGACAATTATGTAAAGTCTTCCAAACAGAGCCTGGAAGGGAGTAAATTCTCAAGGAGGTTGGTTATTAATTATCTTTATTAATTATTATTTCTTTGCTATGCTTATGTAGAATTACTAGAGGATAACATATTTCTAATGAGAAAAATTTCTGATGATTAAAACTTAATACTTTGAGCAGCCACACATACCCATTTTTGAATATTTGGGGGTTGAACCCTTGCTAACTGTGAAATCCCTTATTAACACATACCGATATAATTGCAGTTGCTTCTAGGAATCATTATACTAAATATTAAATTTAGCATTAAGCAGCCATAGGAGAATCCTCAGGAAGACAGTTTACCCCCACACTAAATGGCCCTACAGAATTCCTTTTCTACAAGTGTTACTTTTAAAAATGTTGTTGTTCTTATTTGAATCTGCTGTTACTGCCAGGCTATCAGTTGGCCTGCCTCTAGTAACCCCTCAAAACTTCTGTTGTTATTGTCAATATGAATTAGAAAACAGGGAGATGATCTTGTTGTGTATTAAGAGAGTAATGAGGACCTCAGGAAAAATCTTTGCCATCAGTCAAATCTATACAATATGTCCTCCAACTTTTATGATTTCTAATCCCCCCAGCCGAACTACCACCAGTACAGTTTCTCTTTTAAAGCTATTATATTGAAACGACACGTTTAGTTTACAATAAGAGAAATGTGGTCCCTCGTTCACGCTGCAAACACTTCATGCACTCAGAAGAATAATAAATGTGAAACTGTCAGCTACTTACCCCATTTCAACCTAATCAGGACTTTAGGGAATGGCAACTTTTACAATGTTTAAGTTCAACTTTGAAGTCTCACTTAGAGCTGGAATAGCCCTATCAGCATCATGACTTATTTAAGTGCATTTATAAAACAGAAACAATTTTGTCTGTTTAACCAGAAATCAAATTAGTACATACAAACCCCAATGCAACAATAACAACTTTTTTAAATTAAGTTTTCCTTCCATTTGATCTTCTGCTGTTTGGGCTACATTTGATTCTTCAAACTGAATGGTGAGAATAGTTACCTCTGAGAGAACAGAGGTAGAATTAATGTACATAACCACTCCCATCTCCAAGAAAAGATCTGTATTTCACCGAAAGACCGGTTTTTATGGCTAGTTTGATAAGGCGTGACCAGGAGGTCATCCTGAGGGGTGTTGACGGTAACTCCAGGTTGCCTGTTTTGCTGTCTGCCCAAAGAACCGCTTGCTTGATGTCATGTATCCTTGCACCTGTCTTAATAGCAACAGAAGGCAAACAATGTGTTTTAGATGAGTTACTTGTTCCTACGGCGGGTCCAATAGCAATAACTGCCAAAGTAATAAATTGTCAAGTTGGGTGTTTAAAGGTTTGGTTTAGAGGTCAAACTTTCATGTTAACTCCACTGATTAAAAAGCAAGCCTTCTCAAATATTGTTCCTGCTTTCAGAAACCGAAAGACAATTAAGTTCACGGAGGAACCGAAAAAATTCCAGAAGAAAGTTGGAGTCAGATGGTACCATTTCAGCTGCAGGGGTTTCTTGTAACAAAGAAAAATCAATTCAAATGAAAGTTTAGCAAAATGAGCTATAAGGAAGGACTGTGATGGTGTTAGGAAAACAAAAAACAAACAAGAAAAACAAAACTGTGTCCAGTTAAAGCAGTAAAGAGAGCAAAAAACCCAGATCAGAGCATGAAGGAAAATCTTAAAGGATTGGGCAGGAAGTGAGGTCTGGACAGGCCACGGGCTCAGAGCCCAGGTGTCAGTTTGAGCTTAGAATAATTCAATGATTCATTTTATTCTCTCATTCATTTGTTCATCATATATCTATCGTGAGCGAGGCATTGTGCTTTGTGTTGAGGAAACAGAGACAAATAACTTCAGTCTCTGCTCTGAAGAGATACACAGTTTATTACTTTGAGAAACAAATTAGAAAAAAGAGAAAATGAAAGGAAAAATGGAGAGAACCATCAGCAGACCAGAAACTAAGGCAGTGAGACCCAGGGGCCACAGATATGCCAGGAAAGGAGCAAGAAAAGTGAGAAGAGTTAGCAAAGATTTTTGATGGAGTTTGAAACCAAGCAGTGATAAGCAACCAAAAACCTATCAGCTTCTGGAAGGAAGGGAATATTTTAATTTATTTTTGATTTTATTTTGGCATTTATATAGCAGTTACTTTACACCAGGCACTAAGAAGTTACAAATATAAGCTCATTAAATCTTTCAAACAACCTTATGAGGTAGGTACTATTATTTTCTCCCAGGCGGCCTGGTATCCATGTTCACCCCCTTACCTGGTTCACTACCCTGTAGGCAGATGGACCTTCATGTCTGTGTCCCCGTCCGTCTCCTGTGCCTGATGCAAAACAGGCATCAAGCCATGTCTGCTGTGTGAAAGCGGCATGACAGCAGAACAATAGAACATCAACTTCAGGGGCTTAGAAAGAGAACACTGGACAGATTGTTCCGTTTTCTTTTAGAGCAGAAGCCCATCTCAACCTCTGCAGGTCCAAAGCCTGAAAGTCAAATCAAAAAGGAATAAATCATATGAATAGAGTCAGGTTCCAAGAGAGTACATAAGTTCATGATTCTCCTCAGCTGCAATGTTTAAAGCAACCAGGCTCATGCATCCACTTAATAGAAATTTATTCTGTAACTCCTTGGTGCAAGGCACTGTTCTCCATGCTGGAACTACAACAGAAAACAGACAGGGCCTTTCAATGATAATCAAATGATCAAGTTAATTACAGATTGTTGTTAGGGCTATGAAGACAAGTTGGAACACAGAGTAATAGGGGGGATAATAAATAAGACATTAGGGTCTTTTTGAGAAGTTGGCATTTGAGTGAGGACCTGAAGGTTAAGAAGGATCCAGCCATTCAGCAGAGCTGGGGAGGGATGGGCCTTCCCAGCAGAGGGAACGTCAGGTATAAAGGCCCAAGTGTGGAAAAGGCTCTGACACACTCACAGAACAGGCAGGTAGAACCTTACGGGCAAAGGGCAAGGGATGTGGTGGTACAAGCAGAAACCAGAAAGAGCCAGACAGTTCAGGACCTTGTGCCCATAGCAGAGAGTTTGGAGATTGTTTTAAAACAAACAAACAGAAACAAAACAAAACATGGGAGAGTTCAAAACAGGGAATTCTTGATGTTTGAAAAAGATTGCCATAGCTTCTGTTTGGAAGATGGATTGGTTAGGGCAAAATGGAAGCAGGAAGGATGTTGCCCTGGAATCTAGGAGGAAAGTGTTCTGGGGGAGCAGAGGTAAGGAGGTGATGAGAAGCTCATGGGTACTTTCAGTGCAGATGAGATTTGGTAGTGCATTGCATTTGGAGAATGAGGGAAAGGGAGGACTCTAGGATGGTGCCTAGCATGGTGTTTTGAGTAACAGGGTGTAAAATGGCACCATGCGTTAAGATGAGGAATACGAAGGAAAGACAAGGAGTAGGAAAACTAAAACTTGAACAACAAATAAATGTTTCACCTGATAGAAAACTGTCTCCCAAATCAGGGCTTGAATGAAAGTGAATATGAAGTTAATTCTAGCCATCAATAAATATAATACAGTGAATTAGGTATTTGATGATAATAAAAATATCTCTTTTAATAAAAAATACTATAAATATCCTGAGGTCAGGCGTTGTGACCGATTCATACTAGATGTTCAGTAAATCTGTGTTTGTTGAAATAAATCTAAATGAAAGTCAAGAGGCAGAAAATAAACTCAGGTCAAGAATAATAAGTTTCCTTTTAGGCTCTGCCACTTTCCAATTGAGTGACTTTGGGGAAGTTAAACTCTGAATTTCAATATCCTCATATATGGAATGAGGACTGCAACAGAAGATCACAATGGTTAAATAAAATATTATGTAGAACCAGCTGCACGTTAGAGACCCTCAGACTCCTATACCCCTTCCTACAGCTTCAGCTATTGTTTACTCCCAAGTTTGGGTCTGTAAGCATTTTTTGTAATCTCTACATCTACTTCAATTAAATTTTGTCTTATCATCTAAGACAGCATTGTGCATAGAGAAGGAATTCAATTCATCTTTGCTGATTAACAGATTCCTTTAATTAAACGTAAACCCTCAGGAAGAACACATAAGTAACACAATGGACCTTGGTCTCCAGGATTCTGTCACCTATCTTTGTCCTGAATATCCCCCTTCTGCCCTCTTCTCATTGACAGGCAGCCAAAGAATGAGAATTTGCCTTTCAATCTATTGTGAGCAAAGTGAAATGATTCTCTTTCAGCATAACAAAGCCTATAGGCAGCTGTAAAATATAATTTCCTTTCAGCTTCTTGACAGACTTGATATAAATTTCAGTGCACAGGGGGAAAAAAAGCAGGGGCCGCTTTAAAAGATAAATTTCTTCATGTATGTCTGACAATAGTGTATATGTTCAGAGGTCCCCTTTTTTTAAGAGAGGAAAAACAGACTATGCTTTTAAACAATCAAAGGTTAAAGGTAGCTCCGTCATTCATGTGGTTTCATTCTCTTATGCATATTGAAATACCTCAGAAAGATTTATAACCCTGGTTCATACAGTCAGACTTCCAGTAAATGAGTCTCTTTTTGAAGGTTAAATATTTATGTTCCTATTTTCCTGCTTGATACAGACAATAAGAGTAAACCCCCATTAATCAAGGAGCCAGGGTGACAGGCGGGGTTAGGACAGGAAATGGTGGCTGGTCCAGCAACTTGAGCATCTTCTGCTCTCCTACATTAGTTCTCTGGAAATGAATGAATGAATGAACAAAACCTCCCAGAAAACCAGTCTCAGGAAGCAGAAGTAAATCTCTGGAAAATATGAGTCTAAGTTAGTTTAAAATTCCCCACATATCCAACCTAGTGAGACAGATCTTAGGAGATGATAATAATTGTCCTTTAGAAGAACAGCCAATTACAAGTGAGTGAAATACTTTTATATATATATACACTTGAGCTTTACAGAACTCTATGGAGTGGACAGGCAGACATTGTTATTTTGCCTCATAGTTAAATAAGTTGATG
Organism: Orcinus orca; assembly: GCF_937001465.1. Classification (NCBI taxonomy): domain Eukaryota; kingdom Metazoa; phylum Chordata; class Mammalia; order Artiodactyla; family Delphinidae; genus Orcinus; species Orcinus orca. Next base: position 73,121,456 of record NC_064560.1, read on the forward strand.
TTTTAAGTGTATGAGTGACTTGATCTGTGTCACACAGGTGGTTCATGGAAGGACTAGGACAACAACTACGTTATCTTGATTCCTATGAGGGTGATCTATCCATTGTGTGCTTCTAATTACGACAACAGTAATAGCAACTAATACTTATGTAGTGAATTACGGTTTAACAAGGTTATGCCACTTTATCACATTTGATCTTTAGAGCAATCCCTTGAGTATTTCTTTATCTTATTTTAGTTTTCACCTGATATTTATTTTCATAAAAGTTTTGTAAAGTTCAATAAGATGAAAAATAGCTGTTCCTTGACCCTTCACCCCCAAGACCTACACCCTGAGAATAAAGCATTTTCAGCTCTCTCATTGACTGCTTCTGGTATTTATCCCCATATTTATAAATGGTATTTTTGCATTGCTATTTCTCAACTGTTCAGCTGTAGACATTACATATTGACTCCTAGGATGGAAGACAAGAATCAAGTACTGAACCCTCTCCCCCAACACACAGAAATACTTACAGGAGTTATAAAACAATTTTGGTTAAATCAATATCTAGTGCTTATATTACCGTGACCACTTAAATATTATTTACAGCTATGGCAGAAAGTACTAAATTTCCTTTATTTCTCTGTTTTCCTCAACTCCTTGCTTTTATTTATTTTCCCCCTTAAGTTAATAAAAGTGATAATTTTTCTTAGTTTCCTATGTACCTATCAAATAATTTTATTCTGAACTTCTCTCAATATAATGATATATATTATCAGGTAAATGTATCATCATTTTTAAAAACATATATTTCTTCTGAACCCTCAGGCCTCTTGTCCCAAACTGGACAGTTTTCCGGGCCACAGTACAGCCGTCATCTGGGTAATTGCTGTCCATCTCCATATACTGGATCCTTGTTTAATGTTTTTCTTCTCCTGATTTATGTCCTGATTTGGGTGGAGCAAATCCTCTGATAACTTCCTGAGAAAGAAGTATGAACAATTACACCTTGAGACGTTTTAAAGCTAAAATGTATTTTTTTTTCCTCTCACAATTCATTAATGGTTTATCCTTACCTTAGATTGAAAAACTTTCACCCAGAATCATGAAGACTTTTGTCCACTTTTTTCTCTTCAGTCTTTCTGTTGATAGAGATGAAGACATCCAAATTATTTATTTTCTGTAGGCAATCTGTTCTTTTTTATGAGAGCTTTAAAAAGTTTTATACTTAAAGTTCTGAAATATCACAATATGGGGCTTGGATACTGGTCTTTTCTTATTCATTATTCTGGTTCTTAGTGGAGCCATTTCAATCTGGGAATTCTTATCCTTCGTTTCTTAAAAAAAAATCTAATTTATAATTTTATTCAGTTGCTTTTCTTTAGAAATTCTATTAGTTCAATTGAATATCCTAGATTTAATGTCTATTTCTTTTTATCAATTCTCTTCTACTTTTCTTTTTTCACATTTTTAAAAAAATTAAGGTAAAATATATAGAGTGAAATGCAAAACTTTAGCTATACAATTGTTGAGTTTTGATGAATATATGTGCCCATATGACCATTTGACCACCCACAATGAAGATACAAAACATTTCCATCACTCTCTTCCCGACATCCTCGCCCACACTCCATTTCCTCAGTTGTCTTCTGATTCTTGGCTGTCCATTTCTATTTAATGTGAAATAAACTTTGATCAAAGACATATATGGGGAAAGAGAGTTGTTGACTGATAAGACTCAGTTGTGGAACAGCTGAGGATAAGAAATTATGTTGGAGACACCCTTCTTCATCCAAGTGGCAGTACCAAGTATTCCTGTGGGCATCCTGGAAGCTAATTTAGAAGGATACTTACGGTTTGTATAAGTCATGGTTTAACCAAAGAAGCAGAGCCAGTAGGAGATATAAATGTATAGATTAAGATAGGTATATAGATATGGATACAGATATAGATATAGGTCTATATCTATCTATATATGTACATATAAAGAGATTTATTACAAGGGATTGGCTTACACAATTGTTGGGATTGGCTAAGCAAGTTCAAAGTTCGTAGGTGAGGCATTCAGGAAGAGAAGATCACAATCAGGCTGGAACCCTATGGGCACAGGTTGAATTTTTTGTCTATATGTTTCAGTCTAGAAGGAAGATACAAGGGCAAAGAGAGCAATTAAAAAAACAGCAGATGTTTGGAGTCTCTGCATCCATAAAATCCTAAGCCTCTTTGAAACGGCTTACCTTAATTAGGTAGAGCTACCAAAATCTTTTTTGATTAACTTAAAGTCAATGGATTAGGGACTTTATTTACATCTTCAAAATATCTTCACTGCAGCACTTAGATTACAGTTTGATTTTATAACTGGGAGAAGGTGTGTACATGCTACATCATAACTGTCCTCCAGCTATCCCTGTAGCCCAACCTAACAAGAAACACTAGAAAAAGAATTCAGTTTGTCAAGTTAAAATATCAAAACTCCATCACATTGTCTCATGATTACAATGAAGACATCTGCTTAATTCCTTTGTATTGAGCACACCACCTAGCCTGCACTCTCAGCTATGCCAAGGGTTGAGTCACAAGCCTCTAATTCAGTTCCTTTAGAGAGAAAAACTCTTATTTCCTATTAGGGAAGGTACCTGGGGTATTCAACTACCCCCATACAGACTTTCAAACATTCTTCTATCTCACATTTTAAGAAACTTCCAGTTCCTGAGATTTTCCGGCCTTCTACAGCTCAAAGGGTTTGCTTTTGTTGGGAAACCACTTGGCTTTCATGTTTCATCAATCTTGTGAAGCAGTTTCTACTCATTCACTTTCCCTCTTAATTTTCTAAGACAGTAGATTGCAGGTGCTCTCACCACAAAAACAAAACAAACAAAATAAAACAACAGAACAAACAAAATAAAACAGGTAACTATGTGAGAAGATAGATATGTTAATCTGCTTGACTGAAGTCATTATTTAACTATATACAAATAACTGTATACAAACTATGTATAGCAAAACATCATGTAGTATACCTTACATATACATAATTTTATAAAAATGTTTTTAAAATTAAAAACGAAAAAAAATCTTGACTTCTCCAAGTTGACCTCTTCTCCCATTTTCTTGTTCCAAATTTCTAGAAAGTTTCTTACTGGACTTTTAGCTGTGTTTTGGCACATAAATGCATGAGTTTAATCTGCAAAGGCCAAACAGGTTTGTTTCCATTTTGTGAATAAGGGAATAGTATCCTTCTGAAAACTTAAGTGACATAAAGTCACACAACCAACACATGGTCAGGGCCTCAAACATAGCTTCTAGTGAATTACCTAATTCTGATGAAATGTTAAGGGCATTATTGAAGGAAACTAAGCAGTTTTTTAAGTGTGTTGAAAATATTCTCTTACTACACTTGCCTAGGAAAGTTGAAATTGTATTTCCTGGTCACACCATGCATTTATCATCCATAAGCCATTGCCCTAATAAAATATTGGAATGCCAATAGACACAATTGTTGACTTGCAAGGTTGTCCTATAAGATTAGCATATGATCCAAATAAATAACCAATAGGTAGTAATGTTTCTCCCATAGTCAAAATAAAAAACATGAGAGCAAAGTTGCCACCATGCACAACTACACTCAAGATGTTGGCTCTTCTGATAAAGACACTAACTCTGCATATCTAAAAGTTTTAAATCTAAAAATGAGATGCCTCTGTCATGGTATCAAATAATAGTTCCTCTAAATTGAAAGCTGATACTGTCACATGGCCATTTTGGACTCCTTGGAGTTTCAGTACAACATGCGAGGAATGGGTCATATTACTGGCTAGAGTCAATGATCCTGCTATCAAGAGGATAACAAAGAAGGAAGGACCATAGGTTAAATGACAGGTAATTCTCTCAAATTAAGACTACAAAATCCTTGCAAAGAGCCTCAGAATAGCCTTAAATCTCCCATCACCCTCCATGAAAACTGTAGTAGATTGGATTATGAGTCCCAATACTTTGATGAACAGTAAACATATATTCACAGTTTGCCATGTAACTTTCAGTACCCTCCCCCTTTGTGTGGAATCTTCTTTTCTACCCCACTGATAATGGGCTTTGTGAATTACTTTGGCCAGTGGACTATTAGCAGGCGTAATTGTAGCAGAAGGCATAAACACGCTTATGTTGACCCGTTGGCTTCTTATGCTGCAATGATCACCTTGAGATCTGGGCCCCAGAGTGAAATCTGTGAGAGGAACATACCTTAGTCCTCTGGTAGCCTAGAGTCCAGACTGGCCCAGTGGAGTTAGAGCTTACTTACAGACTTGGGTGCAAGGAATAAATGTTGTTTTAAACCACAGCAACTGGGACTGTTTGTTACACAGCACTATTGCAGGAATCACTGAAAAAGGTAGAGGCTCAGTTCTGTAACACTGTTATAATTCTACTTCTTAGATTTTCACAAGATTCCACTCATCCTCCCTTGTCATAAACCTCTCCACCTGAGCAGGCTTTAGTGAAACTTCTTCCCAACAAAATCACCTTAAATTAAAAGAGGATGAGATAGTATTTCTTCCTTACAAAGTTTATTGACCTACAAGAAACCAAATCATGAGTAATAACTAAGAAAACCAAATAAGTATCTAAATATACACAATGAAAAAATGATAAATATTGATTTCCATAAGATTAATTAACCCTATTTTGGTAGGAAAATAAGTTTAAAATTTAGAACAAGTTTATCTCTTTGAATGGTAGACTTGTCATAAAACATTTAAAAATATAAATTAGAGAGAAAATTTGTGAGCTATCCTTTTTATTATTACATCTTATCACCCTCTCTCTTCTCCCTTTCCAAATATGTGCTTTTTGCCTGTCACTCCTATTTTGGTCAGTGATACTTGCAGCAAATGCCTCTATCTTTTGCTGCCAAAATAAAATTATCTCATGGAGACATGCTGGAGGTAGGTTGTATAGATGACTACAAGTAAATAAATGACACAGATTGTTTTAAACTTATTAAATTGATTATTCTAATTTGTGTTTATAAATCTAAAAATGTTTTGCAATTATGGAGCAGAAAATATAGTTAATTCTCTTCAAGAAAATGATGAGCCTTCAAATTTTTCAAAGTATTGATTTTGACAAAACAAGAAGAAGGAGCTGAAATAATAATAAGCTAGAATTTTAGAGATGTTTTGAAATTTGGAATTAGTATTTACAAGCTAGATGGTTATTTACGGTGATGAACAGTTAGTTGCATTTGAAAATATTGCATGGTTAGGGTACAATATTTATGTTTATAAATATACTTTCATATATTTATATATTTTCAAAACCAGGAAAATCTGGAATAAAATTTTGTTTGCTATGTTAACTTCTTACCAAAATTTCTAATACGCTTGTTTTTCATTATCATTTTTCTTAAATTTGTAAAATGACTAAAATATAGAGGCATACCCTGTTTTATTATGCTTCATTTTATTGTACTTCACAGATATTGCATTTTTTACAAATGAAGGCTTGTGGCAACCCTGCATCAAGCACATTTATCGGCACCTTTTTCCCAGCAGCATTTGCTCACTTTGTGGCTTTGCCACATTTTGGTAATGCTTGTAATATTTCAAACTTTTTCACAGTTATTATATTTATTATGGTGATCTGTGATCAGTGACTTTGATATTACTCTTGTCATTGTTCGGGGAAGCCAGGAATCATACCATGAAAGACAGTGAACTTCATCGATAAACATTGTGTGTGTTCTGACTCCTTCACCAACTGGCCATTCCCCCTTCTCTTTCTCCCTCTCCTCCATCCTCCCTATTCCCTGAGACAAAACAATATTGAAATTAGGCCAATTAATAACCCTACAATGGCCTGTCAGTGTTCAAATGAAATGAAGAGTTGTACGTCTCTCACTTTAAAGCAAAAGTTAGAAATTATTAAACTTAGTGAGGAAAGCATGTTGAAAGCTGAAATAGGCTGAAAGCTAGGCATGTCAAGTTGTGAATGCCAAGGAAAAGTTCTTGAAGGAAATTGAAATACAGGAAGGATAAGAAAGTGAAACAACCTTATTGCCAATATGGAGAAAGTTTTAATAGTCTGGATAGAAGATCAAGCCAGAAGATCAAACAACATTCCCTTAAGTCAAAGCCTTATCCAGAGCAAGGCCCTAACTCTCCTCAATTCTATGAAAGGTTAGAGAGGTGAAGAAGCTGCAGAAGAAAAGTTTGAAGCTCTCATAGGTTGGTTCATGAGGTTTTAGAAAGAAGCTGTATCTATAACCTAAAAGAACAAGATGAAGCAAGAAGTGCTGATGTAGAAGCTGCAGCAAGTTATCCAGGAGATCTAGCTAAGATAATTAATGAATGTGGTTCCACTAAACAGTCGATTTTCTGTGAAGATTATTAGCTTTATATTGGAAGAAAATGCCATCTAGGACTTTGATAGCTAGAGAGGAGAAGTCAATACCTGGCTTCAAATCTTCAAAGGACGGACTGACTCTCTTGATAGGGGCTAATGCAGCTGGTAAATTTAATTTGAAGCCAGTGCTCATTTACCATTCTGAAAATCCTAGAGTTCTTTAGAATTATGCTGAATCTACTCTGCCCATGCTCTATAAATGCAACATCAAAGCCTGGATGACAGCACAGCTGTTGACAACATAGTTTACCTAATATTTTAAGTCCACTGTTGAGACCTGCTGCTCAGCAAAAATGATTCCTTTCAAAATATTACTGCTCACTGACAATGCACCTGGTCACTCAAGAGATCTGATGGAGATGTACAAAAAAATTAATATTGCTTTCATGTCTGCTAACACAAAATCCATTCTGAGCCCATGTATTAAGAAGAAATTTGGACTTTTAAATCTTATTTTAAAAATATATTTTGTAAGGCTTTGGCTTTCATAGATAGTGATTCCTCTGATTAATCAGGGCAAAATAAATTGAAAACCTTCTGGAAAGGATTCACCATTCTAGATGCCATTAAGAACATCATGATGACCCAAAATCTATGGGATGCAGCAAAAGTGGTTCTAAGAGGGAAGTTTATAGCAATACATTCCTACCTTAAGAAACAGGAAACATCTCAAATAAACAACCTAACCTTGCACCTAAAGCAATTAGAGAAAGAACAAAAAAAACCCCAAAGTTAGCAGAAGCAAAGAAATCATAAAAATCAGATCAGAAATAAATGAAAAAGAAATGAAGGAAATGATAGCAAAGATCAATAAAACTAAAACCTGATTCTTTGAGAAGATAAACAAAATAGATAAACCATTAGCCAGCCTCATCAAGAAAAAAAGGGAGAAGAGTGAAATGAATAGAATTAGAAATGAAACAGGAGAAGTAACAACTGACACTGCAGAAATACAAAAGATCAAGAGAGATTACTACAAGCAACTCTATGCCAAAAAAATGGACAACCTGGAAGAAATGGACAAATTCTTAGAAAGGCACAACCTGCCAAGAATGAATCAGGAAGAAATAGAAAATATGAACAGACCAATCACAAGCACTGAAATTGAAACTGTGATTTAAAATCTTCCAACAAACAAAAGTCCAGGACCAGATGGCTTCACAGGTGAATTCTATTAAACATTTAGAGAAGAGCTAACACCTATCCTTCTCAAACTCTTCCAAAATATAGCAGAGGGAGGAACACTCCCCAACTCATTCTATGAGGCCACCATCACCCTGATACCAAAACCAGACAAGGATGTCACAAAGACAGAGAACGACAGGCCAATATCACTGATGAACATAGATGCAAAAATCCTCAACAAAATACTAGCAAACAGAATCCAACAGCACATTAAACGGATCATACACCATGATCAAGTGGGGTTTATTCCAGAAATGCAAGGATTCTTCAATATATGCAAATCAATCAACGTGATACACCATATCAACAAATTGAAGGAGAAAAACCATATGATCATCACAATAGATGCAGAAAAGCTTTTGACAAAATTCAACACCCATTTATGATAAAAACCCTGCAGAAAGTAGGCACAGAGGGAACTTTCCTCAACATAATAAAGGCCATATATGACAAACCCACAGCCAACATTGTCCTCAATGGTGAAAAACTGAAAGCATTTCCACTAAGATCAGGAACAAGACAAGGTTGTCCACTCTCACCACTGTTATTCAACATAGTTTTGGAAGTTTTAGCCACAGCAATCAGAGAAGAAAAGGAAATAAAAGGAATCCAAATCGGAAAAGAAGAAGTAAAACTGTCACTATTTGCAGATGACATGATACTATACATAGAGAATCCTAAAGATGCTACCAGAAAACTACTAGAGCTAATCAATGAATTTGGTAAAGTAGCAGGATACAAAATTAATGCACAGAAATCTCTGGCATTTCTATACACTAAGGATGAAAAATCTGAAAATGAAATCAAGAAAACACTCCCATTTACCATTGCAACAAAAAGAATAAAATATCTAGGAATAAACCTACCTAAGGAGACAAAAGACCTGTATGCAGAAAATTATAAGACACTGATGAAAGAAATTAAAGATGGTACAAATAGATGGAGAGATATACCATGTTCTTGGATTGGAAGAATCAACATTGTGAAAATGACTCTACTACCCAAAGCAATCTATAGATTCAATGCAATCCCTATCAAACTACCAATGGCATTTTTCACAGAACTAGAACAAAAAATTTTACAATTTGTATGGAAACACAAAAGACCCTGAATAGCCAAAGCAATCTTGAGAACAAAAAAAGGAACTGGAGGAATCAGGCTCCCTGACTTCAGACTATACTACAAAGCTACAGTTATCAAGACGGTATGGTACTGGCACAAAAACAGAAAGATAGATCAATGGAACAGGATAGAAAGCCCAGAGATAAACCCATGCTCATATGGACACCTTATCTTTGATAAAGGTGGCAGGAATGTACAGTGGAGAAAGGACAGCCTCTTCAATAAGTGGTGCTGGGAGAACTGGACAGGTACATGTAAAAGTATGAGATTAGATCACTCCCTAACACCATACACAAAAATAAGCTCAAAATGGATTAAAGACCTAAATATAAGGCCAGAAACTATCAAACTCTTAGAGGAAAACATAGGCAGAACACTCTATGACATAAATCACAGCAAGATCCTTTCTGACCCACCTCCTAGAGTAATGGAAATAAAAACAAAAATAAACAAATGGGACCTAATGAAACTTCAAAGCTTTTGCACAGCAAAGGAAACCATAAACAAGACCAAAAGACAACCCTCACAATGGGAGAAAATATTTGCAAATGAAGTAACCGACAAAGGATTAATCTCCAAAATTTACAAGCAGCTCATGCAGCTCAATAACAAAAAAACAAACAACCCAATCCAAAAATGGTCAGAAGATCTAAATAGACATTTCTCCAAAGAAGATATACAGACTGCCAACAAACACATGAAAGGATGCTCAACATCATTAATCATTAGAGAAATGCAAATCAAAACTACAATGAGATATCATCTCACACTGGTCAGAATGGCCATCATCAAAAAATCTAGAAACAATAAATGCTGTAGAGGGTGTGGAGAAAAGGGAACACTCTTGCACTGCTGGTGGGAATGTGAATTGGTTCAGCCACTATGGAGAACAGTATGGAGGTTCCTTAAAAAGCTACAAATAGAACTACCATATGACCCAGCAATCCCACTACTGGGCATATACCCTGAGAAAACCGAAATTCAAAAAGAGTCATGTACCAAAATGTTCATTGCAGCTCTATTTACAATAGCCCAGAGATGGAAACAACCTAAGTGCCCATCATCGGATGAATGGATAAAGAAGATGTGGCACATATATACAATGGAATATTACTCAGCCATAAAAAGAAACGAAATTGAGCTATTTGTAATGAGGTGGATAGACCTAGAGTCTGTCATACAGAGTGAAGTAAGTCAGAAGGAGAAAGACAAATACCGTATGCTAACACATATATATGGAATTTAAGAAAAAAAATGTCATGAAGAACCTAGGGGTAAGGCAGGAATAAAAACGCAGACCTCCTAGAGAACGGACTTGAGGTTATGGGGAGGGGGAAAGGTGAGCTGGGACAGGGCGAGAGAGAGTCATGGACATATACACACTAACAAACGTAGTAAGGTAGATAGCTAGTTGGAAGCAGCCGAATGGCACAGGGATATTGGCTTGGTGCTTTGTGACAGCCTGGAGGGGTGGGATAGGGAGGGTGGGAGGGAGGGAGACGCAAGAGGGAAGAGATATGGGAACATATGTATATGTATAACTGATTCACTTTGTTATAAAGCAGAAACTAACACACCATTGTAAAGCAATTATACCCCAATAAAGATGTTAAAAAAAAAAAAAACTACAAATAGAACTACCATATGACCCAGCAATCCCACTACTGGGCATATACCCTGAGAAAACCATAATTCAAAAAGAATCATGTACCAAAATGTTCATTGTAGCTCTATTTACAATATCCTGGAGATGGAAACAACCTAAGTGTCCATCATCAGATGAATGGATAAAGAAGATGTGGCACATATATGCAATGGAATATTACTCAGCCATAAAAAGAAATGAAATTGAGCTATTTGTAATGAGGTGGATAGACCTAGAGTCTGTCATACAGAGTGAAGTAAGTCAGAAAGAGAGAGACAAATACCGTATGCTAGCACATATATATGGAATTTAAGAAAAATAAATGGCATGAAGAACCTAGGGGTAAAACAGGAATAAAGACACAGACTTACTAGAGAATGGACTTGAGGATATGGGGAGGGCGAAGTGTAAACTGTGACAAAGTGAGAGAGAGGCATGGACATATATACACTACCAAACGTAAGGTAGACAACTAGTGGGAAGCAGCCGCATAGCACAAGGAGATCAGCTCGGTGCTTTGTGACCACCTGGAGGGGTGGGATAGGGAGGGTGGGAGGGAGGGAGACACAAGCGGGAAGAGATATGGGAACATATATATATATATAACTGATTCATTTTGTTGTGAAGCAGAAACTAACACACCATTGTAAAGCAATTATACTCCAATAAAGATGTTAAAAAAAAAAAAAAAGAACCTCATGATTCATGGGAAAAGGTTAAAATATCAACATTAACAGGAGTTTGGAAGAAATTGATTCCAAACATCATGGATGACTTTGAAGGGTTGAAGACTTCAGTGGAGGAAGAAACTGCAGATATGGTGGAAATAGCAAAGAACTAGTATTGGAAGTGAAGCTTGAAAATGTGACTGAATTGCTGCAATCTCATAATAACACTATAACAGAGGGGGTTGCTTATTAAGACGAGCAAAGACAGTGTTTTCTTCAGATAGAATTTAATCCTGGAGAAGATGCTATGAAGATTGTTGACATGACAACAATGATTTAGAATATTAAATATACTTAATAGATAAAGCAGAGGCAGAGCATGAGAGGATTGACTACAATTTTGAAAGAAGTTCAACTGTGGGTAAAATACTATCAAACAGCATTTCGTGTTACAGTGAAATCATTCATGAAAGCAAGAGTCAATCAATGAGGCAAACTTCATTGTTGTCTTATTTTAAGAAATTTCCACAGCCACCTCAACCTTAAGCAACCATCACCCTGATCAGTCAGCAGCCATCAACACTGAGGCAAGACACTCCACCAGCAAAAAAGATTACAGATCACCAAAGGCTCAGATGATGGTTAACATTTTTTAACAATATTTTTTCATTATTGTGTGTACATTTTGTTGTTGTTGTTGTTTTAGGGTTAATAGACTGTAATATAACGTTTAGATGCACTGGGACACCAAAAGAAAAATATTGTGTGACTTGCTTTACTGCAATATTCACTTCATTGTTGTGGTCTGGATATGAACCTGTAACATCTCCAAGGTAAGCCTATATAAAAATAAAATTAGGAGAAGGGGGAGAGCAGTTGGGGCAGCGTGCATCCCTCTGCAAAGAGTAAGAAAATCAGCTCTTCCCTCGTGTGTGGCACTACATGTCACAGTCTCCTGCTTGTCTCCACGCCTCCAAGTGGCTCTCTGCAGGAGCCCAGTCTGTGCCAAACTTAGAGTGGGACTTCTCTTGCTAACTGTTTCCTGCAGCTAGACACTGGATAAAGCATCACCATGTCTTCATTTTCAACTAACCCTCTGGTTCATTTCAGAGAAGACAAAAATCTCATCTCGTCATTGGTGACCTTTAAGCAGACAGAGCATCTGCTGGACCTTGCAGAGATGACTGCGTGACTGACAGGATCTTGGAGCTCCAGTGGGGTATCAGGCCTCTGTCACTCAGGTGGGACAGCCAAGTTCAGGACATTGGTCTACCAGAGACCTCTTGTCTCCATGCAATATCAAACGGTGAAAGCTCTCCCAGAGATCTCCATCTCAATGCTAAGACCTGGCTTCACTCAACAACCAGCAAGCTACAGTGCTGGACACCCTATGCCAAACAACTAGCAAGACAGGAACATAACCCCACCCATTAGCAGAGAGGCTGCCTAAAATCATAATAAGGTCACAGACACTCCAAAACACACCACTGGACATGGTCCTGCTCACCAGAAAGACAAGATTCAGCCTCATGCACCAGAACACAGGCATAAGTCCCCTCCACCAGGAACCCTACACAACCCACCAAACCAACCTTAGCAACTGGGGGCAGACACCATAAACAACAGGAACTACGAAACTGAAGCCTGTGAAAAGGAGACCCCAAACACAGTAAGTTAAGCAAAATGAGAAGATAGAGAAACAAACAGCAGTTGAAAAAGCAAGGTAAAAACCCAAACATGAAGAGGAAATAAGCAGTCTACCTGAAAAACAATTCAAAGTGATGATAGTAAAGATGATCTAAAATCTTGCAAATAGAATGAAGAAAATACAAAATAACATTTAACAGGGAACTAGAAGGACTAAATAGCAAACAAACAATGATGTACAACACAATAAATGAAATTTAAAATTCTTTAGAATGAATCAATAGCAGAATAGCTGAGGCAGAAGAACAGATAAGTTACCCAGAAGATAAAATAGGGGAAATAATGGCTACAGAGCAGAATAAAGAAAAAAGAATGAAAAGAATTGAGGACAGTCTCAGAGACCTCTGAGACAACATTAAACACACCAACATTCGAATTGTAAGGGCCCCAGAAGAAGAAGAGAAAAAGAAAGGGACTGAGAAAATATTTGAAGAGATTATAGTTGAAAACTTCCCTAATATGGGATAGGAAATAGTCAATCAAGTCCAGGAGGCACAGAGAGTCCCATACAGGATAAATAAAAGGAGAAACATGCCAAGATTCATGTTAATCATACTATCAAAAATTAATAACAAAGAAAATATATTAAAAGCAGCAAGGGAAAAACAACAAGTAACATACAAGGGAATCTCCAGAAGGTTAAGAGCTGATCTTTCAGCAGTAACTCTGCAAGGCAGAAGGCAGTGGCAGGACAAATTTAAAGTGATGAAAGGGAAAAACCTACAACCAAGATTACTCTACCTAGCAGGGATCTCATTGAGATTCGATGGAGAAATTACAAGCTTTACAGACAAGCAAAATCTAAGAGACTTCAGCACCACCAAACCAGTTTTACAACAAATGCTACAGGACCTTCTCTAGGCAGGAAACACAAGAGAAGGAAAAGATCTACAATAACAAACCCAAAACAATTAAGAAAATGGGAATAGGAACATGCATATACCTAATTACCTTAAATATAAATGTATTAAAAGTTCCAACCAAAAGACATAGACTGCCTGAATAGATAGAAAAACAAGACCCTTATATATCATGTCTACAAGAGACCCACTTCACACCTGGGAAAAATACAGACTGAAAGTAAGGGGATAGACAAGATATTCCATGCAAATGTAAATCAAAAGAAAGCTGGAGTAGCAATTCTCATATCAGACAAAATAGACTTTAAAATAAAGACTATTACAAGAGACAAACAAGGACACTCCATATTGATCAAGGGATCAATCCAAGAAGAAGATATAAAAATTGTAAATATTTATGCACCCAACATAGGAGCACCTCAATACATAAAGAAAATGCTAACAGCTATAAAAGGGGAAATCGACAGTAACACAATCATAGTAGGGGACTTTAACACCCCACTTTCAACAATGGACAGACCATACAAAATGAAAAAAAAGAAAGAAACACAAGCTTTAAATGATACATTAAACAAGATGGACTTAATTGATATTTATAGGACATTCCATCCAAGAACAACAGAATACACTTTCTTCTAAAGTGCTCATGGAACATTCTCCAGGATATAACATATCTTGGGTCACAAATCAAGTCTTGGTGAATTTAAGAAAATTGAAATCATATCAAATATCTTATCTGACAAAAACACTATGAGACTAGATATAAATTACAGGAAAAAAAGCTGTAAAAATTACAAATACATGAAGGCTAAACAATACACTACTTAATAACAAAGAGATCACTGAAGAAACCAAAGAGTAAATCAAAAAATGCCTAGAAACAAATGACAATGAAAACACAATGATGCAAAACTTATGGGATGCAGCAAAAACATTGTATTAGCAATACAATCCTGCCTAAAGAAACAAGAAACATCTCAACTAAACAAACTAACCTTACACCTAAAGCAATTAGAGAAAGAAGAACAAAAAATAACCAAAGATAACAGAAGGAAAGAAATCATAAAGATCAGATCAGAAGTAAATGAAAAAGAAATGAAGGAAACAATAGCAAAGATCAATAAAACTAAAAGCTGGTTCTTTAAGAAGATAAACAAAATTGATAAACCATTAGCCAGCCTCATCAAGAAAAAAAGGGAGAAGACTCAAATCAACAGAAGTAGAAATGAAAAAGGAGAAGTAACGACTGACACTGTAGAAATACAAAGGATTATGAGTTATAACTACAAGTAACTATATACCAATAAAATGGAGAAACTGGAAGGAATGAACAAATTCTTGGAAAAGCACAACATTCTGGGAATGAACCAGGAAGAAATAGAAAATATAAACAGACCAATCAGAAGCAATGAAATTGAGATTGTGATTAAAAATCTTCCAACAAACTAAAGCCCAGAACCAGATGGTTTCACAGGCGAATTCTACCAAACATTTAGAGAAGAGCTAATAAACCTATCCTTCTCAAACTCTTCCAAAATATAGCAGAGGGAGGAAAACTCCCAAACTCATTCTACAAGGTCACCATCACCCTGATACCAAAACCAGAAAAAGATATCACAAAGAAAGAAAACTACAGGCCAATATCACTGATGAACATACATGCAAAAATCCTCAACAAAATACTAGCAAACAAAATCCAAAAGCACATTAAAAGGATCATACTCCATGATCATGTGGGGTTTATCTCAAGAATGCAAGGATTCTTCAATATATGCAAATCAATCAATGTGATACAATATATTAACAAATTGAAGGAGAAAAACCATATAATCATCTCAGTAGATGCAGAAAAAGCTTTTGACAAAAGTCAACACCCATTTATGATAAAAACCCTCCAGAAAGTAGGCATAGAGGGAACTTACCTCAACATAATAAAGGCCATATATGACAAACACAGCCAACATCGTTCTCAATGGTGAAAATCTGAAACCCTTTCGTCTAAGATCAGGAATTATACACTCTCACCACTATTATTCAACATAGTTTTGGAAGTTTTAGCCACAACAATCAGAGAGGAAAAAGAAATAAAATGAATCCAAATTGGAGAAGAAGTAAAGCTGTCACTGTTGGCAGATGACATGGTACTATACATAGAGAATCCTAAAGATGCTACCAGAAAACTACTAGAGCTAATCAATGAATTTGGTAAAGTAGCAGGACACAGAATTAATGCACAGAAATCTCTTGCATTCCTATACACTAATGATGAAGTATCTGAAAGAGAAATTAAGGAAACACTCCCATTTATCATTGCAAAAAAAAAGAATAAATACCTAGGAATAAACCTACCTAAGGAGACAAAAGACTTGTATGCAGAAAACTATATGATACTGATGAAAGAAATTAAAGATGATACCAACAGATGGAGAGATATACTATGTTCCTGGATGGAAGAATCAACATTGTCATAATGACTATAGTACCCAAAGCAATCTACAGATTCAATGCATTCCCTATCAAACTACCAATGGCATTTCTCAGAGAACTAGAACAAAAAATTTCACAATTTGAATGGAAACACAAAAGACCCCAAATAGACAAAGCAATCTTGAGAAAGAAAAATGGAGCTAGAGGAATCAGGCTCCTGGCCTTCAGACTATACTACAAAGCCACAGTAATCAAGAGAGTATGGTACTGGCACAAAAACAGAAAGATAGATCAATGGAAAAGGGTAAATACCCCAGAGATAAACCCACACACACGGTCACCTAATTTTTGATAAAGGAGGCAAGAATATACAATGGAGAAAAGACAGCCTCTTCAATAAGTGGTGCTAGGAAAACTGGACAGCTACACATAAAAGAATGAAATTAGAACACTACCTAACATCATACACAAAAATAAACTCAAAATGGATTAAAGACCTAAATGTAAGGCAAAACACTATAAAACTCTTAGAGGAAAACATAGGCAGAATACTCTATGACATAAATCACAGCAAGGTCCTTTTGGACCCACTTCCTAGAGAAATGGAAATTAAAACAAAAATAAACAAATGGGACCTAATGAATCCTAAAAGCTTTTGCACAGCAAAGGAAACCATAAACAAGTTGAAAAACAACCCTCAGAATGGGAGAAAATATTTGCAAATGAAGCAACTGACAAAGGATTAATCTCCAAAATTTACAAGCATATCATGCAGCTCAATATGAAAAAAACAAGAAACCCAATCCAATAATGGGCAGAAGACCTAAATAGACGTTTCTCCAAAAAGATATACAGATAGCCTACAAACACATGAAAGAATGCTCAACATCACTAATCATTAGAGAAATGCAAATCAAAACTACAGTGAGATATCACCTCACACCAGTCAGAATGGCCATCATGAAAAAATCTACAAATAATAAATGCTGGAGAGGGTGTGGAGAAAAGGGAACCCTCTTGCACTGTTGGTCAGAATGTAAATTGATACAGCCTCTATGGAGAACAGTATGGATGTTCCTAAAGAAACCAAAAACAGAACTACCATACGACCCAGCAAACCTACTACTAGGCATATACCCTAAGAAAACTATAATTCAAAAAGAATCATGTATCACAATGTTCATTGCAGCTCTATTTACAATAGCCAGGACATGGAAGCAACCTAAGTGTCCATTGACAGGTCAATGGATAAAGAAGATGTGGCACATATATACAATGGAATATTACTCAACCATAAAAGGAAACGAAATGAGTTATTTTTAGTGAGGTGCATGGACCTAGAGTCTGTCATACAGAGAAAATTAAGTCAGAAAGACAAAAACTAATACCATATGCTAACACATATATTTGGAATCTAAAAGAAAAAAAAAATGGTTATGAAGTACCTAGGCACAGGACAATAATAAAGATGCAGAGAATGAACTTGAGGACACAGGGAGGGGGAAAGGTAAGCTGGGATGAAGTGAGAGAGTGGCATGGACTTATATATACAACCAAATGTAAAATAGATAGCTAGTGGGAAGCAGTCACACTGAATAGGGAGATCAGCTCAGTGTGTTGTGACCACCTAGAGAGGTGGGATAGGGAGGGTGGGAGGGGGATGCAAGAGGGAGGAGATATGGGGATGTGTGTATATGTATAGCTGATTCACGTTGTTATAAATCAGAAACTAACACACCATTGTAAAGCAATTATCCTCCAATAAAGATGTTAAAAATAAATAAATAAATAAAATTAAAATGATCAGTGTAACCTACGTGATAAATGATAATGCCTATTTTTTCTTTTTTTTTAATACTTTTTTTTTTACTGCACTGGAAGACCTCTTGTTTGCATTGTTGAATGCAAATGAAGATAGACCAAAAAAAAAAAACCACTAACTGAAAAAGATATATGCACCCCCTTGTTCATTGTAACACTATTTACAATAACCAAGATATGGAAACAACCTATGTATCCATCTGTGGATGAACAGATAAGGAAAATATGATATAAATAATGGAATACTCTTCTGCCATAAAAAGGAATGGAGTCTTGCCATTTGCAACAACATGAATGGAACTTGAGGGCATTATGCTAAGTGAAATGAGTCGGACTGAAAAAGACAAATACGGTGTGATCTCACTTGCATGTGGAATCTAAAACACCAAAGCAAAACAAGTGATTTCATAGGTTCAGAGAACAGATCGGTGTTTGCCAGAGGCAGGGTGGGAGGTGGGGCAAAATGGGTGAAGGGAGTCAAAAGGTACAAACTTCCAATTATAAAATAAATAAATCATGGGGATGTAATGTACAGATGGTGACTACAGTTAATAATAGTGTATTGCATATCTGAAAGTTGCTAAAAGAGTAGGTGTTAAAAACTCTTATCACAAGAAGAAATTTGTGTATCTATGTATGGTGACAGATGTTAACTAGACTTATTGTGATCATTTTGCAATATATACAAATATAGAATTTTTATATTGTACAAGTGAAATAGGGTTATTTGTCAATTATACCTCAATATAGAAAAAGAAAGAATAAAGGAAACAACATTTTTAAGTGCCAGTTAAGGGATGAAACTGTCAAATGATCATGGAAAATCTTTTCACATTAAGAAGAAAACATATGTTTAAATATAAATGTTTAAAGCAAACCAAAATTCAGACAAACAGGATAATCTCCTGTTTAAAAATTGAGATAGAAAAAAATAACAAATTAGGAAACTACCACATAGCAGAGAGGATAAACAAGCCAAAATTTGTTTATTTGAAGAAAGAAAAAGTAAAGTTCATGGCTCCAAGGGACATGTATAAGAATGTCCATGACATTAATGTCATAATAGCAAAAAATAATAATAATCATTAATATATAACCATTAAATAATAATAAAAATCAAATAATAATAACCATTATAACCTTTTATAAGAAAATATATTGATGCATTGTAATATACATACATAACGAAATCCTTTTATAGCAATGGTGGAAAAAATTGATTTACAGCTATAAGCCTCGACAGCGATTAATTTTACAAATATGTTGTCATTATTGATTTACTATAATCAGGATCTAGCACTGAGTTTGTGGGAGGGAAGATGAGTATACATCCAAACAAAGTCAGATCTCTGCTACAGAGGAAGGATGGGAATGGCTACTGAATAAGCAATACACAACGTCTACCTAAAATAGTCACTTGAAAAAAGCAATCACTCAAAGAATCACTAAATGTGCGTATAATAAATCTTACTTGCATAGTGTGATGATTTACAGATTTAGAAGCTGCTGTAAAATAAACATGGCCCTTTGGATTCCTTTATTCATTATGTATTTACAGAATCTTCTCTATGGGTATATGTGGAAGAGAGAACAGTCCTTTAATTTTCAAATTTTCTTCTTTCAAATTTTGTTCTTTCATCACTATAAAGTATTAAATAAGGTTATATATCACAGGGAAAAATCCTTTTCCTTCCAAATGCCAACTGTGTAATCATTAAAAAAATCATTTACACTGTTAGATATAAAACTTTGATATCATGGACTACATCATGGATGTGGTGGTCAAATGAAATCTTTGACAATAAAATATTTTTTAAACAGGGGAGCTGAAGCTGTATACCAATGTGTTTGATTGCACTGTCTAACCTTTCACATGGGAATTAAAGTCTTCTGTAATTTCTTTTATTTTTATTGAAAAACTCTAAATGATCATTGAATCAATTTATATTTGCATAAAGCTTTACATTTTACAAAGAATTTAAAAATACAGAATTTTCCTCTGACTTGATAACATTTTACCTTCTTATCCTCATTCTACAGATGAGGAATCCGAGTCTCAAGGATGTTAACGACTTAATTAAGGAACCTCGGTCATATGAAGTGAAGGTGAGTTTTCAAACCGGGTGTTCTGGCACTAATCAGCTTTCTTTCCTTAATACCATGCTAGGTGGTGCTCTGTAAAAGAGAACAAAAAGAATGGAATGAGTCCTATGATGTCCCTTGTTTACAGCCTAGAGACACCTTCCAGGCAGCAATGTAGAGAAATGGAACCCAGTTAGAGCCTAATGGTCTCCTTGAGATGAGCAGACAACACTAGATTTCCAGGGAGGTCAAGATAGATGGAGGTCACATGTCGGAGTTCCAGAAAAGAAAGAACTGCACAGAGAGAGAACTCCTGAAAACAGCAAATGGTTACCCTTAAGTCTTCAGCTAAGTAATTCTGAGCACATGTGTGTGAACAAAGAAACAAAGATGAGGAAAAGAACCAACTGAATTCAGCCAAAGGAAGAACCCCTGGAACTTACACAAATCGTACTCTCATTGCCAGTATTGAAAACTTCACAATCCAAATGGAATCAGGCAGACAACTCAAAACAGTATTGCATCAGTAGTGGAGCAGTATAGCCCTAAATTAAGCGGTGCTCTGGACCCATCTAATAAATCTTAAAAGCAAGCCTCAAAAGCATTAAAGTTTTTCCAAGTGACTAAGATGAGCAGCAATCACAGTTTGCCCTGAATGAAAAGATCCCTGGGATGAAGAATGTTTAATTTTAAAACCAGCAGAATCCCAGATATATTGAATGAGTCATTTACTCTATAAAGATCAAGGGTTTTTATAGAAATAAAAAATATCTAGAACCAAATGAAGAAAATTTCACAGAATCTAGCATTGAATTAAAAAATTACCAAGTATACATAGAAGCAGGAAAATATGACCCATATGAGGAGATAAATAAATCAATAGAAAAAGATCCAGGAATGACAGATTATAGAATCAGTAGTCAAGGACACATTACAAGTTATTATAACTATACTCTGTATATTCAAGAAGGTAAAGGGAAACTTTATCACACTGAGAGATGGAGATATAAAAAACATTTTGAAGTTCTAGAAAGGAAAAATACAGGGTGACGTTGATAAAACCAATGGGTTAATTTAACCACAAACTAGATACTGACAGAGAAAAGACTAGTGAACTAAGATAAAACACAAAAACAAAAATGCTGAATATAGTAACCAGAACTTCAGTGAGATATAGGACAACTATAAACAGCTTGGATTTAGTGTACATGTAATTGCAATCCCTGAATGAGTGGAAGAAAAGTGGGACAGGAAATTATTTGTGGAAACAACAGATGAAAAATTTCCAAATTTGATGAAACTATATCCCCACGGATCCAAGTTCAAAGAAGTCCAGGTTCAAGAAATAGGACTAAAATCATACCAAAATACATCATGAACAAATTTCTTTAAGAAATAAAAAAGAGAAAATCTTAAAAGCAGCCAGAGGATAAAAGATATATTACTTACAGAGAAACAAAGATATAAATGACATGGATTTGTCTGAAAAAATTCAAGCCAAAGAACAGTGAAGAAATATCTTTAAAGTTTTGAAGGGGAAAAAAAAGTCAACCTAGAATTATATACCCAGCAAAACAATCTTTCATAAATGAAGACAAAATAAAGGATTTTCTCAGACATATAGAAGCTGAAAAATTTAGCAAAAGCAGATTTGTGTTAAGATAAATATTAAAAGAAATTGTTCAGGCAGAAGAAAAAATGATACCAGAGAAAAATGTGGACCCACACAAACTAATGAAAAGCACTGGAAATAGCAACTACTTGGGAAAATATAAAAGACTTTTTCTATTTTATTTAAATAAGAACTTGATTGTATTATCACTTTTATATATAGGAAGAAAATAACTGTTTAAAAAATAATGCTCTGGGGGTGGGTAACAAATGTAGAAGTAAAATATACAACAATATTAGAAAGGCAAATGGGAAATGGGACTATAATATAGCAAAGCTCCTGTGATGCATACTAACTGGTATGATATTATTTGAAGGTAGATAAGTCTAAAATGCATGTTTATAACGCTGTAGCAACCACAAACAAAAACTGATGATGGAGATAAAAAGAAATCATAAAAACACTTCAACCCCAAAGAATACAGAAAAAGAGGGGAAGAGAACAAAAAATAGATGTGACGTATTTAAAAGTAGAAATATACATAAGTCCAATCATATCAATAAATGTTCAATGTAAATAATTTAAAAAGCCAATGAAAAGCTTTAAATTATCATTTTGGATAAAATAGCAAGATCCAACAAGAAATAAATTTAAAATATATTGACACAAATAGGCTAAAATAAAAAGAATGGGGAAACACATTCTCTACATCAATAATCAAAAGAAAGCCGGAGTGACTATTTTCATATTAGATAAAGTAGATTTCACAGCAAAAATACTATTACAGAGAGAGACAATTTCTGATGATAAATAGGTCAATGTATATTTGTATATAGGTCAATATATATAGGTCAATGTATATAATCCTAAGTATTTATGTATCCAACGACACGACTTCAAAATACAAAAATCAAAAATTGATAGAACTGCAAGGAGAAATATTCAAAACCCCAATTATAGTTGGAGACTTAATTAACCTTCTTTAATAAGTGATAAAATAATTAGACAGAAAATCAGTAAGGATATAGAAGATATACAACAGTGTCAAAATACTTGACCTAATTGACACTTATAAAAACTCTACCCAGCAACAGTAGAATACACATTCATTTCAAGTACACACGGAATAATTACCAATATTTACTTATGTTCTAGGCCATAAAACAAGGGTAGATAAAATTTTAAGGATCAAATCAACAAGATATAGTCTCTGACCACGATAGATAGATAGATAGATAGATAGATAGATAAAATAAATAAAGAGATAGAAATTGCTTGCAAGAAGACATTTGGGTAATCCCCAAAGATTTGTAAATGAAATAGCATATATAAAAATAACCCATCAAAAGCCAAAGAGGTGGTGTTTTGAACTGGATTAAAACAAAGACACAACATACCAAAACTTGTTGGATGTTTCTAAAGCAATAATTACAGGAAAATTTACAGCAATTAGCAGCTCATATTAGAAAAAGAAGAAAGGTATCAAAATAATGATCTCAGCTTTCACCTTAAAAAGAAGTAGAAAAATAACAAATTAACACAAAATTAGGAAGAAATAAATAATAAAGATCAAAGTGAAAATTAATAAAACAGATAGCATAAAATAATAGAGACAATCAACAAACCAAACCTAGGTCTTATAGAGATCTATAAAATTGATAAAATTCTAGCTAGCCTTACCATCAGAGAAAAAGAGAGAACACACAAATTGTAAATATCAGGAATGTGAGAGTTGGCATCATTTCAGATTCTGCAGGTATTATAGAGATAATATGGAAAATTTATGAACAACATTACATCAATAAATTCAACAATCTAGATGTAATTGGTCAAGTCCTTGAAAGACACAAACTACCAAAGCTTATTTAAGAAGAAATAGGTATTCAGAATGGTCTTATATCAGTTGAAGAAATTAAATTTATAGTTGAAAACTTTTCTGCAAAGAAAATTCCTGGAGTAAATGGCTTCATGGATGAATATCACCAAATTTAAGAAAGATAAAATACTAATACTTCACAAGCTCTTCCATAAAAGAGGAGATAATTATTTCCAGTGTGTTTTATGAGGCCAGCATTACATACTGATCAAATTCTGACAAATAAATTACAAGAAAAGAATAAATATACTTCTTGAATAAAGTAGCAAAAATTGTAGACAATGTTTTTGCAAATTGTATACAATTTATACAAATGATAACACATCATGATAAATTGGGATTAATTATAGGAAAGCAAGGTTAGTTTTACATTCGAAGATCAATGTGATCCACTATGTGATCACAATGTGATAAAGTATTAATATTATGATTATTTAAATACATGTAAAAATATGCATTTAGAAAAGTCTATTTCAGATCAAAAATTTTCAGCAAACTAGAAATAGAAGGGAACTTCCTCAACCTGATAATGGACATTTACAAAAACTTATAGCTAACATATTTATTGGTGAAAGACTAAATGTTTTTCCCCAAAGACCAGGAGTAAGACAAGCACGTCTACTCTCACAATCTTTATTCTACATTATATGAGGGATCTATCCAATTGAATAAGACAAGAAAAAGAAATAAAAGGCATCCAGTTTGGAAAGGAGAAAACAAAACTTGATTTATTCATGGTTCATGTAATTGTGTAGAAATCCAATGTAAACTAGAAAAAAAAAAATACAAGACCTAATGAGTGAGTTTGTAAAGGTTGCAGGGTACAAGATTAACACAGAAAATTCGTATCTATAAATACATTAGCAACAAATAAGCACAAACTTAAATTTACCAAACAATATCATTACAATTATATGTGAAAGACCTTACACTGAAAACAGCATTTACATGTGCATACGTATGTCAAAATTGATCAACTAATTAAACATTTCATATGTTGAGCTTATTGTCTGCCATATAGGTCTCATTAAACTGTTAAAAACTGTATGATAAAACCATCTTTTTTATACTATTTCATCATATTATTTAGCCTTCACATGTTATAAATATATGATTTGTTTCTGTGTTAAATCCATTCTCGTTATGTGTTTTATTACCCCATAAAAATTAAAGAAGCATAAAATTTCAAAAAATAAGGGCACTTTATTTCTAGAGAAAATCTAATCATTCAACAAAATCAGCATTCTAGCACTTCAGAGTGTTGACATTTGTACTGGGGCTTCTTCCTTTGTGGTTATGAGAAACTAGAGAAGGTCCAAGCATCATATTCTCATACAACAATGGCCAGAGGCAGAAAAGGGTAGCTTCTCCCAGTGTGCCTTTCTTTAAGAGTAAGAGAACTGCTCTAATCATCATCTTCTCACAAAACAAGGACCAGAGATTGCCTTCTTCTTTTGAATCATTGTTCAAGCAAATAAAATTTAACAAATTGTTACTTAGGAAAGAGACTTTCCTGATCAGAATTGTTTCATGTGCCTATTCCTAAAACATCGTCAGGGGAATAGATCCCCATCACTGACATATATTAAGCAAGAGGAATTATCTTCCCTGCAAAAACTGGGGCAAATACTGATTTCCCCCTTAACAGGTAAATTCAAGGAAGACAAGACTACAGTGTCTGCTACACTAATGCTCCAAAAGAAAGATGACTTATTATCAATTACAACACAAAATAGTTGTAAAACATATCCCTCTATTATCCAGGATCTCAAGGAATGAAAGGATTCTTTAGATAATTCAGTGCAAGAATAGCAAAACCTAGCATGCACACTTCTATCCCAGATGACACCCAATTAGAGGCACACAAAAATGCACACACAGAGCAGATATCAATAATCTATCACAACATGAGACCAGACATGACCTCAGAAGTCCATTCAACCTTGTACTCTGAGTAGCACTACCAATCCATCAGTGGTCACATGTCAGATGAAATATTTTTGCATTTCTCCTGCCTTCAAGAAAGAAGACATCTGAACTGCTGGGGATCAATGATGTAGGACTGTCCCTAGATTTAGATCTCCAGGGAAGATGTTCTCCAAGCTTGGCATCCTTATTCAGTTCTCATTCTTACCTGTACACAACAGACTACCACAGGTCTACATGCTTAAATCTCCCTGTTGTTTTCCTAAAGCTGTAGCTTTGTGTAGTGTTCAAACACATTCCTAAGACCCCGGAGTACTCAACTTAAGAAATGCTTCTAAGAATTTAGGAGAAAATGCCAGTAGGAGAATAATCAAAAGGACTGTCTAAAATGAGACTAGATATACTCTAAGACCAACATCTGGGTTAATCTTATCTCTCCCTAAAATATATTTTATCTCCAAAATGCAAAAGAGATGTTCTTTCATAACAGAGTTCTACCTCACCTAATTTAAGAAAGACTCAGACATTTTACAAAGACAGCTCTCTCCCTACCATGCAGTCTTATCTGTCTTATATTTCTTCCCCTCCTTCATTTTTGAGAAATCAATAAACCTTCCAAATGGATATTTGTGGAATTATTCAACAATAAAACATAGCCATCCTTTATCTTTTCCATGAAGCTCCTGATCTCTGGTGGCCTCGGCCTGCAGCAGCTTGAAGCAAGATTTTGGTCCCCTAACCGGGAATCAAACCCAGGCCACAGCAGTGACAGCACCAAATCCTAACCACCAGACCACCACCAGGGACCACCAGTGGCCAGTGACAAGGCCCTGGCCCTTCAGCTATGAAGAAATGAATTTCCACATAGAAACAGAAAGTAGTGAAGCAAGTAAAGTGTTTATTAGGAGGAAAAAGAGTACAGTATGTGTGGATAGACACATGGGTGGGCTCAGAGAGAGAGAGTCGTACCCTCATGGCAGTTTGAGTCACTTTTTTGGGGCATTTCTTACAGGTTTCCTTTGACCAATCATCTTGCTTTGCCTGGTTCTGAGTCTGTTTTTGGTTTATCTCAGGGTCTTCTCCTGTATGTGTGTGCATCTCTTAGCTGAGATGGATTCCAGTGAAGAGGGCTATGGGTAGTTCACATCACTTACTACGAGGTGGCTCCCCCTCCATTTTTGACCTCCAAGGAGCCTTTCTGCACATGTGTAGTCTGGGAAGTCTCCTTGACTTCGAGAATAAGGAATATGTAGTCTCTTATCTTCTATCTGGGCAGGGCCCAGCCTCCTCCGTCATCCTGCTTTTATGGAGTTTCTGCTGTTACAGGGTTTCTGTCAATGGGGGAGAAACTGTTTAGCCTAGGACCCATCCATCTCCTGCCTCACACCCATCCCTGTCCTTCTGATGCATTTGAGCTGATCACTAGAAAACCTGATGACAGCAGCCCTGGCCTGCACTGCAGCCAGTCAGGACCCAGGGACTTGGCACCTGTGATGGTTTTGCTAACCCAGAAGATTTCAAGAAACTCTCTGGAGTGTTCTATCCATCAGTGACCCTAATTGCATCCCCTCGTATTGCCATAATACATAATTAAGAAAAAGGAGACATTTGATCACATATTACAGGGATTTGCTGCATTGCTTGGGAAGAAGCTGATTAGAGAGAGTGACAAGGAGATCTACTGAATATTTTCATACAGTGAGTGCTCAAAACTATCAATCCTTCATTTATTTATTTTTTTCAGTCTGAAAATTAAAGATGAATAATGATGTCCCAATTGCCCTTCACAATCATGATTCAGCCTGAGAGCTAATAAGCCACCTTCAATACCCACCCCACCTTCTCTGAACAGATATTTTTTCCACATGGATGAACACAAAGAAATAATCAGATAGGAGATTTTTCTTCTAAATTAGGCCTCTTGTTTGTAAACTGAAAGAGTGCTAATGCAGTTCAAACTCGGCTATGCCCCACACAGGCCCTTTTTGCCTCTGCTTATTACAAAGAGGGAGAAAATGGAAGGTTTTGTTCTATTCTTTGAGCTCCTTCTGTGTGAGAGGCCATTCAAACGATTGGTACTTCTCTCTCACCCGCTCTCTCTCTTGCCCGCGCCCCCGCCGCCCCCCCCCCCCTTGCTCACACACTCTCTCTGTTTCTCTCTGTTATGCCAGCATTAGAGGCGAGCCGCTGGCTGAGAACGTGCTTTGATGTCGACCCCTCGCTGCCACGGCCAGACCTGCCTTGGTGGGTGAGTAGCGCAGGAGTGAGGGCATGTGTGGGAGAGAGGAGGATGAAAGGAGGGCGACTGGGGCCGAGGATGAGGACAGATTCCTGCCTGTTCACTTAGATGCTTCAGGAAGGCAAATGCGGAGCCTTGTGATTACAGAGGTTATGAACCAGCTAAACTTCAGAAATGACCATTTAAAGTACTGCCTAACCTAAAGAATCAAATTATTGTTCAGGCTTTTGGCTTCAAAAAAAGAAAAAGAAAGAGACAAGCCATGAGCATTGCCAAAGAGAAAAAGACATTCAGATGACCTTCTAAGAGGCTGGTTAGTCAAGGATGCAGGAACCCCAGCACACAGATAGGGTCTGAGTGACAGCTTAGCACAACTTGCTGCCTTTCAAGTTTTGTTCTGATGACTTGCGCCAGATGTCAGAAATAAATCTCTGGCCCCAGTGGTAAGGTTATATTTGTGACACAGGCAGGCAACACATGAAATCGTCACATGGGCAGTCTACTCTGATCTCCATGGACCAGCGTGGCAAGGGACACCCTGAGAGGCTAAGCCCACAAAGGAGCTTATGCCTTTTGTAAATTCTTGTCATTCAAGGGCTACCTTCGGTTAGACTGTAGAGTTTCTTGCCTCTGTCTAGATTAAGAGGCTTTTCATTGCCAGGTTGTCAGAACAGATCGGACCTTGTTCTCCTGCAACCAACACTTGTTTCCTCCTCCCTCAACCACCTGTTTTGTTCATCCCACTGCATAAAGGAATGAGAGTCTGTCCTCATCATTGATTTCCCAGCACATTCTGTCAGCTCTTTCCACCAGGTTTGGGACAGTGGAAAGAAGTAGAGAAATTTAATACAAAATCCTTTCTCTTTTTTTTTTCATATTTTATTGACTCCCAGAGTATATTATGTCAAAAAAATATTTTATCATCAAGCAAGAATTTATTGAAGACTACTACATATAAGATCCATAGGAAAGAAATCTACAATTCAGAAGTTGAAAGCAAAATCATTTCACTCTATATTCAACCTGAAACCGCCCTTCAGTGCTAAAATGTCTCCTACTATTAAAATATGATCTTTTTAAAAAAAATCTCAATTTTTTAGGAGAATAAAATGATAAGAAGTTCTATGTTTTTCCCACTGCATCTTTTCCTTGACTTTTGGTTTGCATGAGTGTACCTTACCTGAGACAAGATGGTCAGTGAGTATTCACATACTGGTCAGAATATTCATGGGAGCTATTTGCTGGTGAACAATTCTGGATGTCATCAGGAGCTAAATAAGCTGTCTGCTGCCAGTCAAAATGCCATTCAGACAAGGCCTCATTTTCCATTGAGATGGACTGACACATATCTTACTTCTAAGGTGCCTTCCAAGCTAAGCCCGCCTCCCACCATTCACAGTCTAGAAGAAAAATTCGCAGAGTCCTCTCAGCTCTACCCTTGGTCCCAAAGAAGAGGCAAGCTGATGCTCTTTTTAGGGAAGCCTCAGCTCAAAAGAAAACCTCCTTATGGAATGGGGGAGTGTCTCATTATTATCATACTCACCGCAACCCAAGAGCATCTGGGCTATACACTGGGTTCATGGTTGTAGAAATTGTTTGCCCTCCATTGCTTTTAAATGATGAAACACAAAAAGATCTAGGTTAAATGGAACCATTTGTGTTAAAGGATATATACATCTCCAGTGACAGAGAATGTGTTCAGATAAACTATGCAGACTTTGCATGAGTGCTTTTGTTTTTTAAACCACACCCTGATGAGGATTCTTACTCTTGTGAAAATCTTCACCAAAAACATAAATAAAATCAAGCAGGAAAATTGCATGGGTGATGGAGGGCCCCCCTCCCACAGCCCGGGCAGATACTATGCCTGTCCTTCACACAGCAGGTCATCTTTGGTGACTTCCCCGGTCTTCACTCCACCCCTCAATTATGAAATCAGCAAAACTCTCAGGGGAAGAAGACCCAGAAAGAACAAATGTGGCAGCAAGAGACAGAGGGATCAATACCTTCAGAGTCTGAGACTGTAATGGGCCCTGTAGGTCTGTAAATTATCAAACAAAAATTCTTTTTCAAGAAGGGGAAAAAATGCATTTTAATAGCAGCTCTATAATTAGCCATTTCTGTTCAAGGTTTCTTAGTAGTTTTTATGTTTGTCTGCTTTACCTTTATTTCCTTTAACAGTGTTCACATAAAATGGCTCAGAATTGCTCTCCCTCTAATTATTTACTGTAACAACAAACAAGCTGAGAGAAAGATGACAGAGTAGTGAAGAAAGATCTTGTACAGGATGTATTGACTCACCACTGTTTCCTCTTACTCCTTGATTTTCTTTTTTATTCTTTCCTAGCATATAATTTGTACGTTTGCATAAAACACTCACCTGAGTTGTTTGATTTTGTGATGATGTTAGACACTTGGTCTGTGAGTTTGCTTTTAATATAGATACACAGTTTGTTCAGCCTTTGGTAAAAAGCAGATTCATTCTAGCCCCAAAGTCACGATTGGCCAAGATGGAGCTGGTGTGATTTGTGTGTGATAGGGGGTGGGGGGCAGTTCGGAAATTTAAATGTGACAACCCAGAGAAGGTAGGAGTTTAGATGCCAAGACTGAATTGTAAGGCAGGGAACAATTTGGGGGGAAAAAAAATCAATGTTCAATTCTGAGAAAACAAATGAGAAATGAAATCCTCACTGGGGCAAAAACAAGAGGCAAAAATCCCAAGGATGAATCAGGGTCAAAGTCACTATAGTCTGAAGAAGGCAGGAGATTCACAGTAATGGAAGTAGTCACCCAGGTATCATGCCCTCAAAATTGAAATTGTTTGCATCCATCTTTCTGAAAGCCCATCTTAAAAAGGTGAGACTCTGAGCTCAGCACCAGAAACCATGAACACTGAGCTGTGAATAAAAACGGTTCTATACGCGGCCAATACCTGATATACAGAAGAAGAATAAGTTCAGGGGTCAGAACATGGGCCTGGGAGGCAGCAGGTTCAACCACCATTCACCATTTTACTGTGAGTAACATGAAGTGATCATTATCAACAAGTTGTCGTTACTAAGCAATCAAAATATTGTGAGAGAGATGGTAACGTGGAACTTAAAGAAATAGGAAGAGGCTAAAATTAAGCCTCTGAGGGGTGACCATTGCAGCCCTTGTAAGGTAATACATCCATGTCACTTCCAGGATGAAGGCCAGGAGACCACTGACACTATAAAATATAATGTGTATATTAACCATCTCTCAAGTGGTTCTCTTTAAAACCAATCATAGACATGACCCATGGCCTTTTCTGTATCGTCCTAATGTGAGTTTCCTTCAGAGATGAGTCCATTCCCACTTTGATGTGACACACATGAGATATTACAGGAAGAGTTCCCCCTCTCTAGGAGTCCAGGGCTTTCCTCTGCAATAAGCTTCCCTTCAACACGAAGCCAGGTTTAAAATCGCCTGTGTTATGTTAGAGCTCTCTAGCAAGATTCAGAACAAAATAAATTTTGCTCTGTTCTCTGAGTAGTAATGGATCTTGGTAATAGGCTCTTTCTGTAGTTTATTGGTCCATCTTGTAGTTTATTAGAGCCCAGCCTGTGTCAGGACTTCCACTGTAAACCCTTATTTTCTGGTTTGAGAGATCAACGATAAAATTGGGCTAGTACCGAAACTTAATCTTGATATTCAGTTCCTGCTTGAGAACATTAAGAGGAGAAATTAAAGAGAGAAGGATAGAGAGAGAGAGATGGAAAGAAACACCCATGAATGTGGTGTCATAATTCTGATATGTGTTTTAACTTAGTAGTTAATTGTAAGGCACACTTTTTTTCATTATGTTTCCATTTATCATGGGGCATATATGACAGAGGAGAAGTTATTTGATAGAAAGAAAATTAAATGAAAAGTAAAATCAGTTTTCCCTCTGCACAGTTGTCATACCTATATGTCCACAAAATAACCATGTCTTCCCATTTCAATTTGCTACTCAAGTTACCTAAATAACGTGGGGTTTAGCAGTGTGCAAAAGTCAAGAGGGAAAAATGTAGCTGTGTTCTTAATTGTTGAATTTTTCATAGTTTTTTCTTTCCTTTGGGTGATTATGAGACATTGGCAGATTTCTGTTAAGATGAGCTTTTATGCCTTTCTTCATTTAAACAAAAACCGAATAATACCAATGTTTTTTGTTTTACTCATGCCCCAC
Organism: Orcinus orca; assembly: GCF_937001465.1. Taxonomy (NCBI): domain Eukaryota; kingdom Metazoa; phylum Chordata; class Mammalia; order Artiodactyla; family Delphinidae; genus Orcinus; species Orcinus orca. The sequence goes on from NC_064560.1 coordinate 73,153,199, forward strand.
TGAAGAAAATTATTTAAACATGTTTAAAGTGCTTCCGATGGCAATGATGGCTAAGAAAAGATCATTTGTAAAGGATCCATTTCAAACTGCACTGTCTTGCTGTAATGTCCACTATAGAGAAAGACCTTAGCTTAAATTATACCACAGCTATTTTAAATGGATTTTTAAATTATCTACCTTTGCATTTCATCATGACTGTTTCAGGGAAATTATCCTGAGATAATGCCAACAAATGGCTGCAGACTTTAGGTTTATAATTGCTCTTGTTCATTTAAGGTTCCCAGCAGACCATATCAGGAAATTCAATGCCTGGCAAATCGGGGTTGATAATATACCGTAACTGGCATTTTCTTATTAGACGAGCACCCAAATCAGCCTTCATTGTAGCGATGACCCTAATTAAAAGAACCATGATTTAAAGCAAAGTCTGTGCATTTTAAGGATCGGATCTGGTTATGGTAGTGTTAGCCAAAGGGTTTTTTTTTTTTAACTTGGAAAATTGGCATTATCTAACCTTAATTTTAATTTTTCAAATGTATATCATAGTTTTTCAATTCCTCTCTCAAATGAGAGTCTTCCTTCTAGCTACTTAATATGTAAAAATGTCACATACATACAATCCCATATACATAAGTACTCATCTCTTTCTCCAGTAGATGATTCAGTTTTAGAGCTATAAGAGATCTTAGAAAAATGATCACTTAATACAGGCCTCACCAGCCTTACTATCTTAAGTGGAAGAAATGAGGGCTTTGAAGCTAACGCAGTTTGCTTTGGATCATCAGTTGGTGAGAGGTAAAGCCTGAATTGCATGAGCCTCTTGAAGACTGCACAGAAAAGAAGCTCCTCCCCCCAGCCTCTGCCAAAAAAAAAAAAAAAAAAACCTGTTAAAGATGTTACCTGTGGCATATGTTGATGTACGTGGCTTTTTAAAAAAAAAAACTCATCCTGTCAACAGAAAGTATTAATTGCTATGGACTCTAACACTATTTTATAGACTGAAATTTGATCCTAACATTTCTCTGAGGGACCATGACCATAAAGTTATCTTGGACCATATTGGAAGGATCTTTGAGTACTACATTTAAATGTGTGTATAAAATTTGAAAACTTATTGGGTGGGATCCAAAGTAAATCCACCCTATCTATATGTCAAGGATAATGAGAGGCAGTAAGAATGATAACCAATATTTGGAGATCATGTTACAATTCATAAAGAACCTCTACCTATATTATTTCCTTAACTAAAGTTATCTTCACCCCAACACTGTGAAGATGCAGGGTAAGAACAGAACTTGAGATTTTCGAGTGCTATTATACCCATTTCCTCGTTTAGAAATAGGAACGGTCTTCCCTGGTGACGCAGTGGTTGAGAGTCCGCCTGCCGATGCAGGGGACACGGGTTCGTGCCCCGGTCCGGGAAGATCCCACATGTCGCGGAGCGGCTGGGCCCGTGAGCCATGGCAGCTGAGCCTGCACGTCCGGAGCCTGTGCTCTGCAGCGGGAGAGGCCACGGCAGTGAGAGGCCAGCACACCGCAAAAAAAAAAAAAAAAAAAAAGAAATAAGAACATTTCCATAAGTGAAAAAAATCCAGGTTTCCAAACCATAGATCCATGTACTCTCCACTATGCTATCCTTTCTTCCTGATAGCAATAATTATTATTGATAATATAAATAGAAAAAGTTAATGTGATTTATCAATTACAGTTATAATTATAGTGGTAATTACAATAGCTATTATTATTGAGCTTCAGGTGTTCTTCTCTGCAGCATCTTGCACATAAACACAGATGCAAAAATCTATACAGTAGGTATTATCATACCAAATTCAGAGTCTGAGCCAACAGAGGCTCAGGAAAGTCAGATGATTTATCTAAATTCATGGAGCCTATAAAAGCAGCACCAGGATTCGAACCAGGTTAGCTGGACCCCCAACGAAATGTTCTTTAACTCTTTGCTGTACTTCCTTCATGATAACACACATGCTTGACAAAATAGTGGTGTACTGCAATAGGAACACAAAAAGAAATCAATGCTAAGAAATCCTCAAGGTTCAGTTAGTATAGGAGAAAAAATTGACAGAAAAAAAAAAGTTTATAAGAGGAAAGACTGTGTGTGTGAGGGGGTGGGGAGGATAGGTGTGTGTGGGAGGGGTAGGTGTGGGTGTGTGTGTGAAAGAGAGAGGTGTATATATACATACATATATATAAATCACATCTATAAATGATACATGCATGTTTATAACTATACTTTCATTTATAGATGTACATATATGTAAATACATGAAAAGTAAAAAAAATAATTTTAAATAAAACCAACAGAAACAGAACAAAATATTATTAAGATCTTTCACAAAATCCTACACAATTCAAAGTTATTAAGTAGAATTTTTTTATAAATTTGGTACAGGAGAAAGGATTCTTACCAGTGTTACAGGCAACTTTTTATCAAGATTTCATTGTTAGAGTTGTTTCATTTCAAGGAAAATGATTTAGCCCCCAGGATATGCAGACCACTATTGTAATAAGTCACATATTTTTAAGGAGGGGAGGGCCTTCAGCTATTCTTGCAAGAGCAAAAATTTCCAGGAATTTTCCTTACTGCTATTATAAATTAATAAATTTTAGTAGTGCCGCACCACAAATCTTTGGCACTGACCTATATAGAAACATTAATATCTTATGATATTGATTTCAAAGACAAAGTCCAGAACCTTATGGTAAATCTAGAGGAAGTTTGTCTCTTATGATAGATGGTGCTATAAGATTCACCTAATAATATCCAAGTAAACCATAATCTCCCCTGGAGCTCAAGATGGGATCAGTAAGCACATACATCCTCTTCAGGGGTCTCTGGGCCCTCAGGCACCCTTGACATACTTCCTATAAGCGGCCACCTAAAGCATTGCTGGTTCCTGTGCTCTCTGTAACTGTCACTGATGAATTGAGTGATAACCTAGCTCAGGTCTGTGAGATTTGTATTGTCAGTACCACATTGATGGGGTTTCAGATGTGTCCCTCCCCAAGGCAAGGACATTTGCAATAGGACAAAATGAGTACTTCAGACCAATTAGAAAGAGATTGGAAGAGACCCAGGTAGGATCATGGAACTAGCATGCTTTGGGCTTTGATAGCTCATCCGTCTGGGCGCTATTCTTTCCAGACACACTGTTCTTGTGTGATTGTGAAGTAATGCTCAGCCCTTTAAAAACAATAGCTGTGCAGCACACCAGGAGTTAGAAAAAGCAATGCCTTTTCTACCCTCTCCTCCCACCTTCCCCACCCCCAGTTCACCACCTTGAATTAGTACTATAATTCACCATCTGCTAAATATGTTTTCCAAGCATAGTCTAGTCTATGTGTTAACACCAGACAGCAGCACATACAAATAAGCAGAAGCATAAATAGGAACAGCCACTAAGTAATCCAGCCTCTACAAGTCCCCATAACATCTGGGGTAGGGAGGAGAGGGCAGGAACACTGCCTTCTAGCGTCTTAGCAATTAGCCCCATAGGCCATTCTTCCAAAATGGCCTGCCTGGGTAAACATTTGAGACAGATGTTTTCCAGTTTGTTTATCTTCTTCCTGTCAGTTTCACTGATATTCTCTGCTCTTCTTGGCGGCTGACCTTTCACAAATGTTGGTTTTGTTTTAGAAATGTCCTATTGTAAATAAGAGGGCAGGGTTCACAGAGCAAAGGCCAATGTAGCTAGGAGGCTCTGTGGGGGCCAGGGAGCCCTGTTTCACCTGCCAGAGGCGAGTGTTAACCTGCCCCCAGCCCCAAGGAGGAACAGGGAGTCAGCCCCCACTTTTCAATGCTTCATCCAAGCTTAGTTCTTAATATTCTCCAGGAGAACATTAACAGTATGGAGCAACACGTTGGTTGACTCATCTGTTTGCTGTAGGGTGTTTTTGGAAATAAGGATCAGGAAATATCTGGGTAACTTTTATAGGGAGATGTTAGGAAACAAATCAAAATTTAACGGTACGAGTGTTGATGATTGAAAAACATTCTATTCAAGATTCATATTTCCTATGTTGGTTAATTCTTTCAGCTCAGAATCCCTACAGGACAAGGACTGATTTGACATGTAATGGAGTTTGTTTGAATGGAAATTATTGTCAGATTTGCCCCAACTCCATTCCTATTAGACATGGAATTCTGGTTGAGTGAATCAAATAACTTCTCTGAGCCACTGTTTCTTTAGCAATAAAATAAGCATAATATTCCCTCCCCACCTGCCTCAAAATGTGTTGAAACTCAAGTAGGACCATGTATATGAAAGCTCACTATAAACAGCAAAACACTTTCCAAGGGTACTTGGTACTTGGGCTAATATTATTCAATAATTGTTTTTTATAAAGTTTCAGATGACAAAAATATGGGGCATTCCAAAATTAAGACAGCTCAAATAATGATATGATTCTGGGGTCTGATGCAATGGGGATCATATAGTAAGTTAACCAATACTTGCTGATTAGGAGATGGAGAACACAGTGTTTGAGGTATATTGAGTGAACTTAAAGTTACAGGACAGAAATTTCTTCTTCCTCCTATCTGAGAAAGGCAAATGGTCCTCAGGGGTAATGAGTTCAACACTCAACAGTGGCAGCCCTGATGATTTCCAAGGGTTTCCCTCTCAGGCATTGCTCAACAGACAAGATACAGGGGTGCTGATGCTCACAGGATAGGAATTCAAGTTCAATTGTGTTTCTTGGCAGCATCTCTGGATAAGAGCAAACAGCCAGCAAGTTCCTTCTATGTCATCAAAGACTGGACCAGAGAAAAGAATTTCTCACTACATTGTGAAAACATCCATCTCATGCTTTGAGTTGGGTGTAGTTCAGAATGCTTCCTTCAGAGTAGGTAAGTAGGTCTGACTATTGCTTCTTAGAAGGGTCTCTGGCACAGGAAGCTTTCTAAAAGCTCCCTCCGATGGCCCTTCTGTGCCTCCTGATTATTTTTCTTAACCACCTCTCATTGCTTTTCAATTACGGTTGTTGGGTTTGAGATCTTTGCCATCTCAGTCACATTTTAGCATGTGTTGCATTGTAATTTTTGCTTTGTAGTGCTTTTCATTTATAAAAGAACCTCTTTAAAGAACAGAATGGAAACAAACAGCTCTTCACACTGATTGAAATGAGACATTTTTGAGTATGTGTGAGTGCAGCACTGTGGGAAAGCTTGGCAGTGGCTGTGGGGAGCTTATTCAGTCCATCAGTTACTCCCCTTGGATTTGCAGACCTCCATACTAGGTGCTGGCAATGTTGAGATAAATAAGATAACATTGGCTTCCTCCTAGAAGGATGTGGCCCAAGGAAAATGAGACTCTTTGCCATCCCATCAACAGCATGGGCTCCATCAACATGTGTGACATTTTTATTCAGAGCTAACCCATTTAATATGAATTCTTCAGGTCATAGTCCATTTCTAACCCAGCTCTAAAACTTCTCTTTCACCTTCAACTGCCTTAAACACCTAGAACATAGTAGGTATTTAATAAGTACTTATGGAAAGGCAGCCTTGAGGGAAAAAAAAAAAAGGAATAGCTAAAATGGTTTGATATCCCTTCAACTAGAAGAGTGAGGGTGGGTGCATTGTTTGAAGGGCACTGAGAACAACTGAAGATTATGAAGTAATTAATTGTACATGACCCCAGGCTCTTTGCACTCACCAGATATTGGCTTCCTCCTGCTTCCTTAGTTGTTAGGCAGATTTAGGTTTAACTGCTCTCCACTAAGCACCTACAGTGAACCACGGACTATGTAGGTGTTCCTGTGTGGAATGAGAAAATCTCAAAAAGTAACACCTTGAGTGAAGTACCATTAAGTGGCTCAAAGATTTTAAGTTGTCTACAGTCCCTATCAGATGGGCAGAACCCACAACATAATCTGACTGAGATTGCATTAACCTTAGGAATCAGAAATGAACCTGGAAACATGGAATAATCAATGGCAAAGACCCACTTGGTTAAAACGCTTGTAATTTTTTAATCCATTTGGGTGATTGGAACTTAAAAGCATCCTTTGAAAGGTCAGACCAAAAATAAAAAATAAAAAAAAAAATTAAGGACACAAGATTGTCAATAAGCACTAAAGTTAATGGTGAAAAAAAAAAAAAAATCAAAACAGCCAGTCACCTCCCCTTTGCAAGGAAGAGGTAGTATAGTGTTGACTTATCCTTTTTACCAATGGAGATCCTGTGAGTTTAGTTCATAACTAGTTCATCTTAATGTGGCCCCTCTCTGTGGCCTCAATGCTAATGACTGCCTCAACCCAGGGTGACCTATAGATTTTTTTAATTCAGTAGTTATTTAAAGCCAGTGAAAAACTTAGCAAAGAAGATAAATTTCACTGGATAAAATGTGCAGGCATGAAAGCGTAAGCTATTTCCATGTGGCACACCATAGTCCAACATTGTGTGTTCTAAAATTCTCCAAAGTGCTACACATACCTTCACACTTTTCTATATTCCAAGATAGGATTGTGGAGATCTGATTTCCCTAAATTAAGTTCTCATGGCTGATGAATCCTGAATTGAATGTGTAATGGTTTGAGATGAAGCGGCTCTCCTTCACCGCAGGTTGGCTTATCTGGGAGATTGGGAGAATTCTCCATATCCTTACCAAAGAAGATGGATGCTTGTGGAGTAGAAGAGGATGATCAATAAAATTCTGACTGACATTAACTGATGCAAAAAAAAAAAAAAGTCACTCGGGAATTTGCACAATTCCAGGGGATGTCATTGGCATTGCAACCTGTGTAAATAGCCCCTCCTGGACTTGGTAAACATGGTGGCCCTAGAGATCACTTGTCTTTCCTATCCTTTATATAGTGTCCCCTATTTTAAGATCTGAGATGGTGGGGCAGGAAGGGGAAGAGAAGCCACCATACATTGTCTTGGCCCCAAATCATGGCTACATTTCCACATTTCCACTCATCCTATGAGTGCCCACAAGAAAGAGGATGAGGAAGTGAGAAGTACGATGTGCTTTCCTCTCTCAATGTCTGTGTTTTATTGCTGTGTCAACCGTCCCTCCCCAGAGGCGAGGATCACTGAGCCCTGTCTGCACAGCCCGTGCCTTCTCTGCATAAAAGCCCCAGCAGAACAATTCCTCTTTACCATTCTAACTTTGCTTTTGTCAATAAGCACTGAAGACATAAAAAGAGAAGATGGGCTTTGCTCCTGAATGAGAGCTATTTGACTTTCAATATCAAGAGAGTGGCAAATACCTTCAGATGTTGTGTCCCGCTGAGCCTTTTCAGAAGCAGGTTTTGTCTGCAGAAGGCTGTTGTCTCTTCACACTAGACCCAGAGAGGCGATCCTCTCTTAATTTGACCTCGTGGATGGCTCTTGGCATGCCAAACTGTGCCCCGGTAATTTGGTGGGAATGACAGGCACACTGTCTCTTTTTCATGAGATGTTTTTGGCCGTGCCATAGTGAGCAAGAGCTTGGCTGCGTAAAGCTCACCTGTCCCGTGTGTTTGGGCTGCTGCCCTGTCTCTCTCCACACAGCCCCAGAGTGGCAACATCTTAAGGCAAAGCCTTAAAGTAGGCATCAAATTGCCACTTTTTTCAAGCTTTGAGGCACAAATAGAGAATTAAAATGCATCTCCAAATAGCACTTGGTATCAAGAATGATACATTTAAGGTAGTCTGTGCTGAAAGTTGGAAGACAGAACAGGACCACAAACACACGTATTGATGTATACAACTCCCAGGCTCCTCCCAAATCAGGATTAAAAACAGCAGTGGGGAGTAAAAGCACATACTCTTTTGACAATCTTCAGTGCAGTAAAAGGCATTTTATATTTATGCATAATGAGCTACTTCTGTGCTTTACAGACCATTTTCCACATGGTTTGTAACTTGTATTAATTTTGATGATGTATATGAAAGTATTTTATAAACAGAAAGTTGTTATGCAGTTTTAGCTATTATGAAAATAATGATGAGTAAATAACCTCAGTTAGTGAGGTTGTCATTGGGCCAGTTTGGAAGTCTCTCTCCCCCTCCTCCTGACCCTACCACTGAATGCAGAAAAAAAGTTAATAAGAGACATTAGGAGATGTTTTTTTGAAGTTGTTGACATTCACTCTTAGTAACAGAACTGTACATTAAACAATAAAATTCCATTTCTACAATAAACGACTGGCAAAAAATAAAGAAATCAAAAACAATCAGCTGAAAACACTAGGGTGAAACAGAGAGTATGAATGGTTAAAATACTTTAAGAAGGTGTTCTGCCAAGGTCCATTCAAATTTTGAAAAACCTACTATTTGGTACAATAATTCCATTCTTGTGAATCCAACCATCAGTCATTATATCCTTATATCAATAGGTGGACATGTAGGTAGGCAAGTAGGTAGATGAATGACAGATCGATCGATAGATAGATAGATAGATAGATGACAGATAGATGTTCAGAGTACCTTTTTCTGTGGTTGCAAAAAACTGAAAACAGTAAGTCAACCATTCTTGAACAACACAATGTTAATGTCTTTGTACAAATGCTTTGTCCTCAAGATGTACTATAATTTACTGAGCCTTACGCTTATCTCCAAATGTTTAAATTGATTCTTATTTTTTTGTCACTATAAAATAACACTGACATAAGCAACCCTGCACATAAATCTTTTCCCACAACTCTGACTATTCCTATAGTATTTATTCCCGGAAGAGGAAATGAAGAGTATTTCACATTGTGATCAGAACAAATTGATATGGGAGAAATGTAATAGAGCACAGGGGTGGGGTGAGAGTGGGGTTTGACAGTATACTAGGATAAGAAGATCCTGGAAGGAAGCCTTCTCTGGAAAATTGGTGCTTGATAAGAATGAGTGGGGCATGCAGAAGGCTGAGAGAACAGAAGGCATGGCATGTGCAGAGGCCCTGATGCATACAAAAGTTTCCAAGGTTTTCAGAGTTTGGGAGAGGAAGAAGAGGGCTACATCATGGGCCTTGAAAGTCATAATAAAGGGCTTTGATTTTACTGCAAGGGTTATGGCAAACTCTTGAGAAGTTTCTGACTGGGAGAATGGACTGGTATGGTATACAATTTTGGACTTCTCACTCTGGGGTGTACATGATTTGTAGAAGGATGAGGGGAGATGGGTTAGGTTAATTCATCAAGGAGACAGTGATGGACAGAAGTGGACAGTTGACAAAAAGGAAAAACTGTAGGACAACCGTTAAGTTTTCTGTGCAAGTAAAAGGGTACATGCTTGCTTCTTACTGAGATAGGATGGACTAGGTAGAAAAAACTCAGGAGAAGGACTGCATTGAGTATAGGGAGGATTGTAACTCCCATTTGGTCATGTTGTGGCAGAGAGTCCTATCAGAATCCTGTCAATAAGTAGTTGAATACCTTAGTTGGGTGTTCAGAGGGGTAGTCAGAGCCGGAGGTGTGAACTTGGGAGTCATTAGCATAAAGTACTGTAAGGGAGGAAAAAGCATCTTTTCCTTTTACCCTTCTAGGTTCTTGGTTGGGTCTCTATAACAAAAGACAGATTAACAAGAGAAAAGCATATGAATACATTTGACAGAAGTTTTATGTGACAAGGAGCCTTCATAAGGAAAAGAAGACCAGAAAAAGCAGTTAAGCCTAAGTGTCCTCATGCTCAGTTTGATGAAGAGTGGAAACTCATGGGAACTGTGATAGGACAGAGTAAGAGCTAAGAGTAGTAAACTGGGGGGAACTTAGCAATGCCTGTTCCTTCAGATTCCTCTCCAAACCTCCTTTCTTCAGAGTTAAGGATGCTACTTTCCTCTGAGTATAGGGAAGGCACCTCTCACATGAGGGTCTAAAGACCTGCTTCAGGGGAAAGTCAAAAAGTCCTTCCTGAACCTGCCATTTCTCAAATTCTGTCAGCTTAAAACATTCAATATGCAAGATGCCATATTTTGGAACGTCATGTCTTGAATCCCATCAGCAGTTAAAGTCATGGGACTGGATGTGAGGGAACAAGGAGAAAGTGAAGATGGAGGAGAAAAGAAAGTCAAAGACTGAGCCCTGAGTTAGAAGAGGAGAAGTTTCAGGGGCAAAGTAGTTAATTAGGAATGGCCAGTGAGACAGAAGAAAAATCAGGAATAAAGGAGAGTAGAACATTTTAAATGATGCTCTAAAGTAAAGATGGAGAAATCCACTGGATTTGGCAGTGTGGGGCTCACTTGGGTTTCTGAAAACCACTTCAATGAGGCAGGGGGACAGATCCTGCCCTCTTTTGTGTGTGGAAGTGTGTATGAAGGAGAGGAGCAGAGCTGGTGACTGGAGAGCCTTCTGTAGAGAATTTGCACTGTAAATGGGTGCAGAGGAAAGAGGGGTGTCTGACACTAGAGAAGCTTAGGTTTTACCTTTTCTTAATGATAGAAACCACAATATGTTCACATGCCAATAGATATGGTTCAGTAACCAGGAGGAAATCGATGATAAAGGAAAGGATATAAATGAAGAAATAAAGACCTTGAGAAGGCAAGAGGAGGTGGAATCCAAAGCACAATAAAATATATCTCTTTCCAATAAAATAAAGGGGGAAGAGGAGGGAAGAAAATGTAGCTAGAATTGTAGATAAGATGGGACAAAGACAGAGGTTTGAGGAGGAAAGAAATGGTATGAATAAAATTTTCTCCAATAGAGGATAAATGAACTTACCAGGGAACATACCAACAGGACTTCCAGAAAGCTCTGGCTGCTCTTTGGAGGTGACTAATTTAAAGTGAAATCTGTCAGCTCAGCTGTGTTACTTTCTCTGGTGACTTTCAACTGTTGGCTGTAGGTAACAGGATGGCAAAATGAAAGAAGAGAAGTCATGAAAGGGGCTGAAGGATAGAGAGAAAATACTTCTCAGTATGATCAGGAATTACAGTGACTGGGGTCCAAGTAAGTGAGCTGAGAAGATGAGGTGTGGTCAGAGTACTGTATGAAGAAGACTAAGATTTCAGAAGCAGAAAAGGTCCAGGGTGAGAACCCAGGAGTGTGAGGTTGAAGTGGAGCAAAAGTAAAATTCACCTGCTAAGAGGAGGTCAAGAAAACAAGTGACCATATGTTGGATGAGTCATCCATGAAGATGGTACATCATCAAAAACAGTAATAGAATCAAAGATGAAAAGTAAAACTAAGAGCTAGATTCTGCAGTGGATGAATGCCTAGCACATGGGAGTGAGAGCTGATACCCTGCAGAATGGTACAGCTTTTAAAGGCTGTGGTTTTTAACCAAGAATACGGGGAGTGCTGTGGAATGGGCAATGAAAATACTCCATCTCCAGACCCTGAAATATGAGACTATGAGCAAAAAATGGCCTTCATTGAAGACCTGCAGTGTTAGAGGTGTAGAGGTGTCTTCTGGTAATAGCCAGGCTTCTAGTAGATCCACACCCTAGAGAATGTGACGGTGTAGGGGAGTTCTTGCTGATCACAGATCTGGAAATCAAGAGGACAAGATGAGAAAAATTTTGGAGGGAGGAAAAGTGGAGTGGTGGACTAGGTCTGTATAGGTGATACACAAAACAGTGTGGGGGTGATGGGAACGCAGAATGCATCAGTGACCGGGAGCCAGGACTCCTGGCAACATCTGAGGCAATTACTGATGTGAAGTGTTCAGCCATGAATTCAAGTGTGGCAGTCCTGTGTTCTTACGTTGATGCCACTTCATGGGGACCTCTCCCTCCTCCGGAGTTGTTGCTATGATATGCTGATGTGATCTTTTACAACATTAATTGTTTCAATCCCATCCTTTGAAAAGTATTATTCCTGCCCTAATTTGTGATGCTACCTTAAACATTTGCTAAATGAATACATCTGCATTAGGACCTATGTTGAGATACTTTCATCTTTTCCATTGATCTACTCTATCGATTCTCATGCCAATGCCCCTTTTCAAATCACTGCCAACTCTAAAAAATTAATATTTACTAGGGCAAGTACTTCTTAATTATTCTTTTCTCAGTGTGTTGGGTTACTTAAGCTCTTCATTCATTCAATGAACTTTATAGTTACACAAAGAAGTGGGAAAACAATATCACTGGGAATTTGATGACTTTGTTAAAACTATAAATAAATCCGCATGGAACTGCAATAACACGTCTCTCTTTTGGAAATGGCTCCTCATTTACTAAGGGCTTTGTGTGCCCTGCAATTAATTCTCTCCTCTGAATTAGACGTTTCCATTATATTTCCAAATGTTTATTTCTTATATGTAGGAAACATATAGGGGTTTCACATCTATTTCCTTGGTATTCATATACCTTAATGAACAATCTTAATATTATTTCTAAATAATTACTTCTGGTTTTGTAGGTTAAAAGTTATTATCTGCAAAAATTAAAACTGCATTTCTCATTTCCGAGTTGCTTTATTTTAACACATTTTGTATAATACATAAAGCATCATTAATATCCTTGTCTTATTTTTGATTCTCATGCAACTACATGAGATGTGGTGTCTATAAGAATAGGCTTATCAGACATTTAAAATGTGTAGTCTCAGTTTTATAATATAATTGTAGTTGAAATTGATTGTATGTATCCCTTTTGCATTCCTGGAGTAAGCCCTATATTGTATTCTATAAATATTGTTTGATTCCATTTGTCTGTCTTCTAGCCTTTTTTTCTTAATGTGTAAGTATTTGTTTCTGCTTTTTTATATTAGCACACCCAGGTTATTTATCCATCTAAAATTAATAGCAGTATTTTATATTTTCTGGAAAAGAAAATTTTTTATTGTACTGAGTGCTTCAATTTGTTTAACATAGATTTTTAGAGAAAGACCTTATAATTTTTATCTTCATATTTGTTGTTAGACCATTTAGCAATTCTAATTTTGTTTATTTATACTATTTTATTATCTTGTGGAGAATTCTAGAGGTATGTCAGGAATTGCTTTCCTCATGAAAATAGTCTCTTAGATTTAGTCACATATTTATTTATGGATTCTACTCTTTACTAATATTGTTTCCTTATAATTATAGTTTTATCTACTTTCTTGATTTGAATTATTGTCTAATTTCCTTTCATTTTGTCTTAATAATGCTATGAATTTACTTTTTACTACAGTTTTGGAAGCATCCAATACTTTTATAAACAGTATTGAATTTTGGCTTTTTAAATGATGATATTTATAATTGTTTCCTGATTTAATTTTCTAAATAGATTGATTTAAAATTTTTCCACCCATGTAAGGTTTTTGGAATTTGGTGGGGATGGTGGATCTTTTTTATGGGAATATGATTCTTTTATCCCCCTTAATTTCTTAACAGATGCCTAAAAAGGGAGTATTTTTATTATCAGGGTAAAAATATTTGTGCTTGAGTATCTTTATAGTGTTACCCCTAATGGTACTGTAAACTTGGCAGGGCTAAATGATTAGAAACTAAGACACCTCAAGTGGTTTGACTGGGCACTTTACATAACAAGAGGGCTTTATTTCATTTTGTCCTTCTCAAATTGTATTCCTCTTTAATTCCATGTACAAACACTAGTAATTAGTGGTTAATGGTATATTTGTATTGTTACTTTCATACACAGCTCTATTTTGTACATGGAAGCCATATTCGCACATGGAAGTCACAAAATCTCTAGACTCCCCTTAGTTTCATCTGATACCTCAACGACCCTCGTTAGCACTACTCCCACCTAGTGGCCATTCTCAAAATTACAAACAGAGTGTCAGCATGAAAATCAACCTCTGTAGGTTTCAGGTTTTCAAAGGCAACCTGATTCATAAATGGAAAGAATCACAATAACACATTAGAAAAATAATTCTCTACAATAGAAGGATTGAAGTTACTTAAGCCTATCACATTATGTTAGACTAAAGTACATTCTAACATTTAAATTCCAGACCACAGTTTATTATATTTTTTCCCTGTAAGGTTGAGAGAAGTAAAATCATCTACCTGAGACTAGGTGTGCCATATATTCTACATAGACAATAAAACCCCAGAAGTAACAAAAATTTGTATTAGAAATCCTTAGGAATAACCTCTTTTATTTTTGTTTGTTTGTGTTATTGTTGTTTTTAGATCCATCAAATTTCAGTAAACTTTCCCATCCAGTTTCTCCTGATCACCAGGTTATGTTTGATAACATGACACATCCGGTGAGGCATATGACAGCTGAAGTGGTTCCAATACGTGGATATCATGTAAAAAATCACAAAGGGAAATGGCAGTTTTTATAACATTACAGCAGCTATCAAAACAAAATAATAAATCCCATTTACAATACTGATGTTGATGATATGATGACATCAGTCAGAGACAATTGGAAAGGGATATTTTGATTTAAAAAAAGTGCTTTGGACACCACTGCAATGGATGTCAAATAGAAGTAGCTCAAGCATTTCTTCCTAGTTTGTTTGTATAATCAGCTTGACAACGTGCAAAGTCAATTTCATCCTTTCCCTCAGCCTCCTAACATCTGTCTACCAATAAATTAACTTTTTGATTAACATCATTCCTATACCTTAAAGCTTATAGAATAAAATTATCTAATGTTATAAATTCTCTTATGGATTCCTAAATAACCAGGTTTGTATTATAAGGCCCTCCAATGTAAGAAAAGTTTTTGCCAAGCTAATGCTTTACTTATTCTTCAAAAGAGCATATTCTCATCTGGCCTGTGGCCTGCCTTCAGGATTCTCCTCAAAAGAAGTGCAATAGTCTGCCCCAATTGTACCTTAAATACCTAAATAAAGACAAGAATTTGAGGTTCCACTCGTGGCAAAGTTATGGTCTTAAAATGGAAAGATTGAAACATAAACAATTTTTAAATTGTTTTGCATGTTATGTAAGAAAATATAGCGGAACTTTTAGTGTTTTTGTTGTTGTTTGTTTTTTGTTTGTTTAGGTTTTTTCCTGTAGTAGGGGAAATCTAGGTTGGAGCTGAACAAAGAAAAAATTAAATAAGACACATTCCCAAGGGATCAGTTTTAAAATGGGAATCAACAGACAGCAACAGAAATAAGAGAAAAAAGTACTGAGATGGTACATCAAGCAGATAAATGGTCAGAGTTGGTCCCATGGAAGAGGCTGCCCTCACCCAGCCACCCCTCACCACCAAATTCTAAGACATTCTCACAACTATCCAGATCCCAACTATAACAAATTGTTCTAAATAAAGATCTTCACTTAGCCATATAACACTAGCAAATGAGACCCATCATATTAACTGTCTTTATAGAAGCATTTCATAGCATAAAACGATGATAAAGGTTTTGATGCATGCAGATATACGCACACAATATACAAATTAATAAAGCGTTAACTAAATCTAAGAAAGCTGCTGTTGACATTTTTGGCTCAAAGCATCCCTCCTTAGACGCCTGGGGAGGTGTTCACTTCCAGGCCACAGGCCCAGCAATTAGAGAGAGGGCAGGTCCTCTTCCCACACAGCAGGAGCCCAGGTGACCTCACTAGGATTGTGACAGGGCCTCTGATCTGTGGACACAGAGCAGTCTTGGCCTGGCAAAGTGCATGCAGGGGAAACAAACTGTACACCCAACTTTAAATGCATTCAAGGTTCTTGTGGAATAAACACAGAACTCCCTGGTATGTTGTGACTATTTCATTGGGAAGGCAGGAAGGGAGCATCTTAATGGCCTGAGCCAGACCCAGGAGACACACCTACCCACCCTCACCTAAACTCCCAATGAGAAATTGTTCCGGAGTCCTCTGCATCTTTTTTATTATTATGTTACTATGATTATTATGATTTCTCTATTACCCCAAAGTATCACATTTCAAAAGTATGAACATTGCAAATAAATCAACATATGGAGAGAGGGTTTTGTGGAATCTTCAACCCCTCTGAAGGAAAACACAGCAACAATTTCTTAAGGAGCCTGCCCCTTCTATCTTCCAGTTGAAGTAGTGAAGTCTTTCAAATAATTTAGTATGGGCGTTAGGTAATAGAATGGGACCAGGACAACAAACCAGGCATAATTTCCCCTTAGAATATTAAAGTTTTCAAGGAAAAAAAGGCCTTAAAGATGTGAGGCAGGATCCGACTGGAAAAGGAGGAGGCCCTCTGTCCCTCCCCCTGCGGCTCTGCACACCCACAGCACTGTCCTGAAGAGCCCTCTCAGTGTCCTCGGGCCCCCCACCCTGCTGCATCCCTCCCCCTCCTCCCATGAATGAAAACAAATTGTTTTCAGCTACAATACCATAGGGCTTCGCTCTGACCTGCGTGGTACAGTGACACTGTGCGGCTTGAATTTTTACATACAGCTGCATAAAGCAATTTTCATGTAAATTTCTAGGTAAATCAGCCTGCAGTTGGTCTATTACATGGACACATACACAGAAACCATTAAGTTTGACAGAAGATTAGAAGTTGCCCTTGTTTCTTCGGATGCCTTTCCCTGTGCCTTCAACAGTGTCTGAATTAGAAAAACAGGAATGAGAAAAATCCCTTAGCTTGACGAATGGACAGGGAGCTCATCAGTGCCCATACATCCTAAGGCTTGGAGGCACTGAAGTCAGAAAGGGCTTCTCCAGGAAAGAAACTTGTATGAAAATCAACCCTCAAATGAGCAGAGAGAGTCAGGTAATTCTATCACCGTGCCAAGGAACTACTAGGCCACCTCCAGTACCCTGACTTTTTCTCCAGAAATGCACGGGATGCAACTAAACAGCTCCCATGGCCCCCAGCAGCCCTGACACTCCCATCAGTGCAGGCAGGCTGGCTCAATTAGCTAACAGCAGGTGGAGAAGTTTCCAGGGTCAGAGGAGAAAATCAGTTCTTCAGAGGCATCTTTCCCTGGGAGCTGGGAGCCAGGGCCCTCCCCGACCAGCCTGCAACAGGAGTTAGGCAGCCGACCCAGCCATCTGGCAGCAGTCTATCTGGGCCTTCCATCTAAATGCATTCCTGCCCAAAGGAGGCATTTCTTGAACACTTTCTTTTAAGGCCACAGCATCCACAGAGCACAAAGGGAAAGATGTCACCAAAACCTTGCCCAGGATGTTTGTTTATGCAATCTTTAAATAATTCATCTTTATCCCTATTGAGCCCATCACAGCATGTCAAAAATAAATGTGTCGCCTTGGCCTATTGTTTGCAGCTCAGGATTGTCAAGCGAGAAGAAAATATTACAGAGACGGACGGAGATACACGCAGGAGTGTGACCTTTAACTGCACTACCTATAACCAATCTCATCAAATTAAAGCACTGTATATTTTCCTTAATAATCTCTGATTAGGCTGGAGCTATGAGTGGACACGAACACCCGCCATTGCTATGCAGCGGGATGTCTGCTTAGCACCAGCAAAGCGTTTGGGAATAAGTGAGCAAAATGCTTTAATTTGATAGGGTTAGAATCCTGCAGGCTCTAGGGTGAAAGGTCCCCAACAGCTCCGCTCACACTGAATATGCAGAAATAAAAAAGTAAATTGCTTACATCTGCTGCAGGCGGCAGGGAAAATGATCTGATTGGACAGTCCGAGGGCCCTTCATCTCTTTTGGGTTAGAGAGAGGGTTTCAGAGCATCAAAAGCTTGTAATTGGAGTAATTCTGAATTAATGGACACACGCACACACACATACACACACACACAACATTTTGAGGCAGCTGTTTGAAGAAGCCTGCCTGTTTAGGAATGCTTACAGATTACAAACAAGCAACTTGCAAAATAATCTTGCCCTACCCGAACGAATCCTAACTACAGGTTTGAATTTGACAACAGGTAACAAGTATAACATTCTTATCTGGCTCGTCCTTCTGCCACAAAGCCTGGGAGCTATCAGACCTACATATCTCCTCTCCCACTTTGCACATCTTCCTGAAATATGTGTGCACCCCAGTTCTCCTTCATGCATAAAAAGATGATTTGGAAAGGGCTTCACTGGGATTCCTAGAAGCTGACATAGAAAACTCAGGTTTTGCCTTGCTCTGTGACGTGGGATTTCATCTGCGCATTTGATCAATAAGAATCAAAGGCAGGACTCAAGGGCTTTGGGGCACAAGCCAGTTCAGTTTCATGCATGGTGTCAGGAGGCAGCCTGCCATGTCACCCTGATCTGTTCACAGGACCCTATTTGGGGCCCCGCTTCACCGATCCCGTTAAACGTGACTCGATATGCAGTTTCATCTAGTGTTTTATGCTGAGTAGGCCGAGGTTGCATTTGAACTTTGTTTTCTTATTTTATTTTATATTATTAGCTCCCACCAGCTTGCAGATCTAAATAACCTCTCTTAGTCCCATTGTCTGAGGGCTTCTGTCATGCACTGAAAGAAATTGTGGCCTCTCCTAGTAGAGAGTAAGCCCCCCAAGGAGGGGAATTACTGAAACTGAACGGACTGAGGGAATGCAACCTGTGAGGCCAAATTTCAAGAGCTATTTCTCAGCCAGGCATTGATCTGGGAAGGCAGACGAGCACTGAAGCTGAGATGGAGGTTCCCGAATGCTCCTGGATGCCCTCACGTTATAGGAACAGCTCCAGGCTCCTCTGGTATTCTAGTAGTAAATGGGGCTGATGTGCAAATGCAAAATTTTTTCCATATTCCTATCACTGCCCAAGTCTCTTTGAAATCAACGATAGCCTATTTTTTCCTGAGAACATCAGGTTGATAGGTTTTATAATGCCATTAAACAAGCTAAAAATATTCTAGATATCAAAATTTATATATGTGTATGTGTATATATATATTTTATATACATATATATGTACACACACACACATAATTTTTTAATGTAGGAAAATCAACAGATTTGTCACCAAGCTGCACAAAAAGTCTGGGTTTATCCCTCTCCGGCAAACTCCGTGATACACAGAGACAGTGAGTCTTTTTAATTTCTCGATTGAGGCAGGATTGCTCAGGGTCTGCGATGGGTATGCAGTGACCTGCTTTCTCTTAGAAGGATTCTCTATAAAGCTAAAGTCCTTTCCTCTGTGAAGCTCTGCCTCTACCAATGGCTGGCTCTGGTCTCTATCATCCTGAAATCTCCTTTGTCTGCTAGGCGCTGCCACAGTCTATTGGAAGGTATTTGTCAACAATTATATGTCTATTAAGGAGTAGTCAATCAGTGTGGGCCCAAACAGCCAGGCCTCCAGGGCCCAGCTATTGATAGGAAACTGTCAATATCCCATCCATCCTTTTCTCAACAAAACACACCAGTCAACTCACCCAAATCATTGTCCACGAAACATCACAGGCCTGGATTTCCTTGCCTGTGTCTGATTTCTCTACGTTCTAAACTAATATTCAGTCTGAATGAATAAAAACCTTTTAAAAAATCCGAATAAAGGATACTTATTAAAACGCTATTTCAACTGCGTGTGGGGTAGATATTTAATATAATTAAGAATAACATGGAAGGATTGTGCACGTAGGTGGCTGCAATTACTCCTGAAAATTGTAAAACCGGAAGAAAATTAATAAGGAATAGTTTAAATTAGTTTGACAGTAACTAATATCTATAAATACTTTCCATTCTAGCAACAACAAGTTTAGAGTTATTTACTTAATTTAGGACAAAAGGTTGCGAATCGGCCAATATATTTTCATGTATATTCAATTTACAAATCTTACTGAGGATTTTGTAATTATTATCATGAAGGATTTGTCTTTTTTGAAAGAAGAAAGACTGGGAGTTCCATGTGAATGTTTTAGACTGAAGCCCACCCCATGAAAAACCACAAAGTGGGGGTGGGGGAGGGGAGAAGAAAAGAAAGAAAGAAAAGAAACCCTAAGTAAGGCTGTATCCTTTGAACAGGCAACCCTCCTGCATCACAGAATATACTAGTCGTCCTGCAACAAAAGCCGGCATCAAACCCTCTCCACAAAGACCTCAGACACCCAACAACATTTAAAGCAGATGTAATATTTAGAGCGGCTGCACTATAGAAGATGCACTTTTAAGATATGTTACAGCCAAGTTTTGTTAAATTTACAAAAACAAATATTTTCTACCTCCATTCCAATGTGTCCCTGCAATTCTTTGATTCCTCAATCAGATGCAGAAATTAACATGAGGCAGGCATGATAGCTCAGGTTTCAGGTAACAGGCAAATGAATTCGGGGATAACACATGATTAGACTTGCCCCTCTAAATTGAGCCTTCTTTCATTCTATCCCACCTATTTTCACCAAAACCAAATAATTCAGATAGAGCAAAGAAAAGTCAAAAAGAAACACAAATGTCAAGTGAAAGTTTTTTGGGGGGGTTGGCGTAAAAATACTAAGGTAGAGAGGAGTTTCTGCCTATTCCATTTCTTCTTTTCAGAGTCAAAACAGAGTGGATTAGAGGTACACTAATCAAATTACCTATCTTGGTCTAAAGAGTGTTCCCCATAACAGAGGAACCTTGGAAGCTTTTTGCATTTTATGGCTACAAACTAATGGCTTTTAATACATATTTAGTTTTACAGGTGCTTTTGATGTTCAAATCCACTTACAGATATTCAAATCTCATTTGCCATATAGATTTAAAGGAGACCTGCAGTTCATTTTAGATGCTAGCTCCGGGAAATTATAGATGGCCTTAACAAAATGTTCCAAGAGCATAAATAGTGAAATGGACCAGGTCAGGAACCCACGTACTCAAAGGTCCCTGAATCGTTACTTCCACAGCAGACAGTCATAGTTGCAAGGGGCAGCTGATCCCTCTTTTGAAAGCTCCATTATGTGTATTTACAAAATAAACAATGCATGCGAGTTCATGATTGTCATCATTAATAATATGCATTATAGCATGCCGTTAAATAAATATATGTGCCATAGATGTCTACCACACCCATCATGCTTTCTTTCCTATATCAGATCCAAAGCTTTGTCTCTGTTGTGTTTTTAAAAAATCACTCTTCATGAGGCTGCAGCAACAACAAGAAGAAAGTATTATGTTAAATAACTCACCGATGTTCAGATGCTCCGATTTTAAATCAAAGAAGCGAGCAAGTGCAGAGTTAGGTCAAGAACTTGGTCTCACTAGACTCAGGTTTGCAAAGCACAACCACAAACCAGGATACAAAATGTTCTCCATGCTTCAATAATTAACTGCCTCTCACAGGAAAAGACAAACAAATAAACAAACAAATAACATTAGCTCTCATGAGTTCAAACTGAACAAATTGTTTTGGTGTGAAATGTTTCTATCATGATACTCTCCTAAGAATTTTATTTTGTGAGCATGAAAATATTTGCTTACTGACAAATTCTTTCACATCAAGATATGGTTAAAAAATGATGGGACTTGCCTTTTTGAATTTCAACTCCACAACCTAGAAATTAGTGTACAAGTGCCCAGAGGTCTTAGCAAGATTCTTTAGTTGAAGTAAATCTCTAAAATTTTTAAATTACATACTTTTTAAAGTATGTATTACTCCACCCTCTCATTAAGTAATATTCAGTTCAAAAACCTGAAAGCAAAAATAAAAGTATTACCTTCAAGCAACACTCTAATTATTGAAGAATTATATAATAAAATATGAATGCTTGTAAGAAAGAGCTTAAATTTTACTTAGCTAAAATTTTTAACATGCAGAAACACTGAAGCAGAAAAAATGTGGGGCATATTATTTATATATTGTATCTACACATGTAGGAGGAATGTATATATTTCATAGAAAAAGAACATTAGCACTATTTGCTAAAATAAAGAACGTTTAGTCCCCTCTGATTTTTCTCCTTTAAAAGGGTGACACAAAGGCTTAATAGGGAAAATACATAGATGGCATTAATTATGCTTGTTTTATGGGCCAAAAAGAAACACTTCAGCAGTTGTAGATTAATTGCATATTACTTTCTTTTTACGTACAGCCTTAGAGCCTTTTGTTGAGAGAGCCATAACAAAACTTTTCAGACATTTATTTCATAAATCTTTGTCAAATTTCAATCAGCAGGAGAGCATCTATGTTGATAGGTAGGCTGGCTCAGAAAGTCGAGGGTCCTGGCAAAGGTCACACAGCCTTTCTGTGATGGGCGCCGATCTCCCAATCTCCCAGCTCCCACTCAGAGGACTACAACTTTGTCCGTGATTCCCATCAATTAAAATAAAAATAAGAAACAGAAGAGAGAGAAAGAGAGAGAGAGAGAGGAAACAGAATGAATGAGAAAGTGCATGTGTAAGTGGATCAGACGGGAAGACTGTGCAGACATTCATTTTTTGCTTGGTTTTTGTCTAGAAGAGTCATCTTAGAAAACGTCTGGCTAAGACTCTATCAGGGGCCTCTCTATACTTAGGAATTATCTCCCACAGTCCTGGAGAGTCCCAAAATGTTAGCAAATTAAAACAATTTGTCTCCCTGGGAGTCCAGGTATGTTTCACTGCTTTGAACTGGAGAGGAATAAGGGAAAAAAAGTGTGCTTTAGGACTAACCGTTCACCAACTTTTTTTGATATGGAACCAGCCTAGAATATATAAAACTGACACATAGTGTAAATATGCTGCTCAAAGGCAGATGGTTATTAGGTGTTGCTATGTTACATACATGTGAACCTGACAGGCATGAAGGCTGTGCTTTTTGAACAACCAAAAATAAAAAAACAAAAAAGGAGGTAGTGAAATGATGTTATCTTCCTCTTTCCAAATTAAAGACCAATATACTTTATTTTCCACATGCTTTGGACACATATCCATTTCTAAAGAATATTTCTCTAGCCTTGCAGGCCTAAAAATTCAGGCCCTTCTCTTTATTACAAAGCTCCTAAAGGTGTCCAGAGGGGGAGCAAATCTCTTATAGATAAAAATCTCCCAAGCTGAGCAATCCATAACAAAATGTATTTTTAAAAACACTAGGAAAACTTCTTTGTTCGGTGTATTTATGAAGAACACATACTTTTATTTTAAAATGTACAGATATCTGAGTACACAAATAGGCTTGTAGAAGGAAGAGAATATTTTTCAATAAATGGCTTTGTAGAAACATTTTCTATTCAATTCAGTAACGTGTTTTTTAAGTTTTACAAAACTTTACATCAAATTTTGGAATTATTTAAAAACAAACCAGAACTTTCATCCTTGCATTCACACACACACACACACACACACACACACACACACACACATGCACACTACCATGAATTTTTAGAGGCCAATTAAGAAATATTGGGCTATCACTAGTGTAAAATGAAAGTATTTCTAATTATTCTTGTCCATTTAATTAGAAACTATTATTTCCTGTTTTTCAAACCAGCGATTTTTCTCTGAACAATGGATTAGGACACACCTTCAAACAATAATTAGAAAAAAAATCATCTACTTCCAGAATATTTAAGGGTGAAATTCCAGATGCTACTGGAAAAATCCATGGTATCCTACCGCCATCTACCGACCATAGTTTAAATGCACCGATTTAAAGGTACAGGTTTAAATTTATAGAATTAAAAGAATTTTAGAACCAAAACACTTTGAAAGCTCTACTGGAACCACTCATTATTTTGAAGGTTGCTCCAAATGCTTGAAAATACTTTCTTAATCTGAGCTGAATTCTATCTACTTATAACTACCACCTCCTGGGCTTGGCTTTACCTTCTGTAGCTCTAATGGAATTGTCTATTTGATTCCTTTCTTAACCCTTCAGAATTCTGAAGGCAGGACTCAAGTCCTTTCTCCCCAAGACCATCCCAACACACACACCCAATCTCTTCTCCATGCTAAACAGTCTCTTCTTCTCCAAGCTTTTTTCCTTTACCAGCTCCACATCTGAATGGTTTCGAGTCCCCTTGCATGCCATATAACTGTCCTCTAAACATACTTCTCTTCATTTTAACTCTTCTCTTTAAATGTTGCATCTGAAAGAAAACACTTAGCAGAATAGGTTGGTCACCTCCCTTGCTCTGCATGTTCTACTTGTGCAAATGCCACCAAAGGTCATGGTAAGATATTTTGGCGGCCACAAACACCACTCAAGGATAACCACTCAAGAAATGTCCCAGATCTTTTCTATCTGTGCTGCTTGCTGCTAAGCCATGCCTTCCTAATAGACTTTGCAATTGTTTTTTTAACTAAGAAAACATCCTTACATTCAGTCATGACATATATTCATCTAAAAATGTCCCATGGTTCCAGCCTACCATTTTTGTGTACTAATTCTACTATCTTTTCCAATGTTGTGGTGGTCATGCATTTGTTATTTAACAATATTGTTATTTAATTAGCATAACATCAACTGCTCCCCCTCAATCACTTTTCTATATTTCTATAGACATCTTCCAGTTTGATCAGGTACATGGAAAAGTTTCAAGGATGTCATCCATGTGCTTACCACAGTGCCTAGCACATCATAAAACCACAACAGGTGATAGCTATTCTTATCATGATCATGAATAAAAGTAATTAGTACAGACATATGATATAAATGTAACCCTTGACATAAATAGCCATTATGTTAATAGCTATTACAATGATAAAGCCATTCAATCAGTTACAATTCCTAACTCGAAGCACATCGTTTTCCTTTTCTATTCTTCACAGTTCCTCACAAACAGGCAAACGATCAGACCATCGTCTTCAGCAGGAGACTCAGCTCCTAGAGGATAATTCTTCTTAGCCAGGAGCCTCAGCACCTTGGGACGATTGGGAATTCACTCTCAGAGCCCCCTTCCTACTGCACCCCAGCCTGGCGTTCCATTCTCTCCTAACATATATTCTTCCTACTGAGGAAAAAAAAAAAAAAAAGCATTCTGAATCAAAGAGAAGGTGAAGCAAAAAGCAAGGGGATGGCCTTCTCCCTTGGTTCTGTGCCAGTGGCTGGAGCCAGCTGCACTGGGCCAGGACTGCTGCCTCCCCATGGTTCCTGCTCTTTCTCTAACAGTAACCAGAGTGTGAGAGTGAAACTCAGGTCCCTGAGCCTTGTGGTTTCGGGTCATTCCAGGACCTGTGTCAGGTCATGGACTGACACAGTTCCCTTATCCATCCCCTGCTTTCTACTCTTTAGAATGACCCAGAATGGATCTATTTAGGCCAGGATTATTCCATTTTAACAGACACCTGTATTGGGGTCTAATAACCCACTTTTTGAATCCTGAAAATTGGGCCAAAATAGATAGTATTCATTTAATCCACAACATCTCTAAAGGGTTTATTGGGGAGGATGCTAAAAAATGTAAAAAAATATAAAGGCAAACCATTCACCAAAATTTCAATCTTGTATATTCTATAAATAAACAAACCTAGTTTTTAAATATTGAAAACAAAACAACAAGAAAACCAAACCAAAACAAAAAAATATTGAAAACAATTCAATTTTAAAAATTCATTAAGAACTGAAAACCTGAAAAATGACCCAGTGAGTAAAACAACCCTCTTATCCTGATAAGTGTGACACAGGGAGCATCTAAATCTTTCAACTGCTTGCCAAAAAAATGTTAGGTTCTGGAATGCCAAAATTTTATGGCAGTTACAAAGTATGGTGGGGACAGAAATTAGCTAAACAGTCACCAATAAACGTTGATCTAAAGACCTTTCTTGCCTGTGATTTGGAGTTCTGTTAGAACAATCATCCCTTCTGATTACCAGGCTTTTAAACCATTGAAACTGGGAGTCTACACGGAGCTTCAGACTTGGACCAATCAGACAGCAGGACCCTGCAGAGACACAGGAACTTGCTAACAGCGATGATGGTGCTGAAATTCGAATGAAAAGAGCAGTAGAGGCATCTTCACGGTTCCACTGTGTGCCCTTTCCTGCTCTGGTCTCCTACCACAAGTGCACACACTTAAATATAATCGTTATGCAGTGTTTTCCTCGACCGCTACTTCTCCTTTCCTCCTCTCGAAACTTCTCAAAACCACAGCCTCATCCACCGTCTCCAGTCTCTCTTTTTTTCTGTCTCCGCCCCACTCTCTACCACATTTCATTAAAGTTTTGTTTTTAAACAAATGTTTAATGCTATCAAATTACAAATTAAAATACATTTTAAGAAAGCAACTAGGATAAAGGGCTCACAATGTAATAAAGACCTGAGTGCCCTGCCTCACCCCAGCTCTGTTCCCCAGAACTCTTCTCACTCCTTTCTTTTTTTCTTTTTGTGATTACTTCTATAACTTCTAAAAAGCTGCTTATACTGCTATTTTTTTATTTATCTACTTAATATATTATCTATTGAATTGTGTATTGTTGTTGTTTTTTTTTTTAATCTCCTGTCGTCATTAAAACAGAAGCTTGGTGAGAGCAAGTGCTTTGTCTATTGTGTTCCTGGCTCTATCTGTGCATACATTTGGAACAACTGGAATTTCATTGTATCTCTTTTCCATTTTTTTCCCCAAAGAAGTAGCAGAATGAAAACTTTACAGGTTTGTTGGCACTTCCTCATTAGAACATCTAATGAACTATGAATTTTTTGCTTATTAAACTAACCGTCTCCACTTCATCAGCCACCAGGATGGCCATACTTATTCTAGGGGAGAAAAACTGAGCACATGCCATTTTTTTGTAGCATTACTTCAATCATAACTGAGATAACTCATTTTTTCTGGCTTCAAAATTCATTTTCTATGTCTTAATTTGTAAAAGAAAAAATATATTACTATGACACCATATTTAAAGTTTCAAAAACATTAACTTGGATTAATGGAAATTAGCTAAACAGGCACCAATAAAGGCTGATCCAAAGACCTTCCTTGCTCAAGGAGGACCTTCCTCGTACAGAAAATATTTTTTAACAACTCCTTTTGAAACCAAAACCAAAAGGAGATTCCAGTCAACTCTGAATTGGGAGCCACCGGCTTGCTCTCTCACCCTCTTGTTTGTGGCGGACTTACTCCTGCACATCCCAAAGATGAAGGACTCAGAAAAGGGACCAGAGCACTGTTTACCCTGCATGTCTCCCTAATCTTCTTCCCTCCAGGACATGCAGCATGCAGACCACACACATGCACTCAGGTGCGACACACACACACACACACACACACACACACACCCCTATGTACAGATTATGACTCAGCAGAAATTGTGGCTTTAATGGGAGAAACCGCAATTTGAGGGATGTATTGTAAAAAATAAAGCACTTGAATTGTAACGGGTTTGTTTCCCTTATGAACATGCCTGACCCAGTGACTGGCACATGACTGGCCTCCCGTGTATACTTGCCTTCCCTATATTTCTTTCCATAAAGGCCAATTTCTTTAGTTCATGCATGCATTTATCATACTTCTTGTTTAGGGTAAGAGATTAACCTATAGGGGGCCCAATACATTAAAATAAATCACGGCTTTAGGAATAACTATCTAAGGTTGAGAAGTTTCCCAAATACAATCTCCCTGACATGGATCTCAGCCTATCCAGCAAGTGCCTTCAGTCCCTTGCAGAAGAGGAAGGAAGCACACACAGCAAGTGTAGGAGCCCTCAGCGGGTGGCAACGTGCTGGTGACCTGCCTTGGAGCACAGGTGGGAGGCAGCAAGGCCGGAGTTCAAGTTGTCCTTTTGCACAGTGTCTGTGTGTCCCAGGGTGCCCTCTCTCTCTAAGCCTTACTTGTGGCACCTCTGATAAGATGGTGAGGATTAAATGGAATGTTGTGCATGAAGCACCTAACACAAAGCCTGGCACTTGGTAAGTTCACCAACAATATTATCAATTATTGTCTTTTTAAGTCAACACCTCATTTCTGGATGTTGTCACTGATTGATGCTCTTATTTGTTGTGTCAATATGAAGCTTGACATACTTGAATCTAGGGAACTGGCAAGAGGGGGAAAATTAAATACCACAAGATGTGCAAAGGTGTTATTTCCTCAGGTAGCAATGAGCAAATGTAAGATCAAGCTGTTTGAGATTATAGGTAGATATTGTAAAGCAGATGTTGCCTGGTGTCCTTTATTTTCAAAACTACTTTGGGTCTGTGTTTTTACAGGGAAGGAAGCTAGAGGACAGATTGCTGCTGGCTCATTGTGACTCAGACGCTAAGTCAGAGGAGGCCAGTAAGATGAGAAAGACGGAGATGATCTTGTTCAATCTCCTAATTTTCAATAACAAAGAAACGAAGCCCAAAGCTCTAAAAATCCCTCCATTTGGCTTATGTGTTGAATGTTTGAAAAATTTTACATGCTAAATAAACTTCGATATCATTTCTCATTTTCAAAAACGGTGACATCCAATGTTAATGAGGGTTCAGGAACTTTTCTAGAAAACCATTCATTCTCATAGAACCTTAGCAGAAGGGCAATTCCATAGTTTCTCCTAAAAGTAGTTTGGCAGTATGTTTCAAGGGTTCCAAAGTGTACTTCCCCTTGAATCATATAATTCCATTAATCTAAATGTATAGGAAAAGAATAATCAGACGTACACAAGGATTTGTATTCAAAGATGTTTTCTATGGAATTAGTTACAATAATATAAAAAATAGGAAAGGCAACATACCTATCCAACACAACACAGAGGGTATTTGTAGCACAATCCTTATGATGAAATACTCTACAGCGAAAATATAACATACAATATTTTTTTAAATAAGAGAATTCTATGGCATATTGTTAACACAGGAAAGGAAATTACAAAATAGTATATCCCATATGGTTTCTGTTTTGTCAAAGAATAATATGTATAATATTTTTATAATCACCAAAATGTAATCCTTCGTAGTAGGTTTTAAGGACTCGTTTCCTCTCGTTTTGTATAAGTTCCAGATCTTCTCTGATAAACTTATATAATTTTTAATCTGAAAAATATTACTGAAGATAAATATACATGATAAAGGATAAGATGTCAGCTGGGAACCAGCGTTAAGTGCTATATAAGGAAATATCAGAGTGATGGGGAAAAATTGGGTGGAGGCGTCTCTGTAGATTTTTGGAATAAAGCCAGCAGAGTTCTCTACTTAAAATTATGGCCAAATTTTAAAAGCACTCTGTTCTTTTCTATCTCTCTTCCTTCCTAGACTGCAGCTGTCTTCAAGCAACCTATGAGTAATTAAAAAGTGGCCTATGGACAAGTTTCCACATTTTGATAAATACATGTTGATAAAAGGCAGACAGAGAAATGAATGTGTTTCTTGTGAAAATAATCCTCTTCAAATATGCTGTATTATTTCCCTGTAACTACACATTTATGGTGGATTGCTAATATACTTTTGATTAAGAACAATATTTGTACCATATATCATCCACTTAAAAGAAAAAAAAAGAAAAAAAGATCTGGCCCAGAAGGCAAACCCACGTAGAAACGTTGGCCTTAGTTCGTTGTGAGTTACAGGCCTTGGCCTCCAATGCTGGGTGGGAGCCAGCAGTGCTCCGAAAGTTGAAGAAAGCACAGCAATTTCTAATACATCAGGAGTCCCAACACCTCCAAATGAGTCACTATTTTAGCCTAAGCCATCCCTGTGAAATCTCTGTCTCTAAATTATAAAAGTAAAGAAGTTTTTGATGAAATAGCTAAGTCAAACTTAGCCAAACATGTCTTAAAAGTATAGAGTTCCTGAGGCTTGGTGATGATAGTGTGCTGAAAATGGTAAAAAAAAAAAAAAGAGCATTTTTTTCTAAAGGTAACAGGATATTTCAATGAAATTTCAGCTGAAGCACTGAGATAATAAGTCTACCAAAGTGATGTCCAAAGTCATCTTCCAAAGTGATGACTCAGACTTGGGTGAAACATTTTCAAAAAGGTGGTTAAAAACTGGTTATAAGAGTATTGAACACCTCACCTACAGGGAGTATATAAAAGGACCTGGAGCATTTCTGAATCTGACCAGCCCAGGGCTGGTGGATTAAATGCAGAATACCCAATTAACTTTGAATTTCAGATAAATAGAGAATATTTTTAGCATAAGTATGTCCCAAATATTGCATAGGATATACTTAAACTAATTTTTCCCTGTTTATCTAATAAACATTCTAATAAAATTCAATGTGAATGGGTTTCTTTTTTTTTTTTTTCTTTTTCCCTCCAAATTTGGCAACTCTTTGTCAACACCTCATGCAGAAAGGGATTCCAACAGCTCAACTCAGATTTCTCACGTATGTCCAGATAGCTCAGATGCATGCCTTTTGTCATTTGAGGGTACATAAGCTGCTTCTCTGGTGACAAAACGTGGGGGAGGCTGATGCTGCACTGGCCCAGGCTCACACTCCCAGAGTTCATCCGGAGAATGAGGGTTTGAGTGTTTCCTGTGGTCCAGATGTGAACCTCACAGGAGAAAGAGCTGGGCTTGCCTTAGAGCCATCCTAGAGGATGGTCTGAGAAGACAGAACTTCAGCAGAAGGGAGCTGGAGGCTTTGAAGGAGTCACAAGTGACCAGCTGGAACTGGGAGGCATTTGCCCATCAAGAGAACTGCAGGTAAGAGATGCCCAGGATCCACGTGTGTGCACGCACACCCAAATGCACGCATAGGCAAGAAAGAGAGAAAGAAGGCGGAGGAGAGAGAATGAAAGAGAAAGGGAGCAATCTCAGAATAGAAAAGGTTAGTACTAAATAAATGTCAAGGTAGAAATTACAGAGCTCAACCTTGAGGACAACTCCAGTCTAGGAAGAGGTTTCCTGCTCTGCTGTTTTCCTTCAATCTTTCCTTGCCTGGACTTCAATCTTGTCGGCTCTAAAACCATTCTGAGGAAGATGGGGGAGGAAGTGTGGAAGCATTGGGTGGGATGAAGAAGTCAGGCAGGCCCCCCATTCATCTGCCCAGCAGCCAGACGGAGCTAAAAGACGGAAGCAATTCTGAAGGAAGGATATTTTCTTCTAGACTAGACATTTAAATTGTTCAATTGAAGCAGTGTTTTGTGACTCCAGTGACTGGAGAATCTAACGGTGATGAGAAAAGTCAGGGATGAGCCATGGGTCAACTATTCAGAGTGGATTTAAAGGTAAATGAAAGACAAAAACATAGCTGCTTTACAATTGCACCCATGAGTCCTGCTTGTCAATGTAAGGGTTTCATTTATTTTTTATCAAGATTTACATGTATCATTAGAAAAGCCTTATTATTTGTGTGTTACTTTCTGTTATTATTTTAAATTTCAAGCTCTAAGTAAGGTAACCAGTGATGTTTTGAAATATCCTGGGTTTGGATGATGCATGTAATATACAGTGGGAAAAAAATGGTTGCCTAAAACTCAAACTGGTGAACACTGAGCTCTTTGCTGTTAGTGTAACTATTTGCAGAATAAATTGCATTTCACTTCAGGAAGGGTTTGCACTCTAATCTGAACCCAGGAATTTGAGGGGAAAAGAACCAAATGCTCTCTGGCCCCACACTACGTGTGCTATATGTATCAACTATCCCCACAGCAGCCCATTGAGCTAGCCATGATTCCCAATTTACAGAGGCAAAAACTGAGTCTCAGAGAAGCTTACCCAGCTAGTAGAGCATGAAGCCAAGATTCAAGGCCAGGTGCAAATCTTTGAATGCTTTGTCCAACAGTCCTGCTAAGCTCATCTTTGGCCACAAGAATGAACCCCTATGGCCTGAGCACAAGTTCCCATGGACCAGCTGGAGAGGTTTCACCTGCACAACTTTCCATCAGTCTCTGGCTTAGCGAGACTAACCCTCAGAAGTACTACTGCATGAACCTTCTCTCCAGATCACCCAGTCCATGAATTTGCTGCACCCCACCCCACCCCACAAGGGGAGCCCTAAGATGCCATAGCACATGGCAGAGTGGGGTGTAGAATCTGTCCTGAGCTCTGGCCCCTGAATCTTGGAGAGGCAGAGTGAAGACAAAGCAGTGGCCAAAGGCCAACTAGCTTTATCCCACTCCCCTGCTAACCAAATGGTGAATGGTAGTGGCCAAGGTCCAAGCGCTTACCATCACTAATTTGGTGGTAAGGTTTTACCATTATTTTGGTGGTAAGGTCTTTTTGTAGCCAAAGAAACTAATCTGTCACAGTACATGTTAACCAATTTTTAAGCCATCGATCTGAAAAGGAGAATGATTGGCACCCAAGTTGCTGAGAGGGATCAAGCAAAATCACAATCCTTTTCTAAGCATAGTACTGAGACCGTAAAGAGCATTCTTCATTCTAACTGAGGAAATAAAACAAATCATAAAATCCTTATCAGTCCTTCAGGAAATGATTCAGAACAAAGAAAGCAGACTAGGAATAAAGCAGATCTCTGAAAATAATTTTCTATAACATCAGGACAATAAAGCTCAAACAACTTGTCGGCAATCCCAAATACAATTTAAAAACAAAATGGCCTTTATAAAATGGAGCAGAAATCAAGGCAGAGATAGGAAATCATGGGAGACAGATAAAATAAGAAAGGATTGCAGGGAAAGCAAGCATGCAAACGCATTAATAACAGTTACATCACAGCAGTAAAGAGAAAAACAAATCCTTTCATTTAGCACATATTTATTGAGTATCTTCTATATAGTAGGTGCTAGGAAAACACAGAGAATAAAACTGAGAAGGTCCCTGTATTCGTGGAGCTCACTTTCTAAAGTGGGAGATAGACAGTGAGCAGCTAAGTCAATAGATGAAATAATGACATTTGTGATTATAATGAAAAATATACTTCTGCAATAGAGAAAGACGAGGAGGAGCTAGTTTCCATAGGATATTTGGAGAGGAGATATTTAAATATGAAAGGAGTCAATCATGCAAAGGGCCTGGAAAAGAACATTATAGGCAGAAAGGAGAAATACACAATAAAACAAAAATAGTTGGATCTTCAATATACCACTATCAATAATTAATATAGGGTCTTACCTGGTGGCACAGTGGTTGAGGGTCTGCCTGCCGATGCAGGGGACACAGGTTTGTGCCCCGGTCCGGGGGGATCCCACATGCCAATGAGCGGCTGTGTCCGTGAGCCATGGCCACTGAGCCTGCGCGTCCGGAGCCTGTGCTCCGCAACGGGAGAGGCCACAACAGTGAGAGGCTTGCGTACTGCAAAACAATAATTGATTAATTAATTAATTAATAGAACATCTAGGAGAACAACAAGGAAATAGAAGCTTTGAACAACAAAATAAACCAACTAGATCTAACAGACATCAATTAAACTTTTCACCCAACCATAATAAAATAAACGTTCTTCTGAAGTACACAAGGAACATTCTCCAGAATGAACCAAATGTTAGGTCATAAGCAGGCCTCAATCAATTCAAAGGAATTGAAATTGTACAAAGTATGTCCCCAACCACAATGAATAAAATTAGAAATCAATAGCAGAAAGAAATTTTTTTAATTCCCAAATAAGTGGGAAGTAAGCAGCACATTCTTTTTTTTTTTTTAACATTTTTATTGGAGTATAATTGCTTTACAATGGTGTGTTAGTTTCCGCTTTATAACAAAGTTAATCAGTTATACATATACATATGTTCCCATAACCCTTCCCTCTTGCGTCTCCCTCCCTCCCACCCTCCCTATCCCACCCCTCTAGGTGGTCACAAAGCACCGAGCTGATGTCCCTGTGCCATGTGGCTGCTTCCCACTAGCTATCTATTTTACGTTTGGTAGTGTATATACATCCATGCCACTCTCTCACTTTCTCACAGCTTACCTTCCTTCCCCCTCCCCATATCCTCAAGTCCATTTTCTAGCAGGTCTGTGTCTTTATTACTGTCTTAACCCTAGGTTCTTCATGACCTTTTTTTTTTCTTTTTTTTCCTTAGATTCCATATATATGTGTTAGCATATGGTATTTGTTTTTCTCTTTCTGATTACCTCACTCTGTATGAAAGACTCTAGGTCCATCCACCTCACTACAAATAACTCAATTTCATTTCTTTTTATGGCTGAGTAATATTCCATTGTACATATGTGCCACATCTTTATCTGTTCATCCAATGATGGACAGTTAGGTTGCTTCCATCTCCTGGCTATTGTAAATAGAGCTGCAATGAACATTTTGGTACATGACTCTTTTTGAATTATGGTTTTCTCAGGGTATATGCCCAGTAGTGGGATTGCTGGGTCATATGGTAGTTCTATTTGTAGTTTTTTAAGGAACCTCCATACTGTTTTCTGTAGTGGCTGTATCAATTTACATTCCCGCCAGCAGTGCAAGAGTGTTCCCTTTTCTCCACACCCTCTCCAGCATTTATTGTTTCTAGATTTTTTGATGATGGCCATTCTGACAGGTGTGAGATGATATCTCATTGTAGTTTTGATTTGCATTTCTCTAATGATTAATGATGTTGAGCATCCTTTCATGTGTTTGTTGGCAATCTGTATATCTTCTTGGGAGAAATGTCTATTTAGGTCTTCTGACCATTTTTGGATTGGGTTGTTTGTCTTTTTGTTATTGAGCTGCATGAGCTGCTTGTAAATTTTGGAGATTAATCCTTTGTCTGTTGTTTCATTTGCAAATATTTTCTCCCATTCTGAGGGTTGTCTTTTGGTCTTGTTTATGGTTTCCTTTGCTGTGCAAAAGCTTTGAAGGTTCATTAGGTCCCATTTGTTTATTTTTGTTTTTATTTCTATTTCTCTAGGAGGTGGGTCAAAAAGGATCTTGCTGTGATTTATGTCAGAAAGTGTTCTGCCTATGTTTTTCTCTAAGGGTTTGATAGTTTCTGGCCTTACATTTAGGTCTTTAATCCATTTTGAGCTTATTTTTGTGTATGGTGTTAGGGAGTTTTCTAATCTCATACTTTTACATGTAGCTGTCCAGTTTTCCCAGCACCACTTATTGAGGAGGCTGTCTTTTCTCCTTTGTATATTCTTGCCTCCTTTATCAAAGTTAAGGTGACCATATGTGCATGGGTTTATCTCTGGGCTTTCTATCCTGTTCCATTGATCTATCTTTCTGTTTTTGTTCCAGTATCATATTGTCTTGATTACTGTAGCTTTGTAGTATAGTCCAAAGTCAGGGAACCTGATTCCTCCAGCTCCATTTTTTGTTCTTACAATTGCTTTGGCTATTCGGGGTCTTTTGTGTTTCCATACAAATTGTGAATTTTTTTGTCCTAGTTCTGTGAAAAATGCCAGTGGTAGTTTGATAGGGATTGCATTGAATCTGTAGATTGCTTTGGGTAGTAGAGTCATTTTCACAATGTTGATTCTTCCAATCCAAGAACATGTTATATCTCTCCATCTCTTTGTATCATCTTTAATTTCTTTCATTAGTGTCTTATAATTTTCTAAGCAGCACATTCTTAAATAACCAGTGGATCAATGAGAAACTCTCAAGGGAAATTAGAAATTAATTTGAGATGAATTAAAATGAAAACAAAACATGTAAAAACTTATAGGATATAGCTAAAGCAATGTTTACAGGAAAATTTATAATTGTAAATACATATAATAAAAAACAAGAAAGATCTCAAATGAATAACCTAATTTTCCACCTTAAGAGACTAAAAAAAAGAGAGCAAGCTAAACCAAAGCAAACATGAGAAAAGAAATATTGTCATAGAATGGACATAAATGAAGTAGGTAATAGAAAAGCCATAGGGAAAATTAATAATATCAAAAGATGGTTCTTTGTAAAGATCAACAACACTGATAAGCCTTAGCTAGATTGAACAGGAAAAAGGGAGAAGACTTAAACTACTAAAATTAGGAATTAAAGAGGGGGCATAAATTCCAGCTTTACAGAAATAAAAGGAATTATGAGGAAATACTATGAACACTATATACTAACACATTAGATAACTTAATGAAATAGACAAATTCCCAGAAAGACACAATGACCAGAAATGACTCAACAACAACAGCAAAAATATCTGAATAGAGCAAAGTGACATAAAGATTAAATTAGTATAACTTTTTAACATCTTTATTGGAGTTTAATTGCTTTACAATGGTGTGTTAGTTTCTGCTTTATAACAAAGGGAATCAGCTATACATATACGTATATCCCCATATCTCCTCCCTCTTGCGTCTCTCTCCCACCCTCCCTATCCCACCCCACTAGGTGGTCAAAAAGCACCAAGCTGATCTCCCTGCACTATGTGGCTGCTTCCCACTGGCTAAATATTTTGCATTTGGTAGTGTATATATAAGTCCATGCCACTCTCTCACTTCGTCCCAGCTTACCCTTGCCCCTCCCCATATCCTCAAGTCCATTCTCAACATCTGTGTCTTTATTCCTGTCCTGCCCCTAGGTTCTTCAGAACGTTTTTTTTTTTTGTTTTTGTTTTGTTTTGTTTTGTTTTGTTTTTTAGATTACATACATATGTGTTAGCACATTGTGATTTATGTCATAGAGTATTCTGCCTATGTTTTCCTCTAAGAGTTTTATAGTGTCTGGTCTAACATTTAGGTCTCTAATCCATTTTGAGTTTATTTTTGTGTATGGTGTTAGGAAGTATTCTAATTTCATTCTTTTACATGTAGCTGTCCAGTTTTCCCAGCACCACTTATTGAAGAGGCTGTCATTTCTCCATTGTATATTCTTGCCTCCTTTATCAAAAATAAGGTGACTATATGTGTGTGGGTTTACCTCTGGGCTTTCTATCCTGTTCCATTGATCTATCTTTCTGTTTTTGTGCCAGTACCATACTGTCTTGATTACTGTAGCTTCGTAGTATAATCTGAAGTCCAGGAAACTGCTTCCTCCAGCTGCATTTTTCCTTCTCAAGATTGCTTTGTCTATTCTGGGTCTTTTGTGTTTCCATATAAATTGTGAAATTTTTTGTTCTAATTCTGTGAAAAATGCCATTGATAGTTTGATAAGGATTGCACTGAATCTGGAGATTGCTTTGGGTAGTAGAGTCATTTTCACAATGTTGATTCTTCCAATCCAAGAACATGGTATATCTCTCCATCTGTTTGTATCATCTTTAATTTCTTTCATCAGTGTCTTATAATTTTCTCCATAAAGGTCATTTGTCTCCTTAGGTAGGTTTATTCCTAGGTATTTTATTCCTTTTGTTGCAATGGTAAATGGGAGTGTTTCCTTAATTTCTCTTTCAGATTTTTCATCATTAGTGTATAGGAATGCAAGAGATTTCTATGCATTAATTTTGTATCCTGCTACTTTACCAAATTCATTGATTAGCTCTAGTAGTTTTCTGATAGCATCTTTAGAATTCTCTATGTATAGTATCATGTCATCTGCAAACAGTGACAGCTTTACTTCTTTTGTTCTGATTTGGATTCCTTTTATTTCTTTGTCTTCTCTGACTGTTGTGGCTAAAACTTCCAAAATTATGTAGAATAATAGTAGTGAGAGTGCACAACCTTGTCTTGTTCCTGATCTTAGAGGAAATGGTTTCAGAATTTCACCATTGGGAATGATGTTGGCTTTGTGTTTGTCATATATGGCCTTTAATATGTTGAAGTTAGTTCCCTTTATGCCTACTTTCTGGAGGTTTTTTATCATAAATTGGTGTTGAATTCTGTCAAAAGCTTTTTCTGCACCTACTGAGAGGATCATATGTTTTTTTCTCCTTCTGTTTGTTAATATGGTTTATCACATTTTTTAACTTGCATATATTGAAGAATCCTTCCATTCCTGAGATAAATCCCACTTGATCATGGTGTATGATCCTTTTAATGTGCTTTTGGATTCTGTTTGCTAGTATTTTGTTGAGGATTTTTGCATCTGTTTTCATCGGTGATATTGGACTGTAGTTTTCATTCTTTGTGACATTTTTTTCTGGTTTTGGTATCAGGGTGATGGTGGCCTCATAGAATGAGTTTGGGAGTATTCCTCCCTCTGCTATATTTTGGAAGAGTTTGAGAAGGATAGGTGTCAGCTCTTCTCTAAATGTTTGATAGAATTCACCTGTGAAGCCATCTGGTCTTGGGCTTTTGTTTGTTGGAAGATTTTTAATCACAGTTTCAATTTCAGTGCTTGTGATTGGTCTGTTCATATTTTCTATTTCTTCCTGATTCAGTCTTGGCAGGTTGTGCATTTCTAAGAATTTGTCCATTTCTTCCAGGTTGTCCATTTTATTGGCATAGAGTTGCTTGTAGTAAGCGCTCATGATCCTTTGTATTTCTACAGCGTTAGTTGTTACTTCTTCTTTTTCATTTCTAATTCTATTGATTTTTCTTTTTTTCTTAATGTGTCTGGCTAATGGTTTATCAATTTTGTTTATCTTCTCAAAGAACCAGCTTTTAGTTTTATTGATCTTTGCTATCATTTCCTTCATTTTTTTAATTTATTTCTGACCTGATCTTTATGATTTCTTTCCCTCTGTTAACTTGGGGTTCTTTTGTTCTTCTTTCTCTAATTGCTGTAAGTATAAAGTTAGGTTTTTTTATTTGAGATGTTAATTGTTTCTTAAGGTAGGGTTGTATTGCTATAAACTTCCCTCTTAGAACTGCTTTGATGCATCCCATAGTTTGTGGATTGTCATGTTTTGATTGTCATTTTTTTCTAGGTATTTTTTTATTTCCTCTCTGATTTCCTCAGTGATCTCGTGGTTATTAAGTAGTGCATTGTTTAGACTCCATGTGTTTGTATTTTTTACAGATTTTTTCCTGTAATTAATATCTAGTCTCATAGTGTTGTGGTCGGAAAAGTTACTTGACACAATTTAAATTTTCTTAAATTTACCAAGGCTTGATTTGTGACCCAAAATATGATCTGTCCTGGAGAATGTTGTATGAGCACTTGAGAAGAATGTGTATTCTGTTGTTTTTGGATGGAATGCCCTACAAATATCAATTAAGTCCATTTTGTTTAATTTATCATTTAAAGCTTGTGTTTCCTTGTTTATTTTCATTTTGGATGATCTGTCCATTGGTGAAAGTGGGGTGTTAAAGTCCCCTACTATGATTGTGTTACTGTCGATTTCCCCTTTTATGACTCTTAGCATTTCCCTTATGTATTGAGGTGCTCCTATGTTGGGTGCATAAATATTTATAATTGTTATATATTCTTCTTGGATTGATCCTTTGATCATTATGTTGTGTCCTTGTTTGTCTCTTGTAATAGTCTTTATTTTAAAGTCTATTTTGTCTGAGAATTGCTATGCCAGCTTTTTTTGATTCCCATTTGCATGGAATATCTTTTTCCATCCTCTCACTGTTAGTCTATATGTGTACCTAGGTCTGAAATGTGTCTCTTGTAGATAGCATATACAGGTCTTGTTTTTGTATCCACTCAGCCAGTCTATATCTTTTGGTTGAAGCATTTAATCCATTTACCTTTAAGGTAATTATCCATATGTATGTTCCTATTACCATTTTCTTAATAGTTTTGGGTTTGTTATTGTAGGTCTTTTCCTTCTCTTGTGTTTCCTGCCTAGAGCAGTTCCTTTAGCATTTCTTGTAAAGCTGGTGTGGTGGTGCTGAATTCTCTTAGCTTTTGCTTGTCTGTAAAGGTTTTAATTTCTCCATTTAATCTAAATGAGATCCTTGCTGTGTAGAGTAATCTTGGTTGTAGATTTTTCCCTTTCATCACTTTAAATATGTCTTGCCACTTCCATCTGGTTTGTAGAGTTTCTGCTGAAAGATCAGCTGATAACCTTCTGGGGATTCCCTTGTATGTTATTTGTTGGTTTTCCCTTGTTGCGTTTAATATTTTTTCTTTGTATTTAATTTTTGATAATTTGATTAATATGTCTTGGCATGTTTCTCCTTGGATTTATCCTGTATGGGGCTCTCTGCACTTCCTGGACTTCATAGACTATTTCCTTTCCCAAAATAGGGAAGTTTTCAACTATAATCTCTTCAAATATTTTCTCAGTCCCTTTCTTTTTCTCTTGTTCTTCTGGGAACCCTATAATTAGAATGTTGGTGCATTTAATTTTGTCCCAGAGGTGTCTAAGACTATCCTCAGTTCTTTGCATTCCTTTTTGTTTATTCTGCTCTGCAATAGTTATTTCCATTATTTTATCTTCCAGGTCACTTATCCATTCTTCTGCCTCAGTTATTCTGCTATTGATTCCTTCTAGAGAATTTTTAATTTCATTTACTGTGTTGTTCATCATTGTTTGTTTGCTTTTTAGGTCTTCTAGGTCTTTGTTAAACATTTCTTCTATTTTCTCCATTCTATTTCCAAGATTTTAGATCATTTTTACTATCATTACTCTGAATTCCTTTTCAGGTAGACTGCCTATTTCCCCTTCATTTGTTTGGTCTGGTGAGTTTTTACCTTGCTCTTTCATCTGTTTTGTGTTTTTCTGTCTTCTTGTTTTGCTTAAGTTACTGTGTTTGGGGTCTCATTTTCACAGGCTGCAGGTGTGTAATTCCCATTGTTTTGGTGTCTGCCCTCAGTGGCTAAGGTTGGTTCAGTGTGTTGTGTAGGCTTTTTGGTGGAGGGGACTAGTGTCTGTGCTCTGATGGATGAGTCTGGATATTGTCTTTCTGGTGGGCAGGACTGTGTCCGCTGGTGTGTTTTGGGGTGGCTGTGAATTTATTATGATTTTAGGCACCCTCTCTGCTAATGGTTGGGGTTGTGTTCCTGTCTTGCTAGTTGTTTGGCATAGGGTGTCAAGCACTGTAGCTTGCTGTTTGTTGAGTGACACTGGGTCTTAGTGTAGAGATGGAGATCTCTGTGAGAGCTTTCACCATTTGATATTACGTGGAACTGGGAGGTCTCTGGTGGACTAATATCCTGAACTTGGCTTTCCAACCTCAGAGGCACAGGGCTGACACCCAATGGGGTTCCAATACCCTGTCATCCACATGGCTCAAAAGAAAAGGGAGTAAAAAAGAAAGAAAGATAAAAATAAAATAAAAAGAAATAATGTTATGAAAATAAAAAATATTAACAATTAAAAAATTTAAAAAAAGAAAGAAAGAATTCAGAGAGCAACCAAACCAAATCCACCAATGATAACAAGCACTAAAAACTATATTAAAAAAAAAATGGACAGACAGAACCCTAGGACAAATGGTAAAAGCAAAGCTATACAGACAAAATCACACAAAGAAGCATACACATACACACTCACAAAAAGAGAAAAAGGAAAAAAAATATATATATATATTAAAAAAGGAAGAGAGCTGGGCTACCCTGGTGGCGCAGTGGTTGAGAGTCCGCCTGCCGATGCAGGGGACACGGGTTCGTGCCCCGGTCCGGGAAAATCCCACATGCCACGGAGCGGCTGGGCCCGTGAGCCATGGCTGCTGAGCCTGTGCGTCCGGAGCCTGTGCTCCGCAGCGGGAGAGGCCACAGCAGAGAGAGGCCCGCGTACCGCAAAAAAAAAAAAAAAAAAAAAAAAAGGAAGAGAGCAACCAAATCAATAAACAAATCTAACAATGATAATAAACTCTGAATACTAAACTAAGATAAACATAAAACCAGAAACCAGTTAGTTGCATACAGCAAACCCCAAGTCTATAGTTACTCCCAAAGTTCGTTGCCTCAATTTTGGGATTATTCGTTGTCTGTTCAGGTATTCCACAGTCTCAGGGTACTTCAAGTTAATTTTGGAGATTTAATCCAATGCTCCTGAGGCTGCTGGGAGAGATTTCCCTTTCTCTTATTTTTTTGCACAGCTCCTGGAGTTCAGCTTTTGATTGGCCCCACCTCTGCATATAGGTCACCTGAAGGTGTCTGTTCCTGCCCAGACAGGACGGGGTTAAAGAAGTAGCTGATTAGGGGACTCTGGCTCACTCAGGCTGGCAGGGAGGGAAGGGTATGGAATGCGGGGGGATCCTGAGGCAGCAGAGGTCAGCGTGACATTGCAACAGCCTGAGGCGTGTTGTGTGTTCTCCCCGGGAAGTTGTCCGTGGATCAGGGGACCCTGGCAGTGGTGGGCTGCACAGGCTCCAGGGAGGATAGTGACCTGTGCTTGCACAGCTTCTTGGTGGCTGCGGCAGCAGCCTTAGTGTTTCATGTCCGTCTCTGGTGTCCACGCTGATAGCCGTGGCTCGCTCCCGTCTCTGGAGCTCATTTAGCCAGTGTTCTGAATCCTCTCTCCTTGCGCACCCCAAAGCAATGGTCTCTTGCTTCTTAGGCAGGTCCAGACTTTTTCCCGTACTCCCTCCTGGCTAGCTGTGGTGCACTAGCCCCCTACAGGCTCTGTTCCTGCAGCCAACCCTAGTCCTCTCCCTGGGATCTGACCCCCAAATCCA
This sequence comes from Orcinus orca, assembly GCF_937001465.1. NCBI lineage: Eukaryota > Metazoa > Chordata > Mammalia > Artiodactyla > Delphinidae > Orcinus > Orcinus orca. The sequence continues at coordinate 73,194,988 of NC_064560.1, forward strand.
GAGCCTCAGCTCCCAGCCCCCACCCGTCCCAGTGGGTGAGCAGACAAGCCTCTCAGGCTGGTGAGTGCTGGTCGGCACTGATCCTCTGTGCGGGAATCTCTCCAATTTTCCCTTCCGCACCCCTGTTGCTGCGCTCTCCTCCATGGCTCCCAAGCTTCCCCCCACCCCTGCTACGTCCCATCTCCACCAGTGAAGAGGCTTCCTAGTGCGTGGAAACCTTTCCTCCTTCACAGCTCCCTCCCACTGGTGCAGGTCCCGTCCCTATTCTTTTGTCTCTGTTTTTTTTCTTTTTTCTTTTTGCCCTACCCAGGTACATGGGGAGTTTCTTGCCTTTTTGGAAGTCTGACATCTTCGGCCAGCATTCAGTAGGTGTTCTGTAGGAGTTGTTCCACATGTAGATGTATTTCTGATGTATTTGTGGGGAGGAAGGTGATCTCCATGTCTTACTCCTCCGTCATCTTGAAGGTCTCCCCTCTAAATTAGTATAATTTTGAAAGTCTCCAGAGAGAAACCCTAGGACCATGTCTTGCCTTGACACTAAAACTAGGGAAAGACATCACAAGATCAATGTCCCTTATGAATATAGACAAAAAAACCTCAACAAAATCTCTACCATCCAAATCCAGCAACATATAAAGGATTATACATCATGACCAAGCAGGATTATCCAAGGAATGCAAAACTGGTTTAACATCAAAAAAACAAATCAGTGTAATACAACATATTAATAAAAAAAAAAAAACATGATCATCTCAATAGATAATGTGAAAGTATTTGAAAAAATCCACATACATTGGTGATAAAAAGAAACAAAAAACTAGGGATAGAAGAAAATTTACTAAACCTTATACAGAGCATACACAAAAGCCTTCAGGTAATAGGTTTGATTGAATTATTTTCCCTTAAGATCAAGGAGGGAAACAGCAAGATAAGAATATCTGCTCTTCTCACTTCTATTCAACATTGTACTGCAGAATCTAGCCAGAGCAATTAGGAAAGAAAAGGAAACAAATGGCATCCAGATGATAAATGAAGACGTAAAAATATATCTATTCTCATATGACATATTCTTGTATACAACAAATTCTAGGGAATCCAAATACATACATATATGCATGCATGTGTGCACATGCACACACACACACTATTAGAACTAATAAACAATTTCAGCAAAGCCATGGGACACAAGGTCAATATTCAAAAAAAAATCAATTGTATTTCTAAATGCTATCAGTAAACATTTAAATTAAATAAATAAAACAATTCCTTAGATTATCATAAAAACATTTGAATAGTTAAGAATAAATTTAATCATATAAGTTTGACTTATACACTGAAAACTACTAAATATTGCTAAAAGACATAAAAGAAAAACCTAAATGAATGGAAAGATACACAGATGCATTGGAAAAAGTTATGCTAGATGAAAGTAGCCAGTCACAAGAATACATACTCCATGATTCCAGATTCCATCTAGATAAAATATCCAGAATAGGCAAATCATAGAAACAAAAAGTTTACTATTGTTGCCAGAGGCGAGAGAGAGGGGTGATAATGAGTAATTGCTAATAGATATAGAGTTTCTTTGGGAAGTAATGAAAACATTCTAAAATTAAATGATGTCATAGTTCCACAACTATATGAATATACTAAAAAAACTGAATTGTACAATTTAGAACAGGTGAATTTTATGATAATTGAATAATATCTCAATACAGTTGTTACTTTTAAAATGTGCTATGGAGGTTGTTTGTTTTTTTAAGCCAAAGAGGCTGTATTATATCAAAGTTTATTTCAATAAAGAGAATATTGCCAGGCATAAAAATGTGATTTCATTGTGTAAATCTGTCAGTTCATCAAGAGGACCTAACATGCCTAAATGATTATGTACTTTATGTACTGTCTTAATTTGTTAGGCTGCTATAACAAAGTACCATAGACTAGGTAGCTTACAAACAATAGAAATTTATTTCTTACTGTTCTGAGGGCTAGAAGTCCAAGATCAAGGCATCAGCAGATTCATTGCCTGGTGAGAACCTGCTTCCTTGTTCATAGACATCTAACATTTTTGTGTGTCTTTATATGGTGGAAAGGTCAGGAGACCTCTTTGGGGTCTCCTTTATAAGGGCACTAATTCCAGTCATAAGGGCTCTGCCTGCATGACCTAATCATCTCCCAAAGGCTCCACCTCCAAATACCTTCACATTGGGGATTAGGCTTCAACATATTAATTTTGGGGAGACACAAACATTCAGACCATAGCATATACTTAATAAGAGATCTTCAAGATACATGAAGAAAAACTGATAGCATGCCAAAGAAAAACAGACATTTACAGCTGTTGTCAGAGATTACAGTACTGTTCTCTCAATAATTTATAGAACAAGTAAATAAAATATCAGTAACATTATATGTTTGAATAACACAATCAACCAACTAGACGTCATTGATATTTATAGAACACTCCACCCCAGAGCACAGAATATACGTTCTTTTCAAGCACACAGTGGAAGAGTTACCAAGATATACCATACTCTGCAACATGAAACAAGTTTCAATAAATTATAAAGGATTTATAATCCTTTGGCCAAAATGGAATCTCTGGCCAAAATGGAATAAACTTGGAAATCAATAAGATATAGATCTCTGGAATATCCCCACATATTTAATAATAAATAACATACTTCTAAATAACATGTGGTTCAAAAAATTCAAAGAGAAGTTAGAGAATATTTTTGAACTGAATGAAAATTAAAACACAACATATATTAATCTGTAAGTCATCTTAAAGCATTACTTGAAGTTAAACTTATCACACTAAAGGCCTGTTTTAGAAAAGATGAAAGGTCTCAGTTAGTGATCTCAGCCTCCACCTTAAGGAACCAGACAAAAAAGAGCAAAGAAGCCATAAAACAAATAGAAAAAAATGAAATAATACTGATCAGGTTAGAAATCAATGAAAATGAAAATACAAACAAAGGAGAATCTATGAAGTCAATAATTGGTTATTTAAGAAAATCAATAGAATTGATAAACCTCTAACCATACTAATCAGGAAAAAAAATTTACTAAAATCAGGATTGAGAGAAGTGACATCTCTATAGATTATACAGTTATCAAAAGGATAATAAATGTTTTTTAAAAAGTTTTATGGCTAAAAATTTGACAAGTTAGATGAAGTGGAAAATTTCCTTTAAAGACACAAATGATCAAAGTTCACTCAAGAAAAAACTGATTAATTGGAATAACTTAGTATGTATTAAAGAATTAACTATTGTAATGATAAATACTATAGATATCTTTACTTTGTGAATTCTATCAAACATTCAAGAAAGAAAGAATACCAATTCTAGAAGAGTTCTTCTGGAAAAACTGAAGAAGAGGAAATTAATCCCAAGTCATTCTATGAAGCCAGAATGGCCTGCTATCAAAATATAACAGAAACATTACAAGAAAACTACAGTATATCCCTCATTAACGTAGATGCAAATTTTTAAACAAATTTTTAGCAAAATTACTAACAGTATGTTAAAAATATGATATATCAAGAACAATTGAGATTTGTCCTCGGAATGCAAGGTTGATTTATATTAGAAAATCAATTTATGTAACTTACTATATTATCAAGTAAAAATAGAAAATCATGTAATCACCTCAATAGGTGCAGAAAAACATTTGACAAAATTGAACATGTAGCCCTGTCAAAAGATATTAATATATTAGGAATACAAGGGAACTTTCTCTACATGATAGAAAACATCTACCAAAACCTACAGTTAACATCATATTCAATGTGAAAAACTGAAGGTTTTCCCCCAGGATCAGGAAGAAGACAAGGATATCCACTCACACCACTTATACCCAACATTGCACTGAAGGTTCTAGGCAGTGCAATAGGCAAGAAAAATAAATTTAAAATACTAATATTGGAAAGAAACAATTAAGAGTATCTTTATTTGTAGATAACATAATCCTTTCCATTGGAAATCCCATGGAATCTACCAAAAAGCTAATAGAACTATTTCATGAGTTTAGTAAATTTCTAGGATGTAAGCATAATAACAAAATCAGTTACAAGTCTATATTCCAATGATGAAAAATAAATTTGAAGTTTAAAATCAATAACATTTATAATATTTTAAAATATGAAATAGTATGAGATAAATCTGACAAAAGATATGCAAGATCTGTGCACTAAAGTTTACAAAATAGTGCTGGGAGAAATTAAAGAAGACCTAAATAAATGGAGGGATGCACCATATACATGGTTCACTAGACTGAATATTATCAAGCAGTCAGTTCTTCACAAACTGTTCTGTAGAATAAATACGAGTCCAATCAAAAGTCCAAGATAATTTATTTTACAAGTTGGCAAACTGATTCTAAAATCCATGCAGAAATAAAACAGATACAGAATAGACAAAACAGCTTTATAGAAGAACAAATTTGGAGGACTGACACTATCTAATTCTAAATTTTATTATGAGGCTACAGTAATGAAGATAGTGCAATTCTGGTGTCAGGACAAGCAAATAGGTCATGATGTAAACAGAGTCCAGAAATATACAGACATACATGTAGCCAACTATTTTTGACAATTACACAAAAGCAATTCATTTGGAGATACAATAGTCTTTTCAAGATATGGGACTAGACAACAGCCACATGAAAAGATGCTCAACATTGCTAATTATTAGAGAAATGCAAATCAAAACTGCAATGAGTTATCACCTCACACCAGTCAGAATGTCAATCATTAAAAAGCTTATAAATAATAACTGCTGGAGAGGATGTGGAGAAAAATAAACTCCTGCACTGTTGGTGGGAATGTAAATTGGTGCAGCCACTATGGAAAAAAGTATATAGGTTCTTTAAACAACTAAAAATAGAGTTATCATATGATCCAGGAATCTCATTCTTGGACATATTTCTAGAAAAGATGAAAACTCTAATTTAAAAAGATATATGCACCCTAATGTTCATTGCAGCACTATTTACAATAGGCAAGACATGGAAGCAACCTAAATGTCCATCAACAGATGAATGGATAAAGATATGGTATATATGCACAATGAAATATCAGTCATAAAAAAGAATGAAATAATGCCATTTGCAGCAATATGGATGGACCTAAAGATTATCATACTAAGAGAAGTAAGTCAGAGAAAGACAAATATCTTACGATTCCAATTATATGTGGAATCTAAAAAAATGATACAAATGAATTTATTTACAAAACAGAAATAGATTCACAGACATAGAAAACAAACTTATGGTTACCAAAAGGAAAAGGGAGGAGGGATAAATTAGGAGTTTGGGATTAACAGATACATACTACTATATATAAAACAGATGAACAGCAAGGACCTACAGTAATAATCTATAATGGAAAAGAATCTGAAAAAGAATATATATATATGTATGTTGAATCAGTTTGTTGTGCAACTAAAACTAATACAACATTGTAAATCAACTATACTTCAATAAAAAAAAAGTTGCAAGGCTGGAATAATTTGATGTCCATGTATAAATAAATTTTGATCTATACCTTACACCATGTACAACAATTAACTTAGAATGGATCATAGAACTAAGTTTTTTTTTTTTTTTACATCTTTATTGGAGTAAAACTGCTTTACAGTGGTGTGTTAGTTTCTGCTTTATAATAAAGTGAATCAGCTATACATAAACATATATACCCATATCTCCTCCTTCTTGCAACTCCCTCCCACACTCCCTATCCCACCCCTCTAGGTGGTCAGAAAGTACCGAGCTGATCTCCCTGTGCTATGTGTCTGCTTCCCATTATCTATCTATTTTACACTTGGTAGTGTATATATGTCCATGCCACTCTCTCACTTCATCCCAGCTTAGCTTTCCCCCTCCCCATGTCTTCAAGTCCATTCTGTACGTCTGTGTCTTTATTCCTGTCCTGCCCCTAGGATCTTCAGAACCATTTTTTTTTAATTTTACATTCCATATGTATGTGTTAGCATATGGTATTTGTTTTTCTCTTTCTGACTTACTTCACTCTGTATGACAGACTCTATGTCCATCCATCTCACTACATACAACTCAATTTTGTTTCTTTTTATGGCTGAGTAATATTCCATTGTGTATATGTGCCACATCTTCTTTATCCATTCATCTGTCAATGGACATTAAGGTCGCTTCCATGTCCTGGCTATTGTAAATAGAGCTGCAATGAACATTGTAGTACATGACTTTTTTTGAATTATGGTTTTCTCAGAGTATATGCCCAGTAGTGGGATTGCTGGGTCATATGGTAGTTCTATTTTTAGTTTTTTAAGGAATCTCCATACTGTTCTCCATAGTGGCTGTATCAATTTACATTCTCACCAACAGTGTAAGAGGGTTCCCTTTTCTCCACACCCTCTCTAATATTTATTGTTTGTAGATTTTTTCATGATGGTCATTCTGACTGGTGTGAGGTGATACCTCATGGTAGTTTTGATTTGCATTTCTTTAATGATTAGTGATGTTGAGCATCCTTTCATGTGTTTGTTGGCAATCTGTATATCTTCTTTGGAGAAATGTCTATTTAGGTCTTCTGCCCATTTTTGGATTGGGTTGTTTGTTTTTGTGATATTGAGCTTCATGAGCTGCTTGTAAAATTTGGGGATTAATCCTTTGTCAGTTGCTTCATTTGCAAATATTTTCTCCCATTCTGTGAGTTGTCTTTTCATCTTGTTTATGGTTTACTTTGCTGTGCAAAAGCTTTTAAGTTTCATTAGGTCCCATTTGTTTATTTTTGTTTTTATTTCCATTTCTGTAGGAGGTGGGTCAAAAAGTATCTTGCTGAGATTTATGTCATAGAGTGTTCTGCCTATATTTTCCTCTAAGAGTTTTATAGAGTCTGGCCTTACATTTAGGTTTTTAATCCATTTTGAGTTTATTATTGTGTATGGTGTTAGGGAGTGTTCTAATTTCATTCTTTTACATGTAGCTGTCCAGTTTTCCCAGCACCACTTATTGAAGAGGCTGTCTTTTCTCCATTGTATATCCTTGCCTCCTTTATCAAAAATAAGGTGACCATATGTGCATGGGTTTATCTCTGGACTTTCTATCCTGTTCCATTGATCTATATTTCTGTTTTTGTGCCCGTACCATACTGTCTTGATTACTATAGCTTTGTAGAATAGTCTGAAGCATGGGACTAAATTTAACTATAAAATGTCTAGGAAGAAACAAGGGAGAAAATATTTGTTAAATTTAGTTTAAGCAAAGATTTCTTTGATGTGTTGCCAAAAGAATGTTAGTTTATCTCCTCATAAAATAAAAATTTGATAATTTTAACTTCATCAAAATTAATAACTTATGCTCTTTTGAAAGACACAGGGGAATAAAACATTAGTCACAGAATGGGGGGAAATTTTTCAAACCACATACTACTAAAGACTTGTATCCAGAATATATAAAGACTTTTCTTGATAAATAGGAAATAACCACATTTTAAAAATAGACGTAATATTTGAAAAGGCATGTGGATGAGAAGACAAGAAAATTTGCGCAACACCAGTAGTTTTTAGGTAAATAAAAATTGAAACTACATTTAGAAATCACTTTTATACCTATTAGATTGGCTAAAATTAAGACTGGCCATTTCAAGTTTTGGCAATGATGTGGAGGATTGGAACTGTCCTACAACACTGGAGAGAATGCAGAATGGTGGAATCACTTTGGAAAAACAGTTTGGCAAGTTCTTAAATTGTTAAACATTGATATACCACATGATTCAGCAATTTCACTTCCTTGATATTTTCCTGAGATAAATTATGTATTCATACAACGGCCTGTATTGATAGTCAAAAACTGGAAGCAACTCAAATATTCAACAGATGAATATATAAACAAATGTGGTATATCCATAAAATGAATGACATGAACATTTGGTATACACAACATGGATGAATCAAAAAAATTATGCTGAGTGAATGAAGTGAGACCAAAAAATAGTTCCTACTACAGGATTTCATTTATATAAAATTCTAGAAAATATGAACAAATCTATAGTAAGAAAATAACTTGATGTTTACATGGGGGATGGAAGGTGGGAGAGGCAAGAAGAGAGGGATTTCAAAGAGGCATGAGGCAATTCTGGAAGTGATGGATGTGTTCATTCTCTTTACAGTGCAATGGTTCCACAAATGTATTTGTGGGTCAAAAATTAACAAATGGTACACTTTAAATAGATGTTATTTATTTTTTGTCAATTATTTCTCAGTAAAGCTGCTTATATATCACAAAAAGTAGACATAAATATATAAAATCATTCTTCCTTATTAGAGAGGATTTCTACTATATGGGATTTCTTAACATATGATATAGAAAATATGAATAGGATATAAACATCAAGTAATGATTTAAAGTGAATAAGATAAATGTGAAATTGCAGGTGAACTATTTGCTTGTTTTTATTGTTAGAGTATACAGATTGCCTACAATGAAAATCATTTACTTTCCTAATATAAGGTCCCCTGACCTTAGACAATAAACTCACGGGAATTTTGCTTTCAATCATGGAAGCTTTTCACTACTAAAAGGCCATGGATGGTGAAGATACAGTTTTAGGAAGATGAGTGATGGGTTCAGCCCAAAACTGAGAGACATTTTGCTACCTTATTCCTGATTCTCTGAACTTGAAGCCTTGTCTTGTCTATGGCGTACTTAAATATGGTAGAGAGGCAGCATAACTTGACTCAGCCAGTGGGCAGCAGGGGCTATATTATAAATCCTAATTTCCCCAAATTGGATATGATAAAAGATTCAAGAATAGCCAGATGGTGACAAAGTGGTGCAGCTGGTGGGGGGTGAGGGGAGACATTCTCTTTCCACTTTCCTCTGTATCTTAGAAAGAACTTGGATTGGAGATAAAGATCTGGCTTCCGTGGGAATGGCTACAGTCCAGGTGCATGACTATAGGCACTTCACTTCACCTGTCAGAGCTCTAATTCTCTTGTAAGATGCAGACACCAACTGTCTATTGTAAAGAGTAGATGTGGTTGCATCCAGGAGAGCACGGTGCATCCTGTAAGAGAAAGTATAAGTTAGTTTACCAAGTCCCTGCTGTTCGCTAGCAAGCTAGATCTGAGCCTTTCACCATGATGGGGGCAATAGATTGTAAGAGCAGAGAAAGCAAGCTCCTACTAGGAACCCATAGGTCTGAATTCCTGGCATACTTTACTCCCCGTATCACCATCCACACCTGTATCCCTCTTGCCTCTTGACCACAAGTTTGGTTTGCTCTCCTTATGTGTTCCAATGATCCCAGCTATTCTAAAAAGACACTTCAGCATTGCAGTTTTCATTGCCAACAGAAGCACTGATTTTTGACCATGAAGCAGAGCTTGATAGGGAAATATTATATAAAGAGAGAATGGTGTGATGAGATCTTCTTCCAATGTTTATTAATCCTATTTCTCTCCACTTTGATTTCAAGGTGATATGGAAGAGAGATGGGAGTTAATGAATGACCCAAGTGCTTTTAATCCTTCTACTGCTGATAAAAAGGGAACTGTGATCTTATGGAACCATCACATGTTGTCTGCGGGGCTTAACCCACCAGTGACAGAGAAAGCTCCATTAATTAGTATATCCTTTTTGTTAGAGACGAAATCCTTAAAACTGAAAATAAAATCAATTGCTCATAGTTAAAGAATACTCTCCCTGATCTTCCAGAGTGTGGGTCATTCTGTTTCTCTATTACCAAAGCCCCCACCTCTCTTTCTCCAAGTCTGTAACTTGCTCATAAAAATTAATAAGTGGCTGAAGGCTGACCTGCATGTGGGATGGAGGCTGAGAGAAAATGGGCTTGTTTCTGCAACACCTGAAATATGTTCTTTAGGCAAATCCCCCATTGTAAAAGAAGCAAACTGCCTCTACTGTGAATATTTCCTTTTGCTTTTTCTCAAACAATTGCTTTTCAAAAAAAATTCATATCGAGTTATTTTGGGGGGTATGCATAAACATCACAACAGTTTCTAAACAGGAAAAACAACAAAACAATCAGAGTTGGGAAATGTGCTGGTTTTCTCTGTGAGTATAAAAATACTGCCACACTCTAAAGAGTGAACATGTATTTTGTGCATATACTATACATAGAGAAAGAAGTTCTAAATTTCTTATTTTTCCTCCCAATCTTCAGGCAATGTTTCCAAGTGTAGTCAGCATTATGGATCTATGAGAGGAAATAACTGCATCGCACATGTGCATCCTGATTCCTCACAAGAGGCAAAGGGGCTATTTGTTTCAGATCTATCCTAAAACCATCCTCAGAAGAAAGGCAATCCACCTTAGCCCACAATTAACAAAGTCCTCTCTCATTGTCTGTCTCATTGGCTCAGGTGTGACAACTGCACATCAAGGCTACATCCAACACTCAGTTCATCATTCCTTATTGTTCTTCTCTATGGATGAAACTTTATGTTTTATGTGGCAAAAGAAAGGCTGGAAATTTGTTTTTAACAGAAACATAAACAAATCAATGCAGTCTTTAATTGACCTCCTTTAAGGAGACTTAGATAAGAAGGAGTATCTGGCATGCTGGGAGGTTGCTATATTTGCAGACTATTTTCTTATTTGGTAAACTGACACTTAAGAAGAGTTCAAAAAGGCTCAAGTCCCCTTGTGTAAGCTGAGTGGTCCCTAATCCAGAGACCCATGATGGAAGGTGTAATCTACAGCTCAGTTTTTTGTTTTTTTTGTTCTTTTTGTTTTTGTGGTATGCGGGCCTCTCACTGCTGTGGCCTCTCCCATCACGGAGCAGAGGATCCGGACGCACAGGTCCAGCGGCCATGGCTCATGGGCCCAGCCGCTCCGCAGCATGTGGAATCCTCCCAGACCAGGGCACAAACCCGTGTCCCCTGCATCGGCAGGCAGACTCCCAACCACTGCACCACCAGGGAAGCCCTACAGCTCAGTTTTAAAACTCCAGTATAAAAGTGATTTCATTTCTAATTTACTGTTTATAGACCAAGATAACTAAAAACTAAACCAAATACAACCAACTCTAGAGTATATCTCTATTAGTGGCTGTTATGCTGGGTAAGGTCCCAGAAAGTCCCCCAAAGCAAAGACCAGGTTCAAATTAACATTCCAAGAGCTTTCTAAATGGTTTTATCACTGATTGGTTTGTTCTGAAACAAATAGACCCTCCTATATTCTACTTTCAAATACCAGAGAGAACACAAGACTGAGGATTCATTGTTGGAAAACCCCAGAAAGTATAGGAGAGTCCTTTTCAACTCAGCTTCCTGTGGCCTTGTCACAATTTTGGTCCTCAACCTGTGAGTCGGGATCCCAACACACTATGCAATGGGACAGGAAAGTCATCTCTACAAACTCTTTCTTTCTCTCTGATCAGCCAGTTGACTACATTCAGCCTATGTTGATTGAGCATCGCTGGGTTCAATGTCCATGCTAGGTGCTGGCAAGATGTAATGACAAAAATGTCTTGATTCCTGCCAGTACTTAAGCTAAATAAGAAGGGAAATCAATTGTTCATTCTATGGTAACCTTTAAAGAAAGGGATGTACATTATTATGGATGATGTACAATCCTCATGATCTTGTGAGATGCTTGTCATAAGACAAAAGAAAGGGAAAAAAAATAACTAGTCTTATGGAACAAAAAGATTTGGAGGAAATTCATGGTTTAGTGTCTGAGGGTTACTGCAGTAGGCAATACTTTATAACCACTGATCGTATTGGTGATTTTCTGAACTCATATAATGAATGAAGACATGGTCTTCCCACCTTAAAGAGAATTAACTTTTACCTAAGAAGAACAAAAATTCTCTAGAGCACTAACATGGAAAAAAAGTTAAAAGCTTGAAGTTTCTATTCAAGGCAGAAAGCATACACCCATTTAACTTTTTCAGTGTTTTTTGTTTTGAGTTGATTCTTTTCATTTGTTACATATATCAACAACACCATAAGCAATTTGTAAATCACATTTAAAAATACACCGCTACTTTTCTTCATTTAATATGCAAAATGGTACCAGTTGTGAATTGATGATAAACTGCTAAGATTCACAATTTAAAATGAAATTTATGTTAGGGTAATGTTAGTGTGATGGTCACTACAGAGTCATTTGGAAAGGGGATTCCACAAACAAAATTCTCAGAGGAATAATCTGAAGTAGAAACTCTATTACAAATGCCACTGTTTTTTTGAAGTTCTCAATGAAATGGCCTTTTCCTTAAGATTAGTCAGATGCTCATGATGGAAAGGGAAAGCTAGTAAATATTTAAGTTTAGAAAAATAGAAATATGTTTCTAAAATATATAAAGATGGTATTGTAAGGTAAAGAATTTGATTCCAGGTAACACAGCTGTAAAGAATTTTATTGGAATTTTCCAAGTTCCTAGAATTAAAGGAAGTTTTCTTCTTATTTTCTCTCTGGAAACGTTGTAAAACAGAGTTCTGGGGGAAATTTTTCATTGCTTTGAATCAACTGAAAATAGGTTAAATGAATGATTTCTTCTTTAGAAGTGGGGCAAAATGTCATAGCTTTGCAGATATTAACATAGATGCGAGTTCTCAGGACCCTTAGTATCTGTTAGAATGCCTTCAAAGAAGGGAAAATCATGATAGGTTATGGCTCTCATGTTGTCACTTATAACTGAATAAAGTTAGGAAAAGTGGGAAGTATCTCTGTACTCTATTTTCTCTACCCACTAAGAACATGTTGTATCCACCCCTAAGAATGGAGATGTGGAGTATAATTCATCAGCAGCATGATTATATCATAGGTTTGTCTGAATTCAGCAAATTCCAAACATAAAGTCTTCTCAGTGAACATGCCTGTGCACAAAGTGAGAAAAGTCATTTTTGAGTGTGTTTCTTACCTGTTGATAAACGTCTTCTCTAACAGTCAGCCAATTCCATTCATTCAGGGTATAGGTAGAACCTCTAAGCCAAGGAGTTCTTCATCAAAACTTAAAAGACTTTACCATAGTCAAACCTCTTAGAATGAGACCTATTATTTGTGGAGAACACATGCCCTTAATCACTCTAGTAACTAGGTTAACATCATGAGCTGCAATGGTAATCTATCATCAAGCTTGGGGGACCAGAAAAGAAACCAGCAAATAAACAGTTTTCCAGGATGACTTAAAGCCTGACACTTAGAAGTTCCTTTTTCCATTGCTCTTTTGATGTGGTTCTTGGCTCTTCCACTTCTAGAAGAAAGCTCTCATGTATTCCGTCTCAAACTGCCTGCATGTGGGATTGTACAAAGTCAAAGCTAAAAGATGTCCTATTCAAGATGGCGATTACTTACAGGTGATGGGCCATCTCTTAAGAACCATCCAGCATGATCCTTAAAAAGATTATACTGTAAGTTGGCACGCAAAGGATCACAGTTCACTCAGATGGTGAGTGACAGCTTTGTCTTCATTATGGGAAATATGTGAACAAAATCAGTTAAATATCTAGATATTTGGAATTCACTAATGACAAATGGTTTAGAAAATTAATCCTTTTTTTACATGTTGTATCTTATGATATATAGACCCAAATTGAATCTAAATTTAATCTACAGAAGCTGATGAACTGAAAAATAATTTTGTAGCAGATATTTTGGGACAGACAAGTCCATTGTCATAGATGTCTTCATGCTTTACCTCAGAGAACACCCAGAGTAAGGAAGCCTTAGAGAATAAATATATATATATATATATATATATATATATATATATATATATATAAGCCCTTCCATCACAGAGGAAAGGACTAAAGCCAGAGATTTCCTTCTCCCTGTGACAGAGCTGGTCAGCAACTGGTCTGGGACTAGAACCTAGACCTTCTGAGAGGCCCAGAGCATCCCTTAGTCCACCTTGCTACCTCCAAAGAGAGTGTGGCACTTACCAACTGTCCAAGCAACTATGCTCCAGTGTTATTCTGATAACCCTCAGACAACATGCATTTAGAGGTCATGTCTGCGTTATCTAACACTGCATCCCCAGCACTTAGCATAGTACAGTGTAGCCAGTCAATAAGGTTTTAATCAAATGGAAATGAATTAAACTGGAGAACAGGTTCAACAACCAATAATAATAACAAAACACCAGTGATACCATCACACGCTTATAAAATGCCTACTGTGGACAAGGCACTGTTTATGTACATGAACTCATATGATATTCATGAAATCATGTTAACAGTAACTCCTGATGCAAGTGCTAGGAGGAGTCCCAAACATAGTGACATGGGAAGAGTGTCTATTTTTGCTAAGATTATGGCAAATGCATTGCACAATCACAAGCCTAAACTGTGAAAAGAACACTCTTGACCTTGAACATGACCGTTGCTTCCAGGCAGCCAGGCTGGGCACCCTGGGCAGATTTAGCTTGACCCAGAGTAGAAGACTAACTGTGCCACGTTTGGAAAGTTAATTTGAAAGAAATAAGAATTTTAATAATATGTTTTTAAAAATTATTCAGACAAAGCTGGAAGCCCCCTAAGCTTTGAAAGCCCAACAGCAGTAGGAGGACCCATGGGACATTGCTGGGCTTGTTTGTTGGCATTTGCAGGTTGACAGTTGTTATGGACAGAAGGTTTGTGCCCCTTCCAAAATCTGTATGTTGAAGCCCTAATACCCAATGTGTCTGTATTTGGCTAGGAAGCCTCTAAGGAAGCAATTAAGGTAAAATGAGGTCATAAAGGGTGGGTGCCTTATCTGGTCAGATTAGTGCCCTTATAAGAAGAGACAGCAGAGTGCTCTCTGTCTCTCTCTGTTTTTGAATGCACACACAGGAAAGGCCATATGATGACACAGTGAGTAGGCAGCTGTCTACAAGCCAGGAAGAGACTCTCACCAGAGCAGAATTTGCCAGCACCTTGACCTTGGACTTCTCAACCACCAGCACTGTGAGAAAATAAATGTCTGCTGTTTAAGTCACCCAGTCTGTGGTATTTTGCTAAGGTATCCTGAGCTATTAACAAGAGTTTTGTTTGTTTGTCATTCTAAGAAGGGAGGGAAGAGAAAGGAAGTCTCTTTCTCTGGCATGCTGCCAAAGCCCGCATCATCATCCTCACATTGTGTCCAGAGGCACACAGAGGCTGGTGTCTGCATCAAGATTAAGGCATCCAGACTTCAGCGTGGTCCCCAGCCAGAAAAGGCTAGATCAGGCTTGCATCTCTCTCTTGCCCCCTCTGCCCTCTGCCCCTGCTTCAATCCTTACTTCATAGTGTGGCTGTGAGGATTATATTAAGTATCACCAACTTGTAGAGCTCTTAGCACAAATCCTGGCATATAACTGTAAATGACAGTAGCCGTTATCATTTGTGGAGACTGTAGAACATTCGGGTAAAGAAACAAAGAGCTTTGACACAAGCTTGGGATGGAACACAGGCCCTGTATCCCCACCACCCTCTCCTTAAGCAAGTAATCTCATCCCCCTGAGCCTCAGTTTCTTCATCTGTAAAATGACCACATTATCTATCTCATGGGGCTCTTGGCACATTGCAACACTCCCTGGCTTCTTAAGATGGATGTGGTTGCCTAGGCAAAGAGGAGTCTTACACTGTGGATGAGATGCCCAGTCTGAGGCTGATGGCCTATGTTTGAGGCCTTGGGGGAGTTGTGAGGGAGGGTGCCAGACCTTCTGGGCCCTGGGAAAGGCTTGACTCCAAAGCCTGTGCTGGGCAAAGGAGGGGGTAGATCTGAAGCTCAGCAGACTTCCTGGGCTTGAGAAACAGAGCATGGGCTGGGACTCTGGGATCCTCAGGCAAGTCACTAGGCCCTCTGGGCCTCAGCTCCTTCCCCTTTAAAGAAGGTTGAAAACATTTCCCAGGGCTCCAGTATCTTGTGATTTTATAAATAGTTCCTTGTCTTTTACTGGAGTTTACATTAGTAAAATGTGAACACAGGGCAAATTTATTCCATGCACTTGGTCAGAATGATTTTCATTCCACAACCTCAGTCTCTCACTGCAAGGTTGATGTGTGTTTGGACTGCAATAACCAAGTGTTTTATATTTTATAAAAGCCAAATTAATGATGAAAACTCACTAACAGTACTTTTCCTTTTTTCAGTTCAAAGAAAATTGGATTC
The DNA here is from genome assembly GCF_937001465.1 of Orcinus orca. Classification (NCBI taxonomy): domain Eukaryota; kingdom Metazoa; phylum Chordata; class Mammalia; order Artiodactyla; family Delphinidae; genus Orcinus; species Orcinus orca. The sequence goes on from NC_064560.1 coordinate 73,211,068, forward strand.
TTCATTTGTGTCAGAGTTCACAGCTCACCACTGTTACATAGGAGGGGGTTATTTGAAATCAAAAGAAAGTGTTCTAATCTGGGGAAATTTCTAATACAACAGGCCAGAAGACTGCATTTTCAAAGTTTGCATATAATGCATATAGGCCAGCTTCCTCAGGCTGTAGTCTTCCTCCAAAGGGGCTGCTAAATTCAGAAAAGGCCCCCTGAAGTCCCAGTATGAGGAGACAGGCCAGGGGAGAAAACAGGCCCTGACGGGGTGTGCTCTGCTATCCATGCAGACATCCCACACTCAGGGCAACAGCCCTTCCTGCAAAGTTGCTTTTATCCTGGCATGAGGGCCACTCTCCTCAGCAAAATGGACCCAAGACCTCCATCACAGTAGGAATAAACTCTCTGAGCTTTGACTGGAGCTCCCCAAGCTGAGAAGTGAAGAGGGAGGTGTAAGAGGGGAAGGTATAAAGTGGGCCCCCAAATCCAAGCCCAACCAAATCCACAGGGAAATAATCCTTTACTGGAGTGAGTGAAATCAAATCCTCCCCAAAAGGAAAAGCAGTCTACTAGGAAAGGAAAATTAAATAGTAGGTTATGAAATAAACTCAATCACTGAATCCTATATTGTGTGTTTTCCCTCTTTCTCAGAGATAGATGGATAAATAGATAGATAGATAGATAATAGATAGATGATAGATTGAGTGATCTAATTCTTGAAGAATAGTCACAAAAATATAAATAGTTCCTATCTTTAGGTAGTGGAATTTCAGGTCATTTTCCATTCATTCAATGTGCCAATGATTCAGTCTTCTAGTTGCTCAGACTCAGCAGTAAACAAAAGAGAAAATATCCTGACCTCCAGACAGCTTACAGACTGGTGAGCAATTTTCTTGAGTTAATGATTTTACTTGTTTTTTGCATTTAAAAATTTTCTACAGTGTAATGTGTTATTTTATGGTCAGTAAAAATTATTAGTTAAGAAAAATAAGAGTAAAACCTCCCAGCTTGTAATTCTGTTTTTGCTTTCTCTGTGGCCAAGCACTTTCCTTCCTTTCCAGCCTTCATTTACAAAATCATAGCTTTGAGTTAAAAGGATCTAAATTTAAATTCCTGTCCTGCCATTGGGCAGGCTACTTGATCTTTGAAACTTAATGTCCTCATTTCAATGGGGTGTCTGTTGCTCCCCGTAGGACTGTAGCATGGAAGTGATTCCCATAGAAGCCACACAGAGAAGTGAACACAAGGAGGGGGCTCAGAAATTACTAGGGTTATGCCTCCAAAGCCCTGGCTTCGTAGCTGACAGATGTAGCTGTTCTCCAATTACTGGTGAGAGGGCCATGTGTGGGGAAAGATGAGCAACTGAAATGAAGAAGACCTTGGTTTTCATTTCAGCTCTGCCAATTTCAAGCTGCATGGTCCTCAGTTTCCTGACCTCCCTGAGCTGATTTCCTCACCTGTCAAGGAGGAAAAATGAAAATATCTTTCTACACTACTGTTAGGAAGATCAAACCAGATGCTGAAAGTTCTCTGAGAACTGCATTGTCAACTGTGTCAACTGCATGGTCAACAGCTTTGCCAACCTCATTCACTGCCAGATCAGAGCTCCTGCCCTCTTACAAGATTGTGGAAGGAGAACACAGAAAAGGACCTGAGTTGGCCACTCTGTCTCTTTGTCCATATCCTGGGGACTTGTCCATATCCTGTTGAACTTGTCCTGTTGAACTTGTCCTCATGTTTTAGTCTTCTGATGCTATTTGTTCTTCTCCAAGGGATGTGAATGGAATGGTCATAGGAAATTTACACAACAGACCACCAAACACCCTTCTCATGAGAATACATTTCTAGGTCCTGATTTATCGACCAAGCTCATGTCAACCTGTCCAAATCACTCCTTAATATTCATGTGCAAAATAAAACTAATCTTCTCCACTCCACCAGACTTATGCCAGCATATCCCATCTCACCCAACAGCACCGTCCACCATGCAACAATTGCCTTGGACAGAAATAGAATCTCCTTATAACCTATCCTCTCACTCATTCATCAGTCAGTCCCAAGCCCTGTAGTCTGTCTTCTTTTGCACTATAACCCCATCCTGCTCCCTTCTTTGCAGTTCCTCCAATGCTCTCTCATTTCCCTGGGCTTTTGCAGATGTTGTGACTGCTGCCTAATCACACTTTTCCCTTCCTTTTCTGAACTCCTGAGCTCAAATTTTAACTGAGCTCAAGTTTGTAGAGTGCCTCCCCTTCCAGAAAATTGTCACCGATCTGTGCCTCTCATTTTATTTTGAAGCCTGCCTGGCACCTGTGCTCACCACACTCATTTTAGTATCTCCTCCAGGATGGGAGCCACGTCTTACTGTACATTATAGTCCTGGCACCCAGCACCATGTTTGTCGCACTAAGAAGACAGTGCTTCATAAATGTCTGTTGGACAAATGAGTGAGTGGATAGTGGCGAAGGTATGCCATGAGGGCTGGCTTCTCTCTGTTTCTCCTGCAATTTTACAGCTCTGAGAACTTGCCCTTCTCTAGCCAGAATGGAGTCTTCTCTGCTCGCTCCATGCTTCACCGGGCTCTTCTGGGCTGTTCCAGGGATGTCACTGAGCCTCAGATGGAAGAAGTTTTTTAAAAAGGCAGTTTTGAACCTGGAAAACATCAGTGACAAAGTACAGTGAAAGTTTATAACCGTGTTGAGGTGATGTTTGGTTACCAGGACTTGGAAAAGAAATGAGAAACAAAGGCACCAAATGAGGTGTGGTATGAGGAGAGGCATGTCATTCCTGAGAAAGATTGCTGGGGAGGAGAATGCTGAAAGCAGCAGCTCCCAGCAGAGTCCCTTTCTGACCTGGGAGAAGAGGCTTGGTCTTAAATCAAAAAGACATCCTGATGAGATGGGGTAAGTTGAGCAGATGGGGGAGGGTTGATCAGAAAAAAAAGAAATCGATTAATCCAGGACAAGGAAGATGGAGAGGGTCCAGGAGCCAGAAAGCCACAGGACAGGAGCTATGAGGCTGAAAGACCAGCAGGAGGCATTGCCTTCAGGGTAGCCCTGCTAAAGAGATGCAGCACTCTCTCCTATATACAGCAAGCACAGAACTCCTTAATCTGAGTGACGGTCTGATCTACTATATAAAACCAAGAGACATAGCTAGAGAGGTCCATCCCTTCCTCTACAGAGGCAATGTGGAAAAGGGAATGAGTCAGGTTACTCTGTGTTTTCCTTCCTAATATAAATAGAAAGATCAGAGAAGGATTCTGAGGTCAAGGCTAGTTCGAACCCCAGCTCCACCACTTACCAGCTGCCGATCTTGGGCAAGTTGTTTGATCTCTCCGACCTCAGTTTCTTCATCTGTGAAATGACATGACCTGCTCACCTTCCGGATAACATAGATGGTAGGAAAGTGAACTACCAGACTGAACTAAAAGTATGTATAAGAACTGTACAGATGTATTGAAAAGACAAATGCATATTCATGATTTTGACAAAAATCTCTTAAGTATTATAAATGCAGCATTTCGATAAATGCATGATAGAGAAAAAGCAAGAAAAATAGGGTGGGTACAAGGGAATGATGGGCTGCGATGGACGTGGGGAGGGACAATTTAGGTCTGGGATTGGGGGTGGGTGTAGCAGCCCTGCTATTCTAAAGACTTTTGACCCAGGTCCATTAGAGCTGCCTGGCCCTAAGGCACTTAGAAAGCATTCCAGCTGTGGTCAGCAGAACAACCTGCTCCTAACCCACTTGGCATTATTCCACTACACCATTAAACTAGGGCCCCCACCTCAACACCAGTAAATAACTTCGGAAGGGGTGATATATGGAGCAGATCAGAAAGGCCTTCAGGGCAACCCCAGTACTGTTGCTTTGTCCCTCTGAGCCAACGCTGAAGCCATGACTGACGAAGAGGTTGGGGACTCAAAAACTGCTTCTTTCTAATCCAGAACCTCTCTTCTTTCAGTCTCTCCTTTCTTACAAGGCTAGGTCCTAACCTGGAGGGTCATTAACAACCCCTTGGCACTTCTTACATAAGCAGAGACATTAACCCAAAGGTCTTGGCTATACTTCAACCCAGGTAATTGCACTCTGCTTACCAAAGTCATTTCTTGCAAAGACAGTGATTACAGCAACTTGGACACTCCTTCCCACCTCCAAGGAAAAGTAAGTATTGTCCCTGGGGTCCTGGACAGTTGCCAGTTCTGGTTAATTTGATCCCACCCACCAGAATGAGAGCTTTTCCAGGAGACTAAGCAGTGGGGCTGCTTCAGGTTTCATAGGTCACAGGTTCAAATCCTGTTGAGGAGCTGCTTTAAATAAGACTTCTCTTAGGGTGGGAAATGGCCCCGAGAACGCTTTCCTCACTTTCCTTTCTTTGCCTCAATAACTATCCCACTGGGAAAGGTAACAGGAAGGTTATCTTTCATTTCCCTTATTCTAATATGAGGCCAGTATCCAGAGCCAAGTTGGCCCTCTACCGTCCCATAAGGCATCTGGCTTCATTTCTAAGATCTGCAGTGGAATCACTCTCTCAGCTGCCGGGGGGAAAAAAAGGACCTTCATTTCCTATTCAGACTTATGATTTATGCAAAAATATAAATTACTATGATTCAATATAGTGAAGTCATACAACAAGTGCATTAAATTCAGGTGCTCAATATGAAATAATACAAAATGTCTGATCAACACGTTTTTGACATAGCAGCTAATGCTTAAAAACGTTTATTGCATGTGTTCATGTACATGCATGCTTATAGAGGGAGGAAATCCTAGCACAAAAAATCACAGGGTGAGAGCTGCACATATCTGATATTATGTGCCAGGCACAGGTCGGGGTTCCATCTCATTTGTTCCATTTAAAGGTTCAAAGTCATCACTAACATGATCCCCATAATCCAGATGAGCACACTGCCCAAGGTCACACAGCCTGTAAATAGTGGTGCCTAAACTCACACTCCAAGCACCTGGGGTCAGAGTCTGCATTCTTTTTTTTTTTTTTGCAGTACGCGGGCCTCTCACTGTTGTGGCCTCTGGTGTTGTAGAGCACAGGCTCTGGACGCGCAGGCTCAGCAGCCATGGCTCACGGGCCCAGCCACTCCGCGGCATGTGGGATCTTCTCAGACCGGGGCATGAACCCGTGTCCCCTGCATCGGCAGGCGGACTCTCACCACTGCCCCACCAGGGAAGCCCCTGCATTCTTGAACGCTATACAGAGGCTAACAATACAGCAACCTCTGAGAGGTGAGGCTGTGGATCTGTTGTATTTGCCTATTTATGCTTTCCTAAGTGGTCCACATTCTCTATAATGAATGGATATTATATTTCTAATGAGGAAAAAATGATAATTTTAAGTCTTCCCTTTGTCACATTGTCTGCATTTCAGACAAGGTAAAAAAATATCTCTCTACCAGGGAGCCTTTTTCATAAAGTTCTCTTTCGAGTTTCCAGAACTAGAGAAAAATGTAAGAATAAGGCAACTTGGCAAGCTTCTCCATAGAGATGGCATCTTTTTATAAACCTACTTTCACTCCTTCTCAAGCACCATGTCTCCTTTCCCTCCCCCCAAATAACAGGGCCTCTTGACCCACAGACCAAAGAAGGCACAAGAAATTAAGGAGCAAAGAGTTATGCCTAAGTGCCCAATCCTTCCAAGCTTCACCAGGATGAACTTGGCCTCTGGGTACTGCCATTGTAAGGACCTCTGAAACTTGGCAGCATTTTAAAAGCATGAGATAATTCCCCATCTAAACAGTAAGAAATATGGACTTGAGATCAATACAGGGTGAATTAGTAGTCAACAGCAATCAAGTACGACAGAGAAAATATGATTCATTTCTTAGAAGGGCTAAGATCTCAAACAGTTTATTGAGAAGCATTTGAAGATTGGGGAACTGAGCTGGGAGGAATGTCTTAATTCAATCTACAAGTGGGTTTGTGGAGGAAGCGCAGACACTTGAAAGGCTTTTGAGATTTTATTTTTTATTTATTTATTTTTCTGCCACTGCAGTAATCTTATGGCTATACATCTTCCTGCAGCTCCTTAAACCCCAAGATCAGTCCCTGGCAAGAGAAGCAACCAACCTCACACCTTACTGCATGAAAATGAAGTTTCCAGCTCAGTGTACCAAACGACAATTAATCTAATTAAAAACTACTTGGTAACGATGAAGTTAAGAATGTCACATTTTGTGGCATATTTTTCATTTCAGATGGGCTTTTGAATGTGATTGTTCCTGACATTTAACTGTCTTTCTCTGTGCCTTTCCTCTGGCAGAGAAATACAATTTCTTCATCAAGGATGCAGTTTCGTGTTCCTTGGGTGCTGGAGATATGAACAAATGTGGATTACCTTAATATGAAAAATGATGGCCCTTGGCATCTGCCTGAAGATGAATGTTGAACGGAATGGAGAAGTCATTTTCTTTGGTGTATTTTGCTATTATGTTTGAACGACTAAAGGGTTGGTTCTCAGCCTCAGTGACACTAGACAGCATTTTTGTAAATAAAAATTGATTTTTAAATAGTTTTAAACAGTGTTTAGCAAATACATTTCCCACTAAATATGTGTTCCTGTGCCTACATAGGAGAGGGTGGAGAGTTTATATCAGAAGCATTTATAAATCCCCAGCCCACCCTTCCCTGCCATTGTGGGCATCCAGGGATGGAAGAAGGCGTGCAGCGGCTGCAAAAGTTCTCCAGCAAGACTTTTTAGATGATAGATTCAGAAGAGAAATGGGAAAGTCCCATGTGCCTCTCCCCAGTGAATATTTTGAGTCTGGTGCCTTTCAAATCAACACCTAGGGGAGCCACTGAGCACAAAACTAAACTCTAATTCATTTTGAAACGTCATCCTCCAAACGCTACCAAGTCATAAAATGTTTCCTCAGGGCAGAGTGTTATTTTCTAAAGAGAGAAGCAGGATTTGGAGGTTACAGATGGAATTCGGGACTCACTTTGAGCATACAAAGGGAAGGACAGACTGATCCCAAACTAGCCAAGGAAGTGGCCCCAAACTCTACAGCCCTCAGAGGGTTCAGAGCCGACCCACAAGTTGACTTACGGGAGGTTATACCGATGAACTCCCAGTAATGAATCGCAAATTCTAAAATCCCTGAGTGTTTTCCTATCCCACCCAAAGCTTAGACTTTTCATCAAGAAACTATGCAAAGAACGGACAGTCACCAAGCCGTTCGTGCTATGGCAAGTTACTCAGCATTAAAGTATCCAGGGACCAGGATCCTGACCCCTGACCTATTCAGTGCCTGGACAGTTTTCACCTGCACATGTGTCAGGGACAAGGACACTCTACCTCAGGGACGAAGCTAGGGGCAGGGAGCACTGAAACACACACATTCTATGAAGGAAACATTGTTTCCCTTTTAAAGAGATAAGAACTGCGTTTTAGACAAGTTAAATGTCATAGTAAAATCACTCAACCGATAAGCGGTAGAGACAGGATCCTAACCCAAGTGTGGCTGACTGGAGCACATCTTCGTCCTACTTTACCAAGCGGCATGCAGTCAACATAAACTTTGCTTTGAGCATCATCTTGACCATTTTTGATCTTTGTGATTGTTTCAGTGATAGCTCAATTATCCAAAATATTTAGGAAATGGGTTATTCTAGTAAACTGAAATTCTACCTTAGTCTAATGAAAATAGAGCCAGATTGTCATTCATCGCACAGCAAGTAGCTGCTCCTACTCCATCATCATTATGTGCCTTATTTGCAACCTTCATTTCCCTCGATCATAACAGCTAACACGCTTTCTTGTAATTGTGGGTGCATCTTGTCTTCCCTGTTCAATTGAAACCCAGTCCCCTAGGACAGGGTCTTTCTTGCCACATTTATCCCCAGTGCGTGGCATAGGGTAAGTCCTCAGTGCGTATATGTATAGGTATCTGTGTATGTGTGTGTATTTGTACACGCATACATGTATGTGCATGTATACGTATGCATGCATGGATATTATATTATATATAGTGTATATACTACATTTTATAATATAGTACATGATAAAATTATATAGTAAATATATAATATGTATTATATGTAATGTAATACATGATACATAATATAAAATATATTTTACCTTGTAATATATTATATAGTAATATACAATATTACTATATAATACAGTAGTGTATTATAAGATAAAATATATTTTATATTATGCATCATATTATATATGGAACATATTACATATTACCATATAATTTATTATATAATATACTGTATTATAATATACCATAATTTATGTATATACTATATTATATATTAAATACTATAGATATATAACATACATACATATATATAAAATATAATGCAATGAATGAACGAAAGCACAACGGAGTCTGAAATGAAGGTGGTGAAGAGCTTATTCTGAATGTGCACAGCTCTGAGGATGTCCCCAGATACAATTGGCACCCAGGGTTTGAGTCCAGGCTCTGTCCCTAACCAGATATGTACTTAAGGGAAAGTCTCTTCGTCATCTAAGCCAAGGAAAAATGAGGACAACTACACTAGAAGTTAGCATTTATTGACACTCTCTATGTACCAGGCACAGGGCTAAGCACTTTGCAAGTCCAAACTCAATTAACCTCCCAATAACCCTATTAGTCGGGTACTATTACTGGCTCCATCGATGGGTGAGACAATTAAGACACAGTGAGGATAAGTAATTTGCTCAAGGTCACACAGCATTCTGGATCCAGGGCCTGTTTGCTTAACTTCTTCATGAGAGATTAAATGACACAGTGTACATAAACCATTTCACACAGCACCCAGCTCTAAGCGCTCAGTAAATGCCAGCTAGCCTTCACTTCTCCCTTTTAATGAAGACAATCTCTGGCTAGCCACATGTGCTGTTAAAATTTGACAATATATTTATTTGCCTTATAAAGAATGGAAGGAGAAATCAGCTTGCATAGATTTTATTTTCAAACTATCTATAAATAATAAGTTAAGGAAAAGTTGCCTTTCTTATTTAAAGGTCTAATTTAAATTCTTTATCAAAGTGATTTAAAGTAACTTTCACTTTGAACCATAATTCAAAGACTTTATTTATTAGACTTCTTGAAACTGTGTTTTTAATGCACATTCTGACTTTTTGCCAAAACTCTTCTCTGAAACAGTAAAATTAGAGCATCCCCCTCTTTAAAGAGTTATATTTATTCGATTTTTACATATTGATACAGTACAATTTATCAAAATAAACCTGAGAATTGGCACATCAATCTTCTACTCTTCCAACATTCTTCATATCCAGAGTCTCTACCATAATTTCTTCTGGTAAACATTTGGAGAAGTCTCATGGCGAGGAACTTCTTTTCAAAAGAGTTAGAGCTGTGTCTTCAAGTGTAGCTTTTCTGTGGCCAGCTTCACTCTCCTCTTCACTGTGTTTCCACGTGGGCCAGAGAAGCTGTGTGTATTTTATCTGACACTGATAATTAAATGCAATTACCTTTTAAACCTAAACAGCTGTGAACTCTGCAAAATGTGCAGGACCCATAAGCCAAGCCCTAAAACAATGTTTAAACCTCTTGGGAAAATGCAGGAAGAAAAGTCACCATTTTTCATTTTTTTCGTGCTTAAAAACCCATTCTTTTTTTATTTCAATTAAAGACAATGACTTCAAAAGAAGATGCTTACTTCTAAAAATGCGGTGATCAGATTCTGAGTGATTTCAAGTAGCACGTGTGTTGCATAAATCACTAGAGTATTTTGAACATGAGTCTTTCTTTTCTAGAATTCTCAGGTCTCTATAGTGATATATAGTAGACACCAATATGGATACTGAGGAATGCTGACAGGTATAATATTTGATAGATGGGTTACCTGTTTAATGGTATAGCAGTAAGAAATTGTAGTGAAAAATAAGAACCCAAGACTCCTTTTCCAGGATAAAAACATTTTAATCTTCAAAATATTGAGGGTTATAAATGCAGACATTATATCTTGTCTTTTCCCAAACCCACTAAATAGTCTGTGTTACATGGGGCTCCAACTGCACTTAACAAATGATAACAAATTTAAAAATTGACAACTTTTGTAGTCTAATTTGACCCTCTGTATTGAGGGGGAAAACATGAAGAGTCTGAGTCTTTTTTTGTACCACCATTGTAATGGACCAAATATCTGTGTTCGCCTAACATTTCTATCTTGAAGCCTTAACCCATGATGTGATGGTGTTTGGAGCTGGGGCCGTTGAGAAGCTGTTAGGTTTAGATGAGGTCATGAGGGATTCCTCATAATGGTATTAGTGCCCTTATAAGAAGAGGAAGAGAGAGATCTCTCTCTCCACATGCATGCACCCAAGAAAGGCCGTGTGAGGATACAGGGATAAGAGGCTATCTGTAAATCACTAAGAGAGGTGTTACCAGAGCCCAACCATGCTCATACCCTGACCTTGGACTTCTCAGCCTCTAGGACTATGAGAAATAAATGTTCACTATTTAAGCCACCCAGCCTATGCCATTTTGTTACAGCAGCCCAAGATAGATAACCATCAAATGTAGTGTTTTTTGAAAAATGAAAATATAGATGCACCAGCATCCATGCCTTGATGAATACCCATAGTCTCTCTTTCTTCTAGTCCAGTGTCCTCTCCCATTATCCCACCTCTGCCATCTCCAACAACTGAGCTCTACTGACTGCTGTGTGATAGAGTCCAAACTTCCTAAAGCAGAACCCCAAACCCTTTCTAACTGGGCCCTACTGATTTCTCCAGCTGCTTCTAGAGGGGATCACACCTGTAACTGACATGCCTCCCTAGGCCAGCTCACCATCCATTTCTCTTTTCTAGCTAAAAATCACCCTGGTTTACACTGTTTCCAGCCCCACCTGTGCACCCTGATTTTGACCGTCCTCTCAATCCATATGTTTGGTTGATGCAGACTCTTCTGCCAGTCCAGGGTGAAGTATGACCCTAAGTCTGGGTACATATAATCTGATATAATCAACTGGGTAGGTACCTTTGAGAGGAAGGAAGGCAGGCAGGAGGGACAGGGGAGAGAAGGAAGGAAAAATAGGGGAAGGTGGGTTTACAGGGCTGGCTCTTGTGCCTCATGTACATTTATTCTGCTGCCTTCACTCACATGCCCCTTGGGACTTAGAGGGACTATCTGAACAAGAAACATCACCAGGGCCATCAAGAGCCTGAGCATAGCTGAGGGATTCTTGCCGTAAAAGGAAGGAGGGAAACTAAAATTTCTTATGAACCTACTATATACCAGACACCATGCTAAGTACTTCAACATATTCATTTTCCATTGCAACCCTGAAAGGCAGATTTAAAAAATAAAATCCTGTATAAGTGAGAAAAAGGAGGCCCAGAAGTATTAAACCTCTTGGTCACAGAGGAATTCAAACCAGGATTTGAATGTAGACCTTCTTTCATTCAATCAACTCTTTTTTTGTTGTTTGTTTTTAATTTGAATAGTCACTGTGCAAACTACTCAACCAGGCACTGAGGTACCAGGAATGATGTGACACAGGAAGTGGCTTTCAGTGGCTTCCAGTCAGAGAAAAAGCAGCACTCCTACAAGCACAATAAAGTCATAAAGGGTAAACCATATGCAATGACGGGCACATGGAAAGATGCTCAACATCACTAATTATCAGGGAAACAGAAATTAAAATCACAATGAGATATCACATCACACTCCTTAGAATGGCCATCATCAAAAAGAACACAAATAGCAAGTGTTGGCGAGGGTGTGGAGAAAAGTTAACCCTCGTACACTGTTGGTAGGAATGAAAATTGGTGCAGCCACTGTGGAAAACAGTATGGAAGTTTCTCAAAAAAATAAAAATAGAACCACTTACCACATGACCCAGCAATTCAACTCCTGGGTATATATCCTATAAATAACGAAAACACTACTTTGAAAAGATATATGCACCCCAATGTTCAGAACAGCATTATTTACAATTACCACTTAGGTATGGAAACAACCTAAGTGTCCATCAATAGATGAATGGGTAAAGAAGAGGTGGTATCTCTGAGAAAACCATAATTCAAAAAGAGTCATGTAGGGCTTCCCTGGTGGCGCAGTGGTTGAAAGTCCGCCTGCCGATGCAGGGGACACGGGTTCGTGCCCCGGTCCGGGAAGATCCCACATGCCGCAGAGCGGCTGGGCCTGTGAGCCATGGCCATTGAGCCTGCACATCCAGAGCCTGTGCTCTGCAACGGGAGAGGCCACAACAGTGAGAGACCCGCATACCAAAAAAAAAAAAAAGAGTCATGTACCACAATGTTCATTGCAGCTTTATTTACAATAGCCAGGACATGGAAGTAACCTAAGTGTCCATCCACAGATGACTGGATAAAGAAGATGTGGCATATATATACAATGGAATATTACTCAGCCATAAAAAGAAATGAAACTGAGTTGTTTGTAGTGAGGCGGATGGACATAGAGTGTGTCATACAGAGTGAAGTAAGTCAGAAAGAGAAAAACAAATACCATACCATATATGTATGCTAACATATATGGAATCTAAAAAAAAAAGAAAACGGTCTGAAAAACCTAGGGGCAGGACAGGAGTAAAGATGCAGACGTAGAGAATGGACTTGAGGACACAGGGAGGGGGAAAGGTAAGGTGGGACGAAGTGAGAGAGTGGCATGGACATATATACACTACCAAATGTTAAATAGATAGCTAGTGGGAAGCAGCCACATAGCACAGGGAGATCAGCTGGGTGCCTTGTGACCACCTAGAGGGGTGGGATATGGAGGGTTGGGAGGGAGATGCAAGAGGGAAGAGATATGGGACCATATGTATATGTATAACTGATTCACTTTGTTATAAAGCAGAAACTAACACACCATTGTAAAGCAATTTTACCCCAATAAAGATGTTAAAAAAAAAAAGAAGAGGTGGCATATATATATACACACGTACATACAGAGGAATATTACTCAGCTATAAAAAATAATGAAACTTTGCCATTTGCAGCAACATGGATGAACTTGGAGGTCATTATGCTAAGTGATATAAGTCAGACAGAGAAAAACAAATACTGTATGATATCACTTATATGTGGAATCTAAAAAATACAACAAACCAGTGAATATAACAAAAAAGAAGCAGATTCACAGTTATAGAGAACAAACTAGTGGTTTCCAATGTGGATAGGGGAGAGGAGAGGGGGCAATATAGGGATAGGGAAAGTAAGAGATACAAATTATTGGGTGTAAAATAGGCTACAAGGATATTCTGTACAACACTGGGAATACAGCCAATATTTTGTAATAACTGTAAAGGGAGTGTAACCTTTAAAAATTATATTAAAAAACCCCACAAATTTAATTTTAAAAAAGAAGTTGATTTCATTCATTTGCTTACCATGCCTGAGGCACAAGCATTTATTTAGCATCTATTGAATGCCAAGTAGTCTCTAATTACTTTCCTGTGTTTATACTTTTAGACCCTACAGAACCAATACTACCAGTCTTATATGCACTGTATAGAAGGGAGTTTAATTAATATGTCTATGTTTCCTCAGCTGGTACAAAGAGGAAGGTTTAACCCACATTGCAGTAGCTCATTCAAAACCTGGCACAATGTTAGAATGTTTTGTTCACTGATTCAGGGATACATAAATTCATTCAAAAAGCCCTATATAGTCAGGGAGCTGGGACAAAACTTACATCAACAAGACACATCCAGTGTCTCCAAGGAGCTTTATAGTTATGGAGTCCTTGCCCATCAGGAGCAGAAGGACTCAGCAAATCCAGCCTCTTGTGAGCCCCACGTCCCTGGGGCAGCAGCCTGGCTAAATGTCGCCACCTGCTGCCTGAACAATCCTGGTACTTGACAGTTTGTTACCCTGGTCAGTCACACAGTCCAAGAGTTACCATTAGACACGTTTATTGTATCTGTGTAAAATCTCATTTAGCACAGTTCTTTCCTTCTGAAAAAAGAGAAAGAGATCATAGTTTTACAAATCTGTATTTTGAAGTCCTGAGAAGCAGATCTGAAGAACAGGAGAACAAACCGCACTCATGACGCAGGGATTTTGAAATTGGAAGCCCTGTGAGAACACAACAAAATTAGAGGGACAGAACCCAACAGGAAGTGTTCCCTCACTTGGCTAGGCATCGATGGGAGACTTGCAGAGGAAATGTAAATGGTTGGACTCACAGGGAGAAAACTGCTCCTGGCTCGGTACCTGGCTTCATATAGCCTCTCATCTTTTTGCTGTTTCTAAGGGCTGGTAACTGCAGAATCCTAGTATATCAGTCAGGTTCTCTCTCTCTCTCTCTCTCTCTCTCTCTCTCTCTCTGTCTCTCTCATTCTCTAACTGATAGGCACTAGAATGGATTCTGTGCTGAAAAGTTATCATTAGCCTGGTAGCAGAATGTTCCTGATGTGTTACTGTTTTGTTTCAATCTTATTTTTTTCTCTCTGTGTTTGTACTGCAAATCAGAAATCAATCAATACTAGGTTTTCATTTTTAAGTTCTATAGATGTCATTAAAGTGACTATTTCCCTGAGTGGATGATTTTAGTCTGGGCAATCTGTGTCTTCCTTGACTCTTGAGAACAATCCTATCACTGTGGAAAGCATGCCTCGGGCCACATTCCCAAGCCAAAGTGCTGATTCTGGAGTCAACGTGAAGTGACTTAATGCTGGACCTGCCCAGGTTTAAGAAGCTCTGATGTAGAGATTATTCATAAGACCTGGTTTGTTAGGGAGGAATGACTCACATCAGGCTTTGGACAGTGCTCTCCACACATCATCCAGCAGATACTGTGACCTGACAAGGAATCAGGGCTTTGCTTCTTATTTTGATGTTTCCATAAAACACTATACCAAGGATATCTCTTCAGCAAATTCTCTCAATACTAGAGCAAGCCAATCTACAGAAGGAAAAGTTGTCCTCATCCTTAAAATATAGTTTTGAAGCTAAATTGGTACTTGTGGTGGCCTATAGGGTAGCCTCCAGTGGTCCCCCAACTCATATATACACCCTTGTGTAAACCCTTCCTTTGAGTGTGGGCTGGCTCTAGTGAGTCTTTTTTTTTTTTTTTTTTTTGCAGTACGCGGGCCTCTCACTGTTGTGGCCTCTCCCATTGCGGAGCACAGGCTCCGGACGCGCAGGCTCAGCGGCCATGGCTCATGGGCCCAGCCACTCCACGGCATGTGTCATCTTCCCAGACCGGGGCGCGAACCCGTGTCCCCTGCATCGGCAGGCAGACTGTCAACCACTGCGCCACCAGGGAAGCCCCCACTTCTAATGAATAGCATATGGCAAAGGTAGTTTATGTAACTTAGGAGATTATTGGCACTCACATGGCTATTGGCAGACACCATCAATTCCTCTCTGGCAGCTAGAGAGAAGGCAAGGGGCAACACATCCAAGATAGAAGCCACTGTCTTTTTATAACCTAACATTGGAAGTGACATCCATCACTTCTGCCATAGACTATTCATTGGAAGTGAGGCACTCAAGAGGAAGGAAATAAACTGTACTTTTTGAAAGGAGAAATGTTAAAGAATTTGTGGACCTAAAAGTTATCCTCTCCCCCATATAACTGGCTTACAAGGAAATTCTGCCACTATTTGGGCCATGTTCCCTCTCCCAGGTTCACTCCAGAATCCATGGAACTAACTTGGCTCCATGGAAAGAGGAGAAAAGCTTCTAATCTCTAAAACTATACTGAGTACAACTAATATCATCATGGCTGAAGCCTGCAAGGTGCCCCGCGATCCACCTCTGGCTGCTCTCAGGGGCGGACCTCGAGTGGTCACCAGGCAGGCAAGCCCAGAGTCTAGTCAGATGCTACCTTCATCCTTCTCTGAGCTCCGTCTCCTTCCCAGAGGGCTACCACTGAGCAGTTCAAGGGTCTCAGCTGCTTCAACACCAGTTGACCTGAATACCTATACCAGATTGGGAACCATCCTTCCCTCCCTCTCTGGGACACCAAGAACTATAGCTTTGATGAGCTTCTCTCTGCCCTGCCTCACTAGAAATAAGAACATCCATGTTCTGCCTGGAAGAAAGAGAGAGAGACAGAGGAAGGACATGTACCTGTCTCAAGTATTCTGCCATGTTACTGATATTTTTAGGTTACAGTGTAAAAAGTAACATTCGGAAGCACAGAATGGTATGTTGTAAGAGGTGAAAATGTTTAAAAGTGTTTATTATCCTTTAAGGAAGAAGAAGGCATATGGAAAGTTTGAAATATTTTGCTTTGAGAGAGAACTTTTTAGCATTGAAACAGAAAAGGTTATATGGTGGCCTTACCATGCCTCTTCTCAGTAGCTAAGGTTTCCTCTAGCCCACAGTGCTCCACAAACGTTTTATACCCTGCACATGTATTCTAAGTTCACTCTGAGCTCTGGCCTGTTCACAGATGCTGCCACCTCAATACCACTACAAATTTGTCCATAAAGCGACTCGTTGAGCATAGCTCTACTTTGGAGTAGGAAGCCCATAAACCACAGAATCAGTTATACTCTGAATTATTTAGAAATTACTCGTTACCCCCTTTCCTCAGTGAGGTAAGAAATCAATACCTCCTCCATCCTGTTAGATCTTGGAAGCCCCCTCCCAAGGGGGGCTTCCAAGATCCTCATGTTTCTTCAACCAAAGCCCAAACTCAAAAGTTCGTGTTGCATTTCATTCTCCACTTTTTTAAGCCCTCTACAAGAGAAGTCATAGTATCTATTTCAAAGGGTTGAAATGATATTTTAAAGGGCAATTTGGCCAATTATTTTTTAAGTACATTCTTTCTTGGAGAAATATCAGTCTTGAAGAGAATTTCCTCTGAGAAATGCAAGCATGAAGAAAGGCTTTTTCCTCAACCTTGAAAGTTTCAAATCATTTAAAAATAAAGAGCAGACATGTGGTTTGTGAATCAAGAGTTACTAGTCTTGGTTTGCTATGGCTCACATGAATTTGATGAACTTGAACTTTTCTACAGGCAGCCACTTCATTCAGACAGGATTGTGCCTGGCCTCAAAGCTAGACTTCTACAGTTGACTCCTTTTAAACTAGTTTAGGACTCTTATTTGACCAGCTGAGAAAGGTAATTCAGAAATACAATGCTCAGGCTTTGAACGGAGGGAGGGTATTTTTTTAAGTATGGGTCATTGCATTAAAAGATCAGAAATGGACCTGAAAGTTAGCATACATGATGATATGCTAATTTCAGTGATACATAAGTCAAGTCCTGTTTGGTTGCTGTGTCAATATATTCCCTTGGCATCCCCTCTCTTACACAAATGTGCACACTGGCAGAGTACATGCCTTCATCCTTGTTTTATTTTATTTTTTAACGGGCAACTTACTAGTTTTAAACTGGCTAAAAGGAGCCCCCGAATTATACTCTAAACAACTGAGAAAAAGTGTTCAGGCTACTTAAAGCACATGAGAATAATACGTTACTAGATACTTTAAAGAATAACTGAAGCAAATGTACTAGAACTAGGCTCACCACTTTTTCGTAATGGGATAGACTAAATTACCCATTATATAGGAATCACACATAAAAGCCTTTTTCCACATCAAGTGATAGATCAAAGGAAGGGAAGATGAGTGGTCTACAGGCATGAACCACACCTCCCGAATTCTGAGAACAGGAGTGAGCAGTCTGCATTTTAACTACCTCTCCTTGACATGAAACAGGATTCATGTCTCCCACTGAGGAAAGTCAGGTAGGCTCAGCTACAAAGATTTCCTTCTGTTCGGCCCCCTCCTCTTTCCATTCCATCAGAAGGATGACAGTTCCCTGACTGGGCTCAGGTGAATCTAATTTAAAATCTGGACTTGGCAGTCTCTCCCATCTGAACCTTGCAGGGAGGGCATCTGTCAGCATCACAGCGTGGGTCCATGGCATATTTATGGTTTCAGTGATGGCCTGCTCATCCCCACCGCAGCTGCACTTGCTTCCTTGCCCCACCCCCATCTGCATGAAAACTTCCCAACCAGATATTCTGACTTCTAGTAACAGATGAAAGCACTCCGTGTCCTCTTGTCATCTCACTGCCGTCATCCCCCTCTTTCAGAGTATTGAGGGGCAATCTGAGTGTCATTCCAACAATCATCTTGCAGTCGTGTTCCCAGTTTATCAGTATTCTTAAGAAGCCATTCATTCATTCCCTCACTCTTTCAGCAGACATTATCCAGGCTCTTCTATGGGGCAGTCACTCATCCAGTCATTGAAACCTAATCACAAACACACAGCCCGATCCATGACATTATGGAGTTCACTTCTCTCACACTTTCCATATGAGTAGGTTCTTTACCTACAAGCAACCTCTGTGCCTATTAATTTCCTAGAAGTGGGTGGGAAATGACAGCTAAGTCTCTACTGAAGATTTCTTTCTCAGAGATTCCCAAGGGCCAAAAGAAATAGAGGGCAACCCAGAAGGACTTTTCCAGGGTACACATTCCATCCCTGAAATGGGGAGAGGTAGAGGAACCAGCAGAACCTCTAGACTAGGAATCAACAGAGGGATTGGACACATCACACATCACATCATTGGGCACTTCTCCATCAGGCCCAGTTCTGTGCCAGCACTGCTCACAATGCTGGGCACACAGAGATGAACCAGTCAATCAGGTTCTGGCTCCCAGGGGCCTGACAGTCTGGGTAGTACTGGAGTGGGGTGTGAGGGAGGTGAGAGCAGATAAACAATAAACAAACCCATAGATGAAATAGTTGCAGGTGACAATAAATTCAGTTAAAATCATGAAGGTAGGGAAGGAATTCTGGGAGCTAAGCCTAGCCCTTCACCCTTCTGGCCTCAGTGTCCTCATCTATAAAATGGGCATGATTCTGGAAAATCTTTAAGGTCCCCTCCCCTGCACCTAGAACACATAGCTCAGTGCCAACTGCTTAAATCTATCTGTCCACTTCCTTTCTGCACTTTCTTGAAACACTCTGACCAGTCCACATGTCTGACCACTCATGACCCACCAGGAACATACAAACGATTGCTCACATTTGGGAAGCACTCACAAGTTACAAAGAGGTTTCAGAGACACTACCTCATTTAATCACATCGTCTTTACACACACCAGGACCAGGTCAGATGTTGCTCTTTCCCTTTTATGGATAAAAACGTTCTAGGCTTAGGGAAGTGAAATATTTTGACAAAGATCTGAGAAGAAGAAATAGCAATTAAGCTGATTTTAAAACCAGGCTTTCTAACTCTAAATTCCATACCTGTATAGATTACTGATCAGGAAGTGAGTGTGAAAGAAAAGCACTGAGGAGAGAGGAGGAAAGAAGCAAGAGCCCTGATGGTTAAGGAAATGTAGTCCATGGGTGACAGTGAGTGTCATCAACACAGAGCTGAATTCTGACCAATGGCAGAGGCGAGGGACCCCAGAAGCCACCGTCTGTCCCAGCACCCCAGCAAGCAGACCTGGACAAGTCTACTACTACCACGGACATCTGGACCCTTCCTCAGTTCTGTGTCCTGTGGAGTCCTTCTCCATCTCCTGTTTGTGAACCAACAAAGCGCCCCATGTGGTGGTGGGGCTATTTAGAGGGACAAAAGACAGTTTGCCAGCAAGTTTAAGAAACTTCTGAGGAACATCGCACAGACCAGAAGTGAAACCAAATATAAAACTGAACCCTCCTCTCATCAGAGTGTGACTTTCTGCTCTGCTGACCACTTCTGTGCAAGAGACTCGGAGAAACCACATGCACATGTGGAGAGGCAACCAGGTGACCTTCCCAGGCAAGGGAAATCCAAACCAATGTCCTCTGGAAATTATCAAGCCAGTTGTTTTTCTTACCTCTGAACCAAGTTCAGAGATGTGAGATTATCACCAGTTCTTCCATGGTATTCACAAGCCAGCAGATGCTGTGTATGGAACATTTATTAATGAATAAAAGAAAAAGAGAGCATGTGTATAAATGAAAGGAATTAAGCGTTACATCTTAATAATGTAGCTGACTATTAGAGATCCATCAAAAGGCACATTTTTTTTGGTTTTGTTTCATTTGAATCAACTTTACTTCAATACTTTTTATATACCCCCTGGGCAGGTCACCTTGATTTCACAATATCACCTCTTCCTCTTCATCAATGTTATCCTCAAGTACACCTTGGAAGTTTAGCCTTATTCCCTGCATTTTACAGAGGAGGCAGCTTGTTACCCCCAAGTTCTCAGAGCTGCCATAAGTACAGAGCAAGAGTGTGGGTCCATCTTTCTGCAAAGCCCACACCCCTCAAAGCTGCATATCTTTGGCCATAATCTGCTCTGTGCTTAGGCCACATATAGCAAAGCAGGAAACGGCCTTCGTGCAGGAACTTGAAAAGTACCAGTAACCACCCTTGCCCTCACTCCATCAAAAATATTTTTCATACCAGGTTGTGAATATGAATTAAAGCTTGAAGAGGCTGACTAAAAGGGGACTGTTCGTGGAGGGAAATGAACCACCTAACCATTGTTATCTTTCATATATCTGTTTATTCTAAGGGACCATGTTCCTTTCAGTCCATTCTGAGAAGCATAACTACTAAGGCAGGGTCATGTGTGAGGTTGCAGGGAAAATGCCTCCAGAAAAAGATAGTTCTGGGAGAAGTGAGGTCATCAGGTGAGGTAGCTTGTGGTCAACCATTGCTCCAATGAGCCACGCTTCTTGGCTGGTGCCCACATGGAGACCCCTTGAGCACTGAATCTTGGCTGGACCTGTGATGTCCAACAACCAGAAGAATGGGGCAAAGGCCACCCCGGGCCAGTTCTGGGTCAAATGAAACCTGACAACTCCTACTTCCTCTCTCAGAGTCTTGCTTTTGGGAGTTGTGGTGGGTGAATGATGCTTCCCTAAAAAGATGTCCATGTCTTAAGTCCCAAAACCTCTGAATGTAACTTTATTTGAAAAAAGCTTTCTTGTAAATGTAATTCAGCTAATGGTTTGGGATGCAATCACCTGGGACTATCCAGGTGACCCTTAAATCCAATGGCAGTGTCTTTACAAAAGGAGGGCAGAGGGAGATTCAAGACACAGAGGAGGAAAAGTCCATGTGGAGAAAGAGGCAGAGATTGGAGTGATGCTGCCACCAGCAAATGAACATTTGAAACCACCAGATCCTATAAAGAGCTTCACCAGGATTCTCCCCTAGAGCCTCTGGAGGGAGTCTGGTCCTGCCTACACCTTGATTCCAACTTCTGGCCTCCAGAACTGTGAGAGAATAAATTGTTGTCATTTTAAGCCACCCAGTTTGTCGTAATGTGTTATGGCAGTCCCAGGAAACTTGTACAGGAGTCCTGAGAGTCCACATAAAAAGTACACCTGCCCTATTGGGAAGGCCACATGGAAAGGAAAGGCCCTGAGACTAAACCTTGAGGGAGAGAGGCCCAGCTTCCTGGTCAAGGCTCCATGACCCTAGTCTCGGTTGCTATGTGCCTACAACCCTACAAGGAGCCACTAGAAGACCTGCGACCTGCCCCACGAGATCACTGAGCCATGGGGAATAATAAAGTAATTGTTCTTTCAAGCTACTAAGTTGGAGGGGGTGATTTATGTAGCAATAGGTCACTGAAAAGGAGACCAGGGTGCATGTCAGAGAGAAATCCGAGGGCTCTGAGCACTAAAATTAAGCATCATGATGGAAAGAAGAATGTCATCAGAGAATGAGAATGAGGAAAATCATATTGGCTATCATGTCACAATCCTGACCTGGCCTGTGAAATAGAAATAAATAAGTCCCCAGTACTCAAACATTGAGTCCCCACCCAGAGAGAGCCCAGAAGAGGTGTCTGGCCATGTTGGGAGTTGAAATAGTAACCTCGGTGTGTAGGTGATGGAAACAGGCCAAGTGACAAGTGAATGCATGGTGAGACCATATGCATTAGTTTCCTATTGCCACCATAGGAGATTACCACCAAATATAACACTAACGTATTATCATTCTGGGGCTCAGAAGTCCAAAATGAGTCTTACAGGATGAAAATTAAGGTGCTGGCAGGGCTGGTTTCTCTGGAGGCTTAGAGGATCTCCATTTCCTTGCCTTTTCCTGCTTCTGGACACCACCTACATTCCTTGGCTTGTGGCCTCTTCCTCTATCTTCAAAGCACATGGCTCCAGCCTCTAGTTTTGTCCTTATATTTTCTCTCTCTAACTCTGATCCTCCTGTCTCCCTCTTATAAGACCCTTGTGATTATATTAGAACCATCCAGATAATCCACAATGATCTTCCCAGATCAAGATCCTTAATTTAATCACACGTACAAGTCCCTTTTCGCCATAAGGTAACAGATTCACAGGTGACAGGGATTCAAGTGTGGGCATCTTCAAGGGCCATCATTCAGTCTACCACACCACCTTATATCTAATGAGCACTGACTATGTGTGAAGCATTGAGCTCTTTTCTGTCTTAGTCCCGCAACATCCCTCTAAGAGAAGTACTATTGTTTTCCCCACTTTAAAACCGAAGCTCAGCATGGTGAGAATCCATCCAGGTTTACACAGCATGCAAGAGGCTAAGGCAGGATTCCTAGCAGTGCCTAACCCCAGAGCCTGGGCTTTCACCCTCTGTGTGTCCTGTCCCTATGTGCTACACTCCCCAAGCACTAGCAGTAGAATAACTGGCAGCCAGTCCATTTCTAATTCTGCCATTGTACAGAGATTCAGAGAGGTAAAATGATCTGGTGTACCAGCAAGAGGCAAAAAAACCAATTTCATTCATTCATTTGACAAATATTTACTAAGGTTCTACTAAGTGCCTGACACTGGGGATTCCACAATGAATAAATCAGAGACCTTGCATTCTAGTAGGACAGACACAACATGTGTAATTACACAATGAAAATGTATACCATGGTCCGTGGTTAAGTGTTGTAAAAAAAAAATAAAGCTGGACAAGAGAGTGATTGGGGGTGATTTTAGAGGGAGTGGTCAGGGCCTTTCTGATGAAGTAAAATGTGAACAGAGATCAAATGCCAGCTCCAATGAGCAAAGCCCAAGCTTCCTCCCTCTAAGAAAAAAATACGAAAAAAAAGAGAAAAGTGTCTCCCTGGAGGAATATTAATATGTACACATACAGCTGATTCACTTTGTTATAAAGTAGAAACTAACACACCATTGTAAAGCAATTATACTCCAATAAAGATGTTAAAAAAAGAAAAAAGAAAAAAAAACTGAAGTATGTGCATTGGATTAAACAAAGACTCAGTGGTAACTGCATATATTACATCTAAGTCATGAGAGCTTGGTATGACCTTGTAACAACAGCCAGGGGATGGACACCACATCATCGCCCTGGGAAACAGAGCTCTGCTACCATGCAGTGAAACATCACATGTCGTTTTCTACTTGTGCATAATATGTCATATAAAATGCTATTTGTTTCACTGTAAAGCTTGTAATTAGTTCCCACCAGGTTCCCAGCTCTGCAAGAGACTTCAAGGGGAATTCCCACCAGGTTCCCAGCTCTGCAAGAGACTTCAAGGGGAATTAAAATACCGCATAAGAGAGAGCCCCAGCCCAAATGAGGAGCAATGTTTGCTGTGTCCCAGAAGCTGCCACAAGATCTGAGCTGCCTGGGCTTAGAGAGTCTTGAGAGAGAAAGTGGAAACTAAGTTGGGCTCTAAAGTGGCTAAATTATAGACAAAAGAGTCAAAGGAAAAGGGGGAATGAGGGGTGATCTCCAAGTGGGAACACTGCAAAAACAGACCAGGGTGCTTTGGGAAGAGAAAGGAGATCCATCTGGCCATCCCAAGCACTTAACAGGGGAGGAACAACTGTGCTCCCCTTGGGCAGAGGCTTTGGTGGCATCAGATTAGGAATGGTGGTATGATAAAAGCAAAGTTCTTTGAAGAGCAATCTAGAAAGAGAACGGTTGGAAATGGGAGGGAAAAAAATTAAAAACTGAAGAACCACATAGAGACCAATGCTCTAATGGAAACTGGAAGAGGAGGCCATGAAGACACATTTTGAAGGAAGGCTTGGTGCCTTCATAGTAGATCCACAAGGCCAGGAGGGTTTGTGTCTTCTGGATTCCTCTTCCTTTTTTTTAAATTAATTTTTATTGGAGTATAGTTGCTTTACAATGTTGTGTTAGTTTCTGCTGTACAGCAAAGTGAATCAGCTTTACGTATGTACCCTCTTTTTTGGATTTCCTTCCCGTTTAGGTCACCACAGAGCATTGAGTAGAGTTTCGTGTGCTATACAGTAGGTCCTCATTAGTTATCTATTTTATACATAGTAGTGTGTATGCTGCAGTTCCAATTTCCCAATTCAGCCCACCCCTCCTTTCCCTGCTTTGTATCCATATGTTTTTTCTCTACCTCTGTGTCTCTATTTCTGCTTTGCAAATAAGTTCATCTGTATCATTTTTTCTAGATTCCACATATAAGCAATATTATACAATATTTGTTTTTCTTTTTCTAACTTCACTCTGTATGACAGTCTCTAGGTCCAGCCACATCTCTGCAAATGGCAGTTTCGTTCCTTGTAGTGGCTGAGTAATATTCCATTGTGTATATGTGCCACATGGTTTTTCTTGTATGCTTCTGGTTTTGGTAGACCACGAAAGAGATTCAGGGCAGATTTGGAGGGTGCAAAGGAAGCAGTAGATATTGTGTACTTGATCTGCTGATTTGCCTCCTTTGTGTAAAGCAGCATCTGGGCCCCAAACTGCTCCATCTTCCCCTAGATCTTCCCTCAGTTTCTCCAACTCCTGGGCCAGTTTCTGTAGGATACTCCTACCACCAAAGTCAGAGGCAATAAGAGCTGACAAAGACTTTATTTCATTTTTGTAGCTTCCATCTTGCTCTTGTTGTCCTGCACTTTATATCCATCTTACCTTCCTCACCGCATGCCCTGTGGGCTGGAAACTCTAGCATCAGATATAACACAACAGCCTTACACTTACAGAACCTGCTAACCAGCTCCCACAATTACATAACAGTAAATCCTTCTAAGCATATATATATATATATATATATATATATATATACACACACACAATGGTTCTTCTTTTCTTGTTTAACCCTGACTGATACAGAAAGGTAATGAGATAGGATATTGAAGACTAGTAATAATCATAAGCATTAATAATAGTAAAACCAATAGCTGCCATTTATTGAACACTTCCCATTTTTCCAGTGCTATGCAGGTATTTTATATAATCTCATGGATTCTTGCAATAACCCTATAAATGGCTCCTGCTATCCATAGTTTTCAGCTGGAGATCATCTTAGTAGTTCACAAATCTAGAAAGTTGTGGCACTTGATTCAAAGCTATGTTTGTCTAACTCTGGGTGATTGGCCACCACTAATACATTCTGTCTCTTCCATGGCAGTGAGGGAGGAGTAAAGGCCCACCTAGTTTAGAGTCTGGTGATGGATGAATTTTGGTGCCATGGGAAGAGATGGGATACACCAAGAAAAAGGGTTAGCTAAGCATTGGGGAAGAAAGGGAAAGGCCAGATGGAGGTGAAGGTCATTTGGGACATGTTGAAGTGGAGATGATAATTTTTTAAGCCTTTGATACTAATTTTCGGGTTAGAAATCATGTATTCATTTTGTTTCATGAAGAATGGTTGATTGGTTTTGGACTTAGAAGTAGGTGCCCTAGTCTCATAAACATGCCCTGGTCTCATAAACAATCTACCTGTGGATGGGAAATCACATGGAAAGTTGCCAAGTGAGACATCATTCAGAGTGGGAAGCAATGTTTCACTTCTCTAGTGGGAAGGAAAGAAAAAAAACATCTTCTTCAAGGAATCAAGGCCTCTAAGTAGCTGGTAGAAGAACGGACCCAGTGCTAGAGAAAGACTTTATGCCTGGTGGTGGCAGGGAGAGTGGGGAAACAGCAATTCCAGGGACAGAAAAGGACCAGAGGCAGCATGGCCTGTCTGTAAACTCTAGGTAACCTGGTGGAAACCAGAAACTAGACAGGATCCAGGGACTGGAAGTTGCTTGATGGTCAGGTGATACTGCTTTTTTTTTTTTTTTTTTTTTTTTTTTTTCCGGTACGCGGGCCTCTCACTGTTGTGGCCTCTCCCGTTACGGAGCACAGGCTCCAGATGCGCAGGCTCAGCGGCCATGGCTCACAGGCCCAGCCGCTCCGCTGCATGTGGGATCCTCCCGGACCGGGGCACGAACCCGTGTCCCCTGCATCGGCAGGCGGACTCTCAACCACTTTGCCATCAGGGAAGCCCGATGATACAGCTTTTAAAGAAAGAGGCCAAGAGGCCAGACCATGGGAAATGAAATGGGCTAGTGATGGGTCAAGGAGCAGGAGGGGTAGTAAAAGTTGAGTGATTTCTTGTGTGATTAAGGGTTTATTTGGTGTTACCTGGAGTTAGAGGGAAATACGATAGGGAAACCAGTGTCTAAGACTCTACATCTGCCCACCCCAGTTTGAAAGAAAAAAGCAGCTCAGAACAAGTTGTAGGTGGAGATTATTATTTTAACCTCTTGATCTCCCCCTCCAAAAAATAAAATGCCTCCATTTGCAGTTACTTTCTGAAACACATGGCAATTTGGGGAACTGTGTTTCCTAAATCTTCTCAGATATAGATCAGATAGGTGTTGCTGCCTTCATAAAAGCAAAAACAGTCATTTACCACTAAAACATTCCCAGATAAAGTTCCATATTTTTATAAAGACATCTGAGGAGGTCTTAGGCTTAAACTTCTTTCATGTTCTAATTTCCTTTTGTTCATAAACACAGCCATTTATTGCCAGTAATCATACACACACACACACACACACACACACACACACACACACACACAATTCCAGAATCAATACACTCTCCCCGAATGTGCTTTGATCTTTAATTTCATTAACATAAAAATATACTTAGTTTTAAAAATAGAGAAATGTGGGAGAATTATTTCATACAGGAAGGTAGAGTAATGTTAGCCACCTTTTCATACTGCAATAAGATTAGCTATAACCCCCTCCCACTGGAAATAGGTATAGTTATTATTTTTCAATAGATTTGCAATTTTCCTGTGTTCTCAGATTTTTAGCAAACTTAATCAAATCAAAAAGCCTTAACTGTGACTCTTTAAAATTTTAGCTGTACTTTTTTTAGATCGTTAACTAAATTTTTGAAAAGTTCATGCTTGGATGTTGGTGTTTATGCCAGAATTTCTAGAGAGCCACAGATTTTTTTTATCATCACAGAAAATATTCAGAGTTAAGTTTATTATCAAAACTCATTTACATAAGTAGATAACTACAAGGATAGTTGAAATCTTTCCCCATTATCTTCCAAAATCAAGATGTGAATCCACAAGTTTCACAGATTTCCAAGATCTTATGAACCAAGGATTTTTGTCTCCAAAACAACATCAACAAAACCTTGAGAGAAACCTAAGACAGAAATAAAATTCACAATGGAATAGAAGCTAGTATCCTCTACTTCCGTACAAAGGATGGCCTCAGGGTGAGCAAAGAAACCAAAACTGATAGTTTTAAAAAAAAAATCTGAGTGCTTCTAATGCATTTGGGAGCAGGTGTTGAGGCAGCCAAACGGAACTTTGGGGTCACTGGGAAGGAATGTCAAAGCTGAGTTATTAAGTTTAAGCAGAAAATACGGCCTGAAAGTTTAGCTTCGAATGAATTAAGGATGTGCCAAGGAATGAATGAAATATTTTCTCTGCAAGTCATGGGGTTGCAGGTTGGGATCCAGCATCTGGGGCTGATTACGTATGCTTTAGGTGACAGGTGGCTTTAGGAAATGGAGCCCTAGTAGAGCTTTTAAAATATTTTCCTGGGAAGGGTAAATAATTTGATGCCTTGCTGGTTTGGTTTCCCTTCTGCGGGCTGTTTGAAATACAAAAACACATCTTAAGCCACATCAAAGTTGTTTCATGTGCAGACAAAGACAGACATCCTCAACTCTGACACTTGGCCACATCAGTTTCACTTCCGGCATTTTGAAATCTGTTCCTCGCACAACTGGTAGAGATCAGTTACCAAACCCTATTGTTATACTTATAAAACTAATATTTATCAGTCATCTTTTTAATACTTCATTTTCATGAGCTTGAAAACTTTTATTGCCCAATTAGTTCCTAGGGGTAACCACAGATGTTGAGCCAGAGAAAATAACCTCAGCTTTGACACCAACAATTACATGATGAGGAATCATTTCAACTTCTACAAATAAATGTTCTTTAAGTGTTTGCCAAGTCAACAGTCATTTTGCTGAGATCAAAGATGATGGATGATTTATTCATAAGAAATTTCCCTTGCCTTTATTTTTTAGTTTTCAACTGTTTTGTTGTTGTAGTTTTAGTTTGTTTTTCTCCTTGCATTTTGTTCAAAACTATGTTTACTTTGATGTTATGGATCACCTAGAGGTCCCACTGTGCCCTGTCGGATGCATCTCAATTAAAGAGAGCTATCCAGAACCTCTAATATTGAATATCGAATTGTAAATATTCATTCTGGATCTAGAAGTGTAGTATTATTAAGATGTTATATTTGGTATTGAAATGCAACTAAAAGCAATTTGATTGTTTTAGTTTTAACATTATAGTATAAAACACTCAATTCTTAAGTATACAACCAAATGGGTTTTTACATACATACACACCCTGTAACCACCATCATTCCATTCAAGGTAGAGATTATTTCAAGCATCCTAAAAATTAAAGAGCCAAGAGTTTTTTAAACTGAATTTTTAACTGACTTTTTCTTTTTTAAAAAAATGACATTAAAAAAAGAGTTTTTAAAAGAAGCTTTTCCACATTACTGGTCAACCAATTTTTTTCTCAATCACCTCATTCCTCCAAGCTATTCTTTCTTTTTGGCAACACGAAGTCATTCTTCTTCATTTCGGAATATATATAGAGAGAAAGATAGATGATAGAAAATAAGTAGGTATAATATATATATATATATATATAAATTTCAGAATATATATAGAGAGATAGATGATAGAAAAAGTATATATGTATAAATAGATAGATGTAAAATTTATATATCACCTAATGAGTCCAGTGCCTCATTCTCCTGGCAAAGACTGGGATGGAATAAAGCCTCTGTACATCTACTCAAGAGGAAAAGGAAGAGAAAGTCTCCCTCAGTGCCACCTCCCAACAGTTCCCATGGAGTTCCCTGAACTGCAGCCCCAGTCCCTGAACTCCCATATTCTTAGATGCTTGTTACCAAACCCATAATTAACATTGGCCTCAAAACACATGTGCTCCAGTGAATGTTTCCCCATTTCAACCAGGCACACACCCAACTTTAAACAAAGACTAGAAAGAGTGATGGCATAAAAACAATTGAAATTTCACATGGCAGTTGAATCAAACGGAAATCATGTAAGAGAATGTGAGAATAGAGCAAGATAAGTTGTCTTTCTTCTGTAGTTCTGCAATAAGATCATTATTTGGTGTCCTAGAGTCACACCAGATAAGTCCATTGCCCTTGGTACTTATTCCCCCTGGGTTTTCTGTTGTTGTTGTTGTTGTTGTTTGTCCTCTTTGAATATATCCAGCACATTCTAAATTTACAAGTTTTAAAATTGGGCTCGAGAAAATAATATGAATTTCATTTGGTTTTGGTTTTTTGCTTTGTTTTGTTGTTTTACTCCACTGAAGTTACTTTCCTGTTTTGTTAGAACTGCAAGGTTTTTAATTATACCTGTATAAAGAGCTTCATGATGGAGTGGATTTATTTACAATCTTTGTATAATATATGTACTTTTTTAAAATTAAGATTCTTGAGGACAAGTTGTTTTCATTTTAGTGCACTATCATTTGCATGCAGTTCTGGACAAGCAGTCAGTACTTTAATACATATTGATGAGAGTCAGAGATGCTCAAAATTGTACAGACCCTTGCAGATCACCTAAACCAGAGATTTTCAAACTCAAGTCCTTGAATCTGTTGCATCAAAATCACCTGAGGGAGTTTTAGGTTACAGAATCCTAGAACTTTCCACCAGACAGCATAATTTAGAAGCTCTTAATCGGAGCTCAGAAATCTCAGTTTTTTTAAGTTATCCAGATCATTTCCATTTGCAGCCATGTTTAAGAGTTACTGATTTAGGCCCATCTCTCCCTGATGATTTGATTTTCAGAAGAAAAAATCCTCAAAGTATCCACAAATTAGATTCTTTACATCTTAGAAGTGGATGTGACCTTAGAAAATATTGTATTAATTCCCCTTACTTTGCACCCAAAGAAAAAAATCTTAATTTCTCAAAGTTACAGAGCTGATTAGCAGCAAAGTCAAGAACAGAACTTAAGTCTCTTGAATGGAAAGTCCAAGCTCTCCACCATCATTTCTCCAGTGGATCTTATTCAAAACCAGCCCAGAGCCTCCAACATTCTTGGAGGCTGGACCTCCAAGAGAGGAACCCCATTGCCCGTGGCTTCTCCCAAATCATTTCATTATTTTCTAAATAACGTACACTGTGATTTCAGAGAATCTATAGTTATATAGCCAGGAACTTGATTATCATTGAAAATAGGTAAACATGAAATGTTAATTACTGGTATTGATAAGGGGTTTTATCAAATTCAAAAAAACACCATGTAACAAAATATACTACAGCTGAAGATATATTTAAATAAATGTTAAATAATACTCTTTTACAATTACTTGATCAACAAAGGAAATCTGTGCACTCATATAAATTTTAAAATTAGAAAGCTTATTGGAAATTAGAAAGTTCAGAGAATTTCATAGCAATGTAAAAGAACCCCAGGGAGAGGATTCTCCTTTATGAAAAACTTGCAGAGTTTATAATTTATGTCTCTCCCACTTGCCTCTTTTTTTTCCCTACCTCTTGTCCCAGTTTTCAGGAGAATTCATTACGCAAATCACATTTGCACTGAGGTTACCTTGAGTATTTCCATTCTGTGTTAACAAACCACATGTCTTCTCTTGTAAATATAGGTAGACTTCAGAGTAATTTTAAGACTGTGCTAATCTTCCTATTGAGCTGCTTGAAGGAAAAGTAAATGGTGAGGCGAAAGTGTAGGTAGATTTTCCTATCTGCTCCAGATTGGGTCCAGGCCTGAATTTTCAACATTCAATTTGACCTAGGGTTTGGCATATATACTTTCTCTTCATTAATAGGGGATTATTTTCTGATTCTGGATCTAAATTCAAAAATACTATTTCTAAATGTAGGGGTCTTTGAGATTAAAAAGATGATGGGAAAAGGAAAAAAATATTCTGGTTAAAATAATGGAGTGAATGATTAAAATAATAAGCATCAATATTCAATATTTATCTTGAAATAATAGCATCCAATTGCAATTGCGAGGTTCTGGGTCCAGGTAAGAGGGAATGAGTTATCTGTGGACTCTAGAAAGCAATCTAGCAGGCAGATTGGGGAAGACCAAAAGTCTCCCCCTGTTTTCTCTCTTTTTTTTCTTAATTTTATTTTATACTAGAGTATAGTTGATTTACAATGTTGCATTAGTTTCAGGTGTACAGCAAAATGATTCATTTCTGCATATACATATATCCATTCTTTTTCAGATTCTTTTCCCATATAGGTTATTACAGAATATTGAGGAGAGTTCCTTGTGCTATATAGTAGGCCCTTGTTGGTTATCTACTTTATATATAGTAGTATGTATTTGTTAATCCCAAACTCCTAATTTATCCCTCCCCACCAGGTTTCAACTTTGGTAACCATATGTTGTTTTCAAAGTCTGTAAGTCTGTTTCTGTTTTGTAAATAAATTCATTTGTATCATTTTTTAGATTCCACATATAAGTGATATCATGTGGTATTTGTCTCTTCCTTATCTTTGTGTTTACACAACCCAGCCACCATGGCTATAATAGAGATGATGACAAAAAGGACAGCAGCAGAGACTCACAGGAGACAGAAGCTGTGAGGGAGAAGAAACTTCTCTAATCACAGGAGTCGTGGTCCAAGAGGGTAACACAAACCACCCTGACCCTGTCCTCACCTGCCTCCATGACTGCAGGGTCCTCTCAGTTGGCTCTCCGCCCTCCAGGCACCAGCCATTCCAGCCCACCTTGGACACGGCTGGCAATTAGGTTCTGTCCTATCCATCCAGTTTATGTCCCTCTCAGACATCATTCATGGGGCCTCAAAGACTGGAGCAACTAGGACATGGGGAGGGATGGGTCAGTTCTCTGATATTAGTTTGTATTTTTAATTGTGTTTTATAAGAGTAAAACCCAAATGAAAAGTTACTGGAAATCTAAGAAAAGGATGGTTTTCCAGAAAAACCTAAACACTTCTTTTATTCAGAAGCACAAAGTAAGACAGAGGCATAGAAATGACCAATTTGTTTCTCCACAGCATGGAAACTATAAAGCTGCCAGAAAATGTCTCCTCTAGCTGAGCCATAGAAGTTCATCTCCGCCTTGCTTTCTCCCTTGGCCCACAGCTCAGAAGAGGGAAGATATTAATAATCCAGTTATTCCATTACAGCCTGAACTTGTGTTTTTCAGAGAGAGAACTAGTGGGACAAGCTAACAAAGACTACAGTTTGAGGATATAGAAAAAACTATAGCAAACAGTAAAAAAGTGAAAAGGCTCACAGTGAATCATCTATTTTTATGGAGACAAAAAAAATTCAAAGAATATTTGAAAGGGTCAGTCAGACTAGGTGTCATTTTATCTGGCTTGTAAACTGGAACATCCCTGGGGAGGTCTTGAAACTTAATGATCACAATCAGTCCCATCTGGTTATAGCACTTTCATGGAGGACTTTGCCATCTTGCTGTCCAACATTCTTTCACCACCACAGGCCAGACTTTGCCTTGGGTAACTCCAGACCCCATGTAGATGACCATCCAATACCCTGTCTTCACCAGTCCTTGACCTTCTCAGCTCCAGTGACCATGACCCAGATTCCTCCAAACTCCTCTACCTGTTTTATTCTCTTCCATCCAATGTTCACCTACTTCAAATCAACCTATCCAACTCCCCACCTCCTTTCTAGCACTTGACCCCAGGTCCTCTCAAGCTACCATCCCCAAGTTTTTCTTTCTGTTTCAAACTTCCTCAAAGATGAATCTAAACATTCTATGTGCTTCCTTCACTACAAATTCACATCGCAACTGTGCAAGCCACAGGCACTAACTTCCTAAAGCCAAATGGGTGCATTTTTTAGTTTTCATTTGACCAGAGCTTTGGTACATTTGACACTTTGCCTCACTCCCTCATTTGTTTTACTTAATGCCACAGCACTTATGTTAGTGTTTACTATTTAACTTATAGTTAGATAATTCCAAAAAATTCAAATATATATAAAAATTGAGAGACTGGTATAATGAACATCACCCAGCTTCAAGGACTCTCAATTCATTGTCAGTGTTGTTTCATCTATTCCTTCTCCCACTACCTTCACCTCAGGTCATTTCATCAATAAATATTTCATTGTATATCTTGAAAGATAAAGAATGCCTTTGAAAATTATTTTTAAATACTGCTGTTAAATCTAAATATTAAGTCCTTAATAGCCTCAAATATCCAAGTAGTGCTCAAATTCTCATAATCACAGAGATATTTTGTAATAACTTATGCAAGTCAGATCCAAACAGGGTCCATACATTGCAATTAATTAAATACATCTCCCTTTTTTTCTAATTTATTTAATAAAGAAACTGGATGATTTGTCCTGCAGTTTCCTACAATCCGAATTTTGTTGATTGCAAAATTGTGTCATTTAACTTTTCTCTTTCTTGTATTTTTTAACTTTGTAGTAAGATCTAGAGAGTTGATCAGCCTCATTTGATTTTACACACACACACACACACACACACACACACACACACACACACACACACACACACACATACTCCATAACCTGTAATGTGCTCTCCATCAGGATGTATTGGGTTGGCTAAAAAGTTCGTTCGGGAAAACCAAACGAACTTTTTGGCCAACCCAATACATAAACGCCAGATTGTCTCTCACTTTAGATGTTAGCAGATACTGTTGAACATTGCCTTGATCCATTATTTCATCTGAGCCTTCAAAATGATGATATTCTAGTTTGATCATTGCTTATCACCTGAAATACTTCTCGCTCTCTTGAAACAGAACTCCCTCAGCCTCCAACCAGAGGCTGTTCTAGACACCAGGGATATACCAGTAAACTCTTTAGACAAAAAGTCCTTGCTTTCTTGGAGCTTATAGTTCAGTGGTGCACAGTTTCTGCACATAGTAAATGTCAACTAATATCAGCTATTGGATTTATTCATGTTTCTCATTCTTCTGAGTGCCTCTTGAATGTTAATAAATATCCCCATAATTTTATCCAGAATATATGGCTCTTCTTACTATACTTTTCTTAGATGATCTTATCCACTCTCATAATTTCAAAGATGACTGCTAATAATAGTAAATATTTAGTGAGGATTTACAATGTATCAGGTGATGCTCCAGGTACAGTATGTATACACATATATAATATATAATAATTTAATTCTCAAAACAATCAAATGAGGAAGATACCATTGGTTCCCATTAGAATTTTTGATGGCCATGAGAATTCTTCTCTCTGATCTCTGCTACTGACTGACAGCCCAACTTCTGGGTCCTGAAATCTGTCGTAGCTTTTGTTTCAGAGCCACACTTTTGAATTCTGGTGGGATACCAGGGTAGGTCTGATACTAGGAGATCTGAAGCTCCTCTGACAGGTGTCTTTGACTTGAAGATTCCTCAAAAACCTTGCTGAACTTTCATTAGAAATGCTCAGATCTGTCCAAACTTCCCTCTTCCTTCCCTTTCTCTTTCATTAGGGGCTAGACATGCACCATGGCCTGACGGTTCTCCATGTATCTCCTGCCTTCCTTTATACTTTGTCTTTCAGGTATTTCCTCTAATAAATACCTTGACATTTAATCCCTTCTTGGGGTCTGCTTCTCAGTTAGCCCAGACTGATGCACTACTGCTGTATAACGAAGTACCTCAAGTTTCTTGAGATAAACAATCATTTCATTATTCTGTGAATCCTGAACACAGTAAAGATGGCTTCTTTCTGCTTCATGATGTCTAGGACCTCAACCGGGAAGATGGACAGCAAGGGGTAACTCAACAGCTGGGGGCTAGAATCACCTGGAAACATCTTCACAAACACGTGTTTCAATTGCTGCTGACCATGCTCTGGGACCTCAGTTAAGGCTATCAATCAGATCATCTACATGTGTTCAAAGTGCACTGGGTTTCCTCACAACATGGAAGCCTCAGAGTTGTCTGGCTTCTCCCATGGAGTCTCAGGGCTCCAAATGTGAGTGTCCCTGCAGACAAAAGAGATGCTGCATTGCCTTATATGATGTAGCCTCTTAAGTCACATCCTGTCAGCTGGGCCATACTCTATTGATCAAAGCAGTCAAAGACTTACCCAGATTCAAGGATAGGAGAAATATATCCAACTTGTCAATGAAAAGAGTGCCAAAGCATTAATTGACCAATTTGAAAACCACCATCCTCTTTGGATATCAATTTTCCAAATGAAGAAACTGAGGCATAGAGAGGGGTTCTTCACCCAGGATCAAATAATGTAGTTCCATACCTGATATTCTTAACTTCCAAATTACACTGCCTCTGGGATACTTGAATCCATTGTGTCCCTCATATTTACTGCTCTCAAACTGAACTTTCATCACTCACTGGTTTTCTTTTGCATTATTCTCCAATGGCATATAATTTCACCTAACAATTGACTCAAGCTAAAAACCTGAAAGTAATCTTTGACTCATCCTCATTCATGAATCTAATCAAACACCCAGTCATGTACTGTTCACAACGTTTGAAACACTTGCACATTTGCATCTCTTCTGTTTCCATCAATGATATTAAAACCAGCATACTTCTATTTGTTCCATGTGTAGGAAATCCACTATCACAACCCCTGCACTGCCCACCTTCTGGATCTTCTAGAACACTGAGAGGGGAAGTCTGCCCAAACAATGGCCAGTTCCATTCAGGGACAGGCCCTAGTGTCGGCCAGCCTACTTATTTAGTCACTGCCTTTGCTACTCATTGTCAAATGATGAAACCAGGAACACCAGATCCCCTCCATCTAAGTGGTTCACGCCTTGACAAAATCTTCCTTGCTGAGACCCTGGAATAAGCCAACACTGTCCCTGGTCTCAAGTGCTGAGTTTTTTCAGTTACACACAGAAAGTCCTCTCTGGGGCCCCTCTGCCAACAGGGTCTTAGGAGTTTAACTCTGGGGTCATATGAAGTCATGGCCCCTCTTTCCAGCTTTGGGAAATAGCTTTCTTTATCAGCCTTCTAATCTCAAAGCATTTATTTCCCTCCCTTTCAAACCTGAGAGAGCCTGAGCTCTTCTAAGAAGGGTTCAGAACTCAGGAACACTAAAAATTTCTTTACCATCTCTGGAAAGAAAATACCATGTGTCTTCCTTATTCAGTAAGTCTCCAACCCAGGGTCAAACAGTAGGTTACATTTTTCTCAATTGCTAAAGTAATAGAATCAAACATAGGGAAAGTCTTTGTAAGGCTCCCTGCTGCACCTACCAGTTTTTCCTTCTAAATGCTTCTCAGATCATTCCCTCTCCCCGGTTCTGCTCTCACCACTCCAATCCAGGTCCTTTTTACCTCTTCATACCCAAACACCTCTCAGGTCCCCAGACAGTGTCCCAGGACATCAAGGGCTAGTGGAAAGGAAAAGGCAACCTGGGCAGCTAACCATCAATAACTCTGCCTCATACCCAAAAGCTCCACTTCTATCTGCTACATGGGGTAGATCTCCTAAGACTGTACCTGGAAAACAAAACAGACAAGTTCTGCAGCCAAAAAGAGAAGTTATAAGAAACTCCAAATGAAAACAAAAATTTGACCATAAAAGGCTACTGCTTAAAGCCTTGTAATGGTCCCCATAGGCTCAAAATGAAGTCCAATGTCTTAATGTGATGCAAGGACCTGTGTTACCTGCTCCCTCAAAAGCCCCAGCATCTTCCTCTTGTACATCATCTCCCAGCCACACTCACAGTTCCCAGCAGATGTTGCTTGGTGTCATGGCCCTGGAATTTTGCTCATCCTTTCCCCTCTGCCTGGTCCTCTCCACCCCTCACAGCTCCTGTTCAAGCTTTTACAATCACCTTGAGCACTATTCCCACCAGCCTCTGACTCAGGTGCCCATTCTGAGGGCTCCAAAAACATTCAGTGCATCATGATCACTATGTTACAACTATCAGGGCATAAGCCTGTTTCAAGTCTATCCTGAGGGTCTCTTAAAGACAGGGCCTGAGTTTAATCCATCTCTGAATCTCTGGTGCCTAGCAGAGTGCCTGATAGGTCTACATACTCAGAAAGCGTCTGCTGGATGCATTCATAAAGGATGGAGAATTGTTAGTGAACAAGGAGGACTTCTTCCATCAAGCTGCAGGTTGCCCTACCAAACATGACTGTAACTGTCACACCACTGAACTCTTTCAGGACCCCAGATACTTCCTCACTCCCAACGCTACAAAATAGAATGTAATCCTGTATGATTCACAAGGCACTGAATTGCTTCAGGGTCATTATTATGAACACCAATTATCCCAATAGCAGCAAAGAACAGATGCAAAATTTAATAGAGTTTCCTGGATGACAGAATGCTGGATAAATACCTTTTTGCTGCATTATATGCAGAATGATGCCAAAATGTGGAGGCATGAAGAAAGTTGGGTCTAAGCTGCAAGTGCCGCAGTCAGAGGAGATAGAGAAGTCCGCCACGGTTCCTACTCTGACCACAAAAATCAGGCAGAATTTGCCACTGAGAAGCTGAAAGTAAATTCAAATAAACACCCCACTAGATGGAGGTCCAAATGCTCAATTACCATCTCAGAACATACCCCGGGAGTTTAAAAGAGCCTAGCACTGTCATGTCATTACAAAGAGGCAAATCTTATCCTCACCAGCCTCTTTCTTGTGCGGTGGGAAGCCCTCCAGAAGGTGCTGGGAAATACTCCACCTCCCAACGCGTCAGCGTCTATTTCCAGCCAAGAGTCACCGCGCACCTCTCTGGGGTCTTTAAAAATTTCTCTTCCCGGAGCTCTTCTCTTTGCCCTTCAGTGAGATTTCATTGCCCCTTTGATATATAATTTTTCATTACAAGTGATTTTCTCATTTATATTTTTATTTTTTAAAAATAGATTTTAGGGACAAGCCTGTGCCTAACGGCAGTGGGTTCATCTTATGAATTCTGACACATCTGTTGCCTTCAGTAACTATGCAAACACTGTGAATGAAATATAGAACCCAGAAATATATCTTTACCATGAGTTTAGGGAGCCTTGCCCCCTTCTGCTCTGACAAAGAGAATTCATCTGAAAATTTCTTGCTTATAATAGATATTTGGGTATGGATGATAGGTACTCAGGCAGTGGATTTTGCAAAGCTTCTTAGTGCAATAAAAGTAAAACAATAAATCTAGCCACTAAAATAAATAAAGCGAGCCTTTCAGGGCTGTTGAAATTAAATTTAATATGAGGAGAAAAACTGTACACACTGCGCACGCACGTTTGTGTGTGCGCGTGTATTTCTTCATGAATTTCCAGACATCAGTGAAGAACCACGTTCATGCACA
Source organism: Orcinus orca (assembly GCF_937001465.1). NCBI lineage: Eukaryota > Metazoa > Chordata > Mammalia > Artiodactyla > Delphinidae > Orcinus > Orcinus orca. The sequence continues at coordinate 73,249,540 of NC_064560.1, forward strand.
CAGCCCAAGTAGCCAGTATGAAACAAAGTCCTTCACGTGGGTTTGTAAACACAAGTGTAATTGGTATTTAAGGGGCCGTTCTAAATTGCCGTCACCCCCTCTGTCTGAGCGTGAGTAACCTAATTTTTCTGCAGAGCATGTTGCCGTTTGACAGACAGGTCTCGGAGGACTGTCTCGCATGTCAGCATCCGTGAAAATGAGTTCTGAAGGATAGTCCACACCTCCAAGCACGCGTGGAATCCCAATCACCCACGACTCATAGATCCATTTGCCCTGTGTCTGGCTGCTGACGGATAATATATTCATTTGCTTCTGGCTGAAAAAAGTAGTGAGAAAGCGCTGGTGCATATTGATGGCATCCTAAAGGAGCTGTAATTGGGAGGAGTGATAGGCGGCTGCCTCACACACCTCTGTCCTTCTCCTTCACTCCTCAGCCAACTGGAAAAAATGAACCCCCAAACTGTCAGGTGATCGAACAATTCTCTCTTGTTAGACCTGGGAAATTAAAATCTATCTCCCTGACGAAAAGGGAATTCATTTGCAAGTGCCACTGAGTATTTTAGCTGAGCACTAAATATTATCTGATTAAAATTACTCCCTGAAGGAAAAGTGTTAGTTTTAGTGTCTAATTCTAGTGTGTTTGAATAATATGCAATGTATACATGTTCTTCTATATTTAAATATTTAACATAGGAGTTGAAAAAGCAAAATCACATGATGAAACTTCAATGTGTAAAGGGTAGGATTAAGTCTACTTAATGGAGAAGTTAGCCATAAGCAAATCTGAACTCCAGCTTATAGAAAAGCATAAGCAATGTACCCATAGGTTCCAGTCATTCCCTGCTGGTGAGATAATTTAAGGGGGTAGCCAGTCCTCCAGGTTCTCAAGCAGCTACCTGCATTCAGTGCTGATAAGCCTTTTCCTGCTAATCCATAATTGTGTGTTTGGTATTGTGGTATCTGTGCAAAAAGCCAGGGATTTTATTATGACGATGTGAATTATGTTGGATAACATGTTTTCACTAGGATACATTGATTGTGTTTTCTATGAGTAAGAACAGTTCATATATTTGAGTAACTTTATTTTATGTACAACAGCTATTTTTGTTGAATAATTCTAGCTTTCAGAAAGGAAAGGAAAAGCAATCCTCTATGAAAGGATTGCTTTGTGTGATGAAGTGCACCTGCTCCATGTATAATGAAATTTTTATCCTTTTTTTTTTAAATCTCCCCAAAGTATCTAGTATATAATTGGTGCCCAATAAACTACCAGTTGAAATGGTGAATGAATCAAATTAGGTAAGGGAAATAAGATGCCTCACTACATGTACTACTTTAAGATGTCCCAGAACATACTTGAAACAACATGATTAAATTATAATTTACTGTACACTGACATTGAAATTATTAACGAGAACTCACATTCTGTGCTATGTCCTCAAATGCCAAAGAACATACGTTCCAAGTGCCAAATGTTTTCCAAAAGGGGAGGGTCACCACATGTCTTATCTGCTTTTCCTAGGGGTCCAGTTTGCCTGCTCTCACCAAGTTGGTCAGTCACCATCCTCCAAGGGGCACGTGAACCACTCTTCCCACTTAGTCACATGCTCCAGAGTGAGTCTCAGAAACCAGAGCCTGGAATCTGGAGCCATCAGTAGCATAACAGCATAGAAACATGTCTGTGACCCTGTAGGGATATAGCTGGGTGAGTGTGGTTCCTCCAGGAGAGGCCATTCACAAATCAATCCACACATGACTCTTAGTTTCCGATCTAATAACTCCCCATTCCCATCATCACCTCCCCACCACACATACAGCCACAAAGTATAAATGTGCAGGTTAAATACGCATAAGTGCAGATATATTTGCACATATCCTAAACTGCTTCTTTTTGCAATTCCAAATTGCATAAGATAACAAAATTGTGTAAAAATGCCACATCATTTTATTAAAAGGGCCCAAGTACAATACCATGGCAGACATAACGGTTTAGCATAGAAATGATGGAAGAGTGAAAGAGAATTAAGTTTATTTTATTGAAGTGAAATTCATTTTGTATTTTTTATTGAAGTGAAATTCACAAGTGATTAACAAAATTAACCATTTTAGAGTGTACAGTTCAGTGACATATACAATAGTACATTCACAATGTTGCAAAAATCTATCTGGTTCTGAAACATTTCCATTATTCCAAAGTAAAACCCAGAACCCGGGCTTCCCTGGTGGCGCAGTGGTTGAGAGTCCGCCTGCTGATGCAGGGGATACGGGTTCGTGTTCTGGTCCAGAAAGATCCCACATGCCGCGGAGCAGCTGGGCCCGTGAGCCATGGCTGCTGAGGCTGTGCATCCGGAGCCTGTGCTCCGCAACGGGAGAGGCCACAACAGTGAGAGGCCTGCGTACCGCAAAAAAACCCCAAAAAACCCAGAACCCATTAAACAGTCATTCCTCATTTTCCTTCCCCCCTTTCCTTTGGCAATCACTAATCTGCTTTCTGTCTCTATGGATTTGCTTATTCTGGACAATTCATAGAAATGGAATCATATGGTATGTGGCCTTTTGTATCTGGCTTCTTCCATTTAGCATGTTTTCAAGGTTCATCCATGTTGTATCATGTATCAGTACTTCATTCTTTTTTATGGTTTAATAATATTTCTTTGTAAAGATATACCACCATTTGTTTATTCATTCAACCATAAAAATCATGTGTTCTTAAGGACCCACAACTTGACAGTGGTTAAGAGATAGGGCTTTGAAATATCACATCTCTGATTTGAACTTCAGTTCTACAGACCACCAGCAGAAAAACCACTGGGCCCCAAAGGACAACAACATTACAAGGACTAAATGAGATAGCATGTTAAAACCCCTATTAGAGTCCTTGAGGCACCATGCACTACTGTTATTATTTAAAACTGCCTAAAGCACAAAAATGGATTAAAAAATAATATTTGGGGAAAAGAATATCCATTACTATTTCAACATTTACTTCCTTCATTTTAATTTTTAAAAACTGATTTAGTAGAAATTTATATTGGTGCAGCCACTATGGAAAACACAGGAGGTACTATCGTATGGTTCAGGAATTCCACTTCTGGTATTTATCCAAAGGAAATTAAAAGCACTAACTTTAATAGATACATGACTCCCCACTTCATTGCAACATTATTTACAATAACCAAGACATGGACATGGATACAACCTAAGTTTCCATCAATGAATGAGTGGATAAAGAAAATATGGTGTATCTATCTAACTATCTATGTAAATATAGATATATACATATATAAAATAGAATATTATTCAGCCATAAAAAATAATGAAATCTTGCCATTTGTGACAACATGGATGAAACTTGAGGGCATTATGCTAAGTGAAATAAGTCAGACCTGTAAAGACTAATACCATAGGATCTCACTTCTATGTAGAATCTAAAACAAACAAAAAACTGAAATCATAGAAACAAAGACCAGATTGGTGCTTGCCAGAGGCAGGGAGTAAGGAATGGGTAAAATGGGTGAAGGTGATCCTAAGGTACAAATTTTCAGTTATAAAATTAACAAGTCCTGGGAATAAAATGTACAGCATGGTGACTATAGTTAGTTAATACTGTATTGTTTATTTGAAATTTGCTAAAAGAATAAATCTTAAAAGTTCTCATCACAAGAATAAAAGAGTGTGACTGTGGTGATGGATGCTAATTAGGCTAGGTGATCATTTTGCAATGTATACACATATGGAATCATTATGTTTTATAACTGAAACTAATACGTTGTATGTCAATTATATCTAAATCTTAAAAATAAATAAAAACAAAGTGAGATACTACTAGAATGGCCATAATCAAAAAAACAGACAATAACAAATGTTGGTGAGGACATGGAGAAATTAGAACTCTCATACCCATGGGAATGGAAAATGGTAGAGCCACTTTGGAAAACAGTTTGGTGACTTCTTATAAAGTTAAGTGTGTATTTACAACTCAGTTTTTCCACATCTAAGAGAAATACAAATGTACATCCACAGAAAGACATACATTCAGGCTCATAGGAGAGTTATTCATAATAGCCCCAAACTGGAAACAATCCATGTCCATCAACTGGTGAAAGGTTAAACAAATGTGGTATGCCCATGCAATGGATTATTATTCAGCAACAAAACCCAGCAAACTACCAATACATGCTACAAAAAAAAAAAAAAAAGTATTTTAATTTTCTTTTTTTACATGGATAGGCTGTATGGAATGACCTAGAAAGACCAGCTCAAGACTTGTGACTCATTTTCCAAGATCTTTGGAAATCAAATAGGCTTAAATTTATTTATCTTATGTTATTTTTAACAACACCACATTTAGACCCTGTCAAGAGGTGCCCCTCTATTGGGCATCATGTTTTAGGCCCACAAACACAAAGAAATACATTTATTAAAGAACATGCAGGTGCTTCAGATTGGGAACAGCATGACCTCTTCCCTAAATGTCCCTGCTGGTGACAAACATCTCTGGAAGCCATACCTCTTGAACCCTGTCCCCTTACAAAAGGTGACTGGTCTCAGGGGGTACAGGTTTACAGGTTGTGAAGTCATTTGGAGGACACACATGGCTTGGAAGTGAGGAAAGGGTTTGAATGGCAAGAAGTACTTGGGAAAGTAAATACACAAATTAATTAACTTGTCAATATTTTCAGATAAAATGAATGTAATAGAATTTTGCCATTGTTTCCCCATAGTGCCCAGCTTCTCATCCTATTCCAATTTGTGTTTCTAGAGTGAATCCGTGTACAAATTAACAACATTTTCACAACAGTTGCCCTTGGTGCTGAGGATCATTTTGCAGCATTAAAAAAATTATATTAAGCTTAAATTTCAATAGCTGTGGATACAGTTTAACTAGAAGTGTGAAGCCCTTTTCCATATTGGAAGAAAGGAGCATTGAGCACTAGAATTGAGAAAAGTTTTATTTTTATAAAAGTAATTAATAAGATTTAATTAATTTTTCAAAAAGTAATAAAACAGGGCTTCCCTGGTGGCGCAGTGGTTGAGAGTCCACCTGCCGGGGACACGCGTTCATGCCCCGGTCCGAGAAGATCCCACATGCCATGGCGCGGCTAGGCCCGTGAGCTATGGCCACTGAGCCTGCGCGTCCGGAGCCTGCGCTCTGCAACGGGAGAGGCCACAACAGTGAGAGGCCTGCGTACCGCAGAAAAAAAAAAAAAAAAAAAGTAATAAAACATTCCAGGTTTATTTATACAATTTTAGTCTTTGATACTATAATTTGTATTTTTTATTTCTAATAGAAATCTTAAGATATTTTAGAAGGAAAGAACTTTTTCATTTTTAAATTTAGTTTTAAATTATGTTTTGATGAAAATATAAAAAAATTTTGTTCACTTTGAATATGATTACATTATATTTTTCAGTTTTGTGGTTCATTATTGCAAGAGAACAAAAATTATCTGAGAAATTTTATTATACAAATAGAGATTTTGCTGAAAATAGGCAAAATAACATTTATAGAATAATAATTATTAATTTGTGAATTATGTAAGTCTTTGTTACTTACATCCAAATATCACCACCTTATCATACTGAATACCTAGACATATGTAATAATAATTAGTTCCTGAAGGTAACTAAAGTCACCTTTAAAATTTTGCTGATTTTATGCATGTAAAAATGTTACTTTATTTGTCACTATGAATATATACATACAATATATTTTATTTTGAATTTTTTTTCAGCATGAGTTATAATTGTAAATATTTAGTCATTCAGTATGTGGATTCAATGTGTACTCTCACCCAGGCTCCAGAAATATTGGGGCATAACCGTACATACTTCAAACATTTTGAACACTGAAAATGAAGATAAATTAAAATGGTAAGATTTTAGGGAACATTTCTTATTCAATAAATTAAAATAAATACTCTCAAATCACTTTATGATTCTTTCAGTTAAAACAAAAGCATACCTTACTGATTTTTAAGCCAAGAAAATCTTAATTGGACTATTAAATTCCCATGTCTAATAACTTGATTTCTTTTTTATTTCAAATATACAGAAAAATAGAGAAAATAAACAGTCAGCCCCCATCTCTCCAGCATTACCAAACCTGTTTTGCCATATATGTTTTAGATCTTTTTTTTCTTTTTATAAATAAAACATTACAGAGCTTTTTAAACAAAAAATTTTTCTCCCTATGTACCTCTAACCTATCTAGGTCTCCTTGCTTCATACTGTTTAGTATCCTGAATTGATATTTATAATTTGTATGTATGTTTTTACATGTATTCATATTTTTACTATGTACCTATATATCCACATACAAGATATAGTATTATTTTACATATTTTAAATTTGTATATAAAGATATAATGATCACAAGCTTTTACAAGTAGCTTTTTTTTCACTCAAGATTATGTTTTTGAGATTTATCAATGTTGACCCACATCATGTTTATTAATTTTAAGACTTGTCTGGCATTTTTTTGACTATACCACAATTTATTTATCAATTCTCCTATTAATAGATACACCAGTTTTCACTAGTTTAAACGACACTCCTATGAGCTTCATTGTATATTCTCCTTGGGTACATAAGAGAGAATTTCTCAAGGGTCTGTATCTAGAAGTAGAATTGCTGAGTCCTTAGAAATGTTTACCTGCAACTTTGCTAGTTATTACTATCTGATTTCCATTATAGTTGTATCAATTTACACTCCCTTCAGTAGGTAATGGGGGCTCAGTTACTCCAAATCCTCACTTACACTTGTTTTTTTCAGACTTTTTAAAATTCATTTTCTACTCTGATTTTGTCCTGAGAATATTTCCTTTACCTTCTTTTCTACTAAATCAAACATTTAAAAAGAAGATTTACATTTCATCCGCACTGCTAGGTGCTTTGATAGGAGTATTTTTAGAAGTGCTCCTCAGTCATATTGCATAAAGCAAGTGTATCAGGCAGGGAAAAGTCAGGAAACAGAGACATATTGAATACAGGGAATTGATTACTAAAGAGACAGAAGAGGTGCAGAAACAAAGAAAGAAAGGAAATCCTCCAAAGAGAAGTAAGTATTATGCAGATGAGGAAGCTACCATCACCCCTGCTGGACCCCCTGGCCTGCACTGTCTCTGCATCACAGGAGGGACCACACAGCTTGTGCTGGGGCCATAAAGAGGCACTGCTGTGGCTATTTGCTTCCTCTCCTCTTTGAATCTCATGCCAGTGTTTTCTATTGCAGAACATGATTAGAACCCCTGTCAAGAGTCTAAGAAATGTAGGCTTTTATCTCCCTAAGCACAGAAAAGTAGGACTGGATTTAAGGGCAAACAGATGTCCAACACACCAGATTACCTATTTTTTTTCCTCTGGAAACTTTTAGGATCTCATATCTGGCATTCTAAAATGTCATAATGATGTGCCTTAGTGTAGTACTCATTGCAACAGCTATTTGGTGGGTTATTTTGATGTTAAAACTCATGTCCTTTCATTATAGGAATAAAAGTAAGTGGAACTACATATGTCAGCACAAGTAAATATTATAAACATAATGAGAAAAAAAGCAAGTCTCAGAACATCATACATTATATTATTTATATAAAGTTTGAATACATGAAAATTAATACTATATATTGTGTATGGATGCATTATTAGATAATAAAAGTTAAAAGGCATGGAACATTAAAACACCAACTAGGATTACCTTTGTAAAGAAAATAGGGAAATGAGATCGGGTAGTGATATATGTGGAATTTCAACTTGCACTCTGGGTTATTTTGTTCTTTTTTTTTAAGCTAGGTAGTAAGAACAAGGATATTTTCATACTATTATCTGTAACATTTAGTATATCTGAAACATTTCATAGAAAAGAAAAAAAAAGATTAAAAAATCAAGCCAGGTTCAAATAAAATTAGGAATCTAGAACGGCAACAGACTTGTTAAAATGAGCACTGGAAGCTAGAATACCATGGGACAATGCCTTCTGATATCATGAGAAAGTGAATTCCAACCTAAAATTCTGGACCCAGAGAAGCCATTAAGCAGGTGGGAGAGGATAATACAGACATTTACATTCAACTGATGTCTTAAAATATTACATCCCATGCAACTTTTATCTGAAATCTCCTGAAAGATAAGTTTCATTAAAACAAGAGAAGAGGGGGCTTCCCTGGTGGCGCAGTGGTTGAGAGTCCGCCTGCCAATGCAGGGGACGCGGATTCGTGCCCCGGTCCGGGAAGATCCCACATGCCGCGGAGCGGCTGCGCCTGTGGGCCATGGCCGCTGAGCCTGCGCGTCCGGAGCCTGTGCTCCGCGACGGGAGAGGCCACAGCGGTGAGAGGCCCGCGTACCGCAAAAAAAAAAAAAAAAAAAAAAAAAGAGAAGAGGGCTTCCCTGGTGGCGTAGTGGTTGAGATCCACCTGCCAATGCAGGGGTCACGGGTTCGTGCCCCGGTCCAGGAAGATCCCACATGCCGCGGAGCGGCTGGGCCCGTGAGCCATGGCCACTGAGCCTGCGCGTCCGGAGCCTGTGCTCCGCAACAGGATAGGCCACAGCAGTGAGAGGCCTGCGTACAGCAAAAAAAAAAAAAACAAGAGAAGAAACCAAGAAATAGGAAAAAATGAGCTTCAGAAATGGAGACTCCCATACAGGAGGGACATGAATGGCCTTCTGAGATTGATGGTGAGAAGAGGTCTATGATGATAACTGGAAAGTGGACCTAGGGCTGGAGTCAAAAAACTCTGGTAGCAGGATGACACTCTGATTAAATAAAGTTTTATTTGGACAAATCTATGCCCATTCATTCAATTATTGTCTGCAGCTGTTTTTTTGCTCCAATGATAGTACTGAACTATTACAACAAAGACCTAAAATATTTACCATCCGGTCCTTTACAGAAAAAGTTTGCAGATCACTGGCTTAGAGTGCAACCTTCCCAATTTGGATCAGGAATATGGAGGAAGGTCTTCAAGAGAAAAAAAAACCAAAAAAACTGGAACTGATATATTACTGGATGTGTTTTCTCTTATTACGAGGAGCTTTACAGCTTTGTTAGAGAATTTAAGAACAAATAAATGATGGGTGCATAGAAATTTAAGCAACTAATGCAATTTTTAACTCACAAGAAAACCAAAAGTTTCACAAGAGAGTATATTAATTGTGGAACTCTAGGTAGTTTGTCTGTGAACAGTATTTCATAGGCATAATAATGTAAACACTTAATATTGATTTAGCAATATTAGAAGCACTGGAGGAGGTTAATGCAAGTGAGGGAGAGAGGGAAAGTGAAAGAGAACTAAATACTAATACTTCATAGCAGGATATTAATAGATGATATATAAAAATTTGAAAAATCAATATATTAAATATTTTTAGAAATATGGAGGAAACTATCAGAATAAATAGCCATCTACCATTCTAAGACTTGTAGAACTATTTGCCTTTGTTAACTATATATGTTCGATTAATATAAAACCTAATTTACAACAAGATGACAATTATAACTCTATTAATTTGTTTAGGTCAGTTTAAAGTGAATAAGCTGGGCTTCCCTGGCGGCGCAGTGGTTGAGAGTCCGCCTGCCGATGCAGGGGATATGGGTTCGTGCCCTGGTCTGGGAAGATCCCACATGCCGCGGAGCGGCTGGGCCCGTGAGCCATGGCGGCTGAGCCTGCGCGTCCGGAGCCTGTGCTCCGCAACGGGAGAGGCCACAACAGTGAGAGGCCCGCATACCTCAAAAAAAAAAAACAAAAAAAACAAACAAAAAAAAGCATAAAGTGAATAAGCCAAGAACAATGAATCACAATGCCTAAATTTTCTACATGCTATTCTCTGGTATCTACCTGGCTCCATTTTTAAACAATGTACAAATAAAGACCAAGTTAAGAAAAGGAGGAAAGAAAAGAGGGAGTGGGACAGAGGGAATAGAACAATGGAGGAAAGAAAGAACCTTTATTCAGATAAATTATTTTTTCAAACATATTTTCTTATAGATATAAGTCTGTCAATTTTCTGTCCCCTCTCTTCACTACCAGTGTTTTTGGGGTTTTTTGTTTTTGTTTTTTTGTTTTGCGATACACGGGCCTCTCACCGTTGTGGCCTCTGCCGTTGCGGAGCACAGGCTCCGCATGCGCAGGCTCAGCGGCCATGGCTCACGGCCCCAGCCGCTCCGCGGCATGTGGGATCTTCCCGGACCGGGGCACGAACCCGTGACCCCTGCATCGGCAGGCGGACTCTCAACCACTGTGCCACCAGGGAAGCCCTGGGGTTTTTTTTATGGCTAATGTTTACCTACTATATACCAGGCAATGTTCTCTGAACTGAGAATACAGAATTTTAAAAGACAGATTATGTCTGGGCACCCAAGGAGCTTACCTTCTACTGAGAGCAGGGGCAAAACATTTCCAGGCAGAGGAATCTTTTGGACAGATATTCTAGAGAGCCAATAAGCCTTGGGGGTTCAAGGAGTAGAAAGGAAAGTGTGCTAAGAGCATAGTTAATGAGGAAGGAAAGCGCAGTAGGTGGTCGATCAACAATGTGCAGGGGTTGGCTAAGCATACAAGTATCACCTGAAGGGTTGTAACCGGAAGAGCCCAAGATGGCATACCCTGGCCAAGAAGGACACTAGAGAGATGGACCACCTGCTCACAAAAAAAAATCCCTGGTGTTTTCTGCAGCTACCTGCATCAACAGTGCCTTCTTCACAGGCCCAAAACAGTGGCAACCAGGGCCTTGGGACCTGATAACAAACGGATTCGATTCAACACTTATCTATAGACAAAGGATCATGAACAGAACTGGTCCCTGCAGACTAAGTCCCCGAGTTCTTAAACAAATGATTGGTGCCTGAATAAGCTGAAGATCCTGCTCATCTGAACTTGGAGGCTAACTAGGGGCTAATTTGAAAACTTTAAAGCAAACTGACCTGTTACACTCTAAGTAGTTGAAGTGGGTCGTGGCATCACATAAGTGAAAGGACAAGCAAGAACAAGTACCCATCTCTGTACATTATGACTCCTTTCTCTGAAGAGGAGCAGGTGACTGACAGATGGAAGTAGAGAGTAATCGGGTAATGAAGAGGCTCTTGGAGAGAAAGATGGGAGATTAAAGAAACGTTAGAAAAGAGGGAGAAGATATATATATAGATATATATAGATAGATAGATAGATATAGATAGATAGATAGATAATATAGATTTAGATGCAGATATAGACCTAGATATATGGACCCCAAAAGACCAAGAATGTGAGAACTTCTTCATTGGGTGTGGCATGAGGGAATATGTTAGTTCCATAAAATCAAAACTTGGTCCTTCTTTATGATGTTTATCAGATACTGCTTTCATCTTGGTTGATCTCCAACAGGGCTCAATTTGGGTAAGATTTCAGGAACAGGATGACCTTTTTTCTGATCACCTATAGGGTCTAGCTCCTTGAGGATCACTGGGTGAAGAGGATAAAGGGCCAACAGATGACCTCCAAGTCATGAGCCTATTTCCCTCCTTATTTTCCCCCCACACCACTACCATGGGTGTGAAGAGTATGCCCTGCAGCACAGAAAGGGGCAGCCATGCTCCAAGTGCAGGGACACATGCTAAATTCCATACTCACAGAACAAGCCCATCAGAACAGTTACCGACACTGAAATACTGTGCTTGATCACTTCCTATAGTTCAGCCTGTTTGTAAATATACAAACCTCTTAGTGTATTTAAAGTGATTCAGTTTACTTAAACATAGTAAACAACTCTTTCACATTCAGCCTAAGGTAGGGTTTCATGGTAGTTTTTTCAGTGATTCAGTATTCCTGGATCTAATGCTGAGTGATTAATTAGCTCCATTCTTCTTCATATGGGTATTGTTGGTGCAAATCAATATGTAGAAGCAATTTTGAGTTCTTTTAAGAAGAGAAATGTCAAATACCTAAAAGAAGTATGAATAATTGCTACCATTTTTTTGTTTCATCTTGATTTGATTTTCATGAGCATCCTGTTTCAAGGGATCAATGCTTAAAAAAAAAAAAGTTAGAGGAATGGGAAGGCCCCAAAGCGGGGTTGTGGTGTGGTAGTAATTTGAGCAGGAAAAGGTCCTTCTACTCATGCTCACTGTCTTTGTTTTTATTTTCCATTTTTCTATCTTTATGAAAGATGAAGGTCTTCTATTGTCCCAGAGGAAAAAAAACGGAATTATGTGTCACAACATATTTAAGAGTTTTCACATACATTTAACAATATGATTGCAATTTTAACAATTATACCTGTTTGTCCCTCTCTGGAATGTGGAAATTTAACATGGGAATGATGCTGGAGCACATGCCTACTGCCCCACTCTAATGAATGCTTAAAGTTTGCCAGTGAGGAAGGAAGAAAGAATTCACAACTTTCACACAAAACAATGGAAATTTTACCAATGGAATAGAATTAGACTGACCTAATGCTTCTTAATAGCCTAGATTTTCCCTGAGGAGCTAAAACATTTGCAAGGATCATCTCACTGGATTCCACAAGGTTTCTCTGGAATTTTAGCCACAAGTGTATTACTCTGTGGAATGTTCCCACCGAAAAATGAAACAGTCAAACAAGTGGGGAAGCAGATTCAGAAAAGTGGGAAAGTAATGCATTAGGCTTTTAATTTAGGTAGAAATTTAGGACACTATATTAGGGTGCTGTTCATATTAGGATGCTAATTACATTTAGGATGCTATTTATTTTAGGTTATTTTGGGTGATGAACTGAAACAAAGTGAGAAAGAGAAGAACACTATGGAAAAACTGCCCTGTAAGTCTCTGGGTAGCTACATACCCAACTAAGGACGTAAGTACTTAAAGGAAATTAGTAAAAGGAAAGTTCCAAGCATTGTGTCAACACTACATTTGTTCACTCTCCAAGAGCCAGAGTGAATTGTATTTATTTTACAGAACTGATTCTATTCTCATTTTTCACACGTTAAAAAATACTGTTTTCACAAAATGACAAGTGTTTTCAAACCAGATCAGAGAAAATGAAGAAAGTCATGACTTTGAAATACATTGTCTGACAGATGTTGAAGGCCTATTCCAAAGAAGTATATAACAGGCAGGCCTGTATACCTGTGCTCTGCACACCTACAGGCCACACACTTCAGGAGATGTCAGTAAAATACCAATAAGGAATAAGTAATCCATGTATATTCAAAGCCATGTTTTTCCTGTATTATAAAATTCTTTGTAACCAGCTGGAAGATTTATTTGGGAGCTTGTTTTGTTATCAGTTGATACAAGAAGCCACTTCCCTCCCCCACAACCCCACCCCACCTCCAAATCTAGCAGGGAAGAATGTCTGCATGGTTTCCTGCCATCCAAGAGACACTCCCTGTATCCAATTGACAATATAAATAGCTTGACTTTTCACATAAATAGACATTACTAGAAGAAATGCCGTTTGTGGAAAAAGAGCTGTGGATGCCATGCTGCATGGTGTTCTATGTTCTAGTGCTTCCCACCATTGTTAGCCCACACTCAGTGGCCTCCACACACTTCTCATCAAACAACTCAGAAATAGTTGCAAAGCACACACCTGATGAAAGACTTGTATCCAGAATTTACAAAGAAGATCTACAACCTAATAGTAAGAAGACAAACAAAAAGTGGGCAAAAATTTGAACATTTATCCAAATATATACAAATATCTAATAAGCACAAAAAAAAAAGATGCTCAACGTTATTTGTCATTAGAGAAATGCAAATTAAAATTACAGTGAAATACCACTTCATGCATACTAGCATGGCAATAATAAATGACAGGTAATAACGTATGTTGGAGAGGATGTGGAGAAATGAGAACTTGACACATTGCTGGTGGAATTGTAAAATGGTGCAGCTAGGTTGTAAAACAATTTGGCAGTGTCTCCAAAAGTTAAATATAAAATTTTCACATGATCCAGCAATTCCACTTCTAGGTATACACCCAAAAGAAGTGAAAACATGTGCACAAGTGTTCACAGCAACGTGATTCCTAATAACCCAAACTGGAAACAATCCAAATGTCCATTAACTGGTGAATGGATAGAAGTAATGTAGTATAGCCGTCCAATGGAACAGTATTCAATAATAAAAAGAAACAAATTACTGACACGTGCTATGTCATGGACAAACATCATCATCATCCAAGATGAAAGAAATTAGACACAAGAGACCAAATATTGTAAAATTACATTTCAAATGCCCAAAAAAGGAAAATCTATGGAGATAGAAACTAGATTATTGGTTGCCTGGGACTGGAGGCAGGAACTGGGTAGGTGTGGGGGAGGGGGTTAACTATAAATGGGTCTGAGCAATCACATTGGGGGGATGAAAATATTCTAAAACTTATTTATAGTGATGATTACACCCCATGGTAAAGTTACTAAAATTCACTGAATTGAACACTTAAAATGGATGAATACTATGATATAAAAATTACACTTCAATAAAGCTGTTAGAAGGTAGAGGAGGAGGGAAAGGAGGAGGAGGAAGAAAAAAGAAGAGGAAGTGTACAACTCTTGTCATGAATTACATTTACAACGATATGCAACCATCACCCCCATATATTTACAAAACTTGTTCATCATCTCAGACAGAAGCTCTGTACCCATCAAGCAATAAATCCTCATCCTCTCCTCCTTCAGCTCCTGGTAAACTCTAATGTACTTTATGTCTCTATGAATTTGCATATTTTAGATATTTCATGTGAGTGAAATCATAAAATATTTGTACTTTTGTAACTGGCTTATTTCACTTAACATAGTTTTTTCAAAATTCATCCATTCTGTGACATGAATCAGCATTTTGTTCATTTTTCTGGCTGAATAATGTCCCATTGCATGTATATACCAGATTTTATTCATCCTTTCATCTATTATGCCTGTACCACATTGTTTTAATTACTGTAGCTTTGTAGTAAGTTTTGAATTCAGAATGTGTAATTCTTCAAACTTTGTTCTTCTTTTTCAAGATTGTTTTGGCTAATAAGAACTCCTTAAAATTTAATGTGAGTTTGAAGACTGGCTTTTCCATTTATTAAAAAAAAGTGTCATAATTTTGTTTGGATTACAATCTGTAGATCACTTTGGGTAGTATTGACACAATTTTGTCTTCCAATCCATGACATGGAGATGTATTTCCATTTATTAGGGCCTCTTCTTTCAGATATATTTTATAGTGTTCAGTGTATAAGTCCTTTTCTTCCTTCATTAAATTTATTCCCAGTTATTTCCTTCTTTCAGTTGCTACTGTAAATGGAATTGTTTTCTTAATTTCCATTCACATTGTTCATTACTGAAATATAGCAAAATAAGTGATTTTTGGTGTCTTACTCTTGTACCCAGTAGTTTTGCTGAGTTTATTATGTCTTGGAAATTTCTTGTGGATTCTTGGGACTTGCTATGTACAGGATCATGTCATCTTTGAAAAGAGATACTTTTACTTCCTGCTTTCCATTATGGACATCTTTTATTTCTTTTTCTTGCCTAATTGTTCTGTCTACAATTCCCAGGCCAATATTGTATAGTAGAAGTGGAAATTGGCATCCTTGTCTTGTTCCTGACCTTAAGGAGAAAGGAAATTTTCCACATTTCATCAATGAATATATGTTAGCTCTGGGCTTTTCATAAATGTCCTTTATCATGTTAAAGAAGTTCCTTTCTATGCCTAATTTGTTGAAAGAGCATTGAATTTTGTCAAATGCCTCTTTTGAATCAATTGAGATCATCATGTGAATTTTTTTCTTTTGTCCTATTAGTGTGAGGTATTACACTTTTTTTATTTTCTTATGTTGAACCACCCTTGAATTCCTGGAATAAACCCCACTTAGTCATAATGAATAATCCTTTTAATATGATGTTGATTTTGTTTGTTAGTATTTTGTTGAGAATTTTTTCATCTATTTTCATAAGGCATTTTGGTATATAGTTTCCTTTTCTTGTTATGTTTTTATCTGGCTTTGTAATCAGAACAGTACTGGAATCAAGAGTTAGGAAGTGTTCCATCCTCTTATTGTTTTTGGAAAAGATTGAGAAGGATTAATGTTCATTATTCTTTAAATGTTTGGTATAATTCACCAGTGAAGCCATCTGGTCTTGTACATTTCTTTGTTGGGTGGTTTTTGATTACTTATTGAAACTCTTTACTTGTTATAAGTCTGTTGACATTTTCTATTTATACTTGAGTCAATTTATGTAATTTTTGTATTTCTCGAAATGTTTCCATTTCACCTAGGTCATCTAATTTGTTGGCACACATAATAATAAAAAAAAAAGAAGAAAGAAACTAAAGAAATATTTGAAATAACATCTGAGATTTTTATAAAATTAATGCTACACAACAAACCACAGCTAAGGAAGCTCAGAGAACACTAAGCAGAATAAATAGGAAAAATTCTAAACCTCAGCATATCATATTCAAACTGGAGAAAATCAAAGAGAATCTAGAAAGAAGCCAGAGGAGAAAATTACCTTACTTGTAGATGAACAAGGACAAGAATTACATCATAGTTTTCTTCAGAAACTGTGAACACACAAAAAGAAAGGAGTGAAATAAAATATTGAATTTTTTAAAAAACCAAAAACAGAAATAAGACTCAAGGGAAATTATCCTTCAAACATGAAAAAGAAATAAAGTATTTCTCATAAGAACAAAAATTCAGGGAATTGGCTGTCAGTAGATATCCCTTACAAGAATATTAAAAGAAGTTCTTCATAGAGAAGTAAAATGATATAGGTCATAAACTCAGATCTACACAAAGAAAGTAAGAGTGTTAGAGAAGGAATCTATAAAGCCAAATACATATGAAGGTAAAATCTTAGTTTTCTTATTCTAAATTAGTAGCTCAAACTGATTAAACACTTAAAACTCAACAATGATAAAATGGACAATGTAGTTTAAAAAATGGGTAAATGATCTGAACAGACACCTTACTAAAGAAGTTATACAGATGCCATTAGGGGATTTCACATTAAAACAACAATGGCATGGTACCACATACCTGCTAGAAGGGCTAAAATCCCAAACACCAGCAATGTCAAATGCTTGTGAGGATGTGGAGTAACAGGAACTCTCATTCATTGCAGATGGGAATGTAAAATGGTACAGTCAGTTTGGAAGTCAGTTTGGCAGTTTCCTGCAAAAATAAATATAGACTTACCATGTGATCCAGTTATTTCACTCCTAGATATTTACCTAAATGAGCTGAAAACTTATATCCACACACAGACACACACACACCTCTGCACATGAATGTTAATAGCAGCTTTCTTCAAAATTACCAAAAACTGTAATCAATCAAGAAGTCCTTCCTTATTGAATGAATCAATAAACAAATTGGTATATCCATTCAATTGAGTATTATTCAGCAATAAAATAAAATTAATTATCGAGTGACCAAAAGTCATGGAGGAACCTTAAATATATGTTTCTAAGTAAAAGAAGCCAGCCTGTAAAGGTTACATACTGTATGATTCCAAATATATGACATTCTGGAAAAGACAAGCTTATAGAGATAGTAAGAAGGTCAGTGGTTGCCAGGGTTTTTGGGGAGGGATGAATAGGTGGAGCACAGGGGTTTTATTAGGACAGTGAAACTATTCTGTATGAAACTGTAATGATGGATATACATCATTACACATTCTTCAAAACCCACAGTATGTACAACACAAAGAGTGAATCCAATGTAAACTAGGAATTTAGTTAATAATAATGTATCCAAAAATAAATAAATAAATGTAATCTCATAGGTGTTCATTTTATTTTTGGTTAGTTTTATTCTAATTAAATAATACTAATAATGTATCAATATTGAGTCATCAATTGTAACAAATGTACCACATTAATGCAAGCTGTCAATAATAGGAGAAATTGTCTGTAGGTGGTAAGAGGGTTTAAGGGAACTCTGTACTTTCTAAACAATTTTTCTATAAACCTGGAATACTCTAAAAATAAAGTTTATTTAAAATAATAGTCTTTTTATTCAAAAGAAATAACAACACTAATATTTACACCAGGAAAAGAGGATCTGTTGACCCAAAGCCTTGGCTATTTAACAACTTTGTCCCAAACTTCAACAGTCTGTACTCTACCCTGTCCTACCCCTGGAAGTAACAGTGAGAATTCTGGGACTCCGTGTGCATAGTTTGAAGACTCCTGAATAGTGACCTCTTAGGGTCTTACCTATACAAATACCCCATGACTCTAGTTTTTTTTTTTTTTTTTTTTTTTTGCCTCATCATGAAATAGGAACCAAAAGAGAAATGTTAGCTTTATTAAATCTGAACTCAATAATAGCTGTATTTATAACCTAGACACGAGCCAGTCTAGCCCACCTTCTTCACTATGAGGATATTTCAGTGGTTCTATTGTTAATAGAGCCTTTTAAAAATGCAAAATACTCATTTCAAAGCGATTTGATGAAATTGCAAATCATTAGCTTAAACAGCATCTTTCTTCCTTATCATCCATTTTCCTGAAATGCAGACGGCAGGTGTCCTCATTTGTATGTGCTGCACCAACAACATCCTTTGAAGCGAGCGGTGGGTGGGGGGGTCTCACAAACTGACTGCAGTCTTGAAATAGATGTGGAATCTCCTGATGCAGCACACAGGGGACTGTCACAGGAAATCCTGATCAAAGGGGAATGTGAGCTCCAGAATTCCTGATTGTGTTCATTACAACCACTCAAGTCTGTCAAACTCTAAAGCAGAAAGTGAATGGTGTGTCTAGAGATATTCATGTTGACCAAATGGAGGGAGCTTCAGAGGCAGAACCAAGTCATCCCAATGATACTTTAACACAGGTAAAGCTGTTTCTATCTAGTCATTGGGTCTGCACAAATTTGAGACTGGATTTTTAAGTTACATCTGGGTTTCTCTAATTAACGTATGGCTTACTTTCTATGTAAGCCAGAAAGTAAGTCTGGCCAGGCTTTCTGGTTGCCTGGCCAGGTGAGAAATGTTAATTATAATAGGACAAGGTAGACCAAATTAAAACCTAAAAATGTATCTGCTTTGTAAGTAACATAGGGATAGATGTTGGGGGTATGAGCTTTAGAAGCTGCTAATAAGGGAACATCCAGCCAGATACAGAACCAAAAACTAAAATTTCCAGAAACAAGTCACATTCCAGGCAAACAATCATCACAGGATTTAAAGTCCAGAGATAGGTCATTTGGGAGAGACCAGGCTGGGAGGCACCATAAAGCAAGCAAGAAGGAAGTTCATCAGCAGCCATCTGTGTTCTGTCCTCAGAGGAGGTCCTGGGATGTGTGTGTGTGTGTGTGTGTGTGTGTGTGTGTGTGTGTGTGTGTGTGTGTGTGTGTTGGATAGTAGGAAAAAGAAGGGGGCTCAGTTTGAAAGAATAAGAGCCAACATTATTCTTGAAGGTATTATGCAGGCAAAGGACAGAAGCAGAGGATATAACAGCAGTGTCCAGAAACTCACGGAGAAGCTTTGTTCTAAGACCAGGGCTTTGACCGCAAAGAGCACAGTTCCTAGCACACAACCAGAGCAGAACCACACCAAGACTGACCAACAGTGAAATTACTGGTCAGGTGCAAGACTGACACTTGGACCTGGGTCAGAGCTGGTCTCACTGGTCAAATGAACCTCTCCCAGCTTGGACAAAAGAAAGTTATAAGAGAAGAAAAGACAAACAGATGATACATTCATTCATTCATTCAACATGTAATTATTGAATACTTACTCAATGCATGTAAGTATACAGGGAAGAAAAGAGCTGAATATACAGAGGAAAAAGCACATGTTTCCACCCTCAGGCAGCTTGCATCAGCATATCACTGGCCTTTAGGATAAAACGGTGAACCTCTTTTTTCCTAGGACATTTGCTTTATTCATCCAAAGTCCTAACTCATTCCTCCAGAACTAAGCATCATGAAGAAGCACCCTTAAGAAATCACCCTTGGTGTAGTGTGTGCCTTAGTTCACAAAGTAGTGAAATACAGCAGTTTAAAAACATTTACCACTTTAAGTAGCAGCTGTTAGGATGTCCAACAGGGAGTATCAATCCTTATTCGACTTTTTAGTGTCGATCCAATCATTATTTATTGAGAAACCTATTACATGTAAGGTACCATTATAGGTTCTTGGTCTGCATCAGTGAATAAAACAGACATCCTGGAGCTGACATGGCATAGAAGAGACACCATAAACATAATAAACAACTACATTATTATAGTGTATTATAAGATGGTAAATTCTACGAAAAAAATAGATGAGTGAGAGGGATCAGAAAAACAATGGATCACATTCTTCAATCCCACTCCTAGGCATACATCCAGAGAAAACTATAATTTGAAAAGATGCATGGGCCCTAACGTTCATTGCAGCACTATTTACAACAGCCAAGACACGGAAGCAACCTAAATGTCCACTGACAGAGGAATGGATAAAGGTGTGGTATATATATATACAATGTAATGTTACTCAGTCATAAAAAAAATGAAATAATGCCATTCGCAGCAACATGGATGGACCTAGCGATCATCATACTAAGTGAAATAAGTCAAAGACAAATATCATATGATTGCTTATATGTGGAATCTAAAACAAAGATACAAATGGTACAAATGAACTTATTTACAAAGCAGAAATAGACCCACAGACATAGAAAACAAACATGGTTACCAAAGGGAAAGTGGGGGAGGGACAAATTAGGAGGTTGGGATAAACATATACACAATATTATATATAAAATAGATAACCAACAAGGACCTACTGCATAGCACAGGTAACTATACTCAGTATTTTGTAATAACTTATAAGGGAAAAGAATCTGAAAAAGAATATATATTGTGTATATATACACACATATATATATAACTTAATCACTTTGCTATACACCTGAAACTAACATTATAAATCTACTATACTTCAATTAAAAAAAAAAAAACAGTGGGTCACAGTGAAGGTAGATTACAGGTTTAATTAAGGGACTCAAGAAATTGAGGAAATCTCACCTCATTGAGGAAATGTCCTTTGGACAAAGATTTATATGAGCAGTAGAAGACATAATAATGCAGTTATCTAGAGAAAGAGCATTCCAGGGGAGGGAACAACCAGTTCAGAGGTCCTGTGGTGAGGAAGTGCCTGGAGAGTTAGAAATATAGTGGGAGCCCAGTGTGGCCAGAGGGAAATGAGGGAGGAAGAGTAGCAAAGTAGCAGTGGATGAGAGGAGACAGGTAGTATGAGTGAGGTACAGAGCATGTCAGAACTTAACAGGCCAATGAAAAGACTTAAGCTTATTAGATGGGAAATAGGGAATCTTTGCAGGTTATGATCAAATAGGTGAAATAATCTGACTTATGTTTTTATAACAAACATTTGTAGCTTTATCCAATTCTTTGGCCCCTCTGGTGCACCCCTCCCGTGACTTCTGAGTGTTTTTCTTCTCACAAACTCACCTCTGGTTTTTCTCTGGAGAATTGTCCTTGGACAACTGAGGCCTTGACTCCAGGACAGAGGAAAAGAAGTGCCTGAGGATTTATATCTCTCTGGGTAGCCTGGAACCTGTAATTAATTAGTGCTCAGTACCTTTCCTTCAAGATAGACAAACTCTAGGGGACAAATGAATTCCAGAGCACCCCTGCTCTGGATCAGGCTGTGGCTGAAACTTTATCACAATCACACCCTTCCTTACCCTCTCTTCATTCCCTTATTTGTTTCTCTGGGGAGCTTTTCCTTAAATAACCAAAGTGTTCCTGAACTGTTATCTTGTAGTCTGCTTTAGGGTAACTGACCTAAGACAGTTTCAAAGGATATTCAGGCTGAGTCAACTACAGGGGCAAGGGAAGAAGTAGGGAGTCCTGTTAGTGGGTACTGCCATAATCCAAGGTCCAGGCAGTGGACAGGGAGAAATGTACATGGTCTGGATACGTTTTGATCCAGCACATCAAAGACATTCTGATGGATTAGAGGTGGATCATGAGAGAAAGAAAGAAGGTTCTTGGCTGAGTTTCTGGAGGATAAACTTGCTATCCCCTGAGATAAAGAAGGTTGCTATGGGGGCTTCCCTGGTGGCACAGTGGTTGGGAGTCCGCCTGCTGATGCAGGGGACATGGGTTTGTGCCCCGGTCCGGGAAGATCCCACATACCACGGAGCAGCTGGGCCTGTGAGCCATGGCCGCTGGGCCTGCGCGTCAGGAGCCTGTGCTCCGCAATGGGAGAGGCCACAACGGTGAGAGGCCTGCGTACTGAAAAAAAAAAAAAAAAAAAAAAAAAAAAGGTTGCTATGGAGCAGGTTAAGTGAGGCAGAACAGGAGTTTGATTTTTGACATATTATGTTTCAGTGTCTAACAGACAAACTAGCAAATCTGTTGTAGGTAGTTGGCTATTTTCAGGTGGGGTTCTCCAGGATGCAGACAGTGAGACAGAGTTGAGAGTCCACAAAGTTTATTGGAAGCAACACTTGCTATAATTAAAGAGAGAAGAAGCAGGATTTAGCAAGGAGAGGTACAGATTACGAGGCAGATCTGACAAGTCTTGGCCAAGCCAGCAGAGTGCTCTGGAGTTATTTGCCAGTTAGAGAATTCCCGCGTTGGGCAGAAATGGCCAGGCCTACATAACCTTACTGTCTTTAGTCATTGGCTGGGGACTGGCTCTGGAGAGCATGGCTTCAGCTCAAATAAGGCAGCAGATCTTGAAAGGGCAGAAGCTGGAGGCTTACGGCCAACTGTACTCCTTCAGGTTAAAGGATAGTTCTTTCTTGAAGGGAGATGTGAGTGGTCCAGGGTGCAGCATAAGATAAAGGCCTGGAATTCAGGAATGTGGTCTAGGATGGAGATGTAAATTTGCCCATCACATGCATGTAGATAGTATAAAAGGCCATAAAATGAAATTCTGACCATAAGCAGAGTTTAGATAGAGAAGAGGACAAAGGACTGAGTTTGGTACAAGCAAAAGCAAGAGTTTAGAGAAAAGAAGAAGAACCAGTAGAGTAGACTGAAGAAAAGTAGCTCATGAGACAGAAGAAAAGCCAAGGAAATGTTGGGCATCTTAGAAGACAAGTGAGGAGAGCATATCAAACGCTGATCATGGTCACCTGAGATGAGGACTGAGAACTGGCCAAAGGAGGTTGCCCTTGACCTTGATAAGAGTCTATCCTATAAGGAAGTAGAGGAGGCAAGAGGTTAGTGACAGAGCATACAGACAACTATTTTGAGAAATTTGGTCTAAGTGGGGCAGAGAAAAAGAGTGGTAGTTAGCTGGGTAAATGGGTCAAGAAAAATTGACTTGGGTTGGTTTTTTCAGGATGAGAGAAGTATCAGCATATTTTGATACTTGAAATGTGGGGATTCTACTTCCTTTAGTAAATAATGTTTTCACTTAACAAGAAATGCTTGTGAATGGAAATGAAGTGTGTGTTGACACCTAGTACTGTGTTTAAACCTCTGGAGAAAAGCTCAGTAGTTGTGCTGGTATCTTTCATAAGAGCTGTGGGCCACCTCCCCCCTGCCATTCAAAGCTAGTCTCCCAGAAGAATCACCCACTTCGATATTTTCAAGCCTGCATCTACACATTTTGCATGCTAGAGTCAATCTCTTAGCTTAACCATTCTGAGAATGACATCTGGAGCCAAGGAACACTGGAGGTTCCCATGCTGTACATTTCCAATCAGACTGAGTGACACTGTACACTAGTTTAAGTGCCACTTGGTGCTGTAAATATCTGATAAAACGAAAGGCAGAAGGAGGACTATATCTGGCGATGTGAAAAATGAAAGAAAAAAATCCCTTGATTAAAATTCAGCACCTTTCATCTTCCACTGAGCTACTAAGTACCTTTAGGTTTCAGCCCATCATGGAAATACAAAGTCCTTCAAACAAAGTCATTTAGGCTGGATGTTGGAAAGATTATTATCCACCCAAGAAACTGAGTGGCAGGAAGAGCAAAATGCAAACAATGGGAAGAATTCAAAGGGCTCTGGAGGACCCATGTGTCCATGAGAGTGGATGCTCATCAGTGTCCCTGTGCTGTTATCAGCAGAAGGCAGTATCCTAACCCCAGAGGGCATGGCTCATGTACAAAAACAAAATATGCCCAGGAGTTCAAGATCAATGACTCAGTAATCATCTTTCACAATTATTTCCAGTTCCAGAAGCACCTGGATTTCCTTGCAGCCCAGTTAGTACCTACGAAACAGGTTGGGGCCTGCTCAGAGCCAGAGGGAAAAGGAGAAGGAAGGGAAGGAGAAGTGGGAGGGGAAGAGATAATCTGCCCAATTTCTTTCTCTCCCTCATTGCTGTTCCCCCAATCCTGAGGACTTCTTGAATCAGGAATGACAAATATCTGACAGTTTTGCCATCACCCTACTACTGGCCCCTTCATTACCACCATGTATGCACATAGACCGAAGACAAATACAATCAACCACCATCTTCTTCACTGAAACCCTGGAAATCTCCTTGGCACATCACTCCTAAAGCATTTCTGCCATGTCTCCAAACCCTTTCCTCCTTTCTGTGGTTACTATGGCTACTCTAGCCCAGGCCCACCTTGGCTTCTCTGCCTTGTCTCCTTCAAGTACTACCTCATGACCATAAAAGCATTTTATCTAAAAAGTCAGTACCACCATGTCACCTCCCTGTTGAACATCCTTTCATCCTACCATCTAATAGGATCAAGTTCCAGATCCCAAGCATGGCATACAAGACCCTCTACCCTAGAAAAGCCAGAGCCTTGGTAGGTTGTGATATATGTATACACGTGAAAAAATCACTACAATCAAGATAATGAACAGATCTGTTGCCTCCAAAAGTTTTCTTGCTCCCTTTTGTAACCCCTTTTTCTCCCCTTCCCCTAACCTCCACACATTTTCTTCCTGCTACCTCTCATCCCACCTCCCACAAGAAACTGCCACACTGTTTTCTAAAGTGGCTGCTTCGTCTTAGATTGCGACCAACAGTATATAAGAGTTCTAGTTGCTCGAATTCCCACCCACATTTGGTATGATTGGTTTCAATTTTTGCCATTCTATTAGTTGTGTAATAGTAGATCAATGTGTTTTTAATTTGCATTTTCTAAGGACTGATGATGTTGAGCAACTTTCATGTGCTTATTTGCCATCCATATATCTTTCTGAAGTATCTACTCAAATTTTTGGTCCATTTATTTTTTTTAATTAATTAATTTATTGTCTGTGCTGGGTCTTAGTTGTGGCATGTGGGATGTATTTCCCTGACCAGGGATTGAACCCAGGCCCCCTGCATTGGGAGTGTGGAGTCTTAACCACTGGACCACGAGGGAAGTCCCAGTCCATTTATTTTTATTGATTTATTTGTTTTTATATTGAATTTTTAAAGTTCTTTATGTATTCTGGATACAAGTCCTTTGTCAGATATATGCTTTGCAAAGAATTTTCCCAGCCTGTGACTTGTCTTTTCATTCTCTTAACAGATGCTTGCTTTAAACTGATAGTTAAATTCAAACACATTCTTAAAACTCTACATTTTTTATCCCTCTCCCTACAGTTTATGTCTCAGTGTCATATTTTACATCTTTATATGTATCCCTTTACTGTTTATTGTAGTTATAGTTGATTTTACAATTTTTGTCTTTTAACCTTTGTAGTAGCTTAAGCGGTTGATACAATATCTTTACTATATATTTACCTTTACCTTTAGTGAGATTCTTTCCTTCATATATTTTCTTATTTCTTGTCATAGCCTTATCATTTTTGCTTGGAGAAGTTCCTTTAACATTTCTTGTAAAGCCAGTGTAGTGATAATGAACTCTTTTAATTTTTGCTTGTCTTTAAAATTCTTTATCTTTCTTTCAATTCTGAATAATAATGTTGCTGGGTCGAGTATCCCTTGTTGTAGGTTTTTTCTTTTCAGTACTTCAAATATATCATGGCACTCCCTTCTGGATTGCAAAGTTTCTACTGAAATTTCAGCTGATAGCCTTATGAAGTCCCCTTTTATATGAATTTTTGTTTTTCTCTTGCTGCCTTTTAAATTCTCTCTTTATTTTTAACTTTCGCCATTTTATTTATGATATATCTTGGTGTGGGTGTCTTTGGGTTCATCTTATTTGGGGCTTTTTGTGTTTCCTGAACCTGCGTATCTGTTTCCTACTTCATGTTAGAGAAATTTTCAGCCATAATTTTATCAAACACGTTTTCTGTCCTTTTCTCTCTCTGTTCTCCTTCTGGGGCATGTTTATAGGAATGTTAGTACACTTGATGTTGTTCCAGAGGTCCCCAGAACTATCCTCATTTTTAAATTCTTTTATTTATTATGTTGTTCTTATTCAGTGATTTTTATTATTTTGCCTTCCACGCCACTTATGTGTTGTTCTGTACCACCTAATCTGCTGTTAATTCCTTCTAGTGTATTTTTCATTTCAGTTATTATATTCTTCAGCTCTGATCGATTACTTTTTATATTTTCTAGTTCTTCATTGATGTGCTCACTGTGTTCTATCCTTTTCCCAATTTTAGTGAGCATTTTTATGACTATTGCTTTGAACTATCTACAAGGTAAATAACTTATCTCCATTTCATTAGGAGTTTTTTCTGGGGCTTTATTTTGTTCTTCCATTTGGTACATATTCTTCTGTCTTCTCATTTTGTTTGACTTTCTTTGTCCCTATGAAATTAGGTGAAACAGTCATATATCCTGGTCTTGATGGTGTGTCCTGTGTGGGAGCATCCCTATGCATTCTGTGTGTGCCTGGAGGCTTTGGTGGGAGAGCTGAATCTAAAGGGAACAGGGGCTGCATCGTCTCCTGGGGTGTACTGTCAGGCACTCCCTTGGTTGGGCGTAAGGCTGGAGCCAGATTGACTACAGCCAGAGTTAGGTGCAAGCTGGGGCTTCTCCTTCATGCAATGGCAGTCACCAGACTCTCAGGGCAAAGCCAAGGTCTAACTAGCTGGATTTGCATCTCTGAGGGTGGGACAAGAGCCCAAGGGACTGAAGCAGGAGCCTGGTGCAAGCCTTGGCTTCACCCAAGATTCAGTGTGATCACCACCTTGGTGGGGAGTGGGGCTGGAGCCAGAGCCTGGTGCAGACTGATAGGCCAGACAGAGCACCTGACAGTTTTCAGTTAGTTGCCTCTGTCTTGGAGATGGAGCCAGCAAGTCTGTGCATGTGCTCTTCAAGAGCAGAGTCTCAGTTGCCTACAGAACTCTGGCAAGCCCCACTGGTTTTCAGACCAGCTCATTTTCCTGGTGCCCAACTCCAGGGCTGAGGTTGCCTAATGCGGGGCTCAAATCCCTCACTCCTTGAGAAGATCCCTGAGCCTGTGAAATCCTTCTTCTTTTCTGGGTCATCTGCCTGGGGTATGAGTCCGAATTAGATCATGTCTCCTCCCCTCCTGCCAGACTCTGTGTCATTCTTTCTTTATAACTTTGATTGTGGAAGAGCCATTCTGCTAGTCTTCGGTGATTCTCAGAGAGAAATACTGTATATGTTGTTATAGTTTTGATGTGTTTGTGGGGGGAAGTGGGATCAGAGTCTTACTACTCCTCCATCTTACCATCTTAATCTCACCTCCCTTTAACATTTCTTGTTAGGTCAATTTAGTGGTGATAAGCTCCTTTAGATTTTGCTTGTTTGTGAAACTCTTGAATTCTTCTTAAATTCTGAACCATAACCTTACCAGGTAGAGTATTCTTGGTTATAGGTGTTTTCCTTTCAGCACTTTGACTATATCAGGCAACTCCCTTCTGGTCTGCAGTATTTCTGCTGAAAAGTCAGCTGATATTCTTATGAGAGTTCCCTTGTATGTAATTAGTTTCTTTTCTCTTGCTGCTTTTAAGATTCTCTCTTTACTTTTTGGCATTTTAATTATTATGTGTCTATTGAGGACTTCTTTGGGTTAATCTTGCTTAAAATTCTCTGTACCTCCTGGACCTGGATGCCTGTATCCTTCCCCAGGTTAGACAAGTTTTTAATTATTATTTCTTCAAATAAGCTATCTGCCCTTTCTCTCTCTCTTCTCCTTCTGAGAACCCTATAATGTGAGTGTTAGTATGCTTGATATTATCCAAGATGTTCTTTAAACTATCCTCATTTTTCTCATTTTTTTTTTCTGTTCAGCTTGGGTGATTTCCACAATTCTGTCTTCCAGATTGTTGATCCATTCTTCTATATCATCTAATCTACATTTGATTCCCTCTAATGTATTTTTCATTTCACCTATTGTATTCGTCAGCATTGATTGGTTCTTTTTTATATTTTCTAACTCTTTGTTGAAATTCACAGTGTTCATTCACTCATCTCCTAAGTTCCATGAGCATCTTTATGACAATCATCTTGAACTCTTTATCAGGTAGTTGTTTATCTCCACTTTGTTTAGTTCTTTTTCTGAGGTTTTGTCTTGTTCTTTCATTTGGATTATATTCCTCTCTCTTTTCATTTTGCCTAATTGTCTGTGTTTGTTTCTTTTATTAGGTAGGTCACTTATGTCTCTTGATCTTAGAGAAATGGTCCTATGTAGAAGATGTCATATGGGGCACAGCATGCTTCCCTCTGGCCAACAGAGCCAGATGCTTCAGGAGTGTTCCCTATGTGGGCTGCATGTGCCTTTCTGTTTTGTGGGGCCAGCTGCTGTAGGCACGCTGTTATGTGAGGCTGACCCTTGGCTTAGCTGGCTCAAGGCCCCCACCTCACACAGTTCCTACAGGTGTATTGACAGGCAGGGCATGTCCCAGCACAGCTGGTTGTGAGACCCAGTTGCACATGACAGATGAGGGCAAACTGTTGGGCAGGGCAGGCCCCCAGCATGGCTGGCTTTGAGGCCCAGTGGTGCAAGTCTGCTATGGACCCACTTGTCATTGGGGTAGGCCTCCAGCATGGAATTTCTTTATGATCTCGATTTCCATTTGTTTGTTGCTAGTATATAGGAATACAATTATATTCTGTATATTGATCTTAATATGCTTTTCTTATTCCTAATCTTAGAGGGGAAACATTTAGTCTTTAAATATAAGAATAATGTTAGCCAGAGGTTTTTAGTGGATGTCCATTATCAGGCTTAGGAAGTTCACCTCTACTCCTAATTTGCTGAGAGTTCTTATGAAGAATGGATGTTGGATTATTTTTCAAAATGCTTTATTTAATTTATTGAGATGATCATAAGGTTTTTCTTATTTATTTTGATAACATAATGAATGATATTCATTGATATTTTGCAATACTTAAACAACTCTGCATTCCCAGATAAACCCTACTTTATCCTGTGTATTATCCTTTTTATACATTTTTGTATTTGACTTGATTAAACTTTTTTTAGAATTCGTCCATATATTTCCATGAGGTATATTGGTTTATGGGATTTTTGGGTTTTTTTGTTTTTTTGTAATATCTTTATGTGACTTTTGTAACAGTGTAGTGCTAACCTAAAAGAATTAGTTGAAAAATATTTCCTCCTCTTCAGTTTTTTTTTAGAGCTTGTAAAGAATTGTTTCTTGGCTTCTTTTTCTTAAGTGCTTGGTAAAATTTACTAGTGAAATCACCTGGCCAGTAATTCTCTCTTGAGAAGGTAAAAATTTATATTATAAACTACATTTCTTTAGTAGATATAGAGCTATTCTTGAGTGATCATTGTTAGTTTACGACTTTAAAGGAAGTTTTCCACTTTATCTAAGTTGTCTGATTTATTATCATGAAACTGCTCATAACGTTGTATTCACATGCTTTTAATATCTGTAGAATCTGTTGTGATGTCACCAGCATAATTCTTGATATTAGTAATTTGTGTCTTGATTTTTTTCTGACCAGTTTGGCTAGAGATTTATCAATTTTATTGATCTTCCCAAAGAATCAGATTTTATCTCAGTGACTAACTCAAAAGTTTTACTCTTTTCTATTTCACTGATTTCCACTTTGATATTTATTAAATCCTTTATTCTTATTACTTTGGGTTTAATTTGCACATAGTTTTCCATTTTCTTAAGATAGAAGCTGACGACATTGGTTTATCAAATATTATTCTCCTCCTTCCAAACCCTACAGTAAATTATTATTTTTGCTTAAATTGTCAATTAACTTTTTAAGTGATTTAAATAGTAAGAAAATGTCTTATACAATATATTTACCCATTTAGTATCATTTTGATGCTCTTCATATTTTCTGTAGATCCATATTTCCAAGTGCTAAACTTTCCTTCTGTCAGAAGAATTTCTTTTAGCTTTCTTGTAGGGCAGAAATGCTGGTGATTACTTCTTTTTGCTTTAGTACATCTGAAAAAAAATCTTTATTTTGCCTTTATTTTTGAAAGGTATATTCAGTATACATGGAACTTTAGGTTGACAGTTTTTTCTTTCAGTTCTTCAATGTTCTGCTCCACTATCTTCTCACTCACATTGTTTCTAACAAGGAATCTGGTGCCATCCTCATCCTTGTTCCTCTGTACATAGGTATCTTTTTTCTCTGGCTGATTTTAAGATTTCTGTTTATCATGGGTTTTGAGAAACTTGATTATGGTGTGCCTTGTTGTAGTATTCTTCTTCTTATATCTTGTGGATTTACTGAGATTCTTTATAGTTTTTATCAAATCTAGAACATATTTGTCTATTACTTATTCAAGTATTTTTGTGTCCCCTCATCCTTCTTCAGGGAGTCCATTGACACATATATTAGACTGGCTGAAGTAGTCCCACAGATTATTAAGTCTCTGTTAATTTTTTGAAAAAGAATTTCTATTTTTATTTTAGATAGTTTCCATTACTGTGTTTCAAATTCACTAATCTTTTCTTCAATATATCATCTGTCATTAATCCAACCCAATATGTTTCTTCTTAAACTTTGTAATTTTTATCTTTAGAATTTTGACTTGGGTCTTCTTTACATTCTTTCTGTACCTACTTAACATTTTGAACACATGAAATAAAGTCATAGTAACTATTTCAATGTTTTTCTCTGCTAATTCTGTGCCAGTTCTAGGTTATTTCTGATTGATTACTTTCCTCATTACAAATTCTGTTTTCCTGCTTCTTTGCATGCCTAGTAAACTTTCTTTGGATGATGGACTTTGAGTTTTACCTTGTTGAGTGCTGGATATTTTTGATTTCCCACAGATATTCTGAACTTTGATCTGAGATTTAGTTAAATTACCTGGAAATAGTTTCATCCTTTCTGGTCTTGCCTTTATGATATATTATGCAGGTTTTGCACATTGCTCAGACTAAGGCCAATTATTCCCCATTACTAATGCAGGAACTTCCTGAGTTATCTACCCAATGCCCTGTGATTTATGGGCTTTTCCAACCAAATAATGGGAATAGGGAATATCCCCAGCCCTGTGTGAACACCAGTCATGATTTTCTAGTCTTTTCAGATGTTTTGTTTGTTTGTTTCTTCCTGGGACCAGGTAGTTTTCCCACACACATGTGCTGATCAGTGTTCTGCCGAATGCTCCAAGGAAACTTGAATCTGCAGTTATTCTAGATTCTCTGGTGCTCTCTCCTCTCTGGTGCTCTGTCCTGCAAACCCTTGTCACTTTGGTCTCCTAGGACACTCAGCTACTTCTCCCCAGTTCAGGGTCAGCAAACTTTGCCCTAATTTCTCCCTCCTTGTCCCATGGCTTAGCTACTCTCCTAAAGCAATAAGGTGAGAAAATTATGAGGCTGTCCATATTGGTTTCTGGCCTCTCAGTGATAACTGTCCTTCATTGTCTAATATCCAATGTCTTCAAATTAATTTTACATATAGTTATCCATTTATTTTTCATTGTTCCAGGTAGAAGGGAAGAAACTGTTCCCTGTTACTCCATTTTAGGAGAAACTGAAGTCTGATTTCCCCCTTTTTATTCAGCTAATTCATAATCTAAAGTTTGACTTTTCTACTACATAGAAAAAATTTCTCCCATTCAAGTTCTTAGACCCTCTCAATTACATCTAAGGACCATTTTGGGGTCTGCAAACTCTAGTGTAAAAGGTGCTGCACAAGCAAAATCAAGCATCCTGTAGTAAAATTTCATCTTAGTTTTAATTAACCTCTAATTAAACCTTAGCATTTCCTTCCATTATAAATGTATGCCACAAACCACAGTAGTATTAATGTTCTGGTAACTTTGTCACAAATAAAAAATCACAGATATTTTCGTATCATCTTATATTTTTACCCTGCTTTGGAAAGTGGAGACAGCCTGGAGATCATAAGCTATGGTCCCTTTGCTATATTTTGTCTAGTTCTATTCATGGATTATACCATTGAAGCAATAACATCAACACTCATTTCACATATGGAGAAAGCAAGACTCAGTGAGCTTAATCAAGGTCTCAGGACTGGTAACATGCAGAACACTTTTTAGTTCTGCCATCCAACCCAGTGGTTCCTCTGCCCTACATTGTGTCTGCTATTTCTGTACCAGGGTTTAGCTTACAAGTTGCCACAAAATAACAAACTCAGCAATGAGCTTATGGGCATGAGAATGCTTTCCTACCACCAAGAGGTATCTGGAGTTAAGATCCTTTTGTTGCCTGTTTGCATAAAAACCTAAAATTATGACTTACTAGACAATATATCATTTATTTGGGCTTATATTAAACTAAATGTATAATAAATATTGAATTAAGCTCACATGAGCAATCTGTACTAGCTGCTCAATGTCTAAGAGGACTGGGAGAAAGCCATCAGGATGGAAGATGAAAATGCACATAAATTTAATATTATGTAACACTCAGTACTCCGACAAATTTGTCATTTTTTTTGAAAAATAACTGGAAAAATCACATGTGCTTATAGAGACACGAAGAGTAAGCATTTTTTAATTCCTTCAAAAAGTACAGTATTTCTTATTACAGTTCTGATATCTTTAATGATGAGGGGAGGTCGTATCATGCCATTGTCCCAATCAGCTTCTTAGAGTCAACATCAACACAAGAACATGCAGGTAATTTGAAAAGAAAAAGGCTTTGAGCAGTTGCCCTCAGAGCTGCAACATTTAAACAGCTTGTTAAATGTTGATACATCAACCTTTGTTGATCTGCGTGAGATTCTATGAAGAAGGAGAAAAAGCATTCTCTTTGAAAAAATGCCTCTAGAGTGAATATCTGTTAGAGAAAATCTATTTTCCTATAGACCTCTATCATCGACTCAGTGATGCATTTCTCAGAAAGAAACCCTCAAGTGCATGTGTCTGAAAACATAGGTGAGGATGAGTCCAAAGAGGTGGCCAGACTCAGAGCTCCCTGCAGGATCACAGGCTGACGACTGCCTTTCAGATCTTCAAAGCATCTGGTCTCAACAGGACTTTGCCAATCTAGGTTTTCTATACTTCCCACTAGGCTTCCTGCTGCTCCATCACCCCTGCTAAAGCCATAGCAGTAGCTGCCAAGTCTGGTAACCCATGATGCCAGGCTGCCAGCTCCCAGCACTTAGCTTCCCACCAGCTCACTGGCTGGATTTATGATCCACTGCTGCTTACTAAGTTTGTCCCACTCTGGAAGCTTCTAAGAAAGGGGCTTCTCGCTGAAGTAAAGAAGGGAATGGCAAAGAGTATTACTGAGCACCTACTGCAGATTTGGCAGTGGCTACAAGTGTTCATTATCTTTTCCATATTCACAGCACTGTGAAGTAGATATCATTCCAGTGTTCCAGACAAGGAGCCTTTCTCTCAGGTAAGTTAAATAATTTGCCAAAGGCCACAGGGATAGTATGGTAAACTGGATCAAGTTCTGTCTTCCTCTAAAGACTATGTTCCTCCTGTGCCATGTGATAGTTACATGTGTAGCAGCATCCAAAATACCCAACAACTCCCGTAGAAATTGAGATCTTCATCTCCAGTGAGTGTCAGCAAGTAGTGTCTCCTACCATAGAAATTAAATCTTTGTTCTAGAGCTGTGAAAAATGTCATTGGTAATTTGATAGGGATTGCATTGAGTATAAATGATGACATTTTCAGCAACATGGATGGACCTAGAGATTATCATACTAAGTGAAGTAAGTCAGACAGAGAAAGACAAATATCATATATCACTCATATGTGGAATCTAATTTTTTAAAATGATATAAATGAACTTATTTACAAAACAGAAACAGACTCACACATATTTTGAAAACAAACTTATGATTACCAAAGGGGAAATGTGGGGAGGAGTGATAAATTAGGAGTTTCAGATTAACACACACACACTACTATATATAAAATAGATCATGGACCTACTGTACGGCACAGGGAACTCTACTCAGTATTCTGTAATAACCTATATGGGAAAAGAATCTGAAAAAGAATGAATATATGTATATTTATAACTGAATTACTTTGAAATACACCTGAAACTAACAGAAAATTATAAATCAACTATACTGCAATAAAATTTTAAATATGTAGGCATTTGCTAAATGATTCTCTCTTTTTTCCTTTTCTTTTCTTTTTTTTTTTGGCCACACTGCGAACTTGTGGGATCTTAGTTCCCGATCACGGATTGAACATGGGCCCATGGCAGTGAGTGAAAGCATGGAGTCCTAACCACTGGACCGCCAGGGAATTCCCTGCTCCAATAAAATTAAAAAAAAAAAATTAAATCTGATCAACGAGTTGGAATGACTGAAGATATGAAAGGGTGAAAAAACTTGCTGGCTGCATCTTTAAAAACTTCAAGAATTCTTAGAGAAGAATTTTTTGAAAACACTATATAAATCAGAACACTTAAAACTACCTTCATGTGTCCATTAAGGAACACAGAAATCATGATTCCAAAATGTGATTTGATTCAATTTCAAAGCCTTCAATTAAAGGTAGAATTGATTCAAATGTTTGAACTACATGGTGCCTCACTTGACAACAGAAGAAGATTAGGACAAAAGGTCATGAGCCAAATTTCTGCCATATTTTATTGTAGTTTGCCGCTTGCCCTAACTCCTCCTGTTATTGCTAGTTCTGGCTGCACTGACCTTGACACTAGAGTGACCACTGTTCACAGGCTGAGTCCATGAGCCTGTCCAAATTAGTAAGAAATTCATTTTAATGTATTTGTTATATTTGACTGGCAAAGGATGATCTCTATGTATGTAAGTTCTTCTGAAAAGCAAAATCCCTTTCAAATAGTAAAATGGAGTGTCTTATGATGGAAAAGATAAGGCAAATCATAATAATAATAATATTAATTTTATTATTATCCAATATAAAATTGAAAAAGGCAAAAAGCCGGTCTACAAAATTGCTCTCATTCCCAGAGTATTTACCTTCTGGCCATTTCAAAGCGGCACCAGATCCTATTAC
Organism: Orcinus orca; assembly: GCF_937001465.1. Classification (NCBI taxonomy): domain Eukaryota; kingdom Metazoa; phylum Chordata; class Mammalia; order Artiodactyla; family Delphinidae; genus Orcinus; species Orcinus orca. The sequence goes on from NC_064560.1 coordinate 73,284,716, forward strand.
AGCCACGTCAAGCACAGGCCAAGCCCTGTCCCCACCTCATCCAATGCATTAGGAATTCTGCAAATGAGTATTCTTTGTTCACAGGGGGTTTGATCACAGAACAGTAGCTGTTGATCTTTGGATGCCTGCAGGCCTGCAATCTGTGCTACAAGTTTATCCCTCCTAGGAAAAAAAGGGGAGGAAGGACGAGACAACAGGATGAAACCAATACAAACAGCTGTAACAAGCTAATTGGACCCTTGTGGGCCACCAGCAGGCACAATATTAAAACAAACAGAGCCTTGCATTGTGCCCTTTCAGGACTGAACCCGTCCTGGATCTATCAGCCTTTCCCCTGCCTCCTCCCCTCATCCTCATTTTATTTTACTTTTTATTATTATTTTTTTAACATCTTTATTGGAGTATAATTGCTTTGCAATGGTGTGTTAGTTTCTGCTTTATAACAAAGTGAATCAGTTATACATATACATATGATCCCATATCTCTTCCCTCTTGCATCTCCCTCCCAACCCTCCCTATCCCACCCCTCTAGGTGGTCACAAAGCACCGAGCTGATCTCCCTGTACCATGCGGCTGCTTCCCACTAGCTATCTATTTTACATTTGGTAGTGTATATATGTCCGTGCCACTCTCTCACTTTGTCTCCGCTTACCATTTTAAAAGGACCTAATTATGGGTCTTTCTGAAGGATCACAAGTCAGTTTTTATCTAAAAAGAATAAGGTATTTTGCCTCTATACTTGAGACACTGTTGGAAGTTGGTAATTAGTATGACTTGTTAATGGAGTTTGGCTGTGATTAAGTGGTGATTGAGTGCGAGTTTGGGGCCTGTCAGTGGCTAAGCCTGGGAGGGTGAGAGATGTTTAATGAGACACCTGTTGTGGGGGGACCACTGGGGTTGGTTGCAGCTGACTGGCACTTGGATGTGGTGCGCTTGGTGGTGGGGGGCTGGGCTGAGGCTGGCAGGTGGTTGGCATCGCAGCAGAGCCTGTCGCTCCCAGCAAGTCGGGCTGGCTGCATTTCCCAAGCTGAGCTGTCTGTCCAGGGCTGCAGTCACATGCTCCCATGTGATCTGGGCTGGCTGACTCTATGTTCTGACTCCCAGGAGGTGCTGCACCCACCCTGCAGGAGGAAGATTCCCAGGTGCCCAGGGACACCTGCTCCCCATCAAACACCAGACTAGGCGTTGGACATCCCTCCCCTCATCCAGCCTCTCCTGTCCCCTAGTGTACAGATGAGGAAACTGAGGCCAAGGCAGGTTAAAGAGTTTGCCCAAGTTCACACAGCCACCTGCAAGACCAGAAGCACTGTCCTCAGACACAGCCCCTCTCAAACTTTAAAAGGATCCCTGGGGAGCATGTTAAAAATGCAGATCATGATTGAGTAGGTCCTGGGGGGACCACTTTTCTAAGAGTTTCCAAGCAGGGCCCATACTCTGAATGCAAGCCTATAGGATACTTCCTTGTATTTGAGTCAAACAGAGCCCATAAAAGAGAAATACATTACTGTGCTTTTCAATTTCATGATTAAGACTACATCATGCTTTTTAGGAAGAGAGAGAAGGGGCACCACTTTACCTCTTCTATGCCCCCAAACAGAGCCTGACATTAAAGGTGTTCAGGAACTCTCTACCTGAGTGGGCAGTGGGTGCAGCACAAAAATGTGGGGCAGACCTGAAGAATTACAGGAGGCCCAAGCTCTACACTAACCCATCAGCAGAACATTTCTGGGAGGGAAAAAGAGTCTCGTCTTGGGGATGCTGCTCTTTAAGGTGTTGGGGGATCCAGCTGCAACCATCCACACTTACACCTGACCCTGCGCCCACTTGCAGGTGCCCTGTCCAAATCCACTTGACAAATATCACCCTTTTCAGGTCAGGGACCAGGGCTCTATGAGAAAACAGCCCTTTGTTCTTTCCTGACTGTTGTTTGGGGCTGAAGGTTGAGTCAAAACACATGTGGGAGGTCACGAAGGCACCACAGCCACCTGGGCCCGGTTCAGCTTGGGTTCAGCTGGGGAGGCGGGGAGACGCCAGGCCTCCACCACACCTTCCCAATGACTCAGATTACAATTCAGGTCACATTTTTCCAGACATTCAGATGAACCTTTTCTGAGCTCCGCAAAAGACCCACAGCCTCCAGCTAAAGTTTGGGCTCAGCTGGATCAAGTTTGTTGAGTACAAAAATACCTTAAGAGCAGAACAATCTCAGATGCCCCAGGTCCCAACACTAATATTAAAAACACATAAAACTGAAGGGGTAATTCACAAAACAAAAATAAACAAACAAACACAAAAACAAAATACTTTGTCTTAAATTTCATAGATGATTGAGGGTAAAAATGATATTGTTCTGACTATCCAGATAACCATCTCATTGCTTGGTTTCACTTGACTGAGGGAGACCTGGCCTGAGGGAAATACAATGTGATATCAAGTATACGTTCCTTGCATTCAAAGGATCAGGGTGTTAATTTATTTTTCTAGAGGAATAAAATATTTAGCTGATGTGTGTGAATTTTATTTCAAATTTGATAGAAAAATGTGTCCTATTAGCCACAATTTGATCTAATAAAAGGCAAGACTAAAAGAATAATTTATTTAAAAACTTTTGTATGTATTAATATTTGCTTTTTCTTTTTTACATTTATACTCACCACATCAGAATGTGAGGTGTTTATCAGGTTATTCACACATGACATTTCCAATAGAAAAGTATGCTTTAGACTTCTAGAAGGATATCAGAGCTTCAAATCAGTCTCTCACCAGGGATTTAGTACATTTTCTGGTGAACATGGGGATAAGGGACGGTCATATGCCAGAAACTTATAGGAGATTCAGATATGACTTCTGGGAATCTTTTCTGTAACTGTTAAAGTTTTCAAGTACCAAAAAAGTGCTACATCTCAGGGATCCCACATGAAAAAGGAATATGCAAAATGCTTTAAGATGGAGTGAATAAACAGCAGATCTGAAGGCAAATGGATTTGGGAGAGAGGCCTGATTCTGCCAAGTATGTGCTGTGTAGCCTTGAACCAGGGGCTTAACTTCTTTGGGCCTCAGTTTCTCTATTAATAATTTGGGAGCAGTCATATTATCTTGAAATATTGCTCTGATACTTGGGCATATGGGATGGAAAGTTCCTGGTATATGGCAGACACTGGATGAAACCTGGAGGGTTTATGTTGATCACCGTCCCACGTGGTGCAACCCTTCACTAGTGAACATCTCCCAGGACCAGCAGCTTAGAGGCATCCATTTAGCTATTTCACACCACACAGGTAGACTCAGAAAAGCCTATCCAGGTATCATCCCCTCTCACCTGGTTAGCTTCTAATTAACAGGTCTCCTTGATTGACTCTAGTACATTCTCTCCAACAGCTGTTGTTTACATAAACGTCAGTGATCCTTTTCAAACGTAAGACCAAATCTCTGACTCAAATCTAATAGAATGATAGCCAAAGTTCTCCTAGTGCCCAAAGTCCTGCCTAATCCCACCACTGTTGCCCCCCGGCCTTACTTCCTCCCACTTACACCTGCCGGCTCCCTCTGGCCAGCCTCCCTGAGTGCCACATTGGTCCCAACATGACAGGTTCAGCCCTCATGGTTCCCCTACTTAGAAAGCTCTTTCTCCTGCTCTCTACCTGGCTCACCCCATCATCCCATCAGTTCTCTGCCCAAACCAGAGGGCCCTTCACAGACTATCCCATAGAAATTTGCAATTCACCCATTCCTCCCAGGCATGTCTTACCTCCTTACTTTGCTTTATTTATTTTAATTTTATTTTTTATTATTATTATTATTATTTAATGAAATTATTTACTTATTTTTGGCTGCATTGGGTCTTCATTGCAGCGCTCAGCCTTCCTCTAGTTGCGGCAAGTGGGGGCTACTCTTCCGTTGCGTTGCACGGGCTTCTCATTGTGTGACTTCTCTTGTTGCAGAGCACAGGCTCTAGGCGCGCGGGCTTCAGTAGTTGTGGCACGCGGGCTCAGTAGTTGTGGCTCGCAGGTTCTAGAGCGCAGGGTCAGTAGCTGTGGTGCACGGGCTTAGTTGCTCTGCAGCATGTGGGATCTTCCAGGGCTCAAACCCATGTCTCCTGCATTGGCAGGCGGATTCTTAACCACTGCTCCACCAAGGAAGCCCCTATTTTATATTAGAGTATAGTTGATTAATAATGTTGTGTTAGTTTCAGGTGTACAGCAAAATGATTCAGTTGTAAAATACATGTATGTAGTATTTTTTCAAATTCTTTTCCCATTTAGGTTATTACAGAATATTGAGCAGAGTTCCCTATGCTATACAGTAGGTCCTTGTTGGTTATCTATTTTCAGTATACCTTGCTTTATTTCCTCTATAGCTCTGATCAACTCTAACACATCATATTTGGTTGTTCCTGAATGGTAATATCTTGATCCTTCCCATGAAGGTAAAGGCCTTGTTTGGTTCCTTGACGAATCCCAGATGCCTAGAAACATTACCTGGCACACCATAAAAAGGTAGTATATAAATGGATAAATGAGTGAATAAATGAGTTCCTGACTAATAATAGGCCCTCGATGACTGTATGTTGGCATTGGTTCTTTTATGAAAGCCTGTCTCTCAGTAGGAATCAGCCTTTGGTAGGGCAGGGCCATATCTTTTGACTTCAGCATGTTCTAGTGAGAAAGGATCAGAAAAGACTCAGCCAGTAAGAAAAACTGAAGCGCAAAGGAGAAAACTAATCAGGGCAAGAGGAACATGAAGAACCCAGGGCCAGGCGTTCTAGCCTCAGCTTGCCATGGCTTTGTCCTTGCTGCCCCTTCACTGGGCCCACTGCCCCCTGAAGACTCCTGGGCAAAGAGTTAAGGTTCAAGAAGTATTGGTTGGTCACGACTGTCTGAAGCTGGCCCCTGTTTCTGTGAATGTTGAAGATTCCCTTACACATCTGATGCGAGGAGCAAGGCCTTCTGTATTCCTGAGAGCAGAAGTAAAATGTGACAACACTAGAGTAATTCCTAATAAAGCCACTGGAAGAAAAAGCCACCATGTGCTGAGCCCTGCTGTTCTTTGGGCACCACCCAGTGGAAGCTTCTTCCCGACGCTGGGATGCAACGGTTCAACAGAACCTCTTGAGACCATCTAGCCAGAAGGGTGATATTCTGGACATTCCAGGATGCCTCTTCTGGTGTTTGCCCCATGTAAGTTCCAAGTAGTAAGAGCCACAGGTCCTCAGGGGGCAGAGCCCAGAGCCCCCAGGTGAGAGAACAAAGTTGCATGGAGCCCAGCCCAAATGGAGGGAAAATCCCCTGTATCCCCCATGGTAACTAGACTCAGCCACTGGCAGAGTATGTGAAAGAGACAGGTCTCCTTAAGTATCCACCAAGCTGAATCACAGAACGAACTTGGAACCATGGCCAATGGGACCTGAAAACATCCACAGAGGCAGGATACAAGAAAGGAAGGACACCCACAGGCAGGCGGGTTAAGAACTGCAGGAGGCCCCCAAAATGGGGTCAACAGAATGTGGACAATGCAACAGAATGAGTCATATAGATGAGCCCTAACCAGAGACAGTGCTATCTATCTGCTTGTAGACTTTACTTGAAAAGCCTGCCCATCAGAATGCCACTGCACATCACCAAGTGTTCAGGGATGTGGGATTATGTTTAGGTTAATGGTATTATAACAAATCAGGTCTCTAATTCACACTCCAGAGTGTGGGTTGGGTTTAGTCATTCTCAACTGATCATTCTGTCTTCATCCTAAAGTTCCCAACTGAAAAAACCTTCAGGCTATTATTTTCAAGGGCTCTGTGGGACTGATAGATATTTACTGATTTTATAATTAAGATCCCAGTGCATTGTCTGGAACTAGTAAAAACAAGAACTTTCAGGACATGGCCCTAAGCAGGCTTATGTCTGTCAAGGTGTATATACATTGTACTAAAGCACAGAACAAGGTACAGGCACACCTCATTTTCTTGAGCTTTGCTTTGTTGCTTTCTGCAAATATTGCATTTTTTACAAATTGAAGGTTTGTGGTAACCCTGCATTGAACAAGTCTATCAGTTGCATTTTTCCAACAGCATTTGCACACTTCATGTCTCTGTGTCACATTTTTGGTAATTCTTGCAGTATTTCAAATTTTTCATTATTTTTTTATTTGTTATGGTGACCTGTGTTTTGTTATCTTTGATGTTACTACTACAACTTGCTGAAGGCTCAGATGATGATTAGCATTTTTTAGCAAAAAATGTACCTATTAATTATCTATTAATTAATGCATTTTTAGACATAATGCTATTGCATACTTAATAGACTACAGTTTAGTGTAAACATCAATTTTATATGCACTGGGAAAAAAAACAATTTGTGTGACTCACTCTACTACAAAATTTGTTTTATTGTATGTATCTCTGAGGTGTGCCTATACGAAGCCTCATGTATATTATCTAACTTAACCCTGAGTGGTAGACATGATTCTCTTGATTTTTACAGATAAGGAAAGTTGGAAAAAATCAGTGGCTGTATTCGTCTGCTAGGGCTACCATAACAAATTACACCAGAGTGGGGGGCTTAAACAACAGAAATATATCTTCTCACAGTTCTGGTAGCTAAAAGTCCAAGATCGAGGTGTCAACAGATTTGGTTTCTTCTTAGGTCTCTCTCTTGGTGTGCAGACAGCCGCCTTCTTTCTATGTCCGTTCATAGCCCTTCCTCTGTGTGTACCTATCTCTGGTGTCTCTTTGTGTGTCCAGAGTTCCTCTTCTTTTAAAGACACCAGTCAGATTGGGTTACGATCCACTCTAAAGGCCTCATTTTAACTTAATCACCTCTTTAAACGCCCTATCTGCAAATAAACTCACACTCTCAGGCACTGATGGTTAGACCTTCAACAGACACATTTTTGGGGGGGACACAATTCAGACCACGACAGTGGCCACGTACTCTGGTTTGCCTGGGATACTCAGTGTAAGTTTGTTGTCCCTGTGCAATTATTACATAACACCCCTTCCCTCTCATAATTGTCCATTTGAATGATCAACTCACTCAACTACAACAGCAGGATTCATAAAATATCTCAAGAAGAGAACAGACAGAGTTTCAACTCTGCTCTGCTCCCCAAATCTGCCTGCGCCCTCCTACCTCTTGAATACTTCATTTGTACAATTCTGCAGCTGCCCCCAGGGAGCTGTGCTTATGGGCACTTTGCAGGATCTGAGAGAGGCACAGTGACTCAGCAGGCAACAGGCAGTATGCACAGCTGGCCTCAGCACAGCGTGGCTTCCCAACACCAATTTCAAAGTGAAGCATAGTTTGTTTGGATGAACATGGACAGATGGGTCCCCTTCTCCATTCCCTCACTCCTCACTTGGGTTTTGGCTGACCAAGTTTTACTACCATTCTTCTGTTCCAAAATTAAGAACACTCTTTGATTCCAAAATTAAGAATGAAAGCAAGTGCCTATGTCCAGAAAGACGCCTTGTGAGTACGTGAGGGATGCAGGTGGATGTTCCAGCCCAAGCCTTGCACCAGGCTTCTGCTGTTGTTTATTCCCCCCTGCACCCCACCCCTAGAAGGACCCAGAAGCATGTGGCATTTCCCCATCTCTCCAGCATCTTCCATGTCACATGCAGCCAGACTCTTCTTTCCCGGGGTGCGTGTGCCGGACCCCTCACTGGGACTGCTACTCTATCATCTGAGAGACTATGGGCTGCATATTGCTGGGCTCTGCCTCTGCTGGGAGCTAGCTTAGTCTTTTAACACTCCATTCAGTAGAGAAGGAAAGATGGCACCCTGTGACTGTGAACTTGATGGATTTGTCTGGAGAGAGAAGGAAAGGCTACTCTAGGGAAGTCAACAAATCCCATGGGTGAGCCAAACTTTGATTACTTGGCCCATGCTTTTCCAATTTATTACCATAAAGTGAAAATAATGACAACAGTTTCCATAGAGTGAGAGGCTGCCATGTGCTAGGCTTTGTGCCAAGATCTTTAAAACCAAATTTTAATCAAATCATGCAAACCTGGAAGGCTTATCACAAAGGCATAAGTGAGCATCAAATTTGAACTCAGGTCTGTCTCTCCCTCTGTAACTCTTGCTGCCCATGGTACCTCTTTTGATCTTTTTTGCAATCATTGCTAAGGCAAGATTCCTAAAATGCATTCCTAATGTCACTTTTGCCTTGAAAAGAAATCACCCCTCATTCATGTCTATAGTAAAGCATTCCAAAGTGCTTTCCAAAGAAAACTTCTACAAAATATTAATAAATCTTGTCTTCCTGACTTGACCCCCTCCTCAAACAAAGGGAGTTTTGTGGCCTTTTGTGTTAGAAATGACGGGTTGCTCAATTTCATTATTGTAGGTCTTTGCCAAGACTGGAGTGTGTTGGTGCTAATTGTGAATTTCCATGCAGAGGAGGCAGCATGTAATGTTTCCCAGACTGAGTACCTTATGGAGCCCTGTCTCTTTCTGAGAACCTCATGAGCCCGGTCACCTGGACAACATCCTCCTGGAAATGCTGGCCTCTTAATGCCTCAAGTTTCCATCTGGACTTCCAGGCCCCATATGATCATGTTTCCCCGTTATTATTTAGCATGAACATTTTCTCTTCTAATAGGTAGTGGGTTACTTTCTACCCATACTAGAATCTTCCTCAAACCCCTGCCCTGACTCAAGTTCTCTCTCCTTATCATGCCACCCTCCATCTTTCCCCTACTTCAAGGCCAATGCTAAACCCTACAGACCTTCTCCTTAGCTATTCAACATCCCTTCTGCTGTAATTCATTCTAGCTACCCAATTAGCACCTGGCCTACAATCTAATTGTGTGCAAAGCACAAATTAACACTAACCTGCTCCGCCTTGAATGCTCCTTTTTAATGCTGAAATCATTCTGTGCCTACTAACCTTATTTTATCAGCTAGACTGCAAGCTTCACATGGGACTTTTTTCCCCCTTTATTTAAACCAACAGCACCTGTCTCTGAACTGGTGCCATGACTCCCCTGTCTGGCCATAACCTTCCTTTTTATTCCAGCTTTTTTGTAGAGTGAACAACTTGTCCCAGTTTTCCTGAGATTTGGCTGGTTTTAGCACTGAAATCCCACAACCCAGTAACCCACCCAGTGCCAGCAAACCAGGGTAGTTGGTCACCTATCTACTTGCCCTAGCATGCATTAAGGTTTTGCATTCTATAAAATGCTCTCATCCCACGGTTGGCCTTTCAAGGCCAAGTTCAAATGCTTTTCTCTTATCAGACATTCCCTTATCACATTCCTTGTCATATGCCTCTCTCTTGAGGAGTCCAGCCAAGTCCCCTGACCCAGAATCTTACCTAATCACACACTGACTCATGGTCTAGTTCTCAGCATAGCTGTCTCCCCTCTGGGTGATTCTTAAGGGCAAAGCCCTGTGATGCACATCCACACATCCCTCCTATACACAGCATAGTTCTTTACACCAGAGGTTCATCAAATGGGCAGAGTTTGCTGATGGATTGATTGGTTCTGATCCCAGGGCAGGTCCAATCTAGGGAAGGCTGAAGGCCAGGAAGGAGAACAATGGAGAAATCTGGAGCTGACTGCACTCATTCCACTCCAGCTAAAAAACTCAGTAAATGACCCTAAAGTCTTCCAGGGCAAAACACCCAGTTTTTCAGTGCAATGTAGAGGGCTGTCTATAACCCATTAGATGTGTGTTCATTTTTTTCTGGAGACAGACCCCAGGCTTTGCAGATTTATGTAGGTAGGAGTTTGTAGTAGTGCAGAATGCCTCCCAGGGATGGGAGATGGTTACCGCACAACTCTGCTAGGTCATTCAGAATACTGATCATTTCATACCTTGCTCAGGAAATTGCAGAGGTCACATTTTTTTAATGAATATAAAGTCAAAAGGGAATTTTGACAAGTCGGATTCACCAAAGCCAAAGTAGGTCACCCTGATTTGAGCTGTCAATAAGGTGTTAGGGAAGACACTGGGAGATTAACACCCTTTCAGGGTGACCCAGCTGTTCTCCTGAAGGTGATAACATGCAATCAGGCACAGGATGATGAACAAAAGTGAGGGGGGTGGGAGGAGTGCCATGGGAGGCTTTCAGATCTAAGGATCTGGCAGAGCTCCTACTTATTTCTCCAAAAAATAATGGTGTTTATTTTTTTTAAATCTAAGTAGCATTGTTTTCCAACCAACAGGTACAAGAAAGGAAGGCTTTCATTGAGTATTTTCCTCTTATTATATTACATTGCCCTGATTTTTCAGGAAGTTGCTATACAAAAAGTAGCTCTCTCTAGGGAGAAAAACTCTCTCTCTCTCTCTCTCTCTCTCTCTGTCCCTATCTATTTCTCTCTCTAAATATATATATATATATTTATATACACACATATACATATTTATTTTAATTGCTTTTTATTGTTATTTCTATTATATTTATTATGTATTATATGTTTATTATTTAACTATATATACATATATAGAGACAGAAAGAGAGGTAGAGACCAGTGCCATGCAATTACAACCTGTCCCCTTACCAAGAAAAATGCATGTGCCATGCTGGGAAAAGTCCGGACAGTCGCTGTACCCACCCTGCTCATCTAATGTCAGTATTCCTCTGAAGTCACCAGTGAATTGAACTAAAGTCAACATGTTCAGTGGCCTGCCTTCTCATAGGCCAACTAAACAACTCATTAAGAGGAAGGACTTGTATTTCCAGGACTCTGCTGTATCTTCTGGTCAAATGGAAGTACAGTAAATACAATAGACTCAAATGTCACTCTTACTGTTTGCATGAAAATATACCCGGGTTTGGGCCTGGACTTTCCAAATATTTAGCAACTCTGTGTATTCCAGAATTCAGTATTGGTGTTTATCCAATTTTTAACATCTCTATCAATTCTTTAAACAGCTTGAAGACTTCATGTATCTAGTGATGTCAGCGGTGAAATCAGTTTCCCTGTTCACACATCTGTCCTCCCAGAAAATAGTGATTTAACCCATCCCCATTCCCATTAAATTGTAGAGAGCTTATTCAGGCATTCTGAAGATTTGAAGTGGTCTAAAATGCCCTAAATGGACATATGAAGCTTTTAAAAAATTTAATGTCAGGCAAAAAAGAATAGGGAAATACTGGAAAAGTAAAAAAGAAAATAAGGCAAAAACTAGAATAAACAACACCAGCAGTAAATATACAGTGGCCTATCTTCTGATTCTTCCTTCATGTTCTTCTTATAGCTCTTATCAATGTTTTACATGAACACATTAAATCAGATGGAATCTACATCTTCTCTTGAGCAAAGCTAAAAACTCTGTTCTAGATCTCTAAATATATTGATATAGTGCTTTAGTAAGTTAAACATTAGCTAGTATGAATGATTCTAAACTATAAAATGAAGTAAATATCAATAAAAGCAAATTAGCATTTTTCAGTAGCAGGAGGAAGCATATACAGATGTTTCAAAAAACAAGTAGTCAAGAATGTTCTTGGAGTCTAGCCACTGGTTTTGTCCCAGGCTAGCTCTGTGAACATAAGCAATTCAGGCTGTCTCCTGGAGACTCGATTTCGACACAAGTACATTGATGGAATTAGACCAGGTGAACTTTAAGGTCCCTTATAACCCTAACAGTTCATCAGTCTATAAGGAAGAAAAAAATAGGAATCAGTTAATTAGAATTAATTAGGATATTATCTTCTTTGATAGATATCCAGTCTTAGAACTATAAAATTGTTTTTAATTATACAAGTAGTCAATGTTCATTGTAGAAAATAATATCAAGTTCACTCCACCCCAAAAAGAAAAAATCCCTAAAATCCTCATACCCAGAAATATCCATTCTCAATATTGTGATGTTTATCTTTCCGAATATTTACTATACAAAATATAAATATACATACACATACACATGTAAATGAGATACTATATCTCAGTTTTGTGGTCTGTCACAAAGCTGGTGGCTATATTAATTGGTACGAATTTTCTAGGGACCAGCTTGTCATTATGTATCAAAAGTCTTAGAAATCTATGTATCTTTTGATCAAGTAATTATACTGCTAACAGAGTAATGAGAAAAGTGTACAAAAATGTATGTAAAAGGATGTTCACTACAGCATTGTACAACTCCTTCTCTAAGATGAAGCATACTTTTCCTCAACAATTCTATGAGGAGACTTCTGTCTCAACACTTTCTTGTTAATGTGCAATGATGAACAATTAACTTACCTTCGACTTAACAGACACAATAAATCTGGGCTACAATAAAAAAAATTAAGTCTGCCCTAGCAGCCTCCTCTGCCCCTTAGCAGTGCCAATTGCCCTCATCTTCATGCATTTTCTGTCCCCACCCACCATGAGGCCATGGGTAGGTGCAGCTATTGCTGACCTGATGCTTGGTGTTGTCCCCTGACTTCCGAGAATCCTGATTTCCTAACTGGAAGTGATTAAATGTAGAAGGAAAGCCCTGGTGCTGCACAAAACTAAGGGTGGATATAGATCACCACATTTTCTAATTGAGGAGAAGCCCAGTGAGTCAGCAACACTGCTTCCAGGTGGAGGAAGGGAATTCAATTACCAGAAAACCTACTATGCACCAAATACTAGGCTACATGCTTCACGCCCAGCAGGAACCATTATCTCCCAGGTGCAGAAGACACAGTTCCCATCTTCAAGCCAGATATGTGTAGACAAAGCATCCACATGATAATTGGCTTATAGACACTTATAAGGTTCATCTGCCAGGGTAAGTCAAAATTGATGATAATAAAAGCAATTTGTATGTATTAAGTGCTTACCAAGAGCCAGGCTTAGTGTCAGTCTCTTTAAAATGCAAGGTCTCAAATAGCAGAATTGTCTTCATAGATGATAACAAAATTGGATTTAGAACAGTGATCCAACACACAGTAGCATGCCTCCTGCATCATCAGAGAGATGTTGAATAATTAAGGTATTAAATTAGAATACTTTTTAAATTGGTGATCTATTGGTATATATAGTGTCTACCTATTGACCCGAGCAAGGATTAAGTCTCATTTTCTAAACCTTCTGGATGAAGTGGAGTTTATTAAAACCAAACGCAATAATTAGTCCTATTCGTTTAAAGGCTCCTAATTCTAGGACATAATTAGTACTAAATAATAGTTTAATGTGATTGATATTCAAAACAGTATGAATTATTACTAGCAATAATTTGTGATAATTTTTGAGTACTGTCCTAAGTACATTTTAGAAATCAACTCATGTTTTACTCCTAGTAACCTATATGAGAGGTTGTAGTATGGATCTCTTTTTACAGATGAGAAAACTGAGTCACAGAAAGGTGAAGAAATCTGTACCTGGCTTCAAACCTGGTGAGTGGCAGAGGTGGGGTTAGAACCCAGTTCTACTTGGTTCCAAGCCCACAGTGTCTTAACCCATGACCACACCAACTAGATTCAGTTACTATTTCTAATAGCGAAGAAATCACAATTAGAAAAAAAACCACTAGGGTATGTTTCACTATACTGCGATAGTTAAAATCTAGTTAAAATAGTAAAATAAATTTTTAAAAAATATTTCTGATAACCAATAAACAAGTTAACTGTTCCATTTCCAGAGGGTTTCTCTAAAGGAATGTTCATCACTATTAAAATTCTTTCTTAACTTGAAAACTACCTAGCATGGCTTTAAACTACCCAAGCTGACTTTTTAAAAGTGAGGGTTGGATCTTTTACAAGTAGTCCTTTGTTTGCAGTTCTAACGCGTGTGAAATACAAAATTTTTTTTTCTTGCAGTTTGTTGCTAGTGCAATGCCAGCTCTGGGGCCCTCCATGGGCCTCGCTCAGAATAGGCTGCAAGGACCCTTGCATGGGGTCAGCCCATGGTTCTTCCTGAAGAAGTCATGGAAACAGGGCCAGACAGGAGTGGGCGGCCTCCTGATCACCTAATGAAGACATCAGAGACCAAAGGAAACATTTAAACATGCCTTTGCATCCCTTAGAAGGCAAATCTCTGTTCTGCCTCCTGGTGTTACCTTGCCATGTAGGAACCCTAGGAACCGGGACCTGATTCCAAAGCCAGTTGACGTAGTTGGTTGTTGTGTCTTATTTCTAGGAATTGAGAAATGCTTCAGATGATCAAAATATCTTAAGGTTCCCTAAACTTTTCCTCTGAATATTGCCACTTATTCTGCCATAGTGTCAGTCCTTTCCATGTTTAATGACCTTCCTGTCTAACCTGGTGGTTTTCCCTGTGTGTTGATGGGTGGTTTGAACTTGCTGAGTGTTACAAGCAGGGCTAAGCTTGTATTATGTATTGGGTGAAGTAACTTCAACAACATGAAGAGACAGGGAGGAAAAAGGGATGCTAAGATTTTACTGAAGGAATTTTTGCCAAACACCATACAAAATAAGAAGAATCCCCATTTTTCCCACTAATTCCTCTCCTGAAGGATAAAGATGTTGGATCATACGGCTTATAACCTTCATGTCCACATGAATATTTTTATGCTTGAATACATTTTTATTTTTCTTTTTTTAACATCTTTATTGGAGTATAATTGCTTTACAATGTTCTGTTAGTTTCTGCTGTATAACAAAGTGAATCAGTTATATATATACATATATCCCCATATCTCCTCCCTCTTGAGTCTTCCTCCCACCCTCCCTATCCCGCCCCTCTAGGTGGTCACAAAGCACCGAGCTGATCTCACTGTACTATGAGGCTGCTTCCCACTAGCTATCTATTTTACATTTGGTAGTGTATATATGTCCATGCCACTCTCTCACTTCGTCCCAGCTTACCCTTCAGACTCCTCATAAACCTGAATCCTATTGTAAGATTCTGAAGGGGGATGATGCTTCAACTAAGCCTCCTGAATTTGAAGAGAAGCTTCCCTAATAAAATATTATCGAGATTGTAATTAAAAAAAGAAAAAAATAGAAGTGCTCATTCTTAACCTCTGCTACACTAAAGACAAACATGTGATTTACCAAAATGGTCTAGATTCAAAAAAAGGCTAGGTAGCTGAGCCCACACATATATGAAGCTGAAATCTAAAACGAGTTAGCCTTGAGCCAAAATAAAAATGTTTGTTTGTATCAAACATCAAGAAAAGATCTTTGAAATAAAAGTTCTTTCACTCTTAGATTATCTAGTGAACTGCAACAATTTTCCCCTTCACAGATAGAGATATTTCCTAAAAGTTCAAAACGAATTATGCTCTCTAGACCTTTTTCAATAAACAAGTCACCTTCTGCATTCCCATGTTTCAACTCATTCATATTGATGGGCACAAGTAACTTTATTTGGAAATTTTCAATGCATTCCACTGAAACTCCCATCTCTAAGTAATTATTACTTTGCACAGGCTGGGTTAGGAAGTCAAGGTGTTTTTATCTTCTCATGGTGGTTCTTCTGCATTTTCTAAAGAGCACTGAACAATTTTCTATTTGAAATCGTTATTTGTATATATTTCTTACTACCTTAACTACAGGCTTCATGAGAGCAGGAACCACTTCTTTACCTTCAAAGATTGAATCTTATTATTTTATAGCCTTTCCAGCACTTTACACAAAGTAGTTACTCAATAAATATAAATGAAGGACCCAGAAATCCTCCTTGTAGGAATGCATCCTACAAATGTGTTGGTACAAGTGCAAAAAGAGATACTCATTGTAGTACTGTTTTCAACAATGAAAATCAGGGACTATATAAAATGCTCATCGACAGAGGAATGGTAAAATAAACACCCATACCATGCAAACTATGAATTGGATTGCTACATACACAAAAAATATATAAAATATATACACTCGGCCCCTCATAACAGGAGTAAATCAGATAAATAAGATATGGAAAAGTGTCCATGATATTATTATGTGAAAAGAGTTAAAAAGGAAATTTGCAGAAAAATATGTATTGCATGCTCACATTTTTAACAAGTGCCTACATATATATACGATATTATGTACTAAAACATGTTTTTTGCATTAACAATATTGGAAAGGGTATACTGTATGCTTGCATAAGCAAATACCTCTGGGAAGTGGGATGTGGTGGACAAAAAGGGAATTTTACTCCTTTTCATGTTTCTTTAGTGCTGATATTCTTTACACTGAGTAGTATATCTTTACAATAAAAGGTTAAGGAATATAATTATTATCTAAATGATTGAATGAATGTTGAATGAATGAAGTCTATATAATCAAATGGTTAATTCTGTATACCTATTCTGGTTATAAGGAACAGCTGATAAAATCAGTCCTTTCTTAGGAAGGGAAGCATTACAGAATAAGACGTATTTACTGAAAGGCAACAATATAGCATCATCCAAATTATCCTATTCTAGGAGTCCATAGACTAAATTCCTGGATCACCTACTACCTACTGAGCTGTGTGACTACATAGCTTTCCTATGTTTTACTTTTCTGTTTTATAAAGTGAGGTTGTGTGGACTAAAGGATTCCAAAATTCCTTTGAGCTCTAAATTTCTTACCCACTTTTTTGAAAGGGAGAGAAAGAAAGAGAGAGAAATGATGAGGGTCATCAAATGGCCAAAGCATTAAAGAAAGATCATTAGGTGCACTACTATTAGAAGACAGGCAGTTAACAGAATCTGACAGTGAAAAAAAAGAGTACTTAGGAGGTTAATGTTCATTTTATACTTTGTTTCATGATATAAATTTAGGCTTTCATCTGCATTCAACCCTACATAACATCCTATAAGACAAGGGAACACTGTTTACAACATGGCATTTCAAGTATCCAGATGACGATCCATTTGGAATAGATTACAACTCTGCTTTCTGTCATCAAACATTCGCGTACTCATATTGCATCCATATGTAGCCAGGGACCATTTGTTGGTCCAGTTTTCTTTCATTGGGAGGAAAAGGGAAAATGAAGGAACATTTTAGCCTGGAAATCTTTCTACAGATTTTCTTTTTTATTAACTTGTCTAGTTTGGAAACTAAAAAATCATATGGGAGTTGATCAGCAACTAACATCCATTAATAATGCCGCAGCGGAAATGAACCTGAATCTCATCAACATGAAATGCAACCTCCCGTCTCAGAACCCATATTGATCCATGAATTTTACTCCAACTATGTTACAGATATAAGACCAGGAGGGTCACCCAGATGTAGTCTAATGAGAAGAGCTTCTTTTTTTTATTTTCCAGCCTTGGTTTAAAAAAAAATAATAGGTAATTTCTTTGAATCATGACATCCTATTAAATTCAAAAAGGACCAACAGTTTTCATTGTCCCCAGTGATATTATATGCAGTTCTTATTATAGTTTCTGACAGAGGATCTTAATTAGACCTTAGAAAGGACAAGTTCATTTTTTAGCCATCTTTGAAAGACCATCTCCCCCACCTAATTCTACTTGAAAATCAATACAAACAGTTTTGCCTTTAGTAGCTCCCAGAATGATATCTATAACATGCCATCTCCCACTCACCTGCATCTAGTTTTCATTACCCAAATATTTCTTTGTTCCTCTTTAAGAGCTACAAAGAAAGATCTAGGCAGACTGCATTGAGAACATTGGGAAAGAGTTTCAGAGTGGGAAGAATGATGCAAAGGTTTGCCCTCCTCCAGGGCAATTCTCAGGGAAGCCTGAGAATTTGTTAGAAAAGGTAATGGAACCAGGGCTGGCAGAAGAATGGCCAGGTGTGTTCTTTGTTGCGCACCTGCCTCCCAAGAACTCTCCCCACTTCTGCTCTTATGCTATTTCCTCCAGGTGCTTTCCTACCTCCCCACTCTTGGCCAGGCACCTCACCTTCCCCATTGCTGAACCTCAAACTGGACCAGTCTTCCTCACCTTCACAGTGTCCGGCAATGGAATCTTCTCTTCCAAGATCCACCTAGCCTGTGTAGACCTTACTCATCTGTAGATATTAAGACAGTTAAACTGTGAAAGTAAAAGCTAAAGTGTAAGCATTACACTCAGGCTTCTGAGAGGAAATCAGGTCCAAGACAACTCTTCCCAGTTCCTGTATGACAGCCCCGGCCTGTACTTGTTCCCACAGTCTTACAAATCTAAATACCAGATTCCAAGCAGCCACTTCCAACAGATTAGAGTTGGCCCAAAAGCTGGAAGAAGTTTGCCATCATTGCCTTACTCCCTAAAAGCAAAAAGTACTATTGCTAAAATAAGCACAGATAGCTGCCAAAGAAGGTGGGTAAGGTGATTACCTTATCATAGGTAAGGTGGACCTTTCAATAAAACTCTGAGGACACCACACCCCCTACCTGTGGAGCTGACCCTCCTTCTAACATACCCTTTCTAATTCTGGACTATAAGGACAGAATGGTCCATCTGCCACATGCTCTGTGAGGACATCGTCAGCTTCTTCGTCCTTGACTGATTAATGATTTAAGACTTTATTGCTCCTTTAAGATATTCAACTTTGCTATACATTTAAATGCAGTGGAAGAACAAAATAAATTGCTGCTGTTCTTGAATGCCATACGCATACGCATTTGGCTGTTTTCACCTAATTCTGAACTCGTAAGCATGTATTCAAGTGTATAGCAAAAGCGCGCAGTGTTCACATATAATGAAAAAACCACCCACCTAAAAATTCTAGTCAGCAAATTTTGTCAGCTTGAATTGGGAAAAGCTTTCTGATTTCATATAATCCCACTTGATTTCCAGATCAATGAGCTGAAGTCACAGGTGTGTACACACGTACTATGGTCCTATCATATAGAAAGTAGCTATTTGAATCAGTGTGGGATGTAAGTTATCTGATTCTTGATAAACCAGCCAATTGCTTGACATCAAAATAGAAGGATTGTTTCTTTTTAATGGCTTGGATTTGTGACTTTTCTCCCTGCCAGCACACCCCCACCTACACATGCCCATTAATACAGGAATCAGATTATCCCCTTTTTATTCATTTCAGGGTATTTCACCACGGATGTCTTCTGAAACCCGTTCGATAACCAGAATCCATCGTTCATATTCCCACTGTGTCTCAGTTCTTCCTACACGATTTCAACACATTTTCCCAAATTGTTCGGCACTCTTCTTCTCCAAAGTTTCCAAAGTTAGCCCCAGCTTTCTCTCGGATGAAAATTGCCTAAAATACTAACTTATCCTTATTAATAACGAAGTTTGATCTATCCAACCATTTCACGATCATTCACACAGCAAAAAACACGAGTTTGACTACTCACATGGCAGCTGACAGGGTCTTGTTCAAGATCAAAACTTTTGCAGGTTGTCTTGTTTTTAGCTTATTTGCCTGTTAGTCAAAATTTTGTTAATTTTTCTATAAACTGAATTTAATGCCAGAGGGACAAGGTAGTGAGACTTAGCAAATAGTTTGAGAATATTAACATTCCATGGATCTGTTAATGAAAGCCATGATTTCTCTACTCCTGATGCTACTTTTCCCTACTAGGAAATCTTAGCACACTAATAATTGCAAGCTCAGTGTTTATTTCATCCACCATGAGTTGGACCCTAATCTCTCCAAATCATTTTGGGTCATTTGGATTTAGCACCCAGCTTGAGATTAAAAATTTCTCAATAATGAAGAATCAGATGTTTCATACTAGTGATAACATAATGCTACATACAGAGTGCATAATTTTTAAATGTACATAATTTCCCAAAAGACTGAATTTTATGTGGAAATAAACAAAGACCACCCAAATGAGAACAAGCAAAAGCTATCCACTATGAACTTGCTATAGCAAGGGAGTCAGCCACAATCCCATGTGTTTGGCAGAGACTCAAAGGCAGGCAGAGTGGTGGAAAAGCTTCATAATGGAAAAACAGTGGCGCTCCCTCAAAACTATAATTTAAAAAGATACACGCACCCCTATGTTTATAGCAGCATTATTCATAATAACCAAGATACAGAAGCAACATAAGTGTCCATTGACAGATGAATGGATAAAGAAGATGTGGTACATATATACAATGGAATATTACTCTGCCATAAAAAAGAACAAAATAACACCAGGTGCAGCAACATGGACGGAACTAGAGATTATCATACTAAGCAAAAGTCAGGAAGAGAAAGTCAGAAAGAGAGAGAAAGATAAATACCATATGATATCACTTATATGTGGAATCTAGAATATGACACAAAAGAACTTATCTACAAAACAGAAACAGACTCACAGACATAGAGGACAGACTTATGGTTGCCAAGGGGGGTGGGGGTGGGGGAGGGATGAATTGGGAGTTTAGAGTTAGCAGATGCAAACTACTATATACAGGATAGATAAACAACAAGGTCCTACTGTATAGCACAGGGAACTATATTCAATATCCTGTGATAAACCATAATGGAAAAGAATATGTTAAAAATGTTATATATATATGTGTGTGTGTGTGTGTGTGTGTGTGTGTGTGTATAACTAAATCACTTTGCTGTACAGCAGAAATTAACACAACATTGAGTCAAAGACAAATATCATATATCACTTATATGTGGAATCTAAAAATAAATACAAATGAACTTATTTAAAAGGAAGAAAAGTACAACACTGTAAATCAACTATACTTCAATAAAAAAAATAGTGTTTCCTGATTGGAGGAAGCTGATGGGGAACCTGGATTAACTAGAAGGGACCATCCTATGTGACTGGTTATGGGAACGTATTTGGCCTTTTCTCATTGGTTGTAAGTTGGAAGCACAGGCATAAATTAAGAAAGGTGTCAGTGATTGATCAAATCCTGGCCATTTGGGGCATTCTGGGCTGGTTGCTACAGGTTGTCATCAGAATTCTGGTTTTATGTATGATCTGGCCATAGTCAGTTTGTATATTCAGTTTCCCAGTAGATACACGCTGAAAAGTCTCCCTTAAATATGGTGACATTAAAATGGCCATGCTATACTAATAAATGGTACTTCCCATCCAATTTGCTAGTGTAGCATTTCTTTTCTATAACTGCAAAGTCAAATTTATCAATGTATATTATTTCAAAGAAAGAAAAAACACAATGAAAATGATTACTAACTACCCCACCACGTTTATAAGAGAGCCCCGTTAACATTGTGGAGTATTCATTTCCACTGTTCTTTCTATATACAGAATTTCCAAAAATAGGATTGATCTGGGCATAATAAATTGCAAACTCTTTCCTAAACCAGCTAAAAGCCAATAATCATGAACATGCCTTGTCATTTAGCAATTTTTCCTATCATCATTTTAATGATTATTTTATTTTAGTGATTACATATATTAAGGGTCCCTGAAATATAGGCAGCTAGCTGTCTGCTAATTTGGGATCTTCATGGTATTTCTTACTTTTCGCTATGATAAAAAAATTTAAAAAGTATTGCACTGAACATTATCGCAGGTAACTCTGGCCACACTGATCTGAGCCAATGGATCCTCAAGAATAAATTAAAAAGCATTAGTGTGGAGAACTAACCAAGAGGCAGCAGAACAGAGTGAGAAGACCCACGGAGCTCAGTAGGAGTCTTTCGGTTGTGCATGTTCCATCATCACCTCTTGTCCCTAAACCCCTCACTTCTCTTTCTGGACCTCAGGACCTCATCTGTGCAAGGAGAAAGGCCCATCCCAAGGATGCAGCAGTGACACTGTTCTGCAATCCTGCCGTCCCTGCCTCCTGCCCTTCATGAAAGAGGCAGCACCTGCAGGAGCCTGACTGAGCCCTTTAATCTGGAAGCCTGGGCATCTCGGTGGAGGTGGGAAGCTTGTGCACTCATGCTGCCCTCTTTTGCCTGACAGGTGGATGCAGACGTCACAAAGCTCCCAGGAGTCCTGTTTCTGGGTCTGGTTAAACTTCAAAGGGTGTCAGGCTGCAGCCTGCCTGTGAGCCTGGGGCAATCCGGGCTGCCCTGCAACAGGTGAGCTGAGCGTAGGAGGTGACGTTCCTTCTGTATAGACAAATCTTTCTCTCTGGTAAACCATATCATCACGCTGTTTCTTGTCAAGTTAAAACATTTTAGAAATATCACAAAATTTGTGTAAAACACAAAGCCTCCCAGGCAGAAACTAGCCCTGCCTCCGTCCTGGGGAAAAGAGCACATTTAAAAGTTGTGACGATGGGGTGGATCCAGACGGAGGTTCTGAGGCTTATACAATTTGGGGTGCCCTTTAAGAAAGACAGTATAAAGTTATTAGTATAAAATTAGCCACAGGGCTTTAAAGGGACCTTGCCTGGGAGGGTGTTGATGCTCAGATTTGCTGCTAAGTCTCCCTGGGGGCTTGGTAAGACACCAAACTCTGGGCCCTTCCCAGAGCTTCTAATTCAAGTAGATCTGGGGTGGGGCTGAGAATGTGCATTTCTTACGCGTTCCCTTGTGATGTTAACGTTCCTGGTCCCCACTTTGAGAACCACCAGTTTATACAATTAGAGGTTGGGGACTCTGAGAAAAAGAACACAAAATTATTTTTCACACTCTACAAAATTTATTTGCTTTTCCATATTTTACAAACACTGGGAAGATCCCTCCCAGGCTCTTGGAAGGGCTGCAGCAAGTGAGGGACACTGAGGTTTCACTTGCCTTGTGGTCAGGCCACCACACGGGGTGCCTGCTTTACTGATCAGCAGAGAAAGAGGATATCATGTCAGCTGTCTTCAAGACTCTCTTCCCTTCATCTAGAACACCTGACAATGGTTGTTTTTATTGTTACCACAAGGAAACAGCACAGTGTGTACAAGCTGTCACTGTAGAACTAAGCTAAGGAACTCAAATCTCGGTCTTGCCATGGACTGTGTGAACTTGGTCAATCACAGACCTCTCTGGGCATTCTTTTTCTCATCGCTAAAATGGAGGTGACAATGGTATCTATTTCCCAGCATAGTGAGGAATCAGCAGCCGGTTAGGACTGGCCGCTATTAGCAGAAGCAGCAGCAATGTGATGTGGCTTATGGCATTGACCCTGGAGGCTGATCGCCTGGGTTCAGATCCTGGCTCTACCACTTCACTGCTGTGCAAGCATAGACAAGTGAAGCAACCTCTCTGGGCCTTGTCTCCTCATCTGTGAAACAGGAATAATAGTAATAGCATCTCCCTCAGAGTTCTTTGAGGATGATACAAGATAATGTATACAGACATGCACAGGGCCCAGCGCATAGTAAGGCTCCAGAAATGCTGGCTGCTGCTGTTGTTGCTACGATTTTCTCATTTAACGACCTTAGATTAATCCTCACTGGTTCGGGAAGCACAGAGGAAGTCCTCTGACTCTTCCCCATTGTCCATTGCTGAGCACACGGGAAAGAGTCCATAAAATTCTTTTGGATTGAAAACAAAACTGAGTTGAATCCCTTTGTCCCATCAACATCAATCATCAGAATTTATCATTCATTTTGATATGAGTTAATAAAAGTAATTCTATGAAAATCAAAGTCCAACTGGGCTGTTCTTACCTTCTATTGTTTTTTTCCCCAAATTATATCCACACGTTAGAGTTGTGGGGAGATGGCGGGTCAGACAAATTCACCCTCTAGGTTGAACAACTACCCATGCCTATTGGTGAGTAGAGCTTGGTGATTTTAGTAATTTTTTGTGTGGTTGATCTTAAATACATAGATCATTAAAGCTAGGAGTGGTAGGAGGAGGGGACAGTTCTAGGGGTTATTGTTATTTCATCAGCCACCAGCAAAATAGCTGTGGATGTGTTTTTGAGACCACCTAACAAGTGGCTGACAATTGTCAGCGAGCCTGTTAGGGACCATCTGTAAAGGGGGTTCAACTACAAAATGCAGAAGGTCAAGAGACAGCACAGAACCCTGGCCAAAATGGCTAGACCAAGTATCAGGGGCCACCCCTTTGATAAAGAGGCTCATTCTGCCCCATGCCTCAGCTTCCTTTCCCTACTTAACCTCCTCTAAGGGGAACTATTTAGAGACCAACACTGAAATCTTCAGTTAACCAGGAGCTTCAGTTAAATGAAGCTGTGGTTATATTACACTATTAGATATCAGAAAATATCATTTATGCAGAAAAGGAGTAAAAATATGACTTTCTCCAAAGGATTTCAAATACTAATCCATTCATTCAAAAGCATGTGTAACACCTCTAATGGGCCATAAATGATTCCAACACCAGGATGGGAAGTAAAGTATTTCATTCAACATATTTGTGATCATGTCCATTGCAAACTGCTTTAAGACCTGTGTTCCCCATAGTGCAAGGCACACAGTAAATCTGGTGCCTCAGTTAAATCTGGTCAAATTTAAATATGCTGGTAATATACTTCTGGTACCACAGACTAGAATTGTAAGGTCTGCTAACATCATGTTCACTAAGGAAGATATGCTATCTGTCATGTGTTTCTTTTATATGAACATGTCCTATCTTCGCAAGGAGACTGGGAATACCTCCAGGAAAGGGACAGCATGGGAGCCAGCACTGTGTCTGGCTGGCGCTGAGCACAGGGCCTGGTCTTTGCTAATGAAGATTGCATCAACAACCTCCACATGGTGGACATAGTTCATCGTGCCCCACTCATTATCCCTCTAATCTATGCCCATCCTAAAGGAACAAAGTGCCATGGGAACACGGTATGGAGCCTGCTTTCTGCTGAGAATTTCCAGGAAGGTATTCCAAAGGGCAGATCTTAAAACTAGTCCTTGAAGCATGAATAGGATTGTGGTGGTGGTGAATAGGAGGAAGAATATTCCAAGCAGCAGAGTGAACATCATGAACAAAAACTTTAGAGGCACAAAAATGCAAATCAGGTATATACCCGAAAGAATTGAAAACCGTGACTCAAAAGGTTACTTGTAAATCCATGTTCATAGCAATGTTATTCACAATCACCAAAAGGTGGAAACTGACAGATGAATGGATAAAGAAAGTGTAGTCTATACATACAATGCAATATTATTCAGCCTTAAAAAGGAAGGATATTCTGACACATACTGCAACATGCATGAATCTTGTGGACATTAAGCTATGCAAAATAAGCCAATCACAAAAGGACAAATATTGTATGATTCAACTCACAAGAGGTACCTAGGGTAATCCAGTTCAGAGACAGAAAGTAGAATGGTGGTTGCCAGGGCCGGTGGGAGTGGGGATTGGAGAATCTATTTAATATATACAGAGTTTCAGTTTTGCAAGATAAAAAGTGTTCTGAAGATGAATGGTGGTGGTGGTTTCACACAATATGAATTACTTAAAGCCACTGAATCATACACTTAAAAATGATTAAGATGGTGAATTTTACGTTCTATGTAATTGACCATAATAAAAATAATTTTTTTAAAATGCAAACCAAAAACCATCACAACTAAGACCTGAATTAAAACATTAACTTCTAACTGCTTAGACATTTACACTCTCAAAAATATTGGACAGTTATGTCTTAGGTAAATTTGCATTGTGCAAATTTGAAATATTAATATGACATTACACCAAAAATTGGAAATATGAATCTCCCCCTAAAATTTTGTACTTAACTAAAACGCATGTAATGTTAGGTTTCAAACACCAAATGAATCTCAAACCATGTTAATGATAAGATACATGGCAGTATTATAGATAAACAAAAATTCCCATCATTCATCAGTGACCTGTCAACTGAATAGCTCATGATTTTAGTGAATATTGAGTTCTTATTTTTAAGTACAGTCATAAATTTAAATTTCTTCTTATGCTATACTCTTGAAATTCAAACTCTTACGTGGGTGGTACCACCACTAATGCTGAAAAAAACACAATTGGAAATAAATAAATTTGGAAAATAAATTAGAAGTGGCACCATCTTAAGAAACAAGTTAATCATTTATTAATGACTTCTCTATCTTTTTAGGCTAAAAGATGTATTTTTTTAAAAAAATTTAAGCCCTACCTTCTTCAATTTGTGTGTTCTGAGAACACATCTCCTACATTGTTCTGGAAAGAAGTGTGTCTATAAGAAATGCATTCTTATAGGAAATGCAACTATCTTGTGTTATGAAAGTCCAGTTTCCCTTTAGAAGTGCTATCACTGGACCCTCAGAAAATGTCTAGGGTCTGCTGGTCTGGAGCCCTTCTTTGCTATCCTCTTAACTAGAATAATCCCATCACCACGCTCAGTGTCTGCAGAGTCTTCTCCCAGACACGGAGCCCCGTTTGCTCAGACGACCATGCATGTGAGAAGCAGCCCCTGGGTGGACACCTGCTGGCTCCCAAGAGCAGGTCTGGGAAGGCTTCCTCCAAACTGGGATATGTGGATGGCTGGAGGCTGCCTCCAGAAGTTAAGAAATTACCTCAACTCCTGCACAGATTTTACTTCCTGAAAGCAGTCCTGAAAAGTTGTCATAGTATTGGACCTTGGATCATTGGAAACTTCCAGAGGTGTCAGAACCATTTTATCATTGGCTCACTGGAGAATGGAATAACTTAACCCTGTAAGCATATATTGTCCAATCCAATGTATGAATATGAGAAGATATGGGTACAAAAGATGGACTATTCCAAGACACGTGTGTCTATCAAATAAAGAGGAGAAAATTGAAGGCTGGAAGAATATTACCAAACATACTGGAGCCACATAAAATATGAAGCTTCTTATCAAATACACATCTTTGCTCTTCGAACCTTTCCCACAGGGACACACAGTCTGTCTCGATGCCTGTGTCAAGGTCAGTCTGTGAAAACAGGACTGTGAGTAACAGAGGGAAGTTTCCTGCCACTCTCCCAAATCCTGTACAGAGACCAACAGCAATGTGAGGAAGGACACACCCAGTGAGGCTGTCAGGTGCACTATTGCCTCCAAGTCCAGCTCCATGGCCCTTTGTCACAGTATTACCTGACTCCCTTTGCCTGAATGTATGAGAAGTCTGAGCTTGGCAGGTGACTTCCTGTTTCAGCCAGAGTTCTCTGGGGCAACAGAAGCACAGGCAGCTGCACAGCACCTTCTGAAGGGTGGGACCCCTGGCATCCCTGTGGAATGACTTCCCCAAGCCAGTGCTCAAAAGTTTACCCCCAAAACACACACACACACTCTCTCTCTCTCTCTCCCAGGAAAGAATAGGATGGTAAGAATTAGAAGGAATAAAATTAGAGTACTAGAAGAAGCCCTGCCATAACAAAGATACATCTGGAAATCAAACCAAAGAATCTACTCAGATTACTGCCTCCTGCAGAGGTTTTTGTGGAAGCCGAGCAGTGGCATAGCTGGGTTTCCATTCATCTCCAGACTGTAATTGACATAAAGAGAAAAAAAAGTGCATTGTGTTCCTAACTCAGTTCTTGGATTTTATGTTTAATGCCAGTACTCCTTTTCTATTTTTCAGTCACACAAAATGGCACTTATTAATGAGCTCTCAAATTACATAAAGAGAGATCTAAAGGATAGAAACTAAATCATTTAAAGTAAGCCTGTAGTGTTGTGGCTTTGAGTACAGAATAGCATCTGTGTGCAAGTGAGGAGGACCCGCCTGCTGCAGCTATGGAAACCACAGCCAGAGGAGGGGGGAGAAGAAGAAGAATAAGCAGTAGGGTGCTGTGAAAAGGCAAAATGCCCAGAAAGAAGACACTTAGCATCCCTAAACATACACACACACACACACACACACACACACACACACACACACACACGCCTCTTGCTGGTACCTTAAATCATGCAACTCTCATCTCCCAATTATACTGTTGGGTTGTAAAATTGTAGGCTCCCACATTAACAAATGTGTATTTATTTGCATATACACACATATATATATAATATTATATATTTATAATATTGTGTATATTATATATGTATATTAGCTTAACAAAAACAATAATTTTGCAATGTAAAAGTCCTGGGCCTTCAATCCATTATGATGATCCTCTGAGCATTCTTCCTCCTTTCCGGATGGTACCAATTAAGAGTAAGACCTGGGCTTCCCTGGTGGCGCAGTGGTTGAGAGTCCACCTGCCAATGCAGGGGACACCGGCTCATGCCCCGGTCCGGGAAGATCCCCCATGCCGCGGAGCGGCTGGGCCCATGAGCCATGGCCGCTGAGCCTGCGCGTCCGGAGCCTGTGCTCCGCAACGGGAGAGGCCGCAACAGTGAGATGCCCACGTACCGCAATAAAAAAAAAAAAAAAATAGAGTAAGACCCTCATCCTAACAGATGTTGAGCAAATAAACCTGATCTGAGGCTTTAATGGACAAAACCAGACACATTTGCTATACCCAAGAGAAGCAAAAATAAATATAATGTTTACAGTGGGCCACTTGGGTTAACGTGCAATGACTGGGGCTTTGACCTGGCGCTGTGATTAGTTTCAACTTTTCCCACGTATCTGTAATTAGCATACCAAAGTCTAAGACACTGTTGGACACAATCCTAACCATGGAATCCTTCCACTCCCTTTATTTTTCCTTAATATTGTTTGGAGAGGTGATTTCCATCTCTAAAATACATTTCATTGCTTCTATTGAAATGGAAAGCATAGCTTTTTAAGATTCTAATCAATAATGATTAGCAACTAAGTGTGCAGTTTGTTCTGTGTCAAGAAAATATGTCACTTGCCAGGTCTATGCTGGCTCTGGATGAGTACAGCTTACATCACCTCCATAGGCTGTGTCTCAAAGAGTTGCATTTGGAATGGCAATGCAGAATGGAGACGCACCTCAGGCATTCAAACCATCTCCCAGGGCCCCCTTGGAGCCCTAATATTTTCCTGAACAACAGGTGGCATTCTGCAGGAGCTAATTAAAGAGGTTTTCTGTTTCAGGCGGGGTTGTACAAATGCTGCTTAAAAGAAAGGATTGGGTAGTTAAAAAAATCACAACCTGATTCAAGTTTCTCTGCACACACTGCTCTGTTTCTACATATGTCGCACCTGGATATTCTCTCCCCACCACCTCCTTGTCTTATTTAAAGAACTCACCTTGCAATAAAAATAGTTTCCTTATTGTGGAGACCTCAGCATTTACAATCAACAGGCTTCCAACCACTGATTCCCCCGACACACACAGGCACACACACACACACTAACACACTAACACATCTAAGAGAGCTTGAGCTTGTCAAAAGCACAGATTCCAAAGCAGCAAAGCCAAGGGTTGCTTTGTGAGAAAGCTGCCATATTATGGGAACATTTGGTTTCTGAACTGCCTTAAAATGGTGACCTTTTTTCTATTGCCAAATAAACATTCTTCAAGCTGCACTGGTGTAGAACAAAAGTATCATTCTATAGTTGATCATGAAGATCTAAGGGTTGTCTTTTAGATCCTTTCATCATTTTTGACCAGAAAAAGCATTGTTTGAATTCTGAGCAGAAACCAGTCCACTTCACTTTTAATGCACATCTCAGCAGCCGCATAGCACAGGGAGATCAGCTCGGTGCTTTGTGACAGCCTGGAGGGGTGGGATAGGAGGGTGGGAGGGAGGAAGACGCAAGAGGGAAGAGATATGGGAACATATGTATATGTATAACTGATTCACTTCGTTATAAAGCAGAAACTAACACACCATTGTAAAGCAATTATACCCCAATAAAGATGTTTTAAAAAATAAAAATAATTAAATAAAAAAATAAAAATCTTTTAGGAGTGCACAGCACACAGCTCTCCTCTGAAAAGAGAGACAGAGAGACTTAATAAAACATCAAGTCCCAGGGAATCTACGTGACTAATTTTGTATTAAAAATTATGGAAGATATCTGTTCCAGTGGGAACTGTCCCCAACTATTAGTAATTGAAAACATGAGTCATGAAGACATGGAAAATACAATCTGTAGCTCATCTAGTACACTTTTCCCAAATATACAACCTATGGAGCTCCGTATCACCCATTTTGCTGCAGTGTGCCACTCAGTGATGCAGTCCAATTTTGAAGGCAAATATGTCATGTTTTACTGATTCATCAAGTTCTCTGGGCAGCTCTTTGAAAGCAGCACCCTCTACACTGAGCAGGACCACATGGCCAGCCTTCCTTTTCCTCTATCTATTCTATTTAGCCTGCCATTGCGTAGATATGCTCTACTTTTTTTTTTTTTTTTTTTTTTTTGCGGTACGCACGCCTCTTAGCACAGGCTCCGGACGCGCAGGCTCAGTGGCCATGGCTCACGGGCCCAGCCGCTCCGCGGCACGTGGGATCCTCCCAGACCGGGGCACGAACCAGTGTCCCCTGCATCGGCAGGCGGACCCTCAACCACTGCGCCACCAGGGAAGCCCGATATGCTCTACTTTTATTACTATGGATTCAAATGAAAGAAAAGGAAACCTTTAAGAGTGATACAGGGCATGTAAATAATCAACACCAAAGTCTGTCATTCTGGTCGCCAGAAAGTAGAGGTGACCTTTCTTGTGGATTAATGTGAAATCTCCCAAGGTCACAGAGAATGAACATTTTAAAGTTTTCCCAACATTCATCGTGGTCTAATTACTCACTTCTTCTAAAAGTGACTACTCTGAAGGTCCAAGCCTAATTCCCCAGCTGTGTTCACCTTCTGGCCATGTGCTAAGCCAGAAATGTAGGTTTCACCTTTAAGTCTTCTGCCCACCTTCCCCCAGCGTCTCTATCCAGAAAATGACCAATGAGTCCTGCCGCAACCTTCCAAATACAGCCCTTGGCTAAGTAACTCCTGATCATCCTTACAGATTTACTAAGGCATCAGTTCCTCCTGAAAATTGGCTCTCCCTTCCTGTACCTAAATCAAATCCTGCATCTGGGTATTTCCATAATCCACTGTGCCCAGCAAAGTCACAATTTATTATAATGGTCAAGTTACATGCCTCTCTTCTCTAAGAGACTGTGAGCCCCTTGAAGAATATAACTGTATTGTTTTTCTCTCTCTTCTCAATGTGCCCAGACCAGGTGTTTGGCAGATGGATGGAGAGACGGATGTGTGGATAGAGGGACAGTTAGGAACACTCCCAACAAGAGGACCCTGGCTTCCTCTGTCCTGCAGACTTGCCAAAGACATCGTCCAAATCTCAGCTGTCATGAGGATATTCTTCTTAGCCACATTGCCTGGACAATTATTAAGAACAAACTATACTTTAAAGAAAGTTTAATTTACATTCAGAAACAGTTTCTGAACACTAACCCTTGGAGAAAGCCTCAAGGAAACAGCTCTAAATCATGAAAGACTTGTCTCTGAAGCCGGACCACATTTAAATTCCAAGTCAAACAGGCAGTTCTTCCGCCCCCATTTCTTTATGTAACCAACAAATGTAGCTCTGCTGTAGTCTAAAAATCCTGGTTTGAATTCTTCCAGGTGAAACATGCCTGCCTAAACAATTAGAGGCACTTGACTACCAAGATTAATGGCCACTTTTTGGACCTGAAATAATTTAAATCCCAAGAGAAGGGGGCCAAAACTTTTACCAGCAGAAACCCTTCATACCTCATCATACTATAGTGTGCACTTAAAATACCCGCAATCAGTCCAGGTCAGTACCTTACACGTAATCCAGATAGAGTTAGCAGATAAAATACAGGATACTCAGTTACATTTGTCTCAGATAAACAATAAATAGTTTTTGTGTAAGTATGACCCATGCAACATTTTGTGTAAGTATGACCCATACTTATACTAAAAAAATTATTCATTACTTATCTAAAACTCAAATTTTACTGGGTGTCCTGTGTTTTTACGCACTAAATCTTCAGCCCAGCTCAAAGGTGCAGGGTTAGGTGTCTCATCTGAAATTTCTAGGAGAGTAGATATTTCACTGAGAGTTAAAAGAAAAGTTCTGTCATCTGGCTTGGTCCTGCCATATGGAAGATAATTGTCCTTAGTGCTCTGTCCACTCTGGCCATCCCTGAGGGAGGCTACAGCCCATCCTGCTCTCCTAGCATCATTACAAAGTCAGTTTGAGTTCATGAAATCAGAACTCATTTGCTGATGTATTCTGCCTGAATTCTCCCCAATCCATCATCTGAGAATCACCAAATATGAAAATCCTGACAGCAATGCTGTGCACAGCCATGCAAATGGAAAAACCTCAGGGAAATGAAGACATTGTGCAGAAGATTTTCTATAATCATTTTAGGTTTTGTGACCGCAGTTCCGGCAATCACATATCAGTTTCTAGACACCCTTTATACCTATTATCTTCTCTGGCTCCAAGTACAAATTCACAGGGTCTGGACTAGGGGAAGGCAAAGAAGGCATGTAGGGTGCATAGTTTAAGGGGGGCACAGAGTCCCAGAGCAGGTGCAGAGTCAATACTTGAGAGCGGAGCCTCCTTTAATTTTATGCCCCAGGTGCCTCACTTCCCTCTCCTTAGTCTTGACCCTGAAAATATAGATTATTTCTCTTCAACCTGAATGGTTTGGCAGACAAAAAAATGAACATTTCTATTAGTGGCATCAGGGTCATTTCCAGGTGGGAACAATTCCAATTTATGAGGAAAGGGGTTGCAATCTTTAGCAAACACGTAACAGTTCCTCACGGACATAGAGGTGTAATAACCAGCACAAAGTCCTCCACACAAGAGCTAGTCGCTGTCTTCATCAACTCCTGGAATGCAGTAGAGTATGTATTCATTTCCTAGGGTTGTGGGAACAAAGTACTGCAGATTGGGGGACTTAAACAACAGAAATATATTGTCTTATGGTTCCGGAAGCTGGAAGTCTGAGATCAAGGTGTCGGCAGGCTTGGTTCCTTCTGGGGGTTGTGAGGGACAATCTGTTCCAGGCCTCTCTCCTGGCTTCTTGTGGCTTGCTGGCCACCTTTAGCATCGTGGCTTGTTGAAACATCACCTGATCTCTGCCTTCATCATCACGCGACGCTCTCCCTGAGTACCTGTCGGTCTGCAACTTCCCTCTTTTTATGACACCAGTCATATTGGATTAAGATCCACCCTAATGACCTCCTTTTGACCTGATTTTCACCTATAAGGACCCTATCCCCAAATGAGGTCATATTTTGAGGTGCTGGGGGTTGAATTTGAGGGGACACCAATGAACCCATAATAGAGTGTCTCTACACTGATTGGTCAAGGACACACCTGTTGACTCTCAGGGCCCCTTGGACAGGTGACTGTTTCCCCCAAATTTCTTTTTTGTCTGTGTGTATCTTGCTGCCCTCCCTCCAACCCCAAACCAACACCTTCCTCCAATCATGTTATATATTGTACACCCCCTGTGGACACCCTGTGTGCCACTCTTCACACAGGGAGAGCCCCTGATCAGCAGAGGATGAGGTAACCCATCCTGGCTGTTATCAGCCTCACTAATCATGCTGCAAAAGCCCCGAAGACGAGCTCCTCCTCCCTCATTACTGCAGGACCAGAACTAAAGTGAATTTCAAGAATCCTTCCGGCTCTAATTGTTTTTTTCTATTTGCTTCATCACAAGCATCGCTTCCTGGGAGAATGGAGTTAAAGTACTAAAAAAGCATCTCAAATCCCAGAAAGTTTCTTTTTTTCACAAGCAAAGAGCCCTGGGTCACAGGGGAGATTGGCGGAAATCTGCGCATGCCCGCGATTGGGCGGGGCCTCTCAGGGATACCTACGGCAGCGGGCTAGGGGACCAGGCCACGGTCTGTAAGGGCCAGCTAGAGTTCCTTACAACCACGTGACATGTGGCATCTGAAGGAGAAAGAGTGGCAGTTTATGAGCATCCCAGGAGAGCAGGACAAGATGTGAAAGGGGGAGGAGGAGGAGAGAATAAATAAAGTAGGGAGAACACCGGACCGAAAAGTGCTATAATAGTACTGGGCGGAAAAGCCAGTGATGAGTTTGAGATATGGTTCTTTCCAGAACCGCTGTGTGACCTGGAAAAAAGTACTTAACCTCTCTACATCCCACTTTCTCCATTTATAAAATGGGATATTAATAGCTGCCCCACAGGTTTGTTGGAACATTAAATATAAAACGCCTCACCACGAGGCACACCTAATCCAAGAGAGTCTCAGTTCCCTTCCTGGCTTCCCTGAAGGACTTTTAAAATGAGACCACCTTAGCAGAGATTTTCGGAGGATGGGGGAGGGACAGTGGAAGGACTGGGCCAGGAATGGGGGGGGGCGAGTTGGGGGGGGTGTGTGGAAGGGAACGCTCTTGAGTTTTGCTCGGCTCTGGGTGCTGTCCATGGTGGCGATCCTCTTGGGGCTGCAAGGAGAAGAGGCTGAATAAAGGTACAGCGAGGACTGGGGGCCAAGGGCTCAACAGGGACCCTTTCCAGAGGGGTCGGGAACTGTGCACGATTAAAGCCAAGGAGGCTGAAAAGAGCTCTCTGGTTTTTGGCAAAATATGTCGCCAGGACGCTGGGTGATTTTCACAAACCAGGAGGAAAGGAGGCCCTGAGCATGCCCGGCACTGCGCCCGGCTGACGCTAGGTGGCGCCGCTCAGCAAGGCAGCCCGAGGCGGCGGCCTTAGCCGGGCGGTGGGTGGTTCTCGCAAGACTGCTCCTCTCCTCGGAGAAAACAGGTTCTGCTCAATCCCTGGGTTATTTCTGCCTTCCCGTTAGTATTTGCTGAGTAAACCAACATCTTTTTTTTTTTTAACATTGAGCTCTCAGCAGAGATACACAGGCAAAACGTGATGTACGCAAGACAGATACATTCATCAGTTTTTCCTTAGTTAAAATGAGATTTGAACTGATCAGGAGGAAATCAAAACGATATGAAATTACTCTAAATTTTGTGACTTTTGCCTGTGGGTAAAGTCTGAAGTGAACAATTAACATTTATAAGATGATTTTTAAAAAGAAAGAAAAGAAAAGAACTAGCTAAAAAAAATCATATGGCAATGAAACGAATCATAGCCCTCCCGGTGACCCAGGAATTCCACTCCTGCGGGGGAGTGCTGATGTCCAAAAAACGTGTATGCAACAAGAATGCTCAAAGCAGATTCATTCATGATAGCCCAAAGCTGGAAATAATCCAAATGTCTGTCAACAGAATGGATGAACAAACTGTGGTATATTCATACCACAGAATCACTCTCAGCAATAAAAAGGGATGATCTGCTGATAGGGACAACAGCATGGCTTTATGTTACATGAAAGGAACCAGATACCAAACACTAAATAATCTGTGGTTCCATTTTGATGAAGTCCTAGATCAGGCAAACTAACTTACAGTGATAGAAAGCGGATCACTGTAAGGCAGATCAGTGCCCCTGCGGATGCCGATTACCTGGAAAGGGGCGCGACAGAACTTTCTGGAATAATGGGAAAGTTCTAATTCTTGATTTCAGTGGTGGTTACACAGGTCTGTATATGTGTGTACATATTCATGGAGCTGTACACCTTGGTAAAATGTGTGCATTTCACTATAGGAGACTATACCTCAATTAAAAGAAAGAGACAGAGGAAGGAGCGAAAGAGGCAGATCATTTCCACTCCTGCATTTCCTGTGGATTCCTATATCCTTTTTAGAATTTCTCTCAGCATATTTTTTCCTCTAATGTGAAGAATATGGCCTATTTCTGGCATCTGTCCCTCCTGTCTGATTTTTTTGTTTTGTTTTGAATAATTTAGCTACAGACTTCATTCGTTTTTTTAATAGTGCTTATGCTCCCAACCAGTGAATTGTCGAAATCCTCATCATACGACTTCCATTTCACTCATTAGAACCTTAATTGTCAAGCAGCTGAAATGATTCTTATTGTTTATTCTAATCGCTATTAGGAAGGAGTGCTGGAATTATATGTATAATATTAGACACATAACAATAATGAGGGACAAATAAAGTTTATTTTCCCTGAAATTATTTCTACGGTACAGGAAGGGGCATGGTTAAGCAAGGCTACCCTGGGCATCTCTGGAAGGAGCAGAAGCTGGTTTCTCTGGGTGTCTCGACTTGCCTTTCTTATCTTCAGAGTCACTCTTTTCCCACCCCCTTCAGGCACTTGGGGCCTTCAGAGAGTGTTTTTCCTGTTCCCCACATCATAACCCACTCTTGGAAGAATCTGGTGTTGGTCATTACTCCTCCATGCCGATGGGACCCCACTTGCTGCTCCTCCCCAATGTCAGAAATCCAAGAATAAGAGAGACGGGGTCACTGTATTCAGGGGCCAGGAACCTGGAGTTCATGACCAAGGACTCTGGATGGGCAGTGGTATGATGTGGGTGCAAAAAACAAGATACCTAACAAGGGGCAAGTGGGAGCCAAGCCCAAAGCCAAAGATCCTAGAGCAGGGGTTAAGGTGGGAAATTTTCCTCCACCAAGAGGGAGGGAGATTTTTCCTTGTGCCTGACACCTATACCTAGACATACTGTCTGTTTTTTACACAAGTCACTGCTGAGGTTAGCAATGCCCCAGATTTGGCTTCTGGAAGATTGTATTGCTATTATGGTCAACACACCTACTTTGAGTGTCTAGCTGTGAAGAATGTGAAGAGGATGTGAATGGCCCACTCATGCCCATAAGGAATTTACATTCTAGCCAAGGAGTGTACAACGATTCCTGGAAGCTAAGCCCTTTCCTTCCGACCCTCTTCATGAAGCCCCTTCCTGTTTGGCCTTTCCTCTGAGAGGCCATTTTTGATTCTCCTATTCTGAGCTGGGAGACCCTCCAAAGTCCTCCAAAACACCAGTCCTTAGATCAAGTCTCATCATAATTATCACAAATGGTGCCAGAATTTACATGCACGTCTATGTATATTGCAGGTTTTGGAAAAAATCATCACAATAACTCATAAAGTTGTAGCCTCTATTTCCTCATCTATAAAATGGGAATAACAAATGTGTCCACCTTCAAGCGTTGCCACGAGGACTAAACAGAAAACACTCATGTGTTTAATGCCCATGTGATAGTCTACTTTGCTAAGAAATTGAAGGTACAACTTGTGCACATTGAGAACAGAGGTGGAGACAGAGAGAAGAAGCAGTGTGGCCGGTACCCAGATCTCAGGCTGGTTACCAGCCTCCCATCAGGCCCCTGGCAAACTGGCTTAGGCTCCCCCCACAGAAATCTACACAGGGCCAGCTTCGTACCTGCCTTCCCTCCTGGTCCATCTCCCAGTCACCTTTCTATGTACTTCTCATGGGAGATACTAGTTATGTAAAAAGAGGAAGTCTAGGGTCTTCCCCGGTGGCGCAGTGGTTGAGAGTCTGCCTGCCGATGCAGGGGACATGGGTTCGTGCCCCGGTCCGGGAGGATCCCACATGCCGCGGAGCGGCTGTGCCCGTGAGTCATGGCCGCTGAGCCTGTGCGTCCGGAGCCTGTGCTCCGCAACGGAAGAGGCCACAACAGTGAGAGGCCCGCGTACCGCAAAAAAAAAAAAAAAAAAAAAAAGAGGAAGTCTATACAGAATTTTGTGGTGGATAAAAGTGGCAAGAATGAACATCCTGGTCTTGTTCCTGATCTTAGAGGAAATATTTTCAGCTTTTCCCCATTGAGTATGATGTTAGCTGTGTGTTTGTCTTATATGGCCTTTGTTATGTTGAGGTATGTTCCCTCTATGCCCACATTCTGGAGAGTTTTTATCATAAATCGTTGTTGAATTTTGTCAAAAGGTTTGTCCACGTCTATTGAGATGATCATATGGTTTTTATCCTACAATTTGTTGAGGTGTTATCACATTGATTGATTTTTGCAGATATTGAAAAATCATTATATCCCTGGGATAAATCCCACTCGATCATGGTATATGAGCCTTTTAATGTATTGTTGGATTCAGATTGCTAGTATTTTGTTGAGGATTTTGCATCTATGTTCATCAGTGCTATTGGTCTGTTATTTTATGGAATTCCCTGGTGGCCCAGTGATTATGACTTGGCGTTTTCACTGCTGCGGCCTGGGTTCAGTCCCTGGTTGGGGGAAATAAGATCCCCCAAGCCGTGTGGCGCAGTCTGTTGTTATGTGTCTATATGTACATCATTTTAAAGAGAAAAAACATTTCAAGACATCAAAATATTTGAAATGATTGTCTTTCAAAAATGAAATCATGAGGGACTTGTTTTCTACTTTTTCTATTCCCTCAGCTTCACTTTTAAATAAGTACATATTGTTTTCATAAACAGAAAAATTTAGCATAATTTTAAAAATCAAGCCAGTTTTGTGACACTAACGAAACAAAAATCCCTATTTCTGTCCTTCCTGCCTTGGCCCAGAAATGGTCTCAGAGCATGGGGTCTGAGGCTGAGGTTGGGGCTCTATTGCATGTAATCTCCTTGCAAAAATTAAAGGGGGGAAAGCTGGACCATCCACACAAAGTCTTACCAAGGTTTTTATTGATTTATTGGCAAACCAACCTGACTTTATATATTTTATTTGCTTTATCCACTTCATTTTTATATGAGTTTATTTTTAAGGTTTCCATTTATTTGAAGTGGAGGATTTTGCCAGATACAGGTTAAAAAATGACCTGGCCATCAGTGATGGTCTGGATACCGCTTGGCCCAGCCAAGCAAAGACATGAAGGTCAAGGCCACAGTCCCAAAGCATGGAAGAAAGCTTTCCTAAGGGCCACCTGCGGGTCCGTGAGGACTGTGTGAACACGCTCCGTAGAGGTCAAGAATAAGCTTGAGAAGTGAGGCTGATAAAGTGCAGCTCTCCAGGTGGGAACAGAATCCGTGGACTGCTGGGGCTGAGACCTCACCTTGCTCACCCCACACCCTCCAGTTCCATCAGAGGGAGCTGGACCTGGAGTTTCAAAGGGCAGAGCACAAGACCTCACACCAGAACTACTGAATCAGATCTGCAATTTACCAGACCCCAGGTGATGCACAGGCACATTAGAGTCTGAAAAGCACCTCTGTAAGCACCTGGCCCATGTGGGTGCTCACCCATTGATAATCAGGCCTGCATATCCATGTATTATTGTATTGGTTTCTCATACCCTCCCCCAACCCTACAGCAGATGAATAGAATTGATGCTACAGGCCCTATTTTACAAAGGAAGAAAATGATTCAGAAGAACAAGTGACTAGAGCAAAGCCATTTAGCTTGTTAGGTACAGAGCAGCCCTGGGACCCCAGCCTTTGACTCCAAGTTCAGGAATCTCTCCATTACACATACCTTCTTCTTTGTGCTAGACTCAACAAAGGGCAGCTCCATGAAACAGGCCATGTCAGGTACAGATGGGCCATGCTTGTCCTCATAAGGGAGATGGTTTCCATTGACTACAGTATGACATTTCCTACCCTAACTATTTTATCTCATTTACACTCTGTGTCCAGGGCTGTCCGTGCCTTTGGGTGGAGTGAAGCAAGTTCGCTCTCTCACAAACATCTACTCAGAACCCAAATAGGTAGACTTTGAAATACTCTAATGAGAGAGTAGAGGCTGCTGGTTGTTTCAAAATACCCATTCTATCTTCTTTCCCAGTAATACAACCCCAGCTTTAATTGGGGTGGTATTGTACCTAGGTAAAGACTACCTCCCAACTTACCTTGCAGCTAGATATAACTAAGTACTAATGAAAGAGGAGCAGACATTACTAGTGAGTACTATGAGAAATTTCTTTAAAGGGGAGACAAATGGCTGTGCAAACTCTTTTTGCCCTTCTCTCCCGCTTCCTGTTTCCATCTGGATCATGGATGTAATGGCTGGAGCTCTAGCAGCTACTGGATCACAAAGCGACCTCACAGAACAGAGCCAAGGACTAGGGATGAGAGCAGCTCTTGCTGCTGGCTCTCCAGCGGGTGCCTGGAACCCCTATACCAGCTCTGGATACTGCTCTCTGGACTGAGATATGTGAGAAAAAATATCCTCTTATCTTACTCTGTTGAGTCTCTGCTGTAGCAGTCAAATACAATTTCTAACTGATACAGCAAACAGACCAAGATACCCTGACTTTTCAGAGCCTAGAGGCTCATCAGCTGGAATTAATACAATGTGACAAACATGGGATAGAGGATTATAGGAGCCATAAATCCAGGGAACCTGCAAGATGCAGGAAGATTTCTCCAGAGAAGTTAAATCTAAGGTTAGAATTAACAATGGGCTGGATTTAGTCACACAGAGAGGGGAGAGGAGAACATTCCAGGAGAGGAAAGAGCATGTGTAAGGACCCACAGGCAGGACAGGGAGCATCCTCTGTCCTGCTAACGAATTTGAAATTTATCACAACAGTGATAGAGGCTGCTGAAGGCCTGTAAGTAAAAATATTCATGTTAGAAAAAGCCCTCTGGTTGCTATGCTGAGAAGGGACTAAAAAGGCAAGTTTGAAAGCAGGAGGCCAGTTGGAGGCCAGTGCAGGGACATGGGTGAGATACCAGAGCAGCAGGGACCTGGCAGGGTGCTGGCAGTGGGAGAGAGAGAAAGGGATGCACCTGAGTGATACTTGGCAGATAGAACTGACAGGACGTGAAGGGAAGGGGATAGGAAGAGTCATGAGAGGGGCTCAGTGTACTGGCTTTGTAGCTGAGCAGGACCCCATGAGGCCTTCCCAGAATAGACTCCCACCTGCATCCTCTACCTGCCTCTTGTCTGTAGAAAAACTTTAGCCTCCTAGGCCTTCCCCAAGTTCCAAAGAATAAATTTAATCAGAGAAGTGAGAAAAGACAAAAAGAAAGGAAAACAGTCAAGCTAGACAAAATAATAATACCTTAGCCATTAAACAAAGTCAAGGACTTTTAGTTCCTCCTCAAGAGCTATAGAGAATATTCTGAGCCAGGTCCTTTGAGCTGTTTTGCAGATACTGAATCCCCCACC
The DNA here is from genome assembly GCF_937001465.1 of Orcinus orca. Taxonomy (NCBI): domain Eukaryota; kingdom Metazoa; phylum Chordata; class Mammalia; order Artiodactyla; family Delphinidae; genus Orcinus; species Orcinus orca. The sequence continues at coordinate 73,325,138 of NC_064560.1, forward strand.
AGGTGGAAGAAGTTAACTGTGTGCTGCCCACAAGCATGTAGACCACAGACCGGTCGGAACAAAGGTTGAGGATGCTGACTCCCTATTACCTCACCACCAGCCAATCAGAAGAATGTCCACGAGCTGATCATGCCCTGCTCCTTGAACAGTATAACACTTCTCATTACCCTCTCCAGGGCGGGCACACAGTCTAGAGGGCATTAGCCTGCTGTGGCCTCCTTTACCTGGCAAAGCAATAAAGCTATTTCTTTCTACTTCACTCAAAACTCTGTCTCCGAGATTTAATCCGGCACCTGTGAACAGAGGCTGAATTTCGACAACAGCTTGAACCGATCTGGGGACATGAGAATCAGCTCATCTGGGCCACACTGCGTTCATCACCACTGCAGAAAAATCTTATTTCTTAGCAACAGATTGTTCTCTCACCTTGCTTGTGGGTGTATCAATGGGTCAGCTCCAGCCCAGTTACCCTTGATTACTGAAAAGAGGTAAGGAAAGCCTTTTCTCATGCACCAAGGCAACATGTGATATATGAGGCTAACACCTGCCAGGGAATAAAGAGAAATTTTTTCAAGTTTTTGTGTGAAAGTAAAAACTGGTGAGTAGATATTTATACAGATAAGTACATGGCAATTATCTTAAAGAATAAATGATCCCAACTATTCTTAGAGTCCAGATTCTATGGTTCTCTTCAAGCAGTGTTGTCAGTCTCAACTCTCAGGGACCATTTAGGTAAAGGTTCCGAGATTCAGTACGTGAAATATGCCGAACATCAAGAAAGAAGGTCCTGGAAATAAAGAGAAAACCACCTCACTACAAGGAGAGCTGTCTCTCACTGAATACCTGGTGCAGCTCTGGCTGCCAATGTTAATCAGATAGAAGTAAGCCAGAACTAATATGCAGTGCAGTTACAGTGGCTGCCAAAGGAGGAAAGTCCAACACGGTTCCCGCAAGAGTCAGGACGCTCAAGACTGAGAGGTATAAACTACCTCAGGCTTCAAAAAGACCAACACTCACAGTCCCACTTAGTAGGCTCTCTTGTGAAAATAATGCAAAATATGGGGTTGAGGATACATCCTTAAGACCAGTGATTGCAGTATAACTTGCAAGAGAGGAAAACTGGAAGCAATCAGAATGTGCAGTGGTGAAGGAATGGCCATGGAAATGATGACATATGTAGAATACTATGGTTTCTTTCTTTGGAAATGATAAAGAACAAAATTATCATGTTTAAACGTTGGATAAAAATGCTATGTATGAGCATTAAATTTATTTAAATATGCAATTAAAACCAAATTACTATGAGAAGTATGGCTAGAATAAATAGATGTTATAAACCTTGATAATATAAAATATGAAGATGTTACAATCATCAAACAGGAAATGCAAGGTAGGAACAAGAATAGTTGTACACGACAAGAAGTGTAAATGTAAATTAGAAGGGAAAAAGCCAACCACCTAGAAAGTTTTAAACTAACTCTTAAATTATTCATGGATATTTTAAGCAGAATATCTGAGGGAAAATGTGTTGTTCTAGATGTATGGCATTAAAAACTTATGTAATTAATTAAGAAAAATGAATTATTTAAACATCCAATTTGAGAAGTTAAGAAAAATAACAATAAAAGATACTCAGAAGAAGATAATAAAGGTAAGAGCAGAACTGAAACAAATACAAAACATAAAAGAAGGAAATGGAGCATTTTCTAGGAAAATATAAGGTACAAAATTGACCTCTGAAGAGGAAGAAAACATCAATAAAACAATACAAGTGACAAAAGAACAAAGAAAGAAATAGAAAATGACTACAGCATTCATGAAAAGAGTTGCATCCCTACAATCGAAAACTCTGCAATACATAAAAGAATAAAGTTGCTTTGAATGAGCTAAAATTAAAGTAACATTTTTTAAAGGCAAAAAGCGAGGTACGGAGTAGCTGATATAGTGTGACCTCCTTTGTGTAAAATTTACAGAGTCATATAGACACATAGTGTTATATGTTTATGGTTTTAAGGGTCTATGACCACTGGGGTGGTGTAGTGTACTAGTTAATAATGAGATTCTGGAGCCAGATTCCCTGCATTTGGATCCCTGCTCCACCACTTTCTATTTTGTGATTGTCAGCAGTTTCCTTAGCTTCTCTGTGCTTCAGTCTCCTCATCAGTAAAATGGTAACAACAATAGAGCCTAACTCATAGAACTATGGGGAGTAAATGGGTTAATTCATCCAAAGAGCTTTGGAACATTGTCCAATAGTCATATGATAAATGCTCACTAAACGTTGGCAATGGTGATTATTTTATACATGTTGGTATATATTTTTTTTCCTGAAAGAAAACATTATCAGTAATTGTTCTTTGGAAATTGGGGGAGAGATAGCGACGGGTGGAGTGTGCTCTTAGGCAAAGGGAGGGCACTTTGCCCTCACTTCTGAGCTGCTTGCATGCCCTAAACTTCTACATAATCCATAGGACTGTGTGTGCAGATAGTGGAGTTACAGGACACTTTGGTTTTCTTTTTCACCCTTTTCTGCATTTAAACAATGTTACACTTTCAAATGTTACGTTCACTCTTAGTACAAGTATGTAAGATATATACAGATGAAAACAGATTAGAAGGAAAATCAACAATTCTGATAGCACTTTTGTTAGAGTAGGAAGATCCAGGATCTTTTTCCTCCTTTTTTTTTTTTTTTTTTTTTTTTTTTTTGCGGTACGCGGGCCTCTCACCGCTGTGGCCTCTCCCGCTGCAGAGCACAGGCTCCGGACGCGCCTGCTCAGCGGCCATGGCTCACGGGTCCAGCCGCTCCGCGGCATGTGGGATCCTCCCGGACCGGGGCACGAACCCTCATCCCCTGCATCGGCAGGCGGACTCTCAACCACTGCGCCACCAGGGAAGCCCTTTCCTCCTTTATTTTAAACAATTCTTTTATATTTATTTTCAAACATAAAATGATATAGTTTAAAATGAATATATTCTTGTAATCCTTCTCCCTCTCTCCAGGGCAGTGGGCATATTTCCAGACCTTTTCCTGTGCATTGACATAGACACATGAATAATTAGAGAAATGTATAATTGTGTGGTGTTTTTAACAATAGAAGTGTTATCACACTTCTTGTATTGTTCTGCAAGTGCATTTTTGCAATTAAAACTAGGTCTTGGACAAAGTTTCTATGTCAGTACCTATATCAGACACAAATGCCTACCTTATTTGTTAATAACTAATTAATATGTAATATTAATACATTAATATGTTAAAATTAAGATGTTATGTTAATAGCTAATTAATCAATATGTTCCCTAATACGTTCGTGACAACATTTATGGAACTGTTTCCTTATTGATGGACGTGTAGTTTCTTCTCCCATGCTAACTCTTGCCATCTACAATGCATAGCCTTCTGCACACCTGTTCATGCTCATGAAAAGTTCTTTATGATTTTTCCCTATCATGTGTACTTTTGAGGATGCTGTATTGCTTTCATAATATGAAATAATTTTTAAGCCAACAAGAGTAAGAATAAGAGGAACATAAACTTGCTTTCCAAACCCAAGAATTCTACATAGTTAATCCCTTAAAGTCCAACTTGCAAGCAAATATCAGGACACCTCAAGGTGAATAATAAAGCCAAAACACACACACACACACACACACACACACACACACACACACACAAAACAATAGTCATTTTCTTCAGGAGACTGTAGAAAGTACAAACATAAATCTGTAGTTTAGCCAAACGCATAGATGTCCCGGCATTAATTGGCCATTGGGTTGATTAGGGACAAACTGCATTTAATGGAAATATCATGAACAATCGTGTTTCTTGGCACAGCTGCCAATGACAGGCCATTGAACTAGAAGAAACCAGAGCCAGCCAGGTATGAGTAATCTATGCCTTCCCACCATTATTACCACCAATGATAAACCTTTGCAAAGATCCCCCACCACTTATTATCTTGTCTCTTTTCTAGTAAGTCTACTGTTTCATGAGAAAAGACCTCATGAATTAAGTACAAGTTTATTATTGTGGATAAGAAAAGGGAAATAGTCTTCTTCTACCTCCTTTTTTCTTTCTCTGAGTTTTCATAAAGGCCACAACAAGTCACATGTCATTCATCATACCCAAGACTAGCTGAAGCTGCAGAAATCTCTGGGGAAAAGAAAAACTGTGGGTCTCCATAGCTTTCTATGGAGGAACTATTCCCTCAGTGAGCTCTCACATCAGCGAAGCCAAGAGATGGGAGGCTGAGGGTCTCCCCATTAAATATCAGAGCAGGACCTGTTATTTTGTTTAATGGAACCACAAAGTGATCCTCTTCTGAATAAAGAGCTTGATTTAGGTTAAAAAAAGAAAAGATGATGTCTTTATCCAAATCCCACTGTTCACATCTGCCCTTCCGACTTTCTTTCTGTCTTCAAAGTCCTCCTGGCTCACTAGGGCCTTCATTTCTGCCCCACACTTTTCTCCTCTGACTTCTGCACCTTCTCCTACAGATTCCTTTTATCGCATCCCTTCCCTGCACCATGAAGAATCAAAGCAAACAATGATAAGGACGCATGAATCTTTAATAAACTCTTATTTGAAAGCAACGGCCAAATTTAGGTCTAATTTATAGTTTCATGTCACACTTGAGGAAGCTTCTTTGGTAAAGTGTTTGTGTTTTTTCCTCCTATACCAAAGGCCATGGGATGAAGAGTTCCAGTCTGAGCAGAGTCTAACTTGCATTCCTTCCACAAGCCCTTACAGTGCTGTTAGCCAGTGGAGGATGAGTAATTCGAAATCTATTCCAACCTTCTTTTCTTTGCCATTTTCTACTACAGACTATACAACTCCACTCCCCCACCTCTGCAGAAATTGCCGTGCAACTCAACTCTGACCTACAAGACGTAAGGGAAGTCTGCTGGTCTCTTCAGAATCTTACTCCCACCTCTGGAATGCACAGGTAAAGGCTGGCTGCATAGCTGCCATCTTGCAACCAAGAAGGAAAGGCTAAGAGAACTTTGGGGATTTAACTTAGTTGTTGTTGAGCTGCTAAGCCAATGACTTTAGCTGTCTACTTATAATGTAAGGGGGAAAAGTTCCCTATTTAAGTTGAAGCCAGATTTCTGTTACTCACAGTCAAATGCAATCCCTAGACTAGATGACAGGCCACAATAAGAGTAGCCTAGTGGCAAAGAGTATATAATATCTAAGGGAGGCAGATATCTAACCAATTAACTAAAATATCGAGCAGAATACAAAAAGTACTCATTTGAAATAAGCCCACAGCATGGAAGCAGAAAGAGAAATTTTGTGTTACTGGTGGGACCCAGGAAACTCTCACAGAAAACATGGAAAAGAAACTGGAGCCGTCCAGCCTCTTCGTTTTGAAGAAGATTTTTCCAAGCAAGGAAAGCTGGACCTCCACACCAAGGATCCAGCATGAAGAAAGTAATGATGCCCTGAGACAGCATGGTTAGCTTCCGAATAACCCTAGGTGGTTGGAGAATGGAACTGTGTTTAATGACAACAGAGCCAGTTGCTTTTCCTACATTACAAAGCGGGTCTCACAGCCCTAGCTTCTCCTAAACCATCTCCCACTTTTCTTTCTATGTTCAGTAGCAATTCCCATCACAAACTCATCTACTACAAAAGCTAGGTACAAGTCATTGGCTATTACCCTGCCAAGAGAAAGAAAAAGAAAAGAAAACGTAATGGTGTTCGACTGTTGTTAATATGAACATTTGGTGGTTCCTTGCCTATGAGTGGTTCTCACTCAAAAGTGAATTTTCCCCTGGAGGACATTCGGCAATTTCTGGAGACATTTGTGGTTGTCACAATTAGGGGAGTGGGGTACTACTGGCATCTAGTGGGTAGAGGCCAGGGGTCCTGCTCAGCATCCTACAGTGTACAGGACAGCCTCTCACAACAAAGAATTAGCCAGTCTAAAGTGTCAGTAATGGTGACACTTCTGTATTATATGATGGTGACTGGTAGAGCTGCCCATGTGTGGCTTCATATCACCAGATGAGTTCATCAAAGGGCAGTGAGTAGATGGCAGCATCGTCCTAAGAAAAGACCAGTGGTCACTGTGAAATGTACCATTGTGTTTTCTAATTAATACTGACTCAAACTACACTGACTGAAGCAGCCTAATAATGCCATTTAACACTTTGGGATTCCTTTATACATGGAAACCCCTCCAACAAGATTCTCAGTAATAAATATTTGCTTAATCAATGAATAAAGAAACAAAATCCCATCACACAGGGTTCAAAATACATTTTATATAGTGAAGTGTGCTGGGGATAGGGTGATAGAAGAAGGATGAGGTGATTTTCAGAATTTTAAGCCCTTGCGTACAACAACAACAAGAAATCCTCAAAACAGTTGTAAAGGCCATATTTATTATTTCATTCAAAAGAAACTCCATGTCAAGAATAATAGTGTCTTACAGAAGTAGTCTTCTTAGAAAAATTTTTTTAAAAATCATACTGAACAACAATGGATTCAGCCTTTGTGAAAAATGGCGTTTAGACCACAGATGGGATATTGAGAACTGTGCTAAATCACAGATGGTATATTTTTTCCTATATTTCACAAAACAGGCAATTTCTACCACTTATTTTTTTTCTTTTATATTTTGCTCTTGGTAATCCTGTAGATTGGAAAAAAAATGAAACTAAAAAAAACGTGAAAACATTTACTTTCAGTGCTGTTTATAATCTTACTCTTTATAAGAGTGGATGGAAACATCACTGAAGATTCTGTGGTGTAATTTACTTTTAAAAAAAACTTGGAGTGTAACTCATTTTCGGTGAGCAATTTGTTTTATGAGCCGTGTATGTTTATTTGGGGTTGTGTTTTTTTTTTAGTGAGTGCAATAAAGACACTTCTTATCAATTGATTTGTTTTATCAGCAGTGGGCTTCTCTCCAGACTGAAACATGGCAGCTTTTCTGAGGACATTATCCAGCATATAATTTCACCACAGACGTGAATCCAGGTTCATTAGGGCCCACTTCCACTGCCTGTTCTGACCTAATTTCTAGGATTCCTGCTTGATGGTGGCATTATTGTCCCCTGCACACAGTGTATCACATGGTTGTCAAATGGGTTCTCTCTCTTTGATGGTTCATCACATACACAACTTTAAATTGTGCCAACTTATATACCAACTGATCAGATCAGAAGTTCAAAAGTTCACTTCCAATCCCATGTAACATCGAAACTTCAAATATCATAAAGCTTACACCTTGGATAAATAATAAATTGCAATACAGGGTAGAAACTGGAGGTATTAGGTTACTATTTTGATGCTGTTAAAAACACTATCGGGAGGTAATACTTAACCCAAAGGTGGATTAGTACATTTCAGCTGTATATTACACAAGCCACCTGCCTTCTCTCTAGCCCTGGGTACAATGAATACTGTCCTTTCGGGCTTAGCTGACTTAAACATGACTCCAAGACCAGGGGGCCCTTGCAAGGTCTGATGTCAATGCCCTCAGGTTGATACACATATTTGTGCATTTCCAGCATGAGAAAATCATGCCGTGAGAACAAAATCACAGCCAGTGTATATCTCACAAAATTGCATATCCCAATGTCCTGGGGAACATTTGTCTGTACTTCAGTAATGCCATATATGAGACAGCACATAAGTGATACACACCCACGGAGAGTGGCGTGGTGTGATAGAACAGCTGTGCAAATGGGCTCAAGAACATAAAATCAGGAAGCTATGTCTTTAGAAAAGTATTCCTTTTAAATACGCAAATATCACATCTGGTTGCATCAAGTTGTCATTATGACATAGTATTTAAGATGATTTAATGTGTTACTGAAGAATAAGAATCTTGGAGTTTATTTAACTACTGTGCATTAGGAGAATGTAGCTCTCTAAACGGTATTCTGACAAAGCTGATAAAAAGCTGTTCTTGTTGTTGGATGACTTTATTTTATATATATATATATATATATATATATATATTTTTTTTTTTTTTTTTTTACTGTAGTCAGTATAAATAGAGCTTTCAAACATAAACAGAATATATAGAAACACAAGAGTAAAAGTGGGGCTTTGGGATAGACATGTAAATTGAGCAGTGCATACCAAAATGTAGAAAGCTATTCAGTGTGGAAATTTATGAGGTGCGTTACAGTATGGGGATGTCACAATAACAAGTATCACTTACCTCCTATCTCTTGTTAGCAGATCCCCCGACTGGGCCTCTGCCAGCCAACAGGTCAGTCCCCAATCTGGGGGCGGGTTATCTCGGATTTGGAAAGGACTTGCTCCCTCCTCACACCCTCACTTCCTTCCCCCTCCCCCCATCAGCACAAACTTCTTACCACTTCCCCTCAGAGGTACACATCATTTTCAACAGAAAATTGAGGTTCTAGGTAGTTAGAACAATTTCAGACAACTGATCTAAGGCCAAAACCAAAATTCATCATCCCCATTTCCCAATCCATAGCTCTGTCTACCAAATCATCTCATACCTGCTGCCATTTATGGCAACTGTCCTCATGGACATCAATATTACATGTTTCTCCAAAGTGGAAAAGTGTACAAAAATCTTTCTCCACAGAAAGACTTTTGTATGCTTTTCTATCCCTGCAGTGAATGTGTTTTGCCTTAACAACCTTTTAAAGTGCTAAGAACTCTTTTGAGGAGGTTAAATAAACAAACCACTATAGTGGACAGTGGACTTGCAGCAGATTGTAATGACTATTTAACAGAGTGTTAAACAAAATAGAAGTTTAGTCTGGGGCTGGTACAGAGGTCCTGCTAAGTAATGTCCTCAAGGACATAAGCTCCTCCAGCTTGTTGTTTTGTCATCCCTCCTCACAGTCCAGGCAGCAGGATGCAGGAAGAGATCAAGAGAAAGAGGAACAAAAAGCTGGCACCAACTGCCTCCACAAATGGTTCCCAGAAACTGCCACACCACACTGCAGCTCCCAACCCACTGACCAAAACTTATCGTCCACAGCCACGTCCAGCTGCAAAGAACAGACCAGAACATTTCGTTTTTATTCTGAGGAACCATGTGCCCCGGCAAAATCCTACCATTATGCAAGAAAACAATGGAACAGCACAGTTGCTGTGGATGGTGAAATGTGCATTTGCCTGCGGACTTTTAATCATTAACAAGATTCTTCCTTACTCAATGTTTCTTTCACCGGTTACAGGCTCTAGCATTAAAAATAGTGCATAGGTTTTATCTTGAGGCAGCCCTGATTAATACTTTAACCTGATTGATGGCTGCTTGATTAATCGTTAACCCTGATTAACGACTGCTTGAGAGAGTCTGAAACAAAGTGTGGCCTCAGTGACAAAGAGCTCTGCTATCCATTGGTGACACCTGTAATGGGTACCCACAGGAAGAGGGAGTGGGGGTGAAGACGCCTTCTCTTATATCCTTGTTCTAACACTCTCATTTGGCATTCACTTTCAAATTAAGGTAATGGTTCTACAAGTCCAGCAGCATGATAATAACTAATGATACAAACATTTCTATGGCACACTACCCAAAACAATATATGCCTACATGTACCATTTCCATCCTAACGGCTTTCTTGCAAGATAAAAAGTATTTTTATGATCCCTAATTTAGAGATGATGAGGTTAAGTTTTAAGTTGAATAATGGGCTTCCACTAAAGTCACCTAATAATAAATGGCAGATACAGAATCTGAATTTTGTTTCTCAGCTTCAGCAAGATATTCTTTACACTCCCCTGCATAATAGTACTATTCCAAAAAAATGAAAAGAAACTTTCTCTTGATAGAATTTCTTGGCTCTTTAAAATATTTTGGTGCCACGTGCTAAAACAAAAGCAAAATAGGAAGACGACAGAGTGATTGTATATTATCTACTGATAATTCTCTCTTCAAGTTTTTGAGACTTTCCTGCTAATAAATTTCCCATGGTACCCAAGCCCAAATGAAACATTCATTCAACAAACCTAAAATTCAACAAAAAACCTGACTGAGGTCTTCCCTGGTGGCGCAGTTGTTGAGAGTCCGCCTGCCGATTCAGGGGACATGGGTTCGGGCCCCGGTCTGGGAGGATCCCACATGCCGCGGAGCGGCTAGGCCCGTGAGCCATGGCCGCTGAGCCTGCGCGTCCGCAGCCTGTGCTCCGCAATGGGAGAGGCCACAGCAGTGAGAGGCCCGCGTACTGCAAAAAAAAAAAAAAAAAAACCCTGACTGAAAGGAAGCCTACTAGGTACTAGGAAATAGTTTACAGATAGAAATAAAAAATTAGTTTCCAACTACAGTAAGATTACAAACAAATAAACAAACTCCATAGTGCTCATAGAGGCCACTACAAGGACCCATAGTGGTACAAAGGAGCCAAGAGTCACCATACTAGGTGTGAGTGGGCAGGGAAGGTGTCAGTGTGGCTTCACACAGGAAGAGATGGATGGGTCTCAGAGGGTGGATGTGTGATCACAAAGCATACTCAAGTGGTAGCTAGCCAAGCAGAGAGCAGCAAATGCCAGGACCAGGCTCCAGAACAGCATGGCTGGTTCAGTAAAAGCTGGGCAGGGTCTATGCATAATAAGGGCAAAAGAGTCAGGGTGTGCACATGACTAGAGCATACAGAGTGAGATGGGGCGGGGGGGGAGGTAGACAAGAAGACGATCCCAGCAAGTATGCAGCACCTGGATGAGGCTGGGCTTTATGGATTTTAGCCTGTAAGCACTGGGAGCCACTGGAAGGTTTTACAGCAGGTGTGCAAAATAACCACATTGGCCTTTGAGAAAGACCACTGTGGAATTGGGGCTGCAGTTTCCAAAGTCAGAGGTTGTGCAACCAGGTGAGAAATGAGCAGGGCCTCAACTGAGAGTACTTCTTCTGGGACCCACACTTTTTGAAGGATTTATGGACATCCTTGGACTACATGTCCCAAATGTGGGAATGAGCATGTCTCTGAGGAAAGACTCTGTACCTTTCCCCAGGTTCTCAACGAAGCCCAAAACATATTAAAGTTGAAACAATAACATTCTGCAGTTGAAAATCATCTGACCAAAGCTCAGTTCATAAAAGTGGAATTTTTATATAAATAGAGATACGTAAGAGTTGTATAGGAGTCATATATAAAACAAATACGAATTTAAATGCAACATTTGCATTTAATTAAAAAAAATGAGCAAAGGCCTTAACAATAGGGCAACTATATTTGGTTCATATTTCATACATAAAGTAGAGAAATTCATGTGTGTATAGGAGCCTTGCCACAGATATTCCAAGATGGGCCAGACTTCAGTATCTCATCTTCTTGCATCTTCTTGAACTTACAAGTGCTCTCTTACTTGGTGGACCATATACCCCAAAGGTTGGTTTGAAAAGTAAATTCCATATACATTCAAGTCTCTGAGAAGGTGGTCAAAGAAGATTTTAATAGCTTTTTGGGGGAGAGGAGGGTATTGAGAAACATCACGTCTCAAAACTCTAGCTATAGAAATGTAAGCAGAAAATGGAGCAGTTATCAGGTAACAAGGTAAATATGGAAAGAAAAATCTAGATTATTTGTTCTTAACCTTTATGGGGGTCACAGACCCATACCCCCCATAACTTTGAGAAGTTGCTGAACACTATAAGCCTCCTCCAAAAAGGTACCTTCACACATAATTGTGCAGAATATTTCAAGAGGTTCGCAAAAGTCTGAGGACATCAACCTGATCCTGGATGTCAGCTTAAGAGCCCCCAGTCTCGATAATTCTCCTTTCCCTCAACAAAAATTCTGTTATCATAGTTTATCATCTAAATTAGCCCCATTAATGTTTACATTATCTGGGTTTCATTCATCCCATTCACTCTGCAATTAACTTCACCTTTCTTGCATGCATGCAACCTCCATCAGTTCTAAAATCACAAAGTCAAAAAGGAGACTGATTCCAATTTCCACTAAATTGAACTATTGCCCAAGTGGCATACAAACTTCCAAATGGATTTATAAACCTAAAATAGAAAACACTGTGCTATGTTTAGGCTTCCTAAAAAATGCCATACCCTCTCAGCATTGCTGTGTATTCTTACAACCAGGTGTTTGAATCCTGTTCTACTGTATGGATATATGTATAGTTCTTTAACATTCTCTCCACTATAAAGCAAATTATATAAACTCCGAAAAAAAAAGTCCAAATCCAGTAATGGTCTTGATCTCTTAATGGGTTAGGGAAAAAAATAATGTGAAGGGAAATAATTACGGCAATTTTTATATTGCTTCTTCTTTTTCCCGCATTGCAGTTACTGAAAACCTTTGATTAGACCTCTGAAAAAGACCACACAGTCAATAATTTGAACCAAAAGGTTAATGGTGTTGTTACAACTACTATCCCTTTTAAAACCATTATCCTCTTGTTTTTTATGGCTATGTTACCGTCACCTTTCAATGAACCCACTTCACCAGCTGTTTCCCTCTGTCATAAAGTTTGCTGAACATCATCATAGGATAAATGGCATGTTTTATCGATCAAGCCTAAGGGAATTTGAGGCTTCTTATAATCACAACTGTAAAGGGAGTTTATTGCAAGTTTCTGTTTTGATTTGTAAATTGTCCTTAAGTAAAATACATACCTGATGCCAAGGTGGAGAATGTAAAAATGCAAGACGTTATACTACAAAAATCTGCATCATAAAGTTTGATAGGTTGACAAATGAGAAAGCTTAAGATTACTGAAGAACAATACAGGCTTGCTTCCTTGGTAAGCCGACATCCACCCGGGAGCATCTCTGAACCTACCCATATGTGAATTCACTGATCCTTTATGCTGCACCACCGCAGCACGCCAAGGAATGTAGGACAGATGTTTTTATCTTACACAGGGCTACATGGAAAGTCTCAACGCAAATTTGATATAATGAAAATATTATTAAATCATCTGCAATGAAATTTTTAATTTACAATAAAGTTCCCAAAATACCACCACACACTGGAGACTAAAAAAACACACTCCTAAATTATAAGACATAAAATATTTATAACTAGGTGATAGCAAGTATCAAAATATGTAAGTTACAGCTAAATGTGTACTTTGAGGAAATTTTGAAGGCTTAATAAACTTTTTCTAAAATTAAAAATAAGTGAACCTCTCCACGGCACTCCCCACCCCTGCCATGGTTCCTCATACTTTCCAAACTTCAACTTCCAAACTTCAAAACCAACTAAAAAGTGAAAGTATTTTGTACCCTGTGTAACAAAATATTTATGCAACATGAAGGATTTTTCGTGTGTGTGTGCAATTAATTATTGAACAGACCTTGTCCGCCCTGTCAGATAAGTTTAACATGTTAGTTTAAGGTATGAAGAAGAAAAGGTTTCCTTTCTCCAGCAGTGAGCCTTAGCGTCAGCCGTTAGTTTAAGAAAAATGAAGGAAAAATTGTGCAATTTTTTGTTTCGTGTGCACATCAGTGCATTGCCTTTGGCCGCAGCTGTGGCTGTGTTGCCGTTTTCAGACTTGGGAGATGAGGAGGCTGTTGTAATTGCTGATCCTGTGAGAATGTGCAACTGGATAATATATGAAATGCAAAATTAAAAAATCATCCAAAAAATTAAAAAAATGTGAACCAAATATTCAACTAAAGTGCACAGAAAAAGGGTCAAGAAAACAAATCCAAATAAAGTAGTGGAAAGGGAATAAGCATAAGAGTAAAAATTCATACCTTATATATATACCTATATATATGTAGAGAGAGAGATGAACAACAAAACCAAAATCTAGTTCCTTGAAAACATAAGTACTGTTTATAAATCCCTAGCCAGACTGTTAAAGAAAAAACAGAGAAGCCATGAATTATCAAAATTAAGAATGGAAAAGAAATGTTATAGATAACTTATACATAAATATAGATGTTATAAGTTAATACTAGAAACATTTTTGTATCAATAAATTTGAAAATATACATTAAATGTAAATTTTTCTAAAAAATATTTTAATCAAAATACCTCAAAAGCAAATAATTTTTCTTTTTTTTTTTTTTTTTTTTTTTTTTGCAATACGTGGGCCTCTCACTGTTGTGGCCTCTCCCGTTGCGGAGCACAGGCTCCAGACGCACGGGCTCAGTGGCCATGGCTCACGGGCCCAGCCGCTCCGTGGCATGTGGGATCTTCCCAGACCGGGACGTGAACCCGTGTCCGCTGCATCAGCAGGTGGAACCTCAACCACTGCGCCACCAGGGAAGCCCAAAAACAAATAAATTTTGAATAAGCCCACAAACATCGCATAATTTGAATCAGCAGTCTGAAAACTCTCTCTCCCCAACCAATTTCATGGGAAAATTTTAACTCACAAAGCCTAAATCTCTCTCTCTCTCTTTTTTTTTTTAACAAACTTTCCAGAAAAAATGAAATAGGGAAATTTCTCCAACTCATTTTTTTGATGTTGTTATAACCCTAGGTTGAGACCAGTCAAGGGCCATGCCACAGACAATTAAAAACCCAAATCATTTATAAGCATTAATGCCAGAATAAAAAAAAATAGTATCAAGTCAAATCAATAGCATATAAAAATAACATATCATGAATGAGTTGAATTTACATTAGTAAGGCAAAGATATTTCAAAATTATAAAATAAATTAACACTAAGAGGAAAGAACAAAATGATATGATTATCTCAACAGATGTAGAAAATTTTCAAATACAAACATTTATTTAATATAAAAGCTTTAGGCAAATGTATTGGGGAGAGATCTTCAAGATGGCAGAAGAGTAAGACATGGAGATCACCTTCCTCCCCACAAATACATCAGAAATACATCTACATGTGGAACAACTCCTATAGAACATCTACTGAAAGCTGGCAGAAGACCCCAGACTTCCCAAAAGGCAAGAAACTCCCCACGTACCTGGGTAGGGCAAAAGAAAAAAGAAAAAACAGAGACAAAAGAATAGGGATCGGACATGCACCACTGGGAGGGAGCTGTGAAGGAGGAAAAGTTTCCACACACTAGGAAGCCCCTTCACTGGCGGAGACGGGGGTAGTGAGGGGGAAGCTTTGGAGCCACGGAGGAGAGCGCAGCAACAGGGGTGCAGAGGACAAAGTGGAGAGATTCCCACACAGAGGATCAGTGCCAACCAGCACTCACCAGCCTGAGAGGCTTGTCTGCTCACCCACCAGGGCAGGTGGGGGCTGGGAGCTGAGGGTCGGACTTTGGAGTTCAGATCCCAGGGAGAGGACTGGGGTTGGCTGCGTGAACACAGCCTGAAGGAGGCTAGTGCGCCACAGCTAGCCAGGAGGGAGTCAGGGAAAAAGACTGGACCTGCCTAAGAGGCAAAAGACCATTGTTTTGGGGTGTGTGAGGAGAGGGGATTCAGAGCACCACCTAAATGAGCTCCAGAGATGGGCATGAGCCACAGCTATCAGCACAGACACCAGAGATAGGCATGAAATGCTAAGGCTGCTGCTAAAACCACCAAGAAGGCTGTGTGCAAGCACAGGTCACTATCCACACCTCTCCTCCTGGGAGCCTGTGCAGGCCGCCACTGCCAGGGTCCTGTGATCCAGGGACAACTTCCCCGGGAGAACACACAGCACATCTCAGGCTGGTGCAATGTCACGTCAGCCTCTGCTGCCGCAGGCTCGCCCCACATCCCATACCCCTCTTTCCCCCAGCCTGAGTGAGCCAGAGCCCCCTAATCAGCTGCTACTTTAACCCCGTCTAGTCTGAGTGAAGAACAGACACCCTCAGGCAACCTACACATGAGATGGAGACAAATCCAAAACTGAACCCCAGGAGCTGTGCAGACAAAGAAGAGAAAGGTAAATCTCTCCCAGCAGCCTCAGGAGCAGCGGATTAAATGTCCACAGTCAACTTGATGTACCCTGCATCTGTGGAATACTTGAATAGACAACGAATCATCCCA
Organism: Orcinus orca; assembly: GCF_937001465.1. Taxonomy (NCBI): domain Eukaryota; kingdom Metazoa; phylum Chordata; class Mammalia; order Artiodactyla; family Delphinidae; genus Orcinus; species Orcinus orca. Next base: position 73,340,997 of record NC_064560.1, read on the forward strand.
AATTGAGGTGGTGGACTTTGGAAGCAACAATACATATTTTTTTTTCCTTTTTCTCATTTTGTGAGTGTGTATGTGTATGCTTCTGTGTGTGATTTTGTCTGTATAGCTTTGCTTTTACCATTTGTCCTAAGGTTCTGTCTGTCCATTTGTTTGTTTGTTTGTTTTGTTTGTTTGTTTGTTAGCATAGATTTTAGCGCTGGTTATCATTGGTGGATTTGTTTTCTGGTTTGGTTGCTCTCTTCTTTCTTTCTTTTTTTTAATTATATATATAATATATATATTTTATATACTTTTAAAAATTTTTAATAACTATTTTTTACCTTTTAATTTAATAACTTTAATTTCTTTTATTTTTTCTTTCTTTCTTTTTTTCTCCCTTTTACTCTGATCCATGTGGATGACAGGGTCTCAGTTCTCTGGCTGGGAGTCAGGCCTGTGCCTCTGAGCGGGTAGAGCCGAGTTCAGGACATTGGTACACCAGAGACCTCTCAGCTCCACATAATATCAAAGGGCAAAAATCTCTCAGAGATGTCCATCTGAGCACCAAGGCCCAGCTCCACTCAACGACCAGCAAGCTACAGTGCTGGACACCCTATGCCAAACAACTAGCAAGACAGAAACAGAACCCCACCCATTAGCAGAGAGGCTGCCTAAAATCATAATAAGGTCACAGACACCCCAAATCACACCACCAGATGCGGACCTTGCCCACCAGAAAGACAAGATCCAGCCTCATGCACCAGAACACAGACACTAGTTCCCTCCACTAGGAAGCCTTCACAACCCACTGAACCAACCTTAGCCACTGGGAGCAGACACCAAAAACAATGGAAACTATTAACCTGTAGCTTGCGAAAAGGAGACCCCAAACACAGTAAGTTAAGGAAAATGAGAAGACAGAGAAACACACAGCAGATGAAGGAGCAAGGTAAAAACCCACCAGACTAACCAAATGAAGAGCAAATAGGCAGTTGACCTGAAAAATAATTCAGAATAATGACAGTAAAGATGATCCAAAATCTTAGACATAGAAAGAAGAAAATACAAGAAAGATTTAACAAGGACCTAGACAAACTAAAGGGCAAACAAACAATGATGAACAACACAATAAATGAAATTAAAATTCTTTAGAATGGATCAATAGCAGAATAACTGAGGCAGAAGAATGGATAAGTGACCTGGAAGATAAAATAGTGGAAATAATTACTGCAAAGCAGAATAAAGAAAAAAGAATGGAAAGAATTGAGGACAGTCTCAGAGACCTCTGGGACAACATTAAATGCACCAACATTCGAATTATAGGGATCCCAGAGAAGAAGAGAAAAAGAAAGAGACTGAGAAAATATTTGAAGAGATTATAGTTGAAAATTTCCCTAATATGAGAAAGGAAATAGTTAATCAAGTCCAGGAAGTGCAGAGAGTCCCATACAGGATAAATCCAAGGAGAAACATGCCAAGACATACACTAACCAAACTATCAAAAGTTAAAAACAAAGAAAAAATATTAAAAGCAACAAATAACATACAAGGGAATCCCCATAAGGTTAAAAGCCAATCTTTCAGCAGAAACTCTGCAAGCCAGAAGGGAGTGGCAGGACATCTTTAAAGTGATGAAAGGGAAAAACCTACAATCAAGATTACTCTAACCAGCAAGGATCTCATTCAGATTCAACGGAGAAATTAAAACATTTACAGACAAGTAAAAGCTGTGAGAATTCAGCACCACAAAACCAGCTTTACAACAAATGTTAAAGGAACTTCTCTAGGCAGGAAACACAAGGGAAGGAAAAGACCTACAAAACAAACCCCAAACAATTATGAAATTGGTAATAGGAACATACATATCGATAATTACCTTAAATGTAAATGGATTAAATGCTCCAACCAGAAGACACAGACTGGTTGAATGGATACATATACAAGACCCGTACATATGCTGTCTACAAGAGACCCAGTTCAGACCTAGTGACAGATACAGTCTCAAAGTGAGGGGATGGAAAAAGATATTCCATGAAAATGGAAATCAAAAGAAAGCTGGAGTAGCAATTCTCATAACAGACAAATGACAATGAAAACACGATGACACAAAACCTGTAGGGTGCAGCAAAAGCAATTCTAAGACGGAAGTTTATAGCAATACAATCCTACCTCAAGAATCAAGCAACATCTCAAATAAACAACCTAACCTTAGACCTAAAGTAATTAGAGAAAGAACAACAACAACAACAAAAAAAAAAAACCCCGAAGTTAGCAGGAGGAAAGAAATCATAAAGATCAGATCAGAAATAAATAAAGAAGAAATGAAAGAAACAATAGCAAAGATCAATGAAACTAAAAGCTGGTTCTTTGAGAAGATAAAATTGATAAACCATTGGCCTGACTCATCAAGAAAAAAAGGGAGAAGACTCAAATCAATAGAATTAGAAATGAAAAAGGAGAAGTAACTACTGACACTGTAAAAATATGAAGGAGAGACTACTACAAGCAACTGTATGCAACTGTATGCCAATAAAATGGGCAACCTGGAAGAAATGGACAAAATCTTAGAAAAGCACAATCTTCTGAAACTGAACCAGGAAGAAAAAGAAAATATAAACAGACCAATCTAAGCACTGAAATTGAGACTGTGATTAAAAATCTTCCAACAAACAAAAGCCAAGGACCATATGACTCACAGGCAAATTTTATCAAATATAACATTTAGAGAAGAGCTAACACCTAACTTCTCAAACTCATCCAAAATATAGCAGAGGGAGGAAAACTCTCAAACTCATTCTTCGAGACAACCATCACCCTGATACCAAAACCAGACAAAGATGTCACAAAGAAAGGAAACTACAGGGTCTTCCCTGGTGGAACAGTGGTTAGGAATCTGCCTGCCAATGCAGGGGACATGGGCTCGACCCCTGGTCGAGGAAGATCCCACATGCTGTGGCAACTGGGCCTGTGTGCACAACTAATGAGCCTGGACCCTGGATCCCGTGAGCCACAACTATTGAAGCCTGTGCACCTAGAGGCTGTGCTTCACAACAGGAGAAGCCACCACAATGAGAAGCCCACGAGGCACAACAAAGAGTAGCCCAATCTCCGCAACTAGAGAGGGACTGCGTTGCAAAAACAAAGATGTAACATAGTCTTAAAAACATAAATAAAACTACGGCCAATATCACTGATGAACATAGATGCAAAAATCCTCAACAAAATACTAGCAAACAGAATCCAACAGCAAATTAAAAGGATCATACACCATGATCAAGTGGGGTTTACCCCAGGAATGCAAGGATTCTTCAATATATGCAAATCAATCAATGTGATAAACCATATTAACAAACTGAAAGAGAAAAACCATATGATCATCTCAATAGATGAAGGATAAGCTTTTGACAAAATTCAACACCTATTTATGATAAAAACCCTCCAGAAAGTAGGCATAGAGGGAACTTACCTCAACATAATAAAGACCATATATGACAAACCCACAGCCAACATCATTCTCAATGGTGAAAAACTGAAACCATTTCCATTAAGATCAGGAAGAAGACAAGGTTGCCCACTCTCACCACTATTATTCAACATAGTTTTGGAAGTTTTCAGGACAGCAATCAGAGAAGAAAAAAGAAATAAAAGGAATCCAAGTCAGGAAAGAAGATGTAAATTGTCACTGTTTGCAGATGACATGGTACTATACATAGAGAATCCTAAAGATGCTACCAGAAAACTACTAGAGCTAATCAATGAATTTTGTAAAGTAGAACGATACAAAATTAATGCACAGAAATCTCTTGCTTTCTTATACACTAATGATGAAATATCTGTAATAGAAATTAAGGAAACACTCCCATTTACCATTGCAGCAAAAAGAATAAAATACCTAGGAATAAACCTACCTAAGGAGACAAAAGACCTGTATGCAGAAAACTATAAGACACTGATGAGAGAAATTAAAGATGATACAAACAGATGGAGAGATATACCATGTTCTTGGATTGGAAGAATCAACATTGTGAAAATGACTATACTACCCAAAGCCATATACAGATTCCATGCAATCCTTATCAAACTACCAATGCCATTTTTCACAGAACTAGAACAAAAAGTTTCACAATTTGTATGGAAACACTAAAGACCCCGAATAGCCAAAGCAAACTTGAGAAAGGAAAACGGAGCTGGAGGAATCAGACTCCCTGACTTCAGACTATACTACAAAGCTACAGTAATCAAGACAGTATGGTACTGGCACAAAAACAGAAATATAGATCAATGGAACAGGATAGAAAGCCCAGAGATAAACCCATGCACATATGGTCACCTTATTTTTGATAAAGGAGACAAGAATATACAATGGAGAAAAGACAGCCTCTTCAATAAGTGGTGCTGGGAAAACCTGACAGCTACATGTAAAAGAATGAAATTAGGACACTCCCTAACACCATACACAAAAATAAACTCAAAATGGATTAAAGATCTAAATGTAAGGCCAGATACTATAAAACTCTTAGAGGAAAACATAGGCAGAACACTCTATGACATAAATCACAGCAAGATCCTTTTTGACCCACTTCCTAGAGTAATGGAAATAAAACCAAAAATAAACAAATGACACCTAAGGAAACTTAAAAGCTTTGTCACAGCAAAGGAAACCATAAACAAGACAAAAAGACAACCTCAGCATGGGAGAAAATATTTGCAAATGAAGCAACTGTCAAAGGATTAATCTCAATATTTACAAGCAGCTCATGCAGCTCAATATCAAAAACACAAATGACCCAATCCAAAAATGGGCAGATGACCTAAATAGACATTTCTCCAAATAAGATACATATTGCCAACAAACTCATGAAAGAATGCTCAACATCACTAATCACCAGAGAAATACAAGTCAAAACTACACACCAGGGCTTCCCTGGTGGCGCAGTGGTTGAGAGTCCATCTGCCAATGCAGGGGACACGGGTTCATGTCCCAGTCCAGGAAGGTCCCACATGCCACAGAGCGGCTGAGCCCATGAGCCATGGCCACTGAGCCTGCGTGTCCAGAGCATGTGCTCCACAGCGGGAGAGGCCATAAGAGTGAGAGGCCCGTATACTGCAAAAAAAAAAAAAAAAAAAGTCGTACCACAATGTTCATTGCAGCCCTATTTACAATAGCCAGGACATGGAAGCAACCTAAGTGTCCATTGATAGATGAATGGATAAAGAAGATGTGGCACATATATACAATGGAATATTACTCAACCAAAAAAAAGAAATGAAATTGAGTTATTTGCAGTGAGGTGGATGGACCTAGAGTCTGTCATACGGAGTGAAGTAAGTCAGAAAGAGAAAAACAAATACTGTATGCTAACACATATATATGGAATCTAAAAAAAAAAAAGGTTTTGAAGAACCTAGGTGCAGGACAGGAATAAAGACGCAAACGTAGAGTATGGACTTGAGGACATGGGGAAGGGGAATGGTAAGCTGGGACAAAGTGAGAGAGTGGCATGAACTTATGTATACTACCAAAGGTAAAATAGGTAGCTAGTGGGAAGCAGCCGCATTGCACAGGGAGCTTTGTGTCCATCTAGAGGGGTGGGATAAGGAGCGTGGGAAGGAGATGCAAGAGGGAGGAGATATGGGAATATATGTATATGTATAGCTGATTCACTTTGTTATAATGCAGAAACTAACACACCATTGTAAAGCAATTATACTCCAAAAAAGATGTTAAAAAACTTTGTTAATATATTAAAAGGAGAAAAATGCAAATTGGTCTAAGTCACTTTAAATAGATAAACAGTGACTTTCGTCTGATGGAACAAAAGGTATAAAAGGTTCTTATTTTAAGCTCATGGTAATTTGATTGACTTATTACATTATTTCTTCCTACTACTTTTAACTCTTGCTTATCTATTCTCTTTATGGTTTAACACACTTAATGTAACAACATACATTCATACTTCCATTTAAGTAGCAAATTGTCATGAATTACTCATTAACAATCCAGCAGTCCTTAGAATAGACATTGAGTCTTTCAGGTGGTATTTTATAGATGGTTATTATAGGAGCCAATGCTGCTAGGAATCCATATTTTTGCTGTTTTTTAAATTTTTATTTTATTTTTTTCCTCACATAGAAATATTAAATTTTATATGTTCAGGATTGAAAGTAAAAACCTTATATTTTAAAAAAAAGCTTTTGGCAAGGTAGGAATAGAAAGAAATTTTCTTAATTCAAAGATGAAGTCATCTTAACATCAAACATCATAGTGAATCCCAGTAAATTCAGGGAAAAGGCAAGAATTACCACCATTGGCATCACTGAATAATACTATAATATAGAAATCTGAGCCCATGAAATATGATAAGAAAAAGAAACAAAAGGCTTACGGTATGGCTTTAAGAACAAAAATGCCCTAAAAGTCTATCTGTATTAGGTGTCTGTAAAATAAGACCCATAGGCCAAATCAAGCCTATTGTGATCCAAATCCAGCCACTCCCATTTATTTATATTGTCCATGGCTGCTTTTATCCTTCAATGACAGAGTTAATTAGTGGTAATAACCCTCAAAGACAAAAATATTTGCCATCCAGCCCTTCCCCAAAAAAGTTTTCATATGATCTACATAATAAATCAAACAGAATCCACAAACAAACCAGTAGAATGAAAAAAAGAAAAAAAAATAACAGTAGAAACACACAGTTTCTGGGCTCAAGAAATGTACAGAAAATCAACAGCATCTTTATAAACCAGTGTAATCTACTTGCGAGCTATATTACAAAAAGAACAACATTTTACTATAAGAATAAATAAACAAATAAACCAACTATAAGGCATATAGAAAAATGTCACAACTTTACCAGAAAACTTTTTGAAGGATGTGAAATAACAACTGAATAAATGCTTATTTTGACAAACTGTCCAATCACAATATATCCAATAATTGTCAAGTCTTAGATTCTCCAATTTCCATTGTCTACCTGCTTCATGGCTGTTTTGGTGATTTCTAGATTTCTCAACAACATGTGGTGTACATAAACAATCGATTAATTGGATGTGATTGTATTCAGTATCACAGTACAAATAAAAGATGAGGGACTTCCCTGGTGGTGCAATGGTTAAGAATCTGCCTGCCAATGCAGGAACACGGGTTCAATCCCTGGTCCAGGAAGATCCCACATGCCATGGAGCAATTAAGCCCATGAACCACAACTACTGAGTCTGCGCTCTAGAGTCCATGCACCTCAACTACTAAGTCCACGCACCGCAACTACTGAAGCCCGCGCGCTCTAGGGCCTGTGTGCCACAACTACTGAGCCCACTTGCTGCAACTACTGAAGCCCACTCAGTTAGAGCCCATGCCCCACAACAAGAGAAACCACCACAATGAAAAGCCCACACACTGCAACGCAACAAAGAGTAGCCCCTGCTCGCCGCAAATAGAGAAAAACCATGCACAGCAACGAAGACCCAGAACAGCCAAAATAATTAATTAATTAAAAAATAAATAAATAAAAGACTAAATAAATAAATTAAGACTAAATAAACATTAATAAATAAATAAATAAAAGTTCCCATGCAGCTTGTGGGATCTTGGTTAACGAACTGGGGGTTGGGCCTGAGCTCCTGTGGTGAGAGTTCTGAGTCTGAACCACCAGACTGTCAGAGAATCACAGACCCCAGGGAATACTCACTGGAGTGAAGTCTCCCGGAGGTCCTCATCTCGGCACCAAGACCTGTCTCTACCTAACAGCCTACAAACTCCAGTGCTGGAAGCCTCAGGCCAAACAACCAGTAAGACAGGAACACAATCCCACTCATCAAAAATAATAATAATAATAAGATGATAAAAAAATACGTTACAGATGAAGGAGAAAGGTAAAAACCTACAAGACCAAATAAATGAAGAGGAAATATGCAACCTACCTGAAAAAGAATTCAGAGTAATGATAATAAAGATGATCCAGAATGTCAGAAATATAATGGCGGCATGGACCAAGAAAATACAAGAAATGTTTACAGAGATCTAGAAGAACTAAAGAACAGAAATGAACAACACAATAACAGAAATGAAAAATACACTAGAAGGAATCAATAACAGAATAACTGAGGCAGAAGAATGAATAAGTGAGCGGGAAGACAGAATGGTGAAAATAACTACCAAGGAGCAGAATAAAGAAAATGGAATGAAAAGAATTGAAAACAAACTCAGAGACCACTGAGACAACACTAAGCGCACCAACATTTGAATTATAGGGAGCCCAGCAGAAGAAGGGAAAAAGAAAGGGTCTGAGAAAATATTCGAATGGATTATAGTCAGAAACTTCCCTAACATGGGAAAGGAAATAACCACCCATGTCCAGGAAACACAGGGTCCCATACAGGATAAACCCTAGGATAAACACACCAAGACACATATTAATTGAACTAACAAAACCTAAATTCAAAGAAAAAATATTAAAAACAGCAAGGGAAAAGCAAAAAATAATATACAAGAGAATTTCCATAAGATTATCAGCTGATTATTCAGCAGAAGCTCTGCAGGCCAGAAGGGAGTAGCAGGATATGCTTAAAGTGATGAAAGAGAAAAACATACAACCAAGATTACTCTATCCAGCAAGGATTGCATTAAGATTCAATGGCAAAATCAAACTCTTTACAGACAAGCAAAAGCCAAGAGAATTCAGCACCACCAAACAAGCTTTAAAACAAATGCTAAAGGAACTTCTTTAAGTTGGAAACACAAGAGAAGGAAAAGACCTACAAAAACAAACACAAAACAATTAAGAAAATGGTAATAGGAACATACATGTCGATAATTACCTTAAATGTGAATGGAATAAATGCTCCAACCACAAGACACAGTCTGGATGAATGGATACAAAAACAAGACCCATATATATACATATATATGTTGTCTACAAGAGACCCACTTCAGACCTAGGGACACATACAGACTGAAAGTGTAAGGATGGAAAAAGATATTCCATGCAAATAGAAATCAAAGGAAAGATGGAGTAGCAATACTCATATCAGATAAAATAGATTTTAAAATAAAGACTGCTACAAGAGATAAGGAAGGGTACTACATAATGATCAAAGGATCAATCCAAGAGGAAGACATAACAATTATAAATATTTATGCACCCAACATAGGAGCACATCAATACACAAGGCAAATGATAACAATGATGAAAGGAGAAATTGACATTAACACAATAATAGTAGAGGACTTTAACACCCCACTTACATCAACGGACAGATCATCCAAACAGAAAACAGATAAGGAAACACAAGCTTTAAATGACACAATAGTCCGGATAGATCTGGTTGATATTTATAGAACATTCCACCCAAAAGTGGCAGAATATACTTTCTTCTCAAGTGCACATGAAACATTCTCCAGGGACACATTTGGGTCACAAATAAAGCCTCAGAAAATTTAAGAAAATTGAAATCGTATCAAGCATCTTTTCTGACCACAATGCTATGAGATTGGAAATCATTTACAGGAAGAAAACTGTAAAAAACACAAATATGTGGAACCTAAACAGTGCACTACTAAATAACCAAGAGATCACTGAAGAAATCAAAGAAGAAATTTAAAAATACATAGAAACAAGTGACAATGAAAACATGATGACCCAAAACCTATGGGACACAGCAAAAGCAGTTCTAAGAAAGAAGTTTATAGCAATTCAATCTCACCTCAAGAAACAAGAAAAACTCAAATAAAAAATCTAAACTTACACCTAAAGCAACTAGATAAGGAGGAACAAAGAAAACCCAAAGTCAGTAGAAGGAAAGAAATCATAAAGATCAAAGCAGAAAGGAATGAAATAGAAATGAAGAAAACAACAGCAAAGATCAATAAAACTAAAAGTTGGTTCTTTGAGAAGATAAACAAAATTGATAAACCATTAGTCAGACTCATCAAGAAAAAAAAGGGAGAGGGTGCAAATCAATAAAATTAGAAATGAAACAGGAGAAATCACAACTGACAGGGCAGAAATACAAAGGATTACAAGTGATTACTACAAACAACCAGATGTCAATAAAATGGATAACCAGGAAGAAATGGACAAATTCTACAAAAGGTACAATTTTCAAAGACTGAACCAAGAAGAATTAGAAAATATATACAGACCTATCACAAGTAATAAAGTTGAAACTGTAATTAAAAATCTTCCAACAAACAAAAGTCCAGGACAAGATGGCATCATAGGTGAATTCTATCAAACATTTAGAGAAGAGCTAACACCTATGCTTCTCAAACTCTTCCAAAAAATTGCAGAGGGAGGAACACACCCAAATTCATTCTATGAAGTGACCATCACCCTGGTACCAAAACCAGACAAAAATATCACAGACCGGCTTCCCTGGTGGCGCAGTGGTTGAAAGTCCGCCTGCTGATGCAGGGGACACGGGTTCGTGCCCCAGTCTGGGAGGATCCCACGTGCCGCGGAGCGGCTGGGCCCATGAGCCATGGCCGCTGGGCCTGCGCGTCCGGAGCCTGTGCCCCGCAACGGGAGAGGCCACAACAGTGAGAGGCCCGCGTACCGCAAAAAAAAAAAAAAAAAAAAAAAAAAAAAATCACAGACCAACATCACTGATGAACATAGATGTAAAAATCCTGAACAAAATACTAGCATACAGAATCTAACAACACATTAAAAGGATCATACAACATGATCAAGTGAGATTCATCCCAGGAATGCAAGGATTCTTCAATATATGCAAATAAATAAATGATGCACCATGTTAACAAATTAAGGAATAAAAACCATACAATCATCTCAATAGATGCAGTAAAAGCTTTTGACAAAATCCAGCACCCATTTATGCTAAAAACTCTCCAGGAAATGGGCATAGAGGGAAACTACCTCAACATAATAAAGGCCATGTATGACAAACCCACAGGAAACATCATACTTAATGGTGAAAAACTGAAGGCATCTCCACTAAGATCAGGAACAAGACAAGGATGTCCACTCTCGCCACTCTTATTCAACATAGTTTTGGAAGTCCTAGCCATGGCAATCAGAGAAGAAAAAGAAATAAAAAGAATACAAATTGGAAAAGAAGAAGTAAAACTGTCATTGTTTGTAGACAACATGATACTATACATAGAAAATCCTATAGATGCCACTAGAAAACTATTAGAACTAATCAGTGAATTTGGTAAGGTTGCAGGATACAAAATTAATGAGAGAAATCCTTTGCATTCCTATGCACTAACAATGAAAAATCAGAAAGTGAAATTATGGAAACAATCCCATTTACCAAGGCATCAAAAGGAATAAAATACCTAGGAATAAACCTACCTAAGGAGGAAAAAGACTTGTACTCAGAAAACTATAAAACACTGATGAAAAAAATCAAAGATGACATAAACAAATGGAGAAATATACCATGTTCTTGGATTGGAAGAATCAACACTGTGAAAATGACTCTACTACCCAAAGCCATATACAGATTCAATGCAATCCCTATCAAACTACCAATGGCATTTTTCACAGAACTAGAACAAAAAATTTCACAATTTGTATAGAAACATAAAAGACCCCAATAGCAAAAGCAACCTTGAGAAAGAAAAACGGAGCTGGAGGAATCAGGCTCCCCAACTTCAAACTATACTACAAAGCTACAGTAATCAAGACAGTGTGGTACTGGCACAAAAACAGAGATCTAGATCAATGGAACAGGAGAGAAAGCCCAGAGATAAACCCACTCACCTATGGTTACCTAATCTATGACAAAGGAGGCAAGAATATACAGTGAAGAAAAGACAGTCTCTTCAATAAGTGGTGCTGGGAAAAGAGGACAGCTACATGTAAAAGAATGAAATTAGGACACTCCCTAACACCATACACAAAAATAAACTCAAAATGGATTAAAGACCTCAACGTAAGGCCACACACTATAAAACTCTTAGAGGAAAACATAGGAAAAACACTCATTGACATAAACCACAGCAATATCTTTTTTGACCCACCTCCTAGAGTACTGAAAATAAAAACAAACATAACAAATGGGACCTAATGAAACTTAACAGCTTTTGCACAGCAAAGAAAACCATAAACTAGGCAAAAAGACAACCCTCAGAATGGGATAAAATATTTGCAAATGAAGCAACTGACTAAGGATTAATCTCCAAAATATACAAGCAGTTCATGTAGCTCAATATCAAAAAACCAAAACCCAATCCAAAAATGGGCCAAAGACCTAAATAGACATTTCTCCTAAGAAGATATACAGATTGCCAACAAACACATGAAAGAATGCTCAACATCACTAATCATTAGAGAAATGCAAATCAAAACTACAATGAGCTATCACCTCACACCAGTCAGAATGGCCATCATCAAAAAATCTACAAAGAATAAATGCTGGAGATGGTGTGGAGAAAAGGGAACACTTTAGCACTGTTGGTGGGAATGTAAATTGACACAGCCACTATGGAGAACAGTATGGAGGTTCCTTAAAAAACTAAAAATCGAGCTACCGTATGACCCAGCAATCCCACTATTGGGCATATACCCTGAGAAAATCATAATTCAAAAGGACACATGTACCCCAATGTTCATTGCAGCACCATTTACAATAGCCCGGACATGGAAACAACCTAAATGTCCAACAATAGATGAATGGATAAAGATGTGGTACATATATACAATGGAATATTACTCGGCCATAAAAAAGGAACGAAATTGGGTCATTTGCAGAGATGCGGATGGACCTAGAGTCTTTCATACAGAGTGAAGTAAGCCAGAAAGAGAAAAACAAATATCGTATATTAACGCATATATGTGGAATCTAGAAAAATGGTATAGATGAACCTATTTGCAGGGCAGAAATTGAGACATAGACGTAGAGAATGGACATGTGGACACAGAGGGAGAAGGGGAGGGTGGGTCAAATTGGGAGATTAGGGTCGACATATATACACTACCATGCATAGAATAGATAGCTAGTGGGAACATGCTATAAAGTACAGGAAGCTTAGCTCGGTGCTCTGTGACAACCTAGATGGATGAGATTGGTTGGTGGGAGGGAGGATCAAGAGAGAGGGGATATAGATATACGTATAGCTGATTCATTTCATTGTACAGCAGAAACTACCACAACATCGTAAAACAATTATACTCCAATTAAATAAATAAATAAATAAATAAATAAAATTTACCAATTTATCTTCCAAAAAAAAAATCCCACTGAGTGATAAAAGCAAAATAATAAATAGTAATTATCTGATAGAAGCAGTAAAGAGCCAAAACTTTTCCACTAGAAGACAAAAAACATTGGAAATTATCTACAGGGCACCAAACAGTGGGACAGAACTGAGGTTGAGATCAAACTGAGTTGTAACCTAATCCAGGCAAACAAGGATGGTGCTGAAGAAATGAATAATAATTTTTGCAGAAAGTCCCCAAAATCTTCAATTACAGAGTCAGCAGGTTCACGGAGCAAGAACAAAGTATGGGTTCCTGGCATGGGTATTAAAGCCAAAAAGAAAAGTGGAGTAGTTCCCAGGCAATTTCAGGCCACCACAGTAGATATGGGTCTGTACACCCTAAAAGAAGTTGACCCACACCTCTTCACCCCATTAAAACTGTAGATAATACTCCCATTTATGACTGGAGGAAGGGGAACCTACAGCTACTATATAGGAATTTCTTCATTGTGTTTTAGTATTTAGCATTTTATAATAAAGTCAACATATGTTGTCTACAGCAACTACTAATGTTGACTGTTCTAGATATTAATGCATATATATATATATATATATATACAGACAAGCAAGAATCACCAGGGATTTAAAGAAACATAATGGCATGAAAGTGATGTGTTGCCCTGTAAAAGCAAAACAAATAGTTTCCCAAGAAAACAGAATTAATGTAGGGAAGAGAAGAAAATGTTGCCAAAAATCTGAATATTGCTTTTGATATTGAAAGCAATATTGCATCATATAATAAGAGCAGGCTGATAAAGAGGTACAATTAGAATTTTTTTTAAATTCTTAGACAAAAATATGATTAGCATAATATAAAACACAGTGAAAGATAGAATAACAAAATGTACACACAATCAACAACCAAAGCATTAATTTAAAAGTCCAATTTGAGAATGTAAAGGAAAAGACAAGTGATATATATGTAAATTATATGAGAAAGACTTGAGTTTCCATAACTAAAGTGTCAGCTAAATACTAAAAAGAAATACTGAAAGTAGTAACATATTCCCAGATGGATCCTGCAATTGTTTCTGAATTCAGAGGTTCAGAGTAGTAAAAAATACTACTAAGAATTTCTAGAATGACAAAAGAAAATTATTAAAAAGGGAAGAGAAATAAACATATACTGAATGTATCATAAAATGCTAAATACTAAAACACAATGAAGAAATGTTTATACTGGTCTGAAGAAAATTCTGCTATCCTTGAATTCTTTAACAACCCACTTTATCATTTGCACATGAAGACAAGCTAAACATTCCTAGGACTCAAAAAAAAAAAAACCAACAAATTTGGTTTTTTTGAAAAGGAAAATTACTCAATTATATAGTCAAGCCAAATTAAAAAAGTATATATAATCCAAAATATATAATCCAATATATATATATAATATACAATCTAATATATATATATAATCCAAAATAGAGAAAAATCTTGTATATGAAACACACTGGAGATAGAAACAACCAGTAAACCCTAGAGTTACATCAAAACAAGAGTGACAGTGTACTTCTAAAGTTTACTGCAAATGCTTAGAGTAGATGCTTTTAAGTGAAGACTTAAGGTGGATGGTATGCTGGGGGCTAGATCATGAGTTTTTTGAAATTAGAGGGCATGGATGCACACTCTCTAGAACATAGCATGAAGCCTGGCTGATAGCAGATGCTCAAAAGATGAATGATTGAATAAGTACAAGGAAAGGGAAACGCAAAGTTGTGCTGATGTCTCGATGAATCAAGATGAATGGGAACATAGTGGCAACTTGAAGACAAATAGAGAAGGAATGAAGTTGAAGTTGTTTGAAGATTTTGCTCAACTACAAGCAAATACTAATAAATTTGTTTTAGACGTGTTAAAAAAAAAAAAACAAGAGGCATAATGAAAAATTTTAAACCATTTTTTAAAAATCTGAAGTTAGTCGGCGCCAGCCTCCTGCGATGTGCGTTGAAGTGAAATTGGGTCCCGGTGCCAGTCCAGTCAGCCTTGAGAATCCTGTGCTGGCTGTTCCTGCTTCTGGAGAGGACGAAGCCACAGAGTCTGCTGAGCAGGGGAGTATGAAGGAAAAGAAATGTCTCCTGTATTCATTTGGCTGGAGAAAGGCACCCCAGAAAGAAAGAAAGAGTCCTCCACAGATGCCACTTCTCCCTCTTTCCCGGGCACTCAGACAGCCTTGGGGACTCTCACTGTTGGCCTAAGGTGACTTCCCTGACAGCATACCTTTGTCCCACTCTCAGCTTATCACCGACTTGCAGAACTGCTCTCTATGGCCGAAAGCACTGGGCTGGTGGATTACAAAGAGTTCTGAGAGGCTTCTTAGCAGGCTGTTCTCCACATCATTACTAGTCAGATCCCAGAGCAACGTGCCAGCCGCCTGCTTTCTCTCCAGCCCTTGCTCTTCCCTCAAGATCAAGCTGCTGGGAATTCCCTGGCAGTCCAGTGGTTGGGACTCCGTGCTTCCACTGCAGGGGGCAAGGGTTCAGTCCCTGGCTGGGGAACTAGGATCCCACATGCCTCGAGGCACGGCCAAAAAAAGGAAGATCCAGCTGCTGATGCTATGGGATGTCTGATAGCCCAGCCTGGGATCCCTACTCTGGGCCCCATAGTCCGCTTGTTTGAAGTGAACAGAGGAAATAGACTTTAATGTAACAGAGTTATTGTCTCTTGGACCTGGCCTTAAGAGTTGTGTCTTCTTGCTTTACATCACCTCCAATTTATCCTCAACCTGACTTCACTCATCACAACCCTAGGTTAAATCCTGGATGCCCAGAAAATTTCAAAACTGGCTGCTACTTGATTCTTGAATTCAGAGAATTCTTGGACTTTGGGATCAAAAGAAGCTACTTGTGTCTGGGGTACAAGGAGGTGGTTGGAGGGGGGCTGGTTATATGGATCCCAACTTGCCGTATCTGTGTTCCTCCCTCCCCCCATCCATCTCTGAAGGCTGAGACCCAGGCCAGGGCTGGGACAGGCCTCTCTGGGCACAGAAGACTGCCAGCATTGATTTCGCTCCTGAACCAAGAAGCCGAAAGGACATTGTGATGGTGAGGCAATGAACGTGAAACAGAAATTAGTGGCTTTAGTTTCAGGAAGTCCAAAGTGGAAAGCAAGTGTTGACATTCTTTAAGACCCATTGGAGGCTGTATTTTGTGCTGTGCAAGCCAGAACTCTGCTACTTACTTGAAGTAAGACCTTGGGAAAGTCCCTTTCCTCTCTAGGCCTCAAATTCCTCATCTGTAAAGTACACGTGGGATTAGTCAAGATCCTTCTGGGCCTGACCTGATATGGCTCTAGGTGGTCCAGTAATCTATCACTCAGAGGACAAAGAGCCTGAAGAATGTGGTAGAAGTTACGCTGGGTGACTTCTGAGGCTCAGTCAGAAGCAGCTTCCACTTGGTTATCTTGGGTCACTCGATCTGAGGAAAGCCATCTGACTACCTGAGA
This sequence comes from Orcinus orca, assembly GCF_937001465.1. Taxonomy (NCBI): domain Eukaryota; kingdom Metazoa; phylum Chordata; class Mammalia; order Artiodactyla; family Delphinidae; genus Orcinus; species Orcinus orca. The sequence continues at coordinate 73,357,648 of NC_064560.1, forward strand.
CCATCATGCTGGAGAAACCACATGTAGGCATTCCCGTTGACAGTCCCAGCTGAGGCCCACCTTCCAGCCATTTCCCTCAAGGCACCAGATACGTGGATGAAGCTACTTTTGACTCTCCAGGCCAGACTACTGACCAACCTCTCTTGATAACCACGAGGAGGAGAAGATTCACCCCACTGAGTCCTACCCAGATTTCTCATGTAGAAGAATCTACAAAATATAAGAAAATGACTGTTGTTTTAAGCCACAAACTTTGGGGTAGTTTGTTATAAAGCAAAAGGTACTGGCACAGGATGGTAGGAGATGTTTAAAAATATAAGCTCCCTTGCAATGAAAAATCCTTAAAAATGTATAAACAAGACTTTAAAGATTTCAGAGATGTGTGAAATTTCAAATTTAATTTGGAAACCAACTTTAAATTTTGCCTATTAAGGACATTACAATAAAACTACCATTTTCTGTAGGTCACCATATTATATTTTTTTTTTCTTTTTTTTTTTTTTTTTTGGAACACGGGCCTCTCACTGTTGTGGCCTCTCCCGTTGCAGAGCACAGGCTTCCGACGCGCAGGCTCGGCGGCCATGGCTCACGGGCCCAGCCGCTCCGTGGCATGTGGGATCTTCCTGGACCGGGGCACAAACCCGTGTCCCCTGCATCGGCAGGCGGACTCTCGGCCACTGCGCCACCAGGGAAGCCCAATTATATATGTTTACGTATATTTTTATCATGAAAAAGGGAGAAAAGTCACTATATCCCACCTGAATCGCTAAAAGGAAAGAGCTAAACAGTATCAAATGTTGGCAAGGATGTGGAACAACCAGGACTTTAATACATTCCTGGTGGAAATTATTATTTCCACAGTCACTTTGGAAGGAAAATAGCTTGGAAGTATAATCAGAAGCTGAACATATGCATATATTCAATTCCATTCCTATGTATATGCCGAACAGAAGTTTATGTATATTTTTACCAACAGACCTGTATATAAATGTTCATAATAGCACTATTTTTAATAGCCCAAAACTGATAATAACTTAAATCAATAACAGAATGAGTTCTAGTATCATCACACAATGGAATACTGTATAGCAGTGAAAATAAATGGATGATCGCCAGGAAAAAACAAAAAATCTGGAGCTAAAATATAGAGTGTTTTTTAAATAACAGATATTATCAAAACCTGAGTCTTGGGGAGCAGGAAGACAAACAGAAATTTTTAGAAATGCTAAAGGTTTTATTTTCTTCAGAGATTATAAATACTGATGTGACAGAAAAACATAAACTCAAAAAACTTACCAAAAATTAAGGGTAACTTTTTTGGGGAAAAAGTGACTAAAACAGAAGAAGGAACTTTCTGGATTGCTGATTACACAGGCTGCTCACTTTTTGAAAATTCATCTTGCTGTACACTTTTGATTTGAGCCATTATATATATATATATTTATAAATATATTACACTTTAATTAAAAGTTATTTTCAAAAGATTGATCTTAAACCTCAGGAACTTACAACTGATTATAACAAAGTTGCAGAATACAAGGTTAATATACAAAAATTAATTGCTTTCCTATACACCAGCAATCAATAAGTGGAATTTGAAATTAAAAATATAACACCATTTTATTAGTATACAAATAGAGAAATACCTAGGTATAAGTCTAACAAAATATGTACAAGACCCATATAAAGAAAATCACGAAACTGTGATGAACAAAATCAAAGAAGACCTACAGAAATAAAGAGATATTCCATGTTCATGGATAAGAAGACTCAATATTGCCACAAAAATTAACTCAAAAGAGATCATAGACCTAAATATGAAACATAAAACTATAAAACCTCTAGAAGATAACAGGAGAAAACCTAAATGACCTTGGATATGGTGATGATTTTTAGATATAATACCAAAAGCACAATCCATGAAAGAAGTAAGTTAGAGCACATTAAAATTTAAAACTTCTGCTCTGTCAAAGACAGTGTCAAGTGAATGAGAAGACAACTCACATGCTGGAAAAAAATATTTGTAAAAGACATATCTGATAAAGATAGTTTTCCAAAATATACAAAGAACTCTTAAAACTCAACAATAAGAAAACAAATAACCCGATTAAAAAATGGGCCAAACACCTTAACAGTAACCTCACCAAAGAAGATATACAGAGGGCAAAAAGGTATATGGAAAGACATTCTACATCATATGTCATCAGGAATATGTAAATCAAAACAACAACAAACATCTCTACACACCTGTTAGAATGACCAAAATCCAGAACACTGACAACACCAAATGCTGGCAAGGATGTGGAGGCAACAGGAACTTTCGTTCATTTCTGGTAGGAATGCAAAATGGTACAGCCACTTTGGAAGACGGTTTGGTGGTTTCTTTAAAAACTAAACATAGTATACCATTCAGCAATGCACTCCTTGGTGTTTACCCAAAGGATTTGAAAACTTTGTCCAAAAAACCTACACTTAGATGTTTTTAGCAGCCTTACTCATAATTGCCCAAACTTGCAAGAAACCAAGATATTCTTCAGTAGATTAATGAATAAATAAATTGTTGTACTTCCAGACAATGGAATATTCAGCACTAAAAAGAAATGAGCTACTGAGCCATGAAAAGACTTGGAGGAACTTTAAATGCGTATTAGTAAATGAAAGAAGCCAATCTGAGAAGGATACATAGTGTATGATTTCAAATGTACGATATTCAAATACATGATATTTTGCCTTTGTAAAAGGCAAAATTATGAAGACAGTAAAAAAGATCAGTGGTAGAAGGAGAAGGATGAAAATTTTTAGGGTAATGAACACTTTCTGCCTGATGCTATAACGGTAAATACATGTCATTATGCATTTGTCCTACAGCACCAAGAGTGAACCCTAATGTGAACTATGGACTTTGGGTGATTATGATGTGTCAATGTCAGTTCATCTTTTATAACAAATGTACTATTGGAGGGGGGTGTTGTAAATGGGGGAGACCATATGCATGTATGGGGGCATGAGAATATGGGAAATCTCTGTACCTTCCTCTCAATTTTGCTGTGAACATAGAACTGCTCTAAAAATTAAAGTCTGAAAACAATCTCAATGTCGAAACACATGTTTAGAAATTTCAAACTGCTATAGTTAAAGAGAACAAAGAAAGTGTTATCCATCAGTCAAAAGTCAAGAAAGGGACTGGAAGAAAAACAGAAATATAGTAATTAGCAGATTATAAAATAAGGTAACAAAAAACAGTGATCACAATAAATGCAAAAAGGCAACTTCACCTTTTAACAGTAAACAATCCTTTCCAATTAAGTAAAAAAGTAAAACCCAGTTCCATGCTGTTTAACAGAAAAGCACTAAAACAAGAGAGACATAACACAGGAATAGATGAAGATATGTCGGGTAAATACTAACAAAAAGAAAAAAAATGGCAGCGTCCATGTCAGACAAGTTAGAAGGCATGAAATGGCATTTTCTTCCTGTCTAACCAAGAAAATGGAAACCACTGCAAGTATTTTCAATAGAGAGAATTTAATGGAGAGAACTATTCATAGGTGTGGAATGGCTGAGATATCAAAAGGGGAGAGGGTGTGGTGGCACTAGGCTGAGGGACAAAGGAAGGAGGCAATGTTTCCAGTGTCTTGTCTCTAAAACCACTGTGAGCTGACTGGTGGAAGCTGGAGTCACCAGGAGAAGCAGCCTAAACAGAAGGCAAAAAGCAAAGGGGATAACTACCCTAATTGTTCTCTTCCTGCACACTTGCATCTCCCTCCACAGCCTCGCACTGGCCAAACCCACCTGAAAGCCAGGGAGCCTGGGAAACACAGCCTCATACATCAGTGCCCCATAATACAGTGAAGAGCAGAGTTGAGTAAGGAATGGGTATAGGGACAAAAAGGTCTAGGATGAACAAAGAATGTTGAAAGGAATGTTTTTTAATGTAGATAAAAGATATAACCCACCAAAATCATAAAATAAGCATGAATCTCTATGCCTCAAACAAGATAGCTTTAAAATATATATATAAAGTGAAAACCTCCATTGATGAAACAAGTTTGAGGAAACTTTTGGGAACAGAAATCTTTAATACAAACTAGTGTAAACGCTTCTTCCATCCCCATATGGAATCATGAGTAAAGTGCTTTTGTGTGACTGCACTCTCTAAGGGGAACTCAGAGAGATTTTTGAACTTCACATGGGGTTAATATGGTACAGTATAGAGTCATGCAGCAAAGCCACAGCACACAGAGAAGAAAGATACATGAAAGAGAGGTTCCAAAGAATTAAAAAGAATCCTGGAGAGGTTTGGGCTTCCCTAAACATTATACGATAAAATATTCAAGGTTCTGTAGATTGCATGGTGTGTGTGTCTGTATATGTGTGTGTGTTTGCATGTATGTATAATTCTAAAAGCAGGGTGAAATGTATAGAAGGATTCAGACCAACTTTTGATGGTTGTTACCTTGTAGACAAGAGTAGGAATGGATGAGAGATATCAGTCAGGGACCACTCAGAAGACAGAATCATAAAACTTATTTTAAAGAATTTAATATGAAAAAAATGTTAACTAGGTATGAGGTTGTTAACTTGGTAACTGAAAGGGCAGAAAGAGAACTCTGAGGTATCACAGAGGAGCAATTGCAGGAGACCGCTCAGAAGAGGGGTTTTGCGGGCCTGGGGCTCATATCTCAGGAGGAGGTGCTAGCCAGCTGGTGAATCTGAGGGGTGCCGTGAAGTCTGTTCTGCATATATGAGAAAATATGCAAACTTCAATCAACTGCTACAGGAGAAGAAACCAGATGCAAAACCCACAGGGACAGAAGTGAAAGAGCCTGTCAAGTCTCCCTCCATCAGCCCTGCAGGCTCTCTTCAGGGTCCTGATTGACAAAAACCTAACATGAAGGCAGCTGGCAGCAAAGGAATGTGTTTTGCAGAATCCCAGGCACATCCCGGCATCACAAAGCAGGAGTATAGGCAGGTAGATACATACAATTAAACTTAAGAAGAGTTTTCTATTTGAATATAATCACACAAAATACAGTACTAGTTATCTTTAAAGATATTTATTATATTTCCAATACCATTATTGACCCCTGCTTTTCACAGATGTAAGCTGTCTTATCTACAATTTACTTTTATCTGAATTGGCCAAATTATCACAATTTTTCCAATGAAAGTCACCTTTCATATGGTTTCTGAAAATTGTTTATACCTCTTCGAAACCTTTAAAAGCACTCTTTGCTGTTTTGAACAACAAAAATCCCAACCCACTTTGAAAACTCCCTATTCCAAAACATGAATTCAACTTCTTTCCCAGCAGCCCAGATAACATATAGTGAGAAGAGTATTAGAGCCCAAACCTGGGGCTAGGTATATAAATCACATCATTTGTTGTGAGTACAGGTGAGGTTTGAGTACACGGTGACAAAAGATAGAAATAATATGTAATTTTTAAATCAAGAGTTTAAACTAGTATTTTAAATTTACTGTTAACATTTTTGCATTATGTGCCCAACTGAATATTTAATCTTCTACCTAAACTATTCTAAATCAATAAGCCATGCAATACGCCTTTAAATAAAATCTTAATTAAAACAAATGTGAATATTTATTTATTGTTCCAACAGCAAAATATGTCTAAAACTTACCAGTGTAACACTGTGATATATAATTCTTACCACTAAAGTCTTTTGTGACAATTTTTAAATATATCTCCTAATACTTTATGATAAAATTAGTTCATTTTGCATTATTTGTAACAATTTGGATTCCAATGAACTTGCAGAAGATACATGTCTATGGTATACTTTAGCCCAGTTACTTAAGTTTAGTTTAATCAAAGCTGTTCGACTTCTAATGATGGATAGTTCTTATTTCATAATGGCATTCACTCATATTTTGTTCATTTGACAAATATTTGATATATTTATTAAAATATTGGTGATACAGTGATATAGATAGATAGATAGATAGAAAAGAAAATACAAAAATCCCTGTCCTTGAGAAAGTTAAATTAAATTATGTTTTGGAGACAGATAGCGGGAAAAAAAGTAAAATAAATAGCATGTTAGAAAACAATAAGTGCGATGGAGGAAAAATGAAGACAAATAAGGAGATATGAACTATTAAGGGATAAGTTAATATTTTAGATGGAATGACAAGGGATGATCTCTCTGAAAAGGTAAGTGGAGATCTGAATAAAGTGAGGATGGTAGCCATAAGGATACCTAGGGAAAGAGAACACCCTAGGCAAAGGCAACAAGTCCTGCAAAGACCCTGAGGTCAGCATGCCTGATGTGAGAGAAGATTGAGTTCTTCCTCTCAATTCAAAATCATGACTTCTTGGACTCACAATGATAGTTATTTTCCCTTAAGATGATAGCCTGTGAAGAATGTTACATGTAAAATACACGCTGAACACACACACTCATGCACTCACATCAAACTTTAATTTCGTGTCTTATTACTGTATGAGTACACTTTTTGGCATTTTGTCAGTTCTAACAACATAGAAGTTATATTTCTTTTTATTTATTTATTTATTTAATTTATTTATTTTTGGCTGTGTTAGGTCTTCGTCGATGTACGCAGGCTTTTTCTAGTTGCGGCAAGCGGGGGCTACTCTTTGTTGCCGTGCGCGGACTTCTCATTGTGGTGGCTTGTCTTGTTGCGGAGCACGGGCTCTAGGCACACAGGCTTCAGTAGTTGCGGTGCGTGGGCTCAGTAGTTGTGGCTTGCAGGCTCTAGAGCGCAGGGTCAGTAGTTGTGGCGCATGGGCTTAGTTGCTCTGCGGCATGTGGGATCTTCCCAGACCAGGGCTTGAACCTGTGCCCCCTGCACTGGCAGGTAGATTCTTAACCACTGCACCACCAGGGAAGCCCATATTTCTTCTTTTTTAATGTAATGTTACAGTTAAGAACAAAATTAATGGTTAAAACACAGTTTGAATCGTAATTGCATTTTAATGTTACTGTTAGGAATTTATCTTTAAATGAATAAAAATTATAACTTTCATTTTCAAAAGACATGTTAATTATTTCAAACAGGGATTTTAAAAGAAGTTGATTGTGTTTACACATTCTGCCAATGTAAGGTTAATGTTTTCAATTAAATATTTTAATTGGTTGCTCATAAGGTAACCTTTCAAAAGACAAAATTATTTTCAAGAACTTGAGACCTCCAAATACCATCTTAAAATTCAATTAGTTTATAATGCATTTGAATAAATTATGGTTTTAAGGACAGCTCTTTTAGGAGGCTGAATAAGATTGAGTTAAACAATTAAAATTCCATTACCTATATAGCTAGTATGAATGCAAAATTTATTTCGTTTATTTTATTATTATGAAATACTTTATATATCTGAAAACTAAATAATATAAAGGTATAAGGTATAAAAATAATTGTAAAATACTCAAACCTTTCACAAAGGTTAATAGAGTATTAGCAATACTTTTGAAGCCCCCCATGGGTTGTACCCTCTTTCCTCTCTATACCAACTCCCCCCTCTCTCTCTCATCACCTCTTAAGAGTAGCTAGTCTTCTAAAATTTATATGCATCATTTTCTCATTTACTGTCATAACGTGTGAATCCCTCGATAATATATTATTTATACTTTATATGCCTTTGAGCTTCATATAAATGTCTGGTTTTACTGCAACATGATTTCTTCATTTAACACTATCATGAGACTTATTCCTATTGAGATATATAGAGCTGTATTCGACTCATTTTCATTGTTGCACAGGATTCTATTATATGAATATACCACAGTCCATTCATCTTCCTATCAATGGACATTTTCTTGTTGTTAAAACTTTACTATTACAAATGATGTTGCTATGAACACTCTTGAACACATCTCAGTGCACTGCATATATCCCTAGGAATGGGTTGTAGATTATATGCATCTTCAATTTTTTTTAAATGACAAATTATTTTACAAAATGCTTGCATGAATTTACATTCTAACCAGCAAGGTGTATTATGGTTGCTTGATGGTTTTTAAAGCAACATTTTTGTCATAATTGCCCTTATTTGTACTGATAAACTTTGTCTCTCTCATTGATTTTAGAAGGCCTTTCTAAAACCTGTTTTTCATACTGACCCTTTGAAAGTTATATACTATGAAAATAGCTTCTTCCCTGTTTAAACTTTATAATGAATAGGCTTTTTCAATTTGAATTTCCCTGTTTAACTCCCCTATTTCCTTAGTTTTATTAATCCTTTCCTACACAGAGATTAGGGGTGTGTGTGTGTGTGTGTGTGTGTGTGTGTGTGTGTGTGTGTGTGATTTATAAATTTTGTCTGGTCTGAGAATCCCGGTTATTCTAGCTTCATAAAATTAGTTTTTTAGTGTCTTATATTTTCTATTTTATGGGAGAATTCGTATAAGACTACAATTATTAGCTACTTGAAGGTTTGATAGTACTCACTGGGGAATTTTTTAATATTGATTTTTTTTTATTGGTTATAGGGCTATTCATGTATTTTATTACTTCCTGAACATAGTCACTTACCAACTTGCTATTGTTATGACTCTAGTATAACTTTGATTCCAAAACTAGACACAGATTGAATACCCATGTGCTCACATGTGTATACATACATATGCTATCAGCCACTCCCACTTACATAGATTTTAAAATTGTATGTTATTGGCAAGTAAAATTTAATGATTTTTTTAAAATACAGTTTGGCCACTGATGATTTGTTCAGGAATGCAACGTTGGTTCAACATTAGGAAATACATTAATGGAATTAATTATATTAATATATTAAACAAGAAAAAAAATCACATGATCATCTGAATAGACTCCTAAAGCATTTAGAAAGATGTAATACTTATATTTTCACAAAAACATAAAAGAAAAATTCTTAACTTGTTTAGGAATGGTTGATAAATTTTAAAAAATGTACAGCAAATACCATACTTAATTATGAAAGCTTAGAAGCATTCTCATTAAAGTTTGAGAAAAGACCAACTATCCTTTTACCTCTACTATTCATTACTGAACTAAAAGTATTACCTTCTAGAAGAAGATAAGACAAAAACCAAAGTACTAAATTTAAAATGGAAAAAAAAAGTATCTCTTTTTATACTGATATGATTCTTTCCTAGAAAATCTAAGAATATCATTCAGTAAATTTTAGAAACACATAAGAGTCATGTAAGGCACTAGGTTAGAAAATAAATAAATAAAAGTCAATAGTTTTGAGGGTTTTTCAAGACAATGGACATTAGGCAATGAAGAGCAGTGGTCCCTAACAGATGGAAAAGTCACAAGGTAAGCCCTGTGATTTTTGACACTTACAGCCTGAAGAGATTTTCTAATTCAACAAGCAGGGAGAAGGGACCCACAAGAAAATAGGCAAACTTCCTAATTCAGAGATACAGCCAACAGTCTGGGGGACCAAGGTGGCTAGAGTCTGTAGAATAGAGTGACAGAGAGAAGAGAGCAGGACAGAGATGGCGCTATGGGTCTGTAGAGGTTCTCCCTTACGGATTCAGCTGAGTACCAATCAGTGCATGTGTATGAAGAAACTACTTAAGGCTGGGGGCAGAATCACCTGGAAGTATTAGAGGTAACAGGGCTCTGTACTCACATAAGACTGGAAATAATGTCTGTCCCAAGTGGTCAAACTGGAAATGCTCACAATTCTCAAGGTGCTGGGTAGAGTCCAAAGAGGGCTTTGTAGTTGGAAATGATTAACCATAGACTGATCATTGCTTTAGTTCCTCTTAACAAACCCTAAAACTGTGAGATGTGAAACTGTCAAATTCTTTCCAATTAGCTTAACTTTATCCCTGAACAGAGCTCAAGAATATCTATAGGAATACAAAAATATACAGCATCCAAAAGATATAAAATTTACATGGTCTGGCATCTAATTAAAATTACCAGGCATGCAAAGAAGCAGAAAAATACAACCCATAATAAAGAGAAAATTCAACAGAAACCAACCCAGAACTAACATGAATGTTACAGACAGACAAATACATTAAAACATTTATTATAGCTATATTCCATATATGCAAAAAGTTACAGAGACAGAAGATATAAAGAAGACCCAAATGGAAGATCAAGAGATTAAAAACTACAATGTGTTGAGCTAAAAATAAAATAAAATAAAAATATTAAAATAAAATAAACACTAGATGGGATTAATGGCAAGTTAGACATTGAAGAAGAAAAGATTAGTGAACTTAAAGAAATAACAAAAAAAACCCTAAAATGAAACATAGAAAAAAAGAAAGACTCAAAAATGAACAGAGCTTCAGAGGGCTATAGGATAACTTCAATCAGCCTAATATACATGCAGTTGTAGTGCCTGAGGGACAGGGGATAAGCAAAAAAAAAGAAAAAAGTTTGAAAAGAATAATGGTTGAAAGTCTTCCAAATTTGACGTATACTCTAAATTCACTGATCTAAGAACTCAGTAAACCCCACATCATAATCAACTCCTCAAAAACAGTGATAAAGAGAACATTTTTAAAGTAAGCAGAAGGAAAAAACATATTCTGTACAGAAGAACAAAGATAAGAATGTCAGCATATTTCTCCAAGTAACAATGCTAGAAAGAAGGCAGTGGAGTAACATCTTTAAAGTAGTGAAAGAAAAAACTGCCAACCTAGAGTTCTATAACCTGTGAAAATGGCTTTCAAAACTGAAGATGATATGGGAATATATGTATACATATAGCTGATTCACTTTGTGATACAGCAGAAACTAGCACACCATTGTAAAGCAATTATACTCCAATAAAGATGTTAAAAAAAAAACTAAAGATGACCGAAAGGGAAATGTAGGGAGGGATAAATCAGGAGCTTGGATGAACACACACACACACTACTATATATAAGATAGATAACCAACAAGGAGCTACTGTATAGCACAGGGAACTCTACTCAATATTCTGTGATAACCTATATGAGAAAAGAATCTAAAAAAGAATGAATATATGTATATGTATAACTGAATCATTTTGCTATACATCTGAAACTAACACAACATTGTAAATCAACTATACTCCAATAAAATTAAAATTAAAAAAAAAAAACGAAGGTGAAATAGAAACTTTTTCTGGCTTACAAAAGCTAAAGGAATTTATTACCAGTGACCCTAACTACAAAACATGCCAAAGGAAGTTGCTCCAAAGCAGGGAATGTGGATCTACACAAAGAAATGAAGAGCACTATAAACTGTGACTGCATGGATAAATAGAAAAGTGATTTCCACTGTTAAAAGATAATTGATTATTTAAAACAAAACTAATAACAATGTAGTATAGTTTATAATATACAAAAAAGTAAAATGTATCACAATAATAATACAAAGGCTGCAGGGAGAGAAACTGAAGTATATTAGTGTAAGTTTCTTTAACTATATATGAACTGGCATATTAGCACTTTGAAGTAGACTGTGGTCAGTAAAGATATACTCTATAAAACCATTAAGCCAGCAAAGGGGATTAAAAATAAAATCATACTGGATTACATTATATTTGCCCTTATCTCTTTATTTCCTGCTTTAATTTTACTTTGAAACTAAGGGAAGATGTATCAATCTGAATTTTTAAGATAAAACTTAAATAACTATGATTGCAAAAATTATATAGGAACCTTATAGATGAGTAATAACCACGGTAAAGAATCTGACCAAGGTAAAGAATTAAAATCTTGGAGACACTGAAGAGACATTAAAATCTTTGATTTAAAGATGGACAACATCACCTAAATATATAACTAATTTATTTACTTGCATACATGAGAAAAATTATTTTCTATTCAGTGTGTTGAAATTCCTCCAACGTACTCAGAAGTATTGTTATATAATCACTTAGTTGTCTATGTAATGCTGTCCTTTTGAGTTGCATCATAAATGCCAGAACTTCCAAAGCACCAAACACTAATTGAATTCTATTTTTAATAACTGGGGATCTGAAAGGAAGTGCATAAGCAATACCATTATTGACAGATAATGTAAATTCTCTTGTAGCTCATCACAAAACTGCTATTTTCTGAGTTAAAAATCTCTACTTGGAGTCCCTGGAGAGAGAGGCTTAAAAGTTCTTTTCAGTCAGTGTAAAAATATTTTGGTTTTAGTCCATATGCCTACGTGTGTTGTACATAATGAAAAACTAGAGATAAGACATAAATAGAAAAAGATAACTATTTAAAAATTCTGATTTTGGAACAATATAGATTTAGTGATTAATGGAGAACATTAACAACATGGTATATATTAATAAACTACTTTAAATTACACTAATATTATCAACAACTTTCTTAAATAGCAGAGACAGCCAACAAGAAGATATGGTAGAAATAAGAGAAATGCTATTCACTATGGCAAAAAAAAAGTCATCAAATACCTAGGAATAAATAAAAGTGTGGAAGACATACCTGAAATAAACAATAAAACATTAATGAAGGACATCAAAGAATACGTGAACTAATGGAAGACACACCATGTTCCAGGATGCAAAGACTTGTCATTTTAAAGATGTCAATTCTCCACAAGTTAATCAGTGCAACCCCCCAACTAAAGTCCCAACAGGACTTTTTAAATTAATAGACTTTATTTTTTAGAGCACTTTTGGTTTATAGAAAAATTGAGCAGAAAGTGGAGAGTTCCCATATACTTCCTCTCCCCCTGCCCTCAGTGTCCCCTGTGTTACCATCTTGCATTAGTGTCAACTGTTGAACCAATATTGATGAGTCACTATTAACTAAAATCCATAGTTTACTTTAAGGTTCACTCTTCATATAGTACAGGTTTTTTTCAGTGTTCATGAATGTATAATATCATAATTTGTAATGTCCACCATTACAGTATCATACAGAACAGTTTCACTGTCCTCAGAATCCCCTGTGCACAAGAGGAATTTTTAAAACTGGAACTTGATGACCCGATTGTAAAATTATTTGAAAGAAAAAAAAATGTGTGAAAAGCCAATAAGGAATTTTTGAGAAATAGAACGATAAGGGAGAATTTGTCCTATCAATGATCAAAACATAATAAAAAGCCATAGAAATTTAAACAGTGGTGAATAAATATAAAACTATGTGTACTTAGATTAATGGGACACAACACAAGTCCCCAAACTAAGCATACATTTATGAGAATAAAGGTAAGTATTTAAATTAGTGATTAAAATTGTCTAATGAAAAAAATTATAAAATTAGATTCCTACCTCATATCATATCTCAAGTTTACCTATATTTAAATGCTTAAATGAAATGAAATTATAAATAAAACTATAGAATATTTCAATAAAATATATGACAATATCTTGATAACTTTGTAGGTAAGAAAGACCATTACCTAACTCAGAGGAGTTAATTGACAATCAGGAGGGAATTAAATAATAACATTTATTGTAAACCTGTCTGCATCATTTGAGCCATCATTAGGAGCATACTCTTGTAACTAAATATTAATTAGAAAAATAAAAACAGTGAAGTTTCTCGCATGACTATTTTCTCTGATCAGAGAAAAAAATTTAGTTATTTCATGCAACTTTTAAAAATAATGGTGGTGTCATAACAGTTGTTCACTGGTGTATGCAGCAAATGAAAATTTTCAGTTCATATTAAAAATTGTTTGCATTTCTAACAGGAAACTGTAGGGAAAAAATATAATCTTGTGAAAAACAGGGTTAAGGAGACTTTTTTGAAAGTCTTGCATTGCCAATCACTCACCAAAAATAACTTTCATAATTCTTAGTTTTCTCTCCAATTTACTCTCAACTCAAAAATAAAGTTATATTTTTTCATTGTTTCATTATAGACTAAAAAGCCCAGTCATTGATTAAACTGTGAACACTGGTTCTTCTCATCATGGCATAGGACTGAGCTGACCATATAATTTTTTTTTTTTTGCCGTACCCGGGCCTCTCACTGCTGTGGCCCCTCCCGTCGCGGAGCACAGGCTCCGGACGCACAGGCCCAGTGGCCACGGCTCAGGGGCCCAGCTGCTCCGCGGCATGCAGGATCCTCCCGGACCGGGGCACGAACCCACATCCCCTGCATCGGCAGGCAGACCCTCAACCACTGCACCACCAGGGAAGCCCTGACCATATAATTTATCGTCTAAACCAGGACTTATTTTATATCAAAAGGGAGCCCTATTAATAGCATCACTAAGACTGCATGCCTCCACTAAGGCTGTCCTGGGAACCCTAAGATGAATGATCACCTACATGGTGACCTTTTGGTGGTCTGCACCTTTTCTACCTGCTTATGCTGCTTTTCAACCAGTATTTCCTTGGACCTCAAGTTCTAGGAATTCTGAACTACCTCTGGTTTCTAAACTATGCCATCCTGCTTTATACCATTAAGGCTTTGCATATTCAAACCCTTTGAATAATTCAGTAATTAAAACTGAGTACTTCAGAAATTTCTATGGAGCTTTGAAACCCTGCTCAGATGGCACCTCTTAGGAAAGGCCAAGGCTAATGTCCCTCCAGGGATGACCAGTTTCTTCTTTTAATCAAGAGTCAGTCACTTGACATACAGATGGCTAACAGGCCCATGAAAAGATGCTCAGCATTGCTAATTGTTAGAGAAATGCAAGTCAAAACTACAGTGAGGTACCACCTCACACTGGTCAGAATGGCCATCATTAAGAAGTCTACAAATAACAAATTCTGGAGAGGGTGTGGAGAAAAGGGAACCCTCTTACACTGTTGGTGGGAATGTAAATTGGTGCAGCTACTATGGAAAACAGTATGGAGGTTCCTCAAAAAACTAAAAATAGAGTTGCCATATGATCCAGCAATCCCACTCCTGGGCATATATCTGGAAAAAACTATAATTCAAAAAGAAACAGGCAATCCAATGTTCATAGCAGCACTATTCACAGTAGCCAAGGCATGGAAACAACCTAAATGTCCATCAACAGATGAATGGTTAAAGAAGATGTGGTACATATATATATACAATGGAATATTAGCCATTAAAAAAATGAAATAATGCCACTTGCAGCAACATGGATGGACCTAGAGATTATCATACTAAGTGAAGTAAGTCAGAAATACAAATACCATATGATATTACTTATATGTGGAATCTAAAATATGACACAAATGAACTTATCTACGAAAGAGAAACGGACTCACAGACATAGAGAACAGACCTGTGGTTGCCAAGAGGAAGGGGGATAGTGGAGGGATGGATTGGGAGTTTGGGATTAGCAGATGCAAACTGTTACATATAGAATGGATAAACGACAAGGTCTTTCTGGGAACTATACTCAACATAGTTATATTCAACTATATTCAATATCCTGTGATAAACCATAATGGAAAAGAATATGAAAAAGAATGTATATACATGTAAAACTGAATCACTTTGCAGTACAGCAGAAATCAGCACAACATTGTAAATCATCTATACTTCAATAAAATAAATTTTAAAAAAGAGTCAGTCACTTGGCATCCGCACTGTGATCTCCTTCACAGGGCTACTGAAGATAAACATGACAGTTTTGCTCTGGGAGCTTATAGTGTGACAGAAGTCTGGGCCTTGCAATGCTACTCCTATGATTCTTTCACTGTATGACATCTACCTGTGCCATTCCTTCACAGAACTGCCTGCTCTGTGAAAACAGGTAGGTTAGCAGATCTCTGTTTGTGTCTGACTTTCCTTTGGAGAACTAGCCCTCCCTCACAGCATGCAGTCTTAATAAGTGTACTAATTAACTATTGCTGTATAACAAACTATGCTAAAACCTTGTGGCTTAAACACACATTTTTTAACCTTATGTGTCTGCAGGTTGGCTGGGACCTTCTGCTGATGTCGGCTGACCTGGCTGATCCCAGGGGCCTATGCCTCTGTGGTCAGCTGGAGGGGTGACTGGAAGCTGGCTTTTTGTAGTGGTTTCAAGATGTGTCTGGAAATTCTTTCACATTCTTCCTTTCAAAAGGTGGACCATAATTCTCCTCCCTTTGAATACTGGCCAAAGGTAATGACTCATTTCTAATAGAATGTGGCAGAGTTAAAGTATGAAGTTTCTGAGGCGAGCACAAAAGGCATTGCTGCTTCCAACTTGCTCTCCTGGATTGCTTGCTCAGTGGGGGTGGGGCTGGGGGGCATCTTATTGTTAGGACACAAGCAGCCTGTGGAGAGGGGCCCCTGTGAGGAGTAACGGAGGCCTCCAGCCACAAGCAATGCCAACTTGCCAGCCATGTAAGGAAGTCACCTTGGAAGAGAATCTTCCAGCCTCAGATGACCACAGGCCCAGCCAACATTTGTCCAAAAACCTCATGAGAGACCCCAAGCCAGAATGCCCCATCTAAGCTGCAACTGGATTCCTGACCTTCAGAAACTGCGTGAGGTAATAAATGGGGATTGTTGAGTTGAGCTACTGAGTTTGGGGAGTAGTCTGAGGCACAGTGATAGATAATGGATACACTGGCTAAGATGACTCAGCTGGGACAGCTCATCTCCCCTCCACATGGCCTCTCATCCCCCATCATGCTGGTCTGGATTTGTTCTCATGGCTTGACAGTTTCCCAAGGAAAAAAGCAGAAGCTTATGAGCACCCCGAGGCCCAGCCTCAGAAATGGCATGCCACCTACTGTTGGCTAAAGCAAGTCCCCAGGCCAGCCAGGTTCAAGGGTGAAGAAACAATCACCTCCCCTTGACGGAAAAAGCTGTAGTCACATTACAAGGGGCATGGGTAAAGGGAGGGGAATAATTGGGGCCATTGTGACAATCAAGCTACCATAACAGAATTATCAGTCAGTCAAGGTGTTTCCCCTCCTTGGTCCCAAGAGTGGGCTCTTGACTACAGCAAGGAGAGTTTGCTCTCCACCCCAGGAATTTTGACTGTATGACTCAAGAGGAAAAATAAATGGTTTCATCCTGACAATGAGCAGTTTGAAAAGACAGAGCACTAGCTCTTGACACCTAGATTTCTGGAGATTTCCTACTTCCTGTCCCGTCTGGTTCTTCAGCTATTCCTTGTGTAAACTAGCACATGCTTTCTTATAAACGCCCATTCTTTCCTGCTTAAGTTAGTCAGAGTCCGTTTCTGCTGCTTACCATCAAAGAACCCAGCCAGAGAATCCAGTGACCTTGGAAGCACTCAGCTCATGTCCAGACAAGCTCTGGTGTTCCTTCCAAAGCTAGGGACCAGAAGATGCCATAAACAAAGCACCGAAAGATCCCTCAGATGATTACTGGCACTTAAGAAATAACTTCGGGGCTTCCCTGCTGGAGCAGTTGTTGACAGTCCGCCTGCCGATGCAGGGGACACGGGTTCGTGCCCTGGTCCGGGAAGATCCCACATGCCGTGGAGCGGCTGGGCCCGTGAGCCATGGCCACTGAGCCTGCACGTCCGGAGCCTGTGCTCCGCAACGGGAGAGGCCACAACAGTGAGAGGCCTGCGTACCACAAAAAAAAAAAAAAAAAAAAAAAAAAAAAAAAACAACTTTGAAAACTCTTTAAACATACTTAAGGACAAATGTAATAAAAATGCAAAGCAATCACAATTAATGCTATAGAAACTACCCTAAAATGGTATTTTCTGCAAAGGCTACATTGTCTGGCAGCATTTCCATGTGGCAATGCTGCTGTATGCCAGGGATATCACATACTAGGAGAGGCCAAAGTTTCTGGCACTTGGACCAAATATTCATATTCAGGCTATGAAGGTGATGGCATCACACCTCCTGCTTCCCGTGGACGTATGGCAGCTTCAGGTCGCTGCTCCATTCGCTCATCTATTTCAGGTTATTTTTACAGTCACTCCGGGCCTGACATGATTTCCACTTTCAGCTGGTCATGTTTCCTTCCTAATTCGCCATACCAATCGGGGATGACAGAAGGTATCAACTCCCTTCTCGGATATTTAAACTGCAAGCAGTCATCTGTATGCAAAAAGTGTGCCCATGAACTTTTGTGTGTGTGTGTGTGTGTGTGTGTGTGTGTGTGTGTCTGTGTGTGTGTGTGTGTGTGTGTGTGTGTGGTACGCGGGCCTCTCATTGTTGTGGCCTCTCGCGTTGCGGAGCACAGGCTCCGGACGCGCAGGCTCAGCGGCCATGGCTCACGGGCCCAGCTGCTCCGCGGCATGCGGGATCCTCCAGAACCGGGGCACGAAACCCGCGTCCCCTACATCGGCAGGCGGACCCTCAACCACTGCGCCACCAGGGAAGCCCGCCCATGAACTTTTGACAACTTTCCTTATCAGAGGCCAGAGCGTAAAGTTGCAAAATCAGATGGCTCCCGGAAATACTTCCCCCATTGATGTTCAGCAGCTTCTGAAAGAAACTCATTAGTGGTTTTTCAGGTTGAATTTCCAGCAGCTGTCAATCAGGGACAGGCTTGGGCACTTTGCGGTGGAGACACTGTGTCCTAGTGATTAGGAGCACAGACTTTAAACCTGAAAACTCTGAGTTTCAGTCTCAGCTTAACCCTTCTGGGTCCCAGTTTTCCCATTAGGAAAATTTTGCCAAAAATAGAAACTATCTCATAGGGTTCTTCTGAGAATTAAATGAAACAATATGTGTAATACACTTAGTCCATAGCTTGCAACCTAGGAAGCAATCAATAAATGCTAATTGTTACTGCTTCTATCATTATTACTATTAATAATACTACCAATAATAATTTAACATGCCAGCAGCTTCCAGGACTGGAAAAGCAAGGCCCAGTGATTCACCAAGTCGCAGCTGCAGAACTAATGCTGGGCCAGGCAGGATTGGCATCAGCCTCTAAGAGCAGCAACTGGGGAGGTGGGGCAAGATGTTGTGGCTCAGAGTCCAAGTTCCATCACTAGACACTGTCAGCATCTCACTTTCATACTCCATCGGGGTTGGACCAGCAGACAGAAGTAGAGCCAGCCCTCAGAAGAAAGGAGGTGAGAACACATGTAAGTATCAGGGCTGGGCTCCACACCCAGTAGAGAACGGAAGTGGATGCCTGGACCTGGGCAAGAAACAAGACAGTTGCAAGGGCCCTACTGACACTCTGGAACACCCAGGGCTCTGGTCACACTGCAGTACCCGGGGCAGCAGAAACTCTCCAGACCCATCCAATCAGCTGAAGGGAGTAAGTAAGTTCGCATGGTGCTACCAAGACCAGCTCTCTGGCAGACTGAAGGCAGTGCTGTAATGTGAGCTGCTCCTTGACTGTAGGGATAATATGATCTCCCTCTCTGAGCTAAAGGAAGGAATAAAATCAACAAGGAAAAGGAAAGCATGGAGCCCACAGTAATGGTACATCTGCAGCAGCCACAGAGCACTCCAGGCAGGAGCAGGGCTGCTAATCTGAACAAAGAGCTGTTATCTCATCTGTCAAATTCAGGGTACCTCAGGGCTCTGCCACCCCCTCCCCGACCCTCTGGCAATTGTGTGTGGCCAGAGGATCCCAGCCACTGAGTCATTCTCAACAGAACCCTCCAGAACCTTGCTACTCACAGTGGTTCTCAAAGGGAATCAGAATCTGCATTTTAGCAAGATGTCCACAGAATACACATGAGCGTTTCAGTTTAAGAAGTTCTGTGAGGACACTTTTTTTTTTTTTTTTTGTGGTATGCAGGCCTCTCACTGCTGCGGCCTCTCCCATTGCAGAGCACAGGCTCCGGACGCGCAGGCTCAGCGGCCATGGCTCACGGGCCCAGCCGCTCTGCAGCATGTGGGATCTTCCCGGACCGGGGCACGAACCCATGTCCCCTGCATCGGCAGGCAGACTCTCAACCACTGCGCCACCAGGGAAGCCCGAGGACACTTTTATCGATTGGTGGGATTGAGAATGTGAGTTCAAACCTATCAATATTTGCCATTCCTGCTTTGAAAACAGACTGAGATTGGGGGTGCTGAAGGCATGAAGATGTCCCTCATTTCAGAAATGATACCAGAGTCTCTAAGTGGCAATGATACCAGAGACTTTGGGCTCATGAGAAGGTTGCCGTGTAGCCAGAACTAAGACAGTCCCAGCCAAGTGGAGATGGCAGGTTCGAAAGAAGCCAGTAAAGATATCTGGGAAGTGGAACAGACATTTGGAGCTGGAGCATGATAATAATTAGAAGACGCTCCATGGGACCCTTGAGTCTGATGTATCTTGTCATGATTTCCTTCATGTTGGCTCATCTTGATTGTCTGTTCTACTTCATCGTTTGTAGTTTTGAGAAGATCAAACCCACTCAGCTATGTTGAGGTGTCCCAAAGAAAGATGGCTTTCTCTGGGTCAGGACTACAGATGGGAGCTGCTGCAGTCCCCTGGGAACCAGGAAATGGTGACCAGACCAGAGTAATCAGGGAATACGGGAGAAACAGAAGAAAAGTGAACGTTTGGGGAAGCACTCAAGACCCTCCCACCTGTAGGATGTTTTTCTTAAAAACTGTGCATCTTTGTGTGGGTATGAATTTCAGGGAGGTGGTTTTTCCCTTTGTG
This sequence comes from Orcinus orca, assembly GCF_937001465.1. Classification (NCBI taxonomy): domain Eukaryota; kingdom Metazoa; phylum Chordata; class Mammalia; order Artiodactyla; family Delphinidae; genus Orcinus; species Orcinus orca. The sequence continues at coordinate 73,378,044 of NC_064560.1, forward strand.
GCTTCTTCTGAGAATCTTCTGAAATGGATGAATCTTTACCCCTCTCTCCCCATCCACCAAATGTAGAGATAAGCTCAAAACTTGGCACAATTTCAGGGGCTTACAGAACCTGTATGATCTCAGGGACCTCAGGTTAAGAACTCATGCCTGGCACTTCCCATACATTTTTTTTTCTTCTTTGAATCCGTAACTTTAAACCCTGACACCACCATTGTTTCTAAACAAATAAGGAATACCAGGTAGTTTTCCATTTCTAGTGAGAACTAACTCACCTTTCAGACAATGAATTTTGGAGCAGCGGTCCTCACATCAGATGTGCTGCTTAAGCTGGAATTCCCAGGAGAGCTCACAATAAACACGAGTGCGCAGGCTAGAGGCTGTGATTCTATTTGTTTGGGTGGAACACAAGCATCTATGTTTTTAAAGCTCCCAGGCAATTGTAAAGTGCATCCCAAGTTCAGAACCACTGCTCTAGGGTGATTTTGCCTAAACTGGGTCTGGGATAAGCAGTAATCACTACTCTGCCTTCCCCTGCCCCTCTCAGCAAGCCCTCTGTACTGGAAGCAGACGTGCACAACCCAGGGTAAAGTGAGATGAAGAAAATCTTCTATTTGTATCCTTTTCCCTCGGGTACAATCCTGTTTACGTCCTAAACATGAAACCTGAAATAATAAAAATAAATTTTTATTGAAGTGTAGTTGGTTTATAATATTGTGTTAGTTTCAGGTATACAGCATAGTGATTCAGTATTTTTACAGATTATATTCCATTATAGGTTATTACAAGAAAATGGGTATAATCCCCTGTGCTATACAGTGAATCTTTGTTGCTTGTCTATTTTATACGTAGTAGTTTGTATCTCTTAATTCCATACTCTTAAATTGTCCTTCCTCCCTTCCTCCTCCCCTTTGGTAACCACGTTTGTTTTCTATGTCTGTGAGTCTGTTTCTGTTTCATATAGATATTCAGTGATATAAAAACCCAAGTTAACAAACACCTGTCAATAAGCCATGGATCTTCGACTCCACCCCCTCTACACCACGTACAAAAGTCTTTCACAAGCAGGGTGGGGACATGCCTCTGACTTCTCTCAGAATCACCACTTGTGGTTGTGAAATTTCAGGTGAGTCACTTGATGTTTGGTAAACAAACGTCAGTATCCCAAAGATGCCTGCCTATAAGTCTACCTCTGTCTGTATATGCATGTCATTTCCACATGCTTTTGACAAGGACGTGGATTTTCCAGTCAACCTTTCAAGTATGTTACTTCTCTGAAAATCACTGAGCAATAAATTTAAAGCTCAGGAGTATTGGCAACAAATGTGAAGAATTAATTGGCAGTCTTAAAGCTCAACTTGGAAAAAGTTCATTACTTCTAATGGCTTCTTTACAAAATTCTCTATTTGTTTCAAGGCTAGAATACATGGTTGCCACATCTTGGTGGATGGCTAGCATCTGGCTTCGCCTCTAAAATTTCAGCCACTGCCTGGCTGCAGACTCTATCCGGATAGGATACTTTGAAAAAAAACAGTGTCTCAGCAATAAGCTTTCCTTCAGTCAAGTGTTAGTTCTTACACTGCAGCCCACTGTGCCCAATTTTAAAGAACTTCTGACTCAGATGCAACATTTGTGATAATCAGTTATTCCATTTTAATAACAGTAATTGAAATGCCTCTTATGTCAGCCTACATTCAATGAATAAAAGAATGATTTCTACTCTGATGGTCATAGGGGAAGAATACTGAACCCAAGCAACTGAGATGTCTTCATTGTCACCCCCCTCCCCCGCATCAAGTAATCCATGATGGTGTGGCTTGGACATGAAACCAAGGCTGTACTCAGTGTCATTATGTCTTTGAAAAGCAGTGTCCTGTGAGGCTCAGCTTCAAGAGAGAAGTCAGACATGAGGTTTTTGAGCAAATGGCTTGGATGATTACCTTGGATCTTATTACACATCTTTATGGAAAATGGCCTAGCTGAGAACATCTTTAAAACACACACAACTCCAGTCATCCAAAACCCTAAAATTCTTCCCTGGTTACACATAGTATTTGAAGTTCCCTTTAAATATTCTAATTACAAATGTGATTTTAATGTGAGCTAGTAAAATATATTTCTTCTCTACATCTCAACAAGAGCATTTTTTTTCTTGCCTAGAGAAGGAAGACTGTCAGAAGTGACATGACTACCAGCTACTGTCACATGAAATATTACAGTTCACAAAGTACTAACACATACATTTTCTCACTGAATCCTTCAATTATGACCAGTCCAACTTTCTTAAAGAGTCTAAATAGCTCATCCAAGTTCATGCCTTCAGGAAGTGGTAGAGCCAGGGCTCAAAACCAGGACTGTCAGACTCAAAATTCATGTCCACTACCATCATCTTACCAAAGACAACAAGGGCCACCATTTTCGGGGCACTTATTGTATAGCTGGCACTTTTCATGCAGTATTTTATTTAACATGATCCACAGTGAGGAAGGCGTTAACATCTGAAGCCCAGAGAGCTTAGTCCCTTCCTCAACTTTACACAGCAAATGCTAGAAGTAAGGTTTGAATCCTGATCTTTTCACTGCCCCTGTGGCTTCACATGAGGTAGAGATCAGCTCTCCATGTGCCTTTGAACATCACACAACAAGCTCCACTCAGCAGCGAACAGCCCTGAAGCTGACGCTAAAGGCCAGGGGTCCCTCCATCCTGACATGTGACGTGGGACACTGGAAACCTTCCCTGCCTAGCCTGATAGTGTTCCCAAGTGATCAAAAGGACTCAGGGAAGCTAACATTTGACGATGTGAAAGCATCTACCGTTTTAATACCTCTATGTCTTATTTACCCCACTAGCCCGTGATCTACTCGACCCTTGAAAAAAACCTGCAAAGCTTCATGTCTGAGCCCTGTATTCTAACAGGTGGAGAGAGTCCACTGAGTGCTGAGGTGCACTGAAAACATGCCAGACATGAAAATACCAGTTTTCCTATGCACTATCAATAAGCAATCTGAAAATGTCCAGGAGGAAAAAAATCCCATCACATCAAAATAGCAGAGAAAATATATATAACAAACCTCACCAGAAATATGCAAGACACATATGAAGAAAAAGATACAATTTTATTGAAGAATACATAAGTTCCTGAATGGGAAAATTCAGTGTTTAAAACTGCTCATTCTTGACAATTTAACTGATAAATTCAATATTCTCTCAATGCTATCCCTATCAAATATCCAGGTTTTTTAAATGAAAACCTGACAAGTTGGTCCTAAAATTTCTTCAGGAAGATAAAATGTATGAAAATAGCCAAAATAAAATGTTTAAAGAATAGAAATGAAGTGATACTTTCTTTACTAGCTATCAAAGCATACTGTAGAAAAACCTGAAATAAACAAAAGTGTTGATTTGGTGCAGGAATAGACAACAGAGCAGTGCTCAATTCTCTCAGAGAGAGAATTTTTTTTTAAACAGACTGATGTACTTTTTCAATTCGACTTTGTCAATTCATTGTGTGATAAAAAGGAATATTCTATTCAGTGGAGAATAGGAATAAATCAATTACAATAAATTATGTTGGAGGAATTAACTATCTTTTGGGGAAAAAATAAGTATTTTTCCTGACAAGATACTCAGATTATTAAAGAGCTTAAGGTAAAAAATAATTAGAAAATTTTAGAAGAAAATATAGAGAAAGGCTTATAGTTATGGGAAAGGGAAGACCTTTTTATGATTAAAAAAATTGATCACATAATGTAAATGATTTATAAATCTGACTATAGTAAATGAATTTATATTAAATTGAATTTAAATTAAAAGCATTTGTAATTAAAAGACTAAAAATGCATAAGATGAGAGAAAATGTTTGCAATATATAACACCAAGTCTCAATACTCAAAATACAAAAAAAAAAAAAAAACTACAACTCAGTGAGACAAAGGACAAGGTGAATTGCCATTTTGCAGAAACAACATGCCATACGATAATATCTCAATCTCACTCATATTCACTCATACTCATAAAAAGGTAAATTTAATCCCCAGTGAAATACCATGTTTCACCCATCTGATCGGCAAATATATCAGACTGGTTATGTCCAGTGTTGGCAAGATAAAAAATGATGCCATGCACTCCTTAAGAGGATATAATTTTTTTGGAGGACATTTTGGCAGTATCTATTTACATTAAAAATGACACATCCTTTGACCCAGCAATTACACTGTAAGGTTTCTATCCTAGGGGAAATAATTACACATATATACAAAGAGACTTACACAAGATGTTCAGCACTATTATTATTAATAACCCCAAATCTAAAGCTACCTAAATGCCTATTAGTGGGGCTATGATTATACAAACAATGGCGCAGTCACGAAATGGAATCCTATGTTACATAAAGGCAGACCTTTATGTACTGATAAAACCAGCTCCAGGATACTTTGAAGAAAAACAAGGTGTAGCACCCATAAGATAATTTTATGTATGTGTGTGTAAGACAAACACATAAAACTAATGCACATATGCTTGCAAATGTACATACTAAGCTGACAACAGTGGGTATGGCTTCAGACCAGGGAGAAAGTTTCTGGCAGTGGAAGGGTCTGAATGCAACCAGAACAGGGGCATGGGACTTACCCCCATTCACATGCTCTTGGCGTAAGTCCATTGGAAAACAGTCTTGATTCTATGGACTCAGTTCATAAAGTGATTTTTAAAAGTTGTTAGAATTTACATTGCTTTTATGATAATTTTATTATTTAATTTAATTAGAATTCTTCCTGAGCCATCAAATATTTGCAAGGAGGTGTTTTGTGAAATCAATAATAGAGTCACTTATCACGTGGCCATCTCCATCGGAGCAGACCCTGTGGAGAAAAGGGAGAGTAGTGGGCAATCATGTAGAACGAATGATGTTTGGTCACAGATAAGCTTTTCCCATCGAGTCTGCATTCAATACAGACCTAATTATATTTATCTAAGACCCTTAATGGTTACTTATCTCACATGTCTTGATTTCACATCTACCTGTTCAGTTTTAGTAATGGAATGTAATCTACTATTAGTTCATCAGCAGGAAACACTTTCCTGGCTCTGCCTCTTCTGTTGTCATCACAATACAACTACATTAGGTGTGCATAAACCATGCAAGAAGGCAGGACCTTTCTGCTGTTCAGAATAAGATACCTTTAGCAAAAGAGTCCTTGTGCCCTTATATTGACTCCTGTCTCTCCATCAAAATGGAGAATCAAATAAAACTTGTTGGCAGTATTTCTTTATTGAGTTGTGTTTTGTTTTCTTTTGTTTCCCTGTTCTTAGTTGCTTTTTTCCCTCATATGCTTTCTCCCTTCCAACTTTTCTTTAAGTAAAAAAAGCTCATTTCAGTTATTTCCTCTGCTGCTGCCACAAATCATTTTTGGAAGAAAGCAGAGGGTCAATTTAGGCCTGTGGATGGAAAGCGTGCTCCAGAACGGTGTTAACTGTGTCCTAAAGAGCATCACTAACTCAGAGAGGAGCACAGCAGCGTAAACTGTGCATATACCGTGATGGTAGGGAACCCATACCCTACCAGTGGTCAACAGCTGATCTCATTACTTATCAAAATTCTTTCCTTCCTCCTTTCTTTTCCATCCTTCTTCTATTCCTTCCTTACTCTTTTCTCCTTAACTTACACTGAAGGCAGTTTAATGAAGATGGAAGGCCTTGGGTCTGACCTTGGCCCTGCCACCTGCTGGCTGTGGAATAAAGCAAGCTACTCCATCTTTCTGAACCTCAGACTCCTGATCTGTAAATTTGGACCTTATCCCAAGATGCCCCTTCACCAGGTTATTGTGAGGCTGAATGGGACCGCGTACACTGAGCATCTAGACTGGCGTTCAGTGGGTGTGCAATAAAAGTTAGGTCTTTCTCCCACTTCCTAGAGATCTTTGCTTTGTACACTTTATTTCCAACTGTCAAACAGGAATTCAGAAAGCAAACACATTTCAAATGTCAGCAACCGTACCAGTGCAACCCCCAAATTAAGATCAAGGTATGAGTGAGCATAAACTGAATTTACAAGATAAAAATGTCTAGGCAAAAACAAGATGAATGTGTGCACTATACAAGAATGAATGAGAGTTGGTACTTATGCAGTGATTCAACTACCTTTATAAGACCTGAAGGATCAGGAAAGATAAATTCTGAGCAACATGGAGTCAACATACTATAACCTTTCTCCCAGTGACTACAATTAAAACTCAGATGATGATTAAAATAACAACAACAATAATAATAACAGCAATTATCTGAGCACCAATAACTGCAAGTAGCTTAGGGAGGGAAATCAAAACTTAAAAAGCAAACCATATTAGGACTTTGCTGGTTGTCCAGTGGTTAAGACTCTGAGATTCCAGTGCAGGGGGCCTGGGTTTGATCCCTGGTCAGGGAACTAGATCCCGCATGCTGCAACTAAAGAACCCACATGCCACAACTAAAAATCCCTCACACGGCAATGAAGATCCAGCATGCAGCAACTAAGACCCAGAGCAGCCAAATAAATTAATAAATATTTTAAAAAAGAAAAAAAGCAAACCAAGTGAGCTTTACAGAGGGTTTTATTTTATCTCCTGACCTGAAACTAAGGGTGGTCCCAGGGTGGAACTACAAAAGGAGACACAGGCAGCAAAAAATCAGAAAGAACCCTTATCATTTAGTCAGAGAACCAAGAAAAGGTGTTCCTATAAGCAGGAAAGTACGGGGAAAATCCCTGTTGTTGTTGTTGTTGCTGTTTCGAGTAAACTTTCACTGTGGAATAACTTTAGGTTTATAGAAAACCTGCAAAGATAGAATCGAGTTCCTGAGCCCCCCTTACCCCATTTCCCCAACTGTTAACATCTCATATTAATATGTTCCATTTTTGAAAACTAAGAAACCAATATATTACTAAACTTCAGACTTTATTTAGATTCACTAGTTTTTCAACTAACATCATTTTACTGTCCTAGGATCCAATCCAGGACACCATATTACATCCAGTCATCATGTCTCCTTGGTCTTCTCTGGTCTGTGAGTTTCTCTGTCTTTCCTTGCTTTCATGGCCTTGAGAGTTTTGAGGTACACCCATCAGGTGTTTTGTAGAATGTCCTTCAATTTGGGCTTGCTGGATGCTTTGCTCATGCTTAGACTGGAGTTATGGGTTTTAGGGAAGAATATCAAAGAGGTGAAGTGTCCTTTTCAAGCTATCCTATCAGGGGTAACTGCTGTCAACATAACTAATGACTGGTGATGTTAACCTGGCTAAAATATGTTTGCTGGGTTGCAAACAAGTGACTAAGTCTAGTGTACACTCAACGGGAGAGAGAAGAGAATCTACATCAATAATTGGGAATCCTTCTGTAAGGAAGAGTTGGCTCTTCTCCTCCATTTTTTAATTTATGTAATCATTTACTGCATCAGTATGGATTCACATCGATTTGGGATTTTCTTTCTCTTTTTTTTCCTCCTGGCCCTTCCCTAAGGGTGGCTCTGGTCCTAGAGCTCCACAGAGGAGTCCCTGGTGGCACAGGAACCTAAAACCCAAGGAGAATACTTGTCTATCTGGCTGGAGGAAATGGGAAAAGATGACCCTGTGGCCGGGAGTGTGAAGATCCCCATTTTCTTCTCTCTTTTTCCTCACTGTTTTGCCTTGAGAGTAACCCCAGTAGCAGCAGCACTTGTAGCTATAATCCCTAGAAGAACAACAAATTTCCACCCAGTGGGTTGGAGGAAGGGGCCCTGGGGAGCTACAGGGAATGAGGGAAATAATGAAGCGGAAAGAAATATGGAAAAGTATCCCCTAATTCTGTATATGAACTGATATAGTCCCAGGCTCACTCTGAGCTGCTCACCTGGGGTAAAGACCCATAGCAGGAGAGCAAAGCCTGTAAGAACTGAACTGCCATTGGAACCTCTGCCCACAGAAGGAGGGTTCAGAACAGTCTGAACAGTGAACATTCCCAGGTTCACTGCCTGTCAAAATAAAATAGCTGGCATTCTGCAGAGGATTTTAACAGGACTCAGAGTCTTATAAGAGTCAAAATGTCTATGGTATAATCTAAAATTATTCAACATACAAAAAAAAAAGGAAAATGTAACTTCTCAAGGGAGAAGACAATCAGATTTCAAGCTGAAGATTACCCTGATATAGAAATTTTTTCCAAGATCTTTAAACAACTATTATTGTCATGCTCAATGAGATAAAGGTAGACGTTCTTGAAATGTACAAAAAGATGTTCTTAGCAGGGGAATAAAAACTATTTTTAAAATGAGTATTTTAGAACTAAAAAATACAATATATTAAATTAAAAAGTCACTGGATGATCTCAATAACACAATGAAGGTGATAGAAGAAAAGGTCAGTGAACTGGCAAACAGATCAATAGAATGTATCCAATTTCTATAACAGAAAGAAAAAAGATTGAAAAAAATCAGTCTCGAGGTCCTGTGGGACAATATCAAAAAGATCTAATATTCATGATATTTAAGTCCCAAAAGGAGGCGAGAAAAGAGATGGGTGCAGAAAAAAAGTGAAGACATTATCAAAGGAAACATAAATTTGGTGAAAGACATATACAGCTGTAAGAACCCCAAACAAAATAAACTGAAAGGAAACCAAACCCATCCACATTGTAGTCAAACTGCTGACAACTAAAGATAAAGAAAAAATCTGGAAAGCAGACAGAAGAAGATTCCCTTTATGTTTATGAATATGGAAATAACAGTTTGAAGGACTGTTTGGTTTTTCATTAGAAACCAAGGTTATCAGAAGGCAATGGAATAACATCCATAAAGTACTAAAAGAAAGAACACGATGCTGTACACCTAAAACTAATATAACATTGTAAACCAGCTATATTTGAATTTTTAAAATGCTCTTATTATTTTAGTAAAAATAAAGTATATGACAATGTAAAAAAGGAAAAAAAAAGGGAAAGAAAAGAACTGCCAGCCCAAAGGTCCATATTCAGCATATATATCCTTCAATAATGATGTCAAAATAAAACTTTCTCAAAGAAAAACTAAGGGAATTCACTGCAGCAGGCCTTCTCTAAAATACTAAAGGGCATCCTTCAACCTGAAATATTCCCTGAGGGAACTTGGAACTTCAGAATAAAGAAAGAGCAACAGAAATGATAAATATCTGGATAATTATAATAGACTACCTTCTCTTAGATTCTTTAAAATACATATAACTGGGCTTCCCTGGTGGTGAAGCAGTTAAGAATCTGCCTGTCAATGCAGGGGACACGGGTTCAAGCCCTGGTCTGGGAAGATCCCACATGCTGCGGAGCAACTAAGCCCATACACAACTACTGAGCCTGCGCTCTAGAGCCCACAAGCCACAACTACTGAAGGCTGTGAGCCTAGAGCCCATGCTCCGCAGCAAGAGAAGGCACAGCAATGAGAAGTCCGCACACCCCAACAAAGAGTAGCCCCCGCTCGCTGCAACTAAAGAAAGCACACGCGCAGCAACAAAGACCCAACACAGCCAAAAATAAATAAATAAAAAATAATAATAATAAAATAAAATACATATAACTACCTGAGGCAAGAATGTACATTGTCTGGTGGGGTTGTCAATACATGTGGATGTAATATACATGCCAATTATGGCATAAAGAGGGATACTGACCCCTAGGGCAAGTGCTTAAAAGAAAACAAAACTACAAAGCGATATAGCTCAAAATCAGTGGATACATTTAAACAGATTACTAAAAGATATGCAAACAATCGAAAAGAAGGCAGGAAAGGTGGAATAGAGAAACAAACACCACATCCACAAACCAAGCAAATAATAAAATAATACACCTAAAACCAACCATATCAATGATTGCATTATATGTAAATGGTCTAAACACACAAAGTTAAAAGACAGAGACTGTCAGATTGGACTTTTTAAAATGCTATATGCTGCTATATTAATGTTAGCGGAACTTAAATAGTCACAATAATATATGCACAATAAAAATGGAATTTTATCTGTGAACCAGGTGGGTCACTATAAACTACATTCTGCCTAGTTGTACAATATTTTTTGTTTGTTTAAATATCCTCCTTTTTTAAGGTTTGGCTGAGGCAGCTCTGCTCTATAGCAAACATGTCCAGGCCCATGTAAGCCAGTCCAACGGCCCCAGGTTAACCACTCAACAGCCATTTGTCCTCTTCCTTGTTAACAGAGCTCTGATTTTGTTCAGCGTCCAGAGGAAAAAAATCACTTGTTTGAATGAATTGTAAAAATTTTACTTCTTTTTGCCAGTTAATGACCTACTGGTGCACGTGTGACAGTTTTGGCCACATCACATAAGAAGTTTGTAGGGGGCATCTAGGAAATATATTTTCCTTCTGAGAGGAGAGAGTAGGAGAAGAAAAAATTCCCCCTTTTTGGTGGGTTTTTTCCCTTGCTTTAATTTTTGAATTCTGTTACATGAGAATGAGATACTTAGAGCTGTGGTAACCAATGGCACCAGGAAAAGTGCTGAGTGTGGCAGAAGAGAAAAATAAAGGGAGTCTGGGAATCATCCCTAAGAGTGCCTACTACTGGGCTTCTTATTAAGTAAACAAGAAATATTCTTATATTTGCAAATGAAGCAACCGACAAAGGATTAATCTCCAAAATTTACAAGCAGCTCATGCAGCTCAATAACAAGAAAACAAACAACCCAATCCAAAAATGGGCAGAAGACCTAAATAGACATTTCTCCAAAGAAGATATACAGACTGCCAACAAACACATGAAAGAATGCTCAACATCATTAATCATTAGAGAAATGCAAATCAAAACTACAATGAGATATCATCTCACACCAGTCAGAATGGCCATCATCAAAAAATCTAGAAACAATAAATGCTGGAGAGGGTGTGGAGAAAAGGGAACACTCTTGCACTGCTGGTGGGAATGTGAATTGGTTCAGCCACTATGGAGAACAGTATGGAGGTTCCTTAAAAAACTACAAATAGAACTACCATATGACCCAGCAATCCCACTACTGGGCATATACCCTGAGAAAACCAAAATTCAAAAAGAGTCATGTACCAAAATGTTCATTGCAGCTCTATTTACAATAGCCCGGAGATGGAAACAACCTAAGTGCCCGTCATCAGATGAATGGATAAAGAAGATGTGGCACATATATACAATGGAATATTACTCAGCCATAAAAAGAAACGAAATTGAGCTATTTGTAATGAGGTGGATAGACCTAGAGTCTGTCATACAGAGTGAAGTAAGTCAGAAAGAAAAAGACAAATACCGTATGCTAACACATATATATGGAATTTAAGAAAAAAATGTCATGAAGAACCTAGGGGTAAAGCAGGAATAAAGACGCAGACCTCTTAGAGAACGGACTTGAGGTTATGGGGAGGGGGAAGGGTGAGCTGTGACAGGGCGAGAGAGAGTCATGGGCATATACACACTAACAAACGCAGTAAGGTAGATAGCTAGTGGGAAGCAGCCGCATGGCACAGGGATATTGGCTCGGTGCTTTGTGACAGCCTGGAGGGGTGGGATGGGGAGGGTGGGAGGGAGGGAGACGCAACAGGGAAGACATATGGGAACATATGTTTATGTATGACTGATTCACTTTGTTATAAAGCAGAAACTAACACACCATTGTAAAGAAATTATACCCCAATAAAGATGTTAAAAAAAAAAAAAAAAAAGAAATATTCTTATCGTTTAAGCCCCTGTTGGTCATGCATTCTGCTACCTATGGTCAGAATAACATTAACTGATAAATGAGCAGATAGTCTGGTCGTTCTCAGCACAGAACGCCATCTGGGCAATTCTGCCTTCTGGGCACTATTAGGGCCATTGTCCTACCCCCTTTCCCAGCCACTTCATTTGGATGGAGAAGAACATCTGCCTCTAGAGGATTCATTTCAGAACCAATAATACTGCACAGGTTGGGACTCATAGATTCAATCAGCCAACAAACTCTTACCAAGTACTTCAGCTAATTGTGTGCTAAACTCTGAGTTCAGTACTAGAGGGACAACAATAATGAGAAAAAGTTCTGTGTTTCAAGTGGGGGTGAGGACTATATGCAAATAAGTATACATGGTCAGGTTGTGACATAAAGAACAGTGGCAGAGTAAGAGCATATTGGGGGCTAGTCTAGATAAAGTGAAAAACAGAATAGCAGCTATTTCGGAAATTTATGCAGAGCGAGATTTCTGGCCTTTTCCACTTTCTTTAGGGAGTGGTAAGAAAAAGTTGGACTTGAAAAGCCTTATTAAATTTCCACGTTAATACTCTAAACTCAGAGCAGAAAAGCAACCTTTTGTTTGGAATTATTTTAAAAAATAAAAGAAACAACTACCTCAGGAAAGATTTTTAAATCTCGATATGACATTGATCAATCCGTGATAGCTCACAACCTTGGTATTTTTATAAGGGAAGAATTTATAAGGGTTAGAATACGATGGCTAGATAGTGGCAGCGATGTTAGATGATAAAAACAAAAAATTAGAATAGAAAAGGAATGAAGGATTAAAGAAGAAAATGAAACCGAGGACAGGCGACAGGAGCTGTGGGCATGGAGAACAAGGCAACTGGAAATTTTCGTGGACTGTGACACCGAGGTCAGGAACTCCTTTTGGGTGGGGAAGAAACTTGGGTGGCAGATGTTGTTTAGAAACGAGACTGATGACCTTATTTAGAGCAGGAAGAATGACCATTCCAGCCATTCTCAGTTTAAAGAGGTTGCAAGACGAGCCGGGCAGCAGAACTCCTTAGGGTTGTTCCAGGTTGAGAACCACAGCCTTCATTCTTCCCTTCTGCAGCTCTTTCTTAGGCTGCGAACTCTGAAACCCGAGAGAGGCGGGGCTCAGGAACCTGGATGTTAGTAGATGCCAAGTTGTCCATTAAAGTTCCGAGGCGGTCGGCCCCCAAATCTCACAAGGAAATACTGCTAAATTCCTTTTTCCAGGGTATCTACTTCCTCTCGAGTATTGCAGATGTAATCATAAACACAAGCTGGTCGCAGCCACAACCTCACATTCTAGTGTGAAGCCCCCTGACTCCCGCAAACAGTTCCCAAGCTGCTAGAAACCCCGCCTCCGTTTGTAACCATAGGAACGGCTGGCACGCCGCGAGCCTGAGATTCCCGGTTCCGCCCCCTCCCTAACCAATATTGTTCCCCACTATCTGTCCACATGGGCGCACCGCCTCACTATTGGTCAGTGCCCCAGGACTGTGCCTTGCCCCAGCCAATAAACGGACTGTGCACGTGTACACCCGCGAACTCTGATTGGTCACCACTCCCTGATCACGCACTGCCTTCCTGCGCCAGCCCGTGCGCGGCGGCGCCAATGAAATGACTCAGTAGCCATTTATAACCAATCAGCACGCCGCGCGGCTCACAGCCAGCCTATGGGCGCGCGCCGGGGGTGGGTTGTCCCGGCCCTTTTCCATTCCCACCTGGGTTTGTTAAAGCGACAGGCCCTACGGCGCACCGGGGCTCCACCGGGCACCGCAAAGCGGCCGCGCTGGCCCTCGGCGTGAGCTGGCGCCCGTGACAGCGGCGCCGCTCTGCTTGCGACGCCGGCTCCGGGCCGCTGCCGACGTCCTTGGTGCGGCCGCGTCGGCCGGTAGGATGGGCGGTGAGGCGGGGTCCGCGGCGGTGGTGGGCTCCGAGGGCCGCGTGAAGAGTCTAGGTCTGGTGTTCGAGGACGAGCGCAAGGGCTGCTACTCGAGCGGCGATACGGTGGCAGGGCATGTGTTGCTGGAGGCTGCAGAGCCGGTGACCCTCCGGGCGCTGCGCCTGGAGGCCCAGGGTCGCGCCACCGCCGCCTGGGGCCCGAGCGCCGGCGCCACTGCCCCGGCAGCCGCCTCGGAGGTGGAGTACTTGAACGTGCGCCTGAGCCTGCGCGAGCCCCCGGCCGGTGAGCGCGGGCCACGGCCCGGAGAGGGGCTGGCGGGACTGGGAGAGGGCAAGCCGGCGGATGCCCACCGGCTGGGTGGGCGGGGGGTCCGCCCACGGGGTAGCCGGCCTCAGTTTGGTCGCCTTGACGGGCGGGCAACAATGCCTGCGCCCCCCATCTCACAGCACCGGGGAGATGGTGCTCACTTCTGTTGGCGCCCCGCCCCTGGCTCGCTGGGGTCTGACTGCCTCCACGGTCCCAGGACCATCTAGGACAGCTCTGGGAGTGAGCCGTTGCCATGGGAACCTGTGATGGGCAGTCAGGAATCGAGGATCTGGGGATTTAGGTTCCTTCTCTTGTGGTCTGAGGAGTGGAGGGCGGAACCAGAGTTTACGAGGTTCCATTCTCGGGTGCCCAGTTTATGGGGGCCCCATCTCCCCCGCCCCGTCTCTAGATACTAGTTCTTGGTTCGTGATGAGTTAGCAAAACCTCAGTCTTAGGAAGAGGGAAGTAGTTCCTGAGCGTTACGAGTTCAAAGGAAGTGCTTTTTGACTTGATCATCATACTTGGTTTCTCTCCTTTGGGGAGTGGGGTAACTTAAGAGTTCTACGTCTGTCTTACTTTCTTTGTATTTATTTTTCGCTTCTTTTTGTTTCCTTTGCATTCTCTTCCTCCCTCCCCTGGCCCACCCCCATAGACCTTTAGTGACAGTGGGATCTGGGCACTGTAAGAGTTTCTGGAAGATTGATGACCCTTCTTGTGAAGTCCAGTTAATAGTGTAGGCTTTTACACTATTAAAAGTGCCCATGTGGAAACTCACTACATGGGTATTCTATCAATATTAGGTGCAAAAAAATACTAGGAACGGTGAGTCTTAGGCTTCTTTCAGTTGGTAGGAGCTACTTTAAACTATTTTACTTTTCTGCCTCATCAGCTTCAGCATTTATCTGTAAAATAAATAATGGTATAGACTCTCGGCCCTTGAAGAATAAAATACGGCGTATCAGTGTTTAACCCTTGCTATGTATTATACAAAACTCAGTAGTAAGTGCAGTTTTTCCATGTCCTGCTGTGGAGAAGTAGACTATTCACAGTTAAATCCTCTAGGTATGTGAGAATCGAGTAATCCCAAAAACTGTGGTGAGGAGAACATGTATGAACCAAAGCCCTCTTTTGGATTAACAAGTATAGTATGTTAGGTGACAGTTCTTACCTGCCTTATGCCCTTTCATCAATATGGTTTCCAGAATCAACCTATACATGCCTACCCCAAGGTAACAGACAACACAGATTTTCAAGATGGCTGACTGGAGTCAAGGGCAATGGAAAAGGGAAGTAAATTGTTTTTTTGTCCAGGACTTTGGACTCTGTATTTCTGTGCCCATAACTACTCAGTAAATAGATGTAAGATAAATAGCAGTTGGACCTGGGATTCGAAGTAAAAAAACCGCTTTGGTAAAATCTGGGCTATCAAATAGTGTTTGATTCACAAGTCAGGTTTCGTCTTGTCATTCTAACGGAATAGAATGGCTAACCCTAGACAACCTGAAAATCTTAGCTTGTTTTAGAATGTACCAAAACAAACCTTTGCAAAAAGTTGATTTCATTGAGAAAAAGAATCATTCCTAATATCTGTAGCTTGGAAGAGGCTAGCAACTTTACATAGTTGTGGACTCTTAGGTTCATCTAATTCCAAAACCTAGCTGAATTTCAGCCACCTGAAGAGATTTTTAGAAATACAGATATTCAGGAAGTATGGCTGTGGGATCTATTTTCAAAAAATCTACTGGATAATTTTTCAGCATTGTTAATCTAACTACTTTCATGGTGATTGATTTTCTTCATATTTTTATTCAATAATTATGGTAGAAAGACAAGACACATCAGAGAGTTGGTTTCACTTCTTGGTCGCACACCAGGAGTATGACCTTGTGCGTGTTCCTCATCCTTCCTGAGCCCCAGTCTGCCTCTGTGATGGTCTTCTAGCTCCCACGCTCACCAGTGCTCTGAATTACGAGTTTGGGCTGAAGGACCATTAGCGAATGAAACATCTTGTGACATTGTAGTTCTCATTGCATAAGACAAAGGTAATAAACTATGAGCAGAAGCAGAAATGGGCACATGATTCAGCTTGTGGACCTACTTAATTAAAAATTAATAAATAAGAGAAAGCAAGCAAGCAAAGATTTGTTTCCAAATACTATAACCCAGGTTTATCAACTTTCTCAAAAATTTTTCCTGTTTATGTTTTGAGGTAGTTGAAAGTCTCATTTTAAATGTTCTAGTTCCTATGTTGATTTGTTTTTTCTCTGAAGAGGGAACTTCATCTCTCTCTCAACCTCTTCCAATGTCCTGTGCAACTCTGTTCTTCACACTTGCCTGTCATGCTCTGCCTCATTCCCTTCCCTTCATCTAAACCCCTTCTCACTTGTTTCCATGCCAACTCTTACTTCAACAGCAGAAGTGGTCCTCAAGATGCCCCCGCCACTGCCATGGACTCCAGCATGCTAGGGTCATTACTTGTGTACAAGTGTCTATAGCCTCCTTTCCTCCCAAGGTCTATTTGGGGATTGAAGTTATTTAGGTTTGTATCCATTTCGTATCAGCTTTGTGCTTGACATTTAAGCACTGTAAATTTTGGACATAAATGAAATCCACATTTTTAAACATTTCAAGTACTTTGTCATATTCAGTAATCTAATGATTACAAATTAGAACTTTAGCCCAGCTCTAAGGAGTGTTGGGCTTCCTTGAGCCTAGTACCTGATAGCTATAAAATGGAGAGGCTTCCCTGATTCCAGTGCTGTAGCACTGCTGGGACTTATAGGGCGGCTCTGGACACACCTGAGCTCTGGGACTCACTCTGTCACTGTCATTTAACATGGTCTCATGTCCCTTTGACTTATTCACTTAGCTTCCAAGTCACCCCCCTTTTGAGTATTTCTATTTGAATGATCTTAAGTGGCAAATACTTGTAAGGTTTTTTTTTTCTAATATATTACACATTGAAAATTGGAGATAGATTCAGGAAACTTAATGGGCCAGTAATGCATTCCTGTTTCCTAAAAGTATAAGGTTGAAATGTTAACTGAGTTGATGATGGTCTTAGAACTCTAGTATTTAAATGAAAAATTATCCCATTTCACTCGTGATTTCTGGCCTTTAAATTTTTTTAATGAATGGTTACAGTAGAAATCTCCATTTCATATCTACTGACCAGGCATATCTCAGAGAAAGTTCTCAGTCTGTTCTGCACTTTCTTCATATTAATCATCCCACCCTTGATGAGGGAATTTAGTTCTAAACTTGAATCTATGCACATAAAATGAAGGGAACATTTGTAAGTATCTCTGGGGAGCCACCCAACCAACACTGATAGCCCTGGAGTTGGCTTCAGATCTGAACGATACAGTCTCTGCACTCATCAGGGCTCCAGCACTGCCTCTGGCTTTGCTAGGTCCATCCACACGCTGCCTACTGGCCTTCTCACAGTCAAGGATAAGCCTCTGCGTGAAATGAAATGGTGCTGGCTGACCCCAGAGCAGGAGGAAGGAGTCGTGGCCATGCTTGGCCAGGCCCACTCCATATCCCAAGTTAAACAACATCCCCTATTAATCAGTAATGACTCCTGCCTAATAATTTGTTCTGTTGGTTTGGCTATTTAGTATTCAGTATTCATAATATTCCAAGTAAATTTTTCCTCTCCTTTTCCATCTCTGCCCAAAAAATACTTAGTCTGATTTTTGTGGTATACCCAAAATAAATAGATCTATTTTTTTCTAGATTAATTTTAGGTCAGTTTAATATTGGTACCTCATGTTAATATAATAGTATACTAACATTAGTGTACTCATGCTAGTATACAAGTGGGGGAAATAAATGTTTATGTATATGTAGGTATGTATGTGTATATGGTTGTATACACATGTATATGGGAGCTCTGGCATTTTATGGTAATTACTTGTGTAATTGGTCTATTTGCAGACAGAAGATACATATGTATATACATATATATGTGGTTTGAAATTGATTAAACTTGGTAAAAGTTGATTCAAAATTTAATTCTCTAAATCTCAGTTTAATGTACTTTTTGATGTATATTCAGTGTTATATATAGCTAGGAAAACCTTTTAAAAAAACTATGATTTACATTGTGAAAATTCTTGATGTAATATGAACCTTAGTAAAAATAAAATGTATTCTCTTTTTTAGGTGAAGGCATCCTCTTACTACAGCCTGGAAAACATGAATTTCCATTTAGCTTCCAACTTCCATCTGAGTAAGTGAAACTGTGTAACTGGGGATTTCCTTTCCCTGCAACCTGTCTATCCAGTTGTATGGGCACCAAGTACCTTCTGACATTCAGGTGTGCATGTTTATCCTGAATAACCACTGAGTAGACCTAACCCCGCTCACCTTTTTTTAAAAAAAACAAAACAAAACACCCAACACTTTAAGGGCTTTTCCCAGTTTCGTTAAACTGAAAAACAAAGTTAAAAAGTCATCTCTTTGGTTGATTTCAGACCTTTGGTAACCTCATTCTCCGGGAAATATGGAAGTATTCGGTACTGTGTGAGAGCAGTTTTGGAACGACCCCAGGCACCTGATCAGAGCATTAAGCGGGAACTCCAGGTCGTCAGTCACATCGATGTCAACACACCAGCATTACTAGTAAGTTCTTCCTCCTTCTCTTCCTCCTTCCCCTTTTCCTCCTTCCCTTCCATCCTCCTTCCTTTCAACTGTGGTCTCTACATTTAGCAAGTCTGGTGGCAGCCTGTCCTGTCACTTTCCGATACAATCTTATAACCCATAGGCATTCACTATAAATATGTGATTCTAAGTTGGGCAAATTACAAATTGTGTGTGTTAGTACTATTGATTGTGTCCCTGTTGTTCAGGGCTTCTTTTGCCAGAAAGTTACATGGGCTTAAAATGCATTAATAAGGCTTAATAATAATAATGCACACACACAGAGTAGTTACTTTTCCCAGAGCAGCCACATTCACAGGGCTGTGGTATTCTAAACTCTTCGCTAATAGCAGGTTGAGGAACAGTAATTATGGAAGAGTATTAATCACTCCCAGCCTGTTATTGAAGCTCAGGCCATTATGCTGTGTCTCCTTGCATTTTGCATGTCATTTTCTAACATTAAGTAAGTGCATGCAGCTGCTCTGGAGACCCTTTCACTTATCATTTCCTTATGACAGATTTGGCCACATTAAAGCATTGAACTTCTAATAATCACCAGAAATACTGTAGGCTGGTAAGAAAGATTAGGCTATAAGTAACAACAGAATAGGCAAGATGGGAGTTAATGAGCTAGATTCTTTTATCTAAACCCATATTATCAAAATAATATAAAATTATACCTTGTACTTCCATGATAGCTACTAGGACCTAATGGTTCTTCATTTAAATATGAATGAATGATTTTTTACTTCATAATTTAAACTTTCCATCATGATACTGATGTTACAGAGATATATTTTTAATATTGGAGGTTTCTCTTTCTACCCAGTGTTTTTAAAGATCAGGAAAAGAAACAGGAGTTAAAAGTTGTTTAACTCTACTTCCACACGAAAGTGAAATAGAATTTACTCTGATGTTCACCTTTAGATTATAAAAATGTAACAGATATGGCCTAGTTGCATGGTCCCTTGTGGCCAAAATCGTACAATAGCCAGACCCAGCTGACCCAGCTTATAACTATGACTTATCACCTGCTCAGCACCTATTTTGAAAATTAATGATGCTGATAACTGCTTTGTGTTTCTAAAAACTACTTGGAATTGGGTGGTTAACTAATTCTAAACTATTTATGGGGCCATTGTGGCAAATAATTTAAAGATTTTTTATTCTTTGGCAAAAAGAGATACTATTTGTCCTTTACTATCCTTTTATAATTGAAAAAAATATTGCAGCTTTGGGTTTTACAGTGAACTTTTGGTTTGTGCGTCTTGTAAACTGAGCATTTTAAACAGTATTTTATAATACTGTTTTATAAACAGTATTATATAAGCGTCTTGTATCGCTTATCTTTGCTACTGTAGAATAGAAAGTGGGGTGGTGAGTTCAATAACCCTTTAGATCCATTACACTAGGTGTGTTATTGCACTACCGTTACACAAAACCCAAAAATCATTCTAAGTTAAGGACACTTGAAATTTCTGCCTAATCATTTTGAAGTAAGGAAAAAAGGCTGTTTCCTTATTCCACATTTTAAATGCCAAGACAAAAAGAACATTCTGATTATTGATTTTTATACCATTTCTCCTTTTCCTGATCTACACATAAAGTCTTTAAAAAAAAAAAAGTAGTTCTGTCATATTAATAGGTACTACTACAGTTTTTTGGGTTTTGTTTTTGTTTTGTGTTTTTTTGCGGTACACGGGCCTCTCACTGTTGTGGCCTCTCCCGTTGTGGAGCACAGGCTCCAGACGCGCAGGCTCAGCAGCCATGGCTCACGGGCCCAGCTGCTCCATGGCATGTGGGATCTTCCCGGACCGGGGCATGAACCTGTGTCCCCTGCATCGGCGGGTGGACTCTCAACCACTGCCCCACCAGGGAAGCCCTCTACTGCAGTTTTTTTTGTTTTTTGTTTTTTTTGGTTTTTTTGGTTTTGCGGTAAGTGGGCCTCTCACTGTTGTGGCCTCTCCCATTGCGGAGCACAGGCTCCGGACGCGCAGGCTCAGCGGCCATGGCTCACGGGCCCAGCCGCTCCATGGCATGTGGGATCCTCCCGGACCGGGGCACGAACCCATGTCCCCTGCATTGGCAGGCGGACTCCCAACTACTGCGCCACCAGGGAAGCCCTCTACTGCAGTTTTTGATTGCTTTTTTAAAGGATGGTATATCACTTCCCAGAAACACAATGAAAACATAGGATAAAATAGAATGATGTCACCCTAATTTGAATCTGAAAATTCACCTTAGTTTTCCTGAAAAGGGAATGATTTTTAATGCTTTGTCTTTAACTATTGTACCTAGTTTGTCACAGGAAGATAAGAAAGGTTGATTTGTTGTTTTTTGGAAGACATTGCTGTACAACTGTTTAATAAAAAATGACATAACTTTAAGTTCTATGAGTTTTCTAGACCAGTTTAATTATTTTTATTATTTGAACTTTTCAAGACCCCTGTATTGAAAACGCAAGAGAAAATGGTTGGCTGTTGGTTTTTCACTTCTGGTCCAGTCTCACTGAGTGCCAAAATTGAAAGAAAGGGATACTGTAATGGTAAGCAAACTGTTTAAAAATCCAAATGCAAGATTCATTCATTTTATTAGCTAATTGTAAGTGATTTTTAATAGTGTTTTGTAATTTACCAAGTATATAGTATTTTAAAACATGAATAATACAGTTGTCTGGTTCTAGTATAAATAATTGATATTTAAATATTTGTAAATAGATGAGCGGATCCCAATAATCCTGGTATTTCTGACTTTAGTCCTGGTACTTTCATAGCAAAGACTAAAACCAGTAGAGTGGGAAAATGCCAGCATTTTATTTTAATGTTGCAAAAAAATGTTCCAAGCAGTGTTGCTCAGAAGAGAGCTGTTGTCATATGAAAATACTGTTAGGCATTCTGACTCCATGCTGGAAATTCAAATATATGGGAGGGGCTAGAATGTAGAGCATTGACACTCTTAACAGTCAGATTGATATCAGAACAACAATCTGTGAAGGGCCCAATTCCATCCAGTGGATTTGGCCCCCACTCCAGGGTTCTGGCTTCTTGGAAATGAATATGGAATAGAATAGTATGATGGTGGGTGTATAATGTGGGTGTAAAACTTGGCTACTCCATCCATTGCTTTATTTGTGTTTATCAGTTCCTAAAATGGGAAGACTTTGTTCTTCTGTTGGGAAGATTTTAATTTGTTAGGCACTAATGAGTATGTTAGTGATCTTCTGTACTTAACGTAGTACTGAATCATTTATTTGTATGTCTTCTCTTAACTTTTATAGATACTGGTCATTTACAGATCTTTAGAATTGGTAGCCTAATATTGCTACATTAGAAAAGTGAATCATGTGATAGTTAGAAAACAGTATCTACCACAAACTGCCATAAATTTTCACTTCTCTGACTCAGATTTGCAATGTAAGTTTTCCGTGAGGCTTCTCAACTTGTTAAAGCAGCGTTGCCACATTTCAGCTTTCATCAGTAACAGCTTTGTTCCACTGTGGAGAGAATTTCCTCAAGGGTCTCTGAAGGTGTTTCTGTTTTCTTTTTAGGAGAAGCTATTCCAATCTATGCAGAAATAGAGAATTGTTCCTCTCGTCTGATTGTTCCCAAAGCTGCCATTTTCCAGACGCAGACTTACCTGGCCAGTGGGAAAACGAAGACCGTGCGGCTCATGGTGGCCCACGTGCGCGGGAACCACATCGCCTCCGGGAGCACCGACACCTGGAACGGGAAGACCCTCAAGATCCCGCCTGTGACGCCGTCCATCCTGGACTGCTGCATCATCCGAGTGGACTACTCCTTAGCTGTGAGCATGGCGCTTGGTGAAATTAAAGACGTAGCATGGAGCCATACCTGGTGCCATGTTACTGAGAAGATGTACCTTTAATACCCAGGAAAATGTCATTTTATGTCAGCATTACAACAAATTGTGGAATATGTGAAGATTGGCCTTTGTTTTTTAATCAAAAACTATCCCCCTGAGGTATTTAATTAAATAACATGGAAGAATGAAGGTGCAGTAGGGCTGCTATATTGAAGACATAAGTAACTTTCTATGGTTCTGTGTAAGCTGTGCTCGCTTACAATGAAGTGTATTAAGGCCACACTTCCCCATCACAGAGCGTTCACTGTATTTCGTGGGCTCTTCATTTAGTTCTTCATTTTATTCGTCAGGACAATTTACAGTTGTGTTGGGGGTGGTAGCAGACAACAAAAGCATTTTTTCTATGAAAAAATAATTGGGTTATTTACTATGAGGTTTAACTTATATTTGTGCCTTTCTCTCTCTCTCTCTCTCTCTTTGTTGTTGTTTTGTTTTTTGGCATATTAGGTGTATATTCACATTCCCGGTGCTAAAAAATTGATGCTTGAGCTGCCCGTAGTGATTGGCACGGTTCCA
Source organism: Orcinus orca (assembly GCF_937001465.1). Taxonomy (NCBI): domain Eukaryota; kingdom Metazoa; phylum Chordata; class Mammalia; order Artiodactyla; family Delphinidae; genus Orcinus; species Orcinus orca. The sequence goes on from NC_064560.1 coordinate 73,401,003, forward strand.
TACAATGGTTTTGGCAGCAGAAACTCCAGCATTGCCAGCCAGTTTTTTATGGATATGAGCTGGTTGACGCTGACTCTGCCAGAACAGCCTGAAGGTAAAATGTTCTGAGGTTCTTTCAGAATGCAGTTTTACACATAGAGTACTTAAGAACAGGAAGTATGAGATAGGAAATGCTCAAATGATAATTACTGCTGCCACTACAACTATTATTACTCTTTTTATTACTAAAAATCATCAAACATTATTCCCAGAGGGGACTTTGAGAGTTTAGCTTATCCAAGACAGAAAGCTCCTAATGGCAGATCCAGAAATACAATCTACATCTCCTGATTCCTATTTATAATAGTAGAAGAATGGAAAATAATCAGAGTAAGAGTATAGTGTGTTATGTTGGTGTTTTCCGTAGCCACATTTCAATGATTTTTTTTAACCTAGACTAAAACACACACGTCTCAAAGAGAATATAAATCAGTGTTAATAGTACTTTAATAAAAGCAGAATCTACTAAATATTTTTTTGTTGTAATGGGCACAAAAACTTCCTGCTTAGAGGAAAAAATACCAATGTTTTATCTTCAAATTAGGCTAAGTTTCTTGTTCCTGTAGGAGTGTTTTTGAAGAAGAGAGTTTCTGTTTCTGAAGAAGAGAGTAATGTAATTAGTTTTTGCGTGGATTTCTTAGAGCCAACTCCTTTTTTGTTTCAGCACCACCAAATTACGCAGACGTGGTGTCGGAGGAAGAATTCTCTAGACACGTTCCTCCTTACCCTCAACCCCCTAACTGTGAGGGGGAGTCGTGCTGTCCTATGTTTGCCTGCATTCAGGAATTCAGATTTCAGCCTCCGCCTCTTTATTCAGAGGTAAAGCAAAAGAAAATTAGACTTGTGTTGTGCTGTTTGTAAATAATCCTCTGTGTCTGTTTTTGACTCCCAATTAGTAGAGGATACATACAAAAAAATTTTTATGATGGTGATAGATTATCACTGATCCACTTACCACATTTTGTGGTGTTTTCTTGGTACTCTGTAGCATACATGTAGAGTACCATGGATTGCCTTTAAGGCCATGGAATACAGAGAACTTAAGTGGCCTACTGGGACTTCTTAATAACAGGCTTTAAGCAGTTTGGCTTATGACCATATAATTAGAAATAGATACTAGAATCACGTTAAAGAATGCTGCAGTAGTAATCTTGGTCTGCTCGTTTTTGCAGGTTGATCCACATCCTAGTGATGTAGAAGAGACCCAGCCTGTTTCCTTCATTCTCTGAACGTATTTCAGAAATCACTGTGTTCATCACCAAATTAGAATGTTGGTTCTTTCCCCGTCTTTTTGGGGAAGAGGGAGGGAAGATTAGCTTAAGAACATAAATAGACATCAAGACTGAAGGTGATAGAAATTAAAGAATGCATGTACTTTCCAGTGGGCCAACAGGATTGTTGCACAAGTTTGTGATGTGGTCTTGTATCCCTTTAGAACTATGGGACAAAGATGTGAAAAGTCACAGAATGTAATGGAAGTCCTGATGGTGATAGAGTAAGTGAAGAGTGCCTATGCTGACCCAAGAGAAAGGTGCCTGTAAACAGTGAAAACACTATGCGAGCATATCTTTACAAAGGTTTCTCAAAGTAGAACAGATGTATCCTCAGCTTTAAGGCAGTATGGACGCATTGGGAGGAGACTTGATTTTGGAGAACGTAGCAGCACAAGGGTGTGCATGAACAGGAAAGGGGCCCACTCTAAATTAAACATGAAGCGAGACCCTCTGGTGTCAGGGTCTTCATGATTTCTAACCATATTCCATAGGACTGAAGTCCTTAAAAGAATCCTTTTCGGAGGTCATGGTCTTATGAGGTTCTAATAAAGTAATACAGTTTTCACTCTTCTAATGGTAGTTTAAGAGGTAGTTTGTAAGTTGGCTATACAGCATTACGAAACCAAGAAAGAGTTCCTTCCTTGAAAGGCTTGTCAGTTGAAAGGGGAAAGGTGTACTTCAATATGAAAACACATTTTGTTGAAAGTTGCACTTTTTATCCCCTTTAAGTACTTCAGCAGAGTACATGTTTGATTTTCCTCATATCTTATTTACCTAGGAGCATATTAGAAAAAGACAGGGTTAAAAAAAGAAAAAGAAGAAAAAAAAGCTTGCATCCTTAGGATGCCTTGATAACTGCACAGGGGGAAAAAAGGCCTTTTTTACCTACCTCTGGTGGGGTTATCAGAATCAGATATGTTTTAAAACTCCAGGCCGGTGAAGTCTTCCTTGGAGTTTCTGCTCATTTGCAGTAGCAATCTCATCTCTCCTATCCCTAAACCTGAAACTGGACCAAGGGCAAAATCTATAAGGTTAACATCAGTTGAACGTTAATATGTGTATACCAAAGGGTATTTCAAAATAAATGCAAAATCAAGGCAGAAATACCATTTTCCCTTTTTTTGAAAAGTCATATAAACTTAATTTCTGTTAAGAGACTTAAGTCTACTGATGGCAGTCACTGTGTTGTTCATTGTTATTCCAGTTCTTTAGTAATTCTGTTTAAACTGTGATTTTTTTTATTGTTTTGGTGCAATATTTTATTATCCTTTAACCTCAGGATATTCAGACCAACAAGATTGTGTTGCTGCTAAAAGACTGAGCAGTGTTTTTACTGTCCCTCTGTCCCCTCCTAGTCACAGTCACATGTTCACTTGTTTTTACTTTAATCTGTTGGTTTTGTGAGCTGAGAGCATTTCTGTACACTAAGTAGAAGGGAGGTAGGGGTTCCCATGATAGAGATTTTGGACCAGCCCAGTACTTTGGTTTTCTCCATGTCCTGAGGGTTAGATCTGGAAACCCTGGTGCTTCCCATGCAGAATACTGTACTTCATTCAGCTGAACGATTAGCTTTTCTTTCAGTCAGTATATTCCGTTAGAAAAGTTTTAAGGTTAAATTATGTATGTAAAAATTAGCTGGACATTTGATCAGGGATTTTTATACAAACATTAGGTAAATGTACGCTTTTCACCCTTGGGTATACCTCTCTTCTCTGTAATCACATAAGCATCTTAAGCCGTTCTTTCATCTTTTAAGCCACTGAATGAAAATCACAATACAAATTGTTTTACCAATAATTGTGGTACTGAAATTGTCACAAATCTTTTTTCCCTGCTTTGGTTTTTTGGTGATCTTTTATTTTGCTTTGTTTTTGTGTGTTTGTTAGCTATGTGCTGTCTAAACAGTTTTATTTTTACTTTAAAAAAAGATCACCTTCAGCTATTTCTTGACCTCTGAGTTGCAGTTTACATGTTTTGTCAAGACATTTTCCATCTCCATGATACCAAAACAAAGTAAAAGAAACAAAACAAAATGGTATGGAGGAAGAGAAAGTTTAATTATCTATCTGGCTGCAAGTAGAAAAGCAGCTGCTTACTGGAATCCTTCAGTAGGATCGTTTTGTCACCTTTTTTAAAGAAATGAAGTGCACCTACCAAATTAAAACAAAGCTGATTTTTTAGCACTTACGAGAATAGCTAAAAGGTATGATTTGCCTTATTGAATTGATATTGGTATGTCTGACCTTAAGCAGTACGTTGAAACTGCATACCTTTCTATAATCAAATTATTTGATGAAGGTAGAAGATTCTACATTGGAACAGAGAATACTTGGGAATGAAGGTAAAAATTTAGCTGCTATTTGCTTGTTTATTCTCCTCTTGCTTAGTTTGCAAAGAAACTGTGGCCTTAGAATTTTCTTTTTGATGCAAAAATTTTGAAATTGAGAAAGTGCATCTTCTGGCACACAAAATTCTTCCATGGGCAGAACTTTACTTTCATGTTTTTGTTTTGCACAATAAACTCAATAGGCAGGGGTTATGTTTTTGATAAGTTAACTATGAAAGCTTTTTATTTTTGTTATAAAAATGTAACAATTTAACCCGGGGGGTGGGGTGGGGAGATTGTATTTTGTACTCTTGTCTGAACCCCATGGGTTCCTTTTGTTAATAAAATGATTACACTGATGCTGTGAGTTGCTAGTTTTTTTTGTTTTTGTAAGACTATGACTTAAATTGTTACAGACTTAAGGGAAGTCAATACCATGAGACAAAATGTTACTGCTGTTGAGATCCTTTTGTAAATGTGTGCTATATCATCAGACCAGGCACAGCCCTGGTGGATTCTGAGCCTGTTTTTATGATGGCCTCAGTTTCCCCCAAGGTAATCAGTTTTTAGCATTCTATGAAAAAGAGTAGTTGAGATGAGTGATTAAGCTTAAGCTATATTGGTCATTGAGAGAACATTATCTCCATTTATTCTCAAATAATAATGACCACTTCTTTAAAGCTTTCTGAGTTTTCATGTTTGTTTGACCAGAACCTTTCCAGGATTGATTTAGTAGGTCTGGTGGGCAGTCAGTGGACTCATACTGCAAAACACCTGTACGTAAGCCTCCCCTTTCCACGCACATACTCAAATGGACAAAAGTCATATATTTTGTACAGGGAATAGGTAACAATATGTCATCTCAGGAAAACTGCCTTGACCCTCTGTCCTGGAAGATTTTAAACCTTAGCTAAGTGGTAACAATTAACCCAGGTAATTTACTCTCCAGGTTTTTATAATGTGTGAGATGATGTTAAATAATTGTCTTTTCTGCATTCACATTTGCAATCAACATAAATCGAGATATTTGTCTCATGCAGTAAATATCGAGGCAAAATTTATAAGATTACCATTAAAGTTTCTGTAGTTTGTATTGCAAAGTTTCAGGACATGGCAGTCTGGGACATAGCCCTTATATTACAAATGGGGATACCAAAACCCAGAGGTGTAACCTGAAAATTTGGCCTACATTCTTTGTAAGATTCCTGCTCACTCTAAAATTTCCTGATTCTACAACTTTAATAGAAGTTATGGAAACAGGAATTGCTTTAAATTACATACCTTAAGACTTGGCAGACCTGAATACTACTAAGCATATACTAAATCAAGAGTCTTCAGCATTTATATCTAAAAGCCCTGCCTCCTAAAAGGATGCCAGTCTTTGACTAAATTGCTTCATAAGTATGTTTGATTGGTAGCTAGAATCCTTTCTTCAGCAGAGGCATTTGTTTCTAACTTTATAATTTGAAATAATTATAGGATCACAAAAAAGTTGCATCAACAGTACAGAGAGATCCTGTGTACCCATCACCCAGTCTCCCCCAACCGTAACTATAACACATTATCAATATCCAGAAATTGACACTGACACAGTAAGAATTAACTAGAGTTCAAGCCTTCCTTGGATTTCACCTGTTTCTGAATAAACTCATTGTTCTCTTGCATGTTTTCCTATATAATTCTATGGCATTTTATTACATGTCTAGGTTCACATCACCACCACAATCAAGATAAAGAACTGTTCCATCACCACAAAGAAACTCCCTTGGGTTACCCCTAGGCAATCACACCCTCCCCTTCCCTAACCTCTGACTGAACTGTTCTCTATCTCTGTAATCTTCTCATTTTGAGAATGCTTAGATAAATGGGATCATTAGGTATGTACCTTTTGCAATTGCCTTTTTCACACTGCATAACACCATTAAGATCCATGCAAGTTGTACATATTGATAGTTTTTTCCTTTGTGTTTCAGCTGCAACATTTCAAAAGAAATATATCGGCTATTACTTAAAATGCCTTCTTGCAATTTTCAAAGAAAATATGTAACACGTGCACATGATACCTTTGTAAATATTGTTTTTACATTTGAGAACTACCTTTTATGTAGAAAATATTTAAATGCAGGTTTCCACAAACTTAGGGGTCATTTTCAGCTTGCCAAAGTCCGTGAAGTCTTTGAAGATAAATACAAAAAAATGCAAGGGCATTTGCTGCCCTCGGTTTACTCATTTAATAATATTTCCCTAATACCTCTCTACTAGTCTTGTCTAGGGGAAGACTTTTTCTTTAAAAAGTTACTTCCTGGTACTATAGCCATTTCCCACTGGGACCCCAGTACCATATCTATTTAATGACTAAAGGACATAAAGTGTTCCAAAACAAAATGCTAACTTTACATATAGGAACTCCTTATAATAACAAAGATGTCCATGTTTTTTTATTTTGTCTTTTAGATGCCAAAATCCATCTGAGTCCCTGAGATAAGCATTCTGTATATGAAAGCTTATCTGTATTAGCTTTCACTCCAAATATTCAGTTTTGACTGGACTGGTTTATTGAGTTGATTCAAGTAAAGTATAAAGGTTTATGATCTATAGTTAATTAGCTTCAAAATACGGTGCGCGCATGTGCGCGCACACAGAACAGTTTCTTGCCTGGAAACTTCCCTCTGCAGGCAAGATGGGTATCAAAAGTTATATTTATGTATCTGGGAACTCAAAAGAGAGCACATTACCATCTCCAAGTATCCCACTACTAGAAGACAAAGGGTGAGCCTTCTTTTTGGTAGCTGATATACTGGTGGGCAGTAAACAGATAAGGGTTAAAGAAGCTTTCAACTAAACAATTCTATGTTTCATAACACACCCTGAGTCACTACAGTTCGGGAAGTTGAAAGCAAAACCCTACTATTGAACCATAATAGTCCCTGGCATAATTCAGAAGGATCCAGGAGCCCATGTGAGAAAATGTAAGAAGCTATACTGAATATTCACTATCTGAGAGCTTCACTGCAGATTAATTTTAATAGTTTCAAGAGAGTTAAGATTATGGAAAAACAGCTTAGGAACCTAAGCACTTTTACAATTTTTTTCCCTTGCGTAAATTAAAACATAAGTACATGTATGTGTATATATAGGAGGAGTATAATACCAAGCAAAATCTCTAGTTCATCTTCTTTAGGAGAGGACGAACTCAAAGATTCCTTGTAAATCTCTTAAGAGAACATACTTCTACAGAGGTGGATTTCAAAGCAAATCTCTGTTTATTATTCCATCCTCAATTCAACATCTGGCTCTTTTAGATAAATGCAGAATTCTAGGTACTAAGGGAAACTGTAGCAACAAACACCTACTTTTATCTTATCTGACATAACAAAAAAACCTCCGTAACATGTCAAAAAGATAAACGCATAGGGCTGCAAACACCAACAGCTGCTCCTCTAAGAGAGTGGCAGGATCACATCTGATAAGTGTGATGTTTTTATGAAAATTAATTGCATTGTACTTGAAACTATTTTAAAACAACCAGCTCCAGAATTGTCCTCCCAGAAATAAAACAAGAATAATCCCTGATGCCAATGGGAAGATGTTTTAAATGGTATCTGCATTGAACAGAGGGATTTCTTAAGGTCTCAGATTTGCTTCTGACCACAATACAGAAGTCTTACAGGGGAGAACTGAGTTGGTGGTAGCCAGGCAAGCTGCATGTTTTTCCAGCCTCGCCCAGTCATAGATACCAGGTCTTTGACCCTTCAGCCTTAGCCTGGCTGGTTCCAAGATAAACTGTCCCTCAGCAGGCTCCAAGGCAGATGCTGGGAGCTGGGACGTGTCTCATTGCCCCAAGTCTGCTATGACCTGGCTCACCCACCTGGCTCAGCCATCGCCTCTTGCTGACTGTGTAACAACTCACACGTAGAAATTTACAAGTGCTCGGAGGGAACACTTCCCCAGGCAGCAGCCTGCAGAGTTGAGACCCAGAACCTAAATTCCAACACCAGGACCCCCACAGGGAGAGGAAGGTACAAGAAATTCCTTAAAACAAATAATCAGGAGTGGCTGCCATCAGCAAAAGTGACGGCTCCCCATATCAGATAAGTTCACTGAGAGGAAATTGTCTCTTTTGGTGTTTGGTTTTGGTTTGGGGTTTGGGTTTTGGTTTTGCACCTGATTTTTGTGAAGGAAGTTTATACTTCGGGAGCTTCTCCTCCCACCTAGCCAGAGCCTCAATGCCCTGCCCAGTGATTGCTTGTCCTCGCCCAGGGGGAACAGGTTCTCCTGTTTGCCCAGGACTTTCCCCACGTCCCAGGACCCCCTTCAATCGCAAACTGGCACAGTTGGTCACTGTAGCCCTGCCCCACTATCGGGGGAAACCTGCTCTACCCCCCACTCCCGGACACACTACTGCAGGCCTTCACTGTGTCTTTGTCACTGTCTCTGCCCCTCCAGCACCAAAACCCTCCTACTGTCACCCAACAGCCCCGTGCAGCAGAGTGCCTACCCCAAATGAACAAGGTCAAAGAAGCTCAAGACCTTTAAGCCATTGGGATTTGGACCGGGACCCCATTTGAGGCCAGCCAGATAGCTGATCCAGACTCCACCTCTCCCATCTCCTTCTTCTTTCTGCTGTGGAGGCCCCAGCTAGCCCAGGGCCAGCCTCTGGGCTCCCAGGGACCAGGGCCTGGCTCTGAACCATAGGTCACACCTCTGCAAGGCAAGTCACTTCCTCCCAGGCTTTGAGCCCTGTGCACAGACCCACATGGTCAGAGGCCACAGAGGTGCCCCTCATGCTGTCTTCTCGTTCTCTCTCTCTCTCTGTCTCTCTCTCTGTGTGTGTCTCTCTCTGTCTCTCTCTCTCTGTCTCTCTCTCTCTCTCTCTCTCTCTCTTCAGAAAGGAGGACCTGATTTCCCAAGAGCTTTGGGTCCCTTTCTTCCTCTTGCAGCTCTCCCGACAGCGACCTGGGTCTGGGGTGAGCTGGGGAAGCTGTTGCACAGGAGGAATGATCACTAAGTGCCATGGCATAATTATGCTCACAGGACATTTGGAACTCCTCTCTGGAACTTGCTCTCAGAGCCTGTGACACAGTCTTCTTAATATCTTTATGGTGAAAAGTCTTTATCTTTTGAGATTTGAACTGATGTTGTGAGACTGTCCAAAGACCATCCAGAAAGTAGCCTGGAGTGTGAAGCTGAGTGCTGGGTTTGGGGGCACTGATTAAATGGGCTGGAGCAGAGGTGAGGGACAGCAGTGAGCAGGGTGTCCTTTTGGGGTTTGACCAGCCGACTCTGAAAAATATGTCCAAATGTAATACCTTATTCATGTTTCACCTTACCTGGGTGTTCCCAGGTCCCATTAGCCTGTAGAGGAGAACTAAGTCTCATGAAAAATAATATTCCCGTGTCACTGACTCTTACCCCAACTGGCTCTTCAAAAACCTTAGATTCTTGCCAAGTCCCTCTCTTACTCCTAGGAATTTCCCAAAGTCCCCATGAGTAAGTACCTTCCCACAACCCTGGTGTCACCTGTGATGCTCTGAAGGCTTCTGAGGTTGATTTTTACCAAGTGGAGAAGAACGATTTCTGCCATTTTGTAATTTGTTTTGTAAGAAGCCACCCCCAAAACAGCTTCTTGGGCCCCAACCTATGGCCAAGTTTCCATCAAAGCTGCAGTTTTAGTTTTTGATTGGCATATGTCCCTCTCTGTAACACCTGGATGTGCAATGTTGGGACCAGGCTGCTGGCACAGTCAGGAGACCCATACGCCTCACAGTCTCGACTTCCTCTGAAGACTAAAGCTCTGACATTGGGCCAAATCTCTCTTCCCTGGTGCCCTCTTAACCGAGGATGGGTCTTTCTCCGCCCCCAGAAGTTCCCCAACCATGTCCCAGGCATCTGCTTCCACCAGTGAGCTCTGGCTCGGTGTCAAGCTGGGTCCCTCCATCTGCACCACAATAGGCAAACAGTCACAGAAAAGCAGGGTGAGCCAGAGCATGGCTGCAGGAGGGACTTAACACCCAGCCCCCGGAGGTGCCACCTGCCCCAGAGCCACAGACAACCAGTGGCCCCTTTCAATGAGAGACCGGGCAGAGGGACACACCAGACTATCCATAGGTTCTCTATCTGAAACACCTGGAGCCCACAGGTAAGCAGGGGACAGAGGACAGACGTATCTTTTGGAGGGGGAAGGGTTTCTGAACACGTGGGTGACTGCCCGGTGAGGGCAGGTCCAGGGGTCCCCAGGCCACTAAGGGAAAGCACAGGGTCACTTGCCAAGTGCTGTCAACAGGAGGGAACCAGGTACTGACGTGCCCACAGGCTTGCTTTACACCTCATCCCAATCCCCACTGCCCTTCCCACAGTGATGTGGGCTCATCAGGAAGCCTCCAATTCCCAGCTTGGACAGAACTGTGATAGAAATGCGGCACTTGTAATAAATCTCTCTGATGTAACTTTTTCCCTGTCTCCTTTTCACCTATTTGGTTGGGGTTGAGGGCCTTAATCTCTCCAATGAGCTTCTCCTATAAAAGGCCTCCATGTGTGCTCAGCACAGACTTAGAAGCCCAGGGAATTTTTACATTTATTACAGAAGGAGGCAAGCATCCATTCTGCCTGTTTCCATTACACACACTGGCAATTAATGTGTTTGGTTCAAAAGCCTTCAAACATTTTTACATCCATTTGCACATTTAAATGGCTCTATATAACAGTCAAGCAGGTGGTTAACTATATGTATATTAAATTCATAGAGAAACTGGTAATTTTCAATTATAAATGTCAGTTCACAGTTTACATGATAAGAATTTTTTGAATAGACCCATTAGCTGATTTAGTTAGCCAGGGTTTTTATAAATCATGGTTTATTTGCTTATTCTACTTATAAAGGAGGAATTTTCAGTGTTCTCCCATGAATCAATAAATATTTACTTTGGTCTTTATTCTGCCCAAATGCCAAATTTCACAATGGATGAAATATCATTGGGGTTTCTTAAACAGCTGTTGGAATGCGGCTGTTTTATTAGTTGTTTTGTTTAGTATTATTACACAGAAAATGGTTTAAAAGTTTTATTCATTTGCTATTAATTTGTTTTTTATGAATAAAGTCAAAATAGGGCTGAATCGCAGTTCCTTGTAATTTTACAACGTATTGTACTTCCCTAGTAATATGTCTTGACGATAGAAATTTCCAAGCCCATGAAAAGCTGTCCCATTTCTCTAAATTGTATCCTTTAAAGCAAAACTCTGAAATATATAGCACTGGCTTGCACATAATAAAATTTGATGATTTTGTTACCAGGGATAATATTTCTCTTTTCTAAGCAACAGAAATAATTTAAAAGCCTCTCATTTGGCTTTTACAGCACAAAAGGCAATGTGAGACACCAGATCTGGGGGACGGGTGGTGTGGGTAGATAATGAACTAGAGCTGAGATGCCCAAGGCCACACTGAGAAATACCCTTAACACTCTCTATCCTTGTGATTCCCTCAAGTCATTCCTGGATCTCTCCTTTAAAAGCATGATCAGGCAGAAACTTTTCAGCCCCCAAACAGGTAAAGGGGACTACTGGAGGATTTTCAGGTAGTTTCCAAAAACTTGGAACCCCAGTTTACATGAACTCCCATCGAATCCCATGAACTCCTTAAACAATGTAAGAAATAGGAAAGCCCCAACTTGCTTCCTGTGAGTCCAGCCCTCTCCCTCTCTCCATCCAAGAGGAAACCAGGTCACCAGTGTTGTATGAATATCTTGTCTACATTTTCATAATCTTACTACACCTCCCCCTCCAAAAACAGCATAGTGAATGGCTGTGTGTATGTGTGTGTGGATGTTACACATAAATGCAGTCAAACTATTTTAGACCTCTGCAAGCAGCCTTTGTCAGTCTTTATCATTATCTGTTCTGTTTTCAGTATCTATGCTTGATGAAACATGTGGAGCAGGCGCATCGTTTTCACACGTTTATATTTCACTGCAGGAATATGCCATGATCAAATTGAAACATACATTTTAAAAAAATTTTATTGAAATATAGTTGATTTACAGTGTTGTGTTAGTTTCAGGTGTACAGCAAAGTGATTCATTATACTGAATATATAAAATTTTATATATATATATATATATATATATATATATATTCTTTTTAAGATTCTTTTCCATTATAGGTATTGCAAGATATTGAGTAGAGTTCCCTGTGCTATACAGTAGGTCCTTGTTGGTTATCTATTTTATATATAGTAGTGTGTATATTTTAATCCCAAACTCCTAATTTATCCCTTCCCCCCTTTCCCCTTTGGTAACCATAAGTTTGTTTTCTATGTCTATGAGTCTATTTCTGTTTTGTAAATAAGTTCATTTGTATCATTTTTTTAGATTCCACACATAAGTGATATCATATATTTGTCTTTCTCTCTGTCTGACTTACTTCACTTAGTATGATAATCTCTAGGTCCATCCATGTGTTGCTGCAAATGGCATTATTTCATTCTTTTTTGTGGCTGACTAATATTCCATTATATACATATATTTATATATTTCACATCTTCTTTATCCATTCATCTGTTGATGGACATTTAGTTTGCTTCCATGTCTTGGCTATTGTAAATACTGCTGCTATGAACATTGAGGTAAAACATGCATTTTTTTGAGACTCCACATTTCCTACAGCCTCACCAATACTTATTACTTCCAAAGTTTCCACTTTATGAAACAGTCCCTCATTATTTTAATTTTCAGTTTTATAATTACTCATAAGGTCCAACAACATTTCATATGTTTATTGCCCATTTGGGTTTTTATCTTCTCTGACATCTCCTGTTCTTATTCTTTGTCCATTTTTATAATTAGTTCTTTTTTCTTATTGAGTCATAGAATTCCTTATATATTTTACATCCTAAACTTGTTATCAGTTATATATGCTCAAGTATTTTGCTGGAAGATCATTGTCAAATCTTTTATTTCAGATAGATACATCAACTAAAATACCCCTTTGAGCTTCTTACACGTAGAAATTTCTCTTACTACCATATTCATTTTATGAATTGATAAAATAATTCATTTTATGTTCACTTGCTAAGTCATTTTGCAGGGTTTTTTGAGTGCTATATCTCATGGGAAATCAACTGTGCTAGCTTTGGGGCAAAATAAGGATAAATAAGATGTTTACTTTCTAGTTGGGAACGTGACAACACCACAAATACCTAACATGCATGGTAAAATGTAATTTGAGCCATAAAAGAATCCAGCTGAGAGAGAAAGTACTTCTGGCATTTCATGGTAAAAGTGGCAGGAGAATCTAACTTTGAAATGTGGTAGAAATTAGACGTGCGAGGATAGGGTTCAGGACATGGAGCTGGAGATTTCATGAGCAAATATCAATCCATTTTTTGAACAAATGTTTTCCATATTTTATCTCATTTTAGCTTTAAGGTAATTCTGCAAAATAGTTATGATCGTTGTCTTTTTCATGTGTGAGGAGCCGGGGTTTAGAGAGCTTAGGAAGGAAATTTGGCAAAGTTCTCAAAACTAGTTCACGTTGGAATTTCATTCAAAACCCAGGTTTCCTTGACTTCATAGCCTTTGCTCTTGCCACACGACTATACTGAATGGCTTGAGGGGCAGCAAGCCAGCTGGTAGATTCCACAGGCCACTTGCCTCCTGGGCATGGGGGAGCTACAACTGGACAGGGGGAGGCAGGTGAGACAGCAAAGGGCTAGGCCACCCCAAGTGTGTGGACTGGTGGTATCCAGGGAGCTGTTCCTCAGCCCTCTGGAGAGCGAGCAAAGGCTGGTCAGAGTAACGTCTGACAGAGTTTTAACAGTCTGTCATTGTGAGATGCAGAGCAGAAAAACAAGAACAATTGCTCTTTCGCCCGAGAAAATGAAAGTTTAGCAACAGGAAAACACAAAGCCTGGGTCCATGATTGCACAGATGAGAGAGACAATAGAACCCCACCTTCTCAATCAATGTTTGTTGAATGAGTGTAGAAATGAAAGAGGAAAAGAATAAAAATACATATACAACATGGAGAAGCAACCCAGGTAAGGTCACTGTAGCAGAGAGAAGAAACAGATCAGGTCACCATTGTTTTCTTTCACAACATCTTTCTTTCTTAGGACTGCTTACCTTTCCATATTTGCACCATAGAAAGAGGTTAAAGGGCCATAACTTTCATTTTCTTTCTATTATTATACATGTGGGCCTCTTCCCATGTATCCTCCATACATAGAACAGAGCTACCCTTCATCTCCTGGCAGGGGGCTTCCAAGTTGACACAGAAGGGACCAAACAGATGATGGAAACAGGTTACCCATTCTATAGGGGAGGGTACTAAGACCCAGAAAGGATGAAGAATTTGCCCAAGGTCAAGGAACACATCCTCCTCTCTGGCCATCCTCTACTGCTAATACTATAGTTTTCCTTTAGTTTTCTAGACTTGAGATATACTGAGTGTCCATATATTGAGAAAAAGAAGCAAATATGCACCAGTGTCTCACAGATCTTGGGCACTGACTCTCAAAGATCTCCCTCTGGAAGATGAAACTGAGGGGTAATGATGGTGTCACATGGGGCAGAGAATTGGAGGCATTTAAGTAGAGGAAACATACAATAGTCCTTCACAACGGTTCAGGAGTTGGGTGGTAACAAAGCCCTTTGAGCCCATTGTCTCAACTGGCCCCCACCCAATGTCCTGGAGAAAGCTCTCCACTTTAACTGTAAAGCTCAGAAAGCCCACAGATAGTGAATGTCTGTCCCACATAGAGTGAACTCGGAGTCAAAGTTTACTCTCCACTCTTTTGATTTCAGCTAAATTCTTCCCAGCATCACACAGAAGGGAAGACAGAAATATACAGACAGGAGGAAGGAGCTCTGCCACAGTCACATTCATGGAATGAATGCAATGTTCAATCACTCATTCATTCATTCATCCACTTTCTTGTTTTATTGAGAGCCTACTGTGTGCCAGACACCATAAGAAGCATGTAGCAGTCCCTACGCTCATGAAGCTTAATTATTTTGATGGGTTCCAGGCAGTTTTTTATACAAACAAGGGGAAAAAAACCTTGAACATAAATCTCTCCCAAGGTGACTAAATTGCCACCAATGAAAGCTCATGCTCATAGCTTCAAGAGCACCAAAACATGTTTCATAAGACCTGGTTGAAGTCTGGGATATGTCAGCATCCAGCCTCCTTTCTTAATTTCCTATGCACAGCATTTTCTTTTCACTACGTTAGGGCCACTCCATGCTGGTGAGATCATCCATACGGCCAACCATTCAGCAATATGGAGACTGTTAGGATAAAAAAAAAATGTACTTGAAGAAGTAAACCTAACTATTATCAACTCTTGTCACTCCAACGAAAATCCAAGCTGTTTCTCAAACTTGCTTTATCATAAGAATCCCCTAAAATACATGTTAAAATGCAGATTTCTGGACACGCATGCATCACCTGATTTAGACCTGCCAAAGGGGAAATCTCGTCCACACCTTTCTTTCCATAAGTCCAGTAATTTGGGAAATCTCTGCTTTTGACTACTTCCGCCATTATAGAAAGCAGAAAAAAAGAACTCTAGATATCTCACCTAGGCTTTGCATTTTCGAAGAATTCTAGGAAGCAGGAACACCAAAAGGTGTTCAAAATCTGTAAGTCAGGGGACTAGATGGGTTGTCTATTCAAAGCGAGGCAGGCGAGAGATGAGCACGGAAGATCGTGGGGTGGGGGGAAGGGAAAAGGAGAACTCAGATGAGGACTCAGGGTACAGAAACGTTAACAGATCAACAGCTCTGCAGATAAGCAGCTCAGCTTGGCCAAATATATGTAACTGGCACAAAGTAAGCCAGTTAGACCAAACCCACCTGACTGAGTTGCTCATAAACAGAAGGACTTGCTTAATGCCTACTGCTGACACCGCTGGGAACTGAGTCAGCCCTTGACAATCCATGGGAGGCCGTTCAGTGCCTTTCAGCAAACCTAAGCCCCTCTGTGGCCCTTTTACACAAGCCTGTTCCTGTTTTGACAAGCGTGAGGAAATTGGTCGGAAGGTGCTTAAAAAGGATTTTGTCCCTAATCCTGAAGCTCCCTTGCTTCTTGCTTGCTCCTTGCAAGGATGAAGCTATCAAAAATCCCCATTGTCTCGGGTCTGAAATGCCGTTTTAGGTCTAACCTAAAGGTTAGCACTAAATGTTTGGATGATAAGCACTAAATGCTTAGATGATAAGCACTAAATGCTTATCATCCAAGATCTGTAACTGACATAAGAATTCCCAAGCTTGACAACTCTGAGAAATTAATAAAAATGGAGTTTGTATTATTTTAGGAACAGAAGCAGGAGATAACTTCAATTCATCAACTTTTTAAAAAAACAAGGCTGCTAAGTGAGATCTTGGAACACGGAAGGCAGAGGGAAATCTGTTCATAGAGCTCAAAAAATACACCCAATTTATTCCCTGTCTTTTACATTCAATCACCTGCAGCTTACTTTCACACAAAGACTCTCAATCCTCAGGATGATACAATGAGGTAGAAATGATTATTCCCAATTCACAGAAGAGAAAACTGAGGTTCAGAGTGGTTATGTGACTAGAGTGGGAGACGAGGCTCTTACCTGAACTCAAGTTTGTTATTCTGATTCCAAAGAAAGAGATACATCATGTAACATCACTTGGATTTCCCAGGAAACCTAAGGAGAGTGTTCTGATAAGTAGTATCTCCCAACTAGATCATGAAAGTAGGCAACTTCTCTTACCCATCTTTGCCTCCCTAGAGCCCAGCACAAAACTCAGAAAACATTTGATGACTGAATGAATGATTTAGCATAAGTTTGAACTTTTAATGATTGCAGTCCTTGCAGATCTCTAAGAGAGATTCCTTTTGTTTTAAGCCATTCCTTTGTTTTAAAGCTTGATTCTCCTAGAGAATCTCTTCTCCGTGTTTGTCTTCCACCTAATCATTTGCCATCAGGGCTGGGATCCAGAGAACGCCTTCCCAAATGCAGTCCAGTTCAGCACTACCTAATCTCTCAAAACACCTTGCACTGCATCTCAGAGACATGTCCCTCGAGACATGAACAGACAACTAAGTCAGACCACCAGAATGTTCAAAGTCTATGGCATTGACAGGCAGACAATTAGATGAGTCACTGGGCTATGGGGTGATGTCTAAGCACCTCTGTCAGATCACCAAATCCTGGGGAGGTGGTGGTTATGTATAACTGAGAGTCAGCTGCAAGGTTACGCCTCAGCTTGCCTGCAAGAAATGCCATCCTGTGGGACGGGTCCAGGAAGTTGCTTCTTCACTTGAAACCTGGAGAGAGAGCCATCGCCTCAGTTCCCCCTTCACGGGGCTCACAGAGACAATTCTTGGAGGCAGGCAAGCTGCTCCTATGAGTTTCCCTCCCTAGGACACAACAGCTGCAGCCCAACACCTGGGTTTGAGCCTTGGTTCTGCCAATTTCCAGCTTTAGCACTTTTGGCTGGCAGTATCACTTTTCTGAGCCTCCGTTTCTATGGATGTGGAAAAATAGATCATAGTGCTACTTTTGCCATTGGGCTGTCATGAAATTTAAAGAAAGACTCAATATGGAAAAGCGTAAAGCCCAACTCATTGTAAACTTTTGACATATGTCAGTTATTAGTATGATATTCTTCCACTCTTACAACTATTTTTTTAAAAAACTCAAATGGATTGTCTCATAAATATCTGCTACTTGTCACTCAAACGACATCAAATAGTGTGTGTGAGACATGTTTGTCCTTCATGGGCTCACAGACTTGGTAATCTCAGAGGACCCCCAGATAACACCTCTCACTTTAGACAAAGCAAAGGCTGGGAGAAGCAGACTATCCAGGCTCACGTCAGAGTTCAGGTTTCCTCTTGTCTCATCCATGCTGGCTCTGCTGCACCATTTTCTCCTCTCACCGTTCACACCATCTCTTTAGTGTCCAAATAAATCCCTCTCTGGAGTCTGAAAATGTTGTTGCTAGCGGTGGGAACTGCCAAAGTATCATTTCTATGGCTCTTCAGTCCTTGCATTTAAAAATGTCTCTCACACTTATAATCTAAGATGTAAACTCTTTAAAAGTTCAGCATAAGTTTCCAGTAGACGAAGCATAAGAAATCATAAAAGAGAGGCAGTTTCAGGAAGGTTTGAAGCTAGAGAATGCTCCCATGTCTTAACAGCCCATTGAGAGATCTTGTTTCCTGAGATTCTAATCCAATATTTCAGACCAAAGAGCTTCATGACTTGATGACTTCCTGGAGGCAGGGGGAGGGGTAGGGCGTGGAATTCCTCTGTAGAGATCCTTTACTGAGATCAACATAAGCACTAGAACTTTTAGAGGCTAGGCTCTCTTTTCTTATATTTCAGTGTAATCAGAAGCACCACTGTCCTCAATTTACAGACCTCAAGATTGGAGGCGCTCTGTCCTTGTATGGAGATGGTGTCTCCATGAAGACAGAACTAGGTCTGGCTCCCACTGCTGCATTTCCTCAGTCTAGAGCAGCAACTATCAGATGGTGGCCGGTCAAAAATACTTGGTGCTGTTTCTGTTGCTTAGAGGCAAGTTTTAGAATACAAGGTATTTATGAAACTTTTGATGTCTCCATAGAGTTGAACAGGTCAACAAGAACAAGAGTAGCAACAGAACAAGCAGAAAAAACTTAGTCTGCCAAGACTCAACTCTGTCCTCTACTCACCAAGCCACAGAGTTTGTTTTCCCATTGCCTTTGCAGATCTCTGGAGCATGATTGTTTGGGTGTGCCACTTCTGCCTGGTTCTAGGAACCACACTATCTTCCAGGAATTCACACAATACACAGGTTTTGGAGGAATGCCAGCTTGTACTCAGACTTCCTTTTCAGAAATCAAGTCAGTTTCTATCTCCAGATCTTTCTATCAGCAGTTACTGTATTTCAGCTTTGGTTTTCTCCACGGGACACAGCACAAACATTGTAATTGGGTCACCCTCTGACTTAGATCACTTCTTATCCCATTATCGAAGGTGATCAGCTTGACTTTCACGGCAGAAGAGATTGGTGTCCTCAGGAAACCTGAGAAAACTTCCCAAAGATCTGATCTTTGGGAAGAGGTTATTCTTTAATAAGGAAAACAAAGAAACAGCATTCAGTGGCAGGCACTAGAACAGTGTTTACATGAGAAATGGATTCCAGTATATATAAAAAATATATATCTGTTGATGCCACTCTGTTCAGAGGAAAAAAGTGATACTAAGGTCAAGGTGACTGAGAGAAGCCTCCCATATTCAGATCTCAGATGGGATGGAAGAAAAGGTGAGGAAGGAATGAAGGGGATTTCTAGATATTTAAAAGATGACCTAGTTTCCCAGCTTTTTGATATGGAGTTTTGGTTTCCTTATCTCCCATCTCACTGCCCCCATCCCACTGTCTCTGCCTGGAGGCCACGTGTGTCAGTACAGAGTTATTCCCATCGGCCTTTGGAGTCCAGTTACTCATTCAAAAATATTGATTGGACTTCCCTGGTGGCACAGTGGTTAAGAATCGGCCTGCCAATGCAGGGGACACATGTTCCATCCCTGGTCCAGGAATATCTCACATGCCATGGAGCACCTAAGCCCATGAGTCACAACTACCGAGCCCGTGTGCCACAACTACTGAAGCCCGCCCACCTAGAGCCCATGCTTCACAACGAGAAGCCACCCATTGAGAAGCCCATGCACCGCAATGAAGAGTAGCTCCTGTTCTCCTCAACTAGAGAAAGCCAGCGTGCAGCAACGAAGACCCAACGCCGCCAAAAATAAATAAATAAATAAATTTATTTTAAAAATATATTGATTGAGTGCCTTGTCCATGCCAGGTACTGTTCTGGTTGCTGCAGAGACTAAAACAACCCAGGAGCTCATATCCTCCTTGGGGAAAGACAGACAATAAACAAATGAACAAATAAATAAATGAGGTAACACAAACAGTGGTTGATAAGATGAAGAAAATACACAAGAGACAGAGTGGGGTGGTCTCCTCTAGAGGAAGTCCAGGGATAGCCTTTGGGAAGAAATGGCCTGAGAGCCAACATGGGAATGATAAGAAGTCAGCCACTGGCGGCTGGGAGAGTGTTCCTGGCCAGAAGAGCAGGTGCAAAGTTCTGAGCTGGGAAAGAGCTTGGCAGAGCACAGTGGGCAAAAGGAAACGAGGAGAGGAGCTCGGAGAGTAGCAGGAAGGCCATCAATCAGCCATCTGTACCTCTGGACATAAGTAGGACCCCATGTTCCTGTAACTCAGATTAGCTTATTGAATTTCTGAATGGGAAAATAATCCCTGACATCTTATAGAATGTGACTGGCTGGTGAGGTCTTAATGAAAGAGAAATTTAAAAAAATAAAGTATAGGAATTTATTAAGTCTGTTTTGCTGTCTTTGGGAATTAAAAATTGTTTGAATCAAGAATGGCAACAACCCTCTTTAAATCTGATGACTCTTAAAACTCTGGAGAGTTCCTATGTCTGGATGTCTTACCAAAGTTAATGGAATACAAAGCTGGGTCTGGAATAAAAGAACTTGACTTTCTTTATGCTTCTCTAAAGTGGCAGGATAATGTCATAGGAAAAGCAGGAATTTGGTCATGCTGGGCTCCTCAGTTGCTGTGTGACTTTGTACAAATTACTCAACCTCTCTGAGTTTGTTTCCCCTTCTGTAAAATCCTCACATGGTTATTGAGAGGGCTATATGAGATAATAGTGGAGGTTCAGCTGACATTAGTTTTATCTTCTCCCTCCTCCCTCCCCAACCATGTAGACTATGGAAGAGTGAACCTCAAAGAGGAGACAGATACTATTAATATTTGGTAAAGAGAGGAAAAGATGAAAATGAGGGCAAGGATATTGTCCATGCCCAGAGCTGTGTCTGGAATGTAGCGCTTGCTCAAGAAATATTTGTGGGATGGGTGAGCTCTTAAAGGGCTGAACCCTCTACTGAAGGAGTTGGGAGGAGGAAACTGAAGAATGCCAGATGGTTTTGGTGTGGGTTCATTTCCAATCAGTTTGGTTTGTGGCTTGTGGATCTTCTTCAGATTCATGGTCTAGCTGGGGAGTGATTGGAGGGCAGTGGGGGAAAGGAGGAAAGACACAAATCTTTGGGAAATCTAATCTCCAGAAGTCATCCACAAGGTCAGAGCATTCTTTGGTTCTTGGTTTGGAGGATCTGTTAATTTTCAAAAAATTAAATAACTTCCATTGTTTATATCTATTCAGAAAGGACAGAAAAAGACAGAAAAAGTCAACAATCCTACATTCAGATAAATCAATACCTTTGTATTTTGTTCATTTAAACCATGAGTTTAGATGTAATTGAGATCCCATTGGGAGCCTGCCTTTTCAGTCACTATGCTGAAAGCTAGAAGCTTCTTCACCAACATAGTTTTTATGGCAGTATAATAGTCCAGACTAAGAGTGTGCAATAATTAACTTAGCTAGCATCCTACTGTTGCTCATTCAGACTGTTTCCAATTTTCCTACCATACACTCTTTGCTTCTTCCACTTCACCTTGTGACCATGGGTGGGGGAAGATATGGAACAGAGCAGATGCATGTGTTATCTAAGATCCCCTGCTCTGCCAGCCTCACTGACTGCCAGGCCCCTCTTGGTCCTGTCCTGATAGCCACCCACCAAGAGCTGCCTTCACCGGGGGCTCTGCCGTTTGCCTTTCTTTCTCTGAGACCAAGCCGAGGACCATGCCGGCAATGGGATTCTCAGACTCCTAGCAGGATAAAGGGCCAGAGGGTGGAAAAGGGGGTCTGGAGTAAGACTGGCTGGTTCAGGGTCTACACAGGTGGAGCTGGGTGTTGAGAATGAGGCCTCCTTCCTCCAGTGCTGGACTCTGCAGCTGACCCACTTCTTCTCAGGCTCAACAGTCTGGACAGTCTGGACACTTAGCTCTCACCTGACAGCAGCATGCACTCAGCCTTAGTTCTGAGGACTTGGAATCTCACAAGAGCGAAAAGTAAAAATATCTACAGAAGGGCTACTATCATTATAGGGCCAACAGTTGGTTTGGTGGAATAGTAATCTTTCTTCGCATCCACCTCTACCCTGTTCCATAAAAAAGAATGAAATAATGTCATTTGCAGCAACATGGATGGACCTAGAGATGATCATACTAAGCAGAATAAGTCAGATATCAAATACCATATGATATCACTTACACATAGAATCTAAAATACAATCCAGATGAACTTATCTATGAAACAGAAAAAGACTCACAGACATAGAGAACAGACTTGTGGTTGCCAAGGGGGAGGCGGGGAGGGGAGGGAAGGATTGGGAGTTTGGGATTAACAGATGCAAACTATTGTATATAAGATGGATAAACAATGGAAAAGAATATAAAAAAGAATATATATATGTATAACTGAGTCACTTTGCTGTACAGCAGAAATTAACAACATCGTAAATCAACTATACTTCAATAAAACTTAAAAAAAAGTTTGTTGCTCTTTATTGCTTAAAATGAAAAAGAATTAAAGCTGTTTTTTTTTTTCAAAAAACTGAACACTGCATAAATACAGTGAATGCCATGACCTTCAGAGGTGAAAGAGTTATTGCAGGCCCATCGACATTGCTCACACACAATTTTGCAGCCCCTCTTTTGAAATCATCTTCAGAGCCAGATTATAAACTCCGTGAGAACCAGTGTGATGACTCTCCCAGCAGCATGTC
This sequence comes from Orcinus orca, assembly GCF_937001465.1. Taxonomy (NCBI): domain Eukaryota; kingdom Metazoa; phylum Chordata; class Mammalia; order Artiodactyla; family Delphinidae; genus Orcinus; species Orcinus orca. The sequence goes on from NC_064560.1 coordinate 73,423,324, forward strand.
TTTTGCAACCACTGCAGTGTTCCTCAGTGGGTCCCCTCACTCTTCATCCAGTTTAGCTCTGCACAAGGACTAGAGTTTTTCAAAGCTAAAGTTGAAGAATTTGCAGTCGTGTAAGTCATTCTGCTTCAGGGCTTTCTGGGAATTCCCCAAATGCTCTGAGCATGGGCCACAGGGCTGGATGAATGGGAAAGTTCCCCACGATGTGCTGGGAAGGAGGTCAGGTCCATGTGCCTGGAACAGGTTGGAAGGATTGTTGATTGCCTCGGTCCCATAACACACACAATTTGCATAGTCTCTGAAAAACTTCTGCCACTGTCCAGTGGAGCTTCTGAAAGGCTCTGGGTGGCCCATGCTGGGTTTGTGCAGCCAGCTCACATCAATTCTCCTGCATGGCCAGAAGGCACAAGAGACCACAGAGCACATGAATGGAACAACAGAAAACCATCCATCAATGGCCAGACAGCTAGAGGAAACGCAGTTCAAATATTTTGCTTACACTCTCAAAAGACCAGAAGGCTGGTCTCCCTTTGTTGTGCTCAGGACAGGTACTATGTTCTGAAAGGAAGTTGTTAATCACCTTAAAACTAGACTCCAGGCCCTGTTCCACTTGACCCCGTCGTAAGATCAAGGGCTGCATAAGCTGAAGAAAGAGACTTGTTGACAAGGATCTGATCTGAATGTATGGCCAGAGCCATGGGAGTCAGGAACCAAGTCAGTAACAGACATTCATTGAGTGTCTACGAAGCATCCTGTGTCAGATGCTAAATCTTCAGAAACAAATAAGACCAGGGTTCTGTCCAAGGGGATTTCACAGCATCATCCGAGAAGTGGACACATAATCTTGAGATAAGTGCTAACGTACAGCAATGCCCACGGTGCCGAGGTGTTTAAGGAAGGCTTTCTGAAGAGCATCATGCCTGAGTCCACACCTGAAAGATGAATAAGAACTGGCCTGGTGATGACAAGTGAGAGGAGCATTCCAGGAAGAGGCAGGATTGTAAATAAAACTGTGAAAACTGTGGAGAACTGCAGGCAGCTTGGCCTTACCGGAGCACAGCACCTGAGGATGAGAAATACTGGCCTAGGGAAGTAGTTGCAGACAGGTCAGAGCAGGAGAAGGCCAGGCCAGATGTGCAATTTAGAGTGCCACTGAGACTGAACTGAAGCAGGTATTTCAACCGAGGCAAAAAAGGAAACTAGCCCAGACAGGGTACTAAGAGGACATTCTAGGTGATGAAGGTAGCAGATCTCCTCAGGTCCACCTGGATACCAACAATTTTCACTGGGGCTCTAGGGTGCAAGAATTGACTCATAAGTTTGGATGTTTCTAGAACAAGGGATCAAGTGAGTGGGTGTGACCACTACCATGGGAAAGAAACTACCTGAGTGGCATAACGCACTGCATTCAGTAACCTATAATTGTACAGAATCCAGCTACCTCCATTACTCACCCACAAAGGCTGGTTCAACTAGTGTGTCGGTGAAAATGGTCTGCTCACAAGGCCTATTGCTAATTAGGCATCATCCACATTCAGGATAAGCAGGGAGAAAAGTCCGTTCCCAGAGGAAAGGCTGATACAGGAAGATAATTAATTGGGTTTCACAAACATAACAATATTTCCATAAAGTGAGGAATCAATCAAAGGACTCTTTTTGATGGGGTGATTATCCATTATCTGAGCCATCCTTTTGGAAACATTAAACTCTAAGATTCTCTACTTTCTTTCTCCATCTGCCCACCCTCCTCTCCTTTTTAGATGCCTGAGTATTGGCCCTGACGTTTAGAGTGATAAGTAATGAGGCCTGTCATTGAGCCAATGTGGTACTGTTACTCTGAGCCCTTCTTTTCCATTGATTTTCTTTATTTTAGGCTCCTGAAACTACTCCAAAACCCTATAATGGAAAAATTTCCTGTGTGTTTCTCCTTTACTCTCATGCTACTACCACACTTAGAACATGTCACTTCTGACACTTCTGGTCACCCAATGTATGTGGGTTTTTCCATTCTTCAAGCAACTCTCTGCAATACCAGATGGGTGTCCTATAATTCAATTCAGTTCTGACACTATCAACCTGGAGATAGTATCAAATCCCCTGGGTTAAGGACTCAGTCCCACAAGACTGCCTCCACTTCAAATGCCAATTGCAAGTCCCAAGTTGTCACCTGTACTTATGACCAACTGGCTACATATCAGGGTTCCCAAGACCCCCTTCTCAGTTTCAGTAATTTGCTAAAATGCTCACAGAACTCAGAGAAGCACTTATTTACATTTACTGGTTTATTATAAAAGGTGTAATAAAAGATACAAGTGAACAGCTAGATTGAAACTGAGAAGGACCCTGTGGGGCCTTTCTGGGGACAGACTGACTGACCCCCATTGCATGTGACCCCCCTGCCTTTTATTTATAGAAAAGTTTTAGCTTTCCCTGAGTTCCAAAGAACAAATTTAATCAAAAAAGTGAGAAAACTCAGAAACAAAGAAAAACAGTCAAACAAGACAAAATAATAAATAATAATAGTTTAGCCATAAAACAAAGTCAGGGACTTTTAATTCCTCCTCAAGGGCTATAGATAATATCCTGCTCATATCTCTAAGTTGTTTTGCAGAAACTAAACCCCTTGCCAGGTGGAAGAAGTTGACTGCATGCTGACCACTAGCACATAGACCCCAGACTGGTTCAAACCAGAAAATTGATAATTGAGATTCCCAAAATACCATCCTGTTACCTCACCATCAGCCAATTAGAAGTATGTCCACTAAGCTGATCACACACCCCTGACCCTCTCCCTCACCTTGCCTTTAAAATCCCTATCCTGAAAGCCACTGGGGAATTTGGGACTTTTGAACATTAGCTGCCCATACTCCTTACTTGATGCCTTGCAATAAACATTGTACTTTCACCACAACCCCATGTCAGTAGATTGGCTTTGCTACTCGTCAGGCATGCATACTCAAGTTTGGCTCAGTAACAAGATGCAGAGATACATAGGGCAAGGTCCAGAAGGGCCCCAAACACAGAAGCTCTGTCCCAGGGAGTTGGAATCCATCACTCTCCTGGCACATTCATCAACTCTGAAACTCTCTAAACCCCATACTTTTGGTATTTTTATGAAGGCTTCAACATGTAGGGAGGATAGATCATTAACTAAATTTCCAGCTCCTTTCCCCTTCCCAGAGGGAGCAGGAGGGGCTGAAAGTTCCAAGCTTCTAATCATGGCTCAGTCTTTCTGGTGATCATCCTGAAGCTATCCAGGAGTCCACCAAGGGTCACCTCCTTAGAACAAAAGACACTCCTATCACTCAGAAAATCCCAAGGGATTTAGGAGCTGCATAACAGGAACTGGGAGGCAGATGCCAATATATATATTTTCTATTATTTCATAAACCCCTTATAATTTTTTCACTCTGGAATATTGATCTTATCTTTCAGCCTCTATTCTTACCATTTAGTCAAAAGAAGACAAGTTTTCTTCCCAAAAACTGATTTCAGTGGAAAATGAATATGTAACAAGGAATAAGTGTTTATGGTCATATCAACCAGGTCAATAAGACACGAGAAAAACTCCAGCATTTGGTCAATTTGGTAAAGAAATAGGGACACCAACACAAAATGAAACATTCCTCTTTTACTCACAGAAAACAACAACAAAACAACCATCAGAGCAATTGTCTACCTGAACCAAAAAGTTGCTTGAGTCACCAGTGTAGCTCAATCAAGAAGTACGATATACACAGGACCTGCACCTCCTGCTTAGTGAGAATGTTCCAGTTTGTCATAATTCCTTAGTGAACATCAATAGAAAACCAAATGTCTTGCTATGCAAAACAACTAGCACTGCAGAAGGAGAGCAGTCCCAGAGATCATGCCCATGACCATGTGGGGAGGAACCAAATTAGTCACCAAGCAGGCTGCCATTTGAAATCCTCTGGGAAGTCTCCTGTCATCACAGACAAGTTGCCATTTCCTGCTTGCCAGTCACATCCTTACTCTGAGCTTTGCCATTCATCATTTGGGTGTTGGAATCAGAGACTCACAAGGAAGTTTTTCTGGTCATGTGGAATCCCGAATTTAGGGCCTTGCATAATTTTCAAAACCAGTATTTAATTTGCAAACTCAATCAAATTTTCTCTTTATTGAGCAACCACTATCTTCTTGTTGCTGTGCAGAGTGTAAAAGAAGCAAAACATAAGAGGCACCATGAAAAATTATAATCACAATAACAATAGATGACATTTTGGGGGCTTGTGCAGTGCATCATCAACGGGGTTATATTTATTAACTCACTTAATGCTTATTAAAGCCCAACCATGACGATACTATTATGTTGCCTATTTTAGGGACAAGGAAACTGAGTGATAGAAAAGTTAAGGCACTTGCTAAGGCCACACAGTTAGACATTGGTGGAGTAGAGATACAAAATTGTACAGTTAAGAGCACGATGACATCCTTGAGCAAGTCTTGGTCTGTCTGCTCTCTCTGCCTTCACAGGTGTCACCTTGGGAAGAGTGGTCCATCATTTAAAGCATATTTTCTCATTGGGATAACTAGATAATTATATTTACTTCATAGGTAGGTTGTCAGGATGGGATGCAGATGGTATGCAACAGGGAGAGGGACCCCAAAGTTGACCCCTCAATATATGAGCTGTTACTATTAATATTATTGTTTCCAGCCAGCCTCCCCAGTGTGCCCAGTTCCATCATTAAGCAGCAAAATCCCAGCTGCCACCTGCTGGGCCACCACCCAGTGCTTGCTCTCTGTGGGGTCTGCCCTTGTGACTTTCCATCTGGACTTGTATGTGAAACCACTGTGTGTTTCCTCTGTTCAAGGCAACGTGGCCCAGCTCAGCGGTCACAGGGTTCCTCTTACTATCCCTTAGTGTCAGCCTACCTAGGGGACAAACCAGTCCTTCAGAGGGGTTCCTTAAAAAAATCTAAAAGAAATTTTGTCTCTGTTCCAAAGGCTATATTTTAAGTTAGGTTGTCTCAAAACTCAACCTTCAAATTTGATAAACTCTTTTCTTCAGTTTCAGCTGCTCTGAAATTAGTTCCATCCCCCGCACAAATGTCATTTCCTGCTCACTAGATAGCCTGTATTTTGAGTAAATGTATGCCCCCAAATTTCTTGAGAAACCATCCAGCAACTTTCATATGATGAAAATATATTTCATTTATATAAGTTTATTGTTTGTATAAATATATATGATAAGATAAGTAAGCACATATTACAGAGCTTTCTGATGAAAGTTACTGATGTTTTAAAATCAAGAGGCATACACAGGACATATAAAGTAATAGTTTTCAACCAGGCCATTCTGATGAGACCCATAGACGTGGCCTAAGGCCAGACCCTTGACTACACTGATTCCCAGGTTCCTCGTCTGTCAAGTGGAAACAACTCTAATAGTGCAGATTTACTGAAGGCATACTGTGTGCAAGGTACTACTGTGGGTTTTACACATATAAAATTATTTAATTCTTTCAATAACTGTTTGGTATAGCCACAACTATTGTTCCCCACTTTACAGACAGGGATACTAAAAGCTAGATTATAAAGCTTTATTAGTGGGGTGGCTGTATCTTGCACTGACGATGCAGTCTGGCTCCAGGGCCTAAGCTCTTGGTTGCTGCATTCTTCTGCCTCCCATTTAATATTTAACTAATTGAAGAGCTTATATACGCCTTTGTATAGAGTCAGCAGAGTCAGCCCTCCATAACCAAGGGTTCCACTCTGAGAATTCAACCAACCACTGGAAAATATTCAAGAAAGAAAAAATCCAGAAAGTTCCATGAAGGAAAACCTGAATTTGTCACGTCTGGTAACTATTTACATAGCATTTATGTTGTATTAAGTATTATTACTAACCTAGAGATGATTGAAAGTATATGGGAGGATGTGTATAGGTTATGTGCAAATACTGTGACATTTATATAAGGGACTTGAGAATCCTCCAAGTTTGATACCTGTGGGTGGTCTTGGAAACAATCCCCTGTGGGATACCGAGGGACCATACCCAAAATATAACAGGTTTGAAAGTAATGCATTGCATTCACAATCTGAAGATATAAGATAATGCTAAATAAGAGCCCCCAAACCAGAAAAATCATAGACTAGTACTTAAAAAAAAATCAAGAATTTGTGTTTTGGGCCATTATTTTTAGTCTGAGTACCATGTAAATTTTCTCAGTAGGATTAGTGGAGAAGAACAGAGAGCTGGTGACAGAGCCCTTTATAAAAATCCCATAGTGAAGTTTATAAACATTAGTTCTTCCAAATACAGTTATTTTAAAATAATATCTTTTCCCCCACAGGCATATTTTCCTTCCAATTCTATTTCACTGTAATTATCGGTACTCCACTCTTTAAACATAGCACTCCCATTGTTGATCAATCCCAGAGCACTTTAAGAAAAAGCAGGAATCCATGTATTTCCAAGCAATGACTTTGGGAGAAATTAATGGGCAAGGGATCAAATACCAACAACATAAAAATTAAAAGGTAAGTTGAACCCATAGAAAAATAGCTGTTTGGCTTCTCTGCCTAAAAGGGAGTCAATCTCTCTTTGAATTTAAACACTGATTTTTCTTCAATATTTAAAAAAACCAAAAAAGTTCAAATATAGGCAATTTAAAGAAGCAAAACATTTCTACCACCCAGTTTACATCTTTTCTTATATGAAACTCTTTACAAAAGTTTTAAAGAAAAGTTATTTTTTTTTTGCTTAACCTAATACACAGCACTGAAAAAATTCAAATAATATTGGAAAAACTGTATACAAAGATAAAGGTAGAAAATAATTCCTTCTAGAATTAGCCACCATTAATACTAGGGAGGCCTCTCAGCTTGGTGCTTTCAGATGCCTCCTGGTCCACGCACGTGTGACCATGGGCAGGACAAAACTGTGCTTCAGTCTCCTCATCTGTAAATGGAGATGATGATGATAAAACCTTCACTAGAGTGTTGTGCTAAGCCACGTAAGACACCTAGAACTTTGCTTGACATACACTAAATATTAAATATTATTGCTCTTATTATTATTGTTATTATTATTTTTTATGCATATGCAGAGCTGGAAAATAGCTAGCTGCTCAGAAATGCTGTAATAAACATTGGACCATTCTATAGATTCTATATTTATCAAAATTATTATGTTTCATTATATTTGATTTGAATTGAATTTGAAAATGAAAGGACTAACTGAAGGGACACTTCACTTTGAAATAACTGCTTCTTTATCAGAAGTAGTGTAATTTTTTAAAAGATCTCTCTGAAGTCAAAAGTGGAGAGTAAGTGGAAAAAATAAGAGTAAAAGTCATTTTTAAAAAGTCTTATGCTTCAGTTTTAGACTGGGGCTATTTAGCACTTCTGCCAAGATCCTCCCTGCCACTTAGAAATTTTTCTTATTTTAGAATTTTCAAATGATTTTCAAGTCAGTGATGTTGGCAATATCATCTGTATCCATGATTCTTGTAATTATTAATAATGAGTTTTATATTTAAATGAATTTAGTGCTTGCTGCAAAGTCATTTTATTTTATCCATTCTGATTTCTTTCCTTTTTTTTTTAACCTCTTAGTTGGATACCATCATTTTATATGATTCTATTTTCTCTCCTTTCTTAGCATAACAGTTATACTTTTTTTAAACTTTTTAAGTAGCTGTTCTAGAGTTTGCAATATACATTTACAACTAATCCAAGTTTGCTTTCAAATAGCACCATACCATTTCATGGGTAGTATGAGTGAGTACCTTATAATAAAATAATCCTAACTCCTTCCTTGTATCATAGTTATCATTCATTTCACTGGTATATGCATACATAAGCATAATTTAAAATTTTATATTCACTTATTTCTTCTTCAGTGCTTTTTCTTACTTTACATAAATAGATCTGAATCTCTGGCCTGCATTATTTTCCTTCTCTCTAAAGAACTTATTTTAACATTTCTTTCAAAGCATGTCTACTGGCAACAAATTCCCTCAATTTCTCTCTGACAAAGTTTTTATTTCTCTTTCATTCTTGAAGAATAATTTTGCAAGGCACAGAATTGTGGGTTGAAGGGGTTTTTTCTTTCAACATATTACATATTTCACTTCACACTCTTCTTGCTTGCACAGTTTCTGAGAAGTCAGATGTAATTTTTGTCTTTGTTCCTTTATAGGTAAGGTGTGTTTTCTCTCTGGATTTTTTCTGGATTTTTTTCTTTATCTTAGATTTTCTTTAGTTTGATTATAATATGCCTAGGTGTAGTGGGGTGGTTTTATTTTTGACATTTATTATTTTTGGTGTTCTCTGAGGTTTCTGGATCTGCACTTGGGGTCTCATATTAATTTGGGGGAAATTCTCAGTCTTGATTGTTTCAAATATTTCTCCTGGTCCTTGTTTTTTTTCATCTCCTTTTGGTATTCTCATTACATAATGTTATACCTTTTGCAGTTGTCCTGCAGCTCTTGCATAATCTGTTCTTTTTGTTTTTCTGTCTTTGTTCTCTTTGCTTTTCAGTTTTGGGGGTTTCTATTGATATATCCTCAAGTTTAGTGATTCTTTATTCAGCCAGTCTGTTAATAAGCTCATCAAAGGAATTCTTTGTTTCTGTTACAATGAGTTTTTTTTTTTTCTAGCATATCTCTTTTGTTCTTTCTAAGAATTTTCATCTTTCTGCTTACATTGCCCTACATTGTTCCTACATGTGGTCTACTTTATCCATTTAAGCTCTTAACATATTGATCATAGCTGTTTTAAATTCTCTGTCTGATAATTCCAATACCCCTGCCACGTGTGGTTCTGACATTTGCTCTGTCTCTTCAAACTGTGTTTGTTTGTTTGCCTATTAGTATGCCTTGTAATTTTTTCTTGATAGCCAGACATGGTGTACTGGGTAAAAGAAACTTCTGTAAATAGGCCTTTAGTAATGTGGGTTGAGGGGGAGGTGTTCTGTAATCCTAGGCTTAGGTCTCAGTCTTCTAGCGAGCCTATGTCTCTGCACTGTGAACTTCCCCCTCCCTTAGTTGACACAGGATGACTAGAGAAGGCTGGAGTTGGATATTTCTCTTTCCTGATGTCAGTTAGGCTCTGAAAAAAAACCCAGCATGTAAGGGTCTGGTTATAAAGTTTCTCTCAAGGGCAGGCATTATTAAGAACAGAGTGCTCTGACAGATTTTAAATGGTTCCTTTGCCCCACACCACCCCACCCCCTGCCACCAGAAACACAAGGGGATTTTTCATCAGTATTCACTGTAAGAACCAAGCTGAGCTCCTGGAGGTAAAGCTTACAGAGGGTGGAGGCTGCCCTGTGACTGGGAACCCCCTGGAGTTTTTAACCGTCAGAGTCATCTACACTGTGCCTCTGACAATTCATCAATACCGGTTCAGGTTTTCCTACCCCAGCCCTGGTTCCCCAGAAGCTTCAGCTCATGATTTTTTGCTCTGATAAGTTGTGATTCTCACCTGCTGATGTCTCCAATTTAGGGGGCAGCAATTTGCCCTGCGACCTCACTTCTCATACAAAGTTTAGAAGAGTTATTGATTTTTCTGTTTGCTTAGCTTTTTTACTTGTAGTTAGGGCTGCGTGGAGACTTCCAAGCTCCTTGTGTATGGAACTGGAAACTGGAAGTCTCTCCTAAAATTTAAATCTTTGTGCCTCTCTGATCTGCATTCTCTGCGATTATGTTAGGTCTTTTCTTTAGATCACTGATTTCATCTTCATACTCTGTTCTTTAGTGTCTCTAATTTATTTACTTTTTAAGTTTCTTTCTATTTTCTTATAAAAGTACAATGTATATACCATAAATTCACTCTTTCTAGTGTAGAGTTCTGCAAGTTAACAAACAGTAATGTAACCACGACCACAATCAAGATAAAGAACATCCCGTCATCCCAGAAATGTGCCCATGCTCCTTAGTAGTTAGCTTACCCCTCACCCACAGGCCTTGGCAACTACTAATCCACTTTTCATCTATATAGTTTTGCCTTTTCCAGAATGTTATATAAATAGAATTATACAGTGCATAGACTTTGGTTACTTTCATTTAGCATAATACATGTGAGATTCACGTCAATTTTGCTAGTTCATTTTTATTGCTGAGCATTATTGCATTTTATGGATGTGTCATAGTTTATCTATTCTCCTGTTGAGGGACATCTGTGGCTTTCCAATTTCTGGCCACTATAAATAAATCTGCTATAAACATTCACGTGTAGATTTTTATGTGAGCATAGGTTTTCATCTTACTTGGGTAAATCTTTAGCCCATTTTAAACTTGAATTGTTTGTTTTCTTACCATTGACTTTTGAATATCCTTTACATATTCTGTGTAAAAGTTCTTTAACAGATAAGTGACTTGCAACTATTTCCTCCCAGTCTGTAGCTTATTTTTTCACTTTTTAAATCTAATTTATATTTGAGTTCAGGAATGACTTTGTGGTCTTATGTCCTTAGATCTGTAAGTTACCTTTTTTATTTAACTGTTTTATCAGTTCCTTTTGACCTAACCCAAATTTTTATTTTTACTAAGTTGTTCTGTACAAAGCAGTTGCTAAGAATTGCCTTCTGTATTTTCTACTAGTTTGGCATCCTCTTATTTCCATATCATGTTCTCCTTGCCCACCCCCAACCCCACACAAAGTATTTTTTCACCTGAAAAACCAGAAGTAGGTTGACTCGGTTGCCATAATGTGTTTTCCAAATGACTCAGGTTTGTCCAGTTCTGATCAGACTTTTGTTTGCTCGGATAACAATGTGTGGGTTGCTGTTTTCCCACTGAGCTATAATTTACAGATGAATGCGTATCTCCTGTTCTACCCACTTTTCTCCACCCTGAAAACTAGTTAAAAAGAGGTGCGGGGAATGCTCAACAGATGCTGCTCTTTCCTTTTCCTTTCTTTCTTCTTTTTTAAAAAATGCCCATGCTCTGCTCTCCCTCTAAATATTTGTGGAATATTCTTTGCTGGAGCTCATGTCGTCTGGGTGGGGTGGGAATAGGGAGGTGGTCCCACTTCCATTGAGAGTAACCCGAATTCCTTGTGTAACTGTCATGTCCCACATTTCCCATTTCACCTCTTTTTTTCCAGCAGCTATTTCTATGTCTCTCTCAGATAAAGAAAATTTAAAGAGACCCTCTTCTTTAAGGATCTGGGTACACAGTGGGAATTTTCAGGACTCTCTGCTCTCTCTGGGTCTTCCCTTTCTTGCCTTGGCCATCAGGCTTTGGATGTTGAAGTTCTAGCTCAAGTCCTTTCTTTATTTGGTTACTGTTGGTAAAAACTTTGTAATTTTTTTTATTACTTTTTTTGTTGTTCCTTTTATTAGACTTGGGGCAGGAAAATTTGGAGATGCAGTTTCAATCCATTCACTACTTCCACGCATTTTATTTTCTGGTGAATTTCCTCCTCCAGGAAGTGTCCTCTGACTGTACTCAGCATAAATGTCTCTCCTCTGTGTTCCCACAGAGCTGGCACTAACTAGTAATATTTTAATCTAATGCTTAAAATATTAAAATACTTTTGTACCTGCTGAAAATAGCCACTGTACTAACCTCACTTAAGCAACCCCCAGAATCCTTCCCATAGCTCTGGCTACCCTGGCCTCTCCCCTTGGATGCTCCCCATCTCATCTCCCCCTGATCCAACTGTGAAAGGGGTGATGTCTGGACATCACTGGGCTTCCAGGCCCCTGTACCAGCATTGCTGGTCACTGATGGATGTGCACCATTGGTTGGTACCCAAGCCGAACCACAGGCTAAACATGTTCAATGTTTATAAGCACTCCTACCCGTGCTTATCTCTTTCATGATGTTTTTCTTAAACATTTCTGAAGTTACCTATTCACTTGTCTTCTCACTGTCTACAATACGAGTTCCTCAATGATAGCACTTCAAGCAAACTTGTTTGTTTTTTTTTTTTTTTGGCCACACCATGCGGCTTGTGGGATCTTAGTTCCCCGAACAGGGATTCAGGGATTTAACTTGGGCCCTCAGCAGTGAAAGCACAAGTCCCAACCATTGGACCACCTGGGAATTCCAAACATTTATTTAGCCTCTTTTACATGCCATCTTCATCTCTCCCTTAATCCTCCCCCAAATTTTGCAGAGTTGGTATCATCACTTTATTATACAGTGAAGAGCCTGAGGCTTAGCAAGTTTTAGCAACTGGTGCAAGGTTACACTGCTAATCTGGGTCACAAATAGGATTTAGATTCAGCCACTTCACACCAATTGTCTAGGAAAGATATTTCCAGCGGAAACTTGTTTATAACTAGCATTGTGAAACAGGAGCATCCTCCACGTGATAAATGATATGACATTAAGCTCTTAAAACATGCACCTGAAGCTATTTTGAGGGCAAGGACCACATTTTTTTTAAATCTAAATATCCCTTAGAGCATAGCAGAATGCATGGTTCCTAGATGCCCCAAGTGAGTGATTGTAAAGTAAGGCAAGAAAGGATAAATGAATGGATGAATTCATTAATTACTTGATTGAGTACTACTTCAGAAGAAGTTATTGGGAATATGTGAAGGCAGTATAGAATGAGAGGCAGTGTATGTTAAGAGCATGCACTTTGGACTTGTCCATGGTGTACATGAAATATAATTTATTTAATCATTCTCTATTAATGGACATTTAATTTGTTTCTATTCTTTGTTATTCAAGTAATAAAACAATTAATATCTTGTATATACTTTGCAGAACATGTGTGAATGTGCATATTGTTTAATTTTCTAGAAATAGAATTACTTGGTTAACCAGCATAGGCATTTTGAACACACTTGGATACTTCAAATTTTCTTTCTAAGATGTTCCTACCATTTTATACTGCTACTAATAATTTATAAAAGAGCCATTTACACACACTTTTACCAATGGTGGATATATTTAATCTGTAATTTTTTTTTTAAATGCTAGTGCCTTATTTTACATTTTCTCGGTTACGATGAGGCTTAAAAAATTTACCCACACCTTTAACAACAGTGGATATATTTAATCTGTAATTTTAAAAAAATGCTAGTGCCTTATTTTACATTTTCTGGGTTACCAATGAGGTTTAACAAAATTACTGCTTTTTAATATTTGTCTTTTTCCTATGGGACATGATATAACTGTTCTATACATCATGGTTTGTTTGTTTTTTTATTAGAGTATAGTTGCTTTACAATGGTGTGTTAGTTTCTGCTGTACAATGAAGTGAATCAGCTATATGTATACATATATCCTCTCCCTCTTGGACCTCCCTCCCACCCCACCCCCGGCATCCCACCCATCTAGGTCATCACAGGGCACCGAGCTGAGCTCCCTGTGCTATACCACAGGTTCCCACTAGCTATCTATTTTACACAAGGTAGTATATTTATGTCAAACCTAATCTCCCAATTCATCCCACCCTCCTCTTCCCCCGCTGTAACTGTTCTATACATCATGGTTTTTTGATCTAACAATGTATCTTAGAGATATAAAGGGCAAAAGAGTTGCCTTGTTCTTTTTAATGGCTACATAGTAGTCCTGTATATAACTGTTTCATAATATATAACACTACTCTCCGACTGATAGACCACCTCTAGGTTTCCTCCAATATTTTGCTGTTACAGAGAATCCTGCTGCAAATATCCCTGGTCAATATTTCACACACATAAAAGTTTATTTGCAGGAAAAAATGTCTATAATGGAATTTCCAGGACAAAGAGGATAGGCGTTTTTTTACTTTTGAAAGCTATTGCCAGGCCACCTTACATACAAGTTATACCAATATATAACAAATGACCTTTCCTCATTTCCCCCATTTGTCTTTATTTTACTGATTTGTAAATAGTCCATACATTTTGGAAATTAGCTCTTTATTGGTCCTATGAATTACAAATATTTTCCCCTGTATTTTTTAATATTTTGGCCATTTTTAGCTACATGAAATATTTATATTTGTATAAGATTAAATTTATCAACATTTTCATTTTGGGGTTCTTATTTTTGAGGCATACTCACAAAAGGCCTTCCATACCACAAGGTTACATTTAAAATTTCTTCTGTAGTTTCTTTTAATACTTTTATAAGTGCATTCTTTGGCTTTTAAAATTTTAATACATCTGGAATCTGTTTTAAAGTACAAAGTGTGAATCCAATATTTTTTTCATCCTCAGTGGGACACCTAGTTGTCCCAACACATTTATTTTATAATGTAAGCCATTCTAGCCAGCTCCTTCCTCATCCTGGAGACTAGATTCTGTCCATTTAATAGTTCTTAGGCAACCTCACCTCCTCTTTTCAATAAATGTAGTACCTGCTAGTTAGCTTGATGTATGCACAATCTAGTGTTATCACTCCTGCAGCATAAATTTGTCCTTTTCTCCAGTCTATGCTAGATCCTATCAGCATTAAACATGCAGTAATATTGTCCATTAAAAAGAAGGAAACATTAACTCTACCTCCCCCGACCCCAGATACCTCTCCCATTGTCCACTCACCTTTACAACATGACTCCTTGAGGTATTTGTCTGTGCTTGCAGTCTTCAATTTCCCTCCGCTCACTCTATGCTCTGTCCCCACCACTCCATCAAAACAGCACTTGTCGATGTCACCGTCACCTCCATGGGCTAATGGTCTCCAGTGACCAGGTCTCAGTCCCTACATTACTTGGCCTATAAATCAGCAGCATAATCTCATCAAGCTTCATGGTTTTAAGTAATATTTAAATGCTAATGACTCTCAAGGTTTTATGTCCATCACAGACCTCAATGCTCAACACCAGACTCATGGATAATCACCTGTTCAATATTTCCACTTTGTTGTCTAATGAACGTCTCAAATTAACATGTTCAAAATCAAATATCTCCCTCCAGCTACCAAGCCTGCTTGTTTCATTCTCCTCAGCCACCCCTCCCTCAGTGAGAGGAAGACTTTCACAGCTGAACACCTAGGAGAATGCCTGGCACAGAAGAGGTGCCCATAAATGTATGAGAATAAGTGAAGGAATGAATTTAGAAGAGAGTTTCTATTCCACCTGAAGTGCTTCTGTTATATGTTCTGTCTTGTATGGAAAAGCAAGTAGATTCAGAGTCAAAGGGACATAACTTTCATAGTTCAGTTAAAGGAGCTCGGGGCCAGAGCAAATAAAACTCAGTACTGGTCCCTACTTGGTCCCAAGCAGGTGGAGCATTAGATCAGTCCGTTTATCTTGAGTGTCTAAGATTCCTTGCCAGAAGATACACTTCATCATTCTATCATATCTAGCCCACTAGAATTTCATTAGAAAGTATGGGAAAATAAATATTCTAAGAGCATTCTTATCAATCCTTTCCTGACCCTAATCCCCTTACTGTTTTCACTGCCTTGTGAATGGTGCCCCTACTCATCCAGACACCAAAGCCAGCAACCTAGACTCCCGTCCACACATCTCTCCAACACCCAGCAATTCATCAAATTCTCTAGAAACTACTTCCTTAACTTCTCTCAATTGCATTTGCCTCTCCCTTTTTCCTAGGACCTTTGTCTTAGAGCAGCCTCACTCCTGCAGATTGCTCAGATAGCTTCTTAAGTAGTCTCCCAACCTCCACTGTTGCCTCATTCCAATTGATTCTTTATCCTGCAGTGCAAATATGTTCAAGTCCCCTCTTTGCTTAGAATCCATTGAATGTTCTTGCCTCCAGATCAGGTTCAGTTTCCATAGATAAGTACCAGAGACCCTCCATTTGGCCATAGCTTTCACTATGCTCATGTCCTGCCCTCAATAACTTATGTTCCTCAAAACCCAAGGTACAATTCTATGCCTCGGTGCATTTGCGCATGCCATTTCCTCTTCCTAAAGCGGCCCTGCTCTCTTACACCTCTCTCAATGCTCTACTCTGTTCTCCCACAGCTCCTGTGTTTCTTTCTCTCATGGCATTTTCCTTGCTTAATGGAAAGGAAACTTGACACTTAATGTTGGCTTAAGTGTCTGCATCCCTGAACTACACTCTGAGCTTCCTGTGGGAGAAAAAAATGGCTCTTTCTGTTCCAAACCCCACAACCAACAATTGTGGGCACATGATAGATGTAAAATGGACCAATGGAAATGTAGAAATACTTTGAAATATTTATAAAACACCAAATGGGTATCATTAAGGTATTATTAATGCAGTGTGAGAAATTGCCTAGAGGAAACACACCTGGAGAAGGTTGGGGGTTGTGCCTTTACTGCCATGCCTTGCTATGTGTGCTTCCAGCCAAAGTTACATTACGTGCTAAGACTAATCTCCTTGTTCATTTTATGCCTGCCACTTTACCAAAATATCCCCAGGATGCTCTGAACACCGGAAAAGTGATTTTTTCAGCTTATTTTGGGAAGCCAAATAGAGATCCATTTTCATTTCATGGTAGGAGTAAATACCCTACCTACTGTGCTTTGCTTCCAGCTGGAAATGAACCAGGTAGCTATGTACTCTCTCATGTTTGCAAGAGAGAAAGTTGCTGGATTTGTTGTTTATCCCTTTAGGTCAGCCAGGGGCCAGGAAGTCAAAGTATCAGAGCAAATGTATATTACATACTGAGTACATATCTAGAAAGGGAACAGCAAAAGACCAATGCTGAGACCATATGAGCAATACACAGCACAGAGCCCTGAATAGTGCCTCACAATTTGGTTTTCTTCCAACAGAGCAACACATTTAGTTGGGCGATTAACCCAAATGAAAGGTTTCAGATTTATTTCATTGGCAGATAGAAATTAAGTTGCAGAAACTCAACAAGCACAGACTACAGTTAATTTCATTTATTTTTAATTACCCAAGTAATCCATGAATATATTGTCACTATAAAAATTGAAACAATTACAGATAAAGTTGAAGTCCCACTTGACAACTCACCACTCTACTCAATTCCCCTCCCTGGGATTACTAGTGCTATCAGTTTGAAGTGTCATCAGACACATGCCTGTGCGTGCACACATGTGCACAACCCCCCCACCACACACACACACACACACACACACACACACACACACACACACAGAGATGTTAAAATGAAGCTATTTAACCTTAGCTTTGGCTGAGGCTCCAAGATAATAGAAGCTGTATTCCAACGTGAGATACAAGATCAGTAATGGAGGACATCAATGGTTTTCATCCATGGACCATGTTTAGGACATAAAAAGATTTTGAGAAGGACATTACATGGTGAGTAAGGGTTTTGGGTGAAAGCTGTTGGACCCCACACCCATGGAGACAGGGAGAGTTGACATGTCTTTGTTCACCTCAAACCAAGAAAAAGGGCTTCATTGTAACCATTGAGAGTTGGATATGTGTCCCTGACATCATTTGATGTAGCTGTCTGTTTTCTGTATTGCTTTTGCATTTTGTTTCTTATAAAATCCTTTCCTACTCTCAAGGTTAGAAATATATTCTACTTTTCTTCTAATGCTTTTGTTATGTTTTAGTTGTTTAGGAATTTGGTTTGTCTAGAATTTTGTTTTCATGGTGTAAGAAAGTGAACTAACTTTACTTTTTCCCAAGTTAATTTGATTACTTTGATTTGGATAACAAATTATTTCAACACCATTCATTACACACTGGTTTGAAAGTCTACCTTTGTCATATACTAAAGCTGTAAATATTCGCTGATTGCCTTCTGAATTGTATTCTGCAGCATTGATCAACTTGTCCATTCTTTTTGAGTATATTTATTAGAATCCAATTGTGCTTCCATTTCACGAAGTTGAGAACCTCACACAAAGAATGGTATACCTACCATTGTGTATTTTCCAGGCCACTACAGGCAGAGGTAAACTCAGGGTCATGATGGTGGTAGCACCAGGTATCAGACTCAGCCCCCACTCACTAAGGCAGGCCCTAAACTTGCACTTTTCCTGACCCCTTTGCTCAGAATTCTCAGCATCTCTGGAAAATACCTCCCCTCTGCTCCAGAGAGACTTCTTTGTCTAACAACTGACACTTTCCACTCCTGCTTCAACATCCCTAGGGAATGCCTGATGCTGTTTCTATGAAGCTAACACACTGCACCCACTCCTCCATCTCTTACCTTCACACCTGGGTGCCACATTGTTGCCCCTTCCAAGAATACTTCCTTACTCACTGAATGTCTTCTGGAGGGCTCAGTGACTTGGCCCTTTCTGTTTTTTCTCACTTCTTTTTGCAGCACTGTCTTCCTTGAATCAGGCATAAGATGATGGGACGCCAGTGCAAGACTCTTGGAGGGATGGATGCAATGAGACACTCCTGTAATTCTTGTCCACTGTCCAGCAGACAACGCCTGTTCGTTCTACACCCCTCATCATCCAGACATGTCTAGGACACTCATATATGCACAGCTTCAGTTCTCATAGCTGAGACATCTGCTTTCTGCCACAAAGTTTACAGGGACAAAACCATGGGTTTACTCATCTCTACAACGGGGTAATGCTATGTTTTGTAAGAGTTAATGAGAGCTCATTGTAAGGGCTCAATAGTTGCCTCTTACCTTTCCTTCCCCACTAAATTAGGTCAACACCCAGATGAAGCGCCACCTCTTCTCTGAAGCTTTGTCCACTATGTCACTGTGCTAATACACAATGATCTCTCCATATTGAATTTTATCTATGTCTGGCCTTTTATTTTTTCTTTAGGGAAAGATTTTTATTTTCAGACAATAGATATTTAAATCACAGTATCATGGACTCTGGCTTAGCTACACTCATCATCTTGTGAATGTCTATGGAAACTGAATTAGGAGCACTCCAGAGGGCTGGCCCTGGATTATTCCACAGCTTCATTTAATTATAACCATCAAAGTTAATGAGAGTCATAAACTCTTTCATAACATACCAATGGGCTGTGTGATTGGAGGGGAACCTGGACATTTCGTTATAAAGCTAGCATATCAGAAAAGACACAACTAAACAACACCTTTTCTCTTATGAAGAAAAAGACACAGAAACATAATTTGGTGACATTTTCACACTTGCTAAAATTAACTTTCGGTCAAAAGAACAGTGGAATTGTTAGCTTTATTTTCTGATAAAATTTTAATCTCAGGTTGGATAAGCAATTTTGTTTGCCATTAAGTGTGAGACTACTTGAAGTAAAGTCATGTAGACAATAGGGCATTATATAGAAAGGATAAAAAGGTTAACAGAAAGAAAGATCAGAAAGAAAATGAAAAGAGGAATAATTGTGTCAGAAACTTAGTAAATTGGTATATTAGGGTTCTCTGTATTGGTTCCAGAGAACCAATAGGAGAGATAGATAAGAAGGTAGATGATAGATAGATAGATAGATAGATAGATAGATAGAGGTACAAATATAAAGAGATGTATTATATGGAATTGGCTCATACAATTATGGAGACTGACAAGTCCCAAGATCTATAGAGTCAGTCAGCAAGATGGTGACTCAGGAGAGTAGATTAAGTATTTCTAGTCTGCGGGCAAGCGAAGGTCAAGGTCCCAGCTTGAATGCAGTCAGGCAGAAGAAATTGTCTCTTACTCAGGACAATCAGCCTTTTTGTTCTATTCAGACCTTCGACTGATTGGTTGAGGCCTACCCATATCAGGGAGGAAACCTGCTTTAAGTAATCTACTGATTTAAACGTTCATTTCATGGAAAACACTTTCACAGAAATACCCAGATTAATGTTTAACCAAATATCTGAGCATCCCCTGGCCCAATCAAGTTGACACATAAAATTAACCATCATACCTGGCCAATATATAATAGTCCCGGTATTGGGACTTCTGTATCTACATCTGTATGTGTCTCTATGTGCGTGTATAGCATTTAAGAAATGTTGGGCTTCCCTGGTGGCACAGTGGTTGAGAGTCCGCCTGCCGATACAGTGGACACAGGTTCGTGCCCTGGTCCGGGAAGATCCCACATGCCGCGGAGCGGCTGGGCCCATGAGCCGTGGCCGCTGAGCCTGCGCATCCGGAGCCTGTGCTCCACGATGGGAGAGGCCACAACAGTGAGAGGCCCATGTACTGCAAAAAAAAAAGAAAAAAAAAAAGAAATGTATTCTTCTCACCTGTTTTTAAAGCTTTGCTCTTGGATTCTTGAAATCCCACCATAGATTTTTTAAACTGAAGTCAAATTCAGATAACATAAAATTAACTCTTTTAAAGTATACAATTCAGTGGCATTTAGGATACTCCCAATGTTGTGCAAAAATGACCTCTATCTAGTTTCAAAACATTTGTATCACCCCAAAGGGAAACCCTATGCCCATTAAGTAGTCATTCCCATGCTTACTTCGGCAGCACTTATACTAAAATTGGAACTATACAGAGAAGATTAGCATGACCCCTGTGCAAGGATGACATGCAAATTTGCAAAGCATTCCATATATTTATTAGCATACTAAGTGAAGTAAGTCAGAAAGAGAAAGACAAATACCATATGATATCACTTATATTTGGAATCTAAAATATGACATAACTGAACTTATCTATGAAAAGGAAACAGAGTCACAAACATAGAGAACAGACTTGTGGTTGCCAAGGGGGAGGGGGATGGGGGAGGGATGGAGTGGGAGGTTGGGGTTAGTAAATGCAAACTATTACACATAGGATTGATAAACAACAAGGTCCTACTGTATAGCACAGGGAACTCTATTCACTATCCTGAGATACACCATAATGGAAAAGAATATAAAAAAAGAATTTATATATATGTAAAAAAGTAGTAAATCTCTGATATTCATAGACTAAAAAAAAAGTACTCATTCCCCATTTTCCCCTTTACCCAGCCTCTGGCAATTATTAATATACTTCCTGTCTCTATAGAGTTTCCTATTCTGGATACTTCATATAAATGGAATCATATAATATGTGACCCTTTATGTCTAAAATCTTTCACCTATCATAATGTTTTTCAGGTTCATTCTTTTGTAGCATGTATCAGTACTTCATTCCACTTTATGGATCAATATTCCATTGTAGATAAACATATTTTGTGTATCTATTCATCTGTTGATGTGCATTTGGGTTGTTTCCACCTTTCGGCTATTGTGAATAATGTTACTATGAATAATAGTAGCATTACTGTGTACAATACCTTTTCGAGGGTGTACAAATAACAGTTCAAAACCCTGATTTCAATTTTTCTGGGTATTTCCAAATAGTGAATTGCTGGGTCATATGATAATTCTATGTTTAACTTTCTGAAAAACTGTTTTCCCCATCATAAATGTTTAACAGGAAATTACTCATGAAATAAAAGCGTGGGAAATCAGGACAATGTTTAACACACACAGACACTCACACCCTTAGAGGTTGCAATCTGCCATACTAAATGTTTGTGATGATGAAAAGTCCATCTGATATTGTAAGTACATCAGAGGCCTTATTAAAAGTTAAAATGATAAAGATACTCTGTTCCACTGATGGTTTTCTTTTCTCTCCCCATCACATGTGATACCAAACTCGAGCTTTCAATGATAGAGGCCATGTACTGACTTTTCCTGTTGCCTCAATAGCAGCCAGCAGCAGACTCCAACCTCCTTCATTGCTTCATAACATTCTTATATAGGAGACCGATATAGTCCTCAGGGTCATTACAAATGGCAGCCTTCTAGCTCTGCAGAAACTCAGAAACTTACCCAGAGAAAGAAATGACAGAGGTCTCTGGGGTCAAGTGTTCTAGACTGACATGTGACCTCACCCCCAGAGCTGAGTACCCTTTCCCAGCTACCCTCCAGGGCAGGGCTCAGACAGAGGTAGCTGTGAAGGAAGCAGAGAGGAATGGGCTGGGGAGTTCTTGAGAGCCCACAAAGCCTCCACAATCAGGACTCCAACTTTGCTGGCCCAGGAAGGATTTCCCTTCCAATAAGCATTGTTTCAGTTAAGATATTTAAGGGATTTTCTTCCAGCAGAACTATTAGAGACAAAATGAAAATCAGACAGTCTTGAGAGAAGAAATTGGTCACATACAAAATTTTGGTCCTCATTCTTAAGCAGCTGGACCACAGATGAAGGCTTGAAACTTTGGCTTCAGACTCCTCCATTAGTCAGCATCGTACAGCAACTGGGTCTGCCCAGCGTCCAGAAAGCACTTAATGCATCCCTATCCCCCCTATTTCCTCCTGTATGGCTCTCTCTCTAGTCAACAGACATCTTTAAAAACTAGACCCTCCCTTGAAAAAGATTGCTGACCCCTCATTAAGAAAGACTGAAGAAGATTCAGTCATCTTAGAAGTTCTTCCTAAAATATAATAAAGAATCTTGACCTCACTTCCCCCAATATACATTGTTGTATATCAGAATATAAATTTTGAAATATAAATATAAAAAGAGAGGGGAGATATCACCTACTCTTTTTTACATAAATGCAAGCTTTTACTTTTGTCAAAAAAGAAAGTACATACACAAGGTGTTTCTGGATTTCAGAATTTGCCGCCAGAGAAGAATAATTAGAATTAAAAGTTTGCTGCACTAGTTATTTAAATCAGGTTCCCTTGCTCTAACTACCAGGCACTATGTAGACTCACAGCTGAGAAGCTGGTCCTACCACTGTTACAACACCAGACCACCCATTTCACAGGGCCCAGCCCCACTTTATAGGGAAAGATGCAGGTGAATGACAATGCTTGGGAGCCAAGATTCCATTGTTCTCTGTTGGGGAAAGCCTGAAGCATAGTCTAACGATGTGTAAAGTGAAATTTCTTTCTGACTGAGTCATCCCCTGCTGGATACAGAAGATAAAAGAGAACAGCATCATTCTGTGCTGAAAATGTACAGTGCATGGTGATTACATCATCCATCAGGAGGCTGTGAATCTGTTGATAAGGTGAAAGCAACTGATAATCATACTAACATGACACAATACAAGAAAGCATGATGGAGGGGGCTGAGGCTGTTTGGGACATACAGGTAAGCTCTGAAGACTCAGCAATAGACCTTAGAGACCTCACAGTTCCCCCTAAGACAGCCAAAGACAGGAATCCTACCAGCTTGCCTGGACTACTGCATGGGAAATCCATCTCCACCTTGGATCTCCCATCATGCAATCCAGAATTTATTACTTCACCACATATACTTTTTCAAGAGAAGGTGATTGGTCTTATTTTTCTCAGCTCTTAGGAAATTGGTGGGAACAAGTGATGGATTGAGTGTCTCATTGCCTGCAGTCTTCCCCTCCCTCCTACAACCCAATGGCATGGATTCCCCAGTTGCCAGTGCAGAACTCTAGTGTTTTTAATGTGGCAACGCTCCCACAAGGAGCAGTGTTGATTAGAGAAAAGAGCAGTAATAACAGTACCTCCACCTACTGATGACCTACTGTGTGCCAGGCTGAATGTTTCCCATTCATTCTGCACCAGAAGGCAACTATAAAGATGAGTCCAAAGAAAACCAAATGTCATTAAATTCAGCATATAAAGTTGCACCACTGAAAACTTTCTCATGAACCAAGAACATACCACACTTAGGGATAGAGTGCTGTAACTGAAGTCTCTCATTCATAGATTGCCCTCTTTTTTCCAGAGATGTTTAAGCAAACCTACAAGTTCATTTATACTAATGCCTTAAGGACTGAATTCAAAAGGATCATTTTTGCATTCTCAGAAGAGAGTCAGATCCGTTTCAGCGGGCCTGGGAGTTTTCATCGGGCTAGTGATCTCAGTGAACATCTCTCATGTGCGCTGATTTATCAGATACTGCTTAATTTAATTTTCAAAACACACTGTTTTTCAGATGAAGAATCAGAGGCTCAAGGAGGTTAAGTGAATCAGCCTAGATCTCACAGATAGCACATGTCAGGGTCGGTCTCTAAGCCCACGGTCTGGGGGCTATCCTCCCCCACAAGTCTGGCTGAGCAGCCCTTCTCAGGAAGGATTGGTCTAGCTCTCACTGACCCCCCAGGCCAATTCCAAAGCCATCCTTTCACAGCCAACTGCAAATAGCATCAAGAGGTTGAGAAAACTGCATTGAAGCATCTGACCTCCCAAGGGCAGCCCTTGGTTCTCCGCAGCTAAAAGCCTCATTTTCCAAGTCTACTACTTTGAGTTGGATTGCAGAACTAGTTGAGGTTAAAACAAGAAAATTCATGTTCCACAATCAAATAAGATCAGATGATCCAGAAGACTTGAGAAAAAAAGCGAGGAACCACACTTACTGGGTAACAATTGACAAAAACCTTTGAGCGGGGCTTTGGCCTGCATTTCCTAATAATTCAGGCAGAACTGAGTAACTCATGATTCATGGAGAGAACCATCTTTCTCAGAAAGCGTTTCTAATTTTTGCAGAAGCATTTAACTAACTTGCAATTTTAAAAAATGTGCTCCAAAGCACGTCGTTCAAATTAATTTTTGAATGTTGAGATCAGCCTTCTTTTGGATCTGTGAGAGATGCTCCATATAGCACAGGATGTTAGAGTTGTACTTTCTTCTCAGGTCATGGGAAGACATTTCCTATGAGCTTCTAGATGACACACATGTCAGAAAGGGTGTTCGTCAACTTGCCAGTGTTCCTTTATGGTCACTAGAGAGCTGCCTCTTTCTTTTGATCTTTGAGAAATATATTGTGAAATATTTCTGACATATAAAACTATGGAGAAAATAATATAATAAATGCAAGCGTATCCATCTCCCAGCTTAAAAAATAGAACTGTGCAAACATACTTGAATCAGTCTGTGTTCCCCATCCCATTCACTCTTGGGGATGTCCATCATACCTGGGCATGTCTTATACTTTTACCAAAATCCTGTACAACTAAGCAATACTGAGTATCATTTTACACAATTACACATTACTTAAACAGTGCATCAATGACATTGTTCACAATGTATTCTTCTGAAACTCTTTTCACTCAACAATATGCATACAAGAATCATCCAAGTTGAACGAACCTTGAGATTATCATACTAAGCGATGTAAGTCAGACAAAGACAAATACCATATTATATCAGTTATATGTGAAATCTAAAAAACAGTAAAAATGAACCTATTTACATATATATGTGAATCACTTTGCTGAAGCTAACACAATATTGTAAATCAACTTTAATTTAAAATTTTTTTTAAATAAATTCACCCTCAAAGGAAAAAAAAAAAAAAAGAATCTTCCAGGGCTTCCCTGGTGGCCCAGTGGTTGAGAGTCCGCCTGCCGATGCAGGGGACACGGGTTCATGCCCCGCTCCGGGAAGATCCCACATGCCGCGGAGCGGCTGGGCCCGTGAGCCATGGCCGCTGAGCCTGCGCGTCCGGAGCCTGTGCTCTGCAAAGGGAGAGGCCACAGCAGTGAGAGGCCCGCGTACTGCAAAAAAGAAATCTTCCATGTTGATGCATATAGTTCCAGGTCATTTATTGTTACTGTTGTATAGTATTTCACTACACAAATATAATTCAGTGTAATGCACCATCCTCTTGTTAATACTTAAGATGTTTCTAATTTTTTACTATTATATATGAAGCTGATATGCATGTTCTTGCATTCCATTCTATCATTCTATCATTGAATACTTTCATGCATTCTTAACACTTTCTATATTCTCTGTGTCTCCTTGGGCACATATGTGAGATTTTCTTTGACACATTTCCTAGAAATAGAAATGCTGGGTCACAGGGTACACTCATTTTCATGTTTATTGCATGTGGCTAAACTGCTGTCCAAATTGGTTGTACACATTTTCCTCTGTACCTGCAAAGTATGACTTCCTCTTTCTCCATATTCTCACCAACACTTAGTATTTTCAGTTTTCAATTTTTGCCAATTTGATGCCAATCTGACTGTCTTTTAGCTTTGCATTTCCTGATTATGATGTGGTTGAATATTTTTTCTTAATGGGTCATTTGGGTATTTTCTTCTCAAATTATCTGTTTATATCATTTGCTTATTTCTCTAGTAGGATTATCTTATCATCAAATTCCAAATGTTCTTTACATGTTTTGTGTATACATATCGCAAACATCTTTACATCTTATCCTTGTCTATGGTTTTCTCCCTCCAATTTTTTTCCTTTCAGTATTTGAAACACAGAGTTTCTATCATTTTAATCAAGTTGAATTTATCAACTTGATTTTAATCAAGTTTTTAATTTAGTCAAGTGTTAATCAAGTTTTAGTCAAGCTTTAATTTAGTCAAGTTTCAATTTTAATCAAGTTTTTAAAAGTGGTTTTCTCCCCCCACTTTTTTTCCTTTCCATATTTGAAACAGAGTTTCTATCATTTTAATCAAGTTGTCTTTATGTTTGTCCTCTTTGTATGTATGTACTTTGTATGTACTGCCCTACCACAAAAATCACAAAGATGTTTTATTAAATGTTTTCATAAAAAATAAAAATTATGGGTTTCCCTGGTGGTGCAGTGGTTGAGAGTCCGCCTGCCGATGCAGGGGACACGGGTTCATGCCCCGGTCTGGGAAGATCCCATATGCCGCGGAGCAGCTGGGCCCGTGAGCCATGGCCGCTGAGCCTGCGCGTCCAGAGCCTGTGCTCCGCAACGGGAGAGGCCACAACAGTGAGAGGCCCGCGTACTGCAAAAAAATAATAATAATAAAAATAAATAAATAAATAAAAATTAATATTCTCATATTTTATGTCTTTATCCTCCTTAGGGTTGATTTTTACATATGGTGTGAGATAAAGATAAATTTCATTTCTTTCCTTAATAGATAACCAGTTGTTCCGAAAGCATTTGTTAGGTAGACTGTTCTTTTGATACTGATCTACAATACAATCTTCTCATATATTGTTTCTGTTTAAGCATTAGATAGTTTATGGGGTCATTTATTTCTTCCATTGGTCTATATATCTGATCTTTTGCTAATAGCACACTGGTCAAATTACCATAGTTTCAAAATAAGTCTTGTTTTCTGGTCAAACATGAACTCTCTGCCCTAGTTCTCTTCAAAATTGTCTTCAAAAAAGAGCTATTATTTGTTGGCCTTGCAATTTTCGTATAATCTTCTCATATGTTGTTTGGAGTTACACTGGGTTTTTAGAGTACTTGGGAGAGAGTAAAAATTTTCATGATTTTGGGTTTCTCTGTGCATAAATATAATCTATCTCTCTCATTGATTTGACTCTATTAAAATATATTTTAGCAATGATTTATATTTTCTCCATAAATATCATTCTTAGCTCTTATTAAATTTATTCCTAGGAAACCTATATATTTTGTTATTATAAATTTTTTTTAGAGGAGCGTATTTCGTTGTTGCTGATATGTACCATGGTGACTGACTTTATAAAAACTGATATCCTTTCCAGTGATATTTCTAAACCCTCATTAATACTAATAACTTGTCTGAAGACTCTCAAGTTTTTATGGAGATAATCATGTCCTCTGTAAATAATAATAGCTTTTTTTTCCTTTCAAACTCATACAACTTATTTCTTTTTCTTATCCTGATCTGTGATCTGTAGAACAGTTTTGCACAGAAACAGTGATTCTGGGCATATGTTTCTGAAATCTATAGGTTTCATCATTAAACATGTTTGCTCTATGTTTTTCATGTTCCTTTCATTAAATTTACTAAATCTTATTAAAAATCATGAATAGGTGCTGAATTTTATCCCAAGCTTTTTCTGAATCTATTAAGATGATTATTTGTTTCCTCTTACAATTAGTGTCATAAATTACATCAGTTTTTCTAATGTTCAATCATCCTCATATATGTGGGATGCACACAGCTTGGTCACGTGGACCACAGTTCAATGCCTTAGTTCTGTTGACTGTATGTGTGGCAGCTGTTGGTTGCCTACCAGATAGCCGTTCCCATCCCACTTCCAGAACCCTGGCTGGCCATGAACTTCAAGAGAACTTTTTCATTAGTCCAAGTCAATCATTGCATTTCCTTTCCCTTACCACATGAGGGGAAATCTGCTTATGGGGGAAAGAGGAGAAGAATTTCTGGGGAAATTTCCTTTGACATACAAGTAGGAGAGTCTTTTTTCTAATCTTTGGACCTTGTTATATATGGATGTGGTGCCTGGAGCTGCTGCAACCTTCTTGCTGCCATATATAGCTCTCTTGCTACCTTTTCACAAAAATCAATATGCAAAGGGTGGCAGAGGAGGACAATGGACTCCTTCAGAACACTGCTGAGACCCTGATTGGACCAACCCCTGGAACTGCCCCACCTTTGAATTTTTTTGTCAATAATACTTAAACCATTTTGAATTATATCTTCAGTAACCTAAGGCCAAAAGTGTTCTTACAAACATCCTGTTTTCTGATGACTCTAGAATTTTCTTCATTCATTGATTCACTTATGTCTTTGACAAATAGGTATGGAGGGCTGACCACATGCCAGACACTGCCCTGAGGGCTGAAGATAGAGACGACTGGGCTCTGCCTTTTGGAGCACACAGCTTGGAAATGGAAACAGACTTATAAGCAAATAAAATTGAAATCCCATTCTGCACATTCAAAAGATGAGATAGCTCCACAATTCTATGGGAGTATGGGAGATGGCGGAGGTTTTAATTTTATCCTGGGAGAGACAGAGGAGGTATCCAAAAGACATCTGACCCTTGGAGAATAATTAGTTTTATAATTAGTCATGGAGACAGAATAAAGGAATTTAAAGGGCAGGGGCTGTGAGTTTATGATCTTGAAATAACTTGGGAATGGAAGCAGCTGGGCTCAGTTGGTCTTACAGAAATGAGATGCAAGTTTTAAGAGAGATGAAGTTTCAGTTTCCCTTTAGGCAATGGGGGTGGAATGAAGAGCAGCCAGAGGGTGTTACAACACACTGCTCTGTGGTTGTCAGGTTCCCAGGGGTTAGGAAAGTGTGAGCGGGGCAAGCTGAGGGGGAGTGGGGAACTGAAGGCAGGGCTCCCTTCTGAAGTCGAGCTTAAGAAGTAAGGGACAATAGTGGACATCCCTGACAAAAGGTCTGCACCAAGAACGGTCAGGTGTGGCTGGTGGGGTGCTGAAGTGGAGGTGGGGAGATTTCCTCAGGCACTGATGGCAAAGACAGGGAATCCTAACACATTTCTCCCCACCCACTCCATATCTGGATGAACTAGACAAAGCTTACACCAACTATTAAAAGTCAACTGTGTGCAACTCTTCCCAGCTCTACATCCATGACATCACAAATGATTGCTTAAAATTGGCCACAGTGAGAGTATTTACACCATGGAAATAGGCAAATGCTTCACATCAGTATTTTTTGTTTTGGAGCCTATTGTTAAACATTTACCAGCATACTACTGCATGGACTAATGCAGGGCACAAATTTTCCAAAAAAGTCTGACTCCTCATTCATGGATCTACTACAGTTCCCCTTCCAGAGAGCTGGACATATTATTGCAGGATGCATGTAACTAGAGTTTGAAACGAACTGTCTCTTCCCAGGCACAGTATCACAATGTGAGCATCGGCTCCAAAGATTTGATGATGGCACTAAAAATTCGGGAGCAGCACATTACAGAGCTCCCTTCCGCCCTGCCTCTGAGACTGGTTCACACTTAACACCTGGAGGAGTATCTGTGATGATGGGAAATCAAGGTAGCCCTCCTGTAACCAGCATCATTATCGTGGCACATCTTCCCCCTCCCTTCCTACCCCAGCCTCCTCTCCCAACACTCAACAACAGCCCTGGGCTGCTCCACCTCAGGGACAGTAAGTCATCATTTGGCATTGGTATGGAGAGCCTCTTGGGCATATTTTTTGGCATGGAGTGTAGGGTTAGTAGAGCCTCTTGGAGTCTAGCACTCAGTTTATTTCTTCTTTCCAATTTCTTAATTTCTTTTTTACCTCTGAGATTGTCAAACCACCTTGTTAAATGTTGTGACCTCTTAGATGACATGACTTGAACTTTCACAGAGCTGCTGTCAGTTCAGATTCTTAGAGGGAACTGGGAATCTCTTTAGTCCTAAATCTCAAATTCTCTTTACCTCTAATCTTAACAGAAGAGTAGGGACAGAACTGGCCATTCTTTGGGGATCACCAGAATAAGAAACTCCACCCCACAAATGATTGAAGACAGTTCACCCATTGCAAAGGTCTAGAGAGTCAGGAACAGGAACAAGAATAAAACTCCCTCTTACCCATTAGCACAAGTCCTTTACCACTGAATTGTTTGTCATAGCAATAAAATTAACACCATTAAAAAGAGAACAACCAAGTGTTCAGAAGAGGAGCTTGGTTAAGCAAGCTCTGATACATGGTTATATTGGTATGCTATATGACCATCTGAAACCATGATATAGAAGAATATTTAATGACATGGAAAAATGTCCACATGTGCTGCTAAACAGATAGAAGAGCTGTCATATGCATCCTACACACACACACACACACACACACACACACACACACACACACGAAGTAACTATGTAGATACTGAATACATAAAGAAAAAAAAATGACTGGTAGAGGCCATACATCAAAAAGTCAAGAGTTTGGTAATGATTTTTAGTAACTTTATTTGCATTTTGCATTTTCATATGATATAGCACTTTCCTTTTAGTTTAATTGCAGAGATCCTTATCTCCCTACTTCCTTGCCTCTCTGGAAAATCCCTTCTGCTATAACTCTGAACTAAATGACCTGTCTGACCTCAGGCAATTGCTCAAGAAGTTCAGTGAACTCATCACCACTCACAGAACTCAAGCTACAATCTCCTTGCAGGCTGAGATCTGAGTTCAGAACTTGCAAGAGGGCCTCCTGATGCAGATACAGCCTATAGGGCCTATGTCCTGCCAAGAACAGCCCACTTCATTTATTCAGCCATTGCAGCTAGTAGCAACGTGCTTTCAAAACATACCTCCAGTCACCTTGCAAGACAGCGTGGTGGCAGTTCAGGCCTGGGCCAGATGAGGGTGGAAGAACCTTTAGCCTAAGTTACCTTGTTTACCTGGGAATTATGTGGGAAATGAGCCTTGTGATCATGCAGAATGACAAGTTCCTTTACTAGAATTTTCCAGTTAGAATTTACCTTCTATCTTTAATCCTGATTTTAATTTCAAATTTTAAAAATATTTGAGGGTAATCATTCTAAAATCATTTTCACTCTTTTCTGCCTTGGTAAGGAAAGCAAACAAAATCTTGTGAATTTATTTTGATGAATGCTAATTCTAATTGGGTTTTTCTGCCCCATGTGACACTAATGTGGCTTGCAGCCTTAAGTCATGCAGCCCCAAATGCTTTGCCTTTCACTTCTTTCCTAAGTCCATCTCCTTCCACTGTTAAGAAGACACTTCAGGGTTTCCCTGGTGGCGCGGTGGTTGAGAATCTGCCTGCCAATGCAGGGGACATGGGTTCGAGCCCTGGTCTGGGCAGATCCCACATGCTGCAGAGCAACTAGGCCTGTAAGCCACAACTACTGAGCCTGCGCGTCTGGAGCCTGTGCTCTGCAAAGGGAGAGGCCGCGATATTGAGAGGCCCGTGCACTGCGATGAAGAGTGGCCCCCGCTTGCTGCAACTAGAGAAAGCCCTTGCACAGAAACAAAGACCCAACACAGCCAAAAATAAATAAATAAATAAATAAAAAAGAAGACACTTCACACTCCCTCCAGAGAGAAAGCGTTAATTTCTTGTCTCCTCTACAATCCTCCACTTCTAATTTTATCTGATTGTGACAACAGAGCCACAGCTCATTAATATTATTTTAAAATTCTGAGTAAATAAGCTCTGAATAAAGCCTTGATTTTTGTTATTTTACCCCTATGGGTTTTCATCTACATTTTCAACCTGATCTGGTCAGAATTTATTTATTTATTTATTTATTTATTTATTTGCTGTTGGTGGGGTTGGGGGGAGTTTATGCTCTGACTTGTTGAAGTATTACAGAAATGACCTCCAAATATGAGATATTCACCTGTCTTTTAAATATAGTTTTTACTGATACTTTGCTCTTTTTTGTCATCTTCACTTAAATAAATGTTCTTCCATGGAAAAAATTGCATGCTATATTTAAATATGACCTGCTGTCCTACACACAGAATAGATGCTTGATAAATCCTGGTTAAGTGGTGATCCATGGAACTCTAAGGCTCTCTGGAAGCCAGAGATTAAGTCACGAAGTAGTAAATCAAAGATACAGAGTGCCTAACAGTGTGATGAAAAATCAAGTTACAAGGAGAAAAAATACTTACTAAAACAGTGGTCTTTAAATCTTTTTGTTTGGCAACTCTCTACAAAAAACTCTGAAAAACTACATATTCAGTGGCACATTTATAATTTGACTTCCAAAATGTGTCATTGTAAGTCTGAAGATTTACAAAGAACATATTCTTTGGTATAATATAAATACTGATTTCCAGAAATAGAAGTGTCTCTTCATTTTAAATGTATCCAGTGGAATCTAGATACTATGGTGATTAGATACTTCTAACATCCATTTTTAAAATATACAGACAAGTTCCTCTTTAACGGTCAGAAATTTCACATCCTTCCTTTTTCTCCTTGAACTCCTATTTGCATTCCACAAAACTGAAAGGACTTTACGCCTTCTCAGTGGGCTTATCATTACAGTTATTAATACTACATAATTGATAGGTAAATATTTCTCATAAGATTGTATTGGAGATGTACACTTAATGAGATACATGAGGTCTTTCTCAACTTGTTCATGTATTCATGGGTGATCATTGCATATTGCTAGAAGGAGATAGGATATGACATCATTTATATTCCTATTTTTAATTTTGATAAATATAATTACTGAATAAATGTCATTTACATAAATAAGTAGATAGGAATGAAAAGAATACTGTTATAGTAATGTTGCTTATTTTTAAGAATGCCATCTGAGATATGCCAAAATCACATGGTAATCCATCTTCAAAAATTATTTTAATGATCTACCAACTCTCCACTCAAGGAGATCGTTCTTCAATATTGCTGAAAGCAAGGAACTAGAATCCACCTGCTAGCAAAAGGATGTGTTGCCCAGACATTTGCTTTCTCAACACCAATGTTCAAAGTTTACCTTGCTTGGTGCCCCAGAGCACCTTTTTAGATGCTGAATCTAAAGGATTGTAGGATTTGAGGTGGGTGAAGGGTGGGAGAAGGTGATTGTGAAGGGGAAGTAGGAGAAGTAGCATGATAAACACTTTCACAGGCAGACCACCTTGAAGAAAGCACAGGTATGAAGGTTGATGGCTTTAGAAAACTATTCCCACCCCCTTGAAAACCACCCCCTTGAAAAGTCCAGATGTCATCCCAGTGGGAGGATCAGTGAACTAGAAGACTTGGAGAAAGCTTCAGGGAAGACTCTTGAACTGAGCCTGGAGGGTGGGTGAGATTTAAATAAGCACAGAAGTCTTGGGAGCACCAGATACCTGAGAGGCACAGCTGGAGCAAAAGCCCTGATTGGGGTGTCCTGATAGAAGACACTTGAGGAACAGTGGCCTGGAAATACCCAAGGATAAACACTTTGGCTGTCTCATTCTTATTCCAGATTCTACAGGGATAAACAGCATGAGCATTTGGTGGACAAGACTCTAGATCAGAGATTAAAAACTTAAACTCCTAGAGAAATTAGGTAGGTAACATAAGAGAGAGCAGATGCTATGACATAGCTCATGACATAAGTTGTATGGCATTGCACATGGTGAGGACTGGTGGGCACTGAGGAATGTTGTCCCATCCAAGGGGGTTGGCCTCTGCTCTGCTCAGCAGCAATGGGATGGTGGACCAGTGTCACAGGTCTTCCAATTTTTCAAGAGAAACTAGAAATCTGGACTTGAAGGCAAAGCTCCCCAATGGGCAGGAGAAAACGTGTTTGTGGGCTATGTCTGTCCCGTGGGCCACCAATTGCTACCTCTGCTCCAAAGACTAAACTTTAACTGTAGATCAAGTCAGAATACCAGAACCCATCAAAAGCTGGATTGTTCTTCCCTATAAGGGCAGATGCCTGGAACGAAGTTAGATGATCAATCAGTAGTTGTCAGCTGAATGGAGAGTAAGCGGTTTCTTTGAGGAAGTGGGTCTTTACAAGGCCCCTTTTACCTCCTCACAGTAGAGGGGCTGGAGAGTCTTTACACCAAAGAGTAGATTCTTAAAGGCAAAGAGAAGATTTCTGTGAGGTCTCAGCACCAAGCATCTATTTCTGGAAGTGGATTCTGTTTTCCTCATTGTTTCGGTCAATAGGAGGAACAATGGAAATTTTGCCTACTTCTGTAGGAGATTGCTGTGCGCATTTCCTGTGCTAACATTTCCAAATATCTGTTTCTTTCCTACTATTATTTGCCCCTGCTTTGGATTTCCTCCTGTGTTTATTTTATCCTGATGTACCCTGTGTATTTTGTAAGCCTTTTGAGGCCTTTTTGGAATGAGGTAGGGTATAAATAAATAAAAGTACTATCTCTGGAGCCTTCTCTGCCCCTACCTGAGTTTACACTCTGTTGGTGCTTCAGGCCCCAGGCCTATGGGGATTCCACTCAGTAAATTACTGCTTCCATGTATCCTGAAGGTAATGGGGCTTCCAAAGGTGCAGAACAAACCACCAGAGAGTTGTTTAAGTGCTAGGAAAATCTGGCCCAATACATTATTCCAAATCTATATTTATGTTCATGGCTTATGAAGCACCTCAGGGTCCTTTGGGATAAGAAAAGCTGCACGAATCTAACAAAATATTATTAAATAGATTTATTTGGGGGTTGCTAAAGAGTATGAGGCCCTCTGGAGAACTGCTGGAGGAGAATGAATTATTTTCTGCAATCTCCACCACTTGTCTTTTTAAGAGTCTCTCATTGAACCCCTGGTGCTGCCCTAATAGTTCCAGCTAATCCTGTTGCTATGGTTACAACAATTAATTATATGCTTAACTAGACTTACTAGTACATCGCAGCAGTTCAATTAAAATCTGATTTTATTCTTCTTATACTTTCAGGGCTTTTTTTTTCCCAGCCTCCACCTCTAAAAACTGTCCATAATGTGGATTGAAAGTGTCCCAGAGGTTGGGGCTTCCCTGGTGGTGCAGTGGTTAAGAATCCGCCTGCCAGTGCAGGGGACACAGGTTCAAGCCCTGGTCCAGGAAGATTCCACATGCCGCGGAGCATCTAAGCCCGTGCACCACACCTACTGAGCCTGCACTCTAGAGCCCATGAGCCACAACTACTAAGCCCACGTGCCACAACTACTGAAACCCGCGCGCCTAGAGCCTGTGTTCTGCAACAGGACAAGCCACAACAATGAGAACCCTGTGCACTGCAACTAAGAGTAGCCCCCGCTCACCACAACTAGAGAAAGCCTGCACACAGCAACAAAGACCCAACGGAGCCAAAAATAAATAAATAAAACAAATAAATTTTAAAAAAAAGAAGAACGTGTCCCGGAGATTGTTCAGTCCATTTCCTAGTGGTACCTTTGGCTAGAACTTGATGGGACAAAGCAAGGCACAGTTGCCCTGAAATAGACTTTGGTACAAGAGCCAAAACATTTGGGAGATTTGAACCAAATAGCTGAGCAAATCATAAAACTAATAGCCAACAGGTATAAGTCTGCTATGAAGAGATGTTTTCTTTTTCCCCTTCTTAATTTTAATAATATATTAAATGAGAATGAGGACACACAGGATTCCTAAATTAGTGGCTGTGCCCAAGCACTGGTATGGCACCTGAAGCCATTCCACCTGGACCCAGCAGCTGAGTGGTAGCCGGAAAGGGCCTCTCCTGGGCTGCCCTGGAGACCTGTGGGCACCAAGAGGCTGTGGGATCAATTGAAGCTCCAAAGTGCACTGAGATGATCAGTCTCCAGGTCCCTGATGGGGACGTGTTGATCGGAAATACTGGATTATTCCCTTTTCTGCTGATTACTGGTGTCAGAGTCAGAGCCCAACACGTTCATTTCCTAGGAGGGAAACAGTTTTAGAGACATCTTGCCCTGGCTTTGGAGGATTCAGCTGTAGCTAAAAACCTTTTCCAGTAAAATTCTAGCACTTGCACCATTTTCTTTTCTATTTTTTTAGATCACAAAGACAGTATCAGTGTAACTGATCTGTCTCCATATTTTTATTTTTTCCTCTTCTTTCTCTGGCCCCCTGATAATGACAGCAAACATGGAGGCATTTCTAGGTAGCAGGCACTGTGCTAAGTGATTTTCCTTCATTATTTGATTTTGCAGATGTGGAAACTGAGGAGGCCCTCAGTGCTTAAGGACTCACTCAGGGACACGGAGCTCAGAGCAGAGGCTGTCATCCCCAGACCTGCCTGGCTCCCAAATGCGCTTTTAGCTTTATATGCTCAGCTCCTCCAAATGCCTTTTCTGCTCTGACCCTCTTTCTTCAATGACCTCATTTACTCCTATGCTTCAGCCTTCACCTCTCTGAGAAGATCCCCAGTCCAATCTCAGTCCTGACCCTCCTTCACCTTCCTCCTACACACCCTTCCAGGCCCTCCTGTGGCCGCTGCACACTTGGTGTTCACAGCAGAACGGCCATCCCTCCTCCCTAACCCGCTTCCGTCCATCCTCTTGGCCTCTCCACCTCTGTAAAGGGACCCACTGTCCTTCTGGTCATGCAGCTCTGAAACCCCAGTTATCTTTGACTTTGGACACCCCATCTCCCTCGACTCCTACAAATGACCAGTCCCTGGGGTCTTAGCACCCCCCCGCCGGCCTGCTTGCTCACCTCCTCCCATGCCCCCACCAGACCGCTTCTGGGGCCAGCGCCGAGCCGAAGGGAGGAAACAGCCCTTTTCCATGAGCCAGAGCATGGGTTTCACAAGAAACTACAAGGCACTCAAAGGTTCTCTCCAGCTTTCTGCACTCTGTAGTTTTGTGCTGCAAGGTTTCCCCTGCCATCTATCTCTCCTGGGTGTTCAGAGTTCTGTGCTATCCTCAGCAAGGAAGGGGTTTGCCTCCTTCTCTGGACCATTGTGGCCCCCATCCCCACGATCAAATATAATCTCTCTGTGGCCCACACTTGGAGAAGATATCCACCAACAACATTTATAGCTCCATCCCATTCTCAGCACAAATCAGCACATGGTAGGCCTTTCTTCAAACTGAATTCCTAAATTTGAATTTGCTTTTTTTTAAATAAGATTTTTCTGGAGACATTACCCCATTTCAAAGGAATGATTCAAAGAAGTGTGTGTGTGTGTGTGTGTGTGTAGATTGGAAGCAGGAAGAACATTTATATATATACATGCAGAAAGGAGACTGTATTTCAGGCTATATTTGGATTTTTCAAGCAAATAAGTTTACAATATAATTTAAGAGATATTTATTGAGTGTCTTGTATCTGCAAGACACTGCGCTAGGTGCAGATATTAACTATCTCCAGAATAAATATTCATTAAATGATTAAATGAATGAGTGAAGGAAAGAATGAATTTATTTATTTATTCATTTATTTATCTAACTTGGGGACCACAGCGAGTTCTGAGAACAATGGAATATTTTTGTTATTCACTTATTCTGCAAATATTTAATAAATGTCTCCTATATGCCAGGTACCACACTGGGCCCTAAGAAAACAAAGATGAATGATAGTGGACACAGAATCCCCACAGGTCGAGCTCAGGGCTCAATGATGGGGGCAGACAGGTGTTGCCAGGACCGGTCAATAAGTCTACAGCAGTCACTGGGCTGTGACCTTCCAGGACCTGTGCTGGGGCTGCCCAATTCAAGGGAAGCCCAAGCCTGGAGCTGGGGGATGTTTCCCTCCTGGGTTCTCCTGGAGCCAGCCAACTCCCACTGCAGCTCCCCACTATATTCATCTATAAAACTATGATTTTCTGATTTTATCTTTAAACCACAACCCCCTTCCCTCCAGGAGACAAAGACAGAAAGACACCTCCAGGTGGCATCGCTGAGTCTCTCCAACATAATCCCTGGAAGTGGCAAGATCAGCCCCTCACCATCCAGGCTTCCCTGGGTGCCTAGTTGGCAGGCCCTGGGAAAGGGCGAGAAAGTATTTGCTTAGGTAAACTCTATGATGCTCATATGATGCGAATGATACCCATGGTTCTGTCCTCTGCCATTGCAGAGGTCACAGAGGAGCCCCAGAATCCCGCACTGACTTTTTACTCACTTATGCTCAAATGTGAGCAGGTTTAATCTCACCAACTCCACTAAAGGAAAATAAAACCAGGAAAATGTTCCAGGGACAGCTATTGCTTAACGCTATCACCATGGCAATGCTGCCATCACAGGGGCTATCTCTCTAGGCCAGAGTAATGCAGAAAAGAGAACCACTGTGGTGTGTTTGTGCCTGTAACCCCCACCCAGAAGCGACCACAGCTACCTAGGGCATGAATGGGGTCACAGAGACTAGAGTGCTTTCTGGCCTCTTCCCCAGCTGCTACTTCAGGACACACAGAAACTTCTGATCCCTGCCCAGCCAGTTCTCAGGGTGCCCAGGAGGCATCTCTGCAGAGGTGAACTAGGCTTCCAGGCTTCCTCAGGCTACTTGCTGTGATGGGTCCTGTATTGGCACTTCCTGAGGGCACCAGAACAGACCAGAGATGCCTCGAAGCAGCAGCCTCAGGCTGACACTGAGTCCAGGTTAAGAGATGGCCCTGATCTCTCTGGGACACGCACCACCAGCCAAGCACGCCTCTGCTCCTAGGGTTTTAGAAACTGAGTAAACCTTCCCTCCTTCAGCTTCCTCTCTCTTCATGACAGTCCCCACCCCCAAAATGCTGAAGGAGTCTCCCCAGCTCAAATCCCCTTCTCCCTGCCCACCTACCCTCTACTGTGTCCTGAGTCCATCAGCCTTATGCATCTCCACTTTTGCTTCCCATGTTGTGGGCTCTTTCTCCAGAAGTCCCCCCAGTTCTTCACATACTTAAACCCCTGAGGGGCTATCTCCTCATCCTCAGATCTCTTTAATCCCTACATAAACATATTCATGTAGTTTTGACTTACAGACAACTAACTGATGCAAAGCCATGAGGTTGAATGATTTGAGGGAACTTCCATTTCTTACTCAACTACCTGCATGAGCTTCCTGGAAGGCTTCACACCTTCACAAAGCTGTAGGTCAGAGACACTTGCTGGATTGGAGAAAAGGTATTGCTATGGACTGAGTTGTGTCCCTCCAAAATTCATATGTTGAAGCTTAACCTCCAGTGTGACTGTATTTGGAGTAAGGAATTAATTAAGGTTAAATGAGGTCATAAGGGTGGAACCTTAATCCAATAGGATTAGTGTCCTTTTAAGAAGAGAGAGCAGAGCTCTCTCTTTCTCTTTCTGTGCTAACTGAGGACACAGTGAAGATGTGACTACCTGCAAACCAGGAACACCTCTCACCAGGAACCCAATGGGCCAGTAACTTGATCTTGGACTTAGCTTCTGAGACTGTGAGAAATAAATGTCTGTTGTTTAAACCACCCAGTGTGTGGCATCCCCTACTATATCAAATACAGAGATATTTGGCTGAATGCCATGAAAGGAAAGAATAGGATAGCTTGGAAAGAATATCAGAGATGCATATTTAGACTGAAACAATATCAGATTCATTGAATCTATAGATTAAATTGGAGATAATTGACATCTTTACAATATTGAGTGTTCTATATTACAAATATGGTTGTATTGGTTTAGTAAGGCTGACATAACAAAATACCACAGACTGGGTGACTTAAACAACAGAAATTAATTTTCTCATTAATCTGGAGTCTAGAAGTCCAAGATCGGGTGTTGGCAGGGTTGACTTAGGCCTCTCTCCTTGGCTTATAGATGGCCAATCTTCTCCCTGTATCTTCATATTGTCTTTCTTCTGTATGCATTTGTACCCCAATTTACTCATTTTATAGGGACACTAGTCATACTGGATTAGGGCCCACCCTAATGACCTCATTTTAACAACCACTGAAAAGGCCCTCTCTCCAAATAATGTCATATTGTGAGGTACTGGGGGTTAGGACTTCAACATATGAGTTGGGGAGGGGATACAATTCAGCCCATAACAATGGAATAGCCCTCTCTTTATTCACGTCTTCTTGCTGACAATAATGTTTTATAGTGTCTGTCATGCACATCTTTTGTTATATTTATTCTCACATATTTGATGCTTTGGGATGTTCTCATAATAGGTATCATTTTAAATGTTATTTTCTAAGTATTTGTTATTGATATATTGAAATACCATTGATTTTTGTACTTTGAACTTTTATCCAGTGACCTTGTTAAATTCATTTCTTAATTGCAATAGTTTATTTGTAAATTCCTCTATATTTCTCTACTTCAAAATCAATGTGGTCTGGAAATAATGTTACTTTATTTTTTTCTATTTTAGTCTTTGTACTTTTTGTTTATTTTGTTTATTTTTTCTTGCCTTGATGCACTGGCTAGGATAACTACTACAAAAATGAATGGAGGGTTTCCCTGGTGGTGCAGTGGTTGAGAGTCCGCCTGCTGATGCAGGGGACACGGGTTCGTGCCCCGGTCCGGGAAGATCCCACATGCCGCGGAGTGGCTTGGCCCGTGAGCCATGGCCACTGAGCCTGCGCATCAGAGCCTGTGCTCCGCAACGGGAGAGGCCACAGCAGTGAGAGGCCTGTGTACCGCAAAAAAAAAAAAAAAAAAAAAAGAATGGAAACGGAAATGATTATAGTAAATCTTGTCCTCTTTCTAAACTTTGCAGAAATGTCATCTAAATTGCATCATAAAGTATAATTTTTCCTATGGATTTTTTGAGTTGTTAATTATCAGTTTAAGGAGATCATTTGCTATTTCTTATTTGCTGAGACTTATCAGCAACAGGTAATAGATTTTAAATGTTTATTCTATACCTGTTAAGATCGTAATATCATCTTTTTTTTTTTTTTTTTTTTTTTTGCGGTACGCAGGCCTCTCACTGTTGTGGCCTCTCCCGTTGCGGAGCACAGGCTCTGGATACGCAGGCTCAGCGGCCATGGCTCACGGGCCAAGCCACTCCGCAGCATGTGGGAACTTCCTGGACCAGGGCACGAACCTGTGTCCCCTGCATCAGCAGGCAGACTCTCAACCACTGCGCGACCAGGGAAGCCCCATCATAGCATCGTGTTCCTTCATTCTGTCAATGTGATAAAATACATTGATTGATTTTCCAAAGTTAAATGAATCTTACATTCCTGTAATAGACCCAAATTCAAAGCAATGTATTGTCTTTTTAACAAGATTTTATTTAAATTTTTTGTATATATGTGCTTGAGATTGGTCCTTAATTTTCCTTTCTTATAAATGTTCATGTCATGTTTTGGTCTTAAGGAAATACTAGGCTCATAAAACAAAACACATGTGCTCTTTGTTTTGTTTTTTGAATTTTCTGGAGATATTTGTATAAAATTCCTGTTATTTCTTCTTTAAATATCTGGAAGAATTTACCAGTGAAGTCAATTGGCCTGGAGATTTCTTGGTGGGAATTTTGTTAATTACAGTTTCAATTTACCTAATAGAGAACTATTTAGATTTTAGAAATTTTCTTCTTGTTTCCATTTGGGTAAGTTGTGTTTTTCTAGGAAAATTCTCATTTCACCTATATGTTAAAATTTATTAAAATAAAATCATTCACAATGTCTTCTCATTATTTGATTTAAATATCTGTTGGACCTGTAGTAATTTCTTTTGCATTCCTGATATTGGTATTATGTGTCTTCTCTCTCTTAATCATTCTTACTAAGGGTTTAGTTTTTCAAAGAACTGACTTTGAGCTTTGTAATTTTTTTTCTATTGTACATTTGTTCTATGTGTGACTAATGTCTGCTATCAGGATTATTATTATCCCCTTTCTTCTTTCTTTGGATTTAACTTGATATTCTTTTTAACTTCCTGATATGGGTACAATCAAGAAAATCAATAGATGATTAATTTTCAGCATATTTTCTTTTCTGATATATGAAGTTATTCTTTTAAGCATGCTTTTAATTGACATTTTAGTGTGTCATATTTTCATTTTAATTAAAATTATTAAAAATTTTCATTGTGATTGAATCTTTGTTCATTTAGACATATACTGTTTAAGTTCCAAACATTTAGTGGTTTTCCAGTAATGTTTATTATTGATTTCTAGTCTCATTTCACTGTATAATTTTAATACCTGGAATTTTGTTAAGATTTGATTTATGCCCCAGTATATGGACAATTTTGCTAAATATTCTATGTACTCCTAAAAATAATGTGAATTCTGAAGTTGCTTGTACAGTTGGTAAATGTTTCTCAGATTTTACATATGTTAATTACTTTTTTTTGTTTGCTTGATCCATCAGTTATGGAGAACATCTTAAAATCAGCCAATATGGTTTATCTAGCTTTTCTGCATTTTTTGCTTTATATGGTTTGATGCTATATTATACAAACTGAGAAGTATTAAATCTTTCTGGCTGACTGATATTTTATCATTATAAAATGCCCCTCATTATCTCAAAGAATGCCCCTTGCCTCAAAGTCTATTTTGTCATATACAATTATGTCATGTTCCTTTTTATTAGTGTCTGTACTTTCAGTTCTTTTGTGTCCTTGTACACAAGGTGTTTATTTGTTTTATTTATTCAGTTTGAGATGCTTTGTTTTTTAATTGATTTAGTTAATTTACATTTCATAAAAATGCTGATATATTTAGGGTTTTAGCTACTATCTATTACTTGTCATACCTGTTCTACATTATTTTATATGCCCTTCTTTCAACTTTTTGAACTAATAAAGCATTTTAAAATTATTTTCCAGTTCCTTCTCCCTTATCTTGGTAGTTACATCTTTTATTTTCCTTTAATGGTTACACAGTGATTACAACAAATATCCTTGATATGTTAGTGTCTAAAACAAATCAGTACTTGGATCACTTCCCAGGTAACACTAGAACTTTATCAGTTTCAATTCCATTACTTCACTTGTTTTATGTATCTGTTCTTCATGCATTTTAAATCATTATTATTCTGTGTGGTCAATATTCATTTAGATTTACCTACATATTTACATTTCCCATTTATCTTTATTTCTTCTTACATTTCCATATTTCCTCCTCTTTAGGAAATACTTTAGCACTTCTTTTAGTGTTGCCTAAAGGCAACAAATTGTTTCAGTTTTGGTTTTCCTGAAAAAGTCTCTATTTTTCCTTCATTTTTAATGAATGTTTTCCCTGGGGCTTCCCTGGTGGCACAGTGGTTGAGAGTCCACCTGCCGATGCAGGGGACACGGGTTCGTGCCCCGGTCTGTGAAGATCCCACATGCCGCGGAGTGGCTGGGCCCATGAGCCATGGCCGCTGAGCCTGTGCGTCCAGAACCTGTGCTCCTCAACGGGAGAGGCCACAGCAGTGAGAGGCCTGCGTACCGCAAAAAAAAAAAAAAAAAAATGTTTTCCCTGGATAGAATTCTAAGCTGGCAGTTATATTCAGAAAGTCTATTCATCACTATTTATCTGGAACCTAAAATTTATCCAAAACTTTCTTTGATCAAGTAATTCTACTTTTACGAAATCAATAAGTTAAAATGAAAATAAAGCAGGAGGTACAAAGAAATGAATTGCATCATCACTTAAAAAAGTGAAAAACTGTAAACTACATAAAATCCAACACTAAAAGGCTATGGTTAAGTAAATTATGGCAAATCCATACAGTGCAATATTGTGGAAACATTAAAATGATGCTTATGAAGAATTTTTAGTGAGGAAAAACGTGTATATTATTACTGTATATGGAGAAAACAAGATACAAATTTTGATATATTATGTGATTTTAGCTAAATAACAGAACTACGTGCATAGAAAAAGCCTAAGTGGAAATGCATAATTCAGTTAACTTCTTTATCTACAGGTATATAAGTTATGGGTGGTTGGTTTTCTGTGATTGAAATAAATGATTTTCATATGTGACT
Organism: Orcinus orca; assembly: GCF_937001465.1. Classification (NCBI taxonomy): domain Eukaryota; kingdom Metazoa; phylum Chordata; class Mammalia; order Artiodactyla; family Delphinidae; genus Orcinus; species Orcinus orca. The sequence continues at coordinate 73,466,968 of NC_064560.1, forward strand.
CACTCTTCTTTTTCCATTTAAAATTATAAATAGAATGAATGATAAAATTTACAGTTCAGTTAAAGGACATTTAATTCCTTTAGGTTGCCATAATTGTCTTCCATGCACAGAATTTCCCCTGAAAGGAAATCATGGAAATATACAAAAGAGACACATCTACATTGTCATAAATTGTTCTGTCTCATAGCTCTGAGAAAAACCTACCTCACACAAGTTGCCATAAACACCTGATTCCCAAGCTAAATCTTGGTGTTGAAAATTGCATCCCACACACATTTTATCTGGAGTTAAAAGAACAGTATCCACCTTCCTTCATATACACTACTAGTCACTTCCTAAACCTCATTAGGGGTGGTAATAATGCTTCCCCAACAAATTAATTTTATGCTAATCATATATGTCAATGACTCGCACAGCTGCTTCACAGAAGCAAGGGTTTTGCAAATTAGCTGCTTTCTTATTTGGAGAAGGTGTGGGATGGGCCAGAAGCAAAGGCATCATTGGAACTCACATAATGTTTTTAGACTCATTAATGAGACTAGTAGTCTCATTTTATCATTTCATCAGAAGATGGTTTGGGGCAGAAGCAGTCCTGAGGTCATCAGTTCTGACTCAGCTGATTAACACTGGGCTTGTAAGATAATTGGAAAGGTCAAAAAAGTGTCTAGTCTTTCTCCTAAAGCTAAAATTATTGTCAGAAAAATTTCCATGAGACACTCCAGCCTTTGTGGGAAGGAACTTAGGAATTAGGCAAATCTGAACTTGAATCCTTGGTGCCGGCTCTCTTGCTGCTGGCCTGGGGCAAAGGGCTTATCTTTGTAAATCTAAGTTTCCTTCTCTGTAATAATGGAAATACAAATGTCTCTCCCATAGAAAGGAACAAGACAAGATACACAAAACATAATGTCCAACACACAGAGGGGGCACAGTAAATTTTCATTTACTCAAATCTTCCTTCATCTCTTACTAGACAACTTTGCCTATTTGGGAAGACCAAGATTCAAAGGTCTAAACTGATGGGACACTTTTCACCCCCAGGTAGTGCTGGTTAGACTGCTTTTACCTTCTAAGTGGAATGTGGTATAGACACGGGGGTCAGGTGTGGGTGGGAACGGTAGCAGAAATAAGGCAGACTCAGTGAATATTTAGGATTCAGGTCAAGGACAAAAACCTGAAAAGAAGTCCAATGAAGAGATGGTAAGACTTAGTTTTATTCATTCAAGCAACCAATATTTATTGAGCTCTTACTACAATATGGGCAGAATTTGATGCAGAGGATACACTGGGGAACAAGATAAGCTCCTTCCTTTTCTTCAGAAAGTTTACACTCTACTGAGGACAACAGGTGAGACAGGACTGTAAGGGTTGTGGTGCAGGAAGATCCAGGATGACACGGCCTGGCCCCCCATGCTCCCCACCCCAGGACAGCCCTGGGTCAGCCGACCTTCTTTCCACCAGCTGTGATTCTGCTCACAGGGTACAGAGCCACCTGAGAACAGGGGAGCGGTTGGCTGGGCTGGGAGGCATCAGAATGTCATTGAACAAGCCAACACCCTATATATGTTTTTCTGTCTTGACCCCAGTCTTTAGGGAAGGTTGCTCTCTTCTCCCAAGACCCAGGTAATCATCACAGATGTGCACAGCTGTAACGAATCACCCCACACTGACTAGTCACTGGAGAGTCATTGAGATGAGCAGCTCCTTTGGGGGAAGACCCCTTCCCTAGAGAAGGCTGGCTTCTTTTACCGAGTGCATCTTCTCTTGCCTCCCCCATCCTCCCTGTGGAACTCTAACGTGGCCATGCCCAGGTGGTCCATTACCTGAGTGTCCCCTGACTGGTCAGGATCAACGAAGGGTGTGGGATGTACAAAGGATGCAACAGTGACTTCTTTCTGGGATGGCAGGTCACTCAGAGCAGGGAGGAATGATTTAGCCTGGGTTTTGAAGACCTTGCTAGTTTGAGAGGGGAAAGGTGGCTAATCCTCCTCATGCCTTCTTTCATTCACTTGACAAATAACTTGGTGAGTGCCTACTACATGCCAGGCACTGTTCTAGATGCTGGAGATACACTGGTGAGTCAAAACAGACCCAGTCCCCACATGCTTTGAGTTTACAGACCAGTGAGGAAGGAAGACCTTAAGTAAAGCAAACTAGAAATTCAATGTGGCAAGCATGACTGGTCCTATGTGGCAAAGACCCAAGATAATACAAGAGGGCGATTTTACCTGGTCATATTAGGCATCCTAAGGAAGTGATCTAAAGGATAAGTAGGAACCAAGCAAATAAAGAGGGAAGGAAGGCAGCAGGAACAGTTATGTACAAATGTCCTTTGCAGAAGAAAGCAAGGCATTTCAGGGGCAGAAAGAACCCAGTGCAACTGCAGTGGAGAGAAAGGCAGGAGAGAGAAAAAGGGGTGCCAGGTAAGCTGCAAGGTGAAGTTACGGATGGTGGTAAATTTAGGGATTTTTATGTCAGGCTAAACTCAACTTCAGAACTCACTGATTTTGTAAATGCTGATTATCGTGTCTCATATTCTTTTCCAATTTTTAATTAAGCTTTTTATTTTGAGGTAACTGTAGATTCACATAGGCTTAAATACAAAGAAACTCTGTGTACCACTTATTCAGTTTCTCCCAATGGTCATATGTTGTAAAAGCCTAGTCCAATATCACAAGATTGACACGGATGCAGTCAAGACACGGAACAGATCCACCTCCACAAGCATCCCTCATGTTGCCCTTTTATATCCACACCTACTTCTCTCCAGCCCCCAACTACTCCTTAATTCATTAATCTATTCTCAGTTTCTATAATTTTGTTATTTAAGAGTACAATTTGGATGGAACGCTATAGTATGTAAACTTTTGGTCATTTTATCCCTGTTGCTCAGATTATATAATTTCTATTGTCCTATTTTGCAGTTCACTTATGCCTCTGTCCCCTTGATTCTGCTGTTGAATCCATCCATTGAGATTTTTGTTTCAATTGTATTTTCAGCCTTATAATATCCATTTGGATTTTCTCTATACCTTCTATTTCTTTGCTGAAAGTTTCTATTTCTTTGGTGAGGCATTCTATTTTTTTTTCATCTGTTTCAAGCATGTTCATAATTGCTCATTGAAATCATGACCCCTTAAAAATCTTTGTCAAATAATTCTAACATCTCTGTTATCCCAGTGTTGGCATCTATGGATTGCTTATTTTTTCATTCAATTTGAGATATTTCTGGTTCTTTGTTTAACAAGTGAGCATTTGGGATTATGTTCTGAGACTCGGGGTTTTATTGAACCCTCCACCACTCTGGCAAGAGCATGATTGGTGACACCTTGTTACCTATGAATGAGAGTACAAATTCAGGCTCTCCACTTGGCCTCCATTTGACACAGAAAGTGGGGAGGGCCCATCACTACTGCTGAGTGGGGAGTGGGAGTTCTAGCCCACCATATGGTCTCCACCGACACTGTGCTGGGGCAGGAGATCATTACTAGAGGGGATGAAAGTCTTGGCTCTCTGCTTGGCCTCTTCTATCACCTGTCTGGGTGAGGGCTGGTGGAGCACCTCTTTACGGCCTTGTGAGGGTGAAAGGCTAAGCTTACCAAGCAGCCTTTGCTGGTGTGATTGAGTAGAGCTGTCATATTCCTATAGTGTTGGGTGTACCAGAATGTTTATTGTCTGAAAGTTTTCTGTCTTGCTAGGCTGCCTATTTCCTGGTCCTCGGGCTAGAGAGAGTAGGCTTTTCTGGAAGCTGTTTTTGTCCATGTTCATTGGCATTTCCAAGTTATTGGCTTCTTCAGCTCCAAGTATGGGATGCATGAGGCAAAAAGAAAACCCAGGGAGCTCACCACTGTCTCTTTCCTTGGGTCTCAAAGTCCTTAGCCGGTGTGTTTTCTCCACCTTTCAGAGTTATTGTGTGTTTGTTTTATATATAATGTCCAAAGTACTTAGTCTACTTTGTGAGCTTTGGGTGTTACTGGGAGGGTCTTGGGTTGGAAAAAATATGGAGAAAAAAAAGGAATCAACTGTTTCTCTCTATGGAACAAGAGAAAATGAGCTTCAGCTTGCCCTGTGTCTCCTTACCAATCAGGGTCTGGCAGCTGGTGATCACTCAGAGGTCATGGCTGGGGCAAAAGCAGAAAATCAGAGAGGCCTTCCTGGCCCTGCCCAGAGATTAGACATGTTCTCATTCAATTTCTGTTCCTTCTGCTGTGGTCAGAGTTTTCAATATTCTAGTGAAACCCTCTTGGCTAATATTTAGGCTAACCACAAGCAGAAGATGTGGGAAACATTGCAGGGGTGTATTTCTCAATAGCCCTTCCTAAAATTACCACGACATTTAGTTGGAATGTGCATGTAAAGTCGTTTCTGCACTGGCAATGCCAAAACTTTTGATGATGCAAATCTGCCGTCTCCCAAAGTAGAGGCGTCTCGGGCAAAAGCTGGGATGCAACGATCGATCAGTTTTTCCTTTTCTACAGACTCAGAGAATCATGGAGCTGAGAGGATCAGGAATCTTTTAACTTCTGGTTCAGGGTTGAGGGGAAAGTGGGGGCACTTTCCCTTATTCTGTAAGTCATGACTGTCCACACTTAAGTGAAGGTGAGTGAGGTTATGGTGAAGCAATCACGGTGAGGCATTAATTTCCTCTTGCCTTTCCTGTCCCCTCCCCTGGTCTTGCAGAAAACCAGCCTGTGCTCACAGGTCCCAGGGAGGAAGTGGACAGGGAGCAAAGGCAGAACCTTCCTACGTGGACTCCTGGCATTTGTTCCCCAAGGGAGTCTGGGGAGAGTTCAGAAATAGCAGCATCTTGACCAGAAACCTAAAAAAAGCATAAAAGGAGAATTTCCTCAAAGCTGGTGTGGGGCATGAGGGGACAGCATGGGGGGGCTGGGAGAGTGGAGCTCCTTTTGTTCCCTAAAGAGCATTGGCAAGAGGAAGAGTGAATGAGGGTTCAACCGGGCACACAGGGCCCAGGCACCTTGGAAAAGTTCCAGTGTTCCAAGGACGGCGTGGAATAGCATAGGCTCTGAGCCACAAGGCACTCTGCAGACCTGGGAAGTGGAAAGCTCCAAGTTATCCATGGGCTTCAAGGTCTTGGTGTAGCTTGGAAAGGGAGTTCCCTGAAAGGGATGCTTGGATGAGGGATTAGCATAGAAACTGCTATTGTAGGAAATGCAGTGGTATTTGTTGCTCCTTCCCTGGATTTGTGGCCTGTGTTTCAATGGGGACCACCCACTGGGGAGCTTGCGGTGACTCCCACTGAGCCTGACAGCATCCTGTGATAAAGTCACACTGCTAAGAGGCAGAAGAGTAGGCTCTGAAGTCATGTGGGACTCCAACCCACACCTTTTTCTTCACCACAATATATGGCCCTTATTTTCTGCCAGGTGAATCTTTAATCAAACACTTCTTGGAGAGCTCCACAGAAGCAGAGATATGTTTGCAGGGGATGTGAGCAAAGGAACTCCTCAGGTTTCTACCTTTCCTCCTTCAAGAGAGTGCTGCTTCTCTTGAGCCCCTGGCTCCTTTGTCTTGGAAGACAAGGCGGCCAGTGTCTCTCTAAGTCGGCTCATCGCCTCTGCTCATTTCAACTCAGACACATTTGCATGTGAAAATTACCTTCCTCAGCTCCCAAATCAATGCTCACATGTGCAAGGAGAGAAGCCCCTCTCTTTGAAGCTGCAGAAGACATTGCTATAAAAAATAATTATTACTTCCATTCTGACGCTCACCCCGTGACCTCACATATCAGAGTGTGTCTGCAAGAAACCACACATGCATCTTATTTTGAGCCCGGGCCCAAAGCGAGAAGTGGGTATTGCTTACCTCTGACTTAGTCTGACAAAACCTATCCCCTGCAACTTAATTTCTCATGTTTTCCTGTTTCATGTCACTTTCTGATATCAGCGGTAATGTGATTTCATAGTTTACGAAACCAGTTTTCAGGTACTGGGATTCCTCTCTTCCTTTGTAGATTGAAATAAGAAGATAGCAGAGAGGATGCAGGAATAACTTTGCCAACATTAATGACAAGAGTGGTCTGTTGATTATATGCAGGTGCAGAAGGCTCCTTTCTCAGACCCAGAACATTCTCTCAAGAGAAGCCCTTCTGGACCCCAAAGGCCACTCAGAGGTTTTACCCCTCTGGTTCCCCCACAGCAGGACCTTGGGCCCCATGCTTTGCCCGAAAGTTTGTTTTCCTCCTGGGTGATTAGTCAACCACTGGCAGCTTCCTTTCCAAGGGCTGCTTCTCAGACCCCAGCTCTTGTGACCCACAAATAGCTCAGAAACCTGGGGCTAATCCCGTCGCACCCCCTGCCTATGACTGTGATGGTGATAATGAACCGTGTTAAACCAAGCCTCACTTCAGAGTTTACAAAAATGTCTTTCAACTCCATCCACATACATCCTCAGACTTAATTCTAACAAGCACACTGGGTAGATACAGCTATCCAAGCTTGAAATGGGGGACACCAAGGATCAAAGAGTAATTTTCTCAAGTCTCACAGCCAATAAGGTGTGAAGACACACTTGGCAAACTGCCTCAGGAAGACGTGACCCCTGGGGGAGCAAGGCGTGTGCATGCACCCATGCCACCACCCACAGCTTCCTAGGCAGGCCCTAGGACCCTAGGCACCAGAGGACCCACACACACACCCCATCTCCGTTTCTGGACAAGTCTCTGAAAATCACTTTACCAAAAAAAGAGTATGAGCGCCTCTAGACATGCAGGCAGCACCAAGGCTAAACAAAAGGGAGTCTCTTTATCACATCACATGTGGATTCATCGTTTATCTTTTTTTTCTTTTTACCTTTTAGAGCAGGGGTCCCCCACCCCCAGTACCAGTCACGGCCTGTTAGGAACAGGGCCGCCAAGCAGAAAGGGAGCAGCAGGTGAGCGAAGCTTCATCTGCCACTCCCCATCGCTCCCCAAGCGAAGGTTCATCTGCCGCTCCCCAAGTGAAGCTTCATCTGCCGCTCCCCATCGTTCCCCAAGTGAACCTTCATCTGCCGCTCCCCATCACTCCCCATCTTATTTTGAGCCCGGGTTCACATTACCACCTGAACCATCCCTCGCCCTCCCCCCACCATCCGTGGAAAAACTGTCTTCTGTGAAAACGGTCCCTGGTGCCAAAACGGTTGGGGACCACTCTTTTAGAGTACTCCTTAGTACCCTCAATACAAAAAACATGTATTTCTTATCTGCAATGTGTTATGCACTCTGCTAGTCTCATTTGTTCCTGTCTTCAAGAAACTCTGATTTCTTTTTCTTTTGAACTGAAGTACAGCTGATTTACAACGTTGTGTGAATTTCTGCTGTACAGAAAAGTGATTCAGTTATACATATATATACATTCTTTTTTTATATTCTTTTCCATTATGGTTCATCTTTAACTCCTTCTTTGACCCACAAAGGGAAGGCTGGCAGTCACGGCCCAGAATGTCCTAGTCTCAGGCCAGGCTCTTGGCATCCCTCAGCCACCAAGAGGAATTCAGAAAGAACCAGGCTCTGCAAGGTAGATGACTCTGAGGCAAAACAACAGCAACTGCACAGACAAAAGCCCTGTGAGCTGCAAGGGATTTGGGAAATTCGGAACCACACAGAATGTGAGTGATGCTGTAGGCTCCCCTAATATCAATTTCACAGGTGGACCTGGGATAAATGACTTCATCTCCTGCTGGGGAAATATGCTCAAGGGGAGGAAACCCATCACCAGCCAACTTCAGGGCCTTCAGAAGCCACTTACCTCCTTGGGTACCTGGGTGCACTCAACCAAGCAGCAACCCCAAGAGGTGCTCTACATCCAAAGGGCTGCAGAGTTCAGTACATTTGAGATGCACTCCCAGCTCCAACCTCCTCCTGGAGATTCACAGTGCATAATAAAGGCACTGAGAAGTTACAGAATAAGTAAATCCACTGTTTTGGCAAATTTCTTTTGACTTGAGTGTCTCCTCACCTATTTTACAGAAGATGGAGAGAAAATTTATTGAGAGTGAGATATATTTTCATGGACATAAAAGGGGCAAATAAAAGAGAGTTATGGTCCCCCATCCTAGGCCTTTGTCTTGGAGACTTGGGACTTTCCTTCTGCTGAAGGTCAAGTTCAATTTCTTTTGCATTAAAAAAATTAATTGATCCAAGATGTGGAAGGATCTCTGGGGTTCAGAGGAGTTAGCCTTGGGGAAAAGAGATTTTCCAAAGAGAAACAGTCAGTAGTTTGGAGTTTCTGTCCTGAGGAGGGTCAGGCCCCCACTGAGGGGACAGTGGATATACAGGGATGGGCCCTATGTTTCTGCAGCTAAACTTCATGCAAGAGTCAAATGGCTGGAAACAGGCCCCTCCCCCACCTCCCACCACAGGGAGCCATGCTGGCTTGGCACCTGAGCACAGCAGCGGGATGTACCAACCTTCGAGAGCCTTCGCCAAGTGTTCCCATATGTGTGAGTCCCTGAAAACTTCGCCTGGAGCGTGGGAAGGAGGAGGCTGCCCCTAACATAAATATGCTTAAATTTCTTCCCTCACAGGTGTAAGGGGTTTCAGAGTCACATATAGTTAGATCTGGGCAATGAGAATAACAAGACTTTCTCACACCTGAGTCTCACAGTGATGGCAACTTTGAGCTGCACTCCACGAGTAACACCTACCACAACTTTCTGGAACTCGTTTGATGCAGAGCACTGATTAGGAAATGACCATGTGGGTAGACTTTGTATCTTGCCTAAGTTCTTTACCTCCTTTCCTTCCCATTATAAATAGGCAGGCTTCCCTGGTGGCGCAGTGGTTGAGAATCTGCCTGCTAATGCAGGGGACACGGGTTCGAGCCCTGGTCTGGGAGGATCCCACATACCGTGGAGCAACTAGGCCCGTGAGCCACAACTACTGAGCCTGCGCGTCTGGAGCCTGTGCTCCGCAACAAGAGAGGCCGCGATAGTCAGAGGCCCGCGCACCGTGATGAAGAGTGGCCCCCGCTTGCCACAACTAGAGAAAGCCCTCGCACAGAAACGAAGATGCAACACAGCAAAAATAAATTAATTAATTTAAAAAAAAAGTAACCACTTAAAAAAAAAAAAAGACAAAATAAATATGACCGCAAATAGAGCTGACTGTCAGCATCCTGGCAAACATCTGGAGGAAACACAAAAACTTCACTTGGCTTCTTTCCCCTCACACAGCTGGAATTTTCTCTAATTTATTTCCTCACTTGCTGGACCTGAAGTAAAAAATTTAAATCCACTCATCCCAGTTTTATGATGGTAAATTACCCCACGAATTGAGTTTTAGAAAATAATCTTAAAATTGTTAAATGTCCTGAAAAAATGTGGATGATATATTGATAAGCGAAAGGTATGTCACCACACAGAATGTGCCACAGACCCAGTCATGGCTCATGATCTGTGGTATCACATTCTCTAAACAGGCCATGAACACTGAATTAGTGACCCACATGAACCATTGCTCAAGAGAAAATAAAAGATTAGATTCCTATGAACTTTTAGTCACAACAGTTCCGTCAACCGATCAATATACAACCTTGTTTTTTGTGTTTCTGTTTAAAGACATCCCATATATGTAGTTGGCTCCATAGCTCCTGAATGAAGCTCATCCAACACACGTATGTTCTCCTTAAGGCACATCACAGCCTTCTTGCACCCAGTATCACTAGCCAGCCCTTCAGCACTATACTTGGGTGCTGTATAAAAAGCACAAAAATGTGACTAAATAGACCTCAAAAGGAGCTTATTTACAGAGTGAGAACTGAAACAGGAAGGCAGAGCATCACCCTGTTGGACCTTAGCTGGGAACGTGTGCATCTCAATTTTTTGCCCCACTGTGCATGTCCATGAGTGACCTTGACAATGCGGCAAGTACTGATCTGGGTTACCAATAAATTTTAGCAAGTAGGTGAATCCACAAATATGGAATTCGCAAATAATGAGAATCAACAGTATTACTTTTATTATCATTAAAAACTCTCAACATGAGGCGAGAAGGATAATAATTGTCACGTATCTAGCATGTCCTGAGCATTCAATGTGTTCTGGGCAGCATGACCAAAACTTCTCTCCCTGAATTAGGCACTATTTCTCCATTTACCTGACTGCAGATAGTGAAAATAATTGGGTTTTCCCTTATGATTCTACTCCTCTCTATAGAGCCTGTAAATGTTACTAGAAAAAAAAAGTGCTCCATCTCCTTTCACTGTAAGTTTCTGAGCATAAGGGGAGCCCCCCATTTTTCCAATGTGATTTTAATTTAGCGTTCTTATCTAATGCAAATAAACTTGTAATAGTTCAGATTACATAGTCAAATAACTTAGTTGTACATAGGTAATGTAAATCTCACATATCACAGAATAAGGTAGTATTATTTTTTAATTGATTGCTTTTTTTTTTGCTTTCTAAATATCACATAACTTTATTCAAACTGCCCACATGCTTCAAAATCCATTTCTCCAGCATCCCTAGAATCTGCTTTTGAGTCATCACACACCATTTTCCAGAGATAACTTCCCTTCTGAGTTAAGATAATGAACACTTCTAAATCTGTAAATGATATGATCACTGCAATTTTTACTCCAAGCTATAAGTATCCAGTGGCACAACATCAGGAAGTGTTTTCCCCCAGTCCTCCTGTAGTGATCTGACAAAATATTTCTTTTTAAAGGATCTTTCCAAAGCTAATTTACAATTAACGAAACTTGGAAGAGAGAGGGTTTTTCCCTAAGGATAATAACTACTCTTGTACTAGTAGTCTTTCCCTCTCCTGCTCTTCCTTTCGCTAATTTTTTCTGGTGACTTCTACAGGTGTTCCTAAACTGGAATTGACTGCGATCAGTTAAAGCTACTGTGTCTTCCCTACATCATACTTACTGTTCAAAATACAGTAATTAAGAGGCTGCCCTGTAATATAAGAGAATTCGTTAGGATTTCAGTAGAGGGCAATTCCTTCCTTTTAGAAAGATGATTTGGGGGAGGAGGGAGGGATCTTCACCTTACATTTGGGCATATATTGTAATTTTATTCCAAAGAACTTTGGCAAAGCCTCTCTATGGGCCATAGTCCCATTCTAGAAAAATCTGACCTTCTATTTCCTAAAGCATGATGAGCCATGCCTTTACCTGTATTTGGTGCTGAGGAAAAGCTGGCAGGGAATTAGTCACTGGCTATTTGGTACATGTAAGGGGCACGTGGTCCACCCTGTCACCTGGCAAGACACATGCTGATTTATGAGCCATGCTGACCATGCTCAAAGCACTTGGAAACGTTCAGAGTCTGAGACCCATTTAGAACAAAATCTGGTGAGGCCAGGGGAGGTAAATAATTTGTGTGACAGGATTTGAGGAAAAACAATTTGCAATGGAGTTAAGGAAGAGAGGCTGATTTTCCATAAACTGGCTCTGAAGGCAGTTTCTAATGATGATGGCCTTGTCTATACTCTGAAGTTCTCTGTCTGGTTTACCTTTCTTGGAAAGAGGCCCACCTGGCTCCCCCCCCCCGACCAAATCCTCCACACAATGCCAGAGCCCATTCTGCTCCCAGCATGAGGCTCTCCTCACACCTACTGGTCAAGGAAACCTTTCCCCCCTGACGTCTGTCCCTGGGGTCTGCCCTGAGCTGTAGTCCACACTCACCACCTCCAACTGCTCATGGAGGGCAGGCCTTGTTTGCTTGTGCCTCTTTCCAGTGACCTGCTCACTGGAAAGAGGTCTGTGGCTTCCCTGAAGCCAAGCCAAGAGTTCTCAAACTTTTGCAGTAAAAGCCCACACCATGGATGTTTCTCCCTGCACCAAACATTCCAAAGTGTGGAAATGCAAGCATTGTGGACTGGCTGGATACCATTTTGTTCTCAATCCAGTTTTCCCCAATTAAGGGAAGCACAGCCCTAAGAATCAATCACTCCATGTATGATTTTTAATCTCCTCAAAAGTTCAGACAGTAAGTCATCCATGTTTACCATGGTTTACCTACTCTATTATTAACACATTACTTGTGATACATGCTCAGTAGATGGAGATAGACTAGAGTGCCAAGACCAAGATGACTCTACTTCTCTTTAGGGATTTTTTCTGATCACTTTACTCTGTCACTTCACACACTTTAGCTGAGATTTTTTTAATGAACATTTTCTTCAAGAAAGAAAAAACACTATAAATGGAGTCACCAGAAAAACAACTAAGAATGTATTTTTTCAATTCATAATGCAAAGCACTAATTTCCTTAATCTGCAAAGAACTCTAAATCAATAAGGGAAAGGATAAAAACCCAATATAAATTGGGCAAAAGATGTAAATAAACAGCTCACAAGCAAGGAACTACAATGGACATTGATATCTCATTAATAATAAGAGAAATGTAATTAAAACTAAAAACACATCCGCTGTCACCTGTTGTTTGGCAAAAATAAAAATATTTAAGACATACATTGACAAAGATGTGGAGAAACAGGTATTCTCATGTACTGCTGCTGGGAGTTTACATTGGTTCAACCTCTATGTTGGAAATGAAACAACTTCCAACATTAAAAATGCGTATGCCCTGTAATTCAGTCATTCCAATGACAGTTATTACTGTACAAAGATATCCATTGCTGCATTGTTTGTAATAACAAAAGATTAGAAACCAACAGGGGGCAAATTAAACAAGTCATGGTACATACACACAATGGAAAACTAACCAGCCATTAAAAAGAATGAGATGAATTCTGTACACAGTGATATGGCGAGACTGATAAGATGAACTGATAAATGAACAGAACAAGAGAGAGCAGTATGGATCTTATACTGTCATATATTGATGCAGAAAGAAATATCTGTACATTTTTGTAATTGTATAAAATGTTTCCCTCTTCTTCTCCCTCCTTCTGGAAAAAAAAAAAGAAAAAACTGGTAAGAGTGATTTTTTTCTGGAGGAAGAATTGGATTGCTAGGATTCATGGGAAGGAGACTTCTTTTACACTGTGTATTTTCTCAAATCTTTTGAACTATGGACATGTAGTACTGATTATAAACAATGAAAATAAAATAATCTAAAAAATATATCCAACAAGGCACAGACTATGAGGAAATATTTATAAAACACGTATCTGATAAAGGATTCCCATCCAAAATGTATAAAGATGTCTCAAAACTCAATAGGAAAATAAACAAAAACAATTTTTTTTTTTTTTTTTTTGCGGTACGCGGGCCTCTCACTGTTGTGCCCTCTCCCGTTGCGGAGCACAGGCTCCGGACGCGCAGGCTCAGCAGCCATGGCTCACGGGCCCGGCTGCTCCGCGGCATGTGGGATCTTCCCGGACCGAGGCACGAACCCGCGTCCCCTGCATCGGCAGGCAGACTCTCAACCACTGCGCCACCAGGGAAGCCCACAAAAACAATTTTTAAATGACCGAAAAAAATTTTATGTAAACAGACCTGCCAAAGAAGAGACATATGGCAAAAAACATATCAAAAGATCCTCAACATCATAAGGGAAATGCAAAATAAAGCCACAGTAAGATGCCTTTACACACTTATTAGAATGAATTTTTTTTACATGACAATACCTAGAGCTGGTAAGTACATGGAGTAACTGAAACTCTCCTGGACAATACTTAACGCTGATAGGGATGCAAAATGGTACACCTACTTTGGACAACATGTTTTCCTTCTAAAGTAAATCTATGCCTATCACATGACCTAGCAATCTCACTTCTAGGTATTTACTCTAGAGAAATGAAAACACATCCACACAAAGACCTGTATGTTGATGTTCATAGAAGCTTGGTTGGAAATTGCCAAAATCAGAAATGACCCTCAACTGGTGAATGGCTAAACAAACTGTGGTATATCCATACAATAAAATACTACTCAAAAAAAAAATAAATAAGAAAGAAAGAAAGAAAAAAACTCATGGTACTGAAACAACATAGATGAATTTCAAGACCATTATGCTAAGTAAAAGCCGCCAGTTACCAAAGGTTACATATTGTATGATGCCATTTATACAACATTCTGAAAAAGGCAAAATAGGTCAGTGGTTACCAGGGACGGGGGAAGGGGGAAAGGAACTGACTACAGAGGGAGTCCTTTTGGGAGTAATGTGATTATTACACAACTGTGTGTATTTGTCAGAATGCATAGAACTGAACACCAAAAAAGAGTGAATTTAACTGTGTGTAAATTACTACTCAATAAACGTGATATCTCAGGTTTGCTGTGGGCAGCATGGCTGGCTATCTAAACTATTTTCTGAAGAGGATGGAAAGTGTCATGAAAAACTCCGGCACCTCTGCCTGACTCCCTGAGAACGTGCCTAGCCAACTCCCATCAGAGATGCTAAACTCTCTACAAATTCAGTCAGGACCCTTGTTCAACCATGTGGTCCACGGGGGAAAGCATTTAATATCATTATCCACCCCAAACGCTGAGTGACAATATTATCTTTCCCCATTGGGCAGGGAGATTTCAAGTTTGAATGTGATCTTAATTAGATGCTCCTCTTTGCAACACGGTTATGAAGACAGTTGCACTGAGGTTAGAAGGACATGGGAGAATTTGATTAAAGGCAGTCACTGGGAAAATAACATGAATATATAGACCCTAAGAAGGATATGACAGGTACACTTTCTATAACCTTGTCTATTGCATTGACAATTATGCTCTCACTGGGCATTCTATTTTGACTTTCCAGTATATTCATAATATATTACAAAAAATCATTTTAAACAATTCATTTGAATGATGTTCAGTTTTAAAATATGAGCTTGAAAAAACACACACACCTACTCAAATGCCCTAAGATGCTGTGTCTTCAATAATCTTGAATTACCTGCACCTCCTGGCTATTGGTTTCACTACTCTGACAGCTGAAATAACATGTTCATGGCTTGCGTGAGTCTTGGATGTTTGGGGTTAGGAAAAGAATGGGCAGGTTATGCATGTATTTTCTAAATTAACTCGAGCTCTGCGTTTGTCTACAATGCTGCAAGGTTCAACCGCATGGATGGTACCTGGGGCAGTGGCAGGGTGTGGGGGGAGCAGGCACACTCGGAAGGTGCTACTTGACTGGGTGCCATTGTCATCAGAAGCCAGGTGTCACCCCTTGTAATGTAAAGGAATCGAATAATTTAATCTTTTAAGACAGATTTGATGAATCCATTCTACTTTGAAAGAGATAAATTGTTACATAAAGCAGCCACATAGCACAGGGAGATCAGCTCGGTGCTTTGTGTCCACCTAGAGGGTTGGGATAGGGAGGATGGGAGGGAGGCTCAAGAGGGAGGGGATATGGGGATATATGTATATGTATAGCTGATTCACTTTGTTATAAAGCAGAAACTAACACACCATTGTAAAGCAATTATACTCCAATAAAGATGTTAAAAAAAAATTGGTACATAGAGCACAAAAAGTAATCCCTTGGATAAGAGTGTTTGTATCTGCCTCATGACTGTGAAACCAAAGAGCAAATTTAACACTGATTATTAACATGTTAAAATTTAAAGCTGTGGGGGAAAAAAAGAAAGAAAGGAAGAAAAGGGAAAAAAGAAGGAGAAGGAGAAGCAGCAGCGGCAGCTGCAGTAGCAGTATTGGTGGGGGGCGGGGGCGGGGCGGGGCGTGGTAAAAACCATGATGTCATGACTATTTCAGAAATGCTTCTTCAGAACCCAGCAGTCTTCCAGGGAACCGCACAGGGAGGGCTGTGTCTGCCCAGCTAGAAACACTGACATGCCAAGGGGCCTTATGGTTTATTCCCTCCTAAACCTGGGCCAACAGAACTCAACCCCCTGGATGATCCAGGTGACAGGAACTTCTTTATTCCACTTAGAAAGACAAATTCCGACAAAACAAGGTACTTTGATCTAGTGGGATTGGTGGATTGAATTTAGAGGGCTGACTTTCCCAAATGCCACTAAAATGTCAGAAAAGGAATTTTTAAGGAGGTCAAGTGACAAGGACAAAGAGAATGAGAGGAAGCAATAGTTGAGGAGAGAGGGCTACTGCCCTCTTGGAAGCTGGAGGTTAATTGGTGGTGGACAAGCTGGCCCAGCAGAGCCTTGGGACCTTGGAGAGAAGTTCAGCACCTAAGTTGGGGAGCAGGGAGAGAGAAGTACAGCGGCTCTCCTCTCTGACCCTGAAGTCAAGGGGCTGTGGATCCCAGTACCCCATCCAACCCCATACAGCAACTGCTGCCCTCTGACTCCTGCAAAGACTGAGAGATCATTCCAGAAAAACAAAAACAAAGAAACCCAGGCTCAGGGAAATGGTCACAGCAGTGTGAGGCAGAGGACTGGAAATAGGGGTCAGGCGAAAGTCTATATCTGAAGGGTTGGGAGACTTCCTTCCCACCGCTGCAGATCACGGTGCCCCACCTATGCCGTCGCACATGCGCAGCCAGGTAAGGGAAAAGACACAGAATTCTCTCCTCCAAAAGCTTTTCTCAGTATTTAACTTTTTTTCTGATTTGGTTAATATTTATGAAAAGTGTCATGTGTCAGGAGCAGGGTGAATTGAGGATGTAGCTGTTCAGAATACACAATACAGGGGACTTCCTTGGTGGCCCAGTGGGTAAGATTCTGCACTCCCAATGCAGGGGGCCTGCGTTTGATCCCTGGTCGGGGAACTAGATCTCACATGCATGCTGTAACTAAGAGTTCGCATGCCACAACTAAGAAGTCTGCATGCCACAACTAAAGATCACACGTGCCACAACTAAGACGCAGTGCAGCCAAATAAATAAATAGAGTATGCACTACAGATAGGATTGTATCAAAGTTATGAAGCATAGTTATGAAGCAAAGATATGAAGCATATCAGGGGTTGGTACCACTGATTCCACCACCCAACTTCAGAAAATACCATGACCAATCTACGTGGAATCCCCACATGTCCCCCTACCCCATGTCTTTGCCCCAGAAGGAGCCACTACTCCTAAGTCTGTGCTTAGCCTTCTCTTGCTTTTTTTAAAAATAATTTTGCCAATTGTGCATGTATTCCTGAACAATATACTTTTTGCCTTGTTTGGTAGTTAGCTCGATAAAAATGATATCTTATATTACTGACTCTGAAGTTCTGAAAAATTCACTTTCACCATCATTACATGTTGGTGGGCAGCATTAGCTAGTTCATTTTCTTAACTGTGAAATATTCCACTGAATGGATATACTCTACTTTTATTTATACGTGTTGGATATGTAACCAAGCAGGACCCTAAGGGGCCTTCCCGGGACAGGCCTTCCCTCATATCCTCTGCTTTAGTTCCTCTCTGAAGTACCTAGATAACAGTATTTGATGCACATTTCCTGAGTTGTTTTACAGATGTGAAAACCCTCCACCAGATGGAAGATGTTAACTATCGGGATGGCCAAAAATTTGTTCGGGTTTTTCCGTAACAGCTTATGAAAAACTGAACGAACTTTTTGGCCAACCCAATACTTGATGACCATGAGCACACAGCCCCCAGGCTTCCTGAAGCCTAAGGACTGACAATGTTAACCCGTGACACCACCCTGTTACCTCACCATCAGCCAATCAGAGAATTGTGCACGAGAGGATCACATACCCTGCAACCCCCCTCCCTCACCTGGCTTTTTTCTTCCTTTTTTTTTTTTTTTTTTTAATGTTTCTGTAGTTTCTAATTGGAGTTTGCAATGATGTCAGCCATGCTGCATGACTTGTCATCAACACCCAGGTCCTAGGGACGAAACTGGGTCATTTGTAGAGACGTGGATGGACCTCACCTGGCTTTTAAAAATTTGCTGAAACCCTTTGGGGAGCTCGGGGCTTTTTAGGGCATGAGCCACCCATCTCCTTGAATGGCCCTGCAATAAACCTTTCCCTGCCCCAAACTCCGACATTTTGGTGTGCTTGGTCTCATGTGCGTTGGGCACATGAACCTGCGCTAACAGATATACATTTCGTTTATTCTCGTTTTGTTCACTATCTACTAAGATAACTGCTAAAAATGTTCTGGTACATGCTTTTTTAGAGCCCAAGACAGGGGTTTGTCCATGGTATATAGACAATTGATGGGTCATAGTATTAACTTATGTACAAGTTTATAAGATATTGTTTTTCAAAGTATTTATATCAATTTACTCTTACTTCGACTGTGTATGTGTTCCTGTTCTTTATATTTCAAACACTTGATCTTAACAGATTTCTCAATTTTCATAAGTCAATGGGCAAAAAAGTATTCCATGGTGGCCTTTTTATTTTCTTGACTATCCAGAAGATTGAACTTACACTCATAGATTTATTGACTATTCATATTTCCACCTCTGTGAAATGCCTATTCATATCGTTTGTTAATTTTTTATTGGGTTGATTGCTTTTTGGATTTATAGTAGTTGTTTGTATATGCTGAATACTGAGTATATTATCAGAGTGTGTGTTACAATGATATCTATGAGTTTTGGATTCATCTTTTCTTTTTACAGTGATTTCTAAAGAACACCTGAATTACCAAAGAAATCATCCATATTCAAGGATAGGAAGCCTCAGTATCATAAAAAATATCAATTCTACCCCAAGCAGTCTATAGATTCAGTTCACTTCCAGTCAAAATCCCAACTTTTTTTTTTTTTTTTGAGGAACTTGATAGGGTAGGTTGCCATGAAGTTCACTTCTTATTTGAGGCAATGATTATTTTGTGCAAAAATAAGCATGGGTTGGAATCAGCAACCTTTTCCATACCTGCAATAGTCCAGAGGGCATGGGCTGGGGAGTCAGAGACACAGGTTTAAGTCCTGGTTCTGTGCTCACCAGCTTTACACTTGAGCAAACTACTTCACTGAGTGTCCATTTTCTTGTTTGTATTGGAGGTTGAATACCTAATTGGTATTCAGTTGGAGACAAGAATACCTAGTCATTTCTTTGCTAAACAAGATAACACATAAAGCCCCACAGAGTCAGTGTCTAGCACACAGCAAGCACTCAGTAAATGCAGGCTGCCTTCCTCTCTTTTCCCTCACCACCACCCCCAGAAGCACAGAGCTATAGGGACTTCCTGAGCTGGATGGCCCAGCCTCTGTTAAAAAAGAGAGGCCCCGGGGCTTCCCTGGTGGCGCAGTGGTTGAGAGTCCCCCTGCCGATGCAGGGGACACGGGTTCGTGCCCCGGTCCGGGAGGATCCCGCATGCCGCGGAGCGGCTGGGCCCGTGAGCCATGGTCGCTGGGCCTGCGCGTCCGGAGCCTGTGCTCGGCAACGGGAGAGGCCACAGCAGTGAGAGGCCCGCGTACCGCAAAAAAAAAAAAAAAAAAAAAGAGAGGCCCCACCCACCCTTGGCTGGATGATTAATTGATGTTGCAGGGCCTGCCAAAAGTAGGAATGCCTTTCATCTTTGTGCAAGAACATAACTTAAATATATATTTTATCAAAAGAACTGGAAAGTGCAAGCTACAAAGACACAGAGAGCGGCCCAAAGCCTTGACTGTTTCTTTATTCCCTTTGAACTTGATAAAAGCAATACGTGCCCTACCTTGAGCCCAGAGGTAAAGCTAATGGGTGGCCGATGACATTGAAACTTCAGGGCATCTCATTTGCATAGGTCCCTCTGAGACCCTGGAAGGGGTTCTGGTAGGGGTGTGTAACCATATGTTTTCGTCAAATTTTCAAAAATGAGATATTTTCACTGCCAATCAGTTAAGGCTGGGTCTTTCTATTGACATCTCATTTACATGCCTCCCATCATGTCAGGTGGTAGGGGAGAGACCATGAGTACTTTGGGGGCCCAGCTAAGGGGAAGTTGAGTTGGGGATATATTTAGTTTGGCTTTCATGGAATATGCGTATGTGATTTGCAGTCACTTCCTTGTAGAGTTGAGTTAATGAGGACTGTCCTGGTGGCTTCCAGTGATACCTCTACCATCCAACCCATCTGCCATGTGGACTCACCCAGTGTCATGACATCCAGATGCAGGGCCAGAAGTCCTGATGCGGCCCTGTGCCACTGTGTCCAACACCAGAAGCACAAGGTGAGTGAAGGAGAAAAAAACACACAGAGCCAGAAGCAGCTAGTCTGTGGAATATTCTTCCAAATCTCACAGCACATATATTTATATGAAAGAAACTTGAGAAATTTTAAAATTTGACAATCTTGTACATTTCCATGACATCATCAGTGATTTATACCTGTGTTCCTAAAAGTAGCAGTTTGGGAAGCTAAAAGAAATTTCTCAATCAAGAATACGAAAAAATTTTTTTCAATTAACCATGCTAAAGTAAGGACTAAATTATCTTGCTATTCTATCTATAAGAAAAATCACAAAATTGCCATTAAAGAGGATACAGCCAAAAGATCTAGGGAAAAAAAGTACTGAGTATGCCAGGCAGATAATTAATTTAAAATTGTGTGGGTTTTTTGGTGATGTTTGCAGTATTTGCCAGCTTTAAATTTTTGTAGCTTACAATTTATTTTCTATTCTATATATTCTCTTTCATACCTAATTTGATTAATTCATAATTATGTATTCTCATTCTCAAAGAAGATCCCCCAGTTGCATAAGATTCAGGGCCCACGAAACAGGGATCTACCCCTTGCCTTACCTGAAGGGAGAAGCTTCAGTTTAATGAATGGCCTTGGGTCCCAGAGTGGATGTTACTCACAGGGCACTGGAGGAGACTGCAGAGGGGTGGTTACCATGCAGTCTATGCTAGAAGCCAGCATGGGGTGGGGTGGGCCTGATCTGACCCCTTCTATTGCTTTCATGAGAGCAGATACGGTGGCCCCAGGAGACACCTGCTCAGAACTCTCTTGCCCCATTTGGGGCAAGTAATGGACACACCACCACACACACACACACACACACACCAAGCCAGCAGTGTTCATTGAAAAGGCCTTGGGCAAGAGATCTGCAACAACCTCCTCCTCTGCAGCTTTGCGGCCCACCAGGACCCAGAGGCTTTTGGTCACAGTCCTTAAGAACAGCCAAGGAGAGTCTGGGAATCCCACTGCTTCCAGCAAGAAAGGGGTCAAACAAAACAGGTAGAATATCTGCCCCCTGGAAATAGAAGGAGGAAATGAGGTAGGAAACATGAGAGCAGTATATCTGTCATGCAGTCAGAAAGCATTTGTGCAGTCCAAACAAAGGATGTAACCAAAATTTAGGCCCTGTAGCTAACTTCTGTTTGAAGAGTAGAGTTTTTATCTTTCAGTTTGAGCAAGACCCAGTTCTGCCCCCGGACCCTGGGCCAGCCAGGCTCTGCAAGTATTCGAAACTGCAAACGGGCCACCTGAGTTGCCGAGGCCATGGTATAATCCCATCCTTATAGCTGAGCCTTCCTTGCCCTGCCCTCAGGCTCTCAGACCATTGCTTTGGTTTCCTGGACCCTCTAGAAGTCCTAAGGTCCCCTGGAAGTTGAACTTGAGGTTCCAGTGGCAGGCTAGGCCAGGCGCTCATGGCTGGCATGCCCCCAAACAGTATCCATCAGCCATGCTCCAGCTAATACCTCAGTAAAAGCACTCAAGAGTTGGTGAGGTGTTTCAGTGGGGGGCTCAGTAAGCAGTGCCCCACAGGACTGCCAGCCTTGATGGGAGGGATAAACAACTTGGTTAGAAAAGCCTGTCCATTCACTCCAGCTTTCCAGGAAAACAATCATTAAGGGTTCATTTGTGATAAAATATCCATTTCTGTGCATCACTATTCAGTGGTACATCCCCTCCCCCCTCCCCACCCCCATCTATCAATCATCCTTACAGAAGTGATTACAGAGAAATGGACAGTGAAAATTAGAACTGCACTGGGCATCTCTAAGTCGCTGGTGCTCTTTTCACTTGAACCTTACAGGGCCTGTGTCTGCCGGCTGCTCCTGTCCCTCCCAGGCAGTGCCAGGAGTGGGCCTGCCTCCATTTTCCCCGAAATCTGTCCACATACAGGCGTTTAGTCTCACCACAAAGAATGCTGAACATTGTTAAAAAAAAAAAAATTCCGTGTCAAAAACGTCAGCTTGGGGCAGTGGTTGAGAGTCCGCCTGCCGATGCAGGGGACACGGGTTCGTGCCCGGGTCCGGGAAGATCCCACATGTCGCGGAGCGGCTGGGCCCATGAGCCATGGCCGCTGAGCCTGCGCGTCCGGAGTCTGTGCTCCGAAACGGGAGAGGCCACAACAGTGAGAGGCCCGCGTACCGCAAAAAAAAAAAAAAAAACAAAAACACCAGCCTGTCTCATAGCTATGTCAACTGGAAAAAAAACGTGCAACCTAAAAGTTGAAAGTTGTGTTTTATTTGGTGGAAATTTTTAGGACTTCAAGCCCGGGAGGCAGCATCTCAAGTAACCCTGAGAGAACTGCTCCGAGGAGGTAAGGTTGGGAGCCAGGTTATATAAAAGTTTTACAACAAAGGGCAGGTAGTCTGAATGCCAAAAGATTATTGTAAATTAAAGAAAACCAGATATCTAAGTTAAGGAATTTAGCGCTTTTCTAAGTATGGGAAGATGCAAGAGACTGGGCTCACTGAAATCATTCCTTTGATATGCACCTCAGCTATCTGGGGCCACTATCCTGTGTTTTTACATCCTGAGTTTCCTTAGGGCTCACCGTAGGGAGTGGCTGCAGTCTGATGCCTGCTATATGGCAGGTGTTCTTTCCTTTCTGAGTTCCCTCAGGGCTCACCAGCTCACCACAGGCAGCGGCTGCAAAGGCTGATGACTGTGACATCTTTGTCTACTGATATGGCAGGAAATATTCCATTTCTCAGCTGATAGGCAAGGCTCTCCTCTGGCACCATAAACAGAGATTAATACCAAATCTCAGTTCCTGCTTCCTCTCATTTTTCCTGATTCTTGGTTAGTCAGGAAAACAGAAGCAAAGAGAGAAGAGAGACAAGAAGTTGCTTTGGGGCTTCTGCTGAAAACAATTATAATACATGTAAATTTTAAAAAACATTTCTTTTCCTATGCACATTGAGCACCTAGCATGTGCCAGGTTGTATGATAAGTACCTTGCACATAGTATCCTCTTCCATCCTTGCCATAACCCTTGAAATAACAAGTGAGCTAGTAAGAGACAGGACAGGTCAGGGGCCCAGCTTTCTCAGATTCCAATTCTTTGCTCTGTTTTGGTACGTAAGTTTAAGAATCATAGGAACCTCTTCCATAAGAGTTTCCCAGGAGTTCCAGGCTTGAGAAACAGGTCTTGGAAGGGAAAGGTGGGAACAGAGCCAGAGGTCAGCTATGGGGAGGAGTGAGGGTGAGGGAATTTAGTAGTTCCCTCAGCTCTTGGCAGGGATGATTAGAAAGGAAAATTAGAATTATAGGCGTGTATAGTCCTAGACTAAGAAAAGGGAAGAAAACACAAAGTATATTATTATTAATCAGAAGATATAAAAATGTATACCTAAATCTGAGATGTTTAGCTCTAACTTGCCCCTGAAGAATCTAACCAAGCTGAAGTTGTGTCTCTTGAGAAAAGGGCCTTTCATTATTTAAAACTAACACACACACACACACACACACACACACACACACACACACACACACGAGGATAAAATAATAAGCAAGCAGTTACTCACCATCCAAAAGTGAACAAATATTGTTTCCTCCTCTAAAAACAGCAGGTTTGCTAAATTGTTCCAAGTAATTGGAAAAGGGGGCCTTTTAAGAAATGTTTTCGATGGCGCCATCTGGTGGATTCATCCTAAAAGTGCTATCTGTTCTTGCAATTAAATTGACTTGAGAGGACATATTCTAGTACATAATGAGACATTCGGTCCCTTAATTTTTCCCTGTGGCTTTCCATTATTTTCCCTCTGGGCATCCTCAGCCTCCTTTCCATTCCACTACAATCAACTAATCCTTGAAGTTCCCCCTTTCATTTCATAGCCTTTCTGCTGCAGAGCCATTTTATGGCAAGATTTATAGCAATGTCAAGAATAAAGAAAACTGTTGTAAAATAACCATGGACGACATTATAAACTGGCAATAAAATTGGCCATAATGCACAGCTGGTATTTATGTAGGCCACCTGTTCCATTTTTAGCCACTCCTGAATCAACTGCTTTCACCCCATTCACTGTGTTTTGAAAGCCGTTTCACTTGCCTCCTTCTCCTCCAAAGATCTTCAAAACTGACAATTATTTGCAGAATGTGCTGAGACCTCACATCAAGCCAAACTTGCTTGTCCATGTAGCCATAACCATACCTAGAAGCCCATCATGGCTGATTCTTGCTTCTGAGTCTCCGAGCTCTGCCAAAATCCAGGTATTAGACAGAAGAAGAGTTTCACCAGAACTCATGCCAGCTACAAGATACACTTAATCCCAACACACATATGCATATCAAAAATTAGATGAAATGATCAAGGAGCTATGTACTTCTCCACAACTATAGGGAAGGTACTAGAGCCATAATTTGTAGGAGCATTTCGCATTTAATGAGCACCTACCCAGTACAAGTTGAAATTTTTACATATGTTATCATTAATCTGTTAATCCTTGCAACAACTCTGCAAAATTGGTTGAATCAATTATTCATTTCCTCTATGACTTCAGTAAATAATTCTACCAACCTCAGTCTAGAAGTTGGCCTATCAACAGTGCAGTAATGTAGTGAGAATTCAGTAGTAATAGCTAAGAGTCACCATAAGCATAAGCATCCTTATGAGAACTTTCCACATATTAACTCATTTTATTGAGTCACAACCCACCTATTATGTACTATTATTATGCCCAGTTCATAAAAGAATGCTGAGACCCAAAGAAATTAAGTAACTTGCCAAAGGCCACAAGCTAATAAGTGACAAGACCAGGATGTGAACCCAAGAAGTCATACCCCATAGCACAATGCTCTTTTGACAACTAATTGTGACTATTATTTAATGATTAACTTTTTTAAAAAAATCAATGACTGAAGTCAGCATGAATGTTGGAGTAAAGACTCCCAAAAGTTCTCTTCTCCCTAGAAGCAATGAGAAAGTTGGCAAAAATCACCAATATCAACTTTTTTCAGAGCACCAGAAATGAACCAAAAGTTTGCAGCAATTGGAAAAGCGTGTATTTAAAAAATAGCTGAATCTTGATAATAATAGTGAGCTCTTTGGTTTTTAACTCACCTAAGTCCCATACCTCACTCTCTAGTTCTCTAGGAACCTTGAAAAACCATTCCCAATGCAGCCTCGGAGCCACCGGAGAGAGCAAATTGGAACTGGAGATCTTTCAAAGCTTCATTCCCAAAGAATTATCATTATCTGACCTGTCTGGTCAGACCCTGCCTAGGGGTTTCCTGGAAGACTTCACTTGCAAATATATCTGTATTTGACCTGATTTGGAGATTTACTGGTTCCAGGAATTTAAAGAAATCCCTGTTCAGTCATTAGCTGATCACTAGCAAACTAAGTAGAGATTTCAGTGGCCACAAATAATAAAGAATACAGACTCTATAGAACCAGTTCACAAAAGTCACTAAATAAACAAAAGCAACTTAAAAAAGCATCAACAACAATACACTCTGGGGAGGGGAGAGAATCTGATTTCTGGAGGTGCACATTATATTATTTTAAATTGCCAGTTTTCAACAGACATTTCAAAGTATGCAAAGAAACAAGAAAGTATGGCTCTTTAAAAGGACATAAAGTGACCAATAGAAATTGTCCCTGAGGAAGCATAGACATGGACTGTGCTTTAAAAGACTTTAAATCAGTCATTTTAAATATACTCAAAAAGCTAAAAGAAATCATGTCTAAAGAATTGAAGGAAAGTATGAAAACAATGTCTCACCAAATATAGAAAAGTCATAAAGATAGAAATTATATATTAAAGGGCTTCCCTGGTGGCGCAGTGGTTGAGAGTCCGCCTGCCGATGCAGGGGACACAGTTTCGTGCCCTGGTCCAGGAAGATCCCACATGCCGCGGAGCGGCCGGGCCCGTGAGCCATGGCCGCTGAGACTGCGCGTCCGGAGCCTGTGCTCCGCAACGGGAGAGGCCACAACAGTGAGAGGCCCGTGTACAGCAAAAAAAAAAAAAAAAAAAGAAATTATATATTAAAAATATAGAAATTCTGGATTTGAAAAGTACAATAACTGAAATGAAAAATTCTCTATAGGGAACAGTATCAAATTAGCACAAGCAGAAGAGAGTGTTGAAAATTTGAAGCTGGATCAGCTGATATTATCCAGTTTGAAGAACAGAAAGAAAGTAGAATTAAAAATTAACACAGCCTTAGAGGCCTGTGGCACACCATCAAGACACCAACATATGCAACACATCCCAGAAGAAGAGGAGAGAGAAAGGAGTAGAAAGAACACGTGAAGAAATATGGCTTAAAACTTCCAATTTTTTTTTTTTTTTTGCGGTATGCGGGCCTCTCACTGTTGTGGCCTCTCCCGTTGCGGAGCACAGGCTCCGGATGTGCAGGCTCAGCGGCCATGGCTCATGGGCCTAGCTGCTCCGCGGCATGTGGGATCTTCCTGGACCGGGGCATGAACCCGTGTCCCCTGCATTGGCAGGCGGACTCTCAACCACTGCGCCATCAGGGAAGCCCAAAACTTCCAAATTTGATGAAAAACATTAATCTACACATCTAAGAAGTTCAAAAAAGTCCAAGCAGGAAAAATAAACTCAAAGAGATACACAGCCAGACACATCATAATCAAACTACTGAAAGACACAGGTAAAGAGAGAATATTGAAAGCACAAGAGAGAGAATTATCATGTGCGAGGATCCTCAATCAGCTGATTTTTCATCATAAAGCATGGAGGCCAGAAGATGTTGGATGACACATTCAAAGTGCTGACTGACCAAAAAAACCCACACATACACACAATAAAAACCAACTGTCAACAAACAATTCTATATCCAGCAAAATATCCTTCACAAATGAAGAAGAAATTAGGGTACTCTCAGACAGACAAAAACTGAAAGAATCTATCACTAGACAAGTCCTACAAGGAATCCTTCCTTCAGACTGAAATGAAAGGACATTAGAAAACAACTCAAATCCATATAAAGAAATAAAGAGCACCAGGAACAGTAACTACTGATATATAGGTAAATATAAAATACTGTATAAATGTATTTTTAAAAAATTTTATTGAAGTATGGTTGATTTAAAATGTGTTAATTTCTGCTGTGCAGCAAAGTAATTCAGTTATATATATATTTATATATATTTAAATATATAATTAATTTATATATTATTTAATATATATACATATATAATATATATATTCTTTTTCATATTCTTTTCCATTATGTTTTATGACAGGATATTGAATATAGTTCTCTGTGCTATACAGTAGGACCTTGCTGTTTATCCATTTTATATATAATAGTTTGCATCTGCTAACTTCCAAAAACATGTATTTTTGATTATAATTCTTTGTTTCTCTGATCAGATTTAAAACAAAGCTTCACTGTCATAAATCTATGTTGATGGGCATACTATATAAAATGTAATTTCTATGGTAATAAAAGCACAAAGGAGGAGGGAGGGGGCATAGCTATGTAGGAGCAAAGTCTTTGGATACTATTATAATTAAGCTGGTATTAATACAAACTAAATTCTAATAAGTTAGGATGTTAATTGTAATCCCCAGGGAAATCACAAAGAAGTCAATTAAAAATATATAGTAAGACAGTCTCTAGGTCCATCCACCTCACTACAAATAACTCAATTTCATTTCTTTTTATGGCTAATATTCCATTGTATATATGTGCCACATCTTCTTTATCCATTCATCTGTTGATGGACACTTAGGTTGCTTCCATGTCTTGGCTATTGTAAATAGGGCTGCAATGAACATTGTGGTACATGACTCTTTTTGAATTATGGTTTTCTCTGGGTATATGCCCTGTAGTGGGATTGCTGGATCGTATGGTAGTGAAGTAAGTCAGAAAGAGAAAAACAAATACCGTATGCTAACACATATATATGGAATCTAAAAAAAAAAAAAAAAAAAAAAAAAATGGTCCTGAAGAACCTAGGGGCAGAACAGGAATAAAGATGCAGACACAGAGAATGGACTTGAGGACATGGGGAGGGGGAAGGGTAAGCTGGGACGAAGTGAGAGAGTGGCATGGACACATATACACTACCAAATGTAAAATAGCTAGTGGGAAGTAGCCGCATAGCACAGGGAGATCAGCTCAGTGCTTTTTTGTCCATCTAGAGGGGTGGGATAGGGAGGGTGGGAAGGAGACGCAAGAGGGAGGAGATATGGGGATATATGTACACATATGGCTGATTCACTTTGTTATACAGCAGAAACTAACACACCATTTTAAAGCATTATACTCCAATAAAGATGTTTAAAAAAATACCAACAGAGGGCTTCCCTGGTGGCGCAGTGGTTGAGAGTCCGCCTGCCCATGCAGGGGACTCGGGTTCGTGTCCCAGTCTGGGAGGATCCCACATGCCACGGAGCGGCTAGGCCCGTGTGCCATGGCCGCTGAGCCTGCGCGTCCCGAGCCTGTGCTCTGCAAGGGGAAAGGCCACAACAGTGAGAGGTCCGCGTACGGCAAAAAAAAAAAAAAAAAAAAAAAAAAAAATATATATATATATATATATATATATATATTAAGAGAACCATCAAGGAAATTAAAATAAAACACTAGAAAATATATGTATATATATATATATGTATATGTATATATATGTGTGTGTGTGTGTGTGTGTGTATATATATATATAAAGATCAGTAATAGGAACAAAAAAAGACATAGGATAAATAGAATACAAATAGCCAAAAGGCAGATATAAATCTGTATGACAGATATAAAATAATTAAACTCTCCAGTTAAAAGGCAGAGCTTGGCAGAATGGCTTTTTTAAAACTACATGATCTAATTCAATAACCTATACTTCTGCTTTGAGAAACAAGAAAATAAATAGCAAACTAAACCCAAGGGAAGCAGAGGAAACAAATAATAAAAATTAGAACAGAAAAAAATAGAGAATGGAAAAACATTTTTTTAAAAGTTGAAACCAAAACTTTGTTCTTTGAAAAGATCCACAAAATTGACAAAAAAACTTTAGACTGGCCAAGGGGGGGGCGGTGGGGGAGAAGGTTCAAATTACTGAAATCAAGAGAGAGAGAGAGGATATTTCTGCCAAACTTTTAGAAATAAAAGGATTACAGGGAATACTATGAACAGCTGTATGCCAACAAATTAAATGGATGAATTCCTAGAAAGATAAAAACTACATAAAATTACTCAGGAAGAAAGAGAAAATATGAATAGACTTAAAGCAAGCAAAGAAATTGAATTATTAATCAAAAAACCTCCTACAAAGAAAAGCACACGACCAGATGACTTCACTGGTAAATTCTATGAAATATTTAAAGAAAAATTAATACCAACCCTTCACAAACTCTTCCAAAAAAGAAAACAGAAGGGGAAATTTCTCAATTATTCTATGAAGCCAGTATTACCCTTATACCAAAACCAAACAAGCACATCACAAGAAAAGAAAATTACAGAACAATATCTCTTATGAAATATGGGTGCAAAAATCCTCAACAAAATACTAGCAAACCAAATCCAGCAACATATACAAAGGATTATACTGTATGAACATGTAGAATTTATCCCACAAATGCAAGAGTAGTTCAATATATGAAAATCAATCAATGTAATACACTACATTAATAGAACAAATTTCAAATACCCATGATTATCTCACAGAAAAAAAGAAAAAAATTGACAAAATACAATACTATTTCATAGCAAAATATTCAACAAACTTGGAATAAAAGAGAATGTTCTCAACCTGATGAAGTAGATATATGAAAAACCCACACTAATTTATCTTACTTAATAGTAAAAAGCTGAAACTTTTCCCTTCTAAGATCAGCAACAAGACAAGGATTCTGTTCTTACCACTCTGCTTAACATTGTACTAGAGATTCTAGCTAGAGAAATTTAGGAAAGCAAAAGAAATAAAAAGAATTCAGATTGAAAGGAAGATGTAAAACTAACTCAATTAACAGATGACATGACCTTGAATATAGAAAATCCTAAAAAATCCACCAAAAAAAACCTATTAGAGCTAATAAACATGTTTAGCAAGGTTGCAGGGTATCAGATCAAAATACAAAAGTCAATTGTACTTCTATATACTAGAAATGAACAATCCTAAATGAAATTAAGAAAACAGTTCTATAATAGCACCAAAAAGAACAAAATTTAACAAAAAATCAATAAATTTAACAAAAGAAGTATGAGACTTGTACAATGAAAACTACAAAACATTGTTGAAAGTAATTAAAGAGATCTAAAAATGGAAACATATGCTATATTCATTGATTGGAAGACTAAATATTGTTAGGATGGCAATATTCCCCAAATTTCTCTATAGATTAAATGCAATCCCTATCAATATTCTAACTTCCTTTTTTGCATCAATTGACAAGATTATAAAATTCATACGGAAATGAAAGGGACTCAGAATAGTCAAACAATTTTGAAAAGAAAGACAGCGTTGGAGGACTCACACTCACCAATTTCAAAACCTACTGCAGAACTACAGTAAGCAAGATAGTGTGATACTGGCATAAGAATAGACGTATAGACCAATGGAACAGAATTAAGAGTCTTTAAATAAACCCGTCAATTGATTTTTGCCAAGGCGTCAAGATCATTGAATGGGGAAAGAATAGTCTTTTCAACAGATAGCCTTGGGCAACTGGATATTCACATACAAGACAATAAACTTGGACCCCTACTTCACACCACATGCAAAAAAATACCTCAAAATTGAGAATCAAAAATCTAAATGCAACAACTAATACTATAAAAATCTTATATTTTTAAAACTCTTATAACTTATCAATAACAAGACAAATAAGCCAATTTAAAATCGGCAAGAAAAAATAAAATAAAATAAAATGGGCAAGGACTAGAATAGATATTTGTCCAAAGCAGATATGCAAATGATTAATAGGCACATGAAAAGATGCTCAATATCACTGAAAATTAGGGTATTACAAATCAAAACCACAAGGAGGTACCACTTCACACCTACTAAAATATCTATTGCAATTTTTTAAATAAAAAAGGACAAGAGCTAGTGTTGGTGAGGCTATGGAGAAATTTGAACCCTCACACATGTCTGTGAGTGTAAAAATGGGGTAGCCACTATGGAAAACACTCTAGCATTCCTCCAAATGTGACCCAGCAGTTCTACCCCTAGGTATATTCTGAAGAGAATGAAAATGTGACCTGAATCATGAAATACAACACACACAAAAACTTGTGTTATAAAAACATAACACAAAAACTTCTACATGAATATTCATAACAGCATTATCCATAACACCCAAGGGGTGGAAGCCACCATAGAGATCATAAGGCCCATATCCATCACCTGATAAATGGATAAACAAAAGATGGTATATCCATATAATGGACTATTACACAACCATAAACAGGAATGAAGTACTATTGATGCTACAACATGGATAAACCTTGAAAACATTCTAAGTGGAGGAAGTCAGACACAAAAGATCACATAAGTATGATTCAACTTATATGCCATTTCCACAATAGGAAAATGAATAGAAACAGAAAGTAGATTAGTGGCTGTCAGGGGCTGGAGGAAGGAGCAAATAGGGAGTGACTGCTAAGGTAGCAGGTTTCTCTTCGGGATAATGAAAATTTTCTGGAATTAGGTAGTAGTGAGGGTTGCAAAATCTTGTGAATATACTAAAAAACACTGAATTGTACATTTTTAAATGATGAATTTTTCTTAGAGGAAATCATAGGCAGAACTCTCTATGACATAAATCACAGCAAGATCCTTTTTGACCCACTTCCTAGAGAAATGGAAATAAAAACAAAAATAAACAAATGGGACCTAATGAAACTTCAAAGCTTTTGCACAGCAAAGGAAACCATAATCAAGACCAAAAGACAACCCTCAGAATGGGAGAAAATATTTGCAAATGAAGCAACTGGCAAAGGATTAATCTCCAAAATTTATAAGCAGCTCATGCATCTCAATAACAAAAAAACAAACAACCCAATCCAAAAATGGGCAGAAGACCTAAACAGACATTTCTCCAAAGAAGATATACAGATTGCCAACAAACACATGAAAGAATGTTCAACATTATTAATCATTAGAGAAAAGCAAATCAAAACTACAATGAGATATCATCTCACACCGGTCAGAATGGCCATCATCAAAAAATCTAGAAACAATAAATGCTGCAGAGGGTGTGGAGAAAAGGGAACCCTCTTGCACTGCTGGTGGGAATGTGAATTGGTACAGCCACTATGGAGAACAGTATGGAGATTCCTTAAAAAACTAAAAATAGAACTACCATATGACCCAGCAATCCCACTACTGGGCATATACCCTGAGAAAACCATAATTCAAAAAGAGTTATGTACCAAAATGTTCATTGCAGCTCTATTTACAATAGCCCAGAGATGGAAACAACCTAAGTGTCCATCATTGGATGAATGGATAAAGAAGATGTGACACATATATACAATGGAATATTACTCAGCCATAAAAAGAAATGAAATTGCATTATTTGTAGTGAGGTGGATGGACCTACAGTCTGTCATACAGAGTGAAGTAAGTCAGAAAGAGAAAGGCAAATACCGTATGCTAACACATATATATGGAATTTAAGAAAAAAAAATGTCATGAAGAACCTAAGGGTAAGACAGGAATAAAGACACAGACCTACTAGAGAACGGACTTGAGGATATGGGGAGTGGGAAGGGTAAGCTGTGACAAAGTTAGAGAGTGGCATGGACATATATACACTACCAAACGTAAAATAGATAGCTAGTGGGAACTATCCACAGAAGACATTCACATAAATTGCCCCAGGAGTCCACATGTTGGGAGAAGGTTTCCCCTGAACAGAGAGATGGGAAAGTTGACTAGAGGAGGAAATGTTGGGTCAGGCCATGGAGGTATGTGACAAGCACACGATGGTGTCCTTTCCACCTAACTTAGTCCCCCTCTGTGCATCCTTCACACCAGCTACCAAAGTGATCTTTCTAAAATCTGCCCAGGCTAATCTGCTGCTGAAAACCCTTCCTGACTCTCCATAGCTCACAGCAGCATTTCCCATCATGTGTCACAACATCAAGCATTCCACAAACAGTGAGCTCTTGGCCAGCACTGCATTAAACAACCCTTGGAAACTCAAAGTGCACATCTACTCAGTAAAGGCTCTGAGTGTTCCCTGGTCAAAAAGCCCACCTGACTTTTCTAAAATTATTTTTTATTGAAGTTTAATTGATGTACAATATTATATGTCATAGGTGTACAATATAGTGAGCCATAATTTTTAAAGGTTATACTCCATTTATAGTTATTATAAAACATTGGCTATATTCCCCACGTTGTACAATATATCCTTGTAGCTTATTTTATACATAATAGTTTTTACCTCTTAATCCCTTACCCCTGTCTTGCCCCTCCACCCCTGTCCTCTCCCCACTGGTAACGACTAGTTTGTTCTCTATCTGTGAGTCTGCTTTTTGTTACATTCACTAGTTTGTTGTATTTTTTAGATTCCACATAATAAGTGAGATCACACAGTATTTGTCTTTCTCTGTCTGACTTATTTCACTTAGCATAATACTCTGCAAGTCCATCCATGTTGCTGCAAATGGCAAATTTCATTTTTTATGGCTGAGTAGTATTCCATTGTCTAGATATACCATGTCTTCTTTATCCATTCATCTGTTGACTCCTGCTTTCCTCAAGTACATTTGACCCCAAGGTGCTTTTTTCCCTTAAATATCTTTTGTCCACCTCAAGATGATGGTGTGGTCCGTACGGAAAATGGCTGACCTGCTGGATGGTGCCCAGCACCCCCTGGAGGCTGGCTCTGTGTAGTTGTAAAGCATCATCTCCCACCCACCCCCAACTTTCTGTGAGCTTTGGCTACACTGAAATTCCCACACAGCATCCTGGGCATGCGTTTGTGCACTAGCCTTTCTTTTGCCAAGCACCTCTTTCCTCCCAGGGAACCCCACGCCCACTCCTGATAGGTCCTCTTCTGAATCTCAGGCCAGTCCCTGCAGGCAGAGCAGAGCTGCTTGAATGTCTGTCCTGCACTTGAATGTCCTTGGAATTTTATGTGGTTCTGCAGTTACACTTATTCACTTTGTTTCAGTCATAGGCTTAAAGTCAGTTTCTCCCAGTCTAATGGGAGTTTTAAGGATGAAGACTATAACTTTCTCTTTTGTTACATCCCTGGTCTTGACACGGAGTTGTGCTCAGCAAAGGTTTGTATGAGTGAATGGTAAAATGGGGTCCTTCCAGATATGACCTAATGCTTTACCCCAGTTGTCTTTGGTTGTTAGAAATCCCAGAAAAAATCAGATTCTTGATTGAGGCTATGTGCTCTATTCCTTGGAGATTCAGGAAGCACATGAGCAGATTAAGTCTGAGAAGGGCTATGCAAAGGACCTGGTCTAATCCAGCCTTTCCTAAACACATGGACCCTGGTTCCAGGGGATGCAAGCTGCACAGAGCAGGTGTTGTGCTGGGCCCACCTCTGTGCTCTGAACAGAAAGTGCACAGATTTCTCTTCTGATGAGATGGGTGTGGGGAGCTTCTCCCAGCCTCTCTGCCCCACTTCCCTCCCCACCCACCATCCTCTCCTCTTGTATTTCTTCCTTCCCCTCCCCTCTGCAGGACAGTGAATACCGCACAGATCCTCCCAAATCTAGATCCCATGTACACACAATGACCCACCTCGCCCTCACTTGGATGTCATTTCTCACATGCCATAATGCCATTGTCCACAGCTCCACCTCACTGCCTGTCATCTCATCCTTCCTGCTGTCACCCCATCGCCCCATCACTCTTCTTCCTCAGGAGCACAGAGTTCTAACAGCCCTCACGTACATACAGGAGGAACCCCAGTGAGCTTTCCCCCTAGACCCTGACAGTAGGCATTGGGTCAGCTAAGCAGTCACACTAGTCCCCAAATTCAAATGACTCGTGGATCTGCCTCTAGGTTTACTGGTAGCTCAGGTTTTAACCAGCAGTAGACAGGCTAACCCAGGTGCTTTGGGACCCCTGCATTCTACTGAATTTGATGAGGACCAACAGCTACCTTTACTATAAAAGATCAAGTCATTTCCCGCAGCATAAGTTAGCAGAATAGTTCACAGAAGATGAAATTTAAGAAAACTGTGTCCAAGCAGACTGTCCTTAGGAACTTCCCCCGTTCCTGGGGCTCTTTGAAATGTACCATGAGAAAAACAGAGCCAGCTTCCTTTAGTCATTTTTCATCTTTACTCAGATTTCTTTCAAAGTTAGGAGACTTCTGTAAGTTCCAAGCAGGGGGGATGCTGTGGTGGACACTGTAGTATGGGGTCTTACCGCAGCAAGAGCTGCCACTGGGGCCTTCTGCCTTCAGAGGAAGCCCCCTAAACTTTACACTGGGACCTCTTCCCACCCTTTAGGCCACAACTCCGAGGCAAAAGGGTCATCCTGTTGGCACGGACCTCCCACACCTGCCCTCCTCACCGCCCTGGTCTGAGCTTAGGCCCCCACCTGTCCTCCGAAGGCATCAAATGTCTGTTAGGATAACCTCAAGGCATCAGCTAATCTCTGAACCTTAGGACAATCCCAAAGACCTAGGTTCCCTTGGAAAATCCCTGAGGCTACACAGCAGTACTTGGATCCAATTCACTTGAGGGTACATCCCTGGAGAAAAACTTTTAAAGGCTCTTAGTGCTGCCAAGTGTAAACTGGTACGTAAGCTTTGCCTCCCTAGCATAGAATCCACTGGCACGTACACAGCCCTATAACATCCACTGTCCTGCCTGATCCTCACAACAACCTTGAGAGGTGTGCTGGCAAAGTCCCTTTTTAAACATAGATTCAAAGACTGTAAGGCCCACAGCTGGCAGGAGGCCAGAGGTGTTGGTCAGGACTGGGTTGTCTGGCCCCAAGCCCAAGCTCAGTAGCCTGACTGCATCCAATAGCCCAACTTGGCAAGGCTCATCCTTGACCTGACTGTTCCCCAGCCCCTGAGACAACTACTCAGGAAAGCCCCCACCTCAGCCAGTGTCTGCTCTCTCTAAGCAGCATCTTCAGCTTACGTTGCAGAGAAACCTGTTCAATATTAGAAGAAGCAAATCCCCTGACCCACCCCCCCACACACAGGCTTTCCCTTAGTCACAATTTAAAGCCACACTTTCTGCTTTCATTCAATGTTAAAATAAGAAAGTACCAAGTGCAGCCTTTTACCATTCATTTTTCACAAATCCACAGCAGCCGGTTCCAGACCAGCCACGAGGTCATGGAGACGGCTGGGTTTTCCTGCCTGAAGTGGTGAAACATCATTCCTACAGCAGCACCTCAGGATATATGTGGGGTGAGGCTGCCTCAGGTGCACGTCCAGGTCAGCCCAATGACCGCACAGCCTGTTCAGAGCAAGAAACTCCCAGCAGTATGTGCTCTGTCTTCAGGTCACCATACCAGGTGTGGGGCTTCTGTGAGTATTTCCCCTGCTGTGTCTGATGAAGCAATGGGAAGTTTTCAGATTGTTAAGTGGGACTAAATTCCAGGCAAATCTCTAAAAAAAAAAAATCTTCACCCGAAGCAGATGAATACAATACAAGGCAGTCTGATCGGGAGCAAAAGGAGGGCTGAGCTGCGGAAAGACCCAGGAGCAGAGCAGCGGTGAAAGCACTGCGGGTCATCGAGGACCACAGTCTGGATGCCAGGGAGCCTCCTGGATGTGACTTTAAACGTTGAGATGAATGAGCAGCACATGGAGGGGCCAGGAATTAATCCTCTTAATGGACTCCACATTGCTTCCTTCCTCATTAGCGTTCTTTACCCAGTTTGTGGCCTCTGCATTTTAAGAGAGATGTCAAGACCTGGAGATGGTCCAGGGAAAAGCAATAAAAATGATTAAAGGGCATGGAAGTAGGTCTTAGAGAAAGTGAGTGGAGAATTAGAGTCTGGAGGAGATGAGGCCACCAGTGACTCTAACCATGATCTTTGTCTGAACAAAAGGTCAGACGAAACCAAGCCCTGGAAAACTCGCTCATACCCTGGCTGTATCCAGTGGAATCGAATGTCTAGGTATTTTGAAATAACCTCTTTGACAGTTTAAATTTTTTTTCATCTCATCCAGCCGGTGTTGAGTTAACCCAGCCTGAGTCTAAATCAAGCAGACATCTGCCTCCTGAAAGTTATCTCTACCATGTGTTGGTCCCTGGTTTTGGGTTTCATCAATTGAAATGAACACAGGGACTTGATGAGTCTAAAACTTTAAATAAGAAGAGGGCAAAAGAGATGTGGGAATTCTCAGACTGGTCAGGGAACGGGTTTCAGAGGGAGCACAAGAACAACGTGGGAAGGGAGAAGAAAAGCAAAGAGGTCAAATGCTCTCTGGGTCAGCTGTGATCGACCAGCTATCCTAGGTGGACATAGACACCAGAGATGAGTAAGCCATGGTGCCTGCCCTGGAGGAGCTCTAGGTGAGTTCAACCTTGTGGTGTGAGAACTGTCCTGATGGGGTCAGAGGCAGGAGCTACAGACTCAGACGATGGGCACCCACCTCCCTCTGAGCAAGGATACTCTCATCTAACCTGGGAGGTATTTGTCTCCTGACCCTGAGTTCCTTGAAATGATGTTTCGTGTCCAAGTTTGCAAAGTCAGTGAGTAGGGAGCGAAGTGTCACTTCCAGGGCCATGTGCCATAGCGAAACAGCCAGGATGAATTTAAGAAAGCAGCTCTAAAATTATCCCATTTTACCCAGTTACAGGATCATCTCCTCTTAGCTACCTAAAGAGAAACTAACAGTAATCAACCAACGTCCTCAGTGTTTACTGAGGACCCACTGCATGTGAGATGCTGTAGATGTTTGTGGGGAAAGTAATACATCCAACCTGGAATGATTAGGAGCCTCTTAAGGAAAATCAGACATGGGTAGTTATGGATGCTAGGTTCCAAGACATCACAGAGAGTCCACATTGACCCACCTCCTTACCTCCACCCTGTTTTGCAGAGTGTGGGGACATAACTGTGGCCCAGAGAGGTGAAATGGCATGGCTCATGAGGTCTTTTGATGCCCAGTCCATGGCTCTCTGAAGCAGCCAGCGTATCAGGTTACAAACGGGAGGAACCCAATACGGATACCAGTCCTGAAGTTCTGTGACTTCAGACAGGGGAGGACTGCTTCTACCCAAGGGAACAGGATGGCTCTGGGGAGAATTAAAACTAGAAGCAAAGAAGAAAAACGATTGCACTCATCTGGGGCAAGGAGGTAGGACAATCTCACCCACGAATATGCTTTTTTCCTATCCCACATGTATTAGAGCAAATCATAACAGCATCAATATATGCCTTTCTAGTAATTAGCCATGATGAAATCCACTATGAAACTGATAAAACACCTACACACACATGCACAATCTCTCAGTATTGCTACTGCTACTAAGAGATGATGAGAACTCAATAATGCAATGTCCACTATTAAAGGATGGAATTAACACACTAATATAACATTGTGAATGATACAATATTAATTTTGGAAGTGGAGTCAGGAAGTTTGGAAGCAGGAGAAAAGGAGGGGAAACCTTCATAAGATAATTATCACCCATTCTTAGAGTATCCCGTGAGCGCCTCTGCAACAGACCCTGGTACCTGCCTGCCTAACAGCCATTCCCCCTTCACCTTGCTCTTTGCCACCTGAACCCTGGGTTTGTATTGGGGCTGTGTGCTAGACAAGGTCATGAGTCATGTTGATCCAGGCTAGGATGGCAACACCATTCCACTTTGTCAGACAACCAGGCTCTCAACCTCCATTGTAGTTAGGGATGCCCATATGATTCAGTTCTTACCAATGAAGTTTATGGAAAAATCCTCCAATTGGGAAGGAAGTTTCAAGGGCACCAGCCAAAACTTGCCCTCTGGATGGACTTCCCTCACTGCTGTCTTGCAGGGTCATCCCTGAGTGGGATATTTGCTATGTGAGTGCAACCATTCTCACCTTGCTCTCACATAGCAAGCCCACCTATCTGAGAACTGAGCTCAGCGTTCTGCCTCTTCTGGTAGCCGGTCTTAAGGAGCTCCCATGCAGCCAGGGGTGTGAGCTGATGAAGATGCAGGGGTGTGGCAGTGCTGGTTGATATGGAAATCTGGGCCACCTGTTCATGCAGCATACTTGTGCCCAATGCCAGATGTACCACTTCCACCTTATGACTCAGTGAGTCAGATGGAATCCAGCTCATTGTGGGAAGTTCTGGTCTCGTGGTGACTTGATGTCCAATGACAGCTGCTTCATCTCTAATAGGGCCAGTTGCATGTCAAGATCTGTGTTTCAAATGGTTGATAATTCTTGGTGCAGGTGCCATGGCCTTGCCCTAGAACCCTAAGTGTCTACCTCATGGTTCTCATACTGGAACTTCACAAACTCTACATGGGGCTCTTCCCACCGGTTACCATAGGGGCTCTG
This sequence comes from Orcinus orca, assembly GCF_937001465.1. Lineage (NCBI taxonomy): Eukaryota > Metazoa > Chordata > Mammalia > Artiodactyla > Delphinidae > Orcinus > Orcinus orca. The sequence goes on from NC_064560.1 coordinate 73,506,329, forward strand.
CAGTGGCTTAAACCACAGCCTCAACCTGCTACAGCCCTTTCCTGCTCTGCAAGATGCAATAATTTGTTCCGTACTTTGGAGGAGCTGTCACAGTATGCCTGGGACCACTAGACCCCTACAAACGTTACTAATTTGGCAGCCTCCTGAACTGGTATAGTTTCTCTCTTACTCTCTGGAGTTCATGTGTCTTGCCAAGGCCTTCCGTGCATCTTCTTGCTCATCAGCTGCCAGGAAGGCCCCCGTGTTCTCACACTTCGGCTTACATTGGTGATTAACCACCCTCGGCCTCTCACTGTCTATCTCTAATGCATTGATAGCCCCACCAGTAGCCTTATAATTTCTAACTTTTAAAGTTTTACCAAACTTCTAAATGCTTAGATACCGTGCCCATGGTGCCCACCTTCCTCTGGCATCCCACCCAGCCCTTTCCCTGTGACAGTACAACACTGCCAAGGCCAGGGTCAATCGGACTCCACCTACCATGGGGGAGAGCACTTTCACTGCCCCCTGGCCAGTAGTGACCCAGCCCCCAATCCCCATCTTTGATCTGCTTCCTCAGATCACTGCTGGCACCAACTGCTGTTGGTCAGTTTCCACAAGAAACAAGTTTCGATGGCCCTGAAGCTGGTTGTCCCCAGTTGAGGCAAGTTTGCCAGGTCTTCAGGCCCCTCCATCGACTTGTCCTTGGATGCAAACTGCCCCAAGGGAAGGGGTGCAGCTGTGGGCGAGACACTTCCCTTTAGAGACAGAGAGGACAACGCCTGGAGAGAGACAGGGCTGTGAGTGGCCAGCAGGCAGCACCCCTGACAGCTGGCGGAATGAGGGTCTTGGTCTTAAAGAGAGATTCAGGAGCCATAGCCCAACATCCACTGCAACATCTTAGTCTAAAGAATTTGAAGAAGCTTAGAAAAAACCCATACCACACAGGAGGTGAGGAAAGAGGAATAAAATAAAATCACATTTAGCACACAAAACGTAACCAAGCAGGAACCTATGGGGCCTTCTCGGGACAGAGCCCTCCCCAGTATCCTCTGCTGTCACTCCTCTCTGAAGTACCTAGGTAACAGTATCTGATGCACATTTCCTGAGTTGTTTCACAGATGCTAAAACCACCACCAAACAGAAGAAATTAACTACTTGATGACCATGAGCACCTGTAGCCCCCAGACCTACTGGCACCTAAGGATGGATAATGTTAAGCTCTGTGACACCACCCTGTTGCCTCACCATGAACCAATCAGAGAATTGTGCACGAGCTGATCACAAACCCTGCCACCTCTTTCCCTCACCTGGCCTTTAAAAAGGCTTTTCCAAAACCCATCAGGGAGTTCAGGCTTTTTGAGCAATGGTTGTCGCAGACTCCTTGGACAGAGCCCTACGATAAACACTGCACTTTCCTTCACCACAACTGGGTGTCAGTAGATTGACTTTACCGTGTGTGGGCAAGGAGACCCAAGTTTGGATAGTAACAAAAATTTGCCCCAAAGATGCTGCACATCTATTAAACAGGAACCAAACTTGATTGTCAGCTTCCCAGTGACAAGTAACAAGAGGAAAGGTGATCATCTCCAAGATTCACAGAATCTACAAGATAAAAGCATCCCACACCCTCAGGAGCATGAGTGCTTTTCTTGGGTGTGAAGTCTAAATTGATTTCTCCTCTGAGTCCTGATAGATCGCGGAGGTGGACAAGAATGCCAGCATCACCCCTACGGGCAGTATAATAGCAAGTATTTCACGGCAACTTCTCAGCGCTCACCTCGAAGCTTATCTCAGGCACAGCATCAAAGAGCATCAGGACAAGCAAATTGAAAGTCTGTACATGAAACTCTTCCCAGGCAATTTCATCTCAAGTTCCACCTTCTCAGAGAGAAATGTATGAAAACATTCTCAGAGCACCTATCTGTTGGTAAATTTTTTTTAAAGTAGGTACAATAATTGCAATAATCTGTTGCATTTTGAAAACATTTGTTCAGCAAACCATCTTTAAAAAAGCAAATCATTTTCATTTGGTTGAAAGGCTGGTAATAAATTTAGCCTTTCATGCCCATAGAAAATGATTTTGTGTTTTATTTCCAAATCTCCCCCTGTCGGCATTCAGAGAGACATACTTAGGGAAAAAAGCAAAACAGATGATCTGGCTGCAATGCTGAAGGAGGGCCACATCTGTCTCCAAGTCCCATGGGCCACTTACTGGGATAAATCTTCCTGTCCCAGAAATGTTAGGGCGCCGGGCTTCTGGGCCTCCTCTCCGTAATGGCCTGTGTTTCCAGCTTTCTTTCCTACTCAGAGGCATTCACCATGGTTCCAGCCACCCCACTGGCCCCCAGCATCTTGTTCCTGGAAACTCACCCCTACTTCCTCTTCCCTTGGGTCATTGACACACCTACAGTCCTTTCCAATTTGGGGAGGTCAAGCATTATTCTTCCTATATTTTGTTGTTTTCCAAGTTTATTTTTTTCCTTTTGAAGGACTCTGACCTCTCCCATGAGTTGAAGCATCAATGGTGAAATTGGAAACATATTCCACTCATCTGTCTTCCAACCTTAAAGTGGAGCCGTATCACCAACACTGGAGAGAGAAACAGGCCCTCACTTGTCCCACCGTGGTCTCTCCAGGAGACAAGACCAAGGCTTTCTTGAAGTTGACAGAACTGTCAACTGAAGTTGACAGAAGAGCAATCCCCAGGCTGAGTTCTTGTTGTGGCCAGTCACAAGTTCCAAATCCAAAAGGAACAGAAAGTGCCGCTGAATGAGATCAACAGCAGGCTTTGTGGGGGAAGCCAGGGGCAGTGTGGGAAAAAGCACAGGAGGTGAGATTTAGACAAAACTAAATGCAAAGTGTCCGTGATAAACCTGTGTTAGTTTTCTAGAGCTACCCTAACAAATTCCCACAGACTAGAGGGTTTAGACACAGGAATGTATCGTCTCACAGTCTGGAGTCCAGAAGTCCAAGATCAAGGTGTCCGCATGGTCGGTTTCTTCTGAGGACCGTGAGGAAAGGATCTGCTCCAGGCCTCTCTCCTTGGCTTGTACGTGGCCATTTTCTCCCTGTCTTCACATTTATTCTACTTCTGTCCCTGTCCTAGTCTCCTCTTCTTAAGGACACTGTCACACTAGATTAGGGCCCACATTCATGACCTCATTTTAACTTATGAAGGTGTGGACGGAAAAGGTCACCTGTCATATCATTAAACAAAACATGTTTCAGGCATCAAACCCTCAGCCACTGCAGCCCAGCTGTGCACCCTGAGGAGACTCAGGATGGAGACAAAGAGGATATTGGCCCTAGATAGCTAAGGTGCATATCAAAGAAATGATTTCAATGAGCCCAGAGTTTGTTCTTCCCCACAGTCGGGGGCTGGGGGGCTGCAGTGTCTGAGGGCTTGATGGACACAACATCCTTGGCTTACTGAAGTCACAGCGACACCCCAGGTCCACAGTCTCTACATAGCGTTCACAGCTGGGTCTTTAATCCCTGGCAGAGGGCCTCTACCTCTTTGCGAAAGCGCATCCCCAGGGCCCAGGGCCACACAGGACCCAGCTGACATCTCAGCACCTTCTCCAGGTGATGCTTCCTCCTGTGAAAGGACCTTTGGTGGAGGCACTCCCCACAGCAGGGGGACACATGCTTTTCCTGTGCTGAAAGATCCCCTTACAAGGGCTCTCAAATGCAGATTCCTAGAGCACAGGCCCTAGGAATGCTGATTTAGAAGGTTTAGAACTCTTTAGCATTTTTACCCTACTGCACTGGCAGTTCCCTGGCACATGGCCAGGAAGCCACAATGAGAGCAAAGTCCTCCGAGGGACCCACCCCTACCAGTGCCTGTTTGCTTTTGGAGAAATCTGCAGCCCCACCCGCAGTGCCCCTCAGCCCTCCACCCCCCTCCCATTGCCAACTCAGTCCCTGAAGGACTTTGGCTTAGAAGCGACAGGCCTTTCCCCCTCACACAGATAATTGCACTCCCAACTTGCATCATCAAAGTCTTATCACAAGTATGTTTTAACTCTGAAACTTAAGGCACCAATCTGCGTCCAATCAGGAGACAGAAATCTGATGAGAGATGGCAAGATAGTGAAAGAACTGTCTGCCACAGAACAGGATGTGAGGTTTAATATAAAGAATTGTTGTGCTATGAGAATAACTATAAATATATAACAAGCACTCAAAGGGCACCCAAAGGGAGCTCAAGGAAGGATACGTCTACCCAAGGCTGGGATTCAGACCTCAGTGGAGAAGGTATGGTTTCGGAAGACTGGATGATGGACAGGTTCACCTGGATGCTTGGGCAGAGCTGGTCCACAGGCAATGGGCAAGTGGGAAGCAGCCTTCCAGGGTGCAGGCTCATGATGGGCACAGAGGGGTCATGGTACCTGGAGTCCACTCACAGGTGAGGTAATACCAGGCCTGGGTGTGTGTCTGCACTGGGGTAGCTCCAGAAAGTTGGTCAACAGGCCGGGGTGTGTGCAGTCTGGGTGCAGGGCTGGGGCAGAGACCCACCAGATGTCCCCCTACAGCCTAATCTCTGACTAACTATGTAGTGGGAGCCAGAAAAAAAAAAGCAAAAATAGAGCAACTGGAACCAGGAAATGAAGCACCTTCCTCCTGCAATGACCCGCTAGCGCCCTCTACTGACAAAGTCTAACCTTGTGGTCGCGGTAAAGGAGAAAAGCCCTTGTGGTCAATTGGGGCCTGAAGGGTGAATTTGGAATTGAGAAGAAATAAGTTGATATAATCGGCATAGTCAAGAAAACACTGGAGGAATCCATTCCAGGGCACCGTGAAAGCTAACAACCCTATTCAACATTTCCTGAATTTTCTATCAGAAGTACTGCACAACACAAATCTATTATATAGGGAAAATAGGAGATGGAAGTGGGTTCCTCTTCAAGGCAGGCACTGGTTTAAAATGAGTTCTTCAGCAGCTGTGACAAGTTCAGGAGATTATGTCCTGTGCTTAGAATTGTAAAAAAAAAAAAGTAGGAAAACATAATTCTTTTCTCTCAGGTGGAGATTATCATCTCTTTCTACTACACTCCTTTTCTCCCTCTGTGTGTGTGTGTGTGTGTGTGTGTGTGTGTGTGTGTGTGTGATGCACACACACTCATATACACACATATCAAAGGTAGGCCAGGAAAAGAGACTTGGGCTTACATTTAGGAAATATGCTATCTTCTCAGGGAACCAGCAGCAAATCCAGGAGGCTCTGAGTCATATTGTTCTTTCATTTGAAATGCAAGCCAGCCAAGTGGCAAACACTGGATGGTTGGACCCCATGGTTGAACATACACATTAGGCAACCTTTGATTTCAACTAACAGAATACCTGAATAAGAATGGCTTACAAACCAGAAGTCGTTTTTTTTTGTTTTTGTTTTTGTTTTTTTCTGTGACTCAGCAGTGCCAGAGCGCTGGGTCAACATCTCTGGTATTTTCTTGCCTTTCTCTTCACGGTCACAAAATGGCTGCAGGAACTCAAAGTATCAGATCCCCACATAGTATTGCTTAAAACAGACAGGACAGGAGTCAAGAGTGCCTTCTCTCTCGTGCTGCTGTCTTTCTTTACGAGAGAGGATTTTACCCAGAAAACCCCAGCTGACATCCCATGACATCTCATTAGCCAGGACAGTGAGGTCATATGCTCACCTCTGCACCAATCACTGGCCAAGGGACTGGCATTGCCATGACTGACTGACACTAATCATGATTCATGCCCAGGACATGAATACATTTACTCCAAACAGAAACAAATATCTAAATATTAAGGAGAGGGATAGGATCGGCTGACTGGAAGCAGCCAACAGGCATGGTGAACATTTTATTACACCCTCTCCTCGCTAGGTTGCAAACATGTTAAAAGAGAAAGTATATGTGGAAAGTAAATACCATATTTTAAAAGCAGAGTTTTTAAATGAATGAAAATACTGTTGTCAGAAATTAGAAAAGAAGCTCCTTTTTGGAATCCAGATAGGAACCCCTAACAAGTTATAAAGAGCTGCTCATGGAAGGGCTATGAATTGGATGCTTTAGTCAGTTTTTAACAAGTAACCCGTAATTCTCCAACAAATTCCAAGAATTGTCCCCATAGGGAAAAATGAAAAGTAGGAGAGATGGAAATAAATGGGCTCATAAGGTGTTATCTTGACTCCTTCTATATTGTCCTGAATTCCTCCGAGACAGGAGCCCCTGTCATCACCAGTCTGGCTGGTGAATAAAGAGTTCAGAAGAACCAGGTCCTTGCTTTCCTGTTTGAACATGGCTTCTGGGATGTCTTCAGCCTTCCTGGATGAGATTGCAGTGGAAGACTTGGCCTCTCCTCCTCTCCTCCTGTTTACTTGATTCCTCTACCCTTTGCCTTGTTTCTTCTTTCTCATTAGCATTGGTCATTAGCATTTTCCCTTCAGTTCTGAAATACTGTGTTCTCTCAAGCCCCAGGCCCCCTGCAGCATGAGGGATGACACTGGTGTCCCTTTTACCCAGCAGGACGTTGGCACTGGCACTTCTCATTGTCCAGCACTGACACGTTGTGGGGCGTCATCTCACAACCCTCTTGCAGCTATTTATCTATTTACATGGTGACCTGGGCCCTGCTCATAATTAGGAACCCTGTGGCCATCACACTGAGGATGCAGGCAGAAGCAAGGCAATTTAGGAAAAAAACCAAGGATTTTGAAGATAAGCAAATCTGGGCTCCAAGTCCCAGCTCTGCCTCTTACTAAATATGGGTGTGGTAGATGAAAGAGATGTAATTCTTTGCTACTCTTCCCATTGAGAGATGGAACCCAGTTCCCCTCCTCTTAAATGTAGGCTGGCTTCAGTGATTTGCTTGATCAAGAGAATACAGCAGATGTGAAAATCTGTGACTTCTGAGGCCAGATTTTAAGAAGCCTTGCAGACTTTTGTAACCTCTGCCCTGGGGAAAACCAACTGCCGTGCGAGAAATCCAACTGCCCTGAGACCACCATGCTGTGAGGGAGCCCAGGCTAGAAACTATGCGGAGAAAGAGGCTGGAAGGAGAGAGTTAGGTCAGGCCAGACCAGGTACAGGCAAGAGAGAAAATTTCATGTGAACTTTCCAGCCGCAGCAAATGTGATATGAAGAGCCAAGGAATCTAACAGAAATCAGAACCAAGCTGCCAGTCAGGTTGTCCCAGCCACCTCCAGTCATTTGGGCCAAACTAGCTGAGGACTCACCACTGTGGAGCACAGAGTAGCCACCCCACTGTCTCTGAATTTAACAGCCCTGGTTAGCTATTCAACTGGGTTTGGGGTACAGATTTGCTGCAATAGATAGTGCCAGAACAAGAGGCACTGGGCAAATCCTCAAGCTTTCTGAACCTCCATTTCCCCACTATAAAATGGGGCAAGGAGAGCACCTATTTTACCTATATTACCTGTCTCATGTGGATTAAATAAAATGATATCTTCAAGGTGTAGCCCAGTGCTTTGTAGAGGGTAGGCAGTGATTTACCATTGGGTCCCTTGATGTAAGATAAAATATATTCTAGGCAGCAACGTGTTAAACTCTAATTAGGAGGCTGTTAATCATGGCTGATAATGCCTCTTTTACATTGGGAGCTGAGCTGAAATCAAGAAATTGTTCATGAGGGTCTCTTAAATGTTAAGCAAAGCCCATAGAACCAGCCCCAGCTTATGCTTCCCAGCAAGATGGCTCAGCTTATAAAAGCGGTCTGGGCTGAACAGGAAAATGCAAGTAACTATGTGATTCAGGGCCTCTGCAACAATTCTGGAGATACAGAAAGTGTGCTGTATATTACATACGTATATTATGTATATTATATATTTTTATTATATGTATATTTTATATATATATATATATATATATATATATATATGTATATATGTGAGGAGATGAGCAGGTTAATTAGCTCTCCCCACTAGTAACTTCTAGTTTTTTCTCTATATCTGTGAGTCTGCTTCACTTTTATTATATTCACTAATTTGTTGTATTTTTTAGATTCTACATATAAGTGATATCATACAGTATTTGTCTTTCTCTGTCTGACTTATTTCATTTAGCATAATACCCTCCCAGTCCATCCATGTTGCTGCAAATAGCAAAATTTCATTCTTTTTTATGGCTGAGTGGTATTCCATTGTATACATATATACCACATCTTCTTTATCCATTCCTCCGTTGATGGACAGTTAGACATCATTTCATTTTGACAGGATTTTAAGCTTGCTGCATCATAGATTGAGCAAGATTTGTTTTCGGGGGGAGGAAGGGTCTTTTTCTATTTTTATTTTATATTGGAGTATAGTTGATTAACAATGTTGTGTTAGTTTTGGCTGTATAGCAAAGTGATTCAGTTATACATATACATGTATCTATTCCTTTTCAAATTTTTTTCCCATTTAGGTTATGAAAGTATATTGAGCAGAGTTCCCTGTGCCACAGAGTAGGTCCTTGTTGGTTATCTATTTTAAATATAGTAGTGTGTACATGTCAGAATTCCCTGGCAGTCCAGTGGTTAGGACTCTGTGCTCTCTCAAGGGCCCAGGTTCAATCTCTGGTCGGGGAACTAAGAGCCTTCAGGATGAGTGGCGCAGCCAAAAAAAAATAATAAGAAGAAAGGTCTTTAATTCACTCATTCTTTCTACAAAGATTGAAAGTACCTACTATGTGCCACTGGAAATATGGAGGTAAAAAGCAAGCATCCCAGCTGTATTGGAAATTACATTGGAGAAAACAAGGGCTGGATACAAGGGCAAATAGGTGGATTAAAAAACAGATGAACAGCTATACCCAGCCAGGAATGATGGAGCCCAGGCCATGTCAAGGGAACTTTCCGGTAGGCCACTGTGTGGTTTCCAGGATATTTGTATTTTTACTCTTATTTATGTTACTTAATTTATTTTATTTTTTTTTTTTTGCTTGTGACATATGCTCTTCATATGTGTAGATGACTAAAGCTGGAAGGAATTTGGAGGGTGGGGTGTGGATAACCACTGACAGATCCCCCACAGGCACTGACAGACTAAAATGATGAGGCAGGCCTCTTCAGATGAAATTTAGAAAGATAAATCCTGCACATAAGGAACCCTGCCCCAAGAAATAAAGAAATACTAAAAGGAGACAGGTGGCCTGTGCACAACAATTTATAGGATAGTCAAAAATAAGTTTAATAGTGGAATGTGGTCCTCCCAAATTACCGTCGTGTTGGGGTTCATTGATAGAGGTATGTTCTCATCAGGGAGCTGGGTCCTATGGCATCATGCTGCCTTCTGGGTTTCTTTTTACCTCTCTGATGGTGAGGGGAGGGCTCTCTTTTCTTTGACTTTGTTGCTGTTCTCTAAAGTTCTGTCCCAGACTCAATTCTCCTTACTCTCCCCCATGCTCACCCAACACGACTTCAGGCTACTGTCTAGCTGGAGGTGGTTCCCACACTCCAGGGCACACCTATCCCTGAGCTCTCTCATGTACTTGGCTATTCCATGGGCAGATCGAAATCAACAGCTCAACAAACTGACAGGTATTTAATACAGGAAATTTGCTAAGATAACAGATTTCAGGTGCTTTCACCAAAGAAAAAAACAAAAAATGGCAACTATGTGAGGAGATGAGCAGGTTAATTAGCTTGACTCTAGTCATCATGTCACCATGTGTGTATATATACATACATATATATATATATATATATATATATATATATATATATATATATATATATATATATATATATATATATATATATATATATACCAAATCACCTTGTGGTACATCTTAAATATACACAATTTTTATTTAAAAAAATTTTAAAAACCAAGTCGACAAGTTCAAAACTAAACTTCTGGTCTTTGTCTGAAATCTGTTCCACCTTCTCTCATTTCTGTGGTTGTGCCATCACCAGTCACCAGCAGAAAAACTGGCATTTGTTCTTTTTACCACCTTAACCCTCGCCTTCCACAACCACTCAGTTATTCACTGGGTGAAAATTCCTCCTGCTGCAATCCCTTCCCTCCTGTCCTTCCCACTGTATGGGTCTTGGTTCAGACCCTCAGCATCTGCCACCAAGCTCATGGCAACAGAATCCTAACCTGTCTACCTGACTCTAGGCTAACTTTGTTTAATACAGCCTCCCTTTTTCCAGAAGAGAAATGTTTAGAAAACACAAGTCTGACCATTTCACTCTCTTGTGAAAATCCTTCATGCAAAACTCATGATAATTCCATACTTGGTATAGCTGACAAGGTGCTCTATGCTTTGGTCCCTGCTGCCTTCCTAATTTTACCTCCTCCCCATTCCATTCACGCCCCTCATTCTAGCCTACTGCAGTGTGCCTGTGGAGGCCTTTTGGGCAAAACCTTGGATATCTTTATATTCACAATACCTCTCTCAGCACCTGATACCTCCTATGTGTGCAATACATTATAGAGTGGTTGGATGAATAAATGAATGAATGAGCAATATACTGAGGACCCAAAGGCAAGAGTAGCCAATTCAATCTGGGGAGGTCAGAGAAACCCTTGTCAAGTATGTGACATTTGAATGAGTCTGAAAACATAAGTGGAATAAGCACTTCAGGCATCAAGAATAGCATATGGAAAGGCTTGGAGGCACGAGAAAGATAGCATATTCCAGAACTTTCTGTGGTTTAATAGATGGTTGGAAGCGGCAAAGGTGATGCAGGAAAAGTAAGCAGAAGGCAGAAAATATGAGCCCTTGTACCGCAGGGAGGCACTGCAATCTCAAATGCTAATAGGGGTCAGACAAGCAACCAAGACGTATGCAGAAAAAAGAAAAGAGAGGTGAGGCCTGGTCCTCCTTAGGGTTCCTGTCCCAATGAAGAGACTTCCAAAATTAATATTACAAATGAATATTGACCTGGTGAAATGAAAGACGGGACAACAGTTTAGACGATGGGATGTGTTGGAAGGACAACAGAACACCATTTTAGATGATGGGAAGTGTTGGAAGAATTTTAAACAGGAGAATCATGTGATCAGTTGGGGTTTGGAGAATACCACCCTGGCAGGGGTTTCTAGTATGGAGGTAGAATGGGGTGGGGTCAAAGGTAAAAAGAGATGGATGAAGAAGGGAGCTATTGAGCCATCAGGGTAAGAGGTAACAAAGTCTGAACTGGGGCAGTGGTGATAGCCGTGGAGGAAAAAAAGAGACAGATTTTACAACTACCGGGAGCTTAGAAACCATGACAATGGAAGATGAGATATGGTGATGCTCACAAAACAAAGGCATCCATCATGACCTAATTCGTGGTGTACACTTTCAAGGAGCCATGGTCTGTATAGGTGCCCAAAGCACGAAGCTGTTTAACCATTTCTGCAGTTCAGGATGAATAAAACATGTTGGCTTTAAAGACCCAATCTGAAAGAAAAAATATTTTACCTTTTGGTGAATTAAATCAGATTACAGTACAATAAACTCTCTTCTCCATTTTCCAGCTTTCCTAAACTAATCAGTTTTTTTCCATGTTAGATATCTCTGTTAAGTCACACATTTCTCAGTCTGGGAATGTGAGAGGCAGGGGGTCATCAGGGTTGCATTACTGGTGGGTACTCTGCCAGAATGGGGAAGGGGTTCCATTAGCTGGGTCACCTCGATAGCATTCATCCCACCCAAGATCGTGCTTCTCATCTCTTATTTATTAATGGGTTAATCTAAGCCCATCAACCTGTATTTTATCATTGTTTAGCAGCTTTCTGTGAGACATGGTTTCCTCACTTTCATTATTTCACAAAAGTTCTTCCAGGAGTAATAAACCCTTTTCTGACACTGTCCTTGGGTTTCTTTAAGTCAGTGAGCATTAGCAGACCCATGAGGCCAGGGTTCCTAGAACCAGTGCAGATCTGGGTAGGACAAGCTCCAAGTAGGATACTCAACCTGCCATAGATGAGCCCCAAATAGAGACTACACTCAATTGCCATCCCAGGTGACCTTATTGTTCTGAGATGCTCTCATATGGCCAAACTTTCCCCATTATCTCAACTTAAAAGGAAAAATCGAGGGAGCTGTAACATATAACTGTTGGTATCCATCCCTAGCCCCTTAGCACGCACCCTCTAGTATATGCCCAGGGATTCTTTCTGTGAGCACCTTTGGTCCCCTGCTTAGGGCTTTCTCTGGCCACAGGAGTTTGACACCTGATTTCTCTCAATCTTCTACGTATTAACAGAGTCTGTTTTCTGCAGGGAGAAATGAGTCCAGCTCTAGGGAAGGATGGAAAAGCCAGGGAGTTAATATCTGTCCCTGTGAGCAGCTCTCAACAATGATGGATGGGAGCTGGAAGAAAAGTACCCCAGCTCTCACTCCTTAGGCAGGACGACTTGGAGGTGTGTTCTACACAGACTCCCAGTGGACCACAGTAGGAGAAACCCCCAGTTGCCCACAGTGGTAATTTACTTATTAAGGCAGCCTGTATTAACTTCTTTCCCTTCCCTTGCTTTACTTACCATTAGGGGAGAACCTAAGTTCCTGTCCCAAGGAAATACCTTGTGTTTCCTGAGATCTCTTCCTAAATAAACAACTTACATCCAAATCCTTGTCTCAAGGTCTACTAGAAGAACTCAAGTACTAGAGCTATGAAGAATTTCTAATTAATTTTAGATTATTCCCAGACGACTATGTCCCCTTCTCTAACAATATATTGTTCAAAGCCTCATCTTTTCCCAATGTGGCACGGAAATAGCTCTTTAACTCATCTTCCTCTCTTTTTCTATGGTCCCTTCACATTTATCTATTCTACTGCTGCAGAGTCATCTTTATAAACTTCAAATATTGTCATGTCACTGGTTTAATCCTTCAAAATTTCCCATTGACTACAGGAAGACTTTTAGACTACATAGCCTAACCTATAAGACCCCCCCCCACTCTTGATTTGGCCATATGGTCCATATCCAGCCCATCATACACTCATACACAGAGATACGGAGTCAGAGTTCCTCTGCTGAAACCTTTAGTTTCCACCTATGGATGCTTCTTTGTGATCTCACTGGTCTTTATCCATTAAGAGCCAGCTGGGAACATGTTGTCCTTTTGCGTTGTTTTAGAGAGTTTTGTCTTGTCATGAAGGTTTTATGGAATGTAGAGCATTTATTTGATCTTTTGGTGCTAAACCTAGGGGAGAATTCAGCTCCAAAATGAAAGATGCTGAGAGTTCCCATGGAGAATATCAGAAAGGATGTCACAAGATAAGCCTTTCTCAACAGGGAGCAAAGTTCACAGCAGCAGGTTGTCAAGACTCACCCCTGATAATGTCAAAAGAGATCATGGTAGGAAGAGAAATCTGACCTTCAGAGAAAATTGTAAGCTTAAATAGGTGAGGGTATTTTTTCCTATGATTTCTTTAAAATCATGGTAGGAAGGATCTATCCCTTGCTCTCTGAATGTGACAGACTTCATAATATCAACAAAAATAGTCTAAGACTTTGTAATCAGTCAAGTCTTATTTATTTTTGTTACCTCAGAATCCAAAGAACCATGGTTTCTGAACAAAGAGTCTCGATAGTGGATTTTACTTGCAGATGTACACATGCACACACACACGTGCATATTGTTTTTCATGGATTCATCTCAATAACTCATTGAGGTACTTGCCTCAGTTTTGTTGTCTCTAAAATGGAGGAAATAATAGTACCTATCTCATTAAAGTATTTTAAGGAAAAAATGATTTGATACATGTAAAACACTTACACCAGGCGCATAAGGGCTATGCTTTACCTTTATTCTTTTTTCATCATTATCATTGCCATTATCATCAATATCCCAGGCTTAAAAAGAAGGAAATTGATACATAGAGAATTAAATAATTTGCCCAAGATCAAAAAGCTGTGTCAGGACAGGAATCAATACCCATGCTCATACCTGTCTGCTGCGTTGTCCCTTCAGTCGTAACTGAACTTGAAACTCCCACAAGTGCAATAACCTCCCAGGCCTATGCGCCTTTGCATATGCTATTCTCTCTGTCTGGCAAACTTCTATTGATCCTTTAACACGCAGAACTATAGTCCCACAGAACTATGATATCTGATGGATTACTAGATTATGAACTCTTCCCAAGTCTTCTCTGCCCCTTCTTAATTATCTCTCTATTCCCAGCACATAAAAGAGTATCTAGCATGTGGTTAATCTCTAAATACACATTGAATGAATGTGTATATGAATATGTTCGGCCAAAAACTTCGTTCGGGTTTTTCCATAAGACGTTACAGAAAAACTTTTTGGCCAACCCAATATATGCATATGAAAATGTTGGCTTTCTCCAAGAAAATGAGATGATACTTGATACTTCCAAGAGCCTCTGGATTAAATTACTCCCCCTCCCACAATTATTTCTTGACTGAGCTATAAGGTCTTCAGAGGCAGAAGTAAGGTGGGTTGGTGGGAATGGAGGGGAAGGTTAGTCCAGTCCTTCTGGAAGGCACACTATAATACATGTTTTCTACAGAAGAAAAGAAGTCTTATATTTCATACATGCATCCATATATTCATTCACTCATTCATGTGTTCATTCAATAATATTTATATCTCCTTTATTCAACAAACATTCAATATAATATTTAAGTCCCCCAAGAATATCTCTACCCTTTTTAATTGCAGAAAAATGTTGACAGAAAAATGAAAGAGACAGACTTGGGTGTCATTCAAGACATGGGATCAAGTCCAGTCCTTGGTAAGTTATTTAACCTCTCCAAACCCGTCCTTCTAAATAACAGCTCTCACCTGTTGAGGGACAGTGATGCATGAGAAATGGAGCCAGGGTCTTCCCAAAACCAACTTTTTAATCCTCACAAGCCTTCAAGCCTACTCATCCATTAGAGGATATATGTGGAAGGATTAGAGATAATGAACTGAGGGCACTTAGAACCAACCTGGCAGGTAGTGGGTATTAGTCTACTACAATTCAGAAGGGTTGTCAATTGGTGAACAAGCTGTGTTCCCAGCCCATCAGCAGCTGAGGCCAAGAGCTGGTCTGAGCCATCTCCCCACAGAGAGCTCTAAGCAGGATTGCACTCGCCCACACTCCTGCTCTACAGAGTGATCAGCGGCCCTCTTCTCACTCACTGGCTGCACTTCCATGGGATCTTGGAACATTTTGCTAAAACCTATGTTTCTCCTCACTCAAGCAAACAAAGAAGAGGATCTCAACATTTCAAGAGCTCAGAGTTGCTTGAGGTCAGAGTCCATCCAGTTGGGGAGTATGGGGGACTCAACAAATCAACAGAAATTCTCGCAAACCCAAGGTGGGCAACCCCACAGTGCCCATGGTCCTGGGAAAAGAGGAGTCCCAGACAATGACTTCAGATATGGGGTCGATGGCCCACCCCTGTTCCTTGCCCACGAGTCCAAGATGCCCAGAGAGAGGTGTCCAGTGTGCCTCAGGGGAAAGAAACTAAGCTTTGACAACTAAATGATATGCCAGGTACTGAGTGAGGTGCAATCCATACATTAGATTTCATTCTCCTTAAGAACCCTGTGAGCCTGAGTTGATCATTTTAAAGGAGAGAATGCTGAAGTTCAGAAAAGTGAGGAACTGACCTAAGTCACACAGCTAATAAGTGATAATGCTGGAACTCAAACCCAGGTCTGTCTGACTCCATGGCACATGCTTTCCATTGTGCCATGTTGTCTCCCTAACAAGTTGGTTAGTATTTGGATTCCATACCAAACAGGACATTTATTGACTGTTGACTAGAACATGGTGGACATTCAATCAATGGTAGCTGCAATTGTTATTACTACCATTCTTATATAATAATAATAATAATAATTACTACTATCTTACCAGTCACAGTAAGTAATGCAAAGTACTCAAGCTTTCACTTGCACCAGAACTTAATTAAAACTTATTTTCTACCCATGAAGACTAAGATAAGGAGAGAGATGATCTCAACCCAAACAGCTGCCTGAAGCTAAGCCCTGTTGGAACATCTCCTCTCATGTGAAGAGACACAAGATTATTTTTTTACAAGTGAAACAGCAAGCCATCACTCTGAAGTGACAGGACCACATATGTGAGTGAACACTCTTGTAGATCTCAGCTTTAGTTAAAAATCTTCAGATGACACAACTTTATAGACCCCTAGAGGCTCTGGTTACCAGCCCCTCTTTGACAGCAGACAAGCCACAGCACACTGAATAAAGATGATTTATCTAGAGGCAGCCCTGCGGTGCCTTGAAGGTGGGGTGAGGCTCACATAAACCAATGGTGTCTTGTCTGGTATTTTCAGTGCTGACTTCTTTGGGGACCATCACGTCTAGGAGAATGTGAAGTCCAAGTCGACTTCACCATCTTGTTTACCTCTCTGCTCCTAGCATGGAGCCTGGTCCAAGACAAACACTCAGTGAATGTTGGTGGGATAAGTAAATGAATGATTGGGACCATTACTGATTGTCCCGATGTACTGAAGCACCAGGGAGCTAGATGAAGGACGGACTACTCCTGTTCACCTGGAGGGCCCACTCAAGGAAGCTAGGAAAGAGCTGAACAGTTCTATGCTGTTATATCAGTACTGTGAGGAGAAGGAATCCCAGAGAGCAGCTCTGAAAGATCAGAGGAGGGACTCTACAGGTCCAGGAGTCAAAGAATTCCCTGAAGAAGATGAGGCCTTACCATGGAGGGTAAGTATGAGTTGGGCCAAGAAGCAGGAGAAGACATTCCAGGCAGCAGCAAAGGAACAAAGTAAATCACAGAGAGAACAGAAAAATGTGAGCAGCTCCAATGGGCTGGAGCATTGTGCGGAGAAGGAGGAGGCCCGGGGGAGGCTGGAAAGTAGAAGGCGGATGGTGTGTCCTACAGAGGAAGTCCGTTTTACCTACAGCTGCACTTCCTAGTGTGTTCCCTGGAAGTGTAGTTTTTTGAGATGCTTGGCAAGGAAAGGGCTCTGTGGTCAAATAGACTTGGGGAACATTTTTCTACCACTCCCCCACAATGCATATTATTCACCAGAGGTCCTGATGAGGCCTGCGGTAAGAACCCTGAGTGAGGCTATTTACACCAGCATGTTCCAAACTCTTAGGAAAAAGGCATCTGACCACAGAAACCTTATATTTTCCTTGCAATCCTTATAGAGCAGCCTAGAACCCTCACTGGAAAATGCTCTCCAAAAGTATTCAGAAGTGATTGAAATGTTTTAATCAAAGGAGTGAGATAATTTTTCATTATTTACATTTTAGAAATGATCATTGAAAACAATAAAGAAGAATGAATGGGATAGGTAGCTCTTTTGGATAATGGCAGACTACATCAACTGAATCAACCCTCTTTCTGAGGAGAAATAGAAAAAGCTGGACAAAGTAAAGTAAGAGCAACAAAATATCTTCTTGAAGACATCAGAATACTAAAAAGGTAGTGAAGAATTACGGGACAAGATGGAAATCCAGAGAGGTGGGGGTCAACGTTTAGTAACTTTTTCCTCAGGGCTGGGGGAGGTGGGCAAGGAGATACCTACTGATTTCAGAGGAGGCAGAAAATTTGAAAATTGCCTATTCATGTGAGAAGAAGGAAACTTGACTCCTACTTCACAGGGTATACAAAAATTCCCAGTGAATTATAGAGCTAAACATGAAAAGCAACACAGTAATTAATCTTAATGACTTCAGGGTAGGGAAATGTTTCTTAAAAAGATATAAAAGGCACTAGCCACTAAGGAGAAGTTTTGAGTTGTTAAATAGCTGCATTAAAATCAAGAACTTCTGTTCATCCAGAGACACCATTAAAAGAGTGAAAGGGAAAACAGCAAAAAATACTTACAATACATGTACCTGACAAAGGGTTTGTATCCAGGATATGTAAAGAACTTATGCAAATCAATCCCCCCCAAAAGATAGTCAAACGAATAGAAAATAAATGTATAATAGGAACTTCAAAAGAAAGGATATCCAAAGAGACAATAAACAAATGAAAATGTGCTTAACCTAATTAGTAATCAGAACTGAAAATTAAAGCTACAATAAAATGTCACATCACTAGAATGGCTAAAAGTGAAAAGATTGACAATACCAAGTGTTGACAAGGATAGGAGGTAATGGGAGGTCTTGTGTGCTACTGGTGGGATTTGAAATTGTTACAAGAAGTTTGGAAGACTGGAATTACCTACTAAGGTTGAAGATATAATGCATGCCCTACAAATCATAAATTCCAATCCAAGAAATAGATCAACAAAAATACATGCACATGGACACCAAGAGATGTGTACAAAAATGTTCATACCAGCATCATTCACGATGGCCCCAAACCAGAAATAACCTGCATGTCCATCCACAGAGAAATGGGCAAATAAAATTGTAGTTTATTTGTACAATGGAATGCTGAGCCACAATGTGTACAAAACATAGATGAAGCTCACAAACATGATCTTGAGCAAAAGAAGACAACACAAAAGAATACATACCACCTAACTCCATTTATATGATATTAAATAAGAAGGCAAAACCCAATCACAGTGTCAAAACTCAGAATGGGGGAAGGGAGGGAGGGCATAGTGATTGGGAGGGCATGTGCCCAAGGGGCTTCTAGGGTGCTGGCAGGTTCTGTTTGTAGAACTACTTGTTTGGTGAAAACTTATGGTGCTGTACATTATGTTTTGTGCCCCTTTATGTATAGGTTAAACATCAAAATAAAATATAATATTTTTGAAAAAAGAAAGATTGGAGAACAGGTGAGACTGTAATCAGAAAGAAGTTGTTATTCTCTAGATAAAAAAACTGATAAAGCAGAGGCAGTGACAAAGTGGAGGAGGGGTTTGATAACAAGACATTTTGACTTTGAAAGTTAACATTGGAATGAATTGGCACAATTTCCAAGGATTTAACCAATCAAGTATCTTTAAATCCGTGAGTCCACAATGACTTTTAGGGAAAAATAAATCACCTTCAGAAGCTAAAAGGAAAACAATCTATTATCTTGAAAACTGTTAAATAAAGGGAAAGAATCAAATATTTATTCTGCCTTTTTTCATGAACCAAACAACTGAGTAACCAAATGGTAAATGAGAAGAAGTAGATCTTTGAAAGAAGTCCAATGAATGTATGGCAAAGAAATTATAGAATTACAATATCACTACTTTGTAGTCCCCTATTAAGTATTGGACTTAGCCACTACCCACCCATGGCTCCTAACATTATAAAAAAGAGACAACCAGAAATCATGGGCCTCCTGTGAAAGGACATGGTGTCACACATTCATCTGTCCAAGGGGGTCTAATGTGAATTTGAGCAAGGTTCTGGATTCAGCTGACCATGTGCAAGAAATGCAGAGGAGAAAGGAGCATGTTGAGCTGCACCATATGTGTGCCATCAGCAAAATCCTGACTGTGGGAAACTGCAGGTCTCGTGAACCTGGTCCTTCACTACGTAAACTGCAAGAGAGAAACAAGGTAGGTTAAAAGAGCTTTAAAGACATATCAAAACTTGTTTAAGACAAGACTATATCATAATGTTTGTGGATGCACATCTGGGTAATAAAAGGAAATATAAGAAAATATTTTTAATAAGAGTCAGGATAGTGGGGAGAGAAGGGTCTGTGATAGGGATGGGACAAATGGAGTGGAGAGGACACTTCCTAGGTGACAAAGATGACCTAGATGACAAGGTTCTATGTCTTAACTGGGGTAGAAGTTGCAGGATGTTTACCTTATGACTCACTAAGCCATACAGTGATGTTGTATGGTTTTCTGTACCTGTGTTTTCTTTTCAGTAAAAATATTTTTGTGTGCTAGCATTAACTTTTCATATGGTATAATAATCTACGTAAATAAAACTTAAACTCTTTGGAATTCCAAGAGGAATAAATATTAAACATACAGCATTCATACAGCACTTTGTAACTTTTTTTTTTGGACACCCTACATGGCTTGTGGGAAGTTAATTCCCCAATCAGGGACTGAACCGGCGTTCAGGCCTAACCACTGGACTGCCAGGGAATTCCCAACACTTAGTAACTTTAAAGAAACTTTCATCTACATTACTTCATATAATGATTACACCAATCCTTGGTGGTAGGCAAGATTATACCCATTTCATAGATAAGGAATATGCTAGTTATATTTTGCCCATGTTTATTTTATCTGTTTTTTCCAACTCCAAATTCCACACCTTTTCTTAGAACAGTTATTCAAACATACACGGATTCTGTGACCTGTCCAATTGCACCGTTACCAATAAAAATTTCAATGGGGAAAAAACTATTATAATAACAGAAAAATAATTTAGTGAGAAAAAATACTTGGATAAGAGTATTACATTCCAAAACCCAATAGTTCATAGGATTACTACATAATTGCCTTTGCTTATATGCAAATGTTAAAATATATGGAAGTGTGCATAATCTCATGATAGGGACTCAAAAGAAACATGTAGAGTTTGGGATATGTTTCCAGCATGCCAGGAGCATTTTTCATAACAGCAAAATAACCTAAATGTCAGCAGAATAAATGGATATACAATTTGGCATATTTTTATAATGTAATATTATTAAAAATGATATGATAACCTCAAAAATATATTGTGAAAAAAAAGCATTCTCTGTGCAACACACCTCACCTTCCTGTTATTTCTGCCTCCTGCATATGTCTCAATCCAGTCCTCTTCTCCATGCCCACTCATCAGGCACACCCTCTTCAGCTCCTGGCAGGATTGCCATATAAGCCCTCAATGCTCTCTCCACTTTCAGCTTTGCCCTGCTCTTCCACTGAGCAGTCTTTTTAAAGAAGACTCTAATCCAGGGGCACATATAGAGCATGTTTTAACTAACAGGCTTCCATGGCACACAGACTTGCAACCAAACCCTGTCTCTACCACGTAGTAGTCATGTGAACTTGGTCAAATCACATACCTTATTTGGACCATAGTTTTGTTGTCTGTAAATTAGGAATAATCATTGTTCTAAACGAGGGTCACTGTTTCAGCCATATAGTATTTTGAGGACAAGTAGGATAACCATAGATAGAAGTGCCCAGCAAAGAGGTTGGCAGGTTGCAAGCATTCAGCAAATGTTAACTATCGTTACTACATCATTTCCCCTGCCTAGTGGACTCCAACTTGAGAATCCAGTTCAAACTGCTGTGCATGGCCTATGAGGCCCTTCATGAACCAGTGCCTCCCCACTTATGTCCCCAGCCCACCCCCTGCCACTCTCCCTCCTGCTGTCTGAGCCACAGTCACTCTCACTTTCATTCTCTGAATGTCTCCTGTTCCCTCTTGTCTATACCATTGCCTGGAACATCCTCCAACTCCTTTACCAGGGCAACTTCTATCCATCCTCCAGTCCTCAGTTTACCTGTGACCTTTTGCTTTTTTTACCCTAGACCCCTGTGTTTTCCCTGTCATTATGCAATGGTTGACACTATAATGGTTGATAAATTCCCATCTTTCCCTCCAAGTATGTAACTGCCTTGTTAATCATTGTATTCCCAGTGCCAGGCGCAATGTCTGGGGTATGGTAGGTCAGGAATCTTTGTTGAGTGAATAAATGAATAAATGTACAAAAGTGTTCATGGATAAAAATCACCTTCCTTACTCCACATTTTCCTCTACCCAAAGCAAGAGACCTCCTCTCATGAACAGCCTTGGTTCCTTGGGAGTGGAAGTGGGGTGAGGGAGGGCTCTCTCCACTTCTGAGTCTTGAACAATTTTTTATCAGCTTGCCCCTGGCTCATTACATTGTCTGCTGCTTCTCCTTTTTTTTTTTTATTAAAGTTTAGTTAATTTACAATATTGTGTTAGTTTCAGGTGTATAACAAAGTGATTCAGTTATTTTTTTTCAGATTTTTTCCATTATAGATTATTACAAGATATTGAATATAATGCCCTGTGCTGTATGGTAAATCCTTGTTGTTTATCTATTTTATGTATAATAGTTTGTATCTGTTAATCCCATACTTCTAATTTATCCCCCACCTCCCTTTCCACTCATTTCTTGTTTTTAACTTTGGAAATCATCGTTAACGTTATAGAACTTCCCTCATACCCTACCCCAAAGGTGTTTACAATCTCTTTTAAAAACCCTTGCCCATTTATACAAATATAAAAACTCAATCCCCCACCCACAAGATTCTCAAATGCCCTCATATTCCACCAATCAAGAAGCTTAAATTTACATTGATGTTATGAATAACTTCTAATTCAGAATATGTCTTTCTAAACTGTGCATGTGTTCTTCTCCACCCCATTCTGTGTCCCTGCAGAAAGAAAGCATGTTCCTTCCCCTTCCCCATCACCACAAGGGAGAGTCCTTTTTCTAGCCCCAGCAAGATTGAAAGGAAATTCAGACAGCAGTGGCCCCAAAAGATTTGATGTCCACCACAATGGGCTGGTTTTATATCTCCTCCTAAAAACGTGCACTCCTTTCAGCCACATGTCCTATACCTCCACCCAGAGCATGATGGTTGCCTCTACAATCTGACCTAGTTAGATGTCTGTTCTAGTGCAGAGAACATGTATTAATGACTTTCTGGGTCATAAATTCTCCTTCAGCCTGTGATGATTGCTGTAGATTCAAGGCCCTGACAATTGTGAGGGAATTTTAAACAGAGATTTGGCCCTACTTCTGAAATCAGATTAGCTTTCCAATTTGTTATGGCCATGATAACTTCAAAGAAAGCTGTGGTTTCTTAAAATAAAGGCTCCCTGCTGTAGGTGGGGCTCAGGAATGTGCCCCAGGGGGACAGCAGGCACTCTGGATCTCTTCCACCAGGTCGAGGAGTCATGTCACAGCTAGAATCTGCACCTGGGGCTGGACACCTGGGAAGGGAGGGGAATGTCAGTGAGCCAAGGTACAGGATATCTGCCTGGGATACTTCTCACTCATTTTTCCTGCACAAAGGCCTGGCCTTACTTTTGCCCCTGTGGTTTTTTCTTCCCACGGTGACCGTGGGCCAGCCACTGACCAGACAGACCTCCCTGCCTTCCTCACTTCCTTTCTGTTTCCTGGAGGTGAGAAGTGGGGCCTCCTGCCTTTGCTATGTAGACAGCCAATTCCATGCCAATCAGTAATTCTCAGTGTTCTTTTTTTTTTTAAGTATAGTTGATTTATAACATTGTGTTATTTTCAGTGTGCCACAAAATGATTGAATTTTATATATGTATATATATGAATGTATATATGCACATTCTTTTTCATATTCTTTTCCATTATAGTTTATTACAAAATATTGAGTATAGTTCCCTGTGCTATACAGTAAGACCTTGTTGTTTATCTATTTTATATGTAGTAATTTGTATCTGTTAACCCAAACTCCTAACTTATCCCTCTCCCGATCAATAGTTCTAACATAGAAAAAGTTTTAAGGGCAAAGCGAAAGGAAACTTACTGTTTCCTTTGTGAGGAAAGTTCACTGAAAGGGTAGAGGTTGAAGCCAAATCTGGCCTCTGTACCCTAACACAGAATTAAATCTCAGAGACAGAGTTTTGGGTGAAGTAGAAAAGAATAGCTTTATTGCTTTGCCAGGCAAAGGGGGCCACAGCAGGCTAACGTGTGTCCCAAAGCTGTGTGTCCCAAGCTGGAGAGCATAGTGAGAAGTTTTATAGTAATGGTTCAAAGAGGGAGTGACCAGCTCATGAGCATTTTTCTGATTGGTTGGTGGTGAGGTAATCAGGAGTCAGCATCATCAACCTCTTGTTACAACTGGTCTTGGATCTTTGTGCTTGTGGGCAGCATACAGTTAACTTCTCCTATCTGGTGGGGGTTTCAGCATCCACAAAACAGCTCAAAGATATTGTTGTGTGTATTCCTTGAGGGGGCACCAAAGGACCCTGCCCCAAGGGTTTCTTTTGTTTCTTTTGACTGTTCCTCTCTTGTCTCTTCATCCCCTACCTTGCCCTAATTAGCAACTGTTTGAACCTGACAGTTGGAACTCAGGGAACTGAATGAAGCCTATTTCTTGTAATAAAGAAATGGTGGACACAGAAAGGATTTTGTGCCCAGGAGCCCCACATTGTCCTGTTTGGTGTCAAGGTCCCTGATGGGGCACATTTGCACAGGACCTCACTCTTCTGGGTCCCCAACACTGTTCACACCACCCTGATCCTCCCCAGCACAGGAATCAGTCTTCTGTTTGATTTGGGGTTCTCCCAAAAGCAGACCCTGAAACAAGAATTGTGGAAGTGTTTTATGTAGAAGGTGATCCCAGGAGGATGTGGGGGAGTGAGACAGAGGAGGGAAGAGAATGGATTGCCACTGTAGGCAATGGGGCTCAACCCACTCTCGACCACTGAGAGTCAGTGTAGACAGGTTTGTTCATCAACTTCTATCCCTGGCTGGCTGAGGGTGGCTCCTGGGATGTCAGTTCCCAGGCACTGCCCCCTCTTCTCCATCCAGCCCAGAGAAAGCTCTCAGGCAAATAGGTGCAGAAAGCCACCATTGGGAATAGACTGCAGGGACCAGGTGTGTTTCAATGGCCCATGGACAGGACATGGAGGTGTCTATTCCATTCCCTGTGTCTGTATTGTCCCTTCTTTTCAGGGAGCCTGGCATATAGTAATGATCAATAGGTTTAGGTTGAAATGAAGTGGGGCCATGGGCACTGCCACATGAAATGTAAAAGGAAGAGATACAGATAACATGAACACAGATCCAGAGACAGGGTGGTTGCTTAGTAAGGGCTGCTGACTCAAAGGGGTTCTTGTGGGTTCTTTGGATAATAATGCAAACTAAACAGAAGAAACTATGGCAGAAAGAGACAGAGGAAGTGGATGTGTTGCAGGAAAGGGGACCCCTTCCAGGGCCCAAGAGTGGACTCTTGTCTAACACTTGGAAATGAATTGTCCAAGAAGACACACATGCTGACAAAGCAAGAGAACTTATTGGGAAGGGGCACCTCAGTGGAGAGCAGCAGGGTAAGGGAACCCAGGAGAACTGCTCTGCCTTGTGGCTTGCAGTCTTGAGTTTTAGGGTAATGGGATTAGTTTCCGGGTTGTCTCTGGCCAGTCATTCTGACTCAGGGTCCTTCCTGGTGACACACACATTGCTCAGCCAAAATGGATTCCAGCGAGAAGGATTCTGGGAGGTTGGTAGGATATATGGACTGGCATCTCCTCTCTCCTTTTGACCTTTCCGGAATTCTTCCAGTTGGTGGTAGCTTATTAGTTCTGTGTTCCTTACCAGGACCTCCTGTTGTAAGATAACTCATGCAAGAGGTTACTATCTTGCCTGGCCAGGACAGGTGGTTTTGGTCAGTGTTTCCCCTAACAACTCCACCCTGAGAGACTTCATACTCTAGATACTTCCTGGGAATTAGGGCAGAGGTATCTTTCTTCTGTAACTACTTCCTGCTGAGAGTGGGCGTAGTCTTGCCTAGTAGAGTAGGTCTCTCTCCACCTGATCTAAATCGAGGTATTTTCTGCGCCCAAAACCACCATTCACCCTCATAGTAACAACAGTTTAGCCTAAAACTGTTGGACCCTGTCAGAGATGAACCCTGTAAGCAGTTGAAACAGACAGAGGCCAAACAGCAGGCCTAACAGGATGGTCATCACTGGAGCCAGACAAGGAAGGCAAAATTGAGGTGAGGGCTGAAGGGTGTGTGACTTTTCTCTGATTGGTTGCTGGTGAGGTAACAGGGTACTGTGCCAGGAATCTTGCCCTCAGCCTGAAGTTACCATCTTCCACCTGGGTGGGGGCCCCAGTTCTGCAGAACAGCTCAAAGACATTGTTATGCATACTCCTTGAGGAGGAACCAGGACCCTGTGCCAAGGCTGCAGCACCACTTGACTTCTCCTCCCCTGTTTCTTCATCCCCTCCCTTCCCTGTTAGCAACTGTTTGAATCTGCCCTTTGGAACTCAGGAAAGATCAAGGAGGCTGAATGAAGCCTACAAATAAGAAACAGGGGACTCAGAAAGGATTTGTACTCCAGAGCCCCACAGAGTCCTGCTCAGTTTCAATTCAAGGAAATAGGCAACAATGGCTCTGGCCACTTCCTGCTAAAATGGGGCATAGTCCTGCCTCAATTTGGAGAATAATCACTGAACTGGAAATATTTCTGAGTCAAGTCCTGGATCTGAGTCTTATATGATTAAAATCTCAATCCCTTGGTCTGCCATTCTGGTGTAACAGACCCAATTAGAAGTAGTTGGAGGAGTGACAACTGGAATTTTAATAGACAAAATAAATCTCATTTCCTGAGAAATTCAGAAGAGTAAGCCTGAAACCCAGTCTGGACCTCACACCTTGGGGAGACATACCCAAATAGCCAGTTGTTTACTTTTATCTAAGTAGGTTTTAACTTCCTACTTCCTATGTGGTATTGACATATACATAACAGGGGCTATTGGCCACTACACATCTCCATTTTCTACTAATATCTGATCTAAAGCAATTTCAGTTTCTAAAAATTTAATAGTTACAAGAGAATACCTTGACACCATAAGGTTGTAGCTACCAGCTGCCAGCAGACATTGTTTTGAGAATGGCTGGTGGCATCCCAAGTCTGACACAGTTCAGAAAACTCAAGTTCTCAGCAATACAAGGACTTGTCTGAAATCACGTCCATAATGCCACCTAGTATTACTTTGGATGTCTGAACCATAGCTACTCCATTTTGACTTTCAATTGCATTTCTCTCCTTAATGGCCAAAGCAGATGTTACCATTAATCATTTTAGTGCTTTTCTAGATATGAGAAGATGCAAGAATTTGGGTTCAAAAAATCTTCTCCTGAAGTATCTAACTATCTGAAGACCTGTTCTGCCAGTTTTTCCCAGAGCACAGAAGGCGTCATTCCTGATCTCCACCCTGAACTCCTTTCAGGGGGTGTTGAAGGTCAGTGGCCACAGTGGCCATTGACTTAATCCTTGCAGAGGCAGATGGCAAGTGCCAATTTTCAGTTGGCAGGGTCCCTTCAGGATCATAAATTCGACCATGGTTTGGGAGGCATTTCATGACCATTTCATCCCATGGTGCTAGGAATGCTCATAACCAGGTCTGGTGAAGATTTCACTGATAGGCCATTCAATGTGCTATTATTGGACTAGGCCTTATTAACAGTGCCAAAAGTCTCTGGACCACCTGTCTTACTAGTCTCTTATGGTCCAGGAAAATATTCCCTCTTGTTGCTTCTTCCCATATCTAGAGTTACATTATTACAATCATTGATCTCATATGGAACTATATATCATCATTTTATCAGAGGCTCAGTTACACATTTGATAATGCAAGAAACAACAATTTTGTAAAACAAGCAATATAAAAACAATATAGCTAGCAGATTAGTAAGGTCATAAGTAAGAACATAAGTCAAGAACTTCCATTAAGCGCAGCCCAGTATATCCCAGGTCATTTGATTTGGTCTGTTCTGTACCAATCCGTATTTTTAAGGAAAATTATATATTGGCGCTGTCCATAAAGCACCCAGTCCAGTTTTCTAGTGTTACTAGACTGATTATCCTTAGTATGATTTAATTGTTCCCAACATAGAGAAGCCTTTAAACTTAAATTACCATAGCCTGGTGTTAACTACATATATCCATCCCATAATTTTGGGAGGTTTTATTCCTTGGCTGAAATTTTGCTTCTTGCTCTGATTGAACTTGAGTAATAGAAGAAAATTCATATTTATGGCCAGGTCAGAACAGGCATTATTAATTGGTCAGATGAGGGGATCCCATCTAGTAATATCAATTGTGACCTGAACATGACTATAATTTTTTAAAATTAATTTCCTAAGGGCCAACCAATTAGAGCCTTGGAGTGGAGAAATCCAACAAGGTGACCCAGAAGTACTAGACACAGGTAATTGGCCACAAACCCAACAACTGGCTTGATTTTTAAAACTAGCATAGGATCATGCCTATGACAGGAAAACATTTGATTCATATGCAAAGGTCCAAGCAGTCAAGAAAACATTATAAAGGATCATACAAGTCAAGTCCAGGATCTTGGACTAGCTTTCTACCTCTGATGTTGTCTTCTTCTCATCCTGGTATGAGTGTAGTTTCTCCTTTGTTTGAGCATGTTTTAAGGTGAGTTTGAGGTCAGCAGTTCTCTCTAGAGACCAGTCCTGTGTAGGGGCCCTTTGTAAGTGGGACGTAATCCAAGAGTCAATTCCCTTCAGTTTCTCTGTGCATTAGCTAGTTAAGAGTACCTAATAAGGGTCCTTCCATCTTAGGTTTGAGATAGTCCTCTAAATTATATCTTTTTTAGTATGCATAATCCCCTGGTTGCAGGTCGTGGGGCATCTGATCTTCATCCAAATATAGATTACTGGAGTAAGCTTCAGAAACAAACTTAGAGTGTCCATTTAATAATTCAGTTAAACTTTACATTAATATAACATAACAGCAAGGAACTACCTGGGAGGTGAGTCTTAGTAAATACAGACCTTCATTAACAAAACTGGAATTTAATATTTACTGAAACATAATCTTTTTCTCTCTAAAATTGCCCTCATTTCCACCAAATATAATCAAATTAAGACTAGTTTGTTTGCAAAGTAAATCTGGTCACAATAAACTTGGCCTGATGATTTATATAACTATAATTGGTCATATAGGCTTTTTGCTTGCTGAAACTTTTATAAGGAGTCTCAGACTGAACTTTTAAAAAGACGTCTCAGGGTTAGGAAAGTCATGCCAAGCGCTTGTCACAGATTTTGCCTAACAGGTAATGTGAATTCCTCCCTTTTCAAGGTCTCCCAAAATACCTTGAGATTTCTGAACCTGTTAGTGAGGTATCCTTCCTAATTTATATGATAAATCTACTGGGAACCTAAGAGTTTCCAATCTCTGGAGGGATCAGATAGAAAGAAAAGGTAAATGTTTCAATTCTGCTTACAAAGGTAAAATTTATCAAATTACTATAAGTCATAATTAGTTTGAGGGGAAGGTTTCCTTATACCTGGAAAACACAGATTTAAACCAGTAATTTTTCAGATAAAAACCATATTCACCAGTTCACTCAGTCCTTTTAATTTTTATGAAGTCAGGTTTTTCATTAGAATTTTTCAATTTCTTACCCAGTTCAACATTATGGTCTGAAAGTCAGAAACTTGTATTAATCCAAAAGTCCTTTCTATAGGTCTTCTTGAAGAGGAAGCATTTCTGTAAAGGCATTAGGGTGAAACCGTAAGTGTCTATAATGACAAAAGACTTAAGAAGGCAAATTTAAAATCTGGTTACGATGCAATTGACAAAGTAACTTGGTTACTGCTGTGACATACAACACTTTAAGATAATAACGGGGCTTCCCTGGTGGCGCAGTGGTTGAGGGTCCGCCTGCCGATGCAGGGGACACGGGTTCGTGCCCCGGTCCGGGAAGATCCCACATGCCGCGGAGTGGCTGGGCCCGTGAGCCATGGCCGCTCAGCCTTCACGTCCGGAGCCTGTGCTCCGCAACGGGAGAGGCCACAGCAGTGAGAGGCCCGCGTACCGCAAAAAAAAAAAAAAAAAAAAAAGATAATAACGGATTATGACTGATAACATTTTACCAGGACATGTCAGATCTTTAGGAATTCTATATAATTTCTAGAATATCTATATTAGTAAACATTTACCACACAATATAACCTAAGAAGATTTATTATTCATTTGACAATACTTCCCATGTAATTTAACATACCAAATGAACCTAATTAGTTTAATATCTCTCTTTGGGATGTTTCAGGGTCCCTTTGAAGCGTCTCAAAGTTAACTAGAGGTCAAAAGAACTCATTAGAATTTGATTTAGGAACTTTTGTCAAAAAATATCAAAAGTGTTTAGAACACTAAGTCAGATAGGATCATAGGTCACTGTGAAACAATAGGTATTCACTTACCCAAAGTATCAAAAGATTTCTAAGGCAAATATAGAACAGATCATTTAAGAGGTAAAGAAATTTAAAATATGTTATCAAAGGCAGCTCAACATTTTAAGAAAACTTGTCCTCTTAACAGAGAGAAAAGCCAATTTCAAGTTTTGCACCAACTTACTTTTAAAATTCATTTACTCAATTAAATTTATTTTAAACGTAGTCAATCCTGACCATGCACAAATCTTTTTTCTCAGGGTCCACTTTCCACAAACCTCCACCACTTAACTTATTTTAGCACAATTCTAACTTTCAAGTTGTTGAATATCTGGAGAGATTATTTTTAACTAGACATTCTTAAAACATAATTATTCCTAAAAAGTTTACTCAAAGTTCTTATCTCATTTGAATTTTCTTTCCTTAAAAGTTTCTTCACATTGAGTTACTTTCCTTGCTGACAAATTTGCAACAGATATAATAAGATCTTATTTAGCTAATATTAAACCTAAGCACAATAAAAGTATTATACTTAATGTTGATGACTCTAAAGATGTGTCCATATTAATTAGATCAACAAACTTAAACATTAATACCAGGTGTTAATTTAATACTGAATATTTCCCAGTTCACGTGAACCTGAAATTCATTTAGCTTAATTTCTCTTGTATTTAGAATTATTTTATTTATAAGCACTTACTTTTCTTTAAGCCAATTAAATAGAGCTCCTACAAATTAACCTCAGCAATATTATCCAAAGATACATACTGAGACCTACATATATCCAGACAGACACGAGAGATCTAGCTTCATTTTCTAAACTTAATTGTGAATCAGATATCACAATATAAAACTCACTAGTTTATAAATAACAGTTGGAATACGAAAAATTTTTAAAGGCTTCATTCCCTGCTTTTTCCTCAGTTTCAGGAATTTGAGATGGTCTAGAGAATATAAGTGTTCTGAGACCCCTGGTCTCAAGGTACAGGGAGAGAAAATCAAGTTCTCCTAGTAGAACTTGTTCCCTCAGGGTCAGAATTCTGAAAAGACATTTTATCAAGTTTGCTTTTTCTAACTGTATATGCAAAAAGAACCAGTTTTGGAATTTTCAAGAGTTTTACCTAAACCAATTTTCTCTGGAGTCTAAAGAATATGGTGGCCACACAATGTTATAATTAAATATCATCTCTTTCTTAGTCATGAGCTCATAGCTAGAATCCTTCCAATCAGACAGAATTTGCTCAAGAGGTCTACACAGTGGAAGAGAACCAGAATTTCACAAGACAGAATGGCCATCACAAATCACAACACAAAACACAAAATATAAAGCACACACATGCCTGGCTGTCCTAATCAGACACTCCCTTAAATACAAGATTGCAGTCTCTCAGAAAACCTACATAGACACAGAACTTCAGATCCGAGTACTAACAGAATAAATGGAAATATCTCAGGTCTTCAAAGATTTCAAAGGGAGAAAATGAGGCCAGGTTGAAAGAGGACGGGAAGGAAGGGGGACAAAAGGATGGCCTTACAGACATCTCCTGACACCTGAAGATGCCCAGGTGTTACGGAACTTTTCCCTGGGCTTCCAGGAAGGGAGGAGGGGAACTCGGCCCTACCAGAAACCAGAAACAGAAACCAGAAACCAGATACCAGACCAGAATTCGAGTTCTCTGCCCACCAGAGGTGATCAGGCTCCAACCCTCAGATCAGGCTGAGGCCCTCCAACCACACTCCTGCATCCAGGACCAGGACAGAAGACAAAAAGTGTCAAATAGGAGGGGTTGAAAAGAGGAAAGAGAGAGGGAAGGGGAAAGAGGTCAATAAGGTCTTTTTTTCCTTATCTGGTTGGGGCACTCTGGTCAGTCATCCACGTCAAGAGGAGACCATGGACAAAAGGGTCTCAGTCGCGATGGCTGGTTCTGGTCTGTCGGTGGATAAGCTGGTCCCTGAGTACCCTGAGTGGTCAGGATGTCAATTGTAGAGAAGAAGAGGTCTCACCAGAGTCGCCATTTGTTGCAGGAAGATGGACTCTTGTCTAACACTTGGAAATGAATTGTCCAAGGAGACACACATGCTGACAAGCAAGAGACCTTACTGGGAAGGGGTGCCTGGGCAGAGAGCAGCAGGGTAAGGGAACCAGGAGAAATGCTCTGCCACATGGCTCACCATCTTGGGTTTTATGGTAATGGAATTAGTTTCTGGGTTGTCTCTGGCCAATCATTCTGACTCAGTCCTTCCTGGTGGCACACGCATTGCTCAGCCGCAATGGATTCCAACAAGAAATATCCTGGGAGGTTGGTAGGACATGTTTCCTCTCTCATTTTGACCTTTCCCCAATCCTTCCGGTTGGTGGTAGCATGTTAGATTTGCGGTCCTTACTAGGACCACCTGTTGTAAGATAAATCATGCAAGTGGTTACTATCTTACCTGGCCAGAGTGGGTAGTTTTGGTCAGTGGTTCCCCTAACAGGTGGGGGAGGGGATCTGAGACAATAAAGGAAAGGAACTGTAGGTAAAAGAGAAGAAAGCAGATGAAAGATGAATGAGGGGAAGTAGTAAATGAGAAGTGAGTAATTAACCTGGGAGGAAATGTGCAATTCCACTCAGCATTTTAATTTTTTTGTCCTCTTCAAACATAGCAGGATACAAAAGATCTAGGGTAAGAGGCAGAATGAGCACCCCAGCACCCGTTAAAGATGCCTACATCCTAATCACAGAACATGTCCATTTGTCAATATTTACATGGCAGAGGGGGCTTTGCAGATGTGACTAAAGTTAAGGACGTTGAGATGGGGAGATTACCTGGAATTATCCAGGTGGGCCATATCTAATCGCATGAGTCCTTAAAGGTGGAGAATTTCTTTCCAAGCTGTAATCAGAGAGAGATGGCAGCAGGAGAAGGATTCAACACCTCTTTCCAGTTCTGAAATGTGGAGCTATGTGCAAAGACCAGAGAGGCCTCTAGAAGCTGGAGAAAGCAAGGAAATAGATTCATCCCTGGAGCCTCCAGAAAGGAACACAGCTCTGCAGACACTTTTATTTTAGCCCCGGGAGACCCAAGCGGGAATTCTGACCTTCAGAACTGCAAAATAATAAATTTCTGTTTTAAGCCACAAATTTTATAACAATTTGCTACAGCAACAATAAAAAACAAATATACCTAGGGACATCAAAAATGGAAAATTATCAAAAATCACTGTCTGACTCTCTAGTATTCTGCCTGTAATCAGTTTCCCATTTAGGCTGGAACTGTTTTTCCTCTCTATACAACAGAGGATGGCTGCTCTCAGATTCATTAATATGCATAAAACGTGGCATAATTAGTTGCCACAGGTAACCCCACTCTGGCTGCGTGAACTGAGCTGATGTGCAGATGCCTAGTGCACCACAAGCAGGGCAGTGCAAGTGTGTAAGTCCACATCTCATAAAAGGAAATGTTTGAATAATATGGAAATGTGCTGTATGTTATTAGCAGGATGTCAAGTTTGACAGTCTGTGTTATTTTGAAAATAAATGAGTTTTGACACAAATAACTTATGTATGCATTGATTTTTTTAAGCAAATCTTGGAACAAGATATTATGTATTGTGCTGTAGGTTTACAAAGATTTTGATGGCTATTAGGAGAAAATCATGGTGAAGGATCATTTATTAATGTATTCATTAAGCTGCTCTAAGGTGTAACAATCATTACTTTCCCCCAAAATGTATACTGTTCCTCTTGCATATTTAATTGACTCTGGCAAACCATATTTAAGATAATAAGGGGAGCTGTCAGCAATGTGAAGACAAAAATAAAGAGAAATCAAATCTCCATCATTGGTATCAAAAACCTCATACTGCATCTTTTAACTCATGGGAATCTTTTCTCTGGACTGTCTTTAACTCTAAGCAATCTGAGCTATGATATGAAATTTCTTTGGCTTATTTCATTTTCTTTCTTTCAGGTCTTGCTCCTTTTGATTTTTTTCTTTCTTCGGAGGCTCTAGTTGACAGACAGGTTTCAGCGCCCATGTCAGCATTCCTGGCACCGGTCAGGGGCCTGGGACTCTCCATGCAGATTCTCCTGGCATTTGTTCTTAAGAAGTGAAGGAGAGAGGTGTTCAGGGAACATCTCTGCCTAAGGCCAAATGTCTGCTGGAAAAGCTCTGAAGCCAAGTTTCTGGGCTTGGTGGAGGCTGCCAGCTGGCCCCAATCATCTATCGCCTCTGGGGTCTGGAGGGGAAAAGCTGACAGGTTGTCCCATCAGGGTGTGATCTCCTGGCTGAACCATTGGCTGACTTCCCAGCATTCCCTGTGCAAGCGGGGCGCGGACCTTGTGAGGCCAAGCTCTGGGACAGTTCTATCCCCCGAGGGATAGTTTTGTTTACCATCAGGCAGCTCTGAGCTCTGGGGTGTGCTCTAGAACTTTGGGAGTGGGAGGCAGACACCAGCATCCTGAGCCCAGATGTGATGGGTGTGTGGATATTTGGCACCCATAGAGCCTGCACTGCACAAAGGATTGGTTCTCAGTTCCCGTCCTATCCTCTGAGGAACATGTGGTCAAGTTCCTGAGGTCCATATGAAAACATAGCTTCACCCTGAACAGAAAAGACAAGATGCTCTTGACCTGCAGCATTCAGATCACTCAACTGCTCTCACCCAGGGCCTAGGAATAATGAAGCCAAGTAACGTGGAAGCCCTTGGAAAAGTCTGGAGAGGCCACTGTGGGAAGAG
Source organism: Orcinus orca (assembly GCF_937001465.1). NCBI lineage: Eukaryota > Metazoa > Chordata > Mammalia > Artiodactyla > Delphinidae > Orcinus > Orcinus orca. Next base: position 73,540,744 of record NC_064560.1, read on the forward strand.
ATCTTAAATATGGTGATGACTGGCTCCAAAGGACCACCAGACTTGGGCAAGTTTCCCTCACCCTCTGGACTAGTACTACAGATATGACAACATCACAACTCCTGCCCTAAGTAGACTTATGGGTTATGGGAGGAGATGGATGTACAGGAATATATATATCTTTAATATGCAAGACCTGGGGCAACTATAGCCATAGGACATTCAAAGCACAGAAAAGGGCCATTCTGGGTCATCTGACAGCACACCAAAGATTTCCAGTTGTCCCCCTTTGGGGTATATGGCAGGATTCTGCTTCCCTGTCTCCTAAGGTGGTAGTGATCTTATGACTTGCTTTGCAATGAAATGTGAGCAGAAGTGCCACGTGTCACTTGCAGCAGAAGCCATAAAAGCAGTGCCTGCCTTGGCAATCCTTAAGGCACAGAGATGAAGCCCAGCCAGCTGGGCTGACCCAGAAAGATTCAGAGCAACACCTCCAACCTGCTGGCCATAGATGTGCACCATAAGCTTGAGCAAGAAATAAGTCTTGTTGTTTGAAGCCATTGAGATGTTGGGAATGTTTATTATCACAGCATAACTTAACCTACACTGGTTGATACAGGCATTAAATCCAGCCAAGGGGCAGAGTTTTGGGGCACCAGTGAGCAAAGGCATCCTAGACGAGGGGGTCCCTGAGCTGAGTCTCAGAGATGAGGTAACTCAGTGATGCCAAGTGTTCCACTGATAACCTGTGAGGTCAGAGCATGGACAGCAGGTCAGCTCCAGAGAGAACAATTCCTTATCTAACACTTACTCAGCTAAAGTTATCTCTGGATCATTTAGGAGGGTGCTCCAGAATCCCTCCTGCCAATGGGCTTTAATGAGCTCTAGATGGATGGCTGGTGGATGGATGGATGGTTGGATGGTAGAGAAGAGGGAAGTTCATGAGTTCATGTGTAAGTGAAGACCTCCCAGTGAAGTCTTCTCTGACATTCCTCCCCTCCCCCACCCCACTCTCCTACTCCCCAAACCAAATCAGTTATTTCTTACTTAGAGTTCTCAGACCCTTAGCATGTGCTTCTGTGGTAGCAGTTAAGAAACAACTAATTTACACTACCAGAGTTGGGACGACCACCCCAGAGGAGACATATGACCTTGAAAATATTTGTAGGCCACACAGTGGGTAGAGTGGCTGGAAGGCCTGCAAAATTCCTCTACTTCTCTTACCTCATTTATATTCATACATGGTTTTATTGCCCCATTTCACAAGAAAGAAAACAGTAGAAAGAAGAGGTAACTTTTCCAATAGCACATCAATTGTATAAGAGAATCAATGCTCAAAACCAGGACTCAATCTCATGTTATTCCTTATCCTATGCCATAACGCTGCATATAAGGGAAGCTCATTAGAAGTTTTAAATTATGCTGTACAGATCTTGCTTGACTTACATGGGGTTATGTCCCGATAAACCCACTGTAAGTTGGAAATATCGATATGTCAAAAATACATTGAATACACCTAACCTACTGAACACCGTAGTTTAGCCCAGCCTATCTTAAACGCGCTCAGTACGCTTACATTAGCCTCCAGTTTGGCAAAATCATCTAACACAAAGGATAGTTTATAATAAATTGTGGAATATCTCATGTAATTTATTGAGTACTGTACTGAAAGTGAAAAACAGAATGGTTGTCTGGGTACAGAATGGTTGTAAGTGTATTGTTTACCCTCATGATCGCATGGCTGCCTGGGAGCTGTGGCTGCCACTGTCCAGCATCACAACAGATCGTACCACATATCACTAGCCAGGGACAAGATCAAAATTCAAAATGCAAAGCATGGTTTCTACTGAATGCATATCACTTTTGCATCATTGTAAAGTCAAAATGTAGTACATGGAAGCATCATTAAGTTGGGAACCATCTATAGACAGAAAAAGATATGACCACATTATCAATAGAAGTGTGTAGTTTATTATATATGATGCCCTTATTTTACACAAATTGGAGGTTACTTAGACTGAGCTTATAGTGTTTTTATGAAGATTAAATGATAAAATATCTGTAATATGAGTTTAGCACTCTATCACTTGCAAGTCCCTTCGGTCTAAGTGCCAGTGTTATTATTTAAAGCACTCGTGTCCACCTTTGCCATTCTCTTTAGACAGTCAGATTCTGAACTCACTTCCCATGTGTGGCAAATCTCCTCTCATGTCAAGCAGAGCCCATGTGCCATCCTAGAATCCAGAGTGGCTGAAACTGGCTTTCCCAGCCTCGCTCGCAGGAAGGTGCATGTCAGGACCTAGGTCCTGCCAATCACTTGCCTCTCTCTGGACTTGCCCAGGGATGGAGAGCCATAAGCAGCCAATTCTTTTGCCACCAAAGTTGTTGAGGTGGTCAAGGTGGCATCATCTCCATCCAGTTTCCAAAGGCAACAGCATCCATGCCAGTTGTGGCATCTGAGTCGGGACCAGGAAGGACAACTTTCTACTGTTTTGGGGCAGGGTTTCTGATGGTGGAGCCTGTGTGTTGGCAGAGGTGGAAACTCCAGCAGACACAGAAGAAAGTGTGGGTTGTGTTCAAGGTCAAAATCAGGTCTAGGGGGCTTCCCTGGTGGCGCAGTGGTTGAGAATCTGCCTGCCAATGCACGGGACACGGGTTCGAGCCCTGGTCTGGGAGGATCCCGCATGCCGCGGACCAACTAAGCCCGTGAGCCACAACTACTGAACCTGCACGTCTGGATCTTGTGCTCCGCAACGAGAGGCTGTGATAGTGAGAGGCCCGCGCACCACAATGAAGAGTGGCCCCCACTTGCCACAACTAGAGAAAGCCCTCGCACAGAAACGAAGACCCAACACAGCAAAAATAAATTAATTAATTAATAAACTCCTACCCCCAACATCTTAAAAAAAAAAAAAATCAGGTCTAGGATTCTTCAAAAATGGCATGAGAGAGAGGACTTGGAAGCAGAGAGGTGTATTGGGGAGTTGGCAAGTTGTGTGCTTTCTGTGAGTATCATCTGTGAGTGGGTCAGTGGTGGGAGATAACAACCAAAAAGTAAGTTGGTGCCAGATCTCAGGGGACCCTGGGTACTTGCTTGCTGTGTTAGTTGGGCATTGAAGAGTTAATTCAGCAGGGCTGAGGCAAGACAGCACTTTGTCAAGAAGCATAGACCAGATTTAGTGAGAACACTCTGAAGGTTACTGTGACCATCCTGCTTCAGCTTGGTTAAGCCTGTAGGAGGCAGAATCTGACTGTATTTTCTTCACCCGTGTAAGTCGTTATATCACACACCTTTCCACTGAAGGAAAACAAAAACAAAGCATCAGTGTAGGCTGACCCGTTACTCCTACCTAAGGGCCTGAGTAAAATCTGGTGGGTGTAAAAGATGGCTTTTTAATTTCTCTTCCACCCAAGGCAATTAATACCTTGTTAGTGAGTCAGCCCAGCACTTTCTTTTTTTTTAATAGACATTTATTTATTTTATTTATTTATTTTTGGCTGCGTTGGGCCTTCTTTGCTGCACGCAGGCTTTCTCTAGTTGCGGCAAGCAGGGGCTACTCTGCGTGGCAGTGCGTGGACTTCTCATTGCGGTGGCTTCTCTTGTCGCAGAGCACGGGCTCTAAGGCGCATGGGCTTCAGTAGTTGCTGCACGCAGTCTCAGTAGTTGTGGCCCATGGGCTTACTTGCTCTGTGGCATGTGGGATCTTCCCAAACCAGGGATGGAACCTGTGTACCCAGCATTGGCAGGAGGATTCTTAACCACTGTGCCACCAGGGAAGCCTCCAGCACTTTCTTATTAGAATGTAAGTTAGGAATCAAAGAACTTGAGGATAAAGTTCATTCTTCTGAAGTCAGAATATGGCAACTGTGGCACAATAAAAAAGAAATTAATATTTGGTCTTTATCCCCAGTTCCTGGTACAGAGCTCCTAAAAGCCTTGGAATATCCTGAACCGTGAGTGTCTTTTTATTTTTTTTTTAACATCTTTATTGGGGTATAATTGCTTTACAATGGTGTGTTAGTTTCTGCCCCACAACAAAGCGAATCAGTCATACATAAACATATGTTCCCATATGTCCTCCCTCTTGCGTCTCCCTCCCTCCCACCCTCCCCATCCCACCCCTCCAGGCTGTCACAAAGCACCGAGCCAATATCCCCGTGCCATGCGGCTGCTTCCCACTAGCTATCTACCCTACTATGTTTGTTAGTGTGTATATGCCCATGACTCCCTCCCGCCCCGTCATAGCTCATCCCCCCCCACCCATAACCTCAAGTCCGTTCTCTAGGAGGTCTGCGTCTCTATTCCTGCATTACCCCTAGGCTCTTCATGACATTTTTTTTTCTTAAATTCCGTATATATGTGTTAGCATACGGTATTTGTCTTTCTCTTTCTGACTTACTTCACTCTGTATGACAGACTCTAGGTCTATCCACCTCATTACAAATAGCTCAATTTCGTTTCTTTCTATGGCTGAGTAATATTCCATTGTATATATGTGCCACATCTTCTTTATCCATTCATCCGATGATGGGCACTTAGGTTGTTTCCATCTCCGGGCTATTGTAAATAGAGCTGCAATGAACATTTTGGTACATGACTCTTTTTGAATTTCGGTTTTCTCAGGGTATATGCCCAGTAGTGGGATTGCTGGGTCATATGGTAGTTCTATTTGTAGTTTTTTAAGGAACCTCCATACTGTTCTCCATAGTGGCTGAACCAATTCACATTCCCACCAGCAGTGCAAGAGTGTTCCCTTTTCTCCACACCCTCTCCAGCATTTATTGTTTCTAGATTTTTTGATGATGGCCATTCTGACCGGTGTGAGATGATATCTCATTGTAGTTTTGATTTGCATTTCTCTAATGATTAATGATGTTGAGCATTCTTTCATGTGTTTGTTGGCAGTCTGTATATCTTCTTTGGAGAAATGTCTATTTAGGTCTTCTGCCCATTTTTGGATTGGGTTGTTTGTTTTTTTGTTATTGAGCTGCATGAGCTGCTTGTAAATTTTGGAGATTAATCCTTTGTCGGTTGCTTCATTTGCAAATATTTTATCCCATTCTGAAGGTTGTCTTTTGGTCTTGTTTATGGTTTCCTTTGTTGTGCAAAAGCTTTGAAGTTTCATTAGGTCCCATTTGTTTATTTTTGTTTTTATTTCCATTACTCTAGGAGGTGGGTCAGAAAGGATCTTGCTGTGATTTATGTCATAGAGTGTTCTGCCTATGTTTTCCTCTAAGAGTTTGATAGTTTCTGGCCTTACATTTAGGTCTTTAATCCATTTTGAGCTTATTTTTGTGTATGGTGTTAGGGAGTGATCTAATCTCATACTTTTACATGTACCTGTCCAGTTTTCCCAGCACCACTTATTGAAGAGGCTGTCCTTTCTCCACTGTACATTCCTGCCACCTTTATCAAAGATAAGCTATCCATATGTGCATGGGTTTATCTCTGGGCTTTCTATCCTGTTCCATTGATCTATCTTTCTGTTTTTGTGCCAGTACCATACCGTCTTGATAACTGTAGCTTTGTAGTATAGTCTGAAGTCAGGGAGCCTGATTCCTCCAGTTCCTTCTTTCGTTCTCAAGATTGCTTTGGCTATTCGGGGTCTTTTGTGTTTCCATACAAATTTCAAAATTTTTTGTTCTAGTTCTGTGGAAAATGCCAGTGGTAGTTTGATAGGGATTGCATTGAATCTATAGATTGCTTTGGGTAGTAGAGTCATTTTCACAATGTTGATTCTTCCAATCCAAGAACATGGTATATCTCTCCATCTATTTGTATCATCTTTAATTTCTTTCATCAGTGTCTTATAATTTTCTGCATACAGGTCTTTTGTCTCCTTAGGTAGGTTTATTCCTAGATATTTTATTCTTTTTGTTGCAATGGTAAATGGGAGTGTTTTCTTGATTTCACTTTCAGATTTTTCATCATTAGTATATAGGAATGCCAGAGATTTCTGTGCATTAATTTTGTATCCTGCCACTTTACCAAATTCATTGATTAGCTCTAGTAGTTTTCTGGTAGCATCTTCCGTGAGTGTCTTTTATCCACTAAAGAGGTGACTCAGGTCTAAGCTGCATCAGGTCCTGACTCTACTGTGTGCAGCCTTGGACAACTAATTGATTCCCTCTGTGCCTCAGTTTCCTCCACCTTAACAGAGTTATAATGCTTCATAGAGTTGCTCGTAAGGAGTAAAGGAGTTAGTGCAGGCTGAGCACCCAGCACACAACACATGTTGGCTGTAGTAATAGTCATTAATATTGTTATGGGCACATTCATCCTTAAAGGGGGGCGGGGGGAGAGAAAGTGCTGTTAATAGAGCATCTATTAGCTCCTCTGAATTGGGCTAGGAATGCTGTAATTAATTCACTCATCATTTAACTCATTCATCTAAGCATTCCTCTCCCATCCCCTGCCATGTGCCAAGCCCTGTTCTGTGTCTGGGTATAGGACAGTGACAAAACAAAGGAAAATCCCTGATTTTATAGGAATGGGAATCAGAGATATTGAATAACTTCCTTTCAGTCACATGTTAGTAAGGGACACAGTGTGAATTTCATTTCAGGTCTGTATTCCTAAAAAGCCTTGGGGCTCTACCTACAGCCCCCCAACAACTACTGGAAAAGCAATGTGACTGGGAGACTACATAAATTACAGAGATTTCCCCAAATCAACACACAAATTAAATTCAAGTTTTCTTGTTTTCAGAGCAGGAACCAGTCTTCAAAAGGCAGATTAACAGTCAACTCATTTGAATACTTTTCTTTGTAATAACCACCATCGGTGGTCATCCTTGACAAGCAGGGTCTTGGGACAAGCAATTTGAGTAACAGTGGGAGAGTGGGACCGACTGAACCCTGAACCCTAGCCTGGGGCCCATGGTCCATTCCAGAAAAGGAGCTGAAGCTCATAAGACAGCTTCAAACATCCTTCCAGTGACGCACTTTCTCTATGCTTTAAATACCAAGCAAAATTCAAAGGTTTATAACTCTAATCCACTAACCTAACCCATCCTTGGGTTTCTTATAAAAAAAAAACAACCCCGGGCTTCCCTGGTGGCGCAGTGGTTGAGAGTCCGCCTGCCGATGCAGGGGACACGGCTTCGTGCCCCGGTCCGGGAAGATCCCACATGCCGCGGAGCGGCTTGGCCCATGAGCCATGGCTGCTGAGCCTGCGCGTCCGGAGCCTGTGCTCCGCAGCGGGAGAGACCACAACAGTGAGAGGCCCGCATACCGCAAAAAAAAAAAAAAAAAAAAAAAATCCCTTCCTTTATTCCTTCTTACAAATTCAGCCTGTGCCTCTAAGGGAAAATCTTTGTGGTAGTACATTATAAAAGTAGCTGAGATTTATTTTTAGGGAAATAATAATGGACAACCAGGTACCCATTGTTAGCTGTTGGCAACAATAATAAATGAAATAGATCACAGAGCATGAGCTGGAATTCTTTCTAAAAATAGAGAGATCAAATGATGTAGAGCTAAATTTTCATTAACCTTTGTGCCAATGGAGAGAGGCCCAAAGATTTTCTATTTTCTGCCCTAAAATATAGTGGAAATTTTTCCACTGACAAGTTTAGATAAGGTATTTGTGATGTACTTCTTTTTTTTAACTTTTTATTTTATACTGGAGTATAGTTGATTAACAGTGTTGTGATAGTTGATAGTTCAGGCGTACAACAAAGTGATTCTGTTATACACATATATGTATCTATTCTTTCTCAAATTCTTTTCCCATTTAGGTTGTTACATAATACTTAGCAGAGTTCTCTGTGCTATACAGTAGGTCCTTGTTGGTTATCCATTTTATTTTTCTTTTTATTTTTTGGCTGCACTGCATGGCATGCAGGATCTTAGCTCCCTGACCAGGGATTGAACCTGTGCCCCCTGCAGTGGAAGTGCAGAGTCTTAACCACTGGACTGCCAGGAAAGTCCCAGTTAACCATTTTAAATATAGCAGAGTGTACATGTCAATCCCAAACTCCCTAACTCACCCTTCCCCCCCACCCTTCCCCCTGGTAACCATAAGTTCTCTAAATCTGTGAGTCTGATTCTGCTTTGTACATAAGTCCAGTTGTATCATTTCTTCTTAGATTCTGCATCTTTTTCTCTGTCTGACTTACTTCACTCAGTATGGCAATCCCTAGGTCCATCCATGTTGCTGCAAATGTTATTATTTCATTATTTTTAATGGCTGAGTAATATCCCATTGTATATATGTACCACATCTTCTTTATCCATACCACTGTCGATGGACATTTAGGTGACTTCCATGTCTTGGCTATTGTAAACAGTGATGCAATGAACACTGGGGTGCATGTACACATGTTTTTCTCTGGATATCTGCTCAGGAGTGGGATTTCAGGTTCATATGGTAGCTCTATTTTTATTTTTTTAAGGAACCTCCATACTCTTCTCCATAGTGGCTGTACCAATTTACATTTCCACTAACAGTGTAGGGGGTTCCCTTTTCTTCACACCCTCTCTAGCATTTATTGTTTGTAGACTTTTTGATGATGGCCATTCTGACTGGTGTGAGGTAGTATCTTGTAGTTTTGATTTACATTTCTCTAATAATGAGTGATGTGGAGCATCTTTTCATGTGTTTCTTGGCCATCTGTATGTCTTCTTTAGGTCTATTTAGGTCTTCTGCCCAATTTTTGATTGGGTTGTTTGTTTTGATGATATTAAGCTGCATGAGCTGTTTGTGATGTACTTCTGAAAAAGATGTACAATCACATGTCAAAAAGTACAGAAATTCCCAAGAGAAACACAATTCATCTTCTTGGAGAAGTCATTACAGTCAGTGGTTAATAATTGATTTTATTTTTTTATTGAAGTCTATTTGATTTATAATTTTATGTTAGTTTCAGGTATAGAGTAATTGATTTTATATTTAAAGAAACAGATATATTATGGAGTACAATGCAAAATATGCCAAAGTTTCTTACTACCAGTGAGTGGCTCCTTGCCCTCTACGATATGATTTCATGCTTCTCACCTTTAAGAATAATCCTGGGGGAAAGCTGATTTGTGGTTGTCATGGACACTTAATCCTTAGCCATCACCCTAAACATCAGGCCACCAACAGGTGAGAGCAATTGTGGTTGTGAGTTCATAAAACTGCCTTTTAAAACAAAACAAAATAAAAACAAAAGCTGAGGATACCAGCTCAACATAGACTGACTTCCAAAATGGTCAGGTTGAAAGTGTGAAACTCAATCATTTGGCTCTTTTTCACTGACTCCATCTAATGGGAAACATGTTTTGCCAGGATTATTTTGAATTGTTTGAATAAACTGACTACCTTGTTATTTTGCATGGATAGCCCCGGTCAGTGGAGAATCACAGTCGGTCAAAAGAATTAACTAGACAGATCTGTATTGCCTGTTTCTGATTTTAACAATTTATAATGCTTTTCCAAGGAAGGTGTTTCAAATGAATATTAAGAACTTGTGATATTAAGAGGGAAATGGCAGATTAAATAGATAAATCTTAATATTTTCCCTTCTTGAAACTATGTTAATTTTTTAAATAAACACTTAACACTGCAAGAGCAGCCACCAAATCCTATAATGAAAGGAAGATGGTTGAGTGTCAACAGTCATAGTAAACCTGAGAAAGCCAAACATGAGGCGGCAGTGGGGAAAATGAAAGCTGACCCAAATACAATGCAGGGTCTTCTCACAAAATGCTCATTATGCAAAAGAATTGCAAAAGAAGAGGGGCAGGGACTAAAATAAGGAGCATTGGGCAAAAGATGTTTGAGAAGCAGTTAATTCAAGTAGAATTCAAGATAGAATTCAAGGATAGGTTCCCCTATCCTCCACCTCAGCTGAAAACTCTGGACGCATTTTCTGAGACAGTAAAACAGAAGATCTGGCCTGGGGAAGGCCATGCATAATTGAGGGTTAGAGTGAGTTCTGAATGATGAATGCAGCCCTCCTTCCCCACAATCCCAGAGTATCTACCGCCAACCTTTAACTCCCAGACAAACTATTGGAAGGGTCGTACTTAGGAAAGATGACTGTCCCTAGAAGGAAGATCTAGAGAGGCTGAGATCAGGGATTTCCACATCAATTAGTTCACCCAGATCTGAGCTCAAAGTCAAGAAGCTCCACCCACGTGATCAAGCTTCTGAGCAGTTTTTTACTCAAGGATTACTGATAACTGAATATGGCCTCCTCAGTTGAAGACAGAGACCAAAAGCGTACAAAAAATGAGGGGCTGGGGGAAGGGAGACTACAACAACTTTGGATAAAATGTATGCAAGGAAAGGAAGCTATCATTAATATCCTCAGACATATGAAAGAAGATACTGACTGAAACTAGAATAAGATTCTACTTAAATCTTGAAGAAGTAGAAGAGAGAAAGATACAGGAGAAAGAGAAAGGTAAAGAAGATATAGCATTTTAAAACACATTCTTGAAAATTAAAATATTATAGTAAACATGAAACTCAGCAAAAGACTTGTAAGGTAAAGTTCAGATTTCCAAGGAAGTAGAGCAGAAAGACCCATAGATAGAAAATAAAAGATGCCAGATAAGAATATCAGAGGAATGAGCCAGAAGATCCAACATCCCAATAATAGGAGTTTTTAAAAAAACAAATAGAAGAGAGGGGAATCATCAATAAGTCAAGGAGTTTCCTAGAATGGAAGGATGTGAGCTGTCAGAGTGAAAGGACCACCAAGTGTGCATAATAATAGATGAAAATCAACCCCTACTACATGGGCTCAGACAGAGAGGCAGTGCACAAAAAGATCATATCCAGAGAATCAGAAGCAGAGTGTCTTAAGACTTCTCAAAGGGAACTCTGGGCAAAGGAAGATAAAATTATGTGGAAAATTGTTTCCAACATAAAATCCATTCAAAGCCAAACTATCAGTATGAGCAGAGAATAAAGAATTTCAGGAATGCAAAGTCTCAAAAACTGTATCCCCTCAGGATGCTAATAGATAATGTGCTTCACACAGAGTCAATAAAGAATGAAGAAAATAGAATGCTGAAAGAAGATTCCAGGAGAGAGGAGCTAAGAGAACTGCAGGAGAGTGGTGAAGGACACAGAGTTCCACTTATTGCTGTGCGACTCAAGAGGTAGACAAGGTGATGGCTGTCATTAGTAAAATCGTTGCTGTCACATTGCTTTGTAACCCTAAGACAAAAGAGCCTGGCTTAGGTTCTCACCTGTCATTTATGCATCCAAAGTACCTGATCTGCACTCGATGCTCTGCTGCCTGGAGTTGCTGAAAATGTTCTTTCACCCCACTGAAGAGCTCAGAGCCGTCCACTATCCCATGGCTGTATTCCCACCAGATGCCCAGTGTGAGACACACGCACCTGCTCTGCCAGATCCCCAGACCAATGAGCTCCAGTTCCCAGGACTCTCAAGGCCCTGCCTGCTGACTTTCCCAGGAGAGGCTCCTGCAAATCCCTAAAGGTGGTAAATCTGGAGTGTGAATCAGCAGCTGTGTATCTTATCATCTCCTATCTTCCATCTTCTCCTAAAACAGCAATGCTGCCTTGTCATTACATAACTTGTTTTGCGCTGGCCACATAGATACTCAAAACCAAACAGTACATTGTTTTTGGATACATTCTTAGGTAATTAAAATATAAAGGAACGATTGACACAAAAGTTGGGGATGAGGGGAGTAAAGGGAATGGCCAGGGAAAGGCGGTACCAGTGGGGCTACCCAGGCACCAGTAAAGTTCTAGTTCTTTATCTTAACGGTGGGCTCGTGGATGCTCATTTTATTACTATTCTTTCACCCATACATATACTTCTCTATATACATATACTTCTATTATATTTATAAAAATATAGAAATGTAAATTTTTAAAACTTCAAGGCATTATTATAGACTGTGAAATAGAGAGAATAAAAGATTCATTGAAAAAATCCTGAGAAATGGGGAAGAGTATAGGGATGTACTTTTAAAGCATGATTTTTCAATGTAAAAAAAATTGTTTAATGCCAAATTATATACTATTTGGTTTGGAAGTCAAATGAATACAAGTTTTAAATTTATGTCATAGCATCAAAATATACTTCAAAAAAGAAACTGCTTTTTATTTATTTACTTTTGGCTGTGTTGGGTCTTCGTTTCTGTGCAAGGGCTTTCTCTAGTTGCGGCAAGCGGGGGCCACTCTTCATCGCGATGCGCGGGCCTTTCATGTCGTGGCCTCTCTTGTTGTGGGGCACAGGCTCCAGACGAGCAGGCTCAGTAGTTGTGGCTCACGGGCCTAGTTGCTCTGTGGCATGTGGGATCTTCCCAGACCAGGGCTCGAACCCGTGTCCCCTGCATTGGCAGGCAGATTCTCAACCACTGCACCACCAGCGAAGCCCAGAAACTGCTTTTATAACCTGATATGGATTTCTTTCATTTTGTGCTTTAAAAATAATCAATGTTTTTTTTCCCCACTATTTTTGAATTTTGATTTTAAATGATGAGATAGAAGAAAACTTAAGCTGCTATTTTGAGCACCTCTCAAATATCACTTTGTAGGCATGTGTAGTAAATGGCATAAATGACCTCAGTTTGTAGACTGGATGATTATCCTCAATTGTCATGTTTGTGTACTAATGAGAATAATAATTACAATGAATTCAAATACTTCAAATACGTTTAAATTCATGAGTTCATAATGATATCCAGTTAAAAAACAAAAAAAAAGTCATATTGGCTGCCTTTTGAGAATAGTAGGGAGCTAACTCATTATTTTGGAAACAGGCAAGTAAAGAGAAAGAAACAAACACCTTTCTTGCCTTTCTTATAAACTATACGGCTGGGTAAATAAGTGACTAATAAGAAGTTTTTCCGTCCAGAAATATTCTAACTAATAAATTATAAAGAATGACAGAATGAAAATATCAGCATTTTTTTTTTTTTTCGGTACGCGGGCTTCTCACTGTTGTGGCCTCTCCCATTGCGGAGCACAGGCTCCGGACGCTCAGGCTCAGCGGCCATGGCTCACGGGCCCAGCCGCTCCGCGGCATGCGGGATCCTCCCGGACTGGGCCACAGACCCGTGTCCCCTGCATCGGCAGGCGGACGCTCAACCACTGCGCCACCAGGGAAGCCCAATATCAGCATTTTACAGCCTAAGGCAATAAAGAATCAAGACAATGATTGGCCATGGCAGGGGCTACTGACATTACAGAAAGGGCTGCCAGACACAAGGGGCCTCATGACAGAGGCACCAACATGACCTGTGAATTAGTCTTGCATAAATACAAACAAACAAACAAATAAAACCTGGATATTCTCAAATCTTTAGATATGACTATGAGTTTACAGGATACACATCTAGGACAAAATACGAAGAATACTTTGAGGATGCAAGCAGAAAAATCCAGACAGTGGAAAATTTTACAGGACAAACAACCTGGTTTCTTCATTAAATAACTGCAAAAGAGAGAGAGGCCTACAGAGTAAAAAAGAATTAAAGGCATAAAATCAGTTATAATGAGGGTATAATTCCAATCCTAAATCAATGAAGACACTGTAAAAACTTTGAGGCCTTCTGGAACATCTGAACACTGACTGGATATTTCTTAATATTGTTAGGTTGTAGGTGAGATAATGGTACAGTAGTTATGTACCTAAAAAAGAAGCTTTATCTTTTAGAGGCGTATGTTCAAATACTACAGTTGAAATGGGCTGATGTCTAGGACTTGCTTCAGAATAACTCAGGGAGCTGGAAATGGGTGAATATGGGGATAAGATTGAGCAAGACTGGCCATCTATCAACAAGTGTGGAAGCTGGTGATGGCTACATAGGATTTGAAAACTATTCTGTTCACATATATTTTTTGAAACTTTACATAAGAGAAATTTTAAATTAAAAAAAATTTTTAATTTTTCCCTCAAATAAGATGGGAAATTATGTGTGTGATATGTATGATTGACAAAGGGTTTCTGACATTAATACAAAAATAGCTTTTACTTATAAATGAGAAAAAGAACCTAATATGAACATGGACACACTTCACCAAAAAAGAAATATTGATACAAATGGCCAATGAATATATATTAAAAAAAACTTTGTTTTCCTTAATATTAAAGAAATACAAGGAGTGAGCCCAATTCTGGAGAAGAAGGTGAAGGAGTCATTGTGAGATTTCTCATACACCAGGAAGAAAATGGAAGGTCAGCATCCAAGCAAGGCTCTTGAGATATGCTGTATACTGTGCATGTGTGTGTGTCTGTGTGTGTTTGTGTGTTTGTATGTGTGTATATGCACACATGCACGTATAAGATTTTTGAACAAAGCCAAGAGGATAACTTTAAACAGAAGTATACATTTATAGACATTCTGACTTCATTAAACACATAAGTATGATAAAATTAGTCCAAAAATTTTAATCTAAGAAATTAAAAAGTGCTTCAAAATTATTTTAAATGAGACAGTACCTTGCATTCTGCCTAGGATTCCAGTTCTATATCTATAGGTTAAAATATTCTCAAAAGAAAAACTTTAAAGCCAACATAAAGAGTGTTGGCCCTGCCAAAGACAATTCCCCAACACATGGAAGATGACTGAGCACAGTCTAAAGATCTTTGAAGCCCTCTTATGTGGGAAAAATGCTGATAACCTCCTGACATTACCAAAACAATTTTCCAGTGAAAAATGGACTAGACTGAGTGTCACTAATAATATCATATCAAATTATATTATGTCTTATCATTCTGCTTGAGCAATTGGGATACGGATTATTCAAACAGTCAAATCACAGTGCAAGTGTTTTAAAGTCTAGTTATTGGCAAATTTTATTTGCAAAATGCTATTGTTACAAATAAACATCACTGTACAACATGGGGTTAAACAGAATACACAACAAACTAAATTAATAGAGACAAAACAATAGCAAATTACCATTAAAAGTAAAAAGTAGCAACAACTGAAAAATGAGACCAACTCAAACAACATTTATAATGCAAGTTTTTCCCAAATTGGGGCAATTTCAACTAACTGAGAATACATATCTAAGAGATCTGCAACCTGGCTAATATTGTATGTCAGAATATTTTTCCCAATACAAAAATAATTCAGGAATATTTACTCGCTTAACAAAATTCAGCTCAGAAAATGGAGCTGAAATGGAGAATCAATAGTCTGCCTTGACCTTTTCCCACAATACAACTGTAACAAAGAAGAACAAACCTGACTCCATATTGGATCTATTCCTTTAGCTCTAACCCTTGTGCTCTATTGCCTGTGCTTAGTCATGCTGCATCTGCACCTCTGTAAAAGAATGTTGCCTATAGCTTGAAATATACATGATAGCCCATTCTCAAGGCTCTGATCTTTAAAAGCACAACAATTTTCCATTCATGTAGAGATAAAGAGTTGCAGAACAGAAAAATAACAATTGTCTTGTTGGAGGTTTACAGGAACATTGTGACCAGACCTACATGGACAGCTGCAAGAACAAAGGATTCCGGCACCAAGAAGTTTGCAACAAGCAGCCACACTTCCTCCTCTTTTAGCATAAAAGAAGCCTGAATTCTAACTTTGGAAAGATGGTTCTGTGGGACACTAGTCCACCATCTTCTCAGTCTGCTGGCTTTCTGCATAAAGTGGCTATTCCTTGCCTCAACACCTCATCTTTTGATGTTTTATCCTGTCATGCAGCAAGCAGTATGAGCTTGGACTTGGTAATACAACTTGAAAGAGGAGAAATAGGTAGAGCGGAGGAGAAAAGTGCTCTGTTTGATAGCCAAGTTATGGAAACAAGTAAAGTGCCTGTCAACAGAAGAATGGGTAAAGAAAATGTGGTGGGTGTATACATACAATGGAATATTTTTCAGCCTTAATTTACTCATCAATCGTCTCAAATATTTAACTTTGTTTTTTGGTGAGAACATTCAAATTCTACTCTCTTAGCATATTTCAATCACAGTTGACCCTTGAGCAACACAAGTTTGAACTGTTTAATCCCCGTGTTGTTCAGAGGTCAATAAAATATAGGGTTATCAACTATAATCACAATGTTATACATTAGATCCTCAGAACTTATTCATCTTATAACTGAAAGTGTGTACCCTTTTACCAACCTCTCCCCATTTCCCCCATTACTCAGTCCTTGGCAACCACCATTCTATTCTGTTTCTATGAGTTTGATGTTTCATTTTAGATTCCACTTATAAGTGATACTGTGCAGTATTTGTCTGTCTTTGCCTGGACTATTGCACTTGGCGTAATGCCCTCCAGGTTCATCCTTTCTGTTGTATGTGACAGGATTTCCTTCTTTTAATTAACTTGATGCAGCAAATCCTTTCACAATATATATGTATATCAAGTCATCATACTGTACACTTTAACTATCTTACAATTTTATTTGTCAATTATACCTCAGTAAAACTAAAAAAAAGAGTTCTGTTTGGGCTATTTCGCCTAAGATGACCATAAGCATAGACCCAGTATAGATGTCTAGTAGACAGTTCAATACTGTGGAGCTCCCAGGAGAAAGCATACCTGGAGATATAAACGTATGAGCCACCAGCACAGAGGTCATATTTAAACAATGGGATTGAATAAGATTCTGTAGGGAGAGAATGTAGATTAAAAAGGGGCAGGAGTAGGGACCAAGCAGTAGGCAATCCAGTTTTTATTGAATAAAGTCAGAAATAGAAATTAAAGTGATAGAAGTGAGTTTAATGTTTGTTCTTTGCTCTCTGAAAATTCATTGATGTTTATAATTTAAAAACAAAATAAACAAATCTAAGCAAAAATCCCTGCAGTGTGTTCTCCCGGACTGGCAGCCCTCAGTCATCCTCCTGATTCTAGAAAACGAGGTTTGCGTTTTCTTCCAGGCACCTTGCCACATGCCTCTGCTATCATTGATGAGCCACCCAAGTCATTTTTATTGTGGGATATTTGGTGCTTCCAAACTTTTGAGCATAACTTAATATTGAACACACAGGATATCTTTGACAGGACTATGGGTCCATCAGGAATGCTGCTTATGTGTATTATCTGCTCTAATTTAATTTCCCTGGTGTAAACAAAGACCTCAGATTGCAATTTGGGCAGAGTATGTGTAGGCAGCTGCCAACAGTTAATGACAGATGCTCAATCTAGTGATTGAGCTTCAAATTGAAGGAAAAGGCTGGAGATCTTCCGTGAACAACTTTCATCCAGTTGGGCTTCCCATTCCCCTTTAGTTTTTCTTTTCTTTCTGTTTTCTCCTCTGCCAAAAGGGAGAAAAACTTAGTTGGGTAAAAGAAGAATTGCTGAGGTCCTTCACAGACCAGTTTGGGAATTGCCCTGCCATGGTTATATTATGCGACAACTGGGCTAAGCTATGGCCCAGTTGTTTGGTCAAACTCTAGTCTAGATGTTGCTGTGAAGTTATTTGTTAGATGTGATTAATATTTAAATCAAATTACCGTCCATAATATGGGTAGGCCTCATCCAATCAGTCATAGGCCTTAAGAACAAAGACTGAGGATTCCGAAAGAAGAAGCAATTCTCCTTCAAGACTGCAACCTAGAAACCCTGCCTGAGTTTCCAGACTGCAGATTTCAGAGTCAAGACTGCAGCATCAACTCTTCCCTGAACTTCCAGCCTACCCACCTGTGTGAACCAAGTCCTGATAATTAATCAGTCTCAGCAGATAGATAGATAGATAGGTAGATAGAAAGAAATAGATCCATCTCCTATTGGTTCAGTTTCTCTGGGGAACCATGTCTAATAAACTTCCCTCCTCTCTTTCTCCAGCCTTTTCACCACATCTGCCCAGATAAATGCAAAGTGACTTAATAATACACAACCCCTGTAGAAGGCTTGTACTGGAGGCTGAGGAGTAGAGGAGATGGACTCTGATCCTGGGTTTAGTATCTCAGTTCCAGTTTTGACTCCAGCACTTCAGAATCATGTGGACAAGTGACACGAACCTGGAGCCTCAGTGAAGTAGGAGCTGCACGTGGACTCCACTTCTGAGCCTGATATGTTTTTCAAAATCAGTATGAAAATGCTCTTACAAGAATCCAAGAGCTTTGTCCCCAGTGCTATCTATAATATCAAGGAAATAGATTTAAGTAAGTCATCCTGAGGAAGTGTCTAAGGCAGAATGAGAGGATGGTCCTTCAATTCTGATGCAGTGTTTCCTAACTGAGTTTTTCCTGTCATCCAATTTCTAATACAATCAACGAAATGGCTCTCAGTTCTCACCATAGTCAAATTTTTACATGAAATTAACACACACACCCCCCACTCAGTAGAGGATTTTGAACTCTATTAGAATAAATAATAGTATAGTTGGATGATCTCTTTTGACTTTAGAAAGTAAGAAAGAAAAAGTAAACACACAAAATTAAATAACTAATGCAGTCTTAAGCCTTTGTTCAATTTTCAAAGAGAATCACACCCCACCCAAAGCATATATTCAGGCTTCAGGGGATTTTTTACTTTGGGCAAAATTTGGAGGTAGATGGTCCCAGGTGTAAGGAAATCTCTTTTGCCTAGGTAGGAGGTTGCTGAAGTACAAAAAGTCTGATGACTTAAGTGGTAAGACATGTGATTTAACAGAAAGGCCACTGAATTTTGGATCAGGAATCCTAGGTGGCCCCTTCCACCTTTTAGCCATATGGCTTCAAGAAAGGCAATCACCCCAACTGAGCCTCAATTTCCGTCTTTAAAATGGGATAACAACCTCTACATCACCTTCCACACAGTCTTGTTGTGAGAATCAAATGAGATAAGTGTAAGTGCTTTGTACTGCATTTTACTAATATGAGCTATTTATTACACAATGACACTGCACACAAGATTTAGTGATTTCGTTTTAGTAAAAATTTCAGAAAGGGATTGCTTGGTCCTTATTCTTCGCACAGCATAGACTTTCAGAAAAGGCAATCCTCCTTCTGGTCGTGCCCTATCTGGTGGTTTAGACTGGCTCTTTCATCTTTGTACCCGGGGGAGTGTTACACAATCTGAGACGTTATCTTGTTCAAGTATTAGGCCTTTTTTCATAATGTCTAAAGCAGGGTACCTGGATGGTAAGGGAGCTCAGGACTGACTCACAGTCCAAGAGGTAACGGATTTGTTTTCAGGAACAAGTTTTCGGGTTTCCTCTCTCTTCACCCTGGCTGTAGGAGGTATGTGAACTCTCTGGGAACAGCTGGGTAACCGTACATCCCAAGCACAGCAAACCCTGCTCCTTCTCAACCACGCACAGAAATCTCAGAAGTTTCTCAAGCCTGATTTAATGTAATATTGCTAGAGTGTTGAACTGATACCATTTTCTCTGGGAATCTACTTAGGTTATCACAGTGACGTAGGTCTCCTGACAGGACCAGAAGCCATTAAAAGGGGGAAACTGAGTACGTGAAGAAGGTTCTCTTACAGGAATAGCAGCCATCTGTTAGAGACTGGCCACTGACTAGGGATGAAGCCAGGGACCAATACCGGGGCTCAAAGAGCAAACAGCTGAGCAGGAATGGTCAGAAAACGTGACTGGAGGGCTTTCCTGGTGGCGCAGTGGTTGAGAGTCTGCCTGCCGATGCAGGGGACACGGGTTCGTGCCCCGGTCCAGGAAGATCCCACATGCCACAGAGCAGCTGGGGCCCGTGAGCCATGGCTGCTGAGCCTGCACGTCCGGAGCCTGTGCTCCGCAACAGGAGAGGCCACAACAGTGAGAGGCCCGCGTACCACAAAAAAAAAAAAAAAGAAAATGTGACTGGAACCAAATAACAAGTAACCGCTGACCTCCACCAGTACTTCGTGCTACCAAGCTCCCTGACAAGCATTTAACATGCTCTATTTCATTTAACCCTCACTTAGACAGTGTGAGTTAGGTACTTTATGATGTCCAATTTACAGATGAGGAAACTGAGGCTTAGGGTGGATGTATCTAATCCAAGGTGGCACCAATGGCAGCGGAGGATTTGAATCCATGCTATCTGAGCCTCTACATTCTGCCGCCTTCCCAGGATATCGCTTCCCTATTACAAGGCTCACTTATTTTGATCATCTTAAGAGTTTTCTCAGTGACCCAAATAAATAACGTCTAATTTAAAATTGTTGATCGAGGATCAGTAAGTATGAGTGGCAATGGGAACCAAGGGAGCAGCTGGTAGAGAAGAACCTCTTGCTTCTACAAGATGGCACTTATTTGGCCTGGGGTTTATTTTAGCCACGTCTTGATCCTCAAAGTGGAAGCCAGACACTGGATGGGGAAGATCAGTAGGCTATGTTCATTAGCTACCTGTGATAGGTAAGGTCCTAATAGGCTACTTTTTACTAGTATATACTGAAACGTATCTAGATATAGTAGCATCATTGCATCCATGTAAAGAAAAACATCAAGATTATAAAAGCAAAACATAGGCGTTTCTGTCAAATGAGAAAATAATAACAGCTTCCATCTTGCATGTAATTATAATTGCCAGCTGCGTACCTAATGCCTTCAGCTTGGTAGATGCATGGCTCTCTGAAGTGAAAGCTAGCCTAAATATCTCACTGATGGTTTTCAGGTGGGCTTTGGACTGTTGGATCTCTAAAAGGAGGTACCAGGGATCCAAGGCAAATGAAAACCTCAGGATTTATCCCCACTGAATGCATGGATGTCTCCAGGTAAAACCCAGTAAGAAAGGAACAAAGGAGAGGAAGGAAAAGTGTTTGCCACCCCTTATCCTCTGGTTTGGAGAGATTATGCTTGATGCTATGGAAAGAAAAAAGAGATGCTGATAACATGGCTATCAGCCTGGCTTCTCCATGGCTTCTCAACATATGTCCTCACCCAGTCCTGTTCAAAAAGGAATCTGCAGTTCTTTTCTGTCCACCCCTGCTTGGTTTTAGTCTCCCCACATGCCTGTGGGGTCAGAGCACATCAAGTTATGACAGGAGTTTCCACCAGAACCAAGAGGCGCAGCCCGCGCGCAAAGCCATGTGAACCGCAGTGACAGGCTCATTTAGAAACAAATTAGAGGTTAAGTAAGAAGTGCATGACGGAGGCAAAACTGAGTTTCCCTTTCCCCCTTGCTGTCGGTTAGAATTAGAAAGTGCCTATGAGCAGCGTGTGTCAAGAATATGAACGTGAGATGTCATTTCAGCTGCCTCTAATTGAAGCCAGGATAAATGGAGTGGAAAGGCAGCGTCTAATCCAATCAAAACATGAAAAATGTATTTTGACATGTAAATTACAAACTTCCTGTGTATTTTGTCTCCCCAATTACACCCTCCCCTGTCATGTTTTTTAAAATTATATCTTAATCTCCCAGTCTCCTAATAATTATGTCATCATTCTTGGGCCCTGAACACTGTGTGATGGTATTTTATGGGATATGCCATTCATTATTAACTAAACTCACTTTCTGTCCCCAGTGATACCATATCTCACCATGTTCAAATATGCCTGGTGTCAGCTCCTGCTTTGTAAATGTTACGGCAGTTCCACTCTCTGATTCACAATTACACGGAACTGAATTGGTGAAGCACTTTTGGACAGTTAATCCGACTCATCAGTATTTTATGTGGGGATGCCTGACACCGTTTTCTTTTTTTTTATTTTGGAATTTTATTTTATTTATTTTTATACAGCAGGTTCTTGTTAGTTATCTATTTTATACATATTAGTGAATATATGTCAATCCCAATCTCCCAGTTCATCCCACCATCACTGTCCCCCCACCCCTCCCCACCCTGCTTTTCCCCCTTGGTGTCCATACGTTTGTTCTCTACACCTGTATTTCTATTTCTGCCTTGCAAACCAGTTCATCTGTACCATTTTTCTAGGTTCCACATATATGTGTTAATAAACGATATTTGTTTTTCTCTTTCTGACTTACTTCCCTCTCTGTGACAGTCTCTAGATCCATCCACGTCTTTACAAATGACCCAATTTCGTTCCTTTTTATGGCTGAGTAATATTCCATTGTATATATGTACCACATCTTCTTTATCCATTCGTCTGTTGATGGGCATTTATGTTGCTTCCATGACCTGGCTATTGTAAATAGTGCTGCAATGAACATTGGGGTGCATGTATCTTTTTGAATTATGGTTTTCTCTGGGTATATGCCCAGTAGTGGGATTGCTCTGACACCTTTTTCTATTTAAACAGGGTGAGCAATTGGTTTAAAATGTAAATCTCTCATCATTGGGGCTCATTCAAATAGTGCCTCACACAGAGATTTTAGTGCTGCTCCTAAAGAAATAGCCAATATTGAGATCACACAATTGAGATCCCAAAAAGAACTCAGATAACAAAGAAAAATGGTAGTTTGATATGCAAAGAGTTGTTACACTGTGCTGGTAGGAGGCATTGGTAAATATTTTTATAAATTGTCTCCAAGCAGGAAAAAAAACCTTCAAAATCACAGACAAATGTCCCTGGATATACAGGTGAAAAAACAACAGCTACCAGTAAAAGAATTTCACCAGGTCTCTCTGTTCATTGCAGAAGCAGAACTAAGATTACCCAGGGCACCAACAGGGCCCTACCAAAATCCTGTCAACCATGCCCCAAAGCCCCCGGGGGCTATATTTGAGAGCCAGTACATCGCCTATGGGAGAACCTATGATGCAGGAGTGAGGCATCTCTGAGAAACTCACCAAAGGCTTGGTCCAGGAGCAGCACATAAACCTGAAAGTCACCATTGAATAATCCCAGCTTCTAAGAAGCCCCTGATTTCTTCAAACACTTTTCTTCAAAAGGCTATTTTTGATCACAGGGCTTATTCACACTTAGAGTAGCGGAGCAGAGCAAGAAGAGGAATTGCATTCAGAAAGATGAACGTTCCATCCAGGACATACTCCATTCTAGTTCTTGACCTTGGGACTGTCAGTGGGTCTCCCTGGCCCAGCCTCAGGGCACTCACCTGCAGAACACAGGTAATAATATCATACTTTCCATGGGGACAAATGCAAGCAGACTTCATTCCCTATACATGGTATGCATTAACAAATAAACAGCCAAAGCTAGAATGTTAAATTTAAAGTCTAGAACCCTGGATCTGTGCCCCTGTTCTACCACTCATTAGCCCTCTGACCTTGGTTTCTCCTTTTTTTTTCTTTTTTTTGCGGTACGCGGGCCTCTCACTGCTGTGACCTCTCCCGTTGCAGATCACAGGCTCCGGATGCGCAGGCTCAACAGCCATGGCTCACGGGCCCAGCCTCTACCGCGGCATGTGGGATCTTCCCGGACCGGGGCACGAACCTGCGTCCCCTGCATCCACAGGCGGACTCTCAACCACTGCGCCACCAGGGAACCCGGTTTCTCCTTTTTTAAACACGGGTATAGTAATGGACCTCCCAGATTTAAAACGAAGTAATGATGACAAAAGCTCAGCCTCTGTGTACTGGTGCCCAATCAAATCTCGGAGACAGAGTTTTGGGTGAAGTAGAAAAGAATACTTTATTGCTTTGCCAGGCAAAGGGGTACACAGCAGTCACCTCGGAAAAACTGTCCCAACCCAGGAGGATTTGATGAGAAGTTTTATAGCAATGGTTCAAGGGTGGGGCTGCTGATAAGATTAAGGTGTGTGCAGGTGCATCTGATCTCAGGTAATCTTCTTGATAAGCTTCTCTGGTACGAAGAATGCTGACATCTTCCATTTTTTGAGTTTAAGTCTATAAAGAGTTTAAGGATATTGTTATGTATATCTCTTGAGGGGAACCAGGACCCTGCCCCAAGGCTGCACTATTGTTTCTTGGCTGCCCCTCCCTTGTCTTTCCCTTCCCGGATTAGCAACTGTTTGAATCTGCCCTTTGGAACTCAGGGAAGGTCATGGAGGCTGGAGTCTCTTCCCTACAAGAAACAGGGGACAGAAAGGCTTCTGTGCCCAGGAGCCCCACAGGGACTGGGTTTCAGGAATGTGTGCCTAAGTGTTTTACCAGGTGCCTGGCATGTGTCACATGTTGTGTGGCCATCAGAGCCATAAGCTTTTCTATTGGAAGCAAGTCTAAGTGAAATGTTGAAAAGTGAGACTGGGAGGAGAGCACCAAAGATGATCAGAATACGTGGACCCACTGCCTGCTTGTGGGCAGATTATTGAGACCACATCAGTTACCACGTTGAATCCTTTGTCTGAATCCAGTGTGATAGCCAGAAACGACAGACATGCCTAGGAATGTACCATTTAGAGCATTCAATGAAGAAGAATAATGTGGGCTGTTCTTTTTCATTGAAATCTGTGAGTACACAAGGGCTTCAGGGGCTGTCTTGCCCACCCACCTCTGCAGGTGTGGAAGGGAGGTTTTGGATACCGGCAGGCAACCAGCAGCTTCCCTCTTTACTTTTCTTCAAATAACATTGATGCCAGACCCCTGTGGGAAATCAGAAATAATGAAGTCACGGTGTCTGTCCTTAAGTCCAGAAGCAGAAATAAGAGCTGTAGGAAAATTATCCTTAATTCAAACTAGAATGTGAGATAGCTCTACAGGAGTGGCCAGCAAAGTTCCAGGAAGAGATTTTAGTGTAATCCTAATCTTTATTGTATTAGAAGGTTTTTTGAGAAGGTAAACAGAAGATTACCCTCATTAGGAAAATTATTCCTAATAGTAAATAGTATTTTAAAATGTTTTTTAAAATGACAGATATAAAAATAGAACCACAAATAGTGATCTTGCTATATTGGAGGGTGTTGTATGAATGGGCCAGTGATAGTCCCTGGGTATCCTGAAATTGCTCCCAGACTGTTTACTTCTTTGAATCAGGTAAGAACTGATAGCCCAAAGCCCACGGGCACCAAATTCAAGATCGTACATATCAATTGCTTTAAATATAGTCCAAATAAACATATCTTTAGCTATTTAGAGCCTACCTACTCTGCATACCCCGTGAAACTGTACCATGTGGAACCATCTTCCACCCATAGATAGGACAAGCTCTGTAGCTATAAAAGACCCCCAAACCTCTGCTTCCTTTCAAAGCTCTCTGACCCACAGCCTCCTTACCTCACTGCTAAGAAGCATCACCTGGACACATAAGACCCCTCTCTTATTCCCCTCTCCCCTAGGAGGTTCTTTGTCCTATTCTCCTTCAGAGTGGTGACCTCACAACAGCCTCTGGAAGGTCTCCTGCTGGAAGAAATTTCCCCTCTCACACAACCCTGTCCAAGCATCACCCAGTGAAATGTGTTGTGTATTCCTGCCTCTCCTGGTCCTGTCTCTTCCTTGATCAACCCTGAAATCCTCAAACTTACCACAGAGGGTGTTCTCTTTGGGCTGCCATAACAGAATACCATAGACCAGGTGGCTTATAAACAGCAGACATTTATTTCTCACGGTTCTGGAGGCCAGAAGATTCGGTGTCTGGTGAGAGCTCACTTCCTAATTTATTTCTCTTATGCCCTCATATGGTGGAGTGGAGGTCTCTGGGGTTTCTTTTATAAAGTCCCTAATTCCCACAAAAAGGCCCCATCTCTAAATACCAATGCAATGGGGATTAGTTTTCAACATATGAGTTTTGTGAGGACACAAACATTCGGTCTATAGCACAGGGAAACCACCATCTAATGGAATAAACACTGGACTTAGAATCACAGTCACAGTGTGAATCCCAGCTCCAACCATGTACCTGCTCTGTGGCCTCGGGTCAGTTACTCATCCCTTTGAGTGTCACATTCCCTGTCTGTGAAGAGAGGATGTCTACCTCACAGTGTCACCTTGGCCAGGACACTGTTAGTACATGCGGAGGAGTCAGAAGACGACCTCAACAGACCATAGACAAAGCACGAAGGATCTATCTGCATCCTAGCAGAATTCCAGTGTTGTATCTCTGGGGAAATAATGTGTGAGATAATAGTAAATGTCTAGCCCCCAAATAGTCCGAGGCTCCATAGCGATTAGGAGGGAAGTACCTTAACAGCTTGGGAAACTCCTTGTTGGTACCTGCTCCCTCCAGTCCCATAAAGATGACCATCCACCAGTGGGCCTGCACCAATTATGCTGTTTTTCCCATTTCTCAAGGGGAGTCTCCTATTCCTAAGGCTAGTATATGTTTGTCTGGGGGCCTAAGTGAAACTGGGGCTTCTCAGGTGACAAACTAGCTCCCATGGTTTCTAGCTCCCATTTCAAGAGCCCAGCCTGGGTGATTAGAACAGTGATCTGCCTCTATCAAAAACAGACCTGAGTCTGGTGTTTGCCTGCTATTTACCATAATAATCAGCTCATACAACACTATGTCTTGATTCTGGTAACCTGGATAACCACTGCCTAGAAACCCTTGCCTGTAGGCGTTTTCTATGCCATAGATTGAGACATAGAGAGTTTTAACCTTGTCGCTTGATTCTAGGTCTGTGATGTCCAAGAAGTCTTTCTACTATGATAGAAACTGTCTAGACCTGTGCTATGTAATATGGTATCTACTAGCCACACTGAGGAATTGATATGTGATTAGTGTGACTGAGGGACTGAATTTATAATTGTATTTAATTCTGTTTGATTTAAATAGTCACATGTAGCCAGTGACTACCAAATTGGACAACGCAGTTCTGGAGTTTGTACATTTGGATGCTCCAGTTCAGTTCTCTAACCATAGTAGATACTTTTCCTTGCCTTCTCTTAACCCCAGCTAACTTACTCTCAAACATCAGAGCTCTTAGACTAGGAGCTTACCTAGCTTAATTTAGTCATCAGTTTTCCTGATAGACTTGCATATCCCAAGGTCATTAGTGCACCTATCAGATACAAGCCTTGAGTGAGCATGTGCTATGCACATAGAACAACCTGTGTGCATAGCACGGGGAGTTTAAGGAACAGAGACACAGCCCTAAGGGAACTTGCTTTGGACAATGGAGAGTGGGTCTTAATGATGGTAATAGTGGTGGAGATGGGGAAGAGAAGCCAGATTCTGGATATATTTTAAAAGTAGAGTCAATTGGCCTTGAATTAGCTTGAATATGGTGAATATGAGAGATGATGATATAGAGGAATCAAAGAGTACTCTAGGAATTTGAGCCTACAAGAAAGAGCCAGTGCTACCAGAGATTGGGCAGTGGGGAGAAATACAAAAAATGGCTCAAGCTCCTCTGTGTGGCTCCCAAGACCTTGAATCCCACCCAACGTTATCTCCCAGTTCTCCAGACATAACCATTCCACAGGCTGCTTTCCTAACAGCCCTGAGAACTTGCTCTGTTCATTATAATCTTAAGGCTTTTGCTTACGTCTACACCTCACAGGCACCCCAGAAGGCCCCCTACCTTCATTTTCATTCTGTATTATCCAAGAATAGACTTCCCATGGATAACTTTGCCTTTAATCTCAATTTCCTCTAATTCTCCCCCCCATTGATATTGTTGTTATCTTTTTACCTTACTGATATCACTTTTCTGCTTAAAATCCTGTGAGGAGCTGCAGAATATATATTACAGTATGCCATATGTACAAAACAAGTCCCAAACTCATTATCATCCTCTGAGAAGCATTCCCTAGATACCAACTGAAGAATTAATGCCCCCCCACGACAATTTTGTGGCTTACCTCACTTACCACACTATATTATTTTCCTCTAAATCCCTATTGTACTTAAACACAGAGCCTGACACATGGTAGATAGTCAATAGATATTTATTAAATCATTTAATTGTCTATTTAGAATTTTACAGTTTTCAGCAGTTCTACTTGTCTTAGTCCCATCTCCTGGAACGTGTTGTCCAGAAATTGCAAATGTACAGAATGCAGTTAGGGAAGGCAAATAAATAAATATAGTTAGGCGTAGAACAATAAGGAATGGTGGGGCTTGCAGCAAAGCACAGAGTTTATGGCCTATCTAAAAGCATTCCAATGAGAAAATAATTAAATACTGTGTCAGTAAATGAAATATTCTGCAGCAAATTTGATCCACAGGCAATGTAGCCCACTGGACTGGTAGATCACTACCTCTGATTTAAGTTTTAACGTAATAAAGAATCCTTTCTACTGGTATGGAATTTTTGTGTTTTGCAAAGTGATCTGTACTTTATAGAACAAATCAGTCGATGAGGATAAGTAAATAGAAAACCCCTTAGGAGGCTGCATCCAGAGGAGAAATTACCATGAGATGACTTCTAAAAGAAGCAGTCTAGAGCTCTTAATCCCTTATCTCCGACCAACTCTTCCATCTGCCCCGTTGTTGCAGAAGCGACCCTGCTGTTGAATTCATTCCTTTATCCCCAGCACAATGTCTGGTATCAGGTAGAGGTTCAATAAACATGTGTCAAATTAATGAATAAATAACTTCGGTTCAATTGATGCTTCTCCATTTCCAGCTCATACACATTCTTGAAGCTACTCTTGTTGCCAAAACTGCAGAGGCAACAAAGACACCCCCACACACACACCCAGTGCCATAGTGGGCTGCATGTGAGGGCAGCTACGGGGTGGGCAAGAGGCTGGGCTAAAACTGCATCACTTTGACAGAGAGAACCCAATGCCCATCCCCAGCAATAAATTAAACAGGCACAGTCATTTTTTTCAGCATGCATGGGAGGCAGCTGTAACTTCAGGGATCCTCTGCAGTGAAGAGCACAGGATGGGTGGAGGAAGCAAAAAATGAGGATGCTCAGTTAAAGCCTGAACCCTGAGTGCTTACCAACGCATGGAGAGGTTGAACAATCTGTAGTTGGAAATGTACAGAGTGACGGTGGTAGGACACCTACAGGTGAGACGAGGAAATCCAGACAGGACGCAAAGGGACATGAGTCCTGGTTAAGCATTTCCGTAGTCCCTATGGAAGAAAGATTGAGAGCTGAGGCTAGAACTGCATTGTGTATTGATTATTGTTCATGTTGCTTAATTAGCTTACGTTAACTGAAAGGTAAAGAATACGGAAAGCACTCAGTACTTACATTTTGATTGACTGTCAAAACGATACCCTTAATCCTCTATGCAAATGGAATTCACAGTTTAACTACTGTGAATTCCAAAAGCTACAAGCTTCTCCATAATTTTTACCTGGGCTCCTGTATGAACATAGGGCATTCATTCCATACTCCCACCTGCCCTGCCGTTTCTTAAAATCACTCTTCCTCTAGAAGCATTGCTTTCAGTCTTTTTTTTTTTTTTTTTTAATAAGCCTTGGGACATTTCATTCAAGTGAAATCTTTAAATAAAATGTAGTATGTAAAGCAGATGCAAGCTACAGTGCTCTGAGGAAGAAGTACCAGGGGCTATAATCAACACACTCCATCCCCTCCCTCCTTCCCCACTCTCTACCCTCCCGCTCCCAACCCAGGCAACCCCAGGAGGCTCTGAGAGGCAACCCTCACAAGATTTGCAACTGAAGCTCCTCCATCCATAGCTGTACTGGGTATGCCTTGGGCTATCTCATCCATTCTCAGTGGCTCTCCAGGTATCTCTACTTAAGATGTCTGATTTCAGCAAACCAGAATTTAAGTTGTTGAAGCTGACCTAATCCCTCCACCACTTGAGAGTTCCAGATCCTCCCTCCCTTTGTTCCCACTCTCAAAACAAGCTGGCTGCTAATAAACCTCTTCATCTTCTCATTCAAGCATGAGTCTCTCCTAGTGGCTGTGAGAAAAAGAGAGCCAGCATCCCCATTCCCACATCACGGGAGCAGAGACCAGGCCCAGAGACCTGCCTGCCAGGAGCTGGTGCCCATTCCTCTGACTCATCTATAATTCAGGGAAGCCTTGGGCCCCAGGAAGCTGCGTGTTTGGGTTGCCTTGCTCTATGCCTTGCTCTGCACTTTAAAGAAGTAAACCTTTCCATACACCATCCCCCCAGTTGTGCACCTCCTCCCATTATGCAGCTCTACCTAACACGAGAAACAAGCTGCGGCACCTTGGCTTGGCAGAGAGCCCGTGCCCTAAACTCTTTTCTTCTGCTATCCCACCTCAAGTCATTTTTCCTGACTTGTACCTGACACTGACTTCCAAAAATCCCACCTTTTCCTACATCTTAGGATTCAGATTCTTCCCCTGGAACTCTGAGTCCTGGATCCTCTCACATTGACCTTGATTTATCCCAGTGGTAATGGCTTGATGATCTGCATGCAACACTCAGGTTATGGATGAAGTTGCCATCCAGGCAGTCTGAGTGATCCCCAGTGAACACACCCTTCTCCTTGGCTTCTGGCTGTCCGGAACTTCCATCTGATGTCAGCCTCCTCCAGGGGGACAAACACACCTTCCAAAAGCCCACTTTAGCCTTATGCCCTCAATATTTATCAAGGGCATAGGAATAAGGTCAGAAATATGTCTTCCACACTGTTGCTGCAAACGCCAGTCATTAGTAAATATATAACCAGCCCATGGGAGAAAAAGTTAGTCTCTCATTTGGTGCCTTCTTTTAATGGGCTAATGAAGCTTATTAGGTACTGATTCATATACTGCCTCAATTTTTTTTTAAATTAGGGAAAGTTATGATGATACATATGACATAGCTAGATAAAAATAATTTTAAATGAATGAAAGCAATGAAGTAAAGGGAAAAAAAGAAAAGTTGAGGCTAAGCATGAGTATAGTTTGCAAAATATAAGCAATGAAATTCTATGCACTTGAAATGGTTGAGTTTCAAAATTCAGAAAAATCAGTATCAAGGAGGATAAAAAAATACCCTATCTATCAAATTAATTTTAAAAATAGCCTCTACTTCTTAGATTTTGAAGGAATTAAATGAAATAATACATGTAAATCACTAAAGGCAGTTCCTTTAAATGTGTAAATAATATGTGTTTTAGAAAGGTTGGGGGGCTTCCCTGGTGGCACAGTGGTTGAGAGTCCGCCTGTCGATGCAGGGGACGCGGGTTCGTGCCCCAGTCCGGGAAGATCCCACATGCTGTGGAGCGGCTGGGCCCGTGAGCCATGGCCGCTGAGCCTGCGCGTCCAAAGCCTGTGCTCCGCAACAGGAGAGGCCACAACAGTGAGAGGCCTGCGTACAAAGGAAAGGCTGGCTACTGTTATTTTAAATACATGCATTTTCTTATATTGAGGCCGGAGAGAGCTTACTTTTCAGGTCCTCTCCAAAAGGATTAACTGTATGTTGGATAACACACAAAGTTCTCGACAACATCCTTATAGGAACTCGACCAGTGAAGTTCAAGGAGTTGTCTCTCATGGTGCCCTAAGAGAAGGCAAAGTTGTGCTGTGTCAGTGTGCAGGTCAGGGGCGATGCTGTCCATAGCCCATGGAAGCAGTCCTCTGATGGTCTGTTCTTCACATATTCTGAAACTCTGTTATTAAGCACATATTTAGAAATGTTCTTTTGATGAATTAACTTCTTTATCATTATTATATGACCCTTTAACTCTGATAATATTTTTTTGCTCTGAAAAATGCTTTATCTGATATTACTATAGTCACTCCACTGCTTTTGTTTAATTAGTGTTAGTATGATACATCTTTTTCCATCCTTATGCTTCACTAATTGTGTAAGAACTTTACAACAAAATAATTTCAATTGTAACATTTGTTATTATACATTATATTTCTACATATGTTAAAACTCCAAAATATATTATTTTTCATCTAAACCATTAAATTTTAAAGATATTTCTATAACAAGAAAAAGATGGTCTTTTATATCTGCCCATGTAGATACCATTTCTGAGTGTCTTCATTCCTTTGTATAGATTTAGACTTCCATCTAGTATCACTTTCCTTTTACCTGAGAGATATTCTTTAACATTTCTTGTAGTTAAGTTATGCTAGTGATAAATTGTTTTCACGTTTTATGTCTAAAAAAGTTTTTACCTCATCTTTGTTTTGAAAGCTATTTTGCCGGCTTGACAGTTCTTGTTTTTGCAGTACCTTGAAACATGTTGATACACTGGCTTCTGACTTGCATTGCTCCTGATGAGAAACCTACTGTCATTCAAATCTTTGTTTCCCTGTACGTAGTATGTCTTTTTTCTCTGAACATTTTTAGAGTGTTCTGTTTATCACTGTTTTTGAGCAATTTGATTATGATGTACTTCAGTGTAATTTTCTTCATGTTTCTTTTGCTTGGGGTTTGCTAAGATTCTTGGATCTGTGAATTTAGAATTTTCATCAAATTTGGAAAATTTGGAGTCATTTTTTCTTCCTATATCTTGTCTCACCCTCCTGCAATCACATTTATATTTTATATTTTTACATTTATATTTCACATTTATATTTTGTTCCAAGGCTAACTGATGTTCATTTTCTTTGTCTTTTTTATCTCTCTGTTTCATTTTGAATAGTTTGCTATTGCTTTGTTCTCAAGTTCACGAATTTTTTCTTTGGTGCCCAATCTGTTTTTAATTTCATCCAGTGTATTTCTTCATCTCATACACTGTAGGTCTTTCTATATATTCTGTATCTTTTCTTAATATGTTTGTTCTTTCTTCTAGCTTCTTGAACATGTGGAATACAATTGTAACTGTTTAAATACCCTTGTCTAGTAATTCTATTGTCTATGCTATTTCTGCCACAGTTTTGATTGATTGATTTTATTTTTCCTCATTATGTTCATATTTTCCTGCTTCTTTTTACGGATGGTAATTTTTCAGTGGATTCCAGACATTATGAATTTTACTGTATTGTGTGCTGGATATACTTGTCTTTTTATAAGTATTCTTGAGCTCTGTTCTAGTATGCAGTTATGTTACTTAAAAATAGTTTAATCCTTTCATGTCTTGATTTTCAGATTTGTTAGTTCAAAAAAAGCATTTAATTTAGGACTAACTTTCCCCACTTACTTATGACATACTACATAAGACAAAATACTTATGAATACTATGTACTATGTCTAGTAAATTATGAGGTTTTCCACTCTGGCTGGTGGTAAAAGGAACTGTTCTGCACCCTTTGGGAGTCCTGGGGATTGTTCATACTAATCCTTTTTTGTTTCTCTTTCCAAAGCCTAGGGTAGATTCTTCCCACACATGTGCTGATCAGTCACAACTGAAGACTCAACAGGGACTCACTAGAGATATCCAGATCTCCCTCCCTCCCTCCCTCCCTCTCTCTCTCTCCGTGAAGCTCTCTCCTGTCCAGCACTCTGCCCCATAAACCCTATGCGCCTTGGCCTCTAAGTCCCCTTCTCCATCTCCTCAACTCAGAAAGATCTCTGGGCAGTACCTGGATTTTTCCTCTGTGCACAGCAACCCAGAAACTCTCCAGGCAGTAAGCTGGGGGCAGCTATAGGATTCACTTGGTTTGTTTCCCTCTCTCAGGGATCACTGTCCTTCATGCCTAAAGTCCAATATCTTGAAAACCATTATTTCATATATTTTGTCTGGGTTTTTTTTTCAGTTATTTTAAGTGAGAGGGTAAATCCAGTCCATGTTACTCAATCTTGGCCAGAAGCAGAAATCCTGATATCCTGGTCTTGACTCATGGATGAAGTCAGACATGTGGTTTTAGTTCCACCAGCCAGCAAGAAGTGCCTCATGAAACTCTGTGCTCAATTACAGTGGCCTTCTTATAGCCTGTGATTTTTGGTTAATTATTCCCCCTCTCTTGCTTGGGTCTTGCCCTTTTACTCTTTTTTCTCCTTTTCTCTCTCTATTCCTTCCTCCCTCTCTTTTATTTCCTTCTTTCTCTTTCCCTCTCTTCTCCTTCCTCTCAAACATCCAGCAAATATTCCCAGCCATTAGCGAGCAGGTTCCGAGCTAGGCTCTAGGGAGTCAAAGATGCACAAGACAAGATGCTGTCTCTCAGTGAGTATTTAATGTTTTATTCTATGTGTGTCTTTTTACAAACTGGCCTGAAACAAATTAGGAAAATAAAAAGCACCACTATCATTCATCTTAGTGCAATAGAAAGTGTGTGCACCATGGAATCAGATTATGTGACACTTCATCATTGTTTGATTTAAAACAAGTCCCTTGACTCTCAGTTTCCATACCCAGAAATGATAACTCATTCTTCACAAGATTTTGGTAAGGAATGAATGAGATAATACAAGAGAGATGCTCCTCACTGTGCCTGGCACATAGTAGGTGTTCAAGAAACATTGGTTTTCCTTTGCGTCTTTTGTCTTTCCCAAGAACCCAGTGTTCTTTGTAAATCAATGCTCTTTCCATTGTTTTACCATGCTCCATAAACCATAAAAAGTCATATAAGCCAATATTATGATTGATCCCATCACCATGAGTCTAAGTCATATGTACTCTGAGTCCTTGTGCATATAATTAAATTAACATAGAGTTAAAAGGTAAATTCAGTTGTTTCAGGAGAGAGGGTAAATCCAGTCTATGTTATTCCATCTTGGCAAAAGCAGAGTTCTCCCCCAGGGTTAACTCTTTTCCTGACCTTCACTTGGTGTGACACCATCAACATGACACATGACTGTGGGTTTCTGGAATGCAACTGAAAAACAGCAGCCTGAGGATGTTAGAGTCCTGTGCCTTTAACAAATTTGTAACTTGAGGATCATAGCCGCATTTATTTACTTATCAGTTTTATTTAAGGCTACTATTGCAAGGGAATGCCTAAATAAGAGGTGATGAGGGAGGAAAGATTCTAACCTAAAACAAATGTCCCAAGTTTATATACATAGTTTCACTCTGGAGAAATTGATCTTAAGCTAACCTGCTATAGAGACAGAAGCCAACCAGGCAGACTCACAAGACAAGAAAGCTACCAGAGGCAAAGAGCATGCAAACACAGGCCTTAAAACAGTGTCATGGCTTCCCAAGGCAATGAGGATAACAGCTGACATTAAACTCACGGTCTGCCTGCTCCATCTATCCCACACTCTCCTGCTTCCCATCTTTCTACCACGCCATTTCCCTCACTTTCTCACATAGGCCACCTGCCCTGGTACCTTTAAGTTTTTGTCCTTTCTATGCCCCTGCCTGAAACGCCCTTCCCCCTCCTTCACTAGGCCAGCCCTGGTTCCTCTTTAAGACTCAGGTATAAAGCTACCTTTCCAGGAAACTATTCCTGATGCCCCCGATTTTTGCCCTCCAGGGTACTTTAGATCTTCCAAAGCTGCAGACATTGTAAGGTAGAAAAAGGGGGGGAAAGCACAGATCATTAAAGCAAATTGATCCAGTAGTTTAGTTCAGCTCATATGGAAATACAGGATGATAGTGGTTGAGATGCTAATCTCTAAAAGGATTCTGGACCACAGAGAGATTTTCCCATAGGATCAGAGTCTAGCCTATACTTATCAGCCTCACAATAGGGGAGTGGCTGAAACGAAATCAGCGTCTGAAATGTTGGGTTAGGAGACACACAGAGGCAAAATATTACAGTTATACATAATCAAGTGGCCCCTGCTGAGTGCAACACATAAACCAACGGGCAGCAAAAGCTCTTTTAACGGTCCCCTTTAATGGGCATTGCCTCATCTTTGTCCCCTGCTTTTATGACAGGTCACAGAAAACAACCAGGAAACTGCATGGCAAAGTTACAAAGATCATCACAGTTAAGAAGCCATTTTTCTTTTTGTTGTGGGGGTACAGAGATCTCACTGCAGGAAAATAGAGCCTGTGAGATTTGGTGTGAATTCATATACACGCACACGCTCACTGCATACAAATGCCGGAGAGAAGAGCCATGGGCACAAGCTCATTGTGCAGACAGATCATTCGCACATCCAATTAGGTGAGAAGAGAGAGCAGAAAATCCAATTACTTCATCTCAGGTATCTTAAGTTGTTATTTCCTCCCAAACCTATTTTCAGGATAAAGACCACCATGATCACACACAACCCAACACTTCTGTGTGTGCAACCAGTTACTGTGCAGTTTGCATCTACAGCTCACAGCTCAAAGTTAGAATCCTTTTCAGGATGCATGCTTTTTCCCTTCAAGGACATAGTATATATTAAGCTGAAATATTTTCTTGGAAATAAACAATTGGCCGAGAATGAGTTCTATTTTCATTGTTTCAATAATTTTCAGTTGGGATTTTTTTAAACACTTGTTTTGCCAAGGGCTTGTTTATCGTTCTTATTGTTTTATAACTGTGTCAAGGTGAATGAAGTAATTGAGCAATAAACAAAGAGATCACAGTATTTTTTAAGTCTTGATGAATCCAGCAAGTGGTCCATATACTGTCTATCAGCCGTGAACCTGGATGGAAGCCCAGCTCATACGCATAGTGGTTTCTTCAGCTCCTACTTCCCAGGCTGCTTTCTTTCTATTTTAGCCCCCCTGCCTTCTTAAATGGCAGTCAGAGTGACAACCTACCTTTTATGGCCAAGAAAAAAGTCAACAGAGGCTTTGTTGCTTCTTGTTCAATGGACACGATAGCCAGTGGAAACTGCAGCTACTGTAGGGCCAAGTCACTCACTGAAAAGACTCAATGTTGATGAAATAAAAAGCATATCCCCAGTATCCAATCCAGGGCCTGATACAGAGAAAATCAAAAGTTATATTAACTGAATAAAGGCATAAATAAATAAATAAAAGTAATTTGCAAAATAAATTACCACAATGTGTCAGAGATATTTACTGCTTCTTAGCAGTTCTTACTTCTTCTTAGAGTCATCCTGCTTTGCCATCACCAAAGCAACATCGCTCCCCCAAATGTAAGAATATTTCAATATTTGAGAAATCTATCAATGCAATATACCACAGACAAAAAAATCATATGATCATGTCAATACATACAGAAATGGATCTTATCCCACTAGAAACAGAAAGGAACTTCCTTAAATTGATAAAAAAAAATGTATACTTAAAACCAAGAGCAAGCATTACAATTAATGAAAAAATTGCAAACATTGCCTTTAGACTGGAAACAAGACAAGAATTCCCATTATTATTGTTACTACTTAGCATAACACTAGAGGTCCTGGCCTATCCTTTAAGAAATGATGTGTGGGGCTTCCCTGGTAGCACAGTGGTTGAGAGTCCGCCTGCCGATGCAGGGAACACGGGTTCGTGCCCCGGTCCGGGAAGATCCCACATGCCGCGGAGCGGCTGGGTCCATGAGCCATGGCTCCTGAGCCTGCGCGTCCAGAGTCTGTGCTCCGCAACGGGAGAGGCCACAACAGTGAGAGGCCCGCGTACCGCAAAAAAAAAAAAAAAAAAGAAAGAAAGAAATGATGCGTAAGTAAAATGTGCAAGGATAAAGAAGCAAACAATTGTTATTTGCAGGCAATATGTTCCTTACCAATAAAATACAATAGAATCAACAGATAAGCTATTAAAAGCTATTAGAATCACTAGGATTGTTCAGAAAACTTGCTAAATACAAAATTGCTTACAAATTAACAGCATTTTTTAACACCAGCAATAAGCAACTCGAAAGTACAACTTTAAGGAATAGCCACAATAACTGCAAAAATTATAAAACATCTGGAAATTTACTCAGGAATATACAAAATTTCTATGAAGAATCTTTTTAAAATCTAACAAGGAATATAATAGAATATCTGAATAAATGGAGAGAACTTCTCTGCTCTCTAGACAGCTCCAAGTCAGGGATATAGAGATATCAGATCAGGCGCTGCTGGTAAGAACATAAAATAGTGCAGCCATTCTGGGAGCCATCAAATTAACTATAGTTATATCCAATGACACAGCAATGTTGCTCTTTGGTATATGGTCCAGAGTCACACAAGTCCACAAGGACGAGTGGGTAAGAATGTTCATCACACTCTTGTTTGGGACATGGAGAATTATCAGCAATCTAGGTGTCCACTCGTAGGGGAATGGAAATGCATAATTCAATAGCTAGAACCCTCTGCAGCAGCTAGATTAAGAGACTGAAAGTACACATGGCAACATGAACAGATTTTTAAAGCATAATACTGAGTGAAGAAAGAAAGAGATAGAATGAGGTCAATAGCACAATGCCATTTATGTAAATTAGAAAACATGATCACAAACAACAATACATATTTTCTAAGAACACACATTAATAAATATATATATATATAAAGTACCTTAACATAGTTGCCTGTGAGAAAAGAAGGTTGGTAGCTGGGCATGAAAGCAAAGAATGAGGATAAAGAAAAAAAATGAATGAATGAATGAATGAATGAATTAAAGAAAATCTTTATACTTGCTGATGTTGACAAATATGCCAGTAGTAGAGGAGCATTTTCAAGTTTATATCTAAATTTATTATGCAATTTTATTGCTTCCATATATAATATCTATGCTAGGGTATGGTATTTTAACTAATACCAGAACAATACTTTAAATTCTACCTAATCTCTTTCCAAAGAAAATAGAAAAGTTGTACTAAAAATTTTATGACTTCATTTCCTTCCATACTTTAGAGAAATTTCATAGTCAGACACGCCACAGGAAAATTGGTAGCCATTTTTTAATTTTTAGATATACTTCACTCCAAAAAGTATAGGATGGCTACAAAAGGAAGTGTAGCTACAAAGGGAAGAGGAAAAAAATAAGACAAGAGCGGGAACAGAGAAAGAGAGGACACACAATAAGATAGTGAGAAATAAACCTAAAATGGATCATTTTAGTTCCTAGGCAAATTAAAGAAGTGCAAAATGAAATGCACAGCTTGGCAGGAAATACAGTTTCCTGAAGTTGCCTGTGTTACTCCCGAGATCGCATAAGTCCTAGTGTGACAAGGCTTTAAAAGTCCCTCTTATCTGATTCACAGCCTTGGTTTGTCTTTGCTTCTACCCTGCAGTAACACCAAAGAAGCAGGAGAGGATGGGTTTGAGGACAGCGCTTCTAGCCTGGCTGCCTGGAGGTTACATCTGTGTTGCTCTACTCCCATCTACTGATAAGAGGCTGCTACTTCTCCAGGAATGTTCCTCACCAGCCCTCTCCAAGTCCAAGCAGACCAGAGCCTGAGGATCCACTGCTGTTGTAAGTCACTTCACCTCAGATTTTCAGGTCAATGATATGTTTATGCATATTCTGAGAATAATTAAGAGTATCCTAGTTTATTGACTGGTGAATTACTGTTTTGTTATTATTTTTATTTCACGTTTGACAATCAAAGAAAGCACAATTATCACATGACGCTTTTTTTTTTTTTTTTTTGAAAATGGATATCAGTTTAATCAGGAAAAAAAAAACCCACACATTTTGTGATAGTTTTTTCAAAGCACATTGTTGCTCTACCTGTGCTGCTATACACCGAGGGTTTTGTTTTGGTTTGATTTAGGGGTTTTTTGTTTGTTTGTTGTTTTTGTTTTTTGAATTACAAAAAATCATTTTCTCACTGGCTTAAGAAGTGAGGTGGGCATGGCAATAAATGGCAGCTCAAGAAGATGTTAGGATCCATCATGAACAGGTTTCCCCAGCAGAGAGCCGTGTGCATGGATTTAAGTTGTTCTTGAGTGCTTCAGGGATGGGGGTGGGGTGGGGTTTCTGTTAGGACAAAAAGTTGGGAGGAATTGTAACTCCACTAAATCAACCCATGAGCCCATGTTCAATTAAATATCAGTGGTTTAAGAAAGAAATTATAGCAAATTTTTTTCAAGGTTATCATTTCCATCATGGGTAACTGCCCCTGCCCCCAAAACCAAAAGAGAAGACAATTCACCTTTAAGTTTGGTCCACAAGATTAGTTCATCCAAAAGAAATTAAAAGTCAATTTTATCTTGATTCATCACAGCTCTTTAATCAAAGTCGATGCATCACCTTCCCTGATTACCCCTCTATCAAAGGCTGACCTGGAAATCTGACACCAAGCTTCCCTGTGCAGGCTGGCTAATTAAGAACTTCGTTGTTCCACCTACTACAGCCTTGGAGAGAAGGGGATGGCAGAGCTGCCCCAAAGAGGTGGCCTCTTTATGGAGAAGGGTCCTGGAAAGAGGTCAGTGGTAATTACCAAGCAGCAGAATAGTCCATGTACACATTGGACATTATTGGTCCATAAAATGTCTGGAGATTTATAGCAGAAAACAGAAGCCATGTGTGTTGAATGTCAAAACCGAACTAAATTAGCCCAGCGTGGTGAACTGGAGAGCAGGTGGCCCTGTTGGGACCATAGGGAGGAGCCCATGAAAAGAGTTTGGACCTTGGAGGAGGGGTACAAATCCCCAAATCTCCCACCCACCAGCTGTGTGATTTGCTCAAATAGCTGTGGGGTTGCGTCCTATACTAGCTGAACTTCACAAGTTCAACTGCAGGAATCTGTGAAAGGGAAAGAGAGAATTTAAAGATGAGACGGGATCCTATCCACTGTTTCACTCAGTAAGTGATTGTCTCAGAGAAAGAGGGACACAGACCACAGAACTCTGCCATCCTCAGCCCAGATCTCAGGCTCCTCTTCCATCCAGGAGATTCCTGTGATAAAGTTCATTTTTTTTCACATATCACGCCCTGCTAATTGCAAGCCACTGCTTTATCTGATGTACAGTTGAAGAAATAATGTCTTAATCCAAGGCGGGATAGAAGAAGTGTTGTGTTGGATTTATGGGCAGTCTAATATATTGGTCTCCGTTGTAGAAATTCGCTGCAGGAATTTCAGGATGACCTGAGTGTATGGAGTTTTCACTTTCCTTGCTGACTTTGAGACCCAGCTCCACATAAGCTGCTTCTTCACTACACTCAGTTTTCCCTCCATAAAATATAGAAATAGTGGAAGTACTTTTCTGTTGGGAGGGTTAAAGGAGAAGACCTGAACAATGCCTGGCAAACTCTAGGTGTCCTTCACCCCTTTTCATGGAGAATTGGGAGACATGGATACAGACGAGGGCTCTGTCACATGGTCACTGACTCCTACTTCTTGAGCCATGTTTTCTTTACTGGAGAAATGAGCTGTTTGCATATGACAGGATTGATGCTCCCTTCCAGCCTTGTTCATGCTTAACCTGTGGTTTGTCACCTATGACGCCATTTTTCAGACCAGGTATGTATGATTCTTTGTTGAAGTAGAGATATAAACAATATTTATATCAGACTTAACCTTGCACATTTTCAACAAAAGTATTGCAGACCTGCATTG
The DNA here is from genome assembly GCF_937001465.1 of Orcinus orca. Lineage (NCBI taxonomy): Eukaryota > Metazoa > Chordata > Mammalia > Artiodactyla > Delphinidae > Orcinus > Orcinus orca. The sequence continues at coordinate 73,581,467 of NC_064560.1, forward strand.
GAGAAGACACACTCATAGAGCAAGCATTTGTTGAGGCTTTACTTTGTGTCGGGCGTGGGACCTTTTTTCAACACTTGCACCACCCCTTAAGTGAGGTATTGGTTTTATCCCTGATTATATGGATGAAGAAAGACAGGGAGTCTTTAAAAAATGTGCCCCTAGGCCCCTCAGCTTAGGGAGTGGTGGGCCTGGAATTAAACCTGCTCTTTTAACCACTGTACAATAAGAATTTTCTCTGGATTAAAGTATTCAGTGAACCCCTCTTTCCATTTTCTTATTCATAGGCCAAGGAGAGTCATATGCTTTAGTCACACCTGTACTATTAAGAATGAATTAAAAGGGTTTCTGATTCCATATGGTGGACTGAGCACACTCATTTACATTTGCTTCCACCAAAAACTCCCATTGAATATACAGTATCAATGTAGGAAAGGAAATAAATCCAGGACCATGTTAAGAAAATAAGGGTGGAAATGGTAAGGCAATCAGCAAAACATAAACTTTAAAAAACGATTCTAAGACACAGAAATTAGGTTGGTTAAAATTAGATATTGCGGGCTTCCCTGGTGGCGCAGTGGTTGAGAGCCTGCCTGCCTATGCAGGAGACACGGGTTCGTGCCCCAGTCCGGGAAGGTCCCACATGCCGCGGAGTGGCTGGACCCGTGAGCCATGGCCGCTGAGCCTGCGCATCTGGAGCCTGTGCTCCGCAGCGGGAGAGGCCACAACAGCGAGAGGCCCGCGTAAAGCAAAAAAAAAAAAAAAAAAAATTAGATATTGATTAAAAAAAAATACACAGCGAAAGTTGCCATCTGCCATAATAAACACAAAAGTCAAGTGGAGGAGAGGTTAGAGCCAGTTTTCCTGAGATGAAGAAACTCAGGGAGCAAGAGGAAAAGGGGGCATGGGAGAATGGGTCTGAGGGATCGGAGTCCTCCCTTAAACACCGTGACTTTCCCAGTCAGTTTCTAGGCCACTGGAAGCAATGTTTGTTACCTCCAGGCTGAAACCTAGGGACTATACTCTAATAGCAAATGAATGTTTGGCCAGGAGAGAATGAGGGCTCCTTAGAATTTGATGTGTCTCCACCGTAAAGCCCCCATATCGTAGCATGAAGTGTTCACAGAGAAGGGGGTGTCAGCCTGTCTGCTGACCTGCCTGCTCCCAGCCCACAGACCCACAAAAAGAAGCTGGGCTGTAGTCACACTGGCCTGTGTACAGAAACAGAAGTGATCAATATCCCAGGACAACCAAGCCAGCTGACTACACTTACCAACATATTTTTTCATTCCCAAATATGAACAGACAGCCAAGAATCAGTGGATATTTGAACAAAACAAGTAGCATGAATGAGAAAATCCAAGTTGAATAAATATAACTTTCAACCCCAGGGAAAAGAAGATGTCAGGAAATAGAAGAGAGCTGTCAGTATCCCAGGAAAAATGTCCCAATTTATTGAATCCATAAAACAAAAGCAGGAACATTCAGAGATTGAGTTTTGGGAAATTAAAAATATCATGAACTTAAAACAAGAAAAAAATGACAAATATAAAGTCAAAGAAATCTCTATAAAATTGCTCAAAAAGAAAAAGGAAAGGAAAATATGAGAGGAAAACAAAAGCAACACAGACGATCAATCCGTGAAGTTCAATAGACAGAGCTTTATTAAATGGAGAGGAGAAAATTAATCAAAACAATTAAAAATTACCAAAGAAATATGAACCTTCTGATTGAAAGATTCCATTGAATGCTAAGCAGTAAATGAAAGACTATAAAGAAATCTCAGAATGCCAGGATAAAGAAATTGTCTTAAAAGCTATTAGAGGGATGGAAAAAATAGGTTATTTACAAAGGAACAAGAATGAGATTGGCATCAGACTTATCATCAGAAGAATTAACTGCTATGAGATAATGAAGAGATGCCTTAAGAGTTATAAAAGGAAATTATTTCAAACTTTGAATTCGATATCCAAACTATCAGTCAGGAGTGGGTAAAATGGACTTTTTTAGACAGGCAGAAAACATAAAAACTTTTAAAATTGCTTGAAAACATACTCCAGGAAAATGAAAAACAAAAACAGAATGAAAGAAAACATAGGATCTTAAAAATAGAGGAATTAATTTAGAATGAAAAAAAATGAACCCCTGGCAGCCATGCTGTGTAACAAGCTAGAAATTGATCCAAAGACAAGGGAAGTCATATTGGGCTTGGAAAAACATGAGAAAATTAAAGTGATTCTATTCAACCATGTGGTTCAGCAGCTGAAAGTTAATAGAAATGTGATAAAAAGGGTATATGTTTATTGTCTCAGTAAGAAAAAAAAAATTAGAAACTCCAGTAAACTAAACATGATGCATGAAAGGAAGTACTCAAATATGAATTATTTTGCAAGCACTCGTGGTAGATAAGCAAAAGTCATGTTCAATGATTAACATATAAAACCACTACCTAGAGACACAAATTCAAGTGTAGTTCTGTTGGCATTTTTGTCTGATCACCAGATCTTGCAATCATGCTGAGGTCCTGGCAGGCAATGAACAATACGGTATTTTGTTCCCAAATGATAAAACATGGGCATTGCAAAACTCAGGCCCACGGCAGCCAAGTTTAGCATACATTCCTGAAACCATCAAGAATGTAAACTACGGACTTCCCTGGTGGCTCAGTTGTTAAGAATTCTCCTGCCAATGCAGGGTACACGGCTTCGAGCCCTGGTCTGGGAAGATCCCACATGCCACGGAGCAACTAAGCCTGTGTGCCACAACTACTGAGCCTGCACTCTAGAGCTTGTGAGTCACAACTACTGAGCCCACGTGCCACAGCCACTGAAGCCCATGCGCCTAGGGCCCATGCTCCGCAACAAGAGAAGCCACTGCAATGAGAAGCCTGTGCGCTGCAATGAAGAGTAGCCCCACTCGCCACAGCTAGAGAAAGCCCACGCACAGCAACAAAGACCCAACACAGCCAAAAATAAGTAAATAAATAAATAAAATTTTTAAAAAATAGAATGTAAGCTAACTATTATGGCTAAGGTCTCTTCTGACTTTAAAATACTCTGTGTATAGTCTTGGGTTTGAAGCAGGCTATTTTGAAAGCACTAAAATGCTCATTTCTTATTTCCCATAAATTTTATTAGGCAATAGCTGAGATTACACTTAATTATTATTTTCATTATAACGTTGTTGCAAGTATTTATTCATATTTATTCAAAGTCATTTTTTAAATTATTATATTGATAAAGTATTATTTTGAAAGGGCTTATGGGATGCAGCAAGGTGGAACTTCTGACCCCTGGGACAAACAGTCCTCAGCCCATGGCCAATAAAGCTACTGACTAAGGTCGTAGAAAGGCAATGGGTGTGTCTCAACTTTAGCCGCAAGAACAGAGTAGGCGCAAATGGAAACCTTGTTGTCTCCAAGTCTCATTTTCCCGGTAGCTTTTTATGTTTCTCTTTTTCAGGTGGGGTTTGGTATCTGAGCCTCTGCACTGTGCCTGGGGGGATTTCCAGTCTATAACCGTCTCCCACTCCCACTCCCACCATTTCTCTAGACATCACTTCATTTTCCAATCATTTTCCTTCTTTCTCCACATTCTCATTGCTCCCCCTAGATGGTCAAAGGTATATAATCAAGAGTAATATTTTCAACTCTTTATTCTTTGAATAGTTTTTGACTGTTTCTTTGGCCGCGCTGCATAGCTAGTTGCATCTTAATTCGCCAACCAGGGATTGAACCTGGGCCCTTGGCAGAGAAAGCATGGAGTTCTAACCACTGGCCCACCAGGGAATTCCCAATTCTTTGAATAGTTTTATATTTACAATTATGACTTTTAATTTTATTATCAAAAATAGATAAATGAATAAATAAATAAGTAAAGCAAAGCTCAAGGCTGAGTTGCCTAGTTTCAATGGATTTTTTTAAAATTTAGAATAACTTTAGATTTATACAAAAATTGCAAAGTGTACAGAGTTGCTATATAACCACACCGAGTTTCTCCTATTGCTAACATCTTTCATGAGTATGGCACTTTTGTCACAATTCATGAACTAATATTGATACGGTGTTAACCAAAGTCCATACTTTCTTCCAATTGCCTTAGTTTTTACCTAATGTCCATTTTTTGTCCCAGGATCTCACCCAGGATACTACGTTACATTTAATCATCATGTCTCTTTAAGCTTCTCTTAGCTGGGACAGTTTCTCAGACTCTCCTTATTTTTGATGACCTTGACAGTTTTGAGAAATACTGGCCAGGTATTTTTTAGAATGTCCCTGAATTGTGATTTGTCTGCTGTTTTCCTCATGATTAGACAACAGTTATGTGTTTTGGAAGGAAGATCACAGAGGGGAAGTGTCATTCTCATGATGTCATATCAAGGCTACATACTATCAACATGACTTATCATTGTTCATCTTGACCTTGATGTTGACCTTGAGGTTGTGTTGGTCAGGTTTCTACACTGTAAAGTTATTTTTGCCCCTCTTAATATTGTGCTCTTTGGAGGAAATCCACTCTGTGCAGCATGCGTTGCCTTTTAACTAAGCTTTTGGATGATTTGACTTTTCCAGTCGATTGGTAGATAGCAATACAAATTTCCCCATATAGGATTAAATAACACAGTGATCAAGTTACATAACAGAGTTGTAAAAATACACCCCATAATTGTATGCTGTGGGCAATGTTGGACAACTGGAAGAAAAGTATAACTCAAGGAAAAAGTAATGTTAACTCATCCCCAATCACCAATGATAACTATTCATTAACCCTCTGAGTCAACTTGTAGTTTTTTACCTCCCAAACACCCTCAGGTGACAATCCAAGTCTGAAGACTGTGGTACCTTCCCTGAAGAGCTGCTGCTTTGGTCCCTGGAGGAGTATGGGCCAAGCAGTCTCTGTTCTGTGACAGTTCCCACCTTCTGGGACAGCACAGGTCAGTCCTGGACATGAAGAGCGCTGAATGAGACATCCTAGCTTCACCACTCAGACAGCCCGTGGTGAGCACCTTGGTTTACTGGAAGGCAATAAGTCAGGTAAGTGTCTATATAACAGGATTATTGTAAGCATCAATTCAAATAATATAATTTTCTTCACAAACATGAATATTTGTATTAAAAATAAAGTAGCAAAGCAGCGTTAACCAAAAAGTATCACAAGGCTTCTAGTGTAACTGAGTCATCTCAGGGTCCTCAGTCATCACCAATTCAGCATTTAGGACTTTTTATGCGCTGAACAATTTGGAAGCATTCTCTTATTTAAGCTTCATAACTACTCTAAGAAGTTATTATTATCACCATCATCATCATCATCATCATCATCACCAGTGTCATCATCACACCCATTTTATAGATGAGCACACTGAGGCTTACAGAGGCCAAAGGTCACACTACTAGGTCTTGAATCCTGGTCTGACTCCAAATTTCATGCTCTGAAATTAACCTCTAATTTAACATTCCTGAGCATTTTTGCTCATCCAGAGAGTGTACATGAAAATGAATGAAGGTAAGCAGCCATCCTAGGTGGGGATTTCCACAGTTTTAACGATCCCCATATTACTGCCATCTCATCAGGCCAGTTGGACTTAATCTGGCTTTTAGAAGTATTCACATTCTTTACAGCAACTATTGGTTTTCCACATAATATCAAAGAGCTGATGTAACTGATTTTTTTTTCTTTGCATTGTTACCAGCTGTTTGAGTTCAGAATGTAGCCAGCTTTCAGTACCAAGTGTTTAGCTGTTAATTTTGATGTCCAAGGCACCATATCAGCTGTGTCTGGGTAACAGAAGCAGAATTAATATGACCAAAAGAAAGGCTCCATGGCTGGGAGGATCGTGAACTTGGAAATACTAGCCCCATCTGACAGAAGGATGGCCTGATGGAACCACAGAAAACAAGGTCACCCAAATCCCCAGACTGCACACAACCTTGGCTGCTCTCACTGCAGCCCCACCACCCTGCTGGATCTATGAGCCCAAAAAGGAATAAGGTTAGTCTAGGGTGTACTGGAGGAGGCTCATATTGCATGCATCTCCTCCCAACTCTAAAGCCAGTGACAATCTTAGTAGCTTGAAGTCAGCCATGGTGAGAGCATTCACACCACAGAAATCAGCAAATGCTACAAATCAGGGCTTCCTTCCACCCCCATACCCACAGGAAGCTTATTGTTTAACACTTACCATCATACCACTGGCTAGAATCCATAGTCCTGGCAATTTTTATTGTGGTCTCCTGAAGCCCAAGTTTGCTATGCCTCATTCAGATTCACCATGAGATACTGGTTTCCTGTACATTTTATCCACGTGTGCTGAGCACTTAGTACATGCCTTGCTATGCACCAGACGCTATTCCACTGAACAGCAGTCATATTGGTCAGAACCACCATAGAAAGGTCTAATGTCCTAGGAAAGGACTCAAAAATGTCTCCAATGCACATATCACCCTAGTCTCCATAGAATGAAGGCTATACAATGAGATTTGCATGGGCTTCAGCACAGCCCACCAGTTAATTTGGGGCAACCTAACAATTGTATATGACTAAATGCTTCTCAGATACATTTTTAAGCTACTGCTAAGGGGACACACTGTACTGTGAGGGATTCAAGGGTAAATAAGTTGAGGACATACCCTTCAAGGTGTTCATACTCTACAATAGGAAATACAACCTGGACACCCTCACCTATTATGCAAAATTAAAGGTGACAGACTCCTGCAGAGGAACACTGATAAAATGCCCTGTGAGTCCTGAGAGTAAGACATTATCCTTCCACTTGGTGGGAGAGAGAAGTCAAGGAAGGCTTGCACCTGAAGCCCAAGGCAAATTCCTACAAGAAGGGGAAAAAGGTGTCCTTTCATAGGGCCATTACAAAAAAAAAAAACAAAAAAAAAAGGCAAGGTGAGGGAGACCAATGGGCAACAGAGGAACAAACGAGGGACATTTGTTCTTGTCTCTCATGGTGAGAGTATCAGCCCAGATTATGACAGTTTCTACATCAAACATATTCAATTTTTACAGCCTCAGTTTCATACAAGAACACTCAGCATGAATTTTTCCTTCCTCCTGAAACCTACTGGCCCAAGAATTAAGAACATTCAATGCACTTGTGTCTCTTGATCAAAATTCCAGATCTAGGATGTTTATACATCTGGAAGGAACAAGGCAGCCTTGAGCAGAAGCAGATCACAAGGGCTGGAAGATCCGCAGGTCATCTCAGAAGGGCATCATCTCTTGGGTTCACAATCTCCCCAGAAGAGGAGTTTTGGAGCCCTGCCTCCCCGTCCTGACCCAACAACCAAATGCAAGAAGGCTCTCCAGTCCAGAATCAACCCCCATGGAGGCACTGTTCAGTATACTCTCAAGCTGGCCCCAGGGTCTTCACCTGACTTCAGAGGGAAGGACTGAGAGAATCTGAATGGATGCCTATTTCCAAATTTGAATTTCTGTGACCTCTCTGGGCCCCCATCTTCTCAACTGAAAATGAGAGGGTTGGACTCAACATCCTGAAAGGTATCACCCAGTGCTGACAATATAGCGTAAGGTAATTCACTGAAGTGAGTTTGTATCTTCTGTTTTCTGTAATGTGACAATTCAGAGTAGCTCTCCAGATTCACTGTCCAATTAACTAGGGAAGTGTAAAACATCATATTCATTCAACAAAGCATTTCTAAAGGAAAGCACTATTTAAATCAACTTACATATTTTAAAAGTCAGAAAGTTGTTTGCCCCCTTCCTCTGTAGCATTCTCCTGACCCCACTGTAGTTTCTGCTTACCCACTGTTCTTGAATGCCTTTAGCCATTCTTCAAATAGCCACTGCTTTGCTAGATCATCATAACTCACAGGGAATAGCCAGATGTCCTCTGAGCCATTTGTCCGAAATGATGGTAATATTTTATGAAGGGCATTGACAAGCAACATGTTTCCGAATTTTGTTTAGCATACTGAGCTTCAGCAGTGAAAACTGGAGGTCTGGTTGCCCTCCAAGGTTACCCAAGGGGAAGGGAGAAGAGTGACTGTATGTTGAGGACTTACTAAGTGCTAGAGACCTTAATAGACACTTTGTAGATGTCATACACTCATTCATTCCAAAAGGCAAACGTGGATATAATGGTATTCAAACACAGCATCTGGTTCTTAAATTTGTAAGCAATGCCATGTGATAAATGCTACAATCTGGGAAAATGCAGGCCACTTTTGTCAGTGAACACTGAAGAGAAATTGAGACAGAAAGAATAATTCAGAGCAAAAGATAGTGAGAAGGATACAATCCAGATAAGAAATTGGAAGTAGAGAAAAGATTAAAAATAAAAATCCATCTATTTTTAAATAAATAAATGTCTGATATTATTGAACAACTTATAAATATTCATCTATGCCCCTGGACTTCAAAGACTTTCCATAGCCACTTCTGCTCAAATATTGGTATATTTTTTAATTGTGCTTATAGTCATTTAATTTTTTTTACCATCTACAATTAGTAGAGCATTTTTAATATATTTTTATATTCAATCCCACAGTAGGAACAAGAGGAAGAGAACAGTCTTTGTGTTTGATCGTGTGCCAACCATAGAGAGTCTTTATAGAACTTATTTCATTTCATTGAATCTTCAATTCAAATTTAAATAAAAGGAATATTCCCATTTTACAGAAGGGGAAACAGACACTCAGCAAGATGAGCTGCATAGTCAGGGTCACACAGTCAGAGGACAGAGGATGAGACCAAGCTCCTGAGACTCAGGCTCTAAGAGGCTTTAACTCTACAAGGCCTGCCCCACAGCATGATGGGCTCCTTGAGCAGCAGTGAGTCCCCCTCACCACAGCTGCTTCAGCAGAGGCTAAGCACTAAGAGGCAATCAACGAATTGCAGAAAAGCTGTCTACCTTAGGAGGAAGTCTGGAGGAGATGGCCTCTCAGATCCTTTCCAACTTTCCAAGTTGTTGGATTGCTGACCCCAGGGGTCATTAAGGCTCTTCACAAACATTCCAGTTCTTTCCTCCTTCTGGGCATCTTGAAGGTAGGTGTGTCTTAAGCCTTGTTTTGGCCAACGAAATATAAACAGATGTGATGTGTGTCTCTTAAGGCAAAGCTTTAGGGGTGAGGCGAAACTCCCCCCCACCACCACCACTTCAGTGGTCACAAAAGCAAGTGTTGGGAGAGGGTCTCCTTCAGCTTGATCTCTGAACAATTCCAAGGAGCAGAAGTACTTACTGACTTGCAGTGGGTATGTGGTGTGAGCAGGAATTAAACTCTATGATTTCAGGTAACTGAGGGTGGGGTTTTTTGTTACCTCTGCATAACCCAGCCTATCCTGACTGATACAGTGGCATTTTAGTTCTGAACTCTTCAGAGACAACCTCTAGAACTGATCTCCTACATGATGGGGTTGAGGGGGTGGGGCAGTCCTTAGAGAGTAGTTCTGCAGGGACAAGCAAGTGACCTGGACCAAAGGAAACCGTTTCTGGGTTGAGAGCGTGAAAAGTGAGAAGGAAGAAATATATCAGAAGAGGGGTATTTCCATTCAAGGAGTAGAATTCTCCCCGGCAATCACTTGGGCACAAAATCTAGTAATTTACCACTGCCGCATTCTCTTGTTCCCCAAGAGGAAAACAGAGGGCTTTCTTTCTAGAAAAAAATATTGACCTTTTCCATCATACAGACCGACTAGGAGCAATTTAACAATGATTCCTGTAGTTTATCCCCCAGGACATCAGCTGTGCAAGGGAAAATATTGATTTTTGTCTTTTTAAAAAAGAAACTTGCTAGAATAAGCACAGTAGTTGAGGTATTTTTTTTAATGTAGAAGCAAGTTGAATTTTTTTAAAAAAAAACAATGAATTACAGCATCCGGATTATACAAAAGGACCGTTTGAGCTTTCAGACAACAAATCCACCAAGAATGATATCCCACCACTTTACCTGTGCATCCTGGGACACCCAGTGCTTTAAATATGGATGCTGTTCGGTCTCTCTTAATGAACTTCACATCTGCATCTCAGGGCAGTTCTGGCAGAACAAAAGCTTTACTGGGAAAAGAGGTTGTCTGGAGGCTGGGATGGACCTTATTGCTCTTCCCAGGTGTCTAGTCCAACAGCCCAGCTTTATTTGTGTGTGCTCCTGGGCACAGCCAGCTCCAAGGGCAGCAGAGTCAGACATCCTTGTGGCACAGGAAGAGTTCAAGCGAAAAGTTGCATCCCGATGACAGAGCCGACAACACAGGTTCTAAGAGAGACCGGCCCTCACTTCTGTAATCCATGCATACAACTTCCAGTAAAAAAAATGGTTTCCCAAATAGCCGAAGTTCATTTCTGACCTTACTCCTTTCTTATGCCTCACTAGATTTTATACTGGCTCACTCCAGGAAAAAAAAAAAAAAAAAATATATATATATATATATATACATATATATATATATATATATACCACTGGACAGGCCGCAAAAACATTAATTGGAATCTTTTAGACAGTTTAAGTGGTTACTTGCCTTTAATATCTATTCTTCAGAAAGGGCCTGCAAGCTTTGTGCAAGAGTGCCATCAGATAATCCCAGGCATTTCTTACGCATTTGGCTGATTATTGACAACACACGTGAGAAGCGTGTGGCCACCCCTATTTTGAAGAATATCTTCCATCAAGTAACTTCAACTTGAAGAACTAAATGAGGTATGTGGGGTTTATTGTTAAACCCTCATCATTCCCCTCACCAGGCTAGAAATACTGCCTATAATGGATATGAAAATGTTTGTTCACTTATCCTGTTGCAGAATTCCTAAATCTACTCCCACATGAAAACCAAAAACTTTCCACTACATAGACAAGGACAGATGGAAACACTGAGGACAGAGAGAAGGGACAGCCACCCCAAAGCTGAACAAGTGCTTCACTGCAGCAAAATAGGATTTTGTCATTCCCAAACCTTCCCCATGTGAATATAATTTTTTCTTAAAGTCCATCTGACTAAGTTTTCAGGCCCTGGCTAGATAGAGACCCGTCAGTTAGTTCCCCTTCTTGAGAAGTTGATTAAGTCCACACACCAACCACTTCCGTGATTGGACCCTTACAGTCCAGGGGTGGGGTCACTGTGCACCTGTCCTCCTGGGGAGACCCAGGGCCAGGTACCAGATAGCTAGCAACAGCCTCTATACCCCAGAGCCCACAAAATTATTCAAATTAGCTAATCTACATGGAGCACAAGGAACCAAGCTAAACCCACCCCACTGGCCATATAACACCTGCCCCATCAGGTCCAGCTTGCTGTTACCCTGCTCCTGTTACAACTCCCTGCATGGTCCTGCCTGGCAGCCTTCTCTGTCCTGAACTGTAAGTAACAAAGCGTTGTGCCTTGAATCTATGTGAGCATCCGTGTATTTTGTCCCACCATCAAAAAAAACCTTTCTATCTTATAAAATACCCTGAAGTACTGAGTAGATCCATTTCTTCACACAAGAAGATCAAACACACTGGCCTGTTCCAGACCCACAGCCATCTTGACTGATCTGACCAATTAGATGCATTGAAATTGCTTGCTGGGACCAGCCAAGACCATGAAGTAAACACTATCATTAACTGCCATGCAAACACTTCATGTTAGTGGCCTCAACTCCTGGTCTCAGGAAATGAAGACACTGTCTATTTCTACTGCCCTAATTAGATCTCTTTTCACTCACCTCCTTAACCCAGCATATAGCAGAGTTCCCACCACACAGCAGGTGCTCGATAAATGCGTGTTGAATGAATGAAATACAGGACCAAAAATACATAGAAAAATCTAGCCCGTTCATTCAGAAATTCAATGCATATTTAATGACTGGCTACTATGTTCCAATCACCTGGGATTAAGAAGTGATTACATTGTATTTCCGTACCTAAGGGGCTACTAGCAGTCTGCCAGCATTAATTAGTTCTCCTTTAGGGGTGTGCCATTAAACGATTTAGATCAACACTTATTTGAGTTCCAGCCTCACCTCCTGAGTGAAACAGTCCCTGACCTCCCCAAGAGAGTTGATCACTCCCTTTCTCTTATCTCCATGCATCCATCATACAATATCGTATCCACTTGCTGATCTTGAGCTCCCTAAGAGCGAGGACCATCTATAATGTATCTTCGTATCTCCAATGCTTAGCCCAGTGTCACCCGGGACTTAGCAGGTGCCCAGCAAGTATTGGTTGAATGAATGAATAGTAAATAAATGAATAGATTTCTTATCAAGTGCTTTACACTGGGTAGAAGCTGAGAAGGGTAGCGGGAGAGGAGAGTAGACTAAAACAGTAGTTTTCAAACTTGAGTGCCAGGCTCCAAACCCACTCTCTGGTTGTGTAGGTCTGGGGAGAGGCCTGGGAATGTGCATGTCTAACAAGTTCCCAGGTGATACTGTTGCTGCAGGTCTAGGGACCACGCCTGCTGGTCTGAAGGAAAAATTTGATGTGGAGCTTACTGCAAACATATGCTTTTACACGGAGAAAGAAACAGGAGAAAGAACGATGAGATGGTGGATAATAACAAGCTTACTGGAAACATACCACAGACAGTGGGGCAGAGAGGGTATATCAAGGCTGACTTCATTAACCTATTTCAAAGAGAAGGAAACAGATCCTAAGAAGATGAATGATTTGTCAGAGGTCAACCCACAAGGTACAAGAGGAATGTTTGCCCATGGGCCCCAAATGACATGTACCAAACTGTCCATTTCTTTATTCATAATGATCCCAAACTGGACATATTTCCATCAACAGTAAAATGACTAAATATATTGGGGTGTATATTCATACAAAGAAATATTACATAGCAATTTTAAAAAAAGAACTATAGCCATATGCCTCAACACTGATAAATCTCACAAATGTTGGTGAAAGAAATTAGACGCAAAACAGCACTTTCTGTTAAAGTCTGTTTACACCAACTTCAAAGAGAGGCAAAGTGAATCCCTCTTGGAGGTCAGATCAGTTACTTTGGGGAACAAGGAAGGAAAGTAATTGAGGCGACCTCAGGGGAGTTTCTGGGGGTGCTGTTGATATTCTACTTCTTGACCTAGGCAGGGGTTTCAAAGTATGCTCACTTTGATATTTTTGCATTTTTCTGCATGTGTGCTGTACTTCAAAATACAGGACTTTTTTTTTTTTTTTAAGTGGTTGAAAGGAAGAAAATAGACGTGGAGCTGAATCTATGAATCCTGTCCTGGGAGCTGGCCCAGAATCCCCTTCAAGAACAGACAGGAAGGTGGTGGTGAGCTCTCCCAGGGGGCAGAAAGGAACAGGGTCACTCCAGATGCTTATTTCAGGCCAATTTCACAGGCCCGACCAGTGAAACCGAGAGATAACCTTAAAAGTACAATACATATATTAATCTTTTACATGAGAATTATAGAGCTGGCACATACCTGGGAGATCATTAAAGTTCAGAAGATTTTAGAGCCTTTCCCATAAACCAGCTCAGTATTTATCTCAGCTGGGAGGTTGGCAAGGTGGGCTAGGGCAGCTGTCTTTTTTGGCTGAACGCCCTGCCCCTGTAAAAATGTTTTCTCATTGGAACCTGTAAATTTTCTGAACCTTGAGGAAGACTTAAGTCTCAACTCAGAAGATAACGAATTCTTTTCCTAAACCGCATTGTTTGGATCTGTGAAGGCTTCTGAGCGATCTGGAAGAGTTGATAACAAATCCTTTCTTGGGAGATGACACTGTGTTTGTCCAAAACATTTCTGTTAGCCAAGCAGCTAAGCAGCTCTGCAGGCATTGTAAACATCTGGCTAGTTAAGAAATACAGTCTCCTAACTGATCTATTACAGTAAATGGTCTAGACAGCGCGACTGGAACTCCTCGCTTTTTTATACTTCATAAACCTGTATCTAAGTGCAGGTGGAGTCAGTCATAAATATAAAACCACCAGAGAGGAATGGCCTTTGATTCTTTGTTTATCACAGGCTAATTAAAACACAAGCTGAACATAACTCAGTTCTCTAATGGAGGTTACCAGATGTGTTATTACTTGACCCCGCTCAGTATGAAGTCCCAGTATAATAGCTATAATTTTTTATTTAGTACAGTAGCCCTGCTATAGTTAAGGGTGTGTCTTTCTTTTGATTACAAGGCCAAATATAAAGGAGGGGGAAGAGGATGGTTAACTCCCGAGAATATGTTCTCTGGGCATGGAAACTATGATTAATATAAGCCCTGTCCAGGAGTGAATTCTTGGGTGCCCTGCACACTATGGTTACGCACCGTGCCAAAGACACATTTTCACTGGAAGTATAATTACTGACTTTTAAAAGTCACCTTTCATCCCAACAAACCCAGCTCTTTCTAAAGTGTTAGAGAGCCATTACAAATTACAGTTAGAGTAATAGCTTCGACCATTCAGCCATCACTTAAGAAGCACTTCAGCTGCCTGGAGCAGGAAAGGTCAACCTGGCGGGGCCGCCCCTCCTTAGTCCGGAAGTCATGTGGATCTTTTTCCAGCCAGGTGGCCCTGCTGAATGTCCAGGAGCTCTGAACATCTGGAATTGGCCACACATTCCTATGTATAGGGCCCAGCAAACACCACAAACACTTGGGCATCCAAGATGCACCACCGCACAATGTTATTAGTGGAGTTGGGAGGAGTATAGTAATGAAACATCAACTGCCAACTATAGGACAGCAGCTCTCAAATGCCATCCCCCAACTCAGAACCCTTTCAAGACTCACCTGAGCCCTAGATAGACTCATTCCCATTGGATATTTACTTGGCTGTCCCCCAGGCACTTTAAATACAGCATTTCCAAAATGGAATTTATCGTGTTCTCTGGAAAGCAACTCTTGGGTCCCACAACTCAGGAATCACACCACCCACCACTTACTTGCCAAATCCCCAAACCTGGGCTTCATCTTTTGGTTCTCCCTTCTTCTCCTTGTCAATGCATTCCCAAGATCTGCTGATGCTACCTGTTTCCTTCTGATCCACACTTCTGCCGTGATCTTCCTTCCAGTTCAGATCATCATGGTATCTCAGTCCCTAAAACAAGGGTTCTCAGCCAGGGCAATTTCATGCTCTCTCCCCCTTCTCACACACACACCAGGGGATATTTAGCAATGTCTGGAGGCTGGGGTGATGCTACTGGCATCTAGTGGGTAGAGGCCAGGGATGCTGCTAGACATCCTGCAATGCACAGGACCACCCACACAGCAAAGAACAAGGAGTCTAAAATGTCAGCAGCAGTGAGATTGAGAAACCTGCCCTAAAACAGCTCTCTGCCAAAGTGCCAGAGTAAGCTCCATTAAACACAAATCTTAACACATAACTCTCCTGCTCAAACCCTTCAAATATCATTGTTCCTAGAACAAAGTCCCCGAGGTTCTTCCATCTCTGTCCCCAGCCTCATCTATAATCACTCTCCTCTACCTTCCCTGCAGCCTCCATGCTTCAAATGTCCACACCCAGGTTCTTTCATTTCCTTGAACTTCTAGATCTCTGGACAAAATTCTCTGCCCATGTCCACCAAGGAGTTCTCCTGTACTCAGCCTGCAGATTTCAGTCTCACCCAATCTCCTACACAGGGTGTGGCCTGTGCCCTCCCAGGGCACACGTGTTTCTACCATCCTTCACCTTGAGTCTGTGTTGTCACTGAGCCTTGTGTGTGCTCCCTGTGGGCAGGGACCTTGTCTGTCTGTCCACCCTATCCCTTGTCTGCCTCGCAGGAAGACACTCAATATGTGCTCACGGAATTAATGAGCAAACAGCATATTACAGTAAAGCTGGTCTCTGAGGGTATTTAGATCTGAGCAACTCAGTCAAACAAAAACTTGTATCTTAAGCAAATAATAAGTGTCTATGCTTTGGCTCATTCATTAAGTCAGTGTCTCAGATACTTAGAGAGGATTTTAAAGTCATCCACTGCAGCTTCTCATCTGTGACTCAAGTACCCTCTACACAACTGCCCTGTGCACACACACACACACACATACACACACAAACACACATGACCAAAGACAACCAGCCTTGACTTGGACACATGTAGTAACAGCAATGTGACTTCCTTTGAGAAGGTTCAGTTCCACATTTGGAAACACCTTTAGAAAGTATTTATTTCTTCACAGATGGCCAATAAGCATATGAAAAGATGATCAATATCATTACTTATTAGAGAAATGCAAATGAAAACTACAATGAGGTACCACTTCATGACAGAATGGTCATCATTAAAAAGTCTACAAATAACAAATACTAGAGAGGATGTGGAGAAAAGGGAACCCCCCCCCCATGCTCTTGGTGGGAGTGTAAGTTGGTGCAGCCACTGTGGAAGACAGTAAGTAGATTCCTCAAAAACCTAAAAATTGAGCTGCCATATGATCCAGCAATCCCACTCCTCAGCATATATCTAGATAAAAGTAAAATTCAAAAGATACGTGCAGCCCTATGTTCATAGCAGCACTATTCACAATAGCCAAAACATGGAAACAACCTGAATGTCCATTGACAGATGAATGGATAAAGAAGATGTGGTACATATATTCAGTGGAATACTACTCAGCCATAAAAAGGAAAAAAATAACGCCATTTGCAGCAACATGGATGCAACTAGAGATTATCACACGAAGTGAATTAAGTCAGAAAAAGAAAGACAAATACCATATGATATCACTTGTATGTGGAATCTAAAATATGACACAAATGAACTTATCTATGAAACAATATCAGGGACAGAGAATAGACTAGTGGTTGCCAAGGGGAAGGGAGGTGAAAGAGGGTTAGATTGGGAGTTTGGGATTAGCAAATGCAAACTGGTATATATAGAATGGATAAACAAGGTCCTACTGTACAGCACAGGGAACTATATTCAATATCCTGTGATAAACCATAATGGAAAAGAATATGAAAAGAATGTATATATATATATATATATATATGTATAACTGAGTCACTGCTGTGCAGCAGTAATTAACACAACATTGTAATTCAACTATACTTCAATAAAAAATAAATTAAAAAAATTTTTTACAAGAAATTTATTTATTTTTTTATTATTTATTTTATTTATTTATTTTTTTTGCGGTACGCAGGCCTCTCACTGTTGTGGCCTCTCCCGTTGCGGAGCACAAGCTCCGGACGCACAGGCTCAGCGGCCATGGCTCACGGGCCTAGCCGCTCTGCGGCATGTGGGATCTTCCAGGACCGGAGCACGAAGCCGTGTCCCCTGCATCGGCAGGCGGACTCTCAACCACTGCGTCACCAGGGAAGCCCTAAGAAATTTATTTCTTCATACTGAGCCTTAATGTGTCTCATCCACTTATTAGTTTCAGTGTTTTTGGGTCCTAGAGAACAAGCCAAACTCCTCCCCCTTTCACCTGACAGACAGACCATCAGCATCCCCTGGGCTTCCTCTTCCTATAGCCTCTAGTTCAGTGTTTCTCTCTTTTTTACTGTATTCCTGTCTGAACAAATTTCACTTGGTCAAGTTCTGTCTCAAGGTGTCTTTGGAACAGTGGGTTAGCATCCCATGGCTAGTTAGCATCCCAAATCACTGCCAAATCTTTGGAGAGTAATGTGGTAATATCCACCAAAATTTTAAATACACATGCCCTTGACCCATAATGTACATTTCCAGTAATTTATCCTCGTACGTGCTTAAAGGCACACGCACAAGTATGTTCACATTGCAGCACTATTTTCAAAGGCAGAAGGTTGGACTCTTTAAGAAGATACCTATCTGTGGAGGACAGGTACATAAACCATGGTCCATCCACACAGTAGGATGCTAGAAAGAATGAGGTGATCCTCCATATACTGAAATAGAACAGCCTACAAAGTTTGTTGATAATTGTAAAAACAAGTGTAGAAACGTGCACAGTGTTATACTCCACAGGGTAAGAAGAGAGAGGGAAGGAAGGAGAAAAAGAGAACATGAGTGAGATATGTGTCCTAAGGAGGAGAAAATGCTCAACTTTGATTCTGTTTTCTAGTCTTCTTCCTTTTGCTCTCATTTGAGCAAAATAAGACCTGGGAAGACAAATGAGTCACTTCAATGCCACCATGACCATCAGGGAAGAACCACAATTTCAGAGAGAGCTGTTTGGCTCTCCTTTGAAAGTTGCAACTTTCTGGGCCCAATAAAGAATCACTATTCTTTTGTGTTATTTAACTGTGATATAATTAGCTAAGTTAACACAGATAAACCCACTTGAGGAGTGAAATGGGGGGAGGTAAAATATAGGAGATGAGAATTTATTCAAGTGCTTCTCTAGAAAAAGATTACTTCCTTGAATTAAAATAATGATTCCTCCATTAGTTGACTTCCCAAAGATAATCTACTTTGGCAACTGATTAACTAAGACCCTGCTCACAAGTCTCTTTCTTAGATGGATCCAAAAAGCCACTCTGCTAACTTTTTAACTACTTTTTTAGCCACTCTGCTAACTTACCAACTTCTTTTTGTAAGGTTTTAAGAATTAAGAGATTAAGAAAATATTCTGTGTAGTATTATTATTTATGCCTATATAACATTGGCTAGAAAAGCAAGTGTCCTGACACCAACTCACCATTGAAAATGGACCATCACTCAAACTTTAAATAAATTAAAGAAATTTTATTCTTTAGCTACTGGGTAAATGAAAACATGCTCAACATCACTCATCATCAGGGAAATGCAAATCAAAACCACAATGAGATATCACCTCACACCTGTTAGAATGGTGATTTGAGAGGACAAGAGATAACAAGATTTGGTGAGGATGTGGAGAAAAGGCAACACTTGTGCACTGTTGATAGGAATATAAATCAATGCAGCCACAGTGGAAAACACTATGGATGTTCCTCAAAACATTAAAAATAAAACTATCATATGATAGGAAACGAAATCACTATCTTGGAGATATACCTGCATCCCCATGCTCACTGCACCATTATTTGCAATAGCTGAGACATGGAAAAATCTGTTTCCATTGACAGATGAATGGATAAAGAGAATGTGATATTTATAAAATGATATAATGCAGCCATAAAAAGAATGAAATGCTACCATTTGCAACAACATGGATTAACCTTGAAGGCATTATGCTAAATGAAATAAGTCATGCAGGGAAAGACAAATACTGTATACTTTCACTTACATGTGGAATCTAACAAAATCAAACTCATAGAAACAGAGAACAGATTGGTGGTTGCCAAAGGCAGAGGATGGATGTGGGGAAAATGGGTGAAGGTGGTGAAGGTACAAACTGGGCTTCCCTGCTGGCACAGTGGTTGAAAGTCCACCTACCGATGCAGGGGACACAGGTTCATGCCCCAGTCTGGGAGGATCCCACATGCCGCGGAGCGGCTGGACCCGTGAGCCACGGCCGCTGAGCTTGTGCGTCCGGAGCCTGTGCTCTGCGACGGGAGAGGCCACAGCAGTGAGAGACCCGCATACCTCAAAAAAAAAAAAGGTACAAACTTCCAGAATAAAGAAAAAAGAAGAAAACGGACCATCACTTAAACTTTAAATAAATTAATGTTCAGATTTGGACCATCAGATGTCTTTGTGTAGAGGAGAAAAAAAACATATCAAATCCCAACCACTAGCAAAACTCCCAAGAGTTCCTTTATGGAGAGACCTGTTACCAAGAAGTCATATCTGTCAGCATCAGTGCTCAACAAAGACACTTCAAAGGGGTTTCAAGCTGAAGACAGTTCATAAAATGTGTTGGGCTTATTGAATTTTTAATCCTGACTCAGCCGTTCCCTTTGGAAAATCTGAAAGGACAAAAAGGTGAGATGGTGAAAAGGACTTTGGCCAAAGTAAATGCTGAGATGGTATTCTGAGAGGTGTCTTTTTTTTTTTTTTTTTACATAAGAATTGTTTTAGTAGAGAACTGTTCTTTCTCATTTTGTGTATTACTACCATATATCAAAAAATGACCACCATTTGTTGAGGGGATGGTTCAATTGTAGCTTCTACAATCTGAAATATCCTTGTTCTTTATCTTCTCCAGGCCTCAGTTTCCTTGTCTATAGGAGCTAATATTCCCACTTAAGTAGCTTGGGGTATAAATTAAATGAAAAACAATTACATGGAGACTAAACAACATGCTAGTAAAAAGCCAGTGGATCAACAATGAAAACAAAGATGAAAACAGACAACCTCAATGACAATGAAAACACAGTCACATTAATCTATGGGATGCAGCAAGAGCAGTCCTAAGAGGGAAGTTCATAGCAATACAGGCCTTCCTCAAAAAACAGAAATATCTCAAACAACCTAACCTACCACCTAAAAGAATTAGAAGGAGCACAAACAAAACCTAAAGTCAGCAGAAGGAAGGAAATAATAAAGATCAGAGAGGAAATAAAATAGAGATCAAAAAACAAAGTAAATGAGTCCCAGTCCCTACTTTACTTAGCACAAGAGAATCTTTCTCTCCTCCCTGGTATCCACACTCCTGTGATTTAGCTCAGAAATCCAGAAGTGTTCTCTGGGTTTGCAAGGTCAATCCTAGCTACATTCCTGCAGAAGAGAGAGCTCTGATGATCAAGGAGTCCCGTTCTCTTTGGCCAGTGCTTCTCTGGTGTACTCTGGAGGCTCAGTGATGACCTGCCAAGTGCTGCCACCAAACTCTGTGGATGCACCCTATGAACCAGAGAAGGCATGTGGAGGACAGCTCACCCACAACCATGCCTCACCAGCAAGAGGTAGAATTGGGTGGAAGAGGACATCTCTCCTTTCCAGGAGTAAGCTTGGTTCTAACTTGCCCTACCCTTACAGCTCTGGAATTATTCTACTCTGTTGGTTGTTGATATACACACACACAGACACACATGCACACTCATGCGTATACATGTATACACACACACACACACACACACACACACACAAAGCAGTTTTCCCCTGGCATGTCCTCAATGTCAGGGTGGTGAGCCCTAGGGAGATTTTCAGTCTCAGCCCCCTTCAATCTCCATCTTTGCGTCATAGCCCTGAGTCACATCCCTCCCAGTCTAGTGCCTCCCACCTCAAGGCCTCAGGAAAACTCACTTTCTTACACATTAAAAAGGAACTCAACACAGAACCCCCTGTGAATCCTGCAACCTTAAATTCCATGGTCCCTGTTTCTATGATCTTTGTCATCTCAACCATATGCACTGGGGTGTGGGTGGGGGTCACATTATGACCTTTGGGGAACAAGAGGGAACAAATAAAGCAGATCTGTATTTAACAGACAAATGTTTACATCATAGAATTCAGTTTTTCAGTATTACTTTTGAGAAGTTAAAATATGATCTTAGTTGTCAAATAATCTGAGTTTCCAAAACCTAAACTTCGATGAAACTGTCCATTATTTTTCTTTTTCTTTTCCAGATAAAAATGATTCATTCCTTCAGCAAAGCTCTTAGATCTGTCTGTTTCTTTGAATATAACCCTGTCCCTTTGCTATGGCTGTGAGAATGGAGGGAAAACAAGGCATGGCTATTGACTTTCTCAAGCTCACATTCTGACAATAAAAATAAAACTCTCCCAGAAACGCCTTTAGTACTAGCAATTGGGCCAACCTTCCACATGTCTTCTGACTCCGCCAGGAAAGCACACTGATGTTTAAATGCCTATCTAATGATGTCTGTATCCCCCATCCCCTGCACACAAAGGTGCTCAAGACATGCCAGAAATCAATGAATGAATGAGTGAATGAATAAATGATGCACATCACAGAAGCACCAGCACAGCCTCGTCAATTCACACTGCTCATGAAGACACCTTCGTCAATTGAATCAGCCACTTGTTTGCCAGGAAGAATGCAATGAGAATAAAATATGGACCCTGAGTCTTCTATTTTGATTCACACGTTAATGTGAGGGATCTGAGATTGGAAGATCACACATTCCATCTACAGACAGTCTCATAATGGTAAAAATTAAGTTTGACTTTTAAGCTTAAGCCTCAGATTTAGCTGGAACACAGCCCAACCCCAGATGCTTTAACTGGTGTGGATTTAAAGATGAGGTTTTCTTAAGAAATAATTAACACGTCTCTAATATTTCTTCTGAGTCTGCTTAGGTCGTCTGATGAATCTAGCTACTGGAAAGAAATTATTTAACCCCTAGCCTTTGAAAACCAGCCAACCACATCAACTTATGTATTCGTCTCTTTGGGGAAAAACCTGCCAGCAGTCAGAGGGTTAAGCAGTAATCCTGTCATGTTTGCCCTGAATTTGCCCAGTTAAATTGCAACAGCATGGGTCTCCGTAATTATCTAATTGTTAGTGTTGTGCCTTTACGTAATTTATGATGTAGCATTAAAGTTTGACCCTGGGTTTAAAATGAACTGCAGTTCTGCTGACATCCAAGCTCAAATTAGTAGGTAAGCACCCAATTAACAATTATGCTTCTGAGCTTTCATTTCCATCTGACCACACTGCTACGCTAATCAGTTTTCTAAGCCTTTCACCTTCCCCATAACTAACAAGCATTTCTTCTGCTTTTTATGTCTATAGTTGCCCTGCATCCTCATAAAAATCTCTCCATGACTGTTGTCTTTAAGAATGCTGCCCCAAATGGCTGTCCACAAGTGAGCTGGCCAGCTCCGAGGCCTTTGTTGGCAAAACCAAAGGTCAGCTTGATGGGTTCCTGTTTCCCTCTTCCTAAAAGAGTGATCTCTGCAGAAGGCCTAGGTTCCCTAGATGGCTTCCACTGGCTACTGGAATCACTCAAGTAAAGACTGGAGCTATTTGGATATTTAGATCATGGAGTTAGCAGATACTCTCAGGCAATGGACCTCACCGAAACCCCACCATCTATCTGACTACTGGTGAAAGAAAAAAAAAAAGTAACAATAGGAGAGGAAAAATCAGGCAATGGTCCCTTTTCCAACTTCACGCCTCCTTCACTTTTCTCTCCCCAGCTCCTGAACAACTTTCCCCACTCCCTCTGCCCATCTGCACTCCACTTAAACAGCAACAATGGAGCATAAAATATTAGAATATTTTTAGAGACTCGTGATATCATTACTTTGACTTCAGTACCTATACAAAAAAGATACAATCTATGTGAATGCTCAAATGAGCATCTGCATGGAGAAGTGACTTGCTAATTACCACACGAGTACAATTGCTGTACTAGACCCACATCTCCTGTCTTCCCATTCGTTGTTCCTTCTAGGACCTCTGTCACTGGCATTTTGATTCCTAGTTAGCTGAGCCACTGCTAGCCCCTCCTCCTAAAGTCGGGGAAGAGTTGCATACAACTCCTGTCAAACACACAAAATCAGAACTGAGTTTGGATTCCCCATAATTACTTTCCCTAATATATACCCTAATTATATACCTAGATTTGCCTTCTACTCCAGATTTATCAAATTTTGGACATGATACGGACATCTTCCTGTCCAACTCATGTTTGTTCTAACCACAAAGTCATCAAGAACTTTCTCCAACATCAGTGGCTCTCAAACTTGAGTTCCAGAAGTTTGTTTTTACTTTTTTTATTTCTAATCAAACTTACTCATTACTCCAATATAAAAATCTCATTATAAGGAGTGGGGAGAGGGATGAACAGACAGAGCACAGAGGATTCTTAGGGCTGTGAAAACAGTCTGTACTATGATACTGTAATGATGGATACACATGATTATACCAAAATCCATGGAATGTACAATACCAAGAATAAACCCTAATATAAACTATGGATTTGAGAGATTTTGGTGTGTCAGTGTAGGTTCATCAATTGTAAAAAATGTACCACTCCGGTGAGGGATGTTGATTATGGTGGGAGCTATATGTGCAGGGGACAGAGGGTTTCTGGGAAATCTTTGTAACTTCCTCTCAACTTTGCTGTGAACCTTAAACTGCTCTAAAAAAATCTTAAATTTTAAAAATCTCATTTTTAAAAAGGACAAAAATAGAGCTCTTCTGATGAGAATGGAGCCGAATCCCCCCAGGTTCTTTAGGGAAAAGTTTGTTTACATTACTTGCTAGACAAAGATCTGTGGAAGAAGTAAACAAACTGAACCTCCCTATTAGCCATTACAGTTTCCCCCCACTATGCAAAAGTAGAGTGCTCCTACGAAACTTTTTGTAAGCCGCAATGGTGTAAAGCAAAGAAGCAATTACTTTAGGGCACATGTTGCTAAAGGATGCAGGAAAGAAATCAAGACCAAGCCCAGATGCTCGGAGACACAGTTCAAAGCTATGGTGGCTTGATGCTAAGATGCCAAGTGTGGTTCCCAGGGAAGGAGGTTGGTGGGGGCTCTGTCATTGCTTGGGATGTGCAATGCCTCTATAATTGCCGCTGTGAAACAAACGTTGAACGCCATTTTTTGGATTTTACCTCTTTATTTTTGTAAAAGTGAAAATCCTCTTCAAATTTCTTTCAGTTAGCATAAACAGGTACTAATGTAGACTTTCATAAAGGTGAAGTGACATAAAGCAAACTTTTGAAAAGCAGGGGATACCTGTATTATGAAAATCGAGAGCTTTTGAACTAGAAAGCTTCAGATTCAAAACCCAACTACACTCATACTAACAGAACTTAGCCAAGTAATTTAACCTCTCCAAGACTCCATGTTCTCACCTGTGAGATGGGAGTACTAATACCCATTTCCTTGCATAATTTGAGGATTAAATGACATAACGCAGAAAATGCATGTGAAGCTCAGAGGACATAACAAGAACTCAGCAAAGGCTAGTTCCTCTCATTTTACTCATAAGATATCAGATGCAATGATTTATGGCTCTCAGTCCCACAATTTAAAATAACTTATTAAAAAATAATCTCAAGCCTTGCACTCACTGAGTTTCCAATCTAGGAATTACAGCTAAATCTCCATAAAACTATAAAAGTAATCCCTGTTTTTCTGGATTAGGAAGGTGGCTACACTGCTAACTCTTGATGGCAGAGGGAAAAAAACACAGATCAACCCCCAACTTTCATATGTTATGGGAGCCAAGACGCAATGATTGCATTTACCCTGGAGGATGCATGTCAAATGCGGTGACGGAGACACAACAGGCAGGCTATATTCCATCACTACAAGGCAATTCTGCCAGAATCTTTCCATTTCAGCAGCCTTCATCACTGTATAGAAGATACAGAGAGCTCATCATAGTTTAACTGAGATTGTCCTAGAGCCTGAAGCTAAAAGGGAGACTAGTACTTATGCGGACAGAGATCCCTCCCCAACAACTTTGCAATAATCCCCCTGTAACCGAGCAGGACCCTATTGGGCCTTCTTGAGACAGATACCCCATGTCTTCCACCTATTTCTTGTTTGCAGAAAAACTTTAGCTTCCTAATCCTTCTCCAAGTTCTAAAGACAGATTTTTTTGTTTTGTTTTGTAATAACTTTATTTATTTTTTTAATATCTTTATTGGAGTATAATTGCTTTACAACGGTGTGTTAGTTTCTGCTTTATAACAAAGTGAATCACCTATACATATACATATATCTCCATATCACCTCCCTCTTGTGTCTCCCTCCCACCCTCCATATCCCACCCCTCTAGGTGGTCACAAAGCACCAAGCTGATCTCCCTGTGCTATGCGGCTGCTTCCCACTAGCTATCTATTTTACATTTAGTAGTGTATATATGTCCATGCCACTCTCTGACTTCGTCCCAGCTTACCCATCCCCTTCTCCATGTCCTCAAGTCTATTCTCTACATCTGCATCTTTATCCTGTCCTACCCCTAGGTTCTTCAGAACCTCTATTTTTTTTTTTTTTAGATTCCATATATATGCATTAGCATACGGTATTTGTTTTTCTCTTTCTGACTTACTTCACTCTGTATGACAGACTCTAAGTCCATCTACCTCACTACAAATAACTCAGTTTCATTTCTTTTTATGGCTGAGTAATATTCCACTGTATGTATGTGCCACATCTTCTTTATCCATCCATCTGTCGATGGACACTTAGGTGGCTTCCATGTCCTGGCTATTGTAAATAAAGCTGTAATGAACATTTTGGTACATGACTCTTTTTGAATTATGGTTTTCTCAGGGTATATGCCCAGTAGTGGGATTGCTGGGTCATATGGTAGTTCTATTTGTAGTTTTTTAAGGAACCTCCATACTGTTCTCCATAGTGGCTGTATCAATTTACATTCCCACCAACACTGAAAGAGGGTTCCCTTTTCTCCACACCCTCTCCAGCATTTATTAGTTGCAGATATTTTGATGATGGCCATTCTGACTGGTGTGAGGTGATACCTCATTGTAGTTTTGATTTGCATTTCTCTAATTATTAGTGATGTTGAGCATCCTTTTATGTGTTTGTTGGCAATCTGTATCTCCTCTATGGAGAAATGTCTATTTAGGTCTTCTGCCCATTTTTGGAATGGGTTGTTTGTTTTTTTGATATTGAGCTGCATGAGCTGCTTGTAAATTTTGGAGATTAATCCTTTGTCAGTTGCTTCATTTGCAAATACTTTCTCCCATTCTGAGGGTTGTCTCTTCGTCTTGTTTATGGTTTCCTTTGCTGTGCAAAAGATTTTAAGTTTCATTAGGTCCCATTTGTTTATTTTTGTTTTTATTTCCATTTCTCTAGGAGGTGGGTCAAAAAGAGTCTTGCTGTGATTTATGCCATGAAATGTTCTGCCTTTGTTTTCCTCTAAGAGTTTTATAGTGTCTGGCCTTACATTTAGGTCTTTAATCCATTTTGAGTTTATTTTTGTGTATGGTGTTAGGAAGTTTTCTAATTTCATTCTTTTACATGTAGCTGTCCAGTTTTCTCAGCACCACTTATTGAAGAGGCTGTTTTTTCTCCATTGTATATTCTTGTCTCCTTAATCAAAAATAAGGTGACCATATGTGCATGGGTTTATCTCTGCGCTTTCTATCCTGTTCCATTGATCTATATTTCTGTTTTGTGCCAGTACCATACTGTCTTGATTATTGTAGCTTTGTAGTATAGTATGAAGTCAGGGAGCCCGAATCCTCCAGCTCCATTTTTCTTTCTCAAGGTTGCTTTGGCTATTCGCAGTCTTTTGTGTTTCCATACAAATTGTGAAATTTTTTGTTCTAATTCTGTGAAAAATGTCATCGGTAGTTTGATAGGGATTGCATTGAATCTGTAGATGGCTTTGGGTAGTATAGTCATTTTCACAATGTTGATGCTTCCAATCCAAGAACATGGTATATCTTCCAGCTGTTTGTATCATCTTTAATTTCTTTCATTAGTGTCTTATAATTTTCTGCATAGAGGTCTTTTGTCTCCTTAGGTAGGTTTATTCCTAGGTATTTTATTCTTTTTGTTGCAATGGTAAATGGGAGTGTTTCCTTAATTTCTCTTTCAGATTTTTCATCATTAGTGTATAGGAATGCAAGGGATTTCTGTGCATTAATTTTGTATCCTGCTACTTTACCAAATTCATTGATTAGCTCTAGTAGGTTTCTGGTAGCATCTTTAGGATTCTCTATGTATAGTATCATGTCATTTGCAAACAGTGACAGCTTTACTTCTTCTTTTCTGATTTGGATTCCTTTTATTTCTTTTCCTTCTCTGCTTGCTGTGGCTAAAACTTCCAAAACTATGTTGAATAGTAGTGGTGACAGTGGACAGCCTTGTCTTGTTCCTGATCTTAGAGGAAATGTTTTCAGTTTTTCACCATTGAGAACAATGTTGGCTGTGGGTTTGTCATATATGGCCATTATTATGTTGAGGTAAGTTCCCTCTATGCCTACTTTCTGGAGGGTTTTTATCATAAATGGGTGTTGAATTTTGTCGTAAATTGAAAGAAAACAGTCAAACAAGACAAAATAATAATAGTTTAGCCATTAGACAAAATCAAGGACTTTTAGTTCCTCCTCAAAAGCTATAGATAATATCCTGAGCCATTTCCTTTGAGCTATTTTGCAGATACTAAAGCCCCCAACACCAGGTGGAAGAAGTTAACTGTATGTTGACCACAAGCACATAGACCCCAGACTAGTAGGAAATAGATGGTTGATGATGTTGATTCCCGATTGCTTTACCACCAACCAATTAGAAGAATGTCCATGAGCTGATCATATACCCCATAACCTTCTCCCCGTCCTGTCTTTAAAAACCTTTATTGGAAATCTTGGTGACCTATAATAAACACTGCACTTTCTTTCACCACAACCCAGTTTCAACAGATTGGCTTTACTGTGTGCAGGTGAACAGACCCAAGTTTGGTTCGGTAACAATCCCAGAAGTTAATCCATTACATATCATCTGGGTATCAGTGGGGATTTGACCCAAGAAGCAGAACCATTATGAGGTGTTTAGAGTAAGAGGTGTGTTGATAAGTTTAGACCTGGAGGTTGGAGGATAGTCTATGCAAGGTTATTGCCTCTCCATCTAGCATTGTTGCTGACGTCACCACTATTAAGTCAGTGGGTGGGTGGTCTTATAGGGAAGATGTATGTGAAGTGGGGGAGGGCAATGAAGAGCTGGACCCCACATGCATACACTAGAATCCACAAATACAACCTGGATCCCCTACATCTGTCTCTCACCACCTAAAATTCATGGTGGCACAAAGAAAGAGCTGGCATCCTCTACCACAGAGCTGCACATAGGAGATAATCTATGGGAGCCAGAGGAGCTGGAGGTCCAGGTGATGTGCTGAGCCAGCAACGTGAGACAGCACATCAGGGGCAGTGTGTGTTGTCTGCCACAGTACATGGAGCTCTAACTATCCCAACACTCAGAGCATAAAATTGGCTGCTGCTTCACTTCCACCTTCCAAATTTCACACAAATTCCTCCTGTGACCAACCCTAACAAGGAACCAGACATAAAGGGAATCTAATAAATGTAGTTCCAGCTGAGCTAACTTCACACAGTACATAAGTACCACAGACAGTAAATAACAACTCAAAGATGAAAATGCACTTCACTAGTACACTGGCTGATGGACACCTGGCGGCCCCTTCATTTCCCGCCATCCAGGCTCCTCATGATTTCCAGCCGCTGCTAATCCAAAATTCCAGCATCCCTTCCTCCTGCCTCTTGTTGGCCCCTGTTTGGTTAATCTGCCAGGACATAAAATCTAAGTGTGTCCTTTATTTCTATGGTCACAAACCACAGGTTGAAGAAATGCCCACTGGTGGTCATGGCATCTCTTTGCCCCTCTCCTCCAGCTCACGATTTACCAAGGAAATGATGTCCTAATGGAGAGGGTAATTTAATCTGAATTGCTCTTTAATCCCTGGGCAGCTCTTTACTGCCTGGCTGTCAAAATAAAGTGTGTTTTTTCAGCTGCATGGTCTATCAGGCTTTCATTAATCTACCATGTTTTAATATCCATTAGTGAGTATTAATCTAAAAGGATGGATTTGGGGCAGAGATCCCATTCCTCTTGTCTTTTCTAATTTTCTATCATCAGAGGAAGTTTTTTTTTCCCTGTGAAACTCCAAAGAGGATTAAAATGACCTGAAGATTGTTTGTTTCTCTGTCCACACTGACAGATGGCTATTTGCACCACCTCAGCTGGATTTGAAGTTTTTTCTTGCCAAGTGCACAGCACAAGTTTAACCTCATCTCATACTAGGTCATGAGCCCCATCCTTCACCAATGACCACCAACATGCTCTTTGTTTGGGATACCTTCTTCTTGTTTGTTCCCTTTTTGCTCAGCACTGCAGCACTGGCTCCTGGACAGGGCTATGGAATCCAGCTTGCAGAAGTGAAGTGTCTGAATCTGAAGTCATGGAAATTCAATGTAATGATCAAAAAAAGAAGGAAAAATGATTCTAAGAGGGCAAAGAGACAAGGTTTCCCAGTACATCTAATCACAGTTGCAGTAAGATTATTTTGTGTGTCACTTGTATCTTTCCCAGCACAAGCTGGAGCCTTGTCATCACTGAGAAGACTGTAGTCTTGAGCCAATCTTTATGATTAAGGTTTACCTTCAGAGGTGAAATGCATTCAGAAAATGTGGACTCTTTTATGATTTGGAAATAGAAATCCTCTGTCCAGTATGCATAAACTCTCCCAGCCAGAGAAATTTAGTGCTATGTACTCAAGCTTGAAGTCCTCATCTAAGAATCCAACGGATATTTTTCACTATGATGAGTTTCCCAAATTCGCATTCCCTTCAGAGAAGATTTCATTTGGTCTTAAAGAGGCACAAGCACAGGGTATTCTGAACCTCCCATCTAATCTCTTAACTGATGTGAATCACAAATGTGTAAATTACTTTAATTCACTCTCTAGATCACCCCAGGATACACCCCTGGATGATGCATGGAGAAATTCTAATTCTTTGTTCCTGAACTTGGGGACCAGCAGGACAATGTTGGTGAATGAATCTGGGTGGAAAACCAGGGCAAACTAAATAGCACAAGTTTCACTGGGGCCAGGAACGCTATTTACCTTGGCTGATGGGGCCAAATGGGATAACAGAATTTAGGGCTTAAATTTATGGGGCTTTTTATTTTCAGGAGAATCCAGAAATCCACAATTTTATGCAAAATCTTCCAAACCTAAAAATAAGTTTAAAATATGTTAAACCCTGTGTAAGTCAGTAAAATCTGTCTGCAGGCAAAGCCAGCATAAATTCTCCCAGTTTTGTAATCTCATTGCCAGTGCTTTGGCAGAGAAGCTGGCCACCTAGAAATGACTTGTCACTGGAAATACAAGTTCAGTCATCTCTGGTATTTTTAATCCACATTCATTTCTATTTGAAGGCACTGGAGAGAAGCAAAAGCCGATGGAAACTAGAGCCACCCTGGGTGAAATGCATGTATATACAGAATCACATCACAAGAAATGCCAGAGGAAGTTCTTTAGGCCAGAGTAAAATGACAGTAGATGGAAACTTAGATCCACAGGGAAGAATAAAGAGTATTGTAAATGGTGAATGCAGACAAAAACAAAAAATTATCTTTTTTTCTTAATTTCTTTAAAAGGCAACTGACTATTATATATTATATATATAAATACTTCAGAGTTTATAATATATGGACATATAAAATATATGATAAAAATTGCACAAAGGATCAAAGGTTGAGGGAGGAAAATAAGTAAAATCAATCTGTCTCAAGGGTCTTATATTTTACGTGAAGTGGAACAATAATAACGCTAAATAGACTGTGATAAGTTATATATAATAGGGCTTCCCTGGTGGCTCAGTGGTTGAGATTCCACCTGCCGATGCAGGGGACACAGGTTCGTGCCCTGGTCCGGGAAGATCCCACATGCCGTGGAGCAGCTGGGCCTGTGAGCCATGGCTGCTGAGCCTGTGCGTCCAGAGCCTGTGCTCCGCAACGGGAGAGGCCACAACAGTGAGAGACCCGCGTACCGAAAAAAAAAAAAAAAATTCCTAGAGCAACAACTAAAAAAAATACTGCAGGTATAGGTAAGATCTAATAGAGGAATGAAAATGAAATAATAAAAATAGATTTGAGGGCTTCCCTGGTGGTACAGTGGTTAAGAATCTGCCTGCCAATGCAGGGGACACCAGTTCGAGCCCTGGTCCAGGAAGATCCCACATGCCACATAGCAACTAAGCCTGTGTGCCACAACTACAGAGCCTATGCTCTAGAGCCCACGAGCCATAACTACTGAGCCCATGTGCCACAACTACTGAAGCAAGCATGCCTAGAGATCATGCTCCGCAGCAAGAGAAGCCACTGCAGTGTAAAGCCCACGCACCACAACAAAGAGTAGTCCCCGCTCACCACAACTAGAGAAAGCCTGCGCGAAGCAACAAAGACCCAACACAGCCAAAAATAAATAAATTTTTTAAAAAATAGATTCGATCACCTAAAGAAGTCAAGAAAAGAGGAACAAAGGAACAAAAAACTGATATACAAGTAGAAAACAAACAGCAAAATGCCAGACTAAACCCAAAAATCCATTAAATGTAAATAGATGAACAATTCTTACTAAAAGGCAAAGATTGTTAGACTGGATTTAAAAACAAACAACAGCAACAAAAACCCAAGACTCACTTGCATGCCATCTACAAGAGAAGAACTTTTGATGTAAAGATACAGATAGGTTAAAAATAAAAGGATGAGAAAAGACAGACCATGCAAACTCAGCTTAAGAAAGTTGGTATGACTTTACTAGTACCAGATAAAATAAACATCAAGATAATGAGTTAAAAAGGGACATTCCATGGTGATAAATGAGTCCATTCATCAGGAAGGTATAACAACTCTTAATGAATATGCACATCATAACAGAGTCTCAAAATACATGAAGCAAAAACTGACAGAACTGAAAGGAGGCAGAGACATATCCACAATCCTCATTGGAGATTGTAACAATAAGGGTGAAGATCATCTGAATATAACTGGCACAGCATCACTTCTTTCAGGAAAGACATTCCAATCATTTAACAAGTGAGGCATGGCCTCTGAGCCATTAGAACAGCCACTGGCCATAGTGCTGGAGGAAGGTCTTGGAATCCCCTGCCTTGCCAGGTATTTACTGCTATAGTCGCTGGACCTAAGAAGAGGGACGAGCTATGCCAGGTGTGGGAGGCATTAGGAGAATACATATTTACAAACTGGCATGAAAGTATTTCGATATTTTGTCAGTTAGTATGACTCCACAGGTATAGCAGCTGCAGATCAGCTCTGACTCCTTTAATAAGAAGAATGCCACCACCAGCTGTTTTTCAAGAAGGTATTTTATAAGACCCAAAGTTCCTTGAAAACAAGAACTGGGATTGATTCATCCATGTAGTTCACACAAAGCTTGGTACAGAGCCTTCCTCATAATAGAAACATCATAAAAATCAGTTCAATGAAAGAAACAATAAATAATTCCCTGCTTTTTCTCTTGGTGCATGAGGCATTCTTTGGCAACAGCTCTGTATGATGACTCTCTTGCACTTGAATTCCTTCATCACAGTAGTTAAAGCCAAAACTAAGCAAAACATATTGGGGCGCTGGCACCTTCTGTTGAACAAGTCGTAGATAAAATGCTGTGGAAAAGGAGCATATGTTTTTGATAACTATAAAACACATTATATTTCATAACCAGGAATGAATGTAAATGCTGAATATTAATGCACCTGAAGTCTTATTTAAATTAAAAGTTGATCTTTGACATAATTTGATTCTTTCCAAAGCATGAGAATCCCTTTCAGGTTCTCTTCTGCACAAGCTGCGCAGGGAGAGTCAGCTTTGCTCCTAGTGCCATTGTAACCTTGTCTTGGGTCTGGAGGTAAGGATCAAGATGCCAACACTTTGTTTTAAAAGTAAGATGGATTAAAAAAGAAGTGAGGCTAAGATGCAAGCCAAGCAGTGCAGTGTGTTACTGGCCAGCCAGTGACTCACTGTGAGCCACAGAAACACTGCCCATAACTCAGCAGACATGTTCACTTAGCAAGTTGGACATGTCTGTAGGGAAGCAAGGAGGAGCCACACTTCAGGGTGGTCCACAACAGCAGGAAGGGAGGGCGTCTGTATCGGCTTGGCTCTTTCCCATCTGCCCTTGCACACGGGGCAAGGCTCGCCCCATGTGGACTGCACCATGAAGCCCTCTAGTGGCCACTCCGGGATCTAGATGCCCAGGACCTTCGGGTGGTCATCCAAAGCTGAGAACGGAGGGGTGACTAAGATGAGTGGGAGACCCGGAGAGAAAGGAGGTGGTCAAGGCAATCTGGGAACGTGCCCAAGCTTTAGCCCCATCATACTCCATGCCTGCTGTCTCCATGGGTCCAGTGGAGACACAGCCCCATCAATGGTTCCGTCATGCAGCTCTGCACCCCATCAAGGGTATTTGCGTGTCTTTGCGTGTTAGAAAGACGAGGGTCAGAGGCCAGAACAGAGTGTGAAGGGAGGAAGAAGAAGGAGTAGGTACTTAAGAGAAATGACCTAGCATCCTGGAAAGAGCTCAAACCTTATAATCAGATAAAACTTGGTTCAAATCCCAACTCCACGCTTACTAGTTGTGCAACTTTGTGCAAATCACTTAACTCTCTGAGTTAAGTTTTCCCATCTTAAATGAGGATAAAAACAATTAGTCTAAAGAAATGTTATGCCAGTATAGGTCTTGGCATAGCAGATGGCTCTAGTCTGCTATGCCATCAAACATGGTTTTTTCCTGCACGCACCAGAGAACGCATATCAAAATCCTGTGGACCTCACGTTGCTTAATAAGTAATACTTGTTAGCAAGTCATTGCCTGATAAACTAAGAGTGTGAAAGAAAGTCTCCATAATCACAAGAGCCTGGCATTGCCTAGACATGGCCTGGAACCACACTTACAGCACAAACAGATACGTTCCCAAGTGCCTTGGGTGCACCTCGTTAAGACCTGTGATTTTCTCCAGCAACATGCATCAGCCGCTAAATTTTAGAGCTCAAAAACTCAGCTCGAGGACAAGTTGCCTTCTTTCTTTCAGTTTTGCAAGGACAAATCTGACAGAAATGTAGAACCTGTGTAGATATTTAAACAGCCCATGTGACAGGGAGCGCCTTCAGCCCAGCCATGAAGGATAGGCTTTCCGACAACATCC
This sequence comes from Orcinus orca, assembly GCF_937001465.1. Lineage (NCBI taxonomy): Eukaryota > Metazoa > Chordata > Mammalia > Artiodactyla > Delphinidae > Orcinus > Orcinus orca. The sequence continues at coordinate 73,615,831 of NC_064560.1, forward strand.
ACTATACAGATGAGCCCTCAAATTAGTGCAGGAGCTGCAAGTCCTCGGGCTCGGAGGAGAGAGGCGTTCGACGCTCTGCCTCTGCCACGGGCCATGCCGCCAGGGGCATCCATCACAGTAAGTACCAGGGAACAACACCTCTGATACCTCTTCATTGGGCCGCCAGCAAATGAGGCACTAGATTAGGCCTGACACAGGAAGAGCACAAGCTGAGGTTTGCCGGGTGTAATTAATTGGAACCTCGCCAGCTTGACAAATTGGGATGATGAATCTATCTTGTATGAATAAGGAAAATGTGCATAATCAGTCAAAGATTTAGTTAAGACAGCTTTACTCTGACTCTCTGCCACAGCTAAATCCATTAAGGCAAGGAAACACCACTTTTTTAAAAAAGGCAATGTCCTTCATATGTTCAGTTTATAACTTTTTGTTCTTGAATTTATGAGAGAAGTCAACTCAGATTTGTTTGACTTTAAGGGGAAAAGAGGTTTCTCCTGTGAGTTAAAAAAAATTTGTCTCCCATGTCTTTTAGTTCAGTTGGAAATGTGTGTAAATAGACATTGGAGGGGACTTTACCTTTAATTTTTTAAGGCGTGTCAATACTAGTTGAGCCAAACAGGCCACTCTGCCTTGATAGAAATGGTTTTATGCTCAATGTAAAAAGAACGAAATTTTTCAAAGGGTTTGCCTCACCCTCACCCCAAACTTGTTTTCTAGATCACTATCTGTAAACTGTGATAGATCTAGCAATAGATGGGTAAGACCTGTTTTCTTTTAATTGGAAGGGGAAATCATTTTTTAATTTCTTCTACATTCAAGTTGGGTCTCAGGAAGTGAAGAGTATCAATTATGTGATTATCCAGCTAATTTGACAAACAATTAAAAAATCAAAGATAAATCAGCCCTTCCATAAAAAAAATCATTTGGACTATTGACCAGATTAAACTAGATAATTATGCCCTGGGCGAGAAGATATTGCTTCAAAAAAGAAAGAGAGAACAGGTTCACACATTCCACGGCAAGAGCTGTGGGTATAAATTAGTTCATGGTTCTTAAATCTGTGGGTTTTTTTAAAATTTAATCTGTGTGTCAATACTGCATACCCATTCTACTAAATAATGAAGCAATTCTGTTTGCTTGTTTGTTCTTATCCTTTGGAAAACAGAAGCTGGCTACAGCTTTCAAAACCCAAGTCTTGCAACTATTAATGACCATGGTTTATATTTCAATTTGTATGTGGTTCCTTTTTACCCAACATAGAACAAAATGCTAAGACAATGCTTAAATTAAAATGGCGTAAATGCCAAGATGTCACATGTGACCCCACAGACAGTTGAACACAAACACCGTATTCTTCCTCTGAGGCAGGCCCTTTTGGGCATCCACCGATCCTAGTCACTTATACATGCCCAGGTGGGAGCCCAGGTAAGTGGCTATTCATGGAACAATGTACAGAGGTTGTTCAGTAAGGGATGAAGCAAAGGGATTGAGGGAAAGAGTGGAACAGGCTGCATGGTAAACAGACCTAGGGTTCAAGGTCACTTACCCAGGAGCTTCTAGGTCTTTCACTCTTTCTGGCATTCTGCTCCAGAAGAAATGTCCTGTGAAAAAAGGTATCTGTGAAACTCACTAAACACCACTTTGGAAATAGACTCTTTTGTCCTGTAATTTGAATCACACCTTAACTTTAAGTGGCAAAATGCCTTTCCTCACAACCCATAAAAACTTTTAACGGTCAATGAAACTTGAAAAGTAGAAGGTGGGTAAAAAGTTGAAAGGTGCTTAATTTTTCTTTTGTGGGTCTCTTTTACAGTTTTTTTCAAAGAATGTAGAGATGCCACAGGCAAACTCACTGTTTCATGGGGTGGGGGTGGGGTGAAGGAGAGGAGAGGCCCCTTGGGAGACCACTCAAGTTAAATTAACAAAGGGCAGGATGTTTCTAGAGGCACAGAATTTACACTTATGAAGATAATCCCTAAGCAAATTGGGGCTGCCATTAACCAAAACTTTACTTCCCTTCGTTTTCAAAATCTTTATATTTTTTTAATGCATTGCTAAAGGCTCGCAATCTTTTGATTATTCAACAGTACTTTCCCTTCAATTTTTGCCTAAACTAGTCCCATCTTCCCACCCATTATAGGATAGGAATTAATGTATTATCATGCATTATCTCAATTAATCCTTCTCATCTCCATAGAGCAAGAACTGACTTTTTAAAAGGGGTTGAGGGAAGTAAAGAGACACACAAATTGTTATAGAAGTATGTAGCTGGGATTTCAAACCAAGCACCCAGTGGGACCAAGCCTGAGAAAGCCTTCCCAGGTCCACCACACGCAGCCGGCTTGCTTGCTACCAGATGCCCCCGGACCACCGTCTCCCTTTACCTTGCTGGAAACAAGTGAGCTTTGTCCAGCTGACTCTCCAACTGCCCTGGCTATGACATGGCACCTGTCCCACCTGAAGCTGACTAGCTGGCAGTCAGAGCCACAGCAACCCTGCTCCCTAGACAGGCCCAAGCTATATCAGTCTCCTATTAGAAACCTTTCCTTCTCCTTCTGGGTCCTCCTTCTCCCTGCATCCTCCTTACCAGACCTCAGGGGAGGCCCATTGCTCTCCTGACAGATGGCAGCCTCACTGCTGGTCCCCTCAACAGATAGAATACCAACAACTTGGAGGAGAGTATTTGGTTTTCACATTTCGATCAGGCTGAGAATGTGCCCTTGGGTCAAGAAGACCTCAGGTAAGTGCAGGGAATGTTGTATTTGGGTGGTTATCTCTCCTTTCATCTCCCACTCAGCTTGCTTGTTTTGTCACTGGAAGGCAAATGTGACTATGGGCAAGCCCTGACTTACTGCTCAGGCAGCTGGAAGCCAGTGGGGCAGGACAGGCATCCTAACTGGCCCACCAGAGTGAAACATACACTGAGGTCAAAGGTGAGATTTCAGAGGGGCTCCAGAAGTACCAGACATGCAGGGTCAGTGAGGTCATGGCTACCAGGCAATTTTGATCCCTGGATTTCTAATCCCATAGAAGGGTGGTGATGGGGATCCAAGTAGACTGGACATTGGGCAGCTGGCAGTGGTCTCTAGGTGATTTGCCTATAACCCGCAGAGGTCCAGGCCAGGGGGGTGTGCATGGCAAAGCAGATGGCAGTCCCTGATGGGGAGCAGAAGGAGGACAGGAGTGAAAGATAAACATTCAAGATGTGAGTTGAAAGATATCAAGAGCTGCTGCTTGATGACCACGTGGGAGCCATGTAGTTGTGGGCAGACAATCCTAGGACCGAGACCCAGAAAATGATTAACCCTAAAGTTTTGCCCCCATCAGGATTGGCCATTTAACCAATACTGCAGGGCAGTGCAGGGGCTTAGCAGTGGGGAGCCCAAGAGAAGGGGCAGCCACCACCTTCCAAGATGCAATTCTCCAGAGGGAAGACATATTAAACCAAAGAAGGGGATTTCTTAAAGGTAGCGGGTGGAGAGGAAACAAGTTGCAGGGTCCCTCAAATCATGAAGAGGATGGAAAGTTCTGGAGTGGGACATCAGAAAGACGTGTGTGTAACAAATACACACTACTGTATATAAAGTAGATAAACAACAAGGACCTACTCTATAGCACATTCAATGTCTTGTAATAACTAATAATGGAAAAGAATCTGAAAAAGAATATATATATATAACTGAATCACTGTGCTATACACCTGAAACATTATAAATCAACTATACTTCAATAAAGAAAGAAAGAAAGACACGCATGTGAATCCCAGTTCAGCCACTTACGGCTAGGTGAGCTAGGAAATCTCAATCATCTGTCAAACAAGGAAAATAGTAATAATGCCTACCTGCAGTAGACAAATGCATCATGCCTCCCCACTAAAGCCACTTTTTGAGCCCTCAGTCCTGGTAGCCTCTGGGCCATAAAATCCCACCTACACCCCTCTCCGGCATTGGACCCAGGCTGGACCCCAGACTGAATCTAGACCAATAGGCACATGGGAATTTGGAATTGGGGCTTTAGAGGTACAACCAGTTAGCTATGAGGGGCAGAGTTTCTAGGTTATGTAGAGTCAGTCACTAAGGCCACCACTGGTCGGCAGTCTCAATGTGCACAAAGTTGAATGAGCAGATGTTCAGCAGGAAGCAAAGATAGAGAAGTCGCTTTTTCTAGCTCCAGTCCCCATGGAGCTGTAATTAGGTCTAAGAGATTTGTCAGTATCATCCCATAAATTTTCTTTTTATTTGAAACTCTTTGAGTGAATTTCCGGTGCTTGCCAGCATTTTGCCCTGGTTGAGAGCTTCATCAAATAGTGGCAATAACAATGATGACTCCAAGATGAGTACAGTGACAATGACAATGACTTCCATGGCCTCAAATGGTCTTGTGTAAGACTGGCCTTGGTCTGGGTAAAGCCACTTATAAATCACTGATCTAATCATGAGATCACTACCACAATAATATTAATGCATATCCCAGGATCTTGCTACTCAAAATGTGGTCCTTGGACCAACAATGGCAGCCTCACTTGGGAACTTGTTAGAAATGAAGAAACTCAGGCCTCACTCCAGACTTGGTGAGTCAAAATCTGCACTTTTCAAGATCTCCAGGTGATTTTTATGCATGTGAAGTTAAAGAAGCACTACTCCAGTACCTGCCCAGTGAAGAGAGGTGCCCATCAGTCACCTCTTGATCACCAGAACTGGCTCAGGTGATGTGTTTGGCTGAGCACGCCTCCCATTCCTCCTCATGGCTCCACAGACGTCCTCCTGACTCTGAATGCCAGATTTAAGTGCACAACGTCCCTGCTGAAATGGGAGCATTCTGCTGTCAAGAAGAAAAGCTGGACTAGGCATCTCAAGGGCCATCCGTTGGCCATTTGATCCTGGACAAGTTGCATGGCCCCATTAATTTACAGGATTTAACATCCATTTCTCAGATTATAAATCCTCAAAGGGCTCTTCCCAGTAGCCAGCACACCAAATAAATATGTCCATTAAATATTTGCTGCAGGCTTTTTCAGCCCCCACCATTCAAAAGTCTAGTGGAGGCAACTTGCAAAGCACAAGGAAAACGAAATTGAAATCACTCAGCTTTCATCTTCTAGCGACCAGATTTTCAGTAAAACAGGAATGACCGGGCTTCCCTGGTGGCGCAGTGGTTGAGAGCCTGCCTGCCGATGCAGGGGACACGGGTTCGTGCCCCGGTCCGGGAAAATCCCACATGCCGCAGAGTGGCTGGGCCCGTGAGCCATGGCCACTGAGCCTGCGCGTCCGGAACCTGTGCTCTGCAACGGGAGAGGCCACAACAGTGAGAGGCCCGCGTACCGCAAAAAAAAAAAAAAAAAAAAAAAAAAACAGGAATAACCACCAATCCTAGGGTTTTAATGACACAATAGAAGGTTTAAATTATGGATTTCATAGAGTCAGAATGAGAATACACATGCTTATTTTTATTTTCTTTCTTTCTTTCTTTTTTTTTTTTTTTTAAAGAAGATGTTGGGGGTAGGAGTTTATTTATTTATTTTTGCTGTGTTGGGTCTTCGTTTCTGTGCGAGGGTTTTCTCTAGTTGTGGCAAGCGGGGGCCGCTCTTCATCGCGCGCGGTGCGCAGGCCTGTCACTTTCACGGCCTCTCTTGTTGCGGAACACAGGCTCCAGACACGCAGGCTCAGTAGTTGTGGCTCACGGGCCTAGTTGCTCCGCGGCATGTGGGATCTTCCCAGACCTGGGCTTGAACCCGTGTCCCCTGCATTAGCAGGCAGATTCTCAACCACTGCGCCACCAGGGAAGCCCCCTTTCTTTCTTTCTTTTTGTTTTTTCCAATTACCCTGTTCAGACAGAGACAGGAAGTTTCATTCTTTCTGCTTGGATGGAGAGGTGGGGATTGCCAAAGGGGCAACATATTGGATCTACCTGACTCCAGGAACAAATTCCTAGGTTTCATTTCAAGATTTTTAATTGCTTTGAGGGAGAATAAGAAAGTGAAATGTGGGAATTAAAACAAAGAGAGTAGGTGTTACCGTCGGTCGGTCCAACGCAGCTCAAATTCTGGCTGTGACTTAGTACCATCTGAGCTTGCCTAAGCCACGTGTCCCTCAGAACCTGAATTAGGCCATCTGTAAGATGGGGACAGCACTTGCCTTGCAGTCTTGTTCTAAGGACTGGGGAAAATGTCATTTCGAATCATGGTTATTCCATAGAGGAAGACATCTCATGACTGTTAAACTCACCAGGAGCCTCCTGAGGATGGAGCACCCCAAACTTGGCACTCAGAAGGAGTGATGGCATTTAGCCTGCAGAGTTATTGCAAAGATGAAATGAGCTAATAATTATGAATATCTTGACATAGTGCCTGAATATTACCTGTATACATGGTGTCAGATACTGTTATTATTTTGGGGTCAAACAGATGTGCTCACATCCCAGTAACACACTAGCTCTGTGACCATGAACAAGTTTATTGATGGATATTTTATTTCAGAAAAGATTCAGTGTACCTTGTCAAGGTACCTCAGTTTCCTCAACCACACAATATGACTGTTTTGACTATTATATGAGAAGACATAGAAAAAGAGTTGGTAATTTTTTTTTCTTTTATTCCCCAAATCCATTCTCTGCTCTGTTCTGCTCTGTGCCCCAGGAGGCTGACCCTGACAAGACACATCCCTGACTCCTTTGTTGGCTGACTTCCCTGTGGATTTGGCCAATGGGAGGCCAGCAGGAAAGTGAGGATAGCAAGAGAGACAGACAAGAGTATTTCTTCCTCTTGCCCTCCTTGCTTCAGTGCAACATCTCAAGAACCACCAGCGTTTTCCATAGCTGCAGCTTCCTGGGAAGTGGTCCTTCCTCCAGGGCTCTGTCTATTACCAAGCTCTATAATACTCTCCCTCATCTTCCACTTCAGCCTCAGTGGTGACATCTCCCCACTATGGCCACTCTCTGGATGCCTCAACACCTCTTATTTGGTCTGTTAACACTGTCCATACCTCTGCAGGAAGCCCTTTCTTGAAAGTTGAAACAGTTGTTTCTTCTTCAACAATTGTTGTTTCTTGAAACAATTCTGACTGAATTGTTTCATTCCAGAACCTTGTATGTATCAAAAAACTGGGCCCCCAAAAAGGTGCTCAATTGTAGGAGACATAGTGTTAGGCTACCTGTCCAAACATCTGCCCTTTCTTTAGAATTGCTTTTCAGCCCCTTTGGAAGGGCAGGACACAATCCTAACCTAAAGAGAATGAATCCATAGGCAGGATGGAGCCTGTTAAATATATTCTGGAAGACTTGAACTAAGAGAAACAAAGACTGAGTTGGTGAATGGTGGTGGGTGTCCCAGCCTGACAGGACAGAGGAAGAGAATTTGGGGACAGACCTTACAGTGTTGCTCATAAGTCGTAGCCCATAGATCATGACACCGCCTGGAATGGGGACCACCCCCCAGCTGGTTTCCAGGGTAGAGACTTGGGTAATTCAGGAGGAAAAGGGACAGGAATGGAGGTGGGCCACCAGGAAGAACATCATTGTCAGTGACATGGTAGGAAAAGGAAGTGAGGGTGCACAGAATTACAAAAAGCTAAAGTGTGGCCTTGGTGCTGGAATCATCTAGCTATTGGACTTTGGGCATCTGTGGTGTCTTCGATTCTTCTAAACAAGACAAAGGGGTTATTTTACAGGCTAATCTCAAGACACTTGTTATCTCCAGTGGCCCCTATTTCAGGAGTTAGACTTTCCCTAGTTCATCCTACCTCCTTGAAACTTGCTCTCAAGTTTCTTCCTATCCTTTGCTTTCTGTTTTCCCATCTACCCCAGAAAATCCCTCTTTTGAAAGGCAATTTGGACTTTAAAGCTATTGACTTAATTTTGTGGCTGATGAAAGTATTTCTGCTAATGGATGTAGCTAGAACCAGATTTGCTTTTAAAATGCTGACCTCTCAATAGTCACGTTTTGGCTTTCTACCTCCGTTTTATTTATCTAGGTTGAAAATGAGTTTAATGTTTCAAGATGTTGGTTTCAGGGAAAATGTTTATAGAATTCTTTTATAGAGAGACAATGACCCATGTATAAGGAATATTTACTTAATCACTAGTTCAATCATTGACTCAATTTGGGAAAATGAAGTCTTTGGGGAACTCGGGTCCTCCTTTTGTCTTTGTTTGTTTAAAGATGGCCTTAAACACCTTGTTGAAAATAAAGCACAGAAGTGTGAAGTATGGATTTTCATTTGCATATATTTAATTCCTGAGTAGTAGAGGGGATACTGTGCATTGCTGCATATGCCCACAATTGAAATAAAAGATTTTGATTCTTTCTTGAAGCATGATATTAATATTGCTATTTTTTTAAAAATAAATGTTTTGGCATCAGATATCTGCTATGTGTATTAGAGTTCCAATTTAAATTTGCAACTTCTATGACTATTTGGTTATCATCAGAGGTGCCAAACATATTTTCTTGGTAGAGAAACCATAAAATATGACTGCTCCTCTGGTTCACAAAATAAACTGAAGAAAGACAATGTAGTTGTCACAGCCATAAGTCTCTACTGCAAGTAAAAGGAGAAAAATACATATATATATATATATATATATATATATATATATATATATATATATAAACTGAGGCTTAATTTTTAAAAATGAAAAATATCATAAATCAAATTTTAAAGATGAATACTTCCCCCATTCCCACTTAAGTTTGAAATGAGGTAGCTTATGTGTTGATTTCTTTTGGTTCAAATTCTGTTGTTTTTATTGTCAGTTCTAAGTGCTCTTAAAAATTATATGGCAATACAAATTATAAATTAAGAAGCATGACAAGGAACTTTGACTCAGAATCAGACTTCTGGGATGATAATTTTAAGAAATAACTAAAGAAACAAAACCCATGGAAATGAACATATTCATTTTAACATTATCTATTACATGGAAAAAATGGAGACAGTTTATAAGTCAAATAATGAGACATTTAATAAGTAAAATACAGAATATAAAACTCAGTAGAATGACTTAGAGCCATTGAATGGAAATGGCTTTGGTAACAACATGGAAAATCTTTGGCATACAGAGTTCACCAGAAAGAACAGAATACAAAGTTATATGGTCACTATGATTATGACTATGTAAAGCTATGATCAGATTTTATAAGGGAACATATAAAACTGAAACCACTGTATTAGATTTATGGGATTAGAGGTAATATATTTATAAAAGAAATCTTTGGGCTTCCGTGGTGGCGCAGTGTTTGAGAGTCCGCCTGCCGATGCAGGGGACACGGGTTCGTGCCCTGGTCCGGGAAGATCCCACATGCTGCGGAGCGGCTGGGCCCGTGAGTCATGGCCGCTGAGCCTGCGCGTCCGGAGCCTGTGCTCTGCAACGGGAGAGGCCACAACAGTGAGAGGCCCGCGTACGGCAAAAAATAAAAATAAAAAATAGATCTTTTATCACTGTGATAAAATTTCTCTTTACAATTTGAAATGGGAAACCTGAATCTAGGAGAAAGAATTCTCTGATAGGACTCTGAAGTTGGAAGGGAAAGAAATGAAGGTATATTTGTCTTAGGGATTATTGGTTGCTGGAAGCAGAACACCACTCAACCCAGCTTAAGTAAAAGGGAATTTATTGCAAAGAGATAATATGAACACAGAAAGAGAATCCTACCTGGGTTGCAGAACAGTGTGGGGCTAGAAGTAGAGATGGAGCCACTGGCCCATCATGGCCTCACCAGACACATGAATAAAACATTTTAAATGAAGACCAGATCCAACCCCAGACTTGCATGGCCCTGAGAGTGCAAGCCTCCCTGTCTCACCCTAATCGTGCCCATGGGTTCTGTATTTACAACTTTGACATTTTGTTCACCGTGGATTTTGCATTAATTTTTATTTATTAAAATACTGTAATAAAATATTCTTTGGCTTACTGTTTGAGGGTTTTTTTTTTTACTCCCCCTTCAATTTTGTGCCCACAGAGAGTGCCTCACTCACCTCCTGCTAATCCCTACAGTGGTGTTTGAAATTCCTCCCTCCAAGCCTGTCCCTGGATCACGGTATTGTTTCCCAATAGGCTCTTTGCAATCTTAGTCCATTACCTGATAATAACACAGGAACCCATTAGTAGGTATTTTCATGCCAGACTGGTTGTGTTCATCAGATGAGCTGAGAGTGAGCACAAGGCATAAAACTTTTGATTAGGAAGAGAATAAAGACAGGAAAACCTGTCAGGGAAAGCTCTGGCCCCTGGAGGGAGAGAATGGGCCAGAGCAAATGCACACCATCTTTATAGCCTTTCCAGGGTTGAGTAAAACACTTGCGCATCCTCTTGCCTTCCTTTCTCTACCAGCTCCCTATTAGGGTGAAAACTAGCCATCTGTGATGGATATGCCCATGACCTAGATGGATTTCCCCTGTAAGAAGCAGTCCACCAAGGAGACCCTTGATGGTAGATTTCAATATTGGCTTCCTTCACCTACAGCCCTCCCTGGACACCCAGCTCTGTGCTCATGGAGCCCAGACAAGCCTTTCCTCTTGACTAAGGCTCTCACCCACAATCCCAGCATGAGTCCCACTTGCCCTCATGCACACTGATCGTTAAGGCATATCAGGAGGAAAGATGATGGATGACGCTTGCTTGCTTTTATTCAAAGTGTGCTTCTTATGAGAGAGAAATGTCACTTGTGCCCCTTTGTTTTCATATTCATGAAAGTACTACATTTGCCGTCCTCTCCTCTTTTCTCTCTTCGTTTTCTAATCTTCTCCTCACACTTCTTCCTGCCCCCCTCTTACCTCTCAGTCCTCACTCTACCCCAATATTTCTTCTAAAACGTGGCTCAGCAGCTAAGGGAGCTGTCATCTTTGGAACCTCTTGTCAAAAGGGATGAGAGGAAGGATCTCTCTGACGTGAGAAGCCCAGATTTTCCCTGTGGGGTGAATCTCTCTACTCGGACCTGAACGAGAGTCATTCGCCTTCTCTCTGTGCACGTTTCTGAGTCTTCCTCTTGGGTTATTGGGTTAATCACCGCTCCTTCTTCCTCTAGGAAGGACCTGAGGCTGCTCCTATGTGTCACGTACTGCCCGATGGCAGATGAGAATAGGAAGTTACTGATAGGTCAGCCTTTCCTGGGACTGGATGCCGAGAAGAGAAAGCACTTGGATTGAATTACCAAGCCCATGGAGAGTTCCAGGAATGCTCAGTCTTGGTGCCATCTTAAGATTGTCTCCTTTATTTTGTGGTTTAATTACCATATCTGTCAACTACATTTTTTTAAATCAGTCATCACAATCTTGGATGCTTTGGGCTGATCTTTAAATGACTAAACTCTGTGGCCAAGATAATGGCATTCACCTTCCAATTTTCATGCTTTTATCTCATCTGCAAATCATTTGCCTTTGAAGACAGTAACTGAATAGTTCAAACTTTCTGATTCATCTGTATTAGCAGACCTTGTAGAGCCCCAATAGAATGATCTTACAAATCTTTCTCACCCCTCTCCACACACACACACACACACACACACACACACACACACACACACCCCACACACACTCACAACCCCACACAGTGCCTATTTTGCAAGGTAACACCAGAACCTAACAAAAAACTAGAGAAACAGAAAGACTTCAACTACAAGGTTTCCAACCTTAATTTCTCCCCCTCTTAATGCAGCAAGATCAGATACATTCAAGTGTGAAAGACATTGACCACTGTATCTAACAATTTTTCTGTGTTTAAGCCCATGAATTCATACTTACATACACAATAATTATGCTTCTTTAATTATATAAACAAAAGCTATAAACATATTTCTTTTGAACAAATTCTGGAGGTGACGGCACTTTGGCTAAGTGACACATTGGGCTCCTTCCTAAGGAATAAAACCAGGAGTTGAAACCAATGCCCCTCCCCCACTGCTTCTCCCAGTCTCATTTCCATCCACCTCTATGCAGCCTCCAAAATGGGGACACAGACTGTCTCAGCACATACTGCTGCCTTGCACTCTGCTGAGGGGCACTCTTTCCCTAGAACACAATGTGTGTTTTATGCAATGCAGCAACCATGTTTCCACCACCCTCTAATGACACAAACCTCCAATAGCCCAAATCAAACTCAGGATCAAGCCAACCTGTTATCTTTGTTTTGCTGTTGTGCCTTCAGATGGTCCTCCACAAAGCCAGAAGTAAAAAACGTATAACTCAATAGCGGAATCACTTCAGTGTGGGGTCAGACAGACCCAAGCCTGAACGCTGGCTGTACCACTTAAAAACTGTGACCTCGGGCAATTCATCCACATTTTCTAAACCTCACTTTTCATGTTGCTAACCTTGGGTTGATAATGCACACCATAGTGACCTCGAGCAGATATAAATCACAAAGTACTGCTCCAGGAACATTTTAGGGGATCAGTAAATGTGAATCTGCTCCATGTCACACACTTTTCATTTCCTCTTTGAATCCTCCATTCTAAGCAAGGATGGCCAAGTATCATCTTGCTGTAAGAGAAACTGCTTAGTATTACTAGTAGTGTGTGCATTAAACATGAATGATACAGCTACCCTGGGGCCCAGGAGCTTACCATGTCCTTTACATTTGGGGGATTGTCTAGCTTCCTATTTTGGGCAGAAGAGGACACCAAAGCATCATGTAGCTTTGGCATAACACAAACAACAGAGATTTTAATGGCATCACCTCCCAAGGGAAGGACCAGCCAGCTTAAGGTAACCTGCTGTAGTCCTTTCTACACAATTTAACATCTGACAGTTTGCAGTGCCTAGCCAGCCATGGTGCTGTGTTTTATTACCAGCCATTGAAAATAATTAGTTGGTGACCCAGAAAACCGATATATAAAATCCTCTTAATCACCAATATGGCTTTCAATTATACAGCGTAAACTTATTAACCTTTTTACTGCTGAGACTTGATTTATGGAATTTACCTACATGACCATTATGAGCAGAGATAAAAAGTATATTAACTGAGGTGTTGGCGTTAACAATAAAGAACTGCTTTTCCCCATCGTGGAGCCTTAAGTGGTGATGGCAGCCTCCTATGAAGTCTCTAGGGATTCATTTGTCTCCTGCAATCATTCAGTAATGGTTGACTGAGGACCTATTGTCTGTCTGTGTGGCTTTGTAACTTAACAGGGTAAAGTCCAAATACCTTAGCATGGCCCCAGCCTTATCTGGGGTTAGTTTCACCCCAACCCAAACTTTTCCAGCTTCCTCTCCTAAAAATTCACCATCCTCCAATGAGCTGTGCTTTTCACCACTCCATTCTCTGGCCATGTGTATTTTCTGTCTTTAATGGATCCACCTATGTCTGCCAACAGCCACACACACACACACACACACACACACACACACACACCCCTCATATCCACACACCCACAACCTTATACATACTCACACAGCCCCTCATACATAAAACCCCCCCAAACACCCTTATGCAACCCCATACACACATACATACAACCCTTACATACTCACAACTCCCTCACAACCTCCCCCACAGCACTACACACCCAACCCATCACACACGCATATGATTCTCCCACACACACCCACAATCCCTCCATACATAGCACAATCCCTATACACATACCTACAACCCCACGACACACATATAACTTCCTAACAAACCCCCAAAACACACACCAACCACTTCGCACACACCTACACACACTATCTCCCTCACACATACAACACACACACACAACCCTCCCACACTCACACACACATGCGCAATCCCATGCCCACACACATACACAAAAACCCTCCCTTCCACACACACTGATACGCAAACCCCTTCTCTAACTGCAGAGGTCCTTCTTGTTTGGGGTCTTGTGAAATTTCTCCAGTCTCCAGGGTAGAATGTGTCACTGCCTCATTTCTGCTACTTCACTTTCCTCAGAGAGCTCACCAGGGATCAGAGTACATGTCATCCCAATGGACTACACACTCCTTGTCATTAGGCGAGTGTGCCTCATTCATTGGTCACGCCCAGCAGAGGGGACTGCATCTCAATGAGCTGAGGTCACAAAGGAAGCAAGCAACAGGGCTCGGCTCCCAAGAGCCTTTGTCTATTTAAGTGTGTGTATGTGTATGCACTTGAAGCAAATTCAAACCAACCAATAAGAAAACAAGTTTTAAATAACATTATACATGAGACAGAGAGAGAGGCTTCCCAAGAGTTATCAAAACACAAATTTTCTACTTCAGCAGTATGTGTGGTGATGGCCCAGAGCAGAGAAATGACGCAAGGAAAGAACCAGCAACAGGAGCACCTGAGTGATGCTTCAGGAAGTAACCAGACTGCTGGCTCACAGAAAGGGTCAACCGTGCATGAGAAGCGGGCAGGTGACAGGGTGAGCAAGTACTCAGAGGACATGCAAAGGCTTCAGCTTTGATCACCAGAGCCACTGCAGACTCCAGAATTCCCAAAGTGCTTTGAACTCACGCTCACCATGGCCAGTGTCACGCACTCATGCCCACGCTCTGTGTTGCGTAACCAGTGGGCACACCCAGCATGAGTGAAAGTCACTAGGAAAACATGGGCCCCAAAGACATGTTATTGAGAACAGTATTCCAGAATAATATCACAATAGTCATCTCAGGGAAAATCAGAATTTTGTTGGCCTTCCTTACACTTATTTTATGGTTTAACACTGCTTTCATTCAGAATTCTAATAGGAAGGGACAGTGAGGGTGAAATCATAATTGCTTCACAGTTTAAGGACACTGAGGTCTTAATCTTGCTGGGATTAAGTTATATATTATACAACATTAATTTTATTAATATTTTTTGTCCCAAGTCAGATTTTATAAATTCACTAATGGTAAGAACAGTATCATTTTGCAGTACAGCAATAATTAGCACAACATTGTAAATCAACTATACTTCAATAAAAAAATAAAAGCTATTAAGCTTTATAAAATGTAAGTAACATTTCTCATTAATAAAATTTAAATGACAAAAAATAAAATGCAATTATTGGGCTATTAAAAGATTAATTAATTTTTAAAAGATTGGGGTGATAAAATTGGATTGAATAAGGAAAGAAAAAAAAGAACAGGATCATATTTTTCTCTGTATTCCTATATCTAGCCCAGGGCTAGAATAAATGCATAAATTAGTCATTTATTAGTCATAAGTGAACTAGTTATAAAATGAATAAATAAATAATTGGTATTCTTTAATCAGTCATTTCATTCTCCATTTCCTCCAGTGGACTTCAACAGAACCCCAATGAAATTGAGCCAAATTTTTCGACTTACCACATTATATTGTAATTATCAATTTATTTGTGTCTCCTATATGGGACTACGCACTCTGCTGGGGAAATAAATATCATAATACTAAGAAACTAAAATTTGTGGAGGCTTACTATAAATAAGGTACTGAACTGAATGTTCTACATAAGTTTTCTTGTTATTTCTTACACAAACCCTGTAGCATAGATACTTTTATCACTCCTACTTCACAGATGAAGGAACCTAACCTTAAAAGATTTAAGTGACTTATCCAAGAACACACAATGAGTAATTGGTTGAGCCTGGATTTGAACCAAGTAGCCTGGCTCCAGAGCTTCACCATGAACAAATAACTATCTGATTAGACTGCCCCCAAACAAAGAATTTCAACATGGATTCATTGCATAAACATTTGGTGTACATCCTCCCCATGCCAGGAAATGTGTTGGTACTTAGGATACAATGGCCAATACCATGGGTATGTTAGCTGCCCTCGGAGAGCTTCCTGAATTACGTAATCACACAAGTTCATGATCATAAATTGTGTTAAGAACGATCAAGGGAGCTCACAGATGTAATGAGGGTGACCACAGGGGCTGCTGAGGTGTGTAGGGATGAGAACCACCAGAGCAGCTTCCCTGAGAAAGTGGCAGTTGAGCTCCAAGCTACAGAATCTGTAGGAGTTTATGACACATTGTGTGCATGGAATCTGAAAATATTTGAGGGAGATGCTATTGATTGGCTCATTTCCTAATCCACCTTGCTCAAAAAACAAAAAATTCTTACTTGAAGTGGTTTGCAGAATTATGTAAAACACCCAATTACATGCACCAGAAGGAGAGGAGAAAGAAAAATGAAATGGTGGGAACATAAAATGCAGTTAATCCAAAATACATCACTTAGGGTCCCATACTCTTGCCCTAAGTAAACCATCAGCCTGGGAGCCACCGTGGCAAGGAAAACTCATCAGTGATCAATTCCCATTGCTCACAGAATTAAAGACCAGTTTCTCTGGGCATGCTCTATGGGTATGAAAGTGTGACTTAACAGAAGCTTTCGGGAGCAGCTAGCCTAGAGGTTTCCCAGACTTGTCTTCAGACAGCCCATGGGATCTCAGGGGCTGTGGACCAGGACAAGGAGGCCCGAAAGTTTCCAGCATAGTAGAAGGAGGCACAGCGTTCATTTCAACCAGATAGGTTCTACTCTCATCTGTTCTGCATAGCTGAATTAATTCTGCATTCTTTTTCTTTTGAAGAAAGACTTACAATGCCAGATTCTAAATATGTTTGGAAGTCTTGAATTCAACCCAATCCCTTCATTTTGCAGATGAGAGAGGTTGAGATGTTTTGCCAAGGTCATTTGCTGGTTAGTGTGAGAGCTGGGACAGCCCCTTCCCATGGGACCTTCCAGAACACTCAGCTGGGCAGCGTGAGGATTACAAGCCATAGAGGTTTCAACCTCAGCTCTAACAGCCACGTGTTCTAAACTTGGGATTAACTAGCCACTGTTGCATGTCTGGTAAAACCCCTTCCATGCAAACAAATACAGTAATGCAATTTATTTGGTTTACTGGTTATTCACTTCATGAAATCATTGTGTCTCCAGTTTTCAAGCAGATACTCCCCCTAAACATCAGCTTCCCCCCCAATCCCTGTGTCTTAACCATAGAGATAGTTTCTGACTTATCTTAATAACTATATCTGCTTGTGATAAAGAAACACAGGGGTTTCTCACTGGCCCAGGAATCTATAATTTCCTCCATCTACTCACAGGGATTCCATTCCACAAGCCATCTGTTCTGGTGGATAAAAGCACAGACTTTGAAGCCTGAAGCCAGGAGGATGTGAATTCAATCCCAACTGTGCCTCTTTCCAGCTTATGACCTCCTACAAATTCTTTAACCTCTGATGTCCAACTTACTTGACTAAAATACAAATGGTAACCAGACCTATAGAATTGTTATGAGGTTCCAAATGAGATGATGAATGTAAAGCACTTACCTTTACAGGGTGTTTAGAACACAGTAAGCACTCAATAAATGTTTGCTATCATTGTTGCTCTACAAGTCGTTCCCCTTATAAATCTACAGCCGTTAGTAATGACACCAAACAGAGATGATTCAAATGGTTTTAAAAGAGATTTTGTGAAACAAGAGCAATAAAAAAAATCAACTGCACCACATAGTTCAGTCAGTGTCTTACTTCACTCACAAATCATCATCTGTTCAGCAGGGGAAACTATGAACTGTCTGGAAATAATATGGCAAAGACAGTCAATGACAATTAGAGCATAATGGGTCTAATATAGACTTGGAGATGAATCTGGAATCTTCTACTAAAATCCATTTATTACAAAAAATTCTGGAACCACTTTATCATAAGTAGGCATCATTTAGTGCTCAATTACAATGAAACTCCACTGGAAATATATATTAAATGCAGAACATCTACATTAATACCAGGAGAATTTTGTAAGATTGATGTTACTGCAATGACTACCAGATGAATACTAAGTACCTTGCTTCAACCTTCCAGGTTCTTGGGCTCAGACACTGCCATCCCCTTACTCCTGCCATCTCCACTTCTGAGGGTCTTTTATGGAGGCAGAGGGCAGGTTCAAAGTCCGTTTTATTTTCTTGTAATCTTGCTTAGAGCTAGATGGCTCTCAAACACTGATTAATCAAGACACATTATATAATAAAGTTAAAATCACAAACATTCCAACACCTCCATGAAAAGCAACTCATTTTCCAAAAGGCTATATATGTAACAGGAAAATTTGTAAAAGGTGGTAATTTCAGACTAAGCATTAAAAAGACATTTTTAATAGCCCCAACATGGATTGAACTTAGCTGAGCAAAGAAATCTCAGTTGAAGAATTAGGACCTGCCTCATTCAAACTCAGGGCTGTTAATGACTCAGAAGTGGGCTCTACAGGGTAAAGGAGGTTTCTGTTAACATCCTATTTCAACGCAGATTACTTGAGCTGAGACTGAACTTCTCCTGCAGTCATTTCTTTTGCTAATCAAGAAAATAAAGCTCTTCTTATGCAGGAATATATGCAAATGTGAGGTCAGATTCCCATTATAAAATTTGGGGTCATAAAAAATAGGTGAAAGCCATGATTTTCTTGCCATTTGTCATGATATATTCCTGGGCAAGGAGACAGGTGTATTATCCTGACTACAGGGTGGTGGGTCACTTGCTCTCCTATCAAATAATCCAGATTCAGGTCCCAGCTCAACCACTTACTGACTGCAAAAAACTCTCAGACCTTTAATTTCATCTTCAGCAAAATGGCAATAACAATCTCATCATGTTGTGTGTGTATTAAGTGAGATGCAGCATGTGAAAGCTCCTAGGGCAAGTGTCCTCCACAAAGGGGATACAGCTAAGCCTTGCTCATCCTGTTGTGGGTTGTGGGTACCTGCTCTATAGAAATCTACGGCTGCCCCAAAATAAACACAGAAATTGCTCCAGATCCAACCACCATGAAGGGCTAGAATCATTCTCTCTAGTTAAATAATCAGTTTCATCCCATGTCACTTGTACATGGACCTCCCCCCAACTTTCTAGATGCCCACTAGGGTTTTGACCCTGCTTGTCCCCAGCCAGCCAGCCCCTGACTTAGGTTTTCACCACATGGACACAGACAGGGAATGGGAACCCAAGTCCTCCACTGGACTAGGATGGGCAAGTGGCAAAGTTGGAGAAAACCCTACAGAAAGTCTATGCATGCTGCTATGCACCTATCCTGCTGTCTACTCTCTTTAAAAAAAAAAAAGCTGGTAGATTGGTTCAGGCCAGAGGTTGCAAACTGGCAGCTGAGAGCCAGCCGGAGCTATCACCCAGCGGGTGGTTTGTTTCATTTTACAGTGCCTCCATTTTGAAATAAGGAAATTTCACATTTTAAAAATCTAGATTTGGGCTTCATTTTATAAAACCAGAAATTCTGGTTTCCAGGTACCACAATCTGCTGGAAGTCAGTTGGGGCTGCCCCTTTAAATGGGTCCCACAACCCCGAAGATCTCTGTCATCCAGAGCACCCCTGAGGCCTCAGAGGTTGACCCAATAATCTCACCATGTATCAGTCCAATTCCTGCCATTATTACTATAAGCTTGCTTACTTCACAAATATTAATCCCTGCATAATCCTCCTAGCACAATGAAGCAAAACAAAGCCACATCCACAGAAATGTGACAACGGAAAACCAACGGTGCTAAAAAATGAAATATGTGTTAAGTCCCCAAAGAAGTTCATTACCTGAAGGACGCATTATCCCCGTCCCTTCCCATGAGTCAGCACAGTCAGTAGTCATTCCTAATTGGTTTAAAGCTTAGTATGAAATATTAGGATGCCACGGTGTGTGATGACACAGCTGTATTCCTGAGGGGATGGCTGAGATGAATCTGTGTACAGCAGAGACAGGTGGAGACAAAGGGAGCAGGTGGAAATGGGTTGTAAATATACTATAACTTAAAAAATAATGGGGTGTTTTTTCCCTACAGGTTTCTGGTGCTTCATCACTAATTAAATATTGAAACTACAAAAGGCAAAGTAAAGTTTTGTGGCTCTTTGGATTTGGGGCATAAATGTAAATATTTTGTACCATTAACTGCAATTTCATTTGAAAAATACACACCTGGCCTTGGGAGCTGTGAATTGTAGGCATATGAGCTGAAAAGAGGTAGATTTAAGGAAAATATTAGCAACTAATGGTGACATCCTTTTTTTTAGGCTATAAGGGGGTCAGGGGCTGCATTCCAGAGCAGCATTTTTTGAGTTTAGAAAACTGATGAGCCTTTTAAACAAAAGAGGAGATTCTGATCCCACAGAGCAGATAGGTTGTTGCCAAATGCAGAAAATCAATAGGCAAATCACTGGGAATTCTTGGGAACAGTAGTTGAATCATTTATGATCTCCATCCTCCAAGTTTGCAATGGTGAGGCACTTGGAACTCTGAGGCATTGATTCTCGATCTTGGCATTAGGGTAGGATGATCTATAATTCTGTGAAAGGAAGCAAGAAACTTGTGGAACCACAAGAGTCATAGGTGCTTAGAGCTGGTTGGTCAACTTCCACCATGACTGATCGTACACTTAACCTCTTCACAGTTGCTCACAGGGCAGTGGCAGACCTCATGGTCAGCTCCCATTAGGGGTTCATTCTTCCTGTTTGTTCACCCCAAAATCTGTCTCTACCCCTTCCCTCTGGGTTCCATACTTCCTGCAGGATCACACGAGAAAGTGTCTTCCTCTTCTGGCTCTATGCAACAACTCCATTGTCTGGACTTAGAGTCAAAAGACTCAGTTCCCTAGCCCATTCTCCCACTCACAGCCAAGGAGCATCCACTTCCTCATCTGTAAAATGCCTTCCATGACTCCCTCCTGAGGTTTGGTTTGGGGCAACATCCAAGTAGGATAAACTGTGTGAGTATTTCGTCAAATGGGAGACAGTGTGGGTTAGCGGGTAGACCCCATGACTTACAGCCAGGTTTCCTGAAAGGCGAATATGGAGCTTCAGTGTGTGATCTGGAGGAAACCACTAGGGATCATAAAATAATCAAACTCCCAGAAGCAGAGAGGAGAATGGTGGTTGCCAGCAGCTAAGAAAAGGACGAGTAACAATGTATAAAGTTTCAGTTATTCCAGATGACTGCGTCCTAGAGATGTACTGCACAGGCCTATAGTTAAAAATGTTACACTGTGTGCTTAAAACTGTGCTGGAAGTGTAGGTCTTATATTAAGTACTCTTATCATAAAAAATAATAATAATAAGTAAAGAGTATGAAAACAAACTTTTGGATGTGATGGACTTGTCTTTGGCATAGATTGCAGCAATGGTTTCAGGGATGTATATTTATCTCCAATGTCATCAAGTTATATACATTAAATACATACACATGTGTACATATATGTGTTCACTTAAATATGTACAGTCTTTTGTATGTCAATTGCATCTCAGTAAAGTGGATTTTTTAAAGTTCAGGATGTAATAGTTTGCACGAAGGGTTTATGTGGGAACTAAAGGAGATGACTCATAGAATCCCTGGCACGCATTGCTGCTCGGCAAGTTTTGGTCTTTCCCTTCCCCAAGCGTTCTTAGTAAATATATGAACTCAGTCCAGCTGAGTGAGCGTGTCTACAAACAAGACCATGAAAGTCACAACATCCTCTGGCACCTGTAGCTGACACTTGTGCTCCTGTGATCTGAGTGTCTCCCCAGCTCCGGCCCCTGCCTCCTGTCTCCAGACTCGACTCACAGAAAGGGGCCAAAAGCATAGGTTGGAGGCATCCAGGATGAACACAACCCCTCCTTCCCTCCTCTTTGGGAAAACACCATAGATCTGGTGGTGGGAGATACTTGTAGGAAGAGAGAAGGGGCTTCAGAGGGAGCCATTTGGGGTTCTTTGGAGAGAAGTAGCCTTTGGGCTGCCAAGGCTCTTGGAGTTGGACTATTTTCCAGGTACGAAGACCCTTGCCCTTGGAAGAGGCAAGAGAGGCCAGGACAAAATCTTAAGAAAAAAAATCTGAGTGATTAGGACTGATGTCCCTCTGATGTCTCTGAAGGGAGAAACTGAAAGAAAACCTTGGGATTTCCTCCTGTGCTTTCTAGTCCAGGGCTGGAGAGAAAGCAGGAATCAAGGGCAGAAGCCCCATTCAGGAAAAGCATGTACAAGTGGTGACCCTTCATGGAGCAGGATAAACGGGGCCCTCAGCTGGACATCCTAGAGTGGGGAGGAGCAAGGATCTCTGTCACTGCACAGAATTACTGAGCAATTGTGCTGAGTTAGTACTGCTCAGGAGGAGCTGTCATCATGATGTGCCCAGGTGAGAGAAACTTAGTAGTGATGATTGGAACTGCCATGAAGAAAGCTTGGGCCCTTCCATTGAGCTCCACTGGGATAAGAGGTAATAGGGAGTGGGTGACATATAGTGGTTTATCATGAAGTTTTCAATATATCAGTTTTGGATCCCAAATGCAATGGTCAAGTCCATAGGGAAATACCAAAAGTCATGATTAAAAAGCAAAGATTAGGAGACAGTCAAAAGTCAGCATGGGGGCTTCCCTGGTGGTGCAGTGGTTGAGAGTCCGCCTGCCGATTCAGGGGACATGGGTTCATGCCCCGGTCCGGGAGGATGCCATGTGCCGCAGAGTGGCTGGGCCCTTGAGCCATGGCCACTGAGCCTGCGCATCCAGAGCCTGTGCTCCGCAACGGGAGAGACCACAACAGTGAGAGGCCGCGTACTGCAAAAAAAAAAAAAAAAAAAAGTCAGCATGGTGTTATCCCACTTTTCAGAGAGGTAAAGTAACTTCTCTGAGGTCACACAGCTATAAATGTGGGAACCAGGACCTAACTCTCAGTGTGCCTGTCTCCAGAGCAGAGCAGATGTTCTTTCTTCCAACACCACTGCTTCCCAAAACAGAGAGGGGTACCTGGTGGTGGTCCCCACCTCAAGTTGGCCATTTCTGAGACAGACCCCTTGTACACTTAACCCACCCCTAACAGTGCACTCACACTGTCTCACTTTCCTTTTAAGTCACCAGCTTGGCATTAATTAATGTTAGGATAAAAACAACCAAACATGGTAGACTGCACAGTACAAATATATTTATTAACATTCCATCTGCATGCCAGACATACCACCTGCATTCAACAGAGGTGGTCAGGTTAATAGCTCAACTATGGGCCTGGCACCAAGCAAAAAAATAAAGTCCCACCCTTCACACTAGTCATTCACACAGAGCCATGCTCACCATAATCCCATTCTCTTACAGTATATGCTACAGAACACGGCTCATCTTCCCTACATCTCTTCATTGCTCCTTCCTGGGTCAGACTCCGTGTGCCGGCAGAGGGCCTGATCCCAACAATAACGTGGGGAGGTAGACACTTGTGTCCCCACTTTATAGATGTGCCCACTGAACATCAGAGAGGAAGGGGAACTTGTCTACATCCCACAGCAGAGTGTGGCAGTGGCAAGTTTCAGCCTCACTGGTTGCCTCTCCCAGCCCTGCTCTCTCTACCACCCTATTCTGCCACTCCTTCCCTCCCTGCTCCTCATTTGTTTCCCCCTTTTTTCTGTCCTTCTTTCTATCATTTTCTTTGTTAGAGATCATTTTCCTTACTCCTTTCCTGACTCATAATGCCTTTGAGGAAAATTGCAGTCTTTGTAAACATCCCGTTCTAAAATCCTAACAGGAATACAAATTCAAACTATTCCCATAAGAGTTAAAAATTTCCCCCTGAGTTAAAAATGATGCTGTCAGTACCTAATGCTGACTTGTATT
Organism: Orcinus orca; assembly: GCF_937001465.1. NCBI lineage: Eukaryota > Metazoa > Chordata > Mammalia > Artiodactyla > Delphinidae > Orcinus > Orcinus orca. The sequence continues at coordinate 73,639,356 of NC_064560.1, forward strand.
CTCTAGGAATGGATGCAACCAAACATCCATTGATACAATAAGTGAATCTTTGGACCCCTTCTTCCCCCAACTCTTGGGTAACTGTTCCATGGTCTAATGGCTTTGAGGTGGAAATGTTGCTCTAAAATTTCAAAATAAATTCCTTAAACCAGCCCCCCTCCCCATTTTTCCAATTAATCCAATGTTATGTGTGGTCAGGCTGGAAGAAACATGTTCCTCCTTTGTAGTTTTCTTTGTATCTTTCAAAGTTTGGTAACTTATCAAATGTCCCGTTAGTTACATGACCAAGCTAAACATTTAGTGTGTCCTAATATACAACAATTGCCTACAAATCATAATTTGTTTCCTAAAATTCCTTATTATATGCAGATTAATGTCTATTGAAATAAACATTTCCTATCTAGTTTGGGAAAACCTGTAGGAAATATGCATTTTGTTTTTCCATGCTTCTATTACCTAATTTTTTTTTTTTTTTTTTTTTTTTTTTTGTGGTACGCGGGCCTCTCACTGTTGTGGCCTCTCCCATTGTGGAGCACAGGCTCAGCGGCCATGGTTCATGGGCCCAGCTGCTCCGCGGCATGTGGGATCTTCCTGGACCAGGGCACGAACCTGTGTCCCCTGCATCGGCAGGCGGACTCTCAACAACTGCGCCACCAGGGAAGCCCTATTACCTAATATTTTAAAATAGAAAAGAACATATGTAATATATATACATATATATATATATATATATATATAACTTTTTGCTGCCAGGAATAAGTCAGTTATTATAATTTTTGCACAGGTCTCCTGGTGCACCATGCACAGAATTTCTAAGGTAGATATTAGGAGTAGAAATGCTAAGCCATAGTATATATGAATATTCAACTCTCATAATAATAGCAGATTATTTTCCAAATCAGTTATACCTGATTATCCTTCAACCAGTTTATTAGAGAGACCTTTGTTCCACATCCCCTCCAAATTTGTATTATCTTTTTTATTTTTCCTCATCTAGTTCGTATGAAACAGTATTTCATAGTGCTTTGTAATTTCCCTGACTACTCATGAAGTTGAGTATGTTTTCATATGTTCATGCACTATTTGTGTTTCCTCTTCTGTGACATGTGTGAGCTCAGCTTTTGCAAAAGGCACATGGAGTTTGCTTCTGCCAACAAGACTTCATTTGGAGAAACACCAATTTCCCACTCTCGTGGCTCTAACTAGGTAGTCAGCCACAGGAACCTGCCCTTACATCTCCCTGGCCCACAGGAATCAGCACAGTAGGCAGGGAACCCAAGGAAACCCATTTCCCTGCTCCAAGGAGTCACCCAAACTAGGCCATTCCAAGTATACTTCCCTAGAACTAATGGATAGGGGGAAGCAGCTCTCTGTCTGTTGAGGTACATGGTGATGTTAATAGCCATCTTCCCTGGATACATGAAAGAATCTTAAGCCCAAAGGAAAGAACATGCCCACTGACAGAGGGGAGCAGAACCAGAGACTGAGTGAGAGTCTTGATGAGATTATTTGAGATCCTGGATCTCATTATGCCTGAAGACAGCTTTGACTTCCCAGTAAGATGAGCCAGGTTCTCTTTTTCTCTCAAGTTCTTTGAGCTGGATTTCTGTCAATTGTAACTAAAATAAAGCAAAGCTATTTGAGGAATAAGCAAAAAAATTATAAAAAAAGTGAAGGTTACAATCTTTTTATTAGCTTGGGCCAAGAAACATAAGGAACATATTGGCATGAAGGTTGTGGTAACAAATGACATTTCTATAGTGTTTTATAATCTACAAAACACTCTCACATCCATTGTCTAAATGGCTACTCCCTGCAGTTCCGGGAGGTGGGCAAGGTGAATATTATTACTATCATCCACATTTCACAAATGAGGGATTTGAGTCTTGAACCTGAGACTTATGTCATAAGTCCTTTTCGGCCATCTGGACTGCTCTTTAATCACTATCATTCACAAAACTCTCAGAACTCTTAAGATAAACAGTAACTTATTTGCTTTAGAGTTAGAGAAAGAAAATACGTTTTGTGGGAGAATTGGATGCAGGCAGCATGTATTGATCACACATGGTGTCCAATAGTCAGCAAATAACTCACCTAACAGTATTCTTTGATTGAAAACTTTTGCTCCAAGCCCATTTACCTGAAAAACTTTGGAAAATATGAAACATTTGGCTCTCAAACTTGAGAAAAAAATGCTTCCAGATGTCCCTGGATCTACTTTAGCAAACCAACTTCCAAGAATGTTCCAGAATCACTATTTTCGGCCAGATTACAGGTTGTGTTTTATGAAAGAAACACATTCTATGTACATGATAACTTCTTAATAACTGAGCCATTGATTATCGAAAAGGGGCTTAGTGAGGGAGAGGAGAGGGTGTGGAACCCACAGAGCACAGGCAACCTTCCCCACAAGTTAATATGGCATTTTTAAGGAGAGGTAGACTTAATAAATTTCAGCATTGCATGGACAAGTATGCCACTGGAACTAAAAAATGTAACTGATAATCATTTTGAAGGAAACGGTGAATCTGAGCCATTGCTGGTGGCAATTCTGAGAAATCTCTGCAATTAATATTTTAAAATCCTTAAAGTCCTAATTAAAGAAGCAACATTCTAAAGCAAAGGCAGAAGAAATGAACAATCTAAACAGAGAGAAGAGAGATAGGCGAGTATAACAGAATCTAAACTGGAATGGGACTGAGGGATTTTCTTTAGCCACATACGACAAAGAATTTCAGTAATTTCTTCAAGAGAAGGGAGTAGCCATAATATATGTATGTGGGTACATATGTCTTTGATAGAATTTCAGTAATTTCTTCATGAGAAGGGAGTAGCCATAATATATGTATGTGGGTGCATATGTCTTTGTTAAATTTAACTCTATAGTAAACTTTGCATTCTTTTTGCACTTTTTAACTCCTTTGTTGAATCTTTTAGCTCCAGATTAAATATTCCCTTCAGATTTTTCTTTAGATAGGTGTCTGGATCTGTGAACTTCAAGGAACCACTGCAGTCAGGATTCTGGTGACCAGAGGGGTAGGCCAAGTAGGCTGCATCAATTTTCATATGATGCTTTGCTCAAGCTTGCCCTTCTTTTGGTGGATCACATGCCTTGAGATCCCATACAATTACCCAGCAAGCAATATGGCCACAAAGACAAATAAGCATGCAGAAATAAAACACCTACCCACCTGCCAGTGTAAGGTTAATGACGGTACCCCCAAGGGGATTGGAATATGGTTGGGTTAAAAACTCAGATATCACCAGAGCCATCTATGCTCATTCCAAGCAGCATCTTAAGGACTTATATCCTGTTCTGTCACAGTGATGAATATCCAACACTTGTTGCTTTTAACATATATATATATATATAAAAAATATATTGATATATATAATAGTATTAGCATATACTATATATATACTGATATATAATATATATCAGTATGGGACATAAAATTAGGACTTTAAAAAATTTACATACACAGAATTTTATATTGAATATATTCAAAGTTGTGACAGAGACTTCAGTTTGCCACCCAATGACCATTTTCTCATTCTTGTGAATACACTGCCCCACAGAGTTAACTCCGTCAAAAGACTGCGTTTCCCAGACTTCCTTGCAAAGACATGTGGCCATATGACTAAGTTATGGTCAATGAGTGGTAAGTGGAAATGTTGTGTAATTCTTCCAGGAAGTCTCCTTAAAAAGGAGGGGTTTGGGTTATTTTTTCCTTCAAACTGCTGTGATGTGACATAGTATGATGTGATTAGATGATGATGTAATGTAACATGATAAGTGATGAGATTGTTTCCATCTTGGAATAAGATGAAAGCTACAATCTGAGAAGGCAGAATAGACAAGTGGAAGTAAGCTGGGTCCCTGAAAAGTTTATGTGGCTTCACATCATCCCCGGATTGCCCACCTCTGAATTTCCCTACCTGAGACAGAAACATCTAATTTTATTCTATTTTCTATTATATGCAGCTTAACCTAATCTTAACTTATACAAGGGATTAAATGTGCCAGGATTAAAGGAGAGAGGAGGAATAGAATTAAAAAATGAGTGAAAATATTTTGTTCCCTCTCCCTTTTTCCTGCATCTAAGGACAGCCATAAATGTCAAATGAAGGCCAGAGCCCAGAATTACTTTCCAAAGGCTTTTGTCTTCAAATATCTAGCAATTTCAATGGGAGCTAAAACATGCTTCATCGTCCTAATGTTGATAATCTTTCTCCATCTTCATGGTTTAAGCAAAAGCAGAAGACATCACAGGGACACCTCAGATTTCTAGCTGGTAATCACCCTTAGTCATAGCAATAGAGATCCCATATTTCATTTTGATATCAAAATGCATTACAAAGCTACAGTAATCAAAAGAGTGTGGTACTGCCATAAAGATAGATATAAAGACCAATGGACTAGAATAGAGAGCCCAGAAATAAGCCCTTGTCTATATCATTAAATAATTTTTGACAAGGGTGTCAAGAATATTCAATAGGGAAAGGACAGTTTTTACAACAAATGATGCTGGGAAAACTAGATATCCACATGCAAGAGAATAAGGTTGTACACCTACCTAATGCCATATACAAAAATTAACTCAAAATGGATCAAAGACCTAAGCATATGAGCTAAAACCATAAATTCTTAGAAAAAAAACATAGGGGAAAACTTCATGATGGTGGGTTTTGCAATGATTTCTTGGATTCAGCAATAATTTATCAGATATAACACTAAAAGAAAGGACAGATACCATATGATTCCACTTATAAGAGGTACATAGAGTAGTCAAATTCATACAGACAGAAAGTAGAATGGTGGGTGCCAGGGGCTGAAGAGGGAGGATATGGAGTTATTATTAAGTGGATAAAAAACTTCAGTTGGAGAAGATGAAAAAATTCTGGAGATAAACGGTGGTAATTGTTGTACAACAATGTAAATATACTTAATGCCATAAAACTGTATGCTCAAAAATGGTTAAAATGGAAATTTTAGTCTATTTATATATTTTACTGCAATTTTAAGAAAAAATGAATTTGTTGTAAACTTAGTAATTTACCCTCCCAAAAATGTTCATGCCCTAATCCCTGGAACATGTCGAATATGTTACTTTACATGGTAAAAAGAACTTTACAGATGTGATTAAAGTAAAATGGAGATATTACTCTGAATTATCTTGGTGGGCCTTATGTAATCATAAAGGTCCTTATTCAAAGGAGGCAGGAGAATCAGGGTCACTAGTAGATGTGACAAGGATAATAAGAGGTTCTATTGATACAAGGAAGGGCCTATGAGCCAAGGAATGAAAGACAGATGGCCTCTAGAAACTAGAAACTGAAAAAGACAAGGAAATAGACTCTTCCGTGAAACCTCCAGATGGAACACAGCCCCACAGACACCTTGATTTTAGATCTCTCACTTCCAGAACTGTAAGGGAGCAATTTGTGTTGTTTTAAGCCATTAGGTTCGTGGTAATTTGTTACAGCAGTGATAGGAAACTACTACATAAATAGTCCCTGCCCTTCAAACACTCATCACTTGGTTTCAGCTACCTCTTGTCAGCAGGTACTAAACTATAAGAGCTCTGACTTTATCAAGAGCCAAGATAAACTTACAGAAAAGCTGTTGATATTTGATCTGTTGCCCCTCTCAATTCCTATGACTATGTCTTGGTCAAAGACGCCTGGCTTTTCTCCCCTCTCAGGTCTTACCCACACCCTCCTGACCAAGGATGAACAATTATGAGCTCAAAGATTGCTATGGCACGTGCTGGGAGGACTAGCTAGCATGGTCTGTAGCTCTGAGTGCCTCATCCTGGCAAATGGTCTATGCCAGATCATTCCCCTCAGTCCAGGCAGTCCAGTGAAATAGAACATGGCATTACTGACATCCATCTAACTCTGGACTCAGTGCCTGGTGCCACCTTGTGCAGATATTACCAGCAATCCTATTTTCCAGATGAAAGACACTGAGCCCCAAGGTTGCACAACCAGTAGTTGATGGAAGTTGTGTTTGGATTCAGTTGTCAGGCTTGAAGTCAGCCTCCTCATATCCAGATTCTCTGAACTGAGGGACTCCAAAAAATAAAACACATCTGCTCCACCCAGTCCTTGGCCTGTTATTATGCCCACTTGCCTATAACCCCACATTCTGACCATCATATACTTGGATAAGACCAGAGGTGAAGTCCTCTGCCATAGTTTCTTTTATGATACAACATGGAGCATCAAATGTGAAGACAAGAATGAAAGAGCATAGGGTTATCAAAGAGATGATCTTGTGGGAAAGATGTGTTTTTATCTCAGTCAACCAGATGGTCCATGATGTGGCTAAGGAAACCTCTAAGGAAAGAAGAAAATAATCACGGAGATGAGGCAGAGTCTTTGGGAAGTTGCGGGTGGGTATATTGGTGGGTTTGCTTTATTTCTTTTAAGGATTTTGACCTTTACTTTTTATTAAATCAGTTTACTTTATCTCCATTATCACCACCCTAATCCAGACTTTAATCACCGCTCACAAGACACTGTAAGACCTTAAAAGCCTGTGAATTGTTCTTTCCATATCTTATCTAGCCACCCCTAGCCCCCAAAATCTATTCTCCTTACTGGAAGCCATAGTAATCTTTTTAGAACTTTGAAGATATCATTCCACTGTCTTCTGGCTTCCATTGCTCCTGTTGAAAACTCAGGTAGAAAACTTATTATTGCTCCTTTGAAGGTAACGTGCAATATTTTTCTTTTGTCTTTGGTTTTTACTATCTTTTATTATTGTATCTTAGTCTTATTATCATATTTACTTGAAATACAATACTGTGATATTGTATTTATACTTCTGGACATTACAGAGCTTCATGAACCTGTGGATTAATATCTTTCATCAGTGTTGGAAAATATTCAGTCATTACCTCTTTAAATATTGCTCCTGCTCTTTTGACTACAATTTCTTTCTGGGATTCCATTTATATGTTAGATCTACTGACTGAGTCCCATATGTCTATGTCTCTTTTCTGTATTTTTTATCCCTGTGTGCTGCAGCATGGAGATTTTCTGTTGGCCTGCCTTCCAGTTCACCAATTCTACTTTCTATTATGTCCAGTAACTATTACTGTTACTGATATTGTTTATTCAGTTCTAGAATTTGACATTTGATTTGATCTTATAGATTCAAATCTCTGATACATCCTCTATATTTCCAGCCATTTTCACCATGTTCTTACCATATATATCTGGTTACTTAAAAGTCTTATTAACTAACTCCTATAGCTGGATCATGTGTGGGCCTATTCCCTTTAACCATTTTTCTCTTGGTTTTCAGTCATGTGATCCTGTGTTCTGGCATGTCTAGTAATTGTTGAATTCATGTGTATTGTTTATAAAATTTGTAGAGACTCCAGGTGATGTTATTTTCCTCTATAGACCATTTACCCCTCCCTCATTTAGGCAGATAGAGTAGTTGATGATCTTAATGTAATCAGAGATTATGCTATTACAAGGCTGTGCTGCCATCAAGGTAAAGCTCAATCTATTTCCTGTTGGCCTTTATTTAAGGCACAGCCTTCCAAGATTTTCACCTAAAAGACTGGCATACTCACTGCATCACCTCCCCATAATGAGTTCTGAGCTCTAATCTTCATCTCTTGAAACTATGAAGACTGTTGAAATGAAAACTCTGCTGTGTTTTTTTTTTTCCAGAGGACTTGCACTTAGGTTTTTTGCCTCCCACTTCATGCAGCCTCAGAATTCAACTGAGGGGAAAACCGGTTGCAGGCATGAGGTCTCCCAAGTCTCTTCCACAAGCTCTACTGGTTTCCCTTTTCCCCAGGAACAGCCTTCCACTAGTGCAAATCTTGGATATTCAACCTCTTGCCTATACCCAGAACCAGCAAATGGACCCAGGTTAAAAGAGGCTGCAGAAGTCAGTTCACTTTTCCAGAGTCTTAGCCACCCTTATCCTCTTTGCCTCAGCAGTTCTGTGCTGCCTTCAAACTTATAATTTCTATACTTTATCCATTTTTTTTCAGCTGTTCTCTACAGGATGAAACTTTGCCACCAGCTACTCCTGGTAGTCACTCAGTGTAAACTTTTTAAACTCACAGACTTACAAATCTAAGTATTCTTCTGCTTCACATCTCCAAATGTTCCTCACTAGTAATTAGAGTAAAAATCAAGTTACTAGCCTTCTTTCTCCTGCATGTGTGCCTGCTACCTTCCCAGACTAACCTTGCATTCCTTGCACTCCCCACCCCCACTGCACTGCGGCCAAACTGCAGATTTTATCCTCAATCCAGGCCTTGACATACGAGCTGTTCATTACTTTGGATGTGCTGCTTGAAAAGCCTCCCTAGAAGAAGAGTCTGGCTTGATAGTAGTGATCCTCAACCTGATCCCTTGGTTTGGGGGGTAAGAGGTGGTGGCGAGGGATATCCTCTTACTCCCCAATACTCCTCAGGCAATTATTAGATGTACAACCTCAGAGAAAGTATTGCTCTCTCTGAGCCTCAATGCTCTCATCTGTAAAATGGGAAAAATATTCAAAGCTCTTTGTGAGGACTAAATTAGGAGTTGCATTTTAAAGTGCCTGCCTTTATATGACTATGATCTTCTCTCTTTATTCCAAAGCACATCAACCAAGAAGGAACATTTCCATCAGTAAGACTGGCTTGCATTTCCATGGCAATGGTACATTTCTCTTTTCTCAGCAGTCTGGCCTCAGCCATCAGATATGTTTTGAGACATTGTAATAACATATAAACATTCCCATCTTAACAAGAACCATGCCCCCACTTAAAGCCAAGAAGATGTTCTTGTTACAAGCTATTATTTCTTGGAAAAACAAGAAAAAAATCCTTAGAAGCAAGTATGTCTCATATTTTTAAAATATCCTAATCCTTGACTAACTTCAGTATGTCTGTAATTGCTTTTTTCTCCTCATGTTTTACGTCCATTATGTGGTTCTATTGTTCAAACATCGTTTCAAATGAAATTGTGCCATTAAAAAGACATAGCGCCTTTGGATCCTTTTAGTCCAGCTGTGAACTTTAGACTTAATCCTTTAGGGCACTCTTGTCTGGTAGGGTTTAATTTCTATTAAATTTTCTAAAAGGAAAGACAGGATGGTCAAAGCAAGATAGCAAGACAGACAAGAGTCTGTATTTCATAAATTAATAAGCATCACCGACCGCCTTTCTTGACCCTTTAAACTCTGTGAAATTAATATAAGTAGACAACCAAGGCCCAGTTGTCCCCTCCAGAGCCTTGCAAGTTCACTTAAGCAACCCAAGTTTACTTAAAGTTTTATAAGCCAGCTTTTAGAGCAAGTCCTTTGTACTTATTACTAGTGACAGTGAGCATTACAGCAGCCAATGAACCTTACTGACTTGCGACCCCAATATGGTCGAGCACTGTTATCAAGGGAAATATCAGAATCAATGCTTGTATATTACATTGAGGTCCTGACTTCTGAAAAAGCCCCCTATAGACCTTTCAGAATATGTCAGTGAAATAAACAGCTAATACTGTGAGACAATCTACCAACGATGGTCAGAAAGTGCTGTTTATTTAACCACTTTTCAACCATCTTAACCCTTCTATAAGGTGTATGTTTCCAAAAGAAGGAAATAACAAATTTTCATGCCTCCAATTCTTTTGCAATGGAACCACATTTATGCCCACTTTTTCAGGCGAAAATTCGTGTGGTCTTGCCATAAGGAGCAGGGAACACCATGTCATCTTCTTCCTCGATTAAGAGGCTTGCATTATTAAACAGCTCTGGTGGAAGTGGTGAAGGTACCACGCCTTTTCTCCCATGGCACCCCCATGTGAGCTTTCATTTACAGCCAGCATTTGCTGGAAGAAAGCTGGGCTCACCACCACTTTTTACTTACTGTAATTACTCATGTCACTGCTTCAATAGTACCCTCTCCTGCATATATAATCACCAACACTGTGCATGGAATTTTTATGTAACTTTTAAAAAATTCTATTTCAGTCATACTTAGGTTTTTTTATTACTTAGTTGTCCTATCTGGCATAAAAGAATAATCTATAATTATTGTGATTTTTAGAGCATAAGTTTTTTGGGCTTTTTTCCCACTATAGTTGATCAAAGAACTAAAATATCTTACTAGAATACCAAAAATGAATATGTAAGATACGTCATATATAAAGAATACACCCCTTCCTTTCCAGGTGATAAGAAAGTAAACCTAAATATTTCTGAAGTCCTTCTAATGCTGGGATTTTCTCTTCTATTTTTTGATCTTTTCTTTCCCCCCAATCACAGTGCACTGAGCCATTCAAACGTCCCCATCTGTAGAGTGCTGGTTCCTGAGACTGGAAGTCTTCAAGAACACCACTTGTAAACTTCAGCCCCTGGCAGTGCATTCCATCTGAGCTAACCTGCCCAGAATTCAATCCATAAGTCAGAATTACCCAGAGGTGCTCAGCAGAAGATCAAAAAATCCTGCTTCTCCCTTTGCAAGTCCAATCATCTTGTTTTGGCAAAAAGTAATTCATATACATTTAAGCTTTTATTGAGAGGCAGGCACTGTTTAGTGCTCCTCAAAGGAACCTGTTTGGACCAATCCAACAGCTGACTTACCTTAGGCATTTTATAAAGAGATGGTGCCCTTTGGATGCCTGGGAGTGGGGTGTGGCCCAAGCCCAGGGGTAGGAGAGAGGTCTGCTGACAGGGCTGAGAAGGGCAGGTGTTCTGTCACAGCAGAACAAGGTAATTCCTTCTGGGCAGCCACAAGGGTCATGGCTCAAAAGGCAGAGTTGCAAAGCCCCTGGATGAGAAGTTGGGCAAAACTGGTAGAGATGGAGAGCAGAGAGAAAGACCAAGCGCAAAACAGCAGGTCCTATGCAGTTTCCAAAGGCCACATTCAAAGGCCCAGAAATTATTCTTATTGATATCCAAGCATAAGTTCCAAGGGGTGGATTGGATGAGGGTAGACAATTGGCTCAGATGAGCCAGAAGGGCCTTCCTGATATAACGCATTTACTAAGAAGATCCTTTTCCCTGTGAAAGGTACTATCCGGGAAAGGAAGCATCCTAGCACATTATCCCTGAGGCAGCTATACCTCTACATAGAAGGCCTAATGTCAGTAAGTAGAGTCAAGGTCATCCTAACCCACATCACCAGTGAGCCTTGGACTCCCCAATACATTGACTATAAAGTATTGACTGTACCTTAGGATGACTTGGGAAGGGGGTGGCTTTTGCAAAAAATTAGGGCCAGGGGCATCCCCCTAACCAAGTGAAACGGGGTGCCAAGGAGTACTTTTTAAAATCTTCTAGGTGATTCTAATGTACAACCATAGCTGAGAACCAGTGACCTAATACAAACCTGAATTAAAGGAAAGATAAGGAAAGGAGATTGCAGGTCAACTTCATTAGACTCCCATGATGCCCACCAGCACCAGTGCCACCACCACAGTTTATGCCAGGCACGTGCCTGAAACTTTCTGATTCAACCAACATCCAGCCTGCCTGCTTCTCACCAGGAAAAAAAAAAATGCATCTATAAAACCAGATCAACTCTGACACCCACAATTAATCCACACTTCAGCATACCCCTCCTGAGAATGGGTCTAAAATACCTTGAACCACATCATCTTCTCTTTAATTTTTTAAATGCCCTTAGGGATTTCAGTTCATCTGCCTTACCCCTTCTCTCTGTTTGACAGACTCCTACTTATCCTCTAACAAAAGCAATAACAAAAACAAAAATTATAGCCAGGATCATGATGACAGATCACATTTTTATGGGTGCTTTGCTGTGTGCACAACTTGCATTAAGCATTTTGTTTGCAGACACATCTCATTCAAAGCTCAAAACACCACTATGATGCTGTTATGCTCATTTACAAAAGTGGGAATGGCCAAGGTCACAAAGCTAGAAGGTGAGGAAGCAAGCTTACAGACCCAGGCAGCCCCATCCCAGCTGGGCTCCTCACCCTGCTGCTAAATGCCTCTGAAAATTCAGCCCAGATGTCACTGTCTTCGGTTTTTTTTACAATTGTAATCATTGCTAAAGCCATACCAGCCACTAGAAAATTTATTACACTGGTATCAAAAATATATGTACATTTGAAATTTTTCATAACAGAAAGCTTTTTAAAGTATTATGTAAATAATAATATTTTTAGAAATTTAAAATCTAGAGTTCCTCAATAAAATATTAGCAAATTTTTAAAAAAATGTCACTGTCTTTATAAAGCCCATCCTTTTCCCTTTAAACAGTCCAGAAAGGGGTCCTTCATTCCTGTAGTATTCCCACCTCCTCTACATTGTATCTCAAATGGCATTGCCACATTTTTTGTTTAAACATATGTATTTGCCACAAGATTGTGAATCACACATGGGGGGGCCCTCAATTTTATTCAACTTGGTTTATTCCAAAGACAGCTCAGGGTCCAACAGATAATAAGGTCTCAGTATCTGCTCAATGAATGAATGGCCAAACAATTCATTCTTAAAGAAGAGTTCCTTCACTGTTAAAACCTAAGCGGTCAGGGCACCTTCAAGATGGTGGAGGAGTAAAATGTGGAGATCACCTTCCTCCCCACAAAGACATAAAAACTACATCTACATGTGGAAAAACTTCTACAGAAAACCTATTGAATGCTGTCAGACAACCTCAGACTTCCCAAAAGGCAAGAAACTCCCCACATACCTGGATGCCCTCAGGTGACCTACATGCAGAGGCAGGGCCAAATCCAAAGCTGAACCCCAGGAGCTGTGTGAACAGAATAGAAAGGTAAATTTCTCCCAGCAGCCTCAGGAGCAGTGGATTAAATTGCCACAATCAACTTGATGTACCCTGCATCTGTGGAATACCTGAATAGACAACGTATCATCCCAAAATTTAGGCGGTGGACTTTGGGAGCAATTGTAGACTTGGGGTTTGCTTTCTGCATCTAATTCGTTTCTGCTTTTATGTTTATCTTAGTTTAGTATTTAGAGCTTATTATCACTGGTAGATTTGTTTATTGATTTGGTTGCTCTCTTCCTTTTTTTAATTATTTTTATATAATTTTTTCCTTTTTCTCTTTTTGTGAGTGTGTATGTGTATGCTTCTTTGTGTGATTTTGTCTATATAGCTTTGCTTTTGCCATTTGTCCTAGCGTTCTGACTGTCCATTTTTTGTTTCCTTTGTTTTTTAGAATAGTTTTTAGTGCTTGTTATCATTAGTGGATTTGTTCTTTTGGTTTGGTTTCTCTCTTCTTTCTTTCTCTCCTTTTTTTTTAAATTTTTTTGTGGTACGCGGGCCTCTCACTGCTGTGGCCTCTCCCCTTGCAAGACACAGGCTCCAAACGCACAGGCTCAGCGGCCATGGCTCGTGGGCCCAGCCGCTCCACGGCATGTGGGATCCTCCCGGACTGGGGCACAAACCCATGTCCCCTGCATCAGCAGGTGGACTCCCAACCACTGTGCCACCAGGGAATCCCTCTCCTTTTTTTTAATTATTTTTTTATTTTTAATATTTTTTTCTATTTTAATTATTTTATATTATTTTATTTATTTATTTCCTCCTTCTTTCTTTCTTATTTTTTCTCCCTTTTCTTCTGAGCCATGTGGCTGACAGGCTCTCGGTTCCATGGCTGGGTGTCAGGCCTGAATCTCTGAGGTGGGAGAGCCGAGTTCAGGACACTGGTCCACCAGAAACCTCCTGGCCCCATGTGATATCAAATGGCGAAAGCTCTCCCAGATATCTCCATCTCAATGCTAAGACCAAGCTTGACTCAATGACCAGCAAGCTACAGTGCTGGACACCCTATGCCAAACAACTAGGAATACAGGAACACAAACCAACCCCTTAGCAGAGAGGCTGCCTAAAATCATAATAAGTTCACAGGCAACCCAAAACACACAACCAGACATGGTCCTGTCCACCAGAAAGACAAGATCCAGCCTCATCCACCAGAACACAGGCACCAGTCCCCTCCACCAGGAAGCCTACACAATCCACTGAACCAACCTTACCTACTGGGAGCAAACACCAAAAGCAACGGGAACTACGAACATGCAGCCTGCAAAACAGAGACCCCGAACACAGTAACTTAAGCAAAATGAGAAGACAGAGAAATACACAGCAGATGAAGGAGCAAGGTAAAAACCCACCAGTCCAAACAAATGAAGAGGAAATAGGCAGTCTACCTGAAAAAGAATTCAGAATAATGATAGTAAAAATGACCCAAAATCTTAGAAAAAGAATGGAGAAAACACAAGAAACATTTAATAAGGAACGAGAAGAACTAAAGAGAAAACAAACAATGATAAACAACACAATAAATGAAATTAAAAATTCTCTAGAAGGAATCAATAGCAGAATAACTGAGGCAGAAGAATGGAGAAGTGACTTGGAAGATAAAATAGTGGAAATAACTACCACAGAGCAGATTAAGAAAACACAATGAAAAGAACTGAGGACAATCTCAGAGACCTCTGGGACAACAATAAACATACCAACATTTGAATTATAGGGGTCCCAGAAGAAGAAGGGGAAAAAAAGGGACTGAGAAAATATTTGAAGAGACTATAGTTGAAAACTTCCCTAATATGGGTAAGGAAATAGTCAATCAAGTCCAGGAAGCACAGAGAGTCCCATACAGATAAATCCAAGGAGAAACATGCCAAGACACATGTTAATCAAACTATAAAAAGTTAAATACAAAGAAAAAATATTAAAAGCAGCAAAGGAAAAGCAACAATTAACATACAAGGGAATTGCATTAGGTTAACAGCTGATCTTTCAGCAGAAACTCTGCAAGCCAGAAGGCAGTGACAGGACATATTTAAAGTGATGAAAGGGACAAACCTACAACCAAGATTACTCTAACCAGCAAGGATCTCATTCACATTAGACACAGAAATTAAAACCTTTACAGATAAGCAAAAGCTAAGAGAATTCAGCACCACCAAACCAGCTTTACAACAAATGCGAAACGAACTTCTCTAGGCAGGAAACACAAGAGAAGGAAAAGACTTACAGTAACAAACCCAAAACAATTAAGAAAATAGGAATAGTAACATACATAACTATAACTACCTTAAATGTAAATGGATTAAATGCTCCAACCAAAAGACATAGACTGGCTGAATGGATACAAAGACAAGACCCATACATATGCTGTCTACAAGAGACCAACTTCAGACCTAGGGGCACATACAGACTGAAAGTGAGGGGATGGTAAAAGATATTCCATGCAAATGGAAATCAAAAGAAAGCTGGAGTAGCAATTCTCATATCAGAACAAATAGACTTTAAAATAAAAATTATTACAAGAGACAAAGAAGGACACTACATAATTATCAAGGGATCAATCCAAGAAGAAAATACAACAATTGTAAATATGTATGCACCCAATATAGAAGCACCTCAATACACACGGCCAATGCTAACAGCCATAAAAGGGGAAATCGACAGTAACACAATAATAGTAGGGGACTTTAACACCCCACTTTCACCAATGGACAGATCATCCAAAATGAAAATAAATAAGGAAACACAAGCTTTAAATGATACATCAAACAAGATGGACGTAATTGATATTTATAGGACATTCCATCCAAAAACAGCAGATTACACTTTCTTCTCAATTGCTCATGGAACATTCTCGAGCGTAGGTCATATCTTGGGTCATAAATCAAGTCTTGGTAAATATAAGAAAATTGAAATTGTATCAAGTATCTTTTCCAACCATGTTATGAGACTAGATATCAATTACAGGAAAAAATCTGTAAAAAATACAAACACATGGAGGTTAAATAATACACTGCTTAATAACCAAGAGATCACTGAGGAAATCAGAGAGGAAATCAAAATACCTAGAAACAAATGACAATGAAAACACAACGACTCAAAACCTGTGGGATGCAGCAAAAGCAGTTCTAAGAGGAAAGTTTATAGCAATAAAATCCTACCTCAAGAAACAAGAAACAACTCAAATAAACAACCTAACCTTACACCTAAAGCAATTAGAGAAAGAAGAACAACAACAAAGAAAAACTCAAAGGTAGCAGAAGGAAAGAAGTCATAAAGATCAGACCAGAAATAAATGAAAAAGAAATGAAGGAAACAATAGCAAAGATCAATAAACCTAAAAGCTGGTTCTCTGAGAAGATAAACAAAATTCATAAACCATTAGCCAGACTCATCAAGAAAAAACGGGAGAAGGCTCAAATCAATAGAATTAGAAATGAAAAAGGAGAAGTAACAACTGACACTGCAGAAATATAAAGGATCATGAGAAAATACTACAAGCAGCTATATGCCAATAAAATGGACAACCTGGAAGAAATGGACAAATTCTTAGAAATGCATAACCTTCCAAGACTGAACCAGGAAGAAATAGACAATATAAACAAACCAATCACAAGCACTGAAATTGAGACTGTGATTAAAAACCTTCCAACAAACAAAAGCCCAGGACCAGATGGCTTCACAAGCAAATTCTATCAAACATTTAGAGAAGAGCTAACACCTATCCTTTTCAAACTCTTCCAAAATATAGCAGAGGGAGGAACACTCCCAAACTCATTCTACGAGACCACCATCACCCTGATACCAAAAACAGACAAAGATGTCACAAAAAAAGAAAAGTACAGGCCAATATCACTGATGAATGGATCACACACCATGATCAAGTGTGGTTTCTCCCAGGAATGCAAGAATTGTTCAATATACGCAAATCAATCAGTGTGATACACCATATTAACAAATTGAAGGATAAAAACCATATGATCATCTCAGTACATACAGAAAAAGCTTTTGACAAAATTCAACACCCATTTACGATAAAAACCCTCCAGAAAGTAGGCATAGAGGGAACTTACCTCAACATAATAAAGGCCATATACGACAAACCCACAGCCAACATAGTACTCAATGGTGGAAAAAAAAACTGAAACCATTTCCACTAAGATTAGGAACAAGACAAGGTTGCCCACTCTCAAAACTATTATGCAACATAGTTTTGGAAGTTTTAGTCACAGCAATCAGAGAAGAAAAAAGAAATAAAAGGAATCCAAGTCAGGAAAGAAGAAGTAAATTGTCACTGTTTGCAGATGACATGGTACTATACATAGAGAATCCTAAAGATGCTACCAGAAAACTACTAGAGCTAATCAATGAATGTGGTAAAGTAGCAGGATACAAAATTAATGCACAGAAAACTCTTGCATTCCTATACTCAGAAAACTATAAGACACTGATGAAAGAAATTAAAGATGATACAAACAGATGGAGAGTGATACCATGTACTTGGATTGGAAGAGTCAACACTGTGAACATGACTATACTACCCAAAGTAATCTACAGATTTAATGCAATCCCTATCAAACTACCACTGGAATTTTTCACAGAACTAGAACAAAAAATTTCACAATTTGTATGGAAACACAAGAGACCCTGAATAACCAAAGCAAGCTTGAGAAAGAAAAACAGAGCTGGAGGAATCAGGCTACCAGACTTCAGACTATACTACAAAGCCACAGTAATCAAGACAGTATGGTACTGGCACAAAAACAGAAATATAGGTCAGTGGAACAGGACAGAAAGCTCAGAGGTAAACCCACGCACATATGGTCATCTTATCTTTGATAAAGGAGGCAAGAATATACAATGGAGAAAAGACAGCCTCTTCAATAAGTGGTGCTGGGAAAACTGGACAGCTACATGTAAAAGAATGAAATTAGAACACTCCCTAACACCATACTCAAAAATAAACTCAAAGTGGATTAAACACCTAAATATAAGGCCAGACACTACAAAACGCTTAGAGGAAAACATAGGCAGAACACCTCATGACATAAATCACACAAATATTCTTTTTGACCCACCTCCCAGAGAAATGGAAATAAAAACAAAAATAAACAAATGGGACCTAATGAAACTTTAACACTTTTGCACAGCAAAGGAAACCATAAATAAGACGGAAAAACAACCCTCAGAAGTGGGAGAAAATATTTGCCAACCAAGCAACGGACAAGATATACAAGCAGCTCATGCAGCTCAATATGGAAAAAACAAACAACCCAATCCAAAAATGGCAAAAGACCTAAATAAATATTTCTCCAAAGAAGATATACAGATTGCCAACAAACACATGAAAGAATGCTCAACATCACTAATCATTAGAGAAATGCAAATCAAAATTACAATGAGCTATCACCTCACACAGGTCAGAATGACCATCATCATAAATTCTACAAACAATAAATGCCGGAGAGGGTGTGGAAAAAAGGAAACCCTGTTGCACTGTTGGTCAGAATGTAAATTGATACAGCCACTATGGAGAACAGTATGGAGGTTCCTTAAAAAACTAAAATTAGAACTACCATACGACCCAGCAATCCCACTACTGGGCATATACTCTGAGAAAACCATAATTCAAAAAGAGTCATGTACCACAATGCTCATTGCAGCACTATTTACAATAGCCAGGACATGGAAGCAACCTAAGTGTCCATCAACAGATGAATGGATAAAGAAGATGTGGCACATATATACAATGGAATATTAGCCATAAAAAGAAATGAAATTGAGTTATTTGTAGCCAGGTGGATGGACCTAGAGACTGTCATATTGAGTGAAGTAAGTCAGAAAGAGGAAAACAAGTACCGTATGCTAACACATAGATATGGATTCTAAAAAAAAGGTTCTGAAGAACCCAGGGGCAGGACAGGAATAAAGACGCAGACATAGAGAATGGGCTTGAGGACAGGGGGAGGCGGAAGGGTAAACTGGGACGAAGTGAGAGAGTAGCATTGACATATATACACTACCAAATGTAAAACAGCTAGTGGGAAACAGCTGCATAGCACAGGGAGATCAGCTCGGGGCTTTGTGACCACCTAGAGGGGTGGGATAGGGAGGGTTCGGGGAGGCGCAAGAGGGAGGGTATATGGGGATATATGTATATGTATAGCTGATTCACTTTGTTATAAAGCAGAAACCAACACACCATTGTAAAGCAGTTATACTCCAATAAAGTTGTTAAAAAAAAAAAAAAGCTTAAGCAGTTTATTCATCACAGAAGCTCAGTATTCACTCCCACGTTGTTTTCCTTTCCCTGCTCCTCATTTGGACAAAATAAAGAAAAATGCATTTTTCACAAAATTCCACACACACACTTGCAGTTTTTTTCTGCTTGGAAATGACAGTGTGGGCGTGCAGAAACCAGTGGGATCTAGAAGGACATCAGTCACTTTCACAGCTGGAGTCATAGCACTTTCCTTAGGGGAAACTTTCTGCGGCGAGCAGAACTTGTTTCATCCTCACCAGGACAGGACAGAGGTCAGTAGTAGGAAGAGCCAGCATCCCACCCACGAGACTTTTATGCCACTCTTGGGCCTGGTGGAGAAGACTTAGTCTTCTACCCAAGAATGGTCTGTATGCCTCCATTTCCCTTCTGAATTCAAGGAGGAGTACAGAAAACGCCATGAAGCCAGCTCCAAACAGAACAAGGACTTAACTCCAATGTTATTCAAAAGTGGTCCCAAGGGAGAGTTCTCCAGTGGTCTCTCTGTCCTTCCTTCCTAGGTCCAAAATACTTGAGTTGACCTCTCAAAATGCAAAGAAAAGGAAATCCTGAGTGCAGACATCAGGTTCTAAATTACTGAACATCCCAAAAGAAGTATAGTCTTGCTTCAAGCTTTCCTTCAAATGGGAAACGATTCACAAATCACGAGGCCATTGGGAAGGGTTTGGGCAGACTATCACTTTCAAGCATCGAAATCATCAATCCTATCTGAGAGCTATTTCATTCTCGACAAAATCCTGTCACCTCCCAAGATTACACCTAGAGACAATGAAGCCACCAGCCCTTTGGCAGATGGCAGAATCAACCTTTACGGGCCAGGCACCGAGTGCTGGGCTCTAACCCTTCCTCCATGCACTACCCTCACTGACTGTTGGCCAGAGGCACATTCCACAGATGGGAAAAGAACCCACAGACCCATCAGGAGTCATATTTATATGGCCAAGAGCAGGGCCTTTGTGGACAAGTGGATTTTGATTCCAATCCCAGTTGCTTCTTTACCAGGTAAGTCTCAGTTTCAGCACATGGGCCTCTCATACACGGTTCATAGGAAGAAGATCAACTGGAATTGGAATATTTGTTTAATTATATGCCTAAATATAGTTTCTAATTACCTTGTTGAATAAAGGCCGTTAAGTCCAAAAGGAATCCTGCAAATACCCATTGGTGTTAATCAATAAATCTTAAAAATTCTGGTAGTCCAGAGAACATTATTTTTAGAAGAATACCATTGCTGTCTTATACAACTTCTGCTTGTCTGAATTTAGAGCACCCTAACATTTTCAAATCCTATTTCTAACACCTTCAATAGAAATGTGTGTAAAACAGGAGAAATCTGGGAGTACTGTGTGTTATCAGAGTCTGATTATTTCTATTTATCCTTTTATTTGACACACTAGGCGTTTTCAAATCCCAGCATAGGGCAATTCATCAAAGTGAGATTTGGAAGGGGTGAGAGGTGTATCTTTCTATTCGAAAGTGGAGAAGGGTTATTGCACATATGGACCTCTCAAGCAGAACGATTCTAGGGAAACACATATCTGAACGTGGGGGATTTGGAAATAGATTCCCTTAAAACTGTCTATAGATGTGAACTTCCCAGAAAAACTTCAGCTACCAGGAGTACACACACACCCATTTAAAGATTGCAGCTTAAGATACCATGTGCTTTTACTAGTCTTATAGTTGCCATTAAATCTGTTTTGAATAGGTTTCTCCCACTTACATACTTAGCAAATTCATGCTCACCTTTGGGGACACAGTTCAACTATTCCTCAGTGAATGGCCACAGTTAGTTGCTCCCTTTTACTCTACTTTCCACCCACCTTCACTTTAGCATGTACCTCATTGCCTGTTTCCATGCCTGTCTCCCCAAGGGTGGGGTGCCTGCTACACACAGCATCTGGAATACAGCAGATGATCGAGGGAAAAGGCTGTGACATGGATTCAGACACCACTGCAGAAATCTTGGCTAAAGTAATGGTCGTTTGGACAACATTGGGGATGGAGATGATAAGAAATAGCAGGATTTGCTCATGGGTCCTACGTGATTTGAGGAAGAAATAAGAGCTAATGATAACTACTAGATCTCTGGCTTCAACAACTTCTCTGCTTGAAGGTGGTACAATTTCTTGTTGCAGAGAAGACTAGAGTGGGGAAGATTTACCATGTTGAGTAGGCCATTGGCTATATTAGTGTGGAGGACAGGGCTGACAGGTCAAGACTCTAAGTATGAATTTAAGATTTAAAAGCATATAGAAGGTATTTAAAGCCAGAGGACTGGATAATATCACTGAAGAAGAAAACTGTACAGTAGAAAGAGATGAGAACCAGGGCTGGGAAATTCCAACCAGTTGAAAGAGGGTATCGGTAGGAACAACACATTCAGGTATGCAAGGCATTCACTAAGTAAAATATATCACATTTATCTGAGCTGGAGATATAGAATTTTTATTTTTTTAATGCTTACTCTTTACTTCTTTTTATTATTATGTTATTTGTTTATTTAACATTTTCTTCTTACAGTTAACCGTGGTTTTCACGTTTTTGCAGAGAAAACAATACTTTCATTCCAGTAAAGTAAATATCATTTTTCTCACTTATTGTCATGGTTTAGCCACAAAAACATCTTTCTTCATGCATATGTGCCAAACTCATACACAGGAATAGGCAGTCATGCGATTTTCTAACACCACCTGTGAACATTCATTATCAAATCATTACTCTGCCTACAACTACGTTCACTCTCCCATTCCCAAAAAGCAACAGAAAATAGCCTTCTGTGGAATTCTACTTATACTGCCTCCTTTTTTAGTTTGTTGTTATGATCTGCTTGTGCATTTCACTTTGAACGGCAAAACTTTGTCAAACGAATATTAGTCAGTTTTTCCCTTTGCCCACGGAGATGTCAAGGCTCCATGATTAATGGATGGTATTTACTTGACAACAATGTTTATTTAAGTCAGTGACAGATCCTAGTTTTGCTTCTTCAGATCAGGAAATCTTATGAAATCTAGAAAAGCCTTGGGACTTGGCTACAGAAGAATAGGTCTTCTGCAGATGACACTTCATCTTGGAAGCTGAAAAAGGAAAACTTATGTTATCAGTCCCCCAGTGGTTAATTCATATTGAGAAGAATCTATCCTTGTCCTCCTTTTTCAGATTCAGGTTTTGGAGTCCGAATTAGGACTACTGGATTGAGTTCCTTCCACATACCTCTCCCCACCCATTAAACGATTAACATTACCTGAGAGCTTATGAGAATCTCTGTGCTGGAATGGCCACTATTTGTTACTTTGCTGAGTTCTTCCTTCTGATCTCACCAAGTTTGAAAGCAGACATTCAGCAACTAAGGGTTATGTGTAAAGACTTGAAGTTAAAAATTGAGAAGTAGTCATTATCCATCAGTTGGAAAGTGATTAACTTTCCATTAAAATTATTTTAGATCCCCTAACCATTATTATTTAGATCACCTAGCACCCAGGTTGTGGTCTCTAAATACCACTTCCCATTAAAAAATAAACCAGGGTTCCTAATCCCAAGTCTGGAGCAGGAAATGGACAAAATGAACCTAGAACATTTTGTATCAGAAAGTTAAAAAACACTCAAACACCAATAGAATTGTGTCCAAAAGACACAGAAGCCAGCTTGAAGGACCTTCCACTGGCCAAGGAAGGTACACCTTAAGCATAAGAATAACTGCAATGGATTAAAAACTACCAAATGTATTAATATAAGTTCATAGTAATAATTCTTTCTTTAAAACTTACTGGTCATCTTTGGAGGATGCTTGGTCATTAACTCACTGTTTTAAATGTTAGGAAATAAAAGGAAAGAATCAAGTATTTATCCAACCTTTCTATATGAACGATACCTCAAGGTACTCTAATAACTGATAAGGGGAAGTATCCTTTTAAGAGGTATTCAAGCTGCTAAAAAAAAATTTTAACGATAACATTAGAACTACATAGTTTTTCAAACTCTGATGAACTAATAGATCTAGGTAACAATCATCAGTGGGCTGCTAAAATCACAAAAAGAGAGACAACCAGTTTTTCTGTAACCCCTAATGGAAATACACACCACCACTGACAAAGTACTTTTGAAAAACAAGTTTGAATTTGAAACAAATCAAGCCTTTAGAATTATCAGTTTGTGGGAAAAAAGTGGATACAGTAGAATATGTTAAATGACACTAAAAAAATGTAATCAACAAAACGCAGACTTGAAATTCTACAGCAATATTATTCAAAGTGTGATCTATTGACAATGTAGTCCATAAACTGTTTATTACTGATCTATGATAAGTATAGAAATTGAAAGGAAGCATTTAGAAATGTTTATAGCAATTTAACATTATAATCTAACATCCAAGCCTCTGGACAGTGGACTCATCTTATTGAATAGAGTATAGCTATATTCAGGTCACCCGAAATCAGATCTAACTTATATGATGAATCGTATGTACTGTGAACTATTTATTAGTCAGGAGCAATAGGACCATGTTACAATTTATCTCAGTTTAAGTATAATTGGTCAACGGTGACCCCAAAATGTATAAAGTCTGGAATCTATTTCTTTCACCCAAAGATAATTTAATGTCAGAAAACAGATCAGTTGTTGCTAGGGTATGGGGTTAGGGGGAGGATAGGATACATTATAGAGGGTACAAGGAAACTTGATTAATATGGTCATTATGTTGCCTATGAGGATTATTTCACAGGTGTACACATATGTCAAACTCATCAAATTGTATTCTTTAAATATGTGCATTTTATTGTACATAAATTATGTCTTAAAAACTGTAAACTTTTTTAAAAAGAAAAAAAGTTTAGGGATATCTGCTTCTGTTTAAGATTTAGAAAACTGCAAAGAATATTACTCCGACATTAAAAACAAGAAAAAAGCTGAATAATCTACAAAGGCAGAACTTTTCATGAACCCATCATTAAGCTGTGGTCACTAGGCAACCAACTGATCCATTTTTCACAAGTGACTAGTCCTTCCAAGGGGCTATGAGACATGTGAACTGTTCATATTTGGCAGTGCCTAGAAGAAAGAAGTGGGCACCACACAAGCCTGAAAGAAAGAAATCAAATAAATTTTAATGAATTCTTAAAGGCAAGTATGGATAAGCAGGTCACTGTGGAATGGCTGGGGGGCCCTAGACATAAAGAAAGTTTGCAAGTGTTCACAAGTGCTTCTCTACCAGCTTTTGATGAGAAAGATTGGGGTTGGGCAGGAGACTGGGGAAAGACTCCCTCAGTAGCATGCAGGCAGCAGGAGGTGATCAATGGAAGAAAAAGACAGGTAGGAAACCTCACCTTCATTCCCACACCTTCCCCTCCTGTGAATCAAAAGCCTAGGCCACTGGGAAAGGGGCATAAGCCCTTTGACTCACAAGGGCACAGACAAAGATCCATAGTTCTGGGAGATACATAGAAGCAAAATTTGTCTTCTTTGGGGGAAAAGATAGAAAACTCTTTCCAAAGTACAGGCAAAAATCCCTCACTGCTGGAGGAATGGTAGAATCAAATCCTCTACCCCTGGGAGGGCCAAGAAATATTCACACTCAGGATCTTACACTGATACAAAGCAGAGGGTTTTGGTTTTTAGTTTTTTAGGTTTGTTTTTAGCTTTTTTGTTTTGTTTTGTTTACCACTAAGGAAGGATTATCATACCTTCCCACTCAAGACTAATTCTAAATGTAAGAGGTAATGTGTTGGTAAAGGTTTAAGTACCAGTGCTCCAAGGCTAGAAAGTCCAGATTTGCAGTTTTGTGGGAAATTTGCCTGAGGATTTGTAGGAAATCTGGCCAATCTCCATGATGCAAGTATGACCATAATCTCCTGTTTCAAACTATGTCCTATGACATCACTGAACATGGAGTTAGAAAGAGAGGTGCACATCTGGCTTTCATGAGCCCATATGAGACAGCTCCAGCACATCACTGAATACAAAGAAGAGTTTAGAAGACTGCCTTTCACCCTCCCACCATGCTTCAGGGGTACAGAGACAACTTATAGCTAATTCAGAAGCAGGAACACTGAGAAAAAACCTCCAACACTCAAGCCCCAACACTAAACACAAAGTAAGAGCAACCTACTGCTACAAAAATTTGAAGCCTTAGATGCACTAAAGATAACAACAATGAAAAGAAAACCCACAGAATGGGAGGAAATATTTTCAAACAAAGCAACCAACAAAGGATTAATCTCCAAAATATACAATCAGCTCATGCAGCTCAATATCAATAAAACAAAAAACCCAATCAGAAAATGGGCAGAAGATCTAAAAAAAATTTCTCCAAAGAAGACATACAGATGGCCAAGAGGCATATGAAAAGAGGCTCAACATCACTAATTGTTAGAGAAATGCAAATCAAAACTACAAAGAGGTATCACCTCACACCTCAGAATGGCCATCATCAAAAAATCTACAAACAATAAATGCTGGAGAGGGTGTGGAGGAAAGGGAACCCTCCTACTCTGTTGGTGGGAATGTAAAGTGGTACAGCCACTATAGAGAACAGTATGGAGGTTCCTTTAAAAACTAAAAAGAAAACTACCATATGATCCAGCAATCCCACTCCTAGGCATATATCCGGAGAAAAATTCAAAAGGATACATGCATCTTAGTGCTCACTGTATCGCTATTTACAGTAGCCAGGACATGGAAGCAATCTAAATGTCCATCGACAGATGAACGGATAAAGAAGATGTGGTACATATATACAGTGGAATATTACTCAGCCATAAAAATAAATAAAATAATGCCATTTGCAGCAACACGGGTGGACCTAGAGATTGTGATACTGAGTGAAGTAAGTCAGACAAAGACAAATGTCATATGATATTGCTTATATGTGGAATCTTAAAAAATGGTACAAATGAACCTATTTACAAAACAGAAATAGAGTCGCAGATGTAGAAAACAAACTTATGGTTACCAAGGGGGAAACGGAAGGAAGGATAAATTTGGAGATTGGGATTGACATATACACACTACTATAAATAAAATAGATGACAAATAAGAACCTACTGTATAGCACAGGGAACTCTATTCAATACTCTGTAATGACCTACATATATGGGAATAGAATCTAAAAAAAGAGTGGATATATGTATATGTATAACTGATTCACTTTACAGCAGAAACTAACACAACATTGTAAATCAACTATAGTCCAATAAAAATTAATTTTAAAAAAAGATAACAACAGCAACAACAAAACTCAACTCCAGATCAAGTTCTAACTATATTGGCTCAACACCCCACACTAACAGCCTAAAAGCCTAGGTGTAACAATTTCCAGGCTACTATTACCTCAGAATTTACTGTTCTTCTAGACATAATGTCTAGCATTCAGTCAAATATACACAACATACAAATAAGTCAGGTAAATCAAACCATTGTCAAGAGGCACAGCAATCAATAGAACAGATGTTGCAACTACTGAACAGTGACTTTAAAATAAATATGATTAATATGGTAGTAGGCCCATTTTTAATGGTGGACAAAATATTAAAACAGGTAGGAACTTTCTATTTCATTATCCTCTTTTCATTATAGAAAAGAAAAATATCTTTTGCCATCAGTAGTAAAATATGTGTGTGTGTGTGTTTTCCCCCCTTCCTTCCAATTTCTGGTATTATTATTTCTGATATTATAAAACCAGAAATTGGAAGGAAAGGGGGAAAACACACACACGCACACACACACACACACACTTTGGCTTTGGAGCCAGAGAGGAATTTGTCACCACTAACTGTGTAAACTTAAGCAAGTTCATTTAACCTCTGAGAATTTCTTTTCCTTATTTCTGAGTTGCGTATAATTCAGAGAGTTGTTAAGTTAAAACTACATGGTACATGTAAAGTCTTTAGCACATATTAAATGCTAAAAAGAAAATGCACAGTAAACAGTGGTTGCTAATGCGGTCATCGTTAGCAATTACTGAGTTTGAGTTCATTAAAAAGCAGAAATGGTTGACTTGAGAGAATAAGTGCTATAGTCAAGAATATTAATATCACACATCCAGTTTGGAAAATACTGCTTTGTGTCCAATGAATTTGGTGAAAACAACACAGTTTGAGGTAGTGAGAGAATGGGCTTTATGTACAACAGATGTCCGGGGGAAGCCCAGCCTTCCCACCGACCAGTGGTGTGGTTCCGGGAAGTCCCAAGGCCCCAAGGCCTCCAGGCCCTTTGAGGATGCTGCAGGAGCAGGCTCAGTGACACACGTAACCCATGGTAGTGCCTCTTCTTCTTGCCTCCCCCCAACCACCAATCACCTCTGACCTCTGACTTAGCATGAATTGTAAGGGCCGCTCACCCTGACGGGCCCCCCTAAAAGACAAGCCTCTTCCTCCCTGAAGCTTATCAGTGGAGGACTAGATGAGAAAAAGGAATTTAGTCCATCCGGTGAACTGAAAAAAACACACAGATAAATGACAACTCTCAATTTTCTTATTAAAAGCAAAATCTTGTGTTTTGAAGTTTGATGAAATATCCACATGCACCCTTAAAATAACTGTGTTTACCCAAATGTTTCCAAATCCAAAGAAAACGTGAAGAGCAGTCACCTGAACGCTTTGATTTCTTTATTCCAAAGACTGAACTGATTCTCAACACTTCTGTTTGAAATGAGCAACTGTAATCCACCTCTAGTGGGCTGGATGAAAGGGGCCAGAAACAGTTCAGTCATCTCCAGAGATTGCCATAATTTAAAAAAACAAAACAAAACAAAGAACTCAAGATGTTCAGCCATGTAGGAAGACATCCTCTTGATAATAGAATGATCTCTGTATTTTCCATATGACTAATTTATAATTATTATCATGCCAGAGTATTATACTTCATCAGTAATAACAATTATAACAACAATAATAATAATACCAAAAATTGGAAGGAAAGGGGGAAACACACACACACACACACACACACACAGCTGTAAACAGCTTTATTACCTGATTTTTTTGGTTGTCTTCAAAACATTAATGATTTTTTTAGATGTCATGCTTTTCTCTAGAAAATGTTCTTAAGCATTTGGCGTTTGCTAACAAGCGCAGATAATAAAATGAAAGAATAAGCAGCCAATTAATTTAATAGAAAAACTCAGAAATATTAATTCTTAGAAAGTGTTGGGAGTTGCAGAGTATCTCTATGCACTTCTGGCTGACTTACTTTCTTCTAATACAATCGTTTCTAGTTGGTTGGAATTACATATGTTAATGTTAAATGGCCCCTCGGCCCGAAGCAGTTGGAAATCTTTGGACCAGACCTGGAGTTCACATTCAGGGAGCATCTCTACCAGAAAACTCTGCCCACCTGGCCCCCTTGTGGCCGCAGGAAGAAGCTTAAGAGAGGGAGGAAATGGAAATGGTGCTGGAAGCAGAAGCCTTATCTTCTTTCCTGCCTATCCTCCCTTCTTTCCCTACCTTCCCTCCCGCCTGGGAGAGGATGGAGAAAGAGCCAAGGTGAATGGGCCCTAATGCTGGGCCGCCTGGGGCCACCCCTGCGTCCTGACTCCCGTGCAATGGAGCCTGGCCCAGGGGACACACCCAGCCCGGCCATATATCACCACATTTTTGTTGTAGTCCACTTTGGTGGAGACTTCTGCCCTCAACTTTATGCCAGTGTCTCATAAAATTTAATTTAAAACCTAAGAAAATGAAAATCAATCACTAAATGGGAAACCTCACTTGACTAAACTATTCTAGTATATTTAACTTAATGAGCAACATCTTTTCATGAGAAAAACCAGACCATATATTAAAATGACCTTAGAAATTTAAAGAGCATTAAAATATAAGTGCTGAATTGGGGTTTTTTCTTTTAATTTCCTAATTGGAATCAGTTTTTCACTGGAAAGGGAAGAAAATCATATATATATATATATATATATATATATATATATTTTAGCATGCAGGATCTCAAAATTTATGAAAACTTTGAAGATCTACCAACAGTCTGGTCTACAACTGAGAAATGAGGAGGAAAGGAGGGCACACTGTCTAGAGTCGTGTCCGGGCCCTCCGACCCCCAGACACAGGCTGGTCACAGCACCTCTCAGAATCTGCATTCCTAAAACTAGAAGAGACGGCTTCTGTGCAAGACAGAGAACAGTGCTCCTGCTTGGGAGTCATCATACTGCTATGGTGGGAAATACCTACTCTTAACAGTCACTCGCTGTGCAACTCTGGACAAGACCATAACCTCTCTGAGCTGTTACTTCCTCATCTATAAAATGGGGAAAAGAGTCATTACAACATGGTGCTGTAGAAAAGATTAAACGAAATACTGTAATGGGAGACATATGGTACAGATCCTGGCATCCTGCAGAAACTCCATCCGTGGTTATTAATGACCCCTCCCTGAATTAAATAGGCATGGTGAGAGCAAACATCTTTGCCATGTCACACCTCAATCTTAATTATGATGTCCACTGTCAATTTTTCTTTGTTAGCTAGATTTTTGTTTTACAGTAAGGGAGCTGTCACCTCCCTATCTTACAAGATTGTTGTGAGAATCAATGAGAGCACTTTGTAATCTACAGGTTATTGTTCTTTAGTTATCAGCATTCATTAACTCCCAGGAAGCAAAGGAACAAAACAAAGAAGTATAGAACAGTCCATGCAAATACAATTGCCGAAATTATGTATCGCAAAAATACAAGTTGAGAATAGATAGCGATTATTGTTTTTACTAATTAATAAAGTGGACCTATTATTTCCTCCACTGGTGGCTATTGGAAATTGATGATCCATTCAGAGCCAAATACTTTTTTTCATCAAAGAATGTTGTAATTTTTAAAAGCCACTTTCTGTCAACCCTCCGCTAAAGAATACAATTTAAGGCCAAGTCAGAGTTAATCATTTTGGGGTATCTGGCATGCCTTTTCTTGATTCGACATTTGATGAGAAGTCAGTGTCTGAGCCGACTCTGCACAGGAAGAAATGGTCACCTAGTCCTGGACCTGATCTTAGCATGAGGCATGCTTTCCCTTTTTATCAGTCTCTATCTTAAGGCCATATTTTATCTCATTAGAGCAACATTCAAACTTGTCTACACATAGGAATTTAGTGTTTTCTACTCTCTCATTGCCTTGGTGAAACTTTACTTTCAAATCTATATTTTTTTTTCCCTTCTTACATAGTTGGTAACAAAAAGCTCTTCTTCCCTTAGAAGGAGGAAAATCTCTTTGATGTCCAAATTTTCATTTGTGATTCAGAAACCTCCATGGCCCCAAGAATACTTTTAAATTCAAAGAGAAACTAGTTTGATAGGATTTTGCCTGCTTTTGTGTGTGTGTTGGGGGGAAGGAAGAAACTTTTTTTAATAACGATCAAACACAGATATAAAACACTGTAATTAGCTAATTCAATACCATGCCATCCAAGTGGTGCTCGCTTTGAATTTTCAACCTTCATAAGGCCATATCTTCATGGCTTTATAAAATTACCCATTCTCACTCGAATATGCTGCCTTGATAACTAATTCTGCATGATCAGTGAAATCCGTCGTGTCATTACTGTGGTTATTAACAGGAAAGCATGCTAATTGGCAGCTGCAGTCCAGAAATGAGTAGCCTAATGAAAACAGGTACTAAAAGGTAAAAGAGCTACCTTTCTGATGCCGCCAGGACAAAGTCTGAGAAGGCAGTGGAGGGAGGTGACTGGAGCCACGACATCTCAGCAGCACAGGTGTTTCTGCTGGACCTGCCAAGGGGAACGTGTGCTTCCTGGGAGGGAGTCAGGGCTCAGTCTATGCAAAAGCTCTCCCAGTGCTATAGCGGGGCCCCAAGAGCAAGCCCTCCAAGCTGATGACGGGGGCCGGGGCTGGCATTGGCAGGAAGTACACACTGGAGGAAAGCAAGACACTGTGTGTTTCAGGAAGGTCCCTCAGCACCTTGAGTCTGGGGACAGTTGCTATTAACTGTAGGTGGAGAGACTAAGGATTCCCCACACTGGGTACCGAAAGCACCAAGAAAGCAATTCATGCACACTTAGACTTGCACAGGAGGTGGGTGATGACACAGAAGACCAAAAGAGTCTTGGCAGAAATATCCACCAGGCTGAGTTCTCAATGGGGCCAGGACAGTCCTGGAGCCACAGCAGGGACTGGAACTCAAGAGGGATCCATGGTTGATAACAGAAACAGCTAAGCACTTGGGGGCCCAATATTTGTTGAGTGGAATTTAGTCTGTTTTCTGAAGTAATAATTAGAAAGCTCCAAACTGCTCCAGGTGTTGACAAAAATAAGCGCTTGGGCCATCTGCCAACTGAGTCAGTCTGTTAACGTTCCCTTCTGAAAAATGTTCAGAAGGGACCTCAGGGCTTCCCTGGTGGCGCAGTGGTTGAGAGTCCGCCTGCCGATGAAGGGGACACGGGTTCGTGCCCCGGTCCGGGAAGATCCCACATGCCGCGGAGCGGCTAGGCCCGTGAGCCATGGCCGCTGAGCCTGTGCGTCCGGAACCTGTGCTCTGCAACGGGAGAGGCCACAACAGTGAGAGGCCCGCGTACCGCAAAAAAAAAAAAAGAAGGGACCTCAAATCCTGGCCTCTCTGGTTGTTTCGTGGGTTTCGAAGTCATTCCCACTGAAAGCTCCCTTCATGCTCCTGATGGTGGGAGCACAGGTGTCACCTGGCCCTTACTTTCTCAGCCAAGATTCAGACAGGATTCACGGGAATTAACCTTTCTCATAAACCCCTCAGGGAAAGGTCCACGGGAGGGTCTAAGCAGTTTCAGGTGGAGACCCCACACTGCAGGGGTCAGGGGGACAGCCCTGAGGAGTTGCCCAGTGCACGGCCTGACAGCCACCACTCCCACTGCACCGTCGCAGATGCTGGAAAGCAGAAGGCTCCTAATTGTAATGTTAGTACAGTTAGGAGGATTCAAGGGAGGTTTCAACGTGGACCCAGTTTGTGCCCATGAATGAATCTAGATCAGCCCAGAAGACAGTGCAGTGTCACGTGGCTCTAACCTGTTCAAAACCCTCATTGGCCTGGAATCAGCCAAAGGAGACACGCTTAGCAAAATTGAACGGATCTGGGAGGGAGAGGAAATATATAAGTGGAATAGAACCAAAATCCAAAAATGAATGTCCATATAGACTGTCATGATTGCATACAATGAAGTCTAAAATATGGATGAATACAAAGTTGTTCATGGGAATGTGAAAAACCAGGACACAATCATAGGAAGGGAAATGGGGGAAGGAATGGGGTCTCCAAGGAGGATGCGTGAAAAAGGCTCAAGGGCTTCTGATATTAGTGAACTGCAAATCTAATCATGCGACTTCCTTCTTACAAGGGCCTCCCTGGCTTCAGCAGAAGGCAGAACCCTCTTCTGAACTCACAGGCCCTCCCAAGGCCATGCTGGCTCCAGTCTCCTGCCTCATCCTAACTCCTCCCTTTGGTCCAGTTACTTCTATCCAGGACCTCTAGCCTTTTGTTCAGCACTCTCCACCCTTCCTCACCTCTGGAGTTTTGTACGTGCTGTTCCCTCCCCAGGAACACACGCCACACGTCACTTACCACCCCTGCTTCACCCAGTGAGCACCTGCACAGCCTGCAGGTCTCAGCTTGAACATTTATTCCTCAGGGGGTTTTCACGCTCCACGGAACCTCATCTGAGCCCATGCCCCGTAATCCCATCAATGCCCAGACCTCTCCTTCCCTAATGCCCATGACCGATTCCTCCACCCACGTGGATCTTCCTCGCCACACTGTGAACTCCATGCATGCAGGGGGCATGTTTGTCTTGCTTGTCTCATTACTTCCAGTGCCCAGCACTTCACAGGACTCAATTTAGAGGGAGTAGAAACTGATGATGTTGTTCAGTGCAATATACCTGGCAAAAAAATCAAGATGGTCTTGGGATACACTAAAAGAGGTATGTGTCCTATGACAAAGGAGGTGATAGAAAGGCCATTTTTGTGCCAGTCAGGTCACACACCAGGGTTCATGCTGGGTGCTACACCAAGATGATGGTTAAACTGGGGAGCTCAAAACCATGGCCTCCCTAGAACATTAAAGGAACTAAGCACGGTTAGGCTGGAAACAAGGCAGGGAAATTATGGCCAATGGATGCAGATATCTGAAGTGCTTTTACATGACAGTGCAGGTTGTCTACTCAGCAGAGAGAGGCATAGGTGTGGGATGATACAATAACACCTCCTGAGGCTCCCTGTTGCTGAAAGTGTTCAACCTGAGTCTTCCAGACACTTGACAAAGTTCCCAGTGTGGGCTGGTCTATGAGACAGTTTCTCTTTTCCAGTTTGTGGGGTCTATGCATTTCCAAGGTACTCCATTCTGGACCTCAAGATCTAATCAGCTAGATGAGAAATCTGGGCCAAATTCCCCCTGCAGTGTTCTCTGAGCTCTTGCATCTGGTAGGCAGTGATTGGGGATTTATAATCTAGCAAACTGAAATAGGCACTGGCCACTCAAAACTATCCCCACATTTAGAGGATCCTTTCTTTAAATGGCCCATTCGTATCTGGTTTCTGGGAATTAATATTTGAGGAAGAAAATGATCAATTTGAATCCAAATCTCTGACCAAAAAATGTGTCCCCACTCAACATTTGCAAAGCATGACAATGAGGGAAAGCGTTCTGTCTCTGTTACTTTCTGGCCTATGAAGATTTGGACTCATCCTCCAAATCCCACATGGACCTCCAAACTTAGAGGGCATCCAACTGAGAAGCCTCAAGGCAGAAGCCCAAGAACGCTCTCGTTTCCAAATCACAGGAAATTTCCCTGCAGCTTCCTTCACTTTTGCGCAAAAGATTGGGAGCGCTTGAAATCATATTTTGATTTCAAAGCCATGTTCCCTACCAGAGATCCAGTATTTTCCTCTCCCCAAAATGTCAGCGTCCATTTAAACCCTGGAGATTTGCTGGTCGGTTTTCCTATCTGCTTTGTCTTCCAGCCTGCAAGCCAGGCAGCCCTTCCTAAAAGCCTGTACACCTGACCCAGGAGATTTCTTTACTCCCCCCACCCCTCCCTGTAGTGTTAAAAGGCTACACTCTACTCTGAGACCCATCTCTCTCTTTTCCCCTCTTCAAGTACTTTCATCCCCATTTGTAACAGCCGCTAATATGCACTTCTATTCGATTTTCCTCACCCAGCTTGAAATCCTCTCATTCTAATTACCGTTTCAGTTTTCTTATATTTCTCCCTTGAGATGTCTCAATTAGTGTACTTTTTCATACCGCCTGTCACCTCTGAGCCACAAGGTGGGTCTAACTCCAACCAAAACCAGGCAGAAAATAAATGAGGAGCCGTTCTGGACGGCCGGGCCGAAGGTGGGGTTACTTTACAAACTAGTGCACTCTTAATTGATGATAAATGGACAGGAAAGTAACCTTATTAGTACGGCAGCCCAGATTCGGTTGGCATGTGATGTCCTTTCATTATTCAAAGGTGCAGGAGAGGCAGGCCACACTCAGTCCTGGGTGAGGAACTTCCATTCAGAGAAAGACAGAGCATGAGACTAATTAACATAATTCTGGTCAAAGTCAGAAATTAACTCACCTCTCTTTAAGACCACAGCTCCAAATGCCGTTTGTCTTCTCTGTAATTACACTTGCAGGTAATTATACCTGATTGTAGCACATAGCAAGTTAAATGAAGTGAGGGCTCCCCCACCCCACCTCCATCACATAACTCTTCATTCCAGCCCTGTCAAAAGACTAAACAAAAATAAAGGTGCCTGCCTTGGTATATTTCTTCCATTAATGAGTGCATTTTTGTCTTTTTTTTTTTTTTTTTGATGTGGACCATTTTTAAAGTCTTTATTGAATTTGTTACAATACTGCTTCTGCTCTATGTTTTGGTTTTTTGGCCTTGAGGCTCGTGGGATCTTAGCTCCCTGAACCAGGGGTTGAACCTGCACCCCCTGCATTGGAAGGCGAAGCCTTAACTACTGAACCGCCAGGGAAGTCCCTTGTTTTGTTGTCTTAAGGCTTCTTGAGGAAGCGGCAATTGTGTGGTGTTTATTCCTTCATTCCCCTGGGAGTCCAGAGTCCTTATCTGAACCTTTCAGAATTTAGAAACACACAGAAGGCAAGTTGAACTTGAAAGCATTTTCCATTCACTAATACTAAAGGACAAGGACCAGGAAGTTACCTTCCCTTCTGTCCGTGGCTGTGCAGTAATTAGGTCTTGCTGACATAGCATCTCTAACTGAAACCGGGGTACAACCCCTTCCCATCACCTTAACTCTCTTCTATTACTATTATCTTTCTAAGGATCTCTGAGGGGCCAAAGAAATGAGAATGTGCATACAGAGGAGTGGCATTTAGCCCCATTCCAGCTGGCTGTGTGCACACGGCCCTTATATCTAAGATACTAGTGTGGGGCTCATTAGCCATGGCGGGGCTCAGCCCTCCGAGAACCGTGGCTGGCAGGGTCCCACTCCCCATATGTCACTAGGCAGAGAGTGAGAGGCCCATTTAGAATTCCACAGCTCCCTAGAGGATGTGGTGGTATCCTCGACTAGTCCCACAAATTAGCCCCTCAAGAATTGAAAGGGTGCAGTTTCCAGTGGTAAATCCTCAGAAGAGTTTAGGAATGGGCAAAGGTGACTTTGGGGGCTCCCACATGTGTCTGTTTCCTGCCTATTTCACCCTCTCTTGCCTTCTCGTTTGTTTCACACTGTCAGGATTTCTTCCTCCTCTTGCTTTCCTCCTGCTCACCCACCCCTAGTCCCACCCAGGTCCTTTTTGGCCTCTTCTATACCATTGCAGATTCTGCCAATTGACAGTGAAGTTTGGGCTGAAAGATCAACTTGGGCTTGTCTAAATCCCCACTTGCTTTAAATGTTGCCCTGAAGCCACTTGGCAGCCCAGAGATGCCTCTGACTTTCATCTCGCTGAGCTGAGTGATTCCCATGAAGAAATCCAGAATTAAAAAATAAACATCTCTAGTCACACAATTGCTGGATAATTATATGTATGGCCCTCTCATGAAGCAATTTGGCAATATGTATTAAGAGCAATAAAAAATATTGACTGTGAAACTTTCATGAGGAAATAATCTTCAATTCAGAAAAGCGTTCAATACAGTGTAATAGTATTACACAAAAGCCGTGACAAAAAAGAAAATAACCTAAGTGTTCAAAATTGGAATATGTTCACTTAAGAGGCACATTCACATGATGGATTGTTATGTGACCATTAAAAAAGGATGATTATGGAGATTATGCAAAATCTGAAAAATTGGTTGTAATATTAGGTTTCAAAATTCCGAATAAAAATCAGAAAAAAAAAACCTGATCACAAAAGTCATACCAAAATACAAATAACAACTGGTTTAAAAGAAGAGGATTTCCCTTTCCTTTATTGTCCAAATTTTCTGCAATGTGTTTAATATTCCTTCTAATGGAAATATATATATTAATCTGGTATGAAAAAGAAGAAACTCCATTACTCTTGTAAATGTGGCTTGTGCGAGCCTGTCAAATGAATCTAAACTGAGGGGTTGGTTGATGTATCCATCCCTGAACTGGGATTGCTGAGACCTGCCTCCTCTTCCACTGACAAGCTGGGTGATTAGAGGGAATCATTTAACTCTCTGAGCTTCAATTTTGTCATGAAAAGGAACAAACTCTTCTCAAAGGTGGTTGCACCCTCTCTGACTCTCCCTCAACCACCTGGGCTGCCCCTTCCCAATCACCTTCATGGAACTCTTTCCTCTGTCTGCCTGTTAAAAGCTGGGATCCGCCAGGATTCTGTCCTTTGCTTTCTCTCGCTCTTCCCATGTCCAAGGTGTCACCAACCCACCACCCACAGCCCATCCACTCTGTCATCTCCTCTGTCACAGGCCTCCAGAGCATCAGACCTTAATTTCCAGAGGCCATCTGGCGATCTGCACCCAGCATCTTCAAAACCAAACTCCTGAACTTTCCCCAGCAAGCCTGTCTCTGACCTCACATTCATTATCTGATGACAGAACCACTACGCACTTTCTCATCCCACTTGGGTAAGCTGGGATTCCACTCGGTCCCAACCTCATCACCTCTGAGACAGCCTGCTGACAGTCACATCATGTCTGCCCCTCATCTATCCAGTCCTCTTCTCAACTGTCTCCAGAGGAAACCTTTCTAAAGTACAAATTGCCCTTGTCATTTACCACCCAACACCCTTGGGTGTTTCCTGATCACATGCAGGGGGAAATCCAAGGTCTAGGACACGACATCACAAGGCTCTTCCTAGATTCCCAGCCCTCCCACCTCTCACCTCTCAACCCACTAACCTGGATGGTCTCTCACCTCTCTCACCTTGTGTCTCTCATCCAGCTGGTCCTCCTGGTGCCCACCAAAGGCAAGGCAGTCCCGGATATTGGAGATAGTGCTGTAATGGCCTGGCCTCCTAACAAAGCCCAAGTGAGTACCCAGCCACCTCCCCTCCCCAACCCAGTACTCTTTCCCATGAGAAGATACTCTGCCCAGTCTCGCCCCCTAGGAAATACCATTGCAGAGTAGGTCTGTGCCTTCTCAATGACGTCACCTCTCTGTGACCCTGGGAATGCACCATCCCCCAAGGGTGGAATCTTCCCAGTGGTGCCTTAGTCAGAGAGACAGCCTGAGTGTGGTGGGATGCTCAACAGGTCCCATCTTCAGGGCGGAGCTTCAGGGAGTCTTCGAGGGGCTGGTCGACACAAGCGTGGGCCCCCCTTCTCCAAAATAATCAGCACAGAAAATGGAGAAACAGGAGGACTAGCCCCTTCCCTGTGACCTTTTCTGTACCCCAGGTACCTTTGCAATGAAGATAGGGCTTTACTACCTAAAATGCTTGGGCCAGTGCCTGGGGCAGGAGAAGGGGAGAATCTAGTCCTAGAATTCTCAGGTCACATAACTGGTCATTTTGCCACTTGGGTCTTGAATGCAATTCCATCCCCTTTCTAATGCCCATGTCTCTCTTCCTCATGACCCTGTTCTATTTTTTGTAGCACTCCACTAGGAGTGGCTCTGATAAAAACTTACTTACTTGTCTGTTATTCATCCCTATTCAGTGCCTAGTAGGGGCTCAAATATCTGTCTGTGAACAAATAGTCACTGTCTCCTGAAAACAGGCCACTCTCTGGTCACAAGCCTTCACCCCTATTGCTTCTTCTGTCTGATGTGCCCTTATTACCCACTCAAGAAAGTTCTACTCATCCTGGAGCAAACCCAGATCAACCCCTATTCCTCAGGGAGGCTTTCCCTGTGCTTATTCCCCAAACGGGATTCCCACTATCCCCTCTGCAATCTCCTGTCACCTACAAAGTGATACCCCACGTCTCAACCCGGGCCACAATGGTGGCACTTCAAACAGGGTATCATAACTCTTTACTTTACGTCTCACCTTAGGTAGACTATGAACCTTGCCGGGCCAGTGCGTCCTATTA
The DNA here is from genome assembly GCF_937001465.1 of Orcinus orca. Taxonomy (NCBI): domain Eukaryota; kingdom Metazoa; phylum Chordata; class Mammalia; order Artiodactyla; family Delphinidae; genus Orcinus; species Orcinus orca. The sequence continues at coordinate 73,677,794 of NC_064560.1, forward strand.
GGATGTCCCCAGGACCTGGGGCACATCAGCCACAAAGCAGGTGCTCAGTAAATGTGGGTTGAAGGGGTTAACAGCTGACTCAGTTGGGGTGGCCACCTCCCCCTGAATGCAGGGTGCTGGGAACACTATCACTTTCCAGCTAACACAACAGAATAACAGGGAAGCGGTTGCCATTTGAGGTCCTGCTAAGCAACAATCACTGCTTTAAAAATATCCGTCCCTAGAAGAGTCCACCATGGCCACCCTGCTATCTACAGCATCTACACAGGGCCAATCTTTCCTTGGTAGGTGATGCCAAGGAAAACTTCAGCCTCAGCATGGTCAAATTCTCAGATTCCAGATTAATGAGGTCTTACAATGCACAAGGTTAATTACCTCCCTCCTGAAGATATTCTGTTTCATCTAACACATGCTTTCTTAGGAAGTGATCAAGTTCCCACCTCCTGTAGGACACAGTGTGGCTCGTGGAAATGGTGTGGGCTCTGAAACAAGACAGATTTGTGTTCAGATGTGCTACCTGTATGAGTTTGGGCAAGTTACCTAACCTCTCTGAGCCTGAGTATGTCATCTGTAAAATGGGGATAATACCCACTTCAAAGGTTCATTGTGAAGACTGAACATGGCATGCACTAATCTATGAGGAGTCTAACACAGAGCAGGTCCATGGGTGATCAATACAAGTCAGTTCTCAACATTTTCCTCGCTGTGCTAAATCTTTATTTTTTTCCTTCCAGAAAAGAGAAAGCCTAGAGCAGGGTTTCCTAACTCCAGCACTATTGGCATTTGGGGCCTGATCATTCTTTGTTGGGTGGGGGAGAGGGAGCCTGTCCTGTGCATTATAGGGCATTTAGCAGACTCACTGGCCTCAGTAGCACACCTCTCCCCAGCTATGACAACCAAAAAATGCCTCCAGACTTTGCCAAATACCCTTTAGGGGGAAAATTTCCCCCAGCTGAGAACCACTGGTCTAGGGTTCTCTAACTCAAATGTCACCTAGAAAGAAAAGTTCCTTGATTTTCCTTTAAGACCTGTTCTGAAGGGTGCTGAAGGCACATGTGATGGAGTCCCCACCTGTCAAACTTCAGGACAAGAAAGGATGCATTCTTGATGTCACTGCAGTAGGATGCCACTGCTGTCAACAGCAACATCATTTGCTATGGACTGAATTGTGTCCCCTCAAAATTCATATTTAAAACTCTAACCCCCAGTGTGATTATATTTTGAGATAGAGCCTTTAGGAGATAATTAAGGTTAAATGAGGTCACAAGGGTGGGACCCTGATCTGACAGGGTTAGTGTCTTTCTAAGACAGCTTGTTCTATTTCCATGCACACACCGAGATTAGGCCATTTGAGGACATGGTGAGAAGGTGGCTGTCTGCAAACCAGAAAGAGAGCTTTCACCAGAAACCACATTAGCCAGCACCTGATCTTGGATTTCTCAGTCTCCAGACTCTAAGAAGATAAATATCTGTTGGTTAAGCCATACCACATATGGTATCATGTTAGAGCAGCTCAGGCAGACTCAGACATCATCCTTTCAAACTGAAGATCGAATCACTCCATCCCATGTGTGCACCCCCAGAGACGGCTATATTTTGGTCTTACCCACAGGTTACTCCTACTCATAGTAACTAAGATAGTTACTAGAGACAAGAGGGTCCATCAGAGAAAGAAAAAGTCTGCATTGTCCCTGCACCCACCCTGCAACATGTTGGTGGTACCAAGCTGTCAAAATTATCTTAGGGAAAAAAAACTAAAAAGCACAACAGAGCACATGGGTGCCAGTCCGTCCTGGTTTATTCAATATAAAGAATATCATAACCATAGCTATACTGTTTTTTTTTAAAAAAAAAAAAAAGTGGAATTAACAGTTGGCCTGCTTTTGATTGGTGGGATTATAGTTGAATTTTACAAATTCATTATATCTTCATTGTTTAAAATGTCTACAAGGAGCATTATTTCTTATAATTAAAAAGTCTCATAAACTTTCTGAAAAGCAGGACGGGGTGGGGGGTTCTACCGTGTCTGGTTTGATACTGATTTATAACCAGAGATTCTCATCGATGGAGGAGGTTGCCACAGGAAGGAGGTGATTTACAACAGAGCTTTGTAATGTTTAAACATACAACATAGAAATGGAATTTTTAAAGCTTGAATTATTGGGTCCAACCCAGTGGAGCCATTCGAGCCAGCAGTGGGAAAACAGAGGGCACTTTTTAAAGTCTTTTGATCTGAAAGATTCCAATGTCTCCTTTTGAAACTATTGCAATGACAACTTAAAATGTAAACCCTTCTTAATTTGCAAATTATTGACCCCAGAGCGCCTCGGGGTTGCAGGGCAGTATCACAGACAGCACCCAGTGCAGGCTCGAGGCTGGGCTGGCAACCCCAGAGGGGTTCAATCCCACACATATCCCGCTTCACTCCAGGAACAGGACAAGGGAAGGGCCTCACCAAGCCATCTCCAAGCTGAGAGCCAGTATGCTTCTTTTTCAGGAAACAGTGTCGCTCCATACATACAGTAGCCATTGGACTCAGAACAGCTTCATTTTCTGTCCTTCTTTTCAACTGCAGATAACATTCTACTTCACAGTGCAGACTAAAGGATAAAAATGCACCCTCTGAAATACAGAAGGCAGAGGACAGAGGGGAGCACCGTCTTTGGCTTGTAACTTCTGTCAGTTTTTCTGTGCCTGGCCAAGGCGCTGTGCCTGTGGCCTGGGGCTGTAGGGCTCCTGATATCAGGCCTTTGGGGGTGACCCCAGGGCCAGGGTCCCCATGGTGGGCTGGGGCATCCAGGCTGACTGTCTTTAGGCGTATACTCCCCTCCCCCCACATGCAGTTCCAAGAACAGCTTCTGGGTTTACAGGCTACATGTGGGCAGACCCTGACCTCACCTCCTTCACCTGCTAGCGTCTGAGAACCCCACTGCAGGAGCAGCTTCTCCTCTCCACCCGAGTGGGGCCCTTGGGGACATCAGAACCCAGAGGCTCTGTGCTCTGTTCTCTGATTCCTGTGCAGCATCCCAGCTTCTAGTCTGCACGGGACTGTTAAGAACATAATTATTTTAAGAATAATTATGCATTTCACAGGAAAATATCAGTACAAATTATGTCAAGCTTTGCGAATGTTGCTGGCATGAAAGAGAGAAAAAAATCAATTTTTTTATTACTGTTTCCCATTTACCTCCTCATTTTCTCTTTTTCAGTAATTGGCCAAAAAGAAACTAAAATGAGCCCACTTTTTAAAGTTCTTCAGCTGTGATGTAAATTTCTTGCCAACCATTGCTCTTTGTCTCCCCCTGACTGGACCCTGATTATTCCTTTAGCTTTTTCTATAATAATACATTTCTGTTGACAACTCTCTAATATTTTTGGCTTTGTGCTTTTTTTTTTTCAAAAAGCATCCTCCCCAGAAGCTTTCTTGCAATCACTCTGAATCTGGTAGAGGTAATTTCTCTTAAGATCAACTGTCCCTTCCTCTCACACCCAGAGCATTTTGCCCCTAGAGCCACCGTCCAGTTCTGTGTGGCATATGAGTCATTTCCAAGGGTGTCTTTCCACTAAACCAGGAGATCCTTGAGGGAGAAGCTTCGCGGATTCTCCATGCCAAAAACAAGTTCTGATGAACAGAAAGGGCTCAAAAGTAGCCAAACGAACAAATGCTCAAAAGAGAGAGCCTTTGGATTTCCTTATTTGAAATTGACAATGTAGTGGATGCCATTTTGCTACAAACAGCAACGACAACAAAAGTCACGTTTTTAATTAGAAGAAGCAAGTTGAGATTATTGCCACCAGATGGAAAGGACTAAAGTGCTACCAGAGGAAATGACTCTAAACACTCATCTCAGCCTGGTAGTTCCTGCAACCACAGGGCTCCGTCCCCTCCACAAGGACATTGGATCCATTGCCTGAACTCGGAGGTTTGACCAGGAGCTCCAGTCCCAGCTCTCTGGGCAGCTCAGGATGGGGTCACACTGACTCCGTAGGAGTCCAGGCAAGTGCTAAGCCCCAAGCTTAATCCCAACCATAATCACTGAAGTTCATTCCTAAAAGCCACAGAGTGGAAGTGAAAAGAATAGAGGCTTGGGGATTCAGCAGATACAGGTTCAAATCCCAAGTCTACCACTTACAGAAGTGGGCCCTCTTCTCCATGCCCCAGCTTCCTCATCTATAAAATAGGATAACAATGCAGGATCCAACTTTCAAGAGGTTTCCAAGGGTTGGATAAACCATCACACTTGTCTGACATAAGTGTCTATTTCCATCCCATGAGAAGGCATCTGGGGTGAGGCTTGAAGGCTGAGTTATGAGGACATCAGGTAAACCAGAGAGAGAGGGTGCTTGACATGGCCCTTTCTGCCCCAGAGCATTTAGATCTGCACCAGTGCTGAGATGTAGGTGAGGACAGGGGTGCTGCCTCTGAGTAACTGGCCACAAGAGGATGTGCAGTGAGCACGTGGTCAGTAACTGACCCTCCTCCTGTTCACAGTTCAGAGGGCAAGACAGACAAGCGAGGGGGGATATAACACAGCACAGCGCGGTGAGGGGTCCAAGAACAGTCCATCACAGTGTCTGGTGGCCTTCGTTAAATCCACAGTGTCATTTTCCAACCTGTCAAATGCATTCTTGTCATACAGCTGAGGGTAGAGCTGCAATCACAGCCACAAACTTGAAACTGGTCCATTCATTTCATCATCATCGTGGTCAAAACGAATCACTAAACCTAATCTACATAAACATCGAGATCATTAAAACTGCCCATATTTTTTTGCCCAATAATTTTTCTTGTAGAATTCACCTAAAGGAAATAAAGTGTTCACTCAGAGATGTGTGTATAAAACTGGGTTTCTTCTCATCATGATTTATAAAATGAACCAACACTTGGAAAGAGCATATAAATGCCTGAAGTTAAGAGACTGATTTTTAAAATATTCCTGTACACCTCCATAGGAAGGAATACTATGTAGTCATCAAAAACTTACTTATAATAACAATACGTAAAGTTATATGACAAAGCACACCGCAACCCAGCACATAGGATATGGTCCTGAATTTGTAGATATGTATTATGTTTATATTCACTTTCAGAGGAAGAAAACCACATATTGTCTGTAGTCTCCCACAGAGATACTAGAGCTGCGTGGCTAAAAATGCAGGTTCCCAAGCCAGATATCCAGGGTTGAATCCTGACTCCATCACTTCTTAGTGGGAGACCCTGGAGAAGTTGTTTAACTTCAGTGTCTCGGTTTCCCCGTATTAAGAAAGTGGTTGCTAGTTGTTTCTACTTCATGGAGGGTTAGATTAATGTGCTAATAGAGCAATGGTCCTAGACAAAGCACGGCACCTACAGGCACTTGTAAATGTTATCTATTGTTATAAATTATTATTCATGGTGAGATTACTGGTCATTTCAAGTCTCTACTCTCCTATATATTTTCTGCATGAAACTGTATGACAATCATGGAAACGAAGGAACTTTTTAATCCATTTCAGTCAATAAGATGAATTCAATGAAGAGATTAGTGAGAACTACTTTGCAGTAATTGACACAACAACTGCTATTTCTAGGGCTAAATCAAATAAAATAAAGTCAACTTTTGATTCTACGCAAGGCACGTTCATTTATCTGCGGCTAATCTTGCTTTCCTGTTTTTACTGGCCTCATTAAACAATGGATAGAACATCATATGTTTCAGCTCTATCTAGCGTCTATTTACTTTCTCTCCCACAGCCAACAGCTCAGCAAGAGCCTTGCAAACCATTTCTCTTAATGATCTTTCCAGTTGGGGAAGGTGTGAATCAATGAAACAGGGAACTCGGAGGCAAGGCCAGCGGCTCTAACTCAGAGAAGGGTCGCTGTGGCATCAGTTCATAGGGTTAGGACAGAAGGCTGAGTGTGGCACTTTGTAGGCACCTGTCAGAGCCATCCTGGTCACGCCCACCTGGCCACACACAGCAGTGACTGGAGGTAAAGGGTTTTTAACTTCGTGCTGTATGGAGATAAAGATGGAGAGGAAATGATTGACCCCACAATCAGTGATGAAGCTCCACGCTATTTACAACACATGAATTTTTATAAAGCGTGTGTTAAAATGAGCAATTTCTACTGAGTTTCTGTTATCAGTGCTCCAGCCTTCTCTATTAAGTACACAGATCCCCTGCTCCTGGAGCAGACCTAGAAGGGGGCTGTTGCTTCTCATTTCAGAGCCCACATTACCGGATTTTCCATCTTTGTATCATCCACAATTAAGGTTCCCTGCAAAAAGAGTTTGCCTGGAGATTTACTTCCCTCCCTCCTCTCCGTCCACCTCTTCCTGGTGGAAGAGGCCAGCCCTGCATCTTGGCCCCCATTGCTGTTCTGTGTGCTGTGGAGATAAGGGAGGCTGTTCAAGACTGAGTATCAGACACACCACACTCTCCTTGAAGTCAGTATACACTTCCCCCTGGCTGCAGCAGCCTCGCTGGATTAACTATCCTCCCTCACAGTGCTGGGCTGAGCATCTCCTCTTGACAAGCAATAGAGACAAGGGCTCTGGAGACAGATAAAACTCACTGGAGATTTGATTCTTATGTTTGGTAATTGGTCCTTCACACTAAACTAGTTGTTTGAACAAGGGACAATTATTCAATCCCAGTTTTCTCAACTGAAATGGTAATAAGGACACCAGTGTCTCTGATACTGCTTGAAATAACACGAGTCAAAGCTCAGTGCCTGGCTCGTGGTAGATACTCCAGAGAAATATGGTTTTCTTCCTGGCTCTCTCCTAGTCAGCTTCTCACCATAATGTTCCATTTGAAAGTGTATTTGTTAAGAAATATTTGCCTACAAGTAACAGGTAACCTACTAGTGCTTTAAACAAATAGAGGCTTTCTTTTCCCCCATAATAACAAATCTAAAGGCAAGTCACTTCTGGGGTTGACTTGTTTAATCCATGGTCTCTCCTTTTCTCTTAGACTTACCCTCAAGGTTTCAAGATAGCTACATGAGTTCCAGGCATCACATCTACATTCAAGGCAAGAAGAAAGGGAAGCAGTGGTAGTCTTCCACATCTCTTTTAAGAGGAAAAAAAAGCCTTTCCCAGAAACACCCAACAGTGGACTCGTCCTTACATTATGTTGACTAGCTCTGTGTCACATGGCCACCCACTGCATTTATTTTGTTTCCTTAGTTTCTGTACTAGGAGGGGTCAAGGCAGGGAGTGGCTGTCAGGCTAGGCAACCTGCAGGGTCTTCCCAAAGGATTAGACATTTTCAGATTAGAATTACCCAGGTAAACGTTAAGTAAAGTAAAAATAAACACACAAATAATAAACATGTCAAAGCCGAAGTATATGGTTTACCACCTACCAAGTGGGGCTCTGTCCTTCCTTGTTCTCAGCTCAGGAAGTTCTCCAGCCAGGATGCGTTTTATAATCACCCGTGGAACTTGTAAAACTCACTCACGTCTGGGTCTCCTCTCAGACCAACAAACCCTGCGGGCATGGCGCCCAGGGATTGTGACTCAGCGTGAAAGCTCAGGACCATAGGTTAGGAGCCCACAGAGAGTGTGTAGGTGAACCACCAGAGGGCGCAAGAGATAACTCAGCCCTGAGGAATCCTCTGTCAAGGAGACTGCAGAGCAGGGATTCAGGTCCCTTGCGGCTTCCCATTTCCCTAGGGACAGTATCAAAGACACAAAAGGCATTCTAACCTACATAAATTCACCCATCTTCCAGAACCCCTCACTAAGTCTTACTGAAGACTTACTGAAGACTGGCCTGCGTTGCTATTTTGTACTTTTGGTCATTTGGTAAACTAAACCCAGAAAGGCTCAGAAGCCTACCCCACATGAGCTGGGGCATCAAGCAAGGGCTCCAATTAGCAGACATCCTCTCTTTGATGCCTCCCCTCCATCCCACAGAGAGCAGCCTGTCCCCTAGGTGCACCCAGCCGTGCCTGCTGTTCCTGGCTGCGTCCATCAGCTGCAGATTCAGCAGGGCAATGGGTGGCTTCCCTACACAAACCACCTTCATCTCCATCATCCCCACCTCCCTCAGAGCTAGTTTGCTAATTCTGCCTGGAAGCTCACCTCCCAGTTTCTAGGTGTAGTTTTCTCGAACAGAGAGAAACGGGTGGTAAGAAGCCTTGCTCAGCACACAGCACTGTTTCTGATACGCAGGAAGCTCCCAACACTTACGGTTTCTGTGAAGCTGCGAAGCCAGCATGAGAAGACCTAATTACCACGTGAATGAGTCAAAAAACAGATGCGAGGTTTACAGAAATATCTGCGAGTACTTAGTAAATGGCCACAATTAATAGAGATATTGCAAAGACACACTGGAAACAAAGGCTGGCTCAAGGCACCGTCGCAACCTGAAATGTGCTGTCAACAGAGGCGCACTCTCAGCCCCCACCCCCACCCCCAGTTCTGTTAAGTGAAAGAACTGGAAAATCGTCTGCAGGCAGCCATGTAATAGTCTGGTCCATGTGAACTGCAATTACCAACAACAAGCGCCACCCACAGACTCTGCAGGAACGTGTTCATGGTTAATCGATTCGATTGATCATTGTTTATTAAGTAAAAACCTGCTTCCTAAACTGTTCCTCCCTGAATGGTGTTTTTACAGGCTGCTAGAAAACAGGAGACTAATTAGAGCTTTTAATTTAAATCCAAGCAGAGGGATGCAAGAATGTACAATAGTAAAAGCTTTAGGAGGGGGGCATGGAGATGAGCACCACCCCCCAGCTCTCCAGAGTAGCAAGGCTAAAGCTGACACGCTTCCATAAAGATCTCCCAAAGCTTCCTTTCATTCTTCAGATCAAGAAGCCACTGTGACCAGGTCAGATGAGGACATCAAGAAGGCAGCCCACTGGTAATATAGATTATAGGAATGTTTGAGTTGCACCAGCGCTGTGAAATGGATCGGCTCCATTCAGCACCTTGCTAATCAAGATAGGAAATCAATGGTTGGCAGATGGGTAGGTGCCGAGATAAGTGCCTATAGAGTATTTTTGTTATCTCTTTACAGAGAGTAATGATCTCAGCCTCCTTGAGCTCTAAATCTAAGCAAAATATACACACAAGTCCAATCCAGGCTTGGATGTGACACAGAGAGGTCAGGGCGATTATGTGACTGTGGCGCAGTCCATAGTCTGGCTTGCCCATGGTGAAGGTCTTTCTAACTTGGAAGTGCATGTCCTGTGCATTACCTGCCTCTCCTGCGAAGTCCTCACCTACAACTCACAAAGCTACCACAGAGTGACAAGCTTCCGCTGTTCCCATTTTTTCTCATGAAGTTTGGTATTGAGGTCTTCGATGCCTGCCCAGCTTGGAAACCCCACCCTCCCTGAATGAGGATACTGCAAAGTCCCTCATATGTCCCATCCATCACAGATAGAACACTGATGAATAAGAGGCATTAATAAAAGGAAGCACAAATTTTTGCCTGCAACTGTACATGAAATTTCTGCAAGGACAAATACCCAAAACCTCAAGAATCCAAACCAGAAGCAATGTTAGTTACTCTGAAAAGGCTCAAACCAAAGGAAATTGAAATTTTCTAGTGATGCTGACGTAAGTATTTTAATTTCCAATCGATAAGCCGTTTTGAGGTTCAGACTCCCAACTTCAACCGCCTCAGATGCAAATAACACTATTCCTTATTTGAGATACTAGTAGTAGTGTACTAGTAGCTAGTCCAAAAACAGGAATGAGAAACTCTGAAATTTCTAGACCATTGTTTCCACACAGTTTGGTCCTCCTGGGGTCTTTGCCAGCCCATATCCAGAGTTGTATTAAATCCATCTCTACTTCAGTTTCATAAAGAAATATAAACCAAATTATCACCATTTGATATCAAAGTGACAGGTACTTTTCTCCAGCTGGAAGAATGAACATCAAAAAATCTGGAGGGTAAGGAGAGGAGCATCCTCAGTTAAACTGCCTGAAATGTGACATTTTCGCTAGGAAATTGTAGGGCTGGGATTGAAGTATACACGTCACACTAACCACAGTTCTGCCGGAAAGAGGGATACTTTCAATAGGAGAGAAGCTGCATCAAAGCAACTCATAATTAGGTACAAATTTGGCTCATGGTTCAGCAATTTATACAGATTAGCTGTGCTGACCTTCCCGGCCCCAGGGTGCTTACTTCACATCTGCGGTGGCACAGTGACCTCTAGTGTTAAAAGGGAAGGAATTTATTTTTAAAATAACATCCAAATTCACCATCTCTTACAAGCTTACTGTGCCTAGGAAATCTTCATAATGTACTAAGATAGAGATGTGATCTTTTCGTTCAGTGTTGAAATCATCTTTAGTTAGAGAATGTTCTAAACCTTCTGTCATGGAAATTTCCAAAGGGTTTGTATAGTTCTTAGAAGAACTATATAATTTTTTCTCTTCATGATGTGTTGAGGTTATGTGAAATTTTATGCTTATAAATACACATGCCTAGAGTACTGTGGCCTCCAGACAATTAGAGGCCTTATTATTCCTTCTTAAGGAGAATTGACACAGCTCTCACCCCAAACTAAATATGATGTTAAGGGAGTGTTTTGAAAATTCTCCTAACTCATTGAAAATAAGCGTGGAGTCGGGGTAATCACAGGGGAAGCTCTCCGGGACAAGGGAGACTCCTCTATTGTCCTGACCAGGCCTTTACTGGAAATCCCGCATGAAACAAACACTACTGTTTTCATTTCACTCCCTGATATGTGTACATTCCACCCAGGCTCTCTGTCTTTAATGAGTAAGGCAGGCTTGGAAGAAAAATCTGGTTTCCCTTCATGCCATAACTTCTCAGCACAAATGATTGGCTAACACAGCCAAGCAACAGGGGTTAGAAAGTGTATGATGGGTTCCTTGGCAGTTGGTGGAGAACATTCACCTCCTTTCTGTGTTCAAAGCAAGTTCTGGTTCAAACAGAAAGTGTGGCCTCTTGGAGCTGTCAGTGCCCCATGCACTAGGTCACACGTAGCAGGCGAGGGAAACCATTCCTTCCTTTAGCAACCTTGTCTGATAGCAAACGGTGAGAGTGGTCCCAATCCCCGCATCCCACCTGCACCTTGGTCCACCTGTTACTAAGCCAAAGAGAGAAGGCTGGCATTAGGTTCACCGGATAGACTAAATGACATTGCAGTGGATTCTAAATGAAGGGAAGGGACAAAAAAAGCATAAAAATACTGAATGCCTCTGGGAACACCAAGTGCCTCTTGGGAGAAAGAGACAGAGAAAGAAAAATCAAGAGTGCTGGGGGCAGAGAAATGACCAACTTCACCTGGGTCAGGTCCCTTTCACTTGCTGTTTTAGAATATACTTGGGATTTGTTTTAATCAGGTATGGTAAGACATTCAGACAAAGAAATGTTTGTCATGAAGAAGTTGTTACTCACGATTTCCTAGAAGGAGTGCTAGGTTTACTCACAACACACGGGGCCACAAGGGGAAGCACCAGGGTTGGTCAGGAGGCAGAAGGAACAAAAGGAAAACATGGGCGAGAGTCTTTACTGTGGTTTCTGCTACGAGGAAGGGGCGAGGTGGGGTAAGCAGTCTTAGGACTGGCTTGTTAAAATAATTTCAGGGCTCTGGGTGTAGGCCTGTCCCTAGCAGTCTGGCACTTGGCCCTGGGATGTTAGGAAACGTGGATAATGGCCCAGAGTATAAGAGCCTAATTGTTTGCGGGGGGCCGGGTGGGGGGTGTTCTGAATTGGTTGGTTTGCACATGAATGATGCACTCACAGGTGACTCCTCCACTATCTCTAGAAATTAGCTAGTCTTGGGAGAGTCAGGCTCCTCAGGGTCAAAAAGTCCCCAGATGTCAAAACATCAGAATAAAAAGACATGCTTGATATACATTCAGGGTGCCCAGGCATTCCCCCTCACCTGGCTCCCACTAACAGGCCATCGGGTTCTTAGCTCTGCCGGGGGTGAGCCCCTTTCTCTGGATCCCACTCCACCCTCTCTTTCCAGGTCCATGCGGTCCCTGGGCCCTGCAGACCCTCCTCTCCAGGACCCCCACTCTCCTACTGGACCCCACTGAGCTCTCCTTCAGCTCTTTAAACCCCTTCAAAATATCTCCAAAGCCACATTTCTTCCCACTCCCACCCAAGTACCCCTGATGCTACCAATAAGAATAAGGAAAGTGGGCTTCCCTGGTGGTACAGTGGTTGAGAGGATGCAGGGGACACGGGTTCGTGCCCGGGTCCGGGAAGATCCCACATGCCGCAGAGCGGCTGGGCCCGTGAGCCATGGCCGCTGAGCCTGCGCGTCCGGAGCCTGTGCTCCGCAACGGGAGAGGCCACGACAGTGAGAGGCCCGCATAAAGCAAAAAAAAAAAAAAAAAAAACAATAAGGAAGGTGCCGTTTTATCTAAATATCTGTTCAGGAAAATGTCCTTCTTCTCCTCAGGCTTCCATTATCTGTTTTACAGGTTCATGCTCTTCCCTTCTTCTGGGGTGGGGGATAAAGTTGGGGGGCTGGAGGAAGTAGAGAGGTGGACCTTCCATCGAGGCTGCCCCCATCCCACTGCATCCCATCCAAACTCACTCCCCACATACACACAGCTTGCTCTGTGTCAGCGTGTGCTGCGTGTGTATGTGTATGCATGTGTGTTACAGGAAGAATTCAGAAACAAAATTCTGTTCAAACAGTTTTGTCCAGCTGTCTCCACCACTGGCACCTTTTCTTATTTTAAGCAGTTCTACTATAAGGAAGAGATTCTTCAGCCACACTTTCCATGAAGGCAGCAGAAGACAGGGCAGGGCCTGGTTTTTAGAGTCGTCTTCCTTGGGTGTCTGGAGGGAAATGCAGGTTCATAGATGAATGGTGACTATACTGCTTTTTCTAGACAAGCCCTGATTTCAAATACACTGACCTATATTCTACATAGGTGCTCTGAGACCCCAAAGACCATATGCCCAACCTATGGACTCAGGAAATACCACCACTTTAGACCTGAGTGGGTCATTAATCTCTGTTTCTCACTGGAAGAGAAAGAACAAAGTGAATTAAGATCTGTGCACTATGAAAAAGTAAAGAATGCTACAAAGCTATGAGACCTCAACCAGCTTTCTGCTTCCGTTAGAAAAACATGGGAAGTAACTCTTCTCTATCCTGTAAGTTTAAAATGCTGGCTACAACACCACCAGTATTCTAATCATAGATTTGCACAGGCATTCTTTATGGGGCATTGCTAATCACAGTAACTGAAAACCTATCCCCAAAATAAGAATAGAATGTCACCAAAAAGAGGAAAAAAATGCCTCCAGCCATTTCCAACTAATGCAAACACACTGGTGTGTGTCCATCGATTGCATATACATAACAGAATTGTATCAAATTGTACTTGTTCTCCTGTCTTCTGTTTTTTCCCCTCAGCATTAGATTCTGAACATTTCCCCAGGTACATTCGTGATTATTCATGGTTATCCTGACTTACCATGATTTTCTTGATCCCCTTTAGTTGTACATCTTAGTTGTTTCCTTTTATTTTTTTCTCTTCCTCTCCATAACAGTATTACAGTACTACAATGAACATCCTTGAAAATGCTTATTTGGCAATCTCTAATTAATTCCTTAATAATAGATTCCTGAAGTGCTGGAACAAAGGGTATCAGAAATTTTGAAATGCCTTCTTTTTTATTGTTGATGAGGCCATCTTGGTAACACACACCTGACCTTCAAATATGGGTGATAAATACAAAACACATCTGGACTCTGACAAGTGGACCCAACAACCATGTGGCCCCTCCTTCTGACCCCAAAGTGCCCAGCCAAGTCCCGCTTGTAATTGGAGAGCTTGGCTCCAAACCATCACTCTTCCTTGCTCAGATTTGCACCACTGACTTGGAAACTTTAAAACCCAAACTGCAGGGGCAAGTGCCCCCAGTGCCCTGCAAGGAGCCCCTACTGGGTCCGATGGACTCTGAGATTGTCTCCCTGTGCCAGGGTGTGTGTGGTCAACTGGATTTGGTTTTGGAAAGGGGTAGAAGCATTTATAATTATATGTATATGTATAACTGATTCACTTTGTTATAAAGCAGAAGCTAACACACCATTGTAAGGCAATTATACTTCAATAAAGATGTTAAAAAAAAAAAGAAGAAGAAAAAGACAGGTACACATATATAGGGAAGTCCCCATCTCCTGAAGAGATGGTCTACCTTTCACCTAGGAAACCCAGAAGAGAACACCCATCACCCACAATGGTGGTCACTCGGCTTCTCCTTGGGTTATCAACGCCTGTAGTGCTGAGAGGCCAAGGTCACAGAGCAAAGAAAGAACAATGGATACTAGCAAGTGATTCCCTCCCTTAACACTCTAAGAGAAGGGATGGCAATGAGAACGCAGAGTATCCTCAGCCTTGAACTTAGGTCACAGGTTAGAAAGGGGATTCAGTCAGAGCAAGCAAAAGACAAATCACAAGCCAAGTGCCACCCATGCGTGGATGGAGAACCTTGGCTGGTGTGGATCTGCCCCCTGTTTCCGGAAACAAATTTGATGCTCCTCCCACCTCCCCATTCCTGTGCGAGGAGGCATCACTGAGAAGGGAAAGTGCAGCCCTTGAAGGGGAGCTGGAAAGGGAGAAGCAGGACACCTCTGAGCTGCGGCAGCAGTGAGGAAGATGCTTCCTGGTACCAGGGAACAGCAGGACATCATCACTTCTGCCTCATGGGAAATCTGTCTTCAGCTCAGACTTAATCTCACCAAAAAGACATTAGATACAGCCTTTCCATAATCAAGGATGGTGCGAACAGGTAGCACAGGGTGTTCACCCCAATATTGTTGGATATATCAAAAGTTTGGAGCCAACCTATATTGTCCAACAGAAGTCAGCTATGTACAAGCCTTCCATACAATGACGTGCTAAAAAATACAAGAGAGAAAAAAGATATCGCTACTTAAATAATAACTCCCCAAAATACAGTGGCTTAAATTTTAAATAAACAAATTTTTTAAGTAGAGAATGACCTTAAAATAGGCTCAAGATGCCACTTAATTGGAGAGAGCAGATTACCAGATGGCAGAATCAGCACGTGATGGAGACCAAAATGTTGATGTTTCTGATTCTGGGATGAGACTACAGAAGATACCCCTCTCCTGTCAGCTCATCTGTATTTTCTAACTTGTATAGTGCTTGTATTTATTACATGTATGCTAGTGTATTTTTTAGAACTGTGTAATTGTATTATCCTTTCAATGAGTGAAGGAAGTGGCTGGTTCTGTGTGTTTGCTTTGCCGTCATCCTCCCTTCACCCCCGTGCCACAGAGAATTCCACGGGCCACAACGCTGACCCGGCAGACGGCCCGGGTCAGAGCACAGAACTGAAGTGTCAGGCAGGTTATTAATAAGCAATCAGTGGCTGGTACTTCTCAGGGCACTTTGGAAGAAAGTAATGCCTCCTTGTAAGCCTCACACAAAAGACAGCAGACTTGGAACGTGGAGCAAGTTTGAGCACAGACATCCACAGGGAACCATCCAGCCTGAGAGAATTTGCTTCAATACAGAACAGCATGAAACCCGGGAAAAGAACCCAGGTAAGGGCAAACAGAGGGACCAGGGCAAGCCCTGCTCCTCTGAGAATACTTCAGCCGTGTCTTAGAGGGAGCCGGATGCTTCCATCAGGACCTGACTGCATGGCATATATGGTCTGTGGCATGGGCACCAAATGGATCAATAGATCTGCCTGATTTGGACAGTCATGGCTTTGGAACCCAGAATAAGTAAAGTAGGCCCTTACAGTCTGTTGCTTCAGCAAGAATTATTTCTCTCTGGATATACTATGCTTTACAAAAACAGTTTGTTAAAGTGTGGATTCTACATAAGTACAGTTCTCATTCTACCTTTATTTTCTATTTCTGGAAAAGTATATATTTCGCCATTGATTCTGTGTTCATTTGAATAGCAGTGTAGGAAGAGAGGGGTCCCCAAGCACCAGTCCAGCTTGGTGGGGGGTGATCCCCAGGGACTTGGACCCTAAACTGCAGGGGGCCACAGGGCCACTGTGACATTGCAGCAGCTCCTTGCTGCTTCAGAAGGTATCAAAGCCTCAACTCAGAATGCAGCCCACCCCAGAGAGATGATCAGCCCTGCAAAGTGATTGCAGTAAAATAAATAAAGTAAAATAAAAGAAATGCAAAAGGAAAGTGTGGGGCAAGGAAGTGGGGGCATCATTACAATGAACGTAGTCTTCCTGATTAGGTTATTCAAAACAAAATGGAAAAAGATTTCTTTAGCTATGCTTAAACCTCCCCAGAATTCCCCAAACCTCAAGGGAAAACTGATGTCCATGAATCCTCCACTCAACGATGCTATGATGGTCTGATTCTTCCCAGGATGGGAGGGACATAATTATCGTGGCTTTACAAATGGGAACTGGAACTCCCAGTTCCTTAACTGGAGGCGTTAAGGAACCGTCCCTGAGCCAAGGGCTGGGCTGGGACCCAGGTCTCCCAGACCCTAACGCATGGATGCCCAGGAGCTCAGAAACTAAGTTTCCAGAAAGAGCACCAGGGCTTCTCTGGTGGCGCAGTTGTTAAGAATCCACCTGCCAATGCAGGGGACACGGGTTTGAGCCCTGGTCCGGGAAGATCGCACATGCCGCAGAGCAACTAAGCCTGTGCACCACAACTACTGAGCCTGTACTCTAGAACCCGCAAGCCACAACTACTGAGCCCACGTGCCACAACTACTGAAGCCTGCGCCCCTAGAGCCTGTGCTGTGCAACAAGAGAAGCGACTGCAATGAGAAGCCCGTGCACAGCAATGAAGAGTAGCCCCCTCTCGCCGCAACTAGAGAAAGCCCACGCGCAGCAGTGAAGACCCAACGTGGCCAAAAATAAATAAATAAATTTATTTTTTTAAAAAAAAAAAAGAGCACCAGGTTTTCCACCCCATTCAAAAAACTTTTGAGTGACAACAGTATCACATTTTATTAAGTGATTTTTTTTAATGAGTTGCAAATAGTAGGCACTTGACCTGAAGCCTCAGAGAGACTCACAGATTCAAATCGCTTTATCATTCAACTCCTTGGGGTTTGTATGTTACAACTACCTGTTAACGGATTCTGTGACCTTCCACAGACCACTTAACCTACTTTGTGGAGTTTCTTCATATATAACAAAATCCCTGTCCATCCAATAATGCAGAAGCCTTGTGACCTAGACTGTTAGTGCTCCGGGACGTTGGTGTTTCAAAGCTCCTCTGAGATTCCTGCCAAAAATGCAGACTCCACCTCCCAGAATTTCTGATTCTGTAGGTCTAGGTAAGGCCTGGAGAACTGCATTTTTAGAATAAGTGTCTCTGAAAGTATGGATGCATGTGGTCAGAGAACTTCGCATGAAAAAACAATTCATGCCTTTTTCTCATCCATCGTTCTGTGGATCAACAAATTTGTAAACTATGGAGAAGAGAAAGTAACACAAGCGGTAATAACAAATCAACACTGTCTGCATAACTCTTTCATAGGAATGGTGAAAATGTATTTTGATAGTAAGTCATGAGCCTGGCAAACAATAGGAGTTCGATAACTGCTGAATAGACGAGTCTTCCTTTTTTAGTGCTTTTTTAAAACGTCCACAATCCCCTCCTCTAAAATACTAAATTATTTATCACCAGCAAAAGCAAGTTGAAGAAAGATTATGCAGGTCCAAGAAAAACAGACTGGATTTCACACACAAAAGCTCTCAAAGAGAATTTTGACCCAACACCAATGACCTAATCCCAGGCTGCAGTCTTCCAGCTCACAGGTGACAAAACTGAATGACAATATACATTTCATACACTGCCAGCAGTGAGACCCAGGCTGAAGTGACATGTATTTTATATCTCATGAAAACAGTCTTTTATTTTGTTATTATCAATTACATTGGGGTCAGCCACAGGGGAAATGCCACAAAACAGGATTTGAAAGGATAGGAATGGGAAGGGCCAGGATGAGGGTCCTTTGCTCTCCCAGACATCCCTGGCTTCTGACTTTTTTGCTAGAACGCTCAGTGGCTTGAGGAAGGCAGGGGAAGATGGGGCCCAGTGTTCTTGTTCTCTTCCTGGTATGACAGCTGTGTGGAAATAAAGGAAGACCAACCAAAGGAGAAGAGGCAAAGGCATTTCAGAGCTTGCTGTAGACAGTGAATCAGCCACTGTCACTTGCATTTTGGCAGAGGAGTGGGGAAGCTTTATGGTGGATAAAGGGAAGCTTTCAGGTGTGCCCCGACTAGAGTCTGTTGACGGGGAAGCTGGAGGCAGCTAACTAGAAGGGGGGCGTCCTACGTGATAGGTTATGGGGGCATATCTGCCTTTCCCTGCTAAGTCCTAAATTGGAAGCATCAATAAAATTAAGGGAAGCTGTAAGTTATTAATCATCTCCAGGCTATTTGGGGCCAGTTGTTCTGTATTGTCACTAGACATCGTTGTATGGCTTCCTGCAAATCTGACTTGTAGCAGGCTGGCTTCCTGGGCTGGTTACTATAGATGATAGGGTGGTCTCCTGGGCAGATTGCTACAGGTGGTGGGTCAGAGTTTTATATTTATAGATGGTCTGGCCATTGTCTATTTGTATTTTAAGTGGCTCAGCTATACCAAACAATCCTATCTGTAGCAAAGGCCCCTGGATAAAGTCCCAGCAGAGGGGACAGCCATCCCTAGACTCTACTCTGCAAACTACACCTGTCACTCAGGCAGAGAGTGAGACGTGGGGGAGCGTTAAAGCTGGGAGGAGACAGGGGTCAGCTTGCCATAGCCTCGTGTCATAGATGAAGTTCCTGGTCACCAGCTGGGGATGGCCATGCAGGACTAGAACTCCAGCCTCCTGACTCCCAGCTCAGTGCTCCCCAGATCATGACGTGGAGCCCGTGATTCTAACGAGAGAGGCCACTATTTATTCTGAGTATGTGTGGGTTATCTTTGAGTTCAGAAAGGTCCTTCTAGTGTTCCAGAACTCCAAATGAGCCACGCTCTGGAGAGCAAGCTAGGGAGTATTATGTTACAAACATTCAACCACTCCAACCCCCAATTTCCTTCTCTGGAAAGCTACATGGCTGAAAGAATACATTTCTAGGGAGCTTCCCAGGCTAACCTGCCTATTCTGTGATCTAAATGTGTCTACTGTGAGTGTTTCAAAGGAGATTCCTTCTGTCAGGAGCAACTAAAGGAGTTGCCAGTAGGACTAAAACATTCTACTCACCTATTGCCTCAACTCATCTGAGTAGCTGCCCACTTCAAAATGAGGCCATAAAAATACAATTCCCATTTGCCTTCCACTACTGAAGCAACTTCCAAAAACAGAGCAATTTAATATTCCATCCTAACAAGCCACACCTGTGGTCATGCAAAGACGAAGTCTTTCCCAAAAGAGCAAACAACAGACAACGTAAGAAAAAAAAGTAAAATAAAATAATAAAGGGCATCTCTAAATATCACATAAAACTTTGACTCTGTCTCTTCATCTGCTAGCTTATCAAAACGAGTAAATTTGACCTAGTATCCTGTTCCAACAGATCAGATAGTCAAGGAGAGAGAAGGTAGGTGTAGTTCAAGTTTAAGAGATTATCTCTGTATTTCATCCAATTGTTTTCCAATTCCAGGACCGTGGATTTTACTAACAGATGTTCACTGCGTATGAACTGAGAGCAGCTCAGGGTTACATGATCACACAGTCAGAGCAAGTTTTTATATCTTTTTCACATGTTTATATCTTGGAGTTCATGAATGTTCCTTTCATATTTGAGATGGCAACAGGGAATAAACCCACTTATTGCTTTAGGCAAATTCTCTGCTGGTCTTGGACCTTTACATCTTCTTATTCTTTAGGTTCTTGTTTCCTTCTCCCTTTCAGTTTTTACCACATCCGCATTTACATCCTGTTGTTACCCTTTCATCTTTTCATTCTTTTATCCTTTCCAAAAAAAGAATATCCTCCCCCCAAAATTGCTACAGTACAGAACACAAGCATTAAAATCTAAAATAAGTCACACATAAAAAATATTTAACAAGTGGCCATGTGGATAAATCTAAGTAATTGTAGATTGATTGACAATGATGGTGACAATGATGATGGTGATTCGGCTAATGTGGGAGATCTAAAATAAGGAGTTAAATCCTAGAAAGTGTAACATGGAAGATGAAGAAATGTGAAAGGAATTTAAAACATTCCAAGGTCTCTGTAGTCTTCAGGAGAAGGCAAGCTATGACTATTACCTTTAGACTTATTAAGTCAAATAGGCACGGTACAAAATTAAGGGTAGAAAAAAAGAAAATATATAACTTCAAGACAGATAGATGAGGAAAAAGAATTTTAAAAAATACTCAGCCTCTGGGCTTCCCTGGTGGCGCAGTGGTTGAGAGTCCACCTGCCGATGCAGGGGACACGGGTTCGTGCCCTGGTCCGGGAGGATCCCACGTGCTGCGGAGCGGCTGGGCCCGTGAGCCATGGCTGCTGAGCTTGTGCGTCCGGAGCCTGTGCTCCACAACGGGAGAGGCCACAACGGTGAGAGGCCTTCATACAGCAAAAAAATAAAAATAAAAATACTCAGCCTCTAATAGAAAATAAAAAGCTGTTCAAAACAAAGCATGATAAATAGATAACCAAAAAAATGTGGTAGAAATACATCTAAAGATATTCACACTAAATGTAAATGGGTTAAACTCTTCAGTTAAAGATCAATTTTTCCAGATTGGATATTTTAATTCACCTACATGTAAAAATGAATCTACTAGATTTACTTATAAAAACATTAATAAGTATCATAAATACAATGTTCAGTGAAAACAGCAAATTGAAAAAAGAATAGAGCCCAATTGTGTGCAATTTTAAATGTATTAAACAGTACTGATATGTTGTTTATAGATACATGGAGAGGAATTTGATGGTGAGGGTAGGGACAGATGTGAATTTTATCTGTACCTGTAAAGTTGTACTTTTTTTAATTCTAGAACAAACATGCAGCAAAATGTTAAAGTGGATTATATCTGGATGATGGGTTCATGGGTAGCTGTTATATTCTATATTGGGGGGTATGTTTAAAATATTTCTTGATTAAAAAAAGAAACTTTTTCAATAACTGAATAAAACAAAGATATATATATACATATATGTGTATATATATATATGTGTATATATATATATATATATATATATATATATATATATATACACATATATATATATACACATCACAATCCCAATTTGAGGTTTTATTTTCAAAGTGTTTTCTTGTTAAGAAAATATGAGAACATGGATGTTAGCTGAACCTATTGTGGTAATCATTTCACAATATATGTAATTCAAACCATCATGCTGTGCGTCTTAAACGTATACAGTGATGTGTGTCAATTATTTCTCAGTAAAGCTGGAAAGAAAGAAAGTATATGACATGATCCTTATACTCTTCTGTATTTTCTCAATTTTCCACAATGACAATGTTTTTTGTACATTTTAAACATATCAGTTTTAAAATACAAAACATCTTCTAGGCAGATAAAAGTTTTAACATATTTTTCAAACGTTTTCACATTTTATGTATAAAGACCCTTTATACTTAAAAATAACCATGGGAAGCAATTCATTCACTTTACCTCATCAAGACCAGTACCTTTACTGATGGTGCCTTGACCTAATACCTTTACTGGCCAGAAGGCGGCGGCGGCGCAATGGTCATTTTAAACCAAGAATTTAATATCCAGACCTCATTCCTAATGTGAAATAGTCTTTAGATCACACCCGATTTTTGTACCAAAGTTCTATGTGGCTTATATGTGTTCTCCCCCACATTCATTCGTTTCTCTATATTCTCTAAGAATGAGTGTTCCAAAGCTATGACTCTTGCCACTCCATTTGCAGAAAAATCTCCTGGAGAATAAAGTTTAAAAAAGCTACAGGTAATGCATCATAGAGCTCCGCCCACCTGGTTCCTTTAGTCCGGTGAAATGTTTCATCATTATTCTACATAAACCTGACCCAAAATAGTGTTGTCGTTTTCAATTCAACACTTACCAGCTCACTGAAAAAATATATGAAACCAAATCCAAAAACTGGTCCTATCCTTCCAGCATTCTATGAAAAAAATAACTCTTTTCACCGTCCAAACATCAACTCTGTACAGCATGAAGTGCCCAGATCAAGAATTTTATGGACCATTAAGTTGTTTAGTGTGTGTTTGACATGGGAACCTCTCAGTCTACACTTGTCTTGTGAATATTGCTAGCTCAGATCCCACATTAGCAGAGCTAACATGCAGAAATGCAGTGTTTATGTCAACCCAGAAACCGGCAGCAGAAGATGATGGTTCCCTGCTCTGCTCTCCCTGATGGGCTTCCTGACTGTGCAAGCAAGGTGCTTCCCCGTAAATTCTCTGTCCGCCCTCCTAGGGTCCTCCCAGAGACCCCTTCCACCTCCTGTCTCCCTAGCTCTTAAAGACACAGAGAATTTTAGACTCTGTCCCGGCCTCTTTGCACACTAACAGACCTAGAGGCCCAAGGCAGCATCCAACCAGCTTCCTCAAAAGAAGGGATTTTATGTTTGTTCTTATCATTCTCTCTCTACCTCTTTTCTTTTATCTCCCATTAGCCACGTCCAAGCTCCCTTGGGTCCTCTCTTTCTAACAACCTTCCCTGAGCTTCCTCCGATGGTAGTTTCCCATCCATAGAATGAGGATAACAGAAGTGAACCTTGTTTGCAACCACTGAAGCTGTTTTGAGCACGGTTGTGTGTAGGAGAAGCAGGTTATAGAAGTAGTTCACAACTGACAACCCACATGACTGGGCGACTGGGCTCCAGGACTCAGAGACCCGATGCAATGTCAGTGCAGCCCACGGATATGCCCCCCCATACAACCTCTTGCCCTTGGGTTCCGTATTCATCCTCCTAGCTGCTCTATGAGGCGGGTACTACAAGTATAGCCTACCTGAATCTCACTAGTAGAATATGTGTTAGAAAGCTTTGCAGAAAGATTTACCCAAAAGTCACTGTTTGATGCTCCTGCATCTAATAAGAGGATGTATGAAGCTGTTTGCAGTCATAGGACCGAGTCATGGTCACTCACTGATTTAATTTAAACATTGTTTAAATACGATGTGCCTTATTGCTATCATCTTCCTTACATTACAGAGCAAAAACGCCTGCTAAGAAAGTAAACAATTCTGTGAGACTAAGAGGTCTAGAAAAGCACATACATTGGACAAAAAACATGGAAGTGCAAGAAATGGACACATAAAGATATAACTCTGATCACATGCAAGCCCACAATGGCTTTATTTTTCTATGCACAGAAAAATAAAGAAAACTATAAAAGTGTGGTTGGTTGTGGAGAGCTTCACTATGCTACTCAGGAAATCATGATATTTTTGAGAAACTGGAAAAAAACAGGTGAGGGGCTTGCTGGCCACCATGGGATGGCAGAACATTCTGTGGGAACAACAGAAGAGGCTAAGCATCTTCAAAGGTCAGAAGAAGGAGAAAGAGCATTCTGTGAAGAAGCTGAGTTCCAAACCAAGGCCTGGATAGTTGGAAAGATTAAAGAAAGTATGAAATGTGAAAGAAAGGATATTTTTGAGATCACAGGTGGCAGCAGCTGCTGCGATGGTGAGGCTGCAGACACCCTCCCCTGAGAACGGCAGACAACCCTGAAGAAAGGTAGTTTACTGTAAAACAAAATTTTTATGTGGATGAAACTAGGTATTTTTTTAAATGGTTGACATTTTATATGTGCATTTCGGAAGACAAGAAAATGTGCCAGTTCATAAGGTCTCTAAAGAGAGGCTAACACTAATTTTTGGAGGAAAATGTAAGGCTTAAGCTCTGATTGGTGTATTCTTCCAACAACTCCAGTGCCCTTTAGAGCCATGTTGAAGAGAATGAATGTGTTGTCTGCCGTGAGGCATCTGAATCCTAAGGCCTTTAGCAGTAATGATGTTAGGAGCTTTCTGTCACCATCCACTAAAGACTGTTCGAAGAATGAATTTCTGCAATCGGCACCCTTTTATTGAAGGAGGTCACTCCTAATGCTGCTTATTATGAAGATAATGTCCAAGTCACTTTCCAGCCTATGGACCAAAAAGAGTCATTATATCTTCCAGACACTTCACACCCAAAAGAGACCACAACCTCTATCTCCCTCCTCTCACCTTCAAACCTTGCTCACCTTCAATCTGTATGACTTCAGTCTGTAAGGAATCATTTTTTTATTTGCCTCATTGTTTTTTTCACTATGTGTTTTTGGTATTTTTATGTGTTTTTACCATATTATTTCATTATTCATTTATATCAGCATAAACGTATGATGAAGTAATAGAGAGGAAATAATTCCTATAGCTGCAACATGTTTGGACAACAAACATACCCACAAATGAGTTAAGTGATTAAAAAGTGAGATAAATTTTTAAATACTTTTGCGTTGTGCAAAAATCATTAGTGCATTGTTATAAGGTGTTTGATTTTAGTGATTTGAGGGAGTCAGCTGGGATCCTCGGATAAGCTCGAAATGTACTCATTATTTTTCCTATTTTAAATAATGTGGTATAGGTTTCTGCTCTATGAATATTCACTGTCATATGATTTCAGGAACAAATTTGGTTTAGATAATAAGGCATGCTTGCACTATTGTCCTCTTTATGCAGTCAGTGCTCTACCCTGAGCTATACCCCCTCTGATCTTATCCTGTTTTTTATAATAGAAGAAATTAAAGCACAGAGCATTTTGTAACTTGTCCCAGATCACCCAGAGCAAGTGGTAAAGCCAGGATTTGAGCCGCACTCAACTGCTTCTACGGCCCAGGCTATTACCACTACACAATACTCGCTCCTGGGTAACAGGGAAACATTTGCCAGGGTAAGAAAAAAAAGTCAGAGTGATGGCCCAATCCCTCAGGACTCACCAGGTTAAGGATAGGGTCCATCTAGTTTAAAAGTTTTCAGTAGTTGAAAAACCAAAGTGACAAGCTCCTTTGCAATGGGCAGAAGGGATTTTTTTAAATCATTGTTTGTCCAAAGGATTTATTTTAAAGTGCCTTGCCCAAGCATTCCTGGTTTGTTTAAACAGTAAATTGGTTATTAAATAGCACTATAATTTACCACAATCTAACTACACAGAACTTTTAAATTTAAAATTTAGGTGAAAGTCATAACTAGGAAAAAAAATTAATTCCTATCATGAAGTTATCAAAAAGTCCAAACTTCAGAAAATGTCATGGAGTCAACATAGATGGGTTCTAACTTTACCTTACAAATCTAAAGGAGACAGCATTCATAGCTAAGATACCAGGTTCACCGAAGAAAAAAATAAAACATGCTTTGTATGCTTTAATTAGTATATCACTGGGGAAAGACCACATTATTTTGTATTTTCTACTTGATGTTAAATGTCACTGACCTCTCTTGTCCAGAGCCAACAGACACAGTGCCCGGGGCCCATAATACTTCTAAGGGCCATGAAAATATTTTTGTTTCTTTTAAAATCAGAAGAAAACCAACACAAACCTTTAGGCAGAAGAAAAAGCTTTATTATATAATATTAATAATGTCATCTGTATAGCAACATGTAGTGAAATACACTTTTTCATATTTTTTTAATGGAAAAAGAGTCCCATGAAGGCAAAAGTGCATAGAGCCCACAGAGTTCACATTGGACCCCTCCTCTTCTCCCCACATCATCTGCTCCACGTTCCAAGCATTTGGGGTCAGTCTCCATCTTACTGTTCCGGGCAGGAGGGAATAAGAGACAAAGGAAGGGAGTCATCTGGTGAATACTGATGCCCACGGGCCAGTGTCTTATAGTCAGCATCCTACGTGGGAGGACTGGGGAATTATCCAAGAAGACGAGTCTAGTGGGCCACGCTGCAACTGGATCATCAGTCTAAAGAAAAATTAGCCTTTTATATCCAGAAAAGACAAAAACTAATTCCATAAGATACACACACCCCAATATTCATAGCAGCAATATTTACAGTAGCGAAGATACGGAGGCAACCTAAGTGTCCATTGACAGATGAATGGATAAAGAAGATGTGGTACATATATACAATGGAATATTGCTCAGCAGTAAAAAAAAAAAAAAAAAATGAAATGGGGGGCAGGGTGGTGGTTGTGGGATGAATTGGGAGATTGGGACTGACATATATACACTAATATGTGTAAAATAGATAACTAATAAGAACCTGCTGTATAAAAATATAAATAAAATAAAATTCAATAAATAAATAAAATTCCAAAAAAATAAAATAAAATAAAAAAAGAATGGAATAATGCCATTGTAGCAATATGGATGGGCCTAGATATTATCATACTAAGTGAAGTAAGTCAGACAAAGATCATATGATGTCATTTATATGTGGAATCTAAAAAAAATGATACAAATGAATTTATTTACAAAACAGAAACAGACTCAGACATAGAAAACAAATTTATGGTTACCAGAGGGGAAAGCCTGGGGGATCAATAAATTAGGAGCTTGGGATTAACAGATACACATTACTATATATAAAATAGATAAACAACAAGGTCCTACTGTATAGCACAGGGAACTATATTCAGTATCTTGTAATAACCTATAATGGAAAATAATCTGAAAAAGAATATATATATATTTATATATATAATATATTTTATATATATATATAAATCACTTTGCTGTACACCAGAAACTAACACAACATTGTAAATCAACTATCCTTCAATAAAGATGATTAAAAATTTAAAAATTAGCCCGAGAGCAGAATGTCTGCCAGTGGGAAATGATATAGATATTGATGGGTACCTTGATTTGGGTGTAAGTGGAGGTATACACCGAAAAGCCAAGTCAAGTGGTCATGGACACCCCACCATAACCAGCCACTGCACAGTCAAACCCTTGGACACAAGGCAGGCAATGTGGACAAAAGAAATCCAGAGCCTTATCAGAAACTATTTGAGTCTTACACACCGTCTCCTCTCCTCACACACAGTTTTATGTTCTTCTTGGAGAGAAAGGTCTCGCGGGGCCCTCACTGCTTTTTCCGCCCAACGTGACCCACCCTGACTTGAGGCTCCATTTCTGCAATGTCACAGTTGACCGACTGAACATCAAACCTGGTCCCCACGTGGGTGTCAGCTGTAAGAGAAGCGTCACCCTGACATGGACCCCCCACCCATCGGCTGTGTGTGTCACCAGCCAGATCAAGCCCACTCTGCTCCACATGCTTAGAAACCAAGACTAATAAATCATTTGCCCGCTCTCAGCCCACAGATGGTAAAGTGTGGTTCAATGCAGGTAATTATTTAAAAAATGACTTTGGGAGCAAAAAATCAAAACTTGGGAGTCTGTGTCTAATAGAAAAGGCCTGCAAAGAGATTTGGGAGTTCTAACAACGCCAAGGAGCAGGTGAAAGGTCTCGAAGCCTGACAGTAGCTGGGCAGCCTGATTGACAGAATCGATCCTTCTCTCCAGCATCACCAAGCCCTGAATCTGTTCGCCTCTGGGACCCCGTGCCAGGCGGCAGGAGGCGGGGCGAGAGTATTCCCTCCTGCTTCAATGCGTCTGCAGAAAACAGCCCCACCAACCGAACAATTACCAAGACTGTCAGCGCGAGAAGGTGTTGGGACAGTGACAGGGTTACGTAAAAGCCTCAGGGGCTAAGTTGAAATGTTCCAAGGAGACACATTAAACCACTCTTTATGTTTCCACCCCCATCTTCCCTCCAATACCTCCCTTTTCAAAACAAGTATTTTTCTTGTCCCTTTAACTTTCACAAGGATGTTATGGTTTCTGCAAAAAAAGTAGCATGAATGACATGTCTTTATTATCTCAGCTGTCACTATTATGATCGGTCCTCCCCTAAGCTGGAAGCTCCCTCTCTGTTTCCCAACGTGAGCCGTTGGTTGATGCTTTGACCTGCCGCTATTTCATAATGAAACCATCCTCTCCTAAGAGACTTCAAGGATTCCCTTGCCATGTGAGAGGTAAAAGACTCAGCCTCTTCTCAGATTCCCTCTGAACATTTTGTTTGTTTACTGCAGAAGGAGATTTTCTGGATGTCATTCAGAGCTGAAATTTTCATATCAATTATCAGAAAGTTCTAATCCATTGTCTAGTAGAAAATGGCATTATGCCAAAGCAGAATTCAACCATGGTTCTTTGGGCCCCTCGCAATCGAACAGCTCCAACAAACATTGTTAACCAAGGTGATTGTATTTTCTCCAGAAATGGATGAATATCCCCGATGCCCAAAGCAGCCCTCAAGTAGGTTAATTCAGTCAACCAATGAATTATGTGCATAAAATTAATTCAATTGATTGTTTGACAGAACTGTTCCATCTTTACATCATTCAATAACTGTCTTTAATTTTCAAACTGTATATATTTAAGGTATACAATACGATGATTTAATATACATACACATAGTGAAATGATTACTACCATCAGGCTAATTAACATCTTCATCTCCTCACATAGTTACCATTCTTTCTTTCTCTTTTTTTTTTTTTTTGTGGTGAAAGCGCCTGAAATCTACTCTTAGCAAATTTCCAGTATTCAAAACAGTATTATTAATTATAGTTATCATTGCTGTACGTTAGATCTTAGACTTAGCCATCCTACATAAATTCAGCTTTGTACACTTTGACCAACACTCTCCCATTCCCCCCACCTCCCTGCCCCCGGTGACCACCCTTCAACTCTCTGCTTCTCAATAACTGTTGAGTGTCTGTTTGGTTCTGGTCAATGTGATAGGCATTCAGGATACAAGGATTAAAATGTTCCAGTCCCACCTAACTTCAAGGAAATCACAATCAAAAGTTTCACATCTATGTGGAGAACTTTGGCAACTTCTTTTAACCACAGCAAGAAAAATGGGATTCATGTAAACGGATGAATGGGATCTCAGAAAAATAGTGCTAGAACAAGGTACATTCTCACCCCAAGTGAAAGAAAAAAATCCTATAAATTCATGGTATAGAATTTACCTTGAGCTGTGAAAGGTATGGAGTGGTGTGCTTTAGAAACTTGCTGACACTACAAGTTATATTCAAAGGCATGGAAGCAAACCTAAGTACTTAGCTTCAGAAGAAATGCAGTCAGTGCCTGGGAACCAATTCCGGGGAGAATGTCATGGTTATCACCATCCAGGGGTGAGCGCACAGGGCCAGGCAGGGGCGTGAATTTACGTCATGTTTTAGACACTGATGAAATAGCACTCTCTTCATTACCATTCCCAACATTAACAGGGCAAGGTGAGGAAGGAAGTTAACACCTGTTTTCAGAATGCACATACTTCTCTGTAGATTCAGAAAATATTCAGATTTAGTGGGTGTGGAATTAGGACTACCACAAACTGCACAGCATGTAACTAACTGCCAAATTCCCTTTGAGTTGCTTCAGAGTCAACCCCATAGGTTGATTGAAGAACGTGTTGTGTTGATAAGCTCTAAACTAATTCTCACTGGTAACAATTCCTCAAAAAGCTGAAAACCAAACACACACACACACACACACGCACACACACACGCACACGCACACACAAGCTAACCCGGGTCTTGTGCGTCCTGGAGCCACACCAACGACAGGTACAATAATTGTAGCTTAATTAGCACCTTTTCATAGCAAAGCCTGTCAAGGTGAGGAGCAGAAGATGCAGTAATCATGAAATCACTCAGCAGTGCCAAGGCAACAGATGAGAGGGAACAAAGGAGAAAGAGAGAGGCTGCATCTTAAATGTGCCAAAGGAAGATGGCAGCAAACAAGCTCGAGTGTTTTTCAGGTGTATTATATGAATGGCACCCCAGAAAGAAAAAAAAACTGTATTAAACGGCAACAACAACAAAACAAGATCACATATAGACCAATCAAAACATTCTTAGGAAACAGCTCTCTGAAAACTTTTGAGATTTTCTTCTTGGCCACCATCTGGACTTAACCTGGGAGAGAACCAACCGTGGGAATGCAGTTGGGATTGAGCACAAATAATTAGGAGGCTGTGTAATTCACTCATATTGCACATCTCACCTCCGGGGTGGGAGGTTACCTGGTTCAAGACCTGGAGTGCAACTCAAGGTCACTCCCAGTGAGGTCATTCTCTCCCCTCCCTGACCATCCAGGTAGAAATTAAAGATCCCAGGATATTTTTCAAAATAGCACAGAGGATCACTTAGCTGCCTGGCTTCAGTCTCAATAAAACCCAACTTAATGTTCCTGGCTGGGAATGAGTCCTTCTTGAATATGGGAAAGTCTGTGTTCTAGTCCACAATTATTAAGCTGTCCTTCGAGCACTGTAATTACTTTATAATCCACAGAGGACGTTAAGATACTTGGAGAGTGAGGGATGCTATGACAGCATTCAATTCTATTGTAATTTATAATTGAATTTATCCACAGAGAAACAGTTGGTCACTAAATGACAGTGTCGTCTGGGGAGAAAATTTACAGGTGTAGGCTTTACAACTATCAGAGGGCTTAGCTCCAAGAAAATTCAAACTCCAAAATAAGAACTTTCAAGAAAAATGTAGCTTTTGTGTTGAGTGTTCATATTTTCAAAAACATATTCTCCAAAAGTAACATTTTAATAACTCAATTCCCTATTAGTTTGATATATACTCAAATTTGGGGGAAATAGACCTGATGTGTAATGAAGATAAACCTAAACAGTTTCCATTAATTTCTCCTATTGAGGAGAAGTTTATCCCTTGAATAACATTGGCTAGATGTATGTGCTTTGTTTTAAAAGAATTAAGAAAATTAAAAACCTACAAAATGCATTAATTTCATACTAACTTGTTGCAAGGAAAATAATAAGAGGTAATAAGTAAGAATGTCTTAAAGTAAAGTAACCTCATTCTATACATCAGAGTTCATATGAACAGCCATAAAGGACATGTTTAAACTTAAATATTGCATCTGTAATCCATCTTTCAACCTGCTGATCTGAAAGATATTTCCGTAATTGGAAATTAGCAGATTTCTAAGAGAAAAGAGCAAAGGATAAGATAATGTGGTGTTTTATCTGTTGATTCATGAAAAAATTATGCCAACACTTAGCAGCTTTAAACAGCAAGCATTTATGTTCTCATAGTTTCTGTGGGTCAGGAATGCAGGTGTGGCTTAGCTGGGTGTCTTGAGGGAGGCCAGGGTCTCTCACAAGATTCAATCAAGATGCTGGTCAAGATGTTGGTGTGGGTCTCATCTCAAGGCTCAGATGGGGAGGGTTCTACTCTCAAACTTGCTCATGGTTGTTCCCAGGACTCAGTTCCTCACAGGCTGTTGGATTGACTAAAGCCCTCAGTGCCTTGCTGGCTGTTGGCGAGAGGTCTCCCTCACTTCCCCGCCCCGTGCCATGGGCCTCTCCATAGGGCAGCCCACAACATGGCAGCTGGCTTCATCAATGCAAGAAGGGAGGCAGCAGGAGGGAAGCCGGAATCTTTCTCTAACCTAATCCCAGAAGTGACATCCATCACTTTCCAGAATTCTATTTACTAGAAATGTGTCACTGGGTCCAGCCCACATTCAAAGGAAGGGGATCACACAAGGAGGGGGGGATCATTGGGGGCCATCTAAGAGGCTGCCTGCTGCAAGCATGTACCTATGTAGTGAAGAATGAACTTTTCCCAAAGAGAGGTCTGGCTCTGTCCCAGCTCTGTCAGAGTTCATATGAACAGCCATAAAGGAGGTAACCTCTAAACCTGGGAATTACCTGAGTGACAGCAATGTATTTGTTATTCATGGTAGGTCCCTGGATAGTTTATTCTAAGAAGGTGACTCCGGATGGGGTACTGGCTATGAGAAGGACCAACCATGTGATTAGAGAGTTTAGGCTTTGAGCCACCTGATACCAGCAGGCCTTCCAAGGAGAGGAGGGGGCCTAGAGATTGAGTCACATGGTCAAGGATTCAATCAATCATGCCTACATAATGAAACCCTAAAAAGAACTCTGGACTCTGAAACTTGATGAGCTTCCCAGGTTGGCCATACTCCATGCATATTGTCACATGTGTTATCCTCCTGTAGGAGGATAACACATCCCTGAGGACACTGAAGGTTTACATGTGAGACATTCCCGGTCTCAGATTCTGCCCTATGTGTCTCTTCCTTTGGCTGGTTCTGATTGGAATCCTTTTGTTATAATAAAACTTTAATTGCAAGTATAGTCCTTGCAAGTATAGTGCTTGCAAGTATAGAGTTCTGTGAGTTACTCTAGCAAATTACCAAACCAGAGGAAGCCCACGAAGACCCCCAAATTTATAACTAAATGGTTTCATGTGAGGGTGGCCCTGAGGACACTCACTCTTATAGCTGGTGTCAAGAAATCTTGGGCAGACTTGGCAGTGTTGGAGGACCGTGCCGTTCACCTTGAGTTTGGCTAACTGCAGGTAGTACCTAAGAGACTTTTGCCATTCTATTATTCCAAAAGGAATTGTCTATTTTGCTTGTGGGTTCATTCGTTTGGATTTTGGCTCTGTTTCTGTTTTTTAGGACAATCCCCTCCAAAGATGTCCTAGGTAAGAAAGTGGGGAAACTATTGCTATCTTTTAAAAGACCCCCGTCCCATCGAGTGAGCATTCCCAGTCTAAGGGAGCCTCCAGGACACTGGTGACCACTGTGTCAGAGTAGGAGAGCTGGAAAGTGAACATGACAATGATATGAGTTTATCAATCCCACCAAACAAAATGGCAGCCAAATTATTGAAATGTTTGCCAGTTCAATAGCATAGTAAATATTTTGAGATTTCTATCTCAGTATATTTTACTGAATACATTTTAGACAATTTGAAATTTAGATTATTCCTTCATCGTATTCCCCCACAAAATAAATATTTACTGAGAGTTTTCTATGTGTCACGCACTGACATAGTGCTTTTCCAGCATGCCTCCATTTAACCCACAAAAATTGTGCCATGAGTTAGTTATTATTACTGTATCTTACATTATATTTTACGTATGAGGAAACTGAGGAACAGAGAGATTAAGGTGGCGAGAAAAATAACGTTCTAAATTCATACTGAAAAGCAAGTTAGCAGATCCTATACCAATTCTTAGTAAGATCATTTTTACTTAGGATGTAAAACTGATTGACAAACATTAGACTTTGACTTTTCATTGCTGTGGACAGATCCCTGTAAACTTAATTGGTTTTTACAGGCAATTGAAATTATGCATAAAATTTTTTAAAAAAATTTTTAACTACCTTCTTATAACAAAGATTGCAAACTCAGAGGATGCGAGGGTTGGACATATGATGTGAATGAGTGAGTGGGGCCTTGGTGAACCCAGGAATGCCACCCCATCTATAGGGAGCAAAGACCACATGGCCCCCCATTGCAGCCTGTAGGAACTGGGTCCAGCATTTCCTGACTACAGGTTTTTCAAGAAAGTCCCAAAAACCTGGAGTTTCCTGTGAAAACTTCTGATTTTTAAATGTTGCCAACAAATTCATTTTTTTAAAATTCTGTAAGCTAAGCAAAGCACATTGGTGGTTCAGAGTTTTGACCTAGAAAAATTAGCAAAGAGAAAAGAAAGTTATTTTTTGTTCATTTGATCCCTGTGAAGAATCAAATCAGATATCCTGGTCCAGGATTGGTGCCATAATAGCTTGACTCCATGGAGTGGATCACTTCATAGAGTAACTCTCCACCTCTCAAACGTTGCAGACACAGCACTGACAATGGAAAGACAGCTAAGAAAGGTCCCATGAAGTCATGAGCTCTTGAAGTTGGGAGAAATCTTAGAAGATGAGCTAGTCCACTGAAGGAATCCCTTCTACAAGTATTTCTAACAAATAATTACCCGGCTTCTTGAGTCTCCTAGGGGACTAATTTGAAGGCAGCCCATCTCACATATAAAGACCTGCAAATGTTATAAAAATTCTTCCTAATACTGGCTTGAAATGTGCCCTCTGCTCACTGGTCCTAGTTCAGTTTTCTGGAGCCACATGACAACGCTTCTGATATTCATAGACATCTGGTATACCCTAAGTCTTCTCTCATCTCGACTTAGCAACTCTCAGCCTTTCCTCATACAAATGCTCTGGGAATTTCTCAGTACTCTGGTCACCCTCTTCTGGGCCAACTTCATGATGTAAGTCTCCCTTTTAAAACAAAGTACCTAGAAATAAACATGCAGATGAGCTCAAACTGCCCCTCGAAATAACATGACACTCCATACAAAGCCAGGCTACAGTCCCAATGAGAAAAGCCTACAGCACACCGTGTGACCAATGTGGATATATAACTGAGGGGTCAAGATGAAATAGTCAAACATCTACCTCAAATTTTTAATTTTAATTTTGTAATTTAAGAATTAAATGCCATGCTTATTCTGAATCCCATAGTTTATTATAATAGATTCACTTAGAACTGTGGCTTCTAAGAATTCCTACCCACTTGTCTTCACAAAAATTATTCACTCTCCATTTGTATCTTTGACGTCATCTTTGCTACCACTAGAGCCTCTTTTGGAATCATGTAAAAAAGTTTCCCAGAGCACACCATCTTCTGTTCTAAGTTGTTCAAAATGAAGTCTTTTTAAAACATTTCACTGACATACAACATGCATATACAGAAAAGTACACTAATTCTTGTATGGCTTGTTGGTTTTGCACAAAGTGCACTGACCCTTGCACCCATCACATGGCCATCACCCCGGCAACCTCTCCCTTTCCCTCTTTCAGAAGGTGATCACTATATTGACTTCTAACACAGTTGATCAGAGCTGCCTGGTTTGGAATTTTATATAAGTGCTTTTTTGTGTTTAGCTCCTTTGGTCAATGTTCATCTATAGTGTTTCATTTTGTAGTTGTAGTTCAAGGAATATGGCACTGTTTAAATCTGTGTGGTGCATTTACTAAAAATGTTCACCCAAGCCACAAAAGTCCATTTGCATAAAATTAGGCAATTAGGCTTTTTAAATTCATCTCATAGGTTTGGGTGTGTGATTTCCACAATATAACCCCTTACAGGTTGGGTTTTGTAGAGTGATCTCTAAAACATCAGTGAAAGACTTGTTTAAACTAACATTCAGCTTTTAAAATTGTGAGGTCATACACCTGGGAATAATCACTAAATTGATGTAAACTTTCTTTGCCTCCTTTTTAAACTGATTCTATCAAGGGGCTCTGAAAGCATCAAAACTAGCATTAACTGAGGTACTTTTAAGGTAATATGTCTTCTTAATAATATTTTCTTCCTATAATATGAGAGACTTTGTTAGAACCTGAATATAAGGTGACATTTTTTTCTGATGGATAACTTTGGTAAGAAAAAAAAAAAACATGCATTCAGGCATAAATAGTGTCTCATATTGACCTCTTATCACTTGAGTCCCCCCATTGTCTCTTACTGAGTTTGTGATCAGTTAAAGTACCCAGATGTTTTGCATATGAATTCCTATCAAGCTATTATCCCCAAAGTATGTACATTTATATTTATACTCATACTTTTAGCTAAATATAAATTTTTACATTAAAATTTTATATTGAGATCATCTTGCATGTATATAATGCTTAGGATTTTTCAAAGCACTTTGAAATGCATTATCACAATTTGATGCAATAGCTCAGGGAATGAATTATTACGCACATTTTATAGATATGAACATAATTATCACTGCTAGGCTTCACTTTGTTTAAAGGGATAATTCTCATGTTTTATAAAAGGCTCATTCAAATGGAAAAAAATACTATATAGCAAAATCAGCAAAAAGTCACAGTATTTGAATATTCACCAAAAACCCACAAAGAGTAAGCAAGCGCATGGGAAAATACCATTGCTATAAATAAAAGAAAAGCAAATTGAAATAATGAGTGCCATTTCAGACCTAGTACATGAACAAAAGAATGAGGCAAAATCCAACACTGATAAAATTGCAGTGAAACTCTTAAGCTTATTACTTGCTGGTGACAATATAAATCAGAATAATTCTCCTGAAAAAGTAAGTTGACAATATATTTTTAATGTCAAAAAAAGTCATATCCTTTAATCAGTTATTTCCATGTGTAAAATTTATACTTTAGGACATAATTTAGAAGAAGAAAACAAGTTATTTGCAGGAAGATGTTCATTGAAGAATTATTTACAATAATAAGAAAAGGAAACGATAATATTGTTTAAAATATTTTATTTTAAAAATAAACAATATTTATTTCAAATAAATAAAACAAATAAAACTTTGCTCAAATGACCTGATCACCCTATCTCTCTCTTACCCATATAATTCTATACTTTGGAAATATAGGAGAAAAAAATTGCTGTTTCTCCATCCTACCACAATTGTTTGTGCCCAATATTCCCAAAGAGGAATGCACTGCATTTCATACAAATACTTTCTCATCAAACTTCCTCATCTAATTATGCAGTTAAGTTTGCATTTGTCTCAGAAACAGTCTCTGTTCAACTCCTAGCCGGAGAAGGCTAATGGGTTTCAAACCCACATGAGAACAGTGCTCCTCAAGCAGAGAGTGGGCAGAGATGTCTGCCCACAGACAAATGAATTGTGTGATGAAAATACATTGGCATGAACCTCCAGACACCCTGAGCAATTACTTATCCGATGACTGCACCCTCTAAACACTTCAGAGGCTCATCATGTGAGCATGCACCCAGAAGGGACCTCTCTTGTGGTGTAAAATGCACAGTAGCTTCCCAACACCTCACTCTTGGGGGAGAGAGGGCTCCATCTATACCATTCGTAACAAGCAAAGACAAAAGAGACATCATTTAGACTCTAACATGAAATTTGATTCTCTCCTAGAAGGGAAAATGTTTGGTTGTTTGGTATATTAGCTGGGATGTACAGGGACTACCTGGAGGAGGAAAGCAGGGTATTCAAGGGAGTTTTGCAACTCAAACAATCCAGTGCCTTAACTTCCCTTCCTTCCTAGGGCACAGCAGAATCCTCTCAGACCACGGAAACACTGTGCTCAAAGTCCCAACTGCACAGGTCTCTGGTCACATCATGACGTGTTGATTGTTCTTGACAGGCAAGGAATAGAGCAGGAAACTGCCACCTTGCACCCATCTGACTTGTCTCTGGGCAGACGAGCCTCGGTTTGGGCTTTGTTGAGCTCTACATGATGGCTGGAGCCCCGCCTTCTGTTAACCCCCCTCACATCTGATTCACTGTAAAACTCAGACCAGCAAGTCTAGGGCAGTTAAATATACAGCTTGGGTAATTAAACGGGTTACAGATGAATATTATTTAGTCTGCAAACTACCCTGCAAAAGGTTCCAGAGGGTTGTGTCTTGAGGGTTGTAGCTCATTTGTGGGGTTTTGCCAGGAAATGGCTAACACCTGCAAGCGTTTCTGTGCAGTTGGGCCCCTGGGACTGGCTACCTTGTATATACAAATCAGCCACGCCTCTAGGCCCAGGAGTCACGATAGTCTCACATGGCTGAGGATGGCAGTCAAACAGGGCCTTATTAGCAATGCCTTTGGAGAAAACAGCTCAGCTCACTGTGTGTGGAACTAGCATTTTCCACACATGTATGTCTTCAGGCAACCAATCTTAAGGACATTGGCATTAAAATAAGCCCTTTGCATGCTCCCTATCTACCCCAGGCCTTCTGAAAGTGCACAGGTTTTTCATGAAAAAGCTACCTCACAGACTGGACCATTTTCAGAGAACAATTTCTCTGTCCCTCAAGATCAGGGTTTCTGCCTACAGCATCTGGGAATGCTCCCTAAACCTGCAGGTAGAACTGGTATTGGGTATAACGATGGGGAGAGGTTCTGTAGCTTTTGTTTCCCAAAGACTGTGACTTTGCTCTGCCTGGTGTAAAGGCTCCAGTCTCTCAGAGCAGCGGGAATCTTATGAAAGACTTTAAGAGAGTGTGAGCCATCTCCTCCTCTTTCCGGGCATGCAGCAGACCCTGCTTCCCAGCATCCCTTGCTGGCAGGTGTGGCCACACGACTGGGTCCCAGCCAGTGCGATGTGGGAAGGAAGATGGCGTCTGACTTGGCCAAGGCTTTTAAGAAGTGGCTGACCCTCTTTCACATCCTTTCTCCTTCTACCAGTGCTTGGAGAGGATGGAAAGTGTGTAGGGCATGTGGAACCAGAAGGCAAAAGGAACTGGATTCCTGAAACACTGTGTGGAAGAAAGCTTCCTGCCAGCCAGGAACAGCTGCCTCAAACTATGGAGCAAAAAATAAAGTTCTAAGGTGTTGAGTCATTATACATGTTTGTATAGAGTAGGCTGATCTACTTTAACACAGAAAGTGAGCAACATGGTCAGATTTGCATTTTAGGATGGGCCTCACATTTCAAATATAGTTTTTGTGGTGAAGAGAGACATCAGGCTTTCATTTTACTGAAATACTTTTCGTATTATCAGTTTTCAAAGAGCCCGATACATCCCATCATTCCCAAAGCGCCAAAATCTTAGACAACAACAAAAAAGCATTTTATTTATGGATTAGCTGCTGGGTCATCTCCTTCAGATATCGAACACAAGGGCAAAGAGTCTTCCCATGCTATTTCCCTAAGTATTACATCCAATTTTCCCTTGAATATCTCTAGTTCTAGTGTCTTGACAGCTTCCTGAGCAAAATTATTCTACTGCCTGATTGACCTTCATGGTTCAGAATGTTCTCTTTCCTCCATGTCAGACTTTAGTTTTCCTTCTTCTAACTTAAGACTGGCCAGACTCCAGTGAATGAATTAGCTCTATAGTAAAACTCAGAAATATGGTTTTAAATGACTTAAATTAGTCTTGATTAAGTTCTCCCTGGATGAGATCTAATTTAATCATCATAACAAGGGTATGAACACGATCTCCATTTGACTGGCTCTGGGATTTCAAATAACTCGGCCATGGCTACAACACAAGGAGTGAGATCATGCCAGAGATGAGGGCTGATGAACACAAGCACAGACCCATCCCAACCCACTTGGCTTCCTCCCATGCAAGTGATAGAAGCACTTTGGCCACTGACTCATGTTCAAGTTCCTCAACAGTCTGGGGAGATAAAGCTTTGAATTCATTGAGTATTTTAAGAAGGGTCCATTTCCCAGGGTTGGAATGACCTTGTTTTCACAAGCACTGTAATTCTTTTGAGAGTGGACCAGGGAGAGCATTTTGTAAGCAGGAGGTATATGAGGCAGTAGATTGAAAAAAAATTACTGTCTCATGGCTCAAAATGAGCTTCCAGAACTGATCTGAAAAGGAGTTGGGAAATTTGGAAATTTTATGTTGGTCTTGATCGGGTCTCTCTGTTTATGAGTTAAGAACCTGAGACTGGGGACCTGGGTGTCTCTTGTCTTCTCCTCCTTCTGTTCCTTGCCCTCCCATGAGGAAGAGGAATGGTCCCCCCAGCCTCCAGCACACCCTCACACTCCAGCAGTCCTTGTTCGGTGACCACAGCTGGTCTCTGCTGCGGGCAGGATCAGCCTTCCTAAGTCAGGAGAGAGGCATTCACATCCACCACGCTCCCCTCCCAGGACAGAGGCGCCAGGACTTGGGGGCCAGGCAGCCCTGAGCAGCCGGTAGCTGTTAACGAGGCTGTTCCAAGCTCCTCGCCAGGGCTGGGTAATGAGGTCAATATGAAAACAATTGGGAGACACGTTCACCAGGAAACACAGGCAGAGTGGAAACAGCCCAAACTTATGTCGTAGAATCCAAACCCATGGAATCAATTACCAGGGAACATCGCTCGGAGAGCAGGCTGCCCTGCTCTTTTCCATTTCACTGCTGCCCCCGAGGCTGCAAGTCACTGTAAATAATAGTCCAGTCTCCAAATTTGTGCTCCTTTAATGAAACACGCACATGCAGCATCGAGTTTGACACTGGGGCACACACACGCACACACACAAGCATACATGTGTGTATATATGCATACAAACATACATGTATATACATGTCCTGTGTATATACATTTTTTAATTTATTTCAATCCCTTCCAACTTAATATTTTATATCCTTTATTAGAATATTCATCCTAGCTTATATTTTGAACAGAAATCTTTGGGAGCCAGTGCATATTTTCAAATGAGAAAATAACCTTTACATCTTTGTACAGAGTAGGCTGATCTACCCCAATGCATATCATTCTCAGCAGAAGCCAGTGATCCCTGTATTGAGATCAGCAACAAAGCCATTTTCCAGACCAACACTGATCCAGCCCAGAAAGTCTACTCAGCCCTGCACTTCCCTTTTCTATCATCTTTCTTCCTTCCATCTTCTCCACACCCTGTTAGAATCCAGACCCAGAGCATTTTCTTCACTACCAGCAGTGTCATGTGTTCTCTCTTCAGAAAAGCTGTTTGTTAACTCTTGTGGTTGGGGTCTAAACCTCTAGCCAGGAATGCTTGCCTTGGAAACCTAAACAGGTTATACAAAGAAGCAGGAAAAAGAGCTAGAGCATTTCTGATCAGGAAACTGCTTTATGAATAATGTTAAGTCAAGGCCCACTACACATTACTATATACCCTTCGAAAGATTTTCAAAGAATCTATAGCTCTAAACTTTTTAACAGAAAAATAGTTTCTCATAAGAAAATGGAAAATGCTAACACTTCACTTGGAGTCTGAAAAGTATGATCCTATTTTTGAAAAAAGAAACTTGGCGGGCTTCCCTGGTGGCGCAGTGTTTGGGAGTCCGCCTGCCGATGCAGGGGACACGGGTTCGTGCCCCGGTCCAGGAAGATCCCACATGCCACAGAGCGGCTGGGACCGTGAGCCATGGCCACTGAGCCTGCGCATCCGGAGCCTGTGCTCCACAGCGGGAGAGGCCGCAGCAGTGAGAGGCCCACGTACCGCCAAAAAAAAAAAAGAAAGAAAGAAACTTGGGGTGGGGTAGTGGAGTCCAATAAGCAATTCACACAATATATTCCCTATAGATTACAAAATACTTTGAGCAATCATTAGAAAATGTAATCACTATTTTATCATATAAAGCTGTTTCTCACTGTTGGAAGTTGATTTTTGTAGGTTTAATATAGATCTAGGTCATGCTTTATGGATTGCTCTGCAGAAAGGCTTTGCTGGAAGTTTTCTATCAAGGTTAGCTCAGCAACAAGGAGGGAAGGGGGCCTGCGCAGGGGTGTGGCGTTCCTTCCCACCAAGCTGGAAGAAGATCATAATTCTTGGGCCCCCTGAGAGGACTTAGCTTTGGAGATACGCCTAGCAGAGGAGCCCTGCTTTTTGTAGGTTAGCCCCGTGAAATTTATAAAATCAACAAGTAATGGAAAAATCATGTGGAGTCAGATTTGCCCTTGAAAATCCCTTAAGTAACTTAATGAGTTGAGTAAGAATAATTGTGATAATACCTAGCACCCAGTGAGAGCCATGTGCCAGCACTATTCTATTCTATCCTTAAGAAGTAGGTATGATCATGAGTTCCATTTTATAGCTGTGGGAAACTGAGGCACAGAGCAATTCAACTACACTCACCCAAGGTCACAGAGCCACCAAGTGGTGGAGTCAGGATTCGAACACTGGGAGTCTGGCTCCAGAGCACTCTCCCTAATCCCTCACTTTATTGCCTCTTAGCACACGTGGTTGGGTGTATACTACCCAGTACATTATTGTGTTTGCATAAAGTTTGAATATCTGATCAACTGTGTGAATGCAGATGAATCCTGTGTATCTTCCAGGGATGAGTCTCTCCTTCCAAAAATGCCATCTTGGAAGGAGCTCATCGAGTTGAATTTGAGTAAGTTAGGTGTTCATCCAACAGGATTCCAGTGTGCATGATGTGATTTTATCCAGCCAGAGATGAATAAAACTGTAGACTGCCTGGGAGACAGTTACATCCTGCCCAAACTGGGGCCATGAAGTCAAGGGCACAAGGCAGCACGTGTGGTCTGAAAATGCATGATGGTTGTGACAGGGACTCTCACTCCTCCTCTGAAAAACATCAGGACCAAATTGTGACTCACGTAGGCATCCTTCTGGCTCGGGGTGCTGTTTGTTACACACCTAATGATAGCAGCATGCTTCATAAGCCCTTCTATTTTGAAGAGGTCGCAGTTAACAGTGTTACCCCCATTTAACCAGGAAGGACCCCTGGGGAGCTTACAGGATATTGTGTAATTATTGCTCTTGTCTTAAGACACCAGGCATGAGGAAAAGCAAAACTCATGCCTAGTTAAAAAAAAAAGGAAAGAAATTAGGCCTCTCCAGGACAACAAGAGAAATATTTAAGTACTTCTTCCTTCATAGACTTACATAATTAATCTACAAAATCTTTTGCTTAATAGGAAGGATATGTTGTTCATTTGGAACACTTCCAGGAGAAAATGGAGTGGGATATCTCTTGAAGAATTCACCAGAGAGCTGTGTCATAACCTTCAGTCTTAAAGGCTCAGAGTCCTGGTCTTGTCAACCCTCAGAAAGATTTGTCACCCAATGGTAGACTCACCATAGTCAAATTAACCAAGACCGATGAATAAACTCAATGCCTGTGGGTTAATGGCCTTGGCATGGTTGGACTGTTTTCTTGGGCATGGCCAGGAGAAAATACAGAATAGAAAATCAAATTACAATCAGAAACAGACTTGAAGAACATGAAATTAGAACCAAGACATGAACCAGATCTATAGAGTGTAGCTCAGCTGAAGTGATGGAGGCATTCTTCCCCATGATGAGAAGAATGTTGCCAAAGTCATCAGCCTAAACTGCTGCCCAGTCCACAGCCCCACCACCCTGGAAACTCCTGCTGTACACATCATCCTTCAGTTACTCTCTTACCTTTACAGGAAATTCCTCCTTCTTGTTTCAGTAGGCTTCTGTCACTTGCAACCAAATAAATTATAATGATGTCAGATGGGATCAGTCATCAGCTGCCTCTATAAGCAGTGCCTTTCTCTGAACCTCTGAACTGACTGGTCCCCCTTAATATAAGTAAACACATTCAAATCAACTTCTGGTCCAGTCTGACTACACTTAGAGATACTTTCTTTAAGGTAACTGTGGGTCTCTGTCTCAGCTGCTATGTGTTGGATTAATCCTTTTAACTCTTTGAATACTGGTTATTAAACTATTGCCACTCAGCTCCAAACTCACCCTTCTGTACTCTGCCCTGTGATGCTGGGTCTAGCACTTCTCCTTTGTTTGATGCCCCTGTTAGGCTCTGCCAATGGGGGGCGATAGTGGGAGATTGCAGGGCTGGAGACAGAATAAAGGACTGGCTCCTTCACTCTTCCCATCAATGATGCCCAAGCCCTGGCACTTCACCCTGGCAGCAGCAATGGTCCCAACCTCCAGCTTTTTTGACATTCCCAGAACCAGCAGCATGCAATCTCTCTTTGGAGGTCTGAGTTCCCACTCCATGGTACCCGTTTTGCATTCTCCTGAAGTTCCATCAGCAGCCAGCTGTGCCTCCTCCTCCAAGATCTGAGTCCCAGCTCTGCAGTGCCCCACCTCTGAGCTCCTAGTTTTGATAACCTGAGGTTCTGGTAGTTGGTATCTCTGTGCTACTTCAGAATTTGTGTTTCACTATTTCAATCTTTCTACATTTATTTAACCCCATATTAAATTATCCCTACTGAAGTATCTACTGTGATTTCTGTTTCTCTGTTTTCTTGACTGGGCCCCAACTATTACACAACTATCTTTATTTCATTTATAAGTTCTGTAATGGACCTCCTTGGTTCTCCAATGTTGTTCCCAGACAATGTGATGCAGTTTGCTTGGGGATGGTGGGGGACTGAACAAAGGGAAAGAAGCCAAAATCTTGCCCTATTTCTCCATGAGATGTGTTGGATTTATGGCCATCATCCAGAGTCTTCTGCAGTGGACCTATCAGAATCACCCTGGGAGTTCATTTAAACACACAGATGCCTGGGTCTCACATCAGATCCACTCACTGAGAATCTTCAGGAGTCAGACAAGGCAGCTACAGATTTTAAAAACTCCACAAATGACTAAGCTTAGTGACCTAGACTGAAAATCACCAAATGGACTGAGTTGTGCGTGGTGACTGCAGGCTACTCTAGACAGCACAGTGACGGACCCATCTCTGGACTTCAGTAGCTCACAACTGAAGACAGCTTAGACCAAACAGACTTCCAGTTCCAGCCCTGACATGTAAAGGGCTAGGAAGCTGTCTCTCTCCTTCTTACAAGAAAAGGCTGAACAAACTAAGAATCAACCTCTTTTCTTGGAACCATCAGAGAACTGAGTTCTAGAAAGACAGGCGTATCCAGAGTCACAGTCGAGATCTGTTCATCTGGAGCAGAAGCCCATGCAGCCATAAACTGGCCGCATCACTTAAATGGCAATTTTGAGGAATTGCTGGAGGCTGGGTGTAGTAGTTAAGAGTGAGGAATTCCTGGGGCTACAGCTTTGGGGGCCTCCATGCTTTTGTGCATTGTGCCATCAAATTCTCAGTATGGATCTGAGAAAGATCCCCTCATGGCTTGGCAGTAGCAAGGGAAGAGTCATCATTGTAAAATACCCCCAAGGGTTCTGAAGGCCAACTCTCCAAGGGGAAAGAGCCTCATCCAAGCTGGGCGAAGGGCATTCCTCCCACTCCAGCCCCTCAAGACTTCCAGTCCCGCCCCAGTGGGTAGGAAGTGGGGGTGAATAATGTACACCACTGGAGAGACACTTGTGAAGGTCACAGCCCAGACACAGAGGCCCACTAAAATACTGAGATTTAATCGTAAGATTAGAGAACACTCCCCATCCCCAACCGATGGGGCTCCAGAAGAACATGAGGGGATTACAGCTGAAAGAGCTGCAAGATTCAGACCAGTACTTATGGAAGCCCAAAGTCAACAGGAGACACAAAAATAAGGCCACTGGGGGAATTTGAGGCCTCTGGTTTTTTAAAACTAAAAACATTTTTTAAAATAATATTATATACTATACAAATGTAAACAAAATAAAGCCTCTGGCACATACAACTATAGC
Organism: Orcinus orca; assembly: GCF_937001465.1. Classification (NCBI taxonomy): domain Eukaryota; kingdom Metazoa; phylum Chordata; class Mammalia; order Artiodactyla; family Delphinidae; genus Orcinus; species Orcinus orca. The sequence continues at coordinate 73,722,573 of NC_064560.1, forward strand.
AAACATTAAACACAGCCCAATTCCTAGCCAGATTAACCTAAAATCTCACACCAAAAGCCTATTACCCAATATGACACGTCCAACTTTCAACAATTACTAAATATGCCAAAAGACAAGAAAAACACATAATGAAGAAATAAAGCAAGAATCAGAACCAGACTCAGATATGGCAGAGATTTGGGACTTATCACACCAGTAATTTAAAATAACTACGATTAGTATGCTAAGGACTCTAATGGATAAAGTATACAACATGGCTAACATGAGCAAAGAGATTGAAACTCTAATAAAAAAAATCCAAAGGAAATGTTAAAAATAGAAAACACCATAACAAAAGTGAATGTTTTGATAAGCTCATCATTAGACTGAATATGGCCAAGGAATCAGAGAGATTGAAGAAATGTCAAAAGAAATTTCTCAAACTGAAATGCAAAGAGAAAAAGGAATTTAAAAAAAAAAAAACAGAACAGAACATCGAAGGGGACAATTTCAAAAAGTGTAACATGAAAATTCAGAATACCAGAAAGACACAAAAAACAGAACAGAGCAGAAATATTTGACATAATAATGGCTGAGAACGTTGCAAAATTAATGACAAACACCAAGCCACAGACCCAGGAAGCTCAGAGAACACCAAGCTGGATAAATACCAAAATAAATAATATAAATAAATAAATACCAAATAAATAAGCATATCATATTCAAACTGCAGAAAATAAAAGAGAAAATCTTTAAAGATTCATAGGCAACCTGTGACATGTGGACACAAACATTTTTAGAAATCACAGCAGTAGCATGAGAACCAAAGAGAAACTCAAAATTCCACTGAAGTGAATTAAATCTAACATAGCTCTTAATTAAATTTATATAAGTAATGTTTTGCATACCATGCTTTAATAACTAGTGTGTTTCCAAATTTATTCACACCATACTCAGATGCGCATTGAAAATGCACTTAATATATTTTCTCCCTGGTAGCAGAAAAATTTTAACATGCCAATTAACCATTCTCCTGTCTCTCCAGGTTTGAATAATCCCCTCTTGGTTTAAATAGCCACTCTCTGAAAAGTTTGACCTCACGGCAGGAGCCTTTCTGTTGACTCCCTCTCATCAGGCAGAAGCTTGTCCTGTTCCCTAAGGTGGGCCTGCAGATGTGACAGAAGCTCACTGTGTCTTCATGGGCATGGGCTAGGGAAGGAGAAAAGGTCCTTGGATACAGTGTCTTCTGGATCCTCCTTGGTCTCTGCTACCAAAGTATCAATGGTCTCATGTGGCTTTTTGTCCTCAACGTGATGGAGTCTCCCTCTAGAGTCATGGCTAGGGTCAGTTACTACCAGTCTCAAAGGCCCAGACCCTGGCCCCATCGCACCTGCACATCCCATTGCTAGGGCACAGGAACCTCTGCATACCAGCCTCTGCCATGTTCAGGCCAATCTCAAGCTCACTGATCAAGCCCCCTCCTGCCAGTACTGCTACAGTATCAGTCTGTGTCTTGTTGGAAGTGACAGAGAACAGGCAGCTCCCTAGAGGATAAGTCAGGCAGGCATGCCATTAGCCCCATCTCCTGTGAACCCCCCAAACCTATCTGGGTGTTTCTAATGCACCACTCATGCACCTCAAGGTGCAGGCCTCCATTCTATGACTCTGTCCCTTCTTTATCCCACACTCCACTGCCAGAGAGGCAGGCTTAACCTTTCTACTTCTACTGGCCAATGAGCCAGTAGAAGTAGGCTTAACCTTTCTACTTCTACTGGCCAATGAGCCTCAAGGTCTAGCCTTCATTACATGAAGGAGGACCTTCTCCACATTACAGAAAAACTATGTGATCTGACGCCTCCACTTTGTTCTAGTTCCACTAAAGAATTTGGAAATCCTTTGTCCTTTGATGATGCCAATAGCATCAAACCAAAATCTAATTTGAAGGGCAAAGTTGAGCAATGACTCATTCTAGTAAATACTCACACATCCCTAGAACACCTAGCACCCACTCTTTTGCCAGCATGAAGCCCAAAATCACAGAATAAGAAATTACGGAATACAGAAAAAGAGAACTATTCCGCATAAAACAATGGCGTGCTTGGGTAGTGCCTGCAGTTTGGATCTTTAGACGTCTAGCATGATTACAGACTATATAATATGAGGTAAGGAAATTAACATCTTATTGAGCCCTTGCCATAAGCCAGGTACTAAACAAGGCACTTTATATCATGTTATTTAACTCACCAACAATCTTGAAAAGTAGATACTGTATTACTATTCCCCATTTTACAGATAAAATAACTGAGATCTCATCCCAGGTCTTACCTTTTATAAAAGGGTAGAGCTGAGTCTTGAACCCAGGTCTGTCTGGCTCTGATGCACTACATGAAGTTGCATTTTCTTTCCTGTCATCCCCTCCTCCCTTCACAGTAGTCAAACAAGTAATAAGTGAAACAAGGCTGATGATATTTGAACTTCTGACCATTTCCAACAAATCTGGTAGAGAACCAATTTCAATACAACACTCCCTGGACAAATTTTTCAGATCAGAACAGATAATTTGCTGACTCTGTGTCTTGCACATCAGTCTTAGCTGCTGTGTTAATGGGCTGGGGATGCCCAGGCAGGGCTGACAGGTTGGCACCACCCAGAGCCCCCCAGTTAAATTGCTGGAAAGAGTAAAACTCATCTAGTTACTTTTGTGTCCTGCGTTCCTCACGGGGCAGTGCACAGAGCATAATTTTCAGAAGCCCATAATTAACACCTTCATTTGAAAGAACAAATTCTATAAATGGAGAACAGGGAGCTCCCTCAACACAGATCATTAATCCTACTCTGGAAGCCTCACCCTAATGAATGAGGAAAATGAAGTGGCGTTTCCTGCAGGCTGAAATGGGAATGCCCCTCCACATGGCAAACACAGTTTCCTATTGATTATAATGAGGCAAAGTCAGCCCAAACGCTTCTTTTCAGAGCATTTGGAACATAATGTATATCTTAGGAGAAAGTGGAAGGAAAACACACCAGTACAGAACCAAGGAAAATGCCCACCCTGTGATTTTTCTTGTTACAAGACTTTACGTTTCAATTGTCCTTTTCTCTCCTCACCCTTCTGGAATATGAGTGTTGAACGATGCAAAATACACAGGCTGAGATTAAAAGTGCTCAGGCTGGAGAGTTCTGACTGACACCAGAGCCACGGAGACCCCCAGATTGGAGCAGATGATGTCACAGAGACCAGGGAGAAGGGGAGTGAAGGTCCAGGACATGCAGGGAACCTGGTGGGTCCCAAGAGTATGGGGAGCAGGTAAGCACCAAAACACCAGCAGGTGAGGCTGGCTTGGTGTATCAGGACCTGGCAGAGGAAACCAAGAAGAATAAAGGCAGGGATCCATCCGAGGGGTGCAGCCTTGGGACACACACACACACACACACACACACACACACACACACACACAGAGGAAGGCCTGCGACCTGCAGGCACAGGCAAAAGCTTGAGTGCCCCGGGGAAAGAGGTGGAAGTGCTGGTTCTCGCTGTCAGCCATGGGGCAGACTCTGGAGAAGTTCCCATCCCCCAATGCCAGGGTCTCCCCCACTGTCCCGGGATCCAGGACCTGCAAAGGGAATCCACACTCGATAACAGGCAGGACAGAGGGGCCATAGAACTGGGCTCAGGTGTCCTCTACAGCACAGCTTTGGGTTCCGTGTCTGCGAAAATGGCTCCAGCACATCCTTTCTGGAACCCTGTAATCAGCTCACTTGTATAAAGGAGTCAGAGAATCAGTCCCAGACAATGAGATGAAGAGCAGTTCTGCATTAATTCCCCACAGCCACAACTACAGTCACAAAGAACCACAAGCCTTGTGGCTTAAAACAACACACATTCATTCCCTTATTGTTCTAGAGGTCAGAAGTGCAAAAGAAGTCTTACAGGGCTGACCTCAATGAGTCAGCAGGGTAGCAATCCTTTTTGGATATTCTAGGGAAGAATCTGTTTCCTTGATTTTTCCAACTTCCAGGGGCCACCTCCGTTCCTTGGCTTGTGGTCCCTTCCTCCATCTCCAAAACCAGCTTCCTGTCTCCCTCTTACAATGACCTTTTCATTACACTGGACCCACCTGATAATCCAAAATAATCTCCCCATGTCAAGGTCCTTAACTTAATCGTACCTTCAGCGTCTCTTTTACCATATAAGGTAATATGTTCACAGATTCTAGGAACTAGGAAGTGGATGTCTTTTTGGAGCCATTATTCATCCTACCATTTGTTCTTACATTTTTTGCATGTATTATTTTGCTAATTTTTTTCAATACAGCATATAAAGTCAAGCACACAAGTCTTTATTAAATAGCTCTGTCAGAGGTCAGGTTTTCCTGTAGGAAGCAGCCTCTGACATGGAGATTTGTGTTCTGGTAGTTTACAGGGAGTGATCCCAGATCCACACCTGAGGCAGAGCGAGGTAATGACTAGACTAATGTTATATGGGGGGAAACGTCCAGCAGATCACCTTGATGATAATACAGCAAAAGCCCAGAGGTAAACAGAAATGGCATCCAAGGAGACAACATACCTGTCATAAAGTACAAAGACTAAAGACTTATAAATGTTAAGACTGGAGCTCTTATAACCTAACTCTGTCATTTTACAGGAGGGAAAACTGAGGTCCTGAGAGATATACACCAGCAGCTCTCAGTGCAGAGTTTGGGTCCACACACTTGAGTTCCCACACAGAGCCTAGTGCCTTATTCCTAACTCACTGACTCTTTATTTAACTTACAATACCAACAATATTAATTATCTATTTTTCAATCTCAAAGTTTACATTATGACTGGAGGGTGGAAGAGAGGGGAACATTAGACAGAAACAGCAGCAAAGAGAGAAAAATGAACAGCCTGGCAATGCAGGAGACAAAAACAATGAATTATAAGTTCTAGAAAGCAGCCTAGGAATGTTTAGTTTGAGAACATTTTGAAAACTCTTGAAGACATTGCTATGCTCCACAATTTAGGTTTGTAACAACTTTGAGTCATGAAGGAAAGATCAAATTATATTCATTTTATGAAATGGCGAGAAATGTGTCATTCTTATTAAAATATTTTCCAACCAATACACTTTGTATAAGGTTTAGAGTTAAAAAAAAAAAAACCTGTCCCAGTCACCCCAAAATGGACAATAAGAGGTTCAAATGCAATACCTTTACTGAATATAATGTAACTTGAAAAGTCTGTTGCTGTGGCATAAACATTTCATCACCCAAATACAACACTAAATAAAACCAGTTCTGGGAATGCAGCCCAGATTATGTAGGCCTCTAATCACATTTTATATTATTTCCCAAAGTGATAAAGAATAAACTGATCAAAATTTTTTCAAGTGAGAAAAATACAGACAAAATGAGTCTAATCATATGCAGAGCTTCATTCACTTCTTGTATTATTTACTGAGGCATAAATTTATTATGTATTTTACGTTGTTATCTGAACTCTTGGAATTTAAAAAGAAAAGAATTTGAAGCTTGGGAATATGGAGGAGACAAAAAACAGGCACAGTAATAACCATAAATCCTGAAGCATGCAGATAAATGGAATGCTGATGCATTGAAATAAAAAGCCACAATAATGTGGTGTTAAAACAAATACAGACTCCTACGTAATAGAACAGAGGTCTCAAGTGAAAGGAGATCCATTCATGTGAAAGGATCAGCAGATTTTTGCTCCAACATAACAACTGTTATTATTATTTATTAAGCACCTATCACATAATGGATGCCTGAGGCACTGTCCATAAATGAAAGAGAAAATATTTTTTTTAAAAAGTCATTGCTAAAGGCTTTATGAAATAAGAAGATTCTACATCCAATTTAGCAAAGATGGTAATTGGAGCAATGTGCTTTTCCCTTATGCTCAATTTAATGGTTCTAATCAACACCAAAGTAAGCTTCTTGTCTTTCCTGGCCTTGGGGGAAAAAAAAATCAATTATGAGTGCCTACAGTAACATGGGACTATAGGGCAGTTATCAAGGATCCATTGGATCTTCAAATATCACAAAAGTTCTACCTTTATTAATAACATGTACCTATTTATATATATTAAGAATGAATGGGGAATTCCCTGGTGGTCCAGTGGTTAAGACTTGGTGCTTTCACTGCTGTGGGCCTGGGTTCCATCCCTGGTCAGGGAACTAAGGTTCCAAGGCCATGTGGCATAGCCAAAAATCAAAACAAAATTAAATTTAAAAAAATTTTTTAAAGAATGAATGACATGACAAAAATGGAACTGAAGATAAAGACAGATCCCACTCAATATTTTTTTAATTGGGACTATGTGCTAATATTTTAGCTGGTTCTATATAACCAAAATAATTGATTTCATTGAATAACCAACAAAGTTGACAAATGAGTCAACTCTAACTTGTTTGGCAGAAGAAAATGTTCTGACAGTATGCAAGAAGGATGGATGGATAGATGGATGGATGGATGGATATAAGAACAGAGAACGAGAGAGAGGGAGAGAGAGAATTTCTAGCTGCTAAAATCTCATCCAAACCTGTTCCTAATCCCAGGCTCCAGATTTGGGGCATCTTCATGTACCATGGGGGAGGTGACAGGAAGAAAAGCCAGACAGCTGTGGGCAGGGCCAGCTCATGGAGCATGTCAAATGTCATCAACAGAGAACATAAAACCAAAGCAGAGACTAAGAAGGATGAGCAACTTGACCTCAGAAGTTATTAGGGAGGAGGAGATGGGTTCCCTTAGGGTTAATCCGGGGAAGCCTCTTAGAAGGCAAGATGGGACTCAGAAGGAGCAAAAACTGCTCAGTTTTAGAGAAAAGGAGAAACTGTAAGCAAGGATTTCTTCCCAGCAAGAATACGTTTACCACCCATGGGACCACAAAGACTCAGGGAGGGACTCCTCATCTGAGAGCCCACCTCAGGGAGTGGAGCAAGGACATGGCATCATGCCGTGTCCTTCTGGCCCTGGATCTCTTCATCTCGTGAGCAGATGAGACTCATGCATCCCCCAAGGCAGAGCTATGGCATGAAATAGGTCAGGGCCCCGAAACGTTGTCTGAGTCTTAACTCTTACACTAAGACAGAAGAGGGACCAGAAGATAGGGATAATAAAAAGTCCTGGCATCTTTAGATAACAGGAGGCAGTACTACCCGCAGGGAGCTAATTTGCTGCCATGAGAGTAGAAGGCAATTGTCAAACAGACTTCTAGCACCTTTGAGCTGGCTCAGCTCAGCCCTGGACAAGAGCAACCATGAATCCCACGCCCCTACTCTGCCCACTACGGCATCCTGCTCACCTCTTACCTACCCGGTCTGCATCAAAGTCCAACAAAGGACACACACACGTACAAAGGAAGATCAGTTCAGACAGTGTTTAAACTCTTCATTCCTAATGAAGAACCCCTAAAGCATCTTAAGGTTACCTGCAGAGGGAGGCCTGGAGAGAAAGTGACCTGGCCCCTGAGAGAAAGTGACCCAGCTTCCTGGAGTCTTTCTTGGTGAAAAGGGCATTTAAATCTCACCTCCTCAACTCTCTATTTACATATACACAACAAATTTTTTCTTCTTTCTGTCCTCGCCATTTCACAAAGCTCATTATCGGGTCTGTTTTCCACACTTTGCTGAGGAGAAATGTGGCTGCAGGCTCGGACACCCCGGGGCTGGAGTCCCAGCTCTGCTCCAAAGTAGCTCTGATGTGGGCCAGATGTTTGACTTCTCCAAGCCTCAGAGCCTCATCTGGGACATGGGAGCCCTGACACCTACCTTTAACGTTAGTGTGGGGTGTGTACAAAGTGTTGTATTCGCTTGCTTTTGCTGTGTAACAAGTCACCACAAACCTAGAGGATTAAAACAGTGCACACTTATTATCTCACAGTGTCCCTGGGTCAAGAGTCCAGGCACAGCTAGCAGGGTCCTCCGCTCAGAGTCTGAAATCAAGGCTGAGGCTGTGGTCCCCTACGAAGCTCAGGGTCTTCTTCCAAGCTCACATGGTTGTTGGCAGAAGTCGGTCCTCGTAGGGTTGAGGCCCTCGGCTCTTGAAGGCTGCCTGCAGGATCACATCACAGCAAACTTCCCCCACAGCTTCACGCAGAACAACAGGGGCACCACTCGCTCCAGTCTGCTGGCACAGTTTTATATAATGCAAACAGTCACAGGAGTGACAGCCAATCACCTCTGAAGTCTATGGGTTAGAAGCAAGTCCCAAGTCCTGCCCATGTGCAAGGGGAGAGAATCACACAAAATCATGGACACCAAGAGGCAGGAATTTTTAGGGGCCACACTAGGGTCTGTCTGCCTCAGTGCCTACCACAGTGCCTGGATCTAATATGTGTCCAAAAATAGGTTTTATTTTCGTGTGTGATGATTAATTTTATGTGACATCTTGGCTAGGTTACAGAGCCCAGTTGTTTGGTTAAACACCAGTCTAGATGTTTCTATGAAGGTATTTTTTTTAAGATTTAAGATAATTTCTCCAATCAGTAGACTTTGAGTAAAGTAGATTACTCTCCACAATGTGGGTGGGCCTTGTCTAATCAGTTGAAGGCCTTAGGAGCAAAGACTGGGGTATCCTGAAGAAGAAGCAATTCTGTCTCAAAACTGTGACATGGAAATCCTGCCTGAGTTTGCAGCCTGCTGCTCTGTGGAGTTCAGACTCAAGACTGCAACATCAATTCTTAGCTAAATTTCCAACATGCTGGTCTGCTCTATAGATTTTGTACTTACCACGCACCAAAATCATGCAATCCACTTTCTTAAAAATAAATAAATAAATGAATCAAAAGATGTATGTATGTGTTTCTCTAGGCGAATCCTGACTAATACAATGTCATTGTTTTCTTGTTGCTACTGTTAATGTTTTCTAAAAATCCAGTCAATAACTAAAAACCCATTCATTCAGTCATTTCAAAATATATGTACAAATTATATATACATTTATATATTATATATTCACATATATATCACATATATATATACACATAACTTTAAGCACCTACTATGTGGTAGGCATAGTGTTAGATGCTAGAAACTGGAATACTTGACTGAATTAAAAGGCATACTCCATTTGTTGAGATAAGGAAGACTCAATATTAAAAAGATATCCAGCCTTCCTAAATTAATACATAAATTTAATGCATTCTCAATATAAATACCAATCAAAAATTATAGAACACAATCTGATTCTAAAGTTAATATGGAAATACACAAAAAGCCAGAAAAAAACTGGAAATAAAAAGTTGAGGAAATACTTGTCCTTCTAGGTATTAAAATATATTGTAAAACTACAGTTAAGATATTGTGGCACATGAATAGTTAGATCAATGCAACCGGATAGAAATCCCAGAAATAGACCAAAATAAATATTAAAATCTAGCAGATTATTAAATTGGCATTGAATATCAGGTAGGGGTGGGGAATTCAATACATTAATGGTTTTGAGCAACTGAGTAGATATTTGGGGTAAATTAAGTTAGATCTCTATCTCAATCCTTAGACCAAATGAAATTAATTCCAGATGATGGAATATTTTTAATATAAAAATGAAAATGAAATCATACTGGAAAGAACATGGAGTCTTTTCTTTTAAGTTCTTAAAATGAGAAAAGCCAGTTAGAAATTGTACTCTAGGAATATAGAGAATCACAAAAGGATAGACCTGTGCTGCAGTTGGTTCAGGATATCAATGATGTCAAGTATCAGGTCTCTGAAATTCTTTTGTCCCTTCCTTCACAGACCAAAGATGGCTGCTGAAGCTCCTGCCATGTTTTCTGCTTCCAAGGCAGCTGGAAGAGAAAGGTAAATTGACTTTCACTGAAGCCCCACAGTCTGCTTTAACTACTCTACTTTGCAAAGAAGCTGGAACAATGCCCAGGGTTCTGTTAATAAGGAAGGAGGGTAAAATAAATATCAGTTAGATGGTTGGCATCCTCTGCTAAAATTGCAAATGTTTAACTTTAAAATGCCTAGAAAGTTATAGAGAGTTTTTACATATCTCCCCCACCACCCAGCTTCCACTAATGTTAATGTCTTACATAACCATAATATAATTATCAGAACCAGAAAATTCACATTGGCACAATACTAAAGACCTTATTTCAATTTCACCAGTTTTCCCATCAATGTCCTTTTTCAGTTCCAGGTCCTATTCAGGATAGCATGTTGCAGTTAGTTGTTATTTTTCCTTAGTATGAAAAGTATTACATTATTTTACATTACATGTCAAATGTTCCTCAATTTTGATTTGCCTGATGTTTTCTCATAAGTAGACTAAGGCTATACAATTGCCAAATTTGATTAGATAAAAATTGAAATTTTCTGCATGAGAGAGACACTATAAACAAAGTCAAAAGACAAACATCAAATGGAAGAAAATAATGTGAAAGACAAAACCCAACACAAAGCCTATTTCCTTAAAACATTGTGTCAACAAATCAATAGAACATACAGTCCAATAGAAAAATTGGCAAAACACACTATTAGATATTATAAATGGCTCTTAAATAAATGCAAACTTATCCATGTAAGAGAAATGCAAAATAAAACTATAATCATATCTCATTGTAGTTCTTTATCAGTTTGGCAAAGAAGAAATAAGTTAGCGATTATTCTGTGCTGGCAAAAGGCTGGAGAGAGTTATGTTGATAGAAATGTAAACTGGTACAGTCCCCTTAAGGAACAACTTCATCATCTCATCCAAACTTAAAATGCCCATGTTGTTTTACCCAGAAATTCCACATATAGGACTTTATCTTTTAGGTAGATAATAAACGCACACATAAAATGACATGTGTATAGTATATGCATTCCATATCTGATGATAACCTAAATTTTCATCAGTACAGCACTAGTTAAATAAATTTGGGTGTATTCATATGACTGAACACTATGCAGCCATTATAAAGAACAAAGCATGTCTATGTAGAACAGTTCCTAAGACGTATTTTATTTCAAGTGAGGGATAGTGTGTATAATATGCTGCTATTTCTCGGGGGAAGGAAAGTATAAACAGACATGTTTGCATGTGTGTAATTTTCTCTAGAAGAAAGATAAGAAGTGCATATTACACTGTAATGGGAATCAGATTGCTAGGAGATAACAATGGTAAAAAGACATGGTTTACTGGAAACACAAAAAATAACCTATATAATCAAAGAAATGCAATCATAGTATGATATTTGACTCTCCAGGAAACTGTAGTCATATAGACATAATGATATGGACAGTTTTCGTTGATTTAACTAACGGTTGTGATAGCATATAATCCTACAGGGAAGAGGAGAGGAGAGGCCTGGTGGGGTGCGGTGGGGAGGTGCCAGGGAGATATTTCTTGTCCATATCACCAGGAAGACATGGACAAGACCTAAAGTGGGAAAAATCAAGAAGTAGCAGGATAAGCATATTATTTAGAAATCTGGGAGTAAAAACCAAAAGAGACAGCTGAAATAATTAAAAGTGATTGCCAGTAGGAAAGAGCAAGGCAGTGCCTCTTTTCTTCATTACAAATCTATTTGGCACTACTAGATTTTTAACAATGGGCATGTTTTAACTTTGATAAAATTAAAATGTTAATGCACAAATAATTTGTGGTAATAGGAATACAATCCAATGTTGTAAAATAATATTAATAATTGGTATGCAGGTAAACTGTCTCCTTGTTCTTACCGACCCCCCCAGATAACCACACTCTCATGAATGTACTTATCTTTTTTTTTTTTTTTTTTTTGCGGTACGCGGGCCTCTCACTGTGTGGCCTCTCCCGTTGCAGAGCACAGGCTCCAGACGGGCAGGCTCAGCGGCCATGGCTCACGGGCCCAGCCGCTCCGCGGCATGTGGGATCTTCCCAGACCGGGGCACGAACCCGTGTCCCCTGCATCGGCAGGCAGACTCTCAACCACTGCGCCACCAGGGAAGCCCGAATGTACTTATCTTTGCATGCATTTCTCCATGCCTATGAGAACATAAACACAGACTCAAACAGATACACTATTTGTAACATATGTACCTGTCCATGTGTTTATACCTGTTTATATACATATTATTTACATATTTTTGTATATGTATATATTTATATATAACATACAAATACATATTACATAGGAAAAAATACATAGTACATAGGAATATAAATATAGAAAATCTTTGAAATTGAAAATTTTGTTTTTAAATTCTAGAAAATCTTCTTTTGCTCTACTGCATGCCATTGAATTGACCTATATAGATATACAGATTTAAATATAGATGATATAGCTATAGATATATGAAAAACAGGGAGAGGGAAGATTATATACCGTATATATATATATTATGTATATATATGGTATATATCTTCATCTTCATCTCTCTTGCTCATTGTCTCCTGTCTCTGTTCCTTCATTTAATTCCAGTTTGCAAACTGGTATTCCTCCCTCAAGTTACAGAGCCCACTTGCACAGTTATGCCATGCTGGCCTTTTCATGGTTGTATGAAGAATAGGTACAGTTCAGGTTGTTTGGGTCTTTCCAGCAACACAAGCCAGAAAGCAGGAAGGCAAGGCAGACCTTGCTCTTCTGTTCTGGTAGCAAATGAGGGGCTCAAGCTGTACCCCTTGTAGCAGCCGTACAGTAGCTGTTCAGATGTCCCTGCAAGAACCTTCCACCAGGAGTGCAAGTAGTAGCCTTCAGCTGCAGCATATTTAGGATTTGCCACAGTGTTCAAGCCGAGGCCATATTCTCCTCAGGCAGCTCACAGCCAGTGACTGAGCCCGGCCGAGGTACTAGGACTGGCCATTTCTGCCCTGCGACACTGTGAGCAATCTTTGCGCTGCAGCTCCATACTGGGATGACTCACTTTCTCCAAGTTGCTTCTCCACCCTTCTTCCCTCCCCTCTTCTGAACAGAAACAGCCCCACATCATGGTCTGAAGGTTTTCCTTGCCTAGTCCTCCTCCTTCTCTTTGCCTTTCGCAAGCATTAACTCCCAGAATACCTTGCACTTCTCACTGTGTCTTGCCAGCTGCTTCCTGGAGGACCCAAACCCAACTTATTTCTCAGCTGAGAAATACCAAAGAAGCCTCACTACTCAGGTTTAGTCCAATTCAACCAACAGGTAATCTCCCAAACAGAAGCCCACAAATGGTTTCCAGCCTCTTTGTGGGGCCCCTCCAGCTTTCTGGGGTCAGCACTATGGGCAACCCCAGAGCAGAAGGTTCAGGAAGATCCCTAGGGAGGGCCCAGACCTCTGCTGGCCGGGCCGTCTCAAGGAACACCATGTCTGCAGTCTTCCCTCTAGGCCACCAGGGGAGGCAGGCCTTCTCCTCTGTGCTGGTCCCTCCCAGTTCACCCCATGCCCCATGCCCTGGAGAATGCCTTGCCTGTCTTCCTCAGAGAGTGCAGACCAACTCACAGGCAGGCCTGCATTGGTCATGGGTCATTGTGTTACTCCAAAGAGGAAGAGGGCTCAGAGATATGCATTCTAGCTGCTATCTTCCCAGAGTTCCTTAGGCATGACACAGGAAGTGACTAAGGAGAGCCCCAGGTGCCTAGACGGTCAACAACCAGGAAGGACTATGGGGAGAGTGTCAGGGGTCACCAGGACAAATGTGACCCACCACACAACGAGCCAAAGTACTGGCCTCTTGGACAGATCTCAGGCCAGCCTTCATGCCAAACAGTATGACACAGATCTTCATCTAACAAGACAAATCTCACTAACTGATTACTTTCATTCTGTGGGTCTCCACATTCCCAAACCATCACAAGAGAACCAAGACTACACAGGATTTCTAAACTGACTTCCACTCCCTCAGAAGTTCTGAATCCTTTAAATTAGTATCTGTCAACGAGTCTTGTCAAATAATGGGGAAAAAAATAGGTGGAAAGGGAATAAAGAAATAAAAGAAGCCCAACAGCAGTACTATGTTCTTTCTATTCAGTATTGATTGTACGTCATTAGCTGTTGGACTGTTTTCCACCTTTTCACTTCAAACTTATTCCAGGAAGAAATGAATATTTTTCAGCAGCTGACGGAGATCATCAAACTTCTGAACTCATCTAATGAAAGACAATTACTTTATGTTGCCTTAGGCTCTTTCCAACCAACAGAATGTCAATGTCAATTTCTCCAATTAAAAGGGACATTTTTGAAAAAGACTAATAAAAATTTTAAAGAATAAAGTTGGGTTAGCAGCCATGCTAGCAATCAGAACTAGCATGGCTGCTACTGCTGTGTAGTGGAAAATACACTGAGACTTCCCAAGATCCTGGGTTTGAATCCTAAATCTGCCACATAAGCTCTACAACTTGAACAAACACCTATCCCCACTAGGCCTTAGTTTCCTCACTTTTCAGATAACGAATTTTCAAAATACTTAACAAAAAACTTCTGTTTTCCAACAAGTCTTATCCAAAGCTCCAATGTATTGTAGGCATCTGTTATGAGTTAAATAGTGTCCCCCCTAAAAAAGATATATTGGATTCCTAACCCCCAGTACCTCAGAATGTGACCTTATTTAGAGAGAGTATCAGTACAGAGGTAATCAAGTTAAAATGAGGTCATGTGGATGGGTCCTAATCCAATATGATTGATGTCCTTATAAGAAGGGAAATTTGGACACAGAGACATGCACAAAGGAAAGACGATGTGAAGAGACACAGGGAGAACATGATCTTCTACAAGCCTGAGGCTACCAGAAGTGAGGAGAGAAGCAAAGAACAGATCCTTCCCCCTCACCCCACCACCCCACATCCCGCATCCTCTAGCACCTGAGAGGGAGTATGGCCCTACCATTGACTTTGAATTTCTGGACTCCAGAACTGTGAGACAATAAACTTCTATTGTTCTAAGTCACTTATGCTGGTACTTTGCTATGGCAGCCCTAGCAAGCTAATCAGCATAAATGCCCAGGTTAAATCTTCCATTGTTTATAGAGTCCCACAGAGCACAACCCAAGATCCCCTGAACGAAACGTTGGCTAAGAGCCCTGTGCCTCTCCTTGTCCATGACGGCTAGTGTTCTTACATGACCCTGAGGCCCTAAGACCTCTGAGTCCTCATCCACAGAAGGACCTTTCCTTCTATAACATTCAAATGTGAAGTGTATGCTTGGGGTTTCACTGTCCTTAAAAATTATTGAAGTGTGTCTAGTTTACCTGCTATTCTTTATTACAAAATTTAATTGACCTCAGTATACTATGCCCTACTCAGGACAGATAAAAGAGAAACCGATTTGGACCCGTTATTTAAATAACTGGTGACAGAGAGAGAGAGATTAAGATTATATGTGTAGGAAATAGTTAATCAAGTCCAGGAAGCTCAGAGAGTCCCATACAGGATAAATCCAAGGAGAAACACATCAAGACATATATTAATCAAGCTATCAAAAATTAAATACAAAGAAAAAATATTAAAAGCAGCAAGGGAAAAACAACAAATAACATACAAGGGAATCCCCATAAGGTTAACAGCTGATCTTTCAGCAGAAACTCTGCAAGCCAGAAGTGAGTGGCAGGACATATTTAAAGTGATGAAAGGGGAAAACCTACAACCAAGATTACTCTACCCAGCAAGGATCTCATTCAGATTAGACGGAGAAATTAAAACCTTTACAGACAAGCAAAAGCTAAGAGAATTCAGCACCACAAAACCAGCTTTACAACAAATGCAAAAGGAACTTCTCTAGGCAGGAAACACAAGAGAAGGAAAAGACCTACAATATTAAACCCAAAACAATTAAGAAAATGGTAATAGGAACATACATATCGATAATTACCTTAAATGTAAATGGATTAAGTGCTCCAATCAAAAGACATAGACTGGCTGAATGGATCCAAAACCAAACCTGTATATATGCTGTCTACAAGAGACCCACTTCAGACCTAGGGACACATATGGACTGAAAGTGAGGGGATGGAAAAAGATATTCCATGCAAATGATAATCAAAAGAAAGCTGGAGTAGCAATTCTCATATCAGACAAAATAGACTTTAAAATAAAGACTATTACAAGAGACAAAGAAGGACACTACATAGTGATCAAGGGATCAATCCAAGAAGAAGATATAACAATTGTAAATATTTATGCACCGAACATAGGAGCACCTCAATACATAAGGCAAATGCTAACACCATAAAAGGGGATATTGACAGTAACACAATCATAATAGGGAACTTTAACACCACACTTTCACCAATGGACAGATCATCCAAAATGAGAATAAATAAGGAAATACAAGCTTTAAATGATACATTAAACAAGATGGACTTAATTGATATTTGTAGGACATTCCAGCCAAAAACAACAGAATACACTTTCTTCTCAAGTGCTCATGGAACATTCTCCAGGATAGATCACATCTTGGGTCACAAATCAAGCCTTGGTAAATTTTTAAAAATTGAAATCTTATCAAGTATCTTTTCTGACCACAACACTATGAGACAGAAAAAAATCTGTAAAAAACACAAACACATGGAGGCTAAACAATACACTACTTAGTAACCAAGAGATCACTGAAAAAATCAAAGATGAAATTAAAAAATACCTAAAACAAATGACAATGAAAACATGATGACTCAAAACCTATGGGATGCAGCAAAAGCATTTCTAAGAGCAAAGTTTATAGCAATACAATCCTACCTCAAGAAAGAAGAAACATCTCAAATAAACAACATAACCTTACACCTAAAGCAATTAGAGAAGGAAGAACAAAAAGCCCCCAAAGTTAGCAGAAGGAAAGAAATCATAAAGATCAGATCAGAAATAAATGAAAAATAAATGAAGGAAACAATAGCAAAGATCAATAAAACTAAAAGCTGGTTCTTTGAGAAGATAAACAAAATTGATAAACCATTAGCCAGACTCATCAAGAAAAAAGGGAGAAGACTCAAATCAATAGAATTAGAAATGAAAAAGGAGAAGTAACAACTGATGCTGCAGAAATACAAAGCATCATGAGAGAATACTACAAGCAACTATATGCCAATAAAATGGACAACCTGGAAGAAATGGACAAATTCTTAGAAATGCACAACCTTCCGAGACTGAACCAGGAAGAAATAGACGATATAAACAAACCAATCACAAGCACTGAAATTGAGACTGTGATTAAAAATCTTCCAACAAACAGAAGCCCAGGACCAGATGGCTTCACAGGAGAATTCTATCAAACATTGAATGAAGAGCTAACACTTATCCTTCTCAAACTCTTCCAAAATATAGCAGAGGGAGGAACACTCCCAAACTAATTCTATGAAGCCACCATCACCCTGGTACCAAACCAGACAAAGATGTCACAAAGAAAGAAAACTACAGGCCAATATCACTGATGAACATAGATTCAAAAAATCCACAACAAAATACAAGCAAACAGAATCCAACAGCACATTAAAAGGATCATACACCATGATCACGTGGTCTCTATTCCAGGAATGCAAGGATTGTTCAATATATGCAAATCAATCTACATGAAACACCATATTAACAAATTAAAGGAAAAAATCACATGATCATCTCAATAGATGCTGAAAACGCTTTTGACAAAATTCAACATCCATTTATGATAAAAACCTTCCAGAAAGTAGGCAGAGAGGGAACTTACCTCAACATAATAAAAACCATATATGACAAACCCACAGTCAACATCTCTCTCAGTGGTGAAAAACTGAAAACATTTCCACTAATATCAGAAAGAAGACAAGGTTACCCACTCTCACCACTATTATTCAACATAGTTTTGGAAATTTTAGCCACAACAATCAGAGAAGAAAAAAAGAAATAAAAGGAATCCAAATCAGAAAAGAAGAAGTAAAGCTGTCACTGTTTGCAAATGACATGATACTATACATGGAGAATCCTGAAGATGCTACCAGAAAACTACTAAAGCTAATCAATGAATTTGGTAAAGTAGCAGGATCCGAAATTAATGCACAGAAATCTCTTGCATTCCTATACACCAATGATGAAAAAATCTGAGAGGGAAATTAAAGAAACACTCCCATTTACCATTGCAACAAAAAGAATAAAATACCTAGGAATAAACCTACCTGAGGAGACAAAAGACCTATATGCAGAAAACTATCAGACACTGATGAAAGAAATTAAAGATGATACAAACAGATGGAGAGATATATCATGTTCTCGGATTGGAAGAATCAACATTGTGAAAATGACTATACTACCCAAAGCAATCTACACATTTAGTGCAATCTCTATCAAACTACCAATGGTATTTCTCACAGAACTAGAACAAAAAATTTCACAATTTGTATGGAAACACAAAAGATCCCGAATAGCCAAAGCAATCTTGAGAAATAAATACAGAGTTGGAGGAATCAGGCTTCCTGACTTCAGAATATACTACAAAGCTACAGTAATCAAGATAGTATGGTACTGGCACAAAAACAGAAAGATAGATCAATGGAACAGGACAGAAAGCCCAGAGATAAACCCACGCACATATGATCACCTTATTTTTGATAAAGGAGGCAAGAATATACAATGGAGAAAAGACACCCTCTTCAATAAGTGGTGCTGGGAAAACTGGACAGCTACACGTAGAAGAATGAAAGTAGAACACCTGCTAACATCATACACAAAAATAAACTCAAAATGGATTAAAGGCCTAAATGTAAGGCCAGACACTATAAAGCTCTTAGAGGAAAACATAGGCAGAACACTCTATGACATAAATCACAGCAAGATCCTTTTTGACCCACCTCGTAGAGAAATGGAAATAAAAATAAACAAATGGGGCCTAATGAAACTTAAAAGCTTTTTCACAGCAAGGCAAACCATAAACAAGACGAAAAGACAACCCTCAGAATGGGAGAAAATATTTGCAAATGAAGCAACTGACCAATGATTAATCTCCAAAATTTACAAGCAGCTCATGCAGCTCAATATCAAAAAAAACCAAACAACCCAATCCAAAAATGGGTAGAAGACCTAAATAGACATTTTTCCAAAGAAGATATACAGATTACCAGCAAACACATGAAAGAATGCTCAACATCACAATCATTAGAGAAATGCAAATCAAAACTACAATGAGGTATCACCTCACACCAGTCAGAATGGCCATCATCAAAAAATCTACAAGCAACAATTTCTGGAGAGGGTTTGGAGAAAAGGGAACACTCATACACTGTTGGTGGGAATGTAAATTGATACAGCCACTATGGAGAACAGTAGGGAGGTTCCTTAAAAAACTAAAAATAGAACTACCATATGACCCAGCAATCCCACTACTGGGCATATACCCTGAGAAAACCATAATTCAAAAAGAGTCATGTACCACAATGTTCATGGCAGCTCTATTTACAATAGCCAGGACATGGAAGCCACCTAAGTGTCCAATGACAGATGAATGGATAAAGATGTGGCACATATATACAATGGCATATTACTCAGCCATAAAAAGAAACGAAATTGAGGGCTTCCCTGGTGGCGCAGTGGTTGAGAGTCCGCCTGCTGATGCAGGAGACGCGGGTTCGTGCCCCGGTCCGGGAAGATCCCACATGCCGCGGATCGGCTAGGCCCGTGAGCCATGGCCACTGAGCCTGCGCGTCTGGAGCCTGTGCTCTGCAACGGGAGAGGCCACAAGAGTGAGAGGCCCGCGTACTGCAAAAAAAAAAAGAAACAAAATAGAGTTATTTGTAGTGAGGTGGATGGACCTATATCCTGTCATATGGAGTGAAGTAAGTCAGAATGAGAAAAACAAATACCGTATGCTAACACATATATATGCAATCTAAAAAAAAAAAAAAAAAAGATTATGAAGACCCTAGGAGCAGGACAGGAATAAAGACGCAGATGTAGAGAATGGACTTGAGGACACGGGGAGCGGGGGAAGGGTAAGCTGGGACGAAGTGAGAGAGTGGCATGGACACATATACACTATCAAATGTAAAATAGATAGCTAGTGGGAAGCAGTCGCACAGCACAGGGAGATCAGCTCCCTGCTTTGTGACCACCTAGGGGGGTGGGATAGGGAAGGTGAGAGGGAGACGCAAGAGGGAGGAGATGTGGTGATATATATATATATGTATAGATGATTCACTTTGGTGTAAAGTAGAAACTAACACACCATTGTAAAGCAATTATACTCCAATAAAGATGTTGACAACAACAAGAAAAGATCATATGTTTAAACTCTTAGTTGTGTGAGCAAAGTCTAAAAGTGCTCGAAGATACAATCCCCTGCTGGAAAGAAATCTCACCATTAGATGATCATGGTCACACACAGCATTCAGTTCTTTACCTTTCCCATCCCTGCTTGACAGACCCCCAGCTCCCAGTCCACCAGATGGGAGGACTCACGAAAGATTCTTAAGAGACATCCTCTACGTCCTTCAGAATGAAACACCTGCAGGACCATCAATCATTGCTCACCTCTTACAGCACAGCTTAGACAAACTATAGTGTTAACAGACTCTTTCTAATTCTTGCCGCCAAAATAATATTTTAGGAAAAAACACAAGGCAGAGAAAAGAAGGGGACAGAAAAAGCCCATCCTGCCATTAATTTTATCTATGTTATATCTATATGAATATAAGTCTAGATAAATGTTTCCATACTTACACTCATGTCAGTACAAAGATAGGATATAAAACCCCAAGGCGGAAAAAAGTTGCTGAATTTAAAACTTGGCGATCGACTAAAAGAGAGAGACTGTTTCCGATGACAATAACTCCAAGTCATGGTTGAAAGACATACATAGTGACATCAAATTTAAGCCATTGGGGGCTTCCCTGGTGGTGCAGTGGTTGAGAATCTGCCTGCCCATGCAGGAGACACGGGTCCGTGCCCCGGTCTGGGAAGATCCCACATGCCGCGGAGTGGCTGGGCCCGTGAGCCATGGCCGCTGAGCCTGCGCGTCTGGAGCCTGCACTCCGCAACGGGAGAGGCCACAACAGTGAGAGGCCCGCGTACCGAAAAAAAAAAAAAAAATTTAAGCCATTGGACAGTGTCGTTGACACTCTCATTGATCCCAAGTGCCCTCTCTTGGGGAGGTCATTGGTTCTCCAGTGAAATGGAGCCTTGAGTGCTGCACGTTTTTGGCTCAGATAGAGAGTCACCAACTCAATGAATATAAAGCATGATGGCTGCCATGTTTTTAAAGCCTCCATTTTTGGAGCATTTGGTGTTCATTGTTTCATTTCATCCACAGCATGCCTAGGGCACTATTTATCCTCATATATGGTCAAGAAGGAAACTAAGGATGGAGCCAGTGTCCCAAATTGCCTGAACAGAAGGACACTCTAGTTCTCAAGAGGCTTGGATGAGGACAAAGGCCGGCCACCCTCAACTTCCCACAGGAATTAGAACAACCCTCGATGTAGTTGTCATATTTCAAGTCCAAGCCCGGGACCCTTCTCAGACCTGGAGCTTCTGTCCTCATGACACCCAAGCTCTTATTCAAGAGACAGTTCAAGAAGCACCAGGAGTCAGATAGCCCTGGTGGAATCTCTCAGCCACTCGTTTTCTTGTAGACAGTGAAAAATGCTTTGTACTCCTTCTGAGCCTCGGATCCCTCATCTGCAAAGTGAAGATAAATTCTGCTCCCTGTGTGGCACGTTCTGAAAATTAAATGGGATAGAAAATAATGGGCACAAAAAATGGAGGCATGACAACACAGCAAAAACAGCAATGATGCGGGATTTGTATTTATTTGGTGGGGATCTTTACCCAACCCAAAGATCTGCAACCCCGCAGACTCCATTTCACAGCAGAACCTCTCCAAGGAAGGACATATAAGAAGCCTGCAAAATTCTTTTCCAAAATTTCAGAGTCCCACCAAGCATCACTGAAACTCTTACTGAGTAGTATTAGCAGTGAAAACAAGAGTACCTCTCACTGAGTCAGTTACCAAATTCAAATCCCTTAATGTCTATTGAGGAATTTTTTTTTTGGAGTTTTCTGAACCTAACTTTATTGACATATCCTGCACTTTGAGAGAAAATAGAAATTCTGCTTGGTTTATATGAGTTTGAATCTTATTTTAATCATTTGGAGAGGTGATTTACAATTCTTGAGGGATGCCCCATAGTATAAAACTAGAACAGAAAACATAATTCTAAACTCTTTTCTTCTATCCCATCTTTCTTAAGAGACACACAGAGAGAGAGAGAGAGAGAGAGAATCTGTCTGTCTATGGAGAAAGAGGTTGTCAGTGCAGAGAGATAAGAAGATAAAAGAGCAATTAAACTCTCCATTTAGAAAATGTTTATCAAGCACATACTTGTGGCCAGGGCCCGAGCATAGAAAACAGTGACACGTGTCTCTGCAGCCACAGTATAGCAGCAGAAGCAGCCCAGAAAGTTTATAAAGACAGAACAGTGTGGTAGAAATGAAGATGCTAGGAACCCCAGGGGCTAAGGAAAGTCAAAGAAGTAATGTTTAAACCCAAGGGTGGAGACAGAAAACTGCTTCCCATCCTTTCTCAGTGGTAGTTATGTGCACAGTTCTCTGTTTCACAGGCTTATTCCTGCTTTGGGGTATGAGGTCAGCCTAATTCCATGAAAGCTCATTCCAGCCTCTAATTCTTCTGCTGCCTCCATTAAAAAAAAAAAAAAAAAAAAAAAAGCAGAGAGGGAATCTCCTTGCCAGAGAGCATTTCTCACATAGGACAGTCTCTAACAGGTTGTGATAGTCATGTTTGTTTGTCCTGGTTAATCCAGATAATGTGTTGCTATTGACCCCTGCCAACTCTCAAAAGCTTTGACTTAGTGACACTCCCAAGCAGAGCCCTCCCTGTGCTGCTCCAGCACCATGTGCCATCGTGAAATGAAGCCCTGCATGCCCGGCTCTGGAGCGCCCAGCACTGGGGTGTCATTGTGAAAAGCAGCCTGGTCCTGAACCAGACCGTGGAACTTGGAGGCTCTGCACAAGGGCTCACTTCTCCATTTACAACCAGAGCACCATAAGCCCCCACTTCAATGGGTAGATACAAGTGGTATTCTGGCTTCCAGGAATTAGCAACAATTCAGAGTCAGAAAATCCTGAAGGGTCTATGTATTTATTTTTCCTCAGTGTGGCATCATCCTTGTTAATGACCCCATGACATTAGAGCATTGGAGGAAGATTTACAGTCTATACTTGTGACAGTGCAGCAGTCCTCAAGGGGACCCCGCCTGCTTGCAATCAAGGGGCTCCCCCTCTGAGAACTGGCTTAGGCCTGGGATTGGAATGAGAGGTCGGAACTCTCCACTGCGGCACCTCTGTCCACAAGACCTGAAGTTTCCCCCGTTATACAGATGTATTTTAGTAGGCTACCCAGCTTTTTCATTCCTGAAGACACCAGGATTTTTACCAAACCCAGGTTCAGCTGCTCGCTGCTCATAAGCCAACACTTCAAGAGGCAAGTGTTAGTAGGAAGGAAAGGTGCTTTAATCAGAAAAGTCGGCAATCTGGGGAGAAGGACGACTTGGGTCCAGAGACCAACTCTGAAGATTCTACTCAGCCATGACAGTTTTTAAAGGGGAAAATGGGGGAGGGGAAGAATCTCAGTGAATCATCGAGGCACGAGGCTGGGTTCTGCATCATGCTCCCTTGCATGCAGACTGACTGACTCTCCAGATGTTATCTTGCCTGTGTGATCTCCCTGCAGGATTGCTTAGGGGGCGCTGTTGGGGTTAGAGTGCTATTCATCATTTTTTTTTTAACTGCTTCATTCTTCATTCTTTTTATCTAGGAAAAGGATCAACAGGTTAGACAAGGCATGGTGTGCATTCAGGAGAGAAGAAGTCAGGAGTTAGGTTAAATTGCCTAGTGATCTGATTCCTATAATTAGGTTCTCTTAAGGTTAGAGGGGAACAGAAATGGGCAAACAGGAAAGGGGCAAAAGAGCTGCTTTCAGAATCATTAGCCACTGCCAAAGTCCCTGTGGGGACAGCCATCTGTTCCTGCACAGCCCCCCTTGTCTCTGGTGTTAAGAGCAGCATTTGATCTCTGCTGCTCCGGGATCCCATCGTCCTCACTGGAGCCACAGAGTGCACCTGAGCCACAGCATCTCCTGTCATCACATGGCCCACAGTGAAGACCAATCAGCAAAACTTTTCAAGAATGCTAGTGTTCCCTTCACACCTGCATTTCTCAGACCCTTAACAAAGGGGAGACACTAAGGCCTCTCATGAGAGCTGTAGTGGGGAGAGGAAAGTGAAACTTTCACAAAATAAATCCACTTCAACTTCCCCACATCCCTACTCCTTTGGGTGCCTTCCTCTATATTATGCCAAGGAACTTCTGGCATCTCACTATCATTAAATGTGGGACACCACACCAATCCAAGCTTGAGTCATCCAACCAAATAAACCACTAGATCCAATTGCAGGTGCACATGAAATCCTGGATCTCTGATAAGTGCAACTGTGTAGAAAAATTTCTCCTCCAGGGTTGTATCCAATCTTCTTTGTCTAACACCCTTAAAATACATGACTACACATATTCCCCAGGTTTCTGGTAATATAAATTAGCAAACTCTTGCAAATCTTTTGAAATATAGGCTGTTTCCTCCTGTGTAGACTTTTCACTTGCTCTCTGGAGCATGCTGAGCCATGAGATGTGGTTAGTTAGGTGTTGGGGAGGGTGGGTCTACCTTGCAAGACAACTTTCCCACATGAGATTCTGACAGTGGCTTCAAGCAATAAAAGCCTGGTCTTCTCAGACACAGATGGCAAGTTGCTTCCACTGGAAAGGAAGGATCAAAGTGTCTCAGGGTTTAACAAGTATCAGCCTCATCTGAATTCATCTAGAGGTCTCTATACCTGGCCTTGGGGTTCCAGTCCTTCCCAAACAACACCTTAAATTTCATGTGAGAGAATTGTCATAGCTTTGAATTCACTGTAGGTTGTAATTCTGCATCCTGCACAATTAAATATGTTGTCTGATTTTCAGCAAGCTCAGCCCTGGGTCTACAAGAAAAACAGATTTGGGGTGGGTGGGTGGAGAGTGGGGGTCACTCTAGAGGCTCTCTGGTTCTGCGTAAGACTTGAACTTCGAGTTTAAAGACCTGAACATGTTGATTTTATTTCTGTAAGGGCCCCAGCACCCTGAGAAAAAGCCATCCCATCTCACAGTCCTTGAGGTCATCATGACTGCCTGACAATCACAGGAAGTAGCCTGTGATTGAGCTGCATGGTCTTTGCTTCAGTAAGCATTGCACTACAAGCCAACACAGGGGGTACATAGATTACTCATGACACAACCACATACCACAAGGGCTCAGCACTTAGTCAAGTCCACGGACATATCAACTCATGCCTCAAATCCCAGCTTTAAGGATCTTTCTCTTGGGGTCACTCCTGGAACCATTTTCTGTATCATCAAGGGTTCAATCATGAGGCAGGAGCCACACCAATTATTTTAACAGAGAAAATTTGTTTCATTATATAAGTTTCGGGTGCACAGCATTATAGTTTGACATCTGTCTACACTGCAAATCGATTGCCACCACATCTAGTTACCATTCATAACCATGAAGTCTACCCCTTTCACACATTTCACCCATCCCCCAACACACTTCCCCTCTGGTAGCCACCAATCTGATCTCTTTCACTATGAGTTTGTTTTTGCTTTGTTTTGTTCATTTTTATTGGAGTATAGTTGCTTTACAATGTTGTGGTAGTTTCTACTGTACAGAAAAGTGAATCAGCTATACCTATACATATATCCCCTCTTTTGGGTGTTTCCTTCCCCTTTCGCTCACCACAGAGCATTGAGTAGAGTTCCCTGTGCTATACAGTAGGTTCTCATTAATTATCTATTTTACACATAGTAACAATAGTGTATATATGTCAATCCCAATATGAGTAAAATCATATGGCATTTGTCTTTCTTCCTCTGACTTATTTCACTTAGCATAATACTTTCAAGGTTCATCCATGCTGTTGCAAATGACAGGATTTCATTCTCCTTTATGGCTGAGTAGCATGCCACTGTGTATATATACCACGTCTTTTTTTACTCATTCATCCATCCAAGGACAATTAGGTTGTTTCCGTATCTTGACGATTGTGAATAATGCTGCAATAAACCTAGGGATGCATATATCTTTTCCAATTTGTGTTTTCGTGTTCTTCAGATAAATACCCAGAAGTGGAATAGCTGGATCATATGGCAGCTCTGTTCTTAATTTTTTGAGGAATCTCCATACTGTTTTTCCTAGTGGCTGCACCAATTTATAGTCCCACCAACAAGTGTATGAGTGTTCCCTTCTCTCCATATCCTTTCCAATTCTTGTTATCTGTTGTCTTTTTGATAATAGCTATCCTAACAGGTGTGAGATGGTATCTCATTGTGGTTATGATTTTCATTTCCCTAATAATTAGTGATGTTGAACATCTTTCCATATGCCTTTGGCCATCTGTATGTCTTCTTTGGAAAAATGTCTATTCAGATTCTCTGCTCATTTTTCAGTCAGGTTGTTTTGCTGTTGTTGTTGAGTTAATGAGTTCTTTATATTTTTTGAATATTAAAACCTATTGAATATGTGATTTGGAAATATCGTCTCCCACTCAGTAGGTTGCCTTTATGTCTTGATGACGGTTTACTTCACTATACCGAAACTTTTTACTTTGATGTAGCCTCATTTGTTTACTTTTGCATTTGTCACCCTTGCCTTTGGAGTCAGATCCACAAAGACTGATGTCAATAAGGTTACTGCCCATGTTTTCTTCTAGGAATTTTATGGTTTCAGGTCTTGCATTCAAGTCTTTAATCCATTTTGAGTTAATCTTTGTGTATGGTGTAAGATAGTTGTCTAATTTCATTCTTTTGTATGTGGCTGTCCAGTTTTCCCAACTCCATTTATTGAAGAGACTATCATATGTTCTTTGCTCCTTAGTAGAGAATTAATTGTCCATATATGTGTGGATTTATTTCTGGGCAATCATTTCTGTTCCATTGATCTGTGTGTCTGTTTTTGCACCAGCTGCTATACTGCTTTGATTACTATAGCTTTGTAGTACAGTTTGAAATCAGGGCATGAGTTACCTCCAGTTCTTCTTTCTCAACATCATATTGGCTATTTGGGATTTTTCTGTGGTTCCATAAAAATTTTAGAAGTACTTGTTCTAGTTCTGTGAAATATGCCATTGGAATCCTGATAGGGATTGAATTGTATCTGTAGATTATTTTGGTTAGTATGGATATTTTAACAATAGTAATTCTTCTAATCCATGAGCATGGAAAATCTCTTCATTTACTTGTGTCTTCTTCAGTTTCTTTCATCAGAGTCTTACAGTCTCAGTGTATAGTTCTTTCACCTCCTTGGTTAAACTTATGCCTAGGAGGGAATTCCCTGGTGGTTCAGTGGTTGGGACTCTGTGCTTTCACTGCCGAGGCTGCAGGTTCAATCCCTGGTCAGGGAACTAAGATCCCACAAGCTGTGTGGCATGGCCAAAAAAAAAAATTATTCCTAGGACTTTCATTATTTTTAATGCAATTGTAAATGAGATTGTTTTCTTGATTTCTCTTTCTGATATTTCATTATTAGTGTATAGAAATGCCACAGATTTCTGTATATTGATTTTGTATCCTGTCACTTTACTGAATTAATTTATTAGTTCTAACAGTTTTTTGTGGGGTCTTTAGGGTTTTTATATACAGTATCATGTCATCTGCAAATAGTGACAGTTTCACTTCCTCCTTTCTGACCTGGATGTATTTTACTTCTTTTTCTTGCCTAATTGCTGTGGTTAGAACTTCCAGTACTAAGTTGAATAAGAGTGGCAGGAATGGGCATCCTTGTCTTGTTCCAGATCTTACATTCCAGATCTTACAGGAAAAGCTTTCAGTTTTTCACCATTGAGTATGATGTTAGTGGTGGGTTTGTCATACGCAAACTTTATTATGTTGAGGTACATTCCCTCTATACCCACTTTGTTGAGAGTTTTTATCATAAATAAATGTGGAATTTTGTCAAATGCTTTTTCTGCATCTATTGTGATGATCATATGATTTTTATTCTTCATTTTGTTAATGTGATGTATCACATCAATTGATTTGTGGATGTTGAACCATCCTTGCATCCCTGGAGTAAATCCCACTTGATCATGGTGTATGACCCTTTTAATGTATTGTTGGACTAGGTTTGCTAACATTTTGTTGATGATTTTTGCACCTATGTTCATCAAGAATATAGGCTTATAATTTTCTTGTGTGTGTGTGTGTGTGTGTGTGGTGTCCTGGTTTTAGTATCAGGGTAATGCTGGCTTCATAGAATGTGTTTGGAAGGTTTTCCTCCTGTTCAATTTTTTGGAAGCATTTAAGAAGGGTAGGTATTAAATATTCTTTGAATGTTTTGTAGAATTTGTCATGAAGCTGTCTTGTTCTGGGCTCTTGTTTGTTGGGAGATATTTTTATGACTGTTTTGATATCTTTACTAGTCATCAGTCTATTCAGATTTTCTATTTGTTCATGATTCAGTTTTGGAAGACTGTATATTTCTAGGAATTTATCCATTTCTTCTAGGTTGTCCAAATTGTTAGCATATAGTGGTTCATAGTAAGCTCTTATGATCCTTTGTATTTCTGTGGTATCAGTTGTAACTTCTCTTTCATTTCTGATTTTATTTGAGTCTTCAGTATCGCCTCTATGCTTCCTTTATATTTTTACCACCTGTGTAGGCATTCCTAAACACTATAGTTTATTTTTTTACCAGTTTTTAAACCTACAATATGTATGCTCTTATGCCTGAATTCTTTCACTCAACATGTAATTGTGTGTAGCTATAATTTATTCATGTTTGTTGCTATATAGTATTCCATTGTATGAATAGATCATCATTTATTATCCATTATAGTTAATGGACATTTACGATGTGTCCTAAAAACAACTGATTTTTAAGGCACAAAAATATACATCAGTGCACTGGAAGAGACCACTAGGATAGTTATTCTCAAAACTCCTTTACACATTTAAAACTTATTGAGGACCCCAAAGCAATTTTGTTTATGTAGGTTTTATCTATCAATATTTACTATATTAAAAATTAAAACAAAGAAATGTTTAAATATTTATTAGTTCATTTTAAAATAACCATAATTAAACCCATTACATGTTAATATAAAAATATATTTATATTTTGGAAAGAAAAACTATATTTCCAAAAAAAATAGTGAGAAGAGGGGCATCGTTTTATATTTTGCAAATCTCTTTAAAATCTAGTTTCATAGAAGACAGCTGTATCATTGGGTCTGCTTCTGTATTTAGTCTGTTGCTACATGTTGTTTGGTTGAAGTATGTGAAGAAAATCCAGCCTCACACAGATATATAATTGGGAAAAGGAGGATCTTGCAGAATCTCTGAGAGTCTTGGGAATTTCCAAGGGTCCTCGGATCATCCTTCACAAAAGGCTGATTTAGAAGATGCTCTAGGAAGGTAAATGCAATTCTTAAAGATTGTATGGAGGAAGGCCAGGTGCATTTTGGCAGTCCTTATGATTCAAATGCTCTGGCTTAAGGTACCTCTTCTCCCTTAGCAAGCCTCCCACTTTGTACCTCTGCAAAAATAAAATGAATAGTAAATTCACACAGATAGACAGGCAGGGGCAGCGGGGAGGGATGTACATCATCTCACTTGTTGATCAGGCTTTGCCATATCTCAATCCCAATTTAAACTCAGTTAGAGCATCTTCTCCAAGGGCATTTTGTGCCGTTTGTACAGAAAACACGTAATACTTTTGTAATAAGAAAATGTGTTATTTTCTAGAAGAAA
Source organism: Orcinus orca (assembly GCF_937001465.1). Classification (NCBI taxonomy): domain Eukaryota; kingdom Metazoa; phylum Chordata; class Mammalia; order Artiodactyla; family Delphinidae; genus Orcinus; species Orcinus orca. The sequence goes on from NC_064560.1 coordinate 73,752,246, forward strand.
ATAAAAGGAGGAGGGGGAGAGACAGAATATCCAGAAACTTTCCCCACTTTTCTCCTGGACAGTGGGATCCCCAAGGCAGAGAACAAGAGGGTGGCTGGGAGGGAAGAGCAGATTAGAAAAGAACAACCGAGCAGCCGAGAAGCCCAAGGCTCTGCTCACAGATGAGAAATGCACATGATACATGTCAGAATTGATTTCCTGTTCTGAAGTAAAGAGGAAGGTATTTTTCTGAGTTCATATGTCCCCATTCATGGGACTGAAATGCAAACCTAGAGTGCCAGGAATAGAAACAATGGGCAAGAAGCACGCATTAAGACCCTTCAACAGAGACCCCCAGTGCTGCCTCCCTTTACACACGACTCAGTGTCTCAGTTCCTGCTTGAGTAAGTCTAGTAATAACCCCCAAGATCCCAAAGCCATCCAGGAACTCAGATAAAGAAACCAGCCGCAGAGTAGAACCACATCAAAGCACAAAAGGTGGGTCCTCGCTAATGAACAGCAGCCGGGTTTGACAGCCTGGGCTGCTCGCCAAGCTCATTTGTTTCCAGGCCTTCGCTTGCCAACTGAAGTGGTTGAAAATTAATAGGTCCCCAAAATATTTCTTTGGATACATAATGTAAGAGCTGCCAACTCTGGCCACTTCGACTGATGTTAGAAGAAGCAAAGTTAAAATGGTAATGAAAAGGAAGTACCAGGTACCATAAAGCAGCACTCCAAGTGGAAGGCATCCCAAAAGGACAGCAAGTGTGGTTGTTGCATTCACCGAGAGGAACGTACATTCTAAATTCAGCTTCTGATCTCAAGTGTCAGCAGGCTGCTGCTGAGAGCGTGAGAAGGGAAGCCTTCTTCTACTACCATAAATAATAAATAAGAGTTCAAATTTACGAGACTTTTCACTTAAAACAAGCCCCGTAGTATATACTAACCTGCCTTGAGGGGAATGATAGAAAGTCGATTTTAACTGAAACAGAGGATAAAGGGTGAAACACAATAATGGAAAAAAAGTCCTGGAACCCTGAGAAAATGTAATTCTTTTCAAAGCATTCAAAACCTCTTTTTAAAAATAGACTGTTTGAAGCAAATCAGTAGCTGCACTTCCTCTCAGATTAGATATCTTCTCATTGCACACGTACTATCAAACTGCTACTTAACAACTTAAGAATCTTTGGATTTGCCCCACCCTGTGATTCAACCCTGGAGACAAGTCTGTGCAGTTAATAAGCATCAGATCCCCAGGTGGTAGAGCCCAGGAAGCTCAGTGCCCATGCTTTACCTACATGACCACATTCTGCTCTCACAACAACCCAGAGACATGGGTATCTTTATCTCCATTTTCCCCATGAAGAAACTGAATTTCAGAAGTGAAGTGACTTGCACTGCACTCGTATATATAAACACAGTCTCAAACACACCGCTATTGGGAATCAAAACTCAATATGACTTTAAATTCTGTGAGTGTGAGTGTGTGTGTTTGTGTATGTGCGTGTGTGATGGGGAGGGTGACAGAAGGTGATGAAGACGTCTAGAGCTACTTCTACGACTTGAGAATTCTCTGTAAGCTAAGTTCAGGAAGTGGTTGCAAAAAAATCACTTTTATGTTTACAGAAAAACCCAAGGAGGAATTCAGTTTGGGGACTAAGTTATCATTAAGGGAAAATTCTGAGAGCCTAAAGACAGGCAGAATTGATAACTGGGGGCTGCAGGTTATATTCACACTTCAGTGGCTCCATCCCTAAAAACATTGCACATGTCAGCCATCTTCAGAGACATGTGGTCACAGGAATCTCAAATTGTAAGAGAATGTCTCCACAAAAAACTTATACCCATCTCAGAATATCTGGGATGTGGTTTCTTCCCACTAACCGGTCATGACTTACAAGATCCAATACAAACATTTGTGTGTCAGCAACACCAGCCGCCTGTATTGGTCAAGGTTAGTAACACTAGCTGATGTAACAAACAGGCCTCACTGGTGTGACAGACCAGTATAAGTTAGGCGGCTCCATTCCAAGACACGTCTTGGATACCTTTTACTCTGTGGCTCTGCCATTGATAATGGGACTTCTTAAAGTCCCTCTAAGACTTTAGATCCTCCACAGTCTGGGTCCTCATCACACAGGAATTTTTATTGTCCAGAACTGAAAGCAGCAGGAATCATTTCTGCCCACATCCTTGGACTGAACTCGCTGTGCCATCCAATACAAGGGAGGCCTGGGAAAGCACAGTTTAGTTGTGTGTCCAGGAAGGAGTAGAAAACTAGATGTGTGAATTCAAGCAGCTCAGGCAACAGTCCCTGTCATTCCTGGGGTTGCAGCACAGGAATGTGTGCAGGGTGGGGGTGGGGAGGGCAGGGAGCCAGTGTGGAGGCAGAGATGGGAGAAGGAAAAAGGTTCCACGGAATTCAGGCCCAGCTCTGCCTCAAAGGAGTAACTTTGAGACCCAGATGTCAAACCTCTTGCAACCTCAGTTTCCCCATATGTGACTTAAGGCTAAAAATAACTAGCTCAAGTTGTTATGAGGACCGATTAAAGCGATGCATGGAAATGCAGGCTTTAAATGATGAAAGACCGAATACCGGACCCTTCAGCCAGGAAAGGACTTTGATGTCATCCAGCAAGTGTCAGGGAGCTGAAGGTTCCTGCCGGGGGAAGAACGGTTTTCAGCAAGCACCGGCCTGAGAGCTGTTCCCTGCCCAAATCCAGGAGGGCCTTGTCGGCACACACCCCGGCACCCCAGTCCCCCCACAGAGCCAGCCCATCACAAAGAGAGTCAAGGCAGAGGCATGGCACCCTGAGAAGGAAACCCAACCCCAGATAATAAGCAACTACTGTGGATCTTTCACAGAGATGCCTGGAAGGTGGGCGACATCCTCTGGCTCAGCTTTGCCTGCATCCAAACAGCAGCATCCTAGGAACAAGAGAATCGGCCATGCAGAAATCCGGTCCTCTCTGTCTAGACAGTGACCTTTGGATATTGACAGGGAGAAGGATTGAGAGTTTTTTTTTCTATTAGTCCTAAAAGCATTGATACAACTATACCTCCTGTTCAACTCAGAATCCAGAGTGAAGGGAACTGATCAGGGCCCTGGAGGCAGCTGTGATACACCAAGGGTGACTGGAGAGACCCAGAGGGGACAAAAAGAGCCACATCCCTCAGCCACACACCAGAGGAAGCCATCAGCACCTCCTCCATTCTTCCTATGCCCAGAGAATGCACCCCTGCGGGCCCAGCTCTTCCTCTCAGGGAAGATTCACACTGAGTCATCCCAAATGGCATCACCATGCTGCCCATGATTGGATTTCTTTTGGCTCTATGCCTGAAATCAGCAAAATGATTTTATTCTAAATCAAAAATTCATGACTTGGGGCTTGATCAGTTAAGATGCCTGATGGCAGGGGCTTCTCCTTCCCATTTGCCCAAGGAAATCACAAAGAAGCCAGGCTCCTTCTAGTTCCACCACCCTTAGGACAGAAACTTCATCCCTATGGTGACAAAATGGCTACCAACTTCCAGCCCTTCCATTGCTATTCCAGACAGGGAAAAGAGCAGAAGAGGAGGGCGAAAGGCACATGCTAGTCAACTAACTGATTTTGTCCCTTTTTATCAAGAAAAACAACTTTCCCAGAAGCCCCATCCAGTATATTTCCTTTTTTTTTTTCTAATTTTTATAGGAGTACGGTTGATTTACAATGTTGTGTTCAGTATATTTCCTCTTGAGTTTCTTTAGCCGGAAGCATGCACACAGCCACCCCCAACTGCCAGACTGCCTGGCAATTCCCTTCTTTGGTCTGTACACTGTCCACCTGAAAAAAAATTTGTTAGGAAAGAAGAAGGGAAATAGGTAAGCAGCCAGTAGTATTGACCGCAGGTTGTATCCAAAAGGCCCACAGAACTTCACTTTGGGAAAAAAAATTAAATCTAGAGTTGGGACTAAAGTGGGTACAATGCCCTGTTCAGCGTCCTCTGACGGTTCATCTCCACCAAGGCCCAAATGCCCGGGACAAGACTATTGACTCATCAGCCACCTGACTCCCTCAACTAGCACAAAATGTGTGCATTTCCACATAATTACTGACTTCCTCAACAGATTTAGTGTCTAAGTTTATCTTCACTTTAATCCAATTTCATACTTGGAGCAGAGGGATTCCAGCAGCAGGTCTTTCTTAACCTTCTGATATCATTAATTATTGCTACACTGGGAGTTACTACATGGAACAAGCAGGTTTTTAAATAGAAATCATTTGCCTCTCAGCAGGGAGACTCACGGATTTATTTCCGAATCCTCAAACTGCTGCCCTTGAGTAATCAGTTTCATGGTGATCTCCCTGTACTCACCTCTGTGCAGGGTAAACCCTTCCTCTTTGGCTTCCAGATCAGACCAATTTGCCACCTGTAGAGGGAGGCGTCCATTTCCTCGTTTAATTGTTGAATAGGGTTTTCTAGAAGGAAAGACCAGCCTTTCCCTGAGCTCTGGGCATTTGGTCATGCTTCCTGGTGATTTTCTGCTGAAGGAAATCCCCTAACTCATTAAAAAACAAAAAGATAGATTAATTGACCAGTTCAGTAACAAGTCGCTCCAGGACCCAATAAACCTGGCAAAGAATACATTCCAGTTACAACTGTGCTCAGCGGGAACCCAGTGGGTAAGCCGGCGTAATCTTTCTCCAGCACAGAGGAATTTTTACATTTTCTTCTCCATTCATGTCACTCTTTTGCCTAAGTGTGGGCCTCGGGTCCATCTGTGGTTCTCCCATCCTGTCACTCTACCTGCTGCTGTGACCCAGAGTGGATGCAAATGATTCTGAAACCAAAGGGGGTCTCCGAAAGGGTCACTGCAGGCCTGAGTTTGCAGGAGCCCTTGCAGTGGGGCATTGGGGCTGAGGAGGGACCGTCGCCCCTGCAGCACAGACATCTGGGAAGCTGTCGGGGTCCTGGCTGGCGGTGCAGCTGCAGCCCACCCTCCCCAGCAGGAGAAGGTCAGCAGGAAACAGGGACTTTGGTAACTAGCCTGATTGAGAAAGCAGGCAGAGTGGGAGCTAATGGCCTTGCTGGGAGCGTCCGCGGAGGCTGCTTCTTCATGGTGTTGCTCCCTTTAGGATGTGCTCCCTATCACTTGGGAACCTTGGACACCATAAAAACATTGCCCCTGAAAGTGCACCAAGTAAAGAGTGTAAGAGATTTCATGCAAGACCAGGTTCTAAATCAAGTCAACAAATGTTTATTAAGCATCTCTTATGTGTCAGCTCTGAACCTAGAATTCATGGGTTGTCAGCAACTCAGTAAGGCCCTTGCCTGCCTCTACAAATAAAATACGATGTAGAAATAAAATTTAAAGGACAGCTAGGCATTCTAAATTCAGTCTATCTTTCCTTAGCTGTTTTCCCTCAACTTTTTTTTCCCATTCCAACTTCCCTGCGCTAGTCTCACTTACTTCTCATGTAGGCCAAGAAAAGAGCTGGCCCAGCAGTGAAGGAAGGAAATGGCTTGTTTTTTCACATGAGAAAGGGCAGAGCAAACATCTTGGTCCGTACATGGACTTGGGCATAGGTGCTCCTGTTTCTGGAAACACACAGCTCACAGCCCTTCCTTGGCCCCCAGCTATGTGTCTCTAAGTCTGCCCTTGCTGTAGCTCACAAGTTCCTCGAGGCCACTGAGCAATTCTAATTTATGTCAATATTTCCAGTGATTGGCACAATGTCCAGAGCTGGTAGGTACTAAATCAGGGTTTCTCAACCTCAGCACTGTAGACATTTGGGGCCAGATAATTCTCTGCTGTGGGCTGCCCTGTGCACCGTAGGCTGTTTAGCAGCACCCCTGGCCTCTAGCCAGTAGATGCCATGCCAGGAGTACCGTCACCATGGTTCTGACAAGAAAGATGTCTCACTCTGGACATCTTGTCTGGTTGGGAAACCACTGAATGAAATGAATGTTTGTTAAATCAACTAAATAAACGGTTGCTGCAGTGTCTGAGACTGTAGCTGCACCAATATTGCTTTTGAATTCTAAGCTCCAATAATGTTTAGCCTCACAATCTTCACAGAAGTAAGACCCCAGGGTTGGTGGGTGGGGGTGATTTACTCTTTGTGGTCTATGGATCACAGAGTATTCAAGAGTTAAATGAAGTTCCCCTGCCACAGTGTTGATGCTACAGCCCATGAGTTGCTTATCTCAGAGACAGAGCCATCAGTGGCACTAGTGCACTTCCCCTATGGAAGATCCCTTGGGCTGAAGTCCACAGTCCTCAGTCCTTGCAAATTCTTCCATGATCTCGGGTCCCTGTGTCCTCGCCAGCCTCATGCCCCACCCCCTCCCACGGGCCCCTCACCTGCCAGACGCCGAGCCAACGTGCCAGCGTTCCCCAAGTAAGCTCTGTCCTTCCTCCTTCCGCCTGGACCATCTGGGCTCCTCACACCCTGCAGGATGCCTCTGTGGACATTCAGCCATGGACTCAGAGCTCACTACCGCCCCCCTTAGGCAGTGCAAATACCTCTCCCAAACCCCCACCTGCTGCTTTGCTGCAAATGCTGGCTGCCCTGCTCCAGCCCAGAACTAGGAACACACGTGCTCCATGAAGGACTTCATTCATGGGTTAAAGCGTGAATCGCAGCTGCTGTGTCCTCTTCGACCCGACGTTGCACTGAGTGACGGACTCTCCCCATGCTCCGAGGCAGTAACACAAAGTTAACTCGGTTTTTTGGCATCATTTGGGGGGGGAAAAAAAGTTGATTAACTGAATTTGGGGGGTTTTTTCTACTGGTTATCTGGGCACTGTGGATACACCATCAGAATTCTTGGTTCTTGGGACCTTACAATGGTATTCTAAGCATGCTATAGAGATTCAAAAATTACACACTGCAGTGGGAGGTGTTTAAAAAAACACGCACACATTAGTAAAATTGGATCTGCAGCACCAAGTGTTAGCAATGGTTTAAAATATTAATGCGTGTTGGATGCCAAGTTATTTTGAAGGCTCAACCAGACTTCTATTTGGCAGGAACAATTTCGCATAGGCAATTAGATACACGTGCAAATATTTAACTATAAATTGCTGCTTATACCATTGAAATATAGTGGTTCATCAGCTGGCCACCTGGTTAGCAGGGACAATTAAGGATTTGCCCAGATGACAACAAAATCTCCCCACCTTCTAAAATCCTGCCACCTTTGCAGCATGCTAGGAATACAAACAGTTGCTCTCATTGTAGGGGGAAGGTGAGAAAGGTTAAAAGATACCTCGGAATTCTAAATTCTCAGTGGAGTCCAAAGGGCTGGAGATATGCCAGCTGTATATGCGTATCTCTAAGTCACATGTCATGTCTCCTAAAAGATCATGAATCACTGAGTTGGCTAAACACACTCAAACTCATTCTTCAGTTTGGGTGGATTTTAAACAATTGCACATATTCAAAAAACTAATTAGCATATGGAAGATCAACTTCCATCATCATATATATTAAATAGTAAGTGTTAATGTGTATATAAACACACACAGGAATGTGGAAGACATATCTGTGGAAGATACTTCTATGGAAATGTGTAAGGAAACTGGAATTTTCTCTGATGTTACCACTTATCCTGAAGAACCACATGACAGGAAATCCAGCGTAGCATGCAGGAACAAGAGCTGGACTCGGGCTCAGAATGGGGGAACACGTCTGGCTGTTTTGTTTACTAGCGTCTGACCCTCAGTGAGCTGACCCTTCTGATCCTCAGTTTCCTCCATGGGAAAGTGGACAAAACAATATCTATCTTAGAAGGTAGTGGTGAGGATTGAAACAGACAAAGCCAAATGCTCATTTCCTTCCTTTCTTCTATCCAGAATGAAGGAACCCAGCTTTGGTCAGGGCCCCTGGTCTGAGAGGCTCATTTACAGGGCAGGGAGCTTTCTCTGTGGTCCTGGAGCGTGCTGTTGAGAGTGGTCCCTCAAAAGCCACACATGTCTCCTGGGACACATTTCTGAATTAATATGACATTTTACTCCAAGTCAGCCTGACGTAGGATGAATGCTTTAACGAGTGTGATCTACAGGGAGGCAGCGCTCACTTTCATGAACTATTCCAGAGTGAAGACACAGGCTTTCCAGCAATTCCAAGACCAACAGTTTCCAAGAAAGCGATGGCCCATGTTAGCCATGATGCCCGTATGCCATGCTTCTAGTTTTAAAATATACAAGCCCTTCAAATTCCCTACCCCAAGTCCATCCAAAGAATTTTCAGATACATATATTCTTTATCAGGGAGCCCAAAGCAGCCAACTTATAAAGCATTTTGTTTAAATGCTTCTGTGTCTTGCAAAGATGAATCTCAATGCTAGAATGTCTCTCATCTTTTTATTACTCAGCCATTTTGCATTCACAGTTGCATAGTTCACAATAGATAAAAGGTGAAAGCCATCCGAATGCCCATTGATGGATGAATAGTTAAACAAAAGGTCGTCCATCCATACAATGAAATGTTATTCAGCCTTAAAAAGGAAGGAAATTCTGATGCCTGTTACAACATGGATGAACCTTGAGGACATTGTGCTAAGTGAAATAAGCCAATCACAAAAGGACAAATACTGTATGATTCCACTTATATGAGATACGGAGAGTAGTCCAATTCATAGAGACAGAAAGTAGAAAGGTGGTTGCCAAGGTTTGGGGGCGGGTGGAGGAATGAGGAGTTATGGTTTAATGTCTTCAGGGGTTCCGTTCTGCAAAATGAAAAGAGCTCTGGAGGTTGGTTTACAACAATGGGAATATACTTAGCGCTACTGAACTGTACACCTAAAAATGGTCAAGATGGTAAATTTTACATTATGTGTATCTTTACCATGATTCAAAATTTAAAAAGATAAAAATGCAAATAAAATTGATTATGATCATGTAGCCTGCACATTCTGGATAAACTTTGGTGTCATCCTGAGGAGGACAAAGTATGAAAGAGCGGTTAAACACACAGCCCCTGGAATCAGGAAGACCTGGGTTCAGATCCCAGCCTGGGATATTTACCACGTATGTGGCTTCCGCCAGGCCCTTAACTATTCTGTGCCTCCATTTCCCCATCTGAAAATGGCAATAATTACAGAACGTATCTCATGGGGTTTTAGGAAGATTAAATAACATAATGCTTTTAAAAGGTGCTTAGCCTGTGTTTCGTGCTCAGTGAATGCAAGACCTTGGCTTGTAAGACCATTGCCCTCCTTGTGGGCACCCCAAGACCTTCCTGCAAGATGGGACCTGGGGGTGGTACTAAAAGGGGCCGATCACCAAGCAGAGCAGGAACCCCATTCCCAGGTCAGCACCTGCCCACTGAAGGACATGGGAACCCCAACTCACCCCAGGAGTGCTCTGACTACCCACCCAACCCACTGCAGTTTTATCACATTTCTACTGATTTTAAGTCCAGACAGTTTTGTGGGTTTGTGCCATTTGAGTCCTAAATCCCACTTGCCCTGCATTGGTAGCTTAAAAAATGTGAGAGGTCAAGGAAAATATAGGCCAATGAAAATAACATTGCAGCAAGAAATTAATTGCAAAGCCTGTTTAATATGACAGGGGACTCCCTAAAATCCTATTATATCGTCCCCTGCTTCCCTTCGTCGTGTGCACTGATTCTGTGCACAAAGGCCAGGGCAGGCTCCCCAGTGCATTGCTGCATTAATTTGACATTTCTGGCTCCAATTAACCTTACATTTCAGCTATTTTCTAAAGATTGTTCTTTTAATTTGTGATAAGGTTATTTTTTTTTCTATTGGTGTTCACTGGCTTGTGCACAAAGGCCTGTTGTAGGAGAGTCAGCCAGTTTCTACATGGTTCAAGGTAACGCGCTGTCATCTGTACTGGGCCTATTGGTAAGCAGAAGAGTTGAGTCAGTTTCCTGCCATGTATGAGCGTGGGACAGGTTTCCATTCTAGGAGAGCCAGGTGAGGTGACCCTACACTGCACAGTGGAATTCTGAGCCTGTAGCCCACACTCCAAGGCAAGACCAAGGAAATCATAGTGTAAAAAGAACACTGGATTCTTACTCAGTAGATCTGCACTCAGATCGCACCTGCATCTCCTACCAGCTCTGTTGCCATGGGCAACTGGCTGATGCTATGGAGCTTTGGGGTCCTCATCCACCAAGTGGGGCAAGGCCGCCTCCCTGCTTGAGTATTAAATGAGAGATCAGGAGGAACGTTTCCTTTCAGAAGAGACCTTCAAGAATCTGTTCCCTATATGCCTCACCTATTGGCACAAACAGTTTTAGAGCAGCAGTCAGCAAACTACGGCCCATTGGCCATACCGGCCTACCACTTGGCTATGTAAATAGTTTTATTGGAACACAGCCACGCTCACTCATTTATTGTCTATGGCTGCTGGCTCGCTAGAATGGCAGAGTTGAGAAGCTGTAACAGAGAACTTCTGGCCCTCAAAAACTAAAATATTTACTATCTGGCCCTTCATAGACAAAGTTTGCCAACTTATGTTCTAAAGGAACGAAAGAGAGCAAGGAAGCCACGGATGCACATGGCACCCCTCTCTTACCACTGTCTAGTGTTGGGTGGTGGCTGGACCCTAGAGGTCTGAGAACTGGGGAAGATGCCTATGAGGTTCCCCATCTCTGCTGTACCACAGCCTTGAAACAAGGCTTCAGCCGATACTGTGGATAACTCCTCCCCACTCAGTTGGGACGCTAGGATTTAGAATTCTTAGCTTCCATCATTTATTTTCTGAGCTACCCTAATTTTTAAAAAATCATCTTTAGAGTTGAAGCCCATTACGGGACCAGGTTTAACTTTTGCAAACACAGAATGTATTTCCCATGAGATACTTTGAGTGAGGGAGTCTTCCTCCAACTTCCTCCGATAAACTGCTACCTTTCAGCTGAGAGTTGTATCTGGGAAAAGCACTACGATACGAAGGACACGTGAAGGGGAACGAAAATGAACCAGACAGGGTTCCTTTTCTCCTTGACGGCTACACTCTAGCAGGGAATATACACATAAAGTAAAACTTGTGATACAAAGTGCCACCCAGCTGGCAAACGAGGGCTCACTGTACTCAGTGTGTGGTCCAGGGACCAGCAGCCACACCTGGGAGCTGGTGAGAAATTGGGAATCACAGGCAAGTGATTAATGAGCACACGTGTCAAGAGATTTGTAAAGGGAACAGGGATCTCAGGAGCAGGATGGGAGCCTTCAGTTTGTGATGCAGGTCTGACAGCTGGGAGAGAAGATGGGAAGGAAGGAGGGAGAACTGGGAAGGAAGAGCCTCCAATCCAGGTACCGCTTTCAGAAAGTCGTGGCCAGCCCTGCAGAAGGCTCGAATGAGCTAGAGAGTGTAGTAATCATTGCAGCGAAATAACATGCCCTCCGTCTTTCTAATTGTGCTGACCTTACTTCCTTTAGCCCTGATTTCCTCACCTGCTTCTTGTACATTTTTGTTTTGTTTTGTAAGCTTCAAAATCTGTGTGTAATCACATAATTTTTTTAAGTCAGATAAATCTATTTTAATTTATCAAATTTGAGTAACCTTTTCTCAAAAGATTACCCCTGTCACTGAACATTTGGATCTTTTTTCTACCAAACCAATATTTATTTGAAACAGTTTTATGGCTGAAATGTCAGGGATCATTCCTAAATTCTTCTTGGAACAACAGAGAAGTTACCCTCACAACACTGACATTTTCTGTCAATGCTTTAGGTTCCCTGGTAAGTTAAGAAAAACTTTCCCAGCTTTTGGTATGCACATAAAGGATGAAAAATGTTTTTTTCACACCTCAGGCATCAGATTCTGGGTTTTTAAATACCCCGTCTGGTGTGAACTTAGCTTTCAACATCAAATGCAGCTTTTCCAAGTCTGAAACCAAGTGGCTAAGAAATAAGGATGTTGGACAGCAAAATGCACACCGCAGAGAGAGCATCACGGCACTACATTGACGTAAGTGTGGGCTAGTGTGGCCTTTCACACCCAAACAGACATCTGGAGGTCCTTACGTGATCCTTAATCATCCCCCTCAGTGGGCATGCACACACACACACATACACACACACCATATCGGTTACCAGATAAGCCAGCTGAAGTGTTGTGTGTCTTTTGCATTAATATGCGATTCCATATGTGTATCCAACATCTGTATGGAATTGGGGCGGGGGTACTGCTGTGGAAATACCTGATGAAACAGAGCCGCTCTTCTTCCTCTTTCAAAAAGAAATCACCCCACACACTTTGGAAATCACTGTGATTATGTATCATCCTGATCTGTTACATTCAAACAACCCAGAGTATCTAGGAATAAAATTTTTTCAATAAAAAGCCTCAGCTGAGCATCTATTGGATGGGGGCCTTGTTGGCTGCCTGGAGGAGAACCCGAAGGTGACACTGCTGGTGATGTGTGTCCCTGGACCCCACGCTCATTCCACATTCCCGAGTTTAGCCTCTGTGACAGGGCGTGCACTTGTGGCCACCCTGTGTGCTAAGCCTCAAAGAAGGCAGGTGGGCAATGCAACAAAAAGAAACCCAACTTCGTGTCATAAGGTCTGGCACCAGTCCTATCTCTCCCCGGGACTTCCTCTGTTTACCAAGTGAACCTCAATAGCCTCATCTGGAAAATGGGCCCACGTCATTTCCTCACATGGCTTAAGTAAGGATACAAGGCATTCAGGCGAATGGGCTTCATCAACCATACAGGAGCTCACAAACCAAGGTATCCTTGGTGGCTGTCACCAAGGAAAGCGCAGACCCAGGCCTGTCCAGATCTGAGAAAATTCAGGAAGCCAAAGGCCTTTCCTAGACTCGCCTTCCAAAGTGCTTCTTCCTAGAGAAAAACCAGTTTAATATTTAATAAAGTATGACAAAACCTTTTCAATGTATTTCCTTCCAACCTTATCTAGCCCTTGCAAAGCTCAATCTTTGGGGAAGTCAGACTCCTAGTTTTTGTTGTTTTTGAAGATGATCAAATCCATCATTTTAAAGCTTTTAATAATAATACCATAATAGCTACAGTGATTGAGTGCTCACTATATACTATGAAGCACTAATAAATGTTGTTTTAGGTTCTTTAACCTTCATAACAATCCCTATTTTACAGATGAGGAAAATTGAGGCACACGAGGTGAAATAAGTCACTTTAGGTCACAGAGTTAATAAGGGGTGATGCCAGGACGTGTCTCCTTAACTATTGAGCTCTTCTGCCTTCCAAGTGCTGCTTCGGGGGGACTCAGCACTACTGCTTTACACATTTTACACCCATAGGAATATCCTGGTGGAGAACCTGAAGCAAATATCAGGATGGTAAAGGTAGAGACAAAGAAAGAAGAGGCCATGATTACACTGGTGTCTAGTTTCCTGAGAAACCGCTTCTGACAGTCCTGGTTAATGTCTGATGTCCCCACTTAATTACTAATAGCTTCCCCTTTCACGCTAAAAGTGGCCAGGCTAGGAGAGTGAACTACATGGTCATGCTAGGGTTAATATTTTTGCAGAGATATATACACTTTAAGTGAATAATAAAAGGAATTCCAAGAGACAGCCGTTATGGAAACTATTTTTTCCATGCAAAAACCCCAGGCAGACTTGACTTCATGCTGTGAGATTCTTAGGTACCAAGTCCTTGAACCTAATCTGTAGTATAAATTAGAGTTATTTCTCTATAATTGAAATGTTCAGTGTCTTAGTATGCAACACCACAAATTCAGGGTCCTGGCGATTGGAGGATCATTCCAAAATTGTTTTAAAACCTTGTCACTTCCTATTTTGAAACGTAAGTTTGTGTGTGTGGCTCTGTTTTGTTTTGCTTATAAGTTATGTTCCAACTTCAGTTTACCTCTTCCTTCCTAATGTATTCCATGAGTGCAGCTAGTAAATAAAGGAGCTAATTATCAAATCTTATTCTAATTGCATAGTTTAAGACAATGTTTACACTAAAACTGGTTAATGTTTATATTTAATTTGCGTTAATAAAGAGTTCTGTTTTATAGAATTCTTTCCAGTTACCTCTGGACACTATAGCTAGTCCATAAGGAAAGTTGAACACAGAAGTATAATTCTCTAAATCTTTCCTACGTAAGAGTTAAATGTAGTATTTGGGTTAGTAATTAGCTCATTGGTGTCAGGAAGATTCCTCTCTGTGTCAAAGGCGTACTTTGGTGGGAAGAACTTCCTGGAAAACCACCCCTTGGGGATCTTAGCACAAGGGACCACAGAGTCAATTCTACTGGCAAGAGGTGTCAGGGAGAATAAAGAACCTTCTGCATACAAACCTCACAATGCGAACTGGAGCCCCCAGAGGCCAGAATTCTCTCCAGAAACCTACAGATTTGCTCCCTGAGACCTGGGAGCCAACCGATGCCTGCCCATTCCTGGTGATTAGCCCAGGACACTTGGAAACACGGCAGGGCCCCCTTAGGAAAATCGCTCTGCATGGTTCCTTGGCGGGAATGTCCACTCATCTAGGTTGGGGAAATTGCAGACAGGTAAAGAGTTCCAAATTCATCGACCTTAAATAAAGCATCTATTTTCCAGGAACAAGAATTTTCCTGAGCTGCCTTTTACATAATGAAATTATCCACATTTCAAACTCTTTTCTCAGAGCCCCAGAGCTGGAACATTAGTTTCCTGTGAAATTGGGACCTCTGCCCTTCCGACGTTGAAGTGTATCCCAGGTTGGGGCTACTGATTATCTCTTTTTTATTTTAGGTAGTTTCACTCAAAGGACAAAACATACCGGGCCTTGGGCGCTTGACCCTCCAGAAAATATTTAACATCTGAATTAAACCGACAGGCTTTGCCAGAAGTGCTCTTCGAATTTTATGTCTGAGGCTATTTTCCCCCAGCACCGAATCACTAAAACCTAAGTAGATAAAGACAGCTCTGATAAATTGTGTTCCCTGAACTATATGCCATCAAGCAAATTCTTGATTTCCCCTTTTTCACAGCGAGTGTTATAAAGTGTTCTACACCCTTTGTATCCCCACTGAGTTCAATTATTCTGGAAACAAACATTATTGTTTAAAATGAAGATCCAGGGGCTATTAGCGTGATCCAACAGCTGTACTAAAGCTGAACCCATATGCAATGAGGCAGAGCTGTGGATGGAAGCAAGGAAGCCAGCTCTGATGGAGGATGAGAGACAATAAAATTATACAGCCATCTTTGTTTACTGCCCTTCTGGGATTAATGCCAAAAGGCCCATTCCACGACAATCGACTGCAAAAAGGAATAATGGGGCTTACTGGACGTTTCCAGAAGGCATGCCTGGACCACCTTTTTCCCAGTGAATCCGTCAGAAATATTTATTAAGCACTTCTGTCTAAAACATGCTGCAAGGTGCTGTGGGGGTTAGGAAAGCAAGCAAGCACAGTGCCTTTCTCAACAGAGATGTGCACTCTTCTCACCGGTAACCTAAGTACCTATCCCATGCAAAGTGATGGGCTGGACGCCAGGGACTGTGAAGAAAAATACCATCCAGCCCCAGGCTGCAGGAAGCATGTTCCAGAGGGCCTGCCCAGCTCTCGTCCCGCCTGTGGCTTCAGTGGCCATGTTTGGGCTGGTGGTCTTCTGGCCCCGGCCACAGCTGGGCTCAACAGGGCGAAATCCAGATCCCAGGTATGAACTTAACCCTTCTGAGGTCTAGCAGAAACCAGTGGTGGTCTTTCTTAGGAAGCTGCACCACAAGACAGAGCAGGTAGATGTGGTCCAGGCAGCAGCAGTAAAACCCCGCGGAATCAGGCTTGCAGAGGAGGAGTAGGTAAACGTGGACGTGAGCAAGGTCACATGCAGCCTGCATGGCCGGAGCTGGGGGCCACCGTGCGGTCCCTGAGAAATGGGACAGGACTCCAGGTGTTGACCTCACCTGAGGCTTCAGCTGGCATGGCTCGCTGAAAGGGGGGCTTCAAGCAGATGATTGGCGAGCTAGGCAACAGCCCTGGAGTGGGGGATGCAGGGGGCTGAGTCTGGCCCATGCCTAAGGGATCAGAAAGAGAGAGGCTGGAGCCGAGGTAGAGGGTCTTCCCTCCGCAGGTGAGTCAAGGACCCAGATTGGAATCCACAGGTGGGAGCTTGTCCTGGGAACATTATTAAAGGGATCATACCACAAAGAGGTCTGTGCAGGGAGACAGGTGGAGAAACTGGGCCTGAGGAGGGACAAGAGCTGGAGGTGAGTACCACCTCTTCACAAGGGCCATAGCCTCTGAAAGACCCACATCTGCATGATGAAGGAGAGGCAGCTTTGAAGGTAGGCTAGATTCAGGGAGCTGCTAACATCTCCCAGTGGTATGAGTCAAATGCTATGGACTGAATCATGCCCACCCAAATCCACATGTGAAAGCCCTACCCCCAATGTGATGGTATTTGGAAAAGATAATTAGGTTTAGATGAGGTCATGAGGGTGGAGCCCTCATGGTCAGATTAATGCCCTTATAAGAAGGGACATCAGAGGGCTAGCTTCCTCCCTCTGCCATGTGAGAACGCAGCGAGAAGGCAGCTGTCTGCAAGTCAGGGAGAGAGCTCTTAGCAGAAACAGACCCTGATGGCACCTTGATCTTGGACTTGCAGCCTCCAGAACTGTGAGGAAACCAATTTCTAATGCTTAAGCCCCCCAGTCTGCAGGTTATGCAGCTCGCACTGACCAAAGCATCAGGTAAAGCTGTTCTTAGCTCCTTCCCACTCTCTCTCCATGCTCTAGCAGAACCAGCAAGCCAGGGGCAGAGCAGCAGGGAGGGCAAGCGAGGTACCCCTGTACACTGCCACCCCTGCCAGGGGGCAGGCAGCTGGCCCTGGTGCCCAGAGGAGAGGTTTTAACTTCAATCAGATTCAGAACATTGAATATTACTCAAGACCGAGTGTCTTCAGTCCTGGATGGAAACTCTGTTTGCTGTCAACACTGCAGGACCTTCTATTGCTTTAGAGTGGCTGGTGAGGTCATGGAGTCCAGCTGAGGCAGGAAATGGGGATAAAATCATTGCATTTTGATCATATCCCCAAGCCATGCATGTTCAAAAGAAACCGTGAGAGATTTTGGAAAAGCCTCTACTGGAGAGGTGGCCTTTGAGTGAGGTCATGAGGAATGAACAAAGTCACGTACGTCAGTGGTGGGGAAGCAAGAAGGTCAGGACAGGAAATTGGAAGGGTAATTTGTGGCCAGAATGTGAACTGATCTAAGCAGGGAAGTGGCATGAGGTGAGTCGTGTTTGGGGACAGTATCTCTGCAGAGAATGAGAGGGTTAAGTTGGAAGTTAAACAGCTTTAAAAATTCTTTAGCCAAGAAATTATGAAGGCCTGAGGGACAGAAGTACAAACAGAGGAGAGTGGGCACAGCTGAGGCATTCAGAGGTGGACTCGGCAGAACCTAGTGACTGATGAGGAGTTGGGGGAGCGGAGGTGACAGAGAAAAAACGGCCACCGGCTTTCCAGGCTTGAGGACTGGAAGGATGGGACACCATTGAATGGAGAGAGAAAAGAGCAGATTTGAGAAAAAGATCTGCATTAGTCAGGGTTCTCCAGAGAAACAGAACCAATAGGAGGTGTATAGGTATAGACAGAGATTTATTACAGAGAATTTGCTCACATTATGGAGGCTGGGAAGTCCACATCTGCATTGTGGGCAGGTAGGCAGAGACCTAGGAGAGCCAGTGGTGCATTCCAGGCTGAAGACAGTCTGCTGGAGAATTTTATTTTATGTTTTGGCTTGGAGAGGCCAGTCTTTCTGTTCTATCCTGGCCTTCAACTGATTGGACGAGGCCCACCCACATCATGGATGGCAACATATTTTACTCAAAATCCACCAATTTAAAAGGTTAATCTCATCCCAAAACACCAAGTTTGATACATTAAATTAACCATCACAAAGATCATCAAAGCGTCCATTGGGCTCACTGTCCCTGAGCACAGTAAGAGCTGACTGCTCCCCTCAGTGCAGAATGTTAAAGTTCTCAGCCTCCAAGGGCTGGAGACACATTTCCTTGAAGAACCAGGTGAGAGACTTCTGCTGACACCAACAGAAGTGGCACCCAGCCCTGCTGAGGTCCAACCTGCTGCACAAAATTCACAGCCTTTCAGTGGAGTCTTTGGAAACTTTCCCTCTGTATCCATGAGCCGACCACAACTCCACTATTAATTTAAGAGGGAAGTGTCCAGAGTCCACAGTCACTATGGTGAAGGAATGTGGAAGGTGATATAGATTTGTGCAAATGATGGGGACTTCCCTGAAAAACGAATGATGTCTTACCTAGCAAATATGAAATCTCTCTAGTACTCCAGGTTATCTAAACCCCTCTAGCCAGCCTGCAGAGTTCACTTACTGGGTAATCTAAAGGAGACTCGGACAATTGTATAATCTTGCATCAGCTGGATGGTTTATAACAGCTGAAATGTATGCAGGCCCATCCTCTCACTCAAGCCTTAAGACAGCTCTGACAGTTGGGTCATTATTCCCCATTTGGAAATTAGGAAAGGCAGCCAGGTTGCTAAATGAGAGCAAGGGAGGACTTCAGTCCACGGACTCTGGCTCCAACCTCAGGGCACCTCAGGCAGCAGAGCCGCTTCCAGAGGGGACACCAGGAGAGCAACCAAACTATGGGGTACCAGGGTCGATCACAGCAAAGACCATTGCTTACCATGGTACGGTAACCCCTAAAAGGAGGAAGAAGGGGGGATAAAATCAATCGGGGGGAAAGGGGCTGGGAGTAAAAATGGAGAACAATGAGGACCCCTTCCCAGTAGGTCAGTAGAAAGTGCACAGAAATGACTCAAGAGAATAATGCATTCTTCATATCACTGCAGCCCTATCTGCAGGCTACACTTTTAGAGGCAAGCAAACCCAGATTAGCTCCCCAAACAGAGCTGGAATGATACACTTTTTTTTGTTTTGTTCTGTTTATGAATTTTTAAACGTTTTTATTGGAGTATAATTGCTTTACAATGGTGTGTTAGTTTCTGCTTTATAACAAAGTGAATCAGTTATACATATACATATATCCCCATATCTCCTCCCTCTTGCATCTCTCTCCCTCCCACCTGCCCTATCCCACCCTTCTAGCTGGTCACAAAGCACTGAGCTAATGACCCTGTGCTATGCGACTGCTTCCCACTAGCTAGCTATTTTACATTTGGTAGTGTTTATATGTCCATGCCACTCTCTCACTTTGTCCCAGCTTACCCTACCCCCTCCCCTTATCCTCAAGTCCATTCTCTAGTAGGTCTGCATCTTTATTCCCGTCTTGCCCCTAGGTTCTTCATGACCTTTTTTTTTTTTTAGATTCCATATATATGTGTTAGTATACGTATTTGTTTTTCTCTTTCTGACTTACTTCACTCTGTATGACAGACTCTAGGTCCATCCAACTCACTACAAATAAATCAATTTCGTTTCTTTTTATGGCTGATAATATTCCATTGTATATATGTGTCACATCTTCTTTATCCATTCATCTGTTGATGGACACTTAGATTGCTTCCATGTCCCGGCTATTGTAAATAGAGCTGCCATGAACATTGTGGTACATGACTCCTTTTGAATTATGGTTTTCTCAGGGTATATGCCCAGTAGTGGGATTGCTGGGTCATATGGTAGTTCTATTTTTAGTTTTTTAAGGAACCTCCATATTGTTCTCCATAATGGCTGTATCAATTTACATTCCCACCAATAGTGTATGAGGGTTCCCTTTTCTCCATACACTCTCCAGCAATTATTGTTTGTAGATTTTTTGATGATGGCCATTCTGACTGGTGTGAGGTGATAGCTCATTGTAGATTTGATTTGCATTTCTCTAATGATTGTGATGTTGAGCATTCTTTCATGTGTTTGCTGGTAATCTGTATATCTTCTTTGGAGAAATGTCTATTTAGGTCTTCTGCCCATTTTTGGATTGGGTTGTTTGGGTTTTTTTGATATTGAGCTACATGAGCTGCTTGTAAATTTTGGAGATTAATCATTGGTCAGTTGCTTCATTTGCAAATATTTTCTCCCATTCTGAGCGTTGTCTTTTCGTCTTGTTTATGGTTTCCCTTGCTGTGCAAAAGCTTTTAAGTTTCATTAGGTCCCGTTTGTTTATTCTTGGTTTTATTTCCATTTCTCTAGGAAGTGGGTCAAAAAGGATCTTGCTGTGATTTATGTCATAGGGTGCTCTGCCCATGTTTTCCTCTAAGAGTTTGATAGTGTCTGGCCTTACATTTAGGTCTTTAATCCATTTTGAGTTTATTTTTGTGTATGGTGTTAGGGAGTGTTCTAATTTCATTCTTTTACATGTACCTGTCCAGTTTTCCCAGCACCACTTATTGAAGAGGGTGTCTTTTCTCCATTGTATATTCTTGCCTCCTTTATCAAAGATAAGGTGACCAGGGCTTCCCTGGTGGCACAGTGGTTAAGAATCCACCTGCCAACGCAGGGGACACGGGTTTGAGCCCTCGTCCAGGAAGATCCCACATGCCATAGGGCAACTAAGCCCGTGTGCCACAACTACTGAGCCTGCTCTCTAGAGCCCACAAGCCACAACTACTGAAGCTCACATGCCTAGAGCCCATGCTCCGCAACAAGAGAAGACACCACAATAAGAAGCCTGTGCACCGCCAACGAAGAGCAGCCCCCACTTGCTGCAGCTAGAAAAATCCCGTGAACAGCAATTAAGAGCCAACTCAGCCAAAAATAAAATAAAAATTAATTTAAAAAAAAAAAGTAAGGTGACCGTATGTGCATGGGTTTATCTCTGGGCTTTCTATCCTGTTCCATTGATCTATATTTCTGTTTTTTTGTGCCAGTACCATACTGTCTTCATTACTGTAGCTTTGTAGTATAGTCTGAAGTCAGGGAGCCTGATTCCTCCAGCTCCATTTTTCGTTCTCAAGATTGCTTTGGCTATTCGGGGTCTTTTGTGTTTCCTTAAAAATTGTGAAATTTTTTTTCTAGTTCTGTGAAAAATGCCAGTGGTAGTTTGATAGGGATTGCATTGAATCTGTAGATGGCTTTGGGTAGTATAGTCATTTTCACAGTGTTGATGCTTCCAATCCAAGAACATGGTATATCTCTCCATCTATTTGTATCATCTTTAATTTCTTTCATCAGTGTCTTATAGTTTTCTGCAAACAGGTCTTTTGTCTCCTTAGGTAGGTTTATTCCTAGGTATTTTATTCTTTCTGTCGCAATGGTAAATGGGAGTGTTTTTTAATTTCACTTTCAGATTTTTCATCATTAGTGTATAGGAATGCAAGAGATTTCTGTGCATTAATTTTGTATCCTGCTACTTTACCAAATTCATTGATTAGCTCTAATAGTTTTCTGGTAGCATCTTTAGGATTCTCTGTGTATAGTATCATGTCATCTGCAAACAGTGACAGCTTTACTTCTTCTTTTCTGATTTGGATTCCTTTTATTTCTTTTTATTCTCTGGAATGATACACTTATAATAACAAGGATTGCTGTGGCCGGCAGAATTCTGGGATGGTATACTCGTACGTTCTCCCAGATGTTCAATCAAACACTAATCTAGGTGCCCCTGTGAAGGGATGTCACAGATGTAATTAAGGTCCCAAATCAGTTGACCCTAAGAAAGGGCAATTACACTGGGTAAGTCAGACCTAATCAGGTGATGCCTTAGAAGGGATGGGGCTCCTCCTAGCTAAAGAGAGTCAAAGCCTGACAGGGATTCGATGCAAGGGCAGATCTCTCTGGCTGGCTCTGAAGATGGAGAAGACCGTGTGGCAAGGCATGTGGGTGACCCCTAGGAGCTGAGAGCAGCCCCTGGCTGAAAGGCTAGGCTAAAGAAACAGGGGCCTCATTCCTACAGTGGTAAAGAAGTGAATTTGATCAACAGTCTGACTGAGCTTGGAGGCTGATTCTTGCCCAGAGCCTCCGTAAAGGAACACAGCCTGGCCAAGACCCTGATTCTACCTGTCAGACCCTGAGCAGAGAACCCAGCCGTGACATGCCCGGTCTCCTAACCTACAGAACTGTGAGTGAATACATGGGCATCATGTGAACCCACTAAGTATGTGCTCATTTATTACACAGCAACAGAAAACGAATACAATTGCTAACATTTTATCAATGTTCCCTCTCTGCAGGCCAGTTCTAAGTGTAAATAATTCAATTAAGTTTCAGGACCCTGTGAGGTGGACACTTACCATCCCCATTTTACAGGTGAGGCAACCAGGACACTGAACATTTAGCCAGTTCTTACCCATTTCTTCTGTTTTTTTTAAATAAAAATTGTATATTTTTATAGTGTACAACCTGATGTTTGGATTCACATACACACAGTTTGAAATGATGACTACAGTCAAGCTAATTAACCTGGCCATGTCCTCACATAATTACCATCTTCTTGTTGCTGTTCTCAGTCATCCGACATACCTGAAGCTTTATACTTTTTGACCAACATCTCCCCATTTCCCCCACCTTCCCAGCCCCTGGGAACCACCGTCCTACTCTCTGCTTCTATGAATTCGACTTTTTTAGATTCCACATGTAAGTGATATCATGCAGTATTTTTCTTTCTGCAACTGGGTTATTTCACTCAGTATAATGTCCTCCAGTTTCATCCATATTGTTGCAAATGGAAGGAACTCCTTTTCTAAGGCTGAATAATTTTTCATTGTACTCATATATTTTATATATATGTATATATATGTGTATATGTATACATATATGTGTGTATATATATAAATTTCTTTATCTCTTCATCCATTGATGGACACTTAGGTTGTTTCATATCTTGGCTACTGTGAATAATGCTGCCATGAACATGAGAGTGGGAACACCTCTTCAAGATCCTGATTTCAGTTCCTTTGGATAAATACCCAGAAGTGGAATTACTTGATCATAGGTTAGTTCTATTTTTAATTTTTTGAGGAAGCTACATACTGTTCTCCATAGTGGATGCAACAATTTACATTCTCACCAAGAGTGCACACGGGTTCCCTTTTCTCCACATTTGTTATCTCCTGTCTTTTTGAAAACAGCCACCCTAACAGGTGTGAGGTGACATCTCTTTGTAGTTTTGATTTGCATTTCTTTGCTCATTAGTGATGTTGAGCCCCTTTTCATGTACCTATTGACCATGTATGTATCTTCTTACCCTGTTCTCCTAACATTTAGTCAGCATTGAAATTCCAGGTGGCTGCTGGCCTCCCTCCTGAGAGGCTCCGGATCACATTCCCAACTCTTCATCTTTCTACTCATAATTTATCTGAGGGGTGCCTGCCTCCTGCCTCTGCCATCAGGGCTCCAGTCACCTTCTTAAGGCTAACAGGGTGCCTCATCCAATGAGGTGAGTTTCTGGCCCCCAAAACAGTGCTGGGTGGGAGACAGTTTGCCCAAATCGAGCAGAGTGAAGGGTCCTGTTCATCTGTTCAAGTGGCCATAACAAAATAAGACACACTGCGGGGCTTACACACACCACAGTTCTGGAGGCTGGAAGTCCAAGATCAAGGCATAAGCAGGGCTGGTTTCTACTGAGACCTCTCCTCGGCTTGCAGACTGCCATCTTCTTGCTGTGATCTCATGGGTCTTCCTGCAGTGCATGTCTGTGTCCTAACCTCTTCGTATAAGGACATCAATCCAATTGGATTAGAGTCCACCCTAATGACCTCATTTTAACTTAATTACCTTTTAAAATATCCTATCTCCAAATACAGTCAAATATATTCTGAGATACTAGTGTCAGGCCTCCAACATATGAACTGGGGGCAGGGGGACACAATTCAGCCTATAACAGGCATCAAGTGCAAAGTCAAAGGTTTGAACAAACTTGTCAGAGTCCAAGGGAAAGGTCCCCTCAGGGTTCCCAGCCAGCAATTCATCGTCTAATACCCAGCAGAGCTGCAGGTGCCACCAATTTCACCTCCCCTGTTCCCAAAACTTCCCCACCACTTGCTCTAGGTCCCTCGGCCGAAGTCACCACTTCCTGCCCCACACTCAGAGACATGGGTGCCCCAGCGAGTACCAGGTACCAGAGCAGAACCAGCTCATATCTTCAGAATTTCAAAAGAGAGCAATATTCAGCAGTTCAAGCGGGGCCAAGGGCTGACATTAAGCAAATTTCAAGGGTTATTTGAAGTTAATTGAGTTTAATCATATAATGATTTTATAATTAGTCATAGTGCTTTTGTTTCTACATGGGTAGACCCAGACTCAGAAGGAAATGACTGTATCAGGCAGGGAAGGGGCCAGGGCAGCAGAGGAAGGACAGCGGGGCCAGGGAGAAGGAGGTGGTGTCTGAACCCACGGAAACACTCCGCTTCACTCTCTGGGCCCCCACCTGCACCAGCCACAAACTGGGGTCCCAGCGGGGGCTCCCATACCCTGCCGGGTCTGCTGGTGCTTTCCACACATTTGTCCTGCTTACTTGAGGGCATGTTCCATCTGTGTTGAGATGGAGCTTTGTAACCAAGGGGTCAGCATCAGGGAACTTCTAAGGTGACCAGACTCATTGCAAGCTCCACAAATGCTACTGCAGACCCGACTGTGTAGTGAGGTTTTTGGTCCAAAACCTGACTTAACCTAATCAACCAACAGCATTTACCTCCTGGGCAGTCATCAGAGCTATCAGGTTGCAGCGATTAAATCTCTGCACGTCTCTAAGGGGTGCAGTGTGGGTCCCCCCAGTCCTCTCACCCAACCAGACCCGGGTTTAAGTTCTGCTTCCAATGCCACAACATTAAGCCCCTTGGGACTTCACTGTGCCCCTGAATAATGGAATTAGGGTGACCCCCAGGGTGTCCAAGGAAGGCTTCTTCTCAGAGACAACTCAACTCTATGGGGAGCATAAGTGAGGCCAGACTGACCAGTGTGACAGCATAAAATGTATGTGATTCGCAAAAACAGCAGGTACTATTTTCTCTTAATCGGGTGACCACACGGGGAGGGGAGTGGAGAAGGAAACCACCATTTCTTGAGCACTCACCATTGGTCAGACCTGTGCTGTAGCACTTGTTTCTCACCTTCCAGGTCATGGTGGACAGAGGCTCAGAGAGGTGGTGACACACAGTGCCAGGTGTATCTGACTCCAGTGCCCAGGGACAGTCCACAGTAACACCTCAGGCGCCAGGTAGAAAGAAGGCACAGGGGGAAACCGGGGTGCATTAGCACAGAAGCCCTCAACCCCTGGGTGAACAGCTAAGATGCCGTGAGCAGGGTCCAGCCTCCTGTCCTCCCTAAGGGAAGCCCCGGGTGCCAGCTCACGGAGGACTCCATGAGAGACACATGAACGCTTTTCTTTGCCTCCCAAGCCCTTTCCTCACAGAGGTCAAATTAACTATGAGTAGGATGCCAGGGAAATGATTCAATGTAGGTAAATGAGAGTGTGGACTTTGACCTCATGGTTTTAATTACTGGATGATGGAAACACTTTTAAAAGGTACCATGCAACTATTCATCAAGGGATGAATGGATGAGCAAGATGTGGTAGATCCTTACAATGGAATATTACTCAGCCTTGAAAAAGGCAATTCTGACACCTGCTACAACATGGATGAAGCTTGAAGACATCCTGCTTCAAGTGAAATAAGCCAGTCACAAAGGGACAAATACTGTATAATTCCACTCACATGAGTTACCTAGAGTAGTCAGGTTCACAGAGACAGAAAATAGGATGGTGGTGGCCAGGGGCTGGGGGAGCGGGGCATAAGATGGGCAGTGGTGATGGTTGCACAACAGTATGAAGGGACTTAATAACACTGAAATGTACACTTAAAATGATGGAGATAGTCAATTTAATGTTATGTGTATTTCACCACCATTTTTTTTAATTAGAAGGGAAAAAAGGGTATATGCAAGTCAGGGCCTGTGCTGTTTCCCAGACCTCCTGGGCAGCCACCCAAGTCCAGGAATCCCCAGTGGAACTTACATTTCTGGAACAAGTCTGGTGAGGCTGCAGAACCTGAGGGCAGGTGCCAGCCTGTCTGAATTTCTTCCTCACCCTACAGAAATGCATCTTTAATGAATGCTGAGCCCTCCATTTGGGCTTTACCTGGGACAGTTTATCCTGTACAAGCTCAGGGCCACAGGGTCAAGGGCAGATTTCCAACTAGTGGAACCACTACTGTGGGGACTGTTCTTGGCTGCCCCTGATTTCACTGTCCCCCCCCACCCCCCACCCCCACCTTCCCCAGGCTCCTGTCACTACCGGTCAGTTGCCCTTCTCATTTTTAGAGACAGACCCAAATTTGATGCACATTGTACGTGGCGCTGTGACTACACAAATCACATACATACGTCACGCTGTGGAATAACGTAGGCTGTCTCCTCCTCTCTCTCTCACACACAGTTAACCCCTCAGTCAACTTCATTAGTCCCTTCCTTCCAGACAGTACCCTGTCATCTTCAGCTTCCCTACTGCCCCATCACTGCTAGTCCTCAAAGTAATCATCCAAAGGCTTTATCTACCAAAAAAAAAAAAAAAATCTCCTGGGAACACTTTTTGAAAATACAGAATTCTGAGCCTCATCCCAGGAGACTATACTTTTCTGTAAGCCTGGGGTCAGGAGTACACAGTCCCCACTCACAGTTTACGGAGGGTGAGTGAGTAGCACGGGGATCACCGCCTTCCTCGCCCCTGACCCTGAGAAAGTGTCCTCTCCCTGCGCTCCAAGTGTGGAGTTGTTCTTGATACTTGAAGGTGTTGGAAAGTTGGTCTCTGACTATTTGAGGTTCTGCTGTTCTTTAAAGCACCATTACACGTGATTCCCATCAGTCATGGGATGACAAATCATTAAAGTGTGTCACCATGTGGAACTGGTATTGTAGACCACTTTCGACTTAATGACTCGCCCAACCAGTTCTGTGGCATCCTACACCCACACTCCCTCCCTGCAGGATGTCACCCAGGAAGACCCTCCATCAAGAGATCTGTTATTAACCCCACTGTCTTCCTATGGGCAACACATGCCCTTTTTTTCAAACCTTCTGTAATTCAAGCTCCCTTCCCATATCCAGTGGCCCAGATTGTGGTTTTTTATGTTAACCAGCATTATTTGACCGCAATCCAGGATCACAGCTGTACCACAATATCTGCCCAGTTTAGATGTTTTCAATTCCAAGTAACAGACAACTCAGATTCAAACTGGTTTTAAAATATGAACATTGATTACTTCCTATAATAGGGTGCCCAGGTTGGGCACTGGTTTCTCAATTCAATGGTGTCTTCAAGGATTGTGCTCTGCTGTCCACAGTCAACTTCATTATAACACTGGTCTCCAGGAAGTTGAAAGATGGTGGCCAGCAGCAGCTGTCCATCAAACAGGTGGGCTGGAAGGTAGACGCCTTATCTTCCAAGAGAGAGAACCTTCCTCCCTCAGTGGACTCTGGAACTTTCCTCATATTGGCCAGCACAGTTCGTATGCTCCCACCTCAACTCACCTCAACCACCAGGGGACGCTACACACAGATTCCCCTGTCACACTTCCTGCTTCCCACAGCTGTCCCTGGGGCGTGGAGGAAGAGGGACTAGATGCTGGATAGACAGCCCTAAGAGCCACTGCAGCTGCTATGTCATTGGCTCTTTCAACACAAATGCTGGACCAGACCCTCCTGACAGACACGTGATAAGAAGCCAGCACCTGCTCTGGGTGACATTTCTCTCCAGAAAGAAAGCGTGGGGAGTGTCATAAGCCGACCAAGGCAAAGCCAGCCTCCTCCATCACAGGACCCTTCATCAGCCTTATGGATTTGCAGGAGTTTTTAAAGTGCTTTGCTCTAAGCACCTGATTAAACATTAATAAAAGGTCAAGGTTATGGTCCCAGGGACCTCCTGACAAAATCACTCTTTATCTCTCTTCCTCATGAATCCTCCTGTTACAATACTTATCTCTTCCCTACCTCCCTGCAAACCCCATGACTATTTAAGGGCTGAGGGACCCAGAGAACAAACTACCTTTGGTTCATTCAGAGGGAGCATTTCTAAAGCCTTGGCTTGAAGGAACATTGTCAGGACTGGGGGTGTTTGTGGCTCTAGTTTGGAGAGTTTTGCTTCCCTACAAAGCACTTACAGAACAGAAGAAACAGCGGGTCAACATGATGGGATTTCTGCATTCAAGGCCATCTTTCCTATAGGTTAGTGTCATTGATTACCTGCACCTCAGGCCCTGACAGGTAATCAATAGACCCTCTGACCCAGATATGTGAGTTGGCCTGTGGGGGGTTGAAAAACAAGAAGTGAACATGGCAACTCTGGTTCATGCTTTGCATACATGAGAATTACATTTTTTCCCCAGAGTAGCAAAGCCATTTCTGCTCAGATTACCCCAGCCATCTCAGGAGCGCATAATCAGAGGGTCCTGTTCATTTTTCCTGCTGGAGAAGAGTTCTGCAACCAACCCCAAGCCATTAAGAGCAAAAGTTTGGAAAAATCTTTTTATGCCTCCAGAGAGCTAGGACTCTTTAGGAAGGGCCACCTAACCTTCTCGGTAGGGATATAGGGAAACGGTGACTCTTACGGGGGCAGGAGAACAGGAAGGGGTTCGATCACCTGCCAGGGAAAGAGGATGGACTCTAGGAGCCACTGATGTTGCAACCCTCAAAAACAGAAGGATCTTGGCTGATGATAATGACACTGATCCTCAGGATATGGATTTAATGGGATGGGGTCCAGGGGTGCAAACAGTGAAAGACTCTCAAAGACACATAGAAGACAAAAAATAGTCTACAACTATTTCTGGTGTCACTTCCTCCAGGAAGTCAGCCCTGACACAACTTGGTACCCCATTTAGACCAGGAGCCGCCTCTGCAGTGGGCCCAGACTTTCCTGGACATGTCTGTAACACTTTCTGTGGGTCTATATGCATATTGCCATGCCCTCAAGGCTGTGAGTCAATTGAGGTTGTGAGTAAGAATCATAACCTGGTCACATCTCAATCTCAGCCCCAAGCAAAACCCAGCACCTAACAGCATCTCAACAAAGCCTGTTGAATAGGTGAATGAATGAATGAGTGAATAAATTTATAAATGAGTGCGTGTGTGAGTGAGGGAGTAAACTAATGAAAATATAGCATCCAACCAAAGAAAGAACATCAAGGTACTAGGTCCCCAAGGATAATAGCCCTAAGTAAAGGGGCACCTTTCATCCCTTTCCTGGAAATTTTGCAAAGGAAAAGTGGTTAGATACAATAAAAAGAAGATTGACTTTTACATCCAGAGTTGGGTCCAAATCTTGGCTCCACTAGCAAAGTGAGTTCAGGCAAGGTATTTAGCCTCTTTGTCCCTCAAAGCTATCATTGAGAATAAGACCTACCTTATGAAGCTGTGCTGAGAATCAGAGAAAAGATATGCTCAGTGCCTGGTACATGGTTAGCACTCACTAAGTTGTAGTCACTACCAACATTAACCAAGCCCTGCCATGGAGTGGCACGGCCAAAGCTGGGGCATATGTTATCAAGCCAGAAAGGTAACCACACAAAGTAGGCCAAGGTCATTCTAAGATATCAGACCACTGGGCTGAGTGGCCAAAAACAGACCACAACTTCTCTCTTCCAAATTTTGCAAAGGACAATAAATTCTGACCATCCAATAGGCCATCAGTAAAACTTCTCTCAAGGAATGTAAATTGATAAACCATGAAAGGCAAAGACATTGCCTCTGTGTAAGTGAAGTTATGGCAAATATTAAGTTGCCAAAAATTCCAACACTATGTATCAGTCAGGGAATGCTAGGTTGTGCTGCAGTAACAAACAGCTCCAAAATCTCAATGAGTTAAAAATCATGTCACATATCCTTTGCAGGTCAGCAAGGGGACTCTTCTTGGAGATCCAGGCTTACTGAACAATCAGTATTTCAAATGGTGGTGATCACCAATGCCAGGAAGAAAATGAGCTCTGGAGGGTCTCATACTGTCAATGAAATGTCCCCTCTGTGGGTGACATGGTCCATGAACAACCATTAGCCTGAACTAATCACTTGGCACCACCTAATCACGGGGGGTGGGGGGGCGGGGGCCAGGAGGTGCAATCCCAGCATGTGCCCAGACTAGGAAGAAAGGGAAATATTTTGTGGATCATGCTAATGAGCACAATACACTGCAAGAGAAGGAGATGCCTAGGAAGCTCCATCCAAACCAGCCCTGGACAGTGGTGACAAAGATGACTGGAAGGCAAAAGCATCAAGTCCTTCCCAATATCTATAAGTTCAGAGTGGAAGGGGATAAGTGCAGAAGACAGCTTGATTTTCCATTTAGCATGGCCATCATGAAAAAGTATACAAATAATAAATGCTGGAAAGGGTGTGGAGAAAAGAGAACCCTCCTACCGTGTTGGCGGGAATGTAAATTGGTGCAGCCACTATGAAGAAAAATATGGAGGTTCCTTAAAAAACTAAAAATAGAGTTATCATATGATCCAGCAATCCCACTCTTGGGTATATACCTGGAAGAAAATGAAAATTCTAATTCAAAAAGATATATGCACCCCAATGTTCCATAGCAGCACTATTTACAATAGCTAAGACATGAAAATAACCAAAGTGCACATCAACAGACAACTGGCTTAAGAAGATGTGAGATAGATAGATAGATAGATAGATAGATAGATATACACATATATACACACATATAATGGAATACTACTCAGCCATAAAAAAATGAAATTTTGCCATTTGCAGTAACCTGGATGGACCTAGAGATTATCATACTAAGTGAAGTAAGTCAGATACAGAAAGACAAATATTATATGATAACACTTATATGTGGAATCTAAAAAATAATACAACTGAATCTATATACAAAACAGAAACAGACTTACAGACATAGAAAAACAGACTTATGGTTACCAAAGGGAAAAGAGATGGGGGGAGGGATAAATTAGGAGTATGGGATTAACAGATACAAACTACTATACATAAAATAGATAAGCAACAAGATTTACTATATAGCACGGGGAACTATATTCAATATCTTGTGATAACTTATAATGGTAAATAATCTGAAATATATATGTATACACTGAATCATTTTGCTGTACATCTGAAACTAACACAATATTGTAAATCAACTATACTTCAATTTGAAAAAAAGGCCGTTATTTTGCATTTAGGAAAGCGTGGGGAGCTCCGGATTTGCTCACTGCTCTCTTTAAAAATCAACTGTATTCATATTTTAAAGAAAGAATGTATATATATGTATAACTGAATCACTTTGTTGTACAGCATAAATTAACACAACATTGTAAATCAACTATACTTCAATAAAAAAAATGGAAAAAGGAATCAACTGTACTCATACTAATGAGCGTACACGCCATACCTTAATACCGCCTGTGTTGGGCAAGAAGAGGACAAAACGGCTCAGAGAATTTGGATTCTTGCACGGGGGTGACAAAGTGTTTCTTTCCCTAATTTGGAAGTGAGTTTAAAATGTGCAAAGAAGCAGAAATTCCTCTCGGCACATTCCTCTGCTGGGTATGGCTGTGAGTTCCCAGTAGCAACAAGAGTCCCAGCGCTGCCAGGCTCACACGGCACTCAGGAAAGGCTCTCACTTTCCAGGTCAAGATCATTAGGGAGTTTAATTAGCACCTTGGTTCCAGAATCTATACATAGATTCAGAATATATATGTCCTCTGAGGCCCACATAAAACTGGCTGGGGACCCCTGTTCCTT
Organism: Orcinus orca; assembly: GCF_937001465.1. Classification (NCBI taxonomy): domain Eukaryota; kingdom Metazoa; phylum Chordata; class Mammalia; order Artiodactyla; family Delphinidae; genus Orcinus; species Orcinus orca. Next base: position 73,783,784 of record NC_064560.1, read on the forward strand.
GCCAGCTGGAAAGTTCAGTGCTCCCCAAATGTCTTTGGACTCTTGGGGCTTACATTCACAGGGGCCCCCATTGTGCTGCTTCCTCTCTCCCCTGCTCTTCATCCCACTGCTAAAGGGAAATAGAAACAGGGTGCCAAGGTGGGGAAGTTCCTGGTGTGATGGTAGCAGCAAGGGTCGTGGTGCCACAGAACAAGACATAGCGTGAGAAGAACCCGGGGAGCGGGCTGGAGGCTGTGTCCCAGAGTCTCAGAACCAGAGATGGAGGCTGGATGTTATACAGCCCTTGATGGGAAGGCAGGCAGGGATTTAAGCAAGGAGTGAATGTGATCAGACATGCACTTTAGATGGATCACGGGCAACTGTATCTCTAGAAATTGGTGAGGAAGTAAACAAAAATGGAGAGCTAGTCCAGAGAGGAGGCTCCTGCAGGAGTCCTGGGGAGAGAGAGGTAGGCATCTGACCTGGAAGATGAATGATCAAGTGAAGCGAATAAGGGACCTGTTAGACAGCCCTTGCCAAAGTTTAGGGAAGACATGTGAGGGGCTGGACGAGGGTGGAGGGAACAGAAAAGACGGGAACGCCCATGACTGCTGAAAGATGGAAACACTATGGATCTCGGTAACTGGTGGATGATGAGAAGTGTAGAAAAGAAAGATCAAGGAGATTATTCCAAGGTTTGGAGCCCGAATGACTGAGAGGGACCTAAAAGCCTTTGAAAAGGAAATTATGTGGATCTGTCATTGTCATCATAAGCATCATCACCATTGTTAGTTTGGGTATTTAGTACAGGTTTCCTTTTTAAAAATATCTTCTCAAAATTGATGTCTTATGATTTCACTTAAAGGGGTTTCCAAACTTGTCATTTCAATGATTGAAACAGCCAAAGCATGTCTTGTTACACTAAAAAGTTTCCATTTTCGTGTCTTGCTTTCTAAAATGCTTGTAATCATCCTTGAGCATTTGAGGAACTTGAAGCAGGCATGGCCTCTTTCAAAGGTCAAATGAGGAAGATAAAATCCTTTCCAGCAGCATCTTGTAGCACTTTAACCGAGTATGTGTTAACCAAGGAAGTAGCTCACATGCACGCATGCACACAGGCACAGAGGCGCCCACTAGAACTCCCAGCTGAGATAAAATTGCAAGTACGGCATTGATTGACCCATCAACACTTTGGAGCTGAGCAGAGAGAGAGAAACCCAGCTGGACACAGGGAGGAAGATGCAGGGGGTGTTGACAGAGTCTCCTGTAGAGGATTCTTGAATCAGATGGTCCTCTTCCGTTGGACATCACAGGCAGCATATGTATATGCCTTCGCCAAGCTCAAGATACAGCCAAACACTTGGCAAAAGCTGAGGTTGGCCCCCTGGATCAGGCACAAAGAAATCCATTTGCACACTCTCTCTGCCTCCCCTTCAAGGGGCCACGGAAACACAGAGGGAATTTGAGGTTTACTCGAAAAGTGGACAAAATTCAGATTGTAGGTCTGCCACCAAATGAATGCACTCTCCTACACACAGTTATTTCAAGGTGAAGGAAAGGCCAAAACAGAATAACAGGGCAGGTCATTTTGCCTCTTATCGTATTCACTGATACCTCCACCTACCTTTTCGGGCGGTACCAATTGAGAGCTTCCATGATGATCCCCCCACGTTATTAAGACACGTCCTCTCTTGCACTGGAGTTTTATCTGGGGACCTGTGGTCAATCACCTTCTCAACAGGCACATACTAAGTGCCATCTGCCAGCTCCACTGGCCTGTGAGCAGGAGGTGACCCTGGAAAGACGCCACTGAGACCCTTCATGCTCCATAAGCTGGGCTGCCCGGGGAAAATTAAGTCGTCTGTCTTTCCCACTGGATCAGTGGTTCTCAAGCAGGGCAACTGGGTCACCCAGGGACACTGGGGAAAGTCTGAAGATATTTCTTCATTGTCAAAACTATGGAGAGAAGGGAGTTGCTACTGGCCTCTACCAGATAGAGGCCAGGGATGCCACTAAATACCTTCCAGGGCACAGGAGGCCCCATCACAAAGACTCATCCAGCCCCAAGCTTGAGTAATGTCGAGATTGAGAAACCCTGGTCCAGGTTATCACTCCATCCAGGCAGGCACTGGGCCTTTCCTTGTTCACTCTTTTGTGCCCAGTGCCTAAGACACAGTGACTGGTTCACAGATGGTGTAGAAGGTGGGAAGGGAAGCAGGCAAGGAAAGGAGAGAGGCAGGAAGGGAGGTGGGGAGAGAAGGAGGCATCGCACATTCTCTGGAGAAACTTAAACGTTGGTTAAAGGGCCATTACTAATTTTGGCTCAACCAACGTGCTGTAGTCTTCTATCCAAGAGTTTGAACTCTTCCACAATTTCACCAATCCAAGCCCATTGATGCTATCAGACCAGACACCTCCCCCGCCCCAGCCCCAGTACCTTGGGCAGTATCACTCCTAACTGGGAGCCCCTTCTCCCCAGTCAGAGAGCTGAGCAAGAGGAATCTGTCTTCTCCGCACCGGGTGCACACTCACGGGGGCCCAGGAGAGAACTTCACCCTCATCCCTAGAACCCACACAGCTCTGACCGCCGCACAGCCTATGCGCACACACATACACATGCACACACACGTGTGTGCACACACGGAAACTAATGTACAAGGCCACTTGACTCTAGTGCCCTGCCCTGGAGCTGGTGACCTAGAATGGTCTCATTCCCAGTTGTAAACAAAACCTGGTAAGTTCTGAACTCTCACATTCCAGAGTGTGTACAATTTTTTCTTCTCCTCCCAAGTTGCCATCAGAAAACACAGAAACTCCAGTGAGACACAATGCAATGCACAGTCACCATGCCACCCTCTTCTGGAGGGGTCATCATTTCCTGGGCATCACCAGCCCGTCCGAGGCTGGCATCCTTGGTGGCCACCCTGGTGATGAGTGTGCAAGAAAATGATGAAAGAGAGGCTCTCCACGAGGCATCTGCGAGCACTGCTCTGCCTGCCGAGATTTGTACCGTGCTGGAAGTATCTCTATTCGAATGAAAAGTCCAGCCTTTCTGCAGTCACCCAGGAAGCTTTTATTTGTGGCTGTGAAATATGCATTCTAGAAGATCACAAACACACGCCATGGCCTTGAGGGACCAGAGCACAGCCTGGCTGGGTGGGATCCCCAAAGTCAGACCTTCCTCCTTCCTGGGGATGGAAGATGCCTGTACTGACTGTGTCATTTATCTTCTGTTTTCTGATGCCCTGACATCTTGGGCCTTGCTGACCCTGGAAGGACTGCCCCTTCCAGGGTTAACCAATTCCTACAGATAGTTAAGCAATTCCATGACACGGAGAATGCCTTTCTCATGCAGACCGGCCAATCCAGAACCCACACTCCCAGCCACCTCCTGTATCAGGCTCTACACTCAGACCCACTCTCTGCCTGCCCTACTCACCCCAGGGCCAGGCATCAGACAACCAGGGATAGCCCCATGTGCCCCAGAGCTCTGAAATTACTCAAACCAGCCCATCCCAAGGCTGTGTACCCTGCCTCAATCATTCCTTCCTTGGAAACCACAGTAAAGGCTCGTACCCACATTTCCCCCGCTCCCTCTGCCTCCTGACCCACCCAGTGCTTCCTCTTTGGCCCAGGGTGGAGTCCTATGCCTTCTGTTCCTAGAAAACTGTGAGTATGATCAAATTCTTCTTCAGGACAGCCATCACCTCCGTTTCTGGATGTCTTACTATACCACATCCATAACAAGTCCTGGGTACCCCACAAACAATGCCAAACAGCAAAAGTCAACAATGCCAGGGCAGTGGGAGTTTATAGACACCTGTGCCCACTCAGGCCTGGGTCCAGGCGGCACACCCAGCACCTGGGCCTTCTGTTAGGTCTCTCCCTGTCCCCCTGCCAGGGGAGTGAGCAGAAAAGGCAGCCAGGAGGCGGGAGGGGGGAAAGGGCACCGCACTTTGAAGGCACCAACTGTGGGCAGACACGATGCCCATTACACACATTCTCTGTCATTGCTACAAACTTTGAACAGTGAAGAGGCTCTGGAGTACTTAAAGCCCTACATTAGTCAGATATAGAACCAAGATTTGAACTCAAGACTCAAACATGGGCTCTCCTTCCACGTCCCCAGGCCACCTTCCCAGTGGACACTTTAAAGCATCAAAACAGATGTCTTTTATCTTTCCTGGGACTGGCAAGGACCATGCAGCAAAGGCTGCCCACAAGGATGTCACTGCTGCAGCCCAGAGCCCCTGTGCCCCTGTGCCCCAGCACTCCACGATCCCTCCCCCAGGGACACTCAGGTACCGGGTCATCCCTGGTAGCCCATGGCCAGTAATAGCTTCTTGGGGTGTGAGCATTTTAGCCGCTCTCCAAGTGTTCCCACCAAACCCCTGCCATTTGTGGCATAACACACACTGGAGTGTTTTCAAAACTATGCAGTGACACCATCAAGGAGGGAAAAGGTAGATGGTTCCCTGCCTGGATATGCTCCTTGGGGAGGACTGGCAGTAAGTCCAGAGGAAACGGCGTTTGGGAAGCGTGGGAGCCGCCGGCATCACTCACGCCTGAAGCCGGGCCTTCCTGTTGGAAGCCAGGAGGCTCAACGAGGTCTGACAACCACAGCTGAGAAGAAGAATGTTCTTTTTAGAGCCCACATTGGAAAAGAGCCAGCTCCTGAGGCAACAGCATTTGCACAGATCCCATGGAAGCAAAGAAAAACAGAAGAAGGCGCTAAGAGAAGGTGCTCAAGGAAGGTTCTGACTTTAAATTTGCCTCCAGATGTTACACCTGAGAAGGAACAGCAACGGTACTACATGCTTCAAACACGTCAATGTAATTTAAAAAAAGAAATGTGGAAACACTTAGGGTTAAAAGCCCATGCCATGTGTAACAACCTCAAATGGCTCAGAAAAAAAATTACACACAGAACAAATCTGGGCAAAGGACACAGGGGTGCTCCTTGTACTATTTGCATTTTTGCAACTCTTGTAAATTTTCTAATTAATTCCAAATAAAAAGTTGATGTTTAAATCTGATCTTGAGCCTCTGCAGGCTCAAGTCATTAGAGTATTAGTTGGTAACAAGGTGTGATCGGGCAGGGGTGGGACCAGTGTGGGGCCGAGGAGAGGACCAATTCCAATCTTCTCCAGTACCCACTGGGTTCCAGCATCTTCCTTAGGCCCGAGCACAGTGGGGATTGAAACGGACAGTGTCATGGAGCTTACGGGGTAAAGAGGAGGCAAATGGCAAACCAGAGAGCACACAAGTAGATTCATCATCACGAACTGTTGAAAGCTCTAAGAGAGAAGTCCAGAAAGATATAAGAAAGTAAAATGGGGACCCTGTGAGGATGTAAAATCGGAAACCTAAATTTGATCACGTCTCAGTCTTCCCTGGGACAGACCCCCTGCCCCATGTCCTCCACCTGCCTCTTGTCTGTAGAAAAACTTTAGCCTCCTAGGCCTTCCCCAAATTCCAAAGAATAAATTTAATCAGAGAAGTGAGAAAATGCAGAAAAAAAGGAAAACAGTCGAGCAAGACAAAACAATAATAGTTCAGCCATTAAACAAAGTCAAGGACTTTAATTCCTCCTCAGGGGCTATAGAGAACATTCTTAGCCAGGTCCTTTGAGCAGTTATGCAGATACTGAATCCCCCACCAGGTAGAAGAAGTTAACTGTATGCTGCCCGTAAGCATGTAGACCACAGACCGGTTGGAACCAGAAGGTTGATGAGATTGACTCCCGATTACCTCACCACCAACCAATCAAGAGAATGTCCACGAGCTGATCACACACCCCATAATCCCCCTCCCTCAGCCTGTCTTTAGAAACCTTTCCCTGAAAGCCTTTGGGGAGTTCAGGCCTGTTGAGCACTAGCTGCCTTGACTCCTTGCTTGGTGCCTGCAATAAACACTGCACTTTCCTTCACTACAACCCAGTGTCAGTAGATTGGCTTTACTGCACAAGGGTGAACAGACCCAACTTCTGTTCAGTAACCCTCAGGAGGCGTGAGGAGCTAGGCATTTGGGGGTGGTCCTGATAGTCTCATGGTTGTGTTTGCTCTGAGGCAGAAGCCAGGGTGGGGCATGGGCTTGAGCAGTTAGGTGAAGGGGTGCCACCCACCAAGCTGAGACCACCTCAGGCTCCCGTGGACATGCCTGGCTCTGGCGGACTGCTTGCCCTGATCTGGGGGTTTCCACTTGCCCTCACCTGGTCTTGCCCCTGCACCTGTGGACCAGGTTCTCTTCTTGAGAAGAAGCCTCATTCCTTTTTTTGGGGGGGGGGGGGTACGCAGGCCTCTCACTGCTGGGGCCTCTCCCATTGCAGAGCACAGGCTCCGGACACGCAGGCTCAGCGGCCATGGCTCACGGGCCCAGCCGCTCCACGGCATGTGGGATCCTCCCAGACCGGGGCACGAACCCGTGTCCCCTGCATCGGCAGGCGGACTCTCAACCACTGCGCCACCAGGGAAGCCCAAGAAGAAGCCTCATTCTAAAGCTGCAGCTTCATCAATGCCTCTTCAGCACAGCCTTTCAGGGGCCTGAGCCCTCTAAAAGAACCTCCCTGGTGGAACCAAAGCTGTGCATTTTGGGAGCTGATACGGCTCCTCAGGCAACCTCAGGACCTTGGAGCTGATCTGGGGGAGAAGGTGGGCCTCCAGCAGAGCAATGTGACCCCACAGCGCTGGGGCCCTCTGGCTCCTCTTTGGCCCTGATGCCAGCGAGAAGAGGTGAATCCCAAGAGGCCCCAATAGGGCCAGCCCCTCCCTCAGTCAGGAGGCAGCTTCCAGGGACCACTCCTAGAGGCCAAGGGCCACCAGCCTTGTGACCAGGAAGCTCTGGAATCGGAGAGCCTAGTGGTGAATCCTGCCTCTGCTCTTCTTTGTGGTGTGGCCTGACTCACCTCTCTGTGCCTCTATCTCCCCACCTGTAAACTGGGACACAGCACTTTCTCCTTCATGGGGTGGGGTGGGAAAACCACAGGGGGTAGTTCTTTTTGAACAGCGCCCTGCACATGGTATGCATTTTATTGTCACTGCTGCTGTTGTGTTTATTACCGTTACAGCCTCATCCTCCAAGGAGACCACCACGTCCGGGGGGTGGGGGGGAGGGGGCGGTGCGGGGGGGGGGTGTCGCTGGACGTGGCCCCTCTGCCACCCTGCAATCGCGTGCAGTTCTGGGGCGCTGAGGCTGTCCTGGGCTCTGACCGCCCCACCCCCACCCCCGCGCGCCCAATCGGCCCTAAACCGGTCCCAGCCTGGCCTTGCCTGCCCTCCCTCGGCCCCGCATCCACCACAGGCCCACTCGTGCACGTGCCCGGGCCCCATATCCTCACATCCGGCAGGTCCTTCTTTATCTGTGGGGCCTTCCGCAGGGCCCCTGCCAACCTACGGTGTTTTTGCTTTTACTCCCTGTCATGGTTGAATTGATGCACAGACACACAAAAGAACAAGAGGAATGCACTCAGATTAGAGGTCTCCCCAGAGAAGGAAAGAGCCTGTCGCCACTTTTATGAGCGCTCTTCCACCCGACTGATATTAGGGCCTGTGACCAGAACTCTACCTGCGCAGGGGAGCCGTGCTGTGCGTGGGGATAGAGACCAGTAAAGTCCTAAAGGGATTTGCAGCTCTAGTCCCACAGTCCGCGTTCCTCTGGTCAAAGCCTCCTGGCTGCATATCATGTCCTGGACATCTTAGTGAAACAGGCCTTGGCTCACAGAGGCTCGTTGTTATTTCACTTCGGGGGCCCTGGTGGGAACCGAGGAAGCCGGGAGGGAGCCCGCAGGAAAGTGCAACAGCGCCATCTAGTGGCCGTGTGGGGCAGCCGCGGAGATCCGCGCGCTGTGAGCCGGGATCTTCCCTTCCAGGGAAAATGTGGATCCGTCGCCACAGAACAGTGATACCTCCTCCGGAGCTTCTTAGACAACACAAGTGGCTACCGATGCCACATCATTAAGAGAATTAAAGGCCAAAATGTACACAAGGATGGACCTATTCAGTTTGGGTGCTGATGAAGGACCTAAAGGGGTCGCTGGAGTGGGATTCCCCGGACTCCCCAGCACCTGGAACCTCGTGCGAGACCTCTCAGGTTCTCAGGGACTGCTTCCCTAGGCTAGAGCCGGCCAGCCTGGGGCCTGTATGCTGGGTCTGCAGGTAGGTTAGCAAAGCTGTCATGGGAAGGCCTCCTCCAAATAAAACTGTTCTTTCAAGAAGAGATCATAGCAAGGCACAGGTTCTCAACCTGAGCGTGCATCGATGTCACCTGGAGGGCTTGCTAAAACAAGGATTCCTGGGCCACATCCGGAGTCTCTGAGAACCTGCATTTCTATCATGTTCTCTTGGTGACCGTCGATGTTGCTGGTCTAGGGCCCCACTCTGGGACCCGCTGTCTAAGCTTAATAGTTATTTACGCTGAACCGCTTCCTCCTAACATTTGGAAAGCTCCCGTGGTCTGCACTTATCTCGCTCCAGTTATACTGACAGAGTTCCAGGGCCTCGGTATGGGAACTCTTTTAGGAAAAGCCGAGGAGGAGCTGGGGGGACATGGGAGAGGAGATAAGATAGAGCAGAACATCAGGACTGTCTTTCCCACCCCCATGCCCTTGCAGGCTGGAATCCACTGGGAGACAAAGTTGGTCCCAGCCCCAGACCTGCCACGCCGTGAAGGCCCTTGGTTCTAATCACAGCATCCAGACAGTCAATGAAGTTAGGATACCTACAACCAACATTCAGGGACAAATTTAGGTCATCTCTGCATAATGAATGTTCCTGGGTTTTCCATAATCTTTACAGAAAGACTTGTATTGGGGACATTTTAAGCTAGAGATTTATTGACACAGATGGGGAGCTTCTGTGCTGGTACAACCAGCATGATGCCATGACAGTGTGGTTTTTTTCAGCCTGCAGTCTTGAGCCACGATTTGCATTCAGCCAATCAGAAGTGAGCAGTGCTCTTAGTACGAGCCTATCACATTCTAGTAAATCAGACCAAGTGTATTCAGCCAATCAAAAGTGAGCATTACCCTAAGCCCCACCCCATCACAGTCAAGCCAATCACACCACAAATGCATTCAGCCAATCAGAAGTGAGCCAGAGATCTGTGCGCCACCACAACACCCACCCTCCCCATCGCAGTAAATCTGACCACAAATGAATTGACCCAATCAGAAGTGGTCAATGGTCTGAGCCCCTACCCACCAGAATCCACAACATTGCTTATACCTGTAAATCAAGAACTGGATCTCAGTTGATATGGCTCTTAATTGCATCATACATCAATTGAAAAAGCAACTTGCTTGTAACTAGAAACTATCTGTTCATTACAAATGTATGCCCACAACAAAAATGTATACAAGCAGGAGAAAAGCTCACCCCCTTAGAGGTGACTTATCCATCAGCACAGTAGGCACCATGCCTAGGGCCCAAGGAAATGTTCTGATTTATTTTTAACTAAGAAAAAAAAAATGAATACAATCTGTCCTGGTTTAGATTCATCTTTATGCTAACACAGTAGCAAAATGGGCTTTTTGGTTTGGTTTTTCATGGAAGAAGGGGCCCACAGAGGCAAAAGTGACAGGTCCCATGAAAGTCATGTGTCAGACAAATGGGCAGAATTAGATGGTCCTGAAGGCCTGTAGAAAACTAACCATCTGTAGTTCCATGTAACCTTTCTTTTCCTTCCATTATTACAAAAGACAGAAAATTGGAGAAAAAGAATGTATCAGTCTGGACTCTTGGAAGGAAGGAAAGCAAAGAAAGGAAAGAAAGAAGGAAGGGAGGGAGGGAGGGATGGAAGGTGGAAGGAAGGAAGGGGGAGAAAACTCAAACTGGATTAGGCAAAAGAGGGGGATTTTTAACTCTTGCAACTGAACACTCTAGGGTTGCAGCTGGCTGGATTCAGGGACTCAATCACTGGGATCTGGTGTCTCTCCCACTCTTAGCTCCAATTCTATCTTCTGGCCCTCCTCTGTAGCCACAGTACGGCAGCAGTCTTCCCACACATTTCCCACCAGCCTCTTTTCAGTCTGCTTAGACTGATTCTATCTCAACCAGCTCCTGCTCTGACTGGCTTAGGTCTGGGTCACCCACCACACTCAAACTGCATGGGGCGTCCTGCACTCAGCACAGCCAGTGTGGCAACCCAGCTGCACACGCCTTACAGCTGAGAAGCCTCCGCATACATCAGCTCATCCGACCGCCCAACAAACCCTGGGAACCAGGATCTCATTATCCCCATTTCCCAGATGAGGAGACTGAGGCCCAGAGAGGCTAAACTCGCCCAAGACCACCTGCATGCAGAATGGCACAGTCAGAACACAAAGCCAAATCTCCAGACTCCGGGTACGTGTCCTGCCATTTTACTGCTATCTCCTTGCAGTGTAAGAATTGAGGAGAGAAAATTATCACAGACCCAAGAGAGATGTAAGGGAGAAAAACAGGAAGGATGGAAAATCCCTACCAAAGTTGTACCGTGGCCCTTGCTGGTCAGTTCACTGCTAGGAGTTTAAGAAACTTCCTTCCAGGGTGAGTCTTCCTGATGTTTTCCAACTGTATTTATATCCATATCACCCTTGCAGTTTTGCCACTTGTATTATTGCTTACGTATTTTTCTTAAGTCAACTCACCTCTTATACATAGATTTTAAACATCACCTTCATATCACAATTGTAAATCAAAACAGTATCACTTGCCTCAAATAAAAATCAACCCGGAACTATTAAACTTAAAAATGGTCATCAGCACACCAATCCAAACATCTCACATTCCAAGCAGGGTCCACAGGCTCTCTTGGGGGAATCAGAGCCGGCTGTTCACACCAGAACGCAGGCAACCACTGTGATGTATTCTGCTACAGCTCTTTCCAGTGGCCCGCAATCTCCCAAAGACCCTGGGATCCAGGTGAGGGAAGTCAGCATCCTCTGGAGCAGGAGGCATGGACAACCTACACCGAATTGTGCCGCCAGCTTACCCTCCTCACAAGGCAGCTGGTTCTGCCACAGCATCTGGGAGAGCTCATTTTATGTGTCAACGTGACTGGATCACGGGGTGCCCAGATATCTGGCTAAACATTATTTTGGGGTGTGTTTGTGGGGGTGTTTCCAGGTGAGATTAGCGTTGGAATCAGTGGTCTGAGTAGAGCAGATTGCCCTCCCCAGTGGTAGGGCATCATCCAATCCACTGAGGGGGAAGGGAGGATATTCTTTCTCTCCTCACCCACACCCCCAGCCCCCTGCCTAACTGCATGAGCTGGGTCCTCACTCTTCCGCCCTTGCATTGGGACTTACACCATCTTCACTCCTGGTTCTCAGGGCTTCAGACTCGGACTGCAATATACACCAGCAACTTCCCTGGGTCTCCAGCTTGCAGACGGCAGATCTCGGGATTTCTCAGCCTCCAGAACCGCAGGAGCCAATTCCTTACGGTAAATCTTTCTAGAGATAGAAAGGTAAGTAAGCAAGTATCAACAGACAGGGTAGGTAGATAAATATCCCATTGGTCTGTTTCTCTGGAGAACCCTGACTCATACAGCACCCTTAGCCTCCTGCCCTCACTGATACAAGATCTTATTCAGGAGCCACTAGGCCCTCGGTGGCTTCCAGCATCTTCTTTCCTGGCCATTTAGTCATTAGATCCCTAACTTCTTCCATGACTATCGCTGGTTTGGTGCCCTGGGCAGAGGAAGGTAAGCTTGCACGTGGGCCCGGGCAGCCAGGCAGCCCTGGGGTGAGCCACAGTCCCACCTGCATCTTTGCCCACTGTCACTCTGGCCAGCTGTTTCTCAGGTGTATGCTGGTGGCCAGTCTCCATGGGGAGACAGAAGCCACTAACTCCAAGAACTGGAAGTGCCTTAAGAGCACCCAGAGGGAGGCCCTCGCTGCTGGGACAAGAAAGCGAGTCCAAGGGGCCGTGTCTTCCCATCTCACTCGCCAGCTCAGGGCAGAGATGGGCTAGGTCACAGCCCCCCAGCTCTTGGTACAATTTTCCCTCTTACTTGACCAAGAATATTCCCACCCCAAATTAAACTGGGTCAATTAAGGTTCCTACCTCCAAGGAACCTCAGTGTGCCTCAGCGGAAGAATCTAGAGTCTCTGTGGTACGGCCATGTAGCCACGAGGACATTGTCTCACCTAGGAGGGTACCGTGGACCACGCACTGGTCACCTTGTAGGAAGAGAAACCAGAGGCTGGGCCATCAATGTAGCCCGAACAGTCCCCATGCCACCCTCACCCCAAAGCTCCAAGATTCCCCATCCTGTGGATGGGGATGCCCTTGCGGGACTGCATGGTTAGAACCATATTTATGGGCTAAACTTCATCTTTCTTGGGCAACAATACAGAAACGGCATGTCTGCCAGGAAGCAGGCATGGTCTGTGCCCTCTTCTCTTGCAACTGGATGTCTCTGCTCCACGGTTCTGAGCGCTGCCTCACAGCTGAGCGTCAGTCCAGTCCGTGCCTCTCCTCTCCCTGTGCTTCCCATCCACCCAGGAGGAGAGCTCAGAGCTGGGGTTCCCAGGCAGAGAGAGGCTGACGGGGGAAGGGGGTAGACTCTTAGAGCCAAAGCTTGTGCCAAGGAAACAGAATCCCCAGGAAGGGTGGCCTTGGGAGGAAAGGGTCTCAGAGATATCGGAAATCCTCCCCAACCCAATATATCTCCCCTCTCTCCACGCTTTGCTTTTATTCCTTTGGATAAGATCTCTACATTTGGCAGATAGCTCTTTATAATAGCTAAAACCAGGAAGCAGCCTAAATATCCAAGAGGAGGAATGTGGTCGTGTAAATTATGGTATTCCAGGAGATCTTGGGCAGTCTTAAGTATGATGGTTAAAACACTGGGGTAAAACAACTCAGGTAATTTAAAAAGCAAGAAGCAAATTGCATGTACAATATGATCACTACTCTGGTCTTTTAAAGAAAAAGATCTAGAAGTATAAACACCAAGAAATTGCAGTGTACCTCTGGGCCAGGTAGAAACGTAGCAGGATATGACTCCCTTAAAGGCAAGGGCACCTGTTCCCACGCAGAGCCTCAGGGCTGCTGGGTCACCCAGCCCTGCCCTGCAGGCCCCACAGAGCTGTCGCCTGGAGCACAGGCCTCCTAACCTGGGTGTGTGCCCACCCACCCAGCCCAAGGGCTTCTGCACAGGGGACACCCACCAGATTTGACAGCATCCAAGTTCTCTGGGCTTTCTTTCCATCTATTCTGGCTGTCAATTGATAGTCACAGACCAGAGCCGACTGCCTCAATGCTGTAGGGTCAGGAGCCTCCACCCTGAACTCAGGGAGCTGGCAATCAAGGTGAACATCCAAGTGGACTTTCGCTTCCAGGCTGCTCCTTTAGCATCGTAACAGAAAGTCCAGGGTGGCCAAACAATGCCACCAGCCACTGCCACAGACCTTATCCACCACGTCCCAAATCCTCCTCTGCTTCCTCCCCCCTCCTTCCTGCCTCCCCCTCCCTCCTTCCCTCCCTTTCTCTGCCCCTCCCTCCTCCCCCTTCCCCTCCCCTTCTCCCCTCCCTCCCCCTTCCCTTTCTCTGTCCCTGCCCCTCCCTCCTCCCCCTCTCCCTCCCTCTCTCTCTTTCTCTCTTTCTCTCCCTCCTTCCCTTCTCCCCACCCCCACCCCACCAGCAGCACCCTCTTCAGAAATCCCCCCCCCCACCTCTCTGCATTCACCTCACTGGCTGTACTTGTATCTGGCCCTTGAAGCCCAGAGCAGTGGGAGGACGATTCCCCCCTCCCCCTTCTGTCTTCATCTGCGACAGGCTCTGTGCTTATTCTCCCAAAGGAGCTCTTTTACCAGCACTTTTTAATGTCATGTGTCACATGCTGATTATTCAGGCCAGGAGGAAACCAGAACCCCTGTCCCCATTACCATCATTGCTTTTTGCAATAATAGCAGCTGCTACTCACACTGGCCAGAACGTTCCAGGAGGGGAGGGGCCACGGCTCCACGTGCATGAGGCTGTCCTGGCCTCAGCTCAGCGCCTGGCCCATGGAGGGGATGAACGCACACGCACTGTTTCATCCCAGGAACAAGGACCCCCAGAGGCAGAAAGCATGCTGTCCCCGTGTGGAACGCTGGCGCTGGGCGGGCTCGGCTCCTCTGGGAGCTGGCCCAGCTTGGCTTAACTTGGGGGTGGGTGTCAGCCAGAAGGGTGTCCCCACCCATCCCACCCGACCTGAGGGCCAGACTTGCTCCCCATCTCACCCCCACACAGCTCGCCCTCCATGGGGTAGACGGCCAGGCAGCAGCTCTGCTTGCTATTCTGCCCTCCCCTCTTCTCACCCCCAAGTCCATTTTTCTCAGCATTACAGCCACGGCCACCAGGACCTGGGCATCCCTGTGTATAGGGCATTTAACCTTAAGCCTCTCAGTGAATCCTGCAAGGGAGACATTATTCCCATTTTATAAATGAGCAAAACTGGCCCCAAAATGTTTTACATGCTGCTGCTGAGAAAAGGCCGAGTAGCATATCAGAAAACTAAAGGTGAAAATGGGGCCACACTGATGACACAGAACAGAAGGGAGTCCAGATCACAGCTGGATGGTGACCTGCCTCTAGGAGCTCGGGCCCCAGGGCTTCCTGAACCCCTCCTCCAGGGAGGATGCTGAAGGGCCAGGGAGCTGAGAGCAGGGACGGGCAGGGGCTGCACAGGAGCACAAAGGACCCCACATGTGTTCCTCCCCAGAACCCTGCTCTGGGTGTGGGGGGGTCAATGCACATTTACCCAGAGATAGGCCTCGCACAACCCCACCCCCACCTTCCTGCAACACAGTGGTGCACAAAAGGAAGGGAACAGGTTGCATAAGAAAAATAAAATGGGGACTTCCCTGGTGGTGCAGTAATTAGGAGTCCTCCTGCCAACGCAGGGGACACAGGTTCGATCCCTGGTCCAGGAAGATCCCACATGCCACAGAGCAACTGAGCCCAAGCGCCACAACTACTGAGCCTCCGCTCTGGAGCCCGTGCTCGGCAACAAGAGAAGCCACCGCAATGAGAAGCCCGCACACCACAACGAAGAGTAGCCCCCGCTCGGAGCAACTAGAGAAAGCCTGAGCGCAGCAACGAAGACCCAACGCAGCCAAAAATAAATAAAATTCAAAATAAATAGTCATTTTTAAAAAAAAAAAGGAAGAAAAGAAAAATAAAATGCCATCAAATGCAAAAAATGAGTCTGACTGAAAGAGTTCTGCTCTGGGAGGTACCATTAAAGAGAAAGAATCGAAATCAGGATTTTTTCAAAATTTATTTGATTGAAGTATAGTTGATTTACAGTGTTGTAGATCTCTGCACCCCATGTTCACTACAGCATTTCTCACAATAGCCAAGACATGGAAACAACCTAAATGTCCAATGACAGATGAGCAGATTTTTAAAAAGTGATATATATATGCAATGGAATTCTTTTTAACATCTTTATTGGAGTATAATTGCTTTACAGTGGTCTGTTAGTTTCTGCTTTATAACAAAGTGAATCGGCTATACATATATATATATCCCCGTATCTCCTCCCTCCTGTGTCTCCCTCCCCACCTCCCTATCCCGCCCCTCTAGGTGGTCAAAAAGCACCGAGCTGATCTCGCTGTGCTATGCGGCTGCTTCCCACTAGCTATCTATTTTACATTTGGTAGTATATATAAGTCCATGCCACTCTCTCACTTCATCCCAGCTTAACCTTCCCCCTCCCCATGTCCTCAAATCCATTCTCTACGTCTGCGTCTTTATTCCTGTCCTGCCCCTAAGTTCTTCAAAACCTTTTTTTTCTTTTTTTAGATTGCATATATATGTGTTAGCATACGGTATTTATTTTTCTCATTCTGACTTACTTCACTCTGTATGACAGACTCTAGGTCCATCCACCTCACTACAAATAACTCAGTTTCATTTCTTTTTATGGCTGAGTAATATTCCATTGTATATATGTACCACATCTTCTTTATCCTTTCATCTGTCGATGGGCACTTAAGTTGCTTCCATACCCTAGCAATTGTAAATAGAGCTGCAATGAACATTGTGGCACATGACTCTTTTTGAATTATGGTTTTTTCAGGGTATATGCCCAGTAGTGGGATTGCTGGGTTATATGGTAGCTCTAGTTTTAGTTTTTTAAGGAACCTCCATACTGTTCTCCATAGTGGCTGTATCAATTCACATTCCCACCAACACTGCAAGAGGGTTCCCTTTTCTCCACACCCTCTCCAGCATTTATTGTTTCTAGATTTTTTGATGATGGCCATCCTGACTGGTGTGGGGTGATACCTCATTGTAGTTTTGATTTGCATTTCTCTAATTATTAGTGATGTTGAGCATCCTTTCATGTGTTTGTTGGCAATCTGTATATCTTCATTGGAGAAATGTCTGTTTAGGTCTTCTGCCCATTTTTGGATTGGGTTGTTTGTTTTGTTGATATTGAGCTACATAAGCTGCTTTTAAATTTTGGAGATTAATCATCTATCAGTTGCTTCATTTGCAAATATTTTCTCCCATTCTGAGGGTTGTCTTTTCATCTTGTTTATGGTTCCTTTTGCTGTGAAAAAGCTTTTAAGTTTCATTAGGTCCCATTTGTTTATTCTTATTTCCATTTCTCTAAGAGGTGGGTCAAAAAGGATCTTGGTGTGATTTATGTCATGAAGTGTTCTGCCTATGTTTTCCTCTAAGAGTTTTATAGTCTGGCCTTACATTTAGGTCTTCAATCCATTTTGAGTTTATTTTTGTGTATGGTGTTAGCAGTGTTCTAATTTCATTCTTCTACATGTAGCTGTTCTTCCAGCACCACTTATTGAAGAGGCTCTCTTTTCTCCATTGTATATTCTTGCCTCCTTTATCAAAAATAAGGTGAGCATATGTGCGTGGGTTTATCTCTGGGCTTTCTATCCTGTTCCATTGATCTGTATTTCTGTTTTTGTGCCAGTACCATATTGTCTTCATTACTGTAGCTTTGTAATATAGTCTGAAGTCAGGGAGCATGACTCCTCCAGCTCCATTTATCTTTCCTAAGATTGTTTTGGCTATTCGGGGTTCTTTGTGTTTCCATACAAATTGTGAAATTTTTTGTTCTAGCTCTGCGAAAAATGCCATTGGTAAGTTGATAGGGATTGCATTGAATCTGTAGCTTGCTTTGGCTAGTACAGTCATGTTCACAATGTTGATTCCTCCAATCCAAAAACATGGTATATCTCTCCATCTGTTTGTATCATCTTTAATTTCTTTCATCAGTGTCGTATAGTTTTCTGAGTACAGGTCTTTTGTCTCCTCAGGTAGGTTTATTCCTAGGTATTTTATTCTTTTTGTTGCAATGGCAAATGGGAGTGTTTTCTTAATTTCACTTTCAGATTTTTCATCATTAGTGTCTAGGAATGCAAGAGATTTCTGTGCATTAATTTTGTATCCTGCTACTTTACCAAATTCACTGATTAGCTCTAGTAGTTTTCTGGTAGCATCTTTAGGATTCTCTGTGTATAGTATCATGTCATCTGCAAACAGTGACAGCTTTATTTCTTCTTTTCTGATTTGGATTCCTTTTCTTTTTCTTCTCTGATTGCTGTGGCTAAAACTTCCAAAACTATGTTGAATAACAGTGCTGAGAGTGGGCAACCTTGTCTCCTTCCTGATCTTAGTGGATATGGTTTCAGTTTTTCACCATTGAGAACGATGTTGACTGTGGGTTTGTCATATATGGCCTTTATTATGTTGAGGTAAGTTCCCTCTCTGCCTACTTTGTGGAGGGTTTTTACCATAAATGGGTGTTGAATTTTGTCAAAAGCTTTTTCCACATCTATTGAGATAATCATATGGTTTTTATCCTTCAATTTGTTAATATGGTGTATCACATTGATTGATTTGTGTATATTGAACAATCCGTGCATTCCTGGGATAAACCCCACGTGATCATGGTGTATGATCCTTTTAATGTGCTGCTGGATTCTGTTTGCTAGTATTCTGTTGAGGATTCTTGCATCTATGTTTTCAGTGATATTGCCTGTAGTTTTCTCTCTTTGTGACATCCTTGTCTGCTTTTGGTATCAGGGTGATGGTGGTCTCATAGAATGAGTTTGGAAGTGTTCCTCCCTCTGCTATATTTTGGAAGAGTTTGAGAAGGATAGGTATTAGCTCTTCTCTAAATATTTGATAGAATTCGCCTGTGAAGCCATCTGGTCCTGGGTTTTTGTTTGTTGGAAGATTTTTAATCACAGTCTCAATTTCAGTGCTTGTGATTGGTCTGTTTATATTTTCTATTTCTTCCTGGTTCTGTGTCAGAAGGTCTCGCTTTTCTAAGAATTTGTCCATTACTTCCAGCTTGTCCATTTTATTGGCATACAGTTGCTTGTAGTAATCTCTCATGATCCTTTGTATTTCTCCAGTGTCAGTTGTTACCTTTCCTTTTTCATTTCTAATTCTATTGATTTGAGTCTTCTCCCTTTTTTTCTTGATGAGTCTGGCTAATGGTTTATCAATTTTGTTTATCTTCTCAAAGAACCAGCTTTTAGTTTTATTGATCTTTGCTATTGTTTCTTTCATTTCTTTTTCATTTATTTCTGATCTGATCTTTATGATTTCTTTCCTTCTGCTAACTTTGGGGGTTTTTTGTTCTTCTTTCTCTAATGGCTTTAAGTGTAAGGTTAGGTTGTTTATTTGAGATGTTTTCTGTTCCTTGAGGTAGGATTGTATTGCTATAAACTTCCCTCTTAGAATTGCTTTTGCTGCATCCCATATGTTTTGGGTCGTCGTGTTTTCATTGTCATTTGTTTCTACGTATTTTTTTTATTTCATCTTTGATTTCTTCAGTCATCTCATGGTTATTATGTAATGTATTGTTTAGCCTCCATGTGTTTTTATTTTTTACAGATTTTTTCCTGTAATTGATATCTAGTCTCATAGCGTTGTAGTCAGAAAAGGCACTTGATACGATTTCAGTTTTCTTAAATTTACCAAGACTTGATTTGTGACCCAAGATATGATCTATCCTGGAGAATGTTCCATGAGCACTTGAGAAGAAATTGTATTCTGTTGTTTTTGGATGGAAAGTCCTATAAATATCATTAAATATATCTGGCCTATTGTGTAATTTAAAGCGTGTGTTTCCTTATTTATTTTCATTTTGGATGATCTGTCCATTGGTGAAAGTGGGGTGTTAAAGTCCCCTACTATTATTGTGTTACTGTCGATTTCCCCTTTTATGGCTGTTAGCATTCGCCTTATGTATTGAGGTGCTCCTATGTTGGGTGCATATATATTTACAATCATTATATCTTCTTCTTGGATTGATCCCTTGATCATTAGGTAGTGTCCTTCTTTGTCTCTTGTAATAGTTGTTATTTTAAAGTCTATTTTGTCTGATATGAGAATTACTACTCCAGCTCTCTCTTGATTTTCATTTGCATGGAATATCTTTTTCCATCCCCTCACTGTCAGTCTGTATGTGTCCCTAGGTCTGAAGTGGGTCTCTGGTAGACAGCAAATATATGGGTCTTGTTTCTGTATCCATTCAGCCAGTCTATGTCTTTTGGTTGGAGCATTTAATCCATTTACATTTAAGGTAATTATCGATATGTATGTTCCTATTACCATTTTCTCAATTGTTTGGGGTTTGTTATTGTAGGTCTTTTCCTTCTCTTGTGTTTCCTGCCTAGAGAAGTTCCTTTTGCCTTTGTTGTAGAGCTGGTTTGGTGGTGCTGAATTCTCTTAGCTTTTGCTTGTCTGTAAAGCTTTTGATTTCTCTGTCAAATCTGAATGAGATCCTTCCTGGGTGGAGTAATCTTTGTTGTAGGTTTTTCCCTTTCATCACTTTAAATATGTCTTGCCACTCCCTTCTGGCTTGCAGAGTTTCTGCTGAAAGATCAGCTGTTAAACTTATGGGGATTCCCTTGTATGTTATTTGTTGTTTTTCCCTTGCTGCTTTTAATATTTTTTCTTTGTATTTAATTTTTGATAGTTTGATTAATATATGTCTTGTCATGTTTCTCTTTGGATTTATCCTGTATGGGACTCTCTGTGCTTCCTGGACTTAACTATTTCCTTTCCCCTATTAGGGAAGTTTTCAATTATAATGTCCTAAAATATTTCCTCAGTCCCTTTCTTTTTCTCTTCTTCTTCTAGGACCCCTATCATTTGAATGTTGGTATGTTTAATCTTGTCCCAGAGGTCTCTGAGACTGTCCTCAATTCTTTTCATTGCTTTTTCTTAATCTGCCCTGTGTTAGTTATTTCCACTATTTTATCTTCCAGGTCACTTCTCCGTCCTTCTGCCTCAGTTATTCTGCTATTGATTCCTTCTAGAGAATTTTTAATTTCATTTATTGTGTTGTTCATCTTTATTTGTTTGCTCTTTAGTTCTTCTAGGTCCATTTTAAACGTTTCTTGTATTTTCTCCATTCTAGTTCCAAAATTTGGCATCATCTTTACTATCATTATTCTGGATTCTTTTTCAGGTAGACTGCCTAATTCCTCTTCATTTGTTTGGTCTGGTGGGTTTTTACCTTGCTCCTTCATCTGCTGTGTGTTTCTCTGTCTTCTCATTTTACTTAACTTGCTGTGTTTGGGGTCTCCTTTTCGCAGGCTGCAGGTTCATAGTTCCTGTTGTTTTCGGTGTCTGCCCCCAGGGGCTAAGGTTGGTTCAGTGGGTTGTTTAGGCTTCCTGGTGGAGGGGACTGGTGCCTGTGTTCTGGTGGATGAGGCTGGATATTGTCTTTCTGGTGGGCAGAACCGCGGCCGGTGGTATGTTTTGGGGTGTCTGTGACCTTATTATGATTTTAGGTAGCCTCGCTGCTAATGGGTGGGGTTGTGTTCCTGTCTTGCTAATTGTTTGGCATAGGGTGTCCAGAGCTGTAGCTTGCTGGTTGTTGAGTGGAGCTGGGTCTTAGCGTTGAGATGGAGATCTATGGGAGAGCTTTCGCCATTTGATATTATGTGGAGCCAGGAGGTCTCTGGTGGACCAATGTCCTGAACTCAGCTCTCCCACCTCAGAAACACAGGCCTGACATCCGGCCGGAGGACCAAGACCCTGTCAGCCACATGGCTCAGAAGAAAAGGGAGAAAAAAAGAAAGAAAGAAAAAAAAAGGAAATAAATTTATTAAAATAAAAAATTATTATTAAAAATAGAAAAATTAAAAAGTAATAAAAAAGGAAAAAGACAGGAAGAAGAGAGCAGCCAAACCAAAAACAAATCCACCAATGATAACAAGCGCTAAAAACTATACTAAAAAAAAAAAAGACAGACAGAACCCTAGGACAAATGGTAAAAGCAAAGCTATACAGACAAAATCACAAAAAGAAACATACATATACACACTCACAAAAAGAGAAAAAGGAAAAAATATATATATATCATTGCTCCCAAAGTCCACCGCCTCAATTTTGGGATGATTCATTGTCTATTCAGGTATTCCACAGATGCAGGGTACGTCAAGTTGATTGTGGAGATTTAATCCGCTGCTCCTGAGGCTGCTGGGAGAAATTTACCTTTCTCTTCTTTGTTTGCACAGCACCCAGGGTTCAGCTTTGGATTGGCCCCACCTCTGTGTGTAGGTTGCCTGAGGGCATCTGTTCCCACCCAGACAGGACGGGGGTTAAAGGAGCAGCTGATTCGGGGGCTCTGGCTCACTCATGCTGGGGGTAGGGAGGGGTACGGTGTGCAGGACGAGCCTGCGGTGGCAGAGGTTGGCGTGACATTGCAACAGCCTGAGGTGTGACATGTGTTCTCCTGGGGAAGTTGTCCCTGGATCACGGGACCCTTGCAGTGGTGGGCTGAACAGGCTCCTGGGAGGGGAGGTGTGGACAGTGACCTGTGCTTGCACACAGGCTTCTTGGTGGCTGCAGCAGCAGCCTTAGCATTTCATTCCCATGTCTGTTGTCCACACTGATAGCCGCAGCTCGCGCCCATCTCCGGAGCTCATTTAGGCCGTGCTCTGAATCCCCTCTCCTGGCTCACCCCGAAATATTGGTCTCTTGCCTCTTAGGCAGCTCCAGACTTTTTCCTGGACTCCCTCCCAGCTAGCTGTGGCACACTAGCCCGCTTCAAGCTGTGTTCACGCAGCCATCCCTAGTCCTCTCCCTGGGATCTGATCTCCGAAGCCCGAGCCTCAGCTCCAGCCCCCACCCGTCCCCGCAGGTGAGCCGACAAGCCTCTCAGGCTGGTGAGTGCCGGTCAGCACTGATCCTCTGTGCAGGAATCTCTGCTTTGCCCTCCGCACCCCTGTTGCTGTGCTCTCCTCCATGGCTCCGAAGCTTCCCTCCACCCCACCATCCCCCCGACCATCTCCGACGGCGAAGGGGCTTCCTAGTGTGTGGAAACCTTTCCTCCTTCACAACTCCCTCCCGCTGGTGCAGGTCCCGTTCTTATCCTTTTATCTCTGTCTTTTCTTTTTTCTTTTGCCCTACCCAGGTACGTGGGGAGTTTCTTGCCTTTTGGGAAGTCTGAGGTCTCCTGCCAGCGTTCAGTAGGTGTTCTGTAGGAGTTGTTCCACATATCGATGTATTTCTGAGGTATTTGTGGGGAGGAAGGGGATCTCCACGTCTTACTCTTCCGCCAACTTGCAGGTCTCTCCATGCAATGGAATATTCTTCAGCCTTGAAAAAGAAGGAAATCCTGCCATTGGTGACAACATGGATGAAACTGGAGAACATTACGCTGAGTGAAATAAGCTGGACACAGAATGAAAAATACTGCATGATTCCACTTACATGAGGTACCTAAAATAGTCAAACTCATAGAAGTAGAAAATTGAATGGTGGTTACCAGGGGCCAGGGGAGTGGGGGATGCAGGAGCTGTTGTTCAATTGATATAAAGTTTCAGTTACATAAGATGAACACATTCCAGAGAGCTAACGTGCAGCAGCGCCTGCAGTCATGACTAGCGTATTATGCACTTAAAAATTGATGAACAGGGCATATCTCCTGTTAAATCTTCTTACCCCCCCCCCAAAAAAAAGGGACACAGGAAATGTTTGGATGTGATGGACATGTCCATTACCTTGATATGGTGGTGACGGCTTCACGGGTGTGTGCATATGTCCAAACTCACCAAATTATATACAGTAAGTATGTGCAGTTTACTGTATATCAATTATATCTCAGTAAGCTGCTTTTTTTTTTTAAAGAGAGCTTAATGGAATGATCTCCCTGTTTCTCTGCACCCCAGTGCTGATGGGAACAGTGTGAATCCCACATGCGGGTGCATGGAAACCGAGAGGGAACAATTCCCTTTGCTGGGAGCACACCAGACCTCCACAGATGGTTCAGTGTTCACCCAACATTTTTTTTTTTCTTTTTTTTTTGCGGTATGTGGGCCTCTCACTGTTGTGGCCTCTCCCGTTGTGCAGCACAGGCTCCGGACGTGCACGCTCAACGGCCATGGCTCACGGGCCCAGCCGCTCCGTGGCATGTGGGATCTTCCTGGACCGGGGCACGAACCCATGTCCCCTGCATAGGCAGGCGGACTCTCAACCATTGCGCTACCAGGGAAGCCCCACCCAACATTTTTCATTCTCTCCCTTTAACCGCAGCATCGCCCAAACGCTCACCCTGTGAGCTACCCGGGGAGCGGGCGAGCCTCACAGCCTCCTCTTTCAACCTGTGGCGGAGGGAGGTAGGGTGAATTTTAGTGGGTTGGCAGCTCCAGGTCCTATTTTTTTGCTGGCAAGCCTACCGGGTGAGTGAAGAAATTAGGAAACTTTGAAATCTGTCTGCACTCCTGGACTCACAATGAAAGATAAACATTTTTTCCTTAAAAGAAAGAAAGGAATAGAGATTTGAGCTCTCTCAAGAATAAGTCTAACTTATTATCCGTCTTGTTGCACACTGAAATGCCAGAGAGGCGGAGCGGGGTGGGGGGAAGGGGGAACTAGTTCCATACTGAAACCGATCAACAGAGGCAGGCACGAGCAGTCTGCACGGCTGTTTCTTTCCCTTGTAAAGCACCGAGTTTCCAGCTGCGATTAAAGATGCCCACGCAGGCTGGGCGTCCGCGGATTCTACAGGAGGCAGGCTGGGTCCACTGCCTGGGGACACACACCAACGGCTGCCTGCCGCCTGGGCTGAGCGGGCTTTGGTTTGTGCAAGGCTGCCATCGTGTGGCCGCCGTGGGTATCTCCCTGGGAAAACTGCCCACGCTCTCTGCAAATCTAAGATCACCGTTTTCTGCCACCAGCCAGAAGGAGGGCTCAAGATATCGATTACGAGGAAAATCAAGTTCTAAGGTTCCCATCCAGGTCTGAATCTTCTCAAAAATACCCGATGCTGAGGCAGCCTAAAACTCTGAGGGAAAATCTGTCTGAGGTCCAGTGCATAGCAATAAGTGTCACCACCGCTGCCAGACACTGAACCCCTAAGGCAAGCTTCTGCATGACCCTGGGTCCCCAACGTCCTCTGCCCACCTTGCATCTGGTTTTCTTTACTGAGCAGGATTTTAAGGTTCATCCATGTTGTAGCATGTATTAGCACTTCATTCCTTTTTATAGCTGAAGAATATTCCATTGTATGGCTATACCACATTTTGTCTATCCCCACTGCCAACTGATGGATTTTTTAGTTGATTTCAGTTTTTGGTTATTATCAACAATGCTGCTATGAACATACGTGTACAAGTTTTTATGTGGACATATGCCTTCAGTTCTCTTGCATATATACCCAAGAGTGGGATTTCTGGATCTTATGCTAAGTTTGGGGTAGAGCAGCCCACAGGGCACGGGCCCAGGATCTGGGCATAGCTTTCTTCCAAGTAATGACTTCCCTGTGAATTTTTCTATATATATTCATTGTAGAGTCAAATAACTTCCTCCCCGTTAACTCCCTTTAGATGGGAATAAAAGGACATGCATTTATAAAACACAACTATTACTACTGCAACACAGAAAGCCACCAAAGGAAAAGCAGATAAACTGGACTTCATCAAAATGTTGCACTTCAAATTACATCACCAAGAAAGTGAAAAGACAACCCATGGAATGGGAGAAAATATCAATATTTGCAAATGATGTATGTGATAAGAGACGTGTATCCAGAATATATAAAGAACTATTACAACTCAAAAATAAAAAGACAATCCAATTAAGAAATGGGCAAAGGAACTGAATAAACGTTCCTCCAAAGAAGACATAAAAAGGGCTGACAAGCACATGGAAAGTTGCTCCACGTCACTAGTCATCAAGGAAATGCACGTGAAAACCATTACAAGATACTAGTTCTCAAGCATTAGGGTGGGGCCATAATCACAAAGATCAAAAGCAAAGAGTGCTGGCTGGGATGGGGAGAAACTGGAACACTCCCCTATTGCTGGAGGAAATGTAAAATGGTGTATCACTTTGAAAAATAATTTGGCAGTTCCTCAAAATGTTAAAAATAGAATTACCATATGACCTGAAATTCCACACTTGGGTATAGACACAAGAGGATTGAAGGCAGATGTCCACATAAAAACACAATGTTCATAGCAGCATTATTGATGGTTGCGAAAAACTGACATCAACCCAAAAGTCCATCAATCAAGAAATGGATTTTTAAAAAGTGGTATATCCATACAGTGGAATATTCTTCAGTTATTCTGATACATGCTACGACATGGATGAACCTTAAAAACATTATACTAATGAAAAAAAGAAAAAGATGCAAATGACCACACATTGTATGATCCCACTTGTATGACATGTCCACAACAGGCAATTCTGGAGAGAGAAACTAGAATTTGTGGTTGCCTAGGGCTGGGTGGTAGGTGGAAAGGGAGAGGCTGCTAATGGGTACAGGGTTTCTTTTTGACGTACTGACTGTGGTAGTGGTTGCACAACTCTGTAAACATACTAGAAACCACAACAGTATATACTTTAAAATAAACTTGATGGATTGTAAATTATATCTCAACAGAGCTGTTATATAATAACAGGCAAGAACATGGAGGAACGAAATAATAAATTTTAAAACGGTGATTTAATAAAACAACACACCAGAGAAGCAGAGTCAAGATGGTGGAGTGGGAGGACACAGAGTTCACGTCTCCCCACAACTAGGGCATCTACCAGGTGGGGACTCCGATGCCCAAGGAAAAAGGAGGAACCCCCGAGTGACCAGGTAGGATGTGGGGGGGAGTGAGGGGGGAGGAGAAGTGGAGATCAGACAGGACCGGCACCCCTGAGGGGTGGCTGGGAGAAGGGAGGGGTTACCACACCTGGGGGGACCCTCAGAGGCTCAGAGGATCAGGGGGGAGTGTGGCTAGCGTTTCTCCTTCCCACTCGGGCCCCGAGAAGCCTGCAGGGGCCCCGGGCCTGGTCCTCCACCCTCCGAGACCCCCTCTGGCAGCATGGGTCCTAGGGGCATAGGAGGGACAGAGGAGGGGGAAGAGGAGGAGAGGCAGATGAGGTGGGGGTACCCACCAGGACCAGAGGATCAGGGAAAGTGCAGCTGGTGTTTCCCCCGCCCACTCAGGCCCTGAGAAGCCTGCTGGGCTCCCAGGCCAGGTCCTCCACCCTCCAAGGTACCCTACAGCCGTGTGGGTCCTAGGGTTGTGGAGGTGTGCAGGGAGAAGAGAAGCGGCGACCGGGGAGGGACCCTCCAGGATCAGAGGATCAAGGGAGATGCAACTAGTTTCCCCTGCCCACTCAGGCCCCGGGAAGCTTGCTGGGGTCCCAGGCCGGGTCCTCCACCTTCCAGGGCCCCCTCCAGCCCCACTGGTCCTAGGGGCATGGGGGGTGGGGAGGAAGAAGAGGAGAGGCAGATGGAGAGGAGCCCTCTGGGACTGGAGGATCGGGGGGAATGTGCCTAGCATATCCCCTGGCCACTCAGGCCTAGGGAGCCAGCTGGGGTCTGGGACCTGATCCTCAGCCCTCTGAGGCCAGAGGCACTTGCAGGCCCCACTGGCTGTGCTGAGCCTAAGCCCCGCCCCTCACCCCCACCCCCAGGGCCTTTTCCTGCATGTGGGTCCTAAGCTTAGACCTCACCCACTGCCAAAGCCCTGCCCCCCACAGCCAAGGCCTTTTCCAGCTTTTTTTTTGTTTTCCTCTTTTTTGCTATTGTGGTTCTGTTTTACCTTCTGGTTGTTGTTTCATCTATATTTATTTTTTCTAACATAACTGTTAGTCTTCTAATCTTATTTTATTTTTTACTCTGTTATTGTTCTGCTTTTTTTTTTCTTTTTTTGGCCGCCCTATGCGGCTTGCAGGATCTTGGTTCACAAGACGGGGGTCAGGCCTGAGCTCTGGCAGTGGGAGCACTGAGTCCGAACCAAACCACTGGACTAAAAGAGAACCACAGACCCCATGGAATATTCATCACAGTGAGGTCTCCTGGAGGTCCTCTTCTCGGTACCAAGACCCAGCTCTACCCGACAGCCTACAAACTCCAGTGCTAGAAGCCTCAGGCCAAACAACCAGTAAGATAGAAACACAATCCCACCCAACAACAACAAAAAAAATGAGATGACAAAAAAATATGTTACAGATGAAGAAGCAAGGTAAAAACCTACAAGACCAAATAAAAGAAGAGGAAATAGGCAACCTACCTGAAAAAGAATTCAGAGTAATGATAGTAAAGATGATCCAGAATCTCAGAAATAGAATGGAGGCACAGATTGAGCAAATACAAGAAATGTTTAACAAAGATCTAGAAGAACTAAAGAACAAACAGAGATGAACAACACAATAACTGAAATGAAAAATACACTAGAAGGAATCAATAACAGAATAACTGAGTCAAAAGAACGAATAAGTGAGCTGGAAGACAGAATGGTGGAAATAACTGCCAAGGAGCAGAATAAAGAAAAAAGAGTGAAAAGAATTGAAGACAATCGCAGAAACCACTGGGACAACACTAAACGCACCAACATTCAAATTATAGGGTTCCAGAAGAAGAATAGAAAAAAAAAGTGTCTGAGAAAATATTCGAAGAGATTATAGTAGAAAACTTCCCTAACGTGGGAAAGGAAACAGCCACCGAAGCCCAGGAAGCGCAGAGAGTCCCAGGCAGGATAAGCCCTAGGATAAACACACCAAGACACATATTAATCAAACTAACATTATATTCAAAGAAAAAACATTAAAAGCAGCAAAGGAAAAGCAAAAAATAACATACAAGGGAATCCCCATAAGGTTATCAGCTGATTTTTCAGCAGAAACTCTGCAGGCCAGAAGGGAGCAGCAGGATATACTTAAAGTGATGAAGAAGAAAAACCTACAACCAAGATTACTCTACCCAGCAAGGATCTCATTCATATTTGACATAAAAATCAAAAGCTTTACAGACAAGCAAAAGCTAAGAGAATTCAGCACCACCAAACCAGCTTTACAACAAATGCTAAAGGAACTTCTCTAAGTGGGAAACACAAGAGAAGGAAAAGACCCATAAAAACAAACCCAAAACAATTGAGAAAATGGTAATAGGAACATATCGATAATCACCTTGAATGTAAATGGATTAAATGCTCCAACAAAAAGACACTGACAGGCTGAATGGATACAAAAATATGACCCATACATATGCTGTCTACAAGAGACCCACTTCAGACCTAGGGACACATACAGACTGAAAGTGAGGGGATGGAAAAAGATATTCCATGCAAATGGAAATCAAAAGAAAGCTCGAGTAGCAATACTCGTACCAGATAAAACAGACTTTATTTAAAATAAAGACTGTTACAAGAGATAAGGAAGGACACTACATAATAATCAGGGATCAATCCAAAAGAAGATATAACAATTATAAATATTTATGTCCCCAGCATAGGAGCAGCTTAATACATAAGGCAAATGCTAACAACCATAAAAGGGGAAATCAACAGTAACACAATAGTAAGGGACTTTAACACCCCAATTACACCAATGGACAGATCATCCAAACAGAAAATAAATAAATAAACACAAGCTTTAAATGACACAACAGATCAGATAGATTTAATTGATATTTATAGGACATTCCACCCAAAAGTGGCAGAATACACTTTCTTCTCAGGTGCACACAGAACATTCTCCAGGATAGATCACAACTTGGGTCACAAATCAAGCCTCAGAAAATTTAAGAAAATTGAAATTGTATCAAGCATCTTTTCTGACCACAACACTATAAGATTAGAAATCAATTACAGGAAAAAAAAAACTGTAAAAAACACAAATACATGGAAGCTAAACAGTGCGCTACTAAATAATCAAGAGATCACTGAAGAAATCAAAGAGGAAATTAAAAAACACATAGAAACAAATGACAACCCAAAACCTATAGGATGCAACAAAAGCAGTTCTAAGAGGGAATTTTATAGCAATTCAATCTCACCTCAAGAACAAGAA
The DNA here is from genome assembly GCF_937001465.1 of Orcinus orca. Taxonomy (NCBI): domain Eukaryota; kingdom Metazoa; phylum Chordata; class Mammalia; order Artiodactyla; family Delphinidae; genus Orcinus; species Orcinus orca. The sequence goes on from NC_064560.1 coordinate 73,813,024, forward strand.
AAATCTCAAATAAACAATCAAATCTTACACCTAAAGCAACTAGAGAAAGAAGAACAAAGAAAACCCAAAGTCAGTAGAAGGAAAGAAATCATAAAGATCATATCAGAAATAAATGAAATAGAAAACAAGAAAACAATAGCAAAGATCAACAAAACTAAAAGTTGGTTCCTTGAGAAGATGAACAAAATTGATAAACATTTAGCCAGACTCATCAAGAACAAAAGGGAGAGGACACAAATCAATAAAATTAGAAATGAAAAAGGAGAAATCACAACTGACACCGCAGAAATACAAAGGATTATAAGTGATTATTACAGACAACTGTATGCCAATAAAATGGACAACCTGGAAGAAATGGACAAATTCTTGAAAAGGTACAATCTCTCAAGACTGAACCAGGAAGAATTAGAAAATATAAACAGACCTATCACAAGTAATGAAATTGAAATTGTAATTAAAAAATCTTCCAACAAACAAAAGTCCAGGACCAGATGGCTTCACAGGCGAATTCTACCCAACATTTAGAGGAGAGCTAACACCTGTCCTTCTGAAACTTCTCCAAAAAATTGCAGAGGGAAGAACACTCCCAAATTCGTTCTACAAGGCCACCATCACCCTGATACCAAAACCAGATAATGATATCACAAAAAAAGAATATTCCAGACAAATATCACTGATGAACATAGACGCAAAAATCCTCAATAAAATACTAGCAAACAGAATCCAACAACACATTAAAAGGATCATACACCATGATCAAGTGGGATTTATCCCAGGAACGCAAGGATTCTTCCATATATGCAAATCAACCAATGTGACACACCATATAAACAAATTAAGGAATAAAAAACATACGATCATCTCAATAGATGCAGAAAAAGCTTTTGACAAAATTCAACACCAATTCATGATAAAAACTCTCCAGAAAATGGGAACCTACCTCAACAGAATAAAGGTCTTATATGACAAACCCACAGCAAACATCATTCTCAATGCTGAAAAACTGAAAGCATTTCCACTAAGATCAGGAAGAAGACAAGGATGTCCACTCTCACCACTATTATTCAACATAGTTTTGGAAGTTTTAGCCACAGCAATCAGAGAAGAAAAAGAAATAAAAGGAATCCAAACTGCAAAAGAAATAGTAAAACTGTCACTGTTTGCAGATGACATGATACTATACATAGAAAATCCTAAGGATGCCACCAGAAAACTACTAGAACTAATCAATGAATTTGGTAAGGTTGCAGGATACAAAATTAATGCACAGAAATCTCTTGCATTCCTATACATTAACAACGAAAAATCAGAAAGAGAAATTAAGGAAATAATCCCATTTACCATCACAACAAAAAGAATAAAATACTTAGGAATAAACCTACCTAAGGAGGCAAAAATCTATACTCAGAAAACTATAAAACACTGATGAAAGAAATCAAAGATGACATAAACAGATGGAGAAATATACCATGTTCTTGGATTGAAAGTATCAATATTGTGAAAATGAAAATACTACCCAAAGCAATCTACAGATTCAATGCAATCCCTATCAAATTACCAATGGAATTCTTCATAGAATTAGAACAAAAAAAATTTTACAATTTGTATGAAAACACAAAAGACCCCGAATAGCCAAAGCAATCTTGAGAAAGAAACACGGAGCTGGAGGAATCAGACTCCCTGACTTCAAACTATACTACAAACCTACAGTAATCAAGACTGTATGGTACTGGCATAAAAACAGAAATATAGATCAATGGTACAGGATAGAAAGCCCAGAGATAAACCCACGCACATATGGTCATCTAATTTATGACAAAGGAGGCAAGAACATACAATGGAGAAAAGACAGCCTTTTCAATAAGTGGTGCTGGGAAAACTGGACAGCTACATATAAAAGAATAAAATTAGAGCACTACCTAACACTGTACACAAAAATAAACTCAAAATGGATTAAAGACCTAAATGTAAGACTGGACACTATAAAACTCTTAGAGGAAAACATAGGAAAAACACTCTTTGACATAAACCACAGCAAGATCTTTTTGACCCACATCCTAGAGTAATGGAAATAAAGACAAAAATAAACAAATGGGACTTAATTAAACTTAAAAGCTTTTGCACAGCAAAGGAAACCATAAACAAGACAAAAAGACAATCCTCAGAATGGGAGAAAATATTTGCAAATGAAGCAACTGACAAAGGATTAATCTCCAAAATATACAAACAGTTCATGGAGCTCAATATCAAAAAATCAAACAACCCAATTAAAAGATGGGCAGAAGACCTAAATAGACATGTCACCAAAGAAGACATACAGATGGCCAAGAGGCACATGAAAAGATGCTCAACATCACTAATTATTAGAGAAATGCAAATCAAAACTACAATGAGGTATCACCTCACACCAGTCAGAATGGCCATCATCAAAAAATCTACAGGGCTTCCCTGGTGGCGCAGTGGTTGAGAGTCTGCCTGCCAATGCAGGGGACACGGGTTCGTGCCCTGGTCCAGGAAGATCCCACATGCCATGGAGCGGCTGGGCCCATGAGCCATCGCCGCTGAGCCTGGGCATCCGGAGCCTGTGCTCCACAACGGGAGAGGCCACAACAGTGAGAGGCCTGCGTACCGACAGAAAAAAAAACAACTCTACAAACAGTAAATGCTAGAGAGGGTGTGGAGAAAAGGGAACCCTCTTGCATTGTTGGTGGAAATGTAAATTGATACAGCCACTATGGAGAACAGTATGGAGGTTCCTTAAAAAACTAAAAATAGAACTATCATATGACCCAGCAACCCACTACTGGGCATATACCCTGAGAAAACCATAATTCAAAATTCAAAAGGACATATGTACCCCAATGTTCATTGTAGCACTATTTACAATGGTCAGGACATGGAAACAGCCTAAGTGTCCATCAACATATGAATGGATAAAGAAGATGTGGTACATATATGCAATGGAATATTACTTAGCCATAAAAAAGAACGAAATTGGGTCATTTGTAGAGATGTGTTGGACCTAGAGTCTGTCATACAGAGCAAAGTAAGCCAGAAAGAGAAAAACAAATATTGTATATTAACGCATATATGTGGAATCTAGAAAAACGGTACAGATGAACCTATTTGCAGGGTAGAAATAGAGATACAGACGTAGAGAACGGACGTGTGGACACAGGGTGGGAAGGGGAGGGTGGGACAAATTGGGAGATTAGGATTGACATATATACACTACCATGTGTAAAACTGATAGCTAGCGAGAACATGCTATAAAGCACAGGAAGCTCAGCTTGGTGCTCTGTGACAATCTAGATGGGTGGGATGGGGGAGGGAGGGGAGATCCAAGGTCCAAGAAGGAGAGGATATAGGTATACATATAGCTGATTCACTTCATTGTATAGCAGAAACTAAAACAACATTGTAAAGCAATTATACTCCAATAAAAAAATAAATAAATTTTTAAAAAATAAAAATAAAACACACCACGCACACAGCCTATCTGACAGTCTTCATGCACCCCTGCCACTTGGAAGGAACCCTGCACAGACCCCACACCGACAGGGCTGTGTGCTGCCAGGGAGAGGCTGCTCTGAGCTCCACGTTTCTCTCTAACACCACGTGGTTTGCTCGTACATCTTTTTTTTTTTTTTTTTTTCGGTAGGCGGGCCTCTCACTGTTGTGGCCTCTCCCGTTGTGGAGCACAGGCTCAGCGGCCATGGCTCACGGACCCAGCCACTCCGTGGCATGTGGGATCTTCCCGGACTGGGGCACGAACCCGTGTCCCCTGCATTGGCAGGTGGACTCTCAACCACTGCGCCACCAGGGAAGCCCTGTTCGTACATCTTTAAATGAATTACATCAACACATCAGTTTTTCTTCCTTGGGAGGATTCTCTTATTGATAGTAACTTCATCAAACCCCTGAGCCACTTTGATCAGTTCATTTCCTCATAAACAGAAAGTACCAGTGATTTGTCTCAAACAGTGAAATGTTCACAGCTCACATCTACACCACGTGTGAAAGGTTACGTCTGACGTCACACACAGCAGCCCCTCCACTACAGACTTGAGACCACTGTGCCTCCTTCCCAGAGAGCCTACATGCACTGGGGGACTTTACATCTCCGTACGGAGCTCTAAACTTTCTGTTCAGTTGGACTCATCCCTCTTTCTAACGAATGTAAGAGAGACAAGCGTATTGGAAGATTCCAGGAGGGACCCTTCCAGAAAAGTTTCCTTGAGTCCAGGGACCATGCTTCACTTATCTGTATGTCCCCTGTGCCCAGCACAGGGCTTGGCCCTGAGCAAGCATACTGAATGTCTATTGTACAGCAGGATGGATAGATGGATGGATGGATGGATGGATGGATGTGAACAAATGGGTAAATTCGTGGGTGGGAAGATGAGCAGAGAGATGGAGGGAGAGAGCAAGAGAGGGACAGGGAAATGGATGGGTGGGAGGATGGATGGATGGATGGACACATGGGTGAGTAAATAAGTAACAGAGGTCCCACCCCATGTACCCTTTAACCACTCAGGGAAGCAGCAAGTAAGTATCTTGCCAGCACTCGGCACCGGTCGTCTTCTTCCCACCCCCAGCCTCCAGGATGGACTTCACTAAATCCCTAAAAGGTTGAAACTGTCCTTCCACCCACCTCTCCAGGGTCTAGCAGCAGAGGAACAGAAGGAAGGTGTCACCCCTCACTCCTGAGGTGACATGTTACCATCCACCCCCCACCAGTTACCAAGGGCCAGGTCGGAGCTGACACTCAGCCACCCCAGGCTGACCCTGGTGGAGGCTCAGAGAGGCCCAGCGAGTGACGAGTGCTTAGAGGCCATGTGGGAAAGAGAGGACACCTGAGCTGAAACCAGATGTGTAAGCAGGAATGAGCCTGACTAACGTGTGTGCGTGTGTGTGCGTGTGTGTGTGTGTGTGTGTGTGTGCGCGCGCGCGCATGCATGCGTGCAGGAGGGAGTGGTGAGGGCGGGGAAGGCAAAGACCCCCAGCAGACCCTAAGTGAGACCCTGGTGTGTCTGAGGATGGAGAGGCCCAGGCAGCCAGGCAACAGAAGACAGGGCGGGCGAGCCCAGAGGCAGGTGCGGCGTCAGCGGGGCCCTCTGTGACAGGCCCTGAGTGCTGCAAAGACAGTGTCGAGCCACAGAGGGGGTGGGGTGTCCTTGGTGATACAATCAGGTTTGCACTCCCCAGAAGTCAAGGCGGCACTTGGGTTGCCCGCCCCAGGACGACCTGACCAGCCTTCCCTGGAAAGAATCCTGCTGACCCTGGGAGAGCCCATGCTGACTGCAGAGAAAGCCCATCCCAATCTCAGGAGACAGGCTCTGAGACCTCGTGAAGCTGCCTGGACTGTGCCTTGCCCTGTGAACAGGCTTCAGCACTTGCCACGGCCAGCCTCGCCTGTCCTCACTGAGGTCTGGGGGGGCAGGAACCCTGACGGCGGCTGGGCACGTGCCGGAGCAGGGCTGTGTAGGTATGTAGAAAGGGGGGCTGCTGTCACATGCAGGCCAGGATGTCACCTTTACAGTCACCTTTATTAGTACAAGCCTGTCCGCTGAAGGCACCAATACTATAGAAGGGCCATCAGCCTGAAGTCCCCTCTGGTGGTTCCCTTGGGAAGTAGGTGCTGCTACGATCCTGGTGCCCGCCTGGAGTCCACTCTGAGCGCCTCCTGCACCAGCCAGACGTGAGCCAGAGGCCTGGGTGTGCACCAGGCAGCCTGGTCCTGACCTCAGGGAGCTTCCGACGTGGCTGAAGCTTCTCCAGAAAGAAACATGTCTCCTTGGAAACCCCCTCTGGTGTCTGGGGTCTCGCAGTTACAGCAGAGCTGTCATGGGCAAACCCCAGAGGGATTTCTGCAGTGTGGACGGGGCAGCCCTGGGCTTCCTTGTGCTGAAGAAAGAGGCGTAGTCATGCGGTTCCAGTGCAGTCTTCACAAATTCATCCTGAGCAAGAGAAACCATGTTAGGTTTAACGAATGGGCTTCTGAAATCTGAGCGTGGGAAAATGATTACTTGCCCCTGTACAGCACCTTCGGATTAAATGGGGGGCTTCTCAGGCTTCCCATCACCTGAGCCCACACATCAAGCCTGAGGTAGGAAGGTCTGTGTGGTCATTTGCTCCTCAAATGACAGCACAGCAAGGACAGAGGCCAGCTCCCAGCGACAGGAGCATGGAGTGGCAGGTAGCTCTCAAACCCACGTCCCCTGGAACCTAGGCAAGCCTCTCGGTGGACTCAGCTCAGCCTCTGCGAGTTAGGGGTTAGGAGCTGGGACGCATGTGCTTCCGCCACGACCCTGGGGGCAGCCCAGCATCCACCGCCGTCCTCTTGGCTTCCTTCCCCTCCTGCTCAGCCCAGCATGCTCTCGCAAGCCACCCAGCTGCTTCTGTCACTGCGCAATCTTGATCATTCTTCTCCACTTCTTCTCCACTGATCCTCTCCTGAAACCAGAAAAGAATCAACAGAGCATCCCAATTAACACAGGCCTGGCTGCGCCCCGCACCGCGAGCTCAGAGTCAGAGCAGGCGAGCCAGGTTCACACACCAGGCCGGCCGCGGGGACACCGTGTTCTGTACATAAGATGCTCTGAGCACAGATTTACTGATGGGAACATATATTTAGTGGTGGGACATGAAGTCCTGGCCCGGGGAGATCCAAGAGAGAACAAGGCAAGGAGGCACTACTATAAAAGTGGAGAAGCGCAGACTTCCCCAGACACACGCCCGCAGGCGTCAGGTCACACTGGACACCTCCTGCTTCCTCTAACGGCCTTCAACGTTTAAAAGGAGAGTCAGAGATTAGCACAGAGGCAAAGCACACGCTCGGTTCAGTAGCCTGACAGCCCATCTTTCCACTGTGACCCAAGGAACAGGAAGGCCCTCCTCTGCCAGATGGCTAGAACTGATGTCAGACACTAGTCAGCTTTTCTAAGATAATCCAGCACTTTCTGAGATGTTTTATGCCTTTGATGTTGAGTCTTCTATCCCAGAACCATCTGTTTTCCAATATAAGCAGCATTCCCCACAAAATGCATTTGTAAGTTTTGGAGTTTAATGTCATTATCGTTTCTTTAGGGATTCCAGAGCAAAGGCCCTTCCACGCCAGCAAATGGATGTCAGGACAATCACCTTGTGTGGACAAGTGTCTGGCTTGGCCTCAGGAAAATACTCATGGAATCGTATCACTCCAAAATCTTATAAACTACTGACGACAACAGGCCAGCAAGGAATATTCAGGAACCATCCTTACCCGCGGTTCTGTCTACCATTGCTCTGAACCATCTCATAACCTAATGCCCTATTCCATTTTCTAGCATCTGGGCTTGAGGGGCGGGGAAGGAAAGAAAGATAAATTTGTCCACACATTAGTTCTGCTTGAAAGATACTGGTCCATCACAGAATCTGAAATTCAGATTTTTCAGTATTTCCTTAACAATGCAAAATTACGGCTCATTCCCATGTGTTCTCTGTTTAGTTTTGGCTTTGTCAGAGCTTGTCTAGCTTAGAGAAGAGGACCGTGAAAAGTCTAATTGCAATGGCCTCTCCTTCCACTGCAGCTCGGAGATTCTGAGCGTAAATCAAGGGCCTACTGCCCCAGAGGAGCCCAGAGCAGAGGTGTTTAGGAAACTTCATGAGCATGACACAATGACTAGTCCTAGAATGACACACATTTGTCACTGTACCTTGTTGTCTTCTCCATTATGGGATATTCCGGGTCCACCGTCTTGAGAAGTGCACCCAAGAGCAGTCACTTCCTCCTTGGAATTTCCTGGGTGAGCTGCCCTCCCCAAGCAAGAGAGTGGGGTGAGCAAATGGGGTGACTCCCAAGGGGCTGGACAGTCAAAAGATTAATAATATAATGGGGACACTTCCAAAAGCAAGGAACCCCACGACCCAGTTCTATCCTTTTGACCTTCACCCTGACACCTGCTACATGCCCCCCAAGGACAGGAAAACCTTCCAGGTATTGGGAGAGTGGTTCTATTCAAGCATTTCTGAGCTGGAATTTTGATCTATTCTCCCAACTATTCAGGCATTAAATGCAGTCAGATCTCCCATTCTATTCCTTGGCCCCCCTCTTTGCTCACTGGAATTCTTACTCACAAGAGAGACCATAATCACACATGTTAATTCAGCCTCTCTCCCCGCTCCTACCAAATCAGTACCAACTTGGAAGGGGGTGACTTTCTTATCCTACTGTGCACCTCCCCACACCCCAAAATCCATATGTGGAGGTGTGGTGAGGGGTTCAGATCCTTTAAGAAAAAAATATGCAGTTTTCCATTTGAGCTGAAAATACAAATGAAACACATGAAAATCCAAATGAAACACATTTTTCGAATAAAGAATATTACTTGTTACCTATATAAGTAAATGTTTAAAGTTTATTTCCAGACTCTATAAATGAGGAAAATTTGGTTTGGCAAAATTGAATCATAAGCATCTAAAAATGCCAGCCCTCTTTAGCCTTCTCTGATATGTAAGATTTTATATAATACAGTAGTAGCTGCCCATGTACTTTCCTTCACAAAAACCATAAGCTCATAAATGAGCTCAGATACTTCTCAGCCAGCCTCATTGACTACTGTATCCGGATCACCTGGACACTTCCCAGTGCTGAGAAATGCTCTGTTAACAGTAATCAACTGAATGAGTGAGTGAATGAATGAATGAGAGAATGAAGTAGATAATCCATTATCAACTTTCTTCCTTTCCTGATGTGTGAAACTTTGGTGTCATGTGTTATGGATGGAAGTATGTTAATAGCTATCAAACTTTCCCTTGTACTTTATTCCTAAGCAATGAAGGTGCAATACTTTTTTTTAAATTAATGATAATTTGGACTCACGAGGATGAGAATCTGAGAAGCAGTCACACAGGTAGGTCAAAGGCAGATGCCTATGATTTACCATCCGATGCTGCAGCAGATAACAGTGGCCACTAGAGGGAGCCACACAACCTTTCAAAGAGCAGCATTAGACCAAAAAGCCCATCCAGCGTGGTGGTTCTGTTCTCTGCCCTTCCCAGCCTGGCTCACCCCCATATGCTTGCTCTTGCTACTGCTCTGTGTAATGCCTGACTCTCCAGAACAAGCTGAAACAAGTTAGAGCTGCAGTCTGCTAAGCATCAGGCTTTTAGAAAAATGACCCCACTTCCTCAGCTCAAATATTTCACATCTCTTTATGTACATTCCCTCCAGCTTTAAAAATTAAATACAAACAGAAGAAAAGTATTTTCCCCATGGATGACAGCTGAATCTATTAAAACTTCAGCTGGAAAGAAAGCAAAAATATAACCTAAAAATAAAAAAAAAATTCTTTTTTAATCTGTGTGCAATTACTTCCTGCCTCCAGCAACTTTTTCCGTTAACAACAACAACAAAAAAATCGACTGTTGACGTATTCAATTTCATCCCCCCACCCCCCCCCCCAGTAAAGAAACTTAGGCATGTGCAAGCTAATGGGGAAGTCACATCGGACAGAATTCTGATCCTATTGGTCAAGTTTCAAAGGCTTCATATGTAACTGAGTATAGGAAGAAAAAAGTTTCCCACAAACTCCTTCTCTCAAAAGGTCTGAATAACCCTGTAAATATTTTCAGGGCCTTTATAAGCCACAGATGTTATCAACACTCAGGACCGTGCAAACTCTAAAAACCCCAGTCCACAAATGACACTGCTTCAAAAACAGATTTTAAAACATTTGAAAGGAGAAGTTAATTTCCCGCTGAAATGTTGTGGAATGTTGTAATATGTCCACACCTTAGTTAGAATGTGAAAAGCAACAGGCCCCACCGGGCTTCTGGCTTATAGTTCTATTTCTGTGGCCCACGAAACTGTAGGAAACCTCCTAAATAATAGTCAGAAATAAAGGGACAAAAGATAGAATTTGAAAAACAGAACAATTCAAGAAAGCAACTCTAAGAATAACTGATTAAAACTAAAATTAAAATAAGTGGCCTCGTGACATTTCCAAGGAAGAGAAGATTCCAGAATCTGCATTGTTTGGTGATGGGTGGGAAAACCCAGTGGGCTAACATTTGCTGATTTCCGTGAGGAGAGAATCAGACCAAAAACAGAGAAACTGCTGAGCATCTGGGCTAATCTGTGATCGCATCTGTGGCCCCCACTAGCCGGCCGGCCTGGAAAAAACCTGAATGTCAGCGTCGACTGACAAAATTGTTACAAAATGAAACTGGTTGGTGGAAAACCTTCACGAGTGAATTAAGATCCTGACTGCTGGCCCTGGGGGTACACAGGAGGTGTGGGTGAAACTGGGAACTAGCCATGATTTACACAGGGAGTGAAAAGACCACAACTTAGAATTTTTCAAAAAATTATAGTTTCGGTAATCTAATTATATCCCTAATTATAATGATGACCCTTCTTCCTTCAAGGGACTCAAGCATGCTTCTGGAACCTTCTCTGTGAAAGTCCCCTCATTTGCCGTTTTAAGGAGAGAGTTGGTGCATCTCAGAGTGAGTTAAAGTGACAGGGCTGGCATCTGAATTCTAGCTCATTTCCTCTGACCAGACCACACCAACTCTCTCAGCTCTTGAAATAACCCCCAGTGGAATTCTCCTCAGAGGAAGCCATCTCCCCAATTATGCAAAAACGTCCTCCCCTGCAAACCCCCTCCAGCCCATGCAATTTCCACATGATTTCCACATTCTGATGGGCAAACCATTTTTTTTCCCATTTCCAGCCAAGGAAGTGCAACACCCAAGCCACAAAGGCCAGGAGGCATGGGGGCCGCAGGCTCCTTTGTGAAGCCCAGTGAGAAACCCACACGGCTGGTCGGCCAAGGGCCTGGGACCCTGGCTGGCTTCCCATCATTTCCAACTTTCTACGCCACAGGGCAAGTCACTTAACTGCCTCATTAGGATCACAGTCACAGCCCTGCCACAGCCTCCTTCCCAGGTGCCCGGTCAGCCCATTAATATCTGTAAAGACCCATTAAGCCTCCTAGCGGAAAGGCACCAGAGGAGCAAAACCTATCACCATCATCATCAATAAACTCCCAGGCACTCTCCCCTGTCGCCACCTTAGGGGAATCAGTCACCATGGGAAGAGAAAGCCTGGCACCTCAGCCTGCCCATGCATCCCCTAATGAGCTGCCTGCAGCCTCGGAAGTGGCACTCGACCCTGAAGGGACCTCAGCCATGCTTTCATCGTGGCCGGTGAATTTAAAGAGACGCTCCCTCGCCCCCATCTCCCCTGCAGCCCTGCCCCCAGCTGCACCTCCAGCTGCAGCTGAGGCCATCCTCCCCTACCTGGGAGAGGTGGAGGGAACGCGGACAGAAAGCAGCCTGGAGACCTAAAGACAATGTGTGTCTGCCACCCTGTTTGCCCCTCCGGCCCTCAGACCCACCACCTGGGCACAGACACCATCCATCAAAAACCCGCCACAGGGCTTCCCTGGTGGCGCAGTGGTTGAGAGTCCGCCTGCCGATGCAGGGGACATGGGTTCGTGCCCCGGTCTGGGAGGATCCCACGTGCCGCGGAGCAGCTAGGCCCGTGAGCCATGGCCGCTGAGCCTGCGCATCCGGAGCCTGTGCTCCACAACGGGAGAGGCCACAACAGTGAGAGGCCCGCCTACCGAAAAAAAAAAAAAAAAAAAAAAACCCGCCACAAACTCGCTGAAGACGGCCTGTGTGTCTGTAACAGGGCTGCCTCACACCCACGTGAACCCTCCCCGGAGAAGGGACAGAGCTCGCTCTTCCAGCAAACCCTCGTGTGTCTTAGAATTTTTACCAGATGCACACATTGCCTACGGGAAACAATGCTTTCCAGGGACCTTCTGCTAGACAGAGGCAATTAATCCTCTTGCATGTTTCAGTGACCCTTTCCGACTGGAAACGGGGAACCCTTAGTCCCAGGGAGTCTCTGATTTGGCTAAAGTGGGGGAGATCTATTTGAGCAAGAGGGTCTGGAAGGTGTGGTTCGTTCAGGATGGGAGGTGGAGGAAGGCCAGGATGCCACCGCCCGGGTTTCACCCCCTCCTCTATTCCTGCACCAGCAACAAACAGAACGTCTGCGCAGCCTGACTTGATCCGCACCAGTGAATCTGTGCTTCCGTTACCGACACTGGAAAAAACCAGACCAAAGGGCATGCTTTCACCCCGACTCACAATCTGGACGCCTTGCCTGTTGAAGCTGAACCTTCAGCCAGATGTTGACTCGCTGGCCCCAGGCTCCTGGGGGCTCCGCCTCCCACAGGCGCCCCCGCTCCTCTGGATGCGCCGCCAGGAACTTCCTACAGACTGAGGGGAAGTTGCACACAGGAGTCAGGGAGGCCCACGCAGCCCTGGTGCACACACGCCATCCCTCGTCTGCGTCCCCAGGCACGGCCACTTCCGTCCTTCCTGCAGCCTGGCCCGGCCCACCCCCAGCTCTCTGCTCTGCCGCTGCCCCACGCCAACCCCCACCACCCCGCCCGCCATCCTCCTCACCTGCCTCCCACTTTCATCCATCCCATTAAGCCTGCTCAGGCGGCCACAACAAAACACCACACACCCAGGGCCTTAAACAACAGACATTTATTGCCTCGCAGCTCTGGAGGCTGGAAGTCTGAGATCGAGGTGTTGGCAGGCTTGCCTTCTCCTGAGACCTCTCTCTTCAGCTTGGAGATGGTACCTTCTTACTGTGTCTTCACACCGTCTTCCTTCCGTACCCATCTGTGTCCTAGTCTCCTCCTCTTACTGGGACCTCCTCTTACCAGTCCTATGGGATCAGGGCCCACCCTTATGACCTCATCTAACCTCACACTCAGCTACCTCCTTATAGACCCCATCTCCACATACAGTCCCCTTGGGGGTTAGAATTTGGGGGGGACCCAATTCAGCCCATAATGGCACCCCACTCGGTCCTCTCCACAGGCACTGTCCTTCCTCTTTCTGAGCCTCCACAGCCCTCTTCTCCCAGGGAGCCTTCCAGCTCATCCACAGACACCTTGACTCCAGAACCCCCTCAAGGTTGTAGACTTTTATGTTCACAGGGTGAGCATTTCCACGTGGCAGGGCCCCGAATCCAGCCGAATGGGAAGCTGCTCCTGGTATTGCAGGTGCTGGGGGCTCCATCAGGCCCAGGGCAAGAGCACAGACAGAAGCCCACAGAGCATGATGCTAAGTACTCAGAAGGGATAAGCCAAGCTGGCCGAGTGCTAGAGAGAATGTTCTGCTCTCCTGTCTTGACAAATATAACTTCTTAACAGCAGGAAAAGCCAGTTTCAAATTTAGAATTCTTAGACTCCTTGGAGTTTTGCACCTGAATGTGGCGATGCCAAGAGAGCTGGCCCCCAGCTGGCAGCCCACCCCCTCCTCCCATCCTAGCTCCCAGCCCATGGCAAGGGGCCTGTGCATGCAAATATGGACACCGCGCCCACGCTCCACCTACACCCCACTAGCAGCTGTCCCAGGGCCTAAGGATGTGCAAATTGGTGGCATCCTCTGCTCTTGGGGGCACAGATCCAGGATAGAGTCCACTTGGGCCCTTGGAAGCCCCTGACAGGAACCCTGGGGTTCTGGTAGCCTGACCTGCTTTAGGAGTGGCCTGCACCCAGGCGAGAACATCCTCTTGGACCCGCAGATTCCTCATCCCGTGGAGAGAGGCGCAGCTTCAACAGGGTGCTAAAGCGTGGGGCCCTGGGCGGGTGCCAAAGCGTGGGGCCATTCCAAGGGCAGGACTGTACTGGATAAAAGGCGGTCAGTGAAGCCTGGAGCAGCCACACCCGGCCCGGCCTTGAGCCTCCAGCTGCTGCTTTGTCCTGCTTTGTCCACACTCTCCCTGCTCACGCATGAGCCCAGGCACAATCAGGGTGACGTAGAAGCTCAAGGCCCCAGCACCCTTGGCTGGGCCACTGAGACCCCAAGTGTGATTCAGAATCAGTACCTTCAGATCTTCTTTCTCTACCAGGTGGAGATACAGGCCCCTGCGAGGGTCTCTGCAGTGCTGGCCTGGGGGTGGCCCCCGCCCTTTGGAGCCTGCTCCTCCCCAGGGGAGACCTAGGTGGCTGCCCTGGGGGCCAACACACTCAAACAAAGTCTCAGAGCTGAAATGAGGGGAGGGATAGACAGCAGGTGGGCATGGACAGAGAACCAGTGCCGGAGTTCCAGAACTTTCCAAGACCTCCAAGTGAGCAAACCAGTGCAGCAAGCCTCCAATATTCTTTGCACAAATTCAGGATCTTCAGAGTTTCGTGAGAGATGGAGAGTTTGAAAATACAAAGAAATGACCAAACCCACTTGAGGAAAATATGTTTTCGCCTGGTTTTCTTATGACTTCCGAGCAACAGAAGTTTCCTTGCCTTTCGCAGCTTTTCTCTCCTATCTGTTGTTCTCACGCCATAAGGACACTGGAAACTCAATAGTAAGGGTCCAAAAGTATCTGTTTGACAAGAAGTGAGGCAGGGCCCAGTGTGGGGTGGATGTGCTTCATGGGGGACCGTGGATCCTGGGAGATGCTCCCCAGTATCTCCCACCCTTGCTGATTTGGAGTGAAACATTTAGGATAAGGGCTTTCTGAATTTCCTCTGGCAAATACATATTAAGATTTCTTTTCCAGAACCTGGAGAAGGATTGTGGTAGTTCATGTTATACGTCAACTTGAGTGGGCCAGGGGTATCCAGACATTTCGTCATACATTATTCTGGGTGTGTCTGTGAGGGTGTTTTTGGATGAGATTCACATTTTTAATTAATTATTTATTTATTTATGGCTGCGTTGGGTCTTCGTTGCTGTGTGAGGGCTTTCTCTAGTTGTGGCGAGCAGGGGCTACTCTTCATTGCGGTGAGCGGGCTTCTCATTGTGGTGGCTTCTCTTTTTTGCAGAGCATGGGCTCTAGGAGTGCAGGCTTCAGCAGTTGTGGCACATGGGCTCAGTAGTTGTGGCACGTGGGCTTAGCAGTTGTGGCTCATGGGCTCTAGAGCATAGGCTCAGTAGTTGTGGCACATGGGCTTAACTGCTCTGCAGCATGTGGAATCTTCCCAGACCAGGGGTTAAACCCATGTCCCCTGCATTGGCAGGCAGATTCTTAACCACTGCGCCACCAGGGAAGTCCTGGGATTCACATTTGAATCTTAGACGGAGTAAAGCAGATTGCCCTCCCCATTGTGGGTGGACCTCAGCCAATCAGTTGAGGGCCTGACTACAAAACAAAAAGTCTGACCCTCCCACAAGTGAGAGGAACTCCTCCTGCCTGACTGACTGAGCTGGGACATTGGTCTTTTCCTATCTTTGGACTTGAACTGAAACACTGGCTTTTCTTGGGTCTCAAGCCTATTGGCATTTGGACTGGAACCACACCATCAGTCCTCCTGAGCTTCCAGCATGCTGACTGTAATCTTAGGATATCTCAATCTCCACGTTGTCTGAGCCAATTTCTTATAATAAATCTCCCCTCTCCCCCTCCCCCTCCCCCTCCCCTCCTCCCCCCCCCCCCCTCTCTCTCTCTCTATATATATATATATATATCCTACCGGTTCTGTTTCTCTGGAGAAGCCTGACTAATACATGGACTCGGTAGGACAAGAGCAGATGTGGGGAGCCATCTTCTGTAGTAAGAGCTACACAGGTGCCCAGGGCTCAGTGCATTTGGAGCTTGCCTTCCCTCAGCTCCTGGTCCCCCTGGGGCTCCGAGTTGGAAAGGCAAAGTGATGACTAGCATCTTCCCGTGCAAAAGCAAAGGCCCTCTGAGGCCCAGCAACAACCAGCAGCACAGTGGGTTCCCTGGATTCTGCTTCTCTCTGACGCTGTGTTGATTTGGTTCTTATTATTTCTAAATCCAATTCTTCTCAGGGACTGGGAAAGGTTTGCCCCTTGTGATCAAGCTTAAAGTCTCAGTGCTGAAGCAACAGGAGATTTCTCAGAGGAAAGAGACAACTCACAGGTGTGTCATGGTGCCAGCGGCTCTGAGGGACCTCCCACCCCAGAATCATCTGGAACACATATGAGTTACCCATCCCCGTTACCCAAGCACTCCTCCCGATGCAGTGATTACCTTGGTACATGGCAGGGGAGATGGGCCAGCTGATGCCCAGGGCCTCGTCCTCTCGGAACGTCTGGCAGAAGTCCCTCAGCATGGCCAGGCCCAGGCCCTGGCGGCGATGGCTCCTCCGGACAAACACGGTGTCTAAGACAGGCAGCAGGTAGCACACACCCGTGCCATCACCACACAGGCTGCCTGAGGGGAAAGCAAGAGACACGTGCTGTCCCCTGGGCTGGACTAGCCTGCCAGGACCCGGCGGGACTCCCACTTGCCAGGTCACTGGTACCATCCGGAAGCAGTGCAGCCTCACAAACTAAACCACTAAAGACCAAACAGCAGATCACCCTAAACCACCAGCTCTCCAGCTTACTGGGCAGCCCACACATTGTCAATTACTGTGAGCAAGGCCACTAGGCTATTGCCCTGAAATGAAATGCAAACCCAGGTGACTGAGCAGAGCGAGGCCGTCGCGCATCCATACTCCTCACACCCCTCCCTCACTGTGCACAGTTCAGAGACCCCCAAAACGAAGGAGGAACATCTGGGCAACATCAAAGTTCTCCGTGATGTGGGCTTGGAGACCCAGCCAACGCATCTCCATGGCATGGACTTATTCAGAGTTCACCTGACCCAAACAGACTAAGTCCTGTTTCCCATAGAACATCAATGACCCTGCTATTGCAGAGCAAGAGAGGCTACAGCTGGCACCTCTCCCACTTTTCTACCCTGAATTTAACTTTACTGCAACCAGCACTAACAGCAGCAAAGTTGCTGTTTCTGCAACAGGAACCTACCCTTGCAGTCAGTCACCTCTGTTGTCACCCTAGCTAGAAATGCCACACACACCCAACTATATCACCTTCCTCACTTCCCAGCTGCACAGTTGCCTGTGCTCTAGATGCACTGGAATCCAGGAAAAGAAATATGTCGCATAGTCAGCTCCTATTGGAAGAGGTGGTATTTGTGTCTGCAAAGATTCAAAGGTGAGTAATTTCCCAAACAAACAAAAAAATGATTCTGAGTCTAATTAGCCAGACTGAATTGCAGAGCTACATGCTACTGTAGTGAACTGTTTGAAAAATGACCACAGTTATTCCCTTTCCTATATCCACACACCTTTGCATGTGATTTTGAAGGTCCTCCCATCAAGATATGGGGTCTACTTCCTCTCCCCTTCAATGTTGCTGGCCTGGTGACTCACTTTGAGCAACAGAATAAAGCTGGCAAGAGCACACCAGTTCCGAGCCTAGGCCTCTCGGGGTCCAGGGCCCCTCCATTCTTTCACAGATCCCTATCACTCACCACAAGAACAAACCCAGGCTAGCCTGCCACCAGGAGGGAAACATGGCCCAGGCACCCTCGTGGTCCCAGCCAACATCTAGCTGGTCTTAGGAAACAGGTGGGCAGGTGACCACAGACACATAGGCCAGCCCAGCCTAGGGCAGAAAACCACCCAGCTGAGCCTCAGCAAAATCGCCAACCAAAAGAATGGTGACCTAAATAAATAGTTGGTTTTGTGCCCAATATGAATGAATAAATAAATAATCTGTGACCAACGAGCAACCCCAATTCACTTGAGATGGTAATTGTAAAGAATTTGGAATTTACCCTAAATGTGCCTGAAATAACAGCACCAACTGGGTTGCAATTATATAACTTCCAGTTTTATAGACAACAAGAACAATGGTCCCTAAACAGTGAAGCCTTTCAAAGCTAAGAATGTTTAAAATTAAATAAAGATACAATTCCACTCACAACAGCATTAAAAAGTAAATACTCAGGAATATATTTAACGAAAGAAGCATAAGCCTTAAATACTGAAAAGCACAAAACATAGTTGAGGGAAATTAAAGAAGATCTAAATAAATGAAGAGAAATTCCATGTTCATGGATTGGATCAGGGTCCCCAACCTCCAAGCCACAGACCAGTACCGGTCCATGGCCTGTTAGGAACCAGGCCACACAGCAGGAGTTGAGCAGCGGGCGAGCGAGCGAAGCTTCATCTGTATTTACAGCCGCTCCCCATCACTCATATTACCGCCGGAGTTCCACCTCCTGTCAGATCAGTGGCGGCAATTAGATTCTCATAGGAGCACGACCCTCCTGTGAACTGTGCATGCGAGCGATCTAGGTTGTGCACTCCTTATGAGAATCTAATGCCTGATGATCTGAGGTGGAGCTGAAGCAGTGATGCTAGCACTGGGGAGCGGCTGCAAATACAGATTATCATTAGCAGAGAGGTTTGACTGCACAGAGATCATAATAAATCAATTGCTCGCAGAATCATATCAAAACCCTATCAGCGAGTGGCAAGTGACAACTAAGCTGCATCTTACATAATAGACTGGACATAAGCAACACACTTCAGGTGTCACGGTCTCCCATCACCCCCAGATGGGACCATCTAGTTGCAGGAAAACAAGCTCAGGGCTCCCACTGATTCTGCATTATGGTGAGTTGTATAATTATTTCATTATATATTAAAATGTAATATTAATAGAAATAAAGTTCACAACAAATGTAATGCGCTTGAATCATCCCAAAACCATACCCCACCACGGAAAAACTGTCTTCCACGAAACCAGTCCCTGGTGCCAAAAAGGTTGGGGACTGCTGGATTGGATGACTCAATACTGTTAAGTTGCCAATTCTTCCCAAACTGACCTGTAAGTTTAACAACAGTCCTATCAAAATCCCAGCAGGCTCTTTTGTGGAAATTGACAAGCTGAGAGTAAAATTCATGTGAAATGCAAAGTCTCTAGGATAAACAAAACAGAAGAAAAAAAAAAGAAGAAGAACAAAGTTGGAGGTTTTATATTAACCAATTTCAAAGCTTCTTATAAAATCAAGGTAATCAGACAGTGTGATAATGGTGCAACAGTGGGCATATAGATCAATGGAGCAGAAGCGAGAGTCCAGAAGTAAACTCTTGCACTCCGAATTTCTACAAAATGCCATGGTAACTCAGTGGGGGAAAAGACAGACTTTTCAACAAACTGTGGTGGAATGATTGGACATCCATAAGCCAAAAATTAATTAATTAATTAAAAATGAACAAATTAATGAATGAAGCTGCAACAGAACAGAGCCCAGAATGAGACCCACACAAACACAGTCAACTTATCTCTGACAAAGGAGCAAAGCAAAGTGAATAGAGGAAGGACAGTCTTTTCAACAAGTGATGCTGGGACAGTTGGACATCCACATGCAAAACCATGAATCTAGACACAGACCTTAAACCCTTCACAAAATGTAGCTCAAAATGGATCACAGACACAAATGTACAATGCAAAACTACAGAACTAGAAGATAACATAGGAGAAAATCTAGATGACCTTGGGTTTGGCAATAAACTTGTACATACAGCATCAAAGGCATGATCCATGAAAGAAAAAATTGAGAGTTGAATTTCATTAAAATCAAATTTTTCTGCTCTGTGAAGAACACTGTCAAGAGAATGAGAAGCCACAAACTGGGGGGAAAATATATTCAAAAGACATATCTGATAAAGAACTATTATCCAAAATACACAAAGAGCTCATAAAACTCAACAATAAAAAAACAAACAACTTGATTAAAAAGTGGGCCAAAGACCTTAATAGACACCTCACCAAAGAAGCTGTACAGATGACAAGTAACATAAGAAGATGTGCCACATCATATATCACCAGGGAAATAAAAATTTTTAAAAAGTGAGATACTACCATACACCTATTAGAATGGCCCAAATCCAGAACACTGAAAACACCAAAGTGCTGTTGAAGATGTGGAGCAAAAGGCACTCTCTTTCATTGTTGGTGGGAATGCAAAATGGTACAGCCACTCTGGATGACAGCTTAGTGGTTTCTTTTCTTTTCTTTTTTTTTTTTTTTTTAATTTTTGGCTGCATTGAGTCTTCGTTGCTGCATGCAGGCTTTCTCTAGTTGTGGCGAGTGGGGGCTACTCTTTGTTGTGGTGCACGGGGCTTCTCATTGCAGTGGCTTCTCTTGTTGTGGAGCATGGGCTCTAGGCGCACGGGCTTCAGCAGTTGTGGCACACAGGCTAAGAAGTTGTGGCTCACAGGCTCTAGAGAGCAGGCTCAGTAGTTGTGGCGCATGGGCTTAGCTGCTCCGCAGCATGTGGTATCTTCCCCAACCAGGGATCGAACTCGTGTCCCCTGAATTGGCATTCTTAACCACTGCGCCACCAGGGAAGTCCCAGCTTGGTGGTTTCTTACAGAACTAAACCTACTCTTACCATAGGATCCGGCAATTGTGCTCATTTATATTTACCTGAAGGAGTTGAAAACTTATGTCTACTCAAAAACCGGCACACAAATGTTTGTAATGCCTATATTCATAATTACCAAAACTTGGAAGCAACCAATACATGCTTCAATGGGAGAGTGGATAAATAAATTATGGTACATCCAGATAATGGAATACTAGTCAGTGTTAAAAGGAAATGAGCTATCGTGCCATAAAAAGATACAGAGAAACCTTACAGCACATTACTAAGTAAAAGAAGCCAATCCACAAAGGCTACATAGCATACAATTACAATTACATCTTCTGGAAAAGGCAAAAACTACGAAGGCAGTAAAAATATTAGTGGTTGCCAAGGGGTAGGGGAGAGCAAGGGATGAATAGGTGGAACACAGGATTTTTAGGGCAGTGAAGCTACTCTGTATGATGGTACAATGATAGAACATGTCTTTATACATTTGTCGAAACCCACAAAACATACAACACAAAGAATGAACCCTAATGTAAACTATGGACTTTAGTTAATAATAATGTATTCTTATGGATTGAATTGTGTCTCCCCAAACCCTCAGTACATCAGAATGTGTCTGTATTTGGAGACAGGGCCTTTAAGAGGTGATGAACTCAAAATGAGGTCTTTAGATGGGCTCTAATCCAATCCAGTTGGTGTCCTTATAAGAAGAGGAAATTTGGACACACAGAGGGACACCAAGAATGCACACAACACACAGGAAAACCGTGAGAGGACACACTGAGCAGACGGCCATCACAAGCCAAGACATAGGCCTCGGAAGAAACCAAACTTGCCTACACCATGACCTTGGACTTCCAGCCTCCAGAACTGTGTGAAAATTAATTTCTGTTGTTTAAGCCACCCAATGTGTGGTGCTCTGTTACGGGAGCCCTAGTCGACTAATACATGCATCAATATTGGTTTATGAATTATAATAAATGTACCACACTAATGCAATATATTAATAATAGAGGAAACTGTGTGTGTGTGGAGGGGGATGAGAACTCTCTGCACTTTCTGCTCAATTTTTCTATAAACCTAAAACTGCTTTAAAAGGTAAAATCTGCTAATTTTTTAATGTATAAGGTATTTTTAAAAATGAAGCTGGACCCTTACTTCACATCATTTAAAAAATTAATTCAAGATGTATCTAGACATAAATATAAGAGTTAAAACTGTAAAGCTTTTAGAAGAAAACACAGAAGGAAACCTTCACAACCTTGGGTTAGGCAAAGAGTTCTTAGCTTTGACATCAATGGACACAACCAACTGGTAAATCTGACTTCATCAAAATTAACTTGGTACTTCAAAAGACACCACACAAAAAAATAAAAAGACAAGCCACAGACTGTAAGAAAATGTTGCAAATCACATTCCTGATAAAAGACATATCCAGACTATATAAAGAACTCTTATAATTCAACAAAAAGAAAACCAACAACCAATTAAAAATGGACAGATGATCTGAACAGACATTTCTTCAAAGAAGACATACAAATGGTTAATAATCAGCGAAAAGATACTCAACACCATTAGTCATTTAAAAATGCAAATTAAAACCACAATGAAATGCCACTTTTGACCTACTAAATGGCTATAATCAAAAAGACAAGCGCTGACAAGATGTGGAGAAATTGGAACCCTCATATATTGCTGCTGGGAATACATAATGGTACAGAAACTTTGTCAAATAATTTGGCAGTTTCTTGAAAAGTTAAAACATATGCTAACCAAAGACCCACCAGTTCTGCTCCTAGGAACCCACTTAAGAGAAACAAAAACATGTCCATACAAAGACATGTAAGCAAGCATTTATACCAGCACTATTCATAACAGCCAAAAACTGGAAACCATACTGGTAAATGCATAAACAAAATGTGGTACAGTCATACCATGGAACATTACTCAGCAATAAAAAGGAATAAAATACTAATATATGCTGTAATTTGGATGAACCTCAAAAACACCAAGCTGAGTGAAAGAAGCCAGACACAGAAGACCACATACTGTATCTTTCCATTTATATGAAACATCCAGGAAAGGCAAATTGATGGAGACAGAGAGCAGAGTAGTCGTTCTCTAGAGCTGAGATGGAAAGAGACTGACACCAAAAAAAGGCAACTTTTTGGGGTGATGGAAATATCTAAAATCTGGATTGTGGTGCTGGTCATACAACTCTCTAAATTTGCTGAAAAACAAGTCACTGAATGGTACACTTAAAATTGGCAACTTTTATGGGATGTAAAATTATACTTCAAAAAAACTGATTTGAAAAGATACAATGAATTGTATTAAATTGTATTAGAAAGATACAATTAAATAAGGAAAGGGAAAAATAATAACTTTACAGTATAGAAAGGGGGTAGACACCCCCTTGAGTGATCAGGGTGAATATCACCAGTAGTAACGTTGGCATCTTGTACCCCACACCTGATATGACCACGTGAGGAGAAGCATGCTTCACTGTGCCCCAAACCCATAACCCTGGTCAAATCATGAGATAATATCATACAAATCTAAATTAATGGACATTCCATAAATCTCTTGACCAGTACTCCTCAAAAGTGTCTAGGTCATGAAATACAAGGAAAACCAAGAAATGGTCCCAAATTGGTAGGGGAGGCTAAGAAGACCTGAAGATTAAAGACAACAAAGACTCCTGATCAGATCCTACAAGAGAAGGACACTGCTGGAAGATCAGCCAATGTTAGTTTCTCAGTTTTGACCACTGTGCCATGGTTATGTAAGATGCTAACATTAGGGCAAGGTGAGTGAGGGTATAACAGGAACTCTCTGTCCCATCTTTGCAACTTTTCTGTAAAACTAAAATTATTTCAAAATAAAAGTCTGGGGTGGGGCAGAGGAACACTGCACCAGCCCTTCCTAAAGGTTCATCATACTTTCAAGTTGGTCAAATAAAACCCATCTCAATTCACAAAGCAACAAATTGGCCTCTTAATAAGAATATTAATGAACTGTAATAAGAATATTACAGCCTGATTGTGAACGGGGCTGAGAGAGTAAGCTGGTTGCACATAAATGGACTCCCCATCCATAATCAGAACATAAAATCCTAGGAAACCTTCCCACATACAATAGCACAGAACAGTTGGTAGGAACCCTAGCCATGATCTCATCCACTCTACCCATTTTATAGACATGGCAGCTGACAGGGGCAAGAAAGGTTAAAAACATAGGACTTGGCTCCTTTTTGTCAGTAACAGCTGCCCAACTGGCTTTCATCAGCTCATGGGGAGTGTTGATACCACAGCAAAGAAATTAAAGGGAAGGAGACAAAAAGGATAGAAATGAATTAAAACAAAAACAAAGATACAACATAAAGTATTTTTTTTTTAAATTCAAGAGTTGCTAAAGCCAGAAAGAAGACAATTCATAAAGCACATTAGGAATTAAAATAGATATATCACTATAGATGTGGCAGAAATTTAAAAGGTAAGAGAATACTGTAAATAATTGTAGGCCAATAGATTTGAACAGATGAAAAGGCCAAATTCCTAAGATAATACAACCCACCAAAACTGACTCACAGAAAAACAGAAAAACTAAACTATCCTATGACCATGGAAATCTGAACGCAGTAGTTTAAATCCCTCCCACACTGAACACGCCAGGTCAGGTGACTTTAGAGATAAGTTCTGCCAACTTTCCCAGGAAAGCCTTCCAGAGCACAGAAAAAGAGACATTAGTCCATGACTCAGCCTATGAGCACAGTGTAACCTTTTCAGAGAAAAAGATAAAAAGCAAATGAAGATCAGATAATTAAGCAAATAACAGTAGTTCCTGAACATAAGACAAAAAACTTAAACCAACAGTAGCAAACCGAACTCAACAAAGTTACTCCACTGGTAACTGGTTTCTCTGCTCATGCCCCAGGCTGTTCTGGGGGAGATACAAAGGATCAATAAGGTATCCAGGGTGAAACTACCACCCCCAGGCATGAACTAACACCACACAGAGGGCTTTTCCATCAACAGCCTGGGAGGACCTGAAGAAGGAAGATCTGTGAGGATAAGATGAAGCCCACCAAAGAGGAAAGGAGGGGGCACCAGCAGGCTATCCCCCTAACAATACGTACCCCAACAGATCAAAGACAAAGAGGAAGACAGTTACTCTAGGAAGAGAGGAAAATATTCTTAGGACACCTAAGACAGACGGTGCACCATAGGGCAGTGATAGCAGCAGCCAGCCAGGAAGTAGCGGAATAAACAGTATCTGCTTCAAAAAGATCTGTCAGAAGGAAGACGACATGAAAGACAAGTGGCAAGACAAATGCCATAGTGTATTTCCACTGCCCGGATGTCTTGACACTCAAGACCTGGGCACCAGGAAAGTTAAGGTGTAGGTCCACAGAACTCAAAAGAGCAAAGCGCCCGGCCAAAGCTCTCTTCACACCTCCTTTTGCAAAGCTGCATTTGTGTTGGCTGTGAGCACCTGTCCGGGTTTGTACTGCTAATGCCCAAAGGCAATACGCTGACAGTAGCTGCTGCAGACACTTGGCTCTGTGGAGCATTTTAAGTATAATTGCTCTAAAAATCCAAATGCAGGCCAAATAGTCACAGTTCCTAGTCCAAGAGATTAAGTGCAAACTATAAAGATATTTGGGATACTCTTAAACCTGGGAAACTCAAAACAGTAGTAGCTAAAAGTGTTAACTTTTGCTAACCATTGACACTATCTTTTCATGACAATCATACTGCATGTCTGTCATGAGCCTGCTTCACAAGGTTAGAGCCACACTCCCTGGGCACCTGGGGCAGCTGAGCATCTACTGACAATACCACTAAATGGTCTGGATGTTCCCAAATTCTCCCCACCGAGGAGCATTACTAACATCAATTTGGATAAAATCTTTTTTTTTTAATATGAGACATTTAAACTGTATTCTCTAGAACAGGGGCTGGCAAACTATTTCTGTAAGGGTCAGGTAGAAAATACTTTAGGCTTTGGGGACAACCACTCACCCCTGCAGTTGTAGAGCAAAATCAGCCATGCACAATACGAATGCGTGAAGCTGTGTTTCAATAAAATTTTATTTACAAAAACGGATGACAGGCAGAATTTGGTCTACGGGCCATAGCTGCCAACACCTGCTCCAGAAAAACATCACTTTTGGGGGCTTCCCTGGTGGCGCAGTGGTTGAGAGTCCGCCTGCCGATGCAGAGGATATGGGTTTGTGCCCCAGTCTAGGAAGATCCCACATGCCGCGGAGCAGCTGGGCCTGTGAGCCATGGCCGCTGAGCCTGCGCGTCCGGAGCCTGTGCTCCGCAATGGGAGATGCCGCGACAGTGAGAGGCCAGTGTACCGCAAAAAAAAAAAAAAAAAATCACTTTTAACAAGCAAGACTAAGTGTTCAGAATCCTATTTGTATAATAATCTTTTCTCAAAAACAACTGAAAATAATGCATTAACATGAACCACCCCAAAACAAGATATACTTGGAGATAAGCTTTAGTTATATTGTTTCCTCTTTGAAAAGTATCATTTCTTTCTATATGTTTGATTATTATAACAGGAATTTATTTATAAGGTGCCATAAAATTAGATTCATTTTTAAAATATTGAAGAAAAACTTATTTGCTTAAAGGAAATAACCTTGGCCAAGTTGGATTTATCCCAGGTGGTTTAACATAAGAAAATTTGTACCAGTAATTCATCTCATTTGTCAATTACAGGAGCAAGAACTGCTTCAGTTTAATATAACACTGGACTCTGCACATTATCCAGTTCATATGACACAGAACATAGAAAAAAAATTTTAAAGCGAAAGAAACTACCACTGAAAATGCATGCCTTAGGTGAGTGGGTCTCAAACTCTAGAATGAAACATGAGAATCACCTGGAGGGCTTGTTAAAACATAAATTGTTGGGCCCCATTCCAGTGCCGGTGTCTGGTGCCGGGGGTCTGGGGCACAGCCCAAGAACTCCTGTGGCCCAGGACAGAGAAGCAGCACAGAGTGTGCTGCTGGAACATTCTATCCATTAGGCATTATGCAGCAACGAAGGGCTGCCTGATGGTCCTGACTGGAGGTGTTCCAGCCCAGGCTGAGACTTCATCAACTGGATCCTCCCACGGATGATTATGGGGTGTCTGCTCAGCCACGGTTTTTCTTTAAAACTGCCCCTACCACAGCCCCAGTTAAAGAGCTGAGGCTAGGTGGCCATATCGGAAGCACGAAAGCCTGCCCACCACGGTGGACCCATGATCCACAAGAACTCAATCTGCAGGCCAGCTGGACCAACCTGATTCTTTCAAGAGGTTTTGAATGAAGTGAAACTGGGACTATAATAGGTCTCAGCCCTTCAGGGCAGTACAGGTAGAGCTGGGTGGGCATCATGGCAAACTACAGTCAAGGTTATGACGAAGCAGGAAACATAAGTGAGCAAAGGAAGATGACTTGCAAAGATGAGAATGGAGCAGCAGCTGGGTACCCATCCCAGCACAGGAAGCCGGTCTGCATCCCATGAACTTCCCCTGCACCCTTCCAATACCCCATCTTGCAAGCCCTTCGCTTCCACACAACAGCAACCCCTTTCTCATCGGACAGCAGAGCTGGTACCTGAACCTACACCACACTCCCATTACTCCACTTTTGCTGCTTATGTCTCCACTAAAGTCCAGAACATGGCATGAAGGCCCCCTGCTTGAGGGGACAACAGGGTAGGAGTGGCCTGTGACATGGAGTATCAGGGGGAGGGGAGAGCAGAAGGCCCTGGTGACCAGCAGGGCAGCTGAGGCCACTTCAAGGCATCACAGCCATCTCACAGGTCACACGCTTGTCTAGATGGCAAATCACTTAATTGAAGACTTTTAAGTGCCATTCCTGTTTTTACGATTTGCGTGAGTGTTGGGCTTTCAGGAATCTGAAACACAAAGCTGTTCGTTATCTATTTTTATACAAAAGCAAAATACTTACTAGCCCTGCCTTAAATCGGCCGACTCTCCACTTACCAGTCCAGTGTTTTTTTCCTTGAATGCTGTCTTGTGGACTAATGGTTTGAGGGCAAAAGTAAAGTAAAATCCCACTAATTTTGGTTATCTAGGGAGAATTTCAGCACAAAATAATGAAATGACTAAAGTGTCAATATTTTGTAAGAAAGGCAATTATGGAACTATCAAATGAAGGGAGAAGCTCAAACTGGCCCATTAACAAATGTTCCCAAAGAGAGGTCTACCTGAAAAGATCTCATTCATTCTATACCAAGGCACCCACTTATTTCAAAACTGAATGTTCTTCTCACACTAAAGAGGCACAAACTACTGACAGACACAATGATTTGGGTGAGTCACAAAAGCATCATGAAAAAGTGAAACAAGCCAGTCTCACAAGGCTACATACGGTCTGATTCCACTACGTGACATTCCAGAAAAGATAACACTACAGTGATAGAGAACAGATCAGTGGTTGCCAGGGGTTATGGGTGGGGGGCTAAGGGGTGGAAAAGATTAGAACAAGAAAGAGTTTTAGAGGGGGGTGGGGAACTATCCTGTATTTTAATTATGGTTGTGATTATAAAATTCACAGAACTGAAAAGCCAAAAAAGAGATCAATTTTACTGTCCGACAGTTTTTTTAATAATACTTAAAGACACACACATATAAAAATGAATGTGCTTAGAAACAATGTATACTCTTCAAAAGGTGCAACCTGCCCCCCGTGATCCAGGTGATGCAATGAATCTGCATATTTTCTTTTCATCACAGAATGAAATTATAAGCTGCAGCCTAGCTGAAACTAAATTAACAGATATTCTGAATCATGTGGATCTAAGCTAATGAAGAGAAATTGTACTGCTGCAAAGTTGGAAAGCATGCCATGTGCTACGCCCATAACCTAGGTATCAACACAACACTACATGAAGCTGTGACAAGCACCAAGGACAGGGCCACGACTGAAGAAACACCATTAACTGTTGTGAACTTTTGAACTATTAACTCCTCCTATAGTCAATTAAACCACAAGTATTCGCCAGTGATTTTTTTCACAAATCGTATGTTTAAAATAATAAAACATTGTAAATAATATCTATTCACTATCTAAATTATTTTTTGCTTAATTTATCAGCATGTTGCTAATATCAACCTTTTTTTTTTTTTTTTTTTTTTTTTCCGGTACGCGGGCCTCTCACCGCTGTGGGCTCTCCCGTTGCGGAGCACAGGCTCCGGACGCGCAGGCCCAGCGGCCATGGCTCACGGGCCCAGCCACTCCGCGGCATGTGGGATCCTCCCGGACCGGGGCACGAACCCGTGTCCCCTGCATTGGCAGGCAGACTCTCAACCACTGCGCCACCAGGGAAGCCCAATATCAACCATTTTTTAATTCATCAGAGCAAATCCCTCTCTCTACTTATAGAAAGGGATGGGAAAGCAAGGAATAAAATTCTATGATTCATCCCTGGACAGAGTCCCCATCAGATGATGATGGTAAATTAAGTGGTCATGCAGAGTCTCATATATAATAACTATTTTAGAAACAAATTTTAAAAAATTACTCACAGATACCATAAGGCATTCAAAAGCACATAGAAACCAGAAGAAATTTTAATTTCAGAAAATTGCAAATGAAATAGGTTAAAACCTGTGAGTTTGCAGCTTACTGGCCACAGGGTATAACTCAACCCCCAAGGCTACAGAAAATATTGGTGGGAAACGCTGCAGCCTTACCAGCTAAAGGCATCAAAGATCAAATTTTAGGACTAGGAAAGTAGTTGGAAATTTAAAGGCTCAGTGGCAACATGGAAACCACAGAATGAATGAAACCTTAATTCAGAGCAACTGCCCAAATCCCTGGCTCATAAATATCTACACATGAGTGAAGGAGAATCCAGAGGACTCAACCAAAAGAAGTCAGAAACCAGAGAGATAGCCACCCTTGAAAGATGGAACTACACATGATCAGATCTGTGACTCTGTTGCTTTTCTTAACCAAGTACATTCCTCAACTTGGGCAGCTCAACTGGCAGAAAGCTGAAACCAAATGGGTTTGACGGGTAAGGGTAAGAGCCCAAAACCAGCAGACGCAAGGAAACCACAGGGATCAGCAACGGCCATACCCAAATCTTTGTCTGGCCATCAACTTTGCAGGCACAGGGAAGACCTCTACAGAGCCAGGCTACAGAAGCAGCCATGAGACGTCGTACTAACACGTGTCAGCAGTTACATATCAAAGGAGACAGAGTTTGTGATTTGAATCCAGGCAAGCTAAATACCTCCCAGATCAAAAATCCTCAAAAACACACATAAAAAGTCAGAGTTGCTGCAATACATCTGCAACATCTAGCCTTCAACCAACACATGCAAAGAAACAGGAAACTGTGACCCACACTCAGGAAAAAAAAAAAAAAAAAACAGATATAGTCAATATAACTGATTTTATCTTTTTCTTTTTTCTTTAGATTTATTTTTTATTGAGGTAACATTGGTTTATAACATTATAACATTTCACATGTACAATATATTTATACTTTTGAATACCCTACACTGTGCTCATCACCAAAAATTTAGTTTTCATTTGTCACCATACAGTTGATCCCCTTTACCCATTTCACCCTCCCCCTTCCACTCCCTCCCCTGTGGTAACCACTACTCTGTTCTCCATATCTAGGTGCTTGTTTTATTAGGTTTGGTTTGTTCATTTATTTTGGGGTTTTGTTTGTTTGTTTTTATATTTCACATATGAGAAATCATGCAGTATTTGTCTTTCTCCATCTGACTTATTTCATTTAGCATAATGCCCTCAAGTTCTATCCTATCCATGTTGTCAGAAACAGCAAGTTTTCATTTTTTATGGCTGCATAGTATTCCATGGTGTATGTATGCCACATCTTCTTCATCCATTCATCTGCTGATGGGTATTTAAGTTGTTTCCATGTCTTGGCTGTTGTAAATAATGCTGTGATGAACATATATCTTTTTGAATTAGTGTTTTCATATTCTTTAGAAACTCAGATGTAGGATAGCTGGATCATATAATAGTTCTATTCTTAATTTTTTGAGGAATCTCCATACTGTTTTCCATAGTGGCTGCACCAGTTTACATTCCTACCAACAGTGTATGGGACCATACAAAGGTTCCCTTTTCTCCACATCCTCACCAACACTTGTTATTTCTTGCTTTTTTGATAACAGCTATTCCAACAGGCATGAGGTGATATCTCACTGTGGTTCTGATTTGCATTTCCCCAATAATTAGTGATGTCAAACATCTTTTCATATGCCTGTTGGCCATCTGTATGTCTTCTCTGGGAAAATGTCTATTCAGATCCTCTGCTCATTTTTTTTAATCAAGTTGTTTATTTTTCTGTTGTTGATTTGTATGAGTTCTTTAAATATTTTATATATTAACATTTTATAAGATGTACATTTACAAATATCTTCTCCCATTTGGTAGTTTATCTTTTCATTTTGTTGATGGTCTCCTTTGTTGCATGGAAGCTTTTAAGTTTGATGTAGTTTATTTTTGCTTTTGTTTCCTTTGCCTGAGGAGACAGATCCAGAAAGATATTGCTAAGACCAATGTCAAAGAGTATACTGCCTATGTTTCCTTCTAGGAGTTTTATGGTTTCAGATCTTTCATTCAAGTCTTTAATCCATTTTGACTTGATTTTTGTGTATGTTGTGAGATAGTGTCTAGTTTCATTTGTTTGCATGTGGCTGTCCAGATTCCTCAACACCATTTATTGGAGAGACTATCCTTTCCCTATTGTATGTTCTTTGCTCCTTTGTTGTAAGTTAATAGTTCGTATATGTGTGAGTTTATGTCTGGGTTCTCAATTCCATTCCATTGATCTATGTATGCTTTTCTGCAAATACCATGCTGTTTTAATTGCTATAGCTTTGTAAAAGAGTGTGAAATTAGGGAGTGTGATACCTCTAGCTTTGCCCTTTTTCTCAGCATTGCTTTGGCTATTTGAAGTCTTTTATGGTTCCACATAAATTCTAGAATTCCTTTGCTTAATTTCTATGAAAAATATCCTTGGTATTTTGATAGGGATTGCATTAAATCTGTAGATTGCTTTAGGTAATATGGATGTTTTAACAATTTTAATTCTTCCAATCCATGAGCACAGAATATCTTTCCATTTATTTTTGTCTTCTTCCATTTCAGGTCTTCCACCTCCTTGTTAAATTTATTCCTAGGTATTTGATTTCTTTTGTTGCAATTGTAAATGGTATTGTTTTCTTAATTTCTCTTTCTGCTAGCTCATCGTTAGCATATAGAAACATAACACATTTTTGTATGTTGATTTTATACCTTGCAACTTCACTGTATTTGCTTGTTATTGCTAATAGTTCTTTGGTAGAGTCTTTAAGCTTTCCTATATATAAAATCATATCATCTGCAAATAGTTTTACTTCTTCGTTTCTAATTTGGATGCCTTTTATTTCTTGCCTAATTGCCCTGGTTAGGACTTCCAATATTATATTAAGTAAGAGTGGCAAGAGTCAGTACCCTTATCTTGTTCCTGATTTTAGAGGGAGAGCTTTCAGTTTTTCATGACTGAGTATGATGTTAGCTGTGGGTTTATCACATATGGCCTTTATTATGTTGAAGTATGTCCCTTCTACCACTTTATTAAGAATTTTTATCATAAGTGAGCATTTAATTTTGTCAACTGCTTTTTCTAGATCTACTGAGATAATCATATGTTTTTTACCCTTCATTTTGTTTATGTGCTATATATCATGCTGACTGACTTGTATATGTTGAACCATCCTTGCATCTCTGGAATAAATCCCACTTCATCATGGTGTATGAACCTTTTAATGTATTGTTGGATTTTGTCTGCTAATATTTTGTTGAGAATTTTTACAACTATGTTTATCAGAGATATTGAACTATGTTCATCATAGACATCATCACTGTGTGTGTGTGTGTGTGTGTGTGTGTGTGTGTGTGTGTGTGCTGTCTTTGTCTGATTTTTGTATCAGGATGATGCTGTCCTCGCAAAACAAGTTAGGAAGCACTCCCTTCTATTACATTTTTTGGAAGAGTTTGGGAAGGACAGGCATTAAAGCTTTGAATATTTGGTAGTATTCACCTGTGAAGCTGTCTGGTTCTGAACCTCTGTTTTGTGGGGAGCTTCTTGACTACTGTTTCAATCTCTGTACTAGTGATCAGTCTAGTCAGATTTTCTGTTTCTTCATGATTCAGTCTTGGACAGTTGTATGATTCTAAGAAGGTGTCCATTTCTTCTAAGTTGTCCAATTTGTTGAATATAGCTTTTCATAATATTCTCTTGTAATCCTTGGTATTTCTGTGGTATCCGTTGTTATTTCTCCTCTTCTGACTTTATTATTTCTTTCCTCCTACTGACGTTGGGCTTTGTTTGTTCTTCTTTTTCTAGTTCCTTTCAGTGTAAGTTTAAATTGTTCGAGATTTTTCTTGTATCTTGAGGTAGGCCTGTTTTGCTATAAACTTCCCTCTTAGTACCACTTTTGCTGCATCCTATAAATTTTGGTATGTCATCTTTTCATCTTAATTTATCTTCAGGTAATTTTTTATTTCTCCTTTGATTTCTTCATCAACCCAATAGCTGTTCAGTAGCACTTTGTTCAGTCTTCATATATCTGTGATTTTTTCCATATTTCTTCTTGTAGTTGGTTTCTAGTTTCATACCATTGTGATCAGAAAAGATGCTTGATGTGATTTCAATCTTCTTAAATTTACTGAGACTTGTTTTGTGTCTCAACACATGGCCTACCCTTGAGAAAGTTCCATGTGCACTTGAGAAGACTGTGTATTCCACTGCATTTGGATGGAATGTTCTATACAAATCTATCCAATACATCTGGTCTAATGTTTCATTTACCACCTCAGTTTCCTTGTTGATTATTTTGTCTGGACGATCTATCCATTAATGTAAGTGGGGTGTTAAAGTCCCCTACTATTATTATGTTGCTGTCAATTTCTCCCTTTAGGTCTGTTAATAATTGTTTTATATATTTTGGTGCTCCTACGTTAAATGCATATATATATGCATTATATATACATATATATATATATATTAATCACTTAGTTTCCTTGATAAATTGTCCCCTTTATTATTATATACTGTCCATTTTTGTCTCTTGTTACCTTTTTGGGCTTTAAGTCCATTTTGTCTGTTGAGTATGGCTACACCCACTCTCTTTTGACTGGCATTTGCTTGGAGTGTTATCTTCCATCCCTTCACTTTTAACATATGCTTGTCTTTAGAGCTGAGGTGAGCCTCCTGTAATGTATGGTTGTTTCTTGTTTTTTAATCCATCCAGCCACTCTGTGTCTTTTCATTGGTGAATTCACTCCATTTACATTTAGGGTAATTATTGGTAAATGAGAACTTACTACTGCCATTTTATCTTTTGTTTTCTGGTTTCTCTATATCACTGTTGTTGCTTTGTTCTTGTGTTTCAGCCTGCCATCTTGGTTTGGTAGTTTTCTATGATTTTTTTCAGTTTCCTCCTTTTTTATGTTTATTGTCTCTGCTCTAGATTTATGTTTTGTGCTTACCATGAGGTTTGTATAAAACTCCTCATAGATAAAATAGTCCTTTTTCTGCTGATCACATCTTACCTTCATTTACCTATAGGGTTTCTGACCTTTTCCCCTTCCCCTTCTGCATTTTTGTTGTCTCAAATTATCCCTTTTCATGTTGTGAGTTTGTTGCCAAATTGAAGTAGCTGTAATTATTTTTTCTGATTTTCCCCCTTTAACCTTTATGCTATAATAAAATGTTTAATACCTATTCTGATAAAGAGTTACAATTTTCTGATTCTATGTATCACCTTACTCAAAGTTTTGTGTCCTTTTACCTTCTTGTTTCTGGTAGAAGAGCTCCTTTCAACATTTCTTGTAAGGCACATCTAGTGTTGATGAACTCCCTCAGTTTTTAGTTACCTGGGGAAGTCTTTATTCCTCCTTTATATCTGAGTGATAATATTGCTGGATAAAGTATTCTTGGGTGACAGTTTTTATCTTTCAGTATCTTAAGGATGTTATTCTACTCCCTCCTGGCCTGTCAACTTTCTGCTGAGAAATCTTCTGATAGCCTCTGTGGGTTCCCTTGTAGGTTACCATCCTTTTTTTTCCCTGGCTGCCTTTAAAAATTCGTTCTTTGTCATTGACTTTTGACAATTTTAATATGATGTGTCTTTAAGAAGGTCTTTTTGCATTGAGGCAATTAGGTGTTCTCTTAGCTTCATGGACGTGTATATCAAGTTCTGCAGGTTTGAGAATTTCTCAGCTATGATTTCTTTAAATAATCTCTCTGCTCCTTTTTCCCACTCTTCTCCTTCTGGGATACCCATAACCCTAATATGCACCCTTCTTAAAGAGCTGTATAGCTCTCGTAGAATTTCTTCATTTTTTATATTTTAATTCTCTTCCCTCTTCTACTTGCATCATTTCTAGATTTCTGTCCTCAAGCTCACTAATTCTCTCTTCCATGTGGTCTGATGTATTTCCAGTGCTTTCTAATGCATTCTTTATGTTGTTTATTGAGTTCTTCAGCTCCAGAATTTCTTCTTGGTTCTTTCTTAGAGTTTCAATATCTTCAGGAAAGTATTCCTTCTGATCATTAATTTTACTCCTGAGCTCACTGAACTGTCTTTCTGAGTTTTCTCATAGCTCAATGAATTTCTTCATGACACCTATTTTGAATTCTTTGTCAGTTAAATTGCAATATTCTGTGACTTTAAATTTGGCTTCTGGAGAACTGTCATTTTCTTTTTGTGGCATGGCGTTACTTTGGCTCTTCATGGCACATGATGAGTTGTTCCTCTGCCCACGCATTTGAAGTAGCAAATATCTTTCTGCTTGATTCTAATGATTCAACAGGTTAGAAATTAGAGGTCTTTCTTCTGTTTTCCAGTAGGTGGCGCTATAGCACAAGTTTATGGTTTTCCTTACCTGAGCTGCCTCCAGTTATGTTTGAGAGTTGGCACATTCTACACTCCACCACCTCTGTCAGAGGTGTGGCCCGTGTCCTCATTATTGCTTCTTGTGTCTCCAGGGGTCAATGATGCCTTCCTGCTGCTAATGTCACTGGGATGATGGGCTCTTCCCTCGCATCCAGGATCCCCTGAGTTGTAGACTCTGCTGCCAAAGGGGGAGGATGAGGGTGGGCGGAGCAGGGGTTGCCCAGGCACCTGTGCTATGACCAGTGTTGTAAGGTTCACAGACTCCATCACTGTGTGTGGAGGAGTAGGGGGCCTGAGTTGTGAGCACGTCAGTGGCTGGAGGAATGGGATCTCAGGCCCCACTGCTGCTGCTGCCCAGTTACCTGTGGCTGCAGGCACCACTGCGGCTGCGAGGCCAGAGTTGTGCTCACTGCCTCCCCTGCTGTTATGTGTTCTCTGGGGCTATGGGCTCAGCTTCCATGGCCAGAGAGCTGGGCTGCTGTTCCCTCAGTTCTGCCTCCCCTATGTGTTCCAGTCCACCCACCTTTAAATGTGCAGATATGTGGAAATCTCTGGCATCCCAGTGGGTTCAGCAGAGGCACCTTTGTTGAGCTGTGGATGCTTTACTGGCTGTTGACTGAAAGGGAGCTTTTCACTCTGTCATGTTGCTGATGTCACTCTAATATAACTGATTTTAAATAGGCCCAGATGTTGGATTTGGTAGACAAAGAACTTAAAATAGCTTTACAAATATGTTCAAAGAATTAATTTTTCAAATTAAAGGGAAATATATGCTCAATGAATAAACAGAGAATCTCAACAAAGAAACAGAAACTATACATAACAGAAATTATACAGCTCAAAAGTACAGTAACTGAAAATTTTAAATAGGTTCAACAAGAGTTTGGAGATGGCAGATAAAGTTGGGAATATGGTTCAAGAGAAATTATCCAGCCAAAAAAGAGAAAAATGTTTGAAGAAAAATGAACAAAATTTCAGAGAGCTGCAAGACAATGTGAAGCACCCCAAGGTACATATAACTGGAATCCCAGAAAAAGAAAAGAGAAAATAGCACAAAAATTTGAAGCAATAATGGCCAAGAACTTCCTGAATTTGGTAGAAAACTTTAAAGATTCAGAAAGCTCAACAAACTCCCAAAAAGATAAACAAAAATAAAATCACTCCTAGACAAATCAGTTAAACTGCAAAAGAAGCTAAAGAGAAAGTCTTAAAAGCATTCAGAGAAAAATGCCATGTCATGTAAGACGAACAGCAATAGATTAACTGCTGACTTCTCACCCAAGACTATGAAAGCCAGAGGATACTGGAACAACATATTCAAAATTCTGAGGGAAAAAAGCTAACACTAAGGGCTTCCCTGGTGGCGCAGTGGTTGGGAGTCCGCCTGCCGATGCAGGGGACACGGGTTCGTGCCCCGGTCCGGGGGGATCCCACATGCCACAGAGCGGCTGGGCCCGTGGGCCATGGCCGCTGGGCCTGCGCGTCCAGGGCCTGTGCTCCACAACGGGAGAGGCCATGGCAGTGAGAGGCCCACGTGCCACACACACAAAAAAAGCTAACACTAATTATTCTACATCCAGCTAAACAACGCTTCAAATATGAAGGCAAAATAAAGGCATTTTCAGTAAACAAAACCTGAGAGAATTTACTGCCAGCAACTCCACTACAAGAAATGCTAAAGGAAGTACTTTAGCCTAAAGGGCAACTGGGACCTATACAAAAAAATTGTAATGGTAAATATGTGGGTAAATATTTTTAAACTATGTATTTTTTCTTAACATCTTTAAAAGATATAACTACTTAAATTAAAACTTATAAGTCAGTAGCAACAGATTTATAACAAACAGATCTAACATATAACAATAGCAGTTATGTAAATAAAATGATGGGTACATAAAAATACACTATTGCAAAGTTTCTATATTTTACCTTAAGTAATTCAATATTCACTCTAAGTTAATTTAAGTTTAAGATGCATATGTAATCTCTAGAGCAACAACTTTAAAAAGTACAAAAATATAAAGTTAGAAAGCCAAGAGAGAAATTAAAATGGAATAGTAAAAAATATCTGATTAAGGGCTTCCCTGGTGGCGCAGTGGTTGAGAGTCCACCTGCCGATGCATGGGACGCGGGTTCGTGCCCCTGTCCGGGAGGATCCCACATGCCGCGGAGTGGCTGGGCCCGTGAGCCATGGCCGCTGAGCCTGCGCGTCCAAAGCCTGTGCTCTGTAACAGTGGAGGCCACAACAGTGTCAGGCCCGCGTATGGCAAAAATAAATAAATAAATAAAATCTGATTAAAACAAAAGGAGACAGGAAAGGAAGAACAGAGAAAGACAAAAAGAAACAGAAGACACAAAACAAATTGCAGCAGAGAAGATCTAAGTACAATCATATCAATAATTAAATGTAGGGGACTTCCCTGGTGGCGCAGTCATTAAGAATCCACCTGCCAATGCAAGGGACATGGGTTCGATCCCTGGTCTGGGAAGATCCCACATGCTGCAGAGCAACTAAGCCCACACACCACAACTACTGAGCCTGCACTCTAGAGCCCATGAGCCACAACTACTGAGCCCACGTGTCACAACTACTGAAGCCACATGCCTAGAGCCCGTACTCCACAACAAGAGAAGCCACCACAATGAGAAGCCCGCGCACCGCAATGAAGAGTAGCCCCCGCTCGCCACAACTAGAGAAGCCCACGAGGAGCAACATAGACCCAACACTACCAAAAATAAATAAATCTTAAAAAATTAAATGTAAATAGACTAATGTTCCAATCAAAAGGCAGAGATTATTAAAACTAGATTTAAAATCCAAGACCCAGTTGTATGCTGTCAACAATACACATGCTTTAAATATAAAGACATAGACTAAAAGTAAAAAGCTAGAAAGAATATATTCTGTGCAAACAGTGAGCATAAGAAGATGAAGTGGCTGTATTAAAAACAGACAAAATAGACTTTTTAACAAGAGATATTACTAGGGACAAGTGGAAGGACACTTCATAATAACAAAATGGTCAATACATCAGGCAAATATAGCAATTATAAATTTGATGTGACTAATAACAAAGCTCCAAAATACACAAAGTAAAAACTGACAACTAAAAGAAGAGATGAATCCACAATCATAAAGATTTTAACATACTTCCCTCATAAATTCATAGACTCAGACAAAAATATTAGTTAAGAATACAGAAGATCTGAATGATACCATCAATCACTTTAACCTAACCAACATTTCCTAACCAAACAGGAAACCTAACACCTACAAAATACACACACTCTTTCAAGTCCATATGGAGTGTCTACCAAAATAATATACAGGGCCGTAAAACAACTCTCAACAGTTTTCAAAATATTAAAATTTAATAAGATAATATAGTTAGAGACTATATTATCTTATTACAACAGAATTAAATTAGAAATCAACGAAAAATAAAACATCTGGAACAGCTCACAAATATCTGGAAATTTAAAACTCACTTTTAAAGGAACCACAGAAATCACAAAGTAAAATATTTTGAACTGAATTATAATGAAAATTGGTAAATGATAAATTAGACCACTAAAATTTAACACTTCTGCTCTTTGAAAAAATTATTAAACCAAAATGAAAATGTTTTCAAAATATATCTGATTAAGAACCAATATCTAAAACACATAAAGAATGCTCAAAGCTCAATAATAAGAAAACAAATAACGCAATAAAAGTAGGCAAAAATATTTGAGCAGACACTTACCAAAAAAGATATATGACCATAACAAAAGCACATGAAAACATGATCAATATCCTTAGTAAAATGCAAATTAAAACCAAAATTAGATACCACTTCCCATCTTGCAGAATGACTAAAATTAAAAATACAACACCAAGTACCAGCAAGGATGTAGAGTGATTGGAACTCTCAAACATTGCTGGTGGCAAGGTCTATATAATTATTCCATGGAAATGCTTTTATTCTGTCTCTCCAAAAATAAGCTAATCCAGAAACAGGCAGTAAAAAATGTTTTTAATTGGCAATGTATACCTGAAAAATATATTTTATTTACTTAACTTTCTACTCATTTGATACTTTTTAATATATAAATTTATTTATTTATGTATTTTTGGCTGTGTTGGATCCTCATTGCTGCGTGCAGGCTTTCTCTGGTTGCGGCGAGCAAGGGGCTACTCTTCGTTGTGGTACAAGGGCTCCTCATTGCAGCGGCTTTGTTGCGGAGCATGGGCTCTAGGCATGAGGGCTTCAGAAGTTGTGGCACGCGGGCTCAGTAGTTGTGGCGCACAGGCTTAGTTCCTCCATGGCATGTGGGATCTTCCCAGACCAGGGATTGAACCCATGTCCCTTCGTTGGCAGGCGGATTCTTAACCATTGCACCACCAGGGAAGTCCCTCATTTGATACTTTTTAAACTAACTCAGTTGCTGAGTAACTAACAGTCAATTGCCACTTAAAAAAATCAGTGCGTGGATGAAAACAACAATACCTAGTAAGCAGCTTCAGAGAACTTTCCATCAAATTCGTGGAATTCGTCAGAAATGAAGAGGAGGCAGAAATCCAAGCACCTAGACTGATCTGCCTCAATACAACACCATAATATCCTCCTTCCACTCCAAGGTTCTGTGTCTGCCTTGGGAAGAATGAGGCAGCCACATCCAGCCTCTGCTTAATTCTCACAGAACAAAGTCTGGGGTATCACTGCAACCAGGAGCAACAGCAGCAGTGGGCAAGACCAAGGTCAAGCTCCTTCTGCCCCTTAGCTGTGGTTCTCACACATCAGGTTGGAATCTGTTAACAGTTTTTGTTTCTATTAGTAGGACATCTACAGCACAAATGATTTAGCTACAGATTTAAGACAAGCCATTTGGTAGAAAATGACAACAAATGGGTCTCCTAAGAAAAAGGAATTAAAAAAATACGTCCATTTCAAGTATTCTCCAGATCCTTGGTCTATCTAAACAATGACTAAAGAATACAGCCACCCCAAAAAGTGAAACAGTACATCAAAACAAAGGACAAAGGGCTTTCGTGACCCAAGGAGCTGAAAGACACAGGTGCTTCAGCCTCTATGACTGACCTTGACAAATAAGTAATTACATGACTTGCTTGCGTGGGAAACTGGTCATCTCACACCACATCGAGGGAAAAAATTGAAACGCAGACTTACTCCATCCTGGACAGGTGGAACACATACACAATGTGAACACAGCTCAAAACCATAGTCATAGCCTTTTTATCCCCAGAGAAAAACACTCAACTCAGACAACAGCATATCTATGGTGGTGTACCTGGAAATTTTATTTTTGCTAAAATTCAGAACTTTGTAAGAATTAAATGATGGGGCTTGGACCAGTTGGGTCAGAGATGTTGACAGCCTTTCAAAATCAAAGAAACTATTAAAGAAAGCATCATTAAAGAAGAGACTGATCTCTTAGACAAAATAGTACAAGTTCCACACTCCCTGCTCATCACAGCCCCTAAAAATAAGCCCCAGGATTTTACCCTAACCTCGTTATCGCGCCGACCTCCCTCTCTTCTGAGGTAATGTCTATAAATCTTGGCATCCAGTGTGCATTTGCACCACATGTCAGCTATTACCAATGGCATTTTTCCTGACAGCTAATTGGTAACATTAAAGAAAAGAAATGAAAAGCATTGAGCTTGCAAAGTCATTTTACAACCATTAACAGCAACAAGTATTTTACGGGGGACATGGCACTGCCTGGGAATCCAAGGACCATGATGAATATTCACTCTGCCAGTAAAACGAGAAATGTGGTGAAAATGAAATCCATACCTTCGGCTTATTTACAGGACAGCTGAATTAGTGATACTTCTCGTGCCAGAAGATTCTCTCCAAGTAACGTTTGGGCTCAAGGAGTCCTCCAAGGCAGGCAGACACCCAGAAGCCTCCCCCCCGGAGCCTGAAGTGGCAGTGACCCCACACGGCCGCGTGGCCCTTACCTTTCCTTTTGGTTGTGTAAAATCCAACAGCTGCTCCGTCTCTCCACAGAATTTTAGCCTCCTCCTTCACAGAGTGAGGTAAAAAAAACATGTCATCATCATCCAAATTCCTCTCCAGTCTTCCAAAAATAACGACGTTTAGAATAAAAAGCACAATCCTTTCCCCAAATGACTGAACCTTTGAAGGAAAAACAAAAAGAACATCTAAGTGAGACAAGAGGGGAAAATCAGACACAATAAATTCTATGCTTGGAATCAACCCACACCCCGGGGCCAGGTGGGCTCCCCCACCATACAGTTCTTCTCATGCTCAAGATCCAAAATGCGGATCATAGTTTCTCACGGAGGTTTTCCCACCCCTGACCTTTCACATGCACTGGCCTCCAGGAGCGAGGAACATGGCCAGAGGGGCCTCCTGGGTCTCCAGGACCACAGACATGGAATGTGAAGAGACAGAGAACAATCAGTCACATGCCAGTGAAACAGGAGGTTACATAGAGGCAAGCAATTTCAGCAGAAACCCTGGATGTGTCCAGAGATAAACCCAGTCTGCCATTTTTAACAACAGCCCCAGAATTCTGACCCTCAGAAGGAGGGTAAATAATTGGGGATAATTATTGGTGTCCAGTTGCTACACCAAGAGCAACTGATTTTCAATGGCTTGTGACTGATTTTGAGCACATACTAGAGTCCCAACCCCAGAGAGTTACTGGGACTCAAGGCCTAGCCCATCCTAAGGCTACAAAATGGAACTGTCTCTCACCCATTGCAATGTCATGACAATTGAGGAAACTGTATTGCGGTCAAGGTCAGGCCCACAAAAGAGCTTGACCATTAACAAGTCAAAATGATTTCCTGCTCCTGCCTGTTCATATTCTCTGCATTTGTATAGCCCACGGATGGCACAGGTGTGGCATAAATGAAGGCCTCCCACTCCTGCACCCACAGCAGACATAACTAATCAATCCCCACTCTATGTGGCTGAGCCTGGATATGGTCTCAGGATCCTCCTAAATGCAGTCTCCCGGACAACTACAAGCAACCGCTAAAATGTGGCACTTGAGATGAAACCAATCAGCTAGTGACAAAGTGACGGTATTGTTTTATTAGCTTTTATTTCAACAACATTGCTGTGTGACAGCCTAAGGGTGTGGGTGTTTGTCGCCCCTTCCTATGCAGCACCGTGAAATCAGCAAGAGTATTACCTGGGCTGAGATTGCCCCCCACCTGCTACCATTCGATTCTCACCACCCACCAGAGAGGTCCTAGTTTATAGGTGAGGAAATTGAAGCTCAAAGAGGCTAAGCAATTACGTGTACTGATTTCCCTGCCTTATTCTGAAGAGGCCTTAAGACAGCTGGACAAGGGCTCTGTCAAAGGCAGGCAGGTTTACAGCACCAGACCAGGACTTCTGAGTCCCAGGCCAGGGTACCTGCTACAGCCCAGCCAGTGGCTCCCTTCTGCACTTTCATCCATTAGAGCTTTGGGAAAGGGAAGTTTGATATAAATATGAAATGTTTGGTTTTGTATTTAATACTGGACCCTTAAATGTTTATTATCATCACCATCATCATTGTGGTCATGGCTTCTTGGCCTAGATTTGCTGGGAGATCTTCAGCAACTCACAACGCCTTTCAGTTTCAGTTTCCTCCACTAATCAAGGGAGAAGACTGCCTAAGTGGTCTCTCAGACATTTGTATGTTTTTCAAATGCTTCAATAATAAAAATAAGTTAGCTTGCAGCCCTCTAGCAAATGGCACAAAGTGTTTAGTGCCAATAAACTTATTAACTGGCCCAGAATGCAAAATGTTGCACCTTCATCTGGAGCCAAATCTTAGATGAGAAAAAGATTTGCAAAAGCCACACCAGCTTAACTCTGAGAAGCCACCTCAATTTTGTATCTCAGACAGTAGCAGCCAAATCAAGTTCAGAATTTAAGAATAACTAGTTCATCACAAAACCCAAGGGGTGTAATGTGGGAGGCTATATTTTTCAACTTATAAAACCAAAAAGTTCAGAGGAAAGCCAGAAGAGAAAAACAGATTGCATCTGGCAGAAGGGAAATATCCAATCAAAAACTGGCAGGAGAAAAAAGGAGAAAAAGAAAATGCACTTAATTTGTCCAATTTCATTACAGGGGGAAAAAAATGTGTGACATGTGATTCTGACTTAGAAATGTTTCTCAAAACACAAAACTAAGAACCAGTTCTAATCCCTCAATTAGGACCACTAATTATGTTCACAGAAAGAACACTAAGAAAGTTGGTGTTTTGTTTGGTTTGGTTTGGTAATTTGTAAAGAAGAGCTGGCTAAGAAACAGAATGTAATTAAAAGAAAAAAAGGTCAAGACACCAAGTTCTGTAAATGGAGAGGGAAACTATCCCTACATACAGCTGGGGCAGACAGATCTTTACAACCTGCTTCATTAAGTGGAATCTCTCTGTTCACAACATAAGCCACATTTTCAGAAAATGTGAGGGTTTTCCTCATCTAAATTTAGAAGAATTGATACACAAGGGAAGTGACCACTCTTGTTCTGAAAAATATATATATATATTTAAAAAGCAAATCAAACTCTTCCCGGGATTCAGAACACCCAACCGCTCATACCACCTGCTTCATGCACAGACAATGACACACACAGGCAGATGTGTGTGTGTGTATGCCAGGCAGCACCCATTTGCTGAATCTCCAGCCATCGTTAACTTACTGGAAGAAAACCCTTTTCAAAATAATATCTATTGGGCTTCCGTGGTGGTGCAGTGGTTAAGAATCCGCCTGCCAATGCAGGGGACACAGGTTCGAGCCCTGGTCTGGGAAGATCCCACATGCCATGGAGCAACTAAGCCTATGCGCCACAACTACTGAGGCTGTGCTCTAGAGCCTGCGAGCCACAACTACTGAGACCACG
Organism: Orcinus orca; assembly: GCF_937001465.1. Taxonomy (NCBI): domain Eukaryota; kingdom Metazoa; phylum Chordata; class Mammalia; order Artiodactyla; family Delphinidae; genus Orcinus; species Orcinus orca. Next base: position 73,857,077 of record NC_064560.1, read on the forward strand.
TGCTACAACTACTGCAGCCTGCGTGCCTAGAGCCCATGCTCTGCAACAGGAGAAGCCACCACAATGAGAAGCCCTCGCACCGCAATGAAAAGTAGCCCCTGCTTGCCGCAGCTAGAGAAAGCCCACACGCAGCAATGAAGACCCAACGCAGCGTAAAATAAAATAAAATAAATAATAATAATAATGTCTATCAAGTCAATTAAAACCAGATCTGAAAACATCCTGCAATTTGTGACAACATGGATGGAAGTTGAGGGTATTATACTGAGTGAAATAAGGGGAAAGACAAACACTGCATGATCTCATACATGTAACATGAAAGAGCCAAACTCATAGCAACAGAGACTAGAGTGGTTGTTGTCAGTAGCTGGTGGTGGGGGAGAGGGAAAGATGGTCAGAAGGTTCAAACTTCCAGTTATAAGATGAACAAGTTCTGGGGATCTAATATACAGCACAGTGATTGTAGCTATTACATACTTGAAAGTTGCTAAGAGAGGAGGTCTTAAATGTTCTCACCACAAAAAAGAAATGGCAATTATGTGATGTGATGCAGGTGTTAACTAACACTGGTGGTAATCATTTTGCAGTGTATCAAATCAACGCATTGTGCACCTTAAACTTACACAGTGTTATATGTCAATTATATCTCAACAAAGCTGGGGGAAAAACAGACTTGAAAAAGACAATCCATAGACTGGGGAGAAATATTTGTTAATCATATATGCAATAAGAACTTGCATCTAGAATATAGAAAAACTCTTACAACTCAACAGGAAAAAGTCAATCCAATTACAAAGTGGGCCAAGGGGGCTTCCCTGGTGGCACAGTGGTTAAGAATCCACCTGCCAATGCAGGGGACACGGGTTCAAGCCCCGGTCCGGGAAGATCCCACATGCCATGGAGCAACTAAGCCTGTGTGCCACAACCACTGAGCCTGAGCTCTAGAGCCCATATGCCACAACTACTGAAGCCCACGTGCCTAGAGCCCGTGCCCTGCAATGAGAAGCCCGCACACTGCAACAAAGAGTAAACTCGCTGCAACTAGAGAAAGCCCGCGTGCAGCAACAAAGATCCAACACAGCCAAAAATAAATTAAATAAATAAATTTTTTAAAAAGTGGGCCAAGGATTTTAATAGATATTTTCCCCAAAAGGACACACGAATGGCCAATAAGGACGTGAAAAGATATTGAACATCCTTAGCCACAAGGAACCCTCACCCTTGCCATCCTAGGTCTCTATAAAGCCACAGTGCTTCAAAGACCACCAGGCCTGCTGTCAGAGAGACTAGCATTTGTGTCCAGTTAAATCACTTACAAGCTGTGTGGCTCAGCTTCAATTTCTTTGTCTGCAAAACAAATACCTTAAGGATTCTGAAGTCAGATAATCCCTGTGAAAAGTCTGGGTAATACACAGGCTAGCATCTAACGTAATATCTACCTCATAGTAAGTACCAATAAACACTACTGGAATGCAATAAAGAGAACCTCCCTACACTCTAGAGAGATGATGTGGATTAAAGTTTCAAAATTAAGATGTGAGAGGCCACTCAGGAAGGTAAGAGAGATTTACCAATAGCCAGGTATCTGTTGCATATAGCCATTTACTACTATTTTCCTTGCTGGCAGGGTGTTACAGATTGAACTGTGTCCCCCAAAAAGATGTCAAAGTCCTAACCCCCAGTACCTATGAATGTGATTTATTTGGAAATAGAATCTTTGCAGATGATCACGTCAAGATGAGGTCATTCGGGTGGGCCCTAATCCAACATGACTGCTGTCCACATGGAAAAGGGGAATTTGGACAAAGATAGACGGACAAAGAGGGAAAAGGATGGGAAGACACAGGGAGAATGCCATTGATAAGCCGAGGAAAGCTGAGGCCACCATAAGTTATGAGAGAGGCCTGGAACAGATTCTCCCTCACAGCTCTCGGAAGAAACCAACCCTGCCAACACCTTGATTTTGGCCTTCTAGCCTCTGGGACTGGGAAATGATACACTTCTGTTGTTTAAACCACCCAGTTTGTTGGCACTTTGTTACAGCAGTCCTAGAAAATGAATCCACAGGGGTAGACTGCTTAAATTATTAACATGATAATAAATACACTGACCTTTAAAACCTGTTTTGCAATGTCCACTTAAATTTGCAATACCTCACCTTCATCAGACCTTCTCTTGCAGGATCAGAGGTTCTTAGTACATCTTCAGTGGTCCACCAAGACTCCTTCATGTAAACAGCCACAACTAAAGAGGAAGCCAAGAGAAAACAATGATATACACATGGCCAACTGGCCACCAAAGGGGCAATTTTAGCAACATGCAGCCACTGTGAAGGTGCAAAGGAAAGTTATGTGCGGCAAAAGCAGGCGATGTTTCTAGAGCTGAGTTGTCTGAGAGCACTGACCAGGACAGAGTGACCACTGTCACCTCAAAGGACTTCACAGGTGTCTGCAGAGATGGCCTGTTATTGACCCCAACACAGGATGTACCCCAATGCTACTGGGCGCAAGAGGCTACACACCAATATTGACAAATTCAATGGGTGAGAATTATATTTTTTTTCAAAGTCCAACTATGTGACACAACTTGGAGCTCCGCAAATTTAGTCAAACCCAACATTACCTAAGGGCATGGAACAAACCATCTTCTTATCACCCTCGGTGCTGGGTTTGACGCTGGCTTCTTTTACATGCTTTTCTTTCATTCTCATGATGAAATTGTCATCTGCCTTTTTCTGAGGACGCTAACATTCTGAGAGGGGAAGGCAAACAGCTAGGAGGGCTGAGGTCGGGTCCAACCCTCAGCCACTGGACTCCAAGTTCAGTGCTCTTTCCAAGAGGCCAGAGATGGGTCAGCTGTTGATGAGGAATAATCATGCAGGGGTTGTGGGGGGGCTTTGGATAAGAAGACTCTGGGGCTGGGACCTGCAAGAGAGGAAGGGTAGAGACATCTCTCCTACCCCACTCATGCCCCGCCCTTGTCTAGACAGTCACTGAGGCCTGTTGATTCCACCCACTCTGAGTTTAGACATGGGTCCTGCTGCTTAGTAGAGGTGATCCTGGAACACGCTCAACCTCACTAAGCCCCAGATTCCTCATCAGAGCTGCCCAAACTGATCACTCAAGGTGGCTAACAAATTCCAATGAGGATCAGGTGTGAAACACCCAACGCAGGGCCAGGCAGGTAGGATGCCCTCAGCACCTGCTGATGAATGCGTCAGTTCTCCCCTGCTCATGCTGCAGTTGCCAGGTCCCATCATTCCACCTGCTGCCCCAGGACAGGATCCACTCCCTCCCCAACCCTGAACGCTACTGGTCCATCTCTCCAGGTAACTGAGAGCACTCCACCTGGTCCCCTGTCCCCCCAGTCTGCCCTGCCAATCTATCCCTCCTGAGGGGCCACTCCAAATGCAAATGCAATCATGGCCTCTGCCTCTTGTCTCTCCTTTCCTTGCTTAAAAATTACATTTTAAAACACTAAAGTCACTTTGGTTATTTTCTGGTATCTTTTTTTTTTTTTTAAGATTGTTTTCAAGAGAAGTTTTAGGTTCATGGCAAAACTGAAAGGAAGGTACAGAGATTTCCCATATTCCCCCTCCCCACACACACATCCCCCACTATCATCACCCCCCACCAGAGTGGTACATTTGTTACAACTGATGGACCTACACTGATACATCATATCACCCAAAGTTCTAGTTTACATTAGGGTTCACTCTATGGGTTTGAACAAACGTATCATCACATGTATCCATCACTATGATATCATACAGAGTATTTTCATTGCCCTAAAAACTCTCTGTGCTCTGCCTGTTCATCCCTCCTCACCACCCCTTACCCCTGGCAACCACTGATCTTTTTTCTGTCTCCATAGTTTTGCCTTTTCCAGAATGTCATATAATTGGAGTCATCAGATTAGTTTCTTTCCCCTAGTGAAATGCATTGAAGGTTACTCTATGTCTTTTCATGGCTTGATAGCTCAAAATTCTTCTCAGCACCGTATCTGGTGCTAAAATATTCCATTGTCTGAAGGTACCATAGTTTAGTTCTCCTCCACTATCTTTTTATACCCCTTTAACTGCCATTTTTATACCTGTTTCTCAAGCCAGGTATCTGAGCCCAAGGGGTCCAAAAGCCACAGATAAAAAGATACATCTTCCCAGTCAAATCTTTTTGGCTGAAGAGTTGAAGGAAAATAACACAGAGTAGAAAACAAAAGTCCCTTGAACATCTACTATAAGGCTCAAGACTTTAAAACAAATTTTGTGGGGCAATCAAGTTAAGCTGCCACCACCTTCTTCCCTATTCCTCTCTGCTCTTTGAGGAACTTTCGTAGAAAACCCTATGAAGACCAGGTGATGACATTAGCTATTGTCAAGCACTAACTCTGCACAGTCCCTCCCTCCTCTCCAAAGACCAACAGCATCTAATCCACTGTCAGTTTCATACCATTGGCGAATTTTATCTTCTCCAACAATAGTTCCAAAATTGATACAGCCGACTGAGAGAGAAGTGCCAATTAAATGCCTGACATCTGCCTTCACTTATTCAACTAAATTCATGTTCCAAATGGCATCTACTAGAACTTGCAAGAGGCTTATAAAACCATAAGGATTATTTCCCTGCTTAACAAGGTGAATCAATAAAAGATGTTCAATTTACTAATACAGTGTATTACTGTAATACAGATGTTCAATCTACTAAGATAGTTTCAAACAGGAAATGTGTTATGATTTGGTGTTTCTGTGGTGCCTTGCAAGTTACACAGTGCACTGCAGAGCATTAATTAGCCACACAAGTTGTCACAAAATAGACTGAATTTTTTTCAAAACTAATATTAAGCTGTTAAGTGTACATAACAATGAAGGTGAAGTCTGATCAAATGTAATAGGCTTAAAATGAATTGTCCTCAAACACAACTCTTGAAAAAGAGTCAGCCTTCCAAAGAATAGCAGCTTTTGATCAGAAAAGCCTGCTACCTAGTCAAGAGGAATGGGGCCGGAGTCCTCGGAGAGAGGCTGTTTCCAGCTCAGCAAGGACAAAAGAGGGACCTGGGGGACTGGCAGGCATTGCAGAGCCAGCCTTGGGGCATCGCTTTTGAGACCCTGGAGCCAGCAGGTTCCAAGAGTTAGAAAGTGGAAACTGGGGCCTTCCCCGGTGGTCCAGTGGTAAAGAATCTGCCTTCCAATGCAGGGGACACAGGTTCGATCCATGGTCGGGGAACTAAGATTCCCACATGCAGCAGGGCAACTAAGCCCACGCACCACAACTACGGTGCTCGCATGCCTCAACTAGAGAGCCTGCGTGTCGCAAACTACAGAGCCCATGCACCTTGGAGCCCACGTGCCACAACGAGAGAAAGAAAATCCCACACACCACAACCAGAGAGAAGCGCGTGCTCCACAACGAAAGATCCCACGTGCCGCAATGAAGATCCCATGTGCTGCAACTAAGACAGCCTAAATAAATAAAAAAATAAGATAAAATAAAATGAAACTGGAAACCACACATCCATACTTTTAAAAGAAAAATACAATCCTGATCAGTACCCTCTGGCTCTCCACCATCTAGGACCTGGGAGACTGGACCCCTGCAAAAGGCTGAGCAGTGGTGACAGCAGTCGATGGGGCATTGTGGGTCACAGGCCAGCCTTGCTTCACTGATTTAATTCCCCTCTCCCCTTGAGTGACATGTAACCACAAAGAAGATGCCAGTAATGGATTTCATTCTATAACACCCCAAGGTCTTCCAAACATGTTAAGACAGTGAGGTCCCTAAGGCTGACTCCCAGTGGCCTGGTTTCATCAAGGCTCAGCAGGATGAACTGAATTCAACTACCTGGGGCTGAGTTCCCGAATGCACAAACGGCCCTGTCCCAGGTCTCCAGAGGCTGATGAGTAAGTCTCCATCCTTGCCCCTGGGAGTTGGTAGCCTGCAGAGAAGAGAGAGCTAGACAAGCTGATGTGATATAGGGCAGGACATGACAGGTGCTAGAATCGAGCTGGGAGCCACAGAGTCCAGAGGACCCAGAGGAGGGGGTCAGTTCTGCTGAGGGGTTTGGGAAAGCATCCCTGGGGAATTTGCCAGCTCAGGCTCTGGATCACTGTGTAAGGCTTCAAAACAGGCAGAGATGACATGAGAGGGCAGAGTAACCCATGAGCAGAGGCACAGAGCCCTACAAGTCCAAGGCCACACTCAGGGCAGCCTAAACATTGGGGGTAGCTGGGCAAGGCTTAAACAAGGGAGAGGCAGAGCTGCAAACATCGATTATAGCAAGGCTGCAGGATACACAGCTAATATGCAAAAGCCCACCACTTCCCTGTATGCCAGCAATGAACAAGTAGAATCTGAAATTAAAAACAATACCATTTACATTAGCACCCCTCAAAAATGAGATACTTAGGCTTATACAAAATGAAATACTTAGATTTATGCAATCTAACAAAAATATGTGTAAGAGCTATACAAGGAAAATTACAAAACTCTGATTAACAAAATTAAATAAAAACTAAAGAGATATTCTATGTTCTCGAATAGGAAACCTCGATATTATCAAGATGTCAGTTCTTCCCAACTTGACCTATAGGTTCAATGCAATTCCAATCAAAATCCCAAGAAGTTATTTTGTGGATTTCACCAAAATGATTCTAAAGTTTACATAGAGAGGCCAAAGACAACACTGAAGGAGAACAAACTTGGAGGACTGACACTACTCAACTTCAAGACTTACTATAAAGCTACAGTAACCCAGACAGTGTGGTATCAGTGGAAGACAGATCAATGGAACAGAATGTAGAGCCCAGAAATAGACCCACGCAAATGTAGTCAACTTCTATTTGGTCAACTTTGACAGAGAAGCAAAGGCAACACAATGGAACAAAGATAGTCCTTCCAACAAATGGTGCTGGAACAACCGGACATCCACACACATAAAAGTAAATCTCAACACAGACCTTTCACTCTACTCTTCACAGCCATCTCAACAAACATAAACCAGTGCTGACGGAGAGCAAGACAACATAAGACATTTTGGATACATCCCTATGGACCTGGTGTAGGGAGAACACAGACTTCAGAGCCAGGTGGGGTTCAGATTCCAGCTTCTTCAAGGTGTGACCTTCACCCTTCCCCCACCTCGAGTCCCCCACCTGTCACATGGAGCCCACGACATCCTCTCACCTGGCCGTTATGCAGATTTGGTGAAAGAGCTCACTTCACCAAACTGCTTTGCCCAAAGGGAAGTTTTTCAGTGGTGTCCAAAAGCTTCCTCCACCTGCTTCAAGTGTTGCTCTGAGATTCCAAAGAAGTATGAAAAGCCCTTTGTTATTTGCTGGCTTTTGTCAGTGACACAATGGAAGCTGCTTGCTAACACTGGGTTTCTTCCTGGGAGCTCCCTCTCCAAACTTTCTGCTCTGGTTTGCAGGGAAATGTCTGTCTTTCTTCCCCAGCTTGATTGCTGCCATCCTATCCGCTGCCTCCCAACGTGAGTGGGGACACATTCCTACTCACCACGTTTGCTCACGACTGGTCCTTTTCCATCAGGGTGCATTAAGCCAACCATCATGTCCCTCACTTCCTCCTTCCAGGGCTGTGGGGACACATCATGCCTGATCAAGGCACACACTTTCACCTGCCCAGAACCTCCCAACAAGATTTTTTTTTTTAAAAGGGCTTCAAATGCTTGGCTTTTTTTAAATTTATTTATTTATTTATTTATTTATTTATTTATTTATTTTTGGCTGTGTTGGGTCTTCATTTCTGTGCGAGGGCTTTCTCTAGTTGTGGCAAGCGGGGGCCACTCTTCATCGTGGTGCGCGGGCCTCTCACTATCGCGGCCTCTCATTGCGGAGCACAGGCTCCAGATGCGCAGGCTCAGTAGTTGTGGCTCACGGGCCCAGTTGCTCCGCGGCATGTGGGATCTTCCCAGACCAGGGCTCGAATCCGAGTCCCCTGCATTAGCAGGCAGATTCTCAACCACTGTGCCACCAGGGAAGCCCCCAACAAGATTTTTAAACCTTTCATCTTGCCTAAGATTTCTTAATGGAGCTAATTCCTTTTTTATTTAAATATTTTTAAATCAATCAATACAACAAACATTTTTTAAAAGTTAGTGTGATTTTTCCACAGTACAGGTCAGGGAGAGCTGATTGTCACCCATCACCTTGGATGGGTGGGCTGTGGCAGTGGGGAGCTGTCCTGACAAGGACTTTGAGGCCACCGTCCAGCTCAGCAAGGAGGAGCACTGTAGAGATCAACAACCAGTGGGGAGCACTGGGCTCATGTGGCCGTGCTTGCTGTCCCTCCTCATCTGCCCAGCACCAAGGATGCGGGAGGCAGCAAAGTGGCTCAGGACCCTGCAGAGGTCACAATTCTGAAGCACATGGTGCTCATCCAACCCACATGTTGAGCAGCTATTATGTACAGAGCACATAATAAATCCACTGGAGGAATTAAATTTAGACTCTGGCTTAAGACACTTACAGCTTGGAGGAGGAGACAGTGCCTGGGATGCAAAGCACCTCTGGCCAGGGAGGGGTTGGGGGCCGTATCCTGCAGACCACCAGTGGCCGCCATGCTTCAGAGGAGAGAGACATGACCTGATTACTGTTTTAAAGTAATAATATTCACCAGAACCACATGTCCAAGCATCCACCAAGCATCTGGCTGACTTTTTTTCAGGTGAGGCTCAGAAGGGTTAAGAACTCAAGATCAAGTGCCTGTAAACAGCAGTGTTGGGACTGGATGAGAACTGGCTCTCACTGACTCCAGAGCCCCCGCTCTAACCTCTATACTCCAGGTGAAGAATGGACAAAGAGACAAGGGGACAGAGCTCAGTCCAGACTCCATGAAGGCCGACAGAGTAGGGAAGACAAAGATGAGAGGAGAGACAAGGAGGCGACAAGCCAAGACAGCGATGAGAAAGGAGAGGCCGGCACGGAAAGACCTGAACAGAGTGGACCTCGTTTTGCACGTCAAGACGGGGAGGAGGGCTGCCATTTACTCAGCAAACACTGACAAGTTCAGGCACTGTCCTTGGCACCAGGGATCTAGGGCAGAAGACACTGCCCAGCAGGAGTGAGACAGGCCACCAGGCCAGGACCACACAGACCATGACCAGCGCCCAAGACGGAAGCAGCATCAGGCACCTACTCAAGGGCTACGTCTTCATCCATTCGTGCTGCTGTGACAAAATACCACAGTCTGGGTGGCTTATAACAACACAAATTTACTTCTCACATTTCTGGACTGGAAGTCTGAGATCAGGGTGCCAGCATGGCCAGGTTCTGATGAGAGCCCTTCTGGGTTGCAGACAGCTGACTTCCCACGGTGTCCTTATTCGAGGGGACTCCACCCTCATGACCTAAGCACCTCCCAAAGGCCCCACATCCCAACCCCATTACATGGGCTTAGGATTTCAACATATAAATTTGCTGGGTGACACAAATATTCAGACCATAGCAAGCTGTCTGGAAGGACTAGGCAGAGTTCCAAGAATAGGCCTGAGCCAGACGGGGCTCCGGTGCTGGGGTCTCTGGGGACCAGGTTGAGGTACTGGCTTTGTCAGTCTCTGGAGGAGTCCAATCAATGCGAGACATGATCAGAGTGGTGGTTTAGAGAGAGAACAGTTGGGTTATGCCCAGGTGGGAAGAATTAGTCCTTTAGAAATTAAGAAGAAAAAAAGAAAAAGGTTATTTGAGAAGGATCACACTGGATTCGGGTGTAGGTAAGGCTGGAGACAAGGAGGGCAATGGGAGCCTGTGGTCATCCAGCCAAGAAGTAAGGAGGGGATGAGTGCAGCAGTCATGCTGGCAGGGAGGGAGATGCTCGGGTGGCAGAAAAGACCACCTGGGAATCAAACTGGTCCTAAGGCAGAAGAGAGAGGGAAGGCAGGACAGCAGCCAGCTCCCAAGCTTGAGAAGAAGCACGCAGGTGTCTCCACCAGGAGGAAGTGAGGACGAGGAAGAGGGGTGAGGGTTTCAGTTTTGAAATGCCTGTTAGAGATAGCAAGGTCAGGGTGGCCAGCAGGTGGCTGGATACACAGCCAGAGGTGAGCAGAGACGGAGAAGGCCCATTCCCCACACCATCATAGCAACCAAGGAGGGAGGAGCTCTCATGCGCACGCTTGCACACGCGCACACACACCCCCCACACACACACACCCTACCTCCCCACAATAACTGCAAGCTGTTTACATACTGGCCCATGGTTTACACTTCTTCAGTCACAACCGAAGGAGCTTCAGGTTTGCCTGTTACCCCCCACCAGCCTCCCCCAATTGCTCCCCTGGAGTCTAAGCTGCCACTGCCCTGTTACAAATCTAAGAAATATGTACTTCCCCCAAAAAAGAGCACAGTTAAACCAAAGTGACAGGCCATCTTCCCAAAAGCAAAATACACGTAGGAAAAAAATGCTGAAAAGTTCTGGCAGAGGACAGCACATAAACACATTCCAAGGCATTGCATGACTTTTATGCAACATTGACTGAGCCGGTCAATAATTTAAGGGGAGGGGAAAAATACGCAAGTTGACATAGCAACTGTCATATCGCATTACTCGGGCTACCATTTCCATACAGATGTCTTCCTTAGAGGAAAACGCTTCCCCAGATGCCCTGTGAACTTGGGCACCTCTTTGCCAGGGAGAAGGAAACATCTGGTTTGTAGTATATCTGCATCAGCTTCCCTGTGGTTCTTAGGCCCTTCTTGCCTTCGGCGACTTTGTTTCCGTGAGTGGAGATTTTAACTCCAGGAAGACCAGGTAAGATGAGGTGCCTGGATCCTGAGGCACAGCTGGACAGCAAGGTGTTGGAGGCCGAAAGAAGCCCACACCAGAGCTAGTCTATCTAGGAAAGGCATCTTAAAATCACAGGCCATACCAAGGCAAGTACAGCAAGTTTCTCAGGGTTGGGGGAAGCACAGAGAGGTGCAGACAGCCCAAGCTGCAGTGGTAAAGCCCTAGGATGCCTCAGAGAAGCGCCCCCAACCCCGCACATCCGTGACTCTCGGAATATTTTCCTTGGAGCTTCTCTGTTTTCCAAATACCATTAGTCCCTTGGTAAGAATGACATGTTTTTTGTTTGTGGGATGCTGTTTTCCCCTACATTGACATCCAACTCACAGTAAGTGTCATAAATTAATAGGGAATAAAGAAGGAAATCCCAAACAATAGCCAACATGTGCTCCCAAACACACAGCGCTGTCACTGCAAATAGCTCTTCCATCCGCATCCGTCACGGCCCACGGAAAACAGAACTCTCCTGGTTTCTAGCACGGAGCTCTCTTAGCTTATGTGAAGTCAGGTCCCACTCAACCTGGGAGCCACCTGACACCGGCTGAGCTTGCACAGCCACACGGGCGCCTTAGCCACCACGAGAAGCAGGTATTTAAATCGAGCCTGAATTTCTGGCCAGAACTCTTTTCCCCCAAACTGTCAAACCCACTTAAGCGGGACTCCCCCATGTAGAAGGTTGGGAGGATGGGATCCATTTCAGGCTAATGTCTACCTCTCCTTTATTCAAAATGCAAGCACAGACTTAAACGTAAAGATTCAACGTCCATGGGATCACGGGAGGCTGCACCAACGAGGCTGCTAATCAGGCGGTCCCTGAACCCTTGGGGTTCGTGAGTCCGCGGGGGTCATCACACTTCAAAGCCAGGAAAACTGTAATTAGTCCTCCACATGCTGAAACTCAGACTTCACCAGGGCAACGAGCCTCTCCTCCACTCCTGCCATATTAGCTTGGTTTTTACCAGAGATATTAAAAACCACTTCACTGACTCAGGTCCACAGGTTCATCCTGCTAACAGAGCTGGGTTTGCCCCATCCATCCCACTCACCGGGAGGCCTGACCTCTCCCTTCAAGGCCAACAGGGGACCAGGAGCTGCTCTAGCTGGGTGCCCCCTTCCTGAAGGTCAGAAATTCACAGCGCCTCCCCCTACCCCATCTTCTGGCCTTTCCCCCAACCCCTCCCCCAAATCTGGGCAGCCTTCTCAGGGGTGAGGAACGTCCCAGAAAGGGCCTTCCAGTTCTGCAGAAGTTCTCTGGGCATCTCAGGGCATCTCAGTTTCCACCCACCCACCCCTCCTGAACCACCACCCACCTGCCCCAAACGCAGCCCAGAGAAGGCCTGGCCCCAGGCCCGCTGTGTCACAATCACCTCTCAGCCCACGACAGCCACCAGGAAGGCGGCTACACAGCGGCTCTGGTTTCAACTGAATGTTTGCCTTGGCTCTCGCTGTCACTGCAGGCCTAGAATGGGCATGCTTTTCCAGGAAAAAATCATCATTTTTTGATTCCCTGCTTGTTTTTCTCAGGGTGCACATGACACGCAATCACCAAAAGCCATAAATAAATTAGCAGCAATTTGAAGGATGAGTGTTATGCTTGGTCACAAAACGTCCTGGAAGCAGGCTGGGGGGATAGATGTTCCAATCAGGGAAGCCAGCGTGTGGTAACAAACACAAACAGCCGTCCCTCTGTCCTCTCTCTCCGCAAGGACCCCGCTTTCTGTTTCTCAGCCTCGACACTTCCCCTGCACAGGGAATTCACAACACACCCTCCAGGAAGAAAGAGCCAAGAACGGCTGCAAAGTGATGTACACCTGGGATCCAGGTCCCTGCCCGGACCCCTCCTTCAATTTGACAGCCCACAGACCCTGCAGAGGAGCTCAGGTTGCCCTCGCCCCAAGCTCTTCCTTCCAGATCACCCAGCACTGTTGCCCCAGCCGGAACCCCAGTCATTTCCAGGCCTCCCTCCTTGGCCCCTCCAATTCATCCCAAATCCTGTCGTTTCCGCTATTTCACCAACCCGAGTTCTCCCCACCGGGCGAGGCCTCAGCATCTCTCCTGTGGGCGCTCCCAGACTCCTGGACACTCAACACTTGTCCTCCCTTCTCTCCATCCTTCCTTCCAATCACGACTAAGGCATTCTTCGAAGGGCTGAGATCCAAAGGCGGACCCCTCTCCAGCCCCAGTCCCCACCCATCCTCCATAACGTCACCAGGCATCTGGCCAGCTCCCCTCAGCATGGCCTCCCCACCAGGCAGGGGCCAGGAGTGTAGAGAAGGCTTTATGAAAGGAAGCTGCAAAACGTTCAGAGAAGGGGTCAGTAAGACTCAGGGCCAGAGTCTGTAAGGTGGGGCACTGCCTGGGATGAGGGGGCCTACTTTCCAGATTCCATGCGCCTCCACGGGTACTGCTTCACGTCCAGAGCACCCAGCCCTGCAGGGCAGAGGAGCAGCTGTGTGACCACTGTGTGACCACCAGTCGGCCTGGACAGTGGGAGAGGAGAACAGAGGTCCCGGTGAGCGGGCAGTGGAGAACTTCTCAGGCCTCCTACCCCATATGCTAGCCAGACAGGCACTTCCCTGCCAAGAACTCGTGCTCCTCCTACACCCAGCAATACCCAAGAGTCCCCTTATTCTGGAAGCTTCCATAGCACTGTGGCATTAGGTCTCTTTCATTTGACTCAATTATAAATAGACTTTTTTTTTTTTTTTTTTTTGCGGTACGCAGGCCTCTCACTGTTGTGGCCTCTCCTGTTGCGGAGCACAGGCTCCGGACGCGCAGGCTCAACGGCCATGGTTCACGGGCCCAGCCGCTCCGCAGCATGTGGGATCTTCCCGGACCGGGGCACGAACCCGCGTCCCCTGCATCGGCAGGTGGACTCTCAACCACTGCACCACCAGGGAAGCGCTAAATAGACATTTTTTAATCAGCCTCTGGACACTCGTTGCTCTGTCCTCTGATCATCAACCACTACGTTTTATGGAAGAAAAAAAAAATCAAACAGATATTGTCATAAGGAGAGCTGAAAAAAACCTGACAAGTTTCCTGACAAGGAAAGCAGGAAGAGATCATCTAGGAAAAGTATCCACGTGGCCTAGGAGCTTGCCAAGAGGGCTTCCATCAGAAAGGGTCAGATGTTAAAAGGACGAGTGCAAAGGGTGGAAGAGGCCTCCCCACAGCCAAGGTCCCCAGGCCCAGCACCATCCTGTAAGACCAAAGTAGGAAAAGCTGGGCACTGAGGAAGTTCAGGCAGGCTGGGAAGACGTTCAAGGAAACAGGACAGCTGCCTGGGTAGGCTGGCGGGACTCGGAGGGGAGAGCCCGAGGAAGAAATACAACTTAGCCAGAGGCTCTACTGGCCACAGAGAAGGCAAAGGGCCTCCAAATTAGGAGCAAGCAGCTGGAAACAGTGGAAAAGCAAAGGAGTGCATTAGCTCCTTTTAGAGAGGCATAAGCCTCAGTGAATGTACATCCCAGGGACCAGAAGTCCTGTGAATGTGATCCTGAAGTTGTAACCTTTAGTCGCTGAGAGCGTGAGATGCCGGAAGGGGCCAGAAAGACACATGAGCCAGTGCCATCCTGGTGTGTGTGGGGAAGGTGCAGGTCTTGGAACTAATGCCTGGTTCCCTGAACATCCCTTCCTAATGGTGGTCTAGAGTGAATTATGAAAGATGATCTGTAAGTACCCTAGAAAAGAAAGACTGGACTTAAAATCAGCATGAATTCACCAAGACCAGAAGAGACAAATTGGCCTCACTCCCTTTTCTGACGAGTGTTCTAGGCAAGTGTTAGGAGAATAATTAAACATAAGTCATCTTAATTTCAGCAGCCAGATTTCCCTCCATTCTTTTTTTTTTTTTTTTTTTGCGGTACGCGGGCCTCTCACTGCTGTGGCCTCTCCCGTTGTGCAGCACAGGCTCCGAACATGCAGCCTCAGCGGCCATGGCTCACGGGCTCAGCCGCTCCGTGGCACGTGGGATCTTCCCGGACCGGGGCACGAACCTGTGTCCCCTGCATCGGCAGGCGGACTCTCAACCACTGAGCCACCAGGGAAGCCCTCCCTCCATTCTTAACTGCAGGCATGTATTTCATAAAGTCTCTTGACTTGCATTTTATGAAAGTCTCTTGAAATCTCCAGAAATGTATGCTAAATAATGGGTTAGGTGTGTGTTTTGTGGTATAATAATTGCATGAATTTTTTAATAAGCATTTTTAAATACTTGTATTAAAAATAAAGAATGCACACCTTCAGAACTTCAAATGATATTAACTACACAGCCAGTAGGAAGAGTTAATATAACTGGATGAAAGGACTTACTCTTCAAAACAGGCAAAGTTTTCTTAGATTTAACAACAAAAGCACAAGCAACAAAACAACAACAAAAAACAGATAAACAGGACATGATAAAAATTTTAAGCTTTTGTGTTTCTAAGGACACCATCAAGAAAGTAAAAAGATAACCCACAACATAGGAGAAAATTTTTATAAATCTGATAAGGGATAGTATCTAGAATATATAAAGAATTCTTACAACTCAAGAAGATAAATAACCCAATGCAAAAATGGGTAAAGGATCTCAATAGATAGTTCTCCAAAGAAGATATTAAAATGACCAACAGATACTTGAAAGGATGTTCAACATCATTAGTCACCAGGGATATGCAAATCAAAACCACAAGGACCCCCTGACATTGGTCTTGGCGATGATTTTTTGGACTTGACACCAAAAGCAAAGGCAACAAAACCAAAAAAAAACAAGTGGAACTACATCAAACTAAAAAACTTCTATACAGCAAAGGAAACTGTCAACAAAATGAAAAGGTAACCTACTGAATAGGAGAAAATGTTTGCAAATCATATATTTGATAAAAGGTCCAAAACATATAAAAACTCATACAACTCAACAGCAAAAAAACAATGTGGTTAAAAAATAGGCAGAGGATCTGTGTGATGCTGTGATTTACATTAAGAAATATATATATTTGGTCTTCTTCCCATTTCTGGTGTAGTACTCCTAAAACCCTTGGAATTTCTTAAGTGATGAGAGCAGGGAAGGTGTCTCTTGTTATGTTACTGAGGTGATGTTTGGACCCACCTAAGGATGGGGGCTGGTCGCCAGAAGAACCAACCACGTGATTAGAGGGTTGGAATTTTCAGTCCCATCTGCCTGGCCTCCGGGGAGGGGCGAGAGCCTGGAGGTTGCATCAGCTGCCAATGGTCAGTGATTTCATCAATCATGCCTTTGTAATGAAGCCTCCATAAAAATCCAAAAGGACTGGGTTCAGAGAACTTCTGGGCTAGTGAACATGTGGAGGTACTGAGAGAGTGGTGAGCCTGAAGGGGGCACAGAGTCATGGGAACCTCTGATTTATAGCCAGTTGGTCAGAAGTACAGGTAAAGCGTGGGCTTGAGGCTGGTGTCTGAAGTGGGGGGCAAGGGAGTCTGGTAGGACTAAACCCCTAACCTATAGAATCTGATGGTATCTCCAGGTAGTGTCAGAATTGAGGTAAATGGAAGGACAACCAGCTGGTGCTAGAGAACTACTTGGTGCTATGGGAAACCACACACTTCCACACATTGGAAACTGAATCTCAGAATACATTTAATCTGAAAAGACATTTTCCAAAGACATACGGATGGCCAACAGCTACATAAAAAAGTGTTCAACATCACTAATCATCAGGGAAATGGAAACCAAAACCACAAAGAAATATCACTTCACATCTGTTAGAATGGTTATTATCAAAAAGACAAGAGATAGCAAGTGTTGGTGAGGATGTAGAGAAAAGGGAACCTTTATGCACTATTGGTGGAAATGTAAGTTGGTGCAACCATTATGAAAAACAGTATGGAGGTCCCTTAAATTTTTTTAAATAGAACTACCCCATGATTCAGCAATCCCACTTCTGGGTATTTATCTGAAGAAAACAAAAACACTGACTTAAAAAGATACATGCATATATATCTACACAAAAACCTGTACAAGAATTTTCACAGCAGCATTACTCATAATAGCCAAAAGGTGGAAACGACCCAAACATCCATCAATTGGTAAATCGATAAACAAAATGTGGCAAATCCATACAATGGAATAGTATTCAGCCATAAAAATAAATGAAGTACTGAAACATGCTTCAGAATGGATGATTCCTGAAGGCATTATGCAATGAAGGAAGCCAGACACACAAGTCCACATACTCCATGATTCCATTCATAGGAAATGTCCAGAACAGGCAAATCTATAGAAATGGAAGAGATTGCCTAAGGCTAAGGAGGATAGGGAAGTGGGGTTGGTTCCTTTTAGGGGTAATGAAAATTAAGTGTGGTGACAGACACACAACTCTGTGAATATACTAAAAATCACTGAATTGTATGCTTTAAATGGGTAATTGTATGATATGTGAATTACAGCTCCATAAAACTGTTTGTTTATATATATCTATATATATTGGGAATAATAGTAGTCCTTCCTGTGGGTTCAAAACATTGGAGGACAGAGCAATGTCTTGATAACAAGTTTGTGATAAAAGCCCAGGGGCCGGGCATGCATGGTAATGAGCCGTCAGCTAGAGGTGAGTCAGCCTTGGGCTGGTTCTAAGGAAATGCCAAGGTAAACTGAGGCTAACTTTGTGGAAACTGAATGTCCAAGAAAAGTGAGGAATGCTCTCACCAGCCACCACTCTCCTCTCACGGTTCTCTAGAGCGCATTTCTCAGATGGCTTCTGGAGATCTTGTTAAAGGACAGATTCTGACTCAGCGGGTCTGGGTGGGGCACAAGTGCCTGCATTTCTAACAAGCTTCCCTGTGCGGTGCCATCTCGCTGCTAGGCCACGGGCCACACCTGAGTAGGAAGACAGGAAACTGAAGCTCAGAGGTGCTAAATAACTTAACCCAGGCCACCCACTCATAAAGGGCAGAAGATTTGAACTCAGATCTACTTGACTCCAAAACCCAGCTTCTTTCCACCAGACCATCCATGACGTGGTATCTGCACACCATGTTCCAAGAGAAGCCAGATCTGAAAGAAGGATCCAGGATGTGATGGGCTCTGGAGCCCACAACAAAGGAGGAACAGCTAAAGAATGAGAAACGTGTGAGTGATCTTAAAAGAAGACTCAGGAAACATGGCAGCTGGCCTCAGGCCTAGGAAGATCTGCCCTGTGGAGCAGCCATGCCCACCTACCTGGATGGCCCCCGTAGGGGCACTAGGCCAATGAGGAGACACACGAGCATATCAGTTTGGGCTCCTTAAGAAGAACGTTCTAATAGAGCTGTCCCGGAACAGGCCAGGCTCTCCCAGACTACAAGCCGGTGCCCCAGACAACACCTTCATGATTCTGATATATCTCTATACTACCTTCTTAGCCCTACCATAAAACAGGCATCATTTGCTATGATTATAAAAATAAATCTTACTATGATAAATTTTTAAAGTCTAGCTAAGGGTGCTCAGCTGGGAGACCTATTTTCTTTTTTTTTTTAAAAGGAGATTAACAAGTGTTAGCTAAGCGTTAAAGCCATATTAGTAGGAAACAGAATCTCTTTCCTTGATATATTTAAAATTGAAATAAAATTCGAAAGATCATCCTTTTTCTCCTTCTGAAATTCAGCTGTACCACCTAAAATCATCTTGGAAAGCACTGGACCTAATGATCTAAACACCCTTTCAACTGTGAGCTTCTGGAACCTTGTCTCCCTTCTCTAAAGCTAAATAGCCCTAGTTTCCTCGAGCCTTGTTCAAATGGTTTCAAGCCCTCTCAACCCCCCCGGTTGCTCTCCACGGATAAGCACCAGTTTGTTTCAGCTGCATCCTGAGCAGCAACCAAAGAGAATGGGGCTGTAATTGAGCTGGAACATTATGCTTCCATTAAGGCAGCCCCAGGTTCCATCTGCTTTCCAGCAGCCCACTGCAACGTCCAGGCTCACTGCGCTTCCAAGGATGACAACTGCCACCTGTTTCTTTTTATCCAGGTGGTGTAGAGGTACATCCTCCCCAGCCCATCCTTGATCTCTGGCTGCTTTTGGATGGACTGCATGACATTATCCAACGAGGCAGTTTTGGATTAGTAGAAAGAACAATGGTCTTACCATTAGAGTAGTTCAAAAACAGATTAGATTGCCCTAGTGTGGTGTTACCTTCTTCTCCATGATGTTTGCAAGCAGAATCCATCAGGGAGGTAATTCAGTTGCCAAAGTTTGGCCAGCAGTTGACAAGAAGGCCTCCCATTCTAAAACCCTGTGCTTCTATAACACAGCACTCAAAGACAGAGAAGAACATGCAAAAGTGCACCATTATGGAAGAATACTTCTAATTTCACGCCTACTCTCTGCCCTAGATGGTCCAAAGCATCAGATTTTCTGCCACAAATCATTTCATCCTCACAACTACCTTGTGAAGTAGCTAAGATGCCCCCATTTTGCAAATGACCAAACTGAGACTTGGAGAGGCCAAATCACTTATCCGGGTCACTCAGTCAGTTGTCAGAGCCAGGACGCCAAGTCTGTTGAATCTGATGCCAAAGTCCGGTTCATCAATTCTATTCTGCAGGTCCCAGGAAGAAATGAGAGAAGCAAAAGGCCATCAGTTGATGGGAATCTGGAATGCCAGGATAAGCAGTTTTGATTTAATATAGGAGGTAAGAAAAGACTACTTTTTTGATGAGGAGAGTTATATTTTTAATCTTTGTAAACACTTGAGTTCAGTTAATAATTTAAAAATAAGAGGAATAGTAAAACAACGGGAAATAAATGAAAGATAGGGCAGTGGGGAGGTACAAAACAACTAAGGAAGGGAGGGTTCTTGGCAGCCTTCGGCTGTGTGCCTTCGGCTGTGTCCCCTCGGTGACAGAAACCAGCCACTGATTAGAGAAACAGTCAAGCATGAGCCCCGCAGGGAACAGCCAGACAGAACGAGGGCACGTACTTCACAAACCACCTTCACGGAAGGCACATCCCCAGTTTCTTACAGGGGAAAGCTGGACAGCTGCATTGCAGGCAGACCTCATTTTACCGTGCTTCACTTTATTGCATTTTTTTTACAAATCGAAGGTTTGTGTCAACCCTATGTCGGCGTCATTTTCCCAACAGCAATTGCTCACTTTACATCTTTGTGTCACATTTTGGTCATTCTCGCAATATTTCAAACTCTTTCGTTATTATTACATGTGTTATGATGATCTGTGATCAGTGATTTTAGATGTTACTATTACAAAAAGATTACTATGACTTGCTGAAGGCTCAGATGATGGTCAGCTTTTTTAGCAATAAAGTGTTTTCAATTAAGGTGTGTACATTGTTTTCTTAGACATAATGCTACTGCACACTTAACAGACTACAGTATAGGGTAAGTATAACTTTTCTATATTTGAGAAACCAAAGAATTCGTGTGACTCTCTTTACTGCCATATTCGTTTTACTGCAGTGGTCCGGAACCTGCGCAACGTCTCTGAGGTCTGCCTTAACTCACATCCTCAGGGTAGCCCGCCAGGAATAGTAACTACTTGCCACCAGGGAATTCACAACTCCAGGATGTTTTTCATTTGTTCGCAGGGTTATTGGAAGTTACTATGATGGATTCAATCAGCTTACCAATAATTAACTCATGCACGGGCTTATCAAACAGCTCTGATCCCTTTAGCTTCCATCTAACCACACAAACACAAGGCCTTCACAAATATAATTGGAAAATTATAAAGTAACCAGGGACAGCCTTCTCGATGGTCACAGCTAAGCACATAACTGAAGTGGCACATGTGTCAAAGCTGTGAAGAGGCTCTATGGTACCATCGGCTGCTTCGGAGTCCACGTGTTTCAAGCCACAAGAGGTGCATTTACATATCGTGCCTGCTTCAAAATACCAGACTAAAGAGCATGAGGTGTGGATAACACCTGAGTGCTTTTTGGAAATCACGCAAAATTGCAGCAACCATCATAGAGCCCCAGCAGCAGGAAAACGTTTGGAAACTTTATTTAAAGTTCTATGAAATATAAAGAAAGGTCCAGAGTGAGATTTCTTGGAGCTTATGAATATTTATTATAATACATTCTTGAAAACGATCAAAAAATTAAGTACAATAGAAATAGGAAACAGATTTTTATGAGTCAGTCATATATTTGCATTTTGCAAATTGCAGTTAAAGACCTATAACCAGAATAGTGTTAAATGCCAAAAAAAAGGCAGAGGGAGGGCTGCTGATATTTGGACATTTTCTTAAAACTGGCCAATGAGGGGCTTCCCCGGTGGCGCAGTGGTTGAGAGTCCGCCTGCCGATGCAGGGGACACGGGTTCGTGCCCCGGTCCGGGAAGATCCCACGTGCCGCAGAGCGGCTGGGCCCGTGAGCCATGGCCGCTGAGCCTGCGCGTCCGGAGCCTGTGCTCCGCAACGGGAGAGGCCACAGCAGTGAGAGGCCCGCATACCGCAAAAAAAAAAAAACAAAAAACAAAAAAAAAAACAAACTGGCAAACGATATTTTCAGAGTTTTTTGACAATCTGTTTCCCAAGGAGTGCACATCCTGTTACTTTCACTAACCTGGTGCCAGCTGGAGTCACAAATTCAAGGCAATGTCAAAGGCCTGGGGTTACCATAATCCCTTTGTTCAACCAGGGCTTGACCTGACAGGAGTAGGAGATGTCCTGAACCTTGACCAGAAAGCTCTCACACACAGCTCAGCCACCCCCAGCCCTGGAGCAAGGAGGAGGCTTCGCCAACATGCCCAAAACTCCCAGACAGCTAGCTAAGCACACTCGTTTCTCAGGATTAGTAACAAGAGAAGCGTTAACAACCGTCTACGTGGTGAATAACGTTCCCCAGTCAAGGAGGTCACCTTGGGCTTTGTGACACCCATCGAACAGGGCATCCTCTGACTACAAACCCCAGATGGACATGCGGTGTTTAAGGCAAAAGTCCATCTCCAGGGGAGCTGGAGAGCTGAAAGAGGCCCCTTTGCAAATTGTAAAGACCCATAACCCCAAACTTTCACCAGACACCACAACACTGAAAGAGGGCTAACTCACTAAGGGTTTGTTTTTTTAATTTCTTATTAGGAAAGCAATATATGGGAATTGTAGGAAATCTTTAAAACACATTAAAGTATACTAAAGGAGTAAATTTCTAAATAGGATTGAATTTGAATTGGGACTCCCTTGAGGTCAGAGACGAGGAGTTTGCTTCCAGCTCACTGGTGGCCTGGGCTCCAGGTGGACTGATAGCCTGGAACCCTCTCCAACCTCACACTGCTCACTGCCAACAGCCCCAGACCCCTGCCCTATATGCAACTGAGCACAGCCATCCACGTGTGCTCAGAGCACTCACTCCAAGAAGCTGAAATTGGTCAAAAACAGGCTCTCGATAATGCAGAGGGAGAATAAACGAGTTACAGATTACATAAGTTTCACCACCAGAAACAAAACCCCACCGGATAATCACCTTGCAAAAATCCCCTACCCTACACCAGCTGACCATCAGAGGCCTCATTTCCTCATCTGTCTGGCAGGGATAAGAATGGTCCCTGTGCTTTGCAGGGCTGCGATGACACTCCAACAAAAGGGCTCCACCCTGTGCACACAATGTTATTAATAAGAACAGTAAATGCTACCCTTAAAAGCAGCTTTGAATACTGCCACTATGGGCAAGAAGGTGTCTGGTGTCTTCAATACAAAAATCAATGTGTGTCAATAAACAGAAATCATAATGCCTTACCAGATCTCTAAAAGCTGAAAATAAACCAGTTCTGCCTTGATGTCCTTCTAAGTCCAGCCGAAGAGTACAACCATCATTTCTGAGGTGTTTGATTCCATTTGTTGTAAACAAATCAGAATCCTTGTTTATTAAATTAATGAATAACTACCAACCTGTCTTTGTGTCCTGGGGATTAACCAAGACCAAGATTTTATGTTGAGGTTCATCACAGTGCACAGTGCAAAAGCAAACAGACGAAGCTTCAAGTTTAACCTGAAAAAATAGTAAAAGCACCATTTTGTTCTGTCACCACAGTAAGGGCACAAGAAATTGCTTAACAATTAAATTAGCACAATATTCACTGAAAGAACACTGTTGCACAGAAGTTAATTTGACAGGACGGGGCTTCCCTGGTGGCACAGTGGTTAAGAATCTGCCTGCCAATGCAGGGAACACGGGTTCAAGCCCTGGTCCAGGAAGATCTCACGTGCCGCAGAGCAACTAAGCCCGTGCGCCACAACTACTGAGTCTGCGCTCTAGAGCCCACGAGCCACAACTACTAAAGCCCACGTGCCTAGAGCCCGTGCTCCGCAACAAGAGAACCCACCACGATGAGAAGCCCGAGCACCACAATGGAGACCCAACACAGCCAAAAATAAAGTAAATAAAAATAAATAATTTTTTTAAAAAATTGACAGGATGGAGGCAACATGAAAATGGAAACCTTACCCACTCTGAGCTAAACACGAGGGCAATCTGACAACGGCCCTTCCTCTATCTCCCACCCAGCAAACCTGCTCTTCCCCTTGTTCACCTGTCTGTCTATCCAAGTAATGACTGAACATTTCCTCAGCTGACCCCCTTGCGGTCTCTCCTTCCATTCACTTCCTGCCCCAGCAGCCTTCCCCACCCGAATCCCTGTCGGGCCTCCACCTGCCAAAGCAGAAGGCCACATCCCAACCTCAGGCTGCACCTGCCAAGCCGACCTCAACTGTCCCCCTGCAGCCACTCTATGCAAACAGCCTAGACAAGCCTGCGTCCACCCGCAATGCCACTCAGGCTGCCTGCTGCCCTGGCTCGGATCCCTGCAAGCAGCCTCAAGAAACCCACACCCTCTCTGGGCCCTGCAGTCTCAGCTCTGGCTCTGAGGCAGCCCCGGGGGTAAGATCCTCGGTGCCCAGCACCCGTTTGCTCATGACCACAAGGAATTCCAAGCAGCACATGCAGGGTCCCTGATGCTGGGCTGCCCCAGAGCCTTCTCTCAAGCACCCACTTGCCAAGTTCTGTTCCCGGCCATCGAACCCACTGGCATCAGCTCCCAAAGCAAAAGGACAACACGCTCCACTCCAAAGTCTGTTTTGAAAACCGAGGAGAGTGTAAGAAAATGAGAAAAGGACGTGTCGGCTGAGTGAGGCAGGCAGGCTGCTTGTAAAAGTTTACAGCAGGCCTCCTTGGTTTCAGAGAATTGTTTCTTAACAAATCCTGAGACCCATAAACATCTTGGTGGCTCCCAGTCTTCAAGTCACCTTAACGAAGAGTCCCCCAGCTGGCTCCCCGTGGTGGCTATATGAAGCACAATTCACCCATCAGATGGCCGTTACAAGGCCATTAAAAACAATATGTACAAAGCATTGGATTAACATAGAAAGATGCTTATTATAGACAATATTGTACTCTGAGTGTGATCTGAATGTTAAAAAAGCATGCCCAGAAATAAAATCCAATGGAAACACATCAAAATGTTCACAGCAATGAACATGGGTGATTTTATTTTCTCTGTCCTTGGCTATAGTTCCCAAATAGTATACACTGAGCATATACTGTTCTATAACCAAGAAAAATCAGTAAGTATTATTATATTTTAAATATGATAAGACAATTTCAAGACTGAAAACAGAGTTAATTATGAAAAGAAAAGACTTTGAGGAGAACCAGAGTGATGTGGTGTGGTACATCCTTGTCTTTTTTGTTTGTTTGTTTAAAAAAATGTCTCTGGTTTCAAAAAGAAAAGTTAAATTTGCTAAAAGCAATGAGGAGGTCTATCATCATCGCAAATCAGACTATTTCAAAACCTGCTAAATGGTAGGAAACTGCTACCATTTCTTAATTAATTGCTAAATTGGTAGGAAACCAAATGATTATTTTCAGGACTCTTTTTTTAGAAAGGGGAGAAGCAAATAGGTAGAAAGACATTTCAGCATTTCTATCACATTAAAACAACTTAATTTTAGTAACTGTCTTATTTTATTATGTTTTTGCTAATAACACTAAAATTATTCACTCTGTGAGCATACTACATATTGGGGGGTTTTGTTGTTGTTAAGCGATGTAATCCATAAATAAATGTGAAATAAAATCAGATAGATGACTGAAACTGCACCCTAAAGTACTTCAGCGCTAACTCTTGTATTTCGCCACACTTCTCAAATTACCTAGCATTCCCCGCCTCCCCGACTCCATCCAACAACCCTGCAGCCCACCAGCCCCGCAGTTCCCCAAGAGTAAGCCCCTAGTCTTGACTGAGAGCTTGCTTGCTTGCTGGTTTAGCTGTCACTAGGGGGCGCTGAAAGCGTGTGAGTACAGCCACCTCCCTCGGCAGATCAACAATAAGGAATCACCCATGGGAGCTGGATTCTTCCAGGAGTTAATTACAAACTAGCATCTCCAAAATCTCAAGGAAGCCACACTATATAAACTGTACAAGCCATTGTTTTAATTAACTCTGGAACAACTTCAATACAGCAAAATAAAACCCTGTCTTCCTCAACCAACTTTGCCTGCCAGAGAGCAATGATTTCTGTTATGAGTGAAATCTTATTCATATAAAACAAGAAAATCTTGCCTCTTTCAACAGATCAGCCTCAAATCTGAAAAACAGGTAACCAATTTAGGTACAGCCCAAGATTCACATATTCTTTTTATTTACTTCAGGGGAGGGGGGAAGGCCTTAAAAATAACACAATTATTAAATTTCACCCACAATCCCACTGTCCTAATAGTTTTCATTTCTGTCTTCTTCCAGCCCATATTCAAAATTCAATCTTATCATTGCTAAAAATCATAATTGATATAACTTCATTCCAAGTCAGAAACTTTTAGGACTAAGTCAAACCTTAGAGACTAAAGGTCAGTCAATCCCCTCATTTACAAATGGGAAAACTGAGGCCAGTCAGGCAATACACACAGCATCTCAATTAATCCTCATAACAACAGTATGAAGTAAGCACTGTTATTGTCCCAACTTCTGAGATGAGAATAGCAAGAGCAGAGAGGTAAAGACACTTGCTCAAGGTCACACAGCTATTAAATGGTAGGCATGGGATTCACAGCAGGCTATTTGGCTGACCGCTTTATAGAACTGGACTTATCCTCAAGACCTCAGAATCCCAATCCAGGATTCCTTTTGCTTCTCAAAGTGGAATTATTCTAGTATTTACCCCAGAAGGATTTTTTTTTAATCTGTAATGCTCTTTCACTAATATTCTCCTTTTTAATAATTTAGATTTTACAGAACTCTCCACCAATGAGGAAGATCACACATACCTGCTCCCCAGTGGGAAGAGAGAAACCTCTGGTGAGGGCCATGCTCCTTCCCCAAGAGTGGCACGGTAAGCCAGAGCCGCTTCCCGATGCCCAGCAGGGTCATCTTCCAAAATATCCACTGGGTAAATGCCTGCTAGGGGAAAAAGAAGGCAAGAAATGACATAAGCTTTCCTCTCTCATTGAAATAAAAGTCACTTATTTCTTGAATATGAAAAGAAAAAAGCAGCCAATTGAAACTTGCTTTAAAAATTCTGTTCACTGGGCTTCCCTGGTGGCGCAGTGGTTGAGAGTCCGTCTGCCGATGCAAGGGACACGGGTTCGTGCCCCGGTCTGGGAAGATCCCACATGCCGCGGAGCGGCTGGGCCCGTGAGCCATGGCCGCTGAGCCTGCGTGTCCGGAGCCTGTGCTCCGCAGTGGGAGAGGCCACAGCAGTGAGAGGCCCGCGTACCGCCAAAAAAAAAAAATATTCTGTTCACCTATTTTTTTTAAGTGAAAAAGAAAAGAGCAGTGTAGCAGCAGGAACCAAAAGAAAATAGAAGACATTCCTGATGGTGGGGTTGGCACCAACCCCAAGGAGACATGAGGTTCAATGCGAACCCTCTTAGACCACTGCAGAAACTTCCTTTCATACCCCCTAACTATCAAATGGTTTCCCAAGTATTTTCTAGTAGTGTCCTCCACCACAGCCACATGTACAAACAGGTACCCTGAGAGCTGACCCCAGCTGCTTAGAACCTTGCTAACTTTGACAAAATCCAGCCTGAGTTTTTAGTTTGCCAGCTTACATTTGCCACGAAGTTAAGATTTGTCAATTCTTCTCCTTTAATTAGACTGCTTTATTGTAAGAGAGTTTAAACGTACTAGTTAGTATGAACTATAAAACTACATGTGTAAACCGACATGGCCATTCACAGATAGACTATTGCACAGATTAATTTGCAAGTTATCTCCCAGCTCTACTCAGCATCTCTTTCTTATCACAGTACTTTTAGAGGAAAATTATATCCTCGAATAATCATACAAATTGAGAGCATACAATTCAGCTTGGAAATGGCAGTTGGTTTTCCCTTGAGATGCTGGCTCATCTCTGGCTGGCACATCCCTGAGTGGGAGGGGGCTCTGTAGCTTCTGCCCTTCCATGGTCCCCTCCTCTGATGCATTTCTGGGCCTCCTATGGTGGGAAGGGTGCCAAAGCAGCTGTCTTCTTCTTCTTCCTCTCCTCCTCCTCCCCCTCCTCCCCTCCTCTCCTTTTCCTCCCCATCCCATCCCCCCTACTCCCCCCCTCCTCCTCCTCCTCCTCCTCTGCCTCCTCAAGGAAGATAAGCCTGTGCATAAACACCCACTGAAATATCAGCTTCCTACTTTCTCTCAGAATCTCCATTCCTTCTGCAGACACTTTTCAGGGAAGAGAGACTGCTCTTAGCAGCAAAAAGTTTCACGTCTCCAGTTCACCAAGCTTGCCTATGATGAATTTTACTGCTGTTGATTGGGGGCAGTGCTCATAGAAAACAGAGGATGTCAAGAGCAGGGGTGGACTAGGCCTCAGTCCTGCATGAGCCCCTCCCCCTGCCCCTGACTTTTCATGGTGAAAACATCACCAGCACACACACAGTGGCAAAGAGATGAGTAAATACTCTCCCACTATTCATTTTTTTAAGTATTTATTTGAGTGTGAAGTGCACACCAAAAAATTACAACTATAAATGCACTGATTAAAATGTTTCAAATAAAGACATGAAAAATTAACAGTCCATTCAGTGACAATGAACAGTCAGTGATGAACTTGGGGGTCTCTTTCTAAACAAGGTTGTGCCTCTAGGTAGCAGGGATATTCTGCTGTTCAAGGCACACACTTGTGGTGTGTGTGCGCATATGTGTTTTCTCTCTATACACACACATTCAAGGAAGCCCAGGCTCCTTCTCACTGTGATGGGCCAGGAAGCCCCCAGCAACTGATCAGACACAGCCCTCAAGCTGAACCTCTACGCCCTCCCTACTCCTTACTGGGCCCTCCAGGAATACAACTCAAAGCCGATGGATCCAAGCCAAGCCAGATGGTTCCTTGCTCAGGAACCACTTCAAACCTGCCACCAAACCCTCAGCCTGCATCACCTATCTCCAATCGTCCTGATGCTCTCAGTTCAAGGCCTCAGCATCTCACAATAACCTCTGGCCTCACCCCTTTCCACCCATCCTTCCTCTATCTGCCACCAATAAAAATATTGTAGCTATACCCTGGCCCCAGGTGCCAGCAGGTTGCTGAGTGCTACACACCTCTTATTTCACTGAGTCCAGCCTAACTCCAATTTACAGATGAGAAAACTGAGGCCTAAAGAGGAAACCATTTGGCTAGTCAGTGGCAACACCAGGGCATGAAGGCCTGTCTAATTTCAGAATGTGTAAAACACTCAGATGATGTTAGTGACCCCATCCAGACAGTCTCCTCTACCAAGCCTCGAAGGCCCTTTACAATCACATGCCCCCTTCCTCTGCAGCACCCCTACTCCCCAGCTCCTTCTGCCTTGCCATCTTCAAGGCCCATCTCAAACTCTAGCACACCCAGGGGCCTTCCTGGAGCCCCAGAAGGCAAGGGCTCTGTGGGTTACTGAGTCCCGTGTTAGAATCCAGCTTGGCTTCGGATGGGAATTGATATACCTTGGCCACTTCCCCTGTGCTGCAGGGCCTTACACACCTGAACTCGGCCTTTCACATGGGTCAGCAGGTGAGGCAGCCTCACCCCACCAGGAACGTGAAGACTCCCTCCAGGCACACTGAGTGCTTGTTCTCTCCTCTCCTGGCCCCAACACCCCTCGCCAACAAAGGCCTCTCCCTATGCCTTTCTCATCCTGAGCACTTCGGAAATGTGGGTGGTTGTTTAGCTGAGCTCTCTGTTCAAACTGCTATTCATCCAGTTGGTCTAGTGGCTTCCCACAGGTATGAAAAAAGATTCAGTGCACGTTCAAATAAATTAAGAAAAACATACTGGGAAGTGGGCTGCTTCAGCCCTAGGGCACCTGACTCATGCTGCATGATTCTCCCATGAAAGCAACTTCAATAGCTACCTTTCTCCATACGCCCCCAGGAATGCAGTCTTACGGAGCAAGTAAAAATCCCACCTGGACTTTTACTCTCCGGCGCTGGCCCTGTGTCTTGGGAGAGATGTTTGTCAGAGGCAAGCCTTCAGTCCACTCCAGTGAGGTTGAGGTTTGACTGACAAGCCTTATCAATGACACCCCCACCACCACCAATACACACACACACACACACAAGCTGAGACCTCTGCTGACAGGGGACTGGGAGGACAGCGTAATCGTCCACGTTTTGCGGAGGGGCACAGGGTGGGGTACCTCATCCAAGACCACTGGGCTTAGGGGCCTCTGCCTGGCTCCCCCAGAGGCTGCCACAGCTTGCCTGGCATTGGCTCTGGCCGAGTGTGGTCAGGAGAAATGCAGTGAATGTATTTTGCTCCTTGTACACCATGAAATCACTTCCCTGGCCGGGTACGCTGCTGGAGCTGTGAGAGCCCCTCAAAGAACCTGACGGACAGTATTCCCAGGGCACCCTGGCCCCTCAGGGCTCTCCTGCCTTGCAGCCCAGGCGCGGGTCCCTGGGGGTCTGCCCGCTATCAGCCCGATAGCGTGAGCATGGGGGCTGCATCGGGCCTGGCTCTGGGGATAAATTAACCCTCCACGAAAAGGAATTTCCAAAGATCTCTTAAAGGTTCCCTTTTAAAACCTTTAAGCTGGGCCAGACCCCTGCACCCCAGGGAAAGGGCCCCCCAAGCTGGCCAGGGACAGGAGGAGGCTGCTCCAGCCTTTGGGGTTTTAATTCCTTCTCATCTCTCTGGGGAAACTGCCCCATCAGAAAAGTTCGGGCAGACTCCTCCTTACACGGAAAATGTTTGGGTTAGCTTTCTGGAAAACTGGGTGGGAGTGAAAAAAATAAAAAGGGAAATGCTTAGGGCAGGAGAGGGGAGGGGGCATCCAATGCTGGCTGGCAAGGGAGACCCCTTCCCCAACCCAGGACGGACGGACACACACACACACACACACACACACACACACACACACACACACACACACACACACACACACACACACACACACACACACACACACACACACACACACACACGACCCCGCCTCCATTGCAGGGAGGAAGGAAGCCCCGCCCCCGCCCACCCGCCAACCACAAGGGCACATTTGGGCCTTGCAGAGGGGCCCTCGGGAAGTAAACAAGTCTGGGGCGTCTTCTGCACGCGCCGGAGACCAGCCTGGCCTCCGAGCTGCTGATGGAAGGCAGACTCGGGCAGGAGCTTCCAGATGTGAAATGCTAACAGGCTTTAATGGTTTGAACCCAACAGGAAATATTTTTCCAAAGCCAAAAGAATGTAATCTTTTCAGTACAATGCAAAATGCTTTTATGAAAAACGGCACACAGTTGAAATGATAATTCATTGCAGACAGCAAAGAAATAGAAATCCCCCAACGAACCCCGATTTTAAGAATTCACTTTAAGCATAAGTTGGTTGTGGTCACCCGAAAAACAAAAGCAGAGGTCTATCTTAAAGCATTCTTTCAGGGAAAATGCTGAAATCATTCAGGATCTTTGTACCAAATCTTGAGTTTCCAGGGTACAGAATTTTTTTATTTTTGCTTTTCTTTTTCACATAAGCTATCTGGTGGTTTTCTTCACAAAATAATTTGCTTCTAAAAGGAAATTATTAGAAGGAATCCTTATTATAGAAGAAATACACTGAGTGGGGCTAAGCGCCTAATTCTGAGCTTAGCAGAGAGTTTGGAGCCTAGTTTCTAACCGGAGAGAGGGCATCAGACAAGAAGTGTCTGAACCCAGGTGTTTTGCACACCCACGGTGGTAGGGTAGTGCCTAAAGGGAGAAGATTTCCAAATGCCACCTCAATGGCTCAGAATTCAGCACCAGGAATTCACCAGGGTCCCTGATGTCCAGTGAGGCATGCACTTCAAAGCTGCCTGCTTTAAGAAAATTCAGTATTCACAAATGCAAACTTCATCCTGACCCTCCAAAGCATTCACCACAGGATGCCTTAAAGCTGAGAACTACTCTTAAAGTATGATTACATTTAATTTTTCTTTTTTAAGATGGCCAAAGAATCCTACGTTCCTGACTTCCCTTGTAGCATGCATTTTCACACATATATTCTGTGGAACACTAGCTTCACAAGATATGCTGTGGAAGGAGGTTTCTGAGGCCAGCGAGTTTGGAAAAGGGAAACTGCTGTGATGCTCAGAGCTCACTGCTGGGGGTTCTTTGTGCCTATCACCAATCTGGACATTTAGAAACCCTGCAGCAATGAGATTTGATTAATCCAGCATTTATTTCCCAAACTTATTTAACTAGGGACCCCCGTCCCAGAACACTGATGGACAGATGACAAACAATATCTTAGAGAAGAGTGCTTTGACATAATGTCAGGGCAAGAGGACCCATCACTATCAGACAGATAGCAAATATGCAAATACCTGGAGCTCAAGGACCACAGGCAAGGGGGCCGTGGTGTCAGCAGAACAATCCTCCACATAGAGGAGAAGAGAACAGAAGGTGAAGTAAATACACACTTGGATATTTTTGTTGGTTTTTGAAGAGCATCTGATTGCCAAAATATTCTTAGCAAAGAATTGAAAAAAAATGTTGGAAGACAGAATGTAGAAAATGTTAGAATTTCTGAGCAGATGAGCAAAGTTGTCAGGGAACAGAGGAAGCTCTGGGAGAGGTCTGCAGGTGGTGGCAGGGTAGGTTTCATTACTGGTAACTGACAGGGAGCCTGTTGCTCTGTTATCACAGATTTAGTACTGGCCAACTTGCAACTTGTCATTGCCTTGGCTGAGAATAAATCACTTGTCCCAAATCTAAGATGGTAAAATATGCAGATGACTTTGTGTGCCACCCACACAAAGATTTATGTAATCCTAATTGCTTTTAATATGAAGGTCTCATAATCTGAGCACTGGTGCATCTTACCCTTAGGCAAATGATACAAAGATTAAACTATTTTTCCCCCTGAATCATTCAAAAGGATATGAAGTGGGTCTGAAACATACTGTTCCTTTTGCATTCAAAGAGGTGTCACATTTGGGGACAAATGTGGAGCCCTATTTGGGGCAGACAGGAGGAAACAGCATCTCAAATGTCTGCTTCCTCATGAATGGTAACAGAAGAGGGGTCCTCATCTGATACAGCTGCAGGAAGCTCAGGTCTACCCTTTGCCCCTGAACCTGAACTCCTCCATCCCATGTGGTCATCATTATGATGCCCTATTTGTCTAACCTTTACCAGAAGGAAGAGAGCTTTGGCACATACTCAGGAGAACATGGAGAGCCTGACTCTTTGTATCCTGAATTTAACTGACCAGGAACTTGTAAAAATATCAAATCCCAGTGTCAGTAACATCACCACAAGATGTGGTGGTCCTGAAGCTGGTGGGGAAAGGCTGGGCGGGGTGGGGGTGGGGGGCAGTTGGCCCGCAGGAAGCAGAGCCCTAAACCACACAGCACACGAGAGGAAGACAAATAACTCATCACCATAATGTTTTACCCATTAGTCACAGAATAACATTTCTCAGAACTTACCCAAAAACTGTGGTTGTTAATGGACTTTATAAACTTTCATCCAGAAATCACATCCCTATATGTCCATCTATTACACTGCTAACAATAATATTTCTGAAGAGGACAAAGTTAGGTCTCTATCTGGTATGCTCAGCCCTGTGCAAAGCAACAAGGAGAGCTGAAAGTAGACTAGTCCTCAGTCTCCATGACCCAATTCTAGATTAAGCTGGTGCCCCCTGTTTAAGCACTCAGCCTCATCACCCGGACTACCCCACATGGAGAATGAATGGAGAAGAATGGGATTACCTTAAACCTAGACAATGAGTCGCTTAGGGAAAGTGTAGTTACTTCCCAATGTCTGGAAATGTGTTGAGAAAGCTACATTTTATAAGGGCACGGGTCTCTTCTGTGTAAAACTGAAAAGTAGATGAAGAGGTACCTGCCTAATAGAAATATTTGCATCCACGTTAGTACCAGCCCAGTTTTAAACTGAAGACATATAAAAGAAAGTTAACATTCTGCCTTCTGTGGATAAACAAAGTTTCTCAAGTACTAGTTGGGAGAGAAAGCATTAGAAAAATAGCGATATGTTCTCACATTAAAATGTACCCTTTTATACCTTACATTTGTACAGTATTTTCCAGATAACAAAAGGGCTGTCACACTTCCTCGTTTGTTTGAAACTTACATCAACCCTTTGAAGTCAAGAAAGAACAAAGAACTGACCCCATTTTTCAGAAGTGGAAACATTCTCAAAATGGAAAGTTAGTAATGGGGCTAAGATTCAAACCCAGATCTTGAGATTTCCAGAAGTACTTTCACCAATTTGTGTACTTACTAATTTATATTGTGTCAAGGACCACACATTGTGTACTAGCACCAAAAGGCAGCTAGTGCTCAGTATAGTACTGTTTAAAATACCTGCCTTTTTAAGGCTGAATAATACTCCATTATATATATACACACACCCCATTTTGCTTATCCATTCATCTGTTGATGTTCACTTGGATTGCTTCCACCTTTTGGCTATTGTGAATAATGCTGCCATAAATACAGATCTAGAAATATCTCTTCTAGTCCCTGCTTTCACGTCTTTTGGGGATATACCCAGAAGTGGAATTGCTGGATCATACAGTAGTTCTGTGCTTAATTTTTTGAAGAATTGCCATACCCCACAGTGGCTGTACCATTTTACACCAGCAATGCACAAAGATTCCAATTTCTCCACATTCTCACCCAACACTTGTCATTTTCTGCTTTTTCTGATAACAGCCATCCAAATGGATGTGGTTTTGATTTGTATTTCCCTAATGGTTAGTGATGCTGAGCATCTTTTCACGTGCTGACTGGCCATTTGTGTGTCTTTGGAGAAATGTCTATTAACTCTCTTGCCCACATATTAATAACTTTTAACAACTACTTTAAAAGCTTGTAAGAATTAGAATGACATGAATTCACAAAGAGATAAGTGGCAAGGCTGATGTGGTCTAAATGGGCTACCTACACAGGATTCATCACAGCACCTGCATCACAGGGCAATGATGCCACCTCTGCCCACTGTCCATCTGAGCCATACTCCCAAGAAAGAGGCAGAAGCTGGGAGGTGGCAGCAGTGAAAAGAGGACAGACTGAGTGTGCATTGTCATTTGTACTTTAAGGCTTGGGGGAAAAAAAACTACTTTTTAAAAAATATAATATATATATATATTTTTTAATATAATAATAGTAGTAATAGTAAAATATAATAATAGTAGTAATAGTACTGTAGTAGTGGTGATGGTGGTAGTAGTAGTAGTAGTAGTAATACCCTGAGGCTTCTATGATATCTGCTCCCAGGGTCCCTGCCCAAGGGTGACCTTAGCTTAGACAAAGGTCTTCCTGATACCCTACGGTCCTGGAAAGAGGTCTAATCAGACCCTGATCACATTCAATACCAACACCACAGCAAAGGTTTGAAAAAACTTTCTGCTATAAAGCTATTTTATAATGTATAATATAAAACAATCATGGTCATCATTTAGGAACTTTCCTACTATTGCCAGACACTGTGCTAAGTGCTAGTCGATACAGTGGTGAAAAAGCAGAAGTGGCCTCTGCTCTTATAGAACTTACCGCCTGGGCGGGAGACATAAAAACAGTTAATACCCCCATGGCATGGAGGGAGGCGAGTGACAAGGGAGGTGGGAGACAGGACAGGATGACCAGCAAAGGTCTCTCTAAGGAGGTAACCTTTAAGCAGAAGGACTGAAGAATAAAATGTTCGCCTCATGCAGAGCAAGATCAAGAGCCACCCAGACTGAAGGAACAGCCCCTGCAGGAGGAAGAAAGGAGTGGAGGGAGTCCAAGCGCTCAAGGGTGGCCAGTGTGCCTGCAGCATGGCTGGCCAAGGGGAGAAGAGCAAGGTCACAGGAAGCAGGCAGACAGGGGCTAGAGTAATAGGACGCTGGCCAAGTTCCGACTTCAGGTTTCAAGAAGAATGCAGTAGGAGGATGCTGAAGGGTCCCCAGTGGGGCATGATAACTGGACTGTGTATTTGCTGCCTCCTCCAGATCACACTGCAGCAGGAATCCGAACCAGGGGCAGTGCAAGTTGAGTCAAGTGATGATGATGGCTTAGACTAATGATGGCAGTTTAGATGATGAGAAGGAGATGGCAGGCTTGAGCTAGATGTTAGCAGTGGACATGGCAGAACCTGCTGCTAGATGGATGTGTGAGGTGAGGGGCTAAGCTGACTTTCTGCTTTAACCCCTCCACTTCATATAAGTCAATGAAATTCAACTAGTAGCTTTCATATTGTGACATTTATAAACTAACATTGGAAACAGTCTAATTTCTGTTAAGATCCTAGCTCTTTCCAAAGGGGGAAATTGATGAACCTGCCAACAGAAGAATAAGATGTACATTATTCAAAAATACTATTTTCCTTGAGGTATTACAAACTGAACCAGTATAAAAACACAGATGAAGCACCCACAAAATGATGCCACCTCATCAGACCTCCCCAACATCAGGCCACATAGAGAGTGAGGTTTGGGCACGAGGGCAAGAGCTTCGGGGTCATTCAGACCTGATTTCAAAAATCTCTAACATATGATGAAATAAACTGCCACAAAAGAGCACAAACTATAGACTCAGACCCATAAAGACTGCAGATACTGAAATTATCTAATACAGAAGATAGAGATATGAAATATGTTTGAAGAACTTTAAATAGGGAATATAAAGGGCCAAGATTTTTTAAATTGTCCCATAACAATTTAAAGGGGGAAAGAAAGTAGAGCTTCTAGAAATTTATGTCTGAAATAGCCAATGAACAGAAAAATAGATCTGAAGAAATTACCCAGAAATGCAGCACAGAAAGACAGAACAAGTGTAAAACATGAAAGGCAGGTTAAGAGAGACGGAGAGTAGAATGATATGGTCTACCAACAATGTAATTGAAGTTCCAGAAGGAAAAAAAACAGTAAGGAAGAGTCAAGATTTGATGAAATTTGTTTGAAATTTTTCCAGAATTAATGAAAGACACCTGTCCTCTGACTTTGGGATCCCAACCAACCCCAAAGGAGGAAAAATAAAGAAAACTCCCCTCCTAAACACACTGTGGTCAAGCTGCAAAACAACAAACATTGGGTTGGCCAAAAAGTTCCTTCAGTTTTTAAGTAAAAATAAAAGACACATTTTTCATTTTCACCAAGAAATATATTGAACAACCTATACACCGTTTTGTTCCACTACCTTCTGCCATTTTTCAGGCAACTTCATAATTCCGTCTTCCCAAAATTTTTTATCTTTTTGAGCAAAGAACTGTTCCAGGTGCCTTTTACAGTCTTCCAGGGAATTGAAATTTTTTCCATTAAGAGAATTTTGTAAAAACCGAAATAGATGGAAATCTAAAGGTGCAGTGTCTGGTGAACACAGCAGATGAATCAGAACTTCCCAGCCAAGCTGTAACAGTTTTTGCCTGGTCATCAAAGAAACATGTGGTCTTGCATTATCCTGATGGAAGATTATGCATTTTCTTTTGACTAATTCCAGATGCTTTTCATCGAGTGCTGATTTCAGTTGGTCTACTTGGGAGCAGTACTTGTTGGAAGCAATCATTTGGTTTTCCAGAAGGAGCTCATAATAGAGGACTCTCTTCCAATCCCACCATATACACAACATCATCTTCTTTGGATGAAGACTGACCTTTGGTGTGGTTGATGGTGGTTCATTTCGCTTGCCCCACAGTCTCTTCCATTCCACGTTATTGTACAGTATCCACTTTTCATCGCCCGTCACAATTTGTTTTAAAAACCGGAATGCTTTCGTTACATTTAAGTAGAGAATCACATGTGGAAATACTGTCAAGATGGTTTTTTTCCACTTAACTTATGTGGAACCCAAACATCAAAGCCATTAACATAACCAGGCTGGTGCAAATGATTTTCAATGCTTGATTTGGATATTTTGAGTATGTAAGCTATCTACCAGCATGGTATAATGTTGATTGTTCTCAATTAATGTCTCGATTTGATCACTATCGACTTCAATTGATCTACCCAACTGTGGAGCACCATCCAGTGAGAAATTTCCAGCACAAAACTTCACCAACCACTTCTGACACGTTCAATCAGTCACAGCACCTTCTCCATACACTGCACAAATATTTTTTTGTGTTTCAGTTGCCTTTTTACCTTTCTTGAAATAATAAAGCATAATATGCTGAAAATGTTGCTTTTTCCTTCTATCTTCAATATTAAAATGGCTATACAAAAATTCACCAATTTTGATAAGTTTTTTTAAATGCATGCTGATATGACAGCTGTCACAATACAATCTAACAAAATTGTTTCAAATGAAGTTAAAGCCAACTAAGTGCTACTAGAGCCATCTTATGGAAAAAACTGAATGAACCTTTTCACCAACCCAATACAAAAAGGTGACCATGAAAGCAGCCAGAAGGGAAAGACACATCCTCCCAACAGGACAGCTTCGTTGACAGCTGCCTTCTCAACAGCAACTATGGAAGCCAGGAGACAATGGAAGAACATTTTTAAAGTGCGAAAGGAAAATAACTTTCACCCTCCATTCAGCAGAACTAACTTCCAACAATGCAGGTGAAATAAAAAACATTTTAGAAAAACAAAACCTGAGTTTACTACCAACAGATCCTCCCTAAAGTTATTTCTAAAGGATGCCTATTATCAAGGGAAAGGAAATTGACCTCAAGAGGAAGTCAGTCAAGAAGGAATAGGAGGGACTTCCTTCATGGCTCAGTGGTTAAGAATCTGCCTGCCAATGCAGGGGACATGGGTTCGAGCCCTGGTCCGGGAAGATCCCACATGCCACGGAGCAACTAAGCCCGTGTGCCACAACTACTGAGCCCGCGTACCTAGAGCCTGTGCTCCACAACAAAGAGAAGCCACCGTAACTGAGAAGCCCACACACCGCAACAAAGAGTAGCCCCCACTTGCTGCAACTAAAGAAAGCCCACACACAGCAATGAAGACCCAACACAGCCAAAAATTAAATAAATAAATTTATATTAAAAAAAAAAGAAGAAGAAGGAATGGGAGCAAAGAAAATGAGAAACATTTGGATAAAACCCAAGCCAATGCTGACCATACAAAACAGAAACTTCTAATTTAAGGAGGTTTAAAAAAAAATAATAACAGAACTAAGGTGCTACATAACACATAGCACAGAAATTGGGAAGGAAGTAATCTGAGTGAAGGCATTTCAAGGCCCTTATATGATTCCAGAGAAAGTTTAAAACTGATTAATTTCAGAATTAATTAGAATTAACATGCACATTAAAATGTCAAACCCCTAAGAGAATAGAAATATAGATATTAAATTTCAAAATAGGAGAGAGAAAAAAATGGAATTAGAGCCAGGGTGGGGAAAATCTCAATTTAAAAAAAGGCAAGAAATGAAAACAAGATGATCTGTCAATATTCATATTTAATTCTTATGATTAAAAACATATTTGTCAAATTTCACAATTTGTATGGAACCACAAAAGACCCCGAAGAGCCAAACCAATCTTGAGACAGAAAAACAGAGCAGGAGGAATCAGGCTCCCTGACTTCAGACTATACTACAAAGCTACAGTAATCGAGACAGTATGGTACTGGCACAAAAACAGAAATATAGATCAATGGAACAGGATAGAAAGCTCAGAGATAAACCCACACACATATGGTCATCTTATCTTTGATGAAGGAGGCAAGAATATACAATGGAGAAAAGACAGCTTCTTCAATAAGTGGTGCTGGGAAAACTAGACAGCTACATGTAAAAGAATGAAATTAGAACACCTGCTAACACCATACACAAAAATAAACTCAAAATGGATTAAAGACCTAAATGTAAGTCCAGACACTATAAAATTCTTAGAGGAAAACATAGGCAGAACACTCCATGACATAAATCACAGTAAGATCCTTTTTGACCCACCTCCTAGACAAATGGAAATAAAAACAAAAATAAAGAAATGGAACCTAATGAAACTTAAAAGCTTTTGCACAGCAAAGGAAACCATAAACAAGACAAAAAGAATGGGAGAAACCTCAGAATGGGAGAAAATATTTGCCAAAGAAGCAACAGACAAAGGATTAATCTCCAAAATACACAAGCAGCTCATGCAGCTCAATATCAAAAAAAGCAAACAACCCAATCCAAAATTGGGTGGAAGACCTAAACAGACATTTCTCCAAAGAAGATATACAGATTGCCAACAAACACATGAAAGGATGCTCAACATCACTAATCATTAGAGAAATGCAAATCAAAACTACAATGAGGTATCACCTCACACCAGTCAGAATGGCCATCATCAAAAAATCTACAAACAGGGCTTCCCTGGTGGCACAGTGGTTGAGAGTCTGCCTGACGATGCAGGGGACACGGGTCCATGCCCCAGTCTGGGAGGATCCCACATGCCACGGAGCGGCTGGGCCCGTGAGCCATGGCCGCTGAGCCTGTGCGTCCGGAGCCTGTGCTCCGCAACAGGAGAGGTCACAACAGTGAGAGGCCTGCGTACCGAAAAAAAAAAAAAAAAAATCTACAAACAATAAATGCTGGAGAGGGTGTGGAGAAGAGGGAACCCTCTTGCACTGTTGGTGGGAATGTAAATTGATATAGCCGCTATAGAGAACAGTATGGAGATTCCTTAAAAAACTAAAAGTAGAACTACCATACGAGCCAGCAATTCCACTACTGGGCATATACCCTGAGAAAACCATAATTCAAAAAGAGGCATGCACCACAATGTTCATTGCAGCTCTATTTACAATAGCCAGGACATGGAAGCAAACTAAGTGTCCATCGACAGATGAATGGATAAAGAAGATGTTCATTGCAGCTCTATTTATAATAGCCACAATGTTCATTGCAGCTCAATTTATAATAGCCAGGACATGGAAGCAACCTAAGTGTCCATCGACAGATGAATGGATAAAGATGTGGCACATATATACAATGGAATATTACTCAGCCATAAAAAGAAATGAAATTGAGTTATTTGTAGTGAGGTGGATGGACCTAGAGTCTGTCATACAGAGTGAAGTAAGTCAGAAAGAGAAAAACAAATGCCGTATGCTAACACATATATATGGAATCTAAAATTAAAAAAAAAAAAAACATGGCTCTGAAGAACCTAGGGGCAGGACAGGAATAAAAATGCAGACATAGAGAATGGGCTTGAGGACAGGGGGAGGCAGAAGGGTAAACTGTGACGAAGTGAGAGAGAGGCATGGACATATATACACTACCAAATGTAAAATAGATAGCTAGTGGGAAGCAGCCGCATAGCACAGGGAGATCAGCTCGGTGCTTTGTGTCCACCTAGAGGGGTGGGATAGGGAGCGTGGGAGGGAGAACGCAAGAGGGAGGAGGTATGGAGATATATGTATATATATATAGCTGATTCACTTTGTTATACAGCAGAAACTAACACACCATTGTAAAGCAATTATACTCCAGTAAAGATGTTAAAAAATATATATATTCGCCAACAAGTAACTAGACTATGCTTTTGCACAAGGACAGATTTTTATTAGTGTATTGACCAAGCATTTTTGAATATCTTAATAATATTTTTACTCAGTTATCATGTATTCTGAAGAAACACAGAGCAATTCTTTTCCTTCTGCATAGCTTACAAAAATGTTTTTCCAGGACGTTCTAATAGACCAAACATGGGCAACACACATGCATTAAAGAAATCATTTGCTGGAAAACATAGGTCAAAATGAACAACTGAGTATAATTCACTGCTTGAGCCTATATGCCTCGCCCCACATACATACACTCACCAAGCCTGGTCCACTAAGCAGCATTTCACAGAGCACAGTGGGCGGTGAGACAGCACTGTGAGCAGAAGTCTCTGCAATGATGGCATCCCCACAACTTTGACTTCTCAAGCACTTATCACTGAATGAAACACTCAGGGACTCCAATTAGGGGTTATTTCTGCAAAATGCACTGAGTAAATGAATACAGCTTTCTCTGTCAGTGGAACTTGCGAGTAGTGGTTAGAGACTCGGTTTCCAAGAAAAACACATTTGTCTTAATTTCTGCAAGACAAGGAAACCAAGCAGTCTAGGAGGGTTTGGGCCTTGGGAGCCCCCAACACACACATGGACAGAACCTTCCCCTCTGCCCTCCCCAGGAGCCCCCAGCCCTCAGCCTCAGGCCATTCCCAGTGGCCCCCGTGGCTGCCCAGATTCGGAGGAGCAAAGAAGCATCGAAATAATTCTGTGCCTCAACAGATAATAGGCACTGGTTTAAGCAGGAAGCGAAGCCACTGCCCGGGCACAGGGAATGCAAAGGGTCTGCTGCGAAAGGGTTCCGAGTGGTCCAAAGAATCAGGGAGAGAGACATGCCCGGATTTCGGCAGACAGTGGCCTTTATATACACATGCTGTGTGTCCCACCCCCACTGAAGGTTGCTGATCGTCGGCCTTGGAAAAGGAAACACCCACAACAGAGGATGGGTGCACTAAAAGGCATGGAATTTGTAAACCACAGCTGTTACATCCTAACAAACGTTATTCAAAGGCCCTGGACCTTCAGTTGCTACTGACAGTCACTTAACCCCCACAATAACCCTGACTTTAAAAGTCACGGGACCAGGGGCATCTGACCAACAAGTGTGCTTGAATTGTGTCCTAAAATTGCTTTCTATACCACACAACACAAAAGAAAACACAGCTCTTTTCTATAATCCTCTGTTTGGAATTTCCCAGAGCTGAGCTACAAATAAGAATGTCATCAGAGGAGCCAGGAGCCAGCTGCTGTCAGGAACCCAGCTAAGGCCAGTCAGCCGGTCACCAGACTAGGGTTTCAAAGGTCAGAAAGACAACACTTCAGTGCCCACTGCCTTCCCACTGCCCAGCCCGAGTCCTGGACGCCTGGTCATTCACTCCATCCTGCCAGGCCACGGCAGAACCCAGAGGTCAGGACAGCAGCCATCTCTGGCCTGGCCTAGTATAGCAGAGATCCCTGTTTAATACAGACATAATACACCCCTTGATGTCTAGAGATGGGGGTGAACAACGACCATCTATAGGATGGATTCCAT
The DNA here is from genome assembly GCF_937001465.1 of Orcinus orca. Lineage (NCBI taxonomy): Eukaryota > Metazoa > Chordata > Mammalia > Artiodactyla > Delphinidae > Orcinus > Orcinus orca. Next base: position 73,899,241 of record NC_064560.1, read on the forward strand.
TATACGGCAAAGAATCACAACCAACAGACAGGGGACATACAAAATGTCCAGGCCATTAGGAGGACTCACTGCGGACCAGGCCTTCCCAAGAAGAGTGGGACCCCTAGAAAGACATTTCCCAGGGGATGGGCTGACCAGGGGCACTCAACCCCAGGGGTGGCAGGCCAGCTTGAATCACCCCACATCCTAAAACACACAATCTGTAAAATCCTCCCAGCAACCCTTCCTGTAGCCAGGGAACCAACAAAGGTCTTCACCAGCACCTGAAAGGAAATGATTCCTCCATCCAAAGCTCACAGGGCTCTGACCATGTGCCAGCGGCAAGCAGGGCACTAGGACAGAAACATCAGTAAGGGTCCTGCCCTCAGTAGGATTACAGTCTGGTTACAGTGACAGGAAGTAACTGACAAACTTCATGGCCGAGTGGAGTTTTAGAGACCATCTTATCCTTTCCCCCCCCTCCTGATGAAGGAATGGAGACTCACCTAGGGCACAAAAGCACTTAGTGACAGGAGTCCCAGTGCCCAGCCCAGCCCTCTGTCATAACCCCAGTGAGGCCCTGCCCCTCAGGAACTGAGATTCCTCCAAGTTGCCAGGTCCCTGTTCCTCTAAAAGGACACTTCTACACCTTGAACTAGAGAAGATGCAAAATGACTGATGAATATTTGATTTTTTTTTTTTGAAGTGTTATGTTAACATGAGGTCATCTCTGAGGAGCTAGCTCATGGATTATCACGTTCCTGAGCCTCCATTTCGGTTTGGGGCAGGGGGAAGGGGGGCAGACATCACCCTCATTTTAAGTCCCTTTCTCTGGGGAGTCAGACCACCACCACCAATCACCCCCCAATTGAAATCCCAGCACTACCACTTACTAGCCAGGTGACCTTAGGCAAGTGACTATATCTCTGTGCCTCAGCTTCCTCACCAGTAAAATGGGATAATAATAGTATCTACATTTACTATTTACTATGAGGATCAATTAAGGTAACGCTTAGAAAGGGTTTAGAGCAATACTCAGCAGGCAGAAAAGTGCTCCTAAGGGTTAGTTTACTAAAAGTGTCTTCAAGTCTCCTCCACCAAAAACGCAAGGGAAAAGCCACCTCCCCACACTCATATCACCACCTCAAGCTCAGCCTTCTCCCTCTTCTTGTCCCTGAAACATCAGCTATGCTTGACCCCCTTCAGGGTCATGTGACATGCCGACCCCCTTCCCTGCTGGCCTCTCCCTCTCCCTGACCCTCCTTCTGAGCCCATGCAGTCAGCACCTGCCTAGGCCTCCCTCAGCCCCAGGCCCTGCCCCCATGGGCTTTTTTCTTTTCAGTCTCTCCTCCTTGGGTCTCAACATCAGGTTCTCAGAGCTTCTCCCTCCCTGAGCCTTCGGGCTGTGCCCTCAGCTCCTCCCCACCTCCCATCTCCCAGGAGATGCCCGCGCCACGCCTCCAACTGCTGTGCTCCTCCCACTTGGCAACAGGGGTCCCCAACAGGGCCCCAAAAGGGCCAGCACTGGCCTTTCTAGATTCCTCCTCTGCTCCAGCGTCAGTGTTTCTGACTAACTCTTCAGTGTCTCCAACGGGAAGCTACTGAAACATTCTGAAGTCACCGTGTTTAGACTGCATCATGTATTCCCCCTCCCAGAATCAGTTTCTTTAGTGGCATCACCACTGTCCCAACCCAAGCTTTGGAGTCATCCGGATTTTCCTCCTTGCTTGCTAGCTTTCCTGTCTATAAAGCTCTGCTTGTATTACCACTGCAAACTGTCTGGCACCTAACTTTTCAAAACTGGAACACTAAACTGACTGCCTAAATGGAGATCATAAAACAGGTAATTCTCACAGACGCTTTCATTTGCTGTGTAAACAGAAGGGGGGGTGCAAAATAAAGGGCCTTCTCTGAGTCTACTCAAAATTTCACAAGGGGCCCAGCAGTCCGCTCTGATGAACACAAGGTCTCATCTAATCCTTATGCGGCAGGTCAAGACCTTATTTTATAGATGAGGGAACTTCAAGGTAAAGGATGAGAGGAGTAACAGAACTGGGTCGTGTCTGACTTTCTTCTTCCTTTCTACTATACTCCAAGCTGAAATGACAGCAACTGATGGTCTGGTGGAACCTAAGACGGTCTTCAGTATCAGGGAAATTAAAAATACATACAGACTCAGAGAGAGAGAGAGAGAGAGAGAGAGAGAGAGAGAGAGAATGTGTGTGTGGCCCTGGGGTATGTTTTGAATTATTGAGGCTACCCCTGCCCAGACACACCAATATTGAGGAACCTCATCTAGATACAGAGGCAACTCCCACGGGAATGTCATGTGCCCTTTCCCTACCTTTTAGTGCTAGAACTAAGTGGGGACCGGGACACAGCCTTACCTGAAAGCACAATTCTCAGTTTCATGCTTCCCTGCTCAAAGAAAAAGGATTCCCACGTATGCATGGTTGGCTGAAGCCCTTTTTGGAAATGGGCTATCAAAGCTCAGGCATCGATTCAGCTATGTAAAACTCCCATCCATTAGGATCTAGCACATGTGGAAATGATTAATGTGCAACTGCTGTGTGTCATCTGGGCCATCAGCAACCATGAAAGCCACAGCAAACGCCGACATAAATACAGGAAAATCCTGAAACCGTTTAGGCCAACTACACTTTTCCAGAAGATGAAATTACCATTACTTTTCCCATTAAAACAGTAAAGCTGGGTAGAATAAGCACAGCTCTAAGGCACTAGTTGGGAGGAACTTTCTGACTCATGGTACCACTCGGAGGGGGAGGGGAAGGGAGAAAGCTAAACTGAGCAGCTTTGTGTGCAGACCAGCTAAGTGTTTAAAATATATGAGATATTTCTGTACAGTAAGTCCCGAAGTGGGCAAAGTCTTCTCCGTTTTGCAGGTGAGGAAGGTGATAGCAAAAGAGCAAGTCACTTTTTCTTCTTGCCCAAGTTCTCAAACAATAAACTGGCAACAGCACTCACTATTAACCAACTTTCCAGAAAGGACCACAGAAAAATAAAAAACGAAATAGTACTTCTCCCTCTAAAACTAGAGACAAAACCCTTTCTCAATCTCTAGCCCAATGAAAACTTTGACAAGGAATGTAAGTAATTCATACAAGTGACAGTGGCCACCTTCTCTCCTTAACTCCCTCACTTGAAATCGGGAAAAACAACGTAAAAGTCACAGTTTTTGAATGCAGGTCACAATAACAAGTAATCCACCGCCGTTGGCTTCTAATAAAAGGCAGAGGAGCCTCTGTAAGATTGAGTTTTTCCTTAGAGATGAGTGGTGGGAGAAAGTGGCCAATCTGCGGTTTGACTGCACGTGGGCGCAGGGCTCTAGCGAGGGTCGGACTGGACATGAGCACCCAGCCAAGGGGCCCTACGTGCCGCGGGTCCCCGGGGGAACAAAGGAAAGATGCAGGAGGGAAAGAGGCACTTTTCGGCATCAAACGCCCCTATGCTTGCTCCCATCCAAATACTCCTTCCTTTTCAGGACTGCTGGAAACTCTTTCGGGGATCTGTCCCACGTGCTTTCAAATTCAGAAGTCTCACGGTTTCGCCCGGTTCTCCGGAGAGGGGACAGGCATGGGACGCGAGGGAGGAGGCGGGCTCCCGGGCGCGCCCGCAAATCCAGGCTCCCCTGCTGGCCTGCAGGGCCCGGGGCGGCACGCCCGCCGCGCACCAGGCCGGGGGCCAGAACTGGCAGTCCCCGAACAGGGGCAACAAGGGCACCCGCCGTCCCCCGAGCTGCTTTACCGAACCCTCCCCACCGTGCGCTTCCCATTTCACAGACAAGACCACCAAGGCTAAGGGAAGGCAAGGAGTTCGCCAGGCCAGGCCATCGGGTCCCGGCTGCTGGGGGTCCTAGGGACGGCCGGGAGGGCAGTGACGGAGACCCCTCGGGGGTTGCCCCTCCCGGGGGTGGTCTCGCCCCTGACATCCAGGGCCGCCCACTATCTCGTTCCCCGGCGGCAACAGGTGCGCGGCTCGCGGCGCCCTGGCGCCAATTCCGGGGAAAGTTTCCCTGGCCGCGGCGCGCTGTTTACAGTCTCGTTTTGCAGCGCGGGGGCCCGGAGCGTTCAGGCCAGCCCAGCCATTGAAACCCGACACGTGGGGTGGGGCCCGCGCGGCAGACCGCGAAGGAAGAGGGCAGGCTCCGGGCCGGCCTGGCCCCAGCTCCGCTTACCTGCAGTCCTGCCCGCGGCCTCCGCCTCCATGCTCCCGCTTTCTGGGCGCCCAGCCCCGCCCCGCCCCGCCCCCTCTGCCCCGCCCGCTGCCCCGCCCCGGCCCGGCCCCCTCCTCCAGGAATGCCCCCGCTCCAGCACCGCGACTGCCCGGCCTGCGCCCCGATGTTTTCCCTGCCCCCCTCCCCCGCCCCCAGCGCCGGGGCCACCGCCCTGCGGTCGTAGCTAGCGACCCCTGCTCCCTGCAGACAGTTTCCAAAGCGAGCTCATCACTTCCGATGAGTAGTTAGTGAGTGGTTAGTATTTCTCTTACTACTCCTGTTGGAAGAGAAGCCATTCGCAGCCCCACGCCCTCGCCAGCGCCCCTCGGCCTGGCACCCCACTCTCTACGCCCCTTCCCACTTCCTGTTATTTCTGTTTCTATGGGCAACAATCGCTTGTATTATCCCTTTTCGAAAACGTATACAGTTGAAAACTAGCTCAAAGACAACGAATGGCCCCCATAACGCAGGGCCCCCAGTAATCTTTTCTGCCCATTTTTTCAGTCTTTTCAGTTTTTTTCCTAACAACTGTAAAGTGCTTTTTCTGATAACTAATACCTTTTTTTAATTAAATGTTCAAGCTTTTACTCACTTGAAGTAGCAAAATTCAATGAGAAGCAATTGTTTCTCTACCATTTCTTTTGGGCCTGTTTGAAGGTGTTTTTTACAGGGAAGAGGGGGAGCAGGGGTAGTTTTAAAATGCCAATGGCCTTGGAACCCAAAGGCCTGTCAGCTGGCACCTACCCTCTTTGGTTGGCAGCTCTGAAGTTTGCCCTTCTGGACCGGCCCTCTCAGAGCTGCATCCTCAGCCCTTCTGACCCTCTGCCCCCAGGATGGGTGTAGAATTCATTTGCCTGCTTTCTCCCTGTACCCCAGCAAACAGTGGCTCAGGGGAGCCTCTCAGCTACTCCCCACCATGCAACCTCACCTTTGAAGCAACCCACCTGAGGAAGACCAGGGCACCCCCAAGCAGAGGAAGAAAAATGGTCCCAGTTTCACTTCCATGGCACATTGCTGCAGTATTTACTGTGTCCGGAGCTGGAGGCTCCCCTTAGAGCTGAAACAGGAGGGAAGGGGGCAGGGCACAGCATTTGAAAGAATGACATAGCCCGAGGACATGACATAAACTGATTAAAACCAAATGGGCCCAAGATGGCAGACAGGTCCACTTCCACTAGAACCTGAGGCTCAGTATACCCTCACTGTAACACATCTGCAAGCTAAATGACACATCCACAGGTGCCATGACAGTTCCAAGGCCTACCATAAGGATCAAAAAGTGGGCGATGGCTCAATTTCTGGATATCCCCACCCCTTCCTGAGATAGCTGGAATACTCCTCCCACTCAGCCTATGAAATTACCCACTCCTATAAAAATTGACAATCCAATACCCTGGTGCCTTTCTCACCTTCTGAGACGGCCAACACTCTGCCTATGGAGTGTGTTTCTCTCTAAATAAGTCCACTTCTTACCTATCACTTTGTCTCTCACTGAATTCTTTCCGTGATGAGACATTAAGAACCTGAGCTTCATTAAGTCCTGAAGCCAGGGGTGTGATCTCAGTTGGAAGACCGTGGGTTTTGGCCGGTTTGAGTCCCGGCCACGTGGGTTCAAGTTCCAATCTGAGGTGCATGTTTTCAGAGCCACCCTGAGTCATCTCTTGGAAGTGTGAGATTTCATTTTCTACAGTGATAAAAACACAGAGCTCCTTGGGTGATAGCATTCCAGACACTTAACTCCTCCAAACACCTTATTTTCATTCAACACATATTTGTTAGCTTCCTACTATGTGCCCTATATGGTCTAGATTCTAGGGATTCCGCAGTGAACAAAATGGACAAAACCTTGCCTTCATGGAGGTTACTTTCTGGGCAGAAGTGGGCAGGAGATAAAGAGAACATAATAGTATGTTAAAGAACAGCTAAGGAAAAAAATAAAACAGAGAAATGGGATGGGAGGAGGCTTTTATAATTTTAAATAAAGTGTTAATTGTAAGCCTTGTTGAAAGGATGACATTTGAGGAAAAACATGAAGAAAATGAAGAGGCTAAACATGTGGGAAGGGAAAATGGCCAAGGCTACAGCAAGTACAAATGTCCTGAGGTGGAAGGAAATCTCTTTTTTGGCCCCTGTGCCTTTTTTGAGCCCCTGATAATCGAGGGTGCTACTTAAGCTGTTGGCACATAGGGCTAAAGATTTATTAATCTCTGGTGCAAAACATAATTGTTCAAAGGCCTTGACATATTTTTTTTTAAATTACTCACATGGTACCTGAATACATGTTCCTTTTAAAAACAGAAAGAAACAGCAATAGACTGAAAAGTTCCTTGCTTCTCAGCTGCTTATTCAACTCCTGTCTCAAAGTCAGAACTTAGTCAAATACTTCCTCTTTTCCTTTATAGTTTCTGGGTTTTCTGTCTTGCTTGGGTAGGCTGAAACCACCCCCAAATTAGAAATAAACCCTTCTACTTTTGCTTTCAGTGTTTGTACTGTTTTGGTCTTTAGATTTGGATTTAAATCCAACTAGATGGACTTCCCTGGGGGTCCAGTGATTAAGACTCTGCGTTTCCATTGCAGGGGGTGCGGGCTTGATCCCTGGCTGGGGAACAAAAATCCCACATGCCACACGGCATGGCCAACAAATAAAAATAAATCCAAATAGAATTTATTTATGTATACTGCATAAGGAATAGATCTCACTATAGCCAATTATCCCCACACCATCAAATGGTCCATTCTTTCCTCCACTAATTTGAGTTACTTCCTTAACCATATTTTAAATCCTTATATACATTATGGCTCTTGTTTTATTGCCCTGTTCCTACAATACCACACTATTTGAATTACGACAGCTTCATAATATATTTGGAAATATAGGAGGACAAACCACCCTCATCAAATATTGGAACAAACAAATTAAGGATATTGAGGTTTCACTGAGATTGTTTCTAGTTTTAAACATTAATTTGCAGAATATTAACATCTTTAAAGTTTTGAGTCCTCCCATCAAAGAACATAGCACACCTTGGTTTAGTCAGGTCTTTTCTTTTTTCTTTTTTTTTAAACATCTTTATTGGAGTATAATTGCTTTACAATGTTGTGTTAGTTTCTGCTGTATAACAAAGTGAATCAGCTATACGTATACATATATCCCCATATCACCTCCCTCTTGCATCACCCTCCCACCCTCCCTATCCCACTCCTCTAGTGGTCACAAAGCACCGAGCTGATCTCCTTGTGCTATGCAGGTGCCTCCCAGTAGCTATTTTACATTTGGTAGTGTATATTTGTCAATGCTACTCTCTCACTTCGTCCCAGCTTACCCTTCCCCCTGCCACCATGTCCTCAATTCCGTTTTGTACATCTGCATCTTTATTCCTGTTCTAACCCTAGGTTCATCAGAACCATTTTTTTCAGATTCCATATATATGTGTTAGCATACGGTATTTGTTTTCCTCTTTCTGAATTACTTCACTCTGTATGACAGAGTCTAGGTCCATTCACCTCACTACAAATAACTCAATTTCGTTTCTTTTTATGGCTGAGTAATATTCCATTGCATATATGTGCCATCTCTTCTTTATCCATTCATCTGTCGATGGACATTTAGGTTGTGTCCATGTCCTGGCTATTGTAAATAGAGCTGCAATGAACATTGTGGTACATGCCTCTTTTTGAATTATGGTTTTGTCAGGGTATATGCACAGCAGTAGGATTGCTAGGTCATATGGTAGTTCTATTTTTAGTTTTTTAAGGAACCTCCATACTGTTCTCCATCGTGGCTGTAGCAGTTTACATTCCCACCACAGTGCAAGAGTGTTCCCTTTTCTCCACACCCTCTTCAGCAATTATTGTTTGTAGGTTTTTTTTTTCAGGTGTCCACCTTTTATTTTATTTTATTTTTTTAACATATTTATTGGAGTATAATTGCTTTACCATGGTGTGTTAGTTGCTGCTTTATAGCATAGTGAATCAGCTATACATATACATATATCCCCATATCTCCTCCCACCCTCCCTATCCCACCCCTCTAGGTGGTCACAAAGCACCGAGCTGATCTCCCTGTACCATGCGGCTGCTTCCCACTAGCTATCTATTTTACATTTGGTAGTGTATGTATGTCCATGCCACTCTCTCACTTCGTCCCAGCTTACCCTTCCCACTCCCCATGTCCTCAAGTCCATTCTCTACATCTGCATATTTATTCCTGTCTGCCCCTAGGTTCTTCAGAACAATTTTTTTTTAGATTCCATATATATGTGTTAGCATACAGTATTTGTTTTTCTATTTCTGACTTACTTCACACTGTATGACAGAATCTAGGTCCATCCACCTCACTACAAATAACTCAATTTCGTTTCTTTTTATGGCTGAGTAATATTCCACTGTATATATGTGCCACATCTTTTCTTTCTTTCTTTTTTTTTTTAATGGCTGCATTGGGTCTTTGCTGCTGCTTGCGGGCTTTCTCTAATTGCAGGAACTGGGGGCTACTCTTTGTTGTGGTGCACGGGCTTCTCATTGCAGTGGCTTTTCTTGTTGTGGAGCATGGGCGCTAGGTGTGTGGGCTTCAGTAGCTGTGGCTCATGGGCTCTAGAGCGCAGGCTCAGGAGTTGTGGTGCATGGGCTTAGTTGCTCTGCAGCATGTGGTATCTTCCCGGACCAGGGCTCGAACCTGTGTCCCCTGCATTGGCAGATGGATTCTTAACCATTGTGCCACATCTTCTTTATCAATTCATCTGTTGATGGACACTTTACAGATTTTTCTATGATGGCCACTCTGACCAGTGTGAGGTGATACCTCATTGTGGTTTTGATTTGCATTTCTCTAATGATTAGTGACGTTGAGCATCCTTTCATCTGTTTGTTGGCAATCTCTATATATTCTTTGGAGAAATGTCTATTTAGGTCTTCCACCCATTTTTGGATTGGGTTGCTTGTTTTTCTGATATTGAGCTCCATGAGCTGCTTGTATATTTTAGAGATTAATCCGTTGTCCATTGTTTCATTTGCAAATATTTTCTCCCACTCTGAGGGTTGTCTTTTCATCTTGTTTATGGTTTCCTTTGCTGTGCAAAAGCTTTGAAGTTTCATTAGGTCCCATTTCTTTACTTTTGTTTTTATTTCCATTTCTCTAGGAGGTGGGTCAAAAAGGCTCTTGAAGTGATTTATGTCACAGAGTGTTCTGCCTATGTTTTCCTCTAAGAGCTTTATAGTGTCTGGCCTTATATTTAGATCTTTAATCCATTTTGAGTTTATTTTTGTGTATGGTGTTAGGGAGTGTCCTAATTTCATACTTTTACATGTACCTGTCCAGTTTTCCCAAAACCACTTATTGAAGAGGCTATCTTTTCTCCATTGTATATTCTTGCCTCCTTCATCAAAGATAAGGTGACCATACGTGCGTGGGTTTATCTCTGGGCTTTCTATCCTGTTCCATTGATCTATATTTCTGTTTTTGTGCCAGTACCATACTGCCTTGATTACTGTAGTTTTGTAATATAGTCTGAAGTCTGGGAGCCTGATTCCTCCTGCTCCGTTTTTCTTCTCAAGATTGTCTTGGCTATTCAGGGTCTTTTGTGTTTCCATACAAATTGTGCAATTTTTTGTTCTAGTTCTGTGAAAAATGCTATTGGTAATTTGATAAGGATTGTATTGAATCTGTAGATTGCTTTGGGTAGTATAGTCATTTTCACAATGTTGATTCTTCCAATCCAAGAACATGGTATATCTCTCCATCTGTTTGTATCATCTTTAATTTCTTTCATCAGGGTCTTATAGTTTTCTGCATTCAGGTCTTTTGTCTCCTTAGGTAGGTTTATTCCTAGGTATTTTATTCTTTTTCTTGCAAAGGTAAATGGGAGTGTTCCCTTAATTTATCTTTCAGATTATTCATCATTACTGTATAGGAATGCAAGAGATTTCTGTGCATTAATTTTGTAACCTGAAACTTTACCAAATTCATTGATTAGCTCTAGTAGTTTTCTGGTAGTATCTTTAGGATTCTCTATGTGTAGTATCATGTCACCTGCAAACAGTGACAATTTTACTTCTTCTTTTCTGATTTGGATTCTTTTTATTTCTTTTTTTTCTCTGATTGCCATGGCTTAAAACTTTCAAAACTATGTTGAATAATAGTAGTGAGAGTGGGCAACCCTGTCTTGTTCCTGATCTTAATGGAAATGGTTTCAGTTTTTCACCATTGAGAGAGATGTTGACTGTGGGTTTGTCACATATGGCCTTTATTACGTTGAGGTAGGTCCCCTCTAAGCCCACTTTCTGGAGAGTTTTTATCATAAATGGGTGTTGAATTTTGTTGAAAGCTTTTCTGCATCTATTGAGATGATCATATGGTTTTTAACCTTCAATTTATTAATATGGTGCATCACATTGATTGATTTGCATATATTGAAGAATCCTCGCATTCCTGGGATAAACCCCACTTGATCATGGTGTATGATCCTTTTAATGTGCTGTTGGATTCTGTTTGCTAGTATTTTGTTGAGGACTTTTGCATCTATGTTCATCAGTGATATTGGCCTGTAGTTTTGTTTTTTTGTGATATCTTTATCTGGTTTTGGCATCAGGGTGATGGTGGCCTTGTAGAATGAGTTTGGGAGTATTCCTCCCTCTCTATATTTTGGAAGAGTTTGAGAAGGATAGGTGTTAGCTCTTCTCTAAATGTTTGATAGAATTCAACTGTGAAGCCATCTGGTCCTGGGTTTTTGTTTGTTGGAAGATTTTTAATCACAGTCTCAATTTCAGTGCTTGTGATTGTTCTGTTTATATTTTCCATTTCTCCCTGGTTCAGTCTTGGAAGGTTGTACTTTTCTAAGAATTTGTCCATTTCTTCCAGGTTGTCCATTTTATTGGCATATAGTTGCCTGTAGTAGTCTCTCATGATCCTCTGTGTCTCTCTAGTGTCAGCTGTTACTTCTCCTTTTTCATTTCTAATTCTGTTGATTTGAGTCTTCTTCCTTTTTTTCTTGATGAGGCTGGCTAATGGTTTAGCAATTTGTTTATCTTCTCAAAGAACCAGCTCTTAGTTTTATTGATCTTTGCTATTGTTTCCTTCATTTATTTTTCATTTATTTCTGATATGATCTTTATGATTTCCTTCTTTCTGCTAACTTTGGGTGTTTTTTATTCTTCTTTCTTCAATTGCTTTACATGTAAGGTTAAGTTGTTTGTTTGTGAGTTTTCTTATTTCTTGAGGTAGGGTTGTATTGCTATAAACTTCCTTCTTAGAAGTGCTTTTGCTGCATCCCATAGGTTTTGGGTCATTGTGTTTTCATTGTCATTTGTTTCTAGGTATTTTTTTATTTCATCTTTGATTTCTTCAGTTGTCTCCTGGTTATTTAGTAGCGTATTGTTTAGCCTCCATGTATTTGTGTTTTTTACAGTTTTTTTTTTTTGTAATTGATATCTAGTTGCATAGCGTTGTGGTCAGAAAAGATACCTGATATAATTTAAATATTCTTAAATTTACCGAGGCTTGACCCAAGATATGATCTATCCTGGAGACTGTTCCCTGAGCACTTGAGAAGAAAGTGTATTCTGTTGTTTTTGGATGGAATGTCCTATAAATATCAATTAAGTCCATCTTGCTTAATGTATCATTTAAAGCTTGTGTTTCCTTATTTATTTTCATTTGGATGATCTGTCCATTGGTGAAAGTGGGGTGTTAAAGTCCCCTACTACTTTTGTGTTACTGTCAATTTCCCCTTTTATGGTTGTTAGCATTTGCCTAATGTATTAAGGTGCTCCTATGTGGCGTGCATAAATATTTATAATTGTTATATCTTCTTCTTGGATTGATCCTTTGATCATTATGTAGTGTCCCTCTTTGTCTCTTGTAACAGTCTTTATTATAAAGTCTAGTCTGATATGAGTATTCCTACTCCAGGTTTCTTTTGATTTCCATTTGCATGGAATATCTTTTTCCATCCCCTCACTTTCAGTCTGTATGTGTCCCTAGGTCTGAAGTGGGTCTCTTGTAGACAGCATATATACGGGTCTTGTTTTTGTTCCCATTTACCCAGTCTGTGTCTTTTGGTTGGAGCATTTAATCCATTTACATTTAAGGTAATTATCGATATTTATGTTCCTATTACCATTTTCTTAATTGTTGTGGGTTTGTTTTTGTATGTTTTTTCATCTTTTGTGTTTCCTGCCTAGAGAAGTTCCTTTAGCATTTGTTGTAAAGCTGGTTTGTTGGTGCTGAATTCTCCTTATGTTTGCTTGTCTGTAAAGGTTTTAATTTCTCTGTTGAATCTGAATGAGATCCTTGCTGGGTAGAGTAATCTTGGTTGTAGGTTTTTCCCTTTCATCACTTTATTTATTTATTTATTTATTTAACATCTTTATTGGAGTATAATTGCTTTACAACGGTGTGTTAGTTTCTGCTTTATAACAAAGTGAATCAGCTAGCCTTTCATCACTTTAAATATGCCCTGCCACTCCCTCTGGCTTGTAGGGTTTCTGATGAAAGATCAGCTGTTAACCTTATGGGGATTTCCTTGTATGTTATTTGTTTCTTTTCCCTTGCTGCTTTTCATACCTCTTTCTTCGTTTTTAATTTTTTATAGTTTGATTAATGTGTGTCGTGGCGTGTTTCTCCTTGGATTTATCCTGTATGGGACTCTCTGTGCCCTCTGGACTCGATTGACTATTTCCTTTCCCATGTTAGGGAAGTTTTTGACTATAATCTCTTCAAATGTTTTCTCGGACCCTTTCTTTTTGTCTTTTTATTCTGGGACCCCTATAATTCGAATATTGGTACCTTTAATGTTGTCCCAGAGGTCTCTGAGACTGTCCTCAATTCTTTTCATTCTTTTTTCTTTATTCTGTTCTGCAGTAATTATTTCCACTATTTTATCTTCCAGGTCACTTATCCGTTCTTCTGCCTCTGTTATTCTGCTATTGATTCCTTCTAGAGAATTTTTAATTTCGTTTATTGTGTTGTTCATCATTGCTTGTTTGCTCTTTTGTTCCTCTAGATCCTTGTTAAACGTTTCTTTTATTTTCTCCATTCTATTTCCAAGATTTGGGATCATCTTTACTATAATTACTCTGAATTCTTTTTCAGGTAGACTGCCTATTTCCTCTTCATTTGTTTGGTCTGATGGATTTTTACCTTGCTCCTTCATCGGCTGCATATTTCTCTATCTTCTCATTTTAACTTACTTAGTGTGTTTGGGGTCTCCTTTTCACAGGCTTCAAGTTCGTAGTTCTTGTTATTTTTGGTGTCTGACCCCAGTGGGTGAGATTTGTTCAGTGGCTTGTGTAGGCTTCCTGGTAGTGGGGACTGGTGCCTATGTTCTGGTGGGTGGGGCTGGATCTTGTTCTTCTGGTGGGCAAGTCCATGTCTGGTGGTGTGTTTTAGGGTGTCTGTGAACTTAATATGACTTTAGGCAGCTTCTCTGCTAATGGGTGTGGCTGTGTTCTTGTCTTGCTAGTTGTTTGGCAGGGGGTGTCCAGCGCTGGTTCTTGCTGGCCGTTGGGTGGAGCTGGGTCTTAGTGTTGAGACGGAGATTTCTGGGAGAGCTCCCACTGATTGATATTACGTGGGAATGGGAGGTCTCTGGTGTCCAATGTCCTGGACTCAGCTCTCCCACCTCGGAGGCTCAGGCCTGACAGCCAGCCAGAGCAGCAAGAACCCCTTTTAAGTAGAGATGAATTGGAGTCTTTCTTTGATAATAGGTAGTCTTCCCTTGCGGTCTCATCAGTGCAGCTTTTTTTTCACTTTTCCTTCCTGCTTCGTCTAGTTTCATAGGGTGTAACATAGAGGCTTCTTACCTGGCGCTTCAGACCAGAGTTCCTAGTGCAAAATGGCTGCACCTGGCACCTCAGGTCAGCAGATATGTGAGTTACTTTTATCTTTTTTTTTTTTGGCCAAAGTTCTACAGTTCTTACAAATGGATCTCATATATTCCTTGCTAGGTTTAATCCTATATATTTCTGGTATTTGCCAGCTATTTTGAATGGCTCTTTTTTTTCTTCAATTAGATTTACCAATCAGTTATTGCTGGTATATAAGAAAACCGTTAGCTTGGGTCAATGCCAGTCTTACATTCAGCCACTTTTATGAGGTCCAGTAATTTCTAAAGTCAATTATCACAGAATTTCTAGGTAGACTATCAGATGGTCTGTAAATCAGTTGTTGGATTTCTAAATCTTGCTCAAACTTACTCAGGCACATGGCACTCATTTTTGACACCAAAATTGCCCTTAACTCTAACAAAGAAAAAATGAAAAATATTGTTTATATATATAAACCGGAAAATAGGGGCTTGGAGCATGTTTTCAGTATGGTCCTCCTTTCATTCCAGGAGGTTAAGTGCTCTGATGTGTCCTCCATCTGGCCTCATTTATCTACACAGGAATTTCCTCAGTGTTAAGAACACAACTGTTCTAGCCATTCCCAAGATATTTGTGAAATTCAAAAGAAAAATACAGTATTTAAACAATAGGGCTAGCAAGCTACTGGATTTCAATAAATAAACCAATTCCTGTAGCTGCAGTTGTTACTTTTCAGTCAAGGAAATGTAGTCCTTAGGAAAAAAAAAAAAATCAAGACAGCAAAAGTCAAAGGGAAAAATACAAGACAGAAGAAAAATATAGGCAAAACTTTCTCCTATAAAATGTAAGGAAACTATTACCTATGATGTATCACAGCAGACTGTCAGAAATTTTAAAACACTAATTTTTCAAGCTATTAATTCATATTGCGTAGGTGAAGTTATAAAAACTTGTATCTTCTATACCAGTTTCCCATGGAATGCTAAAGATAATCCCAGCATTATTATATGATCTCTCACATAGCAATTCCCTCATTGTTTTAAACCAGTTTTAAATGGTTGTTTCAGAATGTTATAAAAGTCTCAAATTTTTTATATTTAAATAAGTAAATGTCATAAGCATTTGACAGCGAGGCTTTAGTAGGAAGATGAATATATGGCATGAATAAGGCATGAATATATGGCACCTGAATCCTCCAAAAAAATGAAGTACAGCTTCAGGATCCTTCCTTACCTGGGTGTTGAAGTCTAATCTCGCCTAGGACAACTAGCAATTACACATAGATGGGTGAGAAAAAATATTAATTGATAACTGCTTCAATGAGCTAATTCCACAGTGGTAAAAATCATAAATACTATCATTTTGAACACAAAACTGTCTACCACATTTATTCAGAATGCTCTTCTAATTTAACACCGGGTGAACCTAACAAAAAAAGGAAAGCAATGAGGTTTTTGATGGAACATTCTGAATTACTTAATCCTTGGTTTTATTTTAATTAAAATCTACTCATTTAATTGAAAATTTGTTCATGTATACCACAAGGTCACTTTATCACCAGCTCTATCATGTTCCATACCAGAGAAAAATTATATTCTAGGGCAGGGTTTGTCAAACTACAACCCACAGCCCCAACCCAGCCCACTGCCTATTTTTGTGCAGCCTGTGGACTAGAATAATTTTCACATTTGTAGATAGTTGAAAAAAATTAGAAGAATAATAGTTTATGACACATGGACATTCAAATTTCAGCATCCATAGATAATTATTGGTACACTGGCACGCCTGCTTATTTGCATATTATCTATGGCTGCTGGAAAATCCATATGGCCCACAAAGCTTAAAATATTTACCATCTACTTCTTTACGGAAACTGTGTATCCACCCCTGTTGGACTATTAAGCTGAAAAGGCAAAGTAATAGGAGAGGGCGATTCCCAAAGTCTACCTTAGAAGACTGACATTTTTGGAGAACTGGTTAGTTCTTTGACAAGAGGCAGTTTGGCTAGGAGTTCTGTGTTTTATGGTAGAGTAAGTAGCTGATTTGGAAGCAGTGATGTTTGACAGAGGAGTGTTGCTGTTGTTGTTATTATTATCATTTTAACCACCAGTACTTCTTGCTGATTTATATTCTCCACCTCCCAAGAGGAATTTGACCAGTTTGATTACATCTCATTTATGTGAAGTGTACAAAATATGTTGCAAGAATTGTTTGTGTCAAAGACAATAAACAAACTTTTTAATCCTTCTTCCTTAAGCAGGAAGTCACAACTTGCCAGTAAGCAATTTAAAACAAACCCCACAACGTTATATGTTTGGTTCAAAACAAGAAATATTTTAGGCCTTGGGATACTGTCATCTTGGCAACCCCATTTGTCCTCCCTGGTGAGAACACGTGCATACCGCTGCTTGCTTTCCAGTTCAGTGAGAGAGGGTCACACCTTGCCCTCTTAATCCCAGAGTCAAATATGATTACAAATTTTTCCTCCCAGGAATCTAACTTGTAAGGAAGATCACTGTGCTTTTTGTTAAACAAGACATCTCTCTTTAGTTGCCCTATTCATTCTCAGGCTTACTATATTTCATCGGCCTAAAGATTATGTTTGACATTGGCAATTGTTAGAGACCATTTGTTTTTACAGTGGAAAAAGAAATAAAAGTGCAAATGTCAGACCTCAAAATCCATACTTCTCTGAATTGTTCTCATTTTCGAGAATGAGAATGTGTGTGTGTCTTTCCCTCAAGTGGGGAAAATGTCACTGTGGCTAAGTCGAAATAGTTTATGTCTCTCATTTTCTTTTTCATTAACTGCAAAATTAGAGGAAATTTTAGGACATAATAAGTGAATTATGGGAAAGTGAAAATTCTAGGACACATCCCAGTTGCAGTTAAAATAGGAATGGCTCATGTCAAATCCTGAAAAACATAGAAAAGTAAAAATTGAAGCTTCATTATCAGAAAAGTAGCACTGTTAAAAACGGACAGTCTTAGCAGTTGAGGAGTCTGTTTTGAGGTCTGATAAGTTAACATTAGTAAACTAGTAAGTAACATTAGTAAACAAGTTAGATACTCAGACCGCGTTAGTTATGTTGATATCAGAATTTGACCTTAGCAGCAACCAACTTAACAAATGTGGGCATTTCTAATGATCTAATCGCCTCGTTTATAACTGTGATGAACAAGCAAAGCCCTCTTGATAGAAGGACTAGGTGAGTGACATGAACTAGGGGAGCCGTTTACCAGAGGTGGTGGTGGGGAACATCAACCGTGAGTATATGAGAAACCGGTTAATTGCTCTCAAACTTGTAATTTTGTATTGTCTAATCTCAAAATAGGGTGACATGCAAAGCTCTCTATATCCTCTGCAAAACAAGCTGGCCCCATCTTCCCACAGCAGGCACGGGAAGGCCACTGGGGGCAAATGCCTCTTCCCACCTGTTCTCTGCTGTAAATAAGCCTGCAGCCCACACCAGGGGCCAATTAAAAGGAATGGCTGGGGCTTCCCTGGTGGCGCAGTGGTCGAGAGTCCTCCTGCCGATGCAGGGAATACGGGTTCGTGCCCCGGTCCGGGAAGATCCCACATGCCGCGGAGCGGCTGGGCCCGTGAGTCATGGCCGCTAAGCCTGCGCGTCCGGAGCCTGTTCTCCGCAATGGGATAGGCCACAACAGTGAGAAGCCCGCGTACCGCAAAAAAAAAAAGGAATGGCTGTTTGTTCAGTGGCCCAGGAAGGCATCAGGTGGACTCTAGTTCCTTGGCAGCAATCCCAATTAAGGTGTATTGTTTATCAGGGGGCCAATTAAGAAGATGGAATTAAGAAGAGGTCACGCCCTCTATTAAGGAGTAGTCTGAACCTGGGGAAGCAGTATGATGCCGGGGTTGGTGGGGTTCTCCTGGCCGCCCCTGGATGGAGCCTCTCATGGCCATGCCCAGATGGGGAAAGAGAATGATGGTTTTTGTACCTCTTATTAGACAGCTTTTGTAAAAAGTATTTTTAATTTTAAAAAAGGTGTTTGTTTGTTTTAAGTAGTATAGTCTGAAAGGTCAAGATGTCGCATAACTAGCCCCAAATGTTAGCTCTTTTGGTTACTGTGACACAAAAAGGAGGAGGAATGGGCTACAGAGCCAGGTGACATGCGAAAGCATTTAGTGGTGCTTGTAGCTAGCCAAGCGCCCTATTCAGCACTGATGCAGGCAGAATTGGGGACGGTGAGAGCACAGCCAGGGAAGCCCAAGCAGACACCGCTGGCCGAGTGATCCTCTGCCCCCAGGGCTGTGGGAGGTACGGGGACAGTGGGCAGGGGTAAGACTCCACCCAGGAAGCGGTGCTGCGATCATCCCCATTTCGCTGCAAGGAGAAGCGGGTGGGGCACAGGTTAACTTGCCTACGGAGCCACAGCTTACAGGCAGCAGGTGCTTTCAACCATCACTTTTAACTATAAGCTTCATCTGTGGTTTTGGTTTCTTTTTCCTTTTTTTTTTTAAACATATTTTGCAAAATCGGTTTCAAGAGCTACCAAATTTCATCAAGCCAAGGTCTAAACAAAACAACTTGTAAGGTCCCCACCATCCTGACTCACTGGGGCTGTACGGGTTTCAGCACCTTTTAACCCCGTCCTATCCCAGTCCCAGGCAAACTGAGACAGTTGGTCGCCAGACTCGTGGCTCACGTTCGAACACACCGACCAACAAAATGACCCCGCCCCCAAGTGGCCAGAAAGACCCTGATGGCGCTCCGACCTTCTACTTTTCTGTTGCCGCAGCCTGTGCGTCCTGAGCTGGCTATTTCTGCTTTCGGAGGGGGGTTGTCTTACACCCTCCCCCCCCACCCCAGAGTCTTCAGTCTTTCAGGGCCCCCAAAACGCTGCGGGGCGGGGTGGTTGGTCCCCACCCCAGCGGGAGGCCCGCGACCAGCCGGGAGGGGCGCGCGGCGCTCGGAGCGCCCAGGGCCGGGCCTCTGACCCGCGCAGGCGCAGAAGCGCCCTCCCAACTCCGGTTTCATGGATTCCCAGTCCAGCTGCGTGGTGGTGACCGGTAAGACGACTTTTCTGCTTTTCCACTTGCTGCTGCTTTTAGCCTGACCATGGAATGCGCACTTGCCTGATCCTGGTCATAAAGTTCCCTCATGGGGAAAAAAGAGTGGCAACTGGTGGTTCCAATAATTCCAGATGGAGCTAACTTCCTGCTATGCCCTATTAAAAAAAAAAAAAAAAACCAGGGGACAGAGAGGCTTTTCTGTTTCTGTCCTGTCATTCACTTCAAATAACCCTTGAGTGGCATACACAGTAGGTGCCCACATGTGGCTTAGGCTCAGACCTTGTCCTTCAGCCCATCAGGGGGGAGGCAGAGGCTGGCGCCGTCTGTCCGAGTCTGGGGCCCATGTGGCATCCACTGGGGTACAGCTGCATAGCAAGGAAGGGGGAGCAGGGGACTCAGAAAGAACAGAGCCTAATAAGGCTGAGACAGTCCATCTACAGTGCCCACCCCGACAGGGGCACATAGCTCCCCTACAAAACTAGAGGGCTTTTAGCCACCCAGGGAACTCTAAGCACCCTGAGAGCCACCAGTTAGAGACTTTGAACCCCAGAAGGTCAACTCAGAAGGAATGGTAGCCACCCACTCCTGCCTTTCACCAGCACATTCAAAATCAACCCCAGACACCCCCAGTCGTTGTCACAGCTGGTCCCTGGAGGGATTGAATTCTTCACAAAGCTCTTTATTTTTAGACACATTTGGCATATTTTAAGTTTTTTGAATTGTGTTGGATGAAGGAAACATTGAAGAGAGAAGGGTTCCTGTGTGTGTGGAAAATTGAAAGTTACCTATCTTAATATTTTCGGACTATAATCAAACTCCTGTTAACCTTCTGAGGAAAAGAAAGTTCTTTCGAAAACCTTTTATCTCCCTTGTTCTCATTTGTGTTATTTTGGGTATTAGAGATTGGTTCAGATTACCCTTGAATTCCTAAGGAAACTGTACCCCTGATAAATGTGACACTTGTCACAAATGAAATACGAATATTGAAGCACCAGGGCAAGCCTTAGACTCACATCAACCCCTGCCTCTGTCCTGTCAACTTGTGGTTTGCTGGCAAACTCTGGATTGTTTGATGAAGTACCTGATAATCAGCTGCGATTTGGGAATACTCACTGGCTTCCAGAGTGTGGCCTTCCTTTATTAAAAATGCTCTGAGCTGCTAAGGGCAGTCTTTTCGTTTAATTGGTTTTGCTTCACGTGTAAATCTCACTAAGACAATTGGCACGTAGACAGATGGTGGGGGAACAAGGGCTCTGACAAACTGCCTTAAGATCAAGACATTCGGACTGGCACCAAACGATGACGATGGGAGAGTGAGAAAAACCTGCCTTCCTCCAGAGGGCCTCTCTTGATTCCAAGAGATTTCTCCAGCCCCTTTTCACAAGTTCCACTCGAGGGCCTGCCAAGTTTAAAGTGTAAGGTTTGACCCTGCAAAACAAGAGCTTCAAACCTTCATTTGCTGAGTTGTTTTGCCTAATTGAAAACAGATAAGAAATGATCTGCATACACTGCTTTAGAATATGATTCTAAAGCAGCATGTGATTTTTTCTGGTGTCACTGCATTTTTAGTATTCCTACAGTCATCCCAGGAGGTACCTGATTTCTCAGTGATTTTTCCTTAATCTCAGTATTTTCCTTTTTTTTCTTTTTCTTTTTTGCTCGGCAACTCCAGTCTTATTTATTCTGTAAGATTCAGTCAAAGTCAGAAAACACCACTAGCTTCCTGGGACATCGTGTCCCAAACTTTTCTATTCCCTGAGAAAGTTTCACCCTTTGTGAGTCAAACTTGCTAGTGCTCTAGACCCAGAGGTTCCAGAATTTCAGAGGCACAGCCCTCTCCAGAACTGACTTCTGCTCTAAAGACCTGAGGTCCGGGGTTTGGGGTGGAGGTGAGGTTTCAGAGGTAGGTATTTAATCGTAGCTCCTCCCCATCTCAGAATCTGATGATTTGAGAAATACATCACGGGAATCAGATAGATGGAACTCAAAACGTCAGCTGGGTTCCAGGTAAAGCTGAGCTGGAGAAAGTCACCTCTAGCTGCAGCCCAGTGCCCACCCTGAAGTGAGCCCACCAGTCACAGGCCCACTTGACAGCGGCTGACCTCCCCTACAGGGGCCAGGCAGGAACTGTTGAGCTCTGCGCGTGGGCCACACTGAAGGAGAGATGAAGCAAGAGGCCCCCAGGGTCCCGGTCCCTCCTCCTAGCCACACCATCCTAAAAGGCTTGTGATGGTTAATTTCATGTGTCAACTTGACTGGGCCACGGAGTGCCCAGATATCTGGTTAAACGTTATATGGATGTGTCTGTGATGGTGTTTTTGGAAGAGCTTAGCATTTGAATCGGTGGGCTCAGTAAAGCAGTGCCCTCTCCAGTGTGACTGGGCCTCATCTAATCCGTTAAGGGTCTGAATAGGGTCTGAATAGAATAAAAAAGCAGAGGAGGGTTGAATTCTCTGTCTGAAGGCATGATCCGGCACATTAGTCTTCTCCTGCCCTCAAACTGGTGCTCCTGGGTCTCGGGCCTTCAGCCTTGGACTGGAATTTACTCCACTGGCTTTCCTGGGTCTCCAGCCTGTGGCTCATAATCACATGAGCCAATACCTTATAATAAATCTCTTTCTATATATATGCAGATATATATATATATACACACACATACATACCAGTACAGACCTCTCAATTTCTGGAGAGAGAAATAGAGGCCTAAAGTACACATGAAATCTCAACATGGAAAAGTAAGGACAGGGCCCCTGACTGATAGGCATGGTGCCCAGGCAGGGGGGTTGGGGCTGAGAAATGGTGGCATCAAATGATCAGAGAGAATCAGGGCAGAGTGAGGGTCTAGCTGGAGCCCATCCCACGCTGCCCAGAGAGACAGTATAAAAGGATTTAGCATTTGTTTAGCATCTACCAGCTTCTGGAAACAATACGTGCTGTACGTGGCATTGTTTAATCTGTCCAGAGGTCCCAGGAGGTATGTAACTATAACAACTATGAAGGAGAACGCTGACACTGCTTCCTGTGTTTGAGGCAGTATTGCAAATGCTCCGTTTTATTCATTTAATCTACACAACAACCCTTTTAGGTTATTATAATTAGTGTGCATTTTACAGATGAGAAAATCAAGGCACTGAAGCTAAGTAACTTGCTCCACGTCACCCAGCTGCTAAGTGGTGGGGCTGAGATGCAACAATAGAAGCCTGAACCCAGACACTGAGGTCTCTGACCACTCTTGGCTGCTGTTGCGCCACGGCCTGAGCTTTGGCGGGGTCACTGCATGGTGTGGGTGCCGTAAAAATAAGCAGCTGCAACACTGAGAGGGTGATGGTGTCCTTCTCCCCAGGCAGCAGGAAACATTTCCTAAGCTAGTCTCAGAGGTTTGCTGTCCTCCCCAAAGCAAAATTCTGTTTAACTGCGTTTTATTAGAAATCTTCATTGCAATTAAATTACATAATAGTACACAGGGTAAATAAGTGTTCCCAGTTATAGGAACAAGCCCTTCCGTCCACACACCTCATCCAGAAGCTCCTTCCCAGAGTGAGGCCTCTCCTGGGTCTCACCTTGCCCAGGCTCAGCCCCTCCAACCTCTCTGCCTCCTCCTCCCCCATGAAGTCCTGGGTCACCGCCACCTCCTCCAGGAGACTTCCCTAACCACCTCCACCCATCTTCTCTCCCCCCTCTGTATTCTGATCCTAGTTGTTGTTCAAAGCCTTGCTATTCCAAGTGTGGTCCAAGGGCCAGTAGCATCAGTACCACTGGGGAGCTTGTTAGGAATTCAGAATCTCCAACATCACCCTAGACCTGCCCAATCAGATTCTACATTTTAATAAGATATACATTTGTATTAGCATTTGAGAAACGCTGGACCAAATCTCACACTTTTTTAAACTTTTAATTTTGAAATAATTATAGATTCACAAGAATTTGCAAAGAAAATGTATAGACTGGTCCTCTGCATCTTTCACCCAGCCTCCTCCAATGTTAACATCTTCAATATCAAAGCTAAGATACTGATATTGGTATAACTCAGTGTGTATGTGTGTGTGTGTGTGTGTGTGTGTGCGCACATGCATGCATAACTCTATGTGGTATTATCACGTGTGTAGCTTTGTGTAACCACCACCGTCAAGATAAGTAACTGTACCAACATCACAAGGCTCCTTCGAACTACCCCTTTATAGCCACACCTACCCTTTTCCCCCATCTCTAACTCCTGGTAACCATTAATCTGTTCTTCATCTCTATAATTATGTTTATAGATGTAAATTATAATTTACAAATATTGTATTGGGTTGGCCAAAAAATCCGTTCAGGTTTTCCCATAAGAGCTTATGGAAAAACCCGAATGAACTTTTTGGCCAGCCTAATGTAAATGGAATCATGCAGTATGTATCCTTTTGAGATTGGCTTTTTTTCACTCAGCATAATTCCCTTGAGCTTCTTACAAGTTGTTTATACCAATAATTCCTTCACTTTTTTTTTTTTTTTTTTTTTTTGTGGTACATGGGTCTCTCACTGTTGTGGCCTCTCCTGTTGCGGAGCACAGGCTCCGGATGCACAGGCTCAGCGGCCATGGCTCATGGGCCCAGCCGCTCCACGGCATGTGGGATCTTCCCTGACGGGGGGCACGAACCCGTGTCCCCTGCATCGGCAGGCGGACTCTCAACCACTGCGCCACCAGGGAAGCCCTCCTTCACTTTTAAAGCAATTTTTTAACAGCTTTATTGAGATATAATTCTCATGCTATACAATTCACTCATTTAAAGCATACAGTTCAATGGCTTTTAGTAGTCACAGAGTTATGCGTTTCTCAACACAGTCAATTGAGAATATTTTCATTACCCCAAAAAGAAACTCGACTCCCTAATCCTCATCCCCACTCCCCCACTACACACACACACACACACACACACACACACACACACACACACACACACAGAGTCAAGCTCTAGGCAACCACTAATCTACTTTCTGTCTTTATAGGTTGCCACTTCTGGACATTTCACATAAATGGAATCATACAGTTTTGTGACTGGCCTCGTTCACTGAGCATGTTTTCAAGGTTCATCCATGTTGTAACATAACACTTCTTTTTATTGCCAAATAATATGCCATTGTATGGGTAATACCATATTTTGTTTATTCATCAGTTGATGGACACTTGGGTTGTTTCTACTTTTTTCTTTTCACTGCTGAGTAGTATTCTGTGATCTAGATGAACCACAGTTTATTTAACCTTTCACTCATTGAAGGACATTGAGTTGGTTTCTAGCTATGAGCTATTACAAATAAAGCTGCAGTGAACATTTGTGTACAAGTTTCTGTGTGAAAATAAGTTTTCATTTCTCTGGGGTAAATGTCCAGCAGTGCAAGTGCTTGGAAATCCACTTTCAATTTTAAAAGGAACTGTCAAACCATTTCCCAGAGTGGCAGTACCATTACATTCCCACCAACAATGTATGTGTGACCTAGTTCCTCTTCACCCTTGTCAGCTTTGGGTGTTACCAGGATTTCTATTTTAGCCACCCTGAGAGAAGTGTAGTGACATCTCATTGTGATTTTATGGCTTTTTTTTAAATTAATTAATTTATTTTTGGCTGTGTTGGGTCTTCGTTTCTGGCAAGAGCTTTCTCGAGTTGCGGTGAGTGGGGGCCACCCTTCATCACTGTGCGCGGACCTCTCACTATCGCGGCCTCTCGTTGTGGAGCACAGGCTCCAGACGCGCAGGCTCAATAGTTGTGGCTCACGGGCCCAGTTGCTCTGTGGCATGTGGGATCCTCCCAGACCAGGGCTCGAACCCATGTCCCCTGCGTTGGCAGGCAGACTCTCAACCACTGCACCACCAGGGAAGCCCTCATTGTGATTTTAATTTGCATTTCTCTGATGGCTAATGATGTTGAAATGTTTTTCATGTGCTTATTTGCCACCTGTATATCCTCTTCAGTGAAATGTTTCTTCATGTCTTTTGCCTGTTTTCTAACTGGGCTGTCTTTTTTTTTTCTTTTTAATTAATTAATTTTTTATTTTTGGCTGCGTTGGGTCTTCATTGCTGCATGTGGGCTTTCTCTAGTTGTGGCAAGCGGGGGCTACTCTTCGTTGTGGTGCACAGGCTTCTCACCGCAGTGGCTTCTCTTGTTGCGGAGCACAGGCTCTAGGCGCACGGGCTTCAGTAGTTGTGGCATGCGGGCTCAGTAGTTGTGGCTCGTGGGCTCTAGAGTGCAGGCTCAGTAGTTGTGGCGCATGGGCTTAATTGCTCTGTGACATGTGGAATCTTCCCAGACCAGGGCTCGAACCCGTGTCTCCTGCATTGGCAGGTGGATTCTTAACCACTGCGCCACCAGAAAAGTCCCTAGACTGTCTTTTAAAGTTGAGTTTTGAGAGTTTTCTTATACGATTTACATACAATGCCTTTGTCAGATATGTGATTTACAACTGTCTGCAGAGTATCTTTTCATCCTCTCAGCAGGGTCTTTTGCAGAACAAAAGGTTTTCATTTTGATGAGGTCCACTTTATCAGTTTTTACTTTTATGGATCTCGCACTTGGTGTCAAGTCTATGGACTCTTTGCCTAACACTAGGTCCCAAGATTTTCTCCCTTTTTTTTCCCCAAAAAGTTTTATAAGTTTAGTTTTTACATTTAAGTCCATGATCAATTTTGAATTAATTTTTGTATACAGTGCAGGCTGAGGGATCCATTTTTTTTGCCTATAGGTGTCTGATTTATCCAGCCCCATTTGTTAAAAGGCTGTCCCTCTCCATTGAATTGCTTTTGCACCTTTGTTAACAGACAACTGGGCATATTCACATGGGTGTGTTTCTGGTCCCTCTACACAGCATGCATTTTAACTGGACATGTGTGCTCACACCTTCTCGAGCCCTCCTACTTGGTGATGGATCAGCCCCACATTCCTTTAGGGCCCCCCTACAATGCCTCACACAAGAGGACTTGGAAAATGCTTCCAGACGGGCAAGGTAGCAAGCCTCCACAAGAAAGGGGGTGTGTGGAGTCCTTGATGGCCCAGGGAATCACAAGAGGTCCCCAAGGAGGTGCGGGAGCAGCACAGAAGCAGAGACACCTCGGCCCAAAGCACGGACTGAGGAAACCAGGCTTTCTTTGGTTTCAGGTTTTGGGCCCTTCCGGCAGCACCTGGTGAATTCCAGCTGGGAAGCAGTAAAGGTAAAAATCCTCTAAGCCCAGACCCAGGAGCGCACGACCCAGCTGGTTCCTTCTGTGGTTCTGAGAAAATCCAGCACGTAGGCTCCTTGGTGACCAGATCCACACGGGAGGGGAGAAAACACACACTGGGTGCCCTGGGACACGAGCTAGCTTTTTGTCCTTGGGTCGTGACTCACCTGCCGATAGGGGGCCCATCTGGCTCAGTGGTAAAGAAAACAGGCTGAAGGGACACCCCTGGGAAGGATGGGGAGTGGCCCAGGAAGGCTCTGCTGCCCTGAGAGCTGGGAACCCCTTCTGGCTGTGGAGTGTCAGGAAAGTCACTGCCCCCAGCCGTGGTGTTCTCATTCATGACATGGGAGAATAATAGTACTGATGTTACAGGGTCGTTCTGAGGAGTAAAAGAGGTAAGTAAGTCTGTAAAAGCAGCTTTTTTAAAGCATAGTGCCTGGCACAGGGTAAGAGCTTAATACATGGTTATAATTATAAACAACATGGCTTCATTTTTAAGAAAGCAGCCAGGAGAGAGCATGTCCTCAGACAGGGCGTGAAGAGGGGTCTCATCCGTAGAACAGAGCTCTCCTCCCTGAAGCAATTGCCCCACTCCTACCAGTCCCCACACGGTGTCATTTAGAGGCTCAGAGCACAGCTGGCTACTTATTCACACTTGACCATCAATTTCATGCTTCTGTTGGATCAAGCCAAAGGTAGGATCTTGAGTCTGTTCTCAGAGTTACCCAGTCAAGCTGAAAATGCAGCAAAACCACTTGAATCATGCGTTTGCAGCCACTGTAGCATTCATTTTTTAGCCTGTCCACACAGACGCGGTCAAGGAAACTCTCCACTCTTGAGTTAGAACTTGGGTTTTTTTCAACCAGGAAAAAAACTCAGAGAACCCCAGACTCACTGCCAAGACTCACTGCTGCACACAACATGCCAGAAAGGCCAGGTCAGGGCTTTATGAGTTCCTGGGTGTTTGCAGCCAGTTCCTCGAAAAACAGGACTTTTTCTGCTGAATCCCAAATGGGCCCTGAGTCCTTCTTTTTGTGCCTCAGTTTTCTTATCTGTAAAATGGGAAGGTTGTGATGACTACAGGAATTAACACACATAAAGCCCTCAGAGCATGGCAGGGCAACTGCTGGTTCTCACAAATTTCATTCTTATTACTAAGAAGCTATTCTACCAGTCAGTTTTCTCAGTTGCGGGCAAATAGAATTGGACTTTGGAGATCCACACAGGAAATGGAATGAGGGAGGGGATTATTTTGTAGACTCAAGATTCACCAATAAAGCTGGAGAATCAGGGCAGAAGGGCAGAAACAGAAGCAGGCTGGGGGTTTCCAGGAAGAGGTAGAAGAATGGCAAACTAGGTGCTCTGAGCGGCCCTTCCCCTGTAGATAAACTAGATAAGATAGAACTTCTGTGCATTGCTGGACACGTAGTAGTAAAGGAAAGCCCATATACGTCATGCCATGCACAGAAATACATCACACATACCCAGGGCTGCAGCCTGCAGGGGTGAGGGTCAGCACCCCCACCCTAACACACAAAAAGCAGGGGGGCACATGCCATTATCAACATTGTTTTTAGCAAAGGGGATAGAATGAAACCAAGGCTCTTACTGTAAGCCAGACCCTTGAAAGGAGATCCTGTGGTCTCTAGCACCCCTGACTCCCAGCAAAGCATATGCAATTTCTCTTGAGGGTTTAAAACCTTAGATTTTCCACAAACTAAGATAAACTAAACATTTATTTCCAATCAAAGATCACCAAATATTCAAAGAAACAAACTACCCTCAGTAAGAATGAGCAAAAGCAGATTTAGAACCTCAAAAACTTGAGGTTCTAAATCATTCTGCTAGATATTATCAGACAATAACATAATTATATATGGAATGCTTGAAGAAGTAATGATAGAATCACAAAAACTATCAAAAGATTAGGCAAATTGAAAAAGGGAATAATAGAGCTTATAGAAATTTAAAACACAATTGTTGAAGTGAAGAATTTAACAGATGACTTAAAAGACAGTTTAGAATTATGCTAAGTGAAAGATGCCACTCACCAAAGACCACATATTATATGATTACATTTAGATGAATGTCCAGATGAAGCAAATCTACTGAGACATAAAGTAGATTAATGGTTGCCTAGGGCAGGTGAGTGGGGGATTGGGGGAAATAGGGAGTGACTGTTAATGGGTATGGGTTTTTTTTAGGGTTGATGAAAAGGTTCTAAAATTGACTGTGGTGATGGTTGCACAACTCTGTGAATATACTAGAAGGCAATGAATTATAGACTTTAAATGGGTAAATTGTATGATATGTGAAATACATGTAAATGGCAGTTTAGAAACAGATAAGAAAAATTAATGAACTAGAAGATAGCTCTGATGATACTGTTTAAAGGGCAGCATAAAGAGATGGACAAGAAAATGAAAAAAGAAATTAAGAAATATGGATAATAAAATGAGATATTTGAACATATGTTTATTTGGAGTTCCATAAGGAGAGAATGAATGAAATAAAGCACTAGCCAAAGAGGTAATGGTTGAGACTATTGCAGAATTGGATGAAAGACATAAATCCACAGAGATAAGAAGTATAAAATATACCAAGCAAAAACAAATAAAATCAATGCATATACACATCATAGTAAAACTGCAGAAAACCAAAGACAAGGAGATTTGAAAGTAGTTGGGGAAAAAGACAGGTCACCTACAAAAGACAATACAATTAGACTGAGAGTAAATTTTTCAAAAACAACAATAAAAGCTAGAAAACAGTGGAGTAACATCATCAAAATGCTGGAAAAATATTGTCAACCTGAAATTGCATACCCAGCAAAATTATTTTTCAAAACAAGGATGAAATGAAGACATTTTCATTAAAGCAAGCATCAAGAGTTTACTACCAGCAGGTACAACCCTAAAGGAACATGTAAAGGATATCATTCAGAAGGAAGGAAAATTATCCCAGAAAGATGGTGTGAGTTGCAAAGAGGAATTGTGAGCCCAAAGGTAAAATCTAAACTAGCATTATTTGTTAATAATGATAATAATAATAAATGGCTAATTGTAAGTTTAAAAATAAAGGATTGAACTAAAATATAGGACAATGAAGGCATAGAAGTTAAGAGGAGTGATTGAAGTTTAAGTCTTCTAAGGCCCTTGTATAGACAGGCATCCTGATATCAAATTCAGACTTTGTTAAATTATATATATTTATATTTATATATAATATATATATTAATTGAAGTATAGTTGATTTACAATGTTGTATTAGTTTCAGGTGTACAGCAAAGTGATTCAATTGTATATATGTATATATATAGCTGAATATATATATATATTCTTTTTCAGATTCTTTTCCATTATAGGTTATTACAAGGTATTGAATACAGTTCCCTTTGCTATATACAGTAGGCCATTGTTGTTTATATATATTATATATATAGTGATGTGTATCTTAATCCCAAACTCCTAATTTATCCCTCCCCACCTTCCCCTTTAGTAACTGTAAATTTGTTTTCTATGTCTATGAGTCCATTTCTATTTTATAAATAAGTTCATTTGTATCATTTTTTTAGATTCCACATATAAGTGATATCATATGATATTTGTCTTTCTCTGTCTGACTTACTTCACTTAGTATGATAATCTCTAGGCCCATCCGTGTTGCTGCAAATGGCATTATTTTATTCTTTTTATGGCTGAGTAATATTCCATTGTGTATATGTACCATATCTTCTTTAACCATTCATCTGTTGGTGGACACTTATGTTGTTTCCATGTCTTGGCAATTGTGAATAGTGCTGCTATGAACGTTAGGGTGCATGTATCTTTTTGAATTAGAGTTTTCGTCTCTTCTGGATATAGGCCCAGGAGTGGGATTGCTGGCTTATATGGTAACTCTATTTTTAGTTTTTTAAGAAACCTCTGTACTGTTCTCCATAGTGACTGCACCAATTTTTTCCCACCAACAGTGTAAGAAGCTTCCCTTTCTCTACACCCTCCCCAGCATTTATTATTTGTAGACTTTCTGATGATGGCCATTCTGACTGGTGTGAGGTGGTACCTCATTTTAGTTTTGATCTGCATTTCTCTAATAATTAGTGATGTTGAGCATCTTTTCATGTTCCTGTTGGGCATTTGTATGTCTTCTTTGGAGAAATGTCTATTTAGGTCTTCTGCCCATTTTTTGATTGGGTTGTTTGTTTTTTTGATATTGAGCTGTATGAGCTGTTTGTATATTTTGGAAATTAATCCCTGTGGGTTGCATCATTTGCAAATATTTTCCTCTAGTCTGTAGGTTGTCTTTTCATTTTGTTTATGGTTTCCTTTTCGGTGCAAAAGCTTTTAAGTTTAATTAGCCATTTGTTTCTTTTTGCTTTTATTAACATTAGGAGATGGATTCAAAAAATATATTGCTGCAATTTATGTCAGAGAGCAATCTGCCTATGTTTTCCTCTAGGAGTTTTATCGTATCTGGTCTTACAATTTTATAGTGTCTGGTCTTTTATGGTCTTTAATGCATTTTCAGTTTATTTTTTTATATGGTATTAGAGAATGTTCTTTTTTTCTTTTCTTTGTTTCTTCAGCCACACCACACAGGCGGCATGTGGAACTTCCCCAGCCAGAGATCAAACCCACGCCCCCTACAGTGGAAGCATGGAGTCTTAACCCCTGGACCACCAGGCAAGTCCCAGGAGAATGTTTTAATTTCATTATTTTACATGGAGCTATCAGGTTTTCCCAGCACCACTTATTGAAGAGACTGTCTTTTCTCCATTGTATATTTTTGCCTCCTTTGTTGTAGATTAATTGACTGTAAGTGCAGGGGTTTATTTCTGGGCTTTCTATCCTGTTCCATTGATCTATATGTCTGTTTTTGTGCCAGTACCATACAGTTTTGATTAATGTAGCTTTATAGTATAGTGTGAAGTCAGAGAATATGATTCTTCCAGCTCCATTCTTCTTTCTCAAGATTGTCTTGGCTATTCAGGGTCTTTTGTGTTTCCATACAAATTTAAAAAAATTTTTTGGTTCTAGTTCTGTGAAAAATACCATGGGTAATTTGATAGGGATTGCATTGAATCTAGATTGCCTTGGGTAGTATGGTCATTTTAACAATATTGTTTCTTCCAATTCAAGAACATGTTATATCTGTCCATCTGTTTGTGTCATCTTCCATTTCTTTCATCAGTGTCTTATAGTTTTCTGAGTACAGGTTTTGTTTCCTTAGGTAGGTTTATTCCTAGATATTTTATTCTTTTTGATGAAATGGTAAATGGAATTGTTTCCTTAATTTCTCTTTCTGATGTTTCCTTGTTAGTGTATAGAAATGCAACAGATTTCTGTATATTAATTTTGTATCCTGAAACTTTACTGAATTCATTGATGAGCTCTAGTAGTTTTCTGGTGGTATCTTTAGGATTTTCAATGTATAGTCATTGCAAACAGTGAAGTTTCACTTCTTCCTTTCCAGTTTGGATTCCTTTTATTTGTTTTGCTTCTCTGATTGCTGTGGCTGGGAATTCCAAAACAATATTGAATAAAAGTGGGAAAGAGGGGCATCCTTATCTTGTTCCTGATCTTAGAGGGAATGCTTTTAGATTTGCACCATTGAGTATGATGTTTGCTGTGGGTTTGTCATGTATGGCCTTTATTATGCTGAGGTATGTTCCCTCTACGCCCACATTCTGGAGAGTTTTATCATAAATGGATGTTGAATTTTATCAAAAGCTTTTTCTGCATCTATTGAGATGATCATATGGTTTTTATTCTTCAGTTTGTTAATGTGGTGTATCACATTGATTGATTTGCAGATATTGAAAAAATCCTTCCATCCCTGGGATAAATCCCAATTATATATGTGTGGCAAAATTTCAAGAGTAACTATGAAAGAGTAGAAATAGAGTATATGGTTTCCAAGAGAGCAGGGAAACAAAACAGAATAAGGAAAAAATGAACAAAACTTTAATCAAAGGGACCAAAAAATCACCCCATAGGAAACAAGGTAGATGAATACACTGTTGCTGTCCAGCTGAATACTAGTTATTGTAGCTTGTCCCAATGGCACTGGCTGCTGCATACTCCCAGTGGCATTATTGTTACCCTGGGAAGATGGATGTTTCTTCTATCAGAGAGATTTGCTCCTGATTCAGAGTCAAAGATGAGTGCGCCTGATTGGTTGATCCTGACCTGGCCACAGTGAGACTGACCTTTTCAGCATTTGTGGGGGAAGCCAGGCTCTATCTGCCACCAAGACCCCGATATTAGGGGTTGCCCCAAATCAGAGGAAGGCCAAAGAAATAACAATGTTGATATGGATATAAAATACTAAGTCAACTCTTCTTAGTTCAACCTATATTTATTCAGTTCCTGATTTGGAAGACA
The DNA here is from genome assembly GCF_937001465.1 of Orcinus orca. NCBI lineage: Eukaryota > Metazoa > Chordata > Mammalia > Artiodactyla > Delphinidae > Orcinus > Orcinus orca. The sequence goes on from NC_064560.1 coordinate 73,931,858, forward strand.
GTCTACTAACACATGAATCTCTTCCTGTTCCTATTCCACCCCAGCCAGGTATACTGCAGTACAATTCTGACACTAACCCCCTGGAGTACACACAAATTTCACAGATTAAGGGCAAAGTTCTCCACAAGACTGCCCCCGCTTCAGACACCAGCTGCATTTCAGGGGTCCTCAGGTCACCTGTGCTTTGGGAAAATTCAGGAATTTTCATGACCCCCACAGTTTTGATAATTTGCTAGAATGACACACAGAGCTCAGAAAAGCACTAAACTTACAATTGTTTAAAATAAAGGATACATATGGGTTGAATTCTGGATGGGTCGCAAATGCAGAAGTTTCATGCCCTCTCCCCATGGAGTCAGGGCGCATCACCCTTCTGGCACATCAATGCATTCATCAACCAGGAAGCGCCATGGAACCTCCACATGCAGAGTTTTTATTGGAGCTTCGTTGTGTAGGCAAGGTTGGTTAAATCACTGGCCATGTGATTGAACTCAGTCTACTTCAGTCTACTTCCAGTCTACTTCCCCTCCCTGAAGGTCAGGCAGCTGAAAGTCCCCACCCTCTAGTCATGTGGCTGGCTTTTCTGGTGGCCAGATCCCATCCTGCAGCTTTCAAGGGACCACCATGAGGCACCCCAGCAGCATAACAAAGATACTCCTGTTGCTCTGGAAATTCCAAGAATTTTGAAGCTCTCTGCCTGGAACTGGAGACAAAGACCAGATATACTCTTTCTCATATCACAGTTCCCTAGAGGGGTTCCTGTGTAGGGGGAGGAGATGGCTCATGAATAAGATAATTATAACCCAGAGCAGATTCTGAGAAGTGCTACATTATGAGACTCTGAAGAGGAAAAGATTAATTTCATTCTGGAGAACGTATGAAAGAAAGGAACCTAAAGCAAAGTGAGAAAAAGCTGCACCCCTGCGAGGTCACTGGGAAGGCCATCTGGAAGCAACAGTGAAGGACAGGATAAAGGCAAGAGGGAATAAATTCTCTAAACCACCATGCGCTGGGTGCTCCAGACACTTCATGCAGAGTGGCTTGCTGAATTCTTCCTACAGTCCAAAGAGGTTGATACTGTTATTCCCATTTTGCAGGTGAGGAAATGGGTGCTCAGAGGTTGGCTATCTGGCCTGGGGACATGTGCCATGAAATGGCCATGCCTAGATTCCAGTCTCAGGTGGTCCTGCTGAGTGAAGTCCAGGTTCAGCCCACTTGCCTCGCTCTTCCCCTGGGGGAAATTAACACTTGGTTCAGAAGAAGAGGACCTCTTCCAGCACAAGAATGGCTTTTAGGGAATTCCCTGGCTGTCCAGTGGTTAGGACTTGGTGCTTTCACTGCCGGGGCCCAGGTTCAATCCCTGGTTGGGAAACAGATCCTGCAAGCTGTGTGGCATGGCCAAAAAAAAAAAAGGAATGGCTTTTAAACTTCTTAGAACTCAAGAAATATCAAGACCCACTGCCCAGTGACCCAGGGGTGAGCAAAGTGAGGCTATTCACCCAAATGCCTCAGCCCTACATCCACGTCATCATGGCTGGCTTTCTGTCATGAGTTCATCTTTACCGTCTTTGAAGCTCTCCCGCCAGTGCCTGAGACACAGACAAGATGATCTGCTGCTTGGTCTTCTCGCTCACAATGTGACCAGAACAGAAACCTTCTTACCAGCTGATGAGGAAGCAAACCCAAGCCCAGCTTCAGTGCCCTCTGCCACCCATTTGCCTTCTCCACGGGTCCCTGCTATCCATCTCTAGCTTCTTCTTTCTCCTTCTTTCTGGTGGTGTGCTCCAGGGCAGAGGCACTGGCAGTCTCTTTAAAGGTTACTTCACTCTCAGTCCTCAGACCAGGCTCTCTTCCTGCACCATCTATGGTTATTCAGTGACCTCCACTAATGTGTGTGTAGACTCCGCTCAGTGTTAGACCTTCTGATCCTGGTTTGGGACCTCCCTGGGAGTATCCACTGAAAGTGCCAGCATATGGCCAACAGAGCATCCGTCGTAAGGCTAATCATCTAAGTGGGGTATTAAGACAAAGGTCCAAGCTAGTTCAGATATATACATTGGACCCATTATACAGATACAGAAACAGGCTTAGATGGACTAAATAATGCACAAGAGGGCACACAGCTCCCAGAGTCAGTATAAGCAGCACACTGTGGGGACCAGCATCAACATACCCCCATCCCCACAGAGGGCCTGGCCTGAAGCAAGCCTTCCAGTGGCTATGTGTTGACTGGATACGTGAATGATTGTCATTCTTTTCTATCCTCCTGCATCCTCCCACTGGAAGTCAACCTTGTGAATACCAACGTCTCATGAGTGCCTACTCCATGCCAGGCATTGTAAGTGGGGATGTATGAAATGATAGAGAGGGAAAAGAGTGCAGTTCTACACTCAACAGCATTTCACCTCTGAGATTATTTCACCTCTAAATAATAACTTGAATGCATTTTTGTTGTGGTTGCTCTTAAATGGAAGATTGTTTTAAAAGAAGGAAAATACAGAAAAATAATATAAATGCTGAAAGTTCCCAATGAACAAAGGCATCTCCTATAAACTCCCAGAAGGGTGACTTAACGCTGTTTACCAACAGCATGTACCAAAGACTTTAACACTAGGCTGGCCTGTGCTGGGCACCCTGCCCTCCCCAGTCGTAAGCCTCATCCCCTGACTGATGCAATAGCTGAGCATTATCTCCTGGTTTCTGAACACTTTCATTTTGGAGCCAGTACCACCTCATATTCTTTCAAAAGAAATTATGTCCTGAACTCTTTTAGAAGCGCCTGAGCCTGGAAAGGCAGCAAATAAAACAAGGGTTTTGTAAAACACACCCTGGGTCAGTTGGGCTAGGATATTATATAACTGCACTTAAAATAAACCCAGGCTGGGGGGCCAAGAGATCAGAGCTCTTGCCAGATTTGATCAACTTGATATGCAGAATAGCTTCTCTATACTCCAGAGATGAGGTGGCTTTGTGCCTTTCTTACATGTTGCTTTAAAAAAGCATAATAATAAAGAACAAAAGGCAGTGAATCAGAAGAGAAAAAGAAGCACCAAGCTGAAGAATGCTTTAGAATGAAGGATGAGTTGTGCAGACCACACTCAGGGACAGGCAGGTAACTGCTTGCCTTTCCAAGTAGAAGTAAATTGTTTCTTTTGATTCTGCTTTATTTTCTTTCCTAAAATCCCATGATAAAACTTTTTCCAACCTAGGGGAAAACGGACCATACGTATGACAGACAGTTTTGGACATTTTTCAAATCTGGCCCGCAGTGGGGTTTGTTTTGTTTTCTTGATTAATACAGGAAGATCTGGGATAAAAGTCACCAGCATGAGGATACAAGGAGACCCCAACATCTCCCTGTAATGTGCAGGGACCTCACCTGTGATAGCAACCAGCTCAGTGCCAATCATTTCCAGGGCAACCACTTGGATGGGTTGTGTGGAATTTGACCTCGAAGGCTGGATAACCCCAACTCACTTGAACCCTTTTTCATGATTTCTTACACCTTATTTCTTTAATCCGGTGACTGTGTAGTGTGAACCCATCTTATGGGTTGGAAGAGAAGTAGCCATATTACTGTCCCCAGTTCATGCTGGCCCCTGTACAGCCTGAAGTAAGACTGTCCTTGTATCCTCATTTTGAAATGGCACAAGGATATGGAGAATATGTGAGCCCATGATGAAGAGGCTGGCCCTGGGCAGAAGGCTTGCTCCCATAGCAGTGGGAGCCCACACAAGCAGCCTGGCCGCAAGGGCCACCCCCCGAGGATGAAGAGGAAACCCACACCTCGGTGGAGGAAGCCCCTCCCAGTCCGTGCTCATGAGGAGTGTCTGCTGTAGCTTCACAGCCCTCCCTGTAAACCGTGCTTTTATTAAGCACTCAGGCAAATGCATTTAGTCTGCTTATCTGGAGGAAAACCTGACATTTACAGACAAGTGAGTCAAATGTTTACTTCTCATTACACCCTAAATCCATCCCCACATTGACAGGACGACAAATCAGAAAAAGCAGAGTAAGATCTTTTAAAATGACACCAGCACCTTTCCAGTGTCTTACTGGCGGTCCCCCACCCCCACCCCTGCCCCCAGCAAATGTGGAGTCCTCAACTCCCTCCTGGTGCCAAAGTAGAGCAAACTCTCTGACTGGTGTTCTGTGTGTTTGTTTGTTTGTTTGTTTTTTGCGGTACGCGGGCCTCTCACTGTTGTGGCCTCTCCCATTGCGGAGCACAGGCTCTGGACGAGCAGGCTCAGCGGCCATGGCTCACGGGCCCAGCCGCTCCGCGGCATGTGGGATCTTCCCGGACCGGGGCACGAACCCGTGTCCCCTGCATCGGCAGGCAGACTCTCAACCACTGCGCCACCAGGGAAGCCCTGTGTTCGTTTTAAATTATGTTTTTATTTAAAAATACATTGAGATGTACAGAAAAGTTGTGAAGATAGTACAGAGAGTTCCCATATACACACTCCCCCACCACCAGTTTCCCCTATCATTAACATCTTACACATCATACATTAGTATGGTACATTTGTCACAATGAATGAACCAGTATTAATATATTATTATTAACTGAAGTCCATAGTTTATTCCGATTTCCTTAGTTTTCACCCAGCATCCTTTTCCTGTGCCAGGGTCCCCTCCAGGTGGCACATTACACTTAGTCCTCATATGTCCTTAGGCTCCTCTGATCTTTGACAGTTTCTTAGAGTTTCCTTGTTTTTGGTGGCTTTGACAGTTTTGAGGAGTACTGGTCCAGTATTTTATAGACTGTCCTTCAATTGGGATCTGTCTGATGCTTTTCTCATGATTAGACAAGTAGGCTTGGGGAGGAGGAACAGAGGTCAAGTACCATTCTTATCCCATAATATCAGGGGCACATACTGTTGACGTGACTGATCACCGTTGACGCTGACCTTGATCACCTGGCTGAGGGAGTCCTTCCCAGTTTCTCACTGTAAAGTTGCTTTCTCCCCCTCTTTATACTTCACTCTTTGGAAGGAGATCACTCGGTGCCGCTCACACTCAAGGAGGGAGGAATTATGCCCCCTTGAGGACAGAGTGTCTCCATAAATTGTTTGGGATGCGTCTGCGTGGAAGATTTGGCTCTTCCTGCCTCACCTGTTGATGTATTTATGTAATCATTTCTTTATGTCAGTATGGACTCATGGATAATTTTTTATACTTTGGGTTATGGCTTGCTTCCTTATCAAAGTCCATCTTCTCCTGAAACCTTTCCCACCTCCTATACTATCCCTGCTTACTAACACACCTCTTCCAAGGGAAACACAAGATCCCACATTTCATTTTCCACCATTGAAAGTTAGACTAAGGTGGGCACTTTTTTAAATTAACTGCATTCCTTTTATATATAAATCTGCTTGGGACTTCCCTGGTGGCGCAGTGGTTAAGAATCTGCCTGCCAATGCAGGGGAGATGGCTTCAATCCCTGGTCCGGGAAGATCCCACATACCGCGGAGCAACTAAGCCTGTGCACTACAACGACTGAACCTGCACTCTAGAGCCCGCGTGCCACAGCTACTGAGCCCACGTGCTGCAACTCCTGAAGCCCACGTACCTAGAGCCTATGATCCATAACAAGAGAAGCCACTGCAATGAGAAGCCCATGCACCGCAACAACGAGTAGTCCCCATTCGCCACAACTAGAGAAAGCCCGTGCACAGCAACGAAGACCTAGTGTAGTCAAAAAAAAAACTGCTTGTACTCCTGTCCTTATCACATCACTTATCATATTTCATTGATGCAAAGAGCCATTTCCTTTTTTTTTTTTTTTTTTTTTTTTTTTTGGTGGTACGCAGGCCTCTCACTGTTGTGGCCTCTCCTGTTGTGGAGCACAGGCTCCGGATGCACAGGCTCAGCGGCCATGGCTCACGGGCCCAGCCACTCCGCGGCATGTGGGATCTTCCCGGACCAGGGCATGAACCCATGCCCCCTGCATCGGCAGGCAGACTCTCAACCACTGCACCACCAGGGAAGCCCCACTTCCATTTTTTTAAACATTTTGGCATCCTGAAATCAGACGAATCTTACAGTCAATTCTATCTTACACTTTGTTACAGTTGAGCAGAGCTTTTGCTTTCTTGGTGGTTTATACAATAATGCTTTGCGTTCGCTCTCCGGGCTCAGATTTGATGAAATACATCATGTCTTTTCTGGATTACACACTCTGTCAGCATAGGAAACACTCTGGCCTATTTATCTTGTTCTGTGGAATCCACACCAGAATCTTGAGGGCTTTAGGGTTGTATTTGTGTTGCCATAAATATGATGAAAATATATCCTGCAACACTCACAGTCTAACACCAGAGAAAAGTACACAAACAAGTGTGACCCTGGAGATCAGGCAGCAGAATGTCAGCTTGAACTGGGATTCAAAGACAACCCTTAGCTTCTCTGGGGAGGGACAGAGCTTTTGGAGAAACAAACAAACAAACAAATGAAAGAGGCTATAAGCAATGGTTTTTCTCATCTTCATCCTCACATCCACATTAGAAGCACGTTTCACATTTTGAAAAAACGTTGGCATTACATTTGGGATGCTACACCTGGGATTCCAAAACCCATGGAGGTCCTGGTGGGCCTGAAGGTTGTGAGCCAATTTGAGACACCATTAATGGGTCCCAGGCCTCTGAACTAACATCTAAGCACAGGTAATCACGCTGCACCCTCGACCAGCCTTGGTAAGGTTGCACTTCTCTGGGATGCTCCTGACTCTCCCAGCTTTTGGTCCCACCCCCCTCACAAGCTGCACCTTCTCTCTGGGCAGGAAGATATGCTGATGCAGTGTTTCCTCTCTCACAGGCATTTGCAAAAATATCTAGACAGGGACTGTTGAACCCAAAGCATCTATGGAGGTGCGATTTCAGGCCCTGGGTTCTCCAGAGATGGGGATGTGGCTGGGGAGCCGTAAGATGCGTTCGGGGTAGCAGTCCTCAGGCAGCATCCTGGCTGGGGTCATCCTCTCTTTTGCCCATTGTAAGATCATTCCTATCCTTTATCCGTCTTGGTAACTATGTTCTAAGAGCTCATGATTTGGAGACAATTACATAGTAAGCAGCCAGTTAATCAAGACGACATAGCCCTAAACATTTTTGTTGTTGTTGTTGTTGTTGTTGTATCTATCTATTTATTTATTTTTGGCTGCATTGGGTCTTCATTGCCACACCTGGGCTTTCTCTAGTTGGGGCAAGCGGGGTCTACTCTTCGTTGCAGTGCACGGGCTACTCATTGCGGTAGCTTCTCTTGTTGCGGAGCACAGTCTCTAGCTGCGCAGGCTTCAGTAGTTGTGGCACAAGGGCTCAGTAGTTGTGGCTCATGGGCTTAGTTGCTCCACGGCATGTGGGATCTTCCTGGACCAGAGCTCGAACCCGTGTCCCCTGCATTGGCAGGCGGATTCTTTTTTTTTTTTTTTTAATTATTTATTTATTTATGGCTGTGTTGGGTCTTCGTTTCTGTGCGAGGGCTTTCTCCAGTTGTGGCAAGCGGGGGCCAGTCTTCATCGCCGTGCACAGGCCTCTCACTATCGCGGCCTCTCTTGTTGCGGAGCACAGGCTCCAGACGCGCAGGCTCAGTAGTTGTGGCTCACGGGCCTAGCTGCTCCGCAGCATGTGGGATCTTCCCAGACCAGGGCTCGAACCTGTGTCCCCTCCATTGGCAGGCAGATTCTCAACCACTGCGCCACCAGGGAAGCCCAACCCTAAACGTTTATGCCAATAATAACAGTGCCTCCAAAATACCCAAAGCAAAAACTAATATAACTGTAAGTCCTATTATTCCACAGTTATAGAGATTTTAATATTCCCCTTTCAATAATGGATAGAACACATAGATGGAAAAATCAGCAAAGATACAGAAGACTTAAACAAACTATCAACCAACTTGACCTAATTGACATTACAGAACTCTCCACCCCAAGCAGAATACAACTCTTAAGTGCATGTAGAACATTTACCAAGATCAACCATATCCTGAGTCATACGACAAGTCTGAATAAATTCAAAAGAATTGAAGATACACAAAGTATGTTCTCTGACTGCAGTGGATTTAAATTAGAAATCAAATACAGGAAGATATCTGAAAAATCTGCATATATTTGGAAATTAAATAATACCCTTCTAAATAAGCAATGGATCAAAGAAAAAATCAGAAGCAATATTATAAAGTCTTGAAATAAGTGAAAGTGAAAACACAGCATATTAAAATTTGTGGCATATTGCTAATGCAGAACTTAGGGGGACATTTGTAGCACTGAATGACAATATTAGAAAAGAAGAAAGGTCCCAAGTCAGTGAACTCAGTTTCTACCTTAAGAAACTGGAAAAAGAGCAAATTAAATCCAAACCAAGGAGAAAAAATGAAATAATAAAGATCAAAGCAGAAATCAGTGAGCTAGAGAACAGAAAGATAATAATGAGAATCAAAGAAACCAAGAGCTGGTTCTTTGAGAAAATCAATAAAATTGATAAACCTCTAGCCAGAGGATCAAGAAGAGAGAGAGAGAGAGAGAGAACATAATTCCTGTTAATTTTTAAATTCATTTACCACTGCCTGGCTTCTAGCCCTGGTTCCACACTCAAGCTACTCCCATCAAAGTCACTAAAGACCTCTTTTTCTTTGCCATTTTACTTGACCTCCCTGGGGTCCTAATAATCTTTATGGTAGACACAGTATTGTTATTGTTCCCATCATACAGGTAAGGAGACTGAGGCCCAAGCTGACCAGATCCTCCTTTCTTCTCCCCTTCTTGGTTCGAAAGGTTGCTGTTAGGATTTAATCAAATAAAATAATAACCTGTAAAGTTTTAGCTCAGCTCGTATCCTTACTAGTTCCTCAAAGATACATCAAATAAACACCAGTTAATCACAAGCTTCCCTTTTCAAGACCATACCCTCTTCCAAACAGCTGATATCCTCAGACCCTGGCCACCGGAAAAGTCTGTACTCACCACTGTCCCTGCCTCTTCCCTAGTTCCTGGTAAAATAACCACATTTAGATTGTTCTGGATTTGCAATACAGAATTTTTGTGGGAATAATTGCCATCCAAAATTCTTCTCTTTAGAAGAAAAGAACTTCTCAAATCCTGAGACTCCTTCAGTAGGCCAGAAGCTCAGACACTGTCACCTTTCAGATTCCCTTGCTGTCGTCTCAAAGACAACTTCTAGATCTTGATGCCACAGAACTCCAGAAGGCTTTTGGATATGGAAAATGGGAGGGACTTCCCTGGTGGCGCAGTGGTTAAGAATCCGCCTGCCAGTGCCCGGGACACAGGTTCAATCCCTGGTCTGGGAAGATCCCACATGCCGTGGAGCAACTAAGCCCGTGCACCACAATTACTGAGCCTGCGCTCTAGAGCCCGTGTACCACAGCTACTGAACACACGTGCTGCAACTACTGAAGCCCATGCACCTAGAGCCCGTGCTCCACAGCAAGAGAAGCCACTGCAGTGAGAAGCCCACACACTGCAACGAAGAGTAGCCCCCGCTCACCACAACTAGAGAAAGCCCGCGCACAGCAACAAAGACCCAATGCAGCCAAAAATAAATAAAATTTAAAAAAAAAAGAACATGGGAGACTGTTAAAATCCCTACCTAGTTATTAACCCTGTCTGAAAGATGGAGATGTCAGCCTGACCTAAGTGATTTACTGTGAATTTAGTCTTTCTTCAGACTGTACTTTTTAGTCAGGTTAAAAAATATTGGTGGAAAAGAGTGACGGGGAATCAACACATATTTTTTAACTGTGGTAAAATACACGTAACATATAACTTAACCATTTTAAACATACAATTCAGTGGCATTTAACACATTCACATTCTTTTTTTTTTTTTGAAGAAGGACATCAGCTCAGCTTTCATTTATTTATTTACTTTTGGCTGTGTTGGGTCTTCGTTTCTGTGCGAGGGCTTTCTCTAGTTGCGGCAAGTGGGGGCCACTCTTCATCGCGGTGCGCGGGCCTCTCACTGTCGCGGCCTCTCTTGTTGCGGAGCACAGGCTCCAGACGCGCAGGCTCAGTAGTAACACATTCACATTCTTGTGCAACCATCACCACCATTCGTCTCCAGAACTTTCCACCATCCCAAACAGAAACTCTGTGCCCATTAAACTCTAACTCCCCATTCCCTCCTCCCTGGTAATCACCATCATACTTCCTTTCTCTGTGGATTTGACCCTTCTAGCAACCTCATGTAAGTGGAATCATACGATATTTGTCCCTCGTGTCTTGCTTATTTCACCATAAATCTTTATTTCTGCCCACATTTGCCACTGAGCCTGGCCACCTTCCCTCCCCCATTACATTCTTCTCTGTATCTGTTGCTTCTCTCTTTTCTGTCCTGGTCTCCAGTTTGTCTCCAGCACCCAGCACAGGCCTAGAACTTGGCAGGGGCAATTAACATTCATGAAGGAATATCACTGTTAATGAAACTACATTCCCGAGGAAGCAAAAAAACATACATCTCACTTTTAACAATGTGCTTTGTTCTGTTTTCCAGTTACTGAGGAGCAATTACATAAGACCTCCAAAGATCACAAAGAAACACAGAAAAATAGATTGTAATTCCCCATCTAAAAAGAACCCCAAGTATAGTGCATGTCCTCTCAGTCTTCACTGTTATGTTCTGGGTTGGGTATCTGTTGCTGCAATCAAGGCAGCCCAGAACTTAATGGCGTCAAACAACCACCATTTTATTATCCTTCCTGGCTGTGTGGGTCAGCTAGGCTCAGCTGGGCAGCTCTTCTGCTGGTCTTATTTGGGTCTCTCTTGTGGTTGTAGTAGGAAGGAGGCTGGGACAGGATCACGGAGCTTGGCTTGGGTGCTAGGACAGCAGACCTTGCCACAGGAGGTCTCCCCATGGGGTAGCCTAGGGGAGAAGCTGCTAAGCCCTCCTATGGCTTAGGCCCTGAACTGGCTGAATTATGGTGGTAAAATGAGTTCAGGCCAGCTCGGGCACACTGTGGGAGGAGATGACAGCAGGCTGTGAATACCAGAGGCATGCTCCACTGGGGACTGCCTTAGCTCCAGCTGCTATAACAGAATACCATAGACTGGTGGCTTAAACAATAAATATCTATTTTTCACAGTTCTGGAGGCTGAAAGTCTGAGATCAGGGTGCCAACATGGTTGGGTTCTTCATGAGGGCCCACTTCCTGGTTATGACCTCACAGAGTCTTTCCTGGGTGCATGTATGCAGCATGCAGACAGAGTTCTAGTCTCATCATGCCCTTATAAGGATGCTAATCGCATTGTGGTGGCCCCACCTTCATGACCTTATCTTAGACCTAATTATCTCCCAAAGGCCCTATCTCTAAATACTATCACGCTGGGAATAAGGGCTTCAACATGAATTTTCGGGGGACACAAACATTCATTCCGTAACTGAAGCCACTGAAATCGAGTAGGACCCTGCTGGGCCCTCTCCAGTACAAAAGCCCCTCCATGTTCCGTGTTTCTTGTTTGTAGAAAAAGGCTTTCATCTCCTAGGCCTTCCCAGAGTTCCAAAGAGCAGATTCAAGCAGTTACTAATTAGGAAAGTGAGGGAATGCAGAAACATAGGAAAAGCAGTCAAGAACAAAAATTAATAATAGCTTAAACAATAGTTCAGCCATAACACAGAGTCCTAGTTCCTCCTCAAAGGGTATACGTAACAATCTGACGCAAATCTTTGTGCTGTTCTGCAGAAACTGAGACTCCCTACCCAGGTGGAGGATGGTGACTACACACTGACCACAAGCCCGTAGACCCAGATTGGCTGGAACCAGAAAGTTAATAATTAAGATTCCTGAAACACCACCCTGTTACCTCACCACCAAGCAATCAGAAGAAATTCATGCCCCCTGCACCCCTCACCCCAAATGTTGCCTTTAAAAATCCTTCCCTGAAAGCCATCAGGGAGTTTGGGTCTTTTTTTTTCTTTTTTTGAAGGAATAATATAAAGATCTTGTTTATTTTTTTTAATAAATTTATTTATTTATTTTTGGCTATGTTGAGTCTCTGTTGCTGCGCGTGGGCTTTCTCTATTTGTGGCAAGTGGGGGCTACTGTTTGTTGTAGTGTGCGGGCTTCTCATTGTGGTGGCTTCTCTGTTTTTTTACATTTATTTTATTATTGTTGGCTGCATTGGGTCTTCGTTGCTGCGCATGGGCTTTCTCTAGTTGTGGTGGCTTCTCTTGTTGTGGAGCATGGGCTCTGGGCACACGGGCTTCAGTAGTTGTGGCATGAGGGCTCAGTAGTTGTGGCTCATGGGCTCTAGAGTGCAGGCTCAGTAGTTGTGGCACAGGCCTAGTTGCTCCGTGGCATGTGGGATATTCCTGGGCTGAAACCTGTGTGCCCTGCATTGGCAGGCCGATTCTTAACCATTGCACCACAAGGGAAGTCCAAGTTTGGATCTTTTGAGCATGAGCTGCCCATTCTTCTTGCTTGGCCCTGCAGTAAATGCTGTACTTCTCATCACTACAACCTCATGTCAGTAGCAAACTGCCAAGTTCGGTTTGGTAACACCATCTTGGAGATATGTTACCACATATCCACATAACCCTTCTGAAGGGTTATACCAATTCCCCTTTGCAGTAGCAGTGAATGAGAGTACATGTTGCTTCATTACACACCTCAACACTAGGGTGTTATGGTTTCTAAAATCTTTGCCAGTTTGATTAGTACCACAGTGTTAATATAAATCCTATTAAACCAGTACCCTTAAATCAAGACAAAGGTCATTGAAAGGAGTGGAGAGGTATCATTAACTCAATTCCTTTGAATTTCCTGACTGGTCATTTTTTTTTAGGAACTGAAAATAACCTTCATAATAATATATTGCATCTGTATATTTGAACTTTTTTTCCCAAGATTTTTACAGATGTCAATCAAGTGGTCTGGCTTGACTAGAATTAATGACCAATATAACACACAGGAAAAAATATCTCCCACATTCGATTTTGAAAAATAAACTGAAAATGAAATTAAACACCCCACTCCCTCATTTGGACAACAAAGACTCCTGCTTCTCTATTTAGTACATGCCCCACAGGGCACTTTTTTTGTCAGTCAAATATTCAAATCTAGGTGATTGGAAAATTTGTTTGATAAAATTCCAGAAGTCTAAGTAGACAGAGTTATTATTATGTTTTGTTTGGGATAATCCTGGAATCCCAGTGAAGAATGCAATCATGTAGGATTTGTGGGACAGATCATTCCATGTCATTCCACAACATCTGGAGCACACCACTCCGGTGGTGCTGGTGCTCCATGGTGGCAAAACTGACAAGAAACGAAAAACTAAGCAAGAGAATGTCAGCAAGTCCTACGGGCCACGAAGATCATAGGGCACAGTGATGTGTTGGATGGTGACTTGGGAACTCCTCTAGCAGATGTGGGCCAGGAAGGCCTCTCTGAGGACGTGACATTTTGACTGGGACCTGAGTGACCAGGACCAGCCTCCCTGGGAAGTGGTCCAGGCGGAGGGAGTAGCCACTGTAAAGGCCATGGGTAGCATCACAGGACCGTGGGTATCAGAGCTGGAAGAGGCAGAGAGGAAATTGGAGGCGACAGGCTTGTACCTCGACTTTCCAGACCCAAGTTCCTTTGACTACATGCCTCTGGGTAATTAGAAACCAGACCAGCAGGAGGAATGTTCTTTTGGACTGAGATAATTTTGGTTAATAGTTCCATCTGTAGTTCACTGGGAAAAAGTCAGATGTGCTAAATGGTTGAGGGTGCATTTCCACCCAGTTGCAGAGACAGGGTAAGCTGAACAGACCTGAGGTTGAGGTCCTCTATGGCTCGTAAAGTCTGGGGGGATTGACACTCAGAGAACACTTTATTTTGTAAAACGTCTCCCTTGCAAGAAAGATCATGTGACTAATGATTGCAGTCCTCAGGTACCCAGCCCCTATCAAAAGCATGAACTGCTGATCTTATAGCCTGAACAGTACCTCCCCTCCAACACCCTTGATTTTGCTTGTTATGGATCAGGTAGCTGTTCTGGTTAAGCTTCTGCTCCTGGCTGCATAGAAGACCTGGGGCCTCCTTAGGTCTGGGAGCCACAAGCAGAAGCCTGAATCTGCCCGGGCTCCCAGACGGGGACCCACTGGAGCTGAGAGCACCGTTGACAGACAATGAAAGTGTAGTGTTATCCTTGGGACAAAAACCACTGGAGATCAATTCAGAGATGAATAACATCCAACCGTGTCCCTCTGAAAAGCAAACTCCAGTGGCAATCTCTACCTACCTTCCTTTCTAGCCAGGTCTCTGGACATGGCAGACTCCCTATTGCTATTCCATAGCTAGGCGGGTGATTCCTTTCTGTCTTTTCTCTTCCCCACTCAGTCCTGTCCAGTCCTCTCAGGGCAAATACAGCTGATAAACTTCTAAGCTGAAAGGCAGTATCCCTGATATATAAAGAGCTTCTATAAATGAAAAAAAAAAAAAAAAGGTGACTGACCCTGAAGAAAAGTATGCCTAAGATACAGAGAGTCACTTTATAGAGAAAGGAATGCAAATGACTCTTACCCATGTGAAAATAGCCCAAACTTGCTCATAAGAGGAAAGCAAATTAAAGCCATGCTAAGATCAGATTGGCAAAAGTCCAAAAGTTTGACAAGTAGTGTGCAAGGCTGTGAGGCTGATGGGCACTGTCATACTTTGCTGGAGGGTGTGCAATGTGGTACAGCCCCAATGGAGAGGAATTTGGCAATCCCAGCAAGATAATATATGTGTTGCTCCAGCAATCCAGAAAATTTCTAGAAGCTCCCCCAAAGATATACTGGCAATAATAAGGAAAGACAGATGCACAAAGGTGGGGAAAGTGTATATAAGAAGGGAGGGGTGCCTAAATATATGTCACATATTTGTTTATGGAAATTAAAAATGAAGGATAAATCATACAGCTAAAAAATAGTTTCTTATGGAGGGGAAAAACAAAGGAACTAGACTTCTTTGAATAAAGCTTGTTCTGTAGATTTAACTGTGGAACCATGTAGCATATTTTACATACTAATAAAGCAACGTTAAAATTTTTAAAAAGGAATCCATAGAAATTACGTGTAAATTGAGTTAATGAGCCTAACAGTGTGTCCAGTCAGTGACACAATCACACAGAGAGGAACTATGATGAGTAGTTTTGAAACCCAGCAATTTACTTTAAGGACAGAAAACCAAATAGAAAACAAAAATATCTCAAACTTTTCAGTCATCATATTGTTAAAAGTGGAGTTAGTATTGTTATTCTGAGACTATTGTGTGTTGAGTGTGGGATAAAGTGAGATGTGCATTGAAGGATATTTAGCATCTCAGCCTCTGAGGCACTGTCACTAGCTTTCCCTTAAACACTAAGAACACTCCACATATGTTCAGACACCCTCTGTGGGGACAGTATCCCCATGGAGAGCCACTGCAAGGGCTCTCAGTTTTACAGATGAGACATCAAAGCTCTTAAAAGTCTAAGTCATTTTCCCAAAGTCAAATGCCTGAGGTGGTGCCCAAGGGGCAAATCTGGAATTGAACTGCACCCACTAGACTCCAAGCCTGCTCTCCTGACTCCTACAATGAGTTGTGACCTCCAAGTTGACCCTAGTAGTACCATCTCTCCTGCCTGCCCTCTGCCTGCTCTGAGGACGTTTACTTTCCACAGGCATTTCCCACCCATGGTAGGAACAGGGCAGCACAGTGCTTGGACAAAGGAAGGACTTGAAAAATGTTGGAAAAAAATGAATGAATGAATGAATGAAAACAGAGAAAATTGCCTTCTTTTCTGCTTGGAAAAAAAGCTAGTAGGAGAAAATAAAGAAGAAATGATTCTTAAGGAGAGGCCAGGATTCAAGAGCCATTGAGATACCTCTGTGTCAGGGGGTTTCCAAGACCCCCCTCAGGCTTCAAGATTCACCTGAATCAGGACTCAGAAAAGCTGTTATACTCACGGTTGCAGTGTACTGCAGCAAAAGGATCCATATTGAAATCACCAAAGGGAAAGGTGCATGGAGCAAAGACCAGGAGAGACCAGGTACAAGCTTCCAAGTGTCCTCTTCCAGTGGAGTTGCATGGATACATGTAACTCTCCCAGCAATGCCATGTGACAGCAGGTGTGAAGTGTTGTCAACCTGGGAAGCTCATCTGAGCTTTGGTGTCCAAGGTTTTTATTGGGGTCAGTCACTTAGGTATGCAGTGCCTGCCTGCCTGCCCTCAGCTACTCAGACTCCAGAGCAAAACAGGCATCCACCATAAATCACACTGTTGGCATAAACTCTAATCAAACTAGCACAATGTGACCCAAGGCCACAGGCATACAAAACTGTTCTAATCAAGCAGAACATCCCAAGGGCTCAGAGCTCTTTCTCCCAGGAGCCAGCCAAGGGCCAGTCCTGAAGACAGGTGTTTCTTGGAAATGTGCAGAGTTTGAGCAGCCACAGACTCCTGGGTTAACCCTTTCCTGCCCAACCTCCTAAGCAGAGGTGAGAGGTGTGCAGGCCCACCCACCCCTTGTCCTCCAATACTTCCTACATCAGCACCTTCTTGAGGATCCAAAATCATTTCCAAAATGGGGTTTGCAAGTTGATCCATTGGAAGACAGGATGAAAATATCAGGATTTCCATTTCTATGGTTTTAAAAGAAAATTGTGATTAAAATCACATAAAATTTACCATCTCAACCATTTTTAGGTGTACATTTCTGTAGTGTTAAGTATATTCACGTTGTTGTGCAGCAGATATTCAGAACTTTTTAGCTTGCAAAACTAAAACTCTGTATCTGTTGAACAACAACTCCCCATTTCCCCCTCCCCCAAACCCCTGATGACTATTATTCTACTTTCTGTCTCTATGAATTTGACCACTTTAGATCCATCATATAGGTGGAATCATACAGTATTTGTCTTTTTGTGACTGGCTTATTTCACTTAGCATAGAATGTCTTCCAGGCTCATCTATATTGTAGCATGTGCCAGAATTTTCTTCCTTTTAAGGCTGAATAATATTTCATTGATTGTATAGATCACATTTTGTTTATTCATCCATCAGTGGACATTTGGGTTGCTTCCATCTCTTGGCTATTGTGAATAATGTTGCAATGAACATGAATGTGCAAATATCTCTTTGAGCTCTTGCTTTCAATTCTTTTGGATATGTACCCAGACATAGGATTGCTAGATCACATGATGATTCTATTTTTAATATTTTGAGGAGTGTCCATACTGTTTTCCATAGCAGCTGCACCATTTTACATTCCCACCAACAGTGCACAAGGGTTGCAGTTTCTCCATATCTTTGCCAACACTTGCTATCTTTTTTTTTTTTCATAGTGGCCATCCTAATGGGTGTGAATCTCTATGTTTTTAGTCTATAAAACTAAATTTCATAGCTGGACCAAAGCTGACCTGGCTTTGTACATCTGCAGGTCCTTGGACAGGCTTGGTTTCCTGAGGGAAGAGGGAACGTGTCACCCTTGGAGCAAGGGACACCATGGTGATAGGCCCTCCATCTTTGAATAATTTTTATTTTATTACAGAGTATTTCAGCCCAGTTAATGGGTTTCAGAATTATATTATCCAGTTTTAATTAAACTAAGCCTCAAATTATGATCAAGGAATCCTTACAAAAATGATCTTCAAAAACCCCACAGATATAACCTGATGCAAACCTGAACAAACATGTGAAAACAGCCAAGTGACCCTTTTCCTAACCTCATCTGAGATCTCTCCCAGACACATTTTGATGTAAAAACAAGAACAATCTAATAAGAAATTGGCCAAAAAAGGGGAAGAATTAAGAAAACCACTGAAAATATATACATCGACTTATTAACAGTGAAGCCCACATGCAGTGTGTATCATGCCTTAAGACATGAAGACATCAGCTAATGATTGTGTGTGTGTGTGTGTGTGTGCACGTGCATGCCCACATGCATGTGTGCACACTAAAATCTTTTATCAATAGGGGCATACAATCAGAAATATTTGGAGACAACTGCTCTAGTTAGAGGATTAGGAATTACGGGGTCACTGTTTTTCATACTGGATTTTTCAGGCAAGAGACCCACTAGTTTGGAGGAATAACCAAAAGATATTGGGCGCAGGCTGGGACAGTCATCACATATAGAGAACAGAACTTGGCTTTGTTAAGGAAAGGAGAGTGACCTGGGAACTCTCCCAAGCCTTAAACAGTTGACCCCAATGTTGTGGTAACATCTCCTTTGTGACTACTCCCTGGAACTCCTCCCTTCTTTTAAACTTATCCTCGGTTTTGTCATCTGTAAAATGGTGACATCATCGGGGGCCTGGGGTGAGGTGCTGGGCATAGTGCCTGCACACAGCGAGGATGCTCCAGGGGCAGCTAGTCTGATTACTGGACTCTTTGTTAAGCTTTCAGAGCCAGAAAAATATTACATACAAAAATATTCCATTGTGAAAATGTTATGCCGAGTATGGAAAGAAATAGGAATCTCCCCTAATTCTCCCCTTAAGGGATGACCATTTTCAGTATGTTTCCATTTCCATAAATGGCTGCAGGAAACAGTCTGAGATCCTGATTTTTAAACTTACTTCTTTTCATGGGTTTTCCTATGTCAATAAATTCTTTGTAAAATCATTTCGAATGGCTACATTATGCTCCACTGGTGGCTGTCCTATACTTAGTATGCTAGGCCTCCTGTCACCTCTATAGGCTTCTTCCTGTGCCTGGTGAGCCCCTCCCCAGCTCTGGCCTTAGTTTCTCTCTCCCCGGAGCGCCTCCAGCCTGATGGGGTCGGAGGGAGCCCAGGCCTGGGTCTCAGCACCCGATGGTTCCCAGGTCCCTTCCAGCCCTGCAGGTCAAGAAGTAGCTGTCATTTCCTCTTCCATGGTCAGCCCCCGGACATGCACACACAGGCACTCCTAGACCCTTAGCCAGAGCCTATTACAGAGGCTGCACGCAGGAGTGCCTAGTCCGATGACTGATGGATAAGTGAACGAGAGAAGAATGGAAGGAAGAGGGAAGGAGGGAGAGAGGGAGGGAGGAAGGGCAGAAGGAAGGGAGGGAGGGAGGGTGTTTGCACATACCTCCAAGCTCCCACTATTCCTTTCCCTGGAACACTCTTTTAATCCTCCAAGTGCCACTCAAAGCCCCCTCTGTGCAGCCCTCTTAGGCTGCAACTCCATGTGCACAGCCTTGCTTGACCTTCACAGCAACCCTTGAGAGGGAGGTCCTGTTATTACTATGTTTTGCAGATCAAGAAACTGAGGCTCAGCAAGTTTTAATAATTTGCCCAAACCCACGCAGTAGGGAGAGGAAAAAGCGGGGTCTGGGCTCCTTCCTAATGCCCTAGTCAGGGGTCCTCACCCTCAGGCTTCCGCAGCTGGGGGCGGCCAAACACAGCCCTTGGAACCGGAACCAGGACTCTTGTGATCACGTCCCGTTCCTGGTCTGCGTCTCCTCTGAGAACGTGACCCTCCAGGACACGCCAAGCCCTAGCAGAGGACTGCATTGCAAGCACTTGGGGAGTTTTTCTTGAATGCCTGAGTGAAGAAATGCTTTCCTGTTTCCTGGTACTAGCCCCAGACTCTCATTTGATAAGGGAAGAATTAGATTTTGGAAAAACAGCAACCGCTTTGGAACACCAGTTGGTGCCACAGTCTCGGTGGATTTTTAAAAAAATTCCGAGAGCAACTGGTGTCTTTTCTCCTTCTTTCGGTTCCCTTTGTTAAACTGCCATGTGTTCCTGGTGACCAGATCTCGGATGACATGGAGGCAAGAAGAAGTGGGAGAAAGGCAGAAGGCGGGACTCTCTGATTCCTGAGGACCTTTGTGACTGGTGGGGTTCAGGCTTTTTGCGGGATTATGGGCCTGGCATGGGTACTCAGTTCCCTGCAGAGCCTGGTGGTTCCTGTGGCTAGAACAGTATCCTGGATTCCACTTTGGTAACGGTTATACCAGGCTTTGTCCCTGCCCCCTTGAGCACAAAACACTCTGCAGTTCTAGCTGAGAAAGTGTGCCAGTCTGGAAAGCACAAACCCCTGGCTCTCTCTGGTCTGCACAGAACGGATACTCTCTTTGCTAAAACAACCAACCCTCCTTGGCAGAAAGGGTGGTGGCAGCCAGTGGCCTGCCGACTGCTTTTGCAGAATGTTCTACTTACTGCTTCTGACAGGCCCAAGCTCATCAAATTCTAATAAATATCACTTTCAATAAATCCCTCTTAAACGACTTTCTCAAATTAATATGGATTAATTATAACCATCAATCCCTCATATAAAGTTCCGATTGTGCCAGATGCTGTGCTGGGCACTTTTTGTGAATCATTTAACATTTGTGAAAATCCCTCTGGCTTTTCATTATGTCCATTTCACAGATGAGAAAACTGAGATGCACCAAGCCTAAATAACATGCCCAAGTTTGCCCAGTGAAAGGTGGCAGAGCCAGATCTCAAACCTTTGTCTTTCTGACTCCAAAGCCCATGCCTTTCCCTGCATCACTATAGTTGGGGTCTCGCTTTGCATGTGCACCCTTCTGCCCTGTTCCCTCCTCATTCCAGGCTTAGGCTGCTGATGACCACCAGCTTGGCCTATTTTTTGTAAAATGCTATTGTCTGCCATGGGTCACAGTGTAGATGGCCCAGGACACCAAGTGTGTGTCTGTGAGACAGACAGAGAGAGAGAGAGAGAGAGAGAGAGAGAGAGAGAGAGAGAGCGGGAGAACACATGCTTGAGGGAGCAGAATGTCCACATAAGTCAGTGCCTGGAGACTCTTTCCATGATTGCAGGTTGGAAGGAGTTCCTCAATATCCCAAATCAGATTCTGACTTCAGTCCCACGTTGGCTGTGTCACTTTCAAGAGTTATAATGAGTTGGATGGATGAACTGGCATGTATCTGAAACTCAACCAGGCCAAATCTCATTACCAACTGGAAGCTCACCTGTATTAGTCAGGTTGGGCTGCTATAACAAAATACCATAGGCTGAGTGGCTTAAACAACACACATGTATTTCTCACAGTTCTGGAGGCTGGGAAGTCCAAGATCAAGGTGCCCGCAGATTTGGTTCCTGGTGAGAACTTTCTTTCTGGCTTGCAGATGACTGCCTTCTGGTTATGTCCTCCCTCACATTGCAGAGATAGAAAGGCTCTGGTCTCTCTTCCTCTTCTTATAAGGGCCCTAATCTCATCATGGGGGCCTCACCCTCATGACCTCATCTAAACCTAATTACCTCCCAAAGACTTCATCTCCAAACACCATCACATTGGGGGTTAGGGTTTCAACATATGAATTTGGAGGGGGGAAGGCATATTTTCAGTCCATAGCTCCCCCTCCCAACACCAGTACAGCTTACCACACATACTGGTGACCTCAGGATGGCTGCAGACTTCCCGTAGCCATCCAGGCAGCTTGGCCAAGGCCCTGGGAGACCTGTAGCCAGTGGAGGTGCAGTTACCCTCCTGTCTGCCTTCTGTCCTCAGTGGCGGATGTCTATTGGCTCCAATTGTTCCTCCCCTTGCTCAAAGTACTCCAGGGGAATCAGCAGGCCCCAGGACTTCCAGCCCCACAGTGTGGGCGACAGTGGTCACCTCTTTCCAGGGGAGGCTGACTGCCCCTTAGCAGAGTCCCTAGAGCTGGTGACAGGGCAGATCTCCCTAGCTGCCAGCTCTCCCTGTAGGGACAACTGGGAGGGAAAGAGGAAGAGGGAGACATTCTAGTTAGGGAGAGAAAATATGCCAGGAAGATACTGGAGAATAATTCCATGGTAATACTTGAACAAGTTCAAGTTTATACTGGTCCACAATCCCTTATCTGCAATTCTGACATCCAAAGATTTCTAAATATTAAAAGTTTTCCTTAATCTATTTGATGGCAAAACATGACCTGAGCTGATGTGAGGCAATGTGTGACATCTGTATTTATTCCACCTAGAGTGCCTATTCCTATTTCCTGCACTGAAATGTCAAGGTGGCTGGTTGTGGAGTGCAGCCCTAGACCAGGAGTTCCACTAGAACCCAACAGTGGAGGGATTCTAATGCCAACCACTAGTCAAGGCTGTTTGAGCATCAGATTAGAGGCTTGAAAGGAAACAGCTGATAAGCCGAAGCAGGGCCTTTCAGTCTCCTGGGCATTGTCTTTCAGATAAGTAAAATACACAGAGGTGTCAAGTCCAATGTCAAATGCACTCCATTCCACACCTATAGCTCTATAAAGGCCACAGAGAACTACAGTTTGGCTTCCTTGCACTTTCTACTTTGGCAAGAGTAATGCCATCAACCTTCTGGAAAGCACCGCCTTATAGAGTGTAATGGGTGAAGTGTTCTTATAAAGCGGGGAATCTGGACACAAAAACAAGCATGCACAAACGGGAGGTGATGTGAAGACTGCAGTTATGCTGCCACAAGCCAAGGACTATTGGGGGCTACCAGAAGCTGGAAGAGGCAAGGTAGGATCCTTCTCCTACCAGGTACAGAGGGAGGATGACCCTGCTGACACCTTGATTTTGGACTTCTGTCCTGCAAGACTGTGAGATGATAAATTCCTGTTCTAGGCTCCCTGTGCCTCTGCAGCTCCCTCTGCCCGGCACACTCTTCTCCAGCTTCTTCATCCAACTCACCCCCATCTGTCCCCTAGAACTCCTCTGCATCCCCTCTGTGAACTACTTCCTAACCTGCAGACTGGGTCAGGCATGCCTCTGGGGTACGTGCACCTTGACAGAAGCAGCTCTGTGGGGCCTTGTGTGTAGGGCAGGAACCATGGCCCCCCTGTTGGCCCCTTGCCACTCCTTGAGGGCAGGGTCCAGGCCCACAGAAGGCCCTGAGAATGGACTGGATGACCCCGATGTTGGCTTTTCAGGAACTCCCCTTGGCCCTCCATAAGGAAAGGTGAGTCCACCTGTTTCTTTCTGCAGGAACTCTCCAAGCTGGGTCTGGGGCGTGACATGGAGGTGGAGTTGCGGATTCTTCAACTGCCAGTGGATTACAGAGAGGTGAAGCAGAGGGTCACCAGAATCTGGGAGGATCTTCAACCGCAAGTAAATGACAGCTGGGGAGGCAGCTGGGCTGGGGGACAGAGGGCTGATTATGTGGTGGAGACCCAGAACCTGTGAACCCCAGGACGCTGTTTCTAGGGTTAATGGCTGAAGTGTACCCTGCCCCCTCATCCCACCAGTAAGGGCCCAGATGATTTCATAAGGGTCTATTTGTAAAAGTTTAAGATGAAAGACAGAGTAGATCTTGGAATAAGACTCTGGAGAGAAAGAAGGAGGAAAAGAAATGGAAGCTTTATACCCAGCCCGGACCCAAAGGTAGTTTCCACCTAACAGAGAGGCCCTTGGGTTAGCTCCCAGCCAGGCCCTTGCAGGGCAGGTGGGTTGTGAGGTGGGCTGAGAGGCAAGGACCTCTTGGACCTAGGAGAGCAGTTTGAGGGCAGCCCCCACTGGGAGACGGGAGAGTGGCCCACCTGGGGAGGCCCATCTTCATCACTCCCAGCCTATCTTACCACAACAGAGTTACTATATAGGAAGCTGGTACAAATATCCCCCAAACACGACGACCAGATAATATTAATAAAACACAGACCACCAAACCATTAAGACAACACCCCAAATATTTTGATAAAACAATCAGCTATTTTTTCAAAGAGGAAAAATAATCAGCTCAAAAAATTCTAACAATATTTTATTAGACTGTTACTAACTTCCTTTATTAAAGAGTTTCATAAAAGAGATGGAAGCCTCCACAGAAAGGCTAAACTTCTCCTGGGACACGCTTAGATACCAGCTGGATCCCCCAGGGAAAAAGGGAATACACTACCCTGTAAGAATATTTTAAAATATAAAAGATGCCACATGGGTTTCTATCCAGCTGTTTTTCATTCCAGCACATTCATCAGGGGAAGCAGGCAGGGGATGGGGGTGATGCTGGCACATTTGGGATGTTGAGGTGTCTTGCACCCCAGAGCTCTCCCTCTGTGTGGTCTGAGCACACCTCAGAGCAGAGGGGGCAGAGCAGACCTCAGTTTCCCTAATCTCCTGCCACCACGTGTGTTCACACAGCTCGTTGTGCATGTGGGCGTGGACCCCACCGCCAAGGCCATCTTTCTGGAACAGTGCGGCAAGAACTGGGGCTACAGGGACGCCGACATCCGAGGCTTCCACCCTGAGCGTGGTGTGTGCCTTCCAGATGGCCCGGAAGTGATCGCTTCGGGCGTCAGCATGAGGGCCGTCAGCAGGCGCGCGGTGGTCGAGGGCGTGGAGGTGGCCTTTTCCCGAGATGCAGGCAGGTGCGTTTTGTTCCTGGGCACGTAGGGGAGGAGGAAGGGCTGAAGTGGCCTCTGACCAGCCTTTCTCCCGGGATGTACCATCCTGTGCCATCCAGCTGGGTGCTTGGCGGCGGGGAACAGCCCAGTCACCCTGCACACTGGCCCATTGCTCACTCACGCCCAGGCCTGGTTCCGAGTCCCCCTCCCACTCACCGGCCTGGTGGCTGGCAGAGGAGAAGGGGTAGGATGGAGATGTTGAGAGCCACTAACATTTTATGGATGTTTTATTTTTATTTATTGCTGGCAAAGTTGTGAATTAACTTCTGGTTTAGCCCAGATGAAGATTAATTTACCTTTTTTTCTCCAGACTCTGACCCCCTAGGAGATAGTTACTCCTCCCTGCAAAGAATGAATGAACAAATTGGTACCAAATTAAGTCCTATGAACCCTGCTCAGGTCCTAGCCTGGCCTCTGAGTGTTCTTTTTCCCTTTGGGTTCGAGCTTTATTCAGTGGCCAAAGAATGGCGAAGTGGGAACTAAGTTCACAGATCAACTTCTCACCCACCTGGTGAGAGAGATTTAATTTTAAAGATAAAGACAAAGGGAGGCAGAGTGAGGCTAATGATGGGTAGGCATATGCGTTAGTCTGCCTGGGAAGGGGCAGGGCTTTTTTGAGGGAGTGAGGTGCCACCCCCTTTTTATCCTTTTTATGGTCCTTAATCGCTGGTCCTGGACACCAGTAGGTGTGTCTTATTAAGCATATTAAGCTAGTTTAGTAAAAGCAACATATAATGAGACTCAGGGTCTGTTGGAGGTCAGGTTCCTGGCCATCTTGGTCCCAGCTAGTACCACCTGTTTTTGTTTGTTTGTTTGTAGCTTTCTTTCTTATCTCTGGATCCTTTAACTTAAAGATTTATGTTAACTCCTGCTAAAGGTGGGGGTTGGCAGGTTTTGAGCAAAGACCTGGAGCAGCTCTGGCAATAAAATCCCCCTTTCCTTGTTATTGCTCCTCATTCTTGAGGGGCGTTGAAGGGCAAAGGTCTGACTTCTGAACTGCTTCCTGCTGAACATGAGCATAATTTTTGCCTGGATTAGAGGAGCAGAACTGTTCCTGACTAGGCTAAAATAAGTCTGATTTTCGCCAAGCTGCAGTCCCAGTTGCTTGTACCCTTGTGTTAGTATCATCTAAAGTTTGATGGCTTCAAGCTGTTTACTAAGGAAGTTGACAAGGCAGTTAAGGAGGCAAGGCCCAAAGATAAGCAGGAGGATAATAGCAATTAGACCTGGGTGAGATTTTGTAGAGTGATTTCATGGTATGCGAAGCCTCCCCAGGGAGCTGCTAGTCTGGAGCAGTCCCTATTCCTGCCAGAATGAGTCCTATTGCTCTTTTATCTCAGGGCAGGGTGATATTATGAATGGTTATGCGTAGGTTCTGAGAATTTAGCTGGTCTAGCATGCAGTGTTCCCCCAACTGGGCATTCTCTAAACAAGGAAGGGCTAGAGCCCACCCCAGAGAAGGGAAGGAGGAGTTGGGGTTGGTCTGATGGGGCAGTTGGTTTATTCTTGGACCACAAAGGAACAGGTACCCAGGGGGAGCTTACGTTCTGGGGAGTTGAACCACCTCCATAAGTGGCTAGCCCAAGAAGGGGTGCCCTTGCAGTGTGGGGAGAAAGGCCCACCTGCATAGTAGGGGTTACTGAGGGATTCTTCACTAGTGGCTTTTCCATAGGCCTTAGGAGGGCCATATACTAAATGCCAGACAACTGGCATTTTCCCTCTCCAATAAGTACATCTCCCTTCCGGTCCCTGTGTGTATTCATCAGGTTGGTTCAGAGGGCACCAACAGGTGAGATTTCCACAGGAGTCAATCCCGGGGTACTTAAACTGTGGGATAATGGAAGAAGCATTGATCAGAGTCCAGAGCAGCCCTAAGGTGTGATTGCAAGTTCCTCCCTTTGGTAGGGGCGTTTAATAGGGGCAGTGGCAGCAAGACGATCAGAGCAATGGCACTTTAG
Organism: Orcinus orca; assembly: GCF_937001465.1. Taxonomy (NCBI): domain Eukaryota; kingdom Metazoa; phylum Chordata; class Mammalia; order Artiodactyla; family Delphinidae; genus Orcinus; species Orcinus orca. The sequence goes on from NC_064560.1 coordinate 73,958,080, forward strand.
AGTGAGTGCTTTGTATTCGTTAGAGGGAATCCAAGCAGGGAAGCTGCGTTAGGGATGGGATATGAACTTCAAGAGGGGTAGGTTTAGCCAAGGTGAGAGTGAGGTTATCATTCTTAGAGGTAAAATGTAATACCTTTAATCCATAGGTGTCACTTGGAGAGTGGGGATGACAGATCCAGCACTGGGATAGATTTTCTCCACAGGCTATAATTCTCGAGAAATTTACCATTGCATTGAATTCCCATTCTGTGTGGATGGTTGTAAGAGATAGATAGAGCAGAGAAGAAACAATAGACAATAATGGCCACTCATCCTGCTTCCAATGTTAGTATCCCATATGTCCAGCATGTTCAGAGGAGGCATTTGCCAGAGGGAGGGTGTTTGGCAGAACAGCAGAAGCCAAGCAAGGCAATAGTAATGATGAGGCCAACTAATAAGCCTGCCCACCACATTACTTATCTATTGGTAAGTTAGTCCTTTTCAAAAGTAACTTAAGGTGTGTGACAGGTTCACAGGTGTATTGGGTGCATGGCTCAGTAACTTCTTCCTCAGGTGTAGGTGCCATCTTCACTCTGGTATGGTGGGCCCATGGAGTTAGGCCCTGCAATTGTCAGGCTGAATGAGTGGTCAAGATAAGAAGATAAGGTCCTGTCCACTTGGGGTCTAACTGGTCTTGTGGATTTCCAGCCTTCCAGGTTTTCAAATAAACCCAATCCCCAGGGTACAAAGACTGTAAAACCATGTCAGAAGGGGAAGGCAATTCCTGATTCCCTTAGGCGTGTAAAGCTTTGATGATTTCCCCTCTCTGTAAGGCATATTTCATTTGGTCCATATCCCTAAGGTTGGCTTTGTAGCCGTGTCCTTCAGGAATGGGCCTCCTGTACATGATCTCTTATGGACTTAACCTGAGCTTTCCTTTAGGGGCTAATTGCATTCTCCAAAGTGCTGTGGGGTGAAGGGAGATCCAAGCTTGATGAGTCTCTTGACATAGTTTGGCTAAATTTCTTTTGAGAGTTTCATTTTTTCTTCTTACTATTCCTAAAGACTGTGGTCTCCAAGAAGAGTGTAAGCTCCATTTAATTCCTAGGGCTCTAGAGACTTCCTTAGTAATCTGAGAAACAAAGGCGGGCCCACTGTCGCTTTGAATGGGTTTAGGGAGCCCAAACTGATGGATTACTTTTTTGAGCAGGGCCTTAGAGATCTCCGAGGTAGTCTTGGTTTGGGTCGGGAATGTCTCCATCCAGCCAGAGGTGTCAGTCAAAACCAGCAAATATCTAAAAATTTCCTTGTGCCTGGGGCATTACTGTAAAATCAGTTTACCAGTCGTGACCTGGATGTGTGCCTCTGTACTGGGTGGGGGTCACTCCCTTGACCTTGGTGGGCGGTAAGTGTTGGGGTTATTCTGGAGACAGGGCAAGCTTCAACCACCTGTTTAAGGAGACTTCAGAGGTTGGGATTAGTCATGGATTTGGTGAGCCATTGACACAGGGCCTCCTGCCCATAACGTGTGCTCTGGTGAGCTTCCCGGATGGCTTGGAGTGCAGTAGCTGATGGGAAGAACAGCTGCCCATGATTGTTAACCCTCCATTCCTGATATTCTGGGCTTTTAAAATAGCCCCATCTCAAAGGCTTTTCTCTTTCTTCTGGGGTGTATATGGGAGTGTAAGAGTTAGGATCTGGGGGTACCAGTAGGAGTGACGTTTGAAGTCTGTCCCCACCCTCTGCTGCTTGTTTAGCTGCCATATCTGCTCTGTTATTTCCTCTTATTATTTCTGCTTCTCCCTCTTGATGGCCTCTACAGTGAATACAGGCTATACTCTTTGGCAGGAGTATAGCCTCCAGCAGCCTCATAATTCACCCCCCCCCAGTTTATAATCTGTTTATTCCCTGAGGTCAGCATTCCCCTCTCCTTCCAGATGGCCCCATGGGCGTGTAGGATTGAACAGGCATATTTAGAGTCAGTGTAGATATTGACAACTTTCCCTTTCCCCAGTTCTAGTGCTCTGATCAGGGTAATTGACTCAGCCCTCTGAGCAGAGCAGCCAGGGGGCAAGGCTTTAGCTTCCACCACTTCAGTGACAGAAACCACTGTGTAGCCTGCCTTTTGTTTTCCATCTTTCATAAAGCAACTCCCACCAGTGGACCATTCCAATCCTGCCTTCTCTCTAGGGAAGCTCTTTAAGTCAGCCCTGCTGGAATAAACCTGTTCCGTAACTTCCTCACAATCATGAGTTAATTTTGGACCTGTCTGATGTAGCAAGGAGGCAGGGTTAAGGACATTACAGTGCCTCAGAGTCACAGACAGGTTGTCTAGAAGCATGGCTTGGACTTGGAGGGTTTGACCAGGGGATAACCAGTCTGCCCCTTTACCTTTACCCTTTACCTTTATGAGGTGGTGTGGGGTCCAGATGGTCCAGATGGTCAGGGGCTGTCCAAAAGTTAATTTGTTAGCTTCTTTGAGAAGTAGCAGCTACAGCCTGTAAACATGGGGGCTATCCTTTAGCAGTTTGGTCCAATTGTTTAGAAAAACAGGCTACAACCTGAGTCAGAGGTCCAAGTTTTTGTTTAAGCAAGCCCAGGACAGTTTCTCCTCTCTCATGTACATGTAGATGGAAGGGTAGACTCAGGTAACACGGGGATTCTCATGAGATGGTTTTTGAGTTCTAGGAATGCCCAGTCACAATTGGGGGTCTTCTCAAAACGGTCAAGTTCCTTCCTTTTTAATTGTCCATACTAGAGCTTAGCAATTAAGGCAGAATTGGGGATCCATATATGGCAGAAGTCAGGCATTCCCAGGAAACCCTGGAGCTGTTTTCTTGTACTAGGAGTGCCATCTTGCAAATATGTTCTTTCCTCTCCTTAGATAGTGCTCTGTGCCCCTTTTCTATTATTAAACCCTAAGTGTTCTACCTGCTGGAGGGATATTTGGGCTTTTTCCTTTGAAACTTTATATCCTCTCTCGGCCAGATGATTTAAGGCATTAACTGTGTTATGGTCGAAAAGCTCTTTGGTGGGGTGGTGATTAGAATGTCATCCACATATTGAAGTATAGTACGCTGTTCTTTTTTTAAAAAATTAATTTATTTATTTATATTTTATTTTTGGCTGCGGTGGGTCTTCGTTACTGCGTGTGGACTTTCTCTAGTTGTGGCGAGCAAGGTCTACTCTTCATTGCTGTGCGCGGGCTGGCCATTGCGGTGGCTTCTCTTGTTGTGGAGCATGGGCTCTAAGTGCATGGGCTCAGTACTTGTGGCATGCGGGCTCACTCGCTCTGCGGCATGTGGGATCTTCCCGGACCAGGGCTCGAACTGGTGTCCCCTGCATTGGCAGGCAGATTCTAAACCACTGTGCCACCAGGGAAGTCCTAGTCCCTTGTTCTAACTCAAGGTCACTAAGAGCCTCAGCTAAAACCTTTCGGAAAAGGATGGGAGAGTTTTTAAATCCCTGGAGCAGAACCATCCAGCAAAAATGTTGTTTTCTCACGCTGCCACCTGCCATTCAAATGCAAAAATGTACTGAGATTACAGGGCTAAGGGCACACAAAAGAAGGTGTCTTTTAACTCTAGCACTGAATACCAAATCCTTTCGCAGTTTAGGGTAGAGAGTAAGGTGTAGGGATTTGGCACCCCTGGGTGAATTTCCTCCATAGCTTCATTTACAGCTTGGAGGTACTGAACTAGCCAGTATCTCTTGGGCTTTTTTTTTTTTTTTACTGGCAGATTAGGAGTGTTGCAAGGAACAGGGTCTAAGAAGGTCTAAGAAGCCCTTGTTTGAGTAGACTTTCTACTTAATGCCTGCTAGGGCTTCTTTGCTTAATGGGTATTGTTTTTTATTTGGGTGATTGTAGGCGGGTCGCAGCTTGACTGTGACTGGTGCCCTCCTGGCTCTGCCCACGGTGTCGTGGGCCCATACTGAGGGATTAATCCGCAGAGGGTGGCAGCATGAGTGCTATGGAATGGAAGGGAGTCTTAGGTATTTTGATGTTAAGTTTTGTGTCTCTGAGATAAATTGTTGCTCCCAATTTATATAGTAAATCTCTTCCTATTAGAGGAATTAGGCATTCTGGGACATACAGGAAAGAGTGAGATAACTTTTTTCCTTCCAAATTGCACTCAAGGTGCTCTATAATATTGCGTTCCTGCGGCTTCCCTTTCACTCCCATTATCTTACATTTATCTTTGGTCATTTTGCCTTGTTGGGTGTTCAAGACCCAGTAGGTGGCTCCTGTGTTGACTAAAAAGTCAGCCTTTTTACCACCTATAGTCAGGGTCAGCCACGGCTTCTTGGGGGTAATTTCCGGGGCACTCCTAGGAGCCCCTGGGCCCCTTCGGTCCTCTTCTTTTATGTGTGTGACCAATGAGGGTGGGCCAGGACATGGTGGTCCACTTAGTCTCCTTCTGAGACATTTGGGGCAGTCCCCCTTCCAGTGGCCCTCCTCTATGCAGTTAGCACACTGATTGGCTTTAAGCCCTTCTCTCCACTGTGGGCATGGTCTTCGAAATCCCAGGCGACTCATTGATGTTACAGGGTCCCTTGTGTGTGTGTGTTTGTGGGGGGGTGTCATCCCTTGGAGGTCGATTAACCCTGAATTGCTAAAGCCAGAGAACTGACAGTTTGTTCTGCTCGTTTATCTTCCTTTGTATCGGCCTCCAGATCCCGGTTGTTAAACACCCGAAATGCTGATTCCACCAGCCCGGAAGTAGGTGTGGTGGGCCCTGTCTCCAACTTTTGTAATTTTCTCCTAATGTCTGGGGCACTCTGGGAAATAAAATGGTACTTAATAATGACCTGCCCTTCCAATGACACCAGGTTTATGTTTGTATATACTCGGAGGCACTCCCTTAGGTGCTCAAGGAAGGCTGAGGGATTTTCCTTCAGTCCTTGGATGACTCCTTGAACATACTCCAATTTATGAGTTTCTTCCCCGCTAATTGAATGCCCTTCAGAATCAAATTCCCGAAATGTGTGAGGTGCTGCTGACCATTTTCCTCTAGATGGCCCCACCCAGGGTCTGTGTTGGGAACAGCCTGGACTCCAGGCTGGTATACAGCATGCCCCGTGTTATTTTGATTGGTCTTAGCAGCTTCCTCCCTTGCATTAATTATAATCAGTACCTTTTCTTCCCCAGACAATAAGATGTTTAGGAGGGTTTGGGTATCCACTCAAATGAGTATGCAGTATTCCCCAGACTAAATTAAGGACTTCCTCGGGGTCTTCCCTTAAACCCTTGGATCGATCCTTCCAGTTATAGAGATCCAAGGAAGAGAAGGGTACCTAACGCAGTGGTCAGTTTGCCCTTTGCATTGGGAACCGCCTGAAGGGGGAATAGCTTGTTGATTCCAGAGGGCTGGTACTGCTACAGGTGTGCATTGGACTAGTCCCCAAGGAAGGTGTACTGAGAGATGGAGGTGAAAGAGTCGGGGAGGGGGACCACCCATTGGGCGGAAGAGGGGGCACCAGGTAGGGAGGTGGTGAATTTGAGGGAGTAGAGAGCGTCGGGGATTCAGGAGAGGTAGGGGTAGATGTCAATGACTCAGGAGTCCCAGGTGAACTGTTGGAAGCGGGGGCAGCTACCCTTAGCAGAGGGGGGAAGTCAAGAGGATCCTCAGGCTGAGATTCCAATTCCAGGAAAGAGAAATTTGAACTAGCCTCACATTTTTTCCAGAAGCCCTTTATTTGGCTAAGGGCCATGAGAAATTGGACATAGGAGATCTCATCCCTTTTTTTTTTTTTTTTTAACGCTGGCAATAGAGGTCAAATTAAAAAATAGTATTAGAATTTAGAGAGTCGTTAGTTGGCCGACTTTCTCCATCTGCCAGTTTGTATTGGGGCCATGCGGTGTTACAGCAGAAAATAAGCTATCTCCCTGTTAGTGGGCGCTACTCAAAGAATTTCCAGTTATGGAGAATGCACCTTGACAGCGTACACTGGGATAGAGGCTTGATTACCCATACTGGGGGGTCCTTATTTAGTCTGTTTCCAACTTCCCAGTGGCCTCTTCTTAGGGTTGGTGGCTATGCAGATCCCACAAGATTGACCCACACCAAGCGGTTTAGGAGCTCTAACTGAAACCTGAACCAATCTTCGCAGGGGCTGGTAGGGGAGACACTGTCCAAGAGGGCCTTAGTTATAAAGTTCCCCCCTTTTATTTTAACGTTTATTTATTTTATTTATTTGGTTGTGTAGGGTCTTAGTTGCGGCAGGCAGTCTCCTTAGTTGCAGCTCGCCGGCTTCTTAGTTTTGGCATGTGGCCTGCTTAGTTGTGGCTTGCAAACTCTTAGTTGCGGCATGCATGTGGGATCTAGTTCCCTGAGTAGGGATCAAACCCGGGCCCCCAACATTGGGAGTACGGAGTCTTAACCACTGCGCCACCAGGGAAGTCCCCATAAAGCACCTCTTAAGTCAGTGACTAGATGTTCCCAGACCCACTGTGGGGCTGTAGGAGATATCTTTCAGCAAACAGTCCCCAGAGATAGGGTGAAGGGGGAGTGGGAAATAAGGGTTCTCTAATCAGATAAATTGCTCAGATAAAGAGCCTCTCCAGTAGTCAGGGAGGCTTGTTCACAAAAGGTGTGTCCCTGCTCCGTTACAGGTAATCAGACAGGGAGGCCGAATGCCCATTTGGCACGTGTCCAGTTTTCTATACTCTCAGCTACGAGGACCCAAGGACTTTGGACAGTTTGGGGTCCTCTTCTTCCTTCCCCAACTAGACAACGTGATTTTCCTGAAATCTGATGAAAACAAGATTTTTAAAGGGTTCATGTCTCAGAGGAGGGATCCCTAGGGATCTGTGGTAGAGGGTAGTAGGGAGGGACCTACCCAACAGAGACGTATACCTTGCCCCGGGATGGCAAGTTAGGGCAAGAGGAACCAACACAAAAGGTGTGCTCTTGCATTTTTGACTGTACTCTAGAGGTGGGAACGCGGTAGACGTTGGGGCTGTGAACGTTTTACAGTGTGCCTGCTTACACGGACACTTGCTTCTGGTTGGCAGGGTACCCGTGCTCATCTACGCTGGTGCATGACCAACTTATCCTTTTTGGTGGCAAACGCCATAGTGGCCTTCAAGTGCTCAACCCGTGCCCACAGTTGTGGCATGTATTTCCAAGAGCATTAGGACAAACAAAACCACATAGAACAGAGATTGAAGCTTCACTCATATCAAGAACAGAGACTAGGGCTCACGTCACACACATGAAACAAAGAGATGTTCTTTTGTTTTTTTGCGGTACGCGGGCCACTCACTGTTGTGGCCTCTCCCGTTGCAGAGCACAGGCTCTGGACGCGCAGGCTCAGCGGCCATGGCTCACGGACCCAGACGCTCTGCGGCATGTGGGATCCTCCCGGACCGGGGCACGAACCCGCGTCCCCTGCATCGGCAGGCGGACTCTCAACCACTGCACCACCAGGGAAGCCCAAAGAGATGTTCTTTACCTGAGGAGCGCTCCACTTGATCCTTGGCTGCTTTTCAATCTCAGGCTTAATTTAGTAGCCCTTACTGGCCCAGCGGTTGAGAACTGGGGCAAACAGCTCAGTTATTTAGCCGGCTTTGTTGGCCCTGGATCAGTGAGTAACCCTGAGTTAACAGACAGAATGTGCCCCTTGTTGGGTGCCAGAATTTGTTACCAAATTAAGTTGTATGGACCCTGCTCAGGCCCTAGCCGAGCCGATGCGCCCTGCCTCAGCGGGAGAGGGTTCTTTTTCCTGCTTGGGTTAAGCCTTATTCAGCAGTCAGAGATTGGAGAAGCAGGGACTAAGTTTACAGGTCAACTTATCACCCGCTTGGTGAGAGGGATTTAATTTTAAAGATAGGAGTGAGGCTAATGATGGGGAAGCATATGCATTAGTCTACCTGGGAAGGGGCAGGGCTTTTTCGGGGGAGTGGAGTGCCACCCCCTTTTTAATGCTTTTTTGGTCCTTAATGTCCAGCTATGGCAGCCGGCAGATGTGTCATTTAATATGCTAATTTAGAAAAATCAACATATAATGAGACCCAGGGTCTGTTGGAGGTCAGGTTTGCGGCCATCTCTTCCCAGCTAGTTCCATCTAGTTTTTTTTTGTTTCTTATCTTCTTTTTTTTGTTTCTTCCTGTCTTATCTCTGGATCCGTTAACGTAAAGATTTATGTTAACTCCTACTAAAGGTGGAGGTGGCAGGGTTGTGAGCAAAGACCTGGAGCAGCTGTGACAACAAAATGACTCAATGCAGACATGAATGAGAAAGGTTCACGGGGTTGGGGGGAGAACGTTTTGGATTAGTTGGTTGAAAATCTGGTCCCTTCCAGGCTTCAGCCACTTGCTGGACATGAGGCCAAGAGCCGGTCTCTCCATGGCTCATTCCCAGCAGCATGTTCTTTGGCAGAAGAACAAAACCTGGGTCTCCCTGGTGGCAGTCTTCCCTCATGCTTTGCGGATGCTGCATTGCCGCTTCTGCTTACATTTCACTGAGGTTAGAGGCTGGTCCAAGGAGTAACTTGGCATTTTGTGTGGTTGTAGGTACGTCTGCGATTACACCTACTACCTGTCTTTGCATCATGGAAATGGATGCGCGGCGCTCGTCCATGTCCCTCCATTATCTCCTTCGCTTCCGGCTAGCCTGCTGGGAAAAGCCCTGCAAGTTATCATCCAGGAAATGCTGGAGGAGACTGAGAAAGCCAGGTCTCAACGCCTGGTTCACAGGAAACTCAGCCTTTGCGATTCCAGACAGGGGGAACCAACTGGGAGGCTGCTCCTTTAGAGAAAATTAAATGTTTCAGTCCTGTATGCAGCGTTCAACTGTGCTTTGAGAGGCTTTTAAAAATTTGCTTGTAAAACAGTTTACACAGAGGAAAAAAGTTCTGAATTAGCCCAATGAAATCACAAAGGGTTATTTTATTGTCAGAAGAAAGAACACTCTGAAAGGCAGACATTTCACAAGGGCTTAACTAGCTTCAGTTATGGTTTTCCGGACAATAAAATGAAATGCTAGTAATTTTTTTTCCTCTTAAAAGTCTATGCAGCAGGCCTGTGTGATCCTGCCCAGATTTCTGGGACCCCAGACCTGTTCTGCGAGTCCCGTGTGGTGGGATGACCTGCGACTGGCCGACCATGGGAAACGCAGGTGCAGCTGCTACTCGGGCGCCCCACTCTGGGCCTCCAAGCTTGTGCATCCAGGGGCTGTGGGCAACTTCTGAGCCACTGAGTCTTTAGTGTTTGGTTTTTTCTTTTTTAACTTAATTGAAAAATTATTGTAAAATACACATAACATAAAATTTGCCATTTTAACCATTTTTAAGCGTTCAGTGGCATTATGTACATTCACTTGTGCAACCATCACCACCATTCCATCTCCAGAATTTTCTCATCATCCCAGACGGAAACTCTGTACCCATTAAACAGTGTCTCCACCCTTCTCCCCAACCCCGACCCTCGGCATCTATTATCCTACCCTCCATCTCTGAATTTAACGACTCTAGGGACCTCATATAAATGGAATCCTTGTCCTTTTGTGACTGGCTTATTTCACTTAGCATAATGTCTTCAGGGTTCATCCATGTTGTGGCATGCATCAGAATTTCCTTCCTTTGAGGCTGAATAATATTCCCTTGTATGTAGAGACCACATTTTGTTTATCCATTCATCTTTTTGTTTTGTTTTGTTTTTGTGGTACGCGGGCCTCTCACTGCTGTGGCCTCTCCCATTGCGGAGCACAGGCTCTGGATGCGCAGGCTCAGCGGCCATGGCTCACGGGCCCAGCCGCTCCGCGGCATGTGGGATCTTCCCAGACCGGGGCGTGAACCTGCGTCCCCTGCATCGGCAGGCGGACTCTCAACCACTTCGCCACCAGGGAAGCCCCATTCATCTTTTGATGGACGCTGGGTTGCTTTTACCTCTTGGTTATTTTGAATACTACTACTATGAACACTGGTGTGCAAATATCTGTTAGAATCCTGGTGTGTGTGTATATGTGTGTGTACTGCTGGATCATAAGGTAATTCTATGTTTACTTTTTTGGAGGAGCTGCTATACTGCTTTCCATGGCAGCTGTATCACTTTACATTCCCCCAGTAGTGTTTGGTCCTAAAGCAAAGGTTAATAGCTGGGTTTAGCTTCTCTGCCATGGTCAGTGTTATCCCTACATTTTAAGAAACAGAACCTCCCCTTTTCATCTTTCATTTTGCCTTTATGACATGGTTCTAAGCTGTTCACAACAAGGTTTTACTTGTCCAGTGTTTTCTGGGGGCAAATTTCCATTGGGAACCCCATTAGCAACACTGTATTTTGGAGAAAGAGCTTGAAGGTGGCTAAGCTCTGGGAAATTTCTTCCTATGTTGGTATGCTCACAGCTATCATTTTCCACTTAATTCCATTAAAAAAAAATCGTCACTTAGTACCCAGGTTTATTCACTGTAAGAAAAAGCAGCTGCACCTTAATAACAAAGGAACTGGGCAAAGGAACTCACTTTACCATTAGCCCTCCAGCACACTTGTGCATTTGTAATAGTCTTTACAGGACCCCTTTGCAAATGAAACTGGCTCACTTGCCATAAAAATCAAAGTCCTACTGTATCAGATCAAAGGCAGCAAGTGGGGTGGGATGGTCTGGCCAGCAAGCATAGGTCCTGCTGCACGGCTGTTAATGTGGAGAGCCTTCTGTAGTTGTAGGCAAACACCTGGTACCCAGAGCCCTGGACACTCCCTTATTTTAGCTTCTGTCTCAGGACGGTGGCAAGCAGGCGTCCTCTGGGACCCGGCTCCAGTGTTATTTCAGATTGTAAAATGCGTATGGCTTGGCGCCAAGCAAACTCTTAGATGTCATCCAGTTGGAGGCCCAGAGCTCCCTCTTGATGAACGTCCCTGTCATCTCCCCTCTGTGGCCTCCAAGGTTTTTTAGGGAGAACCCCAGAGGCCCAGTTCACATCCTGGGCTAAGTGGCCTGCCATCCCCCATTGATACACACTGGGGTCTGTTTAGTTATGGCTGATACGCAGCAGTTCTGAGACAGTTTGAAAGCTGACACAGCTTCAAAAGGCTGAGCCCTGGGTTGGTCATTTAATAGCTGGGGGTCTTGGACATATCTGCGTGTTTGCTCATCTGTAAAACAGAGTAATAAAAATCCTTCCTTTGCAGAGTTGTTGTGAAGATCTGGTGAGAGAATGGATGTGAAAGTCCATCAGTGATGAGAGGAAACTTTACTGAATGTGGGCTTGTTGCTGGACCTGTGAGGGTAAATATGGAAATAGCCCTGCTGGACTGTGGCCTTAAGCAGTGGCATGGTGGGGAGAGGGTCTAACACTTCTAAAGACCCAGCACCTTCATCCTCAGAAGAAACTGCTGCTCCTCTGGCTGAGGACAGGTGCAGACTGCGCCTCCACAGCCTGGAAGCATGGCATCACCCACCGGGGAAGGTGGGAATCCTGCTGGGCTCCTGTGTCCTCCCCACTGGAGCCCAGACACCCACCCAAGCCTCAGAAATGAGCCTGTTAGTCATTGGTCATCTAGTAAGGGTCCCCTGAGTGCCAGGCACTCCGTGACAATGGTAAGCAAAACCCCGGGGCAATGCCAAGCTTGAGAGTCCCCTTTTTTGTTTTTAGGTCCAAGTATTTGAGACTCACCAGGTCTTTAGTAAGCATGGCCTTTCATTTACTTCTGCTGCCTACACCTTGCTAATTAGCGCTTTGTCCGGTAGCCTGATTTTATTACTGGAGTATAATTTCCCATGATCAAAGTTTAATGAATGATGAGCTTGTCTTCCTGATGTGTCTCAGGTTTGATTCTAGAACATGTACAGCTTGTTTCCTTAGAACATGTATTCACACTTCCTACCATAACCATTTCCCCTGGCAAAGATAACGATGCCCAGATTGTAGAGTCCCTGGGGCAGGCCAAGCTCGCTGGCTGGAAAGTAACTAACATTTCTGAGCAGCGCCAGGGAGCTGCATCCTGTGTGCGTGTCTATGGCCTCACCTGCGCCCTCTGAGGAGGTGACCGACAAGGACATGAAAATGTGCAGAAAGTCCTTTGCCCCAGAGTCACCCAGATCAAACCTGCCCTGACTTATGTCAGCAGAAAAGTCTACACATCATTCAAAAATCAAGTACAGATTTCTATATTTTATGTATTCAAATGTTCTTCTGGCTGATTTAATGGAGTGAGAAACAGAATAGCTTCCCTGTTCACCAGCAATTTGCATGCCGAGAAGGTTCAGCTGTCAGAAATAGAGCGAAGCCTTCATGCAGAACACCTCCCAGCGATATGTGTGAACACACATGCCACACGTAGCTCAGCTTCCCTGCTCAGAAGTGTGGTGATTCTTCCAGAAGGGGTGGAGGGTGGGGCAAAATCAGAGACCAAAAATGCATACGGAATTCTTTTATTTAACTTAAACCATGTAGTACTTTAACTACTAGAAAAAAGCAGAGTAAGAGAAACTAAAGTTGCCTTAGCTTCAGCCATTCAAAATAGACAGTTTCTTTTTTTTCCATAAAGAATCCAGAGTATATCGCAGTAACAGGAATAAATTCTTACAACAGAATATACAAAAAAACCTTTTGAAATTTTTTTCATCTACTGATTTTTTATATAAACAGAGGAATTTTTTTAGGAATAATTTATACACAGAAAGTCATTTTATGTAACAAATTGGCCATGTTATTACCTTTTTTTTTTTTACTTTTTTTTAAAAACTTTTTATTTAAACAAGAAAACTCAGAAAATGCATTATTTGCGATGCATCCATTCCATCGCGCCTTCTGGTTTGATTTTTTTTTTTTTTTTGTCCCAGAGGTAGACAAACTCTGGCAAACCTCTCACCTCAACCTCACTGGCTTAGAAAGCAGACAGGTGTTTTTGCCAAGCATCTACTCCACCTGTGGATGTGTCTGTGCAACGCCAAACATCCAAATGAAAAGTTGCAGACAAAACCCAAATTGTTTCTGGATCTTTCTCCCATGTAGAGCAAAACACCCAAATGTTGCCAATGATGGGGATTTTGTGGGGTTGTGTTGACATGGCCAATAACCCATTGGGAGCTAGAGGAAATGGAGTCAAACTTAAAAAAATCTGGTGTGTGTATAGTTTTTATTAAAAAGAATTTGTTTTGTACTGAAAAAAAATCTATGTTCGGTGTTCTGCCTTAAATAAAAATAAATAGGGTCTCTTCCTTGTTATAGCAAAGCATTAATCATGATATGAGGCATGTAAGCAAATGGCCTGCGTGCACCAGAATTATCATCTTTTGTGTGATAAGTCTGTATGCTGTGCTCACTGTGAAAACCATTAGCTACGCAACGGAGTCCTTCCATCTCAAGGCATTGTATAATAGTACAACTACCAAACCGACCCAACCAGGTGCCGAAGGTGCCATGGCACCACTGGGCTGCAACACCTCTGCTCTTTCCTTGGCCAGTGAGGTTCTTTCAGTCTGTTAAAGTAGCTACACTCCAAAGGGAAATGACCAGTAAAAGATGATCCCCTGCCCAACCAGAGGGTTCTGGAAGACCAAGATACTGAAGATACAGAACTACTTCTTAAATCATCATCATTCCTTTGTTATAAACTAGGGCACAAAACATGGGGGGAAAGAGGGTGAACTACGGCTTGGGTCAGGGAAAAATCCTTTTTTGGCATATTGTAAAGCTAGCTAGTAAACAGGTGTCCTAAAAAAATGGATCACAAACACACATTTGCACACACAGAGAAAAAAAGTGTCTTTAAATTATTCTCAGCAATTATAAACTACAAACATTTTATAAAATTATTCTATGTTCTTACCAAAATGCAATGAAACATTTAATTAGTTCTTGTAAACCAGATCTTCGTCAACTGACTACCCGTAATCTACTGGACTTAAGAGCCCTATTGAAAACGCTAATGAGTGACTAATTACAACGATGTTTACCAGAAAGATGTGGACACACACAAACATGGACATACAGATGAGTGATCATTATGTTCTTGCAGAAACAAAATAAAACAAAACCCTAAAGTCATGCCCCAGAACTGACACCTGACGGGTGAGATGCAGTTTGCGTTCTTGGAACAATTTGACTGAACTCCGCAGTAACAGTTTCCAAAGTAGGATGTTAGGTTTATCTGTTGAAACCAAATGCCCATGGATGACTGTTGAGCCTTGATGTGGTCTGATACCTTCAGAAACCATCAAGTTCCAAGCACAGCCCACACTTCTTCCAAGCCCTGTACCTTCTGCTCGTGCTTCCTCTCTCCACGTCATTCACGATCCCTGTTAGAATGGTTTCCTGCTGCCTTATCATTCCACCATCAAGGAGTGTTCATCTGCTTTTTCTCTAAATGACCAACTAGTCATCTAAGCTGGAGGCCAAAAACGAAACCCTCTGGCCTGTCCAAGGTCTGTATCTTCAGCATCTCTGGCAACAGAGGTTCAATCTAAACAACATCCTCTCTTGAAGTTCTCATTGGTACCACCAACTATGTCAGAGTGGAGTAAGAAAGTTTGATTTTCATCACTGGTTCTTAAAGAGTGGATCTCTGGTCCATATCTCCCAATGCTGCTTAGCCCAGGAAATGAAAAGACAGCCAACAAACACAAAAGTACCATTAACAAAAGAACAAACCCCAAACCTTAAATGCATTACTGGGACTGCTGGAATGGGCCAAGGCATACCATGGAGCTTTACTGTCAACTGGAGGGCGCCTGTGTTTTGAAAAGGAGTTGCCTTTGACACTGTCTGGCTGGAGGACCCAACAGTGACAGCTGAGGACCTTGGACCAAGCATCCTAGCCTTCTCACTGATCTAAGTGTGACCTTGCCATAACAGCGGCCTGCATCCCGTGCAGCCACCTGCCAGCAGAGGTGGGCTGCTGAGAAAGAGGTTTTGGTGGAACAAACTGGCCTAGAATTTGGCGTCATACTTGGCTCTTACATCTGTTATCCCAACTGAAACACACCACTTCATGCCAAGCATTTTGCCATTTAGTTCCACAATAACCATTTTTTCTATCATTGAAATGTTGTTCCAAGTCATAAGAAACAGGCTGGAAGGAAAGGCCAGTGTCGGCCATGAACACGGTCTTCTATCTTCCAAGGGGGAAGCACATTCCAACTGTGTCAAAAGTCAGGACATCCTCTAAGGGAGTCCTGGGGTGGTCTGGGTCTCACCCAGCTGAAGTTCAACAACGTCTCCAGAATACACCAGCTCCTGCTGCCTCAGGGAAGGGCTGTGTGTGATCATGTTTTAATGCTCACATCAGTTCAATGATGTGCCTCAGTGGTTCACGTCACTTCAAGCAGTGTGAGCTGCTGTCAGGAGGCTGCATGGAGAATGCCACAACTCAGCTTAAGTTATTTGGAGCATACAAAGGAGGAAACCAAGAAGAGGTGGGAAAATCAGCATAAAATTAGGCTAGAACTGTGGATAGATGATGCCTTGGTATAGTTAAGGTGGGTGGTTTGGTCCAGTAAAATGACTGCACCATCACACAAGCAAAATTTTCTTTTATTTAAGTGTTTCTGAAGCATTTGTTATGATGGGCACTATACTGTTAGTGTTTTCTTTCTACTTAAAAGGAAAACCACTTACATAAAACAAAAAGTGACACCAACAACTTGGACAGTTTAAACAAAACCCTTATAACCAGCTGAATGATCTGTAGAAATCCAGTTGTGGAAACCGGTAGGTATGTGCAAAAGAGAGGAGAGGCCACTATTCCAAGGGGTCACCTACAGTGTGGAAGCGGGAAACCCTGATCAAACATTATTTCTCAATGACCTTAAGATCCCAGGGGACTTGGGAAAGAGGAGGGGTGCTCTAGCAGGAAGGAAGAGCTCCTGAGTGTAACTGCAGTCCTGGGACCGTAAAGGAGCCGCCACACTTTGGGAGACGCCCACTGCGTTTCCCAGAAAAAACGCTAGTGCCTGTGAGAGCAGCTGCTGGAGGGGGTGCGCCGTCCACCCCGTGAACTGCGGGATGAGGGGGTGAGGCACAGCCCCAGCGGGGGCATGGCGCCCACCGCTGGCCCCTTCCAGCCCGAAGGTTTGGTACGTCTTTGTTTGCCCCTGGGGAGGAGGTGAGGGTGAGGTTGAGAGAACTGCCCGGAGAAGGAGAAGGGGGCTCTTCTCCGTACATTCCACGTGAGACTGGCTGTCAGGTCAGGAACCCGGAGCCGGCTTTTGGCGCCCAAACGGCTGCACGAGGGGCTGAGCCGGCCTAGCCGGAAGCCCAGCACCCACCCTACGGCCACAGGGACAACGGGGGCCCTAAGGAGACACCACCTGACCCCGGCCCCAGCACTGCCTGTCCTCAAGACCTGGAAACCACTGCTGTTCCCTGTCCGCCACCCAATCTGCACCAAGTAGCTGGTTTCCAAGACAACTGGGCCGGGCCCCTCTCCACCTCTTGGGATACTGAGTCAGGAGAACAACAGAAGCGACGCAAAATGAGACGTCGCAGAAAAAGGAGAGCTGTTCGAAATGAGTGGAGAGGTGAGCTAGTGTTGCTTTGACCCCGGAATACAGCCTGGCCTCTCCCTGCGTCACCTGGTGTGTACGGCCTGTGGTGTGGATGAGGTTACCAGTATCAACGGCATATTGTCAGGTGCTGAGAAATGTGAGATGTATTCTTTTTATATATACACATATAAAAAATAAGAGTGAGGTAGATAAATGTTTGGAAAAAAAACCAACAAAAACCCAAAAACTGTCCCGTCTTACACACACACACACACACATACACACACACACACACACACAAAAACCCTTTTCTCAGTATTTAAATTCATAAGGGGGCTTCTCTACAGTGATTGAAACTGGTATCACAAAATAAATTAAAAGAAAACTACATATAATACCTTCTTAATTAATTTTTTCTTTTTTTCATTTTTTTTTTAAGGGAAAAACTATGGGACAGAGACTAGAGAAAATAGTGGGACTGAAACTACTGACAAGCAAAAAAGCACTACAAACTTTCTTTTTTGTGTTTAATCTCCAGTCACAACTAGCAATCATTATGTTGTAGCTTTGTTCTTACTCATAATTTAAACATTTCCATCCCAGAAGCAACTCTTGTGCTGTCATCACTCTGGTGAGAAGTGCTAAAAACTAAACAAAACAAGACCCCCCGGCCCCGAGGACGCGGCTTCCTGGCCGAGGAACAGCGCGCCTGCGCCAGGGCTCCTGTCCCCTGGAGGGGAGCGCCGGGCTTTGGCCCCGCGGTGCCTGCGCTTTCCCGTGCTGGCAGCGGGCTGGCCGGCACCCCGAGGATACTGCCCCTGCACCCTACTCCCCGCTGGTGCCAGGGGGTCTCTGGGGAGTCCCTAGTTCTAAGGACAGGGAGGTCGGTCTGGAGGGTGGTGGGGGGAAGCCGCAGACGGGCCCACTGGAGCGCGCTCGGCTGCACCCCTGGACTCAGCAGCTGTTTTCCATGGGATGGAAGGGTTAAATATCCATTAAAAACAAAATAGTAATCCAAATGCCTAGTGTCTGCAGTTAAAACTGCTGTTGTACCCAAGAATTAAAAAAATAGATATATGTGTGTCACAACCAAAACAAAGGCAAGGGAAAGAGAAGGTGAGACTTTTCAACAATGATGAATATAAACACTGAACAAGGATGTGCGAAATATTTAACCTTTTTTTTCTGACCTGAGTTTGTATCATGTCTTGCACTGTAACAGACTCAAATGCTCTGTGAGAGCAGGCTGGGGAGAGAGGGTCCAGGGCAGGCGCCCGCCTTCTCTCCACCTGCTCCCCTCACCAGCCTCGTGCCCACAGAGCCTATGGGGTAGAATAGAACTAACGGGGCAAGGGGAGTGGGGAGGGGTATGTATTTATAAAAAGGCATCAAACAGTTCATGGCAAATTATGTTATATAAGTATCAATTACTGGGAAAAGAGGAAGAAAGTCACGCACTCTAGTACAAAGCATAAGAAGTTTCTTGGAGTGAGCAGAGAGGGAAGAGGGTAGACCTGAAGGTTTTCATAGATTAAATCCACAAAGATAAAGAACAAAAAAAATAGCAGCTTTTTTTTTTTTCTGTACAGACGTATAGATGAATATCTGAACCGTAAAAAAGTTATAAAAGTGACATTAAAGACGATGTGTATGCAAATGTTTCATGGTCTAACATAGAACTGTAAGACCCATGAAGAAGTCCTAGTAACAGAGAAAATGTCAACAAAGCTTAGAATGCTTGAATCCATTTACTGCTTTTCTTCGTACTGTTGTTGTGGTATTTGAATTTCTTTCCTTGCAAACTTGCATAAACAGTTGGGCTGAGTCCCTGGATACCCCTTCCCATCTGTGTTCTTGGGGGCCAGGTGGGGAGCTGGGGCGGGGACAGGAGACTGGCACGTGGACGACCTTTACTCAAAGCCTGTCTTCCAGGCTCCCGACAGGACCTGTTTCCTCCAGAATTCCTGGGGGCTAGAAGGCGTGGGTGCAGAAGGGGGAGCGGGGAAGCCATCTTCACTGAGAGGAAGTCTCATTCTGTCCAGTTCCCCCAAATAATAACCTCGTCAGAAGCAATCAGACCTGTGTGAATGTGAGACTTGAAAAGAACACCAGGGGATGATCGGATGGAGAGCATCACCAGCGTGGCTCTTAACGAGTGACTAGCTACCATGCTCGCTCAGGCCTCTGGAAACAAAAGAACAGTGCGGGGACGGTGAGGGAGAAAGTTCGGGGTTTTGGCAGAATTTGGCAGCGTTAACATGGTAACAACCTTGGATGAACGATGGCCCTTTGTAAATTTCGTATGTCCCTAAAAATGTTAAAGATACGGTTAAAAAATCCTGTCTCAACGTGTTTTATAAAGACCTATGGTGACCGGCAGGTGTGTTCAGGGGGGCCATGGAGGGACAGACGTTGCCTTAATCCAATACAAAGGGCGTCGGGCTTGCAGCAAATGTGTTTCCATCATGAAGCAGAAAGAAAGAGAAAGGTGAGAGAGAGGGAGAGAGAGACAGGGAGAGAGAGGAGACTTGATTCTCAAGTGTTCTGTTGCTATTAAGTGTTGTCATTAAGGTTCTTGAAGGCCCATGTCAGTTAAGGGTTTGGGTAGGGAAATAAAAAGCTGCTTGCATATTGAAAAAAGGAACATCCCAAATGTGTTTACTGCAGAGAAGCCGTCTCCCGTGGGCAGCAATGGCAGTTCTGAAGATCCACTGAGGTACAGGAGGCTGTGAATAGATTGTTAAAACTCTCCCCCCACCCGCCGCCGTGTGCGCACGTTACTGTTTGCACGGATCGGGATCCAGGATCAGCAGGTCGAGGACTGGGGCAGAGGCAAGGCCCGCTCCTTCTTGCGGCCCCCGTTCATGTGCGCATAAGGCTGTCTCTCGTCGAAGCTGGCTCGAAGGACCAGCACGCCAGGGCCCGGACCGTTCTCGGCCTTGTGTCCTGAGTGTCTGTCGGGCAGTGGCAGGGAGGACGAGGATGCCGAGGGGTCCAAGGGGACACTCTCCATGTTCTCCGGCTCTAGGTCCAGCTCCTCTGGCTCAGGTGGCTTGTTCTCCTCGCTGTAGTAGAAGGAGACCTCCCGGAAGCCGGGCTCCATCTCGTCCTTGATGCTGCTGATGATTTCCAGGAAGGAAGGCCTCATCTTGGGGTTGTACTGCCAGCACATGCGCATCAGTTCAAACCTGAGGGGAAGACAGACAGAGATGGGCCCAGCCTGGAAGGGGGCCGCGGCCGAGCAGACCTGTGGCTACTTGCTGTGGCTTCCCCACCTACATGTGTACGGCAAGTGTGCCAAAGCAGTTCTGCTGCCTGTCTGGGCCTCTGGCTTTCTATCTTGATGGCGCAAGTAGCCTTCAGCTTCTCCTGACTTAACGTCCACCAGTGCAGTCACTTCATCCAGACCCAGGACCCTCCACAATACAAAACCCAAACTCTCACTTCCTGAGAAGGACAAATACAGGTTCCACACAAGTCTGCTATTACAGGTATTATTTACATAAAAAACAAACCAGCTTTCTATTTGAAGCATCTCTTGCAGCCACTGATGAAACATTATTTCCAGAATTAGAATGCAAGAAACCTCTGGTTTCTCACTCATAAGGCTGAGCAGTGATCACAGCTTTCCCCACGGTGATCTCGCCTTCAGTTCCACCCATGCTATTTCTACTCTTCCTCCTGGTGGCAGGGGACCGCTGGCAGAGAACTGAGGACAGGCAGTGCCAGGCAGCATGGCTGCAAGACAGAAGGGGCGCATGACCCATGTCTGGCGCCAGGGCTCAGGCTGCTCACTGCATGCCCTGGGGTGGCAGAGCCGGCCTGGGAGCCCGGCTGCCCTGAACCCAATGAGAGGCCCAGGGGGGCCCTGAGCCAGATGCCAACAAGCCAGCAGGGAGAGCCTGGTGGCAGAGTCCCTGCACAGGCCTGGGGCAGGCAGAGAGGGCACCTGGGCTGCAGCCCCTGGGAAGCCCTCAGAGTCACGTGGCCACAGGGAGCAACCCGGCGTTGGGCCTGAGCCCCCAGGGCAGGCGGCTGCACCGGAAAAGCAGGGTGCTGCCGGGACAGCCAGGAAAGGCCCAGGCTCTGACGAGGCTCAGAATGGCCGCAGGAGGAGAGGTGCTTCTTATTAACCTGGAATGCAGAGTGGTCCAGCCAAGTAGACCGCTGGCGCACAAAGGAGGTGGCTGAACAAAGGTCCAGGCTGGCCAGAGTGTGGAGAAGTTTCCGAGAAGGGACTGGCCAGCAGTCCTTTTTCAAGAAGACCAAAGTGCCTTCCCTTCCACTTCTGTTCTCGCTAGAAAATTCTATTCTATGTTTTGTTTTAAAACTTCTGGCTAATGAGATAGTTTTCAATAAAAATGGCCAATGGAACTACCCACATCTAGGAAGCTCAAAGCACCCCAAACTGGCTTCTGGCCTCTGTCAGGCTGACACTTGACAGACAGAGCAACTGCCTAAGTCTGGCCCCAGGGAAAGTTCCAAGGAGAGAAAGCCTGTGGGGACAGGAAAACTCCCATGTCGATCCGCCAGCTACCTTGAAAGATGTGGGAAAACGGTGTCAGGTCAAGTCAGAGGGAAGAGGATGTGACCTCGAGGGAGGGTGGGAATGGGAGACAGGCCTGCTGCCTGCTTTTGTAAATCAAGTTTTATTGGAACAGAAACACTGTTTGTTTACATATGATCTATGGCTGCTTTCAAACCACAACTACGAGTTGAACAGTTGAGATGGTTTGGCCTACAAGCCCAAAATATTTACCGTGTGGGTCTTTACAGAAAAAGCTTGTCACCCCTGCTCTAGCGGAAAAAGAATTAGACAAAACATGAAGACTGACTAGTTCTTTCCCCTCGCAACTGAATCACCTACACTAGGTCACAGCACTAACCACACGGTAGTTAATTAATGCTCTCGGTAGTGTTATGGGTGTAAATGGCTTTGCTCTTCACGAGCCTGGGAAGGTGTGTATCATAATATAGCCCCATGTTATAGATGAGGAAGTGGAAGTACCAAGAGATTAAATAATTTGTCCAAGGTTCCCAAACGAGTGAGGGTGGTGCAGGGATGGAGTTCTCGTGAATGGTGTTTTTACACTTTGAACGCCACCGACCTCAGAAAGAGGAATTTTCTCTCAACCTAAACAAGAGAAACCACAGTCCTGCCTGGAGGCTCTCCCTCTCCTGGCCGTCCACCGACAGTCACAGGTGTCGTGCGGGCTTTGCAGATAAACTGGCAGCTTGTCCTTGGGTCACATGGCAAACAAGCCTCCTTCCATAACCGCCCCCGCCCCCCGCAAAGAAAAAAGGGCCATAAATACATGAAATCCCTCTCCACGGCTCGGCTGCAATTTCCTCTCTGGCCGACTGACTTATCCCTGAATAGAAGCACAGCCAGGGCCAAGGACACGTGATGTGCCCTGGCTCCGTGCCCCTTGGCCTGGGGCTGAGAAGGTGCCACCAGCAGGGGAGGCATGTGAGTGACATCAGCACAAACAAACCACGTGACACCACTTTTAAACCATTCCAGAGTCACGGCCCTTCCACTGCTGCCCATAAAAGGAAGTCTTTTTACTCTGTGGGATTCAAGACCTTGTTTACACTATCTCCACAAGAAAACTTTCCAGTAGACTTTAGAAGGATTTATGAGCTGATAAAACTCCTCTTTAAAAAAGCATGTTTTTTACAACTAGTCAGCTCCGGGGAGCTGGAGTCGTCCTTTACTGAATGCCTGCATCGGAGGCGTGCGTGCACGCAGCCTTCACCTGGGGCAGGGGCAGGGGCAGGGGCAGGGGCAGGACCAGACGGAGCTGCTGCCCTGGTGTGACCCCAGAGGCCGGGTGATGGTCTCATCCAGCTCACTGTCCCCTCCCCATCCCCGGCCCTGCTGTGTGCGGGCAGGCTGCAAGCACGGGCCAAGCGGCCTAGGGCAGCCCAGCACCTAAGCGCTGGCACAGCCTCAGTCCAGGTGAGGACTCACGACAAAGAGCCCGCATTCCAGAGAGGACCTGCAGGGCTCATTTGCGCCCGTTCCTCCCCTCCTGGCAGCCCTGAACAGCCAGGACTGTCTTATGACCACTTCTCAGCCAGGAGGGGCAGTGGGACAGGGGCCTGCCTGACCGCTCACCCCAGGCTACTCTGTTTTGGGGCAGAGATCTAAGGCAGGGCCCGTGCACCAGGGAAGAGCCCACTGCAGGCTAACTGGGCATGAGTGCCATTCCTGACTGTTTGGATCCCACGCAAGCACTGGATTCCCACAAAACTGGCCCAGAATTCCCGACAACGTGGGGGCTTTAATCAGCAACGGGGAAAACCATGTTTGAAAACTGCAAAACCACCAAAGTCTACTGAGTTTTTTCAGACTCATCCGTGAGCTGATGACTCTCTGGGCTAAAAAGTTCAAATTCCTTTCTGAACACTGCACACTGAAGGCCTCCCTGGCAGAGGCTCTTGATGTGTCACACTGTCAAAGTCCCACCCGCAGAGAACATGGTCCATGCTCAGCGCGCACCTCTGCTCCAGCCCGTGTCCCAGCATCAGAGTCCAGTCCTTCCAGTCACCGGACTTGCTGAGGGTGCAGACCACTCCCCACAGTCCCAGCTCTGGGCTGGAGCAGTCAGCACTCACTCAGAGGGGCTCAAGGACATTGGTGGTGTGAGTATGGAGACCTGTGTGCAAGAGAAGGTTAAGGACAAGCTTTGTTGTCAATTTAAAATACGGATCCACCATTGAACCACAAGCCGAATCTGTCTCATGCCACTTGCTGATCGATTCACACTGAATCTCAGGGTTGAGACCCATGGGCCTAGACACTCTGCAGCCTGGACCATGGTACCTTTCCTCCAAAGCTGTGTACCCTGTTCCATTGAGGGGATCAGGACTGTTGGCTACTTGGGAAGAGCCAGTTTCATCTGCTCCCGGGCATCGCCGGGAAATGATGCTGAGCTGAGGTCCACCAGCAGCCACTGCATATCCGCCCCCTGTTACCCTATGGGTGCCATTCACACCTCTGGAACTGAAGCACACGACCTCTCTCCCACATGGCGGCCCACGATGGCTTTTAGGCAACTCCCGAGGGCTCAGTGACTCTCCTCTCCTCTGAGAGAAACAACAGTCCATTCTTCCATTTCTTGTAATAAAAGAACCCCTCTCCCAGAACATGTCTTCCTTACCTAAGCTCATCAATAAATTCACAAGGACAATACAGACACTCCTTATAAAACTGACTTGCCTCCTTTCACTTTGTTCTTTTCTTAGAAGGGAAAAAAATTTGCTAAGGGGGTTCTAGATGGCGAGGCAGAAATACCTCCTGAATTATACACTTAATATGCCAGAGTAACCTCTCCATGTAAATTTCCTTGTCACTCTAGGCTGGGAACAGGAAGTATGCTGCCTTTCCCATGGCAGGGGGGTTGCTTCCCAGGCACATTAAATTAATATTAAAACTCCAGTCACCTGGGTGCAGATCAAGTTCAAGAGTCCCACAAATTTCTCAGAGACAATGTTTATTGAAGTCAACGAGAAAGCTCAAAAACAGTACCTCTCCTCCCACCACCCCCAAACCACACGAACAAAGCTCACACCTGCTTTCTTGGACTGTTTCTACGCTTGCTAAAACACCACCACTTCTAGTGTTAGACTCTCTTCTGGCACCAGACACGCTCAGGCCAATTCAGTGGGCATCACTCCTCAAACTCTGTTACTTATATTTTTGCTCAGAAGGAAGGCTGTTCTTCTAATGGGCTGACAATGAATACAGTGGCTGCACTGTTCAAAGTGGAGGGCAGTCACCTGTGAGGGGGGCAGTCATCAGTAGGGTATGGTGGCTGGCCTCTGACACCCCAGTGGTCCTCACTTCCTGGTGTCCACGCCTCACATAATCTCCTTTCACATCAAATAAGGCTGCCCGTGTAGCCCATATGAGGTTGTGGACACCGTGGAGCGTGACTTCCAGGCCACAAAGAACACTGTGGCTTCTGCTCTGCTGTGGGAGCAATTGCTCTGGGGTAGGGAAGGCAAGCTCTAGGCCCGCGGGCCAAATCTGGCCAGCTGTCTAATTTTGTAAGGCCTATGAGCTAAGGATGGCTTTTATATTTGTAAATCGTTTAAAAAAAATCAAAGAAGAATAATATTTTGTGACAAAATGAAAGCTATGTGAAATTCAAATTTCAGTATCCAGAAATAAAGTTTTCTTGGAGCACGGCCACACTTGTTCCTGTGATGTCTCTGGCTGCTCTTGTACAACAGCAGAGTTGAGTAGCTGCAGTTGAGATCGTAGGGGCCCACAGAGCTGAAAATATTTACTATCTGTCCTTTTGGAGAAAAGGTTTTCTGAGCCCTGCTCTAGAAGAAGCCAGCTGCATGTCACGACGACACTCAAGCAGCATCACAGAGGAACTAAGGCCTCACGTGGCAACTGGTGGCATGAGTTCTGCATCTTGGAAGTGGATCCCAGCCCTGGTCAAGCCTTCAGATGACTGCAGCCCTGGCTGCCAGCCAGACTGTGACCTCAGGAGACCCCCGGCCAGAGCCAGCCAGCTAAGCTGCTCCTGGATCTCTGACCTCCAGAAACTCTGTGAGATAATAAATGCTTATTGTTGTCTTAAACTGTTAGGTTTCGGGTAATGTTATACTGCAATAAAAAAAAGCTGACACAGGTGGAGAGAGGGAGAGTTTCCACCAGGGGCAAGAAAATGCACTAAGTGGCCATGTGCATCTCTTCCATTTTTGGGTCCTGAAGTCTGAAGAGGCTGTACTAGGGAGTCTGTTGGTGAGGGATCCAGGATGCCCACTGCTCCCTTATGCAGAGCCCTCTGAGGAGTGGAGCTTCCTGTCATGTGTGGGTGTATCCTGTGCCCCACGTCCAGGACACATGTATGTTTCCTAGTCTGGGCCCATGCTCAGATGATCAGTGGGTACCCCCCCAACACACACACACACACACACACACACACACTCACACTCTCTCACACTCACACACACACAGACTCACACTCTCTCATACACCCACTCACAGACACACCGACACACACACACACATGCACTCTCACACAAACTCACACTCATACACCCACACACACTTGCACACATACACTCACACACACCCCCTCATACACACATACACATTCTCATACACACACATACACTCACACACACAGACTCACACTCATACACACTCTCATGCACTCACACACACTCTCATGCACTCACACATTCTCACAGACGCTCTCACACTCACACACACAGACTCACACTCTTATACACTCACACACTCTCACTCACACACACTCTCACACTCACACATACACACACACTCTGAGGCAAAGATGTTCCCTTTCCTGCAGCATTCTCTGGCCTCTTTCCTAATTCCATGCAAGCTGTCCCTGGGATAGAACAGGCTTTGGCTGAGCAAATGCTCAGAGGCAGCAGTTAAAGAGCAGGATACCCAGCTGCCGTACCCCTGAAAAAGCAGCACAGTCAGAGTCAGGAGAACAAGTTCCACCCCCACTCCCCACCCCGCCCTCTACCTGGAGCTTAGGGATTCAGTCATGGAAGCTACACTAAAAATGCTTTAAAAAAACCCCAAAAACCTTGGTTTATTGACAGGACAATGTTTTCTGCTTCCCAGGCTAAGGCAGTCAGATTCTAAGACAGTCCCCAAGATTCCCACCCCTGGTGTAAACGCCCTGTATGATCCCCTCACCTGAGTGGGAGGGACTTGTGAATGTGATGAGATTTCACTCCTCCATTTAGGTTTCTAATAATTGACTCTAAGTTAATCAGAAGGGAGATTATCCTGGGTGGATGTGACTTAATCAGGTAAAAAAAAAAAAAGTCAAAAAGCAGCAGAGAGATTCTCTTGCTGGCCCTGAAGAAGAAAGCTGCTTTGGAGGCTTCCCTGGTGGTGCAGCGGTTGAGAGTCCGCCTGCCGATGCAGGGGACATGGGTTCATGCCCTGGTCTGGAAAGATCCCACATGCTGTGGAGCGGCTGGGCCCGTGAGCCATGGCCGCTGGGCCTGCGCTCCACGACGGGAGAGGCCACAGCAGTGAGAGGCCCGCGTACCGCAAAAAAAAAAAAAGAAAAAAAAAGAAAAAAAAAGAACGCTGCTTTGTTGTGAGAAGGCCAATGGAGGGGAAGTGTGGCAGGGACTTGGAGCTGAGAGCTAGCAAGACCCTGGGACCGCAGTCCTACAGCCACAAGGGGCTGACTCCTGCCAACAACCTGCAGGGGCCTGGGAGAGGGAGCCTCCTGAGCCTCAGATGTTCGCAGCTCGGGCTGACATCTTGATCTCAACCTCATCAGACTGAGCAGAGGAGTCAGCACTCCCATTTCCTGATCCATGGAAACCTTGGGAGACCAAATGAACAGAGCTTTCTTGGCTGTTGGGGCCGATTTCCCTGGTACCCACTCGACGTGGCATCTGACTCACATCTGTAAATCACCCCACCATGACGGGGCCCTGCCCAAGTCAGTGCTCACTCAAGGCTGGTGCACGGGTAGGTGGCAGATCTGGGTAGAGCCTTCCACACAGACATGGAGACAGCCCAACAGCTCCTCTGGGGCCCTTTCCAATGTGAGGCCAAATCTGTCCTGAAAAGCACTTCTGGAAAATTCCTGCATTGGTCTTGAAGTATTAGTGGTAGCCTACCTTCTACCTATTGGGATCCAGAAGAATCTTGAGCCCTGCCTTAATGTGCATGTCGAAAGCAAGTCCACTGCTTTCTGTACCTGTCTGCACCTGACGACCCAACCACAGCACACCTGCACATCCTCACACCTGCACACCCTCACACTTGCAGCAGCTCTGACCTCCACTGACAGAGGGGCTTCTCCTAAGAACACTGAGCAGGGAGGACCACGAGGCATCACGGACTGTTTCCCATTATCTGACAGATCTTAGGAACAGAAAGCTACATGCCAGGGCTGTGCCTGCCGGGAGGCCCCCTGACCGCCTCTAGGTCAGCACAGCCGCTGGAGGAGGCTGCTGAGAGCCTGCCACTCACAGGCCTTTTATGACTTTTGTAAACACTTAACAGGAAAGAAACATGGGGGGACCACAGGTGGTGGCAGCATCCTGGAACCGCCTGCAAAAGGAGGTCTGAGGTCACCCCCACAGGCCTGGAGGAGCCCTGCTGATGGCTGGGGAGCAGCCTGGGACTGTGGCTTAAGAGTAATCAGTGTCATGTTGCTGCATTTTTTAAAAAAAACTCCGCCTGGAGCAGACCAGCAGGGATTGCTTTGGTCAAGTATTTCACAAAGACGTTTGGCCTGAGAAACCACAATGTAAACTGCAAATCCGAACCCCAGGATTAAGGAAGATGGGGAAGGATTAAGGCACTTGCCCAAAGGGACAGGTTCTTTCCATTAGGATAAACCCTCTTCTTAACTGCTCTGGTCATCCCAGCACCCGCCGGGGCCAGAGGGACCCAGCATATACATACAGCATGTCAGGACAGTTGTCCGGCTTGTCCAGAAGGCCGCCCTCCATGACAAAGCGAAGGACTTGCTCATTGGACAGGCCCTGGTATGGCTGCTCGGCCAGCGTGGCGATCTCCCAGAGGACGACCCCGAAGGACCTACAGGGAGAAAAGAAACGTGAGGTGCTCGGAAAGGGGTGGACAGAGCCACACAGCCCTCTCCCTTTGGGCAACTGAGCGCATGTCGGGCAGCGAGCCAGGCCCTGGGCTAAGTGTGGAACATCCATCCTCGTGTCGTTGAGTCAATGCAGCCCTGGTGGCACAGCTCTGCCAGCTGAGGGGAAGGAGTGTTCAGGGCCCTTGAACAGCCAGCGAGCACGTGATCTCCAATGGGAGCCCCAGGCAAGCTGGGTTCAGGGCCCAGCCCCAGACAGGACCCTGCAGGGCAGCGTCTCCCTAATGTGATTTTATACTACCAGTAATCGAATGCTGGTCCCCAGGCCCGGCTGGGACTGATTTAGTGCAAATCCCTGGGACTAAATGCAGCCTGGGACAAGCGAGCTGTTCAACAAGCTCCCCGTTTTAGAAACTTCTACCTAAGTGGTTCTCTACGCAGGAATCCCTGGTTGAGTTTTTAACTCTTAAGGATGCCTGGGCCCCCGACTGATTTCACTGGTCTGGGGTGGGGGCCTGGGCCTTGGGGTATTGAAAGGCTCAGCGGGGATCTTACAGGTCCAGGAGGGTCCGGGGAGACGAGGGGCTGAGCCTCACAGGTGGGGGACAGAGAAGGGCAGCACTGGCTGGGGTGGGGCTCGCGCACTAGGAAGAATCCTTAGGCCCAGAGTTTAGCCAAGGTGGGGGGAAGGGGGTGGCTGAGGAACCAAGTCAGCAAGGGGAGCAGGGAGCGATTCCGCCTCGCATGCGCTTCTGCCTGTAGGTTAGGAGATCCTACTCCTGGAAAACAAACTGAAATAGGTATATACATACACAGAAATTTCAGACTGAGGATGTTAAAAAAGGCAGTGCTGTAATCTGCAAAATAAAGGTGCCTTCCCAGCATACATCAGCGTCTTTCACAAATTCTCCACGGTCTATTTGCCTTTCCATTCGGTTCATTTCCGCAGATTAAAGCCTGCCGCTTGGCCAACCCGAGGGGCTTCCTGGACCTTCCAAAGGCCAGGGGTGTGGGCAAAGCCGCACTGAAAATTCTGGGGCGGCGCTTCCCGCCCAGAGCTCTGCGGATCCTGGCCAAGCCGAGCCAGGAGGGCCGCGGACTTTGTATCAGAATGTTTTACTCGATGCTTCAGCTCCTTTCCATGAACAAAAGGGTTTTGTACAAATTGATGCTGAGAGCAGATGTCAGACATAAATATTTAGAATCTTAGCCCTCAGAGGACAGACCCACCCAAGATCCTTTTGAAACTCAGTGACCAAGAAATAGTCTTGGTATTGCACGAGAGCCCTAGGAAAGTTGAAAGCCTGGAGGCCCAAATGCGGTGTTCGCAGGCCCAGCCGAGGGCAGTGGGCTCCCTCCGTCAACCTGGGCTGGGGGATCTCCGCAGACTGAATTGGCCCGGTCACCTAGGTCTCTGCCTCAGAGGCCACGGCTCCCAACTCCACCTCTGAAATGTGGTACCCAACTGACGGCAGGCCTGGCCTGAGAAATAACCTGAAAATGCGGTTTCTCCCAGCCCCACGTCCCCCTCCTGCCCCACACGTTCCTCGGCTGTGCCAGCTACTGTCAGGCGGCCAGCGCCCACCGAACGGCGCCCATGCTGACCTCTCAGCACCTATCGCCCCACTCCAAGCTCTGGGTTACTGTGGACCCTTGACCTTAATGTGTCTCAACTCTGTCTCGCCACGCTGATATTGCCAAATGTCTCCTAGGAGATGCCATCAACCCTGTGGAGAACCACTGCTAGTGTAACATCACTGAAACGAGAACCACAATTCTAGTATAAAGTCAGAAGCTCATGCGTTTAGCTTCTCTCCTAAGTGAATCAAAGAAATTCTTCAGAAATTAAAAAGTGTTTCCCAACAGGTTTGGGGCAGTCGAGGAAAAAGATATTAACTTTCTTAGAGAATGCCACTTTCCTTTGTAAAGAAAGGGGAAAAAAATCCTTTTCTTCTGTCCTGCTCAGTTCTCAGCTGGGGCTCTGTATCAAAAGACAGATTAACAAGAGAAAGGGTACAGATTTTTTTAATATAAGTTTTACACGACACAGGAGCCTTCATAAGGAAATGAAGACCCAACAAAGTAGTAAAACCTAAACATTTTTTATATTAGTTTTGATGAAGAGCACAAAGTCATGGAAAAAGGGGGACAGGACAGAAGGAGATGAGCAAAGGGTACAGTGAACTGGGGAAACCCAGCAAGACTTGTTAGTTCAGATTCCTCTTGGTGTCTTAGGAAATAAGGATGCTTCTTTCCTCCAGGGCACATAAGGGTCATAAGCCTGCTTCAGGGGAAGGTCAGAGTCCTTCCTGCAAATTCCACTTCTCGACTCCTTCAGCTTAGAAGAGTCCACATGCCAACAACAAACTCCTACAGTATAGCACGGGGAACTATATTCAATAGCACCCTGAGGTCATCCTTCCCACACCTCCTCAGATAACCCCCACAGCTTGCCCGTGCAGGCTCAGACCTGCCCAAAGGTCTGCTCCCCTCCTTTCGTCCCCCCAGCACATCCTCAGTGCAGATGGTCCCCCTTGCCTGGCCTGCAGGACGCCTCCTTTTTGGCACCAACATCTTACTCAGAGGAGCTTCACACTCTAGCTAACGTGAACTTCTTAAAACACGGCTCTAAGTCACTCTCCGGCTCAGAAGCCTCTCCTCACGGAGACTGCAGAATTAGTCCCAAACCCCTAACAAAACAGCCAAGGCCTCACTTGAGCTCTCTTCAGCCTAACTCCCTTGAGGAAGTCCCACCATCCTCTACACGAACTAAGCGCTTCCCACCACCGTGGTTTCCCCCAGTGTTCCCACCGCCAAGAGCCCACTTCCTCACTGTTCGGAAGGTGAAAGTCCATACTTCAAGGTGCCCCACGACTCCCGATCTTCGGGGAAGGGGTCTGTGATCCCAGCCTGTCAGGGTCGCTTCCTGTTCTCTATGAGACTTCATCCCTCAGGGACAAGGACCATGTCTCTAGGCACCCTGGTTCTTGCACACGCTGAGCACTGTGCCTGGGCCACGCCAGGTCCTCACGAGCACACACATGAAAGAACACAGAAGGTGACAGAGCCGGCTCTCCACAAAGGCTTTCCCTGGAGTGACTCTGGTTTGATGTCAGTGTCACCTGTCTGTGAGGGCCTGGCATCCGGGCGTCCTTCCCAGGACATGACTAGCTGAGTTCAACCATTTTTCTGCCCCAAGGTATGGAGGCTAAAGCATCTCTACCCAACACCAACGTGCCTCCCTGTCATCAGGAGTTGTCACAGGGGCCATTTAAACATCTACTGAGGGGCTTCCCTGGTGGCGCAGTGGTTGAGAGTCCGCCTGCCGATGCAGGGGACACGGGTTCGTGCCCCGGTCCGGGAAGATCCCACACATGCCACGGAGCGGCTAGGCCCGTGAGCCATGGCCGCTGAGCCTGCACATCCGGAGCCTGTGCTCCGCAACGGGAGAGGCCACAACAGTGAGAGGCCCGCGTACCACAAAAAAACAAAACAAAACAAAACAAAAACATCTACTGAGGTTC
This sequence comes from Orcinus orca, assembly GCF_937001465.1. Taxonomy (NCBI): domain Eukaryota; kingdom Metazoa; phylum Chordata; class Mammalia; order Artiodactyla; family Delphinidae; genus Orcinus; species Orcinus orca. Next base: position 73,989,598 of record NC_064560.1, read on the forward strand.
TGCAGACATCCCCAAACAGACCTTACCTCACAGATGGAGCAGCTGAAGTCCACAGATACCCTATGGTTTGACCAAGGCCACAAAGCCAGAGACGCTGAGAAAGATGCAACACCTGCATGCTTTTCCGAGCAGGTCATTTACAATGTGGCACTGGCATTTAATGCCTCATGCAAAACCAAGCTTTGAATTTTATGGATTTAATCTTTAAACATTAGATAAATGCCTTTGTGTGAAGCCTTTTCTAATTTCGAGCATTGGGGCTGTTTTCCCAAGTAAGGGACAACTTGGTGTGAGACTCACTTCAATTCCAGTGCTGGTTAAAGTCAGCATTCAATAATTATACCTCCTCATACAAGGACGGGATCTGTCAATGTCCCACCCACCAGCAAATCGAAACCTACAGAGATATCCACATTACCAGCTGATGTGAATTCGCCACTGAAGAACCAAATAACTCTAGGAGGGAGCAACCAGCCCTGGATATTTGTGGCCATTTGGAAAGCTTCTCAGTAAGTCAAGAAATGAAGACTGTTGTAGGGTGATTCAGTTGCCCAGGAAGGAAACACACCTTCAAGCCATGGATTTCCCCCTCCCCAGTCCTGTGCCTGGTTCCCTCCATGCCTGGAGGGCACACCTGTGTCTTCTAACCCAAAGGAACCATTTGCAGGGACACAGTGCTACAAGAGAGCTATAGGAGGTACCAGGACAGTGCCCAAGGGCCTGGGAATAATGTCTCCAAGGATAGCAGGAAAACCTAAAGATGTTCCACCTAGAGAAAAGAGACCATTTCCTTGTGACTCCAAGGCCTGTCTTATCAAAAACAGCAGGTTGTGCAACCGTGCTACAGAGAAAGGCCAATGGGGTGTCAGCAAGAGGCCGACTTAAGCATAGCATGAGAAAGACCTGCAAAACCCAAGGATGTCTTAAGGATTAGGGCTGTCTGTCTTTATGAGAGAGGAATTAGCAGTCCCTGGAAATATGTGAGCAGAAGCTCAAAAACCAGCTGTCAAAGACGCTGTAGATGGGGTGTGGGGACGGGTCCCGACCTCAGAATATCTTCTGATCCTAAAATTCTAGGGTATCTTCCGCAAAGTCAAATACAATTCTTTGTATTTCTTTCTAGACTTTAACTATTTAGGGATGACTGTTTTGTACCACTGAATATACTCAAAAATGATTTTCATTCCTTCAAGAGGGAGCACTTTAGATCCTGGGGAGCTAAGAAGCCTTCCATATTCTCCATTGTCCTAGCCTACCCACCTTACCAGTGTTATCCTCAAAGGCTATGTTAAAAAAAAACAAAACGAAAGCACTGTCAAAGCCTGAACATGAATGGAATGAATATGAAATCCCTACTCTTGTTTATATATATTTTTTCTTACTGGTTCATAATGTCTATGTCATCAAATGGGAGAAAAATGGCAATGAACACCCTTTACTGCTGCTTGTTGCAATTGCTGCTAACCAGAATTTGGTAAACTTAGCCTGTGAGATATTAACAACTCTAGTTTTATCTTCCTGCCCTGCCTCTGTTTTCCCTGGCTCTCGTGGTTTTCTATTTTACTACACTGTAAGCTGACCTCAAAGTTGTTGGAAGCATGGATCCTAGAATAAACAGATGCGGGTGTGGGCCCAAGCCTGTCCTCTCCCCATCATCTCGATATCTAAAAATGGTGTCGAACACTTTGATTTGACTGTGAAGAGGGAACCATCTTGAATAGGCTGATTGCAAAACAGATCTCACACTTGAGCTCAAGAAGAAATCATGCTTTGCTGGGTCATATTCAAATGCTATTTCCAATTCGCACCTGTCTTCAAAATAGGATCCAAGGCCCTTGATCGCAAGGTTCACGAGGTTAAAAAAAAAAATGATGTCGGTCACTATTTAAATAGCTCCTCTATGTGCTCATCCCTACAGCTGGAGTAAACAACTACCATTTCTGTAACCCACCAGCAACGGGATCTCCTGAGAGGACAGCCAAGAAACTAGCTGACGTTCTAGAAGGTAGACGTGCCAGGGCCTTCGCCTGCCAAGAACCTCAATCGTATTTCAGAAACTGACCACCTCTCCACAATGTTGCTGAGGAGCCGCAATAAACAATACTATCAAAAGGCCTCTGCATCCGCAGCTGATGCACCTTCTACCCCAAGATACGTCCATGACTAAGGGAGACATTTTGCTTTCCACACCATCCCTGGGTCAACAACGATAGGTGCCCATTGGAAGAGGACAGACAGCAGATGGAACCAATAGGAAAACACATCAAGACTCATAAGCTTTGGGTCTAAAATAAGCAGCATCTGCAATCTGAAGGTTTAATTAGGTGAAGCAACCACCTCCCCAAACACACACATACGCACACATACGTCGCATCTATTTATTGCGAAAGAAAATGAGAGAAGGCAGGTGGGGAAGAAGCAGAAAGAGGTAAAACTTTCTGGCTTGTCCCCATACCCTAGCCCCTGGTGGTGTGTCTCCAGGCCTCCCAACCACTCGGTGAGCAGCTAAGCATTGAAAGAAATGTTGGTCCCACAAGTTCTTTAGATCCCACAAGTGCCCACTGACAACAGGAACACGTCAGTGATGAGGGGGTGGCCCCCATCACACTTAGTCAAAGCCGGAAACGGGTAACAATGAACAGAAAACAGGAGGAAAGGAAAGGACTCGTGGGGGCCGGGGGCTGGCGTTACAGGAAAGGTCTCTCGTACCAGACGTCAGAGTGCGTGGTGAAGACTCCATCCTTGAGGGACTCGGGGGACATCCAGCGCACGGGCAGCAGCCCCTTCCCTCCCTTCCGGTAATAGTCGGTCTCATAGATGTCTCTCGTCATCCCAAAATCTGTGAGGAGGAGAGAAGGCACGAGAATTACCCCATGTGAGTAATGTCGGGGGAGAAGCAAAGAGGCACAGTGACGTCTCAGAGGAGGGTCCTGTGCCCACAGACAAGTCCAAGGGGAAACTGGCTTTAGGTAGGCCGATATCTATGCTGCCACCTGATGAGGCAGAAACCGCAGGGGAGGACCGGTGAGTCACATGACAAGCAAATGCCCAGAAATCTCTGCCTTTAAATATATTTACAATATGATTCTTTTAAGAAGGTAGCTCCCTCATTGCATTTAAAATGAGAGGCATCTTACAAATTATCAGGACCCATAGTTTATCAGGAAAATATGTACTGAGGAGGGCAAAGGTCATTTGTATGTGGTTTAAAAACATGATCAAATAGCCAGGAGCATGTTGACTTTTATTTACTTAGTAACACTGCCTCATTATCAGAGGAAAGAAAGTAGTTTCACCATCTAATAAGGGGGAAAATATTGAGAGGACCAATTCACGATGAAAAAAGTACACAGTAAGATGCCTAAGAGATGGTATTTACTAGGCCCCGGAAGGTATTACTCAATAATGTTTTTCAACATAATACTCCCACTCATTTTTGAAAATGTCTTCCATTTTCCATGTCTCTAGAAGATGTCACATAATTATGTTTGATGGCAGGCTTGCTTTATAATCCTAAATTATTGCTTCTTTGTCAGATTTTGATTTTCCACTCAATCATGTAACCTTTTCTTACAGGGACTCTTCCGTTCTCCTTCCCAGGAGAAAGGGCTGCTCTCCTTTTTAAAATGTTCATTTATGTCTCTAACTCTGCCACAAAGAGGTAAGGCTACAAAGCAAACACAGAGAACAAAGTTCCTTGGACGTTAATCAACATAATTTCCTTGTACTACGCTAACGGCCATCGAATTGCCTCTGGTAAAACTGCTTGTCATATTTGTAATCCATGGGACACTGGGCATTAGAAAAACATTTTTGAATCCTAGCGAAGAATAAAAACGAAGTGCTAAAGTCTTATCTCTGAATTATCCAGTGACGTGCAAATAGAGGATCTGCTTTTCCTTGCACAACAAGGAAAGACAGAAATCCCAGAAAAAAAGCACAAATTATTTCCTCCTTAACCCAAAAGAAAAATTTCAAATTTCAGGAAGAAAAAACACAGTACAAAGAAAACATCACTATAAATATGCCACATGGTTAAATAGCAAATAGAGTCCTTGCTGATTTGGACTTCCAATGGCAAGTGGCACAAAAACAGCTCTCCCGCAGTGAGGGCGAGCAGGGAAGTAAAGGAGAAGGAACTGAGTTAGGCCACAGACACTAACGTTCCCATTTCCAAGGACCTGCCCCACACCCAGCACGTACGTGCCCGGTGCTTTCCTGCACCGAGTCTTTCCCAGCATCTCATGGCTCTCTTACAGCATCATCCCCATTTCAGAGGTCAAGAAATTGGGGCTCACAGAACTTAAAGACACTTGCCGCAAGCCTCACGTCTGTTAGTGGCAGAAGCGGGATTTAGTTTAGTTAGTGCCTGCCTGGCTCTGCAGCTGGGGAAGGGGAGCTGGTTGGCATCTCTGTGGGAGCAATCTGGGTCCTCGCTGAGAAGGGAAGGGGAGGGAGCAGGGTACACAGAGGAAGCCCAGGCAGCAGCCATAGGGGCTCTTCCCTGAGAGCCCCAGGGCAAGACAGCCTCAGACTTTCAGGGGTGTCAAATGTGTGGATGCCTCAAAGGGCCAATCCAAGGACACACGGAATAACTGATGGCCAAGGATATTTGCTGTACGATATGGCTCCATCCATTACCTCTAGCTCCTACAAAGGAAAGATAAAGATGCCTATCCCCACTTGGGAAACCATTCTAGAGGGGATACTCATTGCTCACCAAAGGGCCAAAATATTCATTCAAATTCATTGTTAAAAAAACCCCAAAAACACTGCTAAAGGAAGGCGAGCACTTCCAGAACAGACAGTTCAAGAGCTAGACAAAGAGGTTTAAATAGTTTTTGGATGTAAAGTCTTCCTGTAGCTTCTCAGGATAAATATTCAGCATTTTCCTGAAACATCATCATCTCACAGTGGGAAGAGCAGGTGGTTCCCATGCAGCCCTGATGTTTTATGTGTTTTATCAGGCAGATTCAAGGACCAAAGTAAAAACCAAACCTAAAGTCCAAAGTAAATTCCTAACAAGTGACCATCCCCCGTTTTTGGTGTTACAGTGGGTGGTGGCAACAAGGGGTCTAAGGAGGAGTTTAGTTAGCTAGTAAGTAAGGCTTGCAACAAAGATCAAGAGCTCCGAGGTTGACCAGCTCGGGTGCGAACCCCAGAAAGCAGCGGTCTTCCCTCATCCTGTAACCACTTCTGCTCTGTGCACGGGCTTCATCATCGGGGACCTCACCTCTTAGAAAACGCCATGGACCCCCGGTTGTTGTGAGGCAGACAATGTTCCTTGTAAGCTGGAAAACTGGAAGACATACTAGTAGTATGGAGGGCAACTTTTAGGCACAAGTCAAAATCACCTGAGGGCACTGTGTCAACCATTTTTGGAAACAATGCTTAGAACTGTTCTGCCAAGAAACACCTCAAGTGCCAGTAGAGGCAACCTCACGGACCATGGCCTCAGCTCACCCTTGGCCACTGCCTGGACCACTGCGCCCATGCACTATCAGGATTACAGCCAGGCTGGCTGGGTTTGTGACTATTGACTGGACACAATCACATTATTCCAGAGAGTAAGACTCTGCAGTCACGGGACGCATTGGAAAACCTCTCCACAGGCAGGCTAATGCCCACTTGGTCCCTAAAACATGTGCGAGTTTAGTTCTTGCTCAGATCTGGAAAGCTAAGGACACACCTCCGATTTTGACTGTGAAATCTTCGGCCACCATGCAGTTCCGGGCAGCGAGGTCTCTGTGGACAAACTTATTGGCGTTGAGGTATGCCATGCCATCTGCAATCTCTCCAGCCATCTGGATCATTTTGCTTAGGCTGGGAGGTGCTAGGACTGGATTATTCTGTTGGAGATTAAAAAAAAAAAATCCACGTGAGAATTTAGGAATTTTTCCCTCCCCGTGTTCTTTCACGGTTTGCAAATCCACCTTTGTTCAATCTGAGCACCACAGGTCATTCTGCTAAGAAACCAGGAGTGGCTCAGAAGGAGGCCATGGCACTTGCCCTCTGACCACATCACAAAGCTGCAGAGAGAAGCACCTATTAGCACAACTTGGGAGGACCAGCATCTTCGATTTTGGGTGGGGCCAACATCATTTAAAGTGAAACCAGCAATTTTTGATATTAAAAATTCTGGATACTCAAATTCCAATTAGTGTATGTGTTCCTTTTATTTCTACAATCCAACTCCATACAGGGAAAAGGAGGGAGAGGACATTACAAAGGCCATGTGGAAATAAGCAAACGGGTTTCTTGAATGGACACTGGATGTGTTATTTCCTACATTAAATTATTTAATCCTTTTCTTTCCCTTCAACTTTCTTCTAAAGTACAAAACCATCAAGATGAATTTGTTCACCTTACAGAGTGGCATTCCTTGGATTATTATCTTCTGTGGGTGCTGAGGAAAGCAAGCCCTTGACAGTTCATTTAAGTCCAGCAGAAGCTTATTCTGGAGGGGACCAATGTCCAACAGTGACAGGTAACACGGATAAACGTTTCCTCTTTGCAGAGAAGGGCAACATACCGACTTCAGAATTGAGAAGAAATACCCCCAAATAATAAATCCATTTAGAAAAGTTTTACATAAAATGTGTGTCCAAGCCTCTTTATCCTAAAAGAAAGTGTAGAAACCCATCAGCACCCCCAGTTTAGATGCTGACCACCTCTTGTTTGTGTGAGTTCAACAGACTTTACCTCAGTTTCCCTGACTACAGAGCATCTGTCACAACACAGCAAAGCCATCCTGCTCTGACAGGTCCCACACGTCCCCTTCCCAGCTCAAACCCTGCGCCACAGGAAGAACATGTCTGGGCTTTAGGATCAGACAGTCTGGCCTCCTGCCTGGGCTCTTTCACATGGGGTCGAGGCGGGGTCACTGCTGGGAGGATGACCTGGGACCATGCATGGTAAGTGTCCGCCAGTGCCTGGCCAAGGTCCACACCCAGGGAATGCTGGTTTTGCCCAGTGAGGTGCTAGTTTCTGCCCCAAAGCTGGCTTCTAGGAGCAGTATAACAACTCTCCAAGTACTTGGGGGTTGGTTCCCTCCACTTGAATTCTGAAGCTACTATCAGGACTGTCTGTGGTGATTTAAAATCCTCATTACTGAGTTGCCTGGGGAAGTGATGTGATGACCCAAAGGGTAAGCCAAAACTACCCCCTTCCTTTACAAAGGGGCCTTGCTTAGAGGAGCCTTTTTCCCTCAGGACCTAACATTCTCTTTAACCTTTTCAGGGCTTTAGATATGCACGGTACACCAGGAAATTGGCAGGTAAAATGTTAACTTTATGCTCATAATACTTAAGTTGTGGAATATTAAGTTAGGCGCTTATTAGAAGTGGCGCTTCATAATATTAATATGAAAAACAGAATCAAAAAAAGGAACCTGATTTTAAGTATTGAAGGAGAGGGCTGACATTCTGTCAGTTCATGGTGCTAATACTGCCATTCTTTCAGACGTCTTAGAAAATAGAAATATTTAACTTGCTTAGAACTACTTAAGACGCGTATACACAAGCATCCGCATTTAGTGAGGGAAATGAATGAATCTTCACTGGGGGAAGATGCCAAGTAGAATATAATGAAACCACAGGATAACCATACGTATTTTTATACTTGACATGGGTTAGAAAGAACAACTTTAAATCTGACAAATCTAAAAGTGAATTTTTTGGGGGGCTTCCCTGGTGGCACAGTGGTTAAGAATCCGCCTGCCAATGCAGGGGACACAGGTTTGAGCCCTGGTCCGGGAGGATCCCACATGCCGCGGAGCAACTAAGCCCGTGCGCCACAACTACTGAGCATGTGCTCTAGAGCCTGTATGCCACAACTCCTGAAGCCCGGGCGCCTAGAGCCTGTGCTCTGCAACAAGAGAAGCCACTGCAATGAGAAGCCCATGCACCGCAACGAAGAGTAGCCCCTGCTCACCGCAACTAGAGAAAGCCTGTGCACAGCAACAAAGACCCAATGCAGCCAAAAATAAATAAATTTTTTTTTAAAGTTAATTTTTCATCTGAAAAGGACTTTAGTAGTCATCTTGCCCAACCCTCTTATTTTACACATAAGGAAACCAAGGCCCAGAGCCTGAAGCAGCCACCTGAGGACGCAGACAGGTAGTGGCAGAGCCAGGACTAGGGCTATGTGTTGCAAATTTTTATTCTGTGCCTGAAACTGGGTACGAAGGAAGTAAGTGCTTTAGACTTTTCAGAGGTGCCTTACATGAATCTGATAAGAAACATACTGCCACATCTCCAGTTACCCAGCTGATGAAGCTTTTCTCCTTTGTGCTGGCTTGTGTATTACAAAGTGAGCTGGGAAAAGGCACTAAGATCCAGGGGAGTTGGGGACCCACGCTGGGCAGAGCAGAGGGTGGATGTGTTGCAAACTGCCCTGCTCAGGGCCTCAGTCCACACTGGGCCTCGCAGACCTTGCAGAACCACATGCATCATCTGCTGTGAGTAAAGGAAGCAACGTGTAATAAACAAGTGCTTGGAACAAAAATTAAGGAACTACTACTTGGGAGATGATTAAGTTGCCAATTAAAAGAAGAAAACAAAAGATTAAGCTCAAACAGAGAAAGGCTACAGACATTCAAGAGGGGTAGAGAAAGGGGAGGATCCAAGGCACAAAAGCAGACCCAAAGCTTCCTCAACAGGCAGCAAAGTCAGGGTCCAAGTGAGGACTTGAGACCCACCAAGGCAGCCAAGTGAAAGGCAGATGTTGCTGGTATCACTTCTAAGTGTTTATCTCCCAGTATACTCTTAAAAGTCGTTCCTCCAGGGCTTCCCTGGTGGCGCAGTGGTTGAGGGTCCGCCTGCCAATGCAGGGGACACGGGTTCGTGCCCCGGTCTGGGAAGATCCCACATGCCGTGGAGCAGCTGGGCCTGTGAGCCATGGCCCCTGAGCCTGCGCGTCCGGAGCCTGTGCTCCGCAACGGGAGAGGCCACAACAGTGAGAGGCCTGCGTACCGCAAAAAAAAAAAAAAAAAAAAAAAAAAGTCACTCCTCCAAATGTTACAAAGCTGGGTTCATGGGGAGACACCATGGTAACACAAATTGATATTTTTTTGATACTAAGTAGAAATCACTGTGCAGCTGAGGTGATGATCATTCAGAAGCTCAAGCAAGACCCTGATTCCGGATAAAGCCTGAAATGTGGATGCAGGGCTTGAGAAATGGGGCTCCCTCGGCTCAAAGGCTCAGATTGCCCACAGGAGGGGAAGGGGCACACGTCAGGTGGGGGCCTGTGAGTGAGTGGGTGTCTGCGCACAGAGCTGGGAGGGAAACCACCCAGCACAAGAATCAAGTCAACCTGACAGTGAACTCTGACAAGCACGACACTGAGCTACACTGGGTCTGGGATGGACAGGAAACATAATGGGCTAGATGGGGATCCACCAAGAACCAAACAAGAGAAAGCCGGTCCAGGAGAGAAGGCAGTGGAGGAGACAGGCACTCCTGGCTGGGGTGGGGGGCAGGAAAGGCTCCAGGGAGGGAGCAGTGCAGACATGGTCTGTGGGTGGGAGTCAGAGAGAAACGGTGGTAGAGGAGGTGACTGGGGGTGGAGGGAATGATGTAGCAGCAAAAGCACACAGGGGTTTGAGTAATAGGGTACCTGCGGACTGGCAAGTGCCTCTCACAAAAGATCCAGGTATCTCTCTAGTCAGGGAACTCCTTCATATACAGGACCAAGAACCAAGCATGGGGCAAGAAAAGTGAAAGGATTTAAGGACGCAGTATTTTCTGGGGGAAGGTTCTAAAGGAAAGGGAACAGTTAACATGGGATGTCAGTGAAAATCAAAACTGACCTCCATTTCTGGCCTCAGAGACCGGAGATAACTTTTGAGGTCCCCCCGGGTCATCAGTTCCATGATGACCAGCGTCGGCTGGCCCTGGGATACCACGCCCAGCAAGCGCACCTGTGAGGAAGGACAGAGAGAACGGCTCAGTGAGGGCTGCCCACGACTGCGGCTCTCCCACCGCTGGGACCATCTGGCCCAGAGCAGAGCCCATACGATGGGCCACTGGGGCTCACGGGCCAGCCCTGCATCACATCCAGAACCTTCGTGTGCACAGTGTCTAAAGGAACAGTGGGGTGATGGGGGGGATCCCTACAGAAGACAGGGCGAGACAGCAAACCCACAAGTGTGCTCCCCAACACATGGGGGCCCTTCTCTTACCACGTGGTGACAGTTGAACTCCTTCATCACCGAGGCCTCGTTGAGAAACTCAATCCTCTCGCGCATGCTGGCGGCCTCGTTCACCGTCTTAATGGCCACCCTGGTCTCAGGCTCATCCTTGACCACGCCCTTGGCGACACCTTCGTAAACCATCCCGAACGAGCCCTGTCCCAGCTCCCGGCTCATGGTGATCTTCTCCCGGGCGACCTCCCACTCGTCAGGCACGTACACTGGGGAAGAAGAGGCCAGAACTGAAACAACGTGCTTTGGGCAAACTCCAGGTCAAAGAGGGCAAGATGCCACTTCCTAGAACCCACGGAGGAGAACATCAGGAGACAAGGATATGGCTTGTTCTGGACTCTCCCACAGGCTGTGGATTTCAGCAAGGCCAGTGTACAGTCAAACACTAAAATTTCAAGTCCTCAAGGAGTTCTAGATAATTCAAAGATACCAACAGCATATAAGAACTAGAGTCGTCCAATTTGAGATGTTGCTATAAGTATAAAATTCATGCTGGATTTCAAAAAATAATGTAAATATTTCAGTAACTTTTTTACTGACTGCATATTAAAACATAATATTTTGGATACACTGAGTTAAAGAAAACCTTATCAACATGTATTTCACCTGTTTCTTTTTCCTATTTTATATGTGGCTACTAGAAAAATTTCAGGTTTCTTATGGGACTGGCCCTATATTTCCATTGGTAGCTCTGCTCTAGTCTGGACAGTTTCTCTGGCCTTGCCAGAGACCCTGGAGGGATGAACGAGGTACGGAAGCAACTGAGCTCTGGCACCGAGGGGCATTCAGTGGTGACCAGCATGGAGGGACAGCTGATGAGAAGGACCTCCCCAGGGCTTAGGCCTGGGGCCTGTGAACTCAGGGACCTCCCACCACTGCGGTGAGGGGCTGGGGGGGTGGGGCTTGGTAATGACTAAGCCTGAATATGATTTCCTGTCCAGCCTATGCTTCTGGTCAGATTCAATTTGGTTTAAGTAAATAAATAAATAATTCTAGGCAGGAGGAAGGAGAAAGAAAGAGGGAAAGGAAGAAGGGAGGAAAGAAAGAAAACAAAACAGAGGATTCATCCTACCACTCTGATGGGTAGGCGAGAACTAAAATAAAATCAACCTGTTCTACAGCTCCATAAGAAATTTCAATTATTATCATATTCTTCTAATGCTGTGTGCTTACGTCCTTGCCTGAGAGGGGAACCCTTGGCATGCTCCACTGGTAGGAAAGAGGTGGTCCTGGCTTAGAAATGCAGAAGGACTGAGAACCTGGAATGGCTTCTGTTTGCCTTTAGGCTTTCAGATGTTAACCGTGGGCCTGTAGCTGGATGTAAGAGAAGCAGTGGATTGACAGCTATATTCCGACACCCCCAAGTCCCAGGTATCTACCTTTAAGTGATATCTTAAAGCAAAGATGCCTATAAATTAGGCCCAGGAGATACCACCAATTTACACCTCTAAGGAATTTCCAATATGGACTATGTTAATCAATCTAGAATTTTCTTTCACATACATTTTTGTATTTCATAGTACGTATGTATGTGTTCAGGAATTTCACAAATGGAATTACAACCTCCATATGGCTTAGACAGTTTATAGCCCTGAAGAAGGGGCTGATGCTCACTTAGGAGAGTCAGTATGCAAGACAACCCAGTAGATAAGACTCTTCCTGATACCCCTCAGAAAGTATAAAGAGACACTGTATATATCCATTTATCTCTGAAAATCCAGGCTTGCTTTTAATCAGAATTAACGATGTAACACACCATGAAACATGGAGTTAAAACCAATCACATTCTTTCCCTGGGAGGTAGCTGATTCAACCCAATAGCTCTGACTTTAGCCAGCAGTCCTAAGCCCTGCCAGGCAGGAGAGGTTTACGTGCACAATGTTATCAGCGTTTCCCTGGAGGGGATTTTCAGTGTACTCTGGAGAATGGTGACATGCAGATTAGCTTTTGGAGAGAGAAGTTTTTAAAGCATTTTTGAACTGCAATGTCATTTTGTTGCCCCTTGAGGAAACTAGCTATAAGATGCTTGTCAAAAGGCTGAATAAATTAAGTTCAAATAAGGTGACAGTCTTCCTACCTGTTGGCCTGGGTGACAATAAGTTTTGTTTGTTTGTTTTGTTTTTAAAGAATCAAGAAATATTATGAAGGCACTCTGGAAAGACACAAAATTTGAATTCAAATCGCCGTTAGAGTCTGATATGATTGTATTTGTGCTCTCTCTAAACTTCCTGGATCCTTCACAGTCAAAGCTACAAATGCCAATCTTCTTGCTTTATTTCAAAACTGAGCAGATTTTTGCAGTAGCCTTACTCCACACTGATAGAGCGGGAAGTGGACTTGCATTTTCCTTATAAATTCCATTAAGTGTGTAATGACTCCTCACCTTACTTGATTAAAAAAAACCCTATTATTTATTCAAACAATGCATAAAAATCGTCTTGCCTTTTTATTTGAAAGAAAAAGAACCTCTCCACAAGTAACTACTCTTTTAAGTTTGGTGTGTATCCTTCCAGAACATTCTCTGAGCCTTATATGTACACACACACACATATACATACAGACATGTAGGTGTGTGTGTACATATATATGTCTTTTAAAAATACAACTTTGTGGGCTTCCCTGGTGGCGCGGTGGTTGAGAGTTCGCCTGCCGATGCAGGGGACACGGGTTCGTGCCCCGATCCGGGAGGATCCCACATGCCGCGGAGCGGCTGGGACAGTGAGCCATGGCCGCTGAGCCTGGGCGTCCGGAGCCTGTGCTCCGCAACGGGAGGGACCACAGCGGTGAGAGGCCCGCGTACCACACACACACACACAAAAAAAAATACAACTTTGTGAGACCTTTATATAAAGAAGAAGAATGTCCTCATTATTCTACACTTGATTCACATTCAGAGGAGTCTGCTTTTGATTGGCTTTATTGTAAACACAATTTGAATTAGAAATTATTAAAGAAATCACATTAATAAAACTTTACACACTTATATAGTGCTTTTAAATTGTTTTCTCATTTGAGGATGAGCAATTAGAATAATCATGACTCTTTATTTCACACACACTTCCACTTCTGAAGCATGAGCGAGGCAAACGTGTTTTCTAAATACATCCAGCTGATTCCATGCACTTATTTATTCACTTGACAAACCCTGGCCAGCTGCTCCTGTGGGCCAGCTTGCCGGTCTCCCCAGCCCCCAGGACTTCACAGTCCTTCCCCACAGTGACTGCATCACATGTCAGCAAGATGCCAGGGGCTGCCTCATCCTGATTTCTCAACTGCCTAGTTCTGTGACCAGGGTGAGTTTCCCCTCTGAGCCTCGTTACCCCACTGACAGACAGATGAGCATCAGACAACCCATCCTATAGGGATGCAGGGATCAAATGGGATGGCATTTGTGAACGTCTCTAGCAAACTGCCAGTTAGTGGTACCCAGTGACCAATGTCTCACCCTGACTTACTTTGAAAAGTTAGGATTTTGGCAAACTTGGAAGACAAGACAGCAAATAAGGAAAAAAACCTTCCAAGTCAGACCATCTCAGACGTTTAACTAAATGGCTCTCATGAGTTACTACCAGAGGGAATGTGAACAGGCCATGAGGGTAAGAATCGTGAAGACCCCAGTCAGGAGGGAATGAACAGAAAATCTCCAAGATACAAAAATCAGAGAAGCCGTAGTGATCAAAGACAATTATAATGACATGAAACTCAAGCTCAAACTAGTTTAAAAGGACTGTTTTGTCAGCTGCAGCATATCTTCCAACTAGATGTTGACAATTATACAGATTTTTTCATTCTAGCATAAAATTTCAAGCAATTAAATAAATGGATTACTGTGCTGGCCACATTCATCTCTGAAGCCCATTTTTCCTTGGGGCAGCCCAGACAGTCCCAGAATTTTTGACATATTCAGTGAACTGCTCAAAACATTGGTTTAAAAAAAAGTGTTAATGAAGATGGATCTGAGGCCAAAGGTCCCTCAAAATAATGCAAGCCTCTTCCCCTGAATTCGTAACACTCCCCAAAGCTCCTGAGCTGGGACCCCAGACAGTGACTGTAGTTTAGAAGCTTACCATCGGCTGCACTGAAGTACTCCGGGTTCACAGAGGCATACAGCACTCCGTTCCCCAGCCTGCTGTTATTTCTGTCAAAAAGGATGAAATTCAGGTTAGAAAATAAAATCCCCACATACTTTTATATATATTTTCATCTTTGTTACCTCAGTTTTATTTGTTCTGATTCATTAAGGACCGGGAAGGGGTAGTGGAGGTACTGTCAGGACAGCTCCACCACACTTGCTAACGCCTCTTTTGGCTTCTTCAACGGCCTCAAATTAGAGCTTTTTAAGAAACATTTGTTTCTTTACTTTGTTGGAAATTGAAAGGCTTATTTGATGTACAGGTTAAAATATCATGTTTGAAAAAGCTTTGCACAAGCAGCGTTATCTGTGATGGGACAACCAGTGTGGGGATGATCCAGACTCCAAAGAAAAAGTCTTTTTCTGTTGTTGAATCATTAGAAAATATTCTCTTTTTTCTGTACATTTGATTGGAAAATCAGGTTTTCTGATCCATAAGATAATTCCTCAAACTTCTCAAAAAGTTCATCTTAACTTGGGTTCAAATCATCAAACCAGTCAGACACAGAAAGTATCTGAACTTTTCACCAAGTCACTCACCTTTTTCTATGGAAGACGTACAGCATTATAACCAACCCTCCTACTATCAGCAGAACGGCAATGGGCAGAGCAATGATCAGATGGATGAAGTTTTCATACGTTGCTGCAGAAACAAATGGGAAACAAGAAAATGTCATGAGGTGAACAAACTGCTCATGTCCTTTGTTTATACTGAGCTGGAAGTATGGGGAAAAAAATCCTTGAGAATTCCTTTATTGCCTATCATGAACTAGGAGTTCTGAAGGTAAACAGTATTGTACATAAAAGAGAAAAAAAACAAACCCTGAGTTATTTGTAAAAAGATTAAATAAGTGCCGATGGAGGAGTAAAGTCATTTTTATTTTCGAAGTACAGTGTATTCTGAAATAATAGTTCAAATGATGGATTCAAGTAAAATAATCTTTGTATACAGTTTGATAACTATTGGTGGAATTGCATACATTTGCTAAAAAAGAGAATAGATTCTTATGTATTACAGTGCTCAAGCTGTACTGACTTTTATCTGTCTTAGGACAGTTCCACAGACAATTAAAAAAAACCAAAAGTAACTGGATGGCACCCCTTGCCAAAGCTGCTCTGAATACGCCCCAAACATCAGCATCTATAGTTCCAAGCCTGAGATCACAGAGCTCCTGCCTGCTCATCACCATCCGCAGCTCTTACATGACAGATGGCAGGCTGGATGCTGATCTACACACTTGAAAATTCTGTCAGATGCTGGTAATCAGCATGTCCATAGGTAGCATAACAACCAGACAAGTGGACCACACATGCTGCAAGGATGCAGGGAGGAAGGGAGAGGGGAAGGGAGTCGGGGGAAGCTCGCCAAGCACAGAGGATGGTTGGAAATGATACTGGAGAGAAACCAGGGCCAGCTCCTAAGGGGCCTTGTCCAAGCTAAGCACTCTGAACTTCATTCTGCAGATTAAGCGGAACCAGTGAGAGCTCTCCAGCCCCACAGTGAACTGGTGGGATTTGTGTGGGAGAGATGGCTGTGCCTGAGGATAGCCTGGAAGGGCTGGCAGCGGCGAGGAGACCCTGCCCTGTCTGGGGCAGCGGGTGGGGGGGTGCCCTGGGCATGTTCTGCATCATCCAGCTCAGACCTCACCAAGGAATCACTGCTCCTTGTCTATGAATGAGAAAGCCTCACAGAGATAAACTGTCCTCCCCAGGGTCACACATGCAGCTGGCTGGCCATGACCTAGGGATTGGAACCCAGGCTTCCGGCGCCTCTGGCTCATATTTTCCCTACGAAGCAAGCGCCCTGGAGGCTCTGAGCTGAGGCGGTGGTGGTGGCTACAGAGGCTGGATTCCAGAGGTATTTCAGAGGCAGAATCAATGAGATGTGGGTTTGAATAAGAAATGGGTGGCAGGAGTGAAGGAAAGGGGAGGGGTGGCTGTGAGGTTCCTGGCTTGGGTGGTGGGTGGATTACGGGGTCACGGACTGAGCTGAGGAACAAAGGATGGAGAGAGATTTTGAAGGTAGCAACTGTGATTCTGGTTTTGTGCACGAGGCGTCTGAATTGCCTGTGGGACACCCACGTATGTGGAAATGAAGTTGGAACTCACTGGGGACCAAGCTACATCTATTGTAGATCACCCATCAATGATTATTCTGCCACTAAACACTACTATTATTATTACTCTGTGAGGACTATTAAAGCTATTTTAATTTTTTAAATTAAAGATATTTTTATCAAATAGCTCTAAAAATGGATACAGGCTCCTGCATTTCCTAATTCTTAAAAATACTTGCAAATTAACAGGGACTTTGGGAAGCTAGTGGAGTTTCTTTTTTGCCCCCGAGGATTATTTCTTCTATCTCTATCACTTATACTACTGGTCAAGTTGTATCCTATTCTTTTTGAGTTTCA
Organism: Orcinus orca; assembly: GCF_937001465.1. NCBI lineage: Eukaryota > Metazoa > Chordata > Mammalia > Artiodactyla > Delphinidae > Orcinus > Orcinus orca. Next base: position 74,006,348 of record NC_064560.1, read on the forward strand.
CATTTCAACGGGGACATGGAAAAAGTGGAACACATCCAGAGAAGAAAAAAATGACCGAATGGCTAGAAAATTGTTCTGTGAGACTGGGCTACAAGAAAAGGCCCCAAACCTGAGATTATTTAGTCTGGAGAAGAAAAGCCTAAGGAGTAATTTAATAGTATTCAAGCACATGAAGGGTTCCTAAAAGGAGAGCAGTTGCCAGAAAGCTTCCAAAGCTTCCATCTCCTCTGAGGATTGAACAGGAGGAAGGGAGACTCAACCACAGCAGGAGAGAATCTTGTCTGACACAAGGAAAAACTGCCCAACGGTAAAGCAGGCACGCAGATTTAATTTCCCCATGGTGTATGCCAACTCCTGCTGGAAAGATGCCATCAGAGCGGCCCTTGGGTTTCCCACTGGCTCCCGGCACTCACAGGGTTAAAAATGCGGGAGCAGTGGCAGAGAGGAACCTGTCATCTCTGCAGATAAGCCAAGGTCACTGAACCCCAGAAGCCAATGCTGCTGTTTCAAAGAACACAGCATCATGCTAGACCTCGAAACCTAGGCTCTGTTTCTAAGGGATGGATGTGGAGAGGGGAGGAGAGGAGAAGAGAGAAAACAAGCCACTTCTTCGGGGAGGGCTCTGGGAATACTGTGAAAGTTCCAGCGCTGGAGTGTGTGGCACTAGCCAACTGGAAGAGTAGGTAAAATGGACCACATGGAGAATTCAGACTATTTGAGATGATGGAATTATCTTCTCAAGCATCTGTTTACCCCTCACACAGCGCCAGGCTCATCAAATGCTACCTCAAGGTCTGCAATTCTATCCCTGCACATCCTTCTTTTGGTATCTGTCACTGTGTAGACTTCCAAATACCATGCATGTCTTTGACTAGGCGCTAACCAGGTGGACTGCTGGATTGACTGAATCCTGAATTTAAAAACTCAGACTCCAGACCAGAGTAGCACAGATGTGGACACCAGGAGAAACCAGGGCAGTGGGAATTGCCCACCTGACCCAAAAGTAGCACCACTAAGCAAGGCGGGACTGCTTTTTCTCGCGGAAGCAGTCAGGAATAGTGCTATGCCAGATTTGATCCCATTATCTGAACATGAAATAGTCTTAAAAATTTGGTTTCTAATACAAAATAACAGAAACTCAAAATGTAAATAAGGGATATTTATGTCACCAAATGAAAATACTGAATTTTCTTGGCCAAGCAAGTATAGTGCCCTTGTGCTCATACATTTTACAAAACTCACTTTTAAAATCTAAAATCCTCGCCTAGAATGGCCTTCTAAGAATTCTGTCTTGTCGATGGTTTGAGCATAAACTCACCACATGGCCCAGTCTCTGTGCCAAACAGGGACCACTGTGTGCTTTCAAAGTGTGTTGCTGCTTTAAAAGTGCATCTGTTATTTTACCGCTGAGGAGAGACAGGGGTGATGCCTCAGCCTGGGATGCTGTCACGGCGACTCCTGCCCTGGAGCAGGCTGGAGCAGAAGGCCCCCAGGTTTCTGTCACCCCTTAGGATTCTAAGCCCTGAGTCGGAGCCCCAGTCAGCATCCCTGACGAGGCAGGAGGCAGAATGGTCAATTCAATGCTTTGTAAAATGCTTTGGACATAAACCAAGTTGAGAGCACGGGCCCCTTGCTGTCTCCCTCAAAAGAGGGCCTCAGACCATCTCCCTGCCCATCAGATGAGGTAGGGACTCCAGGTGTGGCAGCTCCCCAGCCTGAGCTCCTAGATTAAGTGCTGGCAAAAGTGTGACTCTTCTGAAAGGTGGCCGACAGAAATCAGAAAACCAGAGAGCCAGGATGACGACCCAGGTTTCCCCAGTCCCAGCACCACCTGCTTTCTGTTTTCCCAGTGACTCCCTCCACAAGCCTTACTTTTGGCCTGGACATAGAAGAACACAGGATCAGTCCACGACCCGTTCCCAGAGAGAGAGGTGGCCTGGATCCGGGCCGTGTAGTTCCCCGGGTTGAGCCGGTTTAGCTTGGCCCCTCCATACTTCCTGTACTCCTGTCTGGACACACATTCCCGCTGATCCTGGAGGAAATAAAACATATGTGTCAATTTCCCACAAACACACTGCCTCGCCTCTCGCCTCCCGCCTCCCACCCAACACTGACCCCAATTTGCAATAAAAGGGAAAACACCCAGGCTTACATTATGGCAGTCCTCCAGTAACTCTAAGCACGCCCGACCTTTAACCAAACCTTCTTTCTTTAACCAAAAAGAGTTCCAGAAAGATTAAGTTATTAAGCCCAATCTCTAGGCTGAAAGATCGTTTTCTGCAAAGAAACAGTTTCTTGAGGGTGAGGATAAGCCAGCTCCTCGCACAGTGAGAATTCCCCAAAGAGCATAGAGTTGGTAAAAAGACCTGAATCCTCACTGACTTACCTCCTTATTTTACTGTTCAAAGTCTTCAGCTAACCAGGAGGTGCCCTGTGTTGAAGTGTAACACACGCTACACCTGCAACAGAAACGCACCCACACACGGCCGGTGCCCCAGTCTTACCTCGACTTGTGATCCATATTTTATTTCGTACATTAAAATCAATCCATTGGGATTCTCAGGTTCTGGCCATTTTAAAAAGATGGAGTTCTCAGGCCTTGGCTCCCAGGTCACTGGCCCAGGAATGTCATCTGCTCCTTCTGCACAATTGAAATAGGCGATAAAGTTAGATTCGAGTCCTCAGGGAGGGAGAAAAACACTGGACTAGCCTAAGAACACCCTCCCCAACCCCTCGTGCAGGACTGCGGACAGTGGCCGCAGCAACTCCTCCTGAGCTGGCCTTGCACACACAGCAGGGGTTTTGGAACTGGAGCAACCTAATGACCTGTAAGTCTCAAGATGCCACCATACCCTCCCTTCCCCTCAGTCTCCCAACAAAAAAGCCTACTCTCAAGTGCAGGAGGAAAATCTTGGCAAATTGAGTCACTTAGGTCTGCTACTCGGCTTCTATGTGATGCCATCAAACACAAGCATCATCGAAAAGGTGCTGAGTGAGCAGAAGCAGCGGCATCCAGCCTCCAAGCCGGGACCCAGATCCTTCATGCTCTGCATCTGCATGTGGCAGATGCAATTTCTGCGCAGGTGTAAAGGATGGTCCCCGAGCCCGCCTGGGAGGGAGCCGCCAGGAAGCTGGTGCTGAGCGCAAGCTCGCTGCCTTCATCAGCGATTCCTGAAGCTGCCGGGTGAGGCTGGGGTGCCTGCTCTCCTGCTTTTGCTTCTTAAAGCAGTAAGCCAAGTGGTGAGCAATGTCACTGCAAGTTCCAGCTGGGAAACACTGAGAAATCAGCTGGGCTTTCTCTCCTAGGAGGGTGAGGAGACTAAGGCCGGGTAGGCTGGCAGCAGCACGTCGGTGCCAGAACTGCGCCCAGGAGGCCCCGCCCCCAGACTGCAGACACTGTGCTCTGCGCTACCTGCCAGCTCTGCAAGGAGGTGAACCGGGCAGTTCACCGATCCTGAAAGATGGATGTATGGCTGTCTAAGCCACAGGCAGCTTCTAACTTACAAGGGGAAGGTGAAGACCAAACAAGCAGGATAAAAGGCTGCTTGGGAGCGGACCTTGAGGAGCAAAACTCAGTCTGAATCAAGGCAGCTAAATGGGGATTTCGCTGAAACTTAAGAACTTAGGAGGGACCTGGCAAGAAAGGGCCATGGGAATGCACAATGCAAACCAAGGAGAAGGAAAAGAGCGGACCCTGCATCGAGCTCCCTGCTCTCGAGTACTTTGTATGGAGAGACTGGGATGGGAGTGGGGTCACGATGTGTGAACTCCATTCCCTGGGCTGCTGGGCTACCAAGCTGCCTGCAAATGACCATCCGTTCTTTAATAAGCAGGACAGACTAAGGGTCATCGCCCTGGGTGTCGGCCTCCGTGTCTACAAATCACAGTCTCCGCTAGGCTGTGAGTCGGGCGTGGGGTGAGCTGGATGACACCATACCTGCAGGCATGGTTCTTGCAAAGACAAAGTTGGAGGCACTGCAGCCAAGCTTCTCAGCTTCGTGGTTACAGCTGTGGATATCGATTCGGTACAGAGTAAAAGGCCGGAGGTTGGAGATGACAGTTCTCTCCTTGTTATCCACTCTGCTCTCGAAGAAAGGGTACTCGGTCTCGAGCTCTTCCGGGTCTGTGATGTTGTAGGTGTCCACCACCGTGGTGTTCCTGTTCCGGCTGGACATGGTGGTGTTGGCGACCTGCATGACCTCCCTCCGCTTCCGTTCAGGTCTGCAAGGAAGAGAGAGAGAAATGTGGCTTGTGAGTGAGGGCTTCCACCTCTTTTGTCTTTTCTGTGACTCGAGTCAGAGAAAGAAAAGAAAAATCTTCACCTTGGAATAAAAGGAGCTACTCAACCCCCTTGCATAAGAACCAACAAATAATAATACAGGGATTTCCTTCCTCATTATTTATTTTGCTTTCTCTATGCTGCAAACCTCAGCCTCAACGTGCAACCTGCCCCCTGGCTCCCTGAGTGGTTACTCAATGGTACCTAGGGGCAAACTAACACCTCAGCCCCTCCAGCGGGGAGGCTCAGTAGCACCTGGGCTGTTTCCTCAGAGCTGTTACAGTGGACAGGGCCTGGGGAAGGGAGGCCACCCGGGACGCTGTCGGGAAGGCAGGGGGCCAGCAGAATGGCACGTCCCGATTCTCTGTAAACAGCCGCACGTCCACACCGTGTGACCAGCAGCTAATGTCATGGCCAGCTTTTCCCACACCCACCGATGGGACAAATTACTCCTGTCAGAAAACCTTGTTTACTCTTCAACATCTGTTGATATTTCAGTCACTTAAACCAAACTTTGTGACTTAAACTATAAAGGCAGGGATCAATGAAAGGCACTTGGCACCAGATACTGACTCCAGAAAGGAACTCATGACCTCAGGCTGCCATCCTACTTCAAGACACATGGACGTGGACGGTGAATAGCGTCATACTCAACCTGACTTGACTGGTTTTAAGCTCTAAATAAACTGTTCTTAGAATGAATTGAAAGAAATAAAAATCGTCTTTGGAGAATTTAGTTGTAAAACAGAAAAGCTTCCTTTATGATTTATTCAGCCGTTCTGTTACCCAGACACTCCTTTTACCCAAATTCTGTGGGAAATTGTGTGGACATCAGATGTACGCCTCAGTAGGAGGCATGAAAAATCCCAAACGTGAGGTTCTTATCAACTGTGGCCCCTCACCATGGGCAAAGTAGGATATTATGTCTGTCCTGTGAAAAGAAAGGACAGCAAGTGCAACTAGACTTCAGACAGCGGCCATCAAGACCGCAGGGTGGACACACGCATTCATCAGGGGAATGTGGTGTAGAGGAAACTTATTTTGAACTCAACAATGCAAACACAAGGCATTCGTGAAATCTGTGTCACCCACAGCTCTGCCTTCCTATCACCTGATCCTGTGTTCTTGGACTGATGAGGAAAACAGGCACTGTCTTGTAACTATCAACAGAAAGCTAGGGGCTCTTCAGTGAAACCTTTCCAAAGCCTGGACTCACAGCCTGAACCTCGGACAGGTCTTTGGGAAAAGACGGCAACGTAGCCGGCAGCCTCTGCTGGAGAATAAACAGATGGCTCCTGCTGGCCTGTCTGGGATGCTCTAAATCCATCCTCTTCTGTGTCCAAAGGAAGTAACACCGGCCAAGACCCTGCTGGCACGGGGGGCGATGGACTGTGTTGAGAAGCAATGCCATGAAGGGAAAGAGCCCCGGTGTGTGGGGAAGAAGGGCCAAGCCCCAAATCCATAGTTAGTGAATCAGGGTGGTGGAGAAGCCACTGAACCCAGGTTCTAGTTTTAAAACATCTTTGAGCTCTTTTCCATCCTCAAACTTTCTGATTCTCGAGACCACGCGTGATATACAGGATATCTGGACCAACACATGAACTGCAGCTATATCAATCACCCGTGAACAGGAGATGTCACCGGCGGGGCAGGTCGGGAGGTTCCATGGTTTTAACGGCAGGAGAGGAGGGGGCAGAAAGCTGCTAAGTGACCGATAGCTTCATTCTGAAAAGGAAATAGTGCCTCCACTTCCAAAAGGTCTTGATTTCCTGTTTTAATGATTTTTCAAAGTAAGATATCTATCTTTGACTAGTATACAAATATCAGGAAGGTCACGTGACAGAAAATAAAAGTCTCTTTCAAAACCATTTGTTGCTACAACCTAAGAGAGCTTTTAAGGGCAAAGCAACTGCAGGATAAACAGAAGCTCGGGACTGCTGGTGCCCCTCTGGGTCGGGAGCTGGAAGAAGAGTGATCCCCAGGACAACGTACTGGCAGTGGGCTGGCAGCTGGGGCGCCATGGGGGTCAGGAAACGGGCTCGTAGGTATAATGCTGGCCTGAATCTTGCTCCTTTGCCCAGATTTCAGGCATGAGGTTGTTTCTAAACTCTGTGCTACAATTTTTCAGGAAGACAAAGGAGCCATCAGTCACCACTGTTTCCATCTCCTTCCCCAGACATCACAAGGCTGCCCTGCTAAATGTCCCTCCACTTTTCTTTTCTTTCTTTTTTTTTCTTGTGGTAAAACAAACTTTTAAAGTTAAAAAAAAAAACTAACAAAATTTTGTCATTTTAACCACTTTTAGGTGCACATTTCAGTGTCATTAATTACATTCATAATTCTGTGTAACCATCACCACTATTTCCAAAATCTTTCATTACCCCAAACAGAAGTTCTACATGCATTAAGGAATAACACCCTATTTCCCCTCCCCACAGCCCCTGGTAACCTCTAATCTACTTTCTTTTGCCATGAATTTATCTGTTCAAGATATTTCATACACATATGGAATCATACAATATCTCCTTCTGCGTCTGGGTGCTTTCACTCAGCATAATGTTTTCAAGGTTCATGCATGTGGTAGCCCATGCTTCAGAATCTCATTCTTTTACAGGGTTGAATAATATTCCATTGGAGGGCAAGACCACATTGGTTCATCCATTCATCTCCTGGTGGACACACGGGATGTTCTCAGCTTTTGGCTATTTGAATAATTCTGCTCTAAACATTTATCTTCCTCCGCTTTTGTCCCCACTAGGCAGAAGCAGAGGCTGGAGCAGCGGAGCAGACAGATGCCCTGGCGTTGGTCGGGCTGCTTGGCATGGAAAGGCTGTCTTTTGCGCAGCTTCACAAACTGCTTGTCAAGGGTGCCAGTGGCTCTCGGTTATGCTTTGAAGTTGGGCCCCTTTCAAAACTGACTCTGAGTCTCTCCCTCTCCCTTCGCTCCACCTTGGCCAGGCTGGGAGGCCGCAGGGAGGCGTGGGAAGGACAACCGAGGGCCCAAACCCGGCTCCTCTGCTTGCTGGCGTGTGCTTGGCCAGGTGATTGCCGCTCTCTGCGCCCACGTGCCCCCCACAGGGGCTGGGCGGCCACAGGGCAGCTGCACCTGTCACCTGTCACGCGTCACGCTGACAGCCCCCCACAGCTCAGGCCGTGAGCTCCGGCCCGTTCCATGAGGGCTGAGTGGCTTGGGTAGTAACCCCACTCGCCAAGCTGGCCGCCTACACTGTTGTCCCTCCTTGACGGCTGCTGGGTCTCACCTTTGAGGCTGTTGACCTACACACCACAGGGTGGAGAGAAAGCACCAGGACCTGCCCAAGGACCCTCTCAGAGGACACGGTACCTGGGCACGAAGATGGCGTTGTGCAGGAAATTCTCGAAGACCTTGCGGTACTCGGCCTCCTCCTTCTCGGCCTGCTTCTCGGCTTCGGTTTTGGGGCAAGCGCAGCACGGCCCTTTCTCCCCACCACACACTTCGGTCTTGGGATTCTCCGTCACCTCCTCAACGTCGATGGTGCCATCGGCGTACTTCCTGATGGGGATTTTGTCTGCTTGGAAAAGAATAGCCCAACGAGAGCCAAGTTACACAGGCTGGTGAGGAAAGGAAGAGCCATCAGCACCTGGGCTCACGACCACAGCTGCTTCCCGACAGACAGCTGATGCTGGCCCCGGTGTATGCGGCCTCGGGGTTTGGGAGTCACAGCCACAGGTGTCTCCTGCCCCTCCCACCCTCACCTTTGGAGCAGTAATTATGCCGGTAAAGGTAGCTGTCCTGGGGCTGGCGCTGCCACCTTACGATGTAGTAGCTCAGGTTGCCGTTGGGCAGGGAAGGAGGGTTCCACTTCACGATCAGCTGAGAGGAGGAGTTTGATGCTGAGAGTACATCCAGGGGGATGGAAGGAACTGGAAAGGGGGACAAAGGACATTTCAGAAAATGGAACGAACCCAAGATCCTGGCTGTCAGATACCCAGAGCAAACCCACAAGAAGCTAAAAGTCTGATCTCCACAGGAAAATGGTGGTGAACACTGAAACACAAAATGAAAACCGAACCTTGTTTTGAAATTGTATTACTTTCCTTTTATAATATCTGTTCTCTGTGATAACAAACATTACTGAGCTGCAGGTGGAAAAGGGTGGTGGGAGCACAGCCAGGGTTGGAATGGATGACTTAAAACCCACAGTTAATGCAAACACTGGACTTTCCTCATTTACTACAGCTGCCATCCTCCAAAACATTTAATGTCAACAGTTTCAGCAAATGGTAAAACTGACTGACTTGCATTTCATCTGAGATTTTGAATCTCTGATAAAAATGGCAAAAAGCCAAAATGAAAGGGGGAAGTAAAAAGGGTGCTGGGGAGAGAGAGTGTGTGTGTGGGGAGGGAGAGGGAGAGGGAGAGGGAGAGGGAGAGGGAGAGGGAGAGGGAGAGGGAGAGGGAGAGGGAGAGGGAGAGGAAGAGGGAGAGAGAGAGAGTGAGTGTATGGGGGGCTTGGAGGAAAAAGTAGTGCAAAGGGCCAGTAAATCTACTGATTGTATAATCATGATTCAATGGAACTATGGAGTCATAACTATGAGAAGCAGTCTAAAAACACCTCGAACACACATAAAGCCCCGATTTCAAGTAATGGACTCTGTTACCAGCAAAAGAACATTGATTTACAGGCAAAGCATAAGAATCTGGTCAATATTTACTTACTATTGCCCCTAAACCCAAACCTGGAGCTGAACTGTGTATAAAGGGCAAATGCATCCAGGGACCACTGAAATCTTATTCTCTTTGGGTTCAGAAAAAAGCATCAATTTTGGTAGATTTTCCAAAGTGCAAAAGACACCTTCATTGTATGTCACTTAAGCATAATGGCCATGTAAGCTGCTTTTAAAATTTAAAAGCTTAAGGTACAAAATCTTATACACAAGGGTCTGAACACTTGTAAGGAAGGACACTTTAGGAAAAAGTTATGACTAATACTAACTTTTTCTCGGAAAACATTTTACTGAATGCTAGGCCACTTTAGTGCTTCCTAGAATAAGTACTTCAGAAACACACAGCTCACCCCTAGATGTTTCAATAACAGTTGTCACAAAAAAGCTTAGGCCATGGACCAAGTCAGTCTCTGTCCCTACCACTTGTGAAGACAGACGCCAAAATAGAGCAAACTGACTCAATTTGTACAGTGCTTTGTTTTCCATTTTTGGTGAAAGGAAACAAGTTTCTTAAGAATTGGTCTTAACAAAGAAAGACTTTTATTTTCCCCAAATTAGCTACAATGAATTACTTGCAAATTCTTAGGCTGAACAACTTGTTGTGTTGCCTTTGAGCCTCTGCTACAACATCGCAGGCCTAGAATCAGAAGCCTGTGTCACATTTATTGATATAAACATTGTGCCATCAGTGACGTGATAGTAGCCACTTAGAGGATCATAGAGATGGAACAGGGGAGGGGAGGGGAAAGGAGGAGGGGGCAGGAGAACATGAGCAAAAGGATTTCCCCACCAACATTTTTTCCTCACCCTCTTTGCCATTTAAATTCATTTCGTGCCAGTTTATGCATATTTTACAGCAGCCTATGTATTGTAACAATGGCCATCATCAAAGAATGTTTATCAGTGCCTTTTAAAATGATGTGCATTTCCCTACTTCTAACCTGGTTTTTATATACTTGGAAAATATACACAAATGTTTGCTCTCCTTAGTTCCAGATTCTGGAGCTGAGAAATGAGTTGGTTTAGAAAACGGAGATCGGGGAGAAGGAGGCACATTTTCATCAGTGAACACTTGGAATGTCCACAACATGGTTCATCTCATGTTTTTCAACTTTTGTCTGCTTTCTTGGAACCCTAGCCACTACAGGACGAAGGTGAGAAACCAGGGAGCCACCTGAGGTAACTGGAACAACAACCAGGGTTTCAGTTCCCAGAGGTCCAACTGTCCAAATAAACAAGAAGGGCAGCCTTAGAGGACCTTATCCAGTCTGGGTCTCCCAATGAAACCAACCCAGCACCCTGGAGGACCTGAGCTCACTGGTCCAGGACAGTCAGAATGATAATGGAAGACAGTACCAAGTCCAGAAGATGGCCTGGAAGAGGCTAGGGAGTGGGAAAGAAATATGATACAGTATTATATATTGACAAGACAGACAAATAAAAGACAGACTGGCCCAGGACAGGGAGAGACAACAGGCACAGCTCAGTGTCAGCCCTCTGACTACATCTTGTCATGAGTGAGGACCCTGAGCTGACGAGGCGTGGGACGGCAGGGATGGTGCGTGAATACCTGAAGCGTTGGTGCGAATGTACAAGATCTCACTCTTGGCTCCACGGATGTGGTCATTCTCCACCATGGTGAGGGTCACAGCCTTGACGTAAACGGCATACTGTGTCCAGGGCTTCAGTCCATGCAGTAAAATGCCGGGCTCCGCATCCTTGTTGGGTGGGAGGTCCACATCTACCATGTTCCAGCTGTTGGAGCCACAGGCATCCTGCCCGTCATACTCTGTGACGTTTTTAAAGGGTCTGAAACACAATCGATGAAGCTCAGAGAATGTTTTAGGCCGCTGACATCAAAGCTCTCAGAAACCTCCCCCCAGGGCCTCCCACATCATACTTTCTATAATGGGAATTCTAGATAAAAACGAATCATCAATTAGATCTTTGTAGAAGAATAAAATTAAGCCACCGGACTCCAGGTTTCACAGTTCTGTACACACGATAGAGTCGAACCCTCTGCCTCAGGAAGAGGAAGTTCCATAATTACTGGGATTGGAAATGCTGCTCCTTAAGAATATACGCAAATGCTCTTTCCCTCTCTTCCCCATTTTTTCACCATTAAGAAAAAACAAGAGTAGTCATTTAATGCAAACATCATTATTGATAAAGAATAACTTCTGGAGAAAAATGCCTTTGCTACAGAAAAACAACTTCTCAAATACAGCTTCTAAAATCTAATATGCTCACAAACAATTCTGATTGCTTAAGTATCTGATAACATTCAAATATTTAGTTTCCAGATTATCTCAGACACTAACGTCACTGTCAGGGCACTGGTAGACCGTTAAAGAGGATGATGATTCTGCACAGATGCGGAGTTGGGCAGGGATTCCACGCCTCTCAGATGAAAGGGCCAGACAGACACTGGCTTCTGAAACAGACATTCACACACCCCTCCCTGTCGCTGTGATGGAAGATGAGTGACTCCCACATGCAGGGACAGTGAATGCCTGATAATCTCGCATCCTGCTTTTCTCATGGCAAGGGCACTCCCAGGGCCCCAGCTCCAGCAGGGGCAAAGGGTACCAGATGCTGCCACTGGTGGCTCTGGTTCCAGCTCCGGGGAAGCCAAGCACCTGGGAAAGGGACCTATGGCATCAAGGTGGGACCTGGGTGAGGAGGGTGACTAAGAGGCCTGGGGGAACCACCTGGATACAGGAGGCAGAGGAAGGAAGGGGGAGACCAAGAAGAGCTGCCATCTGGAGGGATGTCCTGGCTGCCCAGGCAGGCAAACACCCTCTGAAGGCACAAGAAAAGCCCCCAGTAGATTTTGGGAGAAATTCTGAAAGGTTTGAGACATGAAGGTCAGTCTCTCTCCATTCTCCGTCCCTTGTTTGGAGGGCTTATGACCTAGAGCAGAAGGCCACACCTTGGGAGGGGCCACAGATAGAGTGACCAGAATAGATGATAGACCCACCGGGAGGTCACCTCAAGGGGAGCTGAGCATCCTGAGGGGTGTTCCCAGACTATGGATCAGGGGGACCAAGGCTGCAATGATATTGCAACCAGACCCTCCAACCCCGTTCATGAACGTCTGGACTGACCTAATTCTCCACAAAACAAGTTTTCCCCTTTGGACTTATTTTATTCAAGCACCTCTAATCACCCACTGAAGAAGGAAAGGCCTCAAGCTAACACTGTTTTGTTTGTAGCTGTCACTGGCGGTGATGGATGTCACGTGACAGACAGGAGGGTGGCGAGGATGAAGCCCTGCCAACACGTCACCAAGCACAGACACTCACGCTTCCTTGTAGTAGACGGTGAAGCTGATGAGGTCCCTGTAGTCAGGGGGCCGGTACCGGTGCCAGGTGATGATGATGCGGTTCTTCCACGTGGTGGTGGAGGTGAAGTGCAGGACGTCACTTTCACCTGGGGCAGAGGCACATCCATGAGTGACACCCATCTATGTCCTTTCCCTCCACGTGTCTGAGAGGTCACCTGCCCTGTACTATGGCCCTCTCCCCCAAAGCTGTCTGTACTTGCAAAGCCCCTTTTTGGACTTCTCAGTGGCTTTCTTGTTTCTACTAAGGACCCAAACATTGCGCTACGTGGCCTCCAAGGGGCTCGGTCCTTTGTTTTAGTACACTTGGTGGCTCTGGACGTGAACCTGTGAGTGATTCCTAACCTGAAGAGAAGGACCTCTGGATGGAGCAAGGTGGCCTTGTCTCTGCTCTTCCCTAAGATGCGGGCCACCCAAGGGGCTGGGGAAGGTGAGAGTGGACCTTGATGCTGGGTGGACTCTTCTTAGACATGACGACACCTGTCTTGCAGTTGTGGATATCTGCCCGCTTGTGTCAAATTACCAAAGACAGGTTAACAGAACAGCTGTGCCACAGAGGGGAACTTTTCTTAGTCCGCACACGGTATCGACACCTTCCTGTGCAAGGACACAAGAACGCCTTGGCGGCTCCAGCTAGCGCTGACGCGCAGCGGGGAATGGATTGAGCGCTGATCGGACCCATTTCACTTGGAACAGCCTTCTGCGCTCTGTGGGAAGGAAGCCTCTGCTGGTGAGGGATGATGGGGATGCTGCCCCGAGCCCCCTCGTGCTCCCGGACCTGATTCAAACTGTGATGAGAACCCGGGAAGAACTGATGATTGCCTCCCTCGTGGAGACACGAAGCTCTCCTACGAATTGTCCTTCCCCCCGTGTCTGCCCGACTCCCATTGCACCCTCAGCAGGTGAAACAGAGGCTAAAGGCAGTTAAAAACTGAGAAGTCTCTGGGGCAAAACGTGATGGATTGAGATGGGAAAAACGTTGCAGTTCCTGCTAAAGTGTTATTTAGAGAGGAAACATGATTTCATTTTCAAGGGAAAATAAATGGCTACTGCATTCATGACCTGACAGGTCAGACTGGCCCACTCTAAGGAAAACACTTTGACAGCACTCTGCTGCATCCGCTTCTGCTATGGTCTGAACGGGGAATGTGGTGAGGGCTGTGGCGCGGCATGTGAGGGAGAAGGCCCTTCAGCTCTGCGTCTGGTTTCTCGACTCTAAAAACTCTTCCTGAGCAACTCGAGTGTCTACCAGGTAAATCCAGAGCCAGCAAAATGAAGTCCAATGCTGCCGGTTTCGCAGATTCTCTTGCGCCGCGAGCGCACGTGCAAATCACCCTGGATCACGTAGATTATTCTTTTCTAATACCTGGCCCTTATCAAAAGCCGATGGTGGAGAGACTATTTTTATAACTTGATCCAGCCACACAGAACCACACCATTTTTAAAAGCAGTTTTACATACAGGGTTAGGTGAGAAACTCACCGCTCAGAGGCAAAACCTTAAAGCAGAAGTCGCATAACCAGTGTAAGATTATAATTATATTGTTCTAAATTTAAAAAGCAGTATCAATCCAGGGAGGCAGGTTCCCTCCACCTTTCATGTTGTGGTAGGAACCAGGTGGAGGCCAGGTCAGGGACGGGGGCCCCTGGCCTCCCCTCCACTCCAGAGATGGAGGGCCGGGTTTGCTCCCTCCCGGGGCTGGACAGGACCAGCTCTCCCCTAGAAAATAATCCAACCGTGTGCCTGAGCATAAAAGACACTTAACTCTGTGTATTCTGTAAGCACCTCTTTAAAATCTGAGTGAAAACACATTTACAAATGTTTAGCACACACAAATAGATGCTACGGAAAATTTACAAATATGAATCTGCCCCACTACTGCCTTTGAAGATATCCACGTGTGAGCAAAGTGCTCATTAAGGAGGCCCCATATGAAACAAGGAGGGGGCCACGAACGGAAGCTGCTGTGTAGATAGGAGGAGGGTCCACTCACAGGAGGCTCTCTCTCCGTTGTTCCTGGTGTTTATGTCCCCTTTGCTCTGGCGCCCTTTAGTCCCCGTCACTTCCTCCATGCGGTAAATCTCGGAGACACACAATTTGGGATTGAAAGCAAAGTACATTTTCCCGGCTTTGATGGTCAGGTTGCGGTGGTCCCAGTCCCACAGCTGCTGCAAGTTCTGGTTGTCGAGGACGTAGAAGGAGTAATTCCTAGAAGCACAGAAATCAGCATCAGCACCCTTGCCCTTTGCCACCAGACACCCCATGCTGTGCCTCTTCGCCACAAGGCTCCAGAAAACACTGCCTTTGCGGGTAAGAGATGTAGTTATTAATGGTATCTAAGAAAGAATAGTCACTGTTAACAATAACAACAATATGATTCAAGGACAATATCAAATAGATAAAACACTAATTAATTTGATGACCCCTATTACCAACAATAATGCTTCTCACACTGGAGGATGCTACTGAAATCATTCCCTAGAAATGCCTCTGGTTATTTCTCTGAAGCAGAGTATATACAATGAGCTTGAAATCAGTCCATGGGAGAACAGATATGCTCTGCTACTCAACCGGAACAGCTTACAAATTTGCTGTAGAAAGTCTGCCATTATCCTTGGGGGTAAATCCCATCCCATCCGTGCTGTCAGCAGCATATGACGGTGTAGGAGAGAGAATGGGACAGGGAGACAGACTCGGGGGTGAACCAACCCTGGGTCAGCTCCCTCCTCCAGATTCACCCCACCCTGAAAAGCCTCAGCCCAAGTCCTCGGGGAAGGTGGGGGAAGATAAATGGCTCCCAATGGGCATTCCCCCAGGCCACCCATCCACGCAACAGCAACTCAATGTCCAACAAGTTTAGGGTGCACAAAGCTTATTTTCAGAGGGCTGGGCCCCACCCCGGGAGTTTCTCATTAGGAAGTCTGGGTGGGCTGAGAATCTGCATTTTTAACTAGCGCCCACGTGATGCTGGGACCACATTTGGAGAACCACTGGTCTAACAGACCCTGGGCACCACCGAGGGGCTGGGGGTCCAAAGCCGACCAAGTCAGACATCGGTCCTGCTCCCAGTGGGTGGACGCAGAAGCAGTAGACCCAGCTGCTTCTGAAGGAGAGGTGGGGGGACAGCCAGCATCGGCAACCACTAACACTGGCCACCCAGAGACAAACCCATACCCGGGGAGGCAAGAGAGCAGACAGCTCCGGCTTGGGGTCTGGAGAAAGAGCCTTGCAGGTCCTTTCTGTCTGGGTCCGTTGGTAAACCAGGCAGGCAGGGTCACAGATGCCATCTGAGTCCTCTGTGCTGACAGGTCTGCTCCCCACAGAACTCAGACCCTTCTCCCCCTCCTATCCCCCAGCCTGTTTCCTTCTGGGGCTCACTCAAGCACCTTCTACAAAACTGAGTCTAAGTACTGGTGCCACATTTTGAGTTATGTCTAGGACCCACTCAGGGATCCAACACATAAACAGTAGAGAAGGAAAGGATCCCAACCTTCTTTCCAGAGCCGGGACAGCCCAGACAGAAGCCCAGAGAACTCCTCTGCCCTGGGTGGTGTCCACTGGGCACCTCTGTGCAACCGGTGAGGTTCACTTACACCCGGACCACGACCTCTACCAGGACTCTACCCGCCGGTCAGTCCACAGCCTGAGTCTCACTCATTGAGAGCAAAGCAAAAGCCATGGTTCCAGTGCTGTGAAGCCCACCTGTACATTTCCCCGGGAATTCATGAGGCATTCAGAGACAGGGGTCCAGGACTATCAATGCCATTTATGAGCTGCACAGCCACAGGCAGGTCACTCAGTGCTTTCTGTAGCTCCGTTTACTCACTTATTGGACAACAAGGGGCACAAACGGTGTCATATGAGCTCCCTGTCGGTTTTAAGGGCCCAGGAGGAGTTACTGAGCTGAGGTGGGATCTGCTCCCCCAGCCTGAAGCCCAGCCCCTCCATGAGCACCAGGTCACGTCGGTGCAGGTGCTGGGGGTGGGGATCCTGCCCACACAGGGGTGCAATGCGCCAATAAGTCCAGAGGCAGCACCTCAGAAACTAAGCCAGGCTCCTCACAAACCCACCTGAGGCCTCGACACATTCACGGCCACCAAACCAGGTGACAAAAACTGGCAAGTCAACAAATCCTTTCCTTTCAGCAAGAGCTCACTCCCCAATATCTGCTGGAAAAGGAATGTAAGACATTGTCCAGAGGAATCTAGACTTGGGCTACGTACCACAAGGCCATGAGTGCAGGAGGGTGGTGTGGCAGGTGGAAGGTGGGGTCCACAGTGCCCCCCCCCGCCATCTGCTCCCTCACTGCCAGGCTGCAGGTGATGCTGCTGGGAGAAGGGGTGTCCGCAGAGTTATACAACCGGAGGAGGGGTTCACAGGTGGAGGCAGATGTCTCCTATCATAGGCCATTCTTGCCCTCAGAATACTCCCAGCTCTGAAGGACACTCTGCGGCATCAACACGAACCCCGTGGGTCTGGCTGCTCCCAGGTTCCCAAGTAGGCCACATGGGACAAAATCTCCTTGTTGGTGCAGAAAGCTCTGGGCGGGGAGTAAAGGCCAATTACCCAGGTCAAATTGCTGACTCAACCTAGGACGAAGCTTTTATTTTAGTAAACTAATTTCACTAGCAGAGAACATAACCGCACCGAAAATACCTTCTGAACAAAACATGCTTCTCCCCAGGGGAGGGAGCATGAATTATAAATCAGGAATTTGACAAATGAATGGCAGGCACACTGAAATTCTGTGTATGTGACTAATCACTTTGAAAAGCAAGATTATCTTTTTACAGTAAACATAAACATTTTTTTACAACACTGAGAAGGCCTGGAGCCAGGATACCAATATCAATAAAACCAGGGCGTTATGGAGCTTGTGTAAGCGACAGAAAAATAAAAGTGAAACCCTCAACACAATGATAAGCCATTCACGAGCTGCCTGTCAATACTGCTCTTGTTTTCCCAACCCCAGCTGGAGGCCCGGCTGCCCACACATTCCTTCCACGATCAGGTAAGGATTAAAAGACGGTAAAAGGCAGAAACTTGTCTGCATATCTTCAACAGACACATATACACACTTAGATTTTATTGTTCCCTAAAGGAAATGCCTGTTTAAGTCAATTATTCTGTAAATGTGATTTCCTAATTGTTTCTAAGCTGACTGCCTTTACATTCAAAACATATTTAAAAAAATTATCTGTTTATTCTTCTGTCCCTTACACAGGCTCCGTGGTGCCTGGGTTATATCTATATTGGTATCCTGGCCCCAGCTCTCTTCAAGGTTGCAAAAAATGTTTGTTTCTATGCTTGGGTGGGCCCCATCTGCCAAAATGTAGACCAATGTGGGAGGTTATCTCCTTGAGGACATCTATATATTATCTGCATCAATATTCTAAACGCCCAGCACATACTATACACCTAACTGTTTTATTTATGGCTCCAATCTCAGGGTTGTCCTACTTCTGAGTTGTCAACACCACCAGCTCCCCGCCTGCTCGAATGAAGGGCAGGAAGGATGGGGAAGCAAAGGAAGGCAAAGTGCTGAGGATTCGAGTGGTACTTAGAAGACAGCCCCGGGTTCAGGGCTCGGACCACTGCACGTGGGAATCCAAAGATCGGGGTGGAGCGTCATCTCCACTCTCACTAAGCAATAACTCTAGGCAAGGTATTTCTTTGGCTTCTCCCCACCTGGGACAGATGGGGCTGAGGGTGGGGTCTCCAGAACATGGGGGCAGGAAGGGACATTCCCCCCTTTCCAAACTTTGCTGACAAATTGGAAAAAAAAAAAAAAATCATTAGTCCCTTTCATCTCTCAGAGAAAAAACTATGGCCTCTTTTGGGCGGTCCCTCAGTGGCATCAGAACCCAGCACATGGGGGCTTGTCTCTAGCAGTCGAGCCATCTGCAACTGATGCAGGATTTGGTCTTTTCACATATGCTGCCTCCAATCTGTCTGCAACGGATTGCTTTATACCACATCCAGTCTCCCCCAAAGTTCAATATTTACACCAGCCTCGGAGGTTCAGCAAGGGTGGGAATTTATATTCAAGTGGTACTAGGCACCAAACAGATACTCTGAAAACGTTTCCTCTTTGAGGGTTTTAAAAACAGCTTTACTGAGGTATAATTTATCTACCCAAAAAATTCACTCATTTTAAGTGTACAGTTCCAGAAGCTTCAGTAAATTCACACAGGTGTCTAACCATCACCACGATGCATTTTCAGAACATTTCCGTCACGCCAAAGTTCTTCATTCCCGATGGTGGTCAAGCTCCAATTCCATCCCCAGCTCTTCACTGATCTGCTTTCTGCCTCCATAGTTTTGCCTTTTCTACAAAGCACATATTAATGGAATCACAAAATGTGTAGCCTTTTGTGTCTGGCTTTTTTTCACTTAGCCTAATGTTTTTGAGGTTCACTCATGTTGTTACATTATTGTTGGGCAGTAATTGTGCCACATTTTATTTATCCATTTATCTGCTGATGGACATTTGGATTGTTTCCAGTGGGGTATTTTGGTGGTGGTGGGGGTTGGTATCATGAATAACACTGCTATGAGCAATCACATACAAGTCTCGTGTGGACATGTTTTCATTTCTCTTGGGGAGATACCGGGGTAGAGCCTGGAACTGCTGAGTCACATGTCTGAGTGTATATTTTTTGGAAGTCTGGAAGAAGTGTTAAAGTATAGCCATGTTGCAACCTAATCTTAGAGTTGCAAGAAGGCAGAATAAAGCACAAAGTGTTGCAAAGTCAAGTGGTGGGAACATGAGCAGAGATGCCTAACTGCATCCAAGAATTCCAATTCTTATAACCCACCACCTCCATCTACTCTTATTCTTTTCAGGGCAACAATCCTTGGTGACACCAACAAATGTGAAATTTTAATTCATTTATCTGATGTATCACAAAATACGGTTGTTCAAATAAGGGAATTTTTTCAGAGAACAGAAATATTCTCTTTCTTATTCAAGGGCTTAAAAATTAGCCATTTCATAGGAATCTTGTACATGTGTATTCCAAAATCCATTTCTTTCCAAAATAGCACAACCTTGATCTTTTTTTTTTTTTTTTTTTTTTTTTTGCGGTACGCGGGCCTCTCACTATTGTGGCCTCTCCCGTTGCAGAGCACAGGCTCCAGACGCGCAGGCTCAGCAGCCATGGCTCACAGGCCTAGCCGCTCCACGGCATGTGGGATCATCCCAGACCGGGACACGAACCCGTGTCCCGTGCATCGGCAGGTGGACTCTCAACCACTGTACCACCAGGGAAGCCCAACCTTGATCTTCTTAATGTCTAAGGTTATTACTCCAGAAACACATCACCTTACACAGAGTAATGTCCTCAAAGAAGCCTTGGCCATCCGAATTCTTCTGGACAAACTGAAGACTGCCTATGTTGTCCGGCCCCTTTCTCCAGAGACCAGCAGCCCTGCTGTCTGTTCCGATGTGATTTTGCCTATGTCTGTCACCAGCCTGGACATCAAATTCCAGAATCAGCTCACTGTGAGTGAGGACTAAGAGGTCTACTCCAGGTAACGTTCTTGAATTTCATACTCTGGACTTGACTGCGTGGTCTGGGCTACTCAGGAGACATTTGGAGATGGGTCTCAGTTCCAGTTTGGAAAGCTAAGGGTAACACATACAAAGGATCTCTGTACTACAAATTTGTCTGTTCTCCATCAAAACAAAAGGCTACAAAACTTTCTTCCCACTGAACCAAATGGAAGCACTTACTTATATTCTCATTGGTTATGAGAGGTACAAGAAAAATCATACTTTAAGGAACAGTGTGACGAAAATATTTAGGCAAAAAAATCAAAGGGCTTTGGGAATATGCTTCTGAGAAGGAATAAAGGGGTAAAATAGTGGTTTCCAATCTTTGCTGCACATTGAAATTACCTGGGAATCTTTTGAAAAGCAATGGTGCTTGGATCCCACCCCCAAACATTTTGATTGAATTGGGACAGAGTGCAACTTGGGCATCAGGATTTCTTAAAAGCCCCCAGATGATTCTAATGTATAGCAAAGTGTGGGAACCCGTGGGGTAAAAGTCATCTTGGCTTACACCAAAAGCACACTCAAGTGAAATATTCTACTGACACTCTGGTAACTCAAAAGCCCTGAAAAGGTTCCACTGCCTATCCAAATTATAACCTCCATACCTGGGTGCATAACAGCTTACATAATTCTCATACCACCTACCTCTCCAGTATTATTTGCCAAACAGGTCCCAGGATGCCCCAACTCGTTGCCTTTGCTGCTGCCGCCTGTCCTGAAATGCCTTTCTTTACCCTCTGCTTTTTGCTGTTTCTGGAAACCCTCCAAGGCCCATCACAAAGCCACCTCTTCTCAGAAGCCTGTCTGATCTTCTTCTTTTGTTTTTGTTTTTTTCTTTTTTAATGTTTTTTTGATGTGGACCATTTTTAAAGTCTTTATTGAATCTGTTACAATATTGCTTCTGTTTTATGTTTTGGTTTCTTGGCCAGGAGGCATGTGGGATCTTGGCTCCCCGACAAGGGATCGAAGCCGCGCCCCCTGCGTTGGAAGGCAAAGTCTTAACCACTGGACTGCCAGGGAAGTCCCCTGTCTGATCTTCTTAATCAGATACCTGACTCTTTTTCACGCCCATGGCATGTGTCTTTTCTTTCCCTGTAGCACTCTGCAAGTTCTGCTCGGCACTGCTGGCATTTACCTATTTATCATCTACCTTTCTTCTCTTCCTCCCTCTGACTCTTCCCTTTTTTTTCTTTTTTTTTCAGGTTTGAGCAGAAGACTGTCTCTTTTTATAGCTCATTTTGCATTCTTTTAAAAAATTTATTTATTTTTATTGAAGTATAGTTGACGTACAATATTATATAAGTTTCATGTGTACACATAATGATTCACAATTTTTAAAGGTTATATTCCATTTATAGTTATAAAATATCAGCTATGTTCCCTGTGTTGTACAATATATCCTTGTAGCTTATTTATTTTATATGTAATAGTTTGTACCTCTTAATCCCCTACTCCTAAATTGCCCCTCCCTCCTTCCCTCTCCCCACTGGTAATCACTAGTTTGTTCTCTGTATCTGTGTGACTCTTCCCTTCTTACAGGAATGAGGGGAGTAGGCAAAGGGGCTGCACCTAACCCTCTTCCTAAATCTGAGAAATACAGAATTGAGTTGTTGCTACTGGTCACACCTGATACAAAGCCAGTAGGGGTCTTCATCACAAGCAAGGATGACCCATACATTTTTGGTCATGGGTGAGGAAGGCAGCTCAGAGAACACAGCTCCCATCAAGAGAGGCAAGGTTCTCAAGCTCGATCTAAAGAGAGAGCCTCTAAACAATGGCAGGCAGGAATCCAAGGCTAGAAGCCCAGAATCCTCAGAGCTACAAGGGCTACTAACCAGCAGCAGGTTCACCATTGCCCTTCCCTGACATCTAAAGTACTATCAGCAGGGCAGGGGCCTGAAGCTTAGCTGAGCTTGGAAGTGGCCCAAACACCTAAGCAATGACATACATCTATAAGAAGACCCCACTGGGACTTTGGGTTTTACACATGATTCAGGTAATGAGAAATACATCATAAATATTCTTGCAAATAAAAATCACACTTTGGGCTTCCCTGGTGGCGCAGTGGTTGGGAGTCCGCCTGCCGATGCAGGGGACGCGGGTTCGTGCCCCGGTTTGGGACGATCCCACATGCCGCGGAGCGGCTGGGCCCGTGAGCCGTGGCCGCTGGGCCTGCGCGTCCGGAGCCTGTGCTCCGCAATGGGAGAGGCCACAACAGTGAGAGGCCCGCATAACGCAAAAAAAAAAAAGTAAAAAAAAAAAAAAAAAAAATCACACTTTAATTTTCAGCTACACTCAAGTGCCTAATACTTTTAGTTAACACGCAACTGAAAGGTAATCACATCATGTAATAATTCCTAATAAAAATGAATTAAACTCTCCTGTTAGCTTTCCCCTCTATGTATATCACTTGCTCAGCCTGGAAAAAAAAAAAAAGAATGTGTATCCTCAAGCAGCAGGAAAACTTGCAGGTATCAATACGCCAAAGCAAAAGTGCTTACCAACACCAGGGTTTCCAGAAACACAAACCTACTTGGAGGAAAAAAAATAAAAGAACTGTGCTAAAATTCACTTTAAAATTTAATACAACCAACAGTAACACCATCACCTCAAATTGGCAGAGCCTCGGTTTGCCATGTCGGTGACCTGGGACACTTGGGCTGGGCACAGTGGCAGCCTCCTTGGATTTGCCAAAAGAAAGACATTTTTCTAAAGAATCAGTGTTCCCAGCAGGGAGGACAGTGTGCTTTTCAAGGATGGAATGAAGAGCTGCCCTCTCTCTTTAGCTATATCAGATGATGGAATTTTAAGAATTTGAGACTGACCAAGAGTGAGTCTGAGAAAAAGCAGGAAGGCTGTAAGGAAACCCTTATGCGGTAACTTTATCCAGTCGGGGCACATAAATCAGCAAGGACAACCTTTCTCATGACCTTCCCACCTCTTGCTTTCCTAAATTATTTCCCCAAATTCTCTTTAGAAGGAATTAACTCATTAATGGATGTCTCCTTTTATTTCAAAGCATTAGCTTAAAGCCAGGCAAGAGCTGTATTTAAAGGGGGGGGGGGGTCGGTGAAGAGAAGCACGTACGCAAAGGAACACCTGGGCTAAGTGCTGGAGAGAAATTGCGCGTGCAGGAAGCACCCGCTTTTATTCCTCCTCTGGTGAAAGGCCTCCGACTAGTTTAAAACCCTTATCACAAAGCACGTCTCTGCAGAAGGCAAAAATTCTATGAGTAGCACAAATCCTACAAGCTGATCAATAGAAACAATTCTGTGAATCAAGATTTCTTTGTAACAAAATGAACTGTTCATATGCCTCCAAATCTCTGATGTTCTAATACATCTGAAAAGATGGAATGGCTTTTACGTAGTGGACTACAGCACCCTGAGGCAGATAAGGGACCCATAAATGATGATTTCATGGAGAGGTAAGCACTTCAGACCCACTCCCGTGCTTTTGGCAGAAACAGCCCCTACTGCAGCCCCATCTGCTGCTTTGCTGGCCACAGTCAGACACGTAACCCTGGATGGGTCACAACCCAGTCCTGAGGACGGAGAATTGTGACTACACGAGACCCCATGTGAGGAGGTGGGTCCTCACTCAGGGCGCCCGCACTGCTGTCATTTTCACTTCTTCTTTTGAATGAGAAAGGGCTCTTCCCTTAGAAACACAGAACTTCAAAATGCAGGCTGCTTACTCTGTGGTGGGAGAAAGTCAGCTTGTGAAATTTGGAGCACTTACCCCTCTAGTTGCTCCTCTCCTAGGATCTGGCGAAGGTTCTTCAGGAAGGACAAGGAGACCAAGGCATGGGAGTGGCGGATCTTCACGTAGCCCGTCACGACCTCGATGAGTCCCATGAAGTTCTCCAGTTCCGAAGCGATGTTGTCTACGGTAAGGGGGGCCATGTTACTGAGCATTTCACTAAGCGTGAGCGGGGCGGACACACTTGGTTTCTCGCAAACGCGTGTGGAGAGCAATTCAGTGTGGGTCTTGTTTTCATGGTGCCACTGAGGTGCTCGGGCTTCACAGGACCCTTGTCCCTTATCAAAAGTGCGTTTCCCTAAGCTTGGCTTTCAACACCCTCGCCTGGGATGGGGCCCCCAAGGCCAGGGAAGGGGAGTTTCTAGAAGGCTGGGTACTGCAGCTCCCAGGCTGATTAACAGAATGTAATATCATAAACACCAGACTGCCAATTAGCAAATGCGGGCACATATAGGGAACTTCTTTAATATGCTCTGTCAACAGACAGTGCTGCCTCCAAAGTACAAGGGCATGACAAAATAAACAACATTTCCTCGGTCTCATTAGGAACTGCCTTTGCCACATTTCTAGTTCCTAAGATACAGGGATCTATATTTAAAGCTTCCATCTTACTAAGACTGGAAGAAAATGCACCAAAACGTTAACAATGGTTATCGGCAGGTAATTTTAAAAAATTCATTTCTATGCTTCTACGTTTTCTACAATGCACATTCATAACTCTCACACATATAAAATAGTTGGGAACATCGTTGCTAATAGATGTGTAAAAATGACAAGATGTATAAACTGTATTTCCTTTAATTTTGTAGCCTATTTTTTTCTCATAGTAAATAAAAAACATAAACTTCAACTTATGCCAAAATTATAACACATACTATAATGAATTGGGTGTGGTTCAACTAACAGAATTTTACTGTGTATGATTTGTGAAGGCTTACTTAAGAAAAGGTTCTCTTTTGCTTTCAATTGATAAACTTCAAAGAATAAGTGTACTGTCCTCCAGGGTAACACCCTACATTTATGGACAGCTTGATGGTTTTCCAAGAGAAATGAAGGAGAAATTCAAGTTGTAAAGACTAGCGGTTGCCTGCAGTTGATGTTTCAAGGAAAAGATCATGAATTTTAAATGTGGGGTGGGGGACTTCCCTGGTGGTGCAGTGGTTAAGAATCCACCTGCCAATGCAGGGGACATGGATTCAAGCCCTGGTCCGGGAAGATCCCACGTGCCACAGAGCAACTAAGCCCGTGCACCACAACTACTGAGCCTGCACTCTAGAGCCCGTGAGCCACAACTACTGAGGCTGTGTGCCATGACTACTGAAGCCCATGTGCCTAGAGCCCACATTCCACAACAAGAGAAGCCACTGCAATGAGAAAAGCCTGCGCACCACAACAAAGACCCAACGCAGCCAATAAATAAATAAAATTAAAATAAAATTTAAAAAAATCCTCACGGTCAAAATCTGAAAGATTTATTTTAAAAATAAATAAATAAATAAATGTGGGGCAGGACTCATGCCTTCTAGTAAGGCTGAGGAAGGACCTTTCCAATGAGATGTCTAACCAATTTCCTGTGATGGCTATAAACTGGAAGACACATTTCATCATCATGCACAAATATGTACCAATTCCTTCTCAAATTATACTTCTCCATGGATTTAATTTGTGGATTAAATTTTTATCTTGAGGATAGGAATATAAGAAAAAAAGAAGGGTTAGCCATTTAAAGGATATGTTCTAGGGAATGAGGAAAACTTTTTTAAAAATTAAGAAATCTAGTAAGTGCAAAAAGAATAAAACTGCAGAATACCATGAAAGCAAGAAAATTCTAGCTGTGTGGAAACAAAGTTATCTCTGTTGTAGAGGAGTGAAAGGTGTTGTGAAAATCAAGGGCTATCCAAAAATTCAAAAGAACTAAGCAGAAAACTTGTTGCTGCCATCTCTAAACCGTAAGAATAGAGCTCACGTATTGTACAAATAGTATTAAGGAAAAGTAAATGCGCAGAATAAATAGGACATTTTTGCCCCTCAGACTATAAAAAAAAAGAAAAAAACTTCTTCACAAAAGGATTTAGAAAAAAATTCCTTTCAGCCTCAACTCCTTCTTATATTTCTCCTAGCTTACAAAATTATCAGTACCTTCACCAAATGGTTCCAGTGGTGGAGAACTTAAGGCACCGTTACTAGAAGCCCTTGTCAATTACAGATCAGAACTGAAAGTATCACCAAATAAGTCAACAGGAAATGCTTCACACAAATGCAATTACCAGGAACGCCAGCCATCTACTGCAAATAATGGGGATCCTGTAGAGGGTGAGATCGAAGCTTTAAATGCATGATGACATACATATACTTTTATCTCTTTTGGTTCTCAGAAATAAATTTGGAGATTGGCCACTTTTGGACTGAATAAAATTTTAAAATGATATCATTAAACTCTTCCCTTGCTCAGTATCTTCAATATATCCAAGTAACCAAGACTCTGGACTTAAAGCTCTGTGGACTTGGCTCCGGCTAGAGACTGCTGAGTCACACCTTTGATCCATCGGTCTCTTCTGGGGTTTGTACGTGTTGGGATGTGTGTATCCTGCGTAAGATGTGACTTAAGAAAGATGAGGGATGACCCTCTGAAGAAACAAATGCTGTGCCAATGGCTGAAAATCAGACGACCTTTCAATCTGTTTTTTATCTTTAAGGGAAACTCAAAGGAGGGGCATTGAGCATGAGGCTTACGCACCATGTTGTTTTTCTAGGCCCATGTTTTAGTTGTGAGTCATGGATGAGTAGGAAAAGCATCAACAAAAGAAAACCAAGAGATCTGGCCCTCTCTTCCAGGGAGATGGAATACTTACTGCCGCGTCGGATATTAATGAGTAGATTGCCCTTGAAGATGGTGCATCCTTGGAGCATCTGAGCAGAAGTGACAGAATCAATGGTCTTTGTCTTTTTCTCTTCCTCACACACTTTGGGACAAGGGCCTTCGCAAGGGATGCAGTACATGCTGTTGAAAATAAACCAACCCAAAACACAGAGAGCTGAGTCTGTCTTCTTGCATTAAAAAAAATCATAAAGATATGCTTTCATTCTAGGTGTCTTTACAGTCCACATTACAAAAAGCAACTGGTGGAAGCGTTCAAGTGGTCACACTGTTTCTTATCCCCAAGCCTACCCAGGATAAACCACTCAAATTGCAACCAAAAGGAGAAACTGCCTACAAAGGAAAAGCATGCTGCCTGTTTCCAGACAAAACACATGATACACCCTTGAGGCATGTGTGTATCATAGGCTGGGACTGGTGAGCCAGCTGGTCCCATGTGGGAGAAACAGCTTTGCAGAAAGAAAGCACCTGGGGTTCCCAAGAAGAACAGAACTGTTCTCTGATGTTGTGGCCCCTGCTGGCACACCCTGGAGGAGCCACGGGGAGAGTGGACAGGGACAGCAAAGGGACGGCAGAGTCTCTGCCACTAACGGGAATCTAACTCCTGCAGCCAGTGGTCCAGCAAAGTCCAATGAGGGATTCCAAAAGGCATGTGCTATAGCACAGATCCATTATTTTCTTGCTAAAGCACAACTGAAATAATTTCTTGACAGTGTTTGGCAGAAACTTGTAAATTGATCCAAGCGTTGTTTTTGCTGCATACACAATAAAAACAAGGAACTTCCATTACTTTGTAATAAGCTCCTATTTCACATGCAATCTTGAACATGCCACAAACCACCAACAGTCAGGGACCAGTGAGTGACGCTGGCACTTTTCCTGCTTACCTACCCTTATTTAGGAAACAGTGGACAAAACACTAATCCAGCTGCTGAACCACAGAAAGTTCGGTCAATTTCCAAACAAATAAATGATACAACATTATGGGATGTGTGTGTAATAGGACGGTGAATTGGAGAGCCACTATATTTACATGATGGTTCTTGAATGATCGTTCAAACTTCATGAAGTGAAAAACAGCCAAGGAAACAGTGTAAGTTATAGCTCTTAGCATTAAGTACCCCTACCCCGAACCTTACTGCATATTTAAGGCAAAGATGAAGGGTTTTGTTTAAAAGCTTATAGATAAATAAAATTTTCCTACTGTTTTCTTATTTCATATTGGGAGAACAGGAGGCAAGGTTTCCAAAGGAACTGGGCCAACCATAGCAACGGAGGTTTCTCCCTTCTCTAACATCACACTCAACATGCTCACTTCTAGAGTAGGTAGCAGCTTTTCTTCAGTACTCTTTGTTGGTCTTTTATTGCTTCTAATTTACCTACAAACCAGATAATGCCCCACCTCCCTTTTTAAACACTTTTTATTTTGAAATAATTACAGACACACAGAAAGTTGCAAAAATAGTACAGAAAGGTTCTGCGTACCCTTCACCTGGTTCCCCCAATGGCTGCATCTTACATAATGATAAAGCAATATCAACACCAGGAAACTAACACAGGTACAATGCCTGCATATACTTACATGTCATCTTATCACCTGTGTAATCACCATAACCAGCTAGCCCATCACCACAAACACCTCCCTTGTGCTACCCGTACAGTCACCCTGCCCCCACATCTCTAACTCACGGCAACCACTGATCTATTCTCCATCTCTATTACGTTGTTATTTTGAGAATGTTATATAAATGCAATCATATGGTGTGTGACCTTGTGAGACTGGCTTTTTTCACACAGCATAATGTCCTTGAGATCCATCCATGCTGTGTGTGTTTGAATGGTTTGTTTCTTTATATTGTTGATTGATATTCCATGGTGTGATGGATCACGGTTTGCTTAGCCGTTTACCTATTGTGGAGCATCTGTGCTGTTTCCAGTTTTTGGCTGTTACAAATGAAGCTGCTACAAATAACTGTGTACCTGTTTTTGTGGGAACCTAAGTTTTCATTTCTCTGTGGTAAATGTTCAGGAGTGTAACTTCTGGGTTGCAGGTTAAGTGTATGTTTAGTTCCCCCTGACATTTTATTCAAATAGCAATTTCTGAACCAAACACCTTTCTTAAAATGTCTAGGAATCATCCAGCACTTAAAAAAAAATGTTTTTCTAAGAAAGTGCTCTGATTACATGTTGATAGTTTAAGCGTCCTCAAATCCATTCTGGTATACACAGTATTAAAAAATAAATATTTTAAAGTAAGGGTCAAATAGCCCTTAAAGGCTGAGAGGGGGATTTATTAGTTCTTGACGGCATTTTATTTTAAAGTGTAAAAGGGAGATCTGTAGCTTTGAACAGACTGTAAGCACTGGTAGGAAAAATAACAGCTCAATTCTTTGAAAAATGAATTACAGTAGAAGAAACTGTCACAGTGCACAGCACATCCCACTTTGCCCGCTACTCTGGCAGCTGCAGATGACTGAATGCCTCCAGACACCACAGGAAACACACCCGAAAGGCAAAGAAGTTATGACCCAAGGCCATGCACCAGCTGCCTCATCTTGGCCCCCACCCCTGGGGAGGAACTGTGGCTGAGCCTTAACTGGGTTCCAGGCACTGCCCAGGGTACTGGCAAAGCCTTTTTAAGTTCTAGGGCTGCCAATAAAATGTGAGTAAAATGTGGCATACTTATTTTGGGTGGAATATGTATACTCTCCAGTTCACTGGCATCCCTGGCACATTTACCATTTTAAAGTATTTAAAGTAACTTTTACTATAATAACCGTTACAGAAATGATGACAGGTAGAAAGCTCTACACTTCATTTTATGAAATAATGTGAGCTTTACCTTTGATTTGAAGTTAAGCCTATGGAAGGAGCAACATCTCCAAATATTACACCAGAAACAGATTCCCCTTTACCAAGACTTGCTTGATGAGGTTTGCAGAAACAGAAGGCAGCAAACAGAAGGGAAGTTACACGTTATACTCAAAATGAATGTTTCCTTTTCCAATGGTATTTTATATTTGTAGAATAGTTTTATTTTGAAGAACCTCGAAACGTAAGGATCCTCTGGTGCTAATCACGAAGTAGGCATTTAGTCCATTACAACAGAATTACTCTCTCCTAAGAGTTCTCTGCTCTGCTCCAGAGGAGGAAACAGCATCCCCAAATCTCTAGTCTTCTCTTGCTTCCAGGGTTATAGTCCTGCATTTTGTAACAATTCTGGCATTGCTTTTTCAAAAACTTAAAACCAATTCACAGAAGTCCAGTTGGCATGCACGAGAGGGATGCTGTTTGCCGTAAGGAACTTCTTTGCTTCCCAAGAGAAGTCTCAATGTTCAGGAAGCAAAATGAGAGAGACAGAGAAAACTGAGGGAGGGTGAAGGGTTCGTGTGTGTGTAGGAGGTGCTGATGGAACAAACTGCTTGCTCTTAGCGGCAGCTAGTTCAGGCAGGACGGGAGCCAGTGCTAAGAGACTTTGAGGCCTGCTCACTGCCTTAAGGATGCTGGTGGGCTGGCCGTGTCTTCCTTCCCGCACTCCCAAAGCCTTCACTGGTCTAGTGTTGAGTAGCATCGAGGGTGAGAAAACCTCAACCTACAGTCTCCCCCACCGGCCTGCTGCTGAGGGTGGCAGCCCTGCATGTGCACAGGGGGTCAGTGACCTCCGGGGACCTGAGCCCACAAATCAGGTACTTAATTCCAAACGGCCAGGCAGTAGGCTTTCAAACCAAAAAGACTCCCCATTGCTCTTACAGTCATCATAAACTGAAGTTATACCAGCCCTCTGCGGTGGCCCCCCTCCCTTAACCTCCCCAGGGTCCCACCCGGATGGAGCCACTGGCAGCATCAACCTTTCTGCCCCCCGGGCCCCAACACTGACCTCTGGCTGCCGTTGCGGATGAAGCCCGACGGGCACTCCTGCATGCACTCGCCGTCGTGGATCACGAAGCCCTCGGAATCGCTGCTCTCAGCGTTGGGGATGTTGGCGCAGAAGTCACGGTCCACACAACGCCAGCCCTCGAAGCGGTAGGTGTTGGGCGGGCAGCTGGGCACACAGACACCGGCATAGTAGTAGTGGCGGCAGGCCACGCAGGCCGTGTCGTTGTCGGGCGCGCTGCAGCTGCCCAGGCACTCGGGGTGGCAGCACTCGTGGTTCTCCGTGCACGCCCGCTTCCCGCACGTGCTCGGGCACACTGTGGGTGACAGGCAGGGTGTGAGGCTGGCTGAGAGCCAGATCGCTCCACCTGGCACAATCCAACCCATCAACCACAACGCGATCCCCAAATGGAACGTCACTGGGCATTGGACTTGAATCAACAGTATTACATATTGAGAATTTCATTAAGGCAGGGAGCAAATACTCTGCGTTTGGAGTCAGGTGAGCAGGGTTTAATATCTAGCCTCTCCTACTTGACTATGTTTGGTCTTGGAGGAGTCCTTACCATCTTTGACCTTGATCCTCTCTTCTCATCTACAGAATGGGGTAATAATACCCATCTTGAAAGGTTACCTGTGGCATGCGTGACACCGTGGAAGCCCTATGTGGACAATACAGTTTATTATTACCTTAGAAGGCATTATATGTGCTACTTAATCTGCATTTTTGCATATGTTCCTTACTGAAATATCTTGAAAAGCCTTAGTGTGCAGAAATGCTCATTTATTTTTGAAATGGTTAAACTAGGATATGCTAAAGATGATACCATTCAGGCTGACAAAATAGCTTTATAAAAGTTTGTGCATGCCTGTATCATATCAAAGGTCTTACCCCAAATAAGCAATGATATCTCAACCTAATATATCACAGAGAAGTCCCCATGTCTGATGGTAATTCTCAAATATAAGAAAGTGGGTGGGTGGACAGTGTCTCGATCCCAGAGGACCATAGGATATTATAAACTATCTACCCTGACTCCCTCTATGCTAAAGTTAAGTGAAAGCAGTGTCTAAAAACAAGAGATCCACAGTTTTTGTCCGAAATAGATGAGCTGGCATTTATTTCCATAACAATGCTGTAAGGATCACACTCTAGGGGCTGTTCACCTTACTAGCCAGTAAAGTGTAAGTCAACAAAATATGAAATCTGGTTTGCATTATATGCTTCCTACTTTTTCCTTGAGTTGGAAAACAACAGAAAATTATTTAAATATGTATATTATTGACTCTGACATGCATTATTTAGTGAAGATTCTATTGTTTTCTTTATAATAAAAAAAGATGAAAAAATCAGAGATCATAGATAAGAAAATACATAGAATATCTAGTCCGCTTGATCACAATGTCATCTTATCAGTACCTCCATGGAGACCCTCCCAGATCATTTCCTACGCATGTGCATGCACATATAAATATCTATAAAAAAGGATCAAGTCATTCTGAAAGCATTTTTTGGCATAACATACTGTGAATTCCACAATAATTTAACAGCTGCATTGCATGCCATAACACAGTGTATCGTAAGTTATAATCAGTCTCCTACTATTAGACATTTCATTTATTGCCAACATTTTATTAGTACAATGAGCACTCAATCTTCATGAGAATTCTTAATTATTTCAGTAGAATCAATTTCCAGAGTTAGCCTTGCTGGGTCAAACTGTCCTCTGG
Source organism: Orcinus orca (assembly GCF_937001465.1). Classification (NCBI taxonomy): domain Eukaryota; kingdom Metazoa; phylum Chordata; class Mammalia; order Artiodactyla; family Delphinidae; genus Orcinus; species Orcinus orca. Next base: position 74,038,479 of record NC_064560.1, read on the forward strand.
GAAGTTGGTACCAATTTACACATCCACTAGCTGCATAGAGGAGTACCTTATTTTACTGCCAAGAGGTGCATTTAAAAACAGGTATCAGAACCTGGACATTCAAATGAATACTATCACCTCAGAAGAAACAGACAAATTCTCATGATACTGTCAGGCTTAAAATAATTTTGCAAGTTTCTTATCTGATCATCATTTTTGGCTGAGACAAATAGGTGGCCTTCCATTATTTATTCTTACCTATTTTGGTAATAAAACCTTGATTTTTAATTGGGCATTTGCCACCCAGTTACATATTATATCTCCCAGCCTCTCTTGTAGCTAGAAGTGACCTAAGTTCTAGGCAGTGAGACGCTAGAAAACTTTTGGGGTGGAACTTCCCGGAAGAGTCCTTAAAGCAGAGGGGGTACATCTTTCCTCCTCACTGCTGGCTGGAATGCAGGTGTAATGCCTGAAGCTCAAGCAGCCATCTTGGGCCATGAGGTGACACATAAAGAACAGTGGAGGGTCTTCCCTGGTGGTGCAGTGGTTAAGAATCTGCCTGCCAATGCAGGGGACGCGGGTTCGAGCCCTGGTCCAGGAAGATCCCACATGCCGTGGAGCAACTAAGCCCGTGTGCCACAACTACTGAGCCCGCGAGCCACAACGACTGAGCCCACGTACCACAACTACTGAAGCCCATGCGCCTAGGGCCCATGCTCTGCAACAAGAGAAGCCACCACAATGAGAAGCCCACGCACCACAACAAAGAGTAGCCCCCACTTGCCGCAACTAGAGAAAGCCTGCACGTAGCAATGAAGACCCAAAGCAGCCATAAATAAATAAATAAATAAAACAACTCATTAAAATCTATTAAAAAAAAAAAAAAAAAGAACAGTGGAGCATGATAAAAGGAACTTGGTCCTTCATGACTGTGTAGCCAGTAGGCTAACCCTGGACTGCTTACCTCTAGATTTCTTTACATGAATAAGAAATAAACTTGTGTCTTGTTTAAGCACCTGCTATTTGTTAGATGCAACTGAATGAATCCCAACTAAGTGTCTTCAGAGCCAACGTATAATATAAGCAAAGAAGAAGACTGTTCCTGTTGGTCTATGTCATTTTTGTTTACCAGAACTGCCTCTCAATGACTTCTGTCTGTTTCCACAAACTAATCTACCCAACAGATTACAAGGAGTAAAGATCTCTAGTCACGCCAAAAAGGTACATTGTTGGAGGAGCTCCTAAAATGTTGGGATACATATACAGTCTACCAAGGGGATCATCCTGAAGTTGATAACACCAATTTGAATGTACAAGCTTAGTGTATTTGCAGTAAATGCACGCACACACCACACACACTTTACTCTCAAATCTCACACTTAATCTAATAATCACATAGATTAAATGACTATTTAAGTTCAAATATATCCATTACAGAAGTAACTTCAATGTCCAAGATCTAAAGAAGCAATAAAATTGCAAACCCTTAAGTTCAAGTTTTTAAACTAAAAACAAGAGAACTTAAGTCCGCCTATCCTTCATTTAATCATCCACTTAGCAACTATTTATTGAATGTGCACTGCACCTGTGTGCCAGGCCCTGTTCTTAAGAGATGGACAATACACCAGGTAAGAACAGGAGTGTGTAGTGGTGTACAGCCTGCCCAGGGCACCTGGGTTCCCGGGAAGGCTTCACAGAGGTGTGGAGGCTGGAACTGAAAGCTGAAAGCTGAGGAGGATAAGAATAACACAGATGAAATCACATGTAAATGTGTGTAAAAGCAACTGAGTTTCTGTGGTGGGAGAACTGGGTGCTCGTGAAGATGGCAGGGGTCCCGTAACAGGTGATGCTGGGAGAGAGGAGGGGGGCAGCTCAAAGAAGCATTGTAGGCCTGTCTGAGGGGTTTAGGCTCTTTGATGGATAATGGGCATCACAAAGCTTTTGGGCAGGAGAGCGATGTGGTCTAATTTTCATATTTGAAAGGTCATCTGGCAGCAACACAGAGGGTTATGATGACCAGAGGGGGCAGAGCTAAAAGAAGAGGGATGAAGCCAGAGGAGAAATGTTATGCTGTCCCTACAAAGTTCATGTTATATAATACATCTGTGAGGTTCACATAGTTAAAGTGAAACTAGCTGTAGAAACCATGCTCACGGTGTCACAGCACAAACCTGCCGATTGAGCACACACCCCATTCAGAGCACTGAAGTCCCCGGAGCTGCTCATCAGCCATCAGCCACCACCAGGCTTTGTGTTTGGAGGAAGGAAAATTGATTAAGAATCTTACGATCATCATCAGAGACTAACCGGGGACAATATTTACTTGTAAAACCCTTCTTTCGTTGCTTACAATTTAAATAAAATGCTATATAAAATGACGAGTAGCAGACATCAATATTAAAAAGCTATTAATGTAGTATTAAAAACTAAGAGCATTTAAAAGAATAGAAAAATGCCCCTGTGCACTTGCTTAGATTCAAACATAAATGTTGGGCATTTCCAGTAGAAAGAAAAAAAAAAAAACCTGACAAAGTATCTGTAGATATGTTTTGCATTCCATTCCCCATTCCACTGAAACAGCATCTCTGGGCAGTGGTCCATTGCAAACCGCCCCCCCACCGCCCCCTCCCGAGGTGCATTACTAGAATTGCACCGTCAGTCAGTTCTTGCAACAAGCAGCACACAGGCTAGGGAATTAGGGTTTTGTTTCAGCAATGGGAGCTACTTCAGAAGGAATTTCAGTTAAGCTTAAATTAGGTAAAATCCTATTCTTTAAAGATGGAACAATTCCTCTTAAAGGGATCACAAATCAAGATCACAAATCTTCTACATCACATGATGCAACTGTACACAAACATGTATCAAATGCTTTTGGGGAATAAAAAAAGGGGTGTGATAGGGAGAGGGAGAGAAAGGTGACTATTTGCTGGAGGATAAACCCCAGGGCTGGAAGCCAGTGTTCCCCTGGCTGCAGCACCACCTGAGAGGACTCTGGGAGGGAGGCAGGGGAGCCGGCGGAAGTTCAGGATTAGAGAGTCCTGGAGCCAGCCCCAGAAGCCCGCTGTAAATTTTGCCTCATCTCAATGTATATAAATATTATTAGTGTTCAGGACTATTAAGGGATTTCTTGAAAAGCCCCGGGCAGTGTGTCTCGCCAGCAGACGGATGGCTGCTTCACACGAGTGCCAAAACTTAAAATTTAGTACAGTTACCAAATTTCCAATTACAGAGCTAAGGGAGAAAGGAAGGGAACTTCTTCCCTGGCTTCCATGAATAAGGAGCACACCTAGCATGATGAAAGGCATTTCTACTTTTTAAAAATAAAAGGAAAATGGAAGGTGCTATAAATTAACAAATACACAGCGGGGAAAGCAAATTGATTTTACCCATGAGATCTTTCTATTCATTGGAATTTTTACAATGACCAACAATAACAACAAACGCCTATGTAAACTGTTGGAAAAGCTAACACAGGTCCCACATCTACACTAAAAGGATTCGTTCAGGGTCACAATCCCATAAAAATGAGGCACTGCATTTAAAAGCTCATTTTCTTCATTTTGGGGGACAGCAAAAAAAGTCACATACATCAACCTTTAACTCTCTTCCTCCTTCCCTGAGTCCTTATATTTATTAAATTCTTTCTAGGGATTTTAAAAACCTTTCTTTCTGTACTTGCCAATAAGCCCTTTAACAATCTTTACCTCAGAGAAACTATTTTTAAAAGCATATTTTGGAAGAGAAGATGGAGAACTCATCCTCTTCACAGGGAACAAAAATGGAAAAGGGGCCACTTAGCCATACAACTTCAAAAAACACAAACATTCTATACCAAATAATTTCTTTTTTATTTTTAAACATCTTTATTGGAGTACAATTGCTTTACATTGTTGTGTTAGTTTCTGCTGTATAACAAAGTGAATCAGCTATACGTATACATATATCCCCATATCTCCACCCTCTTGAGTCTCCCTCCCCACCCCCCACCCCTCTAGGTGGTCACAAAGCACCAAGCTGACCTCCCTGTGCTATGTGGCTGCTTCCCACTAGCTATGTATTTTACACATCCCAAATAATTTCTGAAGGATAGAACCAGTTCATGGATGTTGAAATAAGGTCAAGTTTCTGAATCAAAATACAGACTGGTATAGGGTCCTCTCAGGTATTTCCGGGTACCCTAAGGGACACACCACTGTTCCATATAAAAACAGGGTGACTTTCCTAAGAGACAGGCATCACTATGCATTAAGGTGAACTGCTGCTAACTCCAGGAAAGCACACTTTGACTTCCCAAGTACATCAGAGAGACATGTGGTCCAGAGAGATTTTGTGGTTTTCTTGCCCAGCCAGGAGAGAAACTGATTCCATCAGACACTGTGGGGTGTGGGGGAGGAGAGGAGAGGGAAACCCCAGCTGGGTCAACTGAACTCACAGCAGCCCCCCACCCCCCAAGCACAGCCAGAAATCTACCCAAAGCTGTCGGCATTCTCCTCCAGAGAGCACTGAGCCACAGCTAAGGATGAGAAAGGCTCCTTTGACTATTAAATACATCAGCCAGGTCCTAGGCCCAGTTCTGCAGGCTCAGCAGGTGAGACAGCCCAGCCCCTGAGGACGAGCAGTGGGAATATGAGGGGCAAGCAAAGGGCCAGTAAGGAGGGCTTCCCAGGGGAAGGGAGCACCAGAACCCGGCTTGAAAGGCCAGTAGGAGCTAGCAGGTGCATGGGGGTGATGGCAGGGCTGATGGGGAGCGAGGGTCAGAGAACCAGACTCGGCATGACTGCAGGACCCAGGCTTTGGGACCTGGGTGGGTGGGGGAGATTGGGAGGAAAGATGGGTAGACGGAGGCAGAGAGCCACAAGATAGGAGTTTGGCACATTCTTAAGAGAAAAGAGATGCTGTCTGAGGATTTTAAACAGGGAGTCACATGAGTAGATATGCATTTTAGAAGGCTCACTCTGGCTGCTAAGTGGAAAAGAGAATGGAACGATGACCCGCAGGGCCATGGTCGCCATCTCTGCGAGCACCGACAGCGGCCCAGACTAAGGGGGCAGCAGCACAGATGGGTAAAAGCAGGCAGATTAATGTGGTGAATTACGTTTTTTTCCCCCCCCAGCAGGGGTAGAGAGAGATTGGTTCTGTTCGGGATGTGTTGTTTTCTGCACACGTCCAGATGGAAATGCCTGGCATGCGGCTGCATGGATGTAACATCATGGGGCGTGGTCAGCAGACAGATGCAGAGGAGTCCGGGAGGGAGGGACATCTGAGGAGTGCCAACAGGACCCAGGACAGAATCCCCAGGCTACCACCACCCATGGGGGCCCCGCAGCACCCACTAGCGTCCCTGCTCCTTTCATATACCTCCACTCTTTTAAAATAACCCACACAAGTGGATTTCCATATATTCACCTATGAATTCTGGGTCCCATGTTGCTACCCCTCTCTGCCACCCTCCTTGACAAAGTTCAGGTTTAAGTAATGATAATAATATATTTATGGAATTCTTCTTATAAGCCACACAAACATCAGAGCAAGGACTTAAAGAGGAGGTTGGGCCCCACTGCTTTCTCTTTGATCATCAAATCAACCAGTGCTGAAAGAGACCCTCGCCTTCAGGGCTGCTTCTGAAGCCTGCAGGCCCTGCTGCTTTTGGAGCTCCACGCTGGTCCTTTCTGCAAAGAAGGTGGGTGAACCACCTTGGTTGGATGTTCCAGTTGGACAGAAAGGGTATCCCATCTCCAGGAGCCATGATGGACTGCAGAGAGGTCAGGGAAAACCCACCTCAGGCCAGGGAGCCCATGGCCTTTCATCCTGTGAAATAATCTTCGATCTCTCCTGCCTTTTGACCTCATGCACACACATTCCTCCCGACCCATCACTCCAAGCGGAGACACCCATCAAAGGGGCAGACAGGTGAGGAGCAGCAAGGCTTCTCAGGCTCAGGGAGAAGCTACATTTCACCCCAGTGTATTATTCTGTAGTTCTCTAAATACGTCAGCTAGGATGGAAAAGCAAGCTTACACGAAAATGCTTAGATCCATGAAATAAATCGAAAATAAACCTGGCACAACTGTGTGTGAGCTCCACTCACACACATACGTATGAATGTGTATATATATTTATAAAACGTACATATATATAATGAGTAAAGCACAATTTTCTCAAAAAGGAGACAAGAAGAATCTTTCAAGTTTCTTGACATCTTGAGAAACTGCTACTGTAAAACTCCAGAGGACCACTGCCTAGAAATCCCAGGTGGAGTTTCCAACAACTTCAACTGGCTTCTGCCTGGAAAACTATAGCCATTAAGTTGAATTTAGTGGTAACCCTGGTGTCTTAAACATTCAGAAAGGAAAGTTGCATCTGCAACAACATTTCTCTTTTCAAAGTCAAAAGAAACCACCTCCTGTGTAGGAGAAAACATTCTATTAATACCACAGTAGTGGCCAGACTAAGAGACAATGTAATGGTTAGAACCTGAAGATACTTCAGTTTCTCTGTTTGAAGCAGAAAGGGTTAGCGCCAGCAACAGAGTTTGGGGAAGGCACCTGGGGCACACAGAAAGGTCCCAGAACAGAGCTCTCGGTGAGCCTGGAGAGGCTGGTTAGCAAAAGGGGGGCCACGGTTCCTGAACCTATTAATGTAGTGAGCCTGAAAGCGCTCATTTTCTCCCAAGACTAGAGTGTACGGACGAGTTCCTCCTTGTGATCTTTGAAGGTGTTTCCAAGACTCAGTTTTGAGTCAGCTTCCTTCCTAAGAGGAAGGGTCCTGACACAAGAATGTGTCAGCAGATGGACTTTCTGCAATACTGGGTACGGAGAGGGGGCAAGAGTGACATACTTTCCCTCCGCATCACTCGCCTCCCATCACCTGTCTTCTCCAACCTTCACATTCTTTCGAGGGGCTGTGGGGTGGCAGGGACACTTCAGAACTTGCAGGAGCAGAGATCCTCTTGCAAGAAGCTCCCAGGGCCCTTAGATCTGCCCTGGTTCAAATGCAACCAGGACTTCTGCAGCCATGTTCTGCCTTTCGTCGAACCCTGGATCCTCAGAGTTGAAAGGAAGTTAAGAGGTCATCATCCCATGCCTGTCTGAGGTGCTGCTCTTCAAAAACCTAGGTAAGCCTTAAAGCAATGCTGAAGGGAGCTCTTTCTCTTAGAGAAAGTGCTACTGCCGCATGGCACCCATCTTGACCAAGTTCCTCCTTACCCCCACCCAGAATGGTGCTCTCCCCTGGCCTCGTTCAGGTGTCTGATACTCAGGGGAGGTGGATGGTTTCTTGCACATGTCAGACTTCCAACTGCTCAGACTCAAAATTCCAAGACGGTGATCCCTGCCTCCTTCTGAAGGCAATACTCAAGCCACAGCTCATGCAACATATATGAACATCACTGCTCCCTACCTGTCCCCAATCTACCCTAACACTGCAGAAGCAGTCTCCACAGTGTGGAATACGAGGACACTGAGACCAGTGGCGGTCTTCCATGACCAAGGCAGCACACTCAGGGGCTCTCTGTATGACCTTCGAGATAACTCTCACTGTCACACTGAGCTAGCTCATTCAGACCTTCTAATCACCTAACATTCCTGTCCTCCTTTCACAATAACTGCTGGAGTCTCTCCTTGAATGCAATTTGAGTCTAAATACAGGACTCAATCTTATACCTATTGTTTAACTTAATGTTAACAATTATATGGGGTCAGTATCATTATCCTCATTTGTAGATGCCTACATGGAGGCACAGAGATTTAGTAACTGTCCAGGGCTATTAATTGTTCAAGTGAATAACTGTTAAGCTATAAACCTGGGCTTCAAACCCAGCTCTATCTGACTGGGTCACAGGCTCTTCCCCTGCTCTGCTCCATGGTGGCATGATGTTTTAGCCAGGCTCTGCTGCCCAAAAGCAAAGGGCTAGGGAGTTCTTCTCATGCCACTTTTCTCTGTAAGCCTGCATCCATCAGGAAAAAATAACATCCTTTTCTTCTCTCTGAGGTGAACCACTTAGTCTGGAGGAAGGACAAAACTCACAAAACATGCTCTTGAAAAGGGTAAAGCGTCAAGGTGATATTAAGGAGATCGCATGTGCCCACTAAACTTTCTTTATTTATTGAGTTACAGCAAACAGAACCCTCAAGGACATTCTTCCAGCAACGCTGGGCCCTGTCGAGTTTATCAGCAACGGTCACCGCTTAGTTGCAATAGTGAAGCAGCAGCTCGTGTCGTGAAAGACACTTAGGGTGCATTCTGTGGGGCAAAGGCAACTATATATAAGTGACTGTGCTATCAGGAGCCAGAACAGCCAGACCCAGGGAGACTCAATGACCCACAGAACCCTTTTCACCCAAACAAGTCTTACTCATGAGATTAGATAAACCAGAGTTCATTCTCTTCACCAATTCCTATGTCTCAGCAAGACTGCAACCTTGGTCATGAAGGAGAAGAAAAAACAGTTCTGTGCCTTCCCCTTGGTTCGGCACATAAACAAATATAATCTAGGCTCACAGAAATAGCCAAGTTCCAAGTAGATCCCTACTGACTTGTATACAAGGTGCACGAGATAAGCTACGACGTTTGGGAAAACGTTTCATACTGGCTACTAAAGGCATCTGTGAAGATTTCATTAATGAGCAAAAGAAATGATCGCCTACAGAAAGTACCCATTGGGTCACTGAAGTCTCCAGGATCTAATAAGCAGTGCTGGGCAGACTATTGAGAAAACAGAAGAAAAAGAGAAAAGGCACCTAGGAAACCAGGAGGAAAGTTATACAGGACACCATTATTAAATTAAAATGTCAATAGCTAATTAGTAAGAGTAAAGAAAGAGCAGCCATCAATGCAAAGACTCAATGCAGGATTACAATTAACACCAAAAACGAAGTGAAAAGCAGAGGGCAGTCCGGGAAACTTCCTTTGGCTAAGCTGCTGGTTTTGGCTACTGTGGGTGTTGTGATTTTTTTCTTCCTTCACAATTTTTATAGCAGCTTTACTGAGATATAACTCATACACAATTTCACCCATTTAAAGTGTACAAATTGAAGGCTTTTAACATATTCACCAAGTTGTGCGAACATCACCCCAAAGAGAAACTGTTTACCCATTAGCCACTTCCCTCACGCCCCTTCCCCTCTCAGCCCCAGGCAATCAGTAATCTACTTTCTGTCTCTACAGATTTGCCTCTTCTGGACACTTCATACAAATCGAATCATACACAACGTGCCCCTTTATACCTGGCTTCTTTCACTTGGCATAACGTTTTCAAGGTTCATCCATGTTGTGGCATGTGTCAGTACTTCATTCCCCTGTATTTTCTTCCATAAATTTAGACTTTCATGTTCCACAAGTGGCCACATTAGCCCTGAAGTCCTTCTATTCACGTGTAGTGACAAAATCACAGGCACATCAGTCAGAAGTTGATGCAAAGGCCCATTTGGACTCCCAAATCTATTCACGGTCTGGATTTATTTTAAAGGAAGAAAGCCTTGAACCCGTCAAACTGACTAAATTGTGTCATCCTCTGGTACTAGGCAAAAAGAGGAAAAGCCACCTAGTCTGTGGAGGAAGGTTCCCCAAGTCGGTGACCCTCCTACCTGCTATGCCTGATGGAGTATGAAATATTCTTTTTAGAAAATCAAACCACCCTAATGTACTTTAAAATCAATGAGTTTCTTTCTTCTAATCTCATATTCAAAGCCTATACAAAATTTTTAGAAATACAGACTTCTAATGGGAGGAAAATCAAAGAAAGAGGGTGGGGGGCACTCTAGGTGTCCAGGCAGGACCTACCCCTGCTCTGGGAGCTGTGCTCGCTTCTCCACGTAGGAGCACACAGAGTGTCTCTCACACAAAACTCACATCCCCTCCTTCACCTTTTTTTGAGTCTTTCTCAAAAAAGAAGAAGAGAGACATCACCGCACAATGGATGATTCTTCTGAAACTCTTCCCCAGTTCTGTGACCACTGGGCATGAGCACATAAGGACAGCAATCACTTACTACTGGCTGTCAAAGATGCTTAAATGGACAGGGTGGAAAAAATATTCTTTTCACACACTTAAAAATTACTCCAAGTTATTTTAAATTTGGAACTGTTTGTATATTCCTTATAAGTTTATAAAACTCACACTGTCCCTTCATGACTAACTGAAGAGGAATTGAGAGAGTATTCTATATTTATAACTTGTCTGCTTGTTCATGCTCACAGCCCTATTTCCACTCTCTGTTACTGTACACAGAGTTATGAGAGGTATTGTGGGCTCCTAAACTTTGCTGATTTCCAAACAAGGCAGGCCTGTGTCCCGTAGGGACAAATTGGGGGCTGTTTCGTCCAAGTGGAGACCAAGCTCAGAGGGAGAGGCCTCCAGCTTTGTGGTTTTGGCTGCATCTCTTAAAACCGGTGTTAGGGCCCATTTCTGGGCAATTACACGCCTTGCTGGTGTTGACCAGTATCATTGCTACTGATAGTCTGCCTACCACACACGGCCGTGAGGAGCTCCATGCTATATGGCTGTGGCTACACACTTCCCTTCTGCCTATTTATTTTGGTAGATATTGTTAGTCCAAAAGGTGCAATGCTTCAACAACACATGCAAAAGCCCCTTTCCACATACATAAATATTTATGTCAACATAATTTAAATGAATCAAATGAAGGCAGCCACTCGCAGGGAAACTATTATTTAGAAACCAGCAATGTTATGGATAAAATTTTGTCGAAAACAACAGAACCATTTACCAGGAGACAGTGATAAAAGAATGAGCTCTCTACAGTGGCGGATTTTTACAGTATGTGCGGAATCTAGATTTGTACATGCACACCTGTACACGGAGATGAACTGTGGTGCAGCCTCTTCATAAGTGTTGAACAAACTCCTCCAAAGCTGCCTCCTTGGGAGGATACACACCTGGCCAATGACCTCACAATTTTGCAAAGCCCCTTCAGAAACCTCTTTAAAAAAAAAAGCTTCTGGAGACCATAGTACTTTCTTTGCTACAGCCTCTATGGGGGTACACCTTCGTAAAAAGAGGAGAAAATGGCCCCTGATCGCATTTTTTTCTTTCTTTCTTAATGTCAGAAGGGGAAATAGGTATCTCATCTCAGTTCTGTGGCTGCTAGTAAAGTTGGGTCCCTTGGGTCACCTGGATTCCCGCCCCCCGGCTGCCATTTCCCTGCCATTGCAGTACCTCTTGAATGAACTGTCTCTTAATGTCTTTGGTCCATTTTCTTCTTGGGAGCTTAAGTTTTGACCATATATTTAAATTTGTTTGAGCCCTTAAAGATGTCTATGCTTTTTAAACATAGCATTGTGCCTTGCAAAATTTTTTTAGGTGACTAGAGAGAAAAATGCCTGCCCAGCCCTCCCCCACCTCCTTCTGTAATTAAATCTACCCAAGGAGCATGAATAGCAACCACTACAGATCACAACCTTCGAGTGATTTATTACCCTCCAGCCTCTCTGGTTGTTTTTCCTTTGATCTTGTTACTTCCTGATGGCACACTTTTGGACTTGTAAACATATATTTCAGAGTATATGCTATGCTAGAATGCCACATTATTCTTTTCCGTTATCTAATCTGATTGCTGGCCCCATTTCCTGAAGTTAAATTATTTTTACTACTGTGGAGAAACCACAAAAGATCCACTAGACTTTCAAAGTATAGTAGACTCTGTCATAGGGAGAGAAGGGGGAACAGGGTATCCCAGATAATCGTACATTCTGGTTTACAGAATTACCACACGAACCTTATGAGAATCAGTTTTTGGATAACTGGACCACAGAACACCTACACCCCCAAATTCACGGAACTTACATTTAATCTATTTCAGGATTCCAAAGTGCCTCGGAAAAGCACACAAATGTAAAATGTTGCAATGTCCTTGCAAAGATTACTATTAAATAGAACAAAACAAAACTTGCTGTTCTCACAGAATTCTGTTGGTTTGTATTTATATTTTGTTTAGTTTTTATTTTGTGGGTGGTGGAGGCAGTGGTGGGGCAGCACATTTGATAAATATGTTATGAACCTTGCCAGAGTGCATGCAAAGTGCTAAAATTCCATCTTGACAATCAATCATGTTGGAATCTATCGTTTCCTCCATTTCAACCAAGAAAAACCTGGATTCAATACTTCAGAAAGGGTGACTGAAGGAGTCCAAAGTTTAAGACTCCTCCCCAGTTTTTAAACCCTAAGAGTTGAATTTTTTGGTCTTTTTTGTAAATAACAGGTAAAACTGAGTTCAACTTAAGTGCCAACACAGGTATCTCCTGCGTAAAATGCTAGTTGAAAGAGTATTTCAGTATTTCAGCCCACTAGAGTTGGGCTCACAGGTAGGTACCTTCTGCCTGTTCCAATTAACGAAAAAACATCTGAGAGTGAATTTTTATTTGCTCTCTGAACCATTAAATATCTAGTATCAAAGACAACCCTCAGAATGAGAGAAAATATTTGCAAATGAAGCAACTGACAAAGGATTAATCTCCAAAATATACAAGCAGCTCATGCAGCTCAATATCAAAAAAACAAACAGCCCAATCCAAAAATGGGCAGAAGACCTAAATAGATATTTCTCCAAAGAAGACACACAGATTGCCAACAAACACATGAAAGGATGCTCAACATCACTAATCATTAGAGAAATGCAAATCAAAACTACAATTAGATATCAGCTCACAGCAGTCAGAATGGTCATCATCAAAAAATCTACAAACAATAAATGCGGGAGAGGGTGTGGAGAAAAGGGAACCCTCTTGCACTGCTGGTGAGAATGTAAATTGATATAGCCACTATGGAGAACAGTATGGAGGTTCCTTAAAAAACTACAAATAGAACCACCATATGACCCAGAAATCCCACTACTGGGCATATACCCTGAGAAAACCATAATTCAAAAAGAGTCATGTACCACAACGTTCATTGCAGCTCTATTTACAATAGCCAGGACATGGAAGCAACCTAAGTGTCTATCGACAGATGAATGGATAAAGAAGATGTGGCACATATTTACAATGGAATATTACTCAGCCATAAAAAGAAATGAAATTGAGTTATTTGTAGTGAGGTGGATGGACCTAGAGTCTGTCATACAGAGTGAAGTAAGTCAGAAAGAGAAAAACAAATACCGTATGCTAACACATATGTATGGAATCTAAAAAAAAAAAGTTCTGAAGAACCTAGGGGTGGGACAGGAATAAAGATGCAGACGTAGAGAATGGACTTGAGGACACAAGGAGGGGGAAGGGTAAGCTGGACGAAGTGAGAGAGTGGCATGGACTTATATATACTACCAAATGTAAAACAGATAGCTAGTGGGAAGCAGCCGCATAGCACAGGGGGATCAGCTTGGTGCTTTGTGACCATCTAGAGGGGTGGGATGCGGGGGGTGGGAGGGAGACGTAGGAGGGAGGGGATATGGGGATATATGTATACATATTGCTGATTCACAGCAGAAACTAACACAACATTGTAAAGCAATTATACTCCAATAAAGATGTTAAAAAATATATATCTAGTATCATTTCTGATCTTAGGTATTTGTTTTTTTCCAGAGCATTAACCAGATTATCAAGTGAATTGTATTGCTGTAGGCCCAGCCAACATCACTCAGGGCTCTAAGAAAGCTGAAATGTGAAGCAAAATATGACAGAGCTTACTGTGAGCTCTGAAACGCTGTGTGGAAATTTCAGGGCTTTCCCTTCAGACACTGCCACTCATTCGCCCTGAAGTCATGGCAAGCGACCTGACCACCAAGGGCCGGGCTGAAGGAGATGATGTACAGCAAGCCCGGCTTGTGCTGGGAGGTGGGTGGCTCTGTCTCCCCTTCCTGCTTGAGCAACATTTCCCCCATCCCACATCTTCATCTTTTAATTGCCTCCTGAACATTATCTGTTGTATCCTATAGGCTGATTTTCAGGGTTCAAAAGAATCTGCTTTGAAAGATAAAAGAACTTAACACTCAGGGCTAACTTTATTTAAAAAAAAAACAAGCAGGGCAGCTCTACAATGCAAAACATAAATGAGGCCCAAAACTTGGAAACTACGTCTGAGGATCATTCTTTCATTCTGCCCTTGGCTTGAAGACTGAAGCAATTTGCACAAAACGTCCATAAACATAAAGGGGTCCAACTGCACCAAGCTCCAATGAGTGTGCCTGTGACGCACATGCTTGGCACACCACCGGAGTGTGCAAAGTTTGCCTGTTGTCGGAGGGGTCAGCAGGCAGCAACTTTCAGAACACAGGACTCTGCTTCCCCAAGAAAACTTCTTAACGCTTTCTCTAAATACTGTAAAACCCCAAACTGGCCAAGTCACTTTAAAAAAAAAAGGAAGGATCTCAAGCATAAATCTCTTCTTCCAAAATCTTACCCAAAATCCTGGACTTGAAAAAACTGAAAACAGATCTGAAAATGTTAAAGAGTTATCTGTTATTTCCGTCAGAGGAATAAGCTCTGTAGCAACTTCTTCGAACTTCATGTCAAAACAACCATTGGCTCCCGAGTTCCCGGTGCATCCTCATCCCCAAACAGAGGGACTGGCACGCCAGGGTGCGGAAGCCGCGCGGCCCTGGCTGCAAACTGGCGCACGACATCCCTCAGGACGTTTGTGTTTTACTCACAGAGAGAACAAGTGCTGGCAAGTGACAAAAAAAGAACATGTTTTGCAAACAATCGGAGTGACCTGAAACCCAGGGTAAAGACTGAAGTCAGCGTTTGTTCATCGAGGCCTGAGCCAGGCTCTGTGCACTGCTTATTAAGTGGATGGCTTGGAGGAAGGCAAAGACCTCTCAGTTTCCCATTCACCCAGGAGGACCCCTCACTTAAGGCTCACACCCCACTCCCAGTCTGTGCCTCAGGACTTTGTTTTGCTTCCCAACTGAGCTGGGAGCATCTTTGAAAAGAGACGAACGCCCAAAGGAAGGAGTCATCATCGTTTGCTGGAGCTGAAAGCAGCCCAAGAATTTGGAGCACAGATCAATGTCTCAGGCTTCATTTGGCTTCAGCCCAAAGAACTGATGCCAGTACCTGGGTCCCAGAACTCCAAACCCAGGGCTCCAGTCTCCCTGTGATGTGATATTCCCCTCCCCCCGCCCCACAACCGAACACACACACTCCGCAGAAAAGAGGAGCATCCCTCAACCTTAAAAGCACAGGATCCCTTGCCATAATCTACCCACAAATCCCCTTCGATACTACCAGAAATGTTGAAGTGGATTTGTTCCTCATTTTCCAGTTCTGAAACTGCCTATTCAGGTACTTTCCTCCTAATTGCACATGTCTCCCACTGCACAAACATACCTCTCCCAGTCTAAGTAAAGCCTATTAAATGTATTTTCACTCCACCCTGCACTCCCCCCACCCCCACCTAAACAAAAACATCTAAACTTTCCCCCAAATCCACTTTCTCTTGCTCCACAGATGGTAAGACCTTATCTTCCTGAATTCCCAACCTCAGCCCACGCCAGAGCCCTGCAGGAGCACAGAAGATAAATTTTGAACCTGTTGCTTCCATCCTCCTGCCAGCTCTACATCACATGCTCGTAACTCCTCTCTCCCCAACCCCCATCCTTTGAAATTTCTAAACCCCTGGTAAAGGAAGTGCCTCAGGCTCTTAATAAGCTCAGTCATGCTCGAAATATCCGTTTCACCCACGAGGTACTGTAGACAGCAATTCCAACCGGAGCACACATTCAGGGGGGAAAGACGATCTTTCTTCAAGACTCAGTATTTGGAATTCCTAAAAAGGCCATTCCAAAAATTTTCATTAACATACCTGTGAACTTGCAACAGTCTAGGGGTTGAAAGGACGCCTTCTGCAATAGCCCATATCCACCTACGCCCGCGGTAATGACAGTGGATTAAGAAATCCCCTTCATGTCACTGTGACCACAGAGGGCACACATGCAACTCTCCTCCCCTGGAACTTACAAAACTTAACAGGAAATCTTCCACCACCTACATAGAAAACCCACTGCCAGAAAAGTGAAGTGTAAACACTTCATATTAAACTAGCCAGGTGTTTTTTTAAAAATAACATTATCCCAATCCAATACTTTCAAATCCTGGCTGGCTTTCAAGTCTCACGGCACATATGGGAGCAGAGGTGCAGCGGCCACGTGGCTCTGCCCCTTCCTAAGGGGCATGTTTTGCTTTTTGATTAATACAAACAATCTGCAAATTAGCATACATCTAAAGCAGCCAGGAGAAAGCAGCCAGTGATCCTATTTCCTTTATCTGGGGCTTCTTTCCTATATCTTTATACTGGACAATGATAGACATCAAGAATATAAATCTGCCTAAGATAAATCTTTAACTTGGTCCTAAACTTATTGGAGATATTTTGATACTTGAAAGAAGTATCAATGAAAATGAAGAAACAGAACAGGAAAAAGTGAGAAAACTTCAATGTGTCTCAGTTTATGGATTAACACATGTCACTACATGTTTGTGAGAGATTCTGTGTATAAAGTCCACCAGCCCTTGAACATTGTCATTTACCCCAATCCCTGCCAGTGGGCAGTTTCCAGGTCTGGGCACATATCCCCTGATATGGCCCCAGGACACCCTCGGTTTGCCCTCAAGGTAGAGCAACACGATGGCATGTGGTAGCATTTCTCTGTACATAAATCATGTCAAAAATATATTACAAAGCAAACAAAACTACCAGCCAAGAAGCTATGCTGACAAAATTTAAAGCAAAAATTTAGCAACAGCCTATGCCCATTCATTGCCAGGTTGGCCACATTTTTAAGGGCCGAAGGCATGTCTGTCTGTCTACCTCCTTTTTCAACAAACTGGTTTTAGGGAGAGCCAGTGTTTAAAACTGTGAGATGCAGATTGTGAGATGTTCACCCTGTTTTGGAGACATGGCACGGAGAGCAAGTGGTGTTCAGATTAGAGAAGAACGTGGACGATGGGGTTAGAAGTCAGTTTATATCCCAGCTTTGTCATTTATTGGCTGCTGCATGACAAAGGGAGTTTCCTCAGTATACATCTAAGACAAATAATACCACCTTGTGCGATGGGTGCAAGATTAAATGTGGTAAACCACACAACTGTATTGAGTATTTTTCTTAGTACGTCATAGGTCCTCTGTAAATATTAGCCACAACTATTTGATCCCTAGACTAGATTTTAAGGTCCTAGGGTTCTAGCTCTGGCTCTGCCAACCATCTGCCTGCTCAGCTCATGTGTGCATGGGGTACGAGAGATAAATGGTCTCACGCTGTGACTGACCCACTGGTCTCTATCTAATCTCCTGGAGGTGACTTATGGACTGTGATACACCGGCAAGGGCAGAGAGAGAGACCAAGAGCCATGTCTCTGATCAGTTTCAGATATTAGGGATAACACAAGATTTTGTTTCAGAGGGAGAGTTATGTGGCTAAGAAAGAAAAAGAAAAGAAAACCAAGAGACAGGATTCTAAAATACTTCAAATTTCATCTCTGCTCAAACAAATTAAAATATTATAAATTTCAGATTATCTTATTAGCATTCCAATTTAGTGCTGTTCTTAAATCCGTTTGCTCCAAAATAATCTTCATCCAGCACAAGGTAGATAGTGACTTACCCAAGATAACATTGTTTGAGGGTTCACTGTAGCTTCAGTTACTGTTTTAAAGGGTCCTCAAGATGCAGGTCGGCGAGGGGTGGGTAGGGTGAGGAGGTTTGCTGAGAGCCATGGGCAGATAAAAATTTCTTAAATCTGCCAAGAAGGCTTTCACAAGCATGGAAGTTAAACCTTCAACTTTTATCAAGCGGGGGTTTCCCTGGTGGCGCAGTGGTTGAGAATCCGCCTGCCAATGCAGGGGACACAGGTTTGAGCCCTGGTCTGGGAAGATCCCACATGCCACGGAGCAACTAAGCCCGTGCACCACAACTACTGAGCCTGTGCTCTAGAGCCCGTGCGCCACAACTACTGAGCCCATGTGCCACAACTACAGAAGCCCACGCGCCTACAGCCCATGCTCCACAACGAGAGAAGCCACTGCAATGAGAAGCCCACGCACTGCAACGGAGGGTAGTCCCGCTCTCCGCAACTAGAGAAAGCCCGCGTGCTGCAACAAACACCCAACACAGCCCAAAATAAATAAATTTATAAAAAAAAGGGGCTTCCCTGGTGGCGCAGTGGTTGGGAGTCTGCCTGCCGATGCAGGGGACACGGGTTTGTGCCCCAGTCCGGGAGGATCCCACATGCCGCGGCGTGGCTGGGCCCGTGAGCTATGGCCGCTGAGCCTGCTCGTCCATAGCCTGTGCTCCGCAACGGGAGAGGCCACAACAGTGAGAGGCCCGCATACCGCAAAAAAAAAAAACACCAAAAAACTTTTATCAAGCAGTGAGCTCTGTTTAGACAAGAAAAAGAAAATTTCTATTTTCCAAAAGACTTCATTTGACTCTTCAAAAAGAAAAAAACTCCCAACACAAACTGCTCCTAAAATAACTTAATTTGACTTTACTCCAGGTTAGATGAAGACTCTCGGGGAGTAGCAAAGAGATGTATCAATACAAGCTCCTTCCTCTGTGGGAAGGAAAAAACTCCGATCAAGCACTAAAGAAAGAGGTGAGGAAGCATCTCCCTTGTTAATTGCTGGGCTAAGGTGGAGGAGGGAGAGGAAGAGAGAAATAATTTGAGATAGGGCACCACCAAGCATCATCAATGCTCAAATAAACGGGCAGTGCTAAATAATACTATTCAAAAGGGCTCTGCAACTAGTTTCTGCTGTCAGTTATTGAGGTTCCTCAAATTTATGGGTTCTACAGGAACCATTTGGAGGCTTGCTTGAAAGCTGAGTAAAAATATCTGCCGCTGCGATTTTCCAGGTCAAAGGAATCTCTTCCAGGATCTTCAGGCTAGACCTCTGAGTTGCAACTGAGAACATGTGCAGGCTGTTTGAAAAAAAAAATCACTGGCTTTGTGCACAGGCATCCCAGGCTGGCTCATCCATGTAGAGGTGGGAAGGACAGCCAGCTGGCCAGAGCACCAGTCAGACTGTCCAGTTCTCACGCCACCTGCACCTCCCTATCTAGAACCCACTGTTCCTACTTCACACAAATAATCCAGGGTGCCAGTGCCACGGGGATATTCCTGCATCCTGACCCCATCACTCCAGGCCACTGTGCTGGAAAGGGGGAAGCCAGGAGTACGACAACCACCTGCTCCTCTCAGATCTCCCTGTTCTGGCCTGTATCAAGGAAGATGCACTCATTCGTACATTCAGTAAGGATTTCTGTGATTTCCTGGTGCAGGTGCTGCCTGGAGTTCTGGGATGCAGCTGGGAGTTTGGGCTCCAGGTTACAGAAAAGCTGCACACGGCTCATTTTAGTTTCGTGCCAAGGTAGGGGTGATTTTACTAAATCATGACAGAGATACACCAAAACACACAGACACACTAAACTGAAACCTTTCACCCTCCTGGACCCTGCTCTAAACACACTGCCTCCTTTCTCTTTCTTGGAAAAGGCAGACCCTTTGGTGACTCTGGGCCTTCATACAGGCTGTTCCTTCTCCCTGCTTCTGCTCTTCCTACTCTCAACCTGCCTCCCCAGCCTGCAGTGCTGGGCCTGGCTGTCTTCACCCCAAAAAGCGTCTCGTGGGTGGGTACCATTCCTGCTGCCCCATCATGTTATGTCACAGCACCCTATTCATCTCCTTCAAAGCACTGACCACATTTATAATCAAAGACTCTTTTTTTTTGGTTAGGGGCTACAGGGAAGCAGAAATGGGGACTTATTGTTTAATGGATACAGAGCTTTAGTTGTGCAAGATGAAAAGAGTTCTGCAGATAGGTACTGGCCATGGGTGCACAACAATGTGAATGTACTTCATGCTGCTGAACTGTACACTTAAAAATGGTTAAGGTGGTAAATTTTGTTATATGTATTTTACCACAGTTCAAAAAACGAGCTTAAGTTTTTGTTTAATGCCACTCTCTCTTTCTTCCACCAGTATACACTGCACCAGGGTGGGAATCCTTTTTTTTTAAATTTAATTTTTATTTTGTATTGGAATATAGTTGATTTAAAATGTTGTGTTAGTTTCGGGGGTACAGCAAAGTGATTCAGTTATACATATATCCATTCTTTTTCAGATTCTTTTCCCATATAGTTTATTACCGAATACTGAGTTCCCTGTGCTATACAGTAGGTCCTTGTTGATTATCTATTTTATATATAGTAGTGTGTATACATTAATCTCAAACTCCCAATTTATCCCTCCCAGCCACCCCCACCCCCAGGGTGGGAATTCTGTTTTTGCATCACTGTGTTCCCAGGGCCATGCCTAGAACCTGGCTCACAGCAGATGCTCAGGGTACACTAGTTGGATGACTCATGACATACTCACACATTTCCTACTCAACTACAAGCTCCCTGAGGGCAGGGATGCCATTCCTTAACTTTATTTGCCTCACAGCTCTTTCCAGAGGGCCTCACACACAGGTAGAGTCAGGTGCTAATTTAAACCTGGACTGTTACTTATGCAAACTTTCCAAAAGCAAAGCCCTTGGATTTTATACACAATATGTGTACTGGGTGGGGTATATGTGTATACATACACAGATTTTATTGTATTTCCTCTCTTGCCTTGGTTGCCAAGAATCCCAGAGGAACCAGATTCCAGGAAGACGAACTGTCCTTCTGGTGTGTTATGGGTAGCTTGCTGACTGAGCCATTCAGGTCTCCCTAGGTTTTTTTTTTCTTTAATTGAAATCTGCCTCAAATTCTAATTCTCTTGGGCATTAGACAAAATACAAATTGAAAGCAAATAAGTAACAGAAGAGAGTTTCCTGCAGGGTAAGTACTCTTCTAAGTTTTGATAGTGAATTGTTATTAAATAAATAACAATAATGACAAGAGTAATATGAAAAACTACTCTCCTTGCACCCACCTAAAAAGGGAAAAAAATGACAAAAATCAGAGAAGCCACTTTTTGGTAATGAGGAATAAAATGAACCATAGTCTCCTGGTTTATTTCTCGGCTGGTTTTCCCCTGAGAATGACCAAAGAAATCATCTGCCGTAACACCAAGCCTTCTTTCAGGTCACACTTGCTTCTGGGCAGATTAAAAAATTTTTAATGAAAACAATTCTCTCTCTCTCTCTCAAAGGCTTGATGTAAGTAAAAGCTGAAGGTACCAGGTGGGGAGGGAAGAAATGAATGTTTCTTATCATTACAGTGAGGCAACTTCCATTTATGGGGCACTCACTGCTCAATGTGCTAAGAGCCTGGCATACACTGCTTATTTAATCTCCACAACTTCGAAAGGGACAGCCTGCTACTTCCCTATCCTCCGAAACAGAGCCTGAGGCACGTAGAGAGCAGCTTGCCTAGAGTCACACAGCCTGAAAGAGGCAGAGGTAGAAATTCCAACCCAGGCGACCTGACTGCACGGTCCCTACTTTCTACCAGTATCTACAGCACACCTTCCAGTATAATTCTCATAACCCACTCTCGTAACTCATAGAAAGGAAGCAGCATTATTTCACTGATGAGGAGACTGAGGACCAAAGAGGCTGTGACTTGACAGGGAGCCAATGCTGATAAGCAGAAAAGTACTCAATGCCAGCAGCTCAGCACAAAGACCACACGAAGCTCAGTTTTGTGCCTTAAAGATTTATTTTTTAATTTATTTTTATTTATTTTTTTACATCTTTATTGGAGTATAATTGCTTTACAATGGTGTGTTACTTTCTGCTTTATAACAAAGTGAATCAGTTATACATATACATATGTTCCCATATCTCTTCCCTCTTGCGTCTCCCTCCCTCCCACCCTCCCTATCCCACCCCTCCAGGCAGTCACAAACACTGAGCTGATCTCCCTGTGCTATGCGGCTGCTTCCCGCTAGCTACCTTACGTTTGGTATATATGTCCATGCCTCTCTTGCACTTTGTCACAGCTTACCCTTCCCCCTCCGCATATCCTCAAGTCCATTCTCTAGTAGGTCTGTGTCTTTATTCTCGTCTTACCCCTAGGTTCTTCATGACATTTTTTTTTCTTAGATTCCATATATATCTGTTAGCATACGGTATTTGTCTTTCTCTTTCTGACTTACTTCACTCTGTATGACAGACTCTAGGTCCATCCAACTCACTACAAATAACTCAATTTTGTTTCTTTTTATGGCTGAGTAATATTCCATTGTATATATGTGCCACATCTTCTCTATCCATTCATCCGATGATGGACACTTAGGTTGCTTCCATGTCCTGGCTATTGTAAATAGAGCTGCAACAAACATTTTGGTACATGACTCTTCTTGAATTATGGTTTTCTCAGGGTATATGCCCAGTAGTGGGATTGCTGGGTCATATGGTAGTTCTATTTGTAGTTTTTTAAGGAACCTCCATACTGTTCTCCATAGTGGCTGTACCAATTCATATTCCCACCAGCAGTGCAAGAGTGTTCCCTTTTCTCCACACCCTCTCCAGTATTTATTGTTTCTAGATTTTTTGATGATGGCCATTCTGACTGGTGTGAGATGATATCTCATTGTAGTTTTGATTTGCATTTCTCTAATGATTAATGATGTTGAGCATTCTTTCATGTGTTTGTTGGCAATCTGTATATCTTCTTTAGGTCTTCTGCCTATTTTTGGATTGGGTTGTTTGTTTTTTTGTTATTGAGCTGCATGAGCTACTTGTAAATTTTGGAGATTAATCCTTTGTCAGTTGCTTCATTTGCAAATATTTTCTCCCATTCTGAGGGTGTTTCCATACAAATTGTGAAATTTTTTGTTCTAGTTCTGTGAAAAATGCCAGTGGTAGTTTGATAGGGATTGCATTGAATCTATAGATTGCTTTGGGTAGTAGTGTCATTTCCACAACGTTGATTCTTCCAATCCAAGAACATGGTATATCTCTCCATCTATTTGTATCATCTTTAATTCCTTTTTGTTTTTTTGCAGTACGCGGGCCTCTCACTGTTGTGGCCTCTCCCGTTGTGAAGCACAGGCTCCGGACGCGCAGGCTCAGCGGCCATGGCTCACAGGCCTAGCCGCTCCGCAGCATGTGGGATCTTCCCGGACCGGGGCACGAACCCGTGTTCCCTGCATCGGCAGGTGGACTCTCAACCACTGCGCCACCAGGGAAGCCCTCATCTTTAATTTCTTTCATCAGTGTCTTATAATTTTCTGCATACAGGTCTTTTGTCTCCTTAGGTAGGTTTATTCCTGGATATTTTATTCTTTTTGTTGCAATGGTAAATGGGAGTGTTTTCTTAATTTCACTTTCACATTTTTCATCATTAGTGTATAGGAATGCCAGAGATTTCTGTGCATTAATTTTGTATCCTGCTACTTTACCAAATTCACTGATTAGCTCTAGTAGTTTTCTGGTAGCATCTTTAGGATTCTCTATGTATAGTATTATGTCATCTGCAAACAGTGACGCTTTACTTCTTCTTTTCTGATTTGGATTCCTTTTATTTCCTTTTCTTCTCTGATTGCTGTGGCTAAAACTTCCAAAACTATGTTGAATAAGAGTGGTGAGAGTGGGCAACCTTATCTCCTTTCTGATCTTAGTGGAAATGGTTTCAGTTTTTCACCATTGAGGACGATGTTGGCTGTGGGTTTGTCATATATGGCCTTTATTATGTTGAGGAAAGTTCCCTCTATGCCTACTGCCTTAAAGATTTGTCAGAGCCATTTTGGGCCATCCCAAAGGACCAAAAAGCAATGAATTTGACTATCTAAAAAATTGACTTTACTGCCGTGCTTAACTTAACTTCAAAATTTTTCTCAGTTATTTCTACTTTACATGCTGTAATTCACACAAATTGATAGAGCACAGAATTAGTACCACTCCAAACACAGTGTTTAGTGACAGTGGCTTTTTAAAAAAGATACACAGAGCTCTTCTTCTGTAAGTTCTTATGGATTAAATATTTGTTTATTTAACACCTGAGTGCACCTGTCTGGAAGACACACTAGGAGCTGTGAGGGCTGATAGAAATGCACAAAGCCTTCTGTAGCCAGGCTCTAAAGATGAGATGTACACACAGATAATAATTTCAAGGTAAACATTCATGTCATAAAAATACACATCAGAAGGACAAGCATACTTCCAGGTGTGAGGACCATGGAATGGAAGGCAGAAGCACCTGAGCAGGAACTCTTAAAGTAGGCAAGGGAGCCTTGGGGTTTCAGGGACTGGGGGTAGGGGCAGGGGCAGGGTTTCTCATATCTGTTGTAATTTTCAACAGAAAATTACAAATTGCCATCTTTACTAATATATAACTTAAAGTTCTTAAAAATGACTTTGGTGCATTTTTGCCTTTATGAAAAATTTCAATTAACAAATCAAATTTGTTTAACACATCACAGGATGAGGCCCAGAAAGAAGCTTCTGTTGCTTTCCCAAGTTAATGCCTATGGATCATCTATTGCTGAAGTTGTTTAGAATAGACTAATTATGCCTTTTATCACCCCCTCCTCTTTCTCTGTCCTGGCACAAGGAAATTTTAAGCTATCTACAATCCCTCCATTAAATTAAAAAATAAACAAACAAACCTCCATTGTGAGAGGCGCCATTGGTGTCTGCCTCCTTGTCTTCCCATCACAAAAGGAGAGGAGGGCTAAAGAACAGGCTCATTGGTCAGTATTTCATGAATTTAAAAAAGTGTAGCAATGCTGCCTGGCCAGACAGAGCAGAAAAACAAAAACCTCAGTCATTTGTTTAAACAAACTCACAAAAACAAAACCACTTCCTCAATATACCCAGTGAATTCTAAAAAGGATCAAACATTTAACATGACTTTTAAAACTAATTTCACAAATTAAAAGCAGGATGATGGGACCAAACCAACGGACATCACCCCTCTTCTCTGCTTATCTGTTTCTGGTTTCATTCAGCTGCCAAAACCATCGACAGCACTTCCTGTCATCCCAACAGGAGAATTTCACGGCTCCTGAAGGTCTGAGACAGACCAGAAAGCTCATGAATATTCTGATTTTCTGGAGCTGACGCAAGGAAATCACGGTAATTGATGATCAGACATAGAGTTACCTACCAAATGTTTGGTCCCCAGAACTACTACTATGAAATAATTCATCAAAAGTTGTATTTCCATTTTCAAAGTTATTAATTACGAGTCTGTTTCCGATTTTTAAGATGAGGTTTACTCTTTCGAGCCTTTCCTTCTCTCACTAAACTGCCTCTATACACTGGATCTCCATTAATAAACTCTTTTGCTTTATTGCATTTTAATGATGGTTAATAGAAAGCAAACTGAAGAAAACCTTAAATTCCCACGCGAAATGGGAAGAAATGAGTGTGCCGAGAATATTTAAATTAGGATCTGCATTTACTGGATGCCAGGAAATTAAGAGGGTATGTGTGTGTCTGTGGTGGCGGCGGGGGGATGGAGGCACCAGCGTCTTCCTGTGGAAGGAATGAGCATCTCACGCCCTTCGGACGTGGTTCCGTACCTGGCAGGAGCGCATGAGTGAGTAATTAACTGGGCGCTAACGCAGAACAGTAAGACTTCAGTTTAATTTGAGAACGAATACTCTTCTTCCGTATTAATTTTTCTCTTCTGCAATCACATTTACATCTTTTATTTTCATTTAAAATTTTCCCCTGCTTGGAAGTACTGTGGCAACGAACCTGGGCGACCTTGGCAAGTTATCTACCCTGCGAGGCTTGTCCCGCAGGAAAGCGGCTTCACTGCTGCCAGAGCTGCAGATCAGAGCACCATCTTCTTAAAACTTTAGGACAGCTGGTTTTCTATGAAAACTCAATTATCCTTAAGAAGAAACTAGGGTTTGTAGTTAAATTCTTCAGAACGATTTACTTTTCCACCGTAACATGGATCACCAACACTGGGCAAACCCCAGCCATCCCCCTTCGTACACGTCCGCGGGGAGGCAATGTGGCTCCGCTTGAGCCAGCGACCCCCACGACTCAAACCATGTTTTCGTGGAGAAACTTGAACCAGCAAGGGGTTTAGATGACGTGATCAGAGATAAATGAGAACCCCTTTATATGTTTTCAGCTATTGGGATTTAAAAATTAGAAAACATCAACAGGGAGCTGATGAAGTCTTCTAAAATCCCAACGCCACACCGGACCACTCGCTTTTCCATGCACTCTCTGCACGCGGTGTCCGGAAACCACGTGAGGCGGTGGTGGGCGTGGCGGGAGCATAGTCACCTGGTCCAGCCCACCCTCTGGGCCTGGCATGCACTCGCTGAGTCCTGCCTCCGGCCAGCCCCGGCAGAGGCTGGCGCAACTGGCATGCACGGCAGCAGTCTGTACGTCTGCAATAATTTAACTGATTCATTGGGATTTATTCCAACATCCGGATTGGGGTCTAGAAATAACAAATGTTAAGCTATCTCCTTCTCCTCTGAGGCCAAGTTTAAAACATTCAACAAGAAATTGCAAACACAGAAGAATCTTAGTACCAGGTATTCTGAATTCTGTGCAGCCACACCTTTAAAAGACATGCCTTTAGCATCCAAACTAATTCAGAATCATCAGTTCTACTGTCAAAATTCCTACTTGGTGCTGCAAATGTGAGCCTATCCCATTGAGCATCTAAGGCTTAGGGTGGGTAAGGTTCTTCTTTCTTTTCCTACTATAACCGTTACATTTCAAACTCCTAAAATTTAATTTGCGAGAAGTTACAAACATCAGTGAGGAAAAATGAGGGCCACAGGAAGCTCCGTGTACCTAGTATGATCTTGTCTGAGTGTGATAATAAAATTACAAACTGGTGTGGATTGCAGGATATTAAAAAACGTAGCCATTCACAGTTCTTTCAAGTAGATGCATGAGCTTTAATAAAATATTACAGTTGAGTATGGATACTTTATTATTTTAAGGCATAAGTAAAAAGAATATAAAAGATCATATAAGTAGGATTAAAATCAAAGAATAAAATAGCCCAATATATTTTTTAGACCCTCTCTTTGAGATTAAAGAGTAATTTTAATCTCTTAGTGATGGAGAACTCAAAATAATGATTTCCTCATACGAATTTGATGTTGGGCCGCTGAAATTTAATTAAATGCGGGGGCTCCTCCAAATTGTTCGCCATGTCAGTCATAGTGTATATTTTAAAAGAAGAAAACAGTATCTGGAGCACCCCTTTCAATTACAGCTTAAAAAGCTCAGAGATAAAAATTCATACTATTAATTAAACTTCTTATGGTGGCGTAAGCCTTCCTAACCCATCCAAAACATTCAGGGCTGGGCTTCAGAGTCAGCCCTCTAATTGTGTCCTCTCTTTGAGTCCTCAAAAGCAACAGACACTTGCAGCCAGGACCAAAATTAATGGGACCTTTTTTTTTGGCAGTTGAGATCTCCTCCCTTCTCCTTCACCTCCTCTGAAGGGAAAGATGGCAACGATGTTTCAAATAACATTCATATTTGAGATTGCTTAGCCTTCTGCATATTTTTCTGCTTCATGTCATTCATAATTACCCTTCCAGAAAAAGGGGAGCTGCTACTGCTATTTAAAAAGTTTTATGTCCCTCATTTTAAAAATACATAACGTCCTCAGAGTAAAATTCCAATTACTAAGTGAAATAGAAATAGAAAAATAGAAAACAGGAATAGAAAACAGAAATAGAAAAATCACCATTTGACAAACACCACAGTAATGGATGTTAAAATTAGTGGGTGAAATAATGAGGAATAGTATGAACAGGATAGTCTCAATTATCTACCCCTAAAAGATGCCTCTTAATTACAAAGGGAGAAATAGTAATGATAACGGAGGAACCTGCAGAGACCACTTTAACCAAGTGATCAAAGTTATCATCGTCAGAAATGATACACGTGCGCATGATGTGTCTCCTAAAAATGTATAACCTGAGTTTAATCAGGAGGAAACACATTCAGATTGAAGGAGATTCTACAAAATAACTGGTCCCTGTATGTATACGTATAGATGATTCACTTTGCTATACAGCAGAAACTAACACAACATTGTAAAGCAACTATACTCCAATAAAAATTGAAAAACAAAAACTGGTCCATGCTCTTCAAATGTGTGAAGAGAGTGAGTGTCTAAGGAAGACTGATGAAAATGTCCCAGATTCAATGAAACTGAAGAGATATGACACATGTGAGGTGGGATCCTCTACTAGATCTAGGACCAGAAAAAGGACATCAGTGGAAAACTGTATAAATCTGAATCCAATCTAGAGGTTCGTGGTACTGCATCAGTGTTAAAGTCCTGGTTTTGATAACTGACAATATTACAGTCATATAAGATGTTAGTATATGGACAAGTTGGGTGAAGGGTGTTTGGGAACTCTTGGTACTTTTTGTAACTCTTTTGCAAGTCTGAAATTATTTTAAATTTAAAAGTTACAAAATGATCTTATTAAAAAGTTCATAAAGGAAAAGAAAGCAACTTATAATGTTATCATCAGCTAAACTGAGGGACTCTTGAGCTGTCAGGATACATGCCAATTGATCATTGGTAAACTCCAAAATTTCACAGTGTGTGCTTTCCACTTGAACCGGTTACTAACAACCCCACCCTCCAAGACAGAGTTTCTTAAGTAAGGTAAACACCTAATTTGGAGATAAGGCAAATCTCGACTCCCAGAGAAATACTGTTGCTAGAGGCCGACAAGGCTGGTGGAGAACTGGGCATGCATGTTGCGGGCCCTTTCCATCCTGCCATATTGCAGAACATTTAATTCCTCCAAGTAGGAAGTAAATGGTTGAGGGATGCAAAGAAAAACAATCAAAAAACGGCTGGGAGAAAACTGCGTGACTCTCCTGGATCCTTATAACAACTCTTTGTCTTTTTGTTTTAAATGTAGTGAGAATTTTTCTGATTTGAACATATACTCTGTTCTGTCATCTGCTACAGATGATATAGGCTTCTGCTCTTTTCGTGTTATGCAGAAAAGAGACCAAATTCTTTCAACAGCAAAAATCTCCACTGCATTAGCAGCAATTTCCTAGCATCGTAGTCCTACAGTTTCCTGATCCACCACTATGTGGTAGCGAAGGCAATAGAAAGAGTTAGGGTTGCACTAAAATCTCACTGGAAAAGCTTGATCTACTTTTTTTTCCCCAGGTACTGGCCTCAAATGAAATGATCTTCATTGGGGAATAATAGAAGATTGAGGCCAAAAATGAATGTGCAAAAGCTATCATTTTTTACTTTGGCGATCCCAGCATTTATGGGGTGTGCAAGAAAAGGTGAGAATTCTGTTGTCAAGAAATGCACGACCCTTTTAAGTACACGAGCCACATCTATGCAAGGTAATTGAAAGGCAGGAGTGAGGTGCACTCCTGCAGGCATATTTATCTGACAGTGAGGGACACGGGGACCCTCCTAAAACACTGTGTCATTAAACATGGTACGAGGGCTGGTCTAGGATCCAACAGTGGGGACAGCATGCCTTTCGAAGATGGTTTTTGATCACTGTGTTAGGCTTCAACGTGGATTAATGTGTCCCAGTCATCTTAATTATTCCAGCAATTGTCACATTGTGAGAGTGAGAGAGACAGAGACAGAGATGGAAGGAAGAAGGGAAGTAAAAGAAGAAAATTATCACGTGAAGGAAAAAACTGCTCACAGACTAACACCTCACCTTTCCGGAACTCAGCTATCCAGCAAATCCACATTTGCAGGATATATAGCCAAGGACCAGAAAGAAGCTACATTGCACTTACTGCCTGTTTACTCTTACACACAATTCTGACGAGTTTGCAAATCTCTGTTTGAAGTACTTGCAGCAAAGAGGAAGCTGCCACAAATCACCGGCAGAGGGGCTGATAGACAAAGCTTTCTTGCCTTACTGCAGAAAGTCTATTAAAACAGAAATGCAGACATAAAAATGATAAAACCAGACCATAAGAACACAACAAGCACGAGAAATCGTCAGTATAGCGCAAGCTGCCTCCTACTAGGCCTTGAGGCTATCACTGTATTATGCATAATATTACAGCAACTTCTGCTCACTGATGTCCCCGAGTCAGCCAGAAATAATTAAATCATATTCATAAGCGTGAGAAGCAAAGAAGGACATAATCTACGTTGGAAAGATTTTCAGATTGAGAGTGTACAAAAACTGGTGCCGTAGTCTCAGCTTTGTTCACTGGACGGATATTTACTGAGCACACCGAAGAGACAGCTGTGAGAGAGGCAAGGCCCCTGCTCACATGCAGTTCACCATCTGGTAAGGATCTGAGATACCCAAGACCCCAACTTCTACCAGGAGAGCCAGCACAAGTGTCTGGACTCTTGTACTCAGTACTGAGACCAAAAGAAGCTTTGACTTATTTTCAGATACGAGCAACCAAAATTGGTCTAAGACTATGATCAGACAGGAATCAAACAGTCAATACGTCACGGACCAGTACCCACGACCAAGTTATACAGCTACGCCTGCACAAAAACATAACAACATGAAAGGCCCATGGAACTACAGTTCCTGAATTTGCCAGCTGTTTCTCCTTGTTGAGGAAAAGAATCCTAACACCTATGCATTCTTATATTTCAGCTGTAATACCCTGTAACTGAACCACTGTGCATGTAATCAGTGCATTTAAGAATGTGACATGGGGCTTCCCTGGTGGCGCAGCAGTTAAGAATCCGCCTGCCAATGCAGGGGACACAGGTTTGAGCCCTGGTCCAGGAAGATCCCACATGCTGCGGAGCAACTAAGCCCGTGCGCCACAACTACTGAGCCTGCGTTCTAGAACCCACGAGCCACAACTGCTGAGCCCGTGTGCCACAAATATTGAAGCTTGCACACCTAGAGCCCGTGCTCCACAACAAGAGAAGCCACCACAATGAGAAGCCTGTGCACCACAACAAAGAGTAGCCCCCATTCGCCGCAACCAGAGAAAAGTCCGCGCACAGCAACGAAGACCCAACGCAGACACAAATAAAAAAATAAAGTAAAATAAATAAATTTATTTAAAAAAAAGAATGTGACGTATGTTTTAAGTAGTGACTCAATTTTTAAAGGAAAAATCCTAGATCTCCTGATATTGTTTGAAAAATTTCCATGATCATCAAAATATAACTTAATCAAAAAACCCAGATACAGTAAAATTACTTTTCATCTTATTGCTTTAGAAACCCAAGGGTTTTCTTTCTTTCCCCTCTTGAGAGAAAAGCTTACAAACTGGAAATTTTTGTTTAATGGGCTCTTACTTGGGGGAAAACATGAAACAAAATTTCCTCTAATGTCTGAGGGCAAAGACTGTAGATGCAGTAGAGCATGTGAAAGCATACATTTAAAAACTGGGCAGATCTTGGTTCCAATCCCATCTCTCCCACCTACCAGATGTGTGAACATGGACAATTTATTTTTTCTGGGCCTTCCTTTGCTCATCGGTAAAACAATGTTGGTAGAATCTACCTCATAGGCGGTTGCAAAAAACTAAATGAAATGTGCCTGACCACTGTGCTGTAAGCTCTCTTCGTTATGCAGGTGTGTGCTGAATTTTTACACAGACACCAATATTCATGGGCTTTGCACACTGGAGCTCAAATTGGATGTGTCTGTGTGTTGGACAATTTTTTTCTTTGAGTTTTTACTTTTTCCTTGGAAGAGAAGCTCACCTTCCCGAGGCTGGGCTTCCTAGTAAGCTGAAGTCACTAAGGAACAAAAACAAAATAAAGAGGTAGAGTGAAGGAACAAGTCCACCCTTGAGAGGGGCTTGCTTGCCTCCATTCCTTAAGAAAGGGGTGAGCCACTCTGTGGCCTGTTCGAACACTTTCTAGAAAAGCTGGTCCCAGATGTCAGATGGGGTTTGGAAACAGGAAGTTTCAACATCAACTGGCCTTGGCAAACACTTAGAAATTGTTCAAAATAAAACAATGATGATGGTTTAAGATGGAGTCAGATTTCTCGGTGGCAGGCCCAGAGCTCAGTGCTGTGTTGGTCTGCTGTGCTACTGGGGGGAGAACCAAGGGTCTAGGTGGGGGCCTCGCCCATGTTTATTAGCATCCTGAAAGGCAGTCTGTGCCTCTATACCCCACCATTCTCTGCTCTTTATATCTCCATTAAATGGCTGAGATTGTCCTTGTGTACTTGGGTGGATTGATGTTATTTCTAAAGCATGCAATTCATTTCAAGAGGGGAGAGGGAGGATTAAGTTGGAAATATTTTTCTATTGAGAAGAAAAATTAAATATAAGTGGAAATGTTTTCATGAAAATGTTTTTATATTTCAGTGTTTCCTGGGAGCACTCTGATCTCAATATATCACAGAACTGTGCTCTATTAGAAGGAATGAAGACAAAATGAATTTAAATAAAATTGAAACTGACCAGCCAGGCTTTATTCTCACAACCTGATGAAACAACAAAGCAGGAGGGAAAAAAACACAGATGAGCCAGAAGAAGAAATAAAAATCAACTCCACTAAAAATTTAAACTTAAATGAGAGTTTCAATTTTGTTTCAAAATTTCTAAAATCCAGCTTATTTTCATAGCCACAAAAGTGTTGGAATGTCTAGGAATCAACAGCCACTTCATAGAACCCTGAAGATATTCTCGGTTGTTGTCTCTCAACCAAGAAACCCACTGGTATTCCATTACAGAAGATGACTTGCTTGTTTTATAGTTCTCAGGTCACTAGGAGTATTTAGCACTTGCCAATAATCACCATCAATGGCTCCAGAAAATGTGTGCAATTAGACAGCTGGTCTAATTGACTGTGCTGCATTTAAAAAATTTTGTACGCCCCCTTTATTAACCTGAAATATGACAGGAAAAATGAAATACACAGGTCTTAGTTACCCTTGTGAGAATTAACACATACTTTTTAAGGGGAAAGAATTTTGTCAGTTAATCTTGTGTCTAGAACTGTACGGCCTTATGGCCACAAACCTCAGCCACATGTGGCTATTTAAATTTAAATTCATTAAAAATTAAATAAAATCTGAAGTTCATCTCTCAGTCCCAGTAGCCACATTTCAGGTGCTCCACTGTCACATGTGGCTGGCGGCTCCCTTATCGGACAGGGCAAATGTAGGACATTTCCATCACCACATAAAGTGCCATAGGACAGCTCTGGTCTAGATCAAAGAACAGATCTGTGAGCTTTGGGTATTTACATTTATTTTCAAAAGTGTACACAAAATGGTTTACCTGAACTTGGGGGTCACTTTGGGGTAGCTCCTTTAAAGCAACACTTTTCCACTTGCACATCAACTGCTTTCCCTAAGCAACGCCAAAGCACGAGCCAAGGAAAACCCAATATATAATCTCTCCTCCACATCATCTCTAGTTTACTTTCAATTGTAAAACCCCTTATTCCCTATCAACAGAACCTCTCACCCAAAACTTGAATAAGGATTCCTGTTGCCTACAGAGAATGGAGGCATTTGCAGGCAAAAGGGTAAATCATTATTTTCAGATGGAAAGACTTTCCCAAGATTTATTTAAATATTAAAACACATAGCAGGTGTTACATATTAGAACACATACCAGGCTTCCCCCTATATGGCCATCATGATACTTCTCTTTATTTAATGTCTACACTCCCTGTCCAACTGTCAGCTTGATATGAGCAGAAAGCAAGTGTTCTGTTTGCTGTTGTAAACCCATTACAAGCACAGTGCCTGGGACAAAACAGATGCTCAGATTTTTGTGGAATGATTGAATGAAACTTAAGAAGAATGGTATTTTGCTGAAGAACAGCAAACATCCTTTTAGAGACTGGATCCAATTCTTTTATATTTGGAGAGCAATCCACCCTTTATTTTCAGATGCAAACTGAAAATAACTCAGCAGACTGATTCATGCAAGTATGCAGGCTACAGTTCAGTATCTTCCATACTCAGCAATGGCTCCTTCCAAAAGGCATAGCACTAAGCATTTTACACGTGCTATCTCATCTGCCCCTCGCTCTGATATTTTCTCAGCCAGGAGGAGGGGGAAATCAAGGCTTAAGGAAATAAAGTGACTTGCCCAAGGTCACAGAGCTGTAGTCATACAGTTGGAAAAGCTCCCCTGGTGATGATTATGGACCAGGCCCATCATAATGCCGGGTTATACTATTCTTGCTTGGGTCAGGAAGGCTACAATGGTCCTGGGCACTCTTTCAAGGAAAGAGCTGGGCATGGCTCTGCATCTTTGTACCCCAAGTTTAGCTGAGCGCTTGCCCTCTGGCATCTCACAAATGTTTGCTGAACAAAACTCAATAGTCCTTAAGGCTCAGGGCTACCCAGCATCGGGGAAGGTGCCTACTAGGGTCACAGCAGTTGGCAGAGCTCAGCACACCCCACCTCCCTCCAAAGGGGCCGGCGGGAAATCACAGTGACCCTGTCCCCTGCCCATTATACAGTGGATTCATGCTTTGGCCACCCATGGCCATCCCATATCAGGGGCCAGCCTGCCACTGCAGTCTAACCAGCTGCCTAACACTGGGAGGAGCTGGTAGCTCCTCAAGTGTTATGATTTTTTCACTACTCAGAACTCCCCATTTATTTTAAAAACATACTTGAACAATGGTTTAGTAAGGACCCACGGGGCCCCAGGTATTTATCAGACAACTCTGTCTTCAAGGGGCTCAGACTTTCCTGTTTGGCCCAATTTCTTCAGATTAGGGGTTCTAGTCTGACCTGTAAGTATTCATTTTCATAAAAAATCACTATTGACAGAGCAACAGATTTTAAATTTCTACATATGAAAAGCTAATTTTTTGTTTAATAAATATCTATCAAGGGCTGGCCAAGTAGAACACAAAAGGGCGTAAGTATAGTAAAGGGCATCTGTCCTCATGGAGGAAAGGTAGCAAACATTAACAGGTTTTCTAGTAAGTGATTTTGCATAATTCTTAGTTATTCTCTTGGAGGTCCTTTAAAGTTGGTAACATCTCCTTCTACGGCTAATAAAAAACACTTACAATAATGTACACCTCCTGAACGCCTACTAGGAGCAAACTCAGTGCCAAGTACAGTTAATCCTCACGGCTCGCCCAAGGGACAGGTATTACCACCTCTTTTTACAGATGAGGAAAGAAGGGCTCAGAGGGTCAGTCATATGTCCAAGGTGCTGGTGTGTCTGGCTCTATAGCCCAGGGTGCAATTATATGACACTGCCTTTCACCCAGGCTGGGATACGCACAGAAAGTAAAAGATGAACCCGAGCCCATGGAGGACACAGCACGGGACAACACTGGAGTCCCACAAGTGGTGAGGACTGGGGAGGGCTTCGTGGAGGGGCAGTCTGAAGTTGGTTCTGGAAGATGGAGTGGGTGGGCCTACAGGGGGCATCCAGAACTGGGGAGGGCAGTCAGGAACGGAGACAGGAGCCCCACATACCCAGGAACACTGAGTAGTCTGGAGGCTGACAGACTCTCAGGCGGGTGGGGGGAGGGCAAATGTCAAGGACAAGGCCAAGGCAAGCTAAAGTCAGATCACCAAAAGCTCACGGCCTAGTCATGTGGGAAAGAACAGGGGAACCCGACACTGGGGTGAGGATTAAAGGTGATTGAAAACTGGCCTCAAGCCACTAAAGAGCAGAGCAGCCAGGGCTCTCCTGCTTCCCCCACTTATTTGAACAGGAGAAAGCCGCTTGGCTCCCAGACCGGCCTGCCCTGGCATCCTCCAGCAGGGAAACATGCTTTGGTTATTCAGACGTGACTTACTGGCACATGGAGGCTGTTGGCATGGAAAAATGAACAGGCTGACCTGGCCAAGGAAGAGCAGGTGACGCAGAAACCCAGCGAAAGATGAGCTCAGCATGCCACCCTGAATCAGTAGGAGGCCCACGGGAAGGGCCCCAGAAGAAGGAAGATTTAGCAGAGAGGGCAAGTGGGGTACCTCTGTGGGCCCCTCAGAGAGCCAGACACACTTCCTAAGGTGTTTCCTTTAGTCCTCACGACACTGCATAGGACATCACTCTTTCCTTCTCATGCAGGGGGATGTGAGGCTCACAGAGGTGAAATGAGTTGCCCCTGATGAGCTCAGAAGGGCCAGGAGCTGGAGGACGGACCATGACAGCACACTTCCTTATACTGCACTGTCTTTCTGTCTTCAAGCAATCACCCTGTTTGTAACTTCACAAGGTGGTGTGATGATGCCACCAAGAACTTCAGGGCCCGGAGGCAGAACTCTGCCCTGTCCCCTCCCTCATCTCATGGTGCCCTAGAACCACTTCTGTCAAATCATGAAGTGAAAGTTGAACCTATCCTAACAATAATACCATGATACACATTAATTAGATCACCTAGGAAAATTATCCTAGTTGGGTAGAGTACAAAGGGACAACTAGAGGAGGAAGAGGAAGAGAGAGAGAGAGAGAGAGAGAGAGAGAGATTGAGAGAGAGAGAAATCCAAATCAGATGTGGTGGCTAAGTTGAAATAGGACATGTTTCCTGGGGTTTAAGCGGTCTGAAAGCTGCTCTTGCAAATCATGACCAACATGTGCCATTCCTTACATTTAGGAATGTACATTTACATTTGCAGGGTATCTTTCCCCCTTTTCATTACGTATAAGCACCTCAAATGTCCCACTGCTGAAAAAGTACACAGGCTGCAGGGCTGAGATGGGCGGAAGGCTCCATCCGGCCCCCACGGCTGCAGCTCTGCATATGTTCCTGCAATTCCTATAAACCAAGAAGCGGAGGCCTTCTCTCTCTGTGACTGTGATTCAGAACACGAAGGAGGCCTAACCTCCATTCAGCAAACCAGAACCTCAAAATCATCATTTTTCTGTTGATGGAGCTTCTCACAAAATATCCCAAACAAGCTATCTTTATAGAGAACTTTTCCTTTCTTTTGAAAAGAAGAGCTAAACAAGACTGGATGTCCTCTGCAGCAGCAGCTCCTAAAAAGGGGGGCATTTTTGAACCGAATGCCACATGCTGTATTTTGCCATTTTGCCTGCGTTTCCTGCTGGGAGCTTCTGTAGCGTAACAGAGAAGCCTCAGACATTGGAGCTGCTCCGGGCCACGCAAACTCCACTCCGCATTTTCCAGGCAGCCCTGTCGCAAATAATTCCTGTCCACAACGCCCCTATCACACTGAATACAACCACATTGTGCAGCTTGAAATGGGAAACCTGATTCAGATCACAGAAGAAGGTACAAAAACATTTAGTTCAACACAATGCTGTCTTTTTTTGGGGGGTGGGGGGCACATATCTCAAACCTACGAGTGGATGAAAGATTCAAGACCCATCTTGGAAGGAAACGCAGAATTGAAACAGCATTCCAAGCGTCCCCAAGCAGCAACAACAACAAAAAACCACCGAGTTCTTCCAGAGCTGCGCCCGTTTCGGCTGCAGTGTTCTTAACCAAAATCAGTCTAACCCAAGCACGCAATTTAAAAAGGAAGCACGATCTCCGTAGAAAATGGTGCATGTTGACAAAGCGTGACTTGTCCCACATGGACAGGAATAAAAGGAAAACAATCCTGATCGCAACGCAGCCTCCTTTAGTCTGCAGACCATTGGGACGAAAAGAAAAAAGCCAGAATGAGGGCAGCGAGGCGCGGGCAATGGAGGACGGGGCCAGGAGGACGTTTGTGCCCTACGAGATTTTGGTAAACAGCAGCCTGTAATGGCCACTGTTAGAGAGAAGGAAAACAGACATGGAGGGAAACGTGTTTACAACTGCAGCGGTGGGCGGGAGGCTGACAGAGGAGGGAGGGAGGGATTCCCCGACTCTGCGCTCAGCCCGCTCGGCTCCGGTGGGGCCCGAGGGCTGGGTAGTGCTTTGCGCCCCCACCCCCCCGCTTTACTGGGGGGGGCCCACATCTTGTTTATAGAGAAGGTTACTCCTCCTCCGCTCTGGTGATCGCGTCCCCAATACTCTTGCTGCATCCTTGCGGGATGCCCGCTTGACTGACAGCTGCCCCAGCCAGTCGCCGCCCGGGCACCGCGGAAAGGTGGACTTTCCCAACGAGCCGATTGGACAGGAGGGAGGGCGGGTCCTCGTGATTGGCGTGCTACTCGGAGTAGAAAGTAGTAAACAACCTTGGTCCACCGAGGCGGGGAGGGCGCGGGATGCCCGCCGCAGGTCCTCGCCCTGAGCTGGGGCAGCACCGAGACAAAAGGAACCCACAGCGGGAAGACGACCAAGGGTCCCCCAGAAAAGCAAACACGAGTGAGCGTCCTTTAGAGCCCCTGGGCGAGAACTGCTGACTTGCAGTTTCACATCATTTTTGTTCTGTGGAAAACCAAAAAGGTTTTGTTTCTAAATACAATTCTTACTCTCCTTCTTAGGGTTTAAAAACTCTCTAAAAGGAGCGAAAGCCAATTTAGTTGCTCCTCCCTCCTGCCCCCTTTCTCTAAGTTTTACAGTTCTGTCTTTTCATAAGTGGATTTAAACCCTTGTACTAAAAATTGTTTTCTTAACACAACGCGCCCTCATGGCACAAAGGTGAATCAGATACCTTTTCAGACCTTCTCATCGCAAGTTTAGGGACCTGTTATCTCACTCAGAGCTGACTGTTTGGAAGCACATATATAAAAAGAAACTGAGATGATGGTATTAAGCTCAGTTGACAAGAAATAAGCAGTTAACTTGCATTTTCCATAAAGGGAGTAGTTCACCCAGGACACGGCATCCCATGGTAACTCCCCATCTGGTTTGACTTGAATCACAATCCACTCCTCGTTCTGACCTCACCATCCTCGTGGGACCTGCAGCTTCCTGCATGGAAGCGCTGCTCCCTCAAGCTAGACAGCTCCTGGGGCTGCCTCCAGGAGTGGCATAATCACCAGAGGTCCCCACACACCAGCTCCGAGAGAGGTTCCAGAGAGGCCCCTCCCTGTACTGATGGAGAAGGGAAACAGGAGGCTGGGCTCAGGAGGGGTCTCCACTACAGTTGTTTGTCTGTTGACTCTACACTCTGATGGTAAGCCATGCTGCCACCCGTGGCCAGACAGCCAGACTGTGCAAGCTTTAAACATAAAGAAAGATACAAAGGACTCCTTGCAGGACGCGACTTAGGGCGAACTGATCACCTGGGGGTCCTCTTCATCACCCCCAGGCCCCACTGTCCGCCAGCCTCTGTTGTCTGCCCACTCCAATAGCGCCTCGCCTCCAGCTGTCCCGGGGAGCCCCATAATTCACCCCTTGAGTCGCCCCCTTCTGTAAAAAGCCTCCACTGCCTGCGGCATGGAGTTAGTGCCCCTTGGCCCTTCCAGCCTGGCCCCAGCCCCCGGGTCGACAGCCTCCTTCCTTCCAAGCACCGTCCCTCCCTCCAGCCACTCTGTTCCTGTCACTGGCCCCTGTGCTGGCCACACACACCCTTCACTCACTGCCCCTTCTGCTTTCTGTGCTATCCCCTGCCAGCCCGGGAGAGGCCACTGTTCTCCACAACTTCCCCTGCCCCTGCAGACCGCTCCTGTCAGTGTCCCTGACAGCACGTCCAACACCGCATCTGGGCTCTGCTTGCAGCTCTGGTCACCTCATTAGACCCTGAACTTCCTGAGGGCAAAAGTGGTGTCACCTTCTGATGTATGTATCTACTGAGATGCAGGCCCACAATAAGCATGCTCCGGACTTGCCAAACCTCTGAACGCAGTCCTCATCCTCTCCCCGCCCAGAGCTGACTCATGTTCTCTGAACTGGCTCCTTGCAGATACGTACCCCCAGCCCCCACCCCCACCCCCAGGCAGAGGCCCTGACAGCTCTGCCCCTGCCCCTCTAAGTGGTTCCCTGCACACACACAGCTGCTCCTGCTTATGCTGTTTCCTCTGCCAGTTAGGCCCTTTGCTGCCCACCCTACTTGGCAAATTCCTCTTTGCCTAAAAAATTACTTCCTACCTTGGGCAGCAGACCTTTCACAAGCTCCCGCCACCCCATCCCCCAGAGCATCTCAGAGAAAGAGGCCTCCGGATATCTGCTCCTCGCTCCGCCTGGCCAGGACAGGGCATAATGACAGTCCCACAGCTGGCATGGTTTGCTGGAAGAACCAAGAGCTGAAAGGCAAATCCACAAAGTGGTGCCCCGCCCCCAGGTGTCTATAGACCAGTATATTCTGGTCTCCAGACCTGACAGTGCACCCACTTTCAAGCTGGGCTCTGCCACGGGGTCCTTCCCCCTCCCTCTTCCTGAAGGCCTCCTCTCGGACTATGGCAGGCTCCTTCTCACCTTTCAGCTCTGGCTCAAATGTCACCGCCACCCCCACCACGCCCACCAGCCGGCCACTATCATGCAGATCTGTTTGGTTTTCGTCATGAGATTTAACTATCATCCTTCTTATCTGATTATCCACTTGCAGGCTTTACAGTCTGTCTTCCTTTTCATCTGTTGTACTCACCACCACATCTCCAGTATACCTAGAGGATGCCTAGTCCAAATGAACTTTGGGCACCGTAAGGGATAGCACAGAACAAATCACTCAGCAACACACATCCAGGCAAAGGGAAGACTAGTTTTCTGGGAGGGTTTGCTTCAGAACCCTCAATCTGACACTCACAGAAACATACAAGGGGGTGGGGGGGACAGGGCTAAGCTCTGTGGCCGCACTTGACCCAAGGAGTCCCAGTCATCCTGAGAATCCCAGGTTCCACAGCTAGAACCTGGGGTCCCTGGTTTGCACCCCATGATGCACATGATACACATTATATGTATCATCCTTTATATGCTTTTCCCAAACAGACACAGATTAATGGTAGGAAAGGATAAATTATTATTGACAAACTTCGTACTTTCAATAATAAAAACTGAAATTTTTGGTATAGGTAATAACTATGTAGCTCAGAAATTAAAAATATATATATATATATAGGAGATACAACACAGAATCTTCCTTCCCATACTTTGCTTTCAGTATGTGGCAAATACAAATATTTTTATTTCTCCCTTTTCACACCAGTAATAACCTTTTCTACACACGGTTCTGCTTATTTTGTTCACTTAATATATGTTGAAGATACCTACTTCAACAGCTAAATAATATTCCACTGTATTGATAAACCCTAATTCAATGGTTCCCAAACTTGTCTGTACATTGGAATCACTTGGGGGGACTTCAAAAGAACATGAAATCTGTGTCCCACCTTCCAGAGATTGATTTAATTGGTGTGGGGTATGACCTGAACTTTGAAATTAAAAAAAAAAAGAAAAATCTCCAGGTAATTCTAATCAGCCAACAAGTTTGGGAGCCATTGCCCTTAACCTAATTATCTATTCCATTACTGATGGATATTTGAGTTATTTCCCATCTATTGCTATTTCAAACAATGGTATAATGAATAACTTTGCACAACTGTTACTTTGCATGTGTACAAGTATATCTGTGGGGTAAATGCCCTCCTCAAAGTTGCTGAGTCAAGGGTATATGGATTTATAACTTGAGAGATATTGCCAAATTCCCCTCCACAGATGTGGTACCATTTTGCAGAGCTTCCAGCAGCTTGGGGCTGTTTCCCTGCAGGGTTGCCAACAGAGCGTGTTATCAAACATTTTGAATTTTCTCCAATATGAGAGGTGAAAATATGGTATCTCTGTGTAGTTTTAATTTCCATTTCTTTTATGAGTGAGAGTAAAACATTTTTTTCATATGCTTAATAGTTATGTGTATTTCCTTTTCTGTGAATTATCTGTTCAATATTTCACCCCAAATCCTTTGGAATTGGTAGTCTTTTCCTTAACAATTTCCAGGAGCTGTTTTTTTCACTAGGAAGATTAGCTCTTTGTCTATGACAGAAGTTGCATATATTTTTCCTAGTTTGGCATTAGTCTTTGTTTATGGTTTCTGGCTATGCAGGACTTTTTTTTTTAAAATAATTTATTCAATTCTTATGAATGCTTTCTTTTCTGGCTTCTGGATTTTGTGTTGAAACTACAAAGGCCTTACCCACTCCAGGGTTATAAAGGAGTTTCCCTCATGTGTTCTTTTAGGACTTTTATAGTTTTGCTGTTTACATTTTTACCTTGGATCCATTTGGAATTCAACGCAGTGTAGGGTATGATGTATGGACCCAACTTTATTTCTTTTCCAGGTGGTTACCCATGCCCCAATGCCAGTAAGTGAAGAATTCATCTTTATCCCACTGATTTCAGAGGCTGCCTTTATCAAATACTAAATTTCCTTATGTACTTGTATCTATATTTGGACTGTCTATTCCGTTTTATTGGCCTGTTCATGCACCAGTACTTCACAGTTTTAATTATTTAGACTCTATGGACTATTTTAATATCTGATAACACTAAGGCTCCTCACTGCTCTTATACAGTCTTCTTGGCTATCTTGTTTGTTTGTTTTCATGATAGCTTTAGAATTAGTCTAACTGGTATTTGGATCACATTAAATTTACAAGTTAACTTGAAAAGAACTGATGTCTTGATAACGTTGATCATTCCTGTTTTATGATATGTCTTTCCATTTATTTGAGTTGTCTTTGTATTTTTTAATAGTGTTAAGTTTTGTTGTTAATTCTTAGGTGTTTTCTCTTACTTTCATTGACAATAGACTCTATTCTTCTATAATTTCTTCTAACAAGTTAGTTGCATATTGTAGGGTTGAATTATGACAAATCTGTTTATGCTGGTTCCAGCAGAGGACATTCTATTCTCTGCCCTTAGAAGAATACAGTGGGATGGAAAATTTCACAGGCTGAATACTCTTTAACAATAAATAAGGATTAAGATCCTAATCAAGCATCAAAGTTACACGTTTTGAGTTGGCATCCATAAAACAAGTAAGTCAAATGGTGTGGGGCATATTGCTGGAGAGGCCAAGGCAGGATGCTGGCAGAGAGAAGATGGTATCCTTAAGCTTTGGACCCAACCAATTCAGAGGTTAGGGGAAATACACAGGAAAAAAAATTAAGGACTGATTCTAACAATTATGAGCAGCTGACTTCATACCTTCCTGGGGGCTTGAGGAAGATGGTACTGTCTTGGCTAGGTTGACTATATTAGCAATGCATATGTCTAAACCAGCTAACATCCAAGGAGACTGGCACTTAAGTGTGAACTTGTGGGTGATGGCCTGTACTTCCCATGAGGTGATTACTGCAAGGCTCTGCTGGTATAAGTCAAGAAATCGTTTCCTCTCCCATAGCCATATGTTTTAAAGATATGTCCCCTTAAGAATAACCAAACTCTCACTGAAAACATGTATTTTTCAAATCTAGAGACCCCAACTTTAAACATTAGGGCTGTGTGGGAAAAGAGTTGCACAGTGTGGGTCCTCTTCCAGAAGGGACTAGACAGTGATGTCTAGCTGCAGAGTGTCACTCACCCACGGCCTCCAGCTGCTACGTCTTCTAGGGTCACATTCTTTTAGGGCAGCCCCTGGCCAGAAACTGAGCATGGCAGTGGTCCTCCATCCAACAAAGATTCCTCAAACGGGCACTCTTTGCTCTGAACTCCCCAAGGGCTGGCACAGCCTTTGTCAGATCAGAATCCCTGTCAGATGCACACATGTCCTGCCCCTCCCCCACCATCATCTTCCTCCTCTCTCCCTTTCACAGTGTTCCTCCTCAGTAAACCTTTTGCATTCCTAACAACACCTTGGAGTCTGTGGAGAACCCAACCTGCAACAAAGGTGCTTAGAAAATATTTGGGGGGTAAAGAAAGGGATAAAAATCCCCACATAATGTAGGGTGAGACAATTCTGAGACCAGAAGTAGAAAAGCCTCAAATCACATGAGTCAAATGAACATATTTCAAAGGTTACTGTCATTAGATTTTAGACATCCTCCAACCTCCATGGCTATCAGTGAGCATTTACTACAGGCTGGGCAGTTATACTGTTTGTCCATCTAAATTTATCCTCACTTCCATCTGGGCAGCAGGTCTGATCATTTCCATTTTACAGACAGGGAACAGCTGACGCAAATAAGTGGTGGAACCTGGATTCAGATGCAGGCAGGTCTGCTCCGTTCCAAAGGCTCTTCTTTCCTGATAGTACACTATCCAGCACTCTTAGTTTATTAGCACAGTCAAAGAGCTGGTGTGATTTGGGGCTGGCAAGGCATCCCCAAGTGCTTCTGCGCCTATACTGAGACATTTCCCGGTAAACAACGGTGTGTTGCGCCTTTGTCTCACAAGCTGATATAATAATTGGTAGCCATGTAACATATTCCTGAGTCAAGGCTATACTTCACTTATGCCAAGCCAAAAACTGAGCATTCACACATTTGTTTAAACACATCCTGAGAAAGTGTTTCTGTAGTTTCCCTTAATCATACTAATTCACTGAATTGTTAACCTTGGGTGGAGGGGCAAAGGGCTTTATCCAGTGGCTTTCAAACATTTTTTAAGGCAGATCCTTGGTGCATTGGGTCACTGAGTCCATCAGTACCAGCCTCTTCTCCACTGTGTGTTTCCCACACAGAGACCTCTGGGGAGCCCTGGATGCCCTAACCAGAGACTGGACAGTGCCTCTGGTACCAGCACCTTGCAGTAGTGCTAAAGGACAAACGAACACAAGATATGAATGGATCCTCGGCAACCGTACAAACCTGCTTTTTATGCATGGC
The DNA here is from genome assembly GCF_937001465.1 of Orcinus orca. Lineage (NCBI taxonomy): Eukaryota > Metazoa > Chordata > Mammalia > Artiodactyla > Delphinidae > Orcinus > Orcinus orca. The sequence continues at coordinate 74,082,818 of NC_064560.1, forward strand.
TTATGCAACTGCTGTAATTTTAAATTTTTATAAGCCATTTGAAAGAGCAAACATCGATTTTAAGGTCAATGAATGGAGGAGAGAAAAGTATATATAATCAAAAAAAGTTTCTTTGGTTGATATCAAAGAAGTTATAGGAAAATGAATATATCTTTTAGAAAAACAAAGACTGAATGAAAACAGCCACTTACAGTAGTCATACGACAATAAGATAGTCAAGGCAACCTAAGGATGCTGTCAGGAACTGAGCCTTCACCAACCCCATACCTCTAACCTTTTACTCTGTAAAGCTGCCAATTCAATTTTATAGTACAGGAGTGTCAGTCAATTAGGGGACATTTAATATTCACTATATCTACTATGAAAGAAGAAAATATCTTAGGAGAGTTTTTAGAAGTACTACTTTGGAACACTTATGGGCAAACAAGAGTTGGAACACTAATCACTGTAATTTCCCCACCTTGATCACTAGGTGAGGCATTCAGAAAATTGACAGAGGCAAGTGATGATTCAGCTGCAGCAGCAGAAGGGAAACAGAACATTGCCAATCAATTACAAATAGGGAACTTCACAGACTCACCTCAACTGACAGCAAAGGCGGCAAATCAGGGGGTCCGGGGTAGGATATACTTGATAGGGAGCGGGGGTGGGAAGAGAAAAGAAGAGGGAATATATATGAATGGGGGAGAGGAAGCCAGAGGGACTAACTCAATTTCCATACTGCACACACACAAAGCTCCTCTGAGGTTTTCATGCCAGCTTTGATCCTGAATCAGGGTAAAAGAAAAATAAATTCTAAGGCACAATTCACAGGGAAAGTCAGAATGTCTAGTCTGTTAACAGCACACCCTGAATAAAGTATTAGAAGAGTATTTGTTATTCTTTTCCCTACTCTCAGAGTCACTGAGTATCTACTGATATGAGATACAAGAAGAGTTTGCAAAGTTTTGGGCACTTCCCAGATTCTTCCAGGTTTAATTAGGCAAAAATATTCGTGGGAACTTCACTTTAAGTGAGGTGATGCATATGGTCACGAGTTTAATTGTGGTGAGCATTTCACAGTGTATATGCATATCAGAAACTCAAGTTGTATGCCTCAGTCAAGGTGGTCAATTTTCATTTGTCAGTTATACCTCAATAAAGCTGGGGTAAAAAAAGCATCGGGCTTCCCTGGTGGCGCAGTGGTTGACAGTCCGCCTGCCGACGCAGGGGACACGGGTTCGTGCCCCGGTCCGGGAAGATCCCACATGCCGCGGAGCGGCTGGGCCCGTGAGCCATGGCCACTGAGCCTGCGCGTCCGGAGCCTGTGCTCCGCAACGGGAGAGGCCACAAAAGTGAGAGGCCTGCGTACCGCAAAAAAAAAAAAAAAAAAAAAAGCCTCATAAGAAATCCTTTGGTGGATCAGCATGTGGTGTGAGGAAAGGGTCTCCAGGGTGCCTGATGATGTCTTCAAGCTTTTACTTTTACACTTCTCAGCTATCTCAGAGGTCTGGCTGTAGAATTACTAATATTTTAAACAATGCAAATGTAATTATAGTTGAAGCATATTCTCTCACAGAAGGAAGGAAAGATTGGCATTTAGAAGCTTCATTAAACTTTTGGCCTTTTCAAGGCTAAATGAATCTTAGGGAAGAAAAAAAGTTCCCGTTGATTAATTTAAAAACAGACTTCTTACAATTAACAGATCTACATCTATGAAAAAGGGAGCATTAATCGTAATTTGAATAATCTCTCACTTTCTCTGGATATTTCAACGAAGGTACATCTCTCTACATATAAAATATGGGTGTTCTATATGTAGTTACTCAGCTAAACTTAATTTTCTAATATCAGGGAAATGTCAGTTACCTTTGCACAAACATGACTAGCCCAAGCAACTTATTTACAAATGCAGACATGCCTGCTAGAAGATTAGGAAAAAATATATATAAATGTATTTGTCTGTATGATACCACTCCGGTCCCCAGATACATTTTTTTTTTTGGTCAGCACAAGAGTTATAAAAGCATCTTTGGAGTATATTAAAATGTTCAGCACTTAGAATATTCTTTTTCTCATGGTTCTTATCCCAACATAGAAATGGGGATGATTTGTTAAATAGACATAACTAAATTATCATATTCTCTTCATCTTCCAAATTTATTTAGACTTGCTACCCTGTTCTTTCTCTGGAATTTCCTTTGCTTTTCCTTTTGTCAGTAAGCTAAATTACTTCTCCTCCCACATGCATAAAAGCATTAATTTATAAAACACATAGCCATATGTCATATCTCATGTAATTCTATTTTACATTTCACTGCCCCCCAGACTTATCTAACATGAACAAATAGATATTATTTACTGGAGTCAGAATGAGAATTATCTAATGCCACTTACATAGCCATAAATTGATTTTTGATTAATGTTTAAGCAAAAAGCAAACAAGCCCATCTGCTCTGAAAACAAACAAACAAAAGCAGCGCACATAGTTCACAGGAATTTCTTCAGTATTAGTATGTTTCAGCTGCTGGTAAAAATTTGTTTTTTCCATTGCTATTATGAAAATGTACTGCTGACAAGAATGTAATTCTGTATCTAGATGTAGTTTCTCTTCTAGCAACTGTTAATTTGATAGACTTACTTACAGTAAAAGAAAAAAAAACAATCCCACTCTGAAAAAAGCCCAGAAGACCTGTAACCAGCAGCAAATGTTTTCTGGATTGCTCAGTGACAGCAAAGGGAATCTTCCATGGACTCGTTTTTCTTCTTTAAGGGATGCTCTCTGGTTGGATTAAGAATGAAGAGGCGTCACATGGCACAGTAGCATCCTGGGTGCTGAGCAGGGGGCCACCAGGCATGGACCCCTGGCTTTGTCCCAGCTGATCACTCCGGTCAGGAGAGAGAGACTAAGAAGGCCAGGGATCAACTCGCTAGTGGAGCACAGAGCATCCCTCGTGATAGTCCTACCCGTGGTGATGGCACCCATTCTGAAGAGGAAGGCTTTGCTGTGGATGACGAGGATTCTGATGGGGAACCGAATACCTGCGAGCTGTCAGAAGAGGTGTCCGGCTGTCCACCCGAGGAACAGGCTGCTGATCTTTTTAATGAAGATTGGGACCTGGAGTTGAAGGCAGGTTAAGGGAATCCATAGGATGCTGACATTCAGGGTTGCCTTTCTCCAGAGGTCAGACCTTGGGTGTGCTGTGCCCCACAAGGAGACATGACCTATAACCCAGCTCCATCCACCTCCACTCATATCCCATTATTCCAAGATCTCCTTTGAAACGGGACAGTTTGAGGGTGCAGAAGACTGAGGGTGCAGCTTTTGCCTGGCAGGTGGGTGAGTGGACCCTCCAGATCCAGGCTAGCATGGGTCTCCTTTCTTTGAGGTGAGATGTCACATCTGAGGAAACATTCCCAGTGATCCCAAGTTGGGCACACAGACTGGTGTTAAATAAGGTCCACTATCCCCAGTTCTGTTGTCATTGTTGTGAATGGGCTCCTCCTTGGAATGTCTGTGTTTATGTCTGTGTCAGGAGAAGTTGTGTTCTTTATAAAGGTAGAAAAAATATTTTAAAAGAAAAGAATGAAGAAAAGCTAGGTATCCACCTGCACAGGGCAAGTGAGTGAGTGCCAAAGAGGAAGACTAACAATATTTTATACTGGCCATCTATTGGGCGCATATGAAATTTCCTTTTAGATGCCACCCAGAAGCGGCAAGACTCTAAACCAACAAGAAAGTAAACAAGAAAAGGCTCCATCCTGTTTATTTCTGTCGTCTCCAGGGCTCCCTCAGTGTCTGGCACACAGTACATCACACCCGGGTCGGGGATGATGGACAGCTCTAATCCACTGAGAGTGGATTTACCTGACCTCTTTACAGAGACAAGAGAACGCACAGCCACATAGGTGGGAATCTCACTAATACCAATGAGTTGACAATATTCTAATTTTCAGGGGGGAAGAAAAGATGAGATAAAGAAAAAGAAATCTGAGAAAACTGAACAAAACCCCCCAGCCAGTTAGTGGAAATGGAACACATGCTAGTGAGTGAACAAAAGACACACCTTAACAACTACAAGAAGACATGTAAGTTTCTAAGTTAGATCTCAGACCGCATAACAAAAAGGAAACTTTAAATCTCACCCACCATGTTCCATATATACTGTCATTTGTTAATAAAGACAAAAGAGCACTATTGAGTTTCTACAGAAGTTTCTATAAATGTTCACTCCCAGACTAAGAGAGATACTGTCAAAGTGAACAAGTCCTGTTATGACTGTATTTCCACTTTGCTTGCACAAATCCTGTTGCACCTCTGGAACAGGGTTTTGTCCTAAGAGTTCATTTCAAAATTGTTCTTTAAAACGTTCCACACAGACACGCACTGGCCTGGAGAACAAGGACCTTTGTCTTTCTTTGCCAAAAGACAGTGTTTCTTGAGGCCTGTTTTTGCCTTTGATGGACAGTTCTGATGTTGGCTTCAGAAAAATAAGTGCATGACTGTCCTAAGTGGGAGAGAGAAAAACCTCAGAGATTGTTAACATATCAATTACATCAACCTTTTCTAATTACAACTCTGCACTTCATTATTCTTCAGGCAAAATGAGTCCCTTAAGTTTAGAGTGCCAGGTAAACAAAGCCTTGCAGTGTCCTTGCTTCAAAAGTTTGTTTTTATAAACATTCCCCTTGTCCCCCAACCCACAGGGCAGCAGCACAATGGTCCTGTTGTTGAGCATGGCCTTGACCTCTACAGGACAATAGGTTGTTTTTCTCTTAGCCCCCTCAGAGCAAAATCCATTTTAATAAGGAAGTCTCTTCCTTTGCAAAGGAAGTTAAGGAGTGAAAACCAAAAAATGAACATACGTAATGTAGATTTCTCAGCTTAGACTGTGCAGCGGTGGTGGATACTCGGCTTGCCAGGAAAGCACATCACCTGCTTCTGCTCCTGTCTAGGGGCAGAGATTAAGGGGTCTGTTCTGGAAGTTTCCAAGGAGGCCATTTTAGGTATCATAACTGGGAACTTTCTAAGCAGGATGTTACTCCTATCTATGGGAAAAACATAACAAAAGCAAAACAAAGCACCCAGAAAATCGCTTATTGAAGGCGTCCTAGGAAGGAGTTTATCTGGAAAGAAGATACCAGGAGTCACCCCCTTCCAGGAAGACAGGAAGGGTAACAGTTCTGCTCAGGAAGCCACCCATGTAGAAGCAAACATGCTGCAGTGTCAGTGGAGAAACCCCTATTCCAGAACCTTCCAAGGCTGAACTTCTTGTTAGATGTACAAGCACAGCAGAGGGGAACCCCCACGGGCTGAGGAGAAGCACCCTGCAGCAGATGACCAGAATGACATGGGAGGAAACGGACTTCCCCCCTGCCCCCAAGGCCAGGCAGCTTGTCCCTCAAATACTCTTCGCCAAGGCTTCCACGCTTTATCTGGGTCTGTACTGTGAAGGCACTCGATCCGCAGAGGATCAGCCACACACAGGTAGGGTGACCAGTCAAGTATCCCAATGGGGATACGGTAAGACTGAGGAAATAGCTTTCTTGGTAGCCTGTAGAATGCACTAGATAACTTCATTATGATGGCAGTAAGGCTAATTTCCAACACACACACACACTTTTTAAAACAACTTATTGGTAAAACAAGACCTTCAGTACATTTTCTTCCTCTACCTTCTTTTTTTTCTGAAGGTTACTACTTACTTACTTTTCCCCCACTAGTTTAGATAATACCAGAAGAAACAGGACACTATAAAAAGCTTATTTTGCTACCACAGAAAGCAATGTTTTAAGGGCAGTCAGGTTTGATAACAGCACACACTGTTTTTGCAATATCTTTCATCAACACCAGCTCTCACATCATGTGCTTTGGGCTCATTTAACACCCCTCCCCCCGGAATGTCCCCATTCAGGGGTGGGGGTGAGGAATCCCTGACAGCCTGCCGGCCCCAACTGAGCTAGCAATAATGTCCAGGAAGACAGCAAAGACTGGAACGTGTAGTTAAAACTACAAAGGAGAGTGATTTAAGTATAAAGTTAAGCACAAGGGCCACGTCAAAGTTTGGTGGAACAACTAAGCTTTTGGAAGGGACTTGAAAAGAGTAACTGACAAATAAATAATATGGTAAAAAGTCTGGATTGTAATTTTTTTTTTTAATTACAGATAAAATGACAGCAGGCAAATGATTTTCTTTCCAAAATGAAATGAAGACCCAGGGACCATTTGAGCAGAGACATCCATGCAAGATGGGGGTCCCTGGACCTGTCATTCATGGGGGCAAAGCAGAATCAGGGGGCTGTTATATCTCATCTACCACTAGCATCTCCACCATCCAGGAGAATGATCTTGCTACTAAGTCTAGGAAGAAGGGGAACACAACACAGAAAGGCCCTCCTTCCTCTACACAAAGCCACCAGAATATCTGAAGTCTCAGTGGCATTTGAATCTAACATTTTCATATCTCACGCATATAGAGCTGAGATACCACTTCCAGCCATCTGAACATCTGAACCATCCAGCTAGAGTCAGTGTGTGTGTTTGGCAGTGGGCTGGGGGTGGGTGGGTAGGTGGTGGGACTTGTAATAAAAGGCAGCAGAGAGTAGCGTCTAAGATATGTCTCTAGGGCCAGATCGACTGGGTTCAAAGCCCAGGTCTGCCATTTACTAGCTGTGCTTCCTTGGTCAATTCACTTACCCCTTCTGTGCCTCAGTTTTCTCACCTCTAAAGTAGGGATAGTAATTCTATGTGAAAACTGAGTCAGTTTGTGCAAAGTGCTTAGAGTAGTACCTAGCATATGTTAAATGTTGAATCAGTGTCAGCTGTTGTTGTAATCTAAGTGTAAGCTCACCTTGCAGGAGGAACGAGAGTCCTGAAGGGCTAACGAGCTACAGCTTGGTTGGCAGTGCTGCTGTGAAACCCAGTGGCCTCTTCACCCTTTAAATGCCCTCTGGTCCTCCCCCTGACCTTGGTGGCCTTGGTAGGAGTTTGGGGTTGAGTGAGCATTGAGACAACAGAAACTCTCCCAGCACAAGCAGGAGCCCATCTCTCCAACAGACACTAAGAAACAAATTCTTGTATTTTTTCAAGGTCCGCTGAGTGGTCAGGAGAAGAAAGCCGAGGGACAGGAGGGCAGAGCTTCAAGCAATGACAAAGGAGCCTGAGCAGCTCCCCCAGGACTGCAGCCAGCCGCCTCTGGCTGGAAGCTGATTTAAGTTGTTCTAAGTCCCATTCTAAAGGGATGCTCTGGGCACTGGGACCTACCGATAAATAGAGATGAGTCAGTCAAGGGTAACACTATGCTCAGATCAGCACACTGCCCAGCCCTTTGACCTTGGGAGTGCTGGGAAGGTCTTGAGGGGCAAGAACATGAGAAGGTCGTGTGCTGCAGGAGCACAGGCTCCCAGTGGCCATTCTGGAGCCTTGCCCAGCTGTAGACAGGCTGCCATCTATCTTCTGAACAATAAGTTTGGAATTCAAGAAAGCAAAGTAGGCATCCCTACCATTCCCATCTCCTAAATATTCATACTCCAAGAAGTCGCAGAATTGTCTTAGTTCTTAACATTCCAGACATCGTTTTTAACTGCAAAATCTAGAATGAGGGGCAGAGAATTTTCAGGGTCATGTGTCAGTTTTCATTGCTTTACATACAAGATGTAGAGGGCATTTTAATCTTCTTGTAAGTATAGTTAGTTTGGATACCATCTCTGCTGAGGACTCTATCTTGATCCCACAATTCAAGTTGCTGTACATCAATAACATATTATCATCATTTGGTAGAATTTATGACAACCTATCTCTCTTATCTCCTTGCCGGATGGCCAGCTTTTGATAATCTGCGGTAAGCAAGGCCAAAGAGCATGGTTAATTGAAATCTAGGTAATCTTAGAAATTCCTTTTAGTCAATAATGTCAACTTCTTTTATTCTAACCTATAGCTTGTATTTCTGATACAGCTCCAAAGAGATATATTTCATTTTATTCACCGACTTTTCAATATTTGGTGAGGACACTAAGAAGCACTGAGATGATCAAATGCAGACAGACGATAAACTAAAGGGTCTGGATAATATCTTTAAATGCTTGTAGAAAAAGAAAAGGCTTAATAAGAAAAATCTAAACTCTTTCCAATAGGCCCAAAACATGCTCTGTAAAATCCTACTAAATGAATGCTGTTTGTAAAGAAACACTAAAAAAACAAAAAACAGTATCAGAAGGACTCTCAAGCCATGGAAACTATTTTGCAAATGCTCTAACGGGTTTGGCAATCCAATGGATCCAAATCAGAATGGCGGTCAAGGCAGTTTGTAGATTCGCAACGGCAGGTGAAGAAGACATTCTTGGGACCCAGTACACTGCTGTCCTTTCAACATTTAAGAGACATTTCCATTCTTTGTAAATCACTTTCAGCCACCCAGAAAGTTACCTGGAGAAAAATATGGTTAGAGAGCCTGTTCAGGGGAAAAGGGACAGCTCAACCTTACAGAAAAATCCCAATGAATACATATAGAAGGAAACAGAAACTTGCCGTTAGAACATCATAGTAATCATTGTTGCAGGTAAGCTCCACCAAGGGATGCCAACATCAGTGAGTGATGAGAAACAGGACATTTGTACAGTCTCCAAGTATCATCCTTCCACCCCCAAGATATTAGGTTACAAAGACGAAACTCTACAGTGGAGAAACTTGCCCTTGACCATGTCACAGTAGTAAACATACTGACATGACCCTGACATGATGCACTGAGAGGAACACAACCTCACTCCTGTGGTCTTCTTCCCCCACATGCAGAAACTGAGTCTAATCAGGAGAAAACATGAGAGAAACTCAAGTGGAGGAGCATTCTCTAACATAACTGATTAATAATCTCCAAAAGTATCAAGGTCATGAAAAACAAGGAAAGACAGAGGAACTGTCACAATTGGAGGAGACCACGTAGATATAGTAAACTAACGCAATGAAGGATCCTGGGCCTGAAAAAAAGGACATTCATGGAAAAACTGGTGAAATCCAAATAAAGCCTGTAATTAATAGTATTGTGCCAATGTTCATTTCTTGGTTTTGATAATTGGATTATGGTTATGTAAGATGTTAACGTTAGGGAAAACTGGGTGACATTTCAGGAACTCTCTGTGCTGTTTTTTCAACTTTTTGGTTAGGTCTAAGATTATTACAAAGTTATTAAAAAAAAAAAAAAGAAAAGAAAGAGAGAGACTGTTCAGTTTAGCCCTGGTGAGTGGGGTCATCCTCACTACAAAGGTGCTGGCTTTGGTTCTAGCTCTCCAGATTCTTCTCCCTTAACGGATTTTATAATCTTCAGTACCACTGATATTACATAGTTGAAATTCAAATTCAATAGACTGAAGGAAGAAGGTGAATAAAGAAGTCACACTGACATTGAGGAAAGTGTAATTATTGAGAAAGTACTTCATACCATCCTCACAATTCATTTAACCCCCACCCCTTCATGGGCACATCTCCCTCAACAATACTGCAGTAATTGGGCTAAATTCCAAAGCAAACACTCCTTATTCAGAACTTGGCTGTGTAGAAAATGCAGTCCTGACAAACTTTTAGTAAGTTACTTAAGGATGCAGCGACTTCGTTATACAGAAGTTAGAGGATTTGGAGACCAGTGCTCTTCCCAGACTGCAACTGCGTGGAGTTGCTGCGGGGATGGCTCTGGCTTTCCACTCCTTTCCACTCCCTTACAGACTAAGTCAACTTCACATGTTTCTAGGACGTGTAACTCCCCCCTCCCCACTTCACCCACTTTGACTAGTTGTGCCTAAAATTTAACTAAAATTAACTTAACTGAAGAGGGTCTACCCTGCTTGCCTATGTCAACCTGTGGGGTGAACACAGTCTTAAACAACTATGGAAGCCTACCTCCTAACTGAGAGGAACAATTATTCCTGGAGGAAATCTCCACTTTAAAGCCACAATTAAAATTGCATCCCTCCTCTGCAACTTTCACTGAAAGGGTAAGAATGGAAAAAAGATGAGTGCTTCCACCTTGTTGGTAAGAGTTGGTCAGAGTTAATGGTAGGTAGTCCTATTGTATTCCTTCTCACCAGTTACCTACACAAAAGAACAACAGTTGTATTAGTTGTATCCTCTCAGCAGAGTCCTCAAATCCTGTGTGTGTTGTGTTTTCTCTTGCCCTGGCCACCTAAAAAGCCTGAGTTACTTTTGACAAAAATCACATTGTCTTGGCTCAACATAGCCTATGAGACAGCTCAATACTTTCCTACTTACAAACACAGGCAAGCATTTAGGTGTGTCCCACTGGCGCCCCCCCGAAAACCCCCAACCAAAACTGTTGTAACAGTGACAACAGTCTAAGTGCAAGTAATAGTACGTACCCTAGTATTCTGTGTTTATGTCTGCTAGTTTATGAGTACACCCTAAATGTCCTTTCCCAATTAATACCCTTCCAAGTCCATGGGCAAAAGGTCCCCTTGATCCCCAACGCCTGAGCCAGCTGAACCACCCAGGACTGCTTTGCCTGGCTCATCTAGCAATGCTGTCTTTCAGAGCTATTATAAGGGTTTGCAAAGTTAAGAATTCTCGGAGATCCCCACCTAACAGTAATTGCTCTGTTTTCTGATATTTCTGGTAACCCCCAGAGTTCAGTGTCTTTTCCAGCTCTATTTTTGCCAATAGGGCTGGGGCCTTATTGACCCATGCATCAATTCTGGTGGCTAAATGGTGAATAAGGCAGAAAAAAGCAGAAACAAGCATGAAGCCAAGAGTTTTCATCAGAATCTGATCCTTTAGTGAAATAAACAAAGAAGCACATAGATTATATTGTTGAAGCTAGAGGGTTTTAATGGCCTCCATTTTCTTAAGGGTATTTCCCCCCTGCCAAACAGATAGATGGTGACTACCATGGCCAGAGGAAGTGACTCTTCCTGATATTTCTATCATGAACATTTTGTGTTTCTGCCGTAAGCGTAAATCCTACTGTGTGCCAGGCATATGGTGATGTTGGAGATACAAAGATAAATCAGAATTAGCTTAAAAGTCTTAAAAACCCTTAAAAAAGCCACAGTCTAGCCAAAGATCAAGCTGTAAACATATAACAACACAAACTGTTACATGCTATGAAGATAGAATGGATTCATTTCCTGGGGGTAGGGGAGAAGGGTGGCAGGGCAAAGGGGGTTTTAATTAGGAGATACCATTTAGCAAGTCCTCATAAACCCAGCAGAGTAGACATCTGGCCATAATAAATCAAACCCTGTATTCAGGGTCCATACTATTACTCAACAAGGATAATTCAAGCAATTACCAGATATCATGATCCAAGACATAAGTTCACTTGAGGACCCCGACTATGCGAGCATGAATATTTTTTTGGCTGCCTCCAGCTAGCACGTTTATGAAAAACAGGTTAAGTTACTGGCTCCAAATTACTTTTTAATAAAAAAAGCAAAAAAAAAGCTTAAGCTTTTAAGATTTCTTTTTTAAAAAAACTGGAAAATAATCTCCCTGTCAGGAGCATGCATGATTAATGATTTGTGTGATATAAGCTTGCGTATCTGTGTTTCTATTACATGTACTTCCTAACAGCGTAAAATTGCCCTAAAGACTCTTGTGGAACTGATATGCCCCCTCCTCACTCCCAGCCCATTTTAAAAAATCCTTTGTAATTTCTGGAAAATTTTAGACGACAACTATCAATGGGCCATTCAATAATGGGAACTATTGTCAAGTCATTCATATGAAGTTCTGAAGGTATTACCATCAATAAAGGATCACTCACTTCTACAAAACAGTTGATGCAAATACTGTACTCCAGCTGCTTACTTGCAACAAACATTAGAAAGCTGTCTACTTGTAAATCCATTCTGAGGTTGGACCAAACCAGGTTGACCAGGTCAACAACTAAGATTGAATCAGTCAAGTCCAAGTCCGTATAACACTAAAAACTATGATTTATATCACTTTATAGGACTCATTGATACTACAGGCAAAGGTCTAGAACGGAGAGTATGGTACTCTCCGTTGGCAACTCCATAAACAGTGGTTCTTAAATTTCCACATGGGGAGCACTGAGGTTGACTATTCAAAACTCTGTTTGACAGATGAGGAAATTGACGTTGATGGCGATCAAATGAGTTAATACAAGAACCTAAGTTTGTTCGTTTGCTTTTCTGGTATGGTCCAACACAACATGTCATTCTACTGAGTTTCAGGAGAGGGTACCAGTAGACACTTCAACCCAAAGTGACTTGTCTTTGACAGTTACGATTTGGAGGGAGGGTCCATAATGTAGTCCCCACCATCTCCTCCTAGTAATGGCTAGCATCATTTAGCCAACCCAAGCCCATCACACTAGGTCAAAATTCAGATCCTAGTCAAGGCCACAAATGAATGCAATCACTATCACAGATACAGACTGTTTAGGATCTGAAGCAATTAAACAGATAACAGTACTATTTGCAATAAGAAACTGGTTTTACAAATCTGTGAGTAATAGGGACCAGATGAATGTGCCAGAAATTCTGTAAGCCCTGGCTCACATTACATCAATTTTTTTTTGCAGACATATACCAAGTAAACAGAGTTTAGGAAGCCAATTTCCATTTAGCATAACGTAATTAATTGTGTCTTAAAAGAGAGAAGAGAAAGACGCCTAAATCTTCATGAGGCATCCCACCTAACTTAAGTTTGCTTTTCGAGAGAAAACTGTGCACCCACGAAAGGCAATCAAGATTTACATAGCTAATTCATATTCACAGAGACATGTCAACATATATTTGTAAAAGGATTATCCTTAATCTTTCTGCTGCTTGAGTAGGAATAAAATGCCTAGACTGTGGCTCAAAACATCTAGCTTGTGAGGAGGTTAAACATCTCAGTGATAACCTAATAATGTAAAATATAAAAAATTTCCTTCCTGGCCTCTCTCCCTCATTCAGTCATTCATTTAAATATGTAATGAGCTCCCAGAATGTGCCTGTGTCTGCGCCAGGTGCCAGGGACCCATTAGGGTATAAGACATGTGTGATTCCTACACCTCTGAGTGCAACAGGGGCTGTAAGAGTGTATTAAGATGTCTGTCTACCCTCCAGTGCTGTAAAACCTAATCCCTGCCCTCCAGGAGTTTACAATCTCCTTGGGCACACAGAAGCTGTACACAGTGATAAAATTAAACAGACGTAAACCACCAGAGGGTAAAAGCAATGTGAGGTCTGCGAGTTGAGAGGAAAAATTTCCTGCAATACAAAGAAAAGGACCCAGACACACAGGCAAATAGAAGAGGACGCGATGTCGTCAAGACACGGTAGAGGTATGGACAGCACACACCAGTGTAAGTGGGGGGAAGAGGTCATGTGAGCGGGGTGTGGGTTCTAGATCCGGTAACAGTGAGCGACCTTCTGGCCTGAGCAGGATCCATGCAAAAAAGTGTTAAGCTGGCAGGTGGGAAGGCGAGATGGATTCAGACGTGCAGAAAGTGGGTGCAGGAAATTCACTCAGGATGCTAGAAATCCTGGGGTCGGATGAGGGTGGAACAAATGGAAAGGTGAACTTTTAAGTAGAAAGGAAGTGGCAGGATTTGGTGCCTGATGACAGATTTCAAGGTTTTGAGCTGAGGCCAGTACATCACTGGTAGAGTCCAGAAGCCAGGCTGGCTTTGAAGAAGCAAAAGGCATGTGGTGTTTCACAGGCTGAGTGTGAGGTGATGGGAGGCTTTCCCAATGCATGAGTCTGGTGGATATGGGAGACACGGGGCAAAAAAAAAACCAAAACAACTCAGGGGAAAGGCAGGTCCAGGCAGAACGCACCTTGCAGCCATGTTAGATAAAGCCATGACGGTGATGAGCTCCCGGGGACTCCCACCCAGGCAGAAAGGAGGAAGATAGGAACATTGCTCCAAAAGCTCGGAGGAGGGTCCAGGAGTCAGTAGTGATTCCATATAGGAGTGAGGCTGGAGCTGAGCCCAAAGGGTGGGTCAGCTTTGCTGAAGGGAGGGGAAAGGACATTCCAGGCCAGGATACAGTGGGGACAAGTGAACAAACAAGGCTTCAAAGGACGGGCTACCTGCCCCTGTTGTCTCAGTATTGAAAAACCACCTTTAACATATTTTATGATAGACATCTGATTAGTCAATTAGTTACAACTCTATGGAACTGCCCCTTAATTTCAATTATACTTTGCTTTTCATATTCAGTCATTTTCATAAATAAATTTTTTTCCAATAAAATACAAGGTACACAGAGAAAAGCGAGGGCATCAGATTTCACCAAACCACTGTGGTCCAAACACAGCAGTGGTCAATTCTGGTCCATCCGAGACGATCTGGTCTCTGGCACTGGTGCATTAAAAAAATTTCAAGTCGACGAATACCAACATTAGAGTCACCCACTTTCCAGGTCATAATTGCTGCATATAAAAAGACGTAGAATCACAGACTGTCCCCAAACAGCAGGAGCTCTCGTGGCCTGCCTCTCCCAGGATCCAAGAACTACAGTGTTCTCCTGCTTCTATTTAGAGCATCATGAATGCTAAATAGAAATGTGAAAAATTATCCCACAAAATGAAGCAAAGTAGACATTACCCCCCGGTAGACCCACACCCCGGAGCGGTTCACCACTTAATTTTGGCTTGCAAATGCGTTCTTAAACGCGGACTTGCTGTTTGCCATCTGTAACCCCCAAACAGCCTAAATATATATTTGTGTAACACCTTGATACAGGGGCAAAAGAATTCAAGTTATTTTTTAAGGTAATAGCAGCTACTGCTGTGGAAAAGTCATGGAGCAATTCCATCAAATCAGTGCTACGGTTACTTAGCATCACATAATCTCAGACATGGATAATGCTAGAGATGTGGAGGGAACTGATCTCAGGAACAACAGGGAATCTAGCAAAAATAGTCTTCTCTTACTAAACACATCAAATGTGGTTAAAAAAAATTTCTTTGAGCTGGACTTGCTGGTAAAATGCCTTGTTTGAATACAAGCCTGAATTGTAGATTATTTTCAAATTAATGAAGTTTTTCTACTGGTAAGGACTTATAACAAGAAGGACTTAAAATAACAAGGCGCAGTATCCTAAGAAGCCCTCAGGAACTTGTTTCACTGAATAAGAATAATGTGCAATTAGGCCAACAATTGTAACTAAGTGTTTCTGAGGGCTTGAAAGTAGTTGTTCTCAAGTAGTTCAAATATCATCAAGTTCATATAAAGGACTGTATGGCATTTAACTGAATTGGTCAACTTTGTCATGCACTGTGATATTAAGATGAGCAAATGTACTAAATAGCACATAGTAGGCCTTCCCTAGGTTAAAAAAGAGAACTTCAAAATAGAAAAAAAAATTCTCAGTAAATACATTAGGACAAATATGAATTAAGAAATACTCATTCAGGATTCCTTTGAATAGTAGGTCCTATTCATGCCTGTAAGTGTTTCTTTGCAAATTATAAATTACTTCGCAGAGGAGGTGGGGTACAGAGACCACCCGGCCAGCAGGGGCACAGGAACTGAACATCAATGTGATTAGATGGGTTTCAGAAAGTGTGTGTGCTCTTTCCAAAACGGATCAACTACCCTTGTTCTCCCCAAACGTTTCCAGAGGCTGTTCTGTCTCCCTGTTAGAATCCAACGAGTCAGAAGTACAAGATGTCAGGTACAGGTGAGTCATTTTGCCCGTTCTGTCTCTCAGCCCACCCCGTGGCAGGGACCCAACCCAGGTGCCGTGTCTAACATGACTGGGTGAGAGAGCTCCTTTTGGGATTCTGGTTGAAGTCTGACTCCCTAGGAGTCAAAGGAAAGTTCCCAACAGCCGCTCTTGAGGCTGAAGGAAGGACTGTGAAAATTTTAGGCCAAGCATCTAGAGCGCTGGGAGGAACATGAGAACTCACTCCTTTCTAAGTCAATAAAGAGTCAAACTGGGCAGTCTTGTTCATGCGAGAGGGACCATTCTAAAGGGCACACTTGTGCAGTGTGGAATACTCTGGGCGACGTGTCTCCTGACTGCCTTTCTTTCTCAGATCGTCCCCCGCTCCACACCCGCAACCTCTGCCACCAAATTTTGGAGGCCAATTTACCACCAGTAGGGAAAACTTGATACCTGGCTGATGCATCAGCTTTCAGCAGGAGAGATGGGGATGGGAGGAAAAATTTCTTTTCAAGCCTCCCTCTCCACTGTGGAATGCCACAATGAGAACCTCTTTTTCCTTCTGATTGTTGCTAGTAGTTTAAATGACCACATTTAATCAGCTAAGCTAGTTGGTTTAAAAGGCCATTTACAAAAGGAGGAGTAAATGGCCTTTTAAACCAATTCACACTACCTTCAAGTGCCCAGTTCACCAAGTCAGAGGGTTTCCTCCAACTCTCCTCATAAGCATTAGAATGACACCTAGTCCAGCAGTTTTCCCATAACTGCTTCCTCTTCAGTTCATTAAGGATGTTAATAGCACTTAAATGCAACAAAGCAATCTAGACTAGGGGTCTGAACGGAGTTGTGTACTGAGGTATATATTCAGACACCCACTGCCATATATTCTGCATGTTTTCCAAGAGCTGTTCACTCTCAAACTCCTGAACACAGGTATGAAAATGCCAATGTGAGACTCCACTGTCATGTTCATTTGTTATTTCTTCTTTTTTCTTGGGTGGGTGGGGGGGCGGTGCTTGCAGACTGAACATTTTTAGCCAATCAGCTTCTATAACAGATAATGGTTTATTCTCAGTACTAAATTCAAATCTTAGTAACATAGCAATTGCATTTTAAAATAAACTATCTCCTTGTTCTTTCTTCTAAGGAGAGTGTTTAGTGTGATATAAAGAGAGGGTAATCGTAGGCAGCTGTATGGTCTCCCATTATAAACCCCATAGACACATCACAGTGAGCAAGCTCCGGGCGTGGTTCTCAATGTTTTATTGCCTATTCAGGTGCTCCAGCACTTTCAAGATACCCTTGTCAGCAACAAAATAGAGCACTTCCTTGTATCTTTATCACACAGGTTGCCAGACAACTACACAGAGCTAGGGTGGGGAATGTTACAGTAAACACTTCCCTAAAATGGTTATATGTGTCACTGATAAACAATAGAAAATTTAAAAGAGATACAACTGTACTCCCGGAAACTTAAATCTTCCTCCCACCGAGGCCTAAGAACTTAAGATCTTCATATACCTGGCAGAGAAGAAGGAAAACAAATTCCCCAAAAAGTCTATAGATTT
The DNA here is from genome assembly GCF_937001465.1 of Orcinus orca. NCBI lineage: Eukaryota > Metazoa > Chordata > Mammalia > Artiodactyla > Delphinidae > Orcinus > Orcinus orca. Next base: position 74,099,995 of record NC_064560.1, read on the forward strand.
ATAGTCTAAATGTCTTCCTCTAGAATGTTTAATACATACACTTAAGCTTTAGTCATTCCGTACACTTTGAAAATACTCCTCGGTGATAAATTACAGTAGCTGCATCTTTCATTGCAGCTCACATAAATATCATTTTGCTTTCAGGAAACCAATTATAGAAGAGTAAATCATTTTTACATTGCTTTCCAAAAATCTTTAAGTTGCAACATGGATAGTACGTAGAATCACAAGAAAAATACTGCTTACCTATTCTATCATTCTTCTACATTTAGCAAGTTAAATCCCTGAAGGAAATGTACAGTTGGGCTGGTTTTAAAAGACTCAGCTAATTTCAGTGTATGTACACAAGTAACGGACGAAAAAAATATTTACTGAACTTCTGCAACATGCAGGTGTCCGGACGTGGGAGAAGGATTGGGGATCTCCATGTTTCCAGGAGTCCATCACTATCACAACGACCAGTGCTTTATGGGCACTTAACACACCGGGCACTGCCAGAAGCACTCTACACACACAGGCCACACCATTTCATCCCCACAACATCCCTGAGAGGTAGAGATGATCATTCTACTTGAAAGATATGGAAAGTGACGGTGAGGGCCACAAAGGTCACACAGCTGATAACACCAGGGGATCCACCGGGCTCCCAAATCCAGGGAGTTGACCGTTATGACGTCCTCCAGGTTATACCAAGTTTGTGAAGTTAAAGAAAAAAACAGCTCAGTGCATGATCAAGTCTTAGGGGAGGGACTGAAAATTACAACTTAGGGAAAAAAGAGACCTTAGTTAGGGAGTGATGGTCAAGGAAAGAATGTGGGAAGGAAGTCCAGTCACGTGGGAGAAAGCATGAATGGAGGATTGAGGGTGGGAGACATCTTAGCAGGAATTTCCGGAAAGCTGCAAAAAATAAGCCTAGGCATGGAGCAGGGAGAGCTAAGTCTAGCAGTTAGGACTTCACATCAGAGACAATAGGGAGCCTTTATGAATAATTTTGAGTGGGCGAGTGTCTTAACCAAAGCAGTGCTTTAGCTAAAACAGTTTGGCTACTTTACAGGATGGATCAGAGGGGAGGAAAGGCTGATGGTGAGGACTCTAACCAGGAGACCACATTAGGGGAGAGGCAGGGGGACCAAAAGAGGGAGGGAAATGGGGGGCATCTGCCTAAAAGAATGAAGGAGAGGAACAGAGAGGAAAATTCCTTCCAAGTCCTGCCTAATTATGATGAGCCACTTGATACACATGGGAAAGTAAGAAGAGACAGGTGGGTGTGCACACAGGCGGTGAACTTGCTCTTTCCTACCTGGGGAGAAGGAGCGCCACCTGGGTGGCACAGACTACTGTGCTCTCCTGTTACCTCCGCTAGTTAGTTCCATCCGAACACAACAAACATATTTTCGGTGAGAAAGACTATTCTCATTTCAGTTTTGTTTGAACCACATCATTCACAAACGACTGAATGATAAAAGATGAGTACAGTCTTCTTGCTTGATTTTAAGATGTCTAGTCTCTGAGAATATGCCTGAAAGTAGTAGTTCAACCAAGCTGCTTTTGTTTTTTTGTCATGGTTATTAGGTTTTTTTAAACCAGGGTGGTCCAAGTGAGAAGCATGTCCTTGGAGAGTTTTAACTATTAGGTCACAAACAGAAAATTGTGGAGGCTGTGCACAATCTCCCATGCTAATGAAACCAAGAGGGTATTGCTCTAAGCTCAGGAAAAGTAATGTTAGCTTAAAGCCCCAGGGGTCTGTCACCTGGAGAGGTGCCACAGGGCTCACAGACCAGCCCTGCTCAGCTCCCAAAGGTCAACTGGAATCAAAGCTGACCCTATCCCAGTTCTCACTCAATAAGAAATGATTTTGGCCATATCGGTAGGGCAAAAACAGAAAATAAGCTTTGAATTAGTCTTGATGCTTTGTGAGATCCTACTATCTTGCTAAGACGGAAGCTCCATGGGAGGGGGAAGGGTAAGCTGGGACGATGTGAGACAGTGGCATAGACATATATACACTACCAAATGTAAAATAGATAGCTAGTGGGAAGCAGCCGCATAGCACAGGGAGATCAGCTCGGTGCTTTGTGACCACCTAGAGGGGTGGGATAGGGAGGGTGGGAGGGAGGGAGATGCAAGAGGGAGGAGATATGGGGGATATATGTATACGTATAGCTGATTCACGTACAGTTAGATTCACAGAAACTAACACACCATTGTAAAGCAATTATACTCCAATAAAAATGTTAAAAAAAAAAAAAGATGGAAGCTCCATGAACTGCTCAGCCTGGCTTAGTAACTGCTCTGCCTCTGTTCTTTGGAAGTCTGCTGCTGACCGGAGGCATTGGGGCGGGGAGGGGGTCTGAAGCCCTTACTCTCGTGTGATGGGCATTTGAAGTCGCTGCCAGGCACGTGATGTCAACTGTTCTAATTGGCTCCTGGTGACATCACTTTGTTATTCAACTTTGTATTTCAGCTTCCCCCTTGTCGGGGACTTCAGGACCTCACCAGGCCAAGTCATTTAGAAGAGAAAGAGAGAGGAAGAAGCATGTCTTATGGAGTCATGAAGTGTCAAACATCCTCTGTTTAACTTCAGTTTATAACAGAACTGGCGAGATGAATGTTTCAACCAGCACAACCACCGTGTTAAGACCTTCCTCCTGGCACAAGGAGGGGGATGGGAAGAGGAGCAAAGCTTGCTGCTGAGCCCTGAATGAGTTAAATCAGATCAACTTAAATAAAAATCCTGACAGTTTGTTTTCAAGCAGGAAAACTGTAAAATGGAAACCACATGCAATCCTGTGCTGGAGCCGCATTTAAATCATTCACACGTCGAAAACTCAGAGAATGTTTCTAATTTAGTCAAACACTACCTCTCTTTCTCCACAATAAGTCATCTTAATTTATTTCACCTAACTCTACTGTTTTTGTGTTAACAATGTGACCACCAGTAGTTGGAACAACTCCTTTCTGATTTGGAAAATAAAGCAGTTTGTTCTGTTTTTTTTCCATCTTCTATACAGTGAGTGATCACACAAGTCCCAAAGCAGTACAAAGAGTTCAAGGATCTGGTGCAACATTATTAACTTTTTATGTTCAACTCAAAGCAAAACGCTTCCTTTTAGGATAATGTGTTTTAAAAAAATTAACAGGCTTTACAAACCCAAACCAATGAGAAGCCCAATGACTCACCAGCTTCCAATACCCACAGGTCAAAATGCATTTTAAATTTTAAGTTAGGCTCACTGGGCTCTTGTAAGACAGGAACTCCTATCACTCTAGAACTTGATCATACTGTGGGAAATGTAGCCACATTAACCAAACATACAAAGGCCTCAAGATTAAAACATGCCTATGACCCCAATCTTGTACTTACTTGCTCCCTGCCAGAAACATCACCAAAAGATGCGTGAACATACTCAGGAGAACTTGTCCCTGGCCTGCAGGCCAGGGGTAGGACCAAGCCCCATACTCCATCACTGCCCTGGGTGCAAATCTCAGGAAGGCAGGGCCTCAGGAAGGGTTTCTCTCTCAGGGCCGTCTTTGTTGTGGAACACTCACTATAGAAAACTATTTGAGGATGGCTCAACCGCTTTACAACAGTTCTTGCAGAGATGAAGGGAATTTTCCACCTTTCTGAAGGCCTGACTTTTTTTTTTTTTTTAATCTGTTTTATTGATTTATTTTTGGCTGTGTTGGGTCTTCGTTGCTGCACCCGGGCTTTCTCTAATTGCCGCGAGCGGGAGCTACTCTTCGCTGCGGTGTGCAGCCTTCTCATTGCAGTGACTTCTCTTGTTGTGGAGCATGGGCTTTAGATGCACGGGCTTCAGCAGTTGTGGCTCATGGGCTCTAGAGCGCGGGCTTCAGTACTTGTGGCACACGGGCTTAGTTGCTCCGCAGCATATGGGATCTTCCCGGACCAGGGCTCGAACCCGTGTCCCCTGCATTGGCAGGTGGCTTCCAGGGAAGCCCTCTCTTTTTTGTGATTGCACTGATCTGCTCTACCCAGACTTTCCCATCAATTATTACTTATCATTTATAGAGTAGTTCAATATTTGCAACATACTCTGCAAATATTTTTAGCACTTCACACACCCTTTGTAGGTTCATGACTACCTGTGGTGGGGAAGGGAACTGAGCTGGTCTGGAGTTGGAATTCAGAAGCCACTGTGAATGTAAACCTGTGTGTGTGTGTGTGTGTGTGTGTGTGTGTGTATGTGCGCGCGCGCGCGTGAGCATATCTCTCCATGTGCTAGGCCAGTAACTAATTCCCTTCCACCCTATGACACTTCAAATCTTGGCCTATTGGTCCCAGGCATCCTATTCCTAAAGCTCCTTGCAGGTATCAAAGCAAGCAAATTTAGTAGTTTGAGACTGAGTTTCATGAATAAATCAGTAGCACTCCCATCACTAACGAAGGTCAGAGAGCTACATCTCATTTCTCTGCCTTGGCTTCATCATCTGTGGCAAAGAAGTCATACTAGGTGTCAAAATATTTGAGGCATGTTAGAGTACTATGCACATCTAACACCTACCTTACCCATAACTCAATTAGCTAGCAAGCCACCCTTTCCCCTTCCACTCCCTTCCAAAATGGTTACATATCCAAAATCCAGCAAGGAAGGGGCCATGATGACTATGTATTCACAATTCTGTTTTATTCATCTAAATTCATGGTCTACTGAACATTAACTTGCATATACTTTAAGCAAAATTAAATATTTAAGTTCTAAGCCTATAGTAGATCAGAAGCAGCCAATTTTAGGGAGTAAGGCTGGAGGCAGTGATAAAATCAGTTAGAACAAAAGCAACATGAAGAATGCAAAAAAAGGCAACTATACAAAAAGCCAACACAGGATCTCAAAAACCAGGCACTCATAGGCCATTTACATAGTGCGGTGCTTCTCACACCAAAAGTTGTCAAGCACACTCTTGGGGGCTTGAGAGTTCCCCTTAATAATTTTCATTTTGTTTGTTTTCATTTTGAGTATGATCTATTTTTCTAACTTCTAGTTCCTCTATTTAACCTTCTTAGAATTTAGTGCTGCAATTTTAGCATCAGCATTTACATCAAAAACACACTGGAAGCAGACTGTGTTATTCTAGTTCTTGTACACCAAGAGGAAGGGAAAAGGTGCATTTAATATACGAACACGTGTTTACATACTCATGTGAAGACCAAATTATGTCATGGTGTTGTGTGTGAACTGAGGCTCTTCGATACTTAAAAAGAAAAGCTACCTGAAATGCCAAAGAGAGGCATCCCACAACTGAAAGGTACTCATGCCTCTGAGGTCAGTTATTTATTCACATTCTAAGTGCTGATCTGGTTTCAGGAAAGTATCACCATGTCATGAAACTGATGTTTAGGTTTGAATTTTGGGGTCTTATCTGCATCTAATGTGTACATTTATTTAATTTATAGCTATAAAAAAATCCAGAATCATAAGACATTTATGCCTAGTTTAATGATTGTAGTATTTAGGTATCTTTATAGCAGAGCAATTTATAAATGACACTGAGGGGCAGTGAATATCTTTTACCTTTAAAGGGGGTCTCAATTGCCACAGATGAAAAACTCTACTCTGCCCCCCTGGGAACTTCACTTTATTATCTCATCAGAGAATGAAGCTACTTTCACAGTGATGACCTTGCCTACTGAGAAAAGTGAGTTTACGTTCATTATATTCTCTTCAATGCAAGCAATTAAAAATGTCCTTTAGAAATATTTCCTTTAAAAATAATTATTTTATATGTTGCTTAAAAAGGATGACTCACTACCCAGGTAACTCAGTTATTAATTATATAATTAAAACTTTTCTTCATATTCTTGGAACGTTCTGCTGTTTAGGACATATTTCTGTGATATGAAGGTACATGTACATGTACATGTCTTTTAATGAGCAGAGGGTAAAGCTAAATTTACACATATATGGAAATGGCTTCAGCAAGTCCCTAGTTAAACAGGGCCAAACTGAAATATCAGCTTGGGGCATGGAACTCATTGTCTGTAAGGGAGTGTTGATGAGCCTCAGCCACACTCTGAACAGCATAAAAATCAGGGAATTGAATCTCTGGATCGATGGCATTGAGAGAATTTTACAGTAAATACCCAAATACCAACCACATGGATTCTACATGTTTTAATACTTATCCATCCATGTTATTTTTATGATGCTTTTCAAAATAAATTGCAGACATCAGTAAATATCCCCCTAATACTTCAAAAGGCATATCATTAAGTAGGGTTTAGTATGGTTTCATTTTTTTAATTTTTAAGGTACATTCACATGCAGTGTAATGCACAAGTGTTAAGTATAAATTTGCTGATTTTTCCCAAATCCATACACCTGTGTAACCCAAACCCTTTTCAAAATTTAGAACACTGCAATCATGCCAGAAAGTTTCCTCATGCCCCTTCCCAGTCATTCCCTACCCCGACTCTCAGATGTAACTACTGTTCTGATTATTTTGCCTCACAGATTAAATTTTTCTATTCTAAAACTTCATATAAATGAAATCATGCAAAGCATAATGCCTCTTTCACTCAGCATGTTTTTGAGATTAATTCATGTTGCCTGTATCAGTGGTTCATTCCTTTTTATTGCTGAGTATTCTCTTGTATGAATATGTCAGTTTGTTTTTTCCATTTTCCTGTTGGTGGACACCTGGGCTGTTTCCACTTTTCTTTTCTTTTTTTTTGCTGCTATGAATAAAGCTGCTATGAACATTCTTATACAAAAAAAAAAAAATTCTCTCAGTGTGGTCTGTGGACCCCTGGCGGTTCTGCAGCCCTTTTGCCCAGGTCTGGGGAGGCGGGGAGCAGGGGGTATGAGATTAACCAATTTTCATAACACCGCGAAGATACTACTTGCCTTTTTCACTTGCACCGTCTCACAAGTGTACAGTGGACTTTTTCAGCGTGTGATATTGATAGCAGATTGAATGCGGAAACAGATAACAGAACCCAAATGAATTCTATTATGCCAGACATTAAAGAGATTTTCAAACACATCACCTCTCGCCTCACTACTTTGATGGAGGGGGATAAGGTCCCTCCCCCACAAAAATATGTTTACATGTAATGGGTTTATTATTTTTTAGATGAATTAATAAATATTTTTTACCTATTCAATATTACTTTTTCATATGGTAAACATCAATAGATATAACTCACATAAACAAAAGCTCTTTGGGGTTCTCTCAATATTTAACCAGGTAAAGGAGTCCCAAGACTAAAGAGTTTGAAAACCCTTAGGCCATTTCATCCTTCCTCCAAGGGCAGCAACAGTAGATGATCCCAAATGCTTCCTTCATCCCTGACTGCTGAACCCCACACTCCGATATTCAGCTCCCTCTTAGCTCTTCCCCTGGGTGTCTAAGAGGCATTGCAGACTCAGCAAATGCAAAACAGAGATCCTGCTTCTTCTACACGCTTCCCGAACAGACCTGTTCCTCCCCCACTCCCCTTCCAGCTCAGGAACCAACACCTCCATCCCCTGTTCTATCCAAGCCAAGAAGTCTCTGTTATCTTTATTTTTCTCCCTCCATTCTTCATATTCTATACATTTCACAAATCCCCTGATATTCCTAGATCAATTCACTATCAGTTGCTATCACTCTGATCCCGAGGTGATCAGGGATGATTTTGCCCCACCCCACTGACCCCCATCCCCTTCCCAGGCACATCTGGCAACTGATTGTCATAGGGAGGGAGTGCTGGTATCTAGTAGGTATAGACTAGGGATGCTGCTGAACTCGCCACAATGCACAGGACAGCCGCCCCGCCCCGAGCCAAGACGTATCTGACCCCAAATGTCACTAATCCCAAGGTTGACACCCAGCTTGGTCCAAGCCACCTGTATCTCTCCACTGGGTTATCCCAACAGCTTTCTCACTGGTCTTACTGCCCCTCCCCAGGCTCTGGTCCATTCTCCACACAACAGCCAGAGTGATTGTTATAAGATATAAATCAGAGCGTGTCTGTTTCTAACCTATCACTGGCTCCCTGCTGCAGGTCAAGTAAGTTGTCACTCTTGCCACAGCCTACGGGCCCCACCTGCTCTGGCTCTTGCCTGCCACTCTGGTTCATCTCATAACTCAGTGCTATGGACTGAATTGCATGTGTGTCCCCCACCCTCATTACTACGTTGATGCCCTAACCCCTGCGTGACTGTATTGGAGTGGCCTTTGAGAAGGTAATCAGGGTTAAACGAGGTCATCAGGGTTAAGGGCCTGATACAAGAGGATTAGTGTCCTTATAAGAAACACCAGATCTCCCTCTGCCCTGTGTGAACACAGCGAGTAGGCAGCCATCTACAAGCCAGAAGAGATCCTTCCCCAGGACCCAACCATGCCGGCACCCTGATCTCAGACTTCCAGCCTCCAGAAGTGTGAGAAATAAATGGCTCTAGTTTAAGCCACCTAGGCGCTAGTATTTTGGTATCACATCCCAAGCTGTTTAACACACCGTTTCCCTCCTCTGACAAGTTCCAGCCTCCTGGGCACCAGTCTGCATCCACTTCACGGCTTTTTCTTCTTGCTCTTCTCCCTTAACGTTCCATGGCTGACCCTAGCAACCACCTTCTCAGAGAGGCTTCCCTGACTCCTCAGCCTAACACAGTACCACCCCACCCCCAACCCAGTAGAAACCGATTCCATCTCATTCACTGCTATATCAGGACAGGACATCAAGTAGATGCTAAGTATCAGTTAAATCGATAAGTAAGTGGATGAACCTGCCTTTGCAGGTTTCAAACTTAAACTGGGCATTTCCAGCCACTCTCTGAGCCCGGCCCACTCCCACCTCCCAAAGAAAGTCATCGTGTTTGTGCCAATCTCAGAGTCCTCTGGGGACCAAGTGGGACAGGAGAGAATAATTAATGGTAATACCCACAGTGAGTAGTTATTCATATTTGTTCACTCCGGGGAGCATCAAGTCTCAGTGTTATGTTAAAGCACAGGCCTGGGGAACAAAAGCACGCAGGCCCAAGGAGAGGCAAAGTTAGTCCCCAGTGTGCACGCAACTTCTCAAGGGCCCAGGCTTGAGCTGCTCCAGAAACCTAAGGCAACTCGTGGAGGCCAAAGAAGGGGAGGACAGATGGGGAGAGACCCGCCAACCAGGATCGATGTCTTTTCTTTCTACCATACTCCATATACACAGGTGCTTCTGAATTACTGGATCTTTGAAAAGGGTGGTCTGCACACAAATGCAGTATGAAGAATGATGATTCTGTAAAGGAAAATGTATAATGGAACAGTAAACACACAAATTCCTGATGGCCTGCTATGGGCAAGGTACCAATCAGCTCTTGGAGTTATTGATCGGAATTTCTGGGAGAGTCCTGAGGAGGGCTGGGCGCTCAAATCACAGATGGTCAGGGAAATCAGTGAAAGACCCCTGATTAGGGTCAGGGAAGATTCAGAGGGAGAAGGGCATGATGAACGCCACAGGAGAGAAAGGCAGATGTTTGAGAGGGGAGATGAAGTGGGCACAGGCAGGAGGGCTGTAATTGTTAGAACATGAATTCCAATCGGAGAGGACTGGGAATGTGGGCTGGGGGGTCAGAAACAGCGTCTCAAGCAATGCCCATTGTTCAGGAGTGTGGGACACCCCTTTGGAGGAGGGGAGAGCAGCCAGCTTCAGGATGCACACTGAGGGTGAGTGGTGATGCTGCAAACATGTTCTCATTTTCACTAACGTTTAGTTAACAATCAACACAACAGGTCCAGACTTCAGCCAGCGTGGAGGGAGTGTGGGCAATTGTACAAGAAAGCATCAAAAAGTCAGAGGGACTGGAAGGCTCAAAGGGGACAGAGCTGCCTCCCATCAGCCTTACGTAGGGGAAGGTGAACCCCTCTCTCATTCCTGTGACCAAAGCTGGGGATGCTTTGAATTTCACTGCCCCAACACCTGGGATCACGTAACACTCTCTCCTACACATTGAGAGTTGGGGAATGGATGGCACAAGAGGTGAGTCTCCCTCCCTCCCACATCCCCACACACCCAACCTCTTCCAAAAACATCAAATCTTTTCTTCCGTAAATAATTGCAATAGGATGCTGTAGCTTTTCCCAAACAAACAATAGCTGGATTGTGCCCTGTTTGCCATGGGCCCAGCCCAGAGCACACAAAGGCCTGCTTTCACGGCCTGGGCCTCTCTCCGCTGCAGAAGGATGGGTGTGATTCCCCCTCCTCATTTATTCAGTAACTTCACTGCAGTGATTCCTTTACGAAAGGAAGAGGCTGTTACCAGGAGGAAAAGGAACAGCACCCATTAAAGACAATGGCCATTGTTCCCCAGGTTTTCCCTTGCCTTTGGCTTTATCCAGGAAGCTCTCCTTTCACCAGAAGAGAGCTGTTTGCTCTAAAATTCCAATCACACAATTTTATGCTGGTGATTTCTTTTCAACTTTCTATGAAATGTCATCCATGATTTTAAATTGTAATAAGCTGAAACTTTCAAAATGTTCCTGTTTTTATATCTTATATCTTCATACTCTTTCGGAATTAAATAGAATTTAAGTGAGTGCCTATATTTTTGTACTAATTCCTATTCCTGGTTTTAAAAAAAGCATGAACTAAAGAATAAAGCTCATTACTTTATAGGTGCTGCTTGAAAAAGACATCATTTGTGTTTAAAAATATAAAGCATTATGATTCCCTTTCAGAATTTAAGTTTGATTTTCCCCACAGGTACAAGAAAGTGCCTCAGCCAGAATGCCCTTATTTACCAGTTAGAATATTTCCACTAAGAAAGCTTAAAAATCATCTTTCTATTTCCAGTAATTCAGAATGGCCACTCTCCCAGTCTGAGCCACTGACATTTGACACAAAGAGGTTTCTTCTCCTCCTATTTTAATGGTCTTTCTCCTACTCACCTCTTTCACTCTCCCAATTTAGATGAAATGGAGTTTCAAATGGCCAAGATACTAATAAACCCTCTGAAAGCCATCTGGAGAGCTTATACATTTTTGTTTTTCAAACCATGTCAACAAACCATATAAGGCTACAGCAATCAATGCGACATCGGGGCAGAAAAAGGACCTTTAGCTGCATGGTAAAGTGTTCTTCTGAAGGGATTTATCATTCATGCCAGTAACTTAAACTAAAATGTATTTTAAAGTTTAATCTTGGTTTCTCGATAGGACCTAGTGAGGCGAGCAGTCCACAATCATGTGCTTCATTTGTTATAAGGCTCAAGTAGGAGATTCCGGTTTATTCAGCATTGCACCGACTTTGCTTATCTCACGATTGACACAACACTTGAGGGATGCTTTCGCATTTGCCTGGGCTTCGGCACTGAAAGTAAAAAACCTCGACTATGCCAGACCAGAGTCTATTACGAACCTTTTCCCATTGGATGGAGCTAGGTTGTCAAAACTCATTGTGATTTTCAACATATGGAGTCATAATGATGGAGCTGGGTTGGGTATCTCCAACCTACTTCACCAGAAGAGGAAATTCTCAGTACTCAGGCTCCGTTACACCTTTTCTCCAGTCTCAGAGCTCAGACATAAGGAATTGATGGGTCCACTCTGCATCCAGTAAATTGCCCTAATCTTCATCCATTTCTCAGCATATGACAATCTCAACATGTTTTATAAGGGTGGGTTTATTGTTACTCATGTATGGTGAGACCAGCAGATTGGGAGACGACTGCCACTGAAAAGACAGTTTGTTACCTGCAGTTCCTAAGAGGAGTGCTGCACCAGGCTGCACAGAGCCACACAGGGAAGCACCAGGTCAGTCAGGAGGCAGAGGGAAACATGAACAAGAGCTTTAATTGTGGCTTCTGCAGGAAGGAATGGGTGAGGCAGGGTAAGCAGGCTTAGGATTGGCTGGAGTCGAATACTGCAGTGGGCTCTGGGGTGTAGGGGCTGTCCCTAGTTGGCTGGTACCTGGCCCTGGGGTGAGGAGGGCAGGTGGATAATGGACCTGAGCGTGAGAGCCCTATACGGGAGCTGGAAGGACGGAGGAGGGCATGGCCTCTGGATTGCTTAGTTTACACATGAAAGGTGTACTCACTTACTGTCTCTAGATATTAACTAGTTCTGGGAGGGACAGTCTCTCCAGAGTGAGCAAGGCCTCAAGATATCAAAGCACCAGAATCACAGTACACAAAAAGGCATGATTAATAGAGAAAGGTAGCACAAGTCAATTAAGTCAAAACTTTCATGGCCCCAGGTAGTACCCTTCGTTCAAGTCAAGAGGATGATGAGAACATCTGAAGAGGACCTCCCAATTCATCAGCACTGCCAGCAAAGCCACTTAAACCACTGCTTTTCAGCTGAAGATTAGAACAGCATAAGAGAAAGGAAGTGGGTCTATGGACTTAAGATAATGGGCTGATGGTCGCTTGCCAACAGTAGTACATTTCATGACACTTGTGAAGGCAGCTCATCTGGAGTCAAGTCCATGGGGATGATCCAGGGCTAAGCCCAAGGACAAGGCCTCAAAGAGGGACCTGGACAACATACATATGAAATTCAAAGATAAAGTTGAGAGCAAGGGCAAATAGATAAAACAGGATATAAAAAGATCAGGTTGGAAAGAGGGTCCAAATCTCATACAACAAAGTTTTAAAAAGTTCTAATGAAAAATAACAACAATGTAAGCATAATACACTGGTGACGTGGCTAACAGCTGAAAGGGTCAGAGAGTCCAAGGTGCTTTGCTGGCCCATGTCAATGAGTTCCAAAAAGATGACACAGTCTTCAGCTGCATCCCAGGGGCCACGGCATCCAAAATAAGGCTAGTCAACAGTCTGGGTCTGATTTCTCTTGGCTACAACCCTCAAAGATGGCATTTTAATTCTCCGGGACATGGTTTAGAGGGTTGTTAAACTAGAATTTATCAAATGGAGTAAAGAACAGGTAAAGGAACAGGAAATGTTGAATCTGGAGAAGGAAATATTCAGAGGGTACTGAATAGCTGTCCTCACATATTCAAAAGGGCAACTATCTTGAAGGGATATTTGACTTATTTTTTATGGTTCATAAGATACAAATAGAACCAACACAAAGGAACCAGGTTATAAGGAAGTAGGGTTTTGTTTGTTTCTAAAAAGGAAGACTCTTCTAGCATTCTTAAGTTGTCTGAAAATGAAACAAGTTGCCTCATAAGATGAAGAGGTTCTTGGACATGGAGGTGTTCAAGGAGAGACTAGTTATTCCTCTACCAAATACACTGGTGTTCAGTAAACTTTTTCTGTAAAGAGATTTGAAAACTGTGCTGTTTGTGTCATATAGCAAGAAAGCAGCCACAGAGGTAAGCAAAGGAGTATGAATGTGTTCCAATAAAACTTTATTTACAAAAACAGGTATGATGGGCTTGCTTTGGTGGCATGGGCTATTGTTTTTCAAACCTTGAGTCAAACTTAAGAAAATTATGTGGAATCTTTGTTTTACAAGAGAATTGCTCACTTATGAATAAGATATAAAGGGATGGCCATATACATACATAAATGTTCGATAAATATTGCTCTTCTCAAGATTAATTTATCCCAGAAGACTAAAATAAAACATTTTAACTTTTCATTTTTAAATGGCAGAGTGCTGGTTTGGGGATGAGGTGGGGAATCTTATCTAAAATATGTCACACTGTAATTTGGCAACAGTTAGGTTCTAACACACCATATTGATATAATGCAGATACTAAGCAAACAGCATGGCCACTGACCACTAGAAAGCAGAGAGCAGGGCGCTGGTCAGGTTACGCAGAGAGGCAAGGAAAAAACTGCCCCCACCCCGTCCCCTACGCCTTCCACCATAAAGTTCAACACCCTGGGCCCCATTTTCTAAGGTTGGCCTTCACTCAAACCATAAAACTGACTTTCATGACCTCTCCTGACCTCTTTTTTGCTTAGTGCACCCAAAATCCCCAAAGTGAGGACCAGTTTGGATCCCCCTCAGGATGGAGCACACCTACAGAGCCCATGCCAAGCCCTGTATTAGTCCTGGATGGCCCAGTCTTCTCCCACCTAGACCCCACAGTAGGGGTAGTGGGTTCTCATTACATTAACAAAACACAACACAGGGAACACAATTTTAGCAACAAAGATGGAGGATGGGAAACCCATTGGAACCATTTCCCTCCAAAGCAGTTGAGTCCACTGCAGACACTCCCCGAGGGCTGTGTGGACACGTCTGGCTGTCACAGCAGAGCCCTTATGCAGCACTCTAAGTGGGAAAATGGAACTGACCAACGTTTTCTTTAAGTATTCCTCAAAACCAAATGAGTCTTCTCTGGGGTTGAATCCAGAAACTCTAAGACTATGTGCACAGGATTTATAATCTGGTGTCTACGCAGCAGAGTTATAAAAACACAGAATGGAGAAAAAATGGCAGTTTAAGAGCCTGCTAATTCACTGCCAGTTCACTGCAGTGGTTCGCATCTCTTGGCTGGCAGGCAGGCAGCACTCCCAACGCCCAGAGCCTTGGTGCTGGGCAAGCCTCTCAAGCCGGCAGGACCTGGGAGGCATGGAGCTCACACTGACAGCTCTTCTCCGGGATCTACCTGAGCATAAGCCAGCACTTCCAGCTCCCGACCCTGAGGTGGTAGAGTCCAATCTCAGCTGCTCTGGAAAAAGACTAATCCAAGTTTACAACAGGAGGTCGGTAAGCCTCCCAGCACCCTGAAGTGCCACTAGCCGTGCCCCGAATCCCTGTGCCACCCTGAGGCTGCCTCCAGTACGTGCCCGGGCAGAGTCAGGGTCAGGGCCCTGTGGAATGTCAAAGGGGCTCAGCCAGAACCTTGGGACATGTGCCCTGCTCAGAGTTTCATTATCCACACCAGATCAACCCTGCAGTCACCTCACCTAGCACCTGGAGGGCCTGGAACATTCAGAATAGGTCTGCATCTAAAAAGCCTCTAATCTTAACTGTCTGATAGGAATCTTTCAAGAACATACTTCCCCTATACCTGCACAGACTATAAGTGAAGTCCATGTCACATTCATCATCATGACTCCAGTACAAAAACCCATAAGGGCCTATAGCGTTCTCAGTGGATGGATATTAAACTCACCAGCCTTTTAAGTTCCCATGTGTTGTTGGCAACACAGGTATACACAGTAGTCCTGGAGGGCTAAAGAGTCATTCCTACAGCCACTGTTCTTTCATTGCAAAATTGCTGCATTGGTAATATTAAAAATCAAAGTGAAATAATTCTTCATAATCTATCCCACAGCTGGAAACATTTTTGAGGGAGATAAACATATTGATGAGGAAAATGGAAATCTTTCAACTTCAGGTTTCGGAATTAATGAAAGGCTATTTAGTTGTAGTTATCTAATTTGGTGCTAACTGATACCCCAATACCTTATTATTATTTTTAAATTCTTTCTAATATTAATGGTTCTTACACCAACAAATGTGACTTTCCCTTGGGTTGATCTAAGCTCCTCGTGGGGATACCCAACATCACTCTGTCCCATGCCATGCTGTCACAAAGGCCTGTCCTGAACAACATGTATTTGGTGTCTTTGCATCACAGCTTATTTACCACACAAAAGTGACACCTCAACCATCAAAAAGGAATGTTCATTGGAGCTGCTCTTAGAGAATTTTCCAATTACAAGACAATATCTATAACGAAAACTTGTAGATCAAACATTCTGACTAAATCTACAAATAATGACTCTGCAAGGAACATTACTATTTTCATACAGCTGCTGTTGTTTCCTCTGAACGTACACTGTGTGAAACATAGAGGCTTTCTTTTGTTTGACAGAAAATCCTAACTGCTGGATGAAAGAAAAAAAGGCAGGGGACAGTGCATGCATTAATGACTGGTGATGTTGACAAAAGTGACGATGGCTTACACTTCCACGGACAGTGTTCTACTGTGGTCCAGGCACCACTGTAAAGTCCTCACGGTCACTGGCTCACTTTAAACTCACAAACCCTCGAGGGGGCACCACTGTTCATGCCATCTTACAGAGGGGGAAACAGAGGCACAGGTATCACACCCAGTAAACAACAGAGCCAGGACGGAACCCCATCTGGCAGCAGTGGATGGCTTTAGCCCCTACCCTTTCTCTAAGCATACATCCACATCTGAAACTATGCCGGGAATCGAAATTTAACAAGCTCCATACAACCAAAATGCCTCAGACGGCACAAAGGAGTACATTTCTTGTACAGGTACATGTTGCATAAGGAAAGTCTCTAGAAAGCTTCCTAGACCGTATAGCATTCGGGGAGGCAAAGGGAAGCTCCAAGGGACAAAGAATCCATCACACTACGTGGTTCCTCTGTCAATACATCCAGGATGCAGCCTGTGTTCAACGCCCTACTTGGGAGAATCTAAGCTTTATGATTAGTATGTTTTTAGCTGTTAAAAATGTGAAACTACCTCCAACTTATTTGAATCTATAAAAATCCCACCATGCTACAATGAACAAAGCATCGTATTGAGGAGCTGTGAGCCAGGCACAGGGGTATGATCTGCGAGAGCTGGGGATGAGCAAGGCAGCTCTGACTTCAATGCCCACAGAACGCATCACATCAGAACTTAGGAAACTTTCAACTTGCATGATATTAACTGTTGTGTCAGGTTTAGGGCCAGCTGTACCCTAAAACACTTACGTCAATATTTTGTGGATGCCTGATGTTGGTAAATACACACCCTTGTCTATCACTTACTAACACCAGAGAATGGACTTTTCCAGGCACAGGGGACCACTCCTGGCTTTCAGCACATGTCCACAAGAAGGACTATAGGGCAAGAGACATCCTTAGCCTTTCTCCTCTCAATGCTGAAAAAACACTGTGAAAGAATTCCCATAGGAGTTCTGGTAACACCTATTAGAAGGTGTTTATTTAATATATATTCCCACACATGCCAATTATAGAGGGAGGCTCCTATTATTCAACCAGAATTTAAAGAAAAAAATTTTTTTTAGCTCTTATCAAGAAAAAATGAAGGGAAGCGAGGGGCAGAACTTTCAGCTGGGAGATACTAGCACAGGCGCTGCAAGATGGGCTGGGCCCACGCTGGCCTCACAGTGTCAGCGTGGCACACGGAGCTGAGCCCACTTCAAGGGGGCTTAGCAGATGGACAAGGCATTGCGGTTACATTCTTACTTTCTTAGAGACCTGCACGCCTCTGACAGAAGCATCATTCATTTGCTCCCAGTTCTTCCTCCTGCACCCCGTCTCCCACTTTCTTGCCAGGCTAGCCCCAGACTTTCCAAATATAGGAAGGAAGAGGAGAGGGGATGGGGAGAGAGAGACTGCATTTTGTCCTGAGGTGCTTGTGGACTAGCTGTACGAGTGGAGTGACAACCACAGGAAGGAGGCCTCCTTGGAGAGTTCCCAGAGCCACTGCTGCACTCAAGAAACAGCTGGTCAGGGGCAGCAGGGAGGCCTTCTTCCCTGGAGCCCAGAAGTGAGGAGCGGGGTTGGTGGGAGGGGGCAGGAAGGACTGACAAGAGGACATGTGACGACTCTTTCTGCATCTTCCTCTGATACATAAGACAGTCCTGGACTGTTGGCCTACTCTTGGGCCTCACCAAAATCACTGTGCCGACCCATCCCAGCCCTCCCCACAACATTCCTAAGTAGCTCACCAAAAGCACCGAAAAGATTAAGACAAAGACAGACTCTAACAGAAACCTGAAACAGGTAAGGAACCAGAGACTGGACGGGAACGTGTGTGGGTCCACGTTGATTCTGGCCCTTTGCAGACACACATCTGCACCTGCCTCCTGCCCGGTCCCCTAACAAATTCTGTCCAATACTCACCCTGCAGAAGGGCCGTGGGAAGTGCATGCCTAGTGCTTTCCTAGTTCAAAGGACCAAAAGTGCACTTTGTCTTCCCTAACAAGCTGACAAAACTATTAGAAATGGTTTTGGTCGTAAAGCCCACCAACCAGAAAGAAAAGGGTATTTGAGTCCTTCATGTTAGCTAACAAAAAATAATTTATGATAATAACTTATCAGAGCTACTTTAGGATTTTAGAGGTTCTTTTAAGGGCCACAGTTAAAGGTTTTATTCGTTAAGCAAGACAAGAAAAACAAATCCTTCTTCCTGACCCTCCTGGAGTTATCACAGGTCACCACTTACAGGGCAACTAAGAGAGACAAGAGGGGCTGCATTTCAGGGGTGCTGGAGGTGAGGGTGGGCAGATGCAAAGTGCCTTGAATCACCCCCACACACAAAGATACCATATAAACACACCGACACCTTCTGGAAAGGATGAGCACAAAAGCACATTAACATGCAGACTGCCATTTGGAAGACTGGTCTTGTTGCTCTGCCCAATTTTAGGGTCTATGAGTGCCCGCTTTGGGGAAAACAATCCTCGAGGAATATTAGCCCCGTAAAAAATGAGAAACATTCCACCCAAAGTGAGTATCAGCTTTGGAAGGGGGTGGGGAACAAGACCTATCCAAATTTCTTTTCACTTTTCACTTGCCTGCCAACTCTGGCAGCAGAAAGTTTAAACAGGAGTATCCTCAAATGCAATTTCCCTGTACCTTAGATACTCCACTAATACCCCAGGATTTTGAATCATGCATCATCTAAATGCAAACCTTAGATATAAAACCACCGCAAAAGAAAATGTCCTTGAATATGGTGATGATTTCAAACTCTGGTGAATAATTATCCTGGATTTCTTATCTGCAAGAATCTCCCATTTTTGTTTATCCTCTCCAGTTCACTGTATCTTCAAACAAATGGATTAGCGAGTATTGTCTGAGTGGCTGTGACTCAGAAAATACTCTTAGCACTCTCCTTCCCAACTCACAGTCACAATACTGTGTGTGCACAGTCTACCACCCCGTAACCTCCCCTTCAGGGTCTCCCCCTACATTACTTACCCTGCAGTGCAGGCTTCATCCTCCACAGTCTCGAAGCTAAGTCAACAAGCCAACTACTACCCTTCTTTTAAGAAGAAAAGGCATGTGTTTATTTCTTCCCTTTCACTTGTGCCTCCTAAATCCTTTGCCTTAGTCCCAAACCAGCCCTTGGGATACTGGCAACATGTAACACCATTCAGAAGAGGAAGATCACCCTGTAAAAATGGCAGGATAATGCCTCAAACAGACATTTCACGGCATTCTAGAACTACAGAGAAAAGATTTTTTTATTCCTCTAAATAAATAATAACATAATAAATATATAAAACAGGCTACTCATTACCTCAGTGTTCGTACCTCCCATCCAGCTATTATACATGAGCACTACTTGGTCAACCCATGACTATGGAATATAAATACATTCCTGAGGTCTGTACATTTTTAATTACCTTCAAGTTACTGAACCAGCTTAAGGGAAAAAAGCAGTAGGAAATCACTTTTTCATTGTGTTTCAAGCCAGGTACAATTAAAAAGTCATTAGTTCAGTGTCAGCCTAAAGTAGAAACAAACAATTACCAACAGAACATTACATATTACATTTACTTTTCAATTCAAGTAGCACAATTCCTGTCTGGGAAAACATAAAGAGCTATGTGTAAAAAGAATATAAGATAAACGAACCAAAAATTCTTAGGGGATCTGACTTGCTGAAGACCATGAATATGAGAGACAAAAATATAGCGATATAAACAGAAGTGGCTCAAAATCTAAAATCATTAAATAAAAATCTTTCCCATTTGGAGTTCATAGCCGAGTATGTGTTTATATGAGTATGTGTTTAATGCTCCATGGACCTGATGAACAGGATTCTAGTACCTCAACCACGAAACACTTGGAACCTGATGCTGACATAAAAGCAAAGCAAAAGTCCTCTGAGCTTCAGGGAAAATCATTTATAAATATTCACAGCTATCTACTTTACCGAGAGACAGATAGACTAAGTCAGAATTCGCAATCCCTGCACACAAGGAGAATACACCAAATGCATAAAATGTAAACATGCATAGATGTCCAAGGCCATTTAAGTTAAGGAAAAATTGGAGCCCCACATAGCAACAGATTCGGAGGTGCCAGGTTTCACAATAGTGCCCTGGAATGCCAAGAAAATGATCCACATTAAAGACAGCAAAGTGCTGTTAATGAACAAAAATTAAGAGAAAAATGTAAATATCTTGCACTCTGAGAAGGGAGCTTTGATTACTTGGGAAATCAACTCAAGCAAAAAACTTCTGTTCCAATGATGCCAGACAAATACAATGCATACAGAAGATGTCTGCACGTAGACAAGACCATGGCGATGATGGGATCCATTCTTTCAATGTGAATTTGTCTAGTCTTTCAAGGAGGTAAGTTCAAAGCCTGTATACACTTTGCTCTCCAAAGTTGCTGTTGGTCAAAACATCTGAGACGCTTCTTGAATTTGACAATTCTGGCTTCCTTGACCTCATGGGTGCAATCCTCCACCCTCAAGCCAAACAAAACAAAACCCCAAACATTCCTCAGTCCTGCGTTATCTCCCCTCTTCCATTTTCTACCCATCTTTCAGAAGGAGGAGGCTACAGTCCCTGCCTCTGCTGACAACTTAACCACTGGGCCACCCAGGGTGTGCTCCTTCAACTAAAATGGTTTTGCCGCCAGTGGCACAGTCATCCACTATAATGACTCAATCTCCTAAATAAGGAAATACCCCTTTGGAAGTGTTCTGCTCCCTCTCCTTCTATGGCAGTTCTCTCTTGTTCCTTGTTTTATTTCTTATTGCAATCCTTCTCTATCCCTTCTCCTTCCTTAAGTCCTGAAGTCCTCCAAGGGCCTAGCCTGTGGACTTAAGTGACCTACCACTGTTAGTACTAAGGCTCAGGCCAGAATCACATCTTAGAACCAGCCAGCCATGCCCTGGGTCAGCTTACCCCAAATTTTTTCTAATCAGGACCCCAACTGAACTTCAAAGCCAAAGCCATCGCTGTACCCAGAGCTGGCCCATGCAGTGTGCCTTTAATTCAGACCCTCAGGACGTGGACACAGTGACATCATGTTGGCTGCTGGCCAAAAAGAGAAACGGGACAATTAGGACCCAAGACTAGCTGTTTATATCAAGTCCTTAATGCATTCCTTCTCATCCCTTCCTTTGGTATAATTGCAATGAAAGACTTTCCTTTTACAGTTAAAAAAAAAAAAAAAAGAAACCGAACTCATATCACCCATGCCTAAAACAGCCCAGATGTGGCATTCTAGGCTGGGGAGGGGCATGTGGTGTTAATGGGACACACGACACCCACACAGGAGAGAAACCAGGGCAACCAGGAAAGCAAGTCAGGCATGCAATGGTGAGCTTCCACACTGGTGCTGGGCAATGGGCATTAGGGGTATTGCCAGTTGTGTTTATACATCAAAACATGGAGAACTAAAGAAAGACGCTTGGCACATCTGGAGAGTTCGTGACATCAGGCATTAGGTGCCTTAAAGCACCACTAGCAATGGGGAGGGAAGGGTCCTATTTAAAAGCTGGAGCAAAAAAACAGCCTAATCGTCTCTATCTCTGTTCTCAGTGTCCACGTTGGAGAAGGGTGTGCTTAACCTCTCTGGCAGAACAACTTTACAATAGCGTTATCCTTCATATACAGCCATGATGCCTCGGGGTAATTCTCTTCCCCCAACCATGCTCAAGGACACAAATCCGGCATTTCTGATATGGGGAATCATTTTGAGGGTGGTGTGGATGGCCCGTCGGTTTGGGGTTCGCTCTTTGCGCACAGGACAGTCAGCGAGGACACGCCTCATCCAGGCTTAAAGCGCTCTTTGCGAGGACGGCGGCCCTCTGCCAGGGCTCACAGGGGCAGCTGTAACCCAGCCGCCCCTCTCTCTGGTGTTTGTTTTGATAGAGGTTCATTTATGCCCAAGACAATGCCTGCCCTCTTCTCTCTGCTCCCAGCAGGAAGCGGTGGCAGGGAGGGGGGCCAGCATTGTCACACAGCTTCCAATTCACACAACCCTGTGACCACAACAATGAGGCTTCAAGTGCCACAAATAATGAGCTGCCCACTGGGAACAGGAGAGGGGGCAGGGCAAGGGAGCCAGCACGTGCAGACCTGGGGCACCAGGTAATAGGTGGCCCATAATCAGCGCTCCACTCTCAGGGCTGGGCACAGGGACCCCACCTGCCTCCTCTTGGGTGGCTTGGGGACAGAGATGTAACCAACGCCCCCAGGGATGACAAAACCTTTTTTCCCTTTTCCCAGTTCACTTCTCTTACCATTTCCTCCAACTAAATGAGCAAACACTCAGAAAAAACAAAACAAACGAAAAAAAAATTAACGCACACAACATGCTTAGTGTTCTAAGTTACACACAGTTGCACAAGGGGCAGAAAAGTCTAATTTGAATCGACAAAAAATGAACAATATCCTTTAAAATACAGCCGGGGCTAGATGGCTGGGAGTGAATGAAATGCATTACCCAACCAACTGCTGCTGTAACACAAGCCCTCTCCTCCCCCTCCTGGGCCTCATTCATAAAAAGCCTGCTTTGCCTCAGCAGCTGCAGGAGCCGGACTGGATTTGCGTCCGTGTTTTCCAAGACAGAGGGAAAACAAATGAAACAAAGAGAATCCCTCAGATTCCACCACCGAGTCTGCCTCCTCTAGGGAAGTTTGGGCTGCCTCTCTTGGTCGCCAGGTCTGTTCCCCAAACAGGCGGAGGGCATTCTGCAGAGCTGCTTGTGGGGAGCAGGGCTAATGCTTACACACCCAGTGTGTTATTAAAGAAATTCCCATCTGCTGAGTCACACGCCGTATCTCTCACCACCCTGCTATTTAAAAGATAATAATAAAAAACAAAAATCGAAGGTTCTTCCTTGTTGGTAAATGGGGGCTGTCAGTTTATCTAAAGACTGCCGAATTGGGGTAGAGGTGGCAACGAATTTCCAAAAGAGGTGGAATTTTTAAGTTGTCCACTTTTAAATTGATAGCACCATGCTCAAACTTTATACAGCCATGGTAGAAATCTTAGGAGGTTTTGTACAACTTTAATTCTTAATATTACTTTTCAAATTTCCAAACACACCAACAGTTGATATGCTGCATCCTGAAGTCCCCCAAGTCCAACCCTTTGCCATGGCTCCCCTCCCAGCAGAGCATCTTTCACCACTTCCCAGGCCCAGGGAGGCTGGTTCTTACAAAAGAACAAGCCTCGCTCAAGTACACAGTCCCTTAGGAAAGTCAGAAATCACCATGATAGATGGGAGGCTATCAAATTTTTTAGACTCAAAACCCTTCTTCAAAACAAGGCCTGAACACAGAGCATGTTCTAATTTACCAGGAATGTTTTTTTTTAAAAAACATCTTTATTTGAATATAATTGCTTTACAATGGTGTGTTAGTTTCTGCTTTATAACAAAGTGAATCAGCTATACATATACATATATCCCCATATCTCCTCCCTCTTGCGTCTTCCTCCCACCCTCCCTATCCCACCCCTCTAGGTGGTCACAAAGCACCGAGCTGATCTCCCTGTGCTGTGTGGCTGCTTCCCACTAGCTATCTGTTTCACATTTGGTAGTGTATATATATGTCCATGCCACTCTCTTACTTTGTCCCAGTTTACCCTTCGCCCTCCCCATGTCCTCAAGTCCATTCTCTACGTCTGCGTCTTTATTCCTGTCCTGCCGCTGCCCCTAGGTTCTTCAGAACCATTTTTTTTTTTTAGATTCCATATATATGTGTTAGCATACAGTATTTGTTTTTCAAAAATATGAACGCTTCACGAATTTGCGCATCATCCTTGTTCAGGGGCCATGCTAATCTTCTCTGTATCATTCCAATTTTAGTATACGTGCTGCCGAAGCAAGCACACCAGGAATGGTTTTAATGCAAGAATTAAATAGGAACAGAGTGCAGGAAGAGGAAACAGGAATAAAACCATTCTTGTTGCCCTAATACCAGAGCTGTCTTCTGGTAAATTGAGATATAAATTCTCTCCAGAGACAAGATGATCAGAGCTATTAACTGGTCCCTTCTCGGCTCTTGCAAAACAGAAGTAGGGTTTCAAAATCTCAAATGGCAAGGGGTGCGGGGGAGTCTGCTACATTTCCAGAAAATCCTAACTTTAACACTACAGTCCCTCTGTAATCCCGCCCTGCTCATCAGGGCTGGGGCCCAGGAGGTCACATTCCTGCGTGCTCCCCGCCACTCCCTCCCCCACCCCCAGACTATAATAGAAGCCCTGAGCACTCTTGTGCAGTAAACATTCATTGCTACCACATTCTCTCCCCCCACGAAGGCCTCCCCCTCCCACCTTCACCCAGGGATTGACAGCCAAAGAAATGAGAAAATGATGTGGAGATAGCAAATGAATCTTGTAAGATACCTGGTCTGTAATTAAATCACAATAACCTCTTCAAGGCAACAATGTCAAGATAACCAACTGAGAGCAAAATAAACGAGTCTTACAGAAATTACACCAACCTTTATAAAGAGATTACCTAGTGGCTGCTGCCCGGATTCCACAACCATTTTTTTTTAACTAGTCTCAGACCCTCTGACCATGGTGTGAGAGTTCCCATGTAGAAACCTGCAGACCTGTGGTTCTCTATGTATTTTCTGTGACCATGAACATGCTTTACAGGTAAGGGGAATGTACCCATGATCATTTTTTGAGGGGGGCCCATGGAAGAAGGAGATAGATGAGTCATATAATGGATACAGATTTAGTGAGATTTTAATACCTAAATTGTCTCTGGCCCCATCTGCAAACAACTGGTAAACATCAAAATGTTTCTTAACCCCTTGGGTGTGGGCATGGTTACCCAAAGACATGGTAACTTCCCTAAAGGAAAAATAAAATACACCCTACGACGCACATCAATTAATCAAGTTTGGCCCTAACTAAATGTGTGGTATATAGGGCAAGATACCTTATAAGCTCTCTGTCCATCAGCGTCCTCATCTATAGAATGGATATAACAATGAAGCTGACTCTTGCAGGGTTGTCATAAGGGCTGATACAGAATAAGTGCTCAATAAATATTAGTTGCTTTGCTAAGCTGTCACTATGTCACCTCACCCCCCATCTAAACTCTCTGCACCGACTTTCCAACACAGAGAACAAAATCCTTTTTTTTTTTTTCTGTCCCACGTGATGATCTGGCTGTGCCCACCCTCTACCCCTCCCTCATGGGCTCCAGCCCCACGACTGTCTCTTCCTCTTTCTCTGCTGTCCCATATGCATCCCATATGCATCTGCCAGTCCTGCTGGCGCTCTGGGATTCCAACTGCATCTCCCAACAACCTTCACCATTATCCTGGTCTAAGATGCACATTCTCTGCCCTGGATCATGGCAGCTGCCACTTCCTACTGGTCTCTCTGCTTCTGTTCCGGGCCTAGAGTCTACTGGCAACACAGAAGCCAGTGTCACCCCCCTGCTCAGAATCCCGCCATCTCCTGTCCCTGTCAAAGCCAAGGTCCTCACCATGGCCCCCTGCCCTCCAGCCTCCTGGCTTTCCTGCAACCCTTCCTTTAGGTCTCTGCCCAAATGCCACCTCACTAGAGACCCCCTCTGAGTACCCTACAGAAAAGAGCACCCCACCCAGCACAGTCCCCAGGCTGCCCTGATTTAACAAAAGCTCCATGAAGGCAGAGACTCGTCCATGGCTCTGTTCCTGTACCGAGAACAGCACCTGGCACAGGGCAGGTGCCCAGAGAGTGTGGGGTGAATAAACAGCCCTGCTCCCCACATGCACACACCCCAAGATCATCCCCACCTTGGGGACTTTCCACCTATGGTCCCCTGCCACCACGTCCCCATGTCTCCTCCTGGCTGACTCATACTCTCAGGGCAAACGTCCCCTCCTCCGAAAGCCCTTCTCTGAGACCCCAACCCCAACCCCAACCCCAACCCCACCCCCCACCAGTTATTCATCTATTCTTGCTCACAGAACTCATCACTGTCTGACACTGTGACTTGATTATGGTCTGTTTCTGCCACTAGAACGTTTCCATCACTGGGCCCTCAGTGGCTACAACAGTGCACCCGAGCACCTGGCCTGTGTTTCTGAAGAATGGTGGTGCTTATATTGATGTTCTTTACAAAGGAAATCTGGGAGCGGGGCAGGAGGGCCAGTTCTTCCCCGTGCCACACACTCCGAAAGTTCTCTTTCAATGCAACACCTCTGGAGCCTGCAAACGCCTGCCGGCTGATGGGCTCTGTGGTCGCCCGCAGAAACACTCAGCAGCTAAGAGGTTATTTGTGTGCAAAGGAAAACAAACCTAAGTTACTAAATAACAGCTCAACATCTGTCACCACAGATGAGCAACTCTACGCACAGCCAATGATCCTGCACGGCATGACCTGTCCAAACACCAGGTGTCAGCTCCGCTTCTCCTTGAGCGGGCTTGAGCGTGGTCATCACAGCTGCCTGGGGACACCGCTCAAAACCAGCACCCCGACCCCAGCGCCCAGCCTCCTGGCCTCTGATGCACTCACTGCCTGCGCAGCAGAGACATCAGGTGACTTCCCTGAACAAGAAAAATTGCCCGCAAGGCCGCAGGTGGGACTTTAATGGTGCTGCTGTCATGACCTCGGGGAAACCAGGACCACAAAACGTGACTGTGGGCACTACACACATAGGGCGGGGGGAGAGCTGTGGAAGATGTGGGGGACCCACTCCAACACGAGCACCCCGCAAACGAGGTAGAAGCAAGCTCACCCACCCCAAGAGACCCCGGGCCCCCGGCCTTGAGAGTTAGATGCACCGTCAGAATTCCAATAGGATTCATTAGCGAGAGTGTTCAAACAAACCCAGTGTGAACACACACTCAGCAAACATTGACTGGAGCTTTGGGAACGGAGGCTCTGTCTAGGTGCTTGGGAGACATGGCGAAGAAAAACAAAAAGATAAGATCCTTGCCCTTGTAAAGCTTGTGTGGGTCTAAGGGAGACACAGACAGAGAAAATATACCAAAGACTTAATTATTAAGTAAGTTAAAATCATGTGTTAGAAAATAATAAATGGAGAAATCCAGATTAAGATCACCAATTACCAGTCACGAGACCTCAGCAGCTCAGACTGTGGATGTGGGGTTCAGAGACATCTGAGAAGTTATGCTATTTGCCAGACAAATGTGTTCCCATTGTAACGTAAACTGCAGGACCAAGCTATCCATGTTGCGCTTGTTCCCTGCAGGATTCTCAGCTCAAGAAGAACACCAGGCACAGGTCAGAGGCTCAGCAGCATTTGCTGAAGAAACGAAATGCTCACCACCAAGTTCTCACTTCTGTGACAGAACCTCCCAAAGGTGAGGGAGGGCCTGGGCTTTTACAACAGATCCCAAACAAAACCAAACACACACACACAGAGACACCTTTACCTCTCCTCCACCCCCATCCTCCCAGGGGGGCACAGGAAGGTCCACTACAACCTGCCAGCACAGTGCCCAACACAACACCTGGGCCCCGCAGTCCACGTCCCCTGCTGGCCACTTCTTCCTGGGCTGGGGTGCTCACGGACCCTGTCCAAGCTGAGCCCTGGGCCGCCTGCAGGGCTACACGGTGGAGCACAACACATCCACGAGGCAGAGATGGATGAGCGTGCAAGCACTGTCCTTCAATACCTCCAGTATTTCAGATATCCAAAAAGCACATTACAAACCTCAGTGGTGATCTAGTTAGCTTGTTTGCAAAAGATAATTTAAATAGGTGTTTCAAATTACTAGGAAGAAAGCATGACCAACACAAAGGCATGTTCCATCTAAAAGCAGCGGTTCTCAGGAAATAGCATTTGTAAAATATGCTTATTAAAGTTAGATCATTTCTTCAAGAAACATAATTCTAACATAATTTGTGTTCTGTTAAATTTTTAACTTACTAATACATGTGGGTATGTTTTTTAAGACCTAAAGTACATGACTATTTAACCGAGCCTGGAGGGCAAAGTTAAAATAACACAGCATACAGGTTAAAGTGAGCTTTCTTAATGGCTCTTTCCTTTCCCACCCTCTTTCATCCCACTTTCAGAAACTTAAGTTAAATAAAAACTTACCTGTTAGCTATTTCCTAGATAACTTACAACTGCTATAAAACATTCAATTCTTTTCCCACTACTTTATTACTTAAGGAGTTGAGGGTTAAATGTAATTAATTTTCACATAATTTAGTGCTTATACATCAGCAGATCCAGATTCTTCTTTAAGCCAATCCACAGTGAGGTTAAGGTCAGGGAAAGATTCATGACTTCTGGTCCAAACTGATAGCAACACTAAGGTATAAACAATCAGGCCATAGCTTAGAAGAGAGCAGAGAAGGTCACAGATTACACGGTGCTGACGTCTGCACAACAAGGTTGAGGACTCAAGCCCAAAATGATGAGGGTCAAGAGGTGAGGGATTCTTGCTTCAGGGAGACACTAGGCACATTTTCCAGTTGAGTTCGCAGTGAATCAAGGTCACTTGGTATTGTGTTTCCCGAACTACTGTAGAGGAAAGGCTCTGAAATGATTCCACTTTGAAGTTCACGACTGATTTCGTTACAACCAAATGACAGCAAACATTGGCACAGCGGTTGCACATAAAAGTGCTTCAGAGGACGTCAGCTAGGAAACGGAACTTTTTACAGACAAATCAGAACGTCACTTATCTAAAGGAGACGGTTTGTTTACTAACTGATTTTCAAGTCCATTTTGTGAATAAAAACTGTAGTTGGCCTATCCTGGAGAACTACTCAGCTGTTAACAGAGCCGTGCGGGACATACAGGCTTCTTCCTCTACCTCTGCTCCTTTCCTTCTTCCACACAATCCACCTGAGGCCCACCGCGGGCAACTGCTCTCCACTGCAGACCGTAGCCTACACACCCACCCATATTTAGGGAAAAACATCTCAGACAGCTGGCACGAAATCAATGTCCACCTGAAAAGTACCTCTGAGAGCCATCTAATAAAGTCCAAAACCATGGCCATGAATACCAAACCGTGGAAGTCTAGACTGGTTTTTCTAAATGAGACAAGGAAAGTACTCCATGTGCAACATCTTGTAAACCCACAGCTGTTGAACAACGTCTTTCAGTCACAGAGCTGAACGCAGAGAAGACAGCCATTTTCACAACAGCGTTTCTTTTCTGGATGGGAATGCATAGGGCACTTGTCATGGCCGTTACGTAAGCACTGAGATCAGGTAACTTACCATCGTGCACCTTGCTTCATCTCAAAACCTAAAACTGTGCACTAAAGTCACCCTCATTTTGTGCCTTTCTGCAAAAGTGAAGCTATTAAAATCTGAGCAAAAGAATAAATACAAATATTTCATAACATTCTACCTTTAAGGGTCCCAAAGATTCAAGGGTGTTCCCTCTTAGAATAGTTTTATCTTCGTTGAAATTAAAGGGTCTTAATATAGTCTTTTTCCTACAGATCTCTGGGTGTAAATTACAGATTGATGTCAATGAAGTGGAAGAAATTTGAGGAAAAGGATGTTTCTTTCATAAAATATTATGCATCAGAGTATACATTCTAAGCTATAAATATTTAGCAAGGGATAATATGACGCATTTACTAATATTTCTGTCAAAATAACAACATCTGAACTGTCACTTTAACAAGCTACCTTCTCCTCATGTTTTAGTATAGAGAAGTGTTGGGATACAATCTCTTTTTAAAGAGAAACATACTGTGATTGCAGCTAAAACTGGGAGTAACCTGAGTCCGTGACTTAAAGGGCAGAACTAAGCCCTATTACTACAGTGATAACAGTAACAGGAGCATTTGATTACGTATGGCTCTCCCTAAGCCCTGAAACATTAGAAGGCCTCCATTTTCATTACAAATGTTTGAAAATGCTTCTAAAACGGATTCATTTATTGACAATATAAGGTTTTTTTTTTTAAAGTACTTGCGTTCCTTTCCTAAAAGGGAGACATTTTGCTGTTTGTTAATTTTCACATCTGTCAGCAACTGACAACTGGATCTGTTGAGCAACCATTTATTCTTTTTGACAAAGAAATTTCATATAAAATTGGAATGGAATTTTATGATCAAGTGCAAGAGAATCTGGAGCAACTTCACAGATGGTAACATCTAACAGTGCACAGACCCCAGAGGTTCTCGTGCAGTGGCCCTGGGGAACAGGCCAGCCTTTGTATTGGTATAGAACAGACAGGCCTGGAGCTTTTCAGGAGGAAAAAAAAAATCAATACAGCAATATACAATGGCAGACAAAGCTACAAGTGTTTACAGAGTTTTAGCACATAGAAACATCCGGTTCAAAAGCTTGTTGAACTCAAACCTGTACTTGGTCTGTCACAAGCAACCCACCACCACCTCTCAAAACATCAACTCTTATTGAACACACAAAAAATTCTGTGTTTAGGCACAGAATATTGGTACAAAATATCCAAAAATGAAAGTGAACTTTTCCAAAAGTAAAACCCAGTAAATTCAAGGAAACATCCAATAATTAAGAGGAATAATAACTGTTTAAAATTTGGGGTTTGGGAATTTGGCCTCCCACCTGTCCCCATCTAGGGATGTAAATAAAAAACATTGAAGTTATAATGTAAAAAATATATATGAAAAGATCTTATAACGTGCGCCAGCCATAATCATCTTAATATGATAACCCGGGTAATAACTTCCCGCCAGGATTTAGCCTTTGATGGTAATGGTCACACATCGATAGCTTTTACTTTAAAAGCCTCTTTCCAAACAAACAGACATCAAATCAAAAAGCACATTTTAAAATTAGAAAGATTTTGCTAATTTGTCTTCTATATTTCCAAAGATGAATCTCACTCAGAAATCTGGGTGCTCTTATCTCTCAAGATACATGAAAATGCCTCAGAAATGCTTAGTTCATATAATGGTGGGTATGTGTGTGGGTGTCAGTCACTTTCCCTTCTCCTGAGACTAAGCAGCTATCATTTGAAGTCTCCAATTCCACCCCCCCTACATTTACAATATTCTACCAATTAACACTCATTTGGATCAGCAAAGAAACATTGGTGGTGGGGGGGGTTTACTGTCAGCCCTTCATACCTTAAAACTGAAAGTCAGGAAGACAATCTGACTCAAGAATTCTACAGGAAGTGAATTTGGGGATTTTTAAGGTAATAGGGAGGACAAAAAAATTTTCCCTGAACTGCCTGGTTGGCCCTTCCAAGGGGGAGAATTATATAAACCCTACCCAGCCTCTTCCACCGAACCCCTTGCCAGGTGAGGAGCTATGTCTAGAGTATGTACAGAAGTTATCCGAGCAGATTTCCACTTTGCCAACGTCTCTCCTTCCACCTTCTGCTTCCCCAGCAAACCACACCACTGAGACCCTTCATTTGTGTTTGTGTAAAATAACAGGCACCTTAAATGTGCTACCTTCCATTTGTGCATCATTGCTGTGCATCAACAAAATACTGACTGTGCACATCATTAACTACGTCACGCATGCCTGTGCATTTTTAACTCATTCTAGCACCACAACTCTGTTTACTAAAATACACTCAGCATTTATTGGTCACACAGCCTTTCATCAACTTACAACTTAAAAATGGGATCAGACAATAGGCGGTCTTTTGTGGCTGGCTTCTTTCACTTGGACATTGTCTCCAAGATCCATCCATCCATTTTACTTTTTATCAGGTGGCAAAATAGTTTGTCGATCTATGATATCAATGCTTTAGGTGGGAAAACTGTCCTCTTTCACAGCCCACCAGTCACACGTTACATGGTAGGTGGTCATAGATAAGGACTTTAATGTTTGAACAGATCGCCACTCTTTTTGGCTTCATTCTTATACAAGTAAAATTTAATAAAAAGAAAACTGCTTACTAGGTTTAATAATAAGTTACAAATAAGTTAAAAGTCAATTATTAGAGGAAAAGATACAAAGTAAGTTGGTTGTTGCTTTTTTAAGTCTTTTGAGATACCAGAGTAATATGTGTTGCATTTGCCAAAGGCATAGCGGCCTATAATAAGGGCAACCACACACATAAGGCTTTCCTGGCACCACAAAGATGTGATTTAGGTACTAGAAGAATATATGTTAACATTTATTAGTCAGTAGTTCATTAGGCATTGTTAAGTAATTTCTAATCAAGAACCTATCATCACGGAGCCATCTGAGCAGGCACCAACAGCTATGAAAACTTTAAAGGAAATTTTGGTACAAGCTTCAGTCTCGTGAAGGCTTGCACATGGTTTTGTATGTGACTCTAATTACCTGGCTAGGAGGCATCAAGAATATAAAAAAGGAAACGATCTTTTCTTTATGTTTACCCATATTATTTTCTGCTTTTGTTTTAAGCATTACAAGGTAAATGAACACACATACTTAGGGTGGTAAAAACTCTATAATTTGATTAGCTTGACTATATGATTCAACATGAAGTGAAAGAAAAATAGGTTTTATAAGATGGCAGAAGTTTTATACTTTGTTTTCATGTTGTTAAATACTGTTTCCTCTTACCTCTGTGAGGGGAAGACTCTGATCAGCCCCTTCTCTGTTTTTCCCTCAGGGCATAAAGAGAGGTCCTACAGAGGGAAAAGACCAGGGAGGCCAGGGGCTTTGCTGAGCCAATCAAAATTGCAAGGCCCAGGGCTCCAGGCTCCCAGGCCAGCATTCCTGCCAGGCCCCCGGACAGTGGCTCCCTGTTCCACCCGCTGCACCACAGCACCTGTGCACGGGGCAAACTGCATTTGAAATAAGCTTCCCCAGATGTGCTTCCATGTGGAAGTTAAGGTTTTCTGTGCAGGTCTGTCACAGCCCTATCGAGGGACAGGCCACCTGGAAAAACAAGGGGGAGAAATGATCCCTGACGGTTCCGTCACATGCTTTGTTTAAACGAAAGAAGTGATGATCTTTCTAGGCAAGGATACGGGTCACTCAGGTGCCCCCTTCACTTTGCACCCCACTTCCCCTGTGCACTCTGACCTGCAGCGTCACAGCACACGCCGCACCCCAACATGCACACTGAGATGACCGAGCAGGATGCCTCCGGTGTTGCCAAGACTCCTCCTCCAGTCACCTGCCCAGCCCTTCTCAAACCCCAGTGGCACAGAGCCTCCTGTTCCTTCACAGAGTACCCTCATGGGGCAAAGTCCCAGAACACAAGCCATGGAAACTCAGCGGCTAATATGCATTTCCTCTGGCTAAGTCACAGATACTAAATGTTGGCAGATGAAGTGTACCCAGAGCAACTCAGGGCTATTTTCAGGGTATGGGCTTTCCTTTTATTTTATTTTTTTTAATTAATTTTTTATTTTTGGCTGTGCTGGGTCTCCGTTTCTGACTGAGGGCTTTCTCCAGTTGCGGCAAGCGGGGGCCACTCTTCATCACGATGCGCGGGACTCTCACTATCGCGGCCTCTCTTGTTGCGGCGCACAAGACGCGCAGGCTCAGTAGCTGTGGCTCATGGGCCCAACTTCTCCGCGGCATGTGGGATCTTCCCAGACCGGGGCACGAACCCGTGTCCCCTGCATTGGCAGGCAGGCAGACTCTCAACCACTGCGCCACCAGGGAAGCCCTGGACTTTCCTTTTTCTCTGAGCTCCAGGAGCAAACCCCCACGTACCATTCTCCCTCCAATGGTGCTTCCCCCGGGACTCCCCTCCTCATCAAAGTGGGAAGACCCTTCCAAGGCCACAAAAGAGCTCCTGGGTTACATTATGGGTCTTGGTCACAGGATTTAAGAATGTATCCCTGTACAGCCTGTTGTTTTCCCCTCCATTATTAAACTGTAAGACCATTCAATGAAAAAGCCCCTTCCCCAAAGAAAAAGTTCAATGGCATAAATTTAAAGGTCCACTTCAAGTCACGGTTGCATTTAATTACATTGAAGACATGGCATGTCGCCTTCTTTGTAAGGTATGGAATTTTCACTTTTCAAATGAAAGACAACCCATCCTCCAAGGAGAAGGACTAGACGAGGAGCAGGGAGGTGGTAGGCAGAGGAAGGACGAACCAGAGGCTTCGACCACAGAGACTGAAACCGCGACGTTTGCTTTTCTGAGAAACATACTACAAACATAATGAAAATGATTACAGTATAAATTAAGACTATGGATTTTTGCCTTAAAAAAAAACGGCTAGCCAGCTGACATCTTTATCGCCCCCGTGGTTCCAAATGGAAAAAGCGTCACAGATGCAATTGTACGGCCTAGAACAACGAGTTCTTGTAAACAGTGTAAAGGTTTTTCTTTTTTCTTTCAAAGATAAAGAAGGCATAACCTAGAAATAATATAACTACACAAAGAAAATATTACACACAAAGAAAGAAGTTGGCAATCATGATCTGAGTTGGATTTAAGGGTTTGCTTGTTTGTCTTTCCATTTTACAGAAAGGTAAATGACCAGAAAAGTCAACTGGGAAAAGTAAGCCATGAGCTCACGTGTTCTCTTCTGTTATGAGCAGGATCTGCCTTCAGAAACTTTAAAAAAAGGGGGGGAGGGGGTTAGAAAAGAAAAAGAAAAAAGCCACTGTAAAACTAGTTTCTAAGTTAAAAGAGAAAATAATATTTAACTGACTCCTGAGCACAAAAATTCTTTAACCACTTTAATCGATTGAAATTGATGCTAGAAGTAACTGCTGAGAAACCACAAGGAATAAACATGAAGCCCACTGCTTTGCTGAAAACCAGGGAGATGTCAGGCAGAGAGGAAAAAGGAAAAGGACAGAGAAAAATGTGTTTTGCACAAGGATGAACAGAGTTGCTTCTGCACAGCCTCCACACTGAGTGGAATCACCTGATGGTGCCCAGGGGACAACACCACCCCTCACCACCCTCCCGGGGCTGTCAGGGCTCTGCATGGGCACAGCATCCTCAGGGAGTCCCGATCAAGGCCAAGCAGTAAACAGTTTGAGAAATTACACAAAGTGCAAAGTTGACATCATTATTTACATGCAATCAGGAAAAAGATCCCCTGACAGAGGGAGACTTGCATTAGATAAATGCCTTTAAAATCCTTTAATAGAAGAGATGCACATACTATGTAAACAGACACTGGCACCTCTGACTAAAAAGCACCCTGGATAAGTGACTGGGCTCAGAGCACAGGAAGAGAGTTTGTAATGTAGAAGACAGCAGGACAACTCTTCCCTTTGACCTTTCACTAGTCCTAGCTCATGACTCAGAGATGGTGGCTGCCCTGCCCACCAAGGGAGGTGCCTGCATCTCCTCCTCCAACGTTGTCCGTGTCCAAGAGGCTCACTTGAACCCTGGGATGAGGGCAACCGCCGCTTCCATGCAGGTCGCTTTCTAACTTTGGAAGTGGCACAGAATCTGATGCTTTCAGATTAAAATCTATCCATTCAGAGGGCGTATAAAACATCTGCTCCTGCACAAAGCCCCTCAGTCCAGCATCAGCACATGCAGGTCACCCCAGAGTTCTTCACCAACCTACAGCAGTCACTAAACCAGTTACCAAAACTAAAAAAACTGCAGAAGAAAAAGAAAATCCCTAGCCATCACTGGAACATGAGCCAAGGCTCCAGAGGTTAAATACACAAACTGAGGACCCCATTGTCCCTCACAAAGAGGCAACCTCAAGAATCATTCCTGTTGCCCTTCTGCCTCCTTTGCCCTCTTCAAAGAAAAGGTTCTCATGCCACAAACGGCCTCCAGGCACATGTGCAAAATACTTGTAACCCATTCAAGAAGCAGACACATACCCTTTCCAGAAACTGCCACCTGATAACGCCAATTTTTTCCTTCTGAGTTGAGGATTCTAAAAGTTTCTGCAGAGTGTTTCCAATGTAGAACTGATTTTAGTTAGAAATACAGCTGGGTTGAGGGTGAGAGGTTGCCTTTTTCAGGCTCAATAAAAATAGGACAGTCGATGCCCATCTTCTACAGGTTCAGCGTTCTAGTAAAGGTGGGGGAGAGGGCTGGGTAACGTTTAACTTGGATGATGAAAGGCAATGTCTCCTTAACCATTTCTACGTGCTCAAGGCCCTACACTGTCTCCTGGATTCAGTCAACCTGACAGTGTCACAATTTTGAGGTGGGTGTTGTAACAGTGTTTGGATTTGTCTGAAGGCATTTATTTGGAGGGCTACAGGGGCGCCTTCCACTCAATCCCCAAATGCAGAAAACTCTGGTTGGCCAGGAGTGGCCCAGATGGTGACTTTCTTCTGCTCTACAGGCCAGACAGATTCAGGCAAGGACAGAAAACGGGTACCACACTGGAGTCTCCTGCCATGCAGTGACTCCTTCCCAGGAACCAGGACAGGAGGCTCTACCTGACTCCCTCCCATCAGGTCTCATGACCGAGGACTCACTGGCACATATGGATCCAGGGCACTCCTGAGGATATTTAAACTGCACTGCAGCCTTCGTGTATGTCATCAACAACCAGAAATAGTGCCATTTTCATCCCGAACACAGGTCCTGCGCAATCCTCAAGTGGGTGAGAGAGGTAAGGAATGCCCACGTCAGGATCAGTTCTCCACGACTGAGGAAAAGGTTAGGATGGCAACAAGCTGGGAGGGTGTTCACATTTCAGAGGCAGCTCTGAACGGCCCAGCTCACAGTCTACCTGCTGGGTCATCTTGTACCATCTTGTACCAGCTGTGCCCAAACCATGCCAAATAAGCCCTATGAGTGAAAAATACATACACGAACCTGGACTTTTTTTCCCAACATGGGCAAAAGGGGATGGGTGATTTCACTGTAACATGCAACCTATAAAGAGGCAGCTTGGAGGTCCCCACACTGTGAGACCTGGGCCCTCTCTTGCAGCTAGCAGCTTTCTTTCAAGTGGGAGATCTGTTCAAAAAGGTCAAGATGTTAGTCTTCCTCCTGGTCGTCATTGTTGTTGTTTTAACTCCCTGCTTAACAATTAGACCACAAAGTAAGGACCATTTGCAACAATGATAATTATTCTGAGTCTCCATTAGATGAGCCAAGGAAACCATGTTACACCTTCAAGTTTCCCTCCCCTTGTTCTGAGTCTCCTGGCCTCACAAGTGTGCCAGCCCTGAATGGCTGGAATGAACAAGACCTGTACTGAGGTCATTTGCTGGGAAATCTAACGCTCAACCATAGACCTCAGCAACTTGCTTTCGACACCTGTGATTAAGGAGACTGTACTTGGCGAAGCTTACAAGTACAGTCTGGGGCAGCCACGGACCACGCATGGAAAGGGAAGGGTGAGAGAGGGCAGGGCCTGCAGGGGAGATGGGCTGGGCACAACTAGAAGGCTGGGCATGGAGAAACCATCCATAATTGGATTAGACAGCCGCCAGCAACCCATGCTTTCATCACATCAGCCCAGTTAGTGTGCTGTGTCTCAGCTAGTGGCCATGCAGGTGTGCTTTGCGTAAGCAAACCCAAAAGATATCCACATTCCAGATTTACAATATGGATACCGTATTGGGCATCCCACATGGTCCGACCTCCTGCCTCTCTTTCCCTTATTGCCTGGGGAGGGAATCGTGCCAGAAAGAGCCCCAAGGGGAAAATGACACAGGCTACTGAGTATTAACATTAATAGTATAAAAACAGCAAGCTAGACTGCTTTATGCACTTATCTATTTCAATCCTCAAAATACCTCTAAAGGTGTGTCTATTCCCAATGTACTGATGAGGTCTCCAGACATGCTCCATAAAACCCCTGGGAGATACCTGCTCACAACTGTCAGAATGGCTATTATCAAAAAGACAAGCAATAAAAACTGTTGCTGAGGATGTAAAGAAAAAGGAACCCTTGGGTGCCGTTGGTGGGACTGTAAATTGGTACAGCCACTATGAAAAACAGCATGAAATTTCCTCAAAAAATTAAAAATAGAAAATATGACACAATCCAGCAATTCCATCCCTGGGTATTTTTCCAAAGAAAACAAAAACACTAATTTGAAAAGATACATGCACCTCTATGTTCATTGCAGCATTATTCACAATAGCCAAGACAAGGAAGCAACCTAAGTGCCCATAGATAGATGGATAAAGAAGATGTGGTGTATATATATACAACGCAGTATTACTCAGCCATAGAAAAGAATGAAATCTTGCCATTTGCAACAATATGGATAGACCTAGAGGGTATTATGCTAAGTGAAACAAGTCAAAGAAAGACAAATACCATGTGATTTCACTTATATGTGGACTCTTAAAAAAAATGAAACAAATGTACAAACATAAAACAGAAAGAGTCAGAGAAGAAACAGGTGGCTGTCAGAGGGGAGGGGGTGGGAGGATGAATGAAATAGGTGAGGGAGATTAAGAGGTACAAACTTTCAGTTACAAAATAAATGAGTCACGAGGATAAAATGTACAATGTGGGGAATATAGTCAATAATAATGTAATATCTTTGTATGGTGACAGATGGTAACTAGACTTACCGTGGTGATTATTTTGAAATGTATAGAAATATCAAATTACTGTGTTGTGCGGCAGAAACTAACATAGTATTGTAGGTCAATTATACATCAAAAACAAACAAACTCATAGAAGAAGAGATCAGATTTGTGGTTCCCACAGGCGGGGGTGGGGAGAGGGGCAACTGGATGATGGTGGTCACAAGGTACCAACTTCCCGTTAGAGGATAAATAAGCACTAGGGATGTAATGTACAACATGGTTAATATAACTAACACTGCTGTAAGTTATATATGAAAATTCCTGAGAGTAAATCGTAAGAGTTCTCATGACCAGGAAAAATATTTTTTTCTTTTTCCTTTCATATTATACCTACATGAGATGATGGATGTTCACTAACTTGTGGTAATCATTTCATGATGTATGTAAGTCAGATCACTATGTTGTATACCTTAAACTTATACAGTGCTTGTATATCAATTATATCTCAATGCAACTGGAAGAAAAACAAAACCCTAGAAGCCACAAATTCTGTTGGATCTCAAAGCCCATGCCCCTAGGACTGATCAACACCACCTCTTATAATTAGTATTTAAACGTAAATTTTGCTACTCCTCCCCAATAAGGACATTGTTTTAAACTCTGGATTACCTAGCACAGAAATCAGTGAGTATTTTCTATGGATGCTATTACTTGATGTTCCCAAATTCAGCACACACACCCTACTTTCACGTGTTATAGTGAAATAGGGAATTGTAGCATCTGAGAGAAAGAAGGATGAAGAAACTCACATGTCAAAAGGAATCTGCAAGTACCTGACTGGGTACATTCAATTCTTGGTACAAACAAGATATACACTGTATTGTTTCTAAAAACATCCTTTATATAAGAAAATTAGATTCAATTCCTTATAACAAGATGTCATGCTGATGAGTTGGAGGTTAATTACTACAAGACACTAACCAATCAAGACAAATTTCAGTTGCAAACTGAATTGTAACTATAAAATTACGAACTACTAGGAACTGTTCCCATGTTTAACTGCTCGCACCCTTTTAAATGTACACACACACACATACACAATGTATGCGTGTTCATATTCTTTCTAGTTTAATAAGTTGTCCAAAAACTAGGCATGTTATAAACATGCAGTTTTAAATGACAAGTGATTAGAATTATAATAACTCAGGTAAACGATTACCATAAACTAGGACATGTTGTCAGGTATGAGTTAGCCTGGCCTAAAGGGCTCAGCAGGATAATCTGTGCTTTGGCCAGCCCCAACCACCGAGGTTCATGCCTCATCCTGTACGAATAGGTTCATACACTATTCTCTCTAGCAGTAAAAGCAAAGGAAAAAAAAAAAAGGATTCTCAGATATTTTGTATTTACAAATGGGAAAAGATTCCCCTAGGCCTCCTCTGTTTACTGCCATGAGGAGGAGAATGCCAGCTCTCTGCACCATATATCAACTAATCCCAAGGTGGACAAAAACTTATACTTAAAAACTGGACTTAAATGCCATTTCATATGTGACAGACCAATCAGAAACTGTGCATGCACATAGTACCAAAATAACTTCTAATCTTTCCCAGGAAGAAGGAAGGAATTTTACAAAACAAGTTGTTTTAAACATATATAAACTCACTTTATGACAAAAGTGCTTTTTCTGGGAAATAGCATCACTATGCTACACAAAATTTATGAGGTGGTTCCTAATAAAAATAATATATTGAGCATAAACTAACTCCTCTACATTAAATTAAAGTTAAAAGCCATGGTATGGTGATAAGGCAGATGTTAGTACTATCTAGTACAAGAACATGTTTTGAAATAGAAAAATATTCTACTCTATCTTTAAGAAAAGTAAGATTTTATTTTAGCTTAAGGTTTAAAAGAAAAAATATGGAAATCCTTCTAAGATCATAAATAAGGCAAGGAATTCTCCTCTCATCATCCTTATTCAGATACTGCAATAAGACAAGAAAAAGAAATAAAAAGCATACAGACTGGAACAAAAGAAAGAAAACTGTTCCTATTAGCAGATGACATGACTGTCTATGTAGAAAATCCCAAGAAATTCTAAAACAAAGCAAAACAAACAAAACAAAACAAAACCCCAACCCACCTCCTAAAACTATTATATGAGCTCAGCAAATTGTATTTCAATATACTAGGAATGGAAAAAAAAAAATACTTAGGTACAACTCTAACAAAACATACACAGGAATCGTATGTTGAAAACTATAAACTGCTAATGAAAGAAATCAAATAGAAACTAAAATACATGGGGAGACACACTGTGCTCAAGGAATGAAAGACTCAAATCATACACATGTCAGTTCTCCCCCAAATTGATACACAGGTTTAGTGCAATTCCTGGCAAAATGCCAGCAAGATATTTTAAAATGTAGACATGCTTATTCCAAAATTTATATCAAAGGCAAAGGAGAATAGCTAAAACAATTTTGGAAAAGAACAATGAAGTGGAAGGAATCAGTTTACCTGATTCAAAATTTACTATAGAGCTACACCAATCAAAATTGTGTGATACTGGCAGAGGAAGAGACACAGATCAATGGAACAGAATAGGGAACCCAGAAATAAACCCACACAAATATGCATGACTGACTTATGACAAAGGAACAAAAGCAAGTCAGTGGAGGAATGACAGCTTTTTCTACAAATGAGGATGAACTAGATATCCTTTGGGGTGAAAAAAAACTGAACCTAAGTCTCATACCTTATACAAAAATTAACTCAAAATGGGCCATGAACCATTTAAAATATAAAACTATAAATCTTTTAGAAAAAAAATAGAAGAGAATCTTTTGGGGTCTAGCACTAGCCAGAGTTCTTAGACACCAAAATCACAAACCATGAAAGAAAAAATTGATAAATTAGACATCAGCAAAATTTAAAACTTCTGCTTAGCAAAGACCCTACCTATCAAGTAGATAAAAAGATATGCTACAGACTTGAAGAAAATATTTACAAACCATAATCCGGCAAAGGACTAGTCTCTGGAGTACAGAAAGAACCCTGAAAACTCAACATTAAAAAACAATCCAGTTAGATAATCAGCAAAACACATGAAGAGATGTTTAACCGAAAAGGATATATGGATTGCAAATACAGGCATGAAAAGGTGGTTCAACATCATTAGCCATCAGGAAAATGCAAATTAAAACCACAATGACAAGGGGGACCTTCAAAATGGCAGATGAGTAAGACATGGAGATCACCTTCCTCCTGAGAAATAGATCAAAAATACTTCTACAAGTGGAACAACTCCTACACAACACCTACTGAACGCTGGCAGAAGACCTCAGACTTCCCAAAAGGCAAGAAAATACCCATGTACCTGGCTGTGTGACTGACAGGGTCTTGGTGCTCCAGCCTGGTGCCAGGCCTGAGCCTCTGAGGTGGGAGAGCCAAGTTCAGGACACTGGACCACCAAAGACCTCCCTGCCCCACATAATATCAATCGGTGAGAGCTCTTCAAGAGATCTCTATCTCAACGCTAAGACCGAGCTCCACCCAATGGTCAGCAAGCTCCAGTGCTGGATGCCCCATGCCAAATATCTAGTAAGACAGGAACACAACCACACCCAAGAGCAGAAAGGCTGCCTAAAATCATATTAAGTTTACAGACACCCCAAAACACACCACTGGACGTGGACCTCCCTACCAGAAACACAAGATCTAGCTCCACCCACCAGAACACAGACACCAGTCCCCTCCACCAGGAAGCCTACACAAGCCACTGAACCAACCTCACCCACTGGGGGCAGACACCAAAAATAACGTGAACTACGAACCTGAAGCCTGTGAAAAGGAGACCCCACACAGTAAGTTAAACAAAATGAGAAGACAGAGAAATATGCAGCAGATGAAGGAGCAAGGTAAAAACCCACCAGACCAAACAAATGAAGAGGAAATAGGCAGTCTACTGGAAAAAGAGTAATGATAGAAAAGATGATCCAAAATCTTGGAAATAGAATGGAGAAAATACAATAAACGTTTAACAAGGACCTAGAGGAACAAAAAAGCAAACTGTGATGAACAACACAATAAATGAAATCAAAAATTCTCTAAAAGGAATCAATAGCAGAATCACTGAGGCAGAAGAACGGATAAGTGACCTGGATGATAAAATAGTGGAAGTAACTACTGCAGAGCAGAACAAAAAAAAGAATGAAAAGAATTGAGGACAGTCTCAAAGACCTCTGGGACAACATTAAATGCACCAAAATTAGAATTATAGGGGTCCTAGAAGAAGAAGAGAAAAAGAAAGGGACTGAGAAAATATTTGAAGACATTATAGTTGAAAACTTCCCTAACATGGGAAAGAAAAAAGTCAATCAAGTCCAGGAAGCGTAGAGAGTCCCAGGATAAATCCAAAAAGCAACATGCCAAGACACATATTAATCAAACTATCAAAAATTAAATACAAAGAAAAAATATTAAGAGCAGCAAGGGAAAAGCAACAAATAAC
The DNA here is from genome assembly GCF_937001465.1 of Orcinus orca. NCBI lineage: Eukaryota > Metazoa > Chordata > Mammalia > Artiodactyla > Delphinidae > Orcinus > Orcinus orca. The sequence goes on from NC_064560.1 coordinate 74,142,633, forward strand.
ATACAAGGGAATCCCCATAAGGTTAACAGCTGATCTTTCAGCAGAAACTCTGCAAGCCAGAAGGGAGTGGCAGGACATATTTAAAGTGATGAAAGGGAAAAACCTACAACCAAGATTACTCTACCCAGCAAGGAACTCATTCAGATTTGACAGGGAAATTAAAACCTTTACAGAGAAGCAAAAGCTAAGAGAATTCAGCACCACCAAACCAGCTTTACAACAAATGCTAAAGGAACTTCTCTACGCAGGAAACTAAAGAGAAAGAAAAGACGTACAAAAAACCCCACAAAACAATTAAGAAAATGGTAATAGGGACATGCGTATCGATAATTACCTTAAATGTAAATGGATTAAATGCTCCAACCAAAAGACACAGACTGGCTGAATGGATACAAAAACAAGACTCGTATATATGCTGTCTACAAGAGACCCACTTCAGACCTAGGGACACATACAGACTGAAAGTGAGGGGATGGAAAAAGATACTCCATGCAAATGGAAACCAAAGGAAAGCTGGAGTAACAATTCTCGTATCAGACAAAATAGACTTTAAAATAAAGACTATTACAAGAGACAAAGAAGGACACTACATAAAGATGAAGGGATCAATCCAAGAAGAAGATATAACAATTGTAAATATTCATGCACCCAACACAGGAGCACCTCAATACATAAGGCAAAGGCTAACAGCCATAAAACGGGAAACTGACAGTTAGAGAATCATAGTCACCCCACTTTCACCAATGGACAGATCATCCAAAATGAAAATAAATAAGGAAACACAAGCTTTAAATGACACATTAGACAAGATGGATTTAATTGACATTTATAGGACATTCCATCCAAAAACAACAGAATACACTTTCTTCTCAAGTGCTCATGGAACATTCTCCAGAATAGATCATATCTTGGGTCACAAATCAAGGCTTAGTAAATTTAAGAAAACTGAAATAGTCTCAGGTATCTTTCCTGACCACAATGCTATGAGACTAGATATCAATTACAGGAAGAAAATCTGTAAAACATACAAACACATGGAGGCTAAACAATACACTACTAAATAACCAAGAGAGCACCGAAGAAATCAAAGAGGAAATCAAAAAATACCTAGAAACAAATGACAATGGAGACACGACGACCCAAAACCTATGGGAGGCAGGCAAAGCAGTTCTAGGAGGGAAGTTTATAGCAACAGAATCCTACCTCAAGGTACAAGAAAAATCTCCAATAAACAACCTAACCTTACACCTAAAGCAATTAGAGAAAGAAGAACAAAAAACCCTCAAAGTTAGCAGAAGGAAAGAAATCATAAAGATTAGATCAGAAATAAATGAAAAAGAAATGAAGGAAACGATAGCAAAGATCAATAAAACTAAAAGCTGGTCCTTTGAGATAGTAAACAAAATTGATAAACCATTAGCCAGACTCATCAAGAAAAAAAGGGAGAAGACTCAAATCAACAGAATTAGAAATGAAAAAGAAGAAACAAATGATACTGCAGAAATACAAAGGATCATGAGAGATTACTACAAGCAACTCTATGCCAGTAAAATGGACAACCTGGAAGAAATGGACAAATTCTTAGAAAAGCTCAACCTCTGAGACTGAACTAGGAAGAAATAGAAAATATAAACAGACCAATCACAAGCACTGAAATTGAAACTCTGATTAAAAATCTTCCAACAAACAAAAGCCCAGGACCAGATGGCTTCACAGGCGAATTCCATCAAACATTTAGAGAAGAGATAACACTTATCCTTCTCAAACTCTTCCAAAATATAGCAGAGGAGGCAACACTCCCAAACTTATTCTACGAGTCCACCATCACCCTGATACCAAAACCAGACAAAGATGTCACAAAGAAAGAAAACTACAGGCCAATATCACTGATAAACATAGATGCAAAAATCCTCAACAAAATACGAGCAAACAGAATCCAACAGCACATTAAAAGGATCATACATCATGATCAAGTGGGGTTTATCCCAGGAATGCAAGGATTCTTCAATATACACAAACCAATCAATGTGAAACACCATATTAACAAACTGAAGGATAAAAACCACATAATAATCTCAACAGATGCAGAAAAAGCTTTTGACAAAATTCAACATCCATTTATGATAAAAAACCTTCCAGAAAGTAGGCATAGAGGGAACCTACCTCAACATAATAAAGGCCATATATGACAAACCCACAGCCAACATGGTTCTCAATGGTGAAAAACTGAAACCATATCCACTAAGATCAGGAAGGAGACAAGGCTGCCCACTCTCAGCACTGTTATTCAACAGAGTTTTGGAAGTTTTAGCCACAGCAATCAGAGAAGAAAAAGAAATAAAAGGAATCCAACTCAGAAAAGAAGAAGTAAAACTGTCACTGTTTGCAGATGACATGATACTATACATAGAGAATCCTAAAGATGTTATCAGAAAACTACTAGAGCTAATTAGTGAATCTGGTAAAGTAACAGGATACAAAATTAATTCACAGAAATCTCTTGCATTCCTATAGATGAAAAATCTGAAAGAGAAACTAAAGAAACACTCCCATTTACCACTGTAACAAAAAAAATAAAATATCTAGGAATAAACCTACCTAAGGAGAAATAAGACCTGTATGCAGAAAACTGTAAGACACTGATGAAAGAAATTAAAGATGATACAAACAGATGACATATACCATGTTCTTGGATTGGAACAATCAACACTGTGAAAATGACTATACTAACCAAAGCAATCTACAGATTCAATGCAATCCCTATCAAACTACCAATGGCATTTTTCACAGAACGAGAACAAAATATCACACAATTTGTACGGAAACACAAGAGACCCCGAATACCCAAAGCAATCTTGTGAAAGAAAAACGGAGCTGGAGGAATCAGGCTCCCTGACTTCAGACTATACTACAAAGCTACAGTAATCAAGACAGTATGGTACTGGCATAAAAAAAGAAACAGAGATCAATGGAACAGGATAGAAAGCCCAGAGATAAACCCATGCACATATGGTCACCTTATATTTGATAAAGGAGGCAAGAATATACAATGGAGAAAAGACAGCCTCTTCAATAAGTGGTGCTGGGAAAACCGGGCAGCTACATGTAAAAGAATGAAATTAGAACCCTTCCCAACACCATACACAAAAATAAACTCAAAATGGATCAAAGACCTAAATGCAAGGCCAGACACTATAAAACTCTTAGAGGAAAACATAGGCAGAACACTCTATGACATACGTCACAGCAAGATCCTTTTTGACGCACATCCTACAGAAATGGAAATAAAAACAAAAATAAAGAAATGGGACCTAATGAAACTTAAAAGCTTTTGCACAGCAAAGGAAACCATAGACAAGAGGAAAAGACAACCCTCAGAATGGGAGAAAATATTTGCCAAGGAAGCAACTGACAAAGGATTAATCTCCAAAATATACAAGCAGCTCATGCAGCTCAATATCAAAAAAACAAACAACCCAATCCAAAAATGGGCAGAATACCTAAACAGACATTTCTCCAAAGAAGATACACAGATTGCCAACAAACACATGAAAGGATGCTTGACATCACTAATCATTAGAGAAATGCAAATCAAAAATACAATGAGGTATCACCTCACACCAGTCTGAATGGCTACCGTCAAAAAATCTACACACACGGGCTTCCCTGGTGGCGCAGTGGTTGAGAGTCCGCCTGCCAATGCAGGGGACACGGGTTCGTGCCTCAGTCCAGGAAGATCCCACATGCCGTGCAGCAGCTGGGCCCGTGAGCCATGGCCGCTGAGCCTGCGTGTTCGGAGCTTGTGCTCCACAACGGGAGAGGCCACAACAGTGAGAGGCCCGTGTACCGCAAAAAAAAAAAAAAAAAAAAAAAAAAAAAATTCTACACACAATAAATGCTGGAGAGGGTGTGGAGAAAAGGGAACCCTCATGCACTGTTGGTGGGAATGTAAATTGATACAGCCACTATGGAGAACAGTATGGAGGTTCCTTAAAAAACTAAAACTAGAACTACCATACGACCCAGTGATCCCACTACTGGGCATATACCCTAAGAAAACCATAATTCAAAAAGAGTCATGTACCACAATGTTCATTGCAGCTCTATTTACAATAGCCAGGACATGGAAGCAACCTAAGTGTCCATCGACAGATGAATGGATAAAGAAGATGTGGTACATATATATAATGGAATATTACTCAGCCATAAAAAGAAACAAAATTGAGTTATCTGTAGTGAAGTAGATGGACCTAGCGTCTGTCATACAGAGAGAAGTAAGTCAGAAGAGAAAAACAAATACCGTATGCTAACACATATATATGGAATCTAAAAAAATATTGGTTCTGAAGAACCTAGGGGCAGGACTGGAATAAAGACGCAGACATAGAGAATGGACTTGAGGACATGGGGAGGGGGAAGGGTAAGCTGGGACGAAGTGAGAGATTAGCAGTGACATATATACACTACCAAATGTAAAATAGATAGCTAGTGGGAAGAAGCCGCATAGCACAGGGAGATAAGCTTGGTGCTTTGTGACCACCTAGAGGGGTGGGATAGGGAGGGTGGGAGGCAGACGCAAGAGGTAAGGGATATGGGGATATATGTGTACATATAGCTGATTCACTTTGTTATACAGCAGAAACTAAGACAACATTGTAAAGCAATTATACTCCAATAAAGATGTTAAATAAATAAGTAAGTAAATAAATAAGAATAATGACAACACCAAAGGCTCGCAAGGATGTGAAGGACCTGTGTCATTCATATGACTTTGCTGGTGGTTATGTAGAATGGCACAACCATTCCGGAAAACAGTCTGGCAGTTTCTTAAAAAACTAAACATGCCTCTCGTATAAAACCTAGCAATTGCACTCCTGGGCTTTTAACCCAGAGAAATGAAAACACATTCACTCAAAAACATATATATGAATGTTTATAGTAGCTTTTTTAAAAAAAATAGCCCCAAACTGGAAACAAATCCAGATGTCCTTCAAGGGTAAATGGTTAAATTAACAGTGGTACATCCCTGACATGAAATACTAGTCAGCAATAATACGGGACACACAGAAACCTGGATGATTCTATAGAGAATTATGCTAAGTGGGAAAAAAACTAATCCCAAAATGTTACATATTGTATGATTCTACTTAACCTTCTTAAAATGACATTTCAGAGATGGAGGATAGATTAGTTGTAACCAGGGGTTAAAAAGATTACAGAGGTAGGGGCAAGTGGGTGTGGCTATAAAAGGGCAACAGGAGATACCCTTGTGTTGATGAAAATGTTCTGTATATTGACTATGTTAATATTAATGTCAATAGCCCTACTGTGATATTGTAATATAGTTTTACAAAATATTACTATGGGGGGAAACTAGTGTATAGGATTGCTCTGTATTATTTCTTATAACTACATGTGAATCTACAATTATCTCAAAAATTTTTTTTTATTTAATGGAAAAAAATCTTTCAACAACAATACGTTCACTTGCCATCCTGAGGCAGCCTAAGCAGACAAATGGCTTCTTGCAAATCACATAATTTCCCAATATAGGCTGTCCAGATGTAGAACATATCCTGTCCATGTGTTACCACTTCATCAGGAAGTCACAGCTCCAAAGAGGTTAATTTTTAGGTCTTTATTTAGAAATCCCATCTTTAAGCTAAACTGCATTCTTAGCAGAAGGACCACTTCAGTTATAATAGTTTAGGATTATATACTACAAAAATAATAAACTAAGGGAAGAATTCAAAAGTAAGCAATCACAATAATTAGCACAAAAGAATTCCTAAGCCAATTATTGAGCAACTTTCTGAAGGAACAAGACTATTTTAAACTAAAAGAATGCATATCCAAGACATGTTTATTGCAGGGTTATTTGTAATACTAAAAAACTGGAAACAACCTAAATGCCTAATTTGGAGTGATTAAACAAATTGTGTCCATCATTCTAGCATTATGCAATGGTTAAAAATAACAAGGTAGATCCACATGTACTGCCAGTAAATGATAATCAAAGTAAATTATTAAGCTGAAAAAAGGTACAGAACAATGCAAAAGAATGATCCCATTTCAGTCTTCAAAACTATATTAGAATATGTGCCTATAAATAATAATAAGATGTCAATAAATGAGATAGAGTATTTTCAAAGTTATTTGTAATGATTCGGAGGAAAGGGATGATGACTTGGATGGATGAAGGAGGAATGACTTTATGCTACAGACATTTTAAAAATGTATCTTCACCGTAATAAAAAAAAAAAGTCAATCGGAATGCAAATTTAGATTTCTATCAATCAACTGTGATTAAAACAACGTGTGTTTTCCACTTAATTCAACTTGGTAAAAAAAAAAAAAAGTTACTTCTTTTCATATCATCTCATATATCAGATTCAGGTATTTATCCAAATCTGTCACTGACTTGTTCCTTCTTAAGAAGTGACTAGAACAGGGACTCACAAACTCATGTCTTTCAAGGAACTCTACATATTAATAGGAAAGTTATTTGTTCACACAGATTCGAGAAATGCTGTTTAAAACATAAACAGGGAGGGGATAAGATAATCAGCCTTTTACTTGGCCAGTGTATGAATAGATGCTTAGTGGATTTCGAAGTTTGAGAAACAGTGAACTTGACCCCCTCACCTTTGCAATATCCCAATGTTGTCTATATTATCCATCAAGTAGACAAAGACAGGAAATGGACTCAGTATGACCTCAGTACCTGGCACTATGATAGCACAGGTCATCATATATAAGGAGTATGTGATGTGCATATGCAAATAGGAGTTATAAAATCTGCAAGGTAGTTATAAAATCTCCAAGTAGTTTACATATTTGCCTTACAATCTTGTTTATACTATCATATTTACCAAGACAGAATAAATGTGATACCTCATTATTTCTATTCAAAAATTATTTGATAAACAGTAAAAATAAAGCCAAGTACTACTTTACAAAAAGTTCAGTCAAATAAATCTAACATAACTGAGGAATTGGGTTCCACAAATGATAAGCAGTGTCTTCCCCAGTTATTTGGTAGTTCCCCTTAAAAAGTAAAAATCTTATAATGGACTTAAATAGGAGCTGAGGTGAGAGGACACTTAATTCTAGCAAAAGTGATCAGACAAGTCCCCTCCACATTCCAACCCCAATTTATTCCTCTTTTTTTGCCAAAAAATTTTAAATTTGTCGCACCTACTGAATATTCCAGATAAACTTTAGAATCACTTTATTAAGCTCCAAACAAAGTGCAGAAGCAGTGGAATTGTTTTTAAATTATAAATCAATCTGGAGAGGAGTGACGTTGGTAATATTCCAGCTTCCCACCTAGGAAAAATGACGTTTCACTATATTTAAATTGTTTTTCTATATTGTTCAGTAAGATTGGGTAGATTTTTCATAAATACGTCCTGCAATTTCTTATTAGAGTTATTCTTTGTCATTTGGATTATATCATTAAAAAGAAATGCAACGTTATTAATTTCAAATATATTAAGCAATTCAATTAAGTTGTCCATCTAAACCTTAAGGGGATCCTTCAGGAGCCAGCCTGCTTGAGTGAACAGTGAAGGATGATTTGTAATTCGCATGTTAATTTCACCTGTAAATAAAAAATTGTAAAACTCTTTAAGGTACTTAAAAGAGTTCTATCAAGTAGGCTACATATTCACCTTACAGCCTTATTTACTGTATTAATTTACAATACTGAGAATTATTAAATTACTAAAGTTAATTATTAAATCAGATAATATATTGCAAAGCACTTAGAATAGTGTCTGACACAGAGATATATTTTTAATAAATATGAATGCCTGTTGTTATTAGAGAAAAATGTCCACCTGGCTCCATTCTTGGCCACTAACTTTGAGTAGGTGGCATTAAAGTGTATGAGGTATGTATTTTGAGTAGACCCTGCTGCACCAGCTGTCTGGAGGCTGCCCTCTGGTGCAGGGCTCTCTAGATGACAGCCCCATAAAGCTGCATACAGGTCACTACAACAGCTAAACATCCCCAAGCCAGAGAACTCCGTGAGTGTTTTAACGATCACAAAAGAACAGGGGACTCCAGCTCCGCCCTCAGACTTGCCCCACCAAGGCCTGGTAGGAAAACTCCACTGCTAGTGAAAGCATCTCTGACCCTTCTTTGCTTGGGTTCCCTCTGGCCATCTTCATCTCTGTTCCACCGGGATATCCTGAGACTGGCAGAGCTACTGGAGGGCTGTGGTCCCAGAGGTGCTGCAGCCCTTGCCTCAGCTCCCGTGGATGCATCCTCCTCCAGGGACAAGCCCAAGCCATGTGCTACTATGTTATCACCGTGTTTGACTCCAGAGAAAGAGACAGTATTGTTTAAATGGTTGGTCTGCATCAGAAACGATTCTGAAATGTGTAGCTCAAGATAATTTCACAGTGGTTATCTGAAACTTAAAAAGTAATCAAAACCTCCAACTAGCCGTGTCACTTGAGTAACTTACTTTAACCTCTCTGTGGTTCAGTTCCCTTATCTGTAAAGTGGGCACAGCAGTACTTACCTAATGAGGTTAAGATTAAATAAACTGATATTTGTAAAGCACTTGGGATGGTACCTAGCACAGAGCAGTGCTCTGTAACTACTTCTTGAACAAATGGAAAAAAAAAAAAATTCTACCTTAAACCTTAAGAGAATTTTTTTAAACAAGTCAAAATTTTTAAAAGCTAAATTTTAGAATCAATTGCATTTTTAAAGTCATTACTAAACATGAGGTACTGCATTCACTTGTGTTGGATTATATAACAGACAAAAAAGTTATTCTCTTGGGAATTTCCAGAACCCTGCAGCACAGCCAAAATACACTGACCTTGAATACATTGTTCTTGAACAAAGTGGCTGTACTGAACATGGAATTGATGTTACTAGTTCGTACCTAGCACACAGTGCCTAATGCTCTCATGCTCAATTATCTGACAGTGATGCCAGGATGGAAGACTAATACATAATTTTTAATCTTATTTAAAAGGTATTATGTACTCCCAGAACACTTACAAGGAACCACTCTTCTGTTCTTCATGGTTTGCTCTCTGTTCATCAGCAGAAAGACAGCTGGTTTGGGAGCTGGTAATGGGTTTTTCCATTGTTTTCAAAAGGCAGAGAACTACTCACATGCTAACTTCCAGAGACACCACAGTGATCAGTCACTGGAAATCACACAGCAAAGGTCACCGTCTGAGATCCGACACATGGCTCCAGTGGCTCCCACTGCAAGGCCACTACCAGGCTGTGGCTCCAGACAGGACAGATGTGAAAGGGAATGCTGTCAGTCAGAAGGGAGCAGCCTCACCTCCTACTCCATCAAAGGGAACAGACTCAGGGGTCAGGGAGGGGACCTGCTCAGTCACTGGGCCAGTCAGAGACCAGCCTTTGCACACCCAGCCCAGGGCCGTCTCCACTCCCTACTCTGTTCCCCTGGAAGGCATCCTTCCTATTGTCAAGGAGCCTGCGGACTAGAGAGAGTCAGAGGCTGAGCCCCTGTGCCCACTGGGCTTCTGCACCATGTGACAAACTGTAAATCTCAGCCCCAGTCCAGGTCTCTGTTTTCTCACCTGTGAAGTGGAGGGGTGGGACCGGATGACTTCCAATAGGCATGTAGGTCATGAATAATGAATAATAAAATGAGGGATTATGAACCAATAAACGAAGTCTATCTATACCTTAGCACCAAGGATTGTGAGAAAGGAGCCAAAGGAGCGAGACACTCTTAATTTTTCAAAGAACAAAACTGTCAATACAGGCAGATTGAACAGACCTTACAAATTCTCCATTCCCCACTAGTTAAGATAACCAGATGTCATGCACCACAGGGGTGACGGAGCCCTTGAGCAGATGCCCCTGCTCTGTGAAGCCTTCAGCAGCCCACAGGCAGAGCTGGTCATGATGCCCCTCTTGTGTTCTCAGAACAGGGGGTATAACTGCCCATTTCTGCTCTCTTTTCCCCCACAGACTTGTCCAGAGCTGCTTTTACTGAGTTCTGCAGTATCCCTATGGAAAATACTCCACCCGGCATGCAGTAGGTGCTCAATAAATGACAATATCCCCCACGCTCACCAAAACCACAATAGCATGCATGGGTCTTTGTACTGTCAGGTTCTCCTCTCCTCTCCTCTCCTTCCCCACTGTCAGTCCTCATGTGGGTCTTACTGTCACAATCTCCACGTGGGATCCTGACAGGGAACTTACCCTACTTTTCTGAAAAACAATGCAGCCGCTCCAAGCTGCTCCTCTCCAAGTCTAGGGTGTGTGTCTGTGGACTCTATGATGCATCTGTGTCCTCCTTAAGCTAAAATGCCATTCTCTCCATGAGCTTTCAGGGTGTGCTTGCGTCACCCTCCCGCCCGCCACAGCATCCCCCGACTCTGGGTGGCCCCTGCAGTGTACATCATTCCTTAGGTGCTCTTCTCATCACTGACATGTGCAGCCTGAGATGCCACAGCCATCTGAACCCTTGAGATCCCTTTCTTGCATAGGACACTAAAGACTTCCGACGTAGGCCACAAGGCTGGCCCCTTGACCTCCTAAGAGCCTCCCTTGCCCCCTTCACTACCTTCCTCAAACTTCCAAACGCTGAAATTGAATTCAAGGCAAGTTCTTCTCTCTTTGAAAGGTTACAGCTAACAGCTTCTAAACTTTAAACGTGGAAAAGCATGTGGACCTACCCTACCCAGCTCCAGGGTCACGTGAATTAAGAGATGGCCCATTTCAAACAAACCACACTGAGCAGCTCAAAGGAATGTCTCCATCTGTGGCAAGTGCAAAATTCAAACAAAGGCCATGATCAGGAATTGAGTGCGCTTCGCGACCCTGCCCCCCAGGCCCCCTGCCGCCACGGCGACACACGTGGGCTGACACGGTATGTGAGCGCACCCCAGGAAGCAGACCGCAGCCCTTCCAGGCGCCCAGTGATTACAGGGCCAGGCTGAGTGCAGCCACGAGAACCCAGAAACAAAGCCTTCTGTGAAACCAGACACCGCACAAGGTCACAGAAACAGCAAGAGCTTGTCAAGCCCGAAAGCCCTTTGGTGAGGAATTTTCCTAAGCACCTGTGTCCAGCGTCGAAACAACAGCAGCCTGGACGCATACCTGAGGTGACAGGAGCACATATCCAGCCACCTCTTGGGAAAGACCATTCAAGGTCATGGGCATTTAAGACGTGAGTTCTTTCGGGCTTTTCTGTGGACTAACAGCCAGGCACAGACCAAACAATCAGTTTGAAAACACTCTTGCGACAAGACAGACCCCCATCCTCGCTCACTGACGTGGCCTCAGGTGAGTCGAGAGGCAAGGGCAGATCAGCATCCTGACTAGGTGCCTTGCCGGGTGGCCCCCACATGTGCCTCAGCTACACAGAGCCCCTAACTCAACCCAGGGGGGCCTGAAGGGGCTCCTGAAAGTAACGCTTCTAAAGTCAAGTACTTAGAAGGCAACTCTACTAGTAACTAATATGCCTTTTGTTTTGTTTTTAAAGAAATACAATCTCTCTTGCCCTACCTGCCCTCCCTTCAGGAGTTTAAGGAAAATCACCATAAAGAGAAACCCAAAGTCAGTCAAAAGCTGCTTAAAGGATGTGTAATTACGTGTGATTTAGAGACTCTATGTATGATTAAAGCCAGAAAGAAGGCTGTGTTCTTGGCAAATGCTCAGCAACGTATTCAAGCAAATACTCTTTCAACTCTAGATACACTTCCTCCCATGACACACCTCCCTAATTTGCAAAGATTTGTTCAACAGGCCAGTGGTTCTCCAAGTGCACTCTAGGTCTAGCAGCAGCAGGGTCACCGCAGAACTTGTAAGAGAAGTGCTGGGTCACGAAGCCCTGTGGGGGCGGGGGGGGGGCCCAGCCAGGTGAAACTTCACAAGCCCCCCAGGGGTCCTGTTCCCAGAATCACCACACAGGGAGATGGTCCTTCCCTGGCCACCCCTGCCCAGCTTCAGCTGGGGCTTACGGGCGTCACTCTCACATCTCAGAGGGGGCAGAGGACCTTCCCCAGGGTTTTCCCACAAGCGGGACCTTGGGACAGTCCATAGGTGGCATAACTGTGGTGGTAGCAGTGACGGGACACCAGGCTGAGACATAAGAAGAACACTGTCCAGCGCAGCATCCCTCAGCTTGTTCGCACACAGTACTCACCTGGGATGTCCTCACCACAGCTGACCATCAGGGAAATGCAAAGCAGAACCACAGTGAGATATCACCTCACACCTGCGGGGATGGCTATCATCAAAAAGACAAGAGACAACAAGTGTTGGCGAGGATGTGGAAAAAAGAGAGCCTTTATGTACTATTGGTGGGAATGTAAATTGGTGCAGCCACCATGGAAAATAGTATGGAGCTTCCTGAAAACATTAACAGTGGAACTACCACATGATCCAAGAATCTCACTTCTGGGTATAGACCCAAAGGAAACAAAATCATTATCTCAAAGAAGTGTCTGCACTCCCGTGTTCACGGAAGCATTATTCACAATAGACAAGATATAGAAACAGCCTAATGTCCATCTACAGATGAATGGATAAAGAAAATATGGTGTGTCTATATACACAATGGAATATTTTTCAGCAGCAAAAAGGAAGGAAATCCTGCATTTACGACAACATGGATAAACCTAGAGGTCATTACACCAAGTAAAACAATCTAGACAAAGCTTAGAGAAAGGCAAATACTGCAGGGAATCACTAACATGTGGAAACTGAAAGATAATGTTGAATTAAGAAAAACTTTCACTCTCAAGATAGTAGAATGAGGGTTGTCAAGGGCTGAGGGCATGGCGGAAATGGGGAGTGGCTGGTAACAGGGTTTCAAACTTTCAGTTTTAAGATGAATAAAGTCTGAGGATTTAATGCATAACATGGTGACTATATTGTATAAATGAAATGTGTTAAGCGAGCAGATCATAAGCATTCTTATCAAAAAAAAAGTAACTATGTCAGATGATGGATGTTAATTAACTTGATGTTGGGAATCCTTTCACAATGTATAGGAACATCAAATCATCACCTTGTACACTTTAAAGATCTATAATTTTATTTGCCAACTATACCTCAATAAAACTGGGGGGAAATACCGATGCCCTGTCCCACCGCAAGTGGTAATTCGACTGGTCTCGGGGGAGGGCAGCCTGGCTCTAGATTTAAAAAGCTCCCCAGTGATTACAATGAACAAACAAGTTAGGGCTTCCTGCTGATCCATGACTGATAAAATAGAGACATGGCAGCACATGATACCTGACACAGGGCTGTAGAGGGGCCGTGGCATGAGGGGGACAGTAAACCTGAAGTCTAGCCTAGGACAAGTCAGGTGTCACCTATGCTGAGGGCTCCCAGGGACCTGGCACCGCCAAAGACTTGATGAAAATGCCTCAGATATTATCTACCTGTTTTCCTTATAAGGAATCTGGGGCTAAGGCATGTTAGTAATCACACAGCCCCCAACCCAAGTCAGAACTCACACCCAGGACCATCCGGCAGGCATGTGAGCTCAGCTCCAGGATTCCCTGAGCTACAAAATGAGCAAGTGAGACCCCACCTCCTGCTTTCTGATCTAATATCCAATGACCTGCTCAATTAATTTCTTCTTTTTAAAAAAAAAATTAAGTTATTTTAATTGTGGTAAAATATATATAATATAAAAGTTACCATTTAAACCAGTTCTAAATGCACAGTTCAGTACTGTTAAGTACATTCATATTGTTGAGCAACCATCATCAACATCATCCATTTGCAGAACTCTATTCCTCTCAAAAACCTGAAACTCTGTACCCATTAAACACTAACTCCCCATTCCCCCCTTCCCACAGACCCTGGCAGTCACCCTTCTACTTTCTGTCTCTATGAATTTGACTACTCTAGGGACCTCATACAAGTGGAGTCAAACACTATTTTTCTTTTTGCGACTGGCTTACTTCACTCAGCACAATGTCCTCAAGGTTCATCCATATTGTAGCATGTAGTGGAATTTTCCTTTTGAAGGCTGAATAATATTCTACATTTCTTCTTAAAGAAACAATTATCAGTCAAAAAAAACTATACTTTATAGTCAAGCTCTGTATTTTCCATGCCTGAAAACCCAGACATTGCTCTCATGCAACAGACAGTTCTCATGCGATTTGTGGTAAACAAATCCTTCAATCCTTTGTGGGAAAATGTGCATGACATTCTCCAATTTTCAATCTCTGCCTTGTATCTTGGCCGCACATTTGGACCAATGAATCCAACCTGAATCAAGAGGGATCCACGATGGCACTGTGGCCAACGTGACTTAAGACACAACATTCCTAAGCACAGAAGACTTGGAGGGGAAAGAACTAAAATCTGATTTGAAGGGACTGAGGGAGGGCTCATAAAACCTCAGTGAATGGCCCTCCTCTTTTAAGATCCTCTGTTTTGTCATAGTGTTATTATCTAACCCATAGCCTAATTCTTCAGCTATTTCCAAATTGGCCATTGACCAACAATCAACTCCAAAGGAATAAAAATAATTGATTTAAATGGATTATACAATAAAGAAGATTTGCTCAAAACTGAAACATACAGAAACAGGGTGGATTTCTACTCCACCCAGTTTGCTCTGGGCTACTGCTCCATGTTTCAGTGATTCTCCCTGTCCTGCCCCCATCTCCCCACTGGCTTCGTCTTCAAGTTGGCGTCCCTTGTGGTTACAAGATGGCTCCAGCACAACTGCAATGCGCAAGCTTATTCACACTGCTTCCCAGAACCACCAAACCAAAGTCCTGAGTAGTGTTCTAATGAATCAACCCAAATTGTACTGTTAATGGTGGCCAGGAAATGCCTCCCCCTGATTATAATGTGGGCCTGTGTGACAGCCCATCCTTTGGGGATGGGAGGATGCTCTGATCCCCTTATGCCAAGTTTGAGATTAACGTCATCCAAAATGTGTGACTACTACACAGTGCAGATAGGGTCCTCAAAGGAAAACCTGGGTGCTGTGAGCAAAAGGAAATGGTTGCTGGTCCATGTCCCCCAAGGCACCTCACAGCTTAAGCAACACTCCATGGGAACCCTTGTGTCAATATTTCACATACTTCTTAAGAACTTTTTCATTAGAATATTAAGCTATCTAGCATTACAGCTTCCCGCTCTCCCCACTCAGGGAATTGATTCAACCCTTATGAGCAAGTTAAGAGTTCACAGGTACCTTGATCCTCCCTAACTATATGTATGTTTATAAAGCTGAACTTCCAGGCCAAGAGCAGCCACATGTATCTTTTAGAAAATGACAGTCACTTCAAGCCTCAAGTTTTGCACAACCCCCAACATTCTGGATGGGAACGTGTGATTGGGGGTTGGGTCGAGATCTTCTGAAACACCAGCTACTTACCTAGCATGGCAAAAACAATGACACAAAAGTATCTGAGTACTGTAGCCAGGGGAGATGATGATAAAAGTTCCCCTACTGGAAACAATTTTCTGACTTTATCTATACTTGACCTGATCCTAACCAGTATTTATTCAGAAAGAGAGGCACGCAAATGTGAGGCAAGATTCTTTAATTCTGAGCTTAGAACATAAATCCATGTATTTATAATGTAAGGAGCACTTTGAATCAAGGAGTAGCAATGGCTCTAGCCAAAGGGGAAGGAGAATGATTCTAACTATCGGCCTTCAACATCCCCCTCGCTCACAATCCTGAGACCAGCACGCACTGTGTATGATCTTTACTTACCTGCCATGGAAAGAATAACAACAAGTCACGACTGCTGCTACTGGTCCACATTCCCCTTCCCCTTCCCTACCAAAAAAAGGACCTTTTGAAGTCTTCTTCCATTCTAATTCTTCACAAGCCTTGGTGTTCAGAATAGCCTGTTCAATAGTAATTCCACGGAACAGAGCCTACTACTACTCCATGAGGAGTCAAAAAAAGAAAAAAAGAGAAAGAAAAAGCATAGCAAAAATACCAGCCACTTTCAAAAAGTTCCTCTTTTTCCAGAGGCTAGAAAGTATTAATAAATCAACTGTAACAAAATATTTACACATGTAAAACAGCAATTTTTGATACGGTTTATTTCACAAATTTATAAGTCAGAAAACTGATCATCAAACACCTGTTTCATGTTTTCAGAAATTTTCAAATTATTCCACAATTGCCATGGGGTTATATCTTAAAGAAAAAAATTCATGCTTTTAGTTCAACTAAAATTCTATGTTTATTCACAGTCTGGGGGTCTCCGTGGAGAAGCACTCGATGCATGCATGTAAAGAACATGAGCAGCGTGTTCATTTGAGAACTCAGCTGTGCAAACTGGTCTTTCCACACCTAAGCTGCTATGAATACACCACTAGAAGGGAGGACCTTTAAGCGATTCCCATGCTGTTAAAAAATTAAAAGACTTCCTGCCTACTTAAAAAAATTGTAGGCAGAGCAGGAGAAGGAAGGAGGAAGGGCAGGAGGGAAAGTCAGCCTGAACGGGTCTGTAACCTGATCAGCACGCTGCTGGTAAACAAAGAACACCCTGGGCTTTACAATAATTGCCAAAAACCAAACAAACAAGCAAACAATCCAAACCTAACTGTGCCCTTAA
The DNA here is from genome assembly GCF_937001465.1 of Orcinus orca. Lineage (NCBI taxonomy): Eukaryota > Metazoa > Chordata > Mammalia > Artiodactyla > Delphinidae > Orcinus > Orcinus orca. Next base: position 74,159,201 of record NC_064560.1, read on the forward strand.
ATTTTTTCCTCTCCCTTTATCATTGAACGCGTCTCTTGCATAAGTCATTGCTTGTTTGTAGATGAACTTCAGTGAGCAGCCCAAGCCCTGGCCTGAGAGCTATTCTCTCCAGGATGCATTTGGGCCCCACCAGAGTTCACTCTGGGGGCACATTCTGGCCCAGACCAACTGCCTCACCTTCCACTGCACCGTTTTCTTGTCCCTTTTTCTCATCAAATACACATGCACATGTAAGCACACACATCTGCAGGTGGGTCTGCTCCATTTGGGGGAATCTGGGAGCCCCAGGCAACAGCGGTGAGGACAGAGAAAGAGAGGGAAGGATGGGCGAATAGAGGGGTGGAGAATAGGAGGGTAGCATGCAGGGAAAATACTCACGAATCCTACTTAGCCTTGTTCTCCAGACTAAATATCAACTGTCCCGCCACACGTTAGGAAAGCAGAGCAGCAGCAGGGTCTATAGATCAGCCCCTTCCTGATCTCCACGTCAGGGACTTGGACAGAAGGATACACAACGGATGGATGGAGCCGATAGAAACAGCAGGGCCACCATCGTCCCGTTCCACGCCCCCCACCCGCTGCACGCTGAGGGCCCCATTAGATGGAGAGTTGTGCTTCCTTACACAACAGGGGCCCAACTCTCATCAACAACCCCCACTCAAAGCTTCATCAATGGGATGAAGCCAGACGGAGCCATTCTCCAACTTTTCTCCATTCTCTCTCCAAGAGACTGCCATGGGGACTAATAAGACACAACTGGAAACTTCTTATTGACTGGTGGTTTCTAAAGGTTTAGGGGTCAGAAATATAGTTGAGAATCTGATGACTGTAGGCGTCCCTCCAGCCCAGAACAAGGCACATAGACAAACTGCTGACACAATATTTCACAGTTTCATGGACTCCCACACCCTGAACCTACCCCTCCATTCCCTGGTTCAAAGGTCCTCAGGATAAAAATCTGCCCAAACCTCTCTTCCCCTAACTTCTAATTCCAGCAGAAGGACATTTAGTCAGTCTATGGTGACTCACCATCACCTCCAAACTAGGAAGTCCGCCGACGTGGTGGAGACCCCAAATTCCATATCCGAGAGGAGTTACACAGAGCTGGGGTACAGCTGGGAGGGGAAGGGACTTGAGAGACAGCTAATGGCCCACTGGCACCCAGAGAGCCACAGAGGACAGGAAAGACCACAGAAGGGCTAAGACAATGTGCCCTAGGACAGAAGGGGCAAGTACCTCAAATCCCGCTTCAGAGGAACTGTGTCTGGGAAAACCTTTGAGCATGTGCCATGATGTGTAAGTTTAAAAACAAAACAAAACAAAACGGCCATGGTTAATAAGTATAAAAGCTGTGCTGCTGGTACACTCATCAGAAGGTGGTAGAGACTCATAAGTTCCCAAGCAAAACGAGATACAGAAAATACCCATGTCAGTGCTGGCAGATAAAAGCACCATTAAGCCCCCTTAGTATCCTGGTCTAATTGAACCTTTTCTACAAACGCCAGCAATCAATAAAAAATTATTTCTCAGGGCTTCCCTGGTGGCGCAGTGGTTGAGAGAACGCCTGCTGATGCAGGGGACACGGGTTCGTGCCCCAGTCCGGGAAGATCCCACATGCCGCGGAGCGGCTCGGCCCGTGAGCCATGGCCGCTGAGCCTGCGCGTCCAGAGCCTGTGCTCCACAACGGGAGAGGCCACAGCAGTGAGAGGCCTGCGTACCGACAAAAAAAAAAAAAAAATTTCTCCTTCAATTTGGGCTCCAGTTTTAATTACTAGTAGTGTAACACGCTGAAATTCTGAGAGCATCTGATATGCTGGGACACATTTCTTACCAAGTTTAAAAGAAAGGGATGACGGGAGAGCATCTTCCTACTTTCCCTGCACGCAGGCAGCTCTGCTGCTAGATTGAGGGCTTAGGAGGCTCCTGGGAGTAGGCCTAGGAGTGGAGCTCTAGGAGTTTTTACAGAAAAAGAACAGAAGGGAGCCAGCAGAAAAGGGAGAATATGAGTTAACTTCCATTCATTTTCTGACGCCTTATACTTGTCAAAGCAAAGATGAGTGAGTTTGGCAACGTTTTCAAGGGTTTAAGTGATTTAAACCATATCACACAAAACATATCCCTTCATGGACAAATTAGCCATAAGATGCAGCCTAGAAAGGCAGAGAAATGTTATTTTTTGATGCTGTTTGCTTACAAAGAAAATATTAAGTCTTTCTGTTTAAAAGTTTTCACAAAACAGAGCAAAACATTTATTCACACACTTAAAACTCTTGCTGACTCTTTTGATACATTCTGTGCCAAAAAGAGTTAAAATAAGAGATGAGATAAACTATTTTTTTTTTGCAACAAACATCAAATGGGCTTATATTTCACATTGGCTAAATGTATTAATATGTAAGCTCTGAGCGGCCAGAATGGTGCACTTTTACTTTAAAACCTGATACCTCTTGCACAATGCCACGGTGTAGAAAGGGCATCTGATCAATATTTTCTTTGGAGAGACTACATATCAACTGAAATCAAAGTTACGGGGGAAAAAAAAATCTCAGTGCAGCTGAAGATATCAGGAGACCTCAGTCCAATTTCCTGGGAAAATGAGCTCATCCAAGGTCCTGAAGGGTGGCCTGTGTGGGAAAAGGACCTGTGGATTTCCAAAGAGTCCACCCCCTCCTCCAGGAGGATGGTTTTCTAACTCTAAGTCTGGCTGTCTCCCCAGCAATATGAATTTTACCTCATTGCTAGAAGAAACACACACCACTGGGCTGCAGGCTGAGGAACTCTTGGAATTCCTGTTATTTAGCAGCATTCTCAGGAAAACATCACCCCCACACAAACACACAAATATTCAAGCAATGCTAAGGATCTGAGCTGGGAGATAAGACAGGCACAGTGATCCCCACCTCTCCCCATCCTAGCAGTACCAGCAGGAAGTGTGGCCCTCACCAGCCAGGATGCTGGCTGCCTGGAATGAAACAAGCTGGGTGCAAGTATGAAGTTCTGTTCATGCGCAACATCCCGTGACAACCTATTTTAACTAAGAGCCACACATTTTAATATATTAAGTACCACCATTTCTAAAAACATATCAAGGTAAAACCTACCTATGAGATCATTATACTTGCAAATTATTGAATACCGACAATAAAAAATATTTTCTGGGTTATTCGAAGCAGTCATAACATTAACAAATGTAACATTCATTACATTTTTTATTTTAAAACAGCTTTTAGAGGGGAAAAAGGAACCTCATTTTTGGTCTCAATTTTTCAAAATTTCATGAAGAGTCAGGAAAAAATACAAGCCACGCCCAACCAGGTAATTACGGTTATGCCTTGTACACTGACATACCCTTTCTTACTTCACAGTGGTAGCAACCTTGACAAAAACACCACTTCCAAACAAAACCACAGCACAGAATTACAGCCTACCTGGAAAAGAAAGATGGAACAGAAAAATCCATGCTCAGAAAAGATATTTCCTCTGAACTATTAAAAATAATACTACTGAGATGGTTCTTCCCCTAGTGCACTTATATTAAGAGATCACATAAAGAATCTAACACAAGCATGTAAAAATGAACTATTTACAACTAATAATCCAGAGAACACAGAACAAATATAGTTGGGAAAATTAATGATTCCCATTGACCAATGCAAAACACCTATCTGGGTTTTCCAATAGCTCAAAAGGCATCCTGGGAGGGTAGGGGTCAAGGGCACACCTGGAGGAAGCCCACTCTTACAACATGCAGCCCTGGAATAAAGTGGCTGGCTAGCTGAAATGGAGTCTTTCTACAAATAAAATGATAAATTTCTCACTTGCTTAAGTAACCTCCTGTTGAGTAACTTGAATTAACAAAGTAACTGACTTAGTACAGAACTATGGGTACAAGATGATCATGACAAAACATTTTAAAGTGGTGCTGCTTCTGATGCCTGCAAGAATAAATCAATAGGTTTGCTTCCTACCACCCACAGTAACTGCACCCACTTTGGCAGAGGTTAACATTGTGAAATTTTTAAAAAGAGGACTTAAACAGGGATATAAAGACAGGTCCCTGTAGACCCACAGAGAGTAAAATAATCAAGAAATGAGTTATTCAATCACCAACTCAACTACTCAGATATATGAAGATATATTAAGAATAACCACCCCCCCAAAAAAAAATGAGAGAGAGAAAACCACACCATCACCTCCACAACTACCACAAAAACCCATTAAAAACCCATTAAAAAGTAATGCACAGCATGGCGACGACCACAGTTAACAACACTGTTCTGCGTATTTGAAAGTTTCTAAGAGAGTAAATCTTCAAAGTTCTCACCATGAGAAAAACATTCTGTAACTAGGTGAGGTGATGGGTGTTAACCAGACTTATTGTGTGATCACTTTGTAAATATATACAAATAATCAAATTAGTATGCTGTACAACTGAAACTAATATAATGTTACATGTCGATTATACCTTAATAAAAAATGAACTAAGGGCTTCCCCACTTGCCACAACTAGGGAAAGCCCATGTGCAGCAACGAAGACCCAACACAGGCAAAAATAATTAAAAAAAAAAAAGTAATAAAGGACTGATACATGCTACAACATGGATGAACCTTAAAAATACGATAAGTGAAAGAAGCCAGAAACAAAAGGTCACATAGTGTATGATTCCACTCATATGAAATGTTCAGGGTAGGTAAATACATAGCGACAGATCAGGGGTTGTGAGGGGCCGGTGGGAAGGGGGAACAGAGAGAACTGCTCAATGGGTACAGAGTTTCCTGTTGAACTGATGAAAATGTTCTGGACTAGATAGTTAGAGACGGGGGTTGCAAAACATTGTGATGAACTAAATGTCACTGAATTGTTCACTTTTCAAAGGCTAATTTTATGTAATGTGAATTTTACCTCAATAAAAAAAATAATAAACTTTTTTTAAAAAAAGCAAATGTCCCACCACATACATCAGAAAGGAAGTCTTAAAACAGACTCTCAATGGCTCTGAAAACACAAGGCACCTTAGTGGAGCTGTGGATTCGAAGACAATGTAAAGCATTATCATTGAAACAGTGTTGTTAAAAAATACACTAGAAATTGGTTGAACTGGTTTAGTACTCTCTATTATTCTATTACCTCTAAAAACTCTTCACAATATTTATAAAGTGTACCCTTTCTCTGTGTTGAAAGCCTGTATTTGTAATGAAGTCTAATTTCTCTTATTCAGTAAGTCCCCAGCATTCTCCTGTATGTAATTCCTTTGTTGTAAACACTAAACCAACTGTATTACTCATGAAGGTCGATGATTTTAGCAAATGAATAATTTATTTTTACTTTCAAAAGTCCTCTTTTTTCTTGTGATAAAAGTAGTGTAACCAAAAAAAAAAGGGAAGGAAAAGAAAAAAAAAAGCTTATTTGTGAATATTCCTCCCCATTATACACTGTAACATTCTTGGTGACTTTTTCTGATTAATAAGGAGAAAAGTTATATCCCAGTTAAGACAGAAAAGCCCCATGTAATTAAAAGCTCTACCAAGCAATGAAAAGCTGATCCTGTAGTGAGGAGGTGTGGGCTGAAGGAAGACGTGGTGTTAAATATGCAAACTGAGTACCTATTTATTACTAATACAGCAGCAGCAAAAACAAATCAGATGCAATGCCAAGCGTTCTCATTAGCAACAATTATGTTCTCCAGAAGAATAAAAAAGCTGAAACACGTACCCATACCTGGCACATGCACACAGCAAGGACCACTCCCTAAGGGACCCACGAGGGGAAAAAATGCTTTAAAAACAGGACACTCTCTCACTAAAGGCCACTCATGTTAACAGGGTCACACTGGGCAGGACAGTATCACTGCTGGGGAGCACTGCTAGAAGTGTACGGCCATTATTGAAAGTGCACCCATGTTCGTTGCAGCATTATTCACAATAGTCAAGATATCCACATCTAACCTAAATATCCGTTGACAGATGAATGGAAAAGAAAATGTGAGATATCTCTATATCACATATATATATACGTGTGTGTGCATGTGTGTGTGCATGTACATACATATATATATATACGTGTATATATATATATATATATATATATATATACGTATATATAATATTATTGTCATAAAAATAAAGGAAATCCTGTCATTTGTGATAACATGGATGAACCTGGTAGACATTACGCTGCGTGAAATGAGCCAGACAGAGAAACACAAATACTGCACAATCTCACTTATATGTAGAATCTAGAAATTCAAACCCATAGAACCAGACACATCTGCCAAGGGTCGTAGGGTGGGGCAAATGAGGAGATGCTGGTCAAAATGTACAAACCTTCCATTATAAGATGAATAAGTTCTGAGGTTCTGATGCACAGCACGGTGACTATCCTTAATAACACTGTATTGTATACTATCAACACCTGAAATTTGCTAGGAGAGTAGAACTGAAGTGTTCTTACCACCAAAAACAAACAAACAAACAAAAACCCTCACATAACTATGTGAGGTGGTAGATGTGCTAATTACGTTGGTTGTAGTAATCATTTCACAATGTATACATATATTAAATCATAACATTGTATACTCTTAAAAAAAACTAATTGTGGTGATGGCTGTGTAACTCTGAAGGTACTAAAAGCCACTGAATTGTACACTTTAAATGGGTGAACTGTATGGTATGTGAATAGTATCTCAGTAAAGCTGTTACCAGAAAAAGAATCCCCAAAACTTGTATGCCATTTGCAAGCACATGTGGATGACCAGGCAGGTGGTCTCCAAGGGACTCTCCAGCCCAAGCATTCAAAATGAAGGCACAAAAGAGGTTAAATCCACTTAGACCAGTTTTAACAAGCAAGTGTGCACCAGAATTTAAGGTTATAACTTGGATGAGACTAAGACCCAGGGATTTCCAAAGAGAACCTGCATCCTTCCCAGGGTGGGAGGACGCTGTGCATTAACACAGTCACAAGGCCTCACAGACAAGGGAAAGGTGGGGGGGGGGCACCTGCTCCACATGAGGATGACAATGACACAGTGCTTTGTTGTAAAAACACAAAACAGAAGTCCCAGCCATGTCAGTTGTACCATGTCAACTGTTGCTAAAAACAAACAAGCAAACAAACTATGGCCCTCAGGATGTCTGCTTGCTTTCAAAGATCATTTGTGACCCCTAATTCACATCCAAAAACACAACACTGAAAATTAACACAACAGGATGGAGAAAGGTTTAAATACAGTGAGAAAAACAAAGTTGGAAAGAAAAAAAATGAAAAGATTTTCCCTAGCTAAACTATATCAGATGAACAGCAGAAAATGTTAATATTAAATAACAAGAGATGGTCAAAGCTGCATTTCTACACATTATGTTGGTTTTCATTTTCTCTTAAATGTCTACTTTTTCTTTTAAATTTAATTTACATATTTGAATGAATATGATCTCCATAGCAGAAAAATTAACTTTTGGAATGTGTGCATTTTTTAAATTCAAAACATTTTTGTAATAGGTGATATAATCACATGGTTCTAATATCAAAATAATACGAAAAGGTACATATTTAGGAGGTAACAATGTTCCTGAGTTTCTTGGATATTCTTCAACATTTCTTTATGCAAATGTAACGGTCACTGTACACATGCAAGAATTATTGTCATCGTCAGACAGGTAAGTGGGATCATTACAAAAGGTGGGGAAACCCACAGTGCAGTCTCTGTATGGAAGTGCCACATGACTCAGACACACTCTAAACAGGGAATAAATGATAGGAAGGCAAGACTGGCTGATAAAACAGGTGAGGAATAAAAGGCTGTGTGGCTAAGATGTAAGTTTTCTCTGTATCTCCCACCAGACCATGAGCACCCTGAAAGCAGGACCAAAGGCGAGTTCATCACTATCATCACCCCACCACCCCATGCCTAGCACAGTGCCTGGCAGTTACAGGTGGCAAATACATGTGTGTTGAAAAGATGCATCCACGATAGCCATCATAGAGGAGTTAGGACTGAATAGGACCTACAGAATACCCCCAGGAGTAAAGGCTTGTCTGGCAGGGGCAAGAGCTCAAGCCCAGGGGTGAGACCACTAGACTACCAGGTGGGAATGCAATTAGAGGGTCCACCTCAAACCTCAGCAGGAAAGGGCAGGGTCCCGCAGAGCTAGAGGCTCACGCGGGCTCTCCTAGCCTAGGACGGGGAGCACATCTAGCCTGTACCCCTGGCTCTGGCCCCTCACCCGGGTAGCCAGCCCTGGACCAGCTATGAAGTCAAATCACGAGGGCGTCACCCTTGGCTGGGCCCCTCTCTGTGAACTGTGCGATGACATCACTTCCCTACCTGCTCTGAATGCTACACCTTCCACCCCATCCTCCCATGACTGTAGACCCTTTTCTCTTCCCCAGTTTGGCTCTGGATTGTGTTCCTTCTCCCTCTCTGCCTCTGTGAAATTCACTTGGGACCCAGCAAGACCTGGAAAGCTGTGCGCTGGCAGACTGCAGGGAGTGACAATGGCATGTCTCCCTGAGACCCCAAGCCATCAAAGCCAGTGACAGCCAATAACAGATGTACAAACAACCCAAGCGCTAGGCCTCGCCCTTGCAGCCTTTCCCACAGGAGAACACTCTGGAACTCAGAGCCAGGGGCACCTTCCACATAGAGCTGCAGAATCCCCACTGTAGGGTGGCCACATGGCACCTAGGTCCAGACTCTCCCAAGAGGGTGACTGTCCGTACAGCTCTGTGCTAAACTCATCTCTAGTTCACTCTGCATTTGGCACAAAGAGACTGTTCAGAATATATGTCCCTTTAAAATGTCGAAATAACTTAGACATCAAGAAGCAAATGATACCCGCAAGAAAAGAGCTGAGCAACAGTTCCCTTCCCCTTTCATCACTGAAGTGTTCTTTGTTTGGTCTGTATCAAATGATGGGCAATCAGAAAACAGAATAACTCCTTACATAACACTCTCCAAACCAGGCAGTGCCTTAGAGTTCCCAAAACAGAAGCTCTCTTCTTCCAGAAAAGAAGATATCCTAAAACCTCCTCCATGGCAACAGGGAGCTGGACTAGCCACAGCCCAGGCATCACAAGATGGTGGTAGGCCAGCCTCCTTCCGCTGGCGGAGGGCTACCCTGGCAAACACCCATCACAGGAGCCAGCACACACGCGTCTGCGGTGATGTTCCCTCAGCTCAGCTGGAGATGCACGAGGACCCATGGAAATGGTCAGAGTGTTCAAGTCTCCCAGTAAATAATGGCACTTGTATTACAGCTATCGTTATAAAAATCTGTGACACTTCAAGAGACCCTTACGGAGCTATTAAAAAGATTTTGCATTCAGTTTTCGAGGTAACTTAGGCAGAATGCCATCGCTGCAGTAATTACTTTATTTATCACTATGTAAACGGACCTTAATGCTTCATTAAAAAAGACAAAGATGATGGTGCTCTCTTGCAGAAAACAAGTAAAAGTGGCAGCAAAGGCACTGGCCCTGTCTGCAAATACTGGTCAACTTAGATAAGAAGTAAGTCTCAAAGTGCTTTGGGACAGGAAGGCAGATAAATCGTTTGAGGAATAAAAAGCTAGCAACATTCAGTAACCCTGCAATTTGTACTGTGGTTTAACCTCAGCTGGCCAGAGCAGACACCTATTTTATTAGCAGGTTACAGGCACTTTAACTTTGAGACCTGATACACAGAGATATTTTAAACAGAATATGTACCTAAGCATCTAAAAATGCCTTGAAAATAGTCAACTTTGTCTGACATACTGCCCCAGATGTCTACAAAACTTGAAAATTTTAAAAAATCTTTTAGAAAATTCAGTATGGAAGTGGTTAAGAAACCTGATATACATGCATAGCAACAATTTCCAGGTTCTTACTTGTGTTGGCAATTTTGCAAGGACATGAAGCTATTTCTATAGCACCTCGCTGCAATAATCCGTGTGTTCATCAAATGGACCACACAAGGGGCCCTTCTGTGATGCAAGGGAAGGTCTTTCCCACGTTGGACCAAATCCTGGATGTACTTGGGCACTTCCATTCTAAGATACTGGAAAGGAGGAAAACACACTAATTCCAAAGATAAGACTCATTAAAATGAAGCATACATGGCCTTAACCTAATTCTGCAGTCCTTTCTGGGACACCCCAGTGCTACTTCATATAACTAGCCTGCTAATATAAGCCACAAACACCTATCCTAAGATGCAGATGCTAACACTCCCCAATTTGGGCCGAGCAGGTTAGGTATCTTGCTTCAAGTTTTCCACCTGTGAAGAGAGGAAATTCCACCTTTCTCTCGGAGGGGGGGTGGGGGGGGCGGGGGGGGGGCGGGGGGGTGTGTATGTGTGTGTGTACACTTATAGGTGTATAATTGATGTTGATTACTCCATTGGTAGGATGTCTTACTCTCTGTACTGAGTGATGTGGGGGCAAAGGTGCTGGGGATGAGGGTAAGAAACACAGTCCTTTCCATAAGACAAACATACTGTGCATGTCTCCTTCACAGAAGTATCCTAATTTCAAACAGTTAAATTAAAGCCAATGCTGCCCCACTGATGTATCATCACTCTTAACAGCTGCTTCCCAATGCAGGTATGCATTTTTTTCTATTTCTATCTCACAATACACAGAGCAAATAAATTTCTACTCTGACACATTCTCTATGGGGAAGATGGTGGCCTGAGCAAACAGACTTGATCCTGCCTCCCTGCCAGGTCTTCCTGAAGTAACAAGGACAACTATAAAGCTTGCTGGCATTGCCTGGGGTAGAGGGACTTCTAAGGGGTGGGTAGGGCAGGGAATAGCTCCAGAAGAGAGAGCAGGTGTGATTCTCCACAGTCAGTGTAGCTGAGGGTCCACGTGAAGGGGAGAAGGCTTTGGACCCCGCTGAAACCGCAGGGAAGGTGGCTTCAATGGGAGGTGGCACAGTTCCCAAGCCTTGTGGCCAGGAGACGCTGGGGACAGAGAACGCAGCAGTAGACTATCTGTTCCCTCAGTTCCAGCATCTACCACTTGCTACTTTGCCACCAGCTGCGTGACACAACCTGGGACCTGCATGGCTGCTGAGGGCAGCTGGAAGCAGGCAAAGGGACAAGGGGCTGAGGGAGGGTGAACGAGCTGAGCTGCAAGTGCCACTCACGGAAGTAAAACTAATGAAGCAGAGGAAAATTTTAACAAAAAAGTAATGAGAACACATATGGAGACGCGATCGTAGCTTAAAAACTTTCTGAATTGGGGCTTCCCTGGTGGCGCAGTGGTTGAGAATCTGCCTGCCAACGCAGGGGACACGGGTTCGAGCCCTGGTCTGGGAGGATCCCGCATGCCGCGGAGCAACTAGGCCCATGAGCCATAACTACTGAGCCTGTGCGTCTGGAGCGTGTGCTCCGCAACAAGAGAGGCCACGAGAGTGAGAGGCCTGCGCACAGTGATGAAGGGTGGCCCCCACTTGCCGCAGCTGGAGAAAGCCCTCGCACAGAAACGAAGACCCAACACAGCCAAAAATAAATAAATAGTAAAAAAAAAAAAAAAAAAAAAAAAAAACTTTCTGAATTAAAAAAAAAACAATGAAAAACTTAACAGGAAAGCATAAAGTCTCAGTTAAACAAAATGACTAAATTCTAAAGACCTGCTGTACAACATTGTACCTATAGTCACAATACCGTACTATACACTTCAAAATGTAAGAGGATAAATCTCATGTCAAGTGTTCTTACCATAATAAAATAAAATTTTAAAAATAAAAAATTAAATTAAATGAAGAGAAAATACCTATTGCTCTAGAGTATCAAATTAATGTTCTGGAGGATTAAGGAGAAGAAATGTAGGCATTAAGAAGCAAAGGACAAGAACACAGAATTGGAATTCATGAGTGAAAGGATAAGAGATTTGGAGGACAGACCCATGAGATACAGAGTTATGGGGACAACACGAGTTCAGCAAATGTACATCCAGGTGGACAAAAGATTTAATGCTGGTATGTTACGAGAGTTTTACTTTCAACTGTTAGGCACTGGCAGGATTAAAAATAATGCAACTTTTGGGCTTCCCTGGTGGCACAGTGGTTGAGAGTCCGCCTGCCGATGCAGGGGACACGGGCTCGTGCCCCGGTCCGGGAGGATCCCACATGCTGCGGAGCGGCTGGGCCCGTGAGCCATGGCCGCTGAGCCTGCGTGTCTGGAGCCTGTGCTCCGCAACGGGAGAGGCCACAACAGTGAGAGGCCCGCGTACCTCAAAAAAAAACAACAAATAACAAAACAAAACAAAAAATAATGCAACTTTTAAATTAACAATTCCATAAGAATTGAGAAGAACAAAACAAAGTAAAATAAGAGACAACCACTGAATAAGATGAAAGTAATAAAGCAAAATTTATCAGTTATCACAATAGAGACAAGGCAGAATTTCCCTGTTAAAGGACAAGACTGTCACCTTGGATTTTAAAAGTCCAGCTCTATTTAAAACAAAAACAAAACATGGAACCTGCCCAAAACAAAGTGATAAAGAGTTTAAAAATGAAGAGTTGAACAAAAGTATACAAAGCAAATACAAAGAAAACAAGGGTGGCAATATTAAAATCAAATAAAGAAGAATTCAAGGCCGTAAGTACTAAACTGAACAAAATGGGATATTACATAATGATAAATATGTAATCTGAGGCAAAAATAAGAATTATACATCTTTATGCATCAAACAAAATGGGAGGTGAATACATTAAGCAAAAGCTCTTAGAAATATGACAGCTTAAAAATTATAAAAGACACTTTAACATACCTTTCAATTTGACAGTAAAAACAGAGATTTGGATGCTCTGAATATAATGCAATCAATAAGTTTGATTTACTAAATATAGAAAATGAAAGCTTTGTATTTTATCAAGGATATAATTTTTTTTATGTCCCTGGAACAATTAAAAATTGATCATGTACTTGGACACGAGTAAACTTTAATAAATCCCCTAGATAGATATTTCAGAGCCACATTCATAGATGGTAATAAGATATCAAAAGATACCCCGAAGAAAATTTAGTGACATGCTCCTAAATAATCTCAGAATCAAAGTGCAAGTAAATATTTTAATTATAAACCATCTAGAAGATAACAAAAAGGAGACGGATCTTAAAACCAAAGGTACATAACTAAAGCTGTTGTTAAAGAAAATTTATAGCCTTAAATGCCATTATTTTAAAAGACTAAAAGTAAAATGAGACAGGCATTAAACTTAAGTCAAAAGGAATAGTAAAAGTGAATTAATAAAGATTACATACTGAAATTAAATTAAAAAGTAATATTGAATATAAAATTAATATACCTAGTTCTTTGAAGAGAATAAAATATATAAACCTCTAACAAGCCTGATTAAGGGGGGAAAAGGACAAAAGCAAAAATATGCATTAGCAATAAGGAAGGGGTTATTACCATGAATATCAAAAAAAATTTTAACAATATTATGTACAATTCTGTGCAATAAACTTAAATTTAGGCAAACTAATTTGCTAGCAAGTAGGAAATATCAAGATCCAGAGAAAATGTAAAGAGATGAATAGAACAACTGTAATATATTCTAAAAAATTAAAGAATGTGCTTTAAAAGATTTTGGGATAGGGTTGGGGGAGATACCAAGCCCAGGTGGTTTTCCAGCTGATTTCCCCTTAATATTTAAAAACTAGGTATTTCCTGTATTATGCAAATGCTTTCAGACTTTAGAAAAGGATGAATTCTTCTTAAATCATTTTAAAAACATAATCCTAGGGGTTTCCCTGGTGGCGCAGTGGTTGAGAGTCCGCCTGCCGACACGGGTTCATGCCCCGGTCCGCGAAGATCCCACATGCCGCGGAGCAGCTGGGCCCGTGAGCCATGGCCGCTGGGCCTGCATGTCCGGAGCCTGTGCTCCGCAACGGGAGAGGCCACAGCGGTGAGAGGTCCGCGTACCACAAAACAAACAAACAAAAAATCCCATAATCCTAATATCAATACCTGACAGAGTGCAAATAAGGAAGAAACTCCAGACCCATCTCAAGACTGCAGTCATAAAAATTAAATAAAGTATTAGCAAATCAAATTTAGCAACATATGAAAGGAATACCACACCATAACAAATCAGGGTTATTCTAGGAATCCAAAGATGATTCAGTATTGGGAAATCTAATCAACGTAATTTATTACACCACAAAATAGAGGCAAAAGCTTACAATTATCGATATATCATGACAAAAAGGCATTTAATAAAATTCATCAACTTCTTTCAATAAAAACTAAAACATGAATGGATATACGCTACTTAAATATGATCAGTTATATTTACCAAAACTTAACAAAGGCATATTCAATGCTTAAAACACTGAATTTTTTTTTTTTTTTTGCGGTACGCGGGCCTCTCACTGTTATGGCCTCTCCCGGTGCGGAGCACAGGCTCCGGACGCGCAGGCTCAGCGGCCATGGCTCACGGGCCTAGCCGCTCCATGGCATGTGGGATCTTCCCCGACCGGGGCACGAACCCGTGTACCCTGCATCGGCAGGCGGACTCTCAACCACTGCGCCACCAGGGAAGCCCTGAAATATTTTTATTAAAATCAGGAGCAAGGTAATAATGCCCTTTCCCACAGAAACAAAAGTAGCAGCAAACAAGGATATATATGTATATATAAGTGAATTTACTGTAATCCTGTTTTAGTAGCACAACAAAACACAGAAAAAAAACAAACAAGAAGCAACATGTTGTCCATCAGTATAATATGGCTGATTAAATTACAGTACATGCATATTGGAAATTGCCATCATTTTAATACATGCAATTGACCTAAAGTTACATCCATATTTTAAGAAAAATCAATAAAAATGCTACAGAATACTATTTATAGAATACTCTTTATATTAATAGATGATCCTATTTTTATGAAAACCCAAAATTATACTGTACAAATGTGCATATTTTCATATTCCTAGAGAAAGAACACATTGAGATGTGTTTTATATATATAGATATTATCTTTCATGTGCATCATTTTTAAATTATCTTTATTCTGTTAAAGAAAATTTTAAAGAGACCCCCACTCCCCCGCCAAAATCTGTTTTGATGGCACAAAGCACCTTCCAGGCACAGACAATTTAGAAAGGAAGGTAGGAAGGGAATACCTTGCAGCAGCTGGCCTCAGATCAACTGTTTGAATCCTGACTTCACATAGTAGCAAGTTCCTTAGCCTCCCAGAGCCTCTGTTTCCTCATCTGTAAAATGGGGATAGCTTCTCCCACCCGTCTTTGGCTTGTTAAGAGGGTTAACTGTCTAACCTCACCTACGAAGCTCGTCATTACTAGTGTCTTTTTATTAGCTCATTCCTCTCAAAAACGAACAGAAACAAGGAACTAAACTTCCCCCTGTGGGTCTCCAAGGGCTGCCTGGCAGTACCTAAATCCACAGCCTTTGCTGCTTCCAACTATAGCCAAGGTTCTGTTCGGATTTCTTTTCAATGTTACCACTGCTGCCAGTTTGAGTCAAAGGTGACCTGAAAACGTTTGCAGTCCTCAGTCACATTGGGAGTTGGTCACAACCACAACACCAGCCTTGAACTTCTTCACTGCTATTTAAAAAGCAGACACTTCTCTCAAATATTCACAGGCAGACTGCTGGCAGCAGCTAGGGATTTCCTGGAGAAGATCTCTTAAGACTCTCTGGACAATAAGAAAAGGACAAAGGAAGCACTGGTAGAACCCTCTATATACAAATCCCAGATGGAAATGTAGAAAGAAAACATCAGGAAGAGTCACTGCTACTGCTTCCAAGCTGCCTGGATTAATTAGGGATCATTAAAAGCAGAAAAGAGGGCTTCCCTGGTGGCGCAGTGGTTGAGAGTCTGCCTGCCGATGCAGGGGACACAGCTTCGTGCCCCAGTCCGGGAAGATCCCACATGCCACGGAGCGGCTGGGCCCGTGAGCCATAGCCGCTGAGCCTGCGCGTCCGGAGCCTGTGCTCCGCAACGGGAGAGGCCACAACAGTGAGAGGCCCGCGTACCGCAAAAAAAAAAAAAAAAAAAAAAGCAGAAAAGAAAAAGGGCAATGTTGAGACCTGGTCCCCTCCCTGTCTTGATACTGGTCCCATTCTGTAAGACAGTATTCATTAAGAACAAAATATGGAGAAGGAAAAAGTAACAACAGGGAAGAGAGTTTAATTGGGTGTTAAAATACGTCTAAATTTTTCCAAAAAAGAAAAACTGGGCTTCCCTGGGAAACGAGCTGGCCAAGAGGGTGGGGGGAACACTATAATGTCAAGAAGCAGACACTGTCCTCAAGGAGAAAGGCACAGAAGCTCCTCTCAACAAAGTCACAGCCAAGAGTGAAAACGAGAAACATCTCAGCTTAAACTAAAAGTAGCCTTTCTCTATTACAGAAAGAACTTACATGCAAGAGAGATCACTCAACTCACATCTTTGTATCTCACATTTTCCAAGATACTTGTTTCATGATCCAAGCAATATCACAAAAAGGAAATAAAACCATCTGTAAGAAACCATGGTTTCACTAACAGGGAATTCCTCACAGTCCCCTTCCAGATGATAAGTTAAAAACTAAATGAAGTAATTCAAAAACTACGTTAATGTAAAATCCTATCAACTTTATAAATATACTTAGAAAAAGAAACTCTGCTTTCCTCTAAGAATTTATATCAAAGTTTATCTAATTTTCCAGTCCCAAACATATTCCTCAACTCATCTGAGTAACTTTTATTTATTATGATCATAGGTTTTTCTTTTTGGAGGTTTGATATTGATTGAAATAATACATTTTACTTAAAATATAGTTATGTATCATTTATAACTCAAAGTAAATTTTATATATATATAAAATCACTAGGTTGAGCTATATTATTCACATGTAAATATATTTAGGGGATAAAATTTAAGTATGGTTTCATTCATAAACACTCCATTCCTTAAAAATGGATTTAAAGCAAGACAATTCCACAGACAGCAGGACCCACTGGCTAAAACTGCCCCATGCCCTGAGTTTTCACAGTTGTGTGTCCTGATTTATACAAAATGACCTGGTTTGGGGTTCAGAAAATAGTCATAAATGTCAAAAGTCCACAAATGCCGAAAGAAAAAAAACAACAACTATACTTCGATAAAAAAAGAAAAACAAACACAAAAGTCCACTAGGGAATGTTTAATTCAAAGCTCCGACTTATCGTTGACTAATATTGGGGGCAGGGAGATGTGGAAGAGCCAACGATGAGGCCAGGTGTGTGGGGAGATGTGTAAATGGGTTTGGGGCCACCCCAACTCAGTCCCCAAAGAACTAAGACTGTACACACCTGGGCATGGAAAACCTCCTGAAGGACACAGCCCAATGCTCTGATTCCCATGCAAACAAACACTGACAGCGGGGGGGTGGGGGGGGTGGGGGGGGTGGTTAAAAATAAATGTATAATATAAACAGTAAAGAGTTTACATTGTGTATGTTGATTATCTAGAATGAGATTGACTTAGGCTGGAGGGGGAAAGAGGTAGGAGGAACCCACGTGAACCACAGCATATACCCAAACAGTGGTGCTAGTCTGTCTTCTCATGGTTTTCTTATTTGTGGGGTACTTCTCACAAAGTGAACGTCACCATCTCACACACGGGATTTAGGAGCAGGAATCAGAGTTTAAACTGGCAATAGCTTGTCTGGGAAGCAACAGGGCAAGAGCCTTAAGTTCATACCTTTCCTCAGAAACCCTATTTCAGAGGATGTATCCTAAGGAGTTCATTTGAAGTAAAGGACAAAGATTAAGGTATGGTAGTGTTCACTGCAGTTTTATTTATAATCATGAAAAATTATGAAAAACTGGAACCAGTACAAATGGTCAACACTGGGGAATGATTAAATACATTGTGACACCTTCATCCCATGCAATGTTACAACATCATTAAAAAATAAGGCTTAGAATGACTTCATGGCACTGAAAGACTTTAAACTTCCAGGAAATAAACGTGTTACTAGAAGAGGCTTGACTATGGTAAAATATGCTTTAAAAACCTAGAAGAAAATGTACTCAACTGCTCTCAGTGATGAACTTATGGGGCTTGACTTTTCTGGAGTTTTTCCAAATTCTTCAGCTGAAAGACAAACTTTTATCCCTAGATGCTGAGTAGTTTTAAGCAATTTAAAAAAAACAGAACAGGGCTTCCCTGGTGGCGCAGTGGTTGAGAATCTGCCTGCCAATGCAGGGGACACAGGTTCGAGCCGTGGTCTGGGAGGATCCCACATGCCGCGGAGCAACTAGCCCCGTGAGCCACAATTACTGAGCCTGCGCGTCTGGAGCCTGTGCTCTGCAACAGGAGAGGCCGCGATAGTGAGAGGTCGGCGCACCGCGATGAAGAGTGGCCCCCGCTTGCTGCAACTAGAGAAAGCCCTCGCACAGAAATGAAGAGCCAACACAGCCATAAATAAATAAATAAAATTTAAAAATAAAAAAGGCAAAATTCCTTTAAAAAAAAATAAAAAAAAAATAAAAAAACAGAACAAAGTAGGAACAAGGTGTGATAGAAAGAATACCATCCTAGGCTCAGAAGACTTAGGTTGTGTTCCCAGCTCCACCCTTAGACAAATCATTAAATACCCGAGTACGGCAGTTTTTATACCTGGAAGATGAGAAGCCGGACTAGATAATATCAGGGTTCCTCTCAGGCAAAGTGCACCTGACCTGAGAGACCATCCACCTTGCCTGAGACCCACAAAACCTCAGGGGACAGTGAGGGCTGCACAACAGGCCAGCCCGGGACCCCAGTACAGGCATGGTCAGGTGCTCCAGAGTCACCTGAGAACCCCTCAGCCTGTCCAGTCCCTGCCTGCACCTTGGACTTGCAACTGCTCCATGTGCTGGAGGAAGGGGTGCCTTAGATCGGAGGTAAAGTAAGAACTTTCTCTGGAGTCAAAGTGGTATCGCTGTATGCAGACAATTCACTCTCACAGCTCTTGTCCCTAATAGGTAAGGAAAGAGAAGAAAGGATGGCTCCTCTTGGATGAAAATCCAGCAAATATCCTTATGCACTAAAAAACAGGAAGAATAAACCACCCAAGTAAAAGCGGTCCTCTCCCCCTCTCCCTCTCTCCCTTTAAGCAGAAAATCAAAAGCCTGAAAATATTTCTTTTAAAAATCTAAATCAAGTGATTTTCCAGGGTCATACGGTGAACATGACAGTGGACTAGCCTATCCAGAAAAATGAGAAGTGTTACACCACACTGTCACCTGCCTAGCCCAGCCTAGTCACAGCCAAATCTAATCTCCTAGGTGAAATAGGGTATGATAGGATTACATAATTAATTTTCCTGTTAGGCATAATTGTTACTGACTTTATGTCATTACAGTGTCAGCTCATCTGATAGATGATTGCTATCACATTCTAATTACAAAAACACACAAACAATTTGTAACCATTCATTATTAAATAATGAGTGAGGCCACAGTTGCTAATGGAAACTTAGAAAAAATGAAAATTAAAGGCAAACTGGACAAGAGGTGCTTAAGAAATTAATAAATTAATCCTGATAAAATTTCTCAGCTGTTTACTAGTTATCAAGCTCTCAGATTACCTGCTAGACATTTTTTCTACAAGCCACACTGTTTAACTTGATTAAATGTCAGAGTGACTCAAATCACTTTATGTCACCAAGAACAAACAGAAATACAAATAAATATTTAAGACAGTTTAAACCGTTACCTCTGCACTTGAAGAGATAGCATTCCCCCTTGGTTACATATAAGGCGAGTACAAAAAACCCAAGTTTTAAAAATAGGTAAATTAGAAGCTATTCATTTAATAAAAGGACTTATTCTGTGGTTCCTGGTGAGTACTAGTATAAGTGTCTAAAGCATTAATAACAAGGAGGGTGTCACAAGGAGGAGAGAGCATCACAAACTGAAGTGTTAATATCTCTTGCCGGTTGCAAAGCAACCTCAAATTGAAACTAAAGCATCTCTGAAATCAACCTCTAGGTCATTAGCTCCCAACGTTGCTTATATTGACCTATAGGTGTTGACCTGTAGGATGTGAGCCAGTTGGGTAGGTGGTATCAGTCCCATCTTACAGATGAAGAAGAGTTTCAGAGAGGTGGTCAATAACCTATTAAATTATACTGCTTCAACATGAATCCTACCTAAACTCAATTTTTTAAACCAACTGGAAAAAAAAAAGAGGCAATGTTATCCTCCAGGAACAACAAATACTTGTTGAATAATGGGTCAACAGGAAGCACTTCACTAATGCACGTTTGGGGCCTCATTGAAAGAAAAGAGATGCATCCAAAGGGCCTTCTTCCCAGCCTGACCCTGCAGCACAGAGCCCCTTAGACACCCCACATGGAAGATGTGCGCATACCCACCCAGCCTAAATGGAACTTAAACAGCATCTCCCTCTGGCTCTTAATTCTAATAACTCCTGGCGTAGCCACTGTAGCTGCCGAAACAGGTCCTAGAGTACAGCAAGGATGGCTCAAGAATAAAAGCAATTAACTAAATGTTTGTAGCGATAGCAAAAGGTTTCAAAACACTCAGAATGCTGAAAAAGGCAATCACTTGTAAGTGAATATTAGGAGTCATAAACAGGATTTGTTTTAGATCCTACAGTTTTCAGATTTTACAATGAAAGTCAATAGAAAAAGACGATTTGCATACACATTTGTATTTTACATATAATCGCTGAGGAATGCACCTAAATGGATAAAGAAAGGACATGCAGAAATATATATGTGAAAGCATACTTTGATCATGTAAGAATCATTCCCTGGTAGCAATAAGCAAATCAAATCAAATCAAAATTAAGCGGGGGGGGTATTTTTAGTTTTAGAATTATTCAATAGGCAAACATTTATCTCCTACAAATATATTCCAAACATCTTTGGCCTAACTCATCCCCTCCCTACAACACCGCACAACACCCACACACACCCACACACACATACACACCACGAGTGAAACATTCTGCTGCTAAAGCAAGTATTATAGGTGATATTTTTCAGAGTCGGTAAGGAGCCATTTTCCCAACAAACTAGTGATACTCACTACCATGGGCTGCAACACAGCTGACCCAAATTTATCATAGCATCATTTCTCTCTTGCTCTGGAGAGATGCAGCAGAACTTATGGACTCCTCCGAAAGTCCCAACCACAGAGTGGCGATCCACCAGTCGATTCATTGTCCAAGGGCCGCAGTTTGGAGTAGCTTTTTTTTAAATCTCAAAATCCCCTTCTAATCACTACCAAGCCCCCACATGCCCTCCAGGACCACACAACACGGTTCTCATGCTCACACACCTCTTCTTATGAGACTGAGTTGTCAGAGGGAATCTAAGATGCAAACTAAGCCATATTCAACTTAGCACCCAAAGTGACATACTCTGATTACAAACTGAGTGGTTAAAGGGTGGCTATAAATGGGAACCAATAGAGCTATAATTCAAAGGGTAAGTTGCTGGAGTCAACAGCTTGAATTTACATTACACCGAATTTATATTATCTCCTGAACATTTGGCATTAGACAGCTAAATAGCTGATAGCTTGAAAAAGTAATCATAGTGATCCATGAACCTGGTGAATTACATATTCATCCATCAAGAGAACTTAGGATCAGGGAATTCCCTTGCGGTCCGGTGGTTAGGACTCAGCACTGTCACTGCTGGGGCCCGGGGTTCAGTCCCTAGTTGGGGAACTAAAATCCTACAGGCCGAGAGGTGCGCGGGGGGTGGGGGGATGGGGAAGAGAGAGCAAGAGAGAGCTTAGGATCAACTCAAGAGATGTAGAATAACACTGCTCCAAACCAGCGTTCAAAGCGTTTCTTCACCAATGCTTATTAGTGAAAAAATCAACACCATTCAAGTGCCCAAAGAGGGTAAGAGAAACAAGTAACGAGACACATCCGTGTGGCCCTTTGAATTCCTTACCATATGCACGTAGTGGCCTCAACCCTCTATTAAAAGCAGAACAATCAGAAAGTAAGTTCTTTTTAAAAATGGGAGTATATTTGGTCAGCAGACCTTGTGACTTGAATGATGAGAAGGATAAGGAAGCCAAAAGAAGATGACAAACATGTCTAGAAATACCCCTTTCTACAAACTAAGAAAATGCACAAGTTTCCCCTCTACTGGTGTAGGTGATGTTAGAAGGGTGTGGACTGTGGGAGAAACACCCATGCAACAAGGAGTGCCAAGGTGATTTCTTAGAAGTGGCGAGAGGCAACCACCCAAATGATGTGTAAGTTACAGAATAAGGAAATCTATCCAAGGGACATGGACTGGCCTCTTCCACTCGGTCTTCCTGCAAGAGGGGAATGCCATCCAAGATCAACATAGAGGGAGTTCCAGAGCACACTGCTACCTGAGCAGGAGAAAGCACAGCAGTATTTTTTTTTAACTTTTAATACATAATATAAGCACAAGACAAAACTGAAAATAATACAAAAATGTACACTGAGGTGTGTCACTTCCACCCTGTCCCTACCTGGTTTGTTCCCCGCCTGCCCCCAGGTGTCCTCACATTACTCACTTTCTTGGTTTTCCTTCTGGTGTCAGTCTATATAAACACCAGCAAATGCAAAGATATAGTTTTATTTTCCACTCCTTAATTTTACAAAAAAAGAAGTAAACCTTGCCTTTTTTCAGTTAATATCCTGGAGATCTATTCACACAGAGAATAGAGTGTCTTTGTGCTTCTTTAAGCTACAGAGTATTCCATTCTGTGCCTATATCTTAGTTTATTAACCAGTCCCTGTTGAAGGACACGTGGATTGTTCCCAGTCTACTACAATCACAAACAATGCTGCAATTTTTATGTGTGCAGGTGTATCATACGACAAATTCCCAGAAGTAGGACTTCCGGCTCAAAGGTTACCTGCATTTACATAACTTTCATAGATACCACCGCCAAACTGTCACAACCGCAATGTGTTAAGTGTTGTTGTTTTTCCAAAGTCTTGACAATAGAGATTGTTGGACTTTTAGATTTTAGAGCAGCTTTAACCTTCAAACAGGAAAGGAAGAGAAAAGAGAAGTTTCTCCGAAGAGGAATTTGAACAGCTTCCAGGATTTTCAGCCTGACATCTCTCACACAGCATCTGCAATTCCTCAAAGACTTTTTTTTTTTTCTCCTTTATCCTCAGGACACCATAACAGGACCAAAGAGAAGCACAGCCCTCTTGCCCCACCAGGGCCCCCACACAGGCCAGTTTCCAAGTCCCCTCTCATTTCAAGGGAAACGAGAGAGGAGAGAGAAGAGAGAAGAACCCGGGAGGGAGAGACAGCTCTGCCACTGAGGAGCTCCTGACGGGTCACTGCCTCTAGGTCTCTGTGCCTCCCAGCTTCCTCACCTGCAACAGGTGTCAGTGGCAACACACAAACCAAATGGGGGTGCCAGGAGCATCAAATGGGGGTCATGTAGGCAAATGTGTAATGCAGCCAGTGGCCCAATGCATGTATTCCAAAAAAGAGTAACTGGTACCATTTTATAATAAATGCATGGCCATCATTTCATAACACCAAGAATATAAAAAAGTGTAAATTAACGCCAGTAATTGAGGTGAAAGCTCAGTTGAGTAAATCAATACACAGATACTGCTGTTTTACTCCAAGAGTACTTAGCTTTCCTCTCCCTACACTAGTTAATATTACTAGGAAAAGAACTAACCATGAAAATAAATGCAACCATCCCCGAAAGCATTAAGTTCATGCTAACTTTTACTGGGTAAGAATGTCACGACACGGTTGCCATTACCCCCAGGCCTTTGGGTCAGAGCACAAGGCCACCACTCCAGCCCAGCTCCTCGCCAAGGCTACGGGCTCATGGAAAGGAAGTGCCGGGGTTGTGTCCTGCACTAGGTTGTGTCCCTCCTGGGGGACTACGGGCACGGTTCTGAAGCCTCTCCAGGACTCAGCGTCCTCCTCTATGAGCCGGTAATGGCAGCTTCTACTCATAGGGTTCTGCCAGGATGAAATGAGAAAACATACACAAAGTCCACAGTAAATGTCATAATATGGCATGAAACAGGGAACAGTCAGCATTACTGTCACCTCTAAGGGACCATCTGCCCCCTCTCTTATCTGAAACGAATCCCTGCATCTGCACTTTGGAGCCATCCTCAGCCTCCAGATCCTTGCTGGGCTTTCCCCTCTTCTCTCACTGACCCCCCCGCTCCCTCTCAGCAGGGTCCCTCCCATGGACTCCAGGCTCTGTTAAAGAAAACAAAGTCCATGGGGAATTCCCTGGCAGTCCAGTGGTTAGGACTCCACACTTCCACTACAGGGGGCCCGGGTTCGACCCGCCGCCCCCGGTCAAGGAACTAAGATCCCACAAGTCACGTGGCATGGCCAAAAAAAAAAAGTAAAGAAAACAAACTCCATCCTCAAAGTCTCCAGCTGCCATCCCTTCTGCCTCAGGCACGGCCACCCGTCTCTATGTCCTCGCCTCCCACCATCCACTTCCCCTCCAACCACGCCCCTGCATCAGCTCTCAGGTGACATACTCAAAGCCTCCCTGTGGCAAGACCCAGTGGCCCTCTTCCTTTCTCTTCCTCCGTGGTGGCTTTGGGCACTTTTGACCAACCACTCCCTCCTAGAAACCTCTCGCCTGGATCCTTGACACCACACTCCCTTGCCTTCCTCCCTGTGCTTGGACCACTCGGTCTCCTTGACAGGTTCCTGTTCCCCAGTCCGGCCCTTGACCGTCGACGTGCCTCCAGGCTCCATCCCTGGCACAGCCTCTTCACCCCAAACCCCCTCCCCGGATGCTGGACTAGGAACTTCCCAACTAAGCTGCCATCCCAGACCCCGCTCTGAGCACCAGTCCACATTCCAAAGGCCTGTCTGACTCGGAGGTGCCTCAGACTCACTGCCTCCAAAGTCAAACTCACACTCGTGATCCTTGCCGCCTGATTGCTCCGGCATCGCCTGGCTCAGGGACAGGCACTGCCACAGCCGCCGTCCAGGCCAGAACCCTGCACACTATCCTTGAGTCCTGTTCACCCACCCGCTCAGCAGAGTCTGGGCCACTTGCCCTCCTAACCTCTCCACAGCTCACCTCTTCTTATCGCTGCCACTAGTCCAAGTTCACTGCACGCTTTGCCTCGGCTCCTCCAATAGCTTCCTAATAGGCCTGCTCTCTAATCTACTCTGCACACGGGGACCAGGGTGATTCTTTATATGACATTCTCAATACTATATCCTCTCTCTCTCACACATGCGCACCCCACATCTGATTTCCCTTCGTGACATGGTGAACACAAAGCCCTCGACCTGGCCTCTGGGACCCTGCCGTGGCCTGGCCCCGTCCCTGCCCCCCTCCATTCCCACCATGGGCCCTGGACACAGGCTTTCCTCTCCCTCTCAGCTTCACAGCACCACAGCTGGCCTTGGTGGCCCTCGTCACAGATGCCATGTTCTACAGTAGCCCTCTCTTATCTGCGGTTTCACTGCCCACAGTTTTGGTCACCCTCAGTCAACCACAGTCCGAAAATATTAAATGGAAAACTCCAGAAATTAACAATTCATAAGTATTAAATTGCATGCTGTTCTGTGCAGCCCAATGAAAAAGCAGGCCCTCCTGCCCCATCCAGCCCGGGACGTGAGTACCCCCCTTTGTCCAGCGTATCCGCCCATTAGTCACCTAGTAGCCGTCTCAGTTATCAGATCAATGGTATCACAGGACTTGTGTTCAAGTGACCCTTATTTTACTTAATAACAGCCCCAAAGCCCAAGAGTAGTGATGCTGGCAACTTGGATGTGCCAAAGAGAA
Source organism: Orcinus orca (assembly GCF_937001465.1). NCBI lineage: Eukaryota > Metazoa > Chordata > Mammalia > Artiodactyla > Delphinidae > Orcinus > Orcinus orca. The sequence goes on from NC_064560.1 coordinate 74,184,942, forward strand.
GCTGTAAAGTGCTTCCTTTAAGTGAAAATTGAAAGCTCTAGACTTAAAAAAGAAAGGGAAAAAAAAATCATATGCTGAGGTTGCTAAGATCTATGGTAAGAATGAATCTTCCCTTTATAAAATTGTGAAGAAGGAAAAAAGAAATTTGTGCTAGTTTTGCTGTCACACCTCAAACTGCACAAGTTATGGCCACGGTGTATGGTAAGTGCTTAGTTAAGATGGAAAAGGCACTAAATTTGTACCATAAGATATTTTGAGAGAGAGAGAAAGACCACATTTACATAAATTTTATTACAGTATATTGCTATAATTATTCTACTTTATCATGAATTTTTGTTGTTGATCTCTTACTGTGCCTAATTTATAATTAAATTTTATCACAGGTATATATGTATAGGAAAAAACATAGTACATATAGGGTTCAGTACCACCCACAGTTTCAGGCATCCACTGGGGGTCTTGGGACGTATGTATCCCCCTCAAATAAGGGGGAACTAGTGTATTTGTTTGTGGCTGGTGTGATTAATGCACTTCCCAATAGTCAGTCCACATGGGCAGGCACCAATGTATGCAAATGACTCTTCGTGCCCAATGAGCATCTAATACGTGTTTACATAATGAATGAACCAATGAAAGAAGAGATGAATGACTCACTGGCCTGCCCTCCTCCAAATGACATGAAAATCCCAATTACCTCAAGGTACATTGTAAGACCTTGATGATACATCTGTGTTGTGGAAACACTGTTTTGTTTGTTTCTAAATCCTATCAGCAGCAAATTATAAAAACAGAAATGCATTTCCATCTTACCTCCCTTAGGTTTACAACCTTCTAATTTGTACTTTATTTTCAAAAGGCAGACACAGAAGTGCTAGTTACTGGAAGAAGGGTCAATAAAAAAAAAAAATCTAAAAATAACCTATTTACCATGAATCATAATTAACACGTGTTTCCTTAAGGGATTCATTATGAGGGCAATTATTATACAGGTGAACTTAATTTTTGTAACAAGTGAAAATAATATTATTTGAAACAATCCCAATGATCACTACGTCTTTTTTTAAAAAATAATAAAATTACACTGAAATTTTGAACTTCAGAAAATCTTACGCTAATCATATATCACAGGAGTTGTGGCTGGGACTGGTTCAGATCAAGTCACATTAGCCTAGAGGTAATGCTACAAAATTATCTTAATCCCTTCAGAAATGTTTACAACATCTCCACAGTATCAGAGCGCACAGATGCCCCATGCGCGGGCCCACTCGTCCCCTCAAGCATCTCACCTCTCAGGCAGACCAAGCTACCCTCCGCTCCTGCCTGCTTTAACAATGACCAGCACTAGTTCTGGCGGGTTTATTTTCAAATGTTACTCAATTCCTCATTTATCCACAAAATGATGTGTTTTAGACCTAACTCCGTGTTGTCCACACTCCAGGTGTGGGCTAATTTTAAATGGATATTTCACAGGATACACAAGCGGGACAGCTGGACACACTCCTCAGGGAGAAGATCTGATCTTTGAAGAGAATGTTTCCCACCCAGACGAGAGTAGGGTGAACCATTTCAGGACCCAGCTCTGGGAGAGAATGCTTACAGCCTTAGCTTTCCAAGGACAGACCGGTTCTTAAAGCACCAAGTTCCCCACCTCACACCGGCTCACCTTCTGCCCCCCACACCTGACTTCTCAGAGGCTTCTGTAAACTAGGCATCTCAACCCTTTCAAACACGCTGGAAGTCTGTCTGAACACAAGTGTATATATATTAATATGTATCCACACGAACATGAACAAATAACAGAAATTTAGATAAATAAATGTATACAACTGTATTACTAACCACATAAAAATCCACATGTAGGAAGAGAATGACAGGACTACGCCTTTAAACCTACTTACTGAAAGCTTTAGACCAAGACCTGATTTTGCTTCTTTATGACGATCCTTCACAGTATCTCCTGGAAAAATCCAACAACTCCAAGAGTCCCTCTAGTCCAAGAAGAACTACTCTACAGAAACTGAGGAAATACAGGACTAGGATGCAGTGATGGACTGGTGTCAGCCAGCAGGTACACAAGTGTGTCTGTTTTCCAACACAGGGTGATGTGACACCTGAAGAACCCTTCGGCGGCCTGGAAAGGACTTGGCAGTTTCTTCTCCATGAGGGGATGCTTTTGCTAATAGTCTACTATTTTCTGGCATGACACTCTGGGTACCTGATAAAAGGCCAATATAGAGCCTCCTGTTGCTGAAGAAGGAAATGAGCAAACCAGGCAGAAAGACTGGACAGCAAACCTCATCCAGGAAGGAAGTCTTTTTTTCCTGCTCTCAAAACAGATTTATTTATTTATTTGTTTGTTTGTTTATTTATTTACACCTGTGCAATCACACTGATTTATTTCCAAAAGCTTAACTCTAATTCTTTTTAAAATTATTAATTTAATTTTAAAATTTTATACAATTTTTAAAGGTTACTTTCCATTTATAGTTACTACAAAATATTAGCTATATTCCCTGTGTTGTACAATACAACCTTGTAGCCTATCTTACACCTAATAGTTCATACCTCCCACTCCCCAGCCCCTATATTGTCCTTCCCCTCCCACTGGTAACCACTAGTTTGTTGTGTGTATCTGTGAGTCTGCTTCTTTTTGTTATATTTACTAGTTTGTTGCATTTTTTAGATTCCACATATAAGTGATATCATACTGTATTTGTCTTTCTTTCTTTTACCTAACCCTAGAAGAAAGTCACTTCTCTATGTAGTGTCTAAAAGTTTTAGGAAGTGATATGAACAGAGAAGCCAAAAGTTTTTTCAGAGTGCACAGATTCCTGGGTACCCCCAATGCTCAGGAAAACCACAGTGAAGCTCTAGCAAAAGTCCTACAATGGAGGCAGCTTAATGGAAAGCAAAATGGACAGGTCAACACAACAGTTCAGGGTTATTCTAAAATATGGGGTCTAGAAATGTGAAGTCAGACTGGGAACTACAGAGCATATAAAACTTTTTTAAAAACAAAAGTTGAAGCAATATTAAATACCATCCTTTGAATATTTCTACTCAGGAAGGATTTTTTTGGACTATAGATATTCTGAGATGTGCCCACCAGAAAGACTATTCCTGTGGAATACAAAGTGGAGGTTTCCCTAGATAATTAAATTTTACTCAGTCTCTTTAAAGAGCCAATTCAGATTCCTAACAGGGAAGTGGGGGAGAGGCACTTGGGGGGGCCAAGGAGCAGGAAGGAGTAATTCCTAAATCAAACACTTTGTCTAAGCTGTGTGAATTCTAGAATGTTTTCACACATGCAGCCCTAATGGGAGCTCTGCAGCACAGACATTTTAATATCCTCCCCTCTCCTGCCTCCCAAACTCGAGCAACCAAGCTCTGCCCTACAGAGACGCAAGCCGCGTATTTACTGTAAATAAAACATTTCCCTCTGTTGTCCTTTTCTCCTCAAAAAGAGAACCCCTCCTTCTCTCAGACACATCGATTTCTTAATGTCACACATAACCAACCACAAAAGCCTTTTCAGCTCTTAGTGTGAGTTGGCAGCAAGGCTATGGTTAATGCTGAAACCCTGGTTTTGATGGGTTGTGCTTCAGGGCTGTGTTTTGGCTTTGTTTGGGTTTCTTGTTTATTGTTTTTTTCTTCTCAAAAGCTTCAGATTCTTGACCTGTTAAATGCTTTTTTTAGCCTTCATTTACTCTTGGCCTCATTTATCATCTTCCTAACTGCCGCCCTGACATTCTCTAAAGGAAAAACTGGAAAGAAGAGTTCATAAAACCACACACATCCCACGGTGAATTCATCACCTGCACAAGGTATGTAAATTAGGGCAAAACTACATCGCAAGCCCAACAAACACAGGAATGCTAAGACATTTTCAAACATCAAGAGAACTAACCCAAAGCTTAATAGAACATTGAGCCATAATGCTTTTACTCTCTGAAATACATAATGAAGACAAAATATTTCAAGTAGAACGTGACACTATGTAAGCATGCTCTCAGGTTTGTTCTCTAGGCTTGAGTTCTTCACAGAATTGTTACACCTCGTCCCCCATAAACGTACATAGCAGAGGGGACAGGATGAATGTCAGATACAGTCACAAGACTCCCGTCCTCTCCTTCAGATCAAGTTTCCAGTCACGAGGTTAATATTTTCTTTTAGCAAAGATACCCTTTTTCAAACTATTTTCATAATAATCTCATGCCGGTAGTATAGGTTCAAGAGACAAATTTTTAACAGAGGGTCTGATGAAGCACCAAGCAAATGCCATTTGGTATCAAAAGACATAATGTCTTATCAATTTATAATTTTGTTTTGATGAATACCCCCAGTTACACTTCGACTCTGGAAAAGTCCCAAAGTGCCATTTTGAGGAAAATGATGGAAAAATAATATGTGTGCATAAGATTCGCTGACAGGGCTGTTGACAAACACAAGAGCAGCAGATTCTCTCACACTAGACCTTCACCAGGTCACCCAGATAACACAGCACGTGAGCCTTTATTTCACAAAACCAGGAATGGCCAAGATCAGCCACCACCATTTCCTGGATGTTCTGCATAGTTCCTGAGTCAAGCATTAATCAAGGTCAGTTCTGTCTAAAATGCAGAGTACAGCCCCCAGATGGTACAGCTACAGCATAAAAGCAGCGAGCATGTCGTTTCCACACTCAAAGTTATAACTCATTTTTTTAAAGCAGTATAAGCTCTGAATTTTTAAGTAGGACAAAAGGTCATCTAGATCTGGTTCTTATTTAGTTTTGTTCTGTTTGTGTTTCAGGATATGAGTATACATCCTGGCACTGGAAGGGTGTGAGGGTTCACTTAAGAAGCTTGGGCAACGACACTGCACAACATTCAATCATCTAGAATGTAAACTGCAGTTAATTACACCCACCTAAATGGCCGTTGGGAGGATCAAGTGAGTATGCTGGGCAAACTGTAAAACAGGATTCAAGAGAATGTTGGACATCATGAGGTATTCAAGTACAAGTCCGAATTTCCAGTCATTTTGGTCTTTTATAACCTTAATAGAGAAATTCACCTGAAAATGAAACTGAGGTTTATGAATACGGAGGTGGGGGATGGGGGTAGGAAGAGGGGATGGATTGTGACTTGGCCTCAAAAAGGCACAACTGCCTAATAATGAACAAGTCAGGACTAAAGTTCTGTGGGGAAATTTTCTAGCTCACATACAATACCTGGAACATAAAGAAAATGACCACACATGTTCATAAATAGCCTCTCTGATATTTATCAGGCCTGAGCCATGTGCCAGGCATGGTCTCCAGCAGCCAGGGTGGGCACTCGGCCACGTCCAGCAGGACATCACCACGGACAGACAGCATCTGAGACAAGGGCCTTGGGCACGGGCACCGGCAACTTGGACAAGCCTAAGTCTGAATAGGATATCCCATCCCACCGGTCATTTTAAAGCTCTTCAACAGCCGGCCCCTCCCCTGGCCTTACAACAGTACCAAACTGAGGAATAAACCATGGTTTACTCAGATGGAGGGTAACTGCTGCCTCCGTCATCGTTTTCTATCGTCAGGCTCCCTGACCAAATTTAGGCATGAACCGGATGGACTGTCATAGGATTTCAGTCCAGACACACGAGCGTGACCCAGCACACAGAAACACCTGAATGACAAGGGCAGCCAGAGGAATTGGAATGACAGCCCTCATCAACAAGACTGGAGGGGCTTCCCTGGTGGCGCAGTGGTTGAGAGTCCGCCTGCCGATTCAGGGGACACGGCTTCGTGCCCCGGTCCGGAAAGATCCCACATGCTGCGGAGCGGCTGGGCCCGCGAGCCATGGCCGCTGAGCCTGCACGTCCGGAGCCTGTGCTCCGCAACGGGAGAGGCCCCAACAGTGAGAGGCCCGCGTACCGCAAAAAACAAAACACACAAACAAGACTGGAGGAGCTCAGATCAGGACCCAGAAACACTTCTGCGCCCACAACAGACATCAAGGGCCTGGGCGGGCCCTTCCCTGTCAGCGCCATACAAATGGCACAAATCCTGAAGGGCTGGCCTGAGACTCTTTGAGAGCCAGAGAGGAGGTTACAGACCTGCCGCCCCTCCCCACCCACACACCCCCGAGACCTCCCCTCCTCTTCTAACTCCATCCCTCTGCTCCACAGTGGATCTCAGGTCAACGGTGATCAACATGGATCTCAACAGGCTCAGAATGCTGAAAAATACATGATGAAAAAAAGTATTTCTAAAACCTGCTCCTCTTCATCTTAGGATACTGGTGAGGAGGGGAGAGGAAGGAAGGAGGCAAGATCATTTTTTTAATTCTTCTAAAAATGACTTTTTGGGAAAAATTCCAGTTGAAAAACTTAGCCGAGGACCATTTGGAATTTATCTGAACGACCTCATCCTCAGATCTTACCAGATTTCCAGCCATCAACTTACTCTTACCATCCCTCTCAGGCCAGAGAGAGACAGTCATGTTCTCAGCAGAACAGATCCACTCTGGGCTCCTAATCTCAACACTGAATGACACCGAGGAACCAACTGGTCACCAAAGTGTCACCAGCCAAAAACTTCAACACACTGCCCCAGAGAGAAAGCCACCTGACGGTTCCCAAGACACAGATAGCGTAGAACAGCCGAGGGCTCTGCCAATTCTCATTGTTCACCACTGAGTCAGTCACAGGAAAGCAGGAAACAGTTACACATAAGGGAGCACTGCAGGGACCATGTGTGTGGGCAAGAGACTGGGCCATGTAAGTCCCTGAAGGTGAGGTGCCCCTCCCAGAACACCTTGCTCTCCAAAATGCTGTCTTTTAGGGGCTGGCTGGTTCCAGAGAAACGACTGACATTTTAAGTATTGATATATTGTGCTGTTAAGTCCTGGTAATTCATAGATGCTTTTAAAACAGGAAGTCTGTTAGCACTGGGGGGGTGAAGTGATTTGTTTTTCTCTTTTAAAATACCCCCACTACGAAGTGAGAGAGTAGCATTGATATATATACACTACCAAATGTAAAATAGCTAGCTAGTGGGAAGCAGCCACATAGCAAAGGGAGATAAGCTTGGTGCTTTGTGACCACCTAGAGGGGTGGGATAGGGAGGGTGGGAGACGCAAGAGGGAGGGGATATGGGGATATATGTATACATATTGCTGATTCACTTTGTTGTACAGCAGAAACTAACACAACATTGTAAAGCAATTATACTCCAATAAAGATGTTAAAAAATAAAATAAAATACGCCCACTGATCAGGAAGACATATGCAGCCCCCTCACCACACTTTTAAAAGGAGGGAGCACCTTTAGTCACGTGGTCTGCTATGTTACACGCCAGATTGCCCCGTAAACAGACAGCATCTAGCACTGCCTGCCTAGCACCCCGTCAGACTCAAAGAGAAGAAGAAAGTATGAACCATCTCTCACCAATAGCTGTTTATTCAGTGAGTTACAAAAGAAGCCACTGGGTTTTTATTATCCAAGCTTTTAGGACAGTTCAAGTTCAATACACACAATGTTTCACTCATGCTGTTAAATTGATAATATTAACCTTTCTTGCTGAGACACATTAAAAATTCTGGCTTTTCAGAGCAAATGTAATTAGTTCACATTAGTAACTTCACCAGTAGCAGCGACAGAAGCAAAGGGAACTAACAGGATATGGATTAATGTAATCAAAATATCATCTCCCATCATCTCTACTCTTTAGGCAGCTGGCTACACTTCCTCTGTTGGTTGGATTTTTTTTCTTTTTAATAAAAACAATAGATCAATGAAATGGATAAATAACTACTTGCAATCCCCCCTCAGGGGAATATTGTACAGGAAACCATTTTGGTGAGTGAGCCCAAAAGTTTTTAATTTGATGTGCCTGTTCAATGCAATTTTGACAACAGAGCAATGGCACCAGGCCCTCCTCCTCCAGGGCAGACAGCTCTGGGTAGAGTGGGCAGGAGAGTTAGGAGGGAGAAGCTAGAGGCCGTCTGTGCCCCACAATAAGAAGCATCTCATGAAGAAAGAGTATCTCCCTCTAAACTCACTAAGAGAAAGAAACCAAAGTCCTGTTTGCCCTTGGAAGTACCTCCAACCTGTTCACACGCTGAAATGTATTCCTGTAAACCTTGTGCTGCCTATATACAGTGGGTGGGTGTTGTTTCTCGACTTTCTTTCTTCTGATCAGAACATCCACATTTTCCTCGGGGAGATCACCTTGCCCTCTTCCTCCCTGAGGCTCAGGGACCACGTGGCCTGGGCTTGCCCATCAAAGCATCATTTCCCTGGAACACACTGGTAGAGTGCAGGGACCAGGGCCGAGCTCAGCCAACAGAGATGTAAGGAAATGAGTCTGTGCCATTAGAACAGACCACTGGCTCTTGGGCACCAAACCCAAAGCTGGGCGGATGCAGGGTTGAAGCTGCTAACAACCCTCTCACCACCATATGTATCTTAAGAATGGAGACAACGCGCAAGCAGGCGAGTCGGGGGAGCGGGGGGAAGGCAGTGCCCAGGGGCTCTCCTGAAGCTTGATCCATTCCCAAACTTTCCCATTGAGATGAAAATGGCTTTTTTTTTTTTTTTTTGCATTAACCAGTTGAAATGGGTTTATCCCCCCTTGGAAATGAAACTACATTTTCATTTCCATACAACACATTTCCCATGAGGTCAAGAAGCCCTCCCTGAATTGGAAGAAGTGGGAAGTGGCCGCTGCAGGAGCCCCTGGCATGAGAGCACTTCAGTAAACAGCACCCCCATCTCCCCCAACCTTGGAAACCACAGTGAACAGAGCCACAGTCCAATCAGCACTGCCACAAGGACATGCCAGCGTCTCACATGTCACCAGAAAGCAGAGACAAGAAGAAAGGATACTGCTACCAATGCATTTTTTTAAATGCAGGAAATTGGGTGTAGAGTTATAGAGTCCTTCCCCCAGGCTGGTTTTCACATTTAGGTTGTACAGATTTTTTTTAAGTCTAACCTATAAATTTGTCTTGGCATAGATGGGAAATGCCAAATTCAGAACAACCACCGTAAAAAGTAAACAATGCAAAAATTGCCCTTAGAAGAAGGTGATTCATGGCCCCCCAGAGTCCTTTAAAATACAAAGGCACCATATGAATTTAGTTCTTGTCCAAACTCAGGGAGGTATTCAAAGGTTACACACAATCAGCCTCCTGGAATCCAAGGGCAGTTAATGTTCAGAATGGTGGTCACCAATTAGTCCAAAACACACACTGATTTATCAAGCTCACACCTCTGTTTAAGTTTTAAGGTGCTTGGTTAGCGCTTGACCAAGTCTGAAGTGACACAGGTCTGGGGTCACTTACTTTACTGCAAAGTTAATGCCACCTTTACAAAGCCTCCATGGATGCAAACTCTGTATGCCATTCTGGGCAGTACCAGGTGAGCCAGAGGATAGAAACACGTGACTTTCTCTCCATGTGTTTCCACTTGAAGGAAAAAAGCATGATGAGAAATATTGAGACTTGATTAAGGCTAACCTACTTTGAAATTAAAAAGGATGCATTTATAGCCAAGTATTTTAAACATTAAAAAAAAAAAAAGGTTGAATGAAAACGTCATGTCCTGTGACTGTAGGTTAACAGGACAGGAAAATTGCTAAAGGAGAATGAATACCTGTTATTATGCCCAGCCACGAAGCCTGAGTGATCTTTACATTAAGTGATACCATTATGGAAAATACAAAATCTAAAGAAATTACAGTACAGCAAAAACCTCAAATGGAAACAGCAGTATAGTTTACATGAATTGAATGCACACGCTTCCATCTAAGAATGGCAACATGCATGGCCAGCATCCAAGGGTCCCATGAGGCAGGCTAATGTTACCTGCTGCTCGGGAAACTATTGTATCACCACCATGGTATGTTTGTAAAGGACTTTCAGGGTGTGTAATATCAGCCCCATTACGGTCCCACCCGCTAGCAGATCAAATGTACTAAATTATCTGGACATAAGACTTGTAAGAAAGGAAGAGGTGATCAGAGGTAAACCAGATAAACCCCTAGGCTTTGCCTCCCAAAGACCCTTTTCTGGTCATTGTTTAGGGGTCCCTAGCATGGTGATTTTGGAAGCAGAAGTAGCTCACAAGCAGTCCTGTGTTACATCCACATCTTGTTAAGATCTTACTGGGTAGGGTGGAGGGGGTTCCATCCCTTCTCACCTTTATCAGGTAGTTTTGCTCACACTACTTATACTGAGAATACCCTTAAGGCTTCTGGAGGGTTATTCTCTCAAGTGATAGTGCTGGGGGAAAGGCAACAGTAGGGGAGGGCTGGCTCCTCCAAAGGCCTTGGATGAATTTCCCTTCCTGAGATACTGTGGCCCCCTCTGGACCACATGGGGCTTAACCTAAACTTTCTCTGTGGTTCCTCTATCTTTGTTTGAAACCTGACAGGAAGAACCTGGGCCCTTCAAAACAGCCTCCTCCCTTGGAGACTCAGAGCTGCCATTGGACCCAGTCCCCAGGTCACTGGGGGCTGGGGGTTCCTGCTGCTACAGGGGCTCACTGAGCTCTCCTCCAGGGAATATGCCAGGTGCTTGATGATGCACAGACATCCTTCTGTGTATCAGCTGCTCTTTGTTATATAGAATATTTAAAAGATGAAGATTTATCCTGAAAAGTGGGCCCAGGGACTCTCTTCTTCCCACTCCACACACCCCTCCAAAGTCCTGGGATGATTTCCAGAACAGCATCCACTGCTTTCTCTCTCTCCAGCCATGTTGGTGTTTCCAGAAACCTCCTAGACTGGTCCACCTGCTCACACCAAGCACCCCAAACTTAACACGTTGAAACTGTAAACACTCTCCCTCCCTCCCCACCAAATTTCTATCCTGTCTTCCTCTATCCTGGTCAATGGCACCAGCGATCACTCAGTTTCTTCAACTGGTCATGCTTAGGCTCTTTGCTTTTCTTCTGCTGTGCCCATCACCCTCATCCTTCACCAGGTCCTGCTAAATCTTTCTCCAAAGGTCTCTGGCACCCTTTTCTATGCTCGCTCTCCACCCACCGAGTCTACCAGCTTCTCTTCCTCCCTCCCCCAATGACTGTCAGAGAACCTTTACAGAACACAAACCTGCTCTTAGCATTCTCCTGCTTCTCAGCCACCACCTGCCTGTAAAGGCAGGTCCAATCTCCTCAGTCAGGCAGACAAACTGGCCCAGCACAACCTGGTTTCTGCCAGCCTCCCCGCCCCATTCTTTGAGGCAATCTGCCTATCCAATTTATTCCTGTACTGCCTTTATTCACTTCATCCCTCAATCTCTGGTACCTAACAAACTCCTCTGCATCTGCTGAGGCCCTGCTCATGTGTGACCCATCCCTGACCCCTCCACGCCAACCAGCCCCCTCCCAGGCTCCCATGACACTTCACACACAGCCCTGGTAAAATCCACGCCACACTGCTGTGTAGTTTATTAACACCTCAGTCTGTGCCACTAGGTGAGTCTCCTCCAGGAGAGCAGCTATGCGCCCTCCTCTTCACGTCCCCAGAGCTGAGCTCAGTGCCCGGCAGAGGCAGCAACCAGCCAATGCGTGCTGAACCTCAGTGCTGCACGCATGGTACTGAGAGCTTGGAGGTGAGGACCATGCCTGTGAAATACACACAGTCGATCTAACGCTACCCACTTGGCGGAGTGAAGCTGGTCTCCCCCCCCAACCCCTGCCCCCAGTGACAGTAACTCCAGTCAACACATAGAACCAACAGCACAACTGTGTGTAAACATGCTGTCAACTGTCCCTGCCGACCACATTCTCCAGCGGTTTGCCTCACGTCCCAGGCAATTGGGTTAATCGCTATTTACGAGTCGCCAACCTGTATTCCTCTAACGAGAGAAGGGACTAATATAGACTCTTTTAATTATTACCCTGGGGTTCAGAAGTGAAAGGGGCAGCACAAAGCTGAAAGGGTGCTCTGTCCACTGAGGTGCCCACAGCACATTCCAGGAAACAGGACATAATTGGTGCCAACTCCCAAGCCTCCTCGAAGAGGCGCCACGACTGGCGGGGTAAGAGGCCAAAGTCCCAGCCACAGGACCAAGGAGCACCAGACACAGTTAAACAAACCAATCTATGGAAGCTATATCAATAGTCATTAATCTTTTGTCATAACCCAACTTTTGAAAAATTCACTGGGAGAAGGAAGCAAGGGACAAAATAACTGAAGTCATCAGATGAGGGAAAATTTGAACAGTTTTTTAAATGCCATTCATTCCAACAGGTTAATGATTATGCGGATCGATGACCTGCATCACGAAGAAAAGAGGTAGCAGAGCAACGAGCCCCTAATAAGTATTCTAGGATCAACTAAAATATTCCTTCAGTTGGTATAGACTATAATCTTGAGAAAAGGATTCACACATTCCATGACACCTATTTTTATAGCACACAGCCCAGAGTTAGCCATATCACTTTTAATGGCTTGAGATTCCAGAAGAATTATCACTATGGTAACATTTCAAAATGGCCGTCAAAGTTACCAGGGACTGGTCCACAGGGTTTGGATCACATAGAGCCTTTCAGAACAGACCAAGTTATTTTCAAAATTCGTCTAATGATTTCACATGCCCAACAAAGCTTGGCTAGAACTTAGCTAATGGGGTTATTTGCAAGTGTGAGTTAACAGAAGGAGCACCCAGTACATAATAAGCGCTCATACATTATCTGCTGTCACTCTGAATCAAGCTCCCTTCTAATAAAAAGCCTCCAGTATAAAATAATACACTGGTGGTTACAATGATGTGATAAATTCTTTAGTTTTTTGGTATGTATTAAAGTAGTATGAGGAAAAACAGGAAGGTATAAAAGTCAGTTATTGAAGTAACAAAAATAATGGCAAACTTAAGTTATTTTACAAAGTAGGAAGTGATATAAAGTATATAAGATACAATTGATCACAATATTCAAAAATGCTTGTGGATGGACAACAAAATACACCCTTCCACTAGGAACATACACTCAAATTCTTATAACCCTCCCATCCTTGGGGGTAGCTATTAAGAAACAAGTAATGCTCTTCCCTCCTCATTTTCATAAGAAAACAGAAAGCTGACCTCAAAGGCCAATTCCATGTGTACTAAGTTCAGGATTCTCAACTCGGAGCCAACACACTCAAAATCAGAGCTAGAAAAGACCTTAATCTCAAAATCAGAGCTAGAAAAGACCTTAATCATGTGTTTTTCAAACCCCAAGTTGCCACCCAGTGACAGTTCTCAAAATCAGTTGAATACATCTCTTACCAGCGTTAGATTCGAATAAGAAAATATTATGGTATTTCTTGGGTAGGAAGAGTGAGCACTGTATCAGATAAGAAGTGTTTTGGAAACACTTATCTTAGTTATATCCTTATTTTGTCCTGGGGCTAGGATGTAAATCTACGTCTTACCGTGGGTCTGGTCAAAAAACCTGCAAACCACTGATGGGGTACAATGCCTTTTCCTGTTTCCAAGAGAGGCAAGGTGACCTGCCCAAGGTAATGCCCGAGAAGCAGTGATGCACTCAGACACTAGAATGTGAGGCCACCTGGTTTCCTTAGGTAATCTTGCCTCTTTCATCAATAAAACACTGAGCACAAGCATCCAGTAGGAGGCACTTACAAATAACCATATTTGAGAAATTAAAGGAACCAATGACACAAATTCTGTTTTTACCTAGTCTGTTAAGACCAGACGCCCTTTAAATGGGCCCCTGGGATCCCATAAATTTTTAATTACAAAATCATGGAACTGCAGAAACAGGGTGTTACAAGTGAGAATTGTTCTTTTCAAGGGTTACGCAGGGAATACCTTATCCAAGCCTGCCAAAAGTACACGGCATTGTCAAGGCCATTTACCAAAGAAACACACACACACACACACACACACAGTCCCAAGGGCATTCCGGACCAAGGTCCCTGCCAGCACCTACTGTTTGGGCTCTTATAGAGGATGAAGGTGAATCCCAGGCTTCTATTCCTGAGAAAGCCCAATTCTCAATAGGAACAGCAAGGAGCTTCCCAGCTACTGTCTCCAGAGAGCTGAGGATTTCACTAAGTCCTCACACAGAGCCTGCTCTCACAGAAGGACAATCAGATGTGAAGAAAAATAAAACAAAACAGCAAAAAAAAAAAGGGGGGGGGCTTCCCTGGTGGCGCAGTGGTTGAGAGTCCGCCTGCCGATGCAGGGGACACGGGTTTGTGCCCCGGTCCAGGAAGATCCCACATGCCACGGAGCGGCTGGGCCCGTGAGCCATGGCCGCTGAGCCTGCGCGTCTGGAGCCTGTGCTCTGCAGCGGGAGAGGCCACAACAGTGAGAGGCCCGCGTACCACAAAAAAAAAAAAAGAAATAAAAGAGATAAAACAAAACAAAAAACTACGTTAAAAAAAACCACATTACAGTTTTTTTAAGGCAAAGAAGTATAACAAAGAAAATTAAAAAACGGACCATAATCCTATTGTCCAGATAATACCCGCTGACCTTCGAAAAGAATAAAAGCACTAAATGCACATGGTCAGAAAATCCACACGGTGCTAAAAGAGCACAAGGTGAACAGTGGGGGTCACCCAGCATCTCCAGCCTCTTCCCACAGAGTATAAGTGCTTATCACTGTCTGGGAGTCCTTTTGGAAAACTATTTCATGGTTGTACAAGCATTTACCACCATATATGCTCTTTCTAAAGGCAGACCTGAAGGCTCACACTACCTACAATAGTCTGCACCTTTTTACACTTAATTTCTATCGGCATATGAAGATCTAACTTCTAAAAAAACAGCGGTGTGGTGAGAATCTCACTCTTTGGAAATGTATGAACCCAAAGCATTCAATATGCAATATTTTTGTGCCTACTTTGTAATCCTCTCATTCTGTAACACTTCCACCCATGGGAGTAAAAGCATCACGACAGCGTCTGCTGGTATTACACTGAGGAAGGGTCCCGTGCCAGGCCCTGTGCTGAGCCCTGTCCTTTACCCCCTACAGCCTGGGAAGGAAGCCAGCACCCGGCTCACAGAAGAGCCACAGAAAGGGAAGCTCTGGACCAAGGTGTCGGAGCCAGGAGCTAACACAGCCAAGACTCTCAGCTGGATCTGTCTGATTCTACTATCTCCTTCTAGAAGGAGCTTTCTGGACACAGGGTAAAGATGTTGGCTTCCCCACTAGAGTAAAGGAAGCCACTTAAAAATCTGTTCAGAGAAAGAACTACCAGCCATACCCTGGGGTTTCACCCAGCAGCTGACTTTGGGGGAACAGGCAGGATGGGCTCAACAAGCTGGCACAGGTAAGACTGGGGGCCAACCCTCATCCTTGTTCTGCTGTCCCATGAACAGGGGTCTCGAGGGAAGCCCTGGATGAGGAGACTACCCAGGCTGAAGAAGCCAACCTGACCATTCCCACCCCCACCAAAGCTGGCCAGCCTTTCCCAGAGTGACAAAAGGACAGGTGATCCAATGGGGAGAAATTCTTGCCGGAAACATCGCTTTTCACTAACATGCCTAGCTTGAATAGCCATGGGTGTGTTTACAGACCCAGGAATGTGCAAAACAAAAATACGCATTTAAAAAGTGAGTTGAAGGGTCATATCCAGGGAGCACAGTGCTAGCTCTGGCTCCTTTTTCCTTTGATGGGAAAGCAGAGGAGGGGGCTTCCCTTGGCCTCAGCAGGGCTGCCTGTAGGAGACCTTTTCCAGCCCAGCAGTTGGGCAGCGGGCATTCCTTTGGGGTGACAGCAGCCGCAGCGGTCTCGGTCTCACCATCGTCCCGCGGCTGCACGCCTGGTGACTAAGTGCACAGGAATTCGCCGGTGCCCAGCCCACCCAGAGGACAGGAGGACAGGCGGGTGGAGGAAGCAGCCCAGGGCCCCTTCCCCAGAGAGAAAACCTGAGCTCTGCCCTCTAGCCGGGGTGCAGCGCAGGAGGGGCAGGACAGTCACTTCTGCAGAGGGTGGGGCCACCTGAGCTCTGGTGACAGCCCTCTGCCCGCCCCCCCCACCACCACACACACACATACATGGGGCTCGCAGAGCATCTGGGCTCTGGACTCAGGCCTAACTTTGCTAACGGATCGTAGAGCAGAGTTTCATGGTGCACCTTTATCTCTTTGAGTAAAACTCTGAGTAAATGATGGTTGCCTGAGGGAAGCAGAACTAAACACCAGACAGGCAACAAGTTTGGTTTACCCAATAAATAAAAGAAAACTGAAAAAAAAAAAAAAGGGCTACGTGGCCAACTCATCATTCAGGAGTCTTAATTCATGGTGAAATCGGCAATCCAAGATTTGATTTCAAGAAATCATTTCCTGACACTTCATATTACTCCCTGCATGACTGTTACTTCTTTTTTTAAATAAAAAAATAAAAAGTTTCCTGTAAATCACATCCCTTTAGTCCTTTATCACAACCTGCCCTTGACCAGAGCTAAAGCATCCATTCATTTAAAGATATTTTTACAAGATTAAAGAAGGGTTTTAAAAAGAAAAAAAAAGTCTCCCAGTTACAAATCAGCCAAACAAAGGTACCTGATCACTGATCAGCTCAAAGTTTTGCTCCCTATGTGAAAATAATCCATCAATGTAAAAATAAATCCACCCTAAGTGGGGGGGGGGGGGGGGGTGGAGTAAAGTCTGAGACACAAGTATTTAAAATTCAGAAACAAGTCATTTCATAATTAAGCATCTGTAATTTGACTATGCTTATGTTACTCTTTCATTTTCATCTTTCCTTTATCTTTAGAGTCATACATTTTCTGACCATGTAAAGAAGGTGGGTTGGGGGGAGGGGGAGGAATAAGAGGGAGGAGGTGGGGAGGCCGCACTAACAGAACCCTCACCACCTTTACTAGGTGGCTGTGCACCGAAGCCCCTTGGCTAGAGCAGGATATCAAGAATCGGTCAACCGTGGGGCCTAGCCTTCTCCAGCGCAAGACAGGCCAGCCGGTCACTGTTGGGTGTATGTTCACTGGACAGCACAAGGCGGCTCCCTGGAAAGTGGCATGGTGTGATGGGGAGAATCACAGGCTATGGAATCAAAGAAAAGCAGGTCTGATTCCAGGTTGGCAGCTTAGCTGCATGAAAACTTACACCTGTTATGTCATTCTCTGTGCCTCAGTTTCCTCATCCATAAAAATGGGGGGGGTGGGAATGGCCACATACACCCTACAGGCTTTGACAAAGATTGAAGGAGACCACTCGAGAGGTGCCTGGCACGTAGTAATTGCTCCATGAAGGCTGGCTGTGATCATAAACACAGTCCTTTCTAACTGCCACAGGGATCCGGGGGGCGCAGGGGTCAGTTCACCTGTACAGAGATCTCACGCAGAAGAACTCCCCTCTGAGCTGATCCCGCTAGACCCCAGGGTCCACACCCCAGGGTCCACCACGGTTAGATCAACAGGCTCCTTGGAGGGCCAGCTCATTTCGGGATTTACAGAAGCATGGTGGGGTTCTAATCTGCAAAACCTCCAAATGTAGGGGGATCTTCTAACAGGTTTTGAAGAGCTTTAACCAGAGATTAGCAAAAATGCCCTTTTGTCAATATTGTTAGATGCCTGGGATTTAGATGTGGATTTTTTTCCTATCCCACAGAAAACACTGAATCACGTAAAGATACTGAACAAGGAGACAATGACCCAGACCTAATAAGATGCTGCAGCTATGTTTCTACCATCAGGTGAATACCTTTCTCTTGGCACTGTTCACAATGTTATCGGTATGGCCTAGGGCACTCACCCACCCTCTCATCAGGCCCAGAGCCCTTGAGAGTAGAAAAGGGAGCAGGGCGGATGATGGCAGGGGAAGGAGGGAGTGTGCCCAGCTGGAGACGGTGGACAGGGGAGTGTTCCAGGTTCTAAAACAGCTTGACCCTCAAGAGCCGTGGGGGTGGCCTTGGCTCAATCTTCCAGACCTTTTTCAAGTCGAAGTTTCCCTCTAATTCACCATGACTTTTCAGGGGGATTAAGCAGGGCATGTGAAGCTAGTTCCTACAAAGTCACATGGAACACAAAGTTCTAATTGAACTTCTATATATTCCAGGGCCCATGACTTTTCTTCTGCTCTAATGGCACCACACCCTTGAATAACCAAATCCATAGATACCTGGGCAGGGCTGAAGGATCCTGCTGTGAGGACAAGGGGTGAGACCAGGGGTCTCAGCCTCCTGTTGCCTCCTTTCTCCACTGAAGGAAAAGCTCTCTTCTCACTTCCTAAACCAGAACATGTTCTACAAGGGCAAAGCGCTCTGGAGCCATCACAGCCTGTTCGCTCTAACCCAGGCCCCTTCTCAGCTAGAAAGCCCACCCCCAGTCAAGCATACGTTTAGATACAAGGAAAAATGTCAAGGGTGCGTCTACTACAGAGGTCTTAGCTTAATGGAAAAATGAAGCTGTGGGCCCAGGAGAGGTTCACCATGACAGCTGTAACTTAGAGTGAAAATGGCCAGACACGTGAGAGCACATGCTGAGGTCCTTGGAGACGGGATTTCTGAACCAAGTCAGGGGTCAGACTAGATGATCTCTAAAGCTTTCTTTCCACTGTGAGATCCACACAGACATACTGCAGCTCCCTGAACCGGCTTTTTCATCCTGCACTAGTAGCCCCTGCTTCAGACCTGCCAGTGCCTAGAAGACAACGCACAACAGTCCTTCACTGACCCATCTGGAGAGACGGTCTCTACCTCCCAGGAAGCTCTCATTTCTGGGGCCCACACCAAAAACTTCCTTACCATGGAAATCCAGAAAGTTGAGCCTCCTTAAAAATTAATCTTGTAAGCGCATAGGTTCTTGGTTCACAGGTGATGCGCATGGAATAATCTGGGGTGTGCTGGAGGGTGATGCATAACATGAACAGTTAGTGGTTACCTGCTATAGTTTGCTTTAGTCTATTAGTTCAAAAATTAACTCACTTAGTATAACCTTAAATAACAAAATAAAATCCTAGAAGAAATGTAAATTTGTTTAATTCTTCACATTTTCTCAAAGTATTAATCACTGAGTCAGTTAACTGTGGACAGGCCTAAACTGTTCCAAAGCTTTCAAACCTACTAATTAAATGTGCTCTCACTACCACAATAAAAATTCTGGGAAACCTTGGGCTTCTGAGCATACGACACAGGATGAGAGAATCAAATCCATTCAGTTCCAATCTACTGCTCCACTTAATAAACAAAAAATGTTAACAACATGCATTTTTTAAAAATCTAAGTGGTTTCATAATGTAGATATTGTGAGTCTTCCCACGACGCTAAATGAAGGCTTATGACAAGAGTTTAATGAGCTGTTATCCAATATCTTCCAGGCCTGGGGATTTCTGCTTCTTCCCCTCTGGAACAGAGGATGCTCAGAAAGCAGGGAGTGTCATGATCCATACTAAATGGAACTGCCCTCCTCAAACATCTTCACTTTTATAGTCTGTAATCCAAGTCACTCTATTAACAGGCAGGAAAATCCCAGCCAGCTTCAAAATTCCCTCATCTTTCTATTACTTCAAGTGACAACCTTTTCCCACTACTTTATCTTTGCATTAAGTACCAGGAGCTGAAAGATGCAATCAATTTCACATTTCTTTCTGCCTATTTACATGACTTATTTGTTTCAGCAGATCCTCATTGCCACAAATCCTTCCTTTGCCCATTCATGTCTGCATACTTAACATAGATTTAATATTTCTCTAGGCCAAAGATCATAGGCTGAGTTTTTCTCTGACTAGAGGACAGAGACAGGAGAGAGGGAGGAGGCTGTCTGCGATCCCTTTGTTGTCACAATTTACAAAGAACAGTTCACAATAAGAAAAGTGATAAAAAGCTTAAATCAGCCCCCCAAACACATCAGATCCGAAGTGGGAAAAAGAGGAGGAGCTAAAATGTCCTGAGACTGTTCTGGTTCCAGAGACCGTCAGACACTTTACTGACCTTATGTAATAAAACTTGCTTGGTGGCCCTGGTGGTGGAGCAGGGAATCTAACCCAGACATAGGTCACAAATCCGCACTTCATAAACATCATGACATGAGTAATGAACCAAAAGTCCACCACCACAGAAACCAACTTGAGTCCTTCAAGGGCAGAAGCTGCACCTTCTGGTGGACGTGTTCTGGATTCAACTTAGAATCCTCCCACCCAGCCAAGTGGGACACCAGAATGCTGAGTCCCAGCTCCTGTTCCCACTGCACACTCCAGCCTCGTCCCCCAGGCCTGTCTGACCATCTGGGAAAGGCTGAGCCCTCAGGGAGGGATTCTTTTTTTTTTAATCAGATATAAAGTGGAAACCACCAGCTTCCCATCACCACCCCTGCCTCACCCATCAGTCAGCAAAGGCACCACCTTCTGGGATAAAGCTCAACAAGTCTCTTCTACAAGCTGTCGGCAGGAGTTACACACAAATGATATCTCAGCTGAACAGGCTTGGGGCAGGGCTGCCGGCTGGGACCTCAACCACCACTCAGACTTCTGTTTTTGTGAAATAATACCCTCCACATTCCATACGGCTTGCAAAGTGCAACCCATTCATGAGTTGAGGGCCGTGTATACAGTGCTAGGCAAACAGTACTGAGCAAGTGGGAACGTTCTGCATGAAAGCCTTCCATTTCACTTGAGGCAAATGCTCTTTCCATGCAAAGCTCCAAATACAGAACTCTCCCCCCTTGGAGCTCTTAGCACTTGCTGCCTCTCCTTCTCTTTAGGCAAAAAATGTGGAGTGCCTCATCACACGGCATACGCTGTGTGTGTGTCTCTCTCTGCAATGCCACGTTTTTATCTTCTCTCTTAACAAAATACTAAGTTTCTATCATCTCATTGCCTGTCATGGGACTTGCACACAACAGGCTGACCGAAGGAAACAATGGGAATTTTGGCCAGGTAACAAGTATCAAAACCCACACAGACACATCAAGACCTAAATTAGATGTTACTTACAATTCATACCTTTGTCATTCTCCCTTACCACAGGAATGAGATGCACATAATATATTCTCTTTCACCTCGTTAATGAGATTGGATTTGTGTTAACAAGAATGGTAGGGAGGAGAAAGAGACCCCAAATAACTTACAACAGCAGAGGTTAAGAACCCCCCAAACCTTGTGTGTCCACATCCTCTCACACCCCAACACTCACTCAGTTGCTCTTAAACTCTATTGCTATTTAGTTGGTTTATTCATTCCAACTAGAACCACGTTTGTCATCCAAAAACATTTTATAAATCCCTTTATAAAATTCCTGTACCTATCAGGGCCGAGCCTAGAGTGAGCCAAGATTGGTGCCCAGGACCCGAAATTCCAACAGGGGCTCACTCTGACCCTTGCACAACCCCGAGAGTGAGGACCCCTTAGTCTTCGGGTCACAGGCACCTCCATTCCTCATGCCCAGCTTCAGAGTCTTCATAAGAACCAACCCACTCAGATGCAGATGCTCTGCATGGGTCAGGCCCACGGGGGAGACGGATTTCTACAGAATATGTCCTCCATTACCCTCTCTCCCTCTGGCTGTGAGGTTGGAGAACCAAGATTTATAAACAGAGCACAAGTCCAAACCCACGGTGGTTCATCATCTATTTGGAGGAGGAGACAAATGATGAGTAAACAAGGCCTTCTAGAACCACCGATAGAGCTCAGAGAGGAATCGTCACTGACCGGGAACAGGGCAAAGCCTCATCGCCAGCACGTGAGCCTTGCAGGCTTGTGAGCCCTCCAAAAGGGAGATCCAGGGAGGTTTCATGGAAGAGCAGAGCCAAGCCATGAAGAACAAGTGGATGATGGTTAAGGAGCGACCATGAAGAGTGTGGCCTCAGCAGACAATGTTCGCCCAGCTGAAACTCGCCATGCACACGCACCACGGCCAGACTGCTGAGGACCAGAGTGCACAGCAAAACACACCCAGCTCCCAAACTACTTGGCAAGTATTGCAATTCCACTCTGATCACTCCAAAAGTGCTTCTGAGCACAAGGCACCTCGGCAGTAGCATGGCAGACATCAGCCACTGGCCATGAGAGCAGGAAACGCTCACTGGGCTACCACCTTGCTCGGGTTCTGGATGAGGGAAAGCTTACTTTAGTTGAAAAGAATGATTTAAATGAATTTAAATTCATTCAGCATAACGGCATTACATCGGTGTTTCTCAAAGTACTTGTGAATAATTCACTTTGGTAACAGCAAAAGCCAGACCAGAAAAAGTCACTTCAAAGACACAAGACAACATAAATTGTACTGAACTTCCTAGTCTCAACGCCCTAACTGCTTTTCTCTCCTTCTACCCTTTCACTGAGATGCTTCGCCAGCCTATGCTCTATCTGCTACCCCTCGGTGAGCCTGTCAGAGACCACTACTCGCAGTCCACTCTCCCAGGACTGCTCTCGGAGCCTGTCCCTAAGGGCAGGGCCCATCCCAAAACAGGTCAACTGCTTCACACCACGGCGAGTCTAGAACACCTGTTTTCATTCTCCAGCAGTGTTTCCTGAAGGCCAGGGCCAGCGGCTCCATCCCAGGTCCCCAACACCTTACTCTGCAACAGGGAAAGATGAGGAAACCGAGGAGCAGGGAGGGGAAGGGCTGGCATTGGGCTGCTCAGCTACCCGGCAGCAGAGGAGTCTCGTCAGTGCTTTCTGCAATAAACAATGATGCTTGTGTGTTCACAATTTCCATGCAAATTCCATCTGATCGTGAGGCAGGGCGGCCCCCTACTCCTCCTTGCCTTTTGATTACCCACCACCTGTCTCTCCATCCTAGCTTCAGAGATGAGAAGATGCTGACGAGAGGTCTGCATTTATTTTGATAATGGTGGAAGAGTTTGAGACTGGTGGTTGAAGAGCTGGCATATGAAAGTCCACACTTTACACTTTTAAAACTGCACGATGTACACCAGGCTTGTTTACGAAAAGAGAATCTGCACTGGCTCATGCTAAACCACTCACCAAAACCACTCACCTTTTATTTACTAGTGGAAAGGGGGTCTGAACACCATCCCGATCACCATTTCCCTCTCACAACCACTTAATCCCTCCTCACACATCTTCAGTGGCTCCTCTCTAAGCTCTGAGGCTTTCCATGTTAGAACAACAGTGCCCAACAAGACAGAGTTGCAGTTACCCAAAAAAACAGTATAAGCCTTCCCATGGGACCAAGTCAAGTTGAGGGTCTTAAGTCCCCCGACCCCACAGCATTAGCATGAAATTCAGTGAATCTGTGACTGCGGCCTAACCATTTCCTCTGCCTGGTAACAGGCAGAAGCAACAGTGGGGCCCAGAGAGCTGTTGTATCTAAAATGTAAAATCAAATTAATCCTGCAAAACAAATTCATCTTAAAATGACAGTCTGTTAAGTTGGCTTTGGCTGTTTTATCAATTGCCTCTCAATAAAATACTGCTTTATTTAAGCAGACCCAGAAGTTCACCCCCCCTCCTAGTCGCCCATCTTGGGCATCCAATGACTTTTCCAAGGATTTTTTTCTTAGCAAACAAGAAATATTTGTTGAGCTAAAGAAGCATTCTTCTGAGAAAATGATACATTCTCAGAATTCTATTCATAAGCAACGATGGTGTCAAGATCCTTCGAGCCTTGACTCCCACAGTGAATGTGAAATGATGGCCACAAAGAGGGGGCGGCTGGGGTCAGAGGGGCAGGAAACCCACTGATCTCAGAAGATGATACCATGTCACCTAGACTGTACCACCTGGACGGTGCACCCAGCCCATGAGTGAAGTTACAAAGAGGGAGCATGAAATGCCCCATCCTGCATCTGGGCTGCTCTGTCTTCCCTCATGAGTGGAGGAGAGCACGAGGGACATTTCCTGCGACACTGCTTAAAAACCTGTTCCAAAGCTTCTTTGACACAGTTATGCAAATGCTTCTAAAAGAAGTATCAACGTATTACAAAATAATCCAATCATTTCAAGTCCCCTGAGGAAGGGAACAAAAATACATCCTATAACCTATCTGAGGAACAGTCTAATAAGACCCTAATAACATCGTCGATTTAGCAAAGCATAAGGGGCCATTCGGAGGTCAAGAAATCAGGACAGAAACATCACACTGGGAACCACAGGAATAAAGCTTGCATTTTCTGGACCTAGGAAATCTGACTAGTTTCCATTTGTCTCCATATTACCACTAATACCTTCTGGGGTTAAAATAAATAAATAAATAAATAAATAAATCCTAATTCAAACACTTCGGCTGCCCAGGAAGTGTTTCTAATATCAACCTTCATCTTGCCTTTTTTTGTATTGCAGGCTCTATGCTTCCTAATTTTCTTTTATTTTTTCACCCTTTTTACTACTAAGCCCTACTCCCCAGTCTTGGCAGCTGCTAAAAACCATCCAAGCACTTTGCATCTATCCAGAAACCCAGAACGGCAGCCTCGGTTCATAGATCTGCTGCTAAGGGCAGATGGAGGCGCGTCACAGCTGGGCCCTGCTTCCCAGGGGCCCCGGGCACAGACCGATCAGGGCCCAGGGGCTGCCCAGCCTCAGTCCCTGCACTCAGCGGCCTGCCTGCCTGCACCAGCTCCAGTAACCTCACAGCCTTCACCCGAGTCCCTTCATTAGGACTTGCAAAAACAAATGGGAGGCAGCTACACATGGGTCGGGTCTGTCTGCACCGTCTTAATGCAGAGTCCCCAAACACACTGCCTCTGTTCCCATCCCACGTGGATGCCGTGAAAAATGGCACAAAGAAAGGAAAGAGGACCCGGTGGTTGCTTGTGACCACGGCAGAGAAAACAAAAAGCGATTTCTGTCAGATAATGAGCTGAAATAGAAGTTGGGCTTCCGGGAGAGGGCCTGACATTCCTGCACAGCATTTTCCCACCCACCTGATCCCCTTGAACGGAAGGAAGATCTAAGGGAGGACAGAGAGACCCAGTGTTTGCTTCCTGCACTGGGGGTGAGAGGATGGAAATAAAACAAAACAGCCAAAGCAGGAGAAGAGGCTGGGTGGGAGAATAAAGTGGTATGCACGCGCACACGTGCACGCACACACACCAAGTTAGTATTACCCAAAGAAGAGAATAAACAGGCACATGCTTCAGCAGGGAGCAGGCAGTTAGCTACCTTTACTCTGTGAGACCTGCAGTTGTCACAAATAAAAATGTACGTCCTTGTTATCTTTACCCCAAATTGTGCCCACTCTGCTGCTCTCTGCGAAAAACACATTTTAAAAAGATAATATTTAATGTTAGAATCAAACAAGAATCTTGTTGTTGATATTCTTAATTCTTCCCAACACCAAGCCTGCAAGCGGAATAAATTCATATGGTTTGATAACCAAATAAATAGAGTTTACACGTAACTATAGAGGCCCCACTGGCATCCCCATATAGACATATGTACCTCACCGAATGTCCTTTAAAGATATGGCTTATCTGGACAGACACAGCAATTTGAACAATTTGGATTAAACTAGCAAGAACCACTCCTACACTATGCCATGCTATTTATGATAATTGAATTTTTGCAATTTAGAAAAAGCAATAGAGAAAGACCATATAAGATGTGGCAGTAAACACACACAGTCAATCCAGTTTAATGCTCAGAATTTTAAATAACCTCAGAATGCAGCTCTTAGGTATTAAGTTTAATTTTTAAAAATAATAGCAGCTGCTACCATTTTCCAAGAACCTACTATGTGCTGTACCCTCTGTCCAGTGCTTTACAAATTCCAAATCTGCTCATTCCTGTTTCAGAGATGGAAGATGGGTCCTGGAAGCCTCACCCCAGCACCTGGGAACACAGAAGGCTAATGTATGGAATCCTCTCAATTCACAGACTGTTCCTTTTTTTAAATTTTTTATTTATTTATTTATTTTATTTTTGGCTGTGTTGGGTCTTCGTTTCTGTGCGAGGGCTTTCTCTAGTTGCGGCGAGCGGGGGCCACCCTTCATCGCAGTGCGCAGGCCTCTCACTATCGCGGCCTCTCCCGTTGTGGAGCACAAGCTCCAGTCACGCAGGCTCAGTAGTTGTGGCTCACGGGGCCAGTTGCTCCATGGCATGTGGGATCCTCCCAGACCAGGGCTCGAACCCGTGTCCCCTGCATTGGCAGGCAGATTCTCAACCACTGTGCCACCAGGGAAGCCTCACAGACTGTTCTTAAACCTTTGCCGTATGATGTCATTTGTCCATACTGGAATGTAGGGTTTTTTTTTTAAATCCTATTTTGTACAAAATTATATATTCTTGCAAATCTCAATCTTAAATACCATAATGGTCCACAGGGAAAACCCACACCTTCCAGGTGTGAGGCCACCGAAACATGCCTGAAGACCAGTCAAGTAGAAGGTGGCAGGCACATGATGGTAGCTGCTGCCTCCACAGTGTTGTCAGGGATGCATACGCTGGGAAAACCAGGAGTGAGGTCCTGGCCAGCAACAAGACACCCTGAACACTGCAGAAGAGTGGCCATGCTGACCCTGAAGGAGCACAATCTTCCCTGGACACTCTTCCCTGCCTACACAGGCCCCAGAAGCCCCCATCACTCCCTGACCTGAGATGGCAGCTGTCTCCCCCGAGCTCTAAGAAGCGCTCAGCCCTCGCCTCCTCCTGCAGGGCAGCTCACACAGCTACGAGGGCTCTGCAGGGAGCTATTCCTCCAGAGACTGAGAAGACAGGCCTGTCAGGAACTAGACAAAACCCCAGCTCTCATGACAACGTCCAGCTCACATGTGTCAGCCAGTGGCAGAACCCAGAACGGTCTAGCTTTTGGATTTCCATAAAGCTAGGGGGTTTATGGGGTTCCTTCTTCCACATAAAAGATCTGTACATGTCTTAAGTCCAGATTCCGAAGTTAGGCACAGTGATAAACAGATGCCTATTCTGTATCCTGTGTGTTGCAGACAGAGATTCCATCTCCTGCCCCCAGCGTTCCTGGAACACCTTGGCTGTCTCTTGCTTCCTCCAAGTCAGGGGGGCACTCCATCCCAGGATGGTGTCAGAGACCCCACCTCATGCTGCCTGAGTCCCGGAGTCACACCATGTGCTAGAAGGAGGCGTGTTTCCAAGTCATGGCTCCCAGCTCCACTGCGAGCCAAACCTAAGTCCCAAGCCACCCTATGCACTCAAGTTGAGCAACGCAGTCCAGGACAGGATTAGCCACGGGCCCACACGTTCCACGTCATCCCCACTCTAGCAGAGAATGTCACGCTGGCACACACACAAGGAAAGCAAGATAGAAATATTAACGCAACAAAAGAAAGAGGCTTTTTAGGAGTAGGAAGAAACCAGAATGGTCTTACAAGTAGGCTTAACTGATGAGATGGGAAGGGAGTCCAGAATATTTTCCAAACACCTAGAATTGCAAAAATCACCCTAGGAGACTTATTCTGAAAGCTTTTTCATCTCTAAGATGAGATCCCTATTAAAAAACAAACTTCTGAAGGGAGCGCAAGAGAGTGACACCTTAATTAGGTGACACTTAGCCGAGAATGAAGCCTTTCAATGACAAGGCACAGGAACTAAGAGGCGGGGTCAGCTAAGAGGGTCCAGGGGACAGAGGGGCACAAAGTGCCTCTCCATCTTGGTAACAGGGTCGCCAGTCAGGGAGAAGAGAATGCTACCTTTATGCGTGACTATAGAAGGCAGAGAAGTGAGGCCCAGGGGCATGTGACCCCCTTCTAAATAAAGAAACCCCCACACTGGGAGCAGCCAACCAGAGCAGGGGCCTTCCAGGGGGAGAGAGACCAGCTCCGAGCTACACACGGGCCAGAGCCCTCTGGACGGTCTGCCCCTTCCTCCCGGATGCTCAGGCCTCCCTCTGCCCCACGCGGACACGCAGGCCCCTATCCTGGTCCACAGTGGCAAGAGACTACACGGTATTTCACAGAGGGAAATCTCCCTCACAAGAAGCTTAAAAAAAGAAAAAGAAGAAGAATTAGCCAGAAGTGTTAGGATGAAATAATGCATGGGGTCTCAGGGCAGAGAAACTGTCTCCCCACCTCATCTCAATGCAGCAGGTGATTTACAAAAACTTAAACAAGCCCCCCACTTTTACCTGGCAGGCCTGACATATCAATCTGTAAGCAAGTGAGGAAGGGGTGCAATTCCGCCCCACACACCAATACCACCCTTGTGAGGAGTGTCCGATAAACAAAAACAGAAGAACATGTTTGGGGGGAAAACACGTAGAATTATCTTTTTTACACCACCTGCCTTCATTTGAAGTCCCTGACCCCATCAGTGAGACGGCAGTATAATGTGTTCCTTTTGTCAATAAAGGGAGCCATTTCCTGCCTTGTCACTTGAAGGCTCCGCTCTGCTATTTTTCTGGTTTCTCATCTCGAAGGCAGTAGGAAATGCAACAAGCTCCGGGACAGCTGTTCCCAGTCAATGCCTTTTTAATTGCAGTAAAGCTGCACCACCAGCGAAGCCAACTTCCAACACGGCCAGGCTTGCAGGCTTGGTGGATTGCCTGGCAAAGACCAGGCCTGCTCACAGGCAACATAGTGATCCGAGTGGACCACAAGCTGTTCACCCTGACGGGTTAAAAAGTACTTGGAGACTAACTTCAGCAGTAAGTTTTTGGATTTTTTTTTTTTTTTTTTTTTTGGTGAGGGGGGTGTAATACCTGAAATCAGGTACCAGAAAGCCCCAACGCAAGCAAACACCACACACAGTTAGGCAACGCACTGGGTGGGGAAAGAAGCACAGGTGCCCAGAGAAGGTTCACCCCATTCCCTCGTGGACGTGGCCGACCTCCAGCGAATAAATGAACAGCACCCCAGGCCAAGCTTCAACTTTCAAGATGGTTCCCACCCTTCTCCATCATCTTTGGCTTTGAATCATTCTGACCGGGGCAGGGGAGAGAAGAGCTCCCACCCATGGTTGACCCTCCCAGCCAGTTATGAGCTGGGGACCGTCTGGGTGACTCCCTGGGAGCAACGACCATGAAAATTACACAGGAAACATCCGCATTTCATAATCCTCGAGGCTTTTGGCTCGTTGAGGACTGTTACTCCACACCCTTCTCTGCGCAAGGGGGAAAATGTATTTTCCTGACAATCAATCTTTCACAAAGCAGGTGCGTGCTCACCCCTGGGGGGACAGCCACGCTGACCAAGCGTTGGAAGATATGCCCAGAATTTACTCAGCGCCACAGACAGGCTTCTCCTCTTCAGGAAGGGCTCACCGGAGTCCACAAAGCCCTGCAGTCCTCCAGCAGTGGGCGGCCAGCTGGTCAGTGGGGGAGAACACCACCGCGGTCAAGGACCTGAAGGCACAAGGCCAGGTGCACAGCCTGCTTCATGGGGTTTCACAGCCTCCTCTACAGGATTTTAGGGACAGGAGCCTCTTGGTCAGCATACGTGTGGGGAAGGTCACTGGGCCGAGACAGAGAGGCAAGAAGGCTGGGGAGAGGCCGTGTCACCGAACACGGGGAGAGCAGAGGAAGGCAGACTAGGGAAACATTTCAGATGGAAAGGGCTTGGTGTCTGGTTGGAGAAGGAAGCATCCAGATGGTACCCAAGTGTCTGACATGGGAGCTTGGAGAACAAGAACACTACCCACAGGAGTGGAAACAAGGAAAACCCTGGGCTATAAATGAGGAGCCAGAGAAGACCACCAGATGCTGAAACGCCCATGGGGGTCCAGTCATGACAGCAGACGGGGTCGAGAGCTCACACAGAGGTCAGGGCTGGAGATGGTATTTGGAAGCCAGATGCAGATGGGAGGATGCTGAAGCGGTGGGTGAGATATTCTGGGGGAACAGGACAGTGGAGAGAGGGCCCAGGATGTTACTCTGGAAAACAGCTATTAAAGACTGGACGAGGAGCCAGAAAAGAGACAGCTGCACAGGTAGGAGGAGAATCAGTGACGCTGGCAGGCAGGGATGAAGGAGTCAACGGTGTCGCATCTCAGGGGGCACCAGTTACACTGTCATGGAAAGAAAAAAGCCATACTCCATTTTTCTAAGGGTCAATCACTTTCTAGGAATGAGTAACTCAAGCCTGCATAAAACCACCCCTCAAAATTGTAAGACAACAGAGAAATACAGAAGCGGGCAGAGAACCCACAGCGTAGTAATTTCCTTAGTGGGGCTGTCGACGAAGTTGCCTGCCACCGCAGAGTCAGGATCTACAGAGGGAGTTTAAAGGAGAGCGTCAGGTGAAAACTGCCTATCAGCACTGCATAACTGAGTGTTTCTCCGTTATGTCAAAAATGTCACACATATCCTTGACTGGACATATCTCTCCAGATGCTCCCCCTCCGTCTGTAGCCAGCCCTGGGAAGAAAAATAGAATGGGATTCTTCTATGCTTAAATCTTTTAAATTGGCCATCTTAAGACTAATGTGGACCCCAAGGCAGACATTCTGTTTGGACTCAATGCCCTCCACCTGGCTCCTTGAATCGTCCCTAAGCACTCTGGCTGGAGAGCTGTGGAGCACCACAGCACTGCAGTGCTCAGCCAAAGAGATGATGCGGGCAAGAACCCAGGGCCTTTGACGGCATGATCTAAAGCAGCATTCTCCAAAAGAATTAGAATGCGAACTACATCTGCAATTTCAAATTTTCTAGGAGCCATATTAAAAAGTAAAAAGAAACAGGTGAAATTATAGGAATATATTTTACTTCATCTCAAGCATCATTTTTAACATGTAATCAATATATAAAATATTAAGGAAATATCTTACTTTCTTTCCCCCATACTACACTTTGAAATCCAGTGTGTATTTTACACTTAAAAATATCTCAATTCGGATAGGACACAGTTCAAGTACTCGACAAGACGTGGGGCTAGTGGCTACTCCACAGGACAGAGCAGGTCAGAAGGGAATCTATGCAAAGGGAAAGAGTTCTGATTCAACTAGAAAATCTCCAAGAAACCTGCCAACGCTTGAGTTTTCAGGACAAGCTGAAGGGGAGACAATTTCCCTGAATGCTGTTATTAATTTTAAATAAATACTCCATTGTGAAATCACAGAAAAACATCAGGAGGCCTGAGACAATGGCCTGGGAGAAGGCTGCAGGGTGTGGCCTTGGAGGAAAGGGTGTCTGGCCAGCAGGCCTATCAGCATCAGTTGTAGAAGCACCAAGGCCCCATTTCCATCTCCTGGTCCTTTCTCATGGAGCTCTTCCTCTTTCTCTTTCTAATCTTCCAACAGCCCTATGGGGAAGGCAAGGGGCTATCCCATTTTGCAGATGAAGAAACTGAGGGCCAAGCCAAGTTTAAATTACTTGCTCATTTCTAGTCACGGCTACTAGACTTGGGCCCAGAACTCATGCCTCGCCCCTGCTCCAGGCTTCTTCAACAAGCAGCTGGCCAGAAACAGCCCAAAGTCCATAGTGAGACCTAAATATACCGACTGAATCACTGAACAAGTGCCCACCTAACGACTTTTTATGTAACACCTCCCTTTTGTACAGACCTTACGAGTTTTCAAATCAGTTTTGCACACACACGTGATCACCACTAAGGAATAATATGGGGCTGTCCAATGGAACATTCTAAACATGTCCAACTACAGCCCAGAATGGCTGGCTGGCCCACGGTCACCCTGGCCTCTTATACCACATCCAACATCTTTCCACGACACATGACACCTCCTTTGACGATGGCTTTTTCTTTTAAAATAAAAGTTTTAAATGTCAAGACTACTTGAAAATATTTTTTGTTGTTTTCTCAGAACTAGCAGGTAACCTAATGATAGGATACTATTTTAATCAATCACAAATATGACTTTAGCACAGTATTTCCCCCAACCTTAGCCAAAAGGGATTCTCCAAGTGGCCCAATGGTGTTCTCAGCTCTTCAAGGTCCTGGTTTCAGCCAGTGGTATCCCTCCCTTACCGAACCAGTGTTCACCTACCCGCTGATCCAATGACAGAGGGCAGGAAAGCGTGTGTTCTTCAAAGCAAGCATCCTTTCTCTGCTTCCACCCTGGCTGGCAGGGAACTGAAACAATGTTACCTGTGGGCTCTGGCCTTTGGTCTGTTTATTTTACACACATCACGGTTTAGGCAAGCCTACCAATTTGGGATTTCTTGGCTCTCCGTGACTAGCTACAGTACATGGGCTCCTTGGGTCTCTAACTGGGCCAACCATTAAACAGCTATTTATAGCTACCACACTGCCTTCCAACCAGTGAGGGGAACACTCCTGGCCAACAGACCTAAACATTGCTGAAAGCAAGAAGACAAAGGCCCAGAGTCACATTTCAATACCCAACAACCTGGCGCTCAAGGTATCGATCACTATCAGGCAAGAGTTCAGTTATACTCAAAGGAAAATAAGCACACACAGCAGATGAATAAACGAGAATCTTCCAAATACCACCATCTGACCCCGAAGACCAGTAAACACATTGCAAAGCTCTTTCAATAAGTGATTCACAAGATTTGCACAATTCTTCAAGAAAGAGGTAGAAAAGAAAGGAAGCAGAAGGCTGGGGTGTACAAAGCCTGCAAGGTCGACCTGAACCTGGGACTCCTAGAAACTGGTCCAGGGTTCCCCTGCCCCCACCGCCTTGGGGTGGTGCTCCAAGGATGCTCCATCATAAACCAGGATGCCCAAGCACTGTAACGTCATCATTAAGGACCAAGGACTGGGTGCGGGTCACCACTTTCACAGGATGTGAATTAGCCTTTACCTTTCCTTTATTCCACAATATTCCAGGTGTACTCACGCTAAGGAAGCCCTGCGTTACCAAAAAACATCCTTTCATGCAAAGGATGGAAGAGCTGATACGTATGCAGCCTCTGACTGCCAGGGCTTAGGCACTTTCAAGCACACCAGGTCACCCTTCTCATCAGAAATTCAAAGCAGCAGTTCCTCAAGCCTCTAGCCCACGAGTGCGGTGACGGTTTCTAGTGTGTGACTGGAATGGTCTGACAGAAGCCGTGATGGCCTGCAGCCAGGCCACAGTCCTGCACCTACCAGTTCCCAGATGCAAAAGGAAGCCCCTCAAGACCCCACATCCTAATTGCAATACAGCCGTACCCACCCGTCGGAACCACGCATTCAGAAAAGGAGGGAGGGCGGGGGAGGGGGGTAGAGAGAAGCAGGAGGGGAGCCACAGTCATATCCTCATCTTACTTTTCTGACAGCGGTTCGTGGTCCAGCAGCGGTAGTTGTACTCGTTGTTGATGGTCGTCTTCTCGCACAGCGGCTTCTCCTCCATCGTCCCCGGGCACAGGTCCCCACACTCCTTTGGGGGCTTATTCCCCACGATGTAGTTATTGGACACAGCATCCAGGATTAGGGACCAGTCCACCGTGGAGAGGTAGCAGAGGTCAGCATTCTTCTCGATCCGGATGGCCCCACGGGTAATGTTTCGCAGGTTGTAGAGCCCAATATCCTTGAGGTTGGTCATCTCGAAGATGACCAGGGCGTAGTTGTAGAAGAGCTTCCAGCCACGGATGACTGTGAGGTTGGGGAAGAGGTCACCGAGGCTCTCGAGGCCGGCCACGCGGAACAGCAGCAGGTACTCAGTGATGACCGTGAGCTTGGGAAAGCGGTAGCTGCGGTAGTCCTCAGCCTTGGAAATGAGCAGGATGTGGAGGTAGCCCTCGATCACCGTGCAGTTCTCCAGCCGCTTCAGCTGCTGGTAGTCGTTGCGGATGTCGATGCCTGGCCCACAGACTGCAGGGAGACAAGAGGGGAGGGCGGGACAGGTCTCAGTTACAAGGAAACCACTTTTTAAAAACTATTTCCCAACCCATAACATGACCAGTTTCCAGGAAACCTATATTATTATTAAAGAAATAAGACCCCATTTAGGAGTGGCTGCAGGTGGGCTATCTGGGGAGCTCAGCAGCCAGCTGTCCTTTGGGAAGTGCCCAGTCTGGGCCAGATGCTGTGCAACACACTCACTGTCGCAGGAGGTGCCATCCCCATGCCACCAACGTGCAAACCACAGCTTAAAGCCCAGGGCCGCACAGGAGCACAGGGGAGGGTCAAAGTTGCAACCCAGGCCTGACTGCACAGCTGCCAGGCTGCACATTCCCCACCCCTGCTGCAGAGCGCCAGTGCCCTGCACCTGAACACAGAGCTCAGGAGCCAAGGGACAACGACTCACTCCTGCAGCCAGCCTCAAGGACACCATGCAGTATACACTGGAGAACAGTCACTGTGACCTAGAAGGTAGGGACCCCAAGAAGCACGCTCCCATGTTTCCTACCACCATTTGACATGGGCAGGTGGCCTTGGGCTCTCCCCAACACTGCATGAGTGTAGACAGAAAGGCTAACTTAGCAGCAAGATAAGAATATGTGATTTATATGAATAAAAGAGGTATCCAATTCCAACTTTAATAAAGTGTTTTCTTAATCAAGAAAGTATGCTTCCTGCAGAAAGGTTAGGTAACAGATAGCAAAAAGATAGTAAAAATCATCAGTAATCCCAACATCCAAAGATATCACTACCTATGCCAATTATCCTTTCTTTATAATTTAAGGTAAAGGAAATTGGACAATAATATGTTTTCAAACATACTTCCTTCATTTCATATGAACATTTTACCAAGTCATTGCCTTACTACATCATTATTTTAAGAAGGAGACAGTAATTCTAGGATATGAATATGCACCGTGAGTTCTTTTCTTTTTAAACCAATCCCCTATTGTTGGATATTTAGGTTATCTCCATATTTTCACATCATAAACAACACTGCAGTGGACATTCTCTGCAGATATTCAAAACTGTTTTCTTAGGATAAATCCCTAGAAGTAGAATTGCTGGGCCAAGGCATCTGCAGATTTTAAAGGCTTTTGATAAAACAGCCTCAATACTGGAAACTTTTTTTTTTAATTCTAAACATACACACAAAGAAAAACCCTTGGTTACTATCCTCTCTTAAAACTTAATAATCCCCAAACCTTCCATTACAGCTTCTCAAAGTGACGTTTTTTGATTGATGTAATTTGTTAATTTGTGAAGCACCCAACACGCATGGCACTGCAGGAGATGCAAAGAAACCTCAGAGGAGGCTCGTGGTGGAGGCGGGAGCTGAGACCTGTGATAAACAACTGTCAGGTGAAGCAGGAGGTGGTTGGTGTGTGCACATTGCAGGCCCACTCTAGATGTGAGTGGAACTAAGCAAGGCAGACAGGAGTAGCCTTGGAGCTTCCTGCAGAGAGATGGTCCTTTGTATCACAGCACCAAGGGGCACTGCACACGCACCAGCTCCTGAGGGACAGGTGGGATTTAAAACTGGGTATAACATTCCAGAGGCCAGAGAAAAGGCAGAACAAGATACATTCAAGCGGCAGCCAATCTGATGGCCAGGGGTGCAGAGGAGAGCAGAAGTGAGTCTAGCAGAGCTCAAGTCATAAAGGATCACAGGTGGGGACAGGTACATTCATCTCAGGAATGAGGCCCCTCTCAAGACTCTTGGGTGAGAGAGAAGGCTAAGCAAGGTGTTGTGGTTTTTTTTTGGAGAAGTAATCTGGTGATCGAGTGCAAGACAAAATCAAAGCAGAGTAGATGTGGGAAAAGGGAAGAGAGTCCAGTGGGGCTTACAGCCACAGGCAGAAACTGGACAGAGGCAGTGGGAGAGGGGGAAGTGGGGAGCCCCTGGGCTGAGAAGCAGGCAACGTGTGAGAACCTAGAACTGGAAACTTCATTTGGCCTAATTTCCTCCTTTTACTGATGGGAAAATGAAGCCTCTCAGACAGAGAAGAGCACGGGAGAAACAAGCACTCTGAGAACATCCAGTCAGGCAAGAGGTTGTGCTGGAAGCTCTGGATGCATCAGTGTGCTTCATTTCCTGCGATGCTCTCAACAGTACCTCACATTATGTAATCCCATCACCAGCTGGAAGGTGAGGAATTCGATTTGAGGAGACAAGTACTTCACATAAGGTCACATACACAACACACCAGCCCCTTCACAGCCAAACTTCACATAGTTCTTGGACAGTCCCATCTCTTAGCATCTTCACCAACCGGTTACCTCCAACCCACTCCAACTACCCTTCTGCCCTGGTCATGATACCAAATAGCTTAGCAAAGCCTCCAATGACATTATCAAAACCAAGGACAGGGATTCTGCCGGCAGCCTTCGTTTGGGCTGCAACTCTTCCCAGAGTCTCCGGCCTGCTGGCCTACTACATCAGATTTTGGATTCACCAAGCCTCCACAATCACAGTCTTGGTGCTCCAGCCGGCTGTAAGGCCTGAGCCTCTGAGGTGGTAGAGCCGAGTTCACCAGAGACCTCCCAGCCCCACATAATAAAAAACGGTGAAAGCTCTCTCACAGATCTCCATCTTGAACCGAAGACCCAGCTCCACTCAATGACCAGCAAGCTACAGTGCTGGACACCCTATGCCAAACAACTAGCAAGACAGGAACACAACCCCACACATTAGCAGAGAGGCTGCTTAAAACCATAATAAGGTAACAGACACCCCAAAACACACCACCGGACATGGTCCTGCCCACCAGAAAGACAAGATCCAGCCTCATCCACCAGAACACAGGCACCAGTCTCCTCCACCAGGAAGCCTACACAGCCCACTGAACCAACCTTACCCACTGGGAGCAGACACCAAAAACAACGAGAACTATGAACCTGCAGCCTGCAGAAAAGAGACCCCAAACACAGTAAGTTAAGCACAATGAGAAGACAGAAAAACACACAGCAGATGAGGGAGCAAGATAAAAACCGACCAGACCTAACAAATGAAGAGGAAATCGGCAGTCTACCTGAAAAAGAATTCAGAATAATGATAGTAAAGGTGATCCAAAATCTTGGAAATAGAATGGAGAAAATACAAGAAACGTTTAACAAGGATTAGAACAACTGAAGAGCAAACAATGATGAACAATACAATAAATGAAATTAAAAATTCTCTACAAGGAATCAATAGCAGAATAACTGATGCAGAAAAACAGATCCGTGACCTGGAAGTTAAAATAGTGGAAATAACTACTGCAGAATAGAATAAAGAAAAAAGAATGAAAAGAACTGAGGACAGTCTCAGAGACCTCTAGGACAACATTAAATGCACCAACATTCGAATTACAGGGGTCCCAAAGAAGAAGAGAAAAAGAAAGGGACTGAGAAAACACTTGAAGAGATTATAGTTGAAAACTTCCCTAATATGGGAAAGGAAATAGTCAATCAAGTCCAGGAAGCACAGAGAGTCCCATACAGAATAAATCCAGGAGAAACACGCCAAGACACATATTAATCAAACTATCAAAAATTAAATACAAAGAAAAAATATTTAAAGCAGCAAGGGAAAAACAACAAATAACATACAAGGGAATCACCATAAGGTTAACAGCTGAACTTTCAGCAGAAACTCTGCAAGCCAGAAGGGAGTGGCAGGACATATTTAAAGTGATGAAAGGGTAAAACCTACAACCAACATTACTCTACCCAGCAAGGATCTCATTCAGATTCGACAGAGAAATTAAAACCTTTACAGAGAAGCAAAAGCTAAGAGAATTCAGCACCACCAAACCAGCTTTACAGAACATCCTAAAGGAGTTCTCTAGGCAGGAAACACAAGAGAAGGAAAAGACCTACAATAACAAATCCAAAACAATTAAGAATATGGTAACAGGAACATACATATCGATACCTACCTTAAATGTAAATGGATTAAATGCTCCAACCAAAAGACACAGACTGGCTGAATGGATACAAAAACAAGACCTGTATATATGCTGTCTACAAGACACCCACTTCAGACCTAAGGACACATACAAACTGAAAGTGAGGGGATGGAAAAAGATATTCCATGCAAATGGAAATCAAAAGAAAGCTGGAGTAGCAATTCTCATATCAGACAAAATAGACTTTAAAATAAAGACTATTACAAGAGACAAAGAAGGACACTACATAATGATCATGGGATCAATCCAAGAAGAAGATATAACAATTGTAAATATTTATGCACCCAACATAGGAGCACCTTAATACTTAAGGCAAATGCTAACAGCCATAAAAGGGGAAATCGACAGTAACACAATCATAGTAGGGGACTTTAACACCCCACTTTCACCAATGGACAGATCATCCAAAATGAAAATAAATAAGGAAATACAAGCTTTAAATGGTACATTAAACAAGATGGATTTAACTGACATTTATAGGACATTCCATCCAAAAACAACAGAATACACTGTCTTCTCAAGTGCTCATGGAACATTCTCCAGAATAGATCATATCTTGGGTCACAAATCAAGCCTTGGTAAATTTAAGAAAATTGAAGTCGTATGAAGTATCTTTTCTGACCACAATGCTATGAGACTACATATCAGTAACAGGAAAAAATCTGTAAAAAATACAAACACATGGAGGCTAAACAATACACTACTAAATAACCAAGACATCACTGAAGAAATCAAAGAGGAAATCAAAAAATACCTCGACAAATGACAATGAAAACACAATGACTCAAAACCTATGGGATGCAGCAAAAGTAGTTCTAAGAGGGAAGTTTATAGCAATACAATCCTACCTCAAGAAACAAGAAACATCTCAAATAAACAACCTAACCTTACACCTAAAGCAATTAGAGAAAGAAGAACAAAAAAAACCCCAAAGTTAGCAGAAGGAAAGAAATCATAAAGATCAGATCAGAAACAAATGAAAAAGAAATGAAGGAAAGAGTAGCTAAGATCAACAAAACTAAAAGCTGGTTCTTTGAGAAGATAAACAAAATTGATAAACCACTAGCCAGACTCATCAAGAAAAAAAGGGAGAAGACTCACATCAATAGAATTAGAAATGAAAAAGGAGAAGTAACAACTGATACTGCACAAATACAAAGGATCATGAGAGACTACTACAAGCAACTCTATGCCAATAAAATGGACAACCTGGAAGAAATGGACAAATACGTACAAAAGCTCAACCTTCCGAGACTGAAGCAGGAAAAAATAGAAAATATACACAGACCAATCACAAGCACTGAAATTGAAACTGTGATTAAAAATCTTCCAACAAACAAAACCCAGGACCAGATGGCTTCACAGGAGAATTCTATGAAACATTTAGAGAAGAGCTAACCACCTATCCTTCTCAAACTCTTCCAAAATATAGCAGAGGGAGGAACACTCCAAACTCATTCTATGAGGCCACCATCACCCTGATACCAAAACCAGACAAAGATGTCACAAAAAAAGAAAACTACAGGCCAATATCACTGATGAGCACAGATGCAAAAACCCTAAACAAAATACTAGCAAACAGAAACCAGCAGCACATTAAAAGGATCATACACCACAATCAAGTGGGGTTAATCCCAGGAATGCAAAGATTCTTCAATATATGCAAATCAATCAATGTGATAAACCATATTAACAAATTGAAGGAGAAAAACTATATGATCATCTCAAGAGATGCGGAAAAAGCTTTCGACAAAATTCAACACCCATTTATGATAAAAACTCTCCAGAAAAGTAGGCATAGAGGGAACCTACCTCAACATAATAAAGGCCATACCTCAACATAATAAAGGCCATAAGTGACAAACCCACAGCCAGCATGGTTCTCAATGATGAAAAACTGAAACCATTTCCATTAAGATCAGGAACAAGACAAGGTTGCCCACTCTCACCACTATTATTCAACACAGTTTTGGAAGTTTTAGCTACAGCAAACAGAGAAGAAAAAGAAATAAAAGGAAACCAAATGGAAAAGAAGAAGTAAAACTCACTGTTTGCAGATGGCATGATACTATACATAGAGAATCCCAAAGATGCTACCAGAAAACTATTAGAGCTAATCAATGAATTTGGTAAAGTAGCAGGATATAAAATTAATGCACAGAAATCTCTTGCATTCCTATACACTAATGATGAAAAATCTGAAAGAGAAATTAAGGAAACACTCCCATTTACCATTGCAACAAAAAGAATAAAATACCTAGGATTAACCTACCTAAGGAGAGAAAAGACCTGTATGCAGAAAATTATGACACTGATGAAAGAAATTAAAGATGATACAAACAGATGGAGAGATATACCATGTTCTTGGATTGGAAGAATCAACACTGTGAAAATGACTATACTAACCAAAGCAATCTATAGATTCAATGCAATCCCTATCAAACTACCAATGGCATTTTTCACAGAACTAGAACAAAAAATTTCACAATTTGTATGGAAACACAGAAGACCCCAATAGCCAAAGCAATCCTGAGAACGAAAAATGGAACTGGATGAATCAGGCTCCCTGACTTCAGACTATACTACAAAGCTACAGTAATCAAGACAGTATGGTACTGGCACAAAAACAGAAACAGAGATCAATGGAACAGGATAGAAAGCCCAGAGATAAACCTATGCACATATGGTCACCTTATATTTGATAAAGGAGGCAAGAGTATACAATGGAGAAAAGACAGCCTCTTCAATAAGTGGTGTTGGGAAAACTGGACAGCTACATGTAAAAGAATGAAATTAGAACACTTCCTAACACCATACACAAAAATAAACTCAAAATGGATTAAAGACCTAAATGTAAGGCCAGACACTATAAAACTCTTAGAGGAAAACATAGGCAGAACACTATGCCACACATCACAGCAAGATCCTTTTTAACCCACCTCCTAGAAAAATGGAAATAAAAACAAAAATAAACAAATGGGACTTAATGAAACTTCAAAGTTTTTGCACAGCAAAGGAAACCATAAACAAGACGAAAAGACAATCTTTAAAATGGGAGAAAATATTTGAAAACGAAGCAACTGACAAAGGATTAATCTCCAAAATATATAGGCAGCTCATGCAGCACAATACCAAAACAACAAACAACCCAATCCAAAAATGGGCAGAAGATCTAGACATTTCTCCAAAGAAGGTATACAGACTGCCAACAAACACATGAAAGGATGCTCAATATCACTAATCATTAGAGAAATGCAAATCAAATCTACAATGAGGTATCACCTCACACCAGTCAGAATGGCCATCATCAAAAAGTCTACAAACAGGGCTTCCCTGGTGGCACAGTGGTTGAGAGTCCACCTGCTGATGCAGGGGACATGGGTTCGTGCCCTGGTCCAGGAAGATCCCACATGCCACAGAGCAGCTAGGCCCGTGAGCCATGGCCGCTGAGCCTGCGCGTCCAGAGCCTGTGCTCCGCAGCAGGAGAGGCCACAACAGTGAGAGGCCCGCGTTCTGCAAAAAAAAAAAAAAAAAAAAGTCTACAAACAATAAATGCTAAAAGGGTGCAGAGAAAAAGGAACCCTCTTGCACTGTTGGTGGGAATGTAAATTGATACAGCCACTATGGAGAACAGTATGGAGGTTCCTTTAAAAACTAAAAATAGAACTACCATATGACCCAGCGATCCCACTACTGGGCATATACCCTGAGAAAACCGTAATTCAAAAAGAATCATGTATCACAATGTTCATTGCAGCTCTATTTACAATAGTCAGGACATGGAAGCAACCTAAGGGTCCATCAACAGATGAATGGATAAAGAAGATGGGGCACATATATACAATGGAATATTACTCAGCCATAAAAAGAAACGAAACTGAATTATTTGTAGTCAAGTGGATGGACCTAGAGACTGTCATACAGAGTGAAGTAGTCAGAAAGAGAAAAACAAATACCGTATGCTAACACATATATATGGAATCTAAAAAAAAAAAAAAAATGGTTCTGAAGAACCTATGGGCAGGACAGGAATAAAGAGGCAGGCGTAGAGAATGGACTTGAGGACACGAGAGGGGGAAGGGTAAGGTGGGACGAAGTGAGATAGTGGCATGGACATATGTACACTACCAAATGTAAAATAGATAGCTACTAGGAAGCAGCCACATAGCACAGGGAGATCTGCTCGGTGCTTTGTGTCCATCTAGAGGGGTGGGATAGCGAGGGTGGAAGGAAGACGCAAGAGGGAGGAGATATGGGGATATATGTTTATGTACAGCTGATTCACTTTGTGGTACAGCAGAAACTAGCACACCATTGTAAAGCAATTATACTCCAATAATGATGTTAAAAAAAAAAAAAAAGAAAAACAAGGACAGTTCCAGTCCTCACCTTACTTGACCTCTTCAGAGTCTTCTGGCCTCGCCTCCTTCTCTAGGCCCCTCTGATCCCACATACCCACTGTCCACCCTTCCTCTTCAACCTGACCTCTAAATGTCGGCCTCTGTCATTTCACGTGGGCAACAGGCTTCGTGTGCCGCCCCTACACTGGTTCATTCTCAGTGGCGTGTCATGGTTCCGGAGCTCTGAGCTCTGCAGTTGAAAATCTACCTGCCTACTCCATGGCTCCACTTAGGAATCTAATAACTCATGTCCCCCACCCCCACCCCAGTCCGCCTCCCAAGCTTCCATATTTGGTCACTGACACTCCCATTCCCTGAACTGCTCATATCAAAAACCAAGGAGTCATTCCTGATTCTCCTCTCCCCCCCATACCACATGGTATCCAGTGCAGCCACACATCCTCTTGGGCCTCATGCTTATTGAAATGTCAAAGAGGGAAAGGCAAACAC
Organism: Orcinus orca; assembly: GCF_937001465.1. Lineage (NCBI taxonomy): Eukaryota > Metazoa > Chordata > Mammalia > Artiodactyla > Delphinidae > Orcinus > Orcinus orca. The sequence continues at coordinate 74,227,293 of NC_064560.1, forward strand.
TATGTTCTCACTTATATGTGGAATCTAAAAAAGCCAAACCCATAGAAATAGACTAGAATGGTGGTTGCCAGGGGCCAGGGGAGATGTTGGTCCAAGGGTATAAACTCCCCAATAGGACTGGAGGAGCGAATACACAGCTTGGTGACCATAATGAACAATACTGAATTATATACTTGAAAGCTGTTAAGAGAGTAGATCTTAAGCGTTAAAACCACAGATGTGCAGAAATCGTATTTTTGTGAGGGGATGGAGGTGTTAACTGACCTTATGTTGGTGATCATTTTGCCATGTAACTAATCACCACACCATACACCTTAAACTTATGTTTACGTCATATTTTAATGTCAATATCATCTCAGTAAAGCTGAGAAAAACGGTCCTCCTGGCTCCAGCTCCCAAGCCTGTGGGAATCTCAGATGTTCTTCCCACCACAGCTCTTCGACCACGCCATCCACTCCCCCCCCAGGGCGTGTCCACCCTCCTCAGGACCAAGCCCTGGCCTTTCTTCTCACGCTGACCACTCCCACTGCGACATCAGCTCCAGGGGGACAGGAAGTGATTTTCTATTTAGCTCACAATTCTATCTCCGGTGCCTGAAACAGCAGCTGTGCACAGTCCACACATCATTAACACACACGCACAGCGAGTGCCTTTCTCCACATCCACCTGTCTCCGTCCACCGCTCTCACTCTGACCTGAGCCACCGTCATCTCCAGCCTGGACAACAGCGACAGCCTCCCCAGAATCCAGCCCGCACCACCCAGGCCTCCTTCTACCTCTTCTCTAGTATGTTCTCACTCAGTGCACTTAGGCCCCCAAGCGCCTTCCTTCATGCCCTGCTGTCTGGGGTCCACCTCCTGTCACATGTCTGCCTCATTCCCATCATGAGGCTCTGCATTCAAATGTCACCTCCTCAGAGCTTTGCCCAAACACCCTAGCTTCACCAGCACTCCCCTACTGCCTCTCCCTCCCTCATTTCTCCATTTCATCGATTTCAGAGCACTTTTCATGTCTGAAAAATGTCAATACCTGAACGGATGTGTTTAGCTGAGCGATCAGTGTCTATTACCCCCACTGAAAGCACAGGCTCTGCCCTGTTTGTTTACTGCTTTTTCTCCCAGGCCTAACGTCGGGCACACGGCAGCTGCAGCAAAGATGTGCTGCCCGAGTGAGGCCAAGGAAGCCTTGTATCCTGCTTCCCACTCCTGCTCCCCTTTCCTGAGGTGAAATGGAGAGAACAAGGTCTCCATCAGGTATCTGCCCCCAGAGGACTCTCCAAATCAAGACATACGACCCAGCTTCAGGCCAATGACTCAATGAGAAAGTCTTTTTTTTACTTTTGTACTATTTATTCCTTCCTATGCCCAGTCTAAACATTCATATTCCTTCCATGCTATTGTAAATTAAGTATATTAGTTTCCTCCTAAATAGTAAACAGAAGTTTTTATAGAGGAGTACCTGGATGCAATCTATTATTGTTGTATTCATATTGATATTCATATATTGATGATACTAGCAAGTGTTAGCATCAATAAATGTTTGCTATCCTCTCCAATAGACCAGAAAATTCAGTACCCAGGGAAAGAGCATAAAGACACAAAACTAAAGTTTGCTGAAGTTTTCTATGGCCACCAAAACAGACACTAGGGAAGAATCCCTTTTACTCTGCCTCCTGGCTCCCCTCCATAGCCAGTATAGACCATTCCATTCACAGAGGCCACACTACAGGGCCAGAACCAACAGCTTCTTCAAACAATAGAGGTGCCTCCACACTGGGCACTTTTCCCCCATTTATAGAAGCAAAGTAGGAAGAAACTACCCACTTATTCCTGAAGAAAAGACAAGTCCAAGCCACAAAGTGCAAGGCAGGACCCGACCGCCAGCCATTTTGGATTCCATCAGTGACACTGTCAGTCTTCGGGGTGTTTTGTGATAGGAACTGAAGAGGGAAAACCCAGTTGGACCATTAATGATAGCACAGTGCTCGGAAGGCACAAGCCACAAACAGGAAAGAGAATACAGGATGCTTCATTTATGCCGCGAAATAATACAAGCTTTGAGGGAGTGAGTATTCCACACAGTGTAGGAAGGAAAGGCATACCCTTGCTACTACTCATTGGTGATTAAAAGGAAATTGTAAAACACCGCTTCTCCCTTTTCAAAGCAACAGAGAGCCAAAGAACTCGCAAACCTTAGAAAAGGCACTGGCATGTGAGATCGCAGGCTGGCCTGTAAAGAAATAATCATCGAAGCTCATGGAATTGAAGGCAAGCAGGAAGCAGAGGGAAAGAGCACTGCTGGAAGGTAAGGATGGGGGCCTGGGCCGGCAAGGGGGTGGGGTAGAAGGCCCTTCCCCGCAAAGACCATTTTAAATAGTCTTTCCATTGAAAGAAATACTATTCCCCCCAAATTCCTAGGTATTTTTAAAAAATCAAAAAGGCAGAATTTCTGCTCTAGGGACTTGAGTGAATGGTATAAACTAACTACACATCTTTGGAAAATAAATCCCTAAGAACTGCTAATATAAGAAGGGCTAATGAAAAGCATTTATTGAGAAGCCCCCCAAAAGCTGTGTATCTAAGTATTTGGAAGAGCTATACAAGAAATTCAATTACAACTCTATCATATGCTCAATATTAAACACAATCTTGGATCCTAGAAAAAGAAAAATGGGGTGACTCAGGTCCAAGCGCTGGAGTGCTATTGCCTGGCTCCTGACCTCAACGGGTCACATCCCTCCCGTCTCTAAGCCTCATTTTCCACACCTGCAAAATGGGCTGTTCATACCTACCACACAGAGGCTGTCACAGAATCAGATAAGGGCTTTTGTGTTCCTATCGACGGTAATAAGCTTGAGGCAATATTACTACATAAATTAAACATTAATAAAAACATTCATCCATTGTGTTGTCCCCATCTAAATATTACTAATATATAAAAAAGGGGGGAAATGAGCAAAACTGTGGGTTAGCCTTCTGACACCAATTCCATTAAAGAATAGCAGAGGTAGTTATCTAATTAAAATGTTCTCCACTTTGATCAACTCTTCTTTAAAAATATGGGACATGGGACAGTCTTCGCTGTACTTGGAAATAAAAGACGTCGGGAAGCATAATTAGCATCACTTTCCTGCAGGTCTACAGGCAAATGATGAAAGAAAAACATATTCATGAACCAGTTGTCATCTCTGGTTCTGGTGGTAGAACCCAACATAACAAAACCGATGTCTTGGCCATCGGCCCAGGATAAGCGTTCCTTATTTCCCTTAAAATTAACTCTTTGGAACCAATCACTTAGTACTGCAAAACTCCCTCTAGATGCTATCACTCTATGAAAGCCAAACAGATTCAAGAGATTAGGAGAGGATTCATGTATAGCTGAGTTTTGTGCAAGGAGACATAGCAACCACCTCTCAAGCCAGTGGAAAGTAAAACAAAAGTTTTAATAGTCAATGAACAGGGCTCAGGAACCGCAAAGAAGGGGGCCCATGACACCCCACCTCTAGGGAGATCAGGAAGCCTTCTCAGAGGAAGGGATCCCTGAGGATGACCTGAAAGGTGAGCAGGGTCTTGCCAGGAAAGGTAGGCAGGGAACGGGGAAGGGGGGCACATACCTAGAGGTGGCTGGTGGCAGTTCAGGGGAACCCCAGGGATATAGCCTGTGTGACAGGGAAAGAACAAGGGTAACAGCAGGGCAGATGCTAGAAAGCAGACTGAGACAAGTGCTCAGTAGGTCAATTTCATTTTGCAGGTTGAAGGACAGTCTTCAAAATCGTGAGCATGCATCAGAACCACCTGGAGGGCCTGGTAAAACACAGAACGCAGGGGCCTGAGGACTTGCATTTCTAGTAAGTGCCTGGGTGATGCTGATCCTGCTGGCCTGGGTACCACCCTTTGAGAACCACTGCCCCAGAAAATAATACTTTAACCCCCCCCTTACCTGTCACTACCCTCCCTGCCCACTGCATTTGCTACGTGATGCAGGAAAAGCCTGTGCACCTGTAGTTCTTAATGTGATCTTCACCAGAAAATCCCCAAGCATCCCACAGACACAATGTAGGAAGCACAGCAAAGCAGAAGGAAAAGGTGGTGGAGTTGGAGTGTCCCTAGTGCCCCCCAGTCCACCCGTGGCTGTTCAGTCTGCGGCCCCTTCCCTGAGTAAAGGTCTCAGCACACCCTCTATTGTGCTCAGGGAAGGCAGGGCATGGGTTTCTTTCTACCAGCTTCTCCTCTGTAGACTACAACTAACCAAAAAGTCAGAGATGGGGCTTCCCTGGTGGCGCAGTGGTTGAGAGTCTGCCTGCCGATGCAGGGGACACAGGTTCATGCCCCGGTCCGGGAAGATCCCACATGCCGCAGAGCGGCTAGGCCCATGAGCCATGGCCGCTGAGCCTGCACATCTGGAGCCTGTGCTCCGCAACGGGAGAGGCCACAACAGTGAGAGGCCCGCATACCGCAAAAAAAAAAAAAAAAAAAATCAGAGATGGGGAAAAAAAGACAATGTTGTGATAACAAACACTACTGATACTCCCAAGTTTGTTAAAGTAGAATTTTCTGTGTAAATGTAAACAGACACAATTCATGTTAAGCCTTTTTATCTTTCTGTATCAATGAGGATGTATTTACATTGTGTATGTACATTTATATTTTACACAGACTGCAGTCCGGCCACCTGACACATTCAGTAACTAAAGGCCATCTTAAGAATGTAAGGGATTGCATTACACAGGTGACTGTGGGGACAGAAATTAAAAATCAAGTGTAATTTTCAATGTGTAGTGAACAAGTTCACTGCCCCAAATAAGAGCCATGTCTACTATACACAACCTAAAAACCCATGCACATATAATATGTAGTCCTGAAGGCTCTGAACTTGAAAACAGAGTGCTACAATGTGGCACAGAACTTACAAAGACAAGTGAGATGTTTACATCCTGCCTGCCAATGAAGAAATGGAAACTTACCGGGAATTAATTCAAAGGCTGTAGGGAACACAAGCCCCAGCGTCCCCATCACATACAGCATCTGGGGCCAGACAGATTGGTAAAGAAGGAAGCTGTATTTGTTTCAACGGAGGCGCACCAACTGTTTTCCTGGGTCTTCATTAAAAACAACTTTGCCTGCTCTGACGGTTACTCCAAATCCCTTTCTGATCTTAAAATATCGAAAGCCCAATATTGTTTCTAAGTCTCTGTATTTCAAAAGCGCCTTTATGAAAGCCTCCCATCCTTTCTACTTATTTCCAGTTCTGACGGCTGGTTGCCTTTTTGATGAAGCAGCACACGGGGACTAGACTCCCTTGGTTATAGCCACCTGCTCAGGCCCCCACGGGCCCTGTGGGAGCCTCACCGCTAACCAGGCACACCACAGTGCAGGTGTGAGAGCGCGTCAGCCTCCGAACCCTGAATCCGTGCAGCCAGTGGATGGCGCTATGGGGCTCAGGCCCTGCGGGAGGTATACAGTAGGATCAAAGAGAGGCAAGCAGACCTGCTGCAGCCTGACCTGGAAAATGTGTTTCATCTGCCTTCTCTTCCCTCTTCCTTATGATTTTGGATTTTCTACTCAGAAACAGGCAAGTCTTCTAAAATAAAAGTCGCCCCTGTGGCCCCCATTCTATCTCACTGGCTTTTGTAGAACACGTATCATTGCACTTAGAATTCACATACTCATTTAAAAAGTATTTTACTTGGCTCTACGATGCTCCAGTTCCCTTGAGTGACCTGTACTCTTTCAATTAGCCAATTATCTAAACAAGCTGATAATCAGTGCGGAAACCCCACGTATCTGTTCCCCCCTGTACTTTGAGGCGATTCTTCATGGATGTGGTGTTAAAGGTCAGGCCCTTGAATGGCTGAGGCTTTGAATATGATTGGGGGCCTTTGATGGAGGGGAGGGGCACCAGGTCGGTCTTCAGGGACCAGATAACTCTTGGTTCAATCTCCAACCAACCACCACTTGGCCTGAGATTGGTCCTTCACTGCCGTGCCTCGGTTTCCTCCTGATTCAGATGAGGGTACAGGACTAGATGTATTCATTCTTCCAACAAATACTTATAAAACACCTCCCAAGTGCTAACGTGTACTTTCCAGGTTCTGGGAAGTCGGCAGTGAACAAAACCAACACACTCCTGCCTTCACGGAGCAGCCAGTCCTGATGGGCTCTAAAACCACACACTCCGTGCCCCCCAGGGCAGAGCCCAGGGCTCGCCTGCAGTGACCCTCACACAGCCAGCACCGCGGGCTGGATGCACACTCAGACAAACGTTAACACCCCGTGGATGCCCGAGGAGCCAACGCATACCTGCTACAGAGAACCATCACACAAAACATAACAGGACACCCAGCTCAGATGCCCAGAGAGGGAGTTATCCCATTAAAAGCAAGCAAGCGCTCACCGCAAGCTACACACAGCAGGGGCTCCAAGAAAGAAGTGTGGTCCACCTGTTGACTTCAGCAGGGACCACATGGAGCTGGGCCCAGGGCCGGGGAGGGGGCGGGGGGGGGGGCAGGGGCAGCAGAGATCTAAACAGAGGAGAAAGAGGAGGGAGAGGTCTGAGGGAGAGCAGGGGGGCAAAGGGAAGCCTGGAACAGAAGGCACTAAAGCAGCCAAGGGAAACCCCAGCGGGAGCCAGCGTCCCAGCTGGAACTTTTCCCAATGGAAAAGTGCAACCACTGAGGGGTCTGGGCATATCATAAAAATATGGAGTTTGGGAATGGTCATTCTGGCAGTGGTCAGTAACCAAACCAAAGTATAGAGGATTATATGCCCATGTCCATAGCAGCATTGTTCCCAACAGCCAAAAGGTGGAAGCAACCCAAGTGTCCATTAACAGATGGATGGATAAATAAAATGTGGTCTGTCCATACAATGAAACAGCATTCAGTCTTAAAAAGAAAGAAAATTCTGACACCTGCTACAACATGGATGAACCCTAAGGGCATGATGCCGAGTGGAAATTAGCCAATCACAAAAGAACAAATACTGTATGATCCCACCACATACACTAGTCAAGTTCAAAGAGGCAGAAAATAGAATGGTGGGGGTAGGGGGGAATGGAGAGTTGTTTAATGAGTACAGTTTCAGCTTTTCAAGATGAAGAAAGTTCTGGAGATTGGTTGTACAACCCTAACATGACTGTACACTTAAAAACAGTTAAGATGGTAAATTCTATGCTATGTGTATTTGTACACATATTTTTTAATATGTGTACACATATTAAATTTTTTAAAAGCACAATTTTTTAAAAGCATAGGGGAGAATTTTCACTGTTTTTATTCTGCCCCTCATGGGTCACACAAGTGTAAATGAACAGCTAAAGGCAGGCCACACAGCCCATCCACCACCCATGACCAAAGAGAACCCAGTGGGAAGAAAAGCAGCTCTGCCACAGATGGGTGGGGCATTTAGAAATAAGCTGCCAGGCCAGGCATAACAGGGGGGGCTGCACCCAGTACAACCAGAGACCTCAGGGCACAAATCAGGGGCCTCATAAGAGTCCTGCACAGACTCTCCATGAAAATGGGCTCTAAGCACACAAGGCAGGTATTAAGTGGTCAGACAGGTGGGCACCTGCAGACACCTCTATACAAAGTGGGAAGAAGCTAAAAAACCCACTTGCAAGGCCCCACCCCTGCCAACTAGACTGTGGCTGACCTCTCCGTCAGATGTGATTCAAGGGCAGAATTCTCACACTAGTTTATCAATTTTCTAACTTTTGCTGTTCCCAGGTCATTTCCTATAGCCAGATACAGCCGTACCTCCACACAGCTCTTGCCTTGTAAAATGTGGTGAGGTGAGCACGAGAAAATTCCGTCACGCTCCAGCCTGTCCCCTTGCCGCAGCTCCTGCCCTTAAGTCCTCACTCCCACTTTTGCCAAGGCCTTTGTATTTTCTACAGCTTCGGCATTTATTATGCTGCTCTAACACCTCCAGATTCACCTCCTCTCCAAGGGACAGGTATTTCTTCCACTGTGTGCTTATCCAAGCAACTGGAGGCCAATCGCATCCTTGACTCCTTCACTGAGCGATGCTGCAACTTTACCGAGGCCTGGTACGCTCTGCATTCAAAATATCTCTATCCATGCCATGGCTGCCTAGCCAGCAGCCTCCAGGAAGACACTCCCTGCATCCTGCCAGGAGTGGACATCCTAAACCAGTGCCCTCCCAGACCTTGGCTCCCCAAAAGATCAGTTAAATGCCTTTCTCCCAAGCAGTTCAATCCCACTCTGCTCCAGATAACAGCCCAACACCCAAGCCACCATAGTAACATTCCCTCCCTGTACTCTCGTATTATCAACCAAAGGCAGAAACAGAAGAAAAACACTGCTGCAAAGTGAAGCCATGGATCATAAACCATAAACCATCATAAACCACAATGACTTGGAAATTTGGATTTATTTTTCCTTCTTGGCCTGAGGACTTTTTAAATTGGTAGGCTTCGGGGGCACAAGACTTCATCTACAGTGCCGTGTTAAAATTTCATCATACCCTCGTCAACAAGGTGAAACAATACGAACTACATTTGAATAGCTTCGTAAATGCACAATTCACCCTCCGATGTGCTGACTCATGAATGGCACAAAGAAGGTCTCTAGTGGAAGGCCACGAGGCTCTTTCTGTATGTTTCCACATCTTTATCAATTACTTGAACGATGGCACAGATAAAATGTTTATCAAATTCAAGGATGACAAGTTTCTTGGAGAGATGGCAAATACATTGGATGACAGAGTCATGAGATAAAAAGATCAACAGATTGGAATTGCAATAGAGGAAATAATGTTATTTGGACACTTGGATGCAAAAAAAGAAATGCACAAATGTAGGAGGTGTGAAAAAGACTTAGGAGATTTAACTGGATACAATTTCTGTATGTGACGATGGGGCGTTTTGGCTGCCAAAAAAAAAGTCAGCCAGCCTTAGACTATACTCGGGGAGGCTTTGTAAAGTAAGAGGAGAGGAGAGGTCCCCAAAACTAGGTTTCTGTCTCCACACTTTAGAAGAGAAGAGAGAAAATGGGAGAGGATCCAAGTGACAGCCAGGAGGAAGAGGGACCTGAAATCCATCTCATAGGTAACAGCTGCAGAAAACGAGCATTCGCAGGTCCACAGGAAGGAGGGCTGGCTGGGTTCTATGTGAAGCTGATGGGGAACGGGAACACAGAATGTAGAATCAACACAGGGCAAAGGCTTTGGGTTCCATATAAGAACACACAATAGGATTTATCTGAAGTCAGAATGGGCTGCCTAAAGAGGTGATAAAGATTTCTGTGGACCTGCACATTTCAGAGATTTTATAAGCTTGATTTCACCGACTGCTAGTAACTCTGTGGGGGTGATATCTGCCCTGTTTACAGCCGAGGACACTGACCAACAAATGACCCACCTGGGATCGGTTCGTCACTATAGGGGCCAGAGCTGGGGCTTACATATGGATTCCCTCACATGATTCTGAGCAGAAAATTCCTTTTTAGTGATACTGCAAGGCTGGCAAGGATGCTACTGCCCGGAACCTGAGACCAGAAGAGAGGCCCTTCTACAGCCTGTGCACCTCGAGAGCCATCTGACCAAGCTCAGAGGGTGGACACCTCTGTCAACCCCAAAGCCCCGACCCCTCACATAAGAGCCTTACAGATACCTCAACCCACGTGTAAAGGGATGAAAACCCTGCCTTGGGGGGAAACTGCTATCGTTTCTGACCTCTTATCCCACGGAAAAGCATATACTGCTGCCACAAGTTAATTCCACTGCAGAACGTCAAATTCTTGTTTTTGTTCACAAACCATGGCGAAAAAATAAAGAGAGAAAATACACTTTCGTCGAACTCCGAGAACTCTTCCTGCACAGGCAAAGTTTTCCTTGGAGGACATAGGCGGAGCTCACAGATTCGGAACGCAGGATTTCAACTCCATCAGACAACTGCCACTCATCACCCCCTGTGTTCCCATGAAATCACATACCCACTTTTATCTCAGTTCTCAAACAAATTTCCCTCCACGTATCCGTTGTTCTTTAAAACAATTCTACTCAGAAACGGGTCAAACTTTCCTCTGCAAGTCACAGAGAAGTCGGCCCCCTCAACCTTAGCGCACACAGTCTTTATTTGGTGCTGAAATTCAGATCACACCAAGAAACCCTAATGTTAAGAGAGTTACCACCCAATCAAAAAATCTATATGCTCTTTCACAGCAGTTGAGAAGCTCTTTTTTTTTTCTTTACAAGTTCAGGTTTATAACAATATAATTCTCAAGTTCCTGGAGAACTCTGAGAAACTGAGCGACACTTGCCTTTAAAGCAAACTACTTAGTGAGGTGCAAGGGGCCAAATGCAGCCACAGCATCTGCATCCCTCTCACCCATGCCCTTCAGGTGAGTGGGCTCAGGGGTGCTGGGGACAGGGGAGCACTGCACACTGAGGTCCCAGGGGAAGGGGGGAACGCCACGCTGCCACCACCCCTCACTCCAGGAAAGTGGCAGATATTCACAAAGCCACCCAGCAGCACAGCTGGGAGCCTGGAGCCTCCCAAGGCTCCTTCTCATTGGTTTAGGGGTGACAGGCATGCCCACTTGCTAGGCTGTCACAGAGGATTAAAGAGCCTACCATGGAATGGGTGGACGTGAACAAACGATGCAGTGGGTAACCCCTCGAACAACCCTCCAATTCAGTCTCCCTGCATCCTTACCCAGCCTGTACTGTTAGTTTGCTTAAAAGTCAGCAGCATGGTATAGACAAGAATAATTATGCTTTAAAACAAAAACAAAACCTGGAGACATAAAAGTATGGCAATTAAGTGCAATGGGATTCCTTCGAGTGCTCCTTGGTACTGGATAATGGACATGTTTCTAAATGGAAACCAGAAACGAGACAGGTGCTGCTGGGTGGTCCCACCTTAGGCGCTCTGAGAGAGTCCAAACTTTCTCCCATGTCTCCTCTTTAGGATAATGTACTATGCCGCCTTTAAGAATTCTACCCTGGACAGCAGGGAAACATGGAAAACAGATGACCCTCTCTCAGGGGACAAACAAACCCCTGGGAGGGGGAGTCCTCTGTAGCCGTGTTCCCCGCGTCACACGGCTGGAGGGAGAGCCAGCTGGACAGCAGCCACGCTCAGGGGCTGCACAGAACCAAGCTACGAGTATGGGATTGAAGTGAAGTTGATCTGCAAGGGAGAAAAAAGGCTAGGCCAACGTCTCAAGTCCCCACAGTCGGCAAATCCTGTCTCCCCACATGCGGGTGGCACCACTCACAGGCAGGGTCAGCATCTGCCCGTGGCCATCCCCACCCCCGTGCCCGCTGCATTCTGCTCAGCCCAGACCCAGCCTCTGAGGCTTAACATGCCTCCCAGTCACAGCACTGTGGCTGGAGCTGGTGGGCAGCAATTAGGGGGGGCAGTAAGAACAGGGTGTTCGCATGGGACCAGGCCTGCTGGTCCACCGGGCCCCAGGGTTAGGGAACACCACTGCGCCTACGTGCTCCAGGGTCAATGCCCTGAGAGAGGAGACACAGGTCAAAGGAACCTGGGCCAAAGCCTGGGCAAAATGTAATGACCCTGAAGACCGAGGATCCAGGGTCCTCCCACTGCTTGAGCACTCCTGCATCCACCAGGCCTCCCTCACCCCGGGTCCCCTGGTGCTCAAGACAAGATGTACTTCTTCCCATCAAAACACGCACACACCATCAGGCAGCAGCTCTCGCAGATGTATCAGATGGAAAACAACAAACTTGGTGTAACACATCTTGAGTGCTTTCCACTTTTAAATGCTGGGGCCTGTGGGAAAGATTTCAGATAAAGGCTCTGATTCCTGCAGAAGAGATCTCTATTTTGTTTATATTTCTAGCAGAGCTTGGTTTCTCAAATGCTCCTCGACAGTCCAGGATTCGTGGTCATCCATCTACAGCAAGACTTCCAGAGCATCATGATTAGACAAATGAGAACTAAAACATTTTATCTTATCAGAATAGCAAAAAGTATCAATCTCCTAACACCAAGCATGAGTGAGAACAGGGGCACAGAGGCTCTCCTACTTTTGGTAGGAATGCAAGCATGTAGCCATTTTGGAGGGCAACATCCAGCCAAACATTCAAATGCCCGAAACTCGTTGACCCAGTAACTCCTTTTCCGGGGATCCACCCCTCACATAAGGTGGGGCAGAGAGATAAATGTGAAAGCATTCCCTGGAATCTTATTTATAGAGTCAAAAACCAGGAAACAACCTAAATGTCCATCTTTTAAAGAAACTGCAAGGTCTCCTTACAATGATCAATACAGAGCAATTAAAAAGAACAGAGAGTATCAATATGTTGCTGATTTTTTAAACCCCTTTACAGTAGAGAAGTCCAATAAACACCACCTCAACCAAGCAGTCAAGATTAACATCACGGGGGGGTAGGTCATGTTGATAGTGTGGTTCCCTGGATACACTGACAGAGGGCAATTCACCTCTGGGGTCTCCCCCACCGCCCAAACCCAGGATCCCAGTCTAACCACAGGAGAACCATCAGATGAACCCAAATTGAGGGACACTCTGCATAAAACCTGACCAGTGTTCCTCAAAACTGTCACAGCCACCAAGAACAAGGAACGTCTGAGAAACTGTTACAGACCAGAGGAGGTGACAGACACACAACTAAATGAATGAACGTGGGATCCTGCCTGGGATCCTGGGACAGAAAAGGCACACGGGGCAAAAACTGGTGAAATCTTTAAAAAGTGTTGAGTTTCATTAATGAATAGTGATGTGCTAATGCTGGTTCCCCAGTTGTGGCACACACACCATGGCAACGTAGGATGTTACCAGGGGAAGCTGTTAAGGGGTATATATGGACTCTGTACTGTCACAGCAACTTCTGTGTAACCTAAAACTATTCTAACAGAACAGGCTCACTTAAAAAAGAGACAGACAGTGACAGAGAGAGGGAGGATGACACTCATGACAATAGGGATCGTATTTACGTTTTTTGTTGTTGTTGTTAAACTATCGGTATTGCTCTGTGGCTGCTTCCCTCCTCACCTGCCGACAGGTGTATAAACACACAGGAGAGAATGCCTGGAAGAGACATACGGAGTTGTTAGCAGTGGTTACTTCTAGGGGCAGGGGGAGTGGATTCAGAGATACCAGGGAGAGGAGAGAGAAAGCTATCACCTCTACTCTGTGACTCTGGGCTGTTTTAATTTTTACAAGGAGCACACATTCATATATTACATGTACATGCAAAACCATTTTAAAAACAAAGTAGATAGATCTCTCTGCTACAGGAAACTATCCAAGATACATTACCTTGAAAAACCACAAATTGCACATTTATGTTTTAAAAACGCCCAGGACACGACGTGTTCGCTGCATGTAGTGAGTATCTGTGAAGCTTACCTTTGGGAAGTAGGATGGAAGAAGGAAGAGCCTGAGAAGAGTGGAGACAGGAGAGCTCGGCGTTTTTGCTCCTTACCTTCTGTTTAAGTGTTTTACCAGAAGCACATATTCTTTAATAATCATCATCATCAAAATGACGATAAATCCTCGCAGTTCATTCCGTACTTGCTCCATCTCCTTGGCCCCAAACCACACCCAAAGGAACCGACAAACATTTTGTGATTCTGATCTAGGGCCAGACACGCCCACTCCTCTGCCCACAGCCTAGAGGTTGTGGGAGGTGTTGGGGGAGAGCATAATCAAGGAGCACCCTGGCCGTGGCCCTCAGCCCTCACTCACCCGTAAGCTGGACCGCTGGTAACAGAATCTCTCTGTCCAACAGGGTCCATGAGGATGGACACTGCTCTCCCTGGAGCATCCTGGCAGAGCTAGGAGAACATGGTAACTGATACCCGTTAACAGCAGGAAAGTATGGCAAGACCTTAACCTGCCTTCTGAATCACCTTTAAACTATGCAAGGTCTCCTCCTGAGTAAATAATTTCTAATATTTTAGATTAATACCTTCTGATTAATCAACCTAGGACAGAACACTGGGTCCCCAACTGGAATATCCAAATACCTACTGCAACTATCCAAAGCTGCTGCTCCTTGAAAGGACTCAAAAGCAAACGAACAGAAAGAACTGTAAGATATCTAGACGGGGGGAATAATGCAATAAAGATGAAAAATTGTTATTCCAAGTTGCTTTTAAGATCAAGTGGCTTAATTTCACTAACATTGATTTTTTTTTTGGAGTGATTTAATTTTGCTAACACTGGCTGAGGTTCTGCTTACTTGACACTGACAACTGGGCAAGGCAAAGTCACACCCACCACACAGGAGGGGAGGAGGAAGGAAAGGCCAGGCCATGGAGGAACCGTCCAAATGCAGATGCTGATGCATGGAAGCACGAGGGCTAAAAGGGAGCCTCTGAGATTAATCATGGTTTCTTTTTTAGTACCTGGGTCTCAGAAAGTCTGATATAAACCGGAGCCTTTTCTCCAAAAAACTACAGAGCTTGCATGCAATTTCAAAAAGAGCTCTGAACCTCATCTTCGGGCCTCCTGAGTCACAGATAACTAACCAAGTACTCTTGAGCCTTAAGCATCTATAAACGACTTCACAGATGAATAAACCAAGGTCTAGAGAGATTAGATGACTTTCTCAAAATTCCCCCACTAGCTGGTGGCAGGGTAGAATGAAGCCCTCATCGCATGCTGCCAAGCAGAGATGTTTCTAGAGAACATGCAGCACACCCAGCAGAGGTAAGCCTTGCCCCCCCACCCAAAAAAAGGGTTATAAAGTCATCCCCATATGTGCCAATTCCACACAATGGTACATACGTGAAATAGTAGCGTCATAACACCCCCAGGTAACAATCTGCGTAGTAAGCCAGAGTGAGGGCTCTGCACAGCTGCTCACTATGAACTCAGGCCAGGGCTGGAGTCACAATCCAAACCCTGCACTCTGCTCACGAAACAAGAATCCACGTTTAGATCACCAGAGAACACACTGGCAGCCCAGCCGGCAGCCTCCTCGTCCTCCTCTAAATACCAAGCAGGCACGCAGAGCCCTCAACCAGTGGGACCCTACGCCCTGTCCAGCAGCCCCTGTTTCATGCTGGAACCACAGAGCACATGGTACCTGCTGCGGCTCCACAAGCAAACATCTCCAGGTGAGCCCATTGTGCCGTCCACATCCACATACGCTCAAGTCGCATCACCAAACCAGGGCCAGGGATCATGAGGAACTTTAACTCCAGCTGAGAGATGAGTAGCTTCCATCTTCCCCATGAAGCCAGAGAGAGCAAAGCCAAAATGTGAAGGCAAAATGAGACAGAGTTCTGCAGCTATAACTGTTAAGAGCTTTATTTCTTTGTCCGAATTTAACCATTACACAATGACAGCTTTGGAGCCCAATGGCATCGATGCCAAGTCCTGGCTGCTGCTGCTGCCACCTCTTCCCTGATGACAACACAGCACCTGTCTGGGGGCTGGGTCCCCGGCCTAACCATCTACAACGCACCCCCTATCCTGCTACCACAGCGGTCTTCCTAAAACGCAAATCTGATGGTGCCCATTCTTCTATTTCAAGTCCTTCAAAGGCTCCCTGTGCCTTCCAGATAAAACCCAACCTCCTTAGAATAGCCTGTGAGGGCTGTGATCTGACCATGCCAATACCTCCAGCCTCAGCTCCTGGACTCCCCCTCCAAGGACAATACATGGAGCCACCCTGGGTTCCCAAACTCCAGCACATCAGGTACACAGGTTTCCCAGAAGCTCCTTCTAACAAAACACTCATCTTCTCGACACCAGCCTTCGACACTCACCTTGGTGCCAACTTGACCCTTCCCTCTCTGCTCAGCCGTGGGACACTGGCAGCACTCATCTCCCTAAACCTGTGGGTTCAGGTGCTCACTTGCTACTGGACTATGAGCTCCTGGGCGGCAGAGACTGTATTTATTCTCTGTCTTTCACAAGGGCCCACCCAGCCCAAGTCTAAGAAGAGCAGGTCTCAGTAAACACCGGGCAAATGAATAACAAGTACAAAATCAGCTGCTAACTGTGGTTCACACACTCTCTCCCCTCTCCTCCTACCCAAACCGTCATGTTTAAGTCCGTGTGTGTCCATAAAAACTCCAAATACTTCACCAAACTTTGCTAAAACTTTAAAGTGTCCTCAATCAAATCCACAATAAGATAGCACCTCATACCCATTAGGACGGCTACTACCAACCAATAAACAAGTAAGCAAACAAAATAACAAACGTTGGGCTTCCCTGGTGGCGCAGTGGTTGAGAATCCGCCTGCCAATGCAGGGGACACGGGTTCGTGCCCTGGTCCGGGAAGATCCCACATGCCGCAGAGCGGCTGGGCCCATGAGCCATGGCCGCTGAGCCTGTACGTCCGGAGCATGTGCTCCGCAACGGGAGAGGCCACAGCAGTGAGAGGCCCGCATACCGCAAAAAAAAAAAAATGTTGACAAGGATGCTGAGAAACTGGAACCCTTGTGCACTGCTGGTGGGAATATAAAATGATGCAGCCTTTATAGAAGCAGTACTGTGGTTCCTCAAAAATTAATCACGGAATTACCATATGATCCAGCAATTCCAGCTCTGGGTGTACACCCAAAAGAATTGAAAGCAGGGTCTCCAAGAGATATTTATAAACCCATGTTCATAGCAGCATTATTCACAATAGCCCAAAGGTAGAAGCAACCCCAGTATCCATTGAGATGATAAACAAAATATGTCATATACATATAATGGAATATTTTTCTGACTTTAGAAATTCTGATACACGCTACAACGTGAATCAACCTTGAAAACATTTATGCTAAGTGAATAAGCCAGCCACAAAAGGACAGTGTTTGATCCTACTTATATGAGGTTCCTGAGAGCAGTCATGTTCTTAGAGACAGAAAGTAGAATGGTATTTACCAGGGGCTGAGGGGAGGCGGAAATGGGGAGTTAGTGTTCAATGAGTACAGAGTTTCAGTGTGGGAAGATGAAAAGCTCTGGAGATGGATGGTGGTGATGGTTCCAGAACAATGTGAATATATTTAATGTCAATGAAATGTATGCTTTAAAATGGTTAAGATCATAAATTTTATGTTATGTGTAGGTAATTTTGTGTTTTGTATACAATTAAAATTAGAAAAAAAAGTGCCGTCAATTGCTCCTGACACTGCTCTAAGTAAAGTTCAAACTATTGTGTTGGCCAAAAGGTTCATTTGGTTTTTTTCGTTAAGACGGCTCTAGTAGCACTTAGCTGTCTTTAACTTCATTCAAAACAATTTTGTTAGATTGTATGTGACAGCTGTCATATTAGCGTGCATTTTGAAAAAAGACATCAAAATCGGTGAATTTTTGTGTAGCCATTTTAATAATGAAGATGGAAGGAAAAAAGCAACATTTTCGGCATATTATGCTTTATTATTTCAAGAAAGGTAAAATCTCAACCAAAATGCAAGAAAAGACTTGTGCAGTGTATGGAGAAGGTGCTGTGACTGATCGAACGTGTCAAAAGTGGTTTGCGAAGTTTCATGCCAGAGATTTCTCGCTGGACACTGCTCCACAGTCAGGTAGACCAGTTGAAGTGGATAGCGATC
Source organism: Orcinus orca (assembly GCF_937001465.1). Lineage (NCBI taxonomy): Eukaryota > Metazoa > Chordata > Mammalia > Artiodactyla > Delphinidae > Orcinus > Orcinus orca. The sequence continues at coordinate 74,244,806 of NC_064560.1, forward strand.
AAATCAAGACATTAATTGAGAACCATCAACATTACACCACGCAGGAGATAGCCAATATACTCAAAATATCCAAATCAAGCGTTGAAAATCATTTGCACCAGCCTGGTTATGTTAATCGCTTTGATGTTTGGGTTCCACATAAGCGAAAAAAAACCTTCTTAACCGTATTTCCGCATGGGATTCTCTACTTAAATGTAACTGAAATTGTTCCGTTTTTAAAACAAATTGTGACAGGTGACGAAAAGTGGATACTGTACAACAATGTGGAACGGAAGAGATCACGAAGCAAGCGAAATGAACCACCACCAACCACATCAAAGGCCGGTCTTCATCCAAAGAAAGAGATGTTGTGGATATGGTGGGATTGGAAGGGAGTCCTCCATTGTGAGCTCCTTCTGGAAAACCAAATGATTAATTCCAACAAGTACTGCCCCCAATTAGGCCAACTGAAAGCAGCACTCGATGAAAGGCGTCCAGAATTAGTCAACAGAAAATGCAAAAACTTCCATAAGAATAATGCAAGACTGCATGTTTCTTTGATGACCAGGCAAAAACTGCTACAGTTTGGCTAGGAAGTTCTGATTCATCCGTCATACTCACCAGACATTGCACCTTCAGATTTCCATTTATTTAGGTCTAAAATTCTCTTAATGGAAAAAATTTCAATTCCCTAGAAGACTGTAAAAGGCACCCAGAACAGTTTTTTGCTCAAAAAGATAAAAAGTTTTGGGAAGATGGAATTATGAAATTGCCTGAAAAATGGCAGAAGGTAATGGAACAAAAGGGTGAATACGTTGTTCAATAAAGTTCTTGGTGAAAATGAGAAATGTGTCTTCTATTTTTACTTAAAAACCGAAGGTACTTTTTGGCCAACCCAATAGTTTTAGACACTGGTAGCTGCCCCACCATGCAAAAAGGCTGCAACCCCAAGGTTTGGTGATCAGGCTGCAAGGGGTGCAAGAGAGGGTAGCTGCTGACCACTGGGACCCACTGCCAGCCCTGAACAGATTTGCACACCAGGAGCACGCTGGTCTCTTGCACAGTCTTCTCCCATCTTCCAGTCTTCTGGAGGCACCACCTGGGGGCCCAGCTCTCAAAAGGCATTTTTAGAGAGACTCCGGGCAGACAGTCTGCAAATACAGACACTGTTCGAGCCAGACAAGGCTGCTCCTGGAGGCCCAGGAAAGAGGTTGTGCCTGGCCACTGGGAAGATGCCGAAGGGCAGGCACAGAGCAGGTCAGAGGAGGAGAGGCCCAGGAGGGTATCTGGAAGGAGAGTCCAGCAGGAAGCCAAGCATGGAAAACCCCAGAGGAGCAAGGGTCTGGGTTCTCTTTAACCCCCTGCACTAATCAGCTCAAGGAGGAAGTTGGGGGTCTGTGACCTTTTAAGTTGCAGCCTCAGCAAGGACCCACAGGGCCAATTCCCAGTGGTCTAAAGACCACCATGCACCATTGCTGGGCTCACGTGCCTGCCAGCCAAGTTTCCATTCACTTCCCGGAAATCATGGTGAGGTTAACCATGAATTCAAACACAGCATCATTCTTAAAAGCCAAGAGTTCCTGCTTAAAAGTTAAATGGAATCCTGAAATGCTAGGAGCCAATCAATCTTCAGATTTTCAATCTAGTGAAATTCGATCCTCCAGTATACATCAGGTGGAATGGCAAAGAAACAGATAAACTAAAATAATCTAAAACTGGTTTCTATTTAGCTTTCTAGTACGATTTGGGGCCATAAAACTGACTTTCCTCTTTACGCTTGACCTAAGATATTATTAAAATGAATTTGCAATTTTCAAATTATGTTAACAAATGGCACCCAGTTATCTGCAGAGTGGCAGGGCTAAAATCAAGGCTATGAAAAATCATGCAGGAAAGAAGAGGAAGAAAAAATGTATATGTGGAATGCATACTGTGGGACCTAACTCTTCACAGGGTTTCCCAAACATCTAGAAGCTCGGGGGGGTGGGGGTGGGGGGCACTACATAATTTGCCCCAAATAAGTCACTAAATGGTGGAATGAAAGCCCAGATTTACCAAAGCCCACGCACGCTCTCAGCACACGGAGGGGCTCCTCCAACTGCAATTCTCCTTCTATTTACTAAACGGTAGCATCCCAATGGCCAAACTTGCTCCTATTAAATTAAAAAGGAAAATAAAGAAAGCTCCCTGCCCTCATCTGAATAAGCTTTAGTTATGTTTGTAAAAACATTCAGAAAAGGCCATAAAAAGATCTTCACTGAGGACTGTGCTAAGTATTAAGTATTATTCAATAAACCACAGCTTGGAGGCTGCCAGCTGACGTCTAGCTATAACCTGGAAAGAGCTTTGGATGAATACATTGTGTTTCTTTTTTTCCTGTTTCAATTCTTAGGTATCGTTTACATTCATCTGCACCCCTTCTATTAAAAAACATAAAACAAAGGAGCAGAGCTACAGTTAAGACACAACCAGATAGGTGGCATATTATGATAAACAAAGATGACAATAAAACATTTTTCCAGCTGTGATAAACATATTTAAGATCTATCACAGAGGTTGTTGGAGCCACAACTGAAAACGATCAAAATTACAAGTTGTTTGTAACATAGAATTTATGTCTTTAAAGCTTTCATTTTTTAGGCAGAGGCTGTCTCCCTAGGAGATCATTCCCTTACATTTTTTTCAAATTTGAACTTTTTTTTTTAAAACTTTGATTCTTTGTTTTTTTAATATATAAATTTATTTTTGGCTGTGTTGGGTCTGCATTGCTGCGCATGGCCTTTCTCTAGCTGTGGTGGGTGGGCTTCTCATTGCGGTGGCTTCTCTTGTCACAGAGCGCAGGCTCTAGGTGCGTGGGCTTCAGTAGTTGTGGCACGCAGGCTCAGTAGTTGTGGCTCGCAGGCTCTAAAGCATAAGCCCAGTAGTTGCGGCGCACAGGCTTTGTTGCTCCGCAGCATGTGGGATCTTCCCGGACCAGGGCTCAAACCCGTGTCCCCTGCATTGGCAGGCAGATTCTTAACCAATGCACCACCAGGGAAGTCCTGAACTTTTTTTGTTTTCTTTTAAGTTGTGACCTTTTTTTTTTTTTGCCATACACGGGCCTCTCACTGTTGTGGCCTCTCCCGTTGCGGAGCACAGGCTCTGGTCACACAGGCTCAGCGGCCATGGCTCACGGGCCCAGCCGCTCCGCGGCATGTGGGATCTTCCCGGACCGGGGCACAAACCCATGTCCCCTGCATCGGCAGGCGGACTCTCAACCACTGCGCCACCAGGGAAGCCCTTAAGTTGTGACTTTTTTGAGGCTGTCAACACATCCAAAGTGATTTAACAACTGGCTAAGGAATGGGCAGCACCGTTTGGAAACGAACAAAGCACTTGGCTCAGCTCAGAGGCTGAGTTGGTAAAGATGCTGCTCGGAGTGGCTTCATCAGCCTCCAGGGCTCTTCTAGGGATCCATACCCACCAGGTGGTCACAACACTTGCCTTTCATTACATCTTGATATTTTGAACAAGGAGTTGAAGTAACAGGTGTCTCAGTGTCCCAGAGATCAAGAAGGAAGAGAGTAAGAGGAATGAGGAATTATGTCCAGATTTCTAAACACCCATGTCTTCGTGCCATTTCTTGGCCTCTAAAACCATTTGGTTTCTACATAGAGGCTTCCCTCCCCTACTTAAAACACACATACACACAACAAAAAACTTTGAACAATAAACCTTACCATCCAACTGTGACTGATGAGATGTGCTTGTGAAATTGGCTTGTCACATGCACTTACATAAGAGGACACCCACTTGATTGCAGTTCATAATATCCCTGACATCTTAAAAACTTCAATAGACAGCAATTTCCTCAACAAACAAAACTACTGTATATGGAACTAAGCTGAGCTAAGACTACCTCATCCTTTAAAAACCGACGGCAATAAACAAGCTGCAACCCAGCTGGTCAGTGCCCAGGGAAGACACATCCCTTTGCAGAATCCAGGGAACTTGCCAGCCACCTCCCTGCCTTGTAAGCAGGAATGGCCCCCAAATCTGGGACAACAGAGGAGATTCAACAGAACTGGATAACATCAGATTGTGAAAGACTTAGACTACTAAACGGAACACTTTACTTTTTGAATCCTAAAGTAAACATCCAGATCACTTGAGGAATCGCTGAGCTGTACCTTTGAAAAGGCACTTTATCTCCCTTTGAAGTCAAACTAGTCAGATCCTCTAAAACCTAGTAATGCCAACCCAATTCCACCTGTCTTAATGAACACCTACTATGTGCCAGGCACTTTGTCAGGCCCTAGGGAAATAAAGAACGTTTTCCCTGCTTTAAAGAACCCCTGTAACAATGACAGGAGTGAAAAATAAACCAATCACCCCAGTACCGTGTAGTGCATACAAGATGCACTGGCAGGGAAAGAGGTCACTGACACAAGAGGTTAATCAACTCTAGGGAGGGAAGGGCTGCCCAAGAGCCCACTTGGAGCAAAATGCACAGCAAGAAAAGTTCAGTATTACCGTCCACTGCATCTGAGACCCCAAAACAAGCCATTAAATATAAATTTTAAAAGCAACCCAGAGAAAGATATTAGTTTCTATGTCCCTAAGGAAAATGTAAAAATGTAGACAAGTTCTTCAATTAAACCTCTAACATTTCTGAATCAACTATTTAAAGAAAAAGACTCCTCTTATATTTGACACTTTTCCCCACAAAAAAATAATCCAAGAGCACAGACATGCTTTTTCAATGTTAAGGTTGGTCCCCTTGGGCCCTAAATGGAACACCAGCTTGCCCAGCAGAATACCTTCAGCAAACATTTCTCCTAGAATATTCCCAGCCCTTCCTGGAGAACAACTCAGATCACCTTTGTAAATGCAAGATCCCTGGTATCAACTGGAGACGGAAGTTACTCAAAATCATGTCAAACCAGATCACTACTGAATACTCTGTGTGACCAGATGGCAATGGCAGGCCGCTTGCATGTTTCCAGGGTGCAGGTTGCTCACATATCCACCCTGTCGTTCATTCATCAATCCTGCCCCCACCAGATGATCCTGTGACTGAGAGCATCCTCAAGGGCAGCCAACTCCTTCCTAATCACTCTCCACCCTACATGGAGAATCACCCAGCTCAAAAGAAACAGTATAAAGGCTCCATCAAAATTCCAGATCGATTTTACATGACCCAACAGAAATCATAGCATTTATCCTCCCTCACCTCACCCATGCTGAATAATGACAATCTCCTTGTGGTCACGTGTACCAGATAATAATCAAGATGCCACCAGAGAAATCCTAAATTCAAGGATCTTGGCTTGATACAGGTCTAAATCAGAGACACGAGCCGAATTTTCAAATTAAACTGAGCCAGACTTACATAGGACAAGATTCTCCACTGAGGTGAAGGGCATGTCACAGCACCTGTAAGAATAGCTCCGAGGCTGGAGCATGAGCCCAAGAGGATCCAGGCCGTCCCTCACATAGAACATCACCTAGGTTGATGGTGTCCCAACTCTGCTCCCACCTCTGCAGCCAGGAACCACAGGAGGTTATCCAAGCCACCCTCTGGAGTTCCCCAACTACCCAGCAAATTACAATGCTACATCAACCTGGAGGTTTATCCAGGGGCTAGCTACCCCGTGGGATGAACCCAAATATGCAAGCATCTTCCTCTCCATAAAGCCTGCAAGGTCAATGCAACTCCACTGCACAGATTACAATCAATGAAAACCTCCCTTCTAACAACAGCAACAGCCGATGGTGGATGCAAAGCAAGAATTAAACAAGCAGATGTGTGTCATGTACCAGGTGGACAGACGTGTGTAAGAAACAGAGTGCAGAGAAAGGAGACAGAGTGCTTGGCCTCAAGCAGCTCCTGATCTTTGCTCCTGATAAGCAAGGTAGATGTGTAAAGAGACAAAATCCTAACATAAGCAAAATACTAAGAAAGCTTAAAGGAAGTAATTAATTCTGGTTCTTTGGGGGAGGGAAGGAGCCCCAAAACAAAGAAAGCACTGGCAGGTCTAACCAAGAATAAAGGAGAAAAGTAACTAAAAATAGAAATGAGAAAACACATACTGAAGAAATAACACCAGAAAGAATATTCTACAGACAACTAAGCTGTAATTTTTGAATGTGATTAGACTGATTTGTTGGAAATCTTTAACCTACCAAAATTGATTTTTAAAAAAAACCAGAAATCTGGAACAGACCAATAGCCATGGAAGAATTTTTTTAAGTTGTCACAGAACAATCCATTTATTAAAGCATCAGCCTCCAAACTGTTTAACAAGTGAGCCCTTTCAAGCCTTCAAAGGACACTGTATTGCCACTATATCAACTGTTGCAGAGAAGGTAAAAAGGTAATCACTGGTAGTTCACTTTACAAAGCTAGCATAATCCTGATAGCAAAACCAGGAAAAGACAGCATACAAAGAGAACCATAGAGTTATCTCACTTAAATACAGAGATGAAAAAATTTTAATGCAATGTAAGCAAACCAAATTATGAATCTAAACAGTCACCCACCACAACCAAAAACAGTCTATCCCAGGAATTTGAGGAATGACTACCAGGTAATCTATTCCCACATCACCTTAATGGGTATAACAACAACAATATCTCAATCTAAATGGATACCAAAACAACATCTGATGACAGTCAACACCCATCCCTAATTAGTCACCCACGAAAACTAGACAGGTAATTCTTCAACATGATGAAAACCTCTCTTAAACCAAAAGATATCATACATATTGAGGAATACCAGGAACATTAGCATTAATATAAGCAAAAAGGGCCAACATCCCCATAAACAGCATTTAATACTATTTAGATGAACCAGCCAATGCAATAAGACCCTGCAGCCAGTGAATGCTGCTTGATTGACCCACCCCCCACCCCACCCCCACAGCAGGCCCACTAACCACCTCCCACCTTCTAGCCAGGGGTGGCCATTGAGGAAGCGACAGTTGGCTACGCAGGACTTGCTGGCAAGTCATTCTGCCCTTTTGCCCTTTGCCTTTATACCTTCCTCTTCCTGCCTGCCTGAAACACAGATGTGATGCTTGGAGGCACAGGGGCCATCTTGTGACGTGAGGACCAAAGACACAGTGATGGATGGAGAAACAGAAGCCTGGACTGTGGTCCTCCATGCCCTCTTTGAGCACACTGCAGTGGCCACAGACTGCTTCCCTCTAGACTTCTTAAACTGGAAAAAAAGCAGTCCTGACTGCTTAAGCCTTTATCAGGCAGATTTCCTGTTATTTGCAGCCATTTATCTTCCTAAATGATACATACCTGAAACAAAGTACTGAAAAAACTGGAGACAAAGTTATCCTTATTGGTCATCAGCGACTCTCTGTATAGAAAAATCAGGAGAATCAACTGAAAGAAACTATAACTAACAAGAGCAATCAATGAATTGGGTAAATACAAGATAAATATACAAAATTCCATAGCTTTCCTCACACAAAAGCAATAATCAGTTAAAAGATATAAAGGGGAATAAAGATTCCTTCCACAATAGCAACAAAAGAGTGTTAATTACCTAGGAATAACCCAAAGGGAAAAGTATAAACCTCTATGACTTTCTATGATTTCTTAATAGATAAATAAAAGTTGAATAAAGAGAGCCATGAAATGTCCTTGACTGAGAAGTCCAAATATCTGGTAATGTTATCTTCTCCTTAATTGATTTATTAACAATCACAACCAAAATCCAATGGATTTTTTCTTTTACAGGCGGGTGATGGAGAAGATGACCTGCAAAACAAAACAACACACACACACACACGCAAAACTTCAGGTGGAAGAATGCTTCTCCAAAAACATTTCACTGAGTAGAGATTCTTCCTAGAAGATATTAATATATATAATGAAGCTACCATGTGTGAGACAGTACGATTTTACCACAAACAGCACACAGATCAGAGGGAAAAGATAGTTTTTAAATAGATCCTATAATATAAAATATATTAGATAATCCAGGGAAGGTAAAAAGAAAACATCACCATGTTCAGAAAACTGAATAATCAACAGGGGAGGTATCTCAATTTACTGAAATACAAAATAAATCCTCGAAGCATTAAAGAACTAAAAGAAAAAGATGAAACAAACTAAAACAGTGAGATTAAATTTTTTAAATGCTAAAACTGCAAGGCTCAATTTAGCATTCAATACTGGTGAAGAACATGGGTGACAGGTACTGTTGCTGGGAGCTTAAATTAGGAGTTTTCTGGAAAGCAATTTGGCAGTATTTATCTAGGATCAAAAGTATGCACACTTAAAGAAGTCCTAATATTCCATACTTTCAACTTTTAGGAGTCTAACCCAAAGAACTAATAAGAGTAGCACATGAACAATAGTACACATGATTTTATCACAGTATTTTTAATGGCAAAAATTGTAAAATGCTTAAATTTATCAATTATACAATTATAATTTTAATTATTTAACTAAAGACCATATTCCAGATGATAAAAATATAATGCAAGAGACAAAAATTCACAATGTGATGATAAGCGGGGAAAATGAGGATAAAAATCTGTGTAGACTGAACACCCATTTTGTTTTTAAAATATACAGGTACACACATAAGTTGAGGGGGAATAAAAGACCTTAGGAAATAACAACAAACTATTAACAATGTTTACCTCTACACTGATTGACTACAGATGATTTTTATTTTCCTTTTTTCCCAATGATAGTTTCTGATTTTCCCCTAATAACCATTTATTACTATTATAATTGGAAAAAAGCAATAAATGTAATAATTGTAGCATAGGTGGCAGGCATATTTGCCCCTAATTAAAGGTTCATTGTTCATCACAGTGGCACATTATCTTTAAACAGGTCAAATATGTGAAATGGTTGTACTGCCATATGCACATGTGATTGTTGAATCAATTCTCACAGCTATTATGAACCCTCTCGACTGCAGGGCTCATCTACAAGAGGCAATGGGCTCTATCGGGAGTGCAGTAAGTGGAAGAGGGCAGGAAGCTTTGCTTTGGTTGTGATCTTAGAACTCTCTGGTCTCCGTTTCTTTGCATTTCATAAAACCCACCACGTGCCAAGTACCATGGACCCAACAGTGAACACAATTCTTGCATTCATGGAGCCTTCAGTTTCTCTTTCCAAAATTTTAGGTTAAAGCAATCATGATCACTGTTTTGTCCTTTTGGCATGTGTAATTATGATTTGATAACAAATTCTGTCTCAATACAAGAATTAGATTCTGTAGTAATTATTTTAAAGCACGACTAAAATCCACTCTTCCCCAAAAGCTGAAAATTTATCATTACTTTTAAACATACAGGTTTGCTAGAGATAGCATTAACGTTTTGACCATTCAGAGACCACCACCAACTCATTCTGCCAATTAAACTTGTCTATGGCCCCCAAGACAGCATTCACTAGACAAGAGAAACATGGTTCCACAGTTGTACAAATATTTTTTAGAGAAACTGCAATGACAATGGGAAGTTCACTGGATGAGGAGAAAAGGGAGCTCTCTAGATTTCCAGAGAGAAGAACATGCTGGCCTCAAACACGCAAAATTCAAAACTAATTAGCAGAGCCCGACACAGAGGGGTTGCTTATTAGGTATTTGCACATCAACTGTTTCACAGAATGAACAGCAATTTTAAAAAGCAGTTGCTTCATCTGCTAATTCAGAGCACCCTGCTCCCAAGAGCTCTCTCTACCACCATTTTATTTTATTTTTTTTTGCGGTACACGGGCCTCTCACTGTTGTGGCCTCTCCCGTTGCGGAGCACAGGCTCCGGACGTGCAAGCTCAGCGGCCATGGCTCACGGGCCCAGCCGCTCCGCGGCATGTGGGATCTTCCCGGACCGGGGCACGAACCCGCGTCCCCTGCATCGGCAGGCGGACTCTCAACCACTGCGCCACCAGGGAAGCCCTGGAAAGATTTATTCATCAGCCAGAGGTGAGGCAGGTGTGTCTAACCGTAACCTCGTGTGGGAGAATCCAGCAGTTACCACCTATTTTGTTATAAACGCGGTGTTTCCAAAGATGATGTGTAAGGCTACGGAGAGTCAAAGGTCTTTGTGCTTTAAAAAAACAAAATCACTAAAAACTGAAAGTTATACCCAGGGATTGAGTACTTTTTTCCCCAATTTTTATTGTTGAGAGAGCCCCCAAAAACTAGAGATGAGAGCTGTTATTCCCCCACTGGATGGGCAGTTGAAGAAAGACAAAACAGAAAGACACCTCTCCTGTTTATGACCTCTAGGAAGAGTCCCCCAGAAGATGGGCTGTTCCACCAATATATCAATTAACCAGATTGTGTAAAACCACCTGCCCTCCAAACAGATGCTACCATAACCCCAGAGAAGGCAGGCAACAGCACTTTAACATGCTCCTAGATGAAAACACAGCCCAGCATCTGCACAGAACAGGTACTGAGCTACACAATGGGAGCTGGACATTAGGAATTCTACCCAGAAACATTTTCATTAATCTTCATGAAAGCCCAGATCAAGTATCAGTAGATATCTGCTTCAACTTTTTAGGCCCCTGGATTTGGGGGTGGCGGGGGGAAACCATTCACCACAGATGAAATGATTCTGGGCCAGAATTAGTTAACACAATGAGAACCACTTCAGTGGCTAAGATATCTTCCCTTAAAGCCGAAAAGGTTCTTCTGTTTCTCAAAATGTTGACTTTTATCCCAAATTACATCAGAACTTTCAAATAGAAGGAATAAAATTTGTAGCACGGAAGCATTTGAACTTGAGACACTTTTGCTGATCCGCACTTTTATTTAATGAAAAGTGTTGGTGGGAAAAAAAATGTGAAGCCTGACATTCCATCATTTTGTTGATTACTTTGGATCTTTCTCCCTTGTTGCAGGAATTATAAATATTCCCACTTCTTTTATATTCACAAAGTGTAATTTGTACCTGAACAAGTCTTTCAAAAATAAACATTAACATTATAAGGGAAACAAGTGGCATTGTTGCAAATGTCTGTGTGCCCTAGAGAACTCACTATTGCTTGGGTTATATTCACACATACACCATAAAGCTAAGAAAGAACCTAAAATTTCGCCTGTGCACTTCTGTGCTGATTAAACTGAAGTTCTTTTAACTTATCACCTTCATACTGCCTGTCCAAACAAAAAGATCTCAAGAATTCCTTTGAAATAGCCCAAACAAGAGCCTAAACTTGTGAAGCTATTTTTCAGAGCTCAATAGTACAACAACAGGAAGTAGAACTTCTGGGATGGAGATTTTGCTATTTATTTTTTCTTTCAATGGCTGCTTTTAAACGAGAGAGAGAAAAAAAATGTCTACAGACATTACAAATCCTGGAAGCTATGAATCAGGAAGTGGGAAATGGTTGATGCTGAAATGGCCAGCCTGAAAACCCTGGCTCTTTCATGTCCTTAAGTCTCCAGGGCCAGGAATTTCAGAAATCTCAGGCATTTTGCATTATTTTCTGAATCTTAAAAGAGTCGAGACTTGAGAGAGAAAGACCAGGGAAAATTAACCAGTGAGTAAGCCCCTAACCTCTGGCTTCATGCCCCTACCACCACACATACCTTGCCCCCATAATTAAAGGTTCAGTGGGGACTTACTGTCTACAAATGGGGTTTTGTTTAAGATGTTGCTCAAGAGAAGGGGGTGAAAGGTCCTGGGGGGCATAGACAGAGCCGGCCCCATGCTTCAGCCTCCTTGTTCCCTCCCAGTGTGGAACCTGCAATAGACTCAGGACCCTAAATATTTCACATCTCAAAACACACTACAATTGATGGATATTGATGCTCACTTTTGTTTTCGGGAAAGACTCTACCTGATAGATTCTACTAAATCTAAGTAAAATTCAAAGGCCCACACAACAAAACTGCGTGAACGCTTTCAGCCACGCCGATTTGAGGGGGACATCGCTCCCTCACCTGTTTCAAATGGAGCTCGAGCAACAGTGCAGGGCTCGCTCCTCTGCAAAGACACCCAACAGACGTCTGAATAGGAGTTTATCATGCTGATCGAGGGCAAAGAGCGCACCATCATCCTCCTTCCAAAAGTAATGACAGCTCAATCAGAAATGCCTTTCCATTCCAAAGCCCTCACAGTCCAAACACCAGAAAGCTACCACGGCCTGGAAAATATTCCCAATTATTTTCTATAGGGATCAGACATACCACCTCCACTAGCAGGTTGTATGCGATGACATGTATAAAAAAATGTTGATCTGGGGTGGAAAGCAAAGGAAAAAAGAATGGAAATGAAGTCATTTCTACTTATTCCTATCAGATGTGATAATTTGGGAGGCCTTTGTCTGGCATCACAATAAATCTGCCATAATCAAATACAGGCAAATACACCGGAATGTACAATGCGCTGGCATGCTCGCATACAGGAGGGACTGGCCTCCTCCATCTCCCCAAAAAAGGTCTGGGTTATTTCACAAAAACCAGTGGCCTCCAGTGTGTTTCTTTAACTTACACGAATAAGAGAACCAGTCTTTTTTTTTTTTTTTGCGGTACGCGGGCCTCTCACTGTTGTGGCCTCTCCCGTTGCGGAGCACAGGCTCCGGACGCACAGGCTCAGTGGCCACGGCTCACGGGCCCAGCCGCTCCGCAGCATGTGGGATCCTCCCGGACCAGGGCACAAACCCACGTCCCCTGCATCAGCAGACGGACTCTCAACCGCTGTGCCACCAGGGAGGCCCTTTTTAATTTTTTTTAAAAGAAGATGTTGGGGGTAGGAGTTCATTAATTAATTTATTTATTTTTGCTGTGTTGGGTCTTCGTTTCTGTGCAAGGGCTTTCTCTAGTTGGGGCAAGCGGGGGCCACTCTTCATCGCAGTGCGCGGGCCTCTCACTATCGCGGCCTCTCATTGCGGAGCACAAGCTCCAGACGCACAGGCTCAGTAGCTGTGGCTCACGGAACTAGCTGGTCCGCGGCTTGTGGGATCCTCCCAGACCAGGGCTCGAACCCATGTCCCCTTCATTGGCAGGCAGATTCTCAACCACTGCGCCACCAGGGAAGCCCGAGAACCAGTCTTTAATGAACTATTTTTGCCCTCGAGACTCACCCACATCCCTCAACGTGGCTGGCCTCTGAGGACCCCCAAAACCATTCCCAATCTGCCTCCAGCCTCATCCTCCACTACCACCTCCACAAACCCTCCTCTCCAGCCTTTTCTTCAAGCCCCACCGCACGCTGTTAAGGTCCTAACCTCAGCTCACCCCATGCCTAGTGAAATCCTGGTCCTCCAAGCACCTCTTCCAGGGAGCCTCAGGATCTCCCCCTCAATTTCCACCACCCTTTCCCACTCTGCTCACCCTGTTCTCATTCATTGCAGTGCCCAGGCCTCTCCCAGCAGCTGTGTACGCCGGATCTTCTCAGCCGCACAGTAAGCTCTTTTTAAGGCTGGAGCTGCATCTGTGACACCTTCCTACCACTGGCAGGTCCCTGAACATCCAGACACTCCAATTTGTCTCTCTTCAACTCCTACAAAACCAGATTCTATCGAGCTCAGCTCAACATCCCTTAGGCCCCTGATCGACCTGTTCGCCTCCTCAGCTCTGCAGTAAAAGCATCTCCAAACCCTTCCACTCTGCTGCTCACTGTAGCCACATCCAAGTGACGCCCTCAGCCCCTGCTCTCACAGGCGCCCGGGGTGGGCCTGGCATCAGAGAGAAAGACCCACTGCCCCTCCAGGAGCCAGATCACCCTCCAGGCCCCACGCAGCTTGGTCAGCCTCTGGGACCACGCTCAGGACTCGAAGGTGGGCCACCAAGCCAGCTGCACGGCCCAGCGCAGGCAGCCTTCGGCTTCCACACCTACCTGGCAGGGCTGCTGAGAGGACAGAGGGAAGGTGGGTGTGAGCTCTTCGGCCACTGCCCTCGTGGGAGTCGGGGCCTGAATTCCCAGGGCCGAGAAAAGGCTGATCTCTGTGGTCCTGCTGCTGTCCTGCTCCCACCCCTCTGCCCATACATCTAACCCTGGACCTTTCTCTGTCCTTTCATCCATAAGAATCCACAGCTGCCACGCACACATGACCCTCAGGGCAACTTTCTGATCGAGACAAGAAAAAGGTGGCAAATCGGCCTTCAAGTAGGAGTCCAGGGCGGCAAGAAAAGGATCATAAATTCCCCACAAGTAACTGGCACACGCTCACTGAACATTCAAACGGGTGGTCAGGGTGGAGTTCGGGACGGGGGAGAAAACCTCACATGGGCTTCTATCCCCTTCACTTAAGCACGCCCCATTTTCAGGCAGCGGAGGATCCAAGAAGCATGGTAAACGTCTCCTGCAGGTTTCAGATCAGCAAATTAAAGGAGCTAACCGAGTCCTAAGGAAGCCCAACCCGCAGGCAGCAACCCGCACGCAGGGGATCCTCCTAGCAGAAGTCTTAAGACGGTCTCATCCGTCTCTAAACTGCTCACAGGATTAACGGGAAGGTAATGGGAAGGCTTGATCGATACTGATTTCACCGTCATGGGAGTGACTCATCCTTAAATCCTACCAGCTTAAAACTCAGCTGTGAACAGAAACAAAACAACATAATAGCAGTGTCAGATTGAAAATAGCAAGTATGACTTGTAAACAGTTCATGCTTATAAACAATTAACAGTCACCTCCCCAGTCATCCAGCCTTCTGGATGTGCTGAGAGGAAGTACCGCTCAGACTCCCAAGTGGGCCAGAGGCAGGACTGTCCTCAGCACAGCCCGCATCAACCCCTCCCCACCATGCTGGAGTCAGGTTTACAAAATAGACCCTGAGGAAGTTAAGATGAGTGCCTCTGAACTGCATTCCATGCATTTGAAAGATGAGTGCTCACCAAGGAACCCAGCTTTCAAAAACTCAAAGTTAAGCTGTCCTGGAGTACAATTCCCCCCAGGAGCTACTGCAGAGTTTAAAGGCAGCAACTTCTTTGTCCAAAAATGGCAGAAATGGGGTCATGGGAGATTTCCCAATAACCGTGTTCCTCTCAAGAAGCATTCACTTTAAGAGAAGCAAACAGGTGCCCAGAAGACAAACTATACATTTTAAGCATTTGGCTGGAGCATCAGAAGGCAAATGTGCTTAGTGCCATCTTGAAAGTATATACTTTTAGGTACTAAATTTCACTTAGTTTTTCAAACCTAACCTGTAACCAACTCTCAAAACTGGCCAAGAACAAATATATATATGTATTATATTATAATAATATAATGTAATATAGATATTATTCCATCATTATGGGATGCATGTTTGTGTCCCCTGAAAATTCATATGCTGAAGCCCTAACCCCCAGTGGGATGGTATTAGGATGTGGGGCCTTGAGGGTCATTAGGTTTAACGAGGTCATGAGGGTGGGGCCCCTTGGTGGGATGAGTGTCCTTAAAAGAAGAAACCAGAGCATGCGCTCTCTCCCTCCCTCTCTCTCCACCACATGAAGATACCACGTGAAGACAGCCATCTGCAAACCAGTAAGTAGGCCCTCATCAGACACTCGATCTGCCAGCACCTTGATGTTGGACTTCCAGCCTCCAAAACCGTGGGAAATAAAATGTCTGTTGTTTAACCCCCCAGTCTATGGTAATTTGTCATAAAAGCCTGAGCCAATGCAGACATCCCTCCAGCTCCATAAGAGCACATCACCAACTTGGGAAAGGGGTGCACCACCCTCTTGTCACGTGACAATACCTCCTGCCCAGGGGAAGACAAGAGTGGTCCCTCGGGCTTGCTTCCAAGATGCAGGGAAAATACCAGTCCAACTTCCAAACCCGGCTAAGCTGCCAGCAGTGAGATTCCTCCCACAGGGCCCACACCTAGAGACTGCTCAACTGAGCAGGGTGGAGAAAAGTCCTTTCATCGCCAAACAGGCTTGCCTACCTCCCGGTCTTGTTGGAATCCAGCAGGTCCAGGCCTGAGCCCTGACTCCTGGTTAAACTAGAGTGTGACAACTTAGGACAAAGAACCAGGCCCAGAGAGCATCTGCTGGAATGGTGGGCAGGCGGGCCTGGCCTTGGACATGCAGCACATGCCCTGTGCCCTCAAGCAACACACCCCTTGGGGCCTCCATTTTCTCTTCTGTACAGGAAGACACTGGCTCTTTTCTACTTCGGAGATGCTCCCATTCTTGCTTGCAGAGGTCAAGCCCTTTCCTTCAGGGCTCCCTATGCCGTGGGGGAGACAGTGTGCAGGAAGAAATTGAGTTGTCAAAGCAAATGAAAAACTTCCAGTCTAATCAGTGAGGAAACCAAATATCTAAACAAATCTCTCGTCTGGAAAAATAAGAAAATGAAAAAGCAATTACACGTCACATGGCTGATTAGTAATAAATTTCATTTGTGAGTCGATGGCATGAGAGTCTGACTCCTGACTTGCTTTCCCTGAAAGGAAAACATGATCTGTGACACTCTCTCATTATGGAAAACGAACCCATCCCTGGTGACTCAGCTCAAATCTACATTTGCTGGTGAGGCCTCCCTTGACCTCACACACCCTCCGCTGTGCTCCCATGGCACCTGTGACACCCTTGGCTTGCCTTCTCCACCGTGGCCACCACGGGCAGGGGTTGGCCTTCTTCAGTCTGTCTCCCCCACTCTCCCACATGGCATATACTCATAGTTGAACCAATCAAGAAATAAGATTTTTTGAAATTGTGGTAAAATAAACACAACATAAAATGTACCACTTGGGCTTCCCTGGTGGCACAGTGGTTGAGAGTCTGCCTGCCAATGCAGGGGACACGGGTTCGTGCCCCGGTCCGGGAGGATCCCACATGCCGCGGAGCGGCAGGGCCCGTGAGCCATGGCCGCTGAGCCTGCGCGTCCAGAGCCTGTGCTCCGCAACAGGAGAGGCCACAGCAGTGAGAGGCCCGCGTACCGCAAAAAATAAAAAATGAAATTAAAAAAAAGTACCACTTTATCCATATTTAAGTGCACAGTTCAGTGTCATTAAACACATTCACGCTATTGCACAACCATCGCCACCATCCATCCACAGAACACTTTCCATCTTGAGAAACTGAACATCCAAACCCATCAGACACTAACTCCCCATCCTCCCCCCTCCCCCAGCCCCTGGTACCCACCATTCTACTTTCTGTCACTATAAATGTGACAGCTCTAGGTACCTCATATAAGTGGAATCATATGGTATTTGTTTATTTGTGTCTGGCTTATTTCACTTAACATGATGTCCTCAAGGTTCATCCCTGTTGCAGCATGTGTCAGAACCTCTTTCCTTTTTAAGGCTGCATAATATTTCATTGCTTGTATGGGTCACATTTTGTTTAACCATTCATCCATTGATGGACACTTGGGTTGCTTCCACCTTTTGGCTATTGCAAACAATTATTTGCTGCTATGAACATAGGTGTGCAAAATATCTCTGACTCCCTGCTGTCAATTCTTTTGGGTATATACTAACATAGGACTGCTGGATCAGACTGCAATTCTATGTTTAATTTTTCAAGGGACCACCACACTTTTCCACAGTGACTGCACAATTTACTTTCCCACCAGCAATGCACAAGGGCTACAATTTCTTCACATCCTTGCCAACAGTTGTTGTTTTCAATTTTTTGATAATTGCCATCCTCATGGGTGTGAACTGGTATCTCTTCGTCATTTTGATCTGCATTTCCCTAATGACTAGTGATGTGGAGCATCTTTTCATGTGCTTACTGGCCTCAAGGAATAAGTTTTAAACCAAAGGAATTAACTCCTCCCCCTAAGAAAAGCACCATCTCTTACTGTGAGTTGTTTCATCAAGTTCGTTGAGTAAGTGGTTTGGATTCAAGACACATGTCTCTTAGAAACACCACCAAAGGTTATGGCCCCCTAGGGAGACCACCCAACCCCACCTAACAAGCTCTTGAAGCAGGACTAAACCTGGATCCCCATTCTGATAAGCAGAGACCCCGTTCAACCCAAGAGAGCAGAGTAAGAGGGCAATTCCTTCTCTCTGTCCTAGGGGAAGCTCTCCAGTAAAGCATTTACTAACCAGGCACCATTTCTGTGGCTGGCTTCCCACCCCCTCGCTGAGACCTTCTCTGGCAGCCGGGGACCCAGGCTCTGGGACTCCCATTCCTGCAAACAGCCCTTGACCTACAAGGGCCACAGGTTCTCAATTTTTCCACACTCTCAATTTTAAATATTTTAATTAGTTTTTCTGGATAAGTAGATTCATGTGTTTCAGATCCTGTGTCCTAAATTTGGGCAGGGGCTATGACTCCCACCCTCATTTCTCATGCAGATCTGCTTCTTCCCCAGAAGGCTGCCTGACCCCTAATTACCTGAGCTATTCCTGAGGAAGGAAGAGAGTGCAGGGCTGTACACGCTTCACACTATTGTGGGAATGACTCATTTCTGACCTGTAGTGCTGACACCTGGGCTTTCTTGGGATTCAAATAACTGCCTCTCCTGGAGGAGAATGTTTCACACCCTTCCCCGGAGGCAGAAGGGATAACAGGAAGAGAGAGGAACAGAAGGGAGGGAAGTGTCTTCCATCCCCAAAGACGAAGGCTGGACCAAGCACTCGTGAAACTCCTCTAAGTAAAATGAAGCTCAAGTCTTAATGTAAAGGTCAGAGAAGGCAAATGATGCTAAAAGCAGTACATCAGCATCCATACACACCAGGAGGGTACCAATTATTCTTTAAGGAAATAGACAACTTTTCATGTGTATTTCCTCCATCCTTAGCAAAAATAAGAAGAGCTAACCCCTAGTGCAGATGACAGGAATGTCATACATTCAAAGGAATGTATGCGTATTTGTTCATGAAATACTTAGTCTTGTCCTCTGAAATGGGTACCATTATCAACTCCCATTTTACAGATGAGAAGACCGGGGCAGAGAAGGAAAACAAGGTGTCCCAGGAACAGCCCATCAGTAGACTTCTCATTTTGAGAGACTCCAGGCTCTAACTCAAATCTCTAAAGGGAATCTGGACCATCAAACATGACCGGGGAGAAAAGCAGTCTGTGGCACAGCAGAAGGCCTGCTTTCCAACTGAGGAAAACGGACACTCTGAGACGCTTAGGCTCTGCTTGCTCCAACAGGTGAAAAGAGATTTAAAATTCAGAATTCACTATGCTGATAGCAGGAAAGTAGCACCAGAGTCCCCAGGCCCTTCAGGAAGCCTCTGAAACTGGCGTGTTTTTAAGGTTATTTGTCCAGTGAAAACAGCTGCAGAACAGGCAGCAGGAATCTTCCAGCACCAACCCCCAGCTAAGGACCAGCAACTGCTTCTCAGGAGAACTACAACGTGCCTGGTCGAGTTAAAAGCATAAATCAATACGCGTTAAAAAGCACCAGTAGCAAAGCCCAGACCTGGACACAGAGCTGGCATCCCCTTTCAAACAAATCATTCCTCACTGCTCCGGGTGGTGCGGTGAGGCCTGGAAACGGCCCTGCGAGGTCTGCCAGCACTGCAGGGGGCCAGGCCCTGCCCACCCCAATCGCAGCAGGCCAAGGCCACGGCCAGCCGGGCCCATGACCTAGCTCAGAGGGGAACCAGGGTCATCACTCGACTGCGTTCCCTTGGAAAGCTGGAAAGCAGCATATGGCAATGAACGCACAAGCTCACCTGAAGAGGTTTCACTTTTATTTTTAGAGGAGAGGAGTAAGTCTGGAGGCCGTGTTGGCTCCCCCAGTTTCAGCTTGGTCCTCACCCTTACCAGGTACCACTGATGCCCCCAACAAAGATGAGGTGTATGTGTGTGTGCACTTCTAAAGTCCAGGGCAGCTGTTTCTGAAGGGCTCTGCTGTGTGAGCCGCCTCCTCCTGGGCCTCCCTCACCTACACCTTCGCCGGTTCATGCCAGGGACCCCATCAAGAGGCCAGAGAGGCCTCCCTTGCACACTGTCTCCCAGGGAATACGCTGACGCTCAAAAGGCTGAGTCCCCTCCCAGAGCGCTTGGCTGTCCTGCCCTCCCCACCTCCACGGGCCCTGCCCCACCAGGAACCTTGCCCCTGGGACCCTGAGAGCCAATACATTCAAGGAGCACTGAAGTCAGATGTCCCCCTACAGCCTCTCGTGCTCTTCAGCAGCTCGACGTCCCCACCCCTGCAGCCCACACACTTCATGAGTTCAAAACTTCACTGTAGATATAGGAAAGGAGGTCAATCCTCCAGTGGTTAGCATGTGGGGAAGGCAGGAGCCTGGAGCCCTGGGGAAAGGCCGGCAAGGCCACCACAGCATGTGGAGAAAAGACAGACAAAAACATGCATCTGTTGGATGCTTTCTACAAGCTGGTTCTGCTGAGCACCTGAGATACAGTATTGCTAATCCTCCCATCATCCCAAACTACAGATGGGGACACTGAGGCCTGGAACTCCTGCTCCAATACCTGCCTACACCTGAGAAAGGGAGGTAGAGGGGTACGTGCGGGGACGGGGGCTTCAAAGGCAGGCAGCGCTGCGCATAGGCAGCCCCACGACAAGGACAGATGAAAGGCAGGCACTGTGCTGGCTTGTCCTGGTGGGTTCACATCCACTCTGTTCAACATTCGCATGGAGATTTTACAAAACTCTCTTACAATCTATGCTTGAAATTAATGTGCCAGGTTCAAATGATTATGTTTACATTTTCTATAAGAAATATCCCGTCTTACGAGTCTCCTCAGGGGTATGACGCTTTTAACGATAATCTCTTAGGTGTTAATTATGTTCAGGAGTCCTCGTCACACCATCCTAGACAAGTAAACTTCCGGGGGAGGGGTGGTGTGCAGGGAGCAGGCTTCACCTCCAATGGCCCTACGATGAGGCCGTCAAAGGCCTTATCCAGACCCCTAAAGAAGAGGGAGCACTTAAGTGACAGAGGTCTTTAAGATTAGCTACTGTCCCTGCCAGGATCCACTGCAAACGTCTACTGGCCTCAGCAAGAAAACAGTGCAAGAAACAGAAGCAAATGTCTGCTCACAGTGATGCTGCTGCTTCCAACTAGACCTTCCTAAGAACTCCATCTCTCTCTACATTGTCTCAGGATCTGAGGACTAGAAAAGCCATAAGAAACAGCCTAGAGGGTCCCTGTCATTCAGAGGGAAGAATGTGAGCGGTCAGCAGCTGCGGAGGAGGCAGTGCCCACCGGACCCCCTGAGGCTCCCCCCTGCTCCCCTGCATCAGGCCAAGCCAGGCACACCACACAGCAGAGCCCAGCCCGACTGCTTGCCTCCAATCAGGAGCCCAGCTCCACATAGTTTGAAGCCTGCCACGGACAAAATTGGTGCTGATGAGTGATTCATTAAACCCTACCTATAGGGAACTTCTGGAACAAGGCTTCCCTCCAGAGGGATGAGGCAGCCTTGACACAGGGCTAGAATCACAAGTGACCTTTCCAGGGGTTCTAAGATTTTTATTCACCTCAGTGTACAAAAAGCCTGATGAAACAATGATTTTAAAGATTGCTTTCAAGTTCTATGTAGTAGTAACTGGCCTGATAAAATGTTTCACCTGGCAGAGTGATCATGACAAGATGAAAATAAATTTGTTGTAAATAGTGTTGTAAAGAGTGCTTCAAAGTGAATGGGGGAGTGGGGAGAGGGACGGAGTTTGTCCCTTTAAGAAGTTTTCTGTTTCTTGAGGTCTTCCTATGTGCCAGGCACTGGGCCGCGTCCTGGGAATTCAAGGATGACCAAGGTACCATTCCCTTCCCCGACCAGTGGGATAAAACAATTTGGGGGTGATGCACTAATAGGGGTATAAGGAGAGAGCTGTGAGGCCAACCAGCATGCAGGATCAAGGCCACCAGAGAGGGGGAACTGTAGCTAATTCTGAAAAGAGTTTGCCAGAGGGCAAATTGGTAATATAGTTGTTCCAAGCAGAGAGGCTCCCACCTGCCAAGGCAGAGAGACTTGAATGGGTACAGCCTGTTTCAGAAACAGCCGGAGCTGCTGTTCAAAATGTCTTAGATGATGGCAGGTTGCAGCCCTGTATCAGACAGCCAAACCAATGACTTCCAAATTAAGAATAATAAAAAGCAATCACGGAGAGACCAGTCTAAAACTTTCAAAATATAAAACTGAAGAACTACCTATACACTAACTTAGTGTAGCCTCAACTAAGGAAGTGAGAAAGTGGATTCTGAAAATACCCAAGAAGTATGAAGCCAAATATAGAAAAATATCTAACAAAATACAACCAATGTGAGACCCAACGCCAGCAATAACAGTGTTTGTTACTATTCTCTATTAGGATTTCTGGCTGGTAAACACCTGAACTACATAAAAACTGCCCAAGGGCACACATTTAAGAATAATAATTAAAGTTTTACCACATATTTTAAGTAGAACAATGGGAAGTAAATCTTCCTTATTTTTAAAAATGAATCAATAGGTTTTTTAAATCTCTAACCTCAAAAGAAGTATTTTAGAAGTTGTCATTTTCTAAAGTCCTGTAAAAACATCTTAAATCCCAAATTGTAAAAGGCACACTAGATATAACAGCTTTGCCAAGGTTGCTTACATCACTTAGGAAGACCCTAATTCTCTCATGCTAGTTCACTGTTGCAGTAGAACAATCTTAATTCAAAACCATATCCCAACGGTTCCTACAGAAGCCTGCAGTCTCCACATTTTCCTGCAAACCGGATTCCCAGGAACCAAGCCAAACAGCAAAATCTAAGAAGGGCAGTGGGGTAATTGCTATCTTCATCCATAGGGCACTGTTAATTCAGGACCCAAGAGGCTAAATTTCCTTTCTGGCCACTAGATGGCGCCTATGCATTAGTGAGGTGGGCAAAGTGCACACTGGACACTTCTTGGGCACCAGCAAAAATTGACAAATGAAAGAATTAAGAGAGAAAGCATAATAAGCAGATCTCTGAAATGGATGCTGCACTGCAGGCACTGGCCACTGTTTACTGAAAAAAGGTAAAATCACACAACTGTGTTTAAGAAGCAAATTGCAATCCTGTTAATAAGCACCTTAGCAAAATAAAGCTTTATTACAGAACATTTATTGAGCACCTACTATGTGCCAGGCTCTGACAATGGCAGTCAAATGTCAAGTGCGTCCTATGTTTCTAGCACTACCCAAATAACATCTCTGTTCAAGGATGTCATGTCATGAGCAGTAGCAAGCTAAAGTCTGAGGGCTCAGTATATGCCAGCCTCTGTTCTAAGCACTTGACATTTGTATCAGTTCACTTCGTTTTTATGAATAAATGTCTGGAATAGGTTCTATTAAAATTATAATATTACAGGGCTTCCCTGGTGGCGCAGTGGTTGAGAATCTGCCTGCCAGTGCAGGGGACACGGGTTTGATCCCTGGTCCGGGAGGATCCCACATACCGTGGAGCAACTGGGCTTGTGTGCCACAACTACTGAGCCTGTGCTCTAGAGCGTGCGAGCCACAACTACTGAAGCCCATGTGCCTAGAGCCCATGCTCCGCCACAAGAGAAGCCACCACAGTGAGAGGCCCGCACGCAGCAACGAAGACCCAACGCAGCCAAAAATTAATTAATTAATTAATTTAAAAATAAACTATAGTATTGCAGATGAGGGAACTGAGGCACAGGAAGATTAAACAATTTGCTTGAGACCTTAGCTATTGAGCAGCTGAGATTCAAACCCAAGCCCTTTGGCTGCCCTGCTCTCTACAGCCTCATAAAATGACAACAGCTCAGGTACCAGACAAAACAAATCACTGTTTACCGGCACAGCAGGGGGTATGACATCAAAAGGAATAAGGGGGAAGTCAGGTCTATAGAAATGAAGGTAATCAAGAAAAGCTTCAGGAAGGAGAAGGAATCTGAGTTAGAAATTAAAGGATGGCATCTCAGATGTACTATAACCACAGGAAGGTATTTGAGGGACAGGAATTAACTGACTTAGTGTCCCATCTTTAGACAGTTACAGTATTGTCCCTATTTCACAGATCTGAAACCTAGAGATTTTTTTAAATGAAAAAATATTCCTCTTCCCCCAATTTTTCTGACCTTAATTTTCTAAATATATTAGAAGAGGGTTTTATTTTGTTGTTTAATGAGAAAAGGAGAAAACTCTCCCCCAATTATTTCAAGTCTCTACATTTCTGTTGAGACTCAGAAAAGTTAACTTGTTCAGGGCCTGGGAACTAATTGGCAGCAAAGGAGAAACTAGAACCAGGTGACCTTGCTGTGCTCTAGAGTAGCACTTTCCACTATTCAGTTTGGAGGGGGGAGGGGACAGGGAGCAGTAAAGAGGAAAAACATGCCAAGCCATGAACACAGCAGGAGCAAAACCATGGAGACAGGAATGGGCTTACTTACCGCACAGCTAGAGCCCATTGCTGGAGAGTGCTGGGAATTCACACGGGATCCCTACAGCAAAGTCTCAGTAGGACGGATTACAGCCCTAGATGGGGGCCCTTGGACCTGATTCCTGGACCATGATGTGGCACATGCTGAGTATCTGGGGCTGGCAAGTCCATCAAAGCAGAGGGAGGGCGCAGGAGTCAGAGTGCCCGGCCCAGAGGCCAACCAAGCATCTCCTCTAAGAGTCCATGCAGGTCTGGACTGGACCAGGGTGGAGCCAGAAATGCCCAAATCTGAACAATTTCAAGTGACTCAGTGAGGTAGAAAGGAAACATTCAATGAATGAGTCTCCCCAGAAAAGGGCTGATGAACTGAAATTTAACTAGGAATTCCATCCTGATCCAACATTTGTTGTTGAAATTCTTACTGAGGTAATGTTAGACAGAAAATCCCAAATATATCGCTTGACAAAGTAAAGCAGCAATACAAAAGAATTTCCTGTGATTAAACTATACCATGCTGTGACCTCACATTTGCCATGAACTCATTATCCACAGAAATCAGACAACAGAACTACAGAAGCTGAACAGCAGATCTTCCTCTGTCGCTGGTCTCTTTGTTCCTTTGTTTTCATGACAATCTGTGTTCCTCTTTCAAATTCAGAGTCTGTGAGCTATTGGTAGGTATTACCCCACTACTATGAGACCCCAGAAAATTAGGTGGGGAGAATAAACACAGGATGACACTGATAATCTGAGCACAACTGCTGAGGGTTTTGCAACCTAAATATAATTAATAGCTGATGACTTAAAACTATTGCCAGCTGACAGAGGAAGGTAGATCATGGACCTCTCACCTGGGCTTTCTTTCTATGCTTACTACTTTTCTCCAGGAGGTTATTAAAGGTCACTGGTATGCTTCCAATTTCAGAAAAATTGTTATAAACTCATCTCTCCCTAATCATCATCAGACTTTTCTCCCTTAAAGTGTTATTAACTAAAATTTGCCTAACTCAAATTGGTACTGTCTCACGTACTTAGTCTAACATGTATTTCCAATAATCAATTTCATAGAGACAAACCACTGACTGTATTTTATATGAGAGGATAAGCTGAAAGTAGGCATCCAAAACATCTAAGGAAAATTTTAAAGTTCTGCTCTATAAAACATTTATGCTTTAAGACTGTCAACATATATTTGTTCTCTCACGTCAAGAGTAATTTAGAAAGCAGTATGCATACACCTGAATTACCAACCTGACAAATAATTCCGAAGCCAGTTGAAAGAAAGCTCGTGATAGGTTTAAAAAAAAAAAAAAGTAGCCATACAAAAGTATACAAAACAGCAACAATAATGTACTTGAAACTGTCAGAACTCGGAAGAATGGATGGAAATACACACACACAATTCTGAACAAGTGGCATTTTTTATTATATAACTATTACTAAAGTAGATGCTTGTCTTGTTAAGGGAACTAAGAGGCTAAGGAGTGATATAAAAAATAAACTTTCAAACCTCCCTCCCCCAAGAACTTTCTGGACTAGGAATAGAATACTTCCTCAAGAATAGAATAGAATACTTCCTCTTTAAAATATAAATGCTTAAATTAAAAAACAAATTTTTAAGGCTTCCAGACTATCACAATGTGAACAATTTAAAGCAGGTATAGCTATCTCTGCAGCATTTGGTGGTACCTGTCTTACGCATGCACATTTTCCCTATGTGGCTAGCCTCCAATCTATTTCAAATAAGAAACCATCAGCAATCATACATGGGACACTCAGCTCCATGGACGCATCCCCAGCAACTGACCAAGTAGCCATCACCAGTACTAACCAAGGAGAGGACCAATATGAGAATAAAGGCAGTCCCTGCATCCCTACCTACCTTTCCCCATCACAAATAGTAGCAACAATACACGGTAAAAGTTATTGCAATCATAGGCATTCATCCCTCATCATAAAAGAAACTTTCTGCTGTGTTCCAGTAAAATCTGAATAGCAACCTATAAGTTTAAAAATTCTTCTAGTCCAGGGCAGAAAAAAGAAAGAAAAATGAAAGCCTCATTTACTAGTTTGTTTTAGTGTTTTAAACAAACATAGCAAGTAACTTCTGTGTTTTGACTCATATATTTAAAATCATATGTAGAATAGTTTATGATATCAGAACAAATTTTTAAACTTAAAGAATTGAGTCCAATAAGTACTCAACATGTATTTATTGAGGAAAAGAGGAAAGAGAAAAAACCATTTAATTCAAATAAAGAAATATCAATATTCCCTTCAGATTTTGAAATTAATCAATTTCATAAGCCCTAAGTGAAGCTGGCATAAGTGGAAAAAGTAGAGAAGTCTTCTAAACATATTATTTGGGATTTTACAACATGAGTAAAACTGATGATTTAAAAATGGGAAAAAAAATAGAAAACAATTTAGTCTTCAATCTTCAAAAGTCTCAAAATCAAAGACACTGTTAATATTTTCAGTCGAATATAACCAAAACAATTTATCAAAAGAAACGAACTTCACCATGCCCAGGGAATGTGCATCTATTGAGATAACAACCTAACTTGTTTTTAAAGATCTTCTGTTTACCAACCGTTTTACACAAAATGTATGCCCCTTCCTCAGAAGAAATCAGTTCTTTCCAGATCCTTGGGGGTTGGTATAAGGGTGGTACTTATTTCAAAGTTTTAATCTTTCCAAATACTGAAAATCCTCCCCAAATGTCAACAAGTCTCAATGTGCAAAAACATTGGGACTGTTGTTCCCCACTCCACCCACCCACCCCACCCCCCTGCCACCTTAGTTTAAGCCAAATCATTTCTTTACAAATAACTGGAGAAGTTCCTCTTGATAATCGGATGCCAAACACCATTTTCAAGGAGAAGTCAGAGTGCTTCATTCATAATTCAACTTGTCTTTAAAGTGTTCAGAATTTTCCTTTGGAACATCTCAGACAGAGAAATCAAGAAACTATATCCCAAGCACGTGTGCAACTATTATATATTTAGTACAATTGAGAGGCATGCATCTCTTGGACTCAGATAGCACCTGTCATAAGTTGGCTAAGAACAGCAGTTCAAAGCAAGTTGGCCTGTGGGCACAAATACCTCTTCTATGAACTAGGGTTGATTTTTAAGTGAGTTTTGAAAACAAATCGAAAAAAATCACAACCCAGAGAGAAACATGGCTTGGACATTTTACAATTAAAAAACATTTCAAGATTTAATTGCCTCCTCAATCTCTTTCTTAGCCCCTCACACTTTTAAAAGCAGTCAAGTATTTTAAATTAAATAAGGCCTTACAATTATGAAAGTTCTCTAAAGATTTCCAGAAAGCTAACTAAGCAATGTGTAAATCCAAAAAATGTAAACCAAGTAAGTCCCATCTTCCTTACAACTCAAAACGTGCTGTGAAACATTCATGTACACACCTGTAACTCCTACTAAAGTTCTGGCAAATGGTAACTACGACACTGTCCATTTTTAATCACAATTGTCATAACCAATGTTATAAACAAGGCAGTGCAGCTGATCGAGATGGGTGACTGTCTCATGGATGCCACAGCCTGCCAGCAACAATGCAATAGGAGGGAAGGTATTAATAAGGCAAGCGGTGCTGCACAGGCCTTCAGAATATCAACAACAGTGATTTGCTTCCTGTCTTAAGTCTACAGAAATGTTTTTAAAGGGCCTTTAAAATGTTATTTGAGAACTGTGTACCCTGTGCTGAGTCTGAAAAAGATCTGAATTTTCCAGAAACTTTGTTTCATGCACGATTATACAAAAATGCCCCAAGGACAAAAGTGAAGTTCTCTTTCTGTGCAGGCTCGGGCATCACTTAACAAAGGATCCAGCTTCCATACAGCAGGTGCTCAATAAGTGCTGGCTGGATTCAGTTGCTTCTTACAGCTCATTCTTACAAAACAAATGAAACCAGATTTAAAAGGAAGCTACTGTCCCTGGAGGGCTCTCCTTGGCAAAACTCTAAGGCAACAAGTGAAAACGATACAGTTGATATTCATTACTGCCCTGATCTTGCAACAATAAGAAGAACAGGAAACATTTTTATTAGTAAACTGAGCCTCAGATGAAGACCAAAAACAAATATAAACAACAATTGAATTTACGGTCTTTTCCTATTAAAAGGCCAAGGTAAATCTGGATAAAGACAGAACAGTTTGAAAACAAAAATGCCTTTGCTATGTTTTTTAATCTTTTGTTCAATAAGAAATTTTAATTAAAAAATAATCACTGTATACCTGAAAAAGCTGCTGTATCCTACAAAGATTCTCTTTCCTGCTCAGATTCTGGAGCTATTTAAGAAATAAAACAAGCAACAAAGAAGAAAAAGAAAGCCCACTGCATTAAAATGAACAGTTCTTCCTCAGTTTTTACTACCAGGTTGGTTAATATGGGATATCAAAAAAAGACAGTGGAAATTCTTTATCATCTTAAACATTACATTTTTCTTGTTCGAAAACATATGTAAGAAAACTGGAATAGAAAATGCCATCCAGACTCGGCTCCTAAACTCTCATCTTGGAAAGACCAACATCGTTTCAGATTCAGTTAAGGATTTTACTGTCACAAATTGGACCTTCACTACTAGCACTTGCGTTTTTTTAACCCAACCCCTTAATCCTTAATGTGAGCTATGTCTAACCAAGATTCTTTTTTCCTGTCTGTCTTTTTCTCCTATGGCACTGAATCTCTGCTGTTAGAGCTTCAGCGATCAGTTTGTAGTTCATGGATCTGAAAAACTCCATAAATTAAAAAAAGAGAGACATCAACCTGCTGGACAAATTTACTTAATAATTTTAATCTAGATTCTATGTTCAGAGTAACACAACGCATTCTTTTCAACCTTAGCATATTTCTTTAAAAAAAATCCCATATTACATTTGGGATATAATTCACATAGCATAAAAATCACTCATTTAAAGTGTACAATTCAATGGTTTTTAGTATTTTCAGAAGGTTGTGCAACCATCGCCACAAACTAATTTTAGAATATTTTCATCACCCCAAAAAGAAACCCTGCATCCATTAGCAGCCACTCCCCACCCCCTCCTCCCCCAGCCCTATGCAACCACTAATCTACTTTCTGTCTCCATGGATTTGTTAATTCTGGACTTCATATAAATGGAATCATATAATACGTGGTCTTTTGTGACTGACTTCTTTCACTTAGCATGTTTTTAATGTTCTTCCAGTCAACCTTAGCATATTTCTTAACGTTGGACTTTTCTAATCCTTCTGACAAATCAAATATATACCCTTTTAAACTTCCAACCCACGCCCCACCCCTCCGCAAAAGTACCGTTTACTTGCTATTTCCCTCTAGAGAGGCTAAACTATAATTTGCTATTTAGGTTCTTTCCAAACTTCTTATTCTGGATTCTTCTCCTGGTAATAAAACAGCAACTTCTTTTAACACCAACCTTTCACATACCTACATTTCCCTGACAATAAGATATGACTGTGCCTAGGGCAGAAAGATGACACATCTTTTTAATGAGATGGCCACACTACATTTAAAGTGCACATTGACTTTTTTAATATAAAAAAGCATCATATTATTTGGCTATCACTCCTAACTCCCAAACCTCCCTTCTTCAGATGCACTGTTCACAGTACATTGATAAAAAATTCTGTATGACTTCATCTGCTTCGAAACTTCTTGATTTTCTAAGTTAAAGATTTAAAAAATCATCCCTACTGCTATCACACTCTGAGAGAAAACACTAATCCCTAAACAGGCCAACACAATATTAATCAACAGCACCCCAGTCTTTATTATATTACACTAGACAGCCAAAAGAATGTTGGTCTCTGATAGGACTCAGTGGTTTATTTCTATCAGAAGTAAGCATTCCAGCACCTTTTGGACTAAGGACTGAACACACGCTGACACTGAGCATATCATTTACTCCTGAAAACTTCCAAGCTGTAGGTAGGGAGGGGCAGGTAGTGAGTTTGAACTTCAACAAACCATAATGAGGATTGGGGTGCTTTCTGGCCATCCATCAAGTTTTCAGAAACCAACCATTTTCAAGGGACCCTTGAGCAAAGCTTTGGCATCTAGAACTATAAAAGTATGTTAAAATGCCCCTACCCCTCCTGTTTTCTCAGGGAAAAAAACCACCTTTCGCCAAGATATTTTTCACGAAGAACTCCAAACATGATATCCTATTTTTTTACATTTTTTTTTGATATCCTATTTTAAAATGCCGGAGTCCTGCATGGGAGAAGCAAGGCCATTCCTGCTGTTGTGAACTTCAGAACTTACTAACATTAAACAATAAAACTAGAAACACGACACAGTTCAACCACATGCTGTAGTAAAATGGATTAACTCTCCTGTGTCTCCTAAGCTATATTTAGCTTTTAAAGGCTAGAAACCCTCCTCTGTCCCCCCAAACACCATCTGCGAGCCTTAGAAGGGAGCCGAAAGCCCTTCGCCCAATCCAGCCAGAGGAAAGTTTAGAAAACAAAGAACAGGAGAGTTCAGACTTGTAGAAGGTCCGGACTCAATCAGAGTCTTACTCCATGAAGTAAACACGCTAATTCTATAAAAATCTGCTCTTACTCCATCATGGACTCATTTCTTACAAAACTTTTAAGAAGGGTTTGTTTACAGGAACAGCCTTTCCGAACTGCCCCTATGATGGGGACAGACAGCCCCCGCTGCCTCCCGATTCCCCCCCTCACTCTTCGAGGCTCCGTCGTGATTTTTCAAAGTTAATTGGCACCACCTGCATACCCTCGGCAAGCATTACTCACCAACACGCCCTCGTCGTTCCTAGCCCCAGTTCTGTGGCTGCATTTAAACTTTAATCGTGTTCAAGTTACCCTGCCATCGCGAATGTATCAGTAAGCCTCACTTTAATGTTTTGAGAAGAACAGGACTCTCTCCTTTCCTCCCTCCACACACCGCGGGGCCCTAAATTCTCACTCACTCCCTCCCCGCACTTCCCTACCCCTACCCGACACTACCAAAACAAAAGCTATCAGATTGCAGGCGACAGCGTGTGGAGCGATATTGCTTATTAACTATGTACAAAGGAAGTGCGGGGCAGCGGGGGAGGGAATGCAACAAAACTCTGGCCACGAAACCCAGCCCAAGGTTGCGCGCTAGCAAAACAAAACACCCTCCTCCGCACCCCCGCCGCCGCAGATCCTGGCGCCCCTTAAACGACGACGCACGACACCTCTCGCCAGGGCCCGGCGTCTCGGTGTCCCGGAGCGGCCGTGTGGCTGCAGCTACAGCCCCGCGTTGCGAGCACGTGTATGGAAATGCAAGTCGGCTCCGACCACACACCCACTCCCGCACACTAGGATGCTGCCCTACCACCCCTAGCCCTGCCAGGAGGAGGAGAGCGTCCACCCGCCGGTAGAAACTGGGAGAAGCTCCCAGCACCCTCTGAACTGGGGGTCCGGACGCGCTCCCCGGAACAGCCCAACTGACGCAGGGCCCCCGACCTCGCACTTTTCCAGGGGCTTCGTGGAGGCGTGGGGGGCCTAGGCGGGAACGCTCCCCGCACCCCCAAGCAGCACTGAGCAGCCCCGGGAAGCCGGGGACTAGCGACCCACCGCGGGTCCGGCGAAAGCAACATGAAAGGCCAGGAACCCAAAGAGCCCAAGGAACAAAGCGCGTTGGGCCACAGAAGGCCGCGCTGGAATGTTTGGAAACCCATCCTGGGGCTGCGAAGCCTCTCCGCCAGGCACCTCCTCCAGGGCACCTTGCACCCCCAAAGGCCAGCAGGCTGCCCGCTCCCGCCACCGGTCACCGAGTTTGCCCCAGCCGCGAGGTGGCCGCGCGAGCTGTCACCGCCGCCTGCGCGGTGCGCGGCACCGCGCACCGGGAGGGGCGCGTGGTGCGGGAAGCCGGGCGCGAACTTCCCTGCTGGAGCCCGCGGGCCGCCCGGGAGTGAGCGCTGCGGAGACAGCCGACCCCCGGGGCAGGGCTCTAGGGACAGCGAAAGAGAAAGCCACCGAGGCCCTTCCCACGTGGGGATGAGCTGAGCTGGGGCCCGCGGGTCTCCAAACTAACGAGCCTGGGCCCCGGGGCCCCTCCGGCCTTCCGGCCGAGCCCCTCGGCGCCCCGCCCCGCGGCTCCCGAGATCGGGAGCCCAACAGCTGCGACGGTGGCAACTCGTGTTTCGCAAACAGGGCGCAGCCCCTCAGAGGAAAAGTTCCCGCAGTGGCCGCGGGCGGCGGGCACATACTCACTTTCTCCACTCGTCGGCCAGAGCGAGAGCGCGGCGGAGAAAAATAGGAGCCCCCACAGCGAGGTCGGGGACCCTCCTCCGGAGCCAGACTTCATTCCTTTTATTTGGGACGAAATTCCCCTTTCTCAAAAAAAAAGGGGGGTGGGAAGGAAAAGAAAAAGTCTCAAACTCAGTCTTCGCCCCCCCCCCAAAAAACAAGGGCGAAGGCAACAATATTCCAAAGGCGGCGCCGGCCGGGGGTCCGCGGGGCTGCGCGGACGGGGCGGGCGGCGGCGCTGGGCGGCCCCTCAGCGCCGGCAGCCGCGGCCGAGGACTCGGCGGAGTCGGGAACCCGATGCGCGCCGGGGCGGGCTGTCGGCGTCGTCGGCCTCCATTTTCAAACCCAAAGAGACAGGAGGGAGGAAAAACTGCAAAGAAAGGGGGCAAAGCCCAAATCCGTCTCGGCGAGGAAGGACAAAACCGGCCCCAGACAGAGGAGGAGGCTGTCCGACGCCCGAGCCTCCGCGGCGGGAGGGCGCGACGCAGTTCGCAAGATTGCCCCGAAGTCCGGGTCGCGGGCGAGGCCGACCGGGGGCAGAAATACGGAGTAAAAATGAATGAGCGGCTCCCCCTCCTCCTCCTCCTCCGGGCTCCGCTCGCCGCCGCCTCCTCCCTCAGCTCCGCCGCCGCCGCCGCGAGCTCCTTCCCAAATCCAGGACACACACAAAGCGGCGGGCCGACCGCGCCGCGCTCAGCACTCCCGCCGCGCCGCCCGGGCTCCGCGCCGCCGCCGCCGCCCGGCCCGCGCCGGCCCCCGCCCGCCGCCGCTGCCGCCGCCGCCGCCGCCGCCGCCGCCGCCGGCTCCGCGCGGGGGCCCCGGCTCGCTGAAGGTCAAAGCCGAGGCGCGCGGCGCGCCGTGGAGCTCCCCTCGCGCGGGAGGGGCGTGGAGGGCCCGGGGAGCGGGGCCGAGGGTCTGCAACCTCCAGGCACGGGCGCGCCGGGGGCAGGCTCGCTGGCGGCGTCCCTCTCGCTCGCTCGCCTCTCGAGTTCGCCTGGTGCGCTCGCTCCTCCTCGGGTTTTTTTCCTTTTTTTTTTTTTTTTCCGCTCAGCAGAGTTAATGCTGGTAAACAAGAGCCTCAGCCTCGCCGCGCCGCTGCCGCCGCCGCTGCCACACACTGGGGGCTCGCGCGCGCGCTCTCGGGGCCGCGCACACTCGCCCGCGCGCACACCCGCCCGCGCGCACACTGGAGCGGCCACAGCCGCAGCCGCGGCGCGCGGAGGGCCCGGCCCAGGCCGGCGCGCGCCAAGAGCCGGAGCCTGGGATCTCAGGGCAGTGCGGAGCGGAGCCCGAGCGTGGGATGCGAAGCTGCGAAGCACCGCCCCCGCCCCCTGCCCGCGCGGGCACACGCGCGCGCGCCCACACGCTCTCGCCCCCACCCGCACTGCGCCGGCCACCCTGCACGCGCCCTCCCCTCCCGCAAGACTCCAAAAACAATGCCCCAGGCGCCTGTCCGGGCACAGCGGAGGAGCTAGCAGGGGAGGGGAGGAGGGGCGGGGGTGGGGGGTGGGGGCGGGCGGGGAGTGCGGGGCCCGAGAGGTTCATTGAAAACAACAACAGCAAGGCTGGAAAACGCGTTTCCCCAGTTCTTGAAAAGCTTCATTGTTTCTTGCAGCTGTTGCAAAAGAAATAAATAAGTGCGTGCATGCGGCATTTTTTCGCAGCCTGCTGGAAAGCTCGAACGTGGCGGGAGGGGCATACCTGGGAGAAAGGCGACCCCCAGGCTACTAAGTGGGCACATTCGCGCAAGGTTGGGGCAGCCACGGCGTCGCCATCGGGGAGCCCACAGTTCCAGGGCTCGCGGGCAGCTAGGGCGAAGGGCGCGGCTCCCGTGGCTCGGCCCCGGGAGCAATGGGAGACGGCCCGCTGGGGCCCGGAGCCGGGGAAGGGGAGCCCAGACAGGCTGCCCCGCGTGCCCAGCGCGCGTCCCCGCGGCGGCCGCCAGGGGGCGCGGCAGGAGCCGGGGAGGGCTGGCCCGTGGAGTGTCGCCTCCCTCCCTCCGGGAGAGGAAATATGGGGGCCCGGACTGGGGGCCGGCCGGGTTGGGTAGCGCTGGCCCGGCCTCCGAGACCCGCGGCGGGTCCAGAGAGATCCTCGCGGATTCGCGCTTCTCCTGGCTCCACCACGTGGACAGCTGAGGGGAGCGGCCAGGGCGCGTGCACGGTGCGGGGCTCCGGGGGCCCCGAGGCTAGGGGGCGTGTCCGAGGGGTTCCCCGAGGAAGGGGTGGGGGGACCGGGGCCGAGACGGGGCTCCCGGTTGGGTTCGCGACAGGCGAACACGCCTCACACAAGCACAATGAGTGGTCACTGCGGAAACCCACTGGCACCTGCCTCGGGTCCTCCCGGGCACGTCTCTCTTGCCTCCTTCGCTCTGTAAGTGACTAGAAACTTCCAGTCCAGTCTCCTCTGTGGTTTTCTTGAATGTGCCCAAGGAGAGGTTTCCCCAAAGAGAGACTTGCCCTAGGACTGACATCTAATGAATAACGCTGCGGAGACCAGGTCCTCAAAGCGGGAAACAGCCCCGTAATGGCTAGAGAGAGGAGTTTGAAATACGTGGACTTTTAAAAATAGTGATTGGACCACGTGTCGCCTTTAATGTGGTCCGGTTTCATGACTCAGGCTAATTGCTGTCAATAATAAGTAAAAAGAAGATGGCTAACAAAGAGTTGTGAATGTCGAGATTGAGTAGAAGTGTTAGTCTCATAAACAATCAGGCTGTCTGGTAAGAGGGGATCTGTTCCAAAGGAAAGTAGTTTTCTTTTTTTTACTCTAATTGTAAAAGGTTTCCGCGTTACATTATGCATCCCATCGTTCGTAAATAATTTTTTAAATTAAGAGCTGAAAACAAGTCAAAAGCTATTATAATGGAAACCTAGCCCTTTTCCCCCTATATTTATTCCCTAGATCATTTTTCCCCTTGGAAATTTTTAGCTCAATTCAGTAAGTCAGTTGGATAGAAGGGAAATAAATCTTTTTTTACTTAAGAAAGTCATTCATATGGGATTGTTTTGTTTAACTGAAATTCAGCTGAATTTTTAAATAAAATGTTCCAGTTTTAGATATTCCTGGACATTAGCAAAGAAAGAAATATATTTGAATCTTTAAAAAGAAATTTAAATTTAGCATGTATCATTTTAAAAGTAGGCACTACCATATGAATAATTAAAATTTGGTCTACTAATTTTTAAATATTTCTTCAGACAATTCCCTATATGAGGTTGGTTTCAATGCCTACAGATCCATTCTGCAATTAAATGTAAAAGAATATCAATATTATATTTTCATTATATTTAATATTCAGAATTTTGTAATACATACTTGTAAATTAAGACAAAAGTTTAGAGCTGATTTTTTAAAAGAATGATGCTAATATAAGATCTTTAAATACTACACAATATATATTTTAGTATTAGTAAATTCATTCAGTTGTCCCTGAGAACATAAGGGGGTATATGGAATAAAGAGAAATGCATACAGTTATTTAAATTGTAGGGGTTTTTTTTTAACCAAAATGAGCTTTCATTTGTGATTTTTTTTAAATGTTTTTTTTTCCTAAAGTGCTAGGACGTCAATAAGGTTAAATTATTTTAGACAGTGAAGTTAAATGTTTTTTATCATATAGATTAATATTTAGAAAAAAAATCAAAATTTAGGTTGCCTTTCAGCTCTACCTTGATTACGCAGACAAAGAAGGTGATTTGCATTTTCTTCAATTATTACATTCTACATACCAAAGTCAAGCTTATTTTTTCAACCTTAGAAATAAAATCAGGTAGTAAAACATTAATTGGAGTATTTGCTTTACAACTGCACTGCCAATGCATCACACATTTTATTTTATGCAATTTTCCCCAGGTATCTTATAAATTTCCCTTACTTTGGAACTGAAACTGGTTGGTCATTTTCACTTTATAAAAACTGTTTACTTGAAAAGAGTTATATCTCAAATTACTGTGCTAAATGTACCAGATCCCCCCCGCCAAATGTAATATATACCAAGTGAAAAATATGAGAAACAGCACAAATGACAGTTGACAAGTAATACAATATATTGTGATATATTCCCAGAAAGGAATGTCATTCAACAGCGAGTGAATAAACTACAGCCACATACAACATGAGCAGATCTTTGAAACAATATGTTAAGTAAAGAAATGTAAGTTCCGAAAAACTATACACATAATACCATTCTGATAAAGCTCTTAAAAGCAGGGAAAACAAAAACTATGAGGCAAATTTTAAAGCAAGACCATCAAATACATGATAAAATATTTTTGTTTTGTTTTGTTTTGCTTTTGTTTTTGTCTTAGCAAGAGGATTCATAAAGAGCACAAAATCCAGACCTTGGTTACTTCAGGGAGGAAGTGGGGAGAACCCCAAAGGCACATGCAATGTTCTTGGAAATATGTTCATCCTCAGATGGGGTGGTAGATTTACAGATTTCCATTTTATAATTATGCTTTATAACTAACACATATGTTACACATATTTTTGCATGTATAAAATATTAAAGTAGATAAGAAAGAAAAATATGGGAGAAATTCATGAAAGAGATCATCCCAGCTTTCCAATATGATTCTTCTAGATTCCAAGCTG
The DNA here is from genome assembly GCF_937001465.1 of Orcinus orca. NCBI lineage: Eukaryota > Metazoa > Chordata > Mammalia > Artiodactyla > Delphinidae > Orcinus > Orcinus orca. The sequence goes on from NC_064560.1 coordinate 74,281,849, forward strand.
TTTGTATAAAGAAATCAGAAGCATTAAAGAACACTAAAATTGTATAGTTAATCAAGGTCTTACCCTTAAGGATATATTTCAAGGAATATGTACCCATAGCCTATCAATGCAATTCAAGACAAAAACAAATCATGAAACAAACAATGTCAAAGAATTCACTCCATAGGTAATCAGGTTCATTAAGAGTGCATTCTGTAAATTGTCTGGCAGTTTCCTATAAGGTTAAGTAAACATACACCTAACTCATGATCCAGCAATTCTACCCCTAGCTATTTAACCAAAAGAAATGAAAATATATCCACAAAGAGACCTGTATGGGAATGTTGATAGTTGCTTTATTCATAATAGTAAAAAACTGGAAACAACCGAAATGTACCTCAAAAGGGAAAAGGACAAACAAATTGTGATATAGCCATTCAACACACTACTGCTTACCAATAAAAAGGAACAAACTATTAATACATACAAAAACATAGATAAGCCTCAAAAGCATGGTAGTGTGTGTATTCATCAAAAACACATTGAACTGTACATTTAAGATGGATGCACTTCATTGTGTGTAATCATATCTGAATTTTAAGTTTTAAAGAGTGCATTATGTAATTTAGAAATTTTGCAGCTGTTCTAAAAAAGCTTAGCAAAATGCTTTCCATTTTTGCTATTATGTGAGTTAGTAGAGCTCATCTCCAACCTCCATGCCCACAGCTGTCTCTACAAATCAATACACTTTCAGAGATACATCTGCCTAAGTTCTCCTGCGAAGGGCTTTAGCTGGAGAAGCCACCAAGGGGGTCTCCACAAAGCAATCCGGGGGCAGGAAAGAGACAAGGGATCTCTAGATGGTTCCAGTCTCTGCACAGCCACAGCGAGGTGAGTCCCAGTCTCCTTGAGATCTGTTTACACTCAGCTTGAAAAGAGTTTTCTATTTTAGATGTGCACAGATAGCCAGCTCACGGGGCTGCAAGTGCTACATTCCTCCCTAATACTTTAAAAGCAAAGTGGAGTTTTCAGAAACCTCCACATTGGACAGGGACAGTGGGACATCTTTTTGTGACTACTTCCAGAACCATGTTCCGGTGTAACATCAGTAAGGGAAGTTCCTGGAAAACCCAGGCCTGGGCCAGGAGTGACAGGCACCCTCATGCTCGCCATGGATCCAAGGTGGAAGCTGGAAGTCTTCTGTTGCTGCACAGCCTTCCACAAACTGTCACTAGCCTGAGGGTGAGGCATATTCAACTCTCCTCGCAGTAATTTGTGGGAAAGTAAGCAATACCAGGAGCGCTGTACTAGCTCCATCTTTTTCACTTGTCTGTTTCACTTGGGTCTCTGAGATGGCTGTGCCATCTTTACTCTTCCACGTAGTTAACTTTCAATCTTAAGGATCCTTGGCTGGTAGAAAGCACAAAAGATGCTTCTTCATCTTTGAAATGCATCTTAGAAGTACCTGAAAAGTGGGGTTAAATCAAAATTTCTCTTCACTCTGATTAATGCCACCAGCTCTGAGATGTTTTATCAGCAACATGCCAAAAGGTGACAAGCGGCTCTGCCCCACTCTGCAAAGCTGTGTGACTCTGTGAAGGTAGCTTTACCTGTTTTCTCCTCTGTGAAATGATCATATTGGAGTAGACCTTTCTGCTTCTTAAAATACCATGATTTCTTTCTTCGGTTTTTAATTGAGAGTGGTACCTTGGTATCCCATACTACAGCTCCTACCTTTAATTTATTTTTCAAGTAATTAATAGCCTGTAAATCAATGCACAGGCAACAGAAGCCAGACTCAAGGAATAAATGTTTCCTAACTTGTTTTATTAATGCAGATTTTTCACACATTAGGGTTTCTTAGAGCAGAACACTTTTTTCCCAGCAGTTCTTAATTCCCATATGTATTCCAAGAATGTAAGTATGGAAAGACAAGCAAAAATATCACCACAGCAGGGGCTACGCCAAGTGGCCACGGGTGAACCACAAAAGGGATAATCTCCTCATTGATCACTGAGAATGTTCCCGCAAAGTGTTCTCTTCTGGATACTAAGTTCTAGTGGAGCCTTATTCTATAGAATATATTGGTACATTTCTTCAGCAAAAAAAAAATCCATGTGTCAGGCTCCTTAATAGTGCCAAACTCTGTTGCTGGCCTCATGGACACACTACAAATAAGTGAGATCTTAAAGTTATGTAGATGCCTGCTGCTCTGCAGTGTGGAGACCACACGTGGAGAATCAGGTTGTTTATACATTTGTCCGTGGAGGACCATTGATCAACAAGAGAACTCCATACTGACACAGGGGCAAGAATGGGAAAGGGATGCTTCCTGTATCCCTTGGGGAATGATTAAGACATACAGACATGAAGTCTTATGTGACTTCTGTTTTCATATGCCTGGAAAATGACTATAAGACTTGACCCAGGTAATTCCAATGGGCAGAGCTAGCCCGATGGGAAGGAAAGCAGATATCAGTTACTTTTAAGAATGTTTCTTCTTTTCCAGTAGAAACAAATAAGTAGCATTATCTTTCAGGCTCTGCTTGCAGCACTGCCTTGTGTGGGAAAGAGCTCATCATCGTAGGCATGCAGAGACTGGATCCACACCTGCTGGGGAAATCATCCAAAGAAGCACTGGATTGACTGAGAGGCCGGCAGGGTAACATCTGAGGTCCCTTCCAATTCCATGATAACTGGATATTTGGAGTCTACTTCTGGGCTTGGATAGCTGTGTGTGATGGCCACTGAAGGAGCCTGCCTTTGCTTTAAACGAATAGTGAACAGCTTCAAAGTTGAAGATGTATTAGTTTAATAGGATATTGCATGTATCATATTATAGAAACTCTGATGAAATAGCTTCTGAAAGAAGTCCAAGGCCCAGTTCCAATAGGCTGAAAAGTCAAGTTAGAAGGTCAGGGATTGCTTTCAAACCAACCATATTGTGGGAGATGGTTGAAGCAAGTGGGAGTCAGGTGGAGGTTAAGATAACTGGTGTGCTTGTGTGTCCAACAATAGGCTACATGGGGTGGGTACTGGGAGCCCTGACTTGTAGAGCTTGCCAATTTTCCTTGTGTAAATATTTCACCATGGCTAATTTAAGCAACCAATGTGAGGTCACTAAGCACAGAGTTCTGAAGAGATATACAACTGGCTTTTGCGAGACCCTATGAGCCCGCTTCAGTACATCATTGGGTTAAGTTATCTGAGAACCTTGTATTACCTTTGTAACAAATTAAATATGTATTCAGTAGGAAATTTATGAGCAACTCAGTACAAAAAAGGCAATAGCTATAAATAGGCAATTCACAGAAGAAACCAGAACAGCCAATAAGCATGAAAATATACTCAGCAACCTGGTTGGCAAAATTAAGAATTAGACTGTACCAGCTGTTCACAGGGATGAATGGCGGAATTGAATTCTTAGTCACTGCTACTGGGAAGACGAATTAGTACATCCACTTTGGAGAGCACTTGACAATATCCATAAGGCACCTACCGCAAAACCCAACGATGCCACTCAGAGAGAGTATACCCTAAAAACTGTTGACATACGCACCGGAAGACACATACAAGAGTGTTCATTGGAACATTATCTTCAACAGTAAAAAAACTTTCCCTAATTGTCCCTCAGGGGAAGGATGAAAAATGGTACATTAGACTTACAATAGGATACTATACAGAGGTCAAAATAAATGAACTAGATATAAGTGATCAACATAGATGAATTTAACAACCAATATCGTGTGAAGGAGCAATTTGCAAAAGTTAAATAACCACATGCTACTGCTTATGTAACTATTAACACAAAAACAATAGCATATCTTGTTAATGGAAATGTACATATGTAGCCTAAGTATAAAATATGCATGGAAATGATAAACAACAACTTCAGACATTATCTCTGGGAATGAGGAGAGAGGAAAGGGATAGAGAGTAATTTTAACTACGTTGGTAATTATATTTCTTGAAAAGACAAAAGAGATCTGAGGCAAACGGGGCAAAATGTTAGTATCCGTTAAGCCAAGATAATAGGTACATCATGTGTGTCTATTCAATTATTTTCTGAACTTTTCTTTACACTTGAACTATTTTATAATTTTCATTTGCCTTTTCTTAAATACACTTTTAATTTTAGAACAGTTTAAATTTACAGAATTTTTTGCAAAGAGTACAGAGGTCTCCTGTATACCCCAAACCCAATTTCTTCTATTATTAACATCTTGTATTATTATTGTACATTTGTCACAAGTAATGAACAAATACTGATATATCATTTTTAACTAAAGTTCATACTTTATTTAGGTTTCCCCAGTTTTCCCCTAATGTCTATTTCCTGTTCCGGGATCCCAGCTAGGATCCCACATCACAAGGGATGTTATGTCTCCTTGGACTTCTCTTGGCTGTGAGAGCTTCTCAGACCTTCCTTGTTTCTGATGACCTTGACAGCTTTGAAAAGTACTGGTCAGGTATTTCATAGACTGTCCCTCAACTGGAATTTGGTGTTTTTCTCATGATCAGACTGGGATAATGCATTTTGGGGAGGAAGATCACAAAGATGAAGTGGCATTCTTGTCACATCATATCAAGGATGCATACAGTCATCCTAACATCACTGTTGTTGTTGACCTTGATCACTTGGTTGAGGGAGAATTTATCAATTTTCTCCACTGTTACTCTTTCCCCCCCCCACTCTTTCCATACTCTCCTTTTTGAAAACAAGTCACTATGCTTAAGGAGTGGGAAGTTATGCTCCCCCTCCTTCATGGTGGAGTTTCTTCATAAATTATTTGGAGTTCTTCTGCATGGGAGATTTGTCTATTCTCCTCATTTCTTTCTTTCTTTAGTCATTATTTGTATCAGTATGAACGCATGTATATTTATTTCATATTTTGGGTTATAATCCAATACAACTTTATTTTGTTTTGCTCAGTTTTTTTCCAGCTTTGGCTATTGGGAGTTCTTTCGGTTGGCTCCCGGGTCGCTTTGACATACCCCCATCATTGCATTTTGTTGGTTCTTGGAGGGTTTTCTTCAGCTCCTTTTTATTTTCTGGCATTTCAAGATACTCCAGTGTCATCTTCTGTATCTCCTCCCTAGTCCTGGAAGCAATCATTTCTCCAAGAGATCTGGTTCCTTCTGGAGAATTCTATTAGAAACCAAAATCTGGGTACTGGGTGTGCTTGCTGCTACTGAGGTGTCTTTTCTTCCAGGCCCCCTCAGCTGACAGAATAAGGAAATATGTTGTGTGTATACTGACTTGTGTCTTTACACATATCTGTGTCTAGATTAAACTAAACATGAAATAATATTAGAGTCTCATACTGAGTCTCCAACTCTAATCCATTAGCACATGGGTCATTCTGACCTCCTCCCCTTGCTGCCACTCCAATAGTGAGAAACCTGGCTCTCACCATCTGCCATCCATTTATTTATTGCTCCATTTATAATTTTTTAAAGAAGAAAAGCTGTAGGGAAATGCTTCAACTTATTACAGCATCCAGAGCAAAGGTACAGATTAATTACAGAGCAGACATCTGAAGGACAAGATATATCCATTCAGAGCACAGATCTCCCTTTTGGTGCCTTGTACCCTTCCGGGGGCAGTCTTGGAAACATGGACAAAATGTCCTTTCAAAACGAGTCCCACACAAAAAGGATGAAGACCACCAAAGCACACCTGGAGGGATTCTTGATGATTGGGCAAGAGGGAGAGTCATGGGATGGGAGCTAAAGAGAAAAACAAGATTGGAAACATTCATTCCCAAAAGCAGTTCTTACCTTCTTTTGAATAACGGATTCCTTTGAGACCTGTGAGGGCCAAGGACCCTCAACCCAGGAAAACATTTACATAGCTCAAGCAGCGTGAAAACATTGTCCCATGGTGGGGAAATCTCACCTCTGAGCCCATACTTGCACCTCAAGTTAAGAAAACCTTATGTGTATGATATGAATGTCAAGGTTATTTGCCTGTTTGTCAGTAGGGAGGGGTGAGCAGGTGGGCTCAGTGTGGATGCTGCATTGTTTTAGCCCGGCTGTTTTCAGAATGGGCAAAGCTCCTGCCTTCCAGGTGTGGGCCCAGGATCTGTGACTTTTATGGTAAACTCCCATTTATAGCAAGTAGCAAATGACATTGGATTTCTATTTATGGAAATAAACATTTTTTTCTTTTAAAATAAATCTAAATTTTATTTTTAATAAAATCATTTTAAAGAAACATATGAAGTGACATTTGGGACAATAGGGAACTAGAGTTTTGGAAACAGGTACAGAGAGACAATATCTTGAGTATAATGAAAAGTGTACATGCTTTGAAGCCATAAGGGTTTGGGTTCAAATCCCCTCTTTGCCAGGTGCCAGGGGTGTGATCTCAGGTAGGTGAGACTTTCCCCATCTGTAAAATGGCAAGAATAAAATTTGGCACATCCACCAGTGTTTCTCCAAGTATGTTTTCTGTGCCACCCCCCATCAGGATCAGCTAAAGTTCTTGTAAAATGGAACTTTCCAGGCTGCCACCCAGAACTTTTATTATCAGATAGAATCCCAGGGGGCAAAGCCTAGAATTCTGCATTTTAACAACGGCCCCCCAATGATTTCTATGATGTCTGCAGGCTGTGGAGAGGATGAAATAAGCTGAAATAGGTAAAGTACTTGGCACACAGGAGCAGGAAAGACATTGTTGTTCTGGACTGCCTACCATATGAACATCACCTCCCAATGGATCCTAAGGGCCCTGCTTAGGCTTGTCATGGATGGCTGTGCAGGTTGTACACTGCACAAGTCTAGCGATTGGCACCCTGGATTTGTGTGGTATATAAACTCTATGTTCATGCATGACCTTCTCAGAATCTCAGCTGATCTAGACCCTTCTGGTTCTGTTTTTGAGCCTGGTTCTCCCAGCCTTCCTTATAATTCTCAGCTATGCAGCAGCCTTCCAATGAATTCCTTCACTGATCAGGGGGCCTAGAACTGGATTTTGCTGTTTGCGATCAAGAAACATGACAGGGTGAGTGACCAGTGACTGCTCTGTTCCCTTCTATCAAGTATTTCTCAGTGATGTTCCTGGGATTTGTGGGGTGCTGTAGAGCCCCTCTCTGGCTGAGTTCAGTCAGTAAATATATGACCAGTTCCTCATCCAAACTCTGTTTTCTGCTTCAAGCTGTTTTATAGGTTGGATTTTGGCTCAATAGTTCTTTTGGAAAGAATAATTCCACTACTTAAAAGAAAAAGTTTGAAAATCACTGCCTGTTACCAGATACCCCCGAAGAGACTGTGCCGTGTGGATGGCAATGAGGCGGAGAGTGAGGGCGGGGGAGGGAGGAGCCTCAGGTTGATGAAGGCGGAGGCCGAGCCTGGGGTCTGTAGGGCTCCCTAGAGGCGAAGCAGCCAAGGCCCTCGTTTCAGAAGTAAATACTGCTGCTAGGTAAAATCCCATTACCAGAGTAGGAAACTTTTGAGGCCCCTCAAAGGCTGCCCTACCCTGCCCATGGGAAAATTGACCATGTCCAAGAAGAAAAGGGGGTGTGGATGTGACTGGATGACCTTGTCAGTCAGAAGCCTCCTGACCTCAGGAGGAGGGAATAGGTGAGAACTTCTGAAGAATCTCCAAAGACCACAGCCAAGAAAGGCACCAAAGTCATCACTGAGGGACCAAGGGAGAAGGGCACAGGGCACTTTCTTTTGGTCTGAGTATACCAGCCTATGGGAGTGAGAGTGAAGAAACATAGAGGGGTCTGGACATTTTCCATGGGAACCAGAACTCCCTCCTCTCCTCCTGGATCTGCAGCACTTGGAGTGCAGAGACGTTTCCTTGCTCTCCAAAATTTGACGTTTGCAATAGAGACATTAAATTTTCATTAGACATTTCCTCTTGGTTCATGACTATGACAACAGAAAAATGTATACAACAACATCAGCAAAAAAGATGATATGTTGAATATTCTTATAAATATCATCCCTTTCACTTGTTGATCATGGATCCACTGCCACTGGGCTGCTGCTTCTGCTTGCTTCTTGCTTTTCAATGGGCCACAGATGAGGCAGTGGGGCTGTTCATCCCACTTTTGTTGTTCTGCACCAGACTCTTCTCTTGATTTACTGATTTATTCTCTTTTATCACCATACCCCACTCCTATCCCCGTCCTTAGCCATTTTTATTATCTTAAAGGTAGGCAGGAAATTTTACATTTTGTATATAATTGAAAAGCTGGGTTATAGTGGAAGGCACACAATATAAAATTACAGGGGTGGCTGGGGCAGGGGGGTCATGTGATAAAAGCTGTGGACATTCTCCCTGCAATAATCTACCTTTATTTGAGCATACAATTTTGCAATTTCTGGGCTTCAAGGATCCCTAAGGCCCTCTGTGGGCATTCTCTGAACTGCAAGTTCATTTACCTCTGTGATATAAGAAAATTGTGAGAATTAGGAAAGTATTTGAAATGCAGATACTTTTAAATGGACTGTATCTTTTATTCTTTTCAAAATTATAAAAATAAGTTTTATTGGGTAAGAAATTGCAATGAAATAAATTTTACATTAATGAACAGATAATGACCATTTGTAATTAGTGTAACATACACATTTCTTGTATAGAAGTAGATTCTTCTAAAAGAGGAGGAAGAGGACTTACCTTTGTTGAGTGCTTACTCGGGGCCAGCATTGCACCTGATGTACCATCTCCCTTTCCTTAACCCACAGAGGTGGTCATTACCATGGCCACTTTCACAGATGGGGAAACTGAAGTGCGAGGAGAGGGTAAGAGGTGTTCCCAAAGTGGTAATATTATAGTGTTAGAAGTTCTGTCTTAAACAGACACAGAGAACACTTTTTTATATACTACTTACAAAATGAATTTATTTAGCAAAGGAGAATTAACATTTTTCCATGGATGGACTTGAATTCTGCCTCATTACAATAACATTTTAAATTAGTAGAATTAGGGTTTCCTGTGCCATTTCTGATTACACCACTGGGTTCCTTTGTCTCATGTGATTGGGTTTTCATTTGGAAAGGAGTTAAAAAACAAAAACAAAGCAACCCCCCCAAAACTTGTATTTCTACAATAGGTCATACCTTAAAGAGAGAACTTCCCCCTGAGCACTACTCAGTCCAGAGCCTCACATCTCTCAGGAACAAGCCACCCTGGGTCCCAGAGGTGAAATCAGCTGTTCACCTCCATACCCTCACACCCTTCTTACCATCGCACATTGCAAAGGATTTGCAGGCAGAGTTTGTGTCACTCCTTTCATCAGTGTTACTCAGGGATGTATGTGCGCATATGAAGCATTCAGTAAATTATCTGCTAAACTGTGTTAAATTCCTACTTTTTAAATTGGGGAAATTTTTAATGCAGAAAAATAAGGAGAAGAGTTTTGAAGAGACGCATTACCCACGAGCCAGGATTTGCAGCAAATGATAACATTTTCTCACTTTTGTTTGAGATCTTTGTTTGCTTAAAATAAATAAAACTTACAAATGTTTTTTTCTGATTTCATTCTCTTCCTGCCTACTTCAGAGAAAGCGATGATCATTACTTTGGTATGTATCTTTCTGATCTATACTTTTACACTTTTACTACATGTAATCCTTAGTATTATTTTACATGATTTAAAACATTTTACTTATTCTTCAGCTTGCTTTTTAAACTTAATATATGTTTTCAAGATCTATTCATGTTGGCGCATGTAGATCTAGTTTATTTGCCTTAGTTATTATGTGACATCCCATGATTTGTATACACCATGTTTTCCTTATTCATTCCCAGGTAAGAGGCATTTAGGGGTCCCCTGCCCAGCTCTTCACTAACAAACAATGCTGTAATGAACATCTGTATTACAACTCAGGTTACATTTTGTACAAATTACTTAATACACCATTGGCAAATAGGGGAAGGGTATTGGTAGAACATGGAGGTCATGATGGCTTATATGCGATTTTTCCCAACATGTTACTGTTTCAAAGCACTTAAAAGAGAAAGTCTTAACAATGAATACAGACCTGAGCTGAAAAACTACAGAAATATCTTCCTTCAGAGCAGACAGTGACAGTAGTGCAGATGAAGAAATCAGAAGCATTGCCCCCTGTATTAAAAAAAATAGAATAGAAGGCTATCCCCAGAGCCATATTTTAAATTTTTATGAAAATGCCCTCTGCGCAGGCCATCTACACTTACCTGTCCAGAAAGGAAGGAGCCTGGAAGGACAGACATCTAGGACTCCAGGGGTGAATGTCAGCAGTGGATTAACTGCACTGTATTTTTGTCATGATTTTTAAAAATTTTGTTTTTGTTAGTTCTTGCATGACATATTCCACAGGTTTTGAGTGGTCTTCCCCAACCCTGTTTTCCTCATAAAACCTGCTATTTTTAGTGGAGGAATTTGTACTTATTTCCTTAAGCACATGTGTATACCTAGCAGTGGAATTGCTGGGTCACAGGAGATGTACATTTTCAACTATTCTAGATTTTTCCCAAATTACTCTTTAGAGTGGCTTCACCAATTTACACTCCTATCAGGAGAGGAGAGTCCTGATTTCCCTGCTTCCATGCTGTTACCTGATGTTGTTAAACTTTACTTTTAGCAATATCATGGGTATAAAATGCTTTCTTATGGTTGTTTTAATTTGCATTTCCCCAGTTGCTAGTGAAGCCGAGCATATTTTTATATGCTTATTGGTCATTCCATTTTCCTCTCCTGGGTATTACCAGCTCAACACTTTGTCAATTTTTAAGCTGAATTGTTTGTCTTCTTCTTATTAGCTTATAGGAATTCTTTATGCATTCTAGATATGAATCCTTTGCCTATTAAATTGCTACTTTTATGTTCCCCTCCCAATGTCCCCACTCTCTGTATAAGTCTATTTTTTAAATGTCTGCTCCACCATAAAAACACTGGATTTTTTTTTTCTGAAGTACATCCTAGGTAACTGTGGTTTTAGATTATGCAGTTAGGTTGTACAACTAGAAAAAATTTGAAATTCAGATGTTTGTAAAGATTCTTGTTCTCCTCTCCATATGTTATCCATTCTCCTATTTCTAGAACCTTCTCTATGTACATAAGAGTTTTCAAAGCAGACAAAAAGAGGTAACCCCTGTCCTGAAAACTGTGGACCAGATTTATTTCATTTGCCAGGTTAATTAGAAAAGATTTTTGTGGAAAAAATTCAGGAAGGTTAAACGTCATATTTGAATTGGATCCTTTCTAGATGTCTTAAGCCCGTGAGAAAACAATATACTTTATTAAATTCCTCGATTCTCATTGTTAAACTATTCAAGCCATAAGCAATCAATCATGCTTTTCTGACAAGTTACCTAAGAAAAATTTCCTTAAACAGAATTGCATTTCTGACTAAATTTAAAAAGTGACATTCTGACTTTTTTTTAAATTAGGTACCTAACTCCAAAAAAAAAAAAAAAAAAACTTGGAGTTTGCCTGGAACTGAAAATTTAGTGTGTGGAAATGTGAGGAAAAGACCTAAGTGTTGGCAAAAGATTGCAATAAAGTAAATGATGTGGTTTTCTCAGGGGTGATTTTGCAACTTGAAACATTCCAAAAAGAGTTAGTGATCACAAAGTTTCTTTTAGCTTCTAGCCTTGAAATACTTGGCATACATAGAGCTCTTAGGGATATTTGGATAAATTAAATTTATATTGACATTTTCTAAAGTTGGCATAGGTTTCTAGCTGGTGTGGGCACGTGTCAAACCCAAAACATTTTGAGGCATTCAATTTTACAACCAATAGATATCAACATCAAACTGTCCCTTCCTGCACTATATTCCTAAAATCTGAATCACATTGAGATTTAAAATATGTTGTTTTTTCCTGATAAAAAAGCAGCAGATTCCTCAAAAATTAATCACAGAATTACCATATGAGCCAGCAACTCCACTGTTAAAGCAGGGGATTGAACAAATATTTGTACGCCAGCATTATTCACAATAGCCAGAAAGTGGAAACAATCCAAGTGTCCATCAACAGATGAATGGATAAACAAAATGTATATCCTTGCAACAGAATATTATTTAGCCTTCAAAAGGAAGGAAATTCTGACACATGATACAACATGAATGAACCTTGAAAACATTATGCTAAGTGAAATAAACCAGATACAAAAGGAAATTCACAGAGATAGAAAATAGATTATAGGTTATCAGAGGCTGGGAAGAAAGGAGAAGGAGGAGTTTCTGTTTGGAGAAGATGAAAAATTTTGGGAAATAGTGGTGATAATTAACTAACATGTGGATGTAATTAATGTCACTAAACTGTACATTTAAAAATAGTTAAAATGGCAAAAGTTATGTATATTTTACCATAATAAAAGAAAGTTTTAAAAGGCAATTTCTTCAAGACCCTCCCCCAATAAAGCAACAATTACTTATTAAAGAAAGGTTGGAAAACCTATAAAGTAAAATAAAATTAAAACCACCTGTTATCTCAGCATGCAGTGATAATGAACGTGAAAATAGGCTGTGCACTTTTTTTTCTGGTCATAGGTATATGTATGCAGATACATACCCAGGATCACCCAGTACCGGAGCAGGTTTTTCCCACTGAATGTTGTAACAATCAATAGAATCCATTCCTATCCGTGAACCTTAACTTATTTAAACCAGTCAACTATTGTTGGATATGTAAAGTGTTTTCAATACTTTCTCAATTTTAAATAATTTTGTAGTGGACATCCTTGTCATACCTTTTATGAACATTTCATTATTTCCTTAGGATAAATTCTTCAAAGCAAAATTACTGGGTCAAAGAATGAATTTTTTTTTAAATCTCCTAATGTACATGTACTATTAATTTGCCTTGCAGGAAGTTTTGTGATTTACATTTTCATAGCTGAGTGTGAGATTTTATTGCATCTTCACCAACAGTGAGTGTCTCATTTTATAAAAGTCTCTTCGAAATTAATAAGAATAAATTCCATAGGAATGATGGAATTCCAAAAATATTGGGCTAGTGATAGTACTGGTACAGAAAAGAAAAAAGGTAACTTTTATAGGTTAAAAAAAGGGATGGAAGAAATCAATAGAGATCTGGTACATTAGAATGATTAGCCATTCTCTGCCACTCTTATCTGGATGGAGACACCCTTAGGGCTCTCCCTGGGAAGTTACATCTGGTGTTGCCTACCCACCGTCCAAGACCCCTCCAGCCACACCTAGGAACTCAGTTTCCAGCTCCTTTACCTATGCTCCTGCCTTTCCTTTGGCCGTGAAATGTTCTTCCTCACCCATTTCCTCAAGTACAGACCCATTCATTCTTTGAGCTCCATCTCTACACAACCTCTGAGGGCCAGAGGTGGAGCAGTCTGGAACACGAGGAAGAAGAAACGCCAACGGTGCAAATGCAACTCACAAATGGACAGGAAGAGGTGAGGTCCTTCTAAAGTAGGATTGCCCACGCCACAGAATTCCATCTGAAACAAGTGGTGGTGGAGTGGGGTGGTGAGGATTCTGGGATCTGGGTAGGAGGCGAGCTGGCAGTAAAGGGGGAGTGGGCTGCTGGTTAGCATTTTGTGCCTTCTCTCAGTGAGTGTGCCTTCTCTCTTAGGAGTGCGGGCTGCGAGGCAGGACAGGATGGGCAGACAGCCCTATTGCCTGGAACATGGTAACTTTAGACTGAGTGCTCAATTCTTGAACTATACTCAGATTTTAAAATACAAGAAATATTGTCTTCAGGTATTAATAAAGCAGTAACTTGGGTTTGTGTAGCACCTTAGTCTTTACATATGTTATCTAGTTTTAAAAAGTTTGTTTTGAGCCTCAGAACTAACGTGTGAAATTGGTAGTGCATGCATTGTCATCCTTTTCACTCCGTTTTATATGTGCAGACTCTGAGGTTCCAGGAAAGCTGGACAAAATACCAGTTCACACCAAGGATTTCTGGCCCCAGGTCCTGAGCATTCTCCAAGACAGCCCAAGCTGCTCTTCCAAAAATGTGGCTGCTGTGTCAGACCTGTGACTTTTCTGATTTGAAAGTGTCATGGCAAAGGGCAAAGTGGAGAAAGAACTAACTGCGGAGAGGGTTTCCATTCAAACAACCCTTCTGAAAAGAACATAAGAAAGGACTTCATTTTCCCTTTCTGCAAGTAAGGGGTTAAAATGCACAGAGATGCTGTATGGCAATGTTGTAGGTGCTCTAAGAATGAAAGGTGTGAATGGTATTTGTTATTAAAAATACCATTTATCCTAAACAATTTGTTATTAAAAATATAAAAATATTTAAAATGTATTTTTATAACACGAACACAACATTAATAAGAGAGTGGAAGAATGGTGATGTTTTTGATTGAAATATTTTTGCTTTACTTTTTAAACAAAATATCACAAATGTATTTAACTAAATATCATGCTAATTGATACCAGAAATAACAATATAGACACTGGCTCATTATAAACATCGATAAGTCAAAAGAGATTTGGTTTCAGATTGTTTGAATAACCCATAACTCTTCTTTCAGCAATTTTTGGTAAAGGAAAAAGCTCCCCAGGAAATGAATGAGAGAAGTGGAAAAGATCCCTGATCCGAAATAATTTTCTTTTGCTTTGTTCCCCCAAATGGGGTAAATGTACTTCTGATTTCAGTAGTGGTCTTGCTAAGGTGTGATCTGAGAAATGCATAACAAAAAGCACATGATTTCTGTATGAGTCGGGGTTTAAGAATACAACCTTTTCTATATTTCAGCTTAAGATTTTAATTTTATTAATACACAATTTTTAAACAATATCCACATCATTTGATTAAATCTTCAATTATTTATATTATTTTATGCCTTTTTCTGATTTTTTTCCATATGTTAATAGATTTTACACTGCCTTTATCCATAGTTTTATACATTTTTATACACTTTTATGCTCTGTTTTTTTCGCTTTTGTTTTTTACTCATTTTTCAATGTACCTGCAATCACCTTAACATTTTTCTGTTTCTTGGAAAGGAGTAATTTTCAAACTTTCTTTAGCAGAATAATTATTTTATCAAACAAAATCCTGTATGTTTTAGTGGGATACCCACTTAGTCCAGAACTAACCACCATGATAGTTCATTTCAACATTTACAATTTCCCTTCCCTATACAATTAAATTGTTTTCAGTATTTGAAAATTTAAACTATGCTATTATAAGTTTCTTTGTACATGACTTTTTAAAAAAATAATTTTACTTGGATAAATTCTGAGAGGCAAATTTTTCTGAGTGGAACATTTTTTTGTTTGTTTGTGATATGCGTTGTCAGATTTCTTTCCAGAAGGAGCAAACCAAATTTTACTGTCATCCACAAACAAGAGTTCTCTGTTTCCCCAAAGCCTGGCTAGCAATGAGTTTTGTCATTCACTTTACTTAATTTAATTTAGTGGGTGTGAAATGATGACACATTGATTCAATTTGAATTTCTTTAAATTTTAGAAAAAGTGGTTGGTTCATCAGATGTTGATTTCCTATTGGTATTTTATTTCATTTAAACCATCCATTTTCTTCTAACATTTGTCTCTTGAGCACTGGTGCTTGGTTCTATCCTAATAAATTTTTCATCTATTTTAGATAATAAGCATTTGCCAACCATTTATTTCAAATATTTTATTATCTATAGAATATTTTTAGAAATTGAATTCTATCAATCTACTTTCTCTGTTGCTTGAATCATCACAATTATTTTCATACATAGTTCTATTCTGTTTCCTCCTAGTTTTCTTGTTGTTATTATCATTATTAATTTACCATTTACTCCATTCACTATTTATTATGAATGCTAGGTCTAAGTTAATTTTTTCTTCATTTTGATTTCTAATTATCCCCAAAGCAACCATTAAATAATCATTACCTCTCCATTTGTTTTGTTAATATTTATAATTTACCAAGTTCTTATATATAAGCCTACTCCTGCATTCTCTCTTGTGTTTAAATTTGTTTCTGTTTTTAAACCAAAACCATAATGATTTTTATTTTCTAATTTATACTATTGTGGGCTTTCTAACATTTTTCAATAAGCATGCATTTTATTTTATTTGTTTTTGGTATTTTATAATGAGGACAAATCTTTTAAAATTGTATTTATCAATCGTGCATATTTATTTTTGAGACAAAGCATTGGAATAGTTTTTGTCATATTTTGGTAAGTATTTTTATAGGTTTCATTGAAAGTAAATCGGATGTAAAAATTAACATGTAGGAGAATATATTCTTTTTTATATTCAGTCACCCGACAGAGCAGTTTTTTTCCTTCACATCTTTTAAAAATTAGCATTTTCTAGTTTTGTTTGTACACCTTGAGTGACGGTGATTCTGGAATATTACATATTTTTGCTAGTATTGTGAATGGGACTGCCTCAAACCAATTACCAGTTAGTTGCTGGTTTTTACTAGAAATGCTTTGGAGATTTGTGGAGTTCGTCTTTATTGGGACACTTTCATGAACTCTTTTTAATTCTAATACTTTTAGTTGGAATCCTTCGTTTCTTCAGGTTCAACTTAAAATTCTGTTTTTCATTTTATAATATTGATTCTTTAGTGCATTTTTGAAGCATTGTTAGGATAACAAGAATCTCCAAAGATATGCTAAATAATTTTAATAAAAAACATCTTTGTTTTTGCCTGTTTTTAAATAGAATGCTTCAAAAATTTCTCTTCTACAGACTGGTAGGTTTTAGAAATATGGTTTATTAAAGAAGTATTTTCTGATTTCTATTCTTAAGATTTTACCAAAAAGAGCATTGAATTTTATCAAATATTTTAATCTTTTATTAAGGCCATATGAATTTTGTTCCTGAAGTTACTTAAATTGTGTATTTTATTCATAACTTTATTTGTACAAAACTGGACATATTATTATGATAAACCTTACCTGTTCATGCTAAAAATATTTTAAAAATAGGGTCATATTCTATTTACAGATATTTTCACATTTGTAAGAACTTCGTCTAAAGAGAGATTTCCCTTGTAGTGTTAACCAGGTTTAAGAACAGGATCTTTTTTTTTTTCTGCTAGAATAAGCTAAAGAAATATTGAATCTAATTTTTTTTTATGAATTGTTCTTCGTTTTATTTGAAAATTTGAAAAAATTTCCAGTTAACTCATTGTGTCATTGTAGCAAGGAAAGCAGTTTCTTGGCTAATGGTCTTCATTTCTTCGCTAGCAATTGGTCTGTTCACATTCTCAGCCTCTTATTGTATCATTTAAAATTCTGTAACTTTGGTAAAATCATCTATTTTACTTTAGTGTCCAAATGCATCACCATTATAAATGGGCAACATATTCCCAAATGATTTTTAGTCTCTTTTAATTGTTTTTTAAATGTTTCTGGTTTAACTTTTTCTCCTTGTTGAATTTACTAGTGAATTAAAACAATTTTTTTTCTCTTCAAAGTGAGAAATCTCTGCTGTAGTATTTCAGAGAATATTTCTTATCACATTTGCTTACTTCTGCATGTATTTTTCCCCTAGAGGTATTTGCTTGGTTCTTCCTCTAGAAGTATATTTCTAGTTTTTGAAATTTTGCTTTTCTTATTAATAAAGACCTTTAAAGAAGTGAGTTTTCTCTAAACATATCTTATCTTTCAGTTCAAGGATCTGATGGGTACTACCTTTGTTTTCCATATTTTACAATGATTTGTTATTGTATTTCAAATTTATTCCCTGACCAGGTGACAGTTAAAAACTTTCTTTCATTGGTATTGTCATTTTTTAAAATTTAAAATAAAATATTAACATTTTAGGTATTTTTCCTTTATTGAAATTTCCTGTTAATTTTTTTGCTGTGGAAGTTCTCCATATTCTGTGTTTGCCCTTTAAATTCACACCATAAAATTGCTCATTCAATTATTCAGTTATTAATTGTAGTTTTGCAAATTCTTATTTCCTTTTCCCCCTACTTTGTCTATTGTTATGACGAGATAAAGATTTCTGCTACAATTTTTATTTCAACTTCATCTTGTAATTCTGTTTCTTTCATGTTGTTTGTTGCAATGTGTTTTAGTTCATATAAAGTTTAATACCTTTTGTTCTCATTGATTATTTTGCCTTATAATAAACTCACTTTTATTGCTTCATTCTGTTTGCTTTGTATTCTGCTCTGATATAATATGTTTGATATTTTCTGACTCAACCAATTATTTTTACTCTTTCCACATCTACTTGTCTTTATCTTTTATGTAGAATATTCTTGGATTTTTTTTTCCTTAAATACAACCTAAAGTTTTTTTTTAATAGGGAAATGTAAACCATTGGCATATCCTCTTATAATCGTTATACTTAAAACCATTGTGACCATATTTTATTTTTCTTACTATCTATTATTTGGCTATATTTCTTTTTTTGTCTCTTCACTTTGGAAACAGTCATATTTAAGCTTCTTTTATGTCACTCAATTCTAAAAAGAAAACAAATATTTTTATATGGTAGTAACTTTTGAGAAAAATCTGACACTTAGAATTTTTTCACTCTCCTCTTTTCCTTTTTCCATTCCTCATAGCTTATATCTGACAGAAATCATTTTTTAAATTTTTTTGTACTTTTCTCTCATTGACACTGATTGTTTATTGCCATGACGCTGGAAGTGCTATTTGAAGATGAGGTGTATGGTTAGGGAGTTTATGAACGGTTTTCTGCTATCAAATCTAGTAGATAATCTGTAAGAATTTCCTTTTTTATTTTTCTTTTCTTTTTAGGAACATTCTAGATAGTTTTCCACTGCCTTTGGGAAGGTTACCGTCTCTACAACTGCTACATTTGATCTCATCCTAATCTAAAGCACTTTTTCAAAGCAGAAAATCACCACTCTTAATTACATTTTAAATAAGAACATGAATAGAATAGTGGCTTGTGTTCATCTCACACTTAACACTGAGACAACATGGTTGCATTCTCTGTCCTGGGAAGTTTAGAGTTAGTAGCCTTTCTGTGCTTGTCAGACTCCGTGGGCCCTTTCCTGCTAGGAGAAGCGTGGACTTTAGAATTCAAACTACATCTCTGCCACTGACTGCAGGCTCTTCTAAAAACTGAGACTCTGGAAGAGTTGCTGAGGGTAGTCAAAGGGCCAACCTCTGGTGATGGTTCCATTATCCCAGAGCTCCGTTCATTTATTTATACATCGATTGAACTAATTCTTTCTTTATATATAGCTTGTCTATTATGTAACTGCCCCATACAGTGGAGATTCTTTTTTGGAATGAGATGTGGAATACTTTAAATACCTATGAAATCAAGTGTACACTCAACACTGTTTCAGCTTCCAGTCTCAGCTGTTTAATCAGTTCTGGAAATTCTGTTCGCTCACAGTTGAAATGATGGTCTGGGGCACAAATTGTTTCCTTAGGAGTAATAGCATCAGCAATGGCTCACATTTACTAACCTTTTGCCACGAGCAGCCTCACTGTCAGTTTTGGAAAACCATACTTTCAACTCCGAGTCCCATGCATTTTTTTCATTCATAATATTCCTGGAGGGTTTAATCTTTATTATTTTCCAGCTTATCCTTTGTTTTAACGATTCAATATTCTGTAATGCTGTCTGTCCACTCCACCCCCACTGCTCAGCTCCTAGTCTGTTCTAGATTATTCTGTTGAAAGCAATCACAATTTTTCTGTTTTTAAAACCCCAACCAGATTCAGTAGTCATTCTCTCCCATCCTTCTTCATCTGAGAATGAAGGTCAGCTATATCCTGACTGTGATTCTCGTCATCGTTCTTTACTGGAGAGACAGAGGCTTTAATGGTTTTCCTGCTATTAACCTAGTGCATTGAATAAGGTTTTCACGTACCTTTAAAGTGTTTACTCTCTTCCTTTTTACATAGCTCCTAAGAAGGTTCGTCTCTTTCTCTCTCAAGCTTTTATACACTCACTTAAGAGTTTCTAGATTCCTGATGTTTTAATTGGTGTCTCAATGGTCTTAACAGAAAGGAGTTACCTGACAGAACACTTTATCATCTACTCCATCATCCACTCAGAACATTGTTCTTCCCATATGACTGACTTCACCAGTGGAACCCGGGGAAAATGCAAACTACCTTGTCCATTACTGTAAGTGACCTTGATCGCAAAACATAACTAAATGTTCTCAACTGTTGGAAAGGGAGACAACCGAGAACACATTTCATTCTTTGAATCCTGTGAGCTCAGAGTTAAAAAGCTCTCTTAGACATCTTTTGATTTCTTGAAGTTTGACCTTTCATTACTAATCATTTAAATATAATTCTGCTTCTCAGCAACCTCCTTCCATCTGGGTATGTAATTCCCTCTCTTACAGAGCTTCTTAGAATTTGTCAATACAGTTATATTTTCTTGCGAGAAAAACAAGCCCTCTGAATAACAACAACAACAAAATCTTTCTTAAACAGAGACTGGGAGTGCTTTCACCACCACTACCACCTGTCTGTTGCCCAGATCTTTCACTTGTTCATCCCTGTGTTTCTTAATCTCCTTCCCAGGAGTTCATCTTGTGAGTAAATCAAAACAACACATGCCCAGGGAGGAGTGGTTCCCACCACTGTGTGTCATTGTGAAAAAGAGCGGCATCCACCGCCGCCCATACAACAAAAGTGCCCACAAATCTGAGTACTATCTTTGTGCGTTTTTCTTTAAAAAGCCTGGGATAAACATGCCAGGGATGGCAAAGAGAGTAAGGGCTTCTCTCATTCTTGTGCACAGAAAGGAA
This sequence comes from Orcinus orca, assembly GCF_937001465.1. NCBI lineage: Eukaryota > Metazoa > Chordata > Mammalia > Artiodactyla > Delphinidae > Orcinus > Orcinus orca. The sequence continues at coordinate 74,302,475 of NC_064560.1, forward strand.
GCCGGCCCCTTCAGGAGAGCTGTAATTGAAAATTTGCAGTTGACACACAAAACACCGCTTTAGCTTGCACTGGAAACAGGAAGCTGGATGCCACGGCTAAATATTGCTAGCATTCCTATTTGTATCCCTGCAGTAAATAGTGTTATTACTGTAAAGCTGAGCAAGCATGACATTTCTGACTGCCTCTCCTTTTCAACGGAGAATCTATAAATAGTGCCTGTGTAGCATTTAAACATTTCAAAGCATCACGTTTTTGTTCATACAAATGTGTGATCGGAGCCATTCATGCCCATAAATATTTTTCCTCACAATCTGAGCTCAAAACAGCCACAAGCCGCTCCCATCACCCACAGACTATGGGACACTTTGTAAAATGTTGACCATTCCCAGGGGGAAAACATGGTTACCAGCTGAGGAGCCAGGCATGTACAAGGTACCATTTCAACACCTCCCTCCACACCTTCCTGAAGACTCAGCAAAAAGAAATCAGTATTTCCCAAAGTGAACAACGCTTTTACCAAAACATGTTTTTTGAAAAAGGGTTTTTTTAATAAATAAGTTTGGGAAGCACCACAAATTATTGCCCTCCTCTTGGAGGTTCATGAACATCCAACATTTATTCCGCAAATATTTATTGAGCGTGTACCAAGGCCCAGGATTATTCAGGGACTAGACATTAAACAGGGAACAAATCAGACGGAGTCCCAAACCTTCAGGAAAACTTGTAATTTGGTCTTAAATGAACACATCATACTGTTTTCCCATAGCTGCTGTGACCACAAGCTTGGTGGCTAAAACAACAGAAATGTACTCTCTTGCAGTTCTGGAGGTCAAAAGCCTGAGATCAGTACCTCTGGGTCACGATCAAGGTGTCCAGAGGCCATGTTCCCTCTGGAGGCTCTAAAGGAGAATCTGTCCCTATCTCTTCCTGCTGCTGCTGGCATTCGTTGTCTCCTGCCTGTATCTCCCACTCTCTGCCTCTCTACTCACAGTGCCTTCCATCCGTGTCAAATCTCCTTCAGCTCCCACTTCTAAGGGCTCTTGTGATTGCATTTAGGGCCCACCTGGATGATCTATTGCCTCAAAATCCTTAATTTAATCACATCTGCAAAACTCTTTTACTGTGCAAGTTTCCAGAGATTAAGACTGTACATCTTTGGGGACCATTATTCAGCCTATTACATGGAGAAATGGCTCTAGGATGTCCTGTGGTAGCAACTGCTTTTCTGCTTTCATCTTGGACCCTCTATTTGAGAAATGCCTGCCTCACCCAGAGAATCCTGGCTGTCTTTTCCCACTGTGGAATATGTTGGTCCACGGGCTGTCTGCTTTCATAGGAGGGGAGAGCTGTCCTGGTGGGTTCCCTTTGAGCATTTTCCTCCCTGTTGGGTTCAATAAACTCTCCATAGCTGACCCTGACTACATAGCAGGTTTGTTATAAGAAGAAAAGACAGAGGACAGGACTCCCTGGACACGGAAGGCTGGGTGGTCACAGCCCTTCCTGGGCAGGGTTCTCACCTTTCCTTTGCCTCTGGCTCATCACAGCTCCCAGACCTTTCCCCCTATTCTCTTAGAAAAGACCACAGGATGGAGGCATTTTCACAAGGAATTTTCTTAAAAATTACAAGAAAACAAAAGGGACGCAGACAAGGGACACAAAAAGAGTTAGCTCACCAGCCCTGGTTCTTGGTTGGTTGACACCTGCCTCTGCCGCAGCTCCTTGCTGTCTCCTGTGATTTCCAGCAGGTAGCCTCCTTGCTCCTCTTACTACAAGCCAAACCTCAACTTCATTTTTCCTATTTCAAGCTTCTGACACTCTCTATCACCTTCCTATTGAGTTCCAGGTTCTGGAAAGAACAAATCTCATTTACTATGTGTTCAGTCATCCAACTAAAACGTGATAGGCACTTACTGTATGCCAGGCAGGCACAGTGTCTCCCAGTTTCATGCCAGGTCCCTTGGATCTGGCTCCCAGACCTTCGTACAGAAAGAAAGAAACACTGAGATAGGTCTGAGGGCAGAGCTTGAACTAAAGGAAGAGTTTATGGAACACCTATCCCCTCCAAGTGTCGCCAGCAGGAGAGCTCATCTGATGATGTAAATGGGATCAAGATCAGTACAGGTTTAAAAAATAAGGTTTTGGACAATCCTTGTAGAGTAGAAAGTTTCTCTAGTGTTCATCAAAAAATTATTAAGAGAGAAGGAAAGGCTCCTGGGGACGCTATGGAAGCTTCGAGGAGACTTCCATGAGAAGTAAAGTGTGGCATCCTAGCTCAGTCAGATGGTGAGGGGAGGGCAAGACCAGTGATTGACAGGGCTGTGCACCACTAGGACGCTGTAAAGCAAGAAAATCTGAAATCCGAGCGTTCCAGTGACAAGTAGCAAAGGGCAGCGACCCTTCAAGCATAGCTGATGTAAGGTTCTGGGCCCAGGAACTCCTCCTTGATGGGGGGGCTTATAATTTATAAAATTGGTAATATTATGTAATTGGTATCATTATATCATTGAAATTATTTTCTATGATATATAATTGATAATATATTGATTATAAATGTCACTGATAATATTGATATAATATTGATAATTTGTAATGTTGGTAAGGGGGTCTAGGCACCATCCTAGCTGCTGAGTTACAGCAATGGACACGTGGTATCCTGCCTTCATGAAGCTGACATGCTAATGTGACGAGACCAATAATAAGCATATAAACAAATAATCTGGCACTTTCTCTCTCCTTCTCCAGCCCAGTAAATCCTCACCCTGGACACCCCTAAGTCAGGAGGAGTACCACAAAACTGGCAGCCAGGGTTGTGTGGAGAACAGAAGACGGGGTAGAACAGGGAGTAAGCATGTCGTTAGATCAAAACCATCTTCGACTGCATGGCGATTTGCCAGCTACAAGGCACTTCCACTTGGCCCAGCTCATGGAATCCTCCCACCGACCCCAAGAGAAAACTATCCTCCCATGTGTTATCCCCATTGCAGAGATAAAGGCTCGAGACCCAAGCTTGCTCAAGGTTACGCAGAGTCTGTACTCTCTTAATTTGGTGCTGCCCCACTGCACTCACCCAGAATGAAAGAGCCGGTTCGATCCCAGTGGGGTTAAAAAGCTCAGCCACAGGAACCAAATGCCAGCATAAAAAAAAAGCTACTTCTGCACAGAATTCCTTTCCTCGATGCTCACTTTCCTGGGGCAGGAGACGGGGATCACATCTTGCAGACTCTGTGCTCTGTCCACCTTGTACAAACTTCAGAGTAGGTGTGGGTAAAATAGGAGCTCGGACCATCGCCACCTGAATTGATTCTGACTCTGAAGGAGGCAGGAGAAACCCATAGCCACTCTCGGACTGGAGGGTAGGGATTTTTACATATATTTCTCAAGCTGTCTTGGGCAGTCACACTAGTGGGTAGGGAACATACAACCTCTGTTGACACAGCTGTAGACAATCCTCCTTGAAATGGAGCCCTTGGTCATTGTTTACAGGGCCATGGTCAATAGTGTATTTAAAAAAATTTTTTTTTGAGTTTATAGGATATAATGACAGATAATAACAAAGCTACTGCACTTTCACCTCCATCAACCAATCAATCACAAAAGAGTCACCAATAATAATCAAATAAAATTATTTCAGGGCACTTTCTCTACAGTGGGGTGATCATTGCTACTTTTTCACGTTATCAGATTACATGGTGGGTTGATAGCACCTGCTCCTTCCCGGCCTCTGGCTAGCAGGGGCAATTTTAAGGGGGCATTAGGGAATTCAAGCATGCACCCAGTGGAGACCTCCCTCCAACAGACAGGAGTGTGTGCCTGGACTTCCCCCGTCCCTCTCCCAACGCCCAGGACAGATGCCTGGTGCTCCATGCGAGCCACCTATGCTCCAGCTTAACGTAGAATGAAGCCTTCGCCTCGGCCAAGTTCAGGAAAGGTCTTGGTAGCCACTGTTTCAGGAAGGCTGGGAGCAGAGGTCAGGGTCCCAGGACTTGGGAAGGACATTCAAGCTGAGGATTGAAGGCTATTACCAGGGACCAGGCTGGAAGACTTGCTAGGGAACTGCCGTTCCATAAGAAGCAAATAATCCGTTTGCTTTGTAATGAATGTGAGACACCAGCAGAGCTATCCTGACGAATGATAAAATGTCTCTCCTCTCTGCCTCTCTCTTTCTGTGCCCTATCTTTCTTCTCCATTGACTTTCTTTTTAACAATTTATTATTTTTGTAAAGGGATACCTACTCACAGTAAAATATTCGAACGATGTAAAGTACAAAGGAAAAAACCCGAAGAGCTCAAAATCTAACCACCTAAGAGATGACTACTGTTAACCTTTTTGTGGCAATCTGTGTGAGTGTGTGTGTGTGTGTGTGTGTGTGTGTGTCTGTGTAATTTCTAGTGCTTCTATCAGAGTACAACCCACTTGGGGTAAAATGCTCAAATCATCAGTTTACAGCAAGTTTAATGTCCCTCTGTCACCAGCACCCAGCTGGTGCCCCTTCCAGCCAAAGTTTCAACACTTTGGGTTCAAACTTTTATTAAACACCCATGATCCTAGACACAAACCTTGTGACAACCATGTCTTCCTAAACTGGAATTGCAAAAATAGCCCACACACTACTATTTAATCACCACCCCTGTCTGTACGAACTCCTCTACAAACTGCCAAGGGCCAGCGTGCTCCTGAGTCCTGGCCCACAGCCCGGCTGCCTGCTGGAACCACCTGGACAGCTTTATAACTGCCGATGCTGGGCTCCTGCTCCAGCAAAGTCGATTTAATTGGTCCAGGTGAGGAATCAAGGGGTGTGTGTGTGTGTGTGTATGTGTACATGAAATATATAATCTCCCCAGGTGATCGTAATATGCCACCAAGGGGGGCGACCTCTGGTATAGGACCATTTTCTGCCACACAAATGCACTGCAAGTAGAACTCTGTCCCAACCCACCTGACCCCACAATGATCTTCGTGAGACCAGGCAGAGTGCCATGCACTCATCACCAAAAAGAAAACTGGGGCTCAAAGAGGTGGTGGTCTGTGCCCAGACTGCACGATGGTGGTGGGAGGTGCTCATGCTGGTCTTCTCAGCCTTGGGCTAGGTCATGGGCACTGGCCAAGTTCTCATGGAGCAGAGGGGGCACAGCCCTGAGGAAGGGCTCCCCCTGTCCTCTTCACCCAAATCATCTGCAGTGGGGCAGTGGGGTGGGGCTCAGCTGGCAGGTCATGTCCAGGGGGCCAACATCTTAGGATTCACAGGTAGGAAACCAAGCAGGCACAGAAGTATGCTTGCACATCTGCAGACTCACTCTGGAAGGAAAGGAAGGAGGCAGGGAGGGGAAACTGCCTTCCTCTGGGGAATAGGCACAGGTGGAGAGGACCCAGCTACCTGTATTACCTACTTAAAATTTTTTTATTATTAAAAAGTTTCAAATATACAGAAAAGTAGAGAGAATGGAATATATTACCTTTTTAATAATTAAGGTTTTAAAATGAAGACATTAAAAAAAAGGCACTTGAAGGATATTTCTAAACCATTAGCAGTTGAAATTAAGGGTGACGTTTCCATTAATTTCACGTCCCCTGAATTTTAGTTGTCCCGTGTAGCGTTTGAAGAATAAAAGCTTAGTGAGGGCAGGGATTTTTGTCCCTTTAAGCTCACTGCCTCTCCTCCAGTGCCTAGAACAGGGCTTGGCACACAATGGACAACAGCTGAATCTGTTGGTGAAGGAGTAAGTGTGTGAACTGAGCGCGCGTGGCTTTTGGATTTGGGGGGAAACAGTTATAAATGGTTATATAAAAAATAGATGCAAGGAGAACAGTGTCCTTTTTTGTTCTACCAGCAGGTGCTAAGCCAGGGATGAGATGGCAGTCTTCGTTCTCTGGGGTCATGTCTAATTTTTTCCATGATGTAAAATTAAAGAGCATATGAGTCAAAGTAAGGAAACTGTAAGAACACTTGAAGGATAGGATATAAACCCAGAAAACTCAACGTACATCTCAACCACTGAATCTGTTAATTTATAAACGATGCAAGCTTGAGAAAAATGGGCAGATTATTCATGACGGAAAAGAAAAACTCAGGTGCCAAGAAGCAGGGCCTGGGTCCTATGAGTTCGTATATTCTCCCAGTGTGGGGAAGGTGGGAGTAAGAGTGGCTCGTTGGTCTCCCGGGGCCATGACCTCATTCATAACCACTCTTGTTTTCTCTCCTGGTTGTCACCCACAGTAGTGACAGAGGGGGACCTTGCTGTCCAGCAGAGTAGAAAAAGTTGGCCATGGGAATGTGAATGGGAGACACAGTTGACCTCGGCCCCAGACACTTGACCCAGAGTGTTCTTGTCCTGGAGGGATGAGCTAAGATGGATTTCAGATGAACTGCAAGGGCCCGCGTTACTGGAAGGAATCATTTTTGCAGCCTTCCAAGGTACTCTAAATTCACCTGACTTTCTTCATTCTATTCACATATGCAGTCCTGATTTGCAGAATTCATCCTTGAAAAGCTTCTGCTAATATTCAAGAACCTAGGGAGATGGTGTCCTATGCTCCCTAAGGATATAAACATACCCAAGTCCATCCTTGCAGGTGGGCATTGAGGCAACGGTTACGTCTCTCCCTTCTGGATGAGGAAAAGGTCTGGACCTGGGCCAGAAGGACATGCTTGGTATCACTCGGGTGGCCCCAGAGTTCCAGAACCCCTTGCTTTGGGCTTCTGTGCAACCAGATCAGCCACCACCTGGCAACTTCCAAGTGGGTGTGAATCCAGCCACACTCTCAGGAAGTCTTTGCAGATCAAATGATCCTAGGCATCCTCTGAGTTCCCATCCCACATTTATAAAAGTCACTGCCAAGCTGTAAGATGTATTCTCCCTTCTCAGACAGCCTTGGACTTAACTGAGAATAAGAACAAAAATAACAATAACTAACATTTATAAGACGTTTACATATTTCAAAGAGACTTCAGATAAAATGTCTCACAATAGTTCTGTGACGAAGACATTATAATAATTATAATAATAATGATCATTCTTGTCCATTTTCTAAATGAACAGACTGCAGTTGGAAATTTACCTGAGTTGTTCAAAGCTGCAGAGGGGCTGGGACTCAAACCAAGGCCTCCTGCTTCTAGAGGTGATCATGCTTATGTCACCCAGGCAGTTGGAGAAATCCATTCCTATCCAATATCTTATCTACTCCTATATATAAAAAGATCTCACTAAGAGACCTGGGCAGGAATCAGGAGGAGGGTTAAATCAAGGTTACTTGGGAGAGTTGTGTTTCCTCATCCACAAAATTAAGAGATTAGACCAGATGATCTTTGGGTCCCCCTACGTCCTGACACTTTTTTTTTCTTTTTGGCCGCGCCGTGCGATCCTAGTTCCCCCACCAGTGATCGAACCCGCGGCCCTTACAGTGGAAGCGTAGAGTCTTAACCACTGGAGTGCCAGGGAAGTCCCGTGACATATTTTTTACTCTCTCAAAGGCCACAGCCAAGGGGGCAGGTCCCTAGCTAGGCACCAGGCTCTTCTGCCCAGGTAGACCCCAGTGAAGGCAAAGAAGAAAATAAGACAATGTTCAAAAATAAAATAAAATGCAAGGACAAAAGATTTCAGTGGTGACTTTTCCATGCGGAATTACCATTAGGTACCAAAGAGACAGTTGGTTTTCCACTCAGCAAACATTTATTGGGAGGCTGCCATTTGCTGGCATAGTTCTAAAAGCTAGAAACACAAAGACGATGGCTGGGCAACCTCTGTCTTCTGGTCAAAGGAAAGACTAGCAATTAGGAGCGAATCTGGTGAGGGCAGCGAGAGAAGGATGGGTCATCTTCCTGGTGGGGGTAGTGGGGATGGGGGTGGGGGAGGCTCTAGAGGAGGAGAGGTTTACACAGGGCCTTGTAGTGGGGGATCAGAGATATGCCCCCCATGGTTCCCAAACTATCTCCACCACCTCACTTGACTTTCTCTCAGTGGTGATGAGAAAATCCTTCATCCATTACTGTGTGAGAAGCTCTAGACAGTTTCCTCAATTGCAGGAGGAGGCAATGCTTTCTTCTAGTGACGAATGAGGAAGAAGGACTCTCCTCCTGAGACACTTTGCACCTCAAAGCGGGTCCTTTCCCACCCCCAAGAAGCTCACTCACCTACTCAATAGTTGAAGTACCTACTGAAAACTCACATGGGAGGTGCCCTGGTGAGAGAAACAGAGGCTGGGATGCCCACTAACTTTCTTGCCCTGCCTGGGGTCCCTAGAAGATGGAATTATTGCTGCCTGCAGCCTCTGAGTCTTTGCTGCTCCTTACACGTCATGTATAAATTGCCATTTCTGTGTTCTCAAGCCTCTCCCAAACTTCCAAACACTGTAGAAACTTTCTGTTTCTGTTTGGACCATGATGCGATGTTTCCATAAATTGTGACCCTGTATAACAGCAGCAAGCATGTGTACAGCACTTTAGACCTAAGCTACTGGTCCTCTCCAGTCCCGGCCACGCAGAACCACCTGCCGCTGGACATCAGGCTCTCCTCTAACACGGGTGCTTTCACATCCCCCCTCTAAGCTCACGTGTGAAGAGAGGCATCCCTTGGAATCAGCAGCCAAAGTGACTATATACACCCCGAGTCTGTATTTCACAGATGCTCTTGACTCCCTCTGCACCCCTTTCCAGCAAGGCTGCTCACACAGTTGCACTGAAAATGGGGATTGTTGCTTCCCTGAGATATCTCCATCATTTCCCAGACTCTTCTCCCAGGTTTGTCTTTCCCTTTTCAGCTCCAGGTTTTAGCCATGATGTCCCTCTTGTCTGGAAGGACACTCTTCACCCCTCGTTCCCTCTGCTGCCTTCTCCCAGTTCCACACTACTCAGGACGCCCACCCTATGTGGACTCAGGTCCTGCTCTCAGTTGTATCTGTGCACCAGCTCATCTTCCCCACGTAGGCTGAAGGTGCCATGAGGATGGGTACCATTTTCCTCATATTTTTTCCCTGAAGATCACCTGCCACATGCCCTTGCATGTTCCAGATGTGCCATAGATCAGCACATATTGAACTGGAATCTGGAGAAAGAACAGGACAAGACATGGTCTCTCTCACACTTGGAGCAAATGCATGAAATACATTCAATATTTTCTCTGTGAATCCGGTGGAGATAGTGTAACCAGCAGTTCTACTACCCTGTATGGCAGGTGACACTTAACTTTGTCATAGGCTTTCTTAACAAACACTTATAAGGCACCACCTGCATGCAAGGCCCTGGGAGGTAGGGTGGGGAAATAACACAAGTAAACCCCCATTTTAAATATTTAGCTGATGCCTGAGAAAGTAAAATAATTGTTAGGGTGCGTTTATTTGAAAACTTTGGAAAACACTTAAGGGGTGTTTCTAATTTTCAAAAGAATTGCTTTTTTAAAAAAATGTTTAACGTTCTTCAGAGGGAAAGACTTTGGAAAGTATATCCTTTGCTGCTGTCCAAAGAAAATGAGTTCTGTTCTTTGTCTGATGGCATTTCCTAGTATTTACATTGAGAAAAGTGGAAAAGTTTAACTCCTAACCATTGTCATTACTTTCAAATGTTAATGTCAAAATATACAATTGTTTCTGCCATTAGGGATAGAAACAGTTTAACAGGTATACTGAGGTATGTTATGAACAAAATGCTAAATTAAGGTGTTTAGCACAGAGTTATGAAATGTTAACATGGTATTACTATTATACTTTAAATGCATTTATTGAAATATAATTTACATACTGCAAAATTCACCCATTTGAAGTATATGATTTGATGGTGTTAGCGTATTCATAGAGTTGTGCAACCATCTCCCACGATCTAATTTTAGAACATTTTCATCAACCCCATTAGCAGTCACTCCGCACTCTCGCCACCCCAGCCCTAGGCAAACACAAATCTATTTTCTGTCTTTATAGATTTGCTTATTCTCAACACTTTATATAAATGGAATCATATCATATATGAGTTCTTTTGTGAACAATTTCTTTCACTAATGCTTTCAAGGTTTACCCATGTTGTAGCATATATCTTTCCTTTTCATGGACGAATAATAATCACATTTTATTTACACCACATTTTATTTATCCATTCAAGAGTTGATGCACACCTGGGTTGTTTCCACTTTTTGGCTCTTATGAATAATGCCACTATGAACATTCACGCATAAGCTTTTGTGTGGGTGTATATGTCATTTCTCTTGGGTAGATACCTAGGAGTGGAATTGCTAGGTCATAAGGTAATTTTATGTTTAACATTTTGAGGAACTGCCAAACTATTTTGCAAAGTGGCTGCACAATTTTACATTCCCAGCAGCACTGTATCAGGATCCCAATTTCTCCACAGCCTGACTGACACTTACTACTGTCTGTCTTTTTTATTATAGCCATCCAGGAGGCTATGAAGTGGTATCTCATTTGTATTTTCCTGATGGCTAATTATGTTGGTCATATTTTCATGCACTTATTGACCATTGTGTGTCTTCATTGGAGAAATGTCTATTCAAATCCTTTGCCCATTTTCAAATGGAGTTGTCTCTTTGTTATTGAGTTATAAGAACCCTTTATGTATTCTGGATACCAGTCCCTTATCAAACGGGATTTCCAAATATTTTCTCCCCTTCTATTAGTTGTCTTTTAACTTTCTTAACAACATAGTATTTTAAATAAAGGGAAAAGTAAGACAGAAACAATTGAAATTATCTAGACCTGTCTGTAATTTCTGTATGACTCACTTGCTGTTTCAAAATGATTTCTGTCTGTTGGCTTTCTGTTCTAATTCAAAAGTTATGAAGGCGAAGGTTTTTGTAAGGAAACAAAAATGTAAATGAAAGGACTAATTTGTGTGCTTTCCCAGAGTTTTTATTGAGGTTTTCCTTGGCCACTTTATTTCCCATTGCAAAATGTAGCCAAGTTCCTGTTACAATTGTTTTTAAGGAAATATTTTTGTAGTTTAAGAAGAAATTAAATAATGCATTATGTGTTTACTATAGAAACAGTGTGGAAGCTTCAAATTTGTAGGATTTCAGGCTGTCAGTATAAGTCAGGAAAGGGCTTCAATGGAGAGAATGTGAGACTAAAAGCGACCAGCAGAAAGCAGACCAGAGGCCAGGAGAGAGCACCAGAGGCCTCCTACAGGGGAACCCAAAAGACCACATTCTTTGGGAAGTGACCACCCATAGAAGCCAGCCAGCAGCCTTGAGGATGGTATCCTTGATGGTACAGTATTTGTGTGTGTGTGTGTGTGTGTGTGTGTGTACACATGTATGTGTGCATGAGCAAAGAAAGATAGAGACAGAGAGAGATAGAGAGGAGGGAGAGGAGGGTAAGGAGGGGGAGGGGAAGGCATTATTTCCCATTCAAAATTTTTTGTCTTTAAAATCTCTTCAATGAGCCCCGTCTTTGTAAACATACCTGTATGCCCAATTCTTTCCAGCTCAAGGAATATAGGGGACCGCTTGTTCTCAGAATTGTACTTAGCATTTTCTTTTTAAGGAGGCCTCCGCTCTGCCCTCCTACTTAAAGCTCTCTCCTGCACATGTGTGCACATTGTATGCACCCAAGGTACTCAGTTACTCACAAAACGTCCTGATCCCTCTGGAAATTAAATTCCATTCCAGTTTTTTGAACTTCACATATTTAGTTCATGACATAGGGGCCCTTGAAATGTTAAATCCAAAACTTGGTGTGGATTATCATTAAAAACTTGGGACTTGGTCTGAAACCCCACTCCTCTGAGCAGCAAGAGGAAAACACGGTTGCAAAGCCTGCAGCATGTCCATCCTCGGCTATAAATAAGAAGGGCTCGTTTTGCAGTAGTCCGGCTTCTAGGCACAAAATATCTGCCAGCATGTACGCTGTCTGTATTTATGCAGATCACGGACCCATGCCCTTCTCTTTGTTTCCTGTTGGTAAATGCCTTTATTTGCCCATAAATATCTTTCATCTCCATGACATGGACATAATCTCTGTACTCTTCCCAGTGTGTATGAAAAGGGAAGAAGGGAAAAGCCTACTAGGTTGCCCTGTGTTCTCTTCACTACAACAGTGATACAAAATGTACTTCGTAAGCATTAGTTGTGTGCCTACCATGTTTTCCACACATCGTCTCTAGAAGATCGGCGTTTTTTCAGCCCCCAAAGTGGTTAAGTAATTTGCCTGAAGTCACATGTTCTGATCTAGGATTTGAATCCAGTAGATCCTGATTTGGGAGCCCGGTGGCTTTGGATTTTAAATTAAAAATATACAATTTAGGGGAAGCAGATGGTTTGTCTTCATCATCCAAACCCAAAGTATTCTTTCCCAGGAATGGGTTTGCAGAATCACATCGACAGTGAAGTGAGGCCATATGGCCTGGGCTTGAATCCTGGCTCTACTTCTTGCTGGTGCTGTGATCTCAGGCAACAATTTGACCTCACTGTTGTCATCTGTAAAGCACCTATCTACCTAAAAAGGTGTCATCAGGATCCAAGAATATAACCTATGCAATGGTAAACCCTCAGTTAATATTAGCCGCTATGACTAAGATCTGTATATTCAACCAGAGTTGGAATGCTGAGTGAAAGGAATGCTTTTCTCTGAGTAGAATTAAATAAATCAATTTGAAAGCATTAGAGCTCCCTGCCCCCCACCTTTAATGCAATGGGTGGACTTTCCCAGGAGTCCGGTATAGAATTAGTTTGTTCAACAAATGCTATTAGAACCCTACTGCGGTGCCAAGTTCTGAGCTGGGTGCCAGGGATAATACAGTGAACAAAACAGACACACTCCCCCATTCTTCATACTGCAGAGCTCACAGTCTGGTGGAAAAGACACCAATTATACAATCAGACCCATGGTGAGTAAGAGCAGGCTCCTCTGGACAACACAACAGAGGCAACTGCTTCTTCACAAAGTCAACTCTTGTCTCAGGTTTTTTAAAATCTAAAATTTACCTGGAAGCATACTTTTTTCTTTTACCCAAGAAATTGTCAACCTTGTTGACAAACCCTGCTTAATGTTAGTTCCGATTACAAATGGCAAATTTAATTCAATGTTTTTCACACATCAGATATTTAAGTAGTTTTTAAAAAGAAATATCTCACAATGCCAACTGGAATCTTTTCTGGAGCAAGATGTCAACTTAATGAGAGTTTAGAATGTAGCGGTGGGTGGAAGATGTTAGGATTCTTTAAAATGTTGGTTTGGTTTTTACAGGGCTATTACAGAGTCCAGAGGGCCTAACTTTTCCTTTGGATGCCATTAAATTCCTAGAAGGCATCCTGGAGCATTTCTCTGTACGTGTGTGCTCCACCTGTCCTTCATGATCTGCCCTTAGAGGGCTCAGGACAGTGGCTTTTGGTCCATGTGAGTCATAGATTCTGCTCCAGGATGCTCTTTGGGGGTGAGGGATGCTAAGAAGGTGGAACTGATCAAACTGGGTATGGCAGAGGGACCCTTCCTCAACGCAAGGTGGCTCAGGACAGGTCTGACATCCCCGTGGCAGGGTCCCACGTGTGGAAGACGGGTGTAGGTTTGGTGAGAGGGAAGATGTGGGACAGGAGGCCACTAGCTGTGTGATTGCAGTGCCAGAGGCTTCAAACTGCAGGGCCACCTCTAATGTCTTGCCAGCAGCTAAGGCTTCAGCAACCTTCCAACTAACACAGAACAATGCAGAAGAAACAAAGAATAAACCACTTACAGTTTAACCTCTGGAGAGAGAAGACAGCTTCCTGCCCAGGACTGTACTTTTTTTAGGACCTAGAGGAGTTTGCAGAGTGAGAGCGATGTGCAGTGCCATTCTTTCCCTGGGTCCCTCTGCGACGCATTCTACGGGGACTTCGGGGCTTGCTCTTGGTAAGTGAAACAGTCCCAAGCGTCATGGCAAAGATGCTGAAGGTGTGTAATCCAGTTCCACATAGAATTCGACATAACGAAAGGAAATATGGTATTATCCCTATTACCTTTAAATAGCTCCCTCTTCAACACTCCCTTTTAAATCTGCACACAGACTCTCACGCGCAGGCGCGGTCCTACACGCATCTCTCTGAAAGTGGCAGAAGCCAAATGCTTTGAGTTCTCCAGGATTTGAGCTTTGTCTCTCCAGTCCTCAAATATATACATGACTCTTCACATCCACTTCAACTGCATAACTCCTTCTTTACCCAGATATCGTCCTGATGATAAACATCTTGCGGTCCTCACCATCCGCCACTACCTTAGCCTTATGTAATCCACTGGCACACGGGCTTTCTCAGTGTGTCTGTTGGTGCCTGTTTGTATCATTTTGATTTTAGGTCCATCTGGTACTGACTGTATCTTTTCTGTACACAATGCATTCAGTTACTGTTAAACAATAATAGTTATTTAATAACAGCAACGTGTGCTTCTCAGGGAGACCGGACTAATTTAAGGGCAGGTGAGCTGGAGGGAGGAGGGTTGCAATATTCCTCCATGAGCTTTGGGTTTCTTCCAGGCACCAGTTATCTATTTCTTCCCCAGGGGTACTGATCCTGGAGTTCAGGAAGAAAATAAAATGCCCTCAGGGTCCCTTTGGAAAGTAGAGATTTGTCCTTGAAGTGCCAGGAAAGACAGTGCTTCCTTAGTGCTGAGTCCTGGTTGGCAGCCCCTCAAGTTGATGATAAGAACCCCACCTGCATGGGAAAAGAATAGGGAGGACATCTTGAGGTGACTTTCCTTTTCATTCCTCCTATATCAAGTTGGCATCTCCATGGCTCAAGATATGAAAGATTAACTTTTCCTTTATTTCCCCTATCACAGGAAGGGAGAGAGGCACCTACTTGTGGAAAATTGGCTGAGGGTGGGTTTTCAAGGATCCCTTGTAGGTATGCCACCGAGGGGTGGCTTGAAGATAAGGTGCGGGATTTACCCTCCCAGAACTTTTATTAGCTCCTTCAAAACCATCCCCAAATTGAGAGACCTTCTAATTGCTCCTCAGAGTGAGGTCCAGGACCAGTAGCATCAGTTTCTCCTGGGAGTTTATTAGATCTACAGAATCACAGAACTCTGGACCAGAAATATCATTTTAACAAGATCCCCAGAAATTTGTATGCTCTGAGTCAGTGGTTCTCTCCTGTGGCTGCATGGCAGCATCATCTGGGAGCTTTTCAAAAGGACCCAAGCCTCTGGCCCCCCTCTAGCAGCTCTGTGTAGTTTAGGAAACATTGATTCAGACAAGAAGGGGCTCTGGAGCCTGAGTTATATCTCCCTTAGCCTCTTAGTGGATGTGTGAATTCGGGACAGCTCTATGCTGGCTTCTTTGTGAAACTGGGGCCATAATTGTAGCTATCTCATAAGATTATCCTGAGGATTAAAAGAGATGGTGTTTGTAAGCTCTGAAGCACAAGTCCTCAGTAAACAATGCCTGTTGTTATCGAAACAGGATTTAAGACAAGTCCCCTGGAGCTCTCTTCCCACCAGAGTGCTGGCCTAAACCCCTTTCTTATTGATGCTGCAGAGCAAGTTTTAGGTGACCCACTTTGCCTGGAGATTTCTTTGAGCTTATCAGCCACTCTAAATCGGCACATTCTATTGTTCTTCCTTAGTAAGTTCAATGAATTCTCATTGCCCTGCGATTGATGCGGGAGGAGGGGGGCCCGGGAAACACCGCTTAAAATAAATCCACTTAAAACAGAAACCAAATTATTTTACCAAATAATGGGAGAAGCAAGTTTAATTGGAACTTAATACTAAAGACATAAACTACAATTTAACCAAACTTAATCGTTTAGGTAATAATCACATGCAGATTTTCAGAACAAAGCATAACTCAGCTGTCATTTTTAGTGGTAGGAGCTCTGCCAAAATTGTTCTAGAATGATAGGTTAATGCGATTTTTTAAAAAATCAGGGCTGACCTTTTTCTTCCTTTCCTTTTTTTCTTTGACAATTCATACTTACTTTGTAGACAATTTGTTTGTCCTTGTATTGTTAGATATTCTCAGCATTGTCACCATCAGAGAGAGACTGACCTAAACAATATTAATGTGATAGGTGTGAGTTGGTCTTACTCTTATACCTGGAAGGATGTTCAATTGAAGAAAAATATTGTAATATTCAGTAGTCAGTCTTCCATACTGTGATCACTTTTACTTCTCTATGCAACCTTGTAGTTGTTAGTCCTTGGATAGAAATTTTCAGATCGAAGGACTCTTAGTATCTGAATCTGTTTTTTTTTTAATACACAAATTTGCTAATTCCTTTAAAATGACATTGCATTTCTCAGGAACTTCATCTTAACCCTCTTCTTTGGAAGAATTCATTTATATTTTCTAAGAATGTTAGCTCTGAAAGTAACCTTGGAAATCATGTGTTTCAATTTCCTTATTTTCCAAAAGGAGAAACTAAGACTTGGGGATGAGGGGGTTGACTTTCTGAGACCACTGAATTGACATGAGCAGAAGCCAGTGTTTTGTTTCACACAGACTGACTGTTTTAATTAGGTCTCTGAAGCCCAGGATGATGGATGTTTGTGTTTCCCGTGTCACCAAAATGCCTAGCCCTAAAATGCACAAAATCTTACTGGAAATAATTCCTCCCCGCCCCCGCTTCTTTTCTTTTACAATTTTGTGGATATTAAGAGTGGAAAGCAGAGCTAGGAAATAAAATACAAATTTCAATTGTCCAGCCGTTTTCTCATGAAGCCCAGGGAGGCTGGCAGGGAGAGTGGGGGAGGGGCAGGAATAGGGTCTCCAAGTCAGAACACCTTTAAGGAGGGTGCTGATGACGAGGGGGGCCCGAAGGACTCCAAGTCTGGAGCAGGCAGTCTGTGAGCAGGGGCTGACCTTCCAGCCTGGATCTAGTGCTGGACTGAAGGTCCATGCCAGATCCAGCTGGCTCCCACGGTGAGCTCCTCTGCTCTTCGTCTGACCCGGGTGTCTCCACACCTGCCACCCATAGGTGTGGATGGGGAAGCAAGGGAGAGAGAAGAGAGTCTTTTTTTTTTTTTTTTTTTTGGCGGTACGCGGGCCTCTCACTGCTGTGGCCTCTCCCGTTGCGGAGCACAAGCTGCGGACGCGCAGGCTCAGCGGCCATGGCTCACGGACCCAGCCGCTCCGCGGCACGCGGGATCTTCCCGGACCGGGGCACGAACCCGCGTCCCCTGCATCGGCAGGCGGACTCCCAACCACCGCGCCACCAGGGAAGCTCTTGAAGAGAGTCTTTTTAACCAATGGGGAAAATGAGTGACCAACACTGCCCCCCAATAGGATTAGCGTATGTTGACCTCCAAATTTCTGATGGAGCCACGGGACCCACAAATATGTAGAGAGGTGACAGAACCTGGAGACCAGTGAACATCTTCAAACCTCACCTGCAGGGAGTGCTGAGTCTGAATCACCAACAGAGTAGAGCATGAGCCTCCCCCCACCTCATTTTAAATGACGTCAAGAAGGGTTTTTTTTTTTTTAACAGTTTTTCTCCAAAAAACTATTATTGCAGGCAAAACAAAGAAAGGAAAGCTTCAAAATTATTTTTCATAATTCCAAAGTCCCCTTGGAATTATGAAGTTGCTTGAGGATCCTAATTCAACCCGGCTTTATTGGGAGACAAAGGGCTAAGTATCCCTATCAAGGAGTGAACTGTGCCTTCTCTAAACAGATAAGAGCATTAACATTTCTTGCATCAACTTGTCCACAGGATCTTGGCAACTCTTGGCAACTCTCTCCTTCAGTAGCTCATCTCCGACAACAGCAAAAAGCAGTCATGTTTCCTAGGCTTCATCTCTGACAAGGAAGAGGAGGTGGCATCCTCCCTGGAGAGACCTGTTGAATTAGTGGCTATGGAGATGCGTGGGCTAAACAGGCTTGAAGGGGAAAAGATAAAGGGAAGCAGGCATGCCTTCTGGGAGATAAAAGCAGGGGAAAGGAGGAAAGAACATGAGTAAATGACAGTGAAAACCAATCCAGAGCCAAGAGTTGGACAGGTTCTGGCATAGAAAGAGTTGTATTAGGAGAACTATTCAGTGTGTTAATGGCCAAAGTATTTGACTTTAGAAACAGCAAGAGTTATTTCTTTCTAGAGAAGTTGTTAACAGCTTCCCCTGTGAGACCATCTGGTTTGGAGAATCCCAACATAGTTATAAAGCGTAGCAAGGAGGAACTAAGGGCTTTACAACTAAGGGAGCTCAGAGCTCTTCCAAACAATTGTTTTCTTGGAACTTTTCACAGCGTGGGACACAAAGGGCTACTTAAGTTGGGCATAGAGGTGTACAGCTATTTGTGGACCATGATGGATAAGGGCACAAAGCTGGTAGGCAAGCTTCCTACACATGCAACATGCCAAGAACAGAGAACACAGGCTGTGCGAGGGGGAGCTTTTCTTTCAGTCCCATCTATAAACAAAAAAGCCTGCTGTGGAGAGAGGAAAGTCCATAGAAGGAAAAAATGTTTTAGATAATGTGTGCTTTCTGAAGCTTGATAGTTTTATATGTGGTAACAAGATGAGAACTTTGTTCTGGGGTATCTGAAAGGGTTTGTCTGCGCATCTAATGGGACCAGGAGGAGCGTGGCATCACCTGCGGCTTCTGAGTGTTTAGAAGCTTTTTGGAGTTCAGGTCTGTCAGACTTGTTTTGTTCCAAAAGTTAAAGGACTATGGAACCCCATCAAGGGTGTCCTTAGGATGAGTGAAAGTTGCAGGGCATGCGGGAATATTATGTATTTTCCCAGCACATATGTCTTACTAATATTTTTATTCTGAGAGGCAATACATTGTTTTAATTCAGGTTAGAAGGCACAATCCTAAAACAACAAAACTTTTTAAGAAATTACATCTTTTATTTTGAAATAATTGTAGATTCATATGCAGTTGTAAGAAGTAAGACAGAGAAATTCCATGTACTCTTCTCAGTTTCCCCCATGGTAGTATCTTGCAAAATTATAGTACAACATCACAACCAAGATATTGATCTTGATACAATCCACAGGTTTGTTCAGATTTCCCCAGTTTTACTTGAACTCCTTTTTTTGTGTGTGTTTTTTGTTTTATACAATTGTATCACTTTTGTAGGTTCAAATATCCACCACTTCCGTCAAGATACAGGAATTTTCCATCACTGAAAGGATCCCTCCATTGTCCTGTTATAGGCACACCCACTTCTCTCCCTCCCTCTCCCTCCTCCTTAACCCCTGACAACTGCCCATCTGTCCTCCGTTTCTATAATTTCCATTTCTGTAATTTTGTCATTTCAAAAATATTATAGAAATGGAATCATATAGAATACAAACTTTAGGGATTGGCTTTTCCACGCAGCATAATTCCCTTGAGATCTATCCAAGTTGTTGCCTGCATCAATAGCTCCTCCCTTTTTACTTCTGAGTGATAGTCCATGCTGTAGATATACTGCAGTTGGTTTAACCATTCACTCTAAAAGGATACAATTTTTCAGAGTGAAATATGCTAAATTTTAAAAGTCAAATGTATTTTTGAAATTCCTCTTATACAAAACTTTAAAACTTGAATGTAAAAGAAAACATTGCTTTTAAGGGGTGTGTGTGTGTGTGTGTGTGTGTGTGTGTGTGTGTGTGTGTGTGTGTGTGTGTGTGTGTGTTTTCTCAGATTTTATGTTTGGAGGAAGTTTTTCTTAATCATGGCAGAGTAGTACTATTCCTGATCATAACCTGAAACTAATATCAAACATCATATGAAAAAGAGATTGTGACAAATGAGAATTGTGCAGTATTCACATGAGTACTTAAAATGAATTTTTTTTTTAACCTTTTCTTATATTTTATAAAAACTCTTGATTTGGGGTGTTTATTTCCTGTTAGTACATAGGATATCCTAACCCCATTTTTAGTCATCCTGTGCAGTGTGTCCATCCGGCTTCCAACGGATTTTTTAATTTCTTTTGTTAAATAAGTATCCTAAAAAGAATGTAGACTTTAAAATAAATGAACGCCTCTTTTATAAGCAATGTAGACTTTTTCAGCTTGATTACAGATAGGATAAATGAACTATCAAATAATTTCTTGTTTTAACAGGGGAAACACCCTCTCTTTTCATTGAAAATAACTTTAAATCATCAATAGTCATTTAAATAATATTATCCTACCTCGAGCCTCGAGTTTTTCTATTATTTTGAAATAATATTGTTATGCATTTTTGGCAAATTGCAAACATTCTTTGCCTATAAGTACTCGATCTAAAAGAAAGCCATGAATATAACAAATAATTCTGATGTTAAATTCCCCTTACTATTTCTGGAAAGACTTTTTTAAAATTCAGGTCATTTTATATACAAATATTTATATAACACTTTGGTAACTTTATTATGCTTATGAGGTTAATTTTAATTTTTTTTAAGCTTTCAAACTTGACTCCAAGAATTTTCATAATGTGAAGCGTGATATACATCCAAGTCGTCTTTATGTCTTCTAAAACTAAAATCACTAACAATTCTACCACTTCTTCATTAGTAAAAAATGGTTGATTTCTCTCTTTTTATTATTTATTTATTTATTTGCGGTACGCGGACCTCTCACTGTTGTGGCCTCTCCCGTTGTGGAGCACAGGCTCCGGACGCGCAGGCTCAGCGGCCATGGCCCACGGGCCCAGCCGCTCAGCGGCATGTGGGATCTTCCCGGACCGGAGCACGAACCGGTGTCCCCCACATCGGCAGGCGGACTCTCAACCACTGCGCCACCAGGGAAACCCTCTCTTTTTATTTTTTTAAGCAGAAAGTGTGGGGAGTTAAGTTTTAGAGGCTGTGTCCACTCTTTTCCAGGAGTCTATTAGAGCTTCCTGTTGAGAAAAGAGGCAACAGAAACACTTATCCAAAGCAGCCTTTGGAAAGCACTGCTTTTTGTCACATGTCTGAGCTATCAGGATACAAGCAAGGTCCATCCTACCAGAGGAAAAAACAAAATCAAAGCAAAACATAAACACACCGCAATCAAACACAGAAACAACAATTGAGGGCTTCTCCTTTATGTTTCCCCAAGGGTTTCATTTGAATTTGCCAATCTAAGCAGCTCAGAGTCTTTGAGAGAGTTTGATTAAGTGTTTGAATATGGGTACTTTCTTGATCTAGATGTAAAATATCAGTTCATCTGCCACACAGAACATAATTCTTTGACTTTTGGAAAACACACCTGAACCTTCCTGTGTCCACTTGTGTGGAGTTGTGAGCAATCACACACGCCAGGGTGTCACACTCTGTTTTAAAAACAAAGTTTTTTAAAAAGTTTAAAATTTGAAGACTACATTAAATTCAGTGTTAAAAACAAATGTTTCAAATGTCTTTCCTTTTCAAGAAAAAAAATGTTTGTCTATTCATAGATATAAAAAAATATAACCCAAACCAGGTTACTTCTAGGAAACAGATCTGGGTGGAGGAACACTTTGATTTTTCTCATTTTCTGCTCGTTTAGATCGTTTGCATCTTTATAAAAAAAAAATTAGTATGTTCTGTTGTGTAACAAAATCCTTTTCTTCACGTGTTTATTTTCAGTTTCTGTACCTATCTACTTCTGAGAAAACTTCAAGAAAAAAACATCAAAGCATTAAAACTACAGGACACAGATAACCTGAAGGAAACAGAAAGTAGAGATGTTCAGTGCTGATTATAGTCAAATAGGCAATGACTTTGGCTCAAAGCTCCCTGGAGACTCCAGGATAACAGAAAAAAAAAAGAGTTCTTGTCCATGCTGTGGGGCTAAAAAGTGGTGTTTTTTTTTTTAAGAGAGCTTACAAATTAATCCACTTCTGTAAAAAATTTTCCTAGCACTAAACTCAAGCAGGAATTGATCACATAGATCCTTGTGAAAGGGTGAATGGCCCAGAGAACTACATTTTCAAGTAGCATTTGACGAGAGAGATATTCTGTTCAAATAGATCATTCTCAGAATCACCCTCTAGGAAAACCTCTAAATGGTAATTGAATAAAGGCATTTCTGAGACTCTGTAATCCTGATGATAAGAACACACACACAAAAAGATACTACTCTATATTTTAAAAAGTGCAAGTTACTATTGTTTGATACGGTAGCATTTACACATTTTAAACCTAGAGGGAGATGCCGTCTGCTTTCCATCAGATTTCTAGCATAGCAGCCCCTTGTCCCAGGTATGGATGGGGCATAGCTGTATTTTTTGTTTTTTTCATTAAAGCATGGAGAAGAGAAAGGGATGGAAATGATAAAAATTAGAAGAGAAAAAAAAATCCCCACGATCATTATTTGGGAAAAAAAGAGAGTAAAAAGTATAAAACACTCCAATCACTGGAACCTGAGCGTCTCTTTTCCATTGTTTTCTCATTTTCATTTTTAATCATTATAATCATAGAGTACATGCAATTTTGTATTCCTTTTCCGAGTGTACCTTTTATCAGGAGTATTTTCCACATTGTTGGACAGTCCTTTTACATATCACAAATATCTTCTTGCATTTTTCATACAGGTAATTTTTGCCTTAAAACTGTAGAATGACAGGACATTTTGATGGCACTTAATACATATAGATATTGACAGATTGATTTTCAAGAAGGATAATTTTCAAGATTACATATACTGATTTCATATTTTTACATGCTCGTTTTGGAAACGAGCCTCACCCTAATTGTTTTAAACTGAAGTTCTTTGTTTATTAGAGAGTCAAGCAAGAATACAATGTTTGAACAAACATTTCTATATTTCCAACTAAAAATATTTCTTTTCCTAGTCATAGAAAATATAGAAATAGAAAATATTGCCCATTTTATCTGTTGGGGGTTTTTGGTGTTGCTGTTATCAATTTGCCTAAGCTCATTATATAATAAAGATATTAACACATGCTTGGTCACATGCCACAAATGTTTCCCCCCTTTTATTTGTTTATTTTGAAACATGCCCAAGTTTGTATCTCAAGGCAGCTTCCCTCCATCGTAAAACACTCTCTACTTTCCAGCTGGTGAATGCTCAGAAAATGCAAGCTGATTTTTATGTTAGGCTAAGCAAAACGTAATTAGGAAGATAAATTTGCTGCCACCTCTAACATACACACAAAAATCATATGCCACTTATAAATCGATGTCAACTCCAAATGGCTTTTGGATTTCCTAGAGAGACACAGTATAAGAAATGGTTCTGAAGACCGAATATGGGGTGATTCAGTCTTCTTTTCTGTGAAATGATAAAGTCATATTGTAGTCTTAGGAGAAAATTACAAATGGGAAAACAATTTGAAAATGTTAAAAGATGTCATATGTAATGCAATGATAACAATAATGATAGTACCAAACAATAAATATAACAATTAAGGTAATTAAGGTAAAAAAGAGGATCACTTTATTTTTGCCACCTCTTCCTAGTTGTGCATACTTGTGGAAATTGAACCCACAGGATCTGAAGGGGGTCACACACTCCATTTGGCTCAATGCCATAGCTATGATTTAAGTTCAGTTACAGCCAGGACAATTGATACACATACAGATGAATTTGATTTCCCCTCAGAATGTTCTTTTTTCAGATAAAAATATTAGTTTTAGGAATGAGGTAAAAAGTAAAAGAGAAAAATAAAAAAGACCCATAGTTCCATCACTTAGAAATAACATCTGTTAATTTTATTCCTTTTTCTCCCCTTCTTTAGAGTATATATTGAAGTTTATTTCCTAAATACATGGGGTGGTAAATCTATGAAATTTGGTTTTGCAGTAAGGAAAATGACAAAACTATGCATTTTATGTGTTTGGTGGAGGATAATTCCCACTTGTAGTAACTTTCCATAGGTGTGTAACTTTAAAAGGCATGACTTGCTTGTAAAATATTATCGAAAATTTGGGCTGTCCTTTGGTGGCATTTAAGTCCTCTTAAAAGCAAAACAAAATGAAATAAATAAAACGAAACCCAAGAGAGTTAAGGCAAAAAGAAATCTTCTAAGAAGCAGAAAAGTAGAAGCCACCACACCCCCAAATAAGTTTTCTCTCTGCACACACATGGAGCTGGCACTTGTGTGTGACACACGGCTGCTGAGAACAGGACAGTTCTGCCGAGATGGGCAGGGCTCAGCTCTTGGTGAGGAATTCTGAAGGAGGCAGGACCTTCTTCCTGGGCATGCTGGGCTGCCCGCTTTATCCTTACGAATATATTCACTTCTGGTTTCTTGGGCAAGTTATAATCTCTTAAGTTACTTCACAGTTTTCTCCCACAGACATTTATTGTCAGCCATCAGGTTTTGGGGGAAGAACTGGGGCTGCGGAGACTAAAGGTTTGTCTCCTGCCTTCCAGGAAGCCCCACTTGCTCCAGGGAGCCGGGCAGCAAAACCAGTGGCTGTCAATGGGGTGAATGCTGTCCTTCCGTGACACCATCTCCCTTTTCCCCCAGTAAAGTCAGAGTCTGCTCACTCTTCAACACTCACCTTTTAATAAAGTTTGTTTGAGAGAAATAAATCATGGAAATTATCATAAAGCAAGATGGTAAAGAAAAAAAATAGTATCATTAGAGTCATTGATTTATAATACTTTACTTACGATTCTTATATTAGTTTCTTTCCTACATCATAGATGTTTAAGGATCTCATCATTTTTGTCTCTTATCAAAGTTGAATATGTAATTCAATCTTTGATATGAAATAAAATAGCAGCTAACATATTTCTGAGCATTTACTATGTATTAGATACTTTGCCTGTACTATCTCATTTAATTATTTTATCCTTAAAAACTTCTGATCTCATTTTTAGTTTTTTCTAAATAAAGAGTTAAATAGTACTGTCTAGTGATGTTGCAAGTTCACAAAGCGTGTAGGTAGCTGAACTTGAAACTGAGCTCTGTTTCTATAGTTTGACAGCCCCTCACTGGTGGGGACTTGGGTAGAAAAAATCTTTACAGAAGAAAAAAGGAAATATTTTTATTTCATTAAAACGAAATAAAAGAAAATTTCAAAAAATGACAAAAGTCTTGTTTTGTCACGTGGGAAGCTGAAGGAGTTTTTCATGTAATTATTTTAGATATGGAGATTTCTCTTAATGGCACAATGATTACATATCCGTGAAAAAAATCATTCTCCCCTTTTTGGGCAATGTCACTTATTTGTCATAAGTGACAAATAAGCAATTAGTCGAAGTCAGGAGGGAAAGTTTACTGTGTCAGAGAATAATCATAGTTAGCTCTGGGTGTCTGTAGTTCTTAATGACACACTAGATATCGTGCAGTAATAAATGCTTTTTTTGAAAAATGGAGCCAAGAGTATGGAAACTAGCTATTAATTTGGTATGGCATGGTTTAGCTAATGTGACTTGTTATTCCATTAATATTTTGTCATTAGCTGCCAGGCAAAAGTACAAGAATTATGAAATGCTACCCTGTAAGTTCCTTCTGAAGAAGAGAGAGGGAATTCTCTCTAGTCCTCTACTGCTCATGAAAGCTCTTAAGAATACATATATATATATATATATATATATATATATATATATATATATAATGAACAAAAAGGGAAGTCAATTTATAATTTAAAGAGAATGAAGAAATATAACAATAAGCAATTCAGTTTTTTTTAAAAGGCTAAAAATATTTTTTCCAGTGAAGGTTAAAGGATTTTTTAATGTACCTCTCCATGACTATAGGCTATTTTAACTCTTTTCAAACACCTAAATTTAGAAAAATTCCATACAGGCTTGATTTGTCTCTGTTACACAGACTTCGTTGCTATGACAGCAACATGATACAATTATTTATTGCCATGACAATCTGCTGTAGGTTTTAAAAATACATTATCTATTTTTATTAGTGTTGTCAATTGTGCTGGGAAGGGATACCACCACTTCACATAATCGAGAAAGCCTGTAATGCAGGGAACAAGTGGAAATCATTTTGCTGGAGAGGCAGAGCCCAGAACAAGCCAAATTCCTTGGAATCCTCAGTGACACGCATATCCTCCACTAACAACAGCATCCTGGCCAGCTGTCTGTCTGCAGCGAGCATTTTGGCGGGGGATGTGGGCTCCATTTATGCTTTCCATGTGGCTTCTGCTTTGCCACGTTGGGTCAACATCAGATAGGACCGGAAGCACAGAGAGCTTTGCACGCGTAAGGAATATGCATCTATTGTACCTTTTCAGGAAGAGAGATCTGTGTGTGCTTCGTGACCAGACTGACGGTGATCTTCCTGTCCTGAGAAGGTGCCTGGGGTTGTTTGCGGGTGGATGGGTGGGACTGTTACCCAACCCTCACAGTGCCAAAATGGTGCTCAGTGGTGCCCGGCTCTTAGCCCGCTTCCCTCTTTCCTCTTCTCTCTTGGGCTCCCCCACCTGCCAGTCCTATAGAAAAATAATAGAAATAATACTACTTTTGGTGCTCAGTGAGTGTTTTATCCAAGAATTATGGTATTATTTGCATTTGAATCCATAACTGGATCATCAACAACCAACCAGCTAGTTAAGGCATCCTGGAAAATTAGTTTTGGTTGCTGGTTCTAAAATATAAAGTTTTCCTTCTAAATTGATAAGAAAACGTCAATCGCCTCCATACAGTTGGAACGCTGGTTAAACATGTAAGATGTGTTCTGTGTGACACAAAGTCTTTTAGCTTTCTATGATCATTTATTGTCATGATAATTCATGCAAGTGATCCTACTATCATTCCCATTTCTTAAACGAGAACATTGAGGCTGCCCTGAGAGGGAAATTGTCCAGAGTCATCCAGCTAGTACATGGTGGGGTCTGCCTGATGCCTTGTGCTCTTAAGGAGATGGTCACAAGGAGGAAATGTTTCTGACAGAAATATGGTTATGGGCTGGAGCTATGCCCTTGGAAGTACTCTTTCAGGATGCATCATGAGACAGGGGTCTGTCCAGGTGGAGATGAGGGCTGGCCCCTACTCCTTGGACCGCCTCCCCCATATTGAAATGTCAAGGGTGGGGTTATAATATGTTGGCTACAGACTGCCATTGCACAGTGTGTGTGTGTGTGTGTGTGTGTGTGTGCACGCACGCGTGTGCTCAGTGAGTGTTTTATCCAAAAGACTAGTATGGTATTCATATAGTATAACAAATAATCTATCGCCAATCCAATCAGCTTGTTCTAGGAATTTGTCTTTTGCTGCTGTTTATAAAAACTAAACTTATTCATACAAATCAATAAGGAAAATACAACCCTTTGCCCTGGTAGAGATGGAGAGGTGATCCCCTCTCCCCAAAACTGTGTGCGTGCGCACACACACACACACACACACATTGTTGATGTGAACATATATTTAAAAATTCAAACACATTAGTTATCAAACAGGCAAGTTAAAATAATGCAGAAAAATTGTTTTGTCTTTAAGTGTATTGCTTTAGTGATCATATCAAACACTGTTAAGGCTATCAAGGGTTTGAATTATTTGAAGCCTTCTAGAAAACATTTTTAAACTATTTATTAAAAGCTTTTAAAAACATGAATACCTTCTGTTCCAGAAATTCCACTTTTAGGATGTATCCTGAGTATAGGAAAAGATTTCTCAAAGTTGTATACAAATGTCAGCAAATACTGAATTAAGTTATGGCACAGTTATTATTGTCTACCATGTAGATATTTAAAATTTTGTTTAGAGTATATTTAATGTTATTAAATACCATTTATGATGCACATGAGAAAAGCATTTTACAAATCAGACTGATGACAGTCATGAACATGATAATCATCATATATGCTTAGGAAATAGACTGAATGGACAGATACTCACAGTATGCTATTTCTGAGAGGTGGGGTTATAGTACTTTTTATTTTAAGATTTGTACTTTTCTGTTTTTTCTAAATTTCCTTCAGTGATATAACTTACCTTTGTGGATGTCAATCTGACTGTGATAAACCTGCAGGCATATTACAGAAATCAGTGGTAAATAGGAAGAACCATCAGCTTATATTTACTTGTCTCATGTCAGGTAAAAATACAATAACTGTGAAATATTTGTGTTTCTGCAATAGTTTTTAATGAGGGAGATGGGAAGCTTAGGTGTGGTTGGATGTGTCTGTCAATGACCCCAATCCTGGCTGGAGTTTACGAGTAATGATGGGTAAGCAAACTCAGAGCTGAACAGAAGTGTCGGGTCAAATTTGTGTTATTGTATTTATTTATTTATTATTTTTTTATTTTTTTGTGGTACGCGGGCCTCTCACTGTTGTGGTCTCTCCCGTTGCGGAGCACAGGCTCCGGACGCGCAGGCTCAGTGCCATGGCTCACGGGCCCAGCCGCTCCGTGGCATGTGGGATCTTCCCGGACTGGGGCACGAACCCGCGTCCCCTGCATCGGCAGGTGGACTCTCAACCATTGTGCCACCAGGGAAGCCCTGTATTTATTTTTAATTTGAAAAAGGAATGCTTTTAAAACCCTTTCTGGTTGACATTGGGTGAGGAGGTTAATAGGGGCTTCCTTGTTTTCACGCATTCATGCATACATTGTACCCATACTATGCTTTACACCGGGACAAGACTGAAATATATATTCCATTGTTAGCATTTTCAACAAAAGGATGCTTTTTCATCCCGAAAATAATTCTATGTTCTAGCTCACAAGTTGCTAATAAACATCAAAAGATGGAACAGTATTGGAAGAAATCAAGCCTTCTCTTCATGTAAAATTACTAAAGAATAAACTGGCAGTGGATTCTATGAATTGAAATAAGAGGATTATTGTTTCTGGGAAATTATTCCTAAGAACTCTCAATTTTAACTTAAAAAAATGAGCAATAGTACAGGCAAAATTACCATATCCTTGTTTTAGAGAAGAAAAATTTAATTTAAACAAAAATATGATTTTCATTAAAATGTTATAAGGTATAAATATACAGAATTATGTTTTTTTCCAAGATTTTCTGTCAATATCTTGAGTTGGTGTAAGTTACATATTTTAAAATATCAAAACCCTGGCAAAACACTGTGATGATGGTGGTGGTGGTGGTGATGATGGATGCCTATTATTTGCAAAAAAATGTTAGAGGTTTAAAAGCACTTTCAAACCGACATGTCTCCCTTCCCCCCATCAATCCTCAGAACCACCCGGGGAAGTGTTCCTCATCCCATTTTAGTGAGTGGTCCCATCATTAACACACTACTGGGACCACCCCAGGCTCCTGAGAGCCCTTTAGGTTTCTGAATAAGTCCCTCTGATGTATCTAATTTTCATACATTAGGGTATTTCAGGAAGATTTAGAGCCAAAGTTATAAAATCATAGATTTAGTATATGAGGGAGAAAATACTTATTTTTTTGAGAAGACCCAAAAGAACTATTGTTTCTTTTAAAGTAACAAAATAAGGAAAGTTTCTTGCAGTGTAACACATTACAGATATGAAATTAAATTTTGTGATGAACTGTCCTTTGAAAAATGGGAAGAGCTGATACCTAGAAACATGTCAAGACAATACTTTACCAGCTTCACAATTTAGGCCACCCACTGAAACTGGGAAACTGGTATACAAAGCATCAGAGACTCTGACTGATGGACCAATACACTACTTAATATTGATAAAGAGAGAAGACATATTTACATATTCATTCATTAAGTCATTCTACAAATATTTATTGAGGATTTACTATGTGCCAAGCACTGTGCTGAGCACAGGGAAACAGGGACTATAATTGAGAACAATACCAGAAGTGGTCCCTGTCCTTGTGGAACTTAAGCTCAAGGTCTGGGGGAAGGTATATATATCAATCGAATTTTCACCATAAGGAATGTATAATGGCAAACCATAGTCTGAACTGTTAAACAAAAGTATGAGGTGTCTTTAGAGCATTAGTAGGGTAACCCCACCTGGTTAGGGGGTTCAGGAGGGATCCAGATCTTGTAGTCCTGGTACTGTAGAAGAAAGGGTTGTCTTTATGGAAAAAAGCACAAAATTATAAATATAAAATTAAGTTTAATAGAGAATATTAATTTTGAATGAGAAAAGAAATGGTGAACATTTTTAAAGCTGCAAATACCACAACGTAAGATCTCCCTTCCCCCCCAAAACCCATAATATTTTTTATTAACTTCCTGACATAGCTCTGTAACATCTTTTGTCTGCATACTTTTTAATCACAGTTTCATATGGTAACAGTTTTGTGATATATTTTCTATATAGACTATAGAAATTTACTTAGTCATTACTCTAATTGTTGGATGATGAAAATGTGTTCCCCCCCCCGCCCCCCGTACGCGGGCCTCTCACTGCTGCGGCCTCTCCCGTTGCCGAGCACAGGCTCTGGACGCGCAGGCTCAGCGGCCATGGCTCACGGGCCCAGCCGCTCCGCGGCATGTGGGATCTTCCCAGACCGGGGCACGGACCCGCGTCCCCTGCATCGGCAGGCGGACTCCCAACCACTGCGCCACCAGGGAAGCCCGAAAATGTATTTTTTATTCTTGATTGTTGTGAAATGTTTCCTTCAGCCTTACAACTCATTTTTGGTAGTGTCACGTGCCTTGTAAAGATTGAGGTAAATTTGGGGAAAGCGCCATAAGCTCCATCAAGTTTTATGTATAACTTGTAAGATCTGGGAGAATTTTCCACAGACTGGTTCTAGTGCATTTCAGACCTTCTGTGCATTTGAGACCTTGCTGCTCTTGCACTACCCACAGACTTTTGGTGCAAGGTGCTGTAGGACACGCTCCTTCCGGTCTCTGCCTGCCAGGTAAATCAACAGAGTGGGAGGTGGACATATCCCTGGAAGCCCTTCCTCTACGAGAACACCTGGCGAAATGACTGATAACCAACTATACATGTATGTCCCACTAAACCCAAACTAAAAGTCTTTCCCCACTCAGGTTCCCCATGTTCATTCCAGCGCCAGCAGGAGGGAAAGTGTGAGGGAGGTAGATTTGGAATGGAGAGAGACGGGGATCTGATCCATGTGTGGTTTAACTCTTGGTTTGTAAATTTTACAAAACTACATGACCACAGGACCACACTGTAGGTCCCCCCTTTTCTCAGGGTCTTGGAAGGAGCTCCTGTAAGTGACAGCTCCTGAAACTAAGGCTTTGGGGTACCTCCTTTGGATTCTGTGAGGGAAATGATTTGGGGGCTGAGGTTTGACACTGGAATGATTCCTGTTGCCTGGGTTGGGGTGGGGCATGGGGAGGCAGGAGCTCGTGTGCTTAAGGTGGGTCCTGGTGTTCCTCAAGCCCACCCAGCCACATCCTTCCCAGAGACCCCTCAGGGTTTCAAACTGTGTCTTGAATAGCTCAGGGAGCGCTGTTTGGTATAGCGCATCTCTACAGAAGAATATGCTTGAGGAACGTGTTTGAAACCTCCTGTTTCCTCCCTCTCTTCCTCCCTCCCTCCTTCCTTAATATTGCCCAATTATCTCTTTTTTCCCCTTGTTTAAATCAGGATCCAAACAGTGTCCACACACTGTGTTAGGTGCATATGTCTCCTAGATTCTTTTAATCTATACGTCCCATTTCTCTCTGTTGTTTTTAATTGCTACTTTTTTGTTGAAGAAACTGGGATTTGTCTGAAGAGTTTCTCACATTCTGGATTTTGCTGATTGCATCCAGGTTGTTTTAGTATGGTCTCCTGTCCCCTGTATTTTCCATAAACTAGTGGTTAGATCTAAAGGCTTAATTAGATTTGGGCTCAATATTTTGGCAAGAACAACATTGAAGAGGTGGTGCTGTGTACTTCCTGTCACATCACTTCAAGGGGCTCCTTACAACCTGTTATCTCTTTTTGATACTAGGATTGATCAGTGTGGCCAGGTGCTAATCCATGATTACAAAGTTCCCCATCAGCATTTCTCCTAGTGGATATAGTAGCCACTCATTGCCTAGGTCCATTAATTCACTAGGGAATACAAAGTGGTGATAGTTCCATCGTTCCTTCTGTATTTATTAGCTAGAATACACTTGTGAAAAAGTTAGCATTACAGACTATTTAGTAGCTTTGAAATAAATTTTATAAAAGACAGAAAAAGTTAAAAGAAAGACAGTATAAATACATGATCCTTTGCCTTTATTTAGCATATTTTAGAGTCATGAGTTGGTGTCTAGCAAAATCCAATAGTGATTAACTATTTTTAAAAATATTATCATGGACTCATTGATTTTGAGCTTATTTGGCATGTTTCCTTTCATTGCAGCTTTATTCTTCTAATTGCTCAAAATTTCCCAACTTTGGCCAGTGAGAACCTTTTCAAGATGGTTCCTGAGTTCTTTTCATGTGCCCCTCATGGACTTTGATAGCTTCCCTGCTCCCTGGTACAAGTATGGTTCTTCCTGTGCCTTTCCTGCTCCCAACCTGGGATTGGCCAATTCTCCAAAGATTTCTGTTTCCTTTTAGTTGGCAATGGTATTTAGAGACCAAAATATATATGAGTGCTGGGTGACACTGACACTGATTTTTTTTTCAAGGATTCAGGCTTTTTTTTTTTTTTAGAACATTCCAGATTGTAAATTTATCTGTTTCCTTGTGATGTCATTGAACTTGTGTTTTCTATGACCTGGAAGTTAAGTCTAGATGTTTGATCATATTCAACTTAGCTTTTTGTTGTTTATTTTTGTTATTTTTTGGCAAGAATGTCTTGAGCATTTCCTTTTTTCAAACTGCATCATACCAGAGGCAGGGAAAATGTCAGTTTGTTCTCCTCTAAGTGTTGTTAAGCTTGATCATTCATTTAAGATGGTCACCTCCAGAACTCTCACTATGAAGATATCTTTTTTCCTTTGAAATAAGTAAGTAACCTGCAGAGTGTTGCTTTGACATCATGCAAATATCCAGTTCCCTAAAATTTTTTCCTCTAATGGTTTTACCGCCACTGAAGACCTTGCCTGAATCAATTGCTACACAAGAGTTTGCACAATGGCGATTTAAAAATTTTACACCTCTATGTTTACTAGCTGACCCTTTTGTTTAAGGAAGAGCTGCTTCCTTTTTCTCATACTCATTGACTTCTATTATTCACTCATATGTGTTCACTCAATATGTTACAATCAACCATGGTCATTATTATTCTCATGCAAAATTGTCCTAAATTTGGCCAGCAGGAACTCATTCAAACTTCTCTTGTGTCCTTTTGACATGACTGCATTAGTCTTTGAGTATTGCAAGAGATCTAGAATCAGCTATTTCTCTTAGGAACCCAGGTTCCTTTTAGTGAGAAATGTTATTTAGAGACCACAGTTTGAGAGCTAAGGGTGCTCTTCCTACTGGCTTGCCATTGCTTCCAGGCCCTTTCAGTGGACAGAGTTGGAAACACATTTTTTTCTCTAACTAGTAGGAATAAGGATACTTTATTTTCTCCTTTTTCAGTTTTCTGTGCTTTCTAAAATTCTAAAAAAAAATGTATTTTATGGTGGTAAAATATATACAACATAAAACTTACCATTTTAACATTTTATTTTAAGTTCAGTGGCATTAAGCGGTGATGCAACCATCACCACCATACAGTCAAAACTATGTGTTTTAAAGTCTCCTTATGGAATTTTTGTCTTTAGATGCTTATGCCACCACACAACATTCAGTTATACAAGTCATTTCCACTCGTTTTTCAATTTTGTGAGGCTGATTTTCACCATTTTGATTTAACTTTGTTTTGAATTATGTAAAGTAAACATATGATCCAAAATCATAACCATATGCCAAGGTACATTCATAATCATGCTTCGACCCTCTTTATTCCCTTTTTCCACAGGAAACCGTTTTAATTGCTTTTGCTTTATCCTCCTATTGTTCTTCTTGAAATCGAATGCAATTATATATATATGTGTGTGTGTGTGTGTGTGTGTGTATATCCCCTAAACCCTTAAACACTGTTCTCCACCTTGATTTTTTCACTTAACAGTAAATCCTAACGTTTACCCTATATGCCTATATTGCGGTCTCCCTCATTCTTCTTTACTACTGCATAGTACTTAGAATCCCCTGTGTACCACAGGTTATTCAACTAGTTCCCGTCAGTGGACATTTATGTTGTTTCTGGAGCCATTTTAAGTCCTGCTCTAAATCCAACAGGACAACGTGGTAGAATAGCAGGATGCCAATAGCTAGAACGAGAGGGACAAAATGGTGGTGGTGGGGGCCAGGTGGGCAGTGGTTGCCAAAGAATATGCGTTGCCTACCTATTGGGATCTTCAGTGGAGGTTCCCAACGTAGGGAATCTTCAAAGAGCCCTGGAAAGTGCCCATGAAAAAGTTAGCTCAAAACATCCAGCCAAGTAAAGACTTTCTTGTCCCCTTACTTCTCTCTCCACCTTCTTTAGACAATGTGGGAGGGAAGACGGGAAGAGATGGAGCAGAATTGGACCACGTCTCCTTTATGTGTCTTCCAGGCCTTCCCTGGGTGACCCTGTGACTGACCATCCAAACTGGGATACTTAATTGGTATCATATTATAAAAATAGTTCTATTCAAAAACTATTTTTGAAATATGATTATTACTCTAAAACAAAATTATACATGTACATATATATATAAAAGAAAAATATAAAAACTCATTTATGTTGATTATCTGAAATTTTAAGAAATAAGCAGAATAACTACTCTTGGTGCATATTAACATCTTATCAGTTTCTCAGCTTTGTTCTAATAGCATATTTTTTCAATATGGTCCTTTTTTCCCCGTAAAACTGACTGAAACCATCCTCAAAGAC
Organism: Orcinus orca; assembly: GCF_937001465.1. Classification (NCBI taxonomy): domain Eukaryota; kingdom Metazoa; phylum Chordata; class Mammalia; order Artiodactyla; family Delphinidae; genus Orcinus; species Orcinus orca. The sequence goes on from NC_064560.1 coordinate 74,336,977, forward strand.
GCATTTTATTATGCATTTATTATAACAATAAATTTGAAATTGGCACCATCTTCAATTGAGCTTTCTCTATAGATCGTATTAATTTTATTGATAAAATACCCTCTTTACAGGAGCCAAGGTACCTGGCAACCACAGAGCAAACAGTGTTAAATGGAGTATTCTATTTTTTCAGGATTTGAAATGTGCAAATATTTTAGCCGAAGTATTTTCACAGGTATTATAATTTTGCATTCATTCAGAGAATCTTTCTTTGATAACCATTTGTGCAAGACAAAAATAATCAAATAAATTATCTCTATGATTCTCTTTTACTGTCTCACCAAGCTTAAGTGCTGCAAAATTTTAGATCTTTTCAATTATATTCCTTTCTGTTATCAAACATAATATTAAACATCTACTTAAAAATAGAAGCCCTTCCCCGAATCATATAAACCATTTAGTTTAATATGTTCAGTTCTTCCTTGTTTTTTAAAAATTGAAATAAAATTCACTGTTTTAAAGTGTACAATTCAGTGATATTTACTACATTTACAATGTTGTGCAACCACCATCTCTATACAGTTCTAAAACATTTCCATCACCTCAAAAAGAGACCTTGTGCCAATTAAGCAGTCATTCCCCATACCCCACTCTCCCCAGCTCCCCACAGCCATTTAACTACGTTCTATCTCTATGGATTTACCTGTTCTGGATATTTCATACAATATGTGACCGTTGTTTCTAGGTTCTTTCACTTAGCATAATGTCATCAAGGTTCATCCACCTTATAGCATGTATCAGTACTTCATTCCCTTCTCACGGCTGAATAATATTCCATTGTATAGGTATACTGCATTTTGTTTATCCATTCAGCTGTTGATAGACATTTGGGTTATTTACACCTTTTAGCTATTGTGAATAGTGTTGCTATGAACATTTCTGTGCAAGTGTTTGTTTGAACACCTGTTTTCAATTCTTTTGTGTATTTACCAAGGAGTAGAATTTCTGGGTCATCTGGTAATTCTATATTTAATTTTTTAAGGAACTGCCGAACTGTTTTCCACTGCGGCTGCACTATTTTACATTGCTACCTCCAATGTACAAAGGTTCTGATTTCTCCACATCTTCACCAACGCTCATTGTTTTCTATTTATTTGTTACTATGATAGCCATCCTAGTAGGTATGAAGTGGCGTCTCATTGTGCCTCCCTTGCTTTTGTGAAGAAAAAGTGTAATATCTTCCTGCTTTAAGCATTGTTTTCAATCATTGCAATTCACTAAAAAGCTTCAAAAACTGATTTTTTTGTTGTTGTTGTTGCTTCATTCCTGGAATACTTGGTTGAATATTTCCAACTGACTTGTTAGAATCATTTGTTTGGAAAAAAGTGTAACCAAAAATGCAACCAACATTTAGATGACTCATCTTTGGGAAAGTTTAATTCCATTACAGAATATTTTTGTTGATTTATAAAATATTTTTAAAGGCTTTAGCATGTCTGAAATTTTATTCATGACTAACTGCCAAAAGAAAGCAAAAGCCTAAATAAGTACTGCCATGTTGACGTATGTGTTTGTATTCAACATCATCTCAGTTGCAAAAATTTTGTAGTCAACTTCTAATAGCTAGCTAGCTAGCTAGATAAATAGATAACCAACACTTCCATTTTGAAAATAAAATGTGTCAGCTTGTTTAGACGTGATGACAAATTACCTGTGCCTTACAATCAATTCCAAATACATTTCTGCTCCAGAAAATTCCTAATTTAGAGATAACAGTGTTTTAACCACAGTTCTATGCTCCACCAAAATTTGTAATCCTATTATCACTGTAAAAAAGAAATAATTTCATCTTCAATGTTGAACTTCTGATTTAGATCTATAAAAGTGTTTCATTGTTGACAGAGTGAACCTCCAAAAACTGGACTTTGATATGCTAACCAAATGTTGCATAACTATAAACAATAGTCCTGTTTCTTTATATTTTAATTTAAAAAGTACCTTGCAGATTGTTGCATATCAGTACATAAAAAGCTGTCTCATTTTTTGTAAGTGGTTGCAAGTATCGCGCTAAATGGATGTACCAAAATTTATTAAACCAGTTTATTTTAATGGGTATTTAACTTTGTACTAGAATTTTGTAATCATAGAAAAATTTTGCAATGAATAACACTTAATAAAGTATTATTTCCTATAGCGCCTATCTATAAGGGAAATATTTATCAATGTAATTTCTGTGCCAAAAATGTATATATTACATTTTAAGTGATATTTATTGTTTAAATAGAGATTGTACATCTATCATCTCCAAATAGCAATGTTCAAGTGTGCCTCTTCCTCACATGATTACCACCACAGTGTGTTAGCAATCTTTTTGATTTTACCAATAAAATCTTTACCAATAAAAAAAAAACTAGACTTTGATTCCATGCATTGGATGAAAATATTAAATTATCATTAGAGTTAACTGGTTTTCTGTTTGAAGCATCTGATGTCACTGATATAAATCAGGCATCACTTGACTGCAAAAATTCTTCTGCTGCCAAAGGAGCCAATGCATTAACGGCCATGGTTTTACTTTTCACATGTGCACAAGAAAATGTGGGATCAAAAATAAGCAAAATTAATCTATAAGAAAGACATTTGATCTAAATAAAAATCATGCTTCACAGAGTGATCTATAAAACCCTTTCTGCAGCTGCATGCATTAAACATAATAGATGTTCGTGCTCTTCTGGCAGATTGGTGTCTCTTGGTTTTCATGTGGTCGATAATATTGCTGCAGCTCCCCTGGTGGATTGGCAAATGTCAACAAATATTTTCGCAAGTTATATATTCATCTAATTCCTTAAGGAATGAAAATTCAGTACTTAACATGTCATTAAACACACATTTACATTGTTTTGGGGGTCACTGATGCTAAAATGGTTTATTGCAAATAAAAAGCATTACCAATTAATAATAGTTGTTGATTTATACCATATAATAAGTAACAAAACCACCACAGCAAAAACTTTCAAATTACTCTTTAAATGCTCTCTAGCAGGATCACAACTTCTATTTTCTGCACATATTTCTTCTCTCACACCTAACCTATGATTTCCCACATTATGCTGACTCTGCCAGGGAAGCCTGGCAGCTTTGTGACTTACCCCAGACCATGGTAGAGCTGGCTGATAGGCCAAGTGGCTGGTCGGCCCAGCTGCATTGATTATTTTCCCATTTCAAATAGTTAATGGAAGGAGCTGGCTGTTCCCAAATGCTTGTGTGTGAGCACACTGTTCTATTAGCTACCACCCTTCATGCTGTCCCTGAAAGGGAGGTGTTAGTTATGTTGAGTCTGGAAGGGTTGGGAAAAGAGAGTTTCATTAAACTTTTAGTTTTCACATTATGTTGAAGTGAGAGCTCTACTCATTGTGCAAGAGTCTTGCATGCTTCTAGTAGAGATGTTAAAAGAACTAAAAAGGACCAATAGAGATCTACCAATGTCACTTACTTTCATGCAAATATTAATAATAATTCTTTATTAAAAATGGGAAATCTGGGAGAGATACTAACAAGGACAAGATGTCAGGACAACAGACATAAGCTGGGACTGTTCTAGGCAATCCTTGACATGTGACCACTCTGTCTTCAGCTGCCTGAAGGGGAGAAGTCTGGGCTTTGAATGACAATTAAAATGTTGACTATGTCTGGGCATGGATGCTTTTGATCTATAACTTAAACCTTGCTTAAGAGTGAGCAGGAAGGTATGGGGCCAGCCACTGGGCATAAGAAGCGTTCCTCAGAGAAAACCATGCAGGGCAAACTTACCCACCTGTGATGCAATTCCAATGAGCAATCAAAAGGAACTTCCTTCAGGAGGGATTTCTGAAACTGACCACCACCCATATGACACAGGAGAGAACATGGGATCAGAATGACTATAATTTATTTTAAATAGAACCTCTAATTGATATGCCCCCTTCTCCCAGTTTTTCATTTTGCTGGGTAAGAGTACTAGGCTGATGTTTATTTTATTGCTACATTTTTAATTGCCTTACCCTTATTGTGTTCAAACTTAAGGAAAGTGTCATCTCTGCAAGTTGGTGTGGGATTGTAATGATGTGGGATTTTTTTTTTAAGGAGGCTTATTTTCTTAACATCATGCAACAAACTGTTATTGAGTGACTATTCTTCAAAGGAGGGCATTTAAAACCTTGGAAGGCTACTCATTTATTCCAGTGATGATGATAAAAATGCAAACAATGATAGCTAATATATATCAAGAACTTACTATGTGCCAACCTGTGTTCTGGGTGCCTTCTCTGGGTTATCTCATTTAATCCTCACAACAAACTTGTAAGGCAGCTGCTAGTATTACTTTACGGATGAGGAAACTGAGGGCTGGAAAGGATATTAAAGTTAAAACTTTCAAACACATAGATAGTAAAGATGTGTCGAATTCTTCTTGGTGATTAAGGCACTCAGCTGAGATTCCGAGTCCTGTCTGTTTGGTTTTAAAGCCTGGGCTGGTTACACTGCCCCATCCTGGCTCCCAAAAAGGCTCGGGGAGAAAACAAGAGATGGGAAACAGAGACAAACACAAGGCAGAATAGAATAAAGTGCTAAACAGAGCACTAAAGGTCCCAAATATTCGGCACAGATATGGAAACATTAGAATATGGCACATGGCTACTTGGAAATGTGTGCAGTGGCTGCCCATCCCCTTGGTGGAATATTCTGGCAAGAACTTTGGTTTGTGTTTCATCTCAGAGGTGGCTGCCTGACTGTGATTACACGACGGCTCATTGACCTGGGCTCTGAGCAGTCCTTTTTGATTCCAGGATGAAAAGAGCCATTTGAAGGGAACTTTCATGCACTCCTGGGTTCGCCAGCCCATCAAGTCTGAGGGCAGATCTGCAAAGGTTCCCTCTGTGCCCAGAGAAGCCATAGCCAGTTCTGTGCATTCCACCTATGCCTCTATTCCTCCTTCTGCAGGGCTGTGTTTAGTCTGCGATTCCTATCCTCTCAACTAAGATTGTTTAGAAATACTATTGCTTCTACCAATTGTTCACACTTCATCATTGAAAAAAATGGTTAACAAGCAAGTTTAAATATCTCAATATTTATTTGATTTTAAAACTACCAAAAAGCCTACTGGTTTTCTTTTAAAAATACAAGTTTAGCAATCATTTGTTTCCAGAGCTTCGGCATTTCTCTGAGGGACAGAATAAAATATACTGCGTGAGCCAAGTCGTCGTAGAATAATGATAGTACATTTTAAATTATACAATGTCTAAATTATCAAATAAATATCCAGTCAAAAACACAGTTGGTTAAAGTTAAAACGTGATGACTTTTAAGACAGTTTCATGAATAAATTATATTGATTCATTTCTACACAATAAGTTAAGTGAACCCTTCAAAATACATAACTTTTTAAGAACAGTAAAGTTTCAAGGAAATGTATATCCTGACCTGGAAAAGTAGAGTATTGTGTGATACAGGACAAGGAAGAAACCCTTTCAGCAAAGCATTGGGATATTCCATTTGAATTAAAATAAGTAATTAGCAAACACAAAATTTTGGAACCAGTTGCCACAGCAACCGCCTCCAAGGCGGAGCCCCGACCCCCCATCCCTGTGCGCATGCGCCTAAGGGTTGGTGCCCCTCTCCCAGAGCAGAACTTCTGCTCCCATCTCAGGCGAAGCTCCCTTCGCCGCTCCTTGCACTTGGGAGAGGTTTGTGCTTTGCCAAGACAGCTGAGGTGGGTCAATTTTAATTTGTTGGGAAAGAACTATATCTCACCCTGATAGCTGATGTGTCCTGAGTGCTTAATATGTACATTTTACAAGCACGATTTCATCCAGACTTCACACATTCCTATGAGGAATGTGTTGTTAGGTAGGATAACTGGGCTGAGAGACATTAAGTGACTCGCCAAAGTAACACAGATAAGAAAGGGAATTTCATGAAAGATTTTGTGAGACTCTGGCCTAAGCAGTCCTGCTTCTGGGCTCTGGGGTTCAATTAGTAACAGTAACAACTCATTGAATCCTCAGCCAGCCCTGTGGGTTCCATATCCTTATCAGCCCCATTGAATAGATAAGGTTGTTGAGGCACAGGGGACTTAGGGAACAGGGCCAACCTTGCACAGTTGCTAAGTGTTAAATCTGGGATTGGACCACAATTACCCTGGCCCCACAAAACATACCCTCAACCGCCACACCATACTACCTCCAGGTGACTGACTTCCCTTCTTCTGTACCATTTTGGGCCAGCTTTGGGAGCATCAGGGCATTGTGCCAATGCTGTGCCATCAGCATTGTGGCACAGACTTCCATTCTCTAACAGGCACTTCATCATCAGCAACAGGGTGGTTACCTCAAGCTGCTGCAGCTGCCTTTGCTGGCCAAGAGAGCCAGGGCAAGGGCCTGCAGGTACAGGCAGGTCAACAGTCTGGTCTCACCAAGCTTCAGGACAGAGGAGGAAGAGGACTTGGTAGCACCTAAGTTAGGTACACACATGGCAAATGAAGGACTGAGCCATTAGGAGTAAAGGAAAAAAACTGGAAAAACAATATTTTAAATGCTCATTTGGAGATATGAAATGTCTTTCCATTTTACAAAGTATATTTGCTAAATGTATTAGGAACTTTGGGTTGTAAGTGACAGAGATCCAACTCAAAATAGGTTAAACATCAAAAGGGGATTTCACCCAACTACAAAGCCCCAGAGTGTTACTGACTCTTAGCTCAGCTTCATCCCAGGGCACAGATGATAACTTCAGATCCCTCTGCCTCCCCATCCCCATTCTCCTTCCCTATGCCATGGTCCATTCTCTCCTACTCTAGACAGGCCCCCTTCTAAGGACAGGTAAGATGGCCCAGCTTAATTGCTCCAGGAGAAAGCACATCTCTTTTCAAATTAATGTTCATCCATTTCCCAAATGGCACTCACTTTGCCCTTGTTTGGGTCATGTATTGATCCTAGACCAATCACTGTGTCCAGAGGAAGTGGTCTATGATTGGCCAAGACTGGGTCACGTGCTACTCCTGACCAATCACCATATCTGCTCTGGGTCATATGCCCATCATTTTGGAGGGAGATGAGAGTCCCTTGATTGACATACAGCAGGACCGTATAGATGAGGGAGGGATGTTCCCTGAAGAAAGGGGAGCTGGGCTGGCACAACATGACCACGACACTTAGGGCTTCCAATTGCAAGAATTTATTAAGGAAGTTATTACTGATGCAGCTACCGGTGTCTGGGGGAAAGTCAATGCAGAAAAGTAACAAAAACTTCAAGAAGAGTTTGTAAATACTCTCAAGGAGCACATATGAAAATTTGTCTAAGACTTAGACTCTAAGGTAAAGACATTTCAAGAGTGTTAGGAATTTTAAAACAAATCCTAAAAGGGAAAGAGTAAAAGCTTGTCTTGCTGGTCTTTGTAGGTGAAATGAGGTACAGACTAGATGGAAAAATCAGAAGTCTCTCACTGGCTCTGGGGGTGGCATGAGGGTGGGTCTCCAGGGCCGGTCCACCCTACAGGCTTCTGCCCGATGCCTCGGCCCCACCGCAGGCCCACAGGGTCACAGCCAAGCCCACCTGTGCCTCTGGGGCCGAGTTAAGGACTTCTGCTTCCAGAGCTTTCCTCTGCCTCTCACAAGCATTAAATTCACATCTTTTCATCCCCATTTTCCAAAAAAGGCAGCAGACTCTCCTCCCCCACAAAGCAAATAGAAAACAGCACATTCTAGGAAGGCCCTCCCTGACCAACGTTTGCGCCCATGTCATTACTAAATATTCCCGCTTCCAACGGCTGCTCACCTCTCCTTAATGACTGCTCTATTTCAGCAGCCAGCCCTCCATAAATCCTTCCGGGCGTTCTACTCTAAACAGGCCTCTTCTCACGCTGAGGCCAGCCTCCTTGCCAGCCGTGTAAACACTCCCCAGCTCCCGGGGGACGCTCTGACGTGCCCAGCCCGGCCTGGGCATTTACGATCAGATCATGGCAGCCAGCGACGGGGGTGGGGGGTGGGGGGCTGGTGGGGAGGGGGGGCTGCCTCCTGCCCAGGGCTTAGAGACGAGCAGCTCCAAATGGGAAGAGTGCCCCAGGCAGGCTTGTAATGAGGCATTTATGGTGTGGAGCCGGCCCCAGGCAAAACTGGGCAAAAGGTGTGGCCCGAGACATTTCTGAGGTATTAATGTATGTTTCCTTCTCTGTGTTTTTCCCTCCTCCACCTCATTTCCAAGCAAGTAGTCAGGCCTTTTGTAAGTCTTTACCTCAGGGATTTTTGCTCCACTGAAAGCTCAAAGCATGTGTGTCTGGGGTAGGAGGATCTGGTCATGAAACCCTCCCAGCTCACTGGATGGGTTTTGCTGGAGGTCTTTACGCAGGAGCAGGAGAAAGGGCAAGGCTCTTGGGGGTCTCAGAAAGCTGGATCTCCTCCACTAAGGTTTCCAGACTGGACAATGCTACTGAAACTGAAAGGCCCCCTGCAGAGATGTCACAGCTTGAGTGATGCCATCATTATGATGGACAAGAGTGTAGTGGGCCTCCCGTCATGCCCCTGGGGCCCTGTGGGCCTCTCTGATCTTTGTGAGGCAACAGGAGGGAGCTTCAATTCTGAGTTGGGTGAAATGTCCCCTCAATTCCACCAGCTGGGGGGTCAGAACTGTATTTAAGTTTATTAAAAGATGTTGGCAGAATTACAACTCCTCCAAAGATGTCCCCATTCTAATCCTTGGAACCTGTGAATATTCTGTTTTACTTGCAAAAGATAATTAAGGTTTCAGATGGAACTAAAATTGCTGATCATCTGACCTTGAGATAGGGAGTCTATTCTGGAGGATCTCAGTGGGCTCAATGTAATCGTAAGTGTCCTTAAAAATGGAAGACGCCTTCAGAAAAAGAGAATCCTAAAAAGATCTGAAGATGTTATGTATTGCTGGCTCTGAAGAAGGAAGGGAACCACAAGCCAAGGAATGCAGGTGGCCTCTAGGAGCTGGAGAAGGCAAAGATAGTATTCTCTCCTAGAGTCTCCAGAAGGAATGCAGCCCTGCCAACACTTCAATCTTTGCCCAGTGACATCCAGTTGGATTTCTAACCTAGAGAGTTGTAGGAGAATGAAGCTATTGTTTTAAGTCACTAAGTTTATAGTGACTTGTTACAGCAGCCATAGAAAACTAATACAAAAGATAATAAGCGGAATTGATATTTATTACACGCTGGCGCTCTGACTTGGCCCCCTCTTGCAGGTTCTCCCCTCCCTTGCTATGATTCCTCAGGACTGGCCAGGTTGCTCACGTCTCTCTCAGGAGCCCCACCAAAATTCAGTTCCATGTATTTCAATTCCATAAACATTCTCTGTGTGCCAATTATGTGCAGAATGCCACAAGAGTGCACTGGGGATGGAAACCGGGTTACGATATGGCCACTGCCCTTGGGAATGGTGAGCTAGAAGGAGAGATAGGCGCACATGGAACTGGTTCAGGCATGGGGCAGGCTGTGGCAAGTATGGTTCCAGAAGTATGAACCAAGTGCTATGAGTATAGGGGAAAGAATGAGATAAATATCAGCGGAAAGAATCTGAATTACTCAGCTCATTTGAAGAAAAAGCCAAAGGCAGGATTGAACTCAAGCAGGGATGAGAGCTAGCTGGCATCCATACCTTAGTTACCTATACCTTGCTCATGGCAGACATCACTAATCAATCACTAATTCCTTTTTTTTTTTTTCTTTCTGCAGAGAACAGATTTTGTCTTGGAATTTTTCTCAATTTAGTGCAATAGCAGTTGAATGGATTTGGCACTCATGGTGAAACCTATTTGCCACATCTGTGGTTAGGGTATTTATCACACTGAGATGGTGTCAGGCAAATAATATAGAAAAGAAATGTTTGAACTTCAGTCACTCCTTTCCTCTTTATTGTTGCATGGAGATGCCCCACTTGGGTTACCTGTACTCTCTATCCATCCTTAGTCATCCAAGATTGTCTGGTATCTGGGGTTTCTACCCCTAAAACACTTCTGGCTTGTATTGCAATCCCTCAGAGCAAGGACAATCAGGAATGTTCCTCCCGGGGCAATAATGAAAGAATTCGATGACTCTTTCTGGACCTCATGTCCCAAGCTAGAGGTGACAGAGATTGGCGTGAGGTATAAGCAAGAAGGTTCAGGAACTAAATTTTCAAAAATGAGCTTCCAAAACTGAGGTCCTTTCTACCCACATGTGCCCTGGGGTACCAGAGGGAAAATGACCCAGCATCCTAAAAATTCCACAAAGGTGGAATGAGCAGTGGTGAGGTGGACCATGGATGCTAGCACAGCCCTGCCTGCACTACCTATCTTTAATATTTTAATTGTAAAGTAATACCTTCTCACTTTTTAAAAATCTAAGCAGTAGAAGGCTGTGAAATTCAAAGTGAAAATTTCCTTTTCCCCTACTTCATTCCAACTCCCCAAAGGTAATCTTGAAGTTTTGGGGGTTTTTTAATCCTTCTAGAAAAATTGAATGCACAGAATGTATATGTGAATATGTTTGTGGTTAAGTGCCTTTCCCCGCTGTGAACATAAGTGGAGTCATGATCACGCTGAGCCCACTGTTCTGCAATATCTTCATCTTCACTCACTAATCTTTCCAGGAGGGCACATTTGGGGCGGGGGCCAGCCTGGCTCTGGAAACAGGCCTCCTGGGATGAAATCCTGGCTGAGCACTTCCTCTTGAGTGCCTCTGGGCAAGTTCCTTAACTTCCCTGTGTCCCTGCTACAAATGGAGAGACACCACCAGAAATACTACTGAAAATACATTTTCCTTTACAAGGTTATTATTTGGAGCCAATATAATATGGTATATTTGTTCATATAATAATTTTTAAAACTCTGTGATATCCAGTACATGTCACTATCTCAGTTTGGTGCAGGTTCAAAAGAGATGCCAGGCACTGGGGTTATATGGCTCCTCTTGAGGGTCGCACACTTTCCCAGTTCTCCCTCCCGGGGTTGGATTACTGACCCACCATGGCTACTGTCTCCAGTGCCCCAGGAAAATCCCCCTTATTGGTAAACTCATTGGCTGCTGTCACCCCCCGAGACCCAGCTCAAAGAGCTCCCCTCTCCTAAGCATCACCACTCCTCCCCTCCCAAGAGAGGTGGTTGTCCCTTCGGTTGGGCATGGCTGGTCCATCAACACACCTCTATTATGTCACTGATCACCCATGTCATGACCCTTTTCCTATATGTCTGCCTCCTCTACTAGACTAGGAATGCCTAGAAAGCAGGGACTCTGGCTCATTTATCTTGATGACCCGAGTGAAAATGTTTGGTGTCTAGAACAGAGGGCACAAATTTCTAGGAGAGTCGAATGGATGAGTGAGTGAATGAATGAATGAGTGACTGACTGACGGACTGAATAGGTATCTCAGATTTAACGTGTCCAAAATAGAATTCTTTTTTTTTTTTTAAATAAATTTATTTATTTTTGGCTGCGTTGGGTCTTCGTTGCTGTGCATGGGCTTTCTCTAGTTGCAGCGAGCGGGGGCTTCTCTTCGTTGTGGTGTGCGGGCTTCTCATTGCGGTGGCTTCTCTTGTTTCGGAGCATGGGCTCTAGGAGCACGGACTTCAGTAGTTGCAGCACGTGGGCTCAGTAGTTGTGGCACACGGGCTCTAGAGCACAGGCTCTGTAGGTGTGGCACACAGGCTTAGTTGCTCCGCGACATGTGGGATCTTCGCGGACCAGGGCTCGAACCCGTGTCCCCTGCATTGGCAGGTGGATTCTTAACTACTGAGCCACCAGGGAAGCCCCAAAATAGAACTCTTGATTCCCCACACCTGCTCCTTCTACCCTCCTCCCCACCCTGGTAAACAGCACAGCCATCTATCCAGTTGTCCAAGTAAAGAACTTTGGGGTCAGGTTTGATTCCCCTCTTTCATCACCCTCTCCACATTGCACCCACCATTGCATCCTGGGGCTCTCACTCCATAGTATGTCCCCAGTCACGCTTCTTCCTGCCACCTGCCTCACCACCGTCCAATTCAGAGCCACCACAGTCTCTAGCCTCCATTATGCAATACCTCCCTAACCTGTCTCCCTGCTTCCTGTCTGCCCTGCTCCCAGTCCCACCTTCACTCACCTGCTAGAGTGACTTTCCTGCACAGCAAAGGGCATCTTGCTACTAGCCTGCTTCATGCCCTCCCTCCCCCCAGTGACTTTCTGTGGCTCTTACAATAGAATCCAAATGTTTTGCCATGGGCTACAGGTGAGCTAATCCAGATCCTGACCAGCGGTCACCCCATCACATACCACTCTTCACCGAGATCACACTCCTGCAGACCCCCAGCCTCCTCGAAGTGCCTTCAGCATGACAAGCTATGTCCTCTCTTACACCCTCTCTCTGGAATTCTCCTGACCTCAGCTGCTCCCTTCTCTTCATCTGGAGCTCGGTGTAAATTCACCTCCTCTAAAAGGCCTCCCTGATGCCATTCTAAGAAGACCCTCCCCAGGCACTCACCAGCACATCACCCTGTTTTATTTACTTCACTTACTACTTTGAAATTATCCAGAAGGTCAGCCCCAGAAAGTAGAGACTTTCCCTGTCCTGTTCAGTGCTGAATCTCCTGTGCCTAGTGCAGGGCCTGGCACATAGTAGGTGCTCAAAAAATATTTGTGGGATAAAGGAATCCATGGTAACATGTTTGGGCCACATTTCTGGAGAGGTTGTGCACTGATTTCAATGAGCTGCAATCCCAGTGATGCTTGCTAGAAGGAACGTTGAATTTGAAGAATATTTGATATGATGGTTTTTAAAGCTTATGGTTTCTGCAGTGCTTAATATCACTTTTCCTATCTTTGCAAGTGACAGAAAGATTGGAGGAGGTTAAAACAGTGGAGAAGCCTCTTTAAAGGATGGAAACATGTTAGAGCCACAGTCCCATCCAAAAGCCACTTTGAATCCTTAATGCTTCGAGACAATCAAGGGAGGAAAAAGTGCCTACATAATTCTCATTTCTAAATCAGCAGTCTTAGGCTTCAAAGCATTGATGGTGTTAACAACTAATTAAGAAATCTTGACATTACTCAAGATAGATAAAAGTGAAATGGTATCTGAGAGGCTTTAGATATCTATATCAAGCTGAAAGTCAAGGACTAAGAAAAAACGTTCCTGATTAACAGTCTTCCCAAGGAAAACCAGGGGACATTCAAACTGATGTGTCCTCAAACCATTTCAGTAGGGTTGCACTGCCACTAAAAATAACAATCATCTGTCTGCTTTTAAGTGTGGAATTATTCACAGCCAAAAATATGGTCATAGTATCAAGGGAGGCCAGGGCACCCCTTGGGTTTGTAAATTGCTGAACTGCACTTGAAAAACTTTATCCAGGGAGCAGTGTCTGGGTTTAGTGTCTCAGTACTGTAAAGACACTCTTTGTGAGAAAACCAGGGGATGGGCCTGAGGTGGTATGTTCTATAAAGTATGCTCTCAATACCATCTTATCTGGTATTTGGAACATAACCAAAAATCTGAGTTCTGTCTAGATAACTGCCAAAACATCCAGTTGAAAATAGTAAAATACAATATCTATTAAGCTGATTATTAAACCCCAGCAAGCTCAGAGGTTTCCTACCATTTTCTGCCCTAGAATACTTGAAGAATAGCCCTTATCCCTGACTCTAACAGTGGCCCTTATGGGGGAGGGTTGGAGGAGGAAGGGAGCATAATCCTTGAGGAGGTGTAGACTGCAAAGCCTCATAATTCTTGTATCTTCTCCGGGGGGATCATGGCCTCCCCCGCCTTTGCCCTTTGACCCCACCAGGGAATCACTTCATGTATCATTTTATTGAACTTATATTTTTAAAAGGGGATCTGACAGAAAGCAAATCCGTGATTCCCTAGAGCTAGGGGTGGAAGGGAATTGACTATAAATGGGCATGGGGGAACTTCCTGGTTCAGTGGAAGTCTTCCCAAACTAAATAATGGTTGCACAGCTATGTAAATTTACTAAAACTCATCCAACTGTACACTTAAAATGGATGAATTTTATTGTATATGAATTACACTGGAACAGCACTGCTAAAGAAATGGATCAAGCCAGACTGTGTGTGCAGATATAATGTTTGGGACAATGCATCCAAACCAAGCTTGCCTTCATCACCCAGCTTCTCTAGCACTTCCTGTCATCTCAGGGAATAGTGTCACATCCGTCCACGTTCCTGGGTGTTTGCCATCTTTAGCCACTTCTCTTTTACCGCCTCCACCTGACCAGTTCTACCCCTCTAATCTTTTGAATCTGTTCACTTCTCCCCATCCCTGATGCCACTGCCTGTCGTAGTTTCTCCTGAAAGGCTGTCATCACCTCTTAATGACGCCCTGCCCTCACCTCCCAGTGCATTTCCTTCCCCCTCTACCTCAAGGATGAAATTCCTTCATTGGCTCCCCACGGTCCTCAGGATAACACTCCAGCTCCTCAGCAGGGCACAGTTTACAAGACCTCCCACAACCTACATTGGTTTATTTCTCCAGCCCGATCTCTTGGCAAACCAAACTCTAAACCGAATTGACCTACTTATCTTTATCTATTCCCTTGAAACAATATAAGCTTTCCTTCCCTCCTTTGGTCACAAAGCCTTCTCTCCACCCACAATTACTGCTCTGGCAGAGACAGCTGGTTGCTTCCCAATAGCTCCTTTTCTTCCTTACTGACAACCTGACTTTACCAGGGCATATTGCCAGATACAGTTAAAGACCTCATTCCCTAGCCTCCCTTGCAGCTATGTGGAACAATGTGATAAATTTTGATCAGTGAGGAAAGTATGGCATATCAAGAGGCCTCCTTAAAATGAGAAGGCCTTCCTTCTTTCTACCTTTATGCTGCCTGGAATGAAGCTGTCACAGCTGGAGCTCCTGCAGCCATCTTGGGCCAAGAGATCAACAAAATAGAAGGACCCTGGGTTAAGAACACCATTGAGCCTCCATATCACCTTTGGACTTTGTTTATGTGTGAGAGAAACTAACTTCTACCTGTTTCAGCCACTAATTTTTTTTTGATCTTGGTTATTTGTAGACAAATAAGATCTTATATAAAAAATGCTTTCAAGTGCCATCTTAACTGACTGACCCACTTTTCTGTCCATTGACCTCTTGTTTTTCCTCTAACACTCAGCAGAGGTGCCGCCTACTCTAGGAAGCCATCCTGACCTTCCAAAGGCAGGTCAGATGCCCCTGCTCAGGCTTCCATAGCCCCTGGCACTGCTTCCCATCATGGCACTGTTATAGATCAAATCTGTTCACATTTTACCCTCATCACCAGATTCCTGAAGGAGCACTAGGTCTGGCACAGTAGGTTCTCAGTGTGCTTGCTGGATGAGAAAATATTTAACACCCAAGTGATTAACCCACAAGGAACAATCATGCTGCAACTTTGAAAGGGAGCCAAGTGAGCAGTTATTTCAGTTTTATATCAACATCACCTCTCTGGACATATCTGTAAATGACAGGTCTGGATATATTATGTACATCAATAATTGTCACAAAAACAATCAAAACTTCACCTCCAATATTAAGAAACATGAGCTGTGCCTTTGAATTTGTAAAAGCTTAGATAAATCAAAATCTTTCTATCAGAGTACCTAAGGACATGCTAAAAAAAAGTTACTGACCCAGAAGGAAAATACCGAGATGAAAAGAAAAAATATGTGACTGCTCTCTGACAATAACTTGAGAAAACAGAGAATACATGTTCAGACACAATATTGATTTAAAATAGATTCCTATCTAGTTAAAGATTCCACCTACCTGAAGACACATTAGGCACACAAATCTCAGTATTCCTGATTGGATTTTAAAACCAGACTTGTGGTTTCATAATCCAACTAGCTTTGGGGACCAAAGTGGAAATTAAAGATCTTAAAGGCCAAGTGAATCTAAGATGGAGGTGGGAAAAGAATTAAAAAATAAGGGCAACTATGAAATAAAACTGAAGGCTGAATCAGAGTCAGGTTGGAGAGCGGGAAAAAAAGAAATTGTGAAAAAGACAAATTCTGAGAAATAAAATTACCAGCTCAAAACTCATTCTGTGTATACTCCAGCAGTTAAGAAGCCTTGGACGTCACAGTGCTGCTCACAGCAGCAGTGATCTCATTTGGAAGTGACTGTTTTGATACTGACTTGCAGTTGGATTTCGTGGGAAAGAAGTTTTTCTTCCTTACAGAATTTCAGCATCCATGTCAAAAGCCTGAGTGCATGCCTCACGTGTGAGCTGACGCTGTGATATTTTAATGCACCTAAACTCCATTGAACATCCCAGAAGGCATCGCGGCAGGGAACTGAACCCCAGGGAGGCTATTAGCAATTTAGCATCTCATTTCATATGGGAATGTGAATGCCATGTGCTCATGTACCAACAGTGGTGTTCGGGGCCACAGTGGATTCCATATTTCTAATTATCCACCCTGATTATTTGACTGCTTCCTCCCACCCCCCACTCCTGGCCCTTTTCCCTTCTATGGCTCTCCAAGCAGCAGGGAGTCTCTAGGAGGGCTTGGTAAAAGCAGGTGCAAAGGTGTGACTTGCAGCCCTGTTTGCTGAAAATACAGGGGAAGCTCTTTAGGCATGAATATCACCCATTTAGGGGCCCAAAGGGGGCAATGTTAAGCCTCAGATTGAAGTTTCAAAGATCCATTCGTTCTATGGATATCTGCCCTGGATGGAGAGGGGGCGGGAGCCCCGGTAGGAGTAACTTATCTAACACTGGCCCTGTCCCCAACAATTGAAAATGTCGGTTTTAAAAAGCAGGAGAGAGACTGAGGGAGCCAATTCAGGATATGTATTTCACAAAAGCTCTAAAGCGGCATCTCAAATCCTCCTGGTTCTTGGGCTGTGACTATTAGGCTCATAAACAACCATGAAGTCCAATGCACTTTACCTATTTGGAGTAATTAGGAGAAAATGCTTCGGAATCAGAGAAAAGCGTGAGGTTTAAGTGCCTATATTAAAAAATAACAAACAACGACAACATTTCCTACACACTAGGGTGGTGAAAAAGTTATTTTGCATTAGATGTCAGAGGTATTGGGTTTGAGGACTAGCTCACCTGCTAAATAGCACAGTGGCCTTGACCATTAATAATAATGGCAATAACATGACACATACGCAAGCCTGATGTGAATCATGGGGCTTTCATACATTATGTATAGTTTTCATGATACTGCAGCAAAACAGACATTAGTACCATTTCACAGATTAGGAAACTGAGAGAAATTTAAGATTCCACTGCTAACCAGTGGTGGAGCTGGGGTTTGGATGTATCCAGATAGTAACACCTGCTTACAGGAATGCTGGCCTTCCCAGCTCTCCACACAAATCTATCTGCCTTGCTGACCTTCATTTCTCACCTGTTAGGTGAGGTTTTGGCCTGTCTCTGTGGTCACCTCCTGCTGTAAAATGCTTGATTTCCAAATTCCTGGAGTGAGCCACCTTTGGTTACTAATTTGAGGCGCTCATGTGTTTCATCATGCACAAGGATGGATGTTATGATTTCTAATGAACAGGAATGTTTGTAAATGCGTGCTTCTACAATCCCAGAGCATTCTTGAGAGGAGGTTGGTCTTCCTGACATCTTGTTCACACTATTAATTTGTTTGGTAAACGTTTTTTAATGGAGGAAAAAATGTAACTTGCAGCCCCACCCCCGTCTATAACAGTGGTTTGACAGCATGGGCAAAACTTGGTAATGTGTAGTAATGCACATTCCCGGGGCCCCTCCACACCTACTGAGTATAACTCTGGGGGTGGGGCTCAGCACTCTGAGTTTAACACACACACACACACACACACACACACACACACACACACACACACCGCCCCCTCGAGGGCCTTCTGAGGCGCACTCAAAAAAGTTTGAGGACCACTGGTCTTGGATCACTGATTTTCCACTTGAGTTAGTGAGCGGTTCCTAGATGTTGGTTTGGAGGCAGGGCAGGCAGGCGGGACATACATTAGTTTAATAGTCAAATACCATTTTCAAATAATAGTGCTTTTCTGGGTTCCATCCGTTAAGCAGAGGAGGACTGGAAAGAAAGGGAAATTTGAGTAGACTAGGGAAGGCGGAGGGTGGGGCTTGCGCAGCGAGGGGACGGTGGGAGGAGGAGGAAGCTGCCGGGCCTCACAATCCATCTGGTTGGAAACGTAGTGCAGTGCCCCGAGCCGCAGGAGCCAGAGCCAATTACAAGTTTATATAAGAGACCAAGTCTCTCCCGCCTCCCCGGCTCCGCCCCGCCCTCCTCGCCCCAGTCGGCGTTGGGATGGGGGAGGAATCGCTCTGAAATACAGGATTGATCTAGGATGGAGGGTGTCTTTTCTGGGTTGACAACTCGGGCCTATTCCCTGCGTGAGAAACTTCTTGGGTCCAGCTTTTGTGCTCGGAAAACCTCAGATGCCCCGCAGACCTTCCTGTGAATCCGGGGAGGCCGGGGAGTCCGGGTCGGGGCCTGCCCCCACCTCGGGCCTGAGCTGAAAGAGGAGGTGTCTGGGTGGCAGGGTTCACGCGGCGTCCCCACGGCGCGGTGCGAACTCGCTGGCGTTTATGTAACTGCTGCCCTTCGCGGAGGACCGTGTGATACACTGAGTCACGGAGGACGGGAGAGGGGGCGGGCGGCCTCTCCCGTCCACGTGACCCGTCAGATGACTTTTTTGAGTCGGCACGGGCTCATTTACCGTAATAAGGCTGAAGGCTTCTAATCAGCATCCAACGTTAGTCATCCCCGAGTGACATTAGATATGAGCAACAGCTCAATACTAGGACATGACCGCGTGGATGGCGATGGACTGGAGTAAATGCTGCTCCGGTCGCCTCTGATTTTTGCTGCAACCGGAGGAGTTTATGCTGAGTCAAGGAAACCTGCGAAAATGCCAGGGGAGACAAGTCACTCTTCTAGACAGATTCTTAGATTCTTCTGCACTAGGAGCAGAGAGTCCGGGAGAAACTGTTTATAGGGTGGCTGGCAGGCAGCAGACCACGCAAGCTCCGCTTCAGGTTTGTGGGTTTGTTTTAGAGGTTGAGGGACCCCTCCCGGTTTAAAGGATACAACTATCACGTGGATTATCCCTCGCAGCTTCTGCAGTCTAGCGTGTGGCTCTGGGACCAGCCTCGCCCTCACCTAGGCCTCCAGAACCCGAATCTGCATTTGAAAGAAAATCCAGCGTAGGCGCCCGAGGAGCACGTGAATACGGAGAACACAGGTGTCCTGGCTCTGAGTGAAGAGCATGGTAAACACTGCAGCGTCCTACACGCTTAGCGTTGGGGGTCGGGGGATGCAGAGTCACGGTCTTTGACCTTTAGTTGATGCAATGGAGACATATCAAAAGCCTAAATTCTATCCAGGACTGTGAAACAATCAGCTTCTGTTGATAAAGGAAAACAAAACTAAACTAAACTAACCTAAAATCTAGAGCCGACCCAGTGTGAAAACAGGACTGAATCTGGCATTCCTGGTTATACTGTGACCTTGCCCTTGATTGCAAGCACACTCCAGCTTATGCACAACTTACTTGTGAGAAAGGAAGGAAGGAAAGAAGAAAGGAGACAAGGTGTTTTAACAGTTAGAAGGGAAAAAAAAAACAAAACTTGTTGCTTTCACTGGCAACAGTTAACTCCATAAGCAATTTCCTCACTTAAAAACAAACGAAGTTGGGTGGTAGGCTTTGGAAAGGAGGAGCAGAGGGTTCGGATGAGTGGGAACCTGGCTTTATTTACCTGTAGGGCCTTGTTAAGACACATTTGCCTTGAGATAAAAGGTTTTCTTTTGGGACAATCCCAAAATAACTTTGCTTCATTCAATTAAGCAAGGTCTAATGAAAGAGAATTCCAGCTTAGAGATATGCATCATCTCACCAGGTGAATTGTAAATACATTCTGACCAGCTTTAAGAGGCAAGCTCTTGAAAATTTAATCTATTTTAAAAATGCATATCCTTGCCACAAATCGCTTTGAAGAAGATCCTGTGATGATTGCATGCTGAGATAATTATTCTGTATCACCACTTAGGGAACAAGATTTTTTGATAAAGACTACAGTGTCAGCCTTTGTTAATGACTTGGGAGGGGAAGGAGAGAATCAGATACAGCTGGGACTGTTTTTTTTTTTTTTTTTCTCCTGCCTCCTTTTCATGAACTCCTTCCTTTCAGACTCAGGCTGTGGGAAGCTGGGAGAGTCTTGGTTTGTGAACTTTGAACCCCCTGTCCCCACATGAAGGTGAGAATAGTAGTGAAACCAAAGTCTTCACCCTCTTGAATCTGAGCAGCGCCCTACTAGAGCAGCAGTCACCATCCCTCCTCAAGGGATAGCTCTGATGTGCACCCCTGAGGGCCTAGCTCTCCATCTCCAGAGAGAGAGCTGAGGAACCCCACCAGCGAATGAGCCTATGCTCGTGTGTTGACGGGTGCTGATGAGGGGAGAGCCCTAGCCCATACCTGTTTCGGATAACATGGCAGTACAGGGCCCACACATAGAGGTGTGCTGCCCCTCCCCACATCCTGTGCAGGCAGGCATGGCTCATCTCTCACAGTACAGTCCCATGGAGCCTGAATGTGACCTCAGAATCTTTCTTAGCACAACATTACTAATCCTTTCATATTATCATTATTTACATAACTTAATAATAGTTTTTAGGAACCTATTATATGCCTGGCAGTGATCTGAAAAGGGAGGGAAGGAAGGATGAAGATAAGTAGATAGACACAGACAATGAGCAAAATCAATGCTATAAAATAAATGAAACAGGGCAATGGTTAGTGATTGTTTAGTGGTTGGAAAGTGTAACTTTACATATTTAAAGAGGGTTTCTTTGAGGAGATAGCATGAGAGTTAGTTATACCAAGAGCAGGGGATGGGGGGGAAAGACCCTGAAGCATGAATAACATGGCATGGTCCAGGACCAAGTCTGGAGGAGGATGAATCCAATGAACTGCCCTGGAAGCAGTGTCCTTGGCATTTGCAGTGTTGCCTGCTTATGATCCAAATCCTTGGTGATGAGGTGAAGTGTGAGTTTGACTCACAGGCGTGTAGATCAGGGTTCTGTATCCCCATTGGCCATTCATCTTCAACTGGGCAGCATTTCTGGTGAAATTACAATTGGATGGCATTTCCTGGACAACTTTAGTTTTAGTAGTAAGTGTGCAAAGAAGGAATATAATATCACGGCTGAGAGAGTGGCTGTCCCATTAGAAGCTTCGGGGTCAGATCCCAGCTCTTCTTACTGGTGCACTGACTGTAGGCAAATTATTTCACATTCTGTACATCTCAGTTTTCCCAAGGAGATAAATGGAGATGACACTGTCCATCTCATAGGGGTGAAGACAACTCCCTGAGTGGCTAACTCACCAAAGAATTGATTCAAAAATTTAGCAATTTACCACAGCCCAGCACTGAAAAATATTTCTCCTGGATATTTTAAATAAAAATGAATATTCTTCAAAAATATATAACCTTATTATATGTTCAACGTACATTCAAAATATTTAGGAATATAGTCAAAAACATATGTAGCCCATTAATATATCCTTCATGAATATTACTAATTTAATCAAATAGAGTGGGGAGTATTAGAAAATAATCCCCTCCTCTATATGACTAAATTACTTTCAGCAATAATCACAAAATCAAATGAATAGCAAAATGGCCAGCAAAGAAATGCAGACACTGAAAATTTCCTTGTATTCAATATTTGTTTACATAATCTTGCCAGTAAAAAAGAATAAAAATAAAGTAGATATTTTGCAAAAAGGAAGAATCTGATTGTCCATTAGTTTTTATATCTATTTGAGATTAAACTTTGATCCTTTGGTTACAGTCTCATATAATATTATTTTATGTAAATAATTGTTCTGCAACTA
The DNA here is from genome assembly GCF_937001465.1 of Orcinus orca. NCBI lineage: Eukaryota > Metazoa > Chordata > Mammalia > Artiodactyla > Delphinidae > Orcinus > Orcinus orca. The sequence continues at coordinate 74,358,825 of NC_064560.1, forward strand.
ATAAGTGAATTTTAATAAAACCATAATGTCTGTAAAAGGTACAACTTAGGCAACTACCATATGGTAACACTGTTGTAACCATTTAATTTTCTTGATTTGTTCTTTCGTTTAAAACAAACAAAAATTAGAAATGAAGAATACATTTCAGTGTCAAATTCAGTAAAATATTTCACATCTGAACTAAAATTTGCACTCACCAAACGAAAATATTACACCTTGCTTCTCACTTTCATTGTTTTAAATTTTAAAACACAAAAACTTCAATAGAATTGAAATACTGCAAGTTCTGTTCCTGTCTTTATAATCAGTGTGCTATCTGTGTTTATTTTGAATCTACGGTTTAAAGGTAGGTATTTGTAGTAGCACAGGGCTGGAAACACCAACTGAGCCATTTGGAGCTGTTACAGTGAAAAATTTATCTCAAAACGAAGCCCTGCAGCTGGGTTCACCTGTGGGGGACTGGCTGTAATTGGCAATTCTCTGAATTAACTTCCACATAGAATACAATGTTTACTAAAGGATAAGTAGTAAGAATGTGTTCATTTGAAGCTTACACATATATCACTTAAACTCAATAGTCATCCCTGATTGTTTAGCACTTAGACCAAAAAAATCGTTTTTTTGGAGTGGGGATGTATTTTATCATTGACATTATTTAGAACTGCCAGGGTATGGCATAGTAAAGAGATTAATTTTTAGTTGGTGTTATTATCGCTTTTAAATTCTCTATAGATGTACCCCTCCCAGCACCTTGCCCTCAGTAAACCACTGCATTTAATAACAAGTGACACAATTACTCTTTTTAATTGTGATACCTGTCAACAGGTATCAGAGGGTCCTCTGAGGCAGTAGGTGTCTGATGTAACCAGGAAGACTTCCTTGAAGAAGGATCTTTTTTAAAAAAAATTATTGAATATAATTCACATACCATAAAATTCACCCTTTAAAGTGTACATTTCAGTGGTTTAGTATTTTCACAGAGTTTTGTAACCATCACCTCTAATTTCAGAACAATTTCATCAAGCCTAAAAGAAACCCTGTGGCCATAAGCAGTCACCCTCTGTCCCCCACTCCCCCAGCCCCTGGCAGCCACAGATCTGCTTTGTGTGATCCGCTCTTGAGCTGAGACCTGATGGATAAGTAGAAGCCAACTTGTTGAGCAGTTAGGGGAAGAGGATTTCTGGACAACAACAGTATGGACAGCATCCAGCAGAGGGACAATGCACAGTCAAGGAATTAATGAGGGACCTGTGTTGTCAGAGTACAGAATACAAGGGTGAGTGGCTGGAGCCAGAGTGTGCCAGGCTGGTCATGCAGCCCACTCGAAGATCTTGGCTTCTCCCCTAGTGCCGAGGGACCCACAGGTCTGACACAGAACCTTCCATCCAATACATGCCCCCAAAATGTTGAGTGAGCAAACAAGTAAATTTGGCTCTCATACCCTTTTAAAACATCATAAAGGATTGCTTTATTTTAAGTGTTTATAACATAAAGCCAGACATACAAGAGACATATATATGTGTATTCCCACAGTCATGGTGTAATCTTACTGTTTGTAGAAATCTGGTTTGGGCTTTTATACTAAGCAAATAGCTGAACTAAACTTGGAAATCAGCTGTAACTTATCTTCTCAGGAAACAGTAACTCCAGACTTGGTGGAATTTCTTATTGACGTTTGACAGAATGGAGGATGGAACTCAGACTAAAGATTTGGGCTAGCTGGAGATCAGAGCAAGTTCTTTCTCATTAGAATTTCTTCCTATTACCTAAAAAAAAAAAATTGATTTTATTTGAAATTTAATACATCTACTTGGTTTCCCTGGGAAGGTTTTGAACACACGTCATTTGAGGGGCCACATCCAGACTAAAAGGCTCAGTCCTCCCACCTCTGACTACCCTATTCTACTCCATGTCCCCCATAAGCACTTTTACTAGTTTCCCGGGTAATCTTCCAATGTTGTTTATGCAAATACATGTCAATACAGATAGGCAATCTTATTTACCCCCCCACCCCCCCTCCCCGTTCTTTCAGGAAAGGTAGCATACTGTTCTAAAACTCGCTTTCTCCACTTACTATGTTATGGAGAATTTTCCATTTTAGAATATAAAGAGCCCCTTGATTTTTTTTAAACAGCTGCATGATTGTCCCTGGTTTATTTAACCACTTTCTTATTGATGGACGCCTGAGATATTTCTAATTTTTCCCCCTTACAAATGATGTTACCATGATGAATCTTGTTCATGCATAATTTTGCACATGTGGTGAAATTTCCAGAGGTGGGATTGCTGGGTAAAATTAGTGCATTAGTCATTTTGATAGATTTTGAGCACCAGATTGCCCTCCAGGAGATTTGAACCATTTTGCATTTCCACCAGCTATGTTTGCCCACAGCCTCACCAGTAAAGTGTGTTCTCAAACTTTTGGGTTTTCCCAGCTAATGGGTAAAAAGCGGTATCAGTGTAATTTTAATTTGCCTTTCCTTCATAAAACATTTTTCATAAATTTAAGAGCCATTTTTGTTTGTTTTGGCGAACTCTTCAAATCCTTTGCCCATTTTCTATTAGATTATTCATTTTTTCATAATTCTCAATTTCTAAGAGCTCTGTATATTAGGGAGGTATGAGTTGCAAATATTTTTTCCCATTTGTCTTTTGTCTTTGCTATGCTACTTTTCCTTTCTAAAAAGTTTTTGTTTTATATAATAATTTTTTTAATGATTTTGGTTCTTTAACTCATAAGCAAGCCTTTTCTACTCCAAGGTTCCATAGAAATTTGTTCATGTTTTCTTCTTATGCTTTTGTGATCTCATTTTCAGATTTAAATTTTGATGCATTTGGAGCATATCCTCATGTACAATTTGAAGTATGGATCCAGCTCTATCTCTTTTGGATGTTTATCCATTTGTCCTAAGACCATTTATTAAAATGGTACCATTTACCTCCACTGAAATGAGATACCCCTATTATCAGAAATGAAATGCCTGTATGTCTCTGAATCTATTTCTTTTTCTTTTTTTTTTTTTTTTTGCGGTACGCGGGACTCTCACTGTTGTGGCCTCTCCCGTTGCGGAGCACAGGCTCCGGACTGCGCAGGCTCAGCGGCCATGGCTCACGGGCCCAGCCGCTCTGCGGCACGTGGGATCTTCCCGGACGGGGGCACGAACCCGTGTCGCCTGCATCGGCACGTGGACTCTCAACCACTGCGCCACCAGGGAAGCCCCTCTAGATCTATTTGTATTATTCTGCTGGTATGTCTGACTATTTGGCCATTTCCATACTGTATTAATTATTGAGGCTTTGCAATATGTTTTATCTGGAGGACTAGTTCTCTCACTGCACTTCTTTTTGACAGTTTTCCTATCCATTCTTGCTAGTTATTTTTCCCGCATAAATGTTAGAACCAGCTTGTCTAATAGCAGGATGAAGAAGTAGCTATCTTTTTCAGGCTTCTATTAAATTCTACTGTTTTTTCTTGATTCATTCACCCCTTAGTTGCAGCTCTCTGCACACTGGGGCTCTCCATCTGCTCTGGTGAGCCTTTTTTCCTGACCAAATCCATTTCTTAAGCCAGGTCTACACGAGGTCCCCCCTCATCCTCTTCCTTCACCAGTTTACCATATTCAGGGATATCAGGTACCTGCAAAGCCTGGGGACATAGACACTGTTCTTGCTGTGCTCCCAGCATCCCCTTTATCACCCTCTCAGCTTTGAGAGAGGATGATGGCCTCTGCTTTGCCACTCTGTAGTGTGGGTTGATTACACTGAGCACAGAAGATGGCGAATGGCCTGGGCAGTGTGTTTTAAGGACCAACCCAGCATAGAGACAGCATCCAAAGGATGTTGGATTTGAGGCCCAAGGCAGAGAGGAAATAGCAAGTTGATCAACAGCATCTGTCCCTCCATCAGTCACTTTGGAGAAAGTAGTTAACACAGTAGCCTTCCACTAGGAAGGCTTGGGAACTTCCCTCTGTTAGGGAATCAGACCCAGGGAAAGAAAATAAAAAAGAGGGAGTCTCCTGCTCGGCTTTCACTAGAAGTCATGTGCTTCACATTTTCTGCCTGCTAGACGTACCCCACCCCCCAGCCCCATGAATCAGGAGAACAGAGCACAGATGCTCCTGAGAAGCTGGCATTGTGAATTCCAGGGCCCCCTCTAAATCACCAGGAAAACCACAACAAAGACATTTCCTCTTTCCTTACCAGAGTGAAGTTGATACACAAACTGAACATGATTAGAAAACCTTAAATGGAGAAGTCTGTGAAAAGAGAATTATTATGAGATCCTTTTGATGACAGAAATCTTTTATGGCTGTGTTCTTTCAACAGCTACTCTTCTTTTTCTCTTTTTAGATACCCACTTGGGTCTCTAGACAAGGTGACACCCCAGGGATAGAGCTTGATCACAGACTGTCTTTGGGTTTTCTTTGGTTTGTCAGTGCATAGTCACTGCCTGGACAAGCACATTTTCATAAGCCCTTGCAGGCAAGATCTGGTTAGCTTACCTCTCCATCCCACCAACTAGCACAGTGCTCAGGGCTTAGCAAGTCCTTCCTTTGATTGATCTATAGATGACAACTCATTTTAGGCAGGCATTTTCTCGAATTAGGAGGAATCTCATCAGTAATCCCATTTAAGAGAGTCCATGTGGTCTGTTAGTTGCTGACTTAGTTCAGAAACTTCTGTTACAGACATGTCCTGAGCCTGCAGCTATAAATTAGCTCATGCTCTGGCATATTCTCCACCGTCTGTGACGTCACCTCCACCTGATGGCTTTGCCGTCTCCATAGAGATCTTGCCCCATCTCTCCTCCTCCCCTTAAATCCTGTTTTCAGAATTGTCTGATGCTTAAGTCCTTCCTGGGAGCAGTCGGCTCAGAGAGCTTGGGCTGTCTGCCAAAGCCTGCCCCGCCTAACAGGACAGCGGTACACAGGACCCAGGAACATGGGACAGGTGCCTGGCTCCCACCTATGGAGACCTGTTGGTCTATTTCAGTGAACACATCATAATCATCACTTGTAATGTTAGTTTTCTGAAGTTCACATGGTTTCAAAGTTCTACCAGCTTGGTGTTCTCAGGTAGCTCTTCCTGTCCAGGAAATGGGGATGTAAGAGGGTTGAGCAGGGCAGCCACACGGCTCTCTTTTGCCTTTTGCAGGCGAGAGGATAAAACAGTTGACATCTGTTTAGGGCGTGGGAATCCCACGATACTGGAAGCCTCTGATAAAGTAAACCAAAACATTTCATTAAAATTCATTTCCTTTTCTCACATCTTACTGAAAACAGAAAAATATTTCAACCTTGGCGTAGCCACTGAATTATTCATCTAAAAATTAAAAACAAAAACCAAAACTTTGATCCAACACAGACTGGATCCCCCCCTGCCCTTTGTTCCTTGTCACCCTTCCTTTAAAATGAGGCAGGGGTCCTGGTTCTTCACTGTGGCCAGTGCCAAGGGGAGCATATCCTCTCTCATCCTCTCATGGGGGCAGTGCCTGAATGCCAAACGTGCCTCCCAGGTTCCCAGGACCACATCTTGCCGTGAACCCTGGACCTGCAGAACTTAGGGGATGGGGGCATGGAGAGCCCAGGCTGGGGCATGCCAGGGAGGTGCAGGCATTAGCCAGAGGAGAAAGCCTCTCATGGCTCCCCAAAGCAGGGGTGAGACCAGAAAGAAGGCCCTGGACGTGCCCAGAGTTCCACTGTGAGCTTACAACTCCTGGACCGTCCTCCTGTGCGGCCTGTGCCCCCCACTCTCCCTGGGGTTTGATGCTGAGAGAGTGATAGAGACCTGGGATGCTCTCTCCCATGCCCACACTCAACAGTGTAGGAAGTGGGCAGTTGGGACTGATGGCTGTCCTCTGGATGCCCTCTCTTGGGTTATCCATTTGGGACTTCTCTTCCATTTCAAGGTTGCCTTAGATGCTCATTTTAACCAGATGGCACTTGCCTCACAGCTTGGGGGAGGAGACCCTTGACTGCGTTTGCCCAGGTGGGCCTTTGGGATGGCCGCCCACTCCAGGCCTGGCTGTTCCGTCAGGTTGTGACCCTTCCTCAGAACGTTGGCAGCACCCTTCAGACCCCACCTTCCACTGTGCCCTCTGGTAAGCCTTGGCTCTATGGCAGCCATATTTTTGGAACTCCAAATCAAAACACATAGGTATGAGAATTCTTAGGTTGTTCAGGGAAGTGAATCATTGAAATCAGGGCTGCCCTGGGAAACTGGGGCACGTGGCAGTTGCCCCTCTGCTTGGATGGCCTGGGAGCTTCCCAGTGATGGGACTTCCTTTTTGGAGATGGTCAGGCTAGTTGTGTGCCTTTTCATTTCACTTGTTTCCTAAGTGTCTCCCTCATGAAATTCACCAATTTCTGTTGTCAGAAATTACTTTGTGCTTTCTATGCTGTTCCATTGATCTATCTTTCTGTTTTTGTGCCAGTACCATACAGTCTTGATTACTGTAGCTTTGTAGTATAGTCTTAAGTCAGGGAGCTTGATTCCTCCAGCTCCGTTTTTCGTTCTCAAGATTGCTTTGGCTGTTCGGGATCTTTTGTGTTTCCATACAAATTGTGAAATTTTTTGTTCTAGTTCTGTGAAAAATGCCAGTGGTAGTTTGATAGAGATTGCATTGAATCTGTAGATTGCTTTGGGTAGTAGAGTCATTTTCACAATGTTGATTCTTCCAATCCAAGAACATGGTATATCTCTCCATCTATTTGTATCATCTTTAATTTCTTTCATCAGTGTCTTATAATTTTCTGCATACAGGTCTTTTGTGTCCTTAGGTAGGTTTATTCCTAGATATTTTATTCTTTTTGTTGGAATGGTAAATGGGAATGTTTTCTTGATTTCACTTTCAGATTTTTCATCATTAGTGTATAAGAATGCCAGAGGTTTCTGTGCATTAATTTTGTATCCTGCTACTTTACCCACACACATATGGTCACCTTATCTTTGATAAAGGAGGCAGGAATGTACAGTGGAGAAAGGACAGCCTCTTCAATAAATGGTGCTGGGAAAACTGGACAGGTACATGTAAAAGTATGAGATTAGATCAATCCCTAACACCATACACAAAAATAAGCTCAAAATGGATTAAAGACCTAAATGTAAGGCCAGAAACTATCAAACTCTTAGAGGAAAACATAGGCAGAACACTCTATGACATAAATCACAGCAAGATCCTTTTTGACCCACCTCATAGATAAATGGAAATAAAAACAAAACTAAACAAATGGGACCTAATGAAACTTCAAAGCTTTTGCACAGCAAAGGAAACCATAAACAAGACCAAAAGACAACCCTCAGAATGGGAGAAAATATTTGCAAATGAAGCAACTGACAAAGGATTAATCTCCAAAATTTATAAGCAGCTCATGCAGCTCAATAACAAAAAAACAAACAACCCAATCCCAAAATGGGCAGAAGACCTAAATAGACATTTCTCCAAAGAAGATATACAGACTACCAACAAACACATGAAAGAATGCTCAACATCATTAATCATTAGAGAAATGCAAATCAAAACTACAATGAGATATCATCTCACACCAGTCAGAATGGTCATCATAAAAAAATCTAGAAACAATAAATGCTGGAGAGGGTGTGGAGAAAAGGGGACACTCTTGTACTGCTGGTGGCAATGTGAATTGGTACAGCCACTGTGGAGAACAGTATGGAGATTCCTTAAAAAACTACAAATAGAACTACCATATGACCCAGCAATCCCACTACTGGGCATATACCCTGAGAAAACCATAATTCAAAAAGAGTCATGTACCAAAATGTTCATTGCAGCTCTACTTACAATAGCCCGGAGATGGAAACAACCTAAGTGTCCATCATCAGATGAATGGATAAAGAAGATGTGGCACATATACACATACAATGGAATATTACTCAGCCATAAAAAGAAACGAAATTGAGCTATTTGTAATGAGGTGGATAGACCTAGAGTCTGTCATACAGAGTGAAGTAAGTCAGAAAGAGAAAGACAAATACCATATGCTAACACATATATATGGAATCTAAGAAAAAAATATGTCATGAAGAACCTAGGGGTAAGACAGGAATAAAGACACAGACCTACTAGAGAATGGACTTGAGGATTGGGGAGGGGGAAGGGTAAGCTGTGACAAAGCGAGAGAGTGGCATGGACATATATACACTACCAAACGTAAGGTAGATAGCTAGTGGGAAGCAGCCGCATAGCACAGGGAGATCAACTGGATGCTTTGTGACCACCTAGAGGGGTGGGATGGGGAGGGTGGGAGGGAGGGAGACTCAAGAGGGAAGAGATATGGGAACATATGTATATGTATAACTGATTCACTTTGTTATAAAGCAGAAATTAACACACCATTGTAAAGCAATTATACTCCAATAAAGATGTAAAAAGTAAATAAATAAATAAATGTTTGATAGAAAAAAAAAAGAAATTACTTTGTAAATAGCAATTGAGACTTCTCACATTGATGGCCCAGATATCTTGGAAGTTCTGGCTTAACTGGGTGGCACAAAAAGCTACATCCACACATCCTAAAGAGGAAGACTGAGAAACCACTCCTTGCTCTGTTTCTGACAAACACCCTGCCCCCACAAAGAAAATGGTCTGCCTAATTATTCAGTGTGACCGTCAATATTAATCAGTTTATCTGGAAGATACTCAACCCTGTTTCATTTTGTTGCACAAATAAAGCCTAAGGGGAGGTGAGAGTTTACTCTCTGGCTGTAGAAGTTTTCGTGAGAGGAAGATTCTTAACGTGCATGTGTGGTCCTTGAATACTGAGATCAACACCAGCTGTGTTGGCAGCAATGCCTGAAGGGTTTCAGGGACAGAGACCTGGAGCAGCAGCGGGAGAGCAGATGGGCAGATCGGGGGTTGGTGGGGTGGGGCTGGAATGGGTAAGGCTGAGGGCTGGTACCAGCTAAGGAGCCCTCGCCTAGAAGGTTGGAACAAGGCTTGGCTCAAGACCTGATGGTGAGCTGGAGCCAGAGCAGGTGTATTCGTTTCCTCAGGCTACCATAACAAGTACCCGAAGACTGGCGGGTTTAAGCAGCAGACAATTATTGTCTCATGGTTCTGGAAGCTAGAAGACCAAGATCAAAATGTCAACAGGGTTGGTTCCTTCTGAGGGCTAAGAGGGAGAATCTGTCCAGGCCTCTCCCCCAGCTCCTGGGAGTTTGCTGGCAGTCTTTGGCATACCTCAGCTTGTAGACATATCCCCATTTCTGCCTTCATGTTCACATGGTGTTTTCCCTGTGTGCATGTCTGTGTCCAAATTTCTCCTTTTCATAAGGGTACCAGTCTTTAGGAGCCCATCCTACTCACTATGACCTCCTTTTAGCTAATTACATCTGCAACGACCCTAATTCCAAATAAAGTCATATTCACAGGTACTGGGGTTAGGACCTCAACATACGAATTTGGAGAGAATGCAATTCAACCTATAACACCAGGGGCAGAGGGTGAGGGAAGCCTGGATGTAGCCTGGGCAGTCAGGCATGAATGGGACATAAGGTGGGAGGTCCCAGGCTGCAATAAGGAACCTGGGGTCCTCAGGGCCTGAAGGATCAAGAAGACAAGAGGGAGTGTTTAGATGGATGAATACAGGGGCCATCCTAGGTGAGTTAGCCTCAGTCCTGGAGGTAGCTGAGTTCCCACATACTCTCTGATGGATGGCACCCAGTCCCTCTGATGATACACTCATGGCAACAGTGGTGAGGCCAGTGTGCCTGGTAGTAGGACTGAGATTACAAACTGCCTGTCACTCCATGGTCCTGCCTAAGGACTTTGTCTCTGGTTGCCATTGCATCTTTTTTTATTTTTTTAAGTTACGCGAGCCTCTCACTGTTGTGGCCTCTCCCGTTGCAGAGCACAGGCTCCGGACGCGCAGGCTCAGTGGCCATGGCTCATGGGTCTAGCCGCTCCGCGGCACGTGGGTCCTTCCCAGACCGGGGCACGAACCCATGTCCCCTGCATTGGCAGGTGGACTCTCAATCACTGTGCCACCAGGGAAGCCCAACCATTGCATCTTTTAAACCAGGGGGTTCTGCCCATTCCCTGAGAACTTAGCAGCCGTGAAAAATGAACCTTGCCCAGGTTGTTAGTGAATGTGACAGAAACTATTAGTTGTCCCCCAATATTCATTCTCCTTTTCTCCCATAGTAATAAACCTCTGATTTTTAGCCAGTCATATGAGTCTCTGGAATAAAAACTACACTTCCCAGCTTCCCTTGCAGCTTTGTGACCATGTGACTAAGTTTTGACCAATGGGCAATAAGCAGAAACTTCTGGGAAATTTATGCTTTGGGGAACCTTCTGCTTCAAGGAACCTTCTTTTCCTTCCCCCTCCTCTTCCCCCAGCTCTGTACTATTGAACATTTAGTATGAACCAGGCACTCTTCTAAGCATTTTGCATATATCGACTCCTTTGTTTCTCACAGCCCTATCATGTGAGCTCTTTCTCCATCATCTGGCCACATGCAGAGGATTCTGAGGCTTTAGGGAATGGCAGGACCACAAGATGGAAGGAACCCGTGTCCCTGACTCCTTGAATACATTTCTTAAATAGGTTTATTTAACAAATACTTACTAGAGCCTACAATACACTGGACCCACATGGAGGAAAGATGCCTGCAAATCAGGAACACTTAGACTGGAGCATTAAATAACCAGGGGAAACAGCTTTTCTTGTGTTAAGACATTACACTGGGGGGCACTTTCCTGTCACTGCAGCTAGAATTGACCCTAAGTTAGTCCTCAAGACCGTTGTGGACCAGATTGGCCATACTAACCCTAAACAGCCCACAACGTTTCTTCTGCATGAGAAAGAAACAAACCCCACTTTGTGCACTTTCTGTGATTTCTGTAACTTCCATAATTCCTATTTGTTAATTGGGATTTTCTGCTAAACACATGTGAATCTAATCTTATAACAGAGCATGACGATTGCCTGGTCCTCTAGATGCCTTCCTACCTTTGCTTTTTGCCCCTGTTTTATTTCAGTGTGTATCTGCCTTTGACCCTTGGGGTTTCTGACAATTTTAGTTTTGCCAGCTTTGACCCTCAGAGCCTCCAAAATGCCCCTCACTCCAAGGATGTACTTTGATGCCTCCAGCCCAGGTTATTTCGGGTAACCAGTCCTTCTGCCTAGAAAGGCTGGGTACCTTGACTTGCAAAAATCCACACTAACCTGACAGATGATTCAGCAAGAGGGTGATGACTTACATTCAGCATCTATGACAGCAGCCTTTCCTCTTGTGATCTTCTCAGTAGAAAATTAAAAACCTCGATCTCTGCAATTTCTTAGAACTCCACCTGGCCCATTTGAACTAAAAAACAAATGAACTAATCTCAGAATGACTCTTTCATGGAGTCTTCAACACTCCATATGGTTAAAAGGTGGTCTTTCTAGTGTACTATGAGTGGAACAATTGGTATGAAGCAGGGTATTCCTTACATCCAGGCCTTAAAAATCTCACTTTTTCTTTAGTTTCTTGGGAGTGTGGAAAGGACCTTGGAGCTAGCAGCTTCGACTGAGCTCTTCAGTGGTGTTACAACCCCCAGTTAGCACTAATGCCACAGAAACAACTGTTAACCATCTAACAGATTCTGGACGGTTGCCATGATTAGACCTCAATTCTTGGGAAATCTTGCCTGGCCCATATGTGGAAATAAATGCTCATAACTCTAGAAATCACCCAGGAACAGGACATCATGGAAATCTGGAAGGGTTAAGGGTGTCCCTTCATCCTCTAAATCAGCCAATAGTTGGAGAGTTGGGAAAAAAAACAAGCTGCAAATCAAACAGATCTGAGTTCGAATCTCAGATCTGCCATCTACTAGCTTTGTGAGTTTTTCCAAGTTGTATTATTCCCCCAATGCTCAGTTTTCCCTATCTTATGAGGACTAGATGTATTGAATGTAAAGCCTCTGTAAATGTAATTATTTTTGAAAGTGATGGAAGTGCTCTTGCCTTGCAGAGCTCTGTCTTGATGCTGGGGGTTCTTCATTTTCCTTCATTCTCGTTCCCCCTCTGAAACTATGGGCCTCAGAATCCCAGCCCTGCCACTTAACAAAGGATGTAACTTGTCCACATAATTGAACCTCTTTGCACAGTTTCCTCATCTTTAAAATGGGGATAGTAACAGTCCCAACTCCATAGCACTGTTGTGAGGACTGAATTAGTTAAAGTAAGTGAAGCACATAGAGCAGAGCTGAACACATGAGAGTACCAGGTAAGTTATCAGTCTCTTGGGGGGATTACTTGCCAGCTCATCGTATCTCCCCTTTTGGACTGAAAGCTCCTTGTGGCTTGAAACCTTCTCTCTTTACCTGCTTCAAACTCCCGTTGGCTGTTAAACTTTATCTGTGGGATGCTCAGCCCCTTCCCAAGGACTCACTGGCTGGGAAAGGGTAAGATGTGACCAGTGCCCAGGCTAGTGAACCTTTGGCCACAAACTCAGCCCCTGAGCCTCAGGTCCCATCTCTAAAGTGGACGGAGCCCTGTGGCATTGGTCCAGTTCATTACCAGAAAGAAATCTTACTGCGAGAGTCTAGAGGGGGTGCAGGATCTATTTTTTAAATGGTTTTTTTTTTTTTTTGAGTTTGCTATTAGTCCAGAGTTTGCCTCAGATGTGTGTCCATGGGTCCATCCTCTCTGGTCACGCTCCCTCATTTTCCTCCTGCAACATCCTCTCCCCACCCCTTCTCCGTTAACACTGACACCGCACTATCCCTCTCCCACAAAAACTTCCCAGCTCGAGGCCGGTCAGATCCATCAGGTTTTCCTCCTACAGAAACTGGAGGGAGGTGGCTTCAGACACCTGAGGGTGGAAACCCACCCAGACACAAACCTTTCTTATTTTAGCTTCAGTGTGAGTATGTAACACAGGTCTCCAGCTCGTCTTCTATCCTATCTCCCAGGAAAAGGGTGCTGGGAGGAAACCATCCTGCCTGGAGTGTGAATAATGCTGCTGTCAGGGCTTCCCTGGTGGCGCAGTGGTTGAGAGTCCGCCTGCCGATGCAGGGGACACGGGTTCGTGCCCCGGTCCGGGAAGATCCCACGTGCCGTGGAGCGGCTGGGCACGTGAGCCATGGCCGCTGTGCCTGCGCGTCCGGAGCCTGTGCTCCGCAACGGGAGAGGCCACAACAGTGAGAGGCCCGCGTACCGCAAAAAAAAAAAAAAAAAATAATAATAATAATGCTGTCAGAGTATCAGGTAATCTACATGACATGCAACCACATGACGTAAGGCACTCATCGCTGCTCCCAGAGCCTGGCTGGCACTCTGTGAATGTTCGGTCTCATCCTTGCTCCAGACCCCTACCCAGCTGACTCTGGGGGAAGACCACTCTGGTATCTGGCTCACAGACCACAAACAGGTGCTCCTCTCCATGCCCCAGAGTGGTAGGATGCCCACCACTGGCTGCCCCAAGGAGTGTGAGCAAGACCAGGCATGGCTGTCCCAGAGGAAGTGCCCAGTGTTGAACCAGAAGGCTGGAGAGGGGTGATGAGTTCCTTCTGCCCTGCTTGGGGTTTCCTCTGTGCAGGTGGGGCCATCTCAGGGGTCTGCATCCACCACCACCTAGTTTCCCACCTCTCACAGCATCAGGAGCTGGAATTTCCCTCCTCATTTCCTAGTGTGAGGACCCACCAGCCAGTTCTGCGTCAGGACCCTGGACATTTAGGTGGGTTTTCCCATTATGTGCATTCTGCTTTCAAAGAAGGAAACATGGCCAGGTCTCCACAGTGTTTTTTCAACATGACGGTTAAACATATTCTTTCTCACAATCTCAGATACACACCTGGAGCCACATCATCTCAGGTTTGGTCACTTTGAGAACTACTTGATAAGTAATTATAAGTCAACACCCCGACGTAACCGATAGCTAACCAGCCATCAGATGTCACTGAGGAGACCTGATTTATCCTTTTCATTTGCACTGGGAGAGCAAAGGAACAAGGAGTTAGGAAAAACCGCCAGAAACAGCCACGACACATATCATTAAATAAAACTGTGACAGGCCTTGATTACAAGGGCTGCCAGCCTCCCTGAACAGGCCCACACCCGCACTTGCATTAACCCCGGGCGGCTGAAAGCAGCTTGTCCAGCCGAGGTGCTGGGGATTTTGTCAGCACCGCCGCCGTAATTAACAAGGCAGGGCCACCTACCCTGAACCATTCTCTCTGACTTCATTCTTCAGCAGTGCTAGAGTGTAAATAAACTTGTTTACCAAGATCAGAATGGGGGTGGTAATGAAGTCTTATTTGTGTCACCACAATGACAAGTCTTTGTGCACAGTGGAACTCAGGAGAGCGGAGAAAATAACCAGAGAAATTGTGTTTCTGTTCTACAGTTGCCATACAGATGTCTTGGACCAGTTACTGCAGTCAGTATTCTCTTTTTCTTTTGATTGTGTCTCCGTAGTAGAGGAAAACCTTGTTACTGTGTCTAATGTGGTAAACAAAATTATACCGTGTGCAGCAAGAAGAGAAGTGAGACAAGAAGCACTGATGAATGTCCCAACGGGTGTGACCTTAGTGGCCAGTGTGTGGTTTTTTATGACATGAAGGCATGAATACAAGGAGCCTAATTATTGCTTTCAATTGACAAAGTGTGGTGAATTGGAGAATGTTGCAGGACAACTCTGGCTGTGTCTCAAAGCAGCTTCAGAAGTAAATATAGAAATTCTTGTGTATACGGAGTTACATAAAAAATCATTTAAAAAAGCAAGGCCAGTTTTTCATACCTTATTGCGTGGATCTGGTAGATGATGAATTTTGTTTGCTTTTGTTGTTCTGTAGCAGTGATCCACAAACTCCAGCCCATGGGCCAAGTCTGGCCCACTGCTGGTTTTTATAAATAAAGTTTTATTGGGAAAAACTACACTCATTTGTTTATGTGTTGTCTGTGGCTGCTTTCATGATACAACAGCAGAGTCGAGTAGTTACAACAGAGACCATACAGCCCGCAAAGCCTAAAATATTTGTGATTTGGCCCTTTATAGAAAAAGATCACTGACCTTTGTTCTTTTGGAAACTGTTATTTCAGAGAAGGTCCACAGGCTGTTGGCGAGGTGGTGGCCAGATGGAGAGGGGAAAGAAAAAGTCACATATGGGAAGAAAGAAACAGAAAGAGTATATGCAGGGGAAATTGGGGCCCTCGGTTAAGATCTGGGTTCCAACGTGAACAGGGAGAGGAGAAGGTTCTGTGGGTTGTGGTTCCATCTTTTAATAAGCAGTCTATGCAGAGTATAAATCTAAATGCAACAGCTTGGGTACAAAGAGAAGTTACCATGTAGGTTTTTATAGAGGCAGTAAACATTTTATCAAGTTATGAGATCTCTGACTCCCAAATAAATTTCATCAATATCAGAACTACAGTAGAGCCAAACATTTCTTTGGAAGCTCAAAAACGGGAGGGAAGGATCCTAACTTCCTCTTGCCCATTGTTGGGGGGTATTTAAAGCAGCTGCATTCTCTCATTGTTAGGACTTTGTATGAAGGTCATCACCTACATTTGTTGCTGCAAATTGAGAGAAAAGAAACATGGAGCATTTTTCTCATGCTGGATGGACCTCTTGCCCAATAGGGTTCATTATATTAGGCCAGTGCCTACCTGTTTAATAATTTTGTTTGTATACTCAGAAGCCAAGTGGGTTGTAAGGCAAGTACTGGCCATGGCTTTTACTGGAGATGGGGATCTTTGAATCCCAGCGGTGGAGAGGTGTGGGATCACTCTGGGTAGACACTAAGTAATGTGACTATTAATACAGTAAGAACACGTTAGTAGACAGCCCAACGTCTGGGCCTTCTTAGACAAAATGTGATTTCTAGTTCAGAAAGTCCTAGTAAAACTTTAACTGCTGCTTTCCTTTCTTGTTCTCTCGGTGAGAAAGACAAAGCCCTGTCTGGCAGTAACCATGTGCTCAGCAAGAGCAACACGACAACAGAAATAGTAGCTAACACTTGGAGCACAGAGAGGATAAGTAACTTGCCCAGGGTCACACAGCTAGAAAGTGGGGGAGCCTGGCAGTCTGGCTCCAAAGTCCATGCTTTAAAAAAATGTTTCAAAGGACTTCAGGTACATAGAATTGGATTAATTATAATCTTTGTATGATACACTCTCTCATGCATAGCCTCTCTTTTACTTATTTAACTAATGAAGTTACAAATCACTGAACACACACACGTATGTATGGTCTTAGTTTGGGCTCCCACGGAAGCAGACCCTGAGGGGATTTGGGTGCAGGTGGTTTATTTGGAAGGTGTGGGGAAATCAGCAGGAGAGTGGGGGAGTGAGGCAGGAAAAGAGGCAGCAGAGAAAGGGTATGTTCTTAAGCAGCAGCACAAAAGGCAGCTGGATCTTACCCTTGGGGGCAAACTGGAAAACACACAGCTCAGAATCGACCAATGCACCCGAGGGGTACAAGAGTGGGGGCATTTACACCCCAACCCCCGTCAGTTGATAGTTTACAGATGCTGAGGATGGGGGAAAGGCTTTGAGGACAGAAATGCACATCCTGGTAGTTGGTAGGAATCTGGGGCACATGAAAAAGCAGGGTCCAAAGCAGTGTTTCTCAATCTCTTTTTTTTTTTTTAATTATTACCACTCTAAGGAGACTTTTATTTTTGTTTTTTGTTTTTGAGGTACACGGGCCTCTCACTGTTGTGGCCTCTCCCGTTGCAGAGCACAGGCTCCAGACGGGCAGGCTCAGCGGCCATGGCTCACGGGCCTAGCTGCTCTGCGGCATGTGGGATCTTCCCGGACCGGGTCACGAACCCGTGTCCCCTGCATCGGCAGGCGGACTCTCAACCACTGCGCCACCAGGGAAGCCCTAAGCAGACTTTTTTTTTTTTGCGGTACGCGGGCCTCTCACTGTTGTGGCCTCTCCCGTTGCGGAGCACAGGCTCCGGACGCGCAGGCTCAGTGGCCATGGCTCACGGTCCCAGCCGCTCCGCGGCATGTGGGATCCTCCCGGACTGGGACACGAACCCGTGTCCCCTGCATCGGCAGGTGGACTCTCAACCACTGCGCCACCAGGGAAGCCCCTAAACAGACTTTTAAAGCAATTTTTCCTAATTGCCCCTGCCCCATCAAGTTTTAATACTGCAAATATATTGTTTATCTGTTTATGTACTGTTGTCCTTTGGAGGGGGGGTTTGCAAACCATTAAAATATGCAAGACTTTTTTTTTTGTCCCCTGTGTTAGTCAGTGTTCTCTAAAGAAACAGAACCAACAAGGTGTGTGTGTGTGAGACTTCATTCAAAAGTATATAAATATATATATTTATAAAATAAGGAATTAGCCCCTGTGATTATGGAGGATGACGAGCCCCAAGATCTGCCGTCGACACGCTGGAGGCCCAGGAGACCCAGGATGGCGTAGTTCCAGTCCTAGGGCCAGCAGGCTTGAGACGCAAAGAAAGCTGATGCTCAGTTCAAATCCCAAGGAAGGAGAGAAGTGACTTCTGAACTCAGGATAGTCTGGCAGGAGGGAAAGTAAGCCGTTTTGTTCTATTCAGGCCTTCAACTGATGGAATAGCGCCCACCCACATTAGGAAGGGCAATCTGCTTTGCTCAGTCTCCCAATTCAAATGTTTATCTCACCCAGAAACACCTCACAGACACATTCAGAAAATGCTTGACCAAATGTCTGGAGAGCCAGTGGCCCAGTCAAGTTGAAACAAAATTAACCATCACCTCCACCATCCCTTGCCCTGTACCAATTTCCTCCCAATTGGGGGCGCTATTGCCCACGTTGAAGACACATGGTACAAGTGACCTGGACAAGGTACAGACAGCATCTGGTACGTGTATACCTCAGGCACACACTGTCCTGCTCTGGTCTCTGTCCCTGCTCTTTGGGGTGACCCATCATGGTGCTGGAGTGGTGGGCAAGTCCATGGGAACAGAGAGAGGAGTATGTCACATCACTTCATCATTCTAGGCTAAGGAGTCCCTGGGGAGGAGAGAAAGAGACAGGAGAGGGTAGGATAGATTTGAAGCAAATGATGAAATTTGATAATCCATCACAGCAGAAATGAAGCTCTGGTTTTCATTATTTTCTGGGATTCTTCTGCAGTTTCGATTTCCCCAAAAGGAGCCCCGGCACAAAGCAATTAGGCCCTGCCTTGGTATTTCGCTGCTGTTGAAATCAGATCCTAGAGAGGATGTGAACATCCTTCTCAGAGGCTGAGTCCCACCACAATCTCGCACCAATGTCAAGCTAACTCTCATGTTCCCGAGTTGAAAAGCAGTTGAACAGATGGTGGCTGACACCTTTTTCAGGAATCCTGGAAACCCACCAGTCTACCCACTGAGGTATGAAAAAAAAAAAAGGGCGGTGAGGGGGGTATCCAAAAATGTGGTGAAGAGAGAAAATGACTGGAGTGGGATGAGCCCAGGAGAAGACCATGCTGCATGGGGTGATGGAGGAGGCGCACCCTCCACCAACAGCCAGGAGCTGGGTAGCAGGGCAGGGCACTGGCTTTCTCCAAGGTGGGACGTGAGGCAACCAGGAGGCTGAGAACAACCTGACCAAGCCTGTCCACTGGGGACACTCCTTCCCCTGAACATTCCAAAGACGAGTTAGAGTAAAAGCATTCCAAATTTTTATGATTGCCTTAAAATAACAGAATTTCTCCCAGATTCTAAATGGAACCTTAAGTTGTGAAAACTAGATGGTAGAAAATGTGAAGAGAAGAAAAGGAAAAGCAGTGCAGTGTGACACCTACTTTTTTCTTGAGAGAGCACAGCACACTACAAACTTGTGTCTAGACTTTATCCCTGAAAGGCAAGCAAGGAAAATGTCTGCTGTTTCGTTGATAGGATAAGAAAAAGAAATTTAAGCAAAGACTGTCTTTGGGAGGGGGAGGAAAAGAGCAGCTTTAACATGAAGTAATACCTTGGTAAGGTGTATGTACCTGTTATTTTACCAAATTATTTCAAATTTTTTTAAAAAGAGGGGGCAGTGATTGTTGGACATAATCCAAGACACGATGCCAAATTCTTTCCCCTTTTATTAAACTTGAGATGTAATATCTATGTGACATTTGTCCTGGTAGCGCACTCATCTTTCAGCCTCAGTGACAGCTTTGTGGCTGACCACATAAAACTTACTAGAAATTAAACTAACCTAGCAGAGTTGCTTTGATTTTTCAGTTCCTACACCTTTAAGGCATTATAGAAACCCTCATAGGAATGGGAGAGAATCCTAGAATATCAATCCATGATGTATCATTGTTTGAGGACTAGAGTGTTAAAGAACATCAAGCCAGGGCGTCCCTGGTGGCGCAGTGGTTGAGAGTCCGCCTGCCGATGCAGGGGACACGGGTTCGTGCCCCGGTCCAGGAAGATCCCACACGCCGCGGAGTGGCTGGACCCGTGAGCCATGGCCACTGAGCCTGCGCGTCCGGAGCCTGTGCTCCGCAACGAGAG
Organism: Orcinus orca; assembly: GCF_937001465.1. NCBI lineage: Eukaryota > Metazoa > Chordata > Mammalia > Artiodactyla > Delphinidae > Orcinus > Orcinus orca. Next base: position 74,378,264 of record NC_064560.1, read on the forward strand.
ACCACAACAAGCGAGAGGCCCGCGTACCGAAAAAAAAAAAAAAAAGAACATCAAGCCAGGTCACCCCCTTCACTTTACAGAAGTAGAAGCTGCATCTGGATGGGTTGAGCAATTTACTGAAGGTTACCAGCAGGTCAGCAACAAACAGGTGGGGAGAACCCAGATTTCTTGCCTCAGGGCAAGCCTACTTACTCCTCCTAACACAAAATGAGGGAACTACACACAGGGTCACTGAAAAGCCCACTAAATGGGAACCTAAGACCACTGCTTGACATGTTAAAAACTGTGAGGTGGGAAATTTACTCGGCACCACAAGAAGGGGAAATAGCTTGACAGTGGCAGCACAGAGGTTAGCTTTCCATCGGATTAGTAAAAAACTGTCCAGTGGAGTCATCAGAAGGATACTGGGAAATCCCCATGCCAAAACCTTCAAAAAACACACCTGTTTTCAGATGCCTGAAGATCAAGAATAAACATTTTCTTTCATTTCACAACTTAAAAAGGGGATTTCTATGCAAATGGAGGTGACATGTTCGTCCCCAGTCAAATTGTAGCATTGCAGGCACACTGGAAAGCAAGGTTAAATGTGCTGGCCTAGAGCTCCTGTAGCAAAGGAAAGAGCTGGAGTTGGGAAGACCAAACATCAGTGAAAACAGATCAGTTCTTGGAGCAGGTTTTGATAAAGCCATAGGACCCCTGGGTTTGCAGAACCAAATTCAAAAAGGGATACACAAGATGATCTTTTGGGACCATAGAAAGGAAATATTAGACTTTTTGCTTTTTATTTTTTATGTAAAAATGAAGGAAGAAATTACCTTTAATGAGTATCTAATATGTGGATAACATTACTCCTCTCTTTTGGTCAAACATCCCCAGTGTGTAAGGTACCAGGAATCCTGAGGGATAAGAGGAAGTCTCATCCTAATACATTGTAGTCTAAGTACCAGATTAAGTGGCTTATATGATAGTATCTAGTTTTCCATAAACTAGCTCTAACAAAATGAACAAGTGGAATCTTTGGATGTGTTAATGATGAGCTATTTGGACTAATGCTCCTACTTTCATTTTCACATCTAAAAATGCTAGTTAAAATAGATTTTTAAAAATCTTCTTAAAATATCAAGGAATTGGCAGCATAGTTAGGAATTACAAGGTAATTGAAAATTGATGGAAAAGTGAAACCCTGAAACCCTTTTTCTTAAGGAATTCACTGATCTAGGCACATTAAGCATTAGATTTTACAACCTCTTAGGGCAAGAGGTACAGAAATCAAACCATAATAAACCTCCTCCAAATAAACTGGGACTCCAAAAGGATACTCTCTCAAGTTATGGGTGATCTGGAAGTGACCCAACTCTTGCATGGATTTGCAGTTCAAAGTAACATCATTTGGGAGGATCAAAACGCTGCTGTGAATTTCATTTGAAAGAATCTCAGACTGTAGTGCTTTGAGGTGTACGCAGCAGAAACAAATGCAAATCCTCCTGTAAAAAATGCTCCTTCCTTCTAGATTTCTAGTTATTCCTACAAATAATTTTTAATGACAAAAAGCAGCACATAACTAAGAATAATCAAGTACATAAGAAAATAAGTGCTGTGAATGAGAACAATAAGAAACAACATAAAATAGAAACATCTCAAGACTATATGTATTGGAACTGAAAGGATGCTTCTGTGTTTAAAGACAATCTACAGAAACTAGCACAACATTGTGAAGCAACTATAGCCCAGTTAAAAAAAAGATTAAAGACAATCTAAAATATACATACAGGGAATGAGAAACTGTAAAAGTGACATAGAGGACTTGGGAGAAAAACCAAATAAGATTTCTACAGATAAAAATTTCAAGAATTGAAATGAAGAACTCAGTGGATGCACACAAAAACAGACTAGACATAGCCGGGAAAGAATCTAATGAAATGGATGATGTGTTAGAGGACAATTTCCAGGATGCAGTACAAAAAGGCAAAAAGATTAATACAGAATAGAGGTTACAAGATATGGAAGATAACATGAGAAGGTCTCACAGCCATTTCAGCAGAGTCCTTGAAGGAGAGAACAGAGAGAATGATCTGAGGAAGTATTTGAAGAGATAATGGCTGAGAATTCAACACTGAATCACTCCATAATGAATTCAGTTTTAAGTAGCATAAATAAAAAGAGATGCAAATGTAGATATATCACAGTGAAACAGCAACACATGAAAAATAAGTAGAAAATTATAAAAAGAGCCAGAGTAAAAAGATATACTGCCTTGGAAAGAGTGACAGACTTACAGCTAACTTATCAGTTCTAACAATGGAAGTCATGAGGCAGTTGAATATCTTCAACAGGATGAACAAAAATGTCTACCAGTCTAGGATTCCATACTCAGAGACAATATCTTTCAAGGGCAAAATAAACATACTTTCAGAAACAAACAAACACAGTGACTTTACCACCAGTAGATTCTCATTAAAAGAAATTCTAAAGGCAGAAAGAAATTGATCCCAGAATGAAGAGGAAGAAGGAATGAAGAGCCAAGAAAGTTAGAAAATATGTGGCTAGTTCTAAGCAAACATTGACTGTATAAAATAATAATAGTGTCTTGTGAAGTTTAAAAAAGAGACAGAGATTAAGGGAAAATTGTAGTGGTGGTAGCTCTTTACTTGCTCTGAATCTCTACATAACATCGGACAATGTTTATAACAGAACTGTTGACAAGATATCCCCAAAACCCTAAAATAGAAGTGGGTGTGGAAAAACCACCAATAATTCCAAGATCTTCATGGTATTGGAGTGTGTGTGGGAAGAAGAAAAAGGAAGCAACAGAGTAGCATTTGAAATACCTAAGAACAGCAGAATCCCAACTGGAATGTACAGAAAACCTTGGGAAGCCAACTGAGAACAGCATTTGAAACTGAGAGGGGCCAGTACTAGGTGAGTATGAGGCTCATGAACTCTAAAAACTGTCTCTCTAGGGCTTCCTTCCAGACCCAACACTGGAGGGAAAGTACTGCAAAGTCAAATTAAAATTAAGCCACATAGAGGCAATACAGATGAAGAAAACAGAAAGCCCAGACCAAAATAAGAGAGGGGACCAGAGACAGGAAATCTCAGAAAGTAAGCCATCTGATTTTTCGCATCACACAGAAACAACGAAAGAGGGAGCTTTATGATGTTAGAAGAAATTCCTGAACCCCACGTCTTAGCTGGGACTAATAAAAGAAAAGAATAGAAGTTTATTTCTCACAGTTCTGGAGGCTGGAAGACTGAGGTCAGAGTGCCAGCATGGTTGAGTTCTGCTCAGAGCCCTCCTCCAGGCTTCAGACTGCTTGATGTATCTTCAGGTGGTGGAAGGGTGAGAGAGATTTCTGAGGTCTCTTTATAAGAGCACTAATCCCATTCATGGGGGCTGAGCCCTTATGACCTAATTATCTACCACAGACCACACCTCCTGATACTATCACACTGGGGTTTAGAACTTCAACATATAAATTTGAGGGGCAAAAATATGCAGTATGTTACACCCTGCTTTATTCTCAAAGTCAGGAAAATGAATTTCACCTAAAAATTAACAGAAAAAACAATATGATCATATTTGACAAAGTTAGAATTTTTTAAAAAAGGAACAAAGACATTAAAAACATAAAAAGCCATGGCCACAAAATAGATAAAAATGTAATTTCCTATTTCACATGAAGCTAAAAAAAATTAAGAAAATGATAAAAAGTCATGAAAATACATCAGAATGATAAAAACTTAGACATGAAGTGACAGAAATAGTTAAGAAATAATTAGAAATAAAAGGCAAAAAATCATTTCAGAAATGAAGACTAAATTAGAAGGAACACAAGGAAAAATAAACAACAAGTAATGCCTTAAGACAAACATAAGGTGAAAAAAAGTTTTTAAATAAAAAAGAAAGGGATAAAAAAATTGGGGAGAAAGTGACAAATGTTAAATATAACAAAGAAGACTAAACATATGGATAATAGAAGATCTGAAGAAGCAAGCCATGTAAGGGAACAAAACAAATATTAAAGACTATAATCCAAGAAAACTTGTCTAAAATTAGAAAAAAAAATGAAAAATTACATGTCAAAAGAGGATACCATGTACCTATGAATATCAACCAAATGTTACTTTCACCTAGAGACATTCTACTGTAATTACTGGACTTTACAGAAAAGATTAGAAAATTATTTTGAGCATCAGTAAAGAGAGAATGGAATTTTTAAGAAAAGAATACTAGATTACCATCAGACTTTTTGACAGCAGCACATCATGCCAGAAAAATGACATGTGTTTGTGAAAACACCCAGGATTTGATATCCAGCAAAACTGAATTTCAAATATAAAAACAGTTATCAACGTGCAAGATCTCAGTGAATATCGTTTCCATGAGAATTTTATGAGAAATTTACTAAAGAATAAGCTTCAGACAACCAAAATAACCCTTATGGATGTGAGGGCAGATGGTGAGGATTAAATTTATAGTAACCTGTAGAACTAAGACTGAGTGATGGCTTAGAGGGGGTGAGTATAGGCTGTAATGTCATGGGCTCTGACAATATGTACTACAACTACTAAAAAATGGAGATAAGATGGAAAGGGCATATGCAAAAGGATTTATTTTAATGTTTTAAATAATCATATTAGTAATTTATTAGTATTTTTATTTCAAGTCTATTGTTAGTATAATTAGGATAAGACAAATGACCAATTATGGGAAATTATAAATATATCATCTTTCATATTCTTGAGAATCAGGATTCATGGGGTAGAAGAGAAGAGCTAAGGGTGTAATAGAGAAGTTACATAAAATCTTGTTTTGAATTAGATTAGAAGTATCAATATTGATTCATGTGATATTTTATCTTTAAATATATATTTGTACATTTGTGTACAGGACATGAAAAGAATGATATAAATCAGATTTAGAAAACCTCAGAAGTGTGTGTGTGTGTGTGTGTGTGTGTGTGTGTGTGTGTGTTTAGCTCCACTGAAAAGAAAACGGTGACCAACCTAGAGCAACGAGTATTCCCAGTGCTGAGACTGTGGTCTTAAAGTTCTATTTCTTACTAAAAGGAAGCAGGCCTTCTTGAAGAAATGCCTGAATCCAGGTCTGGTGCAGAAAATTCGCAAGGTGAACCTGGAACATCTTGTCATATCAGGTCATAATGAAGCTTTTAAAGACTCCTAGTCTCATGTCAAAAGGACTCAGGAACCAACCTGAAGAGGCTCCCACTGGGACAATTTGAGCTGTAGTAAAAATAATGTTTAAATTCATGAGTTCATAATAATATTGAGGGGAAAAAAAAGAATTGGTCTCCCTCAGAGGATGATTGGAAACTAATTTATTATCTTGAAAACTGCTGAATAAAGATTCCAGGATTTTCCTGTCTTTCCCATATGAACTGTACCTCAGGGTAACAAGATAGTAGATGGAGAAGTGTCTTCTTATAATAGTATTACAACTAATAAAAAACAAGAAAAAAAAGATAGGATATCACCATTTTGCAACCCCCAACAAATTAATAGGTTTAGCATTAAACATCAATGATTGCTAACATCAAGAAGGGTGACAGCTGGACACTATGTACCTCTATAGTCTTGCGAAACTCTAACTAGAGTCTTGCAAAAGGGGTCAAACCCAAATCTGATCCAATCACTTGATTTTCAGAGAAAGGGCAGAGAAAGATGTTGAACCATGAGGATGTGATTTAAAAAAAAAAACTCCTGTGGGAAGCTAAACTACTCATCACACAGCCCAGGTTCTTCAAGGCATGAACTGTAAGGAAAAGAAAAAGATGGAAAAAGAACTTTTAGATTGAAAAATATATCCAAAAAACTTAATGGGCAATGCAATGCTCTAGTGTCTAGGGATGCATATTTGGGTGATAAAACTACTTTTAAAAGAAATGCAAGAAAATTGTAAGTACAGAAATGAAGGTAGTGACCATGTAAGTGGTGAGGAGAGTGTTTTAATTGGGAAGAAGCATACAAAGGTGCTTCTGGGTGGCCAGCAAAATTTTACTTCTGACCTGAATGGTCTTTTTCTTAAAATGTTCATTAAGCTATACATTTGATTCATGTGGCTTTCTGTCTCCCAAGTTTTATTTTACAGTAAGAAGATTATTTAAAAATAGATTGAATACATGATAATAATGTTACATAAGGTTGGGAGAAGGGAAGTGGAGATAAAGTGGTCTAAGGTCCTTGTATTGTCTGGGAAGAGGGTAAAGGTGGTGATTATCTTTACACTTAAGTATACATATTGTAATTCTTAGAGTAACAGATAAAATAATAGAAATAGAATGTAGAACTTTGAATGTAGTGGGAGGAAAAAATGGAATGATGAAATTAATCCAGAGATTGGTTCAAGATGGCGGAGTAGAAAGATGTGCGCTCACTGCCTTTTGTGAGAACACCAGAATCACAACTAACTGCTGAATAATCATTGACAGGAAGACGCTGGAACTCACCAAAAAATATATCCCATATACAAAGACAAAGGAGAAGCCGCGATGAGATGGTAGGAGAGGCGCAATCACACGAAAATCAAATCCCATAACTGCTGGGTGGGTGACTCACAAACTGGAGAACAATTATACCACAGAAGTACACCCACTGGAGTGAAGGTTCTGAGCCCCACATCAGGCTTCCCAATCTGGGGGTTCGGCAACAGGAGGAGGAATTCCCAGAGAATCAGACTTTGAAGGCTAGCAGGATTTGATTGCAGGACTTCGACAGGACTGGGGGAAACAGAGACTCCACTCTGTAGTGTGCACATCAGGACCCAGAGGGAAGGAGTAGTGACCCCACAGGAGACTGAACCAGACCTACCTCCTAGTGTTGGAGGGTCTCCTGCAGAGTTAGGGGGTGGCTGTGGCTCACTGCGGGGACAAAAACACTGGCAGCAGAAGTTCTGGGAAGTACTCCTTGGCATGAGCCCTCTGGGAGCCCACCATTAGCCCCAACAAAGAGCCTGTAGCCTCCAGTGCTGGGTCACCTCAGGCCAAACAACCTCACCCAGCCTCACCCATAAGCAGACAAGCAGATTAAAGTTTTAATGAGCTCTGCCCACCGGAGCAACACCCAGCTCTACCCACCACCAGTCCCTTCCATCAGGAAGTTTGCACAAGCCCCTTAGATAGCCTCATCCACCAGAGAGCAGACAGCAGAAGCAAGAAGAACTACAATCCTGCAGCCTGTGGAACAAAAACCACATTCACAGATACACAAAATGAAAAGGCAGAGGACTATGTACCAGATGAAGGAATAAGATAAAACCCCAGAAAAACAACTAAATGAAGTGGAGATAGGCAACATTCCAGAAAAAGAATTCAGAATAATGATAGTGAAGATGATCCAGGACCTCAGAAAAGAATGGAAGAAAAGACTGAGAAGATGCAAGAAATGTTTAACAAAGACCTAGAAGAATTAAAGAAGAAACACGTAGAAGAATTAAAGAACAAACAAACAGAGATGAATAATACAATAACTAAAATGAAAAATACACTAGAAGGAATCAATAGCAGAATAACTGAGGCAGAAAAATGGATAAGTGACCTGGAAGACAGATTGGTGGAATTCACTGCCATGGAACAGAATAAAGAAAAAAAAATGAAAAGAAATTAAGACAGCCTAAGGGACCTCTGGGACAACATTAAACGCACCAACATTCGCATTATAGGGGTCCCAGAAGGAGAAGAGAGAGAGAAAGGACCCGAGAAAATATTTGAAGAGATTATAGTTGAAAACTTCCCTAACATGGGAGAGGAAATAGCCACCCAAGTCCAGGAAGCTCAGAGAGTCCCAGGCAGGATAAACCCAAGGAGAAACACGCCAAGATACATAGTAATCAAAATGACAAAAATTAAAGACAAAAGTTATTAAAAGCAACAAGGGAAAAATGACAAATAACATACAAGGGAACTCCCATAAGGTTAACAGCTGATTTCTCAGCAGAAACTCTAAGGCCAGAAGGGAGTGGCATGATATACTTAAAGTATAGATGCAAAAGTCCTCAGCAAAATAGTAGCAAACAGAATCCAACAACACATTAAAAGGTTCATACACCATGATCAAGTGGGATTTACCCCAGGGATGAAAGGATTCTTCAATATACGCAAATCAATCAATGTGATACACCATATTAACAAACTGTAGAATAAAAACCATATGACCATCTCAATACATGCAGAAAAGCTTCTGACAAAATTCAATATCCATTTATGATAAAAACCCTCCAGAAAGTGGGCATAGAGGGAGACTACTTCAACATAATAACAGCCATATATGACAAACCCACAGCAAACATCTTTCTCAATGGTGAAAAACTGAAAGCATTTCCTCTAAGATCAGAAACAAGACAAGGATATCCACTGTCGCCACTATTATTCAACATAGTTTTGGAAGTCCTAGCCACAGCAATCAGAGAAGAAAAAGAAATAAAAGGAATACAAATTGGAAAAGAAGAAGTAAAACTGTCACTGTTTGCAGATGACATGATACTATACATAGATAACCATAAAGATGCCACCAGAAAACTACTAGAGCTAGTCAATGAATTTGGTAAAGTTGCAGGATACAAAATTAATGCACAGAAATCTCTTGCATTCCTATACACTAACAACAAAAGATCAGAAAGAAATTATGGAAACAATCCTATTCACCATTGCAACAAAAAAGAATAAAATACTTAGGGTTAAACATACCTTATGAGGTAAAAGACCTGTACTCAGAAAACTATAAGACATTGATGAAAGAAATCAAAGATGAGACAGATGGAGAGATATACCATGTTCTTGGACTGGAAGAATCAAGATTGTGAAAATGACTGTACTACCCAAAGCTATCTACAGATTCAATGCAATCCCTATCAAATTACCAATGGCATTTTTTAAAACACTTTAAAAAATATTTATTTATTTATTTTTAATTTATTTTTGGCTGTGTTGGGTCTTTGTTGCTGTGCGTGGGCTTTCTCTAGTTGTGATGAGTTGGGGCTACTCTTCGTTGCGGTGTGCAGGCTTCTCATTGTGGTGGCTTCTCTTGTTGCAGAGCATGGGCTCTAGGCGTGCAGGCTTCAGGAGTTGTGGCACGCAGGCTCAGTAGTTGTGGCGCACAGGCTTAGTTGCTCCACAGCATGTGGGATCTTCCAGGACCAGGGCTCGAACCCGTGTCCCCTGCATTGGCAGGCAGATGCTTAACCACTGCACCACCAGGGGAGTCCCTCCAATGGCATTTTTACAGAACTAGAAGAAAAAAAATCTTAAAATGTGTATGGAGACACAAAGACCCCTAATAGCCAAAGCAATCTTGAGGGAAATAAACGGAGCTGGAGGAATCAGACTCCCTGACTACAGACTATACTACAAACTTTCAGTAATCAAGACAACATGATACTGGCACAAAAACAGAAATATAGATCAATGGAACAGGATAGAAAGCCCAGAGATAAACCCATGCACCTATGGTCAACTAATCTATGGCAAAAGAGGCAAGGATATACAATGGAGAAAAGACAGTCTCTTCAATAAGTGGTGCTGGGAAAACTGGACAGCTACATGTAAAAGAATGAAATTAGAATACTCCCTAACACCATCCACAAAAATAAACTCAAAATGGATTAAAGACTTAAATGTAAGACTGGACACTATAAAACTCTTAGAGGAAAATGTAGGAAGAATACTCTTTGACATAAATCACAGCAAGGTCTTTTTTGACCCACCTCCTAGAGTAATGGAAATAAAAACAAAAATAAATAAATGGCACCTAATGAAACAAAAACTTTTCCACAGCAAAGGAAACTATAGACAAGATGAAAAGAAAACCCTCAGAATGGGAGAAAATATTTGCAAACGAATCAATGGGAAAATGATTAATCTCCAAAATATATAAACAGCTCATGCAGCTCAAACAACCCCATCCAAATGTCTATTTAGGTCTTGGGCAGAAGACCTAAATACACATTTCTCCAAAGAAGACATACAGATGAAGAGGCACATGAAAAGCTGCTCAACATCACTAATTATTAGAGAAATGCAAATCAAAACTAAAATGAGGTATCACCTCACACCAGTTAGAATGGGCATCATCAGAAAATCTACAAACAACAAATGCTGGAGAGGATGTGGAGAAAAGGGAACCCTCTTGCACTGTTAGTGGGAATGTAAATTGATACAGTCACTATGGAGAACAGTATGGAAGTTCCTTAAAAACTAAAAATAGAATTACCATATGACCCAGCAATCCCACTACTGGGCATATACCCAGAGAAAACCATAATTCAAAAAGACACATGCACCCCAATGTGGTTGTGGGATGAATTGGGAGATTGGGATTGACATATATACACTAATATGTATAAAATAGATAACTAATAAGAACCTGCTGTATAAAATATAAAATAAAATAAAATTCAAAAAAAATTAATCTAAAAGAAGGCAGGAAAGGAGAGGAAAGGAGGCATGCAATAGATGTGTTATCTGTGTCCCCTCAAAAGATATGTTGAAGTCCTAACTCCTGCTACCTGTGAATATGACGTTATTTGGAAATAAGGTCTTTGCAGATATAATTAAGATGGGGTAATGCTGAAGCAGCATGGGTCCTAATCCAAGATGACTGGTGTCTTATAAGAGGAAAAAAGACCCAGACACAGAGATAACAAGGCTGTGTGACAACAGAGGCAGAGACTGGAATGATGCAGCCACAAGCCAAGAAATGCCAAGGCTCAACAGCCGCCACCAGAAGTTAGGAAGAGTCAAGGAAGGATTCTTCCTGAAAGCTCAGAGAGAGTGTGGTCCTGGCCAACACCTTGATCTTGGACTTCTGGCCTCTAGAAATGTGAAACAATACATTTCTATTGTTTTAAGTCAACCAGTTTGTGATACTTTGATATGTAGTGTGATGGTTAATTTTATATGTCAACTTGACTGGGCCATGGGATGACCAGATATTTGATCAAACATTATTCTGAGTGTTTCTGTGAGGGTGATTCTGGGTGACATTTACATTTGAATAAGTAGATTAAGTAGAGCAGATTGCCCTCTCCAATGTGGGTGGGACTCGTCCAATCCACTGAAGGTCTGAATAGAATAAAGAGCTGGGTAAGAAAATTCTTTCTCTTTGCCTGTCTTTGAGCTGGGACATTGGTCTTCTCCTGCTTTTGGACTTGGACTCAGACTGAAACTTATACCATCAGCTCTCCTGGGTCTCCAAGCCTCTGACTGAAGATCTTAGACTCTCAGTCTCCATAACTGCATGAGCCAATTCATTATAGTAAATATAAATACAAACATATTCTTTTGGTTCTTTTTCTGTGGAGAACCCAGACTAATGCTGACAGCCCTAGGAAACTAATACAAGAGAGAACTATTAGAAATCACAAAATAAGTTGCTAAATTTAACACAAATACATCATAAAATATAAATGGTTCAATGGTTCAGTTAACTGAAAAAGATAGACTGATTTTTTCCCATATTTCAACTTATTCTTTTTTTAAGAAAAACATTGAAAACAAAAGTTCACAAAAATTGAAATTGAAAGGTTGGAGCAATGACAAAAAAAAGCTGATGTGGCCATATTAATACCGATAATATATGCTTTAAGGCCATGAGTCTTAGCAGAGATAAGATGATCACTTCACAGTGATAACAGACTAAATACATCAGAAAGATACAATAATTTAAAATGTATATGAGCCTAGTATTACATCCTCAAAATATGAACAGTAAAAATTGACACATTTTATAGAGAAAGAGACAAACCCTCAAATCAATGTGGGGAATTTTTAGCAAAATGAATAAGCAGGTTAAAAAGATTCCTGGAATATATTAAAAGGTTATACTATATACTATATTTAGCATATACTATAATAATGCAAGTATGAGCAAATTAAACAAATTTGCAGAACTGATCTCTCTCCTACCCTTAGTATGATCTCTTAGTCATAATGCAAGTTAAAAATAATGATGAGATAATGAGATCAGAAAAGATGTTCAAACAATGTTATAAATTCCAAGAATAGTCTTTTAAACAGGGGTTTATATCCACTGTCCTTCAAGATGAACATCACCCTAATTGTGCATTGCTCCTGGAGGCACTTGCTAATGGTAAAATAAAGTCACTGTGATTTGTTTGACACTTGAAAACTTACATCCACTTTTCAGAAAATGGTGCTGGAACAACTGAATATCTACATTATGGGGAGGGGAAAGAACCCTGAGCCCTGCCTCAAAAAATGAATGTCAGATGGATCTTAGACCTAAATGTATAAGCTAGACCTGGAAAGTGTGAAACTATAAAACATAGGAGACTATCCTCGTGACTTAGAAGTAGGATAGATTTCCTAAATAGGACACAGAAGACAATCCATGAAATAAAATCATTAATAAATTGAATTTTATCAAAATTTAAAACTGCCCATCAAAAGGCACCATTAAGGAAATGAAGAGGCAAACTGTAGAGTGAGATAAAATATTTGCAGTACATTCTAACGAAGAACAGATCCAAAATATATGAAGAACACCTGTAAGTCAATAAGAAAAAAACCAACCAATTTTTCTTTCTTTTCCCTTTTTAAAAAAATTTTTATTGGAGTATAGTTGATTTTCAATGTTGTGTTTTTAGATTCTATTCCCATATAGGTTATTCAGAGTATTGAGTAGAGTTCCCTGTGCTATACAGTAAGTTCTTATTAGTTATCTATTTTATGTATAGTAGTGTGTTTATGTCAATCCCAATCTCCCAATTTATCCCACCCCCCCTTTCCCCCTTGGTAACCGTAAGTTTGTTTTCTACATATGTAACTCTTTCTGTTTTGAGAATAGGTTTATTCATACCACTTTTTTTAGATTCCATATATAAGCAATATTATATGATATTTGTCTTTCTCTGTCTTACTTCACTCAGTATGACAATCTCTAGGTGCATCCATGTTGCTGCAAATGACATTATTTCATTCTTTTTTATGGCTGAGTAATATTCCATTGTTTTATATATATACACACACACACACACACACACATACCACCTCTTCTTTATCTATTCCTCCATCTATGGACTTTTAGGTTGCTTCCATGTTCTGGCTATTGTAAATAGTACTGCAATGAACATTGGGGTACATGTATCTTTTCAAATTATGGTTTTCTCCAGATTTATGCCCAGGAGTGGGATTGCTGGATCATACAGTAGTTCTATTTTTAGTTTTTTAAGGAACCTCCATACTGTTCACCATAGTGGCTATACCAGTTTACATTCCCACCAACAGTGTAGGAAGGCTCCCTTTTCTGCACATCCTCTCTAGCATATACTGTTTGTAGATTTTTTTTATGATAGCCATTCTGACCAGTGTGAGGTGATACCTCATTGTAGTTTTGTTTTGCATTTCTCTCATAACTAGTGACGTTGAGCATCTTTTCATGTGCCTCTTGGCCATCTCTACGAAAAAGACAATGAATTTTTAAAAATGGGCAAAATACATGAACAAGTACTTCACAAAAGAAGATATGCAAATGATCAATAAATATATGTGCCATATTACTCATCAGGGAAATGCAAGTTAAAGCACAATGTGATATCAATAGACACCAACCAGAGTGATTAAAATTTAAAAGACCAACGTCAAGTGTTAGCAGGGATTAGGGCAACTGAACTCATCCATTTCTGGTGGGAGTATAAACAGGAAAGTTGTTTGGCGGTTTCTAATAAAATTAAACATACACCTACTCGATGAAACTTATTAAAGAACTTTTATAGCAACATTATAATTTCCCTGAACTGAAAACCAAATGTCCACCAGTAGAAGAACAGATAAACAAATATTGATTTATTAATATATTTGTACATTGTAATAATACTACACAGCAATGACAAAGGATGAAGTATTGATACATGCAACAACTGGGATTTTTCTCAAAAACACTGAGCAAAAGAAGGTAGACACAGAAGATGTATGATTCCTTTTATATAGGGTTCAAGAACAGGCAAAACTAATCCATGGTAGTAAACGTCAGAACAGCAGTTACTGCTGCAGGTTTTTTGACAAGAAAGGGGAACAATGGAGCTTTCCGAGGCTCAGGAGATGTTTTGCATCTTGATCTGGGTCACGGTTACACTGGTAGATACATAGGTAAAAATTCATTTTGCTGTGTATGTAAGACTTGTGTGCTTTAGTGGATGTAAACAAACAAAATCTAGAACACATACACTCTACAACTTTCCCAGCAATCTTTAATAAAATTATCTATCCAAACTTTAAAATATTTCATTAGGTGTAATAATAAATGTTTAGAAGACTCTTCTAAGGTTTTTTGGTGCAGAAGTCCAAAACTCACATGCCACTTATGAATATTTGTTCTTCTTCTCACATAAAAATAGCAGAAATAATACAAAGAAAAATAAAGACAAGCTAAAATACATTCATTTGTCAGCAAACACTGCTGGAAGTCATAGAGCATATTGCTGGAGATTTTAAAGTACAAATATTTAAAAGTACACAATATGGGATACTTGCTGTACAGTTGGATGAAAGTACTGTGGTTTTATACATGTATCAGTTCATGGTGTTTGCTAAATTTTGTTTTAACGTTGAAAAGATAAGGAATTGAGTTATTTGGAAACTATTAAAGGAAAGGTGTAGCAGAGAAGACATATTCTCAATAGTATTATGACTTTATTAAAGATGATGTTTTGTGGGAAAACGGTACAGATGTAACTGCAGGAGGGATGGTTGCATTGATTGCAATTTTTAAATAAAAGTTCCACGGTCAGGTTTCAGAGCTAGCTCTGCAAATGAAGACCATTCATTGCATCACCCACAGGCAAAGCATTGCATGAGAGAAGTGAAAGGCAAAGATACACCAAGTGATTCAAGGTGCCATCAGTGTGTTTAATTTTATGAAAAGGAGTTTAAATGTAGTCAAATTTTTATACAAAGGTATAATGCCAGGTGGTGACCTTAAGAAACAGGTGTTGTCTTTTTTTAACAAAAAGAAAAATACTCCAGCTTTTCTGACCTTTTCTGGGATGACAAGCGGCTTTCAATAATATAGGTACATAGCAGGCATAATTGAAGAAAGAAATGGATTTCATCTGTACCTTCAAGGAAAAGTGCCACTTGGAACAATGAATTAGAAATTAACTGCTTGTTGAAAGAAACATTCTGCAAAGAGATCATTTTGAAACAGATGTTTTAAAATGTTTCCAACATGCTGTGATTTCGATTTTGTTGCAAAAAAATTATACGTGTGGTTACAACAAATTCCTCTAGATATGTACTTTAAAATCTAGAAACAAAATGAAATATTTAATTGGGTTTTGTGCCCAATTATTAAAATATAAAACTGCATTATAGTTTAATGGGTATAGAATTTCAATTTTGCAAAATGAAAAATTCAGGAGATTGGTTGCAAAACATGTAAATGTACTTAATGCTACTGTACTGTACACCTAACAGTGGTTAAGGTGGTGAATTTTAGATTTTGTATATTTCATCACAGTTAAAACAATATAAGGGGACTTACCTGGTGGTCCAGTGGTTAGGAATCTACCTTCCAATGCAGGAGATGCGGGTTCGATCCCTGGTCAGGGAACTAAGATCCCACATGCCGCGGGGCAATTAAGCCCGCACACCACAGCTACTGAGCCCATGCACTCTGGAATCTGCCTGCCACAACTAGAGAGAAGCCTGCATGCCGCAACAAAGAGCCCGCATGCTGTAACTGAGACCCGATGCAGCCTAAATAAATAAATAAGAATATAACCAAACCCATGACAATGTAAAATACACAACATTCAGCATTCAAACAAGATTAAAAAATATATATATATATGTATATATAACTGCAATACCTTCCAATTCCATTTCAAGAATAACTGATTAACATCAAAGGAGATATAGAATTACTAACCACATTTCATTTAAAATGTTTAAACCAATTGATGGGTGGGGCCGAAAAACGGAAATAATGATTCACTAACTGCTAACTATGGCCAATGCTGTCTGTCTGCTGCTTGGAACCAGGCATCTTTTAAAATTATCTTGTACAACTCAACCATTATTAAAACCAAGTATTCAAGTAAACTAAATTTAGAACCAGGCTTTCATTTTACAGAGTGGGAAACCAATAAAACAAATAACGAAATATTTTCAATCACATTGCTCTGAAATATTAATAATTAATCTAATATTTTGTTGATAAAAGATTTTTAGTTTTGCTAATAAAATGAAAATTAACTTAAAACAAGTTTATTTCATCTGTTGCTCATCCTTTTAAAAGTCTATTTCGTGATGGTTTATTGTAGGCATAGTTATAATTATATTGGTAGAACGATATTCATTGGAATGAACAAGCACAGACATGTAGATATTGGAGATGCAGCCTCAAAATATTTTCTTGATGGGAGTGCTCAGTCAAAACACTTCAAGCCCCTCACCTGGTTCAATCACCTACTATGCTTAGCTTTCTCCTCTGCATCCGTCCAAGAGTGTGGCCAGCTGACTCTTAAATGAATCAGGTGCCAGGGAATGGCTGCATCCCAATGGCCCAGGTGACCTTGGAAAGTGTTGGAAATTTCTGTCTTACACCAAATCAAAATCTGCCACCATGGAGCTTCTGCTCATTTGTCCTTAGGGCACACAGCACATGCTGGCTCTTGCTTGGCCGGACTGCCCTTCCACGGGCAGTCTTTACCCTCAGACTTGTCTTCTTAGAGTGGATTCTTGCTCATTTTGGATCGTCCAACATCCCGCCCCATTCCTAACAGCACCGACTCTCTTGTAGGGTGTTCCCTGGGTGGGCTTTCTCTGGGAGGGGGTGGCCAGTGCCCAAAGGTTGGGCCTCTCTGTCCAGCCTGAGATCAGCTAGGGAGCGTGCAAATGACTTTGGATCCTGAGGAAGGGACACAAAGATGTGGGATTGTTGGAGCATATATCTAACTCCAGGGATCCTTCCAAAGGTCTTGTGTGACTTACCATGACACCAACACATACAGTCACAGCTCTCGATTCCCCAGCTGTCCCAAGCCATCCCCATCTCAGTAAATGGCATCTCATTGGGCCAGAAACCTAGGTGTTATTCTTGACTTCTCTCTTTCCTTCAAACATGAATCTGTCAGTACTGTCAGCTCAGCCTCCAAAGAAAGTCTTGAGTCTGGTCACTTCTTACTTCCTGCTGTAATAGCTCCCTCACCCCCATCATCTGTTGCTGGGATCCCTACAGTAGTCTCTTAACTGGGCTTTTTCCTTGGGCCTCTATGATCCATTCTCCACACAGAAGTCAGAGTGATCCTTCCAACGTGTAAACCAGATCGCGTCAGCCCCCTGTTCAAATCCTGCCAGTGGCTTGCCATTTCACTCAAAATCCACAATCCTAACCTCTCCTGCTCCATCAGGCCAGCAATAGCTACCCCAGCCTCTGCACTCCTGCTGCGATGCTCTTCCCCCCGCTTTGCTGCCTCCTCCCCCTCTTCACTCAGACGTTCCTCTGAGGGCTCCACTGGAAAGGACTTCCTTGTCCCCCATCTAAAGTGGAACACATGCTCTACACATCCCCGTGCCCTCCTTTACCCTTTGTTTTTGGCTGCCCTGGGTCTTTGTTACTGTGCGTGGGCTTTCTCTAGTTGCGGCGAGTGGGGGCTACTCTTCGCTGCGGTGCTCAGGCTTCTCATTGCGGTGGCTTCTCTTGTTGTGTGCAGAGCATGGGTTCTAGGCACGTGGGCTTCAGTAGTTGTGGCACGCAGGCTCAGTAGTTGTGGCTCGCGGGCTCTAGAGCGCAGGCTCGGTAGTTGTGGCGCACAGGCTTAGTTACTCCGCAGCAGGTGGGATCTTCCAGGACCAGGGCTCGAATCCATGTTCCCTGCATTGGCAGGTGGATTCTTAACCACTGCGCCACCAGGGAAGTCCCCTCCTTTACCGTTTTCATGAGCTCTCCTCACTTGTCACGGTTATTGCTCATTTCTCCCATAAGAATGTAGGCCTGAAAGAGGAGGGACAGTGCCTCGCACAATGCTCTATCCACAGCGCTTGCACGATGCTTGGAATGTAGTAGGCACTCAGTAAGCGTTTGAGGAATGAAAGAATCGGGGATTCCTGCTGCCTGGAGCCCGTTTGGTCCCCGTCCATTTCTCAAGCCTGGTCCCTCCACCTGCACAAGTTTTTGGAGCTCTGAGAGCATTCTAGTGAATGTCTGGCTGAAGTTCCTGTCTGGCATTCACTCCCGGGAGCCCTAATTCATACACCCCTTAAAAGCAAATGCCCTCGTTTCTTTCTGGTGTTCTTCATAGGCCTCATCCTGCTCTTGAGATGGGAGGTCAACAGGAGCGGGTCCAGTGAAGGTCCGCCACACCCTGTCCTTGGCGGAGGTGTGGGGGGATTCGGGTGGAGGAAGCAGAGAGCAGGGGTCCTGCTGACTTTAACCGTGTCCCCTCCAGCTCAAACACCACCTCGCCAGGCCCGCTAGCGTCGCCTCTCACCCGGACCCCCCAAACATACACACAAGAACCTCCTACCCAGTTTCATCTGTGACCCTCTCTGAATCATACTCCACACTGCAGCCAGACAGGTGCCCCTAAAAGGTGAGCCGCCCACCTCCTGAAAGCCTTCCCCGGCCTCAGGTAGCTCCCAGCCTCCCAGCCTCCTCCCACAGCCCGTGCACCATCAGGTCAGCGCTCTGACCTCCTCTTGGTTCTCAGACCCTGGGCTCCCTCCAGCCTCTGCACCTTTGCATGTTCTGTTCCCTCTGGCCTACCCTCTTTGCTCTTAACCAAGTTATGGGATTAGTGCAGCAGGTGCTGTCAGTGCCGCTGAGTCGAGTCCCAAGGCTTTGGAGAAAGGGTCCCTATGGGCTGACAGCTCCCTCCCTCCAGTGCCCACCTCTGTCTGCCTGAAGGTCCCCTCTGGCTGCTTTAAGATTCAGCCGGCTCCCCATGCAGGTTGGAAGTGCTGGAGAGTCAACACCCCTAAGAATACCGTTCAGTCAATGAGGTACAGGAGCTGGAGATAAACCCCCAGCCACATCACTCGGTCGTGGGGCGCTGGTGCTCTACACCATCTCTCAGAGCGTCCCCAGGCACACTGAGCTCAACTACCCACAGGCGGCAGTAGCCCACTGATGTGTCCTTTACTGGTTTCCTGCCCTGACCCACTCCCTCTCTACATTCCCCCCAGATGAACAACTTGCACCCAAACGCTGTCTCAGGATCAGCTTGTAGGGGAGTCCAGGTGAAGACAGATCTCCCCGTTCCAGGCATCACACTCTGGGCACCTCACCTTCACAGCGCCACGTATAACTTGATACATAGTACGCTTTAGTATGGCTCTACGAAGTCTGTCTCCTGGTAGATTCTAAACTCACTGAGGCAGTCTGTTCTCCTCCTCAAGGAATTCCCAGGCCCCAGCACCCTGCCTGGCACCTAGTTAATGCCCAATGACTACTTGGTAAGGGAACATATGGATTACTTGGTATGGGACTAAATCTGGTCTCGTTTTCTTCCTCTCTGTGTGATTTGGAGCAATGACAGCAGAACCTCTTGAAGCCCCAGTTCCCTCTGTGTAAAAATGAAGCTAATAATGTTGGCAAGCCAGAGAATCAGGAGAGACAATGGGAGGAGGGTGAACACTTTCCAGAGATACAGACACCTGTTCAGGTGGGTTTTACCTGCTTCTTGTTCTTGTGGTGGACATGACATTGAAGTGTTCCTGGACTGACACCTCTGATTGACATCAAGGGCAATTTTGCTCCTCTGAATGGGGTCCAGAGCCTTCACTCCAATGATGGGGACAGTACAGGATGGGGAGTGGGGATAAGGCCCAGAGGGGGAGCGTGGGGGCTGGGAGACCCACTCCAGGCAGAAGGTGGGAAGCCTGCCCACTTTCCAATCCTGTTCCCGGGTGCCCGAAACATCCGGGCCTCAGTGGCCTCACCCTTGGCTCAGGACACATTCAACGGCAGGAAAGCAGTATGTTGTACTTATCCAGTGAACATTCTCAAGCTTGACTGTTCGAGAAGTGACCAAAGGTCCGTGACATCTAATAATTTTCCAATTTGCTCAGGCACCAGTTTGAATTACATCAGATTGGTGCAAGGAACAAATCATCACGCATCTTGTGACCAACCTAGTCAACAGCCCGGCATCCACCCTGTGGATTGTAATGTTTTATTTATAGTTGTGTGCCTGGTGACTCTCATTAAGGGTCTGCAAGGATCTTTATTGCAGTTAGTTCAGTAGGACTTCACTGCATTTTTACATTAACTTATATATCATTATATTATAATAGTATATATGTACACATATATACTTTTACATATATTTGTATATATTTATATTGTAATAGCATTTTATTATGTATTATATTTATATTACTATATATTTTTAAAGCATTTTGCTACAGTAGGACACTGAGGATTTCTAAAGACCTTCCAACACAATCCCTATGATATCAAGGTTTTACTCTATCATTAAGAATTACCTAGCCTGACTTGAAACTGGAGGATCCTGGGTGCTCTTGGGTCCTCTGTGTAACTGGAAACAGTTCTAATTACCCCTCCCCTGCCTGTTTGACTTATGAGTGTCCTTTATGTCAGAAATGTTCACTATTAATGTGTTTTCCCTATCATGTTTCTGATTGATGGTGCTACATAGTAGGCAGGGTTGAGTGGACATCTATTGTTCTTGCCTGTCAGCATCTCTACCCTCTTTTAATAAAGAGAACCATGATTTTTTCTTTTAAGGACCCAAGTTTACTTGGGTCTGACCAATGAGGGCCAAGAAAAGTCAGTGAGAGAACCAACCTGAGAATAAAGCCAACATGGAGGAAACTAGAGCTGAGTTATGGATAAGGCTAAATCCAGATAATATTGAACTCCTGGACCAAGCCATGCCTGAAGCTGAACCTTTCCATTATCAGTTTCATAAGCCAATTATATCTCTGTTTTGCTTAAACCAATTTGGGTTGGGTTTCTGTCTTTTGCAGAAACAGAGAGTCCTGATCAGTACATAGAGCCAGTACACAGATCCATCTCTAGCCTGTGCTTAGAAGGGCCCCACGAGGCTTTGGGAATTTAGGCAGAGGGCAATCAGGAGACCCAAAGGTGGCTGCTGTCCACTGGTACTTATATCTATCCATGTAATCAGCATTATGTCACTGTCTTCCATAGTCACCCCAAAGATACAAGGATAATCTCAAGTTATTCATATTGATTCAGTTATAACTCCCCTTCCCATAAAGATTTTTCAGCTCACCACACAAACAGTCGTTTATAATTTCTTCCTTCTCCCTAGGCTGCCCATAATCAAAAGGGTACATACTTTGGAGTCAGACAGATCCTGGCCCTGCCACATACTAGTTGTGTGACTTTGGGTAATTTACTAAACCCACCTGTACATGTAATAATTTTATCTACATCTTAGGTTTTCCATGGGATTCAAGTGCATATGTAGAGTTCCTTAAATGGCAGATAGCTGAACCTCAAAAAGAGGTAGCTGATTATACTACTCACCGAACATCTATTGAGCCCTTTCTGGGTGCCAGACCCTGGCTAAGGATTTTACAGGCATCATTTCATTTGATCCTGCCAACAAACCTGGGAGGTGTGCCCTATTCTGTTCCCTAAGTCCTGCATATGAAGAATCATTAAATCCTCACAACAGCTGGAGCACAGGAGTAAAGGAGCATGGTCAAGGCTGCATAGCTCTGTTCCCCAAGTCCATTCTAGGTGGCTGGGTGCCACTGCCCCTCCAAACAGGGCAGCCCCTTTGATGACAGTGGGTACCTGCCTCAAGGCATAGTCAGGGAGCAGAACCCAGACAACAGAATGGAACCAAATCAGGATGTTGGGGAGAATGAAGTGCAGAGTGAGGAGCAGAGTGAGGGCTCAGAGGACACCACACTCTGGTTTGCCAGCACATCTGGGAAGGACAAGGCAACAGCCATGGCTGCCATATTCCTCATCCAGAGAAGGACTCTGGTTCCTGGGATGGGGACCTGGGCTCTGGAATGTCGGGGCAAACCCAGACAGTGCTGATTCTCATGGAATATGGGAACCAATAAAACAATGACTGGAAAGCAATGATCTGAAAGATATTCTTGCTGTAATTTTTCCACAGAAATATATTATGTAGCAAGCTAAGTAAATTCTTGGAAACCTGGAAACCCCCCAAAACTGGTAGAAGCAACTTTTTTTTTTCTTTTTTTACTATTTCATGAGAAAGAGAGAGATAGAGAAAAACCACATTTCTTGGATTTAACTTTGTTCACACAAACTTTGTTTTTTTTTTAAAGAAAAACTGGCACCGGTTAATCTAAACATGAAACTGGCAAGCCAGTAACTCTTTAAAAAGTTGCCTATAATTGTGTGGCTTGGAAAATTAATTTCTTTCCGGATGAAGAAACCCGAAACAGGTCTTCTAAGTGAAAATTATTGGCAGCCCCCCACCTCCATCCTCACGAGGCAGATGGAACAATGGGCAGGGGCGCGGGGAGCGTGTGGGACGCTCAGCCAAACAAAAGGGCTGCCTGCAACTTGCCTAAAATAGAAAATAAAAGCTAGTACAGCTTCCCGCCTGGCAGGCCCCTCTTTGGAGTGCTCTGTGGAGTAGCAGGTACCTCACGGGATGCCTCCCTGAAGAAGTACAGCGCCCCCGAACCAGTTAAAGCCGAAGCTCCTGCCCCCTGGCTCCCCTGACCTCGGGTTTCCTTCCCACCCGGGGGAGCAGGTTCACCCTCCAGAGTCACCTCCACACGCTCGTGGCTTTTGTTTTGCTCTGCTGAGGAAATTCAAATCACGTTAATGTTCTGGTTCTTTTTACAGAACTTTGGAGAATGATACATATTACAAGAGCTTTATTTGGAGGACGCACTGGAGAGGTAAGGTGCCCTTCATTGCGGGACAGCCTTGGCTTTGAAGTGTGAAGGACAGGGGTTCAAATCCCAGCTTTGCCACTTGCTGTCCGCGTGACCTTAGCCTCTCAGAACTCCGTGTAAAATGGCGAGAGTCAGTCCTAGCTTGCGGGTACGGTGTGAAGGTCAGCAACGGGGGTCAGCAAGTGCCGGCCTGCGCGTGCTTAGTACTTAGGGACCTCCGCTTCCGTCCTGCTCCGGCCGAGAGAAGGCAGGTGGCTCCCTCCACCTCCCCAGCTCACCTGAGAGGCTGGCAAAGGGAGGCAGGAGGAGGGAAGGAGGAGGTGGGGGTGGGAGGAAAGAAAGGAACTCGTACTAATCCTCACCTAGTACCTTATTAACGTCCCTAAAGGAATTTGCATTCCCACCGTCCGGCTAATCGTAAACCTGAAGCCCGCATACCCTCGTGCACTCGCAAAGGGTTCACATGAAATCCACACGGCAAAGTCACACCCTTAAACTGAAGCCGATTTTCCGATTCCGAAAGCTTGACTGTCGCATTTAAAAAAAGGCTTTGTTTTCTTCTTCTCTCGCTCTTCCTCCTTCCTCGCCCGCCCCCTCCTCCTCCCGCTCCCTGTCACCCCCACCTCCCCCGCGCCGTCGCCCCCGGCGCGCACACAAAAGAAGACCCCGAGACCGAGGTACCGGAACCTGCGGGTTTGTTTACGACTTCGGGCATCTCCGCGAGGCGCTGCCCGGCGCCGCCACCTACCGGCGGGAGTCGGCACTGCTCCCGGGCGCGGGCCAAAAACTGCCGGCCGATGACCCAACGCCGCAGGCATCTGAGGATAACCTTTCCCCTTTCTTTCCAAGACCAAATAAGGGGGCGCTTCCCTCTGCGTGCCGGGCCTGTGGCGGTTTGGCCAAGGGGCGTGGAAAGGAGGATCCGGGAACGAGGCTGACAGTCCGCAAAACACCGACCACATTGTTCCCGTGGCGGCCGGCCTCCTCCCTCCTCCGGGCGGGCACGGCCCGTGCCCAGGCAGGGCGCTCCCTGCAGCCGCGGGCGCGGGGAGCCGGGTGGGCGGGTGGCCAGGGCCGCCATCCGAGGGACACCCAGCCCCATCGGCAGCACCGCCAAGCCGCTCCCCCCACCCTAAGAAGTGTAGGGCCGGGTGCCCCGGGCCCCGCCCCCTTGCCACACTCCCTGCAGACCCTCCCGGCCAGCGCGGCCGCGGAGCGGGCGGGTCCCTGGGCCCGGCGGGGCGCGGGGCGCAGACCGAGGGGAGCCAGACCCGGCTGCCAGGCCTCGGAACCCTGGCATCACCCCCGAGGGAGGGACTCACTGGTGGTTGACAGTGTTTGGTAACCACAGAAACCAAGATTTGACCTATATTTTTGAATATGGCCTCAACTCTAGTTTTCCTTCTAGAAATCAAAGGGAGTCTGACCTGACTTGCTGTTAATTTTCCTCCTGCTTTGTATTCCAGAATGCCACCCAGAAGGTTGGGCAAGTCGGGAGACCTCACTGGCTGGTTTGCTGGTGACTCGTGAGGGTGACTGTGCTCCAGGCCAGGAGTCACTGGCTGCCCCTCTCACTGCCTCCTACCAACCCCAGGTCCCTGCCCAGCGATGGTGGGGACATTTCTGGAGGGCAATTGGATGATGTTTATCAGGATTTTAAATCTGTTTACCATTTAACTATTTAATCCATTTCTAAGTTCTATCCTAGGCAGGTAATGGGGAATATGTATTCAGGTGATGGCCACAGCGCTGCTATGATGGCAACTACAATTGGCCTTAATTGAGCATTTACTACATGCTGGAAACTGTTATAAATGTTTGACAAATATCTACTCACAACATTCCTCTGCAGTGGGTATTCTTAGTACCCCTATTTTATAGAAGAAGAACCTGCAGTCAGAGGATAGGTTCCCACTCAAGATCACCCAGCTGGGTAGTGGAAGAACCAGGATGTAAGCTTGGACTGTGGGGCTCCTGAGTCTGTGCTCTTGTCCGCAACACTAAATGTTTATCAATGGGGATTTGATTAATTTAGAGTACAGCCATATGATGGAATACTCTCCAGCAACTTAAATAGTGATGTAGATTGGGAATAATTGGCATGGAAAAATGTCCATGACATATTGTTGAGTGAAAACAGCTGGTTACACAACAGCATGCAGTGTAGCAGCATAGCAGGATCACACAGCTGTGCAGAAGAGCGCTCGTGGCAGTGCTAACTGTGGTCACCTGTGGCTGGTGGGGTTGCAGGTGGCTCATTTCACAGGTATGTTTTCTGTATGTTGCTGAACCCTTTCTGGAAATGAATGTATGTTATTTTCCAATAAAAAAGCTATTTTACTTTTGAAAAAAACAAATGAATAAAGGAAATAACATTTCTTGATACACACACACACGAGACCATGGTCACGGCTGTTCTCAAGTCCAGAAAGCCTTTCCTGATCCCTAAAATTGGACGTTACAACTCCCCAAACTCCTTACAAGTGAGAACTTGTGTCCAGACAGATATTCAGCTACGTGAGCACATACCTATGTCACCAACTAAACTGTAAATTCAGGAAGGGTGGTGCAGATTGTTCAACTTTGTCAGTATGTCTCTTAGTATCTTGCACAGCAGTTTACCCATTGTGGGGTTTGAATAGTTATCAATAGATTGGTATGAACTCATGATGATGGAACAATCCACAGAAGAATTAATGGCATGATTAGTTGTTAGATATCTGCTGCTTGGCACAGAGAAGTTACTCCATAAATGTTTGCTAGGTGAATGGGCCCAAGGCTGCTCTGCCCCAAGCAGCGTTTCCCCTTGAGAAATCAAAATGAGAGCTGTTTCCTCCTTCGGGGACCTCTGTGTACCAGGTGATTAGCCATCTATATCTGGCAGACCCCTCGGGAGGAACTGACTCTGGTTCACTTAGCAGGAAAGGGAAGCTCTTGGAATTGATGGAAAGGCAGGAGAAGGAGGCTTGGAAGTTGGGCAGGAACAAAGGAAGTCAGGTAGAAGGAAGACCTGGCCTAGATCATGCCAGGGGTCCCCGGGCACTGCCACCCTCCCCCGCCAAGTAGACACCCCTGCTATGGCCAAAGGCCACTGCAGGAAGTGGATTCTGTCTTGGATCACCTGCCCGAGATTCAAAGCCTCACATGGGATCAGCTGGCTCAGCCTAGGTGATGTGCCTAGCGGTGGGCTGGTAAATTTTTAACAATCTGCTCTCCAGTGAGGAAAGCTCTGATCTGTGGCAATCTGCTGACCTCTATGGTGTCAAAATTCCCACCATGACCAATTTTTATCTAACAACCATTTAACACCCAGCTCAAAAGACTCCTGAGAATTTAAGAATCTCGGCTCTGGTGGGTTGGTGAATCTTACTCAGCACATCCTTGCATGTGCCCTGCTGACTGAGTTTCCCATGGTGGGGAACCCCCTGGAAAGGAAGGAGGTGAGATGCCATGCAGCCCAAAAGAAAATGGCACGTATCCATAGCCCAGAGCAATACAAGGCGCTAACCAATCCATAGGTTAATATGCTGTCCCTTCTATGGTCAAGAGCAGCTTTTAGAGTAATACCCAAAGGAGGGCGAATGATGGAACTTAAGAAGGTGGCGGGGGAGGATGTTTGGAGGCAGAGATGGGTGGTGGAAGAGATATTTAGATCTGTTCCCTTCAGATCTCAGAGAGTGCCCCTGTTGTGCTTGTGATGGCAGCTCTCCAAGGACAAAGACACAGCCCTGAATTATCCAATAAGTAGTCATGAAGCAGTGAAGCCTTCTCCAGGAGGGATTTACCCCTTTACCAAGTCTCAAGTCCAAAGGGCAAGAATAATTACAATAATGGCTACTACAGTGGACAGAGAGTATCCTACGGGTGCCAGGCACTGTGCTGAACCTAGTCTTTTGTCTAGGTAGTTTTTCTAAGGATAGATCATTAATAAACAATCCTACCAGACTTTGATCTCTTGTCCTCAAGATTTCCTGAGCAGTCAGTCTACTGGCTCCCCTTTATGGCAAGGGACTCATGTCAAGCACTCCATGTGGTCCCTTGGAAGACCCTCTCTCGATGGAAGGAAGGAGGAAGCAGCTCCACTCCTCCCCTCTTGGGTGGGGGTGTCCGTACTTTTAGCTCAGTCTTCTCCAAAGAGATGTTCTTTACAAATCTTCTCTAATATCCAACAACTCAATCCTTCTAAACTCTCAAGTGGGCCCTGGTTTTGAGACTCATGTGTCTGGTTTTGTGCTCACCACTTAGGAATGCAGCCTCTATGGGCCTCCGTGCCTCAGTTGGAAGTTCCAATTTAGCATCCTGTAAGAACTTACCAACTGAGTGATAATTACTGGGGTCTTGGCCTGATGATAATTTGCTAAATTGTACACTTGGAATTTTGGCATCTTTCTCTATGTGAGTTTATAAAAACACAGACCAAAAGCATTTAAAATTTTATATATTCATTGCCACAGGAGAGGTGGAAGGCACTAGTGGAAAGGGAAAGGGATTGATTCTTGGACAGAGTGCAATAAATGTCAATGCTAGTTTCAGTCATGATCTGGGATCTTAAAGGATTAGCTAAGTTCTTGCATGGTGGTGGTGGGTGGGTGGGTGCTGCTGTGAGTCTGGGAGTGGATCCCAAGGGCAGGGAACTGTGACATTGGCTTGTGGAGGTAAGATGAAACAAAGCATCCTTTGACCACCTCCTATCCTGTCTTGCAGCCTAGCCGTGTTCAGTCACGTGTTCCACACTGACTCCTCTGAAGTCTTTCCACCAGAGTGGTAACAACTGTTGAACAGGCCCCCTTGTGAGGCTGTGCTTCCCCACCCTCCACCTCTGCTTCTGTCTCTCAGGATCCTGGAGGGGAAGGCCAGTCATCAACCATTAGCCATGACCTGTGCGTTTCTTCTAATAATAGCCTCTCCACTCTTGAAACCCAGTCTGCATCAGTCAGTTTGGGACAGGTCCTGCTGTGGTAACAAACAACCCCCAAATTTCAGAGGCACAGAACAAAAAGAATTTATTTCTCAATCATGCTCATGCCCATTGTTAGGAGTCTGGGAGCTCTGCCCTGCATCAATCAGCCTCACTCCAGGACACAGGTTGACAGAGGAACTGTTAGCTGGAATGTTTCCAGCTGCATGGCAGAGGGAAAGAGCTTGGCCAGTGGTTTACTGGCTCTTAAAGCTTCTGCCTGGAAGTGACACACATCATTTTCACTCACATTTTATTGGCCAAAACAAGTCACATAGCTAACTCCATGTCACAGGGCAAGTCACATGGCCAACTCCAATCCTATCATCGCCTAGAAAAAGAACTGGAAATATTTGATGGACAGCACTAAACACTACCCCAGAGCCCTTCTCTGAGCCCTTTCAATTGCATTTGGAGGACAGCCATTGGGGCAAGGAGGGATGGGACAGAGCCCAGAAATGGGTTAAATATTTTGGGTCAAAAAGAAAGGGCCAAGGAAAAAGTTATGCCTGCACGAAGGTGATGGCAGCAGACCCTGCAGGTTGCTGAGAGGAGAAGTCTAAGAGCAATAGCTTGGGTAAGTTGGTGGAAATGGAAGAATGAGCATGAATCCAGGAAGGATAAGAGATGAATGAGGACATTCTCATTATCAAACTCTTAGCTTTTCTGGATTCCCAACAATGGGGCTTTCATTGTTGGTTTAGTGGATTCAGCTTGGAACCTCAAGGCAGATCTTCTGTTTGCTGAGAACTTGATAAACCTCCTGCACACGGGGAGGAAATATTGGCTTTTCTGCGTCACTCCCTGCACTGCCCTCTCCATCCCTTGCAGACCTGCCGGAGCCCTAGTGGGGCTTCCACCTCCTTTTCCCTTAGAAACAAGTCCTAATGCATCATTGAGGTACCTGTAAAGATCCCTTTATTTAAAAAATATTATAAAATTTCCAAATACTCAAAAGTAGAGAGACTAGCATAGAACCCCCTACAAACATTCTGAAAGACATTTCCTGCAGTTGCTCTGTTATTGTAACGGGATCACCATGCTAAACCCCACAGAAATCTGGGCTCATCCAATCTGCACAGTAAGCTATATTATTTGTCCCATTTTACAGATGAGAAAGTTGAGACTCAGAGACTTGGTCAAGGACGCACAGTCAGTGAGGACAGAGCTGATGCCACACACCCCTGTGGCAGGGCTGCTGGAGCTGCTGGAGCCTCAGGGGTGAACAGAGCTTAAATAGAGGCCATGGTGGGGAAGGAGATATATCTTTCTTAGCAAAGGGCAAGGTGCTACGTGAGCTTGGCTCCCCTGCCAGCCTGCTTTGCTCTGAGCTGGATTCTCAATTATCAGGGGCTAGAAGAGGAGGCAAAATATGAGAAATCAGAAGGGTCCTTATTCCCCAAGGAGGCATCACCATGATATAGAATAGTGTGGGCCCTTGGACAATCATTCAGCTATTTACTCTTTTGCTCATTCATCTAGGAGATATTTACTGAGCACTTACTCTGTGCCAGATCTGGGAGCACAAAGATGAGCGAGTCAGCCTGGAATCTTGCCTCACAGAGGAGAATCCTCCCTCTCTAGCTGGTTGACTAAATGATCTCAAATGACATAATTGGAGCCTCAGTTTCCTCACCTTTGAAATGGGGCATACTAACAGTTTCTACAGAGTGAAACTGTGTGAAGGTTAAGGAGCTCATGCACATGGATGACTGGGACCTATTAGCTTCTTCCATGCCCATGGGCAGGGGTAACTTTCAAAGTATTGAATAACCTGAAAGGCACAGGCACCAACAAATCAGAGGGGACATCTGACTGATAGAACTGGGTTAGCCACTGGACTGCTGTGTTTTCATTTTTCAATGTTTTGGGAGCCCCAGTAGCTGGTTCCCATGACTTACTGAAGGACAGTTGACCAGAGTTGGCTGGCCTCTTGACCCCTGCTGGCTCAGGCCCATCTCTGTGCTCTTAGTCACCAGGGGCTGGCAAGCACATGTGGATGGACCCCATGCCTAACTCCCACGTCCCTTGCCCCCCAGTACATCCATTCTTGTAAATGCAGGGCCAAGAATATTTGGAGAGTAACAAAAGAATATAGAAGTAACCAGATCCTCATCTTGTGCTTAAAGCCCATGTTGTTTGCTGCAGTGGGTGCTGGAAGAGATGGGAGAATACCTGGCTCCTTTCTCCTTGGGGATTATGAGCCCTTGCCATGCCTTCAAGTTCCCACAGAAGAAAGAGTCAGTCCCAGTGTATCTGCTGGAAGGATGGAGGTGTAACCAAAAGCTTCCCCCAGCTGCTGCTAGGAACCCACCTGAAATAAATTAATTTGTTCTGCACTAGTTACAGACATGTTACAAAGCTTCATCTCTTAAAGTGGCAGCAAATGTCTTTTAATATTAATGAGTATGACTCTGGTAAAAAATGTCTCTAGAAAGGTTGTTTTGTTCTTCCAGAATGTTAGGCTCTCCACATTTCACTACCCAGTGAAGACCCCCTGCTCTCCCTCTTCTACATGATTAAAAACCAATTTGTTCCCATGTTTGTGTGGGACTATGTGTTTAGACCACATGCAGGAAATCAGACAAAGGTTGGAATTGGAATTGAGGTCGGATTGGGGAGATAAAAAATCTGCCAGCTCTGTTTGGAGAAACCTACATGGAAAGAAAAATTACGGTGAGAAACACTGACAGTCGTGTGAAGTATTAATGCATCATCGTGAAGTATTTTAAATCATGTTTCTCAAAAGCATTTTTCCCATTCTGTTGCCAGAAAATGGAGACATTCACGTACGGGAGAGTATGGAGTAGTGCAGAGGGGTAAACCTTCTCTCCTCCTAAGAAGCTCACCAGGTTTTAGAAATGCTAATGAGTTACGTGACACGTGACTCTCTGAAGATGCTATTATTACACCTACGTTACAGATAAGAGACTGAATCATCAAAAAAAAAAAAAAAATTTCAGTGATCTGCCTGGTGTCAACTTGGAAGTCGCCAGTAACAGTTTTGAAGGATCCCCTTGCTTTACTGCAGCTGATGTGAAATCACAGTCGCCACAGACCAAGGGTAACAGACAAGAGGTATGGGTGGGCGGGTGGCTTCCTCAACTCTCGGATATCTTTCTCCATCGTGAGGGAGAGGGAAGACCTGCCACACCTGCTCCCCCAAGACTACACACACCTGCTGTTGGCTGACCATTGATTGGCGGGTGGGGGCGACATGGACAGATTCCAAAGGAACAAATGGATGTCACGCAGCATTGCTCCAGGGCTGCAACAGGGACCACTTCCTCAAAGTTGCCTCAAAAGCCTACGCCTTCCAAATATTGGCCCTGGGAAGCTCGTGGAGCCGGTGGGGATACAGGGCCTGTTTGCACTGCCACCTCTCCAGTTCAGCCCCCGTGTCGAGGCCAGGAGCCTGGAGGAGCTGCTTCTCCCAATACTGCTGAGTCTTTGCATCGACATTGCTCATGTTGGTTTGAGCTCAGACTAAGACAGGGACCGCAGTCTGTGCAACTTTGAGACAGTGGTGGAGCCTGAAAATATTGCCATTTCAAAAATGGGAGTGATTTTATGTTTGCAGGAGATGGAGGCCTAAGTGGATCTTTGGGAAGGTGTTACCTAGGTTCTGGAAAAGCCATTTAAACAAGCACTCAAACATTTAGTGATGCAAATGTTTGAACATCTGCCCCATGCAAGAGCGGGATCTTGAAAACAAGAGATGCAAACCACAGACTGCATCCAACTTTCTAACATGATGTGTTTGCCCTGCACAGTGTTTTAAAAAGAAACAAGTTCACATTTTAAAAACTGAATCTCCTATTTAAAAAAACAACTCTGAAAATCTAGCATCACTGCCCCTGCATTTGCAGGTGGCCCCAGCTGTCCCTTTGGATGGGGCATGACTTATTCCGGGCTCCTCTCCCCCAACAGTACCCATGTTACCCATGGCTCCCCAGCACAGAAGCTGAACATCAGCTGTCACTTGTCACTGCATTTGCATCATTGTTTTTATTACAACAGACTCGAGTTTTTCTAGGTACCTGGGCACCTATCAAATGTGAAAAAAAAGAGATAACACATTGATATCACTGCTGGCTCCCTGGAGACATTTGGATTTGCATATAGAAGGTTGCCTCTCCTGGAGGCCTGATGCCAGCAAGGTTCCCTTTGGGTAATATTTTTCCTAAGGGAAGATCTAGGTCACCTGTGGCATCCAACTATTGTTTGTTTTTTTTTTTTAAGAAAAATTAATATTAAAGCTAATATTTATTGAGCACTTACTCTGTGCCTGGCAATTTTCCAAGCTCTTTACATGAATGAACTTATATAATTCTCTCAAGAATATGCAGTAAATACAATTATTACTATTTTATAGATGAAGAAACAGAGGCATAAAGAGCTTGAGCAACTTGCCCCATGTCTCTCAGCAAGAACATAGCAGAGCCAGGATTCAAATGCAAGCCAGTGGGCCCCAGGGGCGGTGCAGTAACAACTGTGCTACCCTGCCTGTGTGTCCACTGTGCTACCTTGCCTGTGTGTGCTCTGCTTGTCTTCCCCAGAGAGGTTTTTACAAGTTTATCTGTCAGGGTTGGCTGGACCATGCCACAGTAGGAACCCTCAAATCTCAGTAGCCTAAAGCAACAAAGGTTTATTTCTAGCTTATGATACATGATTATTGAGGGTCAGCTGATGTGTCACAGTCATCCTAGACAGACAGAGCTGACCCGTCTGGAACACTGTCAGTTGCCATGGCAGAGGGGAAAAAGCACAGCAATTGTGCCTCGGCTCATAAAGGCCGCCTCTAGGAAATGGACTTTATCACTCCTGTTCACATTTCATTGGCCAAAGCAAACCCATCTCTAAGGGGCCTGGGGAGTGCAACTCTCGTGCAGAGAGAGGAACTGGTGGACTCTTCAGTCTGCAGGGGAGACATCCATGAGCCTTTGTGGGGCCCCAGAGGACAAAGTTTAGCACAGAGTTAGGAAGGGGGCTTTTCTAGTCCTACTTCTGCTCCTGCCCCTTGGGTGGGATTGATGGCTTTGGGAACCCTGGGAGGCCCACCTATCAGGACTATTGGCATGGAAAGGAGCACACTCCTCTCAGGGCCTTTGCAAATGCTGTTCCCTCTGCCTGGATCTGTCTTCCCCACCCCACCCCCCCACCCCCAAGACCTACCCAGTTCCTACTGATCCTCCGTATCTCAACAAGAAGTTCAGTTCCACTGGGAAGCCTCTCTCACACCTGCAGCTGGATTAGGCCCTCCTGTTATTCTCCTTCACGACACCCTGTGGTTTTACTTTTCAGCACTTCTTATCGTTGTGTGTTGATTTGTGTGTTAATGTGATTTGTGCTCGTCTTCCCTAAAAGCCTGGAATCTTCCTGAGGGCTGGTTCCAAGTCTGTCTCTCTCACCTTTGTACACACCCCCACCCCTCCCCGCCCAGTGCCTGGCGCAGGACTGGGTGCATCCTTGAGTCTCTCCTTAATACCAACTGAATGCATGACTGGGACACACACTGGGATGACTATAGCTGGTCAACGGGGCTGTGAGCCAACAGGAGGTTCCCCTTTGAGAACTAATTGAGGGGGAATTTCCAGGGGTCCTGAGGTCCTGTAGTTGAAGTGGAGTCAAGACAGGAAGGAGTCCATGGAAGGGGGAGCACTGTCATTTTATGGGTTCCCCAGATGCAGAACCTGAGCCAAGGATCAGAAACAAGTAGCACATGTGAGAGGTGATCCCTGGGATCCTGGTAGCAGGGTGGGGAAGTGAGGCAAGGATGGGGAGGGGCCAGTGCATTGTCAAGTTGCCACTGTGGAGAGCTCTGGGAGTGGTGAAACTCAGCACTGAGTTAGCCCACCTCGGGGGTGGGGAGCTGGGGTATTGATACACCAACTGCAGTTGATCATTGGTGAGAGCTGCTCCCAGGGCCTGCTGAATGGACAGCAAAGCTGGCTCTTGCAGCAGAAGAAAACCTCAGACAGAAATGCAGGTGCCAGCAGTTGGGAGGAACAGGGTATATGGGCAGGTCATAGGCGGCATCCTCTTCACTAAGAAAGAGCTAATTCACCTTGTTCTCCCTGTGGCATCTTCCATAATGGTGAGAGATCTGACTCCAATGTCCTCAAAACCTTTTTCAGGTTTTCTGGCCTTCTAGGAGTGGGCTAGGAAGTCCTTGCCATAGACTCAGGCTAGCCGTGTATAGAATTTGTTTATGGCTTGGCTATAACTCTACTACCCTTTCATCCATCATTCACCATTTCATTGAATAGGCCCTCAAACATTTATTGGGTCTCTTCTGTCTGGCAGGCACTGAGCTAGAGGCTGGGGTACAAAATCTGATAAAATACAGTTTCTGCTCTGCCGTACTTTATAAAGCACTATTCCAGTATTTGGAGAGGTGCTAATGCCAAACAAGATACTGTGTTAAATAAGTTTGGAAAGCTTTACAAAGTATCAACTATTCTTAGATAATCACAAAGCACATTGACATACTAAAGGCTTTGAGAAAGACTGCAGAAAGGAAATCTGTTTAAGTATTTTGCCCAGGATTTTCCAAACTTATTTGACATTGGAACTCTTTTATACCAAATTGTCTGTATGAACAATGTCTAATTTCTATTCCAAGGAACTAAAATTCTGTGAACACGCTTTGAGAAAGCTATTGGATTTTCATCCAATCCATTGAAGACTCAATAGAAAAAAAAGAAAAAGGCTGAGGAAGGGAGAATTCACTCTCACAGTCTTCTAGCTGAGGCATCGATCTTCTGCCTTTGAACTTGGACTTGGACTGGAACTTACACCATCAGTTCTCTTGGGCTTCCAGCTTGCTGACCTCAGATCTTGGGACTTCTCAGCTTCCATATTGTGGAGAAATTTATTATAAGGAATTGTCAATATACACACACACGTATTTATATATATATAATTATATAAATACATTCCATACTGGTTCTGTTTCTCTGGAGAACCCTGACAAATATAGATTGTGGTACAGATTTTTGGTAGGATGGTCCACAGGGCCTCATAGTTTATAGACTGTTTTGTGAATGAATAGCTATGACAGAAATCTCAAGGCCTTCACATTAATTTCCTGCTCTGAGATATAGCTACCATCTCCCTCCTTGTTGAGTTGGAGTTCTTTGTTCTGGGAAACATGTAAATTGTACATTCACTAAGAACATTATTTATAAATTCTAATGGGAAAAAGTGCAAATAGTGGAAACACTGATGCAGTAATTACACTCAGTTTTCAGGGTAATTTTATTGCAAATTTTTCCTTAAATTATGTTTCTTGACTTTGTCCATGATCATTATGAGTTAAACACTTACAGGAAATCAGCATACGGCTCTTTAATGAATCAAAAGTACATGACCAAGAAATGTGCAGGTTGTTGTTTATTTTGAGATCAAAGGGAGAAAAACTAAGCTCAGAGATACTTGTTTCCTGGAAAAATCAGACCTGTGTTGGGGGATGAAAATCTTCTTAGCAGTTTTCTCCTGATTGTCCTATTTTTTTTTTTTTTTGTGGCACGTGGGCCTTTCACTGCTGTGGCATCTCCCGCTGCAGAGCACAGGCTCCGGACGTGCAGCCTCAGCGGCCATGGCTCACGGGCCCAGCCGCCCCGCGGCACGTGGGATCCTCCCAGCCCGGGGCACGAACCCGTGTCCCCTGCATCGGCAGGCGGACTCTCAACCACTGCGCCACCAGGAAAGCCCTGATTGTCCTATTTATTCCCACCACTAATCTGAATCTGTAAGAGGGGGTTTAAATATTGCCCTCCTGGCTATTTACTACACAGTCAATTACGTACTTTTAATTAGGAGATTTCCAGAGAGCGTCATTCCATTTTACCCTTGCAGCCAAACAACGGAGGGTGTGGCCTTTCCACAAAGAATGACTTTCTGTAATTCAGGTCCAAGAGAAGACACAGAGACAGGAAGAAACTAAGGGAACGTTCCTCTCTGACTTGAGGGAAAGCCAGGCTTAAAAGGTGATGAGAATTTCTTCCTAGAACTTTACAAAGATGTATGCTAACTACATAATACAGTGTGAGGCCAAAGCCTGGCAGAATACCTGGTGGCATCATGGATGCCTCCTACTTCGGCTTCCGAAAAGAGTTCTGCAGAAACCTGGTGGCTGAATTACTGTCATGTGGACAATACCCCATCTAGTGGTTAACAGGATAATTGCAAAAAATAGCTTCACAAATCCCATGACAAACTATTCCAAAACTGGGCATCAGCCTAAGTTACCCATGCCAGTGGTTCTCAGACTTTGCTACACATTAAAATTCACCCAAGGAGCCTGTAAAAGTCTGACGCACAGGCTACACCCCACACCAATTAGAATCTCTGGGAGTGGGGCCCAGGCATCAACATTCTTAAATTTCCCAGATGATTCCAATGAGAACAGTGATCCTTGAGACTGAAAGAATGCATTAAAAGGTAGGAAAACATCCTGCAGTAATTTCATATCACACATTTCATTTAAAATATTTCATATATACAGGTTTCTTTTTTCTTTCTTTTTCTCTAAAATTGGATTATTTTAAAAAATGGGATCAACATGCAGAATTCCAGAGAGGTTACAAACACAGACATGAATTAGAGGCTTGGGTTCCAATGCCAGCTCCACCATACACCTGCTGTGTGACCTTTTGGTGCTACATCAATAAACCAGGACGGATGGGGGCACAGCCTCACTGGTCCTGATGTTTCCATGAGTAAATACACGTGAATCACTTACAACTGATCCTACTGCATAATAAATTTTATTTAGATGTATGTTATTAAGAGTCTATGACATTACATTACAACTTGCTTTTTCAACTTAAATATGTTCTAGACATTCCATATAATCCATACAATAGATCTAACTTATTCTTCAATAACTGCAAGAGGCTACCTGTGAACATACGTACTTTGAAGTTTAACATCCACCAAATGGATCTGCTGGGTTCAAGAGATATATTTGAAATTTTAACTGATGCTGCCATTCAGCTTGCTTTACCAAAAGGAAGTAATTCACCATCCTACAAGCATTGTATAGGATAATCTGTTTCCTCTATGCCTTCATAAGCACTAAATGTGCTTTTGAAGCCTTTAAATTCTTACCAGTATGAATGGTGATATGATATAAGCTGTAAGTTCCCCGTCTAACAGAGAGTCTGGAGAGCTTTTCGAGGTTTTGTTGGCCATTTTTATTTCCTCTTCTTTGTGTTGCCAGTCATACCATTTGCTCATGTTTCCACTGGGTTGAACTTTTTAAAAAAATCAGTTGCAGGAGCTCCTTGTATATTAGGGACATTCACTTATCAGTCAAGAAAGTTGCAAATACTTTCTCCAGTTTGTTTTTGCATTTTAACTTTTTATACTCAAACTTATCAGTCTTTTCCTTTATGGATTCTAGATTCCCTGTATTGCATAAGTACGTCTCTCCTCCCCAGTCTTGAGGCTATGCAAATTTCCTCCTAAATTGATTCTATTATTTTTTGTTTTATGTTTTTTTGTTTGTTTCAAGTTTTAATCCATTCATAATGATTTTATTCATGGTTGAGATTTTTTTTTCAGATCAATAACCAATTATGCCAATAACATTAATTAAATAAACCACCTTCTCTGTATGGAGCAAAAATGCTCTTCATTATGTAGTAGATTTGAATATATACCCAGATCTTTTTGACTTTTTGGTCTTCTGATCTGTGAGCTTATTCGTGAGCCAAACCATACAGTTTTTAAACGTTATTACATTTGCGTTTTGGAAAGTAATATCTGGTAAGGTAATCCCACCTTAATATTCTTTTTTGAAATTAAAGTTTTTTGTTGTCAATTCTAAAATATTTAGAATTTTTAAAATATAAGTGCTAAAATGCTTTTGTTTAGCTCTAGAAAAACACCATTGATATTCTGATTAGAATTAGCTTAAGGTAAATTTTCTTTGAAAATCACTGACACTTTAATGATGATTAATTCTTCTCATCCAAGGACATGGTGTGCCTTGCCATTTTTCAAATATTGTACTTATGTCTTTAACAAAATGTTATGGCTTTCTTCAGGGAGGTCTCATAGTTTTCTGGTAAATTTTTTATAATAAAATTATACCCATAAAGCACTTAGCCCAAACATCCAGCATATAGTAATTATTTAAAATGTTATTTTTATAATTATCTTTACTTATTCTCATTAAATAATCATAGAAAAAACAAGGCTTAAAAAACTCCTTACTGATGGACTCAAATGGATACTCAATCTCTCTAAAAGTGTCAGTTCTCTCCAAAACTGATCTACATACTCAATGCAATCTCAATAAAAATTCCAGATTTCATGTGTATGCATGTATAGGTCTATGTGTGTGTGTAAATTCACAAGTCAATTGTAAAATTTATACAGCAATATAATGCGCCAAAAATAACCAAGGTAAACTTGAAGAAAAAGAACAAAATAGAGGATTACACTATAGCATTATCAAGCCTTGTTATAAAGCTCAATCATTTAGACAATGTGGCATTGGAGTCAGATTAGACAAATGATCAATGAAACAGAATAGAGAGTCTAGAAGTATACACACATACTCCATTTGTGACAAGAGTGACACTTTTGCCATCAGAGCAATGGGAAAGGATGATCTTTTCAATAAATAGTGCTGGGTCAATTGGAAATCGGTATGGGCAAAATTTATGTTGATCTTTATAAGCAGTCTACACAAAAAATCAATTAGAGATGGATTGTGGATCTAAATGTGAAAGGTAAAACAACAAAGTATATAAAAGATATATAGGAGAGTATCTTCATGATCTTGGGATAGGCAAAGATTTCTTATACAGGACACAAAAACACAAAACCTAAAGTAAAAAATTGATAAATTTACCTATATTTAGATTAAGAACTTCTGTTCATCAAAGGACACTGTTGGTTCAAAATAGGAAACTCAATCAGTGTAATATACCATATTAATAGAATCAAAAATAAAACAACATGATCATCTCAATAGATGCAGAGAAAACACTTGAAACAATCCAATACCTTTCATAATAAAAATACTCAACAAATTTGGAAAAGAAGGGAACTGCCTCAATCTGTTAAAGGTCATCTATGAAAACCCTACAGCTAACATTATGCTTAATGTAGAAGACCTAATGATGAAATGCTATGATCAGGAACAAGCCAAGAATGTCTACTCTCACCACTTCTATTCAACATTGTTCTGGAGGTTCTAGCCAAGGAAATTAGGAAGATAGTAAAATAAAAATGCACCCAGATTGGAAAGGAAGAAGTAAAACTATCTTTTTTGCAGATGACATGGTCTTGTATATAGAAAATCTTAAGGAATCTATACCAAAGAAACTTCCTAAAGATAATAAATGAGTTTAGCAAGGCCACAGGATATAAGATCAACATATATAATTCAGTGTATTTCTATATACTAGCAATGACTAATCTAGAAGTGAAATTAAGAAAACAATTCAATTTACAATAGCATCACAGGGAATAACATACTTGGGATTAAATTTAACAGAAGAGATGCAAGATTTGTATACTGAAAACTACGAAATGTCATTGAAAGAAACTAAAGAAGACTTAAATAAATGGAAAGACATCCCATGTTCATGGATTGAAATACTTAATATTGTTAAGATGGCAATACTCCTTAAATTGATCAACAAATTCAACACAATCCCTATCAAAATCCTAGCTGCTTTTTTTTTTTGCAGCAATTGATAAGCTGATCAAAAATTTGATATAGAAATGCAAGGGACACAGACCAGCCTGAACAATCTTGAAAAAAAAGAACAAAGTTGGAAGATGCACACTTCCTAATTTTAAAACTTACTACAAAACTACAGCAATTAAGACAATGTGGTACTCCATAAGGATAGCCATATAGATCAACGAAATAGAATTGAGTCCAGAAATAAATCCTTACCTTTTTTTGGTCAATTGATTTTGACAAGGATACCAAAACAATTCAGTGTAAGAAAGAATAGTCTTTTCAACAAATAGTGAGGGGACAACTGAGTATCCACATGCAAAGGAATGAAATTGGATACCTGCCTCACACCATACCCCCCCCAAATCACTCAAAATGGATCATAGACCAAAGCTAAAACTATAAAACTCTTAGGAGAAAAACATAGGTGCACACATTTATGACCTTGGATTAGGCAATGTTTTCCTAGATATGACACCAAAACACAAGCAACCAAAGAAAAAAAACAGATAAATTAGACTTCACCAAAATTGTAAAAATTTGTGCTTCAAAGGATGCTATCAAGAAAGTGAGAAGACAACCTACAGAATGGGAGAAAATATTTGCAAATCATACATGAGATAAGGGACTTGTATCCAGAATATATAAATAACTCTTACCACTCAACAATGAAAAAACAACTCAGTTTAAAAATG
The DNA here is from genome assembly GCF_937001465.1 of Orcinus orca. Taxonomy (NCBI): domain Eukaryota; kingdom Metazoa; phylum Chordata; class Mammalia; order Artiodactyla; family Delphinidae; genus Orcinus; species Orcinus orca. Next base: position 74,418,476 of record NC_064560.1, read on the forward strand.
TGCAAAGGATTTGAATAAACATTTCTTAAAGAAGATATGCAAATGGCCAATAAGCACATGAAAAGATGCTAAACATCATTAGTCATTAGGAAAATGCAAATCAAAACCACAGGGAGCTACCACTTCACATCCTCTAATGACATAGCCAAAAAGACAGACAATAAGCAAGTGTTGACAAGGATGTGGAGAAATTGGAACCCTCGTATGTTGCTAATGAGAATGTAAAACGGTGAGACTGTTTTTGAGAAGTTTGGCCATTCCTCAAAAAGTTAAGCATCCAGTTACCATATAATTCAACAATTCCACTCCTACCTTTAAATTCCAGAGAAATGAAAACATTTGTTCACACAAAAACTTGTACATGAATGTTCATAGCAGCATTACTTGTAAGAGTCAACAAGTGGAAACAACTCAAATGTCCATCAGCTGATTAATTGATAAGGAAAATTTGTTACATCCATACAAAGGAATAGTTAGTATTCAGCCACAGAAAGGAATGAAGTATTGATACATGCTACAACATAGATGAACCTTGAAAACGTTTTGCAAAGAGATAGAATTCAGACACAAAAGAACAAATATTGTATGATTCTATTTCTACAAAGTGTTTGGAATAGGCAAATCTACAGAGACAAAAAGTAGATTAGTGGTTGCTAAGAATAGGAGGAGAGAATGTAAAGTGACAGCTAGTGGGCATGGGGTTTCTTTTTGGGCTGATGAAAATGTTCTGGAATTAGATAGTGGATGTAAAACCCTGTGAATATACTAACAATAGCTGAATTGTATACTTTAAGTAGGTATATTTTATGGAACGTGAATTATATCTCAATTTTTAAAAAGACACCATTAAGAAAAAGAAGAGGCAAGACTCAGAGTGGGAGAAGAGATTTGCAATACATAACCAGAGAGGTATAACCACAGATACAAGAGAGGACTTGTGTCTGGAATATGTAAAAAAAGAATCAATGAGCAAAAGACACATAACCCTACAGAAAAATGGGCAGATGATGTGAACAGACATGTCACAAAAGAGTAGCTAATATGCAAAAATGCTCAACCTCATCAGTAATCAGGACAATGTAAAACCCTAACATTACTCTCAGTCCTAACCCTAAACCCTAACTCATTATAATGGCTACAATTTAAAATGCTGAAAATCTCCCAGAACATTACATTTTTCATAATCACCAAAGGGAACCACAGCTCTGACTTCTAACCCCATAGCTCGTTTTGTTTGTTTTTGATTGTATATTCTTTGGAGTCTGGCTTCTTTCACCCAACCTTATGTTTGTGAACGTAATTCATGCTGCTGCAGATAGCAACAGGTCACTGGTTTTGGTTGCTGTGTTGTATTACATTGTATGAATAGATCACAATTTACTTACTCATTATTTCTGTTGCTGGGCATTTGGGTTGCTTCCAGTTCTTGGCTGTTGTGTTGAATGAAGGAAGTCAGATACATTAGAATGTGTATTGTGTGATTCCATTATAATGGTTACAGCAGTCTATGGCTTTAAAGGGGGAAGGGAGTGCCTAGGAGGGGAGATGAGGGAGGCTCTGTGTGCTGGCTGTCTTCTATTTCTTAATCTTGATACTGAAACGGGGTGTGTTCACTTTGTGATAATGTGAGGATTGTGCTCTTCCACATTTCAACTAAAATCTACTCCAGAAACTCAAAACTTACTTAGAACCAAACTGAGCAATATATTTCTTTTGCTATCCACAGCTACTAAAGCCACTTTATGAAGGCAGGCAAGCTGGAGGCAGACAGAGGCCAGCCCCAGGGGCATATGTCTTGGGTATTTATAGGCTTGAGTTTTCCTGCTAGGCTGCCATACCTTTTGGTTTAGTTCCTGGACATCCTATGTTTCTTTGGTTCACCAGCTATGTACAGTACTTCTTTGGATCGTCACCCCATCCTCAGAGTTGGTGGTGGTTGCTTTTCCACCCTTGACTATAAGTACTCGGAGTGATAGTATGAATGGCAGTAGAATCCAGTCATTCTTTTATTGACTTCCTTTACTGTAAGAAAAGTAAATTATTAGCAGTGATGGACAATTGAATGAAATGATTTAATTGCTCTCAATTCTGTTATATGTTATAAACAAAGACCTCTGTTCCATTGTAAATTGTTGGATAAATCCGAATGAAAAGCCACATGCTAGTATTATTTCAATGGTCCCTAAAGAATGGCATTGGTGGAGCATCTCAGAAGAACTAGTAGCTTTACACATAGATTTTCTTCTGTCTGCATCTTCACTTGGCTTTCTATAGCAGGAATGTTAGTTACACATAATGTATTTTCATTTATTAGAATATGTCTTTTTAAAGCAGTGAGCTGGAAATCTGACACATGTACTGACTTTTATCTCATTGTCATATAATTGTGTTTCTAAATTCAATGCCTTTCAGAAGAGAAGATAGCTGCCTGAAAACTGATATTTAGTTGATTTAATGATATCAACTAACTTGGTATTTCATAAGACAAAAACTCGAAATTCGAAAAGATACATGCACCTGAATGCTCATAACAGCACTATTTACAATAGTCAAGACATGGAAGCAACCTAAGTGTCCATCAACAGATGAATGGATAAAGAAGATGTGGTGTGTGTGTGTGTGTATATATATATATATATATATATATACACATATACATATATACATATATGTGTGTATATATATATGTACACACACACAATGGAATATTACTCAGCCATAAAAAAGAATGAAATATTGCCACTTGCAGCAACATGGATGGACCTAGAGATTATCATACTGAGTGAAGTCAGAGAAAGACAAATATATATGATATCACTTATATGTGGAATCTAAAATATAATACAAATGAATCTATTTACAAAACAGAAACAGACTCACAGACATAGAAAACAAACTTATGGTTACCAAAGGGGAAAGAGGGAGGGATAAATTAGGAGTATAGGATTAACAGTTACACATCATTATGTATAAAACTGATAAACAACAAGGATTTATTGTATAGCACAGGGAACTATATTCAATATCTTTTCATAACCTATAATGGAAAAGATTCTGAAAAATATTTATATAAAACTGAATTGCATTGCTGTACACCTAAAACTAACACAATATTGTAAATCAACTTCAATTTTTAAACATTGGTATTTCATAATACAACCAAGATTCACTTATCTCTAGTGGGAGTGTACATTTAAAAAAATTATCCTATAATTTTTTTTTTTTTTATCCTATAATATTTTTAATCCCAAAATGACTCCAGGTCCTGGAAGCCACCTTGTATCTCTGCCTGCCAGATCATCTTCCCCACTTCTGTCTGTTCTGATCCCTCCCCACCAATAGGCTCCCTCCCTCCCCACCCCACCCCCATCATGACACCAAGAAGATGACTCCCAGTACATCCTGTCAGGCTGGCAGTGCCGACCGTGGGAATTGGAAGCCATCTTGGACTGCCTTTGCCCAGTGGCCAAGCATCTGGGATGGTCAGACCCCTAGCTTAGCAACATGAGCTCTTTCTTGCCCTTCTAGAAAATTCCCCATGCGTTTGAGTAACTGGACCTTTTGCTTACGTCTCCACATCTCAGTTTTTCAGACCTTTTCACTCCTGGGATTTGAGAGAGGCTGGAATGGCAAATACTGGTAAGCTTGCTCCTTTCCCTTTACACAAGGCCAACCTCACACTTGATTATCACACCTTGTTTTGCTGAATTCAGACAGAGCCTCATGAAGAGGGCTGTCCATGATGGATTAGCACAATGTTTGCCAAAATTGGGGAAAAGAAAAAAAATGGGGATCAACAAGGCACAAAGTAGATAGACGTTTATCATCACTGGAGGGGCCAGTTTGCAACCACAGCCCTGAGTTGAGCTGTGCCCATTTCCTGGGCTCCCTAATCCTCTGGCATAATGCCACAGGTTCAGCTCTTAATCTACAAACTCAGGTGTGCAGGAAGGGTAACTTCCTCAATTTTCTATAAAGTCATCTGCGCCTTTTTCATGGTAGATATGCAATCTCATCCATCTGGAGAGGTCCTCGGGTCTTTCTAGCATTGCACTTGTATTTCAGGGGGCTTGCGTGGTGCCCAGGTGTTGGGGGTAAGGTATTTCATGTGGTGAGGTGAGCCTGGGTGAAAGAAGCCATGGAGAGAGACCCTTTCAGGGAGCTTGGTAAGATACCTTTGCTTTTGTCTGCTCTTCTGTCACAGGCTGACCCAGGACATGCTACTGCCTCCCTGACCCCTTCAAGTTAAGCTTTCTTTCTCTCTCTCTTCTTCCTGCCATCCTTAGACATACAGGAAACATACAGGACTGTCTGTGAGCGTTTCTGTCTAGATTCACTGCATGGTCATATTTTTCTTCTGGAATCTTGTCACTTTCCCAGACCAGTCCTCCGTCCTTCTGGATGCCCCAACCTCCCTGGCAGAGCCCAAGGGATTAGAGCACAGAAGCCCTTCTTTGGGAACCACCACCCTACTCCTGGCTTTCTCAGCAACTCTTCTAATACACTAAATGTGGGGTACCTTTTCTAGTCTGAGGGCTGAGGGTGGAAGGCAAAACCTTGTGTTCTTCCTCCTGGAGAGTTCTGCCAGATCTGCTGCTTACACCATGGTTTATTCTGTAACCCCTGAGACCATTAGAAAAGCTAAGACCAACACCTGAATCTCTGCTTTTCCTCACTTTCTGCGGAGTCGTCCCTTCCCTGAGCACCATGGAAAGCCTAGCGGATGGAATGGGGAAGGGGAGTTTGGCTGTTACTGCAAATATTATCCACTCCCTTCCCGCGGATCCGCCTTGAGTCTTTGTGCCTCACGGCCAATCAAACCCCAGATAATGACCGGGTCTCCACCTGACCCCACAGTCATGTCTGCCTGGGCCTCCTAACATTGTGCCCTGCTTTACAAAGTTCAGCATGACTTACTTCTGTATCTGTGTTATCTTGGGTTATCTTTGCTCCAAGGCCCTCCACTAACTTAGCAAATGGAGACTTGACTCCCTTTGGATTTGCTGCCCATCACTGTGCCAAACCTCAAGAGAGTCCCAGTGGAAAAGCATATTTAGGAACCAAGATATTGCCTGGTACTTATTACCCAGTGAATCACTCTGACCCATCCTATCACACTGAGCAAGTTGTTAAAAACTCCATGGCTTGGTCATCTTGCTGCAAAATGTCAATGACATTTGCTTCCTCCCTTCCTGACAGGCACATTGTGAGAATAAGTAAAATACTGTGCTACCATCACCAGTACAACAACAGTTTATTGAACACAAGACTCTTTCACATCTATTATCACATCTATCCTGAAAAGTTAATCGTCATGTTGTGTGCAAATATAAGGGGGAGAAATTGCTCTTTAATACACTAAAAAATACCCAAGTTCCTTTATCTTTCAGAATTCCATTCCCTAGTATTTCCATTTTGATAGGCTTTTCCGTTATTCATTTCCCAAACACGTCTTTATTCCGTTAACAAAGGAAAAACTCATATAGAGGAGCAAAAATGTGTTCAGCTGCAAGTGGTCTACGATTTTGAAAGGGATGTGTTGATGGGAGGAAGAAATCTGCTTGGGTGATCTTCGTGAAGCAGCAAGATTTGCTTGATCCATAGTAGGTTTGCAGCCCAGTCAAAGCACCGCTGGGGTCTTAAGTCCCCTGAAAGATTTGACCAACAGGCTGAGCATCCCATCAGCTTCTCCCTCTGGCTCTCATCTCTTATTTTTGGTCCAACCTCCAGCTTTATTTGGTAGCAATACCGAAAGGTCCAAAAATTCCCATCCAGTTAAGACCATTTAGATCTCTTTGATCCAAAAGGCAATTAATAAGTTCAAGATGGGGTTTCTCTAATTCCCAATATTACCCAAATAAGAAAATACTGCAATGATATTCTGTTTGGTGAAGCAGATGCTTTCAGAGGAACACACTTTTATTCTGCCAGGGTCATCTCCCACCAATCTATGCCTCTTTTCCTCATTTCATTTTCCCATTTACTTGCATCCTTTCAATAAATCTATTTTGATGATCTCCTCCAGGAGGTACCAAATCTACAGATACATGAATGAGTAAAACAGACCTCTCTATGTGCTTTACCAGAGTCAGGCATTCTCCTTTCCCTCTTGGCCACGTTTTACACTCTTCCCAAACTCATTACTGCACCCAGATTTCTGAGGTCATTAGCTATTTGTTTTTGTCTGGGGGCTACCTAGGCTCATGCCCATGGCCAGAGGAGACACGATCCTCCTTTATGAACCTTCCACGCTCTTAATTTCCTTCCCATCCCCCTGTTTATCATGGGACCATGGTCTCATTTTAAACAGAAAATCACTTCCTGTCATTTGTTGTCCTTGCAAAAGTCTTTTCTTAACCCAGGCTGACGTGGCAGCTCCACTGCCCACTGTCCCTCTGTCCAATATTTAGCTACTTCTCTGGAGGTGACTTAGCACACTGCAGGCTCCCTTCTTGTTGCTGGCTGCCCCCACCCCCCCACCCCTCCCCGCCCTGGGATTTCTCTGGGCCCTTAGCTGCCTGGGAATATATGTGCCAGTGTCACCACTGTTCATGACACATTTCTCAAGATGAAGCTGGAGTGAAACCAGGCAAGCCTGTACCTCATTGTTATTCACCACTGAAGAGATGCAAATGTTGTGAAGAACCTTTGCATTATTCCAATCACCTAATTTATCTGTATTTCCACCTTCCTTTGTGAAATAAAAGGTTCAGTGAAGCAAAATCAAGAAAGCTTTGGGAACGCTTACAAACACAAATAAAATAAATAGTTACTCCAAAATATATTTTGACACATTTTGTATTCTCTCTTTATGGATTCTTGCTGGGGGTGGGAGGGGGAAGATTGACAATTGCTATAAATCAGGCTTTCCCTGAAAGTGATAAATATATTTCAGGGACTTTGGGCTTATAGGATTTTAGAGCCAGAAGTGGCCTGTATTATTTATCTATGTCTGTGTCACAGAGGATCTCAAATCAACAAATATTTATTATCTCACATTATGGAGGGTCAGGCATTAGGGAGTGGCTTAGCTGGGTGGTCCTGGCTCAGGGTCTCTCATGAGGTCCAGTCAAGCTGCAATCATCTCAAGGATGACTTCCAAGCTCACCCACATGGCTGTTTCTTGAAGGCTGTTGGCCTGAGACTTGAGTTCCTCATTGCCTCGGCTTCTCCAAAGGGCTGCATAGGACGTGGCATCAGCCTTCCCCCAGAGTGAGTGATCCAAAGGAAAGAGAGAGTGACAAAGAAGGAAGCTGCAGTGTCTTTTATAACCCAAACTCAGGTGTCATGCCCACTCTCCCAGGTAGTGTGAGGGAGGGAATGACAGGAGGTGGGGTCATTGGGGCCACCTTGGAGGCCGGCTGCCACAGGACCCCAGAGATAACACAGTGTGATCCTCTCAGTTACAGCCAAGGAAGCTGCAGCCCGGAGAGGTGAGGTGAGCTGGCCAAGATCAAACCAAGACTTGTACGTGGGCTTTCCATATTTTAGGACATTTCAATTTAGCAGCTACTTATTTTACTTACTAGGTGCTTACCAAAATCAAGACTAGGCCAGGCAGCGTGGGGATTCCAGGGTGAAGAATACAACTGGGGTCCCTGCTCAGGAGATCACAGGTGTGGTGAAGAGCAGGGTACCCTGAAAGAGATTTCCCAACACATTTCCTCAGAGACTTACAACTGATGGCCACAAGAGTTTCAAGAGAAGGCCCGACTCCCACAGGCACCGTGTGGGAGGCGTGTGGATATAGGGACATTTGAGTTGGGCCTTGGAGTAGATCTTTGACAACATGATGAATAGGGGACTTAGGCTGAGAGTCCATGATATGACCCTGCTACCTTCAAATCTAACTCTTTGAGGTTCAGACACAGCAGTATTAGTCAAAGGTTTGCCTCTGAATCACTTCTTGGCTACTGACGATTAAACTTTGGGGCTGTCCGGAAGGAGGACTGTGGCAGTTTTTCTGAGAGCTCCACTTGCCTTAGCTGCCACTGCTGTTTTTACTGGTGGAGCTGATACTTTGTAATCAAGAAATAAAGCAGCTTCTTCTTCTTTTCCCCCGTCCATGCCCCTCCTCTGGCTCTTCGCCGCCGCCTCACATGCCGACTGCCTTAAAGCAGCTTCTTGACTATCTGTGTCATCAAAACAACCCCCAAATTCAGTGGAAAAACAATGAAGTACAGTTGGTAAGTTGATGTCTGCTCGTTTTGGAGAATCATCCTTGCCCACTGATTTACCCGCCTGTGAGTTGATCTTGGCAATTAACTATTGAGGAGGTGGTAAGAGGTGAGAAAGGGTGGCCTAGGGTTGAGGGCTGCATTTCCCAGACATGGGCCAGGAACCTTCAGGAAGGTGGGGGCAGAGGGATGATCAGCAGAGGTCAGTTACAGTACGTGCCCATCACACTTAGAAAACCCACGTGTTGATGAATGCCAGGCCAGTGTTTTGATTAAAATTGTAGATGACATCATTTAGATGAGGAATTTTGACGTTATTAGTTAAGACTCATTAATGAGTCATAATATTAAATTTGTAGATCCAAATTGGCATTTAATAAAAGATTAAAATATTGAGGGGATAAGTAATAATTTGTAGTACTTTTGTTTCTGTGACTTGGACATATGTTCAGTGTAAACTATACTTCCTTTTCATTGTGGCCACTACCAAAACAGTTTGAAAGCCACTGATGGATAACAATTTTGCCCAATATGAGGGGAGAGAAAGGCAGCCAAATCCAACCAATCACACTGGATCCTCTGCTAAAACCCAACAGTGTTCACCATAGGGACCATAACATGGGGAAAGGGGACATGATTTTAGGTAGAAGTGGAGGAAAGAATGGAAAATCTTACTAGTTACATGTTTTTTTTAAAACTATTTGAGAAACACAGCAAACATTTCAAAAGGGTGATATACTTGTTTGGTATAAAGGTCTTTTTTAAAAAGACCATTTATTGCTTGGTATAAAGGTCTTTTTTTAAAAAAGATCAACTTTATTGAGGGGTACTTGACATTCAATAAGATTCACTAATTTTAAGTGTATGGTTCAAGGAATTTTGACAAGTGTATATAGTCATGTTACCACCCCCAAAGTCAAGATATGGAATAGTTGTACTATCCCCAACAAGTTCGCTTATTTCCCTGTTTTCAGTCTAATCCCCTCCCAACATCGCAGCCTCTGGGGTGCAACAAGAAAACAAGGTGTTTGGAGCAGAAGCACAGGGGAGAGGAGGTCAATATGTCTTACATGTGGTAGTGCCCTGGAGGCCACAGGAGGTCAAGGACTAGGGTTTACTCTGAGTGAAATGGGAAGATGTGGGAATGTTTTCAGCAGTGGAGTGATCTGACTTGGGCTTTAAAAAGACTATGGAGAAACTACATGTATACTAGGGTTGAACAAATAAGTGAATATACTGTAGAGAATGAGACCCAGGCTTCTCACTGTCAGAGAAAGAAGTTACAGATAAGCAAAGGGAGAAGGGAGGCTAGAATGAACCTTGTGGATGGGATTTGGAGGCATTCATATGCACCCATGTTTGTGTGTAGATAGAAAAATAAATACAGATATGTGTGTATACAGGGGTTATGTGTGTATGTATGTGTGTATGTTGCCATTTTAACAATATGAAATCTTCCAATCCATGAACATGGGATGTCTTTCCATTTACTAAGGTCTTCCTTAAATTGTTTCAATAATATTTTGTAGTTTTTAGGGTGCAAGTCTTACCCTTCTTTCATTAACTTTAGTCCTAGGTATTTTATTCTTTTTGATGCCATTGTAAATGGAGTTGTTTTCTTAACTTCATTTTTCGATTGGGTAGGAGAAGTTCCCAGTATGCTGTCATATGTGACTGCTAAGACTTTCCTCCTTGATGAATTAAGACAGGATACAGGCAGAAGGGGATGCACTATTGTACAACGGTGTGGACTTTGGAGGAAACAGCAATTAGAAAAACTGTGGAATCAGATGACTGTTTGCTAAGTGCCCCTGATTCTTTAAGAAAGGAAATGTTGGTCTCAGCCTTGCTGGTCAGCAATATAAAGCAAAGTGTCAGGGTCAGAGAAGCTACTTGATTGTTCTCCAAGGCAGAGAGGACAGAAGTCCAAGCACAGTACTTTCTAAGGGTAAGAGAGGCAGCACTTCTGAGAAGGCTGAGTTCTCACACCAGGCAAGTCTCCTATGTCAAACTCAGGTCCCTGTTGGGGAAGGAGTAGGACTCAGAGACTAGGGACAGGGTATCTGGGTACTGCATGTGAGAACCTTGGACTTCCAGATTCCTCTGGGCCTGCAGAAGTGACCTTCTCCCCCTGTTGGAATACAGAGCCCCCTCCTGCCTCCTGCAAGAAGACCTGTGGAGGCCACAAATAGGGCAGGTACCTTCCAGGATGATGCTTGCCTTTAGGAGTTGACCACCACCCCCAGACCTATATTTAGGTTGAAACCTCAGCAAACCAAGTGGGGAAGTGCTGGGTCTGCACAGGATGGACAAAAGTTACACACTGAAGGTGCTACAGAGCTTGGCTACCAGCAGTGGCTGGAACAGCAGGCCTGCGTGAGTTCTGAGGGGGCTGGGTCAGGGAGTCTGTCTGGTGTGGGGTCACTCTACTGTGACAGAGCCCTGGGTGACTGTGGGTATGCTGCTGGGCCGGCCCACATTAAATGACGTAGAGATACCAGAACTTCTGTGGCAAAGCATGGAGGAATGGAACGAAAGATTCAAAAGTGGGCATTAGACAGAAACCTACCTGGCTGGCCATGTTCCTTGGGAGGCCGTGCGGACACGCCATCTACCAACTTGATAAGGCACCCACAGGTGAGGGGACGAGGCAATGTTGAGAAGCTCCAGGGTGGCTTCTTCTGCAGGAGGAGGGGGTGGTGGTAGATGGGGGCCTCTCTGGAGGGTTAAGGCAGCCGTGGTTCTCAAACTTTAATGGGCATTAAACTCAAACAGAGGGCTTGTCAAAAGCCAGAGTTTTCAATTTAGCAGGTTTGGGTTTACGGCTGGGGAATGTACATTTCTAAAAAGTTCCTAGGTCATGCTGTTGGCACTAGTTTGAGCACCCCAATACACTGGTGAGAACCACTGGATACGGGCCTAGCAGAGGGCTGGTGGCAGCCTGTAGGCATCATGAGCAAGATGAGTATAACTACTGTGATTAGCAGCTACCCTGGAATGGTAACCCGGGGTAAGAGAGATGACCTAAGGGATCTACAGAGATGACTCGCAGAACATGGTGCTGTTGGGGAAAGACAAATGCGGCTGCTGATGAAAACATCGTGAATACATACATAATCATGGTAGGTCATTGACTGATTACCAGACCTGAGTCAGTTCTCAGATCCCATTGACAGAAGGCAGGACCTGACCACCCCCATGATGAGTAAGTACAGATATGATCTCCAGGGCCTTCCCCAAAGGGAGGACAACCATTTACACTGGGGTAAATGGAATAGTCATTTCTTTCCAAAGCAGTTGCGTACCCATGACCAGGTTCAAATTAACACTGATGCTCAGGGACGCAAAGCATCCTCCTGACTCTCCTGTAAGAGTAGGGACATATCAGGGTCATGTCCTAAACAGAGCCCTGGCCCAAGACACAGTGGGTTCAGAAGAACAATCTGGGACTGACATATTTGAGGGTCATTGGTATATGGTTGGTATTCAAAGCCACGAGATTGGAGCAGCCAAGTATACACAGTGAAGAGAAGTCTTGCTGAGTGACTGGTGATTAGCAGAGAGAAGAGGCAACACACATTTGAGGCAGCACTGAGGAAAGACAGCATCCTCCCAAAGCCTCCTGTACTCCCCAGACTCCGAGTCAATGAGGAAGGGTCTGTGTCCCCTTCTGCTCTGTGTCCCTAGGGCCCAGCCCTGCCCCTGGCACAGAGGAGGGACTCAGTAACTGGTTTTGAATTATCCCACCATGGCCACCACTGATGAACTCCATGGAAAATGTGTTCAGGGCAGTAACAGCAAACATGATGTTTTTCGATGGAAGATTCTTCTTTTTTTAGTTCTTAAGATGAAATGTGAATCTTGTTCTGTTCCTGTTGGGAAGATTAACCAGGGGATGTCTCTTTACCACTTGGGGCCCTTCCCAAGTTCATTTGTAATGTACTGTATGTGTCATGACTTTCCAAATTAAGAGAGGGAGTTTGTGCAGGTTAAGTTACTGCGCATTTTTTTTCATACGACAAATGCTTTTTTTTTTTAACATCTTTATTGGAGTATAATTGCTTTACAATGGTGTGTTAGTTTCTGCTTTATAACAAAGTGAATCAGTTATACATATACATATGTTCCCATATCTCTTCCCTCTTGCGTCTCCCTCCCACCCTCCATATCCCACCCCTCTAGGTGGTCACAAAGCACCAGCTGATCTCCCTGTGCTATGTGGCTACTTCCCACTAGCTATCTATTTTACGTTTGGTAGTGTATATATGTCCATGCCACTCTCTCACTTTCTCACAGCTTACCCTTCGCCCTCCCCATATCCTCAAGTCCATGCTCTAGTAGGTCTGTGTCTTTATTCCTGTCTTACCCCTAAGTTCTTCATGACATTTTTTTTCTTGAATTCCATATATATGTGTTAGCATACAGTATTTGTCTTTCTCTTTCTGACTTACTTCACTCTGTATGACAGACTCTAGGTCCATCCACCTCACTACAAATAACTCAATTTCGTTTCTTTTTATGGCTAAGTAATATTCCATTGTATATATGTGCCACATCTTCTTTATCCATCTGTTAACGGACACTTAGGTCGCTTCCATGTCCTGGCTACAAATGCTATTTTTGCACCTTTAAAACAGGCAGCCTCTACCCCAACAAACACCTGTTGTGCTCCTATGAAACAGTGATAAACAAATGGTCTGCCCTCTCGAAATAGCCAGAAGAGCCATGACAACATGGGGAACGCTCTGGGCTCTAAGCAAGAGTGGCTGGATTCAGTTTTTCCAATGAGGTAGGGCATAAAGATGCTGTGTCCTGAAGGCCTTATATTCTCTTCTTCTTTAGCTCTTGTAGTGAAGGAGGGGTTATCCTCACTCTACCAACAAGGAACCTGGGTGTGGAAGGTTCAAGGATTAGTCCAGGCCTGCCCTCCTGCTCGCTAGCCCCACTCTCCTGGGGACCCCACTGAGCTGCCTGTCATCTGCATTGGTCCCCTGGGTCCTGAGCATCTCCTCCAGCTTTCCTGAGCCTCCGTGTGATTCCTGGGCTTCGGAACTTCACCTATGAGGACAACCAACATTTCCTGGGTGCTGTGCCCCAGGCACTGCACGACGAGCTTCACAGAGTACAATGGGCAGTGTGGGGAGTGGGTGAGACCAGGGCCCAAATCCTGCCACTTGTTACTTGCCTGGCCTTGGCCAAGCTGACCACACTGCACCTCCTTTTCCTCATCACTGAAATAGAGCTGCTAGTACCTACTTCCTAGGTGGCTGTGCTGATGATGTGAGTTAATCTACGTAAAGAGCTCAGAACAGTGCCTGGCACACACTGAGGGCCCTGCAAGGACTAGCTCTGGTTGTCCACCCCAGGGGTTCTCTGTGCACTATATATATATATATATTTTTTTTTTGTGGTACGCGGGCCTCTCACTGTTGTGGCCTCTCCCGTTGCGGAGCACAGGCTCTGGACATGCAGGCTCAGCTGCCATGGCTCACGGGCCCAGCTGTTCCGCGGCATGTGGGATCTTCCCAGACCGGGGCATGAACCCGTGTTCCCTGCATCGGCAGGAGGACTCTCAACCACTGCGCCACCAGGGAAGCCCCTCTGTGTGCTATTTTGTCTTCATTGTTACATGGGTAAGGCAGACGGGTTGTTGTGCCCACGGCCATGCTGCTGGTAGGTGTTAGGGCACAAAGCAGCTCTGTTCACTCTGCGCCAGCCTGCCCAGCTTGGATCTTCCACTCACCCCCCTGCATTTCCCTTCCTCCACTTGCTTCATCTGCTACCTGGTCAAACCTACTGGGCGGCAGATGTGCCTCCCAGGTCACAAACTTGGGTGTGTAGGGAATCACGGCAAATTTGTTTTTTCTATATCTCCACCTATTTAGGGCCCCAAGTTCCACCACGGTGATGGAAACTCAATCTCTATCAGTTTAAGGTTCTAAGCTTCCTTGGGGCTGCACTAGAAGACTTACACACAGCCAAGGCTCTGTGGGGCTGGGGACCTACCTGGACCTTATGTCTCCTCTCTGTGCTGGCATCCACTAGCCTTCCACTCCACTCCATAGAGCCCGTGGTCTTCATCCACATAGGCAGAGGCTGGGACAGTGGGCCCCTATGGACAGTCGAGTGGGTTCTCCACTGTACAAACGTACCTGAATGAGTGAAATTGAAATCCAGCCTGTGCTGTTCTTGCTAAGCTGTGGATGTAGGTACAGGGCTGCTTCCTACCAACACCCACAGTCTAGGCCATGTACCTACGGCTCCTTCATCTACCTTTTTCTAATTTGCACAGAGGCATCTGAGAGCTGGCTGTGGCCCTGCTGGCGTCACCCCATCCCTGTCTGAATGGCTCCCTTAGGTCCTCTGCCGCTTCTGAGTGGTGCTTGGGCTCCTGGCCTCGCTCATGCTGGGGGTGGTCACCTCAGAAATGCCCTCCTGGCCTAGGCTGCAGCTCTTTCCCTCAGGCCTGCTAACTCCCCAAGGGTGCACTGGGGAAGCCAGCACAAGGCCACTGCTCCTGGAGCCACAACGTAGCTGGGATTTTGTTGTCTCCTTGGGGCTCTGCTCAGGAAGGAGCACAAGGCTCCCCTTTCTAGAACCTCTCCAGGAACTACTGTGCTTTCATCACTCCCCTTCATCACTCTCCCCATCTCCTATCTAAGGGAAACCTTTTTTATCTCTGTGGAAACCCAACTCTCCTCAGCTTCCTGCTCTGCTGTCCCGCAGGATTTCCTCCCTAACATTTTGTCTAGACAGAAGTCCTCTCCAAGCCATCAAAACCTGCATTTTTATAAGATCAAAGTCAGGAATACCTATCTGGCCTGGCTTTCTGCCTGCCTCCACTTACACAATGGATGGGGGTTGGAGGGAGGGGGAATGAACTATTTGGGGGGAAATCCATTCATTATTCCCTCCCCCACCCCGAATTGTTCCACCACGCTGGGGGACCCGTGGGCCACTGGCCACTCGGCTCCAGGTTCTCCAAGTAGAGAAAAGACCAACCATTCCCATTTCCCCAGCCTAGCCCAGGGGCTGATGAAAAAGACTGGTCCCTCCAGCACTGTGCAGCACTCCTGCTTCTGGGTCTTCCGGTGAAACTCCCTGGGCGCCGGCTCCCGCCCATCCACAGTGCCTCTTGCGCAGGGTGGAGGAAGGGATTCTTTTTTTTTTTTAACATCTTTATTGGAGTATAATTGCTTTACAATGGTGTGTTAGTTTCTGCTTTATAACAAAGTGAATCAGTTATACATATACATACATTCCCATATCTCTTCCCTCTTGCGTCTCCCTCCCTCCCACCCTCCCTATCCCACCCCTCCAGGCGGTCACAAAGCACGAGCTGATATCTCTGTGCTATGCGGCTGCTTCCCACTAGCTATCTACCTTATGTTTGGTAGTGTATATATGTCCATGCCTCTCTCTCGCTTTGTCACAGCTCACCCTTCCCCCTCCCCATGTCCTCAAGTCCGTTCTCCAGTAGGTCTGTGTCTTTATTCCTGTCTTACTCCTAGGTTCTTCACATTTTTTTCCCTTAAATTCCATATATATGTGTTAGGATTCTTGCTTGAAGCGGCCCTTGGAGGCTTTTCTGGGCTCGCCATCCTCAGGCAGCGCCCCCTGCCGGGAGGTTGGGGAAAATTCTCGCTCTCCTTCAGGGCTCGCGGCTCACAGCCGCAGAGAACTCCTCATCCCACCACGCTTCATTTGCACAGCTGACGACAAGCATCTATTAGTCTACTGAAATCAGTAAGCGGGGCTAAAATGTAAAGTTCTTCTCGCCAATTCTCTGATATTCCTGAGTTCTGTTTTTATTGCAAATTGGTAACAGGTGAGGTAGATAGTCCTGGAGGTGTTTAACCTGTCAGAGGGGGCTGTGGTTAAAAGAAAAATCTAAACCATTGTTTCACTGTAGTGGGGAGCAATTTCTTCTATATTGGGCCAATTCTAGAAAAAATATTTTTGGGCAATTTTAAAACTTCAAAGTAAAAGTGATTTTATTTAATCACACACACACACATATATACATATACTTACAGCTTAGATTACCCACTATATTGAATAGAAGAATGCCAATATGTCAATAATAAAACGAGGGCTGCAGGACTTTTTTTTTGGCCTTAAGCTATTAGTATAGAAGTGTATTTGTTAATATGGTAGCGACGTCGGGGCAATTTTACATTTTTATCAAAAAGAATAATAAAATATACAATACTTATAATAAATTCCATATAGCAAATTGATTCCTGCAGAATGCTTTCAGTGATTTTTGCAGAACTCTGGTGTCCCTCATCAATCTGTGATTGTAATTGACAAACGAGTGTAGCATGACATGAATGTTGGTTGATATTTTTGTTTACCTCAACAAGAAGGACAAAGGTGAAATAACTAAGAAACTTCATTCTCAACAGGAAGCAACTTCTTTGCTAACTCGGATAATAGTTTTGAAACACTAGAAAGATATTTCCTCAAATTTTTGTGCTATTCAAAATTCAGTAGCTACAGACACAACACACTAAGTTTCATCTGCCTTATTAACATGTTCTCCATGACTTCTTTAAGTCTAGACAATCAACAGAATAATAAATCAAGTTGACAGTTAACAAGCCATTTACTGATTTCTGCAGTCTGAATACTCAAGCTACCAACACAAAGTCAGTGAATGCGGAGTTGGGTAGAGACACTCAGTAGCACGGGTTATATAGCATTTCCATCCTGCAGGGATATTAGACATCCATAACTTCAAGAACAGATCATAGTAAAATGCAGTAAAATAACTAGGAAGTGATATAAGTATTTATTTCCTTTATTTTTGTATAATTAATGGTAAACATACATAATTTAATTTTTAATGGTAGCTGGCTGTTATTTCTAACAATAGCTTTTAACAACTGGCTCACAAAATTCCTGATAATTTAACAATTGGCTCTCACAAGCCATTGGGATCTGGCCCGAGCACACCACTGCCAGGCCCCAGTGACTTCTGGGTTCCACAGTGACAGGCACTGGCAGGAGATGGGATAGCAGCAAGAAGGAAGGGTTGGATTTTCCTTCTGCTCTGTCCTGGGATGCATTCTGCAGCTCCTGTTCCTCCAGGCTCAGCCAACACTGTTCTTTCCTCTGCCTCTAGGGGGTTAATGGCTTCTTGGCTTCTTGCTCTTGCTGGTTCCTAATGCTTCCCCATCACATCCACCCTTTTGTAAGTATGTACTTTCATTACACCCCATTAATCATTCCCTTCCCTTTGAGTGTGCCTCTGTTTCCTGGCTGGACCCTTTCTGCTCAAGTCTGCTTCTGGGGTCACAACTTCTAATACTTCTATTCCTAAATATAGGAACTGTGTGTCCTTGGGCAAGTGGCTCAACTTCTCTGAGCTACAGTTTTGTGAGAATTAAGTATGATGCAGTATGGTATGATTTTGAAAGATTAACCAGTGGTACTTAATTTTTTCCTCCTGCTATTTCCTGGTGCCCTACAACTCTTTTCCAAACTGGGCAGCTATACTCTGTAGCAGATGTTTCTCACGACAGGATTTAAAGCATAAGTAGGGGGAAAAGCATAAAATCCAAGACCTTGAAGGGTATTGGGGCAAAGAAAACCTAATGAATGGGAGCAAAGCATCCTGCTGGGAGATCCACTGGTCCCTGAGAAGGCCCTCCTACCCTGCCAAGCTGGAAGAGGTGGGACAGCAGAACCCCTGGTAACGTGGGGAGCTGAAGAATTGAGAACAGATGGCTGCAGGCTGAGTCCAGGCAACCGTGAGCCGCTCTACAGTACCCGATGGATGCCCCAGTGCGGTCCGAGAGACGTTCGTACCGATGGGACTTCCATACAGGTCTGGGTGCTGACATCACAGAAGCTGTGTGGCCTGATAAGCAACGGCCAGGTGACGATGTGCACCTGGGTGAATGGGAGAAGGACAGTAACGGGGAGTCTTCCTCGGCATTCTTTCTGCGAGTCCTGCCCGCCGTTATCCGACAGCCGGCGACGAGGACTCACGACCGCCCACGCCTTGGGCTGGACAGCCGCGCGGCGCCACTGTCATTCCGGCAGGGGGCGCTGTCCGGCCACAGTGGCCGCGCCGGGCCGCGCTCTGATTGGCTGGAGGCTGTGGCCCGCGCCCATTCCCGCCCTCCAGGCCTGTTAAGTGCAGTCTCTCGCCAGCTCCCGCCCCAGTCTGCGGGCCTCCGGAGTAGCGGTGCGGCGGGAGCGGCACAGCAGAGGGGACAAGACCAGGGTAGGAGGGAACTGGCCGGCTGGGAGAGACCCGTACACCATCAAGATGCTGTCCTGGCGGCTGCAAACGGGCTCCGAGAAGGCCGAGCTGCAGGAGCTCAACGCCCGACTGTACGACTACGTGGGCCGGGTACGGGAGCTGGAGCGCGAAAACCTGCTCCTGGAGGAGGAGCTGCGTGGCCGGCATGGGTACGAGGGCCTGTGGGCCGAGGCGCAAGCCCGCTTCGCCAAGGAGGCGCGCAGCCTGCGGCAGCAGCTAGACGAACTGAGCTGGGCCACAGCGCTGGCCGAGGGCGAGCGCGACGCGCTGCTGCGCGAGCTGCGGGACCTGCAGCTGCTGGGCGGGGAGGCACGCGCAGCCCGCGGCCGCCTGAACGCCGAGCTGGACGCGCAGCGGCGGGAGCTGCAGGAGGAGTTGGGCGCGCGCGACGCCCTCGAGGCGTTGCTGGGCCGGCTTCAGGCCGAGCGCCGCGGCCTAGACGAGGCCCACGAACGCGACGTGCGGGAGCTGCGCGCGCGCGCCGCCGGCCTGACCCTGCGCTACCGCGCCCGCGCGCCCGCGCCCCCGCCGCGCATGCGGGAGGTCCACAACGGCTACGCGCTGCTTGTGGCCGAGTCGTGGCGGGAGACCGTGCAGCTGTACGAGGACGAGGTGCGCGAGCTGGAGGAGGCGCTGCGGCGCGGCCAGGATAGCCGGCGCGAGGCCGAGGAGGAGACGCGGCTGTGCGCGCAGGAGGCGGAGGCGCTGCGGCGTGAGGTGCTCGAGTTGGAGCAGCTGCGGGCGCTGCTGGAGGATGAGCTGCTGCGGGTGCGCGAGGCGTACGAGCTGCAGGCAGAGGAGCGGCAGGTCAGTGCGCTGGGAAGCCCCCAGCCCAGGCCCGCGCGCCCTGCGGGTGGGGGCCGCGGGGGAGCGGTGGGGCTCCCCGGACCACGGCTCGTTCATGCCAGGCGCGACGTCGCCCACGTGCGGGGCCGGCCCAGAGAGTGCCGGTGGGGACCCAGGCACCGAAGGGACCGCCCTGCTCTGCAGTGGGGCCTCAGGGTCCCGGCATCTCGCCACCCCTGGCCCTTCGACTCAGTGGGCGCGTGCCAAGTGGCAGGTCCCGCTGGATAGACCCGTCCCTGCCCTCCTATTTGGTTGTCAATTTCTTTGGCCCTTGGCATGACTGGGTGCATCCTGACAAATGACCCCGTCAAGCTCTAGGTTCTCTTTCAGTTTCCTGTGCTTCGAAGACCGAGTTCACTTAAAAGTCAACCAAGAAGCCCCAGAAGTGACTTACAGAGGTGACAGCTCCTTCCTTCTCAGACAAGTCTCAGTGTTGGGAGGTTTCTAGGCAATGGCCAAGTGTTTATCGTGAGCCGTTCAGAATGGCAGCCCCGCTGGCCCTAGGGCTCCCCTGGGGAAAACTTAACTTGTTTTACAAATCGGTTTTTATTTTGCCAGGTTGATTTCCCAGTTGGAAGCAGCTGGTGGTGGCTCCCTGGGCCACTGCCTCATTTGTTCTTAGGAGGGGCAGTAATCTTAATGCAGAAAAGAGCATTAAGATCAGAGATGTTTTTCTCACAGTACAAGCTGATGTCCGATCTCTGGGTTGTGTAAAAGCTGTGGTAACGCAGGTCCCTATGGCAGGATGTTATTACAAGTACAGGTAATATAAACAGTTCCTATTTCAGAGAAGCAGAGCTCAGACTTCTGACACTGACACGGTGACACCTGTGGCTGGATTTATTGTCTGTACACCTAGCCCAGTCCCAGGGTTAGCCCTGGTCCTGCCCAGTCTGGACCAGAATTGGAAGTATTCCCAAATCCTTAAACTGTCATCTTAGGATGACAGTTTAAGACAACATTCACACAAATTCAGAAATATTTTAAAGGGAACAGTTTGTAGCTTCAAGTTAAAAATTTGTGTTGGAGTGATGATTTTGTGCCTTTTTATAAAATTAGAAGTAAAGGAAACATGGCAGTCGTGGCATAGAGGCTTGTGGTGACCTCACAGGCATCCACAAATAATCAGCAGTTATCTGTTGACTACCCCTGGTCCTTAGCACTGTACTGGGGCTTCACTCTTCAAAGAACTAGAGTCTGGATGGGAAATCATATAAAGCAATACAGTACAAAGTTGTTTGGAATTTAATCTTTTGGATCTTAGGTTTTGTTTGGTCTCTGCCTCATAATTTTCAAAAGCCTTCTGCTGGGGTTGTAGGTGGGACAAGGGCAGGGGCCGGTGAAGTATGTGCTGATTTCCGGAGCTTACTCTAGACTCCAGAGCGCTTCCCTTTGCAACGATGGTGGCCAGGGATGCCAGTTCCATGGGGCCCCATGCTCTGTGTTGAGTGAAAGTTAAAGAGTGTCTTTAATGTAAGCTTTCACAGAGCTTTTAACCAAAGAGAAGCGCCTGCCAAACTCACTGCCCACTGAACCCCTTTGTAGGGAACCCCTGCTACCACCTCAAGGGTCCCTGCTGTGCAAGCAGGTTTGGAAAAGGCTTCTTTGAGGCGTGTTTTGTGGGCTAAATCCCCACCATTCGTTTGCAGTCATAGCTCGCTTGGCTCATTTTGGACCTGGAAGCTCTGGTTTCAGTGTTCTTTTTTAGCAGCAGAACCCTTTCCCCCCCAGTTAACTCTTAAGTGCACCGCCAGATATGAAACAGATAAAAGCAGAGTTCCTCTGATTCCAGGACAGGTGGGGACCTGAAGTGCCATTCAAAATCACCTTATTTGACACAGGGACTCCAGGGCCTTTCCCTGGGGTCACACCTGCCCCAGAACTAGGATCCCACCCTCCTGTCCAGTGATATCTCTCCTATTGGAATTTGCTTCTTTCCCCTAAAAGTAAAGAGTAAGGAAAATGTCTATAAGGACTTGGGTATTTTTCAGTTCCAATTTGTAGCTGTTTCATTATACTGAATGTTTCCTTATCCATAGCCTGAATCTTTCACCAGTTATCTTAAAGCACCCATATTTCAAGTTGCATTCCAAAAGACTCACTACCAAGCGTTAGTATTTTTTTTTAAGAAATGTAAAAATACTAGCTATTTTGTTAAAGAATAAATATTGATGATTTAACCCCAAGCCTCTGATGTTTTCAAATTCTATAGAAGCTTAGCCTGGGGAGACTGAAAATATCATAAAACCTGATTTAACTAATTTACTATAATAAAAGTTTCATTACTAAGAGTTAGCCTTTATCAAGAGCTTTTTGTGTGGCAGGTACCAGAGGTACCGAGCCCATCACATGTGTATTCACTCTCAGTCCTCACATCAGTCTTAGGAGGTGGGTACTAATATTTACCCCATCTTACAGATGATGAAACTGAAGTCCATAGGTTAGCTAGTTAGTAAGTAGCTAAGTCTGGGTTTGATTCATGCTGCATTGCCTGAGCAACTAACCACTGGGCAATATCCCCTCTCTTCTATCTGTTCTATTAAAGATGAACTTTAAACCAGTATTCAGTTTGCTTTCATAGAACAATGATCAGTGTTCTTCCTAAGGGATAGCACAGAGGTGCCTGTTAATCTACAGTCCTAAAATGCTTTCAGACCCAGCTGGCTGTTGTCAGAATACTTTTAGTGTTAAGTCTTTCATTTACATTTTTTTTTTGCGGTATGCGGGCCTCTCACTGTTGTGGCCTCTCCTGCCGCGGAGCACAGGCTCCGGACGCGCAGACTCAGCGGCCACGGCTCACGGGCCCAGCTGCTCCGCGGCATAAGGGATCTTCCCGGACCGGGGCACGCACCCACGTCCCCTGCATCGGCAGGCGGACTCTCAACCACTGCGCCACCAGGGAAGCCCTCATTTACTTTTTAACGTGTGCCATATGGTTTTAATGGGAACCCCTCTCCCTCATCTGGAGGCAGGAGCACCCACATAGTGCCCAGGCTCTGGGCTGGCACTGCAGCTTGAGGGGGAAAGATGCTCACTGGGACTCTCTTTCTGGGAAAACTGGGCCTTCCCAGATGGCCTACATGCCTTAGACCTCTCTGGGAGGCCCCTCACCTCAGATTTGCCAGAGAAGAGTTTGCTGAACTGACATCCAAGTTCCCAGCATTTTATATGTAGTTCAGATCACTTGAAGCCTAATTAATATACCCTGTCTCCCAGTCTGCAGAAAGGGGCTTCAGACAAAACTGTAAGATGTTTGTGATTTACACCAGCCTTGGCCCATAAACGTTGAGATTTTGGCTTGTGAAAGTGCACTCTTAGCCTCGAGGCTGCCTGTGGCCAGCTTCCACGCTCCCAAGACATGACTGAATGAGAACTTTCTTTCGACTGGAATGGAGCTGGTTTAGCTGCCCTACCTGGGTCTGAATTGTGGCTCTGCCACTGTTTGTGTCTCCGTTTCCCACCTGTGAACTAGGGGTAATGAAAATGGCCCACAGGGTGCATCCCCATTCAGTTCATTCATTGAGTACTTGGTGTGCCAAGTTTGCCTCTTAAGTGCTGGGGGTACAGCAGGGAGCATAATGGAAACAAAACAGAAAGTCCTTGACTGCACAGGTCTGGAGGTGGAAACAGTTCAGTGTTCAGGAGCGGGCGTGGCTGGGGCGAGGGGGCGAAGATGGCCTCTACAGGACCTGGACTTCGGCTCTGAGCACGTGGGAGGTCACTGGAGGGCTCTGCGCAGAAGTGGGTGGTGACCCGAGTCTTCATGGGATCTCCCTGGCTGCTGTGATACACATAGACGGTGTGGGGCACCTGTTGGGAGTAGGGAGACCTCTTTAGGAGACACTTGCCACCGTCAAGGCAGTAGGTGCTAGAGGCTTGGGCCAGGGACAGCAGCAAAGGGCAGAGGCAGGAATCTACCCTGAAGTTGAAGCCCACGGGGTTTGTGGATGGATTGGATGTGGTGGGAGAGAGGGAGAAATCAAGTCCGCTCCGGGGCCTGGGGCCTGAGCAGCTGGAGGAAGGGGTTTGGTGCAGGAAGGCAGGCTTGGGTGGGAGAGCAGATTTCAGTTTGAAATGCCTCTGAGATACCCACCTGGTCTTGTAACATAAAATGATGGGTCTGGAGTTCACGGTGTTGTATGGGCCAGAGCTATAAACACTTAGTTAGCATCCAGTCAATGCTTGTTATTAACACATCTAGTTTTTGCATCTAAGTGAGGTTATCACAGAATTTAAATTCCCTCGAGCTCTCTAATGTTCAGGATTCTCAGTGCATGACCGTGACACTTGCAAGCTCTTCCTGTTGTGTCTGGGTGACTTGCTCAGCAAGGAGCTGCTCAAGTTTGGTTAAGAGAAAGTGAATTCTTTGGACAATGAGGGCAGCAGGCTTTCCCTAGTGTAGCCTACATTTCATCATCAGTTGTGATGCTGCCCAAATGTTCTCTAAATAGCAACTAGAAAGGTGACCTTTCTCCCCAGCTCTAACGTTTGGCAAAACTGCTCCTGCTTGGGTTAGAATTAGCTGCTGTGTCTCAGGCTCCAGTGCCTTGGCTTGGCCCACGGTTTGAAAACTTCTGGAGAAGTGGAGGCCAAGTCTGAAGCTTTATTCAACCAGCAGGATCGGTTACAATTTCTGTGAAGACTGTTGGAGCCAATAATTCTTACATTCCTGCTTCCAGAAGTCAACGAATTTTCCTTTGACCGTTTAGGGAGAGTTGACTCACGTGGGAATGTGGTTGGAACTGCACTTATTTTAACTTAAACAGTTTGATTTTCCTCCTCTTATTTTGCGGGGTGCAGAAATGTTCTGCACCCCCAGGAGGGAGAGAATCTTCGTGTTACCTCCTTGGCATGGCTGGGAGATCTTGACCTGCTTAGGAGGCTTGTAGTTAGAGAACTGAATGGGTTTGATTTTTTTTTTCTGAGCATTTTAACAGCAATCAAACTTTTTTGTGAAGAAGGCATTACTACACATTGTCAACTTTTCATATTTAGGTAGAATTTCCTGTAGTAGGAAGGAGTCATATGTTTACAGAACATTTTATACTGTAACCTTGTACCTGAGTTTATACTCCTTCTAAAATGGGGGAACATAGGCTTTTAACACTGAGACTTAACTATAGAATGTGTGAATGTTGTGACTAGATTCTGGCAACTGTCACTTAAATCAAGACTGGCCAATGGTCTGCTTTGATGAACCTCTTTATCTATTTATAATGCCAGTTTCGGAGGGTGTTTACACTTACCCACCCTGGGATACTAGCTAGCGGTTTTTAAATTTACTCCTTTGCTTTAAAAGCTAAGTGGCTTCAGTTTTTGTTTTTAGCATACTTTATATAGACAAAACAACAATTATTAGCTTAGATATATAGAACTGCTATGAGAAGCAGAATTATTTACATGCTGATCATTCATGCATCTTTTTAGATGGTAAATCCAGTGTGGGATCTTAGTTGCAGTCATTCCTTAGTTTCATAAACATTACCTATTTACTTTGGGCCGCCAGCATATTGCCAGGTGCCTTTGGTGGAGGGATTACATGAGAAATGAAAATAGATTCCTTCTCCCGTTGTCTTATAATTTTTAAATTCCACAAAGATGAATGTCTAAAAATGTATCCTGTTAATTGTATTCAGAAATAATGCTACGTTCCATTGCAAACCAAAAGTTAAAGTATATGGACTTATTCAAAGTTTAAATATTTGTTCAGTTAATTATTCCCCAGCATAACTATAAAATGTTATATAAAACTGTAATGCAGAGTAGGGCAAAACTGTAAAATGGTACAAATGAAACCATTGTGTTTATTAAATATATTGTCGATTGAAAATAGTACATTTTGGGGACTTCCCTGGTGGTGCGGTGGTTAAGAATCTGCCTGCCAATGCAGGGGACATGGGTTCAATCCCTGGTCTGGTAAGATCCCACATTGCCACAGAGCAACTAGGCCCGTCTGCCACAACTACTGAGGCTGTGCTCTAGAGCCTGTGAGCCATAACTGATGAGCCCTTGTGCCACAACTACTAAAGCCTGCATGCCTAGAGCCTGTGTTCTGCAACAAGAGAAGCCACCGCAATGAGAAACATGCCCACCACGACGAAAGAGTAGTCCCTGCTCACTGCAACTAGAGAAAGCCCGTGTGCAGCAACAAAGACCCAACGCAGTCAAAAATAAATAAATAGATAAAAACATTTATTAAAAAAAAAAAGAAAACAGTACATTTTGAGGAGGGTAATATTATATTGATCATTTCATTTTACATCTAGTTCACCGGTTGCGTGCTGTGTGACTTGCATGTGAAGGGCATTTTTCTAGAGGCAGGGGCTGGGGGGATGCATGAGGCAGTGATAGACTGTGCCTTGCAGTGTCTCCCAGCCAGGGCGGGGGACGTGGACAGATGCAATTAACCAGGAGGGAGTGGAACTGCTATGGGGGCGATGTGAACACGTGCCCAGGGAGCACTTATTAAACTACACGAGAACAGTCATAAAAGTTTATATCCAGGTCTGGCCTTTGACATTTATGCCCAGAATATATTCTTGTCACATTAACATAACTTTTCTTCCCAGATGATTTTAAAGTGGCTTTTCTAGGTGAAACAAAGAACTCTGTATCATGAGTATGGGGGAAATTCTGTTTCAGATCTGAGTAACTTCTGTTTTAAATATAGTAAAACCCCTGCTTTCTAGCCTTATTTATTCATTTATTTTAAACTTCTCTTTATTTTTTTATTTTAAACAGATTTATTTATTATTTATTTATTTTTTAAATTTATTTTTGGCTGCGTTGGGTCTTAGTTGCGGCATGTGGGATCTTCGTTGAGGCACGCGGGATCTTTCGTTGGGGCATGCGGGCTTATCTCTAGTTGTGGTGTGCGTATTTTCTCTCTATAGTTGTGGCATGCAGACTCCAGGGCATGTGGGCTCTGTAGTTGTGGTATGCGGGTTCCAGAGTGCGTGGCCTCTGTGGTTTGTGGCATGAAAGCTCTCTAGTTGAGACTCACGAGCTCAGTAGTTGTGGTGCATGGGCTTATTAGTTGCCCCATGGCATGTGGGATCTTAGTTCCCTGACCAGGGATAGAACACGCATCCCCTGCATTGTAAGGTGGATTCTTTACCTCTGGACCACCAGAGAAGTCCCTAGTCTTGGCTTATTTTAAATAGCATCTTACTTCACTAGTGTCATGTATTGACTTCCCTAAGCTGACTGATGTCTGAGCTGTAGAGATGCTTTACAAGCATTCATTATTATTAGGGAGAATGAACAGAGAAGCCTGTGTCCTAGCCACATCTTCCTTATGTGCTGATTAAAAAAAAAAAGAAACCTTCCAGGTGGGAGAAATATAGTATTTAAAAATCATCCTTGGGACTTCCCTGGTGGTGCAGTGGTTAAGAATATGCCTGCCAATGCAGGGGACACGGGTTCGAGCCCTGGTCTGGGAAGATTCCACATGCCACGGAGCAACTAGGCCCGTGTGCCACGACTACTGAGCCTGAGCTCTAGAGCCTGCGAGCCACAACTACTGAGCCCACGTGCCACAACTACTGAACCCCACGCACCGAGAGCCCTTGCTCCGTGACAAGAGAAGCCACCACAATGAGAAGCTCAGGCACGGCAACGAAGAGCAGCCCCCGCTCACCGCAACTAGAGAAAGCCTGCATGTAGCAACAAAGACCCAACACAGCCAAAAATTAAAAAAATTATTTAAAAAATAAATAAAAATCATCCTTGCGATGACTGCATTTTTAATAAACTTGGAGGTTTTTCATCTCTTTTTGTGTCCTGAGCTCTTGGTACCTTAAGTTCAACCCAGCAAAGCTCCAGTCCTCTGATCCCAAAACCTTCTGTTCTCCTTAGAGAGAGATCGCCTGCCTGGAGGATGAGAAGGCAGCCCTTACCTTGGCCATGGCTGACCGGCTACGGGACTATCAGGAGCTCGTGCAGGTGAAGACTGGCCTCAGTCTGGAGGTGGCAACCTATAGGTAAGGATGCTGCGCTGAGTCCACCAAGCTGGAGCTGGCAGTGTGAAAGTCCCTGCAGCCTCCGTGGAGTGGCTGTGGCTTTGTGTTACTGAGCACTTACTGCCTGCCAGACGCAGTGCTAAGTCCTTCGCAGCTGCTCACTGCCCATAGTCACCCTCTGGTGGTGGACACCACACATCCCTTTTGCAGGTGAGGGAAGGGGCCTGGAAGCAGGGGTCCAGGCTGCTGAGGGCCTGTGCCTTACCCACCGAGCATGGCAGCCCTTGGCGGAGCCCCTGGCTGAATTGAGGGATGGTCCTAGGGCCAAGCTGGTGGGGGCGTTGCTGGGTCACTGCTCTGGGAGCTATGCAGCCTGAGTCCTGCAGAAGGGATGCTGGTCAGGGCATGGGGGCAGGGGAGAGGAGGCACTTGCCAGCCTGTCTTTCCCAAGATCCATCTCCACAATCTTCTTGGAAATCTCATGGGGTGAACAATTGCAAAATTAAATTGGTAGGGTATTGAAACAAATGCTGAGTGAGATAAGCTGAGCTTTACTAATAAGGAAAACTTCAAAACAATCGGGCTTTATTTGGGGGAAGGAAGCATTAGAATTTTTTTCACTTGCAAGTGGCAGAAGTCCTTCTCAGACTGGCTCAAGTCAAAAAAGGCATTTATTACTCATATAACTGAAAAAGTCCTTAGTTTTGGGTGTGGTAGGTTCATCCGGTGCCCGGATGGGGTTGTTGGCGGGCTGTCCCTGCCTGCTCTGGGCCCCTCCTTCCTTGCTCTGCCCCCACAGTGGCAGGAGGGGCCCCAAGCAGCTCCAGGCTTTTGTCCTTGCAACCTCCAATCCTGTGGTCAGAGGAGGGGGCTCTTTCCCACCATCCTAGTAGGACTCCTGGACCTGCTCTGGCTCTGCTGGGTCATGTGCCCATCCTTGGCTGGGGGAACAAAGTGCCTGAAAGGGGTTAGCTTCCCATGAGTCACATGGACTGAGATTCAGGCGGGAGGTACCCCAAACCAGGCATCGTTCTAGAGCAGATGCTGGGTCAGCCTAGAAAACCCGCATCTGTGCCCCTGTTAGGCGACACCTGGTGTCAGGTGAGGTCTTTTCTCTACAGAGGCAGTTGGATCTTCCTGTTTCCTTTTTGTAAAAGTTCTCTGGGTCGGAGTCAGGAGACTTTGGTTTTATGCCTCATCTCTCTGGGATTTTGAGCCCTTTCCTTCCTCGCTTTGTCCTGCCCCCAGTTCTCTGTCATGAAAAGTCAGAGGGCACAGGTGGGCATCTTGCCTGAGAGGCTGGGGCCTTACCTCTCTGGTAGGTGTTCACAACCCTACCAGCTTAGCTTTCCTCAAGGCTTAGCTTTTTCTAGCTTTTCTCTTGGTTGCGAGCCTTTTTCACTCATGTCAGCAGGGACAGAGTTTACTCCTGTCTGTGGCCGGGCATTTCTTTAACCCATTTAGGGATTGACTTGGCCGTCTCCTAGGAGATTAGGAAGCATCAGTCCTTTTTGGGAAGTGAGTGATTGATTTCACTGTGTGCCTTCCTGAAGTCCAAGTTTGCGTGGGGAAAATGCGGAGCCCAGCCCAGGGGCCTGCATATGCCCGGTGCTGCCCAGCTCCAGACCCCAGCCTCTGTGGTTAGAACTGCTGCCGCCCCCCTGCCCTCCAGTGCTTAGGATTGAGTCTGGGAGATGCCCGCAGGTCTAAAAGACAAAGAGGCGGTAGAATATGACCTGTTTCTTTGTATCAGCCAAAAGCCTAGCATTTTTTATCACTGATAAGTGTCCTGAAGGTAAACCCTTGTCACGTCTTATGTGATTCTTTCAGTACTTTGTGCTGCTGCCCAAATTCTGAGGCCATGTATGAAAATTCCTCTTCACAAGTGCCCATTTGATCTTTACAAACCTCGACCTTCCATCTCTGGGAAGTTGACCTTCTTCCCACACCCTGCCTCTCTGAGGGCGGCAGGGACAGTCAGCTCCGTGGGGACCACGTTCCAGGGTCCTGTGCAGTGTGACTGCTCACCAGCCCTGTCCAGAGGTGGCCAGTGCTGCGGCAGGCATTGCTTCGCCCGCCATGGCTGAGGTTGTGTTTCCCCGAAGTTTCGGGCCACTCCTCTAGCACTGCTCAGACAGACATGTGAGATGTGTGAGCCACTGCTCACACACCGCACATGGAAGAGAAGGGCTGTGGCTCTGGAAAGCTGAAAGCACATCGCAGCATGGCTGGACTCTGGGGGCTGTGCTGAGGCCAGGTCTCAAGTATCATGAGCCCTTCCAAACCCAGATATTTAGTCCTTTCCGGTAACCTTAAAGAAGAAACGTTAAGGTAATAATAAAATGGTGCAACTCATAATTTATAGGGATAGACTTACAGTTTATACATAAATATATAATTTAACAAAATAATAAAATTAAAACAAAGCAAACCTCAGAGTCTAGGACTGGTGGATTTCACCAAACCTAAGTGGGCCAGTTGGTGGCCAGGGAGACCGTGGCGCCTGACCTGGCAGGTGAATGTGAGAATGAGCCCTTTGCTCCCACATTGCAGGTGATGATGGGCAGAAGCTGTGGGGCTGGACTGGCGCTGAGGATGCTGAGAGAAGGGGGAAGTGTGGGAGAAGACAGGCTGGCACAGTTGTGCTCGCTCTTGTCTGCCTGTCTGCAGTGGTGTCATGTGGGGCTGGAGATGCTTATCTGCCTGATATGTCATCTCGAGGTTTTTCCTGGCGTGTGCGTGCTTGTTATATGAGGGGCTGAGGGATGAAAGGGGAGATTCTCGGAAACAGGACAGGGCGTGGTTCTCAGCTGCATCTGCACGTGGGCATCACCGGGAGAAGCTGATGAGGCATCGGCTCCTGGACCCAGTTTAGATATTCCCATTAGATTGGCACAGGGTGGGCCCAGGCATGGTAGTGCTAAAGCTCCGAGGATGATTGTCAGATGCATCCAGGGAAGAGAAACACTGGTCCAGGGCCTTGCTCACAGGGGCCTGCAGACCCATAGTGTCGGCATCACTAGGCATCTCAAACTTGTGGGAAACCTTGGGCCCACCCCAGACCTGCTGATCAAAGTTGCCTTGTCACAAGATCCCAGGTGATTTGTGTGCACACTACTGTTTGCAGAGCAGCCCACAGGCATCCAGAAAGCTCTAAGCCTGTCTCACAGCACCTAGAGGACAAGACAGAGGATAGGCAGGCTGAGTGGGGTGCTGGTGCTGTGGGGGGCTGATGGAGTGTGCAGAGCAGGCTTCCTGGAAGAGGCAGTGCCAAGTCTTGCAGGAAGGGCAGCCAGGAAGAGACCATGTGGGAAGGGCTTTCCAGGCAGAGGGGGCAGCCCGAGGGAGGATCTGGGGACTGACCTGGCGTGGCATCTGTGGCAATGCCGAGGATTCGGGCGTCCCTGGGTAGCTTGGTTTTGGGGGCTGTCATTGAGGGCCATGTATGTTGGGTGGCTGAGAGACACACCCGTGAAGCCGTGGTTTGTGAGCTGGGTGGGGTCTGTGCTCTCAGGCTGCTCTGGAGATGCTCGGCACGCAGGGTGTGGTGCCTGCTCAGAGGGGCTCAGAAGCGTGCAGCCGTGTGCTGAGGATCGTGTGCTGTGGATAAGGCTGCGCGGACCGAGGCAGCCTCCTACACCATAGGAGACAAGGCTTGTCCCCCAAGACACACAAGTGCAGGTTTTCTGGAATCAGAAGGGAGTTGTGAGAATCAGAGAAGTTTTCTAGAGGGAGATGAGATTGATCTGGGTCTTGAAGGATGGCAGAGATTTGAACAGACATAGAAGAGGGGGGAGGTGGGAAGTGGGGGGTGGCATGGGAGGAGGGAGGGAGAAGTATGGTTAGGTGAAAAGTCAAACAAGATGTTAAAATAACAGTATCCAGGGAAATACTGTACATGGTTTGCTGCCAATGAACAGAGTTTGATAAAGATGGTTTAGGAGAAGGAATGGAGAGCTTCAGGCCGAGGTAATTAAGAGAGATTTTCAAGGGATGTGGGATTTGAGTTGGGCCTTGAAGGGGCAGGGAAAGTGGGGAATAGGAATTGGACTGGCAGAAAGGTGTCAGAAAGGAGCTCCAGGTGCACAAGTCAGGATAAAAATAAGTGGAGGAAGGAGAATGCAAGATGAATCAGCAGAGGCCTGGAAGGAGGCAGATTGCAGGGGCCTCCATTGCCAGGCCACTGAGATGGGGCGGTCCCAGGGCCAAAGCCGAGGAGAGGGGAGCCAGCTGCTGCAGGTGGAGTGCAGGAGGGTCTGGGCCTGGAGTGGAATGGGTATGTGTGTCTGTGGGTGGGGGCAGAGGCCTCGGGAGGTGCATGTGGTGGTCGGAGATTCGGGACCTGACATAGGTAGGTACCCGAGGGAGCCTCTGCTCAGGGCTGGTGGGGGCAGTGATGGAGGGGCCGGGAGCAGGAGGTTTCTGGGTAGGAACGTGGGCAGATGTGCTGCTGGGCACACACTCTTGTAAACTAGATCACCCTACAGTGAGCCCTTTCCACAAAGCAGGTGGAGAGGGCTCAGTGGGCTTATTCAGACTTAGTGTATAATCTGAAGATGGTGAAACTGACAGTATTCAGAACCCACCATGTCCCAAACCCCTCCACTGCTGACATAAAGATCAGGCCCAAAAGCTATCGATTGAGAACTTGCAGAAACAGTTAAAAAATAAATAGAGCACTCCTGCCCCCATCCCCCACCCCAAAAAAAAGAGAACAGAACACAATCATCAGGAGTAAGCTGTTAGAAAATATACTGGAAAAAAAAAGATAGTCAAAATTGAAACAAAAAAATGCAAAAATAACCCAGGAATAAACTGAGTCCAGAAACCACAAAACTGAGGGTAAGAAGGGGCCCATCCTGGATTTCTTATCTGGGGGACAGATGACGAAATCTCCATCAAAATTTAAAAAGAGGCTTTTTTTTTTATGTTTTGGGGGTGGAGAATATAACAATTCTGAGTTTTACCTGGAAAAATGGAAAGCAGGGCCAAAGGATTTCTCAGACAGAAAACACTAAAGGGAGTCTTGCCTGGCCAGATACGAAAATGTAGTGCAAAGGTTTCCTGCCTGGGGACTTTATGGCAAAGTCCTTTTAAAAGGTTAGTTTCTTTGTATGTCTGTGCTGGGGGAGGACGTGCAGAGCCCCCCTTCCCTCTTTCTGATGGCAGTGGGCAGACGTGGCGGGTTTTAACTGAGAATATTCAGTCTCTAGGTTTAGACTGCTAATGAAGCAGTACAGATAACGGTTAACATTGCTAATTTCATCATTTTAATGATGTTTCTGGTTGCTCCATTGTTTTTAAGATCAGCTGTACCTTTTTATGTGTCTCTTCAAAGGAGAACATTTCTTGGGAAGTTCTCAAGTTATTGGAGAAATACATTTTTTAAAAATTAATTAATTTATTTTTGGCTGCATTGGGTCTTTGTTGCTGCGCGCAGGCTTTCTCTAGTTGCGGCAGGTGGGGGCTACTCTTCGTTGCAGTGCGCGGGCTTCTCATTGCAGTGGCTTCTCTTGTTTTGAAGCACGGGCTCTAGGCGTGTGGGCTTCAGTAGTTGTGGCTCGCAGGCTGTAGAGCGCAGGCTCAGTAGTTGTGGCGCATGGGCTTAGTTGCTCCGCGGCATGTGGGATCTTCCCGGACCAGGGCTGGAACCCGTGTCCCCTGCATTGGCAGGTGGATTCTTAACCACTGCACCAGCAGGGAAGTCCCCATTTTGTTTTTTTTAAAGTTGAATCCTATTTTTGGGAAAACCTATAGAAATATGTTAACACTGAGACTTACCTGGTTATTAGGTGAAAAATTTGAAGTTAATAAAATCTTGTAGTTTTAAGGATAGAAAATTAGGATCAACGGATACATTTGGTTGTTAGCCTTACCCACATCATTGCGTAAATGAATTAGCCCTCAGTTAACCATGACTTTAGGTAATCCAGAATCTCTTCCCTTCTTGAACTGCTTTGGTTAATGGAAAATCACCTTTCTTCTGAGGTCAATAGATGATGATGTAGGTGATGATGATGATGGCTGATATTTATCGAGCACATATTCTGTAACAGCCATTGTTGCAAGAACTTTCCAATCACTTTATTAATTACCACCGCAAACCTGTGAGTGCTCCCTGTTTCAGAAATGGGGAAACTGAGCCACAGAGGGTTTGAGCGGCTTGCCCAAGGTCATAGGACTAGGAAGTGGCAGGATTTGAATCCAGGCAACCTGATTCTGGAGGTCTCTCTGTTAACCACTCCCTGTGCTTCCTCTTTCTGCTTTATTAGTAATCTTATTCTTTATGTCAGTCTTTTTTTTTCTGTCTCTGGAATTGACAAATGGGCTTTCCTTATGTGATTTCATCCTGAGCACAGAGGAAATGACCAGAGGCTGCCTGGCACCACTGCCTCCTTGTTGTCTTTCATATGCCTGTGCTTAGGACAGACCCTTTCCAAACCAGATGGTGATGCTGGTCCTGTGGATGGACTTCTGCCCCTCTCTCCTTCCTTCCCACTCCAGTCCCCAGTCTAGAGTGACAGGCGGTCGGTCCCCTGTCCTCTCTGGAGCTGGGGCCCAGAGAAGCTCCTTCTCCCAGCCCCTCCCCCTTTTCCTCCAAGAGCCTGCGTTTTGCCAGGAAGCACCACGTGAAACATCTCTCCACCCAGGACCAGGCAGACTCCCCCACTGGCGTTGCTTCTGGAAACATCCTCCGACTCTGCCTCCTCCCTGGCGCTTGTCCCTGTTTCTGGTGGGCGTGCAGGGCGGCCGCCTTGTGCCCACTGTGTGGAGCCGCAGCAGATGTGCCCTGAGCTGCTGTCAGGATGATCTATCCCAGACGGGAGCCCCGCTGCTGGCTGGCCCGTGGGTGGTCTGTTAGGGCCTGGCACCCAGCCAGGGGCCGCATTAGAGCTCCCTTCCAACCTGTGGGCTTGTCTCGGCGGCCTTAATGAGGCCAGGGACCTGGTTTTCCAGCACATGTCTGCTTGTTTTCCTGCTTTTCGAGAGGCTGCCAACCCGTGGGCCTGTGTGAGATGTTCACTTATAGCCCGTGATTCAGGCGGTTGGCATTTCTCACTGGCACGGTGGGTCCCAGGCAGTTCTCTTCTACCGCTCCCCAAATCCCCAGAGACTGCTTGACCTGCTCCTTCAAGTTGTACGAGTCTGTTCCTTAAAAACCTTCCTTTGAGAGCTTTTGAGGGAATTGACCCTTTTTGGCCTTGCCCCAGGCGCTTTGTTTATGCCTCTGCCACCTAGTCTTGTGAGCTGTGCTGGTGGAGACGGGTTGTCGTGTGTCATTGTGGGGGTGGGGGTGGAGGGTTCGTAAAGGCATGGATTCAGGGACCAGTGTCCCAGCATGCCTGTGAGGCCCTTTGCTGGGCGCCCAGGTCGAGAAGGTGGCTCCTGCCTGTTGGATGAGCCGTTGGGAGGAGGAGTCACTGTGGACCTGAGTGCTTCCCTAGTGGGAGCTGCTGCTCTTCCCTGTAGGGACATTTCGATTGAAATCATCAAGAGATGTTGGATCTGCTTTCATTAATATGGTCTGGAGGGTCTGTCTGCAGGATTTGTTCTAAAATGTATGTGAAATGGTACCATCTCTGGCCCCGCAGGGAGGCCCAGGCAGCCTGCAGGGCGGCTGAGTGCCCAGGCCTGGGCTCCCTTTCTCTCGCTGAGGAGTGCAGGCCTGCACTCCAGTCTGCTCACCTGTAGGGCCAGGATGCCCATCGTCAGCCCAGTGTGGGGTTGCCAGGAGGACTTGGTAAGATAGAGGGGAGGGTTAGAGCCTGCTTGGTGCTCAGTCTTAGGGTTGGTGAAGGCCTGGGGCACAGGAGCATTAGTGCTGTGTCACCCCTCGGGGTCTGGTGCCCCCTCCTGACTCAGGGTCCTGAACTCGGTAAAAGTTTGGTGGTGGTTTGGATTTTCCCTGAAAGAGAAGCAAAACCATTCCCCTTTGAGGGGAGAGGGAAGAAATTTTTCCCCCAAGGGGATCTTCTTTATCCTGACCCCCCACCCCCACCCCGCCGCCACCTCCCCAGTCATCAGTTCTCTGCTGACCTGGATGCCCTGCAAGCACTTTCTGTCCTGCCTTGGGCAGCTAGCATGGGAGCCCTGTGGTACCTGAGCCTTCCTCCCAAGCAGGCAGAGAGAAGATCTGAAATAGGACTTGGCTTCTCAGTAGCCCGCCGTGGACCCTTAGCTGTAGGATGCTACCTTTCCTGCTACTGTCATCCTGGGGCACAGACCCTCACAGGCTGACTTTTACCTTGAACGTGTTCCTTTTATTCTATACAGACCTCGGGATTTTCTCGGCAGTGGAAGCTATTTGTGTTCCTGGAACCGAACATGCTTGGTCATGAGGGTGTGGGATTAATGGGCTGGTGTCCTGTTTCCTGGCTCTCGCCTGGCATGGAGGGCAGGGCTCTGGACGCAGCCCCTCGGCTTCCTGCGTCCACACATGCACACTGCAGTCGCAGCTTCCAGGAGAACCCTCCTGTGCACACCTGGACTGGAATCCCTCTCATCCTTGTCTTTGCTTTTTCCTCAGGGGGGCCTCCTTGCTCTCTTCCACCTGCCCACAGGGTTCTCGCATTTGTGGGAATCACTGCATTTGAATCAGTGGAAATAGAACTTGGCCCTGGTCTGCCTGATCCGAGAGTCCCCACCGGCTCCGGCGTCCCTTCCCTCTTTGGCTGCCTGGCTCTCAGTGGTCAGATCAGCATTTCCAAGTGGACCCCACTTCTGCTTGCCCTTTGCCATATGCAGTATATTTCTTGGAACTGACGTTAGTGACCTCACACATTGCCCTAGCAACTGAACAACTGGTGTGCCCGCAGCAGCCCATGTCCTAGGGTCTCCAAGCGATGGACATCCCGCACTGACCCACTGCGGCGTGCTGGGGCTATGGGGCCTGACCTCTGCTCTCTCCTCAGGGCTCTGAGTCATAGACGTGAATAACAACTTAATGAAGACTCTAGAGTTTTACACTTTGGGAGCTAGACATGGCCAAAGAAACCACCTAGTCCAGTTCATTTTGCCATTTTATCAGAGGAGATAACTAGATGCCGCCTGGAATGAGACCCCTGGGGGCCATGGTGGTGGAGGGGGGTGGTCTGCAGCTCTTCCTTCTCCTCTTACGCCTGCCCTTTCCATCTCTCCTCTTTTTTCATCTCTAAGATGTCCCCATGGAACCCAGTATGAAAACTGCAGATGCAGTCTGGCTGCCTTATTTACAAACAAATGTCAGTCCTTGTTCTGCCCTTAGTCAGCCCCTGACCTGTGACTCCAGAGAGACCCCAGTGGGGTAGTAGTAATTGTTTTGGGTCCCTGTAGCCCAGGGTGACCTGCCAGGCATGGGCCCTTCCTTGCTTCCCAGGGAAGCCAGACCCCCAACCTCCCTTCCTGGGCCCACATCCCTCTGTCTCTTCCTCCTACATGCCCTGGGTTTGGAAGGGTTTTCTAGAAGGCCTTGGCTCTCCAGTCCTTCTGAAGCCCTGGCCCCCTCATTTTGTTCGTTTAGCTGAGAGACGCTTTCTCCAGCCAGGTCTGCTGGGGTGGGCTTGCATCGCAGTAGTGCAGCATCTGCAGACACATGACACTGTGACAGTGTATCATTGACCAGATCGACAGCTAACAGAGGCACTTCTTGTCTTTTATTTCCTAATGAGTTTTTTTAAAATAATTTTTACAGAGCCTTACTGGAAGGAGAAAGTAATCCGGAGATACAGATCTTGATTGAGCGCATTGAAAATGTACCACAAGGTAAATATAAGGAAAGCTTATCATTTAACGTTAAGATGCTGTCTATCTGAGCAGGTTCATTCCATGGATAAAGAGTAAAGCATCATTTATCTGGAAGAGTTGGGGTTAGATAAGAGTTTTCAGATACCTGTCATTTGTCCCTCTCAAGTATCAAATAGATTTTATTTAATGGGCCATAGTTTCAATAATAATGCAAATGAAATTGTGTGGGAAAGGGCTTCATTAACTCATTTGTTCATCTAGCCAGTGTTTGAGGGTGCTTCCTACCCAGCGTGGTGAGGGAGGAGAGGGCT
Organism: Orcinus orca; assembly: GCF_937001465.1. Lineage (NCBI taxonomy): Eukaryota > Metazoa > Chordata > Mammalia > Artiodactyla > Delphinidae > Orcinus > Orcinus orca. The sequence goes on from NC_064560.1 coordinate 74,455,767, forward strand.
GATGGAAAGCTGGAAAGTGTGAAGGGTGAGAGGTGGACATGGATTTATTCATCACACCCTGTGGAGGGAACACCCTTTACAGACCAAAGACTTACAGCCTTAACCCAAACCTAGGGAGGTATTACTTTGTACAGCAGGCAATCAACACTGGAACTCGTGACCCCACCGGTGGGAGAGGTGGGAAGGATTACACTGTTTCCACCAGCTTAGGTTTGCGTGGGCAGCTCAGGGTGGTGTGAGCGGCAGTGTCACCTAGTGCCCTGAAGTCAGCCTCTGTTCGGGCCAAAAGCTGCAGCACAAAGCCTGTATTTCCTGTAGCTGAACTGACATTAGAGAGTTAATGTTCATCAGAAAGACCCGGAGAACCTGTAGGATAACTTTTTTTTTTTAAAGTTTTCTCAGTCCTGTAAAACCTTAAAAAGCTTTCTGGCTAAGCAAGGGCGGATTACATTATGTGCAGTATGTTCTGTATACACCTTACTCTGTGTAGTTTCAGGCTCCATGAGTGTTGCCATGTTCAAAATCATGGTACATTGGGATTACATGTGTGTACTGATTAGTGCTGTCAGGAGAATGTGATTATAACAGTCAATCTGGATAGGTGGTAGTTTTAAAAAAAAATAACACTCCCCATCTTTATTTTCAAAAACAACATTCCTATTAGACACTTCACAGATTGACAGGTCACTGCGTTCAGAATAATTTTGGTTCCAGTCATCTGTGACTGGAAGGGATTTGGTCTTAGTGTCCAGCAAGTTTGCTTTTGAATTTGAGAGTAAGGTTGGTTGGCTGCCATGGGGGAGACCCAGGGGGCAAGAAGCCAGCTCAGCAGATGGGTGTGGGTGGGCACAAAGTGGTGCCTGCAGGGTGGATGATGCTCCTGGCCTGGCCACATTCCTGCCACCAGCTGCCACCCCTAAGAGCAGGTACCCAGGGTGGCATGTCTGCGGATGGTCCAGAGCAAAGCAGGAAGCCCCATGGACCGCCTCCCAATCCCAGGACCATGACATTAAGACAGATTGTAGTATTGGTGGTTGGTTGGCTTCCTGCTTTGGCACCTTTTCAAATGAAATGTTTGTATTAAAAAAAAAAAGTATAAAAACAGAAGAAATCAGGAATTAAAAAAAAAAGTCAAATTCTTCAATATTTGTTGGCCCAACATGGAAATCAATGAAAAATAAGAGCATAGTAAAAGGTGGAGGGGTTATGCCATTCAGTGTTTAGTATTTATGTACTCTGTAGTAATTATGAAGCTCTTCTCTGCTAATCAGTAAAATAAAGTTATCTCAACAAAGTGGAGATGAAGGATTCCAAATTGTGAAATTTCTGCCACATAAATAGCGCCCCTAACGTCTCTGGCACATGTGCCATGCTTTACGATCACACGTTTGATATATTTAAGATGCATGAATATTTTAAGATCAGTAATTGGAGAAAAGTGTTGTGTGGAAGCATTCGTAGGGCTATATTTTATTGTCATAGGTTTCTTTAAACTACCAGAAAAAAATAATTTGGGGGTTGAAAATATCTCATTTATAATGACCCTCCGGTGGTAATAGTGTATATTATGATGGGATGGGATTTGATCTGTGGTGATGCTTTTCAGATGAAAAAAGGTAATGATGACTGTCATTTTAATGCACTGTTCAATTCCTACAGAATTCAGAAACAAGCCCTATCAATATACCACCTCAGTATTACAGAGGGAAAACGAAAGAAATCTGTTTCCAAGGCAGAAAGCACATTCGGCGAGCTTCAGTCACAGCCTGGTGCCACGTTCTCAGACGGCTGTTAGAAGCGCTGCCAGAAGAGACTTCCTGGGCTCCAGATACTCTTCCTTTGTCACTGCCCGGCAGGAGAACTCTTATGAAAAAACTGCCAGCAGTCAAACCAACTTCAGACATTTCTCTCCAACCCCTGGTCTTTTAAGAAATACTGAAGCTCAAGTCAAAACATTCCCTGATAGACCAAGAACCGAAGGTATAAAGGGCCCCCCCACTAGTTTAGCCAAAGAGTCCGCCGTTGCCCAAGAGTCCTACCAAGAACGCCGGGACAATGTGGTGGCAGGTGCTCCCAAGAGCACTTGGTCGAATGAGAGGACCGTCATTTTGGGAAAGAAAATGGAAGCTAAAGCCACAAGGGAGCAGGAGAGAAACAGACCGGGAACCATCCAAACAAAGCGAGAAGAGAAAATGTTTGATTCTAAAGAGAAGGCTTCAGAGGAGAGAAACTTAAGGTGGGAAGAACTTACAAAGTTAGATAAAGAAGCAAGACAGAGAGAAAGCCAGCAAATGAAGGAAAAGGCAAAAGAGGAGTCACTGAAGGAGAAAAGTGTGAGGGAGAGAGAGATACCGATCAGTCTAGAAGTATCCCAGGACAGCACAGCAGAGGTGGCCCCCCAAGGTCTCCAGACACCCCTAAAGAAGGATGCTGGTGATGGAACACGTAGAGGGGTGGAAACGAGAGAGGCGGGGCTCGGGCTGGGCACCAGTGACACTGCAGGCTCTCTGAAAGGTAATTCCACGACCGAAACCATAGCTGAGAACATCGTTTCCAGTGTCCTGAAGCAGTTTACCCACTCTCCCGAGACAGAAGCATCTGCTGATTCTTTTCCAGACACAAAAGTCACTTACGTGGACAGGAAAGAGCTTCCCGGTGACAGGAAAACAAAGACTGAGATAGTCGTGGAGTCAAAACTGACTGAAGAGGTCGACATTTCAGATGAAGCTGGCCTGGACTACCTGTTAAGCAAGGATGCTAAGGAGGTGAAGCTGAAAGGAAAATCAGCTGAGCATTTGATCGGAGATATAATCAGTCTTGGTCTGAAGGGCAGAGAGGGGAGAGCAAAGGTCGTCAACGTGGAGATCATCGAAGAGCCTGTGAGCTATGTCAGTGGTGAGAAGGCGGATGAGTTTTCTACACCATTCGAAGTGGAGGAGGTCGATGACGTGTCTCCGGGCTCCAAGGGGCTTGTTGTTGAGGAGGAAGTTTACGGAGAAACAGATATCACGTGCTCAGGGAATGAAGGTCAAAAGACCAGGCAGCCCCAAGAGAACATAACTCACTTTGAAGAAGTGACGGAGGCAGGTGACTTGGAGGGAGAGCAGAGTTATTTGGTGTCGACTCCGGACGAATACCCTGGTGGCCATGAGAGAGATGAAGGCCCTGTGTACGGGCAGATCCACATCGAAGAGGAATCCACCATCAGGTACTCCTGGCAAGATGAAATTGTGCCAGGGTCTCGGAGAAGAATGGAGAGGGACGATGCATTGGGAGAGAAGGTTGTGAAGCCACTGGATGTTCCAGAAGCATCTCTGGAGGGGGACATGGGTTCTACTCACTGGAAAGGACAAGCGAGAAGTGGTGAATTTCATGCTGAACCCATAGTCATTGAAAAGGAAATTAAAATACCACATGAATTCCACACATCCATTAAGGGAGGCTTCAAGGAGCCCAGGCACCAGCTGGTGGAAGTGATTGAGCAACTGGAGGAGAGCCTTCCGGAGCGCATGAAGGAAGAGCTGTCCACCTTCACCAGAGAGGGTCAGGGCGGGCCCAGGGGTGGTTCCGTTGATGTAAAGAAAGTCCAGACCGCGGGTGGCGGGGCTGTGACCTTAGTGGCCGAAGTCAACCTCTCGCAGACGGTGGATGCCGATCAGTTAGACCTGGAGGAGCTGAGCAGGGATGAAGCGGGGGAGATCGAGAAGGCCGTGGAGTCGGTGGTACGAGACGGCCTGGCTAGGTGGCACAGCCCGGCCCCTGGCAGCCCAGATGGGGAGGCCAGAATGGAGGCCCCGGCTGCTAGCCGCGGCTTCAAGCGCTGGGCCACCCAGGAGCTGTACAGCCCCTCTGGTGAGGAGGCCGACGCCGGCCGGGCCTCTCCCCACACGGAGCTGGTCACTTCCCAGGGCCCCGTGTTGGCCACCGTGGAAGTCACCAGCCCAACGGGCTTTGCCCAGTCACACGTGCTGGAGGACGTCAGTCAGTCTGTGAGGCACGTTCAAATAGTGCCCCCTGGAACTTGGAGGGCTGAGCAAGTCTCACCTGAAGGATCCGCCGCCCAGGTGGTGGAGGTAAGTGGGGAAGGTGACCTGAGTTGGGCGGCAAGCTCGGCGGAAGCCAGCTTGTCTGCAAGGCATCTTACGTTGGGTCCCGATCAAAGTCAATTGTCCAAAGAAGTATTCTTCCCAGGGCCTGACTCTCCCTGTCTGGGGGCAGGGGACTCAGAAGAGCCTGGCCTGGCAGAGGTTTCCACAGATCCTGAGAGATCGGGGAGGCACAGCCCATTTGGCTCCCAACAATTTCATTCTAAGAGGGAAATTACTTTTCAGGCTCCCGCTTCTGAGGCAGGGAAGGTTGGTGATTATTTTTCAGAAGAGTCAGTGGGTACCCAGACTTCTGTGAAGCACCTTCAGTTAGGCCTCAGGGAGGGGTTCAGTGAGCAGATCCAGCTCACAGCCCCCCTTTCAGACAGAATGGAGTTGGGTGTCAGAGAAGCTTCTGGGCACACGGAAGTGTGGTCAGGGAATGGCACATCCATCAGGCACATCAAGACCGTGCCTCAGAGGCATCAAGGCACCGAGCAGATGGTTCCCCCACCCTCGAAATTTAGTGACTCAGAAAGCAAAGCCCACAGAGAGGACTCGGCAGATGTGACCCAGGCCACCCATAGTTATGCTGTGGGTAGGAAAATCCTGATGACTGAGAAGAGCACCTTCCAAAGGGCCGTTTCTGAATCGCCTCAGGAGGCTAGTTCAGGAGACACCTCAGGGGCGGAAGCGACATCAGATGTGAGCAGATCCTTTAGGCATATCCAGCTGGGTCCTGCAGAAACCAACACCTCTGCACACGTTGTCTTCCACGGACCCATTTCCAAAACATTTGCACTTGCTGGTTCGGTGGACTCCCCTGAGGTAGGCGAGGTCGCAGACAGTGGCAGAACACTAAGGCATGTTGCCCTGGGGCCCAAAGAAACTTCGTTTACCTTTCAGATGGACGTGAGTAACGTAGAGACGACCCCCCGCTGGACCCGAGAGGCCACAGTCCTCTTCCCCGCAGGGACAGAAGCAGGAGCTCATAGTGTGTCTGACCGTGATGCTTGGAGAGATGCCAGCAGTAGGAATGACCTGGCAGCTGGCGTGAGCTTTCAGGGCTCTGCGGGGGACAAACACCAGGCCCCCGGGGAAAAGGGCAAGGAGCAGGCCGCGTTTGATAAGATGGTGCAGCTGCAGAGGATGGTAGACCAAAGGTCGGTGATTTCGGATGAAAAGAAGGTTGCCCTCCTCTATCTAGACAGTCAGGAGGAGGAGAATGAGGGACACTGGTTTTGATAAACATATTTTGTTTTAAATGCCATCTTATTGGGTAACATACCGACACACAAAGGCCTTTATTTCCTTTAGGGGAGGGAGGCTCACTCTTTATTAAAACCTCCCCCCTTTTTTACTTTCTTTAAAGAGTGCTCCAGGCAATGTCAATTTACTTGATAATCTGTAAAGATTTCAAACTAATTCATGCCTTAAAAGGCTTTGGAATTTTATTGAGTTGGAACTTTGACAAAAATATTTTTTATCTTTTTAGTCTTAAAAGTTCCTTGTTCTGGAGTTTTCTTTCTACTCTACCATTCTTGCACCAGGTCACAGAAATGCCTCACATCTGTTTGAAACTATATCTAGGTAAGATGCCTAAATGGTAATGAGATTAAAGTAATATATTTAAGAGTAAATCTTATTTGCATGTGCTAACATTAAATAGTAAACTAACATTTTAAGGGAAAAATGAATATTTTTCTCTTTCCAAAGTCTTTTCAAAAAGAAATCATAGGAAATAAGCAGATTTTAAAAAAAGCTAAATGATTTCATCTTAGGAAAAAGTTATTTGTCATAGAGTTAAATTCATTTAAAAACTTGAATGAATTGCTTTCTATGTGCAGAAATTTAAATAATATAGTATTTTATTTATGGAGAGGACAGCTCCAGCCTCCTGTAGTATATCAGATCAACACACTAGCTATGTTTGCATAAGTTCCTGGAACGCTGCACTGCGTCCAGGCAGGGACAGGGGCTGGGGCGATGATTATTGGGAATGGCTTACAGTACCAATTTTTTGCAATACTAGGTTGTTTAGTGCACAGTCTAAATATTCTTTTTTGTTATAACCTAAGTTCTGGAGTAGCCAGCTCTTACCAGGTATACTTGAGCTTTTCTGCACTTTAGCCTCTAAACATTTAATTTTACTGGTGGGAGGTAGACCCTGAAGACAGTAAAAAGAACGTTGATGTGCAGACTGTAGCTGGACTTGTGGGATGGTCATGCACAGTAAAGTTGAAAGCCCAGGTGGGCTGTGCCTCCCAAAGAAGCCCTTTCCAACCCACTGATGATGGGCTGGAGGCCTTTCTGAGCGCAAAGAGTTAGAGATGGAAAAACGGCAATCAACCTCATGGAGGTTTTTGCACTTTTGACAGAAATCATGACAGTGGCAGTGTTTTGTCCAGGGGAAACAAATAATACATTAAACAGAATAAGGTGTTTTGGGGAGGGAACTGGGTGCCTCTCCCGCCGCCCAGCCCTGAAGCACCCAGGAAGGGCCCTGGAGGAAGGCAGAGGCCCTACTCTTCTGGGCCACAGAGTGTGGCCCTGTAGATATACACCACTGGGTTTAAGATACTAGAATGGGTGTGTTCTGTTGGATTTATTTTATTTTACATAAAGGTATTGTTTTTAAAGCTTCCTTCTTTAAAGGTGTAGCCTCACATAAAGATAGTATCTCTAGGAGCACAGTATTGTAATCCAAACTAGTTTCTTTCACTTAATGTTGTCGAAACTGTACTGCCCCTAACTTTGTCATCCTCAGGTAGGACATGATGATGGGGGCCAGTTATGGAATTTGAGGGTCTTCCCTCTAGATTTTACTGATGGCCCTCAGACCTCCACAACGCATATCTCCTCAGCTGCCAGGAATGGCTACAACAAGTAGTTTAGGGAGAGTGCGTTTTCCTAATCAAGAAGTGGAGGATCAATGCAGCACAGCTTTCAGGGTGATCTATTTTTAAAACACCGTGAAGCGGGTATAGAAAGAAAGCTGATTTGAATTGCAAGTGTAAACCTTTGTTATCTGCCAAATGCACTAGTGATTGTCAGAAACTGGTATGGTGGTGACGGCTTTGCCAATGAAGACTTCTTGTTTCTAATAAAAAGATGAGTTGATTTTATGTTAGTTGTAATTGGTAATGATTTGTATAAGTTATTTATTGGTGAGAATTCGGTCAAGGTGACAGCCTACTGTTTGATGGCAAGACAGACTGATGATGGCGGGAGTCTGTTATGTGTGTCTAAGTAGGCTTCGTTTAATGTCACTCTCCTAGCTTGTGACCTTGGAAATGAGGGCTAATGTGAATAGGTTTATTAAAGTCATGATTGACCTCCATTGGAAAATAAATGTCTTAGATCTTAATTTTTATTTCCATGTTGGAATGCATATCTTTAAGAAGTATCCTGACAAGAGTATTTACCAATATGGAGTCATGAGCTGTTGTTGGTTACTAAGTCTCTGGAACACCCAGGAGCAGGGTGTGCCCTTGACCCTGTGACAGGTCATGCCACAGCTCCATGTCCTTTAAAACCAGTCACTCTGGAGACAATAGTAGTCAACTGTGTGGTGGGACAGGGTAAGGACACAACCAGTCTTTTCACATTTATTTTTGTGTAGACAAAACGGTATTAATGGAATGTTTTTCACCTTCCCACTGGCTGTTTTGATATTGTTTGTTTAAAATGTATATTTAGAATGGAATCATCTGAAAAGCTGATCTTGCTAACCACCTATGAAGGGATATGTCATAAGAATGTATAAAAATAAAAATCTAAGAAAAAATCCCACATTGTTCCTAAAGACAATGAATGTTTTCCAGTAGGTTTTTTTGTGGTTTTTATTTAAATTCTAATTAAAGCATATATGTGTTTATGTGCATGTTTTTTTATGGTGGCACAGAATCACTGGGGAGAATATATGTGAAAAGTCCCAGTTCTTTAATTCCTCACCTGAATTAGAACTCGATATTGTTAGCACAGAACTAGAAAGCATGGCAGACAGAGCATAAACCACTGGCTTGGATTTAAATAGACTGGACAGTTTGTGGTAAGAATGACATCCTGGAAGGCTAGTGACAGTAGTGTGACCAACCATCCCGTTTGGCCTTGAATGGAGGGGTCTCCTGGGACATGGGACTTTCAGTGCTAAAATGAGAACAGTCCTGAGCACACCATGATGGTTCATTACTAACCTTAAGTGCAAACTGGAATGGCTAATCATGCCCATCTCTTAGGAGCTTGAAAAAAGTGCGCTAGTTTGAGACAAAGGAGTAGATACTCTTACCTGTTTGTAGCGTTGTACAAAAACAAAATAAACCAAAACATGAATAGCTAGACTCTTCCTTTCATTTTGAAGTTAAAACATTTAATAGATGGGAGACATTTGATGGAACATTCCTAAATTCATTCTTTCTCAGGGTGGTGGCTAAATGTTTTAAAAAGTGTTTTAGTTTCTGTGATTCCAAAATACTATCCTACAAGAAATAGAGGAAGAAATAACATCATAATTTACATTTTGTTTTTTCAAAAACCTAGCGTGGGCTCTTAGTCTGCTCAGGCTGCTATAACGGAATACCACAGGCTGGAGGCTTAAACAATGGACACTTATTTCTCACAGGTCTGGTAGCTCAAAATCCAAGACCAAGGTGCTGGTGGATTAATTCTTGGTGGGGGTCCTCTCCTGGTTTGCAGACAGCTGCCTTCATGCTGTGCCCTCATATGGTAGAAAGATCATTTCTCTTGTGTCTCTTCTTATAAGGGCACTAATCCCATTTGTGGGGCTTCACCTTCATGTACTAATTACTTCCCAGAGGCCCCAGCTTAAATACTTTCACACTGGGCTTTAGGGCTTCAGCATAGGAATTTCTGAGGTGCACAAACATTTTTGAGGCAGACTCCGTGTGATATCGTATTTAAAATGCTTTTCCACCATCCACATCAAAACCCATGTCTTCAACTAGATAGAACGCTTGGTGAGTAGTGACATCTCACGCCTTCTTTGAATGGTGCCTTCATCCCACAGGCCTATCTGGGATGGGTGAGTACGAGCAGGGGTGGCCTGTATAGTCAGCTGTCACACTGTCGAGGACAAGGGACCCAGCCTCCCTCCACCCTGCCACAAAACGTTGGTTTATTTCCCCCATCAGTTCTCAAGGTGGCCAGCACAAATGGACCCAGAGTGGTTTTGGCTTTCCTACTGGGTGTTGGAGTGGGAGGGGGCCGTGCTGCATCCTGCTGCCATATTAGCTGCAGCCTGCAGCCCTGCTGGGCCCCAGCCCATGGGATTAGGGTGGGGACGAGAAGGAACAGCACTGCCTACCCCCCATTCCCACCCTCTGTGCGCTCATTCACCTCGTTCCGGCATGGGACCTCACCACCAACAGCATGGAGAGAGGTGCTCAAAACATGTCCCTCTATCTTTCCGTTCTCGAATGACGATGGCCTCCCCTCCAAGAGACTAAAGACCACTGTGGACATGAGCACTCATCCCACCTCACCCTTTTACCACCTACATGGGAACACAACTGGGAGAGTAGGGGGCCAAGGGCTGTGCCAACTCCAAAACAAAAAGCTCTCCAGAGTGGTGGCCACATTTCTCCTGCCTGGAGTGGAGGCCACAGCTGGCAGCAGCAGGGAGTCAGCATCCCTCCTTGCAGCTCCTCCGTGCCCGCCTCACTCCTGCTCAGCTCTCTTCACTCCCTTACACCTGCCTCCCCTGACCTCTAGGAAAAGTCAGGGCCATTTATCACCTACCCCGTGGTACTGGGCTCTTTCCCTCAGTTGTCATCAACCAACTCCACTATTATATGTTTAATGACTAGCGTCCATGTTGGATGGCGAGCTCTGAGACGATGGGGACAGTGTGTCTGTCCTGTTTGTCGTCGTGCCCTCAGTTCTTAGCACACGCCTGGTACATCCTGGGTGCTCAAGCAGATTCAATAAGTGCCTGAGTGCACGAGTGAGGAGAAGCTTCCTCGGTGCCCCTTTCCAGGCTCTGAGGAGCTCTGAGGCGACTTCATTTTACAAACACTGACCCCAGGACTTCCAAATTTCCTTTTATTAGCATTTTATTCTATTACCTTCCTATATAAGAAAGGGCTTTCCCCAGAATCTTACTGCTCCAGATCTGACTCCAGGCCTGCCCAAGGGGCTATACACCGCGCGCGCGCGTGCGTGTGTGTGTGTGTCTGCTTTCCTACACAGGAAATTTCGAACTTTTGAAGAGAAGCCTTTCAGCCACAGTAGTGCTGATGGGTAAAAATTCTTGCTGGCAAGAAAAACCACTAAGGTGGTAAAAAGAAAAATGCTTTATAGCAGCGCCAAATCACCGGGAAGGGCATCCACTGTCAAAAGGTGGCCCATGGGAAGTTTATGGGACCGCTGTTGCATTTGGAGCAAACAGCCTAAAAAATCTGCCAATGACTGTTGAAGTCCACCTTCTGGCTGGAGAGAGATTTATAGAGCACCCTAAGTGTCAGCACCCAGGCATGAGCAGAGCTTTTGGTGGGGGTGGGCTCAGTCGTCTGCGTTGGGCCTGGCCTTCCCCAGGGCGGTGTGCTGCGGCCCGCCGGTGCAGAAGGCCACCTTGGCTCTTGGGGGCTGCCGAGGCTTCACGGCCTTCTCGGGGGCCCTGCGAACAAGCAGAGGGTGGGGTGAGTGGGGCGCCCCTCGACCTGCCCGCGTTTTGCGCCCAGTCTTCGCGGCTGTGAAGACAAGCCTGGCGGTTGCTGAGCTAAGTTTCGTGAAGGAGCTTCAGGAGGGACTGTAAATGAGAGGAGACTTGTGGCACAGGAACAGAAAACGCAAGGTTTCTTCTCCCATTTTCTAATTCCTTGTGGCCATTCTTGCTGAGCTGACACAGTCAACCCTCAGCTGCTAAAGGGGCCTGGGCCCAGCGGGTGGGCTCCGAGACAGCCCCCTGCCACACCCCGCTAGCAGTGTCCCGCCTGCGGCACTTCCCTGAGCAGGGCCTTGGCCGTCAGTCTGCGGGCTCTGGGTGTACGCAGGCTGTGCCGTAGTGAAAACCAGAAGGCCGGCCGTCAAGGTGAAGTCAGAGGGCTCTCAGGGGCAGCCTGAGGCAGGGCTCCCGCAGGCCAAGCAGGGCTCTGTGCCCTTGCCCTCCAGCAGGTGAGATGACCTGCAGGCGGCCAGTCTGCAGGAGGACGAATCCCAGCCTGTGTTTCTGACATTCTTCAAGAGCTAATTTCTTCCTAATATCTGGCAAGAAGATATTTCACAACTGGGTATTCAAAGGAACTGGGCTTGCATAGTTTATGAATTATGGGGAAGTCAGTAAAACTTTCCACGGAAAGTTCTGTAGAACCTTACAGAACCAGCTTCATCTGAGATTCTGATTGCAGGGGAAATAGTGTGAGGGGAGGCCAACTCACTTGGACAGGACATCCATGGTCTGCTGGGTGGCCAGAGTCCTCTTGTCCTGTGGTCCATATAAGAGGGTCTGGATCTGAAGACACTGCAGAACACCAAGTAGTAATTGTGAGATTATGGAAATGTCACTGAGAGCATTTTGCAGGAAAATCAAGACTCCCTTAAATGAGAGAATACTTCATTCATAGACCCATGCTATGACGGAATTAGTGTATTCTGAGTTTCTTCCAGGAACAGTCTGACCTTCAATTTGGATGCCCTGAGGGATCCAGGAAACAAATGTACAGTTTAGCACTATTTTGTAGAACTCTCTGTGACTATCCGTATGCAAAACTATGTTTAAAAGTTATGTTTCTAGAAAATAAAGGCAAGAACTATTGACCAGAGGAGGGGTCTCTAGTTTCTAATTTTAAATGACCCTTGCTACAGCCCAAAAAACTTTTCTTCTTTTTAAAATGTTTTTGCTTTTTTGTAAAGAAGTGCTTTATCTTATATGGGCTTTCTATATTCATTACTATGCAGCAATTTCTTAGGCGTTGATTTATTTAGGAGTTAAATATTCAGCTGTATATTATCCAGGACTGGCTTTGGCTTGATTTCTCCCTTCTGCTTATTGTCCTGCCATTTGGTTGCTTATACTGGGCCAGGGAGAGACATGAGAGTTGTGCCCAAAATGGTCAAAATAATTTTGAAGAAGAATGAGATGGAGGAGCTTGCTTTGCTGAATGTCAAGACCTTTTATAAAACTAGAGTAATTAAGACAGTGTGGTTTTCATCCAGAGACAGACAAATATATCAACAAAACATGGCAGAGAGTCTAATACTTGATAGATTGACAGAAGTGGCCCTGAAGGGTCCATGAGGAAGAGCTGAACTGGTCAGTAAATGGAACTGGTTTTCCAAATGGAAGGAAATGGATCCCTACCACATATCAAACACAAAAATTAATCCCAGATAGATTGGGGAACTAAGTGTGAAATTAAAACTTGGAACTTATAGATGAAAATATTGAAGGATACGTTTATGATCTTGAGGTAGGGAAGTATTTCTTAGACAAGATCCAGACAAACCAAGAGTAAAAGACTGATGGAATTTAACTATATTAAAATTCAAAACATCTGTGCACCAAAATGCACCCTAGGCAAGGTACAGACAAACCAGACTGAGGGAAAATATTTGCACAAAACTGGAAAAGGATTAGCATAAAGCACTCATATAAGGTAATGAGAAAAAAAGCCTACCAACAGAAAAATGATCAAAAGATATAAACAGATATTCAAAGAAGTTGAAAACAGAATGGCTAATAACCATGCCTAAGCTCACTAGTAATCAGTAATGCAAACTAAAACTTCAATGAGATTGCCCCTTCACCTACCAAACTGCAAAAATTATAGTCTGATAATGATAACACCAAGCTTTGTCAAAGATACGAAGCAACAAGAACTCTTTTATATACTGATAGTGGGTGTTAAAGTTGGTACAACCAATTTGGGAATATTTTGTAGAACAATTTGGGAATATTAGTAATGGATAAGTAAACTGTGATATATGTGTATTGGTTATGCATGATACCACACAAATTTTTGATGTGTGTATGTCGCCACATGGATGAATCTCATGATTATAGAGAAGAAAAAGAAAATAGCAGATGAATGCATATATGTGTGCACATATTTGTATGTAAAATAAAACCATAGTAAAATAATATAGATGAGAATGATATCTAATTCAGGATAGTAACTATCTGGAGATGGGGTGGGGAGGGGGCTTCAACTGGATGGGTCACGTTTTATTTCTTATACTGAATAGTAAGCTCAGAGGTGTTTGTTATATTATTCGTACTTTTCCTTATATCTGAAATATTTCATATTTTTAAAAGATTGAATGTGTTTTTCTACATGGTAACAGCTCGAGTCACAAAAGTTTTGGGGTTTGGGGACATCATACTGAAGACTGTATTCATTCTGATTGGCCAACTGTTTTTAGGTCTTTGGGAAAATTAACACACAGGCAGCCAAAATACTTTTTGTGAGCTGTGGAAAACATCAAGACCATCTGAATGTTTGGTTCAATCTGAGGAATTGAGAATGTGATTCTGGATTCTGAGAATGTGGTTGTCTTTTGGAAGAAGGAAATATTATTAGATGAAAATATGGCAAGATTTTTTATATAACAAAATATTCATTATTTCTTAGCTGAATTATATAACACCTAAAAAGGAGTAAACATTTTCCTGTTATTCTATTTAGTATATAATCCAAATTCTGTAAAGGCAAGGATCCTAGCCCTTCCGCCCAGCAATCCCCGGACTTTCTGAATCTGCACTGGGGCCCTGGCTTGGCCTAGGCAATGTGCTGCTCATTCCCTGGGTTTGAGCTAGCGTTGCTTTAATCCACAGAGAGTTTGTTGTGACCTTGGAAATTTAGGAACCTTGAGAAAGTTCTGTGTTGCTTTGAGGGGAAGAAGATGGAGAGGGACACTGATGACAATTGATGTAACCTCTTCTAGCACTCTTCCCCATTTGGCTCACAGCTGCTGGGAGCCTGGGTACTCACCACCCAAAGCCCGGCAGAGGAGGCTCAGATGCGGACGCGTGCGAGAAGCAAGCCTGCTCTCCCTCATCCATGTTAGTCGGGGAGAGGCCTCTCTCCAGGGCTAACACATCTTGCCAGACAGACTTCATTTTCTCCTACCTGGCCAGGAATACCTTCACTCCGTGTAAAAGATCAGGTCTAATTTTAAACCCATCCAAACTTCCCTGTTTACATATTTATGAGTGCCTCAGATGCAGCTCATTTTGAGACGAGCTGATGTTGACATGCAATGGTGTTAATTCATTCACTGAAGCATTAGAATTTTACTGACATTATAACGATTATTTGAGAAAATCTGAGGTCTCAGGACACTCTGCCTTAAGAGGTGGCCTCCAAAATCTGAAACTCAGGAGGAATTTCCATCATGCTCCTTTGGTTATTGAAGTTTCTTCTCCCTGGCCCCTCATCCTCTAGGGAAGGAGGTATTACACTATTAGGTGAATATTCACAATTCCTGGGAAAAAGGACATGGCACCTGACAGGACTTACACGGATTCTCACCGGTTCTGCTATAACCACATCTATCCCAGACCTTGTTGCTCATTTTCACTGGGGGTGTTACGATAGTAGAGAGAGTGGAGTTAGGAGAGAGGGTTGTGGTTGGGTAAAGCAGCCCTTTTCAATAATCAAGCCCAGAGAGAGGTGAGCCCATCCCCATCCTACCCCCTATGCCCCAGCAGTCAAGACTCTTCTCTTTCTGGTGTTATTAGGGTTTTTTTTTTAAGGCTACTTATACTCACTAAGGGACTTTGCCCAAAACTGTAGCTGAAGAGGGAAGAGATGTAAAGGGATGTCAGCCAGGAGAGGGAAACAGACCCTCAGCCCCAATCCCTTTTGTGATGACAGTGCCCAGGGAGGCCATACCAGGCACCGAGACAGGAAAAAGTGGTTCATCCAGTAATTGAACGGGTCTTCAAATGCTATGTTTTTGTTTTTGTTTTTGTGGTACGCAGGCCTCTCACCATTGTGGCCTCTCCCGTTGTGGAGCACAGGCTCCGGACGCACAGGCTGAGCGGCCATGGCTCACGGGCCCAGCCGCTCCACGGCATGTGGGATCTTCCCGGACTGGGACACGAACCTGTGTCCCCTGCATCGGCAGGTGGACTCTCAACCACTGCGCCACCAGGGAAGCCCCAAATGCTACGTTTTTTAAAAAGTGTAATAATCCATTACTGACTTTTACTAGGAAACGTCTTACATAGCTATATATTTATCTAAGAAACATAAATTGAATTTTTCAGTGTTCTGTGGCTCTTAGCTAAATTTGTTTAAGCATTTTTGCGTGAGGTAGGTTTTGTTAAAAACAGGTATTAGAGACAAAGTCAATAAATGTTAATTGAACCTACTGGCAGCCAGGCATTGTAAACACCTTGCTGAACTAAGTAAAGAACTCCTCAAACCTCGATAGGAGAACATTCTCCATCATAAATAAAGGTATTCTGTACTCTCCAGATTCTTCCAAGGAGGCCAGTGCACTCTGGTCTGAAATCAGCCTCCAAAGGGTGTTTCTCGTTTTCCTTTTGAGTGGACAGAAAACAAATTTTGAGGATCCAGATGAAGTTTAGGAAGCCATTATATTGCTTGTGTTCTCTTTGATTTTACCTGCAGGGGTTGGGAGAAGTCACTTGTGTTTTTATTATACCTTAGATACCAAACAAGGAGATTTCCTCTCTCTCCCTGCAGGGAGACAAAAGGGAACTCGAGCTTTCACAGCAGTCTGCAAGCTGTCCCCAAAGGAGCCATGTTTGTCTTGCTCACCTTTGTGTCCCAGGGCCTTGCACAGTCCCTAGCACCTAAGATGCAATATTTGCTAAATGAATGAATAAGTAAGTAAAGCAAAAGGTCAACTGATGAACTTCTTATATGACAACCTTAGGACATGGCTGGACCACAGGGCTACTGAAACCTCTGGTAGGGAAGCTCCATCGTGGGTGTAGTGTTACAGACCTCCACCGTCATAATCTGGGCACGTTCAATAGCAGAAAGAAAGAGTGCTGTCCCCCAGGTGCTGCTTTCTCTTAGGTGTCATTCATAAAGCCAGGGGAGTTAAGACACAGTCTTAAGCATTTGATGAGAACCTTAAAAATTATATTTGACACGACTTTGAGGTTTGAAAGTTAGGTTTCTAAGGAGCTCAGGAGCCAAGGAATCTGGGATAGGAGGCACCGGCTTGCTGTCCCCCTGGCTGCAGCCCACCTCTGTGCCCCAGAGCTCGCACCCTTCCCTGTGTGGACGTATGTGTGGACATAGCTCGCACCCTTCCCTGTGTGGACTGAGCCCTGTGTGGGCTCAGTGGCAGCTGTGGTTTGGAGGTTAGCTGACTTAGTCTACTCTGGCTTTAGAAAACCACAACAGTTTTAGAAAACCTGAACTCACAAGGAAGCATATTTTCTGATTTTGGGGGGGATCTCTGAAAATCTACAGTTGGTACTCAGGGCCATTTCTAGTCATGGCAACGCCCCTGCAGAAGTGGGTTGGGGTGCCTGAGCCCTCCTTTTCTCCCTCAACCTTCAGTCTTAAGTCCTGAAATCACATCATCATCTCTATTGGGAAATTTCCAACAATGAAAGTGCTGCTGGGACACATCCTATTTATTAACAGAGGCATTGCAGCCAGGCTGCAGCTAAAGAGCCATCTCAGTTGCAAGGCTATGCAACTCAATAATGGAAAACGGAGAAAGACATTTTCTTGCCTGGGAAGGGTCTGTGCCAAGCCTGTGTATTTTGTCTTTACATGAAATGAAAAAGCCAGAGAAAGGTAAAATATTTCAAATGATTCTAATGCTCAGAATCTGAAATCACTACTCTTCTTTATACATATTATCTGATGCTACAGTATGTCCGTGGAGGAGAAGTTACCCAGGAACACATGAACTGTGCTGCTATTTTCATGTCAATTCTCAAGGTTAGTATTAAGAAGAAAAGAAGACGTCAGAAGCCAAAATACGTGGAAGTATGAAATGTCTTAAATGTTTAGAAAAACACAAATATACTTTTCATTTACTAATCTTTACAAGGCAAGCAGAAATGATCACTGGGGAAGTGAAAGGACAAACCAAGATACCGTTCATCAGACAGCACTGTCCTATAGAAACAGGGTCACACGGAGGTGGGGCTTGGTTTTCCCAAGCCCCTCAGAAACCAGCCTTGTCCTCTGGACCTGCGTCTTCTGCTGCAGGCACACATTCCCGCAGATGTTTGCTGAGCCCCTGCCAGACACCAACCCTGAGTCCACCTCAGTGATGGAATAGACGATGGGGGTTTCCAGTGTAGTGCGGGAGCCAGGCATTTAAAAATGTGTAAACAAACATAGCATAACAACTCATGATAAGAGCTGTGGAAAAGAAAAAAGAACATGGGCTGTGAAAGAATAAAGGGGTGGTGGTGTCAGTAGTGGTAGAGGGTACTTGGGTCGGTGAAGGCCTTTCTGAGGTGACATTCGAGTTGAAACCTGCAGGACGGGGAGTCAGCCATGTGGAGAGCACCAGGTCTGGGGGAGGTGGTGGGGGTTCCAGGCAGGAGGAGTGGCAAGTGTCTGAGGCAGCATACCCAGCCCCGCTCTCTCTCTCTCTCTCTCTCTCTCTCTCTCACACACACACACACACACACACACACACTTAAACACACACCTGTAGCTCCCTTACCTGGAAGCCCACTAATTCTGAGACTCAAGGATTGCTGCACAGGTGAGTAGGAAGCCTCCCATGAAAGAAATACAGATAGAGGAGGACCAGGGGCCCCGGGACAAGGGAAATGGGAGAGGAGGGAGAAAGGGAGGGAGGCCCAGGCGCTGCCACTCACAGAGCTGCTCAGAGTGGCCCGTCTGAAAAGCTTTCCCTGAGTATCTACGATGCCTGTCTTGGAGTCGAGGTGTCATCCTTGCTGTCTCCCTCACTCGTCACCTCTGAGTTGCCAAGTGCCATGGGTTCTATATCTTTACTGACGTCCCTTGACTCCCCCACGACTTTGCTCCAGCCCCTGGACACTGTCTTGGAGCAAGCTACCATCATCCTTCTCCAGGATAACTGCAGCACAAATATTTAGAGAACAAATGCATCAGCAGGACCTCCTGTGGAGGGGCCTCCTGCTGCATTACCCACATATAAATTCAGGCTTTGTTTTTAGAGTGGACAGCCAGCTGTTTGTAGAAAAGCTGGGTTTGCCTATTTCTGGGCCAGATAGAGCAAGAAATCGAGCCCCCTTTAAAATTAAGCTTTTCAGGTCCCTCCTGATGTGGAGCTCGGCCATCCCACCCAGTCCCTCCTGAGTTGGTGTAGTAGCACCTGCCATTCCCAGCATCACTCTTTCCACTTGCTAAAGGTCACACTGAATTTATGTGGTAGGAGATTTTGCCTTTCTCTCCATCCCAGGCAATCCACCCATAAACTCACAATTCTCCTGCATCCAATGAGGTTTTGACAAACACCAGAAGGTCTCAGGCCAGGATGGTCTGTCCACACCCACAGTTCTGCACCCTCCAGACTTTGATGCCAATTTAGGAACTCCTGAGGCATTGTGCACCCACGAAGCCACGGTAAGCGTTCCCATATTGGAGGAGCTTTCCATAGCAAATGTAGCCTTGTCCTGGGCAGTCTGTGTTCAGCGCCTATATATATTTTCTAAGGGACAGGGAAGGTGGGAGGCACTGTGCCTGGGCTGCCATAGTTAGGGGGCCCGACCCCAAGGAGAGCAACTCTTCCTGGCAGATGACGACACAGGGCATCCTATTGCCAGGAGACCTGGAATTCTGATTTCCACCCAGCCTGTAGCAGGCAAGGGAGGCTCCATGTTTTCCCCACAGAAGGTTAAGCCCTTGACCCCTTTAACCATCAGCTTCCATTCTTATACTATATCAACCAATTTACAAACATCTCCAAGTAACTAATGAGGGCTTGAAGTGTCTTCAAGCACACTTCTCAAACCAAGAACAGGATTCTGTATACGAAATCAATGTCATTATGACCTTCCTTTCTTTCAAAAAGGATGTGAGGTGGATTGCTGCAGCCCAGCAGTGGGTTAATCAAAGATGATTAGAAAAATCAAGATCAAGGGATCAAGGACGAATGAGACTCTACCCTTGAAAGCGGTACGGGCTAACACAGGGCTCTGTGGGGACTCCAAACTTGGCTCTGGATTGCCTGGTATCCAGGGCAACAAGGAAAACACCACAAAGGCTTAAAGGGAAAGCGAAACTAGGCGGGCCGCTGATGGAATGACAGGACATGAATCATGTATAAAATACAGCCATCTGCAGAAGGCTCTGTGTGTTTGGCCGGTTGGAGGAACAGCAAGGACCTGACAGTCTGTTCTAGAGACTTGACCTGTGGCCACGTAACACCTGTCCAGCGTTGGCTTTCTCACAGTCAACCTATGAATAAAAACCATTTTCTTTTGCCTTTCTTCAAATGATTCATCATAGTGGGCTTTGAATTTCTTGGAGAGAGAGGTCACATAAAATTGTTATTCTTTTATAGAAAATGTTTATGTTCACAGCTATAAAGTAATCAGGCGGTAGATGGAACCCTGATGATGACAGTACCTAACAGGGAGGCCAGATTAAGATGGGACCCAACCCTGGTAACTGGGTCTGGGATTAGTCCTGAGATGCTTCTGACCTAGAAACAGTCTCTGTGAATTCTTGTTTGCAGCCTTTTACCTGGAAGAAAATCTAGTTCTCCATGTTGCAAAAATGGGAACTTTTGCAGTGGAAATTTCCATCTGGAGCCAACAGAGTTCTCCAACGTTCCCCTGCAGATGCCTTTGAAAGAAAGATCAATACTATGGTTTTCTTTTCAGTAACTTAATCCCACTGTCTGCTTTGTTTCTCGTGCCTTCCTGTTTTTCATGCCCACAGAACCATGCCTGGGCCATTCAGCACAGGAGAGCACATCTGGAAAGTCCAGTATTCAATGGATTCCTGCTCCAGAGTTGAAAACTTGGGGGATGCAGCTGTTGTTGTGATAAAAACAAGAGAAACGCTGGGCCAGTGGCTTTTGAGAGCTGCTGCTGCTGCTGGCTGTGCAGAGCCCAGCACTAAATACGGCATCTGAGAAAGTCCAGCTCAGGAGCAGATGTGAGAGGCACGTTTAAAGCCCTGTGTGTGCCCTGGTGTTCATGAAGCGGCCAGCCCTGTCCTCAGGTGGGTACGTGGGGACCAGTGGAAATGAGGACTGTGTGTACCACAGCGGCCATGACCTGCAGACATACACGTTTCTACCCTTTTCTCTCTGACTCTGGCAAGTGGCCAGATAGCTTTAAAATGTCAGTCATTGTATTTAGGACTGATTGGTTAATGAGGCAAAATGAAAGGTAAAAACATCACCAACTTCCACTGCAGGCTCTGGAAGTGATGAAACCTGGAGTTTCTTGAAGCTGAGCTGATATTCAGCCCCGTGGGTGGGCCTGGGGCCCAAAGCAGTGATTCTCAACTTCCCTCTGGAAGCTAAAATGCGGGTCCCTGGGCCCCTGGCCCTTTGCCCCAGACTCTGGTTCAGAAGGTGAACCTAATGCAGGGGGTTTAAGACCCACACTTGGCAAACCACTGGCATTAAGGAAAATGTGGGATTTATTTAACAGTAACTTACCCATAGACAATTCACTTCTAGGAGCCTCAGGCCCCTTGTCTGTAAATCAGAGCTACTAAGGTCTGACCTGGAGGGTTGCTGTGAGGGTTGGGAACAATGTATGAGCTGCCATAGCAGCAGTAAGCCTGGCCCCCAGTGTGTGGTCAGTAGTGGAACCAGCCTGGCCCCACTGGAGTCAGCAGGGCCATATGAAGGTTTGTGTGGCTCCAACTCAAATTCTTGCACGTCTGCTAACATTTGCCCCCCTCCCCTATTCCTGGGTCCCTCCCCTGCCTGGAGTTGAGTGTCTAGGCTGAACCCTCAGAAGAGTTTTTCCATATTCCATCTACCCTCCTCAGGGGAGAAACAAGGAAGAAGGAGCTAAGTGGAGACTCCCAAGGGCAGGTGGTATGCCTTGGCCAGGACAGCTCCTCTCTTTCCTCTGTCTGGGCCCTTCAGCGGCCTGCACTCTGCATCCGGGCAGGGCCTGGCACTTACCAAAGCAGCCCCACTCACCTTGCCTCATACTGGCCTCAGAACAATTGTGGGAGTGAAGGAGGGCTTGGGGTTGCTGTTTTCTCTGTTTTACAGATGAGAAAACTGAGGCCTCTTGCCTTGATTCTTGGGCCACTCCATTCCATTCTCAACACTGTCCTCACAGTGATTTAAAAAAAAAAAATCCAAAGAACAAACATAGACCAATTGTGCCCTACTTAAAATTCCCTCAGTGGCTCCTAGATGCTTAGAGCCAGGTTCAGAAAACTTTTTCTGCAAAGGGCAGGTGGTAAATATTGTAGGCTTTGTGGGCCAAGAGATAAAAATCGAGCTACTATGTAGGTACTTAACCTAGCAAGAGAGGAAACGAAACAAATGTCCACAAACTTTTGTCGATGAAATTTAAAGTATAATAATAATAAGTATATTTTTGGGGTAATCTAGTTCGACTAATGAAAATAATGGATTTCTTTTTTTAGGGGGAGGATAAAATTTCACTTAGCTGTGGTTCAAAGTCAGTGTTCTCTATCAAATCAATTTATGATCACCTGTAAAATGATTACAGATTTTATAATCATCTGTAAAAAAACATTTTTAACTAAGGGGCCACACAAAAACAGGTAGTGGGCTGGATTCAGCTTGCAGGCCAACGTTTGGGACCCTAGCTTAAAGGATCAAGTCTCAGCCCCTTAACTTGCAAACATGGCAGCGAGGTCATTCCCAGCTCCTCTGCAGACAGGTACCCCAACTGCTTTTTGCTTCTTTTTTTTTTTTTTTTTTTGTGGTACGCGGGTCTCTCACTGTTGTGGCCTCTCCCGTTGCGGAGCACAGGCTCCAGACGCGCAGACTCAGCGGCCATGGCTCACGGTCCCAGCCGCTCAGCGGCATGTGGGATCCTCCCGGACCAGGGCACGAACCCGTGTCCCCTGCATCGGCAGGCGGACTCTCAACCACTGTGCCACCAGGGAAGCCCGCTTTTTGCTTCTTAAATAGGCTTCACTCTCTTGCCCTTGAGTCTCCTCTTCCACCTCGTTTCCAACATGGGAATTCCTGTCTCTGCTAGGCTATGCTCTTTTTCAGGAATACTTATCTGGACACCTTCCCTAATCCCCTTTCTCCCGTTGATCACAGTGTGGACCTGTAGCACAATACTGAGCACATAATATCAGAGTTAGGGGTTTACTGAGACTCTCTTAAGGGAAGGGGCTATGGCATGCCTATTATACTCAATGCACATGCCCCCAAATAGGGAGGGGCTCTAGTGACCCTGTTCCAGGTCTTCTAACTATGGGACCATGTTTCTTGCACCACCTCCACTGTGGGCCACCCATCAGCCTTGAAGGCACCATGTTCTTACTCCCTACCACACCCCTGGCCTCAGCTGATTGATCTGGGGTGGGCACTGGATCCAAGCCAGGCCTCTCAATTTTTCCCTGAGAACTTCCAAGCTGTGACTGAGAAATGGCAGCAGGGGTAGGAAGTAAAACTCTGGGGGGCTGGTCACCATGATTTCCATCTTGAGGGGAGATGCTGCCATGAGAGAGGAGTAGGGGGAGGTGCAGAGAGAAGCAGGCAGGACTCCTGGGCAGAGAGAGCCCTGGTGGCATTCTAGTCTGGCCTTGGCACTTTCTCCCAAGTCTCCACTGTGTTCCTGTCCGGCTAATCATGTGCCTGTCAGTGCTTTCTTGGAAACCATAAGACAATAGACAGTCCTTTATACCTGAGCTAATTTGAGTTGTATTGTCAGTGGCAACCCAAAGACTCCCACATATCCTTATCTTGGCATTCTCTCCACTGTGCCACTGGTATTCAAACTTTCTTAAAGCACAAGAAGGCCCTGTTCAAACAAAATCTTACGTGGAAGCCCAAGCTGTAAAACAGATGATAGCATAGAGTAGACTGCACAATATGGACTGCCTGGTGCTAAATCCCCGCTCTGATGACTCCTAGCTTTGCAATCAAGGCTAAGACAATTATCCTCTCAGCCTCAGTTTCCCTCTTTGCAAAACCAGAGAGTAGAGGTATCCAACTCTTAGGGTTACTATAGGGCTTAAATAAGTTAATAGATAAAAATCATTTAACTCACTGCCAGGGATATAACAATCACTCAATAAGCATTAGCTTAAAAGTGGGGGATGGAGAAACCCAGAGCAACTGCCACCCTCAGCTACCTTTCTCACCTCTTCCCTCACCGTAATGTCTTTGGCACATGTGTAATGTTTAAAATTATCTGAAATGATTGGTTTAATATATCTTCCTGCCTAGACTAGAAAGTCACACAAAGACAAGAAGCATATTTATCTTGGTTATTCATTGTCTTTCCCCAGTTCTGCCTAGCACAGTAAGTGGCCCATAGAAGATATCCAATAACTACTGCTGACTAATTGATAATAAATATATGTTATCTCATTAAAAAATAGGCACCACACATGTTACCAAATCTGGTGCTTTTTGCAGCAGAATCAGAAGTCATAAAAAGAGAAAAAAAGGCTTGACCTATAGGACAGCCCACTCAGAACTAAAGTTAATTCTTTTGGTTTGGGCAGCTATATTACTTAAAGGTTCCCAGGTTTTCACCATTTTAAAACTAATTAATGTAATGAAAACACAACATGACAGAACTTATAAGATGCATTTAAAGCAATAATAAGAGGACAATTCATAGCCTAAAACACTTATATCAATAAAAATAAAAACCCAAATGAATTCAATTCCCAATTCAAAAAGATAGGAAAAACTCCAACAGAGTAAAACAAAATAAGTTACAAAGAAAGAAAGAATAAAGATAAAATCAGAAATTAATGAAATAGAGAATAGGAAGGCAATTTATCCATAGAATTCAAATCCTGTTTCTTAGAAAAATTAACAAAATAGACAAACCACTAACTCAGTCAAGAAAAAAAGTGAGAAAATCCAAATAAAAAACTAAGAATTACAAGGGGAAAATAACTATTAAAAAAGTAGAAATTTGAAAATCCATGAGACTACTTGGCAAATCAATCTGAAAATGTGAATGAAATAGATAATTACCTAGAAAAACACAGTTTACCAAAATGACCCTGTTAGAGATAGAAAGCTTCAACAGACCAATTTGTTTGTAGAAGATGTAGAGAAAATTGTCAAGGAATTTTCCCCCCTAAAAGCACCATGCCTAAAGAGTTTTACACGTGGTACAAACTTTCAAAGACTAGATAATTTTAATGTTGTATAAAATCCTTCAGTGCATAGAAAATAAAGGTAAACTTCCAAATTATTTTTATGAAGCAAAATAACATTGATACTTAAACAAATATCACTTACAAATATTGGTGCAAAATATTTGCAAAAAATAAATATTAGCAAACAGAATCAACATCACACTGAGAATAATTCATTATGACTAAGGGGATTTATTCCAAGAATGCAAGGTTGGTTCAATATTATAATAAAATGTACCATATTAAGTGATCTAAGAAGAATCATCTGATTATCTCCATTGATGCTGACAAAGCCTTTGATCCAGCAATTGTTTCTAATTTTAAAAAAACCCAGCAATTATTTCTAATTAAAAAAAAAACTCATGAAAATAGAAATTCATGGATACTCCCTTAGCATGATAAATATATATAAATCTTTGTCCAAAGCCAGCATATATTAAATGAGGAATAACTAGAGGCATTTCCATTAAGATCAGGAACAAGGCAAAGATGCCTATTATTCCACATTATTTATTATTGTTCTGGAGGTATGAACCAATTCAATTAGACAAAATAAATCAATCAGAGGCATAAAACTTGGAAAACAGAAAGTAAAACTGTTTGCAGATGATGTAATAGTACACCTGGAAAACTTGAGAGAATCGGTGCTCAAATTAACTCAAGCAAGAAAAGAATTAAGCAAACTAGCAGAATATAAAATTAACACAGAGAAACTTATAGTCTTCGTATACACAAAAATAACCAGTCAAAAGGTGTAACAGTGGATAAAACTCCACTTATAGTAGCATTAAAGAAGATAAAATGCTTAGAAATCAACTTAGTAAGAAATGTACAAAACCTATATGAGGAACACTTTAAAATGTGCCTGAATGTTACAAAAGTAGACATGAACACATATAAAGACATCCCTTGTTCTTTGGTAGAATGACTCAACATCATAATGATGTCAATCCTCCCAATGTCCATTTACAAAAAAGACAATTCTCCAAAAAACACCAACAAACTTTTTATGGAGCTAGATAAGTTGATACCAAAATTCATGTGGAAAGATAAAGATGCCAGAATATCTAGAAAACCTGATATACAAAAACCACGAGGGAGGCTTCCCTGGTGGCACAGTGGTTAAGAATCCGCCTGCCAACGCAGGGGACACGGGTTTGAGCCCTGGTCCGGGAAGATCCCACATGCCACGGAGCAACTAAGCCCGTGTACCACAACTACTGAGCCTGCACGCCTAGAGCCCGTGCTCCACAACAAGAGAAGCCACTGCACTGAGAAACCCGCGCACCACAACAAAGAGTAGCTCCCACTCCCCGCAACTAGAGAAAGCTCGCGTACAGCAATGAAGACCCAACGCAGACAAAAAAAAAAAACACGAGGGGAGTCTAATCCTACCAGCTACTACATCATGCTATGAAATCTCTATAATTAAGGCAATGAGGTACTGGGATTCAAATAAACAAAGAGAAAAGTGGAATAGAAAGAAATCCAGAAAGAGACTCAAGTACATGTGGAAATGTAGTATGTGACGAAAGTGTTAATTCACTGGAGCATAGATGGACTCTCTAATAAAATGGTGCTGGACAACTGGGCAGCCATTTGGGAAGAAGATAACATTAGATCCATACCTCATGCCATCCACAGAAACTCCAAATTAAAAAAAAATAAACATAAGTAGTAGAAGAACACACAAAGAGTTCCTCTATAAACTGGGTGTACAGAAAGAGTAAAATAAAATAAGATTGAGGGCTTCCCTGGTGGCGCAGTGCTTGAGAGTCCGCCTGCCGATGCAGAGGACACAGGTTCGCGCCCTGGTCCGGGAAGATCCCACATGCCGTGGAGCGGCTGGGCCCGTGAGCCATGGCCGCTGAGCCTGTGCGTCCGGAGCCTGTGCTCCGCAACGGGAGAGGCCACAACAGTGAGAGGCCCGCGTACCGCAAAAAATAAAAAATAATAAAAAAAAAATAAAGATTGATAAATTACGCTATGTACAAATTTAAAATTATTTTCATAGTAAAGAATAATTGATAATTTATTTAAAAATCTATGTGCATAAGAGGATTACTGTACCTTTTACCCCAAAAAGTGTGAGTTGAGATCAACTGCAAAAGTGATGTTATCTTACATAAATAAGCCACTTGTAAAGTTTCATTTAAAAAGAGCATGGTGGAGGGAGAGAAAGCTACCTGTGGGGAAGGGTGGGAGGGTTTTTTTCCACATTAGTTGGGCTGCAGCTTTACCTTCTTCAGTTTCTTGTGGGCCCCTCTCTGGTTCCCCTGTGCGAGGTCAGCCCCGCCCAGGAGCCGGTATGTCTCTGCCACCTCGGGACTGAGATCGCCATACACTGCCACTTTGGCCTCCAGGGACTCTCTCAGGATGGAGGTAGCTCTCTGTGAAAGGAACAAAAAGCTGTCTAGTTAAATAAAAAGTTCAAAGCTGGATAAAGATCAGTGCCTCCTAAGAAAATGATGTAACTGGTATGTATTTTCACTTTTTAGGGGAATGAGTTTGGGTAGAGTGTCTCATGAGCTGAGCCTACTTTCCTCCTTAAATAGGAATCAGGAGATAATATACATGGGGTGAGGGGGTGTTGCGGGGGACAGGAATGGTTTGAACTCTGAAGAGAGAATGCATAAAGGACCCCTGGAGAAAAAGCCATCTCAGATGTTACAGGAACCCATTTTAGTTGAGTAGTAAGAAGAAAAGCTAACGTGCATTGCATCGTGTCCTTTATGTGGCAAGAACCATGCTAAACTGTTTATGTGTGTGAGCTCATTTAACTTGCACCATCTCCTTTAGATAAGGACAATTTTAATCCTTGTTTGCCAGAGGAGGAAACTGAGGCATAGAGCAGTCAAGAAACTTGCTCAGAGTCAGACAGCCCATCAGTGGCAGGCAGATCTAGGATCTGGATCCTGCCAGTTTTAATCCCTCTTAGTTGCAGGCTCTTCTCCCTCTGTACACAGTGATGTTCTTATGTAAGTGAAAACTACAGAGTTTCCTGGCATTTACAGAACATCCAGAACATATTCCAGGGTTTTCCATTTCTCACAAGAAATAGTTCAGGAAACCAAAAGCAAACATTCCAACATGGTGAAAAGTTAAATACATTTGACATCTTGTTTGGTTTATCTGATTTATTTATACCAACATGGAATACAAAATATGAGCTGGTATTAATCTCTTCAGTCATACACCAAGACATACAGAGGGAAAGCCCTGTATGTCGGTCTCCCATGTTTCTCCTGAAATTCTTCTACGATCTTCTACATAAAAGCATGATTACAGGTAGAGATCACAAACGCCCAATATAAGAGCCGAATAGGGACTTCGCTGTTGGTCCAGTGGTTGGGACGTCGCCTTCCAGTGCGTGTGGGGGTGCGGGTTCAATCTCTGGTTGGGGAGCTGGGATCCCACATGCCTCATGGCCAAAAGCCAAGGCACGGAACAGGGTCAATACTGTAACAAATTCATTGAGGACTTTGGGGGTGGTCCACATCAAGGAAATCTTTAAAAAAAATATATGGGAGAAATAAGTGGACCTTAAAAGAAAAATAGAGCCGAATAAAGCAGGAACCAGTGAAGGAGCCTTGCCCACCGCATAGCCCTGAAGGCATCCTGCTGGCGCTCCCCAGATAGAGGAGTTCGCAAGGCCTTTACTCAGTTTATTGGCAAGAATATGAATTAGGTGCTGGGGGTGGGATCAGGGAACCACGGTAAAAGGCACTGTTAAGGCAGAAACAATTTCTCAGATGGAAAGATAAATCACTGCTGGGGAAGAGAAACTGTAAATTGTGAAGTGTGTGACCCACCTTGGTATGGGTCTTGCCTGATGCTAAAGCCTGTCGTGTCCCTTCCCAGTGTCTGTGATGCAACTGTTGGGTTTGGCAATTCTTCCATGAAAATTGGTTGTCAGGCTTGGAGGAGCCAATGATGGAAAGAAGAGCCAGACACCTTTTCCTAAATGAAGCTCTCGACGCCATTTACAGCCTGATTGGGGAAACTAGAGATAGATGTGCATGAACTTGAATGGCAGTCAAGATGGCAATGGAAGAGATGCCACATGGATATGGGTTTAAAGGAAAGAGACAGTGATAGTCTCTGAGAGTTAGAAAAGCTTAATGGAGAGAAGTGAAGAATAAATAGGATTTAGGTGGACCAAGAAGAGGGTATGGGAACCTGGGAGCACAGTGGGAGCTGGGGGAAGCACACGGCACATTCAAGGCCAGTGAGGGGACTAATTTGACTATAGCAGAGAAAGTAGGAAGAGGAGCAGAGGGAGATGAGGCAGGAGTCACGGGCTGGGCTGGTGATGGAGACCTTCATGCGAGGCTGAGGAGTTTAGATTTTCTTATGGGGAATAAGAAGTCAGAGAAGCTTCCTGAGCAGCCGAGCAGCACAACTAGAAGAGTATCTTAACACGGAGTATCTTTTAACCTGTGGCAAAGTAAACTTCACTTACATTTTACCTTAAAAGGCATTTTCCTTCCCAAGGATCACCTTCCTGTTGGCAAAGGGTCCTAGCCCACATGTAGGCTGTGACACATCTGAGGTGGTCTGAGCACATCCTTGTGCTCGTGCCTGGGACTGTCCTTGGGCCCGGCCCCATTGGCCAGCTCCTGCTGGAACCCACAGTGAGGTCTGTAACCAAGAGTGAGCATAACACAAGGTGACACATTTGGTTGGACAGACTGTGTCACGCACAAGGGTGCCTGGCAGGAGAATGAGGAGGGCTGAAGTCCGGCCCGTGTTCTTTTCTCTAAGCAATGTGCCCTGGCACGGACTGCACCCACCTGAGGAAGAAGCAGCTTTGTCTATTCTTATAAGAGCACCAGAAGGGCTGGCAGGGGCTGTAGAATGAAAAGAGCCAGTTTGCTAAAATCTCCAGGGGAGGCTTCAGGAAGTGAGGTACATCTTTAGATCAATGCCACTGATTTGGGTGACTTGGGCAAGGGCAGTGAGGTGTGGCAGCTGTGATGACAGACACCAGGGCAGGAAGCCAGACAGGAATGGGGAAAAGGGTGGATGCCCTGTGGCAGCCAGAGCAGTCAGACAGCCCATAGCCAAGCATCCATCCACCCATTGGCTCAACGCTCCCTCACCACGAATAAGAGAGTCCCTGCTGTCATGGAATTTGGTCTAGTCAGGGACAGTAACTGTCCACAATATATTATTGTAATACATTACTCTGTTATATAATTATATCAGACAGGATTCTATGATGAAGAATAGTGGAGAGAATCTAATGAAGCCTGAGGGAGGGGAATCGGGCAAGCTGGTGAGTCCTGAAGGATGGATCTGCATTAGCCAGGAGATCAATGAGGAAGAACCTTCCAAGAGCAGGAGACAAAAGCTGATGCTGCCCAGAAGCGGGGATTAGAAAAGGCCACTGTGGCTGGAACACAGATCAGGGGAGGGGGCAAAAATGAGACTGGAAATGTCAGCAGAATCCATAACGTGCAAGGTATTGTGGGCAATGTGGGATTCTGGCTTATCTTAAGGGCTCTGAGGAGCCAGTGTAGTATTTTACAAATGGGAGTCCACTGATCAGATGTGCTTTTTGCAAAGATCAACATGGTTTCCTTATTCAGAATGGATTAGAAAAGGGCAAGAGTGGAAGCAGCAGCTGGGGAGCCAGAGTTTGTTAGAGAGGTCCAGTTGGGAGATGATGACTGACAGAGGTGGAGATGGCAACCAATGGATGGATTCAAGGGGCATTTTGAAGGTAAAAATGACTGATGAGCTGGAAGGGGTGAGGCATGATGGGGGCAGAATTCCCCTCAGATTTCTGCCCTGAGCACTCCACATAGAACTTCTAGAGATGTTCTGGAATCTGAGGCCACTGGAAGGCCCCTCTCTACTTGGTTGGGTGATCCAGAAAAATATGGAAACTCCATTTGTTATGGTTACTGTAGCCCGACTTTGGCCCGACGAACATTCGTGCATCTAGATTAAAAACCTATGTTCCTTAAGCTCACATCAACTGAGAGAAGGGTGAAGGATTAAGGGTTAGGAGAGAGCTGTCGGGGAGAAGGTCTACATAATAGCAGAGGAAATAAAAAGGTTTTCATCTCAAGGACTTGCCTTGACAGGTTAGAGGTTTTTTGTTTTTTAAAAAGTATTTATTTATTTGGCTGCGTCGGGTCTTAGTTGTGGCATGCGGCATCTTTCATTGCGGCGCGTGGGCTTCTCTCTAGTTGTAGCATGCAGGTTTTCTCTCTCTAGTTGTGGCACACGGGCTCCAGGGTGCGTGGGCTCTGTAGTTTGCGGCATGTGGGCTCTCTTGTTGAGCCGCGCAAACTCAGTAGTTGTGGTGTGCAGGCTTTGTTGCTCCATGGCATGTGGGATCTTAGTTCCCTGACCAGGAATCGAACCCATGTCCCATGCATTGGAAGGCGGATTCTTTACCACTGGACCACCAGGGAGGTCCCATTGACAGGTTAGAGTTGAAAAAAATATCTGTATAAATGAAGCATGTGGGTATCTGGTAGTTGTTAGGCTTTTTATGGAATAAGTTCCCAGGGGTTTAAGTACCAATCAATATAAATTCTGGGTCTGGTTCCATTTTTACAAGCCATGGAAAACATGCCTGTATGGTTCAACGGACAGTGAGCCGTAACTTCTGCACTGTGTAGTTCTTATTAGATATGCAAATTTCATCCATTAGCTAAGATAGTAAGAGAGGAATTAGACACACTAACTTCCACCCTCTATGCCAGCCAGAACCACAGGCTGCAGTAAGCAGAGTCTGTCCAGTGGGTTCTCAAGGTTTCTAGTCCTTTAAGATACTCTGCAGGTGGACATGGCATCTACATTCTCATGAACTTTTTTGTTTCCCGAGAGCGAATATCTGGGAGCTGCCCAAGAGTGGCTGCCTGGCTTTATTTATCCCTCTCCCCGTGGAGCCTGGCACATGCCTTGCACATGGTAGATGCTTAATGCTTTCAGAGTGCAGGAGTAGCCCTTTGGATATCAACTGGGTCGCCCAGGTAAATAACTAGTCAGCTGTGGTCCAAACTCACTTACCTCTTTTTGTCCAGTGACTTGTAGAAAATGGCAATAATCATCTTGAATTGAAAGAAATTTGGCTTTTCCTATCCCTTCAGCATCCTTAAGATTAGCCATGCTATCTTGAAAATACTGCTCAGCCACATCTGAAGAAAAGCATCACAACAACAATTTTGAAAACAGCTTGCAGATTTGAAATGGAAACAGAATAACTATGTGTTTAGTCATGGTGAATGATATGAAAATAATAAGTAATTGGACAAGATAACCCAGTTAAGGAAACTGTCTTTTGTCAATTAATCTGACTGTTTTATTAGACAGGGTCTAGTTCTCAGAAAGATACTGCAATTTATTTTCGTTGGTTTTCATACATCTTCCCTTTCCCAGTGATACAGTAAGCAAAGTTAATGCAAACAGGGAAACTATCCCCTAGACCTGACACATTGTTAAATTTTCAGATTGATTAACCATTAATTCTTTGTAAAACTCTGGTCACTCCTCACTGGGGTTAGGACTCCAAGGATCCACTGACTTCAGTGGACTCTGTAATCTTGGAATGTAGCTTGATAACCCTAAAATTCTGGAAAATATGGCTGACATGCTGCTGAAGGAAAAACCTCAACCATTCCAAACACTTAAGCATACTGGTTATAATATAACAAAAATATTTGAAATATTTGCAAATCTTGAAAGCAAAAAAAGGAAAATCTCAGGTATGGAAAATGAAGAGGAAACTAAAAGCCAAAGCAGGGAAGGGGAGCTAAAGCTGAATGGTCTACGAGGGGATTAGGAAAAATGTGTACTGTATTCCAAGATGGGGTTTGATAAGCCTGAGTAGGGCTGGAGATGAAGCCTGAGGCCTCTGTGTGGTAGGAAGCTGGAATGGGGCTCCCTGCAAAAATCCAGTGTTATAGGCAGATTTCTAGGATGTCCCCAAATGACCCTCAACCTTGATTATGCCCTCCTCTTTGATTATGGGTGGAACTTATAAATATGCTGAGATATTACTCCTGTCATAAGATTATGTTATATGGCACAGTTGACTGTGAGAAAGCAAGATTACCCCTTGGGCATAACCTAATGACACCGGCCCTTTAAAAGCAGAGTTTTCTTCAGTTGGAGGCAGAAATGGAAGGCAGAGAGATTCGAAGCATGAAAGGGATTTGAAAAGGAGGTTCTCCATTGCTGAGATGGAGGGGACCATGGTACAAGGACTCAAGAGTGGCCCATAGGAGCTGAGAGAGGTCAACAGTTAGCAAGAAAATGGGGAGTTCAGTCCTACAACCACAAAGAACTGAATCCTGATAATAACAGGGATGAGCTTAGAAAAGGACTCCATGATCCAGATGAGAATGTAGCTGGCTGACAACTTGATTTTAGCCTGAGCAGAGACGCCAGCCTTACCATGCTAGACTTCTGACTGACAGAACTGTGAGCTTAAACTGGGTGTTTAAACAACCATAATTTGCTATGCAGCAAAAGAAAACCAATATAGCCAGGAATCCCTAAAATTGAGATAAGAACAATTGCGCTGGTCCAAGGAGAAGCCTCAAGGCTGTCCCTCCAGAGGCCATGGCTAGAAAAAGAGCATCTGAAAGAAACTGGGACACTGCACGTGAGGCAGGCACATGTTTGAGGGCTGAATCTGCACCACCTACATGATTTGGAAGTTCTTTTTTTGTTTTAAATTGTTCTACATCCCTCTCCCTCCCTCCCTCCCTCCCTCCTTCCCTTCTTTCCCACCCTCCCTCCCTCCCTTCCTTCCTGCTGTGCTGCAAAGCTTGTGGGATCTTAGTTCCCCGACCAGGGACTGAACCCAAGCCCATGGCAGTGAAAGCACAGAGTCCTAACCACTGGACAGCCAGGGAATTCCCTTGGTTTGGAAATTCTGAACCAATAAGGTAGAAACTAAGGGCCTAATCTCCAAAATATACAAATAACTCATACAACTCAACAACCAAAAAACCAAACAACCCCATAGAAAAATGGGCAGAAGACCTTAATAGACATTTCTCCAAAGAAGACATACAGACGTCCAGTAGGCACATGAAAAGATGCTCAACATCACTAATTATTAGAGAAATGCAAGCCAAAACTACAAAGAGGTATCACCTCACACCAGTCAGAATGGCCATTGTTAAAAAGTCTACAAATAACAAATGCTGGAAAGGGTGTGGAGAAAAGGGAGCCCTCTTACACTGTTGGTGGTAATGCAAGTCGGTGCAGCTACTATGGAAACAGTGTGGAGGTTCCTCACTGTTACTCAGTGTAGAAACTTCTAGCACTTAATTCTTTTCCACCTTTTCATATTAATTTATTATGCTGAGTCTTGCCAAGCTCAAAAAAACAAAAAAACAAAAAAACACTGGTGGAGGAGAGGATGTTGGGAAAGCTGTAGAAGGCAAGAAGCATCTAGGATCCCCCAGGGTTATTTCTTTCTTCGGAAAAAAACATGAGAGGGCCTGGCAGATGGTGGAAACTGTGGACCACTTAGGAAAAAAGAAAAGCCCACTTACCTTGTTTCCTCTAAGTCTTAAACGTAGTTCATTTTATGTGGATGATACTAAGAAGAAGTCAGACCATTTCTTCGATAGAATAAGTACAAAATCTTAAGATGTCTTTTGAAAAGAAGCTATTAGCATTTATTAATGAATTCTGTTGAGACATTTCGTAAAGAGAAATATGCATTCCTAGCAAGCTCTGTCTCCAAACTGTTTTTACTTAGGTAAAACTAAAAATAGAATTACCATAAGATCTAGCAATCCCACTCCAGGGCATATACCCAGACAAAACTATAATTCAAAAAGATACATGCATTGCTATGTTCACAGCAGCACTATTCACAGTAGCCAAAACATGGAAACAACCTAAATGTCCACTGACAGATGAATGGATAAAGAAGATGTGGTACATATATACAATGGAATATTACTCAGCCATAAAAAAGAATGAAATAATGCTGTTTGCAGCAACATGGATGCAACTAGAGATTATCATACTAAGTGAAATAAGTCAGAAAGAGAAAGACAAATACCATATGATATCACTTATATGTGGAATCTAAAATATAGCACAAATGAACCTATCTATGAATTATAAATAGACTCACAGACATAGAGAAGAGACCTGTGGTTGCCAAGGGGACTGGGGGTGGGGGAGGGAAGGACTGGGAGTTTGGAGTTAGCAGATGTAAACTATTATATAGAGGATGGATAAACAACAGGTCCTACTGTATAGCACAGGGAACTATATTCAATATCCTGTGATAAACCATAATGGAAAAGAATATAAGAAAAAGAATGTGTATAAAGTAGAAACTAGCCTGAAAGTGGAAAAATTAGACTCCAGCACAGGGGTAGCAAACTTATTCCGTAAAGGACCAGATGGTAAATATTTTAGGCTTTGAGGACTAAATGGTCTCTACTGCAGCAAAAAAACAGCCAGAGGTGACATGTGAAATGGAGCTTGGCTGTGTGCCAAGAAAACTGTTTACAAACATGGGTGGGGAGCTGCATTAGCGTGTGGACCGTAAGTTTGCTGACCCCTGCTCTAGCAGAGGGAAATGTGATTGTCTTCCTCCCTCAGGGATGTGGGACACCTCCCCCCTCCACCCTGAAGTGCCTGCTGGAGAAAACCTCACGGGGACACATGACAGTACGTAAAGTTTGTTGGGGACGATTGTGAACCATACATACAATGGTCTACTTAACATTTCCATTTGGACATCTCATATGTACTGTGTAGCACAAATACACATGAGCAAAAAGATCAGATGTTTTCTTTGGCTTCTTTAGACTTCCTCTGTATTTGATTATTTTCCCTTTCTCATCTCTAATATTGTTTTTGTGCCTTCTCCCCATTTCTCTTGATTAGACAGGACAGTGTGTTATCTATTTGGATATTCTTCCAAAGAGTGGGCCCTCAAATTAGTTTTTCTCAGACTGTGATGTGAATGCCAGGTGCTTCCAAAGAGGCCTCCATGAACGCAGGGCTCCAGAATTCATGGAGGAGCAAGGAAGGGGCCGGCCTGCGCAGACTGTGGTCGCTTCTGGAGGCGGCAGTGAGTGGGAAGGAGGGCAGGCTCTGCAGGTCAGGGGCTGCCTGCGTCAGGCTCCAGCGCTGCCGCCTTCTGGCTGTGCGCCTCCATTGTTGGCCTCGGCTTTTTCACTCAAAGAGGAACCTTTAGGCTAGCGCCTCCATTATAGGGTTGTTGTAAGGAGTAAATGGGTTAATGCACACACAACTGATGACGTGCCTGACACCTAGTCAGTGCTCAGTAACTGTTAACCATTTTAGTTTCAGGGACAGTTTCGATCACTGTGGCTATGGGCCTCCCTCATCCATACTAGGCTGACCAGCAGGCACACTGGAAGCAGAGATGGACATGGAGAGGACAGGAACACTTGGAAAACAGAGTGGTCAAAAGGCACAGAAGCCTGGGATCATGTGCGGATAAATGGCTCTGTACACCTCAAGAGCTCCAGCCCTGAAATTCACAATGAGCACGGTGGGTCTCCAGAAACGATTCAAGTACATCCCATGTGATCTGTTGTAGAAAGGAGAGAAGTAAACACTTGGCAAATGTGTCTGTCAAATCCAGGCAACCTAAAGAAAACTTAGGTGTGAAAACAAGTAAGTTTCATTTATCTGCAAGATTTACTTTGCTTAGGGTCTAGGCAGTTGCCAGACAGAAGCGAGAATTAGGCTGGGAGGTGCTGCCTTTCAGAGAGGTCTCGGTGCTGACTGGCCCCAGACTTTGTGACTAGACAGGAGTCTATTGAACTGGAGTCCCTGCTCCACTCTTTCAATGGGGGTCTATCCACTGCCAGACCAGCTGATGGATTTCTAGAGTATTACTCAAATTTTTTCTTGGTAGGAGAAAATTTTACTACTGTACATGAAAAGTGTTACATCTCTTTAGTCCTTGCTGGCTCATGGGAGAAAATATTACAGATTAAATGTTCAGACCATGTATTAACTTTGGTTGCTTTGATAATCTGATGACAGCAAATGTGGGGATGATGTGGCACTTATTTTGTTGATTCTAAAAGCATTACAGAGATGTATGTTCCATGTCTAAAAATTAACAAGTCTATTCAGGAATGGAGTACTGTTGATATTTTAGTTTTCTGTCTAATTGGGAATTAACCAAAGAATGTAACTGAGCCCTTCTTGAAGAGTAGAAGCTTTTCCGAGTCTCAGCCTCATTCCCCAGACATAAGCCCTTGCTCTGAAGACCTGTAGTTGTAAAGGGCATAGGAAGGAGTTGGGACTGAACAGGTAAGAACTGAGTTTCTGACCCTGGGCTTTTGCAGAAGAAGTGGTGCCAGGCTCAGAAAAAGGAAGAGATCAAAAGGGATGGGAAGCATTTCCCTCCTTTCCTGGGTAAGGAGCTGGACTCTCAGACACAGGTGGACATAGCTGCGCTTTGTCCCTTTCCAGCCCCTCTCTGGTAAAGTTCTCCCACCTCTTAGTATTCCTTCCCCTGGCAGTCACATGCTGACCAACACCCCTTCCCCCGAAAAAAACCACCCCGTTTCGGCTGGTCCCATAGAGCTTAGTGCCAGATGCCCCTTTCCATTGTGTACCTGATCTCACAGAATGCTGGGAGAAAGGAAGCTCTTTGGCCTAACTCATACTCGTGTGTAAATGGCTCAAACCTCTAACTCAGGGAGGCCTAGTCACATTTTCCAAAGAGGATGCTTGTTAGCATATTTGGATCTCTGGAAGAGGGACTGGAAGTGAGGGAGGAAGGAAGGGGTTGGGGGAAGGAAGGAATTTATTACTCAAACTAAGGTTACATGGCTACTGAAGTGGAAAAAAGCAAGGCTTTGTGGTGAGACGTCAGAGACAGGCCCAGACTGGGAATCTGCCCTCTGGGGTCAGCTCCTAAGGTTGCTGCTCCCCTTTCCCCGTTTCAGAGTCCTCAGCTTCTCAAAAGGTCCAAGTTTCTTCCATTTCTGTTCCTGGGAGGTCTCTAGTCACGGGGGGCAAGGCCAGGGAGGGGGGGTCTCTGACAGCTATTGTCACATACAAGCGGACCACATGTCAGGCATCATGTCAGGACCCTTATATATGAGAAGAGCCTAGGGCTCGGGAACAGTGAAAGGTCCAGGGCATACACTGTGAGCGTCTTCCCTGTCTGTAAATTTGAAACCACTTTTATTTTTACCTGGGATATAGGAAAGCTCTTTTATTGCAAGACCCTGACTTATTTTCCCCCATCCCCCAGGCCCCTAAATTAGCTTTCTGAACTATGAATCCCATGATTAGTCTTCGAGGGGAGAGCAAATTTGTCCTATTATTACAGCTAAGGAGTGACTCCCTAAGAAGCAGAGCTGGTTCTCCTGGGAGTGGGCATCCCCCAGGAGGTCCACCTGACACAAGTGACAGTGGGGTTTCCAGAGGGACAGGAGGTCACAGCCCCTGGGGTGGGATGCCACTTCTTGTCACAGACCTTGTGCCTGAAGTTGGGTGTGGGTTCACAAAGAGCCTCGGCAACCTGATGCTGGTGGTGTCGGCAAGAGATGAGGTCATTTTCTAAAGCACAGGAGCATGACTTAGCTTGTAAATCTGAGCCCTAGTGGCACAAGTGTTCCAAGGCCATGAATCTTCTCCCATTTTCATTCCCGCAGAATGTTGGGGCTGTCTGTGAGTTAGGGTGAGGGGGTAAGTGTGGCCCAGCGGGCAAGGTGGCTTAATGTCTCCCGGAGGCCCCTTCAAACTCTATTCCATCTGTATGTTCATATACAGGCAAAAGAAAACAGGGCTCCATTCAAAGAGCAAGAGGAATGTGGGGTTACGATTTGGCACCCAGGAGGTTAGGAGGCTTTTAATTAAAATAAATTCCAGTGACCCTGGGCTCATTTTCTTGAGGCTGTCCCAAGGCAAGAGTTGGAACAGTGAGGACAGCTCTCATTATGAGGGAGGCCTGTGTGTACAATGTGACAATTATCTTTTGTAAGTCTTCAGAAACTGTACTCTGCACTAACTGCAAAAGCATTAAGGACTCCAGGGAATTTGAATATGGAAAGTCTCAAATCCTATCCTGGCATTAACCCAGAGGAGCGCTATCATCCAGCGAACAAATGGATTGAACCCATTTAGACCCTGCTGGGAACTGCCTGGGACTTTTGCACAGGCAGCTGCCCTGAGGCTGCCCGGCAGCCTTGTGGGGGTCACAGAGTAGCCTGAGGACAGACGAAGCCCTGGACAGGCTGACTCCTCATTGCGTGGCCCTCAGTGGTCCACACTGGAGGCCACCTTCAAGAGGAATGTTTTCACAGGGCCTGGACAGGGCATCCGGGAGCAGTAGACCTGCTGCTCCTGAGCTGTGTGGTCCCTGGAAGTCCATGGCCATCTCTGGGGGCAGGTTTGCATCAGTAGAGTAAGGTGACCAAGATGGCGGCAGGCTGGGTGAGGCTCACACAGCAAAGTGTGCATGAAGTGTCTGCATAGTGCCTGGTGCCCACAGGCCTGGTCTGGGCTCAGTCACCATAGGGACTGCCTGCCTTGAATGTCCTCACCACCAGGAAGCTGATCAGGACTTCCCTCCACCCCCAACACCACCCAGAGTCCCACTTGGGGCCACCCAGTAGTGATCAGGTGCCCAGCGCCTCAGGCCTATTGCCACAGTTGCTTGTCTTGGTGAAGTATATGTCATTTCCATAAGCTGCCCTAATAATATGTTTTGAAGCCAAGTCAGGGTATAAATAACTTAGACGTTTCTGAGAAGTTCTGAACATAAATTATTATCCAGCACAAAAGTGAAACACCAGAGCCTCATAATAGTGGTTATCAGAGAGCCCATCATCCTCCCTAGGAGAGGGATAAAGCCGCAGACTTTGTTCTCAGACACAAAGATGAAAGGCAGTTTGTAAGCAAAGCTCAGTGAGGTTTCAGTTCTGCCACAGGTTGTCCCTCGGTGAAGAGAGACCAACAGCACAGACTTGGGGTGGAAAAGGCCACACCTTCTACTCCTCTGCTGGTCTCAAGAGCTGCCAACCCCTGCAGCCCACACCTGCCCCCACCTTTGGGGCTTCCGGGCTCCCTGGACCTCTGAGGACAGAGCACCCTCAGAGCCACGACCTCTCTGGCTCTGGAGTGTGGTCAGGTAGGCAGCGCCTGGCCTCTGTCTAAGGCCTTGCTTTGTCTCTAATTGCCAGCGTGACGCTGGACACACCTTGGACTCCAGTCCTCTACATGGGATGTGCTTTAAGGTGCCTTCCAGAGGTTTCTGAGAGGGGGTCCTACTAACGATGGTGGAAAACAGGGTAAGAGGCTTCCCTTCTCTGGCCTCACCCACCGTTCTCTCTCTGCTGCTTCCCCTTCCCACCTGGCCTGTGGAGCACTGAGCAGGATGGAAGCTGACATCTGCTTGGGGAGCTCAGGCACCAGGCTCAGGCTGGCTGGGCATTTTGTAATAAGAAGCGGGCCCTGAGTAGGAGCTGAGGAAGCATCTCTCAGAACACACAGGACTTGAGGTGGGTGGGAAGGCCGAGGAGGAAGAGAGAGGGAGAGGCGAATAGTGAGGAGGAAGGGAGAGGTGGGTGGGTGTGGCCAGCAGCAGCTTACACTCATTCCCACTGCAGGCCTGCACCACAAGCCCCACTTGGAGGCCTCAGGTTGGAGGTGGGCAACAGAGGCAGCACAGGCAGTCAAGGAGGGCCACAGGAAGGTGAAGACCACCTTACCGTGGCTGCTCCCAGGTGGCCACATTACCTGTCAGGAGCCCACTGGAGCTGGGTGCGTCTGTCTGATTTCCAGTCTCTCTGAGACACATGGGGCTCAAGGAGCATCAGTAACCCCATGAGCAGGGAGTAGGCTGCGGGTGGGGCAGGGCCCAGCATGGGGCAAGCTGAGGAGCAGGCCACAGAGGAAGAGCTGAGAAAAGCGGTGATCGCGGGGGGTAAAAAAGAGGAGACTCCATGGAGATGCAGAGCCTACCTTCAGATACTTACATATTTCGTGTCTACTGTATAAAAGGAGGGGAGAGGCCAGGACAAGTGGGGGCCCAGAAGACATACATATCCGTGCATAGGGAGTTATATCTTGGGAATGCACCCCATGCCCATGAGTCTGTCCATATAGCCAGGGATCCCACCCCCTGCCCCAAGGCGGGCAGGGGCATAACCCATTCCCTTCTGCTGTCTCTGGAACCTACAGAGCTCCCTGGCCTGCTGGACCCCACACCACAGATGGGGCCACTTCCAAACAAGGCCACCCGTGCTCAGCAGGCTCTGCCTCTCAGAGGTTTACACTGAAATGTACTTGGCTTCAGCCCATTTCATTTTAATATCCTTTAGGAGAAGAGTTATAAACACAAGGCCAATGCCTGGAGACTTAGCAGGGTTGGGAGAGCTGTTAATACCAAGTTTGTCTATGGCTGCTCCGGGAAGCTGGCCAGGCTCAGGTTAGTGACATTCTACAAGCCTGAATTGGGAGCCCTTATGCAATCACAATCCTTCGTGACTTCTAAGGCAGTTTTGTCTGCATAAGGAATACAGGAAGGCACAGAGCAAAGGGATTAGTTTGATTGTGGAGCCTGAAACACACTGGCTTCTTGGCCAGTGGCGTTTTGTTTGTCCGAGGGCAATGCCTTCAATGGACATTTAGCAAGTAGGCTATGGAGAATCCCTAGATGAGAAATTTTTCCTATTAACGATTCTTTAAAAAACAAACAAACTGTACTTGGCACAGACTAGTTTAAGCATAGCAGAGCAGAGTTGAGATCCCCGTGCACGTGGATCCCTTGGCACTCAGTGGAAGGTGCAGATTTGCTCCCAGGAGATCTGGCTGGCACTTCTGAACCACAAATGACCAAAGTCCAGGCCAGAGAGTCCTGCCTGGGTGAGAGCTAGGGTGGGGAGGCTGGTCCCCCACTTAGTTGTCAGACAAAGATAAATTCCAAATTCCTGCCTTTCCTTTCCCCTTCCAGGAGGTAGCAGAGGCCTGGAGAAACCTCAGCCCTGGGTGGGCTTCTCTCATTATCGCATTGGCTGTGTGTGAGGGGACAGCAGGGACATGAAAACCAGGCCCCCTGAAAGACGGTGGGAAGGCGCCTGCCCACTGCCACTGCAGCTCCTGGCTGTGGGGGACCCCGCTCCTTCCTGCTTTTTCGGGGAAGCTGAGTCCATGCATGGAACACGGCTGTACCCTCTGGGCCCAGGCCACTGAGCTTAGCAGATAAGAGCCGGAACAAACTATCTTAAAATGCCAGCCGGACAGCTCATTGTTCACAGTCTTCCCCATGTTTGTCACCAAGAGAACAAAGATTCCCACGGCAGCACATTCAAGCTTGTTAACACAGTAGGAATAGTCTGTGGTTTCTCTTTGCTTTGATTCTTTTCTGATGTGCCCATTTCAATGGTTGGCTTGAGGCCTTAGGGGCAAGGGCTGGTGTGCCTCTCTGCCCCTGCTCCAGGGCTTCATGCTGCCTCTGCACAAGCATCTGTTTTGATCCGACAGCTTCTCTGCCCAGCCTCCTCACTTAGTGTTGACTCGCCTTCAAGCCTTCAGTAAACTCTCTTCCTGTTGGTGTCAAGGTGATAGACATTTCCAGTGTCTTCTGATTAGTGGAAGCTGAGTCTGAGAAGGGAGCATCCTTACACTGATTGGGGCTTTGTCCCTCTTGGGTAGAGCAATGAGTAGAGAGGATATTGACTGATGGTGCTGGTGGTATGGAGAGCTGGCTGTGTTAGCTCCTTTGTAAAATGGGAGGTCATCTTGCCTCCAAGGCTTGTTAGGATTAAATGGGCATGTTTGTGAGAGTGCCAGCACCTGCATACAACGGGCGCTCGACCCCTGCTACTGCTGTTGTCATCATTGCTAGTATGATTGTTGTTATGATTCCTGCTGGTTCGGGTTCCTGAGGCCTCTGTGAGTCAATATGTTTCAAGCAATCGATCCTCCAGGCCTCAGGCAGAAGTGACCCCCTTCCTAATCTGCAAAGCCAGTTGCAACTGTCTAACTCCCTGCTCTTGGGGGAAGTTTTTTTCTTATCCTTCCCTATTCATTCTCCTCCCCCTTCAGATACTGACTGGCAAGTAGGCTTTCTGGGTGCAGGTCACCAAACAGTCTGAGCTGCCAAAGAGACATGGGGCAGAATGGGGGGCTGAGAGCCTGTGCACGATCCTGGGCTGGCCCCTTCCCAGACGGCACTCAAACTGGTTTCCTTGGGCCACCGTTGCTCTTCTCAAGTCCCTTTCTCTCCCCAAAGCCACACACTCTTTGGGAGGGGAAAGAAGGGAAAAGGGCATGTGCAGTGCCAGTCCTTATAATATAGCATGGAGGTCAAGAGCCTAGGTTCAAGTCTACCACTCCCTGGCTATGGCTCTTGGGAAATTACCTAACCCTCTGTGCCTTAGTTTCTCCATCTGAAAACTGGGAACACTTGTACCAAACTCACAGAGCTGTGGTGAGGATTAACTGAGTTAATAAATATAACATGGTTAGAACCATGACAGTATGTACTATGTAAGAATTCGCTGTTATTACTGTGTGAGGTCATTAAATTTTCACAGACCTAATTATCTGTATCAAGTAGGTATTAGTGGCATTCTCTATTTACAGGGGAGGCTATACCAACACCATATTTAGACTGGAAAACTTAGAAAAAAATACATAATTGGATTGTTTCTGATTCTATAATTACACAAAGCAGAATGGTCTAACTTTGCAGCTACAAGAAACAAGTATTTTAGGGACATGATTTCTATTGTTCCCCACCTAATCCATACATTCATCAGGTGTGTACACTGAGCACTAGCTGAGATGCTGGCAAACCAGAATCCCTCTAGGCAAAGATGGTCTCTGGTCTTAGCCTCCTGTAGTTGCTTGGTGTTCTCTGGGAGTAGACCCCCTCCCCCACACCCCAGCAGTTTAAATGCTCAGAAACTTCCAGTTCTCAACCCATGAGCCCCCCAAGAAAAACAGGAAGGACCTGACAACCACTTATTATACTCATGCTTCCCAGGTCAGAAGTTAGGGATCTAGCCCTCACACTTGTTTTGCATCCCTCAGAGCCTGAAACATATTTGACTTGGTGACCATCAACTATGCATTGATTTCACATAAAAATTCAGATTTCTGCCTTCTCTTGAAAAAACAGACCTGCTAATACAAGCTTGCTTTCCACATGACAGTAATGGGCTGGAGCTGAATAACAGCTGCTCACTTTCGACAGGGGACGGGCCTCTCCAGTTTGCCACAGTCCTCACCACTCCCTATTGCATCTCTCAGATTACAGCCAACAGTTAGCTGCCATTTATAATTATGCTTGCTGCTGCTACTGTTTTCTAATGACTACTCGCTTCACTCACATTGCTTACTTGGTTCCTATAGACATTTAGATTAGTGACTCCTGCTAATCTAGGGGTTTCCATCATGTTTGCATTTTAAGTATCCTATTAATACTTGTGGCATGGAAGGTTCTTTTCCCCTATTAAAGGAATTTTAGCCACCAATAAACTGGTTAAAATGTTGGCTCTTTGAAGGTTTTGAAGTTGATTGCTATGTATGGAGTGTTCTAGGGAGTTAAGGTAAGGAAGGTCGCCTGCCTTCTCTATCCTCCAGCTCTGAGAAGGTGCTCAAAGCTCCGGGAGACCAGAATGAAGGATCTTTAAGGTGGGATGGACAGAAAGATAAACACTGGTATCCCCTTCCCCAGCTCCTCCCTGGACAGGAGCCCCTGCCTGGCCCAGGAACCTCTGCAGACCAGGCTGCTCACTGAGGCTCCTCCTTCATCTTCTCCCCCCACCAGCCTCCTCATCTTAGCCCAGCTCCTACTCCCTGAACCTCAACCTCAAGCCTTCCAGATACTGATTTTCAAATTGATGGCACACTGGACCTTATTTTCCTACAATGCATAAGTATTTTTAGCTGACATCTTGGAATACACCTCTTGTCTTCTTTATGAGTTATACTCTGTTTATGAATATTCTGACCAACAACAAAGAAAGTCACTAGAATGCATGTTCTCCATCAATAGAGGCATATTGTATGCTCTGAGCCCAGGATGGGGGATTAAAGAACTCCCAAGCTCACTGCTCTACCTATTATGTGGGGCTAAGAAAAACTATATGACTCATAAATGACAACTTCCTTTTGGAATCCTGAAGCCGTGTAAGTTCATCCTGATTGAAAGCTCAGCCCTGTGAGAGTCTGGAGGCCGGAGTTCCAGC
Organism: Orcinus orca; assembly: GCF_937001465.1. Lineage (NCBI taxonomy): Eukaryota > Metazoa > Chordata > Mammalia > Artiodactyla > Delphinidae > Orcinus > Orcinus orca. Next base: position 74,500,281 of record NC_064560.1, read on the forward strand.
AGGTCAGATCCGTTGCCACAGTAGCTCCACAACCTTTAAAAATAGATCACCTTTGAAAGTCCAGTAGATTTCCCTGTAAGCCCAGCACAAACTCTCTGGGGCTCTGATAGCTATGTTTGGATGAAGATTTGCTGTATTTGAGAGTAAAAGATTAGAGGAAGGCTGAAAAAAGATAGAAACCAAAGGACTCTGGACTCTAGTGAAGCTAACAGAGAAGACTCTCTGAAGGGTCTGTCCCAGCTCCATCCACCTGTTCATCCATCCCACAGGCAGCTAGCCCACAGATACCGACGCACATGGGACAGGCAGGGAGCAGGCCTCACTGTCCCCCACGGAAGGCTCGCTCTCGCTCTCACCATGGTGCTCAGGCCTTCCAGAAGCGACAGCAGCACAGGCGACGGAGTGTGCGGACACGGCTGCCTCCTCTTGAGAGGGGTTTCTGCTCAGGACGATGAGACGCGCCTGTCATCATGGAAAGAAGACACACATTTGTTTACATGCTTGGCAGCAGCAGCAGGGAACTAACTATTCTTGGAACGATAAGCAGAAAGTCAAGGAAATTTCTAGCAAGCTAAACAATATGATTTATGTGGAAGCACAATCAACTCTTGGGAGAGCTCGGTTTCAAAAGCATTGTGTAGTTGAGAAAGCACCAAGCCCTGGACGCTGAGTCCAGATAGCTCGATGCTGTGGCCAGGGCTTATTTCTAAGTAAATAATTTAAAAGTCTATGCTCCCATGAGTGCAGTGTCAGCAGAAGAGGAGGGAGGGTTTCCAGGAGGAAGGAGATAGATTAAAAAGTGCCTGTGCTGTAGGGGAAGTGGGCAAGCACAGAACCCTACCCACTGGTCAGCCCAGAGAGGGGGACCTACCCCCAGTGTCAGCAGCCTCACCCACAGAAACCCCGACCCCACCCCCATGCCTGGTCCGCCAAGCTCATTTGCCTATAACCTCGGCGAACTGGACCACAGGAGCTGTCCGAACTCAGGAAACAGCTCAGTTCCTTGAAAATGAAGCCCATTTAAAAATTCTTTAAGGGGAAAAAACCACCGTATGATCTATGAACATAAAATAAAAATAATCCTTTCAAATAAAATACAAACTACATCCCTTCAAATAAAAAGATATTAAGCAAACAAGCAAGTAAATAATCCCATGGATTAGTCATAGCTCCTGGAGGCTGAAAGAATCGGGGTGCTTTGGGCAGTGTGCACCAGGGCAGGAGGAATGTCAGCATTCATGACATGGTAGAAACAGCAAATCTGAAGGCAGAGCATCAAGGTCAGAATCTTATCTCCATCCTTTATTAGCTGTGAGGTACCTTGGGCAAATCACCCACTCAGCAACCTCAGTTTTTTCATCTATAAAATGAGGATAATGAAAATTGTCAAAAATATTTAAATCGATATCGCAAATGAAAAAGAAATGAAAGGTAACAGCCTAAATCTTAGACTAGATAAAGCCATACCATTAGAACCTTCTAGTCCAGACCAAGCAGTGAGACAGCAAAGCCATAGAGACTTGCTCCTCTGATGACCAGCTTAATACATTTCTGAGATGATAAGCAGGGTAGACTCTAAACTGTCCCCTCATTTGTCATATGTTAAAATCCACTAGTTACTAGATCTAGACTTTTTATGATAGGGGCTACTCCAAATCAAGATTGCTGGTAATAACTTTTATTGCTGTGTTAGAACAATCAGGATTTCATATTTGTAAATGCTAACAATATCCTTTGTTTTAAAATGACTTTTCTTATTACAGCAATGGTCCCCAACATTTTTAACACCAGGGACCGGTTTCGTGGAAGACAATTTTTCCACGGACAAGGGGTGGGGTGGGGGTGGGGGGTGGGGGGGCGTGGTTCAGGCGGTAATGCCAGCGATGGGGAGGTGGCAAATGAATCTTCCCTTGCTTGCCGCTCATCTCCTGCTGTGCGGCCCCGTTCCTAACAGGCCCCGGACCGGTACCGGTCTGCGCCCCGGGGGTTGGAGACCCCTGTATTACAGGATCTAGATAAATTGAATACTTGATTTTGGAAAACCCCAAATTGGTCATTATCCTCGATTTGGCCTGAAGTTCTGACTGGAAATGCTTTTCAAATAGGACACAGTGTTAGAGTGAAAGGATCAAATGTTCAGTGCTCAGGGAAAGGAAAAAAGAGAGGAAAAGCTGGCCCCACCCCAAATGCAAATGGATCATGTTTACTTTGTCTTTTCCCTGGGTTAACTATCTCTAGAATCCACTTTTGAAGAGAGCACCCTCTCATGCCAGAAAAGATTTAACTCATCTTGTTACAAAGACATTTTACACACAGTATTTTAGATTGATTAAAACTCAAATTCAAATTCAAAAAGATTTCATATGTTGTTTCCACTTAATATTATAATTCGAGGCAATGTAAAATATGCATGTCTATCAAAATTACTTTCAAATGAATTATTAACATGTTCTGAGAGTTCTCTAAGTTGCCTTTTGTCTTGGAAACAGGAAGCAAAGTTTTCCATGAGCAAAAATGTTCATATTATCAAGAAAATGGATCCTGAAATCTTATGGAGATCTGAACATATCACAAAATCTTCAATGTTTTGCTGTATGAGATGCTAATATAAGCAAACATTTAATATTCATTATTCACTTCAGAAACTCAGTCTCTGATCTAATTTGTTATTTGATGTTCGCAAAGTTTCTAAAAACCATATGCGGGAGTGGGGGGTGAGGGTAGTGGAGAAGGGAACCCATGATGTTTAAAATGTGCAATCTCATTTATTCAGAAAAATTCAATTCAGTTTAATTTAATTCAGTCCTATTCAATTCAACTTATCTTAATTTTTAAATGCTTTCTACATGCCAGATATTATTCAAACCCTAGGAATTCACATAAAGATTAGGCAGGGCTTTTGGTTTTAAAGGAGCTTACAGACAAACTACAAAAATGTGGGGTAGCTTGATTTTACCTAAACTCACAGACACTGCCCCTCACTAGGTTTTAGCACCCGGCTCACTACTTTCCTCTCCACCCCTCCTCCTGTTATCATTTTCAGTGATTTCAGTATCCCTAAGATTGGTCTGCACCTATTGGGCAAGAAAGAGATGGCACAGTTTAACAGATGAATAGAGGAAAAGAAGTTGATAAAAGAAAAGAAGTTTGCACAGAGGAAACCTAAGGAAGAGAGTGCTGGACCCCAAACAGGCTGCTTTAACATCACAGGCAGAGCAAGGGAGGGAGCATTTGCTGGAACTGGAAAGATGAATTATAGGGGAGGGAGCTGTAGCTATCAGTGAATGGATGCAGACCACCTGCACTGACCTTGCTGGGAGGAGCTGAGGGAATAAATAAGCTGTGCTCTCTCCTTCCAAGGTCAAGGCTGTGTGCCTCCCAGCCAGAGGGCAAGGCGGCCCACTGACACTGTACTTAAGTGGGCACAGTGAGGGATGCAGAGTGGAGCTAAAAGAGCAAACTAAAACACCCAGCAAATGACCCAGCTAACACCTTGGCCTCTTGGGTTTTGACAGGCTTATTTTCCTCCCTACCCTCAGCCACCTGGTCCCCCATGATGCTCTGGGCCTCATCATCGCTTAATCTTTGCTACCTCTGGATCCCGCAGCTCACAGACCCTGTTTGACTGTTGGGGCATCCTGGCTCTATCACATCCATGCAGCTTCTCATCCTCTGTCCACTCTCCACATCTCACTAGCCATCCACCCCTCCTGCTGTCCCTTCCCTCCTGGTCCAGCTTAGAGGGCACCACCCATCAGTGTCTATATGGAAAATGCCCTCAACTCCACTGAAGCATTATTTGAGATGGTGAAAAATGGGGAAGCATCTAAACATCCATCAGCAGGGGAACGAATATATTGTGGTTTATTCATACAATGATTGAACTCTATCTATATGTATTAACATTTCAAAAACACACCACTGAGTGGAAAAGCAACTTATGAAAGGATGCAAACATCATGATGCCACTGCTTTTCAAGTTTCTGATTTTAAAGCAAAAGAACCCCTTATATACCAAACAGAATGGTTCTCTAACATACAAAGCAGGTAAGTGTGGAGCTGCTCTCACTGAAGCAGGTAGAGAGACCCTGGGAAGCCCACCCAGTTGCTTCCATCCAGCCAACCCCAAAAGACCCTCCTTGGAACATGAGTGTTGGCAGTGACACAGTTTGACAACCACAGTACCACACCATGCAGGAGGCCTCCTGAGGGAGTGAGTACTGAAAAAGTTGACAAAGCTAGTGATTAGATTACCCAATCTTTCCAAACTAAACCACTGTTCACAATTCTGGAACAACACTTTGTTTGCTAAGATAATATAAATATCCTTGTTACATACATCTGAGAGCATTTAAGGACTAGTTGTTAGGGTGAACAGAATTACAGGAGTCCTGCTTGCCTCTCCGGCTTTATACAGTGGCCTGAGTACTAGGCCCCGCTGGGGATCTGCGGCTTGACTACGCCCACTCCTCGTTATTTATTAATCACCCCAGGGCTTGCATCTCTCCTCCCATCCTTTGAAGTTTTTGATATCTTATGGTTATATGTTTATCAACTGTCATCTTGAGGCTGAGGAGGAACATTTAATATTCTTAAATCTCTTCAGCTGCTAGCATGTCGTACTGGGTTAAAAACAAAAACACCTTTAATATCCCACATGGAGTAGGGTCATTAATTGAAAAAAACTCATTCACAAGACCAACTGCCTCAAGCCCTGGCAAGGTACAGAGCAGCTGTTGCATTCTGGTCCTCTTATGTGTTTCTGGGGGAAACCAAGGATTCCTCAGTGCCAACCCAGCTGTCAATAGACACAGCCAGAGCCAGGGCTGGCAGACTCTTATCTAACTGGGCCTGTCCCCTTGGATTTGTAAAATGTGTAACAGTTCTTGAAGAGAAAACTCGATGACTACTAAAAAGGATGTTTCTATTTATGCAGGCAGACCCCACCACATGAACACTCAACTTAAAACACTGGGTGGGTTCTGAGTGTGGAACCCCAGCTCTTGTGGGGAGGGAGAGAGAGATTTTTTTCCCACTTTGATAATGATTAGGGGAATCAGTGACTCAGAGGGAAATCTCCTCTCCCATAGCATAGTGAAGAGCACACAAGTAGCTCAAAGTACATTTGTGGACTTAAACTGAGTCTATTTACCCTGGAGATGAGAACACTCAAAGAGAAGACAATAGTAATTGCCAGGATCTCTTTGTAAAGTTGAGGGCTAGCACAGGGAGGGACGGAGGGAAGGAGGGAAATAACATCGATATACACCAGCTCCGCTTAATCTCAAAATGACCAGTGAGAGTGATGTTAACTGCCTAATTTACGGATGGCAAAATGAAGCCTTGAGGAGAGTAATCGACTGTCTGAAGGTCACATAGTTGGTCAATGGCAGAACAGGGATTTGAATTAAGGCGTGTGATTTCAAATTGCATGCTTTTCTCATCTAACACCTGGTTATCTAGAGGGTAGAAGTCACAGAACGGCAATTTTCAAGTCAATGTAATGAAGAACTATTTAAGAGTCAGAGAAATAGTTACTAAGAATTAGACTCAGCCCAGAATTAAATAGACTGGCTAGGGAAAGAGCGAGCTGCCAACACATGGAATTCTGAGCACTGACTGTAGAGAGACGCTGTGGAGGGGGTCAGGCAGTGGACGGTGGATGGAGCAGACGTTAAAGTGCCTTCTACCAAGTGGCTCCGTTTCTGCTTTGATTCAAATTTGTGCCTTAATTCAACAGAAGCTCAAGTCCACTTGTCACTATGAGGTATGAGCTTGCTGTGTTTCTCTTATAACTGACCAGCTGTGAGACTGCAGAGCTTTCTCTCTCAGCTCTGCCAGAGCTGGCCATTCTACCCTTAGGCTTTGACTGTCATCCTTGTTCAAGACAGGGTCATGTTGCAGCCCAAGGTTGCCACTTCCTTTCCTCTCCCATCTCTGCCCAGTAGGGAAGTCTTCCATGGCCACACACACCATAGGGGACTGAGGCGGCTGGAGGGCACTGGCTAAAAAAACGATGGAGCTGGGAATCCCCGGGGGAAGTAGATGCAAGGGAAGTAACTGGGTGCAGAGGGCATTCAAAACCTGGTTTCTGAGGGCCCCAGACTGAGCCAGTTTCTTTTAATAGTCAGAGAAAATCTCTGTGGCAGCTTTCCAGTTGTCAATTTTAGCTCCTCCAAAGGGCTGGGGAGAAAAGGCCCTACTCGCTGTAAGAGTTAGCACTAAAATAGACATGTTGGGGCCTTATATTTTTGTCTTTTTGTTCTGTGTGTTTTCTTAAAACTTAATTATATTTTTAAATTATAAGAGTAGTACCTGCATATAACTTTTTAAAAATCCTAAGTAGTAGAAAAGAATAAGCAATTAAAAATTTTAATGCCCTGTCCTTTGTGTCTATAAGCCTCAACCCCTCTTCTCCCCATTTCCAGTCTGATTTCTTATAGCTACCCACTATCAACAGTTTCCTGCATATCCTCTCAGAAATACTGATGTGCTTATACACACACACACACACACACACACACACACACACACACACGAGATCAGAGCCTGGCCATGTTCCCCTCTCAGCTCAGCTTCATCTCCTGCCACCCATTCTGGGCTCTCACCACAGTGGTTCCCCTCTCCTCAACCTTTGGGGTGTCTCATTATCAGATCCCCCATCAGCTCAGGCTGCCCCGCTGGGAGCTCTCGCAGCACCCAGTACCTCCCCCTGTGGTGCACTTCACAGTGGTAGTTTTACATTCATCTGTGTGATTCTTCACTAAGTTCTGTCTCACTCACTAGGCTGCTTCTTGAGGGCAGGGCCTCTGACATCCGAGCCTTCCATCATAGTCCCAGGCCTAACACTGTGCCCAGCACAGTGTAGTCTTTAACTGGTCATTGACTGACAGAATATTCTGGTCTACATCTGGCTTTTTAAATTAAGAATATATTTTGGACACCTTTCTTCAGAACACAGACATCCATCTCATTCTCTTTAGTGGCTCTACAGTATCCCATCACGTGGATAGATCATAGCTTTATAACCAGTCCCCTACTAATGGGTTTTAAGAGTGTTTCTAATTTTTTGCTATTGCTAATAACCCTGTTTCTTTGCACACTTGTGCACATCTATCTGTTACGTAAGTTTCTAGAAGTGAAATTGCTGGGTCAAAGGGTCAGTGTGTTATAAAACTGGAGAGGGAATGTCAATTGCTTTCCCCCAAAATGGTGCTGATTCCCAGTCTTACCAGCAGTGCATGAGGATGTCTGCTTCCCCACACCCTTGCCACCATGGAGTGGCACCAAACGTTTTTGGCATCTCCTTGGTTAAACTGCACTTCTTTAATAACAAGTGAGGTTAGGGATTATTTTTGGATGGTTATTGGCCATTGTATTCCCTCTTCAGTAAAATGTCTGTTTCTGTTTTTTGTCCATATTTCTATTGAGTTGTCTTTTTCATCTAGATTTTATAAGAACTCTTTCTATACTTTCCCCTCCTTGACATTTATTTCTTAACTTTGTGATATGTTGTCATAGAGAACTTTTTCATTTTTATGCTGTCAAGTTTATCAATCTTTCTTTCTCTTTTTTCTTCTCGTCCCTCTGTCTCTCAATCTATAGCTATCTGCACACCTGCAGAGGAAAAATGCCCAACAAGTGTCACAACACTGGGTACTTCTAGGATGGGGGAGGAGGGCTGAGATGACTCGTAGCCCATTTCTCTGTATTTTTCTGTATGGCTCGATTTGTTTTTTTATAAAAAGCATTATCGTTATGATAAAAAACAGATGTCTTTTCAAAAGAAGCAGTATGGCACCATGATTTGTGTCATTCTTAGAAAAGGTTTATACTGTATAAAATCATATCTGCATTCTGCATCTTTTCTAATTTTAAACAAAATAGGCTAGTGTTGTCAGAGATTTTGAAAATTAAAAATAGCACTCATCTGATTATTTGTAATAAATGAATTACACTTTATAGTAAATACACAGCAATTAACAAGAGCCAATAAGAAGTGCTGCCATTTACTGAATAGTCTGCACCTGCCAGGAGTCACATGTGAGCACCTATCAGCCACCTAGGCCTGACCAAGGCCAATAACTCACCCAGAGCAGGAACCTGAACCCAGATTTTCTGATCTTAAAGTCTTAGGTAGAGTAACTGATAAATTATTTCATCATACTTTGCAAATCAAACTTCTCTAAATTTGGGAACTACTGAATGGCAGAGCTGCCCTGAAAACTGAAAAGAGATATGCGATTCGAGTGTCAGAGACGTGAAAAAGCAATCCAAGCTAGCGCGGTGTTAACGTATACTCCTTGAAGGCACACACCCACAAACATGCCATTGCTCACACAAACGAAATCCTGGGATTTTTCTTTTGGATAGGAAAATAAGGTTCTAGTGCCAAAATCTGCCACGAAGAGTTTCAGAAACAATCATGTTTGTGTGGTTTTCTCACAGAACCCTGCTGCAGAGGACCCACAGGGCTGATGACAGCTCTTTCATCAGTCCTTGGGACTGCTGCCTTCCCTCTGTGATGGTTCTGGGGGGCTGGCTTTAGTTTTCTCCATTTTAATGGGTTAGTTCCTAAAATACTTTGGAACTTTTATACATTCTACAGAGAATAAAAGGTCTTTTCTCCCTGGGTGTTTCTCTCACTCCAAAGGAATGAAGAGTGAAAAAACAAGAGGGGAAATAACAAAACCCCTTTCCTTTGTGTGTAATTAATAAATGGCTTTTAGGCATGGGCTCCCTTGGAGAGCTATACCTTTCTGTATTTTAGGTAAAGTTTGCTAAAGAAAAGGGGAGATTTGATAAATGCTTAACAATTACTGTTAATAAATAAAAGTAGCTTATACTGGCAACATGCCAAGTTGTTCACAAAGCACTTTCCTTTTTGAATCTTTGAGCTGTTCTGTGAAGTGGATAGGGTCTTTTGTAGGCTTTTTTTTTTTTTTTTTTAGAGACTAAATGACTTATATTATCAAACAAATGGTAAACAGAAGAGTCTGGACTCCAACCCAAGTTTTCTGATTTCAAATCCAATGCTATCTTGACTTCACAAAGCTATCTCTTTAATAATCATAGGCAAGTATTTATTTAAACACTCTCTAATCTTTATTAACCTCAAGAATAAACAATAAAAGTCACCTATTAAACTTGACAAGGCATTAAAAAAAAATGAGTGAATTCCTCCATAACCTGTTTACAGAGAAATATTTCTCAGAGTCAAAATCTAAATGTAATAAAAGATTGAAAACTTGAAAGCACTAAGAAAACTTTTGTATGGCAGAAAACATTACACATACACACACAAACTAGAGCTAATAAATTTACAAAGGTTGTAGGATACAAAGTTAACATACAAAAATCATTTGTATTTCTATGCACAGGCAATGAACAATAAGAAAAAGAAATTAAGAAAACACTTCCATTTGTAACAACATAAAAAACTCCAAAATACTTGGGAATAAATCTACCAAAAGAAGTGCAAAACTTATACTATAAAACATGGTTGAAAGAAATTAAGGAAGACCTAAAGAAATAAGAGATTATCCCATAGTTATGGATTGAAAGGCTGAATACTGTTGGGCTTCCCTGGTGGCGCAGTGGTTGAGAGTCCGCCTGCCGATGCAGGGGACACGGGTTCGTGCCCCGGTCCGGGAAGATCCCACATGCCGCGGAGCGGCTGGGCCCATGAGCCATGGCCGCTGAGCCTGCGCGTCCGGAGCCTGTGCTCCGCAACGGGAGAGGCCACAACAGTGAGAGGCCTACATACCGCAAAAAAAAAACCAAAAACAAACAAACAAAAATTCTAAATTAAAATAAATTTGAGATTAATCTCAAATTTATAAAATTTGTAAAATGGGAATAAAATAATATAAAAAAGTTTGCAAAGTTGGTGTGAAACTGGCTCAATTATGAGCAAAGAAAAGCCAACTTCTGGTGGCCAGGTAACTCAAAACAACCTTTTGGCAGAATGTCAACAAAAATCAAGAGGTATAAAAATGTTCATATCCCTGCAGTTTAACTTTTGGAAATGTATATCAACATATAATTCAAGAAAAGAAAAAAACATTTTTAAAAATAAGAATATTCAGAATTATTGATACTAACAAAAAATTGCAAATCCACAGTGTTCCTTCACTCAGTAAATGTCCCAACCAGCCACACGCAGAAAACTGGTCTAAAGCTGGACTCCTCCATCTCCTTCACTCTCCCACATCTGCGCAACTCCCAGGCCTGTCATTTCTACTCTCTATCTGTCTGTGTCTCTCCGTTCTCATGACACTGCCTGAGTCCGGGCTGTCATCATGCCTACCTGGTCTGTTGCACAGCCACCTACTGAGTCGCCTTCCTGGTTATCTCTCTGCCATCCAGTCCCTTCTCCATACTGCAGAGCAACCCTTCTAGACTGATAATCTGGTGATGTCAATCTCCCTGCTTGAAAACCCTTAACTGCCCTTAGGATGAAGCTCAAATTCCTTACCATGACTTTCCACACCCCATCTGAATGATACCCACCCACTGCCTTCCCATTCCCATTGCCCAGGCATCGGGAATTTCTTGCAGTTCCCCAAATGCGTCAAACTTTGTCTTACCTTCAGACCTTTCCATGTACTCTGCCCCCTGCCTGGGTCAGTCCTCCCCACCTCTTAGTATGTTTTGAGGCAGGCACCTGCCTTTATTACCTTTGCTTCCTCATATCTCACTCACAGTACAATCTGGATTCTGTTTTCAACAGTGCCTCAATGTTTCCCTCAACTAGGTCATCAATGAAAGAAAAAGAAAAGCAAGAAAAGGAAAGGGAGAACTTTTCAAAAATTCATATATTGCACTAGCAGGCACTGTGCTCAACACTTTACAAATATGAACTCATTTTTTCTCCCGACAGCTCCATGCCCTCCATAACAGCAAAAGGTATCAAAAGGGGTGACAATGAGAATATCTCTTTCTTTTCTTCTTGTTTTTATCTGGCAAATTCTTCTTTTTCCTTTACCTATTTATCCTTCTTTACTTGACCAATGAACACCAAAGTTCCTCCACAAACCCTGCCCGAGTGATCTCACCCTCTCCCAAGGCAATTACTGTGTATAAGTGGAGGACTTGCTGACCTATTTTCTGAACTCTAGTCCTGATTATATAACTGTCTAGCTGTCATTTCTGCTTGGATGCCTTATGGGCATCTCAGACTCACCATCAAAACTTGAGCTCACGGGCTTCCCTCGTGGCGCAGTGGTTGAGAGTCTGCCTGCCGATGCAGGGGACACGGGTTCATGCCCCGGTCCGGGAAGATACCACATGCCGCGGAGTGGCTAGGCCTGTGAGCCATGGCCGCTAAGCCTGCGCGTGCGGAGCCTGTGCTCCACAACGGGAGAGGCTGCGACAATGAGAGGCCTGTGTACCGCAAAAAAAACAAAAAACAAAAAACAACAACAAAAAACAAACAAACGAACAAAAAACCTGAGCTCACCATCTCTCCATCACCCAGTCACACCTGCTCCCCCACTGTAAATGACACAAACACCCACTCAGGTGTTCAGACCAGAAACCCGGGAGTCATCTTCGACTCTTCCCCTTCCCTCTTTGTCCTGCATCCACTCAAGCTCCATATCTCATAAATTCTGCCTCCTAAATCTTTGTCACACCCATCTACTTCTCTTCATCCTTATGAACATCATCCTAGTTTAAGCCACCACCATCTTCAGCCTTCAGTGCTCCACTCTACCTCCACTCTTGGCACACCCTCCCTAGTCTACTCTCTACATGTCAGCCAGAATTACCTTTCAAAAAAAAAAAATACTGCATTTAAACCTGGGCTATGCCATTTATTAGCTGTGTACTCCTGGACATATCACTCAACCTTTCTAATTCTTGATTTCCTTATCTATAAACTGATAATAATAATAATATGTCACAGGGTGGTAATAATATTTAAGGGAGATAATCCAGAGAAAGTGAGAGAATGGCACACTCTAATAAACTGTGTGTGGGAGTATAAATGGTCATACAAATTTTAAAAGAAATAGCAATAAAGAACCCTCAGTACCATATCATTATATCTCATTTGAAATAAGAAATGAGTTAGTCTATATTTTACAACTTTAACAGGGAAAATTTCTCAGAAAACAATTTAAAACATGTTCTTAGCAGATGATACCACACAAAAACATCAAACTGACTGTGATGGTTAGTTTTATGTGTCAGCTTGGCTAGGCTATGGTGACCAGTTGCTAGGTCAAATACTAGTCTAAATGTTGCTATAAATGTACTTTGTAGCTATGATTAATATTTATAATCAGTAGACTTTGAATAAAGGAGATCACCTTCAATAATAGGTAATAATTGGGTGAGTAGGCCTCATCCAATCAATTGAAGGTCTACAGAGCAAAAGGCTGAGGTTTCAGTGAAGAAGGAATTCTGCTCCAAGACTGTAACACAGAGACCCTGCTTGCATTTTCAGCTGGCCCACCTACCCTACGGATTTCGGACTTGTCAGCCCCCACAGTTGTGTGAGCCAATTCCTTAAAATATCAGTAAATCTCTCTCTCTCTCTCACTCTATGTATACATCCAATTGGTTCTATTTCTCTGAAGAACCCTAACTGATACACTCACAGAGGAATCTTTTAATGACAAAGTAGAACAGCAGCTACCAGATGACAACTCTAAGTGACTTCAGGTAAAGATTGTAGAATGTGGTAGATAAGAACCCTAATAAGTTTGATAACATAAGCTCTAAATAGATAAGCATTAAATAATAAAGAAACATTGTCTGGGAAACAAGACTTAAATTATGCACCTAATATGAGAAAAGCCACCTTCAGGCAGTCTCAGACTGTTTGTGGAAGATGCACAAGTAACACAGGACCAGTATCCCACACTTGCCCACTTACGAAGATGTTTGTTGAACTTCTACCCCAGACCAAGTGTTCTACTTATCTAGAGCACTTAACAAACCCAGGAATTCTCAGAGCTGCTATTCCACCTGTATCTGTGAAAAGCAGTGGACTGGAACAGCTTTGGTGGCCAATACGTTGCAGCTTACCTGTAAAAGGTGGTTGATGGATGCGTCGTGAAATCCCAGGGCTTGTTCTACACCTGCCAATTCCCTCAATGTTGGTACGCACTCAAGACTTTTTTCACCTTTACTGATCTCAATATATTCTAAAGCCTCTTGGTAGTGGGGCAGAGCTTCTTTTGATTTCTTCTGACCTTGATATACCCTAAAAAAATCAAAGGGATTATCTTTAAAGTAATTAAAATAGAAGATACTGAAAATAATAGATGGATTTGGCTCTCTGACCCCTGTTGCCAGGTTCATTTCCTAGGCAGCTAAGCCTTTCTTTCCTCCAAGGAGCAGCAGGGCATAGCAGTCAAGAGGATAGACTTTGGGATAATCAGGAAGGTTCAAGGGATAATAAGGAAGGTCAAGGGATAAGGAAGGTCAAGGTTCAAATCCTGGCTCCACCACTTACTAGATACAGGAACTTCAAGTCGCTTGACAGCTTTCTCATCTGTAAGTTAGGAATAATAACAGTGCCCACTTCACTGGGTTATCATAAAGATTCAATTAGTTAATATTTAAAAAAAAAACACACCTAGAATAGCCTCTGACACATAGTAAGTGCTGTGTAGGTGTTGGTTTAAAAAATATAAAATATTAAAACAAAAATAGTAATCAGAAAGGATGCCATGATACTGATAACTGATCTGTTGAGAAATTATAGAAATTTCCCAGTTTGGTGAGGGTGTGAAGCACTCACATTAACTGTTGGGAAGAATATAATTTGGGCACAAACTTTTCTATATCAAAATTATACGTATGTATGTACACACGTATTTCTGCTAATTGCACTTTTAATAGTTTATCTTGAAGAAGTACTCTGGCAGGAAAAGAAGAAACTATATACAAGAATGTTTACTGAAGCATTCTTTGTAATAGTGGAAAAGTATAAAGCACTTAAAATACTCCAATAGGTGATCATCCAAGTGGGTTATAGTAAGTACATCTACACCGCGTATCCATTAAAGTTAATGTCGATCTGTGTGTATCAACATAGAAGTATATCCACTATATATTCTTCAGTAAAAAAGACAGATTACAAAAGTACTTTATATAATCTTATTAGATCAATTTTGTATCTAATCTATATGTACACATATGCATAAAGAGATACCCAAGTGTCACCAAAATGTTAGCAACAGTTATCTCTAAGGAGTTGATTGTGAGTGATTTTACTTTTCTTATTTATGCTTTATAAATTTCCCAAATTTTCTTCTATAAAAATATATTACTTTTACATCAGAAAATATGTTAATTTTAAAAATTAATTTAAAGGTGGCAGTGGGAAAATATTCTTGTAGTTTCTTGGGGTAAGACTCTCTCATATTAAAAAATGTATCTATATATATTGTTTACAAACAGGCATTTAAAAACAATCTTCTCAAAAATACTTGTGAAGACTATTAGAAACTTTTCTTGCATGGAAAATTTTTTTTTTTTTGCGGTACGCGGGCCTCTCACTGTTGTGCCCTCTCCCGTTGCGGAGCACAGGCTCCGGACGCGCAGGCTCAGCGGCCATGGCTCACGGGCCTAGCCGCTCCGCGGCATGTGGGATCTCCCCGGACCGGGGCACGAACCCGCGTCCCCTGCATCGGCAGGCGGACTCTCAACCACTGCGCCACCAGGGAAGCCCGCATGGAAAATTTTTATGTACAAAATTCATAATAAAAGAAATCAATCCTTCTTATGTTTCCCTCCATCCCAGAATCTTTACTACAGAAAGGTCTTACGATTCCCAAATTACCCCCAAACTGAGACATAATGTGAGAAAGTAACTAAGAGACCACAAAAATAGGTTTTGTTTTCAATTGTAAAAATTGTAAACGATTACAAACAATTGTAAAAAAATTAATAAACAGAAACCTCAGTTAAATAGAGTCAGGAGCCCAGAAGCGGGAGCTCTCCTGCTCTGGGAGGACAGCAGAGTCCAACAGGAAGAAGAAAGACTCCTCTTCTTTCCTGGCAAGAACGTAGTCAATGAAAAGCCATGGACTCTTTGTGTACTATGGCTCTCCCAAATCCTTTTCCCTTCTATAAAAGCATTCTCCTTCCCTCACCATGTGGGGACTTGCACCTGGCTCACCATGGTTTCAGACCCTAAATGAAAATTTTCTGCCGATCCTGAATGAACCTAATTTTATTTTTCCTAGAGAAATAACTGGCAGCCTATTTTTTTTTTTTTTTTAGGTCAACATAGTCATTGGATACTCTTCACAACTATTTTGCTCTCCAATAAATTTCAAAGGAATTGACTGATAGAAGTAGAGTTACTTTTCAGATCTGTGGCTCAGATGGCCATAATGAAATAAAATGCTCACTGAATAGCTTATGAACTGGGATACTTTCTATAAGTGTAAAGAGGGTTAAAACACAAGAGGAGGTCAGGGATATGTTCCTGGACTAAGAAGGGTCCAGGTTGTAGCTTGCAGCAGCTCTAACCTTGGAAAGGAAGAGGTAAATAGACAACCTAGTAATACTGGACTCGCCTTCTAACTCTTAATGAGTTTGTACGTATCACATTTTATTTTTTAAGAGAAACCCCACTAGCATCTATGGTGATATAAAGAGGCTTTGAAACATATGGTTGGTAACAAATCACTTAGCCAAAGAATTAGATTCCTGGTAGACAAAAATTAAATAATTGAAAACAGGAGTCAGCAAACCCTGGCCTGTGGGCCAAATCTACTCACTGACTGCTTTTGTAAATAAAGTTTTATTGATACAGTCAGGCCCACTTGTTTACTTATTGTCTATGGCTGCTTTTGCACTACAATGGCAGAGTTGAAGAGTTGCAACAGACACTGTATAGCCTACAAAGCCTGAAATATTTACTGTCTGGGTCTTTACAGAAAATGTTTGTAAACCAACCTCTTGTCTAGAATCTACAGAAAGTCACATACTTTTAAAATGACTTCAGATTTTTTTCTACCTAATTTAGCCTAAATAACACAGACAATGCCATAGTTATTTGAGCAAAGGAAAAAATTCATCTTTCTCATGTTCATAAATGATGAAGAGTGTGCCAAGGAAGTAAAGAAGAGGTCCTTTGTTTCCAAGGCTGCTTGTAAAAGTCATAGAAGAGAAATAAAGCCAGTACAAATGCCAAGATGATCTCATTTGGGCAACAATTTTAAAAGAAAGCAATATTCGAAGCTTAGCAATAAGGCTGATAAATGAGAAGAAAATAGAAAAGTAAACAACAACAAGGCATAAGTTAATTCATGTATCAAAAATTCTTCCTTTCCTGAGATAGAACACTAAAGAAAAGTATTTGGGGGTTTGTGAAGCCATCTTAGCCAGAAGCACAACACTCCAAGTTAACACCACAGCATCTTTACAGGTATTAAAAAGTGATCCTTCAAATATCCGACTCTCAGAGAAAATTTTATAGAGAAGAATACAGTATGAGAGGCAGGGCAATCAGTTACAAGTACTGCAACAGGAGTAGAAAACCCAGACTGTAGTTTGAACATAGTTACTTACTAGGCCACACAACCTTGGGAAAAAACAAAATGTTTCTGAACCTTGGTTTCCTCATCTGAACACTGGTGTCCAATAGGGTTGCTGTGAGAATCAAGTAAGATGTCTGAAAGTGCTTTGCAAACTGAAGCAAGCCATACAGATTGATATTAAATCCCTATACATAATCATACCTTTTACTCCTTCCCCTCCCAGCCTGTGGTCTCTCTGGAACTGAGAGGCATAGTTTCAGGTCGTTATATTGAAATGGACTCATTTGTGGTCTCATCTTGTTCCCACTCGCATGAGATTTTGGGAAGTCTAAACAATAGGTAGAATCAGTCAAACTCATGTGCAAGTGAGGTAGACATTTTCTTACACAATTGGGTTTTTTAAAAAATTGAGAATAATTTACTATCAGAAAAATACATATTCATCACTAAAAGTAAGAAAAGATATGGAAAATTAAAATATATAATTACAACATCCAAAGATGACTGCTATACACCTTGATATATATATACTTCCAGGTGATTTTCTATGCATTTTTAAAAAAGGATCATAATGTTTTAGAACCTGCTTCTTCCACTTAATCATACATTAAAATGTGGCAATAAATGCTATAGTATCACTTATAGTGGCTGAATGGTGCCATATAAAGTTTGATTGACCACTCATCTTCTAAATATTTAGGACAGGGACTTCCCTGGTGGTCCAGTGGTAGAGAATCCACCTTCTGATGCAGGGGATGCAGGTTAAATCCCTGGTAGGGAAACTAAGATCCCACATGCCGCGGGGCAACAAAGCCTGCGCGCCACAATTACTGAGCTCACGTGCCTCAACTAGACAGCCCGTGTGCCACAAACTACAGAGCCTACATGCTCTGGAGCCCATGTGCCACAACTAGAGAAGAGAAAACCTGCATGCCACAACTAGAGAGAAGCCCACGCGCCGCAACAAAGAGTCCATGTGCTGCAATGAGCACTGCAACGAAAAATCCCACATGCCTCAATGAAAAGCCTGTGTGCCACAACAAAGACCCAATGCAGCCAAATAAATAAATGAATAAATACATATTTAAAAAATATTCAGGACATATAAAAATGGTTTGTGGAATATTTTTACAAATGATATTTCTGATGAGAGACTTGCATTCAGAATATAAAAAGAACTCCTACAACAATAATAGAAAAGATAAATAGCCCAATTAAAAAATGAGCAAAGCACCTAAACAGTCATTTCTTTGAAGAAGATGCAATAAGCACATAAAGAGATGTTCATTATCACTGGTCATCAAGAAAATGCAAATCAAAACTACAATGAGATACCACTTCATACCCATTAGGACAGTGGCTATAATAATAATGATTTTAAAAAAGATAATAAAAGTGTTGACTAAGATGTGGAGAAATTGGAATCCTCACACACTGCTCGTGGGTATGTAAAATTATACAGTTACTTAGGAAAACAGTGTCAGTTCCACAAAAGTTTAAACACAGAATTACTAGATGACCTGGCAATTCCACTACTAGGTAAATACCCAAAAGAAACAAAAACATATGTCGACATAAAAACTTGTACACAAATGTCCATAACTGCACTATTCATAAGAGCCAAAAAGTAAAAACAACCTAAATGTGCACCAACTGAAGAATGAATGAATAAAATGTGGTATATCCACTCAGTAAAATGTTATTCAGTCACAGAAAGGAAGTATTGCTACATGTTACAACATGGATGAACCTTGAAAAAATTATGCTAAGTGAAAGAGGTCAGTCACAAAAGACCACACACTCTATGGTTCCATTTACGTGAAATGTCCCTAACAGGCAAATCCATACAGACAGAAAGTAGACTAGTAGTTGCCAGGGGTTGGGAATTTGAGAATGGGGGCAGACTGCTAATGGAATGAAAATGTAAAATTGTTTGTGGTGATGTTACATACTAAAACCCATCAAATTGTATACTTTAATTGGGTGAATTGTATGGCATGTGAATTATATCTAAATAAATCTGTTATTTTTGAAAAGTTTGTGAACATTTGGAAGCAAACGAAATATAGATGAGACTCAGCCATAAACTTAGTCATTTTTGTTTAAAGAAATAACTGTATTAATAATTATTAAACAAAAATCAAATTATTTTAACTTTAATATCATCTGCGAGCCAGACACTATTCCTAACTTGCTCATTTAAAGCAGGTCAGAAAGAGATGTCGGCTTTGGCTCTAAATTGGTTGCGTCACTGGATGATCCTACCCATGTTTTAGTTCGGGGGGGTTAGGAGAACAGAGAATGCTGCGGGTCTTGCTGCACCTGACACTCAACAGAGTGGGCATTCCCAAGGGGATGCCATAAATCAGGCTTGGACACTGAGCTACTGGTCTCTCTCTAACCTTCCAAAGCTGTTGGCATGCCTCCTGAGGAGCTTTAAGTCCTGGAGGTTTCCAGGGGAATGCCTAGGTCTATGAAAAGTATAATCTTAACGAGAAACAGTAAATTCATAGAGAGAAAAGCCATACAAAAATATTTTTAATGGAATATTCTGGTAAATCAATTATACTGTAAGTTTAAATATGTTAATATATTCCATATCATGATCCCAGATGCAGAAGAATCTAGAAATAGGTGATAAATCCAGTCTTTTCCCTTCGGCTGATCAATTCAAGCCACTAAGCTGTGGTTAAGGAAATTAGCCTGAGGATCTGTGAGTTATAAAAGAAAAATAAATTCAATATAGCTCCCAACTCCCAGAGTAGCAGAATTCACGATGTGACAACATGGGGTTGGAACAGAAAGGCCAATCCTCCAGCTCAGAGCTGAGTGAAGCACACCAGGCCATCTGGGCTTGGTTTTGGAGTTCTGATCCAACACTAAGGGCCTCAAATTCTTGTCTTCAGGGCCCGACTCTGCACCCACAGACTCCTGCACCTTCCTCTGCCTAAATCCTGATGGAAACCTGCCCAAGGGGGCAAGTGGGAGTTTCAATCCAGCCCAGGCTCTGCTGACTGAGCTGTGTGCTTGGATACAAGCCTGTGTCCACCTGGAGAAAAGGAGACTTTTGTTTTTAATTCTCACGAAGGCTCCGTTCACTCACCCAGTTGTGTAAAAACATGGCGCATAGGTGGCAGTGGCTCTGCTGGGACTCTAGTTTCCCTCGACTTGGTGAGTTCAGATGACTCATGGGAGTCATCTAAACCTTCCCATTTGGCTCCCCTGATGCCAGTTCTCTTTCAGCCCCCCAGTTGTGTCATGCCTACCTTCTCTCTGGGTCTTTGCTGGTCTTTCTATCTGGAATGTTCTTTATTCCATCTCTACCTGGAAAACTGCCATTCATCTTTCTATCATTCCTTTTCCAGTTTTAGCTTAGCTGTCTCCTCCTTTACGTAGCTTTCCCTCCCAGGGCCAGGACTAGAGTGAGACCGTTGAGACACCTAGGACACACCATTTAAGGAGGTGATCACTCTCAGCGTTGGGCAGGTGCAGGGTTGGCATCCAAGTGTGAGCGCCTCTTAAATGGTGTGGTCTGGGCACCTGGCTCTCTCATCCTAGTGCTGGCTCTGTTCCCTGACATCCCAGGCTGGGTTGGGCGACTCTGTGAACACCTGACTGTGCTCCCACAGAACTGTGAACCTCCCCATTCAGGATACATCTCTCACATTGAATTATAAGTGCCTGGGGACTTGGCACCAATCCCTTTAGTGCATGACTCTGAGAAAGCAGAGTCCAAGGCTGCCGCATTCATCTTGACATTGCCAGCACCCTGCAGTGTCTGACACACAGTGGGTGCCTGCTGTCTATGGAAGGAGGAAGGGTGAGGTGAGGAGGGAAGACAGAAGAAACAACCTGCAGATCCACTGACTTAGAGACTTTGAGGCTATAGTTCATACCTTGATTTTCACAGATTTTGGAATAAATTTTAGGGAAAAAATCTTCAAGAAAGGAACGTATTTTCACATTGATTTAGTTGCAAAAATATTAGACTGTTGCTCTAATTAAGGGCTGGAGAAATTATTGAAATTTTATAAAAGGCGGAATAAAAGAAACTTTGTAAGAACCTATTAGGGTTTGAATTGTGTCCCCCCATCCCAAATTCATATGAAGTCCTCACCCTCAGTACCTCAAAATGTGACTTTATTTGGAAATAGCATCGTTGAAGACATAATTAGTTATATTAAGAAAATGTCATACTGGACAGTATGACTGGTATCCTTATAAAAAGGAGATATTTGGACACAGAGGCACAGGGATAATGCCACGTGAACACAAAGGCAGAGATTGGTGTGATGCATCTGTAAGACAAGGAACACCAAAGGTTGCCAGTACACATCTGGAAGTTAGCAGAGAGGCATGGAACACCTCACAGTCCCCAGAAGGAACCATCGCCACCCACACGTTCATCTCAGAATAACTTTCTGTTGTTTAAATCACTCTTACTGGCAGACTCCAGGCTCAGAGATTTTCCTTTCATCAGCACCCTAATAGATGAACACTGGGTGTACTCACCCAGGGCAGCTAGTTAGATATGGAAGTACCAATTTTTCTTTTATAAATCACATTGTAGTCAAGTCCAAGTGGTAACTTTCCATTACTTCACTGCCTGGAAATTTAATTTGAGTATCTGCTGAGAAGGAGACCTGGAAGGAGGCAATTTCAGCAGGAACAAACACATGGCTTTCATTGACCATAGTTTTGCCCTTGCTACAAGCATTTCTACATGAGGGCACAGACCTCATGAATCCAATGACATCCAACAAGCTGTTAGCAGGATGCCCAGCCCTGAAGGGATGCAGTCACACATGAAGGTGACCTGTTGCCATTTCTGAACTCTCTAAGTTTAAAAGATTTTTGTCAACCTATCATTGGTCTCACATTTCAAACCCTATAGAATTCTTCAGACTGTGAGTCCTTCTTTCACCTGTAGGTAAAACTATTTACCTCCTCACTTAAGTTATCCAAAGGGAAAAAATTAGATCCCTCACACTATGTACACAAAAGTTCCAAGTGACTTTTAGAGGCCTAAATTTAAAAAGCAAAACTTTGATACGTTTGAGGGAAAATATAAGGAAAATTAACTCCATGACTTTGGGGTAGGGAAGGACTTCTTAAATAAGATAAAAAAGTACAAATCAGAATGAAAGAAGTAGGTAAATTTGGTCGCATTAAAAATAAAAACTCCTGTGCATCAAAATTCATCATAAAGAAAGTGAGAAGGCAAATTACACATTGGGAGTACATACAATATATGTAACCAGCAAATAACTTGTCATCAGAAATATGAAGAATGTCTACAAGTTAATAAGAAAAATGCAAATAGCCCAGTTAAAAAAATGAGTAAAAGAAAGGAACAGACATTTCACAGAACAGAAATTCCAAATGTCCAGCAGATGTATGAAAAGATGTCAAACCTCATTATCAGGGAAATGCAATTAAAGAAACTATATGATTGGCAAACATAAAAAGTCTGACAATATCAAGTATTGACGAGGACATGGAGTAATGGGAATTACTGCTGGTGAGAGTATAAACTGGTGGAAAGCAAACCCAGTAAAGTTGATGATGTGGATACTTGTCAATTAAGCAATTCCACTCCTGGGCATATACCTCAGAGATAATCTTGCACATATGCCCATAAAGACATGTACAAAAACGATCATGGAAATAGTGTTTATAATAGTGAAAAACTGGAAGCAATTTATGTGTTCACCCTCAGAATGTATAATTAAATTAGAGGAAAGTTACATGGATTAAACATAATATGGAGGTTTAAAATGAAGAGACTAGCACTATGTGTATCAACTGATGTGGATACATCTCAAAAATAGAAAAGTAATGGGGGGATAAAAGCAAGGTACAGAAGGAAACATACATATGAAGTAAAAAAATGAAAAATAATACTGTATATTTTTTATGGCTATACATGTATAGATTCAGAGGAATGAAAAACACTAAATTCAACATCACAATTGCCTGTAACATGGGGAGAAGAAAAGAGATTGAGAAGAACGCATAAACAGCCTTCCACTTATCTGAAATATTCTATTTTGAAGCTTGGAAGTGTGTACTTGAGTATTCGCGTAACAATATCTTTAGCTTTATATGCCTGAGATATTTGGTTAAAAAGATGAACAAATACAACACTCAGTTGTTTAGCGTGTGCAGAGAATGTGGCACTTTCTACTCTCACCCTTTGAAGTTGTCGTTGCATGCTATTCCAGGGTCCTGGCACTAACCAGCCAGAAATGAAGGCTATCAAGCTAATGTAATCTACAATGAGCATTCTGGAGCTCATTGAGGGTACATTGCTCACATAAAAGAAAAGACAAAATAGAAAATAAAATTACTTTAGCTTCACAATATGTTTAATAAAAAAGGAACTGGGGGAGTACTACATCAGGAAATAACTAAATTATAGTCTTACCTCCATTTCCAACTCATTTAAAGCCATCAGTCAATTTCAGGCAATCTTGTCTGTCTCTATTTGCTCATAAGTAATGTGTGGGAGGGCAACATTTTCTCCTTTCCTTTCCTATCTACCTGCCAGGGATGCTTTGAGGATTTATTATCTAGTGGGCCCATAATGTGTTTGGGTGGCTTTAGGAAACACACTGGACAGATGAAAAGATAGAGAATTCTGAACAACAAAATGTGGCAGTATGTTGATTTGGCAGGTCCACAACTTAAACCACAGCGTATTTCATTGAATGAAAATACATCTGCAGTAATTCTACAGAGCACATGACAAGACACTATCTCATCTCAGATGAGTTTCAGAAGATCCCACAGGGATGGAGACTTGTTTTAACCTGCAACAAACAAGTGCAATCTCCTCTGGTATTACTAAGGCAATAGAGGGTTTCCTTTTAAAAGCTCAGGAATTTGGCAAGAATATTGAGCACCAGTGAACAGCAGAAGCCTTGTGGGACCATTGCTGATTATGGAAATCTGATGAAAAATCAATCTTGGAAGAGGAAAATTAGGATTTTCTAGAGTCAAAAGGAGAAAAGGTTTACATCTGCGTCTCTCTTTACCATCTGGCACACATAGGTAAAAGCTGTGCTCTGTAGAGGGCATTGTCAGGTTTCCATTCTGTGCTAGTGAATGGGATCTGTGCTGTGGTGAGGAGTGTGGACACCAGGGTTGGATGAAGACCTGGCTCTGCTCTGCTACTTCCCAGCTTTATGACCCTGGGAAATGACCTCACTTCTCTCAGCTTCAGTTTTCTTCATTTGAAAATGGGAATATGAAGGGTACATACATCACAGGGAGGACTGCAGATTAAATGGTGAGATGAGGTCTGCAAAGCACTTAGCAAGAGCCAGACCAGAAGGTGATCAAGAATTGCTAGCTAGTGTGGTTGTTTAAAATCATTATTATTAAGTGCAGCTGTTTAAGGGAAATGTATATTATACAGATAGAGTATTAGAAAAGGGGAAGACCAAAATGCAGTGCTCTAAAATAGTAAAGCTATTTGAAGAAAATGAAAACACTAATTTGAAAAGATACATGCACCCCAATGTTCATAGCAGCATTATTTACAATAGCCAAGATATAGAAGCAACCTAAGTGCCCATCAACAGATGAATGGATAAAGAAGATGTGATACATATATATTGGGTTGGCCAAAAGTTTGTTTGGATTTTTCTATAACATCTTACAAAAAAACATGAATGAACTTTTTGGCCAACCCAATATATACGTGTGCGCACACACACAATGGAATAGTACTCAGCCATAAAAAGAATGAAATTCTGCCATTTGCAATAACATGAATGGACCTAGAGATTATTATGCTTAGTGAAATAAGTCAGACAGAGCAAGACAAAAGACAAATACTCTCTATGCTATCACTTATAAGTGGAATCTAAAAAGTAAAAGAATCGAATGAATATAACAAAACAGAAACAGACTCACAGATATAAAGAACAAACTAGTGGTTACCAGTGTGGAGAGGGATGGGGGGAGGGACAAGATAGGAGTAGGGGATTAAGAGGTACAAACTACTAAGTGTAAAGTAGATAAGCAACAAGGATATATTGTACAGCACAGGGAAATTTAGCCATTATTTTGTGATAACTTAAAATGAAGTACAATCTATAAAAATATTGAATCACTATGAAATTAGTTTCAGTCCACCTGAAACTAATATAATATCGTAAATCAGCTATACTTCAACAAAAATAAAAATAGTAAAGCTTTAGAGGATTCAAATAATAGAAAGTAGATAAAGTATATGAAAGTAATCTGTGCCATGTGTTTTTCTGCTTCCCCACATTTAAAAAAATGATTAAAAAAAACAGATTTTGTATAAAGTAAGAGAGTCTCTTCAATCGCAGGAATACAGGATGATGAAGAGTGCCAGGAAAAATCAAACTATTTCCTTCTTTGTTAAATAAGCATAAAACATTCTAAGCACATAGCATTGAATGGGAGGAACTGACAGGAGACATATCTCCTCTGGAGAGCAGTGGGGTGTTTCCTGGAAGTAGGAAAGGGAGAAGGAGGGTTTTGAGCACATGAGCATTTGTCAGAGCCTTTATGCCCAAAAGATAAGTGCAGAGAAAGTGATTCTTTAAAGAAACACTGGGACTTCCCTGGTGGGGCAGTGGTTAAGAATCCACTTGCCAATGCAGGGGACATGGGTTTGAGCCCTGGTCCAGGAAGATCCCACATGCCGCGGTGGAGCAACTAAGCCCATGTGCCACAACAACTGAAGCCCACGTGCTTAGAGCCCATGCTCCACAACAAGAGAAGCCACCACAGTGAGAGGCCCACGCACCACAACAAAGAGTAGCCCCTGCTCGCTGCAACTAGAGAAAGCCCAAAAGCAGCAACAAAAACCCAACACAGCCAAAAAAAAGAAACACATCTCTAGGTGATGGCATGAACTAAAAAAATAAAAGCTGAGTAGAGCAAGCAAAAGCTAGATTTGGAGGTTATTGACTGGACCAATTAAGGGAGGACAATGGTAAAAGCAAAGGCTATTTACCAAAGTATCAAAAATTCACACTAGGAGACTTCCGGGAAGATGGCGGAAGAGTAAGACGCGGAGATCACCTTCCTCCCCACAGATACACCAGAAATACATCTACGCGTGGAACAACTCCTACGGAGCACCTACTGAACGCTGGCAGAAGACCTCAGACCTCCCAAAAGGCAAGGAACCCCCCACGTACCTGGTTAGGGCAAAAGAAAAAACTAAACAGAGACAAAAGGATAGGGACGGGTCCTGCACCAGCGGGAGAGAGCTGTGAAGGAGGAAAACTGTCCACACACTAGGAAGCCCCTTCGCGGGTGGAGACTTCGGGAGGCGGAGTGGGGGAGCTTGGGATCCGCGGAAGAGAGCACAGCAACAGGGGTGCGGAGGGCAAAGCGGAGAGATTCCAGCGCAGAGGATCGGGCCGACCGGCACTCACCAGCCGAGAGGCTTGTCTGCTCGCCCGCCGGGGCGGGCGGGACTGGGAGCTGAGGCTCCGGCTTTTGTCGGAGCGCCGGGAGAGGACTGAGGTTGGCGGCGTGAACACAGCCTGCAGGGCGTTAGTGCACCGCGGCTAGCCGGGAGAGAGTCCGGGAAAAGTCTGGACCTGCCGAAGAGGCAAGAGACTTTTGCGTCCCTCTTTGTTTCCTGGTGCACGAGGAGAGGGGATTAAGAACGCTGCTTGAGAGAGCTCCAGGGACGGGTGCGAGCCGTGGCTAAAAGTGCGGAGCCCAGAGACAGACATGAGACGCTAAGGCCGCTGCTGCCGCCACCAGGAGGCCTGTGTGCGAACACAGGTCACTAGCCACATGCCCTTCCGGGGAGCCTGTGCAGCCCGCCACTGCCAGGGTCCCGGGATCCAGGGACAACTCCCCCGGGAGAACGCACGGCGCGCCTCAGGCTGCAACGTCACGCCGGCCTCTGCCGCTGCAGGCCCGCCCCACACTCCGTGACCCTCCCTACCCCGCGGCCTGAGTGAGCCAGAGCCTCCGAATCAGCGGCTCCTTTAACCCCGTCCTGTCTGAGCAAAGAACAGACGCCCTCCGGCGACCTACATGCACAGGCGGGGCCAAATCCAAAGCTGAGCCCCTGGGAACTGTGAGAACAAAGAAGAGAAAGGGAAATCTCTCCCAGCAGCCTCAGAAGCAGCGGATTAAAGCTCCACAATCAATTTGATATACCCTGCATCTGTGGAATACCTGAATAGACAACGAATCATCCCAAATTAAGGAGCCCTGTGGATGAAAGGCTCTTGGTGCTGCAGCCAGGAGTCAGTGCTGTGCCTCTGAGGTGGGAGAGCCAACTTCAGGACACTGGTCCACAAGAGGCCTCCCAGCTGCACATAATATCAAACAGCAAAAATCTCCGAGAGATCTCCATCTCAACGCCAGCACCCAGCTTCACTCAACGACCAGCAAGCTACAGTGCTGGACATCCTATGCCAAACAACTAGCAAGACAGGAACACAACCCCACCCATTAGCAGAGAGGCTGCCCAAAATCATAATAAGTCTACAGACACCCCAAAACACACAACCAGACGTGGACCTGCCCACCAGAAAGACAAGATCCAGCCTCATCCACCAGAACACAGGCACTAGTACCCTCCACCAGGAAGCCTACACAACCCACTGAACCAACCTTAGCCACTGGGGACAGACACAAAAAACAACAGGAACTACGAACCTTCAGCCTGCAAAAAAGGAGACCCCAAACACAGTAAGATAAGCAAAATGAAAAGACAGAAAAACACACAGCAGATGAAGGAGCAAGATAAAAACCCACCAGACCTAACAAATGAAGAGGAAATAGGCAGTCTACCTGAGAAAGAATTCAGAATAATGATAGTAAGGTTGATCCGAAATCTTGGAGATAGAATGGACAATAGAATGGACAAAATGCAAGAATCAGTTAACAAGGACCTAGAAGAACTAAAGATGAAACAAGCAATGATGAACAACACAATAAATGAAATTAAAAGTACTCTAGATGGGATCAATAGCAGAATAACTGAGGCAGAAGAACGGATAAGTGACCTGGAAGATAAAATAGTGGAAATAACTACTGCAGAGCAGAATAAAGAAAAAAGAATGAAAAGAATTGAGGACAGTCTCAGAGACCTCTGGGACAACATTAAATGCACCAACATTCGAATTATAGGGGTTCCAGAAGAAGAAGAGAAAAAGAAAGGGACTGAGAAAATATTTGAAGAGATTATAGTTGAAAACTTCCCTAATATGGGAAAGGAAATAGTTAATCAAGTCCAGGAAGCACAGAGAGTCCCATACAGGATAAATCCAAGGAGAAATACGCCAAGACACATATTAATCAAACTGTCAAAAATTAAATACAAAGAAAACATATTAAAAGCAGCAAGGGAAAAACAACAAATAACATACAAGGGAATCCCCATAAGGTTAACAGCTGATCTTTCAGCAGAAACTCTGCAAGCCAGAAGGGAGTGGCAGGACATATTGAAAGTGTTGAAGGAGAAAAACCTGCAACCAAGATTACTCTACCCAGCAAGGATCTCATTCAGATTTGATGGAGAAATTAAAACCTTTACAGAAAAGCAAAAGCTGAGAGAGTTCAGCACCACCAAACCAGCTCTACAACAACTGCTAAAGGAACTTCTCTAGGCAAGAAACACAAAAGAAGGAAAAGACCTACAATAACGAACCCAAAACAATTAAGAAAATGGGAATAGGAACACACATATCGATAATTACCTTAAATGTAAATGGACTAAATGCTCCCACCAAAAGACACAGATTGGCTGAATGGATACAAAAACAAGACCCATATATTTGCTGTCTACAAGAGACCCATTTCAGACCTAGAGACACATACAGACTGAAAGTAAGGGGATGGAAAAAGGTATTTCATGCAAATGGAAACCAAAAGAAAGCTGGAGTAGCAATTCTCATATCAGACAAAATAGACTTTAAAATAAAGACTATTAGAAGAGACAAAGAAGGACACTACATAATGATCAAGGGATCGATCCAAGAGGAAGATATAACAATTGTAAATATTTATGCACCCAACATAGGTGCACCTCAATACATAAGGCAAATACTGACAACCATAAAAGGGGAAATCGACAGTAACACATTCATAGTAGGGGACTTTAACACCCCACTTTCACCAATGGACAGATCATCCAAAATGAAAATAAATAAGGAAACACAAGCTTTAAATGATACATTAAACGAGATGGAGTTAATTGATATTTATAGGACATTCCATCCAAAAACAACAGAATACACATTTTTCTCAAGTGCTCATGGAACATTCTCCAGGATAGATCATATCTTGGGTCACAAATCAAGCCTTGGTAAATTTAAGAAAATTGAAATTGTATCAAGTATCTTTTCCGACCACAACGCTATGAGACTCGATATCAATTACAGGAGAAGATCTGTAAAAAATACAAACACATGGAGGCTAAACAATACACTACTTAATAACGAAGTGATCACTGAAGAAATCAAAGAGGAAATCAAAAAATACCTAGAAACAAATGACAATGGAGACACGACGACTCAAAATCTATGGGATGCAGCAAAAGCAGTTCTAAGAGGGAAGTTTATAGCAATACAATCTTACCTTAAGAAACAGGAAACATCTCGAATAAACAACCTAACCTTGCACCTAAAGCAATTAGAGAAAGAAGAACAAAAAAACCCCAAAGTTAGCAGGAGGAAAGAAATCATAAAAATCAGATCAGAAATAAATGAAAAAGAAATGAAGGAAACGATAGCAAAGATCAATAAAACTAAAAGCTGGTTCTTTGAAAGGATAAACAAAATTGATAAACCATTAGCCAGACTCATCAAGAAAAAAAGGGAGAAGACTCAAATCAATAGAATTAGAAATGAAAAAGGAGAAGTAACAACTGACACTGCAGAAATACAAAAGATCATGAGAGATTACTACAAGCAACTCTATGCCAATAAAATGGACAACCTGGAAGAAATGGACAAATTCTTAGAAAGGCACAACCTGCCAAGACTGAATCAGGAAGAAATAGAAAATATGAACAGACCAATTACAAGCTATAACAACCCTCAAGGAAGACTCCACAGCCTGGCTCTGAATTAACAGTTACTCTGGGGGAGGGAGACGCAAGAGGGAGAGGATATATGGGGATGTATGTATACATATAGCTGATTCACTTTGTTATACAGCAGAAACTAACACACCATTGTAAAGCAGTTATACTCCAATAAAGATGTTTAAAAAAAAAAAAAAGTTACTCTGAGTTAGAGCAAGAATCCTGAGCCATCTGTGGCTCCCTCCTACCTCCTGTGGTCTTTAGGTAGTAGGGCTTCAAAAAAAAAAAAAATTATACTTCAGAAAAGCTGGACAAGGGTCTTCCTTGGCGGTCCAGTGGAAGACACTACAATTCCACCACAGGGGACACAGAGTCCATCCCTGCTTGGGGAACTAAGATTCTGCACGCTGCGCAGCACAGCCAAAAAGTAAAAAAAAAAAAAAAAAAGCCGGACAAAAAAGGATGGGGAGACTTTTACAAATATAAAGAGACTCAAGGGACATATAGCCCAATGCAAAATGTGACTCGTGCTTGAATCCTGATACAAACAAATTGTTAAAAGGACATTTTTTAGCCATTAGATAATATTGAGGAATTGTGAATTTTATTAGGCGTTATTACTTAATTGGATGATGGTCATGTTCTCAGAGATGCAGACTGACATATTTACAGGGGAAATTACGTTATCTGGGATTTGCTTTAAAATGGTCTGCAAAAATAAAAATGCAAGTGTACATATGTATTGGAATGCCCAAAATGGAACGCTAATACCACCAAATGCCAGCGAGGATGTGGAGCAACAGGAACTCTCATTCACTGCTAGTGGGAATGCAAAATGGTGCAGCCACTTCGGAAGCCAGTTTGGCAATTTCTTACAAAACTCAACGTATACTTACCATACAATCAGCAACCATGCTCCTTGGTATTTACCCAAAGGAGTTGAAAACTTACATCCACACAAAAAACTGCACATGGATGTTTATAGCAGCTTTATTCATAATTGCCAAAACTTGGAAGCAACCAAGATGTCCTTCAGTAGGTGAATGGAAAAATAAATTGTGGTACATCCTGACAATGGAATATTATTCAACGCTAAGAAGAAATGAGCTATCAAGTCATGAAAAGACATGGAACAACCTTCAATGCATATCACTAAGTAAAAGAAGCCAATCTGAAAGTCTACATACCTGCAAAAGGCATACCAAAAGTTTTGCCTTTTCCAAAATGTCATGTAATGTGATTCCAACTACATGACATTCTGGAAAAGGCAAAACTTGGGAGACAGTAAAAAGATCAGTGGTTGACAGGAGTTTGGGGGGAGGGAGGGATGAATAGGCAGGCAGGGCACAGTGGATTTTAGGGCAGTGAAAAGACTCTGTATGGTACTACAATGGCGGATTCACATCATTATGCATTTGTCCAAACCCATAGAACATATGACACCCAGAGTGAACCATAATGTCAGCTATGGACTTTGGGTGATTATGATGTGTCAGTGTAGGTTCATCAGTTGTAACAAATGTACTGCTCTAGCGGGGGATGTTGATGGGGGTGGCTATGTATGTGTTGGGGAGAGGGTATTTAGGAAATCTCTGTACCTCCTACTCAAATTTGCTGCGAACCTTAAACTACTTTTTAAAAAATAGTCTTAGTTGTTTTTTTTTTAAACTCAGGGATGAAAATATGAAACAAGATTTGGTATAACGTTCACAAAAAAAAAAAAAAAAAAAAATTCACACTAAAAGCCTTGGGAATGTATTCTGGGAAACATGTGGAACTAAGTAGAATTCCACCATCCTAATGAGGTGATGGCAGGTAGATATAGACACTGCCCCCCTTGCCACTATTTTCTCCATTATCTTCTACCCCCTCCCAGGAAGTACTGGCTAAGAGAGAAACCTCTCCTATGTTCTTTCCTCTCTGGAAAACTTGTGTTAGAATCATTTTCCAAATCTTGTGACTATAATGAATCTAGAGAAAGCAAGACAAAGAAACAAACTCGAGCTTAAAACATATACATGTGTATATGTATATACACATATCTACATACAGATATATACATATCTGATTTTTAGCTTAGGTGGTTCATAAGAGCAAAGACAAAAAAACAAAATGAAACAAAACAGCTTTCTCAAGTCATAGGAAAAAAAAGTACAGGAAAGAATAGCAAGACAGGGGCAGTCTTGAAGTACAGTATCTTATTCTGTGATGTCGGTACTACATGCTTTAAAATCAAATCATTTCTAGGATGAAATGGCAGAAAGGAAAATGCTCAATTAGACAGTAGCAATAATAATAGCTACTTTTTTAGGCCTACCACATACCCAGATGCTTTAATGTAAGGTTCATTTCATCACCACAGCAACCCTCTGGGGGCTGATCATTCCCACCTCAACAGGAGACGAGAAGGAAGGACTTGCCCAGGGTCCTTCAGTTGGGAAGGTTGAATGGATGCTGACATGAACCAAGAGCGACCTGATTCTAAGGCCATATTGTCAAATATATCATGTAACATACCTTAGAGATACCTGGAAGGTGTCCTGTTGATGCTCTGAGGAGCGTTTACTTATCACAGGCACACTTGAGAGCTAGTTCAGCATAGCAAGCAAGGCCAGGCAAAGTGCTCTCTGGGTAAGCTGTGGAGGACTCCAAAGATGACAAATCAAGCAGTCACAGAGAAAGCTGAGGACAGGTCACATGTTCCAGAGCAGCAGTCTCAATAGGCCATAACCATCATGCCACATAGAAAGATTATTTTAAAAGGGGTGTGTGTTGTGTGTGTGTGTGTGTATGCACAATGGTGTACTCCTGCCTTTATAAAGACACTATCTGTCTCTGGGGAATCTATCTACCAGTAACCAGGATAGAAAATAATCCTTAACACTGGAAAAAATTTGCTTGCTTTCACTAGTTACTACCTTGGCCCCATTTGAAAAAACAACTGCACACATGGGAACACAAGATTTGTATTCACTCTCCAAAGTTAATAAATAATTACTGAATGAAGTAGTGCTGGAACAGAGAAAGGCAGGTAGAAGCAATGAAGCTTCAGGCCACAGTTAGGGATGGAAGGCACGGAGCGTGAGTCACCCTGCAGCCCTTATCTGTCAGCCCAAGGAGAAGAGAACTGTCCTAGCCTGATGGGCACCATAAAAGGCGAGGCAGGAGGAGGAAGAGGATGCACTGAAAGATACCCTTTTAAGAGAAACACAAATCCCGTGAGAGCTGCCTAAGAAATTATCCTGGTCTTCCACTTCCAAGACCGGGCAAAAGAAAAAGCCCTTGTGGTTGTGAGCATATTTGTAGAAATGTACAAAACCAAAGCCTTGTTACTTTCTAAAGCAGATCAGTTTGGACAAAATATTCACACTTCACTGAGGAAACAAAGTGACTGCATGAAAACCATGCAGTTTAAACATGCATGTTCCAATGAATATCTTACAGTGAAGAATCAGGACGAAAAGAAGCACTGAAGTTTAAAACAGCTCCCTTAAACACAAAACTGTAGGACAGCTTGGAACATTAACTTAAATTCTTGTTGGGTATTCAGCACATATGCGTACAATGCCCGCCATCTGCTGACAAGGTTTGGTACTGATAATTTGGAAAGCACTCAGGAGGGGTGGATTTTGGCAGAGGATAATTTACTCAATTTTGCAGCAAGTGCTCAACATTAAGTACTTATAACATCAGGTCACAACATATGCAACAAATATCATATCTTGGACCTCATATCTTTATATTTTCTGTTTTACAATATAAGAAGAATACCTACTTCTGGGCAGGAAGAAATTCTGGACTGGTAGGCCCTCCCAGTCACTATTCCCTTCCTCCTCTGTTACATAAACGGAATCATACAGTATGAATTCTTTTTAGTCTGGCTTCTTTCACAAACATTATGTTTGTGGGAGTCATCCGTCATGTTAAGCATAGGAGTTGTTTCATCATTTTCTTTGTATGAACAGATCACAATTTATCTACTCTACTGCTGATGAACATTTGGATTGTTTCCAGTCCTTGGCTATTACAAATAACATGTAGCTTTGGACGTTCTTGGCTGTGTCTTTTGGTGAACATATGTATGCATTTCTTTTGGGTGTATATTTGGGAGTGATACTGCTGGGTCATAGGGTATTCAAACATTTAAACTTAGTAATAATGCCAGTTTTCTAAAGTAGTTATACCAAATATATTCTAAACAACCACATATGAGAGCACTATATACTTGCCAACTTGATGTTATTAGGCTTTTAAAAATTTTAGCAATATTAGTGGAAATGTAGTAGTATCCTATGACTTTAATTTTCATTTCCCTGGTGACTGATGAGAAGAATGTCATTTAATATCTTTTTAGTTATGTGGGTATCCTTTCTTGTGAAAAGTCTCTTGCCAGGGAGTTCCCTGGGAGTCCAGTGGTTAGGACTTGACACTTTCACTGCCATGATTCAATCCCTAGCTGGGGAACTAAGATCCCGCAAGCCACAGGGCCCGGCCAAAAAAAAAAAAAAAAAGTCTCTTGTCCACTTTTCTATTCAGTTGTTTGTCTTTGTTTCATTGATATATAGGAGTTCTTTACAGATTCTAGACATGAGCCCTTTGTCAATTATATGTATTACAAATATCTTCTTCCTCTTTCTTCTTGTCTGTGGTATGAAACATATGGTGATTTAAGTATAAAACAATATAGCATCAAGCAGAAGGGAAGAGAGAATTAACATACTCAAAGTCCCTTACATTGTCCAGAAAGTGGTTAATTGGCTAATTGCATTAGAGTGTAATAGGTCAGGGATACAAGCGACATATTCTATGGTAATCACTAGAAGAAAAATAAAATAATGTATAACTTACCAGTTAATAGATAGGGAAAGGGATGACAAAAATATTTGACTAAACTAAAGGAAGGCAAGAAAGAAGAAAGCAAGGAACATAAAACTGGTAGGACAAAAGGAAATTTAAAAACTCAAATATATCAGTAATTAAAACAAAAAAAATGAAGATTGAAAATTAAGAGATGGAAAAAGGTATTATAGGAAAATTGTTACCAAGAGAGCTAAAATATCAATTTTAATATCAGGCAAAATAGATACAGACATAGGGGACAAAGAAGAACAATATATACTCACAAATAAAATAACAGATTAAGAAGACAGGCTGTTTAATTCTACTGCCACCCAACAGAATATATCAGAATATATAAAAAAATGACTGGCAGAATCATGGGAAGCTACAAATGGATCAATAATCATAGTTCGAAATTTAAGCACACTTACCTTAAAAGCTAATGTATCAAATTGGCAAAAGGTAAAAATATATATAAATCTGAGTAACAGAATTAATAAAGTTACCCTAATACAGATTTATTAGAACCTTAAACACAACAGGTAAAGAATACAATTTCCTTTTGTAGCATACTTGGAACATTCACAAAAATTGACTATGGACTAGGTCACAAAGGAAGCTTCAGTAAATTTCAGAGAGTTGATACTATACAAATACGTTTCTGCCCACAATGAAGTAAAATTAAAAATCAGTAACATCAGAATATCTTGAAAGAATCCCATATATATGCAAACTAGAACACATATCATTTGAATAATATCTGGATTAAAGAGTAATTTATAAACTAAGTTATGTGAGTGATAGTGCTACATGTTAAAACATGTGGGATAGGTTAAAGCAAGACTCACATGGACATTTTGGAGAATATCTTTAATATTTGGGTGGGAAACTCTCAAAGCATAAATCATAAGGTTAAAATTAATGGATTTGACTCTAGAAAAATTAAGTTCCATGCCATGAAGAACACCATAGACAAAATTAATAAATGAGTGATAGATATAAGAAAATATTTGTAATATTGCTAATTTATAATATATAAGAAAATCTCAATTATCAATAAGAAAAGCACAGGAAACCCCAAAAGAAAAATGAGAAAGAATGCTAACAGGCTATTCACAGAAGGGGAATCCAATGGCTAAGCAGTATATGAAGAGGTACTCAAACTCACTAATAAGAGAAACATAAGTAAATTGAAAAGTAATTAAATAGTACATATATGCATCAAGGTGGCAAAGGTTAGAAAGACGAACAATGACAAACATTGTTGGGGATGTGAGAAAACAGGAACCCACGTGCCCCACAAGTGGGAATGCAGATGGGTGTAGCAATTGGCCAGTGTGTGGTAAACTTGAAGTATGAGTGTACCCTGTGACCATGCAATCCTACCCTTAGAGTATAAACTCAGAAAAGTCTCTCTGAGCCTCCTAAGTGGAGCTGCACAAGGATGTTCATGGCAGCACCATTGTGGGAGCTGGGAACTGGGGATGAGCTGAATGCCCACTGCTAGGAGGACAGACAAGCACAGGATGGCAGATGCATTCTATGGAGCACAACAAAGCAGCCAGCAGCAACAACTAAAAACAGTGCTGAGTGGACAAAAGTGAGAAACAGAGTGAGACACATACTGCAAATTTATATAAACCTAAAACATATAAATACAGAAAACAATGCTATTTATTATTCAGAGAAACATATTTAAAGACATAAATCATTGTTTAAAAAGGTTATCTATGATCTGTATGTGACAGAATGAGAGTAAGGATCAGAGATGGAAGGAAAAAATCAATTTAAAAAAGCATATCAGGGACTTTCCTGGTGGCGCAGTGGTTAAGAATCCGCCTGCCAGTGCAGGGGACATGGGTTCGAGCCCTGGTCCGGGGAGATCCCACATACCGCGGAGCAAGTAAGCCCGTGCACCACAACTACTGAGCCTGCGCTCTAGAGCCTGCAAGCCACAACTACTGAGCCCTCGTGCCACAACTACTGAGCGCTCGTGCCACAACTACTGAAGCCCACGTGCCTAGAGCCCGTGCTCTGCGACAAGAGAAGCCACCTCAATGAGAAGCCCGCGCACCACAATGAAGAGTAGCCCCCCACCCTTCCCGCAACTAGAGAAAGCCCACGCGCAACAACGAAGACCCAACTCAGCCAAAAATAAATAGATTAATTACTTTTTTAAAATGTTAAAAAAAAAAAGTGTACCAAAGGTTTGCATGGACTGATGAATTCTCTGCACTTCATATCCAAAAACACTCCCAAATAAACAAATTAACAAGAGTGGACTTATGATCACAAAAATATCTTTAAAAGCATGAGTCAAAGTTAGTCCTTCCCAGCTCCCATTCATATGGAAGCATTAGGTGTGCTCCTTCAGGGCCCTTTCCTTCTTAAAATGAGTCCATTGGGTCCCTGAGTTCTCTTGGGAATCAACCTATATGTATAGTCTGATTATTAATTTACACTGAATTCTTCCAGGCTTGGTTAAAGGCTGCCGCGTAGGTCTGCTGGGGATTCTCTGCCTCTTCTAGAATAGACCTTTCTCTGCCCTCTTCCTCCCACAAACACATCCTTCCAAAGAGTGGGTACATTCTCTGTCACCCCACTGCTCTGGGGAATTGGCTTGGAGTTGGCCTTTGGAGAGGGATAAATGTGCTGACTAACCAAGGCCCCTTCTCCCTCAGGCTCCAGCCACTATATCTCTTCCACCTGGATTTATTTGGTGAGTGTGGGTTGGGGGTAGGGAGAACAAGGAACAATCTTCTCATTCTCGTGGATTCAGATATCTCTAAGATCTTTCTCCTTTGAGTCCCTAATCGTAAAATCAATGTATTGAAATATTTTAGACTAGAACAGTAGGGGAAAAAAGGAAGATGGGGGTGTGGGGAGGGGAGGGAAGGAAACAAGGGCGGGAGGATAGGGGCAAGGAGAGCAGGCAAGAAATAAAAGTCAAGAGAATGACATCAGGACTCTAGGACCCAGGGGTGGGTATGAGAGCACTACACATTTAGTGAAGAGTGCCACTGACGTACATGCCTTGGTTGTGGCTGCTCTGATGTGACTGTCGTCCTCCTCTTTTAATTCTGGACAATGGCCATGGAGAAGCCACCAACACAGCACTATGCAGAAGCTCCTCCTGCCTGAAGACAGAGTCTTCTGGCAAAGAACCTCCAGAAATCACGTATACAAAAAGTCCTAAACTGAAAACTTACTGTGCAAATGACAATTTGATCTGCGTTTGAATTTCTATCCATTCTTCCTTTATAATCCTTCCACATTGCAGCAGCTCCTTTGAAAGTCTCTCTGCTTTTGTCAAATTCTCTGAAGCTTCCTTAAACCTGAGTTGTGTTCAGGAAACTTTACACTTGGTGCTACATTCTGGGGCCCTAGTTCCTGGATATCCTTGGCTCTCATACTTCCCATCACCCTTCCTGAGTCACCTGTCATCTTTTGATTTGGCCTTAAAAATTAACTATAAGCATTATGAACGGTATTTCTATTTGTAAAGATTAGAGGCAAAAGGATACTTTTGAAGGGAGAGTAAGGCTCTCCCCATGGTATGGAATAACTCAACCGAACACTTGAAAACATCTGTATTGTCATTGTAGGGATGCACAATGGAGTTGGTGAGGATTTCTTTGGCTTTTTCTGCATGTTGTTTTGCTTGCAGTGACAGTCCTGTGGACAAAGAAAAAGAAGTCTCAGTTTCTCTTTCATTTCAGCTGGACAGGAATATAGTTATCTCTGGCCAGGGAATCTGATGAGGTCTCCTTCATATATCATCAAGTGGCACATGGAGATATATCGGGACAGCATGAAATACGATCATGACTATAAGAAACAAAGAAGTGTTTCACACCTAGGACTCAAGATAAAAAATTTTTCCCACAATGGTCTTTTTAGAAATAATCAGAATGAGCAGGAATTGAACAGCTTTGAAACTTCACCAATATCAGACGTAAAATGTTATGAATAATTATAAAAAAACAAACGGAATACAAAGACTACAGCATTCTGGGAAGGAAATAAAATATTCATGAATTTTAATCCTGGCTTTGTGACAGCAATCTTAATGAAATACTAAAAATTTTGAATCTTCTGCTCACCCATCCATAATCATAACTTTAGAGAGTTATTTTAACATAATACAAATATGATGATATCTATAAAAACTGCCAAACAATTCCAATGAGGTAAGGGGCTGATGTGCTACAATCTCTTATTTCTATGTGGTAATAGACTGAGATGAATCAAATGAAGTTTAAGAACAGTTACTACCAAGAACTAATTCCCGGTGGGTTCCAGCGTTCTTCCATTGGCGTATTCATTTGTGGTAAAGGTGACACTGAGGATCACTATTTAGGTCTCAGGTTTTTTCATTTTCCCATATCCCCATCTTCTTCCCCACAATGACACACCCTTCCACCCACATCCTAATACTCCTGGTCTTACGTTCTTCATTACATGGAATTGTATCTCAAATCTCTAAAAAGAGCTGTCAAATTATGAAATTCATTCTGTTCCTATGTCTATAAAACAGAATATATTTTCTGAGGGAGAAAATCCAGGGTATGCTATTCCTATAGGAACACTTACAGAATTTTGTCTTGTTTTTTTTAAAAGTACACAATCAACCTACCAGAAATTTATTAGTGCCAATAATGTATGCAACATTATAAAAGACATGATGAATTCTGGTCCATTTCCTCAAGAAACTTGAACTCAATCTACAAGAGGCAGCATGGGTTGAGGTTCAAGAACACTAGCTCTGAAATCAGACTGCTCAGAGTGAATTCCCTGCTCCACCGCTTACCTGAAATGTTGGCCCCAGCTTCCTCGACTGTAGACAGGGATAATAACATTACCCACCTCATAGCACTGTAGTGAAGATTGAAGGAAATTATACATGGAAAATAGCATGGTGCCTGGCACTCAATAAGACCTTAATAAATAGTAGATACTGCTTTTACTTTAAATTGAGAAAGAAAGACTATAATGCAGAAAGGTAGCAGACTGTAGAAGAAAAACATCGTTAAAAAAAAATCCCTGATGCTAGGACACTGGTACTGGCAACCAAAATCCTAGGTCTGAGTCTCAGATCAGCTATCTATTAACAGTGTGACCTGAGGCAAGCTGTTTCAATTCAAAATAGTTGTTTCCTAGTGGGTATAAGGGTATGGTTTGAACTAGATGATCTCCAACGTCCCCTCTGGCTCTAATAGTCTTTTTTTTTTTAATTTTTATTTATTTATTTATTTATATTTATTTTTTGGCTGTGCTGGGTCTTCGTTTCTGTGCATGGGCTTTCTCTAGTTGCGGCGAGCGGGGGCCACTCTTCATCACGGTGCACGGGCCTCTCACTGTCGCGGCCTCTCTTGTTGCAGAGCACAGGCTCTAGTTGCGCAGGCTCAGTAGTTGTGGCAAATGGGCCTAGTTGCTCCGCGGCATGTGGGATCCTCCCAGACCAGGGCACGAACCCGTGTCCCCTGCATTGGCAGGCAGACTCTCAACCACTGTGCCACCAGGGAAGCCCCTCTAATAGTCTTTGATCTAACAGGTAGGAGCAATCTATAATCAGATTTGGCTAAATTTATTGGGTGGCAATTGTGTGCTTAGCATTGTGGTGTTTTTCACTTCTGTTTGTTTATTTATTCACTGGGCCAATCCTGGGAAGTCAGTGCCATCATATCATCTCATTATCATCACTTTTCAATTGAAGAAATGGAGTACAGCGATGTACTCTTGTCCTAGGTTGCCAGTCCATGTTTTTGCCTTCTCTGCATCCACTCTCCCTTCCCCTGTTTTCTTTTGAGGATGCCCAGCCCCTGCACACTCAGTCCTTGTGATTTAGCCAATGCCAGCCTCTCCCCAAGGATCCAGTGGAGCCAAAAGGCAGGTCTAGCCAATCAGACTTTTTCTTGTCTTTGGCATACAACCCACATCAGCCCAATAAGAATCCCCAAACCCTGAGATTTTGGAGGAGAGACACTCTTTTTTTCCTGGGAATGCTGAGGAGGGAAACCTAAAGCTGCTGGCAACCTTGCTGCCACCACGTGGGCAAAGTTTGGCTAAGAATGGAGCCAATACAGAGAAGAACAGAGTCAAGTGGTGCGAAAACGGAGGAACGGAAATCAGATCACACTGTTTGAAAACGTGGATCTGGCTAAGTCTACAGTAAGTTTTACCCCTGGATTTTTAAGTGTATGGGCCAATGAATTACCTTTTGTTTATTGTCAGCTTGATTTAGCCTCTTTTTTTTGGGGGGGGGTGTCACTTATAGGCAAGAGACTTTCCATCAATACATATGTGAATGGACCCTATTTTAGGCCTCAACTCTACGCCCTGGGCCATTTCTACAATGCCTTCAAAGCTAACAAGTTAATTATCTCCCAAGAACTACTTTTAAGATCATAAAAAACAAAACTCAGAGGGCTAAAATCTTCCTTCTCTTTTTTACATATTGTATTAAAAAATCTTATTGACTCTTTGTGAGAGGAAATAGTTCTCAATGTGTAGAGAGGAGAATGTCCAAGAAATCCTGATCCTTCTAAAGTTAAGTCAAATTTGAGGAAAAGAGCAGAAACCAACCAGCCAATCCTCCTCAGTCTGAGGCAGACTCACCTTTCAGCTGGAGGTAGCCCTGAGCCAGGTTAACATGCGCCTCGGCCAGTTTCCAGTGTGAGTCACCATAGCAGATCCTCGTCAGCGCCACACAGCGCACAAGCTCCTGGAGAGCCTGTTTATACTGGAGGAAGGGGAAATGGGCTCACCAGTTAGACAGCAAAGCACAAAATCAACTTGTATTTTTATCCATTCAATATACACTTACTGAGTGTTGATTATGGGCCGGGCATGGTTTTAAGGACTTGTGATACATTAGAGAACAAAACAAAGATCTGTCTTGGATGGCAGGATATTCATCAGGTCGGGTGAAATAGACAATACACATAAAAAAACCAGTAAAATTTATAGTACATTTAAAGTTATAGTCAATAGTGAAAAACGTTATGGAGTAAAGACGCTGCCCATTGATGAACAGCTACTACGTATTCAGGTACAACAAGTGGGCGAATGGTGATACTTTTCAAATAACGCCCGTTAGTTCTCAATTCAAACACCTTCTTTAGCAGCTGGGATATTAGCACAGCAAATGAGGTCAGCAGGACTTTACAAACAGATTTCATTAAGGGATTAAAGCACATTTTCATCTGGAGCCAGGACAAAGAGAATAGCGAACCATGGATTCTAGCTCCAGGTCAGCTTAGAACAGCAATACACTCAAAGCAAGACTGGTAGTTTTAAAATACAGCTCCAAAATTCTTTGATACTCCTTCCATACAGAGATGGTGGTCTATGTCCCCTTTTCCTTGAATCTGGGTTTTATGACCGTTTGGCTAAAAGAACATGGAGGAAATGATGCAGTGCCACTTTTTAGACCCAGTTCTTTTTTTTTAAAATATTTTACTTATTTATTTGGTTGCACCGGGTCTTTGTTGCGGCAGGCAGGCTCCTTAGTTGCGGCTTGCCAGCTCCTTACTTGCAGCACTTGGGCTCCTCAGTTGTGGCATGCGAACTCCCAGCTGCTGCATGCATGTGGGATCTAGTTCCCTGACTAGGGATCAAACCCGGGCCCCCTGCATTGGGAGCGTGGAGTCTCAACCACTGTGCCACCATGGAAGTCCTAGACCCAGTTCTTAAAGAACTGGCAGCTTCCACTTTTTACTCACTCTTGGAACTTGTTATGGGCTGAATTGTGTCTCCCACCTCCAAATTCATCTGTTGGAGTCCTAAGTACTTCAGAATATAACTGTATTTGGAGAGATGGCCTTTAAAGAGGTGAATAAGGTAAAATGAGGC
Organism: Orcinus orca; assembly: GCF_937001465.1. Taxonomy (NCBI): domain Eukaryota; kingdom Metazoa; phylum Chordata; class Mammalia; order Artiodactyla; family Delphinidae; genus Orcinus; species Orcinus orca. Next base: position 74,542,518 of record NC_064560.1, read on the forward strand.
TGTCAGGATGGGGCCCTAATCTAATATGACTGGTGTCCTTGTAAGAAGAGAAAGGGACACTAGGAATGGGCACACACAGAGAAACACGTTGTGAGGACGCAGAGGGAGTCAAGGAGAGAGCCCTCTGAATAAAATCAACCCTGCCAACACCTTGACCTTAGACTTCTAGGCTCCAGAACTGTGAGAAAATAAACTTCCTTTGTTGAAGCCAGCCAGTCTGACGTATTTTGCCATAGCAACCCCAGAAGACTAGTAACCTAACCACCATTCCATGAGGAAGCCTAAGCGGCCCCACGGAGAGGCCTACATGGAAATGTGTTGGTGGCAGCATCAATCGGTCAACCGCAGGACTATGCCACCCTGCCATCAGATTCTCCACACGTGTTGAGCCCAGCTGATGCTGCATGGAGCAGAGCTGACCAGATCTCACTGAGCTCTGCACAAATTGTGCATTCATGAGCAAAATAAATGGTTGTTTTTGTTTTATGCCACTAAGTCTTAGAGTGTGATACAGTAATAGAGAGCTGGAATAGCAAAAGAGGAGGTGGGAGGTACAAAGCTGAAGGGGGCAAAGCAGAGGAAGAACTGTAAGAACAAGGACAGAGTTGTGGAAAAGACCCAGCAAAAGACCCAGTACACTCCCAACCCCTACTCCCCCGGTCAATGCCTAAGTTCAAAGGACCTGCACTTCCACAAAGTTCCCATGTGAGTTAGAAACACTTTCACCTTGAAACAACATTCCTCTTGACAAAAAATTCATACCCAGACAGTTGACCACAGGACAGTTGCTTTTCTGACCTAGCAAGAGAGGCTGGGGAACACTGTGCTCACTCCATAGTGATGAAGGAAGATGGAGGTGTGGCTTTTGCCTATAGTAACATTTTTCTTATTACAAAAGTAATACATGCTCATTATCAAAATACAGGTGAGCAAAAAAAATAAAAAATCACCTGCCATCTCACCCCTTAGAGACAACTAGGCAGCTAAATTTCTCTCTATCCTTCATTCCTATGAATCTATCTATACATATTATTTCCTTTTAAAATTAGGCTTATAAGCTACATATAGGTTTGCAACTTTTCACAATTTGTGAACATTTCTCCATGTCATCTTCTATGATAATAATTTTTTATGGCTGCATAGTATTTTATTGTATGGATATATTATAAGTGAGTTACTCAACCAATAGCTATTCAGCACTTAGGTTGTTTTAAAATTTTTTCTCTCTGAGCATCCTGTGTGGATAGATTTGCTCATATCCATAAGCATTTTCTTTTTCTTTTTTTTATAGCATTCTTTTTTTTATAGATATAAATGTATTTATTTTATTATTTATTTTTGGCTGCATTGGGTCTTTGATGCTGCATGCGGGCTTTCTGTAGTTGCGGCGAGCAGGGGCTACTCTTTGTTATGGTGCACAAGCTTCTCATTGTGGTGGCTTCTCTTGTTGTGGAGCACGGGCTCTAGGTGCGCGGGCTTCAGTAGTTGTGGCATGTGGGCTCAGTAGTTGTGGCTCGCGGGCTCTAGAGCACAGGCTCAGTAGATGTGGCACATGGGCTTAGTTGCTCCGTGGCATGTGGGATCTTCCCGGACCTGGGCTCGAACCTGTGTCCCCCTGCATTGGCTGGAGGATTCTTAACCACTGTGCCACCAGGGAAGCCCCATAAGCATTTTCTTAGAATGAATTCCAATGTGACAATAGGGTAAAGGATGTGCAAAATCCTGAGGCTTTGCTAGAGTTTGCTGGAGTGCTTCCTTGAGAGGCTGCTTCCATCCACACCTCCCTTACAGCACCGTATGTGAGCAGGGAATGCCCCTTACACAGAGCCAAGCACTAGTTGGGGTCTAACTTGCCAGTTTGTCAGTTAACTCATTTCTCCTTGTTTTAGTTTGTATTTTTTTTTCCGCAAAGCTAGTGAGGCTGAACATCTTCATGTGTTTATTGGCTTTCTGCAGTTCTTCTTTTGGGAAACATCTATTTATTGCCTCTAGAGACAGGAAGTTTAGGGAATGGCTTCCTTGAAGACACACAGCAAATGAATACAGTGTATGAGAAAGAAAGAAATGATGAAAACATTGAGAAGTCTAGATAGACAGTTTGCCAAAAAGAGAGGAGGATCTGATCTGATGGTGAATCTGTCCCAACCACAAGTTTCCAAGGAAGGGCTATATGCAGTCTGAGAGTCAGCCTCCCAGATCAGAGCCTTGGTCCTCACTACCTGCATCGGGGACCAGGGCACAGAAAGAGCAGCCTGTCCTCCCTCTGCTTTCATATTTGCTAGGATGTGTAGTCCAGATACTGCCTTTTGATTTTCCAACCTTTATCCTGCCAGTTCCAGTGGCTTTAGCCAACAGGCATGGGTAGCAGGTAGACAGAAGAGAAGCATCAGTAGGAAGAAAATTTCAGAACTGGGATGAGCCTTGGAAATAATCTAGTCTGATCACTTCAATTTAAAGAAGAAATTTAAGGCCAGAGAGGTGAGATGATTTATCACCGAGTGGTAGAGTCGGAACTCACAGTCAAGCTCCTTGATGCAAAGTCCAGATCTCTTCCCACAACATCATTCTTGAGTTACCTGAATTTCTTAAACTTCTTAATATTAAAATATGCAACTCTGAGGATCAGTAAGTCTGGCCATACATATTTTAAAATGGGTATTTAATACTCAGATCTTGGTGTCTAAATATCAATGCTATTCTCTTCTAAGGGGAACCAGCATTCCCTGAATCCACAGCTGGAGCAGGGAAATACAAGATGAACCTGAAAAATCTGATTGTGTCGGAAGTTAAGGAAAGAATCATGGGAACATATCAAGGACTCAGAAGCCAGCTTGAAGGGGCTCCCTCTGGCAAACACAAAATAATTTAAGTTTTGACGACAATAATGGATTGTAACATATTTGTAAAACAGGATTTCTTGAACCCACAGTGATATAAATAAATGAACAATAAAGTGTGAAGAAGGAAAAGCTCTTCCTCATAAAAAGAATGCCAACAAACAAATGTTGAAAGAATGCTGAAGTCAGAGAATCACCATTTGACAAACATCATAGTAATAGTTAATTCAGGTGAGAATCATCAATGGATGCTATAAACTAGGGGGTGAAGTTTTAATGAGGAATAGGATGTGTTCACAGTATCAATGAATCTCCCCACAAAATATTAATTACAAAGGGAAGAATAATAATTCTACAGTGAAAAAACCTGCCAGATAGCTCCTTAACCAAGCGATCAAATTTAGCCTCATAGTAATGAGACAAACGACATCGTACACCTCCTAATATGATGCACTGAGAAGGGCCCTATGTCAGGTCTGTGGGATTTCTGCCCCAAATGCATAATCTGAATCTAATCATAAGGAAACACATGACAAATTCAAATTGGGAGGTATTCTACAAAATAATTGGAGTGTATATTTGTGGCCCCTGCCAAATTCATATGTTGAAGCCCTAACTCTCACTGTAGTATTTGGAGATAGGGCCTCTAAGGCTGTAATTAGGGTCAAATGATGTTATAAAGGTGGGGCCCTGATCAATAGGATTAGTGTACTTATAAGAAGAGATACCTTTCTCTCCCCCTTCCTCCACACGCACAAAGAAGAGGTCATGTGAGGACACAGCTAGAAGGTGGTGGTCTGCAACCCAAGGGGAGAGCTCTTACCAGACGCCAGCCCTGCTGGCACCTTGATCTTGGACTTCCAGTCTCCAGAACTGCGAGGAGTACATTTCTGTTGTGTAGGCCACCCAGTCTGTGGTATTGTATTACAGTAGCCCAAACAGACTAATACAGTACTTTTCACAAATACTAAGATTGTGAAAGACAAAGATAGCCTAAGTAACTGCTCTAACTGTTGACTATAGTCAACATGACTTCATGGATTGGACCATGGCTGATTTTTTTTCTATAAAAGATATTATTGAGATAATTTGAGAAATATGGGTAATGTTTGTAGATTAGATAATAATATATATCAATATTAATTGCCTAATTTCAATCATTGTACTATGGTTATGTAGGAGAATATCCTTTATTCTTGGGAAATAGGCACTGACGTATTTAGGGGTAAAGGATCATACATTTGTAACTTACTCTCAGATATTCAGAAAAATAATGACAGAGAGAGAGAGTGAGAAATAAAGAAATAAAGTAAATGTTAACAACTGGTATATCTTGTAACTTTTCTGTAAGTCTGAAAGTATTTTAAAATAAAAAATTACCAAAGAATGGTATTTTAAGAAGCAAATTATGTCATATTAATACTTTCCTAAAAACATTAAGGCTTCCTAGAGCACTTAACTTAGACCTGCAAGGCAGGTAAGCTGCCTCTCCAACTACATTTCATGTCAGCCTGAGGCTTCCTATCATCACTTCAAACATAGTCATGCTCATGCCAAACTTATAAATTTTATGGCTGCTGTTCCCTCTCCCTAGAACTCCTTTTCCTCAGCTCCTCCATGTTGGCTCCTTCTCTTCTTTAGGTGTCAGCTAAGATGTCACCTCCTCAATGAGGCCCTCCCTTACCTAAGATAGGCCCACTCTGTTTCCTCCATAGCACTTAGCACAATCTCTACTTCACTGGTTTATTTACAATGTCCCCTCAGCTCCATGAGGGCAGGCAAGCTGTTTGTCCTGTTCACTGCTGAATCCAAGGATTCCTCATCTGAACGGCAGAACACAAAAAATGCTTTGATATCATTCTAGATGCATAGAAGAGAAGTTAATTCTTTATATACACCAAATGCAGATGGCCAACAGACACATGAAAAGATGCTCAACATCACTAATTATTAGAGAAATGAAAATCAAAAGTACAATGAGGTATCACCTCTCACCAGTCAGAATGGCCATCATCAAAAAACCTACAAACAATAAATGCTGGAGAAGGTGTGGAGAAAAGGGAACCCTCATACACTGTTGGTGGGAATGTAAATTGATACAGCCACTATGGAAAACAGTATGCAGGTTCCTTAAAAAACTAAAAATAAAACTACCATATGACCCAAAAATCCCACTACTGGGCATATACCCAGAGAAAACCATAATTCAAAAAAACTCATGCACCCCAATGTTCATAGCAGCACTATTTACAATAGCCAGGACATGGAAGCAACCTAAATGTCTATCAACAACCTAACTGTCTATCTTCTTTATCCAGCAAATGGATAAAGAAGATGTGGCACATATATACAATGGAATATTACTCAGCCATAAAAAAAATAAAATTGGGTCATTTGTAGATACATGGATGGACCTAGAGAGTGTCATACAGAGTGAAGTAAGTCAGAAAGAGAAAAGCAAATATCGTATAATAACACATATATGTAGAATCTAGAAAAATGGTATAGATGATCTTATTTGCAAAGCAGAAATAGAGGTAGAAACGTAGATTACAAACGTATGGATACCAAGGGGGAAAGGGATGGGGTGGGAGGAATTGGGAGACTGGGATTGACACATATACAGTATTGATACTATGTACAAAATAGACAACTGATGGGAACATACTGTATAGCACAGGGAACTCTACCTAATGCACTGTGGTAACCTAAATGGGAGGGAAGTCCAAAAGGGAGGGGATATCTGTACATGTATGGCTGATTCATTTTGTTGTGCAGTGGAGGCTAACAAAACATTGCAAAGCAGCCATACTCCAATACAAATTAATAATATATATATATACACACACACACACACACCAAATGCCTTAGGGCATTAAGGCTTAGTTCTCTTGCAGACCTCTGGTTGAGAAAGGCTGCCAGCTGAGGCCGACATAGCACCCAGCCTGGCACATAGTAGGTACTAAATAAATATCTGCTGCATAATGAATAAGCACACCTTCAAAACTGAATTCACACCTTCTCTCCATAATCCTGGTCTTCTTCCTGTATTCATTACAATAACAAAGGGCTCTGACAAGCCTTGGGTCACCTAGGCTGGCTGAGCCCTAAGTCAGGAATTGCACACACCCCTCTCTGGCTCACTCTTGCCTCTCCAACCCCTATGTCCCCCCAAGTTACCAGGTTTCATTGATTCATATTTCCAAATTCTTATCAAAAGATCTCAGCATTTTGCAACTAGAGATTATCATACTAAGTGAAGTAAGTCAGAAAGAGAAAGACAAATACCATATGATATCACTTATGTGTGGATTCTAAAATATGACACAAATGAACCTATCTATGAAACAGAAACAGAATCACAGACATAGAGAACAGACAGGTGGTTGCCAAGGGGAAGGGGACTGCGGGAGGGATGGACTGGGAGTTTGGGATTAGCAGATGCAAACTAATATATATAGAATGTATATATATTTATATATAGAGAGAAAAATATATATATATAAAACAAGGTCCTACTGTATAACACAGAGAACTATAATCAAGATCCTATGATAAACCATAATGGAAAAGAATATTAAAAAAAGAATGTATATATATGAATAACTGAATCACTTTGCTGTATAGCAGAAATTAACACAACATTGTAAAAAAATACTTCAAATAATAAAAAAAAAAGATCTCAGCATTTCTACTGACTCTGCCATATTTCAGGCCCTTGCCAGGATTATTGCAAATATCCTGCAAACTAGTCCTCCTCCTCCAGTTTACCTCCCTTCTCTTCCTCCACCACCCAGTTATCTGAGGTCTGAGGGATCATTCCAGACACTCAGACTTGCTCATGACCCTCTTCTGCTTATAATCCTATGACAGTCTCCAGCACTCTGAGAAGAAAATCTAAACTTTTCCTGGGTGTTGAACACCTTCTGGTCCCAGCTCCTGTTCAAAATCCAACCTCATTTGCTGCCCTGTGTAACTAAAGTCTCCATCCCAGATAGTTCCATATAGTTCCCCAAGCAGCCTGTGCACCCTCAGACCCACAACTCTTGCCCTTCTGCCACCTCTGCCCAGAACGCTATTGTCCTCTCTCCTACCTGGGGCCAGCTCCTAAGTACTGTTATCAGTGCAGTCCAAATAACTCCCATCCCAAGAAGCATGCCTCAAGTGCTGTCCCTCCTCCAACTCCAGCCCATCCCTCCTCCCCTCACTCCCCATGCTTTGCATCTATACCACCTAAGCTTGTGTTTGTCACAGAACTTAGGCTGATTACCATTATCCATCTATCTCCCCAACCAGACCATGAATCCCTCTGAGGCAGAGGCTGTAGCTTTCCCATCTGTGCCTCCAGCACTTGCACAGCACCTGGCACACATTAGGTATACAGTAAATTTTTGTGAATAAATGGACAAATAGGGTCTGACACATAAGAGGTGGTAGCGAAATACATATTGAATGAATGAGTAAATGAATAAAACTTTGAAGAGAGATGGGAAAGAAGTATACAGAGAACAAGATTAGGAACCTAAGAAATATAAGCTCCATGAGAGCAGAAACTTCATCTGCTTTGTCCTGTATTCCAGTGCCTAGACCTGGCACACAGGAGGAGCTCAATAAATATTTACTGATTGATGGAAAATGACTGTAGTAGGTCAAATCACAACCAGTCAGTCTAGTGTACACTTGTCAGAGGTCAGGGAAAACTTGTTTGTTCATTTGTGCACTCATTCAGCAAACATAATGTTGACTGTGCCAAGTGCTGGGCTTGGAGTCCTGAGGTACTACACCCACTCACACTATGAAAAAGGCACTGTCATATTTTCTCTTGTACCAAACTCCTGAGAGTAGGAATGCAACCTAAAGTATCCTACTTCTCAATTACCAGAGTACAGGTATAAAAAGAAAGGCTCCTTACCTCATGACTGCTAGAATAGGACTTTGCTTTCTCTTCACAGAGGTGGAGTTTCTCTCGAGGAGGCTGAAACAGTGCTGTCTGAGGCAGCTTGTTTTGGAGCATTTTTCTAGGTGTTATGCTGACGGCAGCAACAATTTCTTCCAGGTGGTTGGATATGTGAGTTTCCTGTGATTCTTGCATATTTTTATATACATTATCCTCTAATTTTAAAATAAGGAAACGAAGGTGTTAATGGTAATTTCCATAGCTACTTTTAGAAATACACATTTTTTTCTAGAAATTGAGACTAGAATCTAAGAAAATTTCAACACTATACTCATGACTTCTTTGAAATAAGTAGCATTCTATCCAAAAAGATCCTAGTGGCTAGTACTAACTTCTTTCAGACTGATTTCAAGTTTTAACTAGACCAAACATTCTTTGTTCTCATTCTATATTACATGTATATATATGTATATGTGTATACACACATACTGATATATTTTATATATATATGTATCTATATGTTATATATGGTATATATGTATATGTATATATATCAGTAGGAATCAGCTGAGCCCAAACAGTTCTCAAAGAGCTCAGATTAGATCTGTTGAATCCCAAGTGACCTTGAAAACAGGAAAAAATGACATGTTAAACTTTCATTTCCAGCCAAGATGGAGTAATAGGGATGAGATTTATCCTCTTGCCCGAAGTCACCAGCCAGTTAACAAACAACAACAACAATAAAAAACAACCTATAGGCAAAAAAGGTATGAAACAATGGTTTTCAAGAGACAGGACAACAGACTTGAGAAATGGAAAAAAGAAACAAAGTGAGACCCATGATTGCCCCAGGTTATTGCTTTGAAAAAGTTTCTAGAACATGCAGGGTAACCCAGAATTACCCTGTGGGCTATCTGAGTTGAGGAAATAGAGTAGAGCATCTGGGGAGACCAAGGTGGCTGGAGTTCACAGGACAGATTACTAGAGAGGATAGAGTTGCACAGAGAGGACCCCAGAGATTAGCACCCCTCAAGTATGGGGAGAGAATACTGACCAGCATGTGTGTAAGAAAACTACTTGAGTCTGGAGGAAGACTCCTCTAATAAGATTGAAAGGAAGTGTCTGGTGCTCACCAAGGCTGGTGCCTGTTCCCACTGACTAGACTGGAAAAACTCATAATTCGTGAGGTACACGGTAAAATATTCAGAAGGGTTTTGTCTCAGTAATGGGGATTAGCCCTAGAGTGAACCCTGCTTAGATCCACTTAACAAACCATGAAAGTAAGACCTAAAAGGATAAAACTGTTTCCAAGTAACTTAACTGTATCAGAGGGCAAAACTCAAGGATGTTCATAGGAATGCAAAAATAGCCAGCATTAAACAAGGTAAAATTCATATAATCTGACGTCTAAAGAAAGATCACCAGGCATGCAAATAGGCAAGAAAACATGGCCCATAATGAGAAGAATAATCAGTCAAAACTGACCCAGATATTAAGTTAGCAGAGAAGAAAATTAAAGGTTATTATAATTGTATTCCATATGTTTAAAAAGTTAACTAGAGACACGGAATATAAAAAGACCCAAAATGAACTTCTAGATAAGAAAATTATACGTGAGATGAAAAATACACTAGATCAGATTAATGGGAGATTAGATATTACAGATGAAAAGATGCATGAACTTACAGACATAGCAATAGAAACAATCTTTTAAAAAATCAGTGAGCTGTGAAACAACTTCAAATTGCCTTATATATAATTTGAGTCCCTAAAGGAAAGCAGATTGTAGTGGGGAAAAAAAAAAATGTTTGAAGAAATAATGGCCAAAATTTTTCCAAATTTGAGGAAAAATAAAAACCCAGAGATTCAAGAAGCTAAATGAAAACTAAACACAAGAAGCATAAAGGAAATTACACCAAGATACATCATAACCAAATTGCTCAAAACCATGATAAAGAGAAAATATTAAAAGTAGTCAGAAAAAAGGACATATTAGTATTAAAAAAAAAAGATGACGACAGCAGGTTTCTGGGAGGAAATAAAGCATATGAGAAGACAGTGAAGAACCATATTTAAAGTATGGACAGAAAAAATATTGTCAAGCTGAAATTCTGTACCAGTGAAAATATCTTTCAAGATCAAAATCCAAAAGAAATCATCACCAGCGGGACTTCCCTGGTGGCGCAGTGGTTAAGAATCCTCCTGCCAATGCAGGGGACACAGGTTCAAGCCCTGGTCCAGGAAGATCCCACATGCTGCAGAGCAACTAAGCCCATGCGCCACAACTACTGAGCCTGTGCTCTAGAGCCCACGAGCCACAACTACTGAGCCTGCGTGTCACAACTACTGAAGCCTGTGCGCTGAGAGCCTGTGCTCCACACCAAGAGAAGCCACTGCAATGAGAAGCCCACACACTGCAATGAAGTGTAGCCCCCACTAGCCGCAACTAGAGAAAGTCCGCCCACAGCAACAAAGACCCAATGCAGCCTAAATAAATTAATTAATTAATTAAAAAAAAATCATCACCAGCAGATTTGCACCCCAATGTTCCCAAGAAATATTAAGTGAAGTCTTTCAAAAGGAAGAAAAATGATAATAAATGGAAATATAGATCTACACAAAGGAAGTAAGAACAATGAAAAAGATACTTACATGGGCAAATATGTAAGACATATTTTCATATTATTTCATATATTTTCATATTTCATATATTTTCATATTATTTAAATCTCTTTAAAAGATAATCAGGCAGAGGAGTAAGACATGGAGATCACCTTCCTCCCCACAAATACACCAGAAATACATCTACATGTGGAACAACTCTTAGAGAACACCTACTGAATGCTGACAGAAGACCCCAGACTTCCCAAAAGGCAAGAAAATCCCCATGTACCTGGGTAAGGCAAAAGAAAAAAGAGAAAACAGAGACAAAAGAATAGGGATGGGATCTGCACCTCTGGGAGGGAGCTGTGAAGGAAGAAGAGTTTCCACACACTAGGAAGCCCCTTCACTGGTAGAGACGGGGGGTGGGGGGGGGACGCTTTGGAGCCATGGAGGAGAGCACAGAAACAGGGTTGCAGAGGGCAAAGCGGAGAGATTCCCGCCCAGAGGATTGGTGTGGACCAGCACTCACCAGCCTGAGAGGCTTGTCTGCTCACCCGCCAGGGCTGGTGGAGGCTTGGAGCTGAGGCTCTGGCTTTGGAGGTCAGATCCCAGGGAGAGGACTGGGGTTGGCTGCATAAACACAGCCTGAAGGGGTCTAGTGTGCCACAGCTAGCCGGGAGGGAGTCCAGGAAAAAGTCTGGACCTGCCTAAGAGGCAAGAGACCATTGTTTCGGGGTGTGCAAGGAGAAGGGATTCAGAGCACCACCTAAATAAGCTCCAGAGATGGGTGCAAGCTGCGGCTATCAGTGTGGACATCAGAGACTGGCATGAGAGGCTAAGGCTGTTGCTGCAGTCACCAAGAAGCCTGTGTGCAAGCACAGGTCACTAACCACACCTCCCCTCCCCAGAGCCTGTGCAGCCCGCCACTGCCAGGGTCCAGTGATCCAGGGACAACTTCCCTGGGAGAACACACAGCATGCCTCAGGCTGTTGCAAAGTCACGCCGGTCTCTGCCATCACAGGCTCGCCCGCATTCCGTAAACCTCCCTTCCCCAGGCCTAGTGAGCCGGAGTTCCCTAATCAGCTGCTCCTTTAACCCCATCCTGTCTGGGGGAAGAAGAGACGCCCTCAGGCGACCTACACGCAGAGGTGGGGCCAAATCCAAAGATGAACCCCAGGAGCTGTGTGAACAAAGAAGAGAAAGGGAAATTTCTCCCAGCAGCCTCAGGAGCAGTGGAGTAAATCTCCACAATCAACTTGATGTACGCTGCATCTGGGAATACCTGAATAGACAATGAATCATCCCAAACTTGAGGCAGTGGACTTTGGGAGCAACTGTAGACTTGGGGTTTGCTTTCTGCATCTAATTTGTTTCTGGTTTTATGTTTATCGTAGTTTAGTATTTAGAGTTTATTATCATTAGATTTGTTTATTGATTTGATTGCTCTCTTTCTTCTATATATATATATTTTTTCATTTTTCTCTTTTTGTGAGTGTGTATGTGTATGCTTCTTTGTGTGATTTTGTCTGTATAGCTTTGCTTTTACCATTTGTCCTACAGTTCTGTCTGTCTGGTTCTTTTTTGTTTGTTTTGTTTTTTTAGTATAGTTTTTAGTGCTTGTTATCATTGGTGGATTTGCTTTTTGGTTTGGTTGCTCTCTTCTTTCTTCCTTTTTTAAAATTTTTAATAATTAAAAAATTTTTTATTTTAATAACTTTCTTTCCTTTCTTCCTCCCTCCCTCCCACTCTGTCTCTCTCTCTCTCTCTTTCTTTCTTTCCTTTTCCCTCTCTTTTCTTCTGAGACTTGTGGCTGACAGGGTCTTGGTGCTCCAGCGGGGTGTCAGGCCTGAGCCTCTAACCTGGGAGAGCTGAGTTCAGGACACTGGTCCACCAGAGACCTCCCAGCTCCACGTAATATCAAATGGCAAAAGCTCTCTCAGGGATCTCCATCTCAACGCTAAGACCCAGCTCCACTCAACGACCAGCAAGCTACAGTGCTGGACACCCTATGCCAAACAACTAGCAAGATAGGAACACAATCCCACCCATTAGCAGAGAGGCTGCCTAAAATCATAATAAGGCCACAGACACCCCAAAACACACCACCAGACGTGGTTCTAACCACCAGAAAGACAAGATCCAGCCTCATCCACCAGAACACAGGCACCAGTCCCCTCCACCAGGAAGCCTACACAACCCACTGAACAAAACTTAGCACTGGGGGCAGACACCAAAAACAATGGGAATTACGAACCTGCAGCCTTTGAGAAGGAGACCCCAAACACAGTAATTTAAGCAAAATGAGAAGACAGAGAAACACACAGCAGATGAAGGAGCAGTGTAAAAACTCACCAGACCAAACAAGTGAAGAGTAAATACGCAGTCTACCTGAAAAAGAATAGAGAGCAAAGATGATCCAAAATCTTGGAAACAAAATGAAGAAAATACAAGAAATGTTTAACAAGGACCTAGAATAACTAAAGAGCAAACAAACAATGATGAACAACACAATAAAAGAAATTAAATGTGCTCTAGAAGGAACCAATAGCAGGATAACTGAGGCAGAAGAACGGATAAGTGACCTGGAAGATAAAATAGTGGAAATAACTAGCACAGAGCAGAAAAAAGAAAAACGAATGAAAAGAACTGAGGACAGTCTCAGAGACCTCTGGGACATTAAATGCACCAACATTCGAATTATAGGGGTCCCAGAAGAAGAAGAGAAAAAGAAAAGGACTGAGAAAATATTTGAAGAGATTATAGTTGAAAACTTCCTTAATATGGAAAAGGAAATAGTCAATTACGTCCAGGAAGCACAGAGTCCCATACAGGATAAATCCAAGGAGAAACACGCCAAGACACATATTAATCAAACTATCAAAAATTAAATACAAAGAAAAAATATTTAAAGCAGCAAGGGAAAAACAACAAATAACATACAAGAATCACCATAAGGTTAAGAGCTGATCTTTCAGCAAAAACTCTACAAGCCAGAAGGGAGTGGCAGGACATATTTAAAGTGATGAAAGGGAAAAACCTACAACCAAGATTACTCTACCCAGCAAGGGTCTCATTCAGGTTTGATGGAGAAATTAAAACCTTTACAGACAAGCAAAAGCTAAGAGAATTCAGCACTACCAGACCAGCTTTACAACAAATGCCAAAGGAACTTCTCTAGGCAGGAAACACAAGAGAAGGAAAAGACCTACAATAACAAACCCAAAACAATTAAGAAAATGGTTATAGGAACATACACATTGATAACTACCTTAAATGTAAATGGATTAAATGCTCCAACCAAGATTGGCTGAATGGAGACAAAAACAAGACCCATATATATGCTGTCTGCAAGAGACCCAAATCAGGCCAAGGGACACATACAGACTGAAAGTGAGGGGGATGGAAAAACATATTCCATGCAAATGGAAATCAAAAGAAAGCTGGAGTAGCAATTCTCATATCAGACAAAATAGACTTTAAAATAAAGACTATTACAAGAGACAAAGAAGGACACTACATAATGATCAAGGGATCAATCCAAGAAGAAGATATAACAATTGTAAATATTTATTCACCCAACATAGGAGCACCTCAATACATAAGGCAAATGCTAACAGCCATAAAAGGGGAAATTGACAGTAACACAATCATAGTAGGGGACTTTAACACTCCACTTTCACCAATGGACAGATCATCCAAAATGAAAATAAATAAGGAAACACAAGTTTTAAATGATACATTAAACAAGATGGACTTAATTGATATTTATAGGACATTCCATCCAAAAACAACAGAACACACTTTTTTCTCAAGTGCTCATGGAACATTCTCCAGGATAGATCATATCATGGGCCACAAATCAAGCCTTGGTAAATTTAAGAAAATTGAAAATGTATCAAGTATCTTTTCCAACCACAATGCTCTGAGACTAGATATAAATTACAGGAAAAAATATGTTAAAAATACAAACACATAGAGGCTAAACAATACACTACTAAAAAACCAAGAAATCACTGAAGAAATCAAAGAGGAAATAAAAAAATACCTAGAAGCAAATGACAATGAAAACACGATGAACCAAAACCTATGGGATGCAGCAAAAGCAGTTCTAAGAGGGAAGTTTATAGCAATACAATCCTACCTCAAGAAACAAGAAATATCTCAAATGAACAACCGAAACTTACACCTAAAGCAATTAGAGAAAGAAGAACAAAAAACCCCCAAAATTAGCAGAAGGAAAGAAATCATAAATATCAGAACAGAAATAAATTTAAAAAGAAATGAAGGAAATGATAGCAAAGATCAATAAAACTAAACGCTGGTTCTTTGAGAAGATAAACAAAATTGATAAACCATTAGCCAGACTCATCAAGAATAAAAGGGAGGAGACTCAAATCAATAGAATTAGAAACGAAAAACGAGAAGTAATAACTGACACTGCAGAAATACAAAGGATCATGAGAGATTACTACAAGCAACTATATGCCAATAAAATGACAACCACGAATGGACAAATTCTTAGAAAAGCACAACCTTCCAAGACTGAACCCAGAAGAAATAGAAAATATACACAGACCAATCACAAGCACTGATATTGAGACTGGGATTAAAAATCTTCCAACAAACAAAAGCCAAGGACCAGATGGCTTCACAGGTAAATTCTATCAAACATTTAGAGGAAAGCTAACACCCATACTTCTCAAGCTCTTCCAAAATATAGCAGAGGGCGGAACACTCCCAAACTCATTCTGTGAGGCCACCATCACCCTGATACCAAAACCAGAAAAAAGTCACAAAGAAAGAAAACTACAGGCCAGTATCACTGATGAACATAGATGCAAAAATCCTCAACAAAATACTAGCAAACAGAATCCAACAGCACATTAAAAGGGTCATACACCATGATCAAGTGGGGTTTATCCCAGCAATGCAAAGATTCTTCAATATACGCAAATCAATCAATGTGATGAACCATATTAACAAATTGAAAGAGAAAAACCATATGATCATCTCAATAGATGCAGAAAAAGCTTTTGACAAAATTCAACACCCATTTATGATAAAAACCCTCTAGAAAGTAGGCATAGTGGGAAATTTCCTCAACATAATAAAGGCCATATATGAGAAACCCGAAGCCAACATCGTTCTCAATGGTGAAAAACTGAAACCATTTCCACTAAGATCAGGAACAAGACAACGTTGTCCACTCTCATTACGATTATTCAACATAGTTTTGGAATTTTTAGCCACAGCAATCAGAGAAGAAAAAGAAATAAAAGGAATCCAAATCGGAAAAGAAGAAGTAAAGCTGTCACTGTTTGCAGATGACATGATACTGTACATAGAGTATCCTAAAGATGCTACCAGAAAGCTACTAGAGGTAATCAATGAATTTGGTAAAGTAGCAGGATACAAAATTAATGCACAGAAACCTCTTGCATTCTTACACACTAATGGTGAAAAACCTGAAAGAGAAATTAAGGAAAATCTCCCATTTAATGTTGCAACAAAAAGAATAAAATACCTAGGAATAAACCTACCTAAGGAGACAAAAGACCTGTATGCAGAAAACTATAAGACACTGATGAAAGAAATTAAAGACGTTACAAACACATGGAGACATATACCGTGTTCTTGGATGGGAAGAATCAGCATTGTGAAAATGACTATACTACCCAAAGCAATCTACAGATTCAATGCAATCCCTATCAAACTACCAATGGCATTTTCCACAGAACTAGAACAAAAAATTTCACAATTTGTATGGAAACACAAAAGACCTTGAATAGCCAAAGCAATCTTGAGAAAGAAAAATGGAGCTGGAGGAATCATGCTCCTGGACTTCAGACTATACTGTAAAGCTACAGTAATCAAGACAGTATGGTATTGGCACAAAAACCGAAATATATATCAGTGGAAAAGGATAGAAAGTCCAGAGATAAACCCACACAAATATGGTCACCTTTTTTGATAAGGAGGGAAGAATATACCATGGAGAAAAGAGAGAGACTCTTCAATAGTGGTGCTGGAAAAACTGGACAGCTATGTGCAAAAGAATGATATTAGAACGATTCCAAACACCACACACAAAAATAAAGTCAAAATTGGTTAAAGACCTAAATGTAAGGCCAGACACTATAAAACCCTTAGAGGAAAACTTAGGCAGAATACTCTATGACATAAATCACAGCAAGATCCTGTTTGACCCACCTCCTAGAGAAATGGAAATAAGAACAAAAATAAAAAAATGGGACCTAATGAAACTTAAAAGCTTTGCACAGCAAAGGAAACCATAAACAAGATGAAAAGACAACCCTCAGAATCAGAGAAAATATTTGCAAATGAAGCAACTGACAAAAAATTAATCTCAAAAATTTACATGCAGCTCATGCAGCTCAATATAAAAAAATTAAGCAACCCAATCTAAAAATGGGCAGAAGACCTAAATAGACATTTCTCCAAAGAAGATATACAGATTGCCAACAAACACATGAAAGGATGCTCAACATCACTAATCATTAGAGAAATGAAAATCAAAAGTACAATGAGGTATCATCTCACACCAGTCAGAATGGCCATCATCAAAAATATCTACAAACAATAAATGCTGGAGAGGGTGTGGAGAAAAGGGAACCCTCTTGCACTGTTGGTGGGAATGTAAATTGATACAGTCACTATGGAGAACAGTATGGAAGTTCCTCAAAAAACTAAAAGTAGAACTACCATATGACCCAGCAATCCCACTACTGGGCATATACCCTCCGAAAACTATAATTCAAAGAGAGTCATGTACCACAATGTTCATTGCAGCTCTATTTACAATAGCCAGGACATGGAAGCAACCTAAGTGTCCATTCACAGATGAATGGATAAAGAACATGTGGTACATATATACAATGGAATATTACTCAGCCATAAAAAGAAACAAAATTGAGTTATTTGTAGTGAGGTGGATGGACCTAGAGTCTGTCATACAGAGTGAGGTAAGTCAGAAAGAGAAAAACAAATACCGTATGCTAACACATATATATGGAATCTTAAAAAAATAAGTGGTTCTGAAGTACCTAGGGGGCAGGACAGGAATAAAGACACAGATGTAGAGAATGGATTTGAGGACATGGAGAGTGTGAAGGGTAATCTGGGACCAAGTGATAAAGTGGCATGGACATATATACACTACCAAATATAAAATAGATAGCTAGTGGGAAACAGCTGCATAGCACAGGGATATCAGCTCAATGTTTTGTGACCACCTAGAGGGGTGGGATAGGGAGTGTGAGAGGGAGACGCAAGAGGGAGGAGATATGGGGATATATTTATATGTATAGCTGATTCACTTTGTTATAAAGCAGAAACTAACACACCATTGTAAAGCAATTATACTCCAATAAAGATGTTAATGAAAAAATAAAATAAAAAGATAATCAACTATTTAAACAAAAAAAATGTACTGTGGGGCTTATAACATATATGTATATATATGTGTATATATATATATATATATATATGTGTGTGTGTATATATATATATATATATATATATATATATATGAAATGTATGACCAAAGTTGTATAAAGACTAAGAGGGGCGGATGGAACTGTGAAGTTCTTATACTGTATGTGTAATGGTATAATATTACTTGAAGGTAGACTGAGATAAGTTAAAAATGTATAGTATAAACCCTACAGCAAATATTAAAATAAAAAGAGTTACAGGTAGCAAGCCAACAAAGGAGATAAAAATATAGTCATAAAAATAATCCAATAGAAAAAAGAGGGAAAAGGGAACAAAGAACAGCTGGGACAAATAGCCAATAAATAGCAAGGTGATAGACTTAAATCTAACTATAACAATAACAACATTAAATGTAAATGATCTAAACAACCCAGTTAAGAGAAAGACATTGACAGATTGGATAAAAATGCAAAACCCAACAATATGTTGCCTATAAGAAATTCAAAGACACTAAGATTAGAAGTAAAAGAATGGAAAATAATATTCTAAAATTAGTCAGAAACAAATTTGGAGTATCTATATTAATATCAAAGTAGATTTTACAGCAAAGAATATTACCATAAGGAAGGTCATTTCATTATGATAAAGGGTCAATTATTCAAGAGGACATAACCATCCCAAGTGTTAATATACCTAATAACAGTTTCAATATATAAGACCCCAAACTGATGAAACTGCAAGGAGAATGATCAAATCCTCAATTATAGTCAGAGATTTAAATACCTTGTTGTCAATAATTGGTACACCAAGTAGGCAGAAAATCAGTAAAGGATACTGAAGACTTGAACTACATCATCAACCAACTTGATTTGGCATTTACTATAACACTTTACCAAAAAGCACAGAATATCCATTCTTTTCAAGTGCATATGGACATTAACTAAGACAGATTCTATCCTGGGTCATGAAACAAGTTTCAGTAAATTTATAAGGATTCAAGTCATACAAAGTACATTCTATGACCACAAAGGGATCAAGTTATAAATCAGTAACAGAAAGATATCTGGAAAATGTCCAAATATTTAGAAACTAAATAACATTTTTCTAAAAAAATAAAAAGCCCCATGGGTCAAAGAAGACATCAAAAAGGATATTTGAAAGTAGTTTAAACTGAATGAATATAAAAAGACAACATACAAGAATTTGACAATGCTGCTAAAGCAGTCATTATGGGGAACTTTATAGCATTAAATGCCTGTATTAGAAAAGTAAAGTAAAAAAATCTCAAAATCATGGTCTTAACCTTTACCTTCAATGACTAGAAAAGGAAGATCAAATTAAACTCAAAGTAGGCATAAGAAAAGAATTAATAAAATAAATAATAAAGCTAAATTCACAAATTACAGTAGAAAAATAGAGAAAAACCAATGAAACCAAAACCTGCTTTTCTGAGACCAATAATGCTGATAAATCTCTAACCTGACTAATCAGAAAAAAAGGAAAGAAGACACAAATCACCAGTATCAGGAATGAGAGAGATACCATCACTGCAGATTCTACAAATGTTAAAAGATTAATATGGGAATGTTATGAACATGTATGCCAATAAATTTGACAACTTAGATGAATGGAAAAATTCCTTTAAAGACACAAAATACTAAAGCTCACTGAAGAAAAATATATATACCTGACTAGCCCTATGTCTATTAAAGAAACTGAATTTGTATTTTAAAAACCTTACAAAAAACAAAACAAAAGAAACAAATAAAAACCTCTAGGCCTAAATGGCTTCAATAGTAAATTCTACCAGATATTTAAGGAAGATATAATACCAATTCCATACAACCTCTTTCAGAAAATTGAAAATGAGAATATTTCCTAACTCATTCTATGAGACCCTCATATCAAAACAAGACAAATATATTACAAGAAAAGAAAATTTCAGATCAATATGCCTCAGGAACATAGATGCAAAAATTTAAAGTAAAATTTTAGCAAATTAAACCCAGTAATAGATAAAAAGGAAAATACATCATGACCAAGTAGAATTTATCTCAGAAATGTAAGATTGGTTTAACATTCAAAAAGCAGTCAATGTAATTCATAACATTAATAAACTAAAAAAGAAAAACTGTACGATCATCTTGATAAGCACACAAAAAGAACATGACAAAATCTAATATCCATTTCTGATTTAAAAAAATCCTTACAAAGTAGTAATAGAATTGTACTTTCTCAACCTGATAAAGGGCACCTGTGAAAAACCTACAGCTAAATTAGTGAAAAATTGAAGGCTCTTCCCCTAAGGTCTGAAACAAGACAAGGAGGTTCACTCTCAACACTTCTATTTAACATTGTACTGGAGGTTCTAGCCAGTGCAATCAATCAAGAAAAAGAAATAAAAGGTAACCAAATCAGAAAGGAAAAAGTAAAATTGTCTTAAGTCACAGACAGTATACCTCTATTATCATCTGTGTAGAAAATCTGATGGAATATGAAGAAAATCTCCTAGAATAAGTGAGTTGAACAAGGTTATAGAATGTAAGAGCACTATACAAAAATTATATTCCTATACATTAGCAATGGACCTTCAAATTGAAATTAAAATACAATACTACATGCAATAGCATCAAAATATGAAATAAGGAATAAAGCTGCATTATTTATTTAAAGATGAATATGACTTGCACAACTAAAACTTCAAAACATAGCTGAGAGAAATTAAAGAAGACTTAAACATTTACCATGTCCATGGGTTGGAACACTCAATATTATTAAGATGTCAATTCTCCACAAGTTGATCTATAGATTGAAAGCCTTCCCAATCCAAGTCCTTGCATTTCTTTTTTAAAATAGAAATCAACAAACTGTTTCTAAAGTTCATATGAAAATTCAAAGGACCTAGAACTCCCAAAACAACTTTGTAAAAGAACAAAGTCAGAGGACAAACACAACTTTTTATCAAGATTTATTATAAAGCTACAGTAACCAAGGCAGTTTGGTATTGCTGTCAAGATAGACAAATAGATGAATGGAACAGAATGGAGAGTCCAAAAATGGATGCCTGCATACATAAACAATTGATTGTTGACAAAGCTGCGAAGGCAATTCATAGTCTGTTCAACAAATGGTGCTATAACAACTGGATGTTCACGTGTAAAATCAAAACAAAACAAAATAAAAATCTTTGATCCATACCTCGCAGCATGTACAAGAATTAACTCAAAATGAAACATAGACCTCTATAAGAAAATCTTTGTGACCTTGGACTAGGCAAAGATTACATATATATGACATAAAAAAATTCATAAAAAGAATAAAATGACAAATTGGACTTCAAAAATTAAAAATGTCTGCTCTTCATAGAAACTGTGAAGAGGATAAAAAGACAAGTCATGGGCTGGGAGAAAATATTTACAAAATATGTATCTAATAAAGGACTTGTATCTTAAATATATAAAGAATTCTCAAAATTCAATAATAAGAAAACAAACAGCTCACTATAAAATAGGCAAAACATTTTAACACATATTTCATCAAAGAAGATATATCAGTAACAAATAGGCACATGAAAAGATGCTCAACATCACTTGTCATTAGGGAAATGCAGTGAGATACTACTCATAACAATTAAAATAACTAAAATTTAAAAGTCTGTATTAAGTGCTGGTGTGGAGGTGGAACAACTAGAACTCTCATACGTGTTGGTAGGAATGTAAAATGGTACAACCACTATGGTAAACAGCTTGGTAGTTTCTTAGTAAGTTATGATCTGTCCATTTCACTCCTAGGAATTTACACAAAAGAAATGAAAGCATATATCCATACAAAGACTTATGTACAAATGTTCATAGGAATTTTCTTTCTAATAGCCCAAAACTAGAAACAACCCAAATGTCCATCAATAGTTAAATGGATAAACAAACTGGTATAGCTATATAATGAAATATTACTCAGCAATATAAAGGAACAGATATGCTACAACATGAATGAATCTCAAAATAGTTATGCTGGGCTTCCCTGGTGGCGCAGTGGTTGAGAGTCCGCCTGCCGATGCAGGGAACGCGGGTTCGTGCCCCGGTCTGGGAAGATCCCACATGCAGCGGAGCGGCTGGGCCCGTGAGCCATGGCCACTGAGCCTGCGCGTCTGGAGCCTGTGCTCCGCGATGGGAGAGGCCACAACAGTGAGAGGCCCGCGTACCGCAAAAAAAAAAAAAAAAAAAAAGTTATGCTAAGTCCAAGAAGCCAGACCAAAGAGAGTACATACCGTATGAGTCTACTTATATAAAATTCTAGGAAATGAACATCAGTGTTTAGTGACTAGGTCAGTGGTTGTCTCAACCTGAAGGGCGTGAGATGGTGGAGTGGTGGGGCAAGGAGGAGATGTGGGGAGGAGTGGGATGGAGAGATTACAAAGAGGCATGAGGATATTTTGGGGGGTGATGGATATGTTCATTTTCTTGATTGTGGTGGTAGTTTCATGTGTGTATATACATTCATGTGTGTTTTTCAGATTGTGCACTTTTTTGTTAATTAATAAAGCTGTTTTAAAAAACCATATATATGTATCAGCCTTTCAGAGATCCCTCCCCATTAACACTACTCCCCATGTGGATACTTCAAACTCCAATTCTATAATTTACTATGGATAACTTATTTAAAATTTCACCTTATTGTCATTCATTTATTTATTCATTCAACAAATATTTATTGGATTCCTATTATAAGCAATGCTAGAAGAGTGGGTAGTGGTAAGAACCCAGAAATGTGAACATTTTCTGTTGCTGCAACTCAGCTAGTTTGATTGAAAAGATTTCAGAGAACAAGGGCAGAGAAGAGAAAGCATCCCAAGTAGAGTGAATAATTAGCAAAGGCTCAGGGGTGTTAAGTGAAATGGGTATATGACTAACTGCTGGTGGTTCAGTTTGGCTGGTATGTTTGGGGGCTAGGGGCCATGGATGTAGAATAGCATTTTCCAAACCAATTTCTGTAGTTCACTAGAGTCACAAGACATTAATGCACAATCTATGAGGGAAGGTTACTGCCAAAGATGACCAAATAAGCTGGGAAACACAAATATTGGTTCCACAAAAGAAGGGTTCTAGGATCAAATAAATAGATAAACATGAACAGGTTTCTTCACATTTTCTCAAAGGCTTTAATGTGGTGTAATTCCTTGTGAATATACTGCAGAGGGGTATAGTATGTAGCACTTTCCCTAACTTTTTTGACCATGAAATCTTCTTTTTCTAGAGAATCTATTAAATCTTATGCAAGCATATTTTGAGCATTGTTTGGGAGACCCTTGAGGTAGAGGAAAAATAGAAGGGTGAAGCGATGTTTAGAAGACATTGATCTCAGGCTAATAGTTTGACTGACTATTTGGCAGGTAGTGGTGAGCCCCTGAAGGTTTTCATCAGGAAAGAGAAATGAAAATGCTCCTATGAGACTAATCTGTAATTAGTAGACAAATATATTATAATGGAAACCACTGGAGGGAAAGTGATTTTCAAACTTCAGATATTCTAGTACCTTAACATATCTGTATTCTGCCTGCAATATTGTTAACTTTTTCTTTGAATCTGCACAGTTTTTAAAACCTTAAATACTTGCTTCAGCTTCATCCTAATAAACAATAAGTGACATTATGAGTTTGATGTTATATTTTCTCCTAATACACTTTAAAATAAAAACATACATATTAATATTTAAAGTGTTTGTGCTCCACCTAACATCACATTAAGCATCACGAAATGTAAGCACTACACACTTCAGGAATTTCTAAATTTGAGCAATGTTTCACGACCATTTTTAACCATGATCCATCACTCAAGAAGATTTCATCAAGTTTTACTTTCTATAGTTTATATTCTGACAAAGTAGGCATTTTCCCTAAAAATAAAATGAGAATATTCTATATGGTTCTTAAAACTTCCCCCAAGAAATTCTGATACTTCTTCAGTAAATGAATATGGTCCTGAAGCCATCTTCTTACCACAAGTTGAAAAAAATCACTGGGTGAGTATGTTACTGCAATTGTAGAGAATGAATTCAGGTGCATAGTAGCAGGGGGAAGGAAAGTGCAGGGAAGGGAGGGATGAGGGGGATTACGGAAAGGAATAATTATTGTAATTTGAGAGCTATTTGGATGTAAAAATTAAAGAAGGGGGACAATCAAGATGGACTCTTGATATTTTCAATCTGAGACTCTGGAATAGGGCTTGGCACATTTTGGCAATGGGACAAATCCTGCCCAGTCTGTTTTTATAACTAAAACTTTATTGGAACACAGCCCTGTTCATTCACTTACATGCTGTCTATGGCTGCTTTCACAATACAACAGCAGAGGTGAAGAGTTGTAACAAAAACCCTATGGCCCTCATGGCCTAAAATATTTACTATCTGTCTCTTCACAGAAAATGTTTACCAACCCTTAAAAATGGTGATGTCATGAACAGAAGTAGCGAGATAGAGAGCAATTGTCCTATTGATTAGACAATCAATTTGGTCTCAGCCAGATTGAATTTGAGGTTATGGAAGAAAGTTTATATATAATGTCTAATTTAGTAGTTAGAAACAGATCACTAGTTCTGAATGACACCTTTAAAGTTAATAATTTTTCCTTTTCTTTAAAAAAATTATAAATTATTCCATGCCTATTTCCAAATAAGATTTGAGATGGCTACAGGCAAGTGTTGAAGTGTGCCCTCTCCTTAATAATCCAAAATAGAGCTTTACATTTTCACCAGGAAGGAAGTAGGAGCTTTTCTTTTCTTCATAAAGCAATATAGAATGAAAATATCAAACATAGCAGGAAGGAACAAGCCTAAGGTCAAACTATGAGAAAGATACAGAGCCTGAACTATAATCCGGGCAAACCCCTCATTCCTGGGTAGCCCTTCAAAATGTGAAAAGCGAATCTTTCAGGTTCAACATCTAAGCTTTGCCTAAGCCGCACGGTACAGCGGCTCCAATTCTAAGATGACTTTTGGATGACTTTTTTTTTTATAATAAGCTCTTGCCCTATTGGCAAGATGAGACAAACAATTCAGTAGGTGCTGTGGTCTAGAGAAACAGCAGTAGCTTGGGATGGGGAATCTGAGATTCCAGAACCTGTGCTGTCCCAACTACTCATGTAATGTGGGAAATACCCAGAACAGATATTTACATAACACTTTATACTTTCACATATTTTATCTCATGTGGCCCTTACCATAGCCATGTGAGGTACAGAGGCAGGTATGATTATCCCTATTTTATAAATGAGGACAATGAAGCTGAGAGATGTTCAATTACTTGCCCTATGTTGCATGGCCAGAATCAGGACCCTGGTCTTCTAATAATTTGGTGGTTTCCCATCACATCATTCACCCTTTCACTGACCACAATCTATAGTAGTAGGAATCGAATGCTTTTGCTTTGTAAACCTAAGAATGCAATTTTAAAGTAATCACATTTTAACAATCAGAAAATGCAATATCTTTACCAGATTTTACCACACTTTCTTATCTTCTGTTTAGGGGAAGCAGAGGTGAAATTTTAAA
Organism: Orcinus orca; assembly: GCF_937001465.1. Classification (NCBI taxonomy): domain Eukaryota; kingdom Metazoa; phylum Chordata; class Mammalia; order Artiodactyla; family Delphinidae; genus Orcinus; species Orcinus orca. The sequence goes on from NC_064560.1 coordinate 74,567,855, forward strand.
AGCTACATAAGTAATATGTCCTGCAGTATCTGCTATTCTGGGCCTCTGAACCTAGTGTTAAACTTTGAAATTGATTTTTCTTTTTCTTTTTCATTTTCTTTGCTCAACTTTTGGTTTGTTTCATGGTCTCTCTTAATAGTGAATCCTTAAAACAGAGGTTATAATCTGAGCACTCACATGTTGGATCTAATCCCTTTACTTCCCTTTTTTTTCCTTTTGGCCAGTTAAAAAGTTGAGCCATTATTTAAAAATTAGAAGTTTCACATAAAGATCTAGATTTCTAGATTTCTGGCTTCCTTTGAAGACACCTAACACTTGTCAACACTGGGCCTATGTCACCACAGGCAACAATTAGGTGGGGGAGGAGGTGAGAGGCAGCTGCCCCTGGAGGTAGGATGCACTCTCTAGTTTGCCAGTTGCCACTGCTATTTATTCCTGGACACAGAAGCAACAAAGTAGTTGCCATTTGTCATCCCTCCTGTGTTGTTGTTTTTCTCATTGTAGAAGAATAGGTCTCTGTATCCATACCTCTCTTTCAAAGTGCAAGGCTGACATAAAAGGATGTGATTTTCCTGGCCCATGCCACTAGCCACTCATTTCCTGAACTGAATTTAATCTAAAACATCTGATTATGATACACTAGTATTTTATAACACTAAGACAGAAACAACACTGCCATTAAACTATAACTTACCATCGGTTGTAACATGAATTCCAGTTTCAGAGATGTTTAGATGCCAAAAGAAATGTGCATCTCTGAATCAATGAAATGAGGAATGTTATCAATACCTGCCTGGCTTCTGGAAGCATTTGAATCAGTGACCTTTCTTTAAATATGTGTCTGTTTCAATGTGTGTGGCACCATATAGTAACACCTTTAGCACAAAGACACACTTTTCAGTTCACTTACTTTGAGCTACCCGCTTATCATCAGTCACTTTTCTTTTCTTTGTAATAGCCATAGCTGGGATTTAAATTTTCAGTAGAAATCAGCCCCGGCCCACACATTACCCTCTTGGGCTGGGCTTCCCAGGCCTCTCAATGCACTGGCCCACAACTGCCAGTCAGACATACCCAATCAATTGATACTATTTCTTCTGCCAGACCTGCCCAGTAGAATGCTGAAGCACATGATCAGCACCAGATCAAAGTGGGAGGAAGTAGAGGTCTGAAGCAGGGTCTCAGTCTTCCATTTCCAAGAGGTGATATTCAAAAATTTAATAACTGGTATAGCAGGAGGACCAACTAATCCATATAGATGGCAACTATGCTGGAGCTGGGTTCTGAATGTCCCCTGCTGTTCCAGGTGTTAACCTTTGGGTGCTGACTTGTGGGGAGCTGTGGGGAGGCTTGAGGAGGTTACTGGCTCCTAGGAAATAACAACCATTATGACTGTATGAGAGTGTACTAGTTAAACACCAACTTTACCAATATGTAAGCTGAGGCATCAAAAAGCTGTGAAATTGAAAAACACCCTATAAAGATACAAAATACCAAAACTGAATGAAAAGGAAATTAAAAATCAGAATAGAATTATAACAAATAAATTAGTAACTGAAAATATTCATACAAAGTTAAACCCAGGCCCAGATAGCTTCATTTGTGAATTCTACTAAACCTTTCAAGAAAAGAATAATGTGTACCTTTTGCAAACTCTATCAGAAAAAAGAGGAGGAACCCTTTCCAACTTATTCTACTAAGCCAGTATTATCCTGATACTGAAGCCCATGTTATCCTGATACCAAAGCCAGACAAAGATAACCCATGAAAACAACAAACCAATACCCTTGATAAATATGGGCACAAAATAATCCTCAACAAAATATTAGCAAATGAAATCTAGTGACATATAAAAAGGATTATACCCTATGACTGAGGGAGATTCATCCTGGGAATGCAAATTTTTTTTAACATCTGAAATCATTAATGTACTACACCATATTAATAGAATAGTGGACAAAAACTGCATGATCATCTTGATAGCTGCAAAAAAATTATTTGGAAAAATCCAACACCCACTTATGATAAAAACTTCTTCAACCTGATAAAAGTCTTAATTTTAAAAATTTAAGGCTAACCTCACACTTAACACTGAATGTTTGCATGCTTTCTTCCTAAGGTTGGAAACAAGGCAAAGATGTTTACTCTCACCACTTGTATTCAAGGTTTTAACAGATGTTCTAGCCAGTGCAATAAGGCAAGGAAAAGAAATAAAAGGTATGCAGATCAGAAAGGAAGAAATAAAACTTTATTATTAGATGACATGATCTTCTGTGTAGAAAATCCTAAGGGATCCACACAGAAAAAAAATAAAATACAAAACAAAAACAACAGTAAAACCCTATTAGAACTACCAATTTCAGCAAGTTTGTAGGATACAAAAGAAACAAAAATTGTATTTCTGTCAATCTGAAAATGAAATTAAGAAAAATTTTCATTCACAATAGCATCAAAAAGAATAAAATACTTAGGATAAATTTAACAAAAAAGTACAAGACTTTCACTCTGGAAAACATTACTGAAAGAAGTCAAAGAAGATCTAAATAAATGGAGAGACATTCCATGTTCATGGACTAGAAGCCTTAATAATATTAAAACAGCAATACTCCCTAAATATTGATTTATAGATTTAATGTAATCTCTATCAAAATTCCAGCTGCCTTTTCCCCACCAGAATTTGACCTTAAATTCATATGGTAATGTAAGAGACCTAGAATAGCTAAAATGATATTGAAAAAGAAGAACAAACTTGGAGGAATCACACTTCCCATTTTAAAAAACTACAAAGCTACAACAGTCAAAAGAGTGTGGTGCTGACATAAGAACTGACATAGAGTTCAATGGGATAGAATTGAGAATCCAGTAATAAACACTTACATTTACTGTCAATTATTTTTTGACTAGCATGCCAAGATAAATCAATTAGGAAAAAATAGTCCTTTTAATAAATGGTGTTGAAACAATTGGATAGGCAGATGCAAAAGAATGAAGTTAGAGCCTTACATCACACCATATACAAAAATTGACTCCAACTGGATCACAGACATAAAAGTAAGAACTAAAACAATAAAACTTTCAGAAAACATAAAACTATGCATGAACTTGGGTTAGGCAAATATTCTTAGATACAACACCAAAGGCACGAGGGATAAAAGGAAAAAAATAGATAAATAGGACTCTATCAAATTAAAAACTATCGTTGCTCTAAAAGAAAACCCACAAAATGGGACAAAATATTTGCAAATATATCATATACCTGGTAAAGGACTTTTATCTAGAATACACTTACAACTCAATAATAAGACAACACATAACCCAATTAAAAAATAGGCAAAAGATATTTTACAAAGATGATATATGAATGGCCAATAAGCACATGAAAAGGTACCATTATAAGTCATTAGGAAAATACAAATCAAAACTATAATGAGAACCACTTTACAACAACCAGAGTGACTATAAACAAAAAGACAGACATTTAGAGGTGTTGGTGAAGATCTGGAGAAGTTGGAACCCTCATTCAACACTGGTGGAATGTAAAATTATGCATTCACTTTAGAAAGCAGTTGCATAATTCTTCAAAAAGTTAAACACAGAGTTACTATATGACTCAGCAATTCCACTCCTAGGTATATACCCAAGAGAACTAAAAAGCACATTCACACAAAACCTTGTGAATATCTTCATAGCACTATTATTTACAATAGCTAAAAACTGAAAGCAATCCAAATGCTCATTAACTGGTGAGTGGATAAAACAAATGTGGTAGTATCCATATAATGGAATATTATTTTGCAATAAAAAGGAATGAGGAGGGAACTGATCAAGATGGTGGAGTAGGAGGACACAGAACTCACCTCCCCCCACAAATACATCAAAAATACATCTAAACGTGGACAACTCTCACTGAAAACTAACTGCAGACTGGCAAAAAGACTCCTGTACAACCATGGCTGTAAGAAAGATCCACACGGAATCAGGCAAGAAGAGAAGAGATGAGATCAGGTCAGTACCTGTGCCCCTGGGAGGAGGTTCAGAGGAAAAGGGAGATTACACAAGTAGAGATCCTCCCTGGGGAGTGAGTGGTTTGAGCAACATATTGGGTGCCCCGGCCTTGGGGTCTGACACAGGGAAGACAAGTCCCCATGACTGGTTGGAATGCCAGTGGGACTAACGGGAAGGCTGTGGGAAGCCTGAATTCCACTCACAAGTATCATGTGCCCACTTGATTGCTCCCAAGGCAGGGCAGAGGGAGCAGACTGAGGGCTGTGCAAGTGACTGGTTGGTTTCCCATGATTACTATGGTGTGCGCCACAGCCTGAGCCGAGTGAATATTGAAGTCCTGCTTGGGAGCTTAGCTGTGAGACACAGACTTGGCTCAGACCTGAAGCAGCATCTAGAGGGCAGGGGCAGCCACTGCTGGTGCTAAACATAGCTCATCAGAAAAGCCGTGTCTCTGACTGTGGCTGGACCACCACAGTTCACACTCCGACACATGCTGAGACCCCACGCAGGCCCTGCCTGCTCTGTGGTGCATCTATCTCCATACTAGGGCAGGGGTGGCTGAGGTTATGGGGAGAGCCCAGCTGTGAGAGACAAAGGAGTCTTGGGCCTGAGGTGGCATCTGAACAGGGCAGGGGCAGCCATCCTAGCTGCTTACACAGGCAACACATCAAAAGTAGTCCAGATCTCTGACCCCAGCTGGACTCACAGCCTGCGCCCTGACACATGTCGAGTGACCACACCAGCCCCTCTTGCTCAAGTACAGCTCCCCTCTGGGGCAGTGGTGCCAGTGCTGGGAGGGAGGAGAGCACACACTTGAAGGGAACTGAGGCAGCTTGGGCCCGAGCCTCAGGGTTTCTGCTTCAGGAATTGACACCCACCCCCAACCCCAATATGGTGGTAAAAGCCACTGAGCAGAGGGGAAGCCTTGGCTCACACCTGGCTCTGGCTCTAGCCCCTCCATCTCCAGCCTCACCTTTTACCAAGGTGATAGCTGCCAGTTCACCTTGAGGAAAGACATGACTTGTGTTCACGCCAAATCCCGCTCTCCCACCAAGGCTACTGGGGACATGCAGACTGTATAGGGATGCTTCCACATAAGGACACCCCTTCAAGACTGCAATAGGTTACTATTTCACCTAATTTCATAGAAACAGAGAAAGTTAAGCAAAATGAGAGGACACAGGAATTTGTCATAATTGAAAGAGCAAGAGAAAACTCTTGAAAAAACAACTAAAGAAACAGATATGGGGGACTTATCTGGTGTGCAGTGGTTAACAATCTGCCTGCAAATGCAGGGGATGTGGGTTCGATCTCTGGTCCAGGAAGATTCCACATGCTGTGGAGCAACTAAGCCTGTGCACCACAACTACTGAGCCTGGAGCACGCGAGCCACAACTACTGAGCCTGTGCATCACAACTACTGAAGCCTGCGTACCCTAGAGCCTGCGCACTGCAACTACTGAGTCCATGTGCTGCAACTACTGAAGCCCGCGTGCCCTAGGGCCCACAGGCTGCAACTACTGAGCCTGCATGCTGCAACTATTGAAGCCTGCATGCCTAGAGCCTGTGCTCTGCAACAAGAGAAGCCACATCAATGATAAGCCTGTGCACTGCAACTAAGAGTAGCCCCCACTCACCACAACTAGAGAAAGCCTGCATGCAGCAATGAAGACCCAACACAGTCAAAAAATAAAAAAGAAAGAAATAGATATAAACAATTCACCAGATAAAGAATTCAAAGCATTGGTAATAAGAATGCTAACTGAATAAAGAATAGATGAACACAGTAAGAATTTTAACACAGAACTAGAAAAATATAAAAAAGAACCTGTCAGAACTGAAGAGTACAATAACTGAAATGAAACACACACTAGAAGGAATTAATAGGAGACTAGGTGTTACAGAAGAATGCATAAGTGGAAGATAGAACAATTTAAGATAGAATAATGTAAATAGAATAGAATAATGTAAATCACCCAATCAAACAGCTAAAAGAAAAACAAATTCATAAAATGAGAACAGTTTAAGGGACCTTTGGGATAACATTAATGTTACCAATGTTTGCATTACAGGGTTCCCAGAAGGAGAAGAGAGAGTGAAGGGGGTTGAAATTTATTTCATGAAATTATAGCTGAAAACTTTCCAAACCTGAAGAAGTAAACAGATATTCAAGTACAGGAAGCACAGAGGGTCCCGAACAAGATGAACCCAAACAGACCTATACCAAGACATATCATAATTAAAATGGCAAAATTTAAAGAGAGAATTCTAAAGCAGCAGGAGAAAAACAAAGAGTCATATACAATGGAACCCCCATAAGACTAATCAGTTCATTTTTCTGAAGAAACTTTGCATGCCAGAAGGGAGTGGTGTGATGTATGAGTGGTGTGACATACTCAAAGTGCTGAAAGGGAAAAATCTGCACCCTAGGATACTCTACCCAGTAAGATTATCATTTAGAATTGAAGGAGAGATAAAGAACTTCTCAGACAAGCAAAAACTGAAAGAGTTTATCAATACTAAACCTACCCTAAAAGAAATGTTAAAAGGTCTTCTCTAAATGGAAAAGAAAAGGTTATAACAAGAAGTAAGAATCTATAGGAAAGGAAAAATACCACTAGTAAAGGCAAATGTATAGTGAAGACTGAGGATCAACCACTTAAATAAGGTAGTATGAAGATCAAGAGACAAAGAAATTGTAAAATCAACTCTAATGACAATAATCAGTAAAGGGATAAAAATGAAGATGTAAACTATGACATCAAAACCCAAAATGTTGGGGTGGAGGGAGAGAAAAAACTGTAGATCTTGTAGAATGCATTTGAACTTAAAGGACTACCTTTTTAAAACAAGTAGATATAGTTATAGGTCAACATATATATAGGTAACCACAAATCAAAAACCTATAGTAGATACACAAAAACTAGAGAGAAAGGAATACAAGCCTACCAATAAAGAATATCATCAAACCACAAGGGAAGAAACAAAAAAAGAAGAAATAAACAGAGAACTACAAACACAACTGGAAAACAATTAATAAAGTGGAAATAAGTACATACCTATCAATGATTACTTTAAATGTCAATGGACTAAATGCTCCAATCAAAAGACATAGAGCGGCTGATGATAATAAAGCAAGATCCATCTATATTCTGCTTATAAGAGACTCACTTCAGAGCTAAAGACACACATAGACTTAAAGAGAGCAAATGGAAAAAGATATTTCATGCAAATGGAAACAAGAAAGTGGAGACAGAAAAACTCGTATCAGACAAAATAGATTTAAAAACAAAGTCTATGACAAAAGACAAAGAAGGGTATTATATAATGATAAAGGGAAAAATACAAGAAGAGAATATTACACTTGTTAACACATATGCACCCAATATAGGAGCACCTAAATATACAAAGCAAATATTAACAGACATAAAGGGAGAAATTGACAATAATACAATAATAAGAGGGGATTTTAACACCCCCTTACATCAATGGACAGATCATCCAGACAGAAAATCAATAAGGCAACAGTGGTCTTAAATGACACCACAGACAAGTTGGTCTTTAGAGATATCTACAGGACATTCCATCCCAAAACAGCAGAATACACATTCTTTTCAAGTGTGCAGGAAATGTTCTCCAGGATAGACCATATGCTAGGCCACAAAACAAGTTTCGACAAATTTAAGAGGACAGAAATTATCTCAAGCATTTTCCCAATCACAATGGTATGAAACTATAAATCAACTACAGGAAGAACAATGGGAAAAGCACAAGCATATGGAGACTAAACAATGTACTACTAAAAATCCAATGGATCAATGAAGAAGTCAAAAAGGAAATCAGAAAATACCTTGAGACAAATGAAAATGGAAACAAAACTTTCCAAAATCTATGGGATGCAACAAAAGCAGTTCTAAGAGTGAAGTTTATAGTGATACAAGCTTACCTCAAGAAACAAGAAAAATCTCAAAGCATCTAATTTCTCATCTAAAGGAATTAGAAAAAAAAAATGAAGCCCGAAGTCAGCAGGAACATGAAAATAATAAAGATCAGAGAGGAAATAAAATAGAGACAAAAATAGAAAAGATCAATGAAACCAAGAACTATTTTTTTAAAAAAGATAAATAAAATTGATAAACCTTTAGCCATGGTCATCAAGAAGAAAAGAGAAAGGCCCCCAATAAACAAAGCAAGAAATGAAAGAAAAGAACAACTGCTATCAAAGAGATACAAAAAAATTTATGACACTAGTATGAACAGTTATATGCCAAAAAATTGGACAATCTAGAAGAAATGTACTAATTTCTAGAAACACACCTCCTGCTAAAACTGAAACAGGAAGAAATAGACAATCTACACAGACTGATCACTAGTAGAGATATTGAATTTGTAATAATAATTAAAAAAACCTCCCAACAAACCAAAGTCCAGGACTGAACGGCTTCACAGGGGTATTCTGCCAAACATATAAAGAAAAGCTAATACCCATCCTTCTTAAACTATTCCAAAAATTGAAGAGGACAGAACACTCCCAAATTCATTCCTTGAGTCTCCCACTACCCTGATACCAAAACCAGACAAGGATAGTACAAAAAAGGAAAATTACAGGCTAATATATCTGATGAATATACATGCAAAAATCCTCAATAAAATAGTAGGAAACCAAATTCAACAATATATAAAAAGGATCATACACCATGACCAAGTGGAATTTGTTCCAGGGATGTAAGGATGGTTCAATATTTATAAATCAATCAATCTGATATACCACATTAATAAAAGAAAGAATAAAAATCACATGATAATCTCAATACACACAGAAAAAGCATTTGACAAAATTCAACATCCATTCATGATAAAAACTCTCATCAAGATTGTTATAGAGGTATCATATCTCAACATAATAAAGGTCATTTATGACAAACCCACAGCTAACATCATACTCATTGGTGAAAAGCTGAAAGTATTTCCTCTAAAATCAGCAACAAGACAAAGATGTCCACTCTCACCACTTTTATTTAACATAGTATCAGAAGCCCTAGGCATAGCAATCAGAGAGGAACAAGAAATAAAAGGCATCTAAACTGGAAGGGAAGAAGCAAAACTGTCACTATTTTCAGATGACATGATACTATACATAGAAAACCCTACAGTCTCCACCGAAAAAACTATTAGAACTAATAAGTGAATTCAGCAAAGTTGCATGACACAAGATTAATATACAGAAATCTGTTGCTTTTCTATATACTAATAATCAGAAAGAGAAAGCAAGAAAACAATCCCATTTAAAATTGCATCAAAAAGAATAAAATACATAGGAATAAACATAACCAAAAAGGTAAAAGACTTAAATTCTGAAAATTATAAAACCTTGATGAAGGAAATGGAAAGGTATCTTGTGTTCCTGGATTCAAAGAATTGGTATTGTTAAAATGTCCATATTACCCAAAGCAATCTCCACAGTCAATGTAATTTCTATCAAAATACCCATGAAATTTTTATAGAACTAGAACAAATAATCCTAAAAATTATGTGGAACAACAAAAGACCCTAAATTGCCAAAGTAATCTTGAACAAACTGGAGAACAAACTGGAGTTATCACACTTCCTGACTTCAGACTACTACAAAGCTACAGGAATAAAAACAGCATGATACTGGCACAGACACATAGATTAACGGAACAGAATAGAGAGCCCAGAAATAAACCCACGCACTTATGGTCAATTAATCTAAGACAAAGGAGGCAAGAATATACAATGGAGAAAAGACAGTCTTTTCAGTAAGTGGTGCTGGCAAAACTGTACAGCTACATGTAAAAAAATGAGACAAGAACATTTCCTCACACCATACACAAAAATAAAGAGGATTAAAGACCTAAATGTAAGACCTGAAATCATAAAACTCCTAAAAGAGAACATAGGCAGAACATTCTTTGACATAAATTGTAGCAATATTGTTTTTGGATCTGTCTCCTCAAGCAAAAGAAGTAAAAGCAAAAATAAACAAATGGGACCTAATTAAACTTAAAAGCTTTTGCACAGCAAAGACAACCATTGACAAAATGAAAGACAACCTATTGAATGGGAGAAAATATTTGCACATGCTATGATCAATAAGGGGTTACTATCCAAAATATATAACCAGCTCACATAACTCAATAACAAAAACAAACAACCCAACTAAAAAATGGTGAGAAGACCTGAATAGACATTTTTCCAAAGAAGACATACAGATGGCCAACAGGCACATGAAAAGATGCACATTACTAATCATCAGAAAAATGCATATCAAATACACATGAAATATCACCTCACACCTGTCAGAATGGCTATCATCAGAAAGACCACAAATAACAAATGTTGCAGGGATGCAGAGAAAAGGGAATCCTTATACATTATTGGCGAGAATAAATTTGTGCAGCCACTATGAAAAGCAGTATGGAGGTTCCTCAAAAAACTAAAAATAGAACTACCATATGATCCAGCAATAATTCCACTCATATATCTGAAGAAAATAAAACAAAATATACATTCACCCAATGTTCATAGCAGCATTATTTACAACAGCCAAGATTTGGAAGCAACCATCAACAGATGAATGTATAAAGAATATGTGATATATATATATATATATATACACACACACACACACACATACAATGGATTATTACTCAGCCATAAAAAATAATAAAATTCTGCCATTTGCAATAACATGGATGGACCTAGAGGGTATTATGCCTAGTGAAATAAGTCAGACAAAGACAAATACTTGTTATAACTTACATGTGGAATCTAAAAAAATAAAAGAATTGAATGAATATAACAAAATGGAATCAGACTCAGAGATATAGAGAACAAACTAATGGTTACCAGTGGGGAGAGGGAAGAGGGGAGGAGTGAGATAGGGGTATGGGGTTAAGAGATGCAAACTACTATGTATCAAACAAATAAGCAACAAGGTTATATTGTACAGCACAGAGAAATATAGCCATTATTTTGTAATAACTTTAAATGGAGTATATAATCTGTAAAAATATTGAATCACTATGTTGTATAGTTGAAACTAGTATAATATTCTAAATCAACTATACTTCAATAAAAAAACAAAAGGAATGAAGGACTGACACATACTACAACATGGATAAACCTCAATAACATTACGCTGAGTGAAAGAAGCCAGATGTGAAATACCACATATTGTATGATTCCATTTGCATAAATGTATTAAATGTCCAGAAAAGGCAAATCTATAGAGACATAAATTTTATTATTGATTGCCAGGGCTGGGGGTAGGAATGAGAAGTGCTTGCAAATGGGCATGAGGTATCTTTTTATAGTGATGGACATTTTCTAAAATTGGAATGTGGTGATAGTTACACAGCTCTGTAAATTTTCTAAAAAAATCATTGAGTTATATCCTTAAAGTGAGTGAATTTTATAGTATGTAAATTATACCTTACTAAAGCTGTTAAAAAATAGCTATGAAACCACCATGCAGTTTTATATGTAATTCTGACTTTTATACATCTTATAAGTACAAGACTTTCATAAGATAGGGCAGCACTGATTCCCAAAGACAATATGGCACAGGCTCCAAAAATTTTGAAAATCAATCTTAACATTCTGGCTCTACGAATAGATGGGTCACATGGTATTATTGCCTGACACCTAATAGGCCTCAATAAATGTTTACTGGATGAACAATTAAACCATCTTTATAGTGTGATTTCCCCCCAAACGTATCATCTACCTGATAGATGAAACTCAGTTGATTAGGGCATTTTTTCTTAAGAAAACTGAAATAAATGAAATGCCGATATCCTCAGGGGAAAAGCTGATAAGAGCTTAGGTAGTCAGCATCAGTTAGGCTATAATGAGGTAAGACACTAACTCCTACATGCTACAGACTCACTTGATTTAGTAGGGGTGGAGATGGAGGTGGGGAGTGGGAATGTCTGATCCACAGTCTTTCAGAGATCCAGGCTGACCAAGGTTTAACTGTACATCAACAGGAGTCATGGTAGACTAACAGAGATTGAAAAACTGTGTATGGGCTTTTCACTACCATTGCCCTTAAGTGACCCACCTCACTTCTGCTAATATTTCATTTGCTCCCTAATTCCAAAGAGGGCTAGATATCCAGGGGAGTAAATGGAATATTTGGCGAGCAATGCAGTCTGCCACATTTGTCATCAGGGGACTTTGTCTCAGGATTCTTTTCCACAGCTAGAGATAACCTCCTTCTCCATCTATCCGATTAGGAACCACTGATCAAGAATTTAGAATAGTAAGACAGATAGCTAGTGGGAACCTGCTGTATAGCACAGGGAGCTCAGCTTGGTGCTCTGTGATGACCTAGATGGGTGGGATGCGGGGGTGGGGGGTGTGGGTGGGAGGTCCAAGAGGGAGAGGATATATGTATACATATAGCTGAGTCACTTTGTTGTACAGCAGAAACTAACACAACATTGTAAAGCAATTATACTCCAATTAAAAAAAAATTTTAAATAGATGAACTTCAGGTTCTTTGAAGCAAATTTTGAAGCAGGAGACAAATACCCTGCTTGGTATCCCTGAAGCTTTTTTGGGAGGAGATGGTTCTTGATTCACCTTTTTTTGCCCAACACTGAGGATATCATCTGGTACATGGTAGCAGCTCACTGAGGTATGGAACTGAGTTTTGTCTCAGAGAAACAGATCAGGTGAAAGCCTACAGTCTGAGTACAAATATCTCCCATCTTCCCATGGTGTTCTTCAGTCACAACTTTTTTTTTTTTGGTTGAAATTCCTTCAATTCAGTTAAATAGAAACAAGAAACCGTTAAATTCTGAGGGCAAAGGAGCAAGAACTGATGCAATGTAAACAATTACTTTTACTGTTTTATTACACCACAACTAACACCTCATCTAATAAAATTTATATTTGTAGTGTTTAACAAAAAATAAGCTCAATGCTTCAGAAGAATAGAAAGAAATGCATCAAGATTTATATTATTCAACCATATGAAGGTATTTGGAGAAAATGTCTTATGAGGCTGTTACCAATCTGCACTCCATTATTTATAGTATTTAGCCCCTTAGCTTCTGGTCTCTGTTCTTGCAATGTCAGTTTTATCTTTTACAAATATTACTTTAAAACGCAAGACCAAACTCCTTAATTCTGGCAATTTTGACTTTTCGTGTAACTTTTCATGCTTTTTAAAAAATTTTTATTATACCAAGGTCCCCAAATGAAGCTTTTGCTGCGTCAGAGCTAATTATTCTCTATTCTTTAGGCTGCACATATTTGCTAACAACTCTCCCACTACCCGGGATGCCATTTCTTTTCTTTTCTATCTACTGAAAGTTTGCTCATTGCTGAAGCTCAAAATGTGTCTTAACCCTACTGTGAAACTCTCCCTGAATATTTCTGCTCACACTGATCTGAGCACCTGAAGCATCTAGGGTCTACAGCAGTCATCTATGCACCAAAAACTATCCAGAAGTCTTCATTTAAACTTTTTGCGTCTCTTTCTCCCAGCTAGAGTATGAGCTTCTTGAGAGACTGTATTTTATTACTTTATATCCCCATATATGGATTAACAGAGGACCCTCAAGAAATATTTATTGCATACCTACTCTGAGTTAGGCCTTGTAGAGGTATAGATGTGCTACTAGGTATTATATTTACTAGCTGAATTAATGTTTGAAGAATCTTTAAGATGCTATATTTTGGAATTTTTTATTGGGCTGGATTTTTTTAAAATGTTGCTATTTCAAATATGTTTTAATATACATTATCCTCATTTATCAGTATTTCCTGAACTTTTATATTTTAGTTTTAGTGAAAATATCATTTTTGAAAGTATAAATGCTGGATTTCATTTTTGAGAATTTATCCTTACATTCATTACCTACTGATTCTGTTTCATACACCAATATTATGTTTTCCTTTGTTGTTAGCAGATCTGTCCCTGGATCTCCGAATCTACAAATATACACAAAACTTGGGTCCAAAGATGATGATAATTTTCTCTTATATCTTTTAACAGCTGGATTGTCTATTATGCTAGGTAAGACAATATACATACAAAAATATTCATTTCCTCTGATAATTACAATAATATTACTGTGTTCCTCTAAATCCATATTAAAGCAACAAAAAACCACAGCTTCTTGGAGTATAAAATAATCTATTATTAATCTTACTACCTTTTTCCCTTTACCATTCAAAAATCCATTACTGATCTGCGAATAATGTTCTTTCTAAAAACACCCTCTGAAACTCTCTTCCTGCCACTCTTACATTATGCCAGCATTTTATCTGCTTTTCCTTTGACACTTACTCCTTTAAAACTAGCAAAAAAAAAAATCAGAAAAGTTTAACTCTTACATCTCTCACTGTGTCGTAAAATCCTTTGTCAAATACTCGATGTGCTTGAGAGGTTGTCCGTTTCTTTTTCGATAGAATTACACAATGTCCCGGCAGCCTGATTTATCAGTTTGGTCCACGCTGTATCAGTTTGGTGATTCTTTGTACAGATTGATAACCAGAAAAAGTCTAAAGTAGGGCAATTCCAGACTAAATTGGCGCAGCCTTTTCCCATAAAGCAACGTAGTATCTCACAAAATTCCAGGGAGAATGAATGATAGAGCATGCACCAATAGGGAGTGGAGAAGAGTGTTTTATCTAAGTTTGCAACCCAATCCTTGGGAGCCAGAGGTGGGAATTTTAAAATGGGGCTGTCCTTTCCTTGGAATTTTCTTAAAGTGGTATCGCTGCCTGATGATGTTAAAGTTTGCCAAAGATTGTCCAATCACTAGTTTGTATTAGAGGATTCCCCCCCCTTTTTTTTAAAGACCTTTTTGATGTGGACTTTTTTTCTTTTTTTAAAGTCTTTGTTGAATTTGTTATAATATTGCTTCTGTTTTATATTTTGGTTTTTTGGCCAGGAGGCCTGTGGTATCTCAGCTCCCCCACCAGGGATAGAACCCACACCCCCTGCACTGGAAAGGGAAGTCTTAACCACTGGTCCGCCAGGGAAGTCCCTCCCCCTTGTTCCGAGGGAGGCAAATTGTGAAACTGACACTTGACAAATTTAGAGAACTTTAAAGAGTGGCCATAGGATAACATACTAATACGAAGAATCACATGGCTACTTTTGTGTCAGTTTCAGAGGGCAGAAGTTGTTTTAAGATGATTCATTTTTCATGATCAAATATCAGATGTCAAATTAATGCATTAAAATATTTTGTTTTTTAAGAAATGAAAACTAAGAGACTAACATTGATTACTTTTTAAAAATTGTTCTATCTATAGTTGCCTTTTTGTATGTGTGACTCTTCAATATTAGGAGCAAATATATATTATTTGGGTTGATCTTTAATAACCGAAAGATTTTTGTTTTTACATAAACTGAGGATTTCCTCATTTTAAGTCTAGCAAAAAAGTTCTAAGTACTACAAATTCTTAAGTATTTGGAAACCTGTATAAAAGGTCTTAGAAGTACATGACATATACCATCCATATACTTCAGTAACTTCTGAAGACCAGGTTTACTAAATAGATAATTGGTAAGTATTTCATTATAACTCATACTTTGTTTTGAGATAGGTCTTATTTTTATTTAATATAACTCTGCTTTCTAGGTTATTTACCTCTAACAGTAATTAAATAAACCAACGTAAATCTATAAAGTCAGGATATCTTGACAATGAACTGCTACATTATAATCAACATCAAGCTTGCCAAAGAACAATAAATAACAGTATCTATAAAGTCAGGATATCTTGACAATGAACTGCTACATTATAATCAACATCAAGCTTGCCAAAGAACAATAAATAACAGTAGTTTCATGAGAGGAAATTTTTAAAAAACTTCATTTCAGAAGAAAAGTTGTCATGTTAACAAGCAAGGTACTTAAAAAAATATTTTTTTGCTGTTCCTTAACAATGCTTTTTTTTTTCTTTTTACCATCATAAAGGTCTCTTCCTTTGACGACTCCTTCTGCTGACATAGGAAATTCCGTCCTGAAGAAATATTTATTGATGGCCTACTCAGTCATGCTAGGAACTGCCAGAATATTTAACTTACAAAGTTGTAACGATTGTTTCTCACAGCTGTTATTGTCGTTTTAACGATTGTTTCTCACAGCAGACCTACGGTATTTCAAGAGCAGAGACTAGGTTACTGCCTCACTCTTGGAACGAACCTGCCAGCGTGCAGTGACTTCTTTTATACTGGGCTTAAGCTCACTACTTGATTACTAACCTTGGCCATATTACATAAACCTACCTGACCTAAGTTTTTCATCCGTCAAACGAGTATAGTAATAGTACCTGTGTCATAGGATTGTTGTGAGGGTTGAGATAACCTATGCACAGATCTTAGAACGCTGCCTGGTATACAGTAAAGCGACTGGGTGTTATTACTGTTGTAATTTCTCAACGTATGCATTGAACGAGAGGACGAGTGCGTCAGTGAATGCATGAATGAAAGAACTGATCAGTTACTGACGGTCCCTGAGGCTGCAGCCGGCTAAACTACCCCCTCAAAATTCTGAGCATAAAGCTGATCTCAACAAGAAACCCGGAAGCCGGAGCCGGAAGCAAAGACAGGGCCAAGGGCGGGGCCAAGTCATGGAGAAGCCACATTGTTAGCCAATAGGCACATCGCTTGGAAAACAAGCCTCTCGTGCGATCTATCGTAAAAACCGCGAGAACGGTGGAGCATTATCGCGAGGTTTCGTCTTCCTCTCCTCCGCTCTGTCTTCCCCCAACCCTCTGAAGTGAGGGTTCCGCCCCGTCCCGCCCCGCGTCGTCCGCGCCCCGCCCCGTCCCCTCCCGGCGCCCCGCCCCGCCCGCCGAGTCCCGGCTTGCCGTCCAGCGCCCCTGTGCCCGGGAGCGCTGGCTCCGCTGGTCGAGGTGAGTGTGGCACTTCGCCGTTTCGGGTGGCTCACGAAGCAAGGCCCTCTGGCCCGACCCCCGGCCCTGAGGCCGGGTCTGGCAGAAGCGTCCGGGCTGCAGCGAGTGGACCCCGGCCCGAGCGGGCCCACCCGGGCCTCGGGTCGCCACAGCTGCCGGGCCCTCCTCGCCCTCGGTGGTCGGAGAATCCCGATACCGGGTCTGTGAAATCCCTGCCACTGGGCTCACTGCTTCCAAACTCTAACAACCAGAGTGTTTCGTTAACTCGGGCAAAACGGCATGTGTTTTAACTAAGACTTCTGACAGCCTTCTTTTCAGTACTGAGAGCATAACCTTTAATAAATGCTTTTAATGTGCGGGTTTTAATTCATTAATCTACAATATTAGGAAATTGGAGTGGGTATTCCACTGACTTAAGTATGGAAGTCAATCTAAGGGACTCCTTTCCCTTAAAACACACCTGTTTTAAAATGTGTGGAATTTTCTTAAGATGGAAAGGTTAGTTTGCTTTAAATAATAATAGAGTGGATTGGTGTTTACCTGTCAGAAAACTGTTATGCAGGTGCAGTTGTATACAGCTAATATTAAGTATACCATTTGCTTTTAATCGTAGATAAGAGGTAGTGAAGGGAATATGTGTAAGAAAATTATGCTGGTAAAGGCTGTGCATTGCCAGTGAATGCATACGGAAAACCATTACCATTATTTATTATTGAAAGCTTTCAGATTTCATTTGTGTAGATTTCATCTCCCAAACTGCCTTCCTAGCAAAATGCATTTTAACAGAGTGTAATGACGTTTTAAGGGCAACCAATCCCACCCATCAGGATTCAGCAGGATTAGAAGGAAAGCCATCAGGTTACACTGTATTCTCTTATTGGATCTTCCCATCAGGGAGTGTGGGTTTTGCTTTGTAGTCTTAGATTTGCATAAGCTTTGCCTACCACTTAAATAATAATAGGAAGAAGCACAGGCCCCACTGAAGTTCATGGAAGTCTGCCTTGTAGAGCAATGCACAGGCTTTGGAGTTGAACACCTGGGTTGGTATTCTGGCAAGTTATCCTCTGAGAAACTCAGTTTCCTCATCTATAAAATAGGCTAAATAATGTCTATTGCAGTGCAGAGTTTTAAGGATTGAGAGATCTTTATTGCACATAGCACGCACTCAGCATATAGTATCTGCAAGCTGACTTTAGATCAGAGGTGAAAAAAAATCTACCTTACAATATTACTCACATGTCCTACTGTCAGTTGTTTATCAGCTGTTTGAGGGCCTGCTTTGTGCTAGAGGCAGGTATACAAATGTAAAGAAAACAGCAAGGTCTCTGCCCTCAGGAGCTTACGGTACAGTCTCTTGGCTAGATTGACGATAGATAGATGCACCGATAAATATATAGATTACAAATTGTGAAGAGTCCTACAAAGAAAGAGTAAGAGAGAAGACTTTAGCTTGGGATGGGGAAGTGATTTTTACATTGAAACCTGAAGGGCGTTGGGACAGTGCTTTCAAAGGCTAAAGGAGAGCAGGAAGTGGTGTGAAGAGTTTAGCACTTCGAAGCACTAGAAAAGCCCAGGAGTTTGGTGAGAAGCCAGGGAGGGTGCTGCCAGTCTGGAGAAGTGGGTGGGGCCAGATTGTGAAGAGCCCTCAATACTTGGTAAGTTTGATTTTTCTTAATAAACTTTTGAAGGGTTTATTTAGAATGCATGTGACTAGGGAGCAAGTTTACCTGAGAAAGAGAGGCAGACATAGTTGGATTTCTTTTTTAAAGGCTCCCAGCTAAGTGATTAATGTATTGCAAAGTGACTCGAGTGGACACAGGGAGACCAGTAATACATATGGCAGCGCAGGAGATGACAGTGGCTTTCCATTTGGGCAGATGGAGAGATGTGGATAGATTTGAGGTGTATTTTGGAGATGGAAACCATACGCCTTGTGATAGATTGGAGGTGGTGGAGGAATCGTTCATGACTTCCAGCTTTCCTGGTGGTTGGAAAGACTGGGGAAGATTTGGATTGGTGATGAATATCAAAAACTGATTTTGAATGTGTTAAGTTTGAGATGCTTGTGAGACATCTAAATGGCTTCTAGTTTACTATTTCAGTGAATAATTACCCAGAAAGCTTCCCTTTCTAAATACAATCAACGATGTTATTTGTAGCCTAGTTCCCCTTGCTTTACAGGGAGAGAACTAAGATGTGGAAAGGTTGAGTATCTTGTTCAAAGTCAAGTAATATGTCTCATAAAAATAGGTAAGTGAGTAGCTAGTATAAATATGGGAAGGTACTGGACTCTCATGTTGCATTAGGGATATAATTGAATACTCCATATTCTCTGACCTTTTATATAAAATAGCAAATACTTTCTTATTAGTTGGGAATTAAGAGTTTGGAAATAATAGAAAATAACCAAAAAGTTAGAAAACTCTGCTTATTGAAAGCTTATGTTACTGAATTTTGTACTAACTTGGTATTAATTCCCTGTGAAAATAGTTTTTCTTAAGAAAAAACATTTTCTTTGAAAGGTACTTCTCTTTGGAGAGTTTGAGAAAGGGTGCCCAGGAAAACCAGAGTAGAATCTTTGAACAAAGCTCAACTTGTTTTTAGTGTTTTAGCATTTTCTTAGTATCCTGTGGAATCCTGTCAGTCTGTGTGTATAAAGACTTCAGGCTTTGAAATCCACTGGACACCCTTCCCCAGCCCAAGAAAAAAAAATCCTTGTTCCCTTATGAACTGTTTGACCTTGGACAAATTATTGAATCTCTGAGTTTGTTTCTTCTTGTGGTAAGTGATGTGAAGTTTGTTTCTGCCCTGTGCCTAGTTGGTAAGATGGGAAATGTTATTTCTCTTCCTATCCTTGTCAGTTTGGAGCTAGAAAGGTATTTAATCTGTTCTAGGTTCTGGCCCTTACCAATAAATTGCTGTCTCCATTTTATGTAAGGCAACTAAGGCCCAGAAAGATTGTAATAGAAAAGTACAGGATTCTTATTTCCTAGTGCAGTATTTCTTCTTTCATTGAAATAATTAAGTAAAACTCTATGTTCCCAGGCCTGTTTCTTTGCTACTTCTGATCATCTGCAAAGCTAAGAAGAAAGAAAGAAAAGAGAATAAAGAGATAAAAGAAAGAAAATATTCGCATATAGGACAATATTTAGGTAGTAAGAAGTGAAGAAAATGAAGTTGTAAGTGATCTAGTTATATATTATATACATTTAAATATTTTTAAAATGTTTTAAGCTAAAGACAAAATGAGGTAGTTCAAGAAGGAAATGGGTTTGCTGTGTCTAATTTTTTAAGCTCTTTCTTTGGTTGCATATTATGAAACTGGTCTCTGTTCTCTTAGATAGGGATTCCTATCTCAAGTTCAAGAACTGTTTTTTTCAAATAGGACTATTTCTGCTAAGTAGTAAATATTGCTTAAATAGTGAGAGTATTTTTATTAAATAGTTATTCATTTTAATCTCCTTCTAAATATGTGTGAAAATTTAGTTGTTAGAAAAATATAGGAATTGATGTATAACTCTTTTTAATGTCTGCAAATAGCTATATATGCTAACTGGTTTATTTGGCAACGTTTGTTAGCAGTATCATAATTTTCCATTTTTTTGTTCTCTTTAGAAATGGACCAATTTTGACAAGATGTAGTGCTGCAGTGTGCCTGATGGGATATGTTCAGTCATGGCATCCGAACTTTGTAAGACGATCTCTGTGGCAAGGCTGGAAAAGCACAAGAATTTGTTCTTAAATTATAGGAATCTGCAGCATTTCCCATTGGAGTTACTAAAAGATGAGGGACTACAGTACTTGGAGAGACTCTACATGAAAAGGAACTCCCTTACAACCTTGGTACAGTATTATGTTGCATTAAAAAAAAAAGTCATTTATAATGTGGTTCTGACCAAGATATATTTTATATATCTTAAGATATTCAGACCAAGATTTGTATCCCCTCTTGTTGTATAAACAGGTAATAGAAGTACAGATACAGGGGGTTCTCATTACTTGAGAATTCATTATCCAAGTTCTTGCAGTTATGAAGTTTCAAGAGTCGTGTAGGAAAGCAAAATATTCACTAATATACCACTTATAAAATTAGTCCCACACACTACTACATATAAGATAGATAACCAGCAAGGACCTACTGTATAGCACAGGGAATTCTACTCAATATTCTGTGATAAGCTATCTAAGAAAAGAATCTGAAGAAGAATGAATACATGTATCAATATATGTACAACTGAATCACTTTGCTATACACCTGAAACTAACACAACATTGTAAATCAACTATACTCCAATAATATTTAAAAAAAAATTAGTCCCTATTCAGAAACCCCTCTTCACTTAGCCTGTGCATCTCTCTGGGCCTGTGCTTTCTGTGTTAAGATTCTTGGATGATTTATGGATGTTACAGTACCCAACAGATCAGTTAAAAAGTAAAGAAGAGAAAGACCAACAAGGATGACTTTGATTTAGACGTATTTAAAAAGGGAATGATTTGAAGATTAAAATATTAAGACAGGCATTAGGAGGCTTGATGTAGCCTTTGAGTGTTTTGAAAAAACCCCAAAACCAAAAAACCTTCTTTATGATTGCACTGTGAAAATCAGATGACTTTGAATTGGGCTGTCATCCAATTTGTTGGAAAAATTTTTGCCACAAAAGCCAACATTTGATTCACTCTTTTTATGTTCTAAGAATAAGCACATAGTTATCGTTATAACCTAAATTTTATTACATATGAGATTAAAAAAACTAAAATATTTTTCAAGAGAGTGTGCATGTCAAACTTTTTATTCCCGCTGTATCATGATATTTGGTCTCTGTTTTAAATGGATTTTGCTTTATGTGGCCTTTTCTGATTATCACTGAACTTCATTTAAGTCTTACACTTTGAATTCTAGTTCTTTTTCACTTTAGATGATTTATGAATTCTTGTTGTTTCTTTGTGAACAGACCCATTTTTCATTCCCTTCTCTGAAAGTATCTGAGTATCTGAAAATATGCCTTACTGGCTTCATATATATGGAGTGTTTTTCTGGAAAAGTTTTAGTTAATCTGTGCAAAATACCTACAATGTGTAGAAAGCATTATAAAATTTGTTTATCTTTGTTGTGTCTGAAAGTAAGTGCAAGTATATCTTTCATTTTTAGTGTTTGACATATTTGTATATATTATTTTGCATGCCTAATTAGATTTTTTTAAATTAGATTTTTCACTTTCCAAACTTTAATAATCTGTATATAGTTATATTGACCCTTTTTGCGAGATCATCATTGCATGAAGCGAAACTGTATTTACCTAGTGTTTTTCTGCCCTTTGGAGAAGTGGTGTAAGAAATAATTTGTCAAGGATTACAGCCCACATTTTCTCATGTTTATTGTTGATGTACAAAGAAAAAGTTGTGAGTGGATTACTTCTCAACCATCAGTTATAGTCCACGGGTAGAAGAAATTGACCTTTGCTTATAAATGTTACAATAAACTTTTGGTTTTGTGGCCATTTCTTGGCTGCAGTTTTCTATTTATGAAAATATTTAAGTATCTACTATACAATTTTAACTGATATAATGGCTCCCAAGCATACATTTCAAGTTCATGCTTTGCCACCTTTGTAGTCACTGAAGATTAAATTGTTGCATATGTTTATAATGGTAGGTGTATATATTTTATTTTAATGCTTTGTCTTAGCTGGAACATTTCATTCCTTTGTATCAAAGAGCTTTTTAAACTGTGAAGTACCATACAGATATCGGGATGGTGGGAATGGTAGCAACCATACCATTCCGTGACTATACTGACTATAGGACAGCTTACTTATATCCAACGTAGTCTGAGAATGGCATACTGCACAGGTTTTCAAAGCTGATGAAACAGTACTTGCCCTTGAGTGTTCCAAACTAGTGACTGCAGGCTTTTAGAATGTTTGCTGGTGTTATTGATAAAGTATATTTCCTATAGAAATAATAGAGATTTAGTATGTAAAATTTGACTTAAACTGCAATACTGTCCAAAGGAAAAAAACACATTATTGGAAGCATTATACTATCTCAAACACATTATGAGTTAATTGGCCTTTTTTTTTTTTTTAGAAAAGCTTGGGAACCTGCCAATCATTTCCATTTCCACATTGTTTTATTATTTCTTATTAACATTGTTTTATTGTGTTTAAATGTCTTCTCCTCAGCATTCCCCTTCTCCCCTCTTCGTATGAAGCCTCTTGGTGAGCAGTCACTAATGCCCAACTTCTGTCCTTCCTTTTTCCCTTCAAGCTGCTCAGTATTGCATTATGGTTTATATTTGTAGGATGATTGTATGTCAGATGCTTAGAACTTGGGAAATGCCCATATTAAAATTAAAGCACAGGGAAAAGCCATTTTTATATACAAAAGAATAAACTGTTCATATTTTACATATAAAAATATGTGCCCTTATAGCAACCAACATAAGAAATATATGGAAAGTAGTAGTTTCTCTTTCTATTCCTCCAATTCTGTGCTTTGGAATAACCAGTGTTAATAGTTTGGTTGTGTCCTTCCACTCCTTTGCTTGTGTTTATGTAATTATGTACTCTGTATTTTTTTCCCTTTTTAAACAACAAAAGGGAATCATACTCTACATATTTCTCTGCAGATTTCTCTCTTCACTTCATTCTCATTCCACTAAATTCTAGGCCAAGAAATATATATACATCCTTGTATTTAGGATCAGGTCTCAAAAGTAGGATTGCTGGGTCAAAGGGTAGGAACATTTTATATTTTAAAGTACTTTTTAGCAGTATTTCATTTTACAATATTACCACTTATTTGTATAACTGAAAAGTCTTAAAACTGTTTAAAATATAATGAGTCAATTTATATAAGAATCCAGTTATATAATTAATAGGTGAATAAGAAGTAGTTAGGAAACATTATGATTTTGGTTCCTAACATTTATCTTAGAAAGTGATTTAAAGAATTTTTCTATAATTATTTTAAATGCAGTTCAAGAATTATTAAGTCTCTGATCTTTGTGGTATTTTGAAGTTAATAAGAGAATAGGAGATACAGGTTCTGTATTTGATAGGCATCCACATAGTTGTTGAATGAATAAATAAATGAATATAAAGTAGAAGAGCATAATGTCTATAGTACAGGTATAACAGATCCAGACTGAGAGTCTTTGAGGGCAGGGAGTCTGTCTTAAATTCTGTATCCCCAGTGCCTGGCTACTGTCTAACATTGGTAGGACACATAATCTAATTCTGTGTAGCAGGATTGTAAAAGATTTTTTAAGGAAGGTGCTATTTGCATTGACCCTGAAGAATGACTTTGTCAGGAGCCTGGGAGGAAAACTATCATTTATTTATTGAGTACTTTCTGTGTATCCAGTACTCTACAAGGCACTGACATAGATACATCATGGAACAAATTCTTACTCTCATGGAATTTTTGTTTCTTGACATCCCAAGCTGAAGAAAAAAATACGATCTGAGATTCAGTGGCAGAAGATTAGGATCAATATTTGTCCAAAGACTTTAGTGACAAAGTGATGGTGACTATGATGGTGACTATGTTAGAAGCTCTGGAGAGTAGAATGCAAGTTTGAGGGGTTAATTGGTGAGAAGGAGATGAAAAAATAGATAACAAGGTAGATGGGTCTTCAGGTTTGGTTTTGATGTGGAAAAGCGGTCATAGCTGGAGGGGTCTTGACGAAAAAGGAGAATTTTTTCTTCTTTCTCCTTTTCTCTTTCCTCTTCACCCCTCTTTTCTAAGAGGAAAGAGTTGAGCCTGTGTAAATGCTGATGGGAAATCTCCATTAGAAAGGAGTTGAAGATTCAAAAATAAGGAACAATTAAAAGTTCAAGATTCCTAAGAAGGTAGGAAAGGATGGGCTCCAGAGCACAATTGGAGGGAAGGACTTAAGCTGTGACAAAGCGAGAGAGAGGCATGGGCATATATACACTACCAAACACAAGGTAGGTAGCTAGTGGGAAGCAGCCGCATAGCACAGGGAGATCAGCTCGGTGCTTTGTGACCGCCTGGAGGGGTGGGATAGGGAGGGTGGGAGGGAGGGAGATGCAAGAGGGAAGAGATATGGGAACATATGTATATGTATAACTAATTCCCTTTGTTATAAAGCAGAAACTAACACACCATTGTAAAGCAATTATACTCCAATAAAGATGTAAAAAAAAAAAAGACCTTACATGGGGACCACATCTGGGAAGACATCGCAGCACCCTCGTAAGTTACAGGGGGAGAAAAAAAAAGAAAAAAAGAAATAGTATCTCTTCCGCCTTTAACAAGAGAAAGGAAGGATAGGTGCAAAGGAAGATTCAGATTGTGGGGGAGAGAGTTCTTGTCTGGTGACTACCAGGCAAGGCCAGCTGCTTAGGGAGTGAAGATTTGTGGAGATTGCAGGTTTGAAATTATTGTTGCGAAGAGTCATAGCAGTTTGGTTAGAGAAAGGTAGTAGAATCATTCAGCAAGCAGTTGATGGCTAGACTTATGCTGGGGAACCATCTGCTTGTTTAGGGAGTTTTCTCCTGCAGTTCTCAGATGTCTGAGGTATGAAGAAGTTGGGATGTCGCATTTATGCAGGCTTAGGTTTTTGCCAGGTATAGAGGGACTAAGGAGGTTTAGGATTTTGGCAAGAGTGATTAAAATGATGGGACATGGAGTCTGAGGTGGATTGGAGGCAAAGAAAGAAAGGAGTGAGTGAATAGGGAAAATGGAGAGGGTCCAAAGGATCCATTGATGTTGAAGACTTATTATACTGGGCATGATTGAGTAAGCCATCTGGGAGGATGGGATATTGTAGTTGTGGAGAGAAACATCAGTCATGGAGAAGTTTCAGATGATGACAGGATATGAGTGTGCAGGCTGGAGGGGGCTGAGGTAGAGCCTACCTTGTCCCCTTGCAGCCTAATCCCCACACCCCCTCCCTGCAAGTAGCTGGGGTCTTTGTAAGAGTTAGAGAAGGAATGAAACATGGAAGCAGGAATTAGCAGTGGAAGCATTTGAGTTCTGCAGTCCCAGCAAGAGAGTGTTTCATTGTTTGGTAGCACAACTTAGTACTAGGAAGTAATAGACCAAGATCCTATGTGCTTAACCTCTTTGGATCTCAGTTCCTTCATTTATAAAATAAAAGGCCACAAGCGACTTGGAGGGGAAAAGAAAAAAACTCAACTTGGAAGCAAAATCACTTAATGGATCTGCCAGCTTCTCTTAATGAGCGTAGTAGGCAGCAGGCCTTCCTGGGGATGTGGAAGAGTGACCTCCCCAAATACTGATAGAGCTCTCATCTCACCTGTTGACAATTTTATTTATAAATATGAATGGATAAGAAAGAGGCATCTAAATTTTAGTGAAAGAAGGGAGTTTGGCTTATGGCTAAGAGCAATAAGAGTGGATGGATCCTGATTAAGCAGTTAATCTATGTAACAGGAGAGAACTTAAAAATGATATCCTTCTGAGATTCAAGGGAAGAAGAGGTATGTCCATCACAATCCTGAATTGGGGTGGGGGGATGAGGTGGGGGATGAGGATGTTATTTCTTTCCTGTTGACCCAGGAGAAAATCTTCCTGACCTCCCCCCATCAAATATAAACAGGCAAATCATAAAAGAATACAGATAGTCAAAACAAAAAAATGTTTAACTTTCAATAGAAGTGATAAAACATTGATCATCCTTACCTAGTAATTAGAAAAGATTTAATACCTGGTGTTGAAGATTATCAGTGCCCTATGTTGAAGACAATGGGGAGAAGATGCTCTCATACACTATTGGAAGGAGTAGAAATTGACTCATTACTTTGGTGGGTGGTTAGACCATATCTAGCAGAATTTTACATGTGCATATGTTTGAACCAGCATTTTCACTTGCAGGAATTTACCCAACAGAAAAAATAGTCAAGTGGACAAGGATACTCATCACAACATTGTATATGATGAAAAATTGTGAAAACCTAAGTGTTCATCAATATGGGGTGGGTTGAAATCTGGTAGCAGATTTCGTTTGAGACTTTACTAAGTGCCAAGCACTGTTTTAAGTGATTTATATGTATTAATCTAATTAATCTGCAAGACAGTCCTATGAGGTAGGCACTATTATTCCTACTTTATAGACAAACTAAGGCATAAAAAAAGAATACATCAAACAATAGTGATTATAGCTGTGGAAGAGGGGAGGGCACAAGAAGGGGGGTAGGAGCTGGAATAAACAGAGCCTTACATTTAAGTGTTTATTGTAAAAGGGAAAGTTCCTACTACTAAATTTGTTTTATATTCTTTTCAGTATATGATTTTTATAATTAAAAATCAAAATAAGATTGTTGGAATTTAGTGCCACTAAGATCTTATCCAGCTCTCAAATTTTATTAATCAGTGAGTCTAAACGTTTTGATT
Source organism: Orcinus orca (assembly GCF_937001465.1). NCBI lineage: Eukaryota > Metazoa > Chordata > Mammalia > Artiodactyla > Delphinidae > Orcinus > Orcinus orca. Next base: position 74,595,148 of record NC_064560.1, read on the forward strand.
TACAATGATGGTGATGCCTGCGTTTATGCTCCTTGCAGCTGGTGGCTGGGTTGAGGGTGAAAGGGGTTGATGACTGAGAAGTCACACAGCTACACGCTCTACCCACTTTGAAATTGGTAGGAGTAGGATCTGGATCAAATGAACATCAGAACACCCTGAAGGGAAAAACAATAAGTTAAAGAGATGGTAAAAAAAAAAAAAAAAAAGAGCACCATGCAATCAAGTGTGCCAGAAGAAGTAGGGAGAGGGAATGGTTTTGTTTCTGTTTGATTGGTTCATTTTGAATTCCAGCACAAGGGCTTCTTGTTTTTCCCTAATCTGTCGGACCCCTGCAGCTTCCATTGCTGCTAGGGTGTAGGGCCTCCATAATCACTGTGAATACTCTGTTCTTGAGTTAGCTCTGTATAAAAACATCTTAGTTGTTTCTTAAATTGAATGTGTGGAAACGACTTATGTCAAATGGTAAAGCATTCTGATGCTCTGTTTATGTTTTAATGCTTATAGTCCTGCAAAACATTCATTACAAATGTACCCCGTCTCAGTAATATACCTGTGCCTGAAAAGTGTGGGTTTTGTTATAAATCAAAGCTGTTTTTCCTACTGAATTTTCAGATTTAAGTAACTTTTCCTCATTGTTACTGGTTGGTTGACAGTAGCTCCTTATCAAATACTTAACAAACTATTTGAAATAGCTTGGAAAATGAATGTCTGACCTATAATTTATTCTGTTGAATCATAGAATTTCAAAGCTATATGGAACTTTATAGATGATTTAGGCAGTTTTTCTTTTTTGAGGTAAGTAAGCTTAGAAGAGGTTAGTAGATGGGTCTAAAGTCATTTTTATGGCCAGTTAGAGCAAAAAAGCAGGTCTTCTAATTTGTAGTCCAGTCAGTATTGCTTTTTTAATTCTGCAGGTATTTATTGATGACCTGTTTCTGGCCTAGCACCATGTAGTTAAAATTTAACCACATTTAGCCACTGTGGAGCAATGAGGTGTTCCATGTTAGGTGAGTTTTCCTAGTTACCTCTTTGAAGTTTACCTCTGAGTTTTACTGTGAGAGTAACTGTTTTGATAGAAATACTTTTACAACATGCATCATTCTATACTTTCTTAAAGAAATATGGGGAACATGATTTAACCCACTCTTTGTGATTTGTAGTTTTTGCCTGGGGAATTAGGAGGGAGGGTTTAGAAGGAGGGGGCAGGGATACAGATCTTTATCTAACACTAGACCATATCGTTGTCCACTTGAGGGATTCTGTGTACAAGCAGAAGACTCAGAAGCCATTACTTTGTATATGTTTCCACAAGTTTAAATTCATTTTCAAGCATTCACTATACTAAAAATGAGGTACCTGTGCACTGAGTGAGATACCAGTTTTTAAATGTTAGCCCCATCGAATCAGTCTCTGTGTCTCCCTCTCCCTCTCTAGATAGATAGATAAATAGATAAAATGTATGTAATGTGCTTAAAATATCATACATTGAGCTTGGAACACTGTTCCCTCCTAAAATAAACAATTATGTTATACGCATATAGAATTATAAAGGGTAGGTATATTTTTAAATGGTTGATCTGGCCTTATGGAAAAAATGTTTAGTATTCTTTTTTTGTGTCTATTTTTGTTGCTTTGAAAATTCCATTTATAAAATCATACTTACTGAATGCATATTAAATAGGTTTTTTTAAAAATAAAAAGTAGGGGGCATATGATGATCTAATCTTCAACCCTTGTTTATGATATCTATATAGCTTTCCTTTTTAAACAAATATTTTTAATATTTTACAGAAAATTTTTAAAAAATATTTATTTATTTGGCTATGTTGGGTCTTAGTTGTGGCACCCGGGATCTTCATTGTGGCACACGGGATCTTTTCGTTGTGGTGTGCAGGCTTCTCTAGTTGCGGTGTGTGGGCTTCTCTAGTTGTGGCGTGTTTTGCAGATACTTAACATTTATTTATTTATATTTTTTAAGGTGATAATTTTAGCCTCTATAAATGTCAAACAAATATTTCATCATTTCGAAGAAAAAAATCTAAAAATTTTATCATTCATGCAGTTATTTAAGTAGTTCTTTTATGTTTTATATCTAAAAGAGCTGATTTTAAGTGAAAAATTGGTAGTGAGTGTAATGATATAAATTTTGCACTAACATTATAGCTACTAGTTATGTGTGGTACTAGTGTTTAAATTATTGATATAACAAAATAATACTGAAAATTCAATTCCATAGTCACAGTAACTACATTTTAAGAGCTTAATGGCCACATGTGGCTAGTGGCCACTATATTGGTCATGTAGCTAGAGAATATTTCCATCATTGTAGAAATTCTGTTGGACCAGTGGTGTGAGTGACTGAAAAAAAAAGAATACCTTAAAATTGGTAATAGCAACTCATTTTTATCATGAAAGTCAAACTGCCACTGTGTTAATGCTACAGAATTGTAAAGAAAAACTTCCCCAGAATTCTTTTTAGACACCTCAAAGACAACTTTAGAAACAAAAGAACTTGTCCACATTTTGAAAAATTTTCCTTTCCTCAATTTCCTCCCCTTTCCTTCCCTTTTGAAATGGCTTTATTTTAATATTTGTAATGCTTGTATTCAATGAATTTCCAATGAAATTTTTGTTTTAATGAACTTGGGACATAAAATATCTGTGATTATTTTGATGGATGCATTCCAAGAAATTTGGGTATTTGCCATGGTTTTTCATTGTTTTTCTTTTAGAACCAAGAAAATAAACAAAAAACCCTAAAGATGCTATGCTTTCATATCCAAATAATCAAAATTTGCACTTTCCCATAAAACACTGACATATGTTTGGGATTATCTTTTTGTATTGCTTATGACTAGATTACTCATTATTTGCCCAGTGTAGTCATTACATTTTTGCTGGGAAACAGGATGTCAGTGGTAACTTCTAGTGGTCCTTGACCTAACAGTGATTGCACAGCCCTTGTTAGGAGGGGTTAGTGAGCTGTTAATGCTCTTAAGCACGTTTCTTATTGCCTCTTCTCCCTCTCCCTGGCACCTCCCCTCATCCCTCTCCTCCCAAAATGTGTGTCAGGCTTTCTAGGATAATTCAGATGAAAACGATACTTAATAACATTCCTTTGTGTCACTTGTTTCAGAAGAAAGGAATTTAACCATCAGAGATTTTGATGATGGTAGATGCAGATATTGAGAATCTGATGTGTTTTTCTATCTCCCGGAAACACCAAGGAAATATGACAAGTGTTTAAGACAGGCTCATGCTTTTTTGGTCTGCTTAATGTTTATTTGGAGAGAAATTTTAAAAGAGGAAAATGAGTAGTTAATGGGAAGTGAGCCAAGAGACAAGAGGGTAAATGGTAAGGGACATTGGGGAGCAAATGGTGAGTAGGACTGTGGAGGGCCTTTCTGCTATTGTGGACAAGGAAAGGTGGTGCTGCTAATTTCTCTCTGTTCCCATTAGCCTGCCGGAGCTTCTGACTTTCCTGCTGAGAGATCCTCCTCTATAGCATATATAAAAGAGGGAGAAATACTGGAGGAGGAATGAAATAATATTCCTGGTAGTAAAAGAGGTTTACCTTAGTTGTTTTCATATAGCCACATGGTATTTAACCCTTGCTGTATGCTTGCCCAGAAGCAGTGACACCAAATTATTAATCCAACTAGAAAGCTTGTTGAGTATGTTGTGGTGGTTTTTGAATGAAGTACTTTTTGCCTTCAGTACCAAAACTTTATTAACTTTATTAAAATTAAAAATAATTTATTGAGGTGAAATTGACATAATGTAAAATTAACCATTTTAAAGTGAAAAATTAAGTAACATTTAGTATATTCACAGTGTTGCACAACCACCACCTCTTTCTAGCTCCAAACATATCCATGACTCCAAAGGAAAACCCCTTATCCATTAAGCAGTTTCTCCCCACTCTCCTCCACACCCCAGCTCTGCAACCAGCAATCTGTGTTCTATCTCCCTGGATTTATCTATTTTGGATATTTCGTATAAATGGGATCATTCAGTATGTCACCTTTTGTGTAGGGCTTCTTTTCACTTAGCAAAATGTTCTCAAGGTTCATCCAAGTGGTAGCATGTATCATTCCTTCATTCCTTCTTATGACTTAATTAGATTCCACTGTATGAGTATACTATAATTTGTTTATCTGTTAATCCATTGATGGACATTTGGGCTGTTCCCACCTTATGGTTATTATGAACAGTGCTGCTATGAGCATGGGTGTACATGTACATGTTTAAGTACCTGTTTTTAATTATTTTGGGTATATATTTAGGAGTAGAATTATGGAGTCTTATGGCAATTCTATGTTTAACTTTTTGAGGAACAGCCAAACTGTTTTCTACGGTGGCTGAACCATTTTACATTACTGCCAGCAATGTACAAGGGTTCCAGTTTCTCCACATCCTTGTCAATAGTTGTTATTTTACATTTTTAACAAATTATGGCTATCCTGGTGGTTTTGAAGTGGTACCTCATTGTGGCTTTGATTTGCATTTCCCTAATGCTAATGAATTTGGGTGTCTTTTCGTGTGCTTTTTGACCATTTGCATATCTTCTTTAAAGAATGTCTTTTCAAATCCTTTGCCTGTTTCCAATTGGGTTGTTTGTTTTTTTGTGGTTGAGTTGTAAGTGTTCTTTATATATTCTGAATGCTAGACCCCATTGGTTATATGATTTGCAGATATTTTCTTCTATATATTGCCTTTTCACTTTCTTGAAATGTCCTTTTATGCACAAAAATTTTAAATTTTGATGAAGTCCAGTTTATCCATTTTTTCTATTGTTACTCCTGCTTTGGGTTTCATATCTATGAATCCATTGCCAAATCCATGATCGTGAAGATTTACCCATGTTTTCTTCTATGAGTTTTATGGTTTTAGCTCTTAGATATAAGTCATTGATCCGTTTTTAGTTAATTTTTAGTTAACTTTTGTATATGGTGTGAGGTAGAAGTCTGACTTTATTCTACTTTTTATAACTGCTGTAAAAACTATGCACTTAATTCATGACTTCTTTAAAATGTGTTGTTAGAGGCTGGATGGCAGGTTTTGCAGAACTCTGAATCCTAGTGGTTTGTAACAGCACAATGATTTCTCATTCATGCTGCACTACTCTCTCAGATCTCTCGGCGACTTTGGTTCATGGTATCTTTACTCAGGGATGAAAGCTGATAAAGGTCACTGTGGACCTTTCGTGCTCAAGCTCTCTAAGGCCTCTACTTTGACATAATTCCATTGACCGAAGCAAGTCACTTAGCCACGTCGAGCTTGAAGAGAGAAGTGTAATCCTACCAGCTGCCCAGAAGGAGAAGAAAAGAAAGTAAGTAGTGCACAGTCACTACAAGAGGACAGGATTGAACATGTGTTTGCAACATATTTGAAATATTTGTTCCAAGATACGCAATTTTAAAACATTCCCATTTAAGGGGGTTGAAAGTTCTCCGTAAAAGGACATGGTAAAGCATAATTGATTCAAAATTTGAGGTAAATTTTATACTAACTGTGCTTGCTGAAGTTTACCTTTACATTATTTGTAAAGAAAAAATTGTTCAGTTAAGTGATAGTATGAGATTTAATGAAGAGAATTTTGTCTTAATTTATAAAACAATTTTTAAGTAGTTTAGTAGGAAGTATTCATACTCAAGGAATTTGGGTACAGATTGTTTATTAAAACTTTTGTATGTCAAAATTGTGAAAAAGAAGGAAATATTAGTAATAACAGTTTTGCAAGGCACTTTAAGGTTATTACTTTTTTTTTTTTTTTTTTTTTTTTTTTTTGCGGTACGCAGGCCTCTCACTGTTGTGGCCTCTCCCGTCGCGGAGCACAGGCTCCGGACGCGCAGGCTCAGCGGCCATGGCTCACGGGCCCAGCCACTCCGCGGCATGTGGGATCTTCCCGGACCGGGGCGCGAACCCGTGTCCCCTGCATCGGCAGGCGGACTCTCAACCACTGCGCCACCAGGGAAGCCCTAAGGTTATTACTTTTGTCTATCAGGATTTTAAAATTTAAAAACATTTTAAAACTTAATAGACTAAATCCTATAAATCAAGATAAACTAGTTTGTGTGGCATCTGTAATCCAGCATTAGAGCTTAGTTACCCGCAGAGTAACAAAAATGTTGATGTTAACATATAGTTGTCCAGTCTCTTACCCACTTTTCATAAACTATGGAAATAGAAAAATTAAAATGTATAATATTTCTCTTATATTATTCAGTTACATTGCTAAAATGTGCCACTATATAGCAGAGAATGTATTATAGAACACCAGTAGGTGTCAGCCACAGCCTTTGCAGCAGGCTGATTATTTACCAGGCTTTTGGGGTTTTTTAAAACCCAGTATTCTGATGAACTGCAGTTTTCTCAAGGTTGGTGTGCTTATTTTTAAATTAAAACTCAGGATACTTACTAATAAAGACATAGTGATGCACTAATGGCAGCAGGAACATTATTCAGTGCTTAATTGTGTGTGTAGCTAAATAGCTCAAAGAGGTAACTAGTTTGTCATGGAAAAATTGCGATTCTGTCTGATGGAGACAAGTAGGCATCTGGAAAGAATGACCATGGGTCCTTTAGTTAGCCAGATATGATACTGATATTGTAGCAGATCAAACTAGATGAGGGTCTAATACCACTTCTTTTCTGGACAAGCCTTTCCTTTTTAGAGGAACAACTATTAAGCCTCTTATCTCCCCTCCACCACCCACAGAGTGCTTTAGTTTGCCTGGGATGCTTTGTAAGTACGCCCATAAGTGGAAGTGTATATTCCTCTTACTAGGCGAGATACCAGTACTAGAAGAAACATTTTGGGGACTTGGACAGATCCAAGAGCAACATTCAAGGAAAGACCATTCATGAAGGACCTCATTGCAGATAATTGATGTCAAAACATGGGGGAAAGGGAATCACAGCATTCAGCATTTGAAAACAAAATGTGGTTTTATCAAAAGTGGGAACTCAATAAATGTTTCACTGACTTCATAAACAGTATTCATATTCAGTGCTATTTTATTGTAAAAGGGCGAGGATATTATATGTGTAAGTAGCTTGGGATACCGTTGCTAAGTATTTAAATACATCAATATACCTATATGAAATTAATAGTTTTATTTCCTTGATTAAAATAAACTAGTGGATTTCCATTGTGTTCAAGATTTTTAAACATAGTTTTTCCTCAATATAAAATATAAGCCTTTAGTGATCTGTTCCTTGGTACTCTCTGCAAAATCATATACCTTCATACCTGATGGCCCAGAAATACCAAACTAATGGCATTTCTCTTATTGAGTGTTTAGAACCTAAATTGCATATCATATGATTGGTTACTCAATTATGTAGCAATTTAAATACTACATTTTAAAATTTATTTTTTTTTAATTTAAAAGACATACATGCTCATTGTTAAAGATTCAGATGATAAAAAAGTAGATGGAGAATAGCAACACTGGTCCTTTTCCTAATGATAATCACTGTTTATAAATTTCTCTCAGAAAAATTATTTGTTACAAATCTAAAACTTTATAGTCCCCCAAACTTTTGTTTTTCTGTTGACACAATTGTTTTTATAACAAGTGTTTGAAAATATAAGATTTTTGTCATGAGTACTGTTGGGGAGTTACAGCAGAAAAAATTATATTTTTGATTTCCCAAACATACCTCTCTTTTTGTCTTTTCATATGTTGCTTCATGTGCCTACAAAGCTAACCAGAACTTTCTCCTCCCCGCTCCATGGCAACCTCTGATAATTTATATTTGTCTTTCAAGCCTCAGGTTAGACATAATTTCTTTTAAAAAGTCATTCCTGATTCTTTGTTACTGATATTTAGTTTAACTCTACAGTATGTTTTAATGTAGAATAAAAAAAAATTACTCCTAACTCAGTGTGCTCCTTTAGCTTTAACAACTCCTGTCTTTGTGTTTATGTGTATCTGTGTGCATGTGCATGTGTGAGAGATGCAGGCTGACTTTCAGTTACTTACAGGAGGCTTTTCCTTCTACCCAGGGCCTCCAGCAGGGAGAAGTCTGCTTTCAGTCTACGACTGGAATTTTTCTAGGATTCTTTTCATGGAATAGCCAGTCCTTCCAGAGCTATGACTCTGTGTAAGAGACCTAGACCCATCTCCCTTCCTCTCCTCCCAATGGCCAGTTTCCTATCCCTGCCATATCACACTCCTACTCCGAACTTAGAACTTGGGCCAGATGTGACACTCCCTTAGACCACCTGAGCTCCAGCTTACTCTTTTTATCCTGAGTTTGGTTAGGTTTTGATGTCAGCCCCCAGGGATTTTAGTTTCTTCCTCCTGAGGTGCAATTTGGGATTTTGGTTTGGCGGGGGGTAGGTGTTATTTTCTTATGGCTGCTATAACAAATTACACAGGCTATGTGACTTAAAATAACAGAAATTGATTGTCTCACAGTTCTGGAGGGCAGAAGTTCAAAATCAAGGTGTTGGCTGGGTTGGTTTCTTCTCGTGGCTCTGAGGAAGAATCTGTTCCTTTCTCTGAGCTTCTGGAGGTTGCCAGCGGTGTTCCTTGACTTTGCAGCTGCATCACTCCAATCTCTGGCTCCGACGTCACATAGTGTTATTCCCTCTGTCTTTGTCTGTTAAAAACATTTTCATTTCTTCCATGATTGTGGAGTATGAGATCTGGTTTCTGTTCAAATGTATAAATTTAAATTGTAGTATGGTCTATGTAAGTATAAACCCAGACCTGCTGATTTATTATTTTCACATTTTCTGAAAATTCACCGCCCTTCAAAAGATAGTACTTTGTGTTTAAGCTATTTAGAAATGTTTATACATTTTTCAAAAATAAAATTTAATTCTGAGTTTTTAATTTTCAGCCAGAAAACCTTGCTCAGAAGCTTCCAAACCTTGTGGAACTGTGAGTCTGCTTATTCAAATTTTTTTAAAAGACAAGAATGAACATAATTTTAAGTTATTTGAAATAATGGGAAATACAATTTTAATGTATTAATTTATTATTTTTTGGTATTATGATCATGGTGCTCATGTAGGTAGACCTGTGGTTCTGCTAAACCCAATAGTATTTTAAAGTATTTTACCATTTAAATTTGTGTTTTAAATATCTTACTTCAGGGTAGTGAAGGTGATGAAAGATACATTTTTTTCTGGGGGCAGCATCTTTGTCACAGAATCCTTCTGGATACTCCATGTAATTGGGAATATTTATTATTATTATTGTTACTACTACTACATGTGATACTGATATAAACAGTCTGATGGTATAAAAGATTTAAAATATAGAGTAAAAGACCCCTTCCTTACATCCTACATTTGTTTTAGTTCTGTTGATGATTTACCTCCATAATACTAAATAATGTTTACACCTTTGTTTTTTAGTACATCAACTTCAAGTATCTGTTCACTAAAGAAGATAAGAAATTTCAATATCTTGTATTTCCCTTTCTTTCTACCCGTCTAATTCCGTTGAAGGAGGAATTTGCATCACCTTTCCTTGTTCCTTTTATTATTTGGTATGATTTTCAGGAGGTAAAGTAGGGAAAGCTAACTTTACACCTTCCTCTATAAGCCGGGAGTCTCTGTCGTTTTCTTTTTTATCCATCCTTTTATTTTAAAAAATTTCAAACCAACAAAAAAGTTGAAAGCATAGTACAATGAGCATCCATACAATTGATTCTTGAACAACATGGGGGTTAGAGGTGCCACTCCCTCATAGTTGAAAATCCAAGTATAACTTTATAGTCGGCTCTCCATATCCACAGTTCCACATCTGTGGACTCACCCAACCTCAGATGGTGTAGAACTGTAGTAGGTACTTGTTGAAAAAAAAAATCAGAGTATAAATGGACTTGTGTAGTTCAGACCCATGTTGTTCAAGGATCAACTGTTCAGTCTTCACCTAAATTTAACCACTTAACATTTTGCCACATTTCCTTTCTCTCTTTGCCTTTCCTACCCTCTCTTTACTCTCGCTCTCTCCCTCCGCCTTCCTTCTTTCCCTCTCTCACACACATTATACTTTACCCCTAAATACATTAGTATGTATCTCCTAAGAATAAAGACGTTTTTGCACGTAATTGTATTGTTTTTAGGCCTAAGAAAAGTAATATTATTTCAATAATATCATCTAATATATAGTTCGTATTTAAATTATCCCAATTTTCCCCAAAAAATATCTTTTTGAAGTAGATGTCTGGATTTGTCTGATTGTTTCCTCTGGATTAGGTTCAGTTTAAACATCTTTGGTGATGTTCTACCCCATTTGCTTTATCAAGTTTTTGCTTTCATTCTCTTTATACATATTATATGTGTATTTATTTTTTTTCTGAAGCTTTTGAGAAAAAGTTACATACATTGTGGTTCTTTACCCTTAAATACTTCAGTGTGTATTTCCAAGAACAAGGATGACTTAACATTTTTTTAGGTCTACTTTTCTGTCCTTAATAGGTGCTTTATATTTTTCTTCATATAGATTTTGAACATTTCTAATAGTTTGTTCCTAAATATTTTTTTTTTTTGCTGTGTAAATGATTTTTCTTATCTGTTATATCTTCTAACTGGCTATTTTTTGTATATAGGAGCACTATGGGTTTTTGCATGTTAACTTTATATCTTGCTCCTTCCTGAAATCTTTTATTGTTTGAGTTAGTTTTATCATTGATTCTCCAGAGTTTTCCAGGTATACTCTCATGTCTGAAAATACAGACAGTGTTATTTCTTCTTTTCCAAATCTTTAATTATCTTCTCTATTCTGATTGCATTGGCTAGTCCCTCTCCAGGGCAGTGTGAAATTGTACTTGAGGTAGTGGGCATCCTTGTCATCTTTCTGACCTTAGTGGGAATACCTCCAGGTTTTCCCCACTAAGAAAGATGCTGGCTTTACAGTTAACACAATTCTTTTGTGTTCAGTAAATATCCATCTGTGTTAGTAATCTATTGCTGCTTAACAGATTACCCAAAATGTACTTGCTTAAAATGTAGGTGTGCTTAAAAGAATAAACACTTATTCTCTGATATTTTCTGAAGGTCCAGAATCTGGGCTTGGCTTAGCTGGGTGCCTTTGCTTCAATGTCTCTTTCAAGTCTCTAATCAAGATTGTTGCCCAGGGCTGCTGACTTACCTGAAAGCTCAACTGAAGAAAGATCCTCTTCTGTGTTCACTCATGTGGTTGTTGGCAGGATTCAACCAATTTCTTGCAGTTCGTTGGACTGAGGGCCTCAGTTCCTAGCTGGCTGTTGGGCAGAGAACTCCTTTAGTTCCTTGCCACTTAGCCTCTGTTATGTTGCTCACAACATGGCAGCTGATTTCCATCAGAGTGAGCAAGCAGAAGAGCAAGAAAGGGTATACAAGACAAGAGCCATAGTCTCTTTCTGACCTAATCTTGGAAGTGGCATCCTGTCACTGTTACTATATCTGTCCTTTAGAAGGGAGCCACTAGATCTAATGAACACTCAAGGGGAGGCTATTACACAAGGTCCTGAATGCCAGGTAGCAGAGATCATTGGGGACCATCCTAGGGGCTACTTACCACACTATTAATTCCTATTTTCTCAAGATTTTTTTGTTAGTAATGGGCGTGAAATTTTTTCAAAGGTTTTTTCAGACTTTAAAGCTAAAGGAAAAATTCTTGGGGGTTTCAGGCAAAAAGGTGAAACAATCATGAAGATGAAGAAGATTGCACCATAAGACTCCACACTGAATTATCTATACAATGGCTGTTGAATTCTAACTTGACGGTTTTTATTTCTTTGAGCCCCCTTTTTTTTTTTTTTTTTTTGCAGTACGCAGGCCTCTCACTGTTGTGGCCTCTCCCATTGCGGAGCACAGGCCCCGGACGCGCAGGCTCAGTGCCCATGGCTCACGGGCCCAGCCGCTCCGCGGCATGTGGGATCCTCCTGGACTGGGGCACGAACCTGTGTCCCCTGCATCAGCAGGCAGACTCTCAACCACTGCGCCACCAGGGAAGCCCTCTTTGAGCCCTTTAAAAGTATTTGTCTCCTGAGGTTGCTGTCTTTTCTTGAGATTGCTATCCATTGTTGTTGTTGACATTTTTCTGGGTTTTCATATATTGAGTGATTTTAGATTATATTCTGACAAATGAGGACATATGTTTTGGAGACTGGAATCTGTTATATTTCATCAAAGAGTGTTGATGTTTTTATTGGGCTGGCCGGAAAGTTTGTTTGGGTTTTTCCATAACATCTTATGGAAAAACCCGAACGAACTTTCCGGCCAGCCCAATATTTCAGTGATTAATTTACCTGGTTTGACTCAAGCAGTAAACAGCCTCTTGGAAGGCAGCTGAAATCTCAGTCTGGTTCTTTTATCTTTAGTTGTAGTTTCTTCCACATGTAAATGGTTTTGCAGTCAGCCACTGATTTAGGCAAAGTTTATACATAGGATTTGGGGTTTCCCCTCCCTGGCTTTTATTTTTTTTTCTGGTATTCTCCCTTTATTTGTCAGGGGCCATGGTTGCCCTGAACTCTGTCCTCCTTTAGGCTAGCAACACTGCAGTTTTCTATTGGAATTTTAGCCATTTTTTGTGATAACTGTATCCTTCCTTAGACTAAATGCTTTTTTTTTTTTTAAATGAAACCCAGAATCACCCAGTGCCGTTCTTTCTTATAAGTTTTGACTCTCCTTCAGAATTGGCTTGTTTGTTTACTCTTGCAGTGCCTTAGGTTCATTTTGTCTGTGTGTGTTGTTCAGTGTTTTAGTTGCCAGAGGATTGGTCCAGTAGGAGTTTATTCTGCTGTACTGGAATTAGAGCTTGCATTCTTTTATTTTAATCTGTTTCTGCCTCTATAACTCAAGTGGGTTTCTTGAGGTCAACATTAGTTGGTTCTTTGATTTTGACCAGTCTAACAATCTGGCTCATTTAACTGGAGTGTTTAGACTGTTTATGTTTAATATGATTACTGATATGATTGAATTTAAGTTCACCAACTTAACAGTTTGTCTTCTGTTTGTCCCAGTTGTTCTTTGTTATTTTTTCCCTCTTTACTTTTCTTCTTTTAAATTATTTTTGTGTTATTTAGGATTAAATTTTACTATTATTGATTTATTAACTCTACTTCATTTCAATGTTGAAAGGTTTATATTATGTTTCTTTAACCTATTATAATCTACCTTCACATAATATACTACTTCACATTTAATATAAGAACCTTAGATCAATACTTTCAGTTCATCGCTCCTATCCTTTGTGCTACTGTCCTGTGTTTTACATGTGTGTGAGTGTTGTGAGAGAGATAGATCTATGTATGTATAAACCATGTATATATCAGTCAGGGTCCAGTTAGGAGATAGAAACCATACCCCTGTTTAAGCAGGGAGAAGTAATATAAAGAATTGTTAACTAGTAAAATGTTATTAACTACTAAAAGAGGTAAAAGAGGACTCCATGGTATTCATAATTAATTAGTAAGTACAAAAAAGTAGATCTGGACCAAGAGAAAGTAGACAATGAAGGAACTAAAGACTTAGGAGAGCCCCAAACCTAGGCTGAGATTAGACTTCTTCAAATAAGATGTGGCTGCCACAAAACATACAGTGCTCTGGTGGTGAAGAACCTTGCCATCTGGTTAGGCCAGAGCAGATCTGTAATATCAGCTCACTGTTTCAGGACGGTGTTGGTAATGTAGAGCTGATCTATTAGAAACAGTCTGACTGGTAGGAAGGAGGCAATTGCCTGAGAGCATGGCAGAGCTAACGCAGAAGTAGCCACAGGGTGGGAAGACAGTTGCTTGAGGCCAACTGAAGTTCTTTATAGAAATGCATTGTTGGATGGGGAGAGTGTGGCCTGAGGATAATAGCCTGAGATGCCACAAAAGTGACTTCATGGTCACTTTGAGAATGTAGTTTAAGGTTGTCCAAGAGGACTACTGGGCCTTGGCTGTGTGCTGGATAAAAAATTGAAAGGGGACTGGACCCAGAAAGGAAATGCCTTCCTGCTACTCTCATCTTGCAGAGTCACTCCAGTACCCTCTTTTGATAACATTAGGCCTAACATTAGATCAGTTGGCAAAGGAGAAATTTTGACAGGGTCCAGCTCCAATATGGCATAGCAGGTAGATTTGGAGCTGAGAGACAAAATTGATAACTGGCAAAATACACTATTATAATTTTGAATTTAAGTTGTCAATTAAAGAAATTTTAAAATGAGAAAAAAAAGTCTTTAATATTAATTCATATATTCTCTCAGATTTGGTTTGCCTGAAAAATGTCTTTATTTCTCCTTTTTTAAAAATTAAACTTTTTACTTTGAGATAATGGTAGTCACACGTAATCTTAAGAAATAATATGTAAACATCCTTGGGTACTCTTTGAGGTTCTGCCGGTGTTCATGTCTTGTATAACTACAGTATAAGATCACCACCAGGAAACTGACATTGCTACAATCCACTGATATTATTCAGTTTTCATCATTTTCTACCCTTTTATAATCACATTCTCCCTGTCCCCCAAACCCTGGCAACTACTACTCTGTTCTCCATCTCTATGATTTTGTCATTTTAATTTGTTATGTTATATAAATCATATAGTATATAACCTTTCAGGACTGGCTTTTTTTTTCATTGAGCATAATTTCCTTGAGATCTATTTAAGTTGTTGCATGTACCAATAGTTCCTTTATGTTGTTGGGTTATATTTCACAGTGTGGATGTAATGGAGTTTGTTCATCCACTCACTTATTGAAGGACATATTGGTTGTTTCCAGTTTTTAGCTATTATGAAATTTTAGCTGCTATGAACATTCATGTACATGTTTTTTTGTGTGTGAATAAGTTTTCATTTCTCTGCGATAAATGCTTAAGAATGTAATTGCTGAGTCACATGGAAATTGCATGTTTCATTTTTTAAATTGAGATATAATTTACGTACCATAAAATTTTAATCATACACTTTTAAAGTGTATGGTTCAGTGGTTTTGGTATATAAACAAGGTTGAGCAACCATTATCACTGTCTAATCCAGAACATTTTCATCACCCCAAAAGAAACCCATCAATAGTCATTCCCCTCCCCCAATTCCTTGTAACTCCCTAATAGGTGTGAACTGGTATCTTGTAGTTTTCATTTGTATTTTTCTAATGACTAATGATGTCTTTTCCTGTGCTTATTGGGCATTTGTATATTTTCCTTGGGGAAATCTATTCAAATCTGCTGTCCATTTAAAAATTATTATCTAAGAGTGTTTTATGTATTTGGAATACCAGACCCTTATCACATATATCAGCAGTCCCCAACCTTTTTGGCACCAAGGACTGGTATTGGGGAAGACAATTTTTCCACGGACGGGGTGGGGGCAGGTGGTTCAGGTGGTAATGCAAGCGATGGGGAGCAGTGGGGAGTGGCAGATGAAGCTTCTCTTGCTCGCCTGTCGCTTACCTCCTGCTGTGCGGCCTGGTTCCTAATAGGGCACGGACAAGTACCAGTCTGCGACCTGGGGGTTGGGGACCCCTGATATATATGATTTGCAAATATTTTCTCCCATTCTGTGGTTTATCTTTCACTTTCTTGATAAATTTTTATTTGGTTGCTTGTGTTTTGTTGTCATGTCTGAGAAACTTTCTAATCCAATGTCATGAAGATTTATTCCTCTTTTCTTATTTGAGTTGTATAATTTTAGCTCTTACATTTAGGTCTTTGATCCATTTTGAATTAATTTTTGCATATGATATGATGTGGAAGTCTATGTTCTGTTTTTGCATGGGATAACCAGTTATCTCACCACCATTTATTGAGAAGGCTACTCTTTTCCCCATTGAATTGTCTTGGCATGTTTGTTAAAAATCAGTTGACCATAGACACATGGGCATGTTTCTGGATTTTGACTTCTGTTCCATTGATCTGTATGTTTTATCTTTTTGCCAGTACCATGCAGACTTGATTACTCTAGCTTTGTAGTGAGTTTTGAAATTGAGAAGTATGGATCCTCCAACATTATCCTTATTTTTCAAAATTGTTTTAGCTATTCTAAATCCCTTGCATTTCCATGTGAATTTTAAGATCCACTTGTCAATTCATGCAAAAAAAAAAAAAAAACGCCAAATGTGATTGTTGATAACGACTACACTGAATCTTTAGATCAGTTTGTGGATTATTGCCATCTTAACAGTATTATGTCTTCTAATTTTTGAATGTGGTATATCTTTCTATTTATTTAGGTCTTCAGTTTCCTTCAACAGTTTTAAAATTTGAACATTGAACACTTTTCAGCGTAAAAATGCTGAATTTCTTCTCTTAGATTTTTTCTTTTTGATGCTATTGTACATAGAACTATATTCTTCTTTTTTTTTTTTCCCCCACGGGCCTCTCACTGTTGTGGCCTCTCCCGTTGCAGAGCACAGGCTCCAGACGCGCAGACTCAGCGGCCATGGCTCACGGGCCCAGCCGCTCCGCGGCATGTGGGATCTTCCCAGACTGGGGCACGAACCCGTGTCCCCTGCATTGGCAGGTGGACTCTCAACCACTGCGCCACCAGGGAAGCCCAAAAACTATATTCTTAATTTCACTTTAGAATTGTTCAGTACCTAGTATATAAAAATACAGTTGATTTTTGTATATTGATATTATATCCTCCAACCTTGCCAACTTCATTCATTAGCTCTTTTTTGTTGTTGAATTCCTTGGGGTTTTCTATATATAAGATCAAGTCATCTACCAGTAAAGAGTTGTATTTCTTCTTTTCTGATCTGTATGCCTTTTATTTCTTTTTCTTGCTTAGTTGACCTGGCTAGAACATAGAATGTTGAATAGAAGTGATGAGACAAGACATCTTTGTGTTGTTCTTGTGCTCAGTTACCTTAGTGGTCAGCTAATGATCAAGCAGAGATTTCCTTACCTACCTGAATCTGCTAAGTCTCCCAGTCCTTGCTGAGGGTCTCTGTATATGTATTGTGGCATGCTTTCCCCTCTCATCTAGGCACTTGACAACTTTGCCTTAGACTTCACTTCTTATGTAGAACTTCAAGTCCAGCAGAGGTGAGAGCTTAGGGTCTTCTCGGGTCTTTCCTGAGCATATGTGCAGCTCCCGGCATGCATGTGACCTAGATTTCTAGAAATATGTCAGAGTTTTTCAAAGTTCTCTGGAAGGAACTCCCCAACCTTTTCATTTAAGGTTTTTGGTTGTCTATTGTTTGCTCCAGCTGTTATCTAGTGCCTCAGGCACCAGCGAAGTTAAACAATTGCCTGTAATTTATCTCAATTGGAAAAAGGGTTTTTGTACCGGGCAAGCTTCTAGTCAGATCAAGTTAAAAACAGCCTTGCAAGTGGGGTCTTTCAGAGATCCATGAGACAGTCAAATGACAGTTCTCTGGAAACGAACTCCAACTTGGTTCTGCCCCTTTAGGTACTAGCCAGGCTACTGCAATTGAAGTGAAAAGCAAAGTGATTTTCCAGGCTTCTGCAGAGGTGGAGAGTAGGGTATAGGACTGGGGCAAGTAAAAATACCCCAAAATTCACAGCTTAGTCTTCTTACTGAGATTTTTGCCATTTTTCTTACATAAACCCTCCCTGTATTACTGCAAGTCTTTGGTTAATTTCCAGAGTTCTGTACATGTAGCTTCTGATAATTATTGCCAGTATTATTGTTGATTTTACAAATAAAGAGAATTTTTGGAGGTCTTTATTCTGCCACTTTTGATCTGAATTTGTAGTTTCATTAAAAACTGCCAAATAATTTCCCAGGTTGGCTGTACCATTTTACATTCTCCCCCGGCAATGTGTGATAGTTTCAGTTTCTCCACATCTCACCTGCATTATTTTGTTGTCATTACTTTAAATTTTTGTCATTCAGATAGATGTGTGGTTTTATCTAATTATGGTTTTAATTTGTATTTCTCTAATGGCTTATAACGTTAATTTAACATCTTTTCAAGTACTTGTGATCTTTATCTTTTCTTCAGTGAAATGTCTGTTCATGTCTATTGCTCATTTTCTATTTGGATATTTTTCTTTAGTTGTAAGAGTTTTAAGAGTTCTTTACATATTCTAGAAAACAGTCCTTGGTTGTATAGGTTGTTTACAAATATTTTCTCCCTCTGTATAACTTCTATTTTCATGTTCTTTTGTAGAGCAGAAGTTTTACATTTTGATGAGATCCACTTTGTCAATTTTTGCTTTTATGTATCATGTTTTTAGTGTCAAATTTAAGAACTTTGTCTAGTCCTAGACCCTGAAGATTTTCTCCTGCTTTTTTTCTCTAAAAGTTTATAGTTTTTTGCTTTACATTCATCTTCATAGTTCTGAAATGTGTATGTTTTGCCTTCTGGAATTAGAGTTCTTGGTTGTCAGTTACTTTTTTTCTCTCAACATTTTCACGGTGTTTATTGTCTTCTGGCTTGCATACTTTCTGAAGAGACATCTGCTGACATTCCTATATTTCTTCCTCAGTATGTAATGTGTCTTTT
The DNA here is from genome assembly GCF_937001465.1 of Orcinus orca. NCBI lineage: Eukaryota > Metazoa > Chordata > Mammalia > Artiodactyla > Delphinidae > Orcinus > Orcinus orca. The sequence goes on from NC_064560.1 coordinate 74,613,558, forward strand.
TTCCTTGGGCTACTTTGAAGAATGTCTGATTCTTCTATTGGTTTTCAGGGATTTGATTTTGATGTACTTTGTTGTGGTTTTCTTTTTCTTTATCCTTGACATTCATTGAGCTTCTTGGGTTTGTGTCTTTATAGTTTGCATCAAATTTGGATTTTTAAAATATATTTCTTTAGATATTTATTTCTATACCCTTATCTCTGGTCCCTGCTTCTGGGACTCTTACATGTTTGTTAGTTTAATATGGTCCCATAATCACTGACACACTGTTCAGTTCTATTCTTTTCAGTCTTTTTTTTTTTAATGTACTTCAGTTAGGACATATTATATTTCCCTGTCTTCAGGGTTGGTAGTATTTTCTTCTTCAGTATCTAGTAAGTTGTTAATCCAACCTAGTGAGATTTTCACTTAGTTTGTTGTATATTTGATCTCTAGAAGCTCTATTTGGTTCTTCTTTATATGTTAACATTTCTCTCACAATGTTTATATTTTTCTTTGAATACCCGAATATAGTTGTTATAGTTGTTTTGTTTTAAAGTTCTTATTTGCTAATTCCATCATTTGTGTCATACTGGTTCCGTTTGTATTAACTGTTTTTTATCCTAGTTATTGGTCACATTTTCCTAATTCTTAGCACTTTTTGATTAGATGCTGGGCCTTATGAATACTTTACTGTGTCTACACTTTGTTGTCTTCCTTTTTGTGGTGCTTTGTTCTGGCCTGCAGTTATTTGCAATTTAATTTGATCCTTTCATGGCCTGTCTTTATGCTTGTTAGGACAGGTCTAGAGTAACTTCTACTAAAGGGATAGTTTAGCCCTATTACCCACACAGGACCTTTCTAGAATCTCGTTTAAATGAACCAAGTGATCAACAAGGATTTGGTACACTTGCTGCTCAGAACCTGAATGCTTTCTAGCCCTGTATGAGCTCTGTGGACTGTTCAGCTGATAGGTTTTCAGTTACTTTTTGACTGGAGTGCATTATAGAATTCAGCTAAGAGTCAAAGGATCCCTTGAAGTTTTTTTTTTCAGTAGTGCCCTCTCCTCCAGAACTGTACCCACAACTTCCAGCTGCCTCAGGTTCCCTGAACTCTGATATGTTTCTTCATAACTCAGTGAGACTTCATTCTTTGTTTGGGATCCCATTTTTGTACCACAGTGCACAATTTGCCTCCAGGCATAAATCTGTGGACATTGTGTGGCTCACCTCACTTGTTTCTTCTCTCTCAGGGAACATAGTACTAGTTGCCTCTTGTCAGTATTAGAAAATAATTGTTTCATATATTCCATCTGGTTTTCTTGTTGCTTATAACAATTAGGTAAATCTGGTCCTTATTATTTCGTCATGGCTGGAAGTATAAGTCCTGTTCCTTTAATAAAAAAATTTTTTTTTTTTTATTTTGGAGCAGTTTTTATTTACAGAAAAGTTGTAAAGATAGTAAGTACAGAGTTCCAGTATGCCCAGGTTTCTCCTGTTGTTAACATCTTACAATTTCATTGAACATTTGTCAAGACTAAGAAACTGACATTGCCATATTACTATTAAGTAAATATCTATATTTAATTTTATTAAAAAACTGCCAAACCATTTTCCAAAGTGGCTGTACAGTCATGCATTCCCACCAGCAGTGAATGGGAGTTCCTGCATTATTTGAGTAGAAAAATAACATGATGAAAACCAGTTACGTCAAAACACTAACATTTTAACTACTTTGAAATTACAAAAATTAAGTAGACAGAAGTGACTTAAAATTGCTAAGCCTTTGATTACAAATGACTTATGATAACAATAATAATTATAACAGTGGCATTCATGGAACTCTGTTCTAAGGGCTTTACATTTATTAATTCATTTAATCCTCACAGCATCCCTATGTTGTTGGTGCTGTTATCCTCTACTTCTGTAGATTAAGAAAGTGAAAAGGTCAGTAATTTTCCCCTGGTCACATAGATATTAAGGTACAGGCAGTCTGGCTCCAGAACCTACTCTGATCCACTTTACCAGTGATGATTCTTCATCAGCTGCACATCAGAGCAACTTGAGTTGAGATGGCCTTGGACATCTATAGTTTGAAGACCACTGGTGATTCTAATGTGTAGTCAGGATTGAGAACATTCTAAACTACCATTTACTGCTTTTCATTATAATGTAGATAAATTTATTATGTTAAAATATACTTTTTGATTTTAATGATAATAGTACTTTAGTTCATATTTTGACTTGGACATTTTAAGGTCCTTTTTTGTAGGTAGAATTGGAGTTGAGGCAAAAATTTTGTGGATTACTGAAAAATCAGTTATCTATTTTGGTGTCTAGGCGCTCTGCCTTTTGTGTAATACATGCAAATGTGTGTGTATACTTATATATATATATAGTCTTTCGGCATAAAGAATTTTTAGAGTAATCTGTTAAAGTAGTTAGATATTTCTTCCTAAAAGTAATGTTTAAAGAATATTGATTTTAAAATATGGAAACATTCTAAAAAAAGTAAAATATGGAATCATTCTGTATACACAAGGCAAGGAATAAAATGAATCATAGAATGGTGTAATTGTTTAAATTATGTTAGGCCCAGCAAGTTAATACCTACACAGAATTGATTTAATCCAGCATATAAAAATCTTCTTAAATTTATTAATTTTGTATCTTTCTTATTCTGTGTCATTGACATTTTAACATTTGATATCAGGCTAAAATATATAGAAGAAATATTTTAAATTCTATGTAAGATATACTATATGAAGAGTGATTATGAGGTATAATAAATAAGACAACAGGTTTGAAAATACTTTATCAAAATCTAGTTCTCTGGCCTCAAAATCAATGATCTAATTTTATTTTTAAAATTATTATTATGTGATTTTCATTGGTCACTGTTGTTTTGCTCTGAATAGTTGGCTGCCGACTATTGCATGAAGTCTCCACCAGAGAGTGCTAAAGATACTTCAGTGGGGAATGTTATTTACTTAGACTTGCCTGGACTTGTCAGCCGGGTAGACTTTTTTTTTTCTGAGAAAAGAATTTGATTTCTTATTTACAAAATTCCTCTTGCTGTGAAATATATTATGTACCTTGACAGTTGAATATTTCTACAGATATCATAAATGATGAGTATTTAATTGCTTCATTTTTGGTTCTCCATACTGGCTTGAAATATCTTTGATTATTTTGTGAAGTTATCCTTTAAAAACTAAAAGTTGCATTTTCCTTTACACAATAGGTGTTGACTTTTCTCTACACAATAGATGTTTTTCTGAAAACCTGAATAATTTAAAATGAACTAGAGAAACTAGTAATTTGTTTTATGAGGTTGAAAAAAATACTTTATTGTGTATGTTTTAATTTTAAAATAGCAACTAAATTAGCAAATAGTTTTAATATTTGCAATTCTAGCATACAATATTATTCTCAAAGTATTATTAATTATCCGTGATGACCATATAGTTTGTGTTACACATTTAGAGTAGGGTATGAAAGAAAATCTGGTCCCTTTATATTTGATAAATCTCTAAGTGAGCATTTTACAGAGTGATTATCTAGCAGAAGTACTGAATGATAACAGCTGTTTTTCCCTTCTTTTCCTCTAGGTATCTTCACTCAAATAACATAGTTGTGGTTCCGGAAGGTACGTGCACTTCAAGTTTTTAGTTAGGAGGTGCTATAGTTTAAATAGTAGAACAGATAGTATAGTGCTATTATAGTTTATAATAATAGAACAGATTGTCTCTTTAAACCAATTTTGGTTGGAAAATTAGGGAATTTTAATTATAGAGCATCTTTATTAGTTTCAAAGCTTTTTTTCCTCTAATTAGTAATCCAGTTAACTGTTACGATTAAATTAAATTTAAGAAGTCTAAAATGGTTATAATGGTTAGGTAAAAATTTATTATCAGATAAACTGTCATTGGGTAAATAATAAAATGATAACTTTTAAGTTTAATAAATCCAGTTAAGCATTTTGGTTAGATAAAAAAGACTTTATATATTTCATGAATTATTTATTCAAGTAATTTTTACATTGTTTTAACATTTTTATTCGTGCTATTTTTAAACTTACTTTATATCAAGGTAGAAGTGTTATCACTTCATAAATTTAGTTTGATACTATACTCTAATAAAAATTTTTAAAAAGTTTAGTTTGATATATGTTTTTACTATTATGTCAGCCCTGGAGACAGGGATATTAAGCATTAAAATATTTAAATTTGGAGTACTTGCATTAAAGTTTGGTGTTAAAACACTTGGGTCAAATTAATCATGCTTTTACCCTTCTTTTCTCTTCGAAGCCATTGGGTCCCTTGTAAAACTACAGTGTTTGGATCTTAGTGACAATGCCTTAGAAATTGTTTGCCCAGAAATTGGTCGTCTGAGAGCTTTACGTCATCTTCGATTAGCTAATAACCAACTGCAATTCCTACCTCCAGGTAATCATAGTCTGTAGCACACGAGCTTTTTGTATATTACAAGTCTGTTTTTATTAATATTTCTTACTTTGTGTCTAGGCAGTGGGCTTTAGATATATTTGTAAGTATTTGATTGTCTACTTGTTTGAAGATGACATTAAGGAATGTGGATGAAATATGACTCAGAGTCTTTTCCTTGATGCAAGTATGAGAAGGTGGCATTTATGTTTTTCAGCTACAATTACTACAGTTGTGCATTGGAATCAATGCTGCTTCAAATCACTGTCCTGGTGAAATATTTGTACCAAAAGCTACTTCAGTTCTGAATTTCACATAGGAGAATTTATATGAACTTTGCATTTTAGTGTCCCAAAAGCAGATACATACAGTGTTTTCTCTCATTCTCTAGTGAGATAAATGATGTACATTAACTTGGATTTAATGTGAAATCATACTAGAATTTAGTAGCAGAATTTAAGTTTGAGTCCTAGAATTGTCAGTTCTGCCTTCTGATCATCCTATTAGATTATGATGTACCTATTGATAGTACCAAAATCCTGCATTCTCCTGAGCTACCATTAAACCCTTTGACTTTCTTACAAGGTGTATTCAGAGACCTTCCTTTGTGAACCCACACATTTGCAGATTCCTCTGTCCTGTGTCATTTCGCATATTTTTTAAAAAGTGAAGTATGATTTAAAAAAAATCTTGTGCTTCAGGTATTACATAAGAGTTACTCTGCATTCAAAAATGAGCAAAAAAAATACAGACGTCACTCACATTGGCTGGGATTATTTCTTCCTAGTAACTCAGGAATACCAGCTAGTCTTTTAGTGTATCCGAGTGAAATGTGTGACTCAACCAAAATTACAAATTACTACCTGTCACAGAACTTCAGGGACATGTGAAACTGTTAAAAACTATTCATGTTAAATCCATGAATGAATTTATAATTTAAAAAATACTTTCTCCAAAGTTTTTCAAGTACAGAAATTTCTAAATGAAACACAGTAGCTGATTAATTTTTAGACTTTATGTGCTGACTTTCATATATAGGTTCAATATTGTATACAAAAATGATAATTAGTATAGCAGTTGACTCTGCTTAAAAAAATATTTTTTAACCTCATATAATGAGAGTCTTCCTTTTTCCAACTCTACTTAATACAAAAATTTTCAGTATGGTGTGGGAATATAATCTTTAAATTTTATTGTATGTAATCAGACTCAGTGGTGTTTCATCATTCTAGCTTTCATCAAGTTTATGTATTCACATACTCAGGAAATTAGATTCTCTTTCAGAGATTGTCTAGAAAATATATCAGCAAAGATAACACTTTAGATTTTCAGGGTATTTTCATATATGAAACTTACACAAGATACATTATAGAGTCAAAACGCATGGATATAATACTGAATATTTTAGATTTTCGTAGTATTTTCATATATGAAGTTTATACAAGATATGTTGTAGAATCAAAATGCATAGGTATAGTACTGTATTCATAAGCCCCTTTTTCGATACATTTAAAGAACGTCTGAGTAACACAACTCTCTGTTAAAACATTATTCTTTGTTCTCTGTTTTCCTGTCTGTTCCTGTAATGTAAGAACATTTTGTGGTAAAATGTGGCCATTTCCTTCCATTATATACTCTCAGAGGTTAAGGATATATTACTAATGTCATTGACTGCTTCCTAGTAACCAGTGGAGGGTATAGGTTTCCTGACTACTTTAATATGATTTTAAATTTATATTTCACCTGTTTCATAATAGATTTGAGGCATTTACTTCTGATTTTATTTCCCTAGCTTATTTCTTTTGTTTGTGTTTGGTTTTGCTTGTTTTGAGTAAAATTGCATACAGTAATAGCTGTGTATTTTGAGTAGAAACTTTTGATTAAACTATGTATAGACTTTTTTTTTCTAGGCCATCATAAGTAGCAATGCACTAGATCTTACTAATTTTTTGAATAACTTTATGTATCTCTTTATGAGGTAATTTCAAGTGTTATGATTGGAATGGGAGAGGGGCTAGGTACACATCCCCCAAGTGTTTGACCGTCTTTGGGGACATACTATGGAAAGGTTATTTTAACTGCAGTAAAAAATGTGAGGGACTGCCATATAGTGTCCATTTGATGACAGTAGACTCCAGTTGATGTCTGATCGTTAGCCTCTTCTACCTAGTCCATGTTATTAGTATAGACTTCTTACGTGTTATATTCCTGTGAAAGACTTAATATTTTATTATGTGTATTTTTTTGTGGTTGAAAAACCGTTGAATGTAATTTCACATTCAGTATTTAAAATTTGAAAATTTAAGAGCAGTATTTGAAAAATTTTAAGCATTTAAAATATCTAAATGGATAATAGAGAGTTTTAAAATTAGGATCTAAGAATGGATTACAGGGGCTTCATGAATGCCCTCAAATTGTATGGACAGTTTGGTGTTTGTGAGTGTGTACATATTGCTGTGAAGAAGATCCAATGTTTTTATCAGTTTCTCAAACAGATCCATGACTCATATAGTTGATTCTCTTGGGTTGTTTGCCAATACCCATTCTTTGGGAATGTCCCTTTCCCCCATTCTATTGGATTGCAGAGTACTGCCGTTTTTCTACCTTGTGACATTGCTTTCTCTCCACAGTTGATTGGTCCTGGTGTCGGTACCTGGCCCAAGCAGGACCATTTCTCTCCCTGGGCATTTTGAAAAGGACAATGTGGGAGAAGGAAAGAGAACAAGAGAGAACAGCGGAGGCTGAGAAAGAAAATCAGGCTCTATTTCTCTCTGGGCTTCTATACAGTACTGTATAATCTTGTGAGGTCTGGGAGTAGCCATGTGGACTGGGAAACAAGGAGAGAAAGATGAAGTAAATAACTAGAAAAAAGATGGAGGCAGAGACTTCCTAAGTTTTCTTTAATTTCCCAATCACTGATTCTGTTCTTAAGGCCCATAGACTTTGCGCTTAAGCTAACTCTAGTTGGCTTCTGTGAATTGTCAACAAAAGAGCTCCATGTAACATAGCTGCCCCAAAGGCTTAAAACAGCCTGTCTTGGGGTATAGGATTAATTGTATATTGAACTCTCCTATTTACTTAACTGTTATGCTTTGAAATTGCAAAAGCTCTTATTAATAGTAGGAAGTCCAGGGTTAGCAACAGGACGATCAGTAGTATGCCTGTGAAGTGGTTCATTCTGTCATCTGTTTTTTCCTTTTTGTAGTACGCTTTGTACCCTTTCTATTTTATATATATATATATATATATATATATATATATATATTTTAACCTGAACTCAAGTAATTTTGAAGGAAGTACAGAGAACATTGGCGTGGGGTGATGATGGGTATAGAAATGTGAAGACAGGCTATAAAGAGTATGTTGTTAAGTCAGTGTAGGGAAAGTGTACTGCCCTCTTTGGCCCCATAGCTGGGCCTGAGAAACTGACGTTAAGACAGATTAACAGGAGAAAAGTATACAGATTTTATTTAGTAATTTTTACATGTACACAGGAGCCTTCATAAGAAAAATGAAGACCCAAAGAAGTGTAGTTAGAACCAAACACATATATACTAGGTTGGACAATGAGTAATAAATTGTGAAAATGGACAAGACAAAGGAGTTTGTGCAAGGGCAGTTATTTGTAGAAAAGTGACTAGGAAGATAAGGTTTGGTTTAACAAGGTTTGTTTGTCGTTTGGCCTCACCTCCCTGTCTCTGGTCATAAGAATGTCTTCCTTCCTCCTGGTATGGGGGTTACACCTTTTGCATGGGAATTTTATCTCCTTTCAGGAAGAAGAAGGAAGCTTAGAGTGCCCTTCTTGCATCTGCTGATTTTCAGTGCCTTTAACTTAAAATCATCAGTACACCAGGATGGCATATTTTGGGGTGGCATACTCTGAACTCCTACACCAGCCACCACAGTGGGCAACTAGAGCTTAATTCTGTGTGAAATATATCTCTCAGAATCATCACACTAAAGTGCTGAAAGAGCTACAGTACTTCAACATCAACTTCCAAAAATTATGGTTGAGAGCTGATTGGGTGGGAGGGTGGGTGTTAATTCTCTGTTACTTCTGGCATGCTGCACATGTACACACATGGACAGAGCAGCAGCCTTCTGCAGTTTCAGAAAAGTCCTCAGCCACAGTGATATGGATACTGGTAGTGGAGCTATGGCCAGAAAACACTGAAGTGGTCCACTTAGGTAATATGTGTGGAGCTCTGACAGGCTCTCACAGACATCATGAACCATGGATGGAGAGAGGTGCTTGGTACATCTGCTTTCAAAATCTTCCAGACTTGGTCCATAGACCCCAACCTGAAAGATGAGACTAATTTAATAGTTTGGGTTTAACTTGGTTCCAAATTACCTCCCCCCCCAAAAAATCTTCTGGCTAATGTTATTGAAATCATAGTCTGTGGTGTAAGAACTTTGGAACCTGAAGTACTATTTTTCTGAGCAGATCCAGTCCCTCCTCCCTTTTTTTCAATAACTTTGTATATTATTTGGCAATGAGTATTGTGGGTTTATATTTTACATACCATATGGAAAAGGTTAAATGAATATTTTGGCTTTTTTTTTACTGTGATACTTAAAAATTTTTAATTTTTGTTTATTTTTCACAAGTAAAAATTGTACATATTTAAAGTATACAGTGTGATGTTTTGACATATATATATATTGTGAAATGATTACTACAATTGAACTAATTAACGTATTTGTTAACCTCCCAAAGTTACCTTTTGTGTGAGTGTGTGGTGAGAACACTTAAGATCTACTCTCTTAGCAAACTTCAAATACACAACACACTATTATTCAGTTGCCTTTTAAAAAAACTTTTTATTGTGGTAAATTTTAAGCACAATCAAAAGTAGACAGAATAGAATAGTAAGCCCCCATATACCCAATACCTAACTTTAACAATTACCATGGCTTTCTCCTCTCTTGTATTATTTTTCTTTTAACTTTTGTTCTTCATATTTTTGTCCTCTCAAGGTTTTTTTTTGTTTTAATTGGGGTAAAATTTACATACAGTGAAATGCTCAAGTGTACAATTCTTGAGTTTTGATAAATGTATATACCCATGTAACCAACATCTTATTTGAGATACAGAACATTTCCATTAACCCAGAATGTTCTCTTACGCCATTTCCAGTCAATCAGTTTGCTATAGGCAAACCCTATTCTGATTTCTCTCACCATAGATTAATTTTGTCTGTTGTTGAAAATAATATAAATGGGAACATATAGTATGTTCTCTGTTTGACTTCTTTCACTCAAAATAATGGTTTCAAGATGCATCCATGCTGTTGCATGTGTCAGTAGTTCATCCTGTTTTATTGCAGAGTAGAATTCCATTGTATAAACATACAATTTATAATTTACTTTCCTCTTAATGGACATGTCAGTTTTTTCTAGCTTTGGGCTATTATCAGTAAAACTAATATAAACATTCTTGTATAAGACTTTTCATGGATATATGTTTTTATTTCTCTTGGGTAAATACCTATTAGTAGAAATGTGATTCATAATATAGGTATATGCTTAAGTTTATAAGAAATTGCCCAGCAGTTTTTAAAATAGTTATACCATTTTACACTTCTCACAGAAATATATGAGAGTTCTAGTTACTCTGCATGTTTGCTAGTATTTAGTGTTGTCTGTTTTTGGCTTTGTTTATTTTAGCTGTAGTAATAGATGTGAAGTTACATTACATTGTTTTAATTTGTATTTAATTGAATGTGTCTTTCCCTCTTGACTAATGGTATTGAGCACCTTCTAATGTATTCGTGGACTATTCCAAATCTTTTTGAATTGTAGGCGGTATCTCCCTACTTTACAGACCAGTGGCCAGATTTAGGTTGCTGAAGAATTCTCTTTGCTCTCTAGTTCTGCCCCTTGCTTTCTGTGCCTTGAGAGCTCTTTTAGCCCTGCTGCCCCATTGTTGGCCTGTGTATGGCTGCCCTGTACTCTGAAGGTGGGTCTTGCCTCTGCAAAGTTTCTCTTGGCTTTCCTGTTATCTTTCATTCCTCAAGTCTTCCTTAGCTCAAAGCCTAGAGGACTTTAGAGAGATGATCTCAGCTCTCTTCTCTTGCCCCCATTTTTGGTGAAAACTAGTGGAAAAGAGTTTGTGTGAAGGGGGGCCAGGTAGTTCATACAGCCTCTCTCTGTGTCTGGGGCTGCTCTGGATTCTATGCTGGTATGCCAGTTCCCACATAGCCCTTCAAAGTTAGACTGGTTTCTTTTTAGTGCTTGTCTGTGGCAGATTCTTTGTCCTCCCATTACAGTCAAGGGTGATAGCAACTGGAAATCTCTTCTGTTTTAAAATGGGCTTATCACTTTTTGGAGTTGATTTTGGTTTCTGGGTGTCCTCAGTCTCTGAAAAATTTTAAAAACTATAATTATGTAGCTTATCCAACTTCTTTTCATGGTTAGGGTGTAAGTGACAACTCTTTTGACTTTTTATTTTCTTACTGGCATTAAGTTCTCCTCCCTCACAGGCTACCACAATTTGGTTTTTGTTCCTCTCTACTTTTCTTTCTCTACCTACTTTCTGTCTTCTTTTGGATTACTTGAGTACGTTTTAGTGTTCCATTTTATTTCCTCTACTGGTTTTTCTTTACAGTTTACAATATGCACCCTTAACTTATTACAGCTTACTTAGGATACTGTACCACTTAATATAAATTTTAAGAACCTTCCAGGGACTTCTCTGGTCGTCCAACGGTTAAGAATCCACTTTCCCGTGCCGGGGATGCGGGTTTGATCCCTGGTCGGGGAACTAAGATCCCACATGCTGTAGGGCTACTGAGCCTGCGTGCCACAACTAGAGAGCCCATGTGCTCTGGAGCCAGCATGCCACAACTAGAAGTCTTCGTGCTGCAATGAGGAGCCCATGTGCCGCAACTAAGACCTGAAGCAGCCAAAAATAAATGAATAAATAGTAAAATAAAAAAGAACCTTCCAATAGTATACTTCCATTTACCCTCCTTCCTTTGTGTTATTGTATCATGTATTTTATATCTATATATGTTATGAACCCCACAATATAATGCTTATTTTGCAGTGGTCAGTTATCTTTAAAGGAAATCACAATAATTTTTTAAAAAGATATTCTTTGTATTTACCCATATATTTACCATTTCCTGTACTCTTCATTCTTTCTTGTAGATCTCTTTTTTATTTGGTATCATTTCTCCTCAGCCTAAAGTATTGATACTTTCTTTAATATTTCTTGTAGTGCAGTTCTACTGTCATAGTTCTACTGAACTATGTCACTTTCTCTTAATGCAAAAATGTCTATTTCACCTTTGACTTTGAAGCATGTTTTCTCAGGATATAGGGGTATGGGTTGACAATTTTTTTTTAGCACTTTAAAAGACAGCTTTCCATTGTCTTCTGACCCCATTGTTTCTGATGAGAAGTCAGTTGTAATTTGTATCATTGTTAGCCTATATATGTCTTCTTCTATGGCTATATTAAAATTTTTCTCTTTATCTTTGGTGTTAGCAGTTTGTCTATGATGTACCATGATGTAGGATTTTTTATATTTATCCTGCAAGGGCTTTTCTTGATTCCCAAATTGGGAAGTTTCCTGTTACCTGTTATTATTTCTTTATATATTTTTCTGCCCCACATTTTTTTTTTCTTTCAAGAACTCCAGTTACACACATTAGATCATTTGATAATGTTTCACAGGCCACTGAGGCTTTTTTCTTTTTTAATCTTTTTTTTTTTCTCCTTATCTAGAGGTTGGATGATATCTGTTTATCTGTCTTCTACTCCAGTAACTTCTTTTGTGATCTCGCATATGTTATTTATTAAGCCCCTCTTCACCGTCTCACAGCTTTTTCCTCTTTGGTACCTTGTCTTGCATTTTCCAGCTGCTTCAGCCTCCCAAACTGTGATCTCTGTCTCTTTAGCACTGTGAGACTGCAAGGTTCTACTTGGGTTCCACTTCCCTGTGTTGTGGGCAAGAAAGCCTTGTCTAGCTTGGGACACAAGGGGTGTTTACCTTATTTCAAAGATCAGAGTCCTTTGTTTCCTGTTTGTTGCTTGAAAGCAGTTGCCTCATATATTTTTGACTAGTCTTATTGCTATATTTTGGTGGGAGGGAAGTCTGGTGTCAGTGTCCCTGTCATATCTGGAAGTGGAAGTCCTATTAGATGTTCTTTGATTTCTCATCTTATTGCTTACCTGCATTCTTATATATATATAACTTGTATGCCATTTAAACATTTATATGTTGCCTTCTCCTACTTCCAGTATCAAAACTATAACATTATTTGTTACAGAATAAATTTAAACTCATTTTCTTCCAAAGGCTTTTTCTAACTTAAGTAAAATTACATTATCTATTATGATATAATAAAGGGTTACTGGAGAAAGATTTCCATCGGTGCAGAGCAACTTGCCAAATACTTTGTGATTCACCATTGGCCACGAAGGCCAATGGATATTAGAAGAATCAGAAAATCCAGCTGCCCCTTGATAGTAAAGAGAATCCTTATGCTGTGATTCACTATAAACTCTGTGAATTCCCATGAGAGAAGATTATGGTAACAGACAACAAAATGTCACTAGGAGTCAGAAAAGATGTTGCTTACATCTGCAATATAAATCAGCCTGTTTTTTTTTAAAATGGTTTTATCTTTGAAAAATTGTTCTGCATACCAAGAAGGGAAGGATTTTTTAGCCCAAATTGAAAATATTAAAGCAGTCTAGAGGCTTCCCTGGTGGCGCAGTGGTTAAGAATCTGCCTGCCAATGCAGGGGACATGGGTTCGAGCCAGGTCTGGGAAGGTCCCACATGCTGCGGAGCAGCTAAGCCCGCACGCCACAACAACTGAGCCTGCGCTCTAGAGCCCACGTGCCACAACTACTGAGTCTGCATGCCATAACTATTGAAGCCTGCTTGCCTAGAGCCTGTGCTCCACAACAAGAGAAGCCACCGCAATGAGAAGCCCTTGCACTGCAACGAAGAGTAGCCTCCGCTCAACGCAACTAAAGAAAGCCTGCGTGCAGCAGCGAAGACCTAATGCAGCCAAAAATAAATAAATAAATAAATTTATAAAAAAAAGAAAAGCAGTCTATGTTGTACTTAAATGGATAAAAGCATGCAAAAACAGAAATACATACTACATATAACTAGCATGAATTGTTCTAAAACTCAGGCTTCAAGTATGGTCAAGTTTATCATTTTTTCTTAAAATTTATTTGTCCTCCAGTTGAGCCTCTGTTGCTTTATTAAAATGAAATTTAGTATCTCTTAGCTCTGTCCTGTTGCCACCAAATTATTCTGAAATCTTTATGCTCACTGGTCTAATGTGGAGGTTGGGGTCAGCCTTCTTCCTACAGAGGACAGGCTTCCTAGGAAGCCCAATCACTCTGGAGCTTCCCCTGTTGCTTGCTGCCCACCTGCTGAAAATTCATTGGCATAGTCTGACAGATAGTAGTGCAGGCTTCTGTGACTCTTCAGAGGTGCTGGCCCCGCTCCTGTAGGTACAGGCCTGGTCAGAGGTGCTCCACGTTTGCATTCTGTGGGTTTCAGTTTCTAGGAATGATGGGTGGCCCCGGGAACACTGGGTCAGCCCTGGTTTCACTGTGCCTGTGCTCTTTCTTCTTTAGTGATCAACTGAAAGGGAGAAGAGAGCAGCTTTCTTTTTGAATCCTCAAAGCACAAAGGATCTCACTGTGCCACTACCGCCAAATAATCAAGGTTGTTCACCCCCGTACTACCCTCCTTGGGTGGATACCATAGTAATTCAGGGTGATTTACCCTCCTAGTGAGATAGCTTTTCACTGATTCCACATCAGTACTGGCAAAATAGCTAGCTAGCACTTTTCTCACTAAAAAAATGTAAATAATTAATCTCTGGCAGAGTCCCATCTGGTGTTACCAGGCTATATGTGTATAGTCATCAATATATGTAAATAGATTTTCTCTATTTTACAGGGTTATCTACATGACCTGGGGCACTTACTGTTTCACCTACTCAACAGAAGAGTATTTGTTGGTTCAAAATACCATGCTGTGTACTAGAGGAACTGGGGACAGTGAAGGGGGACAAAATCCAGAGCCAGGTTTCAAAGGAGCTCATAATATTTTATTTATTTATTTATTTTTTTGCGGTACGTGGGCCCTTCACTCCTGTGGCCTCTCCCGTTGTGGAGCACAGGCTCCGGACGCGCAGGCTCAGCGGCCATGGCTCACAGGCCCAGCCGCTCTGCGGCATGTGGGATCCTCCCGGACCGGGGCACGAACCCATGTCCCCTGCATCGGCAGGCGGACTCTCAACCACTGCGCCACCAGGGAAGCCCAAGGAGCTTATAATATTTTATTGTCAAATAGTTTAAACTGTGAACTTCCAAGAAGAGACTAGGTGGAGAAGAGAGAGAAAGAAGTATTGAGTAGTTGGTCATTATCTTGGTAGTGTGGCAAGTGGTTCAGATATCCACTTTGGCAACTAATGGATAGAGGGATAAAACTCTAGCAATCTACCTACCCTCGGTTTGCTAGGTGACCACTGAATAAATTGTCTACCAGAGTCCTAAACTCATATTCATAACCTGTTCTTTCAGTGTCTCTTATAGAATTCTATCTACTTTTTTAGTCTCTTTGTAGCACATATAGTACTTTATTTGTAAAGTTAACTTTATACTATATAGTTAAACATATATTAGTAACTTTATAGTATTATATAGATTTTTAATTCAGACTTTTACATAAAATTATTTTGGTGTACTAGATTAGATAAAACAGGTTTATCAAAAAAATTCTGTCAATACTATTACACATTGTAAAATCTGTTTACAAATAGAGTTAAAACTTTTAAATTGTATTTAAAAACTTACAAGTTTTGAAAATTCGGCAAAAGTCTTAGAATCAAAATGACCATTAAAATTCTTCTAAAAGAAAAAAATTGTTTTCTGGACTGTGCATCCTTCTCAGTGCAAATAGATACAGAAAATACTCCTTTTTAGGAAAGGTGTGAAGGGAAGTGCTGGAAAACTTCCCAAATGTCAGAAACACAAAAGTTCATTCTGTTGATAGTTTAAAAAAAAAAAGCAAAAGGAGAGTAGTTGGTCCCTCAGACTTGGAAAGCCTCTCCCATCATACAATTGGCTAAGGCATGTTGAATTCCTTTCTGTGGCCCATTCCTTTGTGAAAAGATTTCAAAGCAGCTAATATCATCACAGCAGTGGTCTAATTTAAAATCTTTTAAGGGGAATACTGCCAAATTCACTTCACACGCGTGCTGCTTCTCTTCCCTTTCTGTACACAGTTTTCTACTCCATGGTCTATTACAAGCTTGGTGCTGTATGGGAACCTTGAAGACAGTACTGAGGTCAGTGAAGAGAGTTTAAAGAGAAGTCAGGCATGATGTGAGGGAATGAGCTGATGTTTACGTGGTGTGCAAGAGCAAATGACTTGGAGTTGGATATTTTCCATTATTTTGTCTTTGAAATGTATCTGTCTCATAGTCTATCATACACACTGCTTCCAGGATCATCCTTCTAAAATACAGATTTAGTAAACTACTTCCCCAATTAAAATCCTTCAAGGATTATTTCAGTCCTTCATTGAAATAATTTGCTAAAAGTGTGTGGTTGCCGGAATAGAAGCCCGTGTTGGGTAGTAATCATTTGTTTATTTTGAAGACCAGGAATTAGAAATATTAAAAGAAAAAAAAACCCCTGATAATTGTAGAAGTGTTCTTTTTTTGATTTCTTTTTTGATGTGGACCATTATTAAAGTCTTTATTGAGTTTGTTACAATATTGCTTCTGTTTTGGTTTTTTGGCCACGAGGCATGTGGGATTTTAGCTCCCTGACCAGGGATCGAACCCACACCCCCTGTATTGGAAGGTGAAGTCTTAACCACTGGATTGCCAGGGAGAGGCCCTGTAGAAGTATTCTTAATCTTTTGGAATAAACTTTCTTCAGAACTTATGTATTTTCTTAGGCACAACATATTAATGGGAATTCAGAGATTTTATTTTTGTATTCAAATCAACTTGCAGTATTTTGGAGGTGGCAAGGAGTAATTTCTATCATACCTTTTGATATGGCAAAACTTGGGTTTGTAGTTCATTTTTACGCAGTTCATTCATAGCTTTCAAGTATTCAGCATGTTTTTCTTAATAGAATGATTTGATATATTGCATTTATTAAACAATCTTTGGGAAAGGCAAGTATTAAATAGATACATAAACAAAGGTTATATTTTCATGGTGGTTGTATGGTTTTAATTGATTTTTCTACCTTGATTTCAGTATACTGTTGTTTTGTGACATCAGAAAATTACAGTTTCATGTTAATACAATTGTGGAGAAAAATTAACTGGCAGAATATAGATGATGTGCTAAAATATGTATTTCTTAAAAATAATGTCTTCAATGTGTAAAATATTTTGTTTTGTTTCTTCATGTGTTATTTGAACATGCTTATTGGTTACTTCATCTCTTTTATCTTGTTAAAGGTTTTAATTTAAATCAGATTGTCTGTTCTGCAAGTAATTTTAAAGTTAATGATTGTTTTAGTGCAGAAAAAGCATTATGATCTGCCAAGGATTGATGTAATGAGAAGTAATTAAACAAAATTTAGTTTGCTACCAAATTCACCCTGCCCCCACCCCACACAATTGGCATCACAGTTCTTTGGGTTTTTTTCAATTTCTTTATAAAAAATCAACATATTAAGCAGATACATTGATGTTTTTGAGCAATTTGTTGTAGTTTTCACTGGGTATTTATAAGGTGGTGAGAGAACTTGAAATAAAAACTGTGGCTATGGAAGTGACAAAGCGTTCAAAAAATGAATGTCCTTATATGCTTATAACAAATGCCATTAGTTGGTTGTATGTCTCTTCTACTTCTTAGCTGGATCTGCTGACTTCCCTGCTCCTGACTTATTCTGAAAGAGAATCAAAGTCTGGCAGGTCTGTTTTGATGACTTTTTTCTTTTTAATTTAAAAAGTTTGGTATTCATCACTTTAGTATGAATTTATAGTACCAATATTAGTGCCTTATTATTTATTTTTTTAAGGAATAACAGCAGGTTTTGTAGGAGTCATATTATTTACACATACATTTAGGTCCTAAAACGAAAGTTTGTTGGAAAAAATAGCTGAAAGATACATAGATGTTTAGAGTAATAGATCTCAGAATTTCTCTTTCCTTCATCCATTTTTACCTCTTTTTAAAATATAAATGTACATTTTTATGAAGGAAAGTACAAGTTTCTTACGAGTAAAATAAGGTTAAAATTTTAATTATTAAATCTTCAGTCGAGTAACCAAAGAAATATTCTTATAAATGCATTAAAAAATGCTTTTTTTTAATGTTTTATTTTGTATTGGGGTATAGCTGATTGACAATGTTGCGGTAGTTTCAGGTACACAGCAAAGGGACTCAGCCATACAGATACATGTATCCACTCTCCCCCAGACTCCCCTCCCATCCAGGCTGCCACATAACATTGAGCAGAGTTCCCTGTGTTATACAGTAGGTCCTGTTGGTTATCCATTTTAAATATAGCAGTGTGTATATGTCGATCCCAAACTCCCTAACCATCCCTTCCCCCCCATCCTTCCTCCACTCCAGGTAACAATAAGTTTGTTTTCTAAGTCTGTGAGTCTGTTTCTGTTTTGTAAATAAGTTCATTTGTATCATTTCTTTTTAGATTCTGCATATAAGTGATATCATATGATATTTCTCTTTCTCTGACTTAATTCACTCAGTGTGACACTCTAGGTACATCCATGTTGCTGCAAATGGCATTATTTCATTCTTTTTAATGGCTAATATTCCATTGTATATATGTACCACATCTTCTTTGTACATTCCTCTGTCGATGGACATTTAGGTTGCTTCCATGTCTTGGCTATTGTAAAGAGTGCTGCAGTGAACACTGGGGTGCATGTTTCCTTTTGGATCATGTTTTTCTCCAGACATATGCCGAGGAATAGGATTGCAGTGTCATATGGTAGCTCTATTTTTAGTTTTTTAAGGAACCTTCATTCTGTTCTCCATCAATTTACATTCCCACCAACAGTTTAGGAGGGTTCCCTTCTCTCCATACCCTCTCCAGCATTTATTGTTTGTGGATTTTTTGATGATAGCCATTTTGACTGGTGTGAGGTGATATCTCATTGTAGTTTTGATTTGCATTTCTCTAATAATTAGCGATGTTGAACATCTTTTCATATTCCTCTTGGCCATCTGTATGTCTTCTTTGGAGAAATGTCTATTTAGGTCTTCTGCCCATTTTTTGATTGGGTTGTTTGTTTTGATGATATTAAGCCTTATGAGCTATTTGTAAACTTTGGAGTCTAATCCCTTCTCAGTCACATCATTTGCAAATATTTTCTTCCAATCTGTGGGTTGTCTTTTCATTTTGTTTATGGTCTCCTTTGCTGTGCAAAAACTTTTAAGTTTAATTAGATCCCATTTGTTTATTTTTGTTTTTATTTCCATTATTCTGGGAGATGGATCGAAAAAGATATTGCTGGGATTTTTTTTTTTTTTTTTTTGGCTGCATTGGGTCTTTGTTGATGCACATGGGCTTTCTCTAGTTGTGGTGAGTGGGGGCTACTCTGCGTTGCGGTGCACGGGCTTCTAATTGCGGTGGCTTCTGTTGTTGCGGAGCGCAGGCTCTAGGCACATGGGCTTCAGTACTTGTGGCACACGGGCTCTAGAGTGCAGGCTCAATAGTTGTGGCACATGGGCTTAGTTGCTCTGTGACACATGGGATCTTCCCAGACCAGGGCTCGAACCCATGTCCCCTGCATTGGCAGGAGGATTCTTAACCACTGCGCCACCAAGGAAGTCCACATTTAAGTCTTTAATCCACTTTGAGAGCTTATTTTTGTGTATGGTGTTAAAGAATGATCTAATTTCATTTGTTTCACATGTAGCTGTCCAGTTTTCCCAGCACCATTTGTTGAAGAGACTGTCTTTACACCACTGTGTAGTCTTGCTTCCTTTGTTGTAGATTAATTGACCATAGGTGTGTGGGTTTATTTCTGGGCTTTCTATCCTGTTCCATTGATCTATATTTCTGTTTTTGTGCCGGTACCATACTGTTTTGATGACTATAGCTTTGTAGTATAGTCTGACATCAGACAGCCTGATTCCTCCAGCTCCATTTTTCTTTCTCAAGACTTCTTTGGCTGTTTGGGGTCTTTTGTGTATCCGTATAAATTTTAAGATTTTTTGTTCTACTTCTGTGAAAGATGCCATTGGTAATTTGATAGGGACTGCGTTGAATTGGTAGATTGCCTTGGGTAGTATAGTCATTTTGACAGTATTGGTTCTTTTAATCCACGAAATGGTATAGCTTTCCATCTGTCTGTGTCTTCTTTGATTTCTTTCATCAGTGTCTTACAGTTTTCAGAGTACAGGTCTTTTGTCTCCTTAGATAGGCTATTCCTAGGTATTTTATTCATTTTGATGTGACGGTAAATGGGATTGTTTCTTGAATTTCTCTTTCTGATCTTTCGTTGTTAGTGTATAGAAATACAACAGATTTCTGTGTATTAATTTTGTAAACTGCAGCTTTACCAAATTCACTGATGAGTTCTAGTAGTTTTCTGGTAGCGTCTTTGGGATCTTCTATATATAGTATCATGTCATCTGCAAACAGTGACAGTTTTCATCTTCTTTTCCAGTTTGGATTCTTTTTATTTCTTTTTCTTCTATGATTGCCATAGCTAGGACTTCCAAAACTATGTTGAATAAAAGTTGTGTCTTGTTCCTCCTTGTCTTGTTCCTGATCTTAGAGGAAATGCTTCCAGCCTTTCCCCATTGAGTAGGACGTTAGCTGTAGGTTTGTCCTCTATGAACTTTATTAGGTTGAGGTGTGTTCCCTCTGTGCCCGCTTTCTGGAGAGTGTTTATCATAAATGGGTGCTGAATTTTGTCAAAAGCTTTTTCCGCATCTATTGAGATGATCATATGGTTTTTATTCTTCAATTTGTTGATGTATTGTATCACACTGATTGATTTGCAGATATTGAAAAATCCTGCATCCCTGGGATAAATCCTACTTGATCATGGTGTATGATCGTTTTAACGTATTGCTGGATTTGGTTTGCTAGTATTTTGTTGAGGATTTTTACGTCTATGTTTGTCCGTGATATTGGCCTGTAATTTTCTTTTTTTGTAGTATCTTTGCCTGGTTTTGGTATCAGGGTGATGGTGGCCTCATGGAATGAGTTTGGGAGTTTTCCTTCCTCTGCACCTTTTTGGAAGAGTTTCAGAAGGATAGGTGTTGGCTCTTCTCTAGATGTTTGATAGAATTCACCTATGAGACCATCAGGCCCTGGAATTTTGTTTACTGGGAGTTTTTTAATCACAGTGTCAGTTTCAGTGCTTGTGATTGGTCTGTTCATATTTTCTATTTCTTCCTGGTTCAGTTTTGGGAGACTACCTTTCTAGGAATTTGTCCATTTCTTCCAGGTTGTCCATTTTATTGGCATACAGTTGCTTGTATTAGTCTCTGATGACCCTTTGTATTTCTGTGGTGTCAGTTGCAACTTCTCCTTTTTCATTTCTAATTTTGATTTGAGCCATCTCCCTTTTTTTCTTGATGAGTCTGGCTAAAGGTTTATGAATTTTGTTTATCTTTTCAGAGAACGAGCTTTTAGCTTCATTGATCTTTGCTGTTGTTTTCTTTGTCTCTATTTCATTTATTTCTACTCTGGTCTTTATGATTTCTTTCCTTCTACTAACTTTAGGTTTTGTTTGTTCTTCTTTCTCCAGTTATTTTAGGTGTAAGGTTAGGTTGTTTATTTGAGATTTCTCTTGTTTCCTGAGGTAAGATTGTATTGCTGTAAACTCCCCTCTTAGAACTGCTTTTGCTACATTGCATAGGTTTTGGATCATTGTGCTTTCATTTTCTTTTGTCCGTAGGTATTTTTTGATTTCTTCTGTGATTTCTTCAGTGATCCATTGGTTGTTTAGTACTATATTGTTTAGCCTCTACGTGTTTGTGGGTTTTTTTAAAATAAATTAATTTATTTTTGGCTGTGTTGGGTCTTCATTGCTGCATGCAGCCTTTTCTCTAGCTGTGGCAAGAGTGTGCTACTCTTTGTTGCGGTGCGTGGGCTTCTCATTGCGGTGGCTTCTGTTGTTGCGGAGCACGGGCTCTAGGTGCACGGGCTTCAGTAGTTGTGGCATGTGGGCTCAGTTTGTGGTTCACGGGCTGTAGAGCGCAGGCTCAGTAGTTGTGATGCATGGGCTTAGTTGCTCCGCGGCATGTCAGATCTTCCCAGACAGGGTTCGAACCTGTGTCCCCTGCATTGGCAGGCAGATTCTTAACCACTGCACCACCAGGGAAGCCCATTTGTGTTTTTAATAGTTTTTTTCTTGTAGTTTATTTCTAATCTCATAGCATTGTGATCAGAAAAGATGTTTGATATGATTTCAGTTTTCTTAAATTTACTGAAGCTCTCCTTGTGGCCCAGCATGTAGTCCATCCTAGAAAATGTTCTGTGTGCACTTGAGAAGAATGTGTATTCTGCTGCTTTTGGATGGAATGCTCTATAAATATAAATTAAGTCCATCTGGTCTAGTGTGTTATTGTAGGGCTGTGTTTCCTTATTCATTTTCTGTCTGGATGATCTGTCTGCTGATGAAAGTGGGGTGTTAAAGTCCCCCACTATTATTGTGTTACTGTTGATTTCTCCCTTTATGGCTGTTAGTATTTGCCTTATGTATTGAGGTGCTCCTATGTTGGGTACATATATATTTACAATGTTATATCTTTTTCTTGGATTGATCCCTTGATCATTATGTAGTGTCCTTCTTTGTCTCTTATTAGAGTCTTTATTTTAAAGTCTATTTTGTTTGATATGAGTACTGCTATTCTAGCTTTCTTTTGGTTTCCATTTGCATGGGATACCTTCTTCCATCCCCTCACTTCAGTCTGTATGTTTTCAGTCTGTATATGTTCCTCTTGTAGACAGCATATACGTGGGTATTGTTTTTGTATCCACTAAGCCAGTCTGTGTCTTTTGGGTGGTGCTTCTAATCCATTTACATTGAAGGTAATTATCGATATGTATATTCTTGTTGCCATTTTCTTAATTGTTTTGGATTTGTTTTTATAGGTCTTTTTTCTTCCCTTCCTATTTTGTTCTCTTCTCTTGTTTGATGACCCTCTTTAGTGCTGTGTTTGGGTTGCTTTTTCTTTTGCATGTGTGTATCTATTGTAGTTTTTGCTGTTTCCATGCAGTTTTTTTTTTTTTTTTTTTTTTTTTTGTGGTACGCAGGCCTCTCGCTGTTGTGGCCTCTCCTGTTGCAGAGCACAGGCTCTGGACGCACAGGCTCAGTGGCCATGGCTCACAGGCCTAGCCGCTCCGTGGAATGTGGGATCCTCCCAGACTGGGGCACGAACCCATGTCCCCTGCAACGGCAGGTGGACTCTCAACCACTGCGCCACCAGGGAAGCCCCCCATGCAGTTTTGATAAAACAGTCTATGTATGTACAAGGTTTTTTTGTTTGTTTTTTTGTTAAGTTGCCAGTCTCTTCCCCGCCTAGAGGAGTTCCTTTAGCATTTGTTGCAAAGCTGGCCTGGTGGTGCTGAATTCTCTTAGCTTTTGCTTGTCTGTAAAGCTTTTGATTTCTCTGTCAAATCTGAATGAGAGCCTTACTGGGTATAGTATTCTTGGTTGTAGGTTCTTCCCTTTCATCACTTTAAATATATCATGCCACTACCTTTTGGCTTGCAGAGTTTCTGCTGAGAAATCAGGTGATAACCTTATGGGAGTTCCCTTGTATGTTATTTGTCATTTTTCCCTTGTTGCTTTTAATATTTTTTCTTTGTCTTTAATTTTTGTCAATTTGATTACTATGTGTCTCAGTGTTTTTCTGCTTGGGCTTATCCTGCCTGGGACTCTCTGCACTTCCTGGGCTTGCTTGGCTGTTTCCTTTCCCATGTTAGGGAAGTTTTCAGCTATTATCTCTTCAAATATTTTCTCGGGTCCTTTCTCTCTCTCTCTTCTCCTTTTGGGACCCCTGTAATGCGAATGTTGGTACATTCATTGTTGTCCCAGAGGTATCTTAGGCTGTCTTCATTTGTTTTTATTCTTTTTTCTTTATTCTGTTCCGTGACAGTGATCTCCACCATTCTGTCTTACAGGTCACTTATCCATTCTTCTGCCTCAGTAATTCTGCTATTGATTCCTTCTAGTATATTTTTCATTTCATTTATTGTATTGTTGATCTCTACTTGTTTGTTCTTTAGTTCTTGTAGGTCTTTGTTAAATATTTCTTGCATCTTCTCAATCTTTGCCTCCATTCTTTTTCCAGGATCTTGGATCATCTTCACTATCATTATTATCAATTCTTTTTTTGGAAGGTTGCCTATCTCCAGTTCGTTTAGTTGTTTTTTGGGGGTTTTACCTTATTCCTTCAACTGTGACATAATCCTCTTCCTTTTCATCTTGTCTAACTTTCTGTGATTGTGGTTTTCATTCTGCAGGCTGCAGGATTGTAGTTCTTCTTGCTACTGCTCTCTGCCCTCTGGTGGATGATGCTATCTGAGAGGCTTGTGTAAGCTTCCTGATGGGAGGAACTGGTGGTGGGTAGAACTGCATCTTGCTCTGGTAGGCAGAGCCTTTCTCACTAAAACTTTAATCCGCTTGTCTGCTGATGGGTATGGCTCTGTTCCCTACCTCGTAGTTGTTTGGTCTGAGGCAACCCAGCACTGGAGCCTACAAACTGTAGGTGGGGCTAATGACGGCCTCTAGGAGGGCTTACACCAATGGGTACATCCCAGTTCTGCTGCTGTCAGTGCCCTTGTCTCCACAGTGAGCCACAGCTGCCCCCCGTCTCTGCAAGAAAGCTTCCAACATTATCAGGTAGGTTTGGTTCCGTCTCCTATGGGTCACTGCTCTTTTCCTCTGGGACCTGTTGCTCACAGGACTTTATGTGTGCCCTCTAAGAGTGGAGTCGCTATTTCCCCCACTCCTGTGGAAGTCCTACAGTCAAATCTCACTGGCCTTCAAAGTCAGATTTCCTGGGGATTCCTAGTCCCATTGCTGGACCCCCAGGCTGGGAAGCCTGATGTGGGGCTCAGAACCTTCACTACAGTGGAAGAATTTCTGTGGTGTAATTGTTCTCCAGTTTGTGGGTTGCCCACCTGGCGGGTATGGGATTTGAGTTTATCGTGATTGAATCCCTTCTACCATCTCACTGTGGCTTTTCCTTTGTTTTTGGATGTGGAGTATCATTTTTGGTGGGTTCCAGCATCTTCCTGTCAATGGTTGTTCAACAGTTAGTTGTGAATTCAGTGCTCTTGCAAGAGGAGGTAAGTGCACATCCTTCTACTCTGCCCTCTTTGATGCTTTGAAAAATATGTTTAACTTAAAGCAGAGCAAATATACACTGGACAATATTTTTTAAAGTATGCACAGTTATGCATGTTGTATATATCTCAAACCCAAATTATGATTTTTGTGGTGCAATTCTTCTATAACCTGAGATCATCAGGAGGCTGAACACTACACATTTGAAAATGTGAGACAGTTTTTCTGTATCAGTGCATAACCAGTGAAGGAAGAATCACTCATACTGTCTTGTGTATATGGAGTGTTGTCTTCCAGTCTTTATACCCACAAGTGGGGTCTTCAGGGATAAATTTCCATGACTTTTTCACTTAAAGTGAAGTGATCCAATGGCATAATTGAATATGTATTCTACACATAGCAAATTCCTAAATTATTTAGCAGTTTAAGAACCAAATACTTACATATTTTTTAGGGAGTGATATATGAAATACAGACTACAGAATACTGTTAATTTTAAATACAGGAAAAATGAAAGTTTTAATCTTTCTGTCTTTTCAGGTTCTTAATATAGTAGATCAAATCAGATCCATAAATCAACAATTAGTAATAATTTTACCTATTCTATACTTCTTTTTTTTTTTTTTACATCTTTATTGGAGTATAATTGCTTTACAATGGTGTGTTAGTTTCTGCTTTCTAACAAACTGAATCAGTTATACATATACATATGTTCCCATATCTCTTCCCTCTTGCATCTCCCTCCCTCCCACCCTCCCCATCCCACCCCTCTATGTGGTCACAAAGCACCGAGTTGATCTCCCTGTGCTATGCAGCTGCTTCCCACTAGCTATCTATTTTACGTTTGGTAGTGTATATATGTCCATGCCACTCTCTCACTTTGTCACAGCTTACCCTTCCCCCTCCCCATATCCTCAAGTCCATTCTCTAGTAGGTCTGTGTCTTTATTCCCGTCTTACCCCTAGGCTCTTCATGACATTTTTTTTTCCTTAGATTCCGTATATATGTGTTAGCATACGGTATTTGTCTTTCTCTTTCTGATTTACTTCACTTTGTATGACAGATTCTAGGTCCATCCACCTCACTACAAATAACTCAATTTCGTTTCTTATTATGGCTGAGTAATATTCCATTGTATATATGTGCCACATCTTCTTTATCCATTCATCCGATGATGGACACTTAGGCTGTTTCCATCTCCTGGCTATTGTAAATAGAGCTGCAATGAACATTTTGGTACATGACTCTTTTTGAATTATGGTTTTCTCAGGGTATATGCCCAGTAGTGGGATTTCTGGGTCATATGGTAGTTCTATTTGTATTTTTTTAAGGAACCTCCATACTGTTCTCCATAGTGGCTGTACCAATTCACATTCCCACCAGCAGTGCAAGAGTGTTCCCTTTTCTCCACACCTTCTCCAGCATTTATTGTTTCTAGATTTTTTGATGATGGCCATTCTGACTGGTGTGAGATGATATCTCATTGTAGTTTTGATCTGCATTTCTCTAATGATTAATGATGTTGAGCATTCTTTCATGTGTTTGTTGGCAGTCTGTATATCTTCTTTGGAGAAATGTCTATTTAGGTCTTCTGCCCATTTTTGGATTGGGTTGTTTGTTTTTTTGTTATTGAGCTGCATGAGTTGCTTATAAGTTTTGGAGATTAATCCTTTCTCAGTTGCTTCATTTGCAAATATTTTCTCCCATTCTGAGGGTTGTCTTTTGGTCTTGTTTATGGTTTCCTTTGCTGTGCAAAAGCTTTGAAGTTTCGTTAGGTCCCATTTGTTTATTATTTTTTTATTTCCATTTCTCTAGGAGGTGGGTCAAAAAGGATCTTGCTGTGATTTATGTCATAGAGTGTTCTGCCTATGTTTTCCTCTAAGAGTTTGATCGTTTCTGGCCTTACATTTAGGTCTTTAATCCATTTTGAGCTTATTTTTGTGTATGGTGTTAGGGAGTGTTCTAATCTCATACTTTTACATGTACCTGTCCAGTTTTCCCAGCACCACTTATTGAAGAGGCTGTCCTTTCTCCACTGTACATTCCTCCTTCCTTTATCAAAGATAAGGTGACCATATGTGCATGGGTTTATCTTTAGGCTTTCTATCCTGTTCCATTGATCTATCTTTCTGGTTTTGTGCCAGTACCGTACTGTATTGATTACTGTAGCTTTGTAGTATAGTCTGAAGTCAAGGAGCCTGATTCCTCCAGCTCTGTTTTTCATTCTCCATATTGCTTTGTCTATTCGGGGTCTTTTGTGTTTCCATACAAATTGTGAAATTTTTTGTTCTAGTTCTGTGAAAAATGCCAGTGGTAGTTTGATAGGGATTGCATTGAATATGTAGATTGCTTTGAGTAGTAGAGTCAGTTTCACAATGCTGATTCTTCCTATCCAAGAACATGGTATATCTCTCCACCTATTTGTATCATCTTTAATTTCTTTCATCAGTGTCTTGTAAGTTTCTGCATACAGGTATTTTGTCTCCTTAGGTAGGTTTATTCCTAGATATTTTATTCTTTTTGATACAGTGGTAAATGGGAGTGTTTTCTTGATTTCACTTTCATATTTTTTATCATTAGTGTATAGGAACGTGAGAGATTTCTGTGCATTTATTTTTGTATCCTGGTACTTTACCAAATTCATTGATTAGGTCTAGTAGTTTTCTGGTAGCATCTTTAGGATTCTCTATGTATAGTATCATGTCATCTGCAAACAGTGACAGCTTTACTTCTTCTTTTCCGATTTGGATTCCTTTTACTTCCTTTTCTTCTCTGATTGCTGTGGCTAAAACTTCCAAAACTATGTTGAATAATAGTGGTGAGAGTGGGCAACCTTGTCTTGTTCCTGATCTTAGTGGAAATGCTTTCAGTTTTTCACCATTGAGGACGATGTTGGCTGTGGGTTTGTCATATATGGCCTTTATTATGTTGAGGAAAGTTCCCTCTATGCCTACTTTCTGGAGGGTTTTTATCATAAATGGGCATTGAATTTTGTCAAAAGCTTTCTCTGCATCTATTGAGATGACAATATGATTTATCTCCTTCAATTTGTTAATATGGTGTATCACACTGATTGATTTGCATATATTGAAGAATCCTTGCATTCTTGGAATAAACCCCACCTGATCATGGTCTATGATCCTCTTAATATGCTGTTGGATTCAGTTTGCTAGTATTTTGTTGAGGATTTTTGCTTCCATGTTCATCAGTGATACTGGCCTGGGGTTTTCTTTCTTTGTGACATCCTTGTCTGGTTTTGGTATCAAGGTGATGGTGGCCTTGTAGAATGAGTTTGGGAGTGTTCCTCCCTCTGCTATATTTTGGAAGAGTTTGAGAAGGATAGGTGTTAGCTCTTCTCTAAATGTTTGATAGAATTCACCTGTGAAGCCATCTGGTCCTGGGGTTTTGTTTGTTGGAAGATTTTTAATCAGAGTTTCAATTTCAGTGCTTGTGATTGGTCTGTTAGTATTTTCCATTTCTTCCTGATTCAGTCTTGACAGGTTGTGCATTTCTAAGAATTTGTCCTTTTCTTCCAGGTTGTCCATTTTATTGGCATAGAGTTGCTTGTTGTAATCTCTCATGATGTTTTGTATTTCTGCAGTGTCAGTTGTTACTTCTTCTTTTTCATTTCTAGTTCTATTGATTTGAGTCTTCTCCCTTTTTTTCCTTGATGAGTCTGGCTAATGATTTATCTATTTTGTTTATCTTCTCAAAGAACCAGCTTTTAGTTTTATTGATCTTTGCTATCATTTCCTTCATTTCTTTTTCATTTATTTCTGATCTGATCTTTATGATTTCTTTACTTCTGCTAACTTTGGGATTTTTTTGTTCTTCTTTCTCTAATTGCTTTAGGTTCAAGGTTAGGTTGTTTATTCGAGATGTTTCCTGTTTCTTAAGGTAGGAATGTATTGCTATAAACTTCCCTCTTAGAACTGCTTTTGCTGCATCCCATAGGTTTTGGGTCGTCGTGTCTCCATTGTCATTTGTTTCTAGGTATTTTTTGATTTCCTCTATGATTTCTTCAGTGATCACTTCGTTATTAAGTAGTGTATTGTTTAGCCTCCATGTGTTTGTATTTTTTACAGATCTATTCCTGTAATTGATATCTAGTCTTACAGCATTGTGGTCAGAAAAGATGCTTGATACAATTTCAGTTTTCTTAAATTTACCAAGGCTTGATTTGTGACCCATAATATGATCTATCCTGGAGAATGTTCCATGAGCACTTGAGAAAAATGTGTGTATTCTGAAAAATGTGTATTCTGTTGTTTTTGGATGGAATGTCCTATAAATATCAATTAAGTCCATCTTGTTTCATGTATCATTTAAAGCTTGTGTTTCCTTATTTATTTTCATTTTGGATGATCTGTTCATTGGTGAAAGTGGGGTGTTACAATCTCCTACTATGAATGTGTTACTGTCGATTTCTCCTTTTATGGCTGTTAGTATTTGCCTTATGTACTGAGGTGCTCCTATGTTGGGTGCATAAATATTTACAATTGTTATATCTTCTTCTTGGATCGATCCCTTGATCATTAGGTAGTGTCCTTCTTTGTCTCTTGTAATAGTCTTTATTTTTAAATCTATTTTGTCTGATATGAGAATTGCTACTCCGGGTTTCTTTTGGTTGCCATTTGCGTGGAATATCTTTTTCCATCCCCTCACTTTCAGTCAGTATGTGTCTCTAGTTCTGAAGTGGGTCTCTTGTAGACAGCATATATGTGGGTTTAGTTTTTGTATCAATTCAGCCAGTCTGTGTCTTTTGGTGGGAGCATTTAATCATTTACATTTAAGGTAATTATCGATATGTGTGTTCCTCTTCCCATTTTCTTAATTGTTTTGGGTTTGTTATTTTAGGTCTTTTCCTTCTCTTGTGTTTCTTGCCTAGAGAAGGTCCTTTAGTATTTGTTGTAAAGCTGGTTAGGTGGTGCTGAACTCTCTCAGCTTTTGCTTGTCTGTAAAGATTTTAATTTCTCCATCAAATCTGAATGAGATCCTTGCTGGGTAGAGTAATCTTGGTTGTAGGCTTTTCTCCTTCATCACTTTAAATATGTCCTGCCAGTCCCTTATGGCTTGCAGAGTTTCTCTGAAAGATCAGCTGTTAACCTTATGGGGATTCCCTTGTGTGTTATTTGTTGTTTTTCCCTTGCTGCTTTTAATATGTTTTCTTTGTATTTAATTTTTGACAGTTTGATTAATATGTGTCTTGGTGTGTTTCTCCTTGGATTTACCCTGTATGGGACTTGCTGTGCTGCCTGGACTTGATGAACTATTTCCTTTTCCATATTAGTGAAGTTTTCAACTATAATCTCTTCAAATATTTTCTCGGTCCCTTTCTTTTTCTCTTCTTCTTCTGGAACTGCTATGATTCGAATGTTGGTGCATTTAATGTTGTCCCAGAGGTCTCTGAGACTGTCTTCAGTTCTTTTCATTCTTTTTTCTTTATTCTGCTCTGCAGTAGTTATTTCCACTATTTTATCTTCCAGGTCACTTAACCGTTCTTCTGCCTCAGTTATTCTGCCTCAGTTATTGATCCCTTCTAGAGTATTTTTAAGTTCATTTATTGTGTTGTTCATCGTTGCTTGTGTCATCTTTAGTTCTTCTAGGTCCTTGTTAAATGTTTCTTGCATTTTCTCTATTTCCAAGATTTTTGATCATCTTTACTATCATTATTTTGAATTCTTTTTCAGGTAGACTGCCTATTTCCTCTTCATTTGTTAGGTCTCGTGGGGTTTTATCTTGCTCCTTCATCTGCTGTGTGTTTTTCTGTCTTCTCATTTTGCTTAACTTGTTGTGTTTGGGGTCTCCTTTTTGCAGGCTGCAGGTTCGAAGTTCCCGTTGTTTTTGGTGTCTGTCCCCAGTGGCTAAGGTTCATTCAGTGGGTTGTGTAGGCTTCCTGGTGGAGGGAACTAGTGCCTGTGTTCTGGTGGATGAGGCTGGATCTTGTCTTTCTGGTAGGCAGGACCACGTCTGGTGGTGTGTTTTGCGGTGTCTGTGGACTTATTATGATTTTAGGCAGCCTCTCTGCTAATGGGTGGGATTGTATTCCTGTCTTGCTAGTTGTTTGGCATAGGGTGTCCAGCACTGTAGCTTGCTCGTTGTTGAGTGAAGCTGGCTGTTGGTGTTGAGATGGAGATCCCTGGGAGATTTTTGCTGTTTGATATTATGTGGAGCTGGGAGGTCTCTTGTGGACTTGGCTCTCCTATCTCAGAGGCACAGAACTGACTCCTGTCTGTAGCACCAAGAGCCTTTCATCCACATTGCTCAGAATAAAATGGAGAAAAAGAAGGAAAGAAGGAATTAAGGAAGGAAGGAAGGCAGGAAGAAAGAAAAGAAAGAAGATAAAAATATAAAATAAAGTAAGATAAAATAGTTATTATAATAAAAAATAATTAAGAAAAAAAATTTTAAAAAAAGTAAAAAAAAACCAAAAGAGACGGATAGAACCCTAGGACAGATTGTGAAAGCAAAGCTATACAGATAAAATCTCACACAGAAGCATACACATACACACTCACAAAAAGAGGAAAAGGAAAAAATAATAAATCTTGCTCTCAAAGTCCACCTCCTCAATTTGGGATGATTCGTTGTCTATTCAGGTATTCCACAGATGCAGGGTACATCAAGTTGATTGTGGAGATTTAATCCGCTGCTCCTGAGGCTGCTGGGAGAGATTTCCTTTTCTCCTCTTTGTTCCCACAGCTCCCAGGGCTCAGCTTTGGATTTGGCCCCGCCTCTGCGTGTAGGTCGCCGGAGGGCGCCTGTTCTTTGCTCAGACAGGACGGGGTTAAAGGAGCAGCTGATTTGGGTGCTGTGGCTCACTCAGGCCTGGGGGAGGGAGGGGTGCAGATATGGGGCGAGCTTGCGGTGGCAGAGGCTGGCATGACGTTGCACCAGCCTGAGGCGCGCCGTGTGTTCTCCCGGGGAAGTTGTCCCTGGATCCTGGGACCCTGGCAGTGGCGGGCTGCACAGGCTCCCCGGAAGGGAGGTGTGGAGAGTGACCTGTGCTCGCAAACAGGCCTCTTGGTGGCAGTAGCAGCAGCCTTAGCGTCTCATACCTGTCTCTGGGGTCCGCGCTGTTAGCCACGGCTCACGCCCATCTCTGGAGCTCCTTTAAGCAGCGCTCTTAATCCCCTCTCCTTGCGCACCAGGAAACAAAGAGGGAAGAAAAAGTCTCTTGCCTCTACGGCAGGTCCAGACTTTTCCCCGGACTCCCTCCCGGCTAGCCGTGGTGCACTAACCCCCTGCAAGCTGTGTTCACGCCGCCAACCCCAGTCCTCTACCTAAGCTCCGACCGAAGCCCGAGCCTCAGCTCCCAGCCCCTGCCCGCCTCGGCGGGTGAGTAGACAAGCCTCTCGGGCTAGTGAGTGCCGGTCGGCACCGATCCTCTGTGCGGGAATCTCTCCGCTTTGCCCTCTGCACCCCTGTTGCTGTGCTCTCCTCCGTGGCGCCGAAGCTTCCACCCTCCGCCACCCGCAGTCTCCACCCGCGAAGGGGCTTCTGGTGTGTGGAAACTTTCCCTCTTTCACAGCTCCCTCCCAGAGGTGCTGGTCCCGTCCCTATTGTTTTGTCGCTGTTTATTCTTTTTCCTTTTGCCCTACCCAGGTACGTGGGGAGTTTCTTTACTTTTGGGAGGTCTGAGGTCTTCTGCCAGCGTTCAGTAGGTGTTCTGTAGGAGTTGTTCCACTTGCAGCCGTATTTCTGATATATCTGTGGGGAGGAAGGTGATCTCCGTGTCTTACTCTTTCGCCATCTTCCCTGCCGTCTTCTATTCTATACTTCTTAAGAATTTTTTTTCTAAAGTGCCAGTCACCATATGTATTTTAGTTGACTGTTCTTGGTTTGCCTATGGTGTCCTGTGAAATTGCTTTTGAACTTAATAGATAAAGCTATTTCAAGTTTCCCATACCTAGAATGCCATGGAACTTTATGAACTATCACTTTCAATAAAACAACAGCCTATAAAATTAATGTTACTTGATCCCTGCTTCTCCATTTTCTTATCCAATATAGTAGGTAGGTTTTAACTTGATGGGTTCTGATATTCCTTCTCTCACTAATATGCAACATACTTAATTTGTACTGACTCTAAAGATTTAATTTTATAAAAGGTATAGAATGACAGTCTTGAAAATTTGCTTCTCCTGCTAAAAGACATGACATAATAGGGTATGAGGGTTTACATACTATGTCTGTTTATTTCCTATACATATTTTATATTTCTTCTTCTAAATCAGAAACACATGTAAAGTTATGATACATAAATGGTAAAGCAAGGAATAGAACTTTGATTTCCTTATCTCTAGGGCAGTATCTAGAACTGATTTACAAAGTGTGATGTATACATAACGTTTTTCCTCCATATCACTTTTAAAAGTCTTCTAGACAATATCTTTTTAAACTTTATGACAATGTCAGTAATTTTGTTCCTAGCATGAGTTAATAATTTATTTAAACTGTTGCCCATTGATCTTTTAAAATAGCTTTATTGAGGTACAATTTGCGTAGCAGAAAATTTCTTATATGTACAGTTTCTTGAATTTTATTAAATGTACACAGTTGAGGAAGCCTTATTACAGTCTAATTTTAGAATATATCCATCATCCCAGAAAATTCTCTGTTGCCTGTTTGTTGCTAGCCCCTGTTGTCACCCCCATCCAATTATTAATCTTGTTTCTATTTTTATAAGTAGCTTTGCCTTTTCTAGAAATTTCATAAAAATGGAATCATGTACAATAGTGTGCAGTCTTTCCTGTCTGGCTTATTTTATACTTAGCATAGATTTTTTTACATGTATGTTTTTTTAAATTAATTAATTTATTTATTAATTAATTTATTTATGGCTGTGTTGGGTCTTCTTTTCCGTGCAAGGGCTTTCTCTAGTTGCGGCGAGTGGGGGCCACTCTTCATCACGGTGCGCGAGCCTCTCACTGTTGTGGCCTCTCTTGTTGCGGAGCACAAGCTCCAGATGCGCAGGCTCAGTAGTTGTGGCGCATGGGCTTAGTTGCTCCGCGGCATGTGGGATCTTCCCAGGCCAGGGCTTGAACCTGTGTCCCCTGCTTTGGCAGGCAGACTCTCAACCACTGCGCCACCAGGGAAGCCCCATGTATGTTCTTTTATGTTTTAGTAGGTTGTCTCTTTTTATTATTGAGTTATATTTTATTGTATGGATATGCCATATTTTGTTTACTCACCAGTTAATTGACCATTTAGATTGTTTTCAGTTTGGGCTGTTATGAATAATGTTGCTAACATTTGTGTACAAGGATTTTTTTTTTAATTTTAGATTTTATTTCTTTTTTGTGTACAGGCTTTTTGTGGGCTTATGTTTTCTTTTCTCTTAGGTAAATACCTATGAGTAGAAGTGCTGGTTTGCATGGTAAACATATTTTTAACTTTGAAAGAAACTGCTAAACTGTTTTCCAAAGTATCTGTACCACTTATATTCCCACCAGCAATGTATGAGAGTTCCAGTTGCTCTATATCCTTGCCAACATTTGGTATTTTCAGTCTTCTAATTGTGGCTATTCTAGTGGCTATATAGTCAGCTCATTATTGTTTTATTTTGCATTTCCCTCAAAACTAAAGACTAAGCATCTGTTGGTGTCCTCATAAAATTCCTATTTAAAATCTTAACCCCCAAAGTGATGGTGTTAGAAAGTGGGGCCTTTGGGAGGTAATTATCAGTAAGCCATAAGGGCAGAGCCCTCATGAATTAGATTAGTGCCCTTATAAAGGAGGCTCTTTATAAGCTTCCTCACCCTTTCTACCAGGTGAGATTGCAGTGAGAATTCCACAGTCAATGAGAGGGCAGGCCCTCTTTAGACACTGAATCTGCCAGCACCTTGATCTTGGACTCCCTATCTTCCAAAACAGTGAGAAATAAGTTTCTGTTGCTTTAAAGCCACCCAGTTTATGGTAGTTTTGTTATAGCATCCTGAACAGACTGATAGCATCTTTTTCATGTACTTATTTGCCATTTCTTTGGTGAAGTTTCTATTCAGAAATCTTTTGCCCTGTTTTACACTGAGTTGTTTGTGTTATTTTTAGTTGTAAGAGTTCTTTATATATTCTGGTGTTAAAGGATAATTTTCACACAGAAAGTTAAGATTATGACTCCTGTATAGATATAAAACTTTTTTAATGTGTTAAAGTTTTTATTTAATCTGTTAATGAGAAAACTGGTAAGGTGTTATAACCAGTTCAAAGGAGGATGCAAAGAACAGACACATTTATAGATCAAGAATCTTGAAATGAGCATTCAGATGGAACCAAAGGAGGTTTTTTTCCACAATTGCAGAGGGTGTCTCTCCATTGTGGGATATAATTTATTTTTGTGTTTATAAATAAGGATTATTTTAAATTTTATCAGGTTGTAATCTATAATACAAATTACAGAGTTGTAAAATAGCCCCCATAGGATGAGAATCAGATCACCTGGAACGAAGCGCTGTAGAGCAGGGCTCAGCAACTCTGACTTGTGGGTCAAATCTGACCAACCACCTGATTTTGTAAATAAAGTTTTATTGGAAGACACCCATACCTGTTTATTTACACATTGTCTGTGGCTGCTTTTGTGCTACAGTGGCAGAGTTGAGTAGTTGTGACAGAGACTGTATGGCTCACAAAGTCTAAATTATTTACTAAATGACCTTTTACAGCAAGGTTGCTGATCCCTGCTTTTTCCTGGGTAAAGTCCTTTACCAGATATGTTATTTATAAATATTTTTTCCTAGTCTGTGGCTTGTCTTTTCATTTTTTTAAAAACATATCTTTTGAAGAGCAAAAGTTTTACATTTTGATGAAGCCCAATTTATTAGCTTTGTGTTTTATGAATTGTGCTGTCAAACAGTTTGCCAAACGTAGGATCACAAAGTTTTTGTCTTATGCTTTCTTATATAAGTTTATATAAAATTTTATCTATTACATTTATGTCTATGATCCAGTTCAAGGTAATTATTGTGTATGATGTGAGGTAAGGGTTGAGATATTTTTAGATGTGGGATATTCACTTGTTTTAGCATAATTTGTTGAAAAGACTATCCTTTCTTTGTTGAAGTACCTTGGTGCCTTTGTCAAAAATCAGCTGACCATAAATATTTGGGTTTATTTCTGGAGACTCTCAGTTCTGTTCCCTTTGTCTTTATGTTTATCCTTATGGCAATACCACATTAACTTGATTACTGTAGCTTTATAGGAAGCTTTGAAATGAGGCCATGTAAGTTCTCAGCATTTTTCTTCTTTTTCAGATTTCTTTTAAAAATATTAAATTTAATTTATATTTTTCAAACCAAAGAAAATTATTTTTCCTCTTTTTTGGGCATTTCATCTGTATATATATATATTTGTATGTATGTATGGGTAGCAGTAAGAAGATAAAGTTGAAGGTCTGGAGGACCTTTCAACAAAATGACCTATGGGGATCATTACACTGTTCAGTATCATTTCTAACTACCCAGTCTATTTCTTGCTTTCATTTTTAATTACGTAACTTATGACTTTAAGCTTGCTTCTCTAATTTTATTGTGCCTCCCACAACAGTGTGCCTCTTATCAATAACATAGGGACAGTGAAGGGCCAGACAAGGCCAGTGATGTTGTCTACATTGTGCCTCCAGTAGGATGGATGGTTGAAGGACAGACAGACTTGAGACTGAGGGAAACTGTTTCTGCTTGTCCCCCCACCCAACTGTGGACCTGCTTCTCCTCTTCACTGATGGCCAGATCTTGGTGGTGGGAGTTGAGCAAAAGAAGGTAAAGACTGAGTTTTAGCTCACAGCCAATCACCACAAATGCT
This sequence comes from Orcinus orca, assembly GCF_937001465.1. Lineage (NCBI taxonomy): Eukaryota > Metazoa > Chordata > Mammalia > Artiodactyla > Delphinidae > Orcinus > Orcinus orca. The sequence goes on from NC_064560.1 coordinate 74,650,069, forward strand.
TTTCAGTGTCCTATAAAGATTATATAAATATATATAAAGAGATTAGATGAAAGGATACCAGACAGTGAGGATGGTTACTGGAAGAGTTCTTTTCTCTGTGGCTTCTTTATAAATATGAATGAATTTCTGTATTGCTAAAGATTGGGAAAGTAAATATTGTGAACATCTTTTTTTTTTTTTTTTGGTCATTTTGGATAAGCCATTCAGGGCCTATCATAGCACTCAGACTTTGTTATTTAATTTTTCTGTAATTTCTAAATTCTGGTATTTAAAAAGCCTTCATCCATATAAAAATACAGATTTCATAGCAAATAAATTAACTTTAAAATTCTTTCATAGAACTAAAGTAAAGTAAATACTACTTTGAAATTTATCAATATTTAACAAAATGTTTATAAGAAAAGTTCAGCTATTGCTAGAACTAAAATTGTCCCAACACCTTTAGGATACAGGCTTCAGCTATTGACAAAGTATTGGGATATGTTTAAAGTATGTTTATACTTCATAGAATGTTAATTATCAACCACTGTCTTTTTAAACCCCCTAATGTGCTAATTAGAGGCAAATAAAGGTGGAAAATTATGTATTTTTCCTTCTGTATTTTTGTCATTTTAAAATTATTTTGGAAGTAAACACAGTGGCTTTGTTCTCTTCAAATCCTTCTTTTTGTTTCATCCATTCTCTGAATGCTCTACTTACTTTCTTTAAACAGTGCTTTACATAAAGTATATTAGTAAATCTTTGTAAAAATTATGATGAATAACTTCCCGTTTCTTCCTCACTGCCTAGAAAAAGATGGCAGTATTTTAGTGTCAGTCACTGAGACATTAAGCCTTGAGTGGTAGTAGTTAATTTATTTTCAACATCATGATTAAGGCTCTTCAGAAGAATGCCTTTGTTAAATGTTTGTATTTCTCCCTTTATCTTCATTTAATTATTTCTTAGTATTACTCCTTATTAGGCTAAATTATTTCGGTATCTCTAATTAAAACTTAAATATCTTACAATGATCTGGCTTTTAAGAAGACATGCCGACTAAAGATGCTGAACCTTTTTCTCTTTGCTGTAGGCCCAGACATTGCCCGCTTTGGTTTCCTAATTTAGTAACAGAAATAAAACTATGCACGACTGGGCAGGTTTGGTATGCTGGCACCCAGCTGGGAAGCATGGGTTTCTTAAGTAAATGGACCAATGGGGATTTGCGGAAAACACAGATTAAGTTACAAGAGCTTTGCACTTCGCAAATTCCTAGCTATTTAAAGGAACTCGACTAACCCACTGCCACCTAAATAAAGCTCAGTTTTGTTTAAACACACAGACACACTAAATGATGTATTGTTTCCTTTTCCAAAATTACCCCTCATCTTTGTGCTATTAATTTCATATTTTTGTACACTTTTAAAAAGCACTTTCTCTTTTAATAAATAATGCATCAAAATTAGTTTATTCAATTATTCTGTGCGTTTGTAATACCTTTCAAGATAGCATAATATAAAACAGTCAATAATATAGATATGTAATGTGTTTCTGTGTGAGAAAAATGAAAGAAAGTTCTGACAGAGATAAATTAAGAAAAATTTTTTAAAAACGTGGTTTTGCACACTACCTCTGGCACCTGCTTGGCTGGATGGCCTTGATTCCTGCTGTCTCTTCCTCCACCACAGATATTGTCAGTGCTCTGCATCATGCAACGCACACTGCTCGGGTGGGTTTGCAGTGGGTGCTTTCTTGGAATGTTTGAACACAGACTGCTTTCCTGTCTGCTGACACTTTTCCTTTTTGCTGCTGCTTTTTATCTGGCATATTCCTGGTCTTCTTTTCTTTTCTTTCTTTTTCATCTTAGTCTTCTTAAGGTCCATTGCCTCTGAATTTGGGGAAGAGCCTTGAGGCCCAAGGATTAACCCACTTCTCCTTCAAACCTTTATGTATTTCTTCTGGCCACTGTCTTTCATTGTCAGATGAGGGCCAGCTGTCCACCCTGGTGATCTTTTTTTTTAAATTTCTTTTAGACTGTTTATAAACTCTGGAGGCATATTCTGAGGTGTAATTTCATTGAAAGAGAGAGAGAGTATGAATGAATGAGAATCTCTCATTTCTTATAAGACTTCTTTTTTTAATTAATTAATTTTGGGGGGCTGCGTTGGGTCTTTGTTGCTGTGCACGGGCTTTCTCTAGTTGCGGTGAGCGAGGGCTACTTTTGCTGTGGTGTGTGGGCTTCTCATTGTGGTGTCTTCTCTTGTTGCAGAGCACCAGCTCTAGGCATGCGGGCTTCAGTAGTTGTGGCACGTGGGCTCAGTAGTTGTGGCTCTTGGGCTCTAGAGCACAGGCTCAGTAGTTGTGGCGCACGGGCTTAGTTGTTCCGTGGCATGTGGGATCTTCCCAGACCAGAGCTCAAACCCGTGTCCCCTGCATTGGCAGGCAGATTCTTAACCACTGCGCCACGAGGGAAGTCCCTCTTATAAGACTTTTGACAAATAGGAATGGACAGTTAATTCCAGTACTTGAGAGAGTATAGGTGGTGTGTGGAGGAGGATACAGTGTGCATTATAATCATACTTAAAGCAGTATTAGTTCACAATTAGAACAAAAGGGATTTAATATAAACTTTAGTCAAATTACATTGACTTTAGGATCAATATGATTTCCCATTGTATGAATGCAATCCAAAATATAATAAAGAATACTAAACATCACAAATACTTTGACTGAAAGTGGTCAGAAGGTTACTAATCTATAAAAAAGTCAGTTTTTTAAATGATCTATTTCTTGACTTTTGTGAACATCTGAATAAGGCAGATGCCCAGTCCTAGCATCAGGGTTCCTCCCTCTTGACTTCCTTCCTTACCCCATTCTCTGCCTTTCACACCCAGTGGAGACTGGTTCATAGTTTCTCTGCTACTGGCCTTTCCTTTGCTTTCCTGAGAGAGAGAAGAAATTGGTCTTACAAGGTTTCCCTGACAAAGGGAGGGGGCGTCTCTGCTGTCAGAAACTTAAAGTGGCATCTCTTGGTTACTATGTAATTCTAAACATTAGTGAAGATCTAGTATGTAGATATTTTTGCTCTGTCTTAGTAATTTTGATTTCTTAAATGTATATATTCATGCTATTGTTATTGCTTGTAATAATAATCATATCTTAACAGTTACTGTAAAAAGTGGTAACTCTCCAGATAATCAAGAGATTGTTATTGTTGTTAATACATTTATTAAGTGTTTAAACTAGGCCAGTCATGTTAAATGCTTAACTCTTTTCTCTATTAATTGCCACAATAATCAGACAGAATAGGTATTATTGTTTTTCACTTCTTTTAAAGATGGGGAACCTGAAGTGTAGCTATTAAATGGGGGATCAAAGATTCTAATCCAGTTCATTCATGTTTTAAAAATGTAAAAGTTGTTACATATGGAAAAGTACACAGATTTAAAGTAATACTCAATGAATTTTCACAAAATAAATACACTTTTGTAACCAGAACCCCATAAGCCTGCTTGCACTTCTTTCCAGACACTCTCACCCCTCTTCTAGGGTAACTACTATTCTGACTTCCATCACCCATTCAGTTTTTTTTTTTTTAATTTTTTAATTTAATTTTGTTTTTTTATACAGCAGGTCCTTATTAGTCATCAGTTTTATACACGTCAATCCCAATCGCACAATTCATCACACCACCAGCCCCACCTCCCCACCGCTTTCCCCTCTTGGTGTCCTTACGTTTGTTCTCTACATCTGTGTCTCAATTTCTGCCCTGCAAACCAGTTCATCTGTACCATTTTTCTAGGTTCCACATATATGAGCTAACACACAATATTTGTTTTACCCTTTCTGACTTACTTCACTCTGTATGACAGTCTCTAGATCCATCCACGTCTCTACAAATGACCCAATTTCATTCCTTTCTATGGCTGAGTAATATTCCATTGTATATATGTACCACATCTTCTTTATCCATTCGTCTGTTGATGGGCATGTAGGTTGCTTCCATGACCTGGCTATTGTAAATAGTGCTGCAATGAACATTGGGGTGCATGTGTCTTTTTGAATTATGGTTTTCTCTGGGTATATGCCCAGTAGTGGCATTTCTGGATCATATGATAATTCACTTTTTAGTTTTTTAAGGAAGCTCCATATTGTTCTTCATAGTGGCTGTATCAGTTTACATTCCCACCAAGAGTACAAGAGGGTTCCCTTTTCTCCACACCCTCTCCAGCATTTGTTGTTTGTAGATATTCTGATGATGCCCATTCTAACTGCTGTGAGGTGATACCTCATTGTAGTTTTGATTTGCATTTCTCTAACAATTAGTGATGTTGAGCAGCTTTTCATGTGCTTCTTGGCCATCTGAATGTCTTCTTCGGAGAAGTGTCTTTTTAGGTCTTCTGCCCATTTTTGGACTGGGTTGTTTGTGTTGTTTTTTTGTTTGTTTGTTGTTTTTGTTTTTTTTCTGGTACGCGGGCCTCTCACTGTTGTGCCCTATCCCGTTGCGGAGCACAGGCTCCGGACGTGCAGACTCAGCGGCCATGGCTCACAGGCCCAGCAGCTCTGCGGCATATGGGATCCTCCTGGACCAGGGCACGAAACCATGTTCCCCGCATCGGCAGGCGGGCTCTCAACCACTGCGCCACCAGGGAAGCCCGGGTTGTTTGTTTTTTTAATGTTGAGCTCCATGAGCTGTTTATATAGTTTGGAGATTAATCCTTTGTCCATTGATTCGTTTGCAAATATTTTCTCCCATTCTGAGGGTTGTCTTTTCGTCCTGTTTATGGTTTCCTTTGCTGTGCAAAAGCTTTGAAGTTTCATTAAGTCCCATTAGTTTATTTTTGTTTTTATTTCCATTACTCTAGGAGGTGGATCAAAAAAGATCTTGCTGTGATTTATGTCAAAGAGTGTCCTTCCTATGTTTTCCTCTAAGAGTTTATAGTGTCTGGTCTTACATTTAGGTCTCTAATCCATTTTGAGTTTATTTTTGTATATGGTGTTAGGGAGTGTTCTAATTTCATTCTTTTACATGTAGCTGTCCAGTTTTCCCAGCACCACTTATTGAAGAGACTGTCTTTCCTCCATTGCATATCCTTGCCTCCTTTGTCATAGATTAGTTGACCATATGTGTGGGGGTTTATCTCTGGGTTTTCTATCTTGTTCCATTGATCTATGTTTCTGTTTTTGTGCCAGTACCGTATTGTCTTGATTACTGTAGCTTTGTAGTATAGTCTGAAGTCAGGGAGTCTGATTCCTCCAGCTCTGCTATTTTCGTTCAAGACTGCTTTGGCTATTCGGGGTCTTTTGTGTCTCCAAACAAATTTTAAGATTTTTTGTTCTAGTTCCGTAAAAAATGCCATTGGTAATTTGATAGGGATTGCATTGAATATGTAGATTGCTTTGTGTCGTATAGTCATTTTCCCAATATTGATTCTTCCAATCCAAGAACATGTTATATCTTTCCATCTGTTGGTATCATCTTTAATTTCTTTCATCAGTGTCTTACAGTTTTCTGCATACAGGCCTTTTGTCCCCCTAGGTAGGTTTATTCCTAGTATTTTATTCTTTTTATTGCAGTGGTAAATGGCAGTGTTTCCTTAATCTCTCTTTCAGATTTTTCATCATTAGTGTATAGGAATGCAAGAGATTTCTGTGCATTAATTTTGTATCCTGCAACTTTACCAGATTCATTGATTAGCTCTAGTAGTTTTCTGATGGCATCTTTAGGATTCTCTATGTATAGTATCATGTCATCTGCAAACAGTGACAGTTTTACTTCTTATTTTCCAATTTGTATTCCTTTTATTTGTTTTTCTTCTCTGATTCCCGTGGCTAGGACTTCCAAAACTATGTTGAATAGTAGTGGTGAGAGTGGACATCCTTGTCTTGTTCCTGATCTTAGAGGAAATGCTTTCAGTTTTTCACCATTGAGAATGATGTTTGCTGTGGGTTTGTCATATATGGCCTTTATTATGTTGAGGTAGGTTCCTCTATGCCCACTTTCTGGAGAGTTTCTCTCATAAATGGGTGTTGAATTTTGTCAAAAGCTTTTTCTGCATCTATTGAGATGATCATATGGTTTTTATTCTTGAATTTGTTAGTATGGTTTATCACATTGATTGATTTGCGTATATTGAAAAATCCTTGCATCCCCGGGAAAAATCCCACTTGATCATGGTGTGTGATCCTTTTAATGTGTTGTTGGATTCTGTTTGCTAGTATTTCATTGAGGATTTTTGCATCTATATTCATCAGTGATATTGGTCTGTAATTTTCGTTTTTTATAGTATCTTTGTCTGGTTTTGGTATCAGGGTGATGGTGGCCTCATAGAATGAGTTTAGGAGTGTGCCTTCCTCCGCAACTTTTTGGAAGAGTTTGAGAAGGATGGGTGTTAGCTCTTCTCTAAATGTTTGATAGAATTCACCTGTGAAGCCATCTAGTCCTGGAATTTTGTTTGTTGGAAGATTTTTAATCACAGTTTCAATTTCATTACTTGTGATTGGTTTGTTCATATTTTCTATTTCTTCCTGGTTCAGTCTTGGAAGGTTATACCTTTCTAAGAATTTCTCCATTTCTTCCAGGTTGTCCCTTTTATTGGCATAGAGTTGCTTGTCATAGTCTCTTAGGATGCTTTGTATTTCTGTGGTGTCTGTTGTAACTTCTCCTTTTTCATTTCTAATTTTATTGATTTGAGTACTCTCCCTCTTTTTCTTGATGAGTCTGACTAATGGTTTATCAATCTTGTTGATCTCAAAGAACCAGCTTTTAGTTTTATTCATCTTTGCTATTGTTTTCTTTGTTTCTATTTCATTTATTTCTGCTCTGATCTTTATGATTTCTTTCCTTCTTCTAACTTTCGGTTTTGTTTGTTCTTCTTTCTCTAGTTCCTTTAGGTGTAAGGTTAGATTGTTTATTTGAGATATTTCTTGTTTCTTGAGGTAGGCATGTATAGCTATAAACTTCCCTCTTAGAACTGCTTTTGCTGCATCCCGTAGGTTTTGGATCATCGTGTTTTCATTGTCATTTGTCTCTAAGTATTTTTTGATTTCCTCTTTGATTTCTTCAGTGATCTCTTGGTTATTTAGTAACGTATTGTTTAGCCTCCATGTGTTTGTGTTTTTTACATTTTTTTCCCTGTAATTCATTTCCAATCTCATAGCGTTGTGGTCAGAAAAGATGCTTGATATCATTTCAATTTTCTTAAATTTACTGAGGCTTGATTTGTGACCCAGGATGTGATCTATCCTGGAGAATGTTCCATGTACACTTCAGAAGAAAGTGTAATCTGCTGTTTCTGGATGGAATGTCCTATAAATTTCAATTAAATCTATCTGGTCGACTGTGTCATTTAAAGCTTCTGTTTCCTTATTTATTTTCATTTTGGATGATCTATCCATTGGTGTAAGTGAGGTGTTAAAGTCCCCCACTATTATTGTGTTATTATCGATTTCCTCTTTTATAGCTCTTAACAGTTGCTTTATGTATTGAGGTGCTCCTCTGTTGCGTGCATATATATTTATAATTGTTATATCTTCTTCTTGGGTTGATCCCTTGATCATTATGTAGTGTTCTTCCTTGTCTCTTGTAACACTCTTTATGTTAAAGTCTATTTTATCTGATATGGGTATTGCTACTCCAGCTTCCTTTTGATTTCCATTTGCATGGAATATCTTTTTTCATCTCCTCACCTTCAGTCTGTATGTGTCCCTAGGTCTGAAGTGGGTCTGTTGTAGACAGCATATAGATGGGTCTTGTTTTTGTATCCATTCAGCAAGCCTGTGTCTTTTGGTTGGAGCATTTAATCCATTCACGTTTAAGGTAATTATCAATTTGTATGTTACTATGACCATTTTCTTAATTGTTTTGGGTTTGTTTTTGTAGGTCCTTTTCTTCTCTTGTGTTTCCCACTTAGAGAAGTTCCTTTAGCATTTGTTGTAGAGCTGGTTTGGTGGTGCTGAATTCTCTTAACTTTTGCTTGTCAGTAAAGCTTTTGATTTCTCCATCGAATCTGAATAAGATCCTTGCCACGTTGTGTACTCTTGGTTGTAGGTTCTTCCCTTTCATCACTTTAAGTATATCATGCCACTCCCTTCTGACTTGTAGAGTTTGTACTGAGAAATCAGCTGTTAACCTTATGGGAGTTCCCTTTTATGTTATTTGTCATTTTTCCTTTGCTGCTTTCAGTAATTTTCTTTGTCTTTAATTTTTGCCAGTTTGATTATTATGTGTCTCAGCATGTTTCTCGTTGGGTTTATCCTGTATGGGACTCTCTGCACTTCCTGGACTTGGGGGGCTATTTCCTTACCCATGTTAGGGAAGTTTTTGACTATAATCTCTTCAAATATTTTCTCAGGTCCCTTCTCTCTCTCTTCTCCTTCTGGGACCCCTATAATGTGAATGCTGTTGTGTTTAATGTTATCCCAGAGGTCTTTTAGGCTGTGTTCATTTCTTTTCATTCTTTTTCTTTATTTTGTTCTGCAGCCGTGAATTCCACCATTCTGTCTTCCAGGTCACTTATCCGTTCTTCTGCCTCGGTTATTCTGCTGTTGATTCCTTCTAGTGTAGTTTTCATTTCAGTTATTGTATTATTCATCTCTTTTTTGTTTGTTCTTTAATTCTTCTAGGTCTTTGTTAAACATTTCTTGCATCTTCTCCATCTTTGCCTCCATTCTTTTTTTGAGGTCCTGGATCATCTTCACTATCATTCTGATTTCTTTTTCTGGAAGGTTGCATATCTCCACTTCATTTTGTTGTTTTTCTGGGGTTTTATCTTGTTCCTTCATCTGGTACATAGCCCTCTGCCTTTTCATCTTGTCTATCTTTCTGTGAATGTGGTTTTTGTTACACAGGGTGCAGGAATGTAGTTCTTGCTTCTGCTGTCTGCCCTCTGGTGGATGAGGCTATCTAAGAGGCTTGTGCAAGTTCCCTGATGGGAGGGACTGGTGGTGGGTAGAGCAGACTGTTGCTCTGGTGGGCAGAGCTCAGTAAAACTTTAATCGGCTTGACTGCTGATGGGTGGGACTGGGTTCCCTCCCTGTTGGTTGTTTGGGCTGAGGCAACCCAACACTGGAGCCTACCTGGGCTCTTTGGTGGGGCTATGGCAGACTGTGGGAGGGCTCATGCCAAGGAGTTCTTCCCAGAATTTCTACCAGTGTCCTTGTCCCCATGGTGAGCCACAGCCACCCCCTCCTCTGCAGCAGACCCTCCAACACTAGCAGGTAGGTCTGGTTCAGTCTCCGTTGTGGTCACTGCTCCTTTCCCTGGGTCCCTATGCGTACAGTACTTTGTGTGAGCCCTCCAAGAGTGGAGTCTCTGTTTCCTGCAGTCCTGTTGAAGTCCTGCAATCAAATCCCACCAGCCTTGAAAGTCTGATTCTCTAGGAATTCCTCCTCCCATTGCCGGACCCCCAGGTTGAGAATCTGATGTGGGGCTCAGAACCTTCACTCCATTGGGTGGGCTTCTGTGGTATTAGTGTTCTCCAGTCTGTGAGTCACCCACCCAGCAGTTATGGGATTTGATTTTACTGTGATTGTGCCCCTCTTACCATCTCATTGTGGCTTTTCCTTTTTCTTTGGGTGTGGGGTATGTCTTTTGGTGAGTTCCATTGTCTTCCTGTCGATGATTGTCCAGCAGCTAGTTATGACTCTGGTGTTCTCGCAAGAGGGAGTGAGAGCACGTCCTTCTACTCTGCCATCTTGGTTCCTAATCCTCCACCCATTCAGTTTTAAAAGTAAATTAAAGATACTACAATTGAGGGGCTTCCCTGGTGGCTCAGTGGTTGAGAGTCCGCCTGCCGATGCAGGGGACACGGGTTCGTGCCCCGGTCCGGGAAGATCCCACATGCCACAGAGCGGCTGGGCCCGTGAGCCATGGCTGCTGAGCCTGCGCGTCCGGAGCCTGTGCTCCGCAACAGGAGAGGCCACAACAGTGAGAGGTCCGTGTACTGCAAAAAAAAAAAAAAAAAAAAAAAAAAGAAGATACTACAATTGAGATTTTTGCTAAGGTGTAGTACACAGGTTTTTCTCAATGTGGTTACATCTTACGAAGCCATTGTAAGTTGAAAATACCGTTAAGTAGAAAATGCATTTAATAGACCTAGCCTGCTGAACACCATGGCTTAGCTCAGCCTACCTTAAATGTGCTCAGAACACTTACATTAGCCTCCAGTTGGGCAAAATCATCCAAAACAAAGCCTGTTTTATAATAAAGTGTTGACTATCTCATGTAATTTATTGAATACTGTACTAAAAGTGTAAAACAGAATTGGTCATATGAGTGCAGAATGGTTGTAAGTGTATCGGTTGTTTACCCTGATCATCTGGCTTACTGGGAGCTGTGGCTCACTGCCACTGCCCAGCATCACAAGAGATTTATAAGATCAAAATTCAAAGTATAGTTTCTACTGAATGTGTATTGCTTTTGCAGTATCATAAGGTTGAAAAATTGTAAGTTGAACCATTGTAAATCAGGGATCATCTGTACTACTCAGCTGGACCTCTGTATCTGTGGATTCTGTATCTGTGGATTCAACCAATGGTGGGTTGAAAATATTTGGGGAAGAAAAATTCCAGAAAGTTCTAAAAAGCAAAACTTGAATTTGCAGCACTGGCAACTATTTACATAGCATTTACTTTGTATTAGGTATTATAAGTAATCTGGAAGTCAGTTAAAGTATATGGGAGGATGTGTGTAGGTTATACGCAAATACTACTCCATTTTACATAAGGGACTTGAGCATCCAAAGATTTTGGTATCTGTGGGGGTCCTGGAACCAATCCCCCTTATAAACCAAGGGGTGAATGACTGTACTTATTAAAGACTTGGTCATTATGGACTTTATTCCAGATGTGATGGAAAGCCACTGGAAGATTTTGAGCAGAAGAGTGATATCATGTGACTTAGGTTTAAAAGGATCACCCAGGCAACTGTGTAAAGAAGGAGCCAAGGATAAAAACTGAGAGATGAGTCAGGAATCTACTGAAATAAGCCACGTGAGAGAGGATGGAGGCTTACACTAGAGTGGTATCAGAACTGTTGATGAGAAGCAGTTGGATTTTGGTTTATTTCATGCTTTGTAACTCTCACAGTGCTTTACTTGTTTTCTATCATCCTCAGGGCTGGTTTTACCCCTGCTTACAAATAAGCAATCTTGAGGCTCTGAGAGGTTATGAACCTTACACAAGGTTACTTAGTAAGGTAGAATCATGACTTTCACCATGTCTTTTGATTCTCAGTCCTGTGCTTTTTTCTAACGTGTTACCGGAAATACATAGTCTTTTTAAAAAAATGTTTAATTCAAAGATTTATAAGATTGAGGAAATTAAATTAAAAGCATGTACTAGCTTGTGATACTATATTAGTTATCTACTGCTGGATAACAGATGACCACAAACTTAGCAGTTTAAAAAACACAAATTTATTATCTCATTGTCTGTGGATCAGGAGTCTAGGCACAGCTTAGCTAGATTATCTGCTTTGGGTCTCACAAGGCTGCAGCCAGCGTTGGGTTGGCTGAGGCCTGTGATCTCATCTGAGGCTTGATTGCTAGTTACTGTGAAGATCTTTTAATATTGCTTCTGGTGTGTGAGATGAGGACAAAAACGGTTGAAGTCATATAATGAAGTTTAGTATGTCAGCCATCTAACAAAAGGAATTTTTGACTGTTTTTGCTGCCCAAAGGAAAGAATTCTATTAAAGAACGGTGCGCTTGTCTTTTTTCCCTGTAGGATCTCTCCCTTTTTACTTCAACTTTAGATGTATATGCTTAGCATTTGGAGTGTTAAAAACTTGTTCATTCCATTCTATAAGAATCTTGGTATCCAGACGGTGTGTTGGTGGGTGTTATCTGGCTCCTCATTTTGCTGCCACTGCTAAACACACTAATTAGGCCTGTTAATGGTTATTTTCCATTTCACTTTTACTTTTGTTCTTAGTCCAGTGCCAGTGTGATATTTTGTAGCTTCTTTGACTGCTGAATTAAGAAAATTAACTTTGGAACCAACTTCTGGGTTCAGGGAAAAAACCACTGAACAGTGATTTGAATCTCCAGTCCTGTAGCTTTTCCAAATTTTACTGCAGTTTAGTTGATTATTCTGAACTAGTCTTCCATTTTATGACATACAGCAGAGGAAAGCAGACTTTAAAACGCTGGTCTTGGTACTCTCTTCCACTAATATATTATTCTGTTAGTCTGTTTCTTTGTGCTTTCTGCTTTACTTACTTTAGGACTTTTGCTTACAAAATTGGCAGACTGGGTAATTCAAACCAACCCTCCTTTAAGGTCAGTTAGAAAAACTGGAGGGAAAAAGTCTGTTTTGAAGGCACTTGTGAGCTAACAACGTACTGAAGAATTCCCAGGCCAAAGAGATTGCAGTTGTTACACACTTTTACACTAAAACAAATCTAAGTTGCTTGGTTGAGGCATAGCATGTAAAAGATGCACCTGGGATGTCTTGTGCCAGAGAACAGAAAACCAGTCAAAGACTAGTGGGGTCATGTGTAAATAATAGAGGAGTCAACACTGGACAGTTTGACCATCAAAAAGAATGATGATTGAAATGGATTAAAAACACATCAGATATATAAACTTCTATGAGTTCATAATGATACTCTTTAAAAAAAACTAGTTGGTAAACGGCAGGTTGATAGGGTAAAGGGAAAGAATCAAACATTATTATGCCTTTTCTAAACCAGTTGTATTTCAGGGTAACTAAATAATTGAATGAAGGAGAGTTTTTCCATATGGAATAATGATACCTAATAAATATAGAAGGAATGATGCAATTAGAAAAACCAACATTTTGGAATATCTAATGAAATAATTGATTGCAGCAAAGATCATAGCTTCCTGAACCATTAGGTAAGAAGTTGATAAGGAACTTTGTGCTGGATGGATCAGGCTGATGACACCTGAATCCACTGATTAATCTTAACATCACTAAAGGTGGGTGAAACAGACATTATATCCTTCCCAGTGTGATGTAATCAGAACTATAAAGCCCCACCCTTAAGATCTAATCTTACCAAAGAAAATTGAACCTGAATCTATTTAAGCTTTTCTAACTGCCAGTTTATAGGGAATACAAGGGGTGAATAAAAATTTTAAATGACACCATAAAGACATAATAAACCAAGTTTAGAATGTTAGAAATTCTACAAAAAAATCCACTTTTTAAAGTAAGTGAAACATGAAGGAAAAGGAGGGAGAACTGTTGTAAATGTTAAAAAACTTAGGAATCATATCAGCCAAATGAAGTTGTTGGACCTTGTTTATATTTTGATTCAAATAAACTGGTTACAAAAACAATTTTTGTGACTATCTGGGAAAATTGAACATGGATAGGGTATTAGACACGTTTAAGAAGTTCTTGATTTTATTAAGTACAATAAAGGTATTGTGGGTTTTTTTAAACATCTTTATTGGAGTATAATTGCTTTACAATGGTGTGTTAGTTTCTGCTTTATAACAAAGAGAATCAGCTATACATATACAAATATTCCCATATCTCCTCCCTCTTGCATCTCCCTCCCACCCTCCCTATCCCACCCCTCTAGGCGGTCACAAAGCACCGAGCTGATCTCCCTGTGCTATGTGGCTGGTTCGCACTAGCTATCAATTTTACATTTGGTAGTGTATATATATATGTCCATGCCACTCTCTCATTTTGTCCCAGTTTACCCTTCCCCCTCCCCATGTCCTCCAGTCCGTTCTCTACGTCTGCATCTTCATACCTGTCCTGCTCCTAGGTTCTTCGGAGCCTTTTTTTTTTTTTTTTTAGATTCCATATATATGTGTTAGCATATGGTATTTGTTTTTCTCTTTCTGACTTCACTCTGTATGACACACTCTAGGTCCATCCACCTCACTACAAATAACTCAATTTTGTTTCTTTTTATGGCTGAGTAATATTCCATTCTGTGTATATGCCACATGTTCCTTATCCATTCATCTGTCGATGGACACTTAGGTTGCTTCTATGTCCGCTATTGTAAATAGAGCTGTGATGAGCATTGTGGTACATGACTCTTTTTAATTTATAGTTTTCGGAGGGTATATGCCCAGTAGCTGGATTGCTGGGTCGTATGGTAGTTCTGTTTTTAGTTTTTTAAGAAACCTCCATACTGTTCTCCATAGTGGCTATAACAATTTACATTCCCACCAACAGTGCAAGGGGTTTCCCTTTTCTCCATACCCTCTCCAGCATTTCTTGTTTATAGATTTTTTGATGATGGCCATTCTGACTGGTGTGAGGTGATACCTCATTGTAGTTTTGATTTGCATTTCTCTAATGATTAGTGATGTTGAGCATCCTTTCATGTGTTTGTTGGCAATCTGTATATCTTATTAGGAGAAATGTCTATTTAGGTCTTCTGCCCATTTTTGGATTGGGTTGTTTGTTTTTTTGATATTGAGCTGCATGAGCTGCTTATAAATTTTGGAGATTAATCCTTTGTCAGTTGCTTCATTTGCAAATATTTTCTCCCATTCTGAGGGTTGTCTTTTGGTCTTGTTTATGGTTTCCTTTGCTGTGCAGAAGCTTTTAAGTTTCATTAGGTCCCCTTTGTTTATTTTTGTTTTGATTTCCATTTCTCTAGGAGGTGGGTCAAAAAGGATCTTACTGTGATTTATGTCATAGAGTGTTCTGCCTATGTTTTCCTCTAAGGGTTTTATAGTGTCTGGCCTTACATTTAGGTCTTTAATCCATTTTGAGTTTATTTTTGTGTACGGTGTTAGGGAGTGTTCTGATTTCATTCTTTTACATGTACCTGTCCAGTTTTCCCAGCACCACTTACTGAAGAGGCTGTCTTTTCTCTATTGTATATTCTTGCCTCCTTTATCAAAAATAAGGTGACCTGGGACAATAAAGTCAACATTCTCACAGGCATGGACTAAGTGGCCCTTCGGGTATAAGTTTTTCATCATAAAAAAAAGTCTTAGGATTTACAGAAGTGGAGAGAGGAGGTCAGCAGATGTGAAGCCCACAAGGTCTGTGAAACGCCGCTCTCGAAATCGTCCTGCTTGGTCTGAGGAGCTTGTGTCTTGAGGAGGGATGGGCCAGGCTGGGACTGGTGGGCAGCTGCTGCCCAGCCCCAGTGAACACAGTGCTTTCATGGGGTGTTCAGCTCATGGGTGGAGGTGGAATAAGAGACTGAAAGAAGTTTTTTCAACTTTAAGGTAAATTAAAATCACACTTGAAAAAAAATAATAAGATGACCACATGTATGTGGGTTTATCTCTGGTCTTTCTGTCCTGTTCCATTGATCTATATTTCTGTTTTTGTAAGACAGTACCAAACTGTCTTAATTACTGTAGCTTTGTAGTATAGTCTGAACTCTGGGAGCCTGATTCCTCCAACTCCATTTTTCTTTTTCAAGATTGCTATGGCTATTCGGGATCTTTGGTGTTTCCATACAAATTGGAAATTTTTTGTTCTAGTTCTGTGAAAAATGCCAGTGGTAGTTTCATACGGATTGCATTGAATCTGTAGATTGCTTTGGGTAGTATAGTCATTTTCACAATGTTGATTCTTCCAATCCAAGAACATGTTATATCTTTCCATCTATTTGTATCATCTTTAATTTCTTTCATCAGTGTATTATAGTTTTCTGCATAAAGGTTTTTTGTCTCCTTAGGTAGGTTTATTCCTAGGTATTTTATTCTTTATGTTGCAGTGGTAAATGGGAGTGTTTCCTTAATTTCTCTTTCAGATTTTTCATCATTAGTGTGTAAGAATGCAAGAGATTTCTGTGCATTAATTTTGTATCCTGCTACTTTATCAAATTCATTGATTAGGTCTAGTAGTTTTCTGGTAGCATCTTTAGGATTCTCTATGTATAGTGTCATGTCATCCACAAACAGTGACAGCTTTACTTCTTTTCCGATTTGGATTCCTTTTACTTCTTTTTCTTCTCTGATTGCTGTGGCTAAAACTTCCATAAATATGTTGAATAATAGTGGTGAGAGTGGACAGCTTTGTCTTGTTCCTGATCTTAGAGGAAATGGTTTCAGTATTTCACCATTGAGAATGATGTTGGCTGTGGGTTTGTCATATATGCCCTTTCTTATGTTGAGGTAAGTTCCCCCATGCTTACTTTCTGGAGGGCTTTTATCATAAATGGGTGTTGAATTTTGTCAAAAGCTTTTTCTGCATCTGTTGACATGATCATATGGTTTTTCTCCTTCAACTTGTTAAAACAGTTTATCACATTGATTGATTTGCGTATATTGAAGAATCCTTGCATTCCTGGGAAAACACCCACTTGATCATAGTGTATAACCCTTTTAATGTGCTTTTGGATTTTGTTTGCTAGTGTTTTGTTATGGAGTTTTGCATCGGTGTTCATCAGAGTTATTGGCCTGTAGTTTTCTTTCTTTGTGACATCTTTGTGGGGTTTTGGTATCCAGGTAATGGTGGCCTCGTAGAATGAGTTTGGGAACATTCCTCTCTCTGCTATATTTTGGGAGAGTTTGAGAAGGATAGGTGTTGGCTCTTCCCTAAATGTTTCATAGAATTCACCTGTGAAACCATCCAGTCTGGGGCTTCTGTTTGTTGGAAGATTTTTAATCACAGTTTCAATTTCAGTGCTTGTGATTGGTCTGTTTATATTTTCTGTTTCTTCCTGGTCAGTCTCAGAATGTTGTGCTTTTCTAAGAATTTGTCCATTTCTTAGTGGTTGTCCATTTCATTGGCCTATATTTGCTTGTAGTACTCTCTCATGATCCTTTGTATTTCTGCAGTGTCACTTGTTACTTCTCCTTTCTCATTTCTAATTCTATTGATTTGAGTCATCTCCCTTTTTTTCCTGGTGAGTTTGGCTAATGGTTTATCACTTTTGTTTATCTTCTCAAAGAACCAACTTTTAGTGTTATTAATCTTTGCTACTGTTTCCTTCATTTCTTTTTTCATTTATTTCTGATCTGATCTTTATGATTTCTTTCCTTCTGCTAACTTTGGGGTTTTTTTGCTCTTCTTTCTCTGCTTTAGGTGTAATGTTAGGTTGTTTATTTGAGATGTTTCTTATTTCTTGAGTTAGGATTGTATTGCTATAAACTTCCCTCTTAGAACTGCTTTTGCTGCATCCCATAGGTTTTGGGTCATCTTGTTTTCATTGTCATTTGTTTCTAGGTATTTTTTTATTTCCTCTTTGATTTCTTCAGTGATCTCTTGGTTATTTAGTAGTGTGTTGTTTAGCCTCCATGTGTTTGTATTTTTTACAGATTTTTTCCTGTAGCTGATATCTAGTCTCATAGCACTGTGGTCAGAAAAGATACTTGATATGATTTCAGTTTTCTTAAATTTACTGAGGCTTGATTTGTGACCCAAGATATTATCTATCCTGGAGAATGTTCCATGAGACCTTGAGAAGAAAGTGTGTTCTTTTGTTTTGGGATGGAATGTCCTATAAATATCAGGTAAGTCCATCCTGTTTAATGTATCATTTAAAGCTTGTATTTCCTTATTTATTTTCATTTGGGATGATCTGTCCATTAGTGAAGGTGGGGTGTTAAATTCCCTTACTATGATTGTGTTACTGTCAATTTCCCCTTTTATGGCTGTTAGCATTTGCCTTATGTATTGAGGTGCTCCTTGTTGGGTGCATAAATATTTACAATTGTTATATCTTCTTCTTGGACTGATCCCTTGATCATTATGTAGTGTCCTTCTTTGTCTCTTGTAATAGTGTTTATTTTAAAGGCTATTTTGTCTGATGTGAGAATTGCTACTCCAGCTTTCTTTTGATTTCCATTTGTATGGAATATCTTTTTCCGTCCCCTCACTTTCAGTGTGTATGTGTCCCTAGGTCTGAAGTGGGTCTCTTGTAGACAGCATATATATGGGTCTTGTTTTTGTATCCATTCAGTCAGTCTGTGTCTTTTGGTTGGAGCCTTTAATCCATTTACATTTAAGGTAGTTATCAATATGTATGTTCCTTATACCATTTTCTTAATTATTTTGGGTTTGTTATTGTAGGTCTTTTCCTTCTCTTGTGTTTCCTGCCTAGAGAAGTTCCTTTAGCATTTGTTGTAAAGCTTGTTTGGTGGTGCTGAATTCTCTTAGCTTTTGCTTGTCTGTAAAGGTTTTAATTTCTCTGTCGAATCTGAATGAGATCCTTGCTGGATAGAGTATTCTTGGTTGTAGGTTTTCCCCTTTCATCACTTTAACTGTGTCCTGCCACTCCCTTCTGGCTTGCAGAGTTTCTGCTGCAAGATCAGCTGTTAACCTTATGGGGATTCCCTTGTGTGTTATTTGTTGTTTTTCCCTTGCTGCTTCTAATATTTTTGCTTTGTAGGTAAGTTTTGACAGTTTGATTAACATGTGTCTTGGCATGTTTCTCCTTGGATTTATCCTGAATGGGTCTCTCTGCGCTTCCTGGACTTGATTGACTCTTTCCTTTCCCATGTTAGGGAAGTTTTCAACTATAATCTCTTCAAATATTTTCTTAGTCCCTTCTTTTCCTCTTCTTCTTCTCGGACCCCTATAATTCATATGTTTTTGCGTTTAATATTGTCCCAGAGTTCTCTGACACTGTCCTCAATTCTTTTCATTCTGTTTTCTTTATTCTGTTCTGTGGTAGTTATTTCCATTATTTTATCTTCCAGGTCACTTATCTGTTCTTCTGCCTCAGTTATTCTATTGATTCCTTCTAGAGAATTTTTAATTTCATTTATTGTGTTGTTCATCACTGTTTGTTTGCTTTTTAGTTCTTCTAGGTCCCTCTTAAACATTTCTTGTTATTTTCTCCATTACGTTTCCAAGATTTTGGATCATCTTTACTATCATTACTCTGAATTCTTTTTAGGTAGACTGCCTATTTCCTCTTCAGTTGTTTCGTCTGCTGGGTTTTTACCTTGCTTCTTCATCTGCTGTGTGTTTCTCTGTCTTCTCATTTTGCTTAACTTGCTGTGTTTGGGGTCTCCTTTTCGCAGGCTGCAGGTTCGTAGTTCATGTCGTTTTTGGTGTCTGCCCCCAGTGGCTAAGGTTGGTTCATTGGGTTGTGTAGGCTTCCTGGTTGAGGGGACTGGTGCCTGTGTTCTGATGAATGAGGCTGGACCTTGTCTTTCTGGTGGGCAGGACCGTGTCCGGTGGTGTGGTTTGTGGTGTCTGTGACCTTATTATGATTTTAGGAAGCTTCTCTGGTAATGGGTGGGGTTGTGTTCCTATCTTGCTACTTGTTTGGCATAGGGTGTCCAGCACTGTCTCTTGCTGGTCGTTGAGTGGAGCTCGGTCTTAGCATTGAGATGGAGATCTCTGGGAGAGCTTTCATCATTTGATATTACGTGGAGCCGTGTGGTTTCTGGTGGGCCGATGTCCTGTTCTTGGCTCTCCCACCTCAGAGGCACAGGCCTGACACCCGGCCAGTGCACCAAGACCCTGTCAGCCACGCGGCTCAGAAGAAAACGGAGGAAAAAAAGAAAGAAAAAATAAATAAATAAAATAAATTTATTAAAATTAAAAAAATATTAAAAATTAAAAGAAATAAAAGCCATAAGAAAAAGAAAGGAGAGAGCATCCAAACCAATAAACAAATCAACCAATGGTAACAAGCACTAAAGCTATTCTAAAAGAAAAAAAAAACGAAAAAAAAAGGGACAGAGAGAGCCATAGGACAAATGGTAAAAGCAAAGTTATACAGACATAGTTACACAAAGAAGCATACAGGTACACTCTCACAAAAAGAGAAGAAGGAAAAAAAATATCTATATATTAAAAAAAAGGAAAAGAGCAACCAAATCAGTAAAGAAATCTACCAGTGTTAATAAATTGTGAATTCTAAACTAAAGTAAACGTAAAACCAGAAACCAGTTAGTTGCAGAAAGGCAACCCCAAGTCTACAGTTGCTCCCAAAGTCCACTGCCTCAATTTTGGGATGATTCGTTGTCTATTCAGGTATTCCCCAGATGCAGGGTACATCAAGTTGATTTGGAGATTAATCTGCTACTCCTGAGGCTGCTGGGAGAAATTTCCCTTTCTCCTGTTTGTTCACACAGCTCCTTGGGTTCAGCTTTGGATTATGGCCCCGCCTCTGCATGTAGGTCGCCTGAGGGCCTCTGTTCTTCACTCAGACAGAACGGGGTTAAATTAGCAGCTGATTATGGGACTCAGGCTCACTAGGCTGGGGGCAGGGACTCGTACGGTATGTGGGGCGAGCCTGTGGCAGCAGAGGCCAGCATGACGTTGCAACAGCCTAAGCCACGCAATGTATTCTCCCGGGGAAGTTGTCCCTGGATCATCGGACCTGAGTCTGAAATCTTACTCTTCTTTTACCACAGTGCAATTAAACTAGAAATCAATATAATAACGTCGTAACTAGTAATTCCCCTGGATAATGCAGGTGAATTTCTTCATGTCCTCAGGGTAGGGACTTCTTAAAACAGGATACAGAATGCATAGGTATAAAGGGAAAGATTGACTTGACAAATTTAGAAAGCATTTTCATTACCTAGATCCAGGATTGGCAAACTTTTTCTGTAAAGGGCCAATTACTCTGGCACTACTGTCTTTGTCCCAGCTACTCACCTCTTCCCTTGTAGCATGAAAGTGAACAAAGGACAATATTTTAATGATGTGTAATAAATATTAAGTGAAACTTTATATACAAAATTAGATAGTGGGCCAGAATTGGCATGTGGACCATAGTTTGTGGCTATTTGACATAGATCATCAAATAAGGAGAAGGTACGTCTCACCATGGGAGAAGATATTTGCAATACATATAACTGACAAAGGATTTGTATCCATAATGAACTGCAAATCAATATGAAAAAGACCAACAACCCAGTTTAAAACATTTGCAGTGAACTTGAATAGGTACTTTTCTAAAGAGGAAATCCAAACATCCAGTAAACATGTTAATATGCTAAGCTTTGTTAGTTATCAGAGACATGCAAATTGAAACCACAACAAGGTTACATTAAATAGCAACTAGACTCACTTAAAGACTGACAAAACTAAGCATTTATGAGCTTGTGGAGCAACAGGGGCTCTCATACCCTATAATGTTGATGATATGCATACTCTGACCAAGCAGTTCTCCTAGATTTATTCTCATATGAACTAAAAGACATGTAATAATGTTCATTAAACTCATAATATTCATACTTGTCCCAAACTGCAGACAACACAAGTGTCCTTTAACAATAGAATGGATGAAACTGGTTAATTCATAAACTGGAATATTAGACAACAATGAAAAAAGGAGCAGGCAGCTACATTCTACAATATGTTTGAACCTCACTAATATAATGTTGAGCAACAGAAGCCAGTCACAAAAGAACGTACATTATATGATTCTAATTATATAAAGTTCTGAAATAAGCAAAATGAAATAAGTTATTTTAGTATAATACTATATATTATATATAATATAATTTAAAAATTAATATAATAATAGGGATGCTTAGTTGGCTGGTAAGAGTGAAAAGACAAGTGAAAAGACAAAGAGATGATTTTCATGAAAGTCAGGATTGAAAAGCCTCAGAAACTTGAGCTTTCAAGGAGGATGTAGTTAGTTGAAGCAGGCCAGTGATTCCACAGTAATAAACAGGGTAAAACTGGGTAAGTTTCAAAACTCCTGTTTTTAAAAGCCTCAGGAAATGGAAGCTGTTTGGGGACAGGAGGTGATTAATCTTATTTATCTTTGTATCTCCCACAGTTCTTGGTACCCTGCCTTTCTCATAGGTAGTTCAATTAATAATGAATGAATGAAAACAGAGTGAGAGGGAAAAGGCACATATCTGGAATGGAAGATGGAGAAAAATGTTTGCTCTTTACCATAGTCAAAGTTTAAGGAGAAAGGACTAAATTATCTGGGTTCCCAAGGGAGAGAGACTTGTCACACTGTATCCTTCGTAGAGCCTAAGATATTATGCTATAAGAATTTGATGTTCTTGTTTAAGTCATCTGTTAAATATGTATGTGTATGATATATGATATGCATTTTAAAACACACCCATTATTTATAATGCTTTGGGACATTAAATTTTTCTGTCTTGTAGTCTTACCTCTTGTTATCTTTTGTACTTCTCTCATAATGAAATTTTCAGGAAGCTGTTGATGCTGGTTTGTTACCTTTGGAATCCTAGAACTTTAGCACAGGAAAAGACCTTATATAGAATTTTCTATTTCCTCGTGATTAGATTGAGGTTTTACATTTTGACAAGAATATCATAGAAGTGATCTTGTATCCTTCTGATTGTGACATATTGTGAGGTACATAGTATTGCTGTGTCTTGTTGCTAGTGATGTTAATCTTAATCTCTTGGTTAAGCTGTTGGCTACTGGGTTTCTCCACTTTTTATTTTCCCTTTGTAATTGTTAAGTAGTTTGGAGATACTTTGAAACTACATCATTATGCCGTTTCTTCTCAGACTTTCATGTCTGATTTTGGCATTCATTGGTAGATCTTGGCTGCAGCAGTGATTACTGTGATGTTTACTAATTGTGCCATTTGTATTTCCTTCATTCCTTCTACGTTGATCAGTTGGAATTATGTAAAGAATTCTCCCTCTTTTATTTATTCATGCCAATAAGAACTCTCGGATATTTATTTTATTCTATGGGTTATAATCCAATGCTGTTATTACTTTGTTGCTCAAATTGTTCCAGTGTTAGCCACTGAGAGTTCCTTCTGGTTGGCTCCTGTGTCTTTTTGACATGTCCCATCTTTTTTCAAGCAATTCCTTGTTTGCTGCCATCATAAGTAGTTCCAGGATCATTTTGTATTTTCTGTTGGAGAGTGGTATTTAGAAACTCAGATCTGGGTGTTAAGTGTGCTCTCTGCTACTGAGGTGTTTCTTGGTGCTTATGTGTGAGAGCTTTTGTAAGGAAGTGCTTCCCAGTCCTTTTCATGTCATGGTACATGCTGAAAATGGTGTTTTTCCAGCATGTTGAAGTAAACTGGAGGAGATTGGAAGCCCTGTGTAAAGCTGCTCAAGTCAAAGGTTACCCTTCTGGAACCACTTGAAGGGCACAAGAGAAGAGCAGCTCCTACCTAGGGTACATTCATCAGAGTAGAATTGCTAGTTACAGGGAATATATATGACTCTCCATGGTGGTTGTAGCAATTCACACTCCCACCTAGAGAGTTATTATTTTTGCCAGTAACATTTTTCCTAATACTTACCTTTGTGAAACTTTATTTATTTATTTTTAAAATTTATTTTGGTTGCGCTGGATCTTAGTTGCAGCAGGCAGGCTCCTTAGTTGCAGCACATGTGCTTATTAGTTGTGGCCAGTGGGCTCCTTAGTTGCAGCTCATGGGTTCCTTAGTTTTGGTATGCGAACTCTCCGTTGTGGCATGCATGGGGATCTAGTTCTCTGACCAGGAATTGAACCTGGGCCTGCTGCATTGGGAGCTTGGAATCTTAACCACTGCGCCACCAGGGAAGTCCCGTGAAACTTTAAATTATTTGTCAATAAATAGATATAAAATCACTTTCAGTTATGATTCTGTCAGTTGTCAAACTAGCTATCCCTCCCACTTTTAAATCACTTACACATTTGAAAAGCAAGTCCTCTGTGTCTTTACAAAAGTAACTGATAAAAGTGTCTAACAGGATAGAGCCATACAGAAGAAACCTATAATACTTTACCTTTACGTCAGTGGTTTTAATGCTAGAATCTTGATGAATTATGATTATGATTATCCTAATCTAGTAACCTTCTTTTAGTTTGTTATTAGTAGCTCAGTCTAAACTGGGTCCTAATTAGTACCACATCCCTTTTGGTGAACATTTTATAACAGGTTTATTGAGGTATAACTTACTACATACCATAAATTTATGATATAAAGATTCAAGGTGTTTCAAATGGCAATTCTAACTTCTAAATTATTAGTGAATTTATCAGTTGTGCCACCATCACCATGATCCACTTCTAGAACACTTCCATCATCACAGAAACTTCCCTCATGCTTAATTGTAGTCAGTCCACTCTCACTCTGTGACACAACTTCTGACCTTCTTTCTGTTTCTCTTGTTTTGCTTTTTATACAGATTTCATATAAATGGAATCATAACATATGTAGAATTTTGTGTTTGGATACTTTCACTTAGCTTAATGTTTTTGAGGTTAATTTGTGTAGTTGCATGCCTTGGTAGTTCATTCCTTTTTGTAGAGCTGATTTATGTTTTATTGTATGGGTATACCATATTTTCTTTATCCATTTGCCAGCTGATAGACATTCGGACTGTTTCCAGTTTTTGCCAGGTATGAATAGTGCTGTTAGGGATGTTTGTGTACAAGTCTTTGTGTGGACATATGTCTTTATTTTTCTTGGATAAATAAACTACAAGTGGAATCTCTGAGTCCATCATAAGTGTTAGTTTACCTTTTTAAGAAACTGTCAAACTCTTTTCAGAAGTGGCATTACCATTTCACATTCCCATCAGCAGTGTGTATGAGAATTCTGTTTTTGCCACATCCTCATCACCACTTGGTATTGTCAGTCTTTTTTCTTTTTTTTTTTTGCGGTACACGGGCCTCTCAGTGTTGTGGCCTCTCCCATTGTGGAGCACAGGCTCCAGACGCGCAGGCTCAGCGGCCATGGCTCACGGGCCCAACCACTCCGCGTTATGTGGGATCTTCCCGGACCGGGGCACGAACCCATGTCCCCTGCATCGGCAGGCGGACTCTCAACCACTGCGCCACCAGGGAAGCCCTTGTCAGTCTTTTGATTATAGTCTTTCTAGTGGGTTATGTAGTGATGTCGCTTTGTGGTTTTAAGTTGAATTTCACTAATCACTAATGATGCTGAGCATCTTTTCAAATGAAAACTTTCCATTAATATGTATTCTTTGCTGAAGTGCTTATTTCTTAACTGTGTTGTTCATCTTCTTATTGAGTTTTTATAGTTCTTTACATATTTCAGATACAAGTCCTTTATCAAATGTATGTTTTGCAGATATTTTCTCCGTCTGTGACTTCCCTTTTCATTTTCTTAATGGTATGTTTCAAAGAGCAGAAGTGTTTAATTTTTATGAAGCCCAGTTTGTAAATTTTTTCCTAAATTCTTTTGTGGATTTTTCATAGTTTTATCTGCTCAAATATTTAGTCTGCTCAAATTTCAGGTTACTTTTATGTTTGATGTGAGATTATGATCTAAGTTTGTTTTTGAATATGCATATTTTCCAACTATTCTAGCAGCATTTGTTGAAAACTTTCCTCATTGCCTTGGTACTTGTATTTATAATAAGTCTTGAAATCAGGTAGTATCAGTCTTCCAACTTTATTCTTCTTTGCAAAATTGTTTTGTCTATTTTGGGTCATTTCATTTCCATATAAATATTAGGATTAGCTTGTAAATTTTCTTTAGGATTGGTAATTTTATTTTAAAATGTTTGATAAAATTTATCTATGATAAATGGTACCTGTTTTTCTCATTGTATAAAGATTTTGTTACTAATTCAGTTTCTTTACTTGTTTTAGTTCTACTGAGGTTTCCTTTTTCTTTAGACTCTTTCATCATTTTTTAGGAATTTGTCCATTTTTGTCTACACTGTCTGGTTTTGGGCATAAAATTATTCATACTGTTCCATTACAGTTATTTTAATTTCTGTAGAATAAGTGTTAATTTTGGTAATGTGTGTTCTCTTTCTTGCTCTCCCTCTATCTCTCTTGCTCTCACCCTCTTCGGTTAGTCTAGGTAAATGTTTGCCAATTTTGTTGATCTTTTAAAACTACCAACTTTTGGATTCATTGGCTTTCTCTGTCATTTTTCTGTTTTATATTTTATGGCTTGTTGCCCTGATCTTTATTATTTCCTTCCCTGTACTTTCTTAGGGTTTTATTGCTCTTCTTATTCTAGCTTCTTGAGGTGGAAGCGTATATTATATGGTTTTAGATTTTTCTGGCTAGTGAAAACATTTAAAAGTATAAATTTCTCTATTAAAGCACTGTTTAGCTGCTTCTTATAAATTTTGTTATGTTATATTTTTGTTTTCATTTGATTCAAGATATTTTCTAATTTTGTTCATTATTTCTTTTTTGACCCATGAGTTATTTAGAAGTGTGTTGTTCAATTTCCATATGTTTGGGAATTTCTGAAATTTCTCTTTGTTGGTGATTTCCAATATAATTCTGTTATGCTCAGAGAATATTCTTGTATGTTTTCAGTGTTTTTAAAAATTTAGTAAGACTTGTTTTATAGTCTAACACAGGGGTTGGCAAACGGTAGCCCATAAGCCAACTTTAGCCTGTGGACATTTTTTTTTAATGACCTGCAAGGTAACAATGGTTTTTACATTTTAAAGGGTACTTACATTTTAAAGAGACAGAGAAGGTTGTTATATAATGATAAAGGTGCTAGGCCATCAAAAAGATATAACAATTGTAAATATTTATGTGCCCAACAGCAGAACACCTAAATATATAAAGCAAAAACTAACAGACTAAAAGGAGAAATGAACAGCAATACAGCAATAGCTGGGTACTTTACTGTTCCACTCTCAACAAAGGATAGATCATCCAGACAGAGAATCATTAAGGAAACAGCAGATTTGAATAGACATTGAAGACTAAATGGACCTAACAAACATATACAGAACATTCTGTCCAACAGTAGCAGAATACACATTCTTCTCAATTGTACATGGAACATTTTCTAGGATACACCATGTTACCCACAAAACCTCCAATCTTAGCAAATTTAAGAAGAATGAAATAATAATCTACTCTGACCACAGTGGCAAGAAACTAGATATCAATAACAAGAGGATGCTGTCTGCCCTACTTTTGAAATCAGGCCTGGGTGAAAGAGCACTTCTGACTTACTATGATCATGCTCACGAGTACCCTTCCTGGTCGTTTTGTTAGCGTTAAGATCAAGACTATTTATTTGGAATAGCTACAACAGTGTTTTCCACTGTACTTCATTTGCAAAAGCTGAGAATAGCCTTCCCTACTTTTTGCAAAGAATTAATATTCCATATTGGATTCTCCAAGACTTTGATATGGTGAATATAAAACCTAGAAATTGTCTTTCATCCTTTCGTGACTGTGGCATGAGTTCCCAACCCCCTCCCAGTTTTTAGATGAAACTCTTAGCACAATTTCAGTTATTTACACATTCAGCATCTCTTGAGTATGTATGTTGAGCCATCAACCCTCACAGCTGATTCAGTAACCAGCTTCCTGCTATCATTCACACTCACTACTTATACTGTCATTGTGACAATGTGGAGGAAATAAGTTTCCATGTGTGTCTGGGAAGCATTATCCATTTGTACGTTTTTTTATACTCTGATTCTGTAACATTTCTGAGTTCTGTTTTTGTTTTACAGAAAAATAAATAAATAGAAGTGATACAGCAATCAGAAGACAAGAGGTTTACTCTCAATACTTAGGGTTGTCTGACCTCTGGCCAGTAGTCCTACATGGCCAAATTAATTACTAGAGTAATAAGTTTTCAAAAGCCAATTTTTTTCAATGTTTTTTCTGTATGAAACTGCCAATATCATGAATAGAAAGGGAGAACCATAGAGGAGAAAGCGATGTTCAGTTGTGTTTGTGTTATCTAAAGGAGCAGTGTGGAAACAGGCACAATCCACTGAACTTTAGGGACCTGATAGTGTTGCTTTGGAGGCATCCGTACTTGCATTTCACATTCTTCATATGTAATCATATTGCCAAAGACAAACTGTTTCATCATCTATTTTGAATACCACTTTTCCCCAGACCTACCATAAAGTTTCTGTGATGTATTGTCTTCCAGTTGCAATAAAAATTACTGAGCTGCATCAATTAAAAAAAAAATAACAGGAGGAAAACTGAAAAATTCATGAACACATAGAAATTATACAACTCTTTCCTGAACAACCAATGACTCAAAGATAAAATTAAAGGGGAAATAATTTCTTGAGAGAAATGAAAATGGAAACATAACATACCAGAATTTATGAGATATAGCCAAAGCAGTTCCAAGAGGGAAGTTTATAGAAATAAATGCCTACATTAAGAAGTAGGAAAGATCCCCCTAAAAACAACCAAACTTCATGCCTTAAGGAACTAGTAAAACAACAACAAACTGACCCCAAAATTAGCAGAAGAAAGGAAACAATAAAGATTAGAGCAGATATAAATGAAATAGAGAACAAAAAACCAGTAGAAAAGATTACCAGGGCTTCCCTGTTGGCGCAGTGGTTGAGAGTCTGCCTGCTGATGCAGGGGACATGGGTTCGTGCCCCGGTCCGGGAAGATCCCACATGCCGTGGAGCGGCTAGGCCCGTGAGCCATGGCCGCTGAGCCTGTGCGTCCAGAGCCTGTGCTCCGCAATGGGAGAGCACACACAGCAGTGAGAGGCCCGCGTACTGCAAGAAAAAAAAAAAAAAGATTACCAAAGAGTTTGGTTCTTTGAAAAGATAAACAAAATTGACAAACCCTTAGACTAACAAAGGAAAAAAGAGAAAGGACCCAAATCAACAATATTATAAATGAAAAAGGAGACATTACAACTGATACCACAGAAATTTAAAGGATTATAAGATGTTACTATGAACAACTATATGCCAACAAACTAGACAACCTAGAAGACTTGGGAAAAGTCTAAGAAACATACAACTTTCTAAGATTGAATCAGGAATAGAAAATCTAGAAATGGACCAATTACTAGTAAGGAGGTTGAATCAGTAATCAAAAATCTCCCAACAAAGAAAAGCCCAGGACTAGATGGTATCACTGGAGAATTTTACCAAATGTGTGAAGAAGAATTAACACCAGTCCTTCTTAGACTCTCCCAAAATATCAAAGGGGTGGGAGCACTCCCAAACTCGATTTACAAGGCCAGCATCCTGCTTGATGCCCAAACCAAAAAAGGACACGATTAGAAAAGAATACTACCGGCTTATATCCATGATGAATATAGATGCAAAAATTCTCAATAAAATACTAACAAACCAAATTCAGCAACACATTAAAAGGATCATTCACCATGATCAAGTGTGATTTCTCCCTGGGGTGCAAGGATGGTTCAACGTATCCAAATCAATCAATGTGATATAGAAGAATCATTTAGGCCAGACCACCAACAGGGAAGTAACATAGCCCCACCCATCAGCATACAGGCTGCTTAAAGTCTTTTGAATAAACAGTTTCCTGGTAAACACAACCCTTGACACAGGCCTGCCCACCAGAGGGACAAGACCCATTTCTACCTACCAGTGGGCAGGAACAAGTCCCTGCCACCAGGAACCCTGCACAAGCCTCTTAGACAGCTTCATCCACCATGAGGGAGACAGCACAGGCAAGAAAAACTACAACCCTGCAGAATGAGGAACAGAAATCACCATCACAGAAAGTCCGACAAAATGAGACAGCAGAGGACTATGTCTCAGGTGAAGAAACAAGATAAAATGCCAGACGAACAACTAAGTGAAGTGGAGATAGGCAATCTACCCAAAAAAGGGATTCAGAGTAATGATAATAAAGATGATCCAAGATCTTGGAAAGAGAATGGAGGCACAGATTGAGAAGATACAAAAAAAGTTTAACAGAGACCTAGAAGAACTAAAGAGCAGAGATGAGCAATATAATAACTAAAATGAAAAATACATTAGAAGGAATCAATAGCAGAGTAACTGAGGCAGAAGAACAAATTAGTGCCCTGGAAGACAGAATGGTGGGAATCACTGCCTCAGAACAGAATGAGGACAGTCTAAGAGACATCTGGGACAACATTAAATGCACCAGCATTCACATTATAGGGGTTCCAGAGGGAGAAGAGAAAGAGAAAGGAACTGAGAAAATATTTGAAGAGATAAGAGCTGAAAACTTCCCTAACATGGAAAAGGAAACAATCACCCAAGTCCAGGAAGCACAGAGAGTCCCAGGCAGGATAAACCCAAGGAGGAACATGTTGAGACACATAGTAATCAAATTGACAAAAATTAAAGACAAAGAAAAAAACATCAAAAGCAACAAGGGAAAAGCAGCAAATAACATACGGGAGAATTCCCATAAGGTTATCAGCTGATTTCCCTGCAGAAACTCTGCAGGCCAGAAGGGAGTGGCACAATATATTTAAAGTGATTAAAGGGAAGACTCTACAACCAAGAATACTCCACTCAGCAAGGCTCTCATTCAGATTCCACAGAGAAATCAAAAATTTTATAGGACAAGCAAAAACTAAGAGAATTCAGCACCACCAGACCACTTTTATAATAAATTCTAAAGGAACTTCTCTAGGTGGAAAAGAAAAGGCCACAGCTAGAAACAAGAAAATTACAAATGGAAAAGCTCACCAGTAAAGGCAAGGATACAGTAAAGGTAGGAAATCATGCACACACAAATATGATATCAAAACCAGCAATTGTGAGGAGAGTACAAATGCAGGATATTAGAAATGCATTTGAAATTTAAAAACCACCAACTTAAAACAATGTTTTTTATATATAGACTGCTATATCAAAACCTCATGGTAACCACAAACAAAAAATCTACAATAGATGCACAAAAAAAAGGAATCCAAACACAGTACTCAAGTTAGTCATCAAATCACAAGAGAAGAGAACAAAAGAGGAAGGGAAGAAAAAAGACCTACAAAAACAAATCCAAAACAATTAACAAAAGGGCGATAACAATATACATATCGATAATAATGTTAAATGTAAATGTACTAAATGCTACAACCAAAAGACGTAGACTGGCTGAATGGATACAAAAATAAGACCCATGTATATGCTGTCTACAGGAGACCCACTTCAGATCTAGGGATATGTACAGACTGAAAATGAGGGGATGGAGAAAGGTATTCCATGAAAATGAAATCAAAGAAAGCTGGAGTAGCAATACTCATATCAGACAAAATAGATTTTAAAATAAAGACTGTTACAAGAGACAAAGAAGGACACTACATAATGATCAAGAGATCAATCCAAGAAGAAGCTATAACAATTGTAAACATAAATGCAGCCAACATAGGAGCACCTCAATATATAAGGCATTTTTCACTAGAACTAGAACAAAAAACATATTAATTGGTATAGAGACACAAAAGACCCCAAATAGCTAAAGCAATCTTGAGAAAGAAAAACGGAGCTGGAGGAATCAGGTTCCCTGACTTCAGACTATACTATGAAGCTACAGTCATCACAACAGTATGGTACTGTCACAAAAACAAAAATATAGCTCAGTGGAACAGGATAGAAAGCCCAGATATAAACCCTACACCTATGGTCAGTCTATGACAAAGGAGGTAAGACAATGGAGAAAAGACAATCTCTTCAACAAATGGTGCTGGGAAAACTGGCCAGCTACATATAAAAAATGGAAATTAGAATATTCCTTAACCCCATACAAAAAATAAACTCAAGATGGATTAAAGACCTAAATGTAAGGCCAGACACTATAAAACTGTTAGAGGAAAACATAGGCAGAATACTCTTTGACATAAATCACAGCAATATCTTTTTCAAGACGTCTCCCAGAATGATGGAAATAAAAACAAAAATAAACAAATGGGACCTGATTAAACTTAAAAGGTTTTGCATAGCAAAGGAAACCATAAACAAAACCAAAAAGACAGCCCACAGAATGGGAGAAAATATTTGCAAAGGATGTGACAGACAAGGGATTAATCTCCAAAGTTTATAAACAGCTCATGCAGCTCAATATCAGAAAAACAAACAACCCAATCAGAAAATGGGCAGAAGACCTAAATAGACATTTCTCCAAAGAAGGCATACAGATGGCCAAGAGGCACTTGAAAAGATGCTCAGCATCACTAATTATTAGAGAAATGCAAATCAGAACTACAATGAAGTATCAACTCACACCAGTCAGAGTGGCCATCATCAAAACGTCTACAAATAATAAATTCTGGAGAGAGTGTGGAGAAAAGGGAACCCTCCTAAACTGTGGGTGGGTATGTAAATTGGCACAGCCACTATAGAGAACAGTATGGAGGTTCCTTAAAAAACTAAAAATAGAGCTACCATATGATCCAGCAATCCCACTCCTGGGCATATATTGGAGAAAATCATAATTTGAAAAGTTACATGCACCCCAATGTTCATTGCAGCACTGTTTACAATAGCCAGGACACGGAAGCAACCTAAGTGTCCATCGACAGATGAATGGATAAAGATGTGGTACATTATATAATGGAATATTACTCAGTCATTAAAAAGAGTGAGCTAATGCCATTTGCAGCAACATGGATGGACCTGGAGACTATCATACTAAGTGAAGTAAGTCAGACAGAGAAAGACAAATGTCATATGATACCGCTTATATGCTGAATCTAAAAAAATATATACAAATGAGCTTATTTACAAAACAGAAACAGACCTACAGACTTAGAGAATGAAGTTATGGTCTTATGATTACCAGGGGAAGGGGGAGGGGGAGGGATAGACTGGGAGGTTGGGATTGACATATAAACAGTGCTATATTTAAAATAGATAAAACAACAAGGACTTATTGTATAGCACAGGGAACTCTGCTCAATATTCTGTAATAACCTAAAGGGAAAAGAACTTGATAAAAAAAAATAGATACGTATAACTGAATCAGCTTGCTGTACACCTGAAACGAATACCACATTGTTAATCAACTCTAATATAAAATGAAAAATTTTTTAAATCAAGAAAAAAAGTAAAGAATCATATGATCATCTCAACAGACACAGAAAAAGCAGCTGAGAAAACTCTAGTATCCATTCATGATTTTTTAAAAAAAGCCTCTTAACAAATTAGGCATAAAAGAAACATATTTCAGTGTAATAAGGGCTATAAAAGTTCAAGCTAACGTCATTCCCAATGGTGAAATGTTGAAAGCTTTTCCTCTAGGATCAGGAACAAGACAGGTTTGCTCATTCTCACCACTCATTCACATAGTATGGGAAATCCTGGTTAGAGCAATCAAGCAAGAAAAAGAAAAGTATCAGAATTCGAAAGGGTAAAGTAAAATTGTCTCTATTTGCAGACAAAATAATTTTATATATAGAAAATCCTAAACACTCGACCAGAAAACTGTTAGATATAATCAATGAATTCAGTAATGTTGCAGGACACCAAATTAACATACAAAAACCAGTTCCTTTCTATAAACTAACAACAGAATTTCTGGAAGAGAAATGAAGAAATTGATCTCATTTATGATAGCATCAAAAAAAGTAAAATTCCTAGGAATAAATTTAACTAAAGAGGTAAAAGATCTCTACAATGAAAACTACCAGACCTTTGATGAAAATCACTGCGGAAAACACATATAAATGGAAAGCTATCTTGAATTCATGGATTGGAAGATTTAATATTGTTAAAATGTCAGTATTACCAAAAGACATCAATAGACTCAGTGCAAGACCTATCAAGATTCCAGTGGCATTTTTTTTTTACAGAAGTAAGAAAATCACTCCTAAAATTTATGCAACCCCAAAAGACCCCGAACAGTCAAAGACATCCTGAGGAATAAAAAAGTAGGAGTCCTTACCCTTCCTGATTTTAAGCTGTACTATAAAGCTATAGTCATCAAAGCAGTAGTGTACTGGCATGAAATCAGAGAAATATACCAAGGTCAGAAAGAAGCCCAGTCATATATGGTCAACTAATATTTGATGATGGAGCAAGAATAATTAATAAAGACAGTCTCTTCAGTAAATGGTGCTGGGATAACTGGATATTCACATGTAGAAGAATGAAACTGGACTCATATTGTACACTGCTCACAAACATTAACTTGAAATAGGTTAAAGACTTAGATGTGAACCTGAAACTATGAAACTCCTAGGAAAAAAACATAGGAATAAAGCTCCTTGAATGGGTCTTGGTAATAATTTTTTGGAGATAACACCTAAAGCACAAGCAACAGAGTCAACAGTCCACAAGTGGGACTACAGCAAACTAAGAAGCTTCTGCATAGTCAAAGAAACCATCAACAAAGTGAAAAGACAACCTATAGAATGGGGAAACATATTTTCAAACCATATATCTGATGAGGGGTTAATATCCAAAATACATAAAGAACTCATACAACTCAATAGCAAAAAATTCAAATATTCCAATTTAAAAATGGGCAAAGAAAAATAAATAAATAAATAAATAAAATAAAAATGGGCAAAGAATCATAATAGACATTTCTCCAAAGAAGATATGTAAAAGACCAACAGGTACATGAAAAGATGTTCAACATCGTTAGTCATCAGGAAAATGCAAGTTAAAACACAATGAGATACCTCACACCTGTAAAATGGCTGTATCATGAAAAAGAAAAGGGATAACAAATGCTGCCATGGATCTAGAGGAAAGGGAACCCCTCTGCACTCTTGATATAATTATAAATTGGTACAGCCACTATTGAAAACAGTATTTAAATTCCTCAAAAAATTAAAAGTAGATCTACCATAGCATTCAGCGGTTTCACTTTTGGCAATCTATCCAAAGGAAATGTCAACACTAACTTGAAAAGATGTCTGTACCCCCATGTTTATAGCAGCATTATTTACAATAGCCAAGACATGGAAATAATCTAAGTGTACATTGATGGTTGAGTGGATAAAGAAGTTGTGATACAAGGAAATACTACTGTTTGCAACAACATGAATGGACCTGAAGGCATTATGCTACATGATGTAAGTCAGACAGAGAAAGGTAAATACTGTATGATCTATGTTTCTAAACTCATAGAAACAGAGATCAGACTTGTGTTTATCAGAGACAGAGGGTGGTGGGAGGGGGAAATGGAGAAAAGTGGCCAAAAGATACAAACTTCCATTTATAAGTTAAATATGTACTAGGGATGTAACGTACAGCATGATGACTATAACTGACACTGCTGTACAATATATGGGTAAGTTGCTAAGAGAGTAAATTGTGAGTTCTCACACAAGTAGAATTCTTTTCCTTTTCTTCTTTTTTAAATTGTACCTATGTGAGAAGGTGGATGTTAGTTGGACCTATTGTGCTAATCATTTTTACCATATATGTAAATCAAACCATCATAGTATACACCTTAAACTTATACACTAATGTATGTCAATTATTTTTCAATGAAACTGAGGGAAAAAAACCCAGTAATATGCAGCAGATACTGTATGTGACCTGCAGAGCCTAAAATATTTACTATCTGACCCTTTATCAAAACAGTTTTCCAATCCCTGTCCTAATATATGGTCTAATTGCTTAGGATATATAAAAGCTTGATGTATATTTCTTAATTTCTTTTAAGAAAACATAAAGATTTCTTAAAGCAATAGTTATAACAATGAGAAAGGTGGAAATGGAGCTATACTGGAGCAAAGTTGCTGTATTTTACCAGAATTAAGCCAGTATTAATCTGAAATACATTGTTATTAGTTAATGATATGTATTGTGGTCCCTAGTACAGCCACTAAGGAAATAACTCAAGAAGTACAGCTAAAAAATTAAGAAAGGAAGTTAAAATAGTATATAAAAATACATAAGACAAAAGATTTAACAAAAGAGAAACAAGAGACATAATAAAAATAGTAAAATCAAATATAAATATAACCTTATCAATAATTGCATTAAATGTGAGTGGTCTAAACACTGCAATCAAAAGGCAGAAATTTTCCAACTTGATAAAAAAAGCAAGATCCAACTATATCCTACCAAAAGAGATACATAGAGCCAGATAGATTGAAATAGGTTGAATAGGTTCAAATAAGTTAAAAATAAAAAGCTGTATCTTGCAGACAGTATTAGGTGCAAAAACTACTTTGAGAACAGACAAAGTAGACTTTAAGATAAGAGTCTTACTGGAGTTAAAGAGGGAAAATTCATAATGATAAAAGGATCAATACATTAAAAATATGTAACATTATAAATGTATATCTACTTAACTACTGAGACCCAAAATACATGAAGCAGAAAATGACAGAATTAAAAGGGGAAATAGACAACTCAACAGTTATAGTTGAGGATTTTAATACTTCTTTCTTTTCAAGTGATAGAACAACTAAGGATATAGAAAACTTGTACAACCCATTGACCAACTTGAACTTAAATATATTCCTCTACTTAACAAGAGCAGAATACATACTCTTTTCCAGCACACATACAACGTTCTCCAGGATAGATCATATGCTATCTTATAAAAGAACTTTCCTTCCTGTTGATTTATTTACCATCTGGTATTTTTTTTCAGCCCTACAAACTTCTTTTAATATTTCTTATAGGGTAAGTCTACTAACACGTTATTTTCTCATTTTGTGTTCATCTGAGGATGTCTTTTCTGTGACTTCATTTAGCCCTGTATATAACTCTTGATTAACATTTTTTTTCTTTCACCATTTTAAACATGTCATTTCAGTGTCTTCTGACTTCTGTGGTTTCTGATGAGAAGTTAGGTTTTAATTGTATTGTTACTCTTCTATATGTATGAGTCACTTTTTCCCTTGTGACTTCAAGATTTTCTGTTTGTATTTGTCTTTCAGCAATTTGCCTATGGTATGTCTAGGTGTGGATCTCTGTGTTTATCCTACTTGGAATTCATTGAACTTCTTGGATCTGTAGATTAAGTTTTTCATCAAATCTGGGATATCTTTAGCCATTGTTTTTTCACATATTTTTTCTCCTCTTCTGGGACTCCTATTATGCATATGATGGTATCCCACATGTACTGAGGCTCTGATTATTTTCCCTTGATTTTTTTTTCTCTTCAGATTTGATAATTTCTATTGATATGTCTTTGAGTTTACTGATTCTTTCCTCTACCATCTCAAATCTGCTCCTGAGAACATCTAATAATTTTTTCATTTCAATTATTGTATGTTCTGCTTTAGAGTTGTTCTTTGGTTCTTTTTATGGCTTGTAGTTTTCTATTTAGATTCTCTATTGAATCATTGTCATCATATTTTTGTTTAATTTTTGGACATAGTCTCCTTAGCTTCTTTAAACACATTTATAACAGCTTCTTTGAAATCTTTGCCAAGTTCAACAGCTGGACCTATTCAGAGTCAGTTTCTGTTGACTCCCTCCCCCACCCCCCTCTCCTGGCTATGTGTCACAATTTTCTGTTTCTTTGTATGTCTTGTATTTTGGTTGTTGTTGTTGAAAACTGGAAATTTAGGTAATATATCAAATTTAGGTAATATGTCCACTTTGGATTTTGATTTATTTTTCTGAGAGTTGTTTTTATTTATTTTTTGTTACTTTGGGTTTAAAGTGGAGAATCTTCCCCTGCTGTAGTGTGTAACCTCTGATGGCTCTGCTCAGATTTTATTCTTATTTTTATTTTTTAACCTAGTTTCCTAGTGGTTGTCACTGTGTCTCTATAGCTTAGGGTAGCCATTGATTTGAAAAGAGGTTTGTTCAAACACGTCAAGCGTATAAGGCTTCTATCTTTGCTGTTTGAAATGTGTTTGAATTGAGGAGTGCATTCAGGGTCAGTCAGTTACTTCATCTGCCTTGGCTTTTAATTTCTGTGGACTCCCTTGAGTCTCCCCTGCACATCCACATAGTTTCCTAGCTGTCTAAGGACTTCTAGAGAGCATATCTAGCACTTGCTTGGCTCTCTCACTTCCATAATCTCCCAGTTCAATTTCTGAGTGTTCAATAGCTCATTCCAACTGGGTCTGCAATTCCAGGCTGGCAAAGCTGATGCTCTGTATTTTCTTCATTCTTTTCCTACAGAGTTTGCCACTTTTAGCTGAAAAAGATGTGGGATTTTGTCCCTTGCCCCAAATCGAAGATTCCCTCTCTGAATGCCAAGCTGCTTGTTTTCATAGTCAATCTTGCCTTGGTAAACTGACATTCCTGAGATTGAACTTGGGGATAGGATGGGAGAGGGGCCACACCAAGCCAGAAAAGGTTGTAGACGCCCACTATTTTGGGATGAAGCTTTAACAGGTTTTCAAGAATAAACATTTCGGAATTTGTCTGCCTTTGGTTGATTTCTAGAGCCCTGAAATAGTTGTTTTTTCACAGTTTTGTCCAGCGTTATGCTTATTTTTGGTGGAGAGATTTCATGGAGCTCTTCACACTACCCTAGGCCCCCACTCTTAAAATATTCTCAAGCCGTTTGTGTAATTAGCTTTTTAAACCTTTGAAGGGGCTCATGGAGCTACAGAATCCCTATTTTTATCATAATTTTTTGATAATATCTTCCCATTCCTGGGTCTTTGTCACTTCTAAAGTTATTGGACAAGGTCCTATGTCCATAGTTTTTGATAAAAACACTGAGAATATGCTTGTTATGTTCGTTCAGTATCTCGGGATGCTCTTTCTCTGAGTTTGTAAACTGCTCTAAGATGTGTGAAAATCTTCCCAGCCACTTCACCTAACCTGGGCTTTAAGTTTGTCTTTAGGATGTTTGAACATCACTTTCTTTGGTGGAGAAGGTGGAAGCCTTTTATTGGTCATTTGTTAGCTAATTATTCTTGCTTCAAGCATAGCTTGAGAAATCTTTTTGGTATCTTTAGCATTTTTCTGAGGTGTGGTTCATTCAGAACAACAGAGTTACTTCCATTCTTGCAGATTCATGTCTAAAACTATAATCAAAGACAAATGTAGTCTTTGATTATAGTTTTCTCAGATAGCAATAATGTGTATATATGTCAGGCCTTGGATTTTATTTACTTAATGTATTATTTAACATTTTTTTATGTTCTTTACTCAAAAGGAATAAAATAATAAAAGCTAAAAAATGTTTTTTATAGATTTTCAACTCTTCAGAGAATGAAAAATTGAGAGTTTATCCTATAATGGATTTAAACAATAAGTATGCAATTCATGTAATAATTCTTAGAAGAGCACAGTACAATTCCAGTGTTGACTATTTATTTAAAATATGAAACATTATTGAGTTGTTGAGGACAACAGCAGATCAACAGATAATAATATCCTGGCAACAGAAAAGGAAATTGATTCATTTTACTGTTTTAGGTGCTGTTTCTGTATTAATTGTTATTGTGATGCCAAGAGTGTCTTGGTGTTTTGAATCACCAACCTAAATAACTTTCTTAACTGTCTTAATTGTAGGCTTAAAATGAACTTCCAGTGGAAAGTTGCTACTGTCCTAAAATTTTTATGGTAGGAAACAGAGTTCCAGGATTGTACGCCAGCAGTGCCATTGGCAGTTCATATGTTTGTTTATTAAACTTCTAATTTTGAGGTAATTGTAGATTCCCATGCAGTTATATGTCCGTATGCTTTGACCCAATCATGTTTTTTTCTTTTTTCCAACCATTACCTAGTTTTGCAAAAATTAGCTATTGCTACTTTGTGGGTAATGAAAGGGGCCTTGCAGAAAGGTTTGAAGTTTTCTGAAACTCTGTGATACTAATTTGACTAAGCACCAACTATGACAGTGGTCATGATTAAGATAAGATGTTAGAAACACTGTCTTTGCCTACTAGTAACCTGTTTCTTAGCCATGAAGCTTTTACTTTAAAATATAAATTTGTAACAAAAAGTATTACATTTGAAAAAAAGCATCAAGTTTTCAACTTTTCTGAACCATTAATGGAATAAGCTCATGCTTTCTGCAAATTTAAACACCCCTTATAAGTGTAATTAGTTCTAATGCCATATTTGCTCAACCAGTAAGCCTTTTACAATGTTTGTAGTGACTGTGTTCAGTCACTCATAAAATAAAAATTATGTCCTATATACTGTTATTGTATGTTAATGAAAATGAATGCAAAGAAATATTAATAATTATTTGAATAGTAGTTGTACCCATATTTTTGTTGAGTCATTTCAAGCCAGGATGACCTTTTTTCCTTTTTAGTTTCATTTATTAGTTTTCTGTTTGGAACTTTTTTCTGAAGAATTTCCATGGTAGAAGCTATTTGTCTAGGAATAATGAAAGTCATATATTTGTGGAAGGATTTGAAGAGATCATGGATGTGGCTTGTTCTATATTTTATAAAAAACTTTAAAGTTACTAGTGTTATAATGGCAGCATGGGCCATAAAGGGCTGAAATGCCTGTTTACCTAGCAGGAAGAAAGTGTAAAGTTGATGGGTGATGGGACAGGGTTATAAAGATAGATTAGGCAAGATTTAGTTTTAAAATTCTCTGAACATTCTTCGGAAGGGATTCAAGAATAAAATTAAAATATCTGAAAAATTGTGTTGAAAAGACCATGGCTAATACAGGCTTGGACCTCAGGGGAGTAATTTTTAAGCTGATAACCTGAGGTTATGATAATCATGGTCTCACAAATGTCATATGTTCACATGTTACAATGACCATGAGTATTAAAATAAAGTCAGAGTTTAGTGTCACATTTTAGTTTTCTCTTGAGCAGCGTTCAACGTAATTATTCTTTTTTGCTTTTCCTATACAAAAGTAAAAAAAAAAAATCACTACTACTGTTTTGAGTATTAGACCTTTCTTACTGAGTACATAGAGGGGAAAATGCCTTAAATGCTGATTATCAGCATTTTCCAAACTCTATATGCTCTGTGAAAGAAGTGTACCATGGCCAATTGAATGGGAAACTGCTGGTGAATCACAATTAAATGGGTTTCCTGACTGGCTAACTGTTCTTTAATAAGCTAATGTGTATTATGATAAGCATTATAGCATGTACTTCTTCCTAAACTTATTTGTCCATGGGTACGTCCCTCTAAACTGGTGTTCCTGTGAACGTAGTTGGAGTAAACACTGCTCTAGGTAGGTGGTGTTCCAAAGCTGTGTCACAACTATTATTGGAAAGACCTGTTTTTGATAAAAATTAATATAAAAATTAAATATGGGCTTTTTTAATTTCTTTTTTTTTTTAAGTTGCTTTTTGGGTATTGTTTTTTGTTATTTTTTGGGTATTGTTTTTTACGCGGGCCTCTCACTGTTGTGGCCTCTCCCGTCGCGGAACACAGGCTCCGGACTCGCAGGCTCAGCAGCCATGGCTCACGGGCCCAGCCGCTCCGCGGCATGTGGGATCTTCCCGGACCGGTGCACGAACCTGTGTCCCCTACATTGGCAGGCGGACTCTCAACCACTGTGCCACCAGGGAAGCCCCTGGGTATTGTTTTAACATAATTTCTTATTTGGTACGAAACTGCCAGTTCAAATAATAGGATGAGTAGATCCTAAAATAAAGTAATTTGGAAAATGTTAATATTCTTAGAAATTTTATGTACAACTAATTTTTGAAAGAAATACAAGTTATAGAGCCATAAGTCATCTGTTCATATTGAACTGTTTAGTATTCTTTATGTGCTTACAAGTTTTTATCATTCTTTTTGTTCCACTATTCTGTTGCTTCCTGTTAATTGAGGGGCATTTGAAAGCTTTTGTTAATGCAGTACACAACAAAAGGTTTATAGAGCGCAAGAAAAGATTTTGAACTGCAGTGTATGTTGACTGACTTGCAGCAAAGCAGTGGTACTACTTTGTAGTATTTTTTCAAAGATTGGGGAACAAATAGAAATCTGAGAAAATATATTTTTATGTATTCTCTTTAGAAGCACCATACAATTTTCTGTAATATTTAACAGAAATTGTATAAACTTTTTTCATTTTTTTCATTTTATAATGACAGAACTTGTAAACTTTCAGCAATATAGGTTTGCTTAGCAGCGCTGTATGAATATATCTGTTAAATTTTTCTTTTCTGTTGCACTGTATTTCAGTGAACTGAAATGTCATTAGGAAATCCAAATTCTTAGAATTTAATCATGGATTTCTGTGTGATCCCTCTTAGGCAAAATAAATACAACTATTAAGTTTTTTAAAAACCCCAGTGTAACAGGTGTTTAGAATTGTGGCATCTCTTACTCAAAGGAATCCCAAAGTTATATGATGAAGTATCATATTAGTATGTGATACTATTTTAGTTTTTGTATTATTATAAAAGTAATATTTGAGCATAGAAATAAATAAACAGTACAGGAAAGTTAAAAAATGGAAAGTTAACATCTTTCTATGACCCTGTTTCATTCCTGTCCTTCATATTAATCACTATTGAGTACTTTTTGTTTTCATTCTGTTGGTGGTTTCCTCCTTAACTCTAAACAATAGCAGGTAGTAAATCAATGAACTTGCTTTTGTATTAAGATTGACAATCAACATGTACAAATTAAGATTTCTCTAACATAAAATTTCTCATGTCAATAATGGTAATGTGAGTTTATTTTAAAGAGTGTTTATTTAGAAATAACAGTTATATTTTGAATTAAATGTAGAATTCTTTTAATTAATAGAAAATTGTTTTTAAAACTA
This sequence comes from Orcinus orca, assembly GCF_937001465.1. Classification (NCBI taxonomy): domain Eukaryota; kingdom Metazoa; phylum Chordata; class Mammalia; order Artiodactyla; family Delphinidae; genus Orcinus; species Orcinus orca. The sequence continues at coordinate 74,692,167 of NC_064560.1, forward strand.
TGGTTCATATGTTGAGCATGGTATATTTTTCCATTAGTTTCTAAGTGTTCTATCAGTGGAGGTCATTCTATTATCAACCACTTTCTATTTTCTCATGGGAATTTCAAAGAAATACACTAGAATGAATCAATTTGAAATGTATTTATGCTAAAAATTTTCTCTTTAAAATTTTTCCCTATTTTGAGTTTAGAAGGTGAGATGAAAGCAATCTTTTTTTTTTTTTTTTTTTTTTTTTTTTTTTTTTTTTGCGGTACGCGGGCCTCTCACTGTTGTGGCCTCTCCCGTTGCGGAGTACAGGCTCCGGACACGCAGGCTCAGCGGCCATGGCTCACGGGCCCAGCCGCCCCGCGGCATGTGGGATCTTCCTGGACCGGGGCACGAACCCGTGTCCCCTGCATTAGCAGGCGGACTCTCAACCACCGTGCCACCAGGGAAGCCCGAAAGCAATCATTATTATAACAATATTATTCTTTTCAGATAGTGAAATATGGATTGCTTGCAGCTATTCTCTGCAAAGTAGTAAAATGAAAAAATAAATTTTTATTCTGGGTTATGATATGATATTTCTGAAGCAGTGATTATAATAGTCTCATGCCAACAATGGACAGCTGGTGGTCTCATTCAGGTCAAAACCTAAAAACTCCATCGTGCTACCTTAGTAAAGAGGAAAGAAGCCTACCTAGAAAAATATCTGTGAAATAGACAATCACAAACATAAAGTGAAAATCTGCATAGGTTGGCTCCATAAATCTTACAGAATGAGGACTATAAAAGATTTTTCCAAGTGGTCATCCATGTACTGACACAAAGCAATAATAAAGTACAAAGTTTTAGAATAAAGGCCTTTAAATTTCTAAGACAGAATATATCTGAAGAAGAGACATGTCATTTCTCTCTAGTAGTAGTTATAATTGCCACTTAGCAAGAATACTTTCTTAGATACTTTTTCTTATCTTCTGCAGTATTCTCAGTGACATTTTGCTAGGTACAATACCTCAAATGTGATATTGATTAGTTGGTTACATAAATAATTAACACCTGGCAAATAACTTATTTTGAAGAACATTCAGTGAGAGGTCTAGTGCATAATTTAATCATAGGCAAAGCACCAGGTAAAATGTCAAAACAATGTGATTTTCTTTTTTGAAGCAATGTCTTTAACATTTTAAAATTTCTATTGGGAACTAATTGACAAGCTTGATACCCAGACATAAATATTTAAGTTAAATCAGTTTCTATTGTGCTTCTTAGATGTCCTATGTTTCGGAGCATTTTATTTTGAAACTCCCAAATAACATTTAATTGTTTTTCATAATTAAGAGGACTTCTTAATTGCTGGTTTGCTGTTCTTAACTTAGAAAGTTCTTTTGGTATATTGCTTATAACAGACAAATGCATAGTTAATAGATTTTCTCAGTGAACTTTTTGGTATTGTCAATTTTATTCTCCATTATGATTATTTGTTATTAAACATAACCTGCCACACACAAAGTTATGAATATATTGCAATCCCGTTATAGGGACAGTTTTGTCCTATGCTAGAAGACCCTAGGTAGTATATTACTAAGGTTATTAAAAATGTTTATAATTTCATGTTTAATTTTTAAACCATTATCCCTCAGAAACAATATAATTGGTGAATAGGTTCCAAAGCAAGTCTTGTAACACCTGTTTAACTCACGGTGCCCTTGAAATAATTATGCTCCTGCTATCATAGGAGGGAACACATGCAAGTAGGTATGAAACTATAGTGAAATATGATAAGAGTGAAGATGGGAGAAATATGCTGATACTGTTTGAGCCCCCACAAATAATCACTCCCTTAGTCTTACTGTATCATGATGTGAACCAAATTCAAGCTGTTTCTGGCCCATGATATGGACCAATTAAGGAATGGATTTGGATTTTCCAAACTGGATGGATATGGTGACACCTTCCCAAATGTGAAAAGGATGTAATAGTTGAACAAATATACCCAAATTCTAAATTCACAAAGCCAAAATCATTGTTAATTTCTTCAAATTATTCCAGTAAGACTGTGTGGTTTACCTTTTGATAGCGTTTCTGAATATTCCCCAAACCAAGAAAGCATCATTGCTATATGAGTGCCCCTGAGCTGTCATTGAACACATTCAACATATGTTATTCTGGGGATGCCAGTCTTCTTTAAACCTTTTTAAAATTTTTTTCTTTTTGACTTGCCTTCAGAGTTTGAGGCATGTAGTTTTCAATGAAATTGATGGTGGCAAATCCTTATCCTTTTTGGGGTGGATTTGATTCCTAGTATCCATGAATTAATTCTATATCAAGATCTTAAGGCAGTTACAAAATAGGAATTTCAAAAGATATGAAGGAAAAAACACATAATTGTATTTGCTTTGCTGGCTGACAACCTTGAAGGACAATATTTATTTACTTATCTAACTTCTGAAATTCTTGCTGAAATTTTAGGTACATTATTTTGTAGTCACTCTTTGTAAGTTATATACATTATATTTTTTTCTCTAAAATTGTATCGAATATAGCAAATCATACACAAGAATTTGAAAATGCATAAGAGTCTGGGACAGCTAGTCTTCTGTCAATAATCTCTTTAATCTCATAGAGTACTCCCATCAAGTTCACAGAGATAATTATAAGGCATTGGGGAAAACAAATTATATTCAGTATGCAACAATCCTCTGGCAGTCTTGGATTTCACATTTACTTTTTCAAGGACTTGTCAGTTGTCTCAAAGTTCCACAACAGATTTGAGTCATAAATTGTGAGGCTTCTGTGCAGCTGCGACTCAGGTCTGTGGTTGCTTAACAAGTGAGACAGTTTAAGAGTTTTAAATTAATCTTAATTCTTTGGATTAATTAATCCAAAGAATATTTACTGAGCACCTACCATGAGTTAGACACTGCTAGGTGGTAGGGATATAGCAGTACAGAAGACAGTCAAAGCCCCTGCCTGTTATTATGACATTTATTTTCTAGTGGGAGGCACAGACTATGTTTTTTAAAAAATTAATAAACAAAATAATTAAAGTTTGCATTAAATGCAGGGAAAGAAATAGCTACAATTGAGAAAGAGGGGTCCTATTTAATTAGAAAGTCTGGGAAGGTCATTGTGAGAATTGTGATAGTGAAATTCTGAAAAACAGGAATGAGCTCACAGTTTGAGGAGTTAGGCAAAGAACATTCCTGGCAGAGAAAACAGCAGATTCTAAGGCTCTGAGGGACGAAGTTGCTTGACACTTTCTCGGGCCAGAAGGAAGGGCAGGGTAGTTGGATTGTAGTGAGGTGAATGAGAGGCAGGCCAGGACTGATTGGGGGACCTTGTTTGCTAATAAGATGGTGTTTAAGATTTTATTCATGTACAGTGGGAAGCCAGAGCAGAGTTTGGCACAGGGAAGGAATGTGATCTATGTGTTAGTATCACTTTAGCTTCTGTGTATAAAATGGATTGGAGGGGGCCTGGAAGTAAGAAGACCAGTTAAGGAGGCAATTTGGTGAGTTCAAGCAAGAGAGAATAGTGGTGCTGGGCTCAGTGTGGTAACAGTGGAGGCAGAAAGAAGACAGATTTGATCCATATTTTGCAGTATGGTTTGTCACAGGACACTCAACAGCCTTTGTTCTCTATTTGTCTCTACCTGTAGAGGAAATGCCAAGTTATAGTACTGTTCCCAGATTTGGTCATTACCCAGTTCAAAAAAAATCATCCATAAAATAAGATGGTTTATTATATACTTTCTTTTGTTTTAATAGATCTGGTCATCTGTTAATTACTTATTCTGCATTTCTGCTTCTTTGATCTTTGGAAAGAGCCAACAAGTTAGGCAAAGTATTGTGTGATCAAAAGATTTGAAAGGTGTGCTAGGGCCAGAGATGAGTAGAGCCTGGGGGTGCTTGGTTTAAGGTTAATGACAAGACAAAGGAGTGTCTCCTGCAGAGAACTCTTTGCTGCAGAAAGCTTTTTCTGCCAAAGGCTGCTTACAAAAAGATATTTATATTCAGATTTTACATTTAGAATATTATATAGTATGGTGAGCTGAAAAAAATAGAAATAAATATTTATTGATTTTCCGCCATGTACTATTGAATTATGTGAAATATTTCATCTAATCACTTGAGGTATGTGCTATTCCATCTCTTCTTTTTTACAGATGATTTATAAATTAACATCAAACCAATGATCTAAATATTTGAGTAAATAACCCAAAGTTGCACAGCTGATGGTTTGAACCTATTTCTACATACCAGACTATGTACGTTTCACAGCCCAATCAAGAGAAAGAGAATGAATCTAGAGAGGGACACTTACTGTTTATAGAATGGAGTTTGGCTGGCATTGAAATATTGTCTTTTATTTCTCTGTATGCTCTCCCTAACCCAGTGTGCTTTGGATCTCAAATTAGAGATGTTTTTAGGGGTACCAGAAAAAGCCAGTGCTTGAAAGTATCAAGCCTTGTTATTGACTCTCTGTGGTCACTGGCTTGGCATGGAGTGGGTGGCTTCCCTCCCATTCCCATTTAAATTTTAGGTTAGGTCAGTATGCATCAGCAGAGAATGATGATTTAAAGGAGACTTACTGTTTTATCGTTTGAAATTGGCACTCTAATGTTATTTTTATGCTTAGTCTAAGTACTTATTGTGTGGCAGTAATGAAATCATTTTCAGGATATTCTATAAGTAGCTGAAAAGTTAAGGTATTGTATATTTAGCATGAAAGTAAACAGTGCAAACAACTGAAGTTAGTATTATTCTGGGCACACTAAAGAAATAAAGTGTTCAAACTGATGTATACTCCCTGAGAATTGGTGTGGTGACCCGGAGACCAGCTGAAAAGAGTAGGATTCCCCTTGTATTCCAAAAAAAATGCATTGTAACTTTACATCAGTAATACTACATTAATTTCAAGATGGCATAGCAATAAATATTTCGGAAGGTGTCAGTAAACTAATTGGTAATAAAATGAATTGTAAACAATTTTATTAAAAAGAAACATAATACCATACTGAAAAAAGACTCAAAAAGTGCAGGTAACACATTGTTAGAAATAAAAACAGCTAAGAACTGATTAAATTATATGAATTTATGCTAAGAATAATTATTCTGATTTACAATGTTCAGATGATCAGTATATGGAATTTTTAAATATACATGTTTAATTTATATATTATATTTAATGGAAATATTTTTAGCTTTTAGAAAGAATTTTTTAAAAAATAATTTTTGTGTTACTGTTTTATTTTTTATTTTAACATACAGGAAAATTCACCCTTTGAGTTACATAATCACCATCACAATCAAATATAGAAGAGTTCCAGCAGCCCCCATGATTCCTTTATGCCCCCTATGACAGCCTTCATACACCCTGCCAGGCCCTGAAACCACTATTCTATTTTCTACTTGTATAGTTTTGCCTTTTCCAGATTATCATATAAATGGAACCATACATTAGTACCCTTTGAGTTTGGCTTCTTTCACTTAGCATAATGCATTTGAGATTCAACCGTGTTGTTACGTATATGTTATTTCCTTTTGTTACTGAGTAGTATTTCATTATATGGATATGCTAAAGTTTGTTCATTCACTGGTTGAAGTGTAATTATTTTTCTTTTGCAAAATTGTTTTGGCTATTCTAGGGCCTTTGCATTTCAAATATAAATTTTATTTTTTTTGACATCTTTATTGGAGTATAATTGCTTTACAATGGTATGTTAGTTTCTGCTTTATACAAAGTGAATCAGCTATACATATACATATATCCCCATATCTCCTCCCTCTTGTGTCTCCCTCCCACCCTCCCTATCCCACCCCTCTAGGTGGTCACAAAGCACCGAGCTGATCTCCCTGTGCTGTGTGGCGGCTTCGCACTAGCTATCTATTTTACATTTGGTAGTGTGTATATGTCCATGCCACTCTCTCACTTCGTCCCAGCTTACCCTTCCCCCTCCCCATGTCCTCCAGTCCATTCTCTACATCTGCGTCTTTATTTCTGTCCTGCCGCTAGGTTCTTCAGAACCAATTTTTTTAAATTTTTTTATTTTAGATTCCATATGTATGTGTTGGCGTGTGGTATTTGTTTTTCTCTTTCTGACTTACTTCACTCTGTATGACAGACTCTAGGTCCATCCACCTCACTACAAATAACTCAATTTCGTTTCTTTTTATGGCAGAGTAATATTCCATTGTATATATGTGCCACATCTTCTTTATCCATTTATCTGGGGATGGACACTTAGGTTGCTTCTGTGTCCTGGCTATTGTAAGTAGAGCTGCAATGAACATTATGGTACATGACTCTTTTTGAATTATGGTTTTCTCACGGTATATGCCCAGTAGTGGGATTTCTGGGTCATATGGTAGTTCTATTTGTATTTTTTTAAGGAACCTCCATACTGTTCTCCATAGTGGCTATACCAATTTACATTCCCACCAAGAGTGCAAGAGGGTTCCCTTTTCTCCACACCCTCTGCAGCATCAAATATACATTTTAAAATCAACTTGTTAATTTCTACTTAAAAAAGCCTCTTGGGGGCTTCCCTGGTGGTGCAGTGGTTGAGAGTCCGCCTGCCGATGCAGGGGACACAGGTTTGTGCCCCCGTCCAGGAAGATCCCACATGCTGCAGAGCGGCTGGGCCCGTGAGCCGTGGCCGCTGAGCCTGTGCGTCCGGAGCCTGTGCTCTGCAACGGGAGAGGCCACAACAGTGAGAGGCCCACGTACCGCAAAAAAAAAAAAAAAAAAGTCTCTTGGGATTTTGATAAGAATTGTGTTATAGCAGTTTGGAGAGCAAACTGTCTTAACCAGTGTTAAGTCTTCAAGTCCATAAACATGAACTGACTCATTTATTTAGATATTCTTTCAGCAATATTTTGTAGCTTTCAGCAGATATTTTGTCTCTCAGCAGTATTTTGTAGCTTTCAGCAGATAAATTTATTCTCAAGTATTTTCTTTTTTGGTGATGTTGTTAATGGAATTGTCTTTTTTTTTTTTTTTTTTGTCTGCGTTGGGTCTTCATTGCTGTGTGCAGACTTTCTCTAGTTGTGGCAAGCAGGGCTACTCTTCATTGTTGTGCACAGGCTTCTCACTGCGGTGGCTTCTTTTGTTGCGGAACATGGGCTCTAGGTGTGCAGGTTTCATTAGTTGCGGCACGCGGGCTCTAGGGTGCGTGGGCTTCAGTAGTTGTGACCCGCGGGCTCAGTAGATGTGACTTGTGGGCTCTAGAGCGCAGGCTCAGTAGTTGTGGTGCACGGGCTTAGTTGCTCCACAGCATGTGGGATCTTCCTGGACCAGGGATCAAACCCATGTCCCCTGCATTGGCAGGCAGATTCTTAACCACTGCACCACCAGCAAAGTCCTGGAATTATTTTCTTAATTTAATTTTTGGATTGTTTGCCTTGGTATATAGAAATACAATTGATTTTAAAAATATTGATCTTGTATCCTGCAACCTTGTTAAAAGTGTTGGTTCCCGGTGCTAGATCATGCCCAGTGGACTGGCGTGTTTGTAAGATGCTGGCTCTCCGCCAGTCCCTGTGCACCCCTGGTGTAGGCTTATCCCCCTGGGTGTGTGCCCCGCACCTTGTGGAGCAGGAAGGACCCCGTGACTGGCCTGGATTTCTGAACCTGCAGAATGAGGCTCAGAGATGTCAAAGGACTTAACTGTGGACACACAGCAATGAGCCTGGTTAGGAACCAGGCTTCCTGCTCCCTGGGCCATGGGCTGTGTCTGGAGGGTGGGGACAAGGAGGATTTGGAAGGCAGCGTCACATGGGGCAGCGACTTTAAAAAAGACAGAACTCTTCATTTGGTCAAATAACGGCCAGAGGGAGCTTGGGCGCATCCTCAGCCTACAAATACCTGAGCTGTTAACACTAGACCCCTGGAACTTCAGTTTTTAGACACCTGGAGGCCTCATGGCAAAGGGAAGGGAAGAGCATGGACTCTGGAGCCAAAGAGACCTGAATTCCAGCCCGGCCTTCACCAGGCTCTACATGGGTGATCTTGACAGTGACTGGTTCTATCTCTCTGAGCCTTAGAGGCCCCATCTGGAAAATGGGGCAATGATGCCCACCCCCTCAGAACTGTTGTTGAGATTGAGGGTTACGGTGTAAGTAGGGTACCTCACGGCACACGGTGGATGCTCCCAGGAATGAATTTCCCAAGGAGAAATGCTTTATTCCATTGAGGTGGAGAGTCTCTTTGTACTGGGGTTTAGGAGTATTTCCCAGCCCCCATCTTTCTCCCCTCCCCCCACTTCACCACACCAGCTCAGGAGGGCTTTCCTCCTCTTCCTGGGTGAGGTAGGAACAGTTCCTTGGTCCCAGTAGAGGATTTAGAACACAGAGCAATTCCCCAAGGAAACAAAAAATAAAGTGTTTATTAGTTCCGATAATTGTTATTAATTGCTTAGTATTTTCTAAGGAGCATGTCATATGTGAATAAAGAAAGTTTTACTTCTTTTCCAGTCTTGATATTTCTTATTAGTTTATTTGTTTTGCCTTATTGCATTTGCTAGAAACTTGAGTAGAGAGAATGCTTCTTCTTGCCATGTGTGTATTGTTCCCCTAAACATAATAAGTAATTATTCTCTTGCTGTTTTCAAGATTTTCTGGTCTTTCACAGTTTATGATGTGTATAAGTGTGGATCTCTTTGTGTTTTTCCTACTTAGTATTTATGGAGTCTCTTGGATCTTTAGAGTAATATTTTTCATCAAAATTTGGAATTTATGGCCACTATTTTTTCTAATATTTTTTTCTTCTCCTTCATTCTCCTTTTCTTTTTATGGAATCCTGTCACACATATGTTTGTGCAGTTGATTTTGTCCCACAGATCTCTAACCCTGTTCACTTTACTTCAGTCTTTTTGGCTGGTTTCTGTTTGGATAATTTTTGTTACCTGTTTATCACTGATTTCTTGTTTGCCTATTTGGACCTACTGTTGAGGCTCTCTAGTGAATTTTTCTTTTCAGTTGTACTTTTCAACTCCCAAATTTCTGTTTTCTTACCTCTCTTTATTGAGAATAAGTTTTCTGTTTTTTGAGTCATTGTCATCATAATTTCCATCAAGTCTTTAAACTTATTCTTTTAGTTCTTTCAACATATTTATTATAGCTGCTTTTTATTATAGCTGCTGTCATTGTCTGCTAAATCCAACATCTGGGTCCACTTAGAATCAGTTTCTATTTACTCATTTTTTCCGGAATATGGGTTACCCTTTCCTGTTTTATTGTATGTCTTATAATTTTTTTAAAAACTGTACATTTTAAATGATATATTTTAACAACTCTGGATCCTGATTATGTTTTCCTACCTAAAGATTGTTGCTATCTTATTTATTTATCTTAGTAATTTGCCTGGACTAAAACATGAAATTCATTTCCCCCACAGTGACTGATGTCTCTGTTTCATGTTTTTTTATTGTTGTTATTATTTTTGTTTTAATTTTTAAGCCTAGCTTTCTATGATTTGGCCCTGTGTCTGTATAACTTAGTGGTTGAACACCTTAAGCTAGTAAGGCTCCTATCCTCTGCCAGTGGATCTGTGTGTGGATTCAGAAACACATTTAATGTTTAGGCAGTTTTCAAGTTTACCCCAGCTATTATTTTCTGTTGGGCCCTCTCTTTTCTCCTCTGTGCATGTGTGCAAGTTCTGTGTAGTCCTGGGATATGTAAATAGCTGGAGCCCTCTGTGGTCTCCCTTATGCTTGCTCACCACCTCCTGTCAGCCTGGGATATGTGGAGAGTCTGTCAAATACTTTCTGACTGCTTTATATCCCATTCTTCGTTGTTGCAGTTCTGGCTTATCTGCCCATTCCATTGCTTTCCCCAACCAGGAACCCCTCAGCCTCATAAAAATCATTGGTCTTTCATGTTTGCTTGTGACCAAGATTACTAATCATTACTGACAACAGTACTGGGTACGGGTTTTTCACATTTTGTTCCAAATCGACTCCCTGACTTTTGTTCCAAGTCAGCTCACTCTGTCAGTGAAGCTGTTGGTTCTTTGCAGCCTGCCCTGCCGTATTAGAACTATTGTCCTAACCAAGCTGGTTGGGGGAATAGGAGCCACCCCAAGGAAGCATGCCACAGATTTCTGTTCTTCTAATCTGAAGTGCAGTAGTTTTTCATGAGTAAGCTCTTCTCTATTTGTTGAAAAGCATAGGTCGATTTCCAGAGTACTGAAATGGTTGCTTTTGATAATTTTGTGTAATTTTTATAGTTGCTTTTTCAGCAGAGGATTTGGCATCCTTCTCAATCCATCATACTGGAAGTTCCAGCTTTTGCGGGGGGGTCATTGTTTGCATGGCATATGTTTGTATTAATTTAAGTTTTATCTATCTATGTATTTATATTTTAAATGGATTCCTTTTAGATAGAATATACTAAGGTCTTGTTTTTAAGTCCAGTCTGGTCATCTCAGGCTATTTACTTTTAATGTTATTATTGATCTTGTTAGATTTAGGCCTGCCATTTTATTATTAGTTGTCTGTTTGTAACATCTGGTTTTCTTTCTTTGTTCCCTTTTCCCTGCCTTTTTTGGTATTATTTGAATGTATGTTTTGTATTCTGTTTTAATTCATTTATTGGCTTTTTGGGTTTATCTTTTTTTGAGTGTTTATCTTATTTTTAGTTATTGCTTTAGGGATTACATTATACAAATCTTTCAAAATCTGCTTTGGAACTCCTTTTACATTACCCCACTGACCTTTGTGTTACACTTATAAGTAGTATGCCATATATTGAAATGCTTTCAGCAGTTATGCAAAACTTAACTTAAAAGGAGAAAAGTGATAGTTTGTTATATTTACCCAGATATAATAATTCTTAAATTTGAAGACATAATGTCTAAAACTTCAAAAATTTGGTGAAAGACATAAACTTACAAATTTAAAAAGGTCAGCAGACTCCATGGATAAGTTCAAAGAAAGCCATTTACAGATACATTGTAATCAGTCTGCTAATGACTAAAGATAAAGAACAGTTCTTGAGAACACCTAAAGAAATAATGATTCAAATAATTGTGGATTTCTTCTCAGACACCACAGTGACTGGAAGACAGTGGAACACCATCTAAAAGTACTGAAAGTAAAGAATGGTCAACCCTGAATTATGTATCTAATGAAAACAATTTCTAGGAATTACAATGATATAAAGACATTCCCAGGGAAACTAAGAGAATTTGTTGCCAGCATACCTACTCTAAAAGAAATAAAATTTCTTCAGGCTGGTGGAAATGATATAAGCAGGGTACTTGGATCTTCAGGAATGAAGGAAGAGCAGCAGAGTATATAAGAGTATCCTGTTGTCCTGGCCTCAGTGTAGGTTCTGAACTTGACCAAATTTGTTAGATTTATGTTTGGCTGATAGTTTTCCAGTTTTTAACTTGAGCTCACACTTTGGGCTCTGTTTCTTTATTCCTGCATGATATATTGCTACCCCAGGTTTATTTCCTGTCTCTTGTGTTTAAGTTAGAATCTTAGATAAAGTTTGTTTGACTCTCTTGTTTTCTAAAAATGTGCTTCCCATTAGCTGAGCTTAATAAGTATATATTTTAATTTTGTTAGAATAAAGATGCCATGTATAGTCTTATATTTGTGGCCTGTTTTAAAATGGTCATGAAAATTATGTTTATTTCACTCCACCTGAGAAGCTATTTAATTTTATTTCTCTCTCTTTCCCAAATACTTTCGTAGGATGACAAAATCGTTAATTTTCCAACTATATTATATATAGTATTTTACTCAGTATTGTAATTGGAGTAATATTATAATTAGCTCAGGTTTTTTCTAACAAATGGAAAGGCCTATATATTAAGTTACTTAGACAAAAATGTCCTTTTGTTACATTTGTTCATTTAATATATGCAGTCCTGCACGTTTAAGTCTTATTCATCACGTATAGGAAATAAGAAATGTCAGCTCCTGTTTCCTCTTCCCATTCCTTAGTATTTTGACCTTTGATACTGACAGTATGTGTTCTTTTCTTTGTCAAAAGTGTTATTAATTTTAATATCTGAAAATGTATGTGTATCTGTTAAAGCAGCATGTGAATACTGATCTGTTAAAAGTAAATAATCAAATTATAGAAAATTTAAATTCATAATCACATATTGTTTCCCCATTTCACAGTACAATAAAGGCAATGCTGAATAAAAATGGTGGACAGTTGCAAGCCTTAGTAGTTTTTTGGTTTTTTTGTTTTTTTTGTTTTGCGGTACGCAGGCCTCTCACTGCTGTGGCCTCTCCCGCTGCGGAGCACAGGCTCCGGACGCGCAGGCTCAGCGGCCATGGCTCACGGGCCCAGCCGCTCCACGGCATGTGGGATCTTCCCGGACCGGGGCACGAACCCGTGTCCCCTGCATCGGCAGGCAGACTCTCAACCACTGCGCCACCAGGGAAGCCAGCTTTAGTAGTTTTTGCAGCCATGTCAAAACACTGTTTTACACAGTTAATTATTTTTGAAATAATGATGAAAATAGTTTATTTTGCTTTACTCCCATGTGATTTTGATGGATTTTTCAAATTCTTTTAAGTAGGTGGCTTATAGGTACTACAATTCAGAAGTATTGGTGTAATTAAAATTTTTTTCTACAGAAAGATTAAGCTTTTAGCATTGTCATCACCATACTTAGAGTATAATAGTCTAGAAACTTGAAAATTATCTTTGACTTTTTCCTGTTTCACCATTTTCCATTTCCAACCAAGCATACTCTCTGCTTTTCTTAAAATATCTCTGGAATTTACCTGTAAGCTCTGTCACACTGCCTTCATTCTCATCAACTGTCTACTTGTTTTCTCTGCCTATAATCTCTTTCCATTTCATTGCTTTCTGCATATTTACCATTTTCATATTTCCAAAAGAGTCCTTTCATCCTTTGAGAATCTTCAGGAAGTGTTATATTCTCACTGTGATAAGTCCAAACTTCTCTACCCAGTATTCATTATCATCAATGTCTCCACCAAGCCCTCTGTACTGAACTTATTTTCTGCTTTTTTTCCCATTGGTATCTTTGGTACTTGTCGGGTCTCAAATAGTCCATTGTGCATGTTGTATTTATTTTTTCACTTGCATGCCTTTCCTCATGCTTTCAACCCCATCCCCATGCCTCGCTTGAAATGCTATATCCATTTTATTTTTGACCTATTCGAGTTCTCATTTCCTTCAATAAATTTTGCAAAAGCTTCTCCAACCCTTCATCTAACTCTTCTTTTCCTGAGCTCCTATCACACAATGTCTTTTATATGTGATGTGATTCTTAGTGGCAGAAACCTTGTCTCATTCTTCTCTCAGCACCTGGCTCTGTGGTGTGTAAGCTGATTCGTTGCATTTCTGTCCCATTTCACTCCCCTAATAACTTTATAAAGTGAGGTCAGGAAGATTTCTTGTTTCTTTTTCTTTTTATTCAGTTCTAAAACATGTTCTTCTGTCAACTCCCTCACCCCCACACACCCCATCAGAAGCAATCTGAAATAGATAGGCAGACAGACTTGGCTAGAGGAAATACTGTGCTAATGGAGCCAAGAGTGAAATTGACCCCCATGTGCATCAGTTAGGTGAAAACAGAACAAAACTCCCATTGGGAGTCACAGACTGTTCATTGAATCCTATCTCCTGTCTTCAAATATGTATTTCTGTAGTAATGGGGAAATAAAATAAAGTGTGAACTTCCTAGCACAAATCCCTTCTATATATTAGTACAATAACTAGAAATTAATGTATTTTTGCACTTGTATTACTTTTATAAAAAATAGTTATTAAAAATGCTCCTGTTAAGAGTAAGTGTATAACAAAGACCAGCAAACTTTTTTTTGTAAATGGTGAGATACTAAATGTTTTTAGGCTTTGCAGGCCACATATGGTCTCTGTCATATGTGTGTGTGTGTGTGTGTGTGTGTGTGTGTATATATATATATATATATATATATACATTTTTTTTTCTTATTGTTGTTGTTGGGTTTTACCACACTTAAAAATAACCAGTCTTAGCTTGAGTGCAGTACAAAAGTGGGCCATGGGACACATTTTGCCTGTGAGCCATAGTTTGCCAAGCTGTTTGCCAATAAGAAAAGCTAATCTGTGTAACTGGACATCCAAGAGGCAGAAGATTTTCTCTCCAATAGAGAAGACATTGCTCATACTAATCCAAGTCCTGAACAAACTGGAATGTGCCCAGTGGGGTGCATTCAAGTTGGGAGGATCATGAGAAACCTTAACCTGAGAGGAACAGCTTGTTGAACAGGGTCAGGTTGGAGAAGTGAGAGGTGGCATTACAGTGGTCTTCAATACGGAAGTTCCGTGATACGAGAGAAGCAGACTTGTCCTGCGCAGTGCTCCCTGTAGAGCCTCGAGTGCAGTGTGCTGTCCTGGACAGAGTAATGTCCTTCCCCTAGAGACTGGTTAGCAGAACCTCCTCTGCTCTGAGTGCTTCCTGGTGGTTTTCCCTGAGAAGGACAGAATACCTTATAAAGAACTTCCCCCCTCTTTCAGAAGTGGTGATTTGGTGTATGCCATGTCTCACCATGGAATAGATTACAAATATATACAAATATATTACAAATATAGACACCAATAATGAAGGAATATTGGAGTAAATGGAAGGCTTTCATTCAGGTGGGATTAAAGTAAATCTTCATAGGATTTTGGGTTTTAAAAGAGGAACCACATGGCTAGACAATATCTAAAAATATTACCTTACAATAATTTTATTATTATAATCTTAACTGTGGTGAAAATTTCAAAAGCCATCCTCATTCTTAGTCCAGAAATTTTCTACTTAGTTCACATGAACAAGGTGCACTTACTGGGATACTATAATTTATGTTTTTAAGTCTCCTACTATCTACTTAGATAGAAGGTAAAAACCACAAAAGTAGCAAGAACCAGTTACCATGAAGTGACTGTAATTGTTCTTCTTTCACATTTGCGACAACTTTTGATTCATCGGGAAGCAGAAGCCATAGTAACAGACTTTTGGCTCAGATTCATCACTTTGTGTTTCTCCTTTCTCCAGTGTCAGCACTTTTCCCTTTTTAAAAAAATTCTGGCAGACTAATTTAAAGACACCTACTTAAGTTGGATTATTTGCATACTGGACCTAAATCCTGCACTTCAGTATTAATGTCTATGGAAATATTTGCAGCTACTAATTTTATTTGGTTGAACTGTTACAGTGTTGATTCATTTTATTTAATTAATTCATTTAATCAGGATGCAATTTATCTTGATTTTGGTTGTAGAGGTTGGCGATTTGAAGGAGCTGCAGACACTAGACATTTCTACCAATCGTTTGCTAACTTTACCCGAGAGGCTTCACCTGTGCCTTTCTCTGCAGTACCTCACTGTGGACCGAAATCGTCTGTGGTGTGTGCCGCGCCATCTCTGCCAGCTGCCCAGCCTCAATGAGCTCTCCATGGCTGGAAACCGTCTTGCATTTTTGCCGCTTGGTAAGTAATCATGTTTATGTGGTAAAGCAAAACAGCTAAAGAACAAGATGGAAAGTCTTTGCTAGGAAGGATTAGTTAGTTTCCTTCATTCTGCTTATCTTGAAGATGCTTCTCTAAATCCATTTTTGCAGTGAACAAAGCATCATTCCCAGTTTAAAAAGTTTATTACTGTTAGGGATTTCATATTTTAAAAAACTTGTGCTAAAAGTTTGTTTAGAGACAAAATATATGAGATATGAGATGATTTACTCAGAGAAAGGAATTAAAATATATGTATTATATATGTATATTTTGTATATATAAAATTATAAAATTGACAAGAGGTATTGAGCAATATGAAAGAATAGCTATTGTACAAATGTATCTGCTTACATGTTGACTTCTAGGTAAAAAAATTTTTATTGGGTATCCTAATGATTAGTATTGCCAGATAACCAGACTAGAAATTTTTAAAGACTTTTGAACTGCCTGCTGAGCTAGAAATGTCACCCTGGCTAATAAATAACATACTTTGCACTGTAGATCTCTGTAGCTGGCCCATTTTGATATATGTTAAAGAACATAGACCTTTAATAAACATATTTATTTTTACAGAGAATTGAATTATTTTGTTAACTTGTAAGAAACAAAACTGCCATTTAAAAAAAATTAAAATTTGAAGGCCCACAGAACCCTAAACTGTTAGAATAAGCATCATATAATCCTATTCATAAAAGCATTTTTTATGAGTAATTTATCTCTGAGGGCAATGAAGTGAATAATTTACTAGCCCCTAAAAGGAAATATTTTCTACCATAATACAGTATACATATTATTTTCAATTAAAAACCTCTTTAAGAAAACTTGAAAATCCTGAGAGACATGAACATCAATTTGAGTAATAATAAATAATTATCCAATTTAAGAAGATTACTTTTCTATAAATATAATTAAATTCTTTTTAGAAATTAAGAAAATAAAGTAAAACCATTTCAGAAGTAACCTACCTTTCTAAGAAATCAGAGGTTTTTTTCAAGTGAGAAAATTATTGAATATAAATTGGTATTAGAAAATAAATATACCTGCTGCATAAACCACAGGTTGTAGAACATTACCTGGAGTAAATCACCAAAACCTCTCTGAGCTTCATTTTCCTTGTCTGTAAACCAGAAATAACAATGTTTATCTTGCTTACTTTAGAGTTATTTTCAAGTTGAATAAAATAGCTGTTTCTTATCCACTCCAGCTGTGGTTCCTCATCCCCCTAGTCAATTGCTACTCATTCCTACCTGCTGTTTCACCAGTGACACAGTCGAGCGTGTGCTGTGGTGGCAGTGGTGTTGAGAGAAGAGAGGGAAGCCATTCCAGTAGGCGGCTGACCACTGTTAACAGTTGGGGTGCCAAGGAGTGACATTGTGTGTCCTGCTGAGTGGTTACAGCAGCAGATGACCTGAGTGGCAGTGGCTAGTGTAAAGTGATAGAAATGGCTGTGGGGTAGAGGATAGAGTTCACTACACTTTGCCCGGCTGCTTTCTGCTTTCAGTTATGTACTGGGGCATCTTCTCTATGCACTGTGGTGAATGCTGCTGTGGCTACAGAAGTGGGCATCCTTTCTTCAGCACTCAGTGTTCAGTGGTAAGGACAGCCTAACAAGTTAGTTTCTATCTCCAGGTTTCTTGTCACCCACAAAGCCTTGCCTCTGTGATAGAGGAGGTTTTCCTTTGTGAACTTGTTAATATGTTATCAAAGAGAGGCAAGAGGGGGCTTTCCTGGTGGCGCAGTGGTTGAGAGACCGCCTGCCGATGCAGGGGACACGGGTTCGTGCCCCGGTCCGGGAAGATCCCACATGCCGCAGAGCGGCTAGACCCATGAGCCATGGCCGCTGAGCCTGCGTGTGGAGCCTGTGCTCCGCAACGGGAGAGGCCACAACAGTGAGAGGCCCGCGTACCGCAAAAAAAAAAGAGAGAGGCAAGAGGGTCTTCACTGAGTTCTGAGGAGGGTCCCTCCCAACATTCAAGGTCACCGTAACTCTCAAACCTGGGACCGTGTACAGCCCAAGATATGGAAGCAGCTTCCACACTCCCCTGGGTGCCATCTCAACTCACAAGGCTCACAGCCCTGACAGGACACAGGCCTGTGGGCAGGCTTTACTCTACTTTAGAAAGACATACAAGCAAGAGGATGGTGATGAAGATCATCCAGTGAGAAAGAAACAGGCTGCCTGAAGCAATGCTCTGCCCTGGTCTCAGAGAACAGCATGAGTAAAGGGCCAGGGGGCCAAGACAAGCACTGGTGGCCTTTCTATATTGTTGGGTTGGATGATCTTTGTAAAGAAATGGGTGGGACAACTAGAGAGCTACAGTATGAGGTTGCCCAAAGAGGGCTTCAGAAGAGCAGAGACAGCATAATCTATGAAGATGAGGAAATTGAAGCTGACAGAAATAACAATCTTCTCAGTCTCATTTTGGTTTTTGATTTTTGTTTTTGACACCATTGAAGGTGGATTTGGAAAGGGAATTCAATTAAGTCTTTAGGAAGAAAATAAGTCCATAGCTGTCCTTCCATGGAGTTTGTGTACTTGAAACCCTTCCTTGAACTCCTTTCTGATACAGCAAAGCCATCTAATGCTAAGAACTATGCGGGACAGAGTCAAGTGAAGTAGGCAGCTGCTGGCACTGCCTTTCCTCAGAGAACTGAACTGTTCCTGGAAACTTAGCATATAGGGATGCCTCTTTACAGTAGTTAGGAGATACGGTGTGTATACACATACACATAACTACAGTTTTCAAATAGAAGGCTCCTATGTTTAACCATGATTCTAATGTAGAACTTGAGTGTTTATGAAATGGGTGCTTTAATATCACTGCCTGTGATTGGAGGTAGGAGTCTTATTTTGGGGAGCTACTCGCTGAATTCAGTTTCTTGCCAAAGAACTTTGACTTAGGAGAAAAGCAGTTTTTTATGGGGCTTTTTAAAGGAATGTCAGATTACAGCCTCTTCAAAAAGTGACTACAGAAGCTATAGTAAGGATGACTTAAATCACTTGTAATACTATCAAAATTATTAACACTCGTGGAGGGTGTTCTTTTTAAGAAGAAAAGTTGTATCAAGAAAGAAGGATGTTCCTGCTATAACTATACCATGACAGCTGAATGACAGATTAGTCTACACACAGAAACTCTGTTCCCACTGCTGTCAGTGAGGAGGTGGGGAAATTAATAACTTGAGCCTCATGCTATGAGACTTAATAGAGGCCTTGAAACATGAATATTTGTTGTTGATTCAATATAGCTCTGTTGACTAAATAGCTCATAAAGATCTGACTCACCTCTGGGCTTCTGAAAATTTAGGAAAATACAAAGAAAAGGGTTTTTTCCTGTAAGACTTTTTTACTAGGTTTACTGGTTTCTCTTGCATAATTAATAAACCATTATTCAGTAATGTTTACAACTTATTTAATGTTGAATAATAGATACAAGTACTGTGAGGTTGCCCATGTACAGACTGACTATGGAAGAGCATTTTTTAGTTAGCCCCCAGGAAGTGCTGTGTCAGCTAAACTCAATGTCAGGAACTTCTGTAGTTTAAGAAAACAAAAGTTGCGCCCACGGTGGCAGGTGGAATTTTTGAGTGTTAATTTAGAAAACAGTGAATGAATTCTTAGCTAAGAACAAATGACATTGAGATTTATGGAGTATCCTGGTGTGTAAACTACCATGTAGTAAACCCCAAAGTTAGTGAGAAAACAGCTTCCTACCAGTGGATAATTATTTGTGTTACTAAATCAGTCCCAGGGTTGTTCCTTGGACATTCTAGTAGTGAAGTATTTATTTTCTCAGGAGAAGTTATTCTGTGTGCCAAGGACGTGTGCTATGAGTGAAATGACAGCTCCTTTATTGCTGTGGCTTATACCCTATAACTTTGATAGGGATGTAAAACTGGCCCTTTATCACATAACAGGAGATCACTCCAATTTTTTGTAGTAGCTGTAGTCGTTTTTCCTTTGTAGGAGCTGGATACATTGTGTAGGGGAAAAAAAAAAAGTTTATTCCAAGTATTGGTGCAGTTTTATTTAGAAAGTAGCTTGTAGGCATTTTCAAAACCCATGTTGAAATCTCTTCTTTTGTTGCAAATGGCATATAAAAGACACAAATTTTTAACTACACTTGTTTTTTCTATTACTTGTCATTCCTGCTTTCTTTGTATCTGCTTAGAAGGTCAGGAAAAGAATTGCTGTTTACTGTTTTTCAAGGAAATACTTAAGTCCACAAAGTGAAGCTATTAGAACTTCAACTCTAGGATGGAAACCAGATGGAAACCAATTAATAATTCCTTAATCTCAGACTTAGAGATGCATGTAAACTGTACTTTACTGAACCATGGAATGTATTTGATCTGCAGCTTGAAGAAGTACTGCCTTGAGGTCATTGTTTAATGGGAATAGTTTGCAAAGTTTGTAGCCTTAAATACGTTTCAGTGCTAAAATACTTCTTCTGGCTCAGACCAGAAGTCCCAGAGGTTGGAATCAGTCTTATTTTTGAGTCGAAGGTATCTTGGCTTTCCAAGGAGGGACCCAAACATGCCATTAAAATCGTGTTCTGTAGAGACTGTTGGGCAGGTCTCTAATCAAAGGCATAATGAAAAAGGAGAAAAGAAAGGCTTGAAAACAAGGTCCAAAAACTAGTAGTGGGAAGAAATGAGAGAGAAGTATTCTGTTAACTAAAGTTTATATGACCCTATTTCAGGAGCAAAGTTGTAACTCTGCAATGTATATTTGTTCAAGAAAATGGATGTGCAGTCCTCCTTTTTGAGCTCTATCTTTTTGCAAGTATTTATAAAAAAAATGTTTCATCCTGGTGCTGCTTACTCATCTGACTTTTTCCACTGTCTTAATGATCCCCTCTGCTTTATTTTTTTTATCATATCAGACCTTTACTCTTGCCTTAAGGTTTTCTTAGAGCATTAACAGGATTATTTAATATGGCTGACAGGATTATTTAACATGGCTTCTACAGTGTGGGCAGACATTGACTTTACTATGCTAATATATGAAGAGAAAAGTTCACCTAGAGTAGGTGAACTTTAAAGGGACAAATGTATATTTTTCTCAAAGTTTTGGAATAGGATTTTGGAGTAGGCAGTGATTAATATGAAAAAGTGAACCTGTTTTCCTCAGATATCAATTTTAAAAAAGAATTGCTGCTTATTCTTAAAAAGGTACAGATGTGAAACAAAAATAAGTAGTGTGAGGGCTAGATTCATGAGCGGAATCTTTGCCAGCGAAGTTTTTGTTAATTTGGTTTTCTAAATAGTGGCAAGAATGTATGGTACAAGCAAAGTCTGGAAGACGTTGTCAGTTGACTTTAAAGCAAGAATCTGGAGTTTCTGTCAGTCTTAGTTTTCAGCCAAGTTCTTAAATTTGGGGAGAGGGAGGACAGGTCCCAGTCCAGCTGAGCAAGAGCTGAAGGTAAGATGCAGAGTGAAGATGTTTTGCTCTCCGCGCTGGCTGCCCTGGCCTAGAAGATGTGTTGCTGTAATGCCCAAGCCTGTGCGGGACAGTCAGCGTGAAGGCTCCTTCTCTAGGATCTTCTCTGAAGGAATTCTTGGTATTTCTTGCAACTGCAGCCCTAAATCTGTAAGTCAGACCTACCCCATCTTTTAACAGAAGCCAAGGGATATTTTGTTCATCATTTATCTCCTTGTCATTGTCTCCTGACGTCACACCTGGATGCTTGGGCATGCCCGTCCTCAGGTGCCTACTGCACCCATGCCGCCTGCTAAGGTAGTGTCACTTCCTACATTATGTGGGAGTGCCCTGCTTATATGGAAATGATCTGTTAAGGGAGGCTGCCTAACTAACGTCATGGTGAAGCAGGCAGGCATGCTTTTAAATTCCAGCTCTACCATTTAATAGCTGTATGATCTTGAGCTTAGAAAAGCTATTTAATTTGTCTAAGTCTCAGTAATGGGGTAATATTAATACCTACTTCATAGCACTTTTGTGAGAACTAAATAAGATTTAAAACACTTCTATCACTCATAAATACTACATAAGCACACAATCAATATAAACTTTTATTGTTTGACTAGACTGTAAGAAAGGGTTGAGACAGCTTATGTCTTATACCCTAAGCATCTAGCACAGTATCTTGCCCATTGCTTATAATAATTTCTTTATTACTTGACTGTGCAACTCAAGTAGAGATGCTAATGCTTGAATATTTAAACCAACTGCAGAGGAAGCCTTCAGTCATTCAAATTCATTAAAATCAATTTATTTTAATTTAACAGTTGATGATCTACTGTGTGTAAAATATCTTACTAAATTCACTGTGAAATCTTATTTGGTAAAAGTTGAATATATCAGGGAGACGCAAGAGGGAAGAGATATGGGGACATATGTATATGTATAACTGATTCACTTTGTTATAAACCAGAAACTAACACACCATTGTAAAGCAATTATACTCCAATAAAGATATTAAAACAAAAAGTTGAATAGATCAGAAAGAATATGATTATGTAAAAGATTTAATGGAGTGTGTGTGTGTGTGTGTGTGTGTGTATTTAGAGAAACTAGCACTTTAAAAAATTCATTATTCTGAATAAGTAGTCAAAAAGTTCTCTTTGTCAAACGCATCATGTAGGTAATTTAATTAGTTTTAAAGATAATTTTGGAATACACTGTAAATTACTCTGAATTCATTGTGAAGAAACCCAGTTTTTATAGTAATTAAAAATGTAATTGTGACTAATAATCTGTCTGATTTATTGAACCACAATAATTGGAATTACATTGATAGAGCATTCCAAACAACCTGTTTTGATCTATTGCTTTCATGTGTGGTTTCTATTACCCCATCATTTTGTTGAAGAGAATACATCATTCACCTTTTGATAAAATAAATGAGTTTCATGCTGGTTAGTGTGCAGTAAACAGATCCTATTTGGTCTGGCGCATGCTGTCATTCTATGCTTGCTTTTACAGTTACAGTTAAAAGAGCAACAGCCTCAACACACAGGAGGTTTTTGTTCCATCTTCAGCCATGTGGACTGCATATGCCGGGGCCTTGAAGTTTAAGGAGAGAGAGAGAATTGGAGTTTATGCAGGACTATTAGGTTTTGCTAATTTTTAAGTAACAATACTTTGATCTATGAGTCTGGAAGAAAAAAAAGGGAAACATTTTAGACACAGTACACCACTTTAAAAAGCCACATGAAAAAGTTCTTTGTTGCTTTAGCATCTTTGCAGATGGACAACTTCCTTGCTTTACATAGTTCACATACTTAGCAATTTTTGCACAGGAACTTAAAAAAATATTACTGCATGATATATTTATTGAAAACTATTGGTCCATTGAAATTAAGAGAAGGAAGAAACAAACCAGCTTATTAGCTAGTAGATTAACGGTCTCTTCCAAAGTTAATTATTGAGTGAGGATTTTCTTTTTTAAGGATAGAAGAAATAGCTCAAAGCTTTTTCATGCAGAAAGTACTTATATTTCAGCCTCATTATGATTAAAAATGCCATTCCTTTGTGCTTGGGGTTTTGCCAGCTGACGGCTTTTTGGCAAGAGCACACTCTCACAGCCGTGCCTGTGTAGCCTGTGACCTTGCTGGGTGTTTAGTTGTCTTAGCCTTGCCAGCAGGCTGTGCTGTGTCAGCTAAAGCAAGGGTTGCCTGGTTCTCTTTAGAATCATACACTCTGTTTTGTGATCTTCACTTTATATTCAGGAGAGAGAGATAAAGACTAAGATGTATTGAGTACCACTCTTATGCAAGGGACCAAGTTTGACATTATATACATTGTTGAATCTTTATAACAAGCTCATGACATAGGTATTATTATCTTCATTTCACAGAGGAGTAACAGGCTTGGAGCATTTGAATTGGAAAGCCAGGTTTCAGAGGTCTGACTCCAAAGCCCACTACATCTTGTAATTTCAGTACTGCTTTTTCTTACTCTATTTGAGATTGTGTTATTTGCAAAGTTTAAATGTTTGTATTAAATACTCATGTCTGTGTGATAATATACTGGCTAATGTATAATAGATTTGAACACAGCTGATTTGTGTTTTCTTTCAGCTTCAGTAGAAAGTAGTTCATTCCATTACGGGCATGTATAAAAAATTATATTCCCCACACAAATTGGTCAGGAGGTATAAACAGAAATCTTTGGAATATTGAAAACCTGAGATAAGGTCTAAACCAAATAGCATTTTAAAATCATCAACTCTTCATTTTTTTCCTATAAAACTAGGATAGGAAAGAGGACTAAACCATATAAGAAGTAGCAAGTGCCAAATTTTATTTAACTTTGTATTATGATCTTTGCATGTAGCCTCATTTAATTTGGACAAGCTCTTTTGTGTATATTAGAGGAGAGAGGTATTTCCTCTGTCATGTCCCATTTTGTGTCCTTGGCTCAGGGAGATGAATTACTGTCTCTAGAGGCTGTTGCCTCCAACTCTTTTCTGTGCAGTTAAAGTATAGAAAAGAGTACCTTTTGCTGCATGCCAAAGAGAATTCTCTCTTAATTGGCCTTCTACTGTAGGCCACACTTCCAAATGTGTCACTAATAATGAGAATAATAATAACTGCCATATACTGGAGAAGGCTGTATGCCAAGAATTCTGCTTGATAATTTATGAACTTTGTTAGTAGTTTTCACTAAAATTAAGGGACAGCATTATTTTTCTCTTTATACAGATGAGGAAACTAAGGACACACATTTAGTAAATAGAAGAATGAAGATTCAGACCCAAGTTCTCTGACTCTGAGAGTGTGTTCCTGCTCCATTAATTAGTATCCTATACTCCTTACTACTGCATAAACTCAAGTAAAGAATCTTTCCCTGAAACCCCTGTAGGCTCTGACAGTCATATCTGAGACCAGAGCTCATTTATATTTTATCAGTGTAGTTTCAATTTTTTAAAAATTCCAAACTTTTCTATATGCCTTTAAAGTCTGCAGACTTCTATATGTGATGAAAGGATTTGTATACAGTCAGAGAAGTAGTGAAAAAATATAAAATAGGAATTTTTAATGTAATTTTGAGGTCTCTTTCATTGCAAGTAGATTCTGATATTTCTATGTATATTTTTTCCATCTATGTTTTATAAATTTGTAGCCTTTTATACCAGTAGAGAAGTTTATACATGTTTACTAAAGTAGCAATACATATTATTGTGGTAATTATGTATTCTTATGCTTAAAAAAACATACTGTATAGTGATTTAAATTTTACAGATTACTTTCACATTCGGTTTTAACAACTTGGTAAAGTTGAGGGGTTAGGCACTATTATGCCATTTTAACATATGTGCAAACTGAGGCTCTGATCACATGGCTAATAAGTGAAAGAACAGACACATAAGATATGAACAGACAATTCACAAAAAAGAAACTATGTAAAAATGGCCCTCAGACACATTGAAAAATGTTCACACTGATAATTAGAGAAATACAAATTCAGAATGACAGAAATTTTTAAATAAGACAACATGTTTTAAAACTTGGTGAAACTGTGGGAAAACCAATGCTCTCATACATTGATGAAGGGAATGCAAATTGGTGTAACTCCTCTGGAGGGAAATACCAAAGAATCTACACATGTATTTACCTTT
Source organism: Orcinus orca (assembly GCF_937001465.1). Classification (NCBI taxonomy): domain Eukaryota; kingdom Metazoa; phylum Chordata; class Mammalia; order Artiodactyla; family Delphinidae; genus Orcinus; species Orcinus orca. The sequence goes on from NC_064560.1 coordinate 74,717,205, forward strand.
TGATCTAACAAGTCCACTCCTAGGAATCTATGATGAAGGTATACTTCCAACAATAGTTGTATACGTATACATGAGTTAGTATACTTACATATGTTTTGTAGATCTTTCTACTTAGGGATCCTAGAAGCAATGTCATTCCCATAGTAATGAGCACACCTAGCACTCAGATCTTGGTTTCTAAACACCATACCCTATTAAAAGGAATTAAGGCTCCTTGGAGAAGTAATTGATTTCAGGGCTACAGCAGGGAAAATACAAGCTGAGCTGGGACTGTCTTGTGGTGCCAGAAAGTATGATGATACTCAAAAAAGGATGAAAACTTGTTGAAAGAACATAAGGACCAATTTTAAGTGTTCCTAATTGCCAAAACTGAAACATTTTAACCACTACAATGAACAATAATGGTATTGGGTTTTTAGTCCTTACAATAAAATAAATATCCATGAATCCATACTGTTATAAAAATCAAATAAATGGGGGAGAAGGGATGGCTCTTCCTTACAGAAGAATTCCAGTTAATAAATGTAGACAGAAAGATGGTAATCGAAAATCACCACTAAATGAATACCGTGTAATAATTGTTACAAACAAGACCCATTGATGAATGCTAAAATTAATGGGCAAAACTTTGAGAAGGAACAGGATATTTACATAGTCTTGGGGCTGTAGTAATCTGAAGACTTGACCTGGGACTTGGGGGAGCTGCTTCCAAGGTGGTTTACTCACATGGCTGTTGGCTGGCAGTCTCATTTCCTCTGCTGGAGGGCCCTCATGACAAAGGAGTTGTCTTCCTGAACAAGCGATCCAAGGGAGAGAGCAAAGAGGAAGCCACAATGCCTTTTGTGACTTACTCTGAAATCACAAAATCACACAGCAGTTCTGCTTATTGTGTTTGTTAGATATATTACAACCACCACACTGGGAAAGGGCATCTCTAGCTAGTAGGCCAGTAATTTTTTTTTCTCCCTAAGAGTTGCCACTTCCCAGTGCTTTTGTTGCCTGTTCCCAGTGCTGCCAATTTTGGTTCCTCTTTTTGTAACTTGCCCCAGTGCTATTCCTGGGCAAGAATACTGTGATAGGACTTGTAGTGGAAAAGAGGAGGTAATGTTCACCTTTTCCTACCCATTTCCATGGCAAACCCTTCCTTACCTCAATCCTATATTATCCCCCTCTCACTTAATGTAACAAATTATCCAGAACCCATCTGTGAAACAGAGACTTTATACAAGCCTCTTAATAGCTGTGATCATATTATATTACAGTTATCATTTTTCATGTCCGTCCTCAATATCATATTCATATCTGAATCCCCAAGGCCTACCATAGTGCCTAAAAGGTCCTTAATGGGTGAATGGGTTTTGTTTTGAAATGTAAATATGCTTAAGAACCACCTAATTTAGCTTTCTGGGCCTTTGTCTTTCCTAACTGTAGAAGGACAGGGGAAAAAGAGAGCTCCTTCAGCCTATTTCCTATTTTCACAAGCAGAATTATAGTTTGAAACTTTTCAGAGATTGAAAACTTTTCAAAGATTATGTTCTTACTTCAGGAGGCAGAGGGTTGGCAAGGCTACTGAGGATTCTGTTCTGTGCCTCTGTAACGATGAAGACAAATAGCTCTACCCTGTGAGTGATAGGAGTGGAAAGGAAAGCTGGTCGAACAATCTTGGGCACACAGTAGACAGGAAGGGATGACCTCGGCACTTGGAAGTGTCTCTGCTGCCTGTGATGGCCAGAGAGCACCTTCAGTACTTTGTGCTTTGTTTCCTCACTGAATCCTCCTCCAGTCTTTGCTCCCCCCTTGTCCGGCTACTTCTGCGAAACTTCTGGATTCTCCCTCTTTCTGGCATACTTGTTCCTATTGCAGATTCTTCTCTTTGGGCTCCCTTTCTCACCTCTTCCCATTCCTGGTACAAACCAATTCCTGTCCCGGCTTCCTGGCTTGCAGGTCTTGTCCATCCGTCTGTACCTCACACCTCACTGAGGACTGGGATTTGGGGTTCCCTTTGCTTCTTCCTGCCCCTGCAGCCACGGGCAGTTCCATCCATTCTTAGATCCACCTGGCTCCTGAGGCCCGGCCCAGCCAGGGTCAGATTGATCCCTAGCCCTCCTTTACCCCTCCTCCCATCTTTCTGCCCAGGGGAGGTGAGACACAGTAGGCTGACCTGCCAACTTAGTTTGTGTAACACTTTTTCCTATGGAGAAAAATGAAACTAAATAAACGACCTATAACAAACTTAATAAATAAATAGAAATTGTTTATTAAAAGTCATAGAATTTTTATGTGGGAAGGAAATCTAATAATATTTCATTCCCAGTACTCATTTTACAGCTTAAATGCTCAAGGTTCAGGTGGGTTGAGTAATTTTTCAATAGTCATGTTTTCTGATGTAGAATCTCATATTACAGCTGACATAAGTTCACACCTAGTTAAATCTGCAACACTTTTTTTCTTCCAGAGTAGAAATTTGAATTATTCTAATATTATGTATTAAATTTTATGTTTCACATTATATTGGTGTATGTTTATAGGAATTATAGCACTTTTCTTTCTAATCCAGATTTAGGTCGATCTCGAGAACTACAATATGTGTACGTGGATAACAACATTCATCTGAAAGGCTTGCCGTCCTATCTGTACAACAAAGTCATCGGGTGCAGTGGGTAAGGCTGATTTCACATTTTATACTATCACTCACCTCTTTTGCTAGCTTTGTTTCTACTTCAGTATTTAGTCCTGATAAAACTCAAAAATAGATGAACTACTTTTGATAATCCTGTTCAGTTTTGTTTTGGGGCTTAATATGTTAAAACAAATACCCTTAAAAGTCAAGAATATTGAGCAAGCAATTTAGAGTATTGTACTTCAAGTTTAGTTAGTAAGCTGTAAATTTGGTCAGTAAGTTGTTTGTTATTTTCCAGTCAAAAGAAAAATTAATCTATGCATACCATTATAAGCTCAATAGTATTAGTCACAGAAACTGGAGGAATCTGCATTAACGTAAAAGCTTTTCTTTCTCTGCACTCCATTGCAGTGACAATTTTACCACATTAGTATCTAGGACTATACCAATTGAAAATATTTAGAGCTCAACATTTGAAATAGTCCCTCAATACAAATCATGATTCTAGCAACCAAAACGTATGTTTCAGTTAATAAGAAACGAAAGGCTTTTATTTTCAGAGCAGCAATGATCTTTCATTCTCAGTTAGGCTTTTAGAAAGATGGCTTCAGCTTCTCCTTCTATAACAGTGAGAAAGAACCAACCCTAAAGTGGTTCCCAGAGTGGCATGGGCTTAACACCGGACAACTCAGCTGCCAGAACCTGCTTTTGACTGGCCTCACTTAAGCAGCCAAAGGATACTTGGAACACCTTTGAGGGTACTTAGCCAGCATGTTGACTCTCTCCTTATAATTTCAAACATCCTGCGTAACCTGGCTCATACTGTATGTAGTTCTGGCAAGGAAAGGGATGCCAATAAGCTTGTGTGTAGCGACAGCCACTCCCCTGCTGGCATGGCTCTGGGGGATGGGCATTGAGCAGTGATTGCTCCAGAGAGGGTAATCCTAGTGGCCTTCCCCTAAGAAAAATTATACAGTTGTTATCTTGGGAGAGCCCTCGATGAATTCAGTGCCTGTATAGGCTGATGAAATACAAGCCCAGAGACATATTCCAGAACCTTCTATGAAGCATAGAAAATAGAATATGTAATGGAGTTTTTAGCTCATTGATTTTTCTACAGCTGATCATGTGACAGCTACGATCCTACTCACTCATTAATCATAATGAGTTTGTAAAAGATCTATAATATAGCCTAATTTTTCCAAGTGGTGAGTGAAATACCCTCAATTACCAAGATACACGGAATGATGCAAGTAGGCTCCAAAACTGAAGGCAATTTTCTTTCACCAAAGCCTTCAGAGACTGCACTGAAATATGATTTAAATCTCTACCACAATTAAAGAATAGCTCTTACTTGAGGTAAAGAGCCTTCTTCTTTGGTGTTTAGACATGGATATTACTGACTGCCAGAAAGTTCTATTTGTGCAGAGTAGAGAGATAGTATATTTTATTTTATTTATTTCATTTTTGGCCGAGCCGTGCAGCTTGCGGGATCTTAGTTCCCTGACCAGGGATCGAACCTGGGCCCACGACAATGAAAGCACCAAGTCCCTACCACTAGACCACCAGGGAATTCCCTTTTTTTTTTGATATATTTTAATTGTTGACTTGGTATCTGGTAGCAGAGGTAGTGAATTTTATGAGAGTTCCAAATCTTTGAGAAAACAGTAAGGCAGAATATGCAAATTACTAGCAGATAGTCTACATTTTTTATTATTATTAGCATCTTCCTTTGGTAGTAGTAATAAGAAGATAAATAAAATTTTTAAAAAGACAGTTATCAAACAATCAGTTTTCTAATATTAATAGATTTTGGAGTGTTGGCAGTCCCACATACAAATAAACAGTGATCCAAAAGGTATTTTTAATCTGTTGGTTTAACTCAGAATGCATTTCTTATAGAAGCGGTTCTGGTGGTTATACTCCTAGCCAGCTCATTAAAAGGTCATTTAACCCATTTTGCACCCCCCAAATTATACTTACTTATAAAATATTTCTGTGGCAAAAATGTATTCAGAATTCTAATACATGTGACTGTTGAAGTCTTGGCAACAGAATTTAGGGGCTCCCCTTCTTTTATCTCTTTTATCTGTTGTATATGTGCAAAGGGACTCTCCCATTCCAAGTCATAGTGGGGGTGTTTTGGGAAAAGGAGGGGCAAGGTCTAGAACAGGGTTCTAAGGTAAATCTTATATAAAGAGCATAAGGGTATTTGAGGCCTAGAAAGTGTACCTTTTGATTCTGAACAAGGATCTTGGTTCGGTTGTTTATTCAGTGCGTATTTATTGAGCAACTACTCTGTTTGGTCACTGTCTAGACAATGGACATACAATGTAGGAGCCAAACAATTCAAGTACCTGCCTTCCTGGACCTCATAATCTAGCTAGGGATCTAAGTGAACAGTCAATAATTAAACAAACTCAGTGCTAATTCTCTCCAAGGAGATGATACTTAAGCTAAGCGTAGAAGGATCAGCACACTTGGTTCTCCACCACCATCACATGTTCTTTCTAGCCCAGAGGTAGGTCTGGAATAAAGAACACATCAGCTCCTGCTGTACTGTGCTTTCTCTGAAAGAATTGTATTACCCTTCTCTGATTAACAGTCTAAGAAAATTAGAGCAAAATGAATACAGCTTTAGGGACCTGTGGCATGATATAAAAATGTCTGACATATATATATATAATTCACATCTCAGAAGGAAAATAGAGAACCAGGTATAAGGCATATAAAAAGATATAAAAATAGCTAATAACAAATGTTGCACAGTTTCAAGAAATCTCAGAAGTCTCACAAAATTATCTTTGATATTCATAGAAATGTGAATAAAGTTAGCTCCTCCTTATTCTATGTTCATTTATTTGTCAAGTAATTATTGAACTTTAGCAAGTCAGCACTGTGCTAATAATTGTAGAAAAGATAATTTAGATGTTTATCCTAATATATAAAAATAACTAATACAAAAAATAAATACCCTAAGAGAAAAGTAGAGTGGTGAAAATTTAGAGCAGGGGACTGCCTCTTTATGTCCTAGCTTTGAAGTCACACACTGCCATTTCTATTATATCCTATTGATTACACAGGTTAACCCTATTCATTGTGAGAGGGAACTTCCAGGAGGGGAGCAGCATGGGAGCCATCCTGGAGGATGGCTGTCACAGATTCCTTGCATTCATGCTCTTTGCTAGCCTCTTGGAAAAGTATAATTTTTATTTTGTCTGGATTTTTCTTATTGTTACCACAGAAACAAATGTCTTCCATTCTTCTATATTTTACCTTGAAAGAGAAGTCCCTCCCATGTTAGAACTTTAAAAAGTGGTAATTGGCACATTTGCTTACTCAGGAGAACTTAATGTTAAAAGTGGCCCAATACCAGAGTTATTTTCTCAGTTGTCTGATTATGAGAAAAAGAAACCAAGACACTGCTTTGCTTTGTCTTATATAAATAAGCAATTATAGCTGGATTTGGGTACAAATTGGATAAATGATTTGGTTAAATGGTTTGTTAATATAACCACTCAAGGTAACAGAGTTGTCTTTATGAGAAATGCATTCAGAGTTCTGAGTTAAATCAGCATACTAGAAAATATCCTTTGGCTCACAGTCCATTTTTGTGTGGGGGCTGCCTACACACAAAAAACAAACTGTACTAGATACTTGAACCACACCTCCATGTGGCAGGCACAAAGCAGCCTAGCTACATATTAAAAAAAAAACTGAGGTATGATTTGAGCTGTCACTCAAGTGACAGAGTTTGTTGTTTGATTCCAATGTAGTAATTAATTGCTTATTAAAACAAAAATAGTGACACTCCTTTTAAGTTTTAGAGGAATATAACAGAATCCAGAGTATCCACAATATAACTTTCAAAATGTCCAGGGTACAATCCAAAATTAAGTAACATTTGAAGAATAAAGAAAATATGACCTAGTGTCACGGAAAGTAAAAACTTTACTTGATGAGCTTAACACAGAATGGTATAAGAGAGGAAAAGTCAGTGAACTTGGAGGTAGATCAATAGAAATGATTCAGTCTGAAGAACACACACACACACACACACACACACACACATACACACACACAAAGACTGAAAGCAAGAATGAACATCAGCATCATCAGGGACCTGCCAAACAGTACAAAAAAGCCTGATATTTGTCATCCCAGAAGGAGAATAGAGAGAAAATGGGGTGGTAACAACAAAATTGTTTGAAGAAATATTGTCCAAAAATTTGCCAAATATGATGAAAGACATAAATTTACATTTTCAAGAAACTCAGTGAACTTAAGTAATATAGATTACAAAGAAAACTGTACCCAGTCAAAGCTGCTGAAAACGAAAGATAAAAAGAAAATCTTGAAAGCAGCCAGAGAAAAATGACAAACTACATACAAAGAAATAATTCAAAAGACCATTGCCTTCTCATCAGAAATTTTGAAGGCCAGAAAACAGTGGAATGATATTTTTAAAGTGCCAAAGAAAAACACCAGTCAACCTAGCAACCAGCAAAAAATACCTTTCAAGAATGAAAGTAAAATAAATGCATTCTCAGATGGAACAAAACTAAGCCTTAAAGAGGCTCTGCCAAGAGGACAGACGTTTTATCCAAACCAAGGCTTATTCTATCAGGGTGACATAATTTCTTTCCTTCTCCATATCTACCCTTTACTTTTCCTCTTATTTTAAGCTGAAAAAAAAAAACTTTTTTGCTAAAAAGGGTTAATCTGGTAGCAGTTCCCCCAATAATGAGCATGTGGATGACAGTGTATTTTCTGAAGTATAAAAGACAGTTACTTGCGTTCTTTTGGTAAGGGAATTGAAACTAATTCTTTACTCTTAACACTTTGGTTGGTGGCATGGTAAGTTTGAAAATGCATATGAATTAATTTGCTACATCACATACATGTTTTGGAGCATAATCTCCGTGGCAAAATGATGTTACCGTTCATTTAGCTTGTTTAGGTTTAAATGCTGAATGGCAGCTCTGAAAACATTGAGTTGAAAGGGAATTGTGATAATTGTTATAAATTATTTATGTAACTAAGCCAAGGGTCCTAACATTTATAACAGACTTCAGCTCATTTTAATAACTCACTTAAGGGTTCAGATATACAATCTTTTTTGTAACCACCTCAGCATTTATTCTAAAGTAATAAAAACTATCGAGTTAGAAATCAAAGATGCCAAAGCTTAACAATTGCCAGCTACTAGTTATTTCATTTTATTGTGAACTGAGCGTATCATGGAGCTTCCATCCCTCTTTACTGACAGTTCATTTCATGATTACTTCTTATTGAGATGAGCGACACTAGCTTTCAAGACAGGTACCTTTCCAGCCTTCTCTCCCATTTGCTGTTCTCTTCCATGGACCTGAGAGTCTGGCCACTAGAACTGTTGTGTAACCCCATCTGCCCTGTGCATTCACAGAGCTGAATCCCTGTTCCCTTTCTCTGGAATATCATCATGTTAATCTTAGTTTTCAACAGTAGATACCTTCAGAGCAACATCTAGACTAGTGTTTGACCAAATATCTGGGTGCCGTGGCCTAGCCAAGTTAATACAAAAATTTAACCATCACACCATGTATATTATCCCCCAAAATCATTTATTATAATAATAAAGAGAAAGCACAGCTATAAACATTGCTTAAACTTTACTGTGTACCAGGCAGTGTACTCATTGATTTATTTGCGTATTGCACATTATCCTCCCAGCAACCCTTGTGATAATCATCCTTATCTTAGAAATGAAGAAACCAGAGCTCAGAAAGATTGTCTCAGGTCACAAAGCTAGATGGCAGTAGAGTTATTATCTGCTTCATTGTCCACACTCTTAACCACTGCACTACATATACTGTCTCCCTCTTCTCCTTGGTCTAGAATCACCTCTATATGTTTGAGCCCCTCTACTAGCTTCTTGAGAACAGGGATGAAAAATACCTTTCTTGTTCCTGCATCATTCCATGTCGTGGGGTGGATATTTGGTATCTGATGAGGTCAGGGGAGGTTGGCTATGGCCAACAGAAAGATACTAACTCATGTGAATTCCTGCCTTGTAGCCTGCATTCTACATAGCTGCAACTCTTCTCCAGTGTTAACTAGAGAAGGCATTTAATAGAAGTATTGTAAAATGAATTTAATTAGCTGTTTACAGCCAGCGGTGAAGAGTAGGAACTTCTGCTAAAAGAATTGTCAAAGGGAAATTAGACCTTATATAAAATGAGGATCCACATACTTGTTAATGTGAGTCTTTTCAGCAGTTTGTCAGAAACCTAATCTTTCTAATTATTGGAGACAGAGGAAGCATTAGGAAAAGTCTGGCTTTCAGTTTTCTAAACCTTTATTTGTTATTGTTAAATTCCTTGGACAGTGTTCCTTATAGAGTTCATCAACACTTGTAAGGTTAAGAAGCAGCAGCTGTTAAGGCAATAGCAGTATGAAGTAATTATTCATGAATCGCTTGCTTGCTTTTTACCCTTTATTTTTATTGTTCTATGATTTTGCCCAGGATTCTCATAACTAAAATATGGCTATAAAGTTTGGAAACAAATAATATGCTTTACCATGAGTATTAGGCTTCTCCATAGCAACAGAACCAATAGAGAGAGAGAGAGGTGTGTGTGTGTGTGTGTGTGTGTGTGTGTGTGTGTGTGTGTGTGTGTGTGTGTGTGTGTGTGTGTTGTGTAGCTGGGGGGGGCTTGCACTGAGAGGAAGAGGGAGATTGATTTATTTTAAGGAATTGGCTCACATGATTGTGGGCACTGGCAAGTCTGAAATTCGCAGAGCAGGCTAGAGACCGAGGGAAGAGCTGATGTGGTAGCTTGAGTCTAAAGACAGTCTGGAGGCAGAATTTTTCCTTGGGGGACCTCAGTCTTTTCCTCTTAAAGGCCTTCAACTGATTAGACAAGGCCCACTCAACATTATAGAGGGTAATCAGTTTTATTCAAAGTCTACTGTTTTAAATGTTAATCTCATCTTAAAAATACCTTTACAGAAATATCTGGCCTGGTGTTTGACCAAATATCTGGGTGCCCTGGCCTAGCCAAGTTGATACAAAAATTTAATCATCACACTATGTATTACTGTATATCATCAAAAGAGTCACTTATTATGTGTTTGCCTGTGTTTCCAGACTTAGTGGCCATACTGCATAATAGCATATTGGATATGATCCTCTCAATTTTCTCCATATTAAGAAACAAATAGTAATTATACAGTAAAATTTAAATTTATTTCCTCATCTTCACAAAATGCTTCATAAGGGTAATACCTTTCTAACCCACAGAAATACTCATGCAAAGTCACAATTGTGCTGCTACAGACTCTTCATGTTTATGTGATCACATAGGGTCAACTGAGGTTTTGAAAGTAAGAGGGGTAAAGGCAAAGTAGCAAATCAAAGAAAAATATCATAGAAATTTTGACACCAGTTGGCAGGCCACTGTGCAGCTGCTTTGCACTAGTGTATCCATACTTACTGTTAAATTATTGACAGTATTGAAGTATTTCTACACAAGTTAATGAATAGCTATTGAACTAAAAGCCCCTGAGGTCCCCCACTGCTGTGTCTGCCTTTCCCCTAAGATCGCCCCATAATCCAGCAACTAAAAGGCTAATGACCAGCAGAACAGAGGGCTCTAGGACTGTGCTTTAGCACAGTGGTACTGTTTGTTTGGTTTTTGCTTGTTTTATTAAACTATAATTTACATACAGAAAAGTTCACCCTTTTTAGTGTATAGTACTGTGAATTTTGACAAATGCATACAGTTGTATAGCCACCACTATGATCAAGGTTTAGAACAGTTCATTCACCCCCAAAATGTCCCCCATGTCCCTTTAAAATGAACCTTTTTTCTTCGGGAGACACCTCAGCCTCTGGAAATGGTTATGTTTTGTGTCCCTATGTTTTACCTTTTCCAGAATGTCATATAAATGAAATGACACAGGCTACTGCAAACATTCATGTCTGGGGCTTTGTGTGAACATAATTTCATTCCACTTGGGTAATATCTAAGAATGCATTTGCTGGGCTATGTGGTAAGGATACGTTTAACTTTATTAAAAACTGCCAAAATGTTTTCCAACATGGCTGTGCTGTTTTGTATTTCATGAGAGTTCTTGTCAGTTTTTTCTTCTTTCAGACATTCTAGTAAGTGGGTACTATCTCATGGTTTTAATTTGCATTTCTCTAATGACTGTTGTTGTTGAACACGTTTTCATATGCGTATTTGCCCTCCATGTACAGTTGACCCTTGAACAATGCGCGGGTTGGGGCGGACTCTCGGCACAGTCCAAAAACCACATATAGCTTATAGTCAGTCCTCTATATCCGGGGTTCCTCTGCATCTGCAATTCCACATTTGTGGATTCAACCAACCCTGGATCGTGTAGTATTGTAGTACTTATGATTGAAAAAAATCCATGTTTAAGTGGAACCACGCAGTTCAAACCCATGTTGTTCAAGGGTCAGCTGTATCTTGGGTGAAGCATATTCCAGTCTTTTGCCCTTTTTTTAAAAACTGGATTGTTTGGGCTTTTTCTTACTGAGTTTTGAGAGTTCTTTATATATTCTGAATACATGTTTCTCATCAAATACGTGATTTGCAAATATTTTCTTCCAGTCTGTGGCTTGTCTGTCATTCTCTTAACAGATTTAACTAGCCTATATTGTGGTTCTTCATAGTTCACCACTGATAAACACACAACTCAAGATATATTTAATTTAATCCATAAATGAGACATTTTCCATTTGACAGATTACTATATTTTCCTAAATAACCATTTCCTTAAATGTTGCCATCCTGGTGAGTAACCAAATACAGATAATGTGATGCTCATATCTTTTTGGCACATCTGCTCCTGAGACAGACTGGACCCCCACGAACTACCCCAAAATTATTTCCTTTTTGGCACCATGTGGATGACTCAGTATTCTTTTCACCATTTCCTTTTTATCTTTTCTCTTTCAAATTTCTTTCCCTGTGTGTGAAGACTCAAAACAACCAATCTGTATTTGGAACTGCTTAGGCACCAATATAGAACTGCTAGATAGAAGAGAAAACTGATCACATTCGATGAGTTAACAACAGAACTTCCATAATACAGTTAGATAATGTGTGATTTAGAAACATCAAACGTTGTGACATATCATTGGTAAAAGATGATGTCAGGAGAGACTTTATAAAGGAATTAGATTTGGGGAGGAGTAAAATTTGTATCTGGAATGACAGGATATAGAAAATTCCAGGCCCAATTTGGCCTGTAGGCAAGAATAGCCATGGCTCATTGAATACAGTGTTGCTTGTGTTAAGGGGTATGATTCAGAATCCACAGGGAAATGGTAAGGCCACCAGCATCCATGAGATACCTTTCTGCTTAAGTTCTCTCCCTTTTGCATCAACTAAGGTAAGAGGGTCATTTCTTAAAATTTGACTAGAAAGCTTCCATATTTTGATCCTGCACATCAGTGTAAATATCATTAACTTACAAAAATAACATTACTAACAATTTTGAAGCCCCTGTATGGTTCTCTCCCATGTATGCTCCTCCTTCTTCTCCAAGGTTAGCCATTACTCTGAATTTTGTATTTATCATTCATTTTCACTGAGTTACGATTTTAATATATGTAAATACATCCCCATATAGTGTATTGTCAAGTTTTATATCTTTTCTTTAACTTTGTGTAAATTGAATGATGCTGTATGTATTCCTCTATGGTGTACTTCTTTCACATAACCTTTTGTTTTTATTCTCCAACTTCTCCACTATTTTTCTGCTTCCCTTTAGAGAAAAACTCTTTGAAAGAGTTGTCTATACTCACTTTTTCCACTTCTTTCTATTCTCTCACACCAGTTAGGCTTTTATCCCCATTGCACCTATATAAAGTATATATATAATTTGAAAAGTTTTGATGTATATATGTATACACACACATACATACGTACCTCTGAAACCATCACTGCAATTAAGATAATAAACATATCCACCACCACCCAAAGTTTCCTCGTGCCCCTTAGTAATCCTTCCTTCCTTGTCTTCATCCTATCTCCAGGCAACCCTGATCTGTGTTCTATTAACTGTCAATAAATTTGTATGTTCTTGAGTTTTATATGAATAGAATCAAACAGTATATACTCTCTTTTTCTCTGTCTTCTTTCACTCAGCATAGGGATTTGGAGATTTATACATGATATAGTGTGGATCAACAGTTCTTTTTTTTATTGCTATGTAGAGTTCCATTGTATGGATATATCGCAGGTTGTTTCCATTCACTTGTTCATGGACATTTGTGTTGTTTCTAGTTTTTGGCTTTATTACAGATAAAACTGATGTGAACAAATGTAGACTGTCTTTTAAAGGTCCTAGACTTAAATTTCCTTGGATAAATACCTAGGAGTGGAGTGTCTGGATCATACAGTACATGTATATTTAATTTTTGGAAGAACTTCCAGACTTTACAAAAATAACTGTAACATTCTACATTCCCACCTGTAATATAAGAGATTATCAGTGCTTACATATTTTAAATTTTATTCTAGGTGTGTAGTGATTTTTCCATTACGTTGTTAAATTTCATTTCCCTAGTAAATAAGGGTGTGCATCTTTTTATGTTTTATTTGCCATCCATATATCTGCTTTGATATCGTGTCTAAGTCTCCCATTTTTTCCTTGGGTCTTTGTGTTCTTATTATTGAGTTCTGAAAATTCTCTATAGATTCTGGATAAAAGTCTTTTATTATATATATGCTTTGGAAGTATCTCCTCCCAGTCCATGGCTTACCTTTTCATTTTTTCACAGGGCCTTTTGGAGAGCAGACATTTTTTATTTTGATACAGTCCAATTTATCAATTTGTTCCTTTATCGATCTTGCTTTTAGTGTAACCCAAATCACAAAGATTTTCTCCTATACTGTCTTCTAGAATTTTTTTTTTTTTTGCGGTACGCGGGCCTTTCACTGTTGTGGCCTCTCCCGTTGCAGAGCACAGGCTTCGGACGCGCAGGCTCAGCAGCCATGGCTCACGGGCCCAGCCGCTCCGCGGCATGTGGGATCTTCCCGGACCGGGGCACGAACCCGTGTCCCCTGCATCGGCAGGCGGACTCTCAACCACTGCGCCACCTGGGAAGCCCTGTCTTCCAGAATTTTTAAGGAATTAAGTTTACATTTAGGTCTATGATTCATTTTGAGTTAATTTTTGTGTATGGTATGAGGTATGGTTGAAGTTCCTTTTTTTACATATGGATATACCAGTTGTTCAAGCACCATTTGTTTAAAATACTATCCTTTCTCTACTGTATTTCCTTTGTATGTTAGTTGAAAATTAGTTGTCCATATATGTGTGGGTCTATTTCTAGATACTCTGCTCCATTTATCTGTCTGTTTTGACACAAATACCACACTGTCTTGATTACCATAGTTTTACAGTAAATCTTAAAATTAAAAAAAAATTTTTTTACTATTCTAGCTGCTTTGCATTTCTATATAAATGTTAGAATCAAAATTTCAATTTATATATATTTTTAAAAGCCTGTGATTTTAATTGCATTGAGTCTTTAGATCAATTGGAGGAGAATTAACATCTTAACAATATTAAGTCTCCCAGCCCATGATCACAATAAATGTCTAATTCCTTGTCTTAGACATCTTTTGTCTGATTTATCTCTAAGTATTTCATATTTTTCATAGTATCATATATGGTATTTAAAGTTTTTTAAATTTCCAATTGATTGTTGCAACCATATAGAAATACAAATGATTTTGTATAACTGATCCTGTATCCTCCAAACTTGCCAAGCTCACTTACTAGTTCCAGTAGGGTTTTTTTTAGATTATCATGGACTTTCTACATACACTCATGTCTTCTGGGAAGGAAGTCAGTTTTACTTCTTCCTTTCAAATATGGTCATGTTTTATTTCTTTTTCTTTCATTACTGTACTGGTTAGAAGCTCCAGTACAATGTTAAATAGTAGAAGCAGTGAGAGCAGACATGTTTGTCTTGCTGAACTTATGGGGAAAACAGTCTTTCAACATTAAGTATATATTGACTGTTGTTTTTTCATACATATGCTTTATCAGATTAGTAAATTCCCTTCTATTCCTAGTTTGCTGAGAGTTTTTTAAATTACGGATGGGTGTCGAATTTTGTTAGACCCTTTTTCCGCATCTACTGAAATGATTATATGGTTTTTCTTTTTTAGGTTTTAACATAGTGAATTACATTGATTTTTTTAAGGTTAATATAATCTTGATTAATAAGATAAACTTCATTTGGTCATATGACTTTATACATTGTTAAATTCAATTTGCTAAAATTTTGTTTAGACTTTTTCCACCTATGTTCATGAATGATACTGGTTGTTTCTCTTTTCTTGTGTGTTCATCTGGTTTTGGTATCAGGACAATGCTGGCTTCATAGAATGAGTTGGGAAGTATTCCAACCTTTTAACTACAAATTCAACTTCATTAATAAATGTTGGGTTGTTCAACTTCTCTGTATCTTGAGTGAGCTTTGCTAATTTTTGTCCTTCAAGGACTTTTTATTAGCATAAAGTTGCTTCTTATATTTTTATTATAAATCGGACAATACCTCCTTTCTCATTTCTGATATTGGTAATTTGTGTCTTCTCTCTGATTAGACTAGTTAGAGGTTTATCGTTTTTATTGATCTTCTCAAAGTTCCAGCTTTTGTTTTCACTGATTTCTCTCTATTCCTTTCTTCAATGTCATTGATTTTCTTTATGCTCTTTATTATTTCTTTTATTTACTTAGGGCTTAATTTGCTCTCTTATTTCTGGTTTCTTTAGGTGAGAGCTATGTATGCAACATGTCCTTCTATGCAGTAATTATAATTATTGTTATAATGACCTTTTCTGCCAGTTTTAACATCTGTCTTGGTTGTTTTCAGTTGCATTTTTTTTTCCTCATCATAGGTCATATATTGAAAAGCCTGGTAATTTTTGGTTGGATGCCAGACAGTGTGAATTTTATGATGCTGAGTGCTGGATATTTTTGTATTCATGTAACTATTCTTGATATATGTTCTGGGATACATTTAACTGGAAAGAGTTTAATCTTTTCAGATATGGCTCTTAAGGATTTGTTAGGTGGGAATGGAATGGTGTTCAGTCTAGCACTAACTATTCACCACTACTGAGATAAGACCTTTTTGTGTACTCTACACAATGCCCCTTGAATTATGACGTTCAAGTCTGACTGATAAGAGCAGACACTATTTCCAACCCTCTGTGACTGCTGGGCACTGTTACCTTTAATCTTTTCAGCTCGTCCTTTTTCCAGCCTCAGGTAGTTTCCTCATATGTGCTGATCAGTACTCATCTGAATACTCAAGTGGAACCTTTGCAAATCTCCAGAGTTCTCTCTCTGTACATCTCTCTCCCCTAAGGTTCTCTGTCCTGTGAACTCTTGCTGCTTTGGACCCCTGAACTCTTAGTTCCTTGTCCTCAGTTTAAGGTACCTACCGGGCTGTGACTGAGTTCCCCTTCCCTGAGTTAACTCTTCTCTTCAATCAAGTCTCTGCTGAAATGTCACCTCCTCAGAAAGACTTTCTTTGATTATATTATCTAAAGTAGTACAGCTCTCACTCCCCTCTTCACTCTATTTTAGCATGTGTTTATCTTTTAATTGTCCATCTCTCCTCACTATAATAAGCTTCATTCTGATCTTAAGTATGTCCCTAACAGAATTTTATGCTCATATATATTAAATAATATATACAACAAAGTTCATAATAGCCCCAAACTGGAAACAGCCCATATGTTTACCAGTACTACACAACAATGAAAATGAATAAGCTATAGTACGTACTGTAGCGTGGATGCATCCCAGAAAGAATATGTTGACAAAAGGAGCCAGATACAGGATTCTTCATGCTATTGAAGAAGGCAAAACCAAACTATAATGTTAGAATTTGGAAAAATGGTTCCTTTTGGGATAGAGGTTTTGCTTAGTAGGAGGGCCAGCGTGGCCTTCTGAGGTTCTTTTTTCTTGAGCTGAGTGGAGAAATTGAGTAAAATTAATTGAGTTCTAGGTCAGATACTGTCTTCTCTGTAGACCCTTCCCTAATTCCTTAGAAAAAGTCAGTTCCTCCACCTTCTCTGACCCAATATTAGAATAATTATATTGTAATTATTACATTTTTCAAGGGAAGGGGGTCATCTTTTGTTTTTTTAATTTAAGTATTTTGACTGGCGTATAGTAGGTGCTCTGGAAACATTTTCTGATGAAAGGAATGAGCAAATGCAGGAACTTGTAATGAACAAATAAGCTGAGGGCTTCTGCCTTCCAGTCCTGTGCCTCCTTCATTGCCTGTTTCTAGTTGAGGGTAGGGAGATTATCTCACGTTGTATCTGGAGAGCCAAGGCTTGTTGGCATCTGTTTGTCGTTAGAGAAGAAAAGTGTTGAGACTTTTAGATAAGCTGGTGGTCTCAGACAGGAGGTAGAATGAGATTGGACTCCTGAGTTTTGGTAACCCTGTAGCTAAAGGAACAAGGATGCCTCTGCCTTCTGGTTATGAGTGGCTGTAGGGAATAGGATGTGACTTGGCTTATTCAATAGGCTTTGCCAAGAATATTTTCTTCACAGGTTTATGGAAGGACCCAATAAAGTTATCTGCTATCATTACAGATCTGTTTGCTTTGTAGGGTTTTGTTCCCCCAACACAAAAATTTTGTTAAACCATGGTACTATAACTAAACAGAGTACTCTTTGTTCCTTTTAATTTTGAAAATTTCAATAAACATAAACTTGGAAAGGGTAAGAAAATGAGGATGAATAGAGCTTACAAAGCAAATTGTATAGATCCTATGAAGGAAATTTCTTCTAAGTTTGTCCTTACTGGAAGTGCCTGGACCTCAGTGAAGATTTAGCTGAGTTCCAAATGATGCATCTAAATTTCTATGCCAGGTTTTATTAAGGAACCCAGAATAGCATCTGTTCACTTTGAAAAGAATTCTGCTAATTCATCAGTGTCTTAAAATTTTAAATGTATAGTTTGATTAACATATTTTTATTGGCACATATAGTCATTTCCTTTTGGCTAATACTACTGTGAATGTGTGTCTTTCTGTAGCTGTGGTGTTCCCATTCAAGTTTCCGAGGTGAAGCTGCTTTCCTTTTCATCAGGGCAACTAACAGTTTTCCTCCCTGCTGAGGTGAAGGCCATAGGGACAGAGAAGGATCACGTCCTGCCTCTGCAAGAGCTGGCCATGAGGAGTCTGCATCACACCTACCACAGTTTTCTAAAAGGTACCCGGGACTTTTTTCTTTTCTTTTCTTTCCTTTCCTTTTCTTTCCTTTTCTTTTCTTTTCCTTTCCTTTCCTCTTTTCTTTTCTTTCTTTTCTTTTTTCTTTTCTTTTCCTGCCTCTTATTCAGTGAGCTTAGGAATTGTGTTTTATGTTGTTTTAGTGTTCATTTTTCAAAATTGTGGTAAAATGTACATAACATAAAATTTACCATTTTAACCATCTCTAAGTGTTCAGTTCAGTGGCATTAAGTACATTTGCGTAGTTGTGTAATGGAACACTTTTTATAAGAGAAAAGTTTTAATATTTTATTTTAATATTAATATTTTATATTTTAATATTAAAATATTTTATCAACACTGAGCCCTTCAGCACCCCCTATAGACACAGAGAAGCATTCACTAAATATGGTCTTCAGTCACAAAGAACAGAGGTTAAAAGTTAAACTATGCAGTTTAAATGAGAGAAATTGGTGTTTGGGAGCACATATTTGGTGGAAATGAGAAGGCTGGCAGAGGTACTTTCTTCCGTATCGAAAAATGTGCAAAGATCTTATCCTTAAAGCAAAGTTGGGTACTTCTTCCAACAGAGCAAGTTTTTGCCTTGTAACCTCCTTACACCTGAGAAATATATATACCTAAAGGGAAATTAATTTCAGGAGCCTTTGGCAGTGTTACCACAGGATTTGGCGGTGTGTAGATGTCATAGGTGACATGGAGTGGACCTGTGATGCTTTAAGAAAGCACTAGGCAACATTAATAAGAAAATAATTTCAAGTGCTTTTAAAACTACTAAATGTTTTGTCTTTGCTTTAAAAAAAAAAAAAGATGCATACAGAAACCTCTAACATTAAACATCCAGGAATGTCTAATACAAATTAAGTTGTTTTTAAAAACTAAACAGAAAACTGAAATTATTCACCTATGAGCAAATTACATTTTTCAAAATGGTTATTGATAAGTCTGGACAGATATAAAAGATGATAAGATAATTTGTATTTCCTTCCTCAAGATGATTCAGTGATTTTTAGGTGTCACCTCATCATGACCGTTTCTCTCTCTAGATGTTTTACTCTCAATAGCAACCCAGTGTACATTTGTGCTCAGGATTGCCTGGGCCATTGGGATGTTTTGCTTTAAATGTTTCTTTTGTGTAACTCAGACTAAACTGAGGAGGAAACACCCTATTTTTATTAGTGACAGCTCATGGGAGTGAGACAAGGAAAAGCTTGGTTTCATTATTTTTCATTTTCTTTGATTTTTTTGTTTCCCCTTTTCATTCTTTTCAGTAAATATAATTTAGCTTGAAAGATTCTAAATGCCCAATAGATTTAGGAAGAATTTAATGAAAGTCTGTTTTAGTCTTCAGTCCCAGTCTTTTTTTTATTCTCTGTCTCTTATAGAAGTTTACAGACCCTCCCTCGGTAAACGTAATGCCTTTTCAGTCTTTGTTCTTAAAGAATATTTGGTCTTATTCTTTCCTGGCCTCTATCTCAGCACAGCTCAGGTTGCTCTTAAAAGAGTAGATTAAGGTTTTCTCTTAGTATCAAAAATGTAAAAAAGCATCTTTCATTTCCAAATAATGTTACATTTTTTTTGTTTTGTTTTGTTTTTTTTTTAAATAATGTTACATTTTTATTCAATGCCTATCGGATAACAGAATTTTCAACATGCAGTACTTTTCACTAACTGAACTTATTTGCTAACAATAAGAAATATTTTAAGAAGCCAAGTTTAAGGAAATCTCATTTTTTATTTGTGCATGATTTTCTCTTGTGTTCCAGATCTGGACTTTCTGTCTCCAGTCTCGTTACCCAGAAGTCTTCTGGAGCTGCTGCACTGCCCCTTGGGGCACTGTCACCGGTGTAGTGAGCCCATGTTTACGATTGTTTACCCCAAGCTATTTCCCTTGAGAGAGACGCCAATGGCAGGACTGCACCAGGGGTAATCATTCCTAAGTGGACACCAGGGCTTACACCTGGGGGAGGGGTGGGAACGTGGGGAAGGGTGGAGGACACACATAAAAGTGTTGGTAAGTCAGCAGCTTTAAAGGGGCATAGAATGCTTCCTGCCATACAGCTAAATGAAACAAATGCACATTTTCAGTATCACAAGAAAACTGGATTTCTCTTTATTACATTTTTGGTCTTATACAGAACGGTTTTATTGTATATGTTATTTAGAGTAGCTCATTCTTTGTAGGAGTGTTTTCCTGCTGTTTCCCTATTCACAATAGTCTTTAGGCAATAAGGAATGTAAGAACAAAATATTTGTTATATAATGGGTCCAGCTCAGCTCTTCTGTTTAATTCGCATTGCTAACTGAAAGTGTGTGGCTGAGCATTGTGTGTGTGTGTATTTCTGTTTTGAATTTCTAACCCTTCCAAATAGCATTCTCTTACCACTGTCTGTTTCTTGGCACAGTGCCTTGAATTTGCTAAGAATGTTAACTAAGTAAAACCCCCCATTCTGGTAGTTTATTAAAAGAATATCAGACAATTAAAAATAGGACATGAAATGAAAAAATCCCCCATTAGCACAGTCTCAGCTTATAGATTTTCTAAATTTAGGATCTTCTAAGTTCACATTTTTCAAAGATGAAAAAAAATACTATAATACCTCACTTATCCATCAAATGTGGTATTTTGGGTTAGTACATTTTTCAGGATAACTGGTTACCCCTATTCAGTCCTCGAAGCGTTTCCTTTATAATCATTTTTGTAGAATGAGAGCAAGCGTGGGCAGGGTGCTGAACCTCTCAGAGCCTCAAAATGGGGAAAGAACAGCCTGCTGGGCAGGGCCATCTAAGGATTAGCAGATGATGAAGGCAAACACTTGGCATATAATGGGTGCTCGGCAAATGGTAGTTACCTTTTCCATCTCTCTACCCACTCCTTCCCAAAACTGCATTTGTCTTTTTCTTACCCTGAATAATCCTATTTTGCTATACTTTCAGTTCCTGTTTCAACTTTCTGTGTTTTTAATGTTTCCTGCTTTACTGTGCCTGCCTACAGAAGCCCTCCTCCAAACCTTGCTAATCTGCTACTTCTGATCAGAGGTGATCAGATCACCAAATTTAGTAAAATTCCATTTTAAATTAGAGTTGAAAGGACTGAGTCAGGATTTGAGTATGTTACTACATGAATAAAAACTAATAAAATAGGCACATCTATGAGGAGCAGTAGGGAATATCGGTCAAGTGCACAGGCCCTGATTCTGACTTTCCCCTGGGAGACCTTGGGCAAATTACTTAACATCTCTGAGCTTCATCTTTTCATCAATAAAATGAGCATAGTAATAATATCTATTTAATAAGGTCATTGTGAGGATTAAATGAGATCATTTATGTAAAGAGCCCAGGATGGTGTCTGGTATGTAATAAATATTAAGTGACTTAACTATGATCTCTTTTTGTAGCTCAAAGACTTTTAAAAATTTATTTTATATATGTATCTTTAGCAAATCATCTTCATATTAGTAAGATATCATCATAGGAAAATCTTCCATTAAACTACAGTAAAATCCTGCTGCATTGTTGTTGCACAATTTCCTATAGAAGATATTTTCTTACTAAAAATATGAAAATGAAAACAATTCAGTATGGTAAGGATGCTCTGTTAGTAGCTGATAAAATTCTAAATACCTGTTTGAAAAGATAAACTTTCTTTCTATCATGGTAATTAATTTGTGCAAATAAAGTAGATCCCTTAAATGAAGATATTTTTGTGTTATCTTTATATGAAATTTGGGAAACTTGTTCAATAAGTATTTGCATATTTACTGCTACTTATTTCTCTGCTTAAACCTAGAAATTCAGTATGAATATCTTATATTGCTTTAGAACATAAAATATAATAGTGTTAGTTTAATAAAATGAGTGTATCAAATACATAGGACTTAGGCAATGCCCTTTTGTTAAGAAAAGCCAGAAGCACCCACGTTAATAGCAAAAAATGAAATACCAAGATACAAACATGGCTTTCTGTGGCGAGTTAATGCTAAGATCTGAAACTGAGAATTTGTGTCTTTCATTTGGTCCACCAGACTTTGCTCCTTCCCACGTTGCTATGGAGATTGTGTTAAAAGCTTTGACTTCAGTTTCTACCATAGTTTTTAAAGTACTTTCTTTTGTAATTGAAAACCAAATACTTGAATCTCAATAGCTTATTGCTAAAAATAAAATCAATATTTTTAGTATCATAAACTCTAAAAGGTCTTGATAATATTATTTTTAAGTTTTCTAATATATTCTGTTCAGTGTTCATTGCTTCTTATAAAATAATACACTGTATCAGCCAATATCTAAATTAATGTGGACATCTGTCATTATTTTAAAAGAACATACTGAATATTCTTCTAAAATACCAAGTCCCATACGAGTGTTAGTTCCAACTTAAATTTAATACAGTCAATTAAAAAGAAATTACAGTATTTTGCATAAATAGTAAATACCCAAATCTTCAAATATTTATAGAAGAGAATAATGGCTAGTATGTTCATAACTTTTGATCATGACAGGCATAGCAAATTTTCATTCCCCCAGATTACTGTTCATTTTTTTAAATGGAGAATGTCAACTCATAGGATTATTTATTAGTATAACGTGTGTCTGACTTTTCCCACACATGTATGCATCTCATAAGTTTTGTATTTCCCAAGGTTTTTCAAGGGTATTTTATGAGTTTCCTAGGGATACCTCAACAAAATACCACAAAACTGGGTGACTTACAGAGCTTCTATAGATATTGTCTCAGAGCTCTGAAGGCTAGAAGTCTGAAATCAAGATGTGGCAGGATTGGTCCCTTCTGAGGGCTGTGATGGAAGGATCTAATCCTTGCAGATGGCCATCGTCTCCCTTCTTCTCTTCACATCATCTTACCTCTATGTGTGTCTATCTCAGTGTCCAAATTTCCCTTGTTTATAAGAACACCAGTGACATTTCAATAGGGCCCTCCCTAATGACCTCATCTAACTAATTACACTGGCAATGACCCTGTTTCCAAATAAGGTTACTGTATTACTCTGCTAGGGCCACCATAACAAAATACCATAGGCTGGGTGACTTAAACAACAGAAATTTAATTTCTCACAGTTCTGGAAGCTGGAAGTCTGAAATCAGGGTGCATGTGGTTAGGTTGTGCTGAGGGCTGTCTTCCTGATTTGAAGATAGCTGCTTTCTTGCTGCCTCGAGTGGCAGAGAACACGAGCACACATGTTCACAAGCTCTCCAGTGTCTCTTCTTATAAGGGCACTAATCCTATCATGAGGGCCCCACCCTCATGAACTCATCTAAACCTAATATCTCCAAAAGGCCCCATTTCCAAATACCATCACATTGGAGATTAGGACTTAAAATATGAATTGGTGGCAGGATGGGGGGACACAATTCAGTCCATAGCAGTCACATTCTGGGGTTCTGGGGATTATGACTATAACATGAATTTGGGGGAGATACAGTTCAACCCGTAACAGTCTGTCCTCCCAAAATCCATGTCCTTCTCAGATGCAAAATAAATTCACTCCATCCTAACACCCCCCAAATCCTAACCCATTCCAGCATCAACTCTTAAGTTCAGAATCTCATCTTAAGTATCTAAATCAGGTATGGATAAAACTCAGGTATAACTCGCCTTGGGACAAAACTCCTCTCCATTTGTAAACCTGTAAAACCAAACTGGTTATCTGCTTTCACTATACATTGGTGGGACAGGCATAAGATAGACATTCCCTTTACAGAAAGGAGAACAAGAGGTTCCAAAACTTAAAAGGGCAAATTCCATTAGATTTTAATGCTTGAGAATAATCCTCTGGCTAGATGCTCTGTCCTTTAGGCCCACTGGGGTGGTGACCCCACCTCCTCAGCCCTAAGTGGGGCCCTGCTGTCTAAAACTAAGGAAGTTGCCCCATCCTCTGGAATTGAGGAGGTGGCCCCATCCCCGGGGTTATTCTTCCCTTTACTTGATAGCTTGTTTCCTGCCTGTAGAATCCCAGAAGGCTGACAGCATGTCTTCACCCTGTCCCATCTCTGTCCTCTTTGATCCAAGCTGTCAGCCTTTCTGCTGAAATGGTTGACTGGATCCACAAGTCACATGCCTAATCTCTTTAGAAAATGTTGTCCAGCCACATCCTTGGTGTTCTCTCCAGAACGTGCTTTCTCATTTTATACAATGTAGATAGCCTGAGAATTTTCCATATCCTCAAGTTCTGGTTCCTTTTTGCTGAACAATTCCCTCAATTTATCTTCCTCCTCTCACATTTTACTGTAAGCAGCAAAGAGAAACCAGGCCATGCCTTCAGTGCTTTGCTTAGAAACATCCTCAGCTAAATATAGGCATACCCATCTTTTTGTGCTTCATTTTATTTCACTTCACAGATATTGCACTTTTTACAAATTGAAGGTTTGTGGTAACCCTGTGTCAAGAAAATCTATTGGTACCATTTCTCCAACAGCATTTGCTCACTTCCTGTCTCTGTGTCACCTTTTGGTAATTCTCACAATACTTCAAACTTTTCATTATTATTATGCTTGTTATGGGGATCTGTGATCAGTAATCTTTGATGTTACTACTACAGTTCACTGAAGGCTCAGATGATGGTTAGCATGTTTAGCAATAAATTATTTTTAAATTAAGGTATATACATTTTTTTAGACATAATGCTATTGCATACTTAATAGACTGCAATATAGTGTAAGTATAACTTTTATATATACTGGGAAACCAAAAAATTTGTGTGACTTGCTTTATTGCTGTATTTGCTTTATTGCGGCAGTTTGGAATCGAGCCTGCAATATCTCTGAGGTCTGCCTGTATCCAAGTTCATCACCTAGCAGTTCTATTTTCCATCCAACAGAACACAATTCAGTCAAGTCCTCTGTGCTTTATAACTAAGATCATCTTTCTCTCATTTTCCAATAACACATTGCTCATTTTTGTCTGAGACCTCACCAGAAACACCTTTAACACTTGTATTTCCAGCAACATTCTGTTCATGACAATATGTGTATTCTCTAAGACAATAGAAGCTTTTTCTATAGCTTTCCTCTTTCCTTTGTAAGCCCTTACCAGCTCTCCTTTAACATCTATATTTCTACCAATAGTCTCAAGGCAGAACTCTTCTAGCCTCTGCTACTTAATTTCAAAGCCACATCTAGATTTTTAAATATTTGTTACAGCAGCATCTCTTACCAGTAGCTGAACTTGTATTAGTTAGCAGTCTGCAGAGAAACAAAACATATATCTATATCTGTATTTGTAAATAATAAATATAGACAGAGATTGATTTTAAGGAATTGGCTCACATGACTGGGGAGCTGGCAAGTCCAAAACCACAGGGCAGGCTGACAGGCTGGAAATTCAGAAAAGAGTTGATATTGCAGTCTTAAGTCTGAATTTCTCAGGGCAACAGGCTAGAAACTCAGGGTTTTTAAGTTGCTGTCTTAAGGAAAAGTCCTTCTACTTCTTTGCTCTAAAGGCCTCCAACTGATTGAGTGAGGCCCACCTTATGGAACGTAATCTGCTTTACTCAAAGTCTACTGATTTAAATGTCAGTCACATCTAAAAAATACCTTCACAGCAAAATCTAGACTGATATTTGACCAAACAACTGGGTACCATGGTCTAGCCAAGTTGACACATAAAATTAACCATCACAGACATTCAAAAGTCTCACTTAAATCACCAGGATGTTTTGAAACAGAAATTGCCAATGGCCCAGAATCACAGTGTTCCTTCCCATATCGCTTGGGTTAAGTTTGGGCCATAGCAGATATTAACAGTGTACACTCAGGTGTTGGTGTGGTGACATCTCTGCTTTTGTACAGTGAGGCCCTGGGCTGGAATGAAAGAACTTATAGGCCTTAGGGGTCAGGAGACCCAGCTGGAAGTTGAGCTGTGTTACTTAGTACTGTAAGATAGGTACCATTATTAGATTGAACTGTGTGAATCATATGCCTTCCATGTGGTTCAACCTAATATAACCCCCATGTTACAGGAGTAGGAGGGTGTGGAACTGAGGGACAGGAAGATCAGAAACTGGGCCAAGCCCTCATAGCAGAGCTGGGATTTGATCCATAGCAAGTCTGGCTCCAAATCCATGTTTTAGACACTATGCTGTAATTAGCTACTGAGTGAATCACTACATATGAAGAAATTTTGAAATGGTACTATAAATATAAAATGAAAATAAGCTCTAATCTGAACAAGATACTTTTGAAATATGTATGTGTGTACACATATACATATATGTGTGTGTGCTCTAAAGAAATCCAGCAGGATGTAGATCTAACTCTAAACTGTGGTTACCTTGGAAGGGAGGAATGTAGGCTTATGGAGTAGTCAGGTGGGGACTTTAATTTTCAATTCTATATAATACAGAATCATTTGAATATTTTCAATAAGGATGTATTTTTATAAATACACAAAATAACAATTAAAAAATAGTATGTATCTAAAGGAACTTTAAAAAATCCTTTGCTTAAAGCTTTATATAGGTTAAAAAAGACAAGGAAAGGTTCTTGGAGCAATTTTTTTTTAAGTTTAGGTAAAAATGTTTTTAAACAGGTTACACAATGATATCCAATTTTTGTCAGCTATGGGTATGTATATATATATAAATATATACATATATATACACATCCATATATAGTCTTTTACATATATATGTGTATATGTGTATATATATATATGTATATATATAGTGTTGGCCAACAAAGTTCGTTTGGGTTTTTCCGTAACATCTTATTTTGGCCAACCCAAAAGTTTAAATTGTTAAATACGTAGAAAACGTCTTGAAGGCTCACTGAAGGAACAGTGGTTTTCGTTGAGTAGTGTTGAATTTTTACAACAAACTGGTGTCACTTTAAAAATTAAAAATAATGTTTAATTATTAAAACATTAGTAGACCAGTGATTTCTTTTCTACTTATTTATTTGGGGGGAGACAAAATAAATCTGTTCAAGTCATATGTTATCATCAAAGCAAAATTAGGAAATAGAATTCTGCAAAAGGAAATTGTATCAAATGGAAGTACTGCCACTGGAAATGACAACTGTTAATATTTTAGCTTAAAGTAGAATATCTCTTAGTTGACTTCCTAACTGAGGATCCAGATTCTTCATGCTTCCTATTCCTTTTTTTTTTTTTAATTGGGGTAAGAACATTTAACTTGAGATCTACCTTCTTAACAAATTTTTAAGTGCACAGTATAGTATTAACTGTAGGCACTATATTGTACAGCAGCTCTCTAGAACTTACTCATTTTGCATAACTGAAACTATACCCATTGAACACAACTCCCATTTCTCCCTCCCTGCAGTCCCTGGTAACTCACCATTCAACTCTCTGCTTCTGAGTTTGACTATTTTAGATATCTCATGTAAGTGTAATCATGTAGTATTTGTCCTGTGACTGTCTTATCTCTCCTACCATAATGTCTTCCAGGTTCATCCCGTTTTTGTTTTGTTTTGTTTTGTTTTGTTTTGTTTTTTGTGGTACGCAGGCCTCTCACTGTTGTGGCCTCTCCCGTTGCAGAGCACAGGCTCCGGACGCACAGGCTCAGCGGCCATGGCTCACGGGCCTAGCCGCTCTGCGGCATGTGGGATCCTCCCAGACGGGCACGAACCCGTGTCCCCTGCATCGCCAGGCGGACTCTCAACCACTGCGCCACCAGGGAAGCCCCCATCCCATTTTTAAGGCTGAATAATATTCCATTGTATGTGCATACCACATTTTTTTAATCTATTCATCAGTCAATAAACATTTAGCTTGTTGCCATATTTTGGATATTGTGAATAATGGTGCAGTGAACATGGGAGTGCAGATATTTCTTTGGGACCCTGATTTCAATTCTTTTGGATATATACTCAGAACTGGGATTGCTGGATATGATCATTCTAGTTTTAATTTTTTGAGGAATTATTTTGCATAGTGGCTGCACCATTTTACATTCCCACCAACATATGTAAGAATTCCAATTTCTCTACAGCCTTGCCAACACTTACTTTTTGTTTGTCTGTTTTTTTAGAGCAGCCATCCTAACAGGTGTGAGGTGATATCTCATTGTGGTTTTGATTTGCATTTCCCTGATGATTAGTGACGTTGAGAACCTTTTCATATACCTGTTGGCCATCTGTATGTCTTCTTTGGAGAAATGTCTACTTAAATCCTTTACCCAGTTTTAAATCAGATTGGTTTTTTTTGCTACTGAATGATAGGAGTTTCTTATATATTTTAGATATTAACCCATGATCAAATACAGGGTTTGCAAATATTGTCTTCCATTCTGTTAGTTATGTTTTGCTTTTGTTGATGGTTTACTTTGCTGCTTAGAAGCTTAGTTTGATGTAGTCCCACATGCCTATTTTTGTTTTGTGGCTTGTGGTTTTGGTGCCATAGCCAAGAAATCATTGCCAAGACTAATGTCAAGTAGCTTGTGCACTATGTTTTCTTCTAGGGGTTTTAAAGTTTCAGGTCTTCTGTTTACATTTTTAATTCATTTAGAGTTGATTTTTTTGTGTATGGTGTAGGATAAGGGTCCACTTTCATTCTTTTGCATATGGATATCCAGTTTTCCCACACTATTTGTTGAAGAGATTGTCCTTTTCCCATTGTATATGCTTGGCTTCCTTGTGGAAGATCAGTTAGCTGCATATGTGTGGGTTTATTTCTAGCCTGTCTATTCTGTTCCAGTGGTCTATGTATCTGTCTTTATGCCAGTACCATACTGTTTTGATTACTGTAGGTTTGTGGTATATTTTGAAATCAGGAAACATGATGCCTTCAGCTTTGTTCTTTTTTCTCAAGATTTGTTGGACTATTCAGGATCTTTTGTGGGACCATATGAATTTTAGGATTTTTTTTTTCTATTTCCATTTTTAAAAAGCCAAATATTTCCAAATAGCTCAGAATAATGCATCCACTCATTTACTGATTTATTCACTCAGTTAGCAGACATGCATTGAGCATCTACTGTGAGCAGGGCACTGTGGTAGTGATGACAGCATGGCTTCAGTCGGCTGCTTTGAAGCTCAGATTTACAGAGCTTGGTTCTTTCAGGAATTCTCCATGGTCTTTTAAGCCAGAGTAATTACATGAGAGGACCAGATGTCTGGGTAACTGTTGTGCCTTGCAATAGAGACCCATTTGTTACAGGGCGTGCAGAACTGTCTCTGTCTTATTACTTCCCTTTGTCTGTTACAACAGCTTAATATTCCTTCCTCCCACTCACTATCTTCAAATATTATCAAAATAATATCTTCTATCTAATACTTATATGGTTAAATCACTTATCACTTATGAAATGTTTCACATTTCCTTACCCTTGCTTTTTGTGGGTATTACTTTAATTTACTTTTTTTTTAACATCTTTATTGGAGTATAATTGCTTTACAGTGTTGTGTTAGTTTCTGCTGTATAACAAAGTGAATCATCTATATGCATACTTATATCCCCATATCTCCTCCCTCTTGTGTCTCCCTCCCACCCTCCTTTTCCCACCCCACTAGGTGGTCGCAAAGCACTGAGCTGATCTTCTTGTGCATGCAGCTGCTTCCCACTAGCTGTTTTACATTTGGTAGTGTATATATGTCAATGCGACTCTCTTACTTCATCCCAGCTTACCCTTCCCCCTCCCTGTCCTCAAGTCCATTCTTTTTTTTCTTTTTTGGTACGTGGGCCTCTCACTGTTGTGGCCTCTCCGATTGCGGAGCACAGGCTCCGGACGCGCAGGCTCAGCGGCCATGGCTCACAGGCCCAGCCGCTCCGCGGCATGTGAGATCCTCCCGGACCAGGACACGAACCCGTGTCCCCTGCATCAGCTGGCGGACTCTCAACCAGTGCGCCACCAGGGAAGCCCAAGTCCATTCTTTATGTCTGTGTCTTTATTCCTGTCTTGCCCCTAGGCTCATTAGAACCATTCGGGGTTTTTTTAGATTCCATATATATGTGTTAGCATACGGTATTTGTTTTTCTCTTTCTGACTTACTTCACTATGTATGACAGTCTCTAGGTCCATCCACCTCACTACAAATAACTCAGTTTCGTTTCTTTTTATGGCTGAGTAATATTCCATTGTATATATGTGCCACATCTTCTTTATCCATTCATCTGTCGATAGACACTTAGATTGCTTCCATGTCTTGGCTATTGTAAATAGTGCTGCAGTGAATATTGTGGTACATGACTCTTTTTGAATTATGGTTTTCTCAGGGTATATGCCCAGTAGTGGGATTGCTGGGTCATATGGTAGTTCTATTTTTAGTTCTTTAAGGAACCTCCATACTGTTCTCCATAGTGGCTGTACCAATTTACAATCCCACCAACAGTACAAGAGGGTTCCCTTTTCTCCACACCCTCTCCAGCTTTTATTGTTTGTAAATTTTTTGATGATGGCCATTCTGACCGGTATGAGGTGACACCTCATTGAAGTTTTGATTTGCATTTCTCTCATAATTAGTGATGTTGAGCATCTTTTCATGTGTTTGTTAGCAATCTGTATATCTTCTTTGGAGAAATGTCTACTTAGGTCTTCTGCCCATTTTTGGATTAGGTTGTTTGTTTTCTTGATATTGAGCTACATGAGCTACTTGTATATTTTGGAGATTAATCCTTTGTCGGTTGATTCATTTGCAAATATTTTCTCGCATTCTGAGGGTTGTCTTTTCATCTTGTTTATGGTTTCCTTTGCTGTGAAAAAGCTTTTAAGTTTCGTTAGGTCCTATTTGTTTATTTTTTCTTATTTCCATTTCTCTAGGAGGTGGGTCAAAAAGGATCTTGCGGTGATTTATGTCATAGAGTGTTCTGCCTATGTTTTCCTCTAAGGGTTTTATACTGTTTGGTCTTAATTTAGGTCTTCAATCCATTTTGAGTTTGTTTTTGTGTATGGTGTTAGGAAGTGTTCTAATTTCATTCTTTTACATGTAGCTGTCCAGTTTTCCCAGCACCACATATTGAAGAGACTGTCTTTTCTCCATTGTACACTCTTGCCTCCTTTATCAAAGATAAGGTGACCATATGTGCGTGGGTTTACCTCTGGGCTTTCTATCCTGTTCCATTGATCTATATTTCCGTTTTTGTGCCAGTACCATACTGTCTTGATTACTGTAGCTTTGTAGTATAGTCTGAAGTCTGGGAACCTGATTCCTCCAGCTCCGTTTTTCTTTCTCAAGATTGTTTTGCCTATTTGGGGTCCTTTGTGTTTCCATACAAATTGTGAAATTTTTTGTTCTAGTTCTGTGAAAAATACCATTGGTAGTTTGACAGGGATTGCATTGAATCTGTAGATTGCTTTGGGTAGTATAGTCATTTTCACAATGTTGATTCTTCCAATCCAAGAACATAGTATATCTCTCCATCTGTTTGTATCATCTTTAATTTCTTTCATCAGTGTCTTATAGTTTTCTGCATACAGTTTTTTGGCTCCTTAGGTAGGTTTATTCCTAGGTATTTTATTCTTTTTGTTGCAGTGGTAAATAGGAGTGTTTCCTTAATGTCTCTTTCAGATTTTTCATCATTAGTGTATAGGAATGCAATAGATTTCTGTGCATTAATTTTGTATCCTGCTACTCTACCAAATTCACCGATTAGCTCTAGTAGTTTTCTGGTAGCATCTTTAGGATTCTCTATGTATAGTATCATGTCATCTGCAGACTGACAGTTTTATTTCTTCTTTTCCGACTTGGATTCCTTTTATTTCTTTTTCTTCTTTGATTGCTGTGGCTGAAACTTCCAAAACTTGGAAGTGGGCAACCTTCTCTTGTTCCTGATCTTAGTGGAAATGCTTTCAGTTTTTCACCATTGAGAACGATGTTGGCTGTGGATTTGTCGTATATGGCCTTTCTTATGTTGAGGTAGGTTCCCTCTATGCCTACTTTCTGGAGAGTTTTTATCATAAATGGGTGTTGAATTTTGTCAAAAGCTTTTTCTGCATCTATTGAGATTATCATATGGTTTTTATCCTTCAATTTGTTGATATGGTGTATCACATTTACTGATTTGCATATATTGAAGAACCCTTGCATTCCTGGTATAAACCCCATTTGATCATGGTGTATAATCCTTTTAATGTGCTGTTGGATTCTGTTTGCTAGTATTTTCTTGAGGATTTTTGCATCTATGTTTATCAGAGATATTGGCCTGTAGTTTTCTTTGTTTGTGACATCTTTGTCTGGTTTTGGGATCAGGGTGATTGTGGCCTCGTAGAATGAGTTTGGGTGTGTTCCTCCCTCTGCTATATTTTGGAAGAGTTTGAGAAGGATAGGTGTTAGCTCTTCTCTAAATGTTTGATAGAATTCACCTGTGAAGCCATCTGGTCGTGGGCTTTTGTTTGTTGGAAGATTTTTAATCACAGTTTCAATTTCAATGCTTGGACTGGTCTGTTTATATTTCCTATTTCCTCCTGGGTCAGTCTCGGAAGATTGTGCTTTTCTAAGAATTTGTCCATTTCTTCCAGGTTGTTCATTTTATTGGCATAGTTGCTTGTAGTAATCTCTCATGATCCTTTGTATTTCTGCAGTGTCACTTCTCCTTTCTCATTTTTAATTCTATTGATTTGAGTCTTCTCCCTTTTTTTCTTGATGAGTCTGGCTAATGGTTTATCAGTTTTATTTATCTTCTCAAAGAACCAGCTTTTAGTTTTATTGATCTTTGTTATTGTTTCTTTCATTATTTTTCAGTTATTTCTCATCTGATCTTTATGATTTCTTTTCTTCTGCTAGCTTTCCGTTTTTTTTGTTCTTCTTTCACTAACTGTAAGGTTAGGTTATTTGAGATTTTTCTTGTTTCTTGAGGTAGGATTGCATTGCTATAAACTTCCCTCTTGGAACTGCTTTTGCTGCATCCCATAGGTTTTCGGTCATCGTGGTTTCATTGTCATTTGTTTCTAGGTATTTTTTGATTTTCTCTTTGATTTCTTCAGTGATCTCTTGGTTATTTAGTAGTGTATTGTTTAACCTCCACATGTTTGTATTTTTTAGTTTTTCTTTTCCTGTACTTGATATCTAGTCTCATAGCATTGTGGTCAAAAAGATAGTTGATATGATTTCAATATTCTTAAATTTACCAAGGCTTGATTTGTGATTCAATATATGGTCTATCCTGGAGAATGTTCCATGAGCACTTGTGAAAAAAGTGTATTCTTTTGGTTTTGGATGGAATGCCTTATAATTATCAATTCAGTCCATCTTGTTTAATGTGTCATTTAAAGCTGTGTTTCCTTATTTATTTTCATTTTGGATGATCTGTCCATTGGTGAAAGTGGGGTGTTAAAGTCCCCTACCACCATTATTGTGTTAGTGTCAATTTCCCCTTTTATGGCTGTTAGCATTTGTATTGAGGTGCTCCTATGTCAGGTTCATAAATATTTACAGTTGTTATATCTTCTTGGATTGATCCCTTGATCATTATGTAGTGTCCTTCTTTGTCTCTAGTAATATTCTTTATTTTAAACTCTATTTTGTCTAATATGAGAATTGCTACTCCAGCTTTCTTTTGATTTCCATTTGCATGGAATATCTTTTTCCCCTCACTTTCAGTCTGTATGTGCCCCTAGGTCTGAAGTGGGTCTCTTGTACATAGCATATGTATGGGTCTTGTTTTTGTATCCATTCAGCCAGTCTTTGTCTTTTGGTTGGAGCATTTAATCCATTTACATTTAAGATAATTATCGATATGTATGTTCCTATTACCATTTTCTTAATTGTTTTGGGTTTGTTATTGTAGGTCTTTTCCTTTTCTTGTGTTTCCTGCCTAGAGAAGTTCCTTTAGCATTTGTTGTAAAGCTGGTTTGGTGGTGCTGAATTCTCTTAGCTTTTGCTTGTCTGTAAAGGTTTTAATTTCTCCGTTGAATCTGAATGAGATCCTTGCTGGGTAGAGTAATCTTGGTTGTAGGTTTTTCCCTTTCATCACTTTAAATATGTTCTGCCACTCCGTTCTGGCTTGCAGAGTTTCTGCTGAAAAATATGATGTTAACCTTATGGAGATTCTCTTGTATGTTATTTGTTGCTTTTCCCTTGCTGCTTTCAATATTTTTTCTTTGTATGTAATTTTTGATAGGTTGATTAATATGTGTCTCAGCATGTTTCTCTTTGGGTTTATCCTGTATGATACTCTCTGCGCTTCCTGGACTTGATTGACTCTTTCCCATATTAAGCAAGCTTTTGAACATAATCTCTTCAAATATTTTCTCAGACCCTTTCTTTTTCTCTTCTTCTTCTGGGACCCCTATAATTCGAATGTTGGTGTGTTTAACATTCTCCCAGAGGTCTCTGAGACTGTCCTCAATTCTTTTCATTCTTTTTTCTTTATTCTTCTCCCTGGCAGTTATTTCCACCATTTTATATTCCAGCTCACTTATCCGTTGTTGTGTCTCAGTTATTCTGTTATTGATTCCTTCTAGAGTATTTTTAATTTCAGTGATTGTGTTGTTCATCACTATTTGTTTGCTTTTTAGTTCTTCTAGATCCTCATTAAATGTTTCTTGTATTTTCTCCATTCTGTTTCCAAGATTTTGGATCATCTTTACTATCATTACTCTGAATTCTTTTTCAGGTAGGTTGTGTATTTCGTCTTCATTTAATTGGTCTTGTAGGTTTTTACCTTGCTCCTTCGTCTGTAACAAATTTTTTTGTCATTTCATTACTTTTTTTTTTTTGGATGGGTGGTGCTGTATTCCTGTCTTACTTGTTGTTTGGCCTGATACCTCCAGCACTGGCGTTTGCAGGCAGTTGGATAGAGCTAGGTCTTGGTGCTGAGATGAGGATCTCTGGGAGGCCTCACTCTGATTGATATTCCCTGGGATCTAAGGTTCTCTGTTAGTCCAGAAGTTTGGACTTGGAGCTCTCACCACAGGAGCTCAGGCCTGACCTCCAGCTTGGGAATCAAGATCCCGCAAGCCAGTCACTGAGGGTCCCTCCTGTCCCCTTAGGTGTCCATGGTCCCCCACCGGTGCCTGGTAGGTGCCCTAGTTGTGTCGGTATTACTTTCTTCTGTGAAACCAGTTGACATCAGTAATACTGACATTAATTGCGTACTTACGTTTGGGTTTGGTTTTTTTTCTTTCAGCAGAAGCCTATTTGTTGGCACCAACTTAAGGTAACTTATGCAATTTTGCATGGGTAAAATATTCCTCAACAAATTTAAGTAAATTGTTCTTAACTTTTTCTTTCTCATTGTATCACTAAACAATCATGTACTGACCATCTGCTGGGTGCCAAACTCTTTACTAGGTATTAGGGGTTCAGTTATGACCAAACCACCTGATACTTCTTTTCCCATACATATCTCACTCGTAAAGTTCTAGGGCATGGGCAGATCTAGTAGAGAAGCATGTGTATATTTAAGTCTTTGGTTCTGCACACAGAATCTTCCCATGAGAGACAGTCATTAACCATAAATGTAACAAGAAATACCGTATGTTATTAGATGATTCTCACATAATTCTCTTACATGGTAATATGTTCACAGGCTTGGGATTTCATCTGATCGATTCTTTCTAATATTATTTTTCTTCTGGCTTGAATTTCTGTATGAGTCAAGGATATGCTTTTTGTTTCTAATCAGAAAATAGGTTTATAAAGAAAACACCACATTTCTTATGATTTTTGTGGGCTCCAATATATGCAACAACATTGTGATTTTTTTCTTAAAAATAATGGTATTTATTTTAAAACTAAGCTGAAATGCTCTTTCTTCTGCCTTGCCTATAAGTATGCTCAGAGATTCTAAAGCAACAAATGTCATGTCTGATGTTCTTTGTAGAATTTATCAGCATCTTTTTCCTAATTCTAGAGTTTATTGCTTAGCTAAAAGTTTCTCCCCTGAAACTATCATGTCTCTGGTTCCACAGTTCTGTAATTTTTTTAAAGGACCTAACCAACACAAATGTATTGTTAAGGCAGTAGACTTGTTGACGTACTTGTAACAACTTAGATCATTAAAGAAGCAAGCAAATACAGTATGCTCTTAGATGAGTTTCCCAAAAGTAAATAAGTACACATATTACTCAGCCATTGAAAAGAATGAAATAATGCCATTTGCAGCAACAGGGATGGACCTAGAGATTGTCATACTGAGTGAAGTAAGTCAGACAGAGAAAGAGAAATATTGTATTATATCGCTTATGTGTAGAATCTGAAAAGAAATGATACAAATGAACTTATATACAAAACACAAACAGACTTAGAGAAGGAACTTATGGTTACCACTGGGGAGGGGATAGTTAGGGAGTTTGGGATTGACATGTACACACTGCTATATTTAAAATGGATAACCAACAGGGACCTATTGTAAAGCACAGGGAACTCTGCTCAACATTATGTAACAACCTAAATGGGAAAAGAATTTGAAAAAGAATAGATACAGGAAGGAATTTGAGAAAGAATAGATACACGTATATGTATAACTGAATCACTGCTGTACACCTGAAAGTAACACAACATTGTTAATCAACTATACTCCAATATAAAATAAAAAGTTTTTTTAAATAAATAAATACACAGGCTTGGGATTTCTTTGTAGCACAAATATGACACCTCCATGTTACCCACCCTACCCCCTTGAGCATCATAAGGAGTTAATGATGATCCAGTGAGCAGTATGCATCAGTGAATAACAATCCCATATCTTTATGGAATTGGATTTTTTTGCGTAGAACCTTAATTTTTAATTAAATGGTTGTGGTATGAAGTGCATCACTTCTATGAATGATTTTTTAGTTAACATAATTATCTTTTAAAAAAACAGGAAGAAATAAGTTTAGGTAGCTGATCCTCAAAATTGCACTTGCCTTTTAAGATCATTTTGTGCTTGAGTTTCATTTCAGTTGTTATTTATACAACCATATATATTCTGGTGTAGCAAATTATCTGAACTAGGGTTCTAACCAACTTTAGTTTTTTTTTTTAAAGTAAGGTAATACAAAGTATCTAATAACTTAAAATTCACATAACTTCCTGAATTAAGAAAATCTCAAAATTGATGCCTGCCTTTTCATTTTCTTACGAGTATAATTTGAAGAGTAGTTTTAATTTTGGTCAAGTCAAGTTTATCCATTTTAATTTTATAGCTAGTGCTTTTTGTGTCCTAAGAAATCTTTACCTACTGCCAAGGTCATGAAGATATTCTCTTAGATTCTCTTCAATTTCATTGATCTGTGTCTTTCTCTCAGTCAGTACCAAACTGTCTTGATTACTGTAGTTATATAGTAGGCCTTAATAGCAGGTGAAGTGATACTTTCACTTTAATCTTCTCTTTCAAGATTGTCTTAACTATTCTAAGGTCTTTGCTTTTCTGTAGAAGTTTTAGAATAAGCTTATCTTTGTTTCCAAAGAACAAAGATAAGCTGGATTTTGTGCTGGATTTTGATAAGAATTGCATTTAATCTATAGATTAGTTTGGAGAGAATTGACATCTTTACTATTTCTGAGTCTTCCAGTGCATGAACACAGTATGTCTCTCCATTTATTTAGGTATTCTTTTATTTCTTTCATCAGCATTTAATAATTTTAAGCATCCTTAAATGTTTTAAGTTTATACTCAAGTATGTCACTTTCTTTGTGTGATTATAAATGATACTATATTTTAAAAATTCAATTTCCATGTGTTTTTTGTTAGTATATGGAAATATGATTAATTTTTATATTTTGATCTGATGTGCTTGCAACCTTGCTGAATTTGCTTAAGAGTCTAGGAGTATTTTTTATAGATTCCTTGGCATTTTCCATGTAGATATGTCATCTGAAAGTAGGAATAGTTTTTATTTCTTCCTTTCCAGTCTGTATGCCTTTTATTTCTTTTTCTTGCTTTATTGACTAAGGTGGTGAAAATGGACATCACTGTCCATTTTGTGTGGACATTTTGTATGATGTAAGCAGTAGGTTTTATCAAATATTTATCAAATTGAGAAAGATCCCCTTTATTCCTGGTTTGCTGAGAGTTTTTTTTTTTTAATCATGAATGGATGTTGTCTTTGGTTAAATACTTTTTGAGTTCATTGATATCATACTAATTTTTTTTTGTTAACCTGTTGATGTATTGGATGACATTGATTTTCAAATATTGAACCAGCTTTACATACCCAGAATAACTCCCACTTGATTGGGGTGTATAGTTCTTTTTATAATACATTTCTGTATTTAATTTATTAATACTTTCTTGAGGATTTTTATATCTCTATTCATGAGAGATATTGGTCTGTAGTTTTCTGGTTTTGTACTCTTTGTCTGGTTTTAGAGTCAGAGTAATACTGGCCACATAAAATGAGCTGGGAAGTGTTCCTCCTCTCCTATTTTTCTGAAAGAGACAGTGTAAAAATTCCTCTTAGTACTTCTTTAAGTGTTTGATAGAATTATCCAGTGAAACAATCTGGGTGGACCTGGAAATTTCTCGTTTTTAATTACAGACTCAATTTCTTTAATAGTTATAGGACTATTCAGGTGGGCTATTTTATCTTGGTTGAGTTTTGGTAGTTTGTGGTTTTCAAGGGATTCATCTGTTCTCAGTTGGCAAATTTATTAGTGTGAAGTTGTTTAAGGTATTCCCTTATATCTTTTTAATGACTGCAGAATATGTATTAATATCACCTGTTTCATTTCTTATATTAATTTGTGTTTTCCTTTTTTTAATCTTTGTCAGTCTTGCTAGAGATTTATCAATTTTATTGATCTTGTTAATCCTAGTGAAGGTTTTAATTTCATTGGTTTCTCTTCTTTACTTCCTCCTACTAGCTTTGGATTTATTTTGCTCTTTTTTTTTTTTTTTTGGAGGGGGAGGTTAGGGTAGAAACTTAGAGTATTGATTTAAGACCTTTCCTATTTTCTAACTTAAGCATTTAAAGCTATTAATTTCTCTGTCAGCACTGCTTTACTATGTCTCAAAATTTTTGATATGTTGTATTTTTATTTTCATTGTTGAAGTTTTTATACCTTTGATACTTTTTATACCTATACTCCTTTTATACCTTTGCTGTCATTCATTTCACTATTCATCTGTTGTAATCATGCTACATTGTTACCCTTATTACGTGAAACAAGTTAATTTTTAGATCAATTGAAAATTATAAAAATAAAAGATTTTACTTAACTTTATTCCTTCTCCAACAACCTTCCTATTTATTTATTTATTCATTTTATTCGGAAGAATGTTTTTATTTTTAAAATTTTTATTGACGTATAGTTGATTTACAATACTACATTAATTTCAGGTGTACAACACAGTGATTCAATTTTTTATAGATTATACTCCATTTAAAGTTATTATAAATACTGGCTATATTCCCTGTACTGTACAATATATCCTTATAGCTTATTTATTTTATACATAGTAGTTTATGCCTCTTAATCCCCTATGTCTATCTTACCCCTTCCCCTTTCCCTCTCACTGGTAATAACTAGTTTGATCTCTATATTTATGAATCTGTTTCTGTTTTGTTATATATATTCTTTGTTTTATTCTTTAGATTCCACATATATGCGATAACACGCAGTATTTGTCTTTCTCTGTCTGACTAATATCACTTAACATAATATTCTCCAGGTCCATCCATGTTGCTGCAAATGGCAGAATTTCATTATTTTTTATGGCTGAATTATATTCCATTCTGTATCTTAGCTATTATAAATAATGCTGCTATGAACGTTGGGGTGTATGTATCTTTTCTTGTTTTCTTTGGTTGTATACCCAGGAGTGGAATTGCTGGATCATATGGTAGATCTATTCTTAGTTTTTTGAGGAACCTCCATACTGTTTTCCATAGTGGCTGCACCAATTTACATTCCCACCAGAAGTGTGCTAGGGTTCCCTTTTCTCCACATCCTTGCCAACATTTGTTATTTGTAGATGTTTCGATGATAGCTGTTCTGACAGATGTGAGGTGCTATCTCATTTTGGTTTTGATTTGCATTTCTCTGATGATTAGCAATGTTGAACATCTTTTCATGTGCCTATTAACCATCTGTATATCTTCTTTTGAAAACTGCCCATTCATGTTTTCTGCCCATTGTTTAATCAGGTTGTTTGGTTTTTGTTTTTGTTGTTTGTTTTTGATACTAAGTTGTGTGAGCTGTTTATATATTTTGGGTATTAACCCCTTATTGGTCATATCATTAGCAAATATTTTCTCCAATTCAGTAGGTTGTCTTTTCATTATGTTGATAGTTTCATTTGCTGTGCAAAAGCTTTTAAGTTTAAGTAGGTCCCATATGTTTATTTTTGCTTTTGTTTCCTTTGCCTTAAGAGACAGATCCAAAAAAAATGTTGCTACAATTTATGTCAAAAGTGTTCTGCCTATGTTTTCTTCTAGGAGTTTTATGGTTTCCAGTCTTAAATTTAGATCTTTAATCCATTTTGAGTTTATTTCTGTATATGGGTTGAGGAAATGTTCTAATCTCATTCCTTTACATATAGCTGTCAGTTTTTCCAGCACCACTTACTGAAGAGACTGTCTTTTCTCCATTGCATACTCTTGCCTCCTTTGTCATAGATTAATTGACCATAAGTGCATGGGTTTATATCTGGGCTTTCTATTCTGTTCCATTGATCTATGTGTCTGTTTTCGTGCCAATACCATACTGTTTTGATGACTGTAGTTTTGTAGTATAGTTTGAAGTCAGGAAGCATCCAGCTTTGTTCTTTTTTCTCAAGATTGTTTTGGCAGTTCAGGGTCTTTTGTGGTCATACTGAGTGAAGTAAGTCAGACAGAGAAAGACAAATACCATATTTCACTTATATGTGGAATCTAAAAAAAGGGCACAAGTGAACTTATTTACAAAACAGAAGTAGAGTCACAGATGTAGAAAATAAACTTATGGTTACCAGGGGGTAAGGGGGGAGGGATAAATTGGGAGATTGGAATTGACATATATATCTTACTATATATAAAACAGATAACTAGTAAGGACCTACTGTATAAATGTGAATGGATTCAATTCCTCAAGAGATTCTTATGTCTTAAGTTGTGTTAAGGCAGAGAGAGAGAGGGAGGGAGAGAGGGAGAGAGAGAGAAGGTGAAAGCAAGAGAGGAAAGAATACCTTAAGACAAAATTACTTAAACTTTTGAAGACAAAAAGCTAAATTACACCAAAACAAGACAAACAAACAAGGTGGGAATGGCAGTATTATTATTGACAAACTAAAATTCAAGTTGAAAAGTATTAAATGAAAAAAATAGATTAAAAAAGTAAATTTTAGAATTATTTGTTCTAGTTCTGTGAAAAATGTTCTGGGTATTTTGATAAGGATAACATTAAATCTGTAGATTGCCTTGGGTAGTATGGACGTTTTAACAGTATTAATTCTTCCAATCCATGAAAAGAGGGTATCTTTTATATGTATCATCTTCAATTTCCTTCATCAATGTCTTGTAGAGTATAAGTCTTTCACCCTCTTGGTTAAATTTATTTCTAGGCATTTTATTCTTTTTGATGCAATTGTAGAAGAGATTGTTTTCTTGAATTCTCTTTCTGATAATCCATTATTAGTATCGATAAGCAACATATTTCTGTATATTCATCTTGTATCCTGCAACTTTACTGAATTCATTTATTCTAATTTTGTGTGTGTGTGGAGATTTTAGAATTTTCTATATATAGTATCATGTCATCCCTAGTTTTATTTAGATCTGAATTTTTTTTTTTTTTTTTTTTTTTTTTGCGGTACGCAGGCCTCTCACCGTTGTGACCTCTCCCATTGCGGAGCACAGGCTCCAGATGCGCAAGCTCAGTGGCCATGGCTCACGGGCCCAGCTGCTCCGCAGCATGTGGGATCTTCCTGGACCGGGGCACGAACCCATGTCCCCTGCATCGGCAGGCAGACTCTCAACCACTGCGCCACCAGGGAAGCCCTAGATCTGAATTTTTTACCTATACCCTTTCCTCTCCCTGAAGAACTCCTTTCAACCTTTCTTGCAGGACAAGTTCGCTGGCAATGAATTCCCTTAGTTCTCAGTTTGTTTGAAAAATTCTTTATACTCCTTTACTTTTGTAGGATAATTTCACTGGATATAAAATTCTAGGTTAGTGATTTTTTTTTTCTCTGAGCACACTAAATATCTCACTCCACTCTCTTCTTGCTTGCATGGTTCTAATAAGAAGTCTACTGTGTCTTATACTTGTTCCTCTATAGGTAACGTTTTTTTCTCCTCTGGCTTTTTTCTAAGATTTCCTTTTTCTTTGGTTTTCTCCAGTTTGATATTTCTTTTTTTTTTCATTGAAGTATAGGCGACTTACAATGTTGCTATACAGAAAGTGATTTTCAGTTTTATATATATATATGTGTGTATGTGTGTGTGTGTGTGTATGTGTGTATATATATATATATATATATATATATTCTTTTCTATATTCTTTTCCATTATGGTTTTCACAGGATTATGAATATAGTTCCCTGTGCTATGTGGTAGGACCTTGTTGTTTGTCCATTCTATATTTACTAATTTGCATCTGCTAACTACAAACTCCCAATCCATCCCTCTTCCACTCTCTTCCCCTTTGGCAGCCACATATCTGTTCTCTATGTCTGTGAGTCTGTTCTGTTTCATAGATATGTTCATTTGTGTCATATTTTAGATTCCACATATAAGTGATAGAATATAATATTTCTTATGTGTAGTGTTTTTGTTTTTGATTTTTATCCTGCTTAGTGTTGTTAAGTTTCTGGATCTGTCATTAATTTTGTAAAGTCCTTAACCATTATTACTTCAAATTCTTCTCTTCTTCTCTTTTATCTCCTTTTCTTTCTAGTATTCTAATTATGCATATCTTGCACCATTAGAAATTGTCCCACAGATCGCGGATTTTCTGTTCTATTTTTTTTTAATTCCCTATGATAATTCTAACATCTCTGTCATATCTGAGTCTGGTTCTGAGGTTTTCTTTGTCTCTTCAGCATGTGCTTTTTCTTGCCTTTTGGCATCTCTTGTAATTTTTTGTTGAAAGACAGACATATTGGGTAATAAGAACTGAGCTAAATAGGCATTTAGTATGAGATTTTATTTTAATCTGGCTAGGAGCTGAGCTCTGTTTTATGTTTGTTGTAGTAGGTACTAGAGGCTTCAGATAGAAATTCAGATTCCTTTAGTGTCCTTTTATGATTCTCCTTGCTTAACTTTGGGCTTCCCTGTATACTCCTCAGAGAGCCTGCATCTTGCAGCTGTTTTTGTTTTTAAATGCAAAATTTTAATGGGAATGCATTTATCTCATAACATTCTTCATTCTCTCCTATTTTCTCATGACTTTTCTTCCGTACTCCTGTATAGTTTAAAAACTAGATCCTCACCTCAATATCCTGTCAAGCCCAGGCTGCACTGTTGGTAAATGAGCTTTAGGAGCATGGTGAGCCCCCTTCCCCCAGCACCCTCAGGACTGCCCACTGCACCCCCTGCAGGCCCCTGGGTGGGCCCAGTAAGATGAACCCAAGGTTTAACAGTGCTGGGATTTTATTTATTTTGCTTTTTTATTTTTATTAATTAATTTATTTTAAAATTGTATTTTAGAGTATGGTTGATTTACAATGTTGTGTTAATTTCAGGTGTACAGCAGAGTGATTCATTTATACATATACATATTTCCATTCTTTTTCAGATTCTTTTCCCATATAGGTTATTACAGAATATTGAGTAGTTTCTTGTGCTATATAGTAGATCCTTGTTGTTATCTATTTTATATACAGCAGTGTGTATTTGTTATTCCTAATTTATCCCTCCCCACCACGTTTCCCCTTTGGTAACCATAAGTTTGTTTTCAATGTCTGTGATCTGTTTTGTAAACAAGTTCATTTGTATCATTTCTTTTAGATTCCACGTATAAGTGATGTCATATGATATTTGTCTTTCTCTGTCTGACTTACTTCACTTAGTATGATAACCTTTAAGTCCATCCATATTGCTGCAAATGGCATTATTTCATTCTTTTTTATGGCTGAGTAATATTCCATTGTATATATGTAGTACATCTTCTTTATCCATTCCTCTGTTGATGGACATTTAGGTTGCTTCCATATCTTGGCTATTGTAGACAGTGCTGCAATGAACACTGGGGTCCATATATCTTTTCGAACTACGGTTTTCTCCAGATATATGCCCAGGAGTGGGATTGCTAGATCATATGGTAGTTCTATTTTTAGTTTTTTAAGGAACCTCCATGCTGTTCTCCATAGTGGTTGCACCAATTTACATTCCCACCAACAGTGTAGGAAGGTTCCGTTTTCTCCACACCCTCTCCAGCATTTATTGTGTGTAGACATTTTGATGATGGCTCTTCTGACTGGTGTGAGGTGGTACCTCATTGTAGTTTTGATTTTCATTTCTCCAATAATTAGTGATGTTGAGCATCTTTTCATGTGCTTTTTGGCCATCTGTTTGTCTTCTTTGGAGAAATGTTTATTTAGATCTTCTGCCTGTTTTTGATTGGGTTATTTGTTTTTTGATATAGAGCTGCATGAGCTGTTTGTATATTTTGGAGATTAATCTCTTGTC
Source organism: Orcinus orca (assembly GCF_937001465.1). Lineage (NCBI taxonomy): Eukaryota > Metazoa > Chordata > Mammalia > Artiodactyla > Delphinidae > Orcinus > Orcinus orca. The sequence continues at coordinate 74,761,544 of NC_064560.1, forward strand.
AGTTGCTTTGTTTGCAGATATTTTCTCCCATTCTATGGGTAGTCTTTTCATTTTGTTTATGGTTTCCTTTGCTGTGCAAAAGCTTTTAAGTTTAATTAGGTCCCATTTGTTTATTTTTATTTTCATTACTCTTAGGAGGTGGATGCAAAAAATACTGATGCGATTTATGTCAAAGAGTGTTCTGCCTATGTTTTCTTCTAAGAGTTTTATAGTATCCGGCCTTACATTTAGGTCTTTAATCCATTTTGAGTTTAGTTTTGTGTAGGGTGTTAGAGAATGTTCTAATTTCTTTCTTTTCTTTTTTTTTTTTTTTTTTTTTTACATGTAGCTGTTTAGTTTTCCCAGCACCACTTATTGAAGAGACTGTCTTTTCTCCATTGTATATTCTTGCCTCCTTTGTCATAGATTAATTGACTATAGGTGCGTGAGTTTATTTCTGGGTTTTCTGTCCTATTCTGTTGATCTATATTTCTGTTTTTGTGCCAGTACCATACTGTTTTGATGACTATAGCTTTGTATTATAATCTGAAGTCAGGGAGCCTGATTCCTCGAGCTCCATTTTTCTTTCTCAGGATTCCTTTGGCTATTCGGGGTCTTTTGTGTTTCTATACAAATTTTAAATTTTTTTGTTCTCGTTCTGTGAAAAATGTCATTGGTAATTTGATAGGGATTTCATTGAATCTGTAAACTGCCTTGGATAGAATTGTCATTTTGACAATATTGATTCTTCCAATCCAAGAACATGGCATATCTTTCCATCTATTTGTGTCATCTTCAGTTTCTTTCATCAGTGTCTTACAGTTTTCAGAGTATAGGTCTTTTGCCTCCTTAGGTAGGTTTATTCCTAGGTATTTCATTCTTTTTCATGCAGTGGTAAATGGGATTGTTTCCTTAATTTCTCTTTCTGATCTTTCATTGTTAGTGTATAGGAATGCAAGAGATTTCTGTGTATCAATTTTATCTGTAATCCACTGTCCTTATTCTGGAGACCATTTACTCTGGTGGTAAATGAGGGAGGAAAATGTTCTAAATTTTATGATTATATCATTATTTTAGTGGGCCTGTATTTCTAGGCTGTGACCTTCATAAATTTTTCTCATCTTGCATAGTTTGCTTTCCCCTCTTAGGTGGGATGGGCAGGCTAAAGGGGGCTAGGGTGGGAAGAATGCCCTTCCACACCTGGGATAAGGCTCTGGTAAACTTTCTCTGGAGAACTGTCCTTTGTTATGGAGGATGCTCTGGACATGTTACGTAATGACTACTCTTTTTCTCTTCCTGAATGAGCAACAAGGGGATCTTTTACGGATTTTCACCATGATAGCCTGTAGGGTTTCTGTAGGTAAAACCTAAGAATGTGTGTATCACCCTAACATTGCAGCCTCAGGAGTATCTCACTCTCAGGCTTGTCCACACTCAGCCTCCAGCAATTCTAGCATCTTCTGTCCAGGTAAGCAAGTCTCAGCTGTGACTCTGGAGGTACCTGTCTCACCAGATTTTGAAGTTGCAGTTTGCCCTATGACCTCAGTTCTCTGGTGAGTGGAGAAAAGTTGTTGATTTTCAATTTGTTCAGCTTGTTCTTGTTGTAAGAACAGGAGTGAGGACTTCTAGGCTCTTTATGTCAGAGATGAAACCAGATGTGTTCTCTGTATATAATTTCAATTCTTTCAAATTTGTGAGGCTTGTTCTTTGGCACAGAATATAGTCTGTCCTGGTGAATATTCCATGGGCTTTTAGGAAAAAAAAAAGTGTACTTTGTTGCCTTTGGGTGGAGTGTTTTGTATATGTCAATTAGATTCTTTGGTTCGTTGAGTTGTTCAGTTCTTCTACACCTGTGCTGATTTTCTGTCTGGTAGTTCTGTCAGTTGCTAAGAGTAAAGAAGTTGAAGTTCCCACTCTAATTGTGAGTTTATCTATTTCTCCTTTTAGTGCTATTTTTTAACAGCTTTATTGAGACAATTTACATATCATACAATTCACCCATTTAAAGTATACAAATCAGCAGTTTGTACTGTAGTCACAGATAACATGCAACTAATACCACAGACAATTTTAGAACGTTTTTCTCACCCTAAGAGAAACCTTGTACCCTTTATCTATCACCTCTCTCTTTTCCCATACCTAGCCCTAAGCAACTAGTTATTTACTTTCTATAGAAATTGATGGATTTCTCTGTCCTAATCCTTTGGATAGGGATAACAGGCTTTTCTTGGAGTTTTTTGGGGGGGGGTTGTTTTTTTTGTTGTGTTTTGTTTTCTTTTCTTTTGGTTTTTTGACTCTGCCTGTTGGTGGTTCTGGGTTGGAAGTTCCTACAGCATCCTATCTGAAGTATATGGGAGGCAATAAGGAAGCCTCGGGAGTTTACCATTGCTGTGTTGCTTCTCAAGTCCCAGGATCATAGTCTGTCTATCTTCATTATGTCTTTCAGAGTCTTCCAATGCTTGTTTGTTGTATTATGACCAGGGTGTTTTAGTTGTAAGAGAAAGAACCTTGGAAGATTGGGGCTCCCAAAATGTGTTTTGCCTCCAAAATCCAAAGGGACCCACAAGTGTGTATCTGTTTCTTCAAGTGGACAGTTCTGGATGTATCTCTTCTTTTCTGTTTGAAACTTTACCAATGTAGCAGACACCTGAGCTTTTGCAGGCTTTCTCTCTCACCTCTAGTAGGCATGTGTCATATTAAGTATCAGGTGTGCTTGCTACTTCCAGTTTGACTTCCCCTCACCAATACATATATTAATGTCTTAGTGAAGGGACTGTCTTCCTGACCCTCCCAGAGGTTTCCAGGTGGTGGCTAAGCAGGTTAGGCCACATTGGATCCACTTCAACATTCCCATTTCTCTAAGCCTTTGATCTCCTCCCTCTAGACTGTGCAGTGGAAGTTCTAGCATCTCTGTCTCATTGATTGTAGGCCTCTACTGAAGCAAGACTTCTATTAACCATTATAGGTACTCATACTAACACATTAAATGCTGAGGCCTCGTGAAACACCCTTCTTGGCCTGATCCAACCTTAGACTTATTCTCACTGGCTAATGTATTATACTTAGACTCCATTTCCATGCTTACTCTCCAGATTTCTGCAAATAAAATTTGACAAGATTCTACAACTCCTTCATGTACATAATCTCTCCCAGGAGCAGCCCTTGCAATTAACTCTCTGAATCATGCTGGGATTTTGCTCTCTCTGTGGCCCTAGAGGCAGTGAGTATTGTTCCTGCCTGAAGAAGATAGGAATTTCCTTTTTAGGTAACCACACCAGATGAAGTCAGTGAAATCTTTTTATTCAAGTGAATGCTTGTTTTCTTAGATAGTAAGAAGGGCTGTTTCTGATGTGAAGAAATGTTTAGAGATATTAGAGGTTTAAGGTCCTTAGCTTTGTGTCTACACAAAGGTTTCCATCTCAATTCTTAAGTCCTCACCCCTTCCCACAAGAACCTTTACCTTAGCGTAAGAGACTTAGCATAAGTATACTTTTACCTGGTATGTGATTCTGCAGCCTGTACATTCAGGCCTCAGGCATGTCCCTCCCACAGCTTCATAAAATAAGAATTCCTTTAAAGCCACCATAGAAACTTTCTGATTCTCTACCTATGCCTTGAGTTGAGAGTTCAAGAAGGCACTAAGCTTATCTTTTTTTTTTTTTTTTTTGGAAGGGGGTTGGGATTTGGGGAAATCTTTTAAAGCAGTCAAAAGAAGCCATCTCCCTCCACAATCTTTGAATTCACCATGATGCCACAGCAGTCAAGTGCCACAGCACTTGAACTCCCAGTGCCTTACCCTCCACTGGCAGTCTTAGTGATAATTTGAGTAATTGTGATACCACAACTTCGAGTAATCAGTGATGTCCCATTTTTCCCTGGTAATGAGGTCATTCATGCACTTAGCAACCCAATCCCAGAATCCCACTTTGATGGACTGTTTCCTTAGACTACTCCCTACTAAATCAATCAGAGTACTGGCTGGAAAACACACAGAAGCTGGGATTTTGAAGAGAAATTAATGGAGAAGGACTATTTACAGAAGTTCAGGCAGGGTTCAGAGCACCCACAAGGATGATAAAGTACCTGGGAACTTACAGCAGTAGGAAGGTTTACCGTTCTTAATCTTTTAGCATGAAGGACAAAGGAAGATCTGGAGGCTGTTGAGACTTAGAACCAACAGGAGGGGTTGCCCAATAAAAGCTCTGGTCAGAGATGTAGAGATGGAGTGGAATAGAAATAGTCAACCTTTCCATAAAAGCAATGAAAAAACTGGCAAAACTTGTCAGAATTGAATTTTTCAGAACTCTGGAAATTAACAAAAGGCTTACAGCAATCCAGAGTGCATTTTTTCAAGAAAAGTGACTGAATCTCAAAAAGAACAGAGACCTTTGTGATATTTTAACCTATAGTCCCAACTTCTAGTCTTAACCTTGAAAACCAAGAATCTGCTATCACAGTTAAAACCAGCAGCTGGGCAACAATTGGAAAGGGGTGGAAGGAAGTTGGAGCATCTTCAAAAGGTGTTTCACTGAAAAACCCTACTTGCAAGCCTGTCTTTATTTCCTCAGTCAGAGATCACCAGTGCAAAAAGCCTCTTCTCTGAGGGTATTTGTCAAAAATTGTCAAAACAATTATAGGCAATTGCTTAACTTCACAGATGCCTGAGGCAGTGGGTAGCTGTTGGGGCAAACAATAGACTAAGGTTTCCACGGGGGCTTTGAAAAGCACTAACATATTCCTAGGAGTATGTAAGGTCATGTGCATGCAAAAGGATGTGAGCATGCTCAGAAAAGACCCAAGAAGGCCCTGAGCTCTCACCTCTGCTTGCAGGAAGTGAGATTCTGTGCAAGCAGGAAGTGAAGGCTAAGGCAGAGTTGTCAACTGCCTGGTTGAGTGTGACTGGAGCCTAGTGAGAACTAGAGCCATACAGGAGGGTCCATCCAGGGGAGCTAGCTGGAACCAGTTGGTAAGGGAATCCTGGATTAGTACAAAAATCTAAGGCAAGAGAACCCATAGAAGTAGGTCTAGCTCTTGCCTTGAGATCTTTGATCATCCAAGATGAAATAATGGCAAAGCCTCTTTTGGAGGATCGTGGTGGCCCAGGGAAAAATAAAGCCCACGGAGAAACAAAATTATCAATGGTTGCCAGAGACTTGTCAGGGGGTTTAGGGGATGGGGGTTGGCTGCAAGTGGACACAAGGAACATTTGGGGATATGAGAAGTATTTTATATCTTGATGGTGGTGTTAGTTAAATAATTGCATATATTTCAAAACTCATTCAACTGTACACTTAAAATGGGTGAATTTTATTCTATGTTTGTCTGTAACTATACCTCTATTAACTAGACTTTTTATAAAAAAAGAAGAAAAAGAAAATATTCAACTTTTCTCTCTTCCTGCCCTTTACCCTCCTGCTATACCTCCCTTGTCCTAATTCAGCCTGAAACCAGCTATCAGGCAGCCTTGGAGGTTGGGTCTGTAGAGGTCACCTTGTTGGATTACAGAGAAAGGCAAAGACTGAGTTGAGGGGTGGAGAAAAGAGAAAACAGTCAGCACAGGGGTCCTGTGAAAACAACAGTAGATTAATCTCTCCTCACCAGAGGATAGCACTTCTGGTGGGAAAACAAGGCATCCAACAACTGGAGCTGCCCAGATTGGGATCGGAGGGCTCATGACTCGCTGCAGAAATATGCCAAGCAGGAGTCTGAGATGGGATTCCTCTGTTGTGTGGGAGAAGACCCTCAAACTACATGATTCAGATTCTGAAATTACCTCTGTAAGCAATCTGTGGGCATACATTTGTAGGATAAATTCCTTAAAATTATGTTTTTTAAGCTCTTCGATATATATGTGTTCTAGCTAAATTGGTGACTTTTTCTTAGAAAAAGTGACTTTTATAACGTATTTCAAATTCTGTCATTGCACTGGTTCTAGTAAGCCAAATTCAGACTGTAACATGGAAAAAGCTTACTTTTCCTTTGCTGCTAACATAGGGATGTTGCGTCATCTGAAAACTGCTAATAAAATAAGCACACACGTACCTCACCTGATTCCAGTGCTCAGTTTTAAAAGGAATTTATATTTCTGTTGTGTACTCTGTTGACCATCCTAATCCTTTATTTTAACAAAGGAAAAGACTGTCTCTAATGGAAAGAATTCTGAGACTTTCCTTTTGAACTCACAGTGTCCTTCTCCCCCTCTTTCCCCTTCCAGGAGGACAACTGTGAGTTTTGTGGCTTACTGCTGCTCCACCCAGTGTCTGCAGACTTTTGACCTACTGAGTTGATAAACACTCAAGAGCCTCAGGAGTGTTGCCAGCTTGACACTGCAGTTGCCTGCATATCGCACAGTGTGACAGAGGGACAGGAGAGTCCAGCCAGGCCCAACAGGCCCTTCCGATCTGTCCTGTCACGCTTGGGGACTGCAGGACTCTGGAAATGTCATGATTGAGCTTCAGAGCTGAAATGCCTTCACCCTTCCCCCAAGTTGGAATATATCCTTTCCCAAATTAAGAACCCTTTGTCTTCCGTGTTTTTCTTTTATGTCAGCGAGTCTCTTATGCAGACTATTTAGTTTGATGTGCCTCCCCGAATCTAATTTAGAGCAAGTTTAAGCTCCCTGAAGAACTGTAATTTGATAATATAACCAAATTAACTTTTGAACACACATACTTTCAGTGGTATCTGTAATCTTCTCATCTCTCTTTCTTTCCCCAGAGAATTATTCCCCAGAGGTTATTCTCCATGTTTTTAACAAATTTCAGTAAACCCTGTGACCTCAATAGTATTGAATAGCAGTGGGGGGGGAGGGGGGGCGGGTGCCTGAGTTGGCTTCCAAGTTAGACTCCAGTAGGGGCTTCATGAGGGTCCTGGCACATACCCTCTGGAAAGTTACAACCTTGTTTATAAAGTTTTGCAACATATTAAGAGACTTTTGTGAGGGGGTTTGAAAAATAAAACTGTAGATTATAAATGAAATACACACTTATTTTGAAAAACTACAGAAAAATAATTTTTGAATTTTTAATTTCCTGATAAGATTTTTTTATATGAGAAGAGGGACATATGAGGCTTTAAAAGATCTGATCCTTTTCTTTCTAGATTTAAACATTTTCTGGCTACTGAGAAAGGGAGAGAAAAAACACATTAATATATGATCTCTGGTGTTTTTTGTTAGATGGGTTATGGTTAAATTTATATTGACTTTGAAATATTTTTGTTACATATGACAAACAGGCTTCAGCTACTTCTGCTACTAGTTTTTAGCAAGGTGATTCTAAGTACAGCCTGTGCACATTTATTTAAATACCTGGTGCATTAGATCATCTTCATTTTGACCTTAGGTTTCTTATGTACTTGACACACTGTTGTCCAGATAACATTGAGAAAACACAGGAAAAAGCAGGTCCAAATTCAGCCTTGGACTTTTGCAAAAAGGCCATAAATGGAAAGTGTGAGATTATGCTCTGACATAAGATAATGCTCTTAATGGAGGACTCACATACTTGCTCTTCCTTTGAAAGGATGGCATTTTAATATTGCTTTGCTGCCAGATGTTCATCTGGTTGCTGTGAAGTGATTCTTTTTTTTACTTTTTTAAAAAAGTTTAATTATACATAGTTTTCTCTGAGACAGGACTAAAAGGGAACCAAGAAGTTTTACTTGGTAGGAAAATTATTTTCAAAAAATTTCAGACTTGTCAAAAATTTGGTTTATGGAATTTTATTAGCTGCCCTAAATCTGTAATGCTAGGCTCTAACAGTGCTAAAAATCCTACATAGTTACTGACAAATGTGTGATCTTTTCACAGTCACACCACCTGCTGCCTGGAAAGCAGACTATCCACATAGAATGGTGAAGGCAGAACATTATCAACTGTATTTCCACTGTTCTTACTTCCTCTTGTCCCTTTCATAACTTGGCCTCTTCAGCCTTAATATTTCAAAGGCTTATGGTATAATAGAAACTGAAGATCTATATCAAAATGTAACACTTCTTTCATCCTTTGGAATAATTGAAGTTTTAGTGTAACCCCTCCATGTATATAAATTGGGAGGTGAAAAATGTGGCATGAAATTTCACAAATGTGGTTCAGGCCTATGTGGCTGCTACCTATCATTTAAGTGACAGTAATATGTTTCAACATCTTTCTACTTTACCCTCTACAATCATATGTCTTAAAATGGAACTATGAAATTTGCTAACCTGATATTCAGGATTCTGTTGAGATAAGGATATGTAATACTTTTAACTTGTTTGAAATTTTACAAAGACACTTACAATCCAAACAGCCTCTGTACAAGCAATGTGTGTTGAACACCAGCAGTGGGCTAGGCAGACAACCTTTGGGTGGCCTCAGCCTTAATCCTTGATGCAGCACCCAGCTTAATTGATGAGAAATGGAACTTATAATTTGGCTTCTTTGGTGCTGTTCATTATAAAAATTTTGTACTGGATTCACTGATGTCTTTTGATATTATAAAGAAGTGTTGTAGACTGGAGAAGATTTGCCTACAGTCTAAATATTTAATTGTGTCCAGAGCTTTGCAGAAAATTCTAAAGTTACTATATATATGTTTTCTTGAGCAATGGTTATACTAGGTAGAGAAATAATTCATGCAATTATAATAATGCCCAAAAAAGTGAGTTATTTGGAAAATACAGTCTGTTCAGGTAAGTTTACATCAGTAATCTGATATGTTATTAATGGTAAATTTTAAAATACAGGATACCCTGTTGGGCATAGGCCTTCTTATGATATAGTACAAGGGGGGGGTCCATTTAAAGTGGATTACCCTATCAGTGTTCTTCAAAATGCCCAATTGTTATCATACCAAAATCTTCAATTACATAACATTGTGTAGATGAATGAAATGTTGCATCTTCAATGAATAAAATATATATTTTGAGCACACTTTAACATTTTTTAAAATGATCAATACAAAAGAGTCCTGGCTAGTGGAGGATACATTTTGGTTAATAGAAAAGAATGATGAACTGCTTTGTTACCTGGCCCTCCTTTCTGGAAAAGCAAGGTCTGCATTAAACATCTTTTAGTCAATGTACTCAACACTCACTAAAACCTTTCACACTGGCTTGTCTGCCTAGTTTAAGGTACCTCTCACTTTTCTTCCACATTAAGCATTAAGAATTAAAATGTTTACAGTCTAAGAAAAAAGCCTTCAATACCAGTCAGCTTACGAGGTTTGCACAGTTTTCCCTAAAATATATACCTATTTTGTAATCTCTTTCAAAGCCAATTTTAGAAATCATTAATAGTAAAATTAGGTTTCTGTTCCCTGAATTGAAAAATCAAACATGTTCATCTTAAACACGATACATTGCTTCAGGAGAAATCAAAACATTTTTATTCAAATGATTTATGAACATGGATTCCTAACTAATGCAACCTGATGTAATTAAATATTGAGATGTAAATTCATTTCATAGACTTGTAATATTATTTAAAAATAAGGAATCTTGTTTTAAAATGTATCCTTACATAACCCTGGACATTTTATTATGATTTTATTATTTTTGTGGTTTCCAGCAACTATTGTTTGCTCCTAATGAGGCTCTTCTACATTTCTCCAGGAATTAAGTGAATATCTTGCCTTCTCTTAAACTGATGGGATTTTTATAAGTCCGTATTCTTGAAGATAACTACATGTCTATCTAAAAATCATTCAAATTTCATTATCCCTACCCAGGAAGTACCTCCCTGTGCTATTAGCCAATAGATCTGAAAGTGATGCAAGTGTCTCTAGTAAAGGAATTGATCATAGCTGAGTGAATGCTATCCTTGGTCAGGAAAAGAGATTGCTTTACAGCCTAGGATATTCTCTTTGAAGCATGACTATATGGTCCCTTGTACATCAGAGACAGAAATGTACTGGCAGTCCAGTGTGGTGGCTGGACAGAAGGTGGAGCATTTGGAGGTCATTTCTATATGTAATTAAGAGACTTGCAAGGGTTGGCCAGGTTTCTGCGCCCCCCCCTCCCCCAATTCATCTTACAGCAGAGTGTGGATTATGCTTTTTACCTGTCAGGTTTTGCTTCTCATAGCAATTTTGAGACTATAGTAATCCAAGATCATTCTTTCTTTCCTTCCTCCCTCCCTCCCTCCCTCCCTCCCTTCCTCTCTCCCTCCTTTCTTTCCTTCTTTCTTTTTTATATAATGAAAAAAATTTCTAATACTCTGAGTCTGCCTACTGAAACATTTTGGCACCATTCATTTGTAGTGTGGACATTTTCTATAATTCATACTATATCCCGTTTAGTTGTTCTCACAGATACTGCTGTTTATAGAATAGTTGAGCTTGAACCATGCGAATGCCTAGAAATGTCAATGGTGGTGGCTTTATTGTTTTAACCAGATTCATTTTGCTAAGAAAAATAAAAGGACATTAAATACTTAAAGCCAGACAGAATGGGGGAATAAGGACTTCTGAAAATTCTCCTCTCCATAAAGACAAGGAGAAAATTTGCAAAGATTGTCAGAATCAACTTTTTTCAGAACTCTGGAAATTAACCTCATAGCAACCCAAGGAATATTTATGCAAGAGAAATAGCTGAATCTCAGTAAGAACAGTAAGCTTTGTGGCATTTTAACTAGTCCTATTTCCATTCCCCCTGCCCATTTCCAGCTCTGCTTATCCTTGAAAACCAACAGTCCGTAATGTAGAAGCCACTGGAAGGGGCAGAGTGGGGTTGGAGCTTCTTCAAAGCCTCATTCCCAGAGAACTGTCTGGTGGTTCCCTGGAAGACCTCACTTGCAAGGCTGTCTTTATTTTTCTGATCAGAGCTTGCCTGGTATGAAAAGCCTTTTACACAGGGGAAAAAAAAAAATTTAATGAAAAAAAAAATCAGAAGCAGTTGTGGCTGCCTGAAGTAGTGAATAAACATTGGAGCAAACAACAGGCTAACCATAAACTTAAAAAATGAAAAGCTGAGGAATGAGATATTCATAGAGGCTTTGGAAATGCTCTGCCATTCCTGGGAATTTAGATGGTCATGTGCATGCACATGCCAAAGACGTTGCTCAAGCCAAGGATTGTTACTCCTGTTCAGGAAAGACCTGGGAACCTCCTAAACTGCCACCTTAGGTTGATCTTGATGATCTGCCCAAGCAGAAATTGAAGGTGAAGGCAGAGCTGTCAACTTCCTGGCTGAGTGTTGAAGTGTGTCCCAACATGCACACAAAGCCGTCAGCAAAGACCGTGAGAGTTAACTGGTTTCAGGTGTTTAAGGAAATATCTGTCCAATCATTAGTTCACTAAGAAACTATCTGAGCAAGACTTCAGTGTCTATCTAATAGACTTTAAAGAATTAGTTCATATGACTTGCTAGATAAACAAAAACTAGCAACTACATCAAAACCTTGGCAAAGGGGTTAGTAAATCTAATTCCACAGTTATCCTATTATTTAAAATGTCCAGGGCTTCCCTGGTGGCGCAGTGGTTGGGAGTCCACCTACCGATGCAGGGGATGCGGGTTCGTGCCCCGGTCCAGGAAGATCTCACATGCCGCGGAGCGGCTGGTCCCGTGAGCCATGGCCGCTGAGCCTGCGCGTCTGGAGCCTGTGCTCCGCAATGGGAGAGGCCACAGCAGTGAGAGGCCCGCATACCACAAAAAAAAAAAGTTTTCCTCAGAAAATTATGAGACATGTAAAGAAATAAGTATGTCCCATACACAGTGGAAAAAGTCAATAAACTGTACTTGAGGAAGTCCAAACATTGGAATTTGCAGGCAGAGACTTTAAAATCGGCTATTTAAAATATATTCAAATAACTAAAGTATGAAAATGATGTCTCACCGAATAGAAAGCATCAATAAAAGATAGGAATTATTTAAAAGTAACCATATATAAATTGTAGAGTTTAAATATAATAACTGAAATGAAAAATTCCCTAGAGATGCCCAACATCATCTGCCTGCCATTGAGCAGGCAGAAGAAAGAATCAGCAAACTTGAATATAAATCAATTGAGATTATCCAGGCTGAGGAACAGAAAGAAAAGAGAATGAAGAAAAATTAATAGAGCCTCAGAAACTCATGGGATACTATTAAGTGCACCAACATATGCATAATGGGAGTCAAATAAGGGGAGAAGAGAAAAAGAATATTTGAAAAAATAATAACCAAAGACTTCAAACTTTAATGAAAAATATTAATTTACATACCCAAGAAGCTCAATAAGACTGAAGCAGGATAAACTCAAATTCATGCCTGGACATATAATCATACTGTCCAAAGATAAAGACAAGGAGAATATCTTGAAAGCAGCGAGGGAGAATTGACTCAGATGCAAGGAATTCCCATCAGAAACTGGAGGCCAGAAGGCAGTGGGATGACATATTTGAAGTGCTGAAGTAAATGACTATCAAACAAGAATTTTGTATCCCCAAAACAATCCTTTGAAAATGAAGAAGAAATTAAGGCACTCCCAGATAAATAAAAACAAAATTCATCATTAGCAAGCCTGCCCTACAAGAAATAATTAAACAGAGTCCTTCAGGCTGCAATAAAAGGACAATAGACAGTAACTCAAATCCACATGAAGAAATAAAGAGCGATGATATTTACATAGGTAAATATGAAAGACCATAAATGCATTTTTTGTTCATAACTTTTTTACTCCTATCTGATTTAAGAGGCAACTCCATTAAAAAATTATAAATCTGTATTGATGGTCACAAAGTGAAAAAACACAGAATCTGTGTGACAATAACTGTACAAAGGAAGGGGGAGGGAACAAACCTATATGGGAACAAAATTTTTGTATACTACTGAAATTAAGTTGGTATTATTCCAAACTAGACTGCTGTATATTAAGATGTTAATTATAATCATCAGGGAAACCACTAAGAAAATAGCTAAATATGTAGTAAAAGATACAAATAGGGAATTAAAATGGCACACTAAAAAATATACAACAGAAGGCATGGAAGTAATGGAAGAATAGAGGAACAAAAAGACATAAGACATAGAAAACAGGTTGAAAGATGTCAGACTAAATCCTACCTTATCAGTAATCACATTAAATGTAAATGAATTAAACACTCCAATTAAAAGGTAGAAATGCCAGAATGGGTAAAAATCATGATCCAACTATGTGCTGCTTACAAATCAATAACACAAACAGTTTGAAAGTAAAAGGATGGAAAAAGATATACCATGCAAACTTAACAAAAAGGAAGCTGGAGTGGATATATTAATCTCAGACAAAAGAGACCTTAAGGCAAAAATTGTTACTAGAGAAAAAGACACTACATAACGATCAAAGGATCCGTCCATCAAGAAGACATAATCATGTACATATATGTACCTAACAACAGAGCTCCAAATACATGAAGCAAAAACTGATACAATTGATGGGAGAAATATCCAATTCAATAATAGCAGTTGGAGACTTCAGTGCCTCGCTTGCAATAATGGATAGGATAAGTAGAGAGAAGTCAACAAGGAAATAGAAGACTTGAACAACACTTTAAGCCAAGCACCCCTAAAAGACATACATAGAACAATCCACCCAACTACAGCATGTGCACATTCTTTTAAAGTGCACGTGGAACATTCCCTGGGGTAAATCATATGTTGGGTCATTTTGAAAGCCTCAATATTTTTAGTAGGATTGAAATCATACAAAGTATGTTCTCTGACCACAATAGAATGAAATTAGAAATAAAAAACAGAAGGAAATTTGAAAAATTTATAAATATATGGAAATTAGAACATTCCTAATTAACCAATGGGTGAAAGAAGAAATCACAATCATAGACTAATGGTTGCCTGGGTAGGGGGAGGGGAAAATGGGTTGTGACTGCTAATGGGTGTGGAGTTTCTTTTTGGGTGATGAAAATGGTCTGGAGTTAGATAGTAATGATGGTTGCACAACCTTGTGGATATACTAACAACCACTGAATTGCACACATTAAAGGGGTGACTTTTATGGTATGTGAATTATATCTCAATTTTAAACTCAAAGCCAGTGATGCAACTTACTTTACATATCTGTTAATGAACTATTTTTGGATAGACCAACAACCATTCCAGAAGCCATGAATGGAACTGCAGTCAGTGTGTCTGAAGTGGATGGAAACTCAGTATTAACACTCATCTGGTTTCAGAGTCTGTGCTCACTGGTTAACACCAGCATCAGGCCAAATCTATAGTAATTTAAAAATCCCAGTTGGTAAGGGTTCCAACTCAATCCATTGAGCAAACAGTCACCATTCCAGTGAGGGCTCCTCAAGGACTAAAGACCACTGAAAGTAAAACACCAAGAAATTAGTGTGTTTGAAAATATAATCAAGTGGAAAATTCTGTAAAGTACTAGGAAGTACTGTTCTGTAAAGTACTTGGAAGTCATACTTGCTTTTTCCCCTGGTTTGCAACACTATGGTACCATTCATTTATTTTTAAAAAAAATTATTTATTTGGTTGTGCTGGGTCTTAGCTGCAGCAGGTGGGCTCCTTAGTTGTGGCATGTGAACTCTTGGTTGCAGCATGTATGTGGGATCTAGTTCCCTGACCAGGGATCAACCTGGGCCCCCAGCATCGGGAGCACGGAGTTTTAACCACTGTGCCACCAGGGAAGTGCCCTGGTACCATTCTTTATCTAGAACAAAAATTTACAGGGAGGTATTATTTACTAAAGGTCATTTCATATCTTTTCAGCATAATTACAGATATATGTTTATTTTATAATGTATTAAAAAGTACCTCAATCTAAGGCTATTCATAATTCTCTGAAACTGATAAAAATCACTGTTAAATTTATTGACCAAACAATTACACCCACTTTGAGGGTATGCAGTCTAATTCAGTAGACCAAAATGATGTCTAGATTTTAAATAAAAAGATAGGGATTTTGTAATTGTATATAAGAAACAGGAGTCTTGCACTCTTCAGGTTTATTTTCTTTATTTGTGGTTGATTGGTCTGGTAAAAAAGTTTAAGAGAAAAACCCAGTTGTAATATTATTAGTATGATCTTACTATTTGAAACAATCCAGGTAAATTGTGTTTTGAGTTATGACTAATGAGTCCTGAACATTGATTATATAATCCAATCATGCATAAAAGCACTTGGTAGACAGCCCTAAAATGAAAACCTGCTCTTTTTTATTTAAACCCAGTCTTCTTGCAAGAATTCTCTATCCATGTAATTTTCTTACAGCTTGTAATTCACATTAAAGTAGCCTTTTCTGATTACAAAAGCAACACTGCAGCCTAGAGAAAAGGTTGAAGAAAAAGCTGACCATCCCAATAATCCCCCCATATTTTGGTGAGTATTTGTCTATCTTTTCACTCTTTTCTATGAATGCTACACATACACTTGTGGGTTTACTTAAATGGCATCTTAGCATATATACTATTTTATAACTTGCTTTCTTCAACTAATATTTTGTGAAAATCCATATCAATAAAAATACATACATAATCACTGGCTGCACAGTATTACATTTCTACCAATACTATGTAATATATATATATTTAATATTTTTTAAACAAAAAAATTGTTTCCATTGTATTTGAAAATATCAATATTTTTTAGTTTCTTTATGTGGTACCAATTTATTTGGGAAGGCAGATGGGAGATTAATTTTTTTATAAGCAAGTATTAGATTGCTACTAGTTTTATAAATATACATCATCAGTTTAGCTCTTTTCAACTAGAGCAGTCTTGGAAAATTTTAACCTTTTATTTAGTGTCAAATTCATTGTGACTAGAGCCCAGAAGTAGGATTTAATTCAAAATGTACTTTTATTTGTGTAACTGTCTAGTATGCCACGACCACTTACAGTTTTCAGTAAAGAGATTTCCCCCAAAACGTTTCCATTCGGCATATTTTCTCTAGAACAACAACAAAAAATGATCTGGGATTTGATCAATTAAGCTTTTGTTTAATATTAAATTCAAAACATTGCTTACATCAGATTCGCAGCCAAAATATTTATAGTTAGCATAATAATCTGGGATCACTGCAAAAATAAGAATATGGGATACAGCTTTAGTTAAAACAAGCAGCTCACAGAAAGAAATGTGTTAATGCCAATGAGAAAATGGCATCGAAAAAGACTAGGGTAGCAGCAGGAGGGGCAGGGCGTGTGTCAGCTGCAGAGGAGCAAACCAAACACTTTGGGGGAGTTTTCGTGGCTCACAGCCAAGTGGCTGAGGAACTCTGCAGACTTAGGAAGTGTGAAGAGTGAAGACATAAGGGTCGAGGAGAAAAGAAAGGGGGTGGGGGCGGGGGTGGGGAATGATGAAAAATACCACTGCTTCAGGAAGAAGGCATTACTTAAAAGTGAGCATAATTTTACCAGTACCTGTGTTTTCTTTCCATCCTCTTTTGCTTTAACAATATGCACATTGCTTAGGGAAACAGAATCCAAATTTAAGCAAAGAAATTGAATTTGATACTGTCGGTATTCTCCTCTGCCTCTAGCAAACCAGCGCTACTATGACCCGACTCACAGTGCCCTGGTTTTTTCGGTGCCAGGCGTTCACCTCCCGGCAGCAGACCCGAGATGCTCATCGGCGAGGGAGTGGGTGGCTGCAGTGTGTCTTGATGGCTATGGTGGTCGTAGTTCCTCTGAAGAACTTAGGAAACCTAGACTGAAAGTGAGTGCCTCTGAAGAACTTAGGAAACCTAGACTGAAAGTGAGCGCATCTCTCTTTCCTGTAGGAGGCTGAGCCAAGTGAAGATCTGAAGATGAAGGGAAGGCCCGAAGTTCTCACATCGTTAAAGAAGAAATGGTGCCTGATCCTTCACAAAAAGTCCCTGGACTTGCAGTGTTTGGCAGAGGAAGAGATATGGGGAAATACTGAAACTTATTCTAAAGGTAAACATGGAAATGTGAGATTAAAGAGCAGAATCATCTGATACCACAAATATCAAGAAGAAAGCAAGAAATGACTTGATTATCGCCTGTGCCTGTGGCCACCCCAAGGAGTTGTCTTCACATGCCACCTTCCTTTGGGACAGTCCTGCCCAGTCCCATATCTTTGCGTGGATCTCACTGATGTGTCTGAATTGGCAAACTCACCTCAGAGGATGTGGAAAATTCCTTAAATAGAATTCATCACGTCCTGCCCCACCTCACCCTCAGGTTTCTCACAGGTTCCTTCTCAGCCTCTGCCAAAATTGTAGATAATCTGTGCAAGCGTGGATAATTTCTACTTTGGATCAGTTACTCCCTTTCTGTTAGATGATTCCCATTATTTGTAGATAAATATTTTAATGATCTTAACCAGGAGTTGTAGGGGCCATAAACTGCAAACTGCATTTTCCACTTTACCAATATTAAAATCACCTTTATTCTACTTGTATACAAAGAACCTTCTAGAAAAATCTGATATTTCATTTTGCACCACTTTTATGTCACGTTTTTTTCTAAAGTCTTAAAGATCCAATGTAGCTAGCTAGAGCCTTCATCTGAAAACATGCCATCTGGTACTTCATCACAGTAAGCTGCTGAGACACTGCACACTTCATAGTTTTAGTTAGACGAATGCTTTCTTTTTCAACCTGCAGCTTTATCATAACAAAAACTTTAATGTTATTTTTACTATTTGAAGTAACATATAAAACATTCACCTCTTAAGTGATATCATGGTGCCTCTCAATAAAAGAAAAAATCCAAATGAAACCCAAATCTAGGAAGGGAGCCCACCTAGACCAGCAAAACCAGAGGGAATTGAAAAAAAGATGTTCAGTGTACACCAAGTTTGTAAAACATTAAAAAAAATTCTCCTCCCAATCCTAGCCCACCTGTACTTAGGAAGAAAGAAGGCAGGGTATACATAATGAATGAATAGAATAAATAGCTATGGTGTTGATGACATGTGTAGAAACAACCGGTCATGCTTTTAGACCCATGAAGTCAATTCTCTAACTATGTTTTGCCCTACATAGAGGTTTAAGAATATTCAGACATGTATCTGTTACACAAAATAATCACTTCAGTTCTAAAAATACTCTCCTGCTACTAAATTTTTTTAAAACAAAAAGTGCAGCAGAAAAGCTTAATTAAACTTGCTGGTTGTTAAAGCTCTGCTTACTGAAAAAAATATACTATTCTTAGAGTCCCACAGTCCAATTGCAAGAAACAACTAATATATTTTCAGTCAAGAAATAGTTCCTGTCTTATGCTTAGCACTGAGGCCACTGGATGGGATTTTTAATTGCGTAAACCCAAGACTGTCCTGGGCAGCTGAAGAGAACTCTGTTCCGCTAGTAACATCAGCCTCGGGAGAGGGGAACTGAACAGAGGCCAAATTCCTCCAGGAAATTTGGGACTAGTTGAAACCATTCTACTCCACCTTGCTTTGATGATGGGATTGATGATAAGTTTTCATTTTTCAGCACCTGGTGTTAACATCACAGGTTTCACAGCTCCAAAGCAACAACAAAGAACTAAAACATCATTTACAGATTGGCAACATGTTCCAGAGCCCACACGGGAGCAGAATGTAGCAGGGTGAGGAGAGAAACTTGGTTCCCTATTCCAGAATTTACAAATGAGAAAAGCCACACAAGACAGGAAAGAAGCATGTTGTTTGGGGCTCTGGGAAAAGAGACCAACAGGCAGGGCCAGGTTGGCTTTGAGTAGATTCAAAGGCTGTGCCCCCAAGAGATGCAGCCTGGGGACAGCACCTTGTCCCCCAGGCATCAGGCTTGGCTAAGACACTAATAAACTCCACTGGGTTTCAGGCCCTCTCCTCTGTCAGGCTCCGTGCCATGCAGGGCACAAGTTGGTATGGGAATCTGCACAGTTCCAACATCAGAAGGAAACCAAGACTTTCCGGCAGTCTAAACAACTAGCCAGAACCGCATAACAATACAGCAAAGAATGATCTTCGGTCCTGAGAGATTGGGAGGGCCACATTTGTTATAAGAGGAAAGCGGTACCAAAGGAAAATTAGTAGAACTGTCTTCACAGTCTAATTGTGAAAGGGGTTGAAGTTAAAACTCCGCCCATTCATTCACTCCCAGGAAACACCTTTGAAGTGGCAGGTCCTGTGCTAGGCTCTGGGGATTCAAGGGTGAACAATACAGAGCTGCGGTCTGCCTTCAGGGAGCTGGTATTCTAGTGAAGAAAATAGACAGCAAACATAAACATACCAAAATGGATGGTTACAAAGAACGGCAAGTGCCAGGAAAGGGGCTGCATGGGGCAGATGTGGCTCCTGAGTTGGAAAGATTTGAAGCAGCTTGTCGTGGAGGAGTTGGGGGAACAAGGTCCAGGCAGAGGTCTACCTCCCGATGGCTCTGCAGCAGGGAAGCAGCACGGGTGCGTTCCGGGACTGAGGAAGACCAGCAATGGGCACGCTGGACAGAGAGGCCAAGGGCTGGCACGGAAGCAGGACCCTAGGGTGTGGCAGCTGCGCTTTGCTGCTAAAGCCATCAGGTTTTCTCCCCAGGGATAACGAGAAGCTGTGACATGTCTGGGGGAAGTTGACATTCGTCCCACTTCTCGATGTGATTCCCTGGAGAATGGGTTGGAGGCAGCTGAGGGTGGAAAGTGGACAGAGGCCCACTGGAATTCACTGTGGCCTAGGGGGAGGGGTGGCCGTGGCTTGGATTCACCGGATTGGAGATGGGAGAAATGGTCGGAGGAGAAGGTAAACCAGGCAGGACTGGAGATGAGGAATGGAGAGGGGAAGACAGGTGCCCAGGTTTCTACTAAGTCTCCCAATTCCCGTTCCATCTCCATCTTGCCTCCACCACCCTCTGACACTGCTCTCAGAGGTGGCTGACAGCCCGCCTCCCCTGCTGCAGTTGCCCACCCTCCCATCTTCTTCTGCATCACCAGTGGTCTTCACCTCATTGACCCGCCTCTCCTTGAACTCGGGCCCAACAGGCCCCTCCTCCTACCTCTCTATGTCTCTGGCTCCTCCTTCTCTGTCTCCGCCTTAAGTCAACACAGTCCCGAGGTGGCCCATAGCTCCCACCATCACCTTGAAGAAGGGGCTTTCTCAATACCCCGAGGTGGCCTGACCATGCCCCTGAGGCCAGGCTTGACCACACCCCAGGTGGCCTGACCACACGCCCCAGGCCTGGTGTGCCTCCTCAGCTTCATGAAAGCTCTACAGCCCATTAAAACAGGTTGTGGTGATGGCCGCACAACTCTATAAGTACACCGGTAACCTCTGAATTCTACACTGAAGGGGGTGAGTTTATGGTACGTAAATTATACTTCATGAAGCTTTAAGAAACAGACAAAAGAAAAAGCCCAACAGCACTCCTCTCGGGCCCCAGCCCTAACCTCCACATCCATGCCTTGTCATCAGGGAGCCACTACTGGCCTCCAGCATGAGTCATGCTTGAGTCCTCCCTCTAACTAGCCTCCCAAGTCCAGAAAGTTGCCAGAGTCAGCCAACTCTCATCCACCAGTATTTCTGCAACCCAGGCAGCCCCTCATCACCATCCCGCCCGAGCCCCCACTGAGCCCTTCAGGACTCTCCAGTCAGAGGTTCGCAGCCTAGGCACCGCCACCTAGGGCATGTTTGGCTCTTTTGGGGGGTGCTTTGGGCCGTCACATGGGTCTGAGGCACTTGGCACTAGTGGGTGGGGGAAAGGATGTGTGACATCTTCATATGACAAATTGTCCCCTGTCCTACAGTACTTCAGAATGAATGTCCCATCCACGTTCTCTTACATACAGATAAGTCTTGCCTTCCTAAACTAAGTCATTCTTGTATCGACCTGATCTGCTTTTTGTTT
The DNA here is from genome assembly GCF_937001465.1 of Orcinus orca. Taxonomy (NCBI): domain Eukaryota; kingdom Metazoa; phylum Chordata; class Mammalia; order Artiodactyla; family Delphinidae; genus Orcinus; species Orcinus orca. Next base: position 74,782,254 of record NC_064560.1, read on the forward strand.
TCCTGAATTTCTTATACAGAGTGGCTGCTGATCCTCTTATTTTCTTAAATTCAAAATTACTTAATCTAGATGTCAGCAACGGCGGACCTCACTGTGCCTTTATGATTCGGGAGCAGGGCACTCTACAAACTGTGTGGCTGGGACCCGGGCCCCTTCTTCCAATGAGGGGGGCCACCCCCAGGCTCAGGCTCCTCTGGGACAGGTGGTTTCTCCACACCTTTCCTGGGCCCAGGTCTCTAGTGGCCAGGTAGCTGGCGTTTCCAGCCTACTCCTCCTGCACACAGCTGGCACCACAAAGCAGGCTTGCTGGTACCAAGTGGTCCAGGCATTCCCCTGTGACAGGGCTGCCTTCTCACATAGGCCCTATGAAAAAGGAGAATAACAGAGGCAGGAAGCCTTCACTGGGACATCTACCCAGCAGCCCGCCCTGCCCTACTCTGTGCCATGCAGGAGGGCAGGTCGTGCCTCCCCCTTTCTTGCTGAGTCTGGCTTTGTAAAGACCCACATCCCCGGGGAAGGCCTATTCCTTACCCAATCCAGTGACAGTGACAGTGTGGAGTCCAGTCTGCGCCCTGGGACTCACGCAGCCACCCTTTGCTTACTCTTTGCTCACTCTGCTCTCTGGGTCAGATGCCTTTGGACCTCTTCACTTTCCCCTCCTCAGGGCAAGCGTCCCTGCTCACCACTGCCAGTGAGCAGCAAGCTCTCTTCTCTGACTCTTGTGACATTTTATTCCTAGTTCTCTGATGCTATAGATGACTTCCTTCTTTACGTATGAGGGTCCCATTCCTCCCAATGCAGTCCTTCCCATGCAATCTATGATGAGTGACTGTCTGAGTGACATTCAGGTCCTATCTTTCTAGAAATGTTTACCGAGCATCCATGATATTTAAGATACTATTCTATGCCTTGCAGGGATACATACATAGGGAACATGGCCGGTGCCTTTGAGAAGTTCATAATATATTCATTTACAGCCCTTGGAGTGAAAAGACATTAGTAGAAAAGGGAAATGGAGAGAGGTAAGGGACCACATTATAATCAAATAAGGATAAACATCACCCTGTTCACATCCACTGTTTGTTCCAGGCAGGGACATTGTGAGGCGGTGACTGGGGCCCGGGGACTGGGTGCTGGCCATAGCAGTCCTCTCCAGGAACTCCCCTCCAAGCTCGGTAAAAACAAGATTCCATCCTGCAGGCCTGATGAGGTCCCAGAATGTCCCCTCAATACTTCCCTCTGCTGCTGGACTAGAGAAAGCAGTTCACCTGGGGAGGAAGAAGTGGGCTGACGAGACTCCCTGGGGTCCCCACTTTTTAAGAAAGAGTCTTAAAAAGAAGTCCTGATTCTTACCCAGTTCCTTTCTAAGATGGGGAGCTGCCTCTGGCCATGGCAGAGGGAAGCCCAACTGCCATTGCTTCAGACTGTGGTCCCACGGTAATGGGGAGAAGAAAGAGGCTCTTCCAGGCCACAGAGCCTTGGGGAAAAGGAGCCCATGAGACCACACTCCTGGGAGACTCCAAAGATCAGACATGTCTTGTCCAAAATGAATGAATGAATGAAGGGATTGGATGGCAACCTAAGTGCAGTGAGATGAAATGACGCCCCAGTGCTGGGAGTGGGCTCCGGCTTCTGGTTCTCCACCCTCTCCCCATCCCACAGGTTGCTTCTGACAGAGCAAGAGGGTGGGTCCGGCCCAGGAGAGGGGAGGAGATACCCCAGGAGCCTTGTGCTCTGTTCTTATTTGGCAAACATTGCCATTTCCAGCCAACGAAGCTGGGTAGGCTGTGGCTGGAGTAATTGATCGTGACATGGTCAGGGAGCAAAAGGCACCTGTGCTCATTTCTGAGAAGTGAGCAAGTATAGACACTTTTCTTGGGCCAGGTGACTCTTGCAGACATGAAATGGTGGCATCAATCTTTCTTCTTAAAATAAACAACTCTTGCTCATAAAAATCATTCTTGTGCCTAAAAGTGTTTCGATCAAAAAATGTGTTCTTTGTTCTGAGGCATTCAATTGGCCTGACAGGGCCAGGGGTTGTGATAAGAATGTCCATCCTTGCCCTGAAAGCAATGGCCAGCCTTCCAGGTGCTGGACAGGGCCCTCCCAGGTCTCCCCGGGCTCCCTGCCACTCTGTGGCTTGAATGTGCCAGGGTGAGTGTTTTAAAAATAAAGACTCCTTCCAACTGAAGAATAGAACAGACTTGGTGATACTTCTGCAGACAAGAAAGAGTCTTAAAAAAAAAAGAGTCCTGATTCTTACCCAGACCCAAGCTAGAAAACTGAATGATTCCATGAGCTCAACTTGCCCTCCTCAACCTCTCTGCCTACACCTGTAGCCTCAAATTGGGCATATCCCCACCTTGCATCCAGTATGTTGCTCTGAGGAAGTTTCCAGTCACTCCAGGTGGACAGTTGGGACCAGATGGACAAGGATACACACACGGAGGCACCAGGAGTGGGGAGACAGTGCATAGACCTGGACGTGTTCTGCCCTCCCATCCAAGTCAGGTGCACTGTCTGGGGCCTTGCCTGCTCTGCCCCATGTCACACCCCCTCTCAACATCAGAGCCAGCCAGGCAGCAGGTCTGTGGAGAAGGAAGTCCATCCTATGTGAACACCCTGCCTGAGGGGGTCACCACTTGGTTGGGACCTCAAGTGACACAAGTAAAGGCCCATGGTGAACAGCTAAAGAGTAGCTGCTTCTAGCCACAGGCTAGAGAGGATTCAGAGAGGCCCTTTGATGTCTACCCCCAAGACCTACCCTGGGCCCCACGTGCCTACCCTGGAAACCTGCATTTATTAAGTAACAGCTTTTTTATTGTTCCATTTTTCTTGATAATCTTCTAACAGAGACTCAGGTCAGGCTGAGCCTCCGGGTTGATTTAAATCCCTTGTAAAGTAGATGCGCACGGCCTCTGTGCGATGCTTCCCGAGCCCCTGCCTCCCCTTTGCTGACTTCTTTGGCCCAGGACCCAGTTCAGAAGTGCTCCTCTGAGCTTCAAGGGCCTGGCCCTGGAGCCCGAGAACCTAGGTAGCTGCTAAAGGGAGGGCTGAGCCATCCCGCGGGCCAGGCAGTGCCGACTCCAGAGGTGGCACTCCCCAAGTCCTGTCCCCCAGCTCCTCCACGTTCTGTGTCCCCAGTATCTAGAGGCACCCTTTGCCTTGGCTGGAGGGGACATGGCTCTGCAGTCAGACAGCATGTGTTCAACCAGCCCAGCTGCGCCCTTCGGCCTCTCCAAGCCTCGTTTCCTTGCCTAGTGAAAGGGGGCCATGAAGAGCTGCTCCAAGGATTTCCTCAGGAGTCATGAAATATGCCTGGTATCTCACAGGGACTGAAAAGGAAACCTTCTTCCCCCAACCCCCCTCCTCCTGCCCACTCACACCCTCTCTTGGGTTCAGCTCAATATTTCTGTGTCCCTGGAGCTGACTTAGGTTGGGAGGGGTGGCATAGGAAAGCCCTTCTCCTGTTCCCAAGGGGATCACACTTTCAAGACCCAATTCCAGCCTCCACTCAACTCACACAGGCATCCAGCTTGCCGCTGCCTTTCCTCTCCTCGTGGCTCCGGGCCCAGCTGGAGACGCTTGGCTCTGACGCACTTCAGACTGCTGACACAAGTTACTTGGATGCCTTTAAACCCAAAACAAGGTCAGACATCAAACCGCATCTCCCTCTGCAGCCAGGCCTCCATTCCCACCAACCTCGGGAAGGACTTGGAGAGAATAAAAATATTAGTGGCGGAATTCATATCATACCCACCCAAGACTCCGGCCCCTGCAACAGAGGCAGCCTCTCTTGTGAATGTGTTCTGGAATTTCTCTGTTTATTTGTCATATGTTTACATACAGAAAGTTCCATGTATAACACGGTATGGTATGGCTTCAATGGGCATTTCACTAAAACTGCATTTCTGAGATGGAGCCTGTCAATCCGTTTTGCACGTGGGTTTCCTGAGCTCCTGGCCGCTGCCTGCAGCCCCAGAAAGGATCAGCATTTGCTGACTCCGGGGCTGTGTGTCTGGCCAAGGAACCCTTTTCCTTCTATTCCACAACATGATCACTTTGGTGATAATGTCCCTTAAAGAAATAAAAAGCAAGGCACGTTTGCCCAATTTTAAGTTGAGCGGGCTCTGTGTGTGGCATTAGGCAGCAGAAAGGTATTCAGTGCCAGCCAACACTTAAATGACACTGTTTCCCACTCTGGGTCGTGACGTTGGCCCTGGCACCGTGAATAGCACCCGTGCCTAATGCCAGCGAGGAGCAAAGGGAACCTGGGAGCCCAGGGTGGGCTGGAGGATGATGCTGTACCTGCTTCTCTCACCTTTCCAGCTGCTGTATTGTTGTTTAAATGCACCTTTAATCTGGACTCATCAAAATCATCACTGAGAACACAAGTCTGACAGGCAGCAGGGGTTCCAGGCCATCGACCTCCTGATAGTGGGGCCCCACTTAACAGGAAATCCTTCCAGAATGGCTCTATTGTAAATGCCCCTCGAAGCTGGGAGATATTAGCAGGGGGGCCCCAGGTCCTGCTCCAGGGCTTTGTGAAAGAGGCACCCAAAGCCACTGTCTGCTCTCTGACCCTGTCTCTCTCTCTCTCTCTGGCTTTGGCCTCCAGGTCATCAGGACACACCATACCGGAAAGATCCATGGCAGGACACAAGCTAGGACACAAGCGAGCTTAATTGCTCAGCCTCTGAGGTAAAGGACCAACCTGAGCTGGAGAGCTCGATTTTGGGGGGCTTGCCTCCTTTTTGATTAATTTCCTCCCCTTTTAGACCTGGGGTCCATCTGTCCATTGCTCACCAGCCTCTGCCCCCCATCCCCTTCCCCAGGCCTGTCCCAAGCATCCCTGCTTCAGTGCTCAGCCTAATTGGTCCAAATGTCAGCCCATTGTCTTGGGCACCGTGATTGGTTGAGGAATCGAGACCTAAGCCAATCAGCACATGGCATTATCCTGGGCCCCAGAGCTGGTCCTCACATGGCTGGGTGGTAGGCGGGTGGCCCAATTGGAGATAGTGAGACGTGAAAACATTCCATCCTCTTAAGAGCCAGTAGGGAAAGAAACACCTTCCTTTTCTCTGGACATCTGGGCATGTGGGTGTGAGGCTTGGGACTGCTGCCAGCATTTTGCCACCATGAAGGAAGCTGAACTAAGGGTAAGCCTCAGTTAGGGAGCAGAGAGTAGAGAGACTTTCCGAGAGATAAGGCCAGAGTCCCTGGATTAAAACAGCCCTGAAGCCCACCCTAACACTGGGCATCTACTTATGTGAGAACAAATTTCCTGTAGTTTGGTGTGTTAATGGAGAAAGTCTCCTTTTAGCTTAGGTGAGCAAGAGCTGAGGGGGGCCTCCTCAGGGCAACCTCCCACCCACTCACTTTCTGGTAGACATGCCGTCTTCAGACTGGTCCAGGGCAGTGGAGGATTACTCTTGCATATTGATGCCACAGGATGATTTGACTGAAATAACAGGTGTGTCAAAGGTACTTTTGGCCTTGGCTCTGCCCATCTTGGATCCCTTTCCAAGTGTTCCTCTCTGGCTGTTGTGAAGACCCTCAGCAGAAGGACTGAGGACCACAGGCTTGGAGACCAGAGGAGAATAGAGTGAAGCCTCTTGGACACCTCCAAGACTGGGACTCCACTCCCAGGTGACAGGGGTCCTGGATTCGCCACTTGGCAATCCTCTTCAGGCTGTGCTTTTCTTTAGAGAAGCCGGAGAGCAGAAAAGTCAAGAGTGCCAGGACACCTGGGTTCAAATCCTAGTCCTGCCACTTGTTAGCTATTTGACCTTGGGCAAACTACGGAACAGTGCTGTGCCTCAGTTTCCTTATCTGTAAAATGGGAGTAATTCCAACCTCATAGGGTGGTTATGATGATCAAGTGAGTTAATTATTACTAAGAAACTTAGAACAGTGCTAGACACATAGTAAGTAGGCAATAAATTTAGCTATTATTATTTGCAAGAATGGAGAATCAGTTGAGTTGGTTTCTTGGTTTTTATGTGTGTGATATTAATTTTCTTTTTTCCCTGGGGAGAAGTGTCGAGGATCCTGGGCAGTCCTGTCTGCACTTGGAGATGTGAGTCTTCCAGAACTCTGAGACTCATCAAGTTTCTTGCGCCCACACAATGCAAATGTGATAGCAGAGAGGCTGGGGGCCATGCCAGGGCAGACCAACAACAGAAAGCCTGGGACTCCTGCTCTTTGGAAGCCCAAGAATAACTGAGATCAAATTCCCTCCAGCCTGGTATGATGAAGCCTCAGGCTCAAGGTAAATTTATCAATAACAACTAAATACATAAATATTCCTTCCACCCCAAATTCCTGCCCAGCACATGAGCATAAATCCTATCATCGATTACCGTGGAGAACGTGAATGCCCGGACTACTCATGTCTGTTCCATGTTCTGAATCCCCTTGGGAGATACCCTGTGTGGCATCTCGTTTGGTTCCAGCACGAAAGTGAGGAGAAGTACTCTAAGAAGAGGAACCTGTGGAAGTGTGGCAGGGAAGGCAGGAGGGCCCTCATCCTGAGAAAGGTCACAAGGAATTGCCACGGAGGGAACTGGATTGTTTGCGAGTCTGTGTTCCCACACGCGGCACCAGGAATGCACCTTGGGTAAGGCCTGCTGCCCCTCCTCCTTGTCCCACCTGTGCCCCTCCCCTCTCATAGTGTCCAGGCCAGCCCGTGTGGCTGTGATTGTGATGGGGTTCATCACCAGGCCAACTCTGAGCAGACCCCAGGGCCTCAGCCCACCCACGCCCATTCCCAGGAAGTCACCTCTGCTCAGGGCTAAGGAGTGCCCTTTGGCATTCCACTTGCTCTGGACTCCAGGGAGCCTCATGGTGATGCTCTCATGGCCACTCTGGTCCAACCCGTGGAAGAGCTCAGGAGCCTGACCATTTGCTGTAATGTCAGAACTACCTTATGATTGTGACTCTTAGAGCCTCTTGGTCAGCCTTCCCTCTACCGTCGGGCAGCATATGGGGCAGGAGGCTGTCAGTTCTCACCCTCCCTGTATCAACACCCATCCGCCATCAGTCCCCTTGTAGGGCCCTCCCTGTGTGACCCCATGGGAGTCACGTGACTTGCTTTGGCCAATGGACTGTTAGCAAGTGTGATGTGAGTAGAGGCTTGAAAAGTGCTGCTAAATGGAAGTTTGTTTATTCTGCTTCTCTGCCACGGCCATGAGCACACCCTCAACTGGTCTGCCAGTCAGTGTGCACATGAAACAGAGCTAGTGCCCCCAGTTGCCCCACTGAGGCCACCCCAGACCAGCCAACAGTCAGTGGATCCCCAGGCAGGTGAGTGAGCCCAGCCAGCACCAGGACAACTGCTCAGGCGAGCCTAGACTGAGTCACCAGCCCACAGACTTGCTAGATCAATAAATGCCTCTTGTTTTGTTTTGTTTTGTTTTTTTATGCCTCTTGTTTTAAGCTGCTCAGTTTTGTGGCGATCTGTCACAGAGTGTCCTCGTGGCACTAGTAACTGAGACGCACACAAGGTGGGGTTCCTGTCAGCCTCATCAGAGAGGAGCTAGTGAGTGGCCAGTGCGGAGGGCCAGGAAGTGGGTGGCCCTTAAAATAAGGGTCTCTGGCAGCACCCAGGGCTGATCTTCACAAGCGATCATTCCTGAAGCGCACAGGAAGGGACAAAAAATGAGGCCAAGGCACAAGCACCAGCGGTTGTACTGAGCACCTGCTATGGGCAACTGGGTCCTGGGGCCACAGGCCCTTAGCGGTGGGTCAGACTCAGGCGGTGCTGCTTGAACTCGTCTCCCCAAGGTCCCAGGCTGGCTGTGGGGGTCGACAGGACAGCGTGCAATCCCTCCCTTCCCTCCTCGCCCCCGCAAATTGTGACTGCGTTCCCTTGCTGCCCTCCATCTCCAAAGCTGAGTCATGAGGCTTATGGTCCAAAGAAGGAGGAGCCTAGAACCTCCAGGTCTGTGTCTCAGCTGCCAGCACACTGTGCTGCGAGGGCTGCCTCGCCCAAGGGCACACTGCTTCCCAAGGGCACACCCCTTCCCAAGGACACACCCCTTCCCAAGGGCACACCCCTTCCCAAGGACATACACCTTCCCAAGGGCAGCCCCATGTCTAGCAACTGATCAATTTGGGTTATAAGCTTTAGTCCCCTCACCCAAACTTTGAACACCCCCAGCTCCAGAGCTCTGTGAGCCCTTGGTTGAGACCATCTTCTCCCTCTGCCCCATCCCACCCAGCCCCTTCCCTTCCTCCCACCAGGCTGACCCCCCAGAGGATATGCTGAAAAACTTCTGTGGGCCAGGCTCCACCCAGAGGCAGCTTCCCTGGGAACCCAATTGCAGAGGTTTTCAGGGGAGGGAGGGCCTTAGTTCCTGACTTAGGTGCCCCCTCAGTCCCCATAGAGTTGGCACAAAGCCAAGCAGATCTCCTGTGATTCCCAGGGTGGTCTCAGGACATCACCTGAAGGAAGCGAGGCAGAGCCCAGCCAGCAGGGAGAGCCCCGGCTCTGACCGAGCCAGAGCAGAGGGGACCCGAGGTCGCCAGGGCTCAGCAGAGGAAGCCTACAGAATCCCAGGTTCAGGACAGATGTCACCTGCCCAGGAGTGAGACATTTGTCTTTGCTACCAACTATAGGAAATACATAATCCATGCAATCTTCACCCACCTGAGGGGACTATATGTCAATTGCCCTGTCACCATAATAGGTGTGAGGACTGTCACATCAGAGGAAGTAGGTCTGGAATGGAGGGTGCTATAGTCTGAATGCTTGTGTCCCCTGCAAAATTCGTATGTTGAAATCCTAATCCCCATTGTGATTGTGTTAGGAGGTTGGGGCCTTTGGAAGGTGATTAAGTCAATCCAGTGCAACCCTTATGAATGGGATTAGTGCCCTTATATAAGAGACCTAGTGAGCTCTCTCATCCCTTCTGCCATGTGAGGACACACGCCGTCTTTGAGTCAGGATGAAGGCCCCTACCAGACACCAAACCTGCTGGCAACTTGATCTTGGACTTCCAGCCTCCAGAACTGTGAGAAATAAATTTCTGTTGTTTATAAGACACCCAGTCTACAGCAACTTGCTATAGCAGCCTGAAAAGACTAGACAGAGGGTAAGAAAGAGATCCTGGAGAAATTCTGTGAGGTCCCTGATGACTTGTCCATGCCTAGGAAGCCATCAGTTCAGATGCCGAGATTCAAAAACCTACTGTGTAGTAGAGGAGACAAGATTTAAACACACCAACTCTAATTCCATCTCTGGATACCCACTAGTACCAGGTACCAGGCTGGTTGCCAGCCAAACCTGCTCCAGGAGCACTTGGTGTAGCTATGACACAAACACATTGTAGCAGTGTGAGATGTTAGCATGTGGTATCTCAGCAACTACACACCACACCGTGGAAGAGAGTCCCATCGTTCCTTTCCCCTCACTGTGGGGGACCAGCAGCAGCCAGCTGTGCCCACCTCCTCAGGTCTGGGTCCCAGCTTCATGGGGTCCCTCAGTCCTGGGTTTTAATCACTCCACCCTGGCCTCTTCGTCCCCAGCCCTCTTCCTGCACTTGCTCCCCTATTGTGCTGCCTCGGTTTCCCCTTTTCCCTTTTCATGCACAGAATTAGCCATTCTTTATGGTAAACTCCCTCTGTTCAAAGAGCTGTGGGGTGTCTGCCTCCAGCTGGACCCCGAGTGACACAGCGAGGCCGGAGGCAGTGTGGTTGGAGAGCTGCCCAGCACCTGGGCCTCACGTACACTCGAACTTCACCCCCGGGAGCCCCATCTTTGCCCAGGCTCTCAGGCAGCCCACAGAGTGAACCCCCTCGCTCAAGGCCACACAGCTGCAAGCGCGCCCACTGCCCGGTGCTGCCCGTTAAGGAGGAGAGGCCCAGACCCATTCCTGAGGGAAGGCAGGGACTCAAGACTCCAGAGTTGAGTTGAGTTGCTGCCGCGTTTGGGAGCATCTTCTTCAATCTCTGAGGACATGGAGCTGGGAATAAATTAAAGGAGGGCTGAGGCCTTGAAATTCTTGGCTGGGTTTGGGGCAGGGACGGCAGTCTGTCCTGTGCCTCCAGGGCCCTGCTCTTGCTGCACAGGTCAGCTCCGGCCCCTTCACACTCAGCACACGCCCCCCCAGGTGCCTGGCTCAGGTCGATGGCAGGAGCCGGCAAGGCTGTGGGCTGGACACTGCAGACACCTGCTCGGTGGAGGCCACGGAATGTTCTTACATTTCAATCCACCCTGCAAATTAGGAACATGTTTACTTGCATAATACCACTTTATTATGTCTACACACAGTTAAACCACAGCCCATGGGTTCACCGAACACACAGAAATGTTGTGAAAGGACTGGCCGTTTCTGGGCTTTTCCATGAGGATTAATTGGCAGCTTGCTCATTGCCTTTGTCATCTGCTAGCATTCGCCAGCAGGCAGGCCCCTTCTCTCAGTCATTGAAGGTTTAAGAAAAGCTCAGCAGGGGGAAACTTAAACTTGAGGAAAAAAATTCTAGTGGACACTGTGGTCACTCACCCAGCTTCCACCACCCTCCCTCTGTCTCAAGAACCCGACTGTGTGTTATGGTCACCCCAGTCCTCTGTCTTGGTGGAGGCCCCAGGACAAACCCCCAGGGGCTTTGTCCTCATTTGGGTGTCCCCCAAAACAGACTCACAGCAGGGACTTGGTTGTGGGCGATCCCAGGAAGCACGGGGTGGAGGTGGAGGGGGCCTGAACAGTGCATGGATGAGGGCTTTCCCCTGCCGCCAACAGGCTCACCCAACCAGGACCTCAGAGAGACACAGGGAACAGGTTTCCAGTGGGCGTTTAGCCACAAGCCCCTGTCTTCCTGAGATAAGAGGCCCCTGGGGGCATGAACTCCCCTGGCACTTCTGGACTGTGCCTGCAGGTAAGGGAGCAACTTCCCAAGGTGGCCAGGAAGAGAAGAGAAGCTAGCCAGTAGGTGTCTCCTGCCAGGCTGGAGAGCTGGCTGGGCATCGCAGTCTCTGCTCTATACTCAATCACTGAAGCCTCGATTTCCTTATCTGTAAAATGGGGCTAGGGGTACTCACATGGCAGGGTCAAAGTGAGAAGCAATAACAAATGTTCTCCTGGCATGCAGTAGGGTCTCTATAAGTGCTGGTTCTGTAAGTGGCGGCTCCTTCAATTAGGAACCCCTCTGACTCATTAGCCTGCCAGACGCTGTGTGTGACTCTGGGTTCTGCTTCCTCTTCTGCCACGTGGGGCTCAAGGCACATCCAACACACAGAGCAGGCCTGCCGCCTGAGGTATCCCTGTCCTGAGGTATCCCAGCCAGGCTGGGCCGGGTACCATCTGCTCAGACTCAGCAGCCGGGGCCCAGGCTGATCTGCGGAGTCACTGCCACCCACCTGTGTCCCCAGGCCATGAAATTGGCCCTCTGGCCCATGCAGTCACCTGCTCCCAGCTGCAGGAGGCCCAGAGCCTGACCTTTCCCTGGAAACGTCATTTTCCGTTCTGCTGCATTGTTGGCTGGGCCTGAAACACTTCTCTGGGGGAGCCGGGGAGGATTGTTCCAAGGCTTGTCATTGTTTCAGGATCAGGTTGCCTGAGCCTCAAGAATCCGACAGAAACCAGAACCTCCTCTGAGTCACCAACACCCACAGTGAGGCCTTGAATGGAGAGTGGGGGCCAGGGTGGAGGGCGGTGGCTCCTTTGTCTCCTTTTGGGCCCAGAATTCTTCAGCAGTGCCTTCCTCGCCTACAACTGAGCTTGGGTTTTGTAGCTCAGGCCAAGTGCCAAATTGGCATGATGGTCTGGCCCCCAGCCTGGGCCTTGCTCTGCCTGGGCCAAGTCGGAGGGGAAGGTGGCAGCCCCTCTCAGGCAGGGAGAATGCCACCTGCCCCCCAGGAGGAAGGAGGTTTCCGGGCCCTGGGTTAATGCTGCAAGGCCCACAGAAGTCCTTTTAGAACTGTGTGGCCTGGGCATGAAGACAGAGGACCCAGGACCCCAGGACCCACTGCTGCTCCATTCTTGAGCTCCTTCCCAGGCTACTCCTACTGGAGCTTCCAACGCCCCTACTAGGGAGCAGGGAAAGAGGCTCTGGCTTCAAGCCAAGGTCCCCAGGAGTAGGTCCTCCTGTCCTGGCTCTGCCTCTCCCTTGGCCTTTCCCTCAGTGCAGCCTGTTAGCACCTCAGCAGAATCTGACTTGTCACAACCCTGCTTCATCGTCACCTACATTGCTTAAGCACCTAATGTATACCCAGGGCTGTTCCCATGAAACGGAGCAGGTGGAAGAGCTTTTTGGTCACAGCACCAGCATCTGAAATGCATTTACAGTTTGAGACACATTCTTTTGATCCTCTTGGCCAACTCTGGGTGCACAGAATCTATGAAGTGTCCCATTTTCCAGATAAGGAAGGAGAAGCTTGTGTGAAGTCATGGCATTGTGCGTCAGAATCTAGCTGTTTTGAAGCCGACATCTCTTTCATGATGCTGAGTGGCCTCCCTCTTTTTGAGAGGAGTTTATTGCTGAGTTTTGGAGGCAAGGTGGACCGGGTAAGAACTCTCTTGAGCCATCAAAGCCAGCCAATAATCATGCAACTGTAATCATAGCCACCCTTCTGGAGGACCACTTTGGGGAGGGTCTCGGTCGCAGGGCCCAGAGAGCAGCAGGTGCAGCTGAGAGGATGGCAGCCAGCAGAGCCACTCGGAAGGGACAGCAGAGACAGGGCAGCACCGTGGACAGTGCAGATGTGCCAGAGGGTCGCATTCTGCAGCAGATCAGGCTGGGGTGTGGTGAAGGCTCAAGAGTGTGGTCTGAGTGAAGGGTAACAACGCCACAGTGGATTTTGACCTGGGAAATGGGCTCTGCACGCGTTCAGTCTGGAGTAGCTTAGGGAGATGGCAGAGGGGAAGGGTCTCAAGTTAGCGCAACTGGGTTGGCTGTATCGAAGGTGACAAGAGCCTAGAAACTGCATTTTAAAATGTAGAGTCAACCAGGTAATTCAGTAACAAGTGTGGCACATCTGACTTGTAGTCACCATGACTTATTCTGCATAACAAAGGTCCCCACGGACCTCAGACTGTATTTTTCTCCTCCTGTACCTTCAGAGAACGGACTTTACCCTCATCAGTGGTGGCTCCTCACTCCCAGTATCCTCGGTCAGCAAGTCTGGCAGGACCCCACGTGCTCTCACCCTGCACTGACCGATGAGGACGGCCCCCACCTGCCCTCTTAGGCTGTCCTGGGGTCTCTCCTCCCAGACTCCTCTCTGGCTGGGGTGTTGGCTGGTGGTAATTTTTGCTCTGTGAATTGTAGATAAAGCTACTTTCTGTAGCTTCAACTTCGCTCTTCTGTGCCCTTCCCTCTTCCCTCTACTTACCACTGGGGCTTCTTTCTCTGATCAAACTCTGCTCCCTGGAAGGGTCAGAGAGGAGTCATTTATTCTCCTTTGCGGCCAATGTCTCAGCTTGGTCATCATTGTACCCTCAGCTGGTGAACATAGCACCTGGCATATAGTAGGTGCTCAGTAAGCTAGAAGAAGAAAAAAATATTTTTTGACTGAAAGGATGGTTGGATGGATGGGTGGGTGGGTGGGTGGATTGGTGGGTAGATGGGTGAATACATGAATGAGTGGATGTGGATGTGTAAAGGCTCTCCTGGGCAGAAAATCAACTGAAAAAGTCTGCTTGGATTGGAGACAGGTGGAGAGAGGGACCTGTTGGCTGTTTCACCTGCACCCCCCTGGGTATAACTCTTTGGGCTCTCTGGGTTGTGAGTGGTAGGAAAATAAGTTGCTTAAAGTGACCAGAGCACTCACAGCCCCAGGAAGTAATGTGTGGTCTGGGGCAGGGTGGCTCCAGGTGAGGCTGAGCAGTGCGCAGCAAGCTCAGTGGGACCTGAGTGTGGAAGGCTACTGGAAAGCAAAGCCTCAGACATCACTTTGCAGGGGCCCAAATCCTCCAGGATGGAACAGCAGTCAGCACCTCCCTGTCCTAGCTGCTGATACCAGACACCTTCCATCTCCTGGGACCCCATTTTTATCCTCTGATCATCTGCCTGTTGAGGACTAGACTGGAGCAAGATGGTTTCCAGAGCAACTTTGCTGTCCACTGATATGTGTATAATTTGAGGTCTTTAGAGAACTTCACTCTATGTGTGTGTATATATATAGAACATTGTATACAATGTATATATCCATATATAATTTGTATATATTTATATGCACGTGTCATATATATATATATATATATATATATATATATATATATATATATATATACAACTTTTTTTAAGAATAAGAAAGTGCAGTAATTTCTGGAGATCTGAGTACATGCTTAGAAGCTCAAAAGCAAATGTCTGAAATTCACAGCGGTGGTGCAGCCAGGGAGCTTGGAGCAGGCCTGGCCTTGAGCTGCATAAACATATCATGATGTGGCTGTTGCATGGCTGTGGTGGCAGGACGGGGTGCGCAAGTGAGGAGGGGGTTTCCTGGAGCCTGAGCACCAGAGCAGGCCGATGGCAGTCATCAGTGCTGTTGACCACCCAGTGACTGGACACCCAGTGGGACTGCCTTCCCGGCCCCACAGTGTTCAGGCAGGGCCATGGGACTGGTTCTGACCAATGAGCAGAACTGACCTGTGACACTCTCAGGCTGGAGCATCTGGTGTGAGACCTTCCAGAGGCCTCCCTGAAACAGAAGCTGGCAAGTTCAAGAAAATGGCTGCCCCGTCCACCTGGTCCTGGAGAGCAAGGATGCTCAGCCCCTCAACCAACTCACGACGCGCATGTGCCACGAGCAAGAAAGCAGCCTTTGTTGCTATTGGCCACTGAGATTTGGTGGGTATTTGCTACTAGTGCATAACCTAGCCTATCGTGGCAGGTTCAAGGTCCAAGTACTCTCAGTAATCTAGAAAAAATCACCTGCTTTTCCTTCCAGCCATGACCAGGACATGCTGGTTCTCAGGTTCTTCGTGGGTCTGACCTAAGTTTCCCGGCCAGTTCTTTCAGCAACGCCATGCACAGCCTGGGCCCCAATTTGGAAAGCCCCACAACCACTCACTGCAGGGTCTAGCCCCAGCTGTAACAGTTCTCGCTTATGGGGCTATGATTTCAAGCCAGGCTGAGGAATTGCAGTGAACAAGTGACCTCCAGGGAAGGCTTCCCCTGGAAGTGTGGGCCCCACTTGGCATAAAAAGCTGTTTTCACACTTGCCTTATTTTTTGCTGTGAGCTGATGATCTCCTCTGGATGTGAAGCAGTCAAGGAGAAATCCCTCTCCCCAGGAAGGCATGTGTTAAGCAGGGAGCTGAGAGGTGCGTGTATAACCTTGCAGGCCAGGCCCTGTCTCCTCGTCTATCTGAGCCCCATGTGCGCGCCCCGCACACCCTGTGTGGACGGGCCCTAAGTGCCCACGGGCTGGGTAGGCCATGAAATGAGCATCCCTCAGTTCCCGGCCAGCAGCAGGCTGATGGGGAGGTGGTTTTTAACAGCCTCCTGCTTATTGATTTCTGTGTAGTGAGGTCAACTTCAGCCACTCTCCTGTGGAGAGAGGCTGGAAACCAATGCTGTTTTGTCCCCATCTATTTCCTGCAGGCTTTCGGCAGTGTGACCAGCTCCCTGCTGGCTGTGACCTTGGGCACATCACCTCGCCCAGGTCTTGGTTGCTCCCACATCCCTGTCACCTGGCGATGACATGTACTGAAAGCCTACTAAGGGCCAGGCACTTCCTCAGTGACCAATACACGGTCATGCCTACCATCCTCGCCCAGCTCCCTTATCCATTCCTGTTTTTTCAAATGAGAACACTGAGGCACAAAGAGGTTAAGTAACGTAACTGAGGTCACAGAGCTGGTGGCTTTGGTGCTCAGTTCAGTGCCCACCTCTGGGCAGGCTCAGGACCTAACCGCTTAGCCGAGCATTGCCCAGACCCTTTAGTGGGGGGACCGCTGTTTCCTGCTTTTCATGCCTGTGCCAGTTTTGCCCTTGGCCTTTATTATCACAGACCCCCCGCCAGCTCGCATCTTGTTCCCTAATGGGGAACAGCACAAAGGGCTGGGGACTTGCTGTGCACACAGCGATGCAGACACCTGACGCGCCAGCCTTCCTGCAGGGTTCAGGACCTCACCTGGGGGTGGGCAGGAGCTGCCGAGGGAAGGCTGTAGCTGCAGGTGACAGAGCATGGGTGGGAAGGCCTGTTGGCCCACCTGAGGAAGCAGGGGACCAGACAGGCACAGCAGCTGAGGACAAGGCTGGACTTTCTCCAGTGGCCACCCCGGCACCCCATACAGAACCCCAGAACTGACCTGACCCCAAACAGGGGCTCCCTGGGATTAGTGACCACCAGTGGGTGCCACTCCCTGTCCCCCAGCTAGTGCTGGGAGACAGGGGTTCTGGCCCTCCAGTGGCCTGGATCAAGCTGGGTGACAAACTAGGGAGGAGCCAGGCCATCCTGGGAGAGGTCAGGGAGGGGTCTGTGGCCTGGTGGGTGGGGGGATGAGGTAGAGGAGCGGCCGTGGGAGGCCCTGGACCCGCCTTGGGACCCAGCCAGGTGAGTGGTGCCCTGCCCAGGACAGTGCGTGTGGGAAGGGGGGCCCTGCCTGGCTCGTGGGGGTCCTTCTCTCTTTCCCCTGGAGCCACCATATAGGCTAAGGATGGGACACAACCAAGGATTCTGGAAACATTGGTTTGGCACAGGGTGGGCTCCTCACTCAAGACAGGTCCCTCCAGGGTCTCTTCACTTGGAAGTGGACCAGGGGCTGTAACAGGGAGGGTACCCAATAAGTGGCGGCTGCCTGGCAGAGGGTGAAGAAGTTGGGGGGCACAGGTCTCTGCCATGCTCTGCCGTTCCTACCCCACAGGAAGGAGCCACAGTTTCAGGGTGCTGATTGAGGCTGCCTGCCCTGCAGTCAGATTCCTGGGCTTTGCCTCTGCCCGCTCAGCACTCACTCCAGGTCCCAAGTGCTGCGTGCATCCCCCGAGCCCGGCTGACTGCCGCCCTGTCTGCTGGGCTCTCCTTCTCCCAGCGCGTAGAGCCTCAACTCATGGGCATTCCCATGTGGGGAGGGGTGGCCCCCTCGTGCATGAGCCCAGGACATGAAAAGGCCATCAAGGCAAGGAAGGGGCACCAAAGACAGAGGTCATCTCGGCCACACTCATGCCTGGAGCTGGTTTGTGTCCCGTGGTTGGCGGGGTGGGGGGGGCGGGGGGGCCCACACAGAGGCTGGAAGCTGGCTGGGGAGCCCAGAGGGACATGTACCAGGCACAGAGACACTCTGGTCAGTCCCCCCTTCTCAGGGGGCCGTGGCCAGCAGGACATTGCTGCCCCTCCCAGCTGCTAAGTGGAGAACAGTGAGAGGAATCAGAGGCTGGGATGGGCGAGAGGATCACTGAACGCAGGTCTGACTCTGGGGAAAGCAAGTGAACCTGTATTTGAGAAATCACCTTGACCTGAGAGGGTGGAAGAGCCCAGCCCAGTGTGGGTGCTCGGTCTTCAGGAAACCATGCCCCTCACCCCCTGGAAGCTACTTCTACAGCTTCCTGGTTTGGTTCCTCTCAGTCTGCTCCCACCTCCATCCTGGGTTAAACCTGACTCAGGGCAGAGGCTGCAAGAGGCCACACGCAGGGCAGGTCCTGACAAGGAGGGGAAGCCCCCCTTGTGGGACAGCATGGCTGGGGAAGAGGCTCCTTTGCCGCATGATGGCCAGATTGAACCCCTAGGATTTCAGTTGAAATGGAAAATTTGGAACATCAGAGCTGTTGTGGCTCAATCTGTCTCTCCCCCACGAGCAGGACGTGCTGGGGCTCCACCTGGCTCCTCGCTGGGCTCTGGGGGGTTCTTGGTAACTTCTCCAGGGCAGGGACTCCACAGAGTCGTCAGGAAGATGGCTATGCACGGCCACTCCCCGTGGCTGGAGGGGGCAGGAGCCCGTGAGAGTCTCCATCTTCCTTCCCCTAGAACAGGCAGAGAACCAGGAAGGTGCACCATTGCCGAGGGGACAGCCCCCCAGATGCTGGGGAACACTAAATAACACACAGATTCAAAGCACCCAGCCCAGGGCTTCCCTGGTGGCGCAGTGGTTGAGAGTCCGCCTGCCAATGCAGGGGACTCGGGTTTGTGCCCCGGTCCGCGAGGATCCCACATGCCGCTGAGCGGCTGGGCCCGTGAGCCATGGCCGCTGAGCCTGCGCGTCTGGAGCCTGTGCTCTGCAACGGGAGAGGCCACAGCAGTGAGAGGCCCGCATGCCACAAAAAAAAAAAAAAAAAAAAAAAAGCACCCAGCCCAGAGCTGATCTCCTATCCCTGCCGCTGCTAGCATCCTGATGACCAGTTAGCCAGCCCGGGGACAGCCTGACCACCGCCCCTCCTCCATACTCCACAGAAGCCACCATGCAGACCCCAGTGGCCAAGTAAGGGAAGAACGAGACTGTCACAAAGGGTTCATGTTTTTGTCACACACTCAGAAATTACAGCTTTTCAATTTTTAAAAGAACTTATACCTTTGGCTTACAAACAATCCATCCTCTAAAAGTCCACGTGGGATCCCTGGATGGCCTCCTGGGCACCCGATTTAAAATAGCAACCCCCCCAACCCCACCCCCACACACCTGCCTGGGTTCACTAACTCTCTCTCTGCTTTATTTTGCTCTATGTCTTCATTGCCAGAAATACACTTTGTATTTTACTTATTTATCTTCTTCAGCATCTCTCCCCACCCCCACTAGCAAGAGAACAGAAACATCAGGAGGGAGTCACGTGGTCTCTTTTGTTTACTCTATATCCTCAGAACCTAAACTGTGCCTGGAATGCCACAGACACTCAATAAATACTTCTGGAAAGAATTTGTCAGAAGGATCCATTTCTCAGGAGAGGGTGACACTTTCTCACCAGGGAGGGAAGGGGGAACCCCAGGGTCCCCATCTCTCCTAGAGCCCTCCTGGCAGCATCTGCCCTGGGTTAGAATCGAGTGTACCCCCTTCATGGTCTTCACCGAAACCTGGGAGTCCCCGGGCTTGAACCCCCAGTTCAGCTCAGGTGCAGGCATGGGTGGGGGAACCTGCTCCTCGTGCCTGGCCAGTCCTGGCTCCCCACCTCCCACTGTGCTCTTCCTGGCACCTTTGTCCTCACACCAAGGCCTGCAGATTACCATCAGACACACGAAGTCTCCAGTCCTGCACTGGACCTGGAGAACCAGAGTCTACATTTTAGCAAAATCCCGGGGTCATTAAAGTTCTGGTTCCAGTGTGAGAAGCGCTGGTGACCTGCTCACAGATGCCCCCTTCTCCCAGGCTAAGGGAAATGCTTTGCTGAAACCATCTTGATTTCTTTTTTTCTCTGCAGCTACTGAAACAGGCCCTGTGGCTGAGGGGGACGGGACTTAGCGTTACTGCGCAGAAACGGTGAAGGGCAAACCCAGCAATTAGCCGCAGAGAGTGGGGAGGAGAGGCAGGCAGGATGGAAAGCCAGGGAAACAGCAACCATAATTGCAGGGTGTGCCAGCTGCGGGGACGTGTCGGGGGAGGCGGCAGTAAGACAGCAGCCACCTATGTGTCGGGGGATGACAGGGGCGGAGCCCGGGGACAGGGATGCAGAGAACGTGCGAACCCAGCAGCCCAGGGGCCTCCTTGGGGCTGGATCCAGCCCTCCCCATGTTGGCCCAGGCCTGCCGGGCCTTTGTCTCCACTAGGCCCCACCCTCCGTGGATGACACCCAGGGGCCGCTGCTCCAGGTACCTGCAGAGGCCTGCACAAGGGAGCGGGAGCGTCAGGCTTCCTGCTAGAAGCTCTATTTGCCACATTTGAATTGGTTCCAGAGAGGTCTAGGCCGTCAGATTGATGTTCAAGCTGGGGTACCCAGCACCCCGCGGCTCCATGGAGGGTCGTGGAGGCAGCCACCAGGGCAAGGTGGAGGCCAACCTGGCAGGCTTCCTGCCCCGTGCCCAATCCCCCTTCCCGCACACCCCAACTTCAGCCAGGCAGCTCTGCTCTTGTCTCTTTTATATATTGGAATTCTGAATGAAAGTTCACTGAATTCTTGCTGCTTTAAAAAAAGAGAGAGAAGAAAAATGGATAAATCCTGCATACTGTCTCATTTTACAGGTAAGTGGTATGCCCAAAGCGACTCGGTAAGAGGTATGTTCTGTTCTTCTTCCCAGACTTCAGGGCCTCAGAGAAGTGGAGCCCACGTTTAGTCTCCTTGTGCAGATGACCAGAGCCTGCTGTTTCCATTGCCTAAAAGAAGAGGAAGCTGACTTTCAGGACTGTTAAATCCCCCAAAGCCATGCATAGGTTAGAGGGTGACCCGGGCTTGGCGCCCAGATCTACAGGGAGCATTAGGGCACAGAAGCACCTCAGGGCCACTTAAAGCCTGAGTGACGTCACCCCACCCCCTCCCAGGCTCCTCTGGCTCTCTTGATTCAGATTTGCTCTGTCCACTGTCCATCAGTTGTGGTAGGCAGGCACTGCGCTGGGCACTGGACCAGATGCTGCCCTCCTGGGGCTGAGAGCCCCACAGGGTAACCATACAGGAACGATAGCAGATTTGATTTCACCTTTGATCAGTGCTTCCAAGGAAAAGGGAACCAGTTGGGGCCAGTAGGGACTTACAGTCTGTAGCTCAGGCTGCCCCCACTTCCTGCCCCCACCTGGGACCCCTCTGTCATCTCAAGCTGATAAAATCTGATCCATCTTTCACGTTCCATGGCAAGGCCCACTGCTTCTGGGAGCCTTCCCTGTGCCTGCAACCTCAGGACGCTGCCCCTCCCATGAGGAAGACCCAATTCCGTCTGTCCCCTCACTTTGCAAACTCCCTCTTCCCTGTACATAGGAGGGCCCAACACGCCTTCTGCTACATTGAGCTGCAGCAGGATGAGCCTCTGAGACTAATTTGAGTGTGACCACAGGGACACGTGTAACTTCTCTGGGTCCCCCTTTCCTTGGGTGTAAAATAGGAAGATAGCACCGGAAGGTCTCTCAGTGACCCCAGCCTAACCTCTGCAGCCCTGCACTCTGCCTCCTGTCCAAGCCCCGTTAGCATTTTCTCAGTGCCAGGAGGACCATGCTGCGCTTGGCCCTGGGGAGTGGGGAGAGGGGCTGCGTGCCGGGGCCACCTTCATGGAGGTTGTCAAGTCATAGGCCATGTGGGGACACTGGCGCTTGGGCCAGCTCAGCACCACTGTCTTTGGGAATTGCCTTCTTCCCCACAGAGTGGTTCTGGGGTTCTGCCATCCTAGACAACCCCACCCCCTGCAGCATGAGTACATATGAACAGAGTCCTTCCCTGGTATCTTATCCCCAGCACTAGGCTAGGACTGTAGGAGCTAAAGGCCGAGGGCAGTATGCCTCCTGAGTCTCCCCCGTCCCCTGCTCCCGGGAGAGCTTGTCTGCAGCAGAAGACTGAGGCCCACACGAGGGCGGGAGTGTGAGTCCATGAGCCCTGTGTGGTGTGAGTCAGCTCTTAGTAAAGGGGTTTCGACCCTGCTTGCTGCCCATCAGCTTAGCTCTCCCTCCCCAGCCCCTCCCTATATCCACCTTCTCTGCATCTTCCCAGGATGACGGCCTGCCAGGTTTGGAGAGCAACACCCACTGGCTTTTCCGTGTTGCCCACCTCACATGCCCCATGCCAGGGCTCTGCTTTGGATGGCCTGGGCATTGGGCAGCAAGGTGAGAGCACCGCCCATGGGAGGGGGACATTTACACGAAGCAGAGCTAGATGAAGAGATCAGCCCCGCTGCTGCCCGGGCAGCCCCTGGGTCCCAGCCCTGGATGACCAGGGAGGGAGGTGAGATCGGCCACTGCCAAGCAGGAGGATGTCCTCAGGGCCAGAGACCCCACAGAGTCATCAGGGTGGCCCCTCCCCCTCCCCCACCGGCTCAGTTTCCCAGGCCCCTCCCTATGCACCCACATGACCACTGGTTCTGCCTCTTGTTCCCTGTGCCTCGCTGGTCATGGGAGCACCTGGCATCTGCGCCTTGCCGGGTGGAGCAGGACAGCAGCCAGCCTGCAGCCTGGGCTCTCACCAGAAGCTGCGCTTTCCTGTCTCCTCCAGCTGGGACGACTTTCTACAGAGAAGGTTCCCCAAGGTCTGGAGTCAGGAAGTGAGAAGGTGTGGATGAAGAGTAGTTTCAGCACTGGGTCCCTGAGGCCAGGGGCCACAATGGGGCCTGTCCATCCGTCACTGCTTATAAAGGCATGTTCCTAAGAAAATAGCAACCTCGTACTGAGACTTGAAACTTGGGTTTGGCTTCCTCTCGCCTCTTGAAGCACGTTTAGCCAAGTGTGAGTGCTTTCTCACTGGAGCCATCAGCAGCGTCTAACCCTGAACCCCTGAGACTTTTTCCTGAGTCATCCTGGGCCTCTGGGCTGCCTGGAAGGGTCAGGTGGCTAACGCAGGCTGCCCGGCCGCCCCCCGGCTCCACACACTGTGCAGGGGCCCAGGGGCACTGCATGACAGTATTTTATTTTAACATCCAGATTTCCACCCAGCTGCACCAGCTGTGTGATGACCCTCCCTGTGAACGTTCACTGTAACGCTGACAGCAGGGCAGCTCCCCGCTTTGGGGGTAGAGAGGGTACTGGCGCTGTGATTTCCCTGACTTTATCTTATCCTGACTGACTGCGCAGATATAAAGGTAGACCCTTCATTATTCCCCAAACCCGAGCTGGCCCAACACCGATGTCCCCAGACCCAGGCCGTGGGTCCCCACCTGGGGTGGGTTGGAGGCTCTTGTCCACCTCCCCAGCCCCCCACCCCAGCCTCTAAGAAGTTCTGAAATAATGAAAGGAGTGAAGGTGGGGGAGGTACCCAAAATAAAGGCCTCTGAGGATGAAAGCCCGAATCCAGTCTTTCCACTGAAAAAAGACACCCATTTGTTCTTCGGTAGAGTTTAAAGAACAGAGTATTGTCCTTGTGAAATGGTTTCATTTTAAGCCTTTACTTTGGGGGGTTTGTTCTGGTTTTGTGCTTTCTCTCCTCCCTGTGGCCGCTGCACATGAAAGGCTGGGGTCAGGCCTTTCATGGGTTGGCGGGGGCCAGGAGCTGCCTGTTCCTCTTTGATTTACCCGAGAACAGCAGGATGCTCGTTCTAACTGGAGATGTCTGGCTGTCTCCTTCGGGCCAGTCCTAGACTTTGCTGAGAATAATTCTTCCTTGAAAAAACATAACAATTCCCATTAAATGATTCACTCTGTCCATGCCAAACTCAAAGCTCAGAGAGAGGGCTTTGAAGGCTTTTCACTGAACAAAAATAAAACCCTTCGCAGACGCTGGAGAAATGTTGCTGAAATAACTCTCAGTTATGTGAAAGAGCTGAGATATGTGAGCGGCGGAACAACAGCCCAAGATGGAGAAGGTTTAATGAACAAATGGAAGAAATGAAGAACGTCGCTGGGAGACAGGCTGCTTCCTGGGAGATTTCGGGAATTTTTGTGATTTTATTCAACATTGGGCCGATGTTGCCACTGCTGATTACCCCCACTAATGAAGGAAGCAGATAATCCCAAACAATGTGTAATCCCCACAACGGAGGCAACTTCCAACAAGACAGCCCAGGAAGGAGGGGCCCCAGCCCTGGCAGAAACCCCATGGTGATATGGGAGAAGGTCTTCGAGGTAATTCTGAGCCTAGAGCCTAAACCAGACATACCCAAATTCATTCGTTCATTTATTCATTCACTCAGCAAACATTTATTGAGTGTCTACTATATGCCAGGCCTTGTTCTAGGTGCTGTAAATATAGCACTAAGCAAAAAGATTCCTGCCCGGCCATGCTCCTGACGTCGGCTTCATGGTCCAATAAACCCAGATGGAACATAAGACTGATTTCTGGGGCGCACTTCTCAAACTGGAACGTGCAGATGAACTACTTGGGACCTTGTTAGAAGCAGAAGGTGATCGAGGAGTTGAGGAGGGATCCGAAGCTCTGCATTTCTAGCAAGCTCCCAGGTGATGGCATTGCTGCTGGTCCATGGGTAGAGCTTCAAGCCAGCTGGGTTCCACCCAAGCTCTTTTGTCTGCTGCGTGAAGTTGGGCAAGCGTTTCAAACACATTCTACCTCAATTTTCCCATCTATAAAAGAGAGGTTGAAATAGTCCCCAGCATACATTTGCACAGAGTCTCAGTGATGCATCTTTGTAGCTTGCTCTTGTTCTGAATTTGCCTGTCTTTCCTGCCATACAGCTACATCTGCTTGGTTCAGAAGGCTCCTTCCAGACCTGAGAAAGTGGAAGGGTGCACAGCTTTGTGCTCAAATGCTGCCACTTGGGGTAGCTGTGCATGGGGAGTGGAGGGTTCCTCCACAATACTGCAGTGGGGAATCACATCCTGGGAATCACATCTCCCACCTAGCAGCTGGGAGACCAGAGCAGACAGCCGTGGACTGTGGCATCACACAGGCACTGTTGAGATCATCCAGAAAGACGAAGAACAGAAAGTTATTCAGCACCCAGGATCTGGGGTCAGACTGCATGGGTGCAACTTGTGGCTCTTCTGCTGAAGCTCTGGGTGACCATAGGCGGAGTACTTGGTCTCTCAATGCCTCGTTTCATTCATGGGTAAAATGGATTCATCCTAGTGCCCACTCCCAGACTTGGTTCTTCCTCCATTTCTCTGCTTTCTTGAGATCCAATTTGGAAGCAGGCCCACAAGGAATATGTCGGGAGGCATCTGTCCCAGGCAGGTGGCATTTTGACTTGGGGATGCAACACCCTGAGTGGGTGGGTTCGTGATGTAGATATTGCTGGTCGTGGTCACATGATTACATCACAGGGATTGGCATCTACCTCAGTTCCAGCAGAGATTCGAATGTCTCCATGAGTGATGCTTCCAAAGGTGAAAGAGTACAAAGAGCCTATCACTGTTACACACAGGGCAAGGCAGGTACATGTCCAGTGTCTTCATCTGAGCGGCAAGGAGCCTGAGGTCCCAAGTTGAAGTCAGGTGCAGGCAGTGCGGCTGCATCCCCCAGCCTTCAGCATCCTCCCGAGGCCACAGCAGGAGCTCTTGGTCTCCGTGGGCATCCAGACCTGCCACTGACCGGGTGGGCGGCTAAAGAGACTGGGCAATTCGTTCAAGCCCTCTGGTCTCAGGATTTTCTTGCCTAAAATGAGAACATTGGGAGGATGGTTTCTAATACCAGGGAGAAGCCAGTCTCTTGTGGACAAGCATCTGGAATATCATTGCAGCTGGGAGGTGAGGAATCACCTTGGTCCAGCCCCACCCAAAACCTTTGTGCAGGTTTCTTTGTCTGCAGCAACACCATGCAGTATCTGAGACATACTTACACCTAAAAACTATTCATTGTTTATCTGAAAATCAGTTTTAAACCAGCTTCCTATATTTTATCTGGCAACTCTACCTCAGACCCCTTCTCTTCTCTAGTCTCCATCACTAGCCCCCAGCCCACAGGCACCTCCTAGGTTAGGGGAAGGGGATGTTTTGTCTTCCCTCTATACTATTATTAAGATACAAACTCTGTGCTTATCTTGGGCTTCCTTTTTGATTGCAAAAAGCTATCTTGGATTATTTTTTTAGCACATTGGCTGTTTGTTGCTGTTTTCATTCCCACTATAACTTTCCTTCTTCTGAAAGCAATGAGGGTCCGGCAGCCTCTGACTGACCACTAGGGGAAAGGTAGGGTGTGAGGACGAGGAAAGGAAAAGGATGAATCTTTTGAGACACTGTCTCCCTATGCAATGAACCACAGCAGACGGAGCTCCCATTACCGTGGGGTGGGGGTGGGGAACGGTGAGGGAGGGAATCGAGCTGGGAACCCAAAGGAGTGGACAGGGTTTAAACGTTCAAAGGGCATCTTGTTTGGAGTCTGGCTGTGTGCACCGATG
The DNA here is from genome assembly GCF_937001465.1 of Orcinus orca. Taxonomy (NCBI): domain Eukaryota; kingdom Metazoa; phylum Chordata; class Mammalia; order Artiodactyla; family Delphinidae; genus Orcinus; species Orcinus orca. The sequence goes on from NC_064560.1 coordinate 74,808,039, forward strand.
AGGCCCATTTAAATATTTAAAATAATAAGTTTGTTTTTGGAATAGGAAATGCTTGCATGCTATTTTTTAATCCAAACAGTACGAAGTGGAGTTGGGTGCAGCCTCACTCCCACCCCATCCCCAAGCCCTTTATTTACTCCCTGGAGGCCAACACAAGGGCCAGTGCCTTTTGTCCAGCCAGACACAGATCATGCCCCCTTGGGCACATTTGTCCCTTGCCCTTGGGTATGTTTCATGCACGGGCTGGAGCTTATGGGTTGCCCTGTTCTGCTTCCTTCTCTTACCCTCCTATCTTGGAGAGCATTCCCAACCCTCCCAGCTGAGGTCACTCACAACAGCAGGGGAGGTAGGCCTCGGTGTCTGTCCTGGGAGAGGGCCTGTCACCAGATGTCTGCAAAACACTTGGAGAGCCCTTGGGAATACCACCTTCCTCCTGGAACTATAGGTCCAGATCACTAATTAATATTTACAAGAGCAATTCAAAACTTAACTTTGCATTCAGAAGAAAGTCCAGCCAGTGGCATAGCTTTGAGATTCCATCTGATCTTTGTTGATGTATTTAGAGCTGTTTCTACCCATTTTAATTAGTGTATACATGCCAACTTTTGTTTTGCCCCCCTTAATATCACTTCTCATAAACATTTCCCTGTACTAACATAAGATCATATCTTTTTGATTTGCAATGGAAAAACTGTGTCACTATTTTTTCCATCACTCAAGCATCTATGGAGTTGATCTTTTTGCAGTTCTCTCACTGGCGTTTGCATACAGAAAGGAATGTGAAATATGTCATCTGAAAACTGCTGATTAACTATTAAAATGGCTCAGCTCTCATGTGCTACACGTGTAAAGATTAAAATCAATAGTAGTCATGTATCCCCCTCTTCTCTTTCAGGAAAGGGCAAGCGGAGGAACTCCCCACCCCCACCCCATCTTCGCCACACATGCCCTTCCTCGCAGACTATTGGCATGGAAAGGATTAGTAAACTATGTCAAAGGCCAGGAGCCAAAAATCACGCCCCATGCTAGCCAGGAAAACACTCTGCTCCCCAGGCCATGGCCTCATCCCACCGGCTCTGACACCCCGGGCACCTAAAATCATGAGCAGGACAGTGCGTGCTTTGGTGGCCAACTCTCCCCTTCGAGATATTTGCTTAAATACTTACTGGACCAAGTTGGAAAAGGGTGCATGTGGTTCCTCTTTGGAGGATGATACGGCTGAATCTTCTCCAGCACAGATGTCATCAGTAATTTTACTTTAAAGATGAACCTTGAGCTTGGTGCAGACATAGGCAATAAGACATTTGACATCAGAACATTTAACCCGGTAACTGGAGGAGCAACACCCAAACAGAAGACATGGCAGAGAGTGGGCTGTGTTGGATCCTGGAGCCCACATCCTAGGGAAGGGCAAGTGTTAATTCTTTAGATGCTGAGTACCTGGGAGGGGCCCTGGAAAAGGGCTGGGGCACCAACAGTGGTAATTGGGCCATGGTCTGGAAGAATGACTGGGTTTTAACACCCAGTACAGCCATCACTGGAAGTATTGATTAAACACCAGGCTTAAGTATAACCGAAGGTGTGGGCTCCCACAAGTGGCCCTCATCTTCTTTCCATGTCCCCACCCTGGGGCCATCCTCAGTAATCCTCATATTCCTCAGAGAGACCCAACTTCACAGCAGGCTAATAAAAAGGGGTAACCTACTGAAGACTTTGGGGGATCCAGAGGAGATGCCACCCAGCATTCAACAGAAGCGCAACACAATTCCTCAGGAACCATGTCCCTCTCTCCCCATCAGCAGCTCCTTCTATCCTGTCCTCTTCTCCAATGCAGCCTCTAAATACTTTCCTAGGTGTCCTGAGCAACTCAGCCCTGACACAGTGACTGTATAATTTATGGTTTAAACTGGGGTGCTCTGAAAGTGAAAGGGAGGCTATTAACACATCAGGTCCAAAGCCAGCAAACCACTAGCTCTGACTTATGTACCCCACTTGGTGCAGAGCAAGCCAGTGGTTTGCTAAATCGGTTTGCTATTTCCCCCATTCTCCTTGGAAACAGGGACAGATTTCTCTCTGTGGGTCAATTTGGCTGCTAAGAAAATATTTGCTCCCTAGTCTTCCATGTAGGTTGTCAGAGGGAAGAAAGGACATTTTAAAATGGATATTTTATGGGCAGTCTGTGTACCAGGAGCTCCACGTTCAGTCTTATTTAACCTAAGCCTCACAGGCCTGTGGGGAAGGTGGGATCTTCCCCCATTTTATAGACATGGAGATTGAGACTCAGGGAGGTCCCAGCTGGTTGGTGGCAGGGCCAGGATCCTAACCATCTAACCAGTATTTCTAAATGGGAAGAAGTGAGGTCTATTCAAAAGGCCATATACCCCTGAAATGAGTGTTCTTCATAAAGGACTCAACTTCACACTGGCAACACTTAACCTTTTCATTCACAGGCATTTTCCTTTTTCACGTTGGACCTTTTTGAGATTTTTCATCAGTGGGCTGTTTCTAGCTGGTTTTGATAACTACATTTTTATTTACATGCAAATTCATAGCAAGCAGCTCGCATATAAATATGATACTAATTATTAAACTTCTATGGCTCATCAGAATGCTGTAACCTAATTGGCTTCAAGATTGCTGATAACTTACAATAGCCTGATTTGGAGCCAGACCTGTTGTTGCATCTGCATGATAAAAGGAAGCAGGAGGCTGGGAGAGTGTACACCTATTTTATATGTGTTTCTTCAAGGTCAAATAATCTTTTATTCCCTTTTCAATCTACATATTCATAACGACCTTTGTACAATTAATGAGACAGAAGATTAAATGGTTGCAGATTAGGAACAAACCCTACTGTTCTAATTAGAGTAAAAGTTAGAGTAGAATTCCAAATTCAAACTAGCTAATACAGAGGTATAACAATGCCAACACACACACAGTCCCCCAACCAGCAGCTTGCACCAGCCACTGGATCCTGGGTTGGAAAGTCAGGAGCCCTGGTCATGATTTCTACCTATGCAAGGACCCTTCTCCTGGAGATGGACCCCAGTGACTCAGTGCCCACAATGGTGGAAGAAGGGAGGAGAGGGGATGGAATCCCGCCATATTACAACAAGGCAATATTCCTTGACCCCCTGGTGGTAGAAGAAGTAATAAGTTCTCCCCATATTGACTGGGTTGTAGATCTTCTCCAGACTCCTCCTTGGGGAACCTTAAGGAGTTTTGACAATCAATGAGACCTAAGCAGATGATGTCTTGGGTCATTGGGGTTGGATGCGGAGAGATTTAAAATGCCATTCCTTTTGCCAGGGAGCTTGCAGCTTCCTTTGGGATGTCAAGACCTGTGTATCTGGAACCGCAGCAAATGGAGATGGGTTTGGAGCAGGGTCCTCACCTGCGTGCCATGGACTCCTCCAGCCGTGTTTCTCAAAGTGTGGTTCTGGAACCTCCATCAGAACAACCTGGGACCTGGGCCAGAGCATAGATTGCTCAGTCCTGCCCCAGATCAGCTGGTAGAGCCTGGATATCTGTGTTTTGGACAAGCCCCAAATGATTCTGATGCACACTATGGAAACCACTGGCTTGGAAGATCCATGGATGGACTTCGGAGAATCCACGCACTCCTAGATACTGAAAACAACATTTTATTTTTACATATGTTTATCTAGGAAGAGGTTGATAGCTTCTACCAGGTTCTCAAAAGTGGCCATGCTTCAGAAAAAGGGTAGTACACCCCGGGATAGAGGAAAGAGATTAGGAGAGCAGAATTCAGCCAAGCAGCAGACATGGACCACCATATAACCTAGTTTAGAGGCTTCCCCTGTGCCATGAGGTATTGGCAGTTCTTCCCTTCCCATTCCCATGGTGCAGGTGACAGCTCCACAGGAGCTCAGGGGAAAGAGAGAGGATGACAAGATGGCCTGGATGAGCGCGCTTCCTGGCAGAGGAGGGCTCCTCTGATCCACGCAGGAGGGCCATTCGGGTGGGCACGCAGCCTGAGCACTGACACACAGGTGGGGGTCAGCACGGCTGCGGAGGAGCCAGGCGTGGCCTACCAGCCCAGGGAGCCAGTCTCCTCCTGTCCTGTGAAGCATGCCCAGTCTCCCCACCAATCCTCCCTTCATTTCCCCAAAATCTGGAGCTTGGTTCTGTTTGCATCTGGAGCAGACGGGGCATCTTCTCTGGCTTTGAGCATCTCCCCCAGCCCGAGGGAGCACAGAGTCCTCCCCCAAATTGATGTACGATGGCTAATGAGATCACGTCTGCCTCCCGGGAATGGGCGATTATCCTGCTGCGCTGGGTTATTACCCCTCACAAGTGGCGCTCGGCCTGCCCAGCTGTCTGCCAGCCCCGGGCCACCCACACCTGGCCAGGCCAGGGCGGCTGCCGGGAGCCACTCATTGGCAGCTGGAGACAGCCTCCACAGTGGGCAGAGCTGGGTGCGGGACAACACCTGGGCCTGCCCTGGCCTCGGGGCCAAATCACAGGAGGAGGGTGCACCCCCCGCTGTGCACCCCACCCCCAGCTCAGCCTGCGGTGGTAGGTGGGGACTCCCCAGGCCCTCAAGGCCAGGGGAGGATCCCCACCCAAGCCGAGGTCCGGGTGTCTCAGAGGGGAAGGGCCCTCATTCCATGGAAGCCCTTGAGCCCCCTGCCCTGCCCTGTATGGAGAACCTCTGTCTCTGCCGGGGGTCACAGGAGCAGTAAAGTGAAGCACTGCCAGTCCACACAGGGCTGTCTCCTGTATTTGGTCGGCAGGTCTGTCCTCCACTGAGATCTGTCACTCCTCCAGCACGGGGACTCCAGTCACCACCCTTGAAGACACAACCCAGCCTTCCCAGATTCCCCTGCCTTTCCGTTGGTTTGGTTCACTCCTACTCTGGGGTCAGGGTTGGGGACAGAGGAAGGGGCACCCAAGAGCATTCTCAGGGTGCGCAGGACATGCCCACCGTCCACAGGAGCCCTGCAGGCCAGGAAGACTGGAAGTGTCAGCGCCAGGACAAGGCTGTCTCTGCCCCATCACCCCTCCCCCACGTTAACCTCCAGCCACCCTTCTGTGCTGCCCACCCAGCACGGGACCCGGGGGGCTACTGGCTTCCTGCACCCCTACATCTGATCTTGTGCAGCTGTCTGCAGGCCCCTGGGGGTCTGTGGGGCCTTTCGGGAGTCCCACGTGGGCGTCCCCGCCCTTGCTTGGTGAAGGACAGTCCCTCACGCTGTGCCTGAGCACCTGTCCTTTGGCTTTGATCTCAGTCCAGACCCAAAGCCTCACATACTATCTTTCAGATCATTCGGTGGGGGGAGGGGAGAGCAGCAAGAGCAGCTGTCTGAAGTTGGGTCATTTTCTTCAGCAGCAGGTAAGGGGTAGACAAGCCACCGAGGTAACCCCACCCTCATGTGGGGCCCAGAGAGTCAGAGGCCTGAACTGGACTGCCCAGAGCAGGCCCTTCAGAGCCCCTGCCTTAAACACCACCGGGGCCTCAAATGACAGACGTCTGTCTTCTCCCAGTTCTAGAGGCAGGAAGTCCATGACTGAGGCATCGGCAGGGTTGGTCCCCTCTCAAGGCTGGGAGGGAAGTGTCTGCTCCAGGCCTCTCTCCTTGGCTTGTAGATGGCTGTCTCCTCCCTGTGTCTTCATGGTGTTTTCCTTTGTCTGTGACTGTGTCCAAATTTCCTCTTCTGATAAGGACACCAGTCAAATTGGATTAGGACCCACTTAATGACCTCATTTTAATTTAATTACCTCTTTAAAGAGTCTATCTCCAAATATGGCTACATTCAGAGGTCCTGGGGGTTAGGACTTCAACACATGAATTTCCAGCTTAGCCCCGAACAGGGTTCCAGGGACTCACAATCCCTCTGGGGCTTGCCGATCTCAGGGGCACAGCCTGCAGCCCTCTCCTGGGGACCCCCCACCTCTAGGCTGAGAGTCAGTGGTGGAGGAAGCAAGCATGTATCCAGGCCCAAGGAAAGCCCCTCATTCTTGGAGCTGGGAGACTGTGGATCTGTGAGGTTCAGCCTCCTCTCCAGCAGGCCACCAGTCAATCTTTCTAGTTTATCTGGAGCCTTTAAACCTTCTTTGGGTTGAGATGTGAGGAGACACCCCAGAGAGAAGCACACACCCTATCCCCACTTTACGGAGTATAAAAGTGAGGGTCACTCAGGAAGCAGGAGAGCTGGGATTGGAACCCAGGCTGTCCAGCCCTGGAGCTCAAGCTCTTATCCAAGGACTTTAGGAAAACATAGGGGATATTTTAAAATCTCAAAATGGGAAAGGTTTTTTAAAGAATGACACAAATCCAGAAACATTAAAAGACTGATATATTTAATATCCTACAAGGAAACTCCTTCATGGCCAATAATAATAAAAACAACAACAACCACAAAGCACAAAAATTCAGACAAAAGACAAAGGAAATACCAGGGAAAACCATGTGTAATATATGACAATTAACCACTTTCCTTAAAATGTAATGAGCTCTTCCGAATCAATAAGAAAAAGTCTAATAACCCAAAGGAAAAATGGGAGGGAAAAAGAAAGAAAAGCTATGAATAGACAGCTCACAGAAAAAAATAGAAGTGGCTACTGACACATGAAGAATCACCCAGGGATACTAACAGTTGAAGAAATGCAAGTCAAACTCTGAATCTCCATTTTTTTCACCTATCAGAGCGGCAAAATGGAAAAGTCTTACAAGTTCAGTACTGACGAAAGAGTGGGAAAGGGAAATTTTTCTATATTTTGGGAGGGAGTATAAACTAATGGAACAGGTTTTATAGGTGTCTAGCGTCTGGAAGGATCTAAAGAAAATTGGCATTGCAAATCTCATTCCTCTCAGCAATGCCACCACTAGCTATCTGCCCACAAACAGACTCCCCGATAGATGTCATTGCACCAGCCTTTGAAAATAGTAAATACCTAGAGACAGCCTAAACGCCTCTGATAGGGCGATGGTTGGACAAATTACGCCCCCTCCCCCTGCAACAGAATTCCACGCAACCGTTAGAAGGAATGAGGTTGATTCATAAATTCTGGCATTGAGGTGGGAGTAGGGGTCATTTAGGATATATTGACATTTATTCTGGGAAAAGGTGAAGTGCTGGGCGGTGTGTAGAAGGATATGCTCTCATCTGTGTGAGAATATGAACTGAGAAAGGGAGGAGGAACACGGAGAGCAGGAAGACGTTTACCTTCCATTGTCTCGTCTCTGTGTTCCAGGATTCTTGGAATCCCCTTGAGGGTCTTGTTTAAACACAGCCTGCCAGGCCCACCCCCAGAGTGCTGATCCAGAAGGTCTGGGGTGGGCCCCTGAATGTACATTTTCAGCAAGTCTCCAGGAGCATCAGCTGGTCCAGGGGCCACATGGAGAACCCCTGCTGTAGTGTTTGAGTTATGGTACCATGTAGGGTACTGGTTTTAAAATTTTTAGAAATAATTTATCAAAATAATCCCTGGTCCAGGACCACGGCTAGCCTGCGCTCCTCTTCTCTGCAACATTTGCCCGTGATTAGTCGTCTTCACCTTGTAGTCAGAAACTACCCACTGTGTCTAAACCCAGTCTCTGCTGCTTTAGTCTGCACCCTCTCTCCCCCAGTGGGGTCAGCAGCTCACAGGAAGGACAAGCCACATTCAGAACAAATCCACCACCACCTGCTGGGAGACAAGGAGCAGACGATGCCCCTCCAGCCGTCTCCTTGCTAAGATCAAAGTCCCAAAGCCCCTCACTGTTAGAACAGCCTTTTTCTGGTTGTGTGATCACAGATCACAGGCTCGGCCTGCCCTCTCTTCCCACCAAGTCAGAGGAATGCAAAAAAGCAAGGTTGACACCTGTCCTAGTAGAAAGGTGCTGACTTCCCTGTGACAAGCAGGAAAACTCTCAAGACGAACTGCCATAAAACGAACAGCAAAGTCCCAGGCTGGGAAGAGGGGCGCTTGCTAGGGAGATGGGGTCATCCTTCAGGTCTGTTCTGTCTGATGAAGGTCATCTGGACCATCTCTGCTGCAATGAGGAGGTCAGGGTCCCCAGGATGACCCCCAGGTCACCCCCAGGAGTGGGCGGCAGCAGCGGTGACCCAGATTCCCAGCCCAGATGTTAGTTAGGGTGCCCTCCTCATACCTAATAAATGGGATCTTGTCATGCCCACAGCCCCTCCCTCCCTGCGCCCCTGTGAGGCTGGCAGCCACTGAGAGGCACGACCTGCAGAGTGCTCCGAACACCCACCTGACCGCATGCCTGCTGAGTGGAGTGGCCCGTCCTCAGCCACCCCTTCCCCTCGGATGCCCCTCGGAGGCCCCGCCCTGGTGCCTTCAGGGAGCACCCTCATTTCCCTCCCCTCTCTCCTCCTCCCTGGCCACCGAAGCTGTGACCTTGTTCCCTCTCTCGACCTGTCCATTCTTGCTCCATTCTTGTTTTCAAAAGGGGGAAAAAGCATTTTGATATGAAGCATTTCGAGGGCTGTTTAGGTTTGCTGAGTGCTGGGCCTTTTGCTTGCCTTGCCTCCATTATTATCTCCTCCTGACAGGTGAAGAAGTGCTGATGAGGAAGGCCCGCCGCGACCAAGGTCAGACCCCCTGTAAACCCACAGGGTTCGTGGTCAGACCCCACGACCCCATCTCCCCTGCATCGGCAGGCGGACGCTCAACCACTGCGCAACCAGGCCATGGCCACCGTGTGGAGCCTGAGGCAGGCACTCAGGGTGGAGCCCGCAGTGACAAGACCCCAGCCCAGAGGGGCCGGGCTGCCAGGCTGCAGAACCAGGACTGTGAGAGGGAGACACGGGTGCCTGCCAGGAGCCACAGAGGAGAGGAGGATGAGAATGCAAGTCCCACCTGAGCAGGGATGGAGAGATGGTGAGAAACTCTGGAGAGCGAGGCAGGGTTTATTGCCTGGCACTTTGACCAGACTTTTCACCCTTTCACTGTTCCCACAATGATCTCCTCGTTTGATTTGTAGAAGCACCAATGGGCAGGCAGGGAAAGTCATGGAAACCAAGGCTCCAGGGCACAGGGATGTGTTCCAGGACACGTGGCTCATCCATAATGGCCTAAGGGAGCTGTTCCCAGTCGGTGTCTTTATCCAATGGCACGGACCCTCGGGTTGCGTCCTGGGCTTTAGGGGGCCGGGGCATTGGGTGCAGAGGAGCAGGAAGCCCTGTTGTGCCTCTGGGGGTCTGAGTGACCCTGCTGTGGAATAAATGGCCAAGGAGAGGCACACCAGGCAAGTGTCAGAGCCACCAGCCCGGGAGCCCGTGATACCTCTTCCTCCAGCCTCACCCCTGTATTTTGTTCCAGGCAGCCCCTCTCCCCAGCTTCCCCAGCAGCTGGGCCTTGCATGTGATCAAGTTCACCAATGAGTTCCACATGGCAGGGGTCTGGCATGCTGGGGACGGGCTGGTTCCAGACACAGTCACCGCCCTGTCTCCTGGCTGCTTCCTACTCTTCCTGCCTGAATGCAGAAGCGAAGTCCGGCCGGGGGTGGCCATCCGGTGACTCTGAGGATGACAGAGCCCGGAATTCAAAGGATTCTGTATCCCTGGTGTCCCCTCACGCAGCTCCACCAGCCGGTCTGCTTCTGGCCTCGTGCTGGGAGAAAACGAACTCCTATCAGGCTAAGTGGCTGAGGCAGGGGTCAGGCAGGGGCAGCTGAACACAGGAGCCCCAAGTCCCAACAGTTGTAGAGCCCATTGGAAAAGAAGTCTCCTTGATTACCCATGGATTTTGGTCTTGGATGTGGCTCCCAGGACCTCAGGACCTGCCCCTTCCCCCACTGCACACCCCACCACCCGTTCCCGAGGAGCTGCGAGAGACACCCACCCACCCTGATTCTGCTCTTTCAGCCAAGGTTCTATCCACCCAGCTAGGCACTCTGACTAACTGTCAGACTAACTAACTGAGCTCAACTGTCAGGCAGACAGAGGGACACTCCAGCAATTCCTTACCTCTGTCCCACCACCCACAATGGTCAGTCCTGACCGACCATCTCTATGTGGTCTCAGGACAGCCCTGAGGTGACCAGGACAGTCATAGATGAAGTGACAGTTGATGAAGTGACCTGCTGGGGACACGTGGCTGGTGAATGGTGGAGATGGAAATAGAACCTGGTGTTCGTGACCTGAGGTTCTCAGAGGGGCTTCCTCAACCCCACATCCAAATCTCCAGGGACAATGCTCACCAGGTCCTACTCTAGACCTGCTGAATTAGGATCTCTGGGGAAGGTGCCCATGGAATCTGCATCATCTGCACCCCAGAGCCCAGGGACCTCTCCCTCCGCTAAGCTGCCTCCCCAGGTGTAAGGGGCAGAGTTATGAGATGTCAGGTACAGCCTCCACCCAAGGACCGACACTCTGGTCCCAGACAGTGACACTGAGCCACTTTCTAGTGCTTCAGAAAGCAAGTTTTTGGCTGGCAGGCAGCTGAAAATCCTGTTGCCCAGGCTGGACTTCAGACCAATGAAATCTGAATCTCTGGGGGTGGGACACAGGGATGGGCATTTTTTAAAGTTCCCCAGGTGATTCTAAGGCAGAAAACCTCCTGTGTCCATGCTGTGTGGGTCTCCCTCAAACTAGAGGGCATCAGAATCCCCTGCAGAACTGTTAAACACAGCTGGCTGGGCCCCAACCCCAGAATTTCTGATTCATTAGGTCCTGGGAGGGCCCAAGAATTTGTATCTCCAAGTTCCCAGGTGGTGCTGCTGTTGCTGGGCTGGGGACCACACTGTGAGAACCACTGGAGCAAAAGAAAGAAGGGGCAGAGGAAAAGCTAAGAGTGGTTCCCATTTGGCCATTGTCAAGGTGTGACTTGCTCTAGTGAACAGGTCCTAGTAAGTGTTACTTGTGGCTCCCAGAGATATGTTCTCCCAAATGTACCTGCTGAGGATGGAAACCTATCTCTTGTAACATAATTACCACCATTTAGATGGAGAATTGGGACCTTGCACCCAAAGCCCCCAGGGATGGTTGGGCAGGTTGTGCACTACACAAACCCAGGGACCGCCGTTCACATTAATGTGAGCTGTGCTTCCCTGTACTGTCAAGAGTAACAGACTTCCCACTCAAAGCTCAGAGTGTCACCATGGAGATTTTCACACGGTGCCTCAGAAATTCTGCGCCTACATTTGCTTTAACTTGTCTCTCCTCTGCCCCTCAGCGTTTCCACAGGACTCTCCACCTCCCTAGTGGCCACCCACCCCAGGTGACCTGGGCTGGGCCTGATATGACTTGTGCAGTATGGGGCCTCTCCCCTACCCGTGGCCACCAGAGGCCCCCATCCTGGGAGCAGGTGTTCCTGGACCACTGTCTGCTCTGCCTAGCAGACCTTGGCACCAGCCTTGGGCTGGGGCAGGAGCTCCTGGCCTTCCTCCTCTGCCACTTCCTGCTGCTGATTATCCCTCCTCCACAGGAGATAAACCTGCATGAGGAATTTGTTTTCTCTGGTAACACATGCTGCGTCCAATAGAACTGCAGGCTGAGTCACCAGTGCCGGTTTCCTCTGAGCCCACCCCACCCTCCCCTACCCCATCCCCACACCCCGTGGCCTATTGCCTATTCGGGCTTCTTCTCCCTTTCATGAGGCACTTCCTGGCATGACATACGTGTCCTGTGTGTTTCTGTCTTGTGATTCGGACCCAGCTGCCCCCACATTCCTTCCATGACACTTGGCCAGTGTGAGTGGGCACCCATGAGTGGGCTGGGGCATCTTATCGGAGGGTGTTCTGTTTGGGACCCAAACACAGAGAGAGCTTGTGGGCCCAGGAGCCTGGCTGATAGGGGCAGAGGTCCACACCCTGCCTGCCAGCTTGCGACTCTGCAGGGAGAGAGGGCAGGTGGTAGGGGACCCAGGGGAGAGAGCATCCAACACATCACGGGGAGTGGGGCCTCTGCCAGGTATGAAGTAGTTGAGGAAAGAATGTCGGAGCCAGCTGATGCCTCCTATGTTTATATCTCCAGCCTGGTCCTCTCCCCCGACCTCCAGGCTCGTAAATCCGACTGCCTCCTTCCCAAACTATCACTCCCAATTTCCACCCAAAAGGTACTCCTCCTAATACCTCAGCAACTCCATCCTTTCTTAGCTCAAGCCAAAAACTGTGATGATATCCTTGACACCTCACCTCTTGTAACCAAAGCTTCAGCAAATCCAAACTGCCTTTTTCTTTGCACACCTGAATTTGTCCATGTGACTATGAAATGTCACCAGTGACCCTGGTCAGGGCCATGTGGGCACCATGAGAGGCTCCCCTCCCTTTTTCCTTCTCCCCCATGAACATACAGTCAGTAGGCTTCTCTCCTGGGAGGAAAGCATTGCCCTCGAACCCCATCCACCAGGGCAGAGGCAGCTCGCGGGGGCTTTCATGGTCCTGCTGGGACAGAGGGCTGGCAACATTCTTCTCCAAGCCCTGCACTTCGGGCAAGGCCTGGGGGAGCCCCCTGGCTCGGCCAGCTCCAGAGGCTTCCTGAGAAGGGCGCTCATGGAGCTGTGCTCTGGCTGAGAGGGTCATCTTCCGGCAGACCTAGGTCTGGAAAGACCAGACCCCGTTGTGGCCTGGACTGGGCAAGGCAGGGCAGCTCACTCAGCCTTAGCTAACTGACCTAGCCAAGCGCTGACAGAGTGACGTCAGTCTCATGTTTGTGAAAAAGCCAATCCTGTAGTTTGCTCAATCCCAGGATGGGAGGTGGGAGTGACGGGGGGGAGGTGGTGCACAGGTCAGGTCCCTTGGCAGCAGCTGAACTTTGGGAGGAGCCACCAGCTTCAATTACTTGCTGCTGCCTTTAATTTCATGTTGAAAAGCCACAGGTGATGGAAAAAGAAATTGGTCCCCATGGGCCGAATGCTTTTCCGATCTGCAGTTATTAGCAGAGCTTCTGAAGGTGTCATGAACTGAACATGAGACAGCTGCCTCTGGAAGTGAGACCCACATGCAGTGTGGGAATGGTGGATGGGGGCTCCGGAGGAGAGATGCTTAGGAAAAAATTTCTGCTAGCAAGGGATCTTTCTTTGAGAGTTCTGAACAGTTTTGTAACTCTCCTCCTCCCCTGGCAACCTCCTCACCTGTCCCTCCTTTCAAATCTCTCTGAAAGAGATGTACGTAATGTACGCAAAATTGAAAAAAATCATTTAGGAGGTCAAGGGAGCCCAGGATGGAGTGCAGACTGTGATGAAGCAATGTAACTGTATTACAAATGTGTAAACAACCTCCATGAAAGGAGGGAAGAAGGTAAATAAATTTGGAAATAAATGGAAATTTTGTGAGTAAAGGCAAAAAGAACTGTGCATAAGCACTGTACTCTCATCGACGGTTGTTTCCTACAGAGGTATGGTATGGGTTAACAATTCTGAAACAAATATCTATGTATACTGGACTTGAACAATTAAGTAAATGGATGGTGAGTGTTGGAAGCCAAGTTTCTCACTGTTGGAACGGGAGGTTACAGACAAGCAAGGGAGAAGCCCAGAATGATCCACGGGTGATGGATTAGAGTTGGAGAAAAATCAGTATAAACTCATGTTTAGCCTAATATTGATACAAGTGGATACATATAGAAATACAGTATTTATAGACATGTGTATGTACACAGGTTAGTACACACAAACAGGTTTTTCTGCTCTCTCAGCTGAGAGGGCCTAGAAGTAATGACATCCCAGGATCATACCTAGTACCCCAATCTTGGTTTCCAGTACCATTCTCCAATACAATTAATATCTTTGAGTCCGTGCTGCTATTTAAAAAAAAAATGATTCAATACATAAATAAATGGAGAATACAGACAAATCTCCCATGCAGAAGAATTTCAAATAATTTGTGTAGATACTCTGCCCTCAGGGAGATGGAACATCGCTCCTCACTGGGAATGAGACTGTGCATAATGACTTCCTTTCCAAGAAGGACAGTATGGAAGGGGAGAGGTGGGGGAGAGTAACTTTATAGTGGAGAAACCTGACAAACACCATTTCATCAAGGTGATCAAGGTTAACATCAACAATGAAAGATCATGTTGATAGCATGTACTACTGACATGACGTGATGAGAATGGCACTTTAACTCTGTGATCTTCCTCTCTAAAACCCATAACCCCAATTTAATTATGAGAAAAACATCAGACAAATTCCATTTGAGGGACATCCTACAAAATATCTTATCTGTACTCCTCAAAATTGTCAAGGTCATCAAAAACAAAGAAGGTATGAGAAGTCACAGAGAAGAGAATTCTAAGGAGACATTATGACTAAGTGTAATGTGGTAACCTGAATGGAATCTCAGACAGAAAAAGGACATTAGGTAAAAACTAAGGAAATCTGAATAAAGTATAGGCTTTAGTTAATAATAATATATCAGTATTGGTTCATTACCTGTGACAAATATATTATACTAATGTAAGATGTTGGATAATAAGGGAAACTGAGAGTGGGGTATATGGAAACTGTCTTTACTCTCTTCACAACTTTTCTGTAACAGTAAATCTATCCTAAAATAAAAGGTTTATTTTTTAAAAGAAAGCAGGAGTGGTTATATTGTCAGATGAAGTATACCTCAAAGCAAAGGAAATTACCAGACACAGAGAAGCGCATTATGTAATGACAAAAAGTTCTCTACTAAAAAGATAACAATCCTAAATGCATATGCATCAAACAAAAGAGCTACAAAAATGTGAAGCAAAAACTGATAGAACTGAGTGGAGAAATAGACAAATCCATAATTATAGTTAGGGAATTTAGCATTCCTCTCTCAAAAATTGATAGAGTAACTAGACATAAATCCAGCAAGAATATGAAAGAACTCAACAACATCATCAACTAACAGGATCTCATTGACATTTAGAAAGCATTCAAATCCACAACAGCAGAATATACATTCTTTACAATAGTCCATGGGACATACACCAAGATAGACTATATTCTGGGCCATAAAATACACCTCAACAAAATTAAAATAATTGAACTTATGTAGAGTGTGCACTGTGACCACAGTGGAATCAAACTCTAAATATAAGAGAAAAAAAATGGAAAAATTGTCAAACACTTTGAAGTTAAATACACTTTTAAGTAATCCATGTGTCAAACAGGAAGTCTCAAGGAAAACTAAAACATATATTGAATTAAATAAAAATGAAAATGCAATATTTCAAAATCTGTGCTAAGGCATTGCTGAGAGTGAAATTTGTATAACATTAAATGTTATATTAGATAAAATGAAAAGTCTCAAATCAATAATCTGAACTTCTTTCTCAAGAATATATGAAAAGAATATCAAAATAAACCCAAACCAAGCAGAAGACAGGAAATAAGTTAAGAATATAAGCAACGACATTGATAGCAGAAAAACAAAAGAGAAAATGCAATGAAACCAAAAACCTGATTCTTTTAAAAGATAAGTAAAATTGACCAATTTCTAGCAAGACTGCAAAAGGACAAAAAAAAAAGAAAAGATGAGACTCGAATTAACAATATCAAGAACAAAGCAGAGGAGACTTTCCTGGTGGTGCAATGGTTAAGAATCCGCCTGCCAAAGCAGGGGACACAGGTTCAAGCCCTGGGCTCCACATGCCATGGAGCAACTAGGCCCGTGCACCACAACTACTGAGCCTGAACTCTAGACCCTGTGAGCCACAACTACTGAGGCTGCGTGCCACAACTACTGAAGCCTGCATGCCTAGAGTCCATGCTCCACAGCAAGAGAAACCACTGCATTGAGAAGCCCGTGCACCACCACAAAGAGTAGCCCCTGCGCGCCGCAACTAGAGAAAGCTCGCATGCAGCAACGAAGACCCAACACAGTCAAAAATAAATAAATAAATGAATTTATTAAAAAAACAAAAAGAACAAAGCAGGGAATGTCATTACAAACAATGCAGATATCAAAAGGATAATAAGGGATACCACAAACAACACAACAGACATATATTTAACAACTTAGATTAAATGAATCAATTTCTTGAAAAGAACAAATTACTACACCTCATCCAAAGTTAAATAAATCATTTGAATAGTCCTGTAACTATTAAGAAAAATGAATTCATAAGTTAAAAATTCTGAAAAAGAAATCTCCATGCCCAGACAGCTTCACAGGGAATTCTATCAGAACTTTAAAGAAGAATTAACACTAATTCTACATAATCTCTTCCAGAAGAGAAGTACACGTTCCAATTCATTTTATGAAGCTAGGACTACCCTGATACCAAAACCAGAAAACGACAGCATAAAAATAAAACTACAAACTAACATCACTCATAAATATAGATGCAAAAATCCTTAACAAAATTTTAGCACATAGAATACAGCAATATAGGAAAAGAATTATATATCATGACCAAAGAGAATTTATTCCAGATATGTAAGGCTGGCTCAATATTTAAATCAATCCATGTTATTCATCATATCATCAGGCTAAAGGAGAAAAATTTTATGGTCACATCAATGGCCTCATAAAAAGCATTTGACAAAATACAATACTCATTCACGATTTTAAGGACTCTCAGAAAACTAGGAATAGAGGGAACTCCCTAAACTTGATAAAAAGCATCTACAGAAAACCTAGAGCTAACATTAATATTTAATTGTGAAAGACTGAATGCTTTCCCTCTAAGATCAGGAAAAAAACAAAGGATGTCCACTCTCATCAAGGATATCTCACTTCTTATTCAGCATAGTACTGGAAGTTCTAATCACTGCAATAAGGCAAGAAAAGCAAATGAAAGGCATACAGTTTATAAAGGAAAAAATGAAAGTGTGCCTGACCTAAGAGTATTAAATAAAAGTGACACAACTTAATAATCACAAAAAAAGAAATAAAAATGTTGCTATTTGCTAGAATTGTCTATGTAGAAAATCCCAAGGAATCTACAAAAAAAAATCGTCCTAGAACTAATAAATGAGTTTGGCAAGGTTGCAGGATACAAGATAACCATTCAAAAATCAATTGTATTTCTATATACTAGCAATGATCACCAGCAATTAAAAATACAATGCAATTTATAGCCGCTCAAAAAATGAAATACAGGTAAATTAAATAAAACATAAGGACTTATTTACTGAAAACTACAAAATTCTAATGAAAGATGTAAAAAATGGAGAGAAAGACTACATTTGGACTGGAAGGTAATGGATTGGAAGACTCAAAATAGTAAAGATGTCAATTTTCTTCAATTTGATACACAGGTTTAACGAAATTTCTATCAAAACCTTGCCAAGATACTTTGTAGATATTGACAAAATTATTCTAACATTTATATGGAGAAGCAAAGAACTAGTATAATTAAAACAATTATGAAAAAAAAGAGTAAAGTGAGAAGAACAGTCTGCCTGATTTCCAGACCTGTTATATAACTATAGTAATCAAGATTGTGCAGTATTGGCACAGAGATAGATACAGATCAACAGAACAGAACAGAGGACCAAGAAATAGACTCACACAAAAATGCCCAACTGATTTTTGACAAAGGTGCAAAGGGAATTCAATGGAGGAAGGATAGCCTTTTCAGCAAAGGGTGCTGGAGCAATTGGACATCTAGAGGTGAAAAGTGAACCTGGACCTAAACTTCACACCTAATTCAAAGTGGATCATGGACTTAAATGTGAAATGTAAAACTATAAATCTTTTAGAAAAAAATAAGAGGAAATCTTCAGGATTTAGGGTTAAGCTGAGAGTTTCTAAACTTGATACCAAAAGCACAATCTATGAAAGGGAAAACTGTTAAGTTGGACTTCATCAAAATTCGAAATTTTGCTCTGTAAAATACCCTGTTAAGAAGATGAAAAGACAAACTAGAGACTGGGAGAAAATACTGGCAAACCACATATCTGACAAAGAATCAGTATCCAGAATAATATATAGAGGGCAGAGTCAAGATGGCAGTGGGGGAGGACACAGAGTTCACGTCTTCCCAAAACTAGGGTGCCTGCCAGACGCTCGTGGGGGAACCTTCATGCCCAAGGAGATGGGAGGAACCCCCGAGTGACTGGGTAGGACATGGGGGGAGTGAGGGGGGAGGAAAAGTGGAGGCCGGACAGGACCAGCACCACTGAGGGGTGGCTGGGAGGCGGGGAGGGGTTCCCATGCCTGGAGGGGCCCTTGGGGACTCAGAGGATCAAGCATTTTTCCTGCCCAATTGGCCTGGGAAGCCTGTGGGGCTCCAAGGTCAGATCCCCTGCCCTCTAAGGCCCCCTCAATACTGCGTTGTTCCTGGGGGCATAGGAGGGAAGCGGGGGGGAAGAAGGGGAGGGGAGGACGGGGGAGAGGCCTTCCAGGATTGAGGGGTTGGGGGGGAGCACACCTAGCTTTTTACCCATCCACTCGGGCTCAGTGAGCCTGCTGGGGTCCTCCTGGTCCCCCGCCCTCCAGGGCCAGAGGCACTCCTGGGTCCCTCCTGCTGCATTGAGCCTAAGCCTTCCCACCCGCCAGGGCCTTTTCCGGCACTATGGGTCCTAAGCATTGGCTCCGCCTACTGCCTAAACCCACCCCTGCCTAAGCCCCACCCCCCACAGCCTAGGCCTTTTTCAGCTTTTTTTCTTTTTTTTCTCTCCCTCCTCTTTTTTAATGTTGTGGTTCTGTTTTACCTTCCAGTTGTTATTTAATCTATATATTATTATTATTATTATTATTATTGTTCTGCTCCTTTTTTTTCTTTTCTTTTCTTTTTTTTTTTTTTTTTGCACAGCTTACAGAATCTTGGTACATGAGCCAGGGGTCAGGCCAGAGTTTCTGTTGTGGGAGCTCTGAATCTGAACCATTGGACGAACAGACAACCTCAGACCCCAGAGAATATTCATCAGAGTGAGGTCTCCCGGAGGTCCTCAACTCGGCACCAAGACCCAGCTCTACCCAACAGCCTACAAACTCCAGTGCTGGAAGCCTCAGGCCAAACAACCAGTAAGACAGGAACACAATCCCACCCATCATAAAAAAAAAAAAAAAGAGAGAGAACAAAAGAATACGTCACAGATGAAGGAGCAAGGTAAAATCCTACAAGACCAAATAAATGAAGAAGAAATTGGCAACCTACCTGGAAAAGAATTCAGAGTACTGATAGTAAAGATGATCCAGATCTCAGAAGTAGAATGGAGGCACAGATTGAGAAACTACAAGAAATGTTTAACAAACATCTAGAAGAACTAAAGAACAAACAAACAGAGATGAACAACACAATAACTGAAAAGAAAAATACACTAGAAGGAATCAATAAGAGAATAACTGAGGCAGAACGAATAAGTGAGCTGGAAGACAGAATGGTGGAAATAACTTCTGAGGAGCAGAATAAATAAAAATGAATGAAAAGAATTGAAGACCATCTCAGAGACCTATGGGACAACACTAAACACACCAACATTTGAATTATAGGGGTCCCGGAAAAAGAAGGGAAAAAGAAAGGGTCTGAGAAAATATTTGAAGAGATTAGAGTCAAAAACTTCCCTAACATGGGAAAGGAAATAGTCACTGAAGTCCAGGAAGTACAGAGTTCCATACACAATAAATCCTAGGAGAAACACACCAAGACACATATTAATCAAACTAACAAAAATTAAATTCAAAGAAAAAATATTAAAAGCAGCAAGGGAAAAGCAAAGAATAACATTCAAAGGAATCCCTGTAAGGTTATCAGCTGATTATTCAGCAGAAACTCTGCAAGCCAGAAGGGAGTGGCAGAATATACTTAAAGTGATGAAAAAGAAAAACCTACAACCAAGATTACTCAACCCAGCAAGGATCTCATTCAAATTTGACATAGAAATCAAAAGCTTTACAGACAAGGAAAACCTAAGAGAATTCAGCACCACCAAACCAGCTTTAAAACAAATGCTAAAGGAACTTCCCTAGGCAGGAGACACAAGAAAAGAAAAAGACCCACAAAAACAAACCCAAAACAATTAACAAAACGGTAACAGGAACATACATATCGATAATCACCTTGAATGTAAATGGATTAAATGCTCCAACCAAAAGACATAGCCTGGCTGAATGGATACAAAAACAAGACATGTATATATGCTGTCTACAAGAGACTCAGTTCAGACTTTGGGACACATAAAAACTGAAAGTAAAGGGATGGAAAAAGATATTCCATGCAAATGGAAATCAAAAGAAATCTGTAGTAGCAATATGTGTATCAAATAAAATAGGCTTTAAAATAAAGACTGTTACAAGAGATAAGGAAGGACACTACATAATGATCAAGGGATCGATTCAAGAAGAAGATATAACAATTATAAATATTGACAGCAGAAGCTAGCAGAACTACAGTCCTGTAACCTGTGGAACAAAAACCCCATTCACAGAAAGATAGACAAGATGAAAAGGTAGAGGGCTATGTACCAGATGAAGGAACAAGATAAAACCCCAGAAAAACAACTAAATGAAATGGAGATAGGCAACCTTCCAGAAAAAGAATTCAGAATACTGATAGTGAAGATGATCCAGGACTTCGGAAAAAGAATGGAGGCAAAGATCAAGAAGATGCAAGAAATGTTTAACAAAGACCTACAGGAATTAAAGAACAAACAAACAGAGATGAACAATAAATAACTGAAATGAAAACTACACTAAAGGACTCAATAGCAGAATAAGTGAGGCAGAAGAATGGATAAGTGACCTGGAAGACAGAATGGTGGAATTCACTGCTGTGGAACAGAATAAAGAAAAAGAATGAAAAGAAATGAAGACAGCCTAAGAGACCTCTGGGACAACATTAAACACAACAACATTCACATCACAGGGGTCCCAGAAGGAGAAGAGAGAGAGAAAGGACCAGAGAAAATATTTGAAGAGATTATAGTGGAAAACTTCCCTGACATGGGAAAGGAAATAGCCACCCAAGTCCAGAAAGTGCAGAGAGTCCCATAAAGGATAAACCCAAGGAGAAACATGCCAAGACACATAGTAATCAAATTGGCAAAAATTAAAGACAGAGAAAAATTATTGAAAGCAGCAAGGGAAAAATGACAATAACATACAAGGGAACTCCCATAAGGTTAACAGCTGATTTCTCAGCAGAAACTCTACAAGCCAGAAGGGAGTGGCATGATATACTTAAAGTGATGAAAGGGAAGAACCTACAACCAAGATTACTCTACCTGGCAAGGATCTCATTCAAATTTGACATAGAAATCAAAAGCTTTACAGACAAGCAAAAGCTAAGAGAATTCAGCACCACCAAACCAGCTCTACAACAAATGCTAAAGGAATGTCTCTAAGTGGGAAACACAAGAGAAGAAAAGGATCTACAAAAACTAACCCAAAACAATTAAGAAAATGGTCATAGTAACATACAAATTGATAATTACCTTAAACATGAATGGATTAAATGCTCCAAGCAAAAGACACAGGCTTGCTGAGTGGATACAAAAACAAGACCCATATATATGCTGTCTACCAGAGACCCACTTCAGACCTAGGGACACATTCAAACTGAAAGTGAGGGGATGGAAAAAGATATTCCATGCAAATGGAAATCCAAAGAAAGCTAATGATCAGGGGATCAATCCAAGAAGAAGTTATAACAATTATAAATATATATGCACCCAACATAGGAGCACCTTAGTACATAAGACAACTGCTAACAGCTATAAGAGAGGAAATCGACAGTAACACAATAGTGGGGGACTTTAACACCTCACTTATGCCAATGGACAGATCAACAAAAATGAAAATAAATAAGGAAAGAGAAGCTTTAAATGACACAATAAACCAGATAGATTTAATTTATATTTCTAGGACATTCCATCCAAAAACAGCAGATTACACTTTCTTCTCAAGTGTGCACGGAACACTCTCCAGGATAGATCACATCTTGGGTCACAAATCAAGCCTCAGTAAATTTAAGAAATTGAAATCATATCAAGCATCTTTTCTAACCACAATGCTATGAGATTAGAAATGAATTACTGGGAAAAAAACGTAAAAAACACAAACACATGGAGGCTAAATGATACGTTACTAAATAACCAAGAGATCAGTGAAGAAATCAAAGAGGAAATCAAAAAATACCTAGAGACAAATGACAATGAAAACACAACAATCCAAAACCTATGGGATGCAGCAAAAGCAGTTCTAAGAGGGAACTTTATAGCTATACAAGCCTACTGCAAGAAACAAGAAAAATCTCAAATAAACCATCTAACCTTACACCTAAAGGAACTAGAAAGAAGAACAAACAAAACCCAAAGTTAGCAGAAGGAAAGAAATCATAAAGATAAGAGCAGAAATAAATGAAATAGAAACAAAGAAAACAATAGCAAAGATGAATAAAACTAAAAGCTGGTTCTTTGAGAAGATAAACAAAATTGATAAATCATTAGCCAGACTCATCAAGAAAAAGAGGGAGAGGACTCAAATCAATAAAATTAGAAATAAAAAGGAGAGGTTGCAACAGACACCACAGAAATACAAAACATCTTAAGAGACTACTACAAGCAACTCTATGCCAATAAATGGACAACCTGGAAGAAATGGGCAAATTCTTAGAAAGGTATAAGCTTCCAAGACTGAACCAGGAAGAAATAGAAAATATGAACAGACCAATCACAAGTAACGAAATTGAAACTGTGATTAAAAATCTTCAAACAAACAAAAGTCCAGGACCAGATGGCTTCACAGGTGAATTCTACCAAACATTTAGAGAAGAGCTAACACCCATCCTTCTCAAACTCTTCCAAAAAATTACAGAGGAAGGAACACTCCCAAACTCATTCTATGAGGCCACCATCACCCTGATACCAAAACCAGACAAAGATACTACAAAAAATGAAAATTACAGACCAATATCACTGATGAATATAGATGCAAAAATCCTCAACAAAATACTATCAAACAGAATCCAACAACACATTAAAAGGATCATACACCATGGTCAAGTGGGATTTATCCCAGGGACGCAAGGATTCTTCAATATACACAAATCTATCATTGTGATACACCATATTAACAAATTGAAGAATAAAAACCATATGATCATCTCAATAGATGCAGAAAAAGAAAAAGAAATTATAAATATTTATGCACATGACATAGGAGCACATAAGGAATACATAAGGCAAATGCTAACAGCCATGAAAGGGGAAATTGACAGGAACACAATAATAGTAGGGGACTTTAACACACCACTTACACCATGGAGAGAACATCCAAACAAAAAATAAATAAGGAAACACAAGTTTTAAATGACACAATTGACCAGATAGATTTAATTGATATCTAGATTTAATTGATATCTATAGGACATTCCACCCGAAAGTGGCAGAGTACACTTTCTTCTCAAGTGCACACAGAACATTCTCCAGTATAGATCACACCTTGGGTCATAAGTCAAACCTCAGAAAATTTAAGAAAATTGAAATTGTATCAAGCATCTTTTCTGACCACAATGCTATGAGACTGGAAGTCAATTACAGGAAAAAAAACTGTGAAAAACACAAATACATGGAGGCTAATCAGTGCACTACAGAATAACTAAGAGATAACTGAAGAAATCAAATAAGAAAAAGAAAAAAAAAGAAAAAAAATGTAGAAACAAATGACAGTGAAAACAAGACAACCCAGAACCTATGGGATGCAGCAAAAACAGTTCTAAGAGGGAAGTTCATAGCAATTCAATCTCACCTCAAGAAACAAGAAAAATCTCAAATAAGCAATCTAAACTTACAACTAAAGCAACTAGAGAAAGAAGAACAAAGATAACCCAAAGTCAGTAGAAGGAAAGAAATCATAAAAATCAGAGCAGAAATAAATGAAATAGAAGTGAAGAAAACAATAGCAAAGATCAACAAAACTGAAAGTTGGCTCTTTGAGAAGATAAACATGGTCACCTAATCTATGACAAAGGAGGCAAGAATATACAGTGGAGAAAAGACAGCCTCTTCAATAAGTGGTGCTGGGAAAACTGGACAGATAGATGTAAAAGAATGAAATTAGAACACTTCCTAACACCATACACAAAAATAAACTCCAAATGGATTAAAGACCTAAATGTAAGACCGGACACCATAAAACTCTTAGAGGAAAACGTAGGAAAAACACTCTTTGACATACACCACAGCAAGATCTTTTTTGACCCACCTCCTAGAGTAATGAAAATAAAAACAAAAATAAACAAATGGGACCTAATTAAACTTAAAATCTTTTGCAGAACACAGGAAACCATAAACAAGACAAAAAGACAACCCTCAGAATGGGAGAAAATATTTGCAAATGAAGCAACCGATAAAGGATTAATCTCCAAAATATATAAACAGCTCATGCAGCTCAATATCAGAAAAACAAACAACCTAATTAAAAAATGAGTAGAAGACCTAAATAGACATTTCATTGAAGAAGACATAAATGGCCAAGATGCACATGAAAAGATGCTCAACACCACTAATTATTAGAGAAATGCAAATCAAAACTAAAATGAGGTATCACCACACACCAGTCAGAATGGCCATCACCAAAAAATCTACAAATGATAAATGCTGGAGAGGGTGTGGAGGAAAGGGAACCCTCTTGCACTGTTGGTGGGAATGTAAATTGATGCAGCCACTATGGAGAACAGTATGGAAGTTCCTTAAAATACTAAAAATAGAACTACCATATGACCCAGCAATCCCACTACTGGGCATATACCCTGAGAAAACCATAATTCAAAGGGACACATGTACCCCCAATGTTCATTGCAGCACTATTTACAATAGCCAGGACATGGAAGCAACCTAAGTGTCCATTGACAGATGAATGGATTAAGAAGATGTGGCACATATATACAATGGAATATTACTCAGCCATAAAAAGAAACAAAATTGAGTTATTTGTAGTGAGGTGGATGGACTTAGAGTCTGTCATAAAGAGTGAAGTAAGTCAGAAAGAGAAAAACAAATACCATATGCTAACACATATATATAGAATCTAAAAAAAAATGGTTCTGAAGAACCTAGGGGCAGGACAGGAATAAAGACACAGATGCAGAGAATGGACTTGAGGACACAGGGAGGGGGAAGGGTAAGCTGGGACGAAGTGAGAGAGTGGCATGGACATATACACACTACCAAATGTAAAATAGATAGCTAGTGGGAAGCAGCCACATAGCTCAGGAGATCAGCTCGGTGCTTTGTGTCCACCTATAGCGGTGGGATAGGGAGGTTGGGAGGGAGATGCAAGTGGGAGGAGATATGGGGATATATGTATATGTATAGCTGATTCACTCTGTTATAAAGCAGAAACTAACACACCATTGTAAAGCAATTATACTCCAATAAAGATATTAGAAAAAAAAGATGTGGTACATATATACAATGGAATATTACTCAGCCATAAAAAGGAGCGAAACTGGGTCATTTGTAGAGATATAGATGGACCTAGAGTCTGTCATACAGAGTGAAGTAAGCCAGAAAGAGAAAAATAAATATCGTATATTAGCACATATATGTGGAATCTAGAAAAATGGTACAGATGAACCTATTTGTACAGCAGGAATAGAGAAGTAGATGTAGAGAACAGAC
Source organism: Orcinus orca (assembly GCF_937001465.1). Taxonomy (NCBI): domain Eukaryota; kingdom Metazoa; phylum Chordata; class Mammalia; order Artiodactyla; family Delphinidae; genus Orcinus; species Orcinus orca. The sequence goes on from NC_064560.1 coordinate 74,833,494, forward strand.
ATGTGGATACAGTGGGGGAAGGAGCTGGTGAGACAATTTGGGAGATTAGGTTTGACATAAATACACTACCATGTGTAAAATAGCTAGTGGGAACTTGCTGTATAGCACAGGGAGCTCAGCTCAGTGTTCTGTGATGACCTAGATGGGTGGGGTGGGAGGGAGGAGGGGATATAGTTATACATATAGCTGATTCAATTCATTGTACAGCAGAAAATAACACATCGTTGTATAGCAATTTTACTCCAATTAAAACAAATTTGAATAATATATAAAAACGCTCAAAACTTAACAGTAAAACAAAGCAAAGCAAACTCCAGTTAGAAGATGGCATGAAGAGACATTTCACCAAAGATGTTCAACATCATTAGGCATACGGGAAATGCAAATTAAAACCACAAATATCACTACATACCTGTTAGAATGACTGAAATAAAAAATAGGGACAACACTAAATGTTAATAGAGAAACTCTGTCACTCATACGTTGCTGGTGGGAATGGAAAATTGTACGGTCACTCTGGAAAACAGTTTGGCAGTTTCTTATAAAACTAAACATGCAACTGCCATACAACATTTGCACTCCTGGGCAATTATCCTAGAGAAATGAAATTTATATTCCCACAAAAATCCTGTACAGAAATGTCTATAGCAGCTTCATTGGTAAAATCCCCAAACTGTAGATGTCCTTCAAAAGTGAATGATTAAATAAACTGTGGCAGATACATCCCATGGAACAGTTCTCAGCAATAAAAAGGAACAAACTCCTGATACATCCGAGAACCTGCATGAATCTTCAGGGAATTAGGCTAAATTGAAAAAAATAAATCAACAATCAAAAAAACAAAAGGTTACATTCTTCATGCTTCCATTTGTTTAACATTCTTGAAATGACAAAATTATAGAAATAGGAAATAGATTCGTGGTTGCCAGGGGTAAAAGATGGGTTGGGGGAGGGAGTGGTGGTGAGAATGGGAGAGAAGTGGGTGTGGCTAAAAAAGGGCACCTAGAGGGACTCTTGTGGTGATGGAAAGTTCTGCATCTTGACTGTAGCAATGTCAATATCCTGGTGGTGATATTGCACTGACTGTACTTTTGAAAGACGTCACCATCACCATCAGGAGAAACTGGGTAAAGTGTACATAATATTTCTCTGTATTATTTCTACAACTGCATGTGAATCTATAATTATCACAAAATAAAAACTTTAATAACAAATTTTTTTAAGGAAAACGGTTTAAATGTCTATTGTTAGGAGCCTCACTAAATGAATTACAAATCATTCGTATACTGTAAGACAAGCAGCTGTTATAAAGAATAAGGGAATTCTAATGAAGGGGGCGTCAGATCAGTTGGGTAAAAACAGCAAGGCATAGATGAGTGTGTATATGTGATACTTTTTCCACGAAATGGTATATTAGAAGTATGTTTGTAAATGCACAGAAAAAGTTTGGGTAGATAAGCTGTAAGTGTTAATAGTGATTCCTCATGGGGAAAGAGATTGGTTGGGAGACAAACTTTTACTTGTAACAACAAATGTGTGCTAAAAAATAAAAAACAAGAAAACACTTCATTTTATAAATTAAGAAATTGAGGCTTAGCAGAGGTGAAAGCAATGACCAGGGTCCCCACGCTGGGAAGAGGTTCAGTGCTTGGCTCTAAACTCAGACCTTCTGACTTAAATCCACGGTGGCTGAGGCAGGAAATTGGCAGGACAGCTCCTCCGGGCCTGCTGCTGTGCGCTGGACCCTCCTCAGATAAGGAGCTCTCTGGAGAGGAAGAACTTGGGACAAGGAAGATCTGCACGGATGTGGAGAACAGGAAATGGCCCCGGCTGGGATTTTCCCTCCTCTTGGTTCAGGCAGCACCAGGAACTCAGCAGAGGGGCAGGAGGGGCCAGCGAGCCTGGATTTCAGGAGACATCCATCCACTGTGCCAGGCTCTGCAATGGGCTCTGGGCAGCCAAAGTGCCTGCTTTCCAGGATCTCACCATCCAGGCAGGAGACCAACGACAGTCAAGTCACTAGGGTGCAGTGAGATCCTGCAATCACAGGTGCTGGGGGCCTGGGAGAGCCTCAGAGAAGAGACCATGTTTGACCGGGGCCTTGAAAAAGGATGAGTAAGAGTGAGCTTGGTAAAGCAAGAACGGTGGTTTTCTCGATGAAAAGATCAGCATGGACCAAGGCATGGAGGTAGGTGATAACCTGTGGCTGAAACTGGAAGTGAGGGCATGAAGCCAGTCAGCAAGTTTGGGGTCCATGGTGACATTCTTTAGTTGGGAGCCATCGCAGGTTTCTGCACAGGAGAGTCACCAGGTCGGTGTATGTTTCCAGAGGTGAGTTCTGGCAGCTTGGTGGAGGAGAAGTGGAAGAGGCGGGGGACAGTTGGAGGGCCACTGCTGCAGCAGCTAAGGCACCATGTGATAAGGTAGAGGCCAGGGAATCAGAAAGGCAGGTATGGTTTGGAGAAATATATCTGAAGAATATTTTGTAGGCAGAATGAACACGACTTGGTGTGGGGCACCTTTGTTGGTTTTTGGTCACCCAGCAGTCATGGCCCTCTCTCTGGTCACAGGACCATGATTTCCCTTGGTGACATCTTGGAGAAGTTCTCAGCCAAAAGGCTCTGCCCACAACACTTTTTGCAAGGTAAAAACTATCTTTACCTTGTGTCCTGAGACTTTGACTCTTGAGAGGGGCAGACAAACATGAATAGAAACGTTGGACTCTGCCATCCACCCCCCACCCCCCCTTGCAGGCCCTGAGTCTGTTTCTCCAGTCTTACTTCAAGCCCATGACCCTCCCTCTCTCTGCAGCCCCTTCCAAAGGGCTTTGGTAATGGGTGGGCTGTGGCCATGTTGGAGACAGGATGGAAGCCCCTTGGCTCTTCAGAATCTCAGAGAAGATTCTTTAGAAATTCCACTGGGCCCTGTGGGCTTCTTTCTTCATTCTCTCTATGTGGTCTGAGTTCTGCTAGGTTTGAATCATCTATTAAAGCTGAAAAATTGAAGAGTTTCCATGGCCCAGCCTCCCAGAATCTGTCTCAGATGGTGGCTTCAGGGGAATGTTGTATCCATTCCACTCTTTGAGGCACTGGGTCAGGACATCGTGCATGACTATAAATGGATGGGCCTGTGTAAATGTTTACAACACCCAATTCTCCCAAGTACCACACCTCAGTGGTAATGCCTTGGTCTCCTTGTGGATGGCACTAATTGCCATTAGGACTTTGGCTAAAAGTTGCCCTGGTGGGGAAGGGGCAGGGAGAACAATGTTGTTGCCCTTGGATGACCTCAGGTGGCAGCAGGGGGGACCTAAGGGGACTGAGTTATACTGGGCACCTTCTACATGCCAGGAACTGAGCTAAGTGAACTAAGGCTCTGACATACATGATCTCAAGTTCTTACAACAACCCTGAGGGGAACATGCCACTTACTATCCCCATTTTACAGAAAAGAAGACCAAGATTTAGAAAGGTCAGGCTCTAGTAAGTGGCAGAGTGTGGGTAGGAATCCAGGAAAGTGCATCAGATTATGCACTTTCCACCACACCACACGGACCCTGATGGAAGGGAGGATTCAAGGGGAGAGGAAGTGATCTCAATGCTCCAAGTCCTGCAGCGTGGCCCGGGCGAGGATGTCTGAGGCACATGTGGGAGACCCAAGCTTTGCATTGCATGAGAAAATGACAAGGCTGCAAAAGGCCACTCCAGATTCCTTACTAAAGTAAGTTGTAATAAAGAGAGAGAGAGAACCTGAGAGTGTAGGGGTAGGCAAGTCAGGCTTCCTGCCTCCCAGGATTCAATCAAGCTGGTCCTTGCATCAGGGAAGTGAGGGCCATTTTAGTCTCTGGAGCAGGACACATCTCCTTTCAGGGTGTCCTCCCTGCTCACAGTGATGCTGTTCTCTGAGTGCTGAACCCTTCCACCAACCCACCTACAGAAGAGGGCCCCTGGCAGCAGTATCTACACACACAGCCCTGTCTCCCTGACCCCAGAAGGTTGGACTAATTCGTTCTTGGGTGAAGCTGGTTGGTCCTGTAAAGAGAGGGAATATAAACTTAGGAGCTGCGCCGCAACCACCTTCCACCCCCTATGTGCACAGGGCATCGCAGAAGATGGGTTGGTGGAAAGAAGCAGAGGCAAGTAAGACAGATAGGGAGTAGCTTCCTGCATTCTCGGCACCTTCTAGGCCTGGTTCCCACCTCTCTTGGGGCCCAGTTGTCCGATTTCATCTTGATTTGAAGATATCACCCAAATTCCTCCCAGTAAATTTCACAGGCTTGTTTGACCTGGGCTTCTGTCACTTTGGACCAAAAGTGTCCTGGCAATTCCAGGTGAGAAGGATGTATCCTTTTGAATACCAGACTTTTGCTGCTCAAGGAGCCTCCCCAAGGATCCCAGAGGGGCTGAGGAGAGAAGGGACTAGTCTTATATCCAGTTGATGTTGAGATCCTCATTCCAACTCTAGGTGAAATGAAAGAGTTAAACTCCAAGGACGTTTATCACAATAATTGAGCCCTATCAGAATGAAGCAGGCATCACTCTCTCTATGATAACTGAACCTTTCAATGTCAACTCCAAGGACTCATACACAGCTTCTGGGTGTAATTCATCTGCCAAGACTGTTCGGTATTAACTCACTAATCTACATCTGACTAATGACTCAGGACTGTGTGTTGACCTTGACCTCACATAAAGGTTTTCATCATGCTGCCCTCCCAAACAGAGCAAGGATGGCAGGTGGCTGCCTTGTCATCACACTTGTTTCCCTCCACAACTGGACTCGCGTATTTAAAGCCTTCTGTTTTACCTTTGGCCAGTTTCCATAATCTTTCCTGGGAACCCGTTGTCTCTGGAGCTGGCCCTTCCAAGCCCTGCACTGTGACAGTGTGAAACCCTGTGCCCACAGGCAAACCAGCCTTCACCTGGCTTCATGGGGTAGGGCTGTCCCAAGAGCCCTGACTCCCCAGTACTGTCAGACCTCTGCTGTGTACAGAAGGAAGACCTGAGGAAGCCAATAGTGGCAAAAATCCAAGGGATGGGGAGTAGGTGGGAGGGGCAGGGCTGCTCTGCGTCCACCCCTCCTGCCCTCTTTTCTAGAGGAGTGATCGAGGGAGCACATATATTGCTGGCTGCAGCAAGGAGCCTTCCCCCTTTCCTGCTGGGTCCCAGAAATGGCCATGGTGCAAATGATCCCCAGCAGCTGCAAGCACCAGGGCTGCAGATCAATCCCCACCAGCACTGCTCATGATGTGACCAGAGGCCCAAGGACCACCCTGGGTTCAGTGTGTGTAATCTCAAAGCAGAGACTTTGCCTTTTATTGGAAGCCCCACGCAAATCATAAGCTTCCAAAGGCATTTATGAAGTGCCTGTTTCTTCTTTGTCTGCTTCGGTGCTAGATCAAAGAGCTACATTTTAAAATTTCATTGACTGATTTATACCCTTCCCATTTCCAAAGCAGATGATAAAAAAACCACAGGTACCAGTGTGGCCAGGAACATTTACCCAATACAAAAGAGGGGAAAACAAGCAGAGAATTATGCCTCGCCTCAGCCTGTCAGGAAGGTAGAATCTAAGATTTCATTCTCTGGGTTGTGTTTAAACTTCCCCAAGATGTAAGGGCTACTGTCATTTCTTTCCGTAAAGCTCCTCCGCCCGCGTCAGAAAGGCTTCCCCTGCTTTGTGGCTGTGCTCCAGTCCCACTTAGAGGAATTGATCTGGTGCAAGGTGGCCGGCTGCCACCGAGGAGTCCAGGCGGGCTTTCTGCTGTCACTTTCCAGTCTTCTGCACTCTGCTGCCTCTGCCCTCTTGGCCACGGCTGCTTGTGTTTCTCAGCTGAGCCTCATGCTGCGGACAGGTCTTCCAAGCTGTGCCCTGGCCTGGTTTGCAGTGCATTCTCATTTCACTAATAGAAATAAAGGTGAAGAAACAAGAGGGGACCCCTACCCCTGGCAGTTCACTGTGCCTGGCTCTGTGGGACACCAAGATGAATGCCACAAGCTATGCCTTTGGGGGAGGCAGACGCAGACCTGAGAGTGTCCAGAAGTGAAAGGGGAAGAGGAAGGTGGTGGAAAGCATTGAGTGTGGGCTCCACAAGTTCCTGCGAGAGCCTGAGTGCAGGGACTACGGGTGGGCAGGGCTGCTGTGCCGGCCTCGCGATGCGGGCAGTGAGGCCAGAGGGGGGCTTTGTTTAAACTCCGTTCCCTGCTGTTGACTCTTCTTCAACCTTAAAAACAGGAGACACAAAAATTTCCTTTTGTGTCTCTCAGGGAGTATAATGAAATCTGTGATCGGACGAGGGGCCCAACTAATGCCCCTGCTGGGTCCTCCTGTTTCGTGGCCATTGCCTGAAGGCACGCAGAATGTGGGATTTGAACTTTTGTCCTGCCATTTGCTTATTGGACCTCCATGAGTCTCATTTTCCCTTATAAAATGGGGACAGGCAACAGCCACTGCCCAGAATCTTGGAACATTAAATGAAATAAAATCTTAAAAACATATAAGTTAAAGGAAGCACATGTATGTATGTAGATGTGTTTATATAATTTGAATATACATGTATATGCACTCAGTGTCCCCTCCCTGCAGAGGTTGGAGTGCCCCAGACTGTGGCTCCCTGGCCTGAGTGTGGCTCAGGTTCTGATGGCGAGGACAGCTGCCCTGGGGCCTGCTTCTCTCCTCTCTCGCCCACCCCGTCCCTGCCTGGCAGCAGCTGCCTCAGCACCCCTGAGGCCAACTGGGATGTGCCAAAGCTCCGGCAGCTGGTCCTGGACGGGAACTTCGAGGCCTGACTGTGGGCACAGTGCTCCCTGTGCAGGCCCCAGGCCTGGAATGCCTGCTCATGAAACCCTAGCCAGCTGACCTTTGGGACACGGTGTGAAGTGAAGCCTGCTTATGCTTTGGAGGCTGGAATGCAGGGAGCAGGGAGTGGTGGGAAATGACAGGTCACCCATCGCAGTGCACCAGTGTTACCCTGGCTTTAAAGTCATCTTCCTCCCAGCTTGCTTCATCCTCACCCCAAGCGCATTGCCGTGCGCATTGCCAGCTCTCAAATAATAATAACGTCAGCAGCGACGTTTACGGAGCTCCCACTGTGTGTGGCACAGGCGCTGTCCTGCTTCATGGTCGCTCTCTCTGGTCCCTCCTACCTTGTTGCCTGCATCAGTCCCCTGGGCTGGACCCCCTCATCTTCCTAGCCTCAGCCCAAAACAGCAGAGCACAAGGGCTCACCAACCCACATCTCATCTTCTGTTTAGTATTTCCCTCCGCCTGGCATGGTACATATGCACGCAGCTGTAGAGTGTCAGAATGTAAGTGCCAGGGGCAGGCTAGGCCTGACATAAAGTGCTCTGAAGATAGTCATTGAATGAATGAATGGAAGAAGAAACAGAGGCTCAGAGAGGGCAAGTAACTCGCCCAAAGCCACAAAGCTAGAAAGTGGTGGAAAGAAAGTTTAAATTCCATTGTCTCTGGCTATTGGAGACCCCGGTATCTGAACTGCCATCTCCACTCCTCCCTGCTCTTTAGAGGCTCCCTTCCCTTGCCCCACACACCTCCGCTGTCAACTGCACCCATCCCCCATTCCCCACCCAGGGAGCATCAGGGGCCCCACCAGCCCAGCTTGTGGCCTTTCCTAACAGGACAAACCTGCAGAAGGAGAAAACAACCATGTCACCCATAAGAGGAGAAGGTTCAAGCAGGAACAGGAGAGAGCTTCATCCTGCTGGCTTCTTCCGAAACCCTGGGACCCTGTGCACAGCAGCCTTCAGAAGACAGGAGAGCTGGCTCTACCTGTCTTGCAGATTTGGAATCTAGGTCATTCTGCTGCCTCCCCTCCCCCTCTGGAAGACAAGCTGATTTCTCCTAGGGTCTCAGAGCGGGAGAGGGGACGACAAGAGAAAATGTTTTAGTGGGACCTACACCCTGTGTGCTGCTGTCAGGAACATTTCATTTTGAAGCCAATATAATTTATGAGATGCAAATGGATTTAGCATATAAAAAAAAACTTGGAAAAGGTACAAAGTGCACCTCACACCCTTGCGCTGAGGCGTGTTTGAGGCTCCATTAATCATCTCAGACAAAAGAGATTTAATCTGAGGCTAGGCAGTCTAGGGAGCCCCGGCAGCGCTCCCCAAACCCCAGGGCTGGCCGGGAGCAGCGGGTGTTGGCCGCGGCTCTGGCCCTGGGTGCTCGGCACTTGTGCTGAGCCCTTGTCTGAGTCACGCAGTAGATGAAATTACAGAGGTTCCTGCACATGATGAATCAGAAAGCAGGATCAAGCCAAATATTTGGACAAGCCTTGCCCTGAGTAGAGCAGGAGGGAGACTGTGCAGCCAGCAGCCTCCTGCCAGCTGCCTGCCCAGAGATGGTTTCTGACAAAGTGCCGCCGAGGGGCAGGCTGCTGCTTAGAGGGGAATTAGCTCCGATCCATGAAGGCACCCTGCAGTCAGATCTCTTGGCCAGGCCAGCGCTGGGAAAGAGGCCCAGAAGCATCCCAGAACCCTGAGCCGTGATTCAGTCTCACCCTCAGAGGAGGGGGCTTGTGTGGGTGCAGCGTGCTGAATTGGGGGGGAGGAGACACTTTGAGTCACGCCATCCGCCTTCTTTTCTGGGAGTCATCTGGGTGGCAGGCAGCGTTTCCTGCAGCAGTGAGCCGAGGAGGCTACGCAGCCCTCCCATCGCTCCTGCCTAGGCCGTGGTGGGGATGCAGGCGGACGCGGTGGCCACAAAATGGGGAAGGAAGTGAAGCCCTGCGCCCTGTGCCAAGGCTTTACTGCTGCGAGGACTTTCAGGAGAGGCTGAAACAACAACAAACCAGTAAAAACAATGCTACCTTAGGTTTGTCTGGAATCTTTATTAATTTTTTAAAGTTAACTTCTGAAAGAGCTCAACATTCTTGGGGTTATTTTAAGCTACATTCTCCCCTTTGCAGGGAAGCTCCCAGGAACTAAACTAGTCCACATTGGAGAGAGCAGATAAATCCCTACAAGCAAAGAGTTGCTGTTGATGAATGGCAGGGATAGTGCCCATATGCTGTGGGCTGACGACGTGCTAGGCCCCAGCTCCATGCTTCCCATGAGAATGTCCTCGGCGAGCATCCAGAGAACCCCTACAAGGTGGGTGCTACTATTTTCCCATTTTGCAGATGAAGAAACAGGCTTGGGGAGGTTATGCAACTGACCTAGACCATACAGGTAGAGACTGCACAGCCAGAATTTAAACCCAGGCAGTCAGACACCCAGATTATATTCTGCTTCCCAGCAGCTCTCCCGTTACAACCATCTGCAAAATGACCACGGGAACAGGGTCAAGTGATACCTACAGTTCTAACCCTCAACCAGGTGATCAGACCTTGGAAAGTCCAGACATTATGCCTGCCTTTGGGATCCAGGCCTGCTCTCGGAACCTGAAGAAGGCTGAGGGGAGCTGGCTTTCTCAGAGGCCAGAGAGTCCTCATGGGTCAACCAGAGTCTAGCCCACGTGGGCCAGCCCTGCTTGCTCAGAGACAAGACTCAGCAAAAACCCTCCTACCCAGACACCCTCTGAGACAGCAAGGCTGCTGAGCTTGCTTCCGGAGAAGGTCTGCCTTCTGGAGTCGGGGAGCCCCAGCTCTGGCTCACTAGCTGTGAGGCTGCTCCTATTCCTGTTGCTCCACAGAGCCTCAAAACTTGCGGCCTAAAAACCCTATTTTAGGGCTTCCCTGGTGGCGCAGTGGTTGAGAGTCCGCCTGCCGATGCAGGGGACGTGGGTTCGTGCCCCGGTCTGGGAAGATCCCACATGCCGCGGAGCAGCTGGGCCCGTGAGCCATGGCTGCTGATCCTGCGCGTCCGGAGCCTGTGCCCCGCAACGGGAGAGGCCACAACAGTGAGAGGCTCGCGTACTGCAAAAAAATAAAACAAAACAAAAACCCTATTTTATTATGCACATAGATTCCATGGGTCGAGAATTCAGACAGAATTTAGTTACAAGTAAGAAGGGTCCACTTGCTCCATGATATCTGGGGTCTTGTCTGGGAACACTCAAAAATGTGGGTAAACCCGGGGGTGGGGGGATCTATAGCTGGTGGCAGGAATCATCTGGAGGTGTCTTGGCTCATGTGTCCGATGGTTGATGTTGGCTGTCAGCTGGAACCTCAGCAGGGCTGTCACCAGAATACATACCTGTGGCCTCCCTCTGTGGCCTGGGCTTCCTAACAGCATGGAGGCCTCAGGGGAGTCTGCCTTCTTACACGACAACTGTATTTGTTTGCTATGCCTGCTGTAACAAAGTACCACAACCTCAGTAGCTTAGAACAACAAAAATGATTATCTCACAGTCTGGAGGATGGAAGTCCACATTCAAGGTGCTGCTAGGGTTGGTTCCCTCTGAGGAACATGATCGAAGGATCTGTTCCAGGCCTCTCTCTTTGGCTTATAGATGGCTGTCTTCTTGTGTCTTCACACTGTCTTCTGTGTGTGTGTGTGTGTGTGTGTCTAAATTTCCGTAAGGATACCAGTCTTATTGGATTAAGAGCCAACCTACTGAATTCATTTTAACTTGATTATCTCTATAAAGATCCTATTTCCAAAGTAGGTCACGTTCTGAGGTACTGAGAGTTAGCACTCCAACATATGAATTCGGGGGTACACAATTCAACCTATAACAACAACTTAGGGCTCCAAAGGCAAGGGTCCCAGGGGAACCAGGCAGAAACCACATGGCCTCTTCTGAGTAGCCTTGAAAGCTGAGCTTCATTCTATTGGTCACAAGCTAGTCATTAAGGTCAACCCAGATTCAAGGGGAGGGGGCAGAGACCCCACCTCTTAGGTGGAGGAAGGTCAGGAAACTTGTGGATTTTTTTTTTCCCCCTGAGATGGGTATTATCTCTATTCCTCTTTTACAGGCAGAGAAAGTAAATTTTAGCATGCTGAGGTGGCCTGCTGGGGGTTTGACAGTCAGTGCATGGTGGAGCCAGAGTTGGATCTCAGTGTGGTAAGTTTTAGAACTCCCCCAGTGTCCTTGCACAGGTTAACTCAACCTCTGTAAGTGTCAAGTATCTATGAAATGGTGACAGTGATGCCCAATTCACAGAGTTGTTTTAAGGACTGAATGAGGTGAGTTGTATAAAATGCCTGGCACAGTGCAGAAGCTCAGTTAATGATAGTTTTTCTCATCCTCCTCCTTCTCCTCCTTTTTCTTCTTCTTCTAATAAAATATAATTGACGTATAACATTATATTAGTTTCAGGTGTATAACATGATTTACTATGTGTAGATATTGCAAAATGATCACCACAATAAGTCTAGTTAACGTCCATCACCTAGCATAGTTAAATTATTTCTCTCATGATGAGAACGTTGAAGATATTCTTATCAGTATCATTAATCTTAGCTGTGGAAACATGATGTCAAGAGCTTTTGGGGGTAGGAATAATGGAAAAACATCAGACTGAAAGTTAAAATCTCTGGATCTTAATTTCAGCTGTGGATGTTTACAACTGCTAACCTTTATTGCAGCCTTATGATGTATCCAGCCCGGAGCTGAGCATTTCCCCATTTGATCCCATTTAACCTTCACACCAGCTAGCGAGGTGTAGAGCTCAGATCTGAACCTAGCAGCCAATGCACTGAACCTCTATGCTAACCCCCCTCTGACCAACAATCTGTAAGACTTTTTCCAGCTATAAACATATGTAGCCTGTAGTAATGTCCTGACCCATGTAATAATGTAATCACTCACGTTCTCATGTGGCCAAAGAGGAATTTATTTTTCTATACCTGAACGTATTTCCTATCTTTAGGTTTCCTATTTCTCCCTGATGACAAAAATTATAACCTAGTCATTTTCATGAAAACCCAGTAGAATTCAGTGATTTCTCAATTTAGATTAAAGCTTGTTGCAATTTAGGGTTTTCTCCCTGAGATGACATCTCAGTTCTGCAGGGAAATTATGGATCATCATGTCCAGGATATGCTTGGTTCATGATGGTGGTAGAGACAAAACTAGGTCTTCCTAAATCCTGTTTCATTTCGTCCACCTGAGCACACAGGAGGACTGCATTTCCCAACCTCCCTTGTAGTTAGGTTGGGGTCATGTGATTAGTTCTGGTCAAGGGTCTGTATGGGGAGATAAGGTATGCCATTTATTTGCTAAGGCAATGAAAAGCCCTCTGTGTGACTTTCCAGTCCTCTTTTCTCCTGCTTGAGGCCACCCTGGAGGTCGTAACTAAGCATTTGAATCTCTGAGTCATCACTTGGAAGGAAGCTACCCAGGAGGAGGAGTAATGCATCGGACCTAAATGAAGGAGAAACAAACTTTCAAGGACCAAGGTACTCTGTTTTGGGGTCTGTTTGTTACTGCAGCATAGCTACACTATCCTGACCATAACAAGAGTCATCCTGTGCCGGCCCCCTCTGAGATACGCACTGTTCAGTGTTGACTATCAACATTGATTTCCGCTGGTATCTATTGAAGCAACCACCACTTCCTCATGTCAATGTCTATGGGATTGAATATACCTTTACCTGGCCTCTGGTTTGCATGGCTCATTCTGCCACTGATGACCGTTTTTGTCACACCCCCAGCATCCCTTGGGCCACCAGCTTCTACACTCTTCTTACTGTCATATCCATCACAGGGGCATACGAGATTTTGGCTACTCTCCCAATCTCTGTAGGACTTCAGGAGATCCAACCCAGGCTCTTTCACTCAAGTATCCCCACATCCACTTGTTCTCAACTGCTCTCCTCCCAGGAAGCCGGTGCAAGATTTCCCTACCTTAGATTTCCCCAAACTCATCTAGTGTTGTTGTTGTTTTTTTTTTTTTTTAATCTTCCCTTGATCCCAAGCCACCTTGGAAGGACAGGGAGAATCACAGGCTTCTCCCTTCAGACTCCTTCTCCCTTGCCCTTAGCAACCTGAATCTGGTCTGCATGGCAGGTGACTTATTTGGATTCTTCTCTTGTCCTCTTCCTTCTATTATTTGGGGGAATAAACTTTATGCTACAATTTCTTTAGAGTACTTTAGTTTCTCTTTGAAATCCAGCAAACATTTCTTTTTCAAAAAGCCTCACTCTTTGTGATGGTTAATTTTATGTGTCAACTTGACTGGGTCCCAGAGTGCCCAGCCTCTTGGTCAAGCATTATTCTGGGTGTGTATGTAAGAATGTCTTGCATGATTAACATTTGAATTGGAAGATTGAGTTAATTGTCCTCCCCCCACCCCCACCTTAAGGTGGGTGACCCTCATCCAATCAATTGAAGACCTGAATAGAACAAAAAGCCTGAGGAAGATGGATCTTCTCCAGCGGGACTGTTGGGCTGGGACACCGGTCTTGTTCTGCCCTCAGACTGGAAGTTACACCATTGTCTCTCCTGGTTCTCAGGCTTCAGACTGAGGCTAGAACTACACCATTGGCCCTCCTGGGTCTCCAGCTTGCTGACAGCGGATCTTGGGACTTCTCAGCCTCCATCATCACATGAGCCAATTCCCCATGTAATTAGGAATTAAGTAATTATAATGTACTACATTTTACTATATCATATTATATTATATCACAGCATATTTTATGTGCTATTGGTCTGTATCTTTCTTTGGAGAACCCTAGCAAACACCCTTACAGAGCAAAATCCTAGATTTACATGATTATTTTCTCCTTTATAAGTTTTAAAAGTAGATTTTGAAACTTCAAAGCCAAGAATTTGATTCCTTGGTATTTGTATTCTGTTGCATTTTCTCTTTCTCAGAAAAAGGAGACCTCTGGAAGAACCAGGGCAATAAGAACATGCTGGGGGGTGGAAGGAGGATCCTTAATTTTTATCTCTGAACAAAATTGTGCTGAATAATGAGGAACATTTGCATCATGCTGATGTGCTTTACTCCACTTACAGCTCACAGCAGCCTGTCACGTGGAAATTACCCATCCTTGACAGGTAAGGAAGTTCAAGTGCCTAGCCCAGGATCAAGTGGCAATGCCTGGGCCTGGGGAGGGTGGTCTTTCTTCAGGGCATGTGTCAGCACAGCTAGAAAAAGAAGCCTCTACAAGGAAAAACCAAAGGCAAATACATGGAGCCAGTGCACGCCAGGGCAAGCTGCAAGTGTGTGGCTGTGCCCAGTGAAACCTCAAGGATCCTCAAGACCAGCATGTTTACGGGCATCCACGCTACGGGATTCAAAGAGAGAAGAAGGTAAGCTCCAAGAGCATGGACCCTCTGTTCTAGGCAGTGCTGTGTCCCCGGGGTCCTAGAGCAGCGTCTGGCCCACAGCAGGCACTCAAATGGTATTTGTCCAATGAGTGAATGAAGGAAGAGAAAGAAATGGGACCTGCTCTCAGGTCCCTCATCATTTGGCTGAGAAAACCAATTTCATGAAGAAGGAAAATAGGAGAGCAGGTGAAGCACTAAACCAGGAGAAAGAAACTCTAAGCAAATATGAATGCAGTGAAGAAAAACAATCAGTATGTGGGTAAGGCCACCTGCATATCATAAATGTCACATCTGTGTCACACAACTGACGTGGCTCCAGGGTTGTCTCTGTATGACTTACAGAAATCATGATGACTGGGAGTTCTGTTTTCTGTGTAGCTGGTATGAGAACTCTTAAGGAGAGGCTCAATTTGTTGGGGAAAGCTTGTTTTTAAGCAAATTGGGATGGAGTGAGTCTAAAGGGTATACACAGAGGATGGCTGCTTCAGAAAGGGATAAATGATTGGGCATTTCTAAAACCTCACGAGGGAAGAGAAAGCAGGGTCAGACCCCAAAAAGAGATGGGTAGAGTGTGTCATAGGGGAAGGTGCTCCCAAGGAGAGTCTTGTCTTTTGAGGCTTTTGTCAAGCAAAAAAAATGTGTGCTGTGTGATGTCCCTTCACCAAGGACCACTGACACCCCAGGGAGATGACAAAGGGCCTGGATAGGTTGGATTTCTGGTGGCAACAGTGAAGGATGCAGGACTTGTAGTTCCTGGTTGGAGTGGAGCTGAAACAGAGTCAAACACACGTGATCACGCTTTTCCACAAGATTGGTGTGAGGGTTAGTAAAGTCAGTACTTAGTACCTAGGACGTTTACCACCTGGACAAGGATGAGGTGAGATGGGGGGACTTAAAAAATTAGGCCCTGGAGGAACAGGAACTGAACATCAGTTCATTCTGTATAGTGACTAACCAGTCAGGGAAAACTCACGGCATAGATGCTGTCATTTTTTCAGGCTGTGCGCATGGCAGATATTGCTAATGGATTTCAACACTTTCTCATCCAGGCCAGACTCACATTCAGAACCTTCTCAACATTACACCCCAGGTAGCCACTACCAATGGAATGTTGGTTTAGGAGATTAAGTCAATCCACCTTCCTTGGTCTGACCCAGAGGCCACAGACAGGCAGGCAGCTGATGAGCTGAGTGGGGACTAGAGATACAATGGGTTGGTTTTTTATTCCCTCACATAAGATTTGAATTAGCTGATGACATTTTTAATTGGGAAATTTCAAATCAATATCCAGATTTCTGGCTTCTCTTGAAAAATTAGTGTCTGGCAACGTTGCACTGCTGAGGAGTGGCTCTTCCCCCACACACCGTGAAGGGTTGTGTGCTGTGCAGTTTGCGGGTCCTCTGTGGCCCCTGTTGGCCTTTTGGATTGCCTGCATCCCTGCCTCTCAGCCTAACCAGCTGAGCATGGGCAAGAGAGTGGCTCTGAAGGCGGCCCAAGTTCGAGTCTCACCTCTGCCCCTTAGGCATCGAGTGACTTTGGACAAGTCCCTTATCTTTACTGGGCCTTGGCTTTCTCATTTGTGAAATGGGGGATAACAATAGTACTTACCTCATCAGGTGGTTGTGAAGATCAAATGAATTAGAACAGGAATTAGCACACAGGAATCACTAAAACAAGCTTAGCTATCATTGTTAAGCCTTTGAAGTTTCTGTAAACACTGGAGAACCTGTCTACAAGTCCTGAGGAAATGAGGCGCAGAAGGGCCAGACAGTGTCCCCCCATGCAGGAGGACTTGGGGTCCTTGCTGAGGGCAGGTCTCTACCACCCACCCCAGGGCTTGGAAGCAGCTTTCTGTGTCTGCAGCACTCAGAACACTTGCAGTGTAGAGTATGTATTTGAGCTCAGGAAAAGGAAAGAAAACGCTTGTTATTTGACCTCACTGTTTTAAGGGTAGGCCTGGAGGGTGCTCCTATCTGAGAGGAGTTACAAGATGAAGCTAATTAGTGTAGAAATGTTGGCTGGAATGTACACTCAGAGCCAGGGAAAGGGGTCCCCGTTTTCTCTAATGACATACTTTAATAGGGTGGAGATTCAAAACTACAAACACACAAAAGCAAAAATAAACACGCAAACAAAACCCAGCAGCACCAAGACAAGCCTGAGAGGCAAAAGTCAGCCACCTCTTACTTTTCAATCTGGGGGGTGCTCTTCATGCTGACGCTCAGTCTTCCCACCCCCCTGAAATACCCTTCTGTCCCACACCCCTCAGCCTGCGAACATTCCGCTGCAGCTCCAGGAAAACCAGAGCATCCACGTTGGCCTCTGAGACCACAGGGAACACTTGATGAGGACGTGCCTGGGGTGGGGGCCTGGGTGGCACGTGGTGGAGTGAGTAGTAGCTGGGGGCACACATGGATTATTCAGCGAAAGGAGCAAATCTCCCCTCCTTGGGGAGACTGAGCCCAGACTGCTTTTGAACTGCATACCTTGTTTCCTCTCTCCTTGAGAGAAAAAAAGGCCATTGGTTCTGCTCGAAATTCAGCCAGATGGGTTCCTGAATGCCTGTTGGGCCTCTCATTTCTCCAGTTTTGCCAGCCTCTGCTTTGGGTGTTTACAGGTGAGAGAGGGTAGATTTAGATACACCTGCGCTGGAGGGGAGGGGAGGGGAGGGGAGGGGGAGAGACACAGGGGATGGGGGACCCCAGAATAACCGAGGAGCTCACACCTAGTGGAGGTGAGAGAAATGGAGAGAGAATAGATGTGAACCCTACAGACTCTCCAAACCTCCAATCCCTGGAAGCGCCCAGCCACCTTCTCCCATGTGCTCTGTGGGCCAGTGCCCCCAGCCTGGCCCTGCACGCAGCCCACGTCCCCAAACCCTGGCCACAGGAATGAACTGCTCTGAGATTGCCTAGGCCTATGGACCCCACCTTCCTCCTCTTTGCTCCTTCTGTATGTAATTCATGGCAGGAGGGACATGCCATGTCAAAATATTTTTCCTGGAGCAGGTTAGAGAGCTGGGGGAGGGGGCAGGGGGGGGAGAGGGGGCGGGCGTTTGCAAGTGGGCTCAGCAGTCTGGGAGGCAAGCGGCTTGCCAGCGTGCCAGGAAGCACTGTCAGCAGTGCATGCAGCCTGTGCTCCTGGCACACTGCCCAAGGGAAAAATCTGAACATTCTATGCGGAGCTCCTGTGCCTGCCTGTGGCCCCACCCAGCTCTGAGGCCGATAGCAGGGAAACCAAGGGTCGGACTCTAGATTTGAACCCCTCAGGGAGAGGAAGCAATCTCTTGGGCCAGGGTATTTGTAGTGGGTATAAAACTTACAGTTCAGATGTGCAGGAAAGTAACTTTCCTTATTTTCTACAGTAGAACTCAATTTATTGAAGAGTTTCATTTCTACTCAGCGGTGATGAGGGATGAACCTCATCCCTCAGGAGAGCATGGTCACAGGAGTTTACAGTTTAGTCCAGTGAACTCAGGCTCTTTGGAGAGATGCTCAGTCTTCCCCGGTGGCACATGGAGTGTGGGGACGCCCGTGTACAATCTTGTCTGGGCCCTCTGGTTTGCACGGTGTTATGGCTGGCGGGAAGCTGGGCAAGCGCCCTCCCTTCTGGGATTCCTGCTGGGGGTCCTTATCATTCCTCACTCCAGGAACAGGGAGGGGTGCAGAGGCCACACACATAAGCCTCAGCTCTCTTACTCTCCCTCTCTCTCCAGACTCTTTCTCCAGCCCAAGAAAGTGGGATGGGCTGCATTCCTGTGCGGCAGGAAAATTGCCCATATGTTACATCCTGCTCCTTTCCCATTTTACAGCTTAAAAACAAAACTCTCCATTACTATGAGGCTCCTAGAGTAGTCAAATTCACAGAGGCAGAAAGTAGAAGGGTGGATGCCAGAGGCTGGGAGGAGAGGGGAGTGAGGAGTTGCTTAATTGCTTCAAAGTTTCAGTTTGGGAAGATGATAAAGTTCCGGAGAAGGATGGTGTTGATGGTTGCACAACATTGTGCATGTACTTAATGTTACTGAACTGAAAATGGTTAGGATGGTAAAAATGAGTAAGATGGTGTATATTTTACCACAATAAAAGCTCCATGTTTAGTCTTTCTGGATTTGGTTCTTAATATATAACAAGATGCTTTGGGAATTTAGAAGAGTTTTTTCTCTCAAGTACCTGGCTCTTATCATTGAAAGACTCAGTCTGGAATGGGCTTCAAGAACCCATCCAGGTTGTCAAAAAAGGGACATCGTCTCTTTCTCTTTTTAATCCAACTATGAATTATCTTAATCCTCCCCTTGCTGCACCAGGAGGCCACTGATAAGGAAGTGTGAAAAAATTTAAAACTCATTAATTAGTTCTAGATGATATCTCCTATTATCATTAACCATGTGATAGATGTACTGGGTTGGTCAAGAGATTTGAATTTAGTCTTGTCTCTAAGACTGGTTGAGGCATAAGAGGGTCTCCCTGTGGTTCACTGATGGGATCCCTGAGCTTTAAGAATGCAGAGAGAGGGGGCTTCCCTGGTGGCGCAGTGGTTGAGAGTCCGCCTGTCAATGCAGGGGACATGGGTTCGTGCCCCGGTCTGGGAAGATCCCACATGGCGCGGAGTGGCTGGGCCTGTGAGCCATGGCTGCTGAGCCTGTGCTCTGCAATGGGAGAGGCCACAACAGTGAGAGGTCCGCGTACCGCAAAAAAAAAAAAAAAAAAAAGAATGCAGAGAGAGGTACAGGGTCTGGTAGCCAAAGTGGCAGCTAATCTCCTTATTTAGGTATTTAGAGCACCTCGCCCTTCTTTGATTCAGAACTGGAAAGATGCCATCCCATAGTCTGCTGACTTCTACAGTGTATTAGCTTCCTTTTCCTGCTGTGACAAATTACTGAAATTTAGTGGCTTAAAAGAGCACAAATTTATTATCTTGCAGTTCCAAAGGTCAGAAGTCTGAAATGGGTCTCACGGGGCTAAAATTAAGGTGTCGGCAGGGATGCGTTCCTTCTGGAGACTCCAGGGCAGAATCTGTTGTTTTGCCTTTTCCAGCCTCTAAAGGCTGCCCACATTCCTTAGCCCATGGCTCCTTTCCAGCAATCACGTCGCTGTGACCTCTGCTTCCATCATCACATCTCCTTCTCTGACTTCCTGCCTCTATCTTATAAGGACACTGGTGATTACATTGTGCTCACCTGGGTAATCCAGGATACTCATCTCAAAATGCTTAACTTAATCACATCTGCAATGTCCCTTTAGCCAAGTAAGGTAACCATTCCCAGATTCCAGGGATTAAGGCATGGATGTCTTTGGGGGGCCATTATTCTGCCTGCCATACATAGTTTCTGTTGAAAAGCCAGCCGTACAACTTATAGTTACTCCCTTGCAGGTAATGACCCTTCTGCTAATAATTGCTTTTAAGATTTTATCTTTGATTTTGGCTTTCAACAGTTTGACTATGATGTGGCTAGGAGTGACTTCCTTTGTATTTATCCTGCTTGGGTTTTGCTGAGTTTTTTTTTTTTTTTTTAAAGAGTGGGTTGATTTTTTTAAATTGGTTTTAGAAAATTCTCAGACATTATCTCTTCAAGTATTGCTTCTGCCCATTCTCTCTTCTCTCCCTCCAGGCCTCTAATGACGGCACATTAGATGCCCTTGGTGCCCCGTGTGTCTATCCCACTGTCCTGCTCTTTCCATTCTCTCCTCTATTTCAGCTGGAATATTTCCTCTTGGCCCCTCTTCGAGTTCACACATTGAGTCCTCTGTGTCCGTCTGCTGTTAAATCCATCCAAGAGGTATTGATTTCAGATACTCTCTTTTACAATTCTAGAATGCCCATTTAATTATTTTATAGATTCCAATTTTCTGTTAAATTCTCTTTTTATCCATTTTGTCCATCTCTCCCTGTACCTTATTTAATGTATTTATCATAGTTATTTTAAAGTCTTTAACTGCTAACTCCAAAGTCCTTGGTGACTTCTATAGTCTGTTTTTTATTTTTGGTCATCGTTTCCTGTCTCTAAAGTTTTTAATGTGTGCTGGACATTGTGTATAAAAGAACTCTAGAGGATGTAGAAGACTCGCCCTTTCCTCCACTCAGTTTCTGGGGCTGACTACCTCAGTCCACGAGGAACTGAGCTGGGTTGGGGCTGGGCTGCAGGTTTAGACTCCCTGCACCACTGGTTTAATCCTGTTCCTCAGGTGAGACTCTCCCAGACGTTTTACTGAAAGCCTGTCAGGTCTGTGCCCTTAGCCTGGAAAGGGTCTTCCTTCTCTCATATTCTAGGTTATCTAGTCTTCATTGCATACAGGTCTCCAAGGTCTTTTCAAGTATGATTGTTCCAATTTATTTGTTTCTTCTTTACTTGTTGCAACAGCAGTATTGCCTGCTACTACCTACTACATCTTTCTAGGAAGTGAAACTCCCTTCCTCTACACTTCCAAACAGCAACAGGTGAAAACACCTGTGGAAAAACAAGGTAATGAAGAAGACAAGGGAGGAAATGGGTGGTGGTTTCTCCAGAGAATTAGAAGAGGGCCCTCTTTTTTTTTTTTTTAAGTCTTTTATTGAATTTGTTACAATATTGCTTCTGTTTTGGTCTTTTGGCTGCAAGGCATGTGGGATCTTAGCTCCCCGACCAGGGATCGAACATGCACCCCCTGTATTGGAAAGCAAAGTCTTAACCACTGGACTGCCGGGAAGTCCCTGGCCCTCGATTTTGAGGTCGTTGAGAGGGTCCAAGAAATACTACCCTTCTTTCTCACCCATGTTCTGAAATATGAAGCCAGGAAGATGGTTCCACTGTGATGAGTCTGGACAGAATTGGAAAGATGATGCAGGTGTGGCAGTAGGACAGACATGAAGGAAAGCAGAAGAGGACAGGAGGACTGGATGGGAAAGAGACGTGGAGCCTGGAGGAGCCCTTGGAGCTGAAGGCTGGGGTTGCAGGGACTGTCAGCCTTTGGATGTGGCAGGGGAACTGGGAAGGCAGCCTCAGTGCTGGGTAAATAGGTCCAGAGTTTTCATTGCTACAATCCTGACCCTCCATGACTATGACCTCAGGGGATCCTTTTGAAACTCAGATCTGACCAAGTCCAGTCAACAACCTTGGACATTTCTTCATCTTCAAGGGGAAGAATAACCTCTTTGGCATGACTTTCCAGGCTCCTCTCTGTAATCCAACCTGCTTTTTCAGCCTCATCCTCCAACATTCTCACCTTGTCCCCATTCCATATTTGTCCTCAATACAGGACTCTCCTCTGACACTGATCCCAGGGCAGAGCAAGGTGGGGCAGGCTAAGGCTGGTAGCTCTGGAAAGGCCAGGCCTGCCAAGGAAACCACTGAGGGGGTTGGTCCTGAGGCCACGCCAGGCCCAAGCAATATTTAGAAAGGAGGATGCAAGCTTTGAGCCTAGAGACAAAGATGGGGGAGGGGCCAAACAGAACAGAAAGAACAGCATAAGGATGGGCTGGGAAGTGGCCCAATCCAGGAATGACTCCTGCAGAAGACGGCTTCCAGCCACAGCATCCCTTCCAGATTAGGCTTACCTACCCCTACCTGGACCACAGCTGTGATCACCCATGGGCCTCCATGCCCTCTGATGTCACCACCCCTTTCCTCTGCCTGTGTGGCCTGCTGGAGTACCTTCCCTCACTCAATGAGCTGGCTCATCCTTCGAGGCTCAGCTGGTCCCTGCTATCACCACAGCACTTGTCCCAGGCCTCCTAGGTGCCTGTAGGTGAGTCTGTGCTCTCCACTATCTCAGAGAAGAAAAAGCAGACCCACTTGTCCCCCAGCCTGTACCCGAAACGCAAGGGAAGCTGAGAAATGGATTTTTTTAATTCAACAGTGGAAAATACAGAAATGCAGGGTGGCCTGTAATCTGTCATTCACTACATCAGATTATTAGCTTCCCCTGAGCAATCACAATCACTGGGGCTTGTGGCCGGAACTGTGAAGACAGTGCCACCAGCCCAGGTGAGCCTTGCCCCGCAGGTGGCTCATGATCTCACATGTGAAGAGATGCCTCACCTCCCCCAGGAGCCTTTTGTCTTCAACCAAGAGCTGCTATCGGCCCTGCAGGGGCACCACTGTGTCCGGTGGGATTGCTTCTCTGCAGACTCCCACTCTACCACCTCAGGACTGTAGGCCATGCGGTCATGGGGACTGAGAGGGTCTTAGCTTACAAGCTGACTTCTTGGGAGCCCGTCCACAGGTCAGTGGCCTGAGCCATTACTCCACGCAGGCGCTTTGCCCACTGGCCTCCTTCAGCCATGTCCAGGGAGGCTAGCTTCCTCTCAGGAGTGGGGCCTTGCTGCTGCTGTCAGCAGATGGGACCAGGCCGGGGGCACGGCCCCTCACCAAGGACCCAGGAACCTTAGGTGAACAACAGAAAAGTAAGAAGTTCTAAGGAGATGGGCTGGACTCCAGGGCAGCCTCCACCCCCAGCAGGGGATAGCCTGGCACAGGGCTCAGCAGGTGGACAGAGGATGCTATTTGTTCCCCAGATGGGGCCCAGCAGGAAGGATGGCAAGCCCTGGCCTCCAGCCCCAGGCAGGCCCAGCCTCACAAAGACCCCCAACAGAGCTTGGCAGTGGGGACAGGGACTGCATGGGGACAAGGCCTGGCTTGGTGGACTTCTCTTTTTGCCAGCTGGGGTGGGGAGCAAGCCTTGGGTTTGACTGGTGCTGGGTCGGTAAATATTTGGAGAACGTGAGCATTGGAAATTTCTACAGTAAAGTAGGCAGGGGCTCTGAACCACTGAGATTTGGACACTGATATTGGAGACCTTTGTCCCTTGGGGCTGGTGACGGGTGTGCACTGATTCTGTGGAAAGGGCCACTGTCCTGGGACCTGGTACACAAAGGAACCTCCACGCAGACCCACAGGCTGACGAGAGGGAAGAGCTGCCATTGTGCTTTCGGCAGGAGGGGGCAGAGGGGACTCAGCCCACTTTTAACAAAGTGACAGAGCCCACGGCCACCTCCTGTGCAGAGAGGGCCAGGGCCACGTGAGGGTGGCTGCCGCCAGACTGGAGAAACAAGGAGACCAGTCTGATCCTTCAAAACAAGGAGACATCCACATTTGTAACTGAGATGAGAGGAGAACTGCATTATTTATGAAATAGCTCAGCCCAGAGTTAACAAGGAAGAAGGAGGCCTTTAGAGGGGAAAGTGGTTTCCAAAGCATCCATATTTCACTGAAAAAAACACACACAAACTATGATTTAGGGTGTGCTGAGGTTTAGAACCGGAGATGACTCTAGTGCAGTTAGACCATGGGAGAGGGGATGAGGGTGTGGGCAGGGGGGGCAGAGGGACAGAGAGTGGGCGAGGGGGCGGGGGTTGATCCTGCAGGCTCCCTGTGGGAGGCGGGCACATGCAGGGGACACTCCCTGGGCATAAAAGAGAGTGTGTGCGCATGGATGTGTGTGTGTGCCCGGTGTGTGTGAATACACTTCGAATGGATCAAGGGACAGAGGGAAGGTGCACCCCCAAAGATGCAGAGCCTTCTGGGACTTGCATGTTAATTCTGTTTGCCTGGCTAATCTGCTGTAAGAACTTGGGCCAAGACTCTGAGAAAATGGTATTTTTCATCTATTTTTTTTAAATTAAGGTATAATAAATTAAGGTATAAAGTGTTCAGTTTGACGAGGTTTGGTCATTGTATATGCCCATGTGACAACCACCATGGTTGTTGCAAACAACATATAGAACATACCCATCACCCAGAAAGTGCCCTCGTGCCCCTGATCACTTTTTGACTTCTATCCACGTAGATCAGTTTGCCTGTCCTAGAAATTCATGTAAATGGAGTTGTACAGTATATGCTCTTTCGGGTCTGGCTTCTTTCACTCAGCATAATGTTTTTGAAATTCACCCATGTTGTGGATTTAACAGTAAGTGGTCCTTTTTATTGCAAGTAATATTCCATTAAATGGATATACCATATTTTGTTTATCTGGTTGATTCTTATGAATATGACTACTATAAATATTCATGTTCAAGTCTCTGTGCAGACATATGTTTTCATTTCTTTTGGGTTGGCACCTAGGAGTTTAATTGCTGGGTCATATGTGGATACATGTTTCCCACTGTGAGAGGCTGCAGAACAGGTGTCCATGCACTGGATGGAGTTCCAGTTGGCTCACATACTTCCCAGCATCCACTGTATTTTATTTTATTCAGTCTAGTGGATGTGAAATGGTATCTCATTGTAGTTTTCATTTGCATTTTCTAATAATGACTGATGATGTTGAGCACTTTTTCATGTGCTTATTGGCCATTCATGTATCTTGTTCATGAGATGCCTGTTGAACTCCTTTGCGCATTTAGAAATTGGGCTGTTCTTTTTGTTGTTGTTGATTTGCAGGCATTCTTGATATAGTCTAGACCCTCCAAGGTTTTTCAAAGTAAAACAGCAGCTACTAGTCATGTGACCTCTGTTCCTTAGGCTGAATAATGTCACCCCTCCCTCCCGCTTCATATCATACCCTTTGGGTGGTATACTGGGTTTAAAATGCATCCACTGCGATCCCGTGGTGGAAATGCTAAATTCTACTTAATCAAACTCAGCTGTCTTTCAAGGCTCTATTCTGCTGAAAGTAGAAAACAAAACAAATGAACGAACAAAAGCAATCTTACTGTTTCAAAGTAAACTCCCATTTAAAGACTTAATCTCTTTCTCATAATTACTCTGGCAATTCAGGATTTAACTAAGTTAAAGTCCCTTTCATATTTCTATCCTCTCAAAAGTCTTTCTGTCCCCACAAAGGATGGTCAAGAAGTTGTTTCTGTTCCTCCTGGTCCACTCCCTGTCCTCCAGGTTCAAGTCAGACTGTGTGAGAGGCATGTGGGGTCAGCCATGGTCCCTGCAGGTCAGCTCCATCCCTGGACCCACGCTACTACTGACCATGACCATGCCTTGGCCTCAGCTATAGGGTCTTGTCTCCTAACAGGCAACTGTATTCCTCTCCCTCCACCCTCTTAGCACTGCTGTTCCCACTCCCAACCTACACAGAACATGTAGGATCTCACACAAGACACTCACCGGCTCCAGGGAACCTGGCCTATGGCATCTCAGACTCCCTCTCCACCTAAACGTGCCACACAAGCATATCCCTTCTACTGAAGCCACCCATGTGGGTGTAGGTCACCCTGCAGGGTGCTCTCAGCCTGGAATTCTAAACCAAAAGTGGAGCACAAGCTTGTGGATTCTTCCTCAGGCCATCTGCTATCTCCTGCCCTGACTACAGTGTCTTCATCTAATTTTGTTGACTAAAAATGTCTCTAGTGTCTGACCCCCACATCCCAGCCTAAGAAGAGCTGTTCCCTTTCCTGTGGGGCTGGGAACAGCTCTTAGGTTATGCTGCCCATTCTTCCCTATTCTAGTGAAAACTCCATGTTCATCCTCCAAGATTGTTATATTTAAAAGATATCTATTTGAATTTAGGAAAACCTTTCTTCTCTCAATGGCCTGATCTTGCCATTGAAAACTTAACTTTCGAGCCTATTGTTTTGGAGCTTGTTTGGACACGCGAAGCTGAATGTCCTCCCTTCATGCCAGTTTCTCCTCTCTCCTGTATCTCAGCTACTACTCATGAAAGTGTTGGAAACCATGGCTAAAGAAGGAAAAATCACAAAGAAGGAGTGGAAAAAGAAAGCACATTAGTATTATTCAAGGTATTAATCTTAACACACATTTAAGTGGCAACTAGGAAAGACTTATCTTTCCTTCAAAAAAGTAATGTATTCCCACACTCAGCTCCAGCTTTAGTTCCCACTCGGCCCTCCTACGTTGGACAGGCCACTAGACATTCCAAGGCTTTTGGCTGTCAAATCCCCTTCTTGGCTCCTGTTCATGGTAGCTCTGCACCCAACATTGCTCCACTTCATGCAAGGATTTTCTCTAGTTTCCAGCTCCATGGGACCCGTCCATCCTGGGCAACAAAGGGGCTGGATATAGACCCCGAGGGAAGGCACTCCTGAGATCCTCATTTCTTGATAACGCAGGTGAGCGTAAATAAATTTAGACAGGGCACACTGTGACAGCCAGCCTACTACACTGCTCTTGTGTAGTATCCTCCCACAATGCATCAGTGTTGCTCGGTGTGACTGATAGAATAAGGCCCAGTGATAGTATGTCATTTCTGAATCTAGGTTTTAAAACATGGTGGCTTCTGCCCGTCTCACTTGGGTCACTCACTCTGGGGGAAGCCAGCTGCCATGTTGTGAGGACACGGAGGCAGTGCTATGGAAAATTTTACATGGCAAGACACATGAGTGAGCCATCTTGGAAGCAAGCCCAGAATCACAGCAGCAGTCTAGTGGGGTAGACAGGGCTTCTCCATCCAGATCCAGCAGCTCATAGGAGAGGAGGTAGAGGCTGCAATAGGTTGGATGATCTATCAACGTCACACATCTGGTCAGTGCCCAAGCCACGCCTTGACTCACAGCCCCACTTTAGAGAAATGGATTGGTCTGCAGCTCACAGTGTTTCTCAGACTTCCCCATTAACACTCCCTGTGCCCTAGATTCTTCATGCCGTGGAGCCTGGTCATCAGGAGAGCCCAGGACATCCTGTGGTGGGAGGCAGGGACTAGGGTGGGGGTGCTGGGCACTCCAGGTTGAGAAGATAATGTGGCTAAATGCACGGTGGTGAGAAAACGTGCAGCATTTTTGGAGACGGGCAAGTTGCCCGCTGCAGTGGAAGGCTGGTGCCTCCTGAGAGGGTTCCTTGAATATGGTACAAAGTGAGGCTTCCTGGAGCAAGCTGAGCCTACCTAGGGCCTGCACCAAGACCCTGGCCTCGAGTTCACAACTGGAAGGGTGTCTGTCCTCGAAAGTGGAGGGTACCAAGCAGCAGACACCCTGGGAGGATGCATATCATCAGCCCGAGCATTGTGGGGTCCAAGGAAGATGCCATGAAAGCAAGAGGCATAGTGAGGGCAAACTGTCCACTCATACTTGATCAGAGATGTTTCTAGAACAATGTGAGACTGGAGGGCACAGAGGATGGGCCCTGCAATGGCAACAGGGGCTCCGGGGCTAGCCCCGATGACCCAAGAATGCTGATCTTTTGGAAGAACTTCCTCAGCGGGCTCTCAACAACCTCTGGGTCTGAGCTTCCAAAAAACAGAGGCTGAAGCAGTGAAGGCGGGTGGAAATGCATTTGGTTTTGTTTCACCTCGTTTTCATTCACTGCAGCATTTTTTCTTCCCAGGAAAGCAGAGAATTTCCCAGAAAAAGCGTCCTGGACCTTCTAGATTACCTACCTGTAGGCAATAGTTTTCAAGGCCAATTTGCAGTCATGTGTTTCTTGCCAACAAGTTCAGAGATGTGACCTCATCAAGCTCAGAAAGCCTGGAATTCTTCAAGAGAAAGACAGAGCTGAGTTGGAGGAAGGATGGTTCTCTATCCTCGCTCTCCACCCTCTTCCAAAACCTACCACGTACAAAGCGAGGATAACCCCAGGAGGTGAGAAGGGTATATATTTTGCAGACTCATGCAAAATTTTTCTATTATCTAGCTTAACTTTGTTCCCAACTACCTGTTTACATTCAGTCACTACCAGATTTTTCTTAGTGCCTTTTGGTTAAAAACGGAATAAATTAGGGATTTTTGTTTCCCATTCCTCTTTCCCTCCCTTTTCTCCAGGTGTTAAGTGGGAGGAGGCTGCATTATGGGTGGGAGGCACTGTGTGGCTGTGACCAAGATGTCCAGTGCTAATTGGCCCCACGACATTGGCACCTATTCTTCTACACCTGTATCTATGCCCCCTCTACTCTCTGGCTGCCAGATCCAAGTAGATCCCTCTGTGTCCTCTTTATCCCACCACCAAGACTCCTCAGCTTGCTTTCAGGCACCTCACCCTTCCCTGGCACAGAAACATTGGTTGTCCCACCCTGAGGCTCTGGGAGACAACCTGTGGCCCATCTGCCCAGGTACCCTCCATGCTCTGGGCGCTCCTGCTCTGGTGTCATGGTGCACATGGGCTTCTCCAAGAGGCTTGCTTCCCTTCTGTCTCTTCCCCTCCCCTTCAATTTATTTGTTGAAGAAATCAAAGCCTTGGCTTTTTTGAAGACTATTGCCACTGTTAGAAAAAATCCATCAGAAATTCAAATGATTTTTTTCGTCTATTTCTTTGTGTAGAGGCTGCAGACCAACAAGGAAAATAGGATAAAGAAAGGAAATCTCAGGGGGAGGGAAACAGATGCTCTTCACAACAAAGTTCTTAGTAGCAATCAACAGAAACCAATTCTGGCTAAATTACAAGAAAGGTCTTGTAATTTTAAGTCTCTTAAAACCATATAGGACAACTAACAGAATTGCGTGGAAGCCCAGAGGGCAGGTTCAAAGCTGATCTTTGAAGAACAACAAGTCAAAGCACACTGCAGAACTGGGCTGATGGGGAAGCCCCACCACTGGCCCTGAGCACTGCTGGGAGCCGTGCTGGGCTGCCACCTCCACTGCAGCCACCACCAACTCTTTCCTCCTGAGTCACTTCACTGGTGCATTTGCCTGGCAATGAGACGAGGCCCCACTTTGAGCCCCAGATGCAAGGCAGGCTAGGAGGAGAAGTATCTGACCAACCCAGTATCTAGGAGTGGAGGTGGTTTTTCAGCTCACAGACTCATACAGTTGACAATTCTCCAAATAAAAGATGCCAGGAAACCCAAATGACCAGGTTCTCTTTTCACATGAGAAACACACGAGAGGTGGGTCTCAGATACTCCGCCCAAGGATTGGAGCTGGCTGGCAGGTGGGAGGCTGAGGGGACCAAGACGTTCGGTCTCAGGAGGGTCAAGGATTCAAGGGGCTGGAAGGGGTGGTACAGAGATGAGAACTACAATGAAAGACACTCTTCCATTGAGGAGCCCATCCTCTGAGGACCGAGTATGGGCTGGAAGATATGACTAAACTTAAGGGAAGGACCGTTATGCCCAGGAGTGTTTGGCTGGCCAAGAGCAAAGTTATTTCATAACAGGCTGCATAGCTCCTCCCTCCCATTACTAGGGAGGCATGCAACACTGAGATGAAACCAGATTCTGCTGGAATTAGGTCAGGGCAAGGGAGAGACGTGAAGACCTCAACTTTTGGTTGTGAATGTGAGAAACCACCTTCCCTCTGCCCATAGTGAAATGGGGAGGGGTCAAGGGCTCCAGGTGGGCTCACAAGGCAGCTCCCCATTGGTCCACACTATGACCTTTTTCCTGCGGCCTCTTGTCGACAAAGGATAGTGTTTCCACTTAAATGTCACCTCTCCCAGGGAAGCAGTCATGACTGTTTTGCAGCCTGTTGGGAAGGTCAGAGTATAAGCCATCAGATGACAAAGGAGAACAAATGTTTCTGGGTGCTGCTCTGGCCGTTCCTCCCCTGTGGAAGCACATGGTCCGCCACTGGAGGTGGCCCCTGCGATCCCCGTGTGCTGGGATTGCCTTTCTTGCTGATGCCACCGGCTGCATTTTGTTAGAAGCAAGACAGTCTCATCAATTCCGGTTGCTGTTAGGAGTTTTTAAAAGAGATGTCGGTGGAACTTAACACACAGCTGGGGCCAAAGTAAAGTCTGGGTAAGTGCCCGGGCTATTCAGCTGGAAATTACATCCTGCTCAGGAGCATAAATGTCATGCTCCCCAGGCCCCAACACAGGCAAACTGCCTCACTGTGCTGATTTCCCAGAACTGCAAATGTTCTGACCAATGGCCCTGTGCTTGCCTTCAGACACAACCTGTCTCCATGAGGAAGGCCAAGGTGACAGGAAACACGGAGCACTATCATTGACCTAATCGTGCAAGACCTATCCAAGTCAAAATGCATCACTCCAGAAACCCTACATAGGACATGATCTGATCTGTGAATCCTATCAAAGGTCATCTCAATAATTCAAACCGTACAACCAAGAAAAACTGCTAATCTAATGTGGTTGAAACCACCCACAGGCAGGTGCTTATTGCTGGTGAAAATTAAGACTTGCACATCTCTGGAGCCTTACTTCCAAAGATATTGGATGCACAGGGCTTGTCCTTTCGTGGGCAAATAACCCTGTGTCTTCTTCTACTGAATACAATCGCCTAATGGCAAATTGAGTTAGATCTTAAATGCAACCGAAAGAGATTTACAGACAAATGGAGATGCTTCATTTGATTGCATAAGTAAATCAAACCCAGAAATGCAGCAATCTGAGAAAAGACTCCCAGGCATGAGGAAGGAAGACTGAGTGTGGCCCTTGGCATCCTCAGCCTCCCCTTTCTAAGGCTTTCACATCTTGGGGTTCCCTTGGGTACAACCAATCCCACCACCCTAGAGCACAAGGGCCCAAAATTTGTTCTCAGAATCA
The DNA here is from genome assembly GCF_937001465.1 of Orcinus orca. NCBI lineage: Eukaryota > Metazoa > Chordata > Mammalia > Artiodactyla > Delphinidae > Orcinus > Orcinus orca. The sequence continues at coordinate 74,863,993 of NC_064560.1, forward strand.
TTCACACGCAAGTGTGAGTGACTGATATCAACCAAACTGGGAACCAGAATCAAACGTGAAAGTCAAAGGAGGAAACCTCCAGAGAAACTTCAGAAATCCTCACTAGGAGATCTGGGGACCTGCATGGGGAAGGGGCTCTTCATACTCACCGTTTCCATGAAGGGACAGAATGACTGGACTCACTGGGTCCGAGTGGAAACTCCAGCTCTGCACCTTCCTTCGTATTTGGCCTTGGGGTAACCACTTGGAATGGTTGTGACCTTCCTTATTGCATCAACAGAAAGGGGAGACCCACAGACCTCTGGGGATGAAGTGAGGTCCTGTTTGTGGGGGGGGGTTGGCACATCAGGGTGTTCATAGGACTAAAGAACTGTGGCCTGGACACTGGCTCTTCCAGGCCATGGCCAGAGCAGACCAAGTTCTAGTGGAAAGATTTGCCTCCGTCAAGGGCTGTCCAGAGGATGGTGCTTTGAGCGGAAAACCAATATCTGGTGAGCAACCCACACGCAGTCTCCGGGAGCTGCACGTGTCTCTTGCCCCTGTGAGTCCTGAGCACTAACTCTCTTAACGAAGTGTTTACTCATTGGCCTCCTGGAGCTTGTGCCCGGAGGCCTGGCCTTGGAATGAGTCAGATTGTATGACAGCAAGCTCTTTTGTTCAGAAGTGATATAGGACACGGAGTTCCCATGCAATTAGCTCAAAATTAATTTAGCCACAATGGCTTATTATTAGATTTAATTATAAATTAAATGATTCGCCAAGGACTTTTTATTTTGTAAACAAGTACCTTGGAGTCAAAAGGGAATTTTTTTTTCTATTCTCTAGTCTCTCCACAGGTTTTCACAAAATTGTGGCCAAGGAGAAAAAGTGATTTGGTTATAGCTTTGGATGAGAAGCCACTGCTTCCAGCCACCCTTCCAGGTACTCCTGCTTTTGGGAGGAGGGCGCTTTTCCCACACAGCCTGCTGGGCACAGACAGACAGGTGCTCTCTGCTGCAGTTAATACGTCATCCAAAAGTCACCTCGATTTTCTTCCAGAATCCCCAGTGCTTCTGCAGAAACATCGATTGCTGAAATTGAAGAGTCCAAAGAACAAGTTCTAGGCAGTCTGGGCTATAGTCTTCTCCAGAACTCCTATTACCAGTATTTCTTAGAACATGATGCTCTGCTATTCCATTGTTGGAACATGAAATTATTGTAGGAATATACTTCTTATTTTAACAGTTATGTGTTCATTTTAAGGGTATTAAAACAAAAATCACTCCTCAAAGCTGTGATTTCATGGTAATATCCAGATCTTGAAATTAAAAGGTAGGTCAGTTTGAAGAAAAGTATTAGCTAAATAATAAAATAGATGACATGTAACAAAAAAATGACTAAAGTTTGCTAAATAATGTGTGGGAGCCTAGCTCCTCAGAACGTGATCATCAGACAGCATCGTGGGCACCGCCTGGAAGCTTGTTAGACCTGCAGAATCTCAGGCCCCACCCCAGATTTACTGAATCAGAATTAGAGTTTTAACCAAGTCCCTAGGGGGTTAGCATGCACTTCAGACTTTGAGAAGCACAGCCTGAGAAAACCGTGGGGCAGTGTTCCCGGGGGCTGCTGAGATTGGATGAATCAAATACATCTAGTCGAGTGTCCATCACTCTGGCAAAATAGGGTGAAATTTTGCCCAGCAGAGACAATTCTTCTGAGAATTTGCAGCCCCTCTTTCACTCTCACAGCAAGGTGTCTGTGTTTCCATCTTGTGCGGAGCCCAGGGCCTCCCCATTGAGCTCCTTTGCCTACATAGAATCAGGGGCTCTGTTGGCCCTACTGACTGACCAAGCCCAGGGTGGTCTCATCTGCAGGTAAGCAGAGGGGCTCCTGGCAGAAGACAGCCTGGGATAGGCCAGGACATGGCCTAAAGCAAATACCTCAGAGACCTAAGGGGATGCTGCCAGCTGCAGAGGCCAGAAGATAAGAGTGTTAATTTAGCTTGGCCAGCATCCAGAAAGCTGAGCAAAACTGGGCCTCCAAGCTAAGGGCATAAATAAATAAATAACACAAAAATAAGTTGGCAGATGTTTATGCTTCCCTTTGTAACACTGGCTGCATGCATTCAGCACATCCTATGTGCCGGGTGCTGTGCCAGAAACTCCGTCCCTCACTAAAACCTCCACAGCTCAGCATTGTCACATCACTGGGACCACAGGCAGTGAAGTCCACATGGCTGGAGAGGCGTCTTGCCTGTGGTCGCCCAGCTCTTCGCTCTACTGTTTTCTGTTGAGACTAGCCCCGGGCAAGAAGTGGGAACAGGCTGGTTGTTTTCAGGGCTGCAGCCTGGCCAGTTCTCTCTAGTGGATTCATGACTGAAGAAACTCTCAGAAACTTAATAAGATTTCAGAACAGAAAGGAGTGTCTTTATCACTCAGTTTTGCCAACACATCTCATCCATCCTCTCTGCACTTTGACTCAGACATGACGGACTGTTAGCCACGAGGCAAACTCGGAGGCATCTTTTTTTTTTTTTTTTTTTTTAACATCTTTATTGGAGTATAATTGCTTCACAATGGTGTGTTACTTTCGCTTTATAATAAAGTGAATCAGTTATACATATACATATGTTCCCATATCTCTTCCCTCTTGCATCTCCCTCCCTCCCACCCTCCCTATCCCACCCCTCTAGGTGGTCACAAACCACCGAGCTGATTTCCCTGTGCTATGCGGCTGCTTCCCACTAGCTGTCTATTTTACGTTTGGTAGTGTATAATGGGACCTAATGAAACTTAAAAGCTTTTGCACAGCAAAGGAAACCATAAACAAGACCAAAAGACTACCCTCAGAATGGGAGAAAATATTTGCAAATGAAGCAAATGACAAAGGATTAATCTCCAAAATTTACAAGCAGCTCATGCAGCTCAATAACAAAAAAATAAACAACCCAATCCAAAAATGGGCAGAAGACCTAAATAGACATTTACAGATTGCCAACAAACACATGAAAGAATGCTCAACATCATTAATCATTAGAGAAATGCAAATCAAAACTACAATGAGATATCATCTCACACCGGTCAGAATGGCCATCATCAAAATATCTAGACACAATAAATGCTGGAGAAAGTGTGGAGAAAAGGGAACACTCTTGCACTGCTGGTGGGAATGTAAATTGATACAGCCACTATGGAGAACAGTGTGGAGGTTCCTTAAAAAACTACAAATAGAACTACCATACGACCCAGCAATCCCACTACTGGGCATATACCCTGAGAAAACCATAATTCAAAAAGAGTCATGGGCTTCCCTGGTGGTGTAGTGGTTAAGAGTCCGCCTGCCAATGCAGGGGACACGGGTTCATGCCCCGGTCCGGGAGGATCCCGCATGCCACAGAGCGGCTGGGCCCGTGAGCCATAACCACTGGGCCTGCGCGTCCGGAGCCTGTGCTCCACAACTGGAGAGGCCACAGCAATGGGAGGCCCGCGTACCGCAAAAAAACAAAAAGAGTCATGTACCAAAATGTTCATTGCAGCTCTATTTACAATAGCCAGGACATGGAAGCAACCTAAGTGTCCATCAACAGATGAATGGATAAAGAAGATGTGGCACATATATACAATGGAATATTACTCAGCCATAAAAAGAAACGAAATTGAGTTATTTGTAGTGAGGTGGATGGATCTAGAGTCTGTCATACAGAGTGAAGTAAGTCAGAAAGAGAAAAACAAATACCGTATGCTAACACATATATATGGAATCTAAGAAAAAAAAAAAGGTCATGAAGAACCTAGGGGTAAGATGGGAATAAAGACACAGACCTACTAGAGAATGGACTTGAGGATATGAGGAGCGGGAAGGGTAAGCTGTGACAAAGTGAGAGAGTTGCATGGACATATATACACTACCAATCGGAGGCATCTTAAAAGAGAGTCTAAGCAAGTTGTCAAGATGCTAGTCTTGTGGCGGGTACCTCCATGACAAAGAGCCTGAGAGGCCGCCCCTCACTGGGAGGCCAGAGGAAGAGGTGGGGCCACTTTGGGAAAGTGCACATCGTGCGCCTGGTACCCAGTAGGCACTCAGTTCACGGGCGGTGCCTTCCCTCTCCCCTACTCCCTCTGAACATGGCTGACATTTTAGCTCATATCCCCCCGCAAAGAACTAAAGAGACCAAGTGGGACTCTGTTCAAAGAGGAATGGATTCTGCTGCTGGTGAGACAGTGGGAGAAGCTCCCCCTTACAATGCTGTTTCTCAAATATTTTTAATCCATGCCCTGTTTTTGATAAATGTGTGCCCTTCTTCAATATTATTTGAAATTTCAAATAAAATTAAACACTGGGATTCAAAGCAAATCAAATGAGGGCTTCCCTGGTGGCGCAGTGGTTGAGAGTCCACCTGCCGATGCAGTGCACACAGGTTCGCGCCCTGGTCTGGGAGGATCCCACATGCCACAGAGCGGCTGGGCCCGTGAGCCATGGCCGCTGAGCCTGCGCGTCCAGAGCCTGTGCTCCGCAACGGGAGAGGCCACAACACTGAGAGGCCCGCGTACCGCAAAAAAACAAAAAACAAAAAACAAAGCAAATCAAATGAATTACGTAATTTAATATACTTTATGCAAACGGACTCCACCCGCTGAGATCCTGATGTGACCACAAGTAAGGACAGCCTGGCTGCTCTCTGCTGAGTTTTGATGGATCAAGCCATTGCCAGGACATGATGAAAAGATGTGGACAGTACAGCAGACCTATACAGTTATCACCTGCCCAGCACCGGGTAAAAGGCTTTGCCCCTCCTCCCCCATAGAGGGGCACAAGGCCAAAGCTGAGCTAATTGTAGTGCCTCACCTGACGTGGCTGCAGGGGTTGGCCCAGGAGGTGGGCACATGACTTTACCCTCCCAGGACATTTCAAACTGGAGGGGTGGGGGAGGGGAGAGTGGGGGAGGGGGGAGGGAATGGAGAGGCCTCTCTCCTCTGGTCTGGAAGCTGGACAGGAAAGAGCCCAAAGCCCAGGCACCGCATCTTTTGCCTCACGGAGAGAGAGGTCTGAGACAGAGAAGTCCACTCCCAAGATGAGAGGGAGGCAGCGTTGGAGAGAGGTGGGCTCTCATCTGGGTCTTGGCTCCATTTGCCTCCTAAGCGGGTGCCCACCTACCCTCCCCACGGTGGCTGCTGGAGGCAGTATATTTCTCTTATTTAACTAAAAATTGTTCATTTAAAGATCTCTCTGCACCCTCAAGTAAGAATGGCCTGACTAAAACAAGAGGTATAGGAGAGGGTTCCAGAATATCCCTGGACACTGAGGCAGTTGTCTCTCAATGCCAGTTAATTTGCACTGGCCTTTCCCTTCACAGACATGGTTTTCTTCCTCTGCTTTTCCACACATCTCTCTAGATTCCATAGTCCCTCTCAGTCTTTCTATCCACCTACCTCCCCTAATTCTCTTCCTTCTCACTACATACTTTTATCCACCCAGGCCTCTGACTTCTAAGTACTTTTGGCTGTTGGCTCACATTTCCCATAGTATTTTTTTCCTCTGGGAAATAAGGGCGCCCACATGCCCCTAATCTTGGGGCTTTGCGAGTGCTCCCCAGCTCTCACTGTTGGGCTGCCAGCCTCCCTGGACACTGCCTGTCTGCCAAAGCACACACTCTGGCCTGATGCGGGGGGGTGGAGGGTAAAGCCACAGCAGGCTTGACAAATGCACACAGGAAGCAGCCGCATTTCCTCAGAAGCTGCCCAACTTCTGCGATTCAATTTTAGCATCTGGCTAACCAAGCAAGTTGGGCCTGATACCTTTATAAAAATCATTTGTTGGAGCAATTATATTCTAGAATCCCATCTGTGATCTTTTACTTTCTGTTTGGTGTTACACATGTTTGGGGGAAGAAGTCAATAAAAATCATCATAATTTAATTTTAATTCACACAAAGACAAGAGACTCCAGCAAGTGACATGATATAAACCCTAACAGTTTAGGTAGCAAATGCCCACTTGTATGAATGGCTGTAATACCCACTCTGGAGGCAGTGATCCAGGGTTTCAAAGCCCGTCCAGTTGTATGAGCTCAGGCAAGTTCCTTAACTTCTTTGAACATCACTTTCATTATCTGTGGAATAGGTGATACGAGAGTTTGCTGTGTGAATTCAAGGTGAAGTAAGTCTCTGATACCATTGCTATTACGGCCCTGGGCGAGCTTATACCTTGTGCATTAGGACTGAGGGGCAGAACAGTGATACAGAAACACAACCAGATCCCAATCTGCAAATTGAAGTGGAGCTTGTTGGGCTCAAATATGTCATAACTTGGGTTAAAATCTCAGTTAACCACATTGTGCTCTATTACAAAATGCTTTTTAAAGTTTTGGGGAACAGTAACCATCCTGCTGTAATTCAGCCTGCAAAGAGTCACCACATTTGAATTAGGGAATTAGAGAACTTTCTAAACCACCTGCCATCCAAAAACTTCCCATTTGTGTGGGCACTTAAAAATTACAAATTCATTTGAGGTTTGCATTGCCTTTGGCACTTCTTTGCATCTTAATAAGAATGGGTTTTAAAATTTTCCAGTTGTCTAAGTAGCTAGAAATTTAAACCAATTCATTTTCCATTTAAAAAATTTTCTCCTAAGATAACTGTAAATAGTAAGACTAATTTTTTCACTATGGAGGAAAGGAAGGAAACCCTCCTTCTACTACCTCCCCTTTGTAAATTTTTTACAAATTTTGTAAAAGGCTATTTTCAAACCCCAAGGTTAGAGTTAGTGAATGTACCCTTTATTTTTTACAAAATATAATTTTGTGGTGAAATGACCAGATAACATAGGAGAAAAATAAGAACTTATGAAGAAAATATTAGACTTCCAATAACTTTCTCTAAGATCCGTTCATATTGCTGACTTTTGTAAGTTAGATGCTGAATTCTAACCCACCTAAGTAGACCCTGACTCTATAAATACACACACATCTAACATACTTCTAAAAGAAAGTAAATGTGTGCTGGGAAAATATTGGAACAATGAAGTTCCTGAGAGAAGCTTGTTTTTTCAAGTTATTAAAAGAAGGTGGCAAGCATTCATGAGGATATGTAAAATTTAACATCGTCTGAAGGAAACTCTTGAATATGGTTAATGTTACTGCCAAAAATCTGAGCTATGTTATGTCAGAATGTTCAATTGCAAGCTACACTTTAATGAATGGAAAGATAGGGTAAGAGCAGGAAGTTTCTGCAGCAACATACAGCAACCTTGAAAACCAAGTTCCCAGTGTTGAACTCAATCGTTCAAGGACTACACCGTCAGATTACGTGATCTACCAGTTTAATGATCAGGGGTGCCAGGTGCCTATGAGTGGGGAGTAGGGAACAGAGGGAAGAGTCTGCCCCTCTCTACGTTCTCCTCCACAACACTTCGGTGGAAACAAAACTTGCTTTGCTCTTTCTGAAAAAGTGGGCACTCCAAGAGACGCAGCTCTGGAATCAGAAAAGGTCACGTGCTACCCTGCGTTGAATACTTCATTCCCATCTTTTCCACGCAGCTTGCTCACATAGTAAGGTTGCTATTTTTATCAGCTATCTTCAACCCAGCTGTTGCTTCATGTTAACATGGCGACTGGTGTGAAAATCCCAGCAGAGGTGCATGAATCCCACAGGGCCCTGTCTTCTGTCATTTCTAGAACAGATAAAATGTCATGAGCTTCAGTGGGGAATGGATCACGTTCATTTCACCAACAGAGGCAATGAGAACATTTCTGACATTTAAGTGATGTGGAGCCAGGGACCAAAATTCCCCCTCATCTGCCCCAAACAAAAGCACGCAGCGTGCACACACATGTCTAGTGACCAATAAGGAACCATGAATCTGTGTAGAAAAACTGGAAGCTGGGGTCTTCCCATTTCAGGAGAAGGCCATGGCTGTCCCAGGTGCTGGATGTTGTGGCATCATGAGGTTTGGACAACTGCATAGAGTCCAGCCCGGAGGTTGCCCCAGAGAACCCACTTCCTTTTACTGACTTAAACTGTGACTTGTCATTTTAAACCCACTCTTTGTATTTCCTCTGTGAAAATAACAGCATTTTGGTGAGACTGTGTATGGGAGGAGAGAGTGCCACATAAAACTTAGACGATTTAAAAATACAACTCTAATTGCAGGTTTGTTTTCCCATGGTTTGGCAAATTAGGGGGGCAAATTGGAGGGGCAGTTGGAACTTGCCCCAGGCGCAAAAAGACTGCTTGGTTATCCCTCCAATGGTGTAGTCCTGAGCTCCTGCAAAATCTATGAAAATATGATTTTAAGAGCTTCCTTCTTGAACAGCAACTACTTTCTACATGGAGATATTCTGTGTCTGAGTGCTGCAATTTAGAATATGAGCATCAAGGGCTTGGATTCTCTGAGTTTTCTTTCTCTGACTTTAATACGAGGACAAAATGATGCTCCATTTTATTCCAAAATTCTCAGATTCTCTTAAGTATAGATGGAATTCAGTGAAGAGAGCAATACCTCACATAGCCCCACAGGACACTGAGGACAAGAGTTAAAGCTTCCAAATTTCTATACAAACCTGGATCCACTGTCATTCTATAACACCTTTAACATTAAGGAATAGTCTAAAGGGAGGCTAAGGTGTGAAGACACTGTGGATTGACATACAGTCCATTTTGACCTCCGAGTAGGCCTTTCTCAAGACTAACAACTAACAACCTCAAGTTAACAACAGCTTTTCCAGGATCCCTTGCAGCTCAACTTTTGGGTACAATTCCACTTGGGCTCGTTAAGTACCCTTGCACAATTCTGGAAGGCAGGAGTAAGGTGGAGACGCTGTTTGGGTTGTTTCTACTGACAAGTCACTGAAGATGTGTTGGATTTTGTGACAGCATCAGCCCACCCAGTTTCACTCTTGACCTCCAGAGGCAGAGCATAAACAAAGCACTCATCTTTGCTTGTGTAGATGAATAATCACTACTTGCTTCAGAGCCCATGTTTCTGAGTAGCTTTCCAAGCACTGGGTTGCAGCTAAGGGAAAGTGGCCTACAGGCAAAGTGTCTAGGGCAGCTTCTAGACGCTCCTTTCCCCTGGCTGTGGCAGCTTCCCGGCACACCAGTCATGCCTCGATGTGTTGTTCATTGTTCCTCAAAGCCCATCTTGAGGACTGGGCTTGAAGCCTTCCTGTGAATTTTTAAGCACATAGTTCCTTGTATTAAATCCTTTTCTGCTCAAAATAACTAACAGGGGTAAACCCTGACTTAGAAAGCAGGCAACACGGAGCTGTAGAAAATTGGATTCCAGTCAGCTGTATCCTCACTAACTGGTACTGGTCGCCTTCTGCCAAATCCTTCCATGGACTCATGTCATAGCTTCCACCTTCACAGAGAAAACTGAGGGCATGAATTCCCTCAACTTTGACTTCTTACCTGTGACCAAATGCATTTCATGTCTTTACATGTTCCTTCACATTCTGAGAGAAAACAAATGTGTATCAACAGAAATTTTTGTAAATAATGTAGAACTTTACTCTTGGTGTTTCCAGAGAGTGGGTCTCTGAGGTCTCTCCCAGCACATACCACAGAGAGCTTCCCTCAAATCCCATTCAGATCACCACGGGCTGGCCTTAATTTGTCCTGTGCTCCTTTCCCACCACGCAGCCCCTTCCCTCTCTCCTCCCCTCCAGTGACAGTGAGGAGGTCCCCCACAACCTGTGTCATCTGCCCACCAGGCCTGCAAGTGGCTGGGATCCCTTGACACCATAGCCCCTGCTCCTCCCTTGCCTCCCAGTAAGGGAAGCTCAGAAAGGTCCAAAGGTTGAGAAGTAGAGTTTCTCTATTATTCTGACTGATTTTCTCATGAGAAAATTCCTGGTGAGTAACATTCTCTACCTGGCCATATAACTTCACACTGGAAGAAAAGACATAAACAAGTCAGGTCTTTTCCAAAGCAGATGGAATATAAATATAAAAAGGCAAGAGTATTCATCCATTTAAAAAATTGTATTGAGGTGAAATTCACAAAACATAAAATTAGCCATTTTAAAGTAAACAATTCAGTGGCATTCAGTTCACTCACAGTGTTGTACAAGGGCCACCTGACCTAGTTCCAAGACATTTCCACCACTCCAAAGTAACCCCCTTGCCCACTAAGGAGTTACTTCCCGCTTTTCCTGCCTCAGTCCCTGGCAACCACCAATCTGCTTTCTGTCTCTATTCTGGATATTTCATTTCAGTGGAATCATACAATATGTATTCTTTTGTGTCTAGCTTCTCTCACTTAGCAGAATGTTTTCAAGATTCTTCCATGTTGTAGCATATTTTAAAACTTCATTCCTTTTGTGTGTGTGTGTGTGTGTGTTATAAATTAAAAGTTATTATTTTTATTTTATTTTATTTATTTATTTATTTATTTTTGCGGTACGCGGGCCTCTCACTGTTGTGGCCTCTCCCGTTGCCGAGCACAGGCTCCGGACGCGCAGGCTCAGCGGCCATGGCTCACGGGCCTAGACGCTCCACGGCATGTGGAATCTTCCCAGACCGGGGCATGAACCCGTGTCCCCTAGCATCGGCAGGCGGACTCTCAACCACTTATGCCACCAGGGAAGCCCTTATTATTTTTTTTAGATTTTAACATCTTTATTGGAGTATAATTGCTTTACAATGTTGTGTGAGGTTCTGCTGTATAACAAAGTGAATCAGCTATATGTATACATATATCCCCATATCTCCTTCCTCTTGTGTCTCCCTCCCACCCTCCCTAACCCACCCCTCTAGGTGGTTACAAAGCACCGAGCTGATCTCCCTGAATATTCCACTATATGTATATACCACAATTTGTTCATCCATTCATCCACTGAGGGACATCTGGTGCTTTTAAACTACTTTTTGGCTATTGTGAACAGTGCTGCATGAACATTTGTGAAAGAGGAACTGTCTGAGTAACTGTTTTCCATTTGGGGGGTATATACCTAGGAGTGTAACTGCTGGGCCATATGGTAACCTTATGGTTAAGTTTTCAGGGAGTCACCATACTATTATCCACAATGGCTGGACTATTTTACAGTCTCACTAGCAATGTACAAGAGCTCCAATTTCTCCACACCCTTTCCAACACTTATTATTATTATGTTTTTTAGTACAGCTGTTCTCGTGTGAAGTGGTATCTTGTTATTTTGACTTGCATTTCCCTGATGACTAATGGTGTTGAGCATCTTCTTGTATGCATGTTGGCCATTTGCATCTCTACGTTGGAGAAATTATCCATCCATTTTTGATCTGTAAAGTTGATGGCCTTTGGAACTAGAGAAAATTGGGTTCAAATAGGTTCAACTATTTAGAAGCAGTGTGACCTCGGGCTGATTACTTCTCCAGGCTTCATTTTCTTCCTCCATGAAAAGCACAGAATAACTTCACATGGTTGCCTCCTTGACATCCATCAGGTCTTGGCTTAAATTGCTGGCTCCTAGAGACTTTCCTGATACTCTTCTTTAAATTCAAGTGATATTCTGTTTCATAGTATCCAATTCTTTCCTTCATACCATTTGACACAGTTTGTAACTATATATTCATTTGTTTGTAAGGTTTTGTCACCCATCCCCTCTGCTAGATCATTCACTCTTTGTGGTCAGGAACCACTGACTATCTTGTTCACAGCTGTATATCCACATCATGGCACAATGTCTAGCAGATAAAAGGGTATGTAATGTTTGTTGAATGGGGGAAAATAAGAAATTATTAATGATATTCATAGGGAATTAAGTAGAGTGCCTAACACATCAGTTGTTCCCAGTGAGAAATTTTGGAAATGTGGTCAGGGGAAAGGGAGAAAGTTTCTGGTCAACACAACAATTGGGAAGGCACTACTGTCATTTAGAGGGCAGGAGCCAAGAATGCCTACACAATGCCTGTGGGGCAGCCCTGTAATGCAAAGAATTGTCCCACATCCCTCATAACTTTAGAATATCCTACCAGACATTGATATAGGGGGGACATCTGTCTGTAATTATCTGCATTTATAGGACTCTGTTTTACATATAAACTGAAAGTAACATTTGCAAATTTTAATATGCACTGAATTTTCCAGGTATGCAACTATCATATAGATTTAGAAAAGACTGCATTGCATTTTGTTTGAGACTCCATTGAGAATTGTTCATCTTTTCAGAAAATCACATCCCCATTAGCAACACAGCTTACGGTATTTGGATGCTCAAAATAACACTCTAGGATTAGGCTGTATCTGTAAGTGTGATTCTACATATTGGTGCAAAAAACTGATTAGTTCATTATATCTTCTAGTCTAGACATGTCTGAGTATCTACATATTGAAATACACATTCTTTTAGTATAATTTAATTTCTTTTTTCTTTCTTCTTCATATTTAAAGTATATTAATTATTTTGAAATAATGTATTTAGGTAGGTAATCTATGAATTTTAATGCAGGATCTTAAAAAAACAAACTCTTTGTTTTAAAGGAAGGCATTGAGTCTAATGGGGATTAGAACTCTGTATTGGATGCTTTTTTTCTAATAATAATGATAATAGAAATGGAAATTTACAGCTTTGCCTAAGATGAATGGCAAAGAAATAAGATCTTTCTTGTTTTTATTCTAAGATCTTACTTTCCTATTCTTATTGCCAAAATACTCCTTTACACATACCCAGGGACACTTTTAATACTTTGTGCACTCCAAGTATTGGTGCCTAAAAGAATAAGGTGTATTACAGACCTGTGAGTAAAATTTCTACACATCAACCCACAGTGAGGTTTGAAAGCTGTAATTACACAAAGTCTGGCTGGGGTTTGAGAGATATGTGATATAGCAGAGAATCCTGGGTCATATGTACTGTTCAGTCCTGGCTTTAAATCTTGGCTCCACTCCTTAGTAATTGTATTATTTCAGGCTAGTTGTTTAGTCCTCTGAGCCTCAGTTTCCTTGGCTGTAAAATGGAGTCAATGACAGCTGTCTCCAGGGCTGCTGTGTCATGAAATATGATCATGTGTATACAGGGCCCAGCACAATGCAGGCACTGATGTGGTAGGTACTTAGTATTAACTTCTTTCTCCACCTCTAATCTCCCAAATTATTCAAATAATTGCCACTCAGAGAACACAGGTTTATATAGCATCTCAGGACTATGAACTTATAAAATGATCACACACCACACTCATTATGGACTTGGATCAAAGAAGTATATTTTTACACTACATTCTACGCATTCTGCTCAATATAAACCATGGTCCAAGGTTACTAAACCTGCAGTTTACTAATGAGCATTTTTCCAGGAATTCTGTAGCTTTCATCATTCTAAAAGGTGATTGCAATCTCCAAAGGTTAGAAATAACCACCTTAGAGAAAATCGATTCATCAGTTTTGAAGCAATTATCAAACGATCAAGTTACGTTTTACTTTACAGATACTTAAGTATGTTAGATAACTTAATGTCAACCAACCACCAAGACTCATCCACTGTCTATTTATTGTGTTACTTGAAAGAAACAAAAATATTCTCTGGTTCAAGGAACTGTTGACTGAGACTAAGAGACAAAAACTTCAGACAACTTCAGAACACTTGGAGCAAGTGTAGCTAGATATAGTCCAGAATGAACATGTCAAAACTGAGGCTATTCAACAAAGTGGAGAATTCATGTAGAAGAGATGAACTTGCAGGAGGTGGAACACTAGTGATATACTCATGGTGTTGTCAATGGATATGGATCTAGAACTAGCACGTATGTGAAGAAACATTACAATGACCTCTTAATTGAGTCAAGCACATATGGCATTGTATTGTGTTCAATTCAATCTTACTAGTAGAAACCATGGTTGAAGTCAACCCATTGGTTTTGATGGAAAAATGCGTGCATTCACTCAACAAATATGTATTGAATATTTTAGTATGTATCAAGCACTGAATAAGAAAGTGGGGACTCCCAGGTGAGCAGTCAGACAAAGTCCCTGCCCCCATGGAACATACAATCCAGAGTGGTAGATAGATGTTATCTCATTACAAGTGTACAGCTGCCTCCTTGCAATACAGGAAGGAACCAGTATCTATAGGAACATAAAACTGCACCAAATCTAGTCTGAGACATCCAGAAAGAATTTCCTGAGGTAGTGATGGTTCAGCTGAATTTTGAGGAATGAAATGAAGTTAACCCCGGCGGGTGGGAGGAGCGGTGAACATTCCTGACAGAAGAAACAGCATATGTAAAGGTTATGTTTTTACCTTTTAATATTTTAAAATAAATCTAGAAAGGAGACTCAAGATGTCTGATCCAGATCATTCTGTGTGCTATATTATTCACATCATAATTCTGCAGTCTTTGATTTTTTAATGTTTTCAGTCAATTAAGAATATGTCCCCCCAATATTTAAAAATACCATCCTAGGACCCCCAAAAAGACAATGGCTTAGAGTCCATAAAAACTGTAGGAGCAGGGACACCTACTGAAATGACCAAGTAATTGACTGGATCTTTATCCAAGATAGAGCTTTGGGTAGGAGAGAGGCAGAGTGGTTAGTCTTGGGGCAAGGAGGGCAAGGTCATCAGGATTCAGTGATGGTGGCCTGCACAGTGACAGAAGCTTTACTCTGAGTTGTAGTTCACTAGAAGGGACTGAGAATGATGTAATTTTACATCCAGAAATGATTTTAGAAATAATTTTTTTCGATTCTCCTTTACTCTCAGATAGCCAGACTTTTGCTGTACCATGCCATCTGGCTAAGAAATTTTTGTTATAACTTTTTTAAATTGATGAAAGTAATGCATTTATTTATTTTGAAAAATTGGAAATTATGAGAAACAGTAAAAAATCAGAAAAGCACTCAATCGTATACTTATTTTATTCCATGATGGGGTTTACAGTTGTTTAAGTAACCATGTCTCTATTCTTTGTATTGTCAGATTTTTTCTTTTTCTTTTTCCTTTTCTTTCTTCCTTTCTTTCTTTCCATCCTTCCTTTCTTCTTTCCTTCCTTTTTTTCTTTTCTCCTTCCTTCCTTCCTTCCTTCCTTCCTTCCTCCCTCACTCCCTCCCTCTCTCTCTCTCTCTTTCTTTCTTCTTAAATAATGCTGCAACAAACATCTTTGTTCCTAAAGTTTTGTTACATATATTATTCTCCTTTATTATTCATTTCTAGAAATAGTATTTGGACTCAGAGGAATTGAATATTCTTGAAGTTCTTGATACATCCTGAATTGATTGTCAATGGCTGCTGATGTCACTGGATGAAATATTGATTGGGGAACTTTATAAAAGATGAATCAGGCAGAAAACAGCTAAATATCCTGATTAACCTTAACATCACTAAAAATGTGACAGTCAAACACTATGTTCAGCCCTTGATTTGTTGCAATAGAAAGTACAGAGCCCCCTCTATTAAATATTCTTGCTGAAGTTAAAAAAAAAAAAAGAATGCAAACCCATTAAGCTTCCAGGATTTAATCCCAGTTTACCGGACATACAAGAGACAGAGAAGTAAGTTAAACAATGCCACAAGGAAATAATCAAATACAGAATCTGGAAAAGTATACTCCACAAACAATTCAGTTCTTTCAACAAGTGGCATAAACTGAGAGAGGTAACTTCACGGAGAGACATAACAACCAAATTCAATCTGTGGACCTTTCTTGGATCTTGATTCAAAAAAACAACTATAAGAAACCATATTTAAAACAACTGGAGACATTTGATTATGGACCGGGTCTTAGAAAACATTAGAGTAATTTTCTTAGGAATGAAAATGGTATTATGGATATGTAAAAAGTAGTTCTTACCTGAGAAATATTCATACTTAAGAATGTACAGGTGAAATTAGATAATATCTGGGATTTCATCTGAAATACTCAGCAAACAAAATACAAGTGTGTGTATGTGTGTGTTGGGGGGGTGTTAAATTAAACATGTTTGTCAAAATGTGAATAACTGATGAAGTTGACACGCATACGTGAGCTTCACATTTGTCTATGTTTGAAATTTTCCATAATAAAAAGTAAAAATAAGTGTGTTAACCAGGTAGTACTAAGAGAGTGAATTTTATTTTGGAATTTACAGGTTGGAACCTATACTAGTTGTAAGCAGTAGCATCTTCTGCAAAATTATCTCATGTGTCTTTTGAAATTGGGATACTAGGCTGGCACAGTTTGCATAGCTCTAGAATTGTTGTGGAGGTGCAGCACTGGTCACCTCACACCATGGACATCCCCGAGCTGGAGCCACTGTGAAAACTTGAAGCAGTTTGCCTCTTTAAAAGTAAATTCCAGATTTTCATTACAATCTACTACAGGCTCAACATAATAGAAGGTCAAATTCTTAGAGGAAATCCAAACTATTTAGGGAGTACTCAGAACAGAAATTTTTTCCTGAACCCAAGCTGGGGTGTTATACTCAGCTAATCTTATGGATGCCCAAATCCCCTGAAAGCTGGTTCTTTATCCTTAAATGTTTAAAAAAGAAGGTCAGATGAGATAGCTTCAAAATGTGGGGTGGTACATTATCTTTGAAAAAGTTTATCTAGTCAATGTATTAGATAAGGAAAGTGATGACTGCCCTACCAGATTAAACTTGAGAGTTACAAGCTGAAGCTGACAGAGGGCATTTGATTTGGGCATTTACAAAACAAAAGATAAGACTTCAAAGAATTATGCTAAGTGAAATAAGCCAGACACAAAGGAACAAAATATTGTATGATTCCATTGACATGAGGTACCTAGAATAGACAAATTCATAGAGACAGAAAGTAGAATAAAGGCTACCAGGGGCTGGGGAGAGGAGGAAATGGGGAGTTAGGGTATACTGGGTACAGAATTTCAGTTTGGGATGTTGAAAAGTTCTGGAGATGGACGGTTGTGATGATTGTATGACATTGTGAATGTACTTAATGCCACAAAACTGTATACTTAAAATGGGTTAAAATAGTAAATTTTATGTTTTGTAATATTTTACCACAATCAAAAATAAACAAACAAGCACACTCACAGAGAAGGGACGAAGTGGAGTGGGCAATGGAATGGTTTCCTGCCTCAGCTCGTTTGCTCCTCAAATGATGTCCTTTGTGGTTGTGCCATGAATAAAAAAGTATTTCTAGCTTTTGCGTATCAAACCACAGTCTATTTTACAGTTCAGTGCTTCACAAACTCGACCAGGTCTTGGAATCACCTGCCTCGTTTGTGAAAATACAGGGGGTTTCACACCCAGAGTTTCTGATTAAATAGGTCTGAGCTGAGGCCTTAGAATTTGCATCTCTACTAAGTTCCCAGGAGATGCTGATGCTCTGGTCTGGGAACAGCTCTTTGAGAGCCATAATTATAGTCTAATATACTCTTTTCATTGTTTAAAAAAAAGTCCTAAAAAAAAAAAAGTCCTAAAATATTTCCCTTGTTGCCTGTCTAGAAAAACTAGGAGCTTTTCAGATGCAAACAAAGAAAATTCAACCCAGACAATCTAAAGTAAAAATGGTATTTAATAGCTCCAATCACTCAGAAGTCCAGTGGTAGGGCAGTCTTCAGGTTCTGTGTGATTAATTGACCCACCACATTCTCAGACTGATGGCTCCATTTTTGTTATGTGTTGAATTGTGTCCTACCCCCTCAGAAAGATATATTGGAGTCCCAACCCCCAAGGCCTCATAATGTGACCTTATTTGGAAATAGTCTCTCTACAGAGGTAACAAAGTTAAAAGGAGGTAGTTGGAGTGGGCCGTAATCCAATATGACTGGTGTCCTTGTAAAAAGGGGAGAATTGGACACAGAGATAGACACGCACACAGGAGAACACCATGTGAAGATGAAGGCAGAGCTCAGGAAGATAATGTACAAGACAAGGAACGCCAAAGATGGCCACAAACCACCAGAAGCTGCAGGAGAGGCCTGGACAGATTCTCCTCACAGCCCTCAGAAGGAACCAACCTGCTGACACTTTGATCTCAGACTTATAGCCTCCAGAACTGGGAGACAAATTTTGTTGTTTAAGTTACCCAGTTTGTGGTACCTTGCTATGACAGCTCTAGGAAACTAATACAATTTTTAGAAGATTTTCTGCCTGGCCCTCTTCTGTGGTTGACTTCGTCCCAGGCCAGCTCCCATCAAGTAGTAGCAGTGGCTTTAGCAAATTCCAGAACTCATACGCTCACACATACCCTCACACCCACCATCTAGAGGAAGAGTCTGTTCCCAGAGGAGAAAAATGAAACTTTTTCCCAGAATCCCCCAGGAAATATCTCCTGAGTTTCATTTGTCCAAATCAGACCACGTGCCTATGCTGGAATCAATAACAGTGGTCAGGGGAATAGAAGATGCTAATTGACTCAAGCCCATAAGGGTCCATTCTTGAAGAAGACTGATTAGAGGAAAACTGTGCTTCCCCAGAGGAAAACCTGGGGCAGCTGGTTGGAGAAGGGAAGCTGTGCAGCCATAATTATATTCTCATCTAGGGACTGGAGAAGGGGATTAACAGTGTGGCAGGCACCATGAGCTGAAGAAAAAATTAATTACCACTTTTTCTTTTTTTATTGAAGTATAATTTACACACACAAAAATTCAACAGCTTTAAGTATACAGTTTGATGAGCTTTGACAAATGTAACAACCATCACAATCATGATGTAGAACTTTTCTATAAGCCCCAAGAAATTCGTTTGTACTCCTTTGCAGCCAATTCTCCTTCCCCCACCCACAAGCCCAGGCAACAACTGATCTGCTTTCTGTAGAACAGTATCACTATATTATAGTATTAGTGTACATTTTCCAGAATTGGCTATGAGTGAAATCCTACAGTATGTAGTCCTGGCTTCTTTTACTTAGTCGTAATGCTTTTGAAATTTATCCATTGTTCTAGGTACCAGTAGTTTTTTACTTTTTGTTCATGGTCTGTTGAACGGATATACCAGGATTTGTCTGTCTGTTCATCAGCTGATGGACATTTGGGCTCTTTCCAGTTTGGGAGCTGTTATGAATAAAACTTCTATGAACATTTCAGTACACATCTTTGCATAGCAATATGTTTTCATTTATGTTGGGTAAATACTTAGCATTGCTAGGTTTGTGTGGTTTTATGGTAAATGTGTGTTATCAATTTTAAAAACTACCCAACTATTTGTTTTCCACAATATTTATTCACTTTTGCACTCCTGCAAGCAGTCTATGAGAAATCCTATTGCTCCAATTTGACATTGTCATGTCTTTTCATTTTAGACATCCTAGTGGGTATGCAGTAGAATCTCATTGTGGCTTTAGTTTGCATTCATGTAATGACTAATAATATTGAGCATCTTCTTATGTACTTATTTAAAATTTTTATATTTTTCAATGATGTTATCTGTTCAGATCTTTTGATCATCTTTTACTGGGTTATTCATCTTATCATTCAGTTGTAAGTGTTCTTTATATAGTCTGGATACAAGTCTGTCATTAGATAGATTTTTCATAAATATTTTCTTTTAGTCTGTAGCTTGTCTTTTTATTTTCTGAACAATACCTTTGAAAAGCAAAAGGTTTATACTTTGATGAAGTTCAGCTTATCAATTTTTTTCATTTATGTTTTATGTTTATGTCTTATTTAAGAAATCTGCCTAACCTATTGGCACAAAGATGCTTATGTTTCCTTCTAGAAGTTATGTAGCTTTAGCTCTTATATTTAGGTCTGTGATCCACTTATCGGTAATTTTTATATATGATATGATATATGGAGTCTAGGTTTGTTTTTTGTGTATGAATGCCCAATTGTCCCCACAGCATTCATTGAAAAGTTAATCCTTTCCTTATTGAATTATGAGGTACCTTTGCTGAAATTTAATTGCCCGTACATGTATGGGTAAACTTGTGGACTCTCTGTTCTGTTCCATTGATATATAAATATATTTAAACCAATAGCATGTTATTTTGATCATCACAGAGTTTTACTAACACTTCAACTCAAATGGTATGAAGCCTCGAACTTTGTTCTTCCTCAAATTTGTTTTGGCTCTTGTAAATCCTTTGAATTTCCATATAAATTTTAAAATCACCTTATCAGCCTCTACACCATTCTCCCCCCAACAAAAAAAACCTGATGAGATTTTAATTGGTACCACATTGAATCTAAGATTAATTTGTAAATTGTTAACATTGTAACAATGTTCCTATCCATGAACATGGTATATCTCTTCATTTATTCACATCTCTTAAAATTTCTCTTAGTGGGGCTTCCTTGGTGGTGCAGTGGTTGAGAGTCCATCTGCCGCTGCCGGGGACATGGGTTCGTGCCCCAGTCCGGGACGATCCCACATGCCACAGAGCGGCTGGGCCCGTGAGCCATGGCTGCTGAGCATGCATGTCCGGAGCCTGTGCTCTGCAACAGGAGAGGCCACACAGTGAGAGGCCCGCTTACCACAAAAAAAAAAATTTCTCTTAACAATGATTTAAAGTTTTTAGTGTACTGCTCTTGCACATATTTTGTAAATATATTTCTATTTCCAAAGTTATTACATATAATATGTATTATATTTCTAATTTATTATTGGTACTATAATTTTAGCTGCCAATTTATATTTATAAATATAATTAATCATTTTACACTGATTTTATATGTTATAACCTTGCCAAATTCCCTTTCTCGTAAATCCCTTCAGATTTTCTGTGTACATGGTTGTGTCTTCTGTGAATAAAGAAAGTTTACTTTTTCTGTTTGTATGGCTGTTAGCATAAGTGATGCTATGTTGGGTTCTTACAATTTCTCCTGTCCTCCCACTGACCACTCCTACCCAGGACTGTACTGTGCAGTAAACCACTTCTCTGTTGTCAAGGGCTTTTTAGTTAATACATATTGTTTAGTAATCATTAGGACCAGGTGGCCTCTATGCTCTGTTAGTCTGCAAACAATGATGAAAACCTTAGCTGACGTATTCCCTGCACCCACAAGCTTAGTTACCCATTCATAAATCTTAACTTAGGAATGCACGTCCTGTTTCCAAGCACCTACCCCCATGCCCTATGTTAACTATAAAGTTGTCCCAATGGCCCCTTGGTGGTGCAGAGTGCAGCTGCAAATGCTTCCAGATCACTGTCCAGCCAATCGCAATCCCACTCTGTGAGTAAGTCACCCTATAATAAACTGATCCATTGATTATATGGAGCTGCCTGCCTCATTCTTCGCTCTCAATATGCCTTCTCAATTCAGTGGACACTTCCCTCCATACTCCAACACTGTTCCAATTTATATAACTTTTATTTCTTCCTCTTGCTTTATTGCATTGACCAGCATCATCAATAGACATTGAAAGAAAGTTGTGAGAGTGGACATCTTTACCTTGTTCCTGACTGTGATGAGAAAACAGCTATTTTGAGTGGCTGCCTATGCATTTTACAGTATGACAACCCTGCTCACACCCAGAGTTGAGGTTAAGATTTCCACCACAAGTTCCCATTTTGCTTTTCCTGGGGCACATTCTAAAATAACTACTTATTGTTGAGCCCTTGAAAATTTAGTGACCTCTGCCCCAACCATCTTGTAGGTAACAAGTGCTTGCTCTCTGTCTCCTGCTGGATCATGACCTGGGATGGAGGACTGCCCTTTACCAGGCTCATTGCACACCCCTGTCCCCATTTCTAGGATCTATAATACATCTTGTCACTTTACCTCCTTTATTAACATATTGAAACTGTACCTTCAATCAAAACTACCCCCGGGGCTTCCCTGGTGGTGCAGTGGTTAAGAATCCACCTGCCAATGCAGGGGCCCTGGGTTCAAGTCCTGCTCCAGGAAGATCCCACATGCCATGGAGAAACTAAGCCTGTGTGCCACAACTACTGAGCCTGCACTCTAGAGCCTGTGAGCCACAACTACTGAGCCTGTGTGCCACAACTACTGAAGCCTCTGCACCTAGAGCCCATGCTCCGCAACAAGAGAAGCCAGTGCAATGAGAAGCCTGTGCACCACAACGAAGAGTAACCCCTGCTCGCCACAACTAGAGAAAGCCCACGTGCAGCAACAAAGACCCAATGCAGCCAAAATTAAATAAATAAAATAAATAAAAAATAATTTAAAAAAAACTACCCCGGGATTTTTGCTTCCCTAAAGTGGAAGCTCGGATGCTGAAGGAGCCACCTGCCAACACTGTGTGGATGGCTTGTGCCTCCTCATTCAGCAGGTCATGTTTTGCATGTTCTTAACTTAATATACCAGCTACACACAGGCCCCCCCAACACACTGATTTTAAGTGTAAGAACTCAGTCTTTCACTATAAATGTATTAGCTGTAGGGTTTTTGTAGGTGCCTTTATCTGGTTAGAAGACAAATTTGCCTCCTAATCATAGTTTACTGAGAGTTTTTTTCATAAATAGATGTTGAATTTTTAACAAATCTATTGAAAAGATCATTTGAGTGGTTTTTTTTCAGTCTGTAAATGTGGAGAGTTACATTGGTTGATTTTCTTTATTGTTATTATTTTTTAATCCCTCCACCCCCCCTTTCCCCTTTGGTAACCATAAATTTGTTTACTGTATGTGAGTCTATTTCTGTTTTGTAAATAAGTTCCTTTGTATCATTTTTTAAGATTCCACATATAAGTGATATCATGATATTTGTCTTTCTCTATCTGACTTAACTCACTTAGTATGATAATCTCTAAATCCATCCATGTTGCTGCAAATGGCATTATTTCATTCTTTTTTATGGCTGAGTAATATTCCATTGTGTATATATACCACATCTTCTTTATCCATTCAACTGTTGATGAACATTTAGGTTGTTTCAATATCCTAGCTATTGTAAATAGTGTTTCTTTGAATGTTGGGGTGTATGTATCTTTTTGATTAGAATCATCTTTTCTGGATATATGCCCAGGAGCAGGATTGCTAGATCATATGGTACCTTGGTTGATTTTAAAGTGTTAAATGAAACTTGCATTTCTGGGATAAACAGCACTTGGCTCTGATCTATTATTTATTTTATATATTGTTAGTTTCAATCAACTAAAATTTTTTGTTAAGGATTTTTATGTCTATGTTCATGAGGGATATTGGTCTGTAGTTAGGGTAACATGGACCTCATAAAGTAAGTCAAGAAGTTCCCTCCACCTTTATTTTATGGAAGAATTTGTGTAGAATTTGTATTAGTTCTTTAGACTCCCAGAAGAGAAACAGTTGTTCACCATAAACCACATTGTTTGTACAAACAATTTAGGCACATTGAGCTACTATTATTAATTCTGGAAATAATAGTAACCCGTCAAAATCCAAGGTCACAGACACCAGCCAAAGGCCAACTTTTCAAGAAAATCTGTCCAAGGACAGCAGTCTTAGGCCTTTTATATGAACTCTTTTCTGCCCACATGGTGTATTGTTTCCCATCCTTTCATCTGCTAGCATATATTTGACTTTATATTTAAAAAGGCTTTCTGGTAGGCTGTATGTATTTGGATCTTGCTTTCTTACCTAATTTGAAGATCTCTGGCTTTCAGTTGGAGGGTTTACATCATTCATGTTTAATGTAATTATCAATATAATTGATTTAAATCTATCCTGTTATATTTTTACTATTTGTTCCATTTGATGTTTGCCCCATTTTTTCTCCTCTTTTCCTCCTTTCTTTTGGATTGAGTATTTTTATGATCCCGTAATATCTCCACTATCAGCTTATCAACTATACCACTTGGTTTTATTATTTTCAGTGGTTGCAGTTTACAGTATATACGTATATATAGTTGACCCTTGAACAACAGGGACATTAGAGCACCAACCTTCTGTGCAGTTGAAAATTTGCATATAGCTTTACAGTCAGCTCTTCCTACCAACTGTTCCACATCCATGGAGTCAACCAACTTCTGATTATGTACTACTGTAGTATACATTTATTGAAAAAAATTTTTGTGTAAGTGGACCTACTGAGTTCAAACCCATATTATAAAACGATCAACTATATATATGTATATATATGTATATATATAAAATATTATTTGACATAAGATTAAGATAATTTATATGCAAATTAATAACCATAATACATTAAATTGATAAATTATAATAAATATATACATCATGTATAAAAATTATCTTAATTTTATTTCAAATAATATTACACAACTTCCATAGTGTAGGAATCTTAAAATAGTATAGTTCCATTTCTACCCTCATTACTTTGTGCTATATTTTACTTCTATATATGGTATAAGTCTCACAGTACATTATTTTTATTTCACTGTAAATAGTCAAATATTTTTAAATAGTTTAAAAATAAGAAACATTTATTTTTTCTATAATAATTAGCTTGATTCAAAATTCTAGAAATTAAGATATTCATATCTGACAATAGCAAATACCAAAACCAAAATTCAAACACTGGTAGTCATTTTGAGTTAACTCTAAGTAAACTCTGTATCATTTAACTGAGCACTGTCTATGGCGAAGACTGAGTACTTGACAGTCATTATTTAATACACAGCACAACCCTCATTGACTTCATTCACCAAATATTACAAAGATTGTAGCAAGTACCTGGCATATAAAAATTTTTTTCCCACATAAGGGTTTTCATTTTCTTTTCTCAATTGCTTTTAATACTTTTATCCACCAGTCTAGCACAATCATGCCCCTCAGATGTTTTTACAACAAATTTTGACCCACATACTACAAATACCCAGAAATGGAAATTTGGCCCTCATCTTTTACTGATTTCTCTGAGAATTCTTTACTTTCAATGCAAAAATTTAAACAGCTCAACTTCTTATGTGCTAACCACAGCAGCACCTCATTATTATAGCTTCCTCCAAACTGTGCCAATTAGCTCTTTAAACTAATTGAACTATCCTTTCAATATATTCATTGGCACTACGTTATGATATTTACCCTATTTAGGGAATAGTTGTCAAAATGGCAGCTCATATTTCTTTTTATTGTTAAGTTCCAGCTCTTTTACTTACACAGGAAATTGAAAGTTGTAGAGGAAGCTCTTTGTCCCTGAAGGAACAGATAGAACAGAAATAGGACTTCTGTTCAGGAGCGTTTCCATTCTGCTCATTATTATGACACTGTTTTGTTGCTTTCCTTCTTTTTACAACACCAGTGTTACTGACATAAATTATAAACTCATCTCCAAGGATGCTGTCAGAGAGTTTAATTTACTTGAAATAATTATTTTCTATGTATAAATATGTTATCAATTTGATAGTGTTCATTAGTTTATGTTCAGTTTTAATGTTTGCTTTTTTCCATTTCTTTTCAATTAAATGTTATATTTTGAACATATGAAACGTTTATATAGCTCAAAATTCAAAGCTATTAAAGAAGAGAAAGAAATGTTGCCATCCACATTCTCTTTACCACACTCTTGTCTCCCCACCCTCCCACCATCCCAGTACCACTTTCATTAGCTTCTATGTTTCTATTTGCAAAAATAAGCACGTATGTATATGTGTGAATACACACCTATATATTTTCTTATTTCCCCTTCTTTGACGTGAAAAGTAGTGTACTGTATAGACTGATTGGCATCTTGCTTTCTTCAGTAGTCATTTTATCTTTGAGTTTCTTCATCTGCAAAATGGGAAGAACACAGTGTGTGAAGAGTAAATAGAAGGAGGCATATGAGTCACCTACCACAGGGTCAGGTGCAGTGGAACCTATCTCACACTGTCCCTACAGCCCACTCCTATTGTTCCACATGACAGTGTGATGGTTGCAAACACTCTCATT
Organism: Orcinus orca; assembly: GCF_937001465.1. NCBI lineage: Eukaryota > Metazoa > Chordata > Mammalia > Artiodactyla > Delphinidae > Orcinus > Orcinus orca. The sequence goes on from NC_064560.1 coordinate 74,889,619, forward strand.
ACTTCCCGTTGGCACTGTAGATCGAAGCATCCTTGGGGAAGTCAGGTGCACACAGCAGATCTTCCAGTGTGAATGGTTTGTAGCTTTCTACTTACATCTACAACTGAAGCACTGCACCTTCTCAGACTTTGAGGTAAACCCTCAGAACCCAAGGTTGGCTCCTGACAACCCTTCTGGTGGTGCCTAGCAATCTACCATAGGTAGCCATGAACACATCAAACCTACTACAGGGGACAAACAGATGCATGGCTTGTCTGCAGTGCAAAGACTTTTTTATTTGCCCACATAGTTACCACTTCCACACTCTTCCTTAGTTTGCGTAGATGCACATGTCCATCTGGTGTCACTTTCCTTTTTCATGAAGAACTTTCTTTAAACTTTCTTGTGATACAGGCCTACTGAGAAGAAATTCTCTTACCTTTTGTGTGTCACTTTTGGGGGACATTTCAGGCTGAAGTTACAGATAGAATATTCCTTAAGGAAAAGGTTTTATATTCTTTAGTAGGCAGAGAAGTATCATAGAAGACTGGGATTCAAATCCACTTAAGAGTTATATGATCTTGAGGATGTAACTTCTCTGAGTTTCATTTTCCTCATCTATGCAAGATGTGGTTAACAATATCTACCTTCAAGAGTTTTCATGAGGTTTAGAGACTATATATATATATACATATGTAGTCCCTCACTGTAGGCTGGCATTAGAGAAGGTTCAATAAACAAGGACTAAAATGAAGATATTCATTTTTTATTAATAAAGAATATGGAGCTAACTATTTGAGGATGTTTAGACTATTCAGAGAAATTACTTTGATTTGCTAAAATTTTGTTAAGATTTTCATATCTATGTGCATGAGGCATTAGAGTCTGTAGTTTCTTCTCTTGTAATGTCTTTGTCTGATTTTGATGTCAGGGTATAATGCTGGCCTCATAGAGTGAGCTGGAAATATTCCTCCTCTTCAATGTTCTGGGACTGTTTTAAAATTTGGCATTATTTCTTCCCCAAATGTTTTGTATAATAACCAGTAGAACCATCTGGGCCCTTAGATGTGTATGTGTGTGTGTGTGTGTGTGTTGTGTGTGTGTGTGTGTGGTGTACTTTGAAGATATTTCTCCACCATTTTCTCATTTGCATTGTTTCAGATAAGAAATGTGCTACCATCTTCATCTTTATTCCTCTGTAGATAAAGTTTCTTTTTTCTCTGTTTTAAGATTTTCTCTTTATCACTGGTTTTAAGCAATTTAATTATAATGTACCTTTGTTTTCTTCATGTTTCTTGTACTTAGGGTTCATTGAGCTTTCGAATTTAGAATGTGCATTTAAGGTTTTCAATAATTTGTTTGGGGGGGCATTATTTCTTCAAATATTTTTTCTGCCCTCTCCTCCTATGGAGGGTCCATTTACACGTATATTAGGCCACTTAAACCTGTTCCAGAGCTCACAGATTCTCTGTTACTGTTTATTAGTCTTTTTTTTTTTTTTTTTTCATTTTGGCTAGTTTCTATTGCTTTGTCTTCATGGTCACTGAACTTTTTTTCTGCAGCATCTAATCCATTCCATCTCCTTCAGTATTAATACCACCTAGTGTATTTTTCTTCTCAGACATGGTAGTTTTCATCTCTTCAATTCTGATATATATTTAAACATGTTAAGTAGATACATAGATTAATCTATATGTATACTTATATATGTTGATTTTACATGTATAATCTTTATATATCTTCTTGAATACATGAAAACCATTATAATAACTGTCTTTACTGGCTACTTATAACATCCATGTCATTTTTGGGTCAGTTTCTATTGACTTTTTCCTCATTATGGTTCATATTTTCCTGCTCTTTTGCATGCCAGGTACTTTTTATTTTTACTGGATACAAGCATTGTAAATTTTACCTTGTTGGGTGCTGGGCATTTTTGAATTTCTATTCCTATTAATATTCTTGAGTTTTGTTCTGAAATTCAGCTAAGTTACTTGGGACTAGTTTGACTCTTCCAGATCTTACTTTTAATCTTTAATAGGAGGAACCAGAGTGGTGTTTAGTTTAGGACTAATTTTTCCCCACTGCTGAGTCAAAACCAACACCCACTACATTATGATGCCCCTGCTCAGTATGAGCTCCAGGAGTTGTTCCCTCAAATCCTTTCAGGGGCTTCTTTCCTCAGCTGTGGGTTGTTTTCTTTCACACACATGCTGATCTGTCCTCAGATGAGTATTTGAAGGGATCCTCTGCACATCTCCAGAGTCTTCTCTCCCTGTAACTCTATCTTCTCTGATGCTCTGCTCTGCAAACTACAGCCACCTTGGCCTCTCAGGCTTCCAGCTCCTCAACAAGGGGAGACTGCAGGGTCCCACCTGGGTGCCCCCTATCTGCATTGATGCCTGGAAATTCACTTCTGGAAGTATGCTGGGGGATTGTAGGTTTCATCTCATTCATTTCCTATCTCTCAAGGATCACTATCCTTTGTTGCCTATGTCCAATGTCTTGAATTGACATTCATATTGAATGTGGGTCTAAAAGAAAGTTCATATTGTTTATTGGAGGAATACTGAACTGTTTTTACACCATGGACCCTCTGGCCATCTTGCAAAACCTATGGCAGCTTCTCAGAATGTTTCCAAATACACAAAGTAAAACACAGGGCTACGAAGAAAATAGTTATAGTGTTTATAGTGATTAACATATTTTTCTAACTGATTTTGTTCTATAGTAATAGATGTACTTCTTTTTTTTTTTTTTTTTTTTTTGCGGTACACAGGCCTCTCACTGCCGTGGCCTCTCCCGTCGTGGAGTACAAGCTCTGGACGTACAGGCCCAGCGGCCATGGCACGCAGGCCCAGCCGCTCCATGGCATGTGGGATCCCCCCGGACCGGGACACGAACCTGTGTCCCCTGCACCGGCAGGCAGACCCTCAACCACTGTACCACCAGGGAAGCCCGTACTTCTTAATTAATGCATTAAATAACAAGATCTAGAGGCAGGTCTGATAAGTTCTGCAATTTTCAAGCAGTAACGAGCATAAAAAATATTCTGAGACATGTGCAACAGTTGTAATGTGATTTGAATATTTCCATACTTTCTCTTAGGGACAATGTCAAGGCATTGTTAATATAGCTGTGGTTTGTTGCCAACATGCATTTGGAAGGAAATACTAAATTTCAGTCTGAGGCTAGTGAAAATGAACATTGTTCTCTCGTCTAAGTTGAAGGACCCCTGAATTCTATCCATAGACCCATTAGGGTCTACAGTTCCAGAGTAAGAACCTTGTTTTAATAAATGGAAACCAGAGGGCCTGGAAGTTGTGGATTATACACAATGGGCTGACCTTATGAAATGGCAATGATTTTATTTGAATCTACCGTGATGATGGTGAGATGCCATGGGGATAGTTTTGGGGCAGAGCAGGGGAATATGTTGCTCACAAGACAACTGAGAGTGTCCTTCATGCCAAAATGAGTCTTCTCTCAATGGTTCCCAGACCAGGGAATTTTGCCCCGAATGCTGAGGAGCCCACCTGTCAAATGACTTCTTGCCAACTCCCATCCTCAGTCTCAAGTCTTCATCCCTCATAACTGACAAATTGGGCAGGTCTGCTGTTTATTTTTGCTTCTGGTCCTTTGGGCAGGCCACAAACTCCCGGATTTGTGAATACACAGTTCTGTTCCTATCCAGTGTGTCCCAACCAGAGAGTCACTGTAATTTTTGGTTTTGTTCCCATACTGCCTCCAAACATCATTAGTCATATCCTCCTTCCCATTTCTGCCTTGAATAGGCAGTCATTATGATGAAGCCAGGCTTGTTTCAGAATTCCATGAGAACCACAGTGTCAGGCCGTCACAACTCTGGAGCTGGAAATGGAAAAGGCCGTGATCTGGGGCTGGCTGGCACAGTCCTTGTGAGTCATTATGGAAACACTGTCCCCGGATGCTGCTGAGAGGGACTGAGTTACTGGTGAGTCCATCTGTCAGATGAGTTCCTGACCCCCTGACACCTTAAAAAGTTTCATAATATGTGGGATGTTCGGCCTTCTGTCTGGTATCCTGGTTACATTAAAATTGGGGTTGTTTTATTCTATTTTTGGTTCTCTTGCAGTTTTCAATGTGCCAAAAACCAAAATATATTTATTTCAGATTACAAAAATAATTCATATTCATTGTACAGAAGTTGCAAAAGGCAGAAAAACATTCAGAAGAAAATTCTACCACCCAGATCTATAGATGTGATTTTTTTTAATGTGTTGCGTTTCCTTTAGATAGCTAGTGTATATAGTGTTTTTGTAAGCTGTGGGGTTTTTTTAACTATAACAGTATAACTCACACAGTCCCCATTTTTTAAAGTATAAAATTAAATTATTTTTGCCCTAAAGGAGACCTTATATAAGATATCTAGTCCAACACACTCTTTTTAAAAATGAGAAAACTGAAATCCCAAGAGCATAAGTGATTTATTTGCCCAAGTCTCCCCAGCTCATGAGCCACAGACTCGAGAATGGAGCCCTGTATTTTTGTCTTGGTATCCTACTGCCTCATGACCTCCCCATGTCCATACTCATCTGTGTGTGCTCATCTTCAGACAAGAGCTGAAAGGGCTTTGGCCTCTCTGTCCCTTGAACGGGAGGAAATGTATATGAGTTCCTGAATTACTAAATAGGAAATTTGTCCCTGCCTTAGATCTTGAGTTAGGGAACTACCTACCTCCTTTCAATCTATTCCCTGTAGGAAAGTTTAAAATCTGAGGGGCAAAAAAGCTCTTTCCCATGCAAAATTATTTTGGGTTATCATTTGGAAATTAAAAATAAGAATAGTCATTACCAGCAACTTAACAAATATACCTGTCTTTAAACTCAATAATAGTTATTTAATAACACTTATGAAACTTTATAGTATGTATATTTTCCAGAATTGCAAATTCACCCCCTAGAAAGTAAGGAGGCTGCATAGTATAGTATGCTATAGTATAGTGTGATGTGGGGTATAATATAGTTAGTATTGTGCAGAGTAGAATAAAATGAGTGTGGACTTCAGAGTGAGTTGATCTTGGATTCAAATTCTGTTTCTGCACCTTCCTGGTTTGCAATCCTGGGCACTGAAACTCTTTGAGTTTTATTTCATCATCTGTAAAATAAATATAATAATAGCAGTTATCCTAAGATCTATATCTATATGCAATAAACAAAATAAAGCATTACCATTTTCTTTATAGTAGAAAATGGAAAAAAAGAGGTGAGAGATGAATTTCAGAATTGGTGAAGATAATAACAAAAAGTGTAAGCCTGCCTAAATTGAAGAAAAGCCCTACCTAAAAATAAAGAAAACAAAAGATGAATAGGAATGACTTGAATATAAAAAGTAAGCATAACATAAAATAGTGACAGAACTGAGATCAAACATGTTTGGCATGTCAATCAATGTAGAGTAGCTTAGGTTGCCCATATAAGAGATTTTCAGATTGAATTACAAAACCAAACCCAACTCTATGCTATACACAGAAAGGTTGAAAAGTAAAAGTAAAAGCAGGACTTTTGCTTCTGGTCCATGATGGAGTAGCAAGAACAGATTTAATCTCCCACCACAAACAGCTAGAAAACAACAAAATATTTTAAACAACTGCTTTCAGACATTGGACAACAGGCAGCATGGGAGGACTGTGATCCCTCAGAGAAGGGAAATAAATGAGGTGAGCCATACAATTGCCCCATTCTCTTCCTGGAGACAATTTCTGGACCACTGGTGCGGTGGAAAGACACAGGCAGAGCCAGGCAACCTTGCTGAGTGGAGGAGATGGAGTTTACAGTTCAAGGACACTGTTGGGAAAACAGCCACTCATACATTTCCAGTCGGGGTGTAAATTGGTAAAAATCTTTAGTGAGGCCAATTTGGCAATATCTAACAAACCTACTTTTTGAGCTGACAATCTCATGTTTGGGAATTTATCTTATAGATATAGTTGCCCAGGTGCAAAATGACATAGGTACAGGGTTGCAGCAGCATCGTAGCATTGCTGGTAATTAGAACAATATTGGAAAATACAAATATCCATTAATAGGGAGCTGGCTAAACAAAGTATAATACATCCATACAATGGAATACTATGTATCAACAAGAAAAACACCAAACCTGTTTCTGAATACATACAAAAATTCTAAATAAAATATTAGCACATCAAATCCATTAATGAATTAATAATGATACATTACCCCCAACTAAGGGTAGGATTTGTCCTAATTAGGGAGTAAAAAAAGATCCTCTTGAGAAGCACAGAGAAAGCAGTTGACAAAATTTAATGTTTATTTCTGCCAAAACTGCTTAGCAAACTAAAACAGAAGGAAATTTTCATTACCTCGATTAAAGGTATGTGGTAGTTATTAGTACTGTTCACCAATATTTCTGGATTTCCTCCTTTCAAGCACAACACATGGTACGAGAAAGATTGGCAATCTATTGTGAAAAATTGAATTGAGCTCCTATTTTGCACTATAAAATTAATTTTAGATAAATTAAAGAACAACACAAATAAATAATTAGAAGAAAATATGTAGAAAATGTTTATAACTTCCGAAGGTTTTCTTAAACAAGATCCATATAAAAATTATAAATAATTTGGCCACATAAAAATGTATTATTTCTGTACCACAAAAGAAAGTGTTCAAAAATAAAAAATATAAGGGTGGCCTGAGGGAAAATATTTCAACACAAATACAGAAAAAGGATTACTATCTAAACTAACACTGTCCAATAGAACTTTCTGCAATGAGGGAACTGTTCATGCTCTGTGTTACCCAAAAGGACAGCCACTGGCCACAGGTAGCTGTTGCACACTTGAGATGTGACCAGTTTGAGGAACTGAAGCCTTAGTTTTACTTAATTAAATTACTTTCAATTTAAATAGACAAATATGGCCAGTGGTGACTCATATTGGACAATGCAGATTTAAAAAATAGAAAAAACTCTTACAGAGAGAAATAAAAAGAGATAATAGACATATTATCTAGTAGCTAGTAGACATACTAGCTTAGAATATGAACACACAATGCATAGAAGAAGAAATACAAATGGCCAATAAACAGGTAAAAAGTACTCAATCTGTCTCAAAAATACACGAATTTAAATGCAATAAGATACGCTTTGGGGGTAAAATTTTAGAATTTGTTAATATCCAGAGTTGGTGAAGGTGAGGGGAAATGGTTACTCTTTTCCACTGTTGGTAGGACTATATACTGACCCAGACTTTTTGTGAGCAATTTAGCAGTATCTATCAAAATTTTACAATGTGCATAACCTTAATCTAGCAATTACTAACATTTTTACAGAACTCAATAAAATAGTTCTAAAATTCACCTAGAATAGAAAGTCCATGTGAATAAACAAGAAACTTCTTGAAAAGGGAAAAGCAATGTAGGAGGAAGCCCTTGCCCCACCAGATAGCTCTTTCTTAGAAAAATGCTAAGTATGAACACTTAGATTAGGTATTCATTTTTAAAAAAGAGACAAATTTTAGCTTTGATGATATTATAGTGCAACTTGAACTCTCACACACTGCTGGAGAGAGTACAAATTGGTACAACCACTTTGGAAAACCATTTGAAGTGTCTTCAAAAGCTGAACATTTAGGTGTCTACTCAACAGAAATGCATATATATCTACACCAAAAGACATACACAAGAGTGTTCAGCACAGCAAGTCATAGAGCCTCAAATGGAAACTCCACACAGGTCCATCAGTAGTATCACGAGTTGATAAATTACAGCATATTCATACAATGAAAAATTCTGCAGCAATGAAAATGAATGAACTACTGGTACAGGCAATTGCAGAATAAATCTCACTAAATAAATGTTCAGTAAAACAAATGACATAAAAATGCACTCCAAGTGATTCCGTTTACTTAAGTGTCACAAACAAGCAAAATAATCAATGGGTATATACATATGTGTATATATATATATATATATATATATATATATACACACACACACACACACACTGGAATATTACTCAGCCATAAAAAGAATGAAATATTGCCATTTGCAGCAACATGGATAGACCTAGACAATATCGTATTAAGTGAGGTCAGTCAACAGAGAAAGACAAATATATGATATCGCTTATATGTGGAATCTAAAAAATAATACAAATGAACCTATTTGCAAAACAGAAATAGACTTACAGGTATAGAAAACAAACTTATGGTTACCAAAGGAGGAAGGTGGGGTAGCGATTAATTAGGAGTTTGGGAAGATTATGGGATTAACAGATACACACTACTATATATAAAATAGTTAAGCAAGAAGGATTTACTGTATAACACAGGGAACAATACCTTGTAATAACCTATAATGCAAAATACTCTCAAATATATATATATATATATATATATATATATATATATATAAAGAATCCCTTTGCTGTATACCTGAAGTAACACAATATTGTAAATCAACTATACTTCAATTAAAAAAAAAGATATTGTTTACCTTTAAGGGAATGGAGCATGACTGGGAGGCAGCCATCCCAACAGGTCTGTTCCTTTACAGTGTCTGGTCCCTTGTCTATTCCAGTAGTGGGGCCAGTTTTCCACAGGTCCGTCTCCCACCAGGATGCTACATCAGAGGTAGAAGTTTATTTCTCCCTGGCTAACTTACTCCTGAGACCCATGCACTGAGAAACAGAAGTCTGATCTTTTCTGGCTTGATGCTTCCCTGCTTAATTTCACTTAGTGAGTCCAAGTTGGAAACCCCAGCAATAAAACCATTATTTCGTCAAGTGATCACAACCCCGGATGGAGGTTTGTGCTGGTGTCTGACTAAATGAGTTAATGAGTAACGTGTTTAGAACTGTGCCTGGCACATACAAAGCCCATATGTAGGTTTTGCTCTAATTATTATTATGCCTTCCATATCCAAACGTGACATTTATCTCCCTTTTCTTATCTGTAAGCAAAATAATCATATGCAGAACTTTAAGAAATCCCAATACACACCTAAGTTTTATAAAGTTTATTTCCTTTCTACATCCCATCTTTAAAAAATGTTCATTCTGATTATAAACATTTCAAAGGTACAAAAATGTACAGAAAATAATATTACATACGTCCACGGAGCCTCCACCACCTAGGTTTAACAGATGTTGGTATTTGGCTATATTTGCTTCAGATCTTTGTGGGTGTTTCTTTTAAAAATAAACAGAAAGAGCTAAGAGTCCCTCCCCTCAATTATTCTTTCCTTCCCTTTTCCTTCAAACCTCAGAGGGTTTTACTCTCCTGAAGTTAGCAGATGCCATCCCCACTTTGACTATAAATGCATTTATTAAAATATATAGAGTCCCAATTTAATATTTAAACTATTCATTGAAAGTTGAAATAATACACAGTCCTGATGATGAGCTTTCTCCAAATGTCTTTAATGAGCAAAGAAAAGGAACTCTTGAAACAAGAAAATGTCCATTGGTAGGAGATTTGGTGAGATCAAGGGGCACTGTTTACATTCAGGATAGTTTCTGCCTTGCACAGAAACTGCCTTCTGTATAAATAATTACTGGGACCACAGCCCATCTACGCTGGTCTCAGAATTTTAAGTACTAGCATCATCGACCACAATGGCCCACAACACATGCTTCACAGAATGTCCAGCAGCTGAATCAAGGTATCAGCTTCTGGGTTATAGCAGTTATGGAGGCACCTGCTAGTGGCTACTGGCCTGCCTGCCTGAGGCCAGGGACAGCTGTGACCTGCAGGTGAGGCCCCTCTGGTTACCCAAACCCCTTCATACCCTTCAGATAGCTGACCCTGGGCTCTTTTTGTGACCTACCGAGGAATTTGTAGCAGCTATGCTGACAGGTGTCCCAGCACCTGTTGGGCTGAGGACTTGGCTGTCACACGTCACCTGACATCAGACATCATGGGCTGTCCTGGTCCTAAAGTTTCTGCTATAATGTGGATTCCCACCTCCCTGGAGGGGCTTCTTGCATGCCAGCCCTACCCCCAACCCCTCTAGAGGCTCCCCTGGGGTTTGTGAATGCCCTGGCAGCAGCACAGCATCCATTCATTATGGAATTATATTATCCATTATATTATCATTATATTATATAAAGATTTTATTATCTATCCCTAGACAAGCATTTCTAGGGAGCTCTGTGTGCAAACCCTGCAGTAGTTGCTGTGGGGATGACATGGACCCTGCTGTCCAGGAGACGGGCAAAAACGCCAACAGGAACTTCGAGCACACAGGAATGCGGACATGCTGAAGGAATTCAGACAAGGGAAGACATACCATCAGAGCTCTCACAACTCCACTTTGGAGGAGTCCCTTGATGAACTTGTTCTACTATCCACCACCCCCTGTCAGTCACAGCTACCAAGAAGATGAAATATGGGTGCCCCAACATCTCTGGAGGGCCTTGCAGAACACTCACATTCATGACCTGGCAGGTGGGCTCTCTCTCCCTCCCTGCACCTTCTCAACTGTGCCATCTATCAGGCTGCCCGGGGCAGGGGCGTGGTCTTGGTTCTTAGCTACCCTAGGATTCTAGGCTTTTCCTGCTGCTTCTCACTATCCCATAAAAACTTACCTTTCCTGGATGTCTTCGTATTAAGGCTTTACTGTTTCCTTTGTTGGTAGTTTTATTGGTAACAGAATAGTTGATATAATAAATGTGCTACTATAAGAATTTTAGAGCTAAAAGTGCCATTTAGTTCTAGAATTATTAATCAAATTTCTGAGTGGGTAGGCTTCTGAAGGCCCAGGAATTAACCGAAACTTAACACAATGCTATGTGTGCATTTCTTCAGGGGGAAAGGCCCAAAGCTTTCATCAGGTTCTTAAAGTTTCCTTGACCTAAAATAATAGTAATAATAAATCAATTATAAATCAATAAATGTTGAGAAGCATTGATCTATTGCATTGCATTCATTGATCTATATTGCATTCAACCAGTGTAGACAGAATGCATCAGGCATCTGCAATAGCCAGTAACAAAGCAGACATAGCCCTACCCTCATGTAGCTAAGAATCTTATAGGTTGGAACAATAAACAAGTAAACACACACAATTAATTATAAATAGTAATGAGCGCTGTGAGGGAAACAGAGTGAAATGATAGAGGATAATGGGGAACTGCTTAGAAGTGTAGTGAGGTTAGTCCTGTCCACTGGGGTTTAAACTGAGACCTAAAGGGTGTTTAGGAGTCAGCCCTAAACAGATAGGAGAAAAGCATTCTAGTCAAAGAGAACAGCAAGTGTGAAGATTTTGCAGAAGGAAAGAGACTTGAGGGCTGGAGAACAGGGGTAATAGTGATGTTGGATGGGGTTGGAGAAAGAGGAGATATGCAGTGGGTACCATGTAAGCAACGGTAACCAGGCTGAGTTTTTACAAGGTGCAATGAAAGCCACATCAGGGGATTAGGCAGGGGAGTGACACGATAGCGCTCAGGTTTGAGGAATGTCCCATTTCTGCCTAGGAAGAATAGGCTGTAAGAGAGGCAAGAGCTGGTAGACAACTTTCCAGATGCCTGGAGAGATGGAAGAGTGTAGAATTAGGATATGTTTTAGAGGCAAAGCTGATGAGATTTGATGATGGGTTGGAGGAGGGGGAGAAAAAGGGAGGAGTCAGAATGATGGTCACTTGTTTGGGTTGAGTCACTTGCTGGATGGTGATGTTTCCCAAGATGGGGAAGCCTGGGTCAGCTTGTGTTGAGGGGTCAATCAAGTCCAGTTTTCAACATATTAAGACTGAGATGAGGTTGAGGTATAAAGCAGTCACCTGGGCAGTAGGAGAGCAAGCTTACCAAGGAAATGTAGTCCGATTGCCACAAGTGTTGGGTGCCCATTTGAGGTTTAAAAATCATGAACTAAATATCAAGTTGTGTCTAGCCATATTCAACTGCTTAGGTGCAGTGAGCAAAAAGTCAGGTGATGGGAATTCCCTGGCAGTCCAGTAGTTAGGGCTCCACGCTTTCACTGTTGAGGGCACAGGTTCAACCCCTGGTCAGGAAACTAGGATCCTGCAAGCCATGTGGTGCGGCCAAAAAGATAAATAAATAAATAAAGCTGTTATAAACATTCATGTACAGGTTGTGTGAACATAAGTGTAAAAACAAAAAGGCAGGTGATGACTTAATCATAAGTTAGGGTGTTGTCAGCTACTTGTAAAGAATGCAGAGAAGGGCTGGAGAATTGAAGCTATTTGTTTGCAGGAAGCAGCTATAGTGATGCAGTAGAGACTACAGTGGTTCACCAAAATCCATTCCTCTTCTTCTTGGGAACATAGTCAGACTACATTTCCCAGATTCCTCTGCAGTTATATGTTACCATATGACTCATTCCTGCCAATGGAATGAGAAGAGAAGATCTGAGGGCCATTTCTTAGCCTACCCATTAAAACTTTCCTCCTGTGCGTTTCCATGTTCTTGTCCCCATTCAGCTGACTGTTTTGGTGACCCCTAGGCGAACCTTAGCTATTGTTGCAGATGGCAGAATCATAGTCAGCTCATGTGTCTGAGACCTGTAGAAAGCAGGACATCCCCCAGCCACACACATAGACACCTTACCCTGCTACCTGGATTGTTACCTGAGCAAGAAAATTTCTCTTATGTTGAGCCAGTACATATTTGGGTATATTTGTTACTAAAACTGTGCCTGCTCTAACGAGTACAATAACAGGTCATATTAGAGCAAGAAGAAAGGGTGGGGACTAATGGATCAGAGGACCACATGGGGGCCCATTTCCAACTGAAACCTCAATGACCTGAGTGGATTGCCTGGAAGAGCTAGGGCAGTGGTTCTCAACCAGGGCTGCACATTCAAATCACCTAAAGACTTCTAAAATCTTCAATATCCAGGCTGCACCCCAGGCCAATTAAGTCAGAAGATCCGTGAGGAAAAGTGGGGCCCAGACATTTTTTAAAGCTTCCCAGTTGATTCCATTGTGCAGCCAGAATTGAGAACCACAAAACAAGGATGAAAATCTAGATAATCTGATTCATAGATCTCTGTCCTATAAGGTTTTACATGCATTTTATGACCAATAGGTCACCTGGAGGAGCCTCACAGCTGGGAGAGGGTCACTGCATCCCCACCTCAGAAAACACCAACCAGAGTGTAATGCGAATCTTTGGGGGATGCCAACTGGTTACAGAGAATGGCCATGAACCAGTGCCCCCCTTTCCCACCCTAATATAGGTGAATCTCAGGGAGAAGGAGAGGGATTCCTGAACTGGATGCAATTCAAAATGAGAAATAACTCATTTTGCTGCCAGTTGGCTAAGATTTACATTATCTGCTATCAGAAGGAATTAAACAAATGATATATTTAGACACTGGATTACATAGCTTGGGAAATGTGGGCCTGCTTGAGTGCATTTTAATCATGAGCATTTTATTTTAAATCAGCCTCTGTTGTCAACTCTAGGACTCAGGGTAATGGTGGCGATTTCAGGTCCTGGTCTATCTGAGGGAGATGTGGCAACTGGTCCTCAAACCAGACTGGCCTAGTTCATGGGCCTGATCCTTACTAGGGAGCTGCCTGAGTCCCTAACCCTGGTTAGCTAGCTTGCAGACATAATGTAGTGTAAATTTGTCACTTTAGCTGGCAGGAGACTCAAGGGGTCTGTGTTCACATCTGACCCATCTTTATCTCTTTTGTAGACTTAACCACAATGCTTTTTGCTTAGAGTAGGCACTCAAAAATACTAATAGATCAAGGGATAATAGTAAACATAACAGCAACAACAACAACAAGATGTTGTATTCAAATTTGTTCAATGGCATCACTCATATCTGAAGGCTCATATATATGCCCTTTTACTGTACATTGATTTGGCTCTATGTAATTTTAAAGAACAGTTTTAAATTGTCTATTTAATTTGACCATCCCTGGCCTCTTTTACATTCTGATTTTTCTAAAATTTTCTTTCATAATATATGTCATGTGCATTTTTATAAACAAAAAGGAATACTGAAAAAAATTTTAGAAGGTCCATGCTTTTGCCATCCTGATAACCTCTGTTGAAAAAAATTTTTAAATAATGCATGCACATGTACACGGTTAGAACATTTAGAAAGCATGTGAGGGTATGAAATACCAAGAGAACTGCCTGTAACTCTCCCTACCCCCCTGCCCTCAGTCCCTTTCACCAAAGAAGCTACTGTTAAGAGTTTCATATTATTCTTTCCAGAAAGCAAAACATGCATATGCCAAGATGGAATTTTAAGTATATTCTTTTTTTGTAATTTATACAGAAAGAAGCCTATCGTATACATTGTTCTATAACTTGCTTTTTTCAAGTGATGTATCTTAGAGATCATACCATATCAACATGTGTGGCTCTATCTCATTTTTTTAACAGTAGCAGAATATTCTGTAGAATGACTTAGATATAGTTTATATAATATCTTTCTCCTGGATACTTTTCTTATTTTCAGATTCAGATTTATAAACAATGCTTCAATGAGCATCCTACTTTGGCAAACTTTTGTGGGTAAATTTTTATTTGCTAAACTCAAAACTGTGTTTAAAATATTTTAAGGGGTAATTTATTATTTGAAATATAAAAACTGCACATTCAGGCTATTAGAGAGGTATATCCCTGAGTTTACTTATTTTATTGATACATATGGGGAAGGAAAAGAGCCTTTGCCTTTCTACACCAAGTTCTAGAATCAACATGAGCAGAGACAAGCAAAAAGAAAGTTACACTTTACTTTTAGAGTCAACACTTCAGTGATATTTCTATCCCTGGGTGAACAGAAATGGCCCAGGAACTTGTGAATACAAAGTACTTTTTCTCATCTTCAAGCTCACTCATGGTGTTTGTCATTTGCTCAGAGCAAAGACGAGATCTGAGGCAAGAGAAGGCAGAGAAATGGTTCCCACAGAGCCTGTTACTTTCTGATACCCTGCCTGAGAGAGCCTGGGAATGAACATTTTCAAACTGCTTCATATGGAGTACATTAAGTGTAGAATATACACATCTATACAATTTCCTTCAGGACAAAGTGTTACATTCAGTCTTCCAGTTTCCCTTCTCAGAGACAGCTACTATTGTTACTTATGGAAACTTCCAGATTGTCTAGGAGAAGGGTTTCTCATCTTCAGCACTATTGAGGTTTTATATGTTATATGTTTATATTTCTAGATAGTTATATGTTGTTGGCGAGGAGGAGCTGTTCTGTGTACTGTAGGATGTTTAGCAGCATCCCTGGCCTCTACCCACTAGATGCCCTGTCCAGTTGTCTCCAGATATTATCAGTTGTTCTTCCTATTGAAAACCACTGGTTTTGGGACACACACACACACACACACACACACACACACACACACACACATACTGCATGTACGTGTGTGTGTATATATATATATCTACACATATATATATGTACATATATATCTACATATATATATATTCAGCTATGTATATATATGTATATATATGGTAGCAGAATAGTATTTGCTTGTATGACTGTACCATAAATTATTTACCCAATCTCACTTTGATAAATATTTATTCCTTTTTAAAATTATTTTGCTGCTCTAAACAATTCTGCCATGAATATATGTAAGCATCTCTATGGGGGTAAATTCTTAGATATGGAATTGCTGAGCTAAATGTACGTGTATTTAAAATTGTGATAGATATTAACTAAATGGCCTTCCAAAGAGATTGTACCAATTTTCACTCCCAGTAACATGGTACAAGAGGGCCTGTTTCTATATACCCTTGCCAACTCAATGTGTTAACAAACCTTTTCATCTTTTTTAATCCAAAAGGTGAAAAAAAGGAGTCTTTCTTTAACCTCAGCTCTGCCACTGTGTTCAGTTCTAGAAGAGGTATTCTGAAGAGAAGTTGCTCAAAAATGCAACTTTTATAGATCCAAAGACCAGGAAAGAGAATTCTGGTGAAGAGTTTTGATAAAGCTCTTCAGTTTTGTTTTGTTTTGTTTTGGCATGCTGAATCTAATTTATCTAAACTCTTGGAAATTGCAAGTGATTCTCAAGGAGAGAACCCAGCCCCTTGAAACTGTGTGCTTAAATCACACAACGTGTTGAAGCATGATTTCTGGAAAGACTTTTTGCATTCCTGTAGATATATATATATATATATGATAAATATTTTGTTATCATTCTTCTGTGGTGCTAAGAGGTGCTGTCTGCTTTAATGTATGTGTAGAATTACAGATATACCTGATCAAATAAAGTCAAGACAAGAATCAAGCCTCATAAAAATCTTGCCTACAGCATGTACCAGAAAATGTCAGTCGTGCCAAGACTATGCAGGCCAAGCAAACCCGGGGGTTGTGCAATTACCCGGCAAAGGTTGAAATTTCTGACAAAAACAGGGACCTCACTGAAAACATTAGCATAAAAATGAAACCTCATTTCAAAAAACAAAGGTCATTTCGATACTTCGCTAATGTGAACATTGAAAACCATGGCTTCTGACCTCCAGTATTTCCTTTCTCTGTAAAGCCCAGGATAAAATAGATTTTCCATTCTCAGATTTTCTGGGTTGGTCACTTTGACTCTAACTTAAACCAAGTTTTCAAGGGGTTGCGTCAGATCAGAATGTTCCACACTTTGCCATTGCCTGATTGAAGACAAAGATCCATTCTTTCACTCAGGGACCAGTTATTGGAAGCCTACTATGTATCAGGTCCTCAGCTAGACTCTGGAAAAGGCACTAATGAGCAAGATGCCATGCCTGATGGCCAGATCTCATATTAAAGAAGATCATCTGGGAAGAGAGGCTGGGAACCAGGGGTGTGGAGAAGTCTCCCTGTATATGCAGAGGCCCCCAGGACCCACCAGCAGGAGCTCTCAGGGTTTATCAGAGTCCAGAGGGCCAAAATTTACTGACCAGTGCAAATGGCTCAGGCTACTCTTAGAAAAGCTATTGAGGTCTGTGATCTGATCACCCCCTATTCATCCCATTGGAGCAGGAGGGATTTCCTGCCCTAAAAAATACGAGATGGCCAAACTCATGACATCCAGCAGTGGACAGATGAGACTGGCAGCAGATTATGAGTCACATGTGCTCAGAGCCTGAGGGAGGAGGAGACTGAATGCTGTGCAGGGCCACACTGGGCTTGCACTCAGGAGCTGGGTGAGAAATGCTCTCTAGTAACAGGAGGGTGAGATACCTACTAGTTCCTGCAGGAGAATGTAATTTGCTTGTTTGAATAATTGTGTGGGCTGGCAGGGACATGAAACCTATGAGGTTTAGAACTGGGTGGGGTCTGGCTGGCCTGGCTGGTCTGGCTGATAGGGTCACCAGCTGGTTAGGGGCCATGCATGTCTGGTGAGAACAGGGAACTCATGGTTAGGACCCTGCAGCCCTGTGAGGCTCAAAATGTCAAGGCGGAACATGGAATTTCAGGTTTTACAATATAGTCTGTTAGGTTTCTTACTGATAATTTTCCTTCTGTGTCTCTTTTCCATTAGGAGTCCAGGGTTAGCCTTGAGGGTAGGAACAAAATTTCTCCACTCACTGTCTAAATACAAACATACAATCAACTCTTGCCACTCAATTGTTGTGATGTCTGTAACTGAGCAGGACCCTATGGGGCCTTTCCAGAACAGACCCCCTCCCAAGTCCTCTGCCTGCCTTTTGTCTGTAGAAAAACTTTATAATCAAAGAATAAATTTAATCAGAGAAGTGAGAAAATGCAGAAAGAAAGGAAAACAGTCAAGCAAAACAAAATAATGATCGTTTAGCCATTAAACAAAGTCAAGGAACTTTAGTTCATCTTCAAGGGCTATAGAGAATATTCTGAGTCATGTCCTTTGAGCTGTTTTGCAGATACTGAAACGCCCACCAGGTAGAAGAAGTTAACTGTATGCTGCCCACAAGCACGCAGACCCCAGACTGGTTGAAACCAGAAGGTTGATGATGTTGACTCCTGATTACCTCACTACCAACCAATCAGAAAAATGTCCACAAGCTGATCACACACCCCACAACACCCCTCCCTTACCCTGTCTTTAGAAACTATTCCCTGAAAGCCTCAGGGAGTTTGGGCCTTTCGAGCACTAGCTGCCTGGACTCCTTGCTTGGCACCTGCAATAAACGCTGCACTTTCCTTCACCACAACCTGGGGGCAGTAGGTTATCTTTACTGTGTCCAGGCAAGTGGACCCAAGTTTGGTTTGGTAACAATGTCTATTTTTTTTTTTCTCTCTGGCACACGGGTCCCCTTCGGATAATAGCTCAATTTGTGGGGAACTACTCCACCCACTCTCAGCCCATGTGTTCCTGGGTTTTTGGTGAATTCGATTCCCCGTCCAGGATTCTAGTGGTGGGTAATGACCCAGATGTGACCCATCAGAGCATTCTATCACCCTGGCCACAGTGATTGGTTCAGAGAGAGATGTGTTAGCCAGGCCAGGCTTAAATCTGGGACTTTGATTAATAGAAATTTAAAGAAAGCTCTTTCTCAGTGGAAACTGTCTTAATCTGTTTGGCCTGCTATAACAGAATGCCATAGACTGGGTGGTGTATAAATAACAGAAATTTATTTCTCATAGTTCTGGAGGCTGGAAAGTCCAGGGTCGAGGTGCTGGCAGATTAGGTGTCTGGTGAGAGCCTGCTTCCTGGTTCATAGATGGCCTTCTTGCTTTGTTCTCACATGGCAGAAGGGGAAAGGGAGCTCTCTGGGTCTATTTTATAAGGGCACTAATCCCATCCTGAGGCCTCCACTCTCATGACCTAATCACCTCCCAAAGGCCCCACCTCCTAATACCATCACATTGGGGATTAGGTTTCAACATATGAATTTGGGGCACAGAACAGGGTAAATGAGAGAGAGGGAGACAGGGAGGGAAAGAGAGGGAGAGAGAGAGAGAATTTTAGTTTCCAGTCCAGCAACGCAGGAATTAGAAATGGCAGTGAATTTTCAGTCGAACGAGCCAGTAAATTCTCCCTATTTTTGGTTTAAGCTGGTTTGACTTGGGTTCCTGTTACTTACAGCTAAAAAACTGCTGACTAATAGACTGACAGACAGTTGCCTCACTTGTCCCTTTTGAATGTGACGGGAGCAATGTACTAACATGCTGGTGATTTACTCTGTTGTTTTTTCATTGTATTTCCACTTAGATAACAATGCCACAGCAACAGCCCTCCAATGGCTTAAAAACCATCCCAGGCCCCCCAGCCTTGCTTCAGCCATACTTGCCTTCTTTCTATTCTTTGAAGAAAATAAGCTCAGTTGCACCTTGGGGACATTGTCCTTCCCTCTGCCTGAGATACTCTTCCCCAGGTCTTCACCTGTCCAGCTCCTTTGTCACCCAGTTTAAATGTCACTGCCTCAGAGAAGCCTTACCTGAACCCCTAGCTAAGATCTCTCAATGGCTCTCTCATGATCTTGTGTTATTTCATTATAGCCCTTATTGCCATCTGACATCTTCTTGTTTACATATATTTTTTATTGTCTGTGTACCTGCATGACTACAAACTTCCTAAGAACATTGATCTTCTCTGTATTCCCCATGCTTAGGACAGTGCATGGTACACAGTAAGGGCTCAGTAGAAGTTTGTGAAATCAATCAGTGAACGGCCAAACATGTAGCTACTATTTATGCATGTAGATTATGTAAGCACTTTATGTGGGTTACTCAGTCCTCAAAACAACCTTGAGGAAGGATTCCTATCATTTTATAGGTAGGAAGATAGAGGTTTGGAGAAGTTGAGCACCTTGCCCAAATTTACACACCTGGGAAATGGTAGAGGTGTGATTTAAACAAAAGACCACTGGACTCCAAAATTTGCAGTCTTATTTTTTTCAGTGACTCCCAGATTTATTTCAAATTTCAACATTCTAAAATCCTAACAGATAAAAATCTTTGCTAGATCATAAGTAGCAATTTGGGAATGATGTGTATAATGTGGCCATCACCAAGAGAACTGACCCTTCTCTCTCTATGAGATCTTAGGGACACATAGGCCCAAAATAGGTCTAAATGGAGATCCTAATAGACAGGTAGAACTTGGTAATGCCTGGGATGCATCTGGAAATAAATTATTGAGGGGGAACTAGGGCAATTCCAGGATTTAGAAGAAATACCTGTGACAACAATATATAGGCAAAGAGGACAGGGGAGAGATCATGATCTCATATACAAGGGGTAGATGTGGGTGGGATATTGGGAGGCATATTGCTGTGAAATGCAGTCTCTCTTTGGATGGAATACAAAAAGTGAAAAGAAAATAAACTGAAGGTTGGGACTTACTATAATTGACATGCGAATGTATTGTTGGTTGTGGAGAGGATCACAAAGTCAGAATAAACTCTGTGCAGAGGAAAAATATATATAACAAAATGATAACATATCATAGAAATTGAATGACTTATTTGAAGTTCGATTGTAAAAAACATCCAGCTGTCAAAGATTCGATTTCTTATATTTTTGAAGTTTGTTTAATCTTCATGTAGACTTTGACATGTAAGATTATAAATTGAGCAAAGGAAACGTCTTTTATCCTCTTCTTCGAGAACCTGAATTCATCCTTTTCATCATAAGGCATTCAAGAATAAAAGCCCATGACATAAGAGAAGTGAAAATAACATTTTTATTGCTTGAAAAAGATGTAATAGGCAATGTTAGAATTTATATGTGTGTTTCACTTTCTGGTGTTTAGGAATAGCCATAGACATGGCAGTCATGGATCCTATTGCTGTAATAAATGGAAACATTGCTATATTCTGTGGGTTTTTTTCTCAATTCAGAACATTGGCCACCTCAAAACATTCATACTTATAAATATTTTCCCAATAGTTTTAATATTGCCTAATTTGAAGTTGAACTTACCATTGTAAAAATGCTTTATATGAGTTATTTAAACTCCACATGATGGTTGTTACTGGGGAGTTGAGTAAATTATAGAATACTAAAATATTTTGTCACTTAGAAGTTTTTTTTTATCTTGAAATGCTTTCAGACTTACCAAAAGTGAAGAACATAGTGCAGAGAATTCACCCAGCTTCCTTGAATGTTATCTTACATAAGGATATTAAAATTATCAAAACCAGGAAATTAACAGTGACATAACACTATTAACTAAACTACAGACCTTATTCTAATTTCACCAGTTTTCTCACTAACGTCTCTTTTCTGTACCAGGATCCAATCCAGGGTCCCATCTTGCATTTAGTTGTCATGTTTCCTTGGTCTCCTCCAATCTGTGACAGTTCCTCTGTCTTTCCTTGTCTTTCATGATCTGGACACTTTCAATGAATACTTGTCAGTTATTTTGTAGAATGAACCTCAATTTGTGTTTGTCTGAGGTTCTCTCATAATTAGTTTCAGGTCATACATTTTGGGCAGGAATACCAGAGAAGGGACGTGCCTTTCTCATTGCATCATACACATAGGGTGCATAACGTCGATAAACATTGTTGCTGGTGATACTAGCCTTGTTCACTTGGCTCAGGTGGTGTCTTCTGGGTTTCTCTATCATAAAGTTACTATTTTTCTCTTTGTAATTAATAAACATCTTGCAGGTAGCTACTTTGAGACTATGTAAATGTCCTGTTCTCATAATTTTTTTCCCACCAATTTTTGCATCCACTGAACCTCCTCGCCAGCAAGAAGTTATTAACTGTGGTGTTTGCCTAATGGTGGTTTTTATGTTGTTCTCATTCCTTCTACATTTTTTTAAATGGGAATTCTCCTGTAAGTAAAATCTGTACTTCCTCTCCTGTTAATTTATTCAGCCAATTATTTATTTGTATCAGTATGGGCTCATTTTATTCTATAGGTTATAATCCAACGCTAGCATTATTTACTTTGTTGCTTCAAGTGTTCCAGCTTTGGCCATTGGCAGCTCTTTCAGATTGGCTCCAATGTCCCTTTGACCTGCCCATCATTTTTTTGAGAACTTCCTTGCTTTCTGGCACCATAGGTTTATCTAGGTTTTTTCGTTTTGTTTTATTTTTTGTTTGTTTGTTTTTCCTTCTCCAATCCTGAAATCAGCCATTTCTCCAAGGAGCCCTGGTTTCTTTTATTGGAAAATGCCATTTAGATCTGGGTGTTTGTCATGGAACTTGCAATAGAAAAGGAATGCACAAAAGGTCTCTTTCTTTCACATATATGTTCGTGATTTTAACTCTAAAGCACTTATTGTGTACAGTACAAAGTAGATTATGCCTTTAGCTTTAATTTAAAATGTGGAATTTTGATTTTCTGAAATATTTACAAGTCATTAGATCCTATGTCAGATTTACAAGTAAAATTTACAATCAGGTAACTTTACGAGCAAGATATTTCTCTTAAATATGGTATTTCTCAACAAGACACAAATCCTTACACAAAGTTAAATTTGGAGAATTTGCTAATTTGAAACACATTTAAAACCTTCAATTTTTAATTATTTATAGTTGTACAAGATTGAGACATCATGAAAAATATTACTTTGCCTGGTTCACACCATATTTAATAAATATCAATTCTGTGTAAGTGTGGGGACACAAGACTGAACATGGCATGACACCTATCTTCAAGCAGCTCACAAACTGAAACCCCTATGAGGCTCTTTTTAGTTTCCCTCGTTCAAATAAACTTGCTTCCCCCCCGCCCCCCATATGAATCCTTTTTTCTTTCTTTCTTTCTTTTTTTTGTTTTTTACTGTCCATCCATCTCATTGTCATTCTGATACATAGTTATGTTTTTTCTCCAGCCCATATACCACAGCTTCAAAATTCTGCTTAAAATTCTCTTCCCCCAGGAAGCCTTCCCTATATTGTCCAGTCTCAACTAGTTGTTTCTTTTTCCAACCCCACGAGGCTAAGGATACTTTGTCCCACAGGCATGTCAAATTCAACATGAGCAGAATGGAATTCATCGTGCTCCCCTCATCCAGCTTCCTCAACCTCACATTCCTCCAATGTTCCCCACTTAAATGATGCTGCTATTATCTACTCAGGAGCCTAAGCCAGAAACCTGGAGGCAGCTGAGACTCCTCTACCTTCCCTGACCCCATATTCAATGGTCAGCAAGCAGGTCAGTTCTCCTTCTAGCTCCATGTTTTGCTTCTGCCCTCTCTTTACCATCAGGCAACTGTCTTCATTCAGGTCCTCCTTCTTTCTTATCTCAGTTGCAATTTGTCTTAAATGGGTCATCTGAAAAGCAGACCCCAAAACAAGGATTTTGGTGCAGGTAGTTTCTTTGGGAGGTGATTCTGGGAAGCACTCTGGGGGAGTGGGGAAGACTTGGGAAGTGAGGACAGACATCAAAACTGTGCTAATGAGTGGATCACCACTGAGGACAACTGGGGCCCAATCCACTGGGGCCCCTGAGAGACTTTGGGGTACATGCCTTAGAATTGTCTTCCTAAGGTGTGACGAAGCTGGAGTCTTTATCTCCTGACCCAAGGGAGCCCTCTCTTGGGGCCAGAGCCTCAACAGAGACACAGGAAGCCATCAGCATGTGTGGGGAAAGTCTGCGGAGATGTCCAGGGATGGGAAGGGTGGGGGCTCTGCCAGCAGCGGCTATACCATCAGTGCATTCTAACTGGTTGTCCTGCCTCCAGTCTTGCTCCCTCCCACCCACCTCCAACTACTGCCCTCAGTGATCCTTCTAAAATGCCAAATAGATCTTGCTATTCACCTGCTTGAAATCTGTCAGTGCTTCCCTTTGCTTTCAGAAAGAGATCCAAATGGCCTGGCTTGATGGGCTAAGGCTCTGCACCCTTTCACACCTGACCACTCCCCAGCGCTTGATCAGACTCCAGGCTCCAGGCACACTACTCTAGCTGTGGTTTTTATCTTGAGCCACACTCATGGGGTCCTTGCACACAGCAGTCCCTCTGCCTAAAGGCTGCTCAGAAATATTTAACAAACATTTTATTGTCTACCACACGCTAGGCACTGTGCTAGATATAGCAAATCAAGTAAGGAATATATCACATTTCTTGTCTGCAAGGGGCTCATTCACCAGAAGGAAGGAGACAGACATATATATAGAAATACACTTCAACTAAGCACTGTATTAGAGAAGGGTTCTTAGAGAAGATGCCTAGTGGAGACTTGCTGGATAGAAAGGGGTTTACCCTGCAGACATAGGAAGTAGCCTGGTGTGTGATTAAGATTCCTGAATGCGGACAGTGAGGTATCTGGCAGGAAGGGGTGAGAGTAAGGCTGGCCAGTGGTCAGGGATCTCTGCCTCCCAGGGAGCTTGGGCTTTATTCTTCAGATCAAGACATAATGAGAGGACCTCTTTTCATCCTTCTTTGGAGGTTTTTTAGATTCACTGTGGGGTTGCCTCATCTAAGAAGCCTACCCTAATTCTCTTCCCTTCTTAGATATTCATCTTCTGTGCTCTTCTAGTACCCTTGGAAACCCATCTCTTGGTGCTTACCAGGCTGGCTTGTGTTTTAAGGTGTATGTCCCCCACCATGGCCTGCCAGCCCCTTTGAAGGAAGGGCTGCTCTTCCTTACCTCTATATCACAGTGCCTAGTACAATACGGAGCCCCTTCAGTTGAGACACACTTGGACACCTAAGTGCTTTAAGGAGGACAGAAAGAGTTGGAAGACTAACAGATGCTGCCCTTCAGAAGTTCCTTCCAAGCCAGTGGCGCATGGTCTAGACCCAGCTGAGTGCAGCAAGTTGCTGGACTTCAGGTACATGTTTTTGAGACCATAGGGGCTATGATGATTTCCTAAAATTGGTTACTTTAATTACAAACAACAGTGATTATACCTTGCTAATGGATTTTACAATAGCTGTGCTCTAAAATTCTTAAACTTACTTTTTTTCCCTCTCTTCTTTCCTCCCTTCCTCCCTCCCTTCCTTCCCTCCCTCCTTCCTTCCTTCTTTCCTTCCTTCCTTCCTTCCTTCCTTCCTTCCAACTCCCTGTAATTCTTAGACAAGGGCTTTGACTTGCAGGGGGTAGTGGGGAAAGAGGTGCTCTCTTAGGTGATGCAAACACTCTTCATTTCTGCTTTGGCTGGACTCAGAGCCAAGTTCTCTGCCTGGCTTTCTGGAGTGACCAACAGCATTTGAATGGGTAGGGGATGGGTAGTCTGAGCTGAGTCTTCTCTGCCCCAAGAGGGTCAGCTTCTGCCAAGGAAGGGAGATGGGGTGAAGCAATGAGCGTATGAAAACCTCTTTCAGAAAAGCCTATTCTCATTGTTCCTCTTCTCCTTCCAGGGCAGGTGGGAATAAGGGAGCCATTGCTCATGGTCCTCCCACCTCACCTTTTCCTTTCTGAAGGAAAACTGTTCAACTCTTCTATTTTCTTGGAGCAGAGAAGCCAAATCCAGCTGGCTTTGCAGCTTCTGGCAGATTAAAAAGTGTGCATTTCCACATGACTTGCTGAGTTACACCAAATTCTAACGTGTTTTTAAAAAAACCTCCCTGCTGCAGGCTCCTCTGAACGCTGACATTGTGGGGCTCTGAGCACAACTCCAGGTTAATTTTCCAGTGTCTGGTGTTTATGTGTCACTTTCGTGTTGGGTTCTCCCCAGTACATTGCCTTGTCCTTGAGGGAGGAAGCCTGTTAGTCTCCAGCTTCCTTTGTAACTTCCCAGTTCCTCTGCCCACAGCCTCTGCGCATCTGCTCACCCACCCCAATCACTTTGTTTCAAAGTGCTGTGCGACTGAATTTCTCATCTTCAAATGAAAATAATTATTTGGCTTTGTATCCACTGCATAGGGACCTCTGGGTGCATAGATAGGCAGCGTGGCCGTAGAAACTCCAGAGGCAAGCAGCCTTCATGATGCAAAGACTACAAATGTCTCACCTCCTAAAGACCTCCCTCGGCAAAAGCCAATAGCCCCCAAAAACATTTCCTTTGAACCGCTCTCAGAAAAGGCAGTATGCAGAGTGGTCAGGAGTTCAAGTGCTCAGTGCCCTCCTCTTAAGCTGTAACCTCAAAAGGTCACTTTAGCGCTCAAGCTTCCCTTTCCTCCTATGTAAAATGGGAATAGAAACTGAAGCTACTTTATGGGGATGTTGTAAGGATGATGAGCTATCATATTGCAAACTATTCAGCACACAGTTTAGGGCTCAAAGCATACTAGCTGTGCCTATCAGTAACTAGCTATTACTAGTAGTTAAGATTAGTAGTTTGAGTCTCTCCCCGGACGTGGCGAGCTTGGCTTGGGTCGAAAGCCAGAAAGGGATCGCCCGCCTTCCAGCCTTCCAGGCCCCTTTAAGTCCTACTGTCTGGGGGCCGGGGTCCGAGCCGCCTCGGCGCGCCAGGGGCCTGAGTCCCAATTGTGCTTGCTCAGTGAGGGTGACCTGGTGGCCGCGCAGGCGAGGGCACTGGTGCGGTCCGAACCGCAATGTGGGTGTGGGCGCGGGCGTGGCGAGCGGAGATCTGGGGCGCCAAGCTTGCCCCGAGGGCGGGGGTCTGGCAGCGGCTCCAGGAGCCCGGCAGGGGGTGTCTGGGCCCTTCCGAAGGACGCCGCCTGGCACCGAACTCCGGACGACTGACGGACTCGCGCCCCGAGCCCCGGCCCCGCCCCTGGGACCCCGCCCCCCGGCGCCCCGGGTTGGCTGGAGCCGGCGGCCAAGCGAGGCGATTTGCCACGCGCCGCGTCTCTGGAGCCGCTCTGAGCCCGGCCCCCGCGGCTGGTCAGGGAGGCAGCAGTGGGGGAGGCAGGGCTACAGGGCGCGACGCCGCCGGCCTGCCCCGCCCTAGGAGGCGCCCGGGTTCTCATCAAGTGACCAGTATCCCTTCCAGGAGAACACGGTCCTTCAGAGGGAAGCGAGCTCCAGCCTGTAGCCCCGGCGCCAAACCGCCGTCATCTCCTTCCTGTGCCGGGTGATCCGTCTCCTCATCCACAAGAAAACATAGTCCGCCCCTCACGTCCTTGTGGGGTAGTGCTCGCTTCCAAACAGTGTGACTCTGTTTGCCCGCACCCTTGTCTTTCCCACTCCAAGTGCTCTAGGATCCACCAAGAAGATAAATCAGCTCTATGAAGAAACCTTAAGGGAGAAGCCAGAGAGGGTGCGAAGGGAGGTGAAGGAAAAGGCGAGCTTGGCGGAGGGACACAGAGTACCGTCGAAATAGTGCGCACGCGCGCCGACAGGAACGAGTTCCGGTCTGGCCCGGGCCTGTCTCCCAAAAATAGCCCCGGTGTGGGGATCCGTGCGCTGATGTCCCGACGAGTCCCGGGCTGAAGGAGGCGGCTCCGGGCGGCGCGGAGCGCTGGTGGCGGGCCCCCGTTGCGGCTTGTGTGCGCCCGCCAGCTGCGCCGGAGAGACGGTGAGGGCCGCGGGCGGCAGGGCTCAGTCCGCGGGGCCTGAGGGGCGGCGTCTCGGCGAGGGGGCTGGGGGCGCCGGGGAGGGGGGCGACGCGGCCCAGGAGGGGCGCCTGCGGGGCTCCGGGGACAGCGGGACGGTGTGGTGTCCGGCTGGCTGAGAGCAGGGGTCGAGGCGCGCGGCGGCAGGGCGGGTGGGGTGAGGGGAGGCGGCGAGCGGTGGTCGCGTCGGGGTCGGAGGCGAGGGGCAAGGCGCCTGCGGAGGTGGGGGCGGGGTGCCCTGAGGGCGGGCCCGAGGTCTGAAGGGGTGTCGCGGGCCGGTGGAGGGAGGCTCGGCCGCGCAGGCTCGGCGCGAGGAGCCTCCCAGGGCGCGCGCCGTGTTTGGGGCTGGGGGGCGGTGGTGGACGTCGTCTCCTTGAAAGTTGAAGGAGTTCCCTGGGGGCCCGGAGCCTCTCTGTAGGGGAACGCCCGAGGGCCGTTTTCCTAATCTTTCAGTGTGAGGCCGGGGTCTCCCCGAAGCGGTTTACCGGGGGGTGCGGGGGGCGTTTTGCGCTGTTGTTGGACTCGAAGAAGTTCCCCCACTTCTGTTTGGGGAGAAGGTTGGTCTAACGGAGTGGAACTCTGTGTGTGTATGTGTCTGTGTATGTCAGTGGCCGTGTGTGTGTGGATGTGGATGTGTGTGTGGATGTCAGTGGCCGGGTCGGTACTTGGGGCCAGGAGGTGGCCCGGGCTGGGGGCACCTGCGGGTGCGGACGCCCGACAGTGCGGGGAGACGTCGCGGGGAGGGAAGGGGCTACAGAGGGAACCGCTCACTGCCCTCACCCAGGACGTTCATCTAAGTAGATCCCGGCTCGCAGGGAAGGTTTTGTGTGATAAGAAACTTTGCCATCTGTCTTTGATCAGTGAGGATTTATTAGTAGGTGAGATAGTGCAAACAAGTTTGGAAAAGGTGAGCATTTCTGAATTAGAAAAGCAAGGGATTTTTTTGTTTGTATTTTGTTTTTTTTCCCATTTAAAGTGTAACTATAAAAATGTCCTCAGACCTGATGACTGATTACTGAGATAAGAAGCGAGCCTTCTGTCATGATCCAGTAGGGAACCATGTGTAGATTGAAGACTAGCAGCACCGTGTTAACCTGCATTTTATTTTACAATGAGATTGTGATTCCAGTAAGTGTGCTTTTAGAAAGGCCTGCTGTGGTGTGTTGACAGTGTGTGTATTTTAAAACAAATACTGTCTGAAAATTTTCAAGTTTTAGCACAGTATGTTTTCATTGTGTCTTGTATCTATTACTGTATGGAGAGAAGGTTCTCTAAAGCTGTAATTAGGTGTACATTACAGAAGAGCACTTTTCCTTTAAGAATCCAGCTGTGTTGTTTTGGCATCTGCCAAGTACTCCAGTTGTCAGTTTTAAAATCTGTTACCTTGGCAGTCCTTGTACAGTCTGTGGAAAAGTTAAACAAAATAGCTTAAAGATTTTTTCTGCAAACACAAAAACGGCATTTATTTTAATAGTGTGAATTTAGGAAATGAGGATAAAATAACTATATTGTGTTATTATGGCTTTTGTATATGTCTCTTGGTTTGGGGTGTTTTTTGTTTTTTTGGTTTAGTTTTGGAAGGCTCAGTCTTTACTCATTTCTTTTCCTGTGAATGGCAACTTTTAAGAAAAAAGTCAGAAGTGTTTTCACTAAAGTGGAAGACAATTTTAGTTAGACTTTATATAACATGTGTTCACTATGTTTGATATAAAACATTAAGATTAGTTCTATATGATGATGCACTAACTGATTGTGGAATCACTTCTAATTCTCAGTGAGCATCGTAGTAAAAAGTTGTGATAATGGTGTTAAAATGAAAATACTCTGAAGAACTAAAACTAGTGATTTAAATACTTTGCAGACACGGGCTTTAATAATTCTGTTGGAAGAGTGCTTCCAGTTGAAACTTATTTACTAAAGCCGTCAACAATTGTGAGATGGTAGTGACCTCTCTAAACACAGGTTTTTCATTTAATTCACACTGTTGTTATATATGAAACTGGTTTTATTCACACTGGAGCAAAGGTGATAAAATCATGTTAACTCCTTAAATTGCTTCCTAGCAAAAGTCCAATAAAATTGTTTAGGGCAATGAGTGAATGAGTGGTGGGGAGTGCTCAGTAGAAGGAAAATAGCTCTTTGGGGCTCAGAAATAATAATTGTCAAGTCACCATATGGAATTAGGGATTGAGAATAATCTTCTTTATTATTAGAGTTTTTATGTTTCCTTAATGGGTATGTTTGACAAAGGTTATTTTGTAAATGCAACTGGAAATAATCTTTTAAAGATGAGTTGTTTTGAATGGTGATGTTTTATTTTTCAAGGCAGTTGCATTATTGCTTTGTATTTTACATTAAGAAAGCAGTGCAGGTTAATATTAATTTTATTAATATTCAAGCAGTAGCAGTGTCGTCACTCATTAATTTTTTGGTTACCAAGAGAAATATTTAAGTATATTCTGAGAGTGGTTAAGTAATTGTGGAAATGTTTATTAGAACGTGATTTTGAAGTTTGAAATATTTTAACAAAATCTTTTTAGTAGATTTGTTTTCCGATTTAGGAGGGGGAAGCCATAAGTAAATTTGTTACTGGGAAGTAGCATGCTTATCAGTGTGGTTTTGGGAAGCCACTTTTTTTCCCTCCCTTTGCTGCTTTTATAAAGTCTGGCAGGAGGAATTTCGAGTAACACACAATGATGATGGTCCTAGATTTTCTTTGGGCATTTCTAATTTTATATATTCTGTCTTGTAATCAGACTATGCACCTATTTTTTGTTTGTTTTGGAAGATATACTCTTGGTACATATGAATGTTACAAAGTCTAGCTGAAGTTTTCTTTTATCAGCGATGGGACAATGAAAATACTGCTTTGTGGACTGAAAACGATCAGCATTGCCTTTTTCTAGATTAGAAAGAAAATTTCTGAATGTTCTTAGTAAATTGAGAAGCGAGTGCCCTCTCAATGTTTGAAGTAATAAGGGAAGTGTAAATATGGAAAATCAAATCTGTCTTCTAGTTAACTTACTGCATAGAATAATACATTGTGCTGACTTGCAAGTCCTCATAAAGGAAGGCTGCTTGACTTTGTCATCAGATCTTGGTTCTGATCCCAGCTCTACCATTGACAAAGTTATGAGACATCTTCTGTGAAATGGGAAGGAATTACACCACCTGCCCCATAGAATTGTTAGAATTAAATGAAATAATGGTGTGAGTTCCTAGGACGTTCCCTGAGACCTGATGTACAAAAATGCATATTGCCTCGTCTCCTTTCATCTCTTCCTGCATACATCCCTTCCTTCCTATGTAGATTGTATAGGTACTCTGCCCAATACCTGTACCTTTAGTGTTTGTTACCAAAAGGATTTCATGTAATGTATAAATACAGGAGAATGCTCATATATTTGTTTGGGATAAAATATCCCAGCATCTTAAATTCATTGTCAGATTAAACATAAAATGTTTAGTTGACTGATCTGCAATCATTGTTGGATTCTAACTTCCATGATCTCTCTACATAAAAAAAAAAAAAAAGTGAAATATAAGTATTTTTCCTACTTTTCACTGAAACATGTCGTTAAGGAATTATCTGTGGGAGTTATCTTTAAGATATGATATTTAAAATTTGAAATTACAAAAATATTTTTATAACATACCTGGAATAAGTATATCTAAAAAATAGGTTTTCTTTAGTTGGTAATTTTAATTTTTTATTCTTCATTTTACTTGCTTGGTGGAACTAAATTATTTTATTTAGGTGTGCTTTATCTGTGTATGGTTTATCTGTGTGTACTATGTTAAATGGATCCTGTGTCCAGTCTATTATAATTGAAAGTATAAGCTCATTTGTTAATAAGTCTCATGCATGGCACGGGATATGTGTTGGCACATATTTAATAAGTACTATATTATTTATATAGATATATGTTATTTACTGATTTTAATAGTTTTGTATTTACTAAATTGATATTTACTGAACTTAGTATTTTATTTAATATTGAATCATCTTAGTAATCACTGAAGATGAAATCATAAGCATATGAGTTAAGAAAATTAGCTGGTTTATGAAGTGGAATACCAGATTTTTGAATATTGGTGTATGACAGCAGATAATTTACTTCTTCATCAGTTTAATACCTGTTGATGCTGAAAGCCAGAGGAATTGTTAACATGGGTGAAAAACAGACACTAGCTGATCAGACTTCTAATAACTATCAGCCAAGGCACATCTTTTTATGGTTGTCTTGAATCAATACTAATTTTATTTTCTTCCTTATACAAAAATGTAAACTTTAATTTATGGACTTAAATTCAGCCATCAATAAAGTTACATTGTTATATGTTTTGAGAAACGTTTTGGTAGTGGGTGGTAAATTTATATTGCATGAGCTGGACCTTTTCACCAGGTTATTTTTGTTGCCAGCAGCATGCATGTGGAGCTTGACTTGGATTAGTTTGAGGTATGATTTGTGACCCTTGGAACAAAAGGATACTCTCCATTTAACCTGGTAAGATAACTTGTAGCTGTTGGCTTATTAAAACAAGGTGCTCTTGCATTGACTAATATTGTATTTGCTTGTCTCACTTTTTATCCCCAGCCCTAGCAATCCATCTTTTACATAGAGATTAGGATTACATTTCTAAAATTCAGATCTAAATTCAGATCTGAATTTTAGAAATTCAGAAACTTTGAAGGCATGTAAAATCAGTAAAGAGGCAGTAATTTAAAAGATAAGAGGTTGACCTCTAAAATCTGACTGCCCAAGTTTTAGAATACCCACTCTAGCACTTTTTCTTTGGCAAGTTCTCAGTCTTCTTGAGGCTCAGTGTATAAAACAGTGATTATAATGTTATTTACTTTGTAGAGTTGTTGAGACGATTGAATGAGACATGTATTGTCAAGCTTTTAGCACAGTCCTTGGTACCTAAAATGCAGTAATTTTTTCTCCTGCTGTTACTATCATTACCACTACTGCTGTTGCCATTATTAGTCACGGTTCACTTCATAGTATGATTCTATCCTATCTTTCTAGGCTCATTGTCAGCCACAACTCTTCAGTTTCTATGACCCAGTTAAGGCCAGCTATTTGCTCCTCTCTGAAAAGGCTATTATTTTCATGCTGATGTCTCCCACTTTTATTTTTCTAGCCCAGAATTTTCCTGAGCTTGATATTCACTTGGAAATCTAGTTGGGATTTCAAACATAATGTTAGTCACGTGACTAAGATATAGCTATTTATTCCTCTCCCCCAACCTTCTTCCTCTCTCCTACCCTCAAACCCTGGTGTCTCTACTGGCCCTCCCCATCTCAGTAAATGGCAGGACTCAAGCCAGAAACCTAAGATATCATTTTGGATTCTTTTCTTTAATCTCAGATCCAACCCATCCACACGTTATGTTGTACCTTCAAAATCTGTCTTGAGCCAATCCACTGCTCTTAGCCTTCACTGCCTTCACCTCTTTATTTCAAGGCATCATTATCTCTTGCATGAATTACTGCAATAGCCTCCTGACTGGGCTTCTTGTTTCTTTTCCTGTTCCTCACAAGTTCTTTATTCACACAGCAGCCCTAGGAACCATTTTAAGAGCCTCAGTCATGTCATTTTTCCTTAAAATCTTCCAGTGACTTCCCATTCCTCTCGAATGGCCTGTATTCTTTTCTGCGACCTGAAAGGCCCTGAATGATCTTTCTCCTTCTCATTGTTCTTCCCTTCATTCACTGGATGCCAGCCACTTGTGCCTCTCAGTGTTCTTTAAACGTTTTACTTCCTTTTTAGGGTTTTTTGCACTTTTTGTACTACCTGCTTGAGATGCTTTTCATAAGGCTGGCCTGGCCAAACTCTTTGGAACTTGGCCCAGATCTCACTTTCTCACTCAGACCATCCTGTTTAATGTTGCAGTCCGTTAGTTACTCTGTCACACATCTTGTTTATTTTCTTTAAGACACTTAGTATAATTTGTACATATCTTGTTTAGTTATTGCTTAATTATGGTTTTTCTCCATTATCTGAATGTAATATATCTATATCTTCATTCATGTTTTTGCCAGGGATTGGAATGCTCACTTGCTCATATTTATCCTTTAAGTTGTAGCTCAGATGTTATCTTGATAACCGATTTTAATGTTTTTAGACAAAGTTTTCCTCCCTTGCTCTTGATGCACACACTATTTGTAAAATCCATTATAGCCTATTTAAAGTATTATAATTGATGTCATTCTCTTCTGCTAGGCGGAATTCCTGTGTCAAAGACTGTGTTGCTCTTTCTGTATGCTCAGTACCAACCAGTCTGTCATGCCACATATTAAATCTCCGTAAATGTTGAATTGAGTGGAAGTTGTCCTAATCAACTGAAATGACCAACACAAACCAGTTTTCCCAAATGAGACTTTAAAAATTATAAAAGTACTTTCCAGATTATAAAATACTAGTTTGTGCATTTCCTGTACATATTAATATATGTATTCTGGGTCAAGGCAGGAATCCCAGAGTTATCGAGCCTAAGTATAATAGCATTTCCTGAGATTCCATTTTGTGAGAGCTTTCGTGGCCAGCATTAGGAACCTAACAGCTATTTGTAATGGTGAAGAGCATTCCACATTCTAAATACCTAAATTACAGATGAGCTTTTGGAACATAATCTGTTTGTAAGTTGGGGACTGTTTTAGCAAAATGTTTATTTTGATGCTGAAAACCTTTTTCTTAATGGTGTTAAGCTTATTTTCACATGAATTATGAAGGGAAAGGGAGAAAAGAATCTGCGAGTTGAGATTTTGTTTGTCAGAAATGGCTCAGTTTTCCCAAAGTAAAGTTTTGGTATTGGCAGAAGGTAGTTGTTGTTTTAATGTTTTGCTTTGGGAAAACCTTAGAGAGAAGTTACAAGACTAGTACAGTGAACTCATATACCTGTCACCTAGATTCACCGATTGTTAATATATTTAGCATATTTGCCTTATGATTCTCTGTATTTGCAGAGTGGCCCCAAACTCTGGAAACAGATATTATTATTTTATTTTATCTATAATTTGAAGCTCCTTGATTACATTTTCTGGAGTATGCCAAAGATTCAAGTTTATTCAGTTAAAGTCAGAAGCATATCATCTGAGGCAGAACATCACAGATGCATACAAGGGATAGATTGGAAATGCTGCATTAATGTACTTTGCTAACAAGGAAACCACATATTAAACATATTAATGTCATTCAGCATATCATGTGTTGTGCTGTAATAGCAGGAGTCCACTCTGTAGATCTTTTTCCTCTTCTTTTTTTTCTTTTCTCCTTTTTCTTCCTTTTCCTATTATAATTATTTTTATTGTTAACCATTTGAGAGTAGGTCTCACACATCATGATCCTTTACCCCAGGTGCTTCAGCAATATTGTCTAAGAACAAGAGATATTCTTACATAACCACAGTATGATGGATTCAAGAAATTTAATATTGATACAATAATTTACTATACAGTTCATGTTGAAATCTCTTCAGTTGTGCCAATAATATCCTTTAATAGTGTTTTTTTCTAATTCAGTGTTATTTATTGTATTTTAGTTGTCCTCTCTCCTTTAATCTGAGACAATCCTTCAACATTTTTTTTCCTCTGGCATGAATAGTTTTGAAGAGTACAGGTCCTTTGTTTTGTAAGATGCAGGAATACCACGTAAGTGGTGATATATCCTTCATAGAAAAAGGCAATATAATATAATGGTTGACCCATAGTATTGTTGTTTACTTGGATCACTTAGTTAAGGTTTGAAAACTCCATGTAAAAGTTTTCATTGCCCCCTTTGTTATTGTTGAATAATCTTTGGGGAGACCCTTTGAGACTGTGTAAATACTCTGTCTTCCCCCAGAATGTTCACATAATGGTTTTAGCATTTGTTGATGATTCTTGCCTGAATCAGTTATTACACAGCAGTTTCAAAGTGGTGTTTTTATATTATTCCTTCTATATTTGTTAGTCGGCCTTCTTTTCAATTGTAAATTAGACCTTTTCCTTTTCATTGCTTATTTAATATCAATATAAGTTTATAGATTCTTTTTTTATGAAGTAGGTTATACTCTATCACCTGTAAGTATTCATTTTTTAAAAATATTTATTTATTTTTGGCTGTGTTGGGTCTTCGTTGCTGCACACGGGCTTCCTGTAGTTGCGGCGGAACAGGGGCTGCTCTTCATTGTGGTGCACGTGCTTCTCATTGCAGTGTTCTCTTGTTGCGGAGCACGGGCTCTAGGCGCACAGGCTTCCGTAGTTGTGGCTCGCGGGCTCTAGAGCGCAGGCTCAGTAGTTGTGGCGCATGGGCTTAGTTGCTCCGTGGCATATGGGATCTTCCCAGACCAGGGGTCGAACCTGTGTTCCCTGCATTGGCAGGCAGATTCTTAACCACTGTGCCACCAGGGAAGTCCCCTGTCAGTATTCATTTTGATGTTCCAAATTAACTCAGGTTTGGTCAGTGGGAGCTCCTTCAACTTAACTCATTGATTGTTTTGACATGTTTCTATCATTTTTGGAGCACTTCCTTACTTTGGGGACAGAAGATATTCCAGACTCATCTTCTTTTCCTGCAGCTGTCCTAGGATCAGCCATTTCTTCAGGGGGGTCCTGGTTTCTTTCATTGGGTTAAGAGTATTTAGAAGTCAAGAACTGGGCAGTAGGTATGCTCGTTGATACTGGAATATCATTGTTTTTAGAGCCTTAGCTGACCAAGCTGAGAAATTTTGAGTTTATGCTGATTGCTCAAGCAGTAGATTGTAATTTTTCTTTACGTTCCTGGAACTCCTTAGCACAGAATCTTTTCTTTTGAAACTGTTAACAGTTTAAGTGACTAATTTGTCATGGATTTTTTCTGTTTAATTCTGTAATGGTTGGGTCTTGATTTCCAAAACTTATTTTAAGGTTCTTGGGAATAGGAGTCCTGTTTTATATCTCTTTGTATGTTCAGTGAATATGTTTCATAGTGCCTTGAGCATGATTGGTACCCACAGGTGGTTTATAATGTATAAATATAATAATGACTCAATATTATGTTTATTACTTTTACACCATAGTTAACTATTCTTGTGTTTTGTTGTAGCATTTCAGGTAATTTTGTGGAAGCTTTTAAGTGAATTGGTGATTCATTTGTTCTGTTTTTACTAACTTTGTTAACCTTGAAGTAATGAAACATCTAAAAGTTTTTCAACTTAAAAATTTTAAAAACCTAATTCTTGAGATTAAAGTATATAATTAAAGAACATCAAAACGACTAATTTTGACATTGCTGTTTTATAGTGTTTTGTTCTTTAGCCCTTTCTGGGATTCACTTTAATTATAGTGAGATGATATCTAGATCCTTTTTAAGTCTAGGTTACATGCTTTATATATAATTAACGTTGACTTGTTTATGAAAGTGAAATTAAGTGCTACAAAGTGTAGTGGAAAGAATATTGTGCTACTGAGCCAGGAGTCATTGGGTTCTAACTCTTTGTAAACATTGTGTTACTTTGGCAATTTCACAGTTGGATTTTCATTATCTTATTCAGTCTATGGGGCTAGGTGATGAGGAATAAGAGTGAAAAGGCATGGCTTTCACAGTCATGTGGGAGTATGGATACATATAGGTTTATAATTCACTTTGCTATGTGCTTGA
The DNA here is from genome assembly GCF_937001465.1 of Orcinus orca. Taxonomy (NCBI): domain Eukaryota; kingdom Metazoa; phylum Chordata; class Mammalia; order Artiodactyla; family Delphinidae; genus Orcinus; species Orcinus orca. Next base: position 74,926,478 of record NC_064560.1, read on the forward strand.
TGTGTATAGTGCAGAGTGCTACAGGAGCACATAGAAGGGGCAATTAACCCGGTTTCAGGGAAGCCAGGAAAATTTATTCCACTGGAAGTGACATTTTCAACTTAGGATGAAGTCTAAAGAGTGAATAGGACTTAGCCTTGTGAAGAGAGTAGGTAGAGTTTACTAGACCTGTTAAGGGCAAGAGATACACTTAAGAACCTTGGGTTGCTTGGAGAAACTCAAAGAGTACACTATGGATGGGTCAGGCAGTGCCAGAGAGATTAGACTGGAGAGGTAAATAGGGACCAGATTATGAGAGCCCTTAAGCTGTGTTAAGGAGTTTGTACTTTATTTTAGGGAAAATCTAAGCATCTTAAGCCTGGGAGGAAATTAATTTAAAAGGTGATACTGATTGCACTGTGTAGACTTCTTCAGAGAGAGTTAACAACTGGTAGGCAGGGCTTCCCTGGTGGCACAGTGGTTAAGAATCCGCCTGCCAATGCAGGGGACATGGGTTCAAGCCCTGGTCTGGGAAGATGCCATACGCTGCGGAGCAACTAAGCCCATGCGCCACCACTACTGAACCTGCTCTCTAGAGCCCATGAGCCACAACTACTGAAGCCCGTACGCCTAGAGCCCATGCTCCGCAGCAAGGGGAGCCACCGCAATGAGAAGCTAGCGCACCACAACGAAGAGTAGCCCCCACTCACTGCAACTAGAGAAAGCCTGCGTGCAGCATCAGAGACCAAACTCAGCCATAACTAACTAACTAACTAACTAAATAAATTAAAAAAACCCAAAAAACTGGTAGGCAGGGAGAATAATTAGGAGGATGTTACAACAAATTAGTTAAAAGGGGTTAAGGTGGCCTGGACTGTGATAGTGGGATGAGGATTGAAGAAATAGTTGGATTTGAGGAGATATATAGGAGGTAGAATGAAAGGACTCAGTGATGGAGGGCTTGTGGAAGATGAAAGAGAAAGAGTTAAGGGTAATGATTAGGTTTATGGCTTGGGCAACTGAGGGAATGAATGGGGTGGTTTACTGAAATAGGAAGCACAAGTGGAGATTTAGGCTTTGGAGAAAGATGATGAATTTATTTGTGATAGAGTGCCTAGATGGATAAAGAGGGTATAGTCAGAGCGTGGGATGTATATACTCTCAGAAGTGAAACAGTTCCTGTTAATGACAAGGCCTAAGGAGTTGCCCATGGAATGGGTGTTTGAAGAGGGCTGGAAGTGAAGGTATGTAGTGGTCCGGGAACAGAGAGGATTTATCTATTAAAAAAAGCCTAAGGGTATGCCTGCCCTAAGGCAGAGCACCCTGTTTTAGATTATCTCAAGGTTTTCAGCATTTTATCTTGGAAACTAGAAGTGAGAAATTTCAGATACTGTGGTCTCAATAAGATTGTCTTAAGTTAAACAAAAAAGCAAACAAAAAAGCAAAAACAAACAAAAAAAAGAAAACCCCGCAACAATAAACATTTTTTTCTAAACAAAGCAGGAGACTGTTTAATTGCTCCAGACTCATCTTGTATTTTACCTTTCCCAATCCTGGAATCATCCTCTTTTCTGAAGAGCCCTGGCTCCTTTCGTTGGAGGATGGCATTTAGAAACCAAGATCTGGGTGCTAGGTGTGCTCATTGCTCCTGGGGTGTCATTGTTTCTAGGCCTTTTCAGCAGAGATAAGAAATATGTGTGTATATGATTATACATATACAGTCACTTCTACTATAACGTGGCATGTGTGTTCCTGAAAATCACTGTGTGATGCAAAGTTGTATAATAAAGACCACAGGGTTCGTGGCATCAATGGAGCTAGGAAAACAATACTCAGAAACTTTGTCAGTGACACATTAAAGAGAAAAGATAGGAACCTAATAAACCTATTTAAAACAGCAGTCATGCTGTTAAACATGTTAAATGGTTAAGTATTACATAAAGAGTAAATAAGGCTCTTTGCTATGAAAAAGACATGAAGTTTGCTTATGTAGGTGAGTTTTGGAAAGGTTGTGGCTTGTGAGTTATTTTGAAGTGGTGGATTGAGAGTTATCTGAAATCAAATGAAACACCACCAGATGTGGATGGATGTGGCTCATAACACATGCTGTTATGTTATGGACTGCGGTAGATCATTTTCATTTGAGTCAGTTCTCCCTTGGGTGCCTTGCAATTTATTCTTCATTTCTGGAATAATTTTTTTTTCTATTTCTTTTTTGAATTCAGTCAGCTTTTTAAGTTTCTCATTTTTGTTTTTAGTTTTTCAGTTTCTGTCTGATTCAAAGTGGTTTTCATATCCTCAAATGCTTGTTTGAATATGTTTAATCCAATTATTAATATATTAGGAATAATATATTAAACAGAATATATTTAATTCTATTTGGAATACTGACTGACGGAGTTTTTGCTGCTTTGAGGTTGTTTTTGGTAGGAGGTTTTCCTCACATGATATGTCAAAATCTGTTTCCTGATTTTCTGGATTTCACTTTTCTTTTGTTCATTTTTGTGATATTGGGGGGTTTTAGAGTATTCCTAGTTTAATGGTGCCCTTTTCTGTCAGTATAAAATAGTCCTGTTACTTCAGTAGTTCTTATTTGTTTGTTTTAATGGTTGGAGAGAAGGGTTGTGAGACTTCCAATTTTATGATTCTTTTTGGTCTTGCAGGACCTTAAATTTTCCCCTTTTTCTTTTTCCCTTTACCATCCAATTGCCAAAGGACACTCTTTCCTTCCTTTTGCCTGTCTTCTCCCAGAGGCCATGTGTTTCAAGGTTGTGCCCCCTTACATGGCGGCTAGCGCTTTAAATGGCACCTGTTCTTTAAATCACCAGAAGTTTGAACTTCCTTCCCTGTACTCTGTATTCTGATCTGCCCATTTTCCCAGTATTTTCCCAGATTTAGGGTGGGTTTAATATTTTTGGTGGTCCTTGCAAATGACCCTTAGGCCTGTTTGCTGGCACCAAGTCTTGTGGTGAGTGGGGGTGGAGTGACAGCTTGGGAGATCAGTCAAGTACTGGGATTTGGTGAGTTTTCTGTTTCCATTCATAGAGAGCATTTTTTTTTTTTGTCTTTAGGCTATGCTGAAAGCTTGGTTTTGTGTAGGATTTCCTTTTCCACCTTGTTTTTTCATATGGTTTAGGGGAATATTTTTAGTTAGTTAGATAATGCTACCACCATTGTCCTCACTGAAGTGTCTACTTTTGGGGGGAGGGGGAGCAGGAATCTATTGACTTATGCTATCAGTGCTACAAAGGTTTTAGTAAGAAAAGACATAGGTAGTCAACTTACACTGGTGAGCTAGAGATGTTAGAAAGTACCCTGTAGGAGATATAAACCAATTTAAATACTCTTGCTTCATTCTGCTAGCATGTAAATGCAGGTTCTAGGTTATTGCAAGAGGCTTAAGTGATTTTTTCTGTAAAGTAAGGTTATTAATTCAAATATTTATTTCTGTAATGTATATTGGAAATGCTTTGGTTTTATTTATAACATGAATGAGTTACAGGTCTATATTCAACCTAGCACTTCTTTGGTACTTCTTTATTCTAATGACAATCTAATATGTATAGTTTTCAGAAAAGGTAACTTCTTTTTTGGAATTTAAATCATTTTTAATAAAATTTTTTATACTTAGAGGTGGAGATGTAAATAATATATAAGAAATCTAATGGTATATAAGGAATAATAAAACATTCACTTGTGGATCTACTGCCTCACTGAAAAAGTAAAACTACCAGTATTCTTGAAGTCCCCTGTGTGAACATTCACAGTCTTATTTCTATCTCTAACCCCAGGATTAAGAGTTGTTAAGAATTTGTGGTTATTATTCTCTTGGCCTATATTCTTAAGCAGGATACTATTAGTACATGTAGCTAAAGTCCATTTATTTTCCATGCCCTCACATGCCATTGTATGACTACTTCACAGTTTATTTATCCATTCTGTTTGTTTCCTTGCTGGTTCTGTTAGTAGGATAGTAGATTTTTTTCTTTTTTTTTTTAAGAAAGGTAACTTCTAAACTTGGAAATTGATCTGATAGATGTGAACTTCTTTGAAAGTTAAACTACTTGTATCTCTTCTCTTTCTTTTTCTACTCTTTCGGCTTTCTCAGTTTTATTTTATGATTGAACTGTTGTCCTTTGATTACAATAAATTGTAGGTGTCGTGTTATTTCTTGGCTGTACACTTTTATTGTGTTTAATAAGATGGCACTGTATCTGTTGATTGTAGTTGAAGCTAACTGGTTCTCTGTCTTATATGCTTTATATCTATGTCTTTTTAACATGAGAAATTTAACAAAGTTGGAGTTATGTGTGGAAGTTCTTTATGCTTGGTTTCTAGAATTTAGTTGCTTAAAATATTTATTACCTTTAAGCATTTCTTTCCCTAGAATTAACAAGTTTTTTTGTCAGTGTTTTACGTTGTTGGGGTAGAAATTGACTTGTTCCATTAGTCATACATTTCTTTTTAAAAATATAAACCGAAATTAAAAGGCCTGTTGACTTTAAACATCAGAAATCTTTCATAATATAAATTAAAACCTTTGCTATTAATGATGTGTTTTTGGAATTCTCCACGTGGCTTTTTAATGGTGTTTAAAGGCAGTCAGTACCTATGCCCAGCTGTCTGTCTTTGGAACCTCATATATGAGCTTTCATTTCTTTTTTCGTAGCTTCCCCAAGTCTTAAGTAATGACTTGACAGGCTCTCTATACAATTTCTTTTTACTGCCCTACCCCTTTTCTTTCAGCTGGCAAATATGGTAGCCCCAAAGCAATGTCCATTGCTCTGCTCCCTTACTCCTTCCTTTAGATTCTATTCCTTTTCTATTTTCACTACTTTAACTATTGTTTCTGTATTGTTGTTGCAGAAATATAAACACATTTAAGATATAGCTGTTTGCTTCTAGTAGATAATGGTGTAGAAAGGGTAAAACCCCATTAATTACTATACTACATTAATTACCAAGTGATGTGTAAATCTTAGACACAAGGCATGGATTAGGGAGTTCAGGGAAGGTAGAGTTCAGAAGTGACCAGGGAATGCTTCATGGAAGAATTGATATTTGAGCTGGATGTCAGGTTTTATTGTCAGAGGTATAGAAAAGATATTTCACATAGAGAAATCATTTTGAGCAAAAGAACTAAAACAGAAAAGTGAGAGGTATGTATTGGACACAGTTTGGCTAGATTGGAGGGTGTTTCAGAAGTAGAAGATGGTAAAGTGGGAAAGAGAGCTTTAGACCAGATTGTAGAGCACGTTGGATGTTGAGCAGTTTGGACTTTGTTCTTCAGCTAAGGAAGAGCTGTTGAAAAGTCTTTTAAGCTTGGAAGTGACCAGGGCTGTCTTTAATATGCCCATATAACAAGATAACAAAGATGACATTATGTCCTTCCTTATTAATAAAGCTTGGTTCTGTAAAGAATAATGCTCAACAACACTTGTTTAAAAGGACAGTGCTAGCCTCATTCTTAATTTGATTGTTTGAAGGAAATTGGTGGGAATATATGCCTTTCAAGTAGAAGACATGAATAAAGATAGATGATTCTCTTCTCATTCTCCTCTGTATCTCACTTCTTGATCTCCTTTCCCAGGTCAGGCCAAATGCTGTGCTTTCCATAAAGAACTGATTCCTTCCATTTAGAAGAGTTTTCTTTTGAAATCCTCATAGTACTTCTTATCTGTCTTACTGTACTTACCATGTTTGACCTTATAATAAAGGGAGTAGGTGTATACATAGTGCATTGAAGGTTTTTATGCTTGTGTCTTAGTTGTTCTTGCATTCTTTTCATGTAGATTCTCAGTAAACATATAGTAATCTATTAAGTTTCTGTCTTTCACATGACCCTAGATTTTACATGAGGATTTGTGCTGAACTAAGGTTTTGGACTGAATTTAAAGTCTTTAACACTGCTGGTCTAGATCAGTAGTTCTCAACATGTTTTCTGCTGTGAGATACAGTAGATGAAATTTTGACACATGGACTCCCATGCATCTACTTAGCAGGGAAGTAAAATGTTACAGTGATTTATAATTGCCACAACTATCCTAGGATTTGTTGTCAGTGTAACAAGTAGTAGATGATGTATATAGTTCTTAGGGCAGTAGCTTTAACTCTTCCCAATTCTCTTCCACTTAAGAAGGCATACCAGAATGCAAGGAAAGGTAGTACTATGAGGATAATCTGAAGCCCCCTCTCTCTATTTTATGGTTCAAAGCAGCACTTTAGAAGTATCAAATTATTTGCAATAAAAATCCCAAGTTATAGTATCCATCTTTCAGTATAACTTTAGGGTTTGGATTTCTTCTTTTCCATTAGTACAGATATTTTTGTTGTTAGTATTTGTTTGTTTGAAATGGGTAGAATCCTATTTTGATGCGGATTAGACTGGTAGTCTGGGTATTACTCCTGGATTCCATTTCATTTCTGTTAAGTTTTAGAGTTTGTGTTTCTAAAAAGACCTCTGAGGCCTCTTCCAGTTCAAGACTTTAGGAAGTTGCAGAATATCGCAAATATGGTGTTCAAACTTTTTCTAGAATCTGGCCAACATCCTTATTAATACGAACATCTGTTTGACACACTTTGCCAGCTTACCAGACTTTAACCAAAGTGATGTATATTTGGCCATTTTTTATGTTAAGTGCCTAGTGTCACATTTTAAAGTGTGCTCGTTTTTGAACTTCGTTTTTTTGTGGACAAAATATACTTTTTGTTATTGGGGTGTAGGTGGTTGAGGACTGTAAAAATGATAGGTTCCAGTAACTATATGCCTGACAAGGAATACTAGGAGTGTTAGCCCTTAGTTTGGGTTGAGGCGCGTAGAACAAATGGAACTTCAGCATTTAAGAAGTTACATCCTCTACTTGATGAATGATAGCATTATCAGAACATGTAATAAATATTAAATATCAATGTGTATGCTTCCAGTATGGTTGCTGATTATAGATTGGGGGGTGATAAATTATTTGGGAAAATAAAATAGGAACTAGTAATTTACCTAAAATGCCTTATTATTTGTGGCATAACCACCGGTATACGTATCGTTATGGGGAAGATGTTAGATACCATAATGAAGTAGGATGATAGAAAAGAAAATGTGAAGGCACTCTAAGTTATTTTATTATAAGAGTAGAAGCTAAAAATAAACACATATACCCACATAGAAGCTTGTATACCAGTGCTTAGAGCACCATTACTAATAATAGGCAAAAAGTGGAAAGAAATGTCCATCAGCTGATGGATGAATGAATAAATAAAATGTGGGGGCTTCCCTGGTGGTGCAGTGGTTGGGAGTCCGCCTGCCGATGCAGGGGACATGGGTTCGTGACCCGGTCTGGGAAGATCCCACATGCCGCAGAGCGGCTGGGCCCGTGAGCCATGGCCGCTGAGCCTGCGCGTCCGGAGCCTGTGCTCCGCAACGGGAGAGGCCACAACAGTGAGAGGCCTGCGTACCGCAAAAATAAATAAGTAAATAAAATGTGGTATTTCCATAGAGTAGAATATTATTTGGCAATAAAAAGGGATGAAGTATGAATGCATGCTACAACATGGATGGGTCTTGAAAACATTGTTAAGTGAAATAAGGTAGTCATGGAAGATTATATGGTTCAATTTATATGAAATGTCCAGAATAGGCAATTCTATAGAGACAAAAAGATGCCTCACTGCTTAGGGCTGGGGTGTGGGGTGGGAATAGGGAATGGGGAGTGACTGCTAATGGGCACAGGTTTCTTTTAAGGGTGATGAAAATGTTCTGGGATTAGTGGTGATGGTTGCACATTCCTGTGAATATAAAAAAATTCAGGTGTATACTTTAAATGGGTGAATTGTATGGCATGTGAATTATATCTCAGTAAAGCTGTTTGCTTTTTTATTTTTTAAAAAAGAACTGAGGCTGTGTGAGGAGATGTTTTGGACCTAATGGGTACTTTGGGAGATATAGATGGAGGTGGAACGGCATGGGGGAAAATAGGCATTTCTGGCATTAGTATACCATCACATTGTAACACCAATGCTACCCTCTCTGTTTGCTGGCTAAGAATGTAATAGGTTGTGTTTTAGTGGGCATTGTAAAAGAACGCAGCTTTTTAACCTTACCTAACGCTGAGACTGGAATTGTGCATTATTCCACTTGACAGGATTAGTCTTGCCTTTCTCTTATTTGTGTATTTTTTGTCATATTAAATTCAAATGTTTTCCTGTTTTCAAGGTAGTGCATAATTATGTTCTGCCCATCTATCCATGCTACACCCTGCTTTGCTCTTTTTGTTCACACCTACTCACATTTGTGTCATCTTTTTACCTCCTGTAATTGGAACAGTCCCTAGTTTCATGTGTGCTTGAAATCACTTTCTTTCTTAAATGCTTGCTTCTGTGAAATTAACTGACTTGAAGATACTGTTTCTTGTGGCTTAGTCTTTTTATATGTTTATAAATCTATTCTTTTAAGGCCTTATTAGTACCGTTTTTAATTCTAGAGTCATATTAAATGATTCCAAATATATTCCCAAACTTCTCATTTGGCTTTTGCTGTATGTAGTATTTGCCTTTCTGATTTCTTCAACAATGATGACTCTTTAATAGGAACGTTGCTAACCAATTGACTTCCAGTGGCAGTCTCCATTTGTTCCATTTGCCCCCTTTTCTGGGTTATTTCTTTATGAAGCTAGCACTTATTGAGCTCATACTGGCACTATGTGAAGTAATAGCGTAGCATATATGCTTATTTAATAACAACTATTTAATTAATTTAACAACTAAATTTATGAAGTATACAAACTATTACTACACTGTTTTACAGATGAGGAAACTAAAACTCAGAAGATAATGATTGTTCTTGATCTTAACTGTATAAAGTCAGAAAAATCTTTTAACTGCGTATGTATAGCTTCTCTGTGTTGAGTATCTGCTTTCGTAATGTGTATGTATTTGTACGTATTTGGTGGTTGCTCAAAGTTTTGCAAATTTATTCCTAAATGGAATCATACAGTATGTGTGACTCTTTAATGTCTGGATTTTTTCCCTCACCAAAATGTTTTTGCAGTTCATCCATGTTTGTGTCTATCAGTATTTTGATCCAGTTTACTGTTGCCTAGTGTTCCTTTATATGTTTATACCACAGTTTCTCCATTCCCCTTTCATGGACATTTTGGTTGCTTCCAATTTGGAAATAAAATTTTCTCCCCCTCATTTTTTGTGCTATTTTTGTCATCCATTTTATGCTGCATGTTTTTACTTTTATACATTATTGCTACGTTTGCTTTAAAAACCATTATCTCTTTAAAAAGTAAAAGTAAGAAAATAAAAGGTAAACTCTCATACTTACCATTTCTATTGGTCTTCCTTTGTGTAGAAATAGGTTTCTATCTTTTGTTTCTCAGAGCAGTTTTAGGTTTACAGAAAAACTGAACAGGAAGTACAGAGTTCCTATATACTCTCTCTCTCTCTCTCTCTCTCTCTCTCTCTCTCTCTCTCTCTCTCTCTCTCGCTCTCTCGCTCTCTCGCTCTCTCGCTCTCTCGCTCTCTCGCTCCCTCGCTCCCTCGCTCCCTCGCTCTTGTCTCTCCCCCTTCCCTATTATTAACATGTTGCATTGGTGTGGTACATTTGTTAGAGTTGATATTGATGCATTATTATTAACTAAGTCCATGGTTTACATTAGGGTTCATTCTGTTGACAGATTCTCAGCTTTTGTTTGTCTGAAAATGTTTTTATTTCTCCATCTATGGAGGATATTTTTGCTTTATGTAGATTTCAGTTTACAGGTTTTTTTTTTTTCTTCTTAGCACTTTAAAGGCGTTATTCCTTTGCTTAAACTTGTTCACATTACTTTCTGCAAGGAGTCTGTGGTAATTCTTTGTTCCTCTATATGTAATGTGTCTTCCCCTCATTTTGGTTGCTTTTAAGATTTTCTTTATATTACTGGATTTCAGCAGTTTGATTGTTAATTATGTGCCTTGGTACAGTTTTTGTGTGCTTAACCTGTTTTTTGTTCATTGAGTTTCTTGAATATATGGGTTCAGTTTTCCTCAGATTTGGAAATTCTTTGGCCTTTGTTTCTTCAGATATTTTTTCTATCTCTCCTTCTGGGATTACAATTACACCATTTTTAGACTGCCCTTGATATTCTCACAGGTCCTTGATGCTCTGTTCTTTGTTTCTTTTTTTGCTTTCTATTTTCACATCTTCAATTTAGGGATCTTTTTTTCCTACACTGTAGAATCTGTTGCCAAGTCTATCTAGTTGTTTTTTATTTGAGATACTATATTTTTCATCTTTAGAAATTCGTTTGATTCTTCTCAAAATAATTGTCTTTTTTTCTGTTTTTCATTAAATCCTTTAATATATTTATAAAATTTTAAAGCTTATGTCTTTAAAGATATCATCATCTTGTTTCTGGATCTGTTTCTTTTGTCAAATTTTTTTCCCCTGGTATAGGTTACACATTTTTCCAGTTTCTTATGTTGAGTAAGTTTTGATTGACTCTTGGATGTTCATCATGCTGTTGTCTGGATTTTGTTGGTTTCTTCTCAACAGGCTTAAATTTTGTTTTGGCAGTGTATTCCATTTCTTATGAAAAAGTAGTAGTAGTTTAGCACTACTACTAAGGAGGTGATTCTGCATCAGCGTCTACTCGTTGCGCCAGGTTTCAATGAGATTTTTCTTTCCTCTAGTTGGAATTTGAACATCTCCAAATCTTATGTAACCTCTGGTAACTTTTGAGCCTACTGCTTCCTAGTCATTATTCTTTGCCTGGCCTTGTAGAGTTTCACTTTACTAATGCTGCAGCTTTATTTTCAGCAAAAAACTGTGTTGTCAAGTATGATAGCAATTAGCTATATGTGGCTTTTGAGAGCTTGAATTGTGGCTAGTTCAAATTTAAATATTCTCTAAGTATAAAACATACTGAATTTCAGGAACTTATGGAAAAACGATGTAAAATATCTGTTTTTTAAATCAATTGTATTCTGAAATGATAACATTTTGAGCATTCTAGTTAAAGGAATTATGTTAAAATTAGTTTCACCTGCTTCATTTTACTTTTTTTTAAAATTTACTTATTTTTTATTTTTGGCTGTGTTGGGTCTTCATTGCTGTGCATGGGCTTTCTCTCGTTGAGGCAGGTGGGGTCTACTCTTTGTTACAGTGCACGGGCTTATCATTGTCGTGGCTTCTCTTGCTGCAGAGCGCGGGCTCTAGAGCGCAGGCTCAGTAGTTGTGGCGCACGAGTTTAGTTGCTCCGAGGCATGTGGGATTTTCCTGGACCAGGGATCGAACCCGTGTCCCCTGCATTGGCAGGTGGATTCTTAACCACTATGCCACCAAGGAAAACCCATTTTACTTTTAAAATGTGATTATTAGAAAATTTTAAATTACATTTTGGGCTCACGTTATGTATGTTTTGGACAGAGCTGCTGTAGAATCCTCTGTGCAGATTTCAGGTGCAGTTTGTCTTCTTGAACTGTATTCTATTACTTTGCCACACAGTTTCCGGCTTCCTTAGCCTCCCTAAATTTCAGTTTCTGCCTCTTTTACTCGCTTAGTCCACTATATTCTGCTTGGCTTCTCATTTCTGCACTGCTCTCCTGACTCTTCATTGTAGGGTTGCGGTCCCCAACCTTTCTGGCACCAGAGACCGGTTTTGTGGAAGACAATTTTTTGATGGGATGGGGGGGATGGTTCAGGTGGTAATGCAAGCGATGGGGAGTGGCAGATGAAGCTTCGCTCACTCCCTCGCCCGCCGCTCACCTGCTGTGCGGCCTGGTTCCTAACAGGCTGCAGGCCAGTTGGGGTCCGTGGCCCCCGGGGTTGGGGACCCCTGTTGTAGGGGACACTTTCCGTTTTCTCAGGTGTTGCAGTGCTGAGCTCCTTGTTGTCCAGTGTTTTAAAATTATAGTTTTATATATATATATGATCAGTTTTCTCGTTGAGTTCACTGGGAGAGCATGACTGGTGCTAGTTACCACATCATGGGTAGTAGCAAAAATCTTTTTAAGGCACGAGTAAGTTGATGACCACATATGAGAACATGAATTAAAAACACCATTTTTAAACCTCAGTTTTGATTACAAAATGAAATTCATCTTTGAGCAAATAAATACTTTGTATTGTGTTTATAGACTGTACTTTATGTTTTTGGGGTTTTTTTTGCCTGCTTCATTTTTATCTTAATCTGGATTGATTTTTAAAGCTGTTTGTTTTCATATAGAAACCTATTTTCTTTGACATTACGTTATACTCAAGGCAGAAACTTTGATACTTTCCAAACATAAAGCAGTAATTTTCTTCATAATTGTATCGATAATTTTAATCAAGATTTGAGGAGATACTTTTTAGGCCCTCAAGGTTTGAAACTAGGAATGTCAGTATCATGTCAGCAGCACTTTGGTTTCACTTTGCTTTCTAGTTTATTGGCATTCACTGATTAGGCACTTAAATAACCAGCAAATATGGCAAGAGATAGGAGTTAGGGAGCAAATTACTTATTTTAGGCCATTCAGGTCTTCATTTGTCAGCAGTTGTGCTGGGTTTCATCTGTTTGCTTTGTAAAGCGTATTTGGGACATTTGAAGAAAGGAGTTTTGAACCTTGGTCATTTCATTTAACCCTTTTTTGTTAATATGGAAAACTGAAAGATGACAGTAACTTGTGCCACAGTATAAAATATGATATTCAACATTTGTCACTGAAATGGTAATGCCTTCAAAGGTCTCATTTGTTTCAGAGGACCTTTTTTAAAAGTTTTCTTTTCTTTTTTTTTAAATGACCTCTCCATGTGCTTTTTGTGATAGTGTTTGTGTACTTTTTAGTTCTGGTAGTTGTCATTATAGGAGCTTAAAATGTATTTTTAAAGTTATAGAGAATTATCACTGTTTATAATTTTTGTTCACAGCAGGCACCGACTTGTTATTCGTCAGGATGTCTTCATATATAGATATTGATGTGCATTGTATATCTGAAGCCGCTCAAGTGTATCAGTCCTCTGAGACTGATATGCTTTGCTCTCTTTTGAGTCTGTTGCTATAGTATGCATTCGTTTATTTCACTTATTAAATTTATTCAACAAAAGCATTAACTGAACTGTGGTTAAAAGCATGCCTGGGTTCTAATCCTGGCTTTACCACTTTACTGGTTTAGCTGTGTGACCTTGGCTAGCTGCTTCTTAGTCTTTCAGTTTCCTCTTGAGGATAATAGTGAGGTTATTGTTGGCTTTACATCACTTAATATGTGTAAAGCAATTAGGCTACTGATTAGCATATGATAAATACTTAAATGTTATTGCTCCTGTTGCAGTTATTATTACTATTATTGTTATGTTAGGCCTTTCTTGGACACCTTTTCTCAAATTTTAATCCCCTCCCTATGACAGTACTTCCTTCTCTGCTTTATTTTTTTTTCATTAAGGACTTTCCACTAGCCTGCTGTATACACTATATATCCCTTATTCACTGTGTGCTGTAGGTCTCCCCCACTAGAATGTAAACTCCATAAAGTCAGGAATAGATATAGGGATTTATTCCTAGCACCTAGAGAAGTGTCGGGAGTATATTGGATGCCCAGTAAATGTTGTCTGAATGGATAATGTTGAATTGTGTGCCAGGTATTGACTAGATATTGGGGATATAGAAATGAAAAAAGTGCAAAAAGGTTTCTTCTCTTAAAAAGCATGTAGTATAATAGAAGAGACTCATACCTGCAAAACTAACTATAGTTATTTTGCCCCATGTAAGTGATGGTGATGGTGGTGGTAAAGGATATCTGAGGATGGCCTCATAGAAGGTGTCAGTTGAACTGGACATTTGATCCAGATAAGGAAGATTGTTTCCAGGCAGAGGTAAAATCTTGAACAAAATTACAGAGTTTGACAGTTTGGGCAATGGCTTGAAACTAGGAATGTCAGTATCATGTCAGGTTAACAACAGTTAGGTTAACAACAGTGTAGGTTAATTAGAAGTAGAGGGAGCTAGGAAATTGGTTGGGACCAGGTTTGGGAAAGATAGCTGTTAGAGGTACAGGTTGTCTAGCTCTTACCTGGACAGAGTAATGGGATTTTTGATGTTCAATATGTGAAATTTAATGATAACTGGCTGTAGCACTAACATTTTAGTTTTGGTTTTATTTTTTGAAGGTGAGAGTGTATTTCTTTATAGATTGTTATAAATGAACTATAAAAACTTGGTTTTTAGAATATTGCTTTTTAGAAACTATTTGAGAGCTGTGTACAAAACAAATTTGTCAATAATGGTTAATTTATAGAATAGAGGAATTAATATTTTTTGAATTAAGAATGTGTACCACATGTGTAATTATCAAATTTTTATTTAATTTGTTATTTCCCATGGGTCAAATTGCCAAACTTTAATTCCTACTGTGGCACTGACACAAAGCTGGTGTCAAAATATATTTAAAAATAATTAGTTTTGTTTAGAATGAGAACACATGAAAAATAGGTTCATTTTGAATTATTGGATTTTAGAAATTGGTAATGTATTGGTATTTGAGGAGATTGTTCTGTATTTCGGTACAATTAGACTAAAAGCTGAAATTGGCTTTTTAAAGCAAGCTCCTTTTAACCTTGGCAAAAAAAAAAAGGCTTATTTATGTGTGTGTGTGTGTGTGTATGTGTTTTAAAGTTCAACTTTGAATGCTTAATTTGTTAATATAAAAAGAATATTTGGCAGACTATGGCTCCCCCCCTCCTGCTTCTAGAGGGGTTGTACATTTCAAATAGAAACAAAATTGTAGTCTCACAATAATTAGTATTGCTGAACAAGATTCAAAAGACTGGTGTTTGTGTGGAGAAATTACCGTTTTCATTTGATGAAGCAGATTTACTTGGGGATTGTCATAATTACCCAATCATGCAATTCTAAATTATTAGATTAGCATCATAAATTGATCCTGGCCAGTCAGGGTGAGGAGAGGCTTTTACCATCTTTGTCTTTCTACCTAAGTGTCTTGCTACTATTTCCAAGCAAAAGTGTAGCAGGACTGGATTATTCTTTATGCACTACTGCATTGGTTAGCATTTATTAGTGTTCCTTTATTAATGTGAATTATTGACATTAATCTGTTTTATATTTGTTTTTGGCATTTTTATGTTGATTTTCATTTCATTGTTCCCTTTAAAAGAGTGGAAGCTATAAGTATACACATAGCATTTGAATATATACACATTTTATGGCAACGCAAGTCACTGACCCATTGACAGTTTTTTTTTCTAAATGAGAACGTAATACAATGAACATTTTCAGAATGTAACTATTTTATCAAAACGTAAATTCAGTAGGCTGTGTATACCAGTTAAATATAAAGTATATCATGTGATATAGAGGATAGGAAAGTGGGACCTAGGACACCAATTTGTGAATCTTGGCGTGGATAGAATATTACTGAACATTTAAGTAATACTTCCTGAAAAAAATGGATTAGTGACATTAGCAATGCCCAATTGGCTAACATTGTGTTTTTATTATACAAATTTTAAAAAATTTATTTTTCTATTGTTCAGTAAGTATTAGTGGAACTATCTGTGGATTGTTGAAATTTGTAGTAATGAAATTATATTTAATTTTGTTTTAGAGTTAAGAATAATTACTAACCCATCTAATATTTTTTTCTTTATTAAGGAATTGGATTTTGTGAAAAAGTAACAAAGAAGAATTCTCTGCAAGGATCACATCTAAGTGCACTTTCTGCTGATACATCATTTCTAGTAAGACATCCTTTTTTCTATGTTATGAAGTAAATAAAATGGGAATTTTTTTTTTAATAAGACTGTCTTGTGACCTTGAATAGCAGTCACTTTGGAGTTTATTTTGGGGATTAAGGTAGATTAATTAAGGAAATTCATAAAATCCTGTTGAATATACATATATATGTATGTATATATACACACACACACACAAAATATACATAATGTGGTATAGTGACAGTTTCTCATATAGTGGCACCGCTGAGATAATCCCATACTTTTACATCTTTTCCACTTCCATTTTCCATGTCCATTACATGTATTTGAAAATAAGGAAAAAAAATCTAAAGTCCATATTTACTGTGACAGTAAGTTGGAGGAAGAGAGGGTTTGAGGACATGAGTTACGTATTATGAGGAGAGATTTTCAAATGAAAGACAAAGTGGACAAATCTAGCCATATTTCTTGAAAGGTGGAAGGGTTGAAGAAAAAAATTAAGCAAATTTAAGAAATGTTTTTAAAATGTAGACTTTTTTTGTGACTTTGAATTTTTTGCCTTAAGTCGTAGGTCCACATTTGCAAAGCTCTGGAGTAGGCAGTTTTGATTTAAAAACTTACATTGGCCTAGGTTAATGGTTCCAGTATGCTAGTAAGATGTGTAGTTCTCCTCAAAAAGCTTTCATAAGTGAAACTTCACTTGAATTCTACCTTCTATTCAAAATGGAAAAGAATTAATACTACGATATTTTAAAATGTAATTTCAGAAAATGTTAGGGGATAGTTTTTGGTGTGTTATATATAATATGTGAACATTCTGAATGTTAGATACAGTTGATCAAGCCTGATGGTTATGTCAGTAAAAACCTGGGAAAGCTACTTGCAATATTTGCTCTTGTTATTCTTGTTTTAAGAGTACTTTGCTGTTTAATGTTTAAATTTTTTCTTGAATAGTTAAACAGTAGAAAGAATTTTTATGAGCTTACAAAATGAGTTTTTGTTAAAATACTTTATTCCAATGTCAGTTTCTTATGCCCATATATTTTTCTTCTTAAACCTTGACTGCAGAACAGCCCATTTTATGATATACTTCAGTTTGGGGAACTAGGGGAAAAGGTATTGTTTTTCCAATTGAAAAGTATCCTTCAGTCGAAAAATTGTATATGTACAGGAAGGATGGGAATAATGAAGTTTAGTTCACATTTTAAAATATAAACCTTGGTTAGTCTTCTGTATATCTTTTAATGTTTTTTTTTCTTTTCTTTTTTACATTTCTCATATATATATATAGTTCAGTAACTGCTCAACACTGAGTGATTTGAATTAAAGCACTATAGGAATTTAGACATTCTCATTCCAGAGAATTTCACCTGTAGTTTCCCTATAATTCTGTACCTTCTCTGAACCTCCGTGATGGCTCTGAGCATAACTTCAGTTGTTATATTTGGGTTATGTTTAAGCTTTAGGGTATCCTCTATGATACTTTTTTCACTAAGTTCTGAAGATATAAACAGTGTCTTATTCTTTATGGCAGGTTTTGCATGGTTCTGAGGGCTGTGATTGAGTTAAGAGCTACTTGTTTTGGAGTTACTCTGAGTTCTTAGATGGGAAACACTCTTTCCTTTTGAGTAGTTTCAAATACTGACTGAAGAACTTCAGATTTGTTTTCCCTATAATTCTGCCCTAATTCTGAGTAGAAATTGGAGGAGTTGGCAGACATTGGGCAAAATTTTTTCTGCCTTTTTTCTTTTCCTTCATGTCTTAGAACTGCTTTGGGCTCTTATATTTTAAGCGTTTGGTCCCCTTTGAGTTAATTTTTATATATGGTATTAGGTAAGGGATGAGATTTATTTCTTTGCATATGAAAATCAAATTGTTCAAGAAGCATTTTTGAAAAGGTTATATTTTCCCCTACTGAATTACTACCTTGGCACCTTTGCTGCAGATCAGTTTACATTATATGGGGGTCTATTTCAGGATTCTGTTATGTTCTATTGATTTATGTATCTATCCTTATGACAATACTGTACTGTCTTGATTACCATAGCTTTATATTAAAATCAGGTAGTGGGGCTTCCCTGGTGGCGCAGTGGTTGAGAGTCCAACTGCCGATGCAGGGGACATGGGTTCGTGCCCCGGTCCAGGAAGATCCCACATGCCACAGAGCGACTGGGCCCGTGAGCCATGGCTGCTGAGCCTGTGCGTCCGGAGCCTGTGCTCCGCAACAGGAGAGGCCACAACAGTGAGAGGCTCGAGTACCGCAAAAAAAAAA
Source organism: Orcinus orca (assembly GCF_937001465.1). Classification (NCBI taxonomy): domain Eukaryota; kingdom Metazoa; phylum Chordata; class Mammalia; order Artiodactyla; family Delphinidae; genus Orcinus; species Orcinus orca. The sequence continues at coordinate 74,944,414 of NC_064560.1, forward strand.
AAAAAAAATCAGGTGGTGTAAATCCTCCAAGTTTGCTCTTCTGTTTCAAAGCTGTTTTTCTATTCTAAGTCCTTTCCATTTCTGTGTATTTTAGAATTAGCTTGTCATTTTCTACAGAAAAGCCTTAGTGGGATTTTGATTATGAATGCTTTTATCATAGAGGCTAATAAGGAGATAGTTAATCTCTTAAGGAAGTTGAGTCTTCTGTTGTGTGAATTTGGTATATTTCTCCATTTAAGCTGTCTTTAGTTTCTCGGCAGTATTTTATAGTTTTCAGTGTAAAGGTATTACACGTATTTTGTTGAATTGATCTCTGTTTTCTATTTTTATGTTGTTGTAAATGGCGTCTTAAAATCAGTTCCCGATTGTTTGTTGTTAGTGTATAGAAATATAGATTTTTTTTTTTTTTTTTTTTTGCGTTATGTGGGCCTCTCACTGTCGCGGCCTCTCTCGTTGCGGAGCACAGGCTCCGGACATGCCGGCTCAGCGGCCATGGCTCATGGGCCCAGCCGCTCCGCGGCATGCGGGATCTTCCTGGACCAGGGCACGAACCCGTGTCCCCTGCATCGGCAGGCGGACTCTCAACCACTGCGCCACCAGGGAAGCCCAGAAATATAGATTTTTACATAAACCTTTGTAATTTATGATTCTGCTAAACTCACTAGTTCTGGTGGCAGTTTTGTGTATTCCTTCAAATGTTCTGCGTAGACCATCATCTTGTCTGTGAGTAAAGACTATTTTACCTCTACCTTTTCAATTTTTGTACCTTTTATTTCTTTTGCTTGCTTTATTGCACTGCCTAGTAGTCCCGGTGCAATGTTGAATAGAAGTGGTGGGCTCACATTGTTGCCTTACTCTTATTTATTTATTTATCTCTTTATTTATGGCTGTGTTGGGTCTTCGTTGCTGTGTTGGGTCTTCGTTGCTGCACATGGGCTTTGTTGTGGTGCACAGGCTTCTCATTGCGGTGGCTTCTCTTTGTTGCAGAGCATGGGCTCTAGGCATGCGGGCTTCAGTAGTTGTGGCTCATGGGCTCTAGAGTGCAGGCTCAGTAGTTGTGGTGCACAGGCTTAGTTGCTCCGTGGCATGTGGAATCTTCCCAGAGCAGGGCTTGAACCTGTGTCCCCTGCATTGGCAGGTGGATTCTTAACCACTGCGCCACCAGGGAAATCTCTGTTGCCTTACTGTTGATCTTAGGTCAAAACCATCCAGGCTTTTACCATTAAGTATGATTACCATCATACTTAATGTAGGCTGTAGGTTTTTTATAGATGTCCTTTATCAGATTGAAGAAATTCCCTTATATTCGTCGTTAGCTGAGAGTATTTTTTTTCTTATTATCAGTGAGTATTTTTATCAAATGAATTTTTATCAGATGCTTTTTCTGCATCTTGAGATGATCACATGGTTTTTTTCCTTTTGTCTGTTAATGTAGTTGATTGATTTTTGAATATTGAATGAATAAATCATACATTTCTGAGATAATCCCCACTTGGTCATGATGTGTTAATACTTTTTATATATTGCTGGGTTAAATTTTTTATATTAAGAAGCCATTTATTTTGGTGAGCTATCCCAAGAATTATCTCACTTTCAATCTTTTTAGGTCAGTGATACAAAAGCATAAAATTCCGATGTTGAAGCCTTGAAGAAAGTTGTTACAGATACAGATAATAGACAAAAATTGCAAATATGTAAATGTTTTCTGATATCTTGAAATAAAGGTAATTTTGAGTTAAATTGTTGTGTAAGTTCAGATTTGTGTTAATGAGAGGTTTTTTCCATCTGTGTTCATAGTAGACATTGGTATGTAGTTTTTTAATAATGTCTTTGGTTTTTGTATCAGGATAACAGGGTGAGTTGGAGAAATTTCCTCTTCTGGAAAAGTTTTCATACAGTTGGTGTTATTTCTTCTTTAAGTGTTTGGTAGAATTCACCAATGAAGACCACTGGCCTTGGAGTTTCTTTGTGGGAAGGTTTTAAACTATGAACTCAATTTATTGGATTGATATTGGGCTATTCAGATCTGTAATAATTCTTTTTGAATAAGCTTTAGTTTTTTGTGTCTTCTAAGGAATTTGTCTATTTCATGTAAGTTGTCTAATGTATTGGCATGAAGTTTTATATTTCTGTATTGTTTTAATGTTTGAGGGATCTGTAGTGATACCTTCTCTTTCATTCTAGTATTTGAGACCTTCCTACTTTTTCTAAAGGAGCATTTAATACTTAAAACGTGTCTCTGTCTGCATTCTGCAAAGTTTCTTTACGTGTGTTTGTTTACATGGAGTTAATTTTTAAGCTCCTTTGTGATTTTTTTTGGACCTATATAATTTCCAAATATTTCCTAAACTTTCCAGATATTTTTCTCTAATAGGTTTTTAATTTAATTCTTTTGTGGTCCACAAACATATTTTGCTTTGTGGGTTTATTATAGAGTGCAGAATGTTGTCTGTATAAATGAATGTTTTGTGTGCACTTAAGAAGAATTGTATGCTGTTGAGTGGAGCTTTCTAAAAATATTAGGTCAAATTGATTGATAGTGTTCGTCAAGATTTATCCCTTCTGATTTTCTATTTGTTTACAGTAATTGCTGAGAGAAAAGTCAACTTTAATTGTGGATTTGTCTGTTTCTCCTTTCACTTACTGGTTCATGTATTTTGAAGCTCTTTTAATAGGTGCATACATATCTTTTTTTAAAAATGTATTCTTGATGAATTGGGTCTTCTATCTTGTCCCTCTCTATCTCTGGTAATATGTTGCGAAGTCATTTCTGAAATAGCTTGTATAGTTTCTGACAGAAAGTCTGCTGTTATTTTTACTTTGTTGCCTCATATGTAAATTTTCTATTTTGTTTGACTGCTCTTCAGTCTTACAACTTTTTTAGTGACTATGATGTCACTTGATTATAAATGTGCCTTCATATGGTTTTCTCTGTGAAAATCCTGTTTAGTTTTTTTGAGTTTTTTTTTTTAAACCAAATTTAGAAACATATTGACCACTATTTTTTCAGATATCCCACTTATCCCAGGTGATATTTTGGAGGGGAGGGAATTTCAGTTATACTTTTGAGATTGTCTGTCTCAACACTTAACTCCCCCTTTTTTTTCATTCTTTTTTTCCTCTGTTTTATTTGGATGGTTAATGTCATGTCTCAAGGTTCACTGATTGTTTTTTCAATATATAATCTGTTCTTAATATCATCCAGTATGTTTTTTGTTTCTAATAATTATTTTTTATCTCTGGAAGTTTTATTTTTCATTTTTCTCCTCATCATATTCTTATTTTTCTTTACCTTTTCTAACATATAAAACTTATAATCATTGTTTTAATGTCTTCATCTGTTAATTCCATTAACTTTATCATTCCTGGTTCTCTATATTGATTGCCTATTATTATTATGGGCCACATTTCCTGCTTTTCATTATTTGAATGCTGGACATTGTTGGGTATAGCGATTTTTTTGCACTTTTTATACAGTGTTGAACTTTGTTTTTGTACACGTTTAAGTTACTTGGTATCAGCTGAATCCTTTTGAGGCTTTTTTTTTTTTAAAAGCTTAGTCAGCATTGGTCCAGAGTAGCTTTTATTGTGGGGTTAATTTGGTCATCCATTAAGGTTATGTTTTTCTGAGGGTTATAATCCATTTTGAGCATTATTCTCAATTCATTGTAATCCCAATGGATATTATAAAAAAATTTTATTAGTTTGTTTCTGTTTTGTGTTCTAAAGGAAATTTTGTGGTCTTCCCAAGAATAGCTTAGTCACGAAAAAGAAGATCAAATCATAAGACTTTCTCTACTCAAAGCCTATAAATCTACAATAATTACTTTCATGAAATAATGTCACAAGGATAAACAAAAGAAATAAAGAGTCTGAAAGAGGGTCAGTTTGTACATGTGCACTTACTTTATGACAAAACTGGCACTTTAGAGTGGTAGGAAAAGAATTATTCAATAAATGATATTGGAACAATTGGTGATAAAGCAAAAATATGACTCATACTCTATACCATATGCAAAAACCAATTAAAGATTGATTTGTACATCTCAGCGTGAAAGGCAGAACTATAAAACTTTAGAAGCTAAATGTAAGGAGAACATGTTCATGATCTCTGGACAGGAAAATATTCTTAAAAAGAAATAAAATGTGCTGATATAAATAACACAGTTTATAAGTTTGATTACCTTAAAATTAAGAAACTTTGTCCTTGCAAAGTCACCATTAGAATAGAGAGGGAAAGCAGGGTGGAAGATGATATTTGCAACACATGTAACAGACAAAATGTAAATATCAGAATATTCAAAGCACTTCTGCACATCAGTGTGACAAAGACAAAAAATCCAATAGAAAAAGGGGTAAGAGACATAAAAAGGCACCTTCTGGTTTTTTTTGGCTGCATGACACAGCATGTGAAACTTCCCCGATGAGGGATTGAACTCACATCCGCTGCAGTGGAAATGCGGAGTCTTAACCAGTGGACCACCAGGGAAGTCCCTTAAAGGCACTTTCTAAAAGAAATACAAGTATTCAAGAAATATGTGAAAAAGGTGCTTAACTTCATTAGTAATCTGGGAAATACAAATTAAAACTGCAAAGAGGCTCCATAAAACACTAGAGTGTCTGAATTTAAAAAGTAGATTGACAGTACAAGTTTTGGAGAGGATGTTAAGTTATAGCAACTCAGTAAACACTGCTGGTAGGAATATATGTTACTACAACCGCTTTAGGAAACAGTTTGTTACTTGCTTACCCTGTGACCCAATAATTTCCTTCCATGAGTATACCCCTGAGAGTAGTGAATGAACATGTGTACCAAGAGATATGTTGATAATATTGGTGGCAGCAGTGTTTTAGTAGCTTCAGACTCAATTCAATATTCATCAACAGTTGATTGAATAAAATTGTGATATGTTTATATATATATAACATATATATGTTTATATATATATTTATATCTGTTTATTTTATAGCAATAAAAATGGATGAACTACAGCTACATACTACACAGGTAACACAAATATGTTTCTCAATAGAAGCTAGAAACAAAAAAATTCATTATTTGTGATTCCACTTATGCAGAGTAAAATCAAAGCACATAAAAACACGTAAAATGTATACATTTCATGCTTGTGTATATTTTATGTTAACACCAAATATGCCAGTTCCTAATTGTATTGCATGCCTACCCATATTGCTATACTTCTTTTCACATTCATTTAGAAATCTTCGGATTCTGAATATAATGGTATATGCCAAATCATGTTTATCTTTATAAATAAAGATAAAGTTAGACCTAGAACAGCATTTATATACAGGTTTGATTCAGGTGATACAAGGTTAAAAGATTTAAATGCATTTAGTATTCGTAATAATATAGAGAATGGAGATGGTTTCTAGTAAGAATAATTTATCTTTTTATAGGATGCAATTATTGGCAAAGGTTTTTTTCCAGAAATCATTATGATCTGGGCTAGGTATAAGAATCTACATTTTAAAAATGACAGAGTGCTAATATTGAAAGTGAGTTGGTGGTGGAGGACTAGAATCTCATTCTCATTTTCACACCTTGCCTTGATGTGTCCTTTATTTTTTCTGTGTGTCCCATGTGAAGACGACATTGCTCTTATGTATGTGTAATTAATCTGGGAATGAAAGGTCATGAATGGATGGGATTTAGTCTTAAGGGCAGTTTACAAAATATCCTTTTTAATAATAATTTTAATAATATGGTGCTTATCTCTAAGGAGCCCAAGGTGCCCTGTGGTTATATCCTCATAATTTCCTGCAAGAGTTTCAGCTATATTCTTGCTCCACTTTGTACAACTGATTTGAGGTAGTGAAGATGTGAGTCACTAAAAGTCACATGGCAATTCATTGGTATATCTAGAAATAAAATACACATTTTATAGGCTGGTCATTCTAATAAAAATTTCAGTTATAATGTCTTTTTAGTCAGTAGTTTGGATTATTTATCATGATTAATAATTTGTATCATTTAAAAATGTGTGTCTTTAAGGAAACACAATTAAAAAAAAATCTTCAAACTCCCTGTACAATTAAATGAAAGGAGCGATAGTGACCTTAAAAAAATTACTTCTAGTTTCCATCAAATTTAGTTAATACATAATTTTTCACACTATATATGTTGTGTAAAATAAGTTGTATATTTCTCTATTAGGAATAGGTTCTTAACAATATACCCCTAAGCTCTCCTCTAATTTTTTAGCATTCAGCTTTAAAATGTCTCTAATCTGAATATATAACCAGTTATTAATCAGAGAAATCCAAATGAACTAGAAGGATACTATTTTAGAAGTTTAGATGATTTCTCCCCTCCCCTGAACCTATTTATGTTTTGCTATATTAACGATTTTACCTAAAACATTCAAAATAAACTCACAGTGAGAAGTGATATTTTGGAGTTAATGATTTTAGGAAGGGTACCAATATTTAGTATTTCAGTTGTCCTAATTTTTCTAAGAACTAGTTGTTTGGATGTGTTACAGCCAAGTCACAGCTAGCCCTTGCAAACTTAGAAAAAGGCTCTTCTCCCAATTTTAGGTGGATGCTGCCCTCTGCTAGGGTTCAGGGTTTAGAGAGTGGAGAACAAACTGGATTCAGTCCCCACTTGCCTTCTCTTGGCCCTATGCCCATGTGCAGGTGCAACCTCCACCATTGTTCAAAATGCCTTGAGTCATAATGATTTCTTGCCTTTCTTTTGATAGACTTATATCATTTAAATTGTTTTTCAGACCAGAATATCTATCATGATACCCATGAATTTGTTAGGCAGTCCCTTTTGTAGTTAGTATGGGATTATTTTCTCAGTGATATCTATGTTTCATACTTTTATTGATCATATGTTAATGTTTTTGAATTTTACCTAAAATTTATAACCAAATATAAGTCAGAGCTTTATAAAATTAAGTGTAATTGTTTGTAGGGTATGTTCTGCCTTTATGAAAGTTATATAATACAGAAAAACTGTTTTCAAGTAATAGCTATAAGTTCAAAGTAAAGTTTGTTTTCCTTATTGAATCATATCTTTAAATACTGAGTAGTAGCCATCATTAAGTTCATACAACATATTGTATTTTAAAAATGTGTAATTAGATATAGCATGTGTAATTCTGGCTGAAATGGAATGCTTTGGTCATTTTCCATAAAACAATAGTTAAATGATAGTCTTAAATTAATTTAGAATTTGAATTTCTGCCTGGATTTAATTGTTTGTAAACAGTAATAAAAATATTCTATTTTACAGTGAAGAAAAATGTTCTTGTATTAAAGTAACTGAAAGATAAATCTGTAAGAGCAAAGAATCTCTAATCACATTGAAAATTACAGTAAGATAGTCTCCCTCAAGTTCATGCGACTAAGAGAATAGCGGTTATTTTGTTTATATAGTTAATAAGGGAATGCAAGACATCATTTGTGACTGTGTGTATGTGTGTGCACACGTGTGTGCATAAGGTAGTTGCATTGCCCAGTACTGAAATTGGGATTAAAATTATTTGGCATTGCTTGATTCTGATTTTTTAAGATCTTTTAGCAAAGTGGATGGCTATTAGGGTTTCTTGCTTATTTAGATCAATTTTTTTCCCCTTGTAGTAGATAAAAATTAGAGGACCCAAGGCAATTCGTGTTTAACTGCAATTAAAAAAAATTAACAACATGCTACTAAAAAACCAATGGGTCAACAGTGAAATCAAAGAGGAAATCAGAAAATACCTTGAGACAAATGACAATGAAAACAGAACATTACAAAATCCATGGGATGCAGCAAAAGTAGTTCAAGGAGGGAAGTTCATAGTAATATAGACCTTCCCCAAGAAACAAGAAAAATCTCAAACAACCCAACCTACCACATAAAAGAATTAGAAAAAGAAGAAACAAAACCCAGAGTCAGTAGAAGGAAGGAAATATGAGAGAGGAAATAAATAAAATAGAGATCAAAAAGCAGTAGAAAAGATCAATAAAACCACGAGCTGGTGTTTTGAAAGGGTAAACAAAATTGACAAGCATCTAGCTAGGGTCACCAAGAAAAGAGAAGAACCCAAAGAAACAAAATAAGAAATGAAAGAAGAGAAATAACAACCAATACTGCAGAAATACAAAAAACCGTAAGAGAATACTGTGAACAATTATATGCCAACAAATTGGACAACCTGGAAGAAATGAACAATTTTCTAGAAACATACAACCTACCAAAACTGAATCAAGAAGAAATAGATCATTTGAATGGACTGAATACTGGAAGTGAAATATAATATGTAATTTAAAAAAACTCCCTGCAAGCAGAAGTCCAGGACCAGATGGCTTCATTGGGAAATTCTACCAAACATACAAAGAAGGACTTATACCAATCTTTCTTCCAAAAGATTGAATATGAGGGAACACTCCCAGAGTCATCCTATGAAGCCACCATCACCCTGATATCAAAACCAAAGAAACTACCAAAAAAAAAAATTACAGGCTAGTGTCTTTGGTGAATGTAGTTGCAAAAATTCTCAACAAGATATTAGCAACTTGAATCCAACAATACATAAAAAAGATCATATACCACAATGAAGTTGGATTCGTCCCAGGGTCACAAGGATGGTTCAGCATACACAAATCAATCAATGTGATACACCACATTAACAAAAGACAAAAACCACATGATTATCTCAATAGATGCAGAAAAATTATTTGATAAAACTCAACATCCATTCACGATAAAAACTCCCATCAAAGTGAGTATAGAGGGAACATATCTCAACATAATAAAAGCCGTTTATGACAAACCCACAGCCAACATAATACTCAATGGTGAAAAGCTGAAAGCCTTCTTCCTAAATTCTGGAGCAAGACAAGGATGCCCACCCTCACCACTTCTTTTCAGCGTAGTATGGGAAGTCCTAGCCACAGCAATCAGACAAGAAAAGGCAATAAAAGGTATGCAAATTGGAAGGGAAGAGGTAAAATTGTCATTATATGCAGATAACATGATACTCTACATAGCAAACCCTAAAGACTCCACATAAAAACTAATATATGAAATCAGCAAGGTAACAGGATACAAGATTAATATACAGAAATCTGTTGCATTTCTTTACACTAACAATGCAATATCAGAAAGAAAGTTAAAAAAAAAATCCCATTTAAAATCACGTCAAAAATACCTAGGCACATATCTAACCAAGGAGGTGAAAGACCTATGTGCTAAAAACTATAAAACATTGATAAAGAAAATTGAAGACAATTCACAGAGATGGAAAGATATCCCATGTTCTTGGATTGGAAGAATGAATATTATTAAAATGGCCATACTACCCAAAGTAATCTACAGATTTAATACAATCCCCATCAAAAATACCCATGACATTTTTTCACAGAACTAGAACAAATAATCCCCAAATTTGTATGGAACTATAAAAGACAAAGAATTGCCAAAGCAATCCTGAGGCAAAAGAACAAAGCTGGAGACATAACCCTCACAGACTTCAGAAAGTACTACGTAGCTATGGTAATCAAAATAGCATGGTATTGGCACAAAAATAGACATATAGATCAATGGAACAGAATAGAGAGCCTAGAAATAAACCCACACACCTATAGTCAATCTTTGACAGAGAAGGCAAGAATATACAATGGAGAAAAAACAGTCTCTTCAATCAGTGGTGTTGGGAAAGCTGGACAGCTGCATGTAAGTCAATGAAGTTAGAACACACCCTTACACCATGCACAAAAATAAACTCAAAATGGATTAGAGACGTAAATATAAGACATGTCACCATAAGACTCCTAGAAGAGAACATAGGCAAAACATTCTCTGACATAAATCGTAGCAATATTTTCTTAGATCAGTCTCCCAAAGTAAAAGAAATAATAACAGAAATAAACAAATGAGACCTAATCAAACTTAAAAGCTTTTGTGCAGCAAAGGAAATCATCATCAAAACAAAAAAACAACCTACAGAAGGGGAGAAAATATTTTTAAGTGATGTGACCGACGGGCTTAATTTCCAAAATATGCAAACAGCTTATAAAATACAGTATCCAAAAAGAAAACCAACTCAAATCAAAAATAGGCAGAAGACCTAAGTAGACATTTCACCAAAGGAGATATACAGATGTCCAACAGGCACATGAAAAGATGCTCAACTTTGCTAATTATTAGAGAAATGCAAATCAAAACCACAGTAAGGTATCACCTCACACTGGTTATAATGGCTATCATCAAAAAGTCTACAAATAATAAATGCTGGAGAGGGTATAGAGAAAAGGGAACCTTGCTACACTGTTGATGGGAATGTAAATTGGTACAGCCACTATGGAGAACAGTATGGGTGTTCCTTAAAAAACCAAAAATAGAGCTACCATAGGATCTAGCAATCCCATTCCTGGGTGTATATCTGGAAAAGATAAAAACTCGTAATTCGAAAAGATACATGCACCCCAGTGTTCATAGTAGCACTATTCACAATAGCCAAGACATGGAAGCAACCTAAGTGTCGAATGGATAAAGAAGATGGGTGTGTGTGTCTGTGTGTGTGTGTATACACACACACACACAAAATGGAATATTTCTCACCCATAAAAAAGAATGAAGTATTGCCATTTGCAGCAACATGGATGGACCTAGAGAATATCATACTAAGTGAGGTATGACAGAGAAAGACAAATATTTATATATGGAATCTAAAAAATAGTACAAATGAATTTATTTACAAAACAGAAACAGACTCACAGACATAGAAAACAAACTTATGGTTACCAAAGGGGAAAGGGGTGGGGAGGGATAAATTAGGAGTCTGGGATTAACAGATGCACGCTACTGTATATAAAATAGGTAAACAGTAAGGATTTACTTTATAGTACAGGGAACGATATTCAGTGTCTTAAAATAACCTATAATGGAAAATAATATGAAAATCATGTGTGTGTATATATATATGTATGTGTAGATATATAACTGAACCACTTTTCTGTACACCTGAAACTAATACAATATTGTAAATCAACTATACTTCGATAAAAAAACTTAAAAAATAAATATAATAAACTTCTGATTACTCTTTTTAAAATGTCATTCTACATTTTTGAAGTCAAGAATCATAGAGTGAAAGCAGTGATATCCATAAGTGAAATTAAGAAAGCAGTTCTATTTATAATAGCATCAAAAGAATAAAGTACTTAGGAATAAATTTAACAAAAGAAGTGCAATACCTGTACTCTGAAAACTAGAAAACATTGTTGAAAGAATCTAAAGGCAACCTAAGTAAATGGAAGACATACAGTGTTTATGAATTAGAAGACTTACTACTATTAAGATTTCAGTACTCCCCAAACAAATTCAGGGCAATCCATATCAAAATGTTAGCTGGATGTTTTTGCAGAAATTGACAAGCTGATCTTAAAGTTCACGTGAAAATTCAAGATACCTTGAATAGCCAAAAACCAGTCTTTAAAAATAATAAAGTTGGAGGATTCCCATTTCCTGATCTCAGAACTTAACTACAAAGCTATGGTAATCAAGACATTTTGCTACTAGTGTAGGGATATACATACAGATTAATGGAGTAGAATTGAGAGTCTAGAAATAACCCATACAATTTATGGTGAATTGGTTTTTTTGGAGGGGGGTCTGGAGATTTTTATTTCGTAAGTTTTTTTAGTTACAAAATCAATTTCTCAGAGTTACTCAAATAATCTCTTTGATCTGTTTTGAGTTTTTGTTTTTGAAGAATGAATCAATTTGCTCCAAAGGTATAGAATTTATGTGTGAAGCATTGTTTCTAGTAGTCCCTTATTTTCCCTTTAATGTCTTAGGGGTCTGTAGTGATATTTTCTCCTTCATTTCTGATATTGTATCTTCTCCCTTAGTTTGTCAGTCTTATGAGAGATTTATCAATTTATTGGTCTTTTCAGAGAAACCGTTTTTCATTTCATTGATTTTCTCTATTTTTTTCCCTTTTCAATTTCATTTACTTCTACTCTTATATCTTCTTTCTTTCTTTGCTTTGGGTTTATTTTGCTCTTATTTTTCTAGTTTCTTAGATTGGCAGCTATGATTGTTAATTTGAGACATTTTTACTTTCTAATGTAAGCCTGTGAAGTTGTACATTTCCTTCTAAGCACTGCTTTAGCTGCATCCCACATATTTTGCTATGTTCTACTTCATTTTTGACCAGTTAAAAACGTTTTCTAATTTCCCTTCATTCATGAATTATTCTGACTTGTATGGTTTATTTCCCAAGTATTTGGAGATTTTTTTGTTACAGATTTTAGTTTTAGTGGGACACCTAGATATACACATGTAAATGAACAAAGTTGTTTCCTAGCTTTACACCATATACAAAAATTGGCTCAAAGTGGATCAAAGACTTAAATGTAAGAGCTAAAACCATGTAAACTTAAGTTTTCAAGACCTTGAACGAGGCAGTGGTTTCTTAGATATGACACCAAAAACGCAAGCAACCAAAGAAGAAATAAGACATACTGAACTTCGTCAAAATTAAAAACTTTATCCTTCTGGGGACACTGTCAAGATAGTGAAAAAACAGCCTGCTGAATGGGAGAATATATTTGCAAATCATATTTCTGATAAGGGTCTAGTATCCAGAGTATATAAAGAACTCTTACAAGGTAACAATGACAAGCCAAATAACCCAATTTACGAAAGGATTTGAAATATACGTTTCTCCAAAGAAGATATACAAATGGCCAATAGGCTCATGAAAAGATGCTTTATATCATTAGTCATTAGAGAAATGCAAATGAAAACTACATTGAGATACCACTTCACATCTACTAGGGTAGTTGTAATAAAAAAGACAATAACAAGTGTTGATGAGGGTGTCTGAAATTGGAACCGTTGTACATTACTGGTAGGATGGCAAAATGGTTCAGACCCCTTGGAGCACAGCCTGGTGGTTCCTCAAAAAGTTAAACATAAAGTTACCACGTGACCCAGCAATTCTCCTCGTAGGCATATACCCAAGAGAATTGAAAACATATCCACACAAAAATCTGCATACCACTGTTCATAGCAGTTAATAGTTAAGTAATGGAAGCAACCAAATATCCATAAACTATTGAATGAATAAATAAAATGTGGTATATCCATAAAATACAACATTATTCAGCCAAAAAAGGAATGAGGTACTGATAATACTTAACATAGATGAGCCTTGAAAACATTATGCTAAGTGAAAGAAGCCAGACACAAAGGGCTGCATATTGTCTGATTTCATTTTATGAGATGCCTCAAATAGGCAAATCTGTAGAGTCAGAAAGTAGATAAGTAATTTTCAGGAGTTGGGGAGAGGAAGGAATGGGGATTGATAGCTAATGGGCATTGGGCTTCTTTTTAGGATGATAAAAATGTTCTGGAATTATATTAGGGATGGTTGCAAAAAAAAACCCAACAATGAACTCCGAATTGTACACTTCTAAAAAGGTGATCTTAATGGCACACATCAATTATAACAATTAAAAATCACCTAGAAATGAAAACAGTGGCCTACTTCTGATATAAGTTATCATCAAACCAGGATATCCTTGAGAGTGAGGAGTCTCGCTTAATAATTATATCCATACAATAAACATAAAGCTGGCTGTCCCAGGTACACCAGAGTGTATGTTCTCCCTGCTTCTTGGTGTGTTTAAGCTATTTTCTTTCTCACATAGAAGACAGAGATATAAAATTTTTCTTGTCCTTCATTATCGAATGTGGAAAAAGAAAAAGACTAAGACAGCCATGTTATTCAAGGAAATAGAGAAGGTATTTCTCTATGGAAATGAATGTAAATGTGTGTATGAAGTGCAATGTGTAGCTATAATACAATTAGATCTTTATTCATTTATATGATTTTGTCACTTAACTGTCACACATAACCAACCAGTGTTTGAATGAATAAGAAGTTTAGTGCTGTAACATAATAAAACAGTTGCTCTGAGCTAGGGATGTGCATCATAATAATATGTGGAGCTTTTAAAAATTACTCTTGCTTGGACATCAGTCTCAATTATGATTTGATAGTTTTATTGTGGGGCCAGGGTAAGTTCATGCATGCAAAATATATGTTATAGCTGCTCAGTTGAATTTAGTATCCATTTAATTTGAGAGCCACTGCATTAAATCAGAGTTTTATTGATTCATTTATTGAAATATATAGTTATTACTGTTTGGTGGATAAATAGTAAACAGCTGTAGGACCTGAGAGAACCTTAGTCTAAACAATACCCACCTACCTTTTTCCCACCCAGGGCTAGCCCTGTTGGTAATCCAGAAATTGTGATTCCTCTACTCCAAGAACAGAGATTGGGAGGAATCTTATTTATTTATTTATTTAGGTTACATTGAAGCAGGAGCAGTAGTGGGAAGTAGGTAGAGGCTCAAGTTCCTTTGCAAATGCTTGAAACTTACATCCTTGGCAGACAGGGAAGGGTATTTTCATCACTGTGTGGAATAGGAGGGATTGGAAGATGGAGACCTTGTAGGAGGTCAGAACTCTTTCATTTAGCTGATAACTGCCCACAGCCTTTGTTTTTTGACAGCCCATTTTAGCGCCAGATAAATTGCCCTCTGATGGTGGAATTGGGGGAGGACATAGTGTAATGTTGTGGTTTCTCTTGTATAGCCACACATAGTTTAGAAGACATTATCTTAATGCTAGACTCATGAAATTGGAGTTGCGTTGCTCCTTGAAGATTTTGCAGTTTAGCTTATTTAGTGATGGATCATATATGTACAAAAATGTCCCCATGACATTTTTAATTGATAGCCTTTCTTCAGCCACTGCTTAAATTGTCCTACTGGTGATGCTATACTGTTATACTACACATGGCATTAGAGCCAAAATTTTAACTCTGCCTCCTTGTGCTGACTTTGGATGAGAGCTAACCATTTTGGCCTCAGTTGCTTCACCCTAGAAATGGAGCAAATGCTAACTACCTCACAGGATGATTGTGACTACTAAATGAGGTACTGTACATTAATTTCTGACACAGCTGTTGGTACATGTAGACATTGGATAAATGTTAGTGACCTGTAAGTAGTTCAGTGAAGAACAGCTGACTGCCTTCAAAAGGTTGGCTTTTAGAGAGTTTTCACAGCCTGGGGCCTGAAATCTTTCTTACACTTTGATTTATTGCTTCCATTTGTTAACTTAACAATTGTTTGTTAACCATCTGTTTTTGGGCTAGGCACTTCGGTAGCTTCCGAGGTTTTAAGGGCAAATGCAGCAGACTTAATCCTCTCCCTCCCTGAGCTTACAGTCTGGCAGGGGGAAAAAGAAATTAAACATTCATTTGTACAAGTAATTTATTTGTGGTAAATGCCATAAAACAGAAGTACAGAGAGCCACAGAGGAGAGCGCAGCAACAGGGATGCAGAGGGAAAAGCAGAGAGATTCCCGCACAGAGGATCGGTGCCGACTGGCACTCACCAGCCCAAGAGGCTTGTCTGCTCGCCCGCCGGGACAGGCGGGGGCTGGGAGCTGAGGCTCAGGCTTCGGTAGATGCAGGGAGAGGACTGGGGTTGGCAGTGTGAAAACAGCGTGAAGTGCACCATGGTTAGCCAGGAGGGAGTCCGGGAAAAAGTATGGACCTGCCGAAGAGATAAGAGACTTTTCCTTGCCTCTTTGTTTCCTGGTGCTCGAAGAGCACTGCTTAAAGCAGCTCCAGAGACAGGCGGAAGCCGCAGCTATCATGGTGGACCCCAGAGAGGGGCACGAGTTTCTAAGGCTGCTGCTGCCGCCACCAACAAGACTGTGTACGAGCACAGGTCACTATCCACACTTCCCTTCCCTATCCACACCTCCCCTCCCAGGAGCCTGTGCAGCCCGCCACTGCCAGGGTCCCGTGATCCAGGGACAACTTCCCCAGGAGAACGCATGGCGCGCCTCAGGCTGGTGCAATGTCCTGCTGGCCTCTGCCGCCGCTGGCTCGCCCTGCATCCATAACCCTCCCTCCAGCCGGGCTGAGTGAGCCAGAGCCCCAGAATCAGCTGCTTCTTTAACCCTGTCCTGTCTGAGCGAAGAACAGACGCCCTCAGATGACCTACACGCAGAGGCGGGTCCACATCCAAAGCTGAGCCACAGGAGCTGTGGGAACAAAGAAGACAAAGGGAAATTTCTCCCAGCAGCCTCAGAGCAGTGGATTAAAGCTCCACAATCAACTTGAGGTACCCTGCATCTGTGGAATACCTGAATAGACAACGAATCATCCCAGATTGAGGAGGTGGATTTTGGGAGCAAGATATATTATTTCTTCCCCTTTTTCCTCTTTTTGTGAGTGTGTATGTGTATGCTTCTGTGTGAGATTTTGTCTGTATAGCTTTGCTTTCACCATTTGTCCTAGGGTTCAGTCCGTCTGTTTTTTTTTTTACCTTTAAAAATTCTTTTCTTAAAAAAAAAAAATAAATAAAAAAAAATAAACATTCTTTTCTTAATAATTATTTTTTATTTTCATAACTTATTTTATCATACTTTATTTTATTTTATCCTCTTTCTTTCTTTTCTTTCTTTCTTTCTTCTTCCTTCCTTCCTTTCTTTTCTCTCCCTTTTATTCTGAGCCGTGTGGAGGACAGGCTCTTGGTGCTCCAGCCAGGCATCATGGGTGTGCCACTGAGGTGGGAGAGCCAACTTCAGGACATTGGTCCACAAGAGACCTCCCAGATCCACGTAATATCAAACGGCAAAAATCTCCCAGAGATCTCCATCTCAATGCCAAGACCCAGCTTCACTCAACGTCCAGCAAGATACAGGGCTGGACACCCTGTGCCACGCAACTAGCAAGACAGGAACACAGCCCCATCCATTAGCAGAGAGGCTGCCTAAAATCATAAGGCCACAGACACCCCAAAACACACCACCAGACGTAGACCGGCCCACCAGAAAGACAAGATCAGCCTCATCCACCAGAACACAGGCACTAGTCCCATCCACCAGGAAGCCTACACAACCCACTGAAACAACCTTAGCCACTGGGGATAGACACCAAAAACAATTGGAACTATGAACATGCAGCCTGCAAAACGGAGACACCAAACACAGTAAGATACACAAAATGAGAAGACAGAAAAACACACAGCAGATGAAGGAGCAAGGTAAAAACCCACCAGACCTAACAAATGAAGAGGAAATAGGCAGTCTACCTGAAAAAGAATTCAGAATAATGATAGGAAAGATGATCCAAAATCTTGGAAATAGAATTCAGAAAATGCAAGAAACATTTAACAAGGACCTAGAAGAACTAAATATGAAACAAGCAACGATGAACAACACAATAAATAATATTAAAAATACTCTAGAAGGGATAAGTAGAATAACTGAGGCAGAAGAACAGGTAAGTGACGTGGAAGATAAAATAGTGGAAATAACTACTGCAGAGCAGAATAAAGAAAAAAGAATGAAAAGAACTGAGGACAATCTCAGAGACCTCTGGGACAACATTAAATGCACCAAGATTCGAATTATAGGGGTCCCAGAAGAAGAAGAGAAAAAGAAAGGGACTGAGAAAATATTTGAAGAGATTATAGTTGAAAACTTCCCTTATATGGGAAAGGAAATAGTTAATCAAGTCCAGGAAGCACAGAGAGTCCCATACAGGATAAATCCAAGGAGAAACACGCCTAGACACATATTAATCAAACTGTCAAAAATTAAATACAAAGCAAACATACTAAAAGCAGCAAGGGAGGGCTTCCCTGGTGGCGCAGTGGTTGAGAGTCCGCCTGCCGATGCAGGGGATACGGGTTTGTGCCCCGGTCCGGGAAGATCCCACATGCCGCAGAGTGGCTGGGCCCGTGAGCCATGGCCTCTGAGCCTGCGCATCTGGAGCCTGTGCTCCGCGACAGGAGAGGCCACAACAGTGAGAAGCCCGCGTACCACAAAAAAAAGAAAAAAAGCAGCAAGGGAAATACAACAAATAACACACAAGGGAATCCCCATAAGGTTAACAGCTGATCTTTCAGCAGAAACTCTGCAAGCCAGAAGGGAGTGGCAGGACATACTTAAAGTGATGAAGGAGAAAAACCTGCAACCAAGATTACTCTACCCAGCAAGGATCTCATTCAGATTTGATGGAGAAATTAAAACCTTTACAGACAAACAAAAGCTGAGAGAGTTCAGCACAACCAAGCCTGCTTTACAAGAAATGCTAAAGGAACTTCTCTAGGCAAGAAATACAAGAGAAGGAAAAGACCTACAATAACAAACCCAAAACAATTAAGAAAATGGGAATAGGAACATACATATCGATAATTACCTTAAATGTAAATGGATTAAATGTTCCCACCAAAAGATACAGACTGGCTGAATGGATATAAAAACAAGACCCATATATATGCTGTCCACAAGAGACCCACTTCAGACCTAGAGACACATACAGACTGAAAGTGAGGGGATGGGAAAAGATAATCCATGCAAATGGAAACCAAACAAAAGCTAGAGTAGCAATTCTCATATCAGACATAATAGACTTTAAAGTCTGTTACAAGAGACAAAGAAAGACACTACATGATGATCAAGGGATTGATCCAAGAAGAAGATATAACAGTTTTAAATATTTATGCACCCAACATAGGAGCACCTCAATGCATAAGGCAAATACTAACAGCCATAAAAGGGGAAATCAACAGTAACACAATCATAGTAGGGTACTTTAACACCCCACTTTCACCAATGGACAGATCATCCAAAATGAAAATAAATAAGGAAACACAAGCTTTAAATGATACATTAAACAAGATGGACTTAATTGATATTTATAGGACATTCTATCCAAAAACAGAATACACATTTTTCTCAAGTGCTCATAGAACGTTCTCCAGGAGATATCATATCTTGGGTCACAAATCTAGCCTTGGTAAATTTAAGAAAATTGAAATCGTATCAAGTATCTTTTCCGACCACAACACTATGAGACTAGATATCAATTACAGGAAAAGATCTGTAAAAAATACAAACACATGGAGGCTAAACAATACACTACTTAATAACGAAGTGATCAATGAAGAAATCAAAGAGGAAATAAAAAAATACCTAGAAACAAATGACAATGGAGACACGACGACCCACAACCCATGGGATGCAGCAAGGGCAGTTCTAAGAGGGAAGTTTATAGCAATACAATCCTACCTTAAGAAACAGGAAATATCTCAAATAAACCACCAAACCTTACACCTAAAGCAATTAGAGAAAAGGGAACAAAAAAACCCCAAAGTTAGCAGAAGGAAAGAAATCATAAAGATCATATCAGAAATAAATGAAAAAGAAATGAAGGAAACGTTAGCAAAGATCAGTAAAACTAAAAGCTGGTTCTTTGAAAAGATAAACAAAATTGATAAGCCATTAGGCAGACTCATCAAGAAAAAAAGGGAGAAGACTGAAATCAATAGAGTTAGAAATGGAAAAGTCGAAGTAACAACTGACACTGCAGAAATAAAAGGATCATGAGAGAATACTACAAGCAACTACATGCCAGTAAAATAGACAACCTGGAAGAAATGGACAAATTCTTAGAAACGCACAATGTGCCGAGACTGAACCAGGAAGAAATAGAAAATATGAACAGACCAATCACAAGCACTGAAATTGAAACTGTGATTAAAAGTCTTCCAACAGGGGCTTCCCTGGTGGCGCAGTGGTTGAGAGTCCGCCTGTCGATGCAGGGGACACGGGTTCGTGCCCCGGTCTGGGAAGATCCCACATGCCGCGGAGCGGCTGGGCCCATGAGCCATGGCCCCTGAGCCTGCGCGTCTAGAGTCTGTGCTCCGCAACGGGTGAGGCCACAACAGTGAGAGGACTGGGTACCGCAAAAAAAAAAAAAAAAAAAACTTCCCAACACACGAAAGCCCAGGACTAGATGGCTTCACAGACGAATTCTATCAAACATTTAGAGAAGAGCTAACACCTATCTTTCTCAAACTCTTCAAAAATATAGCAGAGGGAGGAACACTCCCAAACTTATTCTACGAGGCCACCATCACCTTGATACCAAAACCAGACAAAGATGTCAAAAAGAAAGAAAACCCCAGGCCAGTATCACTGATGAACATAGGTGCAAAAATCCTCAACAAAATACTAGCAAACAGAATCCAACAGCACATTAAAAGGATCATACAGTATGATCAAGTGGGGTTTATTCCAGGAATGCAGGGATTCTTCAATATACGCAAATCAATCAACGTGATACACCATATTAACAAACTGAAGGAGAAAAACCATATGATCATCTCAGTAGATGCAGAGAAAGCTTTCGACAAATTCAACATGCATTTATGATAAAAACCCTGCAGAAAGTAGGCATAGAGGGAACTTTCCTCAACGTAATAAAGGCCATATATGACAAACCCACAGCCAATATTGTCCTCAATGGTGAAAAACTGAAAGCATTTCCACTAAGATCAGGAACAAGACAAGGTTGCCCACTCTCACTACTGTTATTCAACATAGTTTTGGAAGTTTTAGCCACAGCAATCAGAGAAGAAAAAGAAATAAAAGGAATCCAAATCGGAAAGAAGTAAAGCTGTCACTGTTTGCAGATGCCGTGGTACTATACATAGAGAATCCTAAAGATACTACCAGAAAACTACTAGAGCTAATCAATGAATTTGATAAAGTAGCAGGATACAAAATTAATGCACAGAAATCTCTGGCATTCTTATATACTAATGTTGAAAAAGCTGAAAGTGAACCTAAGAAAACACTCCCATTTACCATTTCAATAAAAAGAATAAAATATCTAGGAATAAACCGACCTAAGGAGACAAAAGACCTGTATACAGAAAATTATAAGACACTGATGAAAGAAATTAAAGATGATACAAATAGATGGAGAGATATACCATGTTCTTGGATTGGTAGAATCAACATTGTGAAAATTACTACCCAAAGTAATTTACAGATTCAGTCCAATCCTATCAAACTACCACTGGCATTTTTCACAGAAGTAGAACAGAAAGTTTCACAATTTGTATGGAAACACAAAAGACCCCAAATAGCCAAAGCAGTCTTGAGAACGAAAAACGGAGCTGGAGGAATCAGGTTCCCTGACTTCAGACTATACTACAAAGCTACAGTAATCAAGACAGTATGGTACTGGTGCAAAAGCAGAAATATAGATCAATGGAACAGGATAGAAAGCCCAGAGTTAAACCCACGCACATATGGTCACTTTAGCTTTGATAAAGGAGGCAAGAGTATACAGTGGAGAAAAGACAGCCTCTTCAATAAGTGGTGCTGGGAAAACTGGACAGGTACATGTAAAAGTATGAGATTAGAACACTCCCTAACAGCATACACAAAAGTAAGCTCAAAATGGATTAAAGACCTAAATGTAAGGCCAGACACTATCAAACTCTTAGAGGAAAGCATAGGCAGAACACTCTATGACATATATCACAGCAAGATCCTTTTTGACCCACCTCCTAGAGAAATGGAAATAAAAACAAAAATAAACAAATGGGACCTAGTGAAACTACAAAGCTTTTGCATAGCAAAGGAAACCATAAACAAGACCAAAAGACAGCCCTCAGAATGGGAGAAAATATTTGCAAATGAAGCAACTGACAAAGGATTAATCTCCAGAATTTACAAGCATCTCATGCAGCTCAATAACAAAAAAAAAACCCAATCCAAAAATGGGCAGAAGAGCTAAATAGACATTTCTCCAAAGAAGATATACAGACTGCCAACAAGCACATGAAGGAATGCTCAACAATCATTAGAGAAATGCAAATCAAAACTACAATGAGATATCATCTCACACCAGTCAAAATGGCCATCATCAAAAAATCTAGAAACAATAAATGCTGGAGAGGGTGTGGAGAAAAGGGACCAGTCTTGCACTGTTGGTGGGAATGTAAATTGATACAGCCAGTATAGAGAACAGTATGGAGGTTCCTTAAAAATCTACAAATACAAGTGCCATACAACCCAGCAGTCCCACTACTGGGCATATACCTTGAGAAACCCGTAATTCAAAGAGTCATGTACCAAAATGTTCATTGCAGCTGTATTTACAACAGCCGGGACATGGAAGCAACCTAAGTGTCCATCAATAGATGAATGGATAAAGAAGATGTGTCACATATATACAATGGAATATTACTCAGCCATAAAAAGAAACGAAATTGCGTTATTTGTAGTGAGGTGGATGGACCTAGAGTCTGTCATACAGAGTGAAGTAAGTCAGAAAGAGAAAAACAAATACCATATGCTAACACATATATATGGAATCTAAGACAAAAAAAAAAGTCATGAAGAACCTAGGTGTAAGACGGCAATAAAGACAGAGACCTACTAGAGAATGGGCTTGAGGATATGGGGAGGGGGAAGGGTAAGCTGTGACAAAGTGAGAGAGTGGCATGGACATATATACACTACCAAGTGTAAAATAGATAGCTAGTGGGAAGTAGCTGCATAGCACAGGGAGATCAGCTAGGTGGTTTGTGACCACCTAGAGGGGTGGGATGGGGAGGGTGGGAGGGAAGGAGACGCAAGAGGGAAGAGATATGGGATCATATGTATATGTATAAGTGATTGACTTTGTTATAAAGCAGAAAGTAACACACCATTGTAAAGCAATTATACTCCAATAAAGATGTTAAAAAAATTTTGTTTTTAAAACCAAAAATACAAGTGAATGTTGTTTAAATAAATGATTCAAGCTCTATGTTCCCAGAATTCTGTGGGAATGGGACTTTGAATAGGATAACTGAGCAGTCCCTGTTACTATTTAATTTTCAAAAATTCCTTAGCGTTGGAAGTCATTTACATGTTCGTTGCATCTTTTTGCGCTTAGTAAAGAGCTGTTTCGTTTTCATGTTGTACTTTTAGAACTAATAAAAAAAAAAGAGAAGTACAGTGTGCTTTGAAAGTGTGTTCCAACATCTTTTGGAACATTTCTTGGAGGAAATAATGGTAATACTGAGACATAAAGGATGTGTAGGACTCTTAGTAAGAGGAGTTGTTTGGGATGAGACCTAGCAAGAGATAGCAAGCTGGTAGTATGTATAAAGGCCCTGTAGCGGAAAGGAGTTAGCTTTCTAAGCATGGAAAGGCCTGTGCTCAGAAGTTTACTGGGCAAGAGAAAGAGTGGGAGGGGAAGAGGGTGGTGGGTAGAGACAGGGCGAAGATTAGGTAGGGCTTTCTAGGCCATGTTACAGGCTTAGACTTTAAGAACAGTGGCAAGTGACATTACTGCATTTTAAAATCGATCTAATGAAAATGGGGAAGTTGGATTGGAGAGAAATAAGAATGCCTGCTGAGACCAGGTAGTGGGCTATTGCACGGTCTAGGCTAGAGTGGTTAGTCACTGTTCCTGGAAATGGAGTACTGTGCTGTGACTGGAGACATGAGTTGGAACCAGATGGCTTTAATCTTGTAGGCAGTGTGGAGTCAGTGGAGATTTTATAAATGGGAATGATTTGGCTAGATAAGATGTTTAAAAAACATAACAGGTAGCAGTGTAACCATTGGATTGGAGCACAGCAGGAATGATGTGTATACAGAAAAGAAATAGACTTGATGTGTTTGGTTTTAAAAAACGTTGGATTTCAAGATACCTGTAGGACATCCAGGTTGAGTAGTTGAGAATGTGGTTGGGAATAGAGGGCCCTTAGGACAGCCATGTGGTTCTGGTGTTCAGGTGGTGGCTGAGGCCTTTGTAGTAGGTTGATAACCTTAGTTCCTGGTATTTGTCTTTTATGCATATTTCACAACAGTTTGAATGCATTTGTTATGATTTTCTTAACATTTGTAAACTTGTTTGTGTTGCATATTAAGGTAGGTACTTTATATATGTTATCTCTTAATTCTTACACGTGTATGAGCATTATTATTATTATAATATTTTAAAGATGTGGCTGTTGAAGCTTAGAGAAGTTGAATAACTTCCTCGAGGTTACACATGTAGTAAGTGGTGGAGCTGAGGTTTGAATCCAGGCGGGCTCACTGCAGAACCTGTCCTCTTAACCACTACCATAAGCTACTCTGTGATTTTTGAACCAAACGAATAAACAAAACTGAGAATGACTGAATGAGAAAGCATTTATTGAACTTTTATGGAAGACCTGTGTATACTATACATTGATTGTGCTATAGATGCTTTAATATACTTCCTCATTTTCGTTAACATTCACATGCTCTGTGAAGTATTTGGTATCTGTTCCATTTTAAAAATGAACAAACTGTGGCCCAGAGAGATTAAGTGACTTGCTCAAGATCATTAGTTAATGGCAGGGCCAGGGTTTAAAATTGGCTCTTTTGACTCCAAGGCTAGTATATTTGCTATTTTACTATTTAAAAATAAGGACTGTGTTGACTTAAAAATGAGAATTTTTCCCTTGGGGAACATGATTGAATTTAATGGTTATGTATCAAACTACAGTCTTGTTCTTATAAATTATAGATCTTCAATGTTTAAAATTATGTGTTGAACTTAGAGGATAAACAGCTGAGAAAATTAAAATACTTAAAAATAATAACTTTTACTTGAAAGTGAAGTAAAGCCTTTTACTTCATTAAAATTATTTTAGAAGAGATAGAATGGGAAAATACTATCTAGCAAATTCATGTCCATTTTATAATATCTCTGAAGAAATCAGACAAAATTACAATACTGATATCTTGACTAGCTTTTCATTGTCAGTAGATAATTGTTAGCACTTGTAAAGGCCTACATCTTGATCTTAATTCAGTCATTTAATTTCATTCTTTTTGTTTTTCCCTTAGTTTTGAGAGGACAAATGAACATTGAGGTAATGAGGTGACACAGTATAAATGCATCTTAAATAGTGGCTTCTCTTAACACCAGAGTTCAAGACTTTTATTTTACCAGTACTTGTTACTGCCTACTAAAAATCAGTGAAAGGCAATTAAAATAAGTATTAACTGTTTCACTGCTTCTTCAGGATCTCAGTTTGGAATAAATATTCTTTTTCAGTAAGCCCTTTTCAGAAAAGCTTGGTCTGAGGCACATTCTAAAAAAAAAAAAAAAAAAAAATCACCTGTCAGCTGCCTCCCTTTTATGCTGTCAGTTGATGATGTAGAATGTCTTTTGGGTACTGAATGCCAGTAAAATAATGCTATATTCATGTTTCTTTTGGTTCATGGATACTCTAATGAGAGCTGTAGCCATGGGGTTTCTTATTACAGTGAAGAACAAACCTATCTCACTATGCTGGCAGAACCGTTCTGAAACAGATACTGGATTTTGATTGGTTGGCTGGATGTGAGAGAATTTTGAAGCAGTCTTTTAAGGTACTTTGGAATTTTAGAAAGCAATGAGTAGCTAAATCAACAAGCTTACTGTTCCACTATCTCTATCTTTGTTACAGTCATTTATTAATCTGCCTTTAAATTTGCATATGATTATGATCTATGTATATTATAAGAGTTGGTTGCTCAGCTTGTTTTTTAATAAATTTATTTTTTTAATTTATTTTTGGTTGCATTGGGTCTTCATTGCTGCACACAGGCTTTCTCTAGTTGCGGCCAGTGGAAGCTACTCTTCCTTGCAGTGTGCGGCCTTCTCATTGTGGTGGCTTCTCTTGTTGCAGAGCACGGCTCTAGGTGCCTGGACCTCAGTAGTTGTGGCTCGTGGGCTCTAGAGCGCAGGCTCAGTAGTTGTGGTGCACGGGCTTAGTTGCTCCGTGGCATGTGGGATCCTCCCGGACCAGGGCTCGAACCTGTGTCCCCTGCATTGTCAGGCGGATTCTTAACCACTGCGCCACCAGGGAAGTCCCTGATTGCTCATCTTTGAATGCTGCCTTCTGTCACCCAATACTATTGTTGTTTAGCAGTCTTTAATTGTGTGCTCAACTCACATCATTTCTTGTAAAGACTGCTATACTGGGTGCTTGTAGATACTAGAAACAGTGAGCTTTCTTTAGACTGCATAGGAAAATCTTTCATTTTTTTAAGCTATGTGTTTTATTGTATGGTCTATATTTACTTACAAGGTATTTTTGTTTTCTATTTTTAGCTTTCTGTATTATCTGGTATTTTGACTTAGAAGGTTTTGGCCTTATGAGCATTTGCACATCTTTTTTATGTCTAGAATAAAAATTACAAAACGAAGCGATGGATCGAAAGAATATTTATGATTTGATGTGAAAATAACCTAACTGAAATATTTTTAAGTGATCTATAATTTACTTGTCTTTTTGGGAGAGATTATAATCAGCTCTTAAACTGTCAGCATTTATGCATCAGGTAGGATGCTTTCTGTTCCAAGTAACAGAGAGGCTAATCAAAACAGTAAGGATTTTATCATCTCATATAACAAGAAGGTCAGAGTTAGGGTGGTTCCAGGATTGGTTAACCTAGATCCCTCTTCTGTCTTTTCTGTGCAGTTTTCATGTTCTACTGTTTCGTTCTGAATTTCTTGATTTAGTTGTCCTTCCCTACTAGTATAGTCCCTAGGCAGTGTGTGGTTGACCTAGACTGTGTTTATGCCCATGAGGAGAAAAAAATGCTCTGGATTGCTTCTAAATATCCTAGTTTATTTTTGCTTTCATCTTTTATTTTCATCATTGAAACTAAAAGAATATGAATTTTCTTCTAAATACCTAATGATGTTTATTTTTCAATTACATATATAATTAAGGAAAATGAACATTAAAAAAAACATAGAGAATAACAAGTGTTTCTCTGTAGTCAGAAGCCCCTCAGACAATAAAGAATCCTGTCAGTAAATCCAGTTCACTCATTGTGATGTCTGTGGTATAAAATTAAAATGTGTTAAAGAGAGTAAATGCTCATGATGAAAATACAGTGTATGTAAATCATGAACTTTCAATCCAGGTAAATTAAAAGATAATTCTTCCTTTCATAAAAGAGAATCACCATTTTCTTCCAGATAACTACCTTTTCCTCTCATTGTAAGTTTTTTATAGGTTTACAATATCTGACGTATTTCTCTAAATAGTAAGTTAGCAGAATTTAAAATTGATCTTTTGTTTATGTACTTCTGTTTTGGGGCTTCGCTGTTTAGATGTTCCCTAGGTGGCAGCCAAGCCTAAGCTGCCCTCATTAATTTTATGATCAACAAATGGGTACTTGGAGTTGGAATATTGAATAATGACTATAAATTTTTAAGCACCTGATATTTGCCAAGTGCTAAACAGGTACTTTATCTCGATGAATCCTCACAAAACCCTATGTGAAATATATTATTCCCATTTTACAAATTTGAAAACGAAGGGTAAGAGAAATTTACTTGACTTTAGTCCAGAGTCATGTATCTAGTAGACAACTATGATATCTGGTAAGTAGACAGGAATTTGTATTTGGGTGTCACCAGGGGGGCCTCTCTCACATGTTTTGTACTGTCCCCCAATCTTTCTTGTGGGCACATAGAAAAGAATACTAACACCCCTTTGTTTGGGGTTTCCAGAGATTTTAAACTGTCATACTAGCCCACTTAGCCTTTAAGGAAACATTAAAATGTCAGCTGAATTCTTTTTTATTGGCATATGGTTGCTTGTAGTAATCTCTCATGATCCTTTGTATTTCTGCAGTGTCAGCTGATTTCTTCTTTTTTTGTTTTTCAGCTCAACACCTGATTCATCAAGTAGTTTATTTAATTAATATTTAATAAATAGGTGCCAGGTCCCTAGGGTGTGTCAGACTCTGTTCTGGGAATACAGTGATGACTAAAATCAGACATGGCCTCTGCCCTCCTGAAGATCACATTATAGTGGGTCAGGCAGGGGTAGGGGGGAGAGGGGATCTATATATATATATATATATTTTTTTTTTTTGATCATTTAAAAAAATTTTATTGGCATATATTTGATATACAATATTGTGTTAGTTTCAGATGTACAGCAAAGTGAATCAGTTACACATATACACACATCCACTCCGTTTTTTTTTTTTAGATTCTTTTCTCATATAGGTCATCACAGAGTATTGGGTAGTGTTCCCTGTGCTATACAACAGGTTCTTATTAATTATTTATTTTATATATAAAGTAGATATATATTTTATATATGTAATGGCCTATATGGGAAAAGAATATACAAAAAGAGTGGATGTATGTGTATGCACAACCGACCCATGAACCCCTATAGCTCTTTTTTGTTTTTTTTTAACATCTTTATTGGAGTATAATTGCTTTACAATGGTGTGTTACTTTCTGCTTTATAACAAAGTGAATCAGTTATACATATGTTCCCATATCTCTTCCCTCTTGCGTCTCCCTCCCTGCCACCCTCTCTATCCCACCCCTATAGGTTGTCACACAGCACCGAGCTGAGTGCTCTGTGGCTGCTTCCCACTAGCTCTCTACTTTATGTTTGGTAGTGTATGCCACTACCAAAGAGAGTCCATGCCACTCTCTCACTTTGTCACAGCTTACCCTTCCCACTCCCCATATCCTCAAGTCCGTTCTCTAGTAGGTCTGTGTCTTTATTTCCATCTTACCCCTAGGTTCTTCATGACATTTTTTTTCCTTAGATTCCATATATATGTGTTAGCATACGGTATTTGTTTTCTCTTTCTGACTTACTTCACTCTGTATGACAGACTCTGGGTCCATCTACCTCACTACAAATAACGCAATTTCGTTTCTTTTTATGGCTGGGTAATATTCCATTGTATATATGTGCCACATCTTTATCCATTCATTCGATGATCGACACTTAGGTTGCTTCCATGTCCTGGCTATTGTAAATAGAGCTGCAAT
This sequence comes from Orcinus orca, assembly GCF_937001465.1. NCBI lineage: Eukaryota > Metazoa > Chordata > Mammalia > Artiodactyla > Delphinidae > Orcinus > Orcinus orca. The sequence goes on from NC_064560.1 coordinate 74,973,097, forward strand.
GAACATTTTGGTACATGACTCTTTTTGAATTATGGTTTTCTCAGGGTATATGCCCAGTAGTGGGATTGCTGGGTCATATGGTAGTTCTATTTTTAGTTTTTTAAGGAATCTCCATACTGTTCTCCATAGTGGCTAAACCAATTCACATTTCCACCAGCAGTGCAAGAGTGTTCCCTTTTCTCCACACCCTCTCCAGCATTTATTGTTTCTAGATTTTTTGATGATGGCCATTCTGACTGGTGTGAGATGATATCTCATTGTAGTTTTGATTTGCATTTCTCTAATGATAAATGATGTTGAGCATTCTTTCATGTGTTTGTTGGCAGTCTGTATATCTTCTTTGGAGAAATGTCTATTTAGCTCTTCTGCCCATTTTTGGATTGGGTTGTTTGTTGTTTTGTTATTGAGCTGCATGAGCTGCTTGTAAATTTTGGAGATTAATCCTTTGTCAGTTGCTTCATTTGCAAATAGTTTCTCCCATTCTGAGGGTTGTCTTTTGGTCTTGTTTATGGTTTCTTTTGCTGTGCAAAAGGTTTGAAGTTTCATTAGGTCCCATTTGTTAATTTTTGTTTTTATTTGCATTTCTCTGGGAGGTGGGTCAAAAAGCATCTTGCTGTGATTTATGTCATAGTGTTCTGCCTATGTTTTCCTCTAAGAGTATGATAGTTTCTGGCCTTACATTTAGGTCTTTAATCCATTTTGAGTTTATTGTTCTGTATGGCATTAGGGAGTGATCTAATCTCATACTTTTACATGTAGCTGTACAGTTTTCTCAGCACCACTTATTGAAGAGGCTGTCCTGTCTCCACTGTATATTCCTGCCTCTTTTATCAAAGATAAGGTGACAATATGTGCGTGGGTTTATCTCTGGGCCTTCTATCCTGTTCCATTGATCTATCTTTCTGTTTTTGTGCCAGTACCATACTGTCTTGATTACTGTAGCTTTGTAGTATAGTCTGAAGTCAGGGAACCTGTTTCCTCCAGCTCCGTTTTTCGTTCTCAAGATTACTTTGGCTATTCGGGGTCTTTTGTGTTTCCATACAAACTGTGAAATTTTTTGTTTTAGTTCTGTGAAAAATGCCAGTGGTAGTTTCATACGGATTGCATTGAATCTGTAGATTGCTTTGGGTAGTAGAGTCATTTTCATGTTGATTCTTCCAATCCAAGAACATGGTATATCTCTCCACCTATTTGTATCATCTTTAATTTCTTTCATCAGTGTCTTATAATTTTCTGCATACAGGTCTTTTGTCTCCTTAGGTAGGTTTATTCCTAATTATTTTATTCTCTTTGTTGCAGTGGTAAATGGGAGTGTTTTCTTAATTTCACTTTAAGATTTTTCATCATTAGTGTATAGGAATGTCAGAGATTTCTGTGCATTAATTTTGTATCCTGCTACTTTACCAAATTCATTGATTAGCTCTAGTAATTTTCTGGTAGTATCTTTGGAATTCTCTGTGTATAGTATCATGTCATCTGCAAACAGTGACAGCTTTACTTCTTTTCCAATATGGATTCCTTTAATTTCTTTTTCTTCTCTGATTGCTGTGGCTAAAAATTCCAAAAGTATGTTGAAAAATAGTGGTGAGCGTGGGCAACCTTGTATTGTTCCTGATTGTAGTGGAAATGCTTCCAGTTTTTCACCATTGAGGACGATGTTAGCTGTGGGTTTGTTACATATATGGCCTTTGTTATGTTGAGGAAAGTTCCCTCTGTGCCTACTTTCTGCACGGTTTTTTTTTTATCATAAATGGGTGTTGAATTTTGTCGAAAGCTTTCCCTGCATCTATTCTTCTTCAGTTTGTTAATATGGTGTATCACGTTGATTGATTTGCGTATATTGAAGAATCCTTGCATTCCTGGAATAAACCGCACTTGATCATGGTGTATGATCCTTTTAATGTGCTGTTGGATTCTGTTTGCTAGTATTTTGTTGAGGATTTTTGCATCCATGTTCATCAGTGATACTGGCCTGGGGTTTTCTTTCTTTGTGACATCCTTGTCTGGTTTTGGTATCAAGGTGATGGTGGCCTTGTAGAATGAGTTTGGGAGTGTTCCTCCCTCTGCTATATTTTGGAAGAGTTTGAGAAGGACAGGTGTTAGCTCTTCTCTAAATGTTTGATAGAATTCGCCTGTGAAGCCATCTGGTCCTGGGCTTTTGTGTGTTGGCAGATTTTTAATCACAGTTTCAATTTCAGTGCTTGTGATGTGTCTGTTCATATTTTCTTATTTCTTCCTGATTCAGTCTTGGCAGGTTGTGCTTTTGTAAGAATTTGTCCATTTCTTCCAGGTTGTCCATTTTATTGGCATGTAGTTGCTTGTAGTAATCTCTCATGATCTTTTGTATTTCTGCAGTGTCAGTTGTTACTTCTCCTTTTTCATTTGTAATACTATTGAGTCTTCTCCCTTATTTTTCTTGATGAGTCTGGCTAATGGTTTATCAATTTTGTTTATCTTTTCAAAGAACCAGCTTTTAGTTTTATTGATCTTTGCTATCGTTTCCTTCATTTCTTTATTTCTGATTTGATTTTTATGATTTCTTTCCTTCTGCTAACTTTGGGGTTCTTTTGTTCTTCTTTCTCTAATTGCTTAAGGTGCAAGGTTAGGTTGTTTATTCAAGATGTTTCCTGTTTCTTAAGGTAGGATTGTATTGCTATAAACTTCCCTCTTAGAACTGCTTTTGCTGCATCCCATAGATTTTGGGTCGTTGTGTCTCCATTGTCATTTGTTTCTAGGTATTTTTTTATTTCCTCTTTGATTTCTTCAGTGATCACTTCGTTATTAAGTAGTGTATTGTTTAGCCTCCATGTGTTTGTATTTTTTACAGATCTTTTCCTGTAATTGATATCTAGTCTCATAGTGTTGTGGTCGGAAAAGGTACTTGATACAATTTCAGTTTTCTTAAATTTATGGAGGCTTCGTTTGTGACCCAAGATATGATCTATCCTGGAGAATGTTCCATGAGCACTTGAGAAAAATGTGTATTCTGTTGTTTTTGGATGGAATATCCTATAGATATCAATTAAGTCCATGTTGTTTAATGTATCATTTAAAGCTTGTGTTTCCTTATTTATTTTCATTTTGGATGATCTGTCCATTGGTGAAAGTGAGGTGTTAAAGTCCCCTACTATGAATGTGTTACTGTCAATTTCCCCATTTATGGCTGTTAGTATTTGCCTTATGCATTGAGGTGCTCCTATGTTGGGTGCATAAGTATTTGCAATTGTTATATCTTCTTCTTGGATTGATCCCTTGATCATTATGTAGTGTCCTTCCTTGTCTCTTCTAATAGTCTTTATTTTAAAGTCTGTTTTGTCTGATATGAGAATTGCTACTCCAGCTTTCGTTTGGTTTCCATTTGCATGTAATATCTTTTTCCATCCCCTTACTTTCAGTCTGTATGTGTCTCTAGGTCTGAAGTGGGTCTCTTGTAGACAGCATATATATGGGTCTTGTTTTTGTATCCATTCAGCCAATCTGTGTCTTTGGGTGGGAGCATTTAATTCATTTACATTTAAGGTAATTTAAGGTAATTATCGATATGTGTGTCCCTATTCCCATTTTCTTAATTGTTTTGGGTTTGTTAGTGTAGGTCTTTTCCTTCTCTTGTGTTTCTTGCCTAGAGAAGTTCCTTTAGCATTTGTTGTAAAGCTGGTTTGATGGTGCTGAACTCTCTCAGCCTTTTCTTGTCTGTAAAAGTTTTAATTTCTCCATCAAATCTGAATGAGATCCTTGCTGGGTAGAGTAATCTTGGTTGCAGGTTTTTCTCCTTCATCACTTTAAATATGTCCTGCCACTCCCTTCTGGCTTGCAGAGTTTCTGCTGAAAGATCAGCTGTTAACCTATGGGGATTCCCTTGTTTGTTATTTGTTGTTTTTTCCCTTGCTGCTTTCAGTATGTTTTCCGTGTATTTAATTTTTGACAGTTTGATTAGTATGTGTCTTGGCGTGTTTCTCCTTGGATTTATCCTGTATGGGACTCTGTGTGCTTCCTGGACTTAAGTCTTATTTCCTTTCCCATATTAGGGAAGTTTTCAACTATAATCTCTTCAAATATTTTCTCAGTTCCTTTCTTTTTCTCTTTTTCTTCTGGAACCCCTATAATTCAAATGTTGGTGCATTTATTGTTGTCCTAGAGGTCTCTGAGACTGTCCTCAGTTCTTTTCGTTCTTTTTTCTTTATTCTGCTCTGCAGTAGTTATTTCCATTATTTTATCTTCCATGTCACCTACCCGTTCGTCTGCCTCAGTTATTCTGCTATTGATCCCATCTAGAGTATTTTTAATTTTATTTATTGTGTTGTTCATCGTTGCTTGTTTCATCTTTAGTTCTTCTAGGTCCTTGTTAAATGTTTCTTGCATTTTCTGAATTCTATTTCCAAGATTTTGGATCATCTTTCCTATCATTATTCTGAATTCTTTTTCAGGTAGACTGCCTATTTCCTCTTCATTTGTTAGGTCCTGTGGGTTTTTACCTTGCTCCTTCATCTGCTGTGTGTTTTTCTGTCTTCTCATTTTGTGTATCTTACTGTGTTTGGAGTCTCCTTTTTCATGCTGCAGGTTCGTAGTTCCCCTTGTTTCTGGTGTCTGTCCCCAGTGGCTAAGGTTGTTTCAGTGGGTTGTGTAGGCTTCCTGGTGGAGGGGACTAGTGCCTGTGTTCTGGTGGATGAGGCTATATCTTGTCTTTCTGGTGGGCAGGTTCACATCTGGTGGTGTGTTTTGGGGTGTCTGTGGCCTTATTATGATTATAGGCAGCCTCTCTGCTAACGGATGGGGATGTGTACCTGTTTTGCTAGTCATTTGGCACAGGGTGTCCAGCACTGTATCTTGCTGGTCATTGAGTGAAGCTGGGTCTTGGCGTTGAGATGGAGATCCCTGGTAGATTTTCACCGTTTGATATTACGTGGATCTGGGAGGTCTCTTGTGGACTAGTGTCCTGAATTTGGCTCTCTCACCTCAGAGGCACAGCACTGACTACTGGCTGGAGCACCAAGAGCCTTTCATCCACATGGCTGAGAACAAAAGGGAGAAAAAGTAGAAAGAAAAAAGGAAGGAAGGAAGGGAATAAAATAATGTAAAAAATATAGTTATTAAAATGAAAAATAATAAGAAAAAAAATTAAAAAAGGATGGACAGGGCTTCCCTGATGGCGCAGTGGTTGAGAGTCCGCCTGCCGATGCAGGGGACACGGGTTCGTGCCCTGGTCTGGGAGGATCCCACGTGCCGCAGAGCGGCTGGGCCCGTGAGCCATGGCCGTTGAGCCTGCGCGTCCGGAGCCTGTGCTCCGCAACGGGAGATGCCATAACAGTGAGAGGCCCGCATACCGCAAAAAAAAAAAAAAAAAAAAATTAAAAAAGGATGGACAGAACCCTAGGACAAATGGTGAAAGCAAAGCTATGCAGACAAAACCTCACACAGAAGCATACACATACACACTCACAAAAAGAGGAAAAGGGGAAAAAATCATAGATCTTGCTCTTGAAGTCCACCTCCTCAATTTGGGATGATTTGTTGTCTATTCAGGTATTACGCAGATGCAGGGTCCATCGAGTTGATTGTGGAGATTTAATCCGCTGCCTCTGAGGCTGCTGGGAGAAATTTCCCTTTCTCTTCTTTGTTCCCACAGCTCCCTGGGTTCAGCTTTGGATTTGGCCCCACCCCTCCATGTAGGTCGCCTTTGGGCGTCTGTTCTTCGTTCAGACAGGACGGGGTTAAACGAGCAGCTGCTTCTGGGACTCTGGGTCACTCAGGCCGGGGTGAGGGAGGGGTGCGGAAGCGGGGCGAGCCTGCGGCGTCAGAGGCTGGCGTGACGCTTCACCAGCCTGAGGCGCACCGTGCGTTCTGCTGGGGAAGTTGTCCATGGGTCACGGGACTCTGGCAGCGGCGGGCTGCACAGGCTCTCGGGAGGGGAGGTGTGGATAGTGACCTGTGCTCGCACACAGGCTTGTTGTTGGCGGCAGCCGCTGCCTTAGCGTCTTATGCCCGTCTCTGGGGTCCGCGCTGTTAGCCATGGCTCGTGCTCGTCTCTGGACGCGCCAGTCACTGGAGCTCCTTTAAGCATTGCTTTTAATCCCCTCTCCTTACGCACCAGGAAACAGAGAAGAAAAAGTCTCTTGCCTCTTCGGCAGGTCCATACTTTTTCCCGGACTCCCTCCTGGCTAGCCGTGGTGCACTAACCACTTCAGGCTGTGTGTTCACGCTGCCAGTCCTCTCCCTGCGCTCCGACTGAAGCCTGAGCCTCAGCCCTCAGCCCTCACCCACCCCGGCGGGTGAGCAGACAAGCCTCTCGGTCTGGTGAGTGCCCGTCGGCACCGATCCTCTGTGCGGGAATCTCTCCGCTTTGCCCTCCGCACCCCTGTTGCTGCGCTCTCCTCCGTGGCTCTGAAGCTTCCCCCGCTCTGCCACCTGCAGTCTCTGCCTGCCAAAGGGCTTCCTATTGTGTGGAAATCTTTCCTCCTTCTCAGCTCCCTCCCATAGGTGCAGGTCCCATCCCTATATTTTCGTCTCAGTTTTTTCTTTTGCCCTACCTGGGTACGTGGGGAGTTTTTTGCCTTTTGGGAGGTCTGAGGTCTTCTGCCAGCGTTCCCACATCTTTATCCATTCGTGTGTCGATGGGCATTTAGGTTGCTTCCATGACCTGGCTATTGTAAATAGTGCTGCAATGAACATTGGGGTGCATGTGTCTTTTTTTTTTTTAAACATCTTTATTGGAGTATATTTGCTTTGCAATGGTTTGTTAGTTTCTGCTTTATAACAAAATGAATCAGTCATACATATACATATATCCCCATATCTCTTCCCTCTTGCATCTCCCTCCCTCCAACTGTCCCTATCCCACCCCTCTAGGTGGTCACAAAGCACTGAGCTGATGCATGTGTCCTTTTGAATTATCATTTTCTCTGGGTATATGCCCAGTAGTGGGATTTCTGGGTCATATCGCAATTCTATTTTTAGTTCTTTAAGTAACCTCCATACTGTTCTCCATAGTGGCTGCATCAATTTACATTCCCACCAGCAGTGCAAGAGGGTTCCCTTTTCTCCACACCCTCTCCAGCATTTGTTGTTTGTAGATTTTCTGATGATGCCCATTCTAACCGGTGTGAGGTGATACCTCATTGTAGTTTTGATTTGGCATTTCTCTAATAGTTAGTGATGCTGTGCAGCTTTTCATGTGCCTCTTGGCCATCTGTATGTCTTCTTTGGAGAAATATCTATTTAGGTCTTTCCCCCATTTTTGGATTGGGTTGTTTGTTTTTTTAATATTGAGCTGCATGAGCTGTTTATATATTTTGGAGATTAATCCTTTGTCCGATGATTCATCTGCAAATATTTTCTCCCATTCTGATGGTTGTCTTTTCGTCTTGTTTATGGTTTCCTTTGCTGTGCAAAAGCTTTGAAGTTTCATTAGGTCCCATTTGTTTATTTTTATTACCATTACTCTAGGAGGTGGATCAAAAAAGATCGTGCTGTGATTTATGTCCTCTAAGAGTTTTATAGTGTCTGGTTTTACATAGGTCTCTAATCCATTTTTAGTTTATTTTAGTGTATGGTGTTAGGGAGTGTTCTAATTTCATTTTTACATGTAGCTGTCCAGTTTTCCCTTATTGAAGAGACTGTCATTTCTCCATTGTATATCCTTGCCTCGTTTGTCATAGATCAGTTGACCATACGTGCATGGGTTTATTTCTGGGCTTTCTGTTCCATAGATCTGTATTTCTGTTTTTGTGCCAGTACCATATTTTCTTGATTACTGTAGCTTTTTTGTATAGTCTGAAGTCAGGGAGTCTGATTCCTCCAGCTGCATTTTTTTCCATCAAGACTGCTTCGGCTATTTGGGATCTTTTGTGTCTCCATACAAATTTTAAGAGGTTTTCTTCTAGTTCTGTAAACAATGCTATTGGTAATTTGATAGGGGTTACATTGAATCTATAGATTGCTTTGGGTAGTATAGTCATTTTCACAATACTGATTGTTCCAGTCTAAGAACATTGTATATCTCTCCATCTGTTAGTATCATCTTTAATTTCTTTCATCAATGTCTTATAGTTTTCTGCATACAGGTCTTTTGTCTCCCTAGGTAGGTTAATTCCTAGGTATTTTATTCTTTTTGTTGCAGTGGTAAGTGGGAGTTTTTCCTTAATTTCTCTTTCAGGTTTTCATCATTAGTGTATAGGAATGCCAGAGATTTCTGTGCATTAATTTGGTATCTTGCAACTTTACCAAATTCATTGATTAGCTCTAGTAGCTTTTTGGTGACATCTTTAGGATTCTCTCTGTATAGTATCAGGTTATCTGGAAACAGTGACAGTTTTACTTCTTCTTTTACAATTTGTATTCCTTTTATTTCTTTTTCTTCTCTGTTTGCCATGCCTAGGACTTCCAAAAGTATGTTGAATAAAAGTGGTGAGAGTGGACATCCTTGTCTTGTTCCTGATCTTAGAGGAAATGCTTTCAGTTTTTCACCATTTAGAATGATGTTTGCTGTGGGCTTGTCATATATGGCCTTTATTATGTTGAAGTAGGTTCCCTCTGTGCCCATTTCTGGAGAGTTTTTATCATAAATGGGTGTTGAATTTTGTCCGTAGCTTGTTTTGCATCTATTGAGATGATCATATGGTTTTTATTGTTCAATTTGTTCATATTGTGTATCACATTGATTCATTTGCGTATATTGAAGAATCTTTGCATCCCTGGGATAAATCCCACTTGATCAGGGTGTATGATCCTTTTAATATGTTGTTGGATTCTGTTTGCTAGTATTTTGTTGAGGATTTTTGCATCTATGTTCATCAGTGATATTGGTTTGTAATTTTCCTTTTTTGTAGTCTCTTTGTCTGGTTTTGGTATCAGGGTGATGGTGACCTCATAGAATGAGTTTGGGAGTGTTCCTTCCTCTGCAATTTTTGGAATACTGAGAAGGATGGGTTTCAGCTTTTCTCTAAATGTTTGATAGAATTCACCTGTGAAGCCATCTGGTCCTGGACTTTTGTTTGTTGGAAGATTTTAAATCACAGGTTCAATTTCATTACTTGTGATTGGTGTGTTCATATTTTCTATTGCTTCCTGGTTCAGTCTTGGAAGGTTATACATACCTTTCTAAGAATTTGTCCATTTCTTCCAGGTTTTCCATTGTATTGGCGTAGAGTTGCTTGTCGTAGTGTCTTAGGATGCTTTGTATTTCTGCGGTGTGTGTTGTAACTTCTTCTTTTTCATTTCTAATGTTATTGATTTGGGTCCTCTCCCTCTTTTTCTTGATGAGTCTGGCTAATGTTTATCAGTTTTGTTTATCTTCTCAAAGAACCAGCTTTTAGTTTTATTCATCTTTGCTGTTGCTTTCTTTGTTTCTATTTCATTTGTTTGTGCTCTGATCTTTATGATTTCTTTCCTTCTCCTAACTTTGGGTTTTATTGGTTCTTCTTTCTCTAGTCCCTTTAGGTGTAAGGTTAGATTGTTTATTTGAGATTTTTCTTATTTTTTGAGATACGCTTCTATTGCTATAAACTTCCCTCTTAGAACTGCTTTTGCTGCATCCCATACGTTTTGGATCATCATATTTTCATTGTCATTTGTCTCTGTGTATTTTTTTATTTCCTCTTTGATTTCTTCAGTGATCTCTTGGTTATTTAGTAATGTATTGTTTAGCCTCCATGTGTTTGTGTTTTTTATGTTTTTTTTTCCTGTAATTGATTTCTAATCTCATAGCATTGTGGTGAGAAAAGATGCTTGATATGATTTCAGTTACCTTAAGTTTACAGAGGCTTCATTTGTGACCCAAGATGTGATCTATCCTGGAGAATGTTCTGTGTGCATTTGCGAGGAAAGTTTAATCTGCTGTTTTTGGATGGAATGTCCTATAAATATCAATTAAATTTGTCTGGTCTATTTTGTCATTTAAAGCTTCTTTTTCCTTATTTATTTTTATTTTTGATGATCTGTCCATTTGTGTAAGTGAGGTGTTAAAGTCCCACACTATTATTGTGTTACTGTCGATTGCCTCTTTTATAGCTGTTAGCAGTTGTCCTATGTATTGAGGTGCTCTTGTGTTGGGTGCATATATGTTTATAATTGTTGTATCTTATTCTTGGATTGATCCCTTGATCATTATGTAGTGTTCTTCCTCGTCTCTTGTAATTTTCTTTATTTTAAAGTCTATTTTATCTGATATTAGTATTGCTACTCCAGCTTTCTTTTGATTTCCATTTGCATAGAATATCTTTTTCCATCTCCTTGCTTTCAGTCTGTATGTGTCCCTAGGTCTGAAGTGGGTCTGTTGTAGACAGCATATATATGGGTCTTGTTTTTGTATCCATTCAGCAAGCCTGTGTCTTTTGGTTGGAGCTCAGCAAGCCTGTGTCTTTTGGTTGGAGCATTTAATCCATTCACGTTTAAGGTAATTATTGATATGTATGTTCTATGACCTTTTTCTTAATTGTTTTGGGTTTGTTTTTGTAGGTTCCTTTCTTCTTTTGTGTTTCCCACTTAGAGAAGTTCCTAATTTAGCATGTGTTGTAGAGGTGGTTTGGTGGTGCTGAATTCTCTTAGCTTTTGCTTGTCTGTAAAGCTTTTGATTTCTCCATCGAATGTAAATGAGAACCTTGCTGGGTAATCTTGGTTGTAGTTTCTTCCCTTTCATCACTTTAAATATGTCATGCCACTCCCTTCTGGCTTGTAGAGTTTCTGCTGAGAAATCAGCTGTTAACCTTGTGGGAGTTCCCTTGTATGTTATTTGTCTTTTTTCTCTTGCTGCTTTCAGTAAGTTTTCTTTGTACTTAATATCTGCCAATTTGATTACTGTGTGTCTCAGCTTGTTTCTTCTTTGGTTTATCCTGTATGGGATTCTCTGCGCTTCCTGGACTTGGGTGGCTATTTCCTTTCCCATTTTAGGGAAGTTTTCCACTATTATCTCTTCAAATATTATCTCTGGTCCTTTTTCTCTCTCTTGTCCTTCTGGGACTCCTATAATGAGAATGTTGTTGTATTTAATGTTGTCACAGAGTTCTCTTAGGCTGTCTTCATTTCTTTTCATTCGTTTTTCTTTATTCTGTTCCACAGCAGTGAACTCCACCATTGTGTCTTCCAGGTCACTTATCCATTCTTTTGCCTCAGTTATTCAGCTGTTGAGTCCTTCTAGTATAGTTTTCATTTCTGTTACTGTATTGTTCATCTCTGTTTGTTCTTTAATTCTTCTACGTCTTTGTTAAACATTTCTTGCGTCGTTTCGATCTTTGCCTCCGTTCTTTTTCCGAGGCCCTGGATCATCTTCACTGTCATTATTCTACATTCTTTTTCTGGAAGGTTGCCAGTCTCCACTTAATTTAGTTGTTTTTCTGTGGCTTTTTCTTGTTCCTTCATCTGGTACCTAGCTCTCTGCCTTTTCATCTTGTCTATCTTTCTGTGAATGTGGTTTTTGTTCCACAGGCTGCAGGATTGTAGTTCTTCTTGTTTTTGCTGTCTGCCCTCTGTGGTGGATGAGGCTGAGAGGCTTGTGCAAGTTTCCTGATGGACTTGTGGTGGGTAGAGCTGGCTGTTGTTCTTGTGGGCAGAGCTCAGTAAAACTTTAATCCACTTGTCTGCTGATGGGTGTGGCTGGGTTCCCTTCCTGTTGGTTGTTTGGCCTGAGGCGACCCAACACTGGAGCCTACCTGGGCTCTTTGGTGGGGCTAATGGCGGACTCTGGGAGGGCTCACGCCAAGGAGTATTTCCCAGAACTTCTGCTGCCAGTGCCCTTGTCCTCACGGTGAGAAACAGCCACACCCTGCCTCTGCAGGAGACCCTCCAACACTAGCAGGTAGGTCTGGTTCCGTCTCCTGTGGGGTCACTGCTTCTTTCTCTGGGTCCCAGTGCACACGCTACTTTGTGTGTGCCCTCCGATAGTGGAGTCTCTGTTTCCCCCAGTCCTTTCGAAGTCCTGCAATCAAATCCTGCTAGCCTTCAAAGTCTGATTCTCTAGGATTTCCTCCTCCTATTGCCAGGCCCCCAGATTGGGAAGCCTGACGTGGGGCTTAGAACCCTCACTCCAGTGGGTGGACTCCTGTGGTATAAGTGTTCTCCAGTTTGTGAGTCACCCACCCAGCAGTTACGGGATTTGATTGTATTGTGATTGCTCCCCTCCTACCGTCTCACTATGGCTTCTCCTTTGTCTTTGAATGCGGGGTCTTTTTTGGTGAGTTCCAGTGTCTTCCTGTTGATGATTGTTCAGCAGATAGTTGTGATTCCGGTGCTCTCGCAAGAGGGAGTGAAAGTACGTCCTTCTACTCCGCCATCTTGAACCAATCTCGGGAGCACGGAGTGTTAATCTGGTTAATCTGGTCCAGCAGAGCACCAGAGAAGTCCCTTAATTTGCTTTTTTATAAGGTATAATCTTAGATACCAATTTGATATTCAGTTATTGAAAATTAGCTACAAGATAATGTTTTTCATTTAATTTTCTTCTCTTGATTTCTATTGTATATGCAAAAAAGGTATAAATACATTTTAAGGGAATAAATATGTGAAATAGTGGACACAGTAAATAAAGTACTCATTTTCTAATCATAAATATTAATGTAATACATTATATCATGCTTAAAAATACATTTGTTAGTAGTAATAATCACTTTTCCTCAAATATTTGTATATATACAGTATTTTATTCTAGCCTTGTGTAGTACTTACAGCATGTATAATTTCAATTTTCCTGTTATAAAAAGTCACTTTTCCTTAGAAACTGTCGTGTACCAAAGGTTGTGCCGCTACTTTAGTGACATTGTCTGGAGCTAGGACCCATATTTTCTCACTTCACTTGTTATAGACCTTCTCAGTCATATAGTGCTTTGAAATTAGAAGCAAGTTATGAAGAAAAAGTAATTGGAAATTGCACAAAATGCTAAAGTAGAAGGAACGTTTCAGTAAGGTTTAAAGTTCATGCTTTCTATCTTGCAGGATTTTAATTTTCTGACTAATTTTAAAAGTGGCCATTAGTTTTTTGTTGTGTGTAATAACTTTTTTCCTTATCACAATGATGTTTATTTTGGAAAAAATAAACTAATTTTTAAAAACTGGCCACAGTTTATTAATTTCGGTAACGTGAATATACAGTGCCATCTTGTATCTGTGCACACCATACCTACAAAATTTTAAAAATAATACTAGAATTATGTATTTTCTGCCCACAACATTATATTGTGAACATTGTTATAAAATGTTCGTTTTTAATGGCTATGGTATTTCATTATATAGACAGGTCATGCCTATATGCTTATAGTCTTTTCCCTGTTCGTTTTCACTGTTTTGGGTGCATTGGGATGAACATCCATAAATGTATATATATCTTTGTCATTGTCTTATTACTTCCTTAGAATAAATTCTTGAAAGTAGAATGGTTTTTTCAAGGGAGGCTGAAAGATTTCTGTTTGAAAAAATTTTTTAATGTTGGCCAAGTTGTTTAAAGCCTTATGTCTTAAGGATAATTTGGGGCTATTCATTTGCAACAATAATAATAAATGTTCCTTGGGGCTTTGACTCTGCCTCTTCATTTTACATTTTATCCATAGGTGAGCACATTGTTTTTCACAAGATTCCCCAAAGTGTATTTTTTTGCTCTAAGGTCTGAGTGTTATATCTAGCTTCCTTTTTGACATTTCCAGCATATGATCCCTGACTATCTCAAGTTTATTATATCCAAAATTGAATTCTTAAGTTCTCCTCTTTTATTTATTTATTTTTAAGTATTTTATTATTTACTTATTTATTTAATTTTTGGCCGTGTTGGGTCTTAGTTGCGGCACGTGGGATCTTTGTTGTGGCACGTGGGCCTCTCTCTAGTTGTGGTACATGGACTTCTCTTTACTTGTGGTGTCCGGGTTTTCTCTGTCTAGTTGTGGTACGCGGGTTTTCTCTCTCTAGTTGTGGCATGTGGGCTCCAGAGCATATGGGCTCTGTAGTTGCGGCACACGGGCTCAGTAGTTGTGGTGTGTGGGCTCAGTAGTTGTGGTGCGTGGGCTTAGTTGCCCTGTGGTGTGTGGGATCTTAGTTCCCCAACCGGGGATTGAACCTGAGTCCCCTGCAATGGAAGGTGGATTCTTTACCACTGGACCACCGGGGAAGTTGTGTCCCCCCCCCACCCCCTCCCGTCTTTTAAAGAGGTAATGAATCATTAAAGATTTTCTCTTGGTAGAAACCTGTTTATCTATTAAAAAGGTTCAGTTGTTGATTATACATAGTTACTTTTATTACAAAGTTTATTTTAGTAACTTTTGAAAAAAATTAATAAATAATTGATTTACCAGCATCACCAAAATGGGGTGTTCTGATAAACTCAATGATTGGTGTTAATAAAGGCCAAGTTTAAAAAGTAAAGATTCACCTTCTGTTTAAAGTCCATGCTCTTAAAATATTTATTTACTTAAGCAACAGTGTTCTTTAAAACAGTAAATATAATTGATTTTAAAAGACTGAACATCTGCAATCAGTGTTAGTGTGGTCTGAGTCTGAGTGCCAGATTCTGTGATATCTTTTAAATTAAGACAGTAGATCCCAAACTGGGAATTTTTCAGAATTTCTTTAAAAAATTTGTTATTGAGGTATAGTTGTTTTACAATATTATATAATTTTTAGGTGTGCAACATAGTGATTCACAGTTTTTAAAGGTTATATTCCATTTATAGTTATTATAGGAAATCTTTTTGAAAATCTAGTTCCTGCTTTTAATAAAATGACATACTAAAAATTTTTTTTCAGTTAACTGAAAGTTCAGTTTAAATTAATTTTTTTTACTGTAATAACATTACTTGAATACATTTAATTAGAGATTCCTTTTTCCCCCTCTAGGATATATATTACTTTCTCTGTGGAAAAAATACCCATCTGTGTTTGCTAAAGATAGGTTTTAGTTCTAAAGGTAGGTTTTAAATGTTGCCATTTCTGGCAAAACTCACTGTACGGAAAAATCAGTACTCATTTGACCTAAAGAGTTAGTGGTTATGTTGAATTAATAAAATCTGAATACTGTAATCATTTTAAAGGTGTGTACATACTTTTCGGGGGAGTATTTGTATTCTTTTAAATTGTGGTAAAATATACATAGCATAGTACTTACCATTTTAACCATTTTTAAGTATTCAGTCCAGTCACATTAAAATAAATTCACATTGCTGAGCAGTGATCACCACAGGCCATCTCCAGAACTTTTTCATCATTCCATACTGAAACTCTGTACCCGTTAAACACTAACTCCCCATTCGTTCTTCTACTCCCTATCCCTCCCCATCTCTGGCAATTCGCATTTTACTTTCTGTCTCTGAATTTGACTACTCTAGGAATCTCATATAAGTGGAATTACATAATATTTGTGTTTCTGCAACTGGCTTATTTCACTTAGCATGATATTTTCAAAGTTCATTCTTGTTGTGGTTTGTGATAGGATTTCCTTTTTTAAGGCTGAAAAATATTCCATTGTATATATATATATACACCACATTTTGCTTCTTTGTTCATTTGCCAGTGGACGTTTGGGTTGTTTCTATCTTTTGACTATTGTGAATAATGCTTCTATGAACATTGGTGTACAAATATGTTGTTCGAGTCCTTGCTTTCAGTTCTTTTGTGTGTATACTTAGAAGTAGAATTGCTGGTTCACGTAGTAATTCTATATTTAATTTTTTAAGTAACCACCATACTTTTTTCCACAGCAGGTGTACCATTTTATATTCCCCAAAACCAATGCATAGGGGTTCCAGTTTTTCCACATGTACCTTAACACTAATTTTCTGTTTCTTATTTTTCTTTTTTATTTGTTTCATAAAATAGCTATCCAAATGGGTGTGAAGTGGTATCTCGTGGTTTTGATATGCATTTGCCAAATGATCAGTCATGTTGAGCATCTTTTCATGTGCTTATTGGCCATTTGTATATCTTTAGAGAAGTGTCTATTCAAGTCCTTTGCCTGTTTTTAAAATTGGCTTGTTTATTTTTTGTTGTGGAGTTTTAAGGGCGCTTTATATATTCTGGCTATTAATCTCTTATCAGATATGTAATTTATAATTATTTTCACCCTCTGTGGGTTGCTGTTTTACTCTGTTGATAGTGTCCATTGACACTTTTTGACATTTGACCATGTATACATGGATTTATTTCTGGGCTCTCTGTTCTGTTCCATTGGTCTGTTATGTCTGTCTTTATGCCAGTACTGTACTGTTTTGATTACTGTAGCTTTGTAGAAAAATTTGAGATTAGGGAGTGTGAGTTTTCCAATTTCTTCCTTTTCAGTATTGTTTTGGCTGTTGTTTCTTGATATAATCCATATGAATTTTTGGATGGCTTTTCCTATTTCTGCAAAAAAAAAATAATTGGAATTTTGATAGGGATTGCATTGAATTTGTATTGTCAGGTTAACAAAATTGTCTTTCAGTCTATAAAGTGAGATGTCTATTTATTGTGTCTGCTTTAATTTCTTTATCCATCTTTTTTAGTTTTCAATGTGCAAGTCTTTCACTTCCTTGACTAAAGTTTACTCCTGAGTATTTTATTCTTTTTGATGCTATTGTAAATGGAATTATTTTACCATTTCAGAGTATTAGTGAATAGAAATGCAGCTGATTTTTGTGTGTTGATTTGTATCCTAGTATTTTGATGAATTTATTTATTCTAACAATGTTTTTTTGTGGAATCTTTAGGGGATTCTACATATATGATCATGTCATCTTCAGACAGATAATTATACTTCTTCCTTTCCAGTTGGGATGTTTTGTTTGTTTTAGAAGTGAGTATGGTGTAAGCTTTGGGGTTTTTCTATTATATATTTTTATTAAGTTGAGGTAGTTTCTTTTCCTAGTTGGATGTTTTTATCATAAAAGGGTAGTATGTTTTGTCAAATCCTTTTTCTGCATCAATTGAGATGGTTATGTGGTTTTTCTCCTTCATTCTCTTAAGGTGGCATATCACATTGATTAATTTTAGTATGTTGAACTGTTCTTGCACTCCAGCAATAAATCCCACTTGGTCATGGTGTACAGTCCTTTTGCTATGCCGCTGAATTTAGTTTGCTGGTATTTTGTTCAGGATTTTTGCATCATTGTTCATAGGGATATTGATCTGTACTTTTCTTGTACTGTCTTTGGTTTGTTATCTGGACAAAGCTGACCTTAGGAAGCGTTTCTTCCTCTTCAGGTTTTGGGAAGAGTTTGAGAAGGATTGGTGTTAGTTCTTCTTTAAATCTTTGGTAGAACCCACCAATGAAGCCATCAGGTTGAGTATTTTTCTTTTTCAGGAGATTTTTGATTACTTATTCAATCTTCTTACTAATTGTAGATCTATTCAGCTTCTCCTCCCTCCCTCCCTCCCAGTATTGGTAGGTTTTGTGTTTCTAGGAATTTGTCCATTTTATCTAGGTTATTACATTTGTTGGCATACTATTGTTACAGTACTCTGCTACTATCATGTTTATTTCTGGTAAGTAATGTCCCCACTTTCAATTCTGATGTAAGTTATTTCAGTCTTCTCTCTTTCTTAATCCATCTAGCTAAAGGTTTGTCAATTTTTTTAACCTTTTTCAAAACCAACTCTGGTTTTATTGATTTTTTTACTCTGTTTTTCTATTTTCTCTCTCTGTTCTGCTGTTTATTATTTCTTTCCTTCTGTTAGCTTTGAGTTTTCTCTTGGGGCACACCATCTTAATTACTATGGCTTTATAATAAGTCTGGTAAATGATGGTATGTGAGTCTTTAAGCTTTACCCTTCAAGGTAGCCTTCAATATTCTTATACCTTTGTATTTCCAAATGGATTTTAGAGTAATACTGTCAGTTTCTGCATATAGTAAAAGAAAACCTGCTGGTATTTTGATTAGGATTGTATTGAATCTCTAGATTAATTTGGGGAGAATTGACATCTTTACAAAATTGAAACTCTGAGAATCTGCAAATGTGAATTTGTTATTTAGTATATTTTAAATTTCTCTCAGGATCAAGATTTTTTGTTTGTTTTCTGTGTTTTGTTTTAGGTAAGTGAAATAATAGCATCTTTTTTTTTTTTTTTTTTTTTTGGTGCCACTGGGAACTCTTCAGTATGGAAGAAAAAATTGACATTGAAGGAAGGAAAAGAAGAATTGTTGGAGTCAAGATCTTAAAAGGAAGGAAGGCAGAGTATATGAGACAGATGCTGGTGGGTTGATAGTTGTGATGGCAGGAATTTGAGGAGCTTCTCTTCTGATTGCTTTTTTTTTCCTGTCAGTAGAATAGGTAGCAAAGTTATCAGCTGAAAGTGAGGATTAAGGATGGATATTGCAGATGTGAGGAGATAGAATATGGCATTAAATAATCAACTAGGAAATTGGGAAATGGAAGATTACTGGGCAGTATGAAGGGAATATTTAAGATTTGAGGTTCATGACCTTCATGAATTTTGTCAGATTAATTAGCCTAGTTAGCATGTTTGTTTATTTTTCAGCCATATTCAGCTACATAGGAGCAGGCCCTCCTCAGGGGTGAGTTTTCTCCCAGGAAATGTGGCAGAAGGAGGGAGAGTGGGAGCCAAGGGACTAAGGATATATGAAAATTAAGCTGGATAAGGAGGCATGTAAGAAACATAGAGTGGGTGAGGGACAGTGAAAACATGGTAGGCTTAATAAATTGTGGAACGTAGTGGGATCAAAAGATTGTTGGAATTAGGTTATTAGAGACTGTAAGCTGGAAATACAGGAGGTGGTGGTTAGAGTCCTACATGCCATTTTAATTTCATGCCAGTAATAATTTACAGTACTGTCAGGTTTTTGTTGGTTATTGTATTGATATTAATCTTTGTTTGATAAATATATGTATAGGACAGTCCAGATTCCTTTATCTAAGACCTTTGGGGCCAGATATGTTTTGGATTGCTTCCTTTTTTCCTCCATTACTCTTTTCAGGAGTTATCAATTTTTATTTTTCAAAAAACTAACTTTTGGCTTTGTTAATCTCTGTTGTATGTTTGTTTTCTATTTCATTACTTTTTGCTCTTACCTTTATTTCATCATTTGTACTGTTTTGGGGTTTAGTTTGTTCTTTTTGTTACTCTTTCAGATGGTTGCTTAGAATATTGGTTTTTGGCCTTTCAAGTGTATATGTATTTTAAAGCTAAAATTTTTCCTCTTAAGAATAGTTTCAGCTGCATCCTATGTATTTTAATAGGAAGTGTTTTAATAGCATTCCATTAAAATTTTTTTTCTAATTTTCACTGTGATTTCTTCTTTGACCCATGGGCTATTTAGAAGTTTATTGCTTAATTTTCACATATATAAGGATTTTCTAGTTATATTGTTGTTATTAATTCATAGCTCAATTTGAGCTCAGAGAAACATGTCTGTTCTTTGAAATTTGTTAACCCTTAGTTTTGGTCCAGCGTATGGTCGTTTTTGGTAAATGTTTTTTACGTACTTACAAAGAATGTATTTTCTGCATTTGTTAGGTATAATGTTCTGTATGTCAGTTAGGTTGTTAATTGTAAAGTTCAAATCTGTTCCTGTTTCTTCTAGTCTGCTTGTTCCTTGTTTTGGTGTGCTTGTTCCTTTCTCCTTTACTGAGAAAGCTGTGTTAAAATCAACTTGCTAGGGGCTTCCCTGGTGGCGCAGTGGTTGAGAGTCCGCCTGCCGATGCAGGGGACACGGGTTCGTGCCCCGGTCCGGGAGGATCCCACATGCTGCGGAGCGGCTGGGCCCGTTAGCCATGGCCGCTGAGCCTGTGCGTCCGGAGCCTGTGCTCCACAACAGGAGAGGCCACAACAGTGAGAGGCCCACGTACCGCAAAAAAAAAAAAAAAAAAAAAAAAAATCAACTTGCTAGAATTGTGGACTTCACATAGTTCTTTTCATGTTGGCTTTATATACCATACTGTAGTTTCTTAGTTTAAGTTTATTTAGAAAAAGTATTTTTTAATCTGTAAAATTCAGTACAATATTTTAGCAAACTGGTCTATGGGGGAAAGTCACAAATTACCTTCCAAATGTAATTTGTTGAATATTAGAAGCACGTGTAGACATTTTGAAACATTTGCTTAGTGTCAACAAAGGGAATATGCATCTCTGATGTTTCTGGCAATAAGAAAGATATTACAATATTGTAAGCTTTTGAGCTATTATCTGCCATGAGTGTTTGTTTTGAATAAATTTCTAATTGCCTTTCATATTTGGTCCTTGATTTTGCTTAAATTTGTAGAATGCCCCAAACATGATGAGAAAATGTTAAATTGTGGAGAAGGAAAACAAAGCCAGGGAGAAAGTTATTGCATATGAAGTCATATAGTGTGCATTTTACATCCTAACCATGATAATTTACTATGATAAATGGACATTTTCTATGTTTAGTTAAATTTTAAAAGAGAAGTGATTGGGGGTTATCAGTTGATATGTAACGTAATTTTTCCTATTTAAAATATTGGAAAACAAGTTCCTGGTTAGGGTTTTGCACAGAATATCTGCTTTTCAGGAAAAGATACCTGACTTAGGTGTTACCAGGTGCATTCAAATTTAGAATTGCTGTGCCTTCCTGGTGAATTGAACTTTATTGTAATGAAATATCCCACTATATTCTTATCCATATCTATATATCTATCTATCTCATGCATCAAAGTTTTCTATGGTAAAGTATAGCCACACAAGCTTTCTTTTGGTTTGTGTTTTATAAAAGATATCTTTCTCCATGCTTTTATGCTTATTCTTTCTGTATCCCCATGTCAGATATATCCTCTATAATCATCTTATAATTAGGTTTTATTTTTTTAAAATCTTATTTGGATTATTTATTAGTCCATTTTCCCCCTCTGTTAGCTTGTTAGCTGTACAGGTGGCTCTTCATGTCGGCGGGTTTTGTACCCATGGATTCATCCAACTGTAGATTGAAAATATCCAGGAAAAAAAATTACAGAAAATTCCCAAAAGCAAAGCTTGAATTTACTGCATGCCTACAACTATTTACATAGCATTTATATTTTATTATGTATTATAAGTAATCTAAGGATGATTACAAGTATATGAGAGGATTTGTGTGGGTTATATGCAAATGCTATGCCATTTTATATAAGGAACTTGCACATCCTCAGATTTTGGTATCCTCTCAGAGTCCTGGAACCAATCCTCTACAGATACCAAGGAACGACTATATATACTCTGTCTTTCTAGTGGTTATCTCAGAGATTACCACATGCATCTTTCATGTTTTGAAGTCTAAAGTAAATGAGAACTTTTTCCATTTCCTAATCAATGAAAGTGTTTTAGAACACTTTAACTTCATTTACTACCCTTCCCAATTATGTATTGTTGTGCATTGTAATATTTTAAATTCCACAAAATACTGTCATTATTTTATTTAGTCAGTGTTCATTTAGAGTTACATATTTAGCCCGTTCATTATATTTCAATTTTTTGGTGCATATCCAAGCTGTATCTGCAATCCCTCTTTTCCTTCTACTTGAAGAAGTCTCTTCAATGTTCCCTGGTGACAAATTTTCTGATTCTGTTTGGCTAAAAATGTCTCTATTTTGCCTTCATTTCTGAAGGTTGTTATTTTTTTTTTTTTTGCCAGATACAGAGTTCTATCTTGGCATTTACCCTGTTCCGAGCGCTCTGAGGATATCATTTTGTTGTCTTTTGGCTTCCATTATTTATTCAAAGAAGCCAGCTATATCTTACTGTTACTCTTAAAGTTAATATATTTTTTAATTTTTCTGGCTACTTTTAAGGTCTGTTTGTGGCTGTTTCTGTCTCTTTCTTTCTGTCCCTCCAACCTCCCCCTTTATTTTGATTTGCCTAAGTGTGGTTTTCTTTGTATTTGTTTTGCTTGGGAGTTTGTAGATATTCTTGGATCTGTGGCTTGATGTCATTGATCAGTTTTTTAAAGTTTTAAACTATTAGGTCTTTAAATATCTTTTCTTTCTCATATGTTCTCGCCTTCCTTTCTGGGACTCCAGTTACATGAATTTTGGATCTTTTCTTCATGTTTCATAATATTTTCACACTCTTTTCTGTATTTCCCATTCTTGTGTCTTTTTGGGCTTCAGTGTATTTTCTTCTTTCCTATCTTCTGGGTCATTGGTTCTTTCGTCAGCTGTATCTAACCTATTGTTAAACTCATCCATCAATTTCTTAATTTCTGTTTTTAAAATTGTATTTTTCAATTCTCTGTTTTCCATGTTTTTAGTGTTGTTTGCTAAAATTCTTCATTTTAAAAAATCCTTTTAACACAGTAAATTATTTTAAAACTGTTTTCTGGGATTTCCTGGTTTTGCAGTGGTTAAGAATCTGCCTGCCAATGCAGGGGACACAGGTTCGAGCCCTGGTCTGGAAAGATCCCACGTGCTGCGGAGCAACTAAGGCCCATGCACCACAACTACGGAGCCTGAGCTCTAGAGCCTGTGAGCCACAACTACTGAGCCCACGTGCCTAGAGCCTGTGCTCTACAACAAGAGAAGCCACCACAATGAGAAGCTTGCGCACCACAAAGAGTAGGCCCCACTTGCCACAACTAGAGAAAGCCCACGTGCAGCAACAAAGACCCAGCACAGCCAATAAATAAATAAAGTTATTAAATCTGGTCAAAAGTATGGATCATTAAAAAAAATAAAAAACTTTTCTGCTAACACCATTATCTGAATCTATTATGGGTCTATTTCTGGTGCCATTTTAAAGTCTTAGTTTTCAGTCAGATCTTGATGGGTTGTTTTATTTTAGACATTTCATATGAAAAATGATAGGATAATTTGAATTTTGGAGTCTTCTTGCTGATAAGATTTACTTTTGCTAAAACCTTTTGGGAAGATTTTACTGGCATGCAGCTAGGCTAATGATACTAGGTAGCCCAGATTCCCTCAGTATAGTCAGATTGAGAAGATTTGAAGCTGTACTTCTTTCCTTTTGTGGCCTGGTCTATTTCTGGTTTACCTTTTACCTAGGGTATAGTCCTTTAGATTCCCTCCAGCTTCCCAGTGTGTTTGCTGGAGCTATTCCTCCTAGCCAGGCTCTGAATTGAATTTTCGTGTCCCCACCCAAAGAAGTGTGGAAAGCTCTGCTTAGCTTCTCAGCCTCTCAACTAGTGTTTTAAGAATCTATGAATGATTCTAGGGGAAAACGAGTCTAAAGTCTGGCCCCACCTGTTACTTCTAGGTCCCAGCCCTGCAAATTCTCACTGTCTTGAAAGTTCTTCAGTTGTTTTAAACAGATTACTTTTTTTTTTTTTTTGGCGGTACGTGGGCCTCTCACTGCTGTGGCCTCTCCCGTTGTGGAGCACAGGCTCCAGACGCGCAGGCTCAGCGGTCATGGCTCACGGGCCCACCTGCTCCGCGGCATGTGGGATCTTCCTGGACCGGGGCATGAACCTGCGTCCCTTGCATCGGCAGGTGGACTCTTAACCACTGCGCCACCAGGGAAGCCCAAACAGATTACTTTTTCCTTTGCTTTTCTAGTGGTTCTCAGGGAAAGACAGGTTTGAAGCAACCTACTCCACCATTGTCTAAAGCAAAATGCTCAGATATGTTCAGAATTTTTCAGATTATACAAGTGCATATACCTTATAGGAGTTAACATATTATCTCTGTGGTGAAATGTGTGAATATTTACGTTGCCTGCTACTGTGCAAGTTTTCATAATGGGAATTGGATGTGCTGTGATCTATTATAGAACATGATTTGGAGTAAGCCAACTTCTATTGTTTATATTGCAGTCTGTTGAGAAAACAGAAACACTCCACAGCACAGCTGCTTGTTTAATTGATTCCTACCAGTGACTAGCCATCTTTCAGTTCCTCTCATGCTTCCTGCTCATTCTTGTCATAGGGTTTTTGCACATGCTATTCTGTCTGCCTAGTAAGTATATGTGCATACTCAGGTTTGAGTATGAAGCAGTTCTCAGTGAAGCCTGCCCTGACCATGAATTTAGGTCAGGTAAAAGAACTTTTGTACAAACTCATTTATATGATGGTTTGACTAATGTCTGTTTTCCCCTACTAGACTCTGGACTGTGAGATCAGAAATTATGCCTTTTTTCCTTGACCATTTTATCATATGTACCTAGTTCAGTGTTTGGAAGTACCTGTTTTGCAAGTAGGTGATCACTGAATAGGTTATCAGTTGTTAATAGTTGAGCAATTAATATTTGTATAAATAAAGAAATAACAGAATGATAAGGGAAGATATGTAAGAAATGCTGTGCTGATGATAATGATGGTTGTGATAAGAATTGGAAACTCACTGCTTTTGAGCAAAAGCCAGATTTCTTTAAACACTGGATTTGCATAGTACAGTTGAAGTTTTATAGAGTTACATGTACAATATTAAAAATACTTCAAAAAATTCCCTTGAGAAATTGTTATTGTGTTATAACATTTGTCTCCCATCCCCCATCCCTCTGTAAATATTTTATTATGTAACTTTTGAAAGCACTGGGTTTTTGACACAACTGTCATTCAGAGCATGACAAGTTATACCATTGCAGTCATTCTACTGTACAGATAAATGGAATAAAAAATCATTGTTTTTGAAAGATTCACAGTCTCAAAGGGAAATAATCTTGGAATTTATACAGATGTACCCACAAAATAAGGTGCTATGATTTATTCTACCAAGGGGAATTGGTCTTGGCTTCATCAGGGTGGTGACATTCAAAGTGAATCTTGGCTGATAAGGAGGAGATAATTAAATGGCCAAAGGAATAGTGTTTCATTTAGGTGCATATTATTATGAAAGTATATAATGTCTTTGTGGATTGACAAATAGTAATTTTGCTAGTGGCTAGGGCAGTTTGCAAGAAGAATTTGTAAAGGCAGATTGGGGCTACCCAGATTATTAGTTCATCCTTTGACATGGAGGCTATCAAAAGCTTTTAAGGATATTCCATAATGTTTTAGAGTAGAAATTCTAGAGACTCCCTGAGTTCATATTACAAGCTCTGCCTCTTACTAGCTGTGTGACCTTGGACACATTACTTAACAGCTCTCTGCCTTAATATCCTTATTTATGAAATGGAGATGATAATTATAACTCAGAAGATTGAAGTTACGATTGAATGAGTTAAGGCATATTAGGTACTTAGAAAAGTGCCTGGCACATAGAAAGATCTCAGTAAGTGTTGCTCTTGTTTTGCTGTTATTATATTCATTGAGGAAAAACTCAAAGGTTATATATAATTGCACTCTTTTAGCCAGAACTAGAGGCATGAAAAGTTTCAGGAGATATTTTAAGGGTAAAATTAACAAGACTTCAACTTGTTTACTAATTTTATGTAATGAAAAATTTCAGTTAATAATGCAGTCTGTGTGCACTATAAAGGCAGGTTTGAAATTTGTATAATAACATTTTCATGAGTTGCAAACTTATAGAACTTAAATTTTCTAATTTGTGTTTTCTTTTATATCTTATAGAAAATTTCAGCTGTAGCCCTTGAACTAGAAGCTGAAATAATAGAAGCTGTGTACCATGCATTAGGGTATTGAAGAAAATTAATTTTTGAATTAAATATTTGGAATATAAGGAAGGAAAGGTGACTGAAAATGGGGCGGAAGAAAATACAAATCACACGCATAATGGATGAAAGGAACCGACAGGTAAATGAAAATTTTAATTATCTATTTAATTGGTGTAAATTTTTTTAAAAAGGAGTGTAGGATAGAATGGTTGATTTTTTTTAAAAAATTGATTTGAAGTCTAAATATTTTTATTTTCAGACTACATTAAAACATTTAGCAATCAAAAGCTTTTGACTTTTCATCATGTGCTTTAAAGAAACTTTTTTTCTTATTATAGAAATCAGTTTTGTTAACTATAGAAAACATAAATAAGCAGAATAGGAAAAGTAAAATCACTGCAATTCCACTACTACCATCCATTGTGTAGGTTTATCATAATATATTTAGTCTTCTGTACACTTGATTATGTTTGTTAGTTTTCCATATATTGATGATTATTTTAAATTACCACCTCTGTTGTCATAATTAGGTAATACCTAAGTTAACTGTGGTTATCAGTGAATGTGTTCTGGTCAGTTAGATTTTCTGATTCACCAACAAATAATGAGAATTTTTTTACAACTCTTATTATTATAAATATTTCTAAGTCATTTATGTATATATCTCAGCTTTAATTGATAAAATATTATTGAACTTAATTTTCACTACAATGTCAGTAAACCCTTATAAATTCAGGATAGTTATAATGATACTGGTATATGAAGTCCAGAAGTTGTAAGAGTTTAAAGCAGGGGGTGGCAAACTATGTTCCATGGGCTGGCTGCCAATTTTTTATTTTTATATATAAATAAAGCATTATTAGGACATTGCCACGCACATTTGTTTACATATTGTATTTGGCTGCTTTCACACTAAAACCACAGAGTTGAGTAGTTGCCCCAGAGACTGTATGGCCCATAGACCTAAAATCTTTACTCCCTGGCCCTTTAAGAAAAAGTTTGCCAATCCCTTCATTTAAAGGAAGGAAGGAAAAATAATATCATAGACTATTGTAAAGGAACTACTACTGAAAGCATATGCAGAAGGGAGGGATACTATCTCCAGAAAGGTTGCATATCAGAAGTTTCAAGAACAGCTGGTTTTTGGAAGCTTACCAGGAATAGAACAGTACTGAAGATGTGTACTGTAAAGTCTGAGTAGTAGTAGTTCATCCAGTAATACAGATATAATTGGAGACAAAACTCAACTGAGCAGCTGGTAAAGAAGTTAGTGGAAGTGATTAGGGTTGCTGATAGACCAAACTGAAGAGGTCCCCTTGTTTCAGCTCATGAAGATTCCTTAGCTAAAGTGTTAAGGCTCACACAGTATGATTTGTTATGAAGGTTGATAAAATAGTGAAGACTGATAAAATAATCATACCATCATTCCAAAGGAATGATTCTAGCAAGATTGCAAGTAAATTTCCCTTCACAAGTCTGAGGATTGTGACATGTAGAGGGGGCATGGGGACCTGTTTCATGACCATGTGCAGCATAAATGTAAAATAGGATTTATTGGGGAATAACGTACAAGCAGAGGAGCACCTAAGATCCCTTCAGCTCTCGGTATCCCATACAGAGTCATGTTTAAATTGAGCATAGATAGACTAGAACTACTAGTGGAAAGGACTCCACATGTTTAGAGGGAAGGGACAACTAGGAATATGTAAGTGACTGTGTAATGGGAACTTTTTAAGTTAAGGAAATGACCTGGTTAAAAAAATGGGCCTGCCACTATATCTCAGCAACTAGAAATAGCCTATTCCTGTGTTGAATTTACCTGCTAAGTCAGCTTGCCAAGCTGCCAAATGGGACAAGGGTATCTGAATTTCTCCTCAGATGATTTTGGCAAAAAAAAGTGCAGAAAAGATAAAAAAGAGGTAGTTGGGTAGTTTATTTTTAAGGTTAGATTAGGAACAATTTGTTATAAACTAAAAGGGTATCTTAATTTTACTGATTTTGGAATTTGTGGATTCTGAGTTAAAAGTTTCATTATTCTTGCATTAAAGAGAAAAAATCGTTCCCATGCAGAAGAGATGTCATTTATTTCATCCACATTTGAATACCTACTTTATCTGAGATACTGCTAGGCACTGGGAACTCATTAAATACATTTAAGTGTATTGCAAATAGAAGTAAGCTTAGGTAATAGGAGTGTTTATGGAAGAAACCACCAACCTCTGATGGTGGGGTAGTTCAGGGAGCAGTTACTGAAGGAGGTAATACCAAATAGAGTTTTGAATTACTAGAGTTTTTGAGCTAGTAAGTTAAATAACACACTTAAAGTCATTGGAACATCACGTGTTCTTTTGTGCAACATTATGTTTGTGAAATTCATCGTTGTTGCATGGAGATGTATTTTATACATATTCATTGATGTATAATATTCCATTGTGTGACTAGAACACAGTGTATATATTTATTCTCTTGTAAATAGGCTTTTGGATTTTAGATCTACTATTCATTTGGAATTTGTTTTTGTGTGTGGTTTGAGGTGTAGGGGTCAAAATTTGATATTTTTCAGATGGATTTTCAGTTGACCCAGTGCAATTTATTGCAAAAACCATACCAAGAAAGCAGAAAAGAACACATGCTCTTCATAAAAAACTCAACAACAGGCATAATTAATCTATGATGCTAGATGTTAGGTTAATGATCTTCCTTGGGACAAGGTGATAATGACTTGGAGACAGGACAAAAGAGTGTTTCTGGGTGGTGCACCGGTGTATACTAGATTTAAGGCCATATTCTTTTCTTTGAAAATTCACTGAGCCACACACTCAGGATTTGTGAGCTTTCCTTTATGTTATGCTTTAGTACAAAGTTTACATTTTAAAAAGAACTAGACCAAGAAGGAAAAACACACAGTTTCATCAGAAGCTTCTAAGTGGAAGTGAAGTCTTTCATCCCTCTAAAGTTTTGGCATCTTCAGTCCTTTTTGCTTCAGCAGCTTTCTCATGTCTTAGAACAGGTATTTGGTGTATTTCACTCTTTTTGTAGTTGATCTCAGTGGGTTCTTTGGTCTTCCATCAGTCACTCCATTTTACTTAGAGACAGACATCCTCTTATACTTGAAATAAAAAATGAAATAGACTTAAATTATTTTAAGGCAGAATACAGAGAACAAACAGTACCTCAAATACTGTTACTTTCATTATCCAGAAGTAGTGTATGTCAATTCCGACATATTTGCTGCAGATATCTTTCCTTGTAAAAGAAAAAAACTTAAAATTTACTGTCCTCTATAATTTTTCCTAGTCTCATTCCTCTTTGCTTCCCCAAAGTAACCCCCATCATGGATTTAATTTGTATTTTCTTTATTACTTAAGCACATATTACTGAATATTGTTTCAACATGGTTTAAAAATTTTACATAATAGCATTATTATCTGTACATGCTTTTTCACTAAATGTAGTGTTTTGGAGAGTTGTCTGTGTAATTCATTTAGTACAACTAGTTCGTAGGAAAGAATATGCCTCAATTCATTTATCAGTACTTCTATCAAAGAACATTTAGGTTGTTTCCAGTTTTTTAGAAATTTTGCTGCGTATGTTATGTTAGAAATGATGCTAAAGCTACATCTGTGGACATGTCTCTGTGATAAATATCTAGAGGAGTTGCTGGGTTGAGTATGTCTGTCATAGCTTTACTGTGTGGTTTTCAAGTTGCTCTCCAAAGTGGTTGTACCAGATACACTACAGTAATTTATGAAAAATTCTTTTTCCTATACACTTTGCCTTTCTCCTTCCTTTCTCTCTCACTTTATTTTTTCATTTTTTTAAATATATTTTTTGGTCCAATGAAGGTGAAATGTTACCTGTTTTTGTGATTTGCCCATTTTTTGCTGGATTGTTGATTTTTTTCTTAAAAGTTCTTTATATATTTTAGATATTAATTATGTATGTACTTAATCTGTTTCAGATACTATCTTTCAGTCTTTACCAAAACACTTTATAAACACTTTAATGATAGAACTTATTACAGTGTTTTATAGTAGTTTATATTGCCTTTACCAATAGATTGTGAACACTTTAAAATGTGTTAAGACTTGCTTAATTTCCTAAATCATGATCAAGTTTTGGTAAATGTTCCAAGTGGACTTGAGATAAATGTGTATTCTTTGAATTGTTGGATGCAGGATTCTACATATGTCTATTCAGTCTTATTTTGTGTTCACATTATCTGTATTCTTTGTGGTTTTTTTATGTATTTGGTTTTGGCTCATTGAGACCTGTCAGTAATTGCACTTACCACAATGATGGATTTGTCAATTTCTCTCTGTATTTTATTAGCTTAATACATATTGTTTTATATATTTGGGGAATATTTCATTAGGCTCATACATATTTAGAATTGTTATATCTTCTTGGTGAATTTTTTAATACATATTGACTTTTTCTGTCCTCAGGAAGGCATGTCTGTCTTAAATCTACTTAAATCTACTGTCTCACATTAATATAGCTACATCTTTCTTTTGGCTAGTATTTTCTTGATAGGTCTAGTTCTCTACATTTACATTCAACCTATGTCTTTATGCTTTAGGTATATCTTTTGTAAATAGTATATGGCTGGATTTTGTTTTTTATCTAGTCTGATAATATATCTTGACTCTCCATTTTACGTGGATCTTATTCTTTGTCATCCTTTGTATATATATTTGGACTGGTTTATACCATCTTAGTTGATTATTTCAATTTACTGTGAGAACCTGATAAATAGAGGTCCTGGAGGTAAAACTCAGAAAAGTGTAGATATGCCCTCCCAAGACTGGGTCCCCCTAGAGTTCTTAAGTTTTATACTTGTCCACAGTGATCCTCCAGCAACTCATCAATTACAGTTAAGATTTTCCTACCCCTGTACTGGTTCCTCTGGAGGTTTCTGCTCATGGCTCTGGTAATTTATGATTTGTAGTATCTGCCTGTCTGTCTCCAGTTTGGGAGGTAGAAGTTGCCCTGGGACCTCAACTCTCTGAGGGATCTAAGAAGAGTTGTTGATTTTTCAGTTTGTTCAGCTTTTTACTTGTTGTTAGGACAGAGTGGTGACTTCCATGAGTGTTAAGTGCTGGAGCAGAAACTCAAAGTCTCTCCTGGACTTTTAAATTCAACAATGAAATAAAGTATGTCTAAATATATATGATGTGAAAATCTTTACAGGTACTTGGGATTTAAAACATAGAAGGTCTTTTAGAGATGGTACAGTTCAACCTTCTTGAATTCAGAGAATTATATTAGTCCCAGATTTTACCCCAAATCAGGAAAGCTGGTTAGGTTAAAACCAAATGTGTCTCAGTTTATAGAGGCACTGAATTTTGTAGTCTAGCCCTTTAGTCCTATTCTTTTTCTTTATAGTTATTACAGTACTGGAGTAAAACAACAATTTAAAAATAAAATTTATGGGACTTCCCTGGTGGTCCAGTGGTTAAGAATCCGCCTTCTAATGCAGGGCACGCAGGTTTGATCCCTGGTCGGGGAACTAAGATCCCACCTGCTGCAGGGCAACTAAGCCTGCACGCTCTAGAGCGTGCATGCTACAACTAGAGAGCCGGCGTGCCACAACTAAGACCCGATGCAGCCAAATAAATAAACATTAAAAAAATTTTTTTAATAAAGATAAAATTTATGTTTATTTTGCCTGATACTGAAATAGCTTTATTAATACTGATATTTTTAAAATTTCATAATATTTAAAATAAAATGAAATTAAATGTTTAATATGTTTCAAGTAAAAAATTTTTAAGCCTGTTGCAAAACAAAGATTCAAATTTATAGGAGGAATTCTTAGTAATTAAAGGAATGGTGGCTGCATTAATCCTGACTCTTCCAACATAATTTCTTCAAAAATAGATACAGAAAAACAAGAACAAATAAAACCTACAATCTTGGCACAACTAGAAGGCAAAGCATATCTGAATTTTACATTACCTCCAAGTAGAAAATTATTACCAAGTCACAGTGTGCTGTTTCTTGAACTTCTACTGTAAGTCTTTGAGGTGAGCAAGCATACATCAGGAAAAAGTATGTGGGAAAGGAGAAGAGGAAACCTTGTAGCTATCTTAAGATTGATTTGAAATCACTACCAAAAAGAGGAATTCTACCCTAAGTCCAAAAATTCTGAAAAATACTATTTGTAGGTCAGAAGAGACCACAGGTAAAGAAAGAACTTAAATGTATGTAGTGTTCAAGGAAGTATTATATATAGTCTTGAAAAGGTAACTATTTGAGGGAGAAGAGGGTAAAAAGGAAGGCAGAGGTACTCTTTGGAGAATGCTAGTTGAATGGAAATGAATATGTGGATATATACAAATGGATATATGTATATATCCTTCAAGACAAAAGAATATGCAAATATATATAAATATATATATATATTTATTTATCAAAGGGCACAAAGGTCTTCTCCCCACTGCCAGTACCCCCCCCTCAAAGCCTTCCATTAAAGGGACCATACTTAACTCCTTTAGAAGGAGAGGTGATCTTGAACTAAGAATATTTTAAACCACTCCCCACTGTTTGTTCTTTCCATAGAAATACAGTGATGCAAGCAGTATTCTCCTATATATACTATTATAAAGAAGAAAACAAAATGATATTTACTACTATTTGGGTGATAAGATTGTTCCCCCAACAATGAAAAAATGGGAAAAAATTGCTATATGACTTTCCAACCTGCAATAAATTTCCTTAAACAAGTATTTAGGAATGTTACAGACAAAAAAATCATGATTCAGAATTTTGAAATACTAAGAATGGAAGTGGATTTTTTTTTTTAAAGCATGGATGAAACAGAAAGTGATTGAACTCCAGAAAAAAAAAGATAAAGTCATATCAAAACAAAGACTAAATTACAAAGTGACCAAGGAATAATAGATTCAAATGAAACCTTAATAGTGATTGAAGGAAGGCAGGGAAACAAGTAAATGAATGAAAATGAGATAAGTAATTTCAAAGGGTTTGAGAGAAGTGGTTGAAAAGGTAGATAGATAAAGAAGATCGAACTTATGTATAATTGCAGTCCCTGAAGAAGAAAAACAAAACCATAGAACTAATATTTAAACTATAATTAAAGTTTTCATAAATAAGAGAGAAAGTAAGATGCCAAGGATTAGGTGGACCTGCAGAGATCAACTCTGATACATATCCTACTGAAACTATTGGATTTTAAGATAAAAAAAAATCAGGGCTTCTAGGTATAAAACAACAACAAATTTATAAGTGCAGAGAATTAGACTGGCATCGAATTTTGCAAAATCGAGATAATAAAGCACAAGGCAACAGGAGAGCAGCATTTTCAAAAAATGCAGGGAAAAAAGTCTGAAGCAAAGATTTCATTTGCAGTCAAGCTGTATTCAAATACAAAGATTATAAAAGCAAGTTTTAAGCATACTAGAGCTCAGGGAATTCTGTACTTATGAGCTGTTAGTGTACAATCTAGTAGAGGATAAGCTTCATACAACTGAGAGATGTCTGAGGAAATAAACAAAAAAATACATGATCAACATTTAATATACTTAACTATAGATTTTAGCCTAAAGCAACAGTGGGGGCAGGGGTGGAAGAATAATGTGTTATATATTATTTATTATATGTTACTTTATTGTGATAAAATAGAAATAAGGCAACTGAGACATGGTAAGAAAGGACAGGGAAAGAGGAAAGTAGAATAAGCACACTGGTTATTGTTTAGGCAATAGGAGGGAGTTAAAGAATATCATTAAGATTTGACACATCAGATAGTGAAAGATTAAACATGAAAACAGGAGACCAAGGGCATTTTTAAAAGCTGTAACTACAAAGGTAACCACTAGAACAAAAATGCTAATCTTTGTTAAATTTTTTTAAAATAAAGGAGCAAAGAAAACACCTCATTTAGAGAGAGGGGAAAAAAAAGGAAATATACATAATATGTATAAGCATTAAATATTTATTAAAGTATTAAAATGACAGTGAAATCTCTAAGCATTATCAGTCATATCAATAAATGTGAATGGGACTGTTTATTAAAAGAAAAAACATTTCCAGTTTAGTTCACAAGCTCCAAATATAGGCAGAAAGAGACACACCTAAAATGGAATAATCAGAAAGACTAAAAGTAAAGGTATGGGAAAAGGTATACCAGACAAATGAAAACAATGAGAAAACAGGTTATAATCCTGATATTAGATGATGTAGGATTGTAGACAGAAAAGCATTAAATGGGGCAAAGAAAGATACTTTTTAGTGCTGAAAGCTGTAATTCACCTTGAAGATGTAAGAATTAGGAATAATGGTATACTAAATACTACCTTTATCAAGCAGAAACTGAAAGAGATACAAAGAAACATAAATGGAAGCAAACTAGTAATAAGATACTTAAACATAGTAGTCTTAGTATGAAATAGATCAAATGGACAAAAAATAACTGATGATCTAAACCAGATCTAAACAGCATAATCAATAAAATTGACTTTAAGTGATATGTTGAACACTACACTTAGAAAATAGAGTATATAAGGGTACAAAGAGCATTCACCAAAATTGATCATATATTACCTAACCAAAGAAACACCAGTAAATTCAATAAAGGAGAATATTACAAACATACGCCGATTACCATGTAGTAAAACCAGAAATTAATTTTGTTTAATGGTTTTTTTGAAAGCTAATTCTACATAAGAATTTCTTTTTTGAAAAGTTTGATGCCAGTCTAACAACTTCTGGGTAAAAAGGGAAATATATAACTAAAATAACATAATTTCTAAAAATAAGAAAATAGTACACATCCATATTTATGGAATATATTTAATGTAGGAATCAGAAGAAAATTCATAGCCCTAAATACTGTTATTAATGAAAGTATAGTAAGGCTGTGAAGAAGTAGGCAGTCCTGTGCATTGCAGATGGGAATACAGATTGGTATAGCAATTTGAGGGGACGGTATTTGACGATATCTTACCAAAATTATGTATGCATTTATCTCTTGACCCAGTCCTTCAGAGTATCGATAAGAGAACTGTCTTTTGTTTCTAGATGGTAGGTTTGTTTTTCATAGTGTGGCTTAGCAATTTGAAAACTACTTAAAGTGTAATCTAAGAATGAGCAAATAAGTAAGTGTATTGTGGATAATGGGAGCTGGGTTTCTTACTGTCAGAGAAGGGAGTTAGAGCTATGGAAAGGGAGAAGCCTGTGGTAAACCCTATGATGTAGAATTAGAATTGGAAGTACCATGGATTTTAATATATTTTGATAAAAATAGAAACAGATATTGAAGTGTGTTTGTGTATGTGTGTACGTATACATATCTACTAGTTCTGTCTGTTGAGAGGGCCCAGAAACAGTGACACCCGAGTAACTTAGCCTCCATATCTTAGTTTCTAAATACAGTTCTCTACCAAAGGAATCAGAGCTTCCTGGTGAAATGGCTGATTCTAGGACTGGGGCAGGGAAAGAACAGGAAGAGCCTGGAACATTTGACTGTGCCAGGAAGTTCAAAGAATACTGGGAGCATGTCAAATGGACACAGGAAGCCGACATAGAGGATCTCTCACTGCTGAAATAAAAGACAATTTGAACATCAGAATGAGTAAAGATACGAATGAATTATAACCCATAGAATAAAATAAGAATCCATGAGTTGTTGCTGACATAAATGAATGAATGAATGAAGGGAAAGGAAAACTCTCACAGTAAAATGCCAGTTAGTAAATGTAGATAGAAAATGTAATGGAATTAGAAAATTCCCATTTGACAACCATCATGGTAATAATTTTTCAGGCAGTATTCATCAGTGGATGCAAAAATCAGTTTGTTAAAGTTTGATGAGAAAACAGAATATTTTCATAGAGATCTTCACAATATACTTACTAATTATAGGGGGAAAATAGTAGCTTTGCTGGGGGGGAAAAACTGGCAGACACTACCTTAATCAAGCTAACAATACTATTTAGGGGGTAAATAGATACGTGGATTTTCATGGGATGTATTGAGGACACATTGCTTCTAAACTATTCCTGTCCAAAATGTACAATCTGAATATAATCAGAAAGAAACAAGACAAAGCCAAATTGAGATACATACCACAATGTAAATGACCTGTATTCTGCAAAAGTGCCAAGGTCCTGAAAAACAAAGACTGAGAAAGTGTTTCAAATTAAACAGGATGCAGTTAAATGCACCATATGATCCTGGATTGGATTCTGTGCTAGAAGGAGAAAAAAAAGCAAACCATTTTTTTTCCCCTATGAAGGAAATTAGTGGGAAAATTGAGAAATTTGAATAAGGTTTATATATTAGATAATAGTGCTGTATCTCCATGTTGGTTTTTTATTTTGATAATTATATTTGTCCTTGTTTTTAAGACAGTATTTAGGGGCAAAGGGACCTTATAACCTGCAGCTTAGTCCAGAGGGTTCAGAGAAAAACTTACGTGTGTTTAGAGAATGAAAATGTGGTAAAATGTTAACAGGTAATTTGGTAGAAGGATATTTGAAAGTTTTGTACTACTTTTTTTTTAAACACCTTTATTAGAGTTTGCTTTACAATGGTGTGTTAGTTACTGCTTTATAACAAAGTGAATCAGCTCTACATATACATGTATCCCCATATCTCCTCACTTGTACTACTTTTTGAAACTTCTCTGTATGTTTGAAATTATTTCAAAATATAAAAGGATGACAAATTTATAAGAATACAAAGTTAATTTTATATTACTATTGTTATAAATTGTTAGCAATAAACCAGAGTAAAAATAGACTTAAGCACTTATAGATAAAATAAAAAGATTTAATTTATGAAGCTTGAAAGTAAAATACTAAGATTGTAGTTTTCACTGTTATGTCTTTGGCTTCACTGTTGAAACGTAAGTGTATTTTGTGCAAATCTTTCTAGTTACTGAAAAAACTCTTTTTGATCTTACTCTAGTTGGAGTAAGCTGGAGGAATGGAGGAGAGGAGGTTGTTATAAGCTAGGTCTCCTCCACTAACTCCATCCTTCAACTCCTTCTAATAGATAACTTCAGAGAAATATTTTGTATAAGTATTTTTGGAAAGGACAACAGGGTTTGTCCTAATTTTACTGTTAGTGAACTTAAGTTTTTGTTTTAGAGAATTTTCTTCAGGCATGCTTATTAGATATTCTGAAGCAGTATTACCTGTCTCATGTCTTGTTCATATCTCACTTATTTTGAAAGTCTTTGACTAGAGTAGGAATTATTCTTGCAATAAATGCTTTCCTTTGCTGATTGTCATTTTCTCCAGTTACTAGGAGTAAGGTAAAACGTTTTCTAACTGCACCTTTGCTGAATTCAAATTTTTAATGCAGCAAGTACATCTGGGTGCATCTCAAAATATAAATGATTTTGATTTCATTGTTTTAAAATAGTGTGTTTTAATAGTGGTATTCTCATATTCACTATATTCTTACAGTGGTATAATAACTGCCAAGATTTTGAAGAACAGTAATACAATCAGTTTATAAAAATTTAAAACTTTTAAATGACAGATATGTAAACAAAGGTAATATATAATTGAGAAATTTGGAAAAGTATAAAACATGGTTAATATACCTGTACAAGGAGCTCTCAGACAAGTAATAAACAATTTATAAAATAAGAAAATGATCAAAATATGGGCAGCTTAGAAGAAGCAAATCTCAAATGGCAACAAATATAAAAAAGAGATGTTTAATCACTGCTAGTTAGGAAAATTCATATTACAGAAACGAGATTTTTATTTTGCACCTAGCAAAAGAGTAGTAACATTTATATGAAAAAATTATGAAATTATTCAAAAGAGTACCTTAGAACTATACCATTTGACTTAGAGACATATCCACAAGGTGTAGTTAAATGAGTAAAACAAAATAAAACTGACAAGAGTTCCAGTTTTGTAAAATGCTGACAAGATCTCTCGTATGTGTATACATCTAAATGTGTATATGATTATATGGTCTTATACAAAAGTGTGGAATGAAAAATACTAAGTTGAAAATGTGTGTTAAGAGGTTTATGTTGGTGCAAGGGAAAATAGGGAGGCAAGCAAAACACATTATATTCCATAGATGCATTCATATAAAGTCATATATTTGTGTATTTATATTGTAAGGACTTGTTTAAAAGATTAAATAAAGATGAGAGATTTAGTTTTAAAAGGAGAGGGAAGGAACCATTAGAAAGATATGGTGTGAAAGTGTTCCACAGAGAGGGAAGATAGCAAAGTTCCTAAGGTGGAAAGTAGCTTCTGGTTAAGGAAAACACATGCACATGTATACACACGCACACGCCAGTGCAGCATGATGGGTGTAAGAGAGAGTGATGAGAAATAAGGTCACATAGTTTGAGGCCAGATCATTTATTCTGTTTCCTTAATGAGTTTGGTTATTACTTTCAGTGCAGTGAAAAACTCTAAACTCCTACTTACACATTTTGATTTATGTTTCAAATATATCACTCTGTCAGGTGTGTGGCAAATATACTGTGGGGTACAATAGGTAAAGCAGGAAATCTAATAAGAAGCAGCAGCATAGCACAGGGAGATCAGCTCGGTGCTTTGTGACCACCTGGGTGGGTGGGATAGGGAGGGTGGGAGGGAGGGAGACGCAAGAGGGAGGAGATATGGGAACATATGTATATGTATAACTGATTCATTTTGTTATAAAGCAGAAACTAACACATCATTGTAAAGCAATTATAATCCAATAAAGATGTAAAAAAAATAATAAGGTGATTATATAAATAATACACATGAGCGATTATGTAACTTAACCTAGGGCGATATAGTGGTGTAGATAGAAGTGGATAGATTTGGGATATGTTTTAGAGGTGGAGCTAAAACAATTTGCTGAAGGATTGGTAGGGTAGATTATTGTGATAAGAGGGATCAAGGATAACTCTTAGATATTATTTGGTTTTGTTTGAATGGATGACGATTCCATTTGCTGAAATGAAGAAGACTGTGGAAAGAGCATATTTGTTGCTTTTAAAATCATGAGGCTGGCTGCAATTACCTAGCAAGGACTGTGGGGGTAAAGAGGAGAAGGGAGCCCAAGACTAAAGCTCACAGGCACTTCAGTGGGTAGAGGCTGAGCAGAGGAAGAGGATATAACTCTAAAAGCTGAGAGGAAGCAGTCACTGAAGTAGGAGGAACACCAGGGCAGTGTTGTGCCGTAAACAACTGGAAAAGAAAATGTTTGAAGAGTGAGAATATGGTCAGCTTTGTCAAACGAGATGTATAGTAAGGTAAGAAAAAAAATGACTATTGACTTTAATCACATAAATTGAAGGTCACTGTAATGATATTGACAAGTCTTAGTGGAATCTGGGGACTGGATGTCTGATTGCAGTAAGGTTGAGGAGAGAATAGGTGATGAGAAGTTAGAGCCACCAACTATAGACGTTTCTTTCAAACATTTTTACTCTGAAGTAGAGCAGAAAGAGGGGTGAAGAGAAGGGGTGGTAACTGAAGGGGTAGCGTGGAGTCAAAGGAGATGCTAGAGCATGTTTCTAAGCTTGTGGTCTTTGATAGGAGGGAAACCATGATGAGGGAAGAGAGTGTAGCATATGGAAAGGAATAGGAACAAAGATGTCAATAATGACAGCAGAGAAGGGAGAGTGTGGAAAAGTACAGATGAAACAATTGAATTGATAGATTTGGTGATGGGAAGTGAGATAGTTGCTGCTGATTTCTGTTTTCTCAATGGTTTGAGGCAAGGTTATCAGTGGAGAGTTGATTTGAGGGAGAGAAGGTAGGAAGTATCTGACCTGGAGAATGGGATAATGGGACAAATAAGCCAAGTTACAATGTCAAGCAATGTTAAGTGTTAGTTGAGATTTATGGTCATCAGTTCAGAAACACAAGGGGGATGTGGGTGTGAGTGTGCACGCACACTTAATATTCCCAGTAATTGTCAGCTACTTGCATAAAGATAAAAGGATAATTGGGTAAATGTATGGGGGGTCAATACTTGGTTGGGGCTGTGCTAAGCAAGTATGTTAATGAGAGAAGAGTAGAAGTGAAAAATAGTGATGGCCCATGGAATCTAAAGAGAGAAGAAAGGGCATGAGAATATGTAGATAGTAACAAAGTGGTGAGGTAAATGGATTGGAGGACTTGATGAAGGTTAAAGAATTT
Source organism: Orcinus orca (assembly GCF_937001465.1). Lineage (NCBI taxonomy): Eukaryota > Metazoa > Chordata > Mammalia > Artiodactyla > Delphinidae > Orcinus > Orcinus orca. Next base: position 75,012,634 of record NC_064560.1, read on the forward strand.
CTGGAGAGATAATACAAAATAGGAGAGTTGCATAGAAGGCAAAGTGGAATGCGTGAAATTGAGATTTTGGAGGTGATGTGATTATTGTTTATGGCAGAGTTAAGGTATGGCAGTAGGAGTGCTTGACATGTGGTGGTGGTTGATCATTTTGGAGGTTGGGAGATAAAGGAACTGAGAGGCTAAGGTATTTGCACTAATTTTTTACACAGATGCTGAAGTCACCAGAGATAAGAGCAGGATTAGAATGAGAAGTAGTTATGTGATACTTATCAGTGCATGAGGGAGAGGGAGAGTGACCAGGGGTCACCACAAAGAGTTTTGGGGTGGTATAAATTTCATGGCTTGAGCTTCAGGATATCTGGGGTTTTTAGAGAAGAAGGAAAATTGAGGAGAGAATGGGGAGCAAAAAGGACATATCTTCCAGACCCTTGAGTACAGGAGATGTAGTATTTAAAAACAAACTAATTAGTCTCTATTTGAGAGGGCTTCAGGTGACATGTTTCAGTTAGAGAAAGAAATATTCAAAGAAGAATTTGAGGACATTGGGGAATTTGCTGATCTAGACTGAATTTCAGTGGGTGCAGTAGAAGAGCTTGGGAAGGAGGAGAAGTATAAATTAGATTAGTGGATGTACTTTGTTGTTTAGGGATTAAAGTCTGAGTAATGAATGGATTACTTGAGGTGGGACTTGGTTTTCTAATGCCATTTTAACCTGGATGATAAGGGGCCACTGATCAACTGTTTCCTTCTCTGGTTCTTTGCCCACTGCAGCAGAGTGGCAACCAAGGATAAAGGAAGCCTCCTCAGGAGACTGCTCTATTAGAGCCCTTGGAGGTACAGGATATATGTAGGATTGTAGGCCTTTGGCAAATTGGGGAAGAAGACTCACGTGGAGTATGAAGCTAGGAACCTTTTTCAGCTTTGAAATCAGACTCAGTGTTAAAAGAGACCTCATCTTCAGGTAGCCTGTATTCAAGTACTACTAATAACTTGTAATAAAAATATACTTTTTTTTTTTGGATTGTCTAGGTCACTTTTACAAAGAGAAAGTTTGGATTAATGAAGAAAGCCTATGAACTTAGTGTGCTCTGTGACTGTGAAATAGCACTCATCATTTTCAACAGCTCTAACAAACTGTTTCAGTATGCCAGCACTGATATGGACAAAGTTCTTCTCAAGTATACAGAATATAATGAACCTCATGAAAGCAGAACCAACTCGGATATTGTTGAGGTAACATATCTAGTAATGCCTGAATTGTAGATAATAATTAAATCTTGATTTAATAACTTTAACTGTCAGGTTGCTTTTTATATTCAAAATATAAATCGGTTATAGATATAGCTTTTCTCTGAATTGTTTCTTAGAAGGGTCTAATTATTGCTATATGATGACCCATTTATGTTATAAGCATATCCTAATCATTGAGAAAAAATAAACTAGGCTGTTGTACTATATACATCAGTATAATCTAACATTTCATCTATGATTATTTATTTTGTATGACTTTTTAAATTAATATTATAAGAAACTATCACTTTAGACAGTATGAAGTTATAGTTTTAACATGTCTTAATTATTTCGTTACCTCAGTGACTACCCACAACTTTAAACACTAATGAAATGGAAGGGAATGATGTAAATATTATTTCTATTTTGTTAATAGTACTTTGGTTGTGGGGGGAGGATTGCCTCATTATTTTTTTTAATCTGTTGCCCTTTGGTATCTCTCATAGTTCTACCAACCTAATTAAGTGAAAATAAGAAAAGGAGTTTTATAGAATGATTTCAGTCTATTCAGAAAGTGTTTTAAGACAAAACCTTCAAAAAGGAGAACCAATATACTTTCCCCTTCAACTATTTTCTGTTGCAAAAATCTTATAAAAGATAACTTTCTATGTATATTTCTAATATTTTAAACTAGCATTCTTATTTACTTTTATCTTTTTTGTTTATATTTCGAGGTTTTATTTTTGTTCGAAATGGATTTTTTTTTTCGCTGCTTGAAAAGACATAATGTTTACTTAGTTTTGTAATATTAGAAAACTGTTTCAATAAATTAGAGATTTCCTTGCTTAAAGTACTGAAATCATGGGAAATGATTCAGAACTAGCCATAAAAGAAGAAGTCCAAATTTAGATTTTATTTGAGAAATTGAAATTAAGATAGAGAAATATACTTTATTGTATAGGAATCTGATTTATTTGCCTCCACAGATTATGTTATAGTTCTGAAAATGCATTTTAAATTTCCCCTATATTTTTCTACCTTAGCCATGCCTTTTTGGACAGTGATTGATTGTTACTGCAAAAAAAAATTCTGCTACTTTTATTAGAAAAATACTTAATTTTTAGCAATTAATTGTTTGAAATGAAAAGTAAAAGTGTAGTATAATTAGAGCTACAATTCCTCTGTTGCTTGATTTTCCCACCATTTTATTTGAGTGGCTCACTCCAGTGTTTATGAAGCTTTTGACCTTGCTTTTGTTGATCACTTCAGTTAAATTACATGGTTACATCTTTAGCCAAACTCCTTAGCACAGTTGTGTTTTAATCAATTGTAAGTTATTTTATATCATTTAGCTTTTATGGTATATCTTATCACTTATGTGCCATATAAACTGCTTAGTAGACTCCCGGTTATGTATCATAATGCATTTTGAATCGTAATTTTGTAAATTAGGGGATCTTGGTTTGGGTGAGCTTCATAAAGAGACTTTGTAACGGGCTTTCCTTGAAATAGAAGGTATCCCTGGTGTTTAGTTTAAAATGACATTTTAAAAACCTCTGTGTCTTATCAAAAGCTCCACTGCCTTAAGTCAAACAAAAAAATAGAGTTTACTTTAATAGTGTCAACAAATAGGTATTGAAGCTAGTTTCATTATAGAAGGCAATCACCTCCTTAACCCTAACTACTCTGCTCTTTCATTGCAGCAGTTGTTGTTCTTGGCCCCCGGAAGTTGAGGGTACTTCGCACAGCCTAAAGTTTACTTCCTTAGAGAATATGAAGAATATAGTGTGATTTAATCCTCACAGAATTTTCAGACTACCTCAGTCTTCATCTCTGTTGTGGTCAGCAGTCAAAGTGTAAGAGAGTAAATCCCAAACATTTTTTAGCACTCTCCTATATTATAGTTTGCTTTAGTATGAAGCAAATTGCCATCAATTGCCATTTTGATGTTTTATTTTTTTAATTGAATTTCTTAGATATAAATGAACATGAACCTTACCAGTAGCTCTTTTTGAAGTTCTGAATTATATAAATATAAGACACATTATGTAAATACAAGACAGAAAATATTGGATTATAAGGGATTTAATTTGTTGTGGTAGGATAAAATTATAAGGCTTAATTCACCTTTCTTGTATGTTAATGTCTTACTGAGTTAATCTTCATTATAAGACAGTAGTGGTTACCCTTGTAAGATGGTCTTTATTCCACATGTAAAGGTGATGCAACTACATCCTCACTAGTAGTGCATACATACCTGAGTTCTTTTTATCAGTTGTGGTGATGACTTTATGCTAATGCAGCTACCAAGATTGTTGTGAACCAAACTAAATTAACAGGATAAGAGTAATGACAAATGCTTGTATAAAGCTTCCTATGGGCCACTTTCTAAGTGCTTTACAAATATCTTATTTAAGGATATTTTTAGAATATCATTTTAAGTATTTTTTCCTTTTACATATAGTTTCCTTTCAAACCGTTGTAGTAATTGGAAGCAAACTTGTTGATGTGCATTTGTTCATTTGACAAAAATATTTGAGGAACTTCTGCATGCCAGGGACTCTGCAAAGTGATATTATTTAGAGATTTCTAATTCAAGCCACGAGACTTCTTTTTTTCTCCTACCTACAGTTTTGTAAAACATTGAGATACACTTTTACCAATGGAAGATTTTATATTAAACCTCTAACAAATTGGTTCCGGACTCTTGAGCCATCTCATGATGTACTCATTCGCTGAGTACATCAACAATAAATGGAGGCATGAACAACTATAAGTGATCTACTTTAGAGTGTTTCCTTATGCAATATGACCAACAGTGAAACTAACTGAAAATTTTGTGAACAGCTTTCATAAGGCCTCTAACCTGAATTCACCCATTTCCTGTTGCATATATGTTAGTCTTTAAAATTGGCAGGATTTTGCTTTCCCCCAGAACTAAAATATTCTTTGACATAATCTTACATATATTAAAATGGAGTCTTCTGTAGATGTACCAATATTTCTATTCTGCTGGATCCTACACACAGGCCCTTTTGGGATGTACTGTGGAGAGAAGAGGGATGGGTGCCCTGTATTGTTAACCACATCTGCATAGTCCATGGCATAAGGATGCACATGTTTTTGCCTGTGGAATTAGATCTAATATGTTTTCTGGGAGCACCATAGAATAAATATAATATAGTAAAAGTAAAAGTAGTTGGTATTTGAATATTGTGATGATAAACAGAGGAATACATGATGCTCACATTGATCTACAGGTATTTTTAACCACAGGTATTAGAAATACGTCTACAGAGTGGTGTTTTCTATCTTTGCTTTTCCTTGTTTCATATTATTTATATTTTAAAACTAGTCTCTTAAAATTTTAATCAGTTTTAACATTTTAATTGTAGTTGATAAGAATTTTTTCTGTATAGCTTTGGTTTTTTTTAATCAACAGCATTTACATATTTTAAATTGCATTTAGGTATTTTAAATCAAGGTCTGCAATGTCTTGGATGTATATATCTCCTGTGTTGAGAAAGCTAAATACATGAAAATGGAAATTTACACATTGGTAAATTAGGAGATTGTCATTGGGGTAAACTTTGTAAGAGACTTCATAACTGGATTTCTTTGAAAGGGGAGTATCACTGCTGCAGTTAAAATGACATTTTATTTGAAAATGTTTGTGTACTGCTTTTCAGGAATATATTCCTTTCAAAAAATGAGGTTTACTACTTTATTCCCTATAGTTCATTAGGAAACATCAAAGATATACATTGTATCTTTTTATGTTGGTAAGCATTGACACAAAGAAAGGTGGCTGATTTTTGTTTGCTCCTACAAAAGGTAGTAATTTAATTGAAATGTACAAAGAAAATGTTATAACCCCCAAATCTTCTTTTCAGTAAATTGATTTAAAAACTTGTGAACTGTATTATGCAATTTTATAAGAACATTAGATATGTCCTAGAGTATTAGAAACTAGAAATGAAAATCACCAATCTAATTAGTTGCCATTATTCATTCACTTTGAATTTATACTGAATAGAAGCCTAGAACCAATACAAGGGTTCTGCATCAAAATAAAAATTATGCTAAAGGCATGAAGTGAGGACATTAGCAGCCGCTACACAATAAATGCCTGAGATTACTTTTGTATCTACTTTTCTTTCACTTTGCAATAATATTTGAAATATTAAATATATCTGCTCATAATATATTTAAAATAGCATTATATATTTAAAATAGTGACTTGGTGGCATTGGACATTCAGTAAATAGCTTGTGTGGTGATTCAGATCATTGTGCTGTCATTTAAGGATGTAAATACAGGGGCCATGGCCAGTTATATCTCTTATTAATATCTTGTGAACTGTTCCCAAATAGAGGTATTTTCTTCACCACAGGAGTACTACGGTACTTAAATTATTATTATTTTTTCACTTGCATTACCTCATTTGATCTTCATATCCAAGGTAAGCTTTTTCAGAAGCAGAAATTGAGACTAGGGTTTGACTTGCCCAGAATCATGTAGCAATTTAGTGGGAAAACTGGGATTAGAACCTAGGTCTTTAACATTACCCCCTCCCTTTGTTCCCCAGTTTACCGAATCCATTGGAGCTCTGGGACATTTCACCATAAATAGATAAGATTTTATACATATACCAGTAATGTATAACATATAGTAAACATGAATAAGTTTTCCTCAATAATGAACAGAAAATTAGTGAAGTAATTGCAACAAGAATAATATACAACATTTATCAAGTACTTATTATGACCTGGTACTCTTCCCAGGGCTTTTATTTATATTATCTTATTATCTTATTATATTATTGAATCCCTCTAATTATCCCCATTTTGTAGTTGAGGAAATTGAGGCACAGTGATAAATGAAGTAAGATGATGATAATTTGTGTTCTAAAGGAAGAGAAAATCTGCTTTTTTGAGTCTTAATAGTTCTTCCCTGCTTTCAGATTACAAAGGAATTTGGAAATAATATCTCAAAGGAAGATAGGGAATCAATATAAGATGCATCTATCAATTACTAAATAAAAACAGCTGGTAGTAAAAGTGATCATGCCAGGAGTACATTATTTAAAATCAATAGTTCTCAAAGTGTGGTGCCTTGAGCAGCAGCATCAGGATCACCAGAGCACTTGTTAGAAATCTAAGTTCTTGGGCCCCACCTCAGACCTACTGAATCAGAAACTTTTGAGATGAGGCCTAAGCAATCTTGTATTAACTTGAAGTAACTTGTCCCAAGTGCAGTGAGACTAAAAGCTTCAAGTTAGCATGCAATGTCTTGGCAGTGGTTATCCAGCTTTTAAAATATTTTTATCCCTAAGACTATCCTCTGAAATAATTTCAAGCAGTGAGCAAGCACAAATTGCAACTTTTAAGACCTTCTAAAGAGCAATTCAAAGTAGTATGCTGATTTGGTGTGAATTGCAAACTAGGGAACACATTTTTAATGGGTGACCTTTCGATTCAATTCTTCATGGGTTATACGTGCTTCTTTGAGTGTATTTAGGGGGTCTGGTGGGGATGGGTGGGGAGATGGACTCCAGTTCCTCAGCTGAGCAAAAAAGAAAGAAATGACTTTTGTCTCCTGAGATCATCTAGTTACAGAATTTGGAGGCATGATTATGTTTAGGTTTTCTGACAGGATTATTATGTCCTCACAGAGCTTCTTGAGCCAATCAGTTTTTTTCTCCCCATGTTACAGATGAGGAATGGAACAGACAGGGAGTGTTTAAGAGGCTTGCCTAATGTTTTACAGGGCTGCAGTGGAGCGGCAGGGAAAGGGAAAAAATAATGAAACATCTGAAGACAAGACAAAGCTTTCCTCCACCTCCAGCCCCCTGCCCTGCTCTTTTATTCCTAACAGAGCCTGAAGCAGCAGGATGGTGATTCACAGGGTGAGGCACGAAATCCTCATGGCCCTCCTCCTCTTCCCACATGTCCTGCACCATCACCTCACACAGCAATCACCGTAGCTCTTACAATTTCAGTTTTACTCTTTTCATTTTGCTATGTATTTGAATATTATTATTTATCATACAATTATTGGTTTTCATTTATGTGCTTTTTATAAGGAACTATGCATCTCTACGTGTGATTTTTATTTTCTTGAGGTCAGGTTTTTCTCCATCAGAGATTGATGTTGCTGATATATAAACAGGAGTTCATGGGTGAAAAGGGTGATATATATATATATATATATATATATATATATATCACTTCATAATATGGCTCACATTTCTGTAATGCATTTCTTGTGATTATTGATGAATACTTTTGTATCCTTTTTATGTCCCTATGTGTCATGGATTGAATGTTTTAGTACTTAGGATGAGATAAATTGTTCTTTTTTTCTCAGGAAGTTCTTTGATACATTGACCAAATTTTTGACCAGTGAGAAAAGGAGGGTACAGAGGATTGGGAGAATGGTCAGAGAAAACTTCCTCTAGAGGTGACACCATCACCTGAGTCCTTTAAAGGATAGGGTTGGAGAGAGAAAAGGGGTTAGAAGAAAGGTGTTATAGGTCAGGGGGGACAGCTTATGTGGAAAGTAGGAAATGAGGCATAGCATACTTATTTTATGGAATTAAAATCAGCTATGAACAGCTGTAGTGTAGTGTGAAGAGTGGAAATAGCTAAAACCTGAGAAGTAAACCAGATTCCGAAGAGACGTATAATACCTTTGACTTTCTCCTGAAGGTTTGGGTGCCTACTGAAAGAGCCTAATAGAATACCTGCCTGCGGTTTTACTGACTCTCTTGCACTTCCCAAGCTGTAAATTCTGTTAGAATTGCATTGTAATTTTTTTGAAAGGGGCTGAAGAGAAGTGAAGAGAAAAGTATTGAATGTAATGCATTATTTCTTCATTTTTTAATTTATTGAACTGATATTTATCATATATATGAGGCATTGTACTGGACACTGGGAATATGGTGGTAACTGGCCATATTTCTTCTGTTTTTCTAACAGGATTATGTGTGGCTATTTTATTATCTTACTTCAGAAGTCCCTTTGTTGGATACACTTCAGTATGGATTCAAGGCACTTAGAATCCGAAGATTTTGATGTTTACCACCAAATAATAACCATTCAGCATATAAATATTATATTAGTATTAGAGCTGGAAGCTCATTTAGAGCAAAAGCTGTAGAGTACTCATTGTATTTAACAATGTTATGGGTATGCCTGAAAAGTGAGATATATCTATAGTCTAAGTTGTATTTCAGTTCTCTTATATAAAGGTAGCTAAGGCAGACATGCAGTATACATGCAGTATGCATATATGTGCAGTATGCATATAGAAAAATATAAACCAATATTCATATCATACACAAAATTTCTGTGGAATAGAGAGTTTGCATAGGGGAATAATAAAGGTAAGGAAGAAACAGATTGGGTATAGTTGATGGAATGCCTTGAATACCAGGCTGTAACATTTGATATTTGTCCTGTGGGCATTGGGCAGCTGTTAGAAGTGTTTAAAAGTTTAGGCAGTCAAATAGTTGTTGTAAGAATACTCATCTGGCAGCAGATAATTAACATTTTAAAAGAAGTTTATAGTTTTAAAAATAGACTGTTACCTCACCTCTTAATTATGGTAGCTTTTTAGTAATGTTGAGATTTGTATGATGATGAATGCTATTCCAGTTGGTTTGAATGGGGAAGAGGGATTAAAGTGGGCATTTAGGCTGTGTTCTAAAGTGTGTAATGTATTCACAGATGACACTTTTTCTTAATTGAGCTATAAAAATTTTGAGTACACCGTTTGTAGAAAAGGAAATGTTTAGAATTTGACCATAATGTGAATATGGTCAAATACTATTTTATAAATAATCTGTACAATGTGATCTCCTTTAATACAGCAATTTAAAGTATTTGTACTTAAAATCACTTCATTATTATTATGCAAAAATGACAGAATGACCAAAATTATTGTGAAAAGGAGTTTGTGTTATGAAGAGGTTTGGAAACCTTGATCTAGTTCTGTACTTTATTTATTTTTTTGCGGTACGCGGGCCTCTCACTGTTGTGGCCTCTCCCGTTGCGGGGCACAGGCTCTGGATGCGCAGGCTCAGCGGCCATGGCTCACGGGCCTAGCCGCTCCGCGGCATGTGGGATCTCCCCAGACCGGGGCACGAACCCGTGTCCCCTGCATTGGCAGGCGGACTCTCAACCACTGCGCCACCAGGGAAGCCCAGTTCTGTACTTTATTTAATTGATAAGGAAGCTGGGGTCCAAACAAAGTAAAGAACTTGTCCAAGATCATACCAGTACATAATGACAAAACCAAGACTTAAATAATGTTCTCTTGAAAGTCTTGGGTCTATCTCAGTGGTCCCCAACCTTTTTGGCACCAGGGACCAGTTCTGTGGAAGACAGTTTTTCCACGGGGGCGGGCGTGGGGGATGGTTCAGGCGGTAATGCAAGCAATAGGGAGCAGCAGATGAAGCTTCACTCCCTAGTCTGCTGCTTACCTCCTGCTGTGCAGCCTGGTTCCTAACAGGCCGTGGACTGGGTTGGGGAACGCTGGATCTCTTTGAAAGACTGTAGATCCTTTAACGCAAAGACTTTGAGAAACAGCATTAGTATTCTTCCTGGTGGATTCCCACAGATCCAACACATGGCTTAATAGTGACCTATAAAACTGAACTAAAAGCAGTGTTGCTCACTTCAGTGTTAATTCATTTATGATACTCTTAAAAATCCATCAAACGTTACCCAAAGCTAATAAGGACAAAAACATAAAGTATCTTTAAGTGGAAATAAAGCTCAAGAATGAACAGGATGTGATTTCCTTCGCTCTGTAACACTGGAAACGATGCCTTTGTTTCAGTATCTCTCCATCTTCCACATCTCCTCCCAGTATATATAACTTCCAGCTTTCAGACAGGTAAACAGACTTTAAAAGAAAAAAGTACAAGTGCTTCCGGTGTAGTGCAGTTTATGCATTCCTGAAAATTTTTACAGACTGCAAAACCTATGCAACTTTGTGTTCTGAGCACCAACATAAACTAAAACTAATTAGTAATTGAGAAGATAGTTTGAACTGCTCAGTGAGGCACCTTAGTGAAGCTAGTGATGACAAGAGTTGGTATGATAAATTCACCAAATTAATTACTTGAATGGAAATGCTGGCAGCACTTTAATTAGGATGGAGATAGTGAGTTTTAGGACAGTACAGATGGCAATGTAGCAATGAGCCATGGGGGGAAGGGGGGGTTAACATTAAAGCGGGCATGGGAACCTGCAACAAGGCTGGGAGTACTCCTCTGAAGCCCTCGTTTAAAATTTTCTTATAATACAGATAAATGTTCCTGCTGTCAGGAGGACATTCTCCTTTCCTCCTGAAGGTTGTGATGCTGTTCCCTCTTTCCTGGCTCCCCTTTCCTAGGAAAAATCACCAATGAACCAAAGTGACTTCTTTATTATACTGACATCATTCTCTGTTTATCAGTTTCATATGAGCTAATTTGCATTCCAAAACATGTTTTATAGTAGAGCAGATTACTGTTTAATCATAGAAGGGTTTTTTCTTCCCTCCCTCCCTCCCTCCCTTCCTTCCTTCCTTCCTCCCTTCCTCCCTCCCTCCCTCCCTCCTTCGTTCCTTCCCTCCCTCCCTCCCTTCCTTCTCCCTCCCTCCCTCCCTCCCTTCCTTCTCCCTCCCTCCCTCCCTCCCTTCCTTCTCCCTCCCTCCCTCCCTCCCTTCCAAGATAGTGTTCATCAGCTTATGTTCATCTGAATAAACAGCTGCTATGTAAAAGAAAATAATTCAGAGATGGGAAGTTGTATTATCTTTCTAGTTTCCTTTGCAATATAAAGAAGGTTTTCATAGATTTTATCGGCTTTTGTTTCATATAGTTCGGTTCATTTTTTTTTAACATCTTTATTGGAGTATAATTGCTTTACAATGTTATGTTAGTTTCTGCTGTATAACAAGGTGAATCAGCTGTATGCATACGTATATCCCGTCCCTCTTGCGTCTCCCTTCCACCCTCCTTATCCCACCCCTCTAAGTGGTCCCAAAGCACCGAGCTGATCTCCCTGTGCTATGCAGCTGCTTCCCGCTAGCTATCTATTTTACATTTGGTAGTGTATATATATCAATGTTACTCTCTCACTTTGTCCCAGCTTACGCTTCCCCCTCTCCGTGTCCTCAAGTCCATTCTCTATGTCTGTGTCTTTATTCCTCTCCTGCCCCTAGATTCATCAGAACCATTTTTTTTTACATTCCATATATCTGTGTTAGCATACAGTATCTGTTTTTCTCTTTCTGACTTAACTCTGTATGACAGACTCTAGGTCCATCCACCTCACTACAAATAACTCAATTTCGTTTCTTTTTATGGCTTATATTCCATTGTATAGATGTGCCACATCTTCTTTATCCATTCATCTGTCGATGGACAGTTAGGTTGCTTCCATGTCCTGGCTGTTGTAAATAGTGCTGCAGTGAACATTGTGGTACATGACTCTTTTTGAATTACAGTTTTCTCAGGGTATATGCCCAGTTGATAATCTTAATATACCTGGATGTAGGACTCAATAAGTACAAATTCCAATGTGATGATTATTCATAATGATAGTAATAAACATTTCCAAAGTTTTTAGTAAGCTGCATGAAGTACTTTCACACTACTTGGTATTTTTATAAATCATTGCCTCAGGTATCTTTCATTATGTGAAATTGAATGCTCAATGAGGCAACTTTGTGTTGCTACCACAGTGGGTATTATAGACATACTTGAGATTAACATTAACATTTTTTGTTCTTTTTATTGAGATATTCACAGACCATAAAATTCACCATTTTAAATTATACAGTTAGTGATTTTTAGAACATTCACAAGTTTGTACAACCATGAATGCTAATTCCAGAATATTTTCATCAATCCAAAAAGAAACTTGGTATCCATTCATTTCCCAGTTCCCCTTCCCCCTCCTCCCCCATGGTGGCAGCCAGTAATCTACTTCTTGTATCTATGGATTTGCCTGTTCTGGATATTTCATATAAATGGAATTATTTAATATGTGGTCTTTTGTAACTGGTTTCTTTGATTTAGCATAATGTTTTCAAGGTTCATTCATATTGTGGCATGCATTAGTACTTCATTCCATGGTTAAATAATATTTCATTGTATAGATATACCACATTTTGCTTATCCATTCATCAATTAGGAACATTGGGTTGTTTCACTTCTTGAGTGTTGTGAAAATGTTACTGTGAAACTTGTGTACAAGTTTTTGTATGGACATATTTTCATTTCTCTTGGGTATCTCACCATGAGTGGAATTTGCTGGTAGCTCTTTGTTTCTTTTGGGGGAAGTTGACGGTGGAACTCTGGAAAATGTAGAATTCTTTTCAACATTTAACTTTAAAAAAACAAAAAAAAATCAAAAAACAACTTTACGGGTGTCATTAAAAAATACTTGGCTCATCTTTTCCTAAAAATGTTGACTTTTTAAATTTCAGTAACGTTGGGCCAGGTTATCTGGACCAATTCTTCAACTGAAGACAACTAAAAACGCTTGATGAGTTGTACAAAAACTTTGTTTTAGCATCAAAGAACTGTTAAGGAATATGCCAGGCCAAAATCTAAGAAAATGTTAGAACCTAAAAGGTAAAGAAGTGTTTAAAGCTCTGGCTACCCTGAATCATTTGCCCATTTGGATAAAACAGTTAAAAAACTAAGCTTCAGGTTTCGGTGGATTCAGAGGCAAGAGGACACTTATTACTTCTAGGTTTCTGAGTCTAATTGATTGCTTCTAATTGATTGCTTGGACATCAAGCTGGGACCTCAGGAAGAGGGAAGCTCACTGCCTTTTCCCTACTTGCAAAGGACTGCCAGGAGAATTCTTTTGTGCTGACCAGATAGGGCAAAGAGGAGAAAAAGAAAAGAAAGAAGGAGAACCTATCTCTGAGAGGTTGTAAAATAAGTTACCAGCATTGTGCAGAATCACAAACCAAAGGAATATAACACAAGAAGTCTGAGAAAAGTAGTACCCCAGTTACCTCGATGAAGCAAATATATATCCTTTTTGAATAAACGCACCTTATTGTAGGTATCAAAAATCTTCAAGTAACCTTTCAAGGCCATTGAGCATCTGTCATACAGAGATGACCAAACATAAAACAAGGCACAATAAGCAAGATGCAGCAAGAAATAGCAGAAACTGATACCTAAGTATTTCAGATACTGCTATTATTATACATAGATTATAAGCAATTTCACTTACTATGTTTTAATTTTTTAAAAGCTTGCAAATGTCTGTATGAAACAAGAAATTATAAAACAAGTGATATAGCAGACTTGAAAAGAATGAAATACTTCTGGAAATGAAAAAAATATAATAGCCAAAATTAGAATCTTAGTAGACATTGCAAGTATATTTGACATAGCTGAACAGGAAATTTGTGAACTGAAAGAAGAAATTATCTATAATGCAACACAAAGAGATGAAAAGGTGGAAAATACCAAGAGGTTGAGAGAAAAGGAGGATTGTTTAGAAATTCTAGCCTAAATTTAACTGGCATTCCTGGAGGAAAGAGAATGGGGCAGAGGCAATATTTGAAAAGATAATGACAGAATTTTCCAGGATTAATGAGAGTCTATAGTTCTCAGATTTAAGAAGCCCAACAAATCCCAGGCAGAGTTAAAAACGCTTTTAATCTCTACATAGACATATTACAATGAAACTGCAGAAAACAAATGATAGAGAAAAATTTAAACACATTATCTTCAAAGGAGTGCTGACTGATTCTAAACAACAGCAAATGAAACCTGTAGTCAGTGAAATGATATCCTAAATGTGCTGGGGAAAAAGGAGTTGGAATCCAAGTTAGAATTCTATATCCATAAAAAATATCTTCAAAAATGAGGGCAAAACACCAGTGTATCAGATTTGCAACTAAACCACCTCAGAGTTTTGAAGAAAGGGTCAAAACCAAGTCAAGCCAGACTGCGGTGGTAAGAAAGCAGTCTTCATGCGAAGATCATATGACCTCTACAGGCTTCACGTGGACAGTGACCCATGTTTGTTTTTGTTCTTTTTTAACCTCTTTATTGGAATATAATTGCTTTACAATGCTGTGTTAGTTTTTGCTCTATAACAAAATGAATCAGCTATATGTATGCATATATCCCCATATCCCCTCCCTCTTGTGCCTCCCGCCTAATCTCCCTATCCCACCCCTCTAGGTGGTCACAAAGCACGGAGCTGACATCCCTGTGCCATGCAGCTGCTTCCCATAGCTATCTGTTTTACATTTGGTAGTGTATATATGTCAGTGCTACTCTCTCACTTCATCCCAGCTTACCCTTACCCCTCCACGTGTCCTCAGGTCCATTCACTACGTCTGCATCTTTATTCCTCCCCTGCCCCTAGATTCATCAGAACCATTTTTTTTTTAGATTCCATATTTATGTGTTAGCATATGGTATTTGTTTTTCTCTTTCTGACTTCACTCTGTATAAGAGACGCTGGGTCCATTCATTTCACTACAAATAACTCAATTTCGTTTCATTTTATGGCTGAGTAATATTCCATTGTATAGATGTGCCACATCTTCTTTATGCATTCATTTGTCATTGGACACTTAGCTTGGTTCCATGTCCTGGCTGTTGTAAATAGTGCTACAGTGAACATTGTGGTACATGTCTCTTTTTGAATTATGGTTTTCTCAGGGTATATGCTCAGTAGTGGTATTGCTGGTTCATACAGTAGTTCTATTTTTAGTTTTCTAAGGAACCTCCATATTGTTGTCCATAGTGGCTGTATCAACTTACATTCACACCATCAGTGGGAGAGGGTTCCCTTTTCTCCACACCCTCTCCAGGCTTTATTGTTCATAGATTTTTTGATGATGGCCATTCTGACTGGTGTGAGGTGACACCTCACTGTGGTTTTTGATTTTCATTTCTCTAATGATTAGTGATGTTGACCATCCTTTTCATGTGTTTGGCAATCTGTATATCTTCTTTGGAGAAATGTCTATTTAGGTCTTCTGCCCATTTTTGGATTGGGTTGGGGTTTTTTTGATATTGAGCTGCATGAGCTGCTTGTATATTTTGGAGATTAATCCTTTGTCAGTTGCTTCATTTGCAATATTTGCTCCCATTCTGAGGTTGTCATTTCTTCTTTATGGTTTCCTTTGCTGTACAAAAGCTTTTAAGTTTCATTAGGTCCCATTTGTTTGTTTTTATTTCCATTTCTCTAGGAGGTGGGTCAAAAAGTATCTTGCTGTGATTTATGTCATAGAGTGTTCTGCCTATGTTTTCCTCTAAGAGTTTTATAGTGTCTGGCCTTACATTAGGTCTTTAATCCATTTTGAGTTTGTTTTTGTTTTTGTTTTTGTTTATGGTATTAGGAAGTGTTCTAATTTCATTCTTTTACATGTAGCTATCCAGTTTTCCCAGCACCACTTATTGAAGAGGCTGTCTTTTCTCCATTGCATATTCTTGCCTCCTTTATCAAAGATAAGATGACCATATGTGCATGGGTTTATCTCTGGGCTTTCTATCCTGTTCCATTGATCTATATTTCTGTTTTTGCGCCAGTACCATATTGTCTTGATTACTGTAGCTTTGTAGTATAGTCTGAAGTCCGGGAGCCTGATTCCTCCAGCTCCATTTTTCTTTCTGAAGATTGCTTTGGCTATTCAGGGTCTTTTGTGTTTCCATACATATTGTGAAATTTTTTGTTCTAGTTCTGTGAAAAATGCCATTGGTGGTTTGATAGGGATTGCACTGATCTCTAGATTGCTTTGAGTAGTATAGTCATTTTCACACTGTTGATTCTTCCAATCCAAGTCATGGTATCTCTCTCCATCTGTTTGTATCATCATTAATTTCTTTCATCGGTGTCTTATAGTTTTCTGCATACAGGACTTTTGTCTCCTTAGGTAGGTTTATTCCGAGGTATTTTATTCTTTTTGTTGCAGTGGTAAATGGGAGTGTTTCCTTAGTTTCTCTTTCAGATTTTTCATCATTCATGTATAGGAATGCAAGAGATTTCTGTGCATTAATTTTGTATCCTGCTACTTTACCAAATTCACTGATTAGCTCTAGTAGTTTTCTGGTAGCGTCTTTAGGGTTCTCTATGTATAGTATCGTGTCATCTGCAAACAGTGACAGTTCTACTTCTTTTCTGAGTTGGATTCCTTTTATTTCTTTTTCTTCTCTGATTGCTGTGGCAAAAACTTCCAAAACTATGTTGAATAATAGCGGTGAGAGTGGGCAACCTTGTCTTCTTCCTGATCTTAGAAGAAATGGTTTCAGTTTTTCACCATTGAGAACAATGTTTTCTGGGGGTTTGTCATATATGGCCTTTATTATGTTGAGGTAGGTTCCTTCTTTGCCTACTTTCTGGAGAGTTTTTTTCATAAATGGGTGTTGAATTTTGTGGAAAGCTTTTCCTGCATCTGTTGAGATTATCATGTGGTTTTTTCCTTCAGTTTGTTAATGTGGTGTATCACACTGATTTGCGTATATCGAAGAATTCTTGCATTCCTGGGATAAACCCAACTTGATCCTGGTGTATGGTCCTTTTAATGTGCTGTTGGATTCTGTTTGCTAGTATTTTGTTGCAGATTATTGCATCTATGTTCATCAGTGATATTGGCCTGTAGTTTTCTTATTTTGTGACATCTTTGTTTTTGGTATCAGGGTGATGGTGCCTCGTGGAATGAGTTCGGGAGCATTCCTCCCTCTGTCCTATATTGGAAGAGTTTGAGAAGGATAGGTGTTAGCTCTTCTCTAAATGTTTGATAGAATTCACGTGTGAAGCCATCTGGTCCTGGCCTTTTCTTTGCTGGAAGATTTTTAATCACTGTTTCAATTTTAGTGCTTGTGATCGGTCTGTTCATATTTTCTATTTCTTCCTGTTTCAGTCTTAGAAGGTTGTGCTTTTCTAAGAATTTGTCCATTTCTTCCAGGTTCTCCATTTTATTGGTGTATAGTTGCTTGTAGTAATCTCTCATGATCCTTTGTATTTCTACAGTGTCAGTTGTTAGTTCTCCATTTTCATTTCTATTTCTATTTATTTGAGTCTTCTCCCTTTTTTTCTTGATGAGTCTGGCTAATGGTTTATCAATTTTGTTTATCTTCCCAAATAACCAGCTTTTAGTTTTATTGATCTTTGCTATCGTTTCCTTCATTTCTTTTTCATTTATTTCTGAACTGATCTTTAGGATTTCTTTCCTTCTCTAACTTTGGGGGGTTTTTTGTTCTTCTTTCTCTAATTGCTTTAGGTGTAAGGTTAGGTTGTTTATTTGAGATTTTTCTTGTTTCTTGAGGTAGCATTGTATTGCTGTAAGCTTCCCTCTTAGAACCGCTTTCGCTGCATCCCATAGGTTCATCTTGTTTTCATCGTCATTTGTTTGTAGGTATTTTTTGATTTCCTCTTTGATTTCTTAAGTGATCTCTTCGTTATGTAGTAGCATATTGTTTAGCCTCCATGTGTTTTTATTTTTTACATTTTTTTCCTGTAATTGATATCTAGTCTCATAGCGTTGTGGTTGGAAAAGATGATACGATTTCTATTTTCTTAAATTTACCGAGGCTTGATTTGTGACCCACGATATGATCTATGCTGGAGAATGTTCCATGAGCACTTGTGAAGAAATTGTATTCTGTTGTTTTTGGATGGAATGTCCTGTAAATATCAGTTAAGTCCATCCTGTCTAATGTGTTATTTAAAGCTTGTGTTTCCTTATTTATTCTCTGTTTGGTTGATCTGTCCATTGGTGAAAGTCGGGTGTTAAAGTCCCCTAGTATTATTGTTTTAGTGTCGATTTTCCCTTTTATGGCTGTTAGCACTTGCCTTCTGTATTGAGGTGCTCCTATGTTGGGTGCATAAATATTTACAATTGTTATATCTTCTTCTTGGATTGATCCCTTGATCATTATGTAGTGTCCTTTGTCTCTTGTAATAGTCTTTATTTTAAAGTCTGTTTTGTCTGATATGAGAATTGCTACTCCAGCTTTCTTTTGATTTCCATTTGCATGGAATTTCTTGTTCCATCCCTTCACTTTCAGTCTCTGTGTGTCCCTAGGTCTGAAGTGGGTCTCTTGTAGACAGCATTTATATGGTCTTGTTTTTGTATCCATTCAGCCAGTCTGTGTCTTTTGGTTGGAGCATTTAATACATTTACATTTAAGGTAATTATCGATATATATGTTCCTATTACCATTTTCTTAATTGTTTTGGGTTTGTTATTGTAGGGCTTTTCCTTCTATTGTGTTTCCTGCCTGGAGAAATTCCTTTAACATTTGTTGTAAAGGTGGTTTGGTGGTGCTGAATTCTCTTAACTTTTTGCTTGTCTGTAAAGGTTTTAATTTCTCCATCGAATCTGAAAGAGATGCTTGCTAGGTAGAGTAATCTTGGTTTTAGGTTTTTCCCTTTCATCACTTTAAGTATATCATGCCACTGCCTTCTGGCTGCAGAGTTTCTGCTAAAGATCAGCTGTTTACCTTATGGGAATTCCCTTGTATGTTATTTGTTGCTTTTCCCTTGCTGGTTTTAATATATTTTCTTTGTATTTAATTTTTGATAGTTTGATTAATATACGTCTTGGCGTGTTTGTCCTTAGATTTATTCTGATGGGATTCTCTGCCCTTCCTGGACTTGATTTACTATTTCCTTTCCCATGTTAGGGAAATGTTCAACTATAATCTCTTCAAGTATTTTCTCAGACCCTTTCTTTTTCTCTTGTTCTTCTGGGATTCCTATAATTCGAATGTTGGTGCATTTAATGTGGTCCCAGAGGTCTCAGACTGTCCTCAATTCTTTTCATTCTTTTTTCTTTATTCTGCTGTGCAGCAGTTACTTCCATTATTTTATCTTCCAGGTCACTTATCCGTTCTTCTGCCTCAGATATTCTGCTGTTGATTCCTTCTAGAGAATTTTTTAATTTCATTTTTTGTGGTGTTCATCATTGTTTGTGTGCTCTTTAGTTCTTCTAGGTCCTTGTTAAATGTTTCTTGTATTTCCTTCATTCTTTTGCCAAGATATTGGATCATCTTTACTGTCATCATTCTGAATTCTTTTTCACATAGACTCCCTGTTTGCTCTTCATTTGTTTGGTCTGGTGGGTTTTTCCTTG
Organism: Orcinus orca; assembly: GCF_937001465.1. Taxonomy (NCBI): domain Eukaryota; kingdom Metazoa; phylum Chordata; class Mammalia; order Artiodactyla; family Delphinidae; genus Orcinus; species Orcinus orca. The sequence goes on from NC_064560.1 coordinate 75,031,975, forward strand.
CTCCTTCATGTGCAGCATATTTCTCTGTCTTCTCTCTTTGTTTAACTTACTGTGTTTGGGGTCTCCTTTTCACAGGCTGCAGGTTCGTAGTTCCCATTGTTTTTGGTGTCTGCCTCTAGTGGTGAGGTTGGTTCAGTGGCTTGTGAAGGCTTCCTGGTGGAGGGGACTGGTGTCTGTGTTCTGGTGGGTGGGGCTGGATCTTGTCTTTCTGGTGGGCAGGGCTGCATCCGGTGGTGTGTTTCAGGGTGTCTGTGAACTCAGTATGATTTTAGGCAGCTTCTCTGCTAATGGGTAGGGTTGTGTTCTTGTTTTGCTAGTTGTTTGGCATGGGGCGCCCAGTACTGGATCTTGCTTGCCATTGGGTGGAGTTGGGTCTTAGTGTTGAGACGGAGATTTCTGGGAGAGCTCTCAGCGATTGATATTATGTGGGGCTGGGAGGTGTCTGGTGGTCCAGTGTCCTGGATTTGGCTCTCCCACCTTAGAGGTTCAGGGCTGACACTCAGCCAGAGCACTAGGACCCTGTTAGCTACATGGCTCAGAAGAAAAGGAAGAAGAAAAAGGAAGAAGAAAGTAAAATTTTTTAAAAATATAGAAAAAATAATAAAATTTTGAAAAATAAATTTTAAAACATTAAAAAAAGAGAGCAACTAAACCAATAAAGAAATCCACCAATGATAACAAGCGCTAAAAACTAAACTACGATAAACATAAAAATCAGAAACAAATCAGCCGCAGACTGCAAACCTCAAGTCTACAGTTGCTCCCAAGTCCACCGCCTCAAATTTGGGAACATTCGTTGTTTATTCAGGTATTCCACAGATGTAGGCTTAATCAAGTTGATTGTGGGGATTTAATTCGCTGCTCCTGAGGCTGCTCGGAGAAATTTCCCTTTCTCTTCTTTGTTTGCACAGCTACTGGGGTTCAGCTTTGGTTTTGGCCCTGTGTCTGCATGTAGGTTGCCCTCAGGCATCTGTTCCCCGCCCAGACAGGAGGGGTTCAAACAGCGGCTGATTAGGCTTCTCTTGCTCTTTCAGGCAGGGGAGAGGGAGGGGTACAGTAGTTGTAATTGGAATGCAGGGCAATCCTACAGCAGTAGAAGCCGATGTGCCATTGCAACAGCCTGAGGCGTGCCATGTATTCTCCGAGGGAAGTTGTCCCTGGATCTCGGGACCCTGGCAGTGGCGGGCTGTGCAGGCTCTCAGGGGGTGGGGGTGGCAGTGGCAGCAGCGTTAGCGTTCCATGCCCGTCTCTGTGGTCCAAGCTGATCGCCGCAGCTCGCGTCAGTCTCTGGAGCTCACTTAGGTGGTGCTCTGCCTTTTCTGGGCACACGGGGAAGGAATCTTCTCTCCTCGCACATCCTGAAACAATGGTCTCTTGCCTCTTCAGCAGGTCCAGACATTTTCCCTGACTCCCTCCTGGCTAGTTGTGGCTCAGTAGCCCCCTTCAGGCAGTCTTCACACAGCCAACCCCAGTCCACTCCCTGGGGTCTGACCTCTGAAGCCCGAGCCTCAGCTCCCAGCCCCCACCCGCCCCAGCAGGTGAGCAGACACGCATCTCAGGCTGGTGAGTGCTGGTCGGCACAGATCCTTTGTGCGGGAATCTCTCCACTTTGCCCTCTGTACCCCTGTTGCTGTGCTCTCCTCCGTGGCTCCTAAGCTTCCCCCTTGCCCACCCCCTGTCTTCACCAGTGAAGGGGCTTCCTAGTGTGTGGAAACATTTCCTCCTTCACAGCTCCCTCCCAGAGGTGCAGGTCTTGTCCCTATTCTTTTGTCTCTGCTTTTTCTTTTTTCTTTTGCCCTTCCCAGGTACGTGGGGAATTTTTTGCCCTTTGGGAAGTCTGAGGTCTTCTGCCAGCATTCTGGCAGTAGGTGTTCTGTAGGAGTTGTTCCACATGTAGATGTATTTTTAATATATTTGTGGGGAGGAAGGTATCTCCACATCTTACTGCTCTCCCATCCTGAAGGTCCCGTGTCTGTTGATTCTCATGACTGTTTTATCAGTGAATATCAGAACCTAGTAGAGTGCTGTCAGTAATATTTGTTGGATTAAAGGGGAAAAAAAGGATAAAGGTAAATGAAGTCATTTTTACAGTTTAAGTACACACACACACACACACACACACACACACACACACACACACACACACACACACAGAGATAGTGAAGAACCAAGAGCCAGGGCTTTGAAGATATACTTTCCTGATTTCACAGTACTCCAAGAGCCAACTTTGTCAAAGTGTTCATTTATATGTGGAGTTCTGCAACAGAGTTACATTATCCCTGTGGGTAAAATGAGACTGTTGGGCTGCCTAGTATCTAGCTCCCAGAAGACAAGGGCCCCAAAACTGTTTGTTTTGGGTGGTGTTGGGGAGAAGTATCATTACCATTTGCTGACACCTTTGCCATCAAACTTGGGTATATACTGGGTAAGACCTTAAAATTCAAAGAAACCATAGCTTGAACATCACACATTTCTAACTGAGATAGATATGGATAAGGTCATAGAAGAACTGGGAAAGGAGTCTGAAAGCAGTGCCTACAACCACATGCACAAGAAGTGTGCTCTCTTTCCAGTAGTTTAAGTGGTTCCTGATCGCAGTCCTCTATCCAGTCTCCCTTTTGTTTGTTGACTGATTAATGCAGTCTGAACTAACACAGTGTAGTGGAAAGACCACTAGACTGGACATCAGAAGACTTTTATTCTAGTCCCAGTACTGCCACTTAATAGCTGTGTGATGTGGTGGGGTTGGGGGGTGAGAACTTGGATCTCTCCTAAATTTAATCTTCTCCTCTATAAAGGTAGGAGGTGAACTAGATGATCACAAAGGTAACATTTAGTTTTCTATTCAACAGCTATTTTAATATAATTTTTTGAGCACATATCTCAAGATTCCATTGTGCCTCAAAATTTAGACTCAGTGGACAAATTTCGAGAAAAATATAGTTTAACAAAATGGAATCAGGAAAGATATAGAAAATCTGAGTAGTCTTATTGTCAAGTTTACCACAGAGAAACTCCAAATCCAGATGGCTTTGTTAAGAAGTACTAGCAGAATTTTAAAGAAGAAATAACGCCAATATTTCACAAACTCTTCCGGAGAATAGAAAAAGAGGGAGCTCTCTTTATATGAAGCTAGTCTAATCTTGATAGCAAAACAACAAGGAGAGTTCTAAAAAGAAGAATCAGAAGTCAGTCTCACTGAATGTAAGTGCAAAACTCCTAAACATAATACTAGTTGACTTTTTTTTGAGTTCACAAATTTTTTTTATCAGAGACATTTTTATTTTCACATTAAGTCATTTTCTCCGTTGCTTGGGCACACATCTAGACTATCAGCCTGCCTTGCATTGGAGTGGTCTTGTGACTGAGTTGGCCAATGGAATGTTAATAGAAGTGATTCATGCTACTTCCAGGCCTGATCTGTAAAATACCTTCCACGTGATCATCATACTCTCTCTTCTCTGTTTGTCAGCCAGCTGCAGAGAATCCAGATGGGAACTCTTGAGATCTCATGTGGAACCAAAAGAAAAATGACTGGGCTCTGAATAGTTTCACCTAAGGCTCTCTGAGATAAGAAACATCCTCATTAGCCTTTGTGTGAATAAGAAACTTTCATTGTGTTAGGCCACAGAGACATGTGTTTGTTAAAGCATCTAACATCACTTATGCTAACTAATACAGAAATTAAATCCAGCAATATATAAAAGTCATACACATTATGACTAAGTTGGATTTATCCCAGAAATGCAGGGTTGACTTAACAGAGTATCCTAATATCATGGACTGGAAGTCTCAATATTGTATATGTCAGTGCTACATGAATAATCCATATAGAGTCAAGTAATGCCTGTGAAAATTCCAAGGAATTAATTTTTTTAATAATTCAAAAACTAATTCTGAAATATATAGGGAAATTCAAGGGGAAAAGACTCTGAAGAACAGTAAGATGAGAAGCTTTGCATTACAATATATTGCGACTAATTTTATAGCTACAGTAATGAAGATACTGTGGCATTGGCATGAATGCCAAACATATCAATGAAGTAATAGCTCAGAAACCATGCACATATATAGATAATTGTGGTATCACAAATCAAACGGGGAAAGAAACTCTTGAAGCAGTGTTGCTGGGACAGTTGGTTACAGATACATGGGAAAACTGTGAAAGTGAACCTACATCATATCTTACACAAAATCTACCGCCAGGAAGATTATACACCTAAATGTGAAAGGCAAAATTATAACACTTTTAGAATATAATATAGGAGAATATCTTCATGATTTTGAGGTAGGGAAGGATTTCTTATACGAGACATAAACATTACTACCGTAAAGGATAACTGTAAAGGGACAAAAGTATAAATTTGGTTTTATTAAGGTTAAGAACCTGTTTTCATCCAAAGACAAGTGTTAAACATGCCACACAATAGGGAAGGATTTTTACAATACATAAAATTAACAAAGAATTTATGTTGATTACAAATAAAAGAATGACTAAAGTAATAAGAAAAAGACAACTCAATAGAAAAATTGGCAAAGTACTAGAACACTTGACACTTCACAAAAGAGAAAATCTGAATGGCCAGTAGTTACGAAATGTGCTTCATTTGCTTGGTAATCAAGGGAATGCAAGTTAAATCCTCATTGCAGGTAGAAATGTATATTGATACAACTACTTTAAAAAAGAGTTTTGCATTTTCTAGTTACAAACTTACGATTCTGCTCCTAAGAATGTACCCTAGAGAAATGTGTGCAGATACGCAGTAGACTATGCAGAAATGTGCATTTTGACATTTTCATGATAGCCAAAATATTGAAGCAACTCCAATGTCTATCTGTAATAGAATGGATAAAGTTTTTTCCCATATAATACAATATTTAATAAAAATGTATAAACTAACTATATGCCACCCTATGGATGTAATAAACATAAAGTATAATGAAGGAGGCCAGACAAAATAATACATTGCATATATTACATTCACATGATATTTAAAAAGCAAAGCTAAATTATAGTTTTAGGGATATGTATATGGTAAACCTATAGAGAAAGTACAGATAGTTGACATCACAGATTTAAGATGGTATTACCTATAGAGGAGAGAGGGGAGGGTTATGTGATTGAGGGAGATATATAGGGTCTGGTTTATTTTTTGACCTGATTAGAATTACTATTGTTCACTTTATAATTGTTGAATTTTATATAAATTTTGATGCACCTTTCTTTATGTATGTCCAGTTTTAAAAATTAAATGTTTTTGTGTGTTTTTAAAGTGTCTAGGAAGAATAAGAAGTATCTTTCAAAATTGAAAATTTATTAAAAATGGGGAAAAGGAGAACTTTTCATTAAAAAAAGTTCTAAAGTCCAGTTTAAGTTCCTTGGAACTCAAGACATATTATTCCTTTATTTTACAAGCACTCATTTATTCCTTATAAGCTAGAGCTGACAGATTATCCATTCAGCCGGTGTTTATGGAGCTGCTTAGCTGCTTCACAGAAATGAGATAGGTGGGTGGTGATATTGTAGATTGGTTCAGTTGATGAGGTCATCGTGCATTTTAAAACTATGCGTATATACCTTTTGAGTACTTTTAATTCCCTAGTTTCACTTCTAAGTGCTATGATTATTATTGGTATGGAATGGAATTTGACAATTGTCATTATAAAATTGAGCATATGTTAAAGTATATTTCAGTTCTTGATTGATGTTAAAAATGCAGTCTGACAGGGGCCCTGGTAAACACTCAGGCAGTATAGACTCCTGAATCCAAAATTCAGTATCATATCTCAAGATTCCAGAAAATGCCAGTCCTCTGGGATTTTTATCAGTTCTTATTTCAGATTCCATGTGATGTAAATATTTATTTAAACATATTTACAATGAAAAATATCCTGAATACTAGATTTCTTCACTCTGTAAACAAACACCAGAGTATAGTGTATGTATATGTATTAGTGCATATATATTTATTGATATATATATATATATACACACAACGTGTGTGTGTATATATAATTTCCATGGAGAATAAATGTGTCTGAAATTTTAAATGTTATTTTTTGCTGATGACAGAATATAAGCTGAAAGAAATCTATTTAAAATTAGCTGCCTCTGCCTAATTTATAATCCATATTGAAATATGTTTGTTTTTTAAGTTTATTGTGTAAAAAAAAAAACCTGGCTATACTTAGAAAAAAAGTCTAAACAGCATTGTTCTTGCCTTCTCAAGTTTCTTTTCCCTATCTCCTTTCTACTTTTCCCTTACTCTTTCTATCTCCAGTTTCACCAACAGATTTAGTAATGTAGACTAGAAAATGAGAGGCAAATGTTCAGGGCCTGCCAAGCAGTGTTTTTATATATACCCAGAATTCCAGAATTCTAAAAGTGTTTCCTTGAACTTGAAAGATAAGGTTGCTAAAACTTTGTAAGTAGAACAGTAGAACACATGACTTTAAAGATCGTTGTTTGAGTCAGTTTTCTCCAGGTTAGGGATCTTTTCTGGATGCTAGGTTGTGGAGGCATTAGCCAGACTTGTTTGGGGACTTAGATGATTTAGACAGATAAGGAGACTTAACTCATGACTCAAAGAATTGTGACAGTTTTTTTTTTTAATCAAGGTTCTTTGATTATAAGGAATAGAAATTCAGTTAAAGTAGCTCAAACCAAAGGGGGACTTATTGAAAGAATATAGGCAGATTGCACCCAAGGCAGGAAGCAATACCTGCCTCCTTAAGGCTGGAAATCAGGAACTCCATCTCAAGATCTACATGGTCCCTCATCTCTGCCACCATGGCTAGTTTGCAAGAGACTCTCCTGAAGGCACAACTGATGGTCTTCATGTAAAAATTGATGTTCTGGGTTCTTACCTAATTACCCATTTTTGTAACCAGAACATAACTCCCAAATTTAAAAAAGCTTCAATTATGATACTGTCTTACTGATACTTTCAGTAGGAGAGGAGATTTGGTGAGCTGTGGACACTTATCTCAGTGCTGACATAATTTTTTTTTTTTTTAAACTGGGTTGATCCTCTATAGATGTCATGGAGTTTCCCTTAATTAAGAAAAGTCAAGCTTTTGGTTTTTAGATTTCCAGGTTTATACTTCAACCTTCTGTGTTCAAAATAAGATCCAGAATCAGAATCTTTGGCTCTTAGTTGATTATAGCTAACTGTACATTCAAAATAAGAAGTCTTCTTGCACTACCAATTCTAATCTTTCCTATCCAAAAACCCACTGGAGAATATCCCAGCAGCTTTCAGAGTATAGGCTATTGTAAGTTAAACTTATATATGAAATTATACATATGAAATGGTATTTTTGTAGTTCAGAAGCAGTCAACTATCAAGGATTTCTGTGGATCAACCTAGTTCAAACTAATGTTTCTGGATTGCCTTATTATTTAAGTATATTATAACAAATCCATAATTTTATGTTTTAGAAGACACCTGAAATAACATTAGAGACCATCCTGATCTCTCCTTTGCTATGTTTTTTTTTAATTGTGCAAGTATTAATAAATACTTATTTCATGTGTGTGTAGCACCTTGTTTGTCTAGACTCTGAAAATGTAAAGCAATCTAGACTTTGGTCTTTGATTTGAAAGTTCATAAATTAGTTCAAGAATACAGAAAATATACGGAAGATAAGTAAATACAATGTTGCCTGTATTACACGAATGCTCTATAGAGTAAGTGCTCTTAAAATTTCAGCCTAGGAAGCAGCAGGGGAAGAAAATTTCATGGAAAGATGGAGTTCAAACTAGGCCATAGTGAGCTATAAAATAGTCATACAAATAAGAGAGAAGACAGGGTTTCAAACAAGTGGGGTGACATCAGTGAAGGGATTTTTGTGCCTGTTAGGACAATAATTTTGACCACTTTGTCTGGGTCAGGTTTCAGGAAGCATAAAAATGGGGAAGGAAAAAAAAAAGTAAGAGACTGTTAGGTGACTTGCAGTTAGGCTAAGGAACTTTGATTTTGTACTCTACATCTGTTATTTCAGGAGGGATGTAAGATGTATAAAACTACTAGGGTTCAGGGAGAAAATAATGGAAATTATATTTCATCCTAAGATATGGCATGTTAATATTTGAAAAGATTGACATTCATGCATATAATTTTTTCATTGTATGCATATATTGGGGGCTGTGCGTGAAATATTTTTACAGATGGGGTGGATAATCTAGAAAGTTTAGAGGCTACTGCTTTTAGATCACAGAGAGCCATCAAAGATCTAAAACAAAGGTGACAAGTACAAAGTATTGAGGAGAACTGAATCTGTAACAATTTAAGGGACAAATGAGAAGAGAGAGAAAAGAGAAGGAGGATATATAGTCAGTGGAAATGGAAATAATAATCTACAAAATTTGGAATTCCATGTTAATGTGGGGAGAGAACAAAGAGTGAACAGCAAGATTGCTTGCTGTGTTGACTAGAATAGCTAAGTCCAAAAAGGGGATCTATTTAATAAAAGATAATGAGTTCCATCTTGGTTAAACTGAAATAGAGATATTAGCCAAATTTCCAAATGGAAATGTACAGTAGTCAGTTGGGACTGTAGGTCTTCAAAGTTTCAGATTAGATTTGGAAGAAGGTATAAAATCATTACTCTCATTCAACTATAAAGTGAACATGTGTCAAATATTTTAATTAATTAATGAGTGAACCAGTAAGATGTCACAGCCAGTTCAAAGAAGAACTCAGAATACCACACATCAGTAAAGAATGCTGAAATGAATTTTTTTGGGTTGGCCAAAAAGTTCTTTCCGGTTTTTCTGTAAGATGTTATGGAAAAAGCCGAACAAACTTTTTGGCCAACCCAATACATGGGGAAGCAAAAATTGGTCAGTATCCACAATGTGATAATCAGTGACATTCCACAGAAAACAATTTCTGTGAATAGGAATTATTTGCAGTTACTGTGAGTTTTCTGATACTTTTAAACTGATATCCATCTCTACAGAATTGTAAAATAACCTAGTCAAAGAATAAAGATGGATGTAACCTAAATGGAAGTTCTAGCCAGGATACCCACTAAATTTCAGTTTTTTAATGTTTTTCCTTAAGTTGGTATAGAAATCTTAAATTTAAGAGCCTTTCTACCTATGAGGTCTTTAATCAGTAGGTAGAAGTCTTTAAGTTACTCTTCATTTGGGTAAAACTGATTTAATTAATACCAAAACCAAAAAGAAAACATCCTCTTACTTGTAAGTTTAATTTGGGCGTATCCAGCTCAGAAAGTTTAGATATCATGTAGGGATCCCTTCTCCCTGGAAATGCTTACAGGCAAAACATTACCTACTCTTCCCCAACAGCTTGAATTTTACTTTGGAACTCGTTAGCTTCAGATGGAGAGGAACCCTGTTTCAAGAGATTGTGGGGTTTGCAGTTTTAGATGGTTACACTCTTAATACTGTGATATGAATAATATTTCATTTATGAATTGTCACAAAAATTAAGGATTATTGTCCTTCTTGAAGAGAATTGAAAGGTCATAATCCTTCTCTGATCATATTTCCTTAATTTTTGATACCATAATAAATTAGTACAGATTATTAATCAATTAAATATTTTCAAAAATTTTAAATAACAAACAGCACATTGCTTTTTTCTTTAAAAACCGATATACAATCCAATACTAAGTTCTAACAAGAGCAGACTTTTCCCCTGAGTTTGGATCTGCTATGAATCACGAGTCAAGGGTGGTTTCACTCTTACAACTGTTAAACAATTTTTTTTCAGAAAAGGTAAAATCATGATTCTTAGACAGCTATAAAATGAACATGAGTCAATACTTTTAACTCATTAATTACTCAGGGAACAAGAATAAAATGTTGCAACTGGTTAAAGGTAAATCCAAAGATTAGAGAAATGCATAAGCCCATCAAGAAGACAAAATGAATTTTCTTCATAGGTGCAAAATTGACATCTTCCACAGTGAGGAAAGAGGTCAGTTGAAACCTCCTTCAGACAGAATCTATTTGCGTGTCTATAGACACTAATTATTTGCATTACTATCAGCTTTCTACAAATAAACTTCTATCTACAGAGTTGTAAAATAGCTTGAAGACAGGCACAAACCACAAAGAATCAGATAACCTGGGAGGATGTGTCCTAACAGATGCATTGTTTTAGATTAAAGACACTTAGCAATTATTTTTTGATCCATTTAAAATTTTTTCACAATTTGTCTCTATGTAACTAATGTTGAAGGTAAATGTTAGCTAAGGGCATTCATTATTTAAAACCTACGTAAAATTTCCCAAAATCACAAAAAGAAAGGCTATTAAAATCCTAACAGAGTTTAACTTTGTTGTGACAAGTAGAAATGATTGTCTTTTTAAACATGTTTAACTGACCCTCCAAAAATAAAATTTCTGTTTTCTATAGAAATGGACTAATGAAAATTGTAGGTATACTAATTTTATGATTTCATGTAAGCTTGCTAGTTAGAATCTTTAAACATGTTTGGAACACTGATTTGAAGGACACAGAACAGGTTGTATCAAGTCAGCTTAAACTGATTAATAATTTAATTGTTCATCACCACTGGTCCCTTTAGCAATTCATAATCTGTGTTTCAGAATACAGTTATTTAAGAAAAGCAACTGGGATACATCAACTTAAATGGTATACGCCCCTGAAATATGAAATTATTTTGGCACTATGGAGTTTCCCCCTTAAGTTTGCCATAATGGCACTGAAAAACTGTCAATCACATGTACAAGAATAAAGTACTTTTAAAGTCCTGTTTACTTAAGAGTGGAACATTATAATCATCAGTAATAGCTATAGGGAGTGCACAGTGCTAATACTCTTGAATATTTTCCCACTTAAAAGCAGATTCCTCCTTAGTGGTGACCATTCAGACTGTTTTCTTCATTGAGCAAGTGTTTTTATTGTGGCTAACTTGAAGCACGTAAGAAAACTGAAGCTAGCCTGTTTCTTATATGCCTCGCCTGGCCTTGTTAATAGATACAGCATTCCACTTGTTAGTACCAGTGACACAGGAGAAACTTTTACTATTATGCTATGTGGTAAGATAAAGAAGACAGAAAAAGTCTTTTTATGGTAGTTGGGTCCTCAAAACAACTCTTCATATTCTTGTGATAAGAAGACACAAGTTGGATATCCAACAGAGGTACATTAGCTTGTTATCTGCAGAGCTGATACAGCCTCTTAAATTCTCTCACAATGACAGGAACCCCCTCTAAAGTGAAGACTTGCAGAGCTGGAGATACCAGAGCACTATTCTTCCTCTTGGGTACAAGTAGAGTTAACCCTACTGTTGTAGGATAAAACTTTTGTGTAATTACTAAACAAAGGCCATATTCTTTTTCTTCTGTAATTTAAAAATGTTCAGAGACCATACTTGGTGATTGCTATTAGTGGAAGAGCAAGGCTGTGAATTACTTAGTCTTAAGATATATGAATATGAGGGGAAAATATCCAGAGATTTCAGGCTAGAATAAATCAGCTTCATGATAAAATCTGTGTGTAGGCGACTACTATATTTGTTCTGTTTCTAGAGCTGTGTTGGTTATAAGAGTTCACTGTGTTCCAGTATTCTGAGTGTTAACATCTTCATTGCTGATAGCAAGTTGCAGAGCTTTGGCAAGCAGAACTTGCTACTACGAATGGGGGAGGATACGTGTCCACCTTTTAGTTCTAAACAACAGGACCTTTTATGGCTAAGTACACATAAAAGTTCATGTGATTACTTAGACCCATAGAACTTAGAGCCATGGGGCTGATATTGGGGAAATAGGTGTAGTGTTTGCTGTATGCTCATATTTAGTGATTGTGTTGTGGTGGGAGTTTCAGGCATTGTGTATGGGATTCCTAGTGCATGCCAAGCAATTTGAGAAGCTAACACAGCTATACCACTGATTTCTTATGATCCTTTAAGCATGCAAAAAAAAAAAATCGAGTGAAGTGAAATTTTAAAATAGACTTCAGAGAAATTAAGAAAAAATTCTCAAATCTTAATGTATTGTGTGTTTATGTTCTTTCAAGAAAAAAAAAGAGTAAAATAGCGTTCATAATTATTGTAAATCATGTTTTAAAGGATACCAAGATCTATTATTATGAATTAATTTAAAATATACCTTAAATCTAATATAAATAATCATTTACAAATGCACTCATCTAGTACTATCTATTGTTCAAATATTTCTTAACCTAAATAGGTAGGCTTACTTGGAGAATTTTAACTTCCTAAAACTCCTCTGTGGTTGGCTGGAAAATCAGCAAGTCTCAAAGCTATCTAAGTTGTTGAACCCCAAAATTCTACTTTAAAATAAGACCCATCAGGATTTTTAAAAACTTAGTCTGTAAGTGAATTAATATTCTATAGATTATCAAGCCCTTGGTTTTAAGTGTATTCTTTTAAATACTAAACAAGTCATTTTGTGATGATTTTAATTAAAAAAATTAAAACTCAGAAAACCAACCAATTTGTACCCCAAAGTAAGAAGAAAGGAAAAGAGTCAATATGGTCCAGGGGATACTTTGATAACACTCAAGAAAATTCTCCAGAAAGTCAATTCAGTGGACTAAATCAATCCACGAAGGCACTCTGTAGAAAGAGCTAGCAAAGTGTGGAAAAGATCATGCTGAATTAGTTTTTTTTACAAAATTTAAAGATATGTGAAGTCACTAACGATACGTACATTCTACGTAGGAAAGGGTCATTACTGTCATATGTAAATAAGTATTCGAGTTTTTATACTTCAGAGTTATGTAGTAAAATCACAGTATTTAAGAACAAATTAGGAATGAAATTATTGGGATATTGAGCCTATTCTTTCTGTTGAATGGGATAAACTCTCAGGCAGAAAGGAATGTCAGTAGATGAAGTTGCTGAAATGTTCATTTTATAAAGGTAACTTTATATATATATATCATCTTGATATATTTGTATTTCGGGGTCTCACACTCATTGATCCTATCAGATATGTTGATCAGGCTGTAATCAGATTTGGATTGTAACTGTCAGAGCAGTGAGTAATTTAGTATTCTCTAGGAAGTTAGGAAAGGAAGAATCCAAATATATAAATATTCCTTTTCTCTTAATGTATAATGGGAACATAATTTTGCTTATATCTAAGGTTTACTTTATTTGAAGACTTAGAGTGCATTGTGATCATTTAAAACCATTTCAGTGGCTCTTGTATTACCCAGTTCATTCAGTCTGTGCTCTCATAATAGATTTTACAGAAAAAACTCATGGCAAGTTAGTATCATTTGTGTGTGAATTTTCCAATTGTATTTCAGACTTTAAGAAAGAAAGGCCTTAATGGTTGTGAGAGCCCTGATGCTGACGATTACTTTGAGCACAGTCCACTCTCGGAGGACAGATTCAGCAAACTAAATGAAGATAGTGATTTTATTTTCAAACGAGGCCCTGTAAGTACTTTTATTTTACCTCTACTTTTTATTTGTTGATCCTTTTTGTTAACTTCATTATTTAGGCTCTGAACAAGAAGGAACACAGAGGGTGCGACAGCCCAGACCCTGATACTTCCTATGTGCTAACTCCACATACAGAAGAAAAATATAAAAAAATTAATGAGGAATTTGATAATATGATGCGGAATCATAAAATCGCAGTGAGTACTAAAGTATGGTTTGTGATCTTATCTTGTGCATGAAGAGATAGACAACACATCTTGTTTATTTTCGTAGTGGGTGATGACAGCAGTAAGTAGAAGGGGGAAAAGTATTTTATTAATTTCTTTTGGTTTTATAGAACTTCAAAATAAAATTGCATAAATCTTACAATGGTACATCTTCGATCTTGAGTGTCTTAAACATAGAAGTGAAGAGAAAACATCCTAATACAAGCTCTGCTACTTACTGTCCCCATGTCTTTGGATAGGGCATCCTATCCTAAACATCCTGGATTCCAATTTCATCATCTGTAAAGTGAGTGAGTTGGCTCACATAGTTTTTTAAGGTCCCTTCCAGGTTTAAATTTCCATGATTTTAAATATAGGGTGCATATGAGACTTCCCTCTCCCTCCGATAACTTTTAAAATATTACATGTACTTAAGTAGATCTTGAGACTATAAAATGTAAAATGGCTGGATTTATTATAAAATGTGGCGTTTCAAAATTATCTTTAATTATTTTATACAGTTGCTGTAATAGTAGCTTACTATTTGGCTCTTTGTTAATGTCCCCAAACAATTTGGTGACAGTACCTCCAAATTCCTATTCTTTTCTTAACACTGTAGGTATTGAGGAAGACAGCCTTGGCTCGATTTTAATTTAAGGAAGCAGTGTTCTTAAACTGGTTACAAAACAAATAGTTGGTTTAAAGTTTTTCCATGCTCACACATTTAACCGTAGTGAAACAGTACTTCTTTGAGTTCATACTCCTTTGATAGTTCTTCAGAGAGTTCTCATTGAAGCACCACTGGCAAGAGCTGCTTAAGACAGTTATTCTGGATACATATCCAGAATACTACATATGTGTTGTAGGCTTTGTGGAACAAATTGGTTCCAATGCTGATATTTCTTTCATTACCAGAGTTAATTCTTTTAAAACTGTGCCCTAAAGTATGCATCATGGATTATTTCTTCAAAGTAGTCCTATGCTATAAGAAGAAGCCCATGGAAAACAGATTTAAGGAGGTATTTTTTGTGCTAATACCATTCTTAAGAAACAAAACAACTGAAAAAAAAAATCCCTTTTGAACTCATATGGATGTTGGTGACCTTGCAGTTAATGTTAAGCTGCAAAAGCATTGTTTAAGTAAAATTGCTTTACCTTTGAAAACATTTTATCATGTATCCATTGTTTTATACTTTTTAATGAGTTATTTTCTACCTGAAATAAACTATTGAATAAAGTACATAATTATTTACATTCTTTCAACTTTGAATTAGCAGTGTTACCTTACTTTGCAAATCACTGTTTTAAAATGTAGGGAGAGGAAAGTTTTCTATTTTCTCTCACTTTAAATTATAAAGAGGATTGTTATTTATCATGGTTGACAAGTATAAGTGGTCTATGGAGGAAATGCAAGAGGAAAATAGAAAATATTATTTTTAAGGAACTATGGAATATTTTGGAGGGAAATAAGATAACAATATTTGTAATTTAATCTTTATACAGTTTAAAGATAACTTGCCAGTAGTTAATTTTGTTTAGTTTTTTTTTACATTTTTATTATACTCATTGCATTGTGTTACATATATAAAACGTGATTTTTTTTTTTTTTAGTTTTGTCCATTAAGAATGTTAGTGAATTAAATCAGACCAGGGCAAACTTGATGTATGAAGTTTATAATATATGTACATACTTTTCCCCTTTTGTTATATTTGGAATCTCCCAATAGAAATGTAATGTTACTAAACTGATTTGCATTTAAGTGCTAATTTATGCTTGGTAACAATGATGTATTTTATAATGTGTAAACGACAACACAACTCTAATATCAGGTTCTGACCTTTCATTTTCATCTCTGAATATTTGAAATACATAATATATACATTATACTAGTATATATGTATTAATATATAAAAAATGGAAATTGAAAATGTTCATGTTAAACATTCTCATGTCCAAATATAATTGTAAAGAAAATAGCTTAAACCTGCAAATTGATTTAGTAAGAACCTATCCCCATCCTCTGCTTTTAGTAACTAGTGTTACCTTATCAAATTAAAGTTCGTAAGTTATCAATTTTAATATAGATGAAAATGAAACTAACAGTTTTCTCTTCCTTTTTCTTTATTTACAGCCTGGTTTGCCACCTCAAAACTTCTCAATGTCTGTCACAGTCCCTGTGACCAGCCCTAGTGCTTTGTCCTACACTAACCCAGGGAGTTCACTTGTGTCCCCATCTTTGGCAGCCAGCTCAACATTAGCAGATTCAAACATGCTCTCTCCACCTCAAGCCACATTACATAGAAATGTATCCCCTGGAGCCCCTCAGAGACCACCAAGTACTGGCAGTGCAGGTATGTCCTGATATTTATTCTTCCGATTCTTTAAAAGAAAGAAAAATCTAATTGCTAACATAAACAGTTTCTTATTCTGCTACTCTTAATTTTATTGCTTTGATGAGCAAAGAGTCACTACTACATAATTGCCTCCGTTTTAAAGTATTATTTTGAAAATCTGTGGCTCTAGCCTTGTACTAGGCTTTGTGGAACAAATAAAGCTTTCCTTATCCTGGGAAAGCTTTCCTTATCATGGGAAAGCCATACTAGACAGGCAGAAAATTTATTTAGGATATCATGGGCAAAGATTTAAAATTGAGGGTGAGCCATTCGTGTTAAAAATGTGGAGAGATGACTCACCTGATTGGAGTTAGAGCGTTTTCTCCATCTCCCACTGTCTGATTTGTTCATTAATTCAGCAGAAATTTTCGGTGCATTTACTGCATCACTGTGTGTAATGCAGTGTCTCCTCTCCCATTATTCCTAGATTTTATAGCATTCCATTAGCACTCCCCCCATTCTTATCAATATGCACCATTTGGTATTGATACACAAGAAGGCAGACATGTCCAGAGCTTGATAGGCGAGTGACTGTATATTTG
Source organism: Orcinus orca (assembly GCF_937001465.1). NCBI lineage: Eukaryota > Metazoa > Chordata > Mammalia > Artiodactyla > Delphinidae > Orcinus > Orcinus orca. The sequence continues at coordinate 75,048,532 of NC_064560.1, forward strand.
ACTACGTCATATTACACGTTAACGCCAAATTCAAACTGGGCTAGTTTTTATTTTTGTGTTTTTTAGGAATGGAGTGAGAGTTACCTCTGTTCAATTCCTTTTTACTCAGATAAGGAGAGCCAATTCACATTCCCTCTCTCCTCTCTCTAATGTTGTTAGGTGGGATGTTGAGCACTTCAGACCTCACAGTGCCAAATGGAGCTGGAAGCAGCCCAGTGGGTGAGTGAATTCCTACTGTTTTACTTTGTAAGCATCTGTCCTATCTGAGATAAAAGGAATATTTTACCTCAAACAAGGCCTTCTGCCAAATGAAGAGGAAAATATGGGGATATATGACTAGAGTAGACATGTCCCTTTGCGCTTTGTTTAATTAGTGCTTTCACTAATACTTAACATTTTTTCATATCCCTGTGTTATTCCTCATACCTTGGCCTTACGTTCAGTTACTCATTCATTCAAATATTTATTGAGTGCCTCCTTCATAGCAGACATTGTTCTTTTCTAAAGACTAAATTGCCTTAATACAATTTTTACATCAAGACACTTTCTTATGGAGAAGCTTTCTGTGTCATCTATCCTTACCAGAGTTAGACTGTTAGCAGACTGCTGTATCTTACAATTGTGTGAAATGTTTTCAGAGAAATTGCAATAGGAAGAAATGGTGGGCCTACTTCTAGAGACACAAAGAGAATTGAGAAGTTTGTCTCTGAAGGATCTGTTTTGGTAGTCACATGTAGAACATTCACATTTTGTTGTGGTTGCTGCCAGATTGGCTCTTTTGCTTTGGGACCCCTGCCAAGATGACTAGCAGTTTAAACATGTCATAAATGTGTCTGTCTGCCTAGCCCTGAAGTGCTGGTAAAGATAGATTGTGATCTTAACATTACAAAAACATGGCATGTATGTCAAAGAGTCACAAGAATAACTGTGTCCCTTTGGATTATCATCACATTTAGTCGTCTTGGTCTCTTTATCTGTGATAATCACAGTTATCATCATTTTTATCTGAAAACAAGGGCAGTAATTCCCTCCCTGCTTCTAGATATTGTGTGTTCAAAGACACATCTGAAAACAGATCACTTATAGGAAAAATTCCCTATTACATATATTCAACCCATTTATTCCAAAAATGTGAGGAGCTTCTGCCTTAAGAAAATTTTGGAGATGATTGAATAATTTAAAATGATGAGAAAGAAATAAATAGGGAGGGTGGGAGGGAGGGAGACGCAAGCGGGAAGAGATATGGGAACATATGTGTATATATAACTGATTCATTTTGTTGTGAAGCTGAAACTAACATACCATTGTAAAGCAATTATACTCCAATAAAGATGTTTAAAAAAATTTAAAAAAATTAAAAAAAATAAATAAATAAATAAATGGACATTATTGAGTGAGACAAGTTACAAAACATGTAGTGACCTAAAGTAGGAATAAATACCTAATTGTATCTGGCATTGTATTAATTGCTGTTTTAATGGAATTAAACAGATAAGACCTGTTGTGGGATATTTTATTAACAGATAATTAAATGTGGAAAAATTCATTAAGGTCTTACCAGTTATACATTAGGACTGCTATCCTTGTATGTGTATTTCCTAATATTTATAGTTTATTTCTTTTCAGCTCTATTTTAGTTGTTTACGTGCCCGTATACTCTTTTTATATTGCATTTTCCCATATGCTTTTTTTTAAATATTTTTTTTTTGGCTGCATTGGGTCTTTGTTGCTGCATGTGGGCTTTCTCTAGTTGCAGCGAGTGGGGGCCACTCTTCGTTGTGGTGCGCAGGCTTCTTATTGCGGTGGCTTCTCTTGTTGTGGAGCATGGGCTCTAGGGGTGCGGGCTTCAGTAGTTGCAGCACACGGGCTCAGTAGTTGCAGCACGCGGGCCCTAGAGTGCATGGGCTTCAGTAGTTGTGGCGTGTTGGCTCAGTTGTTGTGGCGTGTGGCTCTAGGGCACGTGGGCTTCAGTAGCTGTGGCTCGTGGGCTCTAGAGCGCAGGCTCAGTAGTTGTGGTGCACGGGCTTAGTTGCTCTGCAGCCTGTGGGATCTTCCTGGACCAAGGATCGAACCTGTGTCCCCTGCATTGGCAGGCAGATTCTTAACCACTGCGCCACCAGGAAAGTCCCTTCCCATATGCTTTTATTCTTCCAGCACTATGCATCTTGCTCTCCCTTCTACTTTGCAACCTGGTTATGGCTGGAATCAATAATTTCTGTTTTATTTAATGTTAATTTTGACTAGCTCTTGGTGTTATTTCCAAAGTTATTTTTATTTAATGGGGTTTAACTATTTGAAGATTTCTAATGTGTTTTCCCTTTGCCTTTATTTTTTTTCTCATACCTCTGGCTTGATAAACATGGCTCTTCCTCCTATCAAACAAGTGTTTCAGTTCTCTTTTTGTTCTTTTTTGGGTTTTGTACTCTCCACACTTCCCTAAAAGCTTTTATACTATTCTTTCTTATCTGCCGTGCAACTATAAATCTAGACTTTGTCTTTGTTCAATTTTCTGTGTTCCCTTTGGTAATTTCAGACTCAGACTTTGTCATCCTAATTTGACCTTCTACATATAATCTAATCCTGTTGCTTTTATTTCTTTTTTTTAAATTTATCTTTCTTCTTTTGTAAGCTTCCTTCCCCCCTTTCTAGGCCGTCAGGTTTGGAGGGTCACATTAGTCACACTGCTCAGATCATGGCACATATTCAATGGTTTGCACAAAGCATTTCTCAGAATGTTATTCACTTTTCCCTTTATACCTCTATTCCACTCCCATTCTCTTCCTCTCCCCACACCCTCCATTCCCCAGTCATAGGCAACTATTTTAATATGTTTAGTGCTAATAGTGTTAATAATCACATTAATGATGATGATCAGTGAACATGAATTTTTATAAAAATTTAAGATTCAAGTAAGTATTAAAATATTTAAGTGCTTAGTGAGTTACTTAAAAGTCTATTTCTATTACTACATCCACACAGAGATAAATCTATTTCTTTTTTTTTTTAACATCTTTATTGGAGTATAATTGCTTTACAATGGTGTGTTAGTTTCTGCTTTATAACAAAGTGAATCAGTTACACATATACATATGTTCCTATATCTCTTCCCTCTTGCGTCTCCCTCCCTATCCCACCCCTCTAGGTGGTCACAAACCATCTAGCTGATCTCCCTGTGCTATGCGGCTGCTTTCCACTAGCTATCTATTTTACGTTTGGTAGTGTATATATGTCCATGCCACTCTCTCACTTTGTCACAGCTTACCCTTCCCCCTCCCCATATCCTCAAGTCCATTCTCTGGTAGGTCTGTGCCTTTATTCCCGTCTTACCCCTAGGTTCTTCATGACCTTTTTTTTTTTTCCTTAGATTCCATATATATGTGTTAGCATACGGTATTTGTTTTTCTCTTTCTGACTTACTTCACTCTGTATGACAGACTCTAGGTCCATCCACCTCACTACAAATAACTCAATTTCGTTTCTTTTTATGGCTGAGTAATATTCCATTGTATATATGTGCCACATCTTCTTTATCCATTCATCTGTTGATGGACACTTAGATTGCTTCCATGTCCTGGCTATTGTAAATAGAGCTGCAATGAACATTTTGGTACATGACTCTTTGAATTATGGTTTTCTCAGGGTATATGCCCAGTAGTGGGATTGCTGGGTCGTATGGTAGTTCTATGATAAATCTATTTCTTATAACAATCTTATAACACAGTATAACCTCAGACTTATATCAAGATCGAATGTCTTGATTCTTCACTGATTCATACTCTTATATACCTATTTAACCTGTGCTAGATGTAATTCTGCTTGGTTGGATTATATCCTAGGTGACATTTTTGTTATAACTGCTTTTTAACATGTGCCACCTCAGAATTCAGATTCAACTAACTAGACATCGTGTATCACTTAATTCAGGTACCAAATGGAAGTAATTATTTTTGTGCAGTACTTATAGCATACATGGGTTTAAAGTGTTTCTTGCTGTAAATTTCCCTCCCCGCCCCAAAATAAATGGCCTGTCATAGGTATTTTAGAAGTGTTTTTTTGTTTTTTTTTTAAAATTAATTAATTTATTTTTATTTTTGGCTGCGTTGGGGCTTCATTGCGGCGCGTGGGCTTTCTCCAGTTGCGGCGAGTGGGGGCCACTCTTCGATGCGATGCGCAGGCCTCTCATGGCAGTGGCCTCTCCTGTTGCAGAGCACGGGCTCCAGGCGTGCCGGCCTCAGTAGTTGTGGCACACGCCCTAGTTGCTCCGTGGCATATGGGATCCTCCCGGACCAGCGTTATTTTTTTGTGAAGAAGAGTCAAATAATGTATTTTAGCCCATTTTCAACAATGGTGCCATTTTGGTTTAGTAGTTTGGAAAAATAGTTTAAACTCAATTTTATGCCTAAAGTCTTTATGAATGAAAAGATTAAACATTTTTAAATTCCCAGAGAAATTTAGAAGAAAATATATTAAGAACTGTGGATATGATTTCTTATCTACATTTTTCAAAGTATGTTTCCTGGAACCATATGAAAAGAAGGACTTACCTATGTGTTTGGCAAACCTTGTGCTAAATAAAACTAAACCAGTTTCTTTACTGTAGGACTTACCAGAGCCTTTAAAATGCTAACCTGTTTTGTGAATCTTTAAACATGGTTACTCAAAGCGATTTCACAGTAGAACCCTTCCTTTTTATTTTCCTCATGAAAAAGCATCTTTCAGAATTAGTGTTATATAAAACATATTTTGGGAAAGACAGGTCATTTGAGCAGACTTGGTCATTTGGACCAACTCTTTTTCTGAGGACAACTAGAAATGCTAGGCAGAGTATTTTTTTAAATCTGCTTGAAAGCATTTCAGAGCTAATAAGGTAATGAGGAATTATTGGCTCAAGATCCAGGGAATGACAAAGACAGAGACTCAAAGAGGTGAGCCCAGGGCCCACAAAGAATTGGGAGGGCCTAGTATATTCTTCTCACTTTGGATTGAGTCCCTAAAAGGCTGGACCCTAGAAGTAGCATGAATCAGAGGTTATCAGTCCCTCATAGTAGTTACATCTCCTATTTGCATCATCCCACTTGAAGTTAGATTATGGTGATATATTGTTAGGGTCCCCAGGATGCCTGGGAAGGCAAATACTCTTTAGAAAAATAATATAAGGGTAAAACACCATCCCAGGCCTTATTATTTGTACTTGACATACAAGCAGATTACTAACTAGGCACAGTCAGGAGCAGTACAACATAAATGAAAGCCTGTGGAAAAAAATGGACAGTAGAACCTGCCTCCTGGGAACTCCAGAACTTGGAGTTATTAGGCACAGACTTTGACTTTAACATAACAATATTTACTGTATCAGGAAGATAAAAAATAGATTAAGAATTTTGGCGGAGAACTGGAAACTTTAAAAATGGACATTTTAGAACTAAAAAAAGTAAGAGTATTAAGAACTGACAGGATGGGTTTAATAACAAATTAGACAAAGCAAAAGTGAGAATTGGTGAACTAAAAGACAGGAACAATATTCAGAATTTTTGAGACATAAAAGGATGGATAATTCAAAAGAAGAGTAAGACCTAGAGGATACAGTGAGAAGGTCTAACATACTTAAAATTGGAGTCCCAGAGGCAAAAAGAGAGAAAATTGGCCAGAAGTGGTATTTGAAGAGATAATCACAGAATTTTCCAAACCTAACAAAACACATCAAGCCATAGATTCAAGAAGCCCTTTAGAACCCATGTGGGATACAGTTAAAGCTGTGCTTTAAGAGAAATTTAAGTCTTTATGTGTATGAGAACACAGACATTTCACAAAAGAAGCTATCCAGGTGTCTAATAAATGTGTGAAAAGATGCTTGATTCAGTAATCAAGGAAATGCAAAATTAAAACCACAGACAGCATTAGGTACCCACCAGAACGGCTAAAGCAAATAGATAATACCAGGTGTTAACAAGGGTATGGAAAAGCCCAAACTCTCATACACTGATGATGGCAGTACAAATTGGTGCAATCATTTTGACATTATCTACTAAAGTTGTAAATATGTGTATTCCATGACCCAGCATTTTCTCTCACAGTTATATACTAGAAATGCATATATGCACCATGAGCACCAAGAGATATGTAAAAGAATGTGCATGGCATTATTTGTTACAGCCAGCATCTAGAAATAATTCAGATTTCTGTCAGTAGTAGAGTGGATGAATATGTGATAGTACCTTTACATGAAGTAATACTGTACTGCAATGAAAATGAAGGAACTATGGCAGTAATCAACAACATGGATGAATTTCACCAAACTAATACAAATGAAAGAAGATAGATGCAAATACTAAATGATTCTATCTACATAAAGTTTGAAAAGCAGATGAGCAAAGCTATAGTTTTAAGGATGTCTGTGTAGGTAGATGGTAAAACTATAAAAAACACGAAGTTACTGTAAAAGTCATGATATATGCCACTTTGTAGGTGGAACAATAGGAGTATTTTTGGGGCCCAATTATAGAAACTAGCAATATTCTTTGGGGTTCTATGGTTACATGGTTCATATGATAAATCCTTAATCTTTTAAGTTTTTGTTTTGTACATCTTTCTGTATATGTATTATATTAAAAGTTTTTAAAATAAATATAATACTTTGATATAAAATAATTATAATCACAAATGTGGAGGCACTTTTAAAACTATGAGAATGTAATGTACATTGTAGTTATACTCTTAATTCTGAAATCTAGAGAGAAGAAAGTTCACACACCCATACATTCACACTCACAAAGATTTGGCAGCGTTTTGAATCTTTGAACATTATTGTCTGCATTGGCAGCTAGATATGCAGCTTCATCTTGAGATCATGAAGCGAGTCAGTATAAAAGGACAGGCCAACAAGCTGAGGATGGCAAAGTGGAAAGCTGGAAAGACTGGGTCCTCTGTGTTGAGCTGTTGAAGGCATTGAGCCTGCAACCACTTTTCCCCAAGTCTTATGTGAGATAATAGATTTTTCTCATTCTTAAGAGAAAAAGTGAAATAAAATACAGGCCACATCTAGGGGAATATTTGATAAATGAATAGGCATTTAATGTACTTAAATGTACAATTCAAAAAAGAAACCCAACTAGTATTTTAAAAATTGAAAAGCATCTTCATCGTTGATAGTAATCATGAGATTCAAATAAAAATGCAAAAAAAACACAACAACCCCACCTAGTAATTGCCAACTATTACCACTTTTATTGTGACATGGAAAGCTGATGATGGTGGGTGAAACTGATGATCTGGTTATGTGTTTGTGGCATTGGAAATTAGTAACAGTCGTTCTGGAAAGTTTTTGACAAGATGTTTCAGTAGTCATAAAAACCTGTTTTCCTCTAAGCCTAGTAATCCCATTTCTAGGAATCTCTCCTAAAGAAATCAATCAGACTATGCAAAGGTTCATTGCAACTCTATTTATAGTAGGGAATAATAGGAAAATATCAACATATTCAACAGTAAAAAAATTAAGTAAATTAAAAATTTCAACTGAATTCCAATTTTTAGTTGTGATTTAAAACTATGCAAAAAATATACACATGGAAGATAAAAGAAGAAATCCAAAATCATTGTAATAGTTTTGTTAGAATAGTGGAAGTATGTGTTTTCCCTTCTGTTTTCTAGTTTCTGAACTTTCTGTGATGCTATATTGATATGGTACATCTATAGTCATAAAATTATTATAGTAAATTGAGCATTCTTTTGTTTTTTTCCTTGTAAAGTGATTTTTTATATTTTATCTATGTTATCGTCCAAATAAAACCTGCTAGTTTTGTATGTATTGTAGATTGTATATATCTTTCATGGAGGCAATCTGCTTATTGCTTATGGTTTACTAGGTAAATTTCTCTACTGAGAATTTACATTTAATACTCAGATAATACTGTAATTCAGATGACTTCGGGAACTCTTTTTAACTTTGGGCCTCTTTTCAAAGAACAAGCATAAAGTAGAATTGCCCAAATCCAGCAGTTTCACTTTTTTAAAAACATGTTGAGAAAGAGAAAAAAATACACTGGACTAGAAAGAGCTCAGCAAGCTCTTGGAGTTGATATGGGTTGAGTGAAGGTAATAAGGATTTGCATTATAGCAGAGGCAGTGGCAGTTAAAAAGAAGAGATGGGTAAGGAGAAAGGCATTATATAGAAAGAATAGCAAAGCTTCATAGCTCTGTGAAAGTGGGGATGGAAGTGATGGAGGATGACAGTAGTACAGGTGTTTAAAACAGGTTGAGTTTGAAATGACAGCAGCATATTTGGGGAACAGTGCCCACCAGGTAGTTGCATGTGGATTGGAAATTAGGAGACACAAAGCAGAACTACAGATTTAAGAGTCATATTGAGGCAGTGGTTGAAGCCATGGGGATACATGAAGTCTCTGAAAGAGAAGGAGACATGTAGCCTCTTTGGGGCTGTGTACATAGGAAAGATTGAGAGGGAATACAGAAGAACCAGAATCTCATGATTGTTTTAGATCATAAGTTTCTAATGGACAGAATCCATGTTGTTCATCATATAGGAATTTCCACTGAGTCAAGTAAATATGTCATCAGTGATTTTAAAACCCATGGTCTTTTTAAATTTTAGAAAACTCATTCACTTCTTTGTACAAATGACATAATTTTATAGACTTTTAAAGTATATTGTTATTTATTTACCTATTTATTGAATAATCAGCTGAAAGTTCATCAGATTTTATGAAAAATTTGTCAAATATGATAAAATTAATTCTTGAACCTTGCTTTGGATGAATTTTTCAGAATCTTTTGAGATTTTCAAAATCCTTTGCATGTCAGTTCAACTTCTCAAATAGATTCATAGTAATAGCCCTAAAAGAGTAGTATTAAGAACATGGGAGTGCTTTCCAGCCACTTCAGTGCAGTATTTCAGATGACACAATATTCTGAAATAGAAGCCAGATTGATATAATTGAATGACTTGCCTTAGAGCTGTAGGACCATAATTAAGATCAGCTTTGTCAAGTTTCTGGAAACATTAGTATGCAGTTTGCTCAAAAGCATTTTTGTCACATTTGTGTCAGGGCATAAGTTATCATAAAGCTTGAAAACACATTTTAACAAAAGTCACATTAAATTGGGTTTATTCATTTAGAATCAGTACTTTATTCCTAAATTTGTAGGCTATGACAAGATGAGTTATATCCTTAAAGTATATACCTCAAAAGTCTATCCCAACAATATCTTCATTTTTGTCATAAAAAATGAACAGGAGGTAAGAAGGCACACATTAGGAAGTATATCACTACACTCCACAAAATAACAAATGGTGCATATAAGATTATCTTGTTTCAATCTGGCAAGTTACCAAACTCTTACATCATCCTGTAATCGTCTGCTGCAGACTCTGACTTTATACTCAGAAATATCGTGCTTTTAGGTCCCGTTTCACTCTTGTAATTTGATTCTCATGGGTTACTATGGTACCACGTCTAGCTGAAAAGCATCATAGATTCCACATGGGAAAAGCACATTAGTGCTTCTTAATAATGCGTTTTTCTAAATTACACCTTTGCATCATCTTATAATGTATTTGAGAGGAAATACTGCTTTATCCTTCAGATTTGAGTGCAAATCAAGTAAATAAGAATATTCTATATATTATCAGAGAAATTAAGAACACACATTCATGCCATTATTTAAGAGAAGCATTTTTAATTTGTACTTACTTTCTACTGGTTTCTGTTAAACCTTCAGGTTTTTGTATAAAATTATTTGATGAGCATTTTATATCCAGATGACTTGCTTAGCAGTTAACCTCTGCCCAATTCATGGATGAGCTCTGCTCCACAGGGGATGGCCTAGTGCAGAGCTTGTTTTTTTAACAGCACTGCTTTCTGAAGCTTAACAGAGTGCAGGAAATTGCTTTCTGGGGTGTGGAAAGGAGATTCAGCCCAGATTTAATACATACCCCTTCAAGATAATGGAAGCAGAATGCAGGAAATAACCTCATAAGGTTAACTGAAGTATCAGTCCCCACAACAAAATTAAATCACATAATGAATTAAAAATGGTAGGTCACTTGGTAAAAGTTTTGGAGAAAGCAAGAGGAATTGGGTGAGAGTAAGTTGGAGGGGGAAAGAAGCACTGATCATCTGGAATCCCAACATTTTAAATGACAAGTGCTGAAGAGATACAGGCCAGTTCCTAAATGCTGCACCTCACTTCTCTGTTTTCTTTGTCCCTTGAAAATGTTCTGGTTAGGATCCAACAAAGTTGATTATATCACATTAGCAAAACATTAATTTTTAGTTTCTCCTATAAATAATTCACCTAAATAACATATCTTTTCAAACTCTTATATAAGCAAATATACTGAAGCATTCATTTCCTTCAGCAGAACTTCAAGAACTTAATCTCTTTCTAGTTAATATTTTTTAATTTTAGAATTTACATATCTATTCATCAATTGACCCTATTCGTTATATATTCTGTTCCTGAGAATGTTTTATAAACTGCCAAACACTATGTGGATTTTAGTGGGTTTAAATATTTCTCTTCCATTCAAGAAACTTTCATAGAATTAAAATGATCTGATAACCCAATACAAAAGCTCTTAAACTGAAAAATATGTGCAGTACATAATTGGTTTTTGTCATTAACTCATTGCAGTACTCATTGTACTACATTTCACTTCTTAGAATAGTCTTCTCAGGGTGAGATTTTAGGGAGGTTTTAGGCCGGTGTTAAGCACACAGCAGATAACTTAGTTTTGGTTAGTCCCCGCATGTATTTAACACAGACATGTATATATATATTTGTAATATCTGGTGTCTGTTTATTTTTGGAGGATTCCTTTTTTTAAAAATTTATTTATTTTTGGCTGCATTGGGTCTTCGTTGCTGCACGTGGGCTCTCTCTAGTTGCGGTGAGCGGGGTCTACTCTTCGTTGCAGTGCATGGGCTTCTTGCAGTGGCTTCTCTTGTTGCAGAGCACGGGCTCTAGGCACACGGGCTTCAGTAGTTGTGGTGCATGGGCTTAGTTGCTCCGCAGCATGTAGGATCTTCCTGGACCAGGGCTCGAACCCATGTCCCCTGCATTGGCAGGCAGATTCCTAACCGCTTCGCCACCAGGGAAGTCCTTTTTGGAGGATTCTAAAGTTGTCTTTTTTGCTTTATACTGGAAGGAAAAGAACAGAATAAATACAACTGCCCTTTCCTTGTAACAGTCGCTGAAGCCATGGACTCTGTGCTTATCTGCCCCACCATTCCTTAGTCACACTTTGTTCATTCATGCTTTAGTGTATCTTTCTCACATTTATTCATAATGCCTGCCTTCTGTCATCTTTTGCCCTTTCAGACTGCTTAAATAGTTGATCCCACAAAGCCTTCCCTAATTAAAAGCCCACATGCCTGTATCAGTGCTTTGCTTTCTATTTCCTTGTAAATTTTGTGTGGTTACATTTCATTGTGTTGCCCATATCTCAAGTATAATTTTGACATCTTCGTGTCTCTGTGGTGTATGCCTGTTATTGCTAACTAGGTGAAAAGCTTCTTGAAGACCATGTAGGGTTTTTTTTTTAATCCCTTCCTATAACTTCCTCACTGCATAGTGCTCTACACCTAATAGACATTTAAAAGTTTATTTCTAAATTGTAAGGGTAGTTCTGTGTTGTCTGATTTTAGATGGTTACTACTATTGATGTGTGAATGCTGAGTCCCACCCAGAGAATTCAAGAGGCCTCTTCAGCCCTCCAGGAACTTCTAGTTCACTATTCTGAATATTTTGTTTTTGGTCAGCTTGTAATAAACACTAGGAGTGGAATTCTTTTTTTTTTTTTTTTTTAACATCTTTATTGGGGTATAATTGCTTTACAATGGTGTGTTAGTTTCTGCTTTATAACAAAGTGAATCAGTCATACATAAACATATGTTCCCATATGTCTTCCCAGGAGTGGAATTCTTAAGCCAACAAAGTTTTCTTTTATTCGGTGCCCTTAAATTAACATCTATATACTGTAATATCTGTGGCAAGGGGGATTGAAGTGGAGTCAGCCCTACCCAAACCACATGGCTACACATGAGGAGGACTAGAATGACTGCAATATCCATGAAAATAGGGATGATCCCTTACATTAATTTTCTATCTCAACTGGTGCCCAAAAGTACTGTGTATATACAATAGAACCTATACCACACTGTATCTTTTCCTTATTTCCTATCTAAGAAAGATAGACAATTCTTTAGGGAAAGTTAAAAAGTAGGAATTAGTTGATTGAAGTCAGATAAATAACAAATACTTAAAGAAGACCTTAATGGTAGTTAAAGAACAGAACAGGTACAGGTAGAGCTATAAGGAAGAAGTACTTGGTGAAAATAAGGCATTAGAGCTGAGTGCTAAATAAGCTTCAGTTAAGGAGATACCCTGATACCTAGTTCTGTGCCCAGAACTTAGTAGGAGTGCCTTTGTTGTCGTGAGAATGAATGAATAGGCTGGTCTCAGGCATCTTCTTATATATCCCCATTATCTTGGTCCCCAATAGGAGATGCCCCATTAGAAACATATTTTGTGTTTTAAGTTTCTGTCAGCAGGTCCAAGCAGTAAGACTGGAAACAAGTGGCATTAGTCTTAAACTTCATATGTATTTCAGACTTGCTTCACTCTCTGCTTATTTTTAAAATATTCAAAGATGACATGGTTAGATATTCATGAGTTTTATTATAAAATTCACTTGAAACTGGGACTGGGGAAAACTTGCATCATATTTGTACCACAGTATTTTAATGACTCGTTTCATGTTAATGAACGGTATTTCTTTTTTCCAGGGAATGGATTTGTAAACTCAAGAGCTTCTCCAAATTTGATTGGAACTACTGGTGCAAATAGTTTAGGCAAAGTTATGCCTACAAAGTCTCCCCCTCCTCCAGGTGGTGGCAGTCTTGGAATGAACAGTCGAAAACCAGATCTTCGAGTTGTCATCCCCCCTTCAAGCAAGGGCATGATGCCTCCACTGGTATGTTAAACCTTTCTTCAGTTTCATTCTTTAAAACATGTATTTTATACATAGTGTATATTCTCCTTTGCAATTTACTGTACTTCCATAGACTCTAGACCTTTTCCTAATAAGTATTTCTATTTGAAATTAGCATTTGAAGAGACAAGTTTATTTTAAATAAACAGGAATCAGATTATGAAAAAACAGGAAATAAATCTACCTAATGGTTATTTAAAATTAAAGCTAAATATGGAGAAGTTATTATGTTAATTTTAATTTACCAAACTGGAATCTTTGCATAGAGATCTCATCCTCAATTTGATAAATTAAACCTGACTTAAGTACTTCTTCTCTGTGCCCTGCATACTTTGAGTAATTTTTTCACATACTTTTCTATAAGAGAAATACTAAATTATTTGTTAGAAAATTCTACATACCAAAGAGAACTATTGTAGAATAGGAAAGAATGCATAAAAACTTGGATGAGTTGTTCTCATAATTTTTGTTTATTCCTTCTCAAATAACCTTCCCATTTAACTCTTATAAGAATACAGGTCTGCCCACCCCAGCCCTTAACAATGTTCCAGCCTCATTTGCTTTTGAATCCTGTGTTTATAAGAAGAGGAAAATATGTCTACCCCCCTTAGCTTTCTATAGAAAAAAGTTAGAATATATATGCAAGTTTTAAAACCATTCTGATTTTAGCAACTGTTTGACTACTAACAATCAATGTGATGTGTCAGGTGGTCTTCCTACTATGCAGCTGCTAAACTGGCCATTTGATTGTTTGCTAAGTGAAAGTAATGCTATCAGGCTTTAGATAATAATTCTACATTGTATAATGATTTATAGATTCCCAAACATCTTTATATGCATTGTATCATTTGATTCTCAAACAGTGATCTTGGCAGGTAAGATAAGGAAACCAAGGGAAGGTTAGTACTGGTCCAGGGTAGCACAAAAGAGAGCCAGAACCAAAACCCTTTAAGTCAAAAAACAAAGTGCTTTTTCATTCGGAGATACAGAAAATTGGAAACTTGCTCCCAGTCTTACACTGAAAAAATGTTGGACAAACAATTTCATAGTTTTCCTTGAACACATTGTAGTGCTGAGATTTCAGAGCAAACAACTGGCCTAGACTCTAGGGAGAGACAGATACTGCAGGGAGAGGACATTGGAGCACTGACTTTATCTGGGCAAGACACAGGTAATAAGAGTTAAGCTAGGGTGATTGGTGAATTGCTGGAGGCCAAGTATTCACTGGCAGGACTCTGTAAAACCCCTGGGACTGCTATGTAGGGAGTCTTAAGCCCTCTTGCAGGCTTTTTCTCCATGAACCCCACTGGGTGCTCACAGAAAAAATTGGGAATATCCTGAAAAAGTCTCCTCTGTGGTGTACAACGGGAAGAGAGGGGAAGAGCAGCCACTGCACTAGGGGCAAAAAGTTTTGCCTGGATCCTTCTCCCCTTTCACTCCTATGGAACAGAAGTCTTAATCTGTGAGGAGATGAATGACATAAATGGTCATCCTTAGGCATTGGTGAATTCCCATTGTATCTGGGGAAATGGAAAAGGAAAACTCTCTCAGCCCATGGTGGAGGAGCAGGAACAATGTCATGAACATGGCAGAATTTCTGAGAAGGCTGCAGCCTGATGCACAGCACAAAGGGGAAGGCTTAAAACTGAGAATGAGCGGTCTTTGGGGAAAAAACAAATAAACAAAAAACCTCTAGCCAACCAATCTTCCATTCCCACCAGAGGGATTTGAGGCCTGTGGTGGATACACTGAGGGTAACCATAGCAACAGTGAAGCTCAAACCCAGCCCAGTTCTTAATTAAATTAACTCAAACTCTGTACTAAAGGCCTAGCAGGAGGAAAGACCTGTTACAGGTCTTCAGGTCAGTAGGAATTACCCAAACTGAAATATAAAGAGAAGAATCAAAACAAACAAAAAAAACAGAACAAAGCCTCTAATATTTGTGGGGCTTTTTCAGATGATTTAACATGTTTATAATTAGAATTCCAAAAAGAGAAGAGAGAGAGAACAGAGCAGAAGAAATGTGTTTGAAGAAATAATAACACCAAACACACACACACTCAGACTGCTAAAACAGAAGACAAAGAGGAAAATCTTAAAGGCAACCAGGGAAAAGAGACGCATAAATATACAGAGGAATGAAGATAAGAATTTATACCGTACTTCTTTTCAGAAACTATGCAAGCTACAAAACAGTGGAGTAATGTAAAGTGCTGAAATTAAAACAAAAACCAAAAAACTTTCAACCTAGAATTCTGTACCCAGCAAAAATACCTTTCAAGAAATGAAAGAGAAATAAAAACATTCTCAAAAAAAAAATTGTGGGAATTTATTGCCAGCAGACATACTCTACAAGAAATGTTAAAGGATTTCCTTTGGAAGAAGGAATATGCTACCAGCAAACTCTTGGGTCTATACAGAGAAATAAAGAACAATGGAAATGGAATAAATGAAGATAAAATAAAATTCATTTTGTCCTTCATTTGATAAACTTTAATTTTAGAACAGTTTTAAATTTATACAAAGATTGCAAAGGTGGTACAGAAAGTTCCCATATGCTGCACACCCAATTTTTCCTGTGACTTAACATCTTACATTAGTATGGTACATTTGTTACAACTAATGAATCCATATTGATACATTATTATTAACTAAAGTCTACACTTTATTAGGATACCCTTAGTTGTTAACCCCATGTCTTTTTCTGTTCTGGAATCCAATCCAGGAATACAACATTGCATTTAGTAGTCATGTCTCTTTAGGCTCTTCTTGGCTGTGATAGTTTTTCTAAGATTTTAATGACCTTGACAGTTCTGAGTATTGGTCAGATATGTTGTAGAATGTTCCTGAATTGTGGTTTTTCTGATGTATTTCTCATGATTAGACTGGTGTTATATGTGTTTGGGGGAGGAAGGCTGTGGAACTAAAGTGCCATTTTCATCACATTATATTAAGGGTACATACTATCAACATGACTGTTGATCACTTTGGTCATCTTGCTGGTGTAGTATTTCACTGGCTACTCTTTTCCCCCTTCCCATACTGTCCTCTGTAGAAGGAAGTTACTGTACAAGGCCCACACCTAAGGAGCAGTGGGGGTTATTCTCCTACCTCCTTGAGGGCAGACTATCTACATACATTATTTGTAGTTCTTCTGCACAGGTGACTTATCTGTTCTCTCTCATTTATTTAATCATTTATTTATAGTGAATATTAATATGGACTCATGGACATTTATTTTATACTTTGGGTTATAATACTAAATTCTGTTAATATATGATTCTATCAATACCAATATTAGTTTATTCTGTTGCTCAAACTGTTCCAGCTTTAGCTGTTGAGGACTGTTCAAATGGTTCCTGTGCCTCTTTTAGGTACCTCATCTTTGTGGGGTTTTTTTGGCAGGGAGGAAAGTGGGGGTTACTATTTTATTTTCTGGTTACTACAGAATGCTCCAGGCTCATCTTGTGTATTTCCTGCCCCAGTCCTGGAATCGGGCATTTCTCTGAGAAACCTTGGTTCCTTTTATTGGAGAATGATATTAGAAACCAAGATCTGGGTGTTTTTCCTCTTCTTACTTGCCCCAAAAGATAATTGGCTTTCTAAAGCAAAAATAGTGGCAATGACTTTTGTGTTTATAGCATATGTAAAAATAAAATGACGGCAGAGGGATTAGAAATATACTGTTGTAGGTCTTTACACATGATGAGGTGTATATTTGAAGGTGAACTCCAATTAACTGAAGATGTATATTGTAAACCCTAGTACAGCTATAGGAAATAAAAAGAGGTATAAATAAGTCAATAGAGGAGATAAAATAGAAACATAAAATATGCTCCAGTAGCCCAAGAAATGGGAGAAAAAGAGAATAATAAAGAACAGATGGAACAAATGAAATATAGCTAGCAAGATTGTAGATTTTAATCCAACTGTACAAGTAAACATGGTCATAAACATCAGTTAAAAGACAAAATGTCAGATTGGTTAAAAAAGGAAGATCATACAGTACACTGTCTATAAGAATCCACTTTAAATATAAAGACATAGGTAAAAGGATGGAAAAAAATATACCATGCAAACATTAACCAAAAGAAAGCTAGTGTAGTCATATTAATTTCAGGCAATGTAGACTTCACAATAAGGAATATTATCAAGGATAAAGAAGGATATTACATAGTCCATATTCCAAGAAATAAGTATCTTTAATGTGTATGCACCTAACAGCACACCTTCAAAATACATAAAGCAAAAACTGATACAACTAAAAGGTGGAAGAGAAAAATCCACAATTGTAGTTGGAACCTTCAACACTCTTCTCTCAGTAATTGATAGAACAAGTAGGCAGAAATATCAGTTAGGGGTTTAGGTGACCTGAGCAATATTAACCAACCTGATGTAAGAGACAGTTATAGAACACTTCACTTCACATAGCAGAACACATATTCTTCTTAAGGGCACTTGGTACATTCAGCAATTTAGACCATATCCTGTGCCATAAAACAAACCGTAGCAAATTTCAATCATACAAATTACAGTCTCTGAGCATAATAAAATCAATAACAGGAAGACAACCGGAAAGTCTCCACATATAGAAATTAAATAACATACTTTTAAATAACTCATGGGTGTAAGAGGAAATCTCAAGGGAAAATTTGAAATACCTATAGCATATCAGAATTTTAGGGACCACCTAGGGTAGCATTGAGAGGGGAAATTCATAGCACTAAACGTTTATATAAGAAAAGACGAAGTTCCCAAATCAGTAAGCTTTTACTTTAAGAAACTAGGGAAAGAAGAGCAAACTTAACCCAAAAGGAACCAGAAGAAAAGAAAAAAATGAGGAGCAGAAATTAACGAAACTTAAAACAGAAAGACAGTAGAGAAAAGGAATCAAACCAAAGGCTGTTTTTTTTTAAAAGATGAATAAAACTGCTAAATTTCTAGTCAAGGTTACCGAAGAAAAAGAGAAGAACACAAGTTATCAATATTAAGAATGAAAGAGGTTACATAACCCAAAGATACTGAAAGATACTGCAAACAATTATTGTACAGAAGATAAGCTACAGAATAATACTACAAACAATTATTGTATAACAGTTAATCTAAAAACAAAACAACACTACAACTTAAAAAGGGGGCAAGGGGAATACTACAAACAACTCTATTCTAATAGATTTGATAGTTTAGATGATATGGGTAAATTATTTTAAAAATACAAATTACCAAAGAATTATTAGACTCACTGAAGAAGAAATAGTTAACCTAAATAGTAAATATCTATTAAAGAAATTGAATTCCTAGTTTTAAAACCTTCCCCAAAAAAACTCCAGATGCAGAGAGTTTTACTGCCAAATTTTACCAAATATTTAAGAAGAAATGATATCAATTCTACATAATTTATTTCAGAATAGAGGAAAGGAGGGAACACCTTTTCTTTTTTTTAAGATTTAATTTTATTTATTTTTTTGGCTGCGTTGGGTTGCTGCACATAGGCTTTCTCTAGTTTTGGCAAGGGGGGGCTACTCTTCGTTGCGGTGCACGGGCTTCTCCTTGCAGTGGCTTCTCTTGTTGTGGAGCATGGTCTCTAGGCCCGCAGGCTCAGTAGTTGTGGCTCGCGGGCTCTAGAGCGCAGGCTCAGTAGTTGTGGCGCACAGGCTTAGTTGCTTCATGGCATGTGGGATCTTCCCAGACCAGGGATCGAACCCGTGTCCCCTGAATTGGCAGGCAGATTCTTATCCACTGTGCCATGAGGGAAGTCCCAGGAGGGAACACCTTTCAATTCATTTTATTAGACCAGCATTACTCTAATACAAATCAGAATAAGACATTACAAAAAAAGTATAAGCCAGTATCCCTCATGAACTCTAGACATAAAATCCTCAACAAATATTAGTTTATTAGTAAATAAATTCATCAGTATCCTAAAAAGGATAATATATTAAGACCAAGTGGGTTTCATTTCAGGAATACAAGGCTGATTATAAATTTGAAAATTCATCAATATAATTTACCATGTTAACAGAATTCAACTTTTATTCATAATAAAAATAACTTTCATCAAACTAGGAGAAGAAAGGAAGTTTTTTAACCTAATAAAGAGTATTTTCAGAAATTCTACAACTAATACACCTAATAAGGGGGAAACAGTCTTTTGGTAAAATAATATTAGGAACTAGACAGTGTTGTTTATTCTCCCACTCATATCCAACACTGTACTGGAAGTCCTAGATGAAACAGTAAGGCAATAAAAATAAATAAAATGTATACACACTGGGAAGAAAGAAGTTAAACTCTGTTCACAGAAGATAATAGTTATGTAGAAAAGCATAAAAGAACCTACAAAAAAACTTCCAGTGAACAATTGGAATATGAAATTTTAAAATACCATTTAAATATTACTCAAAAAAATGCCTACAAATTTCACCAAATATTTGCATGATTTTCATGCTAAAACTACAAAACATTGTTGAAAGAAATCAAAGAGCCAGATGAGACAGATATCATATTAATGGGTTTGAAGACTCAATATTGTCAAGATGTCACTTCTTCCTAAATTGGTCGACAGATTAAAACACAACCCCAGTTTAAATCACAGCAAGGTTTTTTGTAGATATCAACAAGCCAATTCTAAAATATGTATGGAAAGGCAAAGGAACTACATTGGCCAAAACAATTTTGAAAGAGAACAAAATAGGAAGACTAAGACTAACTGGTTTCAAGACCTACAATAAAGCTACAATAATAATGTGTGATACTGGCAAAAAGATGAGCACATTAGGTCAAAGAACAAAACAGAGAGCCCAGAAAATAGAGCCACAGAAATATATTCAGTTGGTTTTTTACAAAGGTAGTAGGGCAATTCAGTGGAGTAAGGATAGTCAGTACAACTAATGGGGCTGCAGCAATTTAGCATCCATATGCAAAAACAGAACCTCGATGTATAATTCATAGCTTATACAAAAATTAACTTAAAATGTATTATAGATCCAAATGTAAAACACAAAACGCTGAAACTTCTAGAAGAAAACATTGGAGAATTACAACATCAAAAGCATGATCCATAAAGAAAAAATTGATATATTGGTATTTAACAAAATTTAAGTTTCACTCCATGAAAAGGCCCTGTTCAGAGAATAAAAAGACAATCTACAGATAAGGAGAGAATATTTGCAAAATCACCTATCTAGTAAAAGATTTTTATCCAGAATGATACAACTACACACCTGTTAGAATGACTAAAATTACAAAAACAAAACCAAAAAACTAAAAATGCCAAGTTCTGGTGAGGATGCAGAGCAACAAGAATTCTCATGTATTCCTGCTTGGAATTCAAAATGGTACAGCTACTTTGGAAAACAGTTTGACAACTTCTTATAAAATTAAATATATACTTGTCATACAACCCAACGATCCTGCTCCTAGAGTATTTACTCAAGTGAATTGAAAACCATGCTTATATAAAAAACTTACATTTTTCATAATCTCCCAAAAGTGAGAACAACCCAGATGTCCTTCCAGCAGATAAATGGGTATACACACTCTGGTACATCCATACAAAAGAATATTGCTGAGTAATACAAAAGGGATGAAGTATTTATTCACAACAATATAAATGAATTGTAAATGAATTTTGCTAATTGAAAGACGCCAGATCCCAAAGACTACATAGTATATATATGATTACATTTATATTTCATAATGGAAAATGCAAAACAGATAAGTGGTTGCCAGGGGTGGGGAGAGGAGTCAAATACAAAAGGGGTAGTATAAGGGAATTTTTGAGGGGATGGAACTATCTGTGATACTGTATTGTTCAATACATGAATCTATGCTTTTGTTAAAACCTACAAAACTGTACAATACAAAGAGTGATTTTTTTTTACTTTATGCCATTAAAAAAAGTCAACCAGGATTCCAGGGGAACCCAAGATGAAATACAGACCATGATACATGAATATAACGTTATTACAAATGAGTGATATGATGATACTGAAGGGGATACTGAAGAGCTGCTCTAAATAACTTTGGAAACTGTTCTGACTGGATACCATAAGTATGGAGACCAAAAAAAATTGCATGAAATCACAGTGCTCAAGATGGTAAATTTGTTATACACATACACACCCTTAAGCAAGCAACTACTATACATTGTAGATAAAGAAAGCCAGGTTTCTCGAGAAAAAACTTACAATAAAGCAATGTGGGTGGGGAAGGCTGTAAAGAACCCTGTTTTTCAGGGTTGTATTTGGAGGTTTCAGTATGAACTTTTTTTTTTTTTTAACGTATATACAGATAGATAGATACAGAAATAGATGTTGTGTACACATGAATTCGTATACATCATATATTTCCTAGCTGTAACTGCTGAGAGGGTCTTAAAACAATGACACCTGGTAACTGAGCACACCTCGCACTCAGATCTTAGTTTCTAAACACTATTCTCCAATAAAAAGAATCAAGACTCCTTGGAGAAGTGATTGATTGTAGAGCTAGGGTCAGGAAAATACACAATGAACCAGAGGCGCCAGAGTATAAGGAAATGTATGTCAAAAGTCAGAGGAGCCCAACCTTTCAGAGGAGCTCCCAGTGGCCAGATCTAGAACAATTTAAGCAACAAAATAAATAACAATATTATTGGGTTATAACACAAGAGGAATAAAAGAATTAAAAATACTGAGACTGTTACTAAGTAATTGATTGAATAAATAAAGGGAGAAGGGACAACTCTTCCTTAGAGAAGAATTCTAATTAAATACAGGTAGAAAGAATGAGAGAAATGGCAAATCACCATTGTAACACCACAGTGCAGACCTTGAAGGCAAAGTCAATGGATGAATGCTAAAATTAGCAAAAATTAAAGGAGAAATGGGGTATTTAATAAATCTCAGAATGTCTCTCCCCGAATAATCATTGATTACAAAAAGAAAAATAGTGATTTTATAGTGGAGAATCCTGGAAGACACTACCTTAACCAGAAGATCAAGGTTAACATCACTGGTAATGGGATGACATGTGCTAAGAGGATCACCTCATCCCTGTGGTCTTCTTCCAAAAGTCCATGCTATCTGTCTAACTATGAGAAAATATCAGACAGACCCAAACTGAAGGATGATCTCCAAGATACCTGACCTTTACTCTTCCAAAGTTGTCAAGGTCAGTCATGAAAAACAAGGAAAGACTGAGGGAACTGTGGAGACCAGTGGAGACTAAGGATACATGACAGCTAAAGACATGTGAGATGCAGGATCTGATCCAGGACCAGAAAAAAGACATTCATGAAAAGACTGAAAGCCAAGGAAAGTCTATAGCTTTGGTTACTACTACATGCAATTTTGACAACTGCATCCTGTTTCTTCAGGGTGTTAACTTTGGGGGAAACTGGATGAGGTGTGTGGTGGTGTGCTCTCTTTGCAGCTGCTCTCTAAGCCTAAAACTGTTTCAGAATACAAACTTAAAAATACATACATAGAGGCGCAGTTGATTATGGAAGATTCTCACAAGAATAACACTTCAGGGACAGCACCTAAATCTGGTTCAACAGTTCAGGGAGCTCATATTTCTCATATTCATCAACAGCCGTGTGGCTGATGGGGTCTTGGTGCAATGGCCTGGTGTCAGGCCTGAGCCTCTGAGGTGGGAGAGCCGAGTTCAGGACATTGGACCATCAGAGACCTCCTGGCCCCACGTAATATCAATCAGTGAGAGCTCTCCCAGAGATTTCCGTCTCAACACTAAGACCCAGCTCCACCCAACAGCCAACAAGCTCCAGTGCTGGATGCCTCATGCCAAACAACAAGCAAGACAGAAACACAACCCCACCCATTAGCAGAGAGGCTGCCTAAAATCATACTAAGTTCACAGACACCCCAAAACACACCACTGGACGCAGCCCTGCCCACCAGAAAGACAAGATCCAGCCCTACCCACCAGAACACAGGCACTAGTCCCCTCCACCAGGAAGCCTACACAAGCCACTGAAGCAACCTCACCCACTGGGGACAGACACCAAAAACAACGGGAAGTACAAACCTGCAGCCTGCAAAAAGGAGACCCCAAACACAGTAAGTTAAACAAAAAGAGAAGACAGAGAAATATGCAGCATATGAAGGAACAAGATAAAAACCCACCAGACCAAACAAATGAAGAGGAAATAGGCAGTATACTGGAAAAAGAATTCAGAATGATGATAGTAAAGATGATCCAGTCTCCAATAGAATGAAGAAAATACAAGAAACGTTTAACAAGGACCTAGAGGAACTAAAGAGCCCACAAACAACGATGAACAACACAATAAATGAAATTAAAAATTCTCTAGAAGGAATCAATAGCAGAATAACTGAGGCAGAAGAACGTATAAGTGACCTGAAAGATAAAATAGTGGAAATAACTACCGCAGAGCAGAATAAAGAATGAAAAGAATTGAGGACAGTCTCAGAGACCTCTGGGACCATATTAAATGCACCAACATTCGAATTATAGGGGTCTCAGAAGTAGAAGAGAAAAAGAAAAGGGTCTAAGAAAATATTTGAAGAGATTATAGTTGAAAACTTCCCTAACAAGGGAAAGGCAATAGTCAATCAAGTCCAGGAAGCGCAGAGAGTCCCATACAGGATAAATCCAAGGAGAAGATGCCAAGACACATATTAATCAAAGTATCAAAATTTAAATATAAAGAAGAATATTAAAAGCAGCAAGGGAAAAGCAACAAATAACATACAAAGGAATCCCCATAAGGTAAACAGCTGATCTTTCAACAGAAACTCTGCAAGCCAGAAAGGAGCGGCAGCATATAATTAAAGTGATGAAAGGAAAAAATCTACAACCAAGATTACTCTACCCAGCAAAGATCTCATTCAGATTTGACAGAGAAATTAAAACCTTTACAGACAAGTAAAAGTTAAGAGAATTCAGCACCACCAAACCAGCTTTACAACAAATGCCAAAGGAACTTCTCAAGTCAGGAAACACGAATGAAGGAAAAAACCTCCAAAAACAAACCCAAAGCCATTAAGAAAATGGTAATAGGAACATATATATATCGATAACTACCTTAAATGTAAATGGATTAAATGCTCCCACCAAAAGACACAGACTGGCTGAATGGATACAAAAACAAGACCCATATATATGCTGTCCACAAGAGACCCACTTCAGACCAAGGGACACATACAGACTGAAAGTGAGGGGATGGAAAATGAAATTCCATGCAAATGGAAATCAAAAGAAAGCTGGAGTAGCAATTCTCATATCAGACAAAATAGACTTTAAAATAAAGACTATTACAAGAGACAGAGAAGGACACTACATAATGATCAAGGGATCAATCCAAGAAGAAGATATAACAATTGTAAATATTTATGCATCCAACATAGGAGCACCTCAATACAGAAGGCAAATGCTAACAGCCATAAAAGGGGAAATCAACAGTAACACAATCATAGTAGGGGACTTTACACCCACTTTCACCAATGAACAGATGATCCAAACAGAAAATAAATAAGGAAACACAAGCTTTAAATGACACATTAGACAAGATATCCTTAAGTGATATTTATAGGACATTCCATCCAAAAACAACAGAATACACTGTCTTCTCAAGTGCTCATGGAACATTCTCCAGGCTAGATCATATCTTGGGACACAAATCAAGCCTCGGTAAATTTAAGAAAATTGAAATCATAACAAGTATCTTTACTGACCACAATGCTATGAGACTAGATATCAATTATGGGAAAAAAACTAAAAAATACAAACACATGGAGGCTAAACAGTACTCTACTAAATAACCAAGAGATCACTGAAGAAAACAAAGAGAAATCAAAAAGTACCTAGAAACAAATGATGATGAAAACACAACCCAAAACCTATGGGATGCAGCAAAAGCAAAAGCAGTTCTAAGAGGGAAGTTTATACCAATACAATCCTACCTCAAGAAACAAGAAAAATCTCAAACAACCTAACCTTACATCTAAAGCAATTAGAGAAAGAAGAACAAAAAACCCTAAAGTTAGCGGAAGGAAAGAAATCATAAAGATCAGATCAGAAATAAATGAAAAAGAAATGAAGGAAACAATACCGAAGATCAGCAAAACTAAAAGCTGGTTATTTGAGAAGATAAACAATATTGATAAACCATTAGCCAGACCTATCAAGAAAAAAAGGGAGAAGACTTAAATCAACAGAATTAGAAATGAAAAAGAAGTAACAACTGACACTGTAGAAATACAAAGGATCATGAGAGATTACTACAAGCAACTATATGCCAATAAAATGGACAACCTGAAGAAATGCACAAATTCTTACAAAAGCACAACCTTCCGAGGCTGAACCAGGAAGAAATAGAAAATATAAACAGACCAATCACAAGCACTGAAATTGAAACTGTGATTAAAAGTCTGCCAACAAACCAAAGCACAGGACCAGATGGGTTCACGGGTGAATCTATCAAACATTCAGAGAAGAGCAAACACCTATCCTTCTCAAACTCTTGGAAAATATAGCAGAGGGAGGAACACTCCCAAACTCATTCTATGAGGCCACTATCACCCTGATACTAAAAGCAGACAAAGATATCACAAAAAAAGAAAACTACAGGCCAATATCACTGATGAACATAGATGCAAAAATCCTCAACAAAACACTAGCAAACAGAATCCAACAGCACATTAAAAGGATCATACACCATAATCAAGTTGGGTCTATCTCAGGAATGCAGGGATTCTTCAATATATGTAAATCAATCAATGTGATACACCCTGTTAACAAATTGAAGGCTAAAAACCATATGATCATTTCAGTAGATGCAGAAAAAGCTTTTGACAAAATTCAACACCCATTTATGATAAAAACTCTCTAGAAAGTAGGCATAGAGGGAACCTACCTCAACATAATAAAGGCCGTATATGACAAACCCACAGCCAACATCATTCTCAATGGTGAAAAACTGAAACCATTTCCTCTAAGACCAGGAACAAGGCAAGGTTGAGCCCTCTCACCACTGTTATTCAACATACTTTTGGAAGTTTTAGCCACAGCAGTCTGAGGAGAAAAAGAAATAAAAGGAATCCAGATCAGAAAAGAAGAAGTAAAACTGTCAGTGTTTGCAGATGACGTGATACTATACATAGAGAATCCTAACATGTTACCAGAAAACTACTAGAGCTAATCAATGAATTTGGTAAAGTAGCAGGATACAAAATTAATGCACAGAAATCTCTTGCATTCCTATACACTCATGATGAAAAATCTGAAAGAGAAATTAAGGAAACACTCCCATTTACCACTTCAACAAAAAGAATAAATCACCTAGGAATAAACCTACCTAAGGAGACAAAAGACTTGTATGCGGAAAACTATAAGACACTGATGAAAAATTAAAGACGGTACAAACAGATGGAGAGATATACCATGTTCTTGGATTGGAAGAATCAACGTTGTGAAAATGACTATAGTACCCAAAGCAATCTACACATTCAGTGCAATCCCTATTAAACTACCAATGGCATTTTTCACAGAACTAGAACAAAAAATTTCACAATTCGTATGGAAACACAAAAGACCCTGAATAGCCAAAGCAATCTTGAGAAAGAAAAACGGAGCTGGAGGAATCAGGCTCCCGGACTACAGACTATACTACAAAGCTACAGTAATCAAGACAGATGGTACTGGCACAAAAATAGAAATACAGATCAATGGAACAGCATAGAAAGCCCAGAGATTAAACCCACACACATATGGTCACCTTATTTTAATAAAGGAGGCAAGAATATACAATGGAGAAAAGACAGCCTCTTCAGTAAGTGGTGCTGGGAAAACTGGACAGCTACATGTAAAAGAGTAAAATTAGAACACTCCCTAACACTGTATACAAAAATAAATTCAAAATAGATTAAAGACCTAAATGTAAGGCCAGACACTATAAAACTCTTAGAGGAAAACATAGGCAGAAAACTCTGTGACATAAATCACAGCAAGATCCTTTTTGACCCACCTCCTAGAGAAATGGAAATAAAAACAAACAAATGGGACCTAATGAAACTTAAAAGCTTTTGCACAGCAAAGGAAACGATAAACAAGATGAAAAGACCACCCTCAGAATGGGAGCAATATTTGCATATGAAGCAACAAAGGATTAATCTCCAAAATGTACAAGCAACTCATGCAGCTCAATATCAAAAAAACAACCCAATCCAAAAATGGGCAGAAGACCTAAAATAGACATTTATCCAAAGAAGATATACAGATTGTCAACAAACACATGAAAGGATGCTCAGCATCACTCATCATCAGAGAAATGCAATTCAAAACCACAATGAGGTATCACCTCACACCAGTCAGAATGGCCATCATCGAAAAATCTACAAACAACAAATGCTGGAGAGGGTGTGGAGAAAAGGGAACCATCTTGCGCTGTTGGTGGGAATGTAATTGATACAGCCACTGTGGAGAACAGTATGGAGGTTCCTTAAAAAAAGAAAAATAGAACTACCATATGACCCAGCAATCCCACTACTGGGCATATACCCTGAGAAGAGCATAATTCAAAAAGACACATGCACCCCAATGTTCATTGCAGCACTATTTACAATAGCCAGGACATGGAAGCAACCTAAGTGTCCATTGACAGATGAATGGATATAGAAGATGTGGCACATATATACAATTGAATATTACTCAGCCATAAAAAGAAATGAAATTGAGTTATTTGTCTTGAGGTGGATGGACCTAGAGTCTGTCATACAGATTGAAGTAAGTCAGAAAGAGAAAAACAAATACCGTATGCTAACACACATGGAATCTAAAAAAAAAAAAACTTGGTTCTGACGAACCTAGGGGCAGGACAGGAATAAATACACAGATGTAGAGAATGGACTTGAGGACACCGGGAGGGGTAAGGGTAAGCTGGGACGAAGTTAGAAATTAGCACTGACATATATACACTACCAGCTGTAAAATAGTTAGTGGGAAGCAGCTTCATCGCACGCACAGAGATCAGCTCAGTGCTTTGTGACCACCTAGAGGGGTGGGATGGGGAAGGTGGGAGGGAAATGCAAGAGGGAGGGGATATGGGGGTGATATATATATACATATAGCTGACTTACTTTGTTATACAGCAGAAACTAACACAACATTGTAAAGCAATTATACTCCAATAAAGATGTTTAAAAAATACATACCTATATATAACAGAGAAGTATGTCCCCAAGAAAAGGAGTTGAGAAAAAATGACATTTAGGATAGTCATTTGGCTCACCTTTCATGAACTGGATGTGGAATACCTGCCACTATCCTTCAGAAATAAAAAGTATAGGAAGTTTCATTTAAGGTGTAGAAATACGTTTATAAGAATTACTAATAAACTGCAGGATTTAAGGACAAACTACAAGTTTGACATTTAGTACCTTGTCAGTTATCTTAATCTTTTTTTTAAGAGATCATGAAGCATCTCCGTGGAATTCTTAAAATTTGCCACAGAAACTATTTACACCCTTATCCCTGTAAGTTATAGTGAAAACTGTACACACACCCATATTATTTTGATGTGTCTTACAGTTGGAGATGTGTGAAGACATCTGTAACAAAACAGTTGAAGAGCATTTTGCGCACATTTGAAATAGAAGTTTATAGGCCAGGTAGTTGTTTTTCACAGTAAATAATGAGGCTTCTTCCTATTTTACACCATTGTCTGCTTTCAGATTGGGGCTTCATGTATCAGTGATGCTTATAAAGACACCTTTCGCAGATTGACAAAGAAGCTTGACTTACTCAAGTAAAATAATAAAAACCCTAGATAGTAGATTATTTCTAGCATATTAAGACTTTCTAGATGTGTAGGGGAAAAAGGAGCAGTATGTTTCATTCATCTTTTCTGTATGTGATTTATCAGTTCATTTCTCCTCCAGTCTCATTTTCTTCATATATGTGGTTTTTCTCCATTGAAATTATTATATTCATTTGAAAACTGTATTTGCAAATGATAAACATATAAATTTGTATTATTTAAAACTATACTTACTAAATGTTTGATTTCTTGTTGTTTCATAACAGTGTGCTTAGTTACTGTGGGAAATAAGAAAACAAGATAATTTCTGCCCACCAAGGAGCACAGAATCTAGTATAAGATAAATGGACATGTGTGACCAGGTAGGGTAGGGATGGGAGGATTTAGATGTAAGTATAGAGTTAATATTCTCCAGATTCCAAATAGAAACTAGTTTCATGATTAGGAAATACTTTTATATATTGTCGCAGTAGCATGGCCATGTGTAGGCGAGGCCAGCATAAGAGCAGACCAAGTTGGGGTAGGAATGTCTAAATCCTGGCCCTAGAGGATTTAAAAGAATCTTTCCAGTCTTTTGAAGTCAACTACAGGTACAGAAACAATAAATAATTTATGTTTGTACTTACTGCATATATAATCATCTCTTTAGACTTCCAAACAACTGCTAGTGTTCAGATACCATGTTTTTCTAAAGAAATATTTAATATTCGAGTACCAACAGTCTTAGTAACTCTCTTATCCCTCTTATGTGCTGAGTGCAGTCGGAGGAAGAGGAATTGGAGTTGGTGAGTGTGGGTTTCCGATTGAAGGGAGTTGAAAAAGATGTAGAAAGTACTAATTCTCTTCAGTGTTTTTATCTAATATTCCCTTTGTTACACAGATTTTTTTTCTTGCTATTAAATACGGTCCAAACATTTTGAATAACTAAACCAACCTACAGGTACTGCAGAGTCTGGTTTTCCTACTTATAATTGTATATCTTGACCCATTTTATTTGTTACCACTTTTTAGGGAACTTTGGGATAGAGCCTTTATAAACAATAGCTGTCCATGATGAGAAGACACATTAAAGATTTTTTTTAAGGAAAGATACAGAATACCTTTTATAGTTCCCCAAATTATTAATATATTTTTAGAAAATGACTTCACCCTCACAGTTCCTCAGATTGTAACACACTGTCTTGTGTTTCTCTTTCTTTCAAAAAGATTACATCATTTTTGGTGAGGTCACCTTTTTTCAGTTAGAATTATTTCATCCTGCATGAGACGATCTGAACCACAAGGGGGTTCCCTGTTTATTAAAATGAATGTCTTTAATTTAACATACACAAACTTATTTTTTTTTCTATCAGAAGATATTCTGTTCTTAAAAGTAGCTATTACCTTTTTTCCAAAACAAATGATTTCTATTGGCTTTTTTTCTAGAAATTAAATTTGACTAAAAGTAACTTTCAGTTAATATATTTCTTTGGGAACTAAAACTCAAACCTCACAGAACTGATCTTCTGATTTCACAGTCAGCTGCTAATTAGGTGACCTTAAGGGGAATAAAAACTTGAAAATGTTTAGTTTTTAGCATGGACAGAGGTTTAGATTGCATGAAAGCATGGGGGAAAGGCATCTGTTCATTTTGTTTACATTATTATATATATATATATGCATGTTGGTATGTTTTGCACAGTTGCTTTCTTTTCAAATAAGGTTGTCTGTGCTCTGTCCTTAAAACGAGAGATTGTTCTTTAACTTTGTGTTCACTCTCACAGTTTTGGATGTGGTTTCATATTGGTTAACTAAAATATACTAGCCAGCTTTCGTTGTGGCGTTGGATTATATCATGTGCAGATTTTAACTATCTTTTGGGGAAATACTGTACTTAATGATACAGTAATGATTAGCAAATGGATGTTTATAGTTCAAGATAAAATAATTCATCTTAGATTAAACCTCACTATTTATACCCTTAAGAAGTTATCATAAGTGCTTCCTTGTGAACTTATGAATTATCTAGCAATATGTTGCCCTCTAGTGGTTGTGGAAATCAGTGCCATTGAGCTTTAATGGGTAGAACCGATATATTGGAGTGTTACTGTTTTACAAACACACACACCCCATCCCACCCACCCCCCCATCTTGAGGTCACATCAGTAGATTTCCGTGGAGGTGAAGCTATGGCATGAATAAAGCTAGACCAAACCATGTTGTACTTTATTTTTCACCTAGTATTTGACTCTTGAAGTTTCAGTGACCAAATCTGTGAGAACAAATTAAATCCAAAGTAGATCTGTCTCAAAAATTCATTAAAATTTTTAACTTGATGCTGAGACAAAAATGTATTCCTTTCCACATTCCTTAAAGTATACCCTCAATTACAGAATCTCAAAGGTAAATTTCTAAGTATTTGAAGACTATAAAATCTAGCAATCATAAAAATAAATACTTGTAATTAAGAAACAAATATATAACCAAAAATTGTATAGTCATTCGCATTTCTAAAACTTAAGCTAATTCAGACTCTAAAACTTAATCAATTTAAAATGCAGAGCTTTATGTGTCAGACTAAAATATAATCAGAAACACAATCTATTAGAATTCGGAAAGTTGTATAAATTGGCTTGAGCTCTAAAATATAATCATGAATGGCTCTGACCCCAAGTGAAATAAAGACAAGTGCCCGGAGCCTACACTAAAGACTCCTTTAGAACCAGGCTACAGAGATTCCTTTAGAAGCCTTGCAATTCTAGAACAACTCTACTTCATGACAGCTCCAGGGGAATAGCTATGGATCAGAAGGAATAAATATATTTACCTTTTTTTTTATACGAGTTATGTAGAAATCTTGGGCCAGAGGGTTTCTTAGAGCAATAATTTAAGGGTACTATCTTACCTTCCTGTAGTACTTCAGTTGTCTCAAAGCATTTCCCATCTATTACCTTACTATATTCTCACAGTAGTACTACAAGGCAGGCAGCACAATGATCGCTATCTTCCCCACTTTACAACTGAAGAGGTTTGGAGAGGTTAAATGATTTTCCCAGTGCTTAGGAATTAGTGAATCTGGGACAAGATCCAGGGCAGTATACCTGAATGGTCTTTCCGACATCCTCTAATTTAAGATTGGATAGAAAATACAAACTAAAAAGAAATAAAATGAGATCTGGATCCTTATCAAATGATCAAAAGTTCAAAAATCTAGATCTAACCAAAGGCCTTTATCTGATTACCCTTTGAAATGGTGATAGAGAAAACTGAATCACATCCTCTCTATAACCTCAAGGGCACTGAATTATACTTTTATTCATATGGCTTAGTACCCCAAATGTCAGTTATCAGGCTGTAATTTCTTCAGTTAGAAAAAAATAACCCTGGAGTTATGCTTTAGCTTTCTTGTGTTCTAACCACATGGAACTTGGAGTCTGTCCTGTTCCTCTGATCCTCAGTTTTAGAAAGTGTTCACTTAAGGCAGTGTCATGAGAAACTGCCCTGTCATACCTCTACACATAGAGAATGGTGACTATCTTAAACTGACTTGATTATTCAATAGTTGTTTTCTTTTTTCATTCCCATTGTAGATAGGATACTATGTAGATGCTGTCAGTTGGCAAGCATTTACCATTTTTCATGAAGCCCTGTCAAAAGTACTTTATTCAAAAAAATAAAAATAAAAAAGTACTTTATTCAAGAGCTCTCTACCCAAAGCTTCTCCTCTCATAAGAGTCAGGAGACTGTGTGTGAATCTGCCGTTAAAAAAGTCAGTGTTGGATGATGTGGATGATGGGAGAGGCTCTGCATGTATGGGGGCAGGGAGTATATGGTAAATCTCTGTACCTTTCCTTCAATTTTGCCGTGAACCTAAAACTGCTCTTTTAAAAGTCTTAAAAAATCTATATCTAAATATATACTTACATATACATGTACATATATATATGTGTGTGTGTGTGTGTGTGTGTGTGTGTGTGTGTGTGTCAACTGCAGGATCAGAGGGAAGGAAATATGAATACAAGCTGCACTTTAGTAAGCCATGACTTAAAACCTTGTTAAATTAGTAAATGCTGCAAAAAGTAGTTTTGATCCCTATATGCTCATGGACTTATAATCTCTATATATACAAATGACCTTGCTATCCTCTGGTATTTAAAATCTACACATATTTTATTTAGGGTAGTTTGGCTATCTTTATAGTGGCATCAAGTCGTCATTTATGCTAACACATAAGTGTTATCAGTCCTAATGCAGTTTTCTATTTTAAGGGTATATCTCTGACATCAATAAACTCTATGAAAAAGACTCTAGGGGAAACTGAATAATTAATGTAAAATACATCCTTTAAAATTAAATATTTAGTTATTCTTATTAGTATTTTTAAGGTTTTCACATGATCACTGCTTCAGGGAATAATGACATTCACATCATAAAACTGTGAAAAGTCACTTTTAAATTGAATGTTATTTTTAAAATATTAAGTTTGAATATAAATACTCACAGAATAACACTTTTACTTTTTTCTTCTCTCTCACAGAATACCCAGAGGATAAGCAGTTCTCAAGCCACTCAGCCCCTAGCTACCCCCGTGGTGTCTGTGACAACCCCTAGCCTGCCTCCACAGGGCCTGGTGTACTCAGCAATGCCGACCGCCTACAACACTGGTAAGCCTACTCTGTTGCCTTTTGTGGGTTTTATTTCTTTGTTTTGTGCTCAACATGTGCTTTTATGATTTTTAAATAGTATATTTATTGAAATAAGTTATTTCCAGTTTCTTAGATTCACATTTGGATATGTTAAAGAAACACATGCTAGTCTTGAAAAAAAATTAGAAAATACACATTGATCGTAGAAAGATTTCCCAGCATGAACTTTTACTTACCCCTGACGAAGAAACAACTAGCTGTTATCAAAATTATGGTATGCAGCAAGCGGAGCAAAAGGCTCGGCATTTTCTATATAGTTCTTGTTAAACAGCATCTCACTATTCCAGGCTTTTAAAATGAGGTGTTTTTCTGTATGCTGTGTCAACCTAGCTTGGGAAAGACTGAGTCCCTGTGGACCTCAGGGCTCGGGGAGGTGGAGTTGGGTGGCTGTGCCAGCAGGTCATGTTTTCCTCCGTGTGACACCCCTTTTGGTTTCTGCTGTTTGTGCCTGAGGGGCAAGACCAGCAGCTTTCTTGTTTCTCCTCAGAGTCTGTCACTCGTCACCTCTGAGGGGAGCTTTTCACTCATTCATGCTTATTTAGACATTTCACTCCCAAATACCCTATTTGGAGGGTATATCAGGTAAATTTAAGAATGCTGCAGTGACTGAAGGGGTGCTTTCAGCCACGCAGGCTGTGTGGAGAACCCGACGTGCACAGGTTTCTCTAGATGTGCCATCATAGGGAGCGGCAGAGGACACATGGGGCTTCACTTTCTCGCCAGCTGAGCCAAACACCTGATGCTTCAAAAGAAGGAAAGAGGGAAATAGTTAAAAATACCTTGCCAGTTTTTCAGAGACTACAGTGCAGAGAATTTATTCTTTTGTGATTCTAATAAGGAGACTAATAAAAATCATCTAATTTTAGACTTCAGGATAAATGCTGTAGCACGGTGCTTTCACCCTGCTCTCTGGAGCTCCCAGAGGGGTGCAGAGCCATCAATACATTTGATTGCTGCTTTAATTCCAAGTACTTTTAAAACAGAAATAACTTTAAAAGGTTTTGTTGAAAAAGAAAGCCTCTTAGAAAATGTCTACTACCTTTTCCAACAATCTATATGAAAAAAAAGGCCAAATCCATCAGCTAAATCTAGAGTAAAGCCAGGGATTATGCATTCATATAAATTCTGTTTCATTGTCCTGATCACCAGCTATATGAGCAACACTATTCTAGGGACATACATTTTCTCCCAAGTTTATTCTGGAAAAGGAGACAGGACATACCTAAGTTGGTAACTATGGCGGGGAAGTCCTGAGTTGCTGAGGTTACCAGTTCATGCTCTGATCTCGAGAAGGTGAGGAAAGAAGGAAATCTGTGAGCTAGAATGTTCAGAGGAGTGTTGGCTGAGGAGATGGGGCTTGAGCAGGGTGTCAACATTAGATTACAGTTTACTGAGCATTTCATGACAGGTTTTTCCAATATTCAACTTAGATACCCCCCTGTATTTGTTTTTAGAAATGCCATGGGATTTAAAGAATCTTTTTTTTTTAAGTCCAGAAGGAATTACCAAAACATAAAAATGGAGTCAGGTTCTGTCGAAACTGTCCATCACTTAGCATCAATCTCACTCCTCCTTTAACTACATAGTCTTTGCTCTCTCTCAGAGCACCTATTCTGTTTAATGTTACCACATTATCTTTAACGTATTTATCTATTTGCCTTTTTAAAACATGCGTCCATGTTTTGTCTTTTGTTAGTATATCAGCTACGTTGTATGTGTGGCATGTGTCAAACACATGCCAGTCAGTACAGGGATGAATGAGCAACATTTCAAAGAGTACAATAGTTCTGTGTGAAGGAATCATATAGACGCTTCCTCATGCCCATCCATAACACTCCCAGCTTCTCCACTTATTCATGAATCCATTCAGCACATATTTATTGAACACATACTGTGTAAAAAGCACCATGGCAGGCACTGGAAATACAAGAGTGTGTGGTTAACAGTGGAATGTAGGGTCTATCAGAGGAAAAGTCACAGGACAAACAGCTCTAGGAATAATTTATTACTGTCGTGTTAAGGGCTTCACTGAAGCTTCAACCTGAAGGAGCACGTGTGACTCAGCCAGGCAGAGTAGGGAGAGTGTTCCGGGAAGAGGGAGTACTGTGTACAAAGGCTAGGAGGCAGCAGGAATGTGGCTGGAGGGATGGGACAGCTGTAGAGTTGAAACTACAGAGGTAAGTAGGGATGCATAGGCCTTGTTGAGGACTTTGGACATGAGAAGCATTGAGAGCATTGGGAAGCCATAGAAAGGTTTTAAGCAGAGAGGTATCATGACCATATATTTTTTTTTGAGATCACCTGGCTACAGTGTGCATGGGGCAAAAGTGAATTCAAGGACACCACACAAGAGGCTACTGTGATCCAAGTAATGGATACTGATGGCGTGAACTAGGGTGGTGGCAGTAGAGATGGTGAAACTTGGGCAGGCTTGAGAGACAGTAGCTAGAGTCAACCAGACATGATGGTTGGTGGTGGAAGTAAGTACCAAGGATAACACCCACAGGTTTCTGGCACAAACAGTCATGTGAAAGTTGGTTCCATTTACTAAAGAGAAGCAGGTTTGGAGGAAATGATGAGTCCAGTTGGGGTCATGTCAGATTTGAGGTGTGTCTGGAGAGACATCCAAGTAGACATGTCAAGTAAGTAGTTGGAAGGACTTGGAGGCACTGTGGAAGGCACAGTGTGATGGACCCCCACCCCAGCTTCTGTGGGGAGGGACGAGGCAGTCTTAGAGAACACTAAATGAGAAAATATCCTAAGCAGAGCTATGCTGTTTCAACTCAGTTTCTTTTTTTAAAATACTAATTCACCAGGAAGACCAATTTCTTTAAACACCTCTCTTGAGACATGAAAAAGAAGTTAGAAGAGTTTGTGCCTCCTCTCTTTAGAACTAACTGGAAAAGACAAGTGTTAATGATGAACTGAAATAACTCTACGTGTGAATGATAACTAACATCCCACGTCTTGGTCACAACGATTATGACTGAAGCATTCATGTATATTATGTCTTGTAACAGTTTTTTGATGAACTTTCATTTTGCATGCAGTCAGGGATCTTTGACAGTTCCTGTACTTCGAACAAACGCAGTCATTTAATTGTGTGATAATGTAAATACTGTCTATGTCACTAAGCTTGGCACCCCATGAGAAGGGGTCCTGAGTCTTTCCTGCTCCCCCTTTACTTCAAGAATATGAGATGTGCTGATTTAGATGGAGTCAGGGTGAGCTGGAGTGTTTCTCTTTGTTCAGGAGGGTAGCAGTGGGCATATTTATTTAAAATAACAATTGTATAGGAACATCCTTTAGTGATGGTATTTTTATTATTTCTATTTACAAGTCCGGAAGAAGTATCTCAACTTCTTGTAAAATAATAAACTATAAATTATTCAGTACAAAATTGAAACGTTTTTTATTGAAATAATCCCAGACAACTGAATACAGCTAGGTCCTATAAACCTCCCCAAAGAAAAAGTTTTTGTGGGTTTTAGACCCATAAGTGCGTTGTTTGATGTTATGAAGTACCTGGCTTCTCTCAACATAAAACTTTTGAAGCAACTAATTGAAAAACAGATTTTGCATGGTCCTTTTATTACACACACAAGCAACATTTCCTTCTTTTTTAGATTACTCACTGACTAGTGCAGACCTGTCGGCCCTGCAGGGCTTCAACTCCCCAGGAATGCTGTCTCTGGGACAGGTGTCAGCCTGGCAGCAGCACCATTTAGGACAAGCAGCCCTCAGCTCTCTCGTGTGAGTAACTAGAAATTTTCCCCAAATCTGTACCCCTATTTCCCAACCCCTGTCTCATTCCACTGCCTTTGAAGAAAGGCAGCCTGAAGGTATTCCGGCCTACCTACCACCCTTCTCTTTTTTGCCTTGGTTAACATCAACAGACAAAGAGAATAAGAAAATGGGCTGTGCCCTTTGCTTTCTCCCCGGATCGTAGGGGTGGAGTGGTAGGGCTTGGGTATCTTATGTATGAATCAAGCTACATGGGATTCATGTGGTTGATCCCAGCCCACTGCATACACTGTATACCTCACCAAGAAGGGTTCACAAAAGAGAATGTTCCTTATGGACAGTGTGTGGGGATATAAGTGAAAAGGGTTTACAGTGGTGCCCAGGTAGGACCAGGCATCACCAGCAGAAGGAATGGTGCTTCAGTAGAACCAGAATAGTCAGCCCACAGAGCAGCTAGAGGAGATGAGGGGACAGCATAGCAGGCCCACGAGGCCTCCACGAGGGTGGGCTGCCTTGCCCCTGCTCAGGACACTCAGGACACCCAGCCTCTTAGCCTCCTGCCCTGAAAATCCCCAGAGAGCTTCCCTGCATCCTGAAATAGCTCCACAATGCATACTGTTATCAGTCGTCTTGGGAATTATGTCATGGAGAAAGGCACAGAGTATCTGAGGGAAATTTCTTTGCCTACACAGGTGTTTGGCCCTCGGGCCTTTGCAGAGCATCCTAAATGAACACACTAAAAATAGCCATGCAAAGGCAAGTGGAAAAGGCTTGGTGCTCAGACTGGGGGGAAAGCCTGTATACACTCTACTGTGTCCTACTCTGAGCAAGTCACTTAGCCTTTCTGAGACACTTTCCTCATCTGGAAAATAGGGTGACATGACTGACTTCTGAGAGCTGCTGTGAGAATAGGTGACATGTTGTGCCTGTCACAGAAGCAGCAGAAAGGAAGAGAGGAAGCAGAATTCAAGTTGCCATATTGTTCCTGTGCCATTTTGGTCCATGTACAGCATTAGTCACTGACACTGTTTTGGATCCTTCAGCTACAGAAGTACCAAGACTGTGGGTAACAGGACCAGTCACTAAAAATCTCAACTGTACTTGTTTTTTGTCTACCAGGGATATATAATTTTTTTCTGTGCCAAGCACTGCAGGAAACACCAAAACTGGTCTTGGGGAATTCTGACAGTATTTCAGACCCTGGACTTTTTTCAGTCGGGTGGTGTCTGTAATATTCCATTTATGCAGATGTACTCACAAACCATCTACCATATCTTTTTTTTTTTTTCCTTCAGTGCTGGAGGGCAGTTATCTCAGGGTTCGAATTTATCCATTAATACCAACCAAAACATCAACATTAAGTCAGAACCAATTTCACCTCCCCGGGATCGAATGACCCCATCAGGCTTCCAGCAGCAGCCGCAGCCACCGCCGCAGTCACAACCCCCTCAGCCGCAGCCGCAGCCACAGCCACAGCCGCGGCAGGAAATGGGCCGTTCCCCTGTAGACAGTCTGAGCAGCTCAAGCAGCTCCTATGATGGCAGTGACCGGGAGGACCCGCGGAGCGACTTCCATTCTCCGATTGTGCTTGGCCGACCCCCAAACACTGAGGACAGAGAGAGCCCTTCCGTAAAGCGAATGAGGATGGACGCGTGGGTGACCTAAGGCTTCCAGGCTGGTGTTTGTACTTTCTGTTACTGCAGTGAACTGCTCTACATATCTAAGTTGGTAAATAAGGACATGAGTTAAATATATTTATATGTACATACATACATATATATTCCTTTACATATATATGTATGTGGGTGTGAGTGTGTTTATGTGTGGGTGTGTGTTGCATACACGGAATCAGGCACTTACCTGCAAACTCTTGTAGATCTGCAGGTGTGCGTCCCATGGCAAACAGAGCACCCTGTAGGCAGAGTCTAGTCTGGCACTTCCTTGGACTACTTGTTTCATAAGATAACCAGTTTTTGCAGAGAAACGTGTACCCATATATATAATTCTCCCACACTAGCTTGCAGAAACCTAGAGGGCCCCTACTTGTTTTATTTAACTGTGCGGTGACTGTAGTTACTTAAGAAAAATGCTTTGTAGAACAGAGCAGTAGAAAAGCAGGAACCAAGAAAGCAATACTGTACATAAAATGACATTTATATTAATTACCCACCTGGCATGGGTCTCTGTTGCAAAGAGGTGCATGGGAAAGGGCTGTTGATATTAAAAACAAAAAACAAAACAAAAAAGCCCCACACATAACTGTTTTGCACGTGCAAAAATGTATTGGGTCAAAGAAGTGATCTTTAGCTAATAAAAAAGAGAGAGAATAGAAAACACGCATGAAATATTCAGAAAATATTAGCCTAGAAATATAGAGCATTAACAGTAAATTAATATATTAAGTTATAATTGGAATATGTCAGAAGTTTCTTTTTACATTCATATCATAAAAATTAAAGAAACTGATTTTAGCTCATGTATATTTTATATGAAAGAAAACACCCTTATGAATTGATGACTATATATAAAATTATATTCACTACTTTTGAACACATTCTGCTATGAATTATTTATATAAGCCAAAGCTGTATGTTGTAACTTTTTTTTTAGAGAATAGCTTTATCTTGTTTTAACTTTCTAGTTTTATTTTAAGAGGGGGAAAAAAAAACAAAAATATCTTGCAAGCAGAACCTTGGAAAAAAAAAGCCATGAACACTTATTACTCTATATGTAAATTAAAAGTTGAGCCAAACTCTTTGTGTATATAGAATCTTAAATATATTATCACCTTTGATGTAAGTACCTATGTATTGTATGGTCACCAGATTAAAAAGTATATTTTTGTGGATTGCCGCCAATTTAGGGGGAAAAGGCGAGATCCTTATTAAGTAGAGTATTCACTGTTTAATATTTACTATTTTGTTAAATATACTGTACTTTGGATTTTAATTATTGGCCCAGTCTTTTCAGAGGATTGTATAAAGGGGTTTCTCCCCTCACTGGTGGTGAATGTGTGATGTTACATTGTAATCTTTGTGCTGTATGGGTTGAGCATCATTATATATTTTATATGTGTATATAAATAGCAAAGTGGCAAAAAAAATTGATGTTAAGTTCATCCTGCATAAATGTAAAATGTGTTGTGACAGATTTTATAAGGCATTATTTAAAACTTGCCTTTTGTGAGGAAAAAAATATAGTAGAAAAGCTGACCTAATTTAATTAATATTAGAGAAAATGGCAAAATAGTTGATGAGCACAAAGGTTTTATAAGTGGTAAATGATTAGGAAAAAATATTCGTGGGGAAAGGGGTCTTTTTTCCTTGACCCTCTAAAATAGCATGATGCAGCTGGTTACAGAATACTACCACGCCAGACACTCTGTGCATCGAATGACACTGCAGTGTGGGGAGCAGTCCTCTCATGGTGCCGATTCTTGGCACAATTCTTGCCATCCTGATGCCCTCAACTGAGATGCTGACCAAGGCCTTACTCTCACAGGAAGACAGCTAAGTGGTAACAGCAAGCTTGGCAGGTCCCTGGGCTTGTGCCATGAACAAAATTCAAAGTCCTGTATGTCTTTCATCATCGATTTTTAAATACTCCCTTTCCTGAGAAACTCAAAATAAGGGTTTAAAATTACTGCTATTTTCTATTTTAAACTTAATATTAAGCAGCTACCTACAATTTTTACTTATGTTTTGGTTTTTCCCCCTAAATTGCGTTCCTTGTGATGTTTTTTTCCTCCTGTGCTCTTTGTGACAAATCATCAGCCAGACTTCCTGGCTGACACATAGGTAGTAGGTACAGGATAAACTTGTGGCATTCCCAGCTGCAAAATGGAATTCTGCTTTTAATGACATTTTCGGTAGTAAATTTTGATAGAGGCCAAAAAAGGGAGGGCAATATGCTTTGTCCTCTCATCAGTTTAGACATTTGGCTCTTATTCAGAAAGGACTGGTTTTTCTTTAAAATATACTTATTTTACTGAACTACTTACAGGCACATTTCTTCATGAGGTCACACCTAATTGAAAGAAGACAGTTTCCCAACACTGAATTTCCAGGATAATCCTTACCACTTTGTAAACCATTTATAGCTTTGGAAGTGTTCAGTGCTTCTTTGGTTGTTATTTATGCATGTTCATGAACTTCTGCTGTACATGGGATAGGAGTTAACACATTCACATTTACTGTCTATTTTCTTGTGTGCCTTATGAGATGGCTTTTCTGACTGTATCTCAATAGTCTTTCTTTCTATGCAGGTTTATAATCAGTACAACTACTGTTTTCTAAAATAATATTACGCAAGGCTCGGAGTTTGTATTTCAATTACACTGACCAAGTAACAATGTATTCTGTTTTCAGGAACTGAGTATTTGACTGTTAACCCTTTTCCCATATACCCAGTGTGACTTAGAGCATATGGACTTGACAGAGACGCCCTCACCCAGACCCCATGTACGAACACATAAACATACATGTCTCCTGTTGGAAACCAGCTCAGAGTGGGGAAGACACTAACTGTGTCACTTTAGAACCTACTTTTCTACCCTTTTAGACTCATGTGTTTTGTATGACACCATCATAAGAAATTTTATCCCTGCAGATGAAGTATTTTATTACTAAAAGACAAAAACAAAAAAAGCTTAAATTGCACTGGTTAAAGTACGGTTTCCAGCAGCTGTACTTCCTTCAGCAGTCTACCTGGTACTACATTGAGAGTGAAAGTCACCACTGTACATCTACAGATGGTCCCAATCAAAAATCAACCTTTTGAGCCCTAATTATGTCCATTGTGTTAGAGACTAAATCAGGGGTTTGTTCTAAAAGAACAATATATGTTTTACCATTTCCTTTTACTGTAAGGACAACTAATAAAGCATTAACATATTTTCTGTATTAACCATCATGCGCACAAGAAATACATAGTAAATAAGGAACCAGAAAACTCCTGGCATTGGATCATAAGAAGCTAGATGATTAGAATGTGAAAAAGATTTTACAAATGTAAAACTTTTATTTCTCTGTAGAAACTTCACTTTGCTGTGCAAGAAGACACTGCTTTGCTATATTTAAAATGGCTTTTTTAAAAGAGATTTATGTATTTGGTAAATGTTTGTAGTCAACAGTTCACACAAGAAGCTGTACACGGTTTGATCATGTAAAACCGTTTGGCGGCACAAGCTGGACTTTGTTGCCATCCTTGAGATGAACCTTTTAAGAAAAATAAGTTAATCTCAATTTTTCCCTGAATGTGTTTTTTTTCTTCATTATACAATAAATATTATAGTGAACTTTTTATCAAATGGTTAAGAAAATGTTAGAGGTTGTTGTAAACTCTTTGTATCCTGCACTCACTACAGTAAAGATGGACTGGCTTTTCCTGTGTACTCCAGACTCTGTCATGTTTGCCACCAGTCGTCCTCTTTTTCCCTTCCCCTTCCTCTCTCCCTCCCCTCCCTTTCCCTCCTCCTTCCCCTCCCCTCCCCTTTTCTGCTTGCAGGTCCCTTTCACTTGCTTTTGAGATGTGGTCAGGGAAACTGTTGGCGGCACCCCGCCAGCCTCCCCTGTATTGGCTCCCGAGGCCTCTCCTCCTGGGGCGGCCCTGGACGCTTTAGGAAGCAGCCAGGGATCCAGTCCCAGCATCAGCCAGCCTGGCCGTTCTGTGCATGCTGGTGTGGATACATTAAACCCATTCAGTCTCTGATCGCGGCTTCCTGCAGGATATGCTACCAAAGTGTGGGGGTGGGGCATTGCCGGCACTTACTATCGTCCAAGTCTATTTCTCCCTCAAGTTTAGGTGGTGAAGTAATTTGTTTTACTCAACATGCATACATAATACTGAGCTGGGGTGGCAGAAGGCAGATTTACTAAAAAAAAATTTTATTTTCAAAAGTGATAGATGTGAAAAATTAAACTTGCAGCAGAAAGAGTTCTTTTCCTCTGATTCGCTTTCTAAGCCATCTCCCAGCTAAACAGATTCTTGCTGTCAAAAGCTAAATTTCTGTGCTGGCTTTACTTGCTGGCTACTGTGAGACTCTTACTAGCAGGTTTTGAAAGCTGGTTGAGGCCTGTGGCTAAAAATAATCACACCGGCAGCTACTTAAAATCAATTCATTGCGATTTCCTAGTTGGCTCCCATGGGTGCTGCCTCCCTCTAGGCTCTGTTGTTTTTCAGTTGATTCTGTGAATGACACCAGCCAAGAAAATGACTTTTCAGTGATGTCTTCTGCCAGTGGGATGGCTCCTCCTGCCTGCTCCCATCTGCCTGTCCAGTCTCTCACAAGGGGGTCAAAGTACCACTTGGCTGTAGAACTGAGGAGGCAGCGGT
Organism: Orcinus orca; assembly: GCF_937001465.1. NCBI lineage: Eukaryota > Metazoa > Chordata > Mammalia > Artiodactyla > Delphinidae > Orcinus > Orcinus orca. The sequence goes on from NC_064560.1 coordinate 75,092,085, forward strand.
CTTCCTTTCAGCTGACACAAGAGTTGGGAGGTTCCAAACAGGCACCAGGAACACTACGGGGAGGGGCTCGTGGGTGCTGAGTGGACACGTGCCGCCAGGCAGAGCGTACTTAGCCCAGCGAGTGAGAGGTGGGCCCCAGCCCGTGACTGCACATAGCTGGGGTCAATTCCCACCTCCACTGCAGTGTCTGCTTCCTAGAGGACCCAAACTAACAGGGCGGCTTACCCCGCTTTGAGAACATGCCCTAGACTCCAGTCACTGTCTTACACAGTCTGCCTGCTCTGTGTATGTATACCAAAGCGGCTGAATGCAGCTGGGGAAGAAAAAAATCAGTTAGTTAGTTATACTAACTGGTTTCACCATATTATCCTCCACCACCCTTTTTTTAAACTTTATTTTGAACTAAGTTTTTAACTTACAGAAAAGTTGGAAAAATAGTAGGTGCCATATGTCCCTCACTTAGCTTTCCCTAATGTTAACATTTACATAACCATAGTACCACTATCAGAACCAAGAAATTAACATTGATACAGTGCTATTAACTAAATACCTTATTTGAATTTCACCACTTTATCCACTATCTCTGTTCTAGGATCCAGTCCAGGATCCCACATTGGATTTAGTTATGTCTCTGTAATAGTTCCTCAGTCTTTTCTTGTCTTCAAAAAGACAAGACACTTTTGAAGAATACTGATCAGTTACTCCGAATAGTATCCCTTGATGTGTGGATTTGTGTTTTCTCATGATTGGAATGAGTGTGCATTTTGGCAAGAATGCCACAGAAATAATGTATCCTTAAGGCATCATGCAGTTCATGTCATATTTTGTACAGGTGATGTTGACTTTGACCACTTGGTTAAGTGGTTTCTATTGGGTTTCTCCACTGTAAAGTTACTATCTTTCCCTTTGTAGTTGATAAGTATCTTGGGGAGATACTTTGAAACTATACATAGGTTTTTCAAACTTTCACCTACTAATTTTAGCATCTTGTTTAGAACAACTATTTCTGTAGTATTTGCCTGTTTTCTTCTACATTTATTAATTGGACTTCTGAAGGAAGAGCTGTCTCTTCTCCCCACTAATTTATTTGATCATATTAATTATGGAATCATGGATATTTATTTTATTCTATGGGTTATAATCTAGTACTATCATTATTTTATTCCTTAAATTATTCCAGTTTTGGCCATTAAAAGCTCCTTTAGGTAGACTCCTGTATTCTTTGGAAAAGCTCCTCCCCACTTTTTAAGCATTTCCTTACCTACCTTACTTTCTGGCAAGATGTTAAACACTCTCATATTCATTCCCTGTCCAGGTACTGGAACAGCCACCTCTCCAAGGATTCCTAGTTCCATTTATCGGAGAATGGCATTGAGAAGCCAAGATTTTGGCACTACATGTGCTCACTGCTACTAGAGTCACTGCTTTTTGGCCCTCTCTGCCAACAAAGCTAGGAAATAATGTAGGTATGCTCACTCACAGACACACATCCATATTCTGCAGCTAGTTATTGAAACGTGTATGTGAAAAAACATGAGCTTACAGTAACACTTCCAATTTCAATTCAGCATCACAGGGTTCATTTTAACCTTTCCTTATTTGTAAATTCTTTCTCCTAAGGTAAGAACCTGGCTCTCATTATCTGCAATCTTTTCACTTACTTGTTCAATTCTAGCGTACATATAAGGTAGTTTCAGAATTGCCAGTCCAAGGACTTCCCTGGTGGTCTAGTGGTTAAAACTCTGTGCTTCCACTGCAGGGGACACGGGTTTGATCATGGTCAGGGAACTAGGATCCTTCATGACGTATGGCATGGGAAAAAAAAAAAAAAATGCCAGTCCACACCTGCGTGAGAAACACATTTATTGACCAGATTAGAGCATTTGTGTAGTTCTTTTTCCCTCTGGCTTTACATTATCCAGTGAGGACAGTGTTTTCCATGGTTACTTTATGTTCCCAACCACCTTCAGTGTTAACGTTATTCAATATAATATAGTTAGGATCTCTTGTTGGCTTTTATTTCATTTCAGGTACTCCCCCTCATACTTGTTGGTTTTAATTTATTTGATAAGTGAATGGTAACTGAAACATTATTATGTTCCAAGAGAGCTATACAAAAGATACAGTAATGTCACTCTTTTCTCACCCCTGCTACCCCATCCCCCTCCCTGAGTTTTCCCACCAGCCCTCTATGGATAACCAGTCTCTAGCTTCTGGTTTAATCCTTCCTGTATTATTTCTTTTGCATAAATTAGCATTTTGGTGGGTTTCTTTGTTTTTGTTTCTTTTGCTTTCTTCACTTAACGGTATGTCTGATATAAACAAGATATAAACTACACACTCCTGAACAACTAATGGGTCAAAAACGAAATCAGTCAAAAGGGAAATCAAGAAATATCTTGAAACAAATGCAAGTGGAAACAAAACATACCAAAACCAATGGGATGTTGCAAAAGCAGTTCATTAAGGGAAGTTTATAGTGATAAGTGCATTTATAAACAAAGAAAGATCCCAAATAAACAACCTAACTTTACACCTCAAGGCACTAGAAAAAGAAGAACAACCTAAGCCAAGGTAAGCAGAAGGAAGGAAATAACAGATCAGAGGGGAAATAAAGGAAATAGAGATCAGAGCAAAAATATAAAAGATTCAAAACCAAGAGCTGTTTTCTTTAAAAACAAAATTGACAAAACTTTAGCTAGACTAATTAAGAATAAGAGAATACAATCAGAAATGAAAGAGGCAGTATCACAACTGATAACAGAAATACACAGCATCTTAAGACATTATAAGGAACACTTGTATACCAACAAATTGAACAACAGAGAAGAAATGGATAAATTCCTAGAAACATAACAACCAACCAAGACTGAATCAGGAAGAAACAGAAAATCTGACTAGACCTATAACAAGAAGATTCAATCAGTAATCAAAAACCTCCCAACACAAAAAGCCCAGGACCAGATGGTTTTGCTGGTGAATTCTACCAGTTAAAAAATCCTCAAACTATTCCAAAAAACTGAATTGGAGGTAACGCTCCCAAACTCTTTTTATGAGGCCAGGACTACCCTGATAACCAAAGCCAGATAAGGACAATACAAGAAAAATTACAGGCCAGTATCCCCAATGAACAGAGATGCAAAAATTCTCAACAAAATATTAGCAGAACAAATTCAATGGCACATTAAAAGGATAATACACCATGATCAAGTTAGATTTATCCCCGGGATACAAGGGTGGTTCAACATGCAGATCAATCAATGTGATGTATCACATTAATAGAATGAAAGGTAAAATTCATATGATCATTTCAATAGATGCAGGAAAAGCATTTGACAAAATAAAACATCCTTTCATGATAAAAATGCTCAGTAAAGTGGGTATAGAAGGAGCAAACCTCAATATAATTAAGGCTTTATATGACAAACCCACACCCAACCAACCCACAATCATATGCAACAGTGAAAGGTTGAAAGCTCTTCCTCTAACATTAGGAACAAGACAAGGGTGCCACTCTCACCACTCTTGGTCAACATACTGGCAATCCTAGCCAGAGCAATCAAACAAGATAATAAAATAGAAGAAGATTCTGGAAAAAATGCCTATGTAAAAGATCCCGGCTTCCCTGTCCCTGAGCAAAGATCAATGATTAGGCAGCTATCCACAAACAAAAACAGCTCCAGGAAATCTCTAGAATCCACTTATGAAATTTTAGCAACATCGTGGGGGAAAAAAAACAAGACCAAAAAAAACCTGAGAATAACTGCACAAGAAGAGAAGGAAGACAACTACATTTTGCGTGTATCATCCCATCCTCCAAGACAGTATTCAGCACCAAGAAGGCCAGCTACTAAGAGTGCCTCTGAGTGGGAGACCTGCCCTGCAGACAAGCTCAGCAGCTTCCACCACTGATGAAGTCACCAGCCAGCTGCTCAGATTTGCCAGCCACACCACAGGTATTTACATTCCCTAATGCCAGCCAGTCGAGCTTCAGTCCAATCCCTCCCTGCTTCCTAACCCCCTCCCCCCAACCCGCTGCCTCCTGCAAGAGCCTGGACCTGCACCAGTAGCCATCCAAGGTCTCTGTGGCTGCACATGGATAAGAAGTCAGATACCTGAGTCCCTCCCCACCCCCACCAGAGCCTGGGAGCTACACTTAGAGTAAACTGGCTTCAACAGCTACATGAATGCAAGACACAAATGCCGTCAGCTGACGCCCACCACTGGCTCTGTGCTAGGGACTAGACCCTCCAGCTGCCCACCGGTATGCCACCAGCCTGATGCTGGTCACCGGCCTCCACTGTAGCACATATGCAGGGAGAGGAAACGGTACAGCCACAGGTAAACACACTGACAGCCAGGCCCCCTGATGCTGCTTTTGGGCAAGGATCAGGCCCTGCCTTCCCTCACAGGGAAGCAACAAGATGCCTACCTATAGACAGCCCCTCCAGCTTTGCTCCAGCATGCCAATGCCCAACCCCCATCACCAGCCCTCACTACAGTGTGCACAACCCATGGGGAGACTGTAGCACACTGACATCCAGGGACCCTGCAGCTGCCTGCAGGCCTGGATCAGGCCCTGCCTTCTGTCTCTGGCCAGCACCACCACACCTACCTGTAACTAGCCCCTCCAGCAGTACACATGCATGCCCCCAGCCTGACCCCCACCCCTGGCCTTCACTGCAGTGTGCATGCCCGGGGGAAAGAATACAGCCACAGGAGAGAACACCAAGGACCAGGGCCCCTAGCAGCTGTTTCTGAGTCCAGATGAGGCCCTGTCTTCTGTTGCTGGCCAGCACCACCATGCCCACATGTAGCTAGTTCATCCAGCTGAGGACCTGCATGCCCCACAGCCTGACCCCTGTCAGTCACTGTCCTCCACTGTAATAAACATACCCGGGGGTAGAGTGTGAAGCCATAGGAGAACATGCTGACACCCAGGTCCTCCACAGATGACAGTGAGCCCATAGCTGGCCCTGGCCCTTGTTACCTGCCCTGACCCCCATCACTTCAAGTGTGCCTGCAAATAACCTCTCCCACTACAAAGGCATCTGCAGCAGCCCCTGAAGCAGAGTATGTGCACACCATTGGCTCCAGCCACCACTGCTGCCTGCCCTGCTCCCTAGCAGGGGAGGCATGGCTTAGAAGCCCAACATCCCTTGCAGCCATTTCAGATTCCCTGCAGTGCTCACCCAGGAATACATAGTTGTCAATACTGTAGATCCTAGTGGCTTGAGACAAAGAGACATCACACCCGCATTGGATCCAGTGCTGCCATGTGCCCTGTACAGCTAGATCTGGGGTCACCACACAATCTGGTGTTCCCCTATCCACAGGTAACAGGCTTCTCTTACCAAAATCAGTCCATAAAGTCTGGAAGAGGTGACTACCTCTTCAAATGCTCGGACACCTACACAAGCCTACAGGGATCACAAAGAATCAGGAAAACTTGTCGCTACCAAAGGAATACAGTAAACCTCCACTATCCAGACCAAAGAAACGGAGATTCATGAATTGCCCAACAAATACTTAAAAATAATTGCAAAAAAAAATAATTGCTTACAGATGCTCAGAGAGCTAGAAGAGAACACAGATAAACAATTTGATAATATGAGAAAAATAAAACAAGAACGAAATGAGAAGCTCAATAAAGAGACAGAAAACATAAAACAGAACCAAACAGAAATTTTGAAGCTAAAGAATACAATGACTGAACTGAAGCCTTCAACAAAGAGCTTCAACAGCATATTTGAACAAATAGAGGGGAGAATCAGTGGACAAGAAGACAAGTCAACTGAAATTGTACAATTAGAAAAGCAAAAAGAAAAAATACTGTAGAGGAACAAAGAAAGCCTACAGAAATTATGGGACATAATCAAAAGAAATAATGTACACATTACTGGAGTCCCAGAAGGAGGAGAGAAGGAAAAGGAGTAGAACACACATGAGAAGAAAATTGGACATTCAAGTTCATGAAGCTAACAGGTCACCAATCCAAAACATTCTTCTCCAAAACACATAGTGATAAAATTTTCTAAAACCAATTTTAAAAGCAGAGAATTTTAAAATTTTAAAAGATAAAGAGAGAATTCTAAAAGCATCAAGAGAAAAAAATTCTCTCATACAAGGGAGCCCCCATAAGACTATTAGCAGATTTCTCACTAGACACTAGGCCAGGAGAAAATGAGATAATATATTCAAAGTGCTAAGAGAAAGAAACTGCCAACTAAGAATACTTTACCAAGCAAAGTGGTCCTATAGAAATAAAGGTGAAATAAAATCTTTCCCTAATAAACAAAAGCTGAGGGGACTCATCATCACTGAATGTATAGTACAAAAAATGCTGAAAGGAGTTCTTCAAGATGAAAAAAGGCCACTAATTAGTAGCTTGAAAACATGAAAATATACAACACACTGGTAAAGGATAGAGTAAGATTTTGAATACCTTAATACTGTAATATAATATGCTAACTACTTAACTCTAGATAAAGGCTAAAAGGCAAAAGTATTAAACATAGCATTAGCTTCAACAATTTGTTAATGGATACACAATAAAAAATGTAAACGGTATCATCAAAAACCTAAAAGGGGAGGGGAAGGGGGAATAAATGGATACAGCTTTTATATGCAATCAAACTAAATTGCTATTAGCATAAAATACACTGTTATATTTATAAGATGTTTTATTTAAACTTCATGGGAACCCCAAAGCAAAATTCTACAACATATACATAAAAGATAGAGAAGAGGGAATTAAAACATAACACTGTGGAATATCATCAATTTACAAAGGAAAGCAACAAGAAAGGAAGACAAGAAAAACATGGAAATATAATAACTGTCAGAAAACAATAAGATGGCATTAGTAAGTCCTTACCTATCAATAACTACTGTAAATGTTAATGGATTAAATTCTCCAATCAAAAGACACAGACTGGATGGATAGATTAAAAAAAAAAAAAAAGACCCAACTGTACGCTACAAGAGATCTCAGCTCTAAGGACATGCATAGGTTCAAAGTGAAGGGATGGCAAAAAATATTCCATGTAAGTGGAAGCCAAAAGAGCATGGGTAGCTATACTATATCAAACAAAATTGACCTTAAGCCAAAAATAGTAACAAGAAACAAAGATGGTCATTACGTAATGATAAAGGGTTCAACTCATCAAGAAGATATAACAATCATAAATGTATATGCGCCCAACATCAGAGCACCTAAATATATTAATACTAACAGATCAAAGGGAGAAATAGGCAACAATACAATAATAGAAGAGGATTTCAATACCCCACTTTCAGCAATATATACATCATCCAGACAGAAAATCAATGAGGAAACATTGGACTTGAACTATACTTTAGACCAAATGGACCTAACAGAAATATACAAACATTCCAGAATATACATTCTTCTCAAGTGCACATGCAACATTACCCAGGATAGATCACACGACAGGTCACAAAAAAGTCTTACCATATTTAAGAAGAATGAAATCATACTAAGTATCTTTTCTAACTGCAATGGTATGAAACCAGAAATCAATAACAGGAGGAAAGCTGGAAAAATCCCACATATATAAGACTAAGCAACATGTTCCTGAATAAACAATGGGTTAAAGAAGAAATAGAAAAGGGAATTAAGAAATATCTTGAAACAAATGAACATGGAAGCACAACATATCAAAACCTATGAGATGTTGCAAAAGCAGTCCTAAGAGGGAAGTTTATAGTGATAAATGTCTGCCTACATTAAGAAACAAGAAAGAGCTCAAGTAAACAACCTCACATTACACATTAAGGGAATAGAAAAAGAACAAACAAAGCCTAAATTTAGTAAAAAGAAGGAAATAAAAAGATCAGAGCAGAAATAAATAGAAACCAGAAAATTACTAGAAAAGATCAATGAAACCAAGGGCTGGGTTTTGGGTTTTTTTTTTTAAGTAAACAGGATTGACAAAGCTTTTGCTAGACTGAATCAGAAAATGAAATAAAAGATATTACAAATGATAGCACAGAAATACAAAGGATCATGAGCAACTACTATGAGTAATTATACACCAACAAAATGGATAACCTAGAAGAAATGGAAATTCCTAGAAACACAGAACCTACCAAGACTGAAGATATAGAAAATCTGAGCAGACCAATATTGAGTAAGCAGATTGAATCAGTAATCACAAACCTCCCAACACAGAAAAACCCAGGACCAGATGGCTTCACTGATGAATTCCACCAAACATTTAAAGAAGAATTAATGGTAATCCTTCTCAAACCATTCCCCAAAAAAAACTGAAGAAGAGGGAACATACCCAAACTCATTTACAAGTCTACCATTACCCTGATACCAAAGTCAGAAAAGGATACTACAAGAAAAGAGAACTACAGGCCAGTATCCCTGATGAATAGAGATGCAAAGAATTTCAATAAAATACTAGGAAACTAAATTCATCAGCACATTAAAAGGATCATTTACCATGATCAAGTGAGATTCATCTCTGGACATAAGGTGGTTCAACATACGCAAATCAATCAATGTGCTACACCACATTAATAGAATGAAAGATAAAAATCATACGATCATTTCAACAGATGTAGAAAAAGCATTTGACAAAACAACATCCTCTCATGATAAAAATGCTCAACAAAGTGGGTATAGAAGGAACATACCTCAATACAGTAAAGGGCATACATGACAACCCCACAGTCAACATCATGCTCAACTGGTGAAAGGCAGAGAGCTTCTTCCCTAAGACCAGGAACATGACAAAAGTACACACTCTCACCACTCCAATTCAACATAGTATTGGAAATCCCAGCCAGAGCAATTAGGCAAGAAAAAGAAAAAAAAAGACATCCAAATAGGAAGGTAAAAAGTAAGACTGTATTTGCTTGCAGATGATATGATCTTATATATAGGGAATCCTAAAGACATGACCCTAAAACTGCTAGAACTATTCAACAAATTCAGTAAAGTTGCAGGATATAAAACCAACACACAGAAAATAGTTGTGTTTCTATACACTAACAATGAAACATCTGAAAAAGAAATAGAACAATCCCATTCAAAATAGCATCTAAAACAATAAAATACTTAGAAATAAATCTAACTGAGGAGGTAAAAGTTCTTTTGCCTGAAAAGTACAAATTTGATGTAAGAAATTGAAGACAACACAAATAAAAAGATAACCAGTATTCATGGATTGAAATAATTAATATTATTAAAATGTCCATACTATCCAAAGCCATCTATGGATTCACTGCAACCCATATCAAAATTCCAAAGGCATTTTTCCGAGAGATAGAAAAAACAATCTTAAAATGTGTATTGAGCCACAAAAGACCCTAAATAGCCAAAGCAATCCTGAGAAAGAAGAATAAAGACAAATACATCATACTTACTGATTTCAAACTATACTACAAAGTTATAGTAATCAAAACAGTGTTGTACGAGTATAAAAACAGACACACAGGGAATTCCCTGGTGGTCCAGTGGTTAGGACTTGGTGCTTTCACTGTGGTGGCCCAGGTTCAATCCCTGGTTGGGGAACTAAAATCCCACAAGACACCTGGTCTGGCAAAAAAAAAAAAAAAATTAGACACACAGATCAGTGGAACAGAATCAAGAGCCCAGAGTCAAGAATACTCAGTGGGGAAAAGATAGTCTCTTTCCTCTAAATGGTGCCGAGAAAATTTGATAGTCTCTTTCCAACCAATGGTGCTAAGAAAATTGGGTATTCATACATAAAAGAATGAAAGCAGACCCCTATCTTACACCAATCAAAACATTAACTCAAAATGGATTAAGGACGTAAACATAAGACCTGAAACTATAAAACTCCCAGAAGAAAACACAGGGGAAAAGCTCTTTGACATTGGTCCTGGCAACAATTTTTTGGATATGACACCAAAAGCACAAGCAAGAAAAGCAAAAATCAACAATTTGGACTATATCAAACTAAAGAGTTTCTCCACAGAAAAAGAAGCAATAAAAACATGAAAAGACAACTTACAGAATGGGAGAAAATATTTGCAAACCATATATCTCATAAGGTTTTAATAACAGAAGTATATTAAAGGGGCTTCCCTGGTGGCGCAGTGGTTGAGAGTCCGCCTGCCGATGCAGGGGACACGGGTTCGTGCCCTGGTCCGGGAGGATCCCACATGCCACGGAGCGGCTGGGCCCGTGAGCCATGGCTGCTGAGCCTGCGCATCCGGAGCCTGTGCTCCGCAACGGGAGGCCACAACAGTGAGAGGCCTGCGTACCGCAAAAAATAAAAAAAAAAAAAATGTATATTAAAGAACTAATACAACTCAATAGCAAAAAACAAATAAACAATCCAATTTAAAAACGGGCAGAGGATCTGAATAGACATTTTTTTCCAAAGAAAACACACAGGTGGCCAACAGGTAGCATGAAAAGATTCTCAGCATCACTAATCATCAGGGAAATGTAAATCAAAACCACAATGAGATATCACCTCATACCTATTAGATTGGATATCGTCTAAAAGATGAGATAACAAGCTTAATGAAGATGTGGAGAAAAGGGAACCCCTATGCACCATTGGTGAGAATGTAAATTACTTTAATCACTATGGAAAACTGTATGGAGGTTCCCCCAATTTTTTTTAAAACTACCATATGATCCAGGAATCTCACTTCTGGTACATATACAAAATAAATGAAAAAAAGATATCAAAAAGTAATCTGTACTCCCATGTTTCTTGCAGCATTATTGACAACAGCCAAAATATAGTAACAATCTAAATGTCTGTCAATGGATCAATGGATAAAGAAGATTCAGTGGATACCCTGTGCCTCCACTGACAGCATCAACCCCTAGCCTAGTGCCTAAAGTCTGTAATATTATAAAAATGCTAATCCAAGTCTAAACAGCAGGGTTGAGACTAGAGGGATGAATGAGGAACTTGCCGTGTGTGCAAAATCTAAGAGGTGCCGAAAATCTCAGTAATCATGATGAATAATATCTTAATATTTCAGGGGAGATGGAGACAAAATCATGGAGTAGAAGGACATGAGCTCCACGCATCTTATGGAAACACCAAAATCACAACTGCTGAACAACCATTGACAAAACAAACAAACAAAACAAAACAAAAATGCTGGAACCTACCAAAAAAGATATTCTACATCCAAAGATGAAGAAGAAGCCACAACAAGAAAGGAGAAGGGGCACAATCATGATAAAATCAAATCCCATACCTGCCGGGTGGGTGACCCACAAACTGGAAAATAATGTCACAGAAGTTCTCCCACAAGGGTGAAAGTTCTGAGCCACATGGCAGGCTCCCCAGCCTGGGGGTCTAGCAATGGGAGGAGGAGCCCCCAGAGAATCTGGCTTTGAAGGCCAGTGGGGTTTGATCACAGAAACTCCACACTTGTAAGGCGCACACAAGGTCTCATGTACACCAAGACCCAGGGAAAAAAGAAGTGACCTCATAAGAGCCGAGGCCAGACCTACCTGCAGTATTGGAGGGTCTCCTGTGGATGCAGGGGACAGCTGTAGCTCACTGTGGGGAAAAAGACACTGGCAGTTGTAGTTCTGGGGAGCACTCATTGGCATGAGCCCTCCTGGAGGCTGCCATTTTCTCACCAAGACCTGGCCCCACCCAACAGCCTGTAGGCTCCAGTACTGGGATGCCTCAGGCCAAACAACCAACAGGGTGGGAACAGAGCCCCACCCATTAGCAGTCAGGCTGCTTAAAGTCTTCCTGAGTGCACAGCTGCCTGGTAAACACAACCCTTGACATGGCTCTGCCCACCAGAGTGACAAGAGCCAGCTCCACCCACCAGTGGGCAAAAACCAGTTCCAACCACCAGGAAGCCTGCACAAACTTCTTAGACAGCCTCATATACCAGTGGGGGAGACAACAGAAGCAAGAACTACAATGCTGTAGCCTGTGGAATGGAAACTACAATCACAGAAAGTCAGACAAAATGAGACAGCAGAGGAATATATCCCAGATGAAGGAACAAGATAAAACCTCAGAAGAACAATTAAGTGAAGTGGAGATAGGCAACCTACCTGAAGAAGAATTCAGATTTATGATAGTAAAGATGATCCAAGATCTCTGAAAAAGAATGGAGGCACAGATCGACAAGATACAAAAAATGATTAACAAAGACCTACAAGAGCTAAAGAACAAACAAACAAGGATGAACGATACAATAACTGGAATTAAAAATACACTACAAAGAGTCAATAGCAGAGTAACTGGAGGCAGAAGAATGGATAAGTAAGCTGGAAGACAGAATGGTGGAAATCACTACCACAGAACAGATAAATAAAAAAGAATGAATAGAAATGAGGACAGTCTCAGAGACCTCTGGGACATTAAATGCACCAACATTTGAATTATAGGAGTCCCAAAATAATAAAAGAGAAAGGACCTGAGAAAATACTTGAAGAGATAATAGTTGAAAACTTCCCTAACATGGGAAAGGTAAGTCACCCGAGTCCAGGAAGTGCAGAGAATCCCAGGCAGGGTAAACCCAAGGAGGAACACACCAAGGCACATAGCAATCAACTTGACAAAAATTAAAGACAAAGAAAAAATATTAAAAGGAACAAGAGAAAAGCAACAAATAACACATGAGGGAATCCCATAAGGTTATCAGCTGATTTCTCAGCAGAAACTCAACAGGCAAGAAGGGAGTGGCAGAATATACTTAAAGTGATCAAAGGGAAGAATCTACAACCAAGAATATGCTACACAGCAAGGCTCTCATTCAGATTCAATGGAGAAATCAAAAGCTTTACCGACAAGCAAAAGCTAAGAGAATTTGGCACTACTAGACCAGCTTTGCAACAAGTGCTAAGTGAACTTCTCTAGGTGGAAAAGAAAAGGCCACAACTAGAAATAAGAAAATTACGGATGGAAAAGCTTACTGGTAAAGGCAAACGTACAGTAAAGGTAGGAAATCATCCACACACAAATATGATATCAAAACCAGCAACTGTGAGGACAGTACAAGTGAAGGATATTGGAAATGCATTTGAAATTAAAAAATCAACAACTTAAAACAATCTTGTTTATATATAGAGTGCTATATCAAAAGCCCATGGGGGACATCCCTTGGGGCACAGTGGTTAACAATCCGCCTGCCAATGCAAGGGACACAAGTTCAATCCCTGGTCCAGGAAGATCCCACATGCTGCAGAGCAACTAAGCCCATGCACCACAACTACTGAGCCTGTGCTCTAGAGCCTGTGAGCCACAACTACTGAGCCTGTGTGCCACAACAACTGAAAGCCTGCGTGCCCTAGAGCCCACACACCGTAACTACTGAGCCCACATGCCACAACTACTGAAGTCTGAGTGCTCTGGGCCCACGTGCCACAACTACTGAGCTTTCATGCTGCAACTACTGAAGCCTGTGTGCCTAGAGCCTGTATTCTGTAACAAAAGAAACCACCACAATGAGAAGCCCGTGCACCACAACGAAGAGTAGACCCCGCTCACCGTTACTCGAGAAAGCTCACTTGCAGCAACAAAGACCCACCACACACCCCCAAAAAAACCCATGTTTACCACAAACCAAAAACCTACAACAGATACACACAGAAAAAAGAAAAAGCAACCCAAACAAAACACTAAAATTAGTCATCAAATTACAAGAGAACAAAAGAGGAAGGGAAGAAAAAGACCTACAAAAACAAATCCAAAACAATCAACAAAATGGCAATATGAACACATATCAATAATTACCTTAAATGTAAATGGATTAAATGCTCCAACCAAAAGACACAGACTGGCTGAATGGATACAAAAACAAGACCCATATACATGCTGTCTACAAGAGACCCACTTCAGATCTAGGAACACATAAAGACTGAAAAGTGAGGGGATGGAAAACAGTATTCCATGCAAATGGAAATCAAAAGAAAGCTGGAGTAGCAATACTCATATCAGACAAAATAGACTTTAAAATTAAAACTATTACAAGAGACAAAGAAGGACACTACATAATGATCAAGGGATCAATCCAAGAAGAAGATATAACAATTGTAAATATCTATGCACCCAACATAGGAGCACCTCAATACATAAAGCAAATGTTAACAGCCATAAAAGGAGAAATCAACAGTAACACAATAATAGAGGGGAAATTTAACACCCCACTTGCATCAACAGACAGATTAATCCAGACAGAAGATCATTAAGGAAACACAGGCCTTAAATGACACAGTAGACCAGATGGACTTAACTGATATTTATAGAGCATTCCATCCAAAAGCAGCAGAATACACATTCTTCTCAAGTGCACATGGAATGTTCTCCAGGACTGATCACATGCTGGGCCACAAAGCAAGCCTCAGTAAATTTAAGAAAACTGGAATCATATCAAGGATCTTTTCTGACCCTAACACTATGTGAATAGAAATCAACTACAAGAAAAAAAACAGTAAAAAACACAAACACGTTGAGGCTAAACAATATGTTACTAAACAACCAATGGATCACTGAAGAAATCAAAGAGGAAATCAAAAAATACTTAGAAACAATTGACGATGAAAACACGATGATCCAAAACCTATGGGATGCAGCAAAAGCAGTTCTAAGATGGAAGTTTATAGCAATACAATCTCACCTCAAGAAACAAGAAAAATCTCAAATAAACAATCTAACCCTACACTTAAAACAACTAGACAAAGGAGAACAAAGAAAACCCAAAGTCAGTAGAAAGAAAGCAATCATAAAGATCAGAGCAGAAATAAATGAAATAGAAACAAAGAAAACAATAGCGAAGGTCAATAAAACTAAAAGCTGGTTCTTTGAGAAGATAAACAAAATTGATAAACCCTTAGCCAGACTCATCAAGAAAAAAAGGGAGAGGAAGAAAATCAATAAAATTAGAAATGAAAAAGGAGAAATCAAAACTGACACTGCAGAAACACAAAGGATTATAAGAGACTACTACCAACAGCTATATGCCAATAAAATGGACAACCACGAAGAAATGGACAAATTCTTGGAAAGGTACAATTTTCCAAGACTGAGCCAGGAAGTATTAGAAAATATAAACAGACCTATCACAAGTAATGAAATTGAAACCGTAATTTAAAAGCTTCCAACAAACCAAAGTCCAGGATCAGATGGCTTCACAGGCAAATTCTATCAAACATTTAGAGAAGAGCTAACACCGATCCTTCTCAAACTCTTCCAATAAACTGCAGAGATAGAAACACTCTCAAATTCACTCTACAAAGCTACCATCACCCTGATACCAAAACCAGAAAAAGATATCATAAACAAAGAAATTATAGACCAATATCACTGATGAACACAGATGCAAAAATCCTCCACAAAATACTAGCAAACAGAATCCAACAGCACATTAAAAGGATCATACACCATGATCAAGTGGGATTTATCCCAGGGATGCAAGGATTCTTCAATATACGCAAATCAATCAATGTGATACACCACATTAACAAATTAAGGAATAAAAACCAGATGATCATCTCAATAAATGCATAAAGAGCTTTTGACAAAATTAAACACCCATTTATGCTAAAAATTCTCCAGAAAATGGGCATAGAGGGTAAATACCTCAACATAATAAAGCCATATATGACAAACCCACAGCAACCATCATACTCAATGGTGAAAAACTGAAAGCATTTCCACTAAGATCAGGAACAAGACGAGGATGTCCACTCTTGTGAATCTTATTCAACATAGTTTTGGAAGTCCTAGCCATGGCAATCAGAGAAGAAAAGGAAATAGAAGGAATCCAAATTGGAAAAGAAGAAGTGAAACTGTCACTGTTTGCAGATGACATGATACTATATGTAGAAAATTCTAAAGATGCTACCAGAAAACTACTAGAGCTCATCAATGAATTTGGTAAAGTTGCAGGATACAAAATTAATACACAGAAATCTCTTGCATTCCTCTACACTAACAATGAAAAATCAGAAAAAGAAATTAAAGAAACCACCCCATTTACCAAAGCATCAAAAAGAATAAAATACCTAGGAATAAACCTACCTAAGGAGGCAAAAGACCTGAAAATTATAAGACACTAATGAAAGAAATTAAAGAGGATACAAACAGATGGAAAGATATACCACGTTCTTGAGCTTCCCTGGTGGCACAGTGGTTGAGAGTCCGCCTGCCGATGCAGGGGACACGGGTTCATGCCCCGGTTCAGGAAGATCCCACATGCCGCAGAGTGGCTAGGCCCATGAGCCATGGCCACTGAGGCTGCGCATCCAGAGCCTGTGCTCCACAATGGGAGAGGCCACAACAGTGAGAGGTCTGCGTACCACAAGAAAAAAAAAGATATACCACGTTCTTGGGTTGGAAGCATCAATATTGTCAAAATGACTATACTACCCAAGGCAATCTACAGATTCAATGCAATCAAATGCAATGCAATCAAATCACCAATGACATTTTTCACATAGAACAAAAATTTTTTTAATTTGTATGGAACACAAAAGACCCCAAATAGCCGAAGCAATGTTGAGAAAGAAAAATGGAGCTGGAGAAATCAGGTTTCCTGACTTCAGACTATACGACAAAGCTAGAGTCATCAAAACAGTATGGTGGACCTGAAGTCAAGATGGCAGTGTGGGAAGATGTGGAGTTAGCATCGCCACAAAACTAGGGTGCTTACTGGCCACTGGTGGGGACTCTGAGGCCCAAGGAGATGGAAGGAATCCCAAAGTGAACTAGTAGGACGTAGGGGGACTGAGGGGGAAGAAGTGGAGGCCGGACAGGATCGGCACCCCTGTGACTAGGGAGATCAATAGAGGCAGGCAGGAGTGACTCTCCAGGAAGAGTGGGAGAGGAGCAGAGGGCGATCACCTGGCCCACTTGGGCCAGGAAGGCTGCTGAGCTCCCAAGCCAGTACCCCCCCTCCAAAACCGCATCCAGGCTGTGTGGGTCCTGGGGGCATAGGAGGGAGGCTGGGGAGATCAGGAGAGGCAAGTGGGAGGGGCCTTCCAGGAGGAGTGGGAGAGGATGGAGGGTGATTGCTCCACCCACTCAGGCACGGGGAGCCTGCTGAGCCCCCAGGGCAGTCCCCTGCCCTCCAAAGCCCCCTCCAGGCCGCATAGGTCCTTGGGGGCATAGGAGGGAGGCCAGGGAGATCAGGAGAGGCAGGCAAGAGGGCCCCTCCCAGACCAGAGGAGGAGCAGGGGAAAGGAGGGAATTTGCCCTGCCCACTCGAGCCCAGAAAGCCTGCTGGACTCCCAAGTGAGGTCTCCTGCCCCTGAGACCAGGGGTGCGGGACACGCCTGGGTCCCTTCTGTTCCTTGAGCCTAAGCCCCACCCCCTACAGCCCCTAGCGCCTTTTCCAGCCCTGTGGGTCCTGAGCATTGGCCCTGCCCACTGCCCAAACCTCACCCTTGCTTAGGCCCCGCCCTCCACCAACCAAGGCCATCCCCCCCCGTTTTTTTCCTACCTCCCCCTCTTTTTTACTATTGTGGTACTGATGTACCTTCCGGTTGATATTTTTATTTTTATATTCTTCCTAACATATCAGTTAGTTTCCTAGTCTAATTTTGTTTTTTGCTTTGTTTTTTTGTTTGTTTGTTTGTTTGTTTTCGCCACCTCATGCGGATTGCAGGATCTTGGTTCATGAGCTCAGGGTCAGGCCAAAGCTCCTGCAGTGGGAGTTCCGAGTCCAAACTACTGGACTAACAGAACCTCAGACCCCAGGGAATATTCATTGGAGTGTGGTCTCTAGGACTTCCTCATCTCAGAACTAAGACCCACCTCTACCCAATAGCCAACAAACTACAGTGTTGGAAGCCTCAGGCCAAACAACCAGAAAGACATGAACACAATTCCACTCATTAAAAAAAAAAAAAAAAAAATGAGATGGCAAAAAAATATGTCACAGATGAAGGAGTAAGGTAAAAACCTACACGACCAAATAAATGAAGAGGAAATAAGCGACCTAACTGAAAAGAATTCAGAGTAATGATAGTAAAGATGATCCATAATCTTGGAAACAGAATGGAGGCACAGACTGAGAAAATACAACAAATGTTTAACAAAGATTTAGAAAAAGTAAAGAACAAACAGAGATGAACAACTAACTGAAATGAAAAACGCACTAGAAAATATCAATAACAGAATAACTGAGGTAGAAGAATGAATAAGTGAGCTGGAAGACAAAATGGTAGAAATAACTACCGAGGAGCAGAATAAAGAAAAAAGAATGAAAAGAATGGAACACAACCTCAGAGACCTCTGGGAAAACACTACATGCACCAACATTCGAATTATAGGGGTCCCACAAGAAGAAGAGAAAAAGAAAAGGTCTGAGGAAATATTTGAAGATATTATAGTTGAAAACTTCCCTAATATGGGAAAGGAAATAGTCAATCAAGTCCAGGAAGCACAGAGAGTCCCATACACAATAAACCCTAGGAAAAACACACCAAGACACATATTAATTGAACTAACAAAAATTAAATTCAAAGATAAAATATTAAAAATGGAAATGGAATGGAATGGAAAACAAAAATAACATACATAGGAATACCCATAAGGTTATCAGCTGATTTTTCAGCAGAAACTCTGCAGGCCAGAAGGGCATGTTAGGATAAACTTAAAGTGATGAAAGAGAAAAACTGACAACCAAGATTACTCTACCCAGAAAGGATCTCATTCAGATTCGATGGAGAAGTCAAAAGCTTTTCAGACAAGCAAAAGCTAAGAGAATTCAGCACCACCAAACCAGCTTTACAACAAATGCTAAAGGATCTTCTCTAAGCAGGAAACACAAGAGAAGAAAAAGACCCATTAAAACAAACTCAAAACAATTAAGAAAAAGGTAATAGGAACATACATATTGATAATAACCTTGAATGTAAATGGATTAAAGGCCCCAACCAAAAGACACAGACTGGGTGAATGGATACAAAAACAAGACCATATATATGCTGTCTACAAGAGACCCACTTCAGACCTAAGGACACATACAGACTGAAAGTGAGGGGATGGAAAAAGATATTCCATGCAAATGGAAATCAAAAGAAAGCTGGAATAGCAATACTCATATCAGATAAAATAGACATTAAAATAAAGACTATTACAGGAGATAACAAGGGACACTACATAATGATCAAAGGATCAATCCAAGAAAAAGATATAACAGTTATAAATGTTTATGCACCCAACATAGGAGCACCTCAATAAATAAGGCAAATGCTAACAACCATGGAAGGAGAAATCAACAGTAACACAACAATAGTAGGGAACGTTAATACCCCACTTGCATCAATGGACAGATCAACCAAACAGACAATAAATTAGGAAACACAAGCTTTAAATGACACAATAGACCAGATAGATCTAATTGAAATTTATAGAACATTCCACCCCGAAGTGGCAGAATACACTTTCTTTTCAAGTGCACATGGAACATTCTCCAGGATAGATCCCATCTTGCATCATAAATCAAGACTCAGAAAATTTAAGAAAATTAAAATCGTATCAAGCATCTTTTCTGACCACAACACAATGAGATTGGAATCAATCTTGTGAACATGATTATACTACCCAAAGCAATCTACAAATTCAGTGCAATCCCTATCAAACTACCAATGGCATTCTTCACAGAATTAGAACAAAAAATCTTACAATTCGTATGGAAACAAAACAAACCCCAAATAGCCAAAGCAATCTTGAGAAAGAAAAACGGAGTTGGAGGAATCAGGCTCCCCACCTTCAGACTATATCACAAAGCTACAGTAATCAAGATAGTTTGGTACTGGCAGAAAAAGAGAAATATAGATGAATGGTACAGGATAGAATGCCCAGAGATAAACCCATGCACATATGGGCACCTAATTTACAACAAAGGAGACAAGAACATACAATGGAGAAAAGACAGCCTCTTCAATAAGTGGTGCTGGGAAAATTGGACAGCTACATGTAAAAGAATGAAATTAGAACACTACCTAACACCATACACAAAAATAAACTCCAAATGGATTAAAGACGTAAATGTAAGACCAGACACTATAAAACTTTTAGAGGAAAACAGAGGAAAAACACACTTCGACATAAACCACAGCAAGATGTTTTTGACCCACCTCCTAGAGTAACCGAAATAGAAACAAAAATAAATGGGACTTAATTAAACTTAAAAGCTTTCACACAGCAAAGGAAACCATAAACAAGACAAAAAGACAACCCTTAGAATGGGAGAAAATATTTGCAAATGAAACAACAAAGGCTTGATCTCCAAAATACACAAACAGCTCTTGGAGCTCAATATAAAAAAACCAAACAATCCAGTTAAAAAATGGGCAGAAGACCTAAATAAACATTTCACCAAGGAAGACATACAGATGGCCAAGAGGCACATGAAAAGATGCTCAACATCACTCATTGTTACAGAAATGCAAATCAAAACTACAATGAGGTATCACCTCACACCTGGTCAGTATGGCCATTATCACCATTATTAAAAAAGCTAGAAACAATAAATGCTGGAAAGGGTGTGGTGAAAAGGGAACCCTCCTATACTGCTGGTGGGAATGTAAATTGATACAACCACTATGGAAAACAGTACGGAGGTTCCTTAAAAAACCAAAAATAGAACTACTATATGAACCAGCAACCCCACTACTGGGCATATACCCTGAGAAAACCATAATTCAAAAAGAGACATGCACCACAATGTTCACTGCAGCACTATTTATAATAGTCAGGACATGGAACCAACCTAAATGTCCATCAACAGATGAATGGATAAAGAAGATGTGGCACATATATACAATGGAATATTACTCAGGCATAAAAAGAAACGAAATGGAGCTATTTGTAGTGAGGTGGATGGACCTAGAGTCTGTCATACAGAGTGAAGTAAGTCAGAAAGAGGAAAAAAAATTCCATATTCTAATGCATATATATGGAATCTAAAAGAAGAAAAAAATGGTACTGATGAACCTAGTTGCAAGGAAGGAATAAAGAGATAGACATAGAGAATGGACTTGATGACATGGGGTGGGAGTGTCAAGCTGGGGCGAAGTGAGAGTAGCATCGACATATATACACTACCAAATGTAAAACAGTTGGCTGGTGGGAAGCAGCAGCATAGCACAGGGAGATTGGCTCGGTGCTTTGCGATGACCTAGAGGGGTGGGACAGGGAGGATGGAAGGGAGGCTCAAGAGGGAGGGGATATGGGGACATGTGTATGTATATGGCTGATGCGCTTTACTGTGCAACATAAACTAACATGGTATTGTGAAGCAATTATACTCCAATAAATATCTATTAAAAAAAACAATGAAGCCCTACCATATAGAATAGAGAACTATATTCGATATCTTGTAATAAAACAATAATAGAAAAGAATATGAGAAAGAATATATATATATATATATAACTGAATCACTTTGCAGTACACAAATACTGTAAATCAACTACACTTTAATAAAAAATTAAGAAGAAAACAAATAAACAAAACTTTTCAGGCCAGGAATAATATATTGAAAATACTGAAAGAAAAAACTTTCAGCCAAGAATTCTATACCCAGTAAAGCTGTCCTTCAGAAATAAAGGAGAGACAAAGACTCTCCCAAACAAACAAAAGCTGAGGGAGTTCATCACCACTAGACCTGTCTTACAAGAAATGCTAAAGGAGTTCTCTGAGTGAGAGTAAAAGGACACATATTAACATCATTAAAACATAGGAAGGTAACATAAAATTCACTGGTAATGGTAAATATATAGTCAAAGTTAGATCCTGTAATATGGTAATGGCATGTAATTCACTTGCAGCTCTAGTTTAAAAGTTAAAAAACAAATGTAGTAAAAATAACCATAACTACAATAATCTGTTATTGGTTTACACAATATAAAAAAATGTAAACTTTAACATCAATAACCTAAAATGTGAAGGGGAGAAGTAAAAGTGTAAACTTTAAAAATCCTATAAAAGTTAAGTTTTCATCAGTTTAAAAGAGTGTTATAATTTTAAGATATTTTATGCAAGCCTCATAGTGATCACAAGGGAAAAACCTATCGTAGTCACACAAAAGAACATGATAAATAAGTCAAAGCATAATGGTACCAAAAGACACCAAAACACGAAAAAAGACAGAAAGCAGGATAAGAAGCAAGGAAAAATGGATCTACAAAACAGTCTGAAAACAATTAATGAAATGGCAATAGTAAGTCCTTACCTATTAATAATTCCTTTAAACATAAATGAATTAAACTCTCTAATCAAAAGACAGAATGACTGAATGGATAAAAAACAAAAACAAGATGCTTACTTTAGCCTTAAAGACACACATAGACTGACAGTGAAGGGACAGAAAAAGATATTTCAAGTAAACCAAAACCAAAAAAAAAAAAAAAAAAAAAAGCAGGGTTAAACTAAAAATAGTAAAAAGTGACAAAGAAAGTCATTATTTAATGATAAGGGCTCAATCCATCAAGAAGATATGAAATTGTAAATATTTATGCACCCAATATCAGAGCACCTAAATGCATAAAGCAAAAACTAATGGAGCTAAAAGGAGAAAGTACAGCAATGCAATAATAGTCACAGACTTTAATACCTGACTCACAATGGACAGATCATTCAGACAGAGAATCAATAAGAGCAGATTTGAATGATGCTATATATGGATCTAAGACATATATAGAGAACATTATATCTAACATCAGAACACACATTCAAAGCACCCATGGAACATTTTCTAGGAAGACCATCTGTTAGGTCAAAAAACAAGTCGTAGCAAGTTCAATAAGAATGAAATCACACCAAGTATTTCCTCTGAATACAACGGTATAAAACTAGAAATCAATTACAGGAAGAACACTGGAAAATTCTTGAATACATGGAAATTAAACAACACTCTCCTGAACAACCAATGGTACAAAAGAGAAATTAAAAGAGAAACAGAAATTTCTTGAGACAAACCAAAATGGAAACACAACATACCAAAATGTATGGGATGCAGGGAAAGTAGTTCTAGAGGGAAGTTCATAGCAATAGACACCTACATTAAGAAATAAGAAAGAGCTCATATAAACCACCTAAATTTACTCCTCAAGGAACTAGAGAAAGAAGAGTAAATTAAGCTCAAAGTTAGTAGAAGGAAGGAAATAAAGATTAGAGGAGATTAAATGAAATAGAGACTAAAAAGTTAATAAGAAACTAAGAACCAATCACAAGCACCGAAATTGAAACTGTGATTAAAAATCTTCCAACAAAGAAAAGCCCAGGACCAGATGGCTTCACAGGCGAATTCTATCAAACATTTAGAGAAGAGCTAACACCTATCCTTCTCAAACTCTTCCAAAATATAGCAGAGGGAGGAACACTCCCAAACTCCTTCTACGAGGCCACCATCACCTTGATACCAAAACCAGACAAGGATGTCATAAAGAAAGAAAACTACAGGCCACTATCACTGATGAACATAGATGCAAAAATCCTCAACAAAATACTAGCAAACAGAATCCAACAGCACATTAAAAGGATCATACACCATGATCAAGTGGGGTTTATTCCAGGAATGCAAGGATTCTTCAATATACGCAAATCTATCAATGTGATAAACCATATTAACAAACTGAAGGAGAAAAACCATATGATCATCTCAATAGATGCAGAGAAAGCTTTTGATAAAATTCAACACCCATTTATGATAAAAACCCTGCAGAAAGTAGGCATAGAGGGAACTTTCCTCAACATAATAAAGGCCATATATGACAAGCCCACAGCAAACATCATCCTCAATGGTGAAAAACTGAAAGCATTTCCACTAAGATCAGGAACAAGACAAGGTTGCCCACTCTCACCACTCTTATTCAACATAGTTTTGGAAGTGTTAGCCACAGCAATCAGAGAAGAAAAGGAAATAAAAGGAATCCAAATTGGAAAAGAAGAAGTAAAGCTGTCACTGTTTGCAGATGACATGATCCTATACATAGAGAATCCTAAAGATGCTACCAGAAAACTACTAGAGCTAATCAATGAATTTGGTAAAGTGGCAGGATACAAAATTAATGCACAGAAATCTCTTGCATTCCTATATACTAATGATGAAAAATCTGAAAGTGAAATCAAGAAAACACTCCCATTTACCATTGCAACAAAAAGAATAAAATATCTAGGAATAAACCTACCTAAGGAGACAAAAGACCTGTATGCAGAAAATTATAAGACACTGATGAAAGAAATTAAAGATGATACAAATAGATGGAGAGATATACCATGTTCTTGGATTGGAAGAATCAACATTGTGAAAATGACTCTACTACCCAAAGCAATCTACAGATTCAATGCAATCCCTATTAAACTACCACTGGCATTTTTCACAGAACTAGAACAAAAAATTTTGCAATTTGTATGGAAACACAAAAGACCCCGAATAGCCAAAGCAATCTTGAGAACGAAAAAAGGAACTGGAGGAATCAGGCTCCCTGACTTCAGACTATACTACAAAGCTACAGTTATCAAGACGGTATGGTACTGGCACAAAAACAGAAAGATAGATCAATGGAACAGGATAGAAAGCCCAGAGATAAACCCATGCACATATGGACACCTTATCTTTGATAAAGGTGGCAGGAATGTACAGTGGAGAAAGGACAGCCTCTTCAATAAGTGGTGCTGGGAAAACTGGACAGGTACATTTAAAAGTATGAGATTAGATCACTCTCTAACACCATACACAAAAATAAGCTCAAAATGGATTAAAGACCTAAATATAAGGCCAGAAACTATCAAACTCTTAGAGGAAAACATAGGCAGAACACTCTATGACATAAATCACAGCAAAATCCTTTCTGACCCACCTCCTAGAGTAATGGAAATAAAAACAAAAATAAACAAATGGGACCTAATGAAACTTCAAAGCTTTTGCACAACAAAGGAAACCATAAACAAGACCAAAGGACAACCCTCGGAATGGGAGAAAATATTTGCAAATGAAGCAACTGACAAAGGATTAATCTCCAAAATTTACAAGCAGCTCATGCGGCTCAATAACAAAACAACAAACAACCCAATCCAAAAATGGGCAGAAGACCTAAATAGACATTTCTCCAAAGAAGATATACAGACTGCCAACAAACACATGAAAGAATGCTCAACATCATTAATCATTAGAGAAATGCAAATCAAAACTACAATGAGATATCATCTCACACCAGTCAGAATGGCCATCATCAAAAAATCTAGAAACAATAAATGCTGGAGAGGGTGTGGAGAAAAGGGAACACTCTTGCACTGCTGGTGGGAATGTGAATTGGTTCAGCCACTATGGAGAACAGTATGGAGGTTCCTTAAAAAACTACAACTAGAACTACCATATGACCCAGCAATCCCACTACTGGGCATATACCCTGAGAAAACCAAAATTCAAAAAGAGTCATGTACCAAAATGTTCATTGCAGCTCTATTTACAATAGCGCGGAGATGGAAACAACCTAAGTGCCCATCATCGGATGAATGGATAAAGAAGATGTGGCACATATATACAATGGAATATTACTCAGCCATAAAAAGAAACGAAATTGAGCTATTTGTAATGAGGTGGATAGACCTAGAGTCTGTCATACAGAGTGAAGTAAGTCAGAAAGAAAAAGACAAATACCGTATGCTAACACATATATATGGGATTTAAGAAAAAAAAAATGTCATGAAGAACCTAGGGGTAAGGCAGGAATAAAGACACAGACCTCCTAGAGAACGGACTTGAGGTTATGGGGAGGGGGAAGGGTGAGCTGTGACAGGGCGAGAGAGAGTCATGGACATACACACACTAACAAACGTAGTAAGGTAGATAGCTAGTGGGAAGCAGCCGCATGGCACAGGGATATTGGCTCGGTGCTTTGTGACAGCCTGGAGGGGTGGGATAGGGAGGGTGGGAGGGAGGGAGATGCAAGAGGGAAGAGATATGGGAACATATGTATATGTATAACTGATTCACTTTGTTATAAAGCAGAAACTAACACACCATTGTAAAGCAATTATACCCCAATAAAGATGTTAAAAATAAATAAATAAATAAATAAAATAAAAAAAAAATAAGAAACTAAGAGCTGTTTCTTTGAAAAGATAAACAAAATTGACAAATCTTTGGCTAGACTAACCAAGGAAAAAAGAAAGGACCCAAATCAATAAAACTACAAATGAAAAAGGAGACATTACAACTGATACAAAGATATATGAAGGATCATAAGAGGCTACTACAAACAATTATATGCCAACAAACCAGACAACCAAGAACAAATGGAAAAATTCTTAGAAACATACAACCTACCAAGACTGAATCAGGAAGAAATAGAAAATCTGAACAGACCAACTATTAGTAAGGAGATTAAATTAGTAATCAAAAACCTCCTAACACAGAAAAGCCCAGATGGCTTTTCTGGTGAATTTTACCAACCAATTAAAGGGGAATTAATGCCAATCCTTCTCAAACTATTCTCAAAAATCAAAGAGGGAAAACTCCCAAACTTATTTTACATGGCCAGCATAACCTGTCCTGAAAAGGACACTAAAAGAAAAGAAAACTACAGATCAGTGTTCCTGTTAACTACAGATGCAAAAGTTCTCAATAAAATATTAGCAAACTAAATTCAGCAGCACATTAAAAGGATCATTTACCATGATCAAGTGGGATTTATTTCAGGGACTGAAAAATGTTTCAACATTCACAAATCAATGTGATACACCTCATTAATGAAATGGATAAAAATCATGTAATCATCTCGATAGATTCTGAAAAAGCATCTGACAAAATACAACATCTGTTCATGATAAAAACTCTTAACAAATTAGGTATAGAAGGAACATACCTCAACATAACAAAGACCATATATGACAAGCCCACAGATAATATCATGATCAATAGTGAAAAGCTGAAAGCTTTTCCTCTAAGGTCAGGAACAAGACAAGGGTGTCCACTCTCAAAACTCCTATTCAATATAGTACTGGAAATCCTACCCAGAGCAATCAGGCAAGAAAAAGAAATAAAAAGTATCAGAAGTGGAAAAGAAGAAATAAAAATGTCAATACAAAATTCTAAAGACTCCACCAAAAAACTGTTAGATTTAATGAACAAATTCAGTAAAGTTCCAAGATACAAAAGTAACAGTAGTGTTTCTATACACTAACAATGAATTATCTGAAAAAGAAATAAAGAAAATGATCCCATTTACAGTTGCATCAAAAACAATAAAATACTTAGAAATAAATTTAACCAAGGACATGAAAGATCTCTACACTGAAAACTATCAAAACAAGACATCAATGAAAGAAACTGAAGTAGATACAAATAAATGCAATGCTATCCTGTGCTCATGAATTGGAAGATTTAAAAAATTTCCATATTACTTAAAGCCATCTATAGATTCAATGCTATCCCTATCAAGATTCCAATGGCATTTTTTACAGAAGTAGAAAAAACAACACTAAAATTTATACAGAAGCACAAAAGACTCTGAATAGCCAAAGCAATCCTGAGAAAGAAGTACAAAGTGGGTAGCATCACATTTTCTGATTACAAGCTATATTATAAAGCTACAGTTATCAAAACAGTATGGTAGGGCTTCCCTGGTGGCGCAGTGGTTGAGAGTCCACCTGCCGATGTTCATGTCCCGGTCCAGGAAGATCCCACATGCCGCGGAGCGGCTGGGCCCGTGAGCCACGGCCGCTGGGCCTGCACGTCTGGAGCCTGTGCTCTGCAGCAGGAGAGGCCACAACAGTGAGAGGCCCACGTACCGCAAAAAAAAAAAAAAAAAAAGTATGGTAACGGCATTAAAACACACACCAATGGAACAGAATCAAGAGCCCAGAAATAAACTCAGTGATATACAGTCAAGCAATATTTCACAAGGGAGCCAAGAATACTCAATGGAGAAAAGACAGTCTTTCCAATAAATACTGCTGGTAAAATTAAATATTCACATGCAAAAGAATGAAAGTAGATGCCTATCTTACACCACACACAAAAATTAACTTGAAATGGATTAAAGACTTGACTGTAAGACTAGAAATGATAAAACTCCTAGAAAATAATATAGGCAGTAAGCTCTATGATATCAGTCTTTGCAATGATTTTTTGGATATGACAAAGCACAAACAAAATAAAAAATAAACAAGTGGGACTACATCAAAAAAAAAGCTTCTGCACAGCAAATGAAACCATTAACAAAAATGAAAGGATAACCCACAAAATGGGAAAAAAATATTTGTAAACCATATATCTGATAAGAGGTTAGTATCTACAATATATAAACAATTTGCAACTCAACAGCAAAAAATAAATAAGTAAATAATAATAATCTAATTAAAAACGGGCAAAGGACCTGAATAGACATTTCTCCAATGAAGAAAGATATGAAAGGCCAACAGGTACATGAAAAGCTGTCACCATCACTAACCATTAGGGAAATACAAACCAAAACCATAATGAGATACCACTTCACACCAATCAGAACGTCTTAACATCAAAAGGACAAGAGATAATAAATGCTGACAAGGATGTGGAGAAAAGGGTACCCCTGTGTACTGTTGGTGAGATTATAGATTGGTACAGCCACTACGGTGAACAGTATGGAGGTTCCTCAAACAATTAAAAAACAGAACTACAACATGATACAGCAATTCCACTTCTGGGAATATATCTGAAGTAAATGAAAACACTATGTCAAGGAGGTATCTGCACCTCCATGTTCATAGCAGCATTCGTTTACATGGAAACAACCTAAGTGTCCATCAAGGGATGAATGGATAAAGAAGTTGTGATACATACACACACACACACACACACACACACACACACACACACACACACACAGATGTTATTCAGCCATAAAGAAGGTGGAAATCCTGGGACAACACAGACAGATCTTAAGGGCATTATGCTAAGTGAAATAAGTCAGTCAGAGAAAGACAAATACTGTATGATCTCATTTATATATGAAACCTAAAAAAAAGAAAAAAACCAAACTCGTACAAAAAGAGATCAGATTTGTGGCTACCAGAGGCAGGGAGTGAGGTGGAGGGGAAATTGGAAGATGTGGTCAAAAGGTATAAACTTCCAGTTATAAGATAAATAAGTACTAGGGAAGTAATGTACAACATGATGACTATAGTTTACACTGTTATATGGTATACATCAAAGTTGTTAAGGGAATAAATCCTGAGTTCTCATTACAAAGGAAAAAATTTTTTCCCTTTTTTTTTTTTGTATCTACATGAGATGATGGATGTTAACTAAACTTGTGGTAATCATTTCACAGTGTATCTAAGTCAATTCATTATGCTGTACATCTTAAACTTATATAGTGCTGTATGTCAATTTTATCTCAATAAAACTGGGAAAAAATGTTAAAATCCCCTTTATAAGCCATCATCTCAGGGCGCATAGCATTCTCCCTCAAACTCAGGCTTTCACAGCTAATTCAGAGGCAATGTAAAGAACTAGATTGCTGAGGAGGGGCTGTTTCATGGCTGTGGCTGGGTAGTCCTGCTCTGGGTGACCCTGAGGCTTCTGCTTCGTTTCTGCAGCCTTGACTCCCCAGAATAAAATGGGAGCATCATTTGCCTGATGACAGATTCCCTAGGCTTTTGCAATATTAGGCACTACAGTTCAACAAAAAGGACTGAAGACTATCTAACAAATCTAATTATTCCTTTACAACATTAACTCCCAAAACACGCTAAAAATGCAGTAAAATATATAGAAAATGAGCTCCATGGTATCTCTTATGTATACCTAAAACAATTTTAATATTTATTATTTGGCTGCGTCAGGTCTTAGTTGCAGCACATGGGATCGTTTCTGTGGTATGCAGGATCTTTTGTTGTGGCACATGGGCTCTTCTTTGCAGTGCCTGGGCTCAGCAGTTGCGGTGCACAGGCTCTCTAGTTGTGGCATGCGAGCTCCAGAGCATTCAGTGCGGTGTACAGGCTCTCTAGCTGTGGCGTATAGGCTCCAGAGCGTGTGGGCTCAGCAATTGCAGCACACAGGCTTAATTGCCCCCCAGCATGTGGGATCTTAGTTCCCCAACCAGGGATCGTGTCCCCTGCATTAGAAGGTGGATTCTTAACCACTGGACCACCAAGGAAGTCTCCTTAATAAAAGTTTTAAAGTATGTTATGCAGACCGATCAGCAAGACTGTACTTGTTACTACCTGTTCTTCACCTGCTGGGGTAACCTTGGGCCCAAGCCCTGGACAGGCCTCATCCCTTGGATATGGACACTTCCATTTTCTCCAACATCATCCCACATCTTTTAACTCTGAATTACCAGCTCCCTTATTAAAAAGGAGGAATCAATTTTCCTTCACAGAAGAAATTATTTTATTCCATTTGAAAAAAAGTATACAGATATTCATTCTTTGCCTGGCAAAAGTCATTTTCTCATGAGAGTCTGAGTCCTGCCTGGCGAATTTAATGGTGACAAATGGTTAGAGAAACCTGTGGCCCTCAGGGGCACAGTGCACACAAACGTTTGGCTGGAAAAGCATTTACATGATCAAAACATTTCCTGTAGCAAAGGCTGATAAGTTCATTTTATCCTGAAGACCATTTGCTTTTGAAGAAAACATTTAATTTTGAAGATAATTTAAATTTGCTAATTGAATCCAGGGCAACATAGTTTTTCACATAACTGAGAGGAGAATGAAACTGGAAGCCCATCTCAGGTACTTCTTCGCCACATTCCCCTCCTCTTACATGATGAGCTCTTTTAAATTGATCTCTAGGCTGAATGTGTCAAATGCCTTAAACCTGCCTAAAACCCAAGAGCAGCATGTTTTCCTCCCTGGAGACAGACCTCCCTAAGGCTGAGCCACCAGCCACCCTGGCCAATTTCCACTCCTTCAAGGGACCGAGGCAGGCTCCTGCCCTCACCCCATTCACCCTTGCTCCACCAGCAAGGTCTCAGAGGCCAACCCATGCCCTCCACGAGCCTCTGAACTTAGCACCACTGCTGCCTTGTCATAGAAGGAGACGGGCAAACCCCCAGGCCACTCTTTTTATAGTCTTCCACAGCAAGGGTCACCTCTAGGCCCTCCATTAAGTGTTCAATATTTTAACATTATGAGCTACACTGTATTTACTCAAGGAAAAGTGACTGAGCCCCGTTCCTGTTCTGTGGCTCTAGAAGTCCTAAGGATGGAGTCAAGGAAGCAGCAGAAAGCAAGCCCATTCTCCCTGTACCACTCTTCCAGACACATATAGGGGCCAGCAAAAGCTGGATTGATGACTGTTCAGCCTTAGAAGTGTCACATGTTGGGACCTCGGTGAGAGGCACTCATCCTTCTCCCTATATCTACTCCACTCCAGACACTGACCAGAAAGAGCTCCTTCCAAGAATGCTGACTTGGGGGCTCCAGTTAGCAATCACTGTGGAAATGCTCCTCAGGTGAAACAGGGCCATGGCCTCCAAATGTCCTGGCCAGGAAGTGCTTAAAACATGCCTGCGTGTCAGATTAAGGAGCTCTAAAATTACGAGGAACAGAAGTGCTATTTATTCAGTATTATAGCAATTTAGATTTAGGGCTTTTTAAATTCTAGATATGACATTGCCTCAAAAAGGCTGTCTGAGGGGGCAAATGTGAAGCAGGGCTTATTACAATGTCATGCGTCACACTCTGAAACAGGGTGACATCCCATCTCTATTGCACAACACCTTTGTTGGGGGGGACACAAAACTTCATTTGTCACAGCCAGTCACTCCTCCACAGCAGGCAGGGGACAAAGCAAACATCCAGACAACCAAAGCTGATACCAGGGGCTCCCATACTGCAGGTCCATCTGCCAAGGCCATTCATCTCCCTCCAAGCATGTCCAGCTTGGGGACCTACACAGTGCTATTGTGAAGACACTCATGGCCAGTCCACTAAATGCCTTCAAGGAACAGCATCTGTCATGTGTAAATGTCTCTCCTGCCGCTCCTGTTTAGATGTAGGAGGTTGAGGACGCTGGTGTTTTGGCTCCCGCAGCCTTGGATTAGGCGAGTCTATTCCCCATGATGACTGTGATTGACATGATGGTGGCTTCTGAAAACGTGTCCATATGTCACAGAAAAAATGCAGCATGCTAAGATATGGCCAGTGTCGACTGATGCACATTAGGAGCCCAAGTGCTAAAGCTGCCCTGATTCCTTAGAAACAACAAGAGCTAGTTCTTCCCGTGGGTGGTCTGACTGAACTGGCTGTCTGAAGAGGGGATGGTTGGCAATGGAATCGCTAATTTGGGGGATTGCCCTAGAACTGCACTCACTGCCATCGAGCCATTAGGGACAGCAGTTGTATTCAAGATACTAGGGATCTCACTAGTAGTTTGTATTTTAAAATAGACCAAATAAAACACTGGTAAAACAATTCCAATCAGAAGCATGATAAAAACAGCATTCCACCTCTGAATTCCACAGTCTGCACCATTTGTAGGTATCTTCGGAGGAGTCGGAAGCAATGGCTGACTGGAGGTCTCTATGCAGCAACTTTCACTCAAAAAGATTTCTGACTGCACTGCATGCTCAATATTCTGGTCAATGCCCTTAAAGAAATCCGTCAGTGTGTTAGACGAGGCACCGGCACTGACAGCTGCTCTGTCTGGGTCTGGCTGCTCCTCGAAGGTCACTCTGGTCTCTGTAGATGAGCTCAGGAGGGGTCTGAGTTCTTTGTGGGTCTCTGTTAGTATCCCGTGGTTTTTCACTGGAATCTTAACAGATTTCAAAGCATATAAGTCTTGTTCTCTGATGAAGTTGTTGACTTTCTTGATATCTGCAACCTAGGGAAGCCATGAAGACAAACATCACGAAATGATGTAAAGCTCCTTAAAACTAATATCCAAAAAGTGGTGCTTAACCTTTCTGCGTGATGGTCCAAGCCCACACAGCTTAAGAATCTGATGAACACTGGAAAACTGTACCTACACACAAAATTTAGTTTAGGCTGAATAACTTCGTTTTTTTGGCTTTAACTCAGCCTTAATGTATAGCTTAATCATAAGATTTTTTTATAGACTTACAAGTTTGAACAACTCAAGATTAGTTTTGGAAAAGACTTTGTTTGTTTAAAGTGTGCCTTCAACAAAATGCTTTTAGGTGAAACACATCATGGTAAAAGAAGGCTGTACCCTTTCTACATTAAACTTTTGAGAAAACAGTGCCCCCATCTGGGTGACTCTCTCCTGCATCAGAACTTAATTTCGTAGCTGTAGTAGACATTAGCATTCAGCAAACACAAAGCCTCAGCCAGCTCTACAAACACTAGAACCTAGTTCACCTGTAACAACATTTTAAAAGGTGTGCCCTCATGATTATACGACGTTTTCTTCCCCAGAAGCACTGTATGGCCTATAAACTTATTTTTAAAATAAAAGCGACCTAGAGTTAATTCACTTCAAGGATTTCACAACACTTCTTTTCACTAAAAACATGCAGAGAATATGCATCAACTTGAAAACTATAGATTGAAATCTTCTATTCCAGTATTAGGACTTGAGGAGAAAGGAACACGACTGTGAGTTTTAAAAAGTAACAAAGTTTATGACAAATTCCTCTCATAATCAAACCTTAATTTTTAAAAAGTAGGGGGAAATATAAGTCAAAGATAGATCCTCCCTCAAGTTATTGTTTGAAAACTTACCAAAAGCATCAGAGATGGACTCTAAGGTTCTAACTCCTAAGTCCACTTAAACTAGAGTGTAAATACAGCCAACAGACTTTATTCAAATCAATCATCTTCATTATTTTCATTACTTAGCAAGTGCTTTTATCATTTAATTGAATTGGGGTGGTGGACATTTTTAATTTATTATATCCCGAAACTTAAGGTGCTTGAGATATTTTTGTTTTTGATCCTAATAAACTAACATTAAATTTATTTACTTCAAATAGGAAAACTAATCACTTCTTAGATACATTATATAGGCCTTTTGGATTTATTAAACATCACTGTTCCAAGAAGCCCACTGCATCTATTCAGGTCTTTGTAGGAGAGGATTCAGTTTTCAACCCTTGCTCGATAAACCATATAGTATGTCTACAGAAGCTGATTATAAGAGTCAAATATAAATCTCAGTACAGTTTACAGACCACTATGTGTCCCTGGAGACCAGTTTATTTCCCTGGGAAACAACACCTCCACACAACATGTTGAGTCATTTGATCCTTGTTAGGTAAATGACAGACCCTTCAAGGATGAAAAGATTTTTTTAAATAAGTAGCTTATATAGCCTTAGAGAAAGCCATAGTAGCAGCACAGTGCTAGCAAATTGAAATAGTTTCTATCTAGGAGAAAATGCAGCAATTCAATAAATACCTTCCTACTTACTTTGCCATTGTTAATCACGCTGAATGCTAAAAATATAATTAAAGAGAGAAACAGGGTTATATAGATACACAGCATACAAAGGATAGATCATGCAGTTCTAAAAGAGAGAAGGCAAAACTTTACCAATCAAATAAGCTAAAACCAGCAAGAAAGGTTTAGAAAAAGAAAAGTAGCAAAAAAATAAAGCAAGCATACCAAAGAAATCTTGGATAAACTCTGCGTGGCATCTCTGGCCCCATTAGGTCTTAAATAAAATGTGCTCAAAAGGAAAAAGGTTTCAGAATTTCATTTTGGAGGGACAAGGAAGAGGTGCAGAGAGGGAACTGCCCTGTCACCTGAAATTCCTGACTAATTCCCTCTCTCTCTGAGGAAAGGAAGGTACTTCCACCTGCCTTCCATCTCTAGCTAGACAGGGGTATCTTTTACTCTAGAGCAGGCTTCTTCCAACCACCTCTGGGGTCAGAAAGGGTCCCCACCCTTCAGTGAGCTCCTCTGTTCCTCTAAACACAGGGGCTGAAGGGCAGGTGGCGCCTTCACCTGTGGAGTTTCTTACTTTGCAGCCATACTGAAGAGCGAGCTTGTTGAGGCTGTCCTCCTGGGCCAGCTCCCGCTGCAGCAGCACCACGTCCCCTGCTCCTGGCTGGTGAGGGTGGTGGGCACCCTTCTTCTGGCGCTCCTTGCCCCGGGGCCGCAGAGCTACTTGGTGGGACTCTTCCTCAGAGGAGTCCCCGGAGTCCCCAACACCATTCTCAAACATGTAAATGTGGCTGGTCGGAGTCCTACAGACCATGGCTGGGCCTTGGAAGGTCTTGGCTAACACTTCCTTCTGCCTCATTTTCTTAACTGAAAACCAAACCCCAGGGTTAATTCCACACAAGGCATATTCATTCCTCTGTGGCTACACTGAAGATAAGTGTCTTCTTGTTAGAGATGACTCCTTTCCCTAATATAAATACTCAACACATACCATCGGCACAAAAAATGTCAAAACGTGTTTACGCTGGCTGAGATGAAGGGAGAGAGACAGGCAAATAAAAACACTCTTTTTTTTCTAATTGCATACTTTTTACGCAGAAAACAAGAGAGTCCTCTTTCTTCTCCCCTTATTCCTCATCCATAGCTATGTCTCCCCAAAACCCACATATGCCGATAAACAACTTCTCTTTTCGGTCCCAGAGTAGTAAAGAAGCAGCTGGGATCACTGCGATGAGAGGTGAAGACTGTTCCCAACTTCCTTCCTTGCACAGACCCTTTGTACAAAAAAATTCTTGCTCAACACTTCAAGCATTCCAAAGTAGCTTCACTTAAGGTCAAGACTAAGGTCACTTACTTAGAAGAACAATGAGACTAAATAATCTTGATTTTGAAACGACTTGAATTATATAACATGTGAGGCAAGCTGGGGGAAGATTTCTGTCAAACTAAGAAATTCGTCCGGTTTCTCACAGGTCCCTTGGCCTTCAGAACCTCCCCGTGTCTGGTTATTTTCACTTCCCGACCAGTGCGGAAGCCACAATACAAGCCTTTCCCCTCTCCAAGTTGCTCGAATGAACTTCCAGAAATGAAATCTCCAACCCGGGAACGAAAGCCTCAAAAAGAGTTGGCTCCGGGTTTCTTCGGAGCCAGGAAGAGATGCGGCCCCCTCGGGACAGCGTGGCCACGGAGCGACCCCCCCCCCCCACCTCGCCCCAGCCCCCTCCCCGCACTCCGGGGGCTCCGCCGGCCCGGATGAGGGAGGGAGGAGGCGGCTCTCCGGGTGCCCGAGGGTCACCTGCGACGGCCCGAGCTCGGGCGGACCCTCCCGTCGGAGCTCAGCGCCTGCCAGGAGCCCCGGCGGCTCGCAGGCCTCAGTTTCCCTCGGAGCTCCTTCCGCGAAAGGGAGCTGACTATAAAAAGCGAGAGCGGCCCGCCTCTATGCTTAGACGGGTGGGGCCCCAACATTCCACAAAGGCACGACCTCCGACCTCTGACCTCCACCCCAGAAATCTCGGGGCAGTCCTCGACGGTCTGGGACGCTGCACCTCCAGCTGCAGGACGCTGACCTCAGAGACCCAGGAGTGGCGGCTCGCCACACAGCCGACGGCAGCACCGCAACAGGCGCACGCAATTCCCCCTCCCACAAGCCGGGTACCTCAGCGTCCGGGATCCGCCGAGACCGATCGCAGCCGCCGCTGCTGCGCCTGCCGATTGGCTGCGGAAATCAGCAGGTTCCCGGGGGCGGGGACGGCGAGGCAACCAATGAAATCAGCGGTGGGCAGGGACTGGGACGAGCCGGGCAGTGCTGAGAGGTCAGCACAGGACCTGCGGGGAGCGAGGCCCCGGGGGCGGGGCCGGGGCCGGGGCCCTGGGTCTGGGGCGGGGCCTCAGCTCCTGGACTGACGCTTGCCACACCCGCCCGCCTGCAGCTGCTGCACCGGCTAGTTCTGGCTCCAGTTTGTGCCTCTGCTCGCTCTCCCAGCTTTCCGCTGAGCCTCGGCTTTTTCACCCCGCCCTATGTCCATGGTCTGTAACGAGAGCTCAGATACCCAGTAGAGTCGGTGTCACCAGCTGAGGCCTCCGGCGGAAAAGGAGCCCCTCTGGCTCGGTCTAGGAGGGTGAGGGGTCTCCGCATGCTGAGCCATCTCTGGCCAAAACAGAGGAGGAGTTTGCTTCGCCGCGCCCCGCCCAAGAGGATAAAAAAGAAAAGTCCACCAATGTAAAACACTGAACCACGCAAACACGGACCAAGGAAACATAATTTATCAAGTGTCAGATGGCAGAGGACTCCTTAAGCTTAAACGTGCTGGATGAACTCTTTCACACACTAAAGCACAAAAGTTTAAAACTGCAAAAGATTAAAATCCTTAATTGAGAGAGACCTCATTGAATTAATAAGAAACTAAGATTCCGGTAGATAAATAGATGAAGAGCATTGAGTACACAATTCTGCAGAAGCAGAACACAAATGGCTATCAGGGAAGAGAAATTAACCCTCACTAGCAATCAAATTAAACCACAAAGCAAAAGGATTAAAACAGTAAGATCTCAGAAACCCCTTCTATGGCTTTCCATCCCACTTAGAATAAAAGTCAAGTTCTTTATCTTGGCAGACAAAGTCCAGGGTGGTGTGAGGGCTCCAACACAATCTACCTGTTCCTTTCAGCTACGCCCCACTTTTCTCTGGCCTTTAAACACCCAGATCTCCCACCTCTGGCCCTTCACAGGAATGTCCTTCTCTCAGCTGCTGGCATGGCTAGACCTTCTGACCCTCAGGCCTCAGATAAGTCACCTTCTCAGCAGGTGTCCACCCTATATACATGTGTGCTCCCTCCGTGTTCTGGCAGATCAATTTGTTTCTTCATTGCACTTCCCGCTTAATTTACTTGTTTTATTGCCAGAATCCTCCTGCCCCTAATTATCATCTCTGTTTTGCTCACCACTCCCAATGCCCAACTCTGCTTGCACTTAGTAGGTGCTCATTAAGTAGTGGTTCAATAGGAGAGACATTAAGTGACCTCAGTAAAGTACACAGGAAGGAAGTAACAGCACCAAAATCCAGTTCCTTCTGTGTTTGATTCCAAAGGCCCAGCTGTCTGGTCCAGAGCACCTAGCCATGGCCTGGTAGATTTGGCAAGCCTAGGAGTCAGAATTTAAAAGTGTGATTAATGGGAGAGGTGTCAGAACAGAACGTGCAAATCTGAATTAATATAGTCACACTCTGACCAGTTATAGTTGCTTCTTTCATTCAGCTGTCCAATAAAAAACAAATCCAGATTCAGGAGGGGCTTTTTTCAAAAGGGTTACTGCCAGCGGAGAAAGGGACTGTTGCAGTGGGGGAGGAGGACTATTGCAATAGAGAGAAGGTCTATA
Source organism: Orcinus orca (assembly GCF_937001465.1). Taxonomy (NCBI): domain Eukaryota; kingdom Metazoa; phylum Chordata; class Mammalia; order Artiodactyla; family Delphinidae; genus Orcinus; species Orcinus orca. Next base: position 75,130,244 of record NC_064560.1, read on the forward strand.
ATGCCTGCAAGCATCTAAGAGTTAGGCAGAAAGGGTTGCTCTTTTACAAAGAGGAATAAACAAGACTAGAAAGAACCAGGTGTGGGGAAGTGGGATGAAAGGGTGGCAGGACTGGATAGTAAATCCAGCCTATTCTCAGGTGGGACTGTATGCTGGCCCAGGCTGAGGCTGGGCCAAAGTTCATTCAGGGGCCTGGATGATGGAGAGAGGCTTAATGCAAGTTTGGTTAACAAGGATTTGTTTCCAATTGACCAATGGGGACAAGAGGCTCAGCTCATCATTTATGAGGCAAAGAAAAGAAATTTGTTTCTGACCTTGTCTTAGGTAAACAAGGGGGGCATCTGTGAGTCTTTAAGTCATATGGGGAAGGAAGGGTGGTTCTTTGCAATAAGCCGTTTTCCAGAACACAAAAAGTTTGGGAGGTTGGTCTTAACCTTCATTGCTTTCCAGGAGCACATGGCTTGGGTAAAGTTCAACATTGTCCAGCTTATATCAATGAATCTCTGTCTGCGTGTTGAGCACTGGGGCACAGTAGGAAGTAAAGCTGGCAAGTCCTAATGGGGCTTACATTTCTAGAGGGAAGATGGGCAAAAACAAAGATATATACAGAAAAGAGCACTACAGATTTCACTAGAGCTTCGATGGTCGTGTCTGTTAACAAAAATTATCCAAACTTCATAAGGGCAAAAGGATGGCTGTGTATCCTCTCAGCACTAACCAAGTCCCAGCTTGGTTAGCAGACCTGTGCAAGAATTATCTGATTCTCTAAGGCAGAGGTTCCCGAAGTGTGGTCTAGGGACTCTGGGAATTCCTGAGACCTTTTCAGGAGGTCTGTGAGGTCAAAACTATTTTCATAGTAATGCCAACATTATTTGTATTTTCCACTTCATTCTCTCTTGATAACCAGTAATTGAGCTAAAGTATATTGAGTCCTTCCTGAGTACCAAGTAACACAACAACAGTATATGTAGGTATTATTATAATCCCCAATTTCCAGATGGAAAAACTGAGTATGAGAGAATTGCAAGTTGCATATCCAGTATCCATTCTAACCTTTTACTTAGGAACAAAGCCCTAACATTATTTGGGGAAACAATGTGCCAAGCTGAGACTACATTTCCCTTCCTTGCAATGGGGTGTACACATATGAATAAGTGCCAGACAATGAACTGTAAGAGGAAAATGTTGGATGGGACTTCTTAAAATGCTTTTTAAAGGAAGACATCTGCAAAAGCTCTGTAAAATATTTTTACCCTTGCTCCTGCTGCCTGGAATGTGATGGTTAGAGCACCTACAGTCATCTTGGATCATCTTGGCAACATTGGAGGTGGAATCCATGTGCTAAGCACGCCAAAGCAGAAAGATGGAAGGTGTGTGAGGAAGAAATAAATACCTCTGTTGCTTAAGAGGTTGTGAAGATCTCTGTTAGTAGCAGTTGAAGTATTTCCTAATTTATATACTTAGGCACAGAGGTTAAGTTACTTGTCTAAGATATCATAGCTAGGAAGTACAAGAGGCAAGATATAACCCCAGACAGTGACTACAAAGCCCACGGTCTTATGAAAGCTTCTGAGCAGGGTTCAGTTTTGCTTTATCTGCTGCCCCAGCCCAGCCAAAGAGACCTGCTAACCTGGTTAACAGTTTCCTCTGAAACATACCCTAGTTTGGTTTCTCCCCTAGTTTTTGCCCCAGGCCCTTGGCTAGACTGGCTGAGATGCAGTTCTTCAGGGCTGAGTGAAGCCAGATAGGAGGTGTTGGAAAAACATGGCTCATCTACTGAAGTATGCCAGAGTCACATCCACCAGAGACAGTCCCACTTCTTCAGCCCTGAAAAAGCTATGACTGACCAAACATCCACAAGCAAACCTGCCTGCTCAGATGCCCCTCATACTCCTGCCAAACCTAGGCCATCATGTCCCTGTGTCAGCCTGCTATGGACTGAATTGTGTCTCTCCCCTAAATTCACGTGTTGAAGCCTTAACCCCCAATGTGACTGTACTTGAAAATTGGGCCTATAAGGAAATAATTCTGGTTAAATGAGATCCTAAGGGTAGGGCTCTGATCCAATATGATTAGTGTCCTTATAAGATGAGACCCCCAGAGAGATCACTCTCACTCTCTCGCTCTCCCTGCTCACACTCAGAGGAAAGACCATGTGAGGATCCAGCAAGAAGGTGGCCATCAGTGAGCCAGGAAGAGAGCCTGCACCAGAATCTGAACCCTAATGGACCTTGATCTGGGACTTCCAGACTCCAGAACTGTGAGAAACAAATTTCTGTTGTGTAAGCCACCCAACTGTATTTTGTTACGGCAGCCTGAGCTGACTATGACACTGACCTTGTCCCCAGGACGCCCCAGCGAGGGCAGGAGAGATGGATGGGAGCAGATGCTATGTGGCTGTTTTCCTGGATGTTTCAAAACACCAGTGAGTACAGAGCAGAGAATTGTATTTGCAAAGCCATTAGAATTTCTTACATCACAACTTCTCATTTTTTAGAGAGGAATTTAAGATCTATAGACACAGGGGACTTGCCTGAGGGTGCGTAGCTGGTTAGCAGTAGTTTTGAGGCACTATGGAAAATGAATGGAGTCCTACGCCAGCCTTGCATTTACCAGCTGTGCAACGTTGATCTTCCTGTAAGCTTTCTGGACCTTTGTCCCCTCTTCTACTGTGTTGTCCCCTATGCCCAGGATGGCCATGCATTCCCTCTGCCTGGAACAATTCCAGGTTATGCCTATTGTCTCAACACAATTATAATTAACACCCCTTCCCTTCTCATAGTGTCTGGACACACCCTCTACCCCTGTGGCAGTTTTCAAAGCACATACTCTCCACCCACCACCTGGCAGACATTGCTAGTTCATCACTGAAGCCCAGACAGCTGTTAGGCCTCTGCATGGAATATACAGGACAGCCATGACCAATCAAGCAATATTGTCAGAGGAGGTGAAGTTGGTTTGCCATGCCTACTCTGTGGAATCTGGTAGTCTTGATCTGGTTTCTTAGGTTGTGGTTTCTCTGGTGACACAGGAAAATCCATTGGTCATTGTGGCTCAGTCTCCTATCCACAAAATGGAAAAATCAAAACCTCCTGACTTCTTCCACATGTTGTAAAGTCATCGTTAGAAAAGAAGCACTTGGAAGAAACATGGCAATGAGTGTTAAAGCTCACAGCTCCAAAGATGTCACCAACTATAGGAATTCATGGGAAAGTGTAGAAAAAAGGTTTAAGAAATAGATTGCATTTGGTACAGCAAAAAAGTCATTAAAAAGTTAAAAGGCATATGACAAATCAGGTAAAAAATTTGTTGTCTTTGATATGTTAATATCTTTAATATATAAAAGGCATTCAGACCTTAATAAGAAAAAACAAACATTCCGTGGAATAATGTTGTAAACAATTCACTAAAGAAATACACATAGAAAAAGGGTGTTAACTTTACAGATAGTCAAATCAGTGGAAACTCAGATAGCTGCAAGAAGCTGAAAAACTCAAACCTAAAAGGATTGTATAGTTGCACAGGTTGGGATAGGGTACTCTCAGGCCCTGCTTGTGGGAATGTCCACTGGGACATTTGTAGCAATAGCTTTTAAAATGTGCATATTCCCTGATTCTGCCTCCCACGTTTAGGAATTTACCAAGGAAATAATTAGGACATGTAAAAAGATTTGCTATAAGGGTATTCTTAGTGGTGAGAAATGAGGGGGGGAAACCCAAAAATGTCCAATAGAAGGGGATTAAGTTGAACTCATTTAGGTCGTTTATGAAATGGAATAAAATATGTACACTCATTTAAAATACTCTTGTAGAAGAGTAGTTATAGACATGGAAGGATGTTTATGAATAAAAAGCACTGTTTTAAAAATCTCTAGAAAACAAAGTAAGGGGCAAATACCCAAGCATCACCCTACATCCATCTGAGGTTGTAAAGCAGAATGTTCCTAGTAGTTCTTCCTAGGTGACTTTAATTGCCTTATTTGTGTGCATTTGCATTTTTAAACTTGTCTCTGCTCCACACATTTATCTTGTTATGAGGAGGTGATGGACCTGGCAAGCAGCAGCTGAAGCAACAGGTGCTCAAGTTAGTCGTCCAACTTTGAATCTAGAGCCATACCTTAGGACCTGTAGGAAAATTCTGTGACCTCCACAAGCCTCAGTTTTCTTGTTTATAAAATGGGATCTGAAAAAGAATATATATATATATATATATATATATATATATATCTCACTTGCTGTACACCTGAAACTAACACAACATTGTAAATCAATTATACTCCAAAATAAAATAAAATTTAAAAAAAAGGATCTGTGATAGACCCTGCTGTTCTCCAGATGACTGGCATACAGTGAGCATTCCGGGAATGTGGCTATCATTGTTACCAAGGGGGAAACCATAAAGGCATAAAAGTCATTTTTCATTAAAAAGTACATTCCCGGGCTTCCCTGGTGGCGCAATGGTCGAGAGTCCGCCTGCCGATGCAGGGGACACGGGTTCGTGCCCCGGTCTGGGAGGATCCCACATGCCGCGGAGCGGCTGGGCCCGTGAGCCATGGACGCTGGGCCTGTGCGTCCGGAGCCTGTGCTCCGCAACGGGAGAGGCCACAACAGTGAGAGGCCCGCGTAACGCAAAAAAAAAAAAAAAAAAAAGTACATTCCCACCCTAACTTAGGTAGCTGGAGGTGGTTTGTGAGGCTCAGAACTGCTCTGATCTGGAGACAGGTTTCTCAGGTGAGTTTTTGTGTTTTCTTAAATAAATTTATTTATTTATTTTTGGCCGTGTTGGGTCTTCATTCCTGCTCACAGGCTTTTCTCTAGTTGTGGCGAGTGGGGGCTACTCTTCGTTGCGGTGGCTTCTCTTCTTGCGGAGCATGGGCTCTAGGCACGCGGGCTTCAGTAGTTATGGCTTGTGGGCTCTAGAGCGCAGGCTTAGTAGTTGTGGCACATGGGCTTAGTTGCTCCGTGGCATGTGGGATCTTCCCTGACCAAGGCTCGAACCCGTGTCCCCTGCATTGGCAGGCAGATTCTTAACCACTCTACCACCAGGGAAGCCCCCAGGTGAGTTTTAAGTCTGTTTGTCAACAGCTTTATTTGTGTCAGATTTCATATCCCCGTGGGCCAGGGTGTGGGGAAGTGCCTGCAAACTGCAAACAGGGCTCTGACGAACCAGGCAGGCTGTCATAGGCAGCGTCAGCGGGGACACCGCCCTCAGACCCAGTGAGCGCCTGCCTGAGAAGACCAGTGCCTGGCCCGAGCTCCCAGGCCATCCCAGGCTGACTCCCACCTGGGGCTGCTCTGTCACCTCCACCTTGGCAGGAAATTTGGTCTCCAGTTTTGGTTTCCCAGAGTAGCAACACCCACAAGACCTTGGTGTATACAACAGGGTGTTTAAAATTTTCATAGACACATCTTAACACCTCTCAGGAGCAAAACCTCAGTACTCCTCCACCCTCACCATTTTCCAATCTCCTTGCTTTCTCTGGTGCCAACTTTTAAACTCAGCTCAGGCTCCCCTGGGCATACCTGGGAGTTATGCCTAGGGTCAGAGGGCCTGCTCCACACCTCCATGGTCCCCATCTCCTCCCAGTCCCCTGGGGTTGGATGGGGGACAGTTCTCGTTTATAATTTTTAATATGACTTACATGGTAAAATCACACTATATTAGATATATTAAGTTACAGAAAATATTAAAAACAACTTCACCTCTTAGTTACTTTTTAATGTGGCTACTAGAAAATTTAAAACTGCATCTGGTTCACCTTATATTCCTATTAGACAGTGCTGCCTGCAGTGCCTGAAATCCAGTGTTCAGAGCCTGCATTTGTCTGGAGGCCTCCGTGTTCTCTAAAGGTTAACATGCAGGTGTCCTGACCATTCGAGTCAGTTCCAAGCTTGGCCAGAATGTCAACAGCGGGGCAGGGATGAAGGGAGGCAAGGATGGTGCCAAAGGGACTTCTTTGGCATGCCCAGCCCCTCCCTCCCCAGACATTCCAACCAGAACCCTTTGACCTGAAGTTCCGCTCAGGTGGTGGTAGGCTGGGAGCAGCAGGGCTGGCTGGGCAGGTGGGAGGTCTCTCAGATCAAGACTCAGGGCACCTGTACCGGGGGAAGGTCCAGGAGGAAGCCGCACTCAGTGATATTTCAGACTGCAGAGTGAGAATGGGCCACCCAATTAGAGTGGGGGGCCAGGGGCAGCTGTTGGAAGCAGCGCCTGGAGCCAGGGTGTGGGACTAAGGGAGACGAGAGGCCAAGGGCAGCCAAGGTAGCTGAAGGAGGGCCCTGGACTCCCCAGCCCAGCATTCTGCCCAGAAGCTTCCTCATGGTGCCCTGGTGGGACCACCAGGGTTTTCTGCCTAGAGAGACTTTTCGGCTAGTGTTCTGTGTTACTGCAGGTCAGAGCATGAACCTATGGAACTGTAGGCACCTTTGGTAATGCCGCTCCGCCAGGACCCCTGGGCTACAAAAGCTTTGATCACACGCATGAGCATGTCGGGCCCCTCAGCAGGACTGTTCTCACCTCCAAACAGACATCAAACTAATGCATCCTGTATGTACAAAGTAGGTGCTTAAAACCAGGTTGTAAACATCTTCTTAACCCCATGATTAGAACCCAGAAGGGGCTCAGCAAAACATCTATGTAACTGATTTGAATATGTACCTGACTAATGCTCCTAAAGCATGAAGCTACCGTCGACTGAGGGGCTGCTGTGTCTCTAACCAAACCTTTCAGCATCATTTCCAGCCTCAGGTCCTTTCAGGAACAGTGGACCTCTCTACAGTCAGGATTTAACCAAGAAACAACTCAGAGTATTCACATTAGAGGGAACTGCATTCAGGGATTGGGGTCACTGGTAATCGATGAACCAGTGGAGGGCATTAGCCACCATGGTGGAGCCACCATCCCCCTAGGCTGGGGGGCATTAGCAGGAGGTGATGTCATGGGAGCCTACGCAGTGTGTGCCGGAAGCTTGGAGGAGACAAAAGTGCTGTGGAGCTACCTCGTGAGGCAGCGAGGGAGAGTAGAACAATGTCTTCAAAATTTTAAAGAGAAATGGCTTTCAATCTAGAATGTCTAGATCCAGCAAAACTATCAATGAAGCGAAAAGATGAAATAGAAGTATTTTTGAATATGTGGGATCTCCCAGAATTTACCTCCTGTATACCATTTCTCAAGATGCCACTGAAGGATTTGTTACTCCGAAAACAAAGGAGTAAAACAAAAGTGATGAAAAGGCATCCAGGAAACAGAGACTCCATCACAGAAGGATGGGTGGTGGTGAAGGGTATGCATGAGATGGCGGGGGTAGCGGGGGTGGTCACCCAGTCTAGACTGAAGCAAGTCAGATATGTCTCAATGTATTGAAAGAGATTGGGAGAGAGTTTAGGATTAGATTATTGATAAAAACATAGAAAACTAAATAGATGTTTAAAAAATCCAACAATCATGATTCAAAACGACCCATAGAAACTAGTGCAGGATCTAAAATTAAGAGTGTCATACTACATGACTCAGTTGTGAGGAGTGTGCTGATCCAACCCGGTCATAACCCTACCTGACGTGGGGGTGAGGAGGGTCTCTGTGGCATACTGGGGCACAGAGGACACCCACACTGCACAACGTCAACTGCCATTTGCGGCAGACAGTGGACATGGTACGTAATGGGTTGAATTATGTCCCCACAAAAAATATGTTTTTTGGAGTCCTAATTCCCAAAACCTGAGAATGTGACCTCGCTTGGAGACAGGGTCTTTACAGAGGTTACCAAGTTAAAATGAGGTCATTAGGGTGGGCACTAATCCAATATTACTGGTGTCCTTACAAAAAGGGGAAATTTGGGCACAAAGACAGATGTATACAGAAGGAAGACAACGTGAAGAGACACAGGGAGAAAACAGCCATCTACAAACCACGGAGCAAGGCCTAGAACAGATCCTTCCCCCATGGCCCTCAGGAAGAACCAGCCCTGCTGACACCTTGGTCTGGGAATTCTAGCCCCCAGAACTGCGGGAAAATAAATTTCTGTTGTTTCAGCCACCCAGTTTGTGGTACTTTGTTACAGCAGCCCTAGGAAACTAATACATGATATATTGGGAAGTTGCTATAGACTGAATGATTGTGTTACCCCAAAACTCATATGTAGAAACCTAATCCCCAATATAAGGGTATTTAGAGGTGTGGCCTTTGGGAGGTGATTAGGCCATGAGGGTGAAGCTTTCAGGAATGGAATTAGTGTCCTTATAAGGAGAGACAGGAGAAAGAGGGTCTCTTTCTACCATGTGAGAACAACAGCAAGAAGACATCTGTCTGCAAACAAGGAAGAGAGCTCTCACCAGGAACCAAATTGTCCAGCCCCTTGATCTTGGACTTCCCAGCTCCCAGAACTTCTGAGGATCTTGGGGGAAGGATCTGTTCCAGACTCTCTCTGTGGTTTTTTTTTTCTCCCTGTGACTCTTCACATCATCTTCCTTCTGTACGCATCTGGCTTTGTGTCCAAATGTCTGTTGTTTAAATCTGCCAGCCTATGGTATTTTTGTTAAAGCAATCTGAGGTAATACAGTACCCCCCCCATGACAGTTGCCCATTGCACCGTAGCAGCACGCCAGAGGTTACTAGCGCTCTAGCTCCCACCAGTGATGTGGTCTTCGTCGCTGGCCAGAAGGTGATCCAGCTCCAAAATTCCAGGAAAAGAGACCCACCAAAATCTTGAAGGATGAAATGAACTTACCACACAAATCCAGTGGATCCAAGTGACACAAGGAATAGACAGTAGTGGATGCTATGGTGCCCCCCGCCCCTCCAACTGCCAGGATTATTGGTCAGGGTGGCTCACAGCTGAGTTTCACTCTGCGGATTGCTGTCTGCTGAAGGTTAAGTCCCATCCTGGGGGCATCCAGGTTAGTGGTTAGTGTGGAGGTGGGACAGGCTGGGACCTGGGACCTGGGACCCTCTGCTGCAGTGCTTGCACCTGGACAAACATCTCCTCAAGCAACAAAATACAAAGAAACTATACAGGACTAAGAATACCTGTGTGCATGCACGGTTGGGGCAAATTGTGAACAACAAGATACAAAAATACCAAAAACCCAACTGCCACTTCTGAGGAGCCAGGAGCAAAAGCAGGGTACTGTGCGTGCCCCCCTGCACACACCACCACCTAAGCCAGCCCACTTGCCCAACCCCTGGACACACCCCCACCCTCACCCCATATCAGGAACCAGCTCGCCCCCCACTCAGTGAGCAAGCAAGGGAAATTTTACTTGTTTTCACTCCCTCATGCTGCAGCAGGAATCCCAATAAAGCCTTGCCTGAATTTCTTGTCTGGCCTCTTATCAATTTCTATTGATTAAGGAGGCCAAGAACCCTGGTCAGTAAGAGAGGTACAAAGGCCTGTCCCCTTGAGCTCAATTCTGGGCAACGCTGAAAAGCCTGTCCAGCGCCAGCCCTTTGTGGATGGCAGAGACTTCTCTCATAGGGTAATTCCCAAGGGCATTTCCCAGTAACCTTCCTGTTCGCCAATCCCAGCCTTAGAGTTTATTTCCTGGGGAATCAAACCTGAGACGATGTTATTCAAGTTGTGAATGAACCGTAAGTCGTCCAACCATCTCCCTGTCAATAGCATTCACTTTGTCTCCTATTTTTCCAATATAAAGTTAATATCCATGCAAATATAGCCCTATATATATATGGATTCCTTTATCACTCTCATTCCCAGGAATGGGATTGCTGAATTGAAGAGTTAATTTAATTTTTCTAATAAATTGAATTGAATTGAAGTTAAGACTAGATTTAATTTTACTAGGTATTACCAAGTTGCTTTGCAAAAATGCCACAATTCACATTTCAGCAACTCCTTTCAGAGTACCCCTTTCCCTGCATCTTTGCCCACAATACACATTAACACTTATTTTTTTTAAATCTATCTGTTGGTTATAAAGTGAAATGTTGTTTCTTTAATTTACATTTTTCTAATTACTAACAAGTTTGAGCACCTTTTTATGTTGGTCATTTAAATTTGCTCCTCTGTAAATTGCTGTGTTAGTTGGGTTAGGTTCAGCTGCATACAGCAGAAAACCCCCAAAATAGCAGAGGCTTAAATTGGATAGAAATTTATGTGTCTCCTATAAAAGGATTCTGGAGGTTGGAAGTACATGGTTGGAATCATGACTTTACAAACTTGTCAGTGAATCAGATGTCTTCTGGTGCTCTGTTTTGCTCTCTCCAGTATGGCTATGGTCCTCAGCCCCCTGTTCCAAAATAGCTGCTGGTATCATACCCTCATTCCAAGCAGCAGGAGACAGGCAGGCACAAAGGATGGCACACTCCCTCCCTTTAAGGAGATTTCCTGGACATAACACACAATACTCCTGCTTGCATATATTCAGTCAGAACTTAATCCGGTGGCTACACCTTGTTGCAAGGAAGGTTGGGAAATTTAGGTTCTGAGTTACTACTCTGAGTAAAATCAGAATTTTATTACCGAGAAAGATGGAGGTTTAGGGAAATGGTAATTGGAATAAGCAACTAGAAATCCCTGCTATAATTGCCTTCTTTTTGCCTGTCATTTCCATTTTTTCTTTTGCCTTTTTTTCCTGTCAATACTGTATTATGTTGAACTGTATGAAATTGTTAATATTTTACTGTTATGACCAATGAAAACAGCAAGTTCATATGATTCACCCTAGTAGATATGAACGCTTTGCCTTTTAGCATGGCAAACCTTTTTTCTAAAATTGCTGTTTGTATATCAAATTTGTTTGTGGTGCCTTTTGCCATTCAAAATTTTTTAATTTTTATATAATCAGATGTGATTTTTTTATAGCTTCTGGGTTGGCTGTTTTGCCAGATAAATTTTCACCTAGATTTAATCCCTTATATTTTCTTCTAAGATTTGAACTGCATTACTATTTCTTTTACATTTAAATCTTTCATTGTTCTGGAATTAATTTTTGTGTATGATGTAAAATAAAGTCCAACTTGATGGTCTTCAGCTGGATGGCCAACTGTGCCAGACCCATTTATTAAGTAGCTCATCCTTTTCCTGCTGGGTTGAAATACCATCTTTGGTGAACATTAAAATCATATGCACAAGGGGATCTATTTGGAGACTTTTTCGGTAACGTGAACTTTTAAACTTTATGACTTATTTGAAACGAACGAGCTTCCCGCCCTCCCTTTCTGCCTCTTCAAAGGGTGGCTGGTGTGAGACTGGTGATGCTCTGGAGAAGGTCAGATGCGAGTCAAGCGGCCAGCTTCTTAAGTCTTCCATGGCTTTCTTTTTTTCATAACCTGATTTAAATCCTTGGCCCATGTCATAGATAGTTTTGCAACAGGCCATCAGTTTGTGTGATGAATGGCCCATTGATTCACATTCAAGTGAATCACGCTCTAGCTTCCTTGCAATGCACCCCCCAGCCACCCGGGGCTCCATTGTTAAAGGGTAGATGGGCCTTGTCAATGTGTGTCTACACTGCAGCAATGGTAGCGAGCACCAGCTTCCTCTACCCTCATAACAGCTGTCCGAAACAGGCCTTCTTGTTGTGATCTCCATCTTACAGATGAGGAAACTGAGACTTGGGATCACCCAGAGGCAGAGCTGGATGTCTAACCACAGAGCCTGGGCAGTTAACTCCATGCCAGGCTTGCCTGTTCACCATGAAGACAAACAGGCAGGAGGGACCCAGGCCCTAGTCCAAACTCAGGTCAGGTTGCCGTGTGGCAAAACAGGGGGCAGAAGGGTTACAGAGCCCTGAAGGAGATGCTGACGTGGCTCCTTGTGTTTGCTGTGTGGAAGAAAAGTAGGAGAGGAAAAGAAAGAGGGTGACCGGCCTGCCTATGGCCATGCTCAGCTCAGGCCTGCATCACGTGTGCTGGGAGACGGTGGCCCCGGATGTCCTGGGCTCTGGAGCATCACACCAGCCTCTCTTGTTCCTCTGCTGAGAAGCTGCTCTGCCATCCCCTCCCCAACAAGCCTGTGTCCCATTGGGAGACACTTCTCAAGGAGTTTCTCCCGATCTTGCACATCTTGTGAGCAGCGGCACCCATAGTCTTTGACTCTGGACTAACTTTTCAAAGACGTTTGTAAACATCCTTGGAAGATGGACCTAGTGTCTCTCTCTATCAAGCAAGGGCAGACATGTGCTGCTGTCCAGTATAATGAAGATGATTTCTCCCTCTGGAGCAGATTGGGCAGAATTGCTTGCAGCTCATTATAAAAGAATGAGGATTCCTGAACTCAGGGTTCCTCAGCTGTGATGCAAACCCACTAGATGCACAGAAGCCACCTGTACCTGCCTTGGCATCACCCTGTGGAATCTGTGAGTATAGTGGGTTGAATCATGTCCCCACAAAAGACATGTTCAAGTCCTAACCCCCAGTACCTGTGAGTGTGATCTTATTTGGAAATAGGGTCTTTGCAGATGTAATCAAGTTAAAATGAGGTCATGGTGGATTAGGGTGGGCCCTAATCCAATGACTGGTGTCCTTATGAGGAGAGCCGTAGAGGCGATGCAGGGGCAGAAAGCCATGTGAAGACAGAAGCAGAAACTGGAGTGATGCCAAGAAGTAGCCAGTAACCTCCAGAAACTAGGATGGAGGCATGGAGCAGATTATTCCTCAGAGCCTCCAGAAGGGCTCAGCCCTCCTGACACCTTGATTTTGAACCTATGGCTCCAGAACTGTAAGAAAATTAATTTCTGTTGTTTTAATCCACAAAGTTGGTGGTGATTTGTTGGGGCAGCCCTGGGAAACTAATACAGGAGGGCAAGAGAAATGGTGCCAACATGAAGTTTATGGTGCTGCTGTGCTGTGAGCAGCAAAGCCCCTTTCCTCTGATCCAGAAGGCTTGTATCTTTGGCCAGCATGTACGTAATTGTGGCAGGTTGACTTGTTATCTTGCAAGTAGTGTGAAATCTCAGACTCTTGCATAGATCTGGACAGTTTTTGGTAGTGAGGATGGGATGACAACAGAGACAGGGCTTTCTGAAGAGAAAGGACCAGAGCCTCTGTGGCCTGGGTGAGGGGACATGAGGAGGCTCCCTGGGGTCCAGTAGACACTCTCCCCCAAGTGATGGGTGAGGGTCGAGGGAGTAAGGGCCCCCACTGCTCTACCTGTTAATGAATGTTTAGCAGCTGAGCAGTGATGGGGAGGATGGGAAGAAGCAGCTGGAATAATATGCTGCTTGTTGCTGGCTCTCCTCTGGGAGGAAGGAGGAAAGGAGGTGATCATGACACTGGGGCAGCTCCACCCCCCAGTCAGTGTGGTTATGGCTGCTGAGTCAAGGAGTCCCCAAAGCTGAACACAGCAAGAGGGAACTTGCTCTGCAGTGTAGAGCTTTGGGTAGACCCCAAACAAGTTCCTTTAGTTGATCCTAGTCCACTATTGGCCACTTGAACCTGAAAGTAAATGTAAAACCTTGCTAACTGTGCAGAGCACTCTCTCCCTCTGTGCCCCCAACCCCTCCCATCCCCTCTACTCTGACCTCAGCCACTTTAAGGAAAAAGCTGAGTATTTGGGGGAACTTCCAAGGGGGGAGGGACTCAAACTTTTATGGCTCTATTGGATAAATGTGCTCAAGTCACCATCACACCTGATCCTGTTGCGGAAGGAGGTGCCCATATTCCACTGATGGGGTTTGGAGTCTTCTTCATTGAGGAAAATGCCTGTCCTGGTGTGGTTCTCCCAAGTGCCTTAAATTTAACTGATGCTAGAGGTGCCATCCCTTGCCAGACAGCCCTAACCACGATTTGATGGCTGCTCCTCTAAACCTTTGTCTTTGTTAACAGCGGATAATGGCCCAGCTACTGCATTTTGGGATAGTCATGAGTTAACTCAGCAGGCCTTGGTTGCCCAGACTCTGCACATTCCAAAGGTCTTCAGAATTGGCCCTTGACCAGCTCCTGGGGGATATCCTCTCAGCCCTTGAATACTCTACATGAAAAAAGTGTCTTTGATTACCTGGGGCCTGGGGCCACAGCAGGCAGTTGGTGCTAACAGTGTGATTTATGGTGAGTGCTTGGGCCACACTGTATCAGTCTGACCTCTGGGAGGCTGAAGACTGAGTGACTAAGGTCAGTCACATGGACACTCCATGCCTACGTAACTGGCCCCCAGTAAAAACCCTGGACACCATGGTTCAGGTGAACTTCCCTGGTTGGCAATACTTTGCACCTGTTGTCACATGTCATTCCTGGGAGAATTAAGCACCGTCCATGTGACTCCACTGGGGGAGGACAATTGGAAGCTTACACCTGGTTTCTCCTGGACTCTACCTTATGCACCTTTTCCTTTGCTGAGTCTAATCTATATCCCTTTGCTATAAAAAATTGTAACTATAACAGCTTTTCTGAGTCCTGTGAGTCCTTCTAGCTAATCATTGAAACTGAGGGTGGTCTTGAAGTCACCCTGACACAATACCCCACTTCCCTAGATGTTCATTCGGTGGAGTGGACAAATGCTACCCAGTTGGTGGTGTGGACAAATAGGACACATAAGACAGGTGGCCTGAGGCCAGTCATCCCTCCAAAACAAGGGCTCACTCAGTTATTCAAATGGAACTGGGACCTGGAAGACCATGTTGGAGGCTCTGCCCCCTGTCCCCCGATTGATGGAGGTTTCACTTGGATTGTTGGTAACAATTATAAACACATTTTCTCTTCAGGGACACCATGCACACCTCGGAATCCTGCTTATGTGAAATCCAGGCATTAACTTGTCTCTCTTCCCCAAACACAGGCACTTGCACCCTAGAGGTGTTCATAAAAGACTCCAACTATTTAAGGGAACACCACCAGCAGAGCGTGTGGCCCTCCAATGACTTCAGAGATCTCTCCAAATGAGACGACCCTTGGTTTCTGAGGGCAGCTTCCTGGAGGGATTAGTGATCGTTATTCAAGTACAGCCTGCAGGCAGTTTTCCCTACAAGGAGTGCATCCGATAGAAAGGGTGGTACAAAATTTGCCCCTGACTTTAGCTGAAATGATAAGTGATGCCACCTCTGCCCTGGAAGTGTTCAGTCTCAATGTTGGTGTGCCTGGGACAGCTCTAAGTGACTTGAGCATCATCTCAACAAACTTATCCTAAGATCCTTAGGGAGGGACCCCAAGACCACCTCTGAAGCCTTGGGGCCAGATACACTTTAGAATTCTAAAATTTTGATTTTAGACATGATTTTAGAAGCTTTTATTATATAAAACCCTGGCAGGATCCAGAAGAGCAACTTGTTAAGCACATTCATATTTTTGCAGCAAACTTATGAATAGACATACCAAGTGGGATTCAATGAGGGATATTAATGTCCTCAGATCAATGTAGTGAGGTCTTCCCCAACTTATTACAACCTTTTTCATTTTTTTGAGACTTTTTGGATTTTGAAATTTTGACCTGTATTATCACCCCCATTTTACAGATGAGGAAACTGAGACACAGAGAGGTGAAGTAACCCCTCAAGGTCACAGAGCTGAGGCCCAAGTCAGGATTCATTGTAAGATGCTGGCAGTCTGGCCCAGAGTCCTGGATTTGTCCTCTTTAGCGACATGCTGCCATTGCAATGGCACAATTGGCGACAGGCCCATCTCTGGCCAGAAGACGTCCCCTCAGCCCCTCCCAGCTAAGAGTGAGCCCTCTGGCCTTGTTGCACGTGCCTGGCTCCAGGCTGCAGGACCTCTCAGCTGGCTGGCTAGCTTCTGGGGGAGCTCTGTCCTCCTAGGAAGAACCAGCCCAGCCTGAGGGTTCAGGGCTCACCCGACCCTGTAAATCTGTGCTGTGGAAGCCCCAAGCAGCCTTAAGCAGCCCCCACCCTTGGAAACATGCCTCCCAGACTCTGGCTTCCACCCCTGGATTACAGAACGATGGTGTTCCCAGCACCAAGCCCAGGTCATTTGCTTTGCTCAGAGGCCATATATATTTACTTATACCACTGCTTGGGCTTTTAAGAAACTTAAAATTCCCTCATCCCACAGCCCTTTTCCTTTGTGACTCTGCTGGGGACAATGGCAGTGAAAAGGGTGAGTAGACCCTTAATCCATACAGGAACACAACCCTGTGCTCTGGTTCCTCTACCAAGAGTTGCTCCTCCTCTGGTCGCACCCTCTGCTGGATGGAAGGGTTTCCATCCTCCTTCTGGGTGCCTGCAAGTGGTCCATGACTGCTCTCAATGAGCCCATTCTCTGAGCTTTCTCCATTTATGATTCTTTTTTAGATCTGGATGCCAGAATTGGCAAGGTTATTGCTAAAGTACAACACGGCAATAATTGGGGTTGGGAGGAATCTTTATGACACCCTCCACCCTCCCCACCCACCCCCACCTCCGCCTGCTACAATCCTGATGACATTGCTTTAGAAACCTAACCTGGTGGTGTCAAGTAGAAACTTATGGGGCTCTCACGGAGGAGTGGGCGGGGGGCGGGGCACCCAGGCAGACCACGGCCTCCCAAGCACATGCCTGCAGTATCCCAATTGGAAACAGTGTTTTTCAAACTGTTATGACCATGCCCCAACCATCCTTTCGACCTGGGACTCATGTCCACACCAACAGAGATCTGTTTGGAAGAAACCATCCCTCCCCTGCCGACATGTGATGGTGCCCTTTGTTCTTTTCTAGCTCATCATTTTCCATTTTGTAAGATGCCGGCTGTGACCCACTCATTCAATTTCATGGCCCAGAACTGGGCATGTCTGCAACAGCTTGGAAAACACCACCCTCGGCTGAGAGCCCTCTGAGGACAGAGCCCTCTGTGACTGGCCCTAGGCCTGGCACACAGTAGGTGCTCAGTGAAGCTTTGAAGATGTCAGTGAACAAGGAGGGAGGCCGGGGGAGGAATCTCTGAGGTGTTATCGTAATGAGAATTATGAAACTTGGGATGTGTCCCTTGTTGCCCTAGCTGCCAGAAAGTTCAGGGCAAAACCTAAAGCTTAACCCAGAGACTAACTCTCATAGCTTTTTGTTTTTTAATTTTATTAACCAATTATATGTCAATTTTATGAGTTGCCTCATGTTTTTTTGAAAAAACTGAGTATTTATAAGCAAACACACACACACAACAATAAACAAGTGGATATGTTGCCAATTTGGAAGCACATTCCTGGATTTCTATTTGGACCTATTTCTCAGTCTGGCAAAGGCCAGGTTCCCAGGCCTCCCGTGTAAAAGAGGATGCCTAACTGAGGCCCTTATCTACGTTAGAAAAGGCAGGATTAATCTCTATCAAATTAAACCCCAAAGGTTCCAGCTTCCACTGGGGCTGCTGCTCTGACAATAAAACTCAGAGAACTTCCTCCCGGCACCAAGACAAGTAACCTCGGCTAGTTGCAGCCCCTGAATTGCCCCAGCACAGTCTGGAGCTGATTCACAAAGCTGTTCAATGAACCCGGAGGCTGGTCCACACCCCTTGCCTGAATGTTCCCTACACCCACTTCCCCAGATTAGCTCAGATGTGGTAAACACTCAAGGTTAGAATCAGGTCAGTGTCACTGGCCCAAGATGCTTGTATTTTAATGAGAGACAGTTGTGGACATGATCCAAAGGGTGAAATGTCAGGATCTAGTGACCAGCTAGTAGCACAGCTTAGCATCCTGCAAATTAATCCACAGAGGCGGCTACCTTCTCAGTATGTTTTAAAACTCATTTCTAAGTAAATGGAAATAAGAGTTTATCTGTGTTAACGGAAATTATGCATCTTAGTATACCAAATGAGCCTATTCAGATGATGGTATCTAATATTATGGCAAACTTCCATTTCTTGAGATTTGCACTTGGAAGTAAACACAGCTTTTACAGAGGGAAACCTCTCATTGGCCAGCCCAGCCCCCAGCATGTCCCCCTTACTTCCTTCTCCCTGGGCCCCCCTCAGGTAGGGCCCCGGCCTCAGCAGTCCTGCCTGCAATTCCTCCTCTGCCAGGACCTGCCTTCTTGCTTCAGCTGGACCTTCTCATGCCTTTTCACATCTCCCCTTTGTTCTACTAGGAACACCCTTTTCCTTTGGTCTGCTGGAGGGGTTCTGATTTCCTTCTCAAGACTCAACTTAACTGATGTTCTCTGAAAAAATCCCTGAGCCCTCCAAGAAGAGTTAACGCCTCTGCCCTGGGCTCCTATTAAAGCGTGGGCCACAGAGCACTGGGCAGGAGGGGGTGACCTGAAAAGGCCTGTGGCTGCTGCTACTGCTGCTGCTGCTGCTGGGGGAGGATTTGGCTGTGTGCCCTCCGGGGAAGATGACCCAGCACGGATCAGTGGGCTGGATGGACCTGGACTCCAGGGTACCCAGTTGCCCCTGTCAGCTGGCCCCACATGACCGCTGTGCATTGCAGACACTGAGAAGGAAGCAAAGCCTGTCCAGAGATGGCTGGACAGCCCAGGACATACAGATCATGCCCAGGGCCTGTGGTCCCACAGCTGTGGGAGGAAGCCTGGCCTAGGAGAGTCTGTCCTTACTTGTCCCTTCTTCATGATGGGAGCTGATGCTGGCAGGAACCCCACACCTCCTTCCAGCCAGGAAGAGGGTGGCCCCATTTCAGAGTTGCTGTTCTTGTCATTCTCAACACTCCCTTTGTCATCTGCACAAAGCCCAAGTTAAGATATTAGATGTCCTTACTGATGGCACCTGGGCTAGGCTGATAGCCCTTAGTTAGTACCCCCTTCCAGGGGTCTGTGCTGTGCCTCTGTCATGGCTACAGCTGTCGCACAGACCACCTATATTCACATCAAGCACAATACACAGCTTTCCCTTCTACACTTCCAGGGCCCAGCCTGGGGCCTCAATGATAAGTATAGTAAAGGTTTGTTGACTGACTGACTGAGTGAGTGAATGAAAAGTTTCAAAACTTCCTGTTGTCTCAGGAAATTTCCACCAGGAAAAGCAGCTTTAACACATATCTGTTGGAGATGGCCTGCTCTGTGTCTCTGGCTCCAAGACTTACATGGCTAAGGAAGTCTGTCTGTCTGGGGTGTGTTACTGGTTCTCCTGTCTGCAGATGTAAGCCACATTTTACAATTATGGTGACATTTTTACTTCCTGTTGGTTGCCTCCTCTGGCTCTCAACAAGCTCTGGACTTGGGCAAGATTGGAGCAGCTTAATGGGAGGAGGCCCCTCCTCAACCCCAGCTCCTGGAGGGCTGTTGAAAGGAGAGAGTCTGGTGCAAGTAGCTGCTTAGCAGATATTATCCTGCTGTATGTGATTTTCCCTGTGCAGGTCCTACTGCTGAGGGGATAAGCGACTCCCTTTCCCTCCTGCGGGTCTCATGTGACACTCAGAGGCATCTGTGATTCTGCTGGAATGGCATCTTCTGGCTGGGAAAGGGGCCTTTGTGGAGGGAGGTGTTAGCATGCCCTCTGTTTGTGAGGGAGTTAGGAGCAGATGCCGGGGTCTGCAGTGGGGACCATGGGTGCCTCTGCAGTCAGGGGAGGGGGTGGTGTGTAAGGGAAGGAAGCAGGCTGAGGTGGGTGCAGCATCTGGCCCTGTGGAGGAGGGCCCGCAAGGGGAGTGCAACATGAGAATCACCCTCAGAGCACCTGGCAGGGCAGCAGAGGGTGGGCACCGTCCTCCTTGACCAGGTCACTGAGCCCTTACATGTGCCAGGTGGTGCAGGGCCACTACATGAGTTACTTCACTCTGCATGTGAGGCTGGCATTATCCTCCCCAGGTTGCAGATGAAGAAACTGAGGCTCGGAGGTTTGCTCCAGCCCAATCCATCCATGAATGTGTCTCTGGCCCCACAGGCTGAGGCCTCAGAGAAAGAAATGACAGTGTCTTCTGTGACACTTGCCGAAGATGTGGAGACCGTCCCACGAAATGCTTTGTAAACATTCTAATTTTTTTTCACAGACTGGGGATTTCCCAGAGAAAAGCCACTTAATATGGATTCCCAGGTTTTATAACACTTTCTCTAACTCTGCTTGGGTCAGTGGTTGTGGAATTTATGTCATAAAACCCATCTTTCTCAGATCCAGTTTCTCCTGGGGGAGGGGCAATCCAGATCCTTCCTTCACTGTGATGGGTTGAATTGTGTCTCCCAATAATTCATATGTTGAAATCCTAACCCCCCAGTACTTCAAAATGTGGCCGTATTTGGAGAAAGGATCATTGCAGATGTAATTAGTTAAAAGTCATACTGGAGGGCTTCCCTGGTGGCGCAGTGGTTGGGAGTCCGCCTGCTAATGCAGGGGACACGGGTTCGAGCCCTGGTCTGGGAAGATCCCACATGTCGCGGAGCGGCTGGGCCTGTGAGCCACAACTACTGAGCCTGCGCGTCTGGAGCCTGTGCTCCGCAACGGGAGAGGCTGCAACAGTGAGAGGCCCGCGCACCGCGATGAAGAGTGGCCCCCGCTCGCCACAACTAGAGAAAGCCCTCGTGCAGAAATGAAGACCCAACACAGACAAAAATAAATAAATTAATTTAAAAAAAAAAAGTCATACTGGAGTGGAGTGGCCCCTAATCCAATATGACTGCTGTCCTTATGAAAAGGGGATATTTGGACAAAGAGACAGACATGGACAGAGGGAGAACACCGTGCAAACATGAAGGCAGAGACTGGGTGATGATTCTACAAGAGAAGGACTGTTGAAGTTTGCCAGCAAACCACCAGAAGGCAGGCAAGCGGCCTGGAACAGAGTCTCCCTCACGGCCTCAGAAAGAACCAACCTGCCAACACATTGGTCTCAAACTTCCAGCATCCAGAACCGTGAGAGAATAACTTTTTCTTCTTGAAGCCACTCAGTCTCTGGTACTTTGTTCCAGCAGCCCTAGGAAATGAATAATAATCTTATCACACACTCCATGGGCCCCTCAGGCTCCCTGCACAGTGTTTCTCTGCTGTGGACCCAGGAAATGCTGTGTTGCTTCTGGGAGGTGCTGACAAGGCCTCCCGTCTGCTCTGGCTGCCTTTCCCTCTTTGACTTTTCCCAAAACAAACTTGGCTGTCTCCCAAGGCTCATTAATCTCTGTGTCTAGAGAAGCTCAGCATATAAATACTCTCCTTGCTGTTGAAAGTGCTGTTTCTTTTACCTCAGGGTCCTTGTGTCAAGTTGATTATCCTGAGGAAATTTCCAGGCTCTCCCTTTCCAAACTGACTGTTCAGCAGCTTCAGTGTGCAGCAAGGCCTCCCCGGGCACCCCCCAACAGTGAGAGGGGCTGAGAGGTGCCCTCCTCCTTGCTAACAGACCGAATTTCGGAGAATGTTGTACATTTCGGCTAGATGCTTTGACAAACATCACTACTGCTGAGAGTCCTTCTGAACTGGCAAAACTGAAACCACAAGGTTCCCCAATTGTCAGATAGGTCTAGAGGACCCATCCCACAGGCATTGTAAGAAACGACATGCACAAGGTGTTACTGGTTAGTGTCCCTCCCCAGGGGCTGGTATAACAAACTGCACATCCATGCAGTGCAGCTTACAAACAGAAGAAGCGTTTTAGGAGCAGATGAACGAACATCACCCAGGGTATTGTTAAGTAAAGAAACAAGGTGCAGAACAGTGCATAGCGTATGCACTTCCCAACTCACATAAGAGGGGAAGTTGAAGTATAAATTCGTATTTCCTTCTAGTTGAATAAAGAAATAGTGAACGGTCAAGCTGAAAATTAATAAAAGGCATTATGAAGGTTAATTTTGTGTGTCAACTTGACTATGCTCTGGTACCCATGGTACCTAGCTGTTTGGTCAAACATTAGTTTAGATATTACTGTGAGGGCATTTTTTAGATGAGATTAACATTTACTTTTCATTTATTTATTTATTTTAAACACGTCTGTCTCTTTTTTAAAATTTTATTTATTTTTGGCCGTGTTGTGTCTTCGCTGATGTGCACAGGCTTTCTCTAGTTAAAGCGAGTGGTGGCTACTCTTTGTTGCGATGCGCGGGCTTCTCATTGTGGTGGCTTCTCTTTGCTGCAGAGCACGGGTTCTAGGCACACAGGCTTCAGTAGTTGTGACATGCGGGCTCAGTAGTTGTGGCTCACAGGCTTAGTTGCTCCACTGCATGTGGGATCTTCCTGGAGCGGGGGTCGAACCCATGTCCCCTGCATTGGCAGGCGGATTCTTAACCACTGTGCCACCAGGGAAGTCCTGAGATTAACATTTAAATCAGTAGACTTTGAGTAAAGCAGATTATGCTCCATAATGTGGGTGCAAAGACTGAGGTCCCCTGTGGAAGAGAGGATTCTGCTTCCAGACTGACTTTGGATTCAAGCTGCAACATCAGCTCTTCCCTAGAGTTGGTCTCTAGCCTACTGGTCTACCTTGCACAATTTGGACTTGCCAGCCCTCACAATCGCATAAGCCAATTCCTAAAACTCTCTCTCTCTCCCTCTCTCTCTCTCCTCTCTCTTTCTCTCTCTCCCACTTGCAGAACCCTGACCAGTACATGTATTACCTAGAGTAAACTACTGGGGTCAGGGCAAAAAGTGGGAGTGGGATCGAGGAGGATTGCTCAATGTATTCTTTTTTATATCATTATTTTTGAAGCTTATGCATGTATTTCCTATTAAAATTTTAATTATGAAAGAACTTAACGGATGAATGGTTAAAGCAACTGTGGTATATATATAATGGAATATTATTCAGCCATAAAAAAGAAGGAAAACCTGCTATTTGTGACAAACATGGATGAAACTTGAGGGCATTATGCTAAGTGAAATAAGTCAGACAGAGAAATATAAATACTATATGATCTCACTTATATGTGGAAGCTGAAAAAGCAAAACTCATAGACACAGAGAACAGATTGGTGGTTGCCAGAGGAGGGGTGCGGGTGGGTGAAATGGGTGAAGGTGGTCAAAAGGTATAAACTTCAGACATAAGGTAAATAAGTCATTGGATGTAATGTACAGCATGGTGACTGTAGTTAACAATACTGTAATTGCATATTTAAAAGTTGCTAAGAGAGTAGATCTTAAAAGCTCTTATTACAAGAAAAAATTTTGTTAACTATGTGAGGTGATGGATGTTAACTAGACTTATTCTGTGATCATTTGACAACGTGTGCCTATGTCAATCGTTATGTTGTACACCTGAAACTAATACAATGTTATATGCCGATTATATCTCAATTTTTTAAAAAGGGGAAAAAAAACTTAAGAATGATGGGCACACAACTTGTTGAGACAAAGCTGTTCTGGAACATGTCAGGAGGTAGGACAGCTTTCCTTGTTTTATGGCAATCTGGGATCTTCTCTAGAGCACATGATGAACAGAGGTGGGTGGTTTTTGATTCTATTTATCAAAAGAGGCCCCAGGCAGGCTGGGCTCAGTGGGAAATGAAGAACCCCAGGACTGTGGCCTTGGCTTATGTGGGGCAACACATAGGCTCTTTCATCCTCCATTTAGAGAAGGTCAGGCATACCACCAAACACGTACCTGTCTTGAGTGTTTTCAGAGGTGTCAGCCAGCACCCTTCCATTTCAAGATATCCAAACAACGGGCCATGATTTTGCCTGACATCATCGCAATGCATCCTACCCTCGGACCCACCAGCAACTCCTGAGAACTTGCCACAGGCTGGGCACTGCACTAAGCCCAGGGACTCAGCAGCATGAGAGAGACCACTTATCCTCATGGAGCTCACAGACTAAAGAAGCGGACAGGAGATAACGTAAACATGATGGATGGTGAGGATGATGATGCTCCAGGAAGATGGAAGACAGGCTCTGGGAGTAAGAGGAGGCTCTTTTACGTAAGGGAGGAGAGGGACAGCTTATGTGGGCAGAAGACATGAGAAGATGAGAAGGAGCCAGACTGGTGATGATTCCAAGGAGCAGGAACCCCCTTGCTGCAGGTTGAGGGATGCAGAGGAGGTGCAGACACCTGTCCCCTTTCTGCTCTCCAGGTGCCTGAGACATCAGGGTGATTGAGGACAGGGGAGAAACCAAGGCCTGGAGGAGAAATGAGCTGTCCAATGTTCCTGGGCTCCCACCCACGCTGGATGGGGGCACCCTGTTGTGTTTACTACTAATTTCAACGGAGGAGTGGTTCTCTGCTCATGTCCTTTTGCAGCTTCTGGAATTTTCCTGAAGCCACAGCTGTGCACACTTGAGAGGCTGGGTGTGGGTTCTAGAGCCAAAGCTGCATGGGTTCAAACCCTGGCTCTGCCACTTCCTAGCTGTGTGCCCTTGAGTTGGTCATGGGTCTTCTCTGGGCTTCAGTTTCCCCACCTGAGAAATGGAGGATTGTTAAGAGGATTAAGTATGAAATCGCAGTGTATGAGATGCCGTGGGTCTTCTCTGTGCTTCTCTTGCTCTGTTCATGTCATTTTCATAGAAAATAAAATGAAACAGGAGAGGGAACACATGTGAGGGGAGGGCATGGGAGATGTTTTGTAGGTGGAATTTTGAGAAGAGATTTCAATTGGTTCTTTGGAGCCTCTGAAATGGGGGATCCCTCCAAGGACAGTTCTGGGGCCAGCATCCCTGGCATCCCCAGGAAGTTAGAAATGCAGAACCTCTAGGCCCCATGCAGAAAGGTGAACAAGAATCTGCATCTTAACACCCAGGGTGGGTGTGCACCTTAATTATAGCTGAGAAGCCCTGCTCTACTACTGGAACTGTTATCCATGCACTTTGGCCTTGGCTGGACTGGCCCCTGTGCCATCTCTCCACTGAGCCAGCATACCCAGCTCCTCTCTGGTTTATTCTCAGGAGTATTTTTCTGCTTCACTTGGTGTTGCCTCATGCATGCTCTAATTCATTACCCTTTGCAGATCCCTCCCTCCCCAAGCAATATGAATTGGAGAGTGGTGAGAGAAGGAGGGGCCTCAGCTGTGGGGACCATGGTGAGTGTGAGTAGAGCCCATTTCCTCCTCTCCTGGTGACGAGAGAGTGGGCGGGAGATGTGTCCCCTGAATGGGTCCATGGATGAGGAGCCTCAGGCCTTCCTTGGTCTAAAGGGTTTTGGAGGGAGGTTCCCTAGAAGAAGTCATGCCTTCAAGGCTGAAAAATAGGGGCATGGCATGTCTGGGAAGGAAATGGGGGACCCCCCCACCACCAGCCCAGCACTCTAAGCCCTCAGAGGGAGCAGAAGTATTCCTCATGAAGGAACTTGGGCAGAGGGACAGAAGCCATGGGGCCACTGGGGTGGAGAGGAGTTTTATATGGGAGTTTGAGAGTAAAGATGTAACAAATGAACAGGATTGAATCAAAATCCTTAGAATGAGTAACTAAAGGAGGCCAAACGGTTATAGCTCCCTAACAACATCTTAAGGAGCTGCTACCCAGTGGGAATGGGGGTTCTGCAGTTGGTGGCAGGTGCTGGAGGAAATAAACCATTTCATGTATAAACTAAGGGAATAAGGACTCCTCAACCACATGGCCTTGTTGACCTGTGGTGAGCATGAAATAATGGATGAGGACTGAGGACCCTGTAACTGGATCAGTAAATAGCTCTGCCCCCTCAGGGCAGTGTCCCCTCCTCTGGGCCCCTTCCACCTACTATTTCTCCTGTTCAACTCTTCCATCTGTCCACAGAGCCCTTTCTTTCAGCCTGAAGAAAGGCTTTATCTTCCTACCACTACCATTCCCTAGGACCCCCTGTATTAGTCAGGATTTTTCAGAGAAACAGAACACACACACCACACACACCCCCAACACCACACATATACATTATAAGGAACTGGCTCACACAATTATGGAGGCTGATATCCCCAAATCTGCAGTTGGCAAGAGGAAACATAGGAGAGCTGATGGTGTGGCTCCAGTCCTAAGGCCAGCAGGCTTGAGACCCAGGAAGAGCCAATGTTTCAGTTCAAGTCTGAAGTTGAGGGAAAAAACCCTCCAATGTCCCAGTTTGAAGGCAGTCAGGTAGGAGGAATTCCCTCTTACTCGGGGGAGGGTCAGCCTTTTTGTTCTATTTAGACCTTCAACTAATTAGATGAGGCCTACCCACATTGGGGAGGGCAATCTGCTTTACTCAGTCTACCGATTTAAATGTTAATCTAATCCAAAAACATCCTAATGCACACATTTAGAAAAGTGTTGACCAAATGTCTGAGTACCCTGTGGCCCAGTCAAGTTGACACAAAAAATTAACAATTACATCCCCAAAACAACCAAGCAAAACCAAAACCAAAACTAAAAACTTTTCCCTAATCATGGCTTCCTGCTGGCCACTTTCCCTCTCTACTCTTGGTCCCCATCAAACTTCTGGATATGTTGTTTTCCCTTGCTCATCCACTTCCTCACTCCCTGCCCCTACTCTGGACTCCTCAGCCCACTCCATTCAGGCTTCTGCCTCCAGCACTGTCCTTGAGAGAGTGGCTCATGGCTCATTGTCAAAGACAATGGACATTGGCAGCCTCATCTTATTTGACCTCTTTGAGGCCCTTGGTCAAACTGACCATACCCTGCCTTGGATTCCTTCCTTCGGCCCTTGAGGTACTGCTCCCTTACCCAGTGTTCTAACTGTGCTGATTGCTCCTCTCTGGCAGTCCCCTTCAGCTCTTTTGCTGGCTCCTCTTCTTGTGTTCAAACTTTAAACATTGGTGTTACCAGAGGTGTTTTAGGTTCTCTTCCATCCATGGCCTTTTTCCTGGGGTGGGTCACACTCCTTCTGCTTATACACCAAAGGCTCTCAAACCTGTCCCCATCCTTGACTTCTTCCCATGTTCCCAGTCTGTGTCTCCCACTGTCCACTGGATATTTCTATCTGGATGCTTCAAGACACCTTGACACAAAACCTGCCCCAAATCTAAATCCTCTTCTTCCCCTTTCCTCTCCCTTCACATGACTAATGGCACCACCACCAGCCCCATCACTCAGGAAATCCAGTCATCACCACCCTGTCCATCTCCCTCTCCTCAGGGTCAATGGTGCATCAACCCTGCCAACTGGACCTCTAAATCCCCATCATACACATTCCTTCTCACCATCCTCACCAACACTGCAAGACATCCACTGCTACTTCTTGCCTCCTTTCTCACCTCCCTCCCACACATTTCCACACATCCACTGGAATGATCTTCCTAAAATATAATTCATTTGTACATCCCCATCCTGTACCATTGGTTCTGCACTGTCCACTGGACAAAATCTAGACTTTTCCTTGGCATTGACTACAAAGCTCTTCCAGATCCGCTTTTCCATCTCCATTTCCCCTACTTTCTTCCTACTAAACTATGGAACAATTACACAGAATTTCCCACCATTCTATGAAAGTGTTGTGCCCTTTCACATATCTACATACCCTTAGCTCATGCCATTTACCCATCCTGGTATGCCCTTTTAACTTTTCTCTGCCTTGATGTAAATGCCTAGAAATAAAAAAGATTGGAGCAGAAAAAAAGAGAGAAAAATAGAAGAATGATAGAGAAGATTAATGAAATCAAGAGTTGGTTCTTTGAAATGATCAAAAATGACCAAAATTAAGCTAAGCTGACCAAAAGAAAAAAGAGAAGACTCAAATTACTACAATCAGAAATAATATAGGTGATTTGACTACCAGCCTTCAAAAATAAAAATGATTAGAAGGGAAGAGCATGAACAGTTGTATGCCAACAAATTACATTAACTAGACAAAATGGACAAATCCCTAAAATGACATGAACTGCTGAGACTGACTGAAGAAGAAATAGAAAACTGAAAAGACCTGTACACTTGAAGAGCTTGAGTCAGTAATAATAATAAAAAAGCTTCCAAAACAACAACAAAAATCCAAAGCCAGATGGCTTCACTGTTGAGTTCTATCATATGTTTAAAGAATAAATAATGCAAATCGTTTATAGACTCTACCAGAAAATAGAGCAGGGAGCTCTTCTCAAGTCATTCTATGAGGTCAGTATTACCATGATACCAAAACCAGACAAAGACTTCATAAGAAAACTACAAACCAATGATACTTGTGATTGATGCAAAAATCCTCAACAAAATATTAGCAAACTGAATCCAGAAACTTATCAAAAGGATTACAAACCATGTAAATTTGGGATTTGTCTAAGAATCAACACATTAAAAGGTTGATTCAACATATGAAAATCAATCAATGTAATATACCATATTAATAAAGGAGAAGGCCCACATGATTATTTCAATAGACACAGAAAAAGTATTTGATAAAATTCAACACCTTTTCATGAGAAACACTTTCAACAGACTAGGAATAGAAGGGAACTTCCTCAACCTGATAAATGGCATCTATGGCAACCCTATATCTAACACCATATTTAATGAGGAAAGACTAAAATCTTATCCCTTTAAGATCAGGAAAAAGACAAGGATACCGGCTCTTGTGGCTTCTATTCAACAATGTAGTGGAGGTTCTGGCTAGGGCAGCTAGGGAAGAAAATGCAATAAAATGCATTCAGATTAGAATTAAAGAAGTAAAACAATCTCTATTTGCAGATGACATGATCTTGTATATAGGAACAACCCCCCTCAATCCATGAAGAAACTATTAGAACTAATGAGTAAATTAAGCAAGGTTGCATAATACAAGATCAATATGTAAAACTTGATTGTATATCTATATACTTGCAATGAACATTCCAAAAATGAAATTAAAAAACAATTACACTTACCATTAGCATCAAAAAGAATAAAATACTTAGGAAGACTTGTACACAAAAACCACAGAACTAAAAAGGGCTTAAACAGATGGAAAGATACCTTATGTTCATGGATTTAACGATTTAATATTTTTAAGGTGGCAATTCTCCCTAAATTGATTTATGGATTCAATGCAACCCCTCTCAAAATTTCAACTTTTTATTGTAAATATGGACACTCTTATAATTCATACAGAAATTCATGAGACCAGAAGAGCCAAAACAATATTGAAAAACAAGGACAAGATTGGTAGACTCACAATTCTCAATTTCAAAACTTACTACAAAGTTACAGTAATCAAAATTGGCATAAGAATAGACATATAGATCAATGGAATAGAACTGATAGTTCAGAAAAATCCTCACATTAAAGGTCAATTGATTTTTGATGAGGGTGTCAAGGCCATTCAATAGACAAAATAATAGCCTTTTCCACAAATGGGACAATTGGATATCCACATTAAAAAATAAATTTGCATCTCTACTGTACATCATACATAAAAAATTAACTCATAATGGATCAAATATTTAATTTAAGAGCTAAAAGTATAAAATTATTATAATAAAACATAGGTTAGAAGATTTGTGATTTTGGATTAGGCAAAGTTCTCTTAGATATGACACTAAAAGGACGAGTAATCAAAGAAAAAATAAATTGGAGTTCATCAAAACTAAAAACACTGTATATCAAATAACATTATCAAGAAAGTGGAAAGACAATACACATTCTAGAAGAAAATATTTGCAAATCACATATCTGATAAGTATCTAATATCCAGAATATATAAATAATTTATACAACTCACCAATATAAAAAGATAAATAATCCACTTAAAAATGGACAAAGGGTTTGAATAGACATTCCTCAAAATACAACATAGAAATTATCAATAAGCACATTAAAAGATACTCAACATCACTAATCATTAGGAAATGCAAATCAAAACCACAATAAGATACCACTTCATACTCACTGGGATGGCTATAAAAAAAAAGTGTTGACAAGGATGTGGAGAAATTGGAACTATCATACATTGCTGATGGAAAAGTAAAATGGTGTAGCAGTTGTGTAAGTTTGGCAGTTCCTAAAAACATTAAACATATAGTTACTATGTGACCCAGCAATTCCACTCCTAGGTTTAGATCTAAGAGAACTGAAAACAAATGTTCAAGTGTATATGTACATATGTATAAAAACATGTATGTGAATGTTTATAGAAGCATTATTCACAATAGCCAAAATACAGAAAAAAATCCAAATGTCCATCAATTGATGAATGTATAAATAAAATATGGTAAAATCATAGAATTGAATATTATTCAGCCATAAAAAGATATGAGGTACTAATAAAATGTTACATCATGGATGATTTTGAAAACATTAATGAAATGTTCATGAAAAAGAAATGAAAGAACCCAGACACAAAAGGCCGTGGATTGTATGATTCAATTTATGTGAAATTTCAAGAATAAGCAAACTCCTAGAGGCATAAAGTAGATTCATGGTTGGCAGAGTTAAGAGGAGTATGGAATGGGAAGTGACTTCTAACAGGTAAAAGTTGTGGGGTTTTTTGGCGGGGAGTGATGAAATATTTGGGAATCAGATAGTGATGCTGTTCATACAACTTGGTGAATATACTAAAACCCACTGAATTTTATCCTTTAATATAATGAATTTTATGCTATGTAGCTTATATCTCAAAAAAAATCTGGAATCCAATTTAGGCTCACACATTGCATTCACTTGCCATATTTCTTTAATATTTTTAAATTTAAAACCTCGCTCTCTCTCTCTTTCTACTCCATTTTTTTTAATAACTTTGACATTTTTTAGGAGTCTAGGCCAGTTAGCTTATAGAATGTCCCACAGTCTAGATCTGGCTAGTTTCCTTATGATTAGTTTCAGTTTAAACATATTTTGAGGAAGATTCTTATTTTCTTAATACTTGTTATTGGTATACAGAAATACAATGTATTTTTTATAGTGATTGTATAGCCAGTGACCTTGATGAATTCTTTTATTAATTTTAATGTTTTACCTGTTTTGTTAAATTTTTATGCACATAATCATGTTATCTGTAAATAATGACAGTTTTACTTCTATCTTTCCAAGCTTTACATTTTAATTGCTTTTCTTGCTTTATTGCAACAGCTATCTCCCCAGTCTCCTAATACTAACCACAGGCAACCACTGAGTTGTTTTCCATCTCTGCAATTTCATCATTTCAAGAATATTATATAAATAGAATCAAATAGAATGTAACCTTTTGAGATTTTTGCTTTTCTTACTCAGCATACTCCCCTTAAGGTCCACCCAAGCTGTTGCATGCCAATATCCATATGATTTTTAGAAGCATATTGCACAGATCTATTTGAGGAGAACTGATACCTTTCAATATTGAGTATGCCAACTCATGAACATAGTATGCCTCATGAATTTATCTTTAAATTTTTCTCTCAATGTTAATTATCATATGATTTTTCTTATTCTTTTTCCTGTTAATGTGGTAAATAACTCTGGTTTTATTCCCTCTTTTCCTATGCTTTGGAAGATTTTGTAAAAGATTAATATTTTTTCTTCCTTAAATGTTTGGAAGAATTCACTGGCAAAATTGTCTGCATCTGATTTGTGGTAAGATTTTTAACTGGAATATCTTTGTAAAAGTTTCTACTGGTAATGAGTTTCTTGGTGCTTTTTGTCTTTAAGCCTCTTTTTTTCTCCTTCATTCTTTAAAGGATATGTCACTGGATATAGAATTCTAGTTTGGCAGCTATTGTAAGTTGTCATTCCTTTGTTTTCTGGTTTCCATTGCTTCTATTTCAGTCAGTTATTAGCATTAGTATTGCTCCTTTAAAGGCGATTTTTAAATTGCTTTCATATATTTTCTTT
The DNA here is from genome assembly GCF_937001465.1 of Orcinus orca. Lineage (NCBI taxonomy): Eukaryota > Metazoa > Chordata > Mammalia > Artiodactyla > Delphinidae > Orcinus > Orcinus orca. Next base: position 75,161,651 of record NC_064560.1, read on the forward strand.
TTGCCTTTGTTTTTCATCAGTTTATTGTGCCTAGATATGGTGTTGCTTGTTTTCATTCTTCTTGGGAATTATAGGGCTGCTTTAATCTGTGGCTTGATATCTTTTATCAGTTTTTTCAAATTCTCTGCTTTTATCTTTTCAAATAGTACTTCTGCTCCACTCTCTTTTCTCCTTTCTTTCTTGGATTCTAAATTACAAATATACTAGATATTTTCACATATCCCAGATGCCTCTCACATTCCTTTCTCTGTTTTCCAATTCTCTGTCTTCCTATGCCTCAGTATGGATGTTTTCCTCTAATCTATCTCCCAGTTCATTAATTCTTTCTTCAATTGAATTCAAACTCCTGTTACACCCATCTATCAAGGTCATAATTTTAGTTATTTTAAAAAATTCTATTTTGAACTCTTTTTATACTTTATAATTCTGCTAAAATTCTGTGTATTTTAATTCTTTTTTTTTTTTTTTTTTTGCGGTACACGGGTCTCTCACTGTTGTGGCCTCTCCCGTTGTGGAGCACAGGCTCTGGACGTGCAGGCCCAGTGGCCATGGCTCACGGGCCCAGCCGCTCCGTGGCATGTGGGGTCTTCCTGGACCGGGGCATGAACCCGTGTCCCCTGCATCAGCAGGCGGACTCTCAACCACTGCGCCACCAGGGAAGCCCTGTATTTTAATTCTTGAACCAATTAATCATAGCTATAAAGATGTTTGTTTCTGATAACTTCCAATCCTGGATGATCCAATGGCCCATTTCTACTTTTCATTGATTATCTTGTGTTTTAATGATATCTTCTTTTGTTATGCTTGGGTCCTTTTGATTGAATGCTGGTCATTGTAGGTAAAAAATTTAAGAAGTAATTTGAGGCTCTGGGTTATTGTATCTAAATTTTGAGAGGATTACTTTTTCTGCAGGCAGCTAGACTAGAGGCACTAGTGATCTCAGGTCATCTTAATCTAATCAGGGATTGGCATAATTTTTGAAGCTAGGCTTCAGTTCCTATGAGGAGTAGTCTCTTTTTAGTATCCCATGGTCAAAATGGCCTCAAATTCTGGGCTGACTTCTCTGGAATTCTCTCTTTTCCCCATAGTTTCTCACTGACTTGTTGGCTGTCCAGTGATGTCAAGATCTCCTATTGTTATCAGAGAAGAGTTGGTCTGATCCACCTGGTCTACCATTACTGGACACACAACCTATCTCACAGCAGTTTGTTTCTTCATATGTTTGTGACTTTTTTTGTTTGTTTGTTTAAATAGTTACTCTCTTTTTATTTGTTTATTTATTGGCCGCCTTGGATCTTCATTGCTGCTCATGGGCTTTCTCTAGTTGCAGAGAGCAGGGGCTGCTCTTCGTTGTGGGGTGTGGGCTTCTTTGCTGCGGAGCACGGGCTCTAGGTGCACGGGCTCAGTAGTCGTGGCACATGGGCTCAGTAGTTGTGGCGCGCGGGCTTCGTTGCTCCGCGGCATGTGGGATCTTCCCGGACCAGGGCTGGAACCCGTGTCCCCTGCATTGGCAGGCGGATTCTTAACTACTGCGCCACCAGGGAAGTCCCTGTTTGTGACTTTTGATTATGAAGTCATGGTCTTTGAAAAGTCTTTAAGGCCTGGACTTAAATCTTCCCCAGAGAACTTACGTTTATTTTTGCTAGGTGTCAGGAAGAACTACCAACTTCAAATCACTCTCAACTAAAATTTCCATTTTGGAGTGCTTCAGTTTTCACAGAGAATGTGAATTCTCACTACCTACCCAGTTGAATACGTACAGTCAAGGATTTCTCAGGGAGAATGTTGTACTACCTTCTTTCTGTGTTCACCCACTGAAGGTGGTGACCTTCAAGAGTCCTGGCTTTACACAAGGGACTCTGACTAGAATTCTTCCCCCAACCAACCCACTACTCTTACTTTTGTCTCTTGTGTCCAGCATAGCTCAGTGCAACTGTGGCTCTAGACTACCAGGAATCAGTGGACGCCTTCAGCACAAAAGTTAGTTCACTTCTATGAAATTTTGATTTCATTGTGATTCCTGCCCTCTGATTATTTTCCTTACTTTATTGCTAGCTCTGCCAAACTTTCAATATGTGTAAGCTAAGTAATTTTATTTGTCATTTTAATATGTAATGATCTGGGAGGAATTCTTGAGCAGATGTAGTCTGCCATTATGCTGTATGAGTTTCATGATGTCAACTCATCATTTAAAATTAATAAAATAAAATTAAGAACAAACATGGTAATAGTGGTTTCCTTTGCTCCTCTCTACTTTATCCAGTAATCAGCATATTGTGGGGGTCGGCACTCGGAGCACAGGATTTGGAGTCAATAAACCTGAGTTTGCCTCCCAACTCCACCGGAAACAGTGGAATAATTTCATGCAAACTACTTGCAGTTTTAGCATCTATAAAACAGAGAATATAAACCCCTCAATATTAAGGGAAATCTGAGGGATAAGTCAGATTACTAAATCGTGAACTCCTTCAGTCAATAAATACTAACTGAATACCTACTATTTCTAAGGCACTTTTCTTAGTGCTAGGGATACAATAGAAATGTGTGTGTGCACACATGTGTGGTAACAGATATTAAAATGAGAAAAAGCAAATTAAATGATATTTTAGATGGTAATAAGTGCTATGTCAAAATATAATGCAGATGAAGTAAAGGGGAGAGGAGTATGTGTGTATGTAGGTGTGCTTGTTGTCTCTGCATCCCAAACACCAGAACACGACCTGGCACGGGGTAGAATCTCAATAAATGCTTGATAGATGAATTACTAGCTCACAAGATACCTATTACTTGTATGGCAAATAACAGTAGCTTTTGTTTATAGAATGGATATAATTGCTACTGGACTCCCTCTTTATGCCGCTGATGGCAGGTTTAGGGGTCCATTGAGGCTCACAAAGCTGTGCTTGGCTCATTATCCTGATGAAAATTGGGGTAGAAATCCAACTCCCTTCCTCCTGTCCACCGCCCTGCAGGACTGTTGAAGAGCCCCCCGTAGCTTTCCTCCCTCAGGGGCTGACACCTTCCTGTCTGTGTTCTCTCTTCCCTTTTAGGCGACGCGGGAAGACTTAGGTCCAGGTTGATGGCCCTGACGTGGCATTGCGTGTCCTGGTGCTGGCTCAGGTGTGGGCCCAGGTGTGCGCCCAGGTGGGTGGAAGGCGGAGGAGCGTGGCGACTCAGCCTGGCCGAGAGCACGGAGTGAGGGCGCCCGGCCGGCAGGGGGCACTGTGACGTCGCGGTGGGTCCAGCCTGGCAGAGCCTCCCCACTGCCTGCTTTTGCTGGAGATCAGGCAGCTGGTGAGTGGCAGATCTTGGATTTAAACTCGCATATCTTTGATACCAATGATCGTGGTTTTCCTACTGTCCATGGCTCAGTTTCCTCCAAGGTAGGCTGCGGCTGGTCACTCAGAAGGCTCCGGGTTCCAGCACAGGCCTTCCCTGTGAGAGACGCAGGAAAGCTGACAAAAGAAGCTCCACCGGTTTTGCCAGACCTTCTATGCTCCTTCCCCTGGATCTCACCTTTAAACTGGGAACTTTCAAGAGATGTGTTTCTGAGCAAGCCCCTGACCTTTAGGGCCTCTGATTTCTTATGTGTTCCCAAGTCTCATGCTGGGCAGAGACTCACGTGCTTGAAGGCTGCAGGTTGAAGCTGGAAGCACGGAGGGACTTAAGGGCAGCAGCTCCAAACATCTGGCCCACAGGGTCTGAAGGTGTCCCGCTGTGGCCCTCCCTAAGCCAAGATCCTGGACTAAAATCTGAAATCTCTGTTGTGGATCTCATAGATGAATTGGTCCCAAGCCAGGGAGACTTGTGACACTCTGATGCTCCCATGAGCAGACTGGGGAGCAGAATAATGCTCTGCTAGGGGAAGGTCACAGACTCTGCCGAACGTTCTACTACTAATTGCCCTGGGCCCAGCCAGGGGAATGCCCTTGTTCTTCTGCAATTGTTGGCCTGGCTCTTTCTCTTTCTTCCCCTGCCTCCCTCTCCCTTTCAGTTGTGGAAGCTGCCTACCAGCCCCCCAAGTCACTGGGTCCGAACGTCAGAGGCCAGAGGAGGTTCTGGTCTCAGCTTAGCCACTCCCTGGAGGCAAATCACCTGACTTGCAATGAAGGTTTTCATCTTTTCACACCCCTGTCTGTTACGCAGGCTGCTGTGACCATCAGATGGATTCCTGGGCAAGGGAGGAGGATTTGAAGGCTTCTCCTGATGGCTCATTGTAGGCTATACCTCATCTCTCTCCTGGTGCAAACTGCAAAAGCCACTGTCCCTCAGATGCCAAGTGTGTGGTGGGGAGGGAGTGCAGGGGGATGGGAATGTTTGGGGATGAGGAGAATTCTGTCCATCAAGGAAGATCCTAGGATATAAAAAGATGGGACAGGATGTCCACTCAGAAAATGCCACCTTTCAGGAGAAGAATGGCAAGAGCAGACATCCTTGTCTTATTTCTGATTTTGGGGAGAAAGCATTCAGTCTTTTACCATTAAGTATGACGCTAGCTGTGTGTTTCAATAGATGTCCTTTATCAGGTTGAGGGAGTTCCCTTCTCCCTAGATTATCAGGTTGAGGGAGTTCCTTTATCAGGTTGAGGGATTTCCCTTCTCCCTAGATTATCAGGTTGAGGGAGTTCCCTTCTCCCTAATCCCTAGATTATTGAGTGTTTTCATCATCAAAGGATGTTATATTTTGTAAAATGCTTATTCTGAATTTATTGAGATGACTATATGTTTTTTTCCCTTTTATTCTATTAATATTTAATTCCATCAATTCTATCAATATCTAATAACATTCTATTGATATTATCCTATAAGCATGTGGTATGCTAAATAATGACACCTCAAAGGTGTCTGAGTCCTAGTTTCCAGAACATGTCAATATGTTATTTTACATGGTAAAAGGGAATTTGCAAATGTGATTAGGTTAAGGATTTTGAGATGGGGAGATTTTCCTGGATTATCTGGGTGAAACTAATGTAATCTCAAGGGTGCTTATAGAAGTAGCGTAGGAGGATCAGAGTCAGAGAAGGTGTTGTGATGATGAACAGAGAGAGAGATATTTAAAGATGCTTAATCAATTTGCGTTGTTTTTAAGCCACTAAATTTGTGGTAATTTGTTACAGCAGCAATAGGAACTGATACTGACTAATTTTTGTATGTTGAACCAACCTTGCATTCCTGTGATAAATCTCACTTGGTCATGGTGTACAATCTTAATATACTGCTGGAATCTGCTAGTATTCTGTTGAGGACTTTTGTACCTGTATTCATAGGGAATATTGATCTCTAGTTTTTCTTGTGATGTCTTCATCTGTTTTGGTGTCAAGGTAATACTGGCCTCATAGAATGAGTTAAGAAAAATTTCCTTTTCTATTTTTTGGAAGAGTTTGTGAAGTATTAGTGTTAATTCTTCTTAAACATCTGGTCCTAGCCTTTTCTTTGTTGGAAGTTTTTGATTGCTGGCTCAATCTCCTGTAGATCTGTTTAGATTTTCTACTTCTTATTGAATTAGTATTTGTAGTTTGTGTCTTTCTAAAATTTTGTCCATTTCATCTAGGTTATCTAATTTTTTGGCTTTCAATTATTCATAATATTCCCTTCTTAATTCTTTGTATTTCTGTAAGTTTGGTAATAAAGTCGCTTCTTTCCTTGTTTTAGTTATTTGAATCTTCTGTTTATTTGTTTATTTTTTTGGTCATTCTAGCTAAAAAATGTCAATTTTGTTAATCTTTTCAAAGAATTTTTAAGTCTTGATTTGCTCTTGTTTTTACGTTCTTTGCTTTGTTTATTTTTACTTTCATTTTATTGTTACCTTCCATATGATTGCTTTCAGTTCAGTTTGCTCTTCCTTTCTATTTTCTTTCCTTTTTTTTATTTTTGGCCATACCATGTGGCTTGTGGGATGTGGAGTCTTAGTTCTGCAGCCAGGGATTGAACCCAGGCTTAGGGTATTGATTTGAGAGCTTTTTTCTTTGTTGACATAGACATTTGTAGCTATGAATTTCTCTCTGGGCACTACTTTAACTACTTTAACTGCATCCCATAAGTTTTGGAATATTGAGTTTTCATTTTCATTCATCTCAAAGTATGCTCCAGTTTCCCTTTTGATTTCTTCTTTAACTCGTTGTTTTGTTTTGTTTTGTTTTGTTTTGTGGCCTCTCACTGTTGTGGCCTCTCCCATTGTGGAGCACAGGCTCCAGACGCGCAGGCCTGCGCAGGCTCACGGGCCCAGCCACTCCGCGGCATGTGGGATCTTCCCGAACCGGGCCATGAACCCATGTCCCCTGCATTGGCAGATGGACTCTCAACCACTGCGCCACCAGGGAAGCCCCCATTGGTTATTTTTTTTTAATCTATTTATTTATTTGGCTGCATCGGTTCTTAGTTGCAGCATGCGGGATCTTCATTGCAGCATGCAGGATCTTTTGTTGTGGCATGTGAGCTTCTCTCTAGTTGTGGTGTGCAGGCTCTAGAGCGTGTGGGCTCAGTAGCTGTGGCAGGTGGACTCTCCAGTTGTGGCGCATGGGCTCTAGACTGCGCGGGCTTAGTTGCCCCATGGCATGTGGGATCTTAGTTCTCTGACCAGGGATCAAACCCGCATCCCCTGCATTGGAAGGTGGATTCATAACCACTGGACCATGAGGGAAGTCCCCTCATTGGTTATTTAGTAGTGTATTTAATTTCAACATATTTGTTGATTCCCTAAATTTCTGTTATCACTCTCTCATTTCATTGTGGTAGGAGAACATACTTTGTATGATTTGAATCTTTTTAAAATTTATTTAGACTGTTTTTATTGGCCTATTGGTCTTTCCAATGTACACATATGTTCCATATGTACTTGAGAACAATGTGTAACTGATTTTGGGTGGAATATTCTATAGAATTTGTTAGATTTAGTTGATCAGTAGTGTTGTTCAACTCTTCTATTTCCTTGCTGGTTTTATATATAGTTGGTCTATCCATTATTGAAAGTGGAGCATTGAAATCTGCAATTATTATTGTTGAATTTTCTAGTTTTACTTATATTTTGTCAGTTTTGCTTCATGTATGTTGGGACTCTTGTTAGGTGTGGATATAACTGTTAGATATTCTTGATGGACTGCCCCTTTTATCATTATAAAGTTTATTCTTTGACTCTAGTAACAGTTTTTGCCTTAAAGTCAATTTTCTCTGATATTAGTATAGCCACTCCAGCTCTTTTATGGTTACTTTTTGCATGGTTTATCTTTTGCCATCCTTTTACTTTCAACCTATTTGTGTCTTCGAATCCAAAACAAATCTCTAGTAAGATTTATATGCTGTAAATCTAACATATAGCTGGATCATCTTTTTTAAAAAAAAATTTAGTCTGACAATCTTTGCCTTTTAATTGGAGAGTGTAATCCATTTATATTTAATGTAATTACTGATAGGGTAGGATTTATGTCTTCCATTTGCTGTTTGTTTCCTATATGTCTTATGTGTTTTTATTCCTCAATTCCTCCATTGCTGCCTTCTTTTGTGTTAAAAAGATATTGTCTTCTAGGATTTTTATGGCATCATCTCTTATGTTTAAGTCTTCAAGCCATTTTGAGTTTACTTTTGTGTATGGTGAGATCACAGGCAAAACATTCTCTGACATAAATCATACCAATGTTTTCTTAGTTCAGTCTCCCAAGGCAATAGAAATAAAGACAAAAATAAACAAATGGGACCTAATCAAATTTACAAGCTTTGGCACAGCAAAAGAAACCATAAACAAAATAAAAAGACAACCTACAGAATGGGAGAAAATATCTGCAAACAATGCGACTGACAAGGGATTAATTTCCAAAATATACAAACACCTCATACAACTCAACAACAAAAAAATAACCCAATTGAAAAGTGGGCAGAAGACCTAAACAGACATTTCTCCAAAGAAGAAATACAAATGGCCAATAGGCACATGAAAAGATGCTCAACATCACTAATTATTAGAGAAATGCAAATCAAAACTACAATGAGGTACCACCTCACACTGGTCAGAATGACCATAATTAAAAACTACAAATAACAAATTCTGGAGAGGGTGAGGAGAAGGGAACCCTCCTATACTGTTGGTTGGAATGTAAGTTGTACAGCAACTATGGAAAACAGTATGGAATTTCCTCAGAAAACTAAAAATAGAATTACCATATGATCCAGCAATCCCACTCCTGGGCATATATCCAGACAAAACTCTAATACATGTATCCCATAGCAGCACTATTCACAATAGCCAAGAAATGGAAACAACCTAAATTGTCCATTGACAGATGAATGGATAAGGAAGATGTGGTACATATATACAATGGAATACTACTCAGCCATAAAAAAGAATGAAATAATGCCATTTGCAGCAACATAGATGGACCTAGAGATTATCATACTAAGTGAAGTAAGTCAGACAGAGAAAGACAAATATCATATGATATCACTTATATGTGGAATCTAAAACATGCCACAGATGAACATATCTATGAAGCAGAAACAGACTCATAAACATGAAGAACAGACTTGTGGTTGCCAAGGGGAAGGAGGATGAGGGAGGGATGGACTGGGAGTTTGGGGTTAGCAGATGTGATCTATTACATATAGACTGGATAAACAACAAGGTCCTACTGTATAGGACAGAGAACTATATTCCATATCCTAAGATAAACCATAATGAAAAAGAATATATATATATAAAACAATGTATGTATATGTATAGCTGAATCACTTTGCTGTAGAGCAGAAATTAACACAACATTGTAAATCAACTATACTTCAATAAAAAAAATGTTTCATACTTGGAGAAAAAAGATATTATCTAGTATACCATTTTAATTCCCTTGTTTCTTTTATTATATATATTTTGAGTTATTTTCTTAGTAGTTGCCATGGGAGTTACCATTAACATCATAATTTATAACAATCTAGTTTCGAAAAATACAAACTTAATTTTAATACTATGCAAAAACTTTGCTTCTACATAGCTCACTTTCCTCTTCCTTTCTTTATGCTCTTGTCACAAATTACACCTCTGTACATTATGCACCCATCAACACAGACTTAAAATTACTGTTTTATGCAGTTGCCTTTTAAATTATATAGGAGAAGAAAGGAGTTACAAACAAACAAAAAAAATTAAATTCTACTGTTGTCTTAGTCAATGCAGGCAGCTATAACAAAATATTATAGACTGAGTGGCTTAAAAAAACATTTATTTCTCACAGTTCTGGAGGCTGGGAAGTCCAAGATCAGGGTGCTGGGATGGTTGAATTTTGGTGGGGGCCCTCTCTCTGGCTTGCAGATGGGCACCTTCTAGTTGTATCCTCAACATGGTGGAGAGATTTCCTGTCTCTTCTTTTTTGTATAAGGGCATTAATCCCATCACGAGGGCCCCACCCTCATGATCTAAACTAATGCTAATTATCTCCAAATATGATCCCATTCCACTGGGGATTAGGGCTTAACATATGAATCCTGGAGGGATACAAATTTCCATTTCATAGCAACTGCCTATTATATTTACCTATGTAGTTACCTTTACCAGTCCTCTTACTTCTTCATGGGGATTCATTTCTTTGCCATCTGCCTCTTCTGCCTTCCTGTTCATTCCTCTTCACTAATTCATCTTCTTTCCCCACAGCTTCAGGCATCCTGTGGGGCTATAAGAGTTTTACTTCCTATCTGTGCAACCACTGACCTCTGCTGGTTTCCAAGGCTGCCTTCTCTCCCTGCCTCATCCCAAGTGCCATGTGAGGACATCTATTTCCCAAGCTGTAGGAACATAACCCACTTGAGGGAAAATTGACTTTAAAAATATAGTATTTTCCATCTTGTCTTTAGAAGGCTGGGGCAGTAACCTCTACATTGTCTATACTCCTCTAGCCAATTGCACATAGTTAGTAACCATTAAATAAAGCATTTGCCCCCTTTAGTAGATATTGGGCTCTGGCAGGGATGCTGTAAAACACAGGGTAGACTTAGTAATGGGTTTCTGGTAGGAGCAGACCACCAGGGCTGGCCATTAACACCACATTATTCAGGGCCATTGTTAAAGAACTAATCAATTGTATATTAGAGTTTGAGCCATGTATAACTTATTCATGGCATGGTGTCACCATTAATCATGTTCCTGAGTGCTGAGAAAAGACTAAAATGAGCTAAAAGTTGAAGGTTTAAGGTTTCTTGAAACAAAGCTCATTTAATGATATTCATGAGTAGATGACGTATTGTGGTAACCAGTCCTTGGTATTAGTCCAATTCCATCGGTGATCCCAGGGGCTAGATAGCTGCCCAGATGCTGAGTTTTCTGGAAAACAGTGATTAGTATTCAGCATGTGTCTGGGGAGAAACCATATACAGCATATCTTATATATTCAAAGCTCTAAATGGAGACCAAATGAGAAGGAGTGGTTTAAGATTTCCACATAAAATTCAAAAGTTGTATTAGGCTGGAGAGAAGGGCCAGATTTCCTTGCAGTTGGGGACTTAATTCCTCAGAGCCCCACAGGACCAGAAACTTTGGAGTGGCAAGACACAAAGCAAGCTTGGAGTTGCATACTGCTAAGGCACTTTTTAATGCTACTGGTCTAGCTATGATTATTATCTTGAACAATAACACCGACCACCATCTCTTTGGATCTGCTGTGTACCAGACTCTGTCTTAGGCTTCTTTACCAGGCTTTTGTACACATCAACATATGTAGTTTAATTTTCAGAGCAATCTTTCATGGTAGGTTGTATTATCCCCATTTTAAGATGAAAAGACCATGAACCTCACATACCTGTGGCACACAAAAACTCCATGGTTGGGGTGATCATGAAGCACCTTATTGCTGCCTCTTCACTGTTTCTGTAAATCCACTCTGTGGGGCTCATTCTTCCCATGGCCCTGGATGAAAATTTTGGCCCATGAATTTTCTAGTCTCTCCTAGGTAATAAAAACAGTTTTCCAGTCACTTTCTCAAGTCAATTTAAGTTGCAAAATATGGTCTCAATTCAGTAATAAAAATATCTAGTTCCATTTAATAATCCAAGCTCTGAACTTATTTAAAGTTGAAACGACTCCTCCTTCTCTGGTTTGGGCCACAAACCTGCTTGGGGGAGGGGGTCCATGGTAAGTCTCTTTGAGCTTTCCCCACCTGGGCATTCTTTTTCCTCTGTGGACATGGGGAGGATGGAGAGAAAAGGGAAGCAGGAAAGTTCCTACTGATGCAACTATGGGGTAGAAGCATTCTTTGAGCCTTGCAGTCACTTAAGCCTGGCCTTTCTCCTAGAGCACATTCACGGGTTGTTTGGAGATACACACCCATCACCCCATCATCTGCTGGGATTTCTCACCTGTCCAGCTGTGTGGGAGACATACTTTTCTCCTCTTGTGGCTGACATTCCTTCTTCAGCTCCTGGGATGTTGACAGGTCACAGTTGGACCCTTGTTGTGGTCCCCTCACAACACAGTCTTCTTCGACAGGATCCATGGCCCCTACCCTGGCCCTCTTTCATACAGAGCCCACACATTCTGACACTCTCTGGAAATGCAGGCTGATCTTGGTGCAGCTGCCTCTCATTTGCTCTGCCATCAAAGCAGCTGGCAGCCTGCTATGAACTGAATTGTGTTCCCCTGCCCCATTCATATGTTGAAGTCCTAAGCCCCAGTATGACTATATTTGGAAATAGGGCCTACAGGGAGGTAATTAAAGTTAAATGCGGTCATAAGGTGGGACCCTGATCTAATAGGATTAGTGTTCTTATAAGACAAGATACAGAGCCCTTGTTATACCCCTCCCTCCCTCCATCTCTCTCTTTCCCGCTCTCTTTCTCTCACAGCACACCAACAGCTCTCTCCAAAGAAATCCTTTAGTCATTAGTGCTTTTAGCTAGATTAAGTAGGTGAGGGGTTTAAGAGACATGTAACTGGTTTTGCCTCTTGGTTTGACAATTTTGGTCAGGCATCTGGTCTTTCTAGCAACCCAAACTTCCATTATAACGCTATATAATAAATAGCTTTAAGAAGCTAGATCTGTGTCTTGAATCCAGGTCTCTTTAAGATGTGATCTTTCCAGTATATTGCACTGACCCGCTGAAATGGGAGGATTTCAGACCATAAGCTCATGAGGCAGGACTATGCTTGTCATATTTCCCACGTATGCTCTGACTCCTAATGCCCTTAGCACAGAGCCTAAACTATTGTGCAGGTGACATCAGCTAGCACAGTGCCTGGCACACAACAAGCACTCAACGAATATTTGTTAAAATTATTGAGTGGAACTGGGCAGCCAGCTTTCCAGCGCCAGAATGAGGGATTGGGAATCACATAAAGATGCTGGAGCCTTCCAGAGGGTCCAAGGAGGTGTTTGTGAAGGGAGCCTCCACGGGACACAGCTGGGATATGTTACCACCTGAACATTGCCAACAGGGCTGGGCCAGGCCCATAGTCACTTGGGTCCAGCTCACACCTCTCCCTGCTTTTTTCCAGACATACGTGAGCCATCTCCTCTCCCTTCAGGGGCTGTAGTCCCACCTACCCCCAAAGCAGACAATCGCAGAGGACAGAAGCACACTGCTGTGAGCTGGGGGAGAGGGACACTGCGCCGGGCCTAGACGTCAGATAGGGCCTTGGCCACGGTTGGTAGATCAGCCTTGGCCCTTGGCTGAGGCAGGGGAAAAAAACCAAGAGAAGCATAGTTAAGATAGAGGCTGAGGGTCTTTGCTGCTTTCACCCCTAATGTGCTGTGTGACCTTGGCAAAAATCTGTACTCTCTAAACAAGCTGGGGAGTGGGAGTCTGCTGGCTTATGCTTTGCATGTGTATTTTGCAAGGAATAATGAGACAAGTTCCATGAACCATATTTTGTCCTTGAGGGACAAACAGTACAAGCTATTTATTTTAGGGACATGGCTTAACCAGCTCCCCTCACTCAGCCCAGAAACACGCATGGCTATCCTGGCATGGGCTCTCAGAAGCAGCGAAGTCTAATCAGGTGTCCTTTTCTGCCTGGAGCCCAGCCAGCCTGCTTCACGCAGAAGGCAAAATGCTGTTGCTCAGGCATTCATGGTCCCATGTGTCTGACCACAGCCACCTCTTGTCCTCGTTCATTTATCCAGAAGTCTTTATTGAGCCATTCATCTGTGCCAGGCCCAGTGCTGGGCCCCAGGGGTGCAGAACTAGGAGCATACTGGTGTTTGCATCTCCAGGTTCAACTCCTGTCACGTCCACAATACTGCAGCCCGAGTTCCAGCAACTTTCCATCCATCTCCGTTCCCCAGCACGGTCTGTCCTTTCTGCCCAGAATGCCCTTTCCTCTCCTCTGCCTGCCAAATCCTTACTTCTCCTTCAATAACCTCTCTGTGAGGTTTTTCACATATTCTATTAAGCAGAGCAAATCAGTCTCCACTCTCGTTGTTTTGTGAGAGGTAAAGATAAGAGTGCCTCCCTGGTTGGGGCATCCCTGCTGGTGAAGGTGGTTGCATCCACTCTGTCTGTAGAGTGATGGATGCCCTGGGTGTCTCTTTATTACTCAAAGCTAATAGGACTTCATTTTGAGGTGCTTTCACCCAAAAATCTATCTCTAGACCTAGACCCAGCAGCCAGAATTCCTTCAGGCCCCTGGGGGGCGGTTTTGAATTCTGATAAGTGCATTGTGGCTTACAGGTGGCTAGAGTCCAGGGTGGGAGACAGAAGGTTCAAAACATCAGGAAGCTTGCATGATAATGAGATAGAATAAATATTTTGGTATTATTTATTAGTATTTTCTCTTTCAAAGGAGAGCCACCACGACTCAGGTGCATTTCTCACACCAAGAAGGAATTGCAGGCCATGGGTCAGCTGAGACCGGGTGGGCTGAGCGTGGCAGGGCAGGAGGTGGCTGTTGACCACCTGCTTAGACACAAGCCCTTGACCCTTCTACTTCCCTTCCATGGAACCAGGCAAACAGGCCCTGAGTGTCCACCTGTGAGTCCTGTCTTCATCCTCCCAAGAGTCAGGACCACTTTCCTCTTCATGTCCTGTTGTAAAATACAGTGTATTCCCAGAATTCGTGAGGTACAGCAAGGCTGACAGATTAGATGATGGCCAATGACAAGATAGTTTGTGACTCACAAAGTCACAAGAGGAGGGAGCAGGCTATGCCACTCAGGGCTACATGGGAAGCACCGGGGCTGGTCAGGAGGCAGAGGGTGTGGGGGGCAGATAAGGGATAAGCCTTTTTTTTTTTTTTTTTTTTGGCAAAACCCTTTATTGTGGTTTCTGTAGGAAGGAACAGGGGAGGCAGGGTAAGCAGGCTTAGGATTCCCTGGTTAAAATAATATCAGCTGGGAGTGTCTAAGGGCTGCCCCTAGTTTTCTAGTACCTGGCCCTGCATTTCAGGGCAGGTGGAGAGTGGCCCTGAGTGTGAGAGCCTGATAGAGGAGGTGGCTGGGGGTGTGGGCTCTGGACAGGTTGGTTTGCACGTGAGGAGCACGCTCTCAGACTAGTCTAGGAATTGGCCAGCCCTGGGAGGGGCAGGCCCTCCAGGCTCAGCAAGACCCCAGATGTCAAAGCACCAGAAAACAGAAAAGACATGGATAATACACGTCTCACACTGAAGCACACGGCTCTCTGGCACTGCACCTCAGCTCTGGTAGCCTGGACATCCTTCACGGACAGGCACAGTCCTCAAGTCACTCCCCAGCTGTGCCTTGAATGGGGGGACCTGGGGCCACTCCCCAACCTTACCCAGCACCTGCCAGGCTGTGGCCTTTGAGAGACTGGAAAGAGGAAGGGGTGGTTGTGGTGCCGGGAGGGCCATGAGGAGGGGAACACAGGGCAGGAGTGTGTGTGGGCAGAGGGGTGGGGGGCAGCATTCAAGGGCACAGGTGAGAAGTTGTGCCCCTGCCTGCAATTATTATGCCTCACAAAAAGATCAACATATGTGGAGGTAAAAGTATACCGCATGAGATTCTTAGGAGTCAGGATAATTGTAAGTATTGTACCTAGCGTTACCTAGAAGCTCGTGCTGAGAGCAGTGGCGTGGCATCGCTGGGCACCAACCCACAGCCAGGGGCTGGGCAGAGGGCACGTCCAAATAGGCTGCAAGAGAACGGAAATAGGCAGCATCTGTGAGGGAACAAGGCTTGCTTTCTTTAACCATCTTTAACCCTGTCGCATCTCAGTTAAAGGTCTACAGGAGGCTGCCTCCAATGGAGTCTGCAAAGATGAGGTGTTACTGGGGGGTAAAACTGTTATCTCAGGAGCCACTCTTGGACTGGTGACCCTCATAGTCCAAGCTCAGACACATTTCCCACTGTGTCATTAAGAACAGGACAGAGAAAAGGAGGCACCATTGCTGACCCAGGAGCCTGGAGTGCCCAAGTGTTTCAGCCAGTGGAAGTGACCAGAGACCCACCTGGTGTGACGGAGACACAGGCCCAGTACCTTCCTGAACGCTGAGCTCACAATGCCACGGTGACAGATGCCAGCAGCCCGTCCCTGGAATGACTGTCCTCTCTCTCATGCTCTCTCTCCTCTGCCAGTGGGTTCTCGCCCACCCAGTGTCCCCTTGGGCCGGGAGCTGAGCCCAGGGAGGCCCAGAACCAAACCCGCAGCAGCTCGCGGCCTCATGGGGAGATGATGTGGCCACCGGATGGAAGGCTGGGATCCGAGCACAGTGGCCAACGCAGAGCGGCCACACGGGGAGCAAGGGCACGGGGCCACGCAAATGGGCAGACAGAGGAGAGGCAGTTCAGGCTGAGGGGACAGCCTGTGGAAAAGCTGGAGATTTCAGAGCGCTTAGAGTGGGGCTGGCAGATATTTTCTGTGAAGAGTCGCACGTTATGTATTTTAGGCTTTGCAGACCGTCCAGTCCTCCTACTGGGCTCTGTCTGCTGCACACAAGCAACCGCAAGAGGTACACAAACAGGTGGGCGTGGCTTGTTCCAAGTAAACTTTATTTATAACAACAGGCGGTGGGAAGGAATTGACTGGTGGGCCGTAGTTTGCAGACTCCTGGCTTGGACAGTTGGGGGTCCACAGACAGGCCCAGGCAGGGTGCAGGAGGGGGAACAGAGGGACCAGGCTGCTATGAAGCTGAGCCAGGGATGGGCTTTGAGCAGGGAAGCAATAAAGGGAGCCCTTATTAGACAGTGGTCTTCCAAAGGTCACTTTAGTATTGGTGTGGTGGCTGGAGGCTGCTGCCATGGGCCTGAAGCAGAACAGTACCCCCGTGGGGGTGGGGAAGAGGGACAGACTAAAGAGAGTTTTAAAGACAGAAAGTGACAGGCCTTGGGGATGTTCTGTCTCTGGGCTGATTCTCAGGTTTCTGGCTTTTGTATGAATGGATGGATGGGGGGGCCAGGAACATGAAGATGGACCCCTGTCAATTATTGGAGACTCTGGAGAAGGATGGCATTCGTTTCCCACCGTGTGTCCCATGCGACCCTAGTGGAGGACTGAACAACAGTGAAGTCACCCTGGCTGCTCTCAGCCCTTTAGAGATATGGCTCCATCCCCTCCCAGCATCTGCTGTTGTTCCTTTGCGGTTATCTCTCTTTTTTGTTTGGTTGCTTCTAAGATTTCCTCTTCATCCTTGGTTTCTGCAGTTTCACTACTATGTGTGAGGTGTGGATTTCTTTCTATTCTGTTCACTATTTGTGATGTCTTTTGGTATAAGGACTCATGTCTTTCTTCAATTCTTGGACATTTTCAGCTATTATCTTTTCAAATATGGCTCCTCTGCTATTTCTTCTGTTCTTGTCTCTGGAGCCCCTATTAGACAAAAGTGGATACCTTTCAACGTATTTCACTCTTAGCTTTCAAAAGTTTCATTTAAAAAATTCCTTTGTTGCTCTGTACTGCTTTTTGGCTAAAATTCTTCAACCCGACCTTCCAATGATGAATCCTCTCTTTGATTCTTTATCTCCAGAGTTTATCCAGTGTTTTGAGTTTTTCATTTTCATTTTTGACTTTGCTTGTCAGTTCTGAGTTTTCTTGTTGTTTTTTTTCTTATCTACTTGATTTTGCTCATGACTTACTGTTTCTTTAAAATGTATGTTACTCTTTGATTTATCTCTTTGAAAATCCTAAAATAGCCGTGTGAGAGTCCAGCTCATAGCTGCGACTGGCTGTGTGTGGACAGATATCCATCACCATGGCCAGGGAACTTGGTCTGGACAGAGAAAACCACCCAGGACTATTCAATATCGTTTGGCCCCTCATATGCTTGGGAAGCCCAGGTGACGTCATTATGAAGTGTGGTCAATGCAATGTCAGAGTCACAGCATGCTTTTGAGGGAGCTTATGAGGGAGGCACTCCAATTTTGAGAACTTGGCTTTGCTGAGTTAGACCCATCTGAAAGACAGAGGATCTGATTTCTCCTTGGGCAGAGGTTTGTTTACCCTGAATTCAGAGCCAACAGCCCTAATAGTTTTGAACCGACTTAGATATTTTTCCACATTTGGGCAAAGCCTCTATTTGCCAAAAGAAGGTACAACGACATATTGTTATGATTCTCTGAGGACAGGGGACTGTGCATCATTCATCTTTCCCTCCACCCTGCATAGACCACACTGCTCAATAAAAATTTATGGGCTTATGGTGTAAAATGATTGTTTAATATGAGTCATGATATGAATAAATTTTATATACCATAACTTATATATTCAGATGGGTGTTGCAGCTGCCTTGGGGCCCTCTGTCCTAACTGAGTGATGTGGATGCAGAGATGCTGCTGAATTTCTCTCAGGCCATGATATAGGCCACAACAGATTGTCCCAAGATACCCTGTGGTCACACTTCACATGCATGCATTATATGTGTGTGTGGATGTCCATTAGGTGTATATAGAATAAAAATGGAATATATCATAATGTAATATGTGTGGATAAATTACATACTTATTTTGTAAAAAACAATATTGGCAAAAACCATTAACACATCAAACCAGCCCTGTTGCAACACTTGCAACAGGCTCTCTTCCCTTTACCGTATTCCAGTTTAATAACACGGCATTTGGCTTCCAGCGAGGTTTCCAAATCTTTCAGTATTTGATAGGTCAACAATTACAATCGTATGTTGACTTTGCAATATACTATTTTAATGATGTGTTAATACATAGCAATCCTTGGACGGAACTTCCAGAATGCTGTTTTATAACTATCAACTGGCACATTAAAACTAACCTCAGTGATAAGAAAGCCAATAGCTGGAGATACATCATTAGCCAAAGGATTGCTGAATGTGTGACTGGCACACACAGAATTAAGCTGGAAGTGAGACCCCAGAGACCTCTAAAACCTCTAAAGAGCAGTTAGTTTGCAAGGATCCTGGGTGAGTGGTTTGAGAGTGAATTTTTAAAGGGTACTTCATCATCTAAAGGCTCAGTGGAAATTCAGCCCCTAGAGGAGCTCGTCATTCCTTGGGGACCTATGAGTGGGCCCTTGGTGGAAGTTCCTACATGGACACTAGGTCCAAAGTCAGAAGTAGAAAATCATCTGAAATTGGAGAGAGTGGGGAAAAAAATGCAGGCAGTGGAAAGGGATGGAAGAGAAAAGGAGAGATGGATATAGGGAGGGAGAAAGAGAATAAATAAATACTAGCCCAAGAAGGAGACAGAAAGTGAGATAGCAAGGTGGAAAGCATGAATAAGAGAGAGAGAGAAGGAGAGACAGATTATGGAAGAAGTAGGAAGGAGCCTGTTGGAAACTGGAGGGACATGCCCATTTTCCCTGAGCCTCATGTAAGCTGACCTCCACGTCTGTGTGCATAAGTTCTGTGCACTGGACTGTAGTAGATAAATATCAGAAACTGGGCAGGTCCCCAGGCAGCCCTGGTAGTGTGCTGGTCCTTCTCCTAGCTCTGCCAGAAAAGAGTTTTGCTTTGGCTCGACTGGGCCCTGTCTACCAAGGGATCCTTTGATTAACTGGGTCATTTACATTTTTCTTACAGTGGGATGGATTCCTCAGACCTGAGTATCTAGTCTTTTCCAAGGGAAATCCCAGTGTTATAAGAAATTCCAGGAGGAAAACCTTCTAATTTCTTGGTCATTTTCGAATGCTATACCCTACAATGCTGAAGCTGCTCAGGATCTGAAAGGGGTTGTTTTTCTGAGAAGGGCTTCAAAGCCAAGGGGATGACAATTTCATAGTGCATGGGGGGTGGGTGGTAAGAGGGGTCCTGGTCACGGGAATCCCACAGCGAGCACTTCTGTCACACTAGAACCCAGCCAGGCACAGGGATTTGTCCTGATAAGTCCATAAACCCTGTGGTTAAACTTTAATTCCAGAAACACCAGACGGTGGTGCCACAACAAGCTTTACAAAATCCTCAGCAAACCAGGGACTTTCTCGGCCTCCTGATCTGTCACTCTCCTCTTCAAAAGATAAAATGAAAAGGAGAGAAAACAGCTTCTAGATCACCATGGAAACCACCTGAAAATACCTGTCTCTGTTGGCAAGGGGTGGTTGACAAGGGGGAGAATTTGAAAAACAGCCAACATCTTGTTCTCATTGACTTACAGCTAGTTGTCCAAATATTTGTATCATTTAAGCCATATGCAAAAGAATCATTGACTTTAGAGTGCACTTTTCTTATCCAGTATAAACATCTTCTGGTACAATCGTGAACTTATCTGAAAAGAAACAAGATAAGTTGTAACCAACAATGGATAAGCATACTCACTTGGGACATGCATGTGCTGGGAACCAGGGATCCAGCCATACCCAAGAGGGACCTGTTTTCTCCCTGGTGGAATTCGCTTTCTAAATGGGAAAACAGACAATATGTAAGTTAAAAAGTTAACAAAATAGTGATAGGTTATGACAAGTATTGAGGAGGGAGAAAAGATGGCTGCTGGGCCCGGGAGGGAACATCTGTCTAAGGAATAACATTTCAGCTGTGACACAAAGGATGCAGATAACCAGCCACGGGAAGAACTGGGGGCAGGTGGCAACATTGCAAAGAGAGGGAAAGACACCTGCAAAGGCCCAAGGGTGGGGACAAAGGTGGAGGATTTGGACAGAAAGCGGAGTGTGTGGGGTGGGAGAGGACAGCAGGAGCCGGATCAAACAGGGCTTGAGATGAGAAAACTCCAGGGGCAAATGAAAGGTTTTAAGTGGGGAAGGCCATGATTTATGTTTCTGAAATCTTACTCTGATTAGGGTGTGGAGAGAGTCAGGAGGGAGGGAGGTCGCTGGGAAGCTTTTGTGGAGTCCTGGGGTGAGGTTTGTGACTTAGCACACAGTGGTGGCCAGTGAGACAGGAAGAAGCGGACAGATCAGAGACTTAATTTGGAGGCAGAACAAATGGTATTTGTGGTTGCATTGGACTGGGTGGAGAGCAAAACTGAGGAAACAGGATGACTTTGAGGTTTTGATGTCAGACATTAGTGGATACTGGTGCCCTTTACTGAGATGGGGAAGCCTCTGGAGTAAAAAGAGTGTGTGAGAGGGAGGAGATTGGGAATTTTGTGTTGCAAAATCTAGGTCTGAGGCATGCACCTCATGCCCCCAGCTGCCAGCAGCATTGGCTGACTCACGGCTGAGCCCATCCCCAGCCTCACTCTCAACATAAGGGAACTGACTCTCGAGATTACACCCCTTTCCCAGAGCAGCTCGCAGACAATGATACTCCAAGGCCTTGCCTCAACTTTGAAAGAGCATTCCAGCTCCAAAGTTCCCTATGGGATCATCTGAGCCCCTGTTACGAATGTAGCCATTCTACATTCATGCCCAGCCTGCTTCTCTCACTCCATCAGTGTTCCTGAGGGCACGTCCCAATGAACCTTCTGCCCAGACATCTCCACACATCTTAGTTTGGGTTCCCAAGAATGCCAACTAAGACAGCTGGTACCAGGAATAGTCCTAGGAATCAGAAATCCTAGGAATCTAAAATCCTATAGGATTTTAGACCTGCGTCACCTGCCAGCTACAAGGACCCCATGTCCCTGGCATCCAAAAAGGGTAATGGTTAAAACTTTCACTGGTAGTGCAGTATCTCAGTCATTTGAAAGAAACAGGGAAATAGAAATTATAAGGTAAAGAAACTCAATGGCTGTTGCTGAGTGTTATGGACGCACTGGAGAAAGATAATAAAAATGCTGAGAATGATTAATCATTAATCAATTTACCTGCTGCACACAGGATCCAAGTTGATATTGTTGCTGAGGTCCCAGAGTGTTATCCTGGTCCTTCTTTAAGAGTGAAAGGGGGTGGAGTTCATGTAATAAATGGAGTCCTGATTCATGTTTGGTTCACTGTGGACCCAGTGGGCCCTTGCGGTCAACCAGTGATTATTTCCCCTGTCCCTGAATGTACACTTGGAATGGATGAAACCTGGTCCTTGGCCAGTGGGATAGAGAACTGTCATAGGAAGACACACGTTATACTGTGAAACTGCCTCCGTCTCCCCAGGCAGGATAGTAAATCAACAGCAATGTTGTAACCCGGTGAGAATGGAGTATTTTAGTGAAACACTTAAAGACCCCATTATATCCCCTTGTAAGTCATCAGTCTGGCCCCTACAGAATTTAGATTGGGTCCTGTCACATGACAGTGGACTAGCACAATCATAACCAATAATTAGCCCCAAACGCACTGCTGTGCCAGATTAACAATGTTCAGACACAAGATGTATGACTGTTGAGCTGGCGAGTGCCTTCTTTTCCATCCCTTTAGAAAGGAGACCCAGTTCACATTCATGTGTGACAGACACCAGTACCCACTTATGCTCAGTCTTCCCCAGGGCTATGTTAACTCTCCCACTCTGTTACAGTGTAGCCCCAAAGGGCCTGGACTGTACACACCCTCCACAGAATCTGCATTGACCTGCTGTGTCCATGGCATTCAGTTAATCAGACCAGGCGAGGAAGAAGAGGCCTTAGTACAGTATCTGCACTCTAAAGGGTGGGAGATAAGCCCCAGGACGAATCAAGGAAACATTACATCAGTGAAGCTTTTTAGGAGTCCAGTGGTCTGGGGCATATCAGGATATCCTCTCCAAAGGAAAGGGCATTTGATTGAATCTTGCTTCCCTTTCCATTAAGAGTGGATTACAACAATCAGCAAGCCTCTTTGGGTCTGGAGGCAGCCCAGGGAGAATCATTCCCAGGCAGCAGGGCTGAGCCTAACAGGACTGGCCACGTGCACCAGGCTGGACTTCAGAACTGTTACGGAAAGGGACTGCAATGTGCTTCCCCTCCTTTTTAAGTAGGGAGTGTTGACAGCGGTGCTCCCATGCTGTCCCACCATTTTCTCTTCGGTGTTGGGAACTGGGTGGAGATAATGTCTCTTTTGAGTTCACTGATCTTCTGATTGAGAGAAACTGCTCAGGAAGCTGTATCTGAGGATCCACGGGAGGAAGCCTGTCTGCACGCACCTGCACTTGACTTAGATGATGCAACCCTGGACTTTGAGTCTGAACATAATGCTGAAATAGGATGAGACTTTGGGGGTAGGATGGGAGAGGGGTGAGTGTATTTTGCATATGGGGGTGTGTGAATCTTACCCCAAATGACCACAACAATTTTTCCCATCTCACCTGCTCATCCAGAACGTTTCCATTCTCTCGGTAAGAGGTTGACTCTTTGTCCCCTCCTCTTGAACTTGAGTGGGCCTTTATAAGGATGGTGGAAGTGATGCTGTGTAACTTTTGAGTTGTCATGTGAGGTGACACGGTTCTCATGAGTGTCCCCATCTCTCTCTCTCAGGGTGTTTGCCGCTGAAACTCTGCCATCATACTTCAGGGTTGCCAAGCAGCCCCTTGGCGATGCCACTTGTAGGTGTTCTGCAACAGTCCTAGCTGAATTTCTAAAGGCTGGTATCAGCTGCCAGATATGCAAGTGTGTGAGTCTTCTGATAATCCCAGCCTCTACTTGTCCTTGGAGCCACCCCAGATGATCCCACATGGAGGAGAGGTGAGACATCCCCACTGAATCTCAGATCTGGAATGACTCTGAAGGGCTGTCCCAGTCCCAAGGTTTCCCATGGGATTGACTGTGCATATGGAGAGGTCATGTATGAATACGGAGGTCGAGAGAGAGGCCAGGACAGAAGAGGTTAATTTTGGAGATACCAGAATGCACCTGGTTTTAAAAGCCTTGAGTCTGGCTCAAGCCTTGAGCCAGACTCAAGCCTTGAGCTTGAGTATACTTTCTCAAGCCTATACACTTGAGAAAGTATATAGAGAGAAGGGAGTGTAGGGCTTAGCTCTGGAGCGCTCTGTCATCTAGAGAGCTGCCAGAGGAAGGGGAGCTAGGAAGGAGGAGGAGAAGTCAGGAGAAGAGGATGTCCCAAGGGAGAGGGCTGCTGAGAGGTGGAGAATAGGACCCTAAAATGTCTGCAAATGATACCCAGAAGGTCACTGGTAACCTGTCAAGAACAGTGTCAGTGCAGTGCAGGGGGCAAAAGCCAGGGGAGAGGTCTGGAGAGTTAATGAAAGTTTGGAGATAGAGACAGAGTGTAGAGAAGCAATGGGGGATGAATTAAAGGTGTGAGGGCTGGCCTTCCATGAGGATGGGGTCAGTTGTCAGACAGAGAAGGAGGACATAGATGCAGGCAGATTTGTGTAGAAGTACAAACACAGGGGCTTTTGCCAAAAGCCTTTGCAGAGGGCGAGCGTCACTGTAAAGGATTCCAATGCCGAGCCTCCTAGCCTGTATCCAGAGGGCAATCAACAGACCCACAAGGGAAGTCCTGACCTTTCTTTTTTGGAGTTCCTGCAGCTCTCACTCATTCTCTGTTGTCCAGGACTCCAGGCTTGTCTGCGGGGCTCTGGGCTCCAGAGCAGGTCTTATGTCCATTTGTGTTCTCGGTGGCTCCAGGAAGTGCTTGGTTCCTAATAGAAGCTCACTCAGCACTTGCTGATTGATTGCTTGTCAATTTCGTCTAACAAACTGGAATGCAAGCAGCTTATAAAGAAATCACATAGCATCAGGGCTGTTAGAAGTTAACCCAGAAGAGAGATCAGAACTCTCAGAGCGAGGAAAGGGTTCTAATGGGTCCCAGAGGCAGGTGGCTGATGGTTCTTGGGAATTAACACAAACTACAGGTTTCTTGGTAACCAGGGGGCCATGGGCAGTTAGTTGTCGATTAAACAAATGGTCTTTATTTTGTGAAATTTCTGGGTGTTGCTCCAACATTAAAAAGAGGCGCTCCATCTAATGAACCTCCAAGTTCTTGGGTGGGGAGCCCTTTCCCCTTGACACCGGGAGGAGACAACCCCCTCCAAGAGCAGGAGCTGTGACATCCCTGCTCCATGTCAGGTCCAGATGGGGTCCAAATGGCTGCAGTGGTCCTCATTATGATGGTGTGGTGCCCTTGCTGTGTCCCCAGACTGGGAGGTAGGAAGGGCCAGGTCTGGCTCACACCTGCAGGAGTGGGGGAGCTGTTGGGCTGCCAGCAGGATTGGGGTGGGGTCTAAAGCTTGAAGAGGCAAGGTTGTAGAGAGCAGGTACCCATTCTGGCATGATAGAGGCCCCCTGCAGAGGGGTCACTGCACCCCCATGGAGCCTGGGCAGCTCCACCAGTGAGGTAGCTGCTCTGTATCAGACTCACAGACTCACTGTACAGCTGTCACACTTTCATGTCCCCACCCAGTGTTTTGCAACCACACAGGGATGAGACCCAGGACTGAATGATTTGTTAGCACTCACTTGGGGAGATGCAGCCACCCGCCAGAACTGCATTTACCAGTGACCTTTGACACTGTCCACAGCTGTGGTCGGCAGGCTACAGTTCTTGCAGCCAAGTCCTAGGCAAGTGGTGTGACCACTGCAGAAGGAAAGGACACAGCCTCCCTCTGTCAGCCCTCGAGGACTGGTTTTTATCTTTTACTTCACAGACAGCTTAAAATTGTTATGGAAGAACATTTTATTAAACATATTCAACTCACTTCCAATGAAATGCTTAATTTTTCATTTACAGTGGTGTCCAATGTTTGTCTTCTGTTCTTTTTTTCTTTTCTTTCAAACCAGCACCAAAAAGTAAAACAAAAATACCATGGGTACAGTACGTAATGTAAGTTAGCTAATGGAAAATATATACATTTGACTCTGAAATGAAGAAAAGAGAACAAAGCAATGATATTACTGCCATTGAGGATCTTTCCCTGTGTTCTGATAATATCAAGCCATGGTCAACTGAGAGGGTTTCATTTGCACCAATGAAAATAGCACCATAAGATTGTGAGACTCTGTAGTTAGTAACACATTTGTGCAACCAAAAAGGTACAGTACTTGAGTGACAGTACAGGGTATTGTTAACCATAAAGAAACATCATTGTTGTAATGACAGGGTTTCATTGTCTTCTGTACAAAGTGGAGCAAGAGTGCTATGATGGCTTCACTGAAATTGATCATTGCTTGTGAGGGGAACAGAAGGCGGGCTGGTGAATTTCAGAGTGACAGTGCCAGCATGAGCTAAAAGAGCTCAGAAAGACCCAAACTTTGGGGAACCAAAGGGATGTTTAACAATAACTGAATCAGTCATTTGCATTCTGAGGGTGTGGGGCCCTTGCCAGGGGCGTCCAGTTGATACCGTCAAGGTGGCCAGGGGGGAGATTCAGAGGCACCAGGCAAAGGGCTTGCCTCTGGGCATGTGCATATGCTTGCCCAGCTCAGGTGAGCCCATGGTTCCCATGCAGACAGTAAGCAAGGCTGCCCCGGCTTCCTTAGCTTGCTGCCCCGACTCTGCTCCTCAGCCCCCGAGGCTGAGAGCTTTCTGTTCATCTGTGGTAAAGTACAGCCCATTTGGGGCTGGGGGAAAACTGAGCCCTAGCTCCCCAAGACTTTGAGGGGCCTGGGGAGTCTGCTCGCGGCCAAGCCAGAGCAGGGAGGACAGCGTTCTGCACAGGCCCTGGGCAGCCGCTGGAGGTTACCTTGCAGGTGGGCTGCCCCAGCCTGGTACCCTCTGGGGTCTTTCCACAGAACATCTAAGGAGTTTTCTCAACACTTCTCACAGATTCAAGTGGAACTGAATAGATTCCCTGCCATCCCTACCACTTCTCTGCCTCTGGGGCAGTAAAAAAATCACAAACCAAAACACAGCCCATAAGACGGGCTTGGGTGGCAGAGTGTTTCTTTTTCTTTCTGATTTAAGCTGACTCTAAAGTTGTGACATCAAAAACTCAAACACAGATACATAAACACAGCACCAGTAAATCAAGAAGCACTAGGAGATGATCCCATGGAGATTAGCCTAAGTAAGATCCCTTCTGAAATAAGGGAGGAGAGGGTGGGTTTCTCATGATAAAGTCCTTGAATATAAGCACCCATCAAAGGCCCACCGAGTTGGTCAGCAGACCAGACCTCCCAGCATGTCGGGTCCCCTCCTCCCAGCTCCCGGGCGGGCAGGGTCCTACCATCTTCTGTGCTTTCACAGAGGACACTCTTTTCATCTCCCTGGGCTCCAGAGAGGGCACAGTTCTGTTTTGAGGGGTGAGGTGTCTGTAGGAGGCAAATACCTTCTTCCGGATTTTCTGAGTGTCATTCTTGCCCCACTAAGACGGGTCAACAACGACAGCATGACAATGACGAACATTGCAAGGTCTGGGCCACGGGAAGGCTGGGTGGGTATGTGGCCATCCTGGCCACGGGCCACTCCTCCACCCATCCTGGCACTAGGCTGAGCAGTCCTGGAGGAAACCTGCCCCGTGCCAGGGTGAAGCGCCAGGCCTGAGCCTGAGTCTTCAGAGGTTCTAAGAAGAATCAACTTCAGATAGATGGCCAAGGTTAATGGGAAGCCATCTCTAAGGTGCAAAGCTTTATGAAGTACTGGCTAGAACAGAGGTCCCCAGAAGCAGAGGGGGAGCCCCTCCACCCCTCCCAAAGCTGCCCTGAGCTCACCTCTATGCCAGGAAGCAATCCCAAGGCCAAAATTAGCACGTGCCTCCTCTCACAGCACCTTGAAGAGAGGCTCTTCTGTTTCCCTGTGTGGGGGACAACAGAGATCTGAAAACTAGATACGTCCCCAAACCCAAGCCCTTCTGGAATATTCTCCCCCACATAGGTGGTATGCAGAACTACACAGCCCTAGCGTCCTTTTTAATTCACACAGACTCAGACTCTCAGGGACAAGACCTCCAAGGAAAAGCTGCGATCTAGAGAGCATGTTCCTTGACAGAGTGGAGGGGCCACGTGCTGGTCCTTGTGGTGTCAAGGGGGCTCCAGCAGCCCGGCCTCTCCAGAGAAGCCTCCTTCCATCCAGGGTGTCACGGGCTTTCAGAATAAAGCCTGCTTTAAAGTAAAACGTCTCCGTTTTTGGATATCCTCCCCCTCCCCCGATACACCAAGCACTGGGAATTCAAACGTCAGAGGAAAGCCAAGACAGGGGCGCCTGTGACGTTTCTCTTGACGATTTCTGTCAGAGGTGTTCCCTTTGAGGTACGTGGAACCTTAGAAATTACAGCTATTTTGTGACTCATGCCTATTTTTTCCTTACCGTAGAAAGCCATCCAGTGGCTGTTAACAATATATTAAGTATAAAAGCACTAAGCAAACGTCAAGTCCACTCTCAGGTTCTAAGCAATTGGGTTCTTGGGACAGCCTCCTGGGTGAGCCATGGTGTGCTTTGGGGGTCCCAGCCGCAGGACTGGTGTGCTCTCAGGTGGGTGGGCTTTCAACTAGCCATGTCGTCAGGACTCAGACCTCATGTCAGAGCATCGTGGGACCACTGGCCGCCTGTCATGAACTTGGTGGCGGCAGTGGCTGGCGCATCTTGTTCGCATAGAAGTCCCTGCATGTCTGGCAGCAGCGCTGGTACCACCGCATGTCCTGGCAGAGGTTCTTTTCTCGGATGACCCTGCAATACACTGTCCACTGGTCCCGTGTGCATTTGTAGGTCAGAGCAGCTAGGGGGACAGTGGAGAGAGAAAGCCCAGAGGTTATGGGTGGCCTGGGGACGTCATCATGTGTACACAGATGGCCTGTAGTCTGACATAGTCGGGGTTGCCCTTACCCATGTGTACACTGGAGCCTTGCACAGACCGGGGAAACCATGCCCCTGCCAGGGCCACTGTGGATGTGGCTTTCTTATACAAGGGACACACTCTGGGTCCAACCTGACCACTTGGCAGAGTTCAGTGGTCTGGCTGCCTCCTCAAGGCGAGGGCACTGCCCCCCCCACTTCTGAGCTAAGTGGTGTATACTGTTATTTTGTGGCGGAGAACGTTATCTGTTGGCATTGATAAAACAGAATGGCACAGGGCAGTAGATATCAAAGGGCCCACAAAAGCAAAAGGTCACAGCACAGGCAGGTGGTCTGAATCTCCTTCAGGCTCTTGGTAGTGCAGAGAGATGGTCCAGCCTGAGGGCATGCAAAAGCCTGGTGTACACCTCTGCAAGCTCAAAGACCCCCCCAGTGAAGCTTCTTGGAAATTCCCTTCATGTTGGTGGCATTCTAGCATTAGGGAAAGGGGCACTGGGTGGGGAAAAAGTTCCCTAGGAGTTTCTAATTGGAAAAGCAGAAACTCTTTTCAATAGAATCATCAGATCAGTGCTAGATATTCTTCCTTTTGTGCCACCACTGGCCGGGGATGTGGCCTGGTAAAGGGCTGGGTTTGGAACACTCGGGTCCAAGCTGCTCACACAAAAGCTCCCTGCTGAATTAAAGACTCCAACCTGTCAACACCTCTGTTTTCTTCTCAAGCATTAGCTTGAGGAACATTCCATGCACACATCACCAAGATTTCATGAATGACACCCCCAGATCCTTCATTTCCTGAAGGATGCACCTCCCTTTGCCTCCTTCATGCACAGGAATCCCAAAACACTTGAGGAACATTCTCCTGTGTTCCTCATTTGTTGGCAGAGGGGCTCAAGTGTTTGAGACCACAGTAAACAAACATCGTTTTCATGACAAGGATGAAATTCCATCTCTGAAACCTCAGATCCTCTACAAAACTGACACATTAGCCTCTCCAGAACTCAAATAAGCCCCAAGGAGGGGGCTTTTTGGCTTATAGAACTCCCACTGCCAGTGGGGACTTGCTGGCCAGGGGATGCAGCAGCCCCAGGAGCTGGGGGCCAGCAGAGGCACTCACCGAGGCGAGGGGAAGTGATGGTGTTCACGTTGATCTTGTCATTGCAGACTTCTTGGTGGCACTGTTTGTAGGCTGCTGGCTTGGAGAGGGTAGGGCACTCATTGCCATGGCGTCCAGTGACCTTGTGCATGCACTGCACCACACGGGACTGCAGGCCCTTCCCACAGGTCGACGAGCACTGCCAGAGACAGGGAGAGCTAAGCTGGGGACAGCTGAGCTAGGGGCCCATCCCGGGCTGAGGGGCTTTGACAATGGCCTCACATCATAGCACCCTTGGGTCAGGCCCCTGCATGTCATTCCTATGTGCTAGAAATAATTGCAAGACAAGAGGGCTTGGCTGCATACCAGCTGCCTGATGGAAGACTGTTTCAAGATGTTAGGGACTGCATGTTTGTGCCTCCCCAACATTTACGTGTTGAAGCCCTAACCCCCAGTGGGATGGCATTTGAAGGTAGGTCCTTTGGGAGGTAATTGGGTTTAAATGAGGTCATGAGGGTGGGGCCCCCATGATGAGATTAGTGTCCTTATAAGAAGAAGAGAGATCAGAGTTCTCTCCCTCCACCACATGAGGACACATGACAAGTCAGCCATCTGCAAGCTAGGAAGTTGTCCCTCATCAAGAACCAAATATGCCAGCACCTTGGCCTCAAACTTCTCAGCCTCCAGAACTGTGAGAAATAAATGTCTTGTTGTTTAAGCCACCCAGCCTGTGGTATTTTGTTACAGCAGCCTGAGCTAAGACATAATTGTTGAAATATTAGTTTATGCTGGTTGCATTTCACCTCCCACCCTCTCATGCCTGTTCCAAGCAGAGAACCATCTGGGTTTTGAAATTCTCCAGTGAGCAGGGTGGCTTGCTGGCACCCAGGAGGGACTGAACCTGATGGCCACAGGGATCTCCCTGGCACTGTGTGCCACATGAGGCTCCTGGGCCTTTGCCCAGCCCTGGGTGTGGAGAGGAGCCCAATAATGATGGGGCTGAATTTCCACAAGCCTGGAGGGTTGGGGGTCAGAATTAAGTAAAGTTACAGAAAATGAAGAAGTGCAACCTTTCTTGCATAACGGACTCATGGACTAATATTGGGGCTAACAGTTTTAATTTAGACACCCAATCCCTAGTTGGCATTTCCAGCATTTGCAGATGTGGGTGTGCTAAAACCAAACCAATGTATTTAGTTCAGCAGACCATCCTGCATTCCCAGTGAGTGGCCTTTTAAGACTTTACTATGTGTTCTGTCTCCTGCTCTTCTTCCCATTCCTCTTCGGGCTCCTTTAAAGTGTGTGACAGGGAACCTGCCAGGTATCCAGCACCACTCCCCCATCCTGCTTGCTAGCCCCTTGGCCCTTGCTTGTTTTCCAGGGAGCCGTTGGAACCGTCTCTCCATTAAGTTGGTCTCCTCCCAGCCAGAGAGCCTGGTCCACATGTGTACTCTCTCCACCTGGGGTCCCCCAGCACACATGCTCACAACCCATGATTTACGGGGTTCTGAGAGCACTCTGCAAAACTTTAATAAAGCAAAGACCACAGGTGTAGTAGCCCAGCTGGAGTTAACACTGGCATCTCAGGGTAGAGAGAGGGGAGCAGGACCTTTCCTCTGAATGCCACATGTGGTGAGGATGCCAGGTGCCATCTGGATCATGTGCCTCCCTCTCTCCTCCTCTTGGGTCTGACCATGGCCTGTGCTGGAGGAAGGGCCTTCCCTGGGGGTCTGTGAGGGGTTACCCTGCACAGGCTCAGCGTGGATCCCTTCATCCATGAGAAGTGGCCATCAACTGCGCTCCCAAAGGGGCTTTTGCGTCTCAGGTGAATTCCTCTGCTTTCTAGTCTAACAAGCAGGATCACATTTTTTTTCACTTTAGAAGGATAAAGAGCTCAGAGGGCATGGTGCTCTGATGGGGCCCAGTCTTTTCAAATCACAAAAGAGGTAGGAAAACCATAAGTGCCCCATCGCCTCCGCTGCCAACGCCCCCACCCCCCTTGAGAGTCCTGGCGTGTTTAAACCAGAATGGGCTCTCCAGGACAGGCAAGGCTGTGTGCCTGGCTTCATATCCATCTTCTGGATAAATCCATCAAGGGCTGCTCACAGCCTTGAGAATCCTTTGTGTATGATAAACGCACATTGCTGGGTTCCACCCCAGACCTCAGGAGTTGGTACTGGAGCATTTGGAAATTTGAGGGGTGCTGCAGTGGAAGAATGATGTCACATGAGTAGGTTCCCACCAACTGGAGACCTGGAACATGGGACAAGTGTCATAGCAACGTGATTTCCACCTGGAGGGCGTCTCGGAGGGAGTGGCTTCAGGTTGGGATCTGCTGCATGGGATTACCTGGAGAGCGTTGAAAGGTCTTGATGTCCCAGACCAATCAATCAGTATCCCTGGAGGATGCACTGGGCATCAGTATTTTTCAAAGCTCTCCAGGTGACTGCAACAAGCAGCCAGAGCTGAGAAACTCTGACTTACCCTGAACTTCTTCCCTGTGTCCTGTGTAGGGTGTGAGGAGCTCTCTTTTCTTATGATGAAGTAGTCAAGTATTTGTATACAAATGTGTAATTAAGCAAGAACAGACATCCGCCTGCAGCCCCAACTGCTGAGTTTATATACAGGCGATAGGTGTGCTCAAATACAAGAGATGAAGCCTTTCACTCAAAATTATTCTAGGAAAAGAATAAGTTACCTTATAATTAAGTAAAAATAAAACCTCTCATAGTTCAGGGGCGAGGTAAGGGATACCCTCAATTATTTGTAGCAAGACCACCTGGGGGTTAAAAGAAAAAGGGACACAAAGAAATTTAACTCTCTTCTCCTGGAAGTAGGACACCATAATCATAAATGAGGGAGGATGGTGTAAGAAATTTTTAAAGATCTCTTGAAAAGTAATCTGGTAGGAATTGGTTCAAGATGGCAGAGTAGAAGGACATGCACTCACTCCCTCTTGTGAGAGCACCGGATTCACAACTAATTGCTGAACAATCATCAACAGGAAGACACTGGAACTCATCAAAAAGATACCCCACATCCAAAGACAAAGGAGAAGCCACAGTGAGACGGTGGGAGGGGTGCAATCACAATAAAATCAAATCCCATAACCGCTGGGTGGGTGACTCACAAACTGGAGAACAATTATACCACAGAAGTCCATCCCCTGGAGTGAAGGTTCTGACCCCATGTCAGGCTTCCCAACCTGGGGGTCTGGCAATGGGAGGAGGAATTCCCAGAGAATCAGACTTTGAAGGCTCGTGGGATTTGATTGCAGGACTTTGACAGGACTGGGGAAAAAAGAGACCTCACTCTTGGAGGGCACACACAAAGTAGTGTGCATACCAGGACCCGGGGGAAGGAGCAGTGACCCCACAGGAGACTGAAACAGACCTACCTGCTAGTGTTGGAAGGTGTCCAGCAGAGGTGGTGGGGCAGCTGTGGTTCACTGTGAGGACAAGGACACTGGCAGCAGAAGTTCTGGGAAGTACACCCTGGAGTCCACCATTGCCCCACCAAAGAGCCTGTAGGCTCCAGTGCTGGGTCACCTCAGGCCAAACAACCAACAGGGAGGGAACTCAGCACCAACCATCAGCAGACAAGTGGATTAAAGTTTTACTGAGCTCTGCCTACCAGAGCAACACCCAGCTCTACCCACCACCAGTCCCTCCTATCAGGAAACTTGCACAAGCCTCTTAGATAGCCTCATCCACCAGAGGGCAGACAGCAGAAACAAGTAGAACTACAATCCTTCAGCCTGTGGAATGAAAACCACATTCACAGAAAATGAAAAGGCAGAGTACTATGTACCAGATGAAGGAACAAGATAAAACCCCAGAAAAACAACTAAATGAAGTGGAGATAGGCAACCTTCCAGAAAAAGAATTCAGAATAATGATAGTGAAGATGATCCAGGACCTCGGAAAAAGAGTGGAGGCAAAGATCGAGAAGATGCAAGAAATGTTTAACAAAGACCTAGATGAAATAAAGAACAAACAGAGATGAACAATACAATAACTGAAATGAAAAATACACTGGAAGGAATCAACAGAAGAATAACTGAGGCAGATGAATGGATAAGTGACTGGGATGACAGAATGGTGGAAATCACTGCCATAGAACAGAATAAAGAAAAAATAATGAAAATAAATGAAGACAGCCTAAGAGACCTCTGGGACAACATTAAATGCACCAACATTTGCATTATAGGGGTCACAGAAGGAGAAGAGAGAGAGAAAGGACCCGAGAAAATATTTGAAGAGGTTATAGTTGAAAACTTCCCTAACACGGGAAAGAAAAAAGCCACCCAAGTCCAGGAAGCACAGAGAGCCCCAGGCAGGATAGACCCAAGGAGAAACATGCTGAGACACATAGTAATCAAATTGAAAAAAATTAAAGACAAAGAAAAATTATTAAAACCAGCAAGGAAAAAATGACAAATAACATGCAAGGGAACTCCCATAAGGTTAACAGCAGATTTCTCAGCAGAAACTCTACAAGCCAGAAGGGAGTGGCACAATATATTTAAAGTGATGAAAGGGAAGAACCTACAAGTAAGATTACTCTACCTGGCAAGGATCTCATTCAGATTCGATGGAGAAATCAAAAGCTTTACAGACAAGCAAAAGCTAAGAGAATTCAGCACCACCAAACCAGCTCTACAACAAATGCTAAAGGAACTTCTCTAAGTGGGAAACACAAGAGAAGAAAAGGACCTACAAAAACAAACCCAAAACAATTAAGAAAATGGTAATAGGAACATACATACAAATAATTACCTTAAACGTGAATGGATTAAATGCTCTAAGCAAAAGACACAGGCTTGCTGAATGGATACAAACACAAGACCCATGTATATGCTGTCTACAAGAGACCCACTTCAGACCTTGGGACACATACAGACTGAAAGTGAGGGGATGGAAAAAGATATTCCATGCAAATGGAAATCAAAAGAAAGCTGGAGTAGCAATACTCATATCAAACAAAATAGACTTTAAAATAAAGACTATTACAAGAGACAAAGAAGGACACTACATAATGACCAAAGGATCAATCCAAGAAAAAGATATAACAATTATAAATATATATGCACCCAATATATGCACCTCAATACATAAGGCAACTGCTAAGAGCTATAAAAGAGGAAATCGACAGTAACACAATAATAGTGGGGGACTTTAACACCTCACTTACACCAATGGACAAATAATCCACACAGAAAATTAATAAGGAAAAAAAGGTTTAAATGACACAATAGACCAGAAAGATTTAATTGATATTTATAAGACATTCCATCCAAAAACAGCAGATTACACTTTCTTCTCAAGTGCACACAGAATACTCTCCGGGATAGATCACATCTTTGGTCACAAATCAAGCCTCGGTAAATTTAAGAAAATTGAAATCATATCAAGCATCTTTTCTGACCACAATGCTATGAGATTAGAAATCAGTTACAGAGAAAAAAAAGTAAAAAACACAAACACATGGAGGCTAAACAATATGTTACTAAGTAACCAAGAGATCACTGAAGAAATCAAAGAGGAAATAAAAAAATACATAGAGACAAATGACAATGAAAAGACAATGATTCAAAACCTATGGGATGCAACAAAAGCAGTTCTAGAGGGAAGTTTATAGCAATAAAATCTTACCTAAAGAAACAAGAAAAATCTCAAACAAGCAATCTAACTTTACACCTAAAGGAACTAGAGAAAGAAGAACAAACAAAATCCAAAGTTGGTAGAAGAAAAGCAATCATAAACATCAGAGCAGAAATAAATGAAATAGAAACAAAGAAAACAATAGCAAAGATCAATAAAACTAAAAGCTGGTTCTTTGAGAAGATAAAGAAAATGGATAAACCTTTAGCCAGACTCATCAAGAAAAAGAGGGAGAGGACGCAAATCAATAAAATTAGAAATGAAAAAGGAGAAGTTACAACAGACAAAGCATCCTGAGAGACTACTACAAGCAACTGTATGCCAATAAAATGGACAGCCAGGAAGAAATGGACAAATTCTTAGAAAGGTATAAGCTTCCATGACTGAAAGAGGAAGAAACAGAAAATATGAACAGACCAATCAGAAGTAACGAAATTGAGACTGTGATTAAAAATCTTCCAACAAACAAAAGCCCTGGACCAGATAGATTCATAGGTGAATTCTATCAAACATTTAGAGAAGAGCTAACACCCATCCTTCTCAAACTCTTCCAAAAAATTGCAGAGGAAGGAACACTCCCAAACATTCTATGAGGCCACCATCACCCTGATACCAAAACCAGACAAAAATACTATAAAAAAAGAATATTACAGACCAATATCATTGATGAATATAGATGCAAAAATCCTCAACAAAATACTAGAAAACAGAATCCAACAATACATTAAAAGGATCATACACTGATCAAGTGGGATTTATCCCAGGGATGCAAGGATTCTTCAATATACTCAAATCAATCAATGTGGTACACCATAGCAACAAATTGAAGAATAAAAGCCATATGATCATCGCAGTAGATGCAGAAAAAGCTTTTGACAAA
The DNA here is from genome assembly GCF_937001465.1 of Orcinus orca. Lineage (NCBI taxonomy): Eukaryota > Metazoa > Chordata > Mammalia > Artiodactyla > Delphinidae > Orcinus > Orcinus orca. Next base: position 75,197,165 of record NC_064560.1, read on the forward strand.
CTTCAACACCTATTTATGATAAAAACTGTCCAGAAAGTGGGCATAGAGGGAACCTACCTCAACATAATAAAGGTCATATACGACAAACCCAGAGCAAACATCATCCTCAATGGTGAAAAACTGAAAGCATTTCCTCTAAAATCAGGAACAAGATGAGGATGTCCACTGTCGCCACTATTATTCAATATAGTTTTGGAAGTCCTAGCCACGGCAATCAGAGAGGAAAAAGAAATAAAAAGAATCCAAACTGGAAAAGAAGAAGTAAAGATGTCACTGTTTGCAGATGACATAGTAATATACATAGAAAAACCTAAAGATGCCACCAGAAAACTACTAGAGCTCATCAATGAATTTGGTAAAGTTGCAGGATACAAAGTTAATGCACAGAAATCTCTTGCATTCCTATACACTAACAATGAAAGATCAGAACAAGAAATTAAGGAAACAATCCCATCTACCATTGCAATGAAAAGAATAAAATACCTAGGAATAAACCTACCTAAGGAAGTAAAAGATCTGTACTCAGAAAATTATAAGACACTGATGAAAGAAATCAAAGATGACACAAACAGATGGAGAGATATACCATGTTCTTGGATTGGAAGAATCAATATTGTGAAAATGACTGTATGACCCAAAGCAATCTACAGATTCAATGCAATCCCTATCAAATTACCCATGGCATTTTTTACAGAACTAGAACAAAATATCTTAAAATTTGTATGGAGACATAGAAGACCCTGAATAGCCAAAGCAATCTTGAGGGAAAAAAATGGAGCTGGAGGAATCAGACTCCCTGACTTCAGACGATACTACAAAGCTACAGTAATCAAGACAATATGGTACTGGCACAAAAACAGAAATATAGATCAATGGAACAGGATAGAAAGCCCAGAAACAAACCCATACACCTATGGTCAACTAATCTATGACAAAGGAGGCAAGGATATGCAATGGAGAAAAGACAGTGTCTTCAATAAGTGGTGCTGGGAAAACTGGATAGCTACATGTAAAAGGATGAAATTAGAACACTCCCTAACAGCATCCACAAAAATAAACTCAAAATGGATTAAAGACCTAAATGTAAGACCAGACACTATAAAACTCTTAGAGGAAAACATAGGAAGAACACTCTTTGACATAAATCCCAGCAAGATCTTTTTTGACTGACCTCCTAGAATAATGGAAATAAAAACAAAAATAAACAAATTGGACCTAAAGAAACTTAAAAGCTTTTGCACAGCAAAGGAAACTATAGACAAGATGAAAAGAAGACCCTCAGAATGGGAGAAAATATTTGCAAACGAATCAACGGACAAAGGATTAATCTCCAAAATATATATGCAGCTCAAGGTTACAAAAAACAAATAACCCAATCAAAAAATGGGTAGAAGACCTAAATAGACATTTCTCCAAATAAGACATACAGATGGCCAAGAGGCACATGAAAAGCTGCACAACATCACTAATTATTAGAGAAATGCAAATCAAAACTACAATGAGGTATCACCTCACACCAGTTAGAATGGGCATCATCAGAAAAGCTACAAACAACAAATGCTGGAGAGGGTGTGGAGAAAAGGGAACCCTCTTGCACTGTTGGTGGGAATGCAAATTGATATAGCCACTATGGAGAACAGTATGGAGGTTCCTCAAAAAACTAAAAACAGAATTACCATATGACCCAGCAATCCCACTACTGGGCATAAACCCAGAGAAAACCATAATTCAAAATGACACATGCACCCCACTGTTCATTGCAGCAGTATTTACAATAGCCAGGTCATGGAAGCAACCTAAATGCCCATCGACAGATGGATGGTTAAAGAAGATGTGGTACATATATGCAATGGAATATTACTCAGCCATAAAAAGTAATGAAATTGGGTCATTTGTAGAGACATGGATGAACCTAGAGACTGTCATACAGAGTGAAGCATGTCAGAAAGAAAAACAAATATTGTATATTAACGCATATATGTGGAATCTAGAAAAATGGTACAGATGAACTGGTTTGCAAGGCAGAAATAGAGACCCAGATGTAGAGAACAAACGTATGGACACCAAGGGGGGAAAGCGGGGCGCTGGCGGGGATGGTGATAGTGGGATAAATTGGGAGATTGGGATTGACATATATACACTAATATGTATAAAATAGATAACTAATAAGAGCCTGCTGTATAAAAAATAAATGAATAAAATAAAATTCAAAAAAGAAAAAAAAGACAAGTAATCTGGTAAGTGGCTATACCCAGAGACTGGGGGTCCACACCAGCAGGGTAAGTAAAGGAAATGGCCAAGGGTCCTAATGCAGTGCAAAATCCTATAAAAGTAAAGCAAAGTCTTGCCCATGCAAAGTCATGCCAACAGAGAGCAACATCATACCATAGCTTGCAAGGGAATATCCAATGAGAACAGTACATTCAGAAAAGGCGGCATCTCAGTGAACTGGGATGGCAGTGCCCTGTACACTCTGGCAAACAGGAGTGAGTGATGACGAAGACAGATGCTGCAAATATTAGGAGGCACTTTACAAAACTGCTTATATTCAACCGTTTTCAACCCCACAGAAACAGGAATTTTATCAGGTTCAACTTCAAAATATGATAAAGACAGAAAATAGTAATATTTTAAAATTAAAACATAATATATAAACTTTAAATATGAAATACAACTACATGAATAAGTTACATATTTTAAGTAGGCATTTGACTAGTCCACCTACACCATTAAAGACTTTTATATCTAAATTGGTCGTAAAATTTTTAAAAAGCCCTGCTCCCTGGGAAAGCATGTACGTGGGGCCTTATTTCTGTGACTACTGGGCACTTGGGGAAGAAGGGGCCATGTGTCCTGCTCTACAGACAGCACCAGCCCTTGTCTTCCCATCTTGACTTGGCTCACTGGCGCCACCTGCTGTGGGAGACAAACCAGGAAGAAGAGCGGGGTGTCCTCATAGTCCTTCCTGGAGAAAGGGTGCATCCAGGGTGGGTCAGGTAGTGGTGGGGTTTCTGGGTCCCCAGGAAACTCTGCACAGGCTAACAGAGAAGGATCTGGGATTATGGTCTCGCTCCCATGGGCCCCCCTGACCATGAGGTCTGCAGACTCTGCCGGCGGGGCAATTAGCCTGGCTGGGTCACTTCCTGCCCAGGAACACCAGGTAGGGTTTCAATGTCTTTTGCAGGTGTTGTTATTATTTATGTGAAATCAGAGCAAGGGCTCAATCCTATAGATCTACTAAAACCAAATGCAAAATTGACAAGGTCTCTGGCTGGAAAGGATCAATGACCATTGTAAAACTCAAGAGTTTGGGGTGACCTCAAAGACTAGTCTCCCCTCTGAAAGTTCTTAGTCTTGTTTAACATGTTCTGTGGTTGGGTGGGGGGAGAGCATTCATGACACCTCCAGACTATGTGGGCGGCATGCTTGTTCTGTCTGTAAGCTCACCTGTAGGATTCCATGACAGTGTGGAACATTCCACAACCATCCCAAGGGGCTGACCTTGGCCACTGAGCTTGATGGGGGTCAGTGTCCTGCCCAAGGTCACAGATTAGTGAGTGTCAGAGGAGCGACAGGACCCCAGCTGCCCCATCCCAAGGACTGAATTCCATCCTCCTGTATGAATTAGAGGTTGAACTGGATGGAGCTTCTATGGGAGGCCACGAATCAAAAAAACCAGGTCACTGCCCAGCTCCACCATTTCTTCATCATCTTTCCTAGCCTGAGTCACTGGTTTTTAATTTTGCAGTCTGTAAACAAACCTGCCGCATGAGATCATGGAGGGTGTCTCCAAAGTTCTGCAGAGACTCAAGCGTCTGTCCTCATGGCTTTCCAACACCTCTGAGAGGCAGGGCTGGGCCAGGTGAGAGGCTGGGGCTGACCCTCAGCTGCTGTCGGGGCCATGTGAGACCCTGCAAACTCTGCCCCTGGGATTAGGTTTTACAGAATTTTAGCTGCAGTCCTGGGGGCTGCCATTCACACAGCTCTGGGCTGTGAATGGCTTGTGCTCACTTGGAAGAACCTTTGAAAATATCGGGTATTTGCTTAGCCAGCCCCACAGAGGCTGCTTCAGAGCATCAGGTGAGGAGACAGGTTACAGAGTAGCACGTACAGAAACCACCCCATTTTTTCTAATACCTGTGTGCGTGCGTGTGTGTGTGTGTGTGTGTGTGTGTGTGTGTGTGTGTGTGTGTACCTATATAAAAGTTTGGAAGACAAACCATTAAAAAAATTTACTGTGCTGTCATCTGTTTTGTAGGACTAGTTTTTCTCTTGTGTCTTCCCAAGCAAGATAGAATTACCTATGTAATTAAAAATAAAAGTGGAAAATTCCACCAATGACCCTTTGGTGCAGCTGCCACCTTCCAGGCCTGCTGCATTTTCATTTGAGCCGAGTTGGTGCCTAGCCTGCCCCTGGCCTAAAATCCATGCATAACTACCCACTCCTTGGCCGGAGTTTCAGCAGGACAGTGCAGTGGCGACAGGACAGGCCTGTCAGTATGCTGCATCCCCCTTTACTAGCTGTGTGACCTCGGGCAAGTTACTTAACCTATACGAGCCCCAGCTTCTTTATTTGTAGCTTGAGGATAATAAAATCTTTTTTGCAGGATGATTTCCAGGATTAGAGACAGCTTAGAGCAGGTGCCTAGCAGGGAGTCTGGGAAGGACAAACGCTGCTACAATTATTAACAACAATAAGCACACGGCCAAGAGCAGAGAGAGCTGGCCGGGGGTCCCTGGAGGCCGGGAAGGCGCCCTGAGTCACCTGGCCTGCTTAGCTCTCCCTGGGCTGCCATGCCGGTCACCAGGCAGGTGTGGACATCCACCTTTGCCAGGAGCACAATTAGAGATTGATTTGGCCCTGAAGACACACGTGATTCCAGAGAGGCTGCAGGGCTGCATCCTCCTTGTAACCTGAGCTCGCTGCATTAAGGGTAGCACAGGCACAGACAATGAATCTCACCTCCGTCGGCCTCCCCTCAGCCTCCACTTTAATTCAACAGTGAGGAGACGGCAGTGTCTCCTGATAGCATCGAATTAGCCCCTAAGCGTTGCTGTGAAGTCATTTTTCAGGCTTTTAAAATCTAAGCAAATAGATGTATTAAAAAACAGATCTGGTCTTCTTTGAAGCACACTGTCACTGTTGGGTAGTTTTTTCAAGCCACTCATGACATTAACATTTAATGTGGTTCCCTGAGACTCAGGAAGCCAAGACAAAATGGAGCAGTAATAAATCCGCCAGGAAAGCTCCTTGCCAGATGACCTGGAATAAGTGCAGCCCCCTCTCCAGCAAGTGCCTGCAGCTGCACATCACACACGAGGTCTGGGGACCTGCCACCCATCCCATGGGTGGTGATGATGATGATGATGGTGGTGATGGTAGTAGTAACAGCAGCAGGGTCCACCTTTTGCCTGCCTCCCGGTGCCGGGCACTGGGCTCACACCTATTCTCATGAGTCCTCATTAATCTTCACACTAACAGCTGCTGTGGCAGGGCCAGGTGCTCAGAACACAGTAGGTGCAGAATACATGTGCACAGACTGCAGGAATAGTGTCTGCGGGGCACAGCACCGCCTGCAGAGAGGCGGAGCGTGAGGCTCAGAGGGTCCACGGTCTTCCCCATGATGTAGCCCCCGGGCCTCCCATCCCGGCGGCTGCCCGGAGGCCTGCACTCCTCTGGAGCCATGCGGCTCTCCAGCAGGGAGGAACCAGGCCTCTGTCACCATGTGGAGGCCCAGCGCTGATGACATGCTCCACCACGGCGTGGACCCCCTCCTCTTCACTTCTCCCAGCTGTAAAATCACGACTATAAATGACACCAGATTCCAAAGGGATGTTTTGAGAATTAGCTAAAGGAAGTTGTAAAAATCTTGGGAAGAGGAAAACGTGACAGGAATATTTAATACACACATGAGCGTTGGCTCCTACAGAGTGGAGGACGGGCAGGGGCTCCCTGCACAGGCTCTGGGGTAAGCAGGAATAGGGTTAGGGTGAAATAATGCAAAGATGAACCCTCACTGCACAGTGTGCCCACCCTACGCTCTCACAGAGCCATCCTCTGAGGGGCCAGCCTGCCTCTGAGGGGCAGCATGGGACAGCCCCACATGACAGTCAGGGGGGCAGGGAACCCCCTACGGGAACTCCATTTTCTGCTCGTGTCTGAAAGGTACTAGGCTGGTAAAATGTCAAAAGCTCCTCAAAAGCATTTTTGACAGATTTCCCGCAAAACTTGGCACGAGCAATGCGAATCTCAGAAGCTGTTGAAACCTCAAATAGTAGGCTTAAACAATGATGAAAATCCCCACCGTCTTTGCTCCAGCCTTGAAACTGTAAATGCTTTCTTAGACACACACACACACACACACACACACACACACACACACACACACACGCACACCTTCCCCCTTCAACTCATACTTTCTTTCAAACTGTTTTTGAAATCCTCAAATCCTTGAATCCTATCCTCAGCCTTAGCTTTGGGCTCCCCTCAAACTCTCTGAATTCGCAGCCTGCTGACCTACAGGTTCTGGTTGGAACGATATAGTTAGGGAACCAGAAGGCCCAGGTGACTCCCCGTGACTTGCAAGGGCTGGCTATCCCAAGAGCTCTTATTTCTTGCTTCAGATGGGCGCCAGGAGCACAGAGAAGGCTATAGGAGCTGTCTCACTGCCTCCCCTCGAGCAGGAGCTGCTACCAGTTTCGTAACTTAGCTCTCCCAGCTTATCAGAGACTGTTTGAAAGACCCTCCTCCCCACCCCCCAACCCCCCCCACCCCCCCACCCCCCGCTGCAGAAGGATGTTCTACATGCCCAGCAAATACTGCACAACCGTCTCCTGCCCTGAGCCATGCTGTCATCACGCGAGCCCCAGGTCAGGGCACGTGCTGTTTCATGGGGTCCACACCACATTCAAAGAACTCATCTCCTGTGACACAAATATTTTACAGGCCTGTGTAAGAAATGCAATTCTGATCAGAGATAAGAGAACTGTGACTGTACTGGATGATGATGGTGAAGAAAATGATGATAAAAATGAGCACCTATGCCAAGCACTGCACTAAGTGCTTTACATGGATGCCCTAGGAGGTAGGTACCCCTAAACTCATCTGACAGAGGATGATGCTGGTTCAAGGTTAGATGAGGTCACTGCAGAACAGGGACGTGCACCTGTGTTGTCCTGACCATGTGCCCTGCTCTGAGGTCGCTGATAGCGTGTGTTGAAACCAAAGTGTTCCTTAGGGATGACAGCTTCACTGATTCAATGGTCATGTCTAGGCAGTGGTTAAAACTTAGACTGGCATGTGGGGGAGGCATCCCCACTCTCTGATCTCTCATTCCACACTAAGGCAGCTGATTTGAGAAAGGACACTAGGTGAATGGAGGGGCAGCAGGGAAATGGAGGGGGCAAAGGCATTGGCTTTTAGACTGCAGCTGACCCTTGAACAACTCGGGGGTTATTCTAAGTGTAATGTACAGTCGGTCCTACGTATCCCCAGTTCCTCTGCAACTGAGGATGCAACCCCGGACCACGTACACTGTAGAATTTACTATTGAAAAATACCCACGTATAAGTGGACCCATGCAGTTTAAACCTACGTTGTACAAGGGTCAACTGCATTCAGTTCACTCCCATGCAGGCACCTCTCCTGGCAATTTCTGGGGACCCACTGCTCTACAACCAGTTCATTTCTCTCATCTGAGCAGGTGTGGGCCCTGGACTTTAACTCCATGACCCAGTGGCAGGCTCTGTTCACCCACACAAAATGCTCCAGACCAAGGGGGTATCTGCCCCCTCTCCCTCCTGCCCTACCCAGAAAAGTACTTAAGTTTGATGACCCTCCTTTCACTGCGGCTTACACTCCCAAGAGTAGTACGGAATGGAGGATTTGCTGATCCCTATCTGCATGCAGAGTGCTGACTGCCTGTGTTGTATGGTTTCACAGTCCCAGAAAAGGGCCCTGATGTCCCCAGTGTCTCTTATGTTTGCTCCTGGATGCTCAAGTTTCTTTTATTAAGGACTCAACTTTTTATTTCACAAAGAAGGGGAGACAACATGCATGATCTCCTATAGAGACAACAGATTTATACCACAGTGTAAATGATTAATACAAAGCCCTTGGGAGAGAAGGTTTTGATTGGTGGGCTGGAGAGAGAGTAGATAAATACTTGACTTTACAACAAGCTTATGCCTATGATGGTTAGACCTGAGGCATATAACAGTTCATCTACTTCCCATTTCAAATTAGAAACCTAAGCCTCTGACATTATTATGTACCTGAAGGAAAGGTGGATTAAGAGCCAAAAGGCAGGGACCAGACTCCTAGCCCTTCCATTTACTAGTTGTGTGACCTCAAGAAAAAAGTCACGTTGCCACTCTGAGCCTCAGTTTCTTCACCTGTAAAATGGGGATAGGGTCAAATGGGAGAATGTGAGTGAAAGTGTTTTATAAATTCTAAAGCACTGGTGAATGTCAGGGCCACTGTCACTGATCCCAACAGAAGTAGCATCACTCTCCACCAACACCCTTGTTCGGGGCTGCCCCTGGCAGGGGCTGCATTTGTACCTGCCCAGTGGGACTTAGCGTGGCCTGGTGTCTGCAGCTGGCTCCACCTGTCTGTATCTAGGCTGGGTCATTGTCCACTCTTGTACCCTCAGTGCTCAGCACAGGTTGGCACAGAACAGGAGCTCAGGAAATGCTGATTGAATCACAGTGACTTGGTTGCAGGCCCACAGCAAGTGGGAGCCCCAGCCGGGCTGGCTGCCCAGCCTTGCAGGGTTGGGGGGAGGGGTCAATCCCCACCAAAGCAAGTGTAGGCTTCAGAAGTGGTGCTGGGGCTGAAAGCTTTCTGGAACAAGCCCCCGTAGTGACACAAAGTCTGTTCATTTCTGAGGCCATGGAACTTGAGCCCCCATCTCTGCCCACAACACAAGAAGGCAGCTAACAGCAGTCCTGGGAATGCACCGACACAGCCATGTTTGAATGGGAGGCTCTCCCTGGCTTCTTCCTAGGGCTCTGCAGCTACAGGTACGTGCATGCTTATGGCTTCATTTGATCTCCTAAGGCCTCTGGGAAGTGCTGGGGCTCAGGTATGAGGGGCACATCTGGGGCTTGACTGAGGCCTCACAAGTGAGGTCAGTCCCCTTCCAGGGGACCTCCACGGGCACCAGGAAGTCAATGGCCACTTTTGATCTTTTCTGTAAAAGGGAACGCCATACTCTTAACACAGAGAGCCAATGGTTTTCTTTAAAAACACTGTCTATTATAATCCCTCCAGAATAATTTGCTTCTAATTAGAAACATCCCATCACTTCAGTGGTGATTAATGCCTCTGGTCTTGAAACTGAAACATCTCAACTTCTGATTAAAAGACACGCTGTCCTAGAATGAAATGTGATTTCCTCCTCTCCCAGTTTCAGTGACACCTCCCTCCCCACCCCACCCCCAGGTTGAATACATGGGCCCAGCATTTAGTGGGAGAAAACAATGATTTGCACAGATCTGGAACTAGCTAATATCCCAGGAGGGCAGGCAGCTGCATGGCAGTGTCCAAACAGAGCAGAGCAGTAATACTGCCCTCAGCAGGGTTGGGAATGTGAAGTCGGCCTCTCGGATGGGATCCTGGTTAGGGTTCGGCCATTTGCCGAGGCTGGGGGAGGGAGAAGGGGCTCCAAATCCCCTCCAAGCCTGCCCTGCCTCAGCAAGGTAAATGATTACTGCAGCAAGTACAGGAAGGGCTGGATGCCAGACCCCTCCCGAGGGATGCTTGGTCCTTCTCACTTCAGGAAGTGCAGGACAGCACCTGTGTTGCATGTCTCTGGGCTGGCCTGTCCATCATCTCCCTGGAGATAGGCTTATCTTTCTCAACAGCACCTTAGGGCCAAGTGATAGGAGATTGCTTGGAAGGAAGATGTCAAAGTGTCCAGATACACTGGAAATCTGACAGTGTTCAGACTTCTTTCTACTTTCCTTTTGGGCAACTTGTTTGCTACCTTCAAAGTCTGGCATGTGGGAGGTTTGGATGCTGGTTACAGGAGCGTCATCCACGATGATTGGTTTAAAAGTGCACTGACCCCAACTGTGTGACAAGGGCACAGCAAAAATAACACATCCATCAGAAAGCAAATCCAGTCTGAACAAGTGAAAATGTCAGGGGAAGATCCATCCCCTGGAATCCATCTGTCGGCCTGGTCACGCAGTGAGTGAGGATAAGGGCCCCATGGGACCGGTATCCGTCCCAATTCTCCAGAGCAGGCACAGGGAAAAGCAACGGACAGGTTTCTACTGCTGTGCTGGGGTCGGGGTGGGGGGCGTGCCAGCCTACCCAGTGATGGCGGCTGAAGAAGGCAGTGGCAGTGGGGTGAACAGCTGGCGTAGGGTCTCTCGGTTCAGTTCTATGCGGTCCCCACCACCGCCAACCCTTGTTTCCAGTGCGTGCACACGTGCACACACATATATACACACACGCCGACTTCCAGGTCAGTGTCCCTGCAGTTCTCAGCCGGGAAGAACTAGTCTGCCCTGGGCCCTGGCTCTGGCCAGACCTGCTTGGGGGGGAGCAGCTGGCACCAGTCCAGGCCCAGTGCTCGTCCCAAAGGCTGGATGCACACTGATTGGATGCCAACCCCTGACAACAGCCCAAATCTGTACATGCCCTTGATCTTTCTTGTTCTTACTTCCAGGGATAGCTGATCAAGCTGGCTGTGGCAAAAGCAGGCACTGCGGCCTTCCAAAGCCCCACTGTCCTGAAGGCCAGGAGGTATTATTCTCTTCGGCTGGCTAGGAGGAGGAAGGCCAGCTAAAGGCTCTATTTTCCTGGAAGCCATGCCCGATGGGCTGTGGTGGGGGGAGTTTGCCAGAATGTGTGCCCACGTTCTCGGCTGAGGAGAGGGCCAAGTGCTGCATCGAACTCCTCAGGCACTATTCACATCCTTCCTTGGATGTTCTGCTGCTCCCAGGACCAGGAAGTACAAGGCACTTAGGAAAATAAAAGTGTCCACCTGGTCCTCAAAACCAGAACGATTAGGCTGGAGAAACCCAGGTAACGCCCATCTGCAGGGCACCACCCCATTACGGCGACTCTGGAGCCCTCACTCACTCTGTGTCCACCATGTGGACGGAGCTCTGAATTGGGGTTCAGAAGTTGGACTCTGTCAGAGAGGAGCGGCCAAGTCACTTAACCTCTCTGAACCTCTCCTCCCTCTTCTGTAAAACGGGGATAAGCACCCTCAAAGGAGAGGGCTGGTGCCGGGCCACACAGGGGTCACTGCAAAGAGAAACCAATGCTGGGGCCCCAGACCCCCCATGGGTCTGTGCAGCCCAGGCCTGAGCTGACCCCTCTCCCTCACCTCTGCTCCCTGCCCAGGGACACCTGTGGCCACGGGAGTCACCCTTTACTAGTACAGGCTGTATTTAGGGTGTGACCACAAAGACCCCTCAACTATAATGACAGCTTTATTTTAATTCACACCTGCACATATGGAATCCAGGCAACATTATTCTGCCTGGCCAGGCAGGTAAATTAAAGCATAAAGTGGCTGAAGGAGTCAGGGGAGCTGGAGGACCACAGTCTGCGGAGATGCACCCGCCCCTGCCAGGCCACAGGTCACAAAGGCCACGTGTGGATATAGGCCATGTTGCCAGATTTCTGTAGAAAGTTCCAAATCCAGATTTTCAGGTGAAATTTTCCCATTTTTAAATGTTAGCAATAAATTCCAAACTGTTTAAGATATTGCACAGGCCACACAAAGCCAGTGGCTCTCAGGCTGCCAGTGTGCAGCCTTCGAGCACAGATATCAAGAGAAACAAACGGGGAGCTTCCAGTTGCTGAGACCAAAGGGAAACACACTCTAGGCTCTCGTTGGAAGTTTTCATCAGAAAATCAGACATCAGAAATTTTACAGTGTTTGGGAAAAGGCTCTAGAAGACCCACTGGATGGTTCTCAGGGGTGACAATGGTATCTATCTCAGGTATGGGTCAAATATATCAGGTGAATGAATAAAGCAAGGGTTAAACAGCAGAGAACAAATGCTGTTTACTTAAATTCTGTTTAACTCTCCTGCCCCAAGGCTCTGGGAGATGCTGTCGTCAGTCCTCACCCCAAGGGCCCTTTCTCCTCCTGCATCCTCCAGGCCCTTGACCAAGGGTCCTGGAAACAATGAAGTGCTATTTGCCCATAGCCCCCTCTGCATCTGCTTGAGGACAGACTCCCACCACTGAGTCTCTCTCAATGGCAGGGTGGCCAAGCCCACTGCAGGATGCACACGGGTCCCAGACTGGCACCCATTGCACCCCTTCCTGCTTTGGGGGCACTCAGTGCCCTTCTGAAGGCACACCATGTGGGGTCACCAGCAGGTGCAGAGTTGGGAGAGAAAGTGAATTCACCTGGTGAGACTGGGACCACCTTGTTAACTTGGGGCCCACGGTGAGAGAGCTGAGTTCCTTCCTCTTGAGTCGCAAATGCTGCCCAGGGCAGGATGGAAGCGCACACACCACACTCACCTTGGACCAGCCCCCTGTTCTCCACTCATAGCAGCCGGAGTAGTCCTCACAGGGCTCCTCAGCTCTTGGCCTCGTGGATGCGTCGCATTTTCCTTGCGAGTTGGTGCATGTCACAGTTCGTTTCTTTGTCCCTTTACCACAGCTGGCAGAACACTGCAAGATACCATTCCAGAGACTGAATCCAGTCCAATCTGGTCAAGTCCATCAACACCTGAACATCTGTTAAGTACCTACCATGTACCAGACCCAGTGCTGAGGATGCAAGGATGGGGATGCTACGTTTCAGACCTCAGAAAGCTCCTGGTCTTTTAGAGTCTTATGCACATGTTCCGAGCTGGCTCCTCCCAGCTGGCCTCTAGGTACCCATGCTGAGCCAGGCTGGGGCAAAGGTACCAGTTCAGGGGGGAAAAGGAGGAGATGGAAAGCAAAGACACAGGTGACTCTGACATAAGGCAGTTGGCAAGCCCTGCAGAGAGCTCTAGCGATGGTTTTAATATCAATGCCAAGAATGGTAACAGGGCAATGTTCCCTGTGCTATTTTTCTTCCTGGGAAACATAGCAAGAGATGGTGTGGGGAGGGGACCTGAATAGTGTCTGAGGGGTGACAAATGACGCGTGAGCCCTGAGAGTTCAAGATTCCCACGACATCAGGCAGCACGATCCACAGAAACAGTGACAAGAGGTGGAGGGGTGACAAGGCATAAACATGGCAGACTTGGGGGTGGGTCTGGAGCCTGTTCCTGGAGTGTTCCCAGCCTACCCGCTGGGCTTGGGGAGGGAAGGTGCCTGGCTCGCAAGAGTGAGTGCTGAGTGCTTACCCACTTCAAAACAAAGCACAAGGAAGAGTGGACCCTTGACCTTGGGAGAACATGACTGACTTGACCAGCAAGCAGAGGTGACATGGCCTGGGAACCTGGGGAGCCCACCCTTTGATTTGTTGTGTGCGGAAGCCTAGTCCCTACCATGGAAGCAAATACGTAGCTCGCAGAGATGGTGGGCTGAAGGCTGGATTCCACCAAATGCACTGACATGATGAGACCCACTCTGCCTGAGGAAATTCTGAGGGGGATTTCCTCCCAGCAGCTGGGTCCCAGAGATACCATGCGGGGTGCCCAACAGCCGTAGTAGCACAAATGGAGCCCCAGCAACTCTAACTTCTGGTTTTACACTTGCTTGATTTACCAAAAATATGGGAGGCTACAGCAGTGATTTTTCTTGAGCTACAACAAACTTGACTTTTTAAAAGTTCCACTATGTCCACTGAAAAAATGCACATAAAGGACAAATGTCATTCTTTATATTTGTTATTAACATTTACCTCAAAATGCTATCTAGCTTTATTTTTCCTATGAATTCAACCTAGCTCTTCATCTGCTGGTCCTGTTCTTATTTATTTATTTATTTATTTGAGACTAATTTAGACTAGTTTGTTTTAGAAGAAATACACATGCTTCACAGGCAGTTGTGGTATAACCTGGGGGGAATTTGGAGAGCTCATGTATTTGATCTTCTGTGTGGGTTTTAAAGGGACTTCCTTGGTGCTCCATTGGTTAAGAATCTGCCTTCCAACGCAGAGGACGTGGGTTCAATCTCTGGTCGGGGAACTAAGATCCCACATGCTGTGGGGCAACTAAGCCCGCGCGCCTCAACTAGAGAGCCCACGTGCCGCAAACTATAGAGCCCACGTGCTCTGGAGCCTGCGCACCACAACTACAGAGCCCACATGCCGCAAGTACTGAGCCTGCACACTCTGGAGCCCACATGCCACAACCAGAGAGAAGCCTGTGCGCTTCAACGAAGAGCCTGCGCTCTGCAACAAAAGATCCCGCATGCTGCAATGAAGATCCTGCATGCTGCAACTAAGACCTGACACAGCCAAAAATACATAAATAAAATATATTTTTTTAATTAAAAAAAATAAAATAAAGGGACGTCGAATGCAAGGAGTCAGTCCCTGGCAGGCTTTACCCACAGGGCCTCCCAGGGCAGAATGGGTGGGGCCTGGAGGGCTGCTGCAGGAACCCCTGGGTTACTGCATTGAAGGCCCATCTTTCTGCTTCTCTATGTGGCAATGCTTTCTGACCATTTCATCAGCTCCACGCTCACTGTCTGCCTCACGGGCTCCTCCCTGGCAACAGCACCCATACCACTGGCTCCTTATGCAACTAGGGGCCTACTCACCACTTCTGCCTGAGTTTCTGCTTGGTCTGTCTCTACTCTGTGTTCCTTGCCTCTTCCCTTGAATTTTAAACCCTCAATATCCAGCCTGTTTCTTGACCAAACCCTGGGCTGGCCCCTTTTGACCAGAAGCCTATTGGTTGGAAGCCTTCAGGAAGGGCAGTGCTGCAGGCTGGGGTCACCTTGGAAGGGACCTAGGAGGGTCATGTTCTGCTTCTCTCTTGGCTTCTGATCCAGGGATGGGAACAAGAAGTCGAGGACAGGAGAGAGCTGCTACCTTTTGCTTCCTTCTCAATATTTTTTTCCTCATTCTAATGAAGTTGGGAAGAAGTTGGGGAGTAGTGGTGACTGATCAACACTGCTGGCTGAATACAGGCAAGCCCATCAATAAAAACTCACCCACGAGAAATTTAAACCCATTCGTTTCCAGAAGAAGAAATGTTAGAGGGGCTTCTGTACTTGGAAAAGTGGAAGGAATACCAGTTTTGTGAGCATCTCATGGAGGAAAGATTTGATTCTGAGTCAGATGTTTAGAAAAAAGCATTTTGCTTGAGCCTGAGCTGAGCCAGAATTAGACTGATTGGTGTGGATACTATTTCAGGATTAGGATTAGGCAACACACAGATATAGGAATAGGGATGGAGATATTTCTTTAAATCTTGCTCCAATTGTCTCACACTTTCCAAAATGGTGCTCTTCAATACTATAATGATAGTTGATTATGTCAGCCTCGTTTATTTTGTTAAGGAGGCATTTTTCCCCCATAAGAGACCTATAAATGGAAAATTTATGGTTTTGATCTGATAAAGCATAAATCTTGTTTGGATCAAGAACCAGGTGATCAAGGCCCTAAGGCTCATGGAAAGAGAGAGAGACTGCACACCTGCCCCTAACCTTCTAGCAGGCATCCCCCTCCCCAAAAGTCCATTGAATGTTAAACTTATGAACCTAGGTACATGTAAAGGAAAAAAAATTTTTAATGTTAAAACTCTGTCCTTTTCCTAAAATATCTTAAAGGATAGGCAAAAAACGCCCGTCTTTAAATGGGTACACGTCAAGATCTGCCTAAAACGTAAACTCAGTTTTAGAACAGCCAAGGGCAGACTTTTCGTTCATTAAAAATGGGCTGAATACTTTCTTATTCAAAATAATTCCAACTGCTTGGCAATAAGAAGGAACTTTAAAAATATTTTCCACACTGAAGAGTGTCTTGGATTTAGCCTTTCTGACTTTCCTAGAACACGTTTGATGGAGGACCTGAGGGAAGCTTGCCCTTTATTCAGCTATTTTTTTTGTTTCATAGCCAAACAATCAAAATCATTAATGCAAACTCAATGCCAAGCCTTGAAGGATGATATTACCGAAGATAAAATATTTCTAGGATCAATCTTCAAAGTTAAAAATTAAGGCTTAATTGACCTCTTTCCAAAATGTGTTATGGCATGAGATTTGTAACCGGCTCACACACTAAACGCTGTCCCTCCCAACATCCTCCTGCCTCTTGCAAAGGCAGCTCCACAAAGACTGCCATGGAAATGCAGGGAAGCCTTTGAAACCACCTTCCCAACCTGACCACCCTACAGTTCCAAAGTGCACAAAAGAGATTAAAAGGTGTCTATTTGTCTACCTGCCTACCTACCTATCTCCTATGTATCTATCCATCCACCCACCCATCCATCCATCCATCTATATTTACACGAGAATTTTCACAGGAAATGGGACCAAACAGTACTGTGATATACATTATCAAAAAAACACACTATCCATGTTTTTTTGGCCACGTTGATATCTCTCATGGAATTTGAGAATATGTGACTTAGAACATGGCTTTGAGCTCCTCTGGGGTCTGGCTAGGACTGTGATATGTGGGGGTTTGTCAAAAACAGCAGGGAGGGAAAGGACCCATTTTGGGGTTGCTACAAACAAGGCCCCGAGGCCCTGGTGGTGGTTTCAGCACTGGCAGCAGCCCAGGCACCCACCTGTGACCACTCTGACGCCTCCCAGATGGACAGGCAGTCCTGGCCTTCGCAGCTCTGCACTGCCGATGGCCGGGGCACTGGGCAGTAGAGGGGCCGAGTGGCGACGTGTGTGCCATTCTGCAGCTGGTACATGCAGGTCACTTCCCGGTGCTGGATGCCCTTCTCACAGGTCGCTGAGCAGGGGCTCCACGGGCCTGCCACCCACCTACCCGGAAAGAGAAAAGACAGTGAGAGAACAAAGGGCCTTCCAGACAGATGGTGGAATTGTGGGCCTGCTGTGGGAGGGAAAAAGACAGACTCAGCTTTGTAGTCGGCTTTGGAAATAATTCTGGAATATCAGAGCAGAATATCAGAGCTATCTGAGTAGAGTGGTTCAGTGGCCTACTCAGTACAGAAATCTTTCTGCAACTGCCCGCATCCCCCGCCCCCGCCCCACGCCACAACGGCAGACTGAGTTATTGTCCCTACGTCCCCCTCTTGCTGTCTTGTGCCATCTTTGTTCAGTGGGGTGTGAGTGGATACGAAGCTGGCCACATCCCAGCAGAAGCTCTGAGTTACTATGTGGTTTGTCTCTCACTCTTCCTGTCCTCTGCCATGAGAACAGCAGGTCCAATACAGGGGCTTCCTGACTGCTGGGCTCTGTAATAGCATGATGCTGTTGTGCCCCACAGAGATATTGGGGTTGTTTGTCACTGCAGCAAAAGCTGACTGGCACAGCCCTCGACAAAGGACACCCCAGTCCCAGCTTAAACACACCAGGACTCCCTGCTTTCCAAAGGGTGGCGGGCCCTCCTAAGTGGGGACTGTCATTCTTGAGGAGGCAACCTGTGGGCCGTGGGAAGACTAGGCTGCTGAGGCCATCAGCTGAAAGTGCTCAACTAAGACTTTGTCTACCTGCCTAATATTTCAATGATCCCAATTCTCTGTTGGCCTTAGGGTGCTGGAAAGGGGCTAGGCAGTTTGGGAATGATGATTTCTCAGGACACAAACAGGGCTTTGAACGCCCTTTTAAAGACTCTCTGTGCTCTGGTTCCTGGACGAGCCTCAAATATTCCCAGCTCCCAGGAGCTCACTACTTAACAAAGCACTTCCATCTGGATGGTCAGCCCTGATAACCACTCAGTTCTCACATTAGTCAGACTCATCCTAAATCCCACTTGAAACCAAATCTAATGAGGCCATCCCACTGTTTGGAATCATCTAGGTTCTGTTGATGAGGCAGTGAATGAAACAAAGCCCTGCCCTCTGAGTCTTCCTATTCTAATGGGGACAAACAGTAAACGGATGAACAATGTACAACAGAATACAACATAATGTAATAGAGTGTATATAACATATATGCAGAGAGAATATGCAACACCATAGTAAGTGCTTTAGAGAAAAGTAATACAGCACAGGGCAGATCAGCGAGGAGATGAGGGAGGTTGGCACTATTTTATTCAAGGTGTCAGGGATGGCCTGGCATTTGGGCAGTGACTGGAAGGAAGTGAGGCATGAGCCCTGTGCTCTGTGGGAGAAGACTTGCAGGCAGAGGGCATAGCAGGTGCAAAGGCCCTGGTGGAGGGGTGTGCTGGCAGGGCCGAGGGGCAGCCGGGAGTCCAGTGTGGCTGGGGGAGGGGGTGAGCAGGAGAGGGAGGGGCATGAGAGGGAGCAGGGGGAGATTACACAGGTCCTGGCTGGCTGCTGTGGCTCTTGCTTGAATGAGATGCAGTCCTGGAGGGTTTGGAGAAAGGAAGACACGCCTTCCAGGGCCACCCTGACTCTGTGTGGCTACCAGCCTACAATGGGTAGGGGTGGCAACAGGGAGAGTGGGGAGGAGGCTACTGCAATGGTCCAGGTGGGAGATAAGGGTGGCTTGAACCAGCTGGGGGTAGTGGAGGTGTTGGACTAATTGTTGAGAAGATGGGGCTACCCAGGCCCCTCCCTTCATCCTGACATGGTTTCTCCTTGTCCATTAGGGCAAGCTCAGGCCACCTCATCTAGAGCTCATATCCAGTCCCCTTGGCAGAGCTCATCACTCTGCCCTTCATGGCCCAGGGACTAATGCTAGTGAAGCTCCTCTTGTCAGACCCCTTGCTCATGCTGCATGGGATGGAAACACAGTGCTGGCCTCGGGATATGAGGACAAGTAACATACTGCCTGCAAATTGCTTATGGCAGTACCTGGCACACATAAGCCCTATAACATAACTAGTATTGTCATTATTTTGTGTTTCTTTGGTGGGAAATGGAGACTTCCCACATGCATGCAGCCTTGCTCCCATTTCAGTACCTGACAACTGCTTAAACATCACCGAAAGAATCAAACCAACTTCTACCCATTTTGTTCCGCTTTTAAGTTTTCTCTTCTCTTGATCAAAATAATTTGCAGATTCTCAATCCGTTGTAAGTCTCTAATCAGTCACTACTGTTCTTAAAATTGACTGATTTGTCATGGACAGTATGGTCCAGATGTGATCTGAAAGCAGCAAGAGAGAATGTGATGATCTTTAAATGGGGACTTGTTTTAATGAATACTCCCCAGCTCTGTACTATTTCTTTTCTTTTTTTAAAGCAAGCACACTGTACCTCTGTTAGCGCCTACTATGTTTTTCTCTCTCATGAACTGACTCTCAGCCAGATCTCCTTTGTCCTGGCCTTTTACAATTAACTTTGTGAATATAAATGTTAGGTTTTAGGTTGAGACCTGTTCGGCATTATTGTGCTGACCCCAACTGTGAAATGGCTTAGAATCCTGCTCCTGTCTTTTGTATTTCCTGTGCTTCCCAGGGCCAAGCCTTGGAAGTGGGACCTCTATGTCACACACATGGGACTGTCACTGCCCTGGGCATGCGTGCCATTGCCATAGGGTACCAGCATCTCCATTCCTGGCCACACAATCAGAGCATGTGTTCTAGGGAATGTGGACGCCAACTCTGTTCACACAAAGGTCACATCCAGGACACCTGGGGGAATGGTGAACTGCTGGGAGGACTCAGCAGTCCTGCCTCGGGGGCTCCTCCAGCCCCATCACTGGCTGGAAAAGTCAGATCTGTGGGGGTCAGATTCCCGTAGAGCTGGGAGGGACCGCCAGCCCTCCAGGTTCTCCTTTCCTTTACCTCTGGTGTCTGGTGCTTTGCAAAAGGATGACAGAATGGAAAAGAGCCCATGCATCCCTCCTCCTCTTTCCAGAAGAATCCTCAGACCTATCCCCGCCTGAAACGCGTGACGAGCCGCCGACAACAGGGCTCTTTGTCACAGGTGCACCTGCTTCAGGTTATCGGAGCTATTTTTCAGCTGGACCTTTTTGCTTCTGATCTTGAAAAACACCTCAGTGAGGTATGGGGAGAAAAAGTGGCCTTCCTAAAACTTCATTTTTGGTGGCTGAAAGAATCCACTTCCCCTGAAGGACCTTGGCTGCAGGAGGCCCATCTAGGGCAGTGGGATGATGTCACACACCCAGACATCAGAGTAAAATCCCATTGATCCCAAGTCTAGTAACTTGGGAAAGGCCTGCAGTTCCACACAACAATGTATATTACAATTACAATGTAAGCCTGAGCTTTTTTCACTCTTATCCTCTAAAAACCTTAACAGCGACATTCATTAGCCAAGTTTGAGTTAGCAGTCCTTCTTAAAAGCAATAAAACTGTAATTCTTGCTGAAACCACCATTAACACTTCCCTAATCCAGGCCCCTCCCCTGTTCCCACGGGGTCAGGACAGCCTCTCCTGTCCAGCACAGGTGTAGCTCCTCTGTACATACTTCAAGTTCAATCATTCTAATCAGGTACAGTTTTCCACCATTATCTGTGGTTTCACTTTCCCCAGTTTCAGTTACTAGCAGTCAACCACGGTCTGAAAACATTAAATGGAAAACTCCAGAAATAAACATTTCATAAGTTTAAACTGCACGCTGTTCTGAGCAGTGGGATGAAATCTCCCACCATCCCAATTGGTCCCGCCTGGGATGTGAACCATCCCTTTGCCCGGCTTATCCATGCTGTATAGGCTCCCTGCCGGTTAGCACAGGAAATACATAGTATATAAGTATCTAGAGGGTTCAGTACTATCCTGGGTTTCAGGCATCTACTGGGGGGCTTGGGATGTATGGCCCACAGATGAGGGGGGACTACTAGGCTTTGGACAGCTCTGTCACTACCTGAGACCCTATATTCTTTTTTAATTGCTGCTGTAGCAAATTGCCATAAACTTAATGGCTCAAAACAGCACAGATTGATTATCTTACATTTCTAGAGGTTGGAAATCTGATGGGGGTCTCACTGGGCTAAAATCAAGGTGCTGGCAGGGCTGTTCCCTTCTGCAGACTCCAGGAAGACTGCTTCCTTGCCTTTTCCAGCTTCTAGACACTGCCCCAATTCCCTGGCTTGTGGTGCCTTCTTCTGCCTTCAAAGCCATCAACTCAGGCCGAGTTCTTCTCACATCGCATCACTCCAACCTTCTCTTCTGCTTCCATCTTCTGCTTTTAGGACCCTGTGATTACACTGGACCCACTCAGATAATCCAGCATAAGCCGGCTGATTAGCAAACTGTATTAGTTTGCTAGAGCTGCCGTGAAAAGTACCACATGCTGGGTGGCTTAAAACAACAGAAATTTATTCTCTTACAGCTCTGGAGGCCAGAAGTTAAAAATCAAAGTGTTGGCAGGGTGGGTTCCTTCTGAGGACTCAGAGGACTCTGTTCCATACCTCTCTCCTGGGTTCTGCTAACATCTTTCACGGGAGACCCATAACAACCTAATTCCACCTGTAACTCTAAGTTGCCTTTGACAAGTAACCTAACATTTTCATCCCACTGCTCAGAACAGCGAGTTCCAGGGATTAGGATGTAGACATCTTTGGGGGTCATTATTTTGCCTACTACACGCATCACATTAGCAGTCCTGAGAAATTTTATCTTACGTTCAAAATTCAGTTTCTATTCAATTCTTGATTTGGCTGAGACTTAAACTAGGTAAAGATCTCATGAAATCTGCTGAAATGTGACAGTCTCACAAAGAAACAATGGCGTCTTCAGGATCGCATTCTTCTAACACAGTTATTTTATGTTGAATATAAAGTGAATCTCAAGTATAGATAACCAAAAAGAGTACACTGGTGGGTCATTTATTTTCAACAACTTCAAATTGTAAAAAAATGTGAGCTGTTGTATTTCAACACAACAAGTGTTCAAGATAACAAGTGGTCTGTCCGTGGTGCCAACTTTATCCATCTCCAAAATGGGTCAGTAGTAAGGATCTGGCATTGACTGAGCACCTAATCTGTGCCTATCTCTGAATCAGGAATGTTCCTTACATTAGCTAAATTAATCAAAGTAAGGAAACTAGATGACTGTATGTGATTCTCTGAGCATCTGTTATAGAGACATGCAAATTCCAAGCATAGCATCAAATATGCTTGTAAAATACCATGTATTTTACATGTAAAATGTAAAATACCACAGCATGAAAAGAAGGATATGAAACAGTTCAAAAGCTCCAGAAAGCTGCAGGGCAGGTTAAAGAGATTTCTGCTACTGGGATGGTTACTTTGTCCAACCTCATCTTATCTGTCCCCCAGACACATGGGTATCAACTTCACACCAAGCCCTGAATCAAGGGCCAGGGCACTCAGCTCAGCGTCCCACCTTCACAAAGCTCAGTCAAGTGTGTGGTCCTTGGGGGAGAGGGAAGCGTATAAACAGGAAATGTCTTCACTATCTGCTAAGTGCAGTGGAGGAAATGGAGCTTGAGTTGGGTCCTGAAGTCAAAGTGAAGTTGGCCAACCAAAGAAGCAGGGCTCAGTGCTCTGACAGAGAGCCCCTGCCCATGAAATGTTGAGGAACAGCTGCGAGTTTGGGATGGCCAATCCTTGGAGGGTACTTCCGGGTGGGTAGGAGGGAGGTTTCCTTGGGTGGTCTCCGTTAATCATGGGCTCTGGGGCAAGATGATGGCGTTCATGAAGGCAGTGGAGAAATGGGAAACAGGCACCGATACAAGACTATGAAAGGGTTTTGACAGGGTTTTGGGTATGTGGGGTCATGGAGAGAAAGGAGGCAAGAATCAAGCTCAGGATATTGACTGGCCCAGAGGATGCTGGTGGTGCCTCCACTGGGAGGGAGAACACAGGAAGGGGAGTTGGCCTGGGGGCAGAAGGGTGGGCACCACTTTGAAGGTGGCGCTGGGTCGCTGAGTGGTGCTGGGAAGGGTCTGCAGGTGCAGTTCTGGTGTTCAAGGGTGCTGCCTGATTGGAGACACAGGGTTGGAAGTCAAAAGCAATAAATCCTGGTAGACATCAAGGGTAAGAACAACTCATCCAGGGAGCTTATACAGGAGGACAGAGGGCAGGGGCAGGGGCTGGGGAATACAAGCACCTGGGGTTGGAATCAGTCATGGGAGGCTCTGAGGAGCAGAAGAGGTGACAAGCAAGGCTAGGGAGGGCAGGAGGACAGTGCAGGAGATGCCAGGAAGGGTGGGGTTGGATGAGGCCTGAAGAGCATCCCCAGGATTTAGCCATGAGGACAGGTTGCTGACCCAGGGGAGAACTGGGGAGAAGGGTTGCCAGTGCTGTAAATGCAGAGAGGAAGGAGGGTGAAGAGGAGAGGCCTTGCGGGCGCCCCTTAGCAGATTTGGTTTGATGCCTACAGAGTGGGCTCCACAGACCCTCAATCTTGGGGTGACTCCCAAGCTTTGGAAACAAGACCTGATGCGAGCTGTCTCATGACTTGGGAGCCTCTGGTCAAGCAGGCTGTGCGTGGGCGGGAAGCATGAGTGAGAATGTGAGAGGGCACATCTGCGTGAGAATGAAATGCTGAGAATGGCTGAGGGCGGGAAGCAGTGGCTCCAGGACAGACAGGGAGCTTCCTCTCGTGGACCCATCTGTCTAGAAAGGTCACCCCTGCTCACTGGCAGTGCCTCATGGAAGTCATCTGGGTCAAATGGCAGAGCAGATGACCTGTGGGAGACCTGTGCCACGTCCGAGACTCTGGAGGCCAGCAGGGGAGGGAGGCCAGGGACCTGGTGGTGGGCAGCATGTGTGAGGGGAAGACTCGGCCTCAGCCAGGGCTTGGCTGCTGTCTCCCCTTGGGATTTGGTGACCTGGGTCAGTGGGCCAGTGGGTCAGTGCATCTTGATAAAGAGTCTGGCCTGAAGAGTGATCCTGTCCATTCCTAGCCCAGGGAGGCTCAGGCAGTCTGATTTGGAAAGCAAACAGATCAAAGATCTCACTTCTCATTTCTCCTCTGCCAAGAGAGAGTTTGAAGGAACAGGCCTGCATCTCCCCCTGTGGGTCAGCCCCATGTCTCCAAGGTGTCCCTCCCGTTTGTGCCCAGTCCTTTCCCACCACCATCTTGCCTTCACACCCACCTGAACTCCCAGAGGAAGGTGGCTCAGGGCCTGCTGGTCTTGCTTCACGGATGGGGAAACCAACTTGGAGAGACAGCAAGACTGGCCTAAGGCCCGCTAGCTATTAAGTGGGTGGGTCCTCTGTGCCCCAACCCAGAAGCTTCCTTTTTGTATTTATACAATCTTGCTCTGGTTAGGGAACACCTGACCAACCTCATCAGGATGCCCCAAGAGTGAAAGGTGCCCACTTACTAGAATCAGACATTCTCAAAGTCTCAGAAGGTCACATTCAGGACGCTGGTGTCAGATGCGCCTGGACTTGAGTCCACTCCACCAACTTGCCAGCTGTGTGACCTTGGACAAGTCAGTACTCAAGCTTCTGCCACACAGTCAGCACAGGCCTCACACTCTGTGGGCCTGATAACTAGCAGCTGTTATTATTGCTGTAACTATTATTCTCAGTCTAGGCATCCATCTTATTCAGAGGAGCTGCTGTTCCTCAAAGCCCTCTGGAATGGGCCAGTCTATGTGGGCATTCGGAACCAAAACAAATTAGTTTTAATTTTTAAAAAATTTTCAATAAATTTGCATGATTCAGATGAGAGGAATATGAAAAACCTGTTTGAGTGCTGAGTCCTATAACTTGGTGCGAGTTATCTCTCTCCTCTGAGCACCTGGTCTTCATCCATAAAGCAGGGGCAAGAACTGGGCGCACAGTTGTAAGGACCTGATGATGACCTTACGGCAGGTAAAGGCCCCAGGGAGAGGCCTGCAGGGGAGCTCCAAGGATGGGAGTCTCTTCCCTCTCTCCCTGGTGCAGGGCTGCTGGCCCCTAGGCTGTGAACATCTGGCCAAGGTCAGGCTAACACCGCTCTGCCTTCCCGTGGATGACAAGGCCTCTCCCAGGGCACCCGGGCTGTGGTCACCACGTGTGCCGCCAGCCTGGGGTGAGGAGACGTGGCAGAGGCTGGCTGGCCAAGAGCCGGACCTCCTGGGCCTCGTCCCAAAAACACCACGGAGGACTCGGCAGCGACAGACTCTCTGTCTGCCCGAGCCACTCTCACAGCTCAGGGCAGATTGGAGCCAGCAACTCCGTTATGAGAACAATCAAAACACATGTGCCATTTAAAGTCTCCGAAGATACGTGGCTGCTTTTATTGAACAGATGTCTGTGAAAGGAGTGGGGTAAGGAGGTACAACTGGGACTTAGTAAGCTGGGCTGTGATGTTCTCCCAGGGGACAGAGGGGGACGCTTTAGAGCTACACACGAAGTTTCAATTCAGCATTTCTCCATTTAAAACTCAAGAATTATGAGTTCTCATATATATTTCCCTGAAAAGTAATATTATTCACATATTTGTTTTTTATAGGAGGAAATGAGAGCCTGGAGTGCATGATGAGGAACGAATACATCGGCCTATGCATGTGAGCTTCTGCTGCAGGACATAATTCCATCCTGAAATCAGGCTGGGTCAGGGTCTGAGAACTTGCTGTGTTTTCCTGAAAAGGTTCTTGAGTCACTGTGGTTAGTTTTCATGTGCTGGGGAAAGGAAGAGAAAGGAAGGAAGGAAGGGAGTGAGGGAGGGAGGGAGAAGGGAAGGAAGGGAAGACTTCAATGCTTTGCTAAAACATGGCTTAAGGGAAAATGTTTTAAGAATGGTTTCTCTAGATACTGCACCAGCTAACCGTTTTGGGAGCTTCCTATGTGCCCGGCATGTTCTCAGCACTTAACATGATTCAAATTATTTGATCCCTGTAACAATCCTTTGGCGAGCCATTCTACAGGTGAGGAAATCAAGGCACAGAGAGGTTAAGTGGCTTGCCCAAGGTCATACATTAGCAAGTAGAAGAACTATTTTAACAGTTCCATTGAGACATAATTCACATACCATACAATTCATCCATATAAAGAGAACAATTCAGTATATTCTGAAATATATTGTGATGGTGTGAAATCACCACCGCAATCAATTTTAGAATATTTGTATTACCCCCAAAAGAAACTCCACACCTCTTAGCTGTCATCTCCCAATACATGCCCCCCTCCTATCCCTCTCAGCCCCAGGCAATCACTAATCTACTTTTTGTCTCTATAGATTTGCCTCTTCTGGACATTTCATATAAATGGAATCACATAACATGCGGTTCTTTGTGCCCAGCTTCTTTCACTTAGCATAATGTTTCCAAGGCTCATCCATGTTATAGCATCTATTAGTATTTCATTCCTTTTTGTCATTGAATAATACTTGATTGTATAGATACACCATGTTTATTTATTGGTTCATCAGCTGATGGACATTTGGGTTGTTTCCACATTTCAGCTATTACGAATAATGCTGCAATGAGCATCTGTGTACAATTTTTGTGTGGACATATGTTCTCATTTTTTTTTGAGTATATACCAAGGAGTGGAATTGCTGGATCGTATGCTAACGCTATGTTTAACAATTTGAGAAATGCCAGACTGTTTCCAAAGCAGCTGCACTATTTTGCATTTCTACAGTAGTGTATGAAATTCTAAATTCTCCACACTCTCATAAATTTTTTCTATTATCTATCATTTTGATTATAGCCATCCTAGTGGGTGTGAAGTGATATCCCATTGTGGTTTCATTTTACTGTGGTAAAATGTATACAAAATTTACCATTTTTACCACTTTGCAGTGTACAGTTCAGTAGCATTAAATACATTCACATTGTTGTATAACCCTCACCATTCTCTCCCAAACTTTTCATCTTCCCAAACTGAATTCTAGATTCATTAAACAATAACCTCCTATTCCCCTCTCCCCCCAGCCCCTGGCAACTATCATCCTACTTTCTGTCTCTATGACTTTGACTGCTCCAGGTACCTCATATAAGTGGAATCATACAATGTTTGTTCTTTTATGACTGTCTAATTTCATTTAGCATAATATCCTCAAGGTTCATCCATGTTGCAGCATGTGTCAGAATTTCCTTCCTTTTGAAGGCTGAATAATATTCCATTGTACACATGTAACACATTTCATTTATCCATTTGTCCAGAGAGGGACATTTGTGCTGCTTCCACCTTTTGACTATTGTGCATAGTGCTGCTATGAAGATGGTTGTACAAATTTCTGTTTGAGTCCCTGCTTTCAGTTCTTTGGGGTATATACCCAGAAGTGAAATTGCTGGATCACATGGTAATTCTGTGTTTAATTTTTTGAGGAACCACCATACTGTTTCCCACAGTGGCTGTACCATTTGACATTCCATTCAACAATGTAGAAGGGTTCCAATTTCACCACATCCTCACCAACACTTATTTGCTGTTTTTTAATAATAACTATCTTCATGGGTATGAAGTGGTTACCTCATTGTGGTTTGATTGGCATTTCCCTAACGATTAGTGATGATGAGCATTTTTTCATGTACTTATTGGCCATGTGCATATCTTCTTTGGAAAAATGAGTAAACATGTTCTTTGCCTATTTCTTAATGGGGTGCCTTTTGTTGTTTAATTGTAGGAATTCTTTATACATTCTGGATATTGCTTCTTTATCAAATATATGATAGCAAATATTTTCTCCCATTCTTTGGGTTGCCTTTTCACTTTGTTGATTATATCCTTTGATACAAAAAAGTTTTTAATTTTGAAGTCCAAATTGTCTATTTTTCCTACTGTTGCCTATGCTTTTGGTGTCATATCTAAGAAGTCATTACCAAATCCAATGTAATGAAGATTTTTTCCTATGTTTTATTCTGAGTTTTAGCTTTAACTCTTATATTTAGGTCTTTGCTCCATTTTGAGCTTATTTTTGTACATGGTATAAGGTAAAGGTCCAACGTCATTCTTTTGTATTTTGATATCCAGTTTCCCCAATACTACTTGTTGAATTTCATTGCGGTTTTGATTTGTATTTCCCTGATGGCTGATGATGTTGAGCATCTTCTCATGTGCTTATTGGCCATTTGTGTATCTTCTTTTGAGAATGTCTGTTCAATTTGTGTTCTTCTAAATGTGTGAAAAACATATGTTTCCTATTGTTAGTGACTCAATACTGTTTTACTAAAGAATTGCATAATCTGAGAAAGTTTCAATAATAAAGAAAATTCACATTAGCAAAAAAAAAAAGAATGTTCAGATGATTTGCCCATTTTTTAGTCGGGTTATTTGGTTTTTTTATTATTGAGTTGTAAGAGATTTTGATATCGTCTAGATAAAATTATTTTTTCAGATATATGATTTATGAAAACGTTTTTTTCCCTTCCTCGGGTTATCTTTTCATTTTCTTGATGGCCTTGAAGAACAGAAGTTTTAAATTTTTATAATGTTTAGTTTATTTCTTTCTTTTGCTGCTTGTGCTTTTGCTTTCATATCTAAGAAAGCATTGCCTTTATAGCTTTAGCACTTACATGTAGGTGCTTGATCCATTTTGAGTTAATTTTTTTATCTATGGTACAAGCTAGGGATCCAACTTCTATCTTTTGTATGTGGACATCCAGAGTCTCAGTACCGTTCATAGAAAAGATGATTCTTTCTCTATTGCATTGTTGAAAATTAACTGATAGTAAATGTGAGAATATTTATTTACTCATTTATATTACATTGTTCTATATGTCTCTCTTTATGCAAGTCCCATACTGTCTTGATTACTCTAGCTTTGTAGTAATCTTTGAAACTAAGAAGCATAAGTCCTCCAACTTTGTTCTTGTTTTTAAAGATTGTATCGACTATTTGGAACCCTTTGCAATTTCACATAAATTTTAGGATCAGCTTGTTCATTTGCACAATAAAGACAGCTGGAATTTTGATAGGGATTTATGTTTTATCAGTAGATCAATTTGAGGAGTATTGCCCTCTTAACAACACTAAGCCTTCTAATGGGATGTATTTAGATATTTATTAACGTCTTTCAATAATGTTTTGTCATTTGCAGTGTATAAGTCTTTTGTTAAATTTATTCTGAAGTACTTTATTGTTTTTTTTTTTTACATCTTTATTGGAGTATAATTGCTTTACAATGGTGTGTTAGTTTCTGCTTTATAACAAAGTGAATCAGTTATACATATACATATGTTCCCATATCCCTTCCCTCTTGCGTCTCCCTTCCTCCTGCCCTCCCTATCCCACCCCTCTAGGTGGTCTCAAAGCACTGAGCTGATCTTATTGTTTTTGATGATACTGTAAATGGAACTATTTTCTTCATTTCCTTTTCAGACTATTCAGTGCAAGGGTATAGAAAAAGAATTGATTTTTGTATATCATTCTTACATCCTGTAACCTTGCTCAACTCATATGTTTAAAACAACAAGCCCAAAGTGGTGTCATTTGCTCCCCATGACAACAAACAAAGACTTAATTGCAGCTTCAATCCCTTCCAGCAATATGACCTTTAAGAGTCAATCTGAAATTTCCTGATCAACACTAGTGAGGTAATGTTATGATAAAGCCCTTCCCTTCCCCCAGAAGAAGATGGTCTGGATTGAAGCAATCTTTTCTTTTGTTAATACTTTTCTTGCCCACCCTCTTTCTGCCAGTAAACATCTCCCATTTTGTACAACCCCTTGTGCTCTTCTAGTTGCTAGATGGGATCCTGACTGATTCATGAATTGATAAATAAAGCCAATTAGATCTTTGAATTTACTCAGTTGAATTTTGTTTTTCCAGCAAATATATTAGTTGTAGTAGCGTTTTACTGGATTCTTCAGAATTTTCTATATGGAAGATCATGTCATCTGCAAATACATATAGTTTTACATCTCTAACCTAGATGCCTTTTTTTTTTTTTTTTTTTCATTTTCTTGCCTAATTGCCCTGGCTAGAACCACCAGTACAATGTTGAATATAAGCAGTGAAAACAGACATTCTTGTCTTGTTCCTCTCTTAGGGGAAAAGCCTTTAGTCTTTCACCATTAAGTATGATGGTTCCTGTGGGTTTCTTGTAGATCCCTTCATGAGGTTGAGGAAATTCCCATCTATTCCTAGTTTGTTGAGTGTCTTGATCATGAAAGAGTATTGAATTTTGAAAATACTCTGTGTGTGTTTGTGTTAATTGAGACAATAATGTGGTTTTGTCTTTTATTCTACTGATGTGATATATTATATTATTTGATTTTCAGATGATAAATGGACCTTGCATTCCCAGCATAAGTTTCCACTTGATCATGGTATATAATCCTTTTTATATTGCTGGATTCAATTTACTAATATTTTGTTGAGGATTTTTGTGTCTATATTCATAAGCAATATTGGCATGTAGTTTTCTTGTGATGTCTTTGTCTGGTTTCGTTATCAGGGTAATACTGGCCTCATAGAATGAGTTGTAAAGTGCTTCCTTTTCTACTTTTTGGAGGAGGTTGTGAAAAATTGATATTAATTCTTCCTTAGATGTTTTGTAAAATTCACCAGTAAAGCCATCTGATCCTGGGCTTTTTTTCTGTGGGAATTTTTTTATTACTAATTCAATCTCTTTACTTGTTATGGGTCTGTTCAGGTTATCTGTTTATTCTTGAGTCAGTTACAGTAGTTTGTATTTCTAAGAATTTTGTCTGTTTCATCTAATTAATGTAACTTTTTGTTATACCAGAATATTTTTGGTTTTTCAATATAGTAACACCAAATCTCCAGATAATAAGAGGAACAAGTAGAGGCTGTTTGAGGGTCACATGCACTAAGGGCACTGTGTTGTTTGGGAAGAGGCTAGCGATTCTGAGTACTCTGGACTCTACTGAAACCATTATAGTTAAGGTACCTGGGTCACATTTAAGGATAACCATCAAAAGAATAGAAATATAATCCACAGCTTCCCAAAAATAGGAAGAAAAAAAGAAATGTTAATTGTTAGTTCTGAAAATTTTGTAATTTCCAATATCATTTCCTCCTAACCCATGAGTTATATATATTTTTAATTTCCAAAAATATAGAGAAAAGTGGTCACTATTCTTTTTACTGCTTATTTCCAATGTAATTTTCTTGTGGTCAGAAAGCATGGTGTGTTTTGTTATCTTGGTTACCATAAACACAGCCTTATCAATCAGTGGGAACGGGGTGAACTAGCCATTACATAATACAGAGGAGAGGCACAGGTTATCATATGGAAGAAATTAACTCATTGTCTCAACTCATACTATACAGAAAAAGACATTCTGGATGTGTTAAAGTCTTCTTATATGCAAGAAAAGCCAAACCTTAAAAGTTCTGGAAGAACACACAGGAAAACATATTTGTAGTTGAAAAGTCAGGAAGAAATTTTCGAACAAGACAAAAGAAGCACAATTCCTAAATTTAAAGTTAACCAATTTAACTAAATTAAAGATAAAAGCTTCGACTCAAAGATACCATAGGTGAAAAAAGAGGCCTCAAATAAGGGAAAATATTTATAATCCAAGATGTATGAAGAATGCTCGTAAATCAATTAGTAAGAGATAAGTAGCCCAACAGGATAATGCGCAAACAACAGGAGGATAAATCACAGAAAAAATATAAATATCCTCTTAACATATGAAAACGCTCAACCTCACTACAGCACAGGGGAATTTAAAAAATCAAACAATGAGGCACCATTTCCTCCCCATCAGATGGCAACACTATAAAGTCTGACTAAACCAAATTTGTTCATGACTGGAGCAATGGGAGCCCTTACCGTGCTGGTGGCATGGTAACGCTAGGTTAAGCCTTTGGAGGAAAGCTCAAGGTGTGCAGACCTATGACTGTGTAATTACACTTCTGGGATACAACTTGCACATGTGTCTAAGGAAATTGGAAAAGGATGTTCACTGCATAATTGTTTACATAAGCCCCAATTGGCAAACAACTCAAATGTCCATCAATGGCAAACGACTAAATACCTAAGATGAAATCACATGGAGCAAAGAAAATGGGTGTACCAGAGCCACAGTGGCAACGTGGCTAGATCCCAAAGGCAAGATGAACATACATATGCTCAGAGCCTGTTTAAATGCACCAAACAATACTCTCTTGTTTGTGGATATATGCATATATGGTAAAAGTTTGAAAATTAGCGGGGGAAGCATACCCACTAATGGAGGAGGGGAGAAGAATAGCGCTGGGAGGGGTCAAGGGGGACTTTTAATGTATCTGTATTATATTATTTTAATAACATGCTATTACTTTAGATTACTTAAAATATGGCAATCATGAAAATTTGTTAAAATTGGGAGGTGCAGGCATAGTTGTTTATTAGTTAAACTCAGACTTTTCTGTACATATAAACATTTTTGTAAGAAAAATGATTACACAACCCAGAGCCAGGTCGGTATGTACTAACTGACCTTGACTTCTGAGAGTGGCAGCGACTGTGGTCAACTGAGAATGAAGACGGTGCCTGTCCCGGGAGCCACCGGGCTCCAGCCCACAGTTGCCATGTGGGTCAAGTATTGCCACATCTTTCCTTTTTAAAAGTAATGTTGAAAATTCAGAGTCTTATTGAAATCTGGTTTTAAAATGTTGGAAATGAACTCTAAAACCTTAAGACGCCTGTGCAGGCCAAGCCATGTCTGCTGTGGAATTTGGTTCCGCAGCCTCTGGTCTAGGACTTCTCACTTTAATTTTCCAAGGAGGGAGCTATGGTGGTTCTGAACCTAAACCAGAGAGGCTGGATGTGTGTCTTCCTCTGGCTCTGACCTGAAGAGGCCACTCTATACCACTGGCTCGCCACACGGGTCCTCCGTCAATGCTTTGACCCCACCTTCCTGTAATTTGTCTTTTGGTTGGCTTAATAGGTGAGTCCCAAGAATTTTGTCCTAAAAAGATTAGGAAAAAAAGACTCCCCAGATTCATGATGTGACATGGTTTTCCCAAGACAGCAGTCTGAGTGGTACCAATTCGAAACCAACACCAAAATCCTGAAGAGTGGGCTGTAGAAATACGCAGAGGCCTGAGTAACGCCAGCAGGAGCCCCTGCCCAGCTGGCCCAGCTGCCCAGCCCCACAAAATTATTCAACATGAAAACATGCAAGCAGACCTCCCTGACATTCCATCCCTGCCACTGCCTTGCTTTGGCTATGAAAATGCTCAGAATTTCACAAGATTCTCTGAAAATGTTCCTAGGGGGAGTTCTCCAGAGTTGGAGTGAGCCAGCTCTGTGTCTTCTGGAAAGGGTACAGAGGGGAAAGGCCGTTGTGTTCAGAGGGGCAGGGGCAGGGCTCCAACACGACCAGCCTGAAAAGCTGGCTGACTCTGTCTCCGAGCTCGCCCTGCAAGGGTTCTGGCGTGCAGCTTTATGAGCAAGGGAATTTACAGCTCTGCTCGCTTCCCCACACACGACTATCTTTAATTGCAAGCCTCACATTTGCTCCCTGTGCCCCTCCTGCCAAAGGCGCTTCTGGACACCCCCAGAGCAGACAGGAGCCAGCCAGGCCCCTGGACAACAGCCTCCACGGTTACACTTTGTTGGTCTGTTTCGAATCCCTGGTGCCTCATAACATGCTGCTGTATTAGAAGTGGTGGCCCTGCTGGTGTGGCTTGTAAAGGTCATGTCCACAGTGAGCCTGGGAAGAAATTCCCCAGGGGTGACAGACATCCAGGCCAGAGCCATGTGGAGATGGCCAGTGATGCGGGGCCCCAATCCTGCCTGGTGGCTGGCATCCTGCGGCGTCTTCCTTCCCGCATTAACTAAAATGACTAAGGGTCTTTGGTGAGCATAACTTGTCATAACAATCCTTAGTGTAGATGACAGCTTTGACACTTCTGACCCTGGCAACAGCTCTGCCTGATTTTTGCTCGTTCCTCCTTGACGTCTCAGGTGCTGGGAGCTCTTGCCCCCTGCCTTCTGCTTCTCTGAAGCCTCCTCCTCCCCTGTTCTCCAAGGAATCTCAGCCCTCCCCTTGTTCAGTCTTGGGCTCCTTTGTTCCCATGGCCCTCCTTTCCTTCCCTTCCCTTCCTCTTTCCTTTTCGCAGAGCTTACTTATGATTTCCATCAGTATTTTGATGCACAGGCCTCCTGACTCTCCACCTTGGGAACTCCAGGCCTGTGTGATTGACAACCTAGAGGACAGCAGGGGTCCCACCACACCTCTGGTTCTGGGTGGGCAAGGTCATAAACCATTCCTCTTTGCCCCACTGCCAAAACTGGCGGCCCCTCCTTTTCCAGAGACCAGCCATGCAGGGTTATAGGGCAGCTTGGACTGCTCCCTGAGCCATGTCCAAGCAGCTGCTAAGTCCACCAAGCCAACTCCCATAAGGGATCTCAAATCTACCTCTCTTCCCCATTTCTGTGGCAACCCTTGCCTGGGGTATTGTAACAGTCTCCTAACTGGCCTCCCCACCATGGGATCTCTTTTTCCTTCCAAGTAGTCTGTGCACCTCTGCCATGGCTTCAGTCATGTGACTTCTTCACTCTAAAACCTTCGATGGCTCCCTAGTGCTTACTGTCTTTCACATCCTGAAGTCCCACTCAAGGGGCCAGTTGCACTCAAGGCCCAGTCCAATAATTTAGTCATTCCTTCATCCCATGCTCCTCCAGCATCCCACTAGGGATTGCAGATGTTTTCATGAATATATGAAAGCAAACAAAAATAAGACTCTGCACTAAGGAAAAGAAGACTTAGGACAGATCAAGGTAGGAGGACCAGCCTTACCACCCTGGCTTTGGTTGGCCCCATGTGCTCCTCCTTCTCCAGACTGCTTGATATTCCCAGACCTGGAGACTCAGACACTAATCTCTCTGCCTGCACAGCCTCCTCACTTCTCTCAGTTGTCCAATCTCAAGTACTTGCCCCTCCAGGAGCTCTTCTGGGGTCCTGGATATGCCCTCTTCTGCCCCGGTTCCCAAAACAGTGTGAAGGATATTGTTTCCTCTAAGAATATCCTCACCTCGTCATGGCCAGGAGCCTCCTAGGAGGCAAGAGGCTCGGTTCTAGTCTGGGCTCACTAAGTCTTTGATGACCTTGGCTGCTGAACTTCTGAAACTTTGTTTTTCCCTCTGTGAAATGGGGTGAATGGCTCCTATTCATTTCTCACATGGATATGCCAGTGATTGGTCATATATGGTCAACCTGTTATCAACTTGTGCCCCCTCCCAGATGGACCTGGGTCTTAGCAGGCACATCACAGAACAGTCCAGGATCTGCACCCCCTGCTCCCAAACACTGACTTAGCCACATATTTCACAGACCCACCCACCTCCTCCTCAGGGGCAGATCTCGCTAAGGCAGTGTGTTCTGAGTACACCCTAAACCTTGGCTCCAGCAGGAGAGACACTATCTATTAACGCTGCTGGCTAATAAAACAACCAGCAGTTTCCTATAAAAAGTTACAGTGGGATAAATCCACAATAAAATATTCATGCCCCTTATTTCACTTCACAGAAAAATTCAAACATCCCAACCAAATGCAGTCACAGCAGATGCTGGGCAGATGTTCTTCAGGCAAGGCAATGAGAGATAATAATTAGTCTCAATTAAGTTCTCAATAAATTACGTAACGGATTCCTTTAGCCACTCAACCCTGAGTGGCTTGCTGGGCCAAAGTCAGTGAACCTGGTCCAAAACTATTTAGAAACTTTGGATTGCTTTGGACAATTCATGTTCTGAGTAGACTAAAGAGAGTCTTGGCATGAGAGGAAATAATGAATACCATAACCACTTTCAATTGAAAATAATAATTTGTTAATAATTTTAATAGCTAATGAGCTACAGAAACCATGTTCCTGAGGCTTCCAAGCAGAAAGTAAAGAGATTCATTTTATTTCTGGCATTATTAAGTCTATGGCATGAAATCCCCCTGCATGCTTTTGAGATTTTTATTCAGCAAGTATCCTGTCAGAATGATCTATTTTCACTAGATCATTGTTGCTTCTCCTTGATTTGTAAAAACAGGTTCCTAAGTGTCTGTTCTGCAAAGGTGTCTCTGTCTAATTGGGCTTTAAGGATTTCCCACCAACACGGGCATACGAGACTGGCCGCCCCCCACTCCACCATGGAGAACCAGAGAGAAAAGACTTCTACAGCAAGTTTTGTTGGACTGAGTTCTGTGACATCTTTTCCCTCCTCCTCCAAGTGTTGCATGTTGTCAATTTTTACTTTTAGGAAAACGAAAGAAAATTTTATTTAGAAAATTGTAGGGAATGTCCCAGTCCCTGGCAAAATATTTGGAGTCACTCAGAGTTCAGACTCCCTTCCCTTCGCCCTCAAAGGCCTGGTCACGTTTTGCTGTGAATGATCCTTGTCCCTGGCTCTTCTGAATGAAAGTTTCTAGCACAGAGCCTTGTGCTTGTTAAGGATGCAACAAATGTTTTCTGATTTTAATTGAATTCCATGGTTGTCAATGAAGAAAACTGAGAAGTGATCCAGAGCTTCCTGAAATTATCTTTGTGCTGGTCCCCAGGGTATCTCTGTCTACACTTGCACTCATTTTAGGAATCTCTTCTAGAGCTATATTTTTTGTTTACTTAGTAGAAATGATAAGTATAATTCATGCAACATTGTAGAAAATCTGGAAGGTACATAAAAATATAAAGCAAGAGAACCAAAGAACATACAGGATCCTAATCTTCTAAACATATTTTCTTTAATGATGTCATACTATAGACAAATCATTTACTATTTTGCCTATTTCATTCTTGATAGCAGAAGCAATTCCTATGTGATCAAAAATATTTTCTCAAGAGTGATTTTTATTGTGTAGATAGAGCCATATTACTTAACTAGTGCATACTTGTTGGACATTTGCGTGGTTGCCAATTTTGTCCATTATATTTTGGATGATTTCCAAAGGGCAGAAGTTGAAGTCCTGGATCCAAGGTGATGAGTGATGCATTCAGAAGACCAGCAGGGGCTGCTCAGATCTGTGTATGACAGGGAGCTCATTACACTATGACTGGGATGTCTGTCCCACTAGGCTGCTGAAGCACCAGAGTAGGTATGCTTGTTCTCTAGATGATGACACAAAGTATGTAAAGGCACCAGGGCAAGAAGGTCTCTGAAATCCTTCGAGGTCTCCCTTTGGTCTTCTTCTTTTTTTTTTTTTTAATCAATGTACATACCCTTTGTTGTTCTTCATGAGGCAGCAGTATCCAGGCCATTCACCCTTGACCCCCATATCCTGCTGTGGACATAGCCAGCCAATGTTTCATTAGAATGTGGCCCTAACAAATACACTCTCCAGTTATAACCTGACCAGCTTCAAGTCAATAAGCAGTAAGAACACAGTAATTGGACCCTTCTCCATGCCAGATGTTGATTCCCAGTGAGATGAGGAAAGGGGGGCTCCTGTGAAGTAACCTGCTTAGGGTCACACAGCCAGTGAGAGGTGAGGGGGGCTCTCCCCCACATTCCACCCAGTCCTATTGTGATATGGCACAGCTACTGCTTCCTGGTACCTCAACACATCCACACGAATCCCAGCTGGGCATTTGTCTCATGCCCTAGTCACGAGCTCTCCCACAGGGCTGGAGCTGCCTTATTTTCCTATCAGTCTTTCCCACCCAAAGCAAGCTCTGAAAGGCAGAGAGGAGCCTCTTCATCTTCAGTTAGTCTCAACTGTTGCTCAGTTAAATCTGTTAAATGAGTGAATGAAGGAACAGCTTTAAATGCTCAGGCTAAGCTTAATGTCAGTGGACATCTCCAGGTCTCCCCACTTTTGAGTTACTGCCAAATGTGGGTGCTGTATCCTGTAAATTTTTATTTCCAGGTAGAGGGGACTTCTGCACTTTAAAAATCTTTTTTATTAATTTCCAACTCTATTGCTTTGTGATCAGAGGCTATTGTTTTTACTATTTCTACTACTAGGAACCTACTGATGTTTTCTTTGTGCATTTGAGAAAAAGGTGTGTTCTATATTATCAGGGTGTAGTATTTGATATATCTGATTTATCTTACTGATTATGTTGTTTAGGCCTTTTATATCCTTCCTTATTTTTTATTTACTTGCCACTTGATCTGTCTTATATTAAGAATCACATATACCCAATAAATTTCTATCTATATTTCTTTGCACGTCCTGTGGTTTAGGCTTTACAAAGTAGTTGCTGTGTTATTTGGGGCATAAATATTCATTACTGTTATATCTTCATTGTTAAATATTCCTATCTCCATCTTTGCTTTAGTTTTACCTCTAGAATTAAACATTTTAAAATGTCCACCATCAGCCCTTTTATCAAAGTGTCCCCAGCCATCTCTCAGTTAGATGAAGAGCATCCTATCATACAGGAGTTGGCAAACTATGGCCTGAGGGCTCAATCCCTTCTGACACTTGTTTTTGTAAATAAAGTTTTATTGGAACACAGCCCTGCCCATTTGTTTATCTATTGTCTATGGCTGCTTTTGTGCTACCATGATAGAGTTGAGTAGCTATGACAGACATCACATGGCTTACAGAGCTAAAATATTTAATATCTTCACTTTAAAGAAAAAGTTGCTGAGTCCTGGTCTGGCAGCTTCCTCAAGAAGGGCTCATGGGCTCCGTATCCTAAGTTTCTGCATATTTAAAACTGTTTTTCTAAAGCCTTGATACTTGAAGGACAGTTTTGCTAGCTATAAAAACTTCAGTGCACATTCTTCTTCCCTGTCTTCTGTCCTGTATCAACACACCCTTACGATCACTGAGAACTGGGAGTCAGTGTGCCCCCCGCTGGAACCACAAGGAGTGGGTGGGGGATGGAAGGGAGGGAGAGCAGTGTGGGTGCTGGGTTCCAGGAGGAGCCCTACGACTGAACAGCCACAGGTTTCTGTGGAGCTTCCTGATCGCATGGCAGCCCCCACCATGGAGCCCTGACCAGAAGAGTCACATGACAGGAGGCTGACAACTCCACAGGCAGCGCTGCAGACAGACCCACCAGGGGCCACCCTAGACACAGATGGAGGAGATCTGGGTCTAGTGGCAGCCCCATGGTGATAGGCCATCAGCCCGCCTGTTTTCCTGCTTTATCCACAGTGATATCATGGAGATCTGCTAAGTGTTCTGCCAACCTGACCCATGCCCCAATAACACTGTCTGACAGGCACTGAGTGTTCTCATTAACGCCTTCTTTTCTAAAGTGCACACAAACCATCTGTCTAAATCGTTGATTTGTCCTCCAGTTGTGTCAGGGATTGACAGCAGGCTGACGCTGCATTCCTCGGAGTTGCCCATTTATCCAGTTGGGAAATTGAAACCCACCCTCAGATTTCTGGCTCTTCTTTCATCAGCCACAATTTCATAGAACCAATCGGCAGAGCCTTGGAGGTAACATCTGTAGAGTTCTGTAGCATCTTGGATTGAATTTCTTCCTGGAATGGGGTTTTGGACACTTCTGAAAAATCGTGATGATGACAGTGATCATAAAAAAGACATATTTAGCACTTACTGTGTGCCAAGAGCTCTCCTAAGCAATTTATTTCTATTAACTCATATAATTCTCATGACAGCCTTATGAGGTGGGTGCTATCTATGTCCCCTGTTTTACAAAGGCTGATTGAGGTCCCCCAGTGGCAACTGTGAAGCTGGGATGGGAACCCAGCAGCTGAGCCCTCATTCTTGAACTTGGATACAAACTGTTTCCTGGGGCTCAGGCTCCACCTTCTCTGTACTGCTCCTGGCCGCCATGCTCTGGTACTTTCTTTTACCTGTCCTGGTTTTAATTCCATTCTCTTATGTTGAAAAGCAGCAGTGGGTTCGAGCAGGATTTTGGCCTTCCTTGGCTTATCTTCAAGCATTTCTTACTGTGAAGGTTAATTTAATAAAAAACAAAAAGCTATCTTTGTAGACACTTTGTAAGTAGGGCTCAGCTTGCAGGCCTCTGCCTGTCTGGCCTGAGCTGAACTATCTGCTGAGGTTCCAAACTGTTTTCTATCTGCCCTTGCCCTCTGCCCCTTTCTCTGGTGTTCTTGGGCCTTTACATCTGACTAATCCAGGGCTGCCAGGTAGCCCCTGATTCTGCGTCTGTCTCCCCCTTTATGTGTTATTGGGTCTGTCCATGATTATGGCATCTGAATTGAATCTTCCAGAATTTCCCCTACCTGCTGAGCTGTGTTGACTTTCTTTAGCTACGGAATCAGAACTAGCTCTACTTTGACCTTTATTTATTCTCTTTTCTAAAAGCAGAGGGGTCTGTGCTGAATCTTGCTCAGAGTTCCCTTTCCTTGCTGTGGCAAACTGCAGAATGATACAATCAGTCATAGCTTCCCAGGTTTTGGTCACTGTCCTACCAATGACTCCTCCTTCCTGGTTTGTAAGAATTAAAGTCAGAGTGATGAACATTTTCACAGCATCCTTTATCTTCTGAGAGAAGAGCAAATGGGGAGTGCTTTGTCTATAAACCTAGGCGACCAGCTACCTGACCCCCCATCTCCATCTCCAGTCATGGGAGCCTCTGCTGTGTAAGTCCTGGAGCCTCCTTGATAATCTCGCCTGTATTTCACTTTGGTAGGGTCTCTGGCTCCAGCTGCCCTCCCCCTCAATGGTCTGGGCTCCGGACCTTCTAGTCCTCCAGCCCCCAGAAGATAAGATAACTGATTACCTTTCCTTCCCAGATTAGCCACACACTTGTTCTACTGGAAGATTTTTGCATCTGCTGTCAAGTTCCAGTCACAGGATCCAATTCACCAATCTTGATTGTTCTCATCATACTTCTTGAGTTAAAATTTCAAGTAACCTTTGTTACCATATGCCAGTGGCTCTTGGTATGGTACCTGAACCAGCATCATCGGAAGGCTTGTTAGAAATGCAGAGTCTCAGATCCCTCCCTAGATCTGCTGAATCAGACACTCTGGGGGTGGGCCAGGCACCCAGGTACTCTGTGGGCCAACAAGACCCCAGGGGGTTCTGGTGCAGGAGAACCACTGCGTGTGCTATTAGGATCATCACCTGAAGCCCACGCTTGTTTCTGACTAGCTCTTGGAGCATGGTTGTCCCTTAGGTCAACATTTGTCCTCCTTGACAACTCAGTGAGCAGGTGCAGCTGAAAGTTTTTCCCTCCCTGCTCTCAAGATTTAGTGTCAAGCTCTCTCCAAGTGGCCAGGGAATGCTCCCTTCCAAGGAAGCAGATTAGGAGTCACAGAAAGGAAACACGCCTGAGCCATGTGCTTGGTGTGGGTCAGAGCACATTCATTACCTCTGTGGTGTTAATTTCTGCTCTGAACGCCATAAGGAGTTCCTCTTAGAAATTATGTACTTATGTTTCACCAGGCTCCTTCCTTCAGTGGTATTTAAATTCAAATATAGGTTAGCAGGCAGAGGTGCTGGCAGAGGCCAGCATTTCACATCCAACCACATCAAGTAGGACCTCATCACTCTCACTCCCACTGCCTCTCCAGCCCACTTTGTACTGAGCCACTGAGGGGGACACATCTGTGAAGCTTCCAGTCACTCACTAAGCCATAACCCAACTTTGGGGTTTGAAGGATGCTGATACCTTTCATAATCCCTTTTCCTCCCCAAGTCCTACCCTCATCCTGCTGACAATATTATCTGAAGTCCACAAATACAAGGCTCAGAAATATTCATAAGGTTAGAAATGAACCACTCAAGACGGTTTTGCTGTTTTACTTACCCTAAAATACATGTAAATTATATAAACTTGTTCTGACAAGGGAATGTTAGCATAAACTAGGACCTTCCCCCAAACCTTCATTACCTGGAAAACACCACCATGGGTTATTTAAATTGTGTAGTTATACACTGTATTAAAAGCCTGTGTGAATCTTCCAACAAAGAAAAGCCCAGGACCAGATGGCTTCACAGGCGAATTCTATCAAACATTTAGAGAAGAGCTAACACCTATCCTTCTCAAACTCTTCCAAAATATAGCAGAGGGAGGACCACTCCCTAACTCCTTCTACGAGGCCACCATCACCTTGATACCAAAACCAGACAAGGATGTCACAAAGAAAGAAAACTACAGGCCAATATCACTGATGAACATAGATGCAAAAATCCTCAACAAAATACTAGCAAACAGAATCCAACAGCACATTAAAAGGATCATACACCATGATCAAGTGGGGTTTATTCCAGGAATGCAAGGATTCTTCAATATACGCAAATCTATCAATGTGATAAACCATATTAACAAATTGAAGGAGAAAAACCATATGATCATCTCAATAGATGCAGAGAAAGCTTTTGACAAAATTCAACACCCATTTATGATAAAAACCCTGCAGAAAGTAGGCATAGAGGGAACTTTCCTCAACATAATAAAGGCCATATATGACAAGCCCACAGCAAACATCATCCTCAATGGTGAAAAACTGAAAGCATTTCCACTAAGATCAGGAACAAGACAAGGTTGCCCACTCTCACCACTATTATTCAACATTGTTTTGGAAGTTTTAGCCACAGCAATCAGAGAAGAAAAGGAAATAAAAGGAATCCAAATTGGAAAAGAAGAAGTAAAGCTGTCACTGTTTGCAGATGACATGATCCTATACATAGAGAACCCTAAAGATGCTACCAGAAAACTACTAGAGCTAATCAATGAATTTGGTAAAGTGGCAGGATACAAAATTAATGCACAGAAATCTCTGGCATTCCTATATACTAATGATGAAAAATCTGAAAGTGAAATCAAGAAAACACTCCCATTTACCATTGCAACAAAAAGAATAAAATATCTAGGAATAAACCTACCTAAGGAGACAAAAGACCTGTATGCAGAAAATTATAAGACACTGATGAAAGAAATTAAAGATGATATAAATAGATGGAGAGATATACCATGTTCTTGGATTGGAAGAATCAACATTGTGAAAATGACTCTACTACCCAAAGCAATCTATAGATTCAATGCAATCCCTATCAAACTACCACTGGCATTTTTCACAGAACTAGAACAAAAAATTTCACAATTTGTATGGAAACACAAAAGACCCCGAATAGCCAAAGCAATCTTGAGAACGAAAGAAGGAACTGGAGGAATCAGGCTCCCTGACTTCAGACTATACTACAAAGCTACAGTCATCAAGACGGTATGGTACTGGCACAAAAACAGAAATATAGATCAATGGAACAGGATAGAAAGCCCAGAGATAAACCCATGCACATATGGACACCTTATCTTTGATAAAGGTGGCAGTAATGTACAATGGAGAAAGGACAGCCTCTTCAATAAGTGGTGCTGGGAAAACTGGACAGGTACATGTAAAAGTATGAGATTAGATCACTCCCTAACACCATACACAAAAATAAGCTCAAAATGGATTAAAGACCTAAATGTAAGGCCAGAAACTATCAAACTCTTAGAGGAAAACATAGGCAGAACACTCTATGACATAAATCAAAGCAAGATCCTTTCTGACCCACCTCCTAGAGTAATGGAAATAAAAACAAAAATAAACAAATGGGACCTAATGAAACTTCAAAGCTTTTGCACAGCAAAGGAAACCATAAACAAGACCAAAAGACAACCCTCAGAATGGGAGAAAATATTTGCAAATGAAGCAACTGACAAAGGATTAATCTCCAAAATTTATAAGCAGCTCATGCAGCTCAATAACAAGAAAACAAACAACCCAATCCAAAAATGGGCAGAAGACCTAAATAGACATTTCTCCAAAGAAGATATACAGACTGCCAACAAACACATGAAAGAATGCTCAACATCATTAATCATTAGAGAAATGCAAATCAAAACTACAATGAGATATCATCTCACACCAGTCAGAATGGCCATCATCAAAAAATCTAGAAACAATAAATGCTGGAGAGGGTGTGGAGAAAAGGGAGCACTCTTGCACTGCTGGTGGGAATGTGAATTGGTTCAGCCACTATGGAGAACAGTATGGAGGTTCCTTAAAAAACTACAAATAGAACTACCATATGACCCAGCAATCCCACTACTGGGCATATACCCTGAGAAAACCAAAATTCAAAAAGAGTCAT
Organism: Orcinus orca; assembly: GCF_937001465.1. Lineage (NCBI taxonomy): Eukaryota > Metazoa > Chordata > Mammalia > Artiodactyla > Delphinidae > Orcinus > Orcinus orca. The sequence continues at coordinate 75,240,927 of NC_064560.1, forward strand.
GTACCAAAATGTTCATTGCAGCTCTATTTACAATAGCGCGGAGATGGAAACAACCTAAGTGCCCGTCATCGGATGAATGGATAAAGAAGATGTGGCACATATATACAATGGAATATTACTCAGCCATAAAAATAAACGAAATTGAGCTATTTGTAATGAGGTGGATAGACCTAGAGTCTGTCATACAGAGTGAAGTAAGTCAGAAAGAAAAAGACAAATACCGTATGCTAACACATATATATGGAATTTAAGAAAAAAATGTCATGAAGAACCTAGGGGTAAAGCAGGAATAAAGACGCAGACCTCTTAGAGAACGGACTTGAGGTTATGGGGAGGGGGAAGGGTGAGCTGTGACAGGGCGAGAGAGAGTCATGGGCATATACACACTAACAAACGCAGTAAGGTAGATAGCTAGTGGGAAGCAGCCGCATGGCACAGGGATATTGGCTCGGTGCTTTGTGACAGCCTGGAGGGGTGGGATGGGGAGGGTGGGAGGGAGGGAGACGCAACAGGGAAGACATATGGGAACATATGTTTATGTATGACTGATTCACTTTGTTATAAAGCAGAGACTAACGCACCATTGTAAAGCAATTATACCCCAATAAAGATGTTAAAAAAAAAAAGCCTGTGTGTGTGTGTGTGTGTGTGTGTGTGTGTGTGTGTATGTGGTGCCTTAAGAAATGATGGATAACACATAAATGCTGGGGTCCAACAGCTGGCTGATGTTTATCATTAATAGAGTTTTGTAGCTTAGCAGGGATGATGGTTTTGGCTAGCATTCATCGAGTACTTACTCAGGACGGAGGAATTTACAGGCATTACTTCACCTAATCGTCTCAAGATTTCTATGAGAGAGGTTCTAATTTCCCAATTTATAGGTGGTTAAGATCAGGTAACCTGTCCATGAGTTTGCCTGTAGCTAGTGGTGGCTCTGGAACCTGAACCCATGCTTGCCTCGACCGAGTCCATGACCTCAGTAACCCCCCCATGTGAGGCCACCCCTGGGTAATATGGAGAGAGCATTTCACTCTTTTTCTGATTAGCTACTGAGCCTAACAAACTGTGTGCCTTGGTTCCTCCACATAATAAGGATATAATGCTCTTCTGTTCCCAACTTTGAAACAAATCTATTTAAATAAAGGCCACAGTAAAGCATGATGGGTGAAGGAAAGATTTAAGAGATTTCTGCAGGAACTGATGCTAAGAGAATGGAATGGGAAGGGCTACTGGGAGGGTTCAGGGTCGAGTCAAAGTCAGAGTCAGATCAAGATCAAGTCAACGTGGGCGGGGGCAGGACACAGCATGGATAAATCCACCATGACTGTGCTGAGGCAAGGTGAATGATTTTACCAGGGGGTCCCAAGCCAGCCTCTGACTTCCACCCTCTGTCAATGGAGCATCTGCCCCCACAGTGTGTAAACGCTCACGGCCCTGGAATGAAACCTCATTTTCAACACAATGCCACTGACCATGGATGTGAGCAATTCTGGGGTGGCTGAGGCCCTTTCCCTCCACCGGTGCTAAACAATCTGTCCATCTGTTCAAATGACTCACCAGTCCTCCTAAACCCTGGATGCTACTGGGCACTGGAGAGACAGCAGCACACCCAAGCTTCCAGTGCCCACCTGGCACATGGCAGGTGCTCTACAAATGTTTGCTGAGTGAATGGGACACTGACAAGGTCCTTGCCCTTGTGAGGAAGAAAAAGAAGGCAAACAATAAACAAAGGGGTGACACAGGTGTCCTGCCTGTACATGGTGCCCAGCCCAGGGGAATTCATTGTTCAGCCCCAGTGGGCACGTAGGAGGTGTCAGAGGCTATGGGTTTGAACCCTGAATAGGCAGGTTTAGTTTCTTACCCAGAAAATCTTGGACTTGTGCCATAGACGACCTCTCACCTGTCCCGTCCCTTTAACTTGTGCCACTGCTCCCTCGGGTCTGAGGGTCCCTCCCAGCCTCTCTGAGCCCAACATCACCTGGCTGGGGGTCAAGAGGGAGTCATCATGGTATTCACAGGATGGCACCCCTGCAAGCACAGCTCCCTGCACCCCAACACTCCACACACACACACAGGCCTCCTGGGAAGCCACCTTCACATTGAAACCCCTCATCTTAGACAGCAGAATTCCTGAATTTTAATTTCTTTTCCAGCATGGGTCCAGATAACACTGAGAATAAGCCAGAAAACTGAGCAGCTACAGCATTTAGCAAAATTGCTCTAATGTTTAATTTTAAAACCATGTGTTTCACTTCCAGATAAGGCAGCCACCACGGCTTCCCCTCAACCCCCCTCTGAGCCGAAGGCCACTACAATGCCATCTGCTGACTTCTCCAGTCCCATTTTAAAATATCTATTTACAGGTGCCCTGGTCAAAAAGGGTTCTTTTTTATGCCATGGTAGAAGCAGGTTGTACTACTTTTAAAATCAGAATGGTGTAGCAGAAAGTACGTAAGACTTAAAGTAGGAAAACCTTGGTTTGAGTTCTACTTGCTATGGGTATGACCTTGAGTAAGTTACTTAACAACCAACTGTCTCGACTTCTTCATCTGCAAGATAGGGTGATGACTCCAACTTCCAGCCCCTCTCCCTTCTCTCCTTACTGCTGACAGGCAGGAACGGACTGGCTCACTCCCACCCTGCCCTGGATTTCTGCCACCTCCATAATTTACATCTTAGCATGAAGCACACAGGTCCTCAGTTTTAAGATTCTCTGTTTCTACAATAAATTCATTTTCAAATATTCTTTTGAGAGGAAAAAACGTTTCTCTGGGATTTATAGGAACAAACTGAATTTGCAGTAGGGAAGCAGAAGGACAGTGAATAGAGCTTAACCAGCAGTTGATGAGATCACAACCTGGCGGCATTTCTTTTCAGCCATCACACCTGATCAGGTTACACTCCAGGAACTGGCACTTTTGTTGGTACAATTTTGGGGTTAACATAACCAGGAGAAGCCTGGGTTTGGTAACAGGTTGTACCACACCCAGGAACTCAGAGTTTGGAAAAAAAACTCTCATGCTTTGAGAATCGTATGGCTGCTGATGTTGAAAGTTCACATCCAAGAGTAACATTCCCGTCAGGCTGCCTCTCTCACCAGGACACAGGAATTTTCCAGTACAGTAGCCCTCCTGCTAATAGACTTGCCGGCACTCGTCCTAGCTGGACAGCGTCCGCTGGATGGTCTTTCCTAGTCTTTGTTTGATCATGACGTCAGCATGTCTCTATGTGTTCAGGGTGGAGGACACGTCTGCTGGTTTTTACTGCCCAGTGTCGTCTTTTTTCTGGTAACAACACCTCGGTTTTCCTTTGGGTGTCTACACCATGCTGCTGGAGAGCATAGGTGCCAAGCCAGGCCCATCAGACCTTCTCCATGTGGACTCTCAGTGGAGAAGCTCCTGGAGGGGAGGCAGTGTCTTGTCCACTGGAGGTGCCTCCGAGATCCCCTCCCCAATATGCTTTTCAGCATCTCTTCAATTTTGGAAGCTACTCCATATCTTTTCTATATACTCTTTTATCTTTTTGGTACATTTTTAGATTCAGTTCCTGTTGCCTGGGATCAAAGAACCTCAGATGTTCTTGAGTCTAGCATTTGCTTTACCAAAGACAAAGCCCAGTGAGCTTTAGAAGTTGGTGGTCCCAGGGCACCTCTTTCACATTTCCATGCTACAGCCAAGGCTTCAGAGCAGGTGGGAGGCTGGTTGAGCAGGAGTTCTGTTTGCAGCCATGTCCTTAATGAATCAGGTGGTCTCCTGCCTCCCACTACACTTGATCATCTTCAATGGGAGGAAGAGGTTGGTGGAATGTACTTTTCTGGTGCAGGTGTAGGGGCACCCTGAGCAGTTCACCTTGCAGGGTAGGGGCACGTTGAGTCTCCTGCTGGGAGCACCTGTCTCTAGAAGCTCTAGGAAGGGTGGTTTCTAAGACCAAAATTCTACTGGGGGAAAAAGCACAATTCTCATAGTGATTCACAGGACATGGTGGCACATCAGAAGTGAATTGGTGAGGGACCATGCAGTCATAAGCCCCACACGGAACCAGCACTTTCCTTTCTGACATGACCATGGAGAACTCCCTCCCTCTAAGCTTGCTGTGGGCCCTACTGTGGCAAGAATAGATATTGCACCTTATTCTTGATCTTAGGGTAAAGCATTCAGCCTTTCACCATTAAGTATGATGCTAGCTATGGGTTTTTTGTAGATACCCCTTACCAGGTTTAAGAAGTTCTCTTCCAATCCTGGCTTGTTGAGTGTTTTTATCATGAAAGGGTCATGTATTTTGTCAAAGTCTCTTTCTGCATCTACTGAAATGATCATTTTGTTTAAAAAAATATTTTATTGATAAAGTGTATTACTTAATTGATTGTTCAGATGATACACCAACCTTGCATTCCTGGGATAAGTCTTAATTGGTCATGGTGTATAATCCTTTCAATACAATGCTGGATTCAGTTTGCTTGAATTTTGTTGAAGACTTTTGCATTGATATTCATAAGAGATATTGGTTTGTAATATTCTTTTTTGTGATGTCTGTGTGTGGTTTCAGTATCAGAGTAGTACTGGCTTCACAGAATGCGTTGGAAAGTGTTCCCTCCTATGCCACCTTTTGGGAAGAGTTTGTGAAGGATTGGTGTTAACTCTGCTTTAAATATTTGGTAGAGAGGGCAGAAAGCAGAAGGAAGAAGAACTACAATCCCACAGACTGTGGAACAAAAACCACATTCACAGAAAGACAGACAAGATGAAAAGGCAGAGGGCTATGTAACAGATGAAGAAACAAGATAAAACCTCAGAAAAACAACTAAATGAAATGGAGATAGACAATCTTCAAGAAAAAGAATTCACAATAATGATAGTGAAGATGATCCAGGACCTCAGAAAAAGAATGGAGGCAAAGATCGAGAAGATGCAAGAAATGTTTAACAAAGATCTAGAAGAATTACAGAACAAACAAACAGAGATCAATGATACAATAACTGAAATGAAAAATGCACTGGAAGGAATCAATAGCAGAATAACTGAGGCATAAGATAGGATCAGTGACCTGGAAGACAGAATGGTGGAATTCACTGCTGTGGAACAGAATAAAGAGAAAAGAATGAAAAGAAATGAAGACAGCCTAAGAGACCTCTGGGACAACATTAAATGCAACAACATTCACATTATAAGGGGTCCCAGAAGGAGAAGAGAGAGAGAAAGGACCCGAGAAAATATTTTAAGAGATTATAGTCGAAAACTTCCCTAAGATGGGAAAGGAATTATCCACCCAATTCCAGGAAGCGCAGACAGTCCCATACAGGATAAACCAAGGAGAAACATGCCGAGACACATAGTAATCAAACTGGCAAAAATTAAAGACAAAGAAAAATTATTGAAAGCAGCAAGGGAAAAACGACGAATAACACACAAAGGAACTCCCATAAGGCTAACAGCTGATTTCTCAGCAGAAACTCTACAAACCAGAAGAGAGTGGCATGATATACTTAAAGTGATGAAAGGGAAGAACCTACAACCAAGATTACTCTACTCAGCAAGGATCTTATTCAGATTCGCTGGAGAAACCAAAAGCTTTACAGATAAGCAAAAGCTAAGAGAATTCAGCACCACCAAACCAGCTCTACAACAAATGCTAAAGGAACTTCTCTAAGTGGGAAACACAAGAGAAGAAAAGGACCTACAAAAACAAACCCAAAACAATTAAGAAAATGGTAACAGGAACAGACACATCGATAATTACCTTAAACGTGTATGGATTAAATGCTCCAATCAAAAGACAGAGGCTTGCTGAATGGATACAAAACACAAGACCCATGTATATGCTGTCTACAAGAGACCCACTTCAGACCTTGGGACACATACAGACTGAAAGTGAGGGGATGGAAAAAGATATTCCATGCAAATGGAAATCAAAAGAAAGCTGGAGTAGCAACACTCATATCAGATAAAATAGACTTTAAAATAACGAATGTTACAAGAGACAAGGAAGGATACTATGTAATGATCAAGGGATCAATCCAAGAAGAAGATATAACAATTATAAATATATATGCACCCAACATAGGAGCACCTCAATACATAAGGCAACTGCTAAGAGCTATAAAAGAGGAAATCAACAATAACACAATAATAGTGGGGGACTTTAACACCTCACTTACACCAATGAACAAATAATCCACACAGAAAATTAATAAGGAAACAAAAGGTTTAAATGACACAATAGACCAGAAAGATTTAATTGATATTTATAAGACATTCCATCCAAAAACAGCAGATTACACTTTCTTCTCAAGTGCTCATGGAACATTCTCCAGGATAGATCACAACTTGGGTCACAAATTAAGCCTCAGTAAATTTAAGAAAATTGAAATCATATCAAGCATCTTATCTGACCACAACGCTATGAGATTAGATATCAATTACAGGGAAGAAAACGTAAAAATGACAAACACATGGAGGCTCAACAATACGTTACTAAAAAACCAAGAGATCACTGAAGAAATCAAAGAGGAAATCAAAAAAGACCTAGAGACAAATGACAATGAAAACATGACGATCCAAAACCTATGGGATACAGCAAAAGAGATCTAAGAGGGAATTTTATAGCTATACAAGCCTACCTCAAGAAACAAGAAAAATCTCAAATAAACAATCTATCCTTACACCTAAAGGAACTAGAGAAAGAAGAACAAACAAAACCGAAAGTTAGTAGAAGGAAAGAAATCATCAAGATCAGAGCAGAAATAAATGAAATAGAAACAAAGAAAACAATAGCAAAGATCAATAAAACTAAAAGCTGGTTCTCTGAGAAGATAAACAAGATTGATAAACCATTAGCCAGACTCATCAAGATAAAGAGGGAGAGGACTCAAACCAATAAAATTATAAATGAAAAAGGAGAAGTTACAACAGACACCGCAGAAATACAACGCATCCTAGGGAGACAAAAGACCTGTGTGCAGGAAACTATAAGACACTGATGAAAGAAATTAAAGATGATACCAACAGATGGAGAGATATACCATGTTCTTGGATTGGAAGAATCAATATTAGGAAAATGACTATACTACCCAAAGCAATCTACAGATTCAATGCAATCCCTATGAAATTACCAATGGCATTTTTTACAGAACTAGAACAAAAAATCTTAAAATTTGTATGGAGACACAAAAGACCCCAAATAGCCAAAGCAGTCTTGAGGGAAAAAAATGGAGCTGGAGGAATCAGACTCCCTGACTTCAGACTATACTACAAAGCTACAGTCATCAAGACAATATGGTACTGGCACAAAAACAAAAATATAGATCAATGGAACAGGATAGAAAGCCCAGAGATAAACCCACACACCTATGGTCAACTAATCTATGACAAAGGAGGCAAGGATATAAAATGGAGAAAAGACAGGCTTTTCAGTAAGTGGTGCTGGGAAAACTGGACAGCTACATGTAAAAGAATGAAATTAGAACACTCCCTAATGCCATACACAAAAATAAACTCAAATTGGATTAGAGACCTAAATGTAAGACCAGACACTATAAAACTCTTAGAGGAAAACATAGGAAGAACACTCTTTGACATAAATCACAGCAAGATATTTTTTGATCCATCTCCTAGAGTAATGGAAATAAAAACAAAAATAAACAAATGGGACCTAATGAAACATAAAAGCATTTGCACAGCAAAAGAAACCATAAACAAGACGAAAAGACAACCCTCAGAATGGGAGAAAATATTTGCAAATGAATCATCAGACAAAGGATTAATCTCCAAAATATATAAACAGCTCATGCAGCTCAATATTCAAAAAGCAAACAACCCAATCCAAAAATGGGGTAAAGACCTACATAGATATATCTCCAAAGAAGACATACAGATGGCCAAGAGGCACATGAGAAGCTGCTCAATATCACTAATTATTAGAGAAATGCAAATCAAAACTACAATGAGGTATCACCTCACACTGGTTAGAATGGGCATCATCAGAAACTACAAACAACAAATGCTGGAGAGGGTGTGGAGAAAAGGGAACTCTCCTGCACTGTTGGTGGGAATGTAAATTGATGCAGCCACTATGGAGAACAGTATGGAGGTTCCTTAAAGAACTAAAAATAGAATTACCATATGAACCAGCAATACCACTACTGGGCATATACCCAGAGAAAACCATAATTCAAAAAGACACATGCACCCCAATGTTCATTGCAGTACTATTTACAATAGCCAGGTCATGGAAGCAACCTGCATGCCCATCGACAGACGAATGGATAAAGAAGATGTGGTACATATATACAATGGAATATTACTCAGCAGTACAAAGAACGAAATTGGGTCATTTGTAGAGACATGGATGCATCTAGAGACTATCATACAGATTGAAGTAAGTCAGAAAGAGAAAAACAAATATCGTATATTAACGCATATATGTGGAACCTAGAAAATGGTACAGATGAACCAGTTTGCAGAGCAGAAACTGAGACACAGATGTAGAGAACAAATATATGGACACCAAGGGGGGAAGTGGCGGGGGGTGGGGGTTGTGTTGTGATGAATTGGGAGATTGGGATTGACGTGTATACACTGATGTGTATAAAACTGATGACTAATAAGAAAATAAATACATAAATATTAAAAAAAAATAAAAAAAAATATTTGGTAGAATTCATAAGTGAAGAGTTCTAGTCCTGGGCTCTTCCTTGTGGAAAATTTTTGATTAGTAATTTAATCTCTTTGCTTGTTATAGGTCTATTCTTTCTATTCTTTATTTAGTTTTGGTAGTTTGCATCTTTCTAGGAGTTTGTCCATTTCATGTTCATTATCTAATTTATTGATGTACAGTTCATTGGCATATAACTGTTCATAGTATTCCTTTACAATCTATTTTATTTCTGCAAGTTCTGTAGCAATGTCTCCTCTTTCATTTCTGATTTTAGCAATTTAGGTGTTCTCTCATTTTTTTCTTGTCAATTAAGCTAAATGTCAATTTTTTGTTCCCTTCATGTAATCAACTTTTGATTTCACTGATCTTTCTCTAATATTTTTCTATTCTCTGTGTCATTAATTTTTGCTTTAATCTTTATTATTTCTTTCCTTCTGCTTCTTTTAGGTTTAATTGCTGTTCTTTTCCAGTGTCTTAATGTGGAAGGTTAATTATTGACTTGAAATTTTTATTTAATTTTATTTTATCTTATCGGCCACACCATGTAGCAGGCAGGATCTTAGTTCCCGGACCAGGGATCAAACCCGTGCCCCCTGCAGCGGAAGCATGGAGTCCTAAGCAGTGGACCACCAGGGATTCCTCATCTTTTTTAATACAGATGTTTACAGCTGTACCTTTCTCCCTAAAGATTGCTTTAGCTGCATTCTCTAAACTTTGTGACTTCATTTTCATTCATCTGAAAGCACTTTCTGAATTTTCTATGGTTTCTCTTTCACCCACTGGTCATTTACGAAGTGTTTTGTTTAATTTTCATGAATTTGTGACTTTCCAAAATTTCTTTCTGTTCTTGAATTCTAATTGTATTTTTTCCTTTCCTGTAATTGTAACATAAAAATCAAATGCAAATATCGAGTGCTTAATAACTCGGAAAGGAGAAGGACCTCTTTTTTTTTTTTTTTTTTTTGTTTGTGGTATGCGGGCCTCTCACTGTCTTGGCCTCTCCCGTTGCGGAGCACAGGCTCCGGATGCGCAGGCTCAGTGGCCATGGCTCACGGCCCCCACCCCCACCCCGGACCGGGGCACGAACCCGTGTCCCCTGCATCGGCAGGCGGACTCTCAACCACTGTGCCACCAGGGAAGCCCAAGAAAAGGACCTCTTAATGGGCCCCAGGGTCCACAAGCAAAGCATTACTGAACGGGAGAATTTGGTTACCTGTGAAACTGGTATCTGGGAATTCTCTTGTCCTCTGTAATGATCAAAGGGAGGGATGTTCAAATGATCAAAGGGTTTAGGTATGGAGGAAAAGAAGAAAACAGAAGTTTTAAATTCAAGACAAGACTCTGAAATGCTTTCTTTCTCCATTTGGAATGTTTCCTACTTTAGACAAATAAGTAAAGGCTTCAAAACTTTACTATTTAATTTAAATACAAGTGAGGTTCTAGAATTTGGGTAGTATCAGAAAGAAGTTCTGGAATTCTTTCAACTAAATTTTTCCTCACCATTCACATACTACCTATTAGCCATATAATAGCTCACTAATGCTATTCATTTTTCCCCTCAGGCACTTTTTCTTTATTTCACATGGACTGTGGGGCACCCCTTATCCCAAACCTCTGGCCACATGTCCAAGTATCTGGAGAGTGGGCCGACCCTGAGAGATGGGAGCCCCACTCTAGAGATTCCTAGGCTCTTACTGCTGACCTGTGGGGACATACAACCCTAGGCCTTGCCCTCCCTACTGGTGAGCAGTCCTGAGTTGCAGGCTCCTGTTCTGAAACATGGGGCAGGCAGTGCCACCGGCGGCCTCCTCCAGACTCCCACATTCAAGGCATGGTGAACAGAGGAGTGACAATTAGATTTAACTATTTTATTTTAGAGGAAAGCAGGAAAGAAAAGCTTTAAGTTTCATACCAGCTAGAAATGGATTAAACAATGGTATCTTTTCAGATTTTGGCAGTCCCTTAAGAGCCACGTGTTACAGGCTTCATTCTTAAGTCAGGAGCACATACACACACAGACCATGCTTTCATAAAACCATGACGGATTCCATTTGGTTTTAACCTAAAACAAGGCAAACTGAGCAAAATTGAGCAAAGAGGACAAATTTAAAATCCAAATACACTTCCTTGCAGACAACTATTCAATTCAATTGCCAGTAAGATATTGAATATTCTTTTTTGAATCACCCTAATTCAATGTACAGTACCGTATATACTGCCTAGGAAGAAGTTCAAATCATAAATATGATAGGGAAATATCTAATGGCTCAGAATGGCCTTTTCAAGTAGCCAATAAGCTCTAAAAGACTGCAAAATATTAAATCTGGTGAAGCATGAGCTATATGTTCCAGAATGAGCCCATCTCCCTGTCATAGTCCCCCTCCTTGCTCCAGGACAACCTGGAACTGGGTCTTAAGGAGCTAGCACACAGGGCTACTCTCTGGATGCCAGATGATGGCAGGGCCACTTCCCTGCAGACAGTAGTCAGCAAGGTGAAGGCTGCTGGCCATAGTCATGACAGCTGAGCTGATCTGTGATTTCATCCTCTCCTGCCAATGTCAGGTCCAGGTTTGTCGATATGTTTGTGCTGCTGTACAAGATACTGGAGAGAGGCCATCTGCCCTGTGTGTCAGATTCCAGACTCCACATGGTTATGGCAGGGTTTGAGAGAAGTATCCACAGAGTGAGGGGCAGGATTAGAATAAAGAGGTGTTAATGGTGTGAATTGGGAAGGTAAAGGAAACTGTCGGGAACTCAGTGGAAAAAGAGGGTTGAAGAAAATTAAAGGGGGAATCAGGGGAAATAAAGAAAAACAAGGGAAAAAGACAACCATCTCTGTTTGCTTAAAGGTCAAAGAGTAAAAATAATATAGAAAGTCTCCTTCACCTTGCCAGGTTCAACAGCGTGCTGCATTTTGGCTTTTTAAATAAAGTTTACACCATTGGGTTCTGGGCTCTTCTTCCAGCTGACAGGCTCTGTCTTCCAATCATGTCCACCCCCAACCCCCTGAAGCACCCATTTTTTCTCCAGACCCCACACTTCTCCAAACCCCACCCCCTGAACCAAGTTCAGTTTCCACTTATGGATTACATCTCTCTCTGATTGTCTAGCACTCATTTTCTAAGATCAATCTCTTTACTCTTTTTCACTTACTAGCCTAAATCCATATTACTCTATAGTTTTAAGAAAGATTCATGACAACTAGATCATGCTATTCAGTAACTCAAGTTTTACTGTCCAAATATGTTTGTGTGTGTATATATATATATAATATCTGTACATAATATATATATATACACATATATGTATATTGTGTATGTATGTGTGTGTATATAAATAAATAAAACTGGCATTTGCAAGAGCTTTAAAATCTATCAGATTGCACGTTTCTTTAGCCAAACAATAAATACTCTTTGATGAGTCATGACACTTCACTTCCATGTGTCCACTTTAAGAAACAGTTACAAAATCAGATGGTTCAAAATAAACAAATAAACAAACCAGCAAATAAAACCAGACTAGAGTAGGCATCCAGGCATTTCTTTTCTAGGCTCTGAGGCAAATTCCAGGTGCTGTCTTCTCTTTTATCAATTTTATTTTCTCCTCTGCTTTTGGAAATTCCATTCATTCTTTAAGTCTGATCCACATGACTTTACAGAGTTGGGAAGGGGATGAAAGGGGGTGGAACAGAAAGGAGAGTGGTGGGAGGGAGAAACCTAGTATTTATCAAGTTACCTGAGAGTAAAGACCTTGCCTGTCTTTCTCACCTCTAAATACCTTGGTACCGAGAACAAGATCTAGTGAATGAGAAGATGCTCAATAAACACGTTTTGAATAAATGAAATTACTGACTCTGTACTGTGTGCTGAGGGCCATGCTGGATGGTTTTAAAAACAATACTGAATGATTGGTCAATAAAAAGTAACTCAGTATAACAATGTGCCCTCCTTTGTGTAATAAGAGAATGCATTCCCTGAGGTGGTACCTTCAGAGCTTGGGCTCATGCTGAGGCTGTGATCCCAACATCTCAGTGGGCAAAACCATGGTAGATAATAACTTAAGGCAGTGCCAGCAAACTATCACTCATGTGCCAAGTCTGGCCTGCAGATTGTACAGCCCAGGAGCTAAGAATGGTTTTTATATGTTTAAAAGGATTATAAAACAAAAAGAAAAATAGACAGCAGAGATCGAATATGGCCTACAAAGCAAAAATATTTACTATCTAGCCCTTTACAGTAAAAGTTTGCTGACCCTTGTTCTAAGGAGACACTAAGAATGTGCTTCTGAAGTTAAGTTTTAATCTAAAGTGTGTTTGGCTTGAACTTGTGTTCAAACATGGTGAGACTGCAGGCCTGGGCTCTGTGAGCACTCTGGAGTCACACACACAAGCTCGACGTTCTTTGTCCAAGCTTAGAGCAGCTCCATGGCACCAATATGTAGAGTCTTCACCTTTGTTAACTCTTGCTTGTTCATGTGACTCTTCCGTAGGTGTTTTTCTACATGATTTTCTGGTTAGTTTTGCAGTGCAACAAAGTCTTCTCCTAGAAAATCTATGGGTGGCAAAATCATAAAGGTGTTTCATCAACCCACTTAGTGTAATGATTAGAGAGCTTTGTTATGGAGCTTTCTTGAATTCATCTGGCTCTAGCTGAAGTACTCAGGATGTGACCTCTCTTCCGTCTTTTATTAACTCTAGGCAATTTTTGGTTGTTTTTAATTCATTGATGATTTTCTGGTCCATTCTTCCTCTCCTCTCCTTCTGTGATTCCAATTATACTTATTTAAAATGGCTGATATTTTCCCACAGGTAAATTATCAACAATCTTTTCTTTCCATTTTCCAGATTGGATAATTTCTATTGTTAGACCCATCAAGTGATTTTTTAAAAATTTCAGATACTGTATTTTCTAGTCCTAAAATTTGGTTCCTGTTTAGTGTCTCCTTTTTGCTGCTAAGATTTCATATGTGTTCATTGATTATGATCATATTTTTCCTTATGTCTTTGAGCATAATTACAATAGCTGCTTTGAAATTCTTGTCTGCTAATACCAACATACATGTCATTTTGGAGTCAGTTTCCATTAATTGCCTTCTCTCATGACTATGGGTCACATTTTTCTGTTTCCTTGTATGTCTAGTAATTTTGAATTGTATCCTGAACATTGCACATGTTATGTTAATCTATAGCAGTGCTGTTCAATAGAAATAAAACATGAGCCACATATGTAATTTTAATTTTCTACTATCCATATTTAAAAAGTAAAAGAAACAGGTGACTTTAACATATTAATAAATTTTAATAATATATTGTATTTGACCCAATGTATTCAAAATGTAATTATTTCAACATGTAATCAATATTAAAAATTATTAAGATATTTTACAATATCTTTCTATATTAAATCTTTGAAGTCTGGTATGTATTTTACATTTAAAACACATCTTGATTTGGACTAGCTAGTGGCTACCATATTGATCAGCACAGCTCTAGAGTATCATTCTAGGAGAATACTGAGGTTTGGTCCAATACGAGCTACTCCGTCATTATGGGAAGCAGAATCATTGACTGCCAGTTTTTAAACTTTATTCCTTGGTGTTTCACAGAGGTCCTGTGGGCCTACTGTGAGATGAGGGGAAGGCCGAGTACACTGGGCTACTCTTCCCCATTATATATACATCTCAATTCAATCAGAACAACTCTGATTTCATGTTTCATGTATTTCATTTCTGTGCATAACTTAAAAATATTTTGATACTAAAACAATATAAAAACATAAATGACTGTAAAATATGATTCTTGAATGGGTCCCTAGGATTTTTCTTGCTCAATCATGCCCTTGAACCCATGCTGACCTCTCCTCTTCTAGAGTCACTTATTCTCCTTTCTAATCATATCACAAGAACCAGCTGTCTCTGCTTTCAGGAAAAGGGACTGTGGTTTGTCTGCTATTTAAGTCTTCATGCTTGCAAGTCCTTCCTTCTGTGGCCCCACATGTGTGTGATTGATTGACTGATGGATAGATTGATCAATCAACTGATAGGTTTGCTGGATGGCTGTTCACACCCAGCATGCTCAGGACTTGCAGAAGTGAGCTGTTCCTCATGGCCATCAGCATTAGGGTAGGATTTCATTCTTAATTTAAAAGGACCACATAAAATCAATGAAACAAGTCTCACCTCACTTTCCTTCCTGTCTTCCCGCTTTCATTCATACACATTTTACCAGTTTGACAAAGAAAAGAGGGTCAGCACGAAAACTAAATGCTTTGTGAAACCTTTTCACCAGGCAAGTGGTACGGATCAAGCTTAAGAAACCCAAAAAACTGCCAGGTTAAAAGTCCAGCCTCCTTACAAAAGCTAAACATGCCTAACCTGATGCACAGAACCACAAAACAAAATCCATGCACCTCAACCCAGGGCAGAACGGGAGGCCAGTGATATTGCATAATATAACAGAGTCAGATGCAAAGACCCACTAAAGTGGAAATAAGGAGGCTTAACTGATGAACACATTTCACACAATTCTTCTCAGCTGACAACTCAAGAGAATTCACTTCAGAGCACACAAGAACATGGCCATGAAAGCTAGGGTTGGAAACAGAAGTTCTGATGGATCCCAAACAACAAATAACTTACTGACATTAATTTCAGCCACTGAAATAGACCAATCACAAACACTAACTTATGTACACCTACTCACGGGTGCTCATACTATGACACTGATTTCCTTTTTCTCCGAGACACGGTAATTTGCAGGAGGAGTTGACACGTACCAGTTGAAAGTGTGCGGGATGGCTATTTCTTTTTTCACGAGATGGTCTTAATGGCCCGCTATGAGATGCCTTCCAGTGAGCACTGTACATTTCTATCAAAGTTCTGGTTTAGCCAGAAATTCAGTATTTTGAGCAAGCAGAAATCACTCAGCAACAACAATGGAACACAGACCAAGACTGTGGTATTAACTGTGCATCACCATCCCCCATTCATGGGCGTTGCTGTTTTACCCTGGAGGGTCCAAGTTTGAGAACACAGCTCCTTACCGTGACTGGCATGGGTGCAAGTTGCACCTTCGGATCTGGGGCTCTGGACGGCTGGCTTGAGGGCAGTCACTGTCGTTCACCAGAGTCGTGGTCTTGTTAACAATCCGTGTGCAGGACACGATGGTTCTGCGTTCCCCTGGAAACCAAACCACACAGAACTGAGAGGTCGTGGTACACACACCTGGTAAGGCCATTCATTCACCTTATGGAGGAGTGTTCAGGTGCATCTTTTGATCAGTTTGTCATTTAAAGTGACTATTGTAATGCCTTGTTGTTTGTCAGAGAGGGAGAACCATAATCTTTGGGATGAGGGTGTGTAAGACATGGCAGGGGCAGCATGGGGCAGGAGAAAGATTCTAGAACAGGATCAGAAAGAAGCAACACTTTAGATCAGCCATGTCCTTGGAAAGCTTGGGGTTCACTGAGGTCAAAGTTGTGATTTGGGTCTTTAATTTCCAACAAAGATTGCCAATCTCTGTGTCTGTTCATTTGATGTTTAAAGTCTATGGAGATCTGGTCTTCATTAAACAACTGTATATCAGCCCTCACCAGAGATGATGGCTACTTATTACAGAACTCCTACTTGCTGGAGAGAAGTGAGAAACAGGAAGGCTAGTCTGAAGGACACAGACCCAACCTGAGAATTTGTTTCTCCATCAACTGCTGCTCGTGCCTAAGCCTCACGTGCTCTTGGGAAGCTTCACTAACCGGTCACCCGAGCTGGATGTAGTCATTCTTTTGGGTGTTCCCAAAGCACCCTGCACACTAGTTGACCATGACTTTGTTAGGAGTGGGGGCGAATGATTGGGAGCTAGAAGGGCGGCCTTTGGAGCCAGGCTGTCTGGGTTCAGACTTGGCTTACTCACTAGCACAGTGAGCACAGGATTGCTACTTAGCCCTCACGTTTCTGTGCCTTTGTTTCCTCCACTGGACTGACTCGCTTAACTTCCCTATGCCTTAGGGTGCTTTAGGGATGGTTAAAATGAATTGATACATATAAAATGCTTAGAACAGAACCTGGCAGGGGTTAACACTTCATGTTAGCTATATTCCTATTGTTATTATTTGGGAAGTGTCATAATAAAAGATTAACAGGAAGTCAAGCACGACTATATGGATCCCACACTCCTAAATCAATCTGTCTCCTGGGGAATTTGTCATGAAGAAATGACTCAAAATTATGGAGCCCTCAACTTGTGTAAGCATAGAAAGCACGGAGATGCCTCAAGCCAGATGTCTGTTTGGACTGCAGGTCAGGGAGCTGGCAGTCAGGGAGCCATAAAAGGATGCCAGTAGCGACAGCAGCAGAACAGTACCCCCTTGCCCCCCAGCCAACGGAGCCTGCTAACTCTTCCATTTGGGCCACGCTTACTTTGTAGCAAGCTGCCCCAGTGGAAAAGGTCGGTGCCATCAGCTCCGCAGGACTGAGTGTCAGTGAGGCCATGCCCAGGTCCCACCTGCCAGCCCACCCTCTGGGTTGGCATTCCAGAATCCAGGTCAACCTTCTGTTCTAACTCTGTGTCCATCAAAATTCACCCATCCTGCATCCATCCCCCATCACCCCCCTGTGTGTCCCGTCAGGGTGACAGAGTACGCTGTACTAAGGGGGCTGCTGGCTAAGAGTTCAGAATGCTTCCAACCGCTCCTTCTAAACAACACAGTAATGACTACGATGCCTTTTGTTCATATTGATTTTTGCAGTATTTGAGTCTCCTCCCTGCAGTGAGCATGAGGGCTGATCAGTATAGAGAGAATAAATCATCTGCTAATATATGGAGGCAAATCATGAAGCCAGGACTCAGGCTCTGAACGTTTCACTGGAGTTGGAGGACTTTTTCTTTCCATTGTATTACTGTTGGTCCCATTGGTTTCCCTGTATTTCCATTGGCCACTGGGGCAAAAAGGAAAGGGTATTTGAGGGTCAGAAACATCTTCCAGTGCCCCTCTACCAAACAGCAACAGATGGAAGTCTGTTCTGTTCATTCCCAGGGTCACCTGTCACACTTGTGACACAACCATTCATCGGCCAAACCTCCACTCGGATCAGCATCCAAGGGCCCCATGCCATAGGCAAAGCTGGGCACAACTCCAGCATGGAGGAGTTTGGAAGACTCTGCCCAAGTGTTTTGCAGAGAGATTTGCAGTGGGATGTGGTTACATTCCATGGAAATACAGGTTATGTGGCCAGCCTTTCCAAGGCTCTGTGTACCCGCCACGGAGTGCCCTGAATTCACTTCTCTGTTTGACAAAAACCCACACCGCATGAGCCCATGACCCTACTGCTCACCTCCTCCGCACTGCACACTGCAACCTTCCCAGCTGCTGTGGGTCCAGATGAACAAGGAGTCCTGCGGTTTTTCTGGTTCACTTTGATTTTCAGCAGTGTAGTTTACAGGAATGGTGTATTCGTAATGAATTCCATAGTTTTGGTCATGAAATAACAACACCTGGATCAGCAGCAAAATAAAAGACCATTTTGAAATAAAGCGAAAGCTCCCAGGGTTGCTGAACTTGCAAGCCAAGCTGTGCTGTGGCTGTCTCCCTACCAGGGGTAACCTGTTCTTTTCAGGGTTTCAAAACAGGTTCATTCCAGGGGCACACCTTTATTTCAGTCTTGGGTTCCCTAGATACTCAAATTCAGGGCAGGAGCCTATGTAAACCATCAGCAGGGAGTTCTACTCTTTTCCACTGGAGAGAGGACTGGTTTAGAAGAGGGATTGGGGATTAGCAAATCTGTGGGCTCCAACTGCACTTTACATGGAGAGCTGCTCCAGGCAGAGCAAAGTACCTGTTCCCACAGTCACCCACGAAGCTGCCCTTACAGGGAGAAAGACACAAATATACTGCTTTTCTTAAACAGGCATCTGAACCAGTAGGGTTACTCTACTTTGAAAATGAACACCACTCTTCACACCCCGAGCACCAGTCACTGCTATGTGTAAGGCAGGCTCAAGAGTAGACACAGCCCCCTGCAGGGGAATCTTGGGGATGCCCGTCAAGGATGTAGGAGCCTTCCTGCTGCCATGGGAGCTAGGATGATGACGATGCCCACGGGGTGGCACAGCCTGGCGCAGGGCTTAAAGCTGGGAGTGAGGGGAGGGGAGCCATCATCGTGCAGCTTGGGGACCCCTGGTTCTGCAATCCTGGTAAGTGGGAACTGGGAGGGCCTGCTCTTTGTTTGGTAATGCATGTTTCTAGCCCTGTAGAGAGAGACGTGCTCTACTGGCTTTATTTCACTATGTGTATGTAATGGTGCAAAAGAAGCACTCTTGTGGGAGCTTCAAGTGGCCTGGCTGTGGGTGGTATGTCCTTAGGCTACGCTTGGAACCAGGGGGCAGTCCTGGGTCTAAGCAGCTAGCAACTTCACTTCCAGCCCGGGGTCTGGGAGAGCCGGCCCGCAGGAGCTGGAGGCAGAGGGTGCTCCACCTGACCTGGGGAGGCCAGGTGGATGGTGTGCTGGACAACAGGAGCCGTCCTCCCTCCCAAGCATCTCCCAGCCCTCCAAGGGCTGCAGTTGCAGGCGGGGTGGGGTGGGGTGCTAAGAGCAGCCCAAACTGAATAAACATCCACTTCTCCAAGAAAGAGACTTGCAGTAATGCATTTGGAAAAATGCCTCCAGTTTAAAAAAAAAAAAAAGGCTTTAAAAGAGATCTTTATTATCTCAGTATGGGAATAAGACTGGTGAATTGAGAATCCATATGAAACCAATTTCATGCAATTTTGTAGCCACGTATAATTTGTATGCGTGTGCATAATTGCTTTCAAATGCAGGTCCCCGTGGCTCTACGGGCGCTCCTGACCCTGCAAGCAATGTGCACACCTCAGTTAGGGGACAATGGATTTTCCTTCAGAGGCAGATGGGCTCCTCTCGTTTCTAGGTTTAAAAACTGGTAGTAACAATTGTATTTCAAGAGAGAAAAGTGATTAATGTTCAAGAGGGCAGGAACTTCAGCTGTGGTAGTTATTGCTTTCCCAGAGTTTTGTTTATTATGGTCTGAATGAATCCAGGCTGTGCATTTGCTTTAATGGGCTGACGATTCACTCACAGTTTATGAAAGCTTTTGGGAAAGAAAGGAAATAGGCCCATCTTGGTGTTTGCTAGAAAAGCAAATTCACATGCTAAAGGTGATGCTGCTATCTTGGGTTTTATCTTGTCTTTTACTTCCTCTTTTAGTCCCTCTGAATGACTGCTTTTAACTCAGGACAGGAGGATTTGTTCCAATGACTTAGATTAGGAAACAATCTAATCACAGAGAAATGATTTAGGTACCGGTCCTGAGGTCCCAGAAATCAACTTGCAAGTATATACCTGCAGTAGATTTAGTGTGTGGAGTGTTGCACTGATAGATTTCTGGACAGTTTATGTCATCTGTGGAAACTGGCTCCCCTTACTCTTATCAGAAATTGTAACAGGGTTAGGGCCATTGTGGGTGACATCTCTGCTCACATGTAGAGCTGGTCTCCTCAGGAGAGTCCCTGGGAAGTAGTCTGGGAATCTCTTGGGTGTCACCTAATCTTGAACAGCTGCAGGTTGCCAGTGACCACAAATTAATGGGGAGATAAGAACTTCCAAGCAGAGACTTTGGCAGGCATGGAGGACAAAATGTGCTTTGATTGCAGACACACAAGCTGTCACAACTCCCATTCTTTGGAAGGAGACATGGATTCAATAATTACAAGCTATCAAAAGTTAGTCACGAGAAGTCCTAAACCCTGAGAAGGCAACGGTGGCATTCCTGTCCCTGGAGATCTTTCATATTCTTAAAAGGCAGCATAACCGGATGTTTCAGTGGTTTGCATGGGGTCCTCCCTGAGACAACACACAAGACCAGAGTGCCCTGATCTGGCCTGATTGTACAATTTCTCAAGACCACCTGGGGACTGAATAGGCCTGTAGAATCTGGTTCTCCCTTGATTCCTGAATCCTTGTTGCAAGCAGAGTCTGGAAAACCTGAGTGGTATTGGTTTGGAAACAGTGTCAACAGTTCATTTCCAAAAGGTAGTTTCCGATGTGGATATACAAACTGTGGGGCAAATCTAAGCCATCTGATATTAAAACATAGACTGTGGGGCTTCCCTGGTGGTGCAGTGGTTGGGGGCCGCCTGCCGATGCAGGGGGCATGGGTTCGTGCCCCGGTCCAGGAGGATCCCACAAGCCGCGGAGTAGCTGGGCCCGTGGGCCATGGCCGCTGGGCCTGTGCGTCTGGAGCCTGTGCTATGCAACGGGAGAGGCCGCAGTGGTGAGAGGCCCGCGTACCGCAAAAAAAAAAAAAAAAACATAGACTGTGAGTGGGGCTGTCTGCTTAATAATGTCAAGTCTCCCTGGCGGCCACATGGCTAAGCATTTCCTTCCTGGAGGTGGTTCCTTTTGGAAAAGATGGGAGTTCTGCCAGTAAAGAGCTAGGGCAAAATTTTGAGAGGGCAGAATTTTGAAGCATGTGGCAAAGGGATTAGATAAGAAAAGACCAAGAGAGAGACTTGAGCAGCAGGTGGCCAGGCAAACCACCAGGAACCAAGTGTACCTCCTGCCCACAGGGTCTCAGGGAACAAGTCAACTGGTAGACCTCTTGGAGCCGGTGGTCTCAAGACAAATGCAAAAGCACGGCAAATTACCATCAAATGCAGAGGCATTTTGGTTGGTCCCTTGGCGGAAATTTTCTCCCACAGGCCCCTTCTAACATAGCGGACGGTCGTGCCTGCAATCTGGAACTCTCCAGGGAGCTCTATCTTCCAGTCACTGTTGATGGATCTCTTGCTGGAGTCTTTGAGAGCTAGAAAGAAAATGGAACACCATGGAATCGGGGTGTCAGTCTGTCTTTGAAGGGAGTCAGGGTGTCCTGAGCGGTGGGTTGGAGGTCTCACTCTCTACCTCCACAGTGGAGAAGAGGGAGGCCTGCAGTGAGAGAAAGGAGCTTTCTTTGAGAACAGAAGCCTGGCTCACAGGGAGAGAACAGCTCCTGACCCCAGGACCCTCCGAGAGAGAGCTGTCGTGACTCCTGCACCTCTTGAGCATGGGCCACTGTCTCAGAATCGGCTCACTCCGTGGGGGGTGCGGGGAGGAGTGCCAGAGAATGGAGACAGCCACAGCCCAATCACATTTCACGAGATTTACAGAGTAGGGGGTTTTCCACCAGATGAACAGATTCTATTTTAACGTGTCCAAGGCTACAAAACAGGATTTGTAGCTTTAGCAAAATTCATCCTTCATTTTACTCTTACCCACCTGGGGCTTTTTAGAGGGCAGCCTAACTCCAATGCCCCTCAAGGATTTGATAGCCCTGGATTAGTAAAGCAGATGCTCCTTCAAGAAACAGGTGTCATTCTATCAAACACGAGCGTCTGGAAGCCTGAGCCGCCTACAGGCGTGGTAGTAACAGTGAGCTGATGTCTTGTGGGTGGTGGGGGCCCTCCCACCCTCAGCTTTGTGGCCTTTGCTGGGTTCACATTTTGCTCTCTCACACTCCGTACAAAGTGTGTTGGAACTGACAAGGAATCGACATCTTGCTGATTGGCCATAGCAAAGATTTGGTTTTCCACACAAGCTATTATTATCTGAGTGCTCACCAGTGACTTTCTTTGTTGTTTCCTCACTTAGGTTTTAGAGTCATGTGGTTCTCATGAGGGAGCATTCTGCAGTGAAATTCTGTTTTTTTGTGCTGTTTTGTTATTTAGGAAAGAAAGAAATAACTAGAACCTACTCTGGCATTTTGGAGGAGGTGGCAAATGAAAATGGGTGACAGTAAGTCTTTATGTCACTCAAAAAATAAAACTTTCCGTGCACCCCAAGTCCAATGCCATGCTCTCTGCCAGTGCAGCTAGAGTCCCCTGAGAACCAGATGCTCTCAATTACCTTGGGACCCTGCTCAACCCACAATCAGCGAAATCAGGTTCTATCCCATTCCCTACTCTCTGCTTATGAGGCCAGAAATATTAATGAAATGCCCACATTTAATACCGATTTTGGATAATGAGACTTGAAACCCAAAAGTGGTTTCGGTTAACCCTGAGTCCACGAACCCCTGGCTGGGTTAGGACCTGGTGGGTCCAGTCCTGGTCAGGCCACAAGCAGCTGGGGGATGCCGGCCTCCGCTTCCTCGTCTGCAGGACACAATGGTCCCAGCAGGCTCTCCTGGCCAGTAAGGGGGAGGTGCATGCTCAGGACTCTGTGCTTACAGGAACCACCAAGAGAAACCGAGGGACCTGGGAAGGGCTGCTTTCCAGCAGGATGGCTTCCAAGAGGGGGTTCATACTCAGGGTGGCTGCTCAGTGAGTGGCTGGGGATTACAGGACTCCAGGGAAGGCTTCGAAAAGAGAAAGCTCTACCACTTAGAATCGAATGCTTCCCTTCAAGAAATTCTACCTACTATCGAGATTTCCTGGCTAATGGAAGGAAGTGAGACTGTTGGGATACTCACAATTTCTGAGCCTTTTTCTCTTCCTCAGCCACTGCCTGCAAGTCCCCATTTAAGGGGCACATTCTCTGGTTTAGCTCCTCCATATGCTTTTACCCATTTAACCTTCCCAACAACTCTCTAAGGTAAAGGATTATTTTCCTTTTTTCACAGATGTGGAAATGGGGGCACAGAGAGGTTAAGTAACCTGCCTAAAGTCACACCGCTATTACATTGTCATGTGGAGACCTGAACCTAAACACACCAAGCTCCCACATTCTTTAGGTTATAGCATCAGTCTAGAGTTTTATGACAGACACTGAAATGTGCAAATGTCATATTCTCAAAGAGAACAAATTCCAAGCTCAAATTGCTGTGGGAGGTGTCTCACGTTCTACATACCTTCATAAAAATAACTAAACTTATGGTTTTCCACAGCTTCCAGTGAACTAATAACCTAAAAATACGTTTGGTCATGTTAGCTACTCAGGTATCTAGGCTAAAGCTGTATGGGTGTTCATTGTTCTTTCAATTTCTCTGAAGGTTTGGAAAATTGTTTCTTGCACATGCATATGTAAATCTGGTTTTCAGAATCAGTATGGGCTGGTGGGAAGTGGCCGACAGACAAATGAGGGAACAGACACCTTTAAGAAAAGCCTCAGTAGGGGTTTCCCTGGTGGCGCAGTGGTTAAGAATCCGCCTGCCAATGCAGGGGACACGGGTTCAAGCCCTGGTCCAGGAAGATCCCACATGCCATGGAGCAACTAAGCCCGTGTGCCACAACTACTGAGCCTGCGCTTTAGAGCCTGCGAGCCACAACTACTGAAGCCCGTGCACCTAGAGCCCGTGCTCTGCAACAAGAGAAGCCACGACAACAAGAAGCCCACATACCACAACGAAGAGTAGCCCCTGCTCACCGCAACTAGAGAAAGCCTGCGTGCAGCAACGAAGACCCAACACAGCCAAAAATAAATAAATTAAATAAAAAAAAGAAAAGCCTCAGTAAAAACAAGTCAGGGAAGCACAGTGAGCAGACACATCCCTACACCAATCCTTTACCTTTATCTGAGGGCCTTGTAGCTGGTGATGGAGGCACAGCTCCTGCCCTTGGGAGCTCAATGTTTGAAAGGGAGACTGGTGAGAAGACAGATAAATACGATACACTTCCAGAAGCTCAGTGACAGAGGCCAGTCTGGGGCCCGTGCACAGTCGTGTGGGCAGAGACTGGGGCAGCTGGGGAAGGCCTTCTGAAGGAGGAGCCCTGAGCTGAGACTGAAAGAAAAGCAGGGAGAAGAGGTGGCCTGGAGCGTGTGGGCAGCTTGGGCTGTTGCTCCTTGCCTCCTTGTTAAGCTCAGTTTCTGTGCAGGGTGGTGGAGGGAGAAAGGTGCCCTGCCCCGTGTGGAGAAGCAAGTGGAAGGTGAGGGAATACTGGAAGTCTGATTGGGAAGAGGAGGTGACAGAGAGGGGCTATGGAGGTGGAGAAGGAAAGAGAAGGCTCACTGTCATTGTCATTGGGGTGGGGACACAAGCATGTTGAGAACCCTTGAAACTGAGAATCAGAGAGATGAGCAGAATGAGTTTCTGTAAAGCTGTCTGCTGACCCCCGTCATACTGGGGTCACCCCACAGAACCCATTTCCCACACAGAGACCAGGGGCACATTGGGGTGGCCCTCTCCTCCTGTCTCAGCCCACGCGTGTGCCCCAGTCGACTCCTGCGTTCAGTGCCCTAGGCTGGGCCCTGGCCTTGTTCTGTCTTAGGGCTTCTGTGAGCATCTAGTGTGTTGCTGCCTGCCATCTCTCTCTCCTTCTGCAAGTAACAATGCCCAGAGAGCTTTTGGGGATGTGTTCTTCCCCCAGTCACGTGGGGCTGACCCCAAACTCCACCCCAGCTCCAGGAGTGCGTCCATCACCCAACCCTGGAAGGTAAGAGTCAATTCTAAGACTTTCATTCACCTTGGGAAGAAGGAGCTTTCTTTCCACAGGTTGCCCAGAGACTTGATATAAGTCTTGCCAGTACGTGGCAAGAGGTCCCTAGATTAAAGTCAACTGAGAAAGGACAGCAGTGCCAGGACAGAGACTATTTCCCATGATATCATTTTAAGCCCCTGGATCCAGCAGTGTCTGAAGCCAATAACACAGAAACTGAGAACTGGGTTTAGCTTTCACACGTCACATTTGGAGGTTGGTTTTTAAAAAATACTAACCATGATGGGGCCAGGGCAGGCTGAGAAAGAAAATTACTAGTATGGATTCCTAGAAATCACGCTAGGATCCTCCCTAATGTCAGCTTAGTACCCCCTGAGATTCAGAAGGCCTGGTATACTCTATCCAGGCTTTCCTGGGCCCTGCTTTGCTCCGGCGCTTTGTTCAGGATGCGCGGCTCTTTCTCACTTGGCCTTGTTTCTAAGGTGCTCTAAAAGGACTTTATTGGATTATAAACAGAAAACCACCCCGCCTCCGTGCCAAAAGTCAAACACCTGTGAGGTCAAGAGTGGGAAGGACTGGGAAGAGTGCAGGAGGGCATACCTGGGGCCGATCATAAACCCATCCACAGAAATGCCACGCAGAGGTGTGGGGGCCGCCTGGGGAAGCCCCACTTCTGCCGGCAGAGGCACTCGCTGTGAGTGACACAGGGGACAGACGAAGACCCCGCTGGGCCTGGTGGCATGCCACCCTCTCACCACCAGGGGAGTGTCCTGCTTGGCAGCAGGGGTTGGGGGAGGCGACATTTCAGGAGGCGGCCCGCAGGGTGGGTGGGGGAGGCCGGGGAGGAGTGAGTATGGTCAGAGAAGGGGGGAGGGCAAATGAGAGAGGCAGGCAGTGGCTCACCGGCTCTTCCAGAAGAGGCCAGCAGCAGGATGGGGAGGAACACGCCAGACAGTGCAGTGCTGGTGGCAGGCTCTCTGGGGAAAGCAGCCTAGATTTATAGTGCTTGTCACTATGCAAGGTGTAAATGTGCCCACATGACAGGTTTCAAGTTATCCACGTGAGCTCTGTGAAGGCAGAGATGGGAAGAGATGCGAACCGTGACCTCCCCCATCCACATACCGCTGCTGGGCACTCCCAGGACTTCTGAAGTCACCTGTCTTTGCAGTCACCTGACCCCCAGGTCTTGGCCTGGGGCTGCTGAATTGGCAAAATCTCATACTGTCACAGCCTCAGGGTATGTGTGTGGTCGGGGTCGGGGCTCTCACGGTTCCAGAAAGCATCTACTTTGCTTGTCCAAGCTCTGCGGCTGCCATCTGCACGACGGCTGCAAACTTCCAGGCACCCCAGTCTCAGCTTTACAACTGCCACTTGACCCCTAGTCTGAAAGCCGGAGCCCCTTCCTCAGGACAGTGTGATCGTGATGACACCCCTTCATGCATTTTGCAGTGGGATGAAAACTCAGAGGCAGAATTATAAGTAGCAGGCCAGCAGTTCCAAGAATCATGGGGATCTCTGCAAGCCTGTTGACTCTGGGGTGAGTCATTTAGTCAGCAGGATTCAAAATTTGCAGGTTGCCGTGGTCCATGCTGAGAAATCAGAACTTCCTGCTAAAATTGGAGTTTAGCACCTGACATCCCTTCAAAAGGGTAAGACTGCAGCCTCAGAAGGTCTGTTGGAACATCAAGATCTGAACATCACTGACAGTGAATTGATAGGTTCAATGTGGAGTCTGATGAGAAAACCACCTTGTGGGGCCATGTCAGCCCCAAAGAGAGAGTGTGCAGGTCACTCCTGGCCCATCTGTAGCGGCCTCCACCCCGGAGCAAGCTTCACAGAGCAGGGTCTGTGAGAGCCGGGGAGGCCGAAGCTCCAGGGCCCCTCTCGTGCACCAGTCCTTTCCAAGGCCCTATACGTAGCGTATTCTTTCCTGTAAAGAAGGCCTCCAGGGCTTCCCCGGTGGCGCAGTGGTTGAGAGTCCGCCTGCCGATGCAGGGGACACGGGTTCGTGCCCCGGTCCAGGAAGATCCCACATGCCACGGAGCAGCTGGGCCCGTGAGCCATGGCCGCTGGGCCTGCGCGTCCGGAGCCTGTGCTCCGCAACGGGAGAGGCCACAACAGTGAGAGACCCGCGTACCGCAAAAAAAAAAAAAAAAAAAAAAAGAAGGCCTCCCAAATTAAATAAGTTTTGGGCCCCAGAAATTCCCGTTCCTCTCCATCCTTTGGCATCAATGGTATATGCAAGCCCCCTTCGTCTGTAAGTATTTTGAGATTAGTTTATATTTGAAATTAGAATTTTTAGGCCTAGAAACTCAACAGGGGCCATTAAGATGATGACAAATGCTCTGCTTTGATAGGGAAATATAAAGTTAAGAACAAAGGGAATTCCTGAGCGACTTGATCCTATCTGTAATGTCTGTAGTTCTGATTTGCTGGGGAGGATATTTTCACTTGCTGATCCTGCCTCAGTCAGAGGGTGGATGTTTTAAACCCTGTCACAAATATAGCAGCACTTGCTTTTGTGTGTGTTGCTTAGGAGCCTTCAGAAGCCTCTCAACAGCTGGAGAGACTTCTGCAGGGATGAAGATGGCACACGCTCTCCCTTGCTACCACAGCGGAACCAAACCTCCTCAATGGCCTGGAATGTGAGGTCATATGGTGACCGTCTGTTTCCCTCAGGGCCTTCTATCTCTCTGTGGACATTTATACAATGTCCCTGTAGTTCCCGGCACTGTGAGAGATCCTGAGCCTTTCCAGGGAGCAGGGAGGGGGCATTCCTGCTGGGATGGCTCGGTTCCTCTCTGGAGCTGCTTGGGAGCAGGCACAAGAGCTCGGATCCTGTCTGCATGCCCACTCCCTGCATGGCGCTGTGAAGAAGCCAGGCTCCTTTCTGTCTCTCTCCCTCCTGGATTCCACTGGAAGACTTGACCCACGTTCAACCTGCTTCTAATCCTGGCGTTGAGTCAGCTCCTTTTATTTCCACTCGGAGTTCTGCCAGCTCTGCTCTCAGCTATGGATGCAAACTGCAGAGGCATTTCCTGTTCCAGGTGGTTTTGAGCAGAAAGCCAGGCAGCATGGGTTGAAGGTAGGTGGGGTGAATTCTTTAGGAACTGCTCCCGCAATGTGAGAGTAATTCAAAGTTACACAGGGTTGACTTCCAAAGCACCCAGCCCCGAGTGGAAACAAGGCTTGTTGAGCTAACTTTAGAAACGTAACAAGCATGGACCACCTTCGGATTTCCCTTGTGCACACACCAGACCCTGCGATTTCCAGATAAGAGGACAGAGGCTGGCTCCAACCTCCCAGGGAGGTCCAGTGCTTCTGGGGAGCTGAGAATTCATCCTGAGACATTCAATTAATCTCTTCGGGATGGACATCTGCTTCTCTGAAATCCACACACCAAAGCAGTAGCAATGGGCAGGTTTAACATATGTTCTCCAGTGAAAAATCGTCCCCACTCCATCTCTGGCCGTGACTGACACCTCAGAGCAATTCTGGGAGGCTCCATGAGTTGCAGCAGACCCAGCTGCAGTGAGGAGCTTGGACAAGCTGCTGAACTCCTAGAGCCTCATTTTCCTCCTCTGCGAAATAGGCACGTCAATTCTCTGCAGTACATTGTGGAGTTAGGGGTCAGGTCTGCAAAGCAGAGCAGGGCTCAATGACTGGGAGTCACAACGTCGATGTCACTGTTATTATTGGAATGTGTGGCCCTCAGGCTTCAGGAGCGGAGAGGGACCACCGTGAGAGCTGGCTCCCCGGGCACCATCCACTAGTTGTTATTTGTTGGCCCTAAGATGGGTTCCAGTGAAAAGTCATTTTTACTACAGGAATTAGGTGTTGAGTGATCTAAGAGATTCTGACATCCCTCTGTCATTCTTATATCACGCAGAAACATAGCAGTAAAAATAATGTTCCCATTTTCACCAGATACCTTGGGCTGGAGGAACAGTGCTGGGAAGTCTCGGAGGGCAGGACTGGAAGCTGAGGAACTTATTTGCAGGGCACCTACTGGTGCTTTATGGAAGGGCCAGTAAGCCGACCTCGGAATTGCCCCAGCACCTGAGATACTGGGATCATGATTTTTGAATATGATAAGGGTCAAAGGTGATGGCAGACTCCCACAGAGGCCCAGTGCTTCTGGGGAGCAGGAATGTCAACTCCAGGTCTGGGAGGGCCAGTGTACCAGTTGGAAAGGCTAACTTTGGGGGTGACACTGGGTGATGGGGCTCTGAAGCAAATGCTGGTAAACTTGACCAAATTTCCTGAGGTGGGCAGAAAGGAGGGAGACTCTTTGAGACTTTAGTAAAAAGGCCATCACTTTGAAGAAGGTGCCGAGAGCAGCACAAGGCCCAATTTCGGAAAGCATTTACGAGCATTGTTCTAGTTGTAGAACAACAGCTGGGACAGTTTCAGAGAACAGTGCCAGGCAGGACTGGGCCAGCGTCCATGCCGGGGAGGTGGAAAAAACCACGGACGGGGCTGATGAAAACTGACATGGATGTCAACCCAAAGGACAGCAAGGTCCTAGGCTGGCAGCAGGAACAGCAGCAGCCATTATGGCCTCCAGGACACAGGTGGATGGGAGGCAGGTAAGAGCGTTGGGAGGAGGGGGCAGGGCTACCTGAGCTCTTCTGGGGTTACTTTGGGGAACTTAGGCTATCCCAATTCCTCACAACTTCTTTCACTCACTCTTCTGTCACCCGCTTTCCTGTCCGAAGCTGGTGGTTCCTACTCACCCCTTCCCCTCGCCCCTCATCTACCTTGGGGATGGCTGCACTTGAGCCAAATACGACAGCACTGTTTGGTCCATGCTGATTACTCACAGCATTACACCTAAAATATGGGTATAAAACCAATGGCTTGAGAGCACCCCTTCAGCATTTTGCTGAACCAAATTAGCAGCCTGATTGTCCAAATCAATGCTCAGAACATAAACTATGAGTCAAACAATTTTTTGTTTTACCCAGAAAACTGTGGGCAGGTTTATCTTCCACCACGCGAATCCTTCGAGCTCCAGCTGGAATGATAGCAGCTTCAATATAACCTGTAGTGACAAGATAACACACAGGTGAGCTGACCAGACCTCTACCCTCCATCAGAGGCCCCACAGCACCCCCCCCACCAAAACCCACGCTGCTGCACCCCCATGGTAATTTCAGAGCCTGCAGGCTTGCAGAGCTCTGAGAAATCAAGACAGTCAAGAAGTGTGCTAGGAATCTAGAATCCAGAATCTCCTGGCTGCCCAAATTCCAGAGAGCACCACTTGCATGTATTATGAGTTGAACTGTGTCCTCCCACCCCCAAATCCATATGATGAAGTCCTAACCCCCAGGACCTCAGAATGTGACCTTACTTGGAAATTGGGCTGCTACAGATGTAATTAGTTAAGATGAGGTAATACTGGTGTAGGGTGGGCCCCTAATCCAATATGACTGGTGTACTTATAAAAAGAGGAAATCTGGACACAGACATGTACACACGGAGAACACCATGTAAACATGAAGCAGAGATCGAGATGTTGCATCTTACAAGCCAGAGACTGCCAGAAAACCACCAGAAGCTAGAAGAGAGGCACGGGACAGATTCTTCCTCACCTTCACGAGGCGCCAACCCTGCCGACAACTTGATCTCAGACTACTAGCCCCCAAAACTGTGAGACAATAGGTGTCTCCTGTTTTTGCCACCCAGTTTGGTACTTGGTTACAGCAGCCCTAGCAAACTAAGAGCCTGGAGTTTTTGTGAAGAGCACCTCCCTAGAGCATGGGTGTAGAGTGCCCCTGGCTGTGTCATCTATTGGATTCCTTCACTCTTTGCTGTACTTTGAACTTTTTCCTGATTCCATGGGATGACAGCAGAAGCTAGGCTACTTGCCCTATGACAAAACCACTGCCTCAATACTGGGTACCATTTCCTGCTTTCAGTGCCGTTTGGGTGTTTCTGCAACTGTTGCAGTATGTACTTTTGTCCATTTCCTTGAGTACTTCCAAGTATAATGGGGTCCCTCAGAGGCCAGGGCCTTCTGCCCATGCTCTGACCCCACATGTGCCCAGAATGGCAGGTGGTTAGCAAAGATTCAGGAGGAAATGATTGAGGCTGTCAGGGAGGAGGTCAGGGGCTGGCTGATGCCTGGTTAACTGGGCAACTGTGTCAACTAATGAGTCCAACATAATAGTGAGATTCTGAAATGCAGGCTGGTAATCATTTTGTTTTGGCTTACATTTGGGTTTTAGACAAAGGTAATGTGCATTTGCTTCAGTGATTTAGATGATGATACCAAATTAGATGATAAATCCTACCCCTGTGGTTCCCAAATGTGATCATCAAAATCAGCAGGGGAGTTTTAAAAATGAGAGATTTCTGGGCCCAGGTATGTAGAGATTATGGAAATATCTATTTTGAGGAGTTTATTTCCTCATTTTCTCATAGTAAAAATGGCTTTATTTTCATTATGAATATAGTACATGATAATTCAAACCACAAAAGGGGAAAAACTAAAACCAACCTATACAACATAGCACCAAGAAAATTACCCATATTTTTGATGACCAGCCTTTTCAGCATCTCTTAATGCATATAAACATACACACATCATTTTATGCCAATAGGGTACTATATATGGTTTTAAAAGATCAGGGATAACTTTAAAATAATTAAACAGTTTTGCTAGGCAATGTGTGCCCAAGGTGTAAAATTCAAAAGTTATAAAAGGATATAGTAGAAAGTAGATTGATCTGATAAGATACATCCTGTAGCTGGCTGTCTTTCTAACACTCTTATTGTTTACAATAATTTGTTATTTTTTGGCTAGGTTTCTAGGTAATTAACTGAAATGTGCCCATATGACAGTATTGTTTCTTCCTTTCTGATCTTTATGCTTTGGATTTCTTCTCCTTTCACCATTCTGGTTGGAACTTACAAAACCACGTCATATGCCACATGAGATAGTGGCATCCTTGTCTTATTCATTTTGGAGAAACGCCTCCAGAGTTTTCCCACTGAAAATGATGTCAGCAGTGAGAATGTGATAGGTATCATTTACCAGGTTAAGGAAGTTTTCTTTTACCCTAGTATGTTAAGAGCTTTTGTTATGAAGAGGTATTGAAGTTAATCAAGTGCTTTTTTGCATCTACTGAGATCATCATATTGTTTTTCTCCCAAACAATACAAAGACTTCAGAGCACTTTAACTGTAATCACACTTGTCATGGCTAACATGGTGTGTGGGTCGGTATCTCAGTCTTGTTTTTCCTTCACCAATACATTTTAGTTCATTGTTATTTCTTTTTTATTCTGATGTTTTCCTGTAAACCTTTAATTATATTTATATTTCTATTATGTGACTTAGCTGTAAGTAAAATATTTTAATCTCTGGATATTAAAAGATGAGGAAATCAGCGTAAGTATACCGCCCTCCACTCTCTTACACCCCTCTTCAACTTTTACTGAATCATTCCTACATTGTATTAGTTTATGACATTTATCTTTTGGTCTCTAAGATAATTCCTGCAGTTGTTTTAGTTTTAGTTCTACAAATTAATTTAATGTTTACTATGTGTCTTTTTTCCAGCTTTTCCAATAAATTCCTGCTTTCCTCAAGTTTGTTCTGAGATGGGCTCAAAGAAAATTACAGTTTCTGAATTGTAATATAGTGAAAAAAAATACTGTTCATTATCCTGATACTTGAATACCAGTTTGGCTGGTATAAGATCCTTGAGTCACACTTTCTTTCTCTGAGGCTATTATTTGAATTGTTCCATTGAATGCTAGTGTGGAAAAGTCTGAGTCCAATCTGATGTTTTCCCTTTATTAGCTTACCTAAAATTTGGATCAGATACTCAAAAGATTCTTAACTCTAAAATCTAATAACTGTTAGGCTATTCATAGTTTTGTGTAACTTCTTCCTGGGACACAAAGCTATATTATTATTATTAGACTTAAATATATATATATATATATATATATATATATATATATATATATATATATATTTATTTATTTATTTATCAATTTGTTTGGTGTTCTTTTTTCAGGGATACCAAATTATTTGTGTTTGACCCCCCCCTTTTTTTCCATAGTGCTCATTTAATCTCTTATCCTTCTGATTCTTTGTTTCCATTTTGCTTTGCTCATTTTTCTCAGTCCTGTCCTCCATGCTTCTCATTGTGTTCTCAGCAGTGAGATTTCCTTTGCTTCCATGCAGACTTGGTTTCTGTGATGGACTCATTTTCTTCCTCTACACATTTCCTCAGCTGAGTCACATTTCATCTCCCTTTGTTGCTTCACTGCTTATTCCTTGAGATCTCATATCTTATCAATGAGTTCTTCTTTTATTGAGGGTATTATTTAATCAGTTTTTGGAATTTATGGCAATAACGTTTGGTCAAAATTTTCATCTTCTCCTTGGTAACATTTTGCTGGTGAGTTTTTTTAAATCAGTCATTTGTTCTCCTTGTCCCTTTTATCCTTTTCCTATTGCAGTATACGTGTGTTGATCCTGTACTAATTTTCTTTCTAAATTTATTACTAATTTTTAAGTGACACAGGTTCTAATTGTACCAGCTTCCTCTATGTTTGTGTGGGAAGAACAGGACAATGTTGTGGGCTAACAGAACTTTCCCTTAGTTTACAGTAAAATTTGTTAGGACATGGGTTTGTGTGTATCAGTGAGTTAATTTTTATGTTTGTAAACATTTATGTATTTTAAATTTACAGAAATATACATGTGTATTTTCCCATTATCAAAATTTTAATAATACAGGTAAATCTCAAGTCCCCTTACTCCCACTCCCCTGCCCTGTGGGAACTGCCACTATTAGTTTGGTATATATTCATTCAGATATTTTACTATTTATCCAAATATCTACACAAATATAAATATGAAAATATCACATGGTATATTTTTTATTTGTCTATATTTTATATAACTGTTAGGAATAACATTTATGACTACTGTATTATACTACAATTTTTTAAAAAAGCACGATGTGTCTTGGAAAGCTCTCCATGTGAGTACGTATAGCTCTCCTTATTTTTCATTTAAATTGCTATGTAGTTTATGTAACTACGCCCCTATTGATTTAGGTTATTTCAAAATTGTCATTTAGAACGTTTAGGTTGTTTCAAAATTGTCACTTTTGGAAACAATGCTGTATCATGTATGAA
This sequence comes from Orcinus orca, assembly GCF_937001465.1. NCBI lineage: Eukaryota > Metazoa > Chordata > Mammalia > Artiodactyla > Delphinidae > Orcinus > Orcinus orca. The sequence goes on from NC_064560.1 coordinate 75,275,098, forward strand.
TAGGCACACAAAACCCCTCAATTAAATACCAGCAACCTATTCCAACAACATAAAAAAAGATTATACACCATGATTAAATATAATTTATCCCAGGAATTCAAGGTTGGTTTAACATATAAAAACCAATCAGTGTAATTTATTCAAAAAAGGGCAAAACCCACATGGTCATTTCAGTGGATGCAGAGAAAGCATTTGGCAAAATTTAATACTCTTCCATGATAAAAATACTCAACAAACTATGAATAAAAGAAAATTTCCTCAGCCTGATAAAGAGCATTTACAAAAACCCCACAGCTAATATCAAACTTAATGGTAAAATAATGCTTTCCCCCTAAGATCAGGAAGAAGCAAAGGATGTTCACTCTTGCTATCTCTACTCAACATTGTACTGGAAAGTTCTCTCTATGTCAATTAGGCAAGAAACAATTTTTTAAAACGCATCCAAATTGGAAAGGAGGAAGTAAAATTATCTCGATCTGCAGATGTCAAGATCTTATATATAGAAAAATACTAGAAAAGCCACTAAAATCTGTTAGAACAGGTTCAGAAAGGTTGCAGGATATAAGATCAATATACAAAAATCAACTGCATTTCTATACATTAGGGGTAAACATTTCCAAATAAAATTAAGAAAACAATCAGACTTAAATAACATCAAAAAGAATAAAACACTTAGGAATAAATTTAACAAAAGATGTGCAAGATTTCTACACCAAAGACTGCAAAAACACTGTTGAAAGATATTAAAGAAAATCTAAACAAATGGAACAACATTCCAGGTTCATGGATCAAAAGACTTAGTATTGTTAAGATGGAATACTTCAAAACTGACTTACAGATTCAAAACAATCCTTACTAAAATTCCAGCTTGTTTTGCCCAAAATGACAAGATGATCCTCAAATTCATATTGAAATGCAAGGGACCCAGAATAGCCAAAACAATATTTAAAAAGAACAAAGTTGTAGAAGTGACAATTCTTGCTTTCAAAGTTTTCTAGCCAGCTCCAATCATCAAGACAATGTGGTACTAGCATAAGGACAGATATTTCTATCGATGAAATATAATTGAGAGTCTAGAAATAAGTCCCTTATTGATTTTTTAAAACAAAGTTGTCAAGAATATTCAATGGAGAAATAATATTTTCAACAGTGTTGGGATAACTGTATATCCACATACAAAGGAATGAAGGCAGACTCTTACCTCAAACCATACAAAAAAACCTAATCTAAAATAGATCATGGACCTAAATCTAAGAGCTAAACTATAAAACTCTTAGAAGAAAACATAGGAGTAAATCTTTGTAACCTTGGATTAGGCAATGGTTTCTTAGATAGCAAAAGCACAAGCAACAGAAGGAAAAAAAATAAAGTGGATCATATCAAAATTTTAAACTTTGTGCTTCAAAGGACACCATCAAGAAAGTGAAAAGGCAAACTCATACATTGGGAGAAAATACTTGCAAATCATTTTGATGAAAGAACTGCGTCCAGAGTATATAAAGAAAACTGACAACTCAATAATAAAGTGACAATCCAATTTAAAAATGGGTAATGGATTTTAATAGACATTTCTCCAAAGAAGATATATGAATGGCCAGAAGCACATGAAAAGATGCTCAACATCATTAGCCATTAGGGAAATACAAATCAAAACCATGATGTGATACCACTTCACACCCATTAGGATGCCTATAACAAAAATGATAAACAATAAGAAGTGCTGGAGAGGATGTGGAGAATTTGGAACCCTCACTTATTGCTAGTAGGAATGTAAAATGGTGCAGGCATATTGGAGAAGAGTTTGGTAGTTCCTCAAAAATAGAATTACCATATGACCTACCAATTCCACTCCTATGTATACACCCAAGAAGAATGAAAAATATGTCCATGCAAAAACTTATACACAAATGTTTATGTCAGCATTATTCATTCTAACCAAAAAAGTAGAAACAACTCAAATGTCCATCAACTATTGAATGTATTTTAAAAATATGATATATGATATGATATAACCATACAATGGAATATTGTTCAGCAAAAAAATAAAAAAGGAATGAAACATTGATAGATGTTTCAAGGAAGAACCTTGAAAATACTATGCTAAGTTACAAAAGCCAGTCACAAAGGACCACGTATTATACGATGCGACTTATATGAAGTGTCCAGAATAGATAAATAGATGGACAGAGAAAGTAGTTGCCTAGGGTTGGGGTAGGAGGGAGATGGGGAATGACTGCTAATGGGTGTGGGGTTTCTTTCTGGGATGATTGTGGTCATGGCTGCAAAACTCTGTGCATGTACTAAATCTCCTTGAATTGCACACTTTAAATGGATGAATTTTATGATGTGTGAATCATATCTCTACAAAGGTACTAAAAATAATACTGCAATGAACAGCTCTGCACATGTCTTCTTGTGCATATAAACAATGTCATACCAGGCCAGCTGTGAGAATTGCTGGGTCAAACACACATGTAGTTTAAATGTTAAATGTTAAATGTACATCTAAATCGCCCTCCATTATGGCTTAACTAATATAGAAGTCAGCCAATACTACAGGAGAATACATGTTTATTCACAGGCTTCTTAATACTTGATATTATCAATCCTCTGGATATTTGCTAGTTCAAGACGTGAAAAATTGTTACATCATAAATATAATTTGTTTTTCCCTCATTATCAATATGGCCATGCATCTTAGCACATATTTATTGGTCGTTCGCATTCACTCTTCAGTTAACTGTCTTGCTCATAAGTGTTGCCCATTTTTCTACTGGCTTTTTGTTTTGATTTAATTGATAAGCAGGAGTCTTGGAAATATATGTTAATATCTATTAATATGTATTTAATACATTTTAGACTCAAACTCTTTACTCACTAGACTTGTTGCACACATTTTTTTCTGTCATTTGTTTATGGTGCCTTTTATTACAAGGTTTTAATATGATAGTCATAGTTTTAATATTTGAGATCTCCTTTTTGTTTTCTGATTGCTTCTTCTCATGACATTCTGTATTGGTTTTATGCATAAACTCACTTCTCAAATCTAAGAATAGTTAATAGAGATTTTGAACTTCTATTATTTGAGTTATCCTGCTTTTCCCATGGGTCATCTTTTCAGTTATCTTGGTCTTTCCCATTTGTGTTGCAGACTCTTTCAAGAAGGATGCCACAGATGGGTTGTCTCTATATACAGTAGCCCCCTTATCTGCAGTTTAGCTTTCTGTGGATTTAGTTACCTGTAGTTAACTACAGTCCAAAAATATTAAATGGAAAATTCCAGAAATAAACAATTCATAAGTTTAAAATTGCATGCCATTTTACTAATGTGATGAAATCTCACACAGTCCCACTCCGTCCTGCCCAGAACATGAATCATCCCTTTGTCAACCATATCCTGCCTGTTAGTCACTTAGTAGCCATCTCAGCTATCAGATTGACTGTTGTGGTATCACAGGGCTTGTGTTCAAGTGACCCTATTTTACTTAATAACAGCCCCAAAGCGCCAGAGGAATGATGCTGGCAACTCGGATGTGCCAAAGAGAAGCTGTAAAGTGCTTCTTTAAGTGAAAAGGTGAAAGTTCTAGACTTAATAAAGAAAGGAAAAAAAAGTTATATGCTGAGGTTGCTAAGATCTATGGTAAGAACGAATCTCCCATTTATAAAATTGTGAAGAAGGAAAAAGAAACTTGTGCTAGTTTTGCTGTTGCACCTCAAACCGCACAAGTTATGGCCATGGTGCGTGATAAGTGCCTAGTTAAGATGGAAAAGGCATTAAATTTGTACCATAAGATATTTTGAGAGAGAGAAAGACCACATTTACATACATTTTATTACAGTATATTGTTATAATTGTTCTATTTTATTATTAGTTATTGTTAATCTCTTACTGTGCTTAATTTATAAATTAAACTTTATCACAGGTATGTATTTGTAGGAAATGAGCATAGTATATATAGGGCTCCGTACTATCTATGCTTTCAGTCATCCACTGGGGATATTGGAAGTTATCCCCCAGGGATAAGGAGGGACTATTGTATATGGGCGGTGTTTGCTGGTGGTCAGGAGTGGCTTTCAGTTAGGTGGCAGGGAGTGTTTTATGTGTTGGCAACCGAAACACCAGAATGCAGAAAAGTTTGCTATAGGTGATGTGTCATGATGCTGGCCACCAAATATTTCCAGGTCTCTCTCTGGAATCATGGTAGGAATGCATTTCCTTGCCCTCTTAAAATTGTGTGACCATGTAACTTACTTTGACCCTGAAAATGTGGGTGAAAGTGATGTGTACATAGAAGCTTTAAGAGCACCAGCACCTGATTTGCCGTGTTCCCTCTTTCCTGCCAAGGTGACTGTGGCAGCGTGTGGACAATAAAATCTCTGTCAGCCCAGGTCCACGAGTGGTTACGGTACGCAGAGCCTACTGCCAACCCATGCTGGACATGCAGCGTGAGCAAGAAATGAACTTTTGTGTTAAGCCACTGATTTGGGGGGTATTTACATTGCGTTTTGTTTGTTTGCTTGTTTACCACAGCAAAACCAAGTCTATTTATTCTGATTCAAACACATATGAACATCCACTTGAGGTGTCCTTGTTCTCCGTAGATCTTTTAAAAAGTTCCTGTTTCAGGGGGTGGGGGTGGGCAAAATGGGTGAAAGGAGTCAAAAGGTATAAACTTAGTTATAAAATAAATAACTCATGGGATGTAATGTACATCATGGTAACTGTGGTTAATAATAGTGTTGCATATTTGAAAGTTGCTAAGAGAGTAAATCTTAAAAGTTCTCATGCCAAGCAAAGAATTCTGTAACTATGTATGGTGAAAGATGTTAACTAGACTTACTGGGGTGATTATTTCACAATACATACAAATATAAAATCATTATGTTGTACATATGAAGCCAATATAATGTTGTATGTCAACCATATCTCAATTAAAAATTAAATGGCTTTGATAATGGAAAAAAAAAAAGTTCCTGTTCATTCATTTTAAAGTGATCTTGAGAAGCCAAGGAGATAAACACCTGTGTTCAACCAGCCATTCTGCATGGAAAGTTTAGCGGGGTCCTTTAGTCTTGATAGCAAATGTTTTGGTGTTGTTACTACAGATCCAGCCTCGGACACTTACAAATAAATGTTCTACTTGAAGACTTCACAGGTGGCAACATAGTCCGGTTTGAGTTGTTTACTTCTTGTGCCCTGATCCATCCTGATTCCCAAGCAGGACGACTTCTTGAACCAGATGGGAGTGTGTTCCTCCAGGGGATCCCTTCCAACCACCTCTGACTTAGAGGAAGCAGCAGCACTAACGTGCCCACACAGTCCCTCCACTGTCCTTATAGTGTGAGGCAAGGTTTTTTGATTAAAAATAGTTTTTGCTCCAGGAATGCTTCTCTACTTAAAAAGGGTGGCCACAAAAAAACATCTTTGAGAATCACAGCACTGGATTTTGTACCATAAATTTCTCTTAGAGAAATCCATTTCTTCTGGGGGAGTTTGAAGAATTATTGGATTCCAGGCATACAGGATTGTGAATTACCAAAAACAAAGACAAAATTGTCTGAGTTCAGTGGTGATTAAAACCTTTTTTGGAGGAATCTCCACTTAAAGCACAAAACTGACCTGGGAACAGGATCTGCTTGGGGAGCTGAATTATTCTCTGAGAGCTACTGCTGTTACAAGGACTTTTCCTATTTTGTGACTAACAAACCTTGGTGTTAGCGTCACCAGGCTGCAGAATCTAAGGCAACAGACATAATCGCCAGGGTCCAAATTAGTTAATTTTCCACATTCCACAGCAAGCGGCATCTGCAACTGGTGCACGCTCACCATGCCTATTTTTAAGCTTAAATTTGGCACAAGTAGCAACACTGAAAATGTACCTGTTTCCTCTCCTTTCTCATATACCCTCTGGGGCAGAGGCAAATGAACAGTAAAGAGCTCAGGGTAGACACACAACTCAGGTGCGGCACATCCTCAGGTGAACCCTGAACAATGGGTCAGGTCATTGTTGTGCCTGGGCTCTGCTAACCTTTCTTTCTAAGATAAGCCTCTCTGCTCAAGATATGGAGGGAAGTAATGAAAGAGAATATCCCTGAAATGAAATGCGGGGCCTCTGTCCTCAAGCCAAAGAAACCATCTGTCACTCACTGTCCTCTTTCTGATGGCCCCTACCCTACCCAGAGCTCAGAGCCCACTCTGAGGTTGTTGTGAAGAGTGACCAGCAAGGGAAAGAGCCCTATCACCAAGTCCCAAAGCACCTTGTCATCCCTCATACCAGATGTCCCCCTATGCAGATGCCAGACATCACCATGTTGACTGGGCATGAAATATAATTAAAGGGGGGCTTTACTCTAAGAATTCACAAGATAGAGTCATACTTTAGGTAAGATAGCAAGACTAACTTTGGAATGATTTTCCATTCTAGTCTCTGCCATCAAGCAGGAGAAATCCAGTTAGAGGGACACGATTTGGGGTCATGAGGAAGCCAAGGATAAAATTCAATACTGTTGCCATTATTCTAGGAGAATACGTAATTTTTGCCATAAGGACAAGTAGTCAGAAGGAACTTCAAAGTAATGTTGACCTTAAACCTGCCTCAAATGTTCTGAAAAATTAATATCATCAGGCTATATTTCCCTGCAAAATACTTTTTGTCTGAATTTCACAAGTAGATGATTTAGATCATATTTTTCCCTTGTTTCAGGTTCAGCAGCAATAACTTTCCTTGGAAGAAAACCATTGAGCTGGTAAGGTACCATGATGGAACACAGGTAACATCCTGGCTATGAGGACTGGGCCACTTTCAAAAGGTTGTATCAAACACATACAAAAAAAAAAATCAAAGTTCTTTTTTTTCTGGTAATAATCTTTAAAAATGCTTGTTGGAGGATTTGTATAAGTTTCTAGTTTTCTCTTTTTACGAAAGTTGTTTATGAGAGTATTACTTCTTTATGTTTATCCCTAAAGGTTGTTCTGATTTCAGTGGAAAAGGATTTGGGAAGCCCAGGAGTCTAGACTAATATTCTGGTTCAGTTCTCAGAATGTGAGGTCAGCACAGGTGGGCCAAAGCAAGGCCATGGTTTTTGTCTCTAGCACAAAGACCAGGAGGGTCTTACCAAGTGCTCTCTGCCCTTTGGGAAGCCCAACCCTGTAATATGGAAACTTCCTTATGGAAGAAAGCATCATCTGTGGCTAAATTCTCTGGCATATCTTAGCATTTTCTGCCGAAGTGCCAGGTGGGGCTGAGGAGAATGAAGATGTATCCCTGGCACACTAACATGTGTTTCTGTATGGCCCCTAATCCCATGACTCTTTATCTTTCGCAGCCTTAAAGTTGGTTTTATTCTATATTTTTTCTTTTTGGTAATCAGTCTTAAACATCAATTACACATGAGCGATAAATGGCCTCAGTGTTTATCCGTGGCTTCATGCATGACTCACTCCCACTGACTCTACTCAGCAAACATTCAGGCACGTAAGTGAGGTAAAAGCCCCACACCAGGCATGTCACCACTAGTTCTGCACAGAATAGCCAAACATCTTACATGAGAAACACCTGGGAACAGCCTTTGCCATCACACACGTGGACACCTTGGTACAAAGGTTATTCTTGACTAAGAAAAAGAAATACATTGTAATTGGTTTACATGCACATTGCAGGAACTGATACTGTAGTCTGTAGTCAGTGCAGAGAAGAGTCCTGTGTCACCATCAGACAGTGGTAAATTTCCCCATGGAACCTCCACACCCCATACCTAAAGACTGGAGCACAGAACTTGGCACAAGGCAGAGGTTCTAAAGCTAATTATTGAACAAACGTGTGACATGTGGATCTGTCCCTATTCAATTGGGATAGATCACGTCACTCTCCCTTTTAAGAATTGATTGTTTGAGAAGGTTCTCTTTGAGAAAAAAGTGCAAAGGGATTCAGAGCCCACGGGGCATCATGGCCAACAGTTCTCGGTGGGGTCTTCAGTCCAGGTATGTTCTGGACTGAGTGTCCATGGACACCAGTCACCTTTCTAGTGTCAAAGAGCAGCATGAAATAATGTGAAAATGACATCTTAATGAAACAAAAGCATCCTATCAAGAACTTTCAAGTTACTAAATTTAAAAAAGTTCGGCTATTTCAACTCAGCCAAAGGCTTGGGCATTTTGAAGCCCATCCATCAGAAAAGTAATATGATAGCCAATTCAGGTTGATTCCTCCTAGAGATGAGTGGCCCAGGACCTCATCTGTTCAAAGTTGGGAGGCAACAGGCCAGAGGGCAATAAACAACCTCACTCAGGATGCTACACTGGGACCTCTCAAGGACACCCTGGGGGCGTAGACACTGTCCCTGTGTGGGTCTGCTCTGGGTCCTCAGCTCAAGTACTTGGGTTAAGGACCCAGAAGAGTTCAGGCAAGGGTCAGGGCACATATATAATTGGGCACAAATCCTGCATTTGATTCCTCTTTATCTTTCTGGTATGGTATTTTCTTTGATATTCACCCTCAGGGTGATAAGGCATTCCTCCTCTTCCCAGTCTTTCGAGCTGGGCAGAGATGAAAGTTACCTTCCTATCTAAACTGACAGGATTCTGAATCCATCCGGCTGCACTTGGAGTCACCTAGATATTACATGACCCGGGCGCTTTATACCGTTTCTAAGCTGGGTTTTTCCTTCAGCCTGAAATGTCCTTCTCCCACCCCCACTGCCAGTTAATTCCTACTTGTCCTTTAGGGCTTGGGGGCCATTGTCATCTGCCCATAGGGCTGGGCGAGGAGCCCCACCAGAACTTGGGGACCCACAGCACACCCGCTGAGCACCTCCCTTGACTGTGACCAACTCAGTGACAGTTAACTTTTATTTCTGCAACACCTTGCTCTGAAAATACAGCAGTGCTGAATGAATGTTTACTGGGTGAATGGCCACCTGGGTGAGCACGAGCAGTATCTCTCGTACATGCCTTCCAGAATGCCAGACCTGGGTTACAGGCTAGTGTTTGATGAAATTTGTTAGCTAGTGATTCATTCATGTGTGAGCGAGCATTCCACGGACATCTTCAATAAACAGCATCCACAATGACATGAGCTTATGCTCACAGACCCCAACCACAAGGATTTGGAGAAAATAGCTTTAGACTTCAAAATGAAGGTGTGACATTTGGCCACTCTTCAGAAGGACAGAACTTTTATAGGTGGGTGAAGCTAACTGAGCTTATCTTTCTCTGAAGGTTTGCTAAGGCTTTTGTGAAGGAACACTAAGCTGCATGTCAGGGTGGGGACCTCCCCCTGGAGGATTCCAGCATCTGCCATTCTATGGGGGACTGGCTGCCACAGCCCCAGAGGCCTGATCTCCCCAGGAGGAAGCCTGCACATTCACGCCCATCTCCCTTCTGTGTATGGTTGGGGCCAGGAATAGGGTGGGATGGAGAAGGGAGAGAGCAGAGGAAAAGGACATCGCTGTGATCGGAGGAATGGATGTGTTCATGCCAAGATCAAAGGCCAACAAATGGATTAGACACTGGGGGAATGCTTTTGCCCTGATCTGGGTTCTCTCGAAGTTGTCTGCTATGTGGCATACAGTGGAAGTTTACACAGGTGTATGGTGGAACCTTCCTTAATGCTCTACAGAATTGCCCAGGGGGCAGAAGTGGGCATGGCTGTGCTTGACCTGCCTTCCGCAGAATGGAGCAATTGTAGTCAGTCCAGTTTATTAGAGCTCAGCACAGCATTCAGTTTACATAAAAGGTTCTAATGCTGCTTTTTAAAAAAAATCAATAGTAAACACTTGCCAGCTGCTGAGGTCTCGGTCCTAATAACTGTCCTTGCTGCACAGTTGCAGCAGGCAAGGTCAGTCTCATGGCAAACTGGAGTTAGGGTCCATACAGAGAAAGTAGCATCAGACAAAACAAAGAGCAGATGTTACCAAAGGTTCAGAGCAGTGCTGTCCACGAGAACTTGCTGTAAGGAAGAGTTCTCTCTCTGCATCATCCAACATGGGACCCCCAGTCACATGTGGCAACGGGGCACTTGAAATATGGCTAGCGGGACTGGTGGCTGAAGTTTTAAGTTTGTTTAATTTTAACTAATTATATTTAAAATTTGAATCAATGCCAGTGGCCTGTGGCTACTGTCCTGCATGGTGCAGCTTTGGAGGGCACCTCCCCCACACCGACTTGTTCCAACGTCAGCTCCTTTAGCTTTCCTCGGGAGCCGGGCAGCAGGCACAGGTTCTCACTCAAGCTTCCTGTTCCACAGCCTGGGCACCTATCTTTAAGTCCTGAAACCAGCCCTTACGGGGCCCGAAGTGTAATTTTTAATGTCATTTTGTATTTGCATTTGCCCCTAGTTTTGCTTTCACAGGATCCTGCAAAGCATCTGTGCAACAGGCCGCCCTTTCCAAAGTATCTAGAAGGAAGTTTCCTCCAGACCAGGTCTTCTGTCCAAATAGAGAAAAGGGGGACGTGCACAGGCTTCTCCTCTCTGCCTTTCCTAGAGGCCCACTCTGTGGGACAGGGAGGAACAACTATGATTCTATCCCCTTGTTGGGTGGAACTGGACTGAAACACTTCTCTTCAAAGCAGTTGTGGGAATTAGAACAGAAGCTTTTCAGCTCAGCTCCACTCAAGAAGTTATCTTGGTGATGTCACTCTTGGTGACGTCGGGTGAGGGGACACTCGCCCTCCGGGTGACTTGCCCGCCTCACGCTCCCCTCATTGAGTATCAAGCAGGTACTTCCCTGTACATCATAAGCTGGTGGCCACCAGGACGGGAAATCAGAAATGCTCTCCCACCTCTGGGCGAAGCAGCCCACAGCTGTGAGGATGGTTCCAGTGGAAAGACTGTGAGGTCCATCAGCTGAACCCCGCCGACCTCTCCACGCCCAGAGTTGGAGAAGGTCTGCATCTGGGACACGGGAGATGCAGCGACTCTGCAGCCTCAGCCGGTGGATGCATCGCAGACGTCCCGGAACATGAGGCTTCACGCACGTTTTAGGGATCTGTGTAAACGCTATTCTACTCTTATTGACAGAAAACTCAGAAACAGAGAAAACCTCTTCCATCCACAGGTAAAAATGATGTGGCAAAGTGTCTTCATCACCGCCTCTGTGTGCCGGACAGACGAGGGGCTGGCACATGCTGAGGGGCGGGGCTGGTGGGACAGGGCCGCTACTGTGTGAGAATGGACCTCGGGGCCGAACCCGGAGGGCCACAGGCAGACTGTTCATGTCTAGGAACCTAAAGATGTCATTCTGGCTAAAATGTCCTTCTCTGCCTTTCAGAAATCCTAAGACTGTGGTGCTGGGTGCCCTATCTACTATTAATTACTCCTTAAACGTGAGATGCAGGGAAGGCATGTGATCGTTGGCTTTTGGGTAACATAATATACAATAAGATTGGCTTTGGGGCAATAAAATATACCACACTTGTAGGAGGCCCAGTAGCTGCAGCAACACCTTGGGGCCCACACTCACCCGTCCACCAGGCGTGGCCCAGGCCACCTTTCCTCGGGCCCTGAGCTCACCTGTGCCCCGAGAGTGGCTGAAGTCACCCTTCACCACGCGGCAGGTCTTGCCGTCCCCGCTGCAGACCCCACACCGGTCTTCTTTGGCCGCAGACCCAATGATTCCATCACAGCCGATTTTCTAAATAAGCAGAGCGCTGGGTTATTCTGGGTATAGGACTCAGAGACACACCCTGCAGGGCTGACTTCTCCATGAGGCCCAGCAGGCTGGCGCATGGGGGCCCATGATACCTCCAGAGGCCCAAGCAAATGTTTTAATTTATTTTAAAATCAGAAGAGAAAAAAGAATACGATCCAACTAGTATTATATTTGTCTTTACACCCAGAGTCATCAAATACAGGTTTTAGTATTTGTTATGGAGGAGAGGCCTGCGAAGGCCCAAGTGCCCAGAACTCACACTGAGGCCTGAGCCGGTCCCTTCCAGAGCTGCCTGAGGCGGGGCTGAGGGGAGGGAGGGAAGCCGGCTCCCACACTTCTGTTGTGGCCATAATTTCACACAATCCATGATCCCCCTGGAGCTGCGTGGGTCCTTGGTTCTATCTCAGTTGGAATAGCCAACAGTCTCAGAAGACACAGCAGAGACCACAGTGACTTTTCTGCTGAGGTCGGGAAGCCCAGAGCTCACTCAGGCATGGCTGGGAATGAGCACCCTAGTTCTCAGTTAGGGGGATTTAGCCCAAGAAGATACCCTGCTGCTCAGATTTTTTCAACGAGGCCTGTCTGAGGGCAGAGGAGGGTCGCCCTGACCCTGGGTGGCTCCGGGCAGCACAGCCCACATCAGTTCATAAAAAGTGGGAAAAGGTTGTGAACTCCTGTTTTTCCTTAAAAAAAAAAAATGCACGAGACTTTTGTGGTCTGCAAAATAACATACCTAAGTTTATGTTATGGTAAACACTGGTGTGTTTAATTATTTGCAAGCTAAATTGCTAAAATGCCTCTCCACATTTCTCCCCTAAAGTGAAGAATTCCAGAACAAGAACTGGGTCTTCCCCACTGCCCTGTACCCTGAACTAGGTACTGGTGCCTCAAGCTGTGGAGGGTTCTACAGCCAGATAACCCAGGCCAAGGTGATTGTGCTCTTTCCTCCCTCCTTACACCCCACTCCAACCGGGGCAGGGCACGGGGCAGAGCCGGCTGAACAGCAGACCTCCTGGAGGCAAAGGCTTGGCCCCATGGCTCACCAACTGAACCCTCTGCTTCATAAAGGCAGTGCTTCTTCAACATAAACGTGCATCCGCCTCACCAGGAGGGCTGTGAAAACACTGATGCGGGATCCATCCCTAGAGTTTCTGATCCAGCAGGGCTGGGTGGGCCTGAGAATCTGTATTTCTATGAAGTTCCCAGGTGATGCTGCTGTTGCTGGCCGGGACCACACTTGGAGAACCCTGGCACCGCGGAATGCTACACGAAGAGCAAGTGAGTGTTCTTCATAGTCAACGGTCCTGAAGTCTCACCCTTGGATCCTTTTGTTTCTTTGGGAAAGAATTAATGAGAAATTACTATCGTGTGTACAAAATTGATAGCATCACTGAATATATTTCAGTGAAGACTTGAAGATATGCTAAGTGCAGAGCAAATGTGGTCCCAAAATGACCATTATGAAAACTGAAAAAGGGCAGCATTTAAAAAAAAAAAGAAGCTCAAACGTGTTCAAAGTTAGTATAAAAACAGGTAAAGGGCAAGATCGGGGGCTTTAGCAGCTAGAGGCCAGGCAATGAGCAAAAGGAGAGAGTGGACGTACGGGTGATTTAGTGACACATGGAGACCCGATGGTAACTGGCATTGACTGTCACACCTTGCCAGGGCAGACCACCAATGCGACCTGGAGGCTGCCACAGGGTACCTTGAACTTGGATCATGTGGCAGGAGCTGGCTAAGTTCACGATCTGGACTGCTGGCTGATTGCTATGAAGATGCTTAATGTAAAATTACAGGCGCTAAGAATACAAGGCAGCCAAGATCTGAAATTTTGCTCAGCCAGCATGCTCAGCAAATGCCCTGGGGCCACGTCTGTGTGGCCACATGTGTGCTGCCCATCTTCGTGTCTCCTCATGTCCCAGAGCCCAACGTCCCAGTCCCCAGCCTGTTTCTAGTGCTGCCACAGGGCTAACACCCATAGAGCCAGCCCCTGTACCTTGGCCGCTTTCGTGTCACCCTGACCTGTCCCCACGTGGCTTCCCCATCTCCCAGGCACTCTCAGCTCTAGACTTCTCTCTCACTGGCTTTTTATTATTTTTTAATCACACTCCTGCCCAGCAATAGTGGGTCTCTGACTTGAGCAGGTAGCATCCGATACCTTAGTCAGGGTTTCTTGATAAAAGTTTTCTAGATGCTCTAAGTGAACAACCCACTTGTTCTAGACAGCTTCCCCCAAGCCCAGCGATGACATCTGACAAATCTGGGGCCACATAGCAAGTGACTGGCAGGGCCAGGAACAGTCCCCCACCTCCTGCCTCCCAGCTCCAGGCTGGCTGGATATCTCCCCTGACTGTCCTCAGCCTGGCGAGGCCTTCTGGACAAAGTAAGGCCTCTCCCCAAAGTATGCTGGCTTTGTGAGAATTTGGAAACGTTCAGAATAGAGAAGCTAAAAGAACACCAGAAACACTACCTTTGGGGAAAGGAAATGTGAGGGGAGAATCCACGCTAGAATTTCAAAAGGCTACCTGTTGTCTGGCTAAGAGATCATGGCTAGGAGGCACAGTTTGCATTTGAAATCTGCCAGACCAAGAATTCACCTGAATGCAGGAAGGACAGGCATGGGAGGTGCTTCAGGGAGCAGCGCGACAAGGGACTCACTGGGAGGAAGGGCCTTTAGCAGGAGAGCACACATTTTCCTAGATGAGCAAACCGCTTTCCCTCCAAAGAGTCCCCTGAAAGAAGGATCTTGGTGGGAAAGAGAAAAGTGATAGTGAGGAAGGGCAGTAGCTTAAGTGAGTGCTTATAAAGCCCCTGCACAGCCAGACCAGCATTAGGTGTCCTCGGGATGTTGCTCCAGACAAGCAGAGGCAGGTCAGGGGGGCAACTGTCTCCCCTCACTGTGATTCTCACCATCGCTCCTAAAACATAATACAAAGAACATGTACACGCTTGCTCAGTAGCAAGGCCCCAACTGGCACTGGGATAGACCTCATGGGATCTAAAGTTTAAGTACATGCAATGTTTGGAATTGATTTCCTTTTTTTCGGGGATGAGGTCACCATCAGTTAGGAGCCCAGCAAGGCCTTGATATCTGCGGGACTGCCGGAGTGCGCTGCTGCCTTGTGACACTTGGGCACACTTGGCCTGCAAGAAGCTAGCCCTGGCCTCTGTTCCTAGAGTCCAGGTTATTCACAGGTAAGTCCAGGGGCCCACTGTCATCTATTTCTCTCAGGAGGTGCTGCATGATCCTTTCCGAAACATGAGCCACCTGCTTATTTTTCCACTGGGGTGATAGGTCTTGAGGGCTTAAAATTCGTCTATTAAAATGGTACGCCCTTTCACACAATTCTTGCTCTGCACTTGCTAAAGGGAATAACACCTCCTGGTTTGATCATCTGTGGTCAATTTCTAGGGCAGACAGATAATCTCCTGGGCCCAGGAACATAGATCATGCAGGGTGGCACTTATTAAACTCCAGCACACTGCAATTACCTGAAGGCCTAGGTAGGTCACACATTGCTGGGTGGGGCCCAAGGATTTGTGTTTCCGCTGAATTCCCAGGTGATGCTGCAGGCCTAGGGCTTACTGGGAGACCACTGGGCTAGGTTTAGAACTCAGAGAGAGACCTTCCTGGAGATGGCCACGGCTGTGAGACTCCAGCCCTGTGTCCTGAAGAAGTGTCCTTTCTCCCTCTGGAAAGGCCCCATGCATGGAGCTCCCACTGGGAGCTCTGTCACCCCTGAGTCAAAGCAGTTCTGGGCTGAGGTATCCTGGAGGGATGTGGAGGACAGTGCTGACGCCCCTCTGCTCCCAGGAACTGGGGCCCTCTTACAATGGTGCTCAGGTCAAGTAAACAATCTATGGGAAGCTCCATCATGACAGAACGTCTAGTTATAAAACCCCAAATGCCTTCAAATGAGGGCCTTACAGATCACCTGAACGCTGGTTTAAGGGCTGTTCAGAACTTCCTACTCACAGGTCTCCTCCACCCAGGAAACAGAGATCCAGACCTGAAGCCTTCAAAAGCCTTATTTGCAGGATTCACATCGTCTTATGCGTTAAACTGTCAAAGGCTGGATACAGGGGGAAACTCCTCTGCTATTTTCTCCTCTTTCCTTACCCAGAATTTTTTTTGATTTTAAAAACTAGTTTCTTTTGTTAAAATTTCACCTCTCAGAACAAAAGTATCCTCAGACATGACTTAAGATTGTAGCTAACTGGCTTCTGGACTAGGGCTAAGTTACCCGGCAGGTGGGCAGTCAGCTTCTCTTCCGTCAATGTTGTGCTCAAAGTTGAGGTTCACCATGTGTGTCCTGAAAATCGTTACAGATTTGGACATGAGCCTCAGTTTCCCCATTCTAAAAATGAGAATATTAACCTCAATCTCAGAGAGTTGTTGTAAAAATTACCTCTTCTCTGGTTCAAGAAACCCAGGCTCACCACTCAGGCCCTGGTGAGAGGTTGGCCCTTTCAGGATGGATGGAGACTGTTCACAGGCCATCTTCCTTCTAAGGGGCTGGGGGACACGCCCCCTCCCCTCTCTCTATTTGAGCAGACCAGGGCTCAACAGATAATTGTCCTCTATCCCTCTTCTGCCACAGAATCCCTGCCCCTCCAAAAAAGGCAAAGGGGAAGGAGAAGGTATTGATAGGTAGGACTGCATCTTACCTCTGTCCCTCTTGGGGGTGATGCATGAGAGCTGTGTGCAAAGGCCCACTGCAGGTGGGCTCTCCCGTGATGTTAAGCAGCCCCACCTGCAGCGGGTCATGGTCTGTCCCAGTGGGCTTCTTAGGTCAGGTGCAAACAGGGATGCTTGCGGGGTCACCCTGTATATTAATTCTCTGGGACACCCAGGGGCTGGGACAGTTTTGTGTGCTCTGCTCTCTGCCTGGTATTAGATGCCAAGATGAATTTAAAGGGAGAGCACACAGGGAGGTCTGTGTCTGAACAGCAGCAAATCTGAGAACCAAGGGGCAAGAGCCAAACTAATCTGCCAGCAGTGGCATTTTCTCCCTTTGCTACACAGTAGTGCCAGCAACATACGATATTCTTGGAAGGGGCTGGGATTCTTTTTTTCCCCCAAAATACTGAATGTTAGAGGAGATTTAATGTCTGTATTTATGAGGCTTGGTGTTCCAGAGGACAAGAAGACAAAATTAAAGGAAACTCCAAACAATAAACTCTTGAATCTTCCCATGTTATCTTAGTGATCCCCGGCGGTCACTTTTCTACATACACTAGGAATTCCTGCTACCCATTTCTGAGCTTCCAAAGCAGTTCCTACTCAGCATCTGTTGGTCAGAGCCCTGCTCTGCTGAAGTCAGAGTGTGTGTGACACCAAGGGGAGGACACTGTCTGGAGAATAATTAATCAAAGGCTCAGGATGGTAGGGACCTGGCAGGAAAAGCACAAGTTCTTTGGGTAGAGACAGTTCCTGTGAAACATGCAAAAAGACTAGAAAAGCATTAGTGCTCAGAACTATGTTCTGGAGGAGGGGGAGGGATGGACCATGAACAGGACAGAAGTGAAGAATATCCATCTTTAGTGATTTGAAACCTGGATTCTGCCCCCAGAATCCTGCCGCTGCTCCATGGACCATCACCAGTGACAGACAACCTCCTGGTCACCACATCCAGTGACCATTTCTCCATCCTCATCTTTGACCTGTCACTCTGTAGCATCTGATGATACCCCGTCTGTGGCTGTGCATACATTCATTCACCCAAAGCAGGGTTACTGGACTCCTGTTACATGCCTAACCTGGAATAAAGACGCTAAGACAGAGGCCGAGAAGGGAGCGGGCATCCGAGCCGTCTCTTGTGTGATTCTCTACTGATCCCTTGGACAGTTCTGCCTCCCCCGCCTCTCTCCGAAAGCGGGCAGCTCTCGTGCCCCTTCTGCTTCTGATTTTTCTTGGTAATGTCACCTTCTCCTTAAGCTGCAACAATCACTCACATGCAGACAGCTCTTAAACCTCACACTCGCCCTCCCACCCAGGCTCACAGAGGGCCGGTCTGCTGACAACACCCCTAGACTCTCTGGCCAGGACACTGACCTCAATGGGGCCACACTGAAACACTGGCTCCTCCTCTAAAGCTGCTGGCTCCTGACTTCTCAGTTCTACTGTTGGATGCCTCTTGCTGCCCTCCTGGAGCTGACAGACATGGCTGCCTTCCCGGCCCTAAGCCTGAGGCCTCCAGGCCATTTCCGACCCCTCTTCTTGATATACTCACTTAGGTGCCGGCCTCGTGGCTTTGTCCCCTGAAACCTCTCTAGTGTCTATTTCTTCTCTGTGCTCATGGCCACTGCCCAGTTTAGACCCTCTCATTACTCAGCAAATGACTTATCACACTGGTTTTCTCCCCGCTGCTGCCAGATTGATCTTCACCTGGTCATGGCTGTGGACCCCACTGCCTATAGTATGCCTGCACTTAGGAACCTGGGACCCTCCCCGATCTCATCCCAACCGCTCAGTCCCCCAGCTTTCCTCCCTCCTTCTCCAAGTGCACACTGAGTCCAAGCACCTCCAGCTCCCGCGAGCTCCATCACACCCACAGTCAGAATAAACCCAGATTCCAGCCACAGCCTGCCCAGCCCTGCCCGGCCCAGGCCTTGCCTGGAGC
Organism: Orcinus orca; assembly: GCF_937001465.1. Taxonomy (NCBI): domain Eukaryota; kingdom Metazoa; phylum Chordata; class Mammalia; order Artiodactyla; family Delphinidae; genus Orcinus; species Orcinus orca. Next base: position 75,293,370 of record NC_064560.1, read on the forward strand.
CTCTGCCCCCTGCCCTCCACTGTTTCTGGAATGTGCCAGCCTCGCCCCTGCTGCCTTCTGTTGGGAGTGCCCCCCCCATGTCTCCGCTGGGCTGGCTCTGTCTCCTCGGAGGGCCCTGCTGCACCGCTCGCAGCCCACTGTCTACGACACTGTTTCGTCCTCACACGGGCCAGTCCCAAGAATGACCAGGTCTGTGAGTTTACATGTTTCTTGTCTGTATGGTGCATGGGGACAGGAACCCTCTTGGTCCTGCTGAGCACTGCATGCCCAGAGCACCTTTCAGCGTCCAGCACATGGAATGTTCTTTCTGCTCTGTCTAAACCCAGTCTCTCACTGGCTCTCAATCACACCTTCACCTGTGGTTGTTAGGGTTTCACGAGTCAGTCTCATCTTTCCGACAGACGCACCGTAAGCATGTGGAGGACAGTGTCTTATAATCCTCTGTACTCTTGTCCTCAATCCAAACACAGTGGCCAGCACGGTGCTGAGCACAGAATACGTGTTCAATAAACACATAAAATTGCTGACCTCTCATCAAGCTGGGCCCTGGGCCAAACTGGGAATAGGAGACTTTGGTTTTCAAACCAGGCCCTCTGCACCCCCAGCCTGACAGCAGAGTCACCCCTCCCACAACAGCGCAGTTTAACTTTCTCATTTTTGAACTGGGACTTCCTCACACAGGTTTCGATGGTCTTGTTTATGTTTATTTTTCTGGCTGAGAGGAGAAGCACTTCCTTTCTTCAACTTAATAGCTATCTTCCAACTACTGCCTCACTCTCTCTCTGCTGTTAGAGGGACACCACTGACTTCTTGTTTTAAATTTAATTGCTACTTTCAGCCAGCGATGCAGCCCCCATCCCAGCATTGTCTGGGCTCCTGGGTCAGCTCCACCAAGTCCTGCTGGGCTCGTCTTCCTCATTCCGGACTTCACCCTTGTCTTGCTAAACTACATGTCATTTCTTCAGAATGGATGCATGGGAAATAAAATTTCTGAGTTCTTCCATGTCTCAAAATTACTTTATTTTGCCTGCATGCTTGGTTGATCATTTGGCTGCATACAGAATTCAGTAATTATCTCAATTTTCTGCCAGGGTCAGTTTTCCTGTTTGTTTTTCTTGGTCTTTCTCATTCCTGCTGCTGGTTTTCTTCAGAGAGCTGATGATCTCTGGTTGACCACTCGTATTTGAGAATGAGGCACAGAAGGGCCAACTGATGGAACTCCAGATGTGAGGGTGGCAGTCTTCCATTCGGGACTGGCGGGAGGGAAGCTGGGCTCTGCCCCCAGTCCCAGAGGGTGGGCGCTATGCTAGAATACTAGGGTCCCTCCGCTGCTTCAGCTGTCCCTGAACAGCTTATCACACAACTTCGGAAAAGAGCCTGAAGATAACTTCCTAACAGCCCGTCAAGCTCCCAGTGCCAGGCTGGGCATGGTCAGCAATGGTAACTCATTATTTTCAGCCAACTCCTCCCTCCCACTCCATTCCCAAGTACTAGACTTCCTCAAGCATCTTGCTTTCTTTCTGGTTGTGACTCTCCATCTGTTCCAGTTTTGGCCTCTGTTTCTTCAGTGAAACTTCCATCCACTTCTGCCCTCTTGTCAAAGGGTGGCCTCTGCTTCTCTTCACCACCATGGTTTGTGCTATGCTGCCTTAACCACTGGATTAGTGGAGTACTGGGATGGAAGAGGGGTGAACATGTGGCTCAGTCTGCTGGCTTAATCCAGAAGTTGCTATGGGAGGTTAATCAGATAAAAGGGATACAGGGAATGACTTCAGAGTTTTAAGCACTGCTGTGGATAAAGTTTCAGCACTGTTGAAAGGCCCATGCATGCATAAACACCCGGTACAGATTCCTGCATGCTTGTTACCCCTTTTCACACAGGGGGACTCTTGAGGCCAGAACCTCTTATAATTCTCCTAGATTCTAGCAGTAATTCCATTTGCCTAATAGACCACAAAATAAGAGGCCAATAAATTCTGGGCAATGAAAATGGTCCATTGAAATAAGCTCCAGATTCCAGAATCGCTGAAGTCCTAAGAGCAGGGGACCCACCCACTCTTTTTTTCTGATTGCAAAATGCAATCAGAGGCTGTCTGTCCTTTAAGCCAGCCCCTTGGAGAACACAGACAATCAGACACAATCCCTCCACTGAATAAGCTTATAGGCCCTGAAGGTGTTTTGTTTCGGTGTTCATCAAGCCAGGGATATGTACACAAGTTAGGGTCCCAAGGAAATGTGACTGTAATCGGAGTACATTGGCTGCAAGTGTACGTTAGCTGATGAGGCCTTAAAGAAAAGCCAAGCATATCTGGTCCCAGGTCCATGCAGACATGTCCATCCATTTGACTCACCCACTGCCGGTCAGCAGCTTTGAGGCAAGTTGCACATTAGAGGCGTATTAACTTGATTTCCTTGCTTCTGGAGGCCAACAGTAGGAATCATTAATGATGGGACTCCTGATTTATAGGGACTTGCTGAAAAATAGACAATGTTTGTGTTTCTTCCCCCAACTCACTCCCACTTTTATGAGCGCTGTTAAGTTTCATTTCAGCATGTTAAGTAATTTGTGACTCACTGAAATGAAACTTAACTCAGTCCTCATAAAACAGAGTAAAATGGTATTTTCGTGTTTCATGTTATGGTTTGAATCAGCCTGCTATTTGGAGCTTAGTGGAATCTTCTCAAAATGCCATTTTGGAGCCTCTCGTCCCTGCCATTCCCCACCAACTAGTCACCATGTTTCTCAGAATTTCCCAGAACTCCTTCTGCTACCCCAAAATAGCAAAATTTATAGCTAAAGGAACAGTGGGAAAAGCTAGCAAGTAAACCATGGCAACATTTCTGGAAGTGCTGTCTTACATAAAATTTGGATGATTTCTACCTTTTATCCACTATGATAATGGATAGATAACGACATTGATGAATAGGTACAGACCCTCTGCTCACAAAACCCCTGAGATATCTTTTTATTACTATTACTCTTCTTCTCTTTAACCAATATTCCTTGCCTTACTCATCCACAAGGACCACAGAAATCCAGAACTTTCCACTTTGGCAATCACTGTAACTAGGCATAAATACTGTATTTGTACTTAATTTCTTAGTCTTATTTAAATATGCTCAATGTTATTATAAAACTTCATTAACTCTGACTTTACTAATTTGGATTTTTGTGAGAATTGAGTTAACCTTGGGCTAAAGTTAACCTTCATAGATTCTCTCTGAAGAATGAGCACTCTTAGAAAAATTACAGATGGGATTTTTAACTTCCTTCAGAAAGCAAGTTGTTTCTCTCATGAGGTGCTTGCTGGCAGGTGTGCTGCCATATCCCAGGACAGTGGTCCTTTTGCTAGGACTGGTGGGCGGCCTGGAGGCAGTGGGTCTCTGGGATGCTTCCAGGTACAGGAGATGGTACTTCCAAGAACTGGCAGGCAGCTGTCTCCCCATTGTCAGGGTGAGGCTCTAAGGAGCGTGAGCCCCACCTGCTGTACAGCACTGTGAAAGGGGCCACTGTCTGCGCCGCCATGCTCTAGAGCCCCCTGCCTTGAGGGGTCGTGTTTGGTTAGCACTAAGTCTCAGCGCAGGATGAGTAAATGCAAATGATGAAGATGGTGGTAGAGGCATTTGAGATGGACTAGGGGGTGGAATGGGATGCGGGTGGGAATGGGAAGGCGAGGGTACACATGTCATTCGTGTCACACCCAAGTGCAGGGCAGGCTCTGGTTTGATGGTGCCCTGATGACTGCACACTTAAGGCTATTGAAATATCTGAGTGGCATCTCAAAAACCCTGCTGTACTCACTAAAGGACTGAGAGTTTCACTGTCATGGTATGGGGGAGATTCCCTAATTGAAAAGGCTGCAGTTAGAACCAAAGTCACGGAAGGGGCACACTGGCACTGATCGCTTAGAGCTGAAATCATGTCTGGCCACTTAACGTGGACCGCACTGGCCAGAAAATTTCAGGATTCTTAGAAATGTTTCCACATTGATAAGAACACTGCAGAAGATGCTGGTGAGAGGCTGGAGGTGGCTCAGCTGGTGCTGCTCTAAAGAATACAAGTGCTTTTAACTTGGGAAATGTTTGCTAAAGGAACATACGTCATTGGGCTGCACCATGGCCCATGCAAGTGTATAATTTAGGACAGAAACAGATCTTGCACTTGGCTTGCTAGCAGGTTTACCAAAGAACCAGAACCATCAGCCATTTTTCTTTCAATGATAATGATAAGATCATTGTTCACATCTCCGCCAGAGGCTCTGCCCATTCTTTGCTACAATGCAGCAGCCCTGAGGGCCTGTCGCCCCTCCTTCCCTGGGAGGATGCCTGGCCAAGACTCTGGGGCACCAAGTGTCTATCACCCCTACATATTCGTATTTGATAACAAAGCCAGGCAGTGCCAAAGGAGTCTGGATACTGTCAAGTTTTTCCCTGAAAAATCCTAGTCTTAGACTAGTTTGGACTTTGCAGGGAAAAAAATCCACTAGGGTTGAAATGGTCGGACACCCTCCCTCCCTCCTTTCTCTTTTTGTATTCTTAAATGACATCTTTCATCACGCTAATGAATCACAGACATCCAACATCAGGATGGGTTTGGGGATTATATTCCAATGGGTGGAGCAGTCCCCAAAAGCCAAGCACAGTCACATCCCCAGGTACCACCTGTGAAGGCATCTGCTCAGTTTTACTATATCTTTTATAGCTAAACAAGCACAGCTTGTCCAAAAATGTATGTTCGTATACATCTTCCAGTCCCACCTAGTAGTCTATCTGCTCTTCCCTTTGTCATGATGTCTAAAGTTACTCCAAATTTTTTGAGATGACCCATGTTGCCACTACTCTTGCAGCACCTCAACTCTTGGGTGGCCTGCACTTGGGCCTCATGCTCAGTCACTGCTGAGGGAGGAAGGGGTGCCAGGCTGCAGGTGGCAGCACCACCAATGCAATTCCTCACCCAGGCCCCCGCCACCCTGAGCCCCTCTGGAGGGAGCCTCCCCTCCAAAGCCCTGCCAAGGACACAAGGAAAACACGTCACCTGGCACCTGCCGTGCACACAGAGGTCGGTCTCGTAGGGCCCGCAAGGCGTGCCGTCCAGGACCCTGTCGGCCACCAGCAGCGGGGACTCCTTCCCGAGGGGCGAGCAGTAGAGTTCACACGGCTTATCTAAGGAGGGAAAGGGGTGGACGTTGACGTGGGATGGGGTTTGGGGGCCATGCAGGGTGCAGATGCACATGAGCGACAGGCCAGCCCAAGAGACGAGAAGTCGGCATGGGATCAAGGTCACAGGTACATGGCACATGTTGCACCCAGCCCTTGGAACGTGTGAAACAGAAAATGGAGAAATCAGGTGAATGACATAGAGGTGAGGGCACTGTGGGCTTCTCTGTACCTTGTTCTCTTTATCCTTTGCAAAGACACAGTATTTCTTTTTCCTTAAGGTATTAAAAATACCAGGCAGAACAAACATTTTGTGGTGTGCTAACCTCTAAGCAAGTTGACTATGTATGAAGGGTGAGCCTGGGGTGGGAAAGGGGGAGGAGGCGAACAAGAAGGCCTCCCAGTGAGGGGAGCAGGCCCAGGGGTGTCTCCATGGCAGTGGCTTTTGCTAACGCTTTAGTGCTCCCCAGCCTCTGGATAAAAGCTGCAGGGCTGTGGTATGTGGTAAGAAGGCCCTGGAAGAAACGGAGCAGGAATAAGGAAGAGAAAGGGGACACAGAATCCTCTAGGACAACTTGTAAGAGCCATGTCCCCAGGCAGGATGGAAACCCTGGTTTCTGCTGCTGCTGGAACGAAGTGAGCTCCCAGAACATGCCAAGATCTCACGCCTTTGCCTCGATTGTTCCCTCTGCCTGGAAATCCCTCCCTGCACTTAGCTTTCTGGAAGATTCCTGGCACCCCAGAAACTTCCACTCCAGAGTTCTCTCTTCTCATGCCACCTCTGACTTGGACTCTCTATCTGCACTTTGCACACTCCTCCATTAAAGCCCTCAAATCCTACCGTCCTATAATTGTTTGAGCAACTCCCATATACAAGGGGATTTCTTATAAGGCGGATCCTGTTGCTACAGGAGTTTGAAGAGGATGGATTGTAATTACCTTTAGATTGAAGAACTGATGGAAATGGGAGCCCTTGGAGGACAAGGAACTGAACTTTCATCTTTTGTCCTCAGGTCAGTCCCAGGACCTGGCTCACAGAAGGTTTTGGTAAATATTTTCATCTTTCTATATAAACTTTAGAGTCAGTTTGTTGATATACCCAAAATAACTTGCTGGAATTTTCATCAGGATTGCCCTGAATCTCTATATCAAATTGGAAAGAATTGGCATCTTGATATCTTTCCATTGATATGGAATATCTCCCCATTTTTATAATTGTTTTAGTTCATTCATCAGAGTTTTGTAGTTTTCCTCATATAGATCTTATACATATTTTGTTAGACTTATACCTAATTATTTCATTTTGGGGGTGCTAATGTAAATGGCATTGTGCTTTTGTTTTAAGAATTTCAGCAGTGTTCCTTTTATTTTTTATTTTTATTTTTTGGCTGCACGGCACAGCATGCAGGATCTTAGTTCCCCGACCAGGCCTCTGTAATAGAAGCACAGAGTCTTAACCTCTGGACTGCCAGGGAAGTCCCTGGCGTTGTTTTTTTAATTTCAAACTCCACTTGCTCATTGTTGTTATATAGGGAAGCGACTGACTTTCGTACATGTACCTTATATCCTGCAACCTTGCTATAATCCCTTACTAGTTCCAGGAGGTATTTTCTGTTGATTCTTTTGGATTTTCTACATAGATGATTATGTCATCTGCAAATAAAGATAGTTTTCTTTCTTCCCAATCTGTATACAGTAAGTCCCCTACATATGAACCTTTAAGTTGCGAACTTTCAAAGATGCGAATGTATTATAAACCTATTTCAGTACAGTACTAAATAGCCGATTGTGTTAGTTGGGTAACCTAGGCTAACTCTGTTGGACTTACAAACAAATTGGACTTATGAACGTGCTCTCAGAACTGAACTTGTTTGTATGTAGGAGACTTACTGTACCTCTTATTTCCTTTTCTTGTCTTATTGCATTAACTAGGACTTCCAGTATGATGTTGAAAAAGTAGTGGTGAAAGGGGACTGCCTTGCCTTGTAATTGATCTTTGTAGGAAAGCTTCAGGATTATTTATTTTTTAATAAATGAATGGATTTTGTTCTTTTGTACACAACTGAGAAAGATAAATGCACCTTTTCTCTCTTTCTCTCAGTCACCGAATTCTAATGTGGTTTATACAATTATTTTGCAAAGGAACTTTCAGAGAGAGAAACACCAACATCTTTGTGCTGTCTCTGCAAGGCCCTTTGTCTCCACCATGAAACTTCCCCAGTGGGTCCTTCTGGTGGTCTCAGGTGAGCAAGGGCAGGGGTGAAAAAAAAAAAGGCTTCTAGAGCTGACTTGGCCTCAGTAGACCATGGCATCCTAGCTGGAGAGTTCTTGTCAGAGCAGACATGTTGTCTTATCAAGGTTCTGGAGCTTTTGTGATAGGGGGACATTCACTAAACTGTCACTGTGGTCAACAGCTTTCCATAGAGCTCCTCTCCCATGGAGCGCTGCTGATCAACATGATCAACAAAATAAGTCTTGTCTTAGAACACTAGAAAGAAGCTACAGGGGTACAGTGGAGATGTTCAACTTGGCTGTTCCAGTTAGCGGTGGAGGGAAAAATCTGCTGTGAAGGGTAGATTCCCAGGTAAGCAAAGTAACAATGATTTGTTTATTCATTTAACAAACATGGATGGAGCCCCTCTCTCACACAAGGCACTCTTTTGGCACTGCTTGGGAAAGAAAGATGAGTCATGCATGCCTTTCAAGGCCCTGGTGGTCTTACAGACAAGTACACGGCAAACCCCCAATGAGGCAGACTGTGAAAAGCTCATGGGTCTGATCTGAGCTGTCAGACGACAGGGCATACTAGAAGGAATGATCCATTTCTCCAGCTGGCAAGCTGGGGGCAGTTGTCCCTCCATTTAGATGGAATAACCCAAGATGGTAGCCAGTGAAAGGAGAACTATGGGAGACTGAAATGTAAACTGAGATCAGGTTCTGGGAGGCTAACTTGACAAGATTTTGGAGGTGCTCTTTAGGACCCTGAGGTTTCCTTTGAGCATCTCAGAGAGCCACTGAGACAGAGGCAGCACACAGCCTCCATCTTGAATGGATGGGTATACCTTCTCCACATACTGGGCTTCCTCTAGTGTTTCACTGTAAGGATGGATCCCTTGGACAAAGCAGTTTCAAAACTATGGATTACATTTAAACTGAAGTGCTGCCTCAATATCTGGAGTCACTGAGCTTTGAGGAGATTCATTCAGTAGCAGTAGTAATGATGATGGTGCCATGCAGCATGCTAAGTAGTGTCTACGCATTTCAGGTGGGTGCTGTCATCATTCTATCTTACAGACGAGCGCACAGGCTCAGAGAACGTGCATGGCTGCCCAGAGTCCCTCAGTTGGCAGAGCCAGACCCTGGCCTCTTCGTCCCATCCTGGTTTCTTTCCACCATCACTGTTTTCTTTCTGAACGGAGAACTCTGGGGGTCAAAGATACCAAGGGGGCAAAATGGTGCTGCTGAAAACAAACCGCCAGTTTTATGAATGTTTATGAGTGTATACTCTGATTTAGGCAGAGATGAAAATGGGATTTGGGTAGAAAAGTAGAGGCTCTTTTGAGGTAAGTTAGAAAGACCAGACTTGAAAGGGATGAAGATCCCTTTCTGGGCTCTTTGGTGTGAACATCAGGGAAGTAGAGACTCTGCAAAGCAGGTGGTCCCAACCTCAGATGGAGGGGATTCTGACCATGACCCCAGGCAACAAGGTACACTCAACTCCACCTGTATTCCACTCTCCCACCTGCAGACACCATCCCCTGTGGCTACAGTAGTCTGGGAGCCCCAGGCCCCACAACAGAGTCCAGAGGTAATACTTCCTTCCTCTGCTCAGCTGGAACTCCCTCCATTTGTCCATCTCCTTTCCTGAGGATTCTGCTCAGAATTCAGGGCACCTCACACCTCTAGGAAGGTGTAGCACTATGTCCCAAAGCAACTCAGGATAAACTTTATAAAACTCGAGGCAGCTCAGAACCTCTTGAAATTCTCTGAATATTCCCCTCCAAGCTGCCCTGGGTGGGCAATTAATCTCCTGATAAATGACATGAGGTGCTGGATTTCAGCTTTGGGCAGTGTCAACACTCCTACATCCACAGTTGTACAGAAGGAGGTCAAATCTTCTTAAAAGTTATACAACCATACACTCTAAGGAAAGAAGCTTGGAACATCCCTCTTGCCTGGCTGATGTGTGCTGAGATTAAATTCGGATTGAGGCTGACTGTTTGGGGTGGGTCCCAGCTTCTCACTGGTTCACTTGTCGTCAGGACTTACACTTGGATGGGGAAGCCACAGACAGGGAATGTGAGATGGACTTGGGGTCTTAAGAGCCACACCACCACATCTGCTTGGTGGGGGCTTGGAGGGCTCCCCCGCTGTGCTCCAGGATGCGGATGGTGCAGACAATACTTGTGGCTCTTAGTGCTCTTGTTCTTTCTCTGCCAGTGGTTACAAACTCTTACGAAGGTGGAGACACTAAGGTTGAGGTCATCACAGGTGCTCACCCCAGCCCTTCCTGGCCCTCTGTGGGGTATACACGCTGAGGAGGGTGCTCAGCTCCTTACCCCCAAAGCTGCTCACCATGACCCCATAGCCAGGCCTCAGCTGATTGGACCAGCAGTGGCCACATGACTGTGGCTGGGCCAATCAGAGTCTTTCTCCCCACCACAACCTCATAGGCAGGCCTCATGGGGCCTCAGTTGATTGGACCAAGAATGGCCACCTGACCACAGCTAGACCAATCAGTCTCTCTCTCCTGGGAAATCAGCACTGAAATTAGATAGAGAGGTTCTGTCTGCTCATGGTTGATGATGGGTCTCTAAGAAGTCTACACTTCCTCATCCACAATTCAGAAATTCAAAAGCTCTGAAAACTGCAAGCATTTTTTTTTTAAACATATTTGGCAGATACATTAGACAGCAAAATTAGCCTTGACTGACGTGAGACTGTTGGTAGTACTCAGTATCCCACTTAGAGACTGTTCATGGGTTGCCTGGTAGAGATGTCTGTGTGTCTGACTGTGGGGTGCTTCCCAGGACCCCACTGGGATATTAAATAATATATATTTGATGCATGTTGTTATTTTTCTAACACCTAAAATGCTCTGGACTCCCAACCACATCTGGCCCCAAAGGATTTGAATACAGGATGAAGACTTCATAAAAGGTGCAGTGGGCTGCCCATCAGCCTGTAGGCGGACAAGTTGTGAGAAAGCCAGTCTATAGCAGGAGCAGGAAGAAATGGGTCACAAACGCAGGCTGTGGCGAACACGGAGAGAAGGTCCTGACATCTTCAGAGGCCCTGGCCCCAGACCTTCATCCCGGCCCTGGGGACCTGTGAGATACCCTGCATCTTCGCAACCACTCTCTTTTTCATTAAGCAGCTCTAGCCGGAGTGGTCAAGCTGGAGTCAGAGAGCCCTGACCATCAGACCTTCCATCCCTTGGGAGGCTCAGACCCAGAGGGGGTTCTACCATGTCGGGGAGAGGCAGCTGGGAGAGGGAGCTGGGAAAGCACCTCCACGTCCAGACACAGTCTTTGCCAAGGCCTCTGACACTTCAATGGGCACGTGGCCTGCTGCCCTGGGCGGGGAGGACTAAACTCTTGAAGGCTTCCACTTAAATGAGATTCCACAGGGAAAGCAGAAAGGGGGTGGGTTTGGCAACAGGCCATCTCAATGGGTTTCTGTCTAAAGGCTTTTCCACTTAGAAATATTTTCTAAGGAAAGTCTTTGTCTTCTTTTGGAGGTGGTACGAATTTGTGGTCCTGAGCCCTCCCTTGGAAAATCTACCTCTGCAAGAATTCCCTTTTTTTTTTTTTTCAATAAGAGGAAAAAGAAAAAAATATAGCTTCCCCTTTCTTGAACTGTGCGTCACTCGCCAAAGAATTCCACAGCGATAGCAACGCTATGAATAGGGCAGTCATAATGGGCTTCAGAAGAGCCCAGAGCCCAACCACAGGAATCGTTCCTCTCATGGCTGAGCTAGAATTGTGCCTTTTATAAACCGAGTTGTGAGAGGAACACTTATAATCTCTATTCTCCCCCTACCTTCTGAATTGGGCATTTATTATTTTGTTTTTATCCTCATGAAATGCTTCTTAAAACAAAACAAAAAAACCGCTGGCTTCTGTTTATATTTGAGAAGGAAATGAAACCAAATATGCAAGAAGTCATGACAATTCCACCCTAGAGGGGGATGTGTCAAGCTACCCTTGCAAAGCCCTGTACTTGGGGTCTCTCCTTCAAAGGCAGAGTGCTTACTGTCCTTATCAAGTAGGGTTCCACTTTTCAGATCAAAGGTGGTGGCACTCTGGCTGTAATTATTTATTGCTTTGGCAGAAACAAAAAGCGAGTGGGTAAAAACACATTCTGAACACAATGAGCTTCCCCAAATAGCTGTACTTGGAGGCTTCCTGTAAGGGGGATCTGGGCAGACATCAGCCTCAGCCTCTGTAATGATAAGGAACCAAGGAGCTCAGTGATCCAAAAGTGGTTAGAAGTAAAATAGAAGTTTAATCTGGACTTGGAGAAATCTGTGGAAAAACAGACATTTCAGTGGGATTTCTGCATTGCATAAATGAGGCAGGAAAACTGAAAACTGGAGCAAGAGACCAAGGAAAGAATAACAAGGCCTTGCACATGGCAGAGAGGAAATGAGAGTGGGTGAGTCCGTCTTAGACCTGACCTCTTCTTGCTCCCAAGACGTGGGAGAGGACAGACAGGGGACCTAAACCATCCTTATCTGGTAGTCTGGGGATGGTTGAAGGTTTGGAAATGAAGCTGCTTCTCATCAAAACCTGCCACTGCGCTGCAAACACGGCAGCCCCTGCCAGCAATATCTTCCTTCCGATTAGGGGTCCGAGTGCGCCTGGGACGTCTAGAAGCCTCAAATGTCTTCCTGCATCAGACGAATGCCCAGGCAGAGCCACAAGGCTCTTTTGTGAGCCCCAGCTTCCAGCTGCCTGTCCCCTGTTTGGGAGCACGGGTCTCCCTCTCCCTAGTCTGCAGGGAAAGCCGAGGGTGTGAAGGCTCCATCTCCCTGGAAATCTGCTGGTTAGGCAACAGGGTGGCTATAATCACACAGCTCCCAGAGGTAGTGGTCTTTGTAAAAAAGGAAAACGTCTGGGGGAGCTCCCCGATGCTTTAAAATGAGCCCGCGGCTGGGTGGGCTGGTATTCTCTGCTCTGGTTTAGAACATCCCACGTCAGTTTGAAGGTGACGGGTCAGGTTGTTGGGTTAAAAGCTGTGGATCTGAGGCCAGTATTCCCTGTGCTGCCTGGGTCTACCCCCGTCACAGTTATGCACGCTTGAGCTTGTAACAGAGTGTATATTTCAGAGGTTCTTCAGATCACAGGGAAGAAACCTAAGTCCTGGCACAGGAACCTCATTCTCCTGCAAAGTATTCTGCCTCCTGCAAAATACTTCAGAGGCTGTGTAAAAATCAGGCCCAGTTGCTTGAGTTCTTATTGAAGCATCCTCACTCAGCACTCGTGAAATCTTTCTGTCTTACTGGAAGCCAGCTGGTTATCTTCTGAGTCAGCTCCTCTGGAATTGAGCTCAGTTCCCCCCCTGCTCCTCATGCAGCAGCTTAGACATGTCACGTAACCTGTAACCTCTCACCTTCTGCACGGGTGGTTTTGCATATTTAATGAGATGATATGAGCAGAGCTAACTTGAGCCTGGCACATGGTATGCTCCATAAATGGGACCATGTTGTCATCATTATAACACACTCTTGTTTCCTGAAGATGAACAGAATTTTAAGCATAAAAAACCCTGAACTAGGCCCTGGGAGATCCTTATGGACAATAAACAAACATCACATATCCTATAGACCTGATACCCCACCTCGAATTTTATCAGCCACTGGAAATGCTTGTAATGTCCAGTGGGCAGAGTCTCTTGATTTGGGAGAAAACTCTGGGAAAGAAAATGTGACCTGTGCTTATTATCATCTTCCCCAAGTTGTAAACTGTCCTGGAACAAAACAAATACAAACACATAGATACAATAAACAGAGTAGTGGTTACCAGAGGGGAAGGGGGGTAGGGGGAGGGTAAAGAGAGTCAACTGTATGGTGATGGATGGAAACTTAACTGCTGGTGGGGAGCACACTGTAGTGTATACACAAGTGAAAAATATAGTGTTGTACACATGAAATTTACATAATGTTATAAACCAATGTTACCTAAGTTAAAAAAAAAACAACTTTACCCAAACACTCCAGTCAAGGAGTAAGAGCCAACCCAAGATGAACCAAGAAAAGAAATGCAAGAAAGCGTCACCACTGGAAAGAGAAACAGCAGACACACAAACCTGCTGTCCTGCTCCTGCAGAGCCTCGCTCTCCTCAATGCTGGCCTGGGCCCAGCAGCACGGGTATTAGATGGCAGGCTGCCAGCGTACCCGCCTTGCTATGAACATAACGGGGGTAGGGGGCGGGCAGGAGGTATCTGGTCCACTGCCTGCCTCACAGCTGCTTTTGGGAAATCTCAGAGCTGGGTCATCCAAGTTCAACTCCCTGTGGGTCCACGGCTGAGCTGGGCAGGACTGGAGTGTCCTCTTGGGTGGATTGTGGGGGTGGGGATGCCCTGTGGGTTTTCCTAGGAGGTGTTTATGGTCTTGGGGAGCGGGGGAGGGAGGCCGCTCTGAAAGGATGCGCCATATGCCTTTACCGTCAACCACCACTGCTGTCAGCAGGCCCTTCTTCTTGCTGCTCAGCCGGTCATGCATCTGGCACTGCTGGTCACGGAAGCTGGGCAGGCCCTTGGGGCAGGGCAAGTTCTCACAGACCGCGTGCTCCACACTTGCGCCCAGGCAGTGCGTGCCTCCAGGCCCCGGGCTAGAAGGAAGAGAGTGGTCTGCGTTAACCAGACAGGCTGCGGAAATAGCAGGGGTGCTCGGGGTTCGGCCTCTCTTTCCGGAGGGGGAAGGGGCAGGCGAAGTTTCCAAAGCAATCCCCCTCTCCTCTTACACACCAACTCTCAGCAATCCCAGGCCCACGATGATGACATGTTAAGTGAGCCATCAGAAAAATGCATCCAAGAACTGTAAATCAAGGTCATCTGGAATTAGAATACAGTGAGGATCAATCAGTTCACCAAGACGCACAAATTGTGTCTTTCATCTGAACTTAAAACTTGACCATCTGTAACACTGAAAACCCCAAGGGGAATTTTTGGTGTGTGTGGGTTTTTTGATTTTTTGTCTCCTACAAAATGAAGACCTTTAAGTGGCTCCTAGCTATACTCCAGAGGTCACTAAGTTTCAGGATGGGTAAATAAATAGCTCTCATTTACTCTGTAATGAAAAGAATAAGAATGACTAATTCACTTGTTCATGGGCTTTGGGTAGAGACCAGCCGGATCCCAGTTTTGCACCCTTTACCTGGCAAGCGTGAGACCACATGTGCTCCATGCTGTGGTCTTGGGCTCTAGATGCTCTGTGCTTAGTCTGGGGCTTTAACCAGTGCTGGAGACCCAGTTGTGTTCTCTGGCCATGTCTGCACATGGGAGGGGCACTAAGGAGGAGCAGCAGGACCCTGGCCTAGCTGGCTGACGCTGTCTCTGCCCGGCTCTTCCACGAGGCCCTGGATGTCCTCTTAGGACTCTGACCTGGGCAACCTCAATGGTACCCTTCACCTCCACGATGCCAAGAGCATCACGATGGAGTAAGACTGTCCCCACCCCCTCGCACCATTCCCCCAGCACATTTTTATTGAAATTCAGCACAAATCACACCTGCTCCACTCAATGACTTTTCACAAACTGTACACACCTGTTAGCAAGGTGACATTTTTTGATACACTAACTATTTCATTTTGAATATTTCCTTTCCTCTCTCTGCCATTTCTTGTGTTCAGACAGTAAGACCACCCTATGATGATTGCCTTATGGAAGAGATATGACAGCAGAAGGGGGCAAAAGTCTTTAGGCTTTTGTGTCACAATAATCTACACAAACTTTCTCTGCAAAGGGCCAGACAGTCCATTTTTTTGGCTTTGTGGGCCATGCAGTCTCTGTTGAAACTACTCAATTCTGCCACTGCTGGCCAAAAGTAACAAAAGACAATGTGTAAACAAAAGGGTGTGGCTATGTGCCAATCAAACTTTATTTACAAAACCAGTGGTGGGCCAGATTTGACCCATGGGCCATAGCTTGCCAGCCCCTGGTCTACATAAATGTGTTCAAGGAAACATCTGGAGTAGGAGGAAAGGCGCCGCTCATACCTCCATGCCCACCTCATACACCCCAGACAACAAACACCTCTCCCACCTGGGAGTGGAGGCAGCCTTGAGAGATTACATACGCTAGGGGCTCCACAGAGGGTTCTGAGTTTTGATCTCAAAGTTAGGGAACAGCAAAACCTCTCTAAGACATCTAGAAGAGAGGGATCCTTTGTTCGTTTGCCTGCCCATAGTACCAGGGAGGCAGCTAGAGCTCAGGGAAACGACTGCATGGCATGCTCGGATAGGTGGAGCCTCAGACCACCTCCCCAAGAGCCCCAGGCCCAAGTGCCAAGTGTGGGTAGATGAATGTATTTCTATGCCACAAACCATGGTGCAGAAGGAACAGAGGGGGGCTGGCCCTGATGAACCATGTGGACCAGCAAGAGGGACATCTTTTCTGCAAGAAGCGAGTTGCACATCCCATGGCTGGGACCAGAGAAGAAATGGGTGAGGCAGAGATGCTCTATGGTAAGAAGTTGTGGGTTGAATTATGTCCTTTCTAAAATTCATATGCTGAAGTCCTAACCTCCAGAGCATCAGACTGTGACCTTACTTGGAAATAGGACCACTGCAGGTGTAATTAGTTAAGATGAGGCCATACTACAGTAGGGTGAGCTCCTAATTCAGTGTGAATGGTGTTATTATAAAAGGGGGAAATCTGGAGACAGACACCCACAGGGAGAACACCATGTGAAGATGAAGACAGAGATCAGGGTGATGATTCTACACTCTAAGGAATGCCAAAGATTGCCAGTAAACCACCAGATTCTCCCTTACAGCCCTCAGAAGAAGCCAACCCTTCCAAACCTTGATTTTGGACTTCTAACCTCCAGAACTGGGAGAATAAATCTGTTGTTTATGCCACCAGTTAGAGGGTTGTTACAGCAGCCCTAGGAGATGAATACAACAGACATCACAATAACCAGATGCATCCTCAACCGAACTTAGATGCGGACTCAGGGAAAATGGGGCAAAAACTCCTGAAGTGATCAGGAATCCAACATGGACTAGAATGGAGTGCAAAACTACAAATTAGGTTGTTGCTAAAAAAATAAAGGAAGCTACATTTCCTACACACCTTAGGGTATGGACTGAGATTTGCACATGTCATGTAATTAACTTCCTGAATTGTCATCAAGCTTTGTTTTAGTTTCCTTTTTAATTTCCTCCATCAATTGAGTTTCCCAGATTTACGTCTGACTGACCCTCATATACCAACTACCTTTATGCCTCACAGCAGGTAGGTGGAGAGTAGATTAGATGTGACATAAGAGAACTCCTGGATCCAGCAGAGAGTGCGCCTGAGAGGGGGCAGCCCATGAGATACCACACGTGCCTCAGGATGCTTCCCTCCTGAACTTATCCTCTTTCTTCTCCACGTCCAATCTTCTCCCACAGGCAAGTCTCCTTTCAGCCCCCATCTGGCTCACTGCCCCATCTTCCCCACTCCCTGATCCCTAACTCTCTGCCCATCCTTAAGGATACCTCCATCCTGCAGCCTATTTTTCTTTCCTACCTGGAACCTCTCCTGACCCTGCTTGGGTCTCTGCTATGCTGCTTATCATCAACCTTGTGAAATAGTCAGCTGAGTTCCTGTTTTCCTCTTATTCCTCTGCATCCTCAAGCAGAGAATCCTACATAGGCTGGTCTTTAATAAACAGTAGTTAGACTGAATTGAACTATATTATCAGAATTTATCTTAAAAGGATCAAAAGACAAAGTGATGTCAGGGAAAATGGTGAAGTAGGAAGCACCAAGAATCTCTCCACCTGTACCAAAACTGTATTGGCAAAAACTGCCTGAAGTAACTATTTTGAAACTCTGGAGTCTATCCGAAAGCTTGTAGCCTCCAGGAGAAAGCTTGGCTGGTAAGATGCGGCTAATTTTGGTCAATTTCAACCTTGAGTGTGGTAGTGGCTATCTGTACACCATGTCCCCTCCCCATGGCAGGTAGCTGTGCCTACATTCCTAGTGTGGCTTGCTGGAGCCAGGGTGGACAATAAGGACCTTGTCCTCCAAATATCAGAGTTCTGTGTTCTGATTGCTCAGTGCTGCTTTTGATTTCTGAGGTACGGGCATAAGGGCTGGGCACCACTGCTGCAATCCCTACCAGCTGCAGCCCCTACCAGGGAATTTCAGTGAGCAATACATTTAAAAAAATTCTTTTTCTCCTTTTAGGAGCCAGATATTTAAGGATTAGGTTATTCAGAAGCAACTGCATATATGGGAAAATTTAGAAAGCCACTAGGTTTTCCCAAGAAGAGATGAAGGCTCAGAAAAGGCCAGAGAAGACCTTACACTTCTTCAGTTTGATCCCCAACACAGAGAAATTTTTCAGTAGCAAAGAAACGGTAAATCCGGGAAGAAGGAGGAGAAGCTGATTTCCAGAGGTACATTGTAAGATTCAAATGTCCAGTTTTTAACAAAACAATCACAAGGCATATAAAGAAACAGGAAAGTATGGCCCATTCAAAGGAACAAAATACACTGGTAGAAACTGAAGGAAGCCCAGAGGTTGGGCTTACTAGACAAAAACTATAAAACAACAGTCTTTAAGATGCTCAAAGTGCTAAGGGAAGACGTAGACAAAGACAGGAAAATGATACATGAAAGAGTGAGAATATCAATAAAGAGATAGAAATTATAAACAGGAAAAAAACCTCTGAAGTTGAGAAGTACAATAACTGAAATGAAAAATTTACCAGTTGAGTTCAAAAGCAGATTTGAAAAGGCAGAAACAAAAATCAGGAATATACATTTGTTCTATGAATTTGTCCTATGAATTGAAATATTGAGTCTGGGGAATGAAAAGAAAAAAGAATAAAGAAAACTAAGCAGAGGGGATCTGTGGGAAACCAGTAAGGGGACTAAGATACACATTATGGGAGTCTCAGAAGGAGAAAAAAGGAGCAGAGAGATTATTTGAAGAAATGATGGCTTAAAACTTCCTGAATTTGAAGAAAGACATGAATCTACAATTCAAATAGGATAAATTCACTGAGATGCACTATAATTAAACTGTCAAAGGACAAAGAGAGAATCTTGAAAGCAGCAAGAGAGTAGCAACACATCACAGACAAGAGATCCTCAGTAAATTACAAGCCTATTTCTAATCAGAAACCCTGGAGGCCAGAAGTCAGTGGGTTGATACATTCAAAGTTCTCAAAGAAAAAAAAAATCTATCAACTAAGAGTTCTATACCCAGCCAAAACTGTCATTCAAAAGTGAGGGAGAAATTAAGATATTCCCAGATAAGCAAAAGTTGAGGAAGTTTTTTACCATCAGACCTGCCCTAAAAGAAATGCTTCAAGTTCAAATGAAAGGACACTAGATGGTAACTTGAAGCCATATGAAGAATTAAAGCTCTCCAGTCAAGCAGCATGATGCTAAGCTTTATCAGAACCAGCTACTAGAGAGACCCTAGAGGAGGGACAGGCTTTGTCTCTGGTTCTGATATGTGACTTCTCCCTGTAGGCTCCTGTGGCCTGTGATGCATGCCACCTCCCTCTAGGCAGCTTCCGAGGGCAGCTTCTGAGCACACCAACACTTTGGGAAAATTCTCAGCCTGGTCTCACATGCAGTTTCTCCTTTGGACGGTTTTCCCTGACACCACTAAGTGTGACTTCCCAGAGATTTCCACCAGGGCAGCACCTCTGCAAACGTCTCCCTCATCCAGTGGGCCCTGGTTGTACCCTCTCCCACAAGTCCAAGGAATTTCAGCCCTGGGTGTGTGTGTGAGGGGGGCACCCTCATCCATATTTGTTCCTTCCTTGGGTGCCCTGCCTCAGACCTGAAGATAGGGGCTGCTTCCTGTATCTGCTCTTCCTGTGTCTCTAGAGTTCTTTACATCTTAGCAGCTAATTCCCCAATACTACAATCACCTGTTATAGCTAATGCTTTTTTACATTAAACTTTCCCTGTTCAAAAAAAAGACCAAAAGAGTTGATTTTTCTAGTTTTCCTTTGGGTCACTATTTTGAACAACATGGGAAAAGGGAGAAGCAATCCACAAGCAGCATGATTTTCTACCCAAATCATCCCAGTTTCAATATGTTGATCTGTGGCAGGACCCTGCACTCAGCCCACTCACTCCTTAAGATGGTGTCAATAACATAGGCCATCTGAGTGTTACCGTGACACCAGTGAGCGCCTCCTGGGTATACACTGGTGCTGAGACCACAGAAAGAGGCCCCCTATACATGCCATAAAGAAGACAGAAGAGAATCTTTGCAGGAGGAAGGCATGTCTGACAGGAAGGTCCACAAGTAGCTTATGAACAGAAGTTCTGGGGGAAGACTTGGAGGAGGGGCCAGCTTTACCAAGGAACCCATGCTAGGTGAGTGGACCAAGCTTGAGTTGTATGGACACAGGGCCTTCAGGAGATGCTGTGTTGGGGCTGCAAACACAGGCAGGAGAGATCACCCTCCCGAAGTCTGAGGAGCAGAGGGCTGGGGTTCCCACTTACCCTGAGTTATACAGTGTGGATAAAATACAAAGCACCTAGGAAGGCCAAAATAACAGAAACCAAGCTTGACATGGCTAAAATGAAGGATGGTTACCATAATAGGATTGGTGGTAGAATAGAGTCGTCTGTTTCTGAGAGCTGATGTAGGTCCATGACCGACGCTCAGCCTTTCCCACAATGGCTGGAAGGGCTCCAAGGCTCCATGAGGACCCTTGGAAATGCAAGGGGAGGTGGCAGCATATTGAAATCTCATCCTTGAGGACATAGGTAAGAACAGAGGCACTTTCACATTAACAGTGATCATACACTAATATGCCCAGAGGGCTTACACTCTGCCTGCTCTCCATAACCGTTACCTCATTAAGTCGGCACAAAGAATCAGAAGAGGGATCCTCACTGCATCCTTCAGATGAGGAAACCAAAGCTCCAATATGTTAAATGACGCACAGCGGGGAAGTGAGTGGTGGAGATAAGAAAGTGTGACTCACAAGTGCTCCTGGTTGCAGCAGGAGCAGGTTAGGGATGGGGGCTATCCACTGGCTCCTGTGAGGCGAGGAATGCCAGCCTCACCCACTGAGACAGGCATGGGGGGTGTGATGGATTTTCAAGATGCTTCTCCAATATCAATCCCCAATTTCTATTTGTACTCTATCAGGACTTTCTTAATATGAACAAATTACAGTTAGGGGAACCACTGTCAGAAACCAGTGTCAGAACAGTGTCAGAACCACTGTCAGAAACCAGAAACCAGTGCCTGCGCCGGTCAGGCACCACAGTAACCACCTGCATGAGTTATCTTACAACACGAGGTCCTGGTAAGGGATGTAGAACTAACAAGCTACCACCATCCAGAAGAATTCGGGAAAGGTCAGAAGGAGAGAGGAGATGCCATTCCATATGTCCTGCCAACCTCCCAGAATCCTTCTCGCTGGAATCCATCTTGGCTGAGCAATGCACGTGCCACCAGGAAGGACCCTGAGTCAGAATGATTGGCCAGAGACAACCCGGAAACTAATCCCATCACCCTAAAACCCAAGACTGCGAGCCACGTGGCAGAGCAGTCCTCCTGGGTTCTCTTACCCTGCTGCTCTCCGCCTGGGCACCCCTTCCCAATAAAGTCTCTTGCTTTGTCAACATGTGTGATTCCTCAGACAATTCATTTCCGAGTGTTAGACAAGAGCCCACTCTTGGGCCCTGGAAGGGGTCCCCCTTCTTGCAACAGTAGGAGTTTAGACATAAACCCAAATGACTGGAACAGGCAGGTCACAGGAAAGGATATCCAAGTGGCAACTACAGACACAATCAGATGCTCAGCCTCACTGCTTATGAAAGAAACGCACAGGACAACCTCAACAAGATACCACTACACACCCACCAGAACGGTCAGAGTGGAAAAGACATACAGCACCGAGCACTGGGGAGGCTGGGGGCAGGTGGAAGCTTACTGCTGCTCAGGGCAAGGGGATGGCATGGCCACTCTGCAAACCAGGCCCTCACCCTGTCACACACGCACCAGGAGCCAACACGCACCTGCATGCATGCCCAGCACATGCGCTCCACCGTGATGAGCAATGCTGTGCTGGGAGCCACATACTCAAGGGTAGGTGCCCTTTCTGCACATTACACCATCAGATAGATGTTTAAAACAAGGAAAAGCATAAGGTAGAGAGGCTGGGGGGAGAACCCGGAAAGCGGAGAGAAAATTCGGAGAGAAAGCCGAGTCCCTCTGAGCTCCTGTTGGGTAGGACCGGCTCCTGCCAGGTGGGTCCCAAGGGCCCCAGGCAGACCCAGCACAGTGCAGGGAAGCACGAAGGTCTGCTCAGATGATCAGCATCACAGACAGCAGGTCTGCCCTTTCCCTAGATGACAGGCAGCATTCAGGTGGAAGGAAGAGCAAGAGGCAGCTGAGCGGCAGCGCTTTTGGGTTTTTTGCTCTGCTCTATTGAATGAAGGTAGATCAGAAGATAAAGCCACCACAGTGGTTAAGACCCGCTCACCACCCAGAGACAGGGTGACTTCAGCGTTTCTGCCTCCTGTTCTTGCACCAAGAGCTCCGAGGAGCAAGCAGGGCACAGCCGCGGGATCAAAGTGCTGCAGGGCTACTAATGCCCCCGCAGGGCAGCCGCCGTCCTAGTGTTAAGGCCTCCTCTGAAAAGCACCAAGTAACACATGGAACTTAGGCTCAAGTGCAGAAAACTGTGATTTTTAAAAACTGTCCCTGTGAGTACCTGATACGTTAAAAGCACACGTATGGGGGTTTCACTGTGGAAGCAAAAAGCCATTACAGGAACATAACTTCACTCCCCAAGGTCTTGGGAGGAGGTGGGCTGCTTTCCTTCCTGATGCTCAGGGTGTGGACGCTGTGTGGTGACCCTAACGCACTCCTGCTTCTAAGATCCACTCACCTCCCCATCCTTCCTGTGCAGAGCTGGCTTTTCACACAAGATCAATGGAGCCTTTTCTCCCCACCCTACTCCTCAGCCATCCCCCAAACACAAGCCTCCTGATGGGGTACCAGAACTCACATTAGAGATGAACTCTCTGCATTGCAGTCTTTTGGCAAAATGTCCCACTGACAGCGACACAAATTATGTCAGGAAAGGACAAGCTTAGGAAGCTGGATTAAAAACACGGATGGTCCCCAAAGCCTTGATGTTAGTTGGCAAGAAATAAAAATTCCAATAGCTGTAAAGACCAAGACTAGAGAAAAAAATGGGGGGACTCTTTTGCCAGTATTTTGGACAGTGAATAAACCAGCTGCAGAAGATGGGAAAGGTGCCAGGAATATAAAGTGAAGGGGGTGGGGAGAGGGTGGTGGGAGAGTTCCAAGTAGGAGATGTACATAGCAGTGAGATTTGGACATTCTTGGGAAATCTCAAGGCAGTGAGCCTGGTGATTTAAGGAGTGAGCCGGGAGAGGACGTTGTTTTGGTCAGAGCTTGGCTTGGGGCCTCCATCAGCTGTGCTTTGTAACAATCACCACCTCAGGCCATTCTGCAAAAGCAGGCTGACAGCTACTGCCTGGACTTCAGCAAACCCTCTCTGCTCCTGCATCTCCCTGGGAAGGAACCAGGACTGCTGCAAAGCTGCCCCCCAAGGCCAGCCCCTTCTCTTCCCGTTCACCTGGGTGGTTCCATGAAGGTGAGAAACCTTGTAGAAAACTACAGGGGAAAAAGAGCCTGTTGCTTCAGAACAGGAAATGGAGCTACACTGTTATTGCAAAAGACTGGACCGACTACCAAGGCGTAACTATGATAGGAGCAAAAACATATTGTTTCTCTCACTTGGAATAAACAAAGCCAGATTATGTTTGGAGCTTGCTCTTGAGATGGCTCTGAGCACCTCTAGCTGTGAGCACAGCCGCACTGGGGCAGGGAAGGCACAGGTGAAGATGGCCCTCATGCCCAGGGGCACCTGGACCCCATTCCTGGCTGTTCACAGCTTGTGGGCCTCAGTGAGGCTAGATGGTGCAAGGGAAGGGGCCTACCTGGTGACCCACCTCCTTGGCATAATAATTCACAATAACCTTTGTGTTTTTTAAGGAAAGACAATATTAGATGTGTGTTTTGCAGCACTGGAAGATCAGAAAGTTCGCTTTTTCTCAGCAAGCATGCGTCTAGACAGTCAGGTGGTCAAGTACACATTACAGAGGGCTGGTCTGCTGTGGGCATGGAAGGAAGATGGGGCCCAACAGCTCAAAGGTCAGTGGGGGAGGACACAGTGAAAACAAGTGAGCAAATGCATATGAGTAATTATAAATCATTATAATACCTGTAACGTTAGGAAAGGGTGCAGAGAGAGCGTGTAGAGCAGGCACCCACCTCAGGCAGGGTGGTCAGGGGAGGAGACCTGTCTGAAGAGAAGACACAAAGAGGGCAAAGGAAGCCTGGAAGAGGGAAAGGAGCACCGACCCAGGTCCAGAGGTTGGGGCGTTGTGTCTGACAACAGAAAGGAGGTGCAGTAGGTTGAATAGGGTGGTGCCTTCCCCTGCAAAGACAAACCCACCCAGAACCTGCAAATGTGACCTTAACTGGGAAAAGGGTCTTGCTAGATATCATCAGGATCTCATAATTATGAGATGAGATCATCCTGGATTAGGGTGGCCCCTAAACCCAATGGCCAGTGTCCTGAGAAGAGAAGAGGTGGTGAGGAGAAGCACAGAGAAGACGTCCACATGAAGGCAGGGGCAGAGGCTAGAGTGGTAAGTCTATAGGGCAGAGAAGGCCGCAGCCACCAAGGGCAAGGGGACAGGAGAGCAATGGATTCTCCTTCAGAGTTTCAGGAAGGAATCAATCCTGCTGACACCTTGACTTCAAACTCCTGGTTTCCAGAACTGTGAGAGGATAAATTTATATTGTTTTAAGACACCAAGGGACTTCCCTGGTGGTGCAGTGGTTAAGAATCCGCCTGCCAGCGCAGGGGACACAGGTTTGATCCCTGGTCTGGGAAGATCCCACATGCCGCAGAGCAACTAAGCCTGTGCGCCACACTACTGAGCCTGTTCTCTACAGCCCGCGAGCCACAACTACTGAAGCCCATGAGCTTAGAGCCCGTGATCTGCAACAAGAGAAGCCACCGCAATGAGAAGCCAGCGCACCGCAATGAAGGGTAGCCCCCACTCACCGCAACTAGAGAAAGCCCACGCAAAGCAACGAAGACACAACACAGCCAAAAATAAATAAATAAAAAATAAAATAAATTAAAAAAAAAAGACACCAAGTCCTGGTAATTTATCATGGCAGTCACAGGAAACTAATACAGGGGCCACGGTGAAGAGCATGGATTTCATTCTAAGTGCAGCGGGGAGTGAACAAAAGGGCTGAAGCAGGAAGAGGTGTAATTGGCTTTACTGGTAAGTGGATGTCTCTGGCTTTCTGTGGAGAATGAATTTGGGGGCCGGGGGGATCATGTGGGAAGCAGGGAGGCTGATGCTGATCGTCCGAAAGGACACTGGAGCCTCGCCACTGGGTCCAAACCTGACCGGCCGTTGCCCAGCTGTGTGACCTGCAGCAAGTTACCTAACCTCCATATGATTCAATTTTTAACATGTGCAAAGGGGACAAAAAAGACGCCTCTCCCTTATGACAAATTTAGGTGATTTACTATGTGCAAATGTCTAGAAGGGAACCTGGCACCTAGACAGGGCCCTGTGTGCCCTGTTCTTATCATTATCAGAGATGGAGGAGGAAGAGAGGGGACAAGGGGCCATGCATGCACTCAGGGGCTTTGAACTCGACCTATGCAACAGCTGGTGGTGCTATTTACTGAGGGGGACGTGGGCTGGGAGGGGTGTTTGGGGGAGGAGAGATCGCAGCTTAGGAACCATCAGGTTTGAGGTGTCCAGGAGAAAACCAAGGGAGTTGGCGGGACTATGCTCCTATAGGGGGGCGGGGACTTTATCCAGTTTTGCTTATCTTAAGTGTACACCAAGCAGGGTCCCTGGCCCTGAGTTAGGGCCCTGTGCAGGTTTACTGAAGGCCACATGTTGGAGAGGCATCTCCGAGGAGGGTGTTCTCTCTCGGGTCCTTCTCCAGTTGCCCTGCCCCACGGGGTGTTGCTGGAAGACTTCCCTCCTGGAGATGTGTCAGAGCCCACAACCACCTGATGTGCTGAGACGCATAAAACCCCTCAGCTGTCTACATGCGGTAGTCCTACAGATTCCCCATTCCTCAATGATAAGATGTAGGAAGGGGACAAGGAGAGATGAAGTTCATGACCGCCAGTTGGGGGCCACCTGATAAAGCAGAGGCATGGAAGAAGGTTTTTAAAACAACTTTGGGATTTCCAGAACAGCCTCTTTATGGGGCCAATGGGCCTGGAGGGGTGGGGTGAGGATGCAGCATGGGAAATCCCATGGCAGTACAGGCCAGGGTGGGGGGTATGTTCACTCAGCCCTCTGAACTCAGGGGTCTTTAGGAGCCTCCTATCACAAAATGCCCCTGTGCCCAGAACAGAGAAAGCAGCTGGGGTGGGGACAATGGGCAGAGCCGAAGCATGGTTGGGGGGGGGGGGTGCGCCTTAGCTGATGTCATCTTCACAAAACACAAAATCAGGTCCCATGAAAATTGTGCCTAACACATTTGCTCAGCATTGATAACATCTTATTCTTGCAAGGATGCCTTCACCTAAACACAATCCTATTGTTGACCATCTTGGGACACAGAGTCCTTCCAGAGGTATTTAAAGGGTCAGATATTCCCCTACTATGACATTTACTGGGTGTCACCTGACCTGGGATGATGTATGTAATGTGCCAAAGGAGAGCAGTCCTTGAGAGCACCTGAGCTCCAATCACAAACATGAAGCACCCATGACAGCCACAGCCTTTGCAAACTGTGCTCTGCACTTAACAAATCCTTTCTCCTCTGAGCCTCAAAACAGTGCTGCGAGGTAGGAGGTAGGGCATGTGGTCTTGCCCCTGTTCTTCTCCTGGTGCTAATATCAAGAGGGGCCGTGTAGTAAATACAAATCATGTACTTTACATGCATTTCCATGGATTTTTCCAATTTTTAGATGGATAGGAAGGTAACAGCTGCCTGTTGCTATAAAAAGTGGCCCTGAGGGCTTCCCTGGTGGCGCAGTGGTTGGGAGTCCGCCTGCCGAAGCAGGGGACACGGGTTCGTGCCCCGGTCTGGGAAGATCCCACATGCCGTGGAGCGGCTAGGCCCGTGAGCCATGGCCACTGAGCCTGCGCGTCTGGAGCCTGTGCTCCGCAGTGGGAGAGGCCACAGTAGTGAGAGGCCCGTGTACTGCAAAAAAAAAAAAAAAAAAGTGGCCCTGGGATTTGAAGCCTTGTCTGTTCTGGCTTTGAAGCCTGGCTCTTCCTACTATACCATGCCAGCTCCCTGTAAAGGAGGAACCTGAGGCCCAGAGAGAGAAGGGTCTTCCTTGAGGTCACACGACCAATAACCAACTAAACTGGGCCCAAATCTCCAAACCATGATTCCAAACCCAGAGCTCTCTTCTTTGGGCGAGAGGTGGAACTATTTTAACATCATCACAGAGAAATGGAAAAGCTGAAGCCACTAGTAACCTCTCACCACTTAGCTAAATAGGTTTTCTAATCATCTACCCATCTATGATGGCAAATTTTATGTACCAACTTGACTGGCCATGGGATGCCGAGACTAAAAATTCTTCCTGGGGGTGTTTGTGAGGGTGTTTCCAGATGAGATTAGCATTTGGATTGGTGGACTCCTAGAGCAGTTGCCCTCCCCAGTGTGGGTGGGCATCACCCAATCCACTGAGGGCCTGATTAGAACAAAAGGCAGAAGGAGGCCTCACTGTTTGGGCTGTGATGTCTCCTCTCATCTTCTCCTGCCCTTGGACTGGGATTTACATCATGGGCTCCCCTGGTCCTCAGGCCTTCAGACTCAGACTGAATTATACCTGGGCCTTCAGCTTGCATGTGGCAGATCACGGAATTTCTCAGCCTCCATAACCATGTGAGCCAATAATAAATCGTACGTATATGGCTATTGGTTCTGCCTCTCTGGAAAATCCTAATATACCACCTATGCTTTTAATTAAGAATTCACTTCTAAAAGATTAAATACCTACCTACTACCTGTCAGGCACTCTGCTGGGTGCTGGAGGGAAAAGTTTTAATAAGACAATACATAATGCCAATGCTTACAGCACTACCAGAAAATACAGTGTTCCTGACATTGACTAAACTGTGAGCGTAAGTTTTCCTTTAATCTGGAGGTTCTCAGCCTTGGCTGGTCGTTGGAGTCGCCCAGAGAGATTTGGCACATCTGATTCCCCGGCCCCACCTGCAGAGTTTGTGATTTAATT
Organism: Orcinus orca; assembly: GCF_937001465.1. NCBI lineage: Eukaryota > Metazoa > Chordata > Mammalia > Artiodactyla > Delphinidae > Orcinus > Orcinus orca. The sequence goes on from NC_064560.1 coordinate 75,321,008, forward strand.
GGTTTGGGATACACATTGGACATTAGAATTTTTAAATACAGGAGAGGTTTGCTAATTATTCATCAATACGATTTAATTGTAGATATAAACCATTTCCTTTTAGTCATAATTTATAACTTGCTCATTTTCAAAACTTAATGTGATGGCACACTAGATGTAAAACAGATAATTTAAAGAAATATTAAAAATGGGAAATTTCAAGAGAAAAGGAGAAAAAATAAACCTGTGATAAAGGAATTATTACAGTTTAGCATAAGATCTAGCCCTGAGTTTTTTGGAACAAATGTGTAGAGGTGAACAAGGATTATGGCATCATCATAGTCAATAAAAGGAAGCCTATGAGGAAACAAAACTAAAAAACTATTTTCTGTCAAACAGTTCTAACAGGACAGGTGAAAGATATTTGGATACAAAAGAGTGGAACCCACAAATGCTTTGCAACTTATCAACAGCCAGGCTGCTCCCAGATTAGCTCATAACCAATTTGAAGGTCAGCCTCACTTTTCCGAAGGTCTGCCAGCTTCCCTGGGATAACCCTTGTCTAAGGCAGCCAGGAAGCAGGCCAGGAGGGATTCTCTTCCAGCTGGATGAGAAACGGTTCTACCAGGGCCCATGCAAGGAAGGGTAGCCAGCTCCCCACAGGACTTACTGCATCTCTGTTACAGAGAGAGTTCTGTTTGAGCTGAGATGCCATCTGATGCACACAATGCCCGGCAACCTGGACCTTCGGTTCAAGTTCACTTTCCTTCAGCTCAAATCAACAGTGGGAGACAGACCCTGCTCTGCAAGGCAATGCGAGCTGCAGTTTGGAAACCCCGATCCACGCACCCTGGAGAAGGCTGGTCAGGGGGACTTACGGAGGGTTGTCGCATTTCCTCTGCCGGAAGCGGGCTCCCGTGCCACACGTGCGGCTACACATGCTCCAGCTGCCCCACAGGCTCCAGTCTCCATCCACGTGCTCCGGGATGGGCGTCTTGTTCACACACTCCCCCGCGCGGCACCACTGAAACACAGCAGGGCAGCAAACCTGCTTACTCACTAAAAACTGAGATCCCCTCCATGTGAGAAAACACCACGCCTCCGAAACCCAATTTTTGTTAATTTACACAAAAGTAGACTATTTCGGGGTGTGTAAGTTTGCTAACTCTGGTGACATTGGTGACATTCCTTCCATATCCAACCTGACACTGCTATGGCTCTGGGGTTTGGATTTTGCCCTAAACTTCCACGTGAATGTGTTCAGTGGAGGTTCTCTAAATTCCCAGAAAAAGGATGAATTCACATGGCTCATGGAGAAACCTATCTTCTGCAAACTGTTTAATGTGAGTCTCTTTCTGAAAGGCAGTATTTCCTGGCTCTGTAGTTTTGAACCTCAGGGCTGGGATTGGTGCTTGGAGATGCCAAGCACGTGGTGCCACGTGGGAGAACCTCGGCTCTTTCTGAGGATAAGAGAAAGCCAATCCTCGAAAATAATTTCCCAATGTGTGTGGCACAAACCCTGGGGCAGGAGATGTGACTTAATGGTCCTGATCACAGCAACTCTTTCAGTTCGTACAATAAGACTAGAGAGAAAGCCTTAGGCTGTGGCTGCTGGTCCTGAACACCTCTCCTAACACTTGCCAGTCTCTCCTGTTAATGAAGATCAGGCTGAAGACTGGCGCTCTTAACCGCTAGTATTGTTCTCATTAAAATCATCTTACGACAGCCTTTTCTGCACGGCAAGTGATCCTGTTTTTCCATTTACGGTCTACTGATATAAAAGTTTTAAGTAAATTCACTCATGTGACAAAAGGAGTTAATTTAATAAAAATATTGAGTAAATGATTCCTGTATAAGAAAAACAGGAGAGAGCTGAACATATCCCTCTGTGCCTTAAATGGGTTCCATGGAATTTCTGGGGTGGCCCGGGGGTGCTTCAGGGGCTCCTGAGTGCAGTGCGGACCACCTTTCAGAAGAGGTGCCAGTGTGCAGGGGATATGGGGTTGCCTGCTGGGGGCAGTGAGAAGCTGGGTTACCTTGTCTGCCCCACACTCTGTGCCATCCAGCGGAGGGTCCAGTTTGGTTTTGCAGGATGTATCTCCTTCCACCAGGCACCACAGTCCAGCACACATCAGATGCTGCTGACAAGGGAAAGAACGTGACTGCCGAGAACTCCGCACACAGGTCACAATGGGGCCGGAAGGTGGAACTCCCTGACCGGTTTGGATTTGGGATTTGAAACATGAGGGGAAGAAGGAGGGTCATGTATCTGGATATCAAAAAAAATAGATGCATCATTTCAACTAGTTCATTTAGCTCAACAAAATTCCATGCATTTATTCCTAGGAGGGCTCACCTCCTGGAGGTTGAGCTCAGCAGTTCCTGCACTAGCTATTGAGGGCCTAGGAGGCATCCGATGCAGGCTGGGGCCTGGGAGCCCTTAACAAGCAGATACATTCAATGTAGGAAGGTACAAAGCAGATTCCCACCGGTCCTACAGAGCGCATGGGAAAAGAACCTCAGCAACCAAGCCTCCTCAGGGCGGGCTCCCTCTGGAGCTGAGGCTGGTGCAGCTGCTATGCGGCCTCAGGAGTGAGAACCCAACAGGTGATGTAGGCTCAGGGCTGCCCTGGGGTTAAAGAGGCAAACTTCAATCCTCCCTGAGGTCACCTGCTTGCTAGCTCCGCTGAGCCACCTGTGATTTCTTACAGTATTTCACCTAGAGAGTTTCTTACCATCCACGAATATACAATTAAAATAATTCTACTAAAACAGGAAAAAGCATTTAAAAACACAGACTCCCATTTTCCCATTTGTATTAATGGGAAACTTGGACATGGGTAAAGTACTCAGAATGAGACACTTTATCAAAATAACTGAAGCAGACATGGCTGGTGTCCTCCCCATCTGCCTCGGTCTCCCCTGCAGGACTCAGGGCAGACACCGTCCCCCCACATGTCCTGCTGCTTCCCTGATCTGCCTGTTAGAAGCTGCTCTCTGGCCACGGAGCAACCCTTAACCACAAGGGATGGGAGCTGGACACCCGTCCCTGGGTGGAATGGCTCTGAGGCAAGGTCCACACATCTGGCAAGGTCCCAGGGGTGGTCTGTTGTCCGCCCATCAGTGCACCTTGCTTGATCGCCCCTCATTTCCCTGCCCCCTCACAGTGCTTCCTGGGATCACTTCCCAGATAAACTCCTTGCACCCAAATCCTCGCCTTGTGGTCTAAAAATTGAGAACAGATGTACTTAAGGCTCTTTGAAAGATGCAGTGCTTCCAGGATGCCAGACCCAATCATGGCGACAATGCCTGAAGGCTCCATCCTCCAGGGTGCGGCCGTGGACCGGAGGGTACACCTCAGGCAGGGTCCCCACGTACAGCTCAGGGCAGTCCCTGCAGGGCTCGTGAGGGTGTGAGGACTCAGTATAGAGGCCGGCTGTTCCAAGTAATCGCGAACATCTGCGCAGAGGAGACGCGCAACTGTGCTGTCCAAAGTTGGAAAATGTTTAGATGTTGAAGGGACAGAAACAAAGGCGCAAAGGGAGGGAAAGCAGAACCGCAGGCTTGACAATGAGCTCAGAACAGCCCACAGCCCTTTTTCATTTTTCAAGTATGTCAGAGCTGCTCTGTGCCCCTAAAGAAGTTGATGAGTCGAGTGGAATTTTGCACATTTGGGTTCAGAAAAGCCTCCACATTCCCATTATTGTCCGCCTCTCAATGGAGTGGTAACAGGATGAGTGGCTGGAGCACAGCACCAGCTGGTCCCCATAAAGACCAACGGCACCTTGTTAAGTGTGTGATTTCATGCACTTTGACCTAAGAGCTCTTCCAGAGCATGGTGTCAGTGTGTGGACACGTATTCATGAGACAAGGCGGGCCCAGGAGGTGAATTTATGGGGTAGGAGTGTTTAGGATTAGGAGACCTAATTGCCCCTTAGGAGAGAGAGGAAGACAGTGGTGTATGACCTTTATAGACAGTGTTTTCTCGTAACTTTTCTAATCATCAAAGAAAAGGAGAATGAGGTCAGGCAAAGATTTCTTAAACAGAACAAAAAAAGTACTAGCCATAAAGGAAAAAAATTATGAATTATACTATTTATTATACTATTATACTAATTATACTATTAATCATACTATTTAATATTAAAATGAGCTGGAGTAGGGAAATGTTAAAATGAAGAATTTTTTTTTTTTGGCTGCGCTGGGTCTTCATTGCTGCGTGCAGGCTTTTCTCTGGCTGCGGCGAGCAGGGGCTACTCTTTGTTGCAGTGTGCAGGCTTCTCATCACGGTGGCTTCTCTCATAGTAGAGCACGGGGTCTAGGTGCACAGGCTTCAGTAGTTGCAGCACATGGGCTCTGTAGTTTCGGCACACAGGCCCCAGAGTGAGCGGGCTTCATTAGTTGTGGCGCACGGGCTCAGTAGTTGCAGCTCGTGTGCTCTAGAGCACTGGCTCAGTAGTTGTGATGCACGGGCTTAGTTGCCCTGCGGTATGGGGGATCTTCCCGGACCAGGGATTTAACCCGTGTCCCCTGCATTGGCAGGCGGATTCTTAACCACTGGACCACTAGGAAGTCCCAAAATGAAGGACTTCTGTTTATCAAAGACAACTGTAAGAAAGTGAGATGTTTGCAATGGGAGAGAGATTTGTAAGGCACAGAACCAACAAAGATTTGTATCCAGAATATATATAAAACAAACCCCTAAAACTCCTATTGATCAATCAAGAAAAAGACCCAATAGAAGAATGGGCAAAGGATTTGAACAAACATTTCACATAAAAGGATACATAAACATACAGGATGGCCAGAAAACATGAAAAGATGCTCAGTTTCATTAGTCATCAGAGAAAAGCAAATTAAAACCAACCAGCTAAAAAATAGAAACAAACAAACAAAACCAACCAGCCACCTCTTCACACTGACCAAAGTGGCTAGAACGAAAGAGATGGAGAATACCAAGTGTCAGCAAGGATGTAAGAATACCAAGTGTCTCATAAACTGATGATGAGATTCTTAGTTCCACAACTTTGGAAAACTCTTTGACAGTACTGACTAAAGCTGAAGAAATGCAATACCAGCAATTCCACTCCTAGGTTTGTATCAAACAGAAATGTGTGTGTACGTTCACCAAAAACATTGTCAAGAATGTTCACAGCCACAGTATTTGTATTAGTTCCCAAGATGGAAACAACCCAAGCACCTACCAACAGCAGAACAGGTAAATTATGGTCTATTAGAACAATGGGATACTATACGACTCCATGTATATGAAGTTCAAAAATGAGTAAGAGAAAACTACAGTGTTGGAAGTCAGTTTAGAAACAGACAATGAGGATGAGCAGAAAAGGTGACTGTAAAGCTGTAGCCTCTGACCTCAGCTTGGCCACCAGCATTGCTCTGTGCGCCCAAGCCAAGCAACTGCCTTTCTGTGATTCATTTTCACAGCTGAACAAATGGGGTGGACCACACCAATGCTTGTCACTGTGATGACTTCTAGATGGAGAGCTGGCATTCACGTCACGCTTTACAAATGACAAAGTGCTCTGACGTCTGTCATCCTGAGGCTCATGAAAGCCCTGGGAGGCAGGGCTTTCTCTATTTTTTCCCACTTTTTGTTTTCTTTTTCTTTTTTTGAAGTAGATGAGTTTATTACTCATAGGTCCTGCAATAATTAGAGCAAGTCTTAAGGGCTCACTCAGGGAGGCCAAGGCAAGATGCAGGCAGAGTGAGTGGCAATACTTGGACTCATGCCTTTATTAGTGACCATAGGTGAAATCCTTTGGGTTTCCCCAGTTGAGTGTGTACTGTTAAATTAGAACCAAAATGTGCAGTATTTTCTTTCTTTTAAAAAATTTTTTTATTGGAGTATAGTTGATTTACAATGTTGTGTTAGTGTCAGGTGTATGGTAAAGTGAATCAGTTATACATATACATATAGCTACTCTTTTTCAGATTCTTTTCCCATATAGGTCATTACAGAGTACTGAGTAGCATTCCCTGTGCTATACAGTAGGTCCTTATTAGTTACATATTTTATATATAGTAGTGTGTATATATCAACCCCAATCTCCCAATTTATCCACCCCCCTTTCCCCCCCAGTAACCATAAGTTTATTTTCTACACCTGTGACTGTATTTCTGTTTTGTAAATAAGTTCACTTGTACCATTTTTTTTTTAGATTCTACACATAAGCTATATCATATGATATTTGTCTTTCTCTGTCTGACTTCATTCAGTATGACAATCTCTAGGCCCATCCATGTTGCTGCAAATGGCATTATTTTGTTCATTTTTGTTGTTGTTGTGTTGGGTCTTCGTTGCTGCACGTGGGCTTTCTCTAGTTGCGTCGAGTGGGGGCTACTCTTTGTTGCAGTGCGCGGGCTTCTCATTGTGGTGGCTTCTCTTTGTTTCGGAGCATGGGCTCTAGGCGCGTGGGCTTCAGTAGTTGTGGCACACAGGCTTACTTGCTCCACGGCATGTGGGATCTTCCCGGAGCAGGGATCGAACCTGTGTCCCCTGCCTTGACAGGCAGATTCTTAACTACTGCGCCACCAGAGAAGTCCCTATTTTGTTCTTTTTATGGCTGAGTAATATTCCATTGTGTGTGTGTGTGTGTGTGTGTGTGTATATATATATATATATATATATATATATATCTTCTTTATCCATTCCTCTGACAATGGACATTTAGGTTGCTTCCATGACTTGGCTATTGTAAACAGTGCTGCAGTGAACATTGGGGTGCATGTATTTTTTCGAATTATGGTTTTCTCCGGATATATGACCTGGAGTGGGATTGCTGGATCATATGGTAGTTCTATATTTAGTTGTTTAAGGAATCTCCAGACTGTTCTCCATAATGGTTATACTAATTTACATTCCCACCAACAGTGTAGGAGGGTTCCCTTTTCTCCACACTCTCTTCAGCATTTATTGCTTGTAGATTTTTTAATGATGGCCATTCTGACCGGTGTGAGATGATAACTCATTGTAGTTTTGATTTGCATTTCTCAAATAATAATAGTGATGTTGAGCATCTTTTCATGTACTTTTTGGCCATCTGTGTGTCTTCTTTGGAGAAATGTCTATTTAGATCTTCTGCCCTTTCGATTGGGTTGTTTGTTTTTTTTGATATTGAGCTGCATGAGCTGTTTGTATATTTCCCATTTTTCCAACGAGGAGGCAGATGTTTGTGGACACCAAGGGCCCTGAGTGGGGTCAGAAACACAGGACTGGGAGTTTACTTATCAAGGTTCATATTCTGGTTCTTGACCCATGTGGTGCCTACACAGGTGCATTCACTTTATAAAAACTGATCAAGCTCTAAACTTAGGGATTTATGTACTTTTCTGTATGCATGTTATAATTCAATAAAACTATTAAATAAGTAAATAAATGCTTAGACAGTGATATAAGGTTATCTGGACTCAACTTATCACAAGGTAAAAGCAGGGAAATCAGAGCTTCACAAGGAAATATAAGGATAAAACATACGTGCAGGAAGTCATACCTCAAACAGGAGAGAGACTCTGCATGGTGAGCAGTCTCTGTAAGTTGGGACACACACACACACACACACACACACACACACACACACACACACACACACACACACACACACACCCCTCTCATAAGGAGAGTTTCTGATAGCCTGGAAGCAGCCCTCCTTCTCCCTGACGTGAACATCCTATAAATAGCTGGTCCAGGAATAACTCAGAGGTGAACAATAGTAGAAAAGAAGCAGTACAGGATCTATACTAAGATACTGTAAATAAAAAAGGGAGAAAAAACAGGAGGGAGAAAGCAGATGAAGAGTACTCATCAGACAATATGATCATGGAATGGCTAAAAATAATGTGCAAGCATAGTACTATTAATGTTTTAAAAACACAGTAATTGTGTCTTTTCTTTTGCATTTGCAAAAAGCTAATACACAAGAACTAAGGGAAAAGACAGTCATGTCAAAGGAGATAAAATATGAGCTATTAGAACTTGATCAAGAAATGTAACAGAAAATAAAAGCAGATGACCAATGATAACTAAAGTGAAAGCAGCATAAAGAAAAGACACACTACTGAACACACAGGGAGGTACATGGAGTTGATGATTGAGAAAAAGTGAATACAATAAAAATAGAAATGAACAAATAATTCAAAACAATTAAGAGGAAATGACAGATATGGAAGACACATAAAGGAGAGCTGACATAAGCATAAGTAGGAAGCAGGCAGGATGGACTTTCTCTATTTTTCCACTTTTCCAGTGAGGAGGCAGATGATTGTGGAGGTCAAGGACCCCAAGCCGGGTAAGAAGCATGGGACTCCTAAAGAAGAGAACTAAAGTAATGTAACAGGAGAGGTATTTGAATATAAATTCAAGACCTATCCTGAAATGAAAGAAGATCTCAGACTCAGATTGAAAAGCAAAGCCCTGTTCCAGGGAAAAAGACAAAGAATGATGAACACAGAGGCATGTCCCAATAAAGTTACTGGATCTCAGATAAAGCAAAAAGATATTTAAGGCAGCCAGCCCACCGCCCCCTCCCCCCAAAAACGAGACCAGGTCACGGATGATGGGAAAAGATATTAAGCTACAAGCACATTTCTCTACAGCAGCATTCACTGCCAGAAGGCAGTCATGTTTAGAAAGATACAAGGAAACAAAATGTGACCCAGGAAGTTACTAGCAACTGAACTGTTGCTCAAGTATTTAGGTAACAGAAAAACATTTTTGAACATATAAAGAGTTAAATCCTCTTTTGGAGAAAATACTAAAGGATGAACTTCTGTCAACAAAGAAATGGATGGAAAACTCATGATAAAAGGATTGGAAGTGAGCACTGATCAAAGCATTGAACAAAAACAATGGAGGGTTGAAGCTGGAGAACAGAATGCAGATGATACACCCCAGGTGAGGCAGAAATAATATTGATAAGAACAGCCTGGAAAAGAAGGTGCAGTGGGGTGGGGGCAATAGGAGATTGTCCATATATCCCAATTTTGTCATCTTTTCTAGCTGGGGGAGGAGAAAACATAACAGATAAATATAACTGAGATATAAGAAATTTTAAAGGTAAAATGTTAACCACTAAGAAAAAGAATAAAATTGAGTGGTGGAGGGAATGGAAAGGAAGGCTTGGAGGTGGAAATGCATTCATTTCATCATGTTCACGGAGTTAGGAAACAGTAGAAACTCTAAAGAGAAGTGTGCCTGAGGCACTTTTGCTTCTGGCAAATGTCAGAATAGATACCCTGAGGGAGGCTGGGCTGCTCCTCCACTATACAAATAGTGAGGTGTTGTAATAAAACACAATTCTTATTGCTGAGCTCATCAGAAGTAAAAAGAACTATTCAAGGAAGCAAATACAAAATACACACATGGCTATATTTATACCTACTTACAAACATATTCCAATCTGTGCTAAGCACATACAAGGGGTGCATTTCCCTGAGGGCCAGCACTGATCTTGAAACTAGAGCTGGCAGAATAAGTTTTGGGCTGGTGGCAAGGTCACAAGCTCTACCTGAGACACCCAGATTAGACCAGGGAATCTGGAAGACTGTTTACCAGTCCTAGAAGGATTGGTGGCATCTCCTGGCTTTCATTGAGATAAATACAAATTCTCCCTGAAGAAAAGCAATCACCACTCAGGCTCTCAGAATTTCATAGTTATCATCAATAAAATGTAAACTCACAATCAAGCATGATTGATTGTGGAAACATGAGTGACAGATGGCAGAAACAACAAGAAAAAGATTTAAATTCTCATAGTGTTTTGATAATAGAGTTATCAGATACTGAATATACAATAACTCTATAAAATGTCTTAAAAAATAGAAGATGAGATCACATAAACAAGCTAGCAGCAAGATACTATTGAATATGATCAGGCAAATTTGGAAAAAAAACTAGAAAGAACTTTAAAAAATCAAATATATAATTGTTGAAGAAAATCAATGGTTTTTGGCACCACTGAAAGAGAGATTTAGTGACTAGGAAATAGATATGAAGAAATTATACAGAATGCAGCATGGAGAGAAAAGGAGGAGGGAAATAAAAAAAGTGGGTTAAGAGATATGATAGACAGAGTGAGAAATACTGATGGATGTGTCTAATCATAATCTTGGAAAAAGAGAATAGAAAGAATGGGACAGAGGCAACATTTGAGAAGAAACTAGCTGATGTAGAAGATATACCATGTAGAATAAAGAGTTCCCTGACTTAGTGATAGGAGACAGTCTCAATATCCCTGTCTCCTGATATTCATGCCCTGTGTAACACTTTCCCCTTGGCATGAAACAAATGGCTTGCTTTTAATCCACAGCATGCAGTAAAAGCAATAGAATCTCAGTTTAAGCAACTCCTGGGTCAAAGGGAAAGTCGTAACCAAAGTTGCAGATAAAGAAAATAATAAAGGTGAAAACATAGATATCGTGACAAATGGAGTGCTTTAAGGAATATTCAGAGTCTCAAATACTCATATCAATAAACAAGAAGAAAATAAATTAAGTGTCCATTTCAAGAAGTTTGAAAGGGGACAATATTTTCTTATAGAAAACAATAAATTAATAAAGATAAAAGGAGAAATTTATTACTTAGGAAACAGAAAAACCATAGAAAAATATAAGAGTTGGCTCTTTGGGGGGAAAAAGTGACTGGATAAACCATAATAATCATTCAGATCGCTCCATGGATGCTAAAAAGACATTTAATAAAATTCAATCACAATCTCTTATTAAAACTCTTAACAAAATAAAATATAAATAAATGGATATTTCCTTAACTTGATAAAATATCTATCTCATGGGGAAACATGAGAAGCATTCTTATTAAAGTCAGGAAGAAGAAAAAGGTGTCCATTATCACAACTGTTAGTGTTATTTTAGGTGAGAGAAAGCATTAGGGGCTAATATGGAGTTATATAACTAGAAAACCCAAATGACTCAACTGTTATAATCTCTAAAAGAATTCAGTAAGATGGCTAAGTATAAAACTAAGATACTGTAATCAAAGCTCTTTATGAATACAAAATACAACCAATTTCAAAGATGGAATAAAAGACCCATTAAATAGGAAAAAAACATTCCATAGGAATAAATATATTAAGAAACTTGTAAGATCTACATTAAAAAAAAAAACAAAAAACTTTAAAATTCCCCTGAGTCAGGGAGGGAAGTCATCTTGAATGGATGTAAAGGAACACTATGTAGAAAGACTTAAAGTACAAAATTATATATTTTTCCCTAAGTTAATCTATAAACTAATGTAACGGAATTTAAAATACCAATGCAATTTAGAATTAAACAACCAGATTCTAAAGACCATATGGAAAAATAAACAAGAAATAATAGCCAGTACAATTGTGAAAAAGCATATGTTTAGTGTATTAAAATATTTTATAAAGCCACAGTATGTAAATATTAAGAGGTACATGATTACACTAGTGGAACAGACTGGAAAATCCAGAAATATTAAAAAATATAAAAATATATTTAAAAATGAGACATACAGAAATGTATATTATAAAGATGGCATTTCAAATTTATGGGGAGAATTAAATTATTCAACAAATGGTATGGAGCCACCTGAGTAGCCATCTGGAAGGAAAGTGAGGTTGGACCCCTACCTCACACCCTACCCTAAAATAAATGACTGCTGGATTAAGGATTTAAACATAAAAATTAAACCATAAAAGTACTAGAAGAAACCATAAGAATTCAATTTATTTACAGTTTAGGAGCGGGAAAGACCTTTCTAAACATGGCACAAAACCAGAAGCCTTAAGAAGAGACATATATTTCACTTTACACGCACACACACACATGCACACTTCTGCCTGACATAAAATATGATAAACAAAATAAAAAACAAATAAACTGGAAAAAAAGAACATTTGCAACTCATATTTCAGCTAAAGAGCCAATTTCCTTAGTAATTAAAACTTCTAACAAATTACTAAAAAAAATCAATAATACAATATAAAAAAGATTTAAGAAGACAGTTCACAGAAAAGATAACACAACTTTAATTTTTTATATATTTTTAATATATGAAGAAATGCTCAAACTTATAACAAGAGAAATGCCATTCAACTTGCAACAGGCTCATTTCTTGACTGTTTAGATTGGCACAGCTCAGATAGACTGGGAGAAGGTGTGGGAATCGGGCACCTCCAAGTGGTGTTTGTGGGATGGTAAACAGATAAGCTTTTGCGGGAGGTCAATCTGGCAACACCTATCAACAATGGAGGCATGAACCTGATTTCACATAAAGTTAAAAGACAGGCAGACTAATCTGTGGGATCAGAAATTAAGATAGTAATTATCGCTGGGGGTTAGTGAACAGAAGGGGGCTTTGGGGGGCTGCTGGAATTGTTGAAACACTGTACTTCTTCATGCTGGTTATGCTGGTGTGTTCAGTTTGTGGGCAATGAATGTGACTGTACATTTATGATTTGAGCACTTTTCTGTGTATTTCACATTGTGTTACAGGTGAATAAAATTACAAAAATATATATATGTGCAAAAATGACCTTTAACCCACTTCTAGGTATTTACCTTATACATTAATGGCTTTCAATTGGGGGCCATTTTGCACACACACCCTCCACCCCGCCCCAGAGGAATTTGGCAACATCTGAAGACTTTTTTCGGTTGTCCCAAATAGGGGGATGCTCCTGACTTATAGCCGGTAGAGACTAAACATCCTACTGGGCACAAAATAACCCCACAACAAAGAATGATCCAGCCTCAGATGTCAATAGCGCTGGGATCAGGATACTCGGATGCAGATGAACTCAAAAGTAATAACACAAGGAAAACCAGTAAGTTACAGTGGAGAAGACTGCAAGACACCACCTTAACCAGGTGACTGAGAGTAACAGCACCAGTAATAAGACCATGGCATCTCTGTGGTCTCCTTGATAATGCATAACCCCAATCCAAGCACCAAGAAAACATCAGACAAACCCAAACTGGTACTCTTCAAGTGTGAAGGTCATGAGAGACCCAGAAAGACTGGGGAACTGCCACAGATTGGAGGAGACAAAGGAGACCTGACAACTAAATGCAAAATGGGACCCTGGTACAGAAAATGGAGAATAGTGAGGAAACTGGTGAAATCTGAAATGTATGTTAGTTAAGATCATACCACAATAATTTCCTGACTTTGATAATGTAAGATGTGAACAGAGAAGGAAGCTGGGTAAAAAGTGTATACTTTCTGTACTATTTTTGTAACTCTTCTTTAAGTCTAAAATTACCTCACAATAAAAAGTTTTAAAAATAACACGATCTGTGGTAAAAAAATAAAAAAAGAAACATGGGGCAACTCAATTTTCATTTGTATTAAACAACTCTAAAATGTACTGTTAAGAAAAAAAAGCAAGATGCACATCAGTATGGTAGCATGCTAATATTAGCATGAAAAAGGAAACATATAAATGGTTAATTTTGGATTTTATACCTTGGGCATATATTGATTATTCAGAAAATAATTCTGAAAAGTCACACAGATAACCAACCAACCATCTGTGGTGGAGATGGTCTTTGTTGTAATTATTTAGTGCTCACAGTGCATATTTACAAAGAATTGATTAGACAAATTAAAAATGGCAAATGTGGCTTTTCCAGAGTGAATTCTTTCTTTTCACCCTCAATGCCACTGCCTTGTTTTATCCTCTTCCTCTCTCAGCTGGACAGCTGCAATAGTTCCTCAAAGGTCTTCTTGACTATAATCTTTTTCATGCTCAACACACTTGCAAAATCTTCTGAAAACACAGATCTTGACTTAAACCATACATCACTCCCTTCAGGACTAAAACCCCTACGACACAGCTCCACCTTTGTTTAGCTCCTGCCCTTCACTTTTCCCTGTCTGCACCTGACTACCCATAGCCCGCAGACACTCGGTGACCTCGCTGGCCCTGCTCCAGGTCCACCTCCCTGCAGGTTGTTCACCCCTACTGGAGACAGAGCATGGAGAGCGAGCATGACCTGCTGCCTGCCCTCAAGAGAACTCAGGCCAGGGAAGGGACCAGGGCTAAATTATCTTAACAGAGAGCCAGGAAATCACCTGCCATATTCTTCCCCACCCTTGTGAAGTCTTTCCTCCTTTTCTCCATTCCCACCAGGAAGAACCCTGATGGGTTCTAAGAGTGCTCCAACCTAACTGGTCCTGTGGCTGACAGTCCCATGTGTCTCACCTCCCACACCCTCACCCCTCGATCCTGAACTCCCAGGGGGCAGCAGCTGTGTCTTATCGCCTCCTCATCTCATTAGCACACATCTGGCAGCACATGGTACAGACCCAAAGAAGACATGCTGAGTGAATCAACCAATGAATGAACGAACAAATAAATTCATATGTCAAGCAGTGCAAGGCGTCAGCAGAGACAGAGAAAAGCTGACACATTCTAAGCATTTACCCAGCCCAGGCATCAGGCTAAAAGCTTTACAGAATTCCTTACTATTACTCACACAACTTCATGAGACAGAAACTATCACTACTCACGTTTTGCAGACGAGGAAATAGAATTAAGTGACCTGCCCAAGCCGCAGGGCTGGAACCTGTCCTGACCCCAGAACACACTCTTACCCATTGGTTATACTGCCTATGGGTCCCCAATTTCCTCTCCCCACTCCCCCGCCCCCCACCTTCGATCTTCCATCCTGTCAGCCGGCCCTCAGAGCTCATCCCTGTCTCTTATTTGCGGTGGAATGGACTGCTCTGTGCCCTCTGCCTAAGGTGTTTTATCAGCAAGCATTGTTGGGTAGCTTAATCTTTGGCTTAAATGAAATGGAAAGCTGTGGGTCCAGTCCAAAGAGCAAGGAAAAGAAAATGGCTCCCTGGTTCTAGCATCTGTTACCTCACTAGCCACATTTAAGGTTTGTTGAAAGTCATGCGGAGAACATTTTGCCGCAGAAGTCCTCAAGGTGCTGCATGACAAATAAGGCTGGGCTGAGCTTCCTTCCTTGGAGTACCATGGAAATGCGGGGAAGGTCTGAATTTCCCAGGACAAAGACATGACTGCTCATGCCTTCAAGGCTTTGTCGTTTTCTTCACCTGGTGGTCTCCCTCCTAAGTACTCTCAAGGTTATTTTGACACTCTTCATGCACTGTTTGGAGAGCAGCTCTGATTCAAGACAATACTGAAGGGAACGGTTATGTAAAAGTCCTCAGAAATCTGTTGTTGATAACATAAGCCAAAAGGGAGATAAAATGCTAAGAGCTGGATGAAAAATTATTCATCCAAAATTTCCACACATAACTACTGTGGTTTGAAGCCTTACCCCAGGCCAGCGTGCCAGCCCCACTTCTGGAAGGCCAGTCACTCCTTCCATGTTCCTGAAGGTTGCAGAGTCTGTCACCTGGCTGGGGACACTTGGGGTGGGTGCTGCTGGGTGAGGGTAGGGCTGGGGCACTGGGCACTCAGCTGGCAAGGAGGGTGGGCAAGAAGTGAAGGATAACACACAACTTGCAAAGTCTGGAGAGCTTTGTGAGGAGGCAGTCCACTGCAAAGGTTCAAACACTTCCGGAAAATTGGGGCCATCTACTGCCGAAGTTCAACAGTTCTGAGAGAGGTGGCAGATGCTGGGCAGGAAGCCGAGACTGAGGCAGGCAAGGCGGCTTTCGACCTGGTGTCCAGCCAGGCCCTGTCTCTCTGAGAGGAGCAGGGCAAGGCTCCTGTTCCACCAGCCACCCCACCCCACCGCCCCCGGCCAGGTACACTGGCATTAAAGGGGCAGGTTTTATTTAGATCAGAAGTTCCCAAACCAGGCTGAGCCTGAGAATCTCCGGGGAAGCTGAATAAAAAGAAATAGCTGAAGCCCGTCCTCCAGAGATTCTAATACAGAAGGTCCGGAGTGAGGCACACACACTGCTGCCATTCTCTGGAGGAGATTCTAATGACCCACCAGGTTTAGAAATGACCAACATTAGAGAAAAGAATACTGTTGGTTCCAAGGTGGAATTCCAACACCCTGAGCTTCCTGGACACCACAGGGATCTCCATCCATCAAGATGACCATGAGAGTCTCCCTGGGACTTGGGAAAGGACAGAAAGAGGCTTCCCAGCCTTGGCACTGGAAGCACACCAAGAGAGAGATACTGGACCCTGGAGAGCAATTCCTGGAGGTTACAGGCTCCCAGAGTGGCAGGAGGAGTGGTGAGGACAGACAGGGACAGATGCAGAAAAGGACCTGGCAACGAGACTGTCAGCTAAACAGCATCTCCTCTACCACTGACTCCAGGAAATGAGTTGATGGAAAAAATGATATAGCTAACGTTTACTGAGCACCTACTGTGTGCTAAGTGCTCTAGTTCATTTGTTACTTAACTCTCATAACAACTCTATGCTCTGTAAGTAGAATTATTTTTCCCATTTTGCAGATTAGAAAACGGAGGCATAGAGAGACTACGTAACATGCTCAAGAGATGGAGGCAGGACATGACCCTGGGCAGCATGACTGGAGAACCCATCTTTTTAACCACTGTGTGATATGGACAGCACCTCCATGGTGTGCTGAAGGCCAGGAGAAATAAATGCAAAAGAGCAAAGGAGCGAACATTAGGTAGAAAAGAATGCATAAGACCCTCTAATGCTGATTACCATTCTAGACACTGTTGCCTTCCTGCAACAACTGGCTTATAGCTTCTGTGCTCAATATTTTTTTTAAAAAACAGCATAATATGCACATCTCAGTCCACTGTGCACGCCATGACACATTGGCACACCCCTGCTCAAGTCAACCAATGAGGCTGTTATGCATCACTTCCCAGCACCCTCCTTTCCCTGTGGGGCAGTCAGGCATGGGCTTTGGAGCAGTGATGGTGGCATGTTTTGCTGAGATGCAGGAAGGATGGAGGGATGAGTGGTCATTACATAGCACCTTTCAACTAAGAATCTCCAGGAACCAGGTGAGGAGGGGGGACAGATAAATTTCTCTTTCATATTGAAAAGGGTTGAGGGCTTTGTGATGCCATGATCCTTGGCAGAACGTTGCCCTAACTCCCCACTTCTTGCTTCTGTCTCCAGTAGCAATGGCACACTCTTCCTCTCAGCTGATAATAACTACTTCCGGCCTTCTCACCCTCTGTTTCACCTGGCAGAATATCTGAGCTTAAATAGCTTTAAGTCTTGTTAAATAATGACTTTGCTTTGCAAGTGAATTTGCTGACGTAGACAGGAGGAACTTGTAATCATAAAAAAAGATGGATTGGGCTAATTGCATAAAGTTCATTTCCCCTTTCTAATAAATATTTACCATCCAATGTTTATAACTTTTAATGTTTGGACTTTCTTGAAATGCTTTATTGAATTAAAACCATCACATTACCATTGGCTAAAAGAGGAGACAGCTATATTTGCCAATAACTTCTGCAACAAATGCCAGCTATTGATGCCAATTTTTTTTTCCTTTGGTAGTTCATATTTCCACACACAGCTTTGTGCCTTACAATACCCGCATTCTGCAGACAGACATGAAAGATGCGATGATGATGGTGTGGGGATCTCCAGAGCCCTAGAAATGAAAATGGACTGTATCTTAATTTTTCTTCATTCTCTGGTATGCAAATGTTTGAGAGAGCAGAAATATTTGAAGCTAGGCTGCTCCCAAAGCAACTGTAATGTTTTTCCAAAGTTATTTACCCTATACCCTTGGATAAGGAAGTGGCTCTTAATTTTGTCTGGTCTTAAAATGGTTACGAATTGTGAATGCCAAAAGAAGAACACACACAGAAGCTCAATCAGAAGGAAGTTCAGTATTGGAAATTCCACCTAAAGAAGAGGAATAGTCACAGAAAGGCAGCCCTTCCCTTGGGGAGCAAATGCTGACTGGTCATTGCCTAGCAACCAGCACCTGGCCTTCTACTTTGAAGTATATGGTGGAGCCTGTGAACCCTTCTCAGAATAATATTGGTCAGTGAATAATTATAAAATACATAAGTTTAGCAAAAAAACAATTAAGTTCAAATATAATGCAAAATACAAATTTTTAATATAGTAACACATGTGTTTCCTTGTCAACACATTATATAAGATCTGGCCCTAGGTCTAATAACGACTGTAATTTTGAACTAGTCATGAGTGTAAATGATAATTCCAAATAGCTGCTACAACTTTCATGCAGTATGAAAAGGATCTGTGATTCCTAATCACGTGACAGTCACAGGTACTGCTGAGACTGCTGTGGCTTGTTGCCTACACTCATAATGGAAGGAAATACTCATTTTGGTTACAGGTTGGAGAAAAATAAGGATGTGATCTTTTCCCTATCCCTATTCACAAATCCTCTGAAATCTATCTGCAGACCCTAGCTCAGAACCCCTGCTTTTACACAATAACAAAGATGCGCCCATGAGAAACGTGATCCCCTGAGACCGTATCCTCTACCTTCCGCCAAGGATAAGATTTTGTTCCTCATAAGAGGCAGCAGCAAAATGAAAACTGCCCACCAGTAGTCATGGTGGTTAGTATTTTTCTCAAAATACAATCTATCCAGTTTCTTTTCTTCTTATTTTTATGGTCTGTATTCCAGAAAAAGAAAAAGAAAATGTTCAACTCCTGAAGCAACAATGTGTTTTGTGGTTTCATTCCCTTGGCAGTGTCCACACTGTGTTACACCCCATTATTATTTTCTTTTCTGTAATAGGCTTATAGTTCTAGAAATGTTTTAAGACAGAAGATTCACACACATGCACGCACACACAACCCACTTGCCTCATTAATGTTTCTGTGCTTTTCCAAGCTACCCCCGAAGGCCCGGTACAGGAATGCAAGCTGAGGGGGTTGCCAGGGAAGTCCTCCTCATGGACACAGCCTTGGGGGAGCCAGGGCTTGGGAACACAGACAGCAGCTTTCCCAACTGGCATGCATGTGTGTGGTTTTTAAGAAATTCCTCCAGATTTTTGGAGTTGTAATGTCTTCACGATATTCATTCCCCTAAAACTCCTGGCTATGAGTGTTGTCCTTCTTTTTCATGGCATCTAGTTGGTAGTAATTTTTTTTTCCTATTAAAAAGGTATAGAATTCTAAGGTGGCAGGCTTTTATTCTTTCAGTGCTTTAAAGATGCTGCTCCATGGTCTTTCTTCACTTGCATTGTTTCTAATGAGAAATATGCTGTCGTTCCTACCTTGGCTTATCTCTACATAACTTGTCTTTTTTCCTCTGGCTCTTTTAAGATTTTCTCTTCATCACCACTTTTAAGCAATTTGATTATGATGCGCTTTGGTCTTGATTTCTTCATGTTTCTTGGGGTTCATTGAGCATCTTGGATCTGTGGGCTTGTGATTTTCATCAAATTTGAAAAAACTGTCAGCCATTACTTCTTTAAATATTATTTTAGTCCTCTCTCACCTCCTTCAGGGCATCAATCACATGTCTTAGGCCACCTGAAGTCCCACAGTTCTCTTTGTTTTCAGTCTTTTTTCTCGTTGTATTTCACTTTGGATAGCTTCAATTGCTTTATCTTCAGCAGTCATCTGCAATCTCTCATTTGCCAGAAATCTCAAGCAGGGTATCTTTCATCTTAAATATTGTAGTTTTCATTTCTAGAAATACCAGTAGGATCTTTTCCATATCTTCCATATCTCTACTTAACATGTTCAATCTTTCTTTTTGCTACCTTCCTGAACCTGGAATATGGTTATAATTATTGTTTTAATGCTGTGGTCTACTAATTCTATCACCTGTGTCATTTCTAGGTCAGTTTTGATTGATTTTTCTCCTCATTATGGATGTATTTTCCTGTTCCTTTGAAGGCCTGGTAATTTTTTATTTGATGCTAGACATTGTGAATTTTATTTTGCTGAGTGCTGTTTTTCTATTTCTATAAATGTTTCTGAGCTTTGTTCTAGGACTTGTCTAAATTACTTGGAAACAGTTAGATCCTTTCAGATTTTGCTTTTAAGATTTATTGGGTGGGACCAGATCAGCATTTAGTGTGGGGCTAGTTTTGCCACTCTACTGATACAACACCCTTCTGTGTACACTACCTGATGCCCATGTGAGCCTCAGAGATTGTTCCCTCTAAGATTTTCAGATGGTTCTTTTCCTGGCCTTGGGTAGTTTTCTCACACACGTGTTTCTCAGTACTAAACTGAAGATTTGTGCAGATCCTGTGCAGATTTCTCAGGTTCTCTCTTTGTAAAGCTCTTTTGTCTGTGGTACCCTACTCTGTGAACATAGCTGCCTCAGCCCCCCAGTACTCCTGGCTCTGTTTCTTCAACTCAAGAAGTCTGCTGCTTCTTCACAGCCCTCCCTCTCTATGCCACAGCCTGGAGACGGCCCAGGCAGTAAGCCAGGACAATCAGAGGGTTCACCTCATTTGTTTCACATCTCCCAAGGATCACAGTCCTTCCTTGCTTGATGGCCACTGTCTTGAAAATTGCTGTTCCGTATATTTCATCTGATTTCTTAGTTGCTTCAGGTGGGAAGATAAATCTGGTCCCTGATACTCCATCTTGGCTGAAGGCAGATGTCAGGATAAGAAATTTAAAGGCAATATTGGGACCACGATCATTTCATTACATGATATCCATTTCAATCCTCAAGGGCATTAAAGAATAATGATGGTTATAGAGATCAATTGGATTACACGACATTTCGGTTGGCGCTGAAGGTCTCTGGAGTTTTGTATAATGTTTAATTTTTCATGGCCCTGAGGAGTTCAATATAGAAAAATGCTGATCCTGGAGATGTACAAAGATAGCTTAGTTCTGTGCCCCCATAGTGGGGAGCCAGTGTTATCCAGAAAGGTAACAGCAACACATTCATCAGCTCATATGATTGGGTGCTTACTTTGTGATAGACTCAGTTCTCAGCACCTTACGTGTATTAATTCACCAGGAGTCTCAGATTTTAACAATGAGGGTATTAATTAATGCACGGCCATTAGGAAGCAGGCTGCAGTCTCTCACTATCAGACTTGTACTGTCTTGGGAAGAAGCCACAGGAAAGGTTTGTATGAACGCTTGCAAGATATTTGACAGAGTCTTACATGTATGTTGGTGAACCAGATGGAGAAATGTGGACTCAGGCTTAGAGAGCCAATTCATTTTACGGGGAGGCCTGTAAGGGTTCCTCCCTCGCCTGTGAACGTGTCCAGTATCATCAGTGGTTGGGTGAAGTCACATAAGAACTTAAATTTACCGTTAGGGTCATGAATGGATTTCAGAGCAACACATACTTGAATATCTACCATGTGCCAGGCACTGGCTGAGGCAGTTGGAAAATACTGTTGAGGAAAAGTAAGATTATTACCCTTGAAGGATTTAAAATCTAGAAGAGAGAGATTATCAACACAATAGTCATATAAACAAGCAAATTATATAGCAGGTTAAAAGATGATAAGTTTATGAAAGCAGGGTTTTCCCTTAGGGGATCAGGAGATCTGGGTGCCACAAAGGTGGCAGGGGAGAGTTATCTAATGGAAATTTTAAATAGCGTGGTAGGCTTCCTTGAGGAGGTTACATATGAACAAACAAACAGACAAACAAAAGACTCAAAAAAGATGAGGGGCTCAGTCATGTGGACAACTGAGAGAGGACCGTCCAAGTAGAGGTAACAGCCAGCAGGAAGCAGAGTGCATCCCCACCAGGAGCGTGCCCTGTGGGTTCGAGGAAGAGGAGGAAGACAAGTAGAACTGGAACAGAATAGATGAAAGGGAGCGAATAAGGGGATGAGGACAGGAGGAAGAAAGGAACAGTACAACATATGTGTGCCTCCTGTTATGCTGAACATCAACTGAAACACAGACCTATAAGCGCACAAATGAGCAAAACACCAATCAAGCGAGCTTTAGAATCCCACAGGGTGGTGCCTGGGTGAGATTCCAACGAGGTGTCCCAGGGCTAGGGCAGCATCCCCAAGTCCTGGGTCCCAGCAGGCAACTGCCTCTCTCATCCACCAGTGTCTCGTTGATATTAGTATGACATTTTCCCCAGCATGAGAAGTTACCGTTTTCTAACTGGTATATTTGTGCTGAAGGTAGCACCACCAGCCTTGCAAGCAGGATGATCACCACCAGCTAAGGCTGATGCTGAGTCAGCTGAGCACCTCCACACCTCTAAGGAGTCATTCCTGCTGAGACAGGCTGGGACCTGGGACCTGGGACCCTCTGCTGCAGTGCTTGCACCTGGACAAATGTCTCCTCAAGCAACAAAATACAAAGAAACTATAAGGGACTAAAAATAACTGCGTGCAGACTTCCCGGGTGGTCCAGTGACTAAGACTCCATGCTCCCAATGCAGGGGGGGAAGGGGCCCAGGTTCAATCCCTGGTCAGGGAACTAGATCCCACATGCCGCAACTAAGAGTTCGCATGCCGCAACTAAAAGATCCTGCATGCAGCAACTAAGACCTGGCGCAGCCAAATTAATTAATTAATTAAAAACAAACAAACCATGTGCATGCGCAGTTGGGGCAAATTCTGTACAGCAAGATACAAAAAGACCAAAGCAAATCAACTGCCACTTCTGAAGAGCCAGGAGTAAAAAACAGGGTGTCGGGAGCAGAAGCAGGATACTGCACATGCCCCCTGCACACAACACCACCAAAGGGGTGGTCAAATCACCTAGGCCACCCCTCCAGCCCGACCCCTGGATCCATCCCTACCCTCACCCCATATAATGAAACCTCAGGGAGCGAGCAAGCAAAGGAACCTGTTACTTGTTCTCACTACCCCCATGCTGTAGCAGGGGCCCCAATAAAGCCTCGCCTGAATATCTTGTCTGGCCTCTGATCAGTTTCTATTGATTAAGGAGACCAAGAACCCTGGTCGGTAACACTGCTAGGATTTGGGGAGGAAAATGTCAACTTTGTTTTGGTACTGGTGGAATTCTCAAGGAAAAGGCAAGCAGGAAGGCATATTTCGTGGTTCTTGGTGAGCTGTAGGAATAAATGTTCAGCTGCATTTTAACTTACAAAAGAGCTCACTTTAT
Source organism: Orcinus orca (assembly GCF_937001465.1). Classification (NCBI taxonomy): domain Eukaryota; kingdom Metazoa; phylum Chordata; class Mammalia; order Artiodactyla; family Delphinidae; genus Orcinus; species Orcinus orca. The sequence goes on from NC_064560.1 coordinate 75,343,929, forward strand.
ATAGTTGTATTTTGAGCTTCTAGGGAGAAAGGAGCAACACAGCTGAGCTAAACATGCTTTGCTGACCTCTCACTGTCCTCTTCAAACAAAAAGTTGCTAATGAAGGAAAATAAAATACCAGGTTACCTTTCTCTCCTTTGGAATCTGTCTTTGAATGAATGGAGCCTGCCTTTTCTCCTGCAGGAATACTCACACCTGGGCTTGGTCTTCAGCCCATCCCTTTCTGGCTGACTGACCTTGGTCCATTACCAAGCCTCTCTCAGCCTCTGTTTTCTCATCTGCTAAGTGGAGTTCAAAGCCCCTGCCCTCAAGGGTTGCAGTCAGGGTTTCATGTGACAGTGCATGGAAAGAGTCTAGCCTAGAAGATCATGAGCCACCAGTAGTGGTACCTCCCTCCTCCTATCTCTCCTCACCCAACTGATGTGCAACAGCCTGGCTCCTAGAAGGGAATGGCTGCGGCTCTTTGGGAGGAGGCAGCCTCTGTCCAGCTCCCGCCCCAGGTAATCCTGTTGGCCAGGGAAGACTCCACAGTGGGCAGAGTGGCCACTGTGTGTCCGCTGACTCAGCTGGGCGCTTCCCTCTTCTCCGTTCTGGGTGCCCGGGGCACGTCTACCCTTCTCGAATGCTCGGCATCCTCTACTGGGGTACCATGCACGTGGATCTCCTGGTGTCACCACACCATCAAACGACCCTCTGAAACCCGCCCTCTCTGATAGTTCTGTGCCATCATGCACTTTAAGTGACTGAAGGCTGGGACAGACAAACAGGATGCCTCTTGGCCAGCCTATGGTACATGAATGAGTGCCTCAATGGTCAAGCCTCAACGGTCAAGGCTGATGGTGAGCACCAGACATCGTAGCAGACCACTGGGGATGATCGGATCCGGGGGCTGGTCCCATCTCCCCAGGGAGGTGTCCTTCAACCCAGCTGTGGCTGGGTGTGAAGTGGGAGACAGCTTCCTGTTACCAGGGCCTGGAAGAGACCCTTGCTGGCACCTCCACAGGGGAACGGAAGAGGAAGACTCAGGACAACCCTGTGAATAAATGCCCTTTGAGGAAACAGCTAGCAGGAGGTGCTAGGTTGGTTGTGAGGCACGGCCCTTTTCCATACTCCACACAATGGCAGGCAGTGCCCCACCTGCAGATTCCACCCAGATTTCCTGAACCAATTCACGCATAGCCAGGAAACGCTCAAGAGGCAGCATCCCGCCTCCTGGAGTCCAGGCTGACCTGCTGTGCTGGCCGGGATCCCGGGGTCTCATTTTGAAGGCACAGTCCGGGTCTATCCATCTGTCTTGGAGTTGCTCCCGTCCTGAGTTCTTGCTCTGGGCACCCATCCAGCCCTGCAGGCTGCCTCCCTGGGACTAGATGCTGCCCTGAGCTCCAGGCCAACTGCCACTGGGTGGCTCCTGAGTCCCACACATCCCAGGCTGGTTCTCCTGCTCCTGTCCTCCTGCCCCATGATGGTGCTGGTTCCGCATCCATCCCTGAGCCAGCTGCCAACTGCTGGCTGAGCCACAGGCTGCTCTGGCCCTCCCCTGGGGCTCCAGCATGGAGACAGCCTGCCCCAGGGCCTGAGCACATCCCCCCACCCACAGAAGTGGCCCAGCTGTCTGCAGTACGGTGAGAAAGTGCACGCTCTGGGGGTGAACAGACTTGAGTCAAATCCTCTACTTATCTACTGGCCAAGCCATTCTGAATGATCAGTTCACCCCTGAGGCTTGATGTTATCATCTGTACCCTGGGAGTAGTAAGTACCCTGTACCCTGGCAGTAACCTCGGGAGTCTGTGGTAAGGGTTAATTGATATCAGGCACATTGGAAGCTTTAGGGCAAAGCATCTGGGCATTGTTCAGTAAATGGTAACATTTTAATGGGATAATTAATACTATTATCATATAATCAATTTATTATTTGTTAAATGTTCTCAATATGACACTCTCCAACGTCCAGTAGTTTTTAGCTCTCTTCTATATCTGTGCCTGGTTTGATATCACCTCCAAGAATAGGCTAATTTACTTTTTCCTAGTGTCTTACTGTTTTCATGTTAAGACAGGCTACTAAAAAAGAAATACCTTTGGATTAAAAAACAAAACAAAATAAAACATTAGGCTATTGGTGTCAGCAGTAACTCTGAACCATCCCCCTGCCTATGTGTGCATGTGTGTGTATGTGTTCATGCACATGTATGTGTGTGGCTCACTCTGGGTGCCCCGTGAAGCTGTTCATGAGGTATATTCGTGTGCATGTATGTGCATGCTCGTATGCACATATGTTTATGTGTGTGTGTGTGTGGAGTGTAAATGCCTGTATCCTCCCATAGAAGCCAGGTGCTCCTTCCTGAGCCAGCCTTCCCCTCCTGAGGCTGCTTACCTCCATGTTTCTGCAGAAGGTGGCATTGGTGCCGAAGAGGATCTGGCACTGCTCGTTGGCGCTGTAGTGCATGCCTGGCAGCTTGTGGGGCAGGCGCACTGCGTGCTGGCTCCTGGGGTCTGTGACCAGCAAACAAGTGCTAACTTTTGACCTGAAACAGCCGAGAGGCAAGTTGGTTTGCAAATGTACCACCCAGGTTTTTGTCCTGCTTTTTCAGTCACCGAGAAGCAGGAACCTCCAAATTATTTATGGGGAGATGACCAGGCACCAGACACATGGGCTGCACTTTTTGCTCTTTTTCCACATAGCTGAATGCAGATCTTTACTCTGGAGGCCATGAGAACTGGGCAACTAGGAAAGGGCCTGGGCTTATCACCCACATGGCTAATGTATTTTTGTCAGGGAGTCTGAGTGCTTTCTTGGATGAAAATACTTTTGAAATAGAGTCCTATGATATTTTCTTAGAATGTGGCTTTAGCAAAAGTCACTATGAATAAAGAAACAATTGGAGTAGGGTTGTTTTCTTTTAAATAAATAAATAAATAGGCAAGCTTATTTCCAATTCTGTAGATTTTCTTGGGGGGCCATGGCTGCTGGCTGGTCCAGATGCCCCACCTGGCCATGAAAGTTGGCTGGTGGCACACTGTGCAAAGGACTTGGGGATTTCAACCAGGATGGAAATGTTCAGAGATGTTGAGAACAGCTCTGAAAAATTAAACTGGGGGTTGTGTGGCTGCGGCTCCATTAGGAGTTAAATACTTGAATGCTTTTATTTTTTAATTCCTAAAACAAGGCAGATGGTAGTAAAAAGAAAACCCAGCCTCTTGCCAAGATTCTTGAAGAAAAGAGTTGCACGCATGCAATACACACAGGCTGATACTGGTTCACCTCTCCTGGGCTCAAACTCATGGGACACTTCAACAAAGTCAGTGGGACCAGTACTGTATATGTGAGCAGATGAAAATACCTTTGTTTCACTGACCCTTCTGGGTAAAATGAAATAATGTCAAGTGGCTTCCAACATTGCATTATGATTTGGTGATACAAGTACTCAGTAGGAAATAGACTACATTAAAACTAATGAGGCAATTTTTAAAAATTATTATTTTTATTTATTTATTGGCACACCAGGTCTTAGTTGCAGCACGTGGGATCTTCGCTGTGGCATGTTTAGTTGCAGCATGCAGGATCTTTAGTTGCAGCATGCATGTGGCATCTAATTCCCCAACCCTGGATTGAACCTGGGCCCCCTGCATTGGGAACGTGCAGTCTTACCCACTGGACCACCAGGGAAGTCCCTAATGAGCCCATTTTTAAGCCCTGTGTACCACTTAGTTTCCCAACCACAGGAAACCTCATGAAAGAAGACCCAGGATGAAGCCAGAGTGATGCCTTTGGTCCTCCTCCCTGAGTTCACTGGGCACTCCACTGTGTTGTTGGACAGCTCTGTGTGTAGGAGAGACTCACTGACCCCTTCAGTCACCATGGGGTGTAGAGATGATGCAATTAAGTGGTGAAACAATCAGGGTCTGCCTGTCAAACCTGTAAGTTCAGCCCTGAGGCCCTGACACTAAGGGATCCACATTGTATATGAGCACAGACTCTGTCTGACAAAGTTCTGACATCAGATGGCCAATTCTTCCACGGAAGTCTGAGAATGGAGTGATGCAGACACATTCTGGAAAGAAAGTGGCTATGAGATAAACTCATCCCAGTCCCACAAGTGAGGAAGGTGAGCAAGCCCTCCTCCCAGCAGATGGACTCCTGTCCAGGGAAGCAGCCTGAGTGTTGTGGAAATGCCCTGTTCTACAGTAGCCAAAGTGTGTCACTAGGGTGGTGCCCACCCACAGTCAAAATAATGCAGAGAAGTGAAATGAAATCTTGTCAAGATACAGTCACTGCATTGACATTTCCATCGATAAGTTTTATGATCACCAGCTGGGTGCCCAGTGTCATACCAGATGCACACTTGGGAGGAAGCTTGACCAGCTGAGAATTCTAAGAGATTCACTTCTGCTCACACTGACTGAGACTCCAACTATCGTGTCTTTAGGAAGTATTGTAGTACTTTCTATTGCATTGATTGCACAGAACAATTCAAGGACTTACTTGAGGAAGTTTTCAAGGTCATCTCGACTGCAGGAGGACCAGGAGAGGTCGCTGGGGTTCCGGCCTTTCACCCACTCTCCCGACATGATGTGGGACCTGCCAGCGCAGGAGGAGTGGTCGTCATCGTGGTTCATTCCCAAGCTGCCCGAGGGAAAGGAGGGGAGAGGACACTCATTACAGGCTTCTCATCTCCTCATCCAGGTTCTAGCACACTATGCTAACCTAAATCATGTCTTAAACACAAAAGGTGGCACAGGTGATACCTGGTTCTCTGCCACTCTCACAGAGCAGACCAGGAGTCACAAGCTTATAGAGAAATAGAGAGGGTGATGACTTGCTTACCCAGTGAATGAAGACTGATTGACCATGTAACAGACAGCATTCACAAAACAAATGAATAATAAATGAATGAACCAATTACATTAACTGCAATATTATAGTTCTGATGATTGGACTTGCTTTTCCACATTAACATATCCTAGCATTAATGATCTAGTGTTTCACTGCCTGCAGAGAAGTCACTATGCTAACGTGTAGTGGGAACCAACCAAGACTTTGACTTATGAAAACTCATGAACAATTATGGCTTTTCTTTCATATCACTATAGCTGGGTCCACCAAGATCATACCTGTCACCTTCCCACCCAGTTGTACCTGGAAGACACCAGGATGCTGGCTTAGACGAGGGAGGCTGACATGCAATGTGAGCTGAACAATGATCTCAGTTCACATACACGCTGTCAGTGGGGTAAAGCCGAGACACAGAACACACGTGATCAGGTGGCCCACAGTCTGCTGACCCATGACTTCCAGGGGAGAGACTCACTGTGCATAAGGATTGCTCACTCTTTGTCAACAGCCCCGTGGAAAACACACACACTTCCATTCATTCAAACATATTTATGAGAGGTTTCTCGAGTGCTGGGAATGGACTAGAAGGAGAAGAAACAATGGTGTACAATAAGCCACCCCTGACCTCAAGTCAGCGTGGGAGAGGAGACAGACACAAACAGAGGTAATTATGAAAAGAGGTTCTAAATGCTTCTCTGCAGCCATATTTTCCCAGTTTTCCTCATATGTCTCTGACCATCTTTCATCAATTCCTCTGTGTTCTTGCTCTGCACACTCTCAGGCCACTCCATGCTCCTATACAGAGAGGCTCCCTTGGCCACCCCCACGTGGAGCTGGATTAGCTGATGCCACCCCCGTCCCTGGAACAACACGGCCTGGCATCCGAGCTCCTGCTCCAGGCAGGCAGGGCCCCGTCTGGTCACCCACACGTGTCTGTTCCCATAGTTGAGGGTACGCTTACCAAGGGTCAACAGTATTTATACTCAAACCTATTTATGTCAGTAGTTCTGTTGCTTCAATCAATACATGTGGCTACATGTTGTGTTAACCAACGAAATATGAGAATAAAAGTTAAGTTGTTTTCATAAAGACTAATTTAGCTACTAGCTACAATAGGCTGCCAAGTTGGGTGTGGGCAGACAACTGTAAAAGATGAGGAAAAAATCACAAAAATCTGCCCCTAGACTGCTTCACATGGGTCTTTCAAATTCTGCTGAATCTAAAAAAGAAAAAAAGAAAAGGAAAGAAACTGGATTTAAAGTCATCACATTATAGTTGTGGTTTCTGTGAAGGTTATGGAAGCCCAATCGGCTTCTTTCAAAGAAAAGGCTTTCACTCCCACCACAAAACCGGTGAAAAAAATGAACGTTTTCATGGCTTAAGTTAAAACAAAATGACAAAATGTTTAAGAACATAGGTATAATTTCTTTACATTTCCCCATTTGAACCAATTTTTTGGTTAATGGGTCAGCTGACCAACAACTATCCTGCTATCTTGTCAGAAAGGAAAGCTTCTGCAGTGCCGCCTACATGTTGGCTCCACCTTCCCCTCAGTCCAGGCCTCTCCTGCCAAACCTCTTCCTGAAAAATGCCCGCTCCTGGGATTTCCCACAGGCTCTTCCACCCCACCAGGTGCCCTCAAGGCAGCTTTCCATCCCAGCCTATCCACGAGTGACTGGCACAGAGCAAGCACTCTAAATATTTATCAAATGGATTAACTATTTAATGCAGCAGTAAACATCAAAAAATCGGAGGATCCTCATGCATGGTATCTAGGGTGGCAGCAGCTTGCTCAACAGAAAAATGAAAACCATCTCTGGGTAGATGCAGTCTTGCTCTCCTGCTGAGATGTCAAGAATCCATCCAATTAGGGTTAAGTAGAGAACCAAGAAATTATCAGATACATCTGACCAATAAGAATAATTTTTCAATGTCATTACTCAGGTTTTTATATTTTTTCCTGCTTGATATCTATATCTTTATCTGTATCTGTATCTGTATCTATAGCTACATCTATACCTATATCTATATCTATATCTATACCTCTATCTCTGTTTCAGGAAACATAGGAACTGACTGGTTTTTCAACTGCATGTAGCAAAGGATATTAAAAGTCAGCTTAAATTTGATTTAGGGTTTGACTTGGTATCTATAAATAAAAGTGGTGATAGTGTTTTCAAATGGGTAGATCTGAAAATGTTGATGGCTTTCAGGGAACTCTGCCGTACGTGTAGAGGTTACAGAAATACAACGTCTCATGAGAAAAATGGCTCCAACCTCCATCTCTAAGGACATAGTGTAAGCACAGCATGTGGAGCAGGTCAAACTGCATCACTGCAGACCCTGGAGAATCCAATCCCAGGGAGAATTAACACACTATCCTAAACCCTCTCCCACCATCCTGAGCAGCCACCAGATGCTCCCTGTTGTTTGGGAAACCACATCAGAGGAGATCCAAGCCCTGGCAGAATGGCCTCGCCACACATGGAGGAATGTTTCACTTGTGACATGCTTCCAACTTTTCTCCGGTGATCAAGCTGCTTGTAAAATCAAAGAGGTTCTTTCGCCCACATTCCAGACCCTGCTGGCCAGAGAACCTGGTCTCTCCGGAGACAAAACTATGTTTACAAAAGTGCTGAGAAACGCTGACTGCGCCCTCGACACCCCTATGCCTGCAGGGTGTTGTGTTAACGGTTCATTCTGCCAGCCCCCAGAGAAGGACTTCCCTAAGGAATGTTCCAGTCAGCAGGATCAGCCAGGAGTGCAACTCTTGGGCTTTCTGGAGCTTGTCTCTAATACAGATTGTGCTTGATCTGGTTTAAAATGTTCAAATGCTAACCAAGTGCCTCATAAATTTACAGTTTGCTGAACTCGCATTGGGGTGGGAGTCCTGATATTTGAGGTCTACATAAACTACGGTTTAGGCTATTTTTAGTTTAAGTTAAAGATCACTTGACTGAAAAAATTCATGTTATTTTAGGTTTATGTCTGTGGTAACATTATATTTAACAAAAACATGTAGCATTAAGCACACACAGTAAGTGACTGAGATTAAGGACACAGACGGGCCTCATGTCACATGTGGTCCAGATTTATCAGACACAATAATAACTTAATGGCCTTGAGTAGATTTTATCTTAAAACAAAAGAACACATTGCTCTGAAATTGCTTCAGGAAATCCAATATATACCATGTGGGGATTTTGAAAGGCAATGCTCCCCCTGTACTAGGTTCACTCCAAACCCTGGAAGGCATCGGGGATACTAGGTGTTCTGGGCCTGGTACCTGTGCCATTTTGGACGCTTCAGTTTCACCTGGCTCAGAGCCTGTCTGTCTGTCTTTTGGACACTTTGGTGTTTTGATGTCAGGTTTGCGAGCCAGGTCTGCCTCCCCTCAAAGTACTCTTGGCTGTGTTTGTAAAACGAGTGCTTGGGGTGGAATGAAAAACCCAGGAAATGGCTCCCATGAGGGGACCCTCTCCAGTGGAGGGGTCAGGGCTGGCCGGAGTCCTGCTTCAGTCACCCTGGGGGCATACTGCCTGCTAGTCCCTTTTCAATAAATGTTTACTGACTCTATAATAACAGGAATGGCCCATGGCAGTTTCTAGGAGATGACAGGCAGGTTTGTATTCATTATTGTTAATTAATTAAATAATAATTAACACCTCAGCATTACACTAGAAGGGAAATTCTCTACTGCCACTACCTCTTTGCCAAGAACCAGACTGTGCCCTCAAACTGTAGCTACACAGAAACTTTATCTACAAGGGTCAAAAGTCACCAGGGGTACCAGGCTACACTCATTTATACAGGTTGAATAACAGGGTTAATTGTCAGGATCATCAATAACCCCATTTATAGGGAACATAGCATCAACATTCTCTCACCTCAGAGAATTTTTTCCTTTTATTTTTATACAGGAAACTGAGCTCACCAGCTTGTAGGGATTCAGGAACACTGCAACTACCAGAGTAGATCTAGGGCCTCCACCTCCACCACATACAGGACCATCATAATACAAATAATCTTAAAACACCATGGAATTCTGAATCACTACTGGGTAAATAACAACCAATATAGTGTTGGTGTTCAGTGCATTTTGCTATAATGGATAACATCATAGTAGGTGAAGATGGATAAGGCACATTACAGTATATAGTATATATCTCTCTTAGCTAGCCAAAGTACTGAAATCACAAAAACACTCACGTTTTCAGGTTTATATAGATGGGATTTTGATGTCAAGTATGAGTCAGGTCTGGCCTTCCCTCAAAGTAGTCTTGCCTGGGATTGCATGTGTTTGTGTATAAATATATGCATACACATACACACACACACACACACACACACACACACGAGATCCACTTCAAATGGGCCTTAAACTTTTAATTTAACAAAAATTCAACTAACTGGGATCAGAGATAGAAAAAGAAAACAAAGCATGGGCAATTCCATCCCCTATTCTGGTCAATGAGCATGGGTGCGTGCATGCGTGCATGCATGCCTGTGGCCGTGCACCCTCAGGAGGATGGTATGAAATCCCCCTTTTCATGTAGAAGTAGAGCACTGTATTTGAAAAGGCCTGGCTTGGAGTCAGACTAACCCGAATGAAAATTCCAGCTCTGCCTCTTGAGGGAACAGCGTTACACCTCTGAGCCTCTGCTTCCTTATCTATGACTAAATAGGGCTCATGGTATTTAATGTCATTCATTCATTCAACAAATACGTGTCAAATGCTCTCTATGACAAGATGCTGTCCCAGATGCCGGCACAGGCAAGGCCCCTGCTTCCAGAAAGTTTACATTCTGAAGGAATGGGGATGAGCATTCCTCATGGTCAAACAGACACCAAAGCGCCTGGCAAGTAGTGGGATCTGGAAGAGATGAGAGTCTTGCTGCTTCTAAGCACATGTCTGAGTGAAGGAATGCTGGCTGTGCCCAAGCTGAAAACTCAGGTGCCCTCAGAGAGCTGGGAGTTAATGAGGGAAGCGGGGAGAGGTCACACAAAAGGGAAGGGAGGCTCATGGCAAGTTGAACAGTTTTTACCCTATCATATGCCTTTAAATTCCATTTCTCTTCTGCAACGAGCTAACTGAACAGAACACGCCTGTTCTGGCAGATATGGCCCAGGGACTGAGAGAATGGGACCCCTGAACAGAGGCTCCATGGAAGCCTTAGCAGCCCAACTGCTCTTGGCAGGCGGTCACCCCATCCAGGACAGCTGTGAGGATAATCACAGACAACCACCAGTCTACACCATGTGTTGCCTTCACAGGAAAAGGGTGATGGTGGTAGCCTGTGGCATAGCTCCCTGTTTCTCTTTGTCTCCCAGCAGCAGGTCCACTCCTGCTCAGCTTCCTGTGCATCCCACAGCCTGGGTTTGGTGAAGGCCTGAGGGATGCAGGCCCTGGGGTTACAGCTGGGTCATCTCAGTGAAAAGCTGTCTCCTGGCCCAAATAGCTCCTATGGGCTCACCAGCCCCTGCAGCTGTGGTCCTGCTCCCACATGACGAAGGTGGTCCTGATACAGTGAGATGGTCTTGCCCTCCTCTGCTCCACCGGCTCTCAGAGCAGGCTGGGCACACAGTAGGGCTCAGTTAATGGCTGTGAAGTGAAAGCAGCACACGAGCATCTAGGTCTACATAACAGCCCACTAGCACACAGAACAGAGGCTACCTTTGGTGCCCTTCCCCCCACTGCCTCATTGGCATTCATCATTGGCATGAGGGGATGGCCCCCAACATAAGCACAAGAACAAACAAGCGGCACCTCCTCGGGAGGCTCTCAGCCTCTTCCTATGATGCCCCCACTGCTCAGAGCATTCCATCAGCCCATCCAGAGCCAATGCACGCAAACATGTGTGTTGTTACTTCCATAGACTTGGAAGTCAAATGACGTTTGCAAATTTTACTTAAAAAAAAAAAAAAATCCATAAAGCCATGTTGATTTTTGCCTGGGAAAGTAGTCTATAGAAGGGGGGAGGGGGGTGTCTGAAGCTGTTTCCAGGTAGAAATTCCAAAGCAGTTTAGAATGATGGCTACATTGATGAAATAAGGATATACCCTCCCAAGGTGAGTGACTATTTCGGAGGGGACAATACTGATTCAGGTGAAAAGGCTGTAGGGTGTTAAGAAAAAACTCTGCCTCTGTCAAGGCGAGGAGAGTGAGTGGAAGGAATAAGCCAATTCTCCTTCCCTCCTTTCCTTAGTCTTTTTGGAGGACTTTACTCTTCCATATGATTTTGGTTTGTCAAGTCCTTTTAGTTTAGGATTGTACTGATTAAATTGATTAATCTGGGGAGAACTGGCATCACTGAAGTTTTGAGTCTTGCCATCCTGGGACATTAGGGCACCTTTTCACTTTTTCAGGCTTTCTTGAATGCCCTTTGGCAAAGTTTTGTAGTTTGCATCATCAAGGTCTTCCTTTTTTTTTTTTTTTTATCAGGATCATTCCTGGGTATTTCCCACCTTTGGCTGAAGTTGTGAACGAGGTCTGCTTTTTATTCTTCTGTAACTGATTACTAATTGTGTATAAGAAAACCATGGATCACTGTATGTCTTGTGATTTGCACCCTGATGAACACTCACTGGCTCCAACAGTTTGCCAGATGATTCTCTTACAAAATGCAGATAATGACCACTTTGCCTCTTCCCTTTCAAGATTTACATCTCATTCCTTGCCTTATGAAGTTTGATGGACTTCAAAAACAATGCAAAATATTAGTTAGAACATGGGAACCTTTATCCTGTTCCCAAAACTAATGGAAATGCTACCAATATTTGCACACTGGATACAGCTGTTCTAGATTGCTTACAGCTAGGTTAACTGGGTCAGCTTAAGGACACTTTCTTCTAAATAATCATTTTAAGTGGGCTTCCTTGTTAGCATTTCAAAGGAAATACTAAAGAAAGTCTGACAAAGTGGACAGAGCGATGGTCCAAAAAGACAGAGGCCATGGTTGATGTTAAAGACCTGCCCAGATTCTTCTGGGGAGCTGAGGCAAAGCTCTTAACTCCCCAGGCCTGTCCTCCTAGCTGGGAAGTGAGGGACTTGAACCAGGGGTTCAAGGGGTTTTCCAGTTCAAAATGGAATCATTTTGTGATTCTGATCTAGAAGACTGAGCACAATGGTAAGGCAGAGTTGCTATTCATTCTTCCAATAAGAGCTGGGTGGGCCCTATCTTGCACCAGCACTTTCAGGGCACCAAGTACACAACAGTGAGGGGCACAAGCAGCCCTGCCTGTAGGAAGCCCACAGTCTGGCAGTGATCACAGACAAGTCAGCAAGTGCTGACCAGCACTGTCCAGTATAACCTTCTGCGATGATACAACAGTCCCTGTGTGACTATCCAATACAGCAGCCACTGGCCACATGTGGCCATGGAGCATTTGGAATGTGCTAGTATGACTGAAGAACTGAAACTCTGATTTTATTAAATTTTAATTGAGATAAATTTAAAGGCCCACATGTGGCTAATTGCTACCACACTGAACTATACAGGCAGAGACAAGAATCTGATTCAACTAACCTGAGTACCACCATTGTGCTAGGAGCTGTGGATGTCATCACGTTGGTACAGGAGTATATCCAGGCCCACAAATTACTTACAGGCTTACAGATACTTAGAGAAATAAGACAACCTGATGACACAACTGGAGAAGACTCAGTGCCAGGTGTAGACATCAGAAGCTGAAAGCCATGGGCATTCAGAGGGGGGAGACATGTTGTCTCATACTGACTCTTTGTATGACCTCATGCCTATTTTTCCTCCAGAATGGTTGTACTAACAGTGCCATCTGTGCTCAGACCTCCAAAGCACAGGGCTGTGGTGTGATGAATTAGAAGGGAAGAAACTAGAGATCTACAAAGGCTTTATAGAACATCCAAGAAAATGAAAGAACGTCAGCCTAAATTGCTTCAGACCATGATATCTGAAGAGAGGGATTCTCTAAATGCCTTCCCACGGAGGCCTCTTATGTGCCTTTAAATCTGGGACATTCTCAACTTCAAATGAATTTCGTCAAAGAATGGCATAAGATCATGTGCCTTCACTAACTGAAAAAGTGAACGGTGGGTTGTAATAAGGCAAAACAAAGGAGATATTCCTATTGCTAAAAAGTTCTCTGAGGCTCTCCTTAGCTCTTTAAAGGAAGATAATCTATTGAGGAAACATTTTTATTTCAAAAGAAAACTTCACGAAAGCACTAAGCTCTTCTAAAATTAACCACTGACACAGTGAATGTCATCCCGGCCCCACAGCCGTCATCCCTTCTGTGGCCTGCTCTGGGCCTGGAGTGCAGAAGGGCTCCCGGGAAAGGGCCTGACATGACCTGCTGAAGTCCAGAATGCCATGAAGCCGTGTAGACGCTATAGCAGCACCAACAAGGCTCAGCCCCCCTCCCAAATTGCACGATGATTCACTGGGACCCCTGGTCTCCTTCAAGTCTGCAGTGGGCCTTCCTTTAGGCCCAGATGCACTAGATGGAGGCCCATGTGAGGCATGGGGAGGGTTCTGAGGACACAGGCTGATGTGGCATAAGTGGGTCTGAGCTTGTGGCTCCACTCACCCCTTGCCAGTCTGCCAACAGTGTCCTGCAGTGCTGGGGAGACCAACCCTGAATTTTGGTTCCAGGTTGGCTCTCTGAGAAGACCACATGCCTGGCTTATCAAGCAAGAACACAGCAAGGGAGCTGAAGAGTACAAAGTGTTTCCTTTCATGCAATGTGCTTCCAAGGTTCTGCCGAGGAAAGTCTGCCCAAAGAGAGGGCTCACAGAATCACAGCACGTAGGTTGTTGAAGGAAACTGGGAAATTGGGTGAAAGTCAGAAGAATATGCTTTCTGCTTCTTAGCCTAAAGTGTAATTCATCTAAGGGTGCTGCAGGCACCAGACTGAATAGGGCAGGAAATGGAAAGATGGCTAAAACCTTCCAAAGAAGTGAATCTCGGGCTAACATAGACTACCCTCCAGATGTCAAGAAGGAACTTTCTGTGCACAACGGAAAGAAAACTGATGTGTAAATGGGGAGTGATCTCTCAGTTTCAGGGAAATCTATAGCTGCCACGAATCCTCCGTAGCTGTCCCCTGCGGAGTGCTTCAGAAGGTCAAGGTCAAAGCTTCTGGTCCCTCTGGGGCCCATACAGCAGAGCTCTGCAGTGAGGTGGAGAAGGGCAGAGGGTGGCGACTCTTTCCCTTCCCCCACCATGTCCTGGGCGCGGGGTTACCTGTCTGCTCCTGCCCTCCTCATGAAGTCCCTGGTTCAGAGGAACATTCCTTTCCTAGTCCCCAAAGTACTTTGCATTTTAACACCATCAGCCTCAGCATATCCATCCAGAGGAGTGACTATCATGGCAGGTGTGTCGGGCATTGTGGTGGCAGATGGAGCAAAGAGGGGCAGAAATGACGTTGGTATCACCACCACGGGCTATGTGCATCTTAGGGGCGGGAATTCATACACTCATTCATCTGCTGAAGGCTGCTGCTCACTGAGGTCTGAGCTGGGGAAGCCTCAGAGGATTTGGAGGGCTGGAACAGATACCCTAATCCCTTCTAATCATGCCCTCATTCATCCAGACTCTGCTTCATCCAGACTCTGCTATGTGTCACGTGCCAGGCACAGCGCTGAGCACTCGTGTGCCCACAGGACACATATCTAAGGTGCAGACCAAGGTGGGTCCCTCTCAATACAGATGCTGAAAGGCACACTAAGAGCAGGAAAAATATTGAGAGAGCAGGGGAAGGAGGTGTGATACACAACAGAGACCTCATACCCAAGAGTTGCGGGGGTGGTGTGGGGCGTGCCCGGAGGGCAGAGAAATAGCGTTTTCAGCATGCCAGGCAGTGCATGTTGCATACATCAACTATTATCATCCACACTTCACAGATGAGGGAACTGAGGCAAAGAGGTTGAGAAGCTCTCCCAAGGTCAAACAGCTGATAATGGCCAAGCATAACTTGAGCCTGGACAGTCTATACTCCAAATCTCCATGCATGGCCTGGCTCTTTGAGGATGAAATCTGCCCCCAGACCCAAAGGAGGGCAAAGGATGGGAACCAGCCAACTCCTGCCGGAGTGGCTGTCTTAGAGGTTGGGGGCCAGCAGGAGCCCTCAGGAGACCGTGGATGGCACGGAAAATTCCTCTTAGGGTTAGCAGCGGAGAGCCTGCTTGAGAGCCTTCAGACCTGGAGGGGCTCAAGGTCTGCTCTCAGGGCACTGAGACTTCCAGCAAGACAGTGTGGAGAGGAGAGGGGCTGCCAAGTATGGACATGGCTTCGGGGAGCAGAGGTGCTGGGGAGCGGCCAAGAGCTTTTTCCTGGACCCAGCTTGGAGGAATCACACCTCTGTTCTCCGGGCACCAACCTGGAGCACCTGTGACATTCAAGAAGGGGATTCAGACTTGGTCCCCATCTTCTTAGATGCCCCCCCGGATCTTTATCTAAAGCACAACTCTGAGACATTACTAGCAACAGTCCTACCCTCCCACCTCCCATTTACACCTGAGGCTCAGAGTGTGATGGTGGGAGAGGAAGACAGACGTACCTGGGTCCATGAGATGCTGGGTGGGCGCAGTGTGTTCTGGGAATAACGCCCAGAGTGTGGGGTCAGGGTTGGGAACCTCGAAGTGCTCTGCAATATTCACCCTGCCTCTCCTTTTTGGTACTTGAAAATTTTGCACATTAAAAACATACTGCCAGGAAATTGATGCTCAGGATATTAATTCCTTTTCTAGTTGAGACTCAGGCTCTAAAGAACCACAGGAGTTGAGACGTTAAGGGCTCTTGAAACCCTTCTGTCTGCATCTAAGTGGAATCTGGAGCCCAGAGAGAGGTGACCACCCAACACCACACAGCCAGTTGCAGCAAGTTCTTCCTGGAACCAAGGGTCTCCCGCGTTCTGGTCTGAAATCAGATTTCTGGTCCACCTCACAGGTTCTGCCTTCATCCAACCCAGCCACCCTGTGAATGGGGATTGGACCTGGGTCTAGAGGATTGAGAAGACAGCAAATTGGAAATCATTCAAAGGTCATCTACAGACTGCAGGATGAAATTTGGTTTGGTTTTGAAAAACCTCAGTCAGCCCTCAAAATGACCATCTTTTAGAAGCATTTACTTAAAAGAAATGCTCTAAATTCATTAGTTTTATATTGACCTTTTTCCCCCCAAAGAAACAAAAGGACAGTGAATATTCATTTCCTTTTTAACCATTGACATCTCTTAACTAGACAAGATTATTTTCAATTCCACCTAGACTTAGCAACTTTGCTTAGAAGTGTAGATTTAATAAGCTTTCCACTCATAAACAATAACAACTGCCTGATTTCTCAGGGAGAGTTTTTCTCAGCCAATAGGAGAAGGCCTGGTGTGGAGTAGCTAAAATAACTGTATGGTAGAAATTCAGAGACAAAAGGGTATAAGTTGAAAACTGAGTCCCCCCTCCCCCATAGTAGTTTCCTAGGCCCCCCTACATCCTCCCACCACCCCCACCTGGAGGCAATCTCTGTCCCCAATTCTTCCAGGGGCCGGTGTTTTAATGGGTGTTGGAAACCAGCCCCCAGCACTTCCTACCCCTTCAAAGGCGTTGCAGAGGAGAGGATTAGTTGACTGCAGGGGGGACCCGCTGCTCAGAGAGAACCTGCAGCTTCTTAAATTTCAAAGACCCCTCAGGGAGCCCAAAGGGCCCAGGATGTCCAGACAGCAGAAACCCCAAGGACAGGCTGTTTCCTGCTCCCTCCTAATGACCATCATTCCCTTCCTTCCCTGAAACCACACATACCAGGAGGGGCTTTATGGCCACATTACTTGGACTCTGCCTTTTCCTCTTTGACCAGGAAGTGGGGTGTGGTGTGGTGGGGCGATGGGGTAGGGTGTGTACTCCATCCCACCTCCCAGCCATGAAACACGCGCCATGGGTCAGAAGGCTGAGGGGGTGCCGCCCCAAGTGACCCTGGCTCCAGACCCACAGCAGGTGCTTGCATGATGCCGACAGGACCCCACTACCCCAGTGCCTTTGCCTGCCCTCTACCTCTGTATGGACACCCCTCCCCACTCTCCCTGCCAGCCAAAATCCTCTCCTTCCTGTAAGGCCCAGATTGCAGGTCACTTTCTGAGCAGCCTCGGCTCTTCCCAGCTAAGAGGGATCCCTCCCAAGCACATGGCCATTCTCTCAGGGCCTCCCTGAGGACAGGACTTGCCATTTTTTGCACCTCAACATCCCAGACCCTCCCCGCAGCCTGGTCTAGCACCAGCCACACAGAGCTGCTGATGAGTGTTCGTAAATTGATAGAACAGACTGAACAAAACCAAATCAGTTGGGTGGTATCTGGGAATTCCTCTTAAAAGACTTCACCCCATGGCTCTATGGTCTCTGTTCCTATCATGCAGGCGGCAGGGAGAGCTGGTAGCTTCACCTCATGGCAGAGCCCCGTGAGCCCTTCTCTGAGCAATAATATCACAAGCAAGCAACCACCTCTTCCATCGGAACAAAAGGGGCTCTGTTATCCCTTCCCGGATCTAAGGCAGGTTATATCCTGCCTAATGAAACTTAACACTAGAGAGACAGGACAGAATTTCAAAGGCAAATTCTAGAATCTTAAGACTAAGAGGGACGTCGCTCAATTCCTATAAAGCACTGGTTCTCAAACACGGCCACACTGTGAGATCTCCTGGAGAGGAAACCCCGATGCCTGCTCTCACCACCAGAGGTTCTGATTTCATTGGTACAAGGCATGACCCTGAGTATCTGGATTTTTGAAAGCTCCCAGATGATTCTAAAGTCCATTAAAGTCTGAGAACTGCTGCTACAGTGTTGACCAGTGGTTCTCAGACTTCAGTGCCTGCTAGAAACCCCCAGTGGGCCTGTGAAAACTCAGAGGGCTGGGTTCCGCCCCAGAGTTTCTAATTCAGTAGGTCTAAGGAGTGGGGGTCAAGGGCAGGATGAGAATTCTCATTTCTATTAAGTTCCCTAGAGATGTTGAAGCTGCCGGTCCAAGGAGCACACCTGAGAGCCATTGCTGATGGTTTTACTAGTAACCGCCCCACCTTGGCTGCAGGTGAGTCACCTGGCAAACTTTGAAACACCAATACCTGGGGCTCACCACACACCAAGTAAATCAGGATTTCCAGGGGAGGGGACGGGCACCTGTATTTTACAGGGGTTTCCAGGGGTGTCTAATGTCCCCCCTGGGCTAAGAACATTGCCTCTAGAAACAGGCCATCCTCAGGAAGGGCCAGCGCCCAGCTCTTTCTTATTGCGAGCTGAGATGGGCCTTCATGCATGCACGACCCAGGCCCGCCTTCTGAGTATTGATCAAGCCCCCTCCCTTCATAAATATGACAGAGTTCAAGTATTTGAGCTCACATTCTTGTCCCCCTTTGCTCTTCTCTCCTTCTACCCACAACTTTCAGGGAGAAGTCCAAGTTCATAACAAATGGCAGGACTTCTCATCACGCTTTCAGCCAAACAAAAGGACAATCACTTCCTGGTTAGCCAAAGTCAAAATCCTGACGCTGTTCTTTATTTCTGCCCAGATTCCGAATTTGGGGGTGAAGCCAGGAAGGGCATTACTGTTGGTAGGTTCTGGACACACACAAAGTATATGGCCCAAGTGTTTCATCTACAAATTCTACCCTGATGGTGAATATACTAAGGAACAAATTTTGGGAACAGTAACCACCTTGTTGCTAAATTATTAAATGCTAGTTTGTGTGACTCTCTGTGAAGTACCCTGGTTATTGAATATATGGACTCACGGTTTCTCTAACTCAAGGGTTTGTTTTTCAAATTTCCACAAAATTGAGACTTTGGGGGTTTTGTAACTGCTATTTGTTTTCCCCTTTATTTTTTTGAGGCTCTTCTTAAGCAATACTTTTTATCTTAAAAAAAAAATCTTCGCTTCCCCTAGTGTAAATTATGCCTTCTTGCAGTAATCACTACTGCTTAACTGGCATTCAATGTACAGGATAAAAATATATTCTTTTGGCTGTCCAAATGACTGTGTACACAACTTGTCCTCAAACCCACTCTGAATTTTGGCTCAGAGCAACCATCCTGTTAAGAGGATGGAATGTGGTTTCAAGCAATGCCAGAAGTATTGCATAAGCGATAATTGATATTTTTACTAGCGGCAACTTTGTAGTTGATAATGGGTTATTAAAACAGGAAAAGAGGCCCTCCCCACAGAATCCCATCTGAGATGTAAAGGGAAAAGGTGTCCCAGACAGAAAGCCTCTCAGTGTCAATAAAGGGTGGTTCCAGAGCCCCATATCTTCCAGAATGTGTGGCCCCAGGCAGAAAGCAGCAGAGAAGCTCTCTTGTTGCAGGACTCCTCTGCCACAACCAGGGGAGCTAATGGCCCCTCCCCCATTCCCCCCCTCCAGCCACAGGCCACCAAGCCCCGGTGGAACTCTATTGCACTTTTGGAGTGAAAAAGGAGCCAAAATAGCAAGGGTACCAAGTGCCCTGTCATCCTGTTCCTTTTAAAAAATAATCTTGATATTGGCCTTTATTTAAATGTCTGCTTTTGACTTGTGTTTACAGAAGAGATTAGTGTCAAATTTGGCAACCCTGACAGAACAGAGTCTAGCTGGTCTGAGCTGTGAGCTGTCAAAGGTGCAGCTGCCTGTCCTTGTCTTGGCCATTCCCACGACCAAAGGCTTTTCCTCCAGGTGAGATGTCAGGGTGAGTTCACTGAAGGC
Organism: Orcinus orca; assembly: GCF_937001465.1. Taxonomy (NCBI): domain Eukaryota; kingdom Metazoa; phylum Chordata; class Mammalia; order Artiodactyla; family Delphinidae; genus Orcinus; species Orcinus orca. Next base: position 75,363,450 of record NC_064560.1, read on the forward strand.
GGCAGAAGCCTCATGTATGACAAATATCACAGGTTTATCCCTCCTCCATTTGGAGATCTTCAAGAGAACACTAATTCTTTAGGAAAAGGAACTAACACTCTAATCCTTAATGCATAAAAGGAGACCGAGGCCCGGGCGCCAGCGGACCTGCAGGGGATGGGGCGGGAACATGTACCAAGCAGGATGGAGACTCGAGACCTCGGGGGTCACCTCACCCTTGGGTCACTTTTGCCCCTTGATTCTCAGCCTCGTGAGGCCGCCAGCTCCCTCTCAGCACTCACATCAGCACTGATTCCAGCTCCAGGGGCAACAATCACTGTATATGAGATTGGCGCCCCCAGAGGAGGGCAATGCTCCGAGGCAAGATTTCACATACTTGCCTCCTCCTCGCCCTCCAGCCCCAACAGATTCATTCTGGTCAATGTCACAGGCATATAAATATTTTTCTCAGCCAAGGATTTTCTTTTTAGGGCACTAGAAGGAAGACAGCAAGGGCAGGGGTAAGAGAACAAGCGCTGAAGGCAGTGGAAACAGTGACAGGCTGACCTGCTATGATAAGTGTTCCCTGGAACAAGGCTGTACTGTCCTCCAACAGGATGACAGGACCAACCCCAGACAACAGCCTGCCCTGTGATTCACCTTCCAGGCCCTGCTGCCTGGGCTATGAGGTCAAAAAAGGCAAACAGACCCACACACGTATGGACTTTCTCTGCTTCCACATTGTGATTTCTTTCTGCGCCACCCTAAGTGTCCGTGAATGTCACAGGCACTAGCGTTTCCAACAAGCCATATCTATGGCTGGTCAGGTCCCCGGGGCTGAGTGCCCATGCCCTCTCGCTCCCCATCTCCCCTGCTCCATTGGCCATCGTTCCATATGGCACCATAACCCATCAGCACAGATGTGTCCAAACCATAAAGGACCCTCTCCAAGTGGGAGGAAGACAAATGTGAAAACTCAAAGACTACAGCGAGTGAAGGCTTCCCAAGGCCCACTCATCCCAACCCGCTTCTGAAACAGGAGTGAGCTCTTGAGAAGCATGAAACACACCCAAATAACACCACCGTTTCCCTCCAATCTCCAAGTGCCTTTTCTCTTTCATTACAGGGAAGAGTCATGGAGATGGCACCAAACCAGAACCCGCTCAGGCTCCTTTTCAAAATGAGGTGAGTGTGCTGCCTAAGGATGAGGAAGCTCTGCATTTTCTATGCTTCCAGAGTCATCAGACAGTAGCTGGTCCACAACAGGGAAGGAGACCTAATAATGGCAGTAAATGAAGAATAACGGTCAGTATCGATGGTGAAATGAGGTGATGGATGCAAAGTGCTTCAAACAGCACACAGAAAGATGGAGGGCTCTGCTCCTGCAGCTGTAACAACGATGACCAGGAGGATGACAAATGCTCACATGAGTGAGGACAGGCCCTCAAACTTGGCTGTGTGTTCAAATCACCTAAGGAAGTTTAGAAAACTCTGGATGCTTGAATCCCACCTGCAGAAATCCTGACTTAATTGGTGTGAAGTGTGGCCTGGACACCTGCATTTCTAGAACACCTATAAGAAGAAGGTATTCTCTCTCTTATTTTAGACTTTTAATTTTGAAATTATTATAGATGCACAGGAAGCTGAAAGGAAAAATACAGGGGGGTTCTGTGCACCACCTGCCCAACCTCTCCCAATGGTAACACCTTGCATAACTACATTGCAATATCAAAACCAGGGAGTGAACATTGTTACAACCCATAGTGCTTACTCAGATCTCACCAGTTACATATGCACTGTGTGTGTATGTGTGTGTGTGTGTGTAGTTCTAGGCAATTTTATCACACCTGCAGCTGCCTATAACCATAATCACAGCCCAATCAAGAAGTCGTGGCATTACCACAAGACTACCCCTTTGTGGCCATACCCACCTCCGCCCCATCCTTCAAACCCTAACAACCACTAATCTGTCCCCCATTTCTATGTTACATGATGAATGTTATATAAATGGAATCGGGCAGTATGCATCCTTTTGAGACTGGCTTTTTTCACTCAGTATCATTCCCTTGAAGTTCATTCAGGTGTCTGTGTGTGTCCATAATCTCTTCATTTTTTATTGCAGAGTAGTATTCCATGGTATGGATGTATCAGTTTAACTATTCACTCACTGAAAGATATTTGGGTAGTTTCAAGCTTTTGGCTGTTATGACCAAAAGCTGCTATAAACATTCATGTACAAGTCTCTGGGTAAAAATAAGTTTTTATTTCTCTGGGATAAATGCCCAGGAGTACAACCAGTGGGTCTTAGTTTTAAAAGGAACTGCCAAACTGTTTTCCAGAGTGGCTATGCCATTTTACTTCCCCACCAGCAGTGCATGAGCAACCTGGTTCCTCTGCATCCCGGTCCATGTTTGGCGTGATTGCTGGCTATCTTGGTGTGTGTTCCATCAGCACCTGAAAGGAATGCCATCGGGCCTCCTGTTCATTCCCTACTGGTGATATCTGTGGGGCGGAAGGCACTCCCATGGGTTGCCTGGTGTCGCCAGGCCACCTTGTGCCGGGAGGCGTATGGGAGGGAGAAGCTGCTGAACCTGGGCCTCCTTGTGCCACTGGGACAAGGGCAGGGAGGCACAGGCCTTCGCTGCTGCTGCTGCAGCCAGCAGATTCGGTTGCCCGCTGTGTCCTGGCTGTGGGACAGGAGCTGGGGTTCACTGCTGCAGTGGCCCGCAGGTCTGCCAGCCCAACACATCCTGTGTATGGAACGGGTGTAGCGGGCTCCCCACAAGGTCTCGGTGGGCTCTGCCTTTCCCAGTCCACCAACCAAGAAGCAGGTTGCTCTTGGGGTTTATGTTTGTATCTGTTGATGGTTCCAGGTCGCAGACCTCTAGGTACCAAGTCCAGGATACATGGGAGGTATAAAGAAAGCCCTGGAACTCACCATGCTGTCGTTCCTCAGGTCCTAAGGTCCCCAGCCAACCTGGCTTCTTCTTTCCAGCTTTCATAGCCCTTTTGTTATTGTCTATTGAATCATTCCTAAGGTATTTGGTTGCATTTAAAGGAGAGGAGCAGGGAAAAGTTGAGTCTATACCAGCTCATTCCAGTACCAAAGCCAGCACTGGCTCCTTGAATGCTCTTAACCATGCTATGATGGAGGGAAAGTCAGTGTGCCCATTATTCAGATGGGGAAGCTGGGGGCACAGGGAGATTAAGTGATTTGCTTAACCTGCAGCAAAGTTGCCTTCAGGCTTTACTCCCTGAGGACCTGCATTAAAGCTGCAGGCCTGGGCTGCACATTTGGGCAGAACCTTGGAGGCCTGTGCCCTAGGGGACAGCATGGGCCCTGCCTTTCCCATGTGCCCCTTGACAGTCGCTGGCTGCACAGATGCCAGAGTACATGCTCTCCGGCAGAGCTCCTCCCTCTCTGGACTGTCACCACCTTCTCTCCATCCACAAGCAGACCAGGCCTCCCTAAGCCCCCTGTCACAGTCACTTCCTGCAGAGGACCTGCATCCTGTCCCACTGTGTCCCTGGCTCCCCCCACCCCACTCGTCCCTCCTCCACCGTCTCATGCTGATGCAGCCCCTCCAAATGCAGACCCCTCCCTCAGTGCCCATTCCCCCACTTCTGCCTCCTCTCTGAGGACTCTCAACATGGCCCTTTTATGGGGTTGACTGCCCTGTACTTCACGCTCCACAACAAATAGCCTGTTACATATGATCCTACTTTCAAATGCACCATAACTTTATATTATGATAATCCTGGTTCCATCACCTATAAGCTCCAGGGCTGTGGTGAGCTGCTTAACCTCTCTGTGCCTCAGTTTCCTTACCTGTAAAACAGGGAGAATGACAGTACTTACCCCACTGGATGGTGGGGAGGACTGAATGAACTAATGGCTGTAAAAATGGAAAACAAGCTTGTATAATAAATCTATGAAATGGATTACTGTTCAATGGGAGTGTATCTGCGCTGCCAGCTTTGTCTTGGGGTCTGGGCACTACCCAGATCCCGGTCTATTTTGTCCTTTATGTTGTGCAGGGGTCACAGGATCAACAAGAGGGTTTCATGTGAGTTCAGAGATCAGCTCAACCCTCCTCATCCTCCAAGAATCTTTCCTTCAACCCCCAGGCTGCAAGGAACTAGCTCTGTGCAAATACCCCAGAGTGAGGAAATCAGCACTACCTTGCGTGTTTCCAGAGAGCTCAAATTTTATGAACTTTCTTCACTACTAATAATCATGCTTTGAGTAAGGTTCAAGTTACAAGTTCAAATAACTGCAGCAGTATCCAGCCCACAGTCCCCCATATTTCCCATGAGGAGTGTTAAGTGTTTTGCAGAAAACTTGGTAAAATTTGCGTTTTACATTCTCTGCCTCTGTATGACCTGTTGGGGATGACTTGTCAGTAGATTATCGACTGACTTCTAGGATTGCCTCTTTTAATTCTGAGCACTCACAAATTGTCTGATAAGCTATCTGGAATCCTTCGACAAACATTATTAATATCCTAAGTCTAAACTGTATGCCATTTGTCTCATTTCCCTCTTGCATGACAGCATTTGCCTATTTTAGTCTTTAGCACCCCCTGCTTTCCCTCATTGCTCCTCCACGGTTATCAAAGCTGTTGGTGCTCTCATTTGCAAACAAGCTCTCTCAATCTGGGCCTAGAGAGCCCAAATCATGTGAAACACCTGGTTGATCTCTCATCACCTCCTCCATTATCTGGGTCTTCAGTTCCTACTGGTACAAGGTGTAGTGTACCACCTCTAAAGGGGTGCATGAAAACTGGGTGGGACTCTCTGGGCAGTCCAGTCATGATGAGTGTGCCCAGTGATAAAGGCAACTAAGTTACCAAAGCCAGCATCCCTCAGGTCTGGCTCTTCAAAACACAACGTGACCTTGGCTTTCAAAAGGGGTATCTTTACAACCCTCTGCAAATCTGCAAGTTTGAAAGTAGGATCACTTTGGGGGGCTCTTTAACTTTCTTTCCAGTTTGGTAACCAGCCCTCATAGTTTTCTTTCCTGAGCCATTTTTCACAAGAAAATGAATTTTGTAATCACCATGCAGGAGTTGTTATATATACAACAAGGACCAGAGAATAAGAAGTTCTGAAGACCAATGCTGGGCAATTGCCAGGCTTAAGCCCCCAAGGCCCAAGTGATTCAATTTCATGTTGCAGCCAGAAGTGACCAGGGTCCTGGACTTCAGGGCTCGCTCTAAACTCTCATATTCCAGAAGTTTCCACATAACATTTGGGGGCTGCACTTGTCTTCCAGACCTTGGGTAGTATCAGCAAATGTGGAAAGAGAAAACAAAGTCTTTGATATTAGATACAAAAACAATCAAAAGGCTGACTTGCCCGCTGTGTAATTCTACCAACGGGGCAACCCTGGGATGGACTCTGCACATGCAGGTCACTGGCAGCGAGGCTGGGAAGAAGTCGCCCTTAGGAAAAGCACAGACACTCATGGCTTCTTCCTCCAAACTGAGAATAAAAACTGAAAGGGAGACTGGAGGGGGCAAGACAGGAATGCCAGGATTTCAAGGCCTTGGGCTAAGGACCTCAGCTGCCCTTTGGGGATGTCAAAGACGACCACTTTGGGGGCTTTTCAGGAGCGTTTGACATTTTTGTTCAGTGTTTCAGTCCTGTTACTTCCTTCCATCTTTTTCATGAAACCCCCCATCTCACACGCAAACCAAATTCTGCTTGACCAGCGTGTTCCCGAACAGGTCTGTTGATAGCCATGAGTTTGACCTTCTGGAATTTAGCCAAAAATTTACCAGATTTTATGATACATCAAGTTAAATGTCTAGATTAGAGTGGGGTCTCTTTTAACAAGTAGTTTGTACCAACCATGACTACAAGGAAAGCTGGTCTCCAAGCTATAGAGGAAGCTGAATGGAAACACAGCATCGGCTCTGGAAGCCCGCTGAAGACTGGTCAGAGGCTGCTGGCACTGTATGGGTGGTAAATGAAGCACGGGTGGAAAGGGACCACAGAAAAGATTCCAAAGTCACGGGAAGAAAGCTATTCTAAAACCTCCCCCATAGACCAAAATCTTAAAAATGAAGAAAAAATAAGGTTTCTCCCTTCAACTCCATATATACAAATCTATGTTTATATGTGTACACACACGCACACACACACAGGTACAATATACAGCTAGAAGCGAGCACTGCACTAAGATGGGGCCGGCGGAAAAGGCTACCGCTTCGACATGCTTTAACCGTTCTTCTCAAAGTATCACGTGCACAGGCATCACCCAGCTGGGCTCGGACCCTGCATTTCTAACAGGCTCCTAGGTGACAAGATGCTGCTAGTCCTGGGACTACCCTCTGAAGAGCAAGGTGCTGGTGCAGTTGTAGTTAGTCTGTTTTTCCAGTCTGTCCCTGGTGCAGCGCCACACATGGGGCCGCCTCACTCTTTGCCAGATTCTGAATGGAGCATGGGATGAGGGAGCTCCAGGTGATAACCGTCAAGTCAGTAAGAACAGTTCAGGTTGGGGTGGCTGGAGGGGGGAACAGGAAAGGAGAGGGGTTCTGGGAGCTTGCTCTGCTGAGTAAGCCAAGCTCTACATGGAGCAAGCAGCCAGCAGCAAGCCGACCACCTTTTTCTTCATGGTAGCTCTCTCCTACTGCCGGAGCAGCTCCTGCCCCTCCTTGGTGACAGCAGAGCACAGGCCACAGAGAGGTACAGGGCCTTAGCTAATCCCGGTGCTCCCCCTACCACAGAGCCACCAACGCGGCCAACCACGGGTTTGTTAGGTGTCATTTACCCAGTAAGCACGTGCTCCTGCCTGGAAGGGTCCTCTGACCAGAAACCAATCTAAGCGTGCCTTGCGGTTATCGGCAGGCCACCTGTCACTTGGCCCTCACTGTGTCTGGAGCTGTCCCGTGGCAGGGGTCCTACTGGACCCACCAGGTCCTTGGTGTGAGTTTGACTTGGAGATCCACTGCTGTTTCTCTGCCCGCTTCTCTTTAACAACTTACCCGGTTATAAGCTAGCTACACCATGGCCCTGGTGTAGGCGCAGGTTCACCCCCTGCCCAAGTAACACTTCAGCCCCCACGTCACGGGGCCCAGCTTCTCCAGTGGCTGCCAGCCCCATGCCAGCATCAGCCTCTCCGGGGACTTTGGCAACCCCAAGATTTGTCCCAGCTCAGTTCAGAACTGACCAAGCCATCTTCTTCTCATTCTCTCTTTGCTCCTGATAATAGTGTCAGTGAATCACCAGGCTCACTTCATACCTGACCCTTCTTTGACACCACAGAAGCGAGCTGTGGTTAACAAGATGACGCCTTTGTCATGCTTCCAGTGACTCTTGGGGAAATTTAACAACCTCCCACATTCTATATCTATCTACTTATTTATGTTTTCTCCAAGACAGGCCATTCCCAGATCCTCACGCAGGCCCCTGACAACTACGCAGGCCCCTGTGCTCTGTTTTGTTGTCAAGAACAAAGTACATGATATCATGGCTCCCCCAGACCCCTCAAGCCCCTCTGCTGGTCCTGTCTGCCACCACCATCATCTGGCAAAACTATCACCTCCAGGCAAGGTAGGAGCACGCCCTCTGTGCCTAAAAATGGATTAGGAGAGGAGGGCTCTTTCCCAGAATGTGCCATTGACTGGGCTGGTGGCAAAGTTCCCAGGGACTCAGAGATGTGCAACTGCCCTCAGGTCTTTGGAATTTTCCATCAGCAGTGGGCAGTGGATGAATAAGGATTTCAGGCATGAAACCAAATACCTTGGGAGAATGTGGGCATGTGTAAGCCACAACAAAATACCATAAACTGGGTGGTTTATCAACAATAGAAATTTGTTTCTCACAGTTGTAGAGGCTGGAAGTCCAAGATCAAGGTGCCAGCACAGTGGGGTTCTAGTGAAGGCCCTTTCCTGGGTTGCAAAGGCTGCTTTCTCGTTGTTTCCTCACATGGCCAAAAGACAGCTAGTTAGCTCTCCAGCCTCTTCTTACAAGGGCAATAATCCCATTCAGGAGGGCTCCACCCTCTTGAGCTAATTACTGCTCAAAGGCCCCACCTCCACGTACCATCACTCTGGGGATTAGATTTCAACATATGAATTTTGGGGGACACAAACATTCCATCTATAACAGAGTACTCCATCTGTGGAGAAATTTGCCACCTCCCACAGTACTTACAAAACCCCAGTCATGTAAGCAAAAACTGTCTTTCCCAGTAAGGGTAAATCCAGTTACCAGAAGAGCCACATGGGGAGGGCTTGGCCTCAGCACGAGATCAGTTCAGTTGTATAAAAGGCACCACGCCACAGGAAAGGGAGGCCGTCTGCAAAATGAGGCTGAGATGACTTTGGACATCCCTTCCAGCTCTGAGAACCAGGAGAAAAGCCACTTAAGAGGAGCTGCCAGAAGCTCTGGTAATCTAACGAGGAAACTGCATCTCGTCTAATTCCTGGAATAGTCTGTAACGTAAAGAAGTTCTGAGGGGATTTCAAAATTTGGTTCTTCAGCCAAACTCAATTCACACACCCCCTCATCCCCCCTCCCCGCTCCCGTCCCACCATCTCCTCAAACACCATCTCGAACGACATCATTTCAGGTAAGGAAATCCACCAATAATTAAGGGCAAAGAATTCCTGGGGTAGAGACAAACATCCACACAGCTTGTGTAACCTTTCCTATCACAGTAACAAAACTCTGGGAGCAGCAGACATCCCAGATCCAGCTGTATTTCCCATCACGGCGATAACATCCAGCCAATAGCTGCTCGGACTGGCCACTCAGAATGCAGGTGGGAACACATCTGTCTGCTTGCTGAAGAGCTTTTAATGGTTTTCCCTTTGTTTGTCTTCCCTCCCAGGCCTGGCCTGGGCAGATTTGGGAAGACTGTGGTCAAGGTACTCTTAGGAACAGTGGCTCTGGGCTTTCCAGTCAAATGGAGGAAGTGTTGTCTCCTCACATTCAATCCAAGTCAGGGGTAAGACTCCAAAGGAAATCACAATAATTTCCCTGCAACTCTTCTTAATGCTGGGCAATGAGAAATCGCTCCCTAAGGCAGAGAAGCCATTTACACAGGACCACCAGTGACAAAGTTCCCTGCTGTTCTGGACACTGCACCTCCCATTGAAAATCATTCATCTGGGAGGGACCGGAAGGAAATTCTGCTTTTATGTGTCTGGGGTCGGGGCGGGGGGTGGAGAAAGGAGGAGAAAAAGGAAAGGCATAGCTGTTAGGAAGGACTCACTCAGGGCAACACGGAGCAGGGCTGAGAGATGCTGTGCCAGGTGCAGGCTCCACTGTGCCCACCCCGCAATCCTCCAGAAGTCACAAGTCATTCTAGCTCATCCAAGACTTGCGAAGGAGGGTGGCTTGTAAATTAATGTCAAAGACCTTACAATTTTCAGCAGCACATTTTTAAAAATAATAAGGAAAGTAAACGAGGCCTGGGTGTTTGATACAACTCTGGAATCTGGGTAAGGCAGCCGAGCCAGGGATGCTCATACACCTAGGAGATGGCACTCAGAAATCACTCCAAGCACCTCCGTGTGAAACCCAAGAGCCCTAACCACCACTGGCACCACCAATTAAGCTTCTGTCTGGGAGGGGAGCCTGCAGGAGGCCATAGGAGCTGAGTAGGGATGGAGGGTAAGACCCAGAGAGCCAGGGAGGAGTCCGTCTGAAAACCCAGTGTGGGACTTGCTTGCCCTAGAAGCAGCCCTTCCTGTAGACCTCCTGGGCTGGAAGGGTCCACCCTTTCTGTTCTGCGAGAAAGGTTGACCCATACACGAACACAACTGCCCTAATTCCAAACTAGAACAAAAGCACCCTTGCCCTCCTCCTGGGATTTCTAACTGGTTATGACATTTGCAGAAATCCTCTCTCCGCTGCACCTTCCTTATAAGGCCAGCCCATCTGATGTCTGTGCTGTGCCCGCCGGGTTACACGCCCAGGCAGAGGACTCGGCAGGCTGCCTGGCCGTCCTCGGGGGCTACCTACCTGCTCACATCCTGCCCATGTGCACACTGCGTTCCCCTGTACCGTACCAGGCAGCTCATTCTTAACATAGATCACAGGCAAATACTTCCCCTCTTCACAAATCTAGATAATGGCTTTCCTTACTTCCTGTTCTGGGATTGAGACAATTCCTTTCAGTTTGAATTGTGTTGACTCCAGTTATGAGAACATTTCCCCCAGAACAGCTGTCCCCTCCCTTTTCCTCTACTCCCCAGACACCTGCCCACCCTCTGCCCATAAGCCACGATCCCCAGGAATTGGACTCTGTCCGTGTTCCATGCTGCACCCCAGGCGAGCGTGTTCCCAGGCACACTTCAAGAGGACATCTTTCCCACGTCCACTGCCCTGAACTCATTTGCACAGCGTCACGTTCTAGCCGGAAACATCCAGAGTGCCTGGATCTAGCTTTTGATGGGTATCTTTATTGGGGGATACCAAGCTTCACCTGTGACCTGCCTGAACCAGGGATCCCACTTGTTACTTCAGGGCACGAGGTGGCCACCCACCTGCCCTCTGTCCTCAGGACTGAGCAGGAGGACAGAGTCCCTCCTCCAAGTGACATCAGCCAGGGCAGTGCTTCCACAATTGTGGGCTTGGTTCCGGGGTGCGAGGGGCGTTTGTGCGGGTCTGAGAACCCAGCTGTGCACCACACACTGTTGCAACTGGGTCTGCCTATAACTAACTGCATGTCTGCAGGTGCACAGGTGCACCAAACACAGTTCCTGGTTGCCAGGGCATTTGTATTGTTAAACCCCAGCCCCATGGTTCTCTCCACTTGGGAGTGTCTATGTACTCAGTACCTCAGCCCCCTGTGGGCCCTGCCTGTCCCCCTCCTTCTGTTCCTCCCCTTCCATTTCCAGGTCTCCCAGGAGGTGTCAGGTGAGAGATGACAGGACTACGCTTGCCTGTGGTGGCAACTTTCAGGAAGGCTGGGCCTTTCCTCACTTGACTCACCAGCCGTGAGCATATCTGCCTGGTACAGCTGCAAGAAGCACGGAATTCAGGGTGACCTAGAGAGGGGCGAGCTGGAGCCAGGAAAGCAGGATCGTATCTAGCACCACAGCTCAGCCCTGAGGGTGGCCTGGAGGGACAGGGTCTCGGAGCAAGAGATGGAAGCAGGAAGGTGGATGAGGCCGAAAGCAACAATAAAAGGTCTAGACCTCATGCTGGTGGCAGCTCCACCCTGGCTGCACCTGGCATCTCCTGGAGAGCTTCCGAGATGCTCCCTCCCCCAGAGGGGGTGGTTTAACTCATTAGGCTGAGGCTTCCAAGTGCCTCAGAGGCTCCTCTCCTGAGGCGGGGCCCAGATGTCATATCTGCTGGGTTCCCAAGTTTCCATGAAGACAGCATTTTTCAGAGGCCACAGGCAGATCCAGCTGACCAGAGGAGAGGTAAATTCCAGAATGGAAAGACCCAAGAAAGGGCATATGGAAGTCAGGAAAAACCCCAGGAAGAGCAGGTGGGGAGAGGCGCAGCCCCCGTACAGGTAGTGAGGGCCTGAACATGGGGTGTGGCTCTGGGGCCTGTCTGGAGCTGGAGAGATCACATGGTTTGGACTGACTCTCAAGGCAGGTGTTGATCTGGCTCAGGCTTATCTAACAGAGCCTCCTAAATCCGACAGAAGCAGAGATTCATTTTCTGCAAGGGAAAGCTCTTTGTTTTTCTGAGTGGGTGGCCGAGTATGCATTAAGTGGAGTCCCTCCCCTCTCTCCCCACCCCACCTGCAAGCCCTGTGCTTAAACACCTCCCAGGTACTGTCTTACCTGATTGAGAAGCACGCTGGGTTTCCCCAGGCACCAAACAACCAGTTGAGACTTGGTTCTGTGCCCTCCTGGCCTCCAACTGCACTAGGGAGAGCTCTTGTCAATCAAATGTCTCCCCTGGGCCTTATCATGCTGTATTAGACCTACTTTCCCCAAAGCAAAAGGCACTCTAACCAATTTTCATAGAACCATTTACTTTCTTTCTTACACTATAAAAATTCCAAATCATAGCAAACAATATCCTCTAAAAACAATATCCTCTAAAAATCCAACAGACGTATTAGGCACAGTCACTTTAATGCTATACTAACGTCACTACCTAAGCTCTCCTTGATCATTAGGGTGTCACTGATTTTGTTTTTTATTTTTCTCATGGGCAGTCAGCATGTACCTGAGCTTCTGAGGAGAGTTCTTCCCATGAGCAATAAGGGTTGAGTTTGCCTGAGAAAAATGAATGCTTCGAGCTCTCCCCCTTTCTCTCTAAAATCAAATAGTGATAAACATCTTGGACACTGAGGTCCACCACAAGGCATCCTGGTTTCTTGAGGGAAAAAACCTGGGCAGAGTTGGCCCAGCTGGGCTGTTTCCCCCATGTCACTGATTCCATCATAACCAACAACAGTGGCAACTATGGCCCCCTAAAGTGAAAGAGGTCCATCGAAGACATCTTCTCATGCTCAGGACCATCACTTTCTCATGGTCACTGTGGGATGAAGAAAGGCACAAAAACAGCTTCATTTTCCGCTGGGTTTCCCAAGCTACCACAACAAGACAGGGAGACAGGTGCCTTCCAAAGCTCACACTAGGTGAACCAAAAGGTGGGGGGCAGCCGCCTATCTGGCAGCCTTTCATGGGCAAGAAGGTAACTAAGGTCATAGGTGCTCATTTAAAAACCCCAAAGCTGCTGTCAGCAAGGCTGCCCCACAGACCCAGCTCATCCTCCAGGCAGGAACACAGAACAGCCCCTTCCCAGGGTCTCCTCCACGACTGCCATTGGGAATTGCAAATCCTTCAGTTCCTGTCTAAAGCCACGGCTGGAGTCTTTTCTACCCTACTTCTTTACCAGGGTAGATATTCAGAAAACTGCCAGTCTCACCCACAGTACTTGCGTTTCCTAGGGAAACCCCTGTTGAGGACACATTTGGCTTTCTTCAGCCAGCTGTATCATGCCATTTTTTGCCCTCTCTGCCTAGGCTGCTGACAAACTGAAAGTACCTTGGTTTTTGGATAATAACAAGCTCTCTTCTTTATTACCTATATTTTGTAATTTGGATCCTTATTTTAATGGCCCTGTTGCATGGGTATATTATCATACAAGTGATCCCAAATCATTTTAGGTAGAGACTAGAAAATTTTTTAAAGTAATACTAGTTTCCTAATCTATAAAGTAAAAGCTAATAATACCTGCCTCACAGGACTGATTCAATAATACAATGAATGCACAGCATCTAACATAGTACCTGGTACATAGCAGGTGCTCAGTAAATGAGATCTGATTTGACTTAAACATCATTACTTTATAGTTAACCTACATCCAAAGCAGCATTATTGATGTTACCATGGGAAGAGTTTTTCATTTAATTTATAATTTAGAACTTATTTTACTGCAAATTGGATTGGAGCCAGTTCACAGCACCAAATAAATTATTTTTGAACTACAATATTTGAAATAAAACCATGCATACAAACAGATGCTAGAAAGAGGGAGAAAAATTCCATACTACAATGAGTTAAATGTTAAAAATGAGCCTTACACTTAGCTTTGTGTTTTCTGAAAGCCAGAGCAAAAATGAAATCATGTTAACTTACGCAACTCTCATCATCTGATAAACGGCATGTGTAGCTCCTACGGAAAGTGACTTTTTCTCCTAACATTGGGATCTGAGGGTAAGTGCTCACACTGCTCCTTACAGGAGGTATATTGAGTACAGAGCAGAAGGGCTGCACCCATGCATGCCCACGTGCAAAGGCACACACACACACACACACACCCTTCAAAAGAGATCTTTACTTTTCAGTATTAAATGGTTAGGAACTGGAGGGTGAGCTCTCTGGGGATTTTCCAGGGTTACACAGAGGGGTGTTCTTTATTGTTTTCTAAAACTTTCACCAAGAAATTTTGTTGGAGAGCATGGACCAGTGGCTCAGATCCACAAAGAAAACCATCCATTCTATCTCAGTTCACACACACTTAAAGAAACATGGAGTTAAATTACTCCTCCCTATTCCAAAATATAGACAGTTTCCAGGTTCGCATCTGTGAAGGAGCCTGGCCAGTGGCTTTCCTGAGAGTGCAGTCTGGCCTCTACCTTCCCAAGCCTCCGCACAGCCTCTCTGGCTGCTCTGAGCCGGGTGACCAGAGGGGTCCGTGGATAGTGAGACTGTGGCTTCATCCTTGGGGGATCTGCTTCCCAACACTTTCAAATAATCAGAGACAAGAGACTTCTCTGGGAAAACCATAATCGCCCAACTAGGGGCAGGACCAAATGCTACCAGGATTTCTTGGCTTTGATTAACAATACGGTGTTTGTTTTTGCAGGTAATTAGAGTTCAGTAGCAAGCTATAAAGAGTCCTCCAAGAAATTCTAAACAGACTGTAGCTAAAGGCTACTGGAATATGACTGAATCTAATCATTCATCTGCAGACCTCCCGTGTTAAGATGCCAGTGTTTGATACAGCACAACCGCACAGATCAGGGAGGAACGGCACTCTTTGTTCTTAATGCCCAAGGAGAAAAGGCAGCCCCTGTGTGCTCACATGCGGAGGTGACTGCTGCCATGGGATGCAGCAGTTCACGTAAATATATCTCTTCAAAGGTCCGCACAACCTGTGTGTTGGGAAATGTTTTGACAACTCTGCATTCTCACAACTGTTAGGGGTTGATTCCGCTGTACTATGATGGGCTGGGTGGGGCATTTGATAGTGAGAAGATGTTTGCCAAAGCCATACTCATTTGTACTTTTCTTTCAGCAACCACTATTGGGTGGGGTTTTCTAGTTGGTTTTTTTTTTTTTAACAAATCTGAGATATGAATACAAATTTGATTACAAATAATTTTTAAAAATTATTTTCTAGTAGTGTAGGCAAACTAGTATGCGTATTTCTGAAATACTGTCAAGATGAAATAAATGTGTACGTAGAGATAACCACTTATCTTGCTTCTCTTGGCCAATAACATGTTATTTTCCCCTTAGTCCCAGGAAATACACATAAGATTATTTTCATTCTCTGTACTCACATCATGATAGCCAACAGGTACAGAAAAGTCAACAACAAACCCATCTACAGGAGTGAAAAAAATTAAAATGGGACCAGATAAACAAAGCAAGGTAAAAACATCAAGCCACAGATATGGCTAATACTAGGGGAAAACAACCGCTTTTGTACTCCTTATTCATTGCCTCTACTCTTCCAGAAGCTTGAGTTCACCTTTAGGGTTCCAGGCATCTTACTATCTCGGGCACTGGGAAAACTTTACAATATATATTTTTCCCCAAGAACTAGATTTCCATTTAATTTTGTTCTCTTCGGTCCAATATAAATTTTTCCATTGTTTTGCATGCTTTGGCCTCCTCAATTTATTTATTTAAAGTTCTTAAGCAGTCATATCACAATGTTTCCTTCAGAGAAACATAAAACAGACACCTACTCCAGGAGAAAGAGTAAACCCTCGGGCCACAGTTTGAGAGTCAGCTGGTTTTCTGCCCCCTGAGACTTCCTGCAGGTGATCTCAGCCTTGGGCCAGCCATTCAACCCCTCGGACCTTCTTTTTCCTCATCTAAAAAAACCAGGAGGCTGCCTCGGATTCTCTCCACATCATCTTTGGGCTCTAAGGTTCTGTGGTTCTTTCCTCTTCAAGGGAAGAACTTCCATGTGCAAAGGCAATAGCTGATGATTCTTTAAACTAAGACACTGACTTCTACCTTCAGAAAGTTGGACTTTGAAACTGGCTGAAAAAAAACAACAACCCAGAAATTCAATAGCACAAAGATAAATCCCATTATTTGAACGGCATATTTAGAGTGGATCAAGATCATGATGGTTCGGGAAAGGGGATACAACTCACGACAACACTGAGAAAATCTCTTCCCTTTACAGCGTGTGCTTTAAGAACAGACTTAAAGCAAACATCAAATGAGCATTTCCACACTCAGAGACAGTCTGTTCTGTGATCTCTTGGGTTCCCTGAAGGGTTGGGACCCAGGCTTGCTGGCCTAGGTCCTTACTCTAGAGGAAGCAAAGGCATTCAGCAGCACTGTTTTAGAACTTCCAGAATTTGAGTGAAAAAAATATGTATTCAGAAAAGCATTTAAAGAGGCAGAACAATCCAGAGTCTGATACTTACTTGTGGCCCAGCTCATGAGCGATGGTAAAGGCCAAATTGAGGCCATTGTCTTCGGCAAGCACACATTTCCTCTTAGCACTGCACACACCTCCTAAGTAAGCAATTCCTGCAGCAGAGACACAAAACACATCCTCTTCAGAATGTGCGAGGCCCTGACCTCGCAGGGCAAATCCACATGGTCAACATCACACATCATCAAGAGGGGCAAACGGGGGCGAGGATGACCATGGGACTGGACCTGTCATTCCAGAGCTCATATGGAGACTGGCTGGTGTGTGATGCTTTTGTATTCGCCTAATAATAATAATAATAGTAATAATAACCACAAACATCTCTCAAGCATTTAACATACGTCAGGCAACGTGCTGAGTGGTTTACACAGATTATCTAATGAAGTCCTAGTTACCCGGGATGGAGGCAACAGAGAAACTGGGGTTCAGAGAGAAAAGGTAACTTTCCCAAGGTCACCTGGACTGGCACCTGGTGCTGGGATGCTGAGCCAGACCTGTCCAACTTCAGCATCCAGGGCTGGGACCAGGTGAGGCCAAAAAGTCGAGGCACCCAGTGCGCAAGGTTCAAGGAGGGTGTCCCTCTCAGGAGCCGACCCTGAGAGGGATGGAGGGCCTCCTCAAATTTCGCACCCTGGGCACCTCCTTCTCTCACCCCAGTCCCGGCCCTATTAGGGTTAATGCTCTCAGGGGGTGAGCTTGGATCCGGACCGGGACTCACAGAGAGCAGAGGCCACGGAAGGTGCAGAATGTTCAGAAAAATGTTTCAGGAGCCCTGAGGAGGACGAGACCGGGGCCCAGGAGCAATGAAAGACGCTGGAAGAGTACGGGCCTGGAAGCCATTCGGGAGGATGGGTCCCACGGCCCAACTCGCTCAACTCTGCACAAACATGACAGGGCCCAAGGACCTTCCCTGAGATGGGAGGATCAAGGCAACCGGGCGGGTACCAGACTCAGGAAAATGGTGTGAGCAAGGGGGTTGGGTACAGAGGACAGGAGGCTGCCAGCCTCTGGTGGACGATGGCAGTGCTCCAGAGGAGAGAGATTATTATGGCAGAGAGGCGCGTGTGAACAGGATGGGGGCCGTGGACGGACCAGGCACAGCTGAAGAACGCTGGGCATCAGCTGTGCACAGGCCACACATCTCCAGGCTGACACTCCAGAGCTAATACTGCCCACGGCAGCTCTCCACACTCCCTCTTAGCTCTGCACCCAGGAAGGACATCACTACGACCCAGGAATCCCCAGGATATATCTCAACAAAGCCAGAGTCCAAGAACACCGAAGGGCTTGGGATAGAACTTGAGTACTGGTGGCGTCTGACTCCTCACTATGTCCTGTGAAATGAATGAGTGGCTGGTGGCACAGGGGGCCGTACGCCTGAGCAGGCTCAGTGTTGCCCTCGCTGTGAGCTCACAAGGGGTGTGGGGCAGGCAGTGGCTCTGCTGGCTATTGGTGTCTGGTGACCAGGTGGATAGGGACTCTGCCCGCCAGCCCAGTGCCCTGGAAGGGCTGTGGCCACCCGAGTGAGGGCACCTGTTCTCCACCCAGAGACACTACCCACTGCCAGGCTGCACGCTACTCCCTTTCACTAATGTGCCGGAAGTGTCTCAGAAGCTGACAGCGGCCCTGCAGGCACAGGAGCCGAGGAGGGAAGGAGCTGGCACAGGAGAATGAACAGGGGGATTAATTAATTAAAAATGAACCTCCCTCCCTGCTCCCAAAGAGCTAAACCAACATCCTATTTGTTGACATTAAAATCAAGCTGGGGCGGACCTCAGCCACACACAGGGCACTCCCCTGCAACCCCTGCAAGGGGCAGACAAGCTTGCACACCCCGGCTCAAGGGCTCAACTCACACTCAGCAAACTGAGCTGGGCACCACAGCACGTACCTGCTTTTATTTGGAAGCATGCAACACGCTTGGCCAAGGTTGAGGAATTTTTTTTTTTTTTACAAAAAAAGAAAGAAAAAAAGGAAATGTTATTTGGCCTCAAGATGTGTTTTTTGCATATGGGCATCATAATTCAGCAATACAGACTATGGGAAGGATGAAAATACAACCAGAAAGGACACGATCTGCCCTTTCTGATATCGTTGAGGTCATTATTACAGTTTTGTTTAAAAATGCTTTGTGGGTTGCTGCAGAAAGTCCAGCAGTGAGTAGTCGGAATGCTTCCACACGGCACTGATGGCATACGCATGCCACGCACACACACTCAAACGCACACCCAGCCATACCCAGCCTCCTGGGTCAATGAATCAATCAGAAACAATCAGATGTGCTCGCCCCGGAGGAGTTGTCTGGTGAGGGGGAAAGAGAGACATCCAAGGCCAGCTGTGCTGAGCTTGCTGTCCCAAAAGTGCCTGCTGAACCAGCAGACTTTAAATGCCACAGAAACGCATCCCCTGGCCTCGGCTACACTCGGCACCCGGAACAGGCATCCTGAGTTTCCACTCTAATTGGGTAACATACAACACTAGGGAAACAGCTAAGTAGAAGGCCTTCCAATAACTGCATTTTCATTTTTCCAGGTGCATATGATTTTATTTTCTTACTAGAAAACAAAGCATTAGTTTATTTATAAGAAATGCTTTCACACAAAGGTGGATTAAGGTCTAGTGCTTTTAAAGGTTTATTCCAATCGTGGATAGCCCAGTCATAAAACCGAGCAAGGCAAAACACGTCAACAAAAACGGCCCAGAAAATGGAGCACGGGAGCTTGTGTGTTTATGAGCGACGGTGTGAAAATGCTTAGAACTCACAAAACAAAGTCTGGACAGAATCCCAGATTGTTGTAAAAGTAAGAGCGGCAGGGTATAGATGGTAATTAAACCAGGAGCTGCAGCAGAAAACAAAGCCCACCACTACTCCATGTTTTCTGGAAAGAAACAGCAGTCTAGAGAGGAGAGTGTGATGGAGACGCAGAGAAACCCCAACTCGTCAGGCTGCAAAGGCACCAACCTGGAAACCCCGCCCAATCCCACCTCAGCACTTGTCAAGAAATGAGGAAAAACCAGTTTTCTCTGCATTGATTTTTTTCTTTTAATTAAAAAAAGGAAGTCTGTAAACACAGGTTCTGCTAATGTCCATGCTGAAGCTGTGGAAGCAGAGGAACCTTCTTAAGTAACTGGAATTCCCCACACAGATAGCAAGGATTTCTCAGACCCTAGAGTGGTTCTTTCAATGGTTTCAGTCTTCCATGATTTAAAATTCTCCACCAGAGAAATAAGAGTAGAACTTATTTTTGAAATTTTAAAAAAACATCAATTCCACATGTTTACAGAGCTCCTTGGAACAAAAGTGAAGCAGAAAGGCAATTGGCATTTATTACGGTTCTCTTCACAGGCAAGCGCTGCTCTGCATGCTTGGTCCTCCCTTATTTGGAAGGTATTACTGGCCCCACTTTACAGACAGGGAAATGAAGGTTCAGCATCCAGTTATGTAGCTGATCAGGGCCCAGACTTGGGTACAAATGCAGGGTTATCTTTCTCCAACACCCATGCTCCCCCAGTTAAACCCTGGGCCTCCTGCACCAAAGCTTTGGTAACCAGCGACGACGATAAGCTTGGAGGATTTAGAAGATTTTTGTAAATCGTAATGTGTATTTATGCTGAGATGTGGGTGGGATACAGTAAAGGTTTCATGTGTTTAAGTCCAAATGTTTTTAATCCTAAAGATAAAAAGACTCGAGGGATATGTGCAGCCACATTAACAGTAGTTACCTCTAGGACATGGTGAAGTCATTACAGATCTTTAATTTTTTTCTTCTTTTTTTGACTTAAACCTAGTACAGTGAATATGTACTCGCTATGAAAGTTAAAGTTATTGGTAATATTTCATTTATTCAAGGTGACATATAGCAGAGGCCAAGGTGGGAGACTAATAAAAAAAAGTAACAACAACAAAAACCCTCCGGATTTTGATTCTGAGTGTACAGCCCGTAAGGCAGCAGATAATGAAGGAAGTTTATAGTCAACACATAATTGAGTGTGTGCTTGTATCCTAAGGGCAACTCTCTCCACCTCTACTATAACCCTGGCACAGATTAGGTAAGCAAAAGTCTGAAATACTAGAGGTAGAAATGGAGGGCTGTAAAGTGTTCTTCTGATGCCTGAAGAAGTATATTTAATTCATCCCAAAGCAGATCACATCCACCAGAGCCTCCTGACCCACCTTCCCAGGCAAATCAACTCAGTGTGGACACTCTCTCTTCTCCATTCTCTTCTTTTTCTTGGTAGGAGCACAAGCTTGGGGAGCAAATTGGGCGAGGAGGTTTAATTATTTTCTTTTTTAGTAGAAAAGTATGTGGTGTAAGCACATAATTCTTAAATTCAGAGTTGACCATATGATCCTTTCTAGATTTAAGGTATAAACAACACCCAACTGTATAAACTCTGGTTTATCCAGCAAATTGTCTGTGTAAACAGTTTACAGCTGTTGGCCCTGTTGCCCATTACTCAGACCTTCTCAGGCTCTGCCTCTGAGAAAGACAGTCAACTTGCTTCCACCAGCTGCTCAACAAACCAACACCATCATGGTTATCACTGGTACACCACGCTGCCTATTATGAGAAGGCAATTTACATCTATTCTCATGGCAATCACAGTGGTTGAGATTGAGTTTCATGTTCAGGCTCATCCACAAGTTCTTGTGCTCTTGGAAACTCACTAAGTGGTTGGAGGTATGATCTGAATTTGTGAACGGCATTAGAAACAAATGTCTTAGAGCCCAGGATGTGACAAATGAAAAGTAACTACAGTCTATTCTTGTTACTCACGGTACTTAGATTCTAAAAATTTGCCGTGAACCAGGCGAACCATGCTGGAATATAGAACCATTGGTCCTAGGGGAAATACAGGATTTGGTTCCTGTGAGCCTCTGGTCACATTTTTTCAAGTCACACATAACCTTGTTTTATGCGTGTTTCTGTATAAAGACACCTTACTCAATATATATCGTTGATTCATTAACATTGAACTCAGAGCCAACAGTCCTATAACTCATGCCTGAATGAAGATCATCTAGTATTTTTCTCTGCAAGGCGCATGGCAGCCTTCTTGAGCTTCAAAGCACTAAACAGCACTTCAGCACTATCTTTGGAGGCCATTCAAAACAGCAAAATCACCACAAAAAGCACAAAAATACGAAAAACAAGGTGTCAGACAGACCTCAAAAAGGATGTTTATTCACAGCATGAGAGCTGAAACAAGATGGCAAAATACTGCCTTGTTTGATATCTGCTGGGAACCTGCCTTGGGTGACTCAAATATTTCACCACTCTGCATGTGTCTGCAAATGACTACAAAAGTGCTGTAAGTATTGATTTTGGAGTTCCAAATAAACTTTAATGACTAGGTGAATTCACACATGCAGAGTCCATGAATGAGTAAAATTAGCTGTATTCTCAAAAATCGTGTCCTATTCTCAGGCACAATGAAGTCTTTATCAATTGCAATGAGGAAATTCAATTTTCATTTAAGCTTACGTATCCTATATATCCTGCTTATATTTCCTGACTCTATACTATCTAAATTATTTAACTGGCTCAGGCCCTTCTCCTCTGCAATTTTGCTTCTGTGTTCTCTGAGGTCAGTGGTTCACAGGGTCACTGTAAGTCACTAATCCCCTAAAGGATTCTGCACAGAGTGGACTGGAGGACAGGTATAGTTTCTAACAAATTGGGAAAGAATGTTAATGGTAAGGGCAGGAGAGGGACTGTGGAGCACTGCTTTCCAGACCAGCCTGTCCATGGCTTTCTGCCCCAGCTCAGTGCCTCCATCCCCCAGGGGCATAGCTGGATAATCCCTCCCAGACCCAGCCTTGTCTTAGCAATTCCACCACAAGTAGGAATCCCTGTCTCCCTGCTTCTCTTCTTCTGGGTCCCTTGGGGTTGGTCACAGTGGAAGGAAGATGAGTTAGTCAAGACCTTTGTCCCTACACCATGGACAGGGGAGGCGGCAATGGCTTAAAAAGAGGCATTGGTTCCCTTCTTAAACATGGGCACTGCAGAAGCTGTCACTGCAATTCAAAAATGTCCATGCCCAACACCTATCTAACCTAGAAGAACACTGACAAACTGAAAACTCAGCAACTTACTCAAGGTTAAATGAAGTGGTAAATAGACAAAGCGTGACGGTAATAGCTTCCAAGTCTGATCATTGAAGGGCTCACATGCTCAGTTTTGAAACTTAATACCAAGTTAGAGCAATCAAAGCAGTGTGCTACATGCATAAAGATAGACATTTAGATCAACTGAATAGAACCGAGAGTCCAGAAATAAACCTTCACATTTATAGTCAATTGACTTTTGACAAGAGTGCCAAGACCATCCAGTGGGGGGAAAGAAGAGTCTTTTCAACAAATGGTGCTGAAACAAATGCATACCCACATGCAAAAGAATGATGTCAGATATCCTTCTTTAGATCATATACAAAAATGAACTCCAAATGGATTATAGACCTAAACATGAGCTAAACCATAAAACTCCTAGAAGAAAACAATTAAATCTCTCTGACCTTGGGGAAGGCAAAGCCTTCTCAGATGTAACACCAAAGGCATGAGTGAGGGAAAAAAATCCCACGTCAGTGTGTTCACCAATGCAGAGAGGCTCCCCTTGCTGCCCCACCCCAAAGGAGAATGGCCGGGTCGGGGCTGGGAGTGAGGTGGGGAGGTGCAGAGTTCCAAGCCAAGCAATGAATGTGCTGATACATCCCCAAGGAAGCTGCCCAGCCATCCCCCCTGCATTATGGTTCCCTGCTAACTGGGAACCATCCCAGCAGCCTCTGTCCCACAGGCTACCTCATGTAGCCAATTCAAATGCCACATGAGTTGCTGCTTTGTGTGTATGGGGGTGTGTGTGGGGGGGGTTCTTGATTGTGGTCAGAGCCAGGAAAGACCACGTGTGCTGTGTTGCACTCCCGCTTAGAACAAACATGCCCTCACTCTGGGCGTCCCAGGCATCTCCAGGATCTAGAGCTTTAGGAAGAGATGCCACCCCTGATGAGGGAAGCACACAGAAAGTCCCCACAGAGGACTCAAGGGTAGCTGGGCTAAAGCTGCAGCTCCTACAAGATGAATTGAGTGAGTGAAGTATAAACGGAGCAGTCAATTCCCCCTGGGGTTTACAAATTGGAAGCAAAAAAGTTTATCCCAATGGTTTGCTGCACTCTGTGGAAACCAAAACATACTGGGAGATGGGGAGGGAAGAGAAATAAATAACTGTTGACATTCAACAGACCACAGCCAGCTTGAGCCAAATGCACGGAGACGTCGTGCAGATTTCCTACCTTCCAGGCAGGATGGCACTTGTGTCTGGGGGGGAAGGGGATCCCCAGGGAGCAGACAGGATTCCTCAAATGACCAAGGTGCCGCTCCTTGGAGGGCCCCACAGAGGCTCAGTGGCTTCTGCACCAGGACCGGATGCCCACCAGAAAGGGCCCCCAGCAGGTTCACCTCAGGACATCAAAGGAGGGAGGTCTGTGCGAAGATCCTTGAAACCCTTTTATTTTGACGAATACTTCATGCAGTGTTTCCTAACTGTCTGTATGTTACAGCGTCATTCCAGGCACGAGATCCTAAGGTGAACAAAAGCAGTGCAGGCCAAGGGAAAACAGCCCCAAGAATACCATTCCAGCAAGAAGACAGGGAGGCAGGTGGAAAGGTCAGCAGAGACTTTATAAATCAAGCTCAGGGCCTGAAGGGTGGGTGCTGGGGTCTCTAAAAGACCCCTGCCCCAGTGACCTGTGTCCAGATCTAGGCTCTTGGGAGAACAGACAATGGAGACTAGAAATGGAGCTTGCCCTGAGTCCCCTGCTACTCCCCTGCACTCTCAGTTCCCTGCTCTGGGTCGACTCTCACAGCAGAGGACCATCCCCCTCACAGAACTGTGCCCTCATTCTCACTTTTGGTCACTTAGCAAACATTTCTGGGTACCCCGGCCACAGTTAACTCCTCATGTGGGAGTTTGCTGGCAGCACCCATGAGTGCAGAAGTGATGCAAGCCTTCGAGTTCCATTTCAAAGACCTCTGAATCCCTGAGTGTGCTCCCTGAGCATGAGAGAGGGTAACACGTCTTCTAGCTTTTGCCATTCTATAGCATGATACCTACCAAGCCTGCTTGATGTCTGCACCTCGGCAACCTCTCTCGTGTGTGTACATGAACGCATGTGGGTTTCTGCATGTGCACACATGAATGTGCATGCCTACACATGGTCCTGGGAAGCCACCACCAGACCATATTTCTGTAAACTGGAGCTATGAAGTGGACGTCCACACTCCTACAGTAAGGGACCCTAGTGAATTTTAGAAGTTTTAATACAGTCACATTTTCTCATCAACTTCACCATTTAGCATTTATTTTTGTCAATAATTCACAAAGGAACTGTGCTAGTCCTCCTTCCACAGCTTTAAGACTCCTCTATCTCCCTCTCTCACTATCAAATTTACCCTTCACTGGGGGTTAGGATATCCTCCCTCTCCCTTGGGAAAGTTGGGGTTTGGGGAGCGGGGGGCATGATGTGTTTTCCTTAAAAATTATCTTGGGGGGCTTCCCTGGTGGTGCAGTGGTTGAGAGTCCGCCTGCCGATGCAGGGGACACGGGTTCGTGCCCCGGTCCGGGAAGATCCCACATGCCACGGAGCGGCTGGGCCCGTGAGCCATGGCCACTGAGCCTGCGCGTCCGGAGTCTGTGCTCCGTGACGGGAGAGGCCACAACAGTGAGAGGCCTGCGTACCGCAAGGAAAAAAAAATTATCTCAGTCATGTGCGATGTGGAAAATGAGACAACTAAGGCTTCCCGGGCCAGATATCCCAAAAGCATATCTGAGAGTGTATGTAAGTGTGCCCTGCAGAAACTCAAGTGCTACCTGGGAAGAGGAGCACTCAGACTGTGCACTTTGAGTCATAATCTCTCTCAACAGTCCTGTCTGAATTAAATTTATAAGAGCAGCCATAGGCAGGGAGTGAGGGAACACCACCAAATTATGATGACAGCTGGAGCTGGGAAGAAGGCAAGGTGGCTGGCAGCTGGTAAGAATGATGTCATGCATTTTAATCATGCCCAGTGTTGTGGACAGCACTGTGTCACCCCCAAACCTAGATGTTGAAGCTCTAACCCCCAGTGTGACCGTGTTTGGAGATGGGGCCTTTAAACAGGTAATTACGGTTAAGTGAGGTCATAAGGGTAGGGCTCAAATCCAATGTGACTGGTGTCCTTATAAGAAGAAAAGACATCAGAGCTCTCTCTCTCTCCCCCCCCACACACAGAGCACATGTGAGGACACAGTGAAAAGGTGGCCATCTACAAGTCAGGAAGACAGGCCTCACCAGAAACCAACCCTGATGGCACCCTGATCTCGGATTTCCAGCCTCCAGAACTGAGAAAATAATGTCTATTGTTTAGGCCACCCAGACTGGGTATTTTGTCATGGCCACCTGACCTGACTAGTACACCCAGGTGTAACCTGGGTACAGACAGAAGTGCCCTGTGTCCCCCTGGCTCACGTGGGTAAACAGACAAGAACAGTGGCCACCAAACTCTCCATCCTCATGTGCTACAGGACACCAGAGCTGCCCAACACACCGTGGGACCAGGCTTGCTGTTTAGAACATAGTTTAAGAACAAGAAACTGATCTGGAGAGTTGTACAAGTATGTGGTTGAAAACAGCTACAAAAACGCTTGGTAGAGAAGTCCCGGGGGGAGCTCTGGGAGTCAAAGAGGTGTTGGTAGCTCTGTATTTAAAATCACAAAACATCTCAACCAGCTGCATTTGGATGCACGGAGGTGACATCCTCAGCCATTTGGCAATGGGGTGCCATGAGAATTGGAGCTGGGATCCCTGTGGAGACACCTGGGAGAGACGTGGGAAGATGACGATGTGTCAAATGTAGATGCACATCATTCACAGCACCAGCACCTCTATTTGCAGGGGACTCTTTGGAAATTCCCAGTCCCCACAAAATGTTTTTTAAAAGCTCATAAACATAGCCTTTGAGGGAAGAGCCAGTTTCAAAAGAATTCCAAGGAGGCCCTGGTGAGAGACAACTCTCACAAGCAGAACCAGCCTTCTGGGTCTTGGTGGGAAACTGAGCCTCACCAGGAGCACAGGAACCCCCCAAATTGCTGTCAAACAAGTGAAAGGGAGCGTTGCTGCTGGTTCTGCTCAGTGACTCTCAATAAAAGCAGAACCAGTAGCAACCAGTATTCTGGGTGTAAAGGGCCAAACTGAGCAAGCCAGGAACACAAACACTGCTGCTCTTTTCACCTTGACTCATTCAAAAATCACAAGAGCACAAAGTTGAAAACACCAAGGGAGCTGTCACTACAAACTTCGAGTTACCTGTGGGAAAAGAGGGGAGCCTGGGGTGGGGCCCAGGGAGAGGCATCCTCATGGCTGATGGAGTGCTTGCCCGGGGGACAGTCACATAGATGTCCACCTTATAGAAATCCACCATGTGATTAAAACGCTCAGGTTATGGTTTCCCCAGAGGGAGTGGACACCAAAGTGGCATGAGTGAGTCTTCCCAGGGGCTGGTACTGTCTGATCACTGGATCTGGGTTCTGGTTACACAGAGAGCTCAGTTTCAAATATTCATTGAGCAGTACACCTAGATATGCTTGTTTTTATGTAAATTATGCTTCCATAAAATTTTAAAATAAAAGAGGTGCACATACAAGTGAAAAAGGAGAGTATGGACCTGACTAAACAATCTGAAATTGGTCAAGATTACTGGCCAATTTAGATGATAGGAGTTTGTCTTGTCTGAGGAGCTAATGTATAACATGGTGACTATGGTTGACAACACTGTATTGTATAATTGAAATTTGTTTAGAGAGTGGAACTTAAAAAATGTTCTCACCCACCCCCCACCCCCCAAAGTAAATATGTTAAAAAACTCCATGGGGGGAATCCTTTCACAAATTATCAAGTGGTACACTTTAAATATCTTACAGTTTCATCAATGATAGCTCAAAAATGCTGGGAAACAGAGAGTTTGTCTTAAGAGGATTCAAGGTCTTAGGTTGATCAAATCATAGTCCTATTAATTAATTAGTTAAAGTGGTATTAACTAGTCAAGATGTGCTTTTATCCATATCACCAGACTTTACCTGTATTACCTGTATTTCTTAGACCATACGAGCTGGTCCTATAAGTCTCCTTTACTGTCTTCCTGTCTTCCAATGACCCTTGCAACGTATGTTCTTGAAACTTGCCTGAAGCGGACTTGACAACAGCTTCACTCCCTCTCATACTAATAGCTGTATTTCTACAGGAAGAATAAAATACAAGGCCATGCATAGAAATATTTGCCAAGTTAGTAAAGAAAAAGAAAAGCTTTCTCAGAATAGTTAAGAAACCATGTCTCTTGCTAAATGCTTAGCCCAGCAAAATCATCCTCTTGGGGGTGAAATGTGGAATGTGAGTGAGACCCTGGGATGAAGGTCTCAGCAGCACCAAGGGCACTTCCAATCTGTGCTTTGTTCTAGCCCCCTCTAGGGAGGGCTGGCTCTCAAGCTAGGGTTGGGGGAGGTCAGGCCAGGCCCCAGGGTAGTTCTGGGCACCAGCTTCTGAACACAAGTCTGTAAATCCCCTGCTGGCAGGACACCACAGCCCCTCAACTAAAGAAGTCACCCTCACACAGGAAGCTGGCTGTCATTTGGGTGTTGACTCAGCGTTTGTGAGCTAAAGTCAACCTACCATGAGAAACTCCCCTTCGGTTGGCCTAGAGAGGCCTGGGTGGGGCTCTGCCTCTGCTGACAAGATGCAAAAATGATGGCATTCCATTTTACTTAAAAACAAAACAAAAGTTAGCCACTTAGAAAGGAATGTTGATGAGAGCAGCACCATGAAGTCAGGTGGGCCCCAAGCACAGTGAGAGGAAACAGGCGAGTCTGTGGCAGGAAAATCAGCAGATGAGGAAGACACCCAGCCTGGGGAGCTGTCCTCAGGACATGGCAGAGAGTGGATGATATGGCTTTGGGTTAAACATTTCACTGCATTACACTTATGGACACAGGCTCATTACCAAAGGCTACTATCTTAGTCCCTTCAAGATGCTGCAACAAAATACCATGGAAATGTATTACTCACAGTTCTGAAGTCGGGAATTCTGAGATTAGGGTGCCAGCATGGTTGGGCGTGAGGGCTCTCCTCTGGGAGAGAGTCTTCCTGTTGTGTCCTCATATGACAGAAGGGGTAGGGAGCTCTGTGACGTCTCTCTTATAACAGCACTAATCTCAACCATGAGGGCTCCATCCTTATGACCTAATCAGCTCCTGAAGGTTCCACCTCCTACTGCCATCATCTCGGGGATTAGGATTTCAATATATAGATTTGGGGGAACATAAACATTCAGATCAGAGCAACTACCTTGGATTTCAAGATTATCCCGGACTACATAAAAAGCATGAATGTCAGGTCTGTCTTTGAATAAACAACGTTCTTCATCTTTTAAACAATTTCATACATTTCCATTTTATCTCCATGATGATGATGGTCCCCATATTCCATCCCCAGGACCAGGTGATCCTTCGAGCTCTGCTGTGGCATCCCACCAAGGATGGCCAGCCAGCAGTCCTATACTTGCCCCAGACTCAGGTCACACCAAACAGGATTCACCACCCCAAACTGAGTCTTCTCAAGTTTTCCACCCCTCGAAGTTCAAAAGCTTGCAGACCTGGTCAACCTCTCTTTCTCTCTCTCTCCCTCCCATTCCCCTTCCACCACATCTCAGTAACTGCCATTTTATGCTGCTCACAGACTCTGGAATATGTTCCTTTCTCCTTGGTCCCAAGTCCAGAACTTTGTCACCACTTTAAGCTTTGATTATTGTGGTATTTCCTTAGAGGTCATCTCTTCTGTTTCTCCCCACTCCAATGAGTCCTTTAAAGTCCAGATTCAAGTGTCCTCTCTTCCACTGATTCCCCCCTGATCCTGCCTGGACACACTCCCTTCCCCTTCTAGGTACTCAGAGCCCATCATGATACTTTTACTGAACCAGGAGCCCCATCTTCTTGCAGTCCAGGCATCTGACCAAATCTTATGTCTGCAGGGATGCTAAACATCTCTGAGCCAGCACCCATACACTATCTCATAACTGACATGGGCTAATGTAGGTTGAACAGTTCCTCAGTAAGTTCCATGAATGAGTGAATGCACACCAACCCTACCAACTTATAATCTTCATAAAACAGTACCCTCTGCTGCTTAAGAAGTTGGCTGGAACAAGAAGGAATAAATGGTGAGGATGAAGATGAGGATGCTGATGACACTAACATTTATCAAACATTTACCATGTATGGACCTAGAGACTGTCATACAGAGTGAAGTAAGTCAGAAAGAGAAAAACAAATACCGTATGCTAACACATAGATATGGAATCTAAAAAAAAAAACAAAAAACAAAAAAGAAGGTTATGAAGAACCTAGGGGCAGGACAGGACTAAAGACGCAGATGTAGAGAATGAACCTGAGGACACGGGGAGGGGGAAGGGTAAGCTGGGACGAAGTGAGAGAGTGGCATGGACATATATACACTACCAAAATAGCTAGTAGGAAGCAGCCGCACAGCACAGGGAGATCAGCTCTGTGCTCTGTGACCACCTAGAGGGGTGGGATAGGGAGGGTGAGAGGGAGATGCAAGAGAGAGGAGATATGGGGATATATGTATATGTATAGCTGATTCACTTTGTTATACAGCAGAAACTAACACACCACTGTAAGGCAATTATACTCCAGTAAAGATGTGAAAAACAAACAAACAAAAAGCAAAAAAACCCCACTTACCATGTGTGTACCAGACCCCATGCTAAAGATTTCCCGTCATTATCTCATTTTATACTTACAGTCACCTGATGAGGTAAATACTATTTATTATCCCCATGATACTGATGAGAAAATAAGGCCCTAAGAAGTCAACAACTCACCCAAGGTCAAAGAGTGAGTGATGGAGCTTGGATTCTGTCTCAGGTTTTTTGGACCAGAGGCCTCATGCTAAACTTACACCAGAGGCTGCAAATTGGTGGCCACAGAAGGATTTGGACTATAGAAATGTTCTGTTTGGACTATTAAGTATGTAAAAAGAAAAAAAAAATTAACCAAACACCAACAATTAGAAGTTAGGAGATGCTACATAGAATTCAGATTTCCTGACTCTTCTTAAAATATCTGATAACCAGAAAATGATAGACTAGTCAATTAATGGTGCTGGGACAATAGTTGATCCACACAGAAATAAGCTAATTAAATCCCCCACCTCAAACCACACACACAAAAATAAACTCTAAATAGAGTAAATGTACAAATGTGAAAATAAAATTTTGAATGGGTCAGAAGAAAATATAGGTGAATGACATTATTATTTTACAGTAGTGAAAGTATTTTAAAACAAGACCTAAAAAGCAGAAATCAGAAGGGAAAGGGCTGAGTTATCTAGCTAAATCCACAAAGAAAATGTCTGTGTGACAAAAGTCATAAGCAAAGTTAAAGACAAAGGACAGACACAAGGAAGATATTTTCAACTCATATGACCAAGCAAAGATTGAAAAGATACTCTTCCTTACTAGTAGTCAGAGGCGTGCAGGATAAAATCCCTAGAAGACAGCAATTCACACTCAGCATGCTGGCAAAACCTAAAGGTTATCAGCCTTAAAGACTCAGATGCTGTGAACCTAAAGGTTATCAGCCTTAAAGACTCAGATGCTGTGAACGAATAGAGTATAAACTGGTATAATGGCCGTTTGAGAGAGATCTGGCTTGCCTCGAAAATTTGAGAGCTGTGAAGGCGTTGAGGAGTGGTTATACCCCTGAAGCACCAGGCTGTATTTCGGCGAGCCCCAGCCAACTGGTCCTGCTGACGGGAATGCCTGCGACCCCTGACACACACACAAACACGTGCATAAACGTGTGCATACCCGTGTCCGCACACATATGCACACACACATGTGTGCACACGTATAACTACCACCCTTTGAAGAGATGTTATCCTCATCCTCATATACAGGTAAGAAAATGGAGGCATGAAGAGGGTGAGTAACTTTCCCAGGCTTGTGCTGCAACCAGGAAGGACGACAGGCCGTCTGGCTGCAGATCCTCCCTCTAACTGCTCTGAGGGAGGGGGGCCCTGCCTCAGGGAACGGGAGGCAGGCAGGGGAGACAGACACACAGCCAGGACTGTGCATAATGCATTCCAGGGGCTGAAGGAGAAGTCTGCCAACTACTGTTCAAAGTCCAGGGAGTTTTCTATTAAAACATAAACCCAAAAGACTCTAACACAGATGTCTTTAACCCTTGAAACTGTGCAGTTTGGTATGTATCTGTGTATTTCTTGCAAGAAGGTTTACAGCTTTCATCAAATTTCCGAAGGGGTCCATAACCTCAAAAAAGTTAAAAACACTAAAACACAGGAATCCCGGAATATAATCAAGGACATTCCCTAGGAAAAAAATCCTCTCTGGACAGCCAAGTCAGAGCAAAAGGTCCCGGGAAAATTATCCTTCAGCCCTCAGGGGTTACCCAAGCATTCCTCAGAAGGTGATAACCAACGTTTTGTAGAATGTGCTTTCCTTTGCCAGATCTCAACTGACTGGCTCACGGAGTAAATGAGTAAGGGTCTAGCTGCCATTATTCACCAACAACATTACTTTTAATGGGGGTATACACATCCCCTGTCCTGCACAGTAGTGCAGTACCCATGAAAAGCTATCAGTTTTAGAGTCAGTGGAGAGGACTGACCTCTCTGAAGCTCAGTTAATAAGCAACATCGCTCCTCAAAAAATTAAAAATTAGAAATTACTATATGATACAGCACATCCTCTTCTGGATATATCCAACAGAATTGAAAGCAGAGTCTTGAAGAGATAGCTGTATATTCATTAATCATAGGAGCATTATTCACAACAGCCAAGAGGTGGTATCAACATCAATGTCCATTGGCAGATGAATGGATAAAAAAATGCGGTACATACACACAATGTAATATTATTCAGCCTTAAAGAGGAAAGAAATTCTGACACATTACCTTGACATTATGCTTGTGAAATGAGCCAGTCACTAAAAGAAAAATGCCTATGATTACACTTAAACTCTTAGAAAACAGAAGGTAGAATTGTGGTTGCCAGGGGATGGGAGGGGGAAAATGAAGTTGTTTAATTGGTATAGAGTTTCAGTTTTGCAAGCTGAAAAGTTCCAAAGATTGGTTGCACAACAATGTGAATATATTTACCACTACTAAACTGTACACTTAGAAATAGTTAAGATGGTAAACTTTATGTTATTTGTATTTTACCACAATTAAAATAATAATAAAGTAACATCCCCACCAAAAAAAAAAAAAAAGAGCAGCCAAGGTAACACAAGGGTGAAAGGTGGACTTCATTAATTAGGTGCCTGTGCTTTCTTGAGAAAACATCCTGAATTAAGTATTCAACTTAAACTGGACACTCTGGTTATAAAGAATCTAAAAACAAAAGACAAAAAAAAAAAAATCTGAGGGACATGGGATATGCATATATGCATATTCATACACATATATGATTTACAAGTATTTAATCCTGAATGTTACAATATACATACAAACTCTAAAAAGAAACCACTCTTCTGTTTTGACAAGGGCCCACCTCTTCCCCTGGGGCTGCCTTTAACTGTAGGACCTTTATTATATCTTGGAGCTTTTTATTGGTGTCTAGGAATTAAATGTGGAAGTGGACTTCACTCAGCAAAGTACACACTGACGTTTGTTATAAACTATCTTTGTTTTCTGAAAATAAGTATTCCTAAAAAATGGATTTGGGCTTCCCTGGTGGCACAGTGGTTAAGAATCAGCCTGCCAATGCAGGGGACATGGGTTCGAGCCCTGGTCCAGGAAGATCCCACATGCTGCAGAACAACTAGGTCCGTATGCCACAACTACTGAGCCTGTGCTCTAGAGGCCATGAGCCACAACTACCGAGCCTGCGTGCCACAACTACTGAAGCCCTCACAGCTAGAGCCCGTGCTCCACAATAAGAGAAGCCACTGCAATGAGAAGGCTGTGCACCACAACAAAAGAGTAGCGCCCACTCGCCGCAACTAGAGAAAGCCCGTGCACAGCAATGAAGACCCAACACAGCCATAAATAAATAAATAACTAAATTTATTTATTTTTTAAAAATGGATTTGTTTGGGGTTAATAAGAGTAAAAACAATATAAAAGCCATTTGTTGATTTTGTTCTCCACAAATTGCCATTCTCATTCAGAAAATTTATGTCAACATCCACTCTGTCAGCTTCAAGTTGAAGGTCAAGGGAGCACTTTTCCTGCTTCATCCCCTCCATAGCACACACCCCCTGACGACACCTCACAGCAGTGCCCACTAGCACAAAACAGAGCAGAGCTTTGTCTTTCCATAAATCGTTCTCAGTCTTGGTCTAACAAAAACAACTAAACAAGACTTGGAGACAACGCAGGGAAAATCCTTCTAAAAATAGATACATCTTTCAAGACCATCTTCTGAGAGAACATGGCATTGCACACATTTTTTCGGCGTCTCTTAACCAAACTGCTGGCCTGGCTACCATCCACTCTTCCCAGTACTGAAAACCACAGAACATTCTAGGTTCTGCCTAGGCTGCCACCCACATAGGATCCTGAAATCGTTTCGGTTTTTTTTTTTTTTTTTTGCTTTTTATTTATTATTTTTTAACATCTTTATTGGAGTATAATTGCTTTACAATGGTGTGTTAGTTTCTGCTTTATAACAAAGTGAATCAGCTGTACATATACATATAACCCCATGTCCCCTCCCTCTTGAGCCTCCCTCCCACCCTCGCTATCCCACCCCTCTAGGTGGTCACAAAGCATGAGCTGATCTCCCTGTGCGATGCGGTTGCTTCCCACTAGCTATCTATTTTACATTTGGTAGTGTATATAAGTCCACGCCACCCTCTCACTTCGTCCCAGCTTACCCTTCCCCCTCCCCGTGTCCCCAAGTCCATTCTCTACATCTGCGTCTTCATTCCTGTCCTGCCCCTAGGTTCTTCATAACCATTTTTTTTTTTAGATTCCATATCTATGTGTTAGCATACCATATTTGTTTTTCTCTTTCTGACTTACTTCACTCTGTATGACAGTCTCTAGGTCCATCCACCTCACTACAAATAACTCAATTTCGTTTCTTTTTATGGCTGAGTAATATTCCATTGCATATATGTGCCACATCTTCTTTATCCACTGAAATCGTTTCTTAATGGCACCACCCTTAACCAGTCACCCCCCAATTCCAAATAAGCTTCAGACTTCCTCTGAGATGGGCCTAGATTGTCACCATGGGAACAATGACATCATGGAGAAGTGTGGGTTTGCTGTGACATTGTTCCGTGACAAGTTCATTATTCTCCTGCAAACATAATTGTCTCTTAGGGGGATAGAACTGCTCCATTCCATTCCACTGTTCCATTGATCTTTCGCATCTCAGTTTGGTATCATGAAATAAATATTAATTCCAACCCTCTAAACAGAAGATCTTCCATTCAAAAACATAATAACCCAAGAATGCAAATTGCTATTTCCTGACCCCCACACTGTGCTGGGCAGGCTCTGGCTATAGCCAAAGACAGCCCCCATAACTGCGTTTGGAATAACAGAGGCAACAGTAAATCAGATGGACTAGTGAACACAAGAATCAAGCCAGAAGGTGGTGGGGCAAATTTCCCAAAGCAAAGCAAGATGTTGACGCAGAGGATCAGCTGCTCATGAGATGAGATGACGATTTTCCTGGACTCCTTTTTAGATTTCATGTCTGGATCTTGTCTGGAACATCTACCAAATGGCTTCAAGCCCAAATATCTGGCATTCCTTTTATAACTACAGCCCTGTGACTGCCTCAATGTCACAGCAGTGGGAACCTCACTTCTAGCCTTGATTTCAGATTATGACCGACTCTCCTTCTTCATTATCTGAGCTCCTCCAGCATAGATAACTCCACAAGGAGTATTTACACAGCCATCAGGGAATGTGGAGGCCTCTAGGAGGCCTGTACAGGTCATCACTGTCCCTCTAGCTGATAGCCAGGGAAGTCTTTGTCTGATCTGGTGTGTGATAAAGGCATCAGAGGTCCCTCCTCAGATGTAAAGGATGGTTCACAAGGCCCCTGGGCTGCTCTATAACTGAGGGCAAATGGACCTCCCTTAAAGGAGCTTCTAGTAGATTTCCATTCTCCTTCTAGAAGATACAGATGCCAAAGACGTCATGTGCCACTGGCAGGATAGCCAATGAACCCCACAAGAGACCCCATTCCTCTGAGGATTGGTCTCAAACTCAGAGTTATGAATTCACAATTAAGGGTGTCGCCTGACTCCCTCCAAGAGAACCAGGGTTGTGCTGATTCAGGCAAAGCTGACTTAGCAGTCACTGCTTCCAACATAACCTTGGCTCCCTTGGCCATTCTTAGGGATGTAAACCACAGGTAAATTTTCCTTTGGGCCAGCAGATCTGAGGGGGTGAGGCAGGCAGGCTCTGGACTCCGGTCTGTGTCTGAATCCCACTCTGCCACTTACCACCTGGGTGATTATAGCATTTACTTAATCTCTCCAATCCTTTTTCCCTATTTGTAAAATGAGATGAATACCTACCTCATGGGGCTAGGGATTAAATGAATAAGGCAAGTAAAGCACTTTTCACACAGTAAACACTGAACAAATATTATCTATCAAAGCAATTATTTTGACCAAGTCCAAATTTTAAAAAAAGAGGTTAACAAGAAGTATTTATCAAGCAAAAACTCTGTGCCAAGAAGCATATAACCATTTCACAATTATCGGCAGCTTTAGCTGCCAGTGTAAAGATGTGCTGAGTCTCTAAATGCTTTTATCAACATGACATTTGGAAAGCTGAAGACAGAAGAATAACCAGCTGGGGACTTGGAAAGCACCACCTTCAGTGATCTCAGGGGCCACTCTCTCTATATGTGTTGGGGGCAAGGATGCAGCTGGGCCACAAGAGCCATTATGTGCCCTTAAAATATTTGGAATCATGCTGTATCTCCTCACTCTTGCTCTGGTCTCCCTCACCCAACCCAGTTTCAACCTGGATTTTGGACTGACTCACTTCAAAAATACATTCAAGGAACCCCCTTTTTTGGATGCTTTTACCTGCCCTGACACTGCCTGTGTCTGCCAAGGTACCTGGATGCCTCCAAGGGCAAGCTCTGCTGGGTCGTGGTGCTCCAGGCAAGCTTGATAACTTCCCTGTGCTTCAAAGGGAAAGAGAACTTTTTACACAAAACTTTCTCATATTTAGAAATAGGTGAATTCAGAAAAATTGAATAAATAGATTTACTAAGATTAAATCTACAATGCACTCCTTGGAAACATTCATGTTCTTCTGCTCTCTTCTGAGATCATGTTGTCTTCATGCTTTAGGCCACCTGTGTATTTCATCAAACGCAATTCTAAAAATTAACAAAATTAGTTTCCTGAGGCAGAAAACACTATTTTCAAGAGGAAGAGTTAATAAGTTTATAACTAGTCAATGGGGACTTATCCTGGGGGTGAATTAACCTGATTATAGTTCAGAAAACAACTTTTTGAAAGGGAAAAAGAAATAAGATGCCCCATATTCCACTGGAGAAAATAACTGTCTTGGTTTTCCGACCAAATTGTCATCCCGGCCAAGATAATTCAAGGGGAAAAAGAAGAGTCTTTTTAACAAACGGTGCTGGGCCAATTGAATATCCACATGCAAGAAAATGAATTTAGACCCCTACCACATTCAGACACAAAAATCAACTCAAAGTGTACCATAGACCTAAATATAAGAGCTAAAATGATAAAAATCTTAGAAGAAAACATAGGAGTAAATCTTCACGGCCTTGAGTTAGGCAATGATTTCTTAGGTCTGATACCAAAAATACAAGTGAGGAGAGAAGACTGATAAGCTGAACTTCATCAGAGTTAAAATCGCCCATGCTTCAAAGTATACCATGACTAAAACAGAAAGACAACCCCCTCAGTGGGAGAAAATATTTGCAAATTATTTATCTGATAAGGGACTTGTATGTAGAATATATAAAGGATTCTTACAACTCAATGATAAAGAGAAAATGACCCCATTTAAAATGGGCAAAGGAGCTAAGTAGACATTTTTTCAAAGAAGATATACAAATGGCCAGTAAGCACATGAAAAGATATTCAACATCATTAGCTATCAGGGAAACGCAAATCAAAACCACAATAAGATACGACTTCACACCCACCATCAAAACTATAACTAAAAAGGCAGGTGTTATCAAGGATGAAGAGAAATTAAAACCTTCCTTTATTGCTGGTAGGAATGTAAGATGGTACAGACACTTAGGAAAACGGTTTGACAGTTTCTCAAATGTTTAACATAGATTTAGCATATGACTTAGCAATGCCACTCCTAGTTATAGATCCAAGAGAACTGAAAACTTGTCCACATAAAAACTCATACATGAATGTCCACAGAAGTGTTATTCATAATATCCCCAAAGTAGAAAAAACCCAAATGCTCATCAACTGAGAATATATAAACAAAATATGGTATATCCAAGCAATGGAATATTATTCAGCAATAAAAAGAAGTGAAGTGCTGATACATGCTAAAACATGGATGAACCTTGAAAACATTATGCTAAATGAAAGAAGCCACCAAACGCCACATAGTGTATGATTCTATTTAGACGAAATGTCCAGAATAAAGAAATCCAGAGAGACAAAAAGTAAATTAGCAGTTTGTTGAGGTGAGAGTGGGGATAGAATATGGTGTAACTTCTAACAGGCCCAGGGTTTCTTTTTAGGGTAATGAAAATGCTCTAAAACTTAATTATGGTGATGGTTGCACAACTCTATGAATACACTAAAAAGCAGTGAAGTATATAAAATGGTGAATTTTATGGTCTGTAAATTTTATTTCAATAAAGCTGTTTGTAAAATGTCATCCCACACGCAAAGTCAAAATATTCTTAAAAACCTTTTTCCTTAATGAAAAAAGTAGTAGTAATTCTCAAAAACACTGAAGAACCAGGAAAAAAAAACCCTCATAACTCTGCCCCTACATAAGGCGACTACTGTCCTTAGAGAGGGCTTTTCCCATTCAAACCCAATGTCTTGATGGCAGATAGACGCAAACTGGCTCCCAGTGTGCCAGATTCCCAGAACTGTCTTTCAGGTGTGCTTAGTCCACATCCTCCTGTGGGTCGAGGGAGGCAGATACGGAAAGAGGCCAGGGAGAGATCATGGCAGCTTCACTTTCAGGAGATGGCCAAGGGAAGAACACTTTGTTCCAGGTAGAAGTAAAAGGCCTCTTCATCTAACCTGGGGGCCACTAGAGTTCCAGAAGAATTCTGAAGTTACAAATGCTCCTTTCATGCAGCATATGAGCCATTCTGTTAATTTCCTTCTCTCTCCATCCCTTTCTTTCTATCTTCCACTGAACATTAGGACATAACACCTTTTTAAATAATGTATGCCAGAAATTATGATAAGCACTTTACACATGTTGCCTCACAACAATTTTCTGAGGCAGGTACAATTATTACTCCCACTGTGCAGAGGAGGAAACTGAGACCTACGTGCATGTCCTTGTGTCCAAGTTTCATAATCTATTCCTAACGCACTGCCATGATAATTTCTGATGCACAGGGTCTTATCGTCCAACCATCCATCCATTCATTTGTTTAACCAGGACTATTAATCTGATGGACTGAGAGTGTGGCCTTGAACACTCTTCATAAAGGAAAATGAACATATGTCCATGCCAGGCCTCTCTACCAGAAGACTCCTCAACTATGGTCAGACTAACCCCCAACGAAAATGGGAAACATTCAGTTCTCTGAGGGTCGACCAGTTCCTCCTGTGTCTTTTTTTTTTTTTTTTTTTTTCCAGCTCAAATAAATCCATCCCAAATGAGGGTGCCTCAGTGGCTGCAGCCAAAACATACAGTATCTTCAGTATCTTGTCTTTGCTTTCTTTTGGCTTTTCGCCCCTGAGTCATTCATTGTGAATATATTCAAATATAGAAAAGTTGAAAGCACAATAATATGATCAGCCCTACTCTTTCCACTAGAATCAATAACTGACAACATTTCATCCTATTTGCCTTACTAGCCTTTATTTATTGAGACTTAACGGTATTCACATACCATAAATTTCATCCTTTAAAGTGTGCATTTCAATAGTTTTTGGTGTATTCACAAAGTTGTACAATCACCATGATCTAATTTTAGAATATTTTCATCACTCTAAACAGAAACTCTGTACTCATTAGAAATCACTAGCTACCCCTTCTCCTTCCAGCTTGGACCAACCTCTAATCTACTTACTATCTCTGATTTCCACGTTCTAGACATTTCCTCTAAATGGAATCACACAATATGTGATCTTTTATGCCTGACGTCTTTCACTTTGCATGAATTTTCCAGATTCACCCATCCTGTAGTCTGTATTAGTACTTCTTATTGCCACAAAATATTCTATTATATGGATGGACATCAATTTGTGTAACACTTGGGTAGTTTCCACTCTTGGGTTACTTACAAACAACACTACTATGAACATTCATCAACAAGTTTTTGTGAGGACATATGTTTTCAATTCTCCTGGGTATATGTACCTAGGAGTGAAATTGCTGGGTGTTACAGTAACTCTATGTTTAATCTTTTGAGGAACTGAGCATATGCTTCTTGATTTCAAATTTAATTTCACCAATTTGATGGGTAAATGCATGTGTTTTTCTTAAAACAGTGGCCCACAAGATGTTTACAAATCTTCTCAATTAAAATAACGCAAACAGCTTCTTGATATACACAAAAATACACTGGAAATGGTTTATGCCCACTGAAACCAATAAAGTCTAGTTTGGTTTTTACAACAGTGACACAAGTTTGTCTCACTGCCTGAAGATTTTAAAGGAGAGAAAATAAAAAAAATATTTGGCTCAAGCTATCAACAGCTCATATAGTTAATCACATAAAGTGATTTTGTAATTATTTGTACAAACTATATATGAATAAAGCCATTGTAAAAATTTTGTTCTACATTTTTTATTGTCCTTTTGAGGTCACAGAAGCATTGTCCTGAGACAACAGACCCTCCCAATGGACTTACACCTTCCCCTTTAAATATATTAATTCTCACTTGTTCTAAAACCTATCCGAACAAACCAGTCAGTCATGACTACTTGCTAAAGACCTGGTATGTGTACAAAATTTCACGTAATTGTCAAGGGGATCACAAGTCCTTCCAGAGAATTGTTTTTAAAAGAGGTGGGAAAAGAGTGTCTCTCTAGGTTGAGGAGATGGTCTAAGAGCTGGTGTGCAACTGTCCAGAATTCTATCTACTTCCAAGGACCTCAGCTTCCATTAGCAGGGCCTGAATTAAGGTCCCACTGTTTACTTCTGTTTGTGCTCAGGGCTGGCCCAGCCAAGAGACTCCTTCAGCCCTCAAGCTGGCCCCTCTGCCCATGGTGGCTCAGGATCTCTGAGAAGCACCGTGCAGGCTCTATGTGAGGGCCTTGGAGATGCTGTTGGCCCCACCACACCGGGGCCCAGTAGAGATCCTTACAGAGTCTGCAACCTAGTCAGCCAAATGAGGTTGTGTGCCCCAAACCATCCTAACAAAGTAAATTGCGCCTTACCCTTAAGAGTGCTTTGATGGCAGTCTGACTTCACCGCAGCGAGCAACCCAACAATTGGCGCTGCGACCGTTTCCTTGTAACAGCTGCAGACTCATCCACAAAGAACAATGTGGACTGTGGCATAAACACCAAAATAGATCCCAGGGAGGAAGCAGAGGGCCAGATAACCACTGAGGTGGGGCCATTTTGTGCAGACCGTTCTCTGCCTTAAGTCTGGGCATCTGTGGGCTTTGGATCACTCTTAAGACCACGCTGGAGGCCGAACCAGATGCGCCTGTCAGCTCACCTGGATCGAAGGGATTGCAGCACGTTTGAACAGAAGGGGGGATAAGAACAAGTGGCGGGGGGAGCTTCAAGATGGCAGAATAGTAAGGCTTGGAGATCACCTTCCTCCCCACAAATACATCAGAAATACATCTATGTGTGGAACAACTCCTAAAGAACACCTACTGAACGCTGGCAGAAGACCTCAGACCTCCCAAAAGGCAAGAAGCTCCCCACGTACCTGAGTAGGGCAAAAGAAAAAAGAAACAACAGAGACAAAAGAATAGGGGCGGGACCCGCACCAGTGGGAGGGAGCTGTGAAGGAGGAAAGGTTTCCACACACTAGGAAGGCCCTTCCCGGGCGGACACTGCGGGTGGCGTAAGGGGGAAGCTTCGGAGCCACGGAGGAGAGCGCAGCAACAGGGGTGCAGAAGGCAAAGCAGAGAGACTCCCGCACAGACGATAGGTGCCGACCAGCACTCACCAGCCCGAGAGGCTTGTCTGCTCACCTGCCGGGGAGGGCGGGGCTGGGAGCTGAGGCTTAGGCTTCAGAGGTCAGATCGCAGGGAGAGGACTGGGGTTGGCTGCATGAACACAGCCTGAATGGGGCTAGTGTCACAGCCTGAATGGGGCTAGTGTGCCACAGCAAGCCGGGAGGGAGTTCGGGAAAAAGTCTGGAGCTGCCGAAGAGGCAAGAGACTTTCTTGCCTCTGTTTCCTGGTGCGCGAGGAGACGGGATTAACAGCGCCGCCTAAACAAGCTCCAGAGACAGGCGCGAGCCGCGGCTATCAGCGCGGACCCCAGAGACGGGCATGAGACGCTAAGACTGCTGCTGCCGCCACCAAGAAGCCTGTCAGCAAGCACAGGTCACTATCCACATCTCCCCTCCCAGAAGCCTGTGCAGCCCGCCACTGCCAGGGTCCCGTGATCCAGGGACAACTTCCCCGGAAAAACACACGGCACGCCTCAGGCTCTTGCAACGTCATACCAGCCTCTACCACCGCAGGCTGGCCTTGCATTCCGCACTCTTCCCCACGCCCCCACCCCGGCCTGAGCGAGCCACAGCCCCCTAATCAGCTGCTCTTTTAACCCCATCCTGTCTGAGCAAAGAACAGACGGCCTCAGGCGACCAACGCGCAGAGGCGGGGCCACATCCAAAGCTGAACCCTGGGAGCTGTGCGAACAAAGAAGAGAAAGGGAAATCTCTTCCAGCAGCCTCAGGAGCAGCAGATTAAATCTCCACAGTCAACTTGATGTACGCTGCATCTGTGGAACACCTGAATAGACAATGAATCATCCCAAACTGTGGAGGTGGACTTTGGGAGCAATGATATAGATATATTTTCCCCTTTTTCTCTTTTTGTAAGTGTGTATGTGTATGCTTCTGGGTGTGATTTTGTCTATATAGCTTTGCTTTCATCATTTGTCCTAGGGTTCTGTCTGTCCTTTTTTTTTTTTTAGTATAGTTTTTAGCACTTGTTATCATTGGTGGATTTGTTTTCTTGGTTTGGTTGCTCTCCTCTTTCTTTCTTTCATTCTTTTATTACTTTTTAATTTTTTTCACTAATTTTTTTATTTTAATAACATTATTTTATTTTATTTCATTTTTATTTTATCATTCTCTTTCTTTCTTTCTTTTTTTCTCCCTTTTATCCTGAGCCAAGTGGATGATAGGCTCTTGGTGCTCCAGCCAGGCATCAGGGCTGTGCCTCTGAGGTGGGGGAGCCAAGTTCAGGACATTGGTCCACCAGCGACCTCCCAGCTCCATGTAATATCAAACGGCGAAAATCTCCCAGAGATCTCCATCTCAACACCAAGACCCAGCTCCACTCAACAGCCAGCAAGCTACAATGCTCGACACCCTATGCCAAACAACTAACAAGACAGGAACACAACCCCACCCATTAGCAGAGAGGCTGCCTAAAGTCATAATAAGGTCACAGACACCCCAAAACACACCACCAGACGTGGATGTACCCACCAGAAAGACAAGATCCAGCCTCATCCACCAGAACACAGGCACTAGTCCCCTCCACCAGGAAGCCTACACAACCCACTGAACCAACCTTAGCTACTGGAGGCAGACACCAAAAACAACAGGAACAACGAACCTGCAGCCTGCAAAAAGGAGACCCCAAACACAGTAAGTTAAGCAAAATGAGAAGACAGAGAAACACACAGCAGATGAAGGAGCAAGGCAAAAACCCACCAGACCTAACAAATGAAGAGGAAATAGGCAGTCTACCTGAAAAAAATTCAGAATAATGATAGTAAAGATGATCCGAAATCTTGAAAATAGAATGGAGAAAATACAAGAAACATTTAACAAGCACCTAGAAGAACTAAAGAGCAAACAAACATTGATGAACACCACAATAAATGAAATTTAAAATTCTCTAGAAGGAATCAATAGCAGAATAACTGAGGAAGAAGAACGGATAAGTGACCTGGAAGATAAAATAGTGGAAATAACTACTGGAGAGCAGAATAAAGAAAGAAGAATGAAAAGAATTGAGAACAGTCTCAGAGACCTCTGGGACAAAATTAAACACACGAACATTCGAATTATAGGGGCCCCAGAAGAAGAGGAGAAAAAGAAAGGGACTGAGAAAATATTTGAAGAGATTATAGTTGAAAACTTCCCTAATATGGGACAGGAAATAATGAATCAAGTCCAGGAAGCACAGAGAGTCCCATACAAGATAAATCCAAGGAGAAACACTCCAAGACACATATTAATCAAACTATCAAAAATTAAATACAAAGAAAAAATATTAAAAGCAGCAAGGGAAAAACAACAAATAATATATAAGGGAATCCCCATAATGTTAACAGCTGATCTTTCAGCAGAAACTCTGCAAGCCAGAAGGGAGTGGCAGAACATGTTTAAAGGGATGAAAGGGGAAAACCTACAACCAAGATTACTCTACTCAGCAAGGATCTCATTCAGATTAGATGGAGAAATTAAAACCTTTACAGTGAAGCAAAAACTAAGAGAATTCAGCACCACCAAACCAGCTTTACAACAACTGCTAAAGGAACTTCTCTAGGCAGAAAACAAA
This sequence comes from Orcinus orca, assembly GCF_937001465.1. Classification (NCBI taxonomy): domain Eukaryota; kingdom Metazoa; phylum Chordata; class Mammalia; order Artiodactyla; family Delphinidae; genus Orcinus; species Orcinus orca. Next base: position 75,407,498 of record NC_064560.1, read on the forward strand.
AGAGAAGGAAAAGACCTACAATAACAAACCCCAAACAATTAAGAAAATGGTAATAGAACATACATATAGAAAATTACCTTAAATGTAAATGGATTAAATGCTCCAACCAAAAGACACAGACTGGCTGAATGGATACAAAAACAAGACCTGTATACATGCTGTCTACAAGAGACCCACTTCAGACCTAGGGACACATGCAGACTGAAAGTGAGGGGATGGAAAAAGATATTCCATGCAAATGGAAACCAAAAGAAAGCTGGACTAGCAATTCTCATATCAGACAAAATAGACTTTAAAATAAAGACTATTACAAGAGACAAAGAAGGACACTACATAATGATCAAGGGATCAATCCAAGAAGAAGATATAACAATTGTAAATATTTATACACCCAACATAGGAGCACCTCAATACATAAGGCAAATATTAACAGCCATAAAAGGGGAGATCGACAGTAACACAATCATAGTAGGGGACTTTAACACCCCACTTTCACCAATGGACAGATCATCCAAAATGAAAATAAATAAGGAAACACAAGCTTTAAATGATACATTAAACAAGATAGACTTAATTGATATTTATAGGACATTCCATCCAAAAACAGCAGAATACACTTTCTTCTCAAGTGCTCATGGAACATTCTCCAGGATAGATCATATCTTGGGTCACAAATCAAGCCTTGGTAAATTTAATAAAATTGAAATCATATCAAGTATCTTTTCTGACCACAACGCTATGAGACTAGATATCAATTACAGGAAAACATCTGTAAAAAATACAAACACATGGAGGCTAAACAATACACTATTAAATAAACAAGGGATCACTGAAGAAATCAATGAGGAAATCAAAAAATACATAGAAACAAATAACAATGAAAACACAATGACCCAAAACCAAGGGGATGCAGCAAAAGCAGTTCTAAGATGGAAGTTTACAGCAATACAATTCTACCTCAAGAAACAAGAGACATCTCAAATAAACAACCTAACCTTACACCTAAAGCAATTAGAGAAAGAAGAATAAAACAACCCCAAAGTTAGCAGAAGGAAAGAAATCATAAAGATCAGATCAAAAATAAATGAAAAAGAGATGAAGAAAACAATAGCATAGATCAATAAAACTAAAAGCTGGTTCTTTGAGAAGTTAAACCAAATCGATAAACCATTAGCCAGACTCATCAAGGAAAAAAGGGAGAAGACTCAAATCAATAGAATTAGAAATCAAAAAGGAGAAGTAACAACTGACACTGCAGAAATACAAAGGATCATGAGAGATTACTACAAGCAACTACATGCCAATAAAATGGACAACCTGGAAGAAACTGACAAATTCTTAGAAAGGCACAACCTTCCGAGACTGAACCAGGAAGAAAGAGAAAATATGAACAGACCAAATACAAGCACTGAAATTGAAACTGTGAATAAAAATCTTCCAAAAAACTAAAGCCCAGATGGCTTCACAGGTGAATTCTATCAAACATTTAGAGAAGAGCTAACACCTATCCTTCTCAAACTCTTCCAAAATATAGAGAGGGAGGAATACTCCCAAACTCATTCTATGAGGCCACAATCACCCTGATACCAAAACCAAAGATGTCACAAAGAAAGAAAACTACAGGCCAGTATCACTGATGAACACAGATGCAAAAATCATCAACAAAATACTAGCAAACGGAATGCAATAGCAGATTAAAAGGATCATACAACATGATCAAGCGGGGTTTATCCCAGGAATGCAAGGATTCTTCAATACACACAAATCAATCACTGTGATACACCATATTAACAAATTGAAGGAGAAAAACCATATGATTGTCTCAATAGATGCAGAGAAAGCTTTCGAGAAAATTCAACACCCATTTACGATAAAAACCCTCCAGAAAGTAAGCACAGAGGGAACTTACCTCAACATGATAAAGGCCATATATGACAAACCCACAGCCAACATCATCCTCAATGGTGAAAAACTGAAAACATTTCCACTAAGATCAGGAACAAGACAAGGTTGCCCACTCTCACCACTCTTATTCAACATACTTTTGGAAGTTTTAGCCACAGCAATCAGAGAAGAAAAAGAAATAAAAGGAATCCAAATTGGAAAAGAAGAAGTAAAGCTGTCACTGTTTGCAGATGACATGATACTATACATAGAGAATCCTAAAGACGCTACCAGAAAACTACTAGAGCTAAGCAATGAATTTGGTAAAGTAGCAGGATACAAAATTAATGCACAGAAATCTCTGGCATTACTATACACTAATGATGAAAAATCGGAAACGGAAATTAAGAAACCACTCCCATTTACCACTGCATCAAAAAGAATAAAATATCTAGGAAATAACCTACCTAAGGAGACAAAAGACCTGTATGCAGAAAATTATAAGACACTGATGAAAGAAATTAAAGATGATACAAATAGATGGAGAGATATACCATGTTCTTGGATTGGAAGAATCAACATTGTGAAAATGACTATACTACCCAAAGCAATCTACAATTCAATGCAATCCTTATCACACTACCACTGGCATTTTTCATAGAACTAGAACAAAAAATTTCACAATTTGTATGGAAACACAAAAGACCCCGAACAGCCAAAGCAATCTTCAGAAAGAAAAACGAGGCTGGAGGATCAGGCTCCCTGACTTCAGACTATACTACAAAGCTACAGTAATCAAGACAGTATGGTACTGGCACAAAAACAGAAATATAAATCAATGGAACAAGATAGAAAGCCCAGAGATAAACCCACACACATATGGTCTCCTTATCTTTGATAAAGGAGGCAAGAATATACAATGGAGAAAAGACATCCTCTTCAATAAGTGGTGCTGGGAAAACTGGACAGCTACATGTAAAACAATGAAATTAGAACACTCCCTAACACCATACACAAAAATTAACTCAAAATGGACTAAAGACCTAAATGTAAGGCCAGACACTATAAAACTCTTACAGGAAAACACAGGCAGAACACTCTATGACATAAAGCACAGCAAGATCCTTTTTGACCCACCTCCTAGAGAAATGGAAATAAAAACAAAACAAATGAGACCTAATGAAACTTAAAAGCTTTTGCACAGCAAAGGAAACCATAAACAAGACCAAAAGACAACCCTCAGAATGGGAGAAAATATTTGCAAATGAAGCAACTGACAAAGGATTAATCTCCAAAATTTATAAGCAGCTCATGCAGCTTAATATCAAAAAAACAAACAACCCAATCCAAAAATGGGCAGAAGACCTAAACAGACATTTCTCCAAAGAAGATACACAGATTGCCAACAAACAGATGGAAGAATGCTCAACATCATTAATCATTAGAGAAATACAAATCAAAATTACAATGAGATATCATCTCACACTGGTCAGAACGGCCATCATCAAAAAAAATCTACGAACAATAAATGCCGGAGAGGGTGTGAAGAAAAGGGAACCCTCTTGCACTGTTGGTGGGAATGTAAATTGATACAGCCACTATGGAGAACAGTATGGAGGTTTCTTAAAAAACTACACATAGAAGCACCATACGACCCAGCAATCCCACTACTGGGCATATACCCTGAGAAAACCATAATTCAAAAAGAGTCATGTATCACAATGTTCACTGAAGCTCTATTTACAATAGCCAGGACATGGAAGCAACCTAAGTGTCCATCAACAGATGAATGAATAAAGAAGATGTGGCACATATATACAGTGGAATATTACTCAGCCATAAAAAGAAACGAAATTGAGTTATTTGTAGTGAGGTGGATGGACCTAGAGTCTGTTATACAGAGTGAAGTAAGTCAGAAAGAGAAAAACAAATACCGTACGCTAACGCATATATATGGAATCTAGAAGGAAAAAAAAAAGGTCATGAAGAACCTAGGGGCAAGACGGGAATAAAGATGCAGACCTACTAGAGAATGGACTTGACGACACGGAGAGGGGAAAGGGTAAGCTGGGACAAAGTGAGAGAGTGGCATGGACAAATGTACACTACCAAATGTAAAATAGTTAGTGGGAAGCAGCCGCATAGCACAGGGAGATCAGCTGGTGCTTTTTGACCACCTAGAGAGGTGGGATAGAGAGGGTGGAGGGAGGGAGACGCAAGAGGGAAGAGATATGGGGATATATGTATATGTACAAATGATTCACTTTGTTATAAAGCAGAAACTAACACACCATTGTAAAGCAATTATACTCCAATAAATATGTTTAAAAAAAAAAAAGAAAAAGAACAAGTGTGGCTTTGTTCTGCCAGACCTACTGGAAAGCCCAGCAGCCCTGCCTTAGGAGGAGGCAGATCTGACAGGCCTCGGCACTGCACTGAGAAAGCGCGCGGCCACTGCTCACCTGGACAGCCCCCAATCCCTTCCCATGCCAAGCGCAGGGGTTTGGTCCACCCACTCTTGCCCACGGTGATCCCAGGCACACCCATAGTGTTCTGCCCCTTCCAGTCGGCAAGCCCTGGAGGGCAGTGTTTCTCCACTGGGAATGTTTGTAAATGTTGGGTTACCACGACTGATAGGTCATGCCCTGAAGCGCACCAGACAGTCCTGCACAAGGAGAGACCATTCTGCCCCTGGGGCCAATACAGCTGCCATTGAGTAATGGTCCTTTTAGGACAAGGTCACAAACTCAAATGCCAGTGAAGGCCAGGCAGATATCCTAAGGGTGATGCAGGCTCCCTTAAAATGGTCTTTTTGAGGCAGGAGATAGATGGGCTCCAGGTTAGGCATTTACAACTGGCCTTATGTTTGCATTTCCTGAGACAGGAGATAGGTGGGCTCCAGGTTAGACATTTAAAATCAGCCCTCCTCTTTGCTCTCCAAGATAGAAGCTACGACAGGGACAGGGTAAATAGCCAATCTTTGTCTCTTGTGGATGCCTTAAGATAACAGTCATGGCAAGAACAAAGAGGGGCAAAACCTTGTTTGAGTAAAGGATCAAGGGATCTGCTTTTCCCCTCCTTGGGGTAAGGGAGACAATACACATGCGCAGAAAGGCTCCTTGGGGGTCAAAAGTCAGGGAACAACCCCAGGCCACAGTGACTCTTGCTTCTCCCAGACACCTTCATGTCAGGACCCATCTTGGCTGAGAGGTGCATGTGCACCTAAAGGGAGGGTCCTGAGACAAATTAGCCAGGGGGGACAAAGTGAGATGATTGGCCAGAAGGGAGACACCCGGAAAACTGCCCCCTTATAAAGGATTTAAACTTCCCAAAGGCGCAACTCTCTGACTTCGCCTGTGCGTCTTTCCGCATGTACTTTGCTTTTCCAATAAACTTTTAGCTTTTCTCTTTACCTTCTGCCTCCTCGCCTGAATTCATTCTTGACAAGGCAGGCAAGCACTGGGGGTTTAGGCCCTAGCTGCTGGCCTCTGTGGTCTAGCAGTTAGATTCCCGGTCCGGGAACTAAGATCTTGCTTTCAGCTACTGCTCGCTACTGCTTGCTGCAAGCTGCTGCTTACTGCTGTGTGCGACTGAAATCATTTTGAATTGTGTTCTTTGACATAGACACACTTTGTTGCTATTTTAAATCACAAAGGGGTGTTTTCTGTGATTTAATTCTACAAAGAAAGGTGCGCTCACATTTTTTTCCTTGAAAGACTCAGCCATCTTACCCTATTTTTCATTTTCCCACTTTTTATGAAGATGTGGGTAAAGAAACATTTCAGTCTCCTCTTAACTGCACCACAAGGAAAGCAACAGCACAAATTTGAGGATAAAGGGCACTTGCCACTTAGCACCAGAGAAGAGAGCCAAGAGGACATGGTGCAGACTGTGGCAACCTGATATATGACCACAGTTCAAAGTGCTGTCCACCTGCACTGGCCCTGAGCTGCTCTCATGAGGCCAATGGCTGGACCCTGCATTCCCAAGAGGTCAGGAACAGTGCAAAGGAGGCAGGCACCCAACCCCCAAAGAGGAGACCCGCAAGAATTACAGTGACTTCTGTCCCAGCGACCCAAGTAAGTGGGGATGTCTACACTGACCAGAGCCCTTCAGTTCCACTCAGCAGTTACACAGCAGAGATATGTTAGATGTGAGTGTCCAGGTGGGGTGAGCACAGAGCACCTGAGAGGGGCTGTCACAGATGGGGAGGTTTTCATGGGTGGCAGTTTCTTCCTCTGTAGCCATTTGTGACTTGGGCAGCAGATGCTGACAAGGGTAAAAGAAGTGGTTGAGATACAGACATGGCTACTATGTATGTCATAAATTCCTTGGTCATCACAAATTCCTAGGAAAGGACTGAAAAGGGATTTGATTTGAGAGAGAAAATGCTTACCATTGTGAAGAGACAAAATTCTCCTTTCTTACTAGGTCCCGGCTCTTCACCCCAAATGCACAGGCTAGGAAAAGACATTGTTTTCCCAGGGTCTCCTCTGATCTGCCTTAACCTCCTAGGCTTACATTTCCGAGGCAGTAGAGACGGACACAGAAAGCCCTTTGTCCGGCACTGACTGCCTCAGGCACTGACATTCTCAGGAGAGGGCCTCCCTTCAGCTCCAGAGAGACCCCGAGGGTGTGACCCTAGGGCTCTTGACAGTTCTGTTCTTTGTCAGGGACAAGACCACCCACAAGTTTTGGGGTTAGGAGCAGCAAAGGAATCTGTGAGACTGGGCAGACAATTTCAAAAATCCCACAAACTTAACCACCAAAGTTCTGCTTGGGCCCAGGAACACCCAGATCACCGGGTCCCAGGTGACGTATGGGTCTACAAGGCAGACCCACCCATCCCTCTCACATCCTTGCAGGGAAAACCCACCAACTTCATGGCCCTGGGGAATGTGTGCTTTGTAACCTGAATTCCACAAGAAAAAAATTTTCTTCAATTTGCAGTAAAACATGCAGCCACGACTGATCCAGTGCTGGAAACATGTCTAACCACCTTAGCAAAAGTCTCCTGAGCAAAGATTTTACACAGGAGTCTTAAAAATTCCTTTTCTCTTTTTAATGGTTGGGGAGGATTATAAAGAATTTTCTATCTTGTCAAAAAATGTATATGGTTTCATTAAAACAATCTTCTTTCAGAGCATGGCCCACACTAGGACCCAAGAGGGAACAGAGGGGACCTGGAGAATCTTCTTGGCTGGTTCAGAAACAAACCTGAAGCCTGCTGCATCTGGGACAGGGCGGGGAGCAGTGCCAGCCCAGTGCAGGAGGTTCAAAGACAGAGGACAGGACAGTGCTAGGCTCCAAAGACAAGCTGGAATCAGCCTGTGGTAGAAGAGGGTGGGGCCTGTCAGGCCAGAAGCCCAGAAACTCCAAACATGGAAACTGGTGTAGTCTGAAGGACCATTACAACATCGAAAGCACAAATGGGTACAAACCACTACTAGATCTTCAAATGAAGAGAAAACTTCCAGTGCAACTGAACTTGTGCTCTGAAGAAATGCACAAGAAAGACAGGATGCCCAATGGAAATGGGATTCTGAAGAAATCCTGTAACCCCTCTGCTGCATTTGCCAATCTGGGGCATGATCTGGCTGGAGAGTAAAGTGCAGGAGGCTTTCAGCAAAAGATGAGTCCGGAGAGATGGTTGAGGGATGGATGACAAAAGGCCTCAAAGGATAATCTGAGTTGGGATTTCACCCTGTAGGTATGGAGGAAATGAGGGGTGAGTTTTATGCAGGGCAGTGACATGAGTAAATTTAAATAGAAAATAGAAAATAACCCATGAAATATTGATGTGCTAGCACAGTATCAGGTACAAATATTAGGTTAAATCACCTAAAATTGTTGATAATCAATGATTTTGATCTATAAAAATGAGAATTTCACTTGGTTCAATCTATGTGATTTGATGCAATTAAGTGACAAATAGGCAATGTCTATCGTTTCAAAGGACACCAAAATGAACACCCCAGGAGGACTGATGAGAAAAGCAGGAGCTGTCTGCACATGGCCATCTCCTCACCTCTCTGGCTCCTGCTAAAGAGACTTGATGCTCTGGTAGCTGCAGAACATCTGACAGTGAATGCCAGATTCTACTCCTACACTCTGGCACTGAAACATATAAATATGAAGCCATTTGAAGTGCCCTTCCTGAAGTTTTAAGGCCAAAGGGCAGTGGCCATGTTTGTGTAAACAGAACAATCAGGCCTCCTTCACTAAGACTTTGTATTCATCTCAGTTTACTGTAGATTTGAAATCAGCTTTTTCATAAAATAAAAGCAACATACAATGCAAAAAAAAAGAATCCCTTCCCACAGCTTCAGGCCTGAGTGCTGATGAGCCCTAACTGCCAACTCAGCCATACCTTCTCTCTGAAAATCCAGACCCATGTATTCCATGTATCATGCCCCCTGGACCCCTCCTCCTGGCTTTCTCATCATCGAAAACTTGGTCTCAGACCAAGCTCCAGATCAAAGTTGTTTCACCTCGACCCCAATGAATTACTGTCTACCATGACGGGAGCTAGGTTATGGCTGGTGAATAAAATGGATCTCCTTCAGTCTCCCTTCTGCTCATGCCAGAAATTCTAACTAGTCCCTCTCCATTCCTCCCCATTCACCTCCAATTCATCAATAAGTCATATCAATTTGGATACCTTAGACTAACCCTCTTTTTTCATCCCCCTGACATATGAATTAGGATGCAAGTAATAGAAAACCTGGCTAAGGTAAGTACAGCCTAATCATAGAGGTAACAACTATTGCACAAAACAGAGGTATGGAGGTGGGTCGTTTGGGGCAGATTAGATAGGCCCCTGATGGCACAGCTCTGGATGGGCAATTCTCTGACTGTTGGCCTTTTCCTCATGGTTCCAAGATGGCTGCTGCAGCACCAAGCACCATCCTCACACAGCAGCTTCCCAGGGAAGAAAATGTTTCTCTGAAGTTTTCAGCAGGCCTTCTCTTGGGCTTCCCAAATTTGGTCACATGACTACTGCTGCAAGGGAGGCTGGACAAGTGATTATCTAGCAAAAGAAAACAGGACTCATACCCCTGGGTGGGGCACCCCCAAAACTGGAGAATAATTATACTGCAGAGCTTCTCCCATAGAAGTGAGAGTTCTGAGCCCCACACTGAGCTCCCCAGCCCAGGGGTCCTGTACCAGGAAGATGCAGGGCATATGGCTTTGAAGGCCAGTGGGGCTTAATTTCAGAAGTCCCAAAGGACTGGGGGAAATAGAGACTTCACTCTTAAAGAACACACACAAAATCTCACACACTCTGGGACTTTGGGCAAAAGCAGTAATTTGATAGGAAACTGGGCCAGAACTACCTGCTGGTACTGGTACTGGAGAGTCTCCCAGAGAGATGGTGGTGGGGGGAGGGGAGAGGCTGTTTGGCTCACCCTGGGGACACAGACACAGGTGGCAGCCATTCTTGGGAGCTTCTTCTACTGTGTCGACACTGATGCTGGTGGGTGCCATTGTGGAATCCTCCCTCTAGCTCATTAGTGCCAAGACCTGGCCCCACCCAACAGCCTGTAGGTGCCAGAGCTGGGACGCCTCAGGTCAAGCAACTGAGTGCGGACACAGCCCCATCCACCAGCAGACAGGCTGCCTAGAGATTTCCTGAGCCCACAGCCACTTCTAGACGTGTCTTTAGACATGGCCCTGCCCACCAGAGGACCAAGACCCAGCTCCACCCATCAGTGGCCAGGCACCAGCCCTGCCCTACAGGAAGTCTGCTCTAGCCTCTGGACAGCCTCACCCACCAGGGGGCAGACACCAGACACAAGAAAACCACAGTCCCACAGCCTGTGGACCAGTCTGCCCACAGCAGGCAAGACGCTGTCCTGGGACCAGCTAGGTCTCAGCCCTGAGAACTAGCGGCCAACACCAGCTTTGGGACACCCCAGACCCCATACCCAACTGCATCAGGAACTGCCCCACCCCAGCAAACTGACATGAGCTCTGTTATCCCTGGGCCCTGCAACCAGACTCCAGGACCCAGCTGTGCCTGCCAGTAGTCTGGCACTAACCTCAGGACCTGGCTTCACTCACCAGTGGGCGGGCAACAGTCCTGGAGTCTTCTGGACCCTGACTTCACCCACCAGTGAGCCAGCACTGGCCCTGGGACCCCCTAGGGTTCTGCAGTCAGCCACCTTGTGAACAGGCTCCATCAACCAACAGTCAGCAGCCTCCACACAAGGAAGGGTCTGGCAACCACTAGACTAGGGGCAAAACCAAGCCTACCAGACCACCCACGTAGTCAACCTGCCACAACAGAAGGACCCATGCAGCACTCATAGAGGGACTCCCTAGAGCATATAGCTGGGGTGAAAAGAAAGGAGTGCACTGCTAGGACACATAGGATGTCTCCTACAGAAGGCCACTCCTCCAAGATGGGGAAACATAAATAACCTACCAGATACACAAAAATACAAACAGCAACTTAGGCAATGTGAGGCAACAGGGAAACATGTTCCAGACAAAGGAACAAGATAAAACCCCAGAAGAAGAACTAAGTAAAGTGGATATAGGCAATCTACCCAAGAAGGAGTTCAGGGTAGTGATTGTAAAGATGATCAAAGAACTTGGGAGAAGAATGGATGCACAGAGCAAAAAGTTAGAAGTTTTTAACAAAGAGAAAATATAAATAATAGCCAGAGATGAAGAATACAATAACTGAAATGAAAAATACACCAGAAGGAATCAACAGAAGGCTAAATGATACAGAGGAATGGATCAGCAAGCTGGAAGACAGAGTAGTGGAAACCACTGCCACTGAACAGAAAAAAGAAAAAAGAATGAAAAGAAATGAAGACACAGTTTAAGAGACCTCTAGGACAACACCAAGTGCACTAATATTTGCATTATAGGGTCCCAAAAGGAGAAGAGAGAAAGAGGCTGAGAACATACTTGAAGACATAATAGCTGAAAACTTCCCTAACCTGGGAAGGGAAACAGTCACCCAAGTCCAGGAAGCACAGAGACTCCCATACAGGATCAACCCAAAGAGGAACACACCAAGACACATAATAATTATTAAATAACAGAAATTAAAGATAAAGAGAGAATATTAAAAGCAGCAAGGGAAAACCAACACATAACATACAAAGGAACTCCCATAAGGCTATCAGCTGATTTTTCAGCAGAAACTCTGCAGGCCAGAAGGGAGTGGCACAATATATTTCAAGTGATGAAAGGGAAAACCTACAACAAAGAATACTCTACCCAACAAGGGTCTCAATCAGATTAGATGGAGAGATCAAAAACTTTACAAACTAGTAAAAGCTAAGGAGGTCAGCACCACCAAACCAGCTTTACAACAAATATTAACGGAACTTCTCTAGGTGAGAAAGAAAACGCTGCAACTAGAAACAAGAAAATTACAAAATGAGAAAGCTCATCAGTAAAGGCAAATATACAATAAAGGTAGGAAATCCTCCACACACAAAGCTAGTAGGAAGGTTTAAATACATAAGCAGTAAAATCACCTATATCCATATTAAGCAGTTAAAAGATACACAAAACAATCGGATATAAAATATGATATCAAAAACAGTATTCAAGAGGTGAGAAGAGAACAAATGCAAGGTTTTTAAAACGTATTTGAAATTAAGAGATCAGCAACTTAAAACAATCACATAAATCTATAGATTGCTATATTAAAACCTCATGGTAGTGATTAACCTAAAATCTATAAGAGGTATACACACAAAAAGGAAAAAGGAATTCAAACGTAACACTAAAGATAGTCATCAAATCACAAGAGAAAATAAAAACAAAAGAAGAATAAAGGGAAAAAAAGAAAGACCTGTAAAAACAACCCCCAAACAATTAACAAAATGGCAATAAGAACATACATATCAATAATTACCTTAAATGTAAACGGACTAAATGCTCCAATCAAAAGACAGAGAGTGGCTGAATGGATACAAAAACAAGACCCATATATATGCTGCCAGAAGAGACTCACTTCAGAGCTAAAGACACACACGTACTGAAACTGAGGGGACAGAAAGAAGTATTTCATGTAAATGGAAATCAAAAGAAAGCCAGGGTAGTAATACTTATATCAGACAAAATAGACTTCAAAATAAAGACTGCTACATGAGACAAAGAAGGATACTACATAATACATAATGTAGTATCATACTACATAATGTAGTATGATACTACATATGTAATACATACTACATAATGATCAAGAAGAAGATATAATGATTATAAATATATATGCAACCAACATAGGAGCACCTAAATACATAAAGCAAATATTACCAAACATAAAGGGGGAAATCAACAGTAACACAGTAATAGTAGGGGACTTTAACAAACCACTTGTATCGATTGACAGATCATCCAGACAGAAAATCAATAGAGAAACACTGGCCTTAAATGACACATTAGACCAGATGGACTTAACTGATATTTATAGAGCATTCCATCCAAAAGTAACAAAATACACATTCTTTTCAAGTGCACATGGAACATTCTCCAAGGTAGATCACATGCTAGACCACAGTGCCACAGGGCACTGTGCTCAAACTTGACTAATGAACACTACTGAATTCATGACTGATTAATTAGTGAGTAAACAAACTGGTCTCTGAAAGATGGACTGGCCCAAGGGAAAGAGGAAGCCTCAAGGGCAACAGTGGATAGAATACTTTCTGCAGGAAGGCAAGGTCTAGGACACTGGCTTGGCTGAAGTGACAGTCTTAATATGAGAGACAAGAACTACTGAACAGGTAAGGCAAAGGTGTGGAACTCTGAAAGCCATGCTCACTGTGTTCTTTTAGAACACTTATTCTCTACCCCTCATGTTTCCATGTGGAAAGACCTCAGCTGCAGTAAGGCTACACCCAGTAAGTGGGGTGACTGGTCTGCCTGGGAGTCTGGGGGAAAGAGCTGATGTGCTCACCAGCCCCTCTGCCTGCAGGAGGACGAGGGCCCTGAGGTGGGCTCCTCACCCACAGCACTGCCTGCCCCTGTGACAGAGCCCTCCCCCTCCAGCTCTGTCCATGACAGCTGCAGGGGGAGAAGCTACATAATTCTTGGGTGAAATCTCAGGGGCTGAAATGGGCGATTTTTGAGTGCAATTCTTCTAGAGCAGGAGCCATGACTGCCATTCGCTCTAAGCTGGGGAGAGGAAGATGGCTATTGCGTATTAGCCCTGAAGATCCCAACTCAGCAGTTTACCATTTATTTGGTCGGCAATGACGAGCCAACATAGTTTAAGTCCCGTGCAGTCCAACAGCTAGAGAACAGAACCTGAAAGATTGTTTCAGGCTATCAAAACCAAGGTCCTAAGTACCTGAAAGATTGTTTCAGGCTATCAAAAGAACCTGAAAGATTGTTTCAGGCTATCAAAACAAAGGTCCTAAGTACCTCCCCCCGCCATTCCAAACACTGACTGAAGAGGTGAACATGGGCCAAGCTTCCCAGGCCCACTGGTTTACATTCTGCCCTGCTCCTCTGACCAGAAGTGTGAGTCTTGTTGATGCTTCCCCTGCAAGCCCTGCCTTAGTGAGTCTCTGCTGATGCCCTGGTCTGTAGCACAGTCCCTCTTATCTCAATGGCTTTTGCTCTCCGAAGCACACAGTATACTGACCTCACGTGTGCAAGGACGCTCCCCGGATTGGGAAGCACAGTGAATCTGGCCCACTAAACTGGTCAGTCTCCTGGCCTGCAGTCCAAACAGTCCACTCCTGTTGACCACACAGAACCACACAATGTCCCTCTGAGAGGCAGCCACTCAAAGGTCGCGTGTGCCGGTGAAGCCGCTGACCACCCCCCCCCCCGCCACACCAGAGAGAGTGCCCTCCATCCAAGCAAACGCACACGCCCACCTTGTAGAGCAGTTAGGCAACGCGAGGAAAGCTGCATCGAAGTGGTGCTGAACTGAGCTCCCTGAGCAGGTGCAGGGCTGAAACAAAAGGCTCACAGTGGCTCGAAGTCACAGGAAGTAACCGCCCAGGGAAACACGGCTGTGCCTCCTCCCTTGACCAGCCAGGCAGACAGGCTGGCAGACACACCGGTGGGCTCCAAAAGCTTCAGCTCCCCCTGCTCCCCTCTCCAGCTGCCCTGCCCATGCTGAAGTTCTAGCAGCTTCCTGGTCAAGCCCGTGGGAGCATAAACAAAGCAAGGCGTTTAAGGAGAATTAGGCAGTGTTCACAGAGAAAAGTCCTCAGTATCATTTGAAGAGGAGCAGAAACACACCAGCAATGACACCATGGCTGCCCAAACTTGCTGGCTACGGCCTTCTGATGCCCTGCGTTCTGATGCCCTCATGGTGATCTCTACATTCTACAGAGCACGGCGGACAAGTACAAGGGCTGAGGGCAGACTGAACAGTAGCAGATTCTAGCGTATGACCCTCCAGATACTGGTACAGAGTTGGGGGGGAGGCAGTCAATGCCAGGTCGCACATGAGTGAACTCCAACCCCCCCAGCAGGAGGCACCTGAGGCCAGCAATGGCTCGAGAGGAGACCAAGGGGAGAGGAAGACAGTTTTGACTGAACGGTCTGAAAAGAGCAACAGCGTGTTGGTCAAGAAGCCCCTGAGAGACAGAGGGTGTGACTGTCCAGAGGCATCACCTTAATGTCTACCACTGGGTTAACACAGGAGAGACTGATATTTAACACTTTGTCAGCTTTAGCTATTCGGCAAAAGCTTAGCAAGTTTTGGATTTTTAACAGAAGTTTTTATTGTTTAAATGAAGGTACCTCATGGATAATGATAACACTTGGAAGAAAGATAATTACAAAAATAGATTTAAAAATACATACACACAGACACATATCTTAGCAGGAGAAGCAAAGCCCTTGTTTCTATCGAACACCTCCAGACACAGGTATTTTGACTCTGCGTGGCAACCCAATTAACAGGCCATCACAAACACTCTCTCACAGCAGCTAGGGGACAAGAAAGGTCTGTGGGGAGGAAGAGGGGGTTTGCTGTGGCAAGGTAAGTTGTGGAAGGAAGCCACACTATCCTCCCAGTGCTGAGAACTCTGTTGGCACCAAAAGGAATTTCGAAGTTGGAAATCCTTCCCATCAGAGAACAGATGGAGAACCCGCACATCCTGAGGGGAAGTAATCTGAAGCAGTCTTTAAGATAAATACTTCCAGGGACTTTCCTTGTGGCGCAGTAGTTAAGAGTCTGCCTGCCAGTGCAGGGGACAGGGGTTCCAGCCCTGGTCCGGGAAGATCCCACATGCCGCAGAGCAACTAAGCCCATGCACCACAACTACTGAGGCTGCGCTCTAGAGCCCACGAGCCACACCTACTGAGCCCCCATGCTACAACTACTGAAGCCCATGTGCCTAGAGCCCCTTCTCTGCAACAAAGAGAAGCCACCACAATGAGAAGCCCGCACACACAATGAAGAGTAGCCCCCACTAGCCGCAACTAGAGAAAGCCCGCACGCAGCAACGAAGACCCAACACAGCCAAAAATAAATAAATATTTTAAAAGTAATTAAAAAAATTTTTTTTAAGATAAATACTTCCATAGGGTAATTGAAGTGGTTTGTATCTAGTGATGGCATGCCTCACTATTTCCAGCACTGTGTTGTGTTAGGACTATGTTGCCTTAGATCCTGAACCCGTGCCATTTATCAAAGACAATAAAATCCCAAAGGCACAACTACTTATCATCAGATAATCCAATGGAAAGTTTAATTGAGGCTTCAGTGTAATGCCTCTTGGCAATGATCCCTACATCTAATTCTCTGGCTAATTTTCATTTCATTAAAGACATTTCCCAGTATGCCTAAGCTTATTACTTCAAAAAGCAGCCATTGGAACTATGCAGACAATAATTGCCTTCTTGGGGTGGGAGGGAGAGGCAAGAAGGAGGAGATATGGGGATATATGCATACATATAGCTGACTCACTTTGTTATACAGCAGAAACTAACACACCACTGTAAAGCAATTATACTCCAATAAAGATGTTAAAAAATGATAATAATAATGAACATTGCTTTGCAATCAAAATAAATAAATAAATAATTGCCTTCTTACCAGAACAACTGGCACCTCTTATCTGCCAGCCTGGCCTGGATGAGAGAAGAGGACCCGGCCAGCTACTGACAGGAGAACTTGCTCTCTTCTCCGTGGACCATCTGTAATCAAATGGGCCATATTTCTAAGTGTTTCAGCAGCTGATCTCTTAGTTTAGCATTAAAAGGCCTTCTCCAGAGCTGACATCACATGATGAGTAATTTCCCGGCATGTCCAAGGCTTCCTCAGGGCTGGAGGTGTTTGGAATCACTTACTTGGCTGGTCAGGTGCCGGCTCTTCCTGAACTCACTAAGTCTTGTCCAAAAGGGTCTTCTATTGTCTGCTTTCTTCTGAGCTTTGAGTGTACATTTTCTGGCCTTAGACGCATCCATGATTGTATTATGTAATCCTACAGTAATCCCCTGGAGACTTGAATGATGTGTAGTAATTTCTCATCATTTTTCTTCTTTTGAGCCCAAATTTGGGCTAAACACAGACACAGAAAAAATCTTTGGCATCATTCTCCTCCCTTAGTCTCTATGTTTAATTCCTGAACCTTCATTTTACTTATAACTGCGCTAGAATGTAATAGATTAACAAAAATGAATCAAGGAGATCTTAGCTCCACTTGGATTACTTTAGGAGTCAAGATTTGTTTTCCCTCAGCTGAAGTAATGAAGAAATTTACGCTCAGAATAAGATAAGCAGAAAAATCAGGTTGAGCTGGGATACCTGGCTAGAAGGCAGTTCCAGATTTCATTACAAATCTCAGAAGGTAAAAATTTCCTCAGGAGAGCCAACATAGCCCCACTTCAGCACAGGAGGCCAATCCCTCCAGGTGGGGCTCTGCCTGCAGGGCGGAGTCAGGGTGGGAGGCTTGGTTTCCCCCTGCAGCGACCTCCCCACTCCCCAACGTGCATCATCCCCCCCAAAGGCAGAGATGACATTCAAGTCCTGGGTGTGGACCATCCATGGGCTTTGGAAGCCTGGGAGAGATGAAAAGAGTGCCAGATATGTAACGAATACTCTGGTATTCCTAGACCAACATCAAGTCATACAGAGAGGTTATACACTCTCTCAGTAAGCCCGCTTTCTTCTTAATCAAAAACATGCTGGTGGGACACAGATGCTCCATTGGCTACACCCCTCCCTACTTGTTCTAGGAAACAAGAACAAGATGGCAAGGGAGGAAGAGGCCAGAGGCCAGCATGGCTGGCACAGGTGAGCGATGCCATGAGCAGTAGGAGGTGAGGTCAGGGGAGAGCTGCGGGCCATGTGTTCTGGAGGCCATTGGAGGATTGTGAGCAAGGAACTCACATGATGTGATTTGTGTTTTGAAAGTAACCCTCTGGCTGTCATGTAAGAACTTGCTGTTCAGGAGGCCGCTGTGGAGGCCTGGAGACACTGGGTGAGGGTGACAGAGGCCTGGACCACAGGGGGAATGGCAGGTATGGCTAAAAGAGGTCTGATTAAGAATATGTTCTGAGGTCAGAGCGGGTAGGAATTGTTGGTGGATTAGAAGTATCAGGCATCTTCTGAAACAAAAGCCATATAATGGCCAGTCAACTTCTAGAAATTGCTAATAAAAATCACAACCACCACTTCCCACAAGGAAGGCAGGGGCTGTGCCCAACGCTTTGTATTTGTTCCCATACTTAATTCTGACAACACCGACAGGTGTGCAGCAGTCCCATCACCATCCCATCAATGAGCAAGGGAAAGGTCTCACCTTGCTAAGGAGGAGAGCCAGTGCCCCAGAGCCCCTTCTTCTGCTCCCTGACCTGCCTCCTCAGCACGAGCACAGTCCCTGCATCCCCAGCTCCCTCCCACCTTCACACGCAGGCCTGTGCAAATCTGAGTGTGGAGGAGAAGGACTTCTTGGCCCAACACGGAGACTGTCTTATTGATTTCTTTTACCAAGATGAAGACGTCTGGGGGTCCACTTTATCTCAAAATGTATGTTTGGGCTTCCCTGGTGGCGCAGTGGTTGAGAGTCTGCCTGCCAATGCAGAAGACATGGGTTCGAGCCCTGGTCTGGGAAGATCCCACTAGTTGCTGCGGAGCAACTAGAACCCGTGCACCAAAACTACTGAGCCTGCGCGTCTGGAGCCTGTGCTCCGCAACGGGGGAGGCCACGATAGTGAGAGGCCCGCGCACCACGATGAAGAGGAGCCCCTGCTCACCGCAACTAGAGAAAGCCCTCGCACAGAAACGAAGACCCAACACAGCCAAAAATAAATAAATTCATTAATTAAAAAAAAAAAAAGAATGGGCAACCTCCATTTAAAAAAAAAAATGTACGTTTATCTTGGCAACTGGAGCCCTGTGGCAAAGGAAATGCTACAACCAGCCCATAAGGCCGGCCGCAGGGGCTCCTGCCCATCCCCTCACCCTGCCTCCCCAGGAACCCTTCCATCTAATCAGCAGCTCAGCCAAGGTGGAGAGAAGCAGGCCACCCTGCTGCTCCCGAGGCACCCCTACCGCAACCCCTGCACAGCTGTTTGGTCCCTTTTGGTTTTGTAACTCTGGGGTACAGGAGACAATGTTACAGGAGAACATTGGGGTACAGGAGCAAAGCAACTTGAGGGAGGAAGCATTCAACTGAATTGCCTTTTCAAAAAACAAAAGAAAACCCACTAATCATTTTCATGGAGGAAAACCCTGGAATGCCGTGGGAAAAGGGAAAGGAGACCTGTGCTGTACAAGCAGCACCTTTAAGCAATTCGAGAAAAGGAAGGTCTAAACAGCCCTGAGATAGATGCCAGAAGATCCTCAGGGGGTGGGAAATGTAAGGGAGAAATGATATTCAGGGATACTCTCATCTGTCAGACCAAGATCTGTATGACCAAGATTCCATTTGCCAGAAAAGCCATGCCTGGAGCCTGGGCAGGAAGTAAGCGGTGCTGACGGTGGGGCTAGGAGTCTATCATGCTGCCTCGCCAGTTACTTAATGCAGCTTCTGGGCGTCTAGCTTCCCCACGCTCTCAGGTAAAGCTCCCCTTGCCCCCTCCCACACTCCACACACACACACAGAGCCAGGAGAACTAAGTCCTCCTGCTTCTCTGGTACTGCCAAGGCTTAGATCAGTAGTTCTCAAACTTGAGTGTACATCGGAATCCCCCGAGAGCTTATGAAAATACAGACTGAGCAGAGAGAACTGATGCAGAAGGGCTTGGATGGGGCTTGAGAATGTGCCTGTCTAGCACCGTCACAGGTGGTGCTGATGCTGTGGTCTGGGATCACCCTTGGAGAACCATTAGCTTCCAGCATCCCTCTTCCCAAACAGCACCATTGAGGACTTTCAGGGTCTTGTTCTGCACCTGTTGGGCAGGGGGCACTGAAACAAGACCACCACGGCCGGCGGTGATGGAGCATTTACCATGAGTTCTAGGCCCTCTACCTATAATAAATGCCTTACTTCCTTTCCACGACTACTACCCAAGTAAGCAATTACTACTATCCCCATTTTACAGATTAGGAAACTGAAATAAGAGGACAAGCAAACTGCCCAGGGTTCTACTGTGAGCAGCAGAGCTGGGATTTGAACCAGGCAGAGGAAAACTAGAGGCTGTGCTGGAAACCTCCACTCCCTCTGCCCCTCTTAACAACCAGTACTAAGTTCATGGAAAATCTCATGAGGTGGCAGAACATTTGGGGCAAGTCTGATTCCTTGGCTGACAGTCAATATCCTAATTATCACAAATGTCCACAGTCCCCAGCGACTGACTCAATTACCATCCCTAACATGGGTCAGCTGTTAGAGTCCTACAGGCTCAAATGGAGAGAACATAGGAAGTAACTCAGAAACCCACATTGTCACAGCTTTTTGTACAAAAGTAAATTTTAAGATGTTTACACAACATCGATATTCATGTCACTGTGCTTTTTTTGTTGTTGTTAATTAACAAACCATAACAAGCAAATCAAGGACCCTAGCCACAACCACATAAGGCAGCGGTTCTCCGAGCATGGTCCCCAGATCAAGCGTCAGCATCACCCAGCCCTCCACAGACCCACTGAATCCAAAGCCTGGGGGTGAGGCCCAGCCATCTGCATTCTAAGGAGACACCCTAGTGATTCCCATGCATGCTAATCTAAGAAGCCTATCTGACTTGGTTCCATACAGTTTATATGCACCCTCTTTAAAATCTTTATTATATAAAAATATCAACTGCCTGTCCCATGCTCCAACCCCTCCTTCTCCAAGAACTGAGCCAAACCTGGCTCTGTCACAGGAGGGAACTTTGTGGTTGGATGCCTGGATCCCAGCTCCAATTCCTCTCTTCTTCTCTGCAGACAATGTGGGATAAGCTCACTTCGGTGGCTCTTGTTACCACCAGACTCAAATTCAAACTTGCGAGCCAGGCTCCCCAGGGCCCCCAGGCCTCCAAAACTCTGCCCTAGAGTCACATTACCCCTTCCAGCACAAGCATAAGGTGGGTGCCAGGTCAGCCCACATTTGCTCACTGTGCAACTTTGGGCAACTCTGCCTTGGTTTTTCCATCTGTAAATTGGAAGCTGTACCTTCCACACAAGGCCCCAGCAAAGCATCTGGCAAGTGGGAGGCCCTCAATAAACATCAGGCCCCCTACCCTCAGCCTCTACCTTCTGCCTCCCTGTCTTTGCTCACACTGAGACTGGAGAGGCCTGGAGAGCCTTCACCCCAACCTGCTGCTGAATCCCCACCCCAGCGCCTTTCCCAGAAGACCCACACAATGACAGGATGGGGGTGGCTGGGCATAATGTCCTGTGGCCACCGAAAGGAAGCAGAGACAAGATGTACAGAGCAGTCACCCTGCACTATGGTTTCCACAGGCATTTTCTCAGAGCAGGACTGCAGGGGGATGTTGATATCTCATACAAACAGGGAAACTGAGAACTGATGAGTTTATTAATTGATATGCCCAAGGTCAAGTAAGTGGCAGCATGAAGACTCAAATCCAGGTCTGACTGTGGCTGAGACGCAGAGCTAGAAGTACTGTACGGGGAGTGGGCCCAGGGGACACCACACTTGTTCCCACTGGGGAACAGCTGTCCACCCTGGCTGCTTACCCTGGGGACCCTTCGTTGGCTTTCAGAGATTCATACTGACGACAGAGTTAACCTCAGCACTTCTAGAAGCCCTGGCCTGCCAAAGGCATTACAGGTGGAGAGTCTGATTTCCAAGCCACCCTCAGAGCAAAGTCTTCAGCCACTCAAGCTGAAATGTAAAGTCCCGCCCCATCAGCTTCCTATCCCCCTTCTCTGCTTTGTTTCTCCACTTTATCACTTTATCCCTACTCTGGAGTTTACTTACTGATAGTACATATCCATCCCCTCCACTAGAATGTCAGTTCCACAAAAACAGGGACATTTATTTTGTATATTATGCATCCCCAGGGCTGGAGCAGTGCCTGGCCCACAGTAGGTTCTCAAAGAATACTTACGAGTATGAATGCTGAAAAAGCAAGATATAGGAGAGGACAGAGATCCATTCTGCAAATAGTACATATGATAAAGACAATGAAAAGAAGAAAATACTGGGTAAAAATAATAATGGGTGATATATACTTGCAGAAAGAGAAAAATGAATGGGCACAGATCTGGCAGGAGGAGAGGTGGGAGTTAAACTCTCAGGCTTTACAGTGAGTGAGTTCAAGGCCAGCTGTCACTAATTAACAGTATAATTTCAGACAAGAAATGTATCCTTTTGGAGACTCAGTTTCCCATCTGCTAACAGGAATAATAGCTCTCTTAGAACGTTATTGAAAGGCAAGATATAGTTAGGAGAGAAGTACAGGTAAGAAAACAAAAGACTGAAACTGAACTGTCCTGGGTCAAATGCTGGCTCTACCTCTTACAAGCTATGTGGCTTCAGGCAAGTCATTTACCTCTCTGTACCTCAGCTTCCCCGCATGTGAAGTGGGGATTACAGCAGCACTTCCTAATAGAAATGTGAGGATTACATGAATTAAAAACATGAAGTATCTGACACAGGAGTTCTCAACAAATGGGAGCTGCTCTCAGCATCACCTCCATCACCACCCAGGATGACAGGACAAAGAGCGGCACTGGTACCGTCCATCAAGCAGGGAAGGTGGAGGGCACAGCAGAAGGCTCTGCTGGAAGCAAAGCTCTTCAACTTTCTGAGGCTAAGTTCTAAGAAGGCCTGGATCTTGGCACCACCCCCAGGCCTGTGAGATGTTACACTGCATTGACACCTGCTGTGGACTGCATGTTTGTGTCCCCCAAATTCATTTGTTAAAGCCCTAAACCCCAAATGTGATAGTATTAGGGAGGTAATCTGATTTAGATGCATCATGGGGTGAGGCCCCACATGAGGACACAACAGTCATCCTTAAAAGAAAAGGAAGAGAGACCAGAGCTCACTTGCCCTCCACCACAAGGACAGAGCAGTCGTCTGCACGCCAGGAAGAGGGTCCTCACCAGACACTGAGTTGACTGGCACCTTGATCTGGGACTTCCAGCCTCCAGAACTGTGAGAAATAAATGTCTGTTGTTGAAGCTTCCCATCTGTGGTATTTCCTTATAGCAGCCCGAGCTGAGGAAAATGATGCCCTTGACCAACAGAAGATGTAAGGAGGCAGAGAAGCAAGAAGAGGCCACCCCTTGTGCAAGTGAGTGGAGAAGGGGGCCTCTCAAGCGCTGAAGAAGGGAGCCTGGAGAAGTGCTCCAAAACCACAGAAGCTGGCCCCTTGGCCACCCGTGGACATCTACCAAGCTATCAGGTTCCTTGGCCTGCTTAGTGCTATGGAAGTGAGGGCCAGGGCACTGCAGAGAGAAAAGGCTGATGCAGCTAGGAAGAGGGTGGACAAGGACACATCGCCTTCGTGTAGCTGACTTGACAAGAAGTCAAACGTGAATCCCATCAGAGCCTTACAACCTTCCAGCAGGGAAGCAGTAAACCCTCTGGTGAAATGAGCCCCACCCTCAGGATCGCCCCCTTCTGGCCAATGACGGAGGGGGTGGTCTCCAGGCTAAAGCTGACACTGGGCATCTCTCTAGTGCTCAATCACAGCAAAACCAGAGCATGCCCAACACCAAAGTTCAAGGCCATCCAGGATCATCAGTGAGCCTGCTCCCCTCACACTGGGGTCAAGAAAATGCTGAGGGTGGGTGGTCCAGTTGTTACAGAACTCCTCATGTGCCTACCCGCTGCCTGGGAGACACATGAGGGGCTCTGGGCTCCACCTCACACCCAGGACTGGCGCTGGGCCCCTGATCAAGGCTAAGAAGCTGCTGGTCCATATCTAGACCACATCTGTGCAGCAGAGCTGTGCAGTACCTATGAGTTCCCCATCCTCAGCACTATTCTCAAGGAGCGGCAATCTTTGGGCCTCTTTTCCCTCCTCAGTCCTAAATATCTTCAATAATGGAAGGAATTTCCCTCAAGATTCCAGAGAAGTCTGAAGGGTCGCAGAACATGCCACCTCAAAATGTGCCACTTTGGCATAAGGATTATTTTGAGCTGGAGACAATTGAGAATATACAGGTACAAAAAAGCTCTCTGCCCTCCCCTCATCTGCCTAAAAGCAGGTCATAAGTTTGTAAAGGTGTCCCCCCATGCCCTCTCTACAGAAGTTAATCACTGGAGATAACCCTAGACCCTTATCAGCCGAGAGATGGCACCAGAGGACTCTAACAAACCTTGCTTTACGTAGTCCTTATGTATCATTAGGTCTCCCACATATATACTTTCTTACAATTTGCCACCCGAGAAACTCAAAGTCCTTTTCCTTTGTCCATTTACTTCTTTAAAATTTACTGTTCTTTTTCAAAAAATTTCACAATTTGTATGGAAACACAAAAGACCTCGAATAGCCAAAGCAATCCTGAGAATGAAAAATGGAGCTGGAGGAATCAGGCTCCCTGACTTCAGACTATACTACAAAGCTACAGTAATCAAGACAGTATGGTACTGGCACAAAAACAGACATATAGATCAATGGAACAGGATAGAAAGCCCAGAGATAAACCCACGCACATATGGTCACCTTATTTTTGATAAAGGAGGCAAAAATATACAGTAGAGAAAAGGCAGCCTCTTCAGTACATGGTGCTAGGAAAACTGGACAGGTACATGTAAAAGTATGAGATTAGATCACTCCCTAACATCATACACAAAAATAAGCTCAAAATGGATTAAAAACCTAAATGTAAGGCCTGAAACTATCAAACTCTTAGAGGAAAACATAGGCAGAACACTCTATGACATAAATCACAGCAAGATCCTTTTTGACCCAACTCCTAGAGAAATGGAAATAAAAACAAAAATAAACAAATGGAACCTAATGAAACTTAAAAGCTTTTGCACAGCAAAGGAAACCATAAACAAGACCAAAAGACAACCCTCAGAATGGGAGATAATATTTGCAAATGAAGCAACTGACAAAGGATTAATCTCCAAAATTTACAAGCAGCTCATGCAGCTCAATAACAAAAAAACAAAAAACCCAATCCAAAAATGGGCACAAGACCTAAATAGACATTTCTCCAAAGAAGACATACAGATTGCCAACAAACAGATGAAAGAATGCTCAACATCATTAATCATCAGAGAAATGCAAATCAAAACTACAATGAGATATCATCTCACACCGGTCAGAATGGCCATCATCAAAAAATCTAGAAACAATAAATGCTGGGGAGGGTGTGGAGAAAAGGGAACACTCTTGCACTGCTGGTGGGAATCTTAATTGATACAGCCACTATGGAGAACAGTATGAAGGTTCCCTAAAAAACTACAAATAGAACTACCATATGACCCAGCAATCCCACTACTGTGCATATACCCTGAGAAAACCATAATTCAAAAAGAGTCATGTACCAAAATGTTCATTGCAGCTCTATTTACAATAGCCAGGAGATGGAAGCAACCTAAGTGCCCATCATCGGATGAATGGATAAAGAAGATGTGGCACATATATACAATGGAATATTACTCAGCCATAAAAAGAAATGAAATTGAGTTATTTGTAGTGAGGTGGATGGACCTAGAGTCTGTCATACAGAGTGAAGTAAGTCCAAAAGAGAAAAACAAATACCCTATGCCAACACATATATATGGAATCTAAGTAAAAAAAAAAAAGGTCATGAAGAACCTAGGGGTAAGAAGGGAATAAAGACACAGACCTACTAGAGAATGGACTTGAGGATATGGGGAGGGGAAGGGTAGGCTGTGACAAAGTGAGAGAGTAGCATGGACCTATATACACTACTAAATGTAAAATAGATAGCTAGTGGGAAGCAGCCGCATAGCACAGGGAGATCAGCTCGGTGCTTTGTGACCACCTAGAGGGGTGGGATAGGGAGGGTGGGAGGGAGGGAGATGCAAGGTGGAAGAGATATGGGAACATATGTATATGTATAACAGATTCACTTTGTTATAAAGCAGAAACTAACACACCATTGTAAAGCAATTATACTCCAATAAAGATGTTAAAAAAAAACTTATATTTGGAGACAGCATAATAAATACTTATGAATGTAGGTCATTTGACAGCCAAAAAAAAAAAAATTTACTGTTCTTTTTTAAGATGCTATACAAGCCCAAGTTCTAAACACCCCTTAAAGTTACTCCCCACTGGGTGTTCCCACGTGTATGCATGATGCATGCATTAGTCAACCTGTGTTTGCTTTTCAGTTGTTAATTTGTCCTTTGTCAGTCTAATTTAAAGGGCCCCAGCTAATGTACATAAGATGGGTAGAAGAAAATAAGAGTTGAGTTTTCCTCCCCTCCAAGTCCAAGACTGCTTTTTAATTCTTCACTAGAAACTTAACAAGATTCTGGGCCCTGCTCCTTGTTCCACCAGGCCCCGTGGGTCACCTGCCAAAGCTGTTCTTTCAGCCTGAACGTGGAGATGGTGCTGCCGTCCTCTCAGTCCCCGCAGAGATGAAGTCTTCGCTGCCTTGAGACCTTAAAGTACCTCAAGGGTAGGGTCTTATATTCAACTCAGCCTTCGGCGTTTCTGATATTGGAGGTAAGTGCTGTCGCAAACAAAACTTCAAATCTCAGTGTCTTCAGACGCTTTATTTCTCACTCACATAACATCCAATGTTTCAGGGCCTGAGGATGCTGGCTCCTGGTCGGGTCTTAGCCAGTCAACCAATAGAGGAAGAGCCTCAAGCACCATTTCACAGGAGGTTTGTAGGGGCCAGGCCTGGAAATAGTGCACATCACTTCTATTCCCATTCCAGTGGACAAAGCAGTCACTTTTGCCACACCTAATGCCAGGACGGTAGGGAAATTTAATCATCCAGGAAGAAAAAAAATAGGCGTGGGTATCAGTTAGCAGTCTTTCCGTAACACCCTGGACTGTGTCAGCAACATGTGCTAAACACAGCTCAGCCCTTCCTGTCCATGACGTAGTGTTCTCCTCACCATAACTCAGCCCTTCCTGACCATGACTCAGTGTTCTCCTTACCATGATTCAGCCCTTGTTCACCATGACTCAGCCCTTCCTCACCATGACTCAGCCCTTCCTCACCATGACTCAGCCCTTCCTCACCATCACTAAGCCCTTCCTCACCATCACTAAGCCCCATCCTGACCATGACTTATCCCTTCCTCACCATGACTCAGTGCTCTCCTAACCATGACTCAGCCCTTCCTGATGAACTCAGCACTTCCTCACCATGACTCAGCCCTTCCTGATGAACTCAGCACTTCCTCACCATGACTCAGCCCCTTCCTGACCATGACTCAGTGCTCTCCTAACCATGACTCAGCACTTCCTGATGAACTCAGCACTTCCTCACCATGACTCAGCCCTTCCTGATGAACTCAGCACTTCCTCACCATGACTCAGCCCCTTCCTGACCATGACTCAGCCCTTTCCTGTACTTCCCCCACAACAGTACTTGTCAGTAACTTCTCATCCAAGTTGTCTATGCCAATAATTCCAAAGGCATTTGGAACCCAAACCCAAAATAACAGCCAGGCCAATATCTGGTCTCTGTGCAACAAAACAGACCAATAGATTGGTCTGACATACCTCCTCTCTCCTTCCTAAAGCACTCCTGTCTCTTAAGCTGCATATTTGTAGAAACTGAGGTTAAAAACTCAGAAACAACCTTCACATGGGAGAGCTGGGGGTTCTTCAATTTAATGAGCTCACAGACACCACAGAATCCCAGTGAACTGCCTGAAGTATGCAAGCAGCAAACATTCTCCCCTAAATTGCATTTCTACCTCCAGAGGGTCACACACGTTGTGTCCCTGTGGTTACTTCTGAGCATCACATGACTTGAGTGTGACCAACCCTAGCTCTGTATACCATGAGTGCAACAACTGAGCAGTCATTGGGAAAGTGAACTCTTGGCTTGACTCTAAAGTGATGATTTTAATGCCAGACGTAGATGAGAATGGCCCAAGGTCCAAAAATATCAGCAGTAACTTCCTAAGTCTCAGTGCCTGCAAGGTCCAATCTGGCTCTGGAATCTAAGCCAAAGAAGCACAGCCTAACAACCAAAAAGGGCCTCCTAATCCCTACTTGCATCTCTCTGAGAACATCAGAAAGGGCTGTCTAATTCAACCCACCAGCAACATTTCTTCATATGCCCTCTTCTCTCCTCACTCTCTCTCCACACCCAGAGACTCGCCCTCTCCCAGCCTTCCTTTCCTCCCTCCTTTCCTGCTCTGCCCCCCACACCACTCCAGGGCCCTGCAGCTCTTGCAGCACCTCACTGCCACCCGGCCTCCCAGGGAGGGAAGCAAGAGGACCCCCTTCTCTGGAAATTGTACTTTTTCTCTCATCTTCACCATTTTTCTTGGAAGAAATCTTTGAGAAGAAGTACTATTGAATAAAAGTAATTACTTTGCTTCCTTGGTCATAGCATTTAAAAAAAAATCGTGGTAAAGTATATACAACATACAATTTACCATTTTAACCATTTTTAAGTGTACAGTTTAACGGCATTAAATACGTTCACATTGTTGTGCAACCATCACCACCATCCACCTTCAGAGCTTTTTCATCTTCCCAAACTGAACCTCTGTATCCATTAAACACTAACTCTTCATTATTCCTCCCCTCCAGCCCCTGGCATCCACTAATCTATTTTCTGTCTCTATGAATTTGACTCCTCAGGGACTTTAGGTGGAATTACACAGTACTTGTCTTTTTGTGACTGGCTTATTTCATTTAGCATAACATCTTCAAGTTTTACCCATATCTCAGAATTCCTTTCTTTTTTAAGGCTGAATATTATTCTGTGTATATATAAAAGGACACTTGGGTTGCTTCCACCTTTTGGCTATTGTGAATAATGCTGTTATGAACACAGGTGTACAAATATCTGTTCAAGTTCCGTTTTGTTGGGGTAGATACCTAGAAGTGGAATTCCTGGATCTTATTTCTTGAGGACTCACCGTACTCTTTTCCATAGTGGGTGCACCATTTTACATTCCCACCAGCAGTATACAAGTGTTCCCGTCTCTTCACATCCTCACCAATACTTGTTATTTTTTGCAAGCTTTTTGTTGTTATTGTTGACAATATCCATCCTAAGGGATGCAATTGATCATCTCATTTAACCTTCACAATAACTCTGGGTATCATTATCCCCATTTTACAGAGGAGAAAACAGAGCCAGAGATATCAGGGGACTCACACAGGACAGTGGTGGTAGCAGGATCTGAACCCCGGTCTCCCCACAGAGACAATGCTCAGACTCCTGGCCTGAGCCAAGCCACAGCCCAAGGAGATTCAGCGTTCACTGTGCAGAGGAGGGGCTGCAGGTGGTGAACGGGAACCACCCTGAGGGCCACTGGAAAGGAAGCCATGGTGGGGGCACTTCTCTGGCTCAGGGCCCTTGCCAGCCAGGGCAGCACCCACTGCAGAGGAGCCTGGCCCCTCACTTCTCCTGCCCACTCCTCCTGATCTCAGCGAGAGGCTGCCCAAAGGCTCCAGAGGGCTTTGGGACTCACAATTACATAGAAGGCATCTCAGAAAGGTCTGGTTTCCCATTTGTGACTCTACTCCCCCACATTTCCCCCAGGCCGGGAGGGGTTTTGTGTTTCTAGCAAATTGCCTCAGCATCACATGAGTGAGTAAGAGCTGTCCGGCAAGGCAGAGAGGCTCCCACTTCTCTCCATGCTAATGATAAAGTGCTCTTGGGCCATGAGGGTGGAAGCATCAGGGAACAACAGAGACACAGTCCTTCTGCTGATGTCATGCCGAGGCCTGCGCTAAACGAGAGGGCAGTGGTCTGTGGCCCGATACCGATGTCACTGACATCTCCCGCAGGTTAGGGACCACCTAACTGGAAGGGCATCTGCTTCAGAGTTGCCTCCGTTGGCAACCCAAGCACAGAACCCACAATGGTGCAACCCAGCGGCCTCCAGAAGGAAACTCTCCCACAAGCCACCCACTTGCCGACCTGAAGGTAGGAGGGGGCTCTACAGCCTACATCTGAAGGGCCATAGCTGGAAACCCTGCAGAGGTCAGTTCCTTCTTGCTCAGCTCTCTTGCTCTCCATCTCAAAAGGCATTCAAGCATCACCAAGTGTTCTGTGGTCTCCCATGTAGTGCCAGAACAAAGGTATCCCACGCAAAAACATACCCGCATATTTTCACCATTTTTAAACGTACTTCAGCCATTATGTAACCTTAGTCATGACCCTGGCATGAGGAAGAAGAAAAGTTGAACTTGGTCCCCTGGGGCCACTGGTTTCAGTATGGACTTTCTGCTGAGCCCCAAGCAGACATCCTGCCCTGGTTCTTGTTGTGTTGTCCCTTCTCCGGAGGGCTCCCTTCTGGGGAACTTACAGGAACAAAGAAAGCCCTCCAGACTTTAAGGTACAGAGACTGTAAACACCACACACTTCCATGTGCAGACATGCACCTAAGCATGTGTATATGTACATATGTAATGTGCATACACATACACACTCACATTTTTATTCACCACGGTCACTATCTTCAAGCCAAACCATAGGACAGCCATACAGGGTGACCAGGAGGAAACTCCACGTGGCCACCCCTTTCTTGCCCTCACTTTTTTTCCCTCAGGCAACAGCAGCTCCTACAAAGGGTCTTTTAAAAGACCATCTCCAACATCCAGAGAGGACTTAATTGGCATTTTTCATTAAATACTCTTTACCTACGTTTAAGGCCTAACAGTGAGAGAAAAAGTTAGTTTACTCAAGTACACTCAGCCCTTCCATCCACAGTTGATTGACTCTGCAGATGCAGAACCTGAGGATACACAGGGCTGAGTGTACTAGGCCACTTTATATAAGGGACTTGAGCATCCGTGGATTTTGGTATCCACGGGGGTCCTGGAAACAATCCCACAGATACCGAGGAAAGACTGTATATACTTTTTAGCTTTCACAGTAACTCTATTTCCTGACTCTCTTAAGGGAATGACCTATTTTTTTTATTGTATGATGAGGAAGGCAGCAGCACTTGCCCAAACAGTCTGAACCCCTGATTGCTAGGTGCATGCATATTTTATTCCCAAAATTAAAATTGTTCATAAAACCTCTCAAAAATCACAGAATGGTCTAGAGCATTATTATAAATACCAATATAACTTCTGACAAATAGATGAATTTGCTGAAGACCTCAGGTTGTCTGATTTGGGACAACTAATATGTCACTGAATGTTAAGCCTTCTCCTTTGTAAGCTTCTCAGAGTAGACACAAAAGACATGGTGTGGATAAGCCTAAAACTGAAGCAGGGTGCACCGTGCCCAACATGAGATGGGTATGAGGTAAGGAGATGGACCCCTCAGGACTTGTTCATTCAATGGGGCAGCTTCCCCTGAAGGCAATCATCTGAAACAACTTCTAACAATCTTGAAGCAAAAGTGAACCGTGACTCCTGTAAGGTCCCAAGGAATAACAAGTAAAGTAAAACGAACATATAGGAAAGCCCTCAGAAACAAAGAAACCCGAAGCTGACTAATAAAACTTGTATTTTTACCTCAAACAATATTTTTCAGCCTCATTCAGCGAATAGAACATTTGACACCTCCACAATTCAAAACCACTCTCGAAGAATGAAGACTGACCAACACCATGAAAATATAGAAGATGAATGCTCACTCTGAAGGAAATCCACAAGGGGGTGTCCACACTTTCTGGCCACAGCACTGGGATTGGAACAAGCAAATGGCCACCCAGGGTGACCACTGTAAAGGGGATAATGTACAGCCAGACAGATACATTTTGATGGGTTTTTTTTTTTGCAGTATGCGAGCCTCTCACTGTTGTGGCCTCTCCCGTTGTGGAGCACAGGCTCCGGATGCGCAGGCTCAGCGGCCATGGTTCACGGGCCTAGCCGCTCCGCGACATGTGGGATCTTCCCGGACCAGGGCACGAACCCATGTCCCCTGCATTGGCAGGCAGACTCTCAACCACTGCACCACCAGGGAAGCCCTGATGTTTGTTTTTATACATAAAACTTGGCCTTACTTTCTTGTCTGAGCCCTAAATTATGACACATTCAGTGAATAAAAACCCAGCCGAGGCAGCATTGCAACACTGTAGCCCCAGCCTCCCTCGCCTCTCACTGGCTCCCCAGCACATTTTACATCCATGGCCTCATGGAGGGCTGGCCTGAAACAGACTTCTGAAGGAGATGCTTCATTCCTGGACACACTCATCCTGTCAGTGATGCTCCCTTCGTCCCTCACAGATGGACCTGCTGCATGGAGGTCGATAGCCACATTTATGAAGTGCCCCCTGGCCCGGCCAGACCTCTCAGGGAGCTCAGCTCCAGTGCTGTGGGCCACGCAAGGAAAGGTCCTTCCACCCAAGTTCAGGGACAGCTGTGGAAAGGGACCCTCATGTCAGAGCAGCAGGGCCCCAGGACACCAACCGGGCTTGGACCCCCTTGACAGCCTCTCCCTGGCCTTCTGTGTGACACATTTCACAAGGCTGTGGAATATATCCATTTTCCTTTGTGTAGGACCATCATATCCCTCTCCTGGGGGAGGAAAAGGAAGGCTTTTCCAGTAATTAAAAACTATTATGAGACCAAGTAAGGAAAACGATAAATCCCGATAATTAAAACTAAATTCATAAAGCCTGAATTAGGCTGTCAAAAAAAAATCACCATAGCTCAGCCTGCAGCTGAGGGTAGGAGCAGGACAAACGCACCACACCCCCTGACCGTAACTAAGACGTGTCTGGTCAGCCAGGCTGTGGTTAGACATGGCTGCTCAGGCCGGCACCTCAGAGAGGCCCCGGGGTGTGGGAGGAGGAGGGCAAAGGGCCAGCAAAAGCCTCCAGAGGTCTCCAGCCTCCACGATCCCGGAAGTCGGGCACCCTTTTCTCATGTAGGAGGCTTCCTCGTTAGGATGGTGGCAGGAAAGCAGATCACACAGGATGAAGCAATTCAACAGAGGAAAAGCCCACACCCCGCAAAGGCAAGTCTGAAATGTGCACAGTGGGAACCACAGTAAGAGGGCAGCTGCTTCT
The DNA here is from genome assembly GCF_937001465.1 of Orcinus orca. NCBI lineage: Eukaryota > Metazoa > Chordata > Mammalia > Artiodactyla > Delphinidae > Orcinus > Orcinus orca. The sequence goes on from NC_064560.1 coordinate 75,439,825, forward strand.
GTTAGGGAAGAATGCTGTTTTCCCAGATCCTGCTGCCTTAAGAATTGCCTTAAGTTCTCCTTGTGCGTGTCTTCCCCCAAGGTGGAGATGAGCAAGACCTCTAAGCGTCACCCCTTCCCCTTCCATAGTGGGCCAAGAGGAAGGGAGGGTATGTCTGGTGTGACTCTTTAAAAGTGTGTCCACTTGTCTGCTCAGTCAAGCCGCCAGCCAGTGTGGAGGAGCTTGGTGAGGCCTCTCTCCCACAGGAGTCAGGACCACCTTAGAATCAGGGCCAGGGAAGCCCCATCACCTGTGTCAGCAGGACCCCTGTCAAGTGCACAGAGGATGTGTCGGTGTCTCGGGTTTCAATCTTTACAAAAAGATCAGGGATGTAGTGGATATTGTCATTCTGAGCTGTCCAGCTTCATCCTTCCTCTGTAAAGCACCCTCTCTACAGACCCACCTTGCATGCACTCGTTGTGGGAGATGCCGCTGCCTCCCTGTGGAAGCCCAAAGGGCCAGAGCCACCCTCACCCCCACGCAGGTGGGGGTAGAAAGAGGCAGCCACGTGACTGAGAGCAAGACTCGAAACGGGGAGCCGGTGACACGGTGGCTGTGGGGCAGACAGCGCCATTCCTCTCAGCCCTGATGCAGACCACTGCCTGGGGTCCGCAGCCTTCCCCCGCTCCAGGGCTCCCTCGGGCGCTAGCTGTGTTCCAACCTGGTCCTCCAGCCTCAGGGGCAGTCCCCCTTCGGATCCACGCCCTTTTTGCTTGTTTCCACAGTCAGGAATCCTGTCTGATGAGCTGGGCTAATGCAGACTGGGCAGTGTAGAGGGGAAGTATCCATATTATTCATGGAACCCCAAACTTCACCCACTACCTCAGAGATTCTTCAAATGAATCATTCAAATTTAACTTTGAAATTTACTTTAAACTACTTTTTAAAATTAAACTATTATAAAAACAGTGATTAAAACATTTACAACAGTAGGTTACCTTTGGGGGCATATCTCTGGGGGACTTGGAGGAGGCATGAGGGAACCTTCTTGGGGCTCAGAACATTCCATATCTTAATCTGAGTAGTTGTCTGAGAATACAGGCATATGATTACACAACAATGTGGGTGTACTTAATGCCACTGAACTGCCCACTAAAAAAATGATTAGGATGGTAAATTTTATGTTATATATATTTTACCACAATTTTAAAAAATAGATTAAAACAGAATTCAAAACACTCCTTTAAAACTATTTCAATAAATAAGAGATAAACTAAAAAACAAGTATAGGCATAAATTTTTAAAATCCATCAAGATTTGTACTCTTTACTATCTGTAAGTTTTATTCTAATTAAAACAACAAAGCAAACAAAAAACACTATTATATACCAAACATAAGATGTTGATAACCCCCAAGTTTTCCCAGTTTCTCAAGGTACCAGATTATCTCATTTTCTAAAAAACTCAGGGCACAGCCCTTCCTGCTAGAGTTGGATCCTGAGATTTGAAGGCAGCTGTTCAAAATCTCTTAGCATTGGCAACCACATATTTATGTGATTCAGATTATTTTTCCATTCTGTGGAATCAAAATACAAAAATAAATTGGATGCTGGAATGACAAAATTACAATGATGGATTACAGATAAGTAGTAACCAAGGTTAGGGAAAGGGAGGGAAGGAAAGGGTGATTCTATAAGGCCAGCCCGAGGGAGCTGCTTGGAGGGGATGGACCAGTTTTTTCCTGATTGTTAAGGTGGATGGACAAATTCACACATGTGATAAAATGTCATGGAACAATAGGTAAAAACATAACCAAAAATAAGTGCATGCAAAACCAGTGAAACCTGAGTAAGATCTGTAGTTTAGTTGACTGCATGGTGCCAATCAATTTCCTGGTTTCGGAAATCCACTATAGTTACATAAGATGTTACCATAGAAGCTGGATGATTGGTATGAGACTTCTCTGTACTATTTTGACAACTTTAAGAAATTCTATAATTATTTCAAAATATAAAGGTAAAAAAATACAGAAATAAATTGGATGAGACTGCTATAAGATTGCCATAAGCCCAGTTTTTAAATTATTTTTATCAAGTTACCCATTATTGTTACTGACTTGATAATATGTACAAGTAAATTATGACACATTAAGACAAACGTGTACTAACAAAACACCATGTAGGTTTTGTGATTGTTTTCCCCAAAAAACCGTAAGTTGAAGCCATAACCCGTAGTGTGAATGTATTTGGAGATGGGGACTTTGAAGAGGTAATTAAGATTAAATGAGGTCATAAGAGAGGGGTTCTGATCCAATATAAGTGGTATCCTTATAAAAAGAGGAGATTAGGACACAGGCATACATAGAAGGAAGACCATGTGAGGACACAGGGAGAAGACGGCCATCTACAAGCCAAGGCGAAAGGCTTCAGGAGAAATCAACCCTGCTGACACTTTAATTTTGAACAAGCCCTCAGAACTGTGAGACAATAAATTTCTGTTGTTTAAGCCTCCCAGTCTGTGGTATTTGTTATAGCCACACTAGCAGACGAATACAAGTAGTGTGGTGATGTGGTTTAGAGGAGGGAAGGATCCTTGAGAGAGCTAGCTGTCTGCACAGATATGAAAGTTACATATTCAAAAGAAAATTAAAGCTGGCTCTAAATCACATGAAAGAAAACCAGGTCATTAGATGCACACTACTCAAAAATACTGCAGTTCCTTCATCTGTATTCATTCGTTTATTCCTTCATTGGATCAACAGTGGCGACTCAGCCTCTCCAGCCCTGTGCCAGGCGCTGAAGGATATGACACATGGGTTAAAGCCGGACTCTGCTCTGTGTAGCACAGTCTTCCAAGGAAGATGTGCAGACAAGGGCAGTACGACGGATTCATGTCTCCGCAGGGGCAAGCATAGGGAGAGGAGGGGCAGGGAGCAGAAGCCCCTCCTGGGTGAAGTGTGGAGGCATCAGAGCTGAGCTGTGAACACTGGGAAGAAGTAGCCAGTCCTCTGGATAGCACCGGCCTTGGCAGCCATGGCAGTGGACAGATATGGACATATACCAGTCCTCTACAGCCCCAACTAGACTCAGGCATCAGCTAACCCTCTATCAAAGCTTACTTCACATTGCATTTGCCTAGTAATTCTGTTATGGAGACAGCCCCCAAATAACGAAGCACAGATTGGTTACTTGGTTTTTAACACCTAGTTCTCAGATTTGTCTAGAGGATTGCCAAAGTATAGTATAAAAAATCATTTTGAAACTCTAAAATGGGACATAAATGCTAGCTATCATTCTACTAGATTTGGAAAGACCTTGTAAGTCACCTAGTCCACAGTGACCATTTTATGGATTATGGAGATTTACTGAACGTCACCCAGCTTGTACCTGGCAGAGCCAGAGAGAAGGCCTGGGATTACCCGCTGCCAGTACTCCACGGGAAGCACAGGTTTTTAACGTTTGAATTCCACAATAATATATATTCAATCCTATACTGTTTTCCTTCAATTTTCCTACAATTCTAAGCACATTCAATTCCAAACCTTGCTTTTGGTGGTGCAATATATCAACCTCTTAGTGAATAGAGGTTTGTGCTATAGCAGACAAAATTGGTTTCTGTTAACCAAGTGCTCTATTCCTACACTCAAAGACTGGTTCCAATTTGAAACCTATTAGAGCTCAAGAGCAAGCCAGATATAACTGAAGATAGGAGAGAAAGGAAATGGCAAGTGAAGGGGAAGGTGGGGGAGGAGGTGTAGGTAGAAGGGCAGGGGGAGAGGGAAACTGTGTTTGCCAGCACTACGTGTCAGCATCACTTCCGTTTGACCAGAAAGCGATGAGCCTGATGCCAAGGCTGTAGAAGGACACTAGTCCCACAACCCTGCAGTCACACTTCACCTCTTATGACACTTGGTGAAGCTTATGTCTCATGACAATCGTGTAATTCAGCGAGGTCCCCCTCCTGCACTGGTGATCAAGAGGCTCAGAGACAAATGCAACCCAACTACAGTCACTTCGGGACAGCCTGAGGGTTCCTTCCTTTGGTTGAACTTTTCATATCTTCCTTACTAACCCTTTGTCTAGATGCCTTCTGCCATAAGCAACTACAAAACTTTTTAGGAAAGAAGAAAAGTAAAATAAAATCAGAAACCAAATTTACCAAAAAGAGGTAACAGAAAAGGCAGAGTTTGTTTGAGGATGGCTCCTTCAGACTGTGTTATCAAGTGTCCACATTATCACAGGGTATAGAGTTACTATTTTAACTCTAAACTTACCAACGGTGTCACAAGGTTCATCTTTGTGTACGCAGAAATCTGTCCTAAAAAATTTTAAAAAAAGAAAGTCAGATGTGTAGTACCTCCAAGAATGGGAGAAGAAAACATTGTCAATTAGTCTAATTAATCTTGATTACTCATCTTGCCCATAACAAAGTTATCACTTTAGTTGCCACCTGTTATAATGAAAAATAACTAGCAGCGTTTGCCAAGATTAACCACATTTCCAACTGGTAGGCCCAGTTACCCCATGTAAGATCCTCCTTTCACAGCTGAAATATTCCATAAATAACACTCAGTTGCTGGAAGGACTCCTTCCAACGCTGAAAGTTTCAGAAGATGTTTACCAAGTCATGTATCAGAGATCATTATTAGTCAATATCATCAAACTATAGTGACTTCCTAAGTTACTCTACTTGGGCAGCAACTGGTTTTAGATGCTGGAATGACCATGTATCACTTACATGAGAACACAACAAAAAAGTCTTTTCTAAAACTTATATTCTTTAAAGCTCCCTAGGATCTCCCAGGTGTGTGGCTGTGGACAAATGAAACAGCAAAGATGCTCGAAATCTGATCCAGCCTCGGTTCTGCAAGTACAATGGCCTTCCTCTGGCCTGTGAGGTATGAAATGAGGAATCTGGGCCATTCTTTTCCAAAACCAGAGCATTCCCACTATTCTGCCCATAAGTTCCCTAGTTGGGAGCTGACCAGAGCACTGGCTGGGGAGGTATCTTGCCCAGGACTGGGTGAGAACAGCAGTTCATCTTCTCATGGCATACCGTGGGGACTGGTAGAAAGCACCCACTCATCTGCATCTCTCTAAACACACTCCAGTGCAGCTTCAGGTTGAAAAGGTGTGTTCTGAAAGCACCTCTTCTCATTTCACTTTTAAAAAATTCTCTGGGAAGAAAAATGGGTCAGGCTGGCACTAAGCAAAGTTGTCAGTGAAAGTGGCAGGTCCTGGATGGGTCACACATCGCCTTCCCTCATGAGATAATACCTTCCCCTTTCTGACACTCCATCCCCACCTCGGCATTCAGTGTCCTCAATTCCTCTCCTACTCTGTCAAAAATCTATTCTCATGGAAGGATCTGATCTGCCATTCACACTGGGGACAATGACAAGAAGGTAATGTAATATCATCAGCTTTCCTTTTACCTCCACTCCAAACCACAGCACATTCTATCCTATTTGCCTCCATAATGTAACCCATGTCTAACGCCTCTCAGCACTATGTGAATGTCCATGTGAGTGGAGCAAAACCTGCTTGTTCCCAGCCCTGGCTCTGCTTCAGGCTGGCCTGAAAGTTGTCAAAGACTCTACCCACCCACTAGACCCGCAGAGGCCAGATCTGTAGGTTTAAAAGATTCCACTTGGGGTTCTGATGTACAGAATTTCCTGGTCCAGGCCACTGCCTCAGGCCAAGAAGTCTTGCCAGGCACCCTGGACATCCTGTGAGCCCAGAGGAAAGGGCAGCTGGCATGGGTGTGACAGCTTTGAAGAGGTGGCCCTGAAGCTGGCCAGAGAGACAGCTAGAAGGAGCTGGGCCAATCAACTAAGCAGCCCACATGGGTTTTGCTGACTGCGTCTCTAATTTTTTCATAATGAACGTATATATTTTGGTAATCGATTTTAAAATAATTTTAACAAAGGAAAAAGGAAGGCTTCAAGACCCTCAGGCTTTTCATAACCCCCTCCAAGATCAAGGGAGCCTCCATAGAAATGGAGATGGAATAGCCATAGGAAAATGGGAGATTCGTGCCTTGATTTTTCTGTCAAGGACGACCTTTCAGAAGACTAATTAACAGGCAGTAGAGGGTGGCAAGGAAGACACACAGGCAGAGAAGAAAACAAAGAAATAAAATTAGGGACATAAATATGTTCACTGGTCTGGTATCTAACTAACCCCAACTCAACATTCTTGATCTGACACCCTTCCCATTGGAATGTTTTGGGCGTGTCACACACACACACACACACACACACACACACACACACACACACACACAGACCAGACTGGCCTGAGATCTTGCTCCAGGGTTTCCCAGATTGAGCAACTAAAAGTGTTGAAAGCATCATCGCATTGCCTCACCTGGGCAAAGGGAGAAAGGGTGTGTGGCCATCAGTCCCACAGAAGAGAACTAAACAGACTGAACAGGGCTGCTGAGGGGACTGGCCCCAGCTCCTTCTAGCTGTCTCTCTGGCCAGCTTGGAGGAAGATGGCTAACAGGGCATTGTGTGTTCTCTCATCCCCCGGCTTCCCTGGAAGGAAATGTGTGGTCTCAAGTGATGGACGCTGCAGCGTCACCCACTGTTTCTCCTAAGGAAGTGGGAGGACATATGGTGGGCTCACCATATGTGAGTCAAGCTCAATTAGAGGCCTGGCTTGAAAGGGTCGCCAAAATTTGAATCTTCTCTCCCCTGCCTGTTCAAGGTCCTTTCTCAGAAAAAGAAAAGCAAGCCTTCTGCCTGCAGGGTCACCTTCATCTCCAGGTACCCTGGCTCCCACTGCAAACTCATGCCAAACCCACATGTTGGGGCTGCAGGGGTCAACTGGGGAATCAAAAAAAAAGGTACCAATGCAGCTCTCCAGCCTCTCAGTCTGTTCACATTCACATTCTGCTGTTTGTTCCTCAACAGAAGGAAGGCTGCGCAGATCTACAGGCCAGAGTGGGCTCCGTGGATGTGTGAGCTGTGCCATCACGCAGGCCCCTCACTCAGAAGCCTCCCATCCCCCAACCTGCTTTACCGCTCTGCTCTCAACATCTTGAAATTCTTAAGAATTTTTTAACATGGGGTCCCGAGTTTTCATTCTGCACTGGGAACCACAAGTTACATAGCTAGTCCTGTGGATAACCTATTGCCTGGCATACAGTTGGGGTTTAATGAATACTGGCTCCTTTACTAAACGACCGGCATACATTTCCAGATCACTTTCAATGTGCCCTGTCAGCTCATCAGTGGCCTTGTCTCTCCCCTGTGTTTGGAAACCCAGAAAAACGTAACACCACAGGTACCCACCAAGCTGTCACATGAGCAAGGCCAAAGGTTGAGGGAGGACCGTCCCTGGGACTGGGTGGAATTACATGGGAAGGGAAGGTGGAGGGACAGCTGGACATCCTGGTGGTCGCACTCTGGGCTGGCCATGCATGTTGCTCCAGGTGTCTCCCAGGAGAATAGACCTGGGTTTGCGGGGTAAAATTCCTGGCTTTCTGGAGGACATGTGGAGCCAAAGGCAAGGCTGTGCCAGGTGTTGAAGTCCCCTGAAGTCCAGTCTTTGCGGGTCCCATATGGCCCCCAAACTCAGTCTACTAAGAGGTCTTTGCTGGCCCTACACACGGCTGCAGCTGCTGGATATGCAGCTCCCGCCGCTCCCTGCTCAGCAGCTTCTGTTGGACGCGATGTCATGCTCACATCTTGGCAACTGGCCATCTGTATGGTTGGTGGGCGTCCAGGAGGATACACTCTCGGGCTCAGCCACAGCCCGGAAGGAAAACAAAAAGAGAAGAAACCCTCACATCAGCCAGTCCCAAGACCTGAGGACGCCAGCCCCTAAACACCGTTGGCCTGTGCGGCCTCCAATTAGACCCTCAGCTTGGATTACTCTGGGAGGAAAGGACTGCTTCTCCAGAGCAGCAACTGCCTCACACCCAATTTCCCTGTGAAAACATCAGTCCATTATTATCCCAACCTAAGGAACTGCAGCTCTCAGCCTCTAATTATTAAACGATGCTTCTCAGCCAAATTGGCTTCCAGCCCCGACTCCATAACTGCCACCCCATCCTCATGGGAGGTCTTGAGTTTAACGTCTGTGAGGACCCAGAGGACAGATGGCACCAATCAGTTCAGTCCAGCAGCTCCCCACAGAAGTGAGAGGGATCAAGATGGCTCGAAATGGAGAGAGACAACACAGGGTCCTGGGCTGGCCGCAGGTGACAGAGCGGGATGGAGGCCTTCGCATTGGCTCTGCCTGCATCTGAAGAAACCTGGCTTTCCCGGGCCACAAGGTATCTGCCTCCCCAGCCTCCCCACTCAGAAACACCCGCTTGCAATCAGGACCACCCCCTTCAATGTGCTTAGTTAGAAAAGAACATTTTAAAAGTTTTTTATTGTGGTAAAATACACGTAAAATTTACCATCTTAACCATTATTAAGTTCACAGTTCTGTAGTGTTGAGTATATTCACATTGCTGTGCAACTAATCTCCAGAACTCTTTTCATCTTGCAAAAGTGAAATTCTATATCCATTAAACAGCTCCCTATTCCCTCCTCCCCACAGCTCCTGGCCACTACCATTTCTGTCTCAATGAATTTAACTTTCTAGGTATGTCATATAAGTGGGATCACAAAGGATTTGTCCTTTTATGACTGGTTTATTTCACTCAGCAAAATGTCCTCCAGGTTCATCCACGTTGTAACTAGTGTTAGAATTTCCTTCCTTCTTAAGGCTGAATAATATTCCATTTGTATGGAAACACCACATTTCGTTTACTCATTTATCCACTGATGGACACTTGGGTTGCTTCCACATTTTATCTATTATTACTAATGCTACTATGAATATAGGTGTATGAATTTCTTCAAAATCCTTTTGGATATATACCCAGAAGTGGAGTTGCTGGATCATATGGTAGTTCTATTTTTAATTTTTGGAGGAATTGCATACTGTTTTCCACAGTGGCTGTACCATTTTACATTCCTACCAACAGGGTACAAGGGTTCCAATGTTTCCACATCCTCACCAACACTTGTTATTTTCTGTTGTTTGAGTTTTTTTAAAAACTCAGGCATCCTAATGGGTGTGAGATGTAAAGAACATTTTTATGCAAAAATATTTCCAGTATGGTAAATAAGCTGTTAGGAGACAGGAAAAAGAGAAAGGAAAATATAAAGCCTAATGGACAGCATTCTCAGGCTGAGGGTGCCTTCAGTCTCTCTGATGGCGTTTTGTAAAAAGGCTAACCCAGAAGTTTTGTCTACACTAATTTTGGTAACATCTACTGCCTCTGGAAAAAAGTTAGTCGTTCCCAAACCAAGATCACTTGCAAGTGTTTTCTCTACCCAGACAAGAAAGGAAACAGCAGGAAAGCAAAGAAGCAATACAGGGAAAATTCCCATAGGTTATTATTTTTAACAAAACATCAGAATTTATACATTTGATATAGTATTTACACAAACCACTTTCAAAGTAATAACCTTGGACGTTTAGCTGCATATTCCAAAGATGATGTTATTTAGAGCTCCTCTCTAGGAAAGGTCTTTAGTCCTCATTTAATTATCATTTGGAAAATCAATCACATTAATTTATAGTCACATATAGATATGGTTTCCAAGGACTTCTGCCTGCCCCACAAATCAAATCCACTCTCAAAGGGTGGTAGCCATAAGACCAATACTGTAATCCTCAGTGCTTTATGGAAAGCCCCATAGGCTCCAAAAGCTATTTCAAAGTGCCTTGAGCCATGGCAGCCTCTGGCCAGTGAGTGTGGGAGCCAGAGCTGCTGGGAGAGGTGGTACCTAGGGCTTCCCAGCACTCACCAGGGTGGGCAAACCCAGATCTAAGGCAAGTACAAGGTCATGCTCACGCCTTGTCCTTGGTTCCTGGTAGACCACCAGCCAATGTTGGCAATCAGAATTATTGAATAGACTTCTCAAATGTTCCATTATACATTTAATCACATCCTGTAGAAGCAGCAAGTGTTCTCATAATGGATCAGTGAGCTACAGATCACATTTTAACCCTTTAGGGTTGGCAATTGATGAATCATCTACAAGAGTGATGAGGCATCTAGTTGGTGTCTGATAGTGGCAATGTGCATGTTCTGGGTTTTTTTAAGAGGAGAACCCTAGGGTGCTACATTGCCTGGTACAGGGTGCCTGAAGCTGGGGTCACAGATCATCCCCAGCTACCTTCAGGATGTCATCAGGCCAGGGGCTTGTTGTTTATGGCCCAAGAGATGCAAAATAAGAGCCCTTCTGGACTCAAAACCAAAGTCTTAAACCAGATTTAACTCTTCTTAGAAGGGCAGGCTATCTTTAAGCTAAAGACATGGTAAACTGTTCCCTTTCTCTGAACTCGGAGAAAAAGAAAGCATGTAATTTTGGAAGTAGTTTCTATAAATTAAAAAAAAAAATCTTAAAATTCAAAGTTGATATATTCATTCAAAAAAATAAAATTTTGTATTTTAACCTAATGGATTAAATTATCACAAAACATTTCCACATATTTTCTAAAAGGGGATTTTGGTGTGAACACATAACACATTTTATTTACATCTTTGAAGTAAAACAACCAAGGAAAATCCATTTTTCTAACAGAGATTTGAGACATAGGGAAAAAATGAAATAGCCACATCGATACCTATCATGGGTTGAACTGTGTCCCCCAAAAGATACTTTCAAGTCCTAACCCCACACCCAGTCCCTGTGAATGTAATCTTATTTGGAAAGAGGGTCACTGCAGATGTAATCAAGTTAAGATGAGGTCACACTGGATTAAGCTGGGCCCCAATCCAACGACTGGTGTCCTTACACGAAGAAGGAAATGTGGGCACAGGGAGAACACCATGTGACGAAGGAGGAGACTGGAGTGATGCATCTACAAGACAAGGGATGCCCAGGATTGCAGCAACCACCGGAAGTTAGGAAGAAGGCGGAAGGATCCTCCCCTCCTGAGCCTTCAGAGAGACACGGCCCTGCCCGCACCTTGATTTCAGACTCCTGGCCTCCAAAACTGTGAGAAAATAAATTTCTGTTGTTTAAGCCACCCATTTTGTGGTAATTTGTTACTGCAGCCCTAGAAAACTAAAATAACATTGCTGCTATCTGCATAGAAAGCTGCCTTTGGTTTCTATTGTCCACTGCCGGGCTCCTTGGCTTCCCTCTCAGTCAGGAAGAGTAAGTCCAGCTCTGTAGCCTATAAAGAAACTCAGCTTCTTGCTTCAAATGGAGCCTCTACATGAATTCCACAGGCATCTCTGCCCACTGCTGTTGTCCCAAGAGTGCCCATGGATGGGCTGTGCACAGCACCCACACGCTTGCATGGACTTCTCTCTACAGGAAAATCAGGGTATTCACTTCTCCCACTTTGGAAGCAGCCTCAAACACAGATGAGCTCTTTCCAGTAAGCATTATATTTGGTGCTGGGAAGAGATAGTAGATGAGTTTTCTTGGAAGTTTTAAGAGTCTTGGGTAACTAGGATTTCCGTAGTTTTATATTAATGATAAGAATAGCAATAATAATAGCTAACACTTGTGTCCTTACTTTGGGCCAGGCACTGTGAGAAGTGCTTCCTGTGCTCATTTAATCCTCACACCTTGGAGGTAGGACTATCATTTATCCCCATCTTACTGAAGAGGAATCCAAGGTTCGGACATGTGACCCAAAGGAAATTCATGATTTCCAAGCCTGAATTCCTAGCAAATTGCCATCTGTCCTCTCCAATGGAAAATGCCCTCCCTTTCTCCTTTGCAGCTCCGGGCAGAGTCTAGTTTTACCTGGTCACGAATACAGCAGCATCCACGGGGGGCGTATCGTCCTTGCCTCCTGGAACCTGATTGTTGCCGAGGTACCGTGCGCCTCCATACTCCTCATTCTGCCAGTGACAGAAGCTCTCCAGGGACCGCTCACCATGATGCCCAATGGACAATTTGGCCTAAAAGAAATCAGGGGGGCAGTTACAGAAGCAAATGCCCAGGGAAGCCAGAGTTCATGCTCAGACCACAGTGTGGATGTTAAGGTGGAGACAGTTGCTCGCCGGGGCGTCATTCAATGTCACCTGCCCACAATGCTGGTAGGAAGATGCAGAGACCCAGAGAGAGGCCATCAGGGGCCTTATCTATAAGTTCGAATGAAGACTATGTCATTAAAGAAAAGCTTTCTTCTTTTTGGCAAACTGAACAGCACACCCAACGTTCTCACGTTCACTGCTTAACTCTGCAGGTAACACTTTCATAAGGAAACGCACTCAATCAAAAGACCAGAAAATGATGCTACAGGGCACCCAAATTTGGCCTGAAGCTCAGGTATAGCTCCAGAAGAATAGCCATGATTCCAAAGACCTCACCATCAACTTTGCACCCATGAAACATGCGGGAGTGAAGGAGGGAGGCACACAGGCCCACTGCTCAGGGTTCCCCTGAGATTCTGAGCAGATTAACCGCACACCAAGCCTCCAGTAACAGCACCTGTCCTCCTCGCACCAGGCATCCCTGGTCCCTGGCCCAGGGCACAGTGTTGCCATCTGCAAAGCCAGGGAAGGAGGATAAAATACAACACTTGGACTCTTCCTCAGCGCTCAACAGCAACTAGGAAGCCTGGAGACCAGTTACATTTTCCATTACTGTGCTGATGGGGACTTACAGGACGCTGTCGTAGCAGGACAAGCTTGGTAACTTGAATGTTAACTTTAATTCCAAGGCTCTGGTGCTGAAACATATTGAATACCTGTCAAGAGAGAAAAAAAGAAATAGATAGAGATATAAATACAAAAATAAAAACAACAACAACAGCGGTATCCTGGATGGGATCCTGGAACAAAGAAAAGATAGTAGGTGAAAACTAAGGACATCTGCACAAACTATGGACTTGAGTTAATAACAATGTAACAATATTGGTCCATTAGTTATAACAAACATACCACACTAATGTAAAATGTCAATAATAGGGGAAATTGTGTATGGGAACTCTCTGTACTACCTGTTCAATTTTCCTATAAATCTAAAACACAAAATATAAATGAATAAAATATAAATGTATTTATTTATAAAATGAAATATAAATTCTATTCATTAAAAACTATATTAATTAAAAAAAAAATTTTTAAACTGTGTTCTTGTAGTACAAAAAAAATCTAAAGAAGAGTAATTATATGAAATTCCAATTTCAATGTTCATAATAAAGTCTTATTGGAACAAAAAAATACATTTATGTGAGATATATAGCCCAGATTTTATTTAAAAGGCCTTCTGAGTCCAAAAAACTCCCATAAATATAAATTCCTCAAGAGAAATAAGTAAAACAGAAAACTCTGGAATCACACACACGTGTGCATACAAACATATACATGCAAAGATAAACTGGAAATCAGTTGGTTGAAAAAAATGTATAGGACAGGTGATTTTGAAAAACAGAAATGGATGTCTGCTGATTCTGGTGTTTCCTGCGGGAAGGTGAAGGGGATCTTTATGAAAGGATGGGGGAGGTCCATGCCTGTGGCCATCTGCCACGTGTCAACTTGTATCTTCTCTAACCCTCATCACAACCCATCAAGGTTGGTGTCTCCACCAACCTCGACTCAGTGACATAAAGCCACCAGCTCAAGACCCGCTGCCAGTCAACTATGACTACAATCCATATCCAGATTGTCCAGCCAAAAAGGCCATATTCCTTTTTTCCCTGAATTCCTCATTCTAACCAAAGTTTGTCAGTGAAATAAAGTTATAGTAACAGAAAAGGATATGCCCCTCTCAGTTTTGCACCTCTTGTTGGTAGAACTTAATTATAAGGATCTCAACATCAAGAAATCAAAGGATTCAAGGAGAAGAGAGATAGGAAAACTCAAGTAAGGCAAAGGAATGAAAGGTGACGTAGACAGAAGAGAACCATAGGATTTGAGGACCCCCAGATCATTACGATCCTCCTGAGTTCCTTCTCAGGAGAGAGCAGGATTCAGGGAGGTACAATGGAGTAGGTGATGAGAGTAGTAGTGTAAGATATAGAGGGAAGAGATAAAAATCTTTTAAATATTCGCTTTTCTTTTCTTTTTCTTTTTTTTTTTTTTTTTTTTGCGGTACGTGGGCCTCTCACTGTTGTGGCCTCTCCCGTTGCGGAGCACAGGCTCCGGACGCACAGGCTCAGTGGCCATGGCTCACGGGCCCAGCCGCTCCCCGGCATGTGGGATCTTCCCAGACTGGGGCACGAACCCATGTCCCCTGCATCGGCAGGCAGACTCTCAACCACTGCGCCACCAGGGAAGCCCCCTTTTCTTTTTAAATTGGGAAAATATTTTGTTTCATTATGTCCCTTTCTTCAGTGTTATTGATATATAATTGATATACAACATTGTATTAGGCTCAGGTATAAAACATGATTATATATATTATACTATATATCATAGTATATATAATATATACATATCTCAAAATGATTACCACAATAAGTTGTTAACATCCATCACCTCACATAATTACAATTGTTTTTCTTGTGAAATAACTTTTAAGACCTACTCTCTTAGCAACTTTCAAATATACCATACAGTACTGTTAACTATAGTCACCATGCTGTATCTTACATCTCCAGACCTTATTTATCTTACAAATAAAAGCTTGCACCTTTTGACCACCTCTTCCCATACCCCTACCCCCCACCTCTGGGAACCACCAGTATGTTTTCTGTATCTATGAGTTCAGGTTTTTTAGATTCCACATATAAGTGAAATCATACAGTGTTTGTTTTTCTCTGTCTAACTTATTTCACTTGGTTTTGAATATGCTTTTTTTTCCTGACAGACATAATCCAGAGGGAGAATTTTCTAGCAGGGGCATTAAAATTTTCTCTCCAGTACATCAGCAGCAACATAAAGCAATGACCACAGCCAACAGCGTGGCCACAGTTAATTCAGGCCATGTGAAGCTGGACACGGCGTCGGGCACACAAGCGGCAGAAGCCAGGCACGCACAGTGCTTGAGCATCTGTGTGACAAAGGAATTAGCTGTGTCAGTGCTTGGATTTTTCTCTTTGAAAACTATTATTAAAGCAAAACAGAATCTTTGTGTAATTTAATATTCTTTCCCACAAGGAAAAATACAACATATTCAGTTATTCTGTTCTCACTACCCCCTCCCAAAACTTTTTCTTTCCTCAAGGACAAAATTGCAGTCATTTTTTTTATACTAGACCATCTGTAGGCCAATTCTGAAGTCATACCTTAACTACCTATCCTTAAACCTGGGTGAAGAAGGGAAAAGCACATAACTTTTTCCTTTTTTCTGAGAACCACCCAACGGCTATAAATCAAATTTTTCCAGAAATATTCAGCCTTAGGATTGGGCCCAAACTGGAAAACCTCAATTCAAAACATGAAAACTAGAAAGAATGAAAAATTGAAATTATGAGGGAGAAAATTCAAGTCACACAGGGTTTCAAGGTGCAATCTAAACAATGCCTGTAACAGCAATGGCAGCCAAAGACATTAAAGAATATTGTGGGTTTAAAGCAATAACACAGGAAAGCAATTCTCAGTGATGTTCTGACACGCCCCCTGAAAGCAGCATAAAGAACAGAGCCTGAATGGAATGATGCAAGTTTCAGGAAGGACAAAGCTATAGAAACAAACTCCCTCATCAGAATCCCCCGCTCTCCGGCTGAGGACAGTTCTGCACATCCCATGTACCGTGACCCCAAAAGGCTCAGGTACTTTTCTTGGAGCAAATACACAAAAAATATGTGAGCTGGAGGGGGAGAAAAGCTTCATGCTCTAGAGGCTGGGACGGAGGGTGAGATGGGGAACTGTTGTTTAATGAGTGTAGAGTTTCCGTCTTGCCAGATGACAAAGTTCTAAGGTTTGACTGCACAACAATGTGAATATAATTAATGATACTGAACTGTATACTTAAAAATGACTATATGGTAAATCCTGTTATGTGTATTTTACCAAATTAAAACTTTTTCATTAATTAATTTAAGACAAGAAGCTTCATGCTCTGAACAACGTTCTCTAGTAAGCCTGCCGGAAGGTACCCCCCCTTGATGTGTAACTGGGATGCCCACGTTCAGAAGAGCAGGCAGAAGCGACCACAGCTAAAGCACCTTGTCATCTGAATAGACAATGCTCCCACAAAGCCCAGCAGAGCGCAGGGCCAGGCAGACACACAGGATCTCCCTCAAGGCCCAGTGCCGAGCCGGGCGAGCCAGACGAGAATCCGACGACAGCCACAGAACACAAAGCAGCAGGCCTCAAAGACATGTAAGGAAGTCTCCCTGTTCTCCTCTGCCATGGAAATTCACACTCAGGAGAGTCTTGGAGGTAGCGGCCCCATGATGTTTAGGGAGACACCTGGATGGGCAGGGAACAGCACAACCAATTGTCTGGAAAGTCTGTCTCCTGCATCCAGCTCTGGCTGCATCCTGGCAAGTGTTCAGAGCCCCAGCTTCATTTGTCACATTTCCTTGGCAGCCTGGGGGCCAAGTGGGTGGACCCACTGCCAGCAGCACACTGCAGGGCTCCCCTGGCTGGGCAACAGGGGACACGGTCAGGGAGGGGTAGACAGGGACAGGTGATGGGGGCACGTGGGGAGGAGCTGTTCGCAATGCCAGGTGGGGTTTTCACATGAGCACCACCTACCTGGTGACTTAGGGCCTCCCCAGGGACAGATGGGAAGTGGAGGTGACTCCCTCACATCGCAGGCCGCACCCATCCAGACCCGCACCCTGGAGGGGGCTATATTCTCTAGCAGTCCCTCTGAGAGGGGTCCCTGAAGCAGCAGCACCAACATGGCCTGAGCACATTTTGGAAACGCATTCTGGAGCCCACCCCAGACCCCATGAATCAGAACCCGGTGGAGGGGGGTGGGCCCAGCCATCTGCATTCCACAAGGCCCCCAGCAGCTTCCCATCATGGCCACGGGGGTGTGGGAACCAGTGAGCGCTCTAGCACTGCTGCTAGTTTCTCTGCTCACCAGAGAGGCTTGTTGTCTGTTTCACATGGTAATTGAGTCAAATTGATGTCATTTTTCCTCCAAACAGAACTTGCCTGGAGCGGCTCAGGTTTTCATTCCATTCTGTGGTTGTTAAGGAAGCTAAAAACAACCAAAGCTCTTTCAAGTGGCCCCATTTTCCAATTTGGCTGCCCAAACCCACGGCTTCTAGTGTCAGCACCACCTGTTTCCATCTGCAATTTGTTCTTTAAAATATTCCTGCTTCTGTGTCACCACCACCCCCAACCAAAGGAAAATAAAGTCACATACATAAAAAGGCACTACAGCATATTTGGAAAATCAACCAAAGCCCACTCAGGGCACCCACTGCGGCTTGCTGACAGCTCAGAGGCACAGGTCTGGCTGAAGTTTCTCCCTCCACACATTCCTGCACAGGTGAGCGGATTGCTGGGACACATAGCCCAGTGGGACTCTATACCCCTCTGAGCCAGGTGGAGGGATCTTTTAAAACACAAATCAGTGTATACCACTCTTCTACTTGACCCCTGCACAGCTTCCCCGTCGCACATGCAGTGAAGCTGGCTCTCCATGCCCTGACCCCTGAGGGGGAGGCCGGAGCACCTCTCACTGTGCCCCACCCTCCCCATCACCCACCAGGAATCACCTCTCCCTGTGCCTCCCAAATGCCAGACTGACTCCCACTGGCTGGCTCCTTATGTCAGTGTAATGCCTTCCCTTCTAAGTGGAGGGTCACTCATCACAGAGGTGTCCCTGACTGCCCCAGTCACTTGCTATCACCTGGATCTTTGCATAGCAGTTTATAAAATTTGCACACAAATCCCTGATTTGTGTGTTGAGTACTGCCTGTTGGTGCCACCACATGAGCTCCATGAGGATGGGACCTGTTGTGGTCCCTACTCGATCCCCAGTCCCTAGGAAGTCCCCAGAGCACATTAGGTACCCAATAAATATAACTGAATGGAATTAGTGAGTGCATCTCATTTTTTTTATTGTGGTAAAAAACATAAAATTTACCATCTTAACCATTTTTAAGTATACAGTTCAGTAGTGTTAAATACATTCTCATTATTGTGCTACCATCACCACCATACACCTTCAGAGCTTTTTTATGTTCCCAAACTGGACCTCTGCACCCATTAAACAACAACTTCTCATTCCCCTCTCCCCTCAGCCCCCAGCAACCACCACTACTTTCTGTCTCTATGAATTTGACTACTCTAGGCACCTCTTATGAGTGGACTCATACAGAACCTGTCTTTTTGTGATTGGCTTATTTCCTTAACATAATGTCCTCAAGGTTCATCTATGTCATAGCATGCATCAGTTTCTTTCCTTTTTACAGTTGAGTAATATTCTATTGTGTATATATGTACACATATATATTTTTGTTTATCCTTCAATGGACATTTGGGTTACTTCCTCCTTTTGTGAATTATTTGTGAATAATGCTGCCATGAACAAATATCTCTTGGAGACTCTGCTTTCAATTCATTTTGTGTATATACCCCAAAGTGGAACCATAGAATCATATGTCATGTGAGTGAACCTCTTTTATGCTTTGGTCTGTGTAGTGTCTGGACACTTTGCTGGAATTTTTAAAATTTCCTTTTCTCTTTTGGCTAAAGATGTTGTTTTCATTGGGGAAAGTTCCCCACTGGGTGAGCTCTGGAGAAAGGAAGGAACCCTCTTTCCACTGTAGAAACCAAAGCAAGTGGAAACTCACTCTGCCTGCCACAGAAGCCCTGGAGGGGCACTGGCAGTGGAGAGATGGTCCCAGGACACAACAGTGGCAGCAAGACTGCAGCCCATACTCCTGGCCAGAACTCAGCCTTGCTCTCTCCTGCTGCCTGGCCCCTCTCCCTTGAGTCTCCTGACCCTTACCCTCCCCCCAGTTCTGAGGCTGGTGACCCAGCCTTCCTTTTGATTCTGGGCTCCTCCGTATACGGCTCCAAAAACATGTTTCCTCTTCTGCTTCAGTTATCCCAGATCTAGTTTCTTCTGCTTATAATCAAAACCCCTGACTGATACAAAAACCAAGCTCACTGCTCTGTGATTTACAAAGCTCCTTTATTTCTTGTTTTAAAACGGGACCACTCTGCATGATGCTGGTAGGGGAACCACTGACCGAAACTGCCGACCCTGGCCAGGCACCACAGTAACCATCTACATGAGTTGTTTTACGACAGAAAGTCCTAGTAAGGAACATGGAACTAATAAGCCACCACCAACCTGAAGAATTCAGGAAAGGTCAAAAGGAGACTCCAGTCCATATGTCCTACCAACCTCCCAGAATCCTCCTCGCTGGAATCCATCTTGGCTGAGCGATGCACACACCACCAAGAAGGATCCTGAGTCAGAATGATTGGCCAGAGACCACCCGAAAACTAATCCCATCACCATAAAACCCGAGACTGCGAGCCATGTGGCAGAGCAGTCCTCCTGGGTTCCCTTACCCTCCTGCTCTCCACCTGGGTGCCCCTTCCCAATAAAGTCTCTTGCTTTGTTAGCACACATGTCTCCCTGGTCAATTCATTTCCAAGTGTTAGACAAGAGCCCACTCTTGGGCCCTAGAAGGGATCCCCCTTCCTGCAACAATGCCAGGGTTGTTTTAGTACTGGCTTCCATGCTTTACAAGTCCTCAAAAATGACCAAAGTGACTCTGCTCTCACAGCAGCCACTTCTTCTGTTGCTCTAAAGACTGATTTAACAGGGCTCAGAGGTGAAGTCGTTTGTAGCAGCCAAGCACGCTCTCAGAACAGTTCTTTCCCACCACACTTGTTTTATCAGCTCCATCTTGATACCTCCTCCTTGAAGGACAAGATGTGAGAGGAGTTGAAGGGGACCACCCATAGCACAGTGGGCTGTGTGGGAGGTGTAAATATGTAATTGCATTTATGTAGAAACACTTTCTACCACAGTTTAGGACACCACATCTGTGTGACATGCTTAGAATACAAAAGGCTTTTCAGAAGTAAATTAATTGAGGAATTAAAAAAGGAAAGCCAGTGTTTACACAACTTCAGCACTAAATCCTTTGCAAAGGATGTTAGAAAATGGCATTAGTCACTCATTTATGAGTTCACAGATGCCACAAAAATTTCTTGATCACCTGCACATGTACAAGGCACTGGGGAAATAACGACAAAGGTGTACACACAGTCCTACCTTGATGAGCTTACAGATGGTGCAAAGACAGTAAGCAGGGTGGGTTTTTAAAAATTCTGTTAAATATGCATAATATGAAATTTACATTTTTAAGTGTATGGTTTAGCGGCATTAAGTACACTCAGATTGTTGTGGAACAATCACTACTATCCATCTATAGAACTTTTTCATTTTCCTCAATTGAAATTCTGCAGCTATTAAACACTAATTCTCCATTCCCCATCCTGCTCTAGCCCCTGGCAACCACCATTCTACTTTCTGTCTCTATGAATTTGACTACTCCAGGCACTTCATTTGAGTGTAATCATACAGTATTTGTACAGTATTTATACTTTTGTGACTGGCTTATTTCATTTAACATAATGTTCTCAAGGTTCATCCTTGTAGCATGTGTCAGAATTTCCTTCCTTTTTTAAGGCTGAATGATAGTTAATTGAGTGTATATATCACATTTCTGTCTACCCATTCATCCTTCAGTGAACACTGAGTTGCTTCCTCCTTTTGACTATTGTGAATAATGCTGCTATGAACATGGGTGTACAAGTTTCTGTTCATGACCCTGCTTTCACTTCTTTGGGGTATATACCCAGAAGTGGATCATATTAAAATTCTATTTTTTTAAGAACCATCATACTGTTTTCCAAAGGAGCTGCACCATTTTATGGTCCCAAGAACAGTACACAAGGGTGCCCATTTCTCCATATCCTTGTCAACACCTGTTATTTTACAATTTTTTTTAGTAACAGCATTTTAATGAGAGTAACATAGTATCTCATTGTCATTTTGATTTGCATTTCCCTAATGATTAGTGACACTGAATATCTTTTCATATGATTACTGGCCATTTGTGTATCTTCTTTGGAGAAATGTCTATTTAAGTCCTTTGCCCATTTTAAAATCAGGTTGTTTAGTTTTGTTGTTGTTGTCGAATTTTGGTGTTCTCTATATATTCTGGATACTATCAGCTATGTAATTTGCAAGTATTTTCTCCCATTTTTTGAGTTGCCTTTTTACTCTGTTTATAGTGTCCTTTGATGCATAAGTTTTAAAATTTGGTGAAGACCAATTTGTCTACTTTTTTCTTTTGTTGCCTGTGCCTTTGGTATAATATCCAAGAAATTATTGCCAAATCCAATGTCAGGAAGTTTTCCCCTATGTTTCCTTCTAGGATTTTTATAGTTTTAGCTCTTACATTCAGGTCTGTAACCCATTTTGAATTAATTTTTGTATATGATGTTAGGTAAGGGTCCAACTTCATCCTTTTTGCATGTACATATCCAGTCTTCCCATCACCACTTGTTCAAAAGACTGTCACTTCCCCATTGAATGGTCTTTGTAGTCTTGTTGAAAAGCATTTGACCACATATGTCAGAGTATACTTCTGGGCTCTCTATTCGATTCCACTGGTCTATATGTTTGTCTTTATGCCAGTATCACAGTGTTTTGATTACTATACCTTTGTAGTAAATTTTGAAATCAGGAAATGAGTCTTCCAACTTTTTCTTTTCCAAGATTGTTTTGGCTATTCAGGGTCTCTCGAGATTCCATGCAAATTTTAGAATGAATTTCTCAATTTCTGCAAGGAAAAATGTTGTTAGCATTTTGCTAGTGACTGCATGAATCTGTACATTGCTTTGGGCAGTACTGACATCTTTATTATAAGACTACTAATCCATGAACATCAGTGTCTTTCCATTTATTTATGTCTTCTCTTTTTCCATCAATGTTTTGTAGATTTTTGTGTACAAGTTTTTTACCTCTTTAATTCCTAAGTATTTTATTCTTTTTGACACTATTGTAAATGGAATGGTTTTCTTAATTTCCTTTTCAGATTGTTCATTGTTAGTTACAGAAATGCAACTGATTTGTGTACACTGGTTTTGCACCCTGCTAATTTGCTGAATTATTTTATTAGTTCTAATTTTTGTGTGTAGGATTTCATGATTTTCTACATGGCTCATGCTATCTGTAAACACAGATAATTTTACTTCTTTCCTTTCCTTCCTTTTTCTTGATTAATTGCTCTGGCTAGGACTTCCAGTACTATGTTGGATAGAAGTAGTGAAAGTAAGCATCCTTGTCTTGTTCCTGATCTTAGAGGAGAAGTTTTCAATCTGTCACCATTGAGTATTACATTCACTATGGGTTTTTCATATATGCCTTTTATAATGTTGAGGTAGCTTCCTTCTATTCCTAGTTTGTTGAGTGTTTTTTATCATGAAAGACAGATGAATTTTATCCAATGCTTTTTCAACATCACTTGAGACAATTATGTGATTTTTTGCTTCCTTCTGTTAATGTGGTATATTACACTGCTTGATTTTTGTATGTTGAACCATCCTTGCATTCTAGAAGTAAATCCCAGTTTGTCATGGTGCACAATATGATTCTGGTTTGCTAGTATTTTGTTGAGAATTTTTGTAATAATGTTCAAAAGGGAAATTGTTTTCTTATTCATAAGGAACTACAGTTTTCTTTTCTTGTAGTGTCTTTATCCGGCTTTGGTATGAGGGCAATGCTAGCTTCATAGAAAAGAGTTAGAAAGCATTTTCTCCTCTTCAGTTTTTTGGAAGAGTTTGAGGAGGACTGATTAATTAGTTCTCCTTTAAATGTACGGTATAATTCACCAGTTAAGCTGTCAGGTTCAGGGCTTTCCTTTGTCAGGAGGTTTCTGATTACTGATTCAATCTCCTTACTAGTTATAGGTCTATTCAGATTTTCTAGATCTTTGTGATTAAGTCTTGGTAAGCTCTGTGTTTCTATAGGTATTTGTCCAGTTCATCTAGGTTATCCGATCTGTGGGCATACAACGGTTCATAGTATTTTTTTTTGAATTTTTGAATTTTATTTATTTTTTTATACAGCAGGTCCTTATTAGTCATCAATTTTATACACATCA
The DNA here is from genome assembly GCF_937001465.1 of Orcinus orca. Lineage (NCBI taxonomy): Eukaryota > Metazoa > Chordata > Mammalia > Artiodactyla > Delphinidae > Orcinus > Orcinus orca. The sequence goes on from NC_064560.1 coordinate 75,462,822, forward strand.
GTGTATACATGTCAATCCCAATTGCCGAATTCATACAGTATTCTTTTATAATCCTTTTTGCTTCTATAGAATTGGTAGTCATATCCCCACTTTCATTTCTGATTTTAGTAATTCAAGTTTTTTTTATAATCAGTCTAGCTAAAGGTTTATCAATTTTGTTAATTTTTTTGAAAACTCAATTCTTGGTTTTGTTGATTTCTCTATTGTTTTTCTATTCTTTATTTTATTTATTTCTGCTCTAATCTTTATTATTTCCTTCCTTCTGCTAGCTTTGAGTTTAGTTTGCTCTTCTAGCTCTTTAAGGTGTGAAGTTAGGTTATTGATTTGAGATCCTTCTTTTAATGTAAGCATTTTACAGCTATACATTTCCTTCTGAGCACTGCTTTCACTGTGTTCCATAAGTTTCGGTATGTTGTGTTTTCATTTTAATTCAGCTTTATGCATTTTCTCATTTCCCCTGTAATTTCTCCCTTGACCCACTGGTTGTCTAAGAGTGTGTTGTTTAATTTCCACATATTTGTGAATTCTCCAGTTTTCCTTCTGTTACTGATTTCTAACTTAATCCCACTGTGGTTGGAGAAGATACTTTGTATGATATCTTTTAAATCTGATGAAACTTAATCTGTGAGCTAATATACAGTATATCCTGGAGCATGCCCCATGTGCATTTGAAAAAAAAAGTAATATCCTGCTGCTACTGGGTAGAGTGTTCTGTATATCTTGTTAGACCTAGTTGGCTTATTGTGTTGCTCAAGTCCTCTATATCCTTACTTATCTTCTGTCTAGTTTTCCTATCCACTACTGAGAGTGGGGGGTGGGGGCTGGGGTGAAGTCTCTAATTATTATTATAGAAAACTGCATATTTCTCACTACAATTCTACAAATTTTTGCTTCATATATTTTAATGATTTGTTATTAGGTACATAAATACTTGTAACTGTTATATCTTCTTCCTGTATTGAAACTTTTATTAATATACAGTATCCTTCTTTGTCTCTTGTAACATTTTTTTTTACTAAAGTCTATCTTGTATCATATTAGTATAACCACTCATGATCTCTTATGGTTACTATCTGCATGGAATATCTTTTTCCATTCTTTTACTTTCAATGTATTTGTGTTTTTTGATATAAAGTGAGCCTCTTGTACACACTGGAGCATTTTTTTATATTCATTCTGCCAATCTGTCTTTTGACTGGAGAGTTTAATCCATACATTTAAGATAATTACTGACAAGGAGGGACTTACCTGTGCATTTTGCTATTTGTTTTCTATATGTTTTATAGCTTTTTTTTTTGGGTCCCTCATTTTCTACATTACTGATTATTTTGCATGCTGAATTTTTTATGGTGAAACTTTTTAATTCCCTTCTCATTTCCTTTTATGTATATTTTATAGCTATTTTCTTTGTGGTTACTATGAGCATTACATTTAACATCCTAACGTTATAGCACTCTGATTTTATACCAGCTTAAATTCAATAGCATACAAAAACTCCGCAGCAAGATGATTTTTAAAAAGGAAATAAATGTGGAATTATAAATCAAGATAAGAACCACCAAGTAAAAACCAGACTGCTATGATAAAGAAAACAGGTGGCCTTCTCAGAGGAGTCAGCAAGGAGGGCCCCTCTAAGGGGACATTTACACAGAGACCTAAAAGACAGAGGAGCTAGCCATGTATGAAGCGGGGTGAAGAACATTCCTGACAAAGAGTTACCACAAGTCAGAGAGGAGCTGGGGCCCCTGAGAAATAGTGGCCCACATGGCAGGAGTCTGTGCTAACGTGGAGAAACGAATGAAGCCCAGGAGAAGCAGGCGGACCCCAGCCACACGGTCTGGGAGTGCAGAAGGGGAAGGATTTCCATATCCACAATGATGAAAGCCACAGAGAGTCTCAGAACTGCCTAGTGACAAGGTCCTAATCCTGTTGGAAGAATATCTTGCTGGCCATTCTACATCAAGGATTCAAGGGGGGAGAAAATGGAAGTGAGGAGCCCAGCAAGAAAACTCCTGCAGTTGTCGAGGTAAAAAATAATGGCAGTTAGTCCAGGGTGGAGATGGAGAGAAAAGGCAGATTTGAGATATGCTCATCACCTTGACAAGGTGGTACAGGGGTCCCTCAGCCCAGGCCTGAGTCCTCACCCTGCTAAGTACTCACTGGGTCTGCACCCTGTACTCCCCACAAGCCTCTCTTTCCTTTCTGTAAAATGAGAATGATGAAATCCACCAGGTATGAGGAGGAAGTGACATGAAATCAGGAAGCTTCCATTTGGACTGGTCAGTGCATCACAAACACACTTCCTTCCTTCCTCTCAAACATGGGCCATTGGGCTACTGATTGACATAGATCTAATACACCACAACTATAAGATGCTATGAAAACTGTGAGCACTTGACACCAAATTCTCCCAGCTGTGGATGTGCTACAACACACATAGGTCCCGCAAGCCCCCTGGCCTGCCTTGGGGACAGGGACTTGTCTGTGTTTAGCTCCTGGGGTCAGAGTGGCACATAAGAGTTGAGCCGGTCCCCTGCCCACAGAAACCCAAGTGGGAGGGCAGGGAGGGGTGGGCGCCTGGACACTGGCACCAGATGATGCTGGAGAGAAACTGGTTGGAATAAAGGTGGCAACCACTCCAGCAGATTTCCTTCCAAATCCAGAGGAGCTAAGGAGACAGAGCTGTTTCAGTCCTACACAGCCACAGAAAACACTGTCCGACAGGAAAAAGAGGGGTTGGCTGGCCTCACCTTCCTGCTGGCTGCACCCGGGGGCCCTGTCTAATGATAGGGCTCCTTGGCCCAGCCACAATCCTTTCCCATCTGCCTGGCTTAAAGATGATCTTACTAACAGAAATCCCTTTTCTGAAACAGCCACAGGCAGGATAGAATTCTTTGGATTTTCTACACTAGAGTTTAAGAAATTGAAGGACGGTGATGATGGTGGAGGGCGGCCTTGTTTAAAGTAAGATGCACTGTCTGAATGTAACTTGTTTTTAAATATGCTGAAGAGCGACCCACAGCTAGAGCAACAGAAACAGGTTGCCAGTAGCGAGAGTCTGTGAGTGGATCAGACACTCTGCTTTCATTTGCTTTCTGGCCTCATCAGACTGGCCAAGAAACTCCAAGGGCAGATGACTGAAGGGCTAAGTGTCAGTGTACAAATGCCACATGCCCTTCACCAAAGTGCCACTGCTCTTATTAGGCAGGCCTCATTAAGAAACATGTAAATCCAAAATTAATGTGATTGGCCCCAGATTTGCCCTCAGCAGCGGGATCTGGAGCCTCCAACATCATAGTACCAGCAGCTGAAGAGGACTGAAGAGGGTCAAATTAAAGCCAAGCATCACCACCACTCAGCCCCTGTAGTTCAGTCCTTACAGCCCATGGCTCGTGGGGAGAACAATGTTCCCACGTACAACCCCTCTCCCAGCCTGTGATAAAATAGCTGCCCTTGTCCAGATGATAAAATTAGGAAAGCAAACGCCAAACTAGGAGCTTTGCCTTATTATTACTTTAGTTGTTGTAATGAATGTTTATTCTTTGGACTTGTGCCCTGGACAAAAAATATAAATGAGATAAAATTACCTACAGGTGAAAGAGTCTGGTGCCAAGCCAGGCCCCAGCAGCCCACTCCTGGGCTTCCTCTGGGCAACTACAGCATTAATCAGCCACCAGGGAGACCTGGGCTTGTGCAAATGTGGAACTCAGAAATATTTCTCAAATCAGGGACAAGAACCATTAAAAGTTAACAGAAGCAATTCCACTTCTGGGTCCATACCCAAAAGAAGTGAAAGCAGGGACTGAGATAGACTGTACACCATGGTCACAGCAGCATTGTGCACAGAGCCTTAGGAGGAGGCAACCCGAATGTTCATCCATGGATGAAGAGACAAACAAAATGTAGTCTGTCCACACAGTGGAATATTATGCAGCCAAAAGGAAGGAGATTCTGACACCTGCTAAAACATGGACCAACCTGGAGGACATCATGCTGAGTGAAATAAACTAGTCACAAAACAACAAATACTGTGTACCTCCACTTATATAAAGTCCCTAGAGTTGTCAAATTCATAGAGACAGAAAGTAGAAGGTTGGTTGTCAGGGGCTGGGCGAGGGGAGAATGGGCTGTTAGTGTTTAATGTGTACAGAGTTTCAGTTTTGCAAAACAAAAAGAATTCTGGGGATGAATGGTGATGATGGCTGTACAACAATGTGAATGTACCTAAATGTCATAGAACTGAAGACTTAAAGGTGGGTGAGAGAGAAAATTTTATGGTATGTATTTTTTAACCACAAGTTTTAAAAATCTGAAGAAAGAAAGACAAAGGAAGGAAGGAAAGAAGCGAGAGGAAGGAAGGGAGGGAGGGAGGGAGGGAGGGAGAAAAGAAGGAGGGAGGGAGGAAGGAAAGAAGTTAATGGAACTCCCAGAGTTGATGACTTTGAAAGGGAGGGTGACCAAGTGCCTCATGTTGTGCCCATGTCTTGAAAACAGATAAGTCCTGGATCAGTCCCACAGGGGGTCCACATCTCCATTTGCTTTTCAGAAGAGCCCATCCTATAGGGAGGTCTGCGGGTCCAAACAGCAACTCACCTTAAAGACTCTAATCTCCACGCACCACCAAAGCAGCCTCAGCTTTAGAGCACGGCCTGTCTGAGGGCGTGTGGACCAGACAGATGGAATTTCCTGCAAATTGATACGTGTCCCGAAAGCAAGCACTGGCAAGTCACCCTGACAGAGGTCAAAGTACCAGAGCCTTGTCTTCACAGGGGCCAGGACTGCCATGAGGCTCGCCACGCCCATTAGCCCAGGGTGGGGTTCATGACCATATATTTCCCTGTGGCCAGTTATAGACAGGCTTGGCCTGATGGTCACAGCCCCACCAGTGATTTCCTGTGTGACCTTGGCGATGTCTCTAGCCTCCCTGCTCTTGGGCTGCCTTTAGCCATCTCTCACCCCCCGCAGCACAGCCCAGGGACTGGCCTTCTCTTCTCACTCTCTTTCCATGAGCCTTACGTGCCTTCGCAGCCAGGCACAAGGCCCTCGGGGTGGCTAAGCCCCTGCCTCGCTACTCTTCCTGCAGGGGGAGTCAGCTCAGAGCGGTTCTGACACTGCCAGCCAGCTCTGTGCTCAGAGCAGGAGTCCTGGTCCAGGCCTGTCTGGGCCTAAACCCCACACTTGTAATCCCTGACCCCTTTCCCTCTCCAAAGTCCTCCTTGACCCTGATTCCACCTAGCGAGGCTCTTTTCTCTTCTCCCTCAGCCAAGATCTTCTGCGATGCTGTTTATACTTCTTCACTTCCTGGTCTCATTTCAGTTTGCCCCTACCCAGCTGCCACCCCCAACAATCCCGAAAGCTATCCCTTCGGGGACCCGGCTGCAGCATCTGGCATTGTTAACCACTCCCTTCCTGCACCTCTCACCTCTTTCCTTAGGGACAACCTCTGCCCAGTCTGTCTGCCCTTCTGCCAGCTCCCCATCCTCTGCCTGGCCCCCTGGGACTGGCACTCCACTGGGCCATCTGTGGGCAGCTTCTCTTCTCCCCGATGTGCTCCACCTGGACATGGCTGGCCATGCCAACAGCTGCAGCTCCCAGCTGTGTGCCGATCAGCCCCAGTCCCTACTTCCAGCCAGGCCCTCCATCCTGAGCTCCCGTGGGGAACTCGAAGCCAGGCTGTCCAGACTAGAACTCCTCGCTGTGTCCCCAAATGCTCTCTTCCTTCTTTTCCCATCCAGTGGCCCACCATCCACCCAGCCACCCAGGTTATAGCCCAGGGGTCCCCTGGATTTCTCTCGCCTCCTCCTCCTGCCTCTCCAAGCCAGGCACCAAGTCCTGTGGGTCTTTCCTCCCAGCACATCCTCCTCACTGCATGAATGCCTCCTCCATCCCCACTCCTGCCCCTTAGTTCACACCCTCTCTCCTCACACACTCCATTCCCAGTGCTCCTTCTTGCCCTTCTCACTCCAATCCACGCAAGTGCAGCTGCTGGGGTTGCTCTTCCAAACCTCGCTCCAGACATGTTTCTCCCCTCCCCGTCGGCGGCTCTGCTCCTAGGGATGCCTTACCCCCCGCCAACATCCTGACCCTATGCACGTCCCCACATTAAGGCTGCTCCACTCCCTACTGCAGCCACATCACACCACCTGCCCTCCCCCAGATGTAGCTCCTGCGGCATCCCCTGCATGACCTGCCACCGCTCCCCCATCTGGCAAACACAGTTGAAGGGTCAGCTCTTTCATGAAGCCTCCATGCTGTGGGGTGATCACTCCCCAGCCCTCCACCCAGCCCCCAGTGCTCCCTGCAGAGATGTCTACTGAAACACAGACACTCCACCCATCTGTGACACCACTGCCTCCTGAGGGAAGGACCAGGTCTTTTGGCATTTGTCCCCCTAGCAACTAACACAATGCCAGGAGGTCTTCAAAAATGCTTGTTAGGAGAGTGGATAGATGGGTGGAGTTGGGATGCACACAAACATCCTTCTGTGCAAACAACCACCTGCATCTAAAATCTGAGGCATGAGGTCCCTCCCCAACCTACCCACCAAGTGAAGGTCTCCCTCACTCCTCATTCAACAAATCAGATGTAGACATATGTTGCTTCCTTGGTTCCCTCAACTAGATAACCTCTCTTCCTTGCGCACGACAAGCTCTGTTTTATATTAAAGTCTGATCTTGATTCCTCCTATGAGACTGTTGGCTCCTTAGATCAGGGACTGACTTAGTGTTGAATCCCCTTGGAGGGGCATTTACCCATAGAAAGGGTCTTGGGAGGCCTCTGGTGAGGAGTGCAGACAGACTCAGGCGCTGACCCCACACCAGCCCAGGCTGGCGAGTCAGGCCTCTCCCTGGGGGCACCTCCCAGCCCCCTGTGCTCCATGTTGCCCAGGGGTCACAAGGCTGTGTATGTCCCCATCCCTCCCCGCCAGGAGAAGATGGCCAGCACCCACACGCAGAGTGCTCGTCCAAGAGGAAGCAAAACCCCTGGTCAGGTGCTGGTCCCGGACTCACCATGTTCATAACAGTGAGGATGAACCTCTGGGCGGCCTCGGCCCCATGGTACTGCACCATGTCAGCATCGGCCACCACCAGCGTCTCCACTGTGTGCTCGGTGGTCAGCCGGATGGCATTCCTCCGCTCCCGCCAGTCTCGTGACGGCCAGCCCCTCCTCGGCTTCTTCTTTTCTAGAAAACAATAGAGACATCTGTGCAGCCCTTTAGTGTATTGGCTTCCTGTCCACGCAGTGAACAGGCCTTCCATCAAGCCTCCCCAAGAGAATGGTCAGTCTTCCCCGGCCAGTGGCCAGGCCCAGCGTCCATGCCCTCTGCTGCCGAGGCTGAGCCTGCATGCCTGGGGGCCAGATGTCACGAGGGTCACACCCGCCCACTGTGGCAGCGATGGGGCAGATGGGGCCAAAGAGTACAGAATAGAAAACCTGTCCCTGCAGGGAACGGGGAGAACAGCACAGTCTGTGGAGGAAAAGGAAGCCTGGGCCCAGCGGGTAGGGTTAATGATACAGACCCCCAGGCTTTCTGAAAGCACCATGACCCACTGCTGGGCCAATGAGCAGGGGCCTGGAAGAGGGCAGTCCAGAGTCCACACTGAGAGTCACAAATAAGGAGCTACAAACTTTAGCAGGCACAAAAGCAGTATTTCAAAAAAAAAAAAAAACAGGACACACACATCCAGTCCAAGATTGGAGTTTGTTCTTTCCTTACCACAGGGAAGGTATTAGTAAACAGTAAGTAATTCTCCACTGACTCCCCTCAGATCAACTGATTTCCTAGAAGATCTTACTTGCTAAACAGCTATGGTCATTATTTTGAGCCCACGTCAGGATGTCTGGACGCTCAAAGCTGCCATGTGAGGACTGACACACAGATTTGTGGGTGCAAACGCCTCTGACTAACATCAAAGGTTGATATGAATAACGTGCACTTTCAGAATCCGAATGTGAATAGAAAGGCAGTTCCTTAATTTGACAGCGATTTTTTCCATCTTTATACCAGCTCACACGGAAGCCAGCTCTGCTACAACTTCCATGCAGTAAACCCAACCCTCATACAGTGACCCAAGCATTCCAGAACCAAAGATGCATACTATAAGAAAAAACTGAACTATGGGTCATAGTGTACAAACAAGAATAGTCCGTGCAGTGAGACAAACTGAAAAACAATCTAAAATCCAACCACAGAGAAAGCCAACAATGGTAAAACAGCAGGCAGCCATGAAAAGTACAACTGTGAAGATTATTTAGTGATGTAGAGAGAAGCAGATATAAATCTACATATATGTCTTGTCAACCTGCAGGGTGGTTCCCTCCTCCCCAAAGCCAGGCCCACCTCCCATGGAGACTTCCAGGCCTCAGGAATCTAATTCGGGAAGGCAGGGTCTATTCTAAGATAAAAGGTAAGGTGTCAGATGGTACTGCCTTTGTACATGGCCAAAATGAAAGAGGCCCCTCTTTGAGGATCTCTCTCTGGACCTACACCCATATTCACCAACGGGTCGTCTCGGAACACGAGGAAGGTGGACCATGGGTGACCTCCAAATCCTGGGCTCAGCATGCCTGCCGGGTGCTCACTGCCTGGATCAGGCCAACCTGTCCATCTTGGAATTTGTGATGAGCCATGTCAGCCACATTTTAAAGCAGCAGAACTAAAGGGCCACCCAAGCAGGAGCTTTGCTATAACGAGCTCATCCACATTCTCCCAGGCGACCACAAGCCAAACTGTGCCTCAGCTCCTCCCAAAGTTGGGATTTATTGCCCATCTCTCAGCATCCCAACTCATGAACTCCTCTGCAGCTCTTCCCCACACTGGCTGCTTGTTTTCACACCATGTCTATATTTTCTGGTTCCTGTATGAAAAGAGCTGCATTTTTAGCAGAGTCTAAAGGATGCACTACTGACATTTCTCTGGAAGATGGCGAGCTTAAACACGTAAGAGGGGAGTACTAAGAAAGGTAGCCCAGCACTCCCCACCAGAGGAGCACATCACCCCCTGGACATTTCACACATCAAAATGATGCACTGGGCATCACCCTTTCAAGTAGAAACAAACAAGACCTGCCCCTCCCTCCCTGATGGACCTTGGAGAGCTAATAAACAGGGTATCATAAAGGGTAAAATGCTGCACGTTAACATATGCCCAGAACACTCAGTCACAGGTAAAACACAACAGTCAGGTGCTCTGTGGTTTTTAAAGGGTTTGCACTACAACTACCTCATCTGTCCCTTTCACTGCCCCCAGCCCCAGGCCCAGCACATGTTGCAAAATAAACACTCACTGAATGAATGTATTCTTGAGTGAGTGAATGACCGAATACATGGATGAATGAGAGAGTGAAATCCCTCTTTCCCACATAACAAAGCTGAAGTCAAGCACTGGGCAGGGGTAAATTTGGCCCTAGAACTCAGGCTTCACCCAGCAGCTCTGACTCTCCCGCTTGCATTGGCTTTGGGTGCGAACATGCTCCTCGCTGTTGCTGAACTTAAAACATGGGGATGGGAAAGGCCACAGAAAACTCAGCGGGAAAGGATGCTGTATACTGACTTGGCTGCTGCAGGGCCTGACCAGGAGAAGCAGCCTTCAGTGACGGCTCCTTCCGCTCAGATGGCCTCCACTCGCACCAGGCCCTTAAGCAACAGCAGCAACTACACAGCCAGCTCCCGGGCCATGTGTGCTCTTACCTGAGCCCCCCTCACCAAGGACTGCTAACTGGGGCTGTCACGCCACAACCACGCTAGGCTGGCTGGTGACCCCCACATACCCCAGGGCTCTGTCCTGTCCCAAGCACAAGAGGAGAGGCCCCAAGCCTCGATTCAGAGCCCCACTGCTAGGTGGGTTTCAGGAGATCAAAATTTTTCAGATTTCAAAAGGCAATGCGGTGCCCGGGCCACATACTGAATACCCACTCCAGTGAAGTCTAGGGCAACAAGCCCTCATCAAAGGCACCACTCTTTCTGCAGTGAAACAATAAAGGCTCAACAGTCTGTCCAAAAGCCTGGGTTGGGTAATAGCAGGTAAGAGACCGAGGACCTGCATTCCCTATCCCTGCAGGTGGGAACAGGGGTGGAAGGGGAGGGAAGCTCACCCTCCTCTTCTCTCCCTGCTCCCAGCAACACCTCCACCAGCAAAGCTCTAGAGCCATCACTTCTGATGGTTCTTCCTTTCCTACAGGGAAAACCGAATCATAATCTATTTTCACTTTTAATTCCATGAACTGCATAAATATACCCTAATAAACAAAGTTTCATGAATACAAATATTCACAGATTATAAGCATATTGAAAAGCAAGAAGAAAAACACCAATTTCATAATAACATGGGTGCTGGATTTAGACCTCACAGAAGTCAAAGTTCAGGCCAGGCAGGTGTGCAGCCACCTGGGGGCCCTCCAACCTCACTCGGTCATTAGCTGTCTCCCTCCACTGTGGGAACAAGGGAGGCGGCCCTCACCCCACTGATGAGGACAGACCACAACCTGCAAGGCCCCAGGCCCTCTCCTGTTGTCACAGACACTGGGGATCATTCCCAAGTCCAGCCCAGCAGTTTCTTTTGCCAGCACATTGCTGGGGTTTGGTGCTGACTTGGTAGATTTTCAATCTCTGGCTTCATATTTTTCTTACATTTATTTTCCTTTTGCCTCAATTATCCATTAAAAAAGAAAACTGTGTGTGTTTATGCAAGTTACCCTGAATCTTGTTTGGAACAAGATGCGGGAGAGAAAAAGACAAGGAAGAAAACAATGGCATTCTAAATGTTGTACTTTTAGCATATTCAAATTATATATTACTTATTCTAAGAGTTTGGAGACTGATGAAAATGCTGAGCAAATACATAATTTCCTGTAGTTGTTAGTTCTGCTCTTGGTAAAGTAAAAAATAAGCTTAGTTATGAACTGCCAAGCTCTATATAGTATAGATATTTCCTTAGTTTAACAACAATAGAGTATTTAGGTATTCACTAGGGAAAACCAATGCATAAATCACAAAATATTTGGTATGAGAGTTCAAACGGTAGAAGCCAGCCCTGAAATTACTCTACGTCCCGCTGCACAAGGAGGATCCTTGCATGTCTGATTCTATAATGTCATCACCAGAGAAGACCTCAGGTTACTCTTTGTGCCAAAGGAGCACTGCCAGCTGCAGAAGCAAATTAGAGGGAAAGCAGACATGGTGGAGGAAGTGGAGACAGCTTCCCAAGGGCACTGGGCTCTTCAGGCTGAGAAGACAAAGATGAGTCTCCACCACTAGGAACTAGGTAGCAGGTGTCAAACATGCTTACAGAGTCAACAGGGAGATGCAGACTTAACCTGAACTTGTCATTCAAGACAGAAAAATAAACATTTCCCACACACAGCACTCAAGGTCCAGATCAAGAACGTCCCCACCTGGGTACACTAGCACGGTGGACAACCAGAACCTGGGGAAGAGTCCAGAATCACGTATTCTTTTAGCTGCATTAACCATGGGTTTTCTCCAGCTCTCTAGTGGGCAGGACAAAGGCACACCCATCAGAAGCCTCAAGTGATCCCTCAGTCCCTTCTATAACACTGAAGGACGGAAAATTAAAAACACTCATCAAAGGGAATTCCAAAGAAATTCCACTGCGTGTTCCAAGTCGGCAGCCTCAAGTGATCCCTCAGTCCGCAGGGGAGGGGGCAGTGAGAGCACCCAGAAGGACCAAGGGCCCAGCAGCCAACATAACAGGAGGGCAAGAGTGGGGCAGCAGAACCAAGAAAGGGGGATGACAGGTGGTCTGAGTTAGAAAGAAGAGGTGAGAGCACAGATGGTGACACTGGCTTCCGGAATAAGAGGGGTGCTGCTGGGCAGGCAGGGTCCCCTTGTTCACTCGGTGGCACAGCCCACCCAAGGCACAAGGGTCTACAGCTCCCCCGCCTGAACTGGCTGGGCTGCCATGCAGGACACGTGGATGGGACTTTTCTTTTTTCTGTACCTACCACATCGAAAACTAATTCAAAACTAGAAAACAGAAGTAGCCATGAGAACAGTAAAACCTCTCAGACCAGACTAAGCAGGAGACTGGAGCTCTGGAGTCCATGCAGCTTGCCCAAGTGACCGCCCCCCACCCCCGCCATGGCCCACTGCAGGTGGAGGACCTGGACAGCCAACTCTGAGGTGCTTGGAGTGCCCCCTGAATCCCCTGCTCCCCAGCAATCCTGCAAACTCCAAACTCCCATCCATGTTATAGTCTAACATGGGTCTATGCTCGCCTTCTGGGCTAGACTGTGAGCTTAAGGACCCAAACATCACCCTCTGGACCCACCAAAGCGCCGAGCACTGCCTGGTGCATAGGAACATAACATTCGAGAATTACACTTAATTGAGTGAATTTTTTTAACTCTTTGAAATTCCTAATTAATAACAAGATTAAGTTTCAAGGAACTTAACCTAAATGTCCTAAAATTGAATTCTCACACAGTACTCCCTCCACCTAAGGAGGAGGGGACAACTCTAATTGTGAGGAGCCCAGCTGTGACATCCAACAGAGCGGGGTAGAGTCTGCTCGTGCTGGGGTGGCCAGGGGCAAGCTTCCTCATCTCTAAAACAAGGGGATAATTATTCTGCTCTCTTAGGGTGGATGTGGGGAAACAAACACAGGGTCAGGTATATAATAAGCACACTCAAATGATGCTGCTAGTCTTATTTCTATACTTATTATTACATTACTATTATTGCTGTTAACTACTAGGGTCTAAATGCTAATTTTTAAACTTTGCATGCATGACCCAGAACCAATAGTGGATTCTTTTTTTTTTTTTTTTTTTTTGCGGTATGCAGGCCTCTCACTGTTGTGGCTTCTCCCTTTGCGGAGCACAGGCTCTGGACGCGCAGGCTCAGTGGCCACGGCTCACGGGTCTAGCTGCTCCGTGGCATGTGGGATCTTCCCGGACCGGGGCACGAACCCGTGTCCCCTGCATCAGCAGGCGGACTCTCAACCACTGCGCTACCAGGCAAGCCCATCTTGTATGCACCCTACAGGGTCTGATCAGGACCTCTAGTCTAGACACTCACCAATCAACTTGTTGTCTTCGACATTTCTTACTGGGTAGGGGCATGAAAGAGTTTCTCTAAGGACATCCTCAATCATGCAACAATAAGTTATAATTATACAAAAATATCAGTTTCAAGAGGAGTGGCTTATAACTCCTGCTCAACATCCCAATGTAACCTCCCAACATTCCAGAGGGCAGAATATTTTAATCATCAGAAATATGATAGAACACAAAACATGACTGTACATGAAATCAGCTATTTAAACCATGAAACATTAATGACATTTCACACAGGATAGAAGAATGGAAATCAAATGTTTCTCATTAAGATGGAAAACAGACAGTCACACTCCTTGGAGGAGAGACCGATTGTCGCCACAAGCGAGATTTCTGTGTAGACACCCCCGCCATGGCCACACCAACCCATTTTCAAGGAACCAAAGCCACCGCTGCCACAGCATGAAAAATGGTAAGATGTGTGGTTTCAACTGCATGTCCAATAGCCCCACTATCTTTTGTCTTTAACTCTCCCAAAATAAGCAGCCATGAGATGTAATAAAAATACCTTCAGGGAGGGAGTTGGGAACTCTGAAAATTCACCTGGGCCTGATCTTGATGCCGTTGAAAGTGCCACTTAACAGAAAGGTATCCATTTCCTGTGCACCAGTTATTTGCCCTTTTTCTCCCAGCCCTCTCTTCTGTGCTCCACTCTGGGGTTGGGGGCCTGTAAACTATTTCCTGGACTCCCTTGCTAGCTGGCTTCCTGTTCAGCTCTGCCAACAGGGGGCGCTGTAGGGAGACTGGAAGGCAGGAGATGGGGAGAATGGGCTCCTGTGTTTCAGCTCAGGGTGGCATTGTTCCAGCAGTATTGGGTAGCTGTGTCTCTAGCCTCCAGCTCCTGGGGAACTCCCAGACAAGCCTCCTCATCTCCCTCAGAGGTACATCCATAGAGACACCTGCTTGGCTGTACCTCATTGGTGGTCTGATGTCCCTCACAGGTCTGAGCCCAAGCCCCACAGACCACTGCTGCAAGCTCTGTGGTCTTGGAAATGCCACCTTTTCTCTTTTCTTTCCCCAGCCCTGGGGTGATAGCTATTACCTGGGTTACCTCAGCTCCACTTTTGCTCATTCAGACTTTGACACTGAAGTAACCAATTCCCTGTGTTAAATCTCATAATTAGAAATACCTAGCACAGTTTCTGTTTTCCTAACTAGACACAAACTGATATAGCCTAAAATGAGAGGGTCAGTCCTAGAACTAATTCCTATATTTCATTCACGCTTCAAGGACTCCTCCCAGTTCTAGAAATAAGGATTTATTTCTTCACCATGGAAATATTAAGATATTGGATATGCACTTCCACACTGCAGAACCCTGCCATAGACAGGAATGCTGCCCTTCATTCTGAGTCATCTTTAACGAAAACCAATCAATGGGGTGCCCTGTGAAGGAAATGCAAGCATCAGTGCGTGCCATAGATTTCCCAACAACCTATCACTGCCACATCCAAAGACCCAAGGACAGCACCTTACAGATTCATAGTCAACATGGGGAAAGTACTGGAGGAGGAAGCATGAACAACAAGTCTCGTTTTTAAGTTTGCACACACACAGACAAACAACATGCTTTCCAAGAAAATTATCAGGTCCAAAAAAACTATTTTCTGATCACTTTTATTTTCTTCAACCAAAGGGTCTGCTTATTTAAAAACAAACAAACAAAAAACTACCTTTTCAACTAGAAACGATGGTTCCACATGTGCAGAAGCACTCCCAGCCAGGTGAACTTTTGGCAGCTGCATAAATCCAATATCCTTGAAAAATAATGGCCTTCTCTCTCTTTTTTTTTTTAAAAGGAAAAAAATAAGTTTTGCGCTCCAAGTATGAATTCTTTAAATAACTTCCCCCAAGGCCAAGTCACTTTTATAAAAGGCATATTTTTTTCATGTAAATTCCTTACAAAGAAAGGTGGAAAATAGGGTTTTTTGTGGTTAAGATGCTGAATGAAGAACTGATCAACCTTGGAGTCCAAAATCAGTCCCTTCATTAGGCAGGAGGTGTCCCACACACCCCCCCACCCTGGGAGGCAGCAGGACCAGGGGTAAGAAGGCTGAGCTGGCCCTACCAGACCTTTCCACCCATGGTCAGAGCCATGTGGGCACCAAGCAACCAGGCACTACTGTCTGTGGGTGAGGTGGGAAGATACTCATTTGGTCACCAAATATTGAATTGTGAAGATACTCATTTGGTCACCAAATATTGAATTGTGAAGATACTCATTTGGTCAACAAATATTGAATTGTGAACCTACTATGTGCTAGGTAATGTAGGTGACCACCTAGGAGGAATAAACATTAATCAAATGAACAAATGAATATATAAAAATTACAAATATAACAAATGTTTGCAAGAAAGAATAGATAATACTATGACAGGATAAAAAGAAGGGGGTTCCAATTTAGATTGGGTTCCATCAGGAAGTGACACTAGGGCCAAGATTAGGAAGATAAGCAACAGTTAATCAGTGGCAGTGAGAAGAGAGGAGATGGGAGCAGTCCAGGCAGTGGGGACAGCAGGTACATAGGCCCTGGGGACAGAAGAAGGCATGGCATGTTCTAGAAACCACAGGGATCCAAGAGAGAGTGTGGCTGGCCAAGAGGCTTGAGCAATAAGGCAGGGGCACACTTGAAGGGTCAAATGCAATGTGCTCAGGGTTTTCTTCTTTAACCCCAGAGCAGTGGGAAGCCATCTAGGGCTTGTGTTTCCAATGTGTCACCCTGGCTGTTATGGGTAGAACAGATTCCAGGGGGACATGGAAGTGGGGACACTAGTTGGATGACCACTACAGGAGCTCAGGTACATAGGGACCACAGCTAGACAAAGGGGGCAACTGCCGGTGAAAGGAAGCAAATAGATTCAGTAGGTACTTAGAAGGTGAGACCAAGAATACTGGGGATATTTGGGTGGGTAAAGAAGGGCTATCAAGGATAACTCCTGGTTTGTATGGTTGTGCTAACCACTGAATTAGGAACCCCTGGAACAGGGCCAGGTGTGAAAAAAAAAAGCACTGCAAGTTTTGGCCTTGTTAGTTTCAGGTGCTTTTAAAGTACCCAAGTGGAGAGGTCAAGTTGGCTGTCGAGTGTGCAGACTTGGCGCTCAAAAGCAAAGGCAAGATCAGAGATAGGCATCTAGGAAGCAACGATCCCAGACCGATCCTTCCGGGACCTCCAAACTGCATGACTGGAGAGAAGAAACGGAACCAAGCGGGGGGCGGATGGCGAGGTGCAGGGAAAGCAGAGCACAGCGTCACAAGAGCAGGGAAAATAAAGTCTCAGGAGGAGGGGCTGCTCAGCTCCTCCAGCACAGCAGAGGGCCAGGTCCAGACCCAGGTGGGTCTTACGGAGAGTGCTGCTGAGGACAGGGGAGCGGACACCAGGCCAGGGAAGGGAAAAAAGTGAGAGGTGAGGAAATGGTACAGACTTTGGTGAGGTCTGGGGAGGAGAGAAACAGGAACACTGCTGGAAAATACTAGAATTGAAGGAAGCTTGAGATGGAAAAAACTCACACATCCAATAAGAAAACCCAGGCCCACGGAAGACTGCCATCTTCACTCGGTTTCTACCACTCTCCCTGTCCAGTCACAGACTGCCAGCAAGGAAGAACAAGGCTTCTAATACGCCCACCTCACACCAACTGAGAAAAGACGATAATTGTTCAACAGGTGCCAGTCAAACCCTGAATCTGTGGCTGGCCGGGCGCTGGGTGCTCCCCTCAAGGGAGGGAGAGAAGCATGTAAAACTTTAACAGTCCTATAAATACCCCACAGATGAAAGAACCGTCAAGGAAACAGCCCAGACTCCTAGGGAAAGCAGGCTTCCAACTGGAAGGAGAGAAGGAAGAAAAGCACTATTCATTGTATCAGGAAAGGGCAGAGCTGTACAACCAGAAAAAAAGAAGCAGGAAAAATGGAAAATGCAAGGTAGCACCATCTAACAAAGACGCTGGGCCTATTCCAGTAAGAATGTTTCACACTGGCTGTCATAGGGTTCCCTGAAGGTAAGGCAGATGGCTGTGTTTTCTGGTTTATTTCACATCAGTCTAAAACCTTGTCTCAACCTCTATTAAATATTAAATGTTTCCCGTAAAAGATACTGCATTAGTCAGCTAGGGTTGCCATTACAAAGTAACAGACTGGGTGGCTTAAACAACAGACATTTATTTCTTCACAGTTCTGGAGACTAGAAGCCAAGATTGAGGTGTCGGCAGGGTTGGTTTCTTCTGAGGCCTCTCTTCCTGATTTGCAGATGGCTGCCTTCTGTCTTCATCTTCACAGATCTTCCCTCTTTACCCATCTAAGTCCAAATTTCCTCTTCTTACAAGGACTCCCTAATGACCTCATTTAACTATAATCCCTTCTTTAAAGGCCCTATTTCCAAACACATTCCTAGTCTGAGGTGCTGGGGGTTAGAACTTCAACACAGAGATTAGTGGGGACACATTTTAGTCCATAACAGATGCCCATCTTCTTTCTTGCCTTAAGAAGTGTGGACTGGGCAGGTCACCTTCACATGAGTTGAAGTGTGTATAGCCACATAGTCAGGACAATCAGGACAACGTGTGATTCCCAGAAAGAACAGTCATCTCAGAGGTCCATCAAGATACATTTGGCAAATTCAAGAAAACAAATGCAAATGTTTGGAATTATCATGTGCTTCTCACCACCACTTTTCAGTTAAGTCTATTGCTGAAAGATTACACTAGCCTACTGGAGCTTGATGATTCTATCTTCTAAATTGATGGAAGAGAAAAAAAGAACATCCCCCAAATACATAGCTTGGAGAGAGAAATTAATTAACGTGCCATGTTTCGGCCAGAGCAAGACGGGACAAACAAAAGCCTGAAAAGAAATCAACTTGTCTTCTGCACCTGGAATCCCCCACAGGGTTCCTGGATATTGTTTCTTTTGACAGATGGTCTTTCATCTTTGGCAAAGAAGTACAAGAAACTTCAGACAGCGCAGATATTCCTCCATCTTTGCAAGGAGGGCAGGCCATATCTTTGGACCAGGAACTCTTCATTGCTTCAACACAAAACTAAAATATAGGTGAAGGCTTCTTCCTTCCACCCCTCCCCTGATACCCGATAGTGCTCAGCATAGCCTCGGGTCGTGGGCTATACATCTCCACAAGTATCTGGGTTTTGAGGGTGGGGACTGCCCTTCTCGCCTCTGTATCTCCCACACTGAGCAGGGTGGTATGTACGTAGTTGGCATTCAGTCATTATTTTTGAATGTGTAAGTGAATGAGAGAATGAAGTCCATAAACAGGGAACAAAAGGATCAAAAAATCCTTTACCCTCTTTTTAGAAGCTTAGGGAAAACAAATTTATGGTTCTGTCTTGGATGTCAGGGGTTCTTCCAAATATATTGGATGCCCACATATTTCCAGAGCAGTTAACAATCAGACATCCTTCACTCCTCCAAAGGCCCCTTGAGTTTCACAGAAGCCCAAGATGTCCCCTAACAAACGGAGAGAGAGCTCAAATAACCCACCAGCAGACCTAGAGGTGGTAAAATAAGTCAAGTGCTCCTCTTTTGGCCTAGATCCAGTCACCAGACTATGACTCTTTCCCAAAGAACCCCCTTCCCGAATGCCGAGGACACTCCAGGGCCAAAGAACCTGCCCAGAAAGGCACATTCATCTGAGCATGGCTGCAGTTCTCCTGACACCCTTACTAGTGGGGGTCCCAAACTTCCAATGTCCCCACTGGGTCACCAAGAGGTGAGTGGTTCCTTTATGGCACGTCAGCCATTCCTTGGACTTCCACATGTAAAGTAGCCTTGGGCTCCACCAGGATGAGCAAACCAGTCAAACAGCAGAGGGAATGGAAACCCTCGTTACGCCAACTCGCAAATTCACTAAGACCCCCCACTCCCAATTTCCTGTGGCCTCCCTCTGTCGTCCTGTGGCTTCCCCTAAAGTCCAAGTAGGGAGCAACCACATAATCACACTGGCCTTCATGAGTTCAAGCACTGAAACTCCTCCCCACACCCTGGCCTCTGAACATGGAATAGCTCCATTTGGTAAATTCTTTTCCAAACAGCCACCTGACTGACTTGTCCTCACAACTCAAATGCCGTTTCCTCAATGAGGATGTCCTTGGACCCCTTCACCTAAGTCACCAGAGCACACTTCTCTTTTCCTTGGAGCACATAACCACAATTTGAAATAATTTAACTGCTCTGTGTTTAGTAACAGTCTCTTCCACTCTACAGGAAGCTGTGAGAACAGGAATCATGCCAGTTTATTCATCGCTCCATACCTAGTGCCTAGCACATAGTAGATGTTCAGTAAATAGTTTTTTTGAGGGGAGAGTGGTCTTACCACAACCTCATTTTATTTTATTTACTTTCATTTATTTTTTAAACTTAATTGAAGTATAGTTGATTTACAACGTTGTGTTAGTTTCAGGTGCACAGAAAAGTGATTTAGTTATACATACACATGTATTCATTCTTTTTCAGGTTCTTTTCTCATATAGGTTATCACAGAATACTGAGTAGAGTTCCCTGTGCTATACAGTTAAGTCTTGTTGGTTATCTTACATATAGTAGTGCGTGTACGTTAATTCCAAGCTCCTAATTTAAGCCTCCCTGCCATGTTTCGCCTTTGGTAATCATAAGTTTGTTTCTGATACCTGTAAGTCTGTTTCTGTTTTGTAAATAAGCTCATTTGTTTCTTTTCTTAAAATTAGATTAAAAATATGGAATGCTTCATGAATTTGTGTGTCATCCTTACACAGGGGCCATGCTACTCTTCTCTGTATTGTTCCAATTTTAGTACATGTGCTGCTGACACAAGCACTAAAGAGTTTTAAAATAAGTGAAAGAAGAAATGGAAGAATATTAGACTTCTGTAGTACTATGATAAGTATTTCCTCGATTTTATCACTTTTTTTTTTTGCGGTACGTGGGCCTCTCACTGTTGTGGCCTCTCCCGTTGCGGAGTACAGGCTCTGGATGCGCAGGCTCAGCAGCCATGGCTCACGGGCCCAGCCGCTCCGCGGCATGTGGGATCTTCCCGGACTGGAGCACGAACCTGTGTCCCCTGCATCAGCAGGCAGACTCTCAACCACTGCGCCACCAGGGAAGCCCCCATCACCTTTTAAGTGTATTTGATGTTTAAATCTTTACCCATGCTTTTACCATAACTTTTTGGTGTCATTTCTGAGTCTCTGTCATTGAATAGAGGGTTTTAATGCCTTTATATTTATTATAAAAATGATAATTTTTTATCTTCTGTCATGTTTTTAGTTCCTTTTCTCTATTTTCCTATGTGAGCTATATTTCACTGAGTTTATCATCTCCAGTACTTAGGAAGAAATTCTACAATAAGCTATCCTTACAATCTTAGGAAACATTCTTTCCATGTCAAGAACATAGTAGAACTTTGGCTTTCCCTTTGGGCAGAGAAGAATTTAACATCCCTTTTTTTCTCCCAGATTCCTTTCTACTTTTCTTTTCTTTCTTTCTTTCTTTCTTTCTTTATGGCTGCATTGGGTCTTCGTTGCTGTGCGTGGGCTTTCTCTAGTTGCTGTGAGTGGGGGATACTCTTTGTTGCGGTGTGCAGGCTTCTCATTCTGGTGGCTTGTCTTGTTGCAGAGCATGGGCTCTAGATGCACAGGCTTCAGTAGCTGTGGCACACAAGCTCAGCAGTTGTGGCTCACGGGCTCTAGAGAGCAGGCTCAGTAGTTATGGTGCATGGGCTTAGTTATTCCACGGCATGTGGGATCTTCCCGAACCAGGGGTCAAATCCATGTCCCCTGCATTGGCAGATGGATTCTTAACCACTGTGCCACCAGGGAAGTCCCCCATTTTTCTGATTTGAAAATATTTCTTAAATTTGAGGTACAGAATATTATTAAAGTACTTTATATTTTACACCTTTCCTTACTTTTTACAACAGCTTTATTGAGATATGATTCACATACCATACAATTCATCCATTTTAAGGATACAATTCAATAGCTTTTGGTATATTCTCAGAGTTGCACAACCATGATGACACAAATAGACCATTTTTATCACCCAAAATGAAACATTATACCCATTAGCAACCACTTCCCATTTCGTCCTCTACCACCCCCGCCCTACGAAATCACTAGTTACTTTCTGTCTCCATAGGTTTGCCTATTCTGAACATTTCATATAAATAGAATCATTTAATATGTGGTCTTTTGTTTCTAGCTTCTTTCTCTTATGAAAATATTTTCAAGGTTCATCCATCCAGCATGTATCTGTACTTTATTCCTTTTTGTTGCCAAATAAGATTCCATTGCATGGAATACCACTTTGTTTTCCATTCATCAGTTGATGGACATTTGGGTTGTTTTCATATTTTGGCTATTGTGACTAATGCTCCTATGAACATTCACGTATAAGTTTTTATGTGAATAAATGTTTTAATTTCTCTTGGGTGTATACCTTGGAGTAGAATTGCTAGGTCATGTCGTAACCCTTTGCTTAAACTTTTGAGGAACTGCCAACCTGTTCTTCAAGTGTCTGTACCATTTTATATTCCCAGCAGCACCATATGAGGGTTCTAATTTCTCTACATTTCCACCAACACTTGTTATTGTCCATCTTTTTTATTGTAATTATCCAAGTGGGTACGAAATGGTATCTCACTGTGGTTTTGATTTGCATTCCTCTGGTGTCTAATAATGCTGAGCATTTTTTCATGTGATCATTGGCCAATTATATGTATATTCTTCAGAGAACTATCTTTTCAAGTCCTTTGTCTACTTTTCAATTGAGTTGTCTTTTTATAGTTGAATTATAGGATATATCCCAGATACAAGTCCCTCATCAGATATATGATTTGGAGAAATTTTCTTCTATCATGTGAGTTATCCTTTAACTTTCTTGATGGTATCCTTTGAAGCACAAAATATTTTAACTTTGATTAAATCCAATTTATCTTTATTTTCTTTGGTTGCTTGTGTTTTTGATATCATTCATATCTAAGAAACCATTGCCTAATTCAAGGTCATAAAGATTTATTCCTATATTTTCTTCTAGGACCATGATAGTTTTAGCCCTTACATTTAAGGGAAGGTCTTTGATCTTCCCTTAACTTTTTAATTATTGCTTTCCATTTGGAACTGTATTTGCATCAATTAGTTAGGCTTAACTCTGTTAAACCAGTTTCAATCATCCACATCAACTCTTTATATCATGCCCTCCCTATTTCTAATCTTTTAATTTTGCTTCAGCTCATAATCAACTGCAATTATGTTTTAAAGAAATCCTTCCTAGAAGGACAAGCAGGGTGTCTGGTTTCTAACCTCTTACATATCTAAGAGCATCAGGTGCCCTCACAGGTGAACAACAAATTGTCTGAGTGTCATATTCTTGGAGCACAGTCACTTTTTTTTTTTTAATAAATTTATTTATTTATTTTTGGCTGCACTGGGTCTTCGTTGCTGCACGTGGGTTTTCTCTAGTTGTGGCGAGCAGGGGCTACTCTTCGTTGCAGTACGTGGGCTTCTCATTGCGGCGTCTTCTCTTGTTGCAGAGCACAGGCTCTAGGCACGTGGGTTTCAGTAGTTGCGACATGCAGGCTCAGTAGTTGTGGCTCATGAGTTCTAGAGTACAGGCTCAGTAGTTGTGGTGCACAGGCTTAGTTGCTCCACAGCATGTGGGATCTTCCCAGACCAGGGCTCGAACCTGTGTCCCATGCATTGGCAGGCGGATTCTTAACCACTGCGCCACCAGGGAAGACTGCACAGTCACTTCTTGTCCCAACACTGCAGTCCTGGCTCCACTGTCTTCTAGGACTTAGTATCATGGACAACTCAGGCCTGCCAGATTTTTGTTTCTTTTAAGTAACCTGTTTTGTCTGCTTGAATACTGGTATAACTTTTCCTATTATTCTTATAATTCACAAATTTTGCCAGAATAAATAACTGTGGGCCTATGTATATGAATTTTGATCAAAACACAGTAAGCCTTTTATCCGGTAAACTGAGATTTTTTTAAACCTTCCAGAAAGTCTTCATTCATTAAAAATCTTTGATGAATGCCCCTATCCTAACTTGAGCAGAGGGGTTCCTTCTACAGAGATTCTAAAATTGGACTTACATTTTCTGTACCCCATTTCTATCACTTCCTTTCTCACCACTCTATTCTTTCCTTCCTTTGCCCCCAAAGAAGCATGTCACATTTATTCTCTACATCACTAATTCAAATGTGTAATGTTGTTTCAATTCCGTAGTGCCTCCCTTGTAGATTTTAATTCTGCTACAGCAAACGAGTTTTATAAGCTTTCATTATCTCACCAGTTCCCTTTTAAGTTTACTGTTTTTACATCTCATTCTGCAGTTCTTATGGCTTTTGCTTCTTAAAGTCCTATCTTCTTTTTTTATGACTTCTGACATCTGTTTAGGTCCAAATGTTCTCTTTTTTATTGAAGTATAGTAGATTTACAGTATTGTGTAGTTACAGGTGTACAGCAAAGTGATTCAGTTATATATATGTATTTTCAGATTATTTTCCATTATAGATTATTATAAGGTATTGAATATAGTTCCCTGTGCTATACAGTAAATCCTTGTTGCTTACCTATTTTATATATAATAGTGTGTATATGTTAATCCCATAATTTATCCCTCCCCACCTTTCCCCTTTGGTAACCATAAGTTTGTTTTCTAAGTCTGTGAGTCTGTTTCTGTTTTGTAAATAAAATCATTTGTATTATTTTTTAGATTCCACATATAAGTGATATCATACAATATTTGTCCTTCTGTCTGACTTACTTCATTTAGTATGATAATGTATGATAATGTCTAGGTCCATCCATGTTGCTGCAAATGGCAATGTTTCACTTTTTATGGATGAGGAATATTCCATTGTATACATACACCACACCTTCTTTATCCATTCACCTGTTGATGGACACTTAGGTTGCTTCCATGTCTTGGCTATTAGAAATAGTGCTACTATTAACATTGGGGGGCATGTATCTTTTCAAATTAGAGTTTTCATCTTTTCTGGATATATGCCCAGGAGTGGGATCACTGGATCACATGATAGTTCTGTTTTTATTTTTTTAAGGAAACTCCATACTGTTTTCCATAGTAAAGCCTTATCTTCTTACATCCCATTAGGATACCGGTTTTCTAAAATTTATTCTGGTCCTGAAATAAACCCTTTCCAAAGATATGTTTTCTCTGCATATCCTTTCCCTTATAGGCTATAGTATTTGAACTCAGACCCTCAAATGGGTTTTCTGTACATACTCAAATTGCAGTGAGGAGAGGTCTACCTAAAGCCAGCACCAAGACTTGGGTGAACAGGTCTCCCTTGATCACAACAGTCAGCATCCCATCTCAGACCTGCTACTAGAGGACAGGCAGACAAGCACGATGTTCAGTAGGCATCTGTGTAGTCGGCTCTACCAGGCTGTGGTGGGATCCTGTACCTCCCCAGGGAGCAGTACTGTATATTCTGAACTGACGGGACACTTAAATAGGGATCTACAGGCCTCCTTCTGTCCACAGGGCAATGCTAGATACAAAGTACCAGCAACATACCTCCCGCCATACCTCCCTCCAGGGCTGCCCTGGAGTTAGCTGTAGAATGGCTATAAAACAATGGCTAATGCCAAACCAAGAGGAACAGCCAGCAAGTTTCCTAAGTATCATAAATCTTCTAAAATTCAAAGCCAAGGACAAACAAGAGATGGGAAAATATTTCTTCCAGCTCTCTTTCAGACAGGTAGGATTTGGCCACTCTGAAAAGCCCACTGACTACCCTTACCAATCCAGGTCCACTGTTCTTTATAGTTAGTGGAAAGTCCTTGCCAATTTTGACAACAGTTTGACTATCTCCTTCATTTTTCTAAATATGTTTTTGCCTTTTTCTGTCTTCATACGGGTTGTAGTGGAAGGACTGCTTGATAGTTGCAGGGTGAAACCCGAGGCCATGCTGTAAGCATGCTTTGCAATGCGCGCAGTGCCCTTGTCATCCAGAGATTAATAAGAGAGCATTTCTATGGCCTCCTAATCTGAATGTGTCACCACATCCTGGGTGATTTATTTTAATCTGCTGCCACTGGTCTCCTATAACAAACTCATTTGGACTGTCCTAAGCTCTGTAGCACAGTCTTTACAAGAAGCTCAATGAGCCATAAGTCCACCAACCTCAGCATTCAATTCCTGAGAGACAACGTTCCCACATGGCAAGTCCAGACACTGACAACATGTTGGGAGCTGAGATGCCCCAGTACCTCCTCAGGACATTCAGAGGAGTCACACGCTCTCTCTTTTTATGGTACTGCTCTGCCCTATCTTTTAGAGACAGGATAGCCCCTTCACCTCCTCCCTCCCCCACCTTCTTGTCCTTTTCACCCATATTTATTGCACGTCCTTTCTGAGCCAGGCTCACATCACTTCTGCTCTGATCCTGGCACACCTGAGCCAACCAGTCACTGCACAAGACTGGCTCGTACTGAGTGGCCCTTGGGCCATCCTGTTGTGAGAGGATGCCTCCCTCCATGAGGTGCATGGTCAGTTTCTTTGTCTGATATGATTCCAGTTACTGCATCCCTGGAAACCAGACCCATCACACTGATTTTCTGCTCTAGAAGCCTGTAAGGGCAGACCAACATAAAGTCACCAGCCCAGCAAGCCATCTTCCAGGGCAAATTCTGCCACCATAGAATCCTGATCACTTGTAGCAGGATCCTGACCTATGGGGACCACACTGCATCATCAATCAGTACAGTGGTCTGAGATCAGCTCTGGATATGCCTTTGATTTGAAATCATATCTGCCTACACATGCCCAGCAGGAGCTTTGGACAGGGCACCAGCAGCTACATAAGCCCACCAGTTGTGGCCCTGATCCCATCACAGGTCAACTCACTCCCTGCCTGGATGCTGCATGAGAGAAGATTAAAGTTCAGCCAGAGGAATCCAGAGGTCAGCTGCTACTGCCATGACCAACTTGTTTCCCAGCTCTGGGAATAACACCAATTAGTTTTCTTTCTGGAATGTCCCCTTTCAGGGCCACTTACCCTGGCCAGCATTAGAAAAAACCCACACTCCCTGTCACGCCCAACAGTAGGCCTCTCTTGCTTTGAGAAGTCTTCAAGGAATCTTAGATCATAGACTGCACTTCCAGAAGATCCATTTCAATGCTGCCCAATTTCAGTCAATCACCTTCACAACTATGCTGCCACGGCAAGCTAACCTCAGATTTCTAGAGTTCCTGCCACAGCATGAAAGAGCCATTTTATGACAACTGTGGTTCCCAAACTGACCACTTTTCTCTTGCAGCCCATGAGTTCCACTTTCAGGACAAGAGTGAAAACTGACATTTGAGCCACTACTCTCTCATTCCTTCCCTTCCTAGCTCAGATTGATGGAAGCTCCACTCCAGATGAACATGACAAAGAAGCAGAGCTCCTCCTCCCCTCAGCTGCCAATCAAAGGATATGGTGCTTTACCAGGAGGGGTAGGCCACCATCATTTCTCATCTCCTCCAGTCCAAATTGAAGACTCTAATTTCCTGATGAGTCCATCTAAAAGGTTAAGATTCCATTCTTTCACCCAGCTCCCCTCATAAGAAGGAGGTTCTAACCCAGGAAAATACTGGGGGCACCAATCACCCTCATATAAGCTTGCTCACAGGGCAGATATTCTATGTCAGGAGAGGCAACCTGAGAAGACCAGAGACTACCAACTCTGCCTATTGTCCAGAGTAGTGACTTAGAGATTTTCCCCAAAGACAGAGGTAGTCCATAAAATCAAAGAGCTTCTATGCTCTCCCCAAAAGTACTGGCATTATTTGAAATAAAGTGTGGGAAGTTCAAGCCTACAGGCACTCTTGAAAACAATAACAATTTTAGCAATAAGCAAATATGCGGCTGGCAGCTCCTCTTAATAAAGAGCAATAAATGACAGGTCAGGTAGTTCATCAAAGAAAACAGGAAAAGAGAGCCCTCTTGGGGTTAGAACAGACCTCAGAGACTTGCCACAAAAATGACCCCTTACTGAATTTAGTTGGGCCAAACGGCAGAGCCATGTATGTCTCAGGCACTGTTGAAAACAATAGAGCAATCAGTCAGCAATTAATGAAGCACACCAGCTGGATGTGATACCAAAAAAGGCAGACAGCTTAATAGAGAGATTAGGGAAAAAGACAAAGAGAACCCCGATTAAACCACTGTCATGTAGGGTGACTGTACATATATGCCCCAGGTTGCTCCCTCTGAGAGTGGCACTAAAGGAAAAAAGACATCACCAAAATAGTCTGAATCACTAAACAAATAAATAAGCAAACAACAACAAAAGAAGACCTGAAGAAGTGATAAGGAACCAGTATCCAGGTTCCTGAAATTATTATAAAATGTCCAATTTTCAACAAAAACTATGAGACACAAAAAAGAAACAGGAAAGTGTGACCCACATGTAGGGAAAAAAATCAGGCACAGAAACTGACTGTGAGAGAACCCAGATGACAGATTTAACAGGCAAAGACTTAAAAACATCCACAATAAAAATGTTCAAAGAACTAAAAGAAACTATGCTTAAAAATGTAAAGAAAGCTATAATGACAATGTCTCATCAAATAGAGAATATCAATAAAGAGACAGAAATTACTTTTTTTAAAGAAGTAAACTGAAATTCTGGATTTGAAAAGTACAATAACAAAACTGAAATTTTCACTACAGGAGCTAAAACTATATTTAAACTAGTAGAAGAAAGACTCAGCAAATATAAGGATATATTGATAGAGATTATACAATCTGAAGAAAAGCAGAAACTGACCAGAGCTTCAGAGAAATGTGGGACACCATTAAGCACACCAACATAATTCAATGGGAAGGAGAGGAGAAAGAGAAAGGAATAGAAAAAAATTTGAAGAAACAATGCCTGAAAACTTGCTAAGTATGATGAAAAACATAATTCATCCAAGACACTCAACAAAATCCAAGTAGAATAAATACAAAGAGATCCACACCCAGACATACGGTAAAAATGATGAAAGTCAAAGAAAAAGAGAAAATCTTGAAAGCAGTAAGAGAAAAATGTCTCATCATGTACAAGGTGCCAATAAGATTAGCACCTGACTTCTCATCAGAAACAATAAGGCCAGAGACAGCTGGATGACATATTCAAGGTGCTGAAAGAATTGTCAACCAATAATCTTATATTCAGCAAAACTATCCTTCAAAAACAAAGGTGAAATAAAGATATTCTATGATAAGCAATAACAGAGAATTTGTTCCTAGCAGACATTCCGTGCAAGAAATACTAAAGGAAGTTGTTCAGACTAAAAGAAAGTACCCCAGGGGCTTCCCTGGTGGCGCAGTGGTTGAGAGTCCACCTGCCGATGCAGGGGACATGGGTTCGTGCCCCAGTCCGGGAAGATCCCACATGCCGCGGAGCGGCTAGGCCCGTGACCCATAACTGCTGAGCCTGCGCGTCCGGAGCCTGTGCTCCACAACGGGAGAGGCCACAACAGTGAGAGGCCCGCGTACCGCAAAAAATAAAAATAAAAAAATAAAAGAAATAAATAAAAGAAAGTACCCCAAATGACAATTCAAATCCACAAACACAAGGAAAATAATAGAGTTGAATATGTAATTAAAAGAAACAGTATAATTGCATATTTCTTCCCCTTTTTCTCTTAACTGATTTTAAAAGAAATTGTATAAAACATTATTTACATAGCTGTATTATCAGGCCTTTCACATAGAGAAAGATAATGTGTTTGACAAAAAAAGCACAAAAGAGATGGGTGTTAGCAAAGTTGTCTTGGGGTAGGAAAATGATAACAGATGATAACTCAAATCCACAGGAAGAAATGAAGAGAGCAAGAAATGATGAAAAGGAAGGTTGATATAACAAACTCTATAGACTTGCTCGATTTTTCCTTTCTCAGCTTCTTTAATACACATAAAATTATGTGAATTAAGAAAAATTATACTAACAACAATTCATTGTTGGGTTTGTGATATGTGTATACTATATAAACATAAAATATATATTATGATATATATTTATAAACAATAATAGTTCACAAAAGAGGAAAGAGAATGGAGCAATATAGAGGTAATGTTTCTATATCTCACTGGAATTAAGTTAGTAAATCTGATGTAGATTCTGAGAAGTTAAGATATAATATGGTGGAGTGAGACCTTCAAGATGGTGGAAGAGTAAGACGTGGAGATCACCTTCCTCCCCACAAATACATCAGAAATACATCTACATGTGGAACAACTACAGAACACATACTGAACGCTGGCAGAAGACCTCAGAGTTCGCAAAAGGCAAAAAAAGCTCCCCATGTACCTGGGTAGGGCATAAGAAAAAAGAAAAAACAGAGACAAAAGTATAGGGATGGGACCTGCACCTCAGAGAGGGAGCTGTGAAGGAGGAAAAGTTTCCACAAACTAGGAAGCCCCTTCACCGGCAGAGACGGGGGTGGACAGGGAAGAAGCATCAGAGCCATGGAGGAGAGCGCAAGCAACAGAGGTGCAGTGGGCAAAGCGGAGGTATTCCCGCACAGAGGATCGGGGCCGACCAGCAATCACCAGCCCGGGAGGCTTGTCTGCTCACCCACCAGGACGGGTGGGGGCAGGGAGCTGAAGCTTGGGCTTTGGAGGTAAGATCCCAAGGAGAGGACTGGGGATGGCTGCATTAACACAGCCTGAAGGGGGCTAGTGTGCCACAACTAGCCAGGAGGGAGTTCGGAAAAAGTCTGGAACTGCCTAAGAGGCAAGAGACCATTGTTTCGCGGTGTGAGAGAAGAGGGGATTCAGAGCACTAGCTAAACAAGCTCCAGAGATGGGCGTGAGCTGCGGTTATCAGCATGGACACCAGAGACGGGCATGAAACACTAAGGCTGCTGCTGCAGCCACCAAGAAGCCTGTGTGAAAGCACAGGTCACTATCCATACCTTCCCACCCGAGAGCCTGTGCAGCCCACCACTGCCAGGGTCCCGTGATTGAGGGGCAACTTCCCCGGGAGAATACATGGCGCTCCTCACACTGTTGCAACGTCATGCTGGCCTCTGCCACCACAGGCTTGCCCTGCATTCTGTACCCCTCCCTCCCCCTGGCCTGAGTGAGCCAGAGACCCCTAATCTGCTGCTAGCGTAACCCTGTCCTGTCTGAGCGAAGAACAGACACTCTCAGGGAACCTACATGCAGAGGCGGGGCCAAATCCAAAGCTGAACCCCAGGAGCTGTGTGAACAAAGAAGATAAAGGGGTATTTCTCCTAACAGGCTCAGGAGCAGCAGATTAAATCTCCACAATCAACCTGATGTACCCTGCATCTGTGGAATACCTGAACAGACAATGACTCATCCCAATATTGAAGTGGTGGACATTGGGAGCAAACGATATATTTTTTTTTTCCTTTTTCTCTTTTTGTGAGTGTGTATGTGTATGCTTCTTTGTGTGATTTTGCCTGTATAGCTTTGCTTTTATCATTTGTCCTAGGGTTCTGTCTATCTGTTTTTTGTTTGTTTTAGTACAGTTTTCAGCATTTGTTATCATTGGTGGATTTGTTTTTTGGTTTGGTTGCTCTCTTCCTTCTTTCTTTTTTTTTTCTTTTTTTATTACTTTAAAAATTTCTTATTTTTAATAATTATTTTTATTTTAATAACTTTATTTTATTTTTTCTTTCTTTCTCTTTTTTCCCTCCCTTTTCTTCTGAGCCGGGTGGCTGACAGGGTCTTGGTGCTCCAGCCGGGTGTCAGGCCTGTACCTCTGAGGTGGGAGAGCCGAGTTCAGGACATTGGTCAACCAAAGACCTCCCGGCTCCACATAACATCAAACGGTGAAAGCTCTCCAAGAGATCTCCATCTCAACGCTAACACCCATCTACACTCAATGACCAGCAAGCTACAGTGCTGCATACCCGATGCCAAACAACAAGCAAGACAGAAACACAACCCCACCCATTAGGAGAGAGGCTGCCTAAAATCATACTAAAGTAACAGACAACCCAAAACACACCACCGGACATGGTCCTGCCCACGAGAAAGACAATATCCAGCCTCATCCACCAGAGCAGAGGCACTAGTCCCCTCCACCAGGAAGCCTACACAACACACTGAAACAACCTTAGACACTGGAGGCAGACACCAAAAACAATTGGAACTACGAACCTGCAGCGTGCGAAAAGGAGACCCCAAACACAGTAAGTTAAGCAAAATGAGAAGACAGAGAAACACACAGCAGATGAAGGAGCAAGGTAAAAACCCACCAGATCAAACAAATGAAGAGGAAATAGGCAGTCTACCTGAAAAAATTCAGAGTAATGATAGTAAAGATGATCCAAAATTGTGGAAATAGAATGGAGAATACGAGAAACGTTTCACCAGGACATAGAAGAACTAAAGAGTAAACAAACAATGATGAACAACACAATAAATGAAATTAAAAATTCTCTACAAGGAATCAATAGCATAATAATGGAGGCAGAAGAATGGATAAGTGACCTGGAAGATAAACAGTGGAAAAAACTACTGCCGAGCAGAATAAAGAAAAAAGAATGAAAAGAATCGAGGGCAGTCTCAGAGACCTCTGGGACAACATTAAATGCACCAAAATTCGAATTATAGGGGTCCCAGAAGAAGAAGAAAAAAGAAAGGGACGGAGAAAATATTTGAAGGGATTATAGTTGAAAACTTCCCTAATATGGGAAAGGAAATAGTCAATCAAGTCCAGGAAGCAGAGAGAGTCCCATACAGAATAAATCCGAGGAGAAACACACCAAGACACATATTAATCAAACTATCCAAAATTATATACAAAGAAAAAATATTAAAAGCAGCAAGGGAAAAACAACAAATAACACACAAGGGAATCCCCATAAGGTTAACAGCTGATCTTTCAGCAGAAACTCTGCAAGCCAGAAGGGAGTGGCAGGACATATTTAAAGCGATGAAGAAAAAAAACCTAAAACCAAGATTACTCTACCCAGCAAGGATCTCATTCAGATTCAATGGAGAAATTAAAACCTTTACAGACAAGCAAAAGCTAAGAGCACCACCAAACCAGCTCTACAACAAATACAAAAGGAACTTCTCTAGGCAGGAAATACAAGACAAGTAAAACACCTACAATAACAAACCCAAAACAATTAAGAAAATGGTAATAGGAACATACATATCAATAATTACCTTAAATGTAATTGGATTAAACGCTCTACCAAAAGACACAGACTGGCTGAATGGATACAAAAACAAGACCCGTATATATGCTCTCTACAAACACCCACTTCAGACCTAGGGACACATACAGAATGAAAGTGAGGGGATGGAAAAAGATATTCCATGCAAATGGAAACCAAAAGAAAGCTGGAGTAGCAGTTCTCATATCAGACAAAATAGACTTTAAAATGAAGACTATTACAAGAGACAAAGAAGGACACTACATAATGATCAAGGGATCAATCCAAGAAGAAGATATAACAATTGTAAATATTTATGCACCTAACATAGGAGCACCTCAATACATAAGGCAAATGTTTACAGCTATAAAAAGGGAAATTGACAGTAACACAATCATAGTAGGGGACTTTAACACCCCACTATCACCAATGGACAGAACATCCAAAATGAAAATAAATAAAGGAACAGAAACTTTAAATGTTACATTAAAAAAGATGGACTTACTTGGTATTTACAGAACATTCCATCCAAAAACAACAGAATACTCTT
The DNA here is from genome assembly GCF_937001465.1 of Orcinus orca. NCBI lineage: Eukaryota > Metazoa > Chordata > Mammalia > Artiodactyla > Delphinidae > Orcinus > Orcinus orca. The sequence goes on from NC_064560.1 coordinate 75,495,579, forward strand.
TCTTCTCAAGTGCTCATGGAACATTCTCCAGGATAGACCATATCTTGGGGCACAAATCAAGCCTTGGTAAATTTAAGAAAATTGAAATTGTATCAAGCATCTTTTCTGACCACAACGCTATGAGGCTAGATATCAATTACAGGGAAAAGTCTGTAAAAAATACAAACACATGGAGGCTAAACAATACACTACTAAATAACCAAGAGATTACTGAAGAAATCAAAGACAAAAGAAAAAAATACCTAGAAACAAATAACAATGAAAACACGACGATCCAAAACCTAGGGAAGGCAGCAAAAGCAGTTCTAAGAGGGAGGTTTACAGCAATACAATCCTAACTCAAGAAACAAGAAACATCTCAAATAAACAACCTAACCTTACACTTAAAGCAATTAGAGAAAGAAGAAAAAAAAAACCTGCAAAGTTAGCAGAAGGAAAGAAGTCATAAAGATCAGATCAGAAATAAATGGAAAAGAAATGAAGGAAACAATATCAAAGACCAATAAAACTAAAAGCTGATTCTTTGAAAAGATAAATAATATTGATAAACCATTAGCCAGACTCATCAAGAAAAAAAAGGGAGAAGACTCAAATCAACGGATTAGAAATAAAAAAGGAGAAGTAACGACTGACACTGCAGAAATACAAAGCATCCTAAGAGATTACTACAAGCAACTATATGCCAATAAAATGGACAACCTGGAAGAAATGAAAAAATTCTTAGAAAAGCTCAACCTTCCAAAACTGAACCAGGAAGAAATAGAAAATATAAACAGACCAATCACAAGCACTGAAATTGAGACTGGGATTAAAAATCTTCCAACAAACAAAAGCGCAGGACCAGACGAATTCTATCAAACATTTAGAGAAGAGCTAGCACCTATCCTTCTCAAACTCTTCCAAGATATAGCAGAAGGACAGACACTTCCACACTCATTCTACGAGGCCACCATCACCCTGATACCAAAACCAGACAAGGATGTCACAAAGAAAGAAAACTACAGCTCAATATCACTGATGAACATAGATGCAAAAATCCTCAGCAAAATACTAGCAAACAGAAACCAACAGCACATTAAAAGGGTCACACACCATGAACAAGTGGGGCTTACCCCAGGAATGCAAGGATTCTTCAGTATAGGCAAATCAATCAATGCGATACACCATATTAAAAAATTGAAGGAGAAAAACCATATGATCATCTCAACAGATGCAGAAAAAGCTTTCAACAAAATTCAACACACATTTATGAAAAAAACCGTACAGAAAGTAGGCATAGAGGGAATTTACCTCAACATAATAAAGGCCATATATGACAAACCCACAGCGAACATCCTCCTCAATGGTGAAAAACTGAAACCATTCCCAATGAGATCAGGAACAAGACAATGTTGCCCACTCTCACCACTATTATTCAACATCGTTTTGGAAGTTTTAGCCACAGCAATCAGAGAAGAAAAAGAAATAAAAGGAACCCAAACTGGAAAAGAAGAAGTAAAACTGTCACTGTTTGCAGATGACGTGATACTATACATAGAGAATCCCAAAGATGCTACCAGAAAACTACTAGAGCTAATCAATGAATTTGGTAAAGTAGCAGGATACAAAATTAATGCACAGAAATCTCGGCATTCTTATACACAAATGATGAAAAATCTGAAAAAGAAATTAAGGGAACACTCTCATTTACCATTGCAACAAAAATAATAAAATACCTAGGAATAAACCTACCTAAGGAGACAAAAGACCTGTATGAAGAAAATTATAAGACACTGATGAAAGAAATTAAACATGACACAGATGGAGAGTTATACCATGTTCTTGGATTGGAAGAATCAACATTGTGAAAACGACTATACTACCCAAAGCAATCTATAGATTCAATGCAATCCTTATCAAACTACCACTGGCATTTTTCACAGAACTAGAACAAAAAATTCACAATTTCTATGGAAACACAAAAGACCCTGAATAGCCAAAGCAATCTTGAGAAAGAAAAACGAGGCTGGAGGATCAGGCTCCCTGACTTCAGACTATACTACAAAGCTACAGTAATCAAGACAGTATGGTACTGGCACAAAAAACAGAAAGATAGATCGATGGAACAGGATAGAAAGCCCAGAGACAAACCCACGTACATATGGTCACCTTATCTTTGATAAAGGAGGCAAGAATATACAATGGAGAAAAGACAGCCTCTTCAATAAGTGGTGCTAGGAAAACTGGACAGCTACATGTAAAAGAATGAAACTAGAACACTCCCTAACACCGTACACAAAAATAAACTCAAAATGGATTAAAGACCTAAATGTAAGGACAGACACTATCAAACTCTTAGAGGAAAACATAGGCAGAACACTCTATGACATAATTCACAGAAAGTTCCTTTTTGACCCACCTCCTAGAGAAATGGAAATAAAAACAAAAATAAACAAATGGGACCTAATGAAACTTAAAAACTTTTGCACAGCAAAGGAAACCATAAACAAGACAAAAAGACAGCCTTAAGAATAGGAGAAAATATTTGCACACGAAGCAACTGACAAAGGATTAATCTCCAAAATTGACAAGCAGCTCATGCAGCTCAATATCAAAAAGGAAACAACCCAATCCAAAAACGGGAAGAAGACCTAAATAGACATTTCTCCAAAGAAGATATACAGATTGCCAACAAACACATGAACGAATGCTCAACATCATTAATCATTAGAGAAATGCAAATCAAAACTACAATGAAGTATCACCTCACACCAGTCAGAATGGCCATCATCAAAAAATCTACAAACAATAAATGCTGGACAGGTTGTGGAGAAAAGGGAACCCTCTTGCTCTGTTGGTGGGAATGTAAACTGATACAGCCACTATGGAGAACAGTATGGACGTTCCTTTAAAAAACTAAAAATAGAACTACCATATGACCCAGCAATCCCACTACTAGGCATATACCCTGAGAAAACCAGAATTCAAAAAGAATCATGTACCACAATGTTCATTGTATTTATAATAGCCAGGACATGGAAGCAACCTAATTGTCCATCGACAGATGAATGGATAAAGAAGATGTTCATTGCAGCTCTATTTATAATAGCCACAATGTTCATTGCAGCTCTATTTATAATAGCCAGGACATGGAAGCAACCTAAGTGTCCATCGACAGATGAATGAATAAAGAAGATGTGGCATATATATGCAATGGAATATTACTCAGCCATAAAAGAAACAAAATTGAGTTATTTGTAGTGAGGTAGATGGACCTAGACTCTGTCATACAGAGTGAAATAAGTCAGAAAGAGAAAAACAAATACCGTATGCTAACACATATATATGGAATCTAAAAAATAAAATGGTTATGAAGAACCTAGGGCCAGGACAGGAATAAAGATGCAGACATAGAGAATGGGCTTGAGGACACGGGGAGAGGGAAGCATAAGCTGGGATGAAGTGAGAGAGTGGCATAGACTTACACGTACTACCAAATGTAAAATAGCTAGCTAGTGGGAAGCAGCCGCATAGCACAGGGAGATCTGCTCAGTGCTTTGTGACCACCTAGAGGGGTGGGCTAGGGAGGGTGGGAGGGAGACGCAAGAGGGACGAGATATTAGTATATATATGTATATGTATAACTGATTCACTTTCTTATAAAGCAGAAACTAATACACCATTTTAAAGCAATTATACTCCAATAAAGATGTTAAAAAAAAAGATAATATGGTAAGTCCTATAACAACCATTAGGAAAACATTTCAAAAACATATAGTAACATAATAATTAAAAGCATTAAAATGTTACCCCTAGAAAATATTCATTAAATTAAAAACTAAAGCAGAAATGGAGTTATAGAGGAATAAAAAAGGTAACAGACGCATAGAAAACAAAAACTTAAATGGCAGACATAAATGCAGCTACGTCAATAATAACATTAGATGTGAGTGGATTAACCAACTGAGATTGGCAGAATAGATTTTAAAAATCCAACCATATGCTGTAGACACCGTATACACATTACATTCAATGATACAAATAGGTTGAAAGTAAATGAATGGAAAAGACATATCATTCAAACAGCAACCATAAGAAAGCTGGAGTAGCTGTATTAATATCAGACAACTTAGATAATAAAACATAAAGTGTTGGGCTTCCCTGGTGGCGCAGTGGTTGAGAGTTCGCCTGCCGATGCAGGGGACGCGGGTTCGTGCCCCGGTCCGGGAAGATCCCACATGCCGCGGAGCGGCTGGGCCCGTGAGCCATGGCCGCTGAGCCTGCGCATCCGGAGCCTGTGCTCCGCAACAGGAGAAGACACAACGGTGAGAGGCCCACGTACCGTAAAAAAAAAAAAAAAAAAAAAAAAAAAAAAACATAAAGTGTTATTGGCGATAAAGTGGATGTTATTAATGATAAAAGAGTCAATTCATCAGGGACATGAAACAATTATAAACTTACGTGCACCTGACGGGACCCCATAATATATGAAAAACAAACAAAAAAATTTGAAGAAAGAAATAGATAATTCAACAAAATACGTAGAGACTTTAAATCAATAACTTAACCTTTTACCTCAAGACATTAGAAAAAAGAAGGGCAATCAAAATCCAAAGAGGAAGAGGAAGAAAAGAAAAATTAGAGAAAAAAATTATTGAAATAATAGAAAAATAAGAGAAAATCAACTAAACCAAAAGTTGCTTCCTTAAAAAATCAACAAAATTAACAACATTTAGCTACAACAAAATTAACAACATTTAGCTACAATGACCAAGGGAGAAAAAAAATAAAAGACTCACATGTGAAAGAGGGAATATTACCACTTATCTTACAGAAATACAAAAGATTATAAAGGAATACTGTGATCAACGTATGTCAACAAATTAGATAACATAGATGCAATGAACAAATTCCTAGAAAGACAGAAACTACAAAAACTTACTGAAGAAAAATATACACTCTGAATGGACCTATTATAAGTAGAGTTTGAATCAGTAATTTAAAACCACCCACAAAGAAAAGCCAGGCAAAGATGGCTTAGCAGTAAATTCTACCAAACATTTAAACAGGAATTAATACCAATTCTTCACAAATTCTATCAAAAAATTAGAAGAGAAGGGAATACTTCAAAACTCATCTTATGAGGTCAAAAACAGACAAAGACATCACAAGAAGAAAAAAAAAAACGCTACAGACCATTATCTCTAACAAATATAAATGCAAATATCCTCAAAAAATACTAGCAAACTGAACCCAGCAAGCTATAAAAAGGAATATATACTATGACAAATGGTATATATAATGGTAATGGGATTTTTCACACGAGTGCAAAATTGATTTGACATCCAAAATCCAAAAAATGTAATACCAATCTAATACCAGTAAAGGACAAAAACCACATGATCATCTCAACAGATACAGAAAAACCATTTGACAAAATTGAATACCCTTTCATGATTTAAAAAGAAACAAAAAAAGACAAATACTCAACAAACTAGGAATAAAGAAAATGTCCTCAACCTGAAAAAGAGTATCTACAAAAAACAGACAACTAACATCATCCTCAATGGTGAAAGACTGAATCCTTTCCTCCTAAGACCAGGAACAAGAGAAGGATATTGTTTTGTGCCATTTCTATTCAACATTGCATTGAAGGTTCTATCCAGGGCAATTAGGCAAGAAAAAGAAATAAAAGGCATTCAGATTGAAAAGGAAGAAGTAAACCATCTCCATTCACAGATGGCACAACCTAGTATACAAACACTGCTAAGGAATCCACTACAACTATTTGAATTAATTAATGAGTTCAGCAAGACTGAAGGATGCAAGATCAATAAACAAAACTCTATTGTATTTCTATAGTAGCAGTGAACAAACCAGAAATGTAATTAAGAAACAACTTTTTACATTAGCCTCAAAAAGAATAAAGTGCTTAGGAATAAATTTAACAAAAGAAGTGAAAATCTTATTCTTTGAAAGAAGTTAAAGAATACCTAAATGCACATGTTTATGAATCAGCAGACTTAATACTGTTAGGATGGCAATACTTCCCAAACTGATCTACAGATTTAACGCAATCCCTATAAAAATGCCACCTGGCTTCTCTACAGAAATTGAAAAGCTGATCCTAAAATTCATATGGAAATTCAAGGGACCCAGAATAACAACAACAGCAAAAAAAAAAAAAAAAATGAATGACTTCACACTTCCCAATTTCAAGTCTTACTACATACCTAAAGTGATCAAGACCATGTGGTACTGGCATAAGGATAGTCATATAGATCAGTGGAAGAGAACTGTGAGTCCAGGAATAAACCTATACATTTTGGGGCAGTTAATTTTGACAAGAGTGCCATACCACTCAATGGGGAAAGAATAGTCTTTTCAAGAAGTGGTGCTGGATATCAACACGCAAAAGAATGAAGTTGGACTCCTTCCTCACACCATATATAAAAAATAACTGAGAAAACCTAACTGTGAAAGCTAAACTACCAAACATAAATGTAAATCTTTGTGACCTTGGATTAGGTAATGGTTTCTTAGATATGATATCAAAAGCATTAGACTTCATCAAAATTAAATTTGGGAGCTTCAAAGGATATCATAAAGAATGTAAAAAGCAAGTACAGAAAATGTTTATAAATCACATACAGTCACTTTTCATTATTTACGTATTCCATGTTTGCAAATTCACCTATTTGCTTAAATGTATAAGAAAACCCAAAATCAATACTCATAAAACTTTCACAGTCATTCACGGACATCTGCAGAGTGGCAAAAAAATCTGCGTCACCCAACATGCACATTCCCAGCTGAGGTCAAACAGCAATGCTCTGCCTTCTGATTTTGCTATTTCAAATGGCTCCTAAGGGTAGAGCTGAAGAGCTATCTAGCATTACTAAGTGCAAGAAGGCTTAGCACATCTATGATGTGCTTTACAGATAAACTTCATTCAGACATGAGCTATAGTGCTGTTGCCCATTAGTTTGATGTTAATGAATGAACAATGTACATTAAATAAGGTATCTTTAAACAGAAACATACCTAAGACAAAGTTATGTATGGATTGGTTGATGAAAATGTGACCAGAAGCTCTCAGGAACCTAACCCTGTATTTCCCCCAGGAGCAATGGTTCAGTATCTGGTAATTCAATGTTCACAGAAACTTTACAGAACTTAACTACCACAAATAATGATAATTAACAGTATCTAATAAGAAGCTTGTATCTAGAATACATAAAGAACTCCTACAACTCAACAATAAGACAACCCAATTTTAGAATGTTGCAAAGGATCTGAATAGACAGCTCTTCAAAGAACATATGCAAATAGCCAATAAGCACATAAAAAGATGCTCAACATTGTTACACAGCAGGAAAATGCAATTCAAAACCACAATGAGATACCAGTTCATACCCACTAGATTGGCTCTAATCAAAAAGATGGACAATAACAAGTGTCAGCGAGTGAAAAAATTAGAACCCTCATACATTCCAGGGGGAAGGTAAAATGGTGAAGCCATTTTGGAAAACAGTCTGGCAATTCCTCAAAAATTTAAATGCAGAGTTACCATATGACCCAGCAATTCCACTCCTATGCATATACCCAAGATAAATAAAAATATATGCCCACACAAAAACTTGTACATGAATGTTCATAGCATCATTATTCATAATAGCCTTAAAGTTTAAGCAACTCAAATGTCCATCAATTGATGAATGGATAAACAAAATGTAGTATATCCATACAATGGAATATTATTCGGCAATAAAAATAAAGTACTGATACATATTACAACATGGATAAACCTTGAAAACATCGTAAGTGAAAGAAGCCTGTCTCAAAGGACCACATATTGTATGATTCCATTTATATGAAATATCCAGAACAGGCAAATCCATAAAGACAGAAAGTAGATTGATTTCCTAGGGCTGAGGGGTTTGGGGATAATGGGGAGTGATAGTTAATGGATACAGAGTTTCTTTTTGGAATGATGAAAATGTTCTAAAATTAGTTATGGTTGCACAACTCTGTGATATATGGAATTGTACACTTTAAGTAGGTAAACTATATGGTACATAAGCTATATTTTTAAAGCCCTTATTTAAAAAATCTACCAAAATAACAGGAAAAAAGGGCTTCTCTGGTGGCGCAGTGGTTGAGAGTCCGCCTGCCGATGCAGGGGACACGGGTTTGTGCCCCGGTCCGGAGCAGCTGGGCCTGTGAGCCGTGGCCGCTGAGCCTGTGCGTCCGGAGCCTGTGCTCCGCAACGGGAGAGGCCACAACAGTGAGAGGCCTGCATACCGCAAAAAAAAAACAAACAAAACTGTATGAGCTCAAAAAAATATTTGCCAAACATTTATCTGATAAACGACTTGTAGGCAGAGTATCCAAAGAACTCCCAAATCTCAACAATGAGAAAAAATGGGCAAAATATTTATGCAGACACATTGCCAAAGAAGAAATATGTTACAATCACATGAGATACTGCTACAACTCTATCAGAATGGCTGAACCTATAAAGACTATCCCAAGTGTTGAAAAGATGTGGAGAACTGGAATTCTCATAAAGCACTGATGGGAATATAACATGGTATGACTACTCTGGAACTCGGTTTGGTAGTTTCTTAAAACGGTGAACATACACCTACTTTATGATCCAGCCATTCCTCAACTACATATTTATCCAGGAATTATTTTAAGTCTGTAAAAAGACTCAAATATTCATAGTAGCTTTACTTGTTATAGCCAATAACTGGAAACAACCCAAATGTTAATCAGCAGGTGAGCAGATAAACAAACTGGATCATCCATGTGATGGAATACTACTCAGCAACAAGAAGGAATAAACTGTTAATACAAACAAGAACTAGCAGTTGGTAGTTCTACCTTCAAGTCATTCACCCCCAGGGCCAGACATGTGAGTGAAGGAGTTTCCAGATCACTCCAGTCCCCAGACCTCAGGTCTTCCCAGGTGAGGCTGAGACCCTGGAGCAGAGACAAGTTAGTTCCTCCATGCTCTGTCTGAATTCCTGACCCACAGAGCATATTAAAATGGCAGTTTCAAGCCACTAAGCTTTGGGGGTAATTCGTTACATAGCAATAGAAACTGATCCTGGGGTAAATGTAGCAATTTGCTGGTTTTCTCCCATGCTGAGCTAGGTAGAAACTCATATGTCCTACCACATTTCCAAAGTCCAAAGCATCTACCTACACTACCTGAGCCAACCTGGGTTTATGCACCTGAGCCTCCTACAAGAGCACAGCCTCTTTTAAAGCAACACTCTTAGAACAGCCTCTCACCTAAGCATAGCCCCCAGCTTGAACATGACTTCTTTCCTCCACTGCCCTCGGGAGAATGGAGAAGGCGGCTAAGAGAGGACAGAGTCAGGGACTGAGCAGCACTTCACAGACACCCCTGGGTAAAGGCCACCTCGGGAGTCTGCTCAGGAGAAAAAGGCAGAGATTGACATATTGATCTATGCCATCTTAGGGGGCATCTGTAGCTTTGCCCCATCATGACAATAGAATGCCTCCTTGCCACTTGGGACCACACAAAATCGATGGGGCTTCTATCAGCAGCCCCACCCAACTACCACATGCTGACCACATTATGTGGACAGAAGAGAGAATGCCACTCTTCAGACGGTGACTGGGTCCAGGGATGGGTATGTGACCCAAGCAGGACCCTGCAAGTCATTTTATGAAGTCTGATGTGACTGAGTTCCTGGACACTAAGAACTGCATAAGTTGCAGGGGACAGGAGCCACTTTTCATATTGTCAGAGATCTGCCTGAGAATAAAACCAAGATAGAGGGAAACAGAGGCAAGTGATGGCCGGAGAAAGCAACAAAGTTCCAGCTACATTACTAAAAAAATCCTGGGTCCAGTCATGACTGAAGCTCATATTACCTGATACACTTTTCACATGAGACAATAATTTTTTTTTTCTACCAGTTAAACCTGGCATACAGCCGTGCACACCTGCTGTGGTCACACCTGAGTAATAATCTTGACCATACATAAGAATGCCCTAACAGGGCCCAATAACCATAGATCTGACCTAGATAAACAATTATGCTCTTTTATGAAAAATACAGAAGCAACCAACAAGCACATTATGAGAAACTGGTCCACACCCTGCCAAAAAGTTCTCCCCTTTACAGAAGGATTCACTCCAGATTTCCTTAAAATGATAAGTTCATGTACTTAATTTAAAATTTGGTTCACTTTGCAAAACTCTCACTTTTTAAACAACTTTTCAGTGACATGTATTACCAAAAACATTACACCCTGGAAGAGAACAATCTCCTACTTTTTTCTCCACATACACAGACAATTTACACACACACACACACACACACACACACACACACACGTACACACACCCCACAAAATGTTTTATAGTAGAGCTTTGTCAAAAAGTTATTTTAAAACATTTTATTTTATCTGGCAGCCAGAAATGATGTTCAGTTGTCTGGAACATAGGCTGTAACAGGCTGCTTGTCACAGACAACTGGAAGGGAAAAAAGCAGAAGATGACAGTTGTAAATCTCAGACTCCCCAGAGACAAAGCAAGTGGCCAAATGCCATCATTCAACGCTGCTCAAAGTCTCAGCCTCCTAAAGAAAGTGCCTGCACGATTCACACTGGCGGTAAGTAAATGAGCGTTGTATTCTTCCTGCAACTTGAACAGTTTCCTTCTTTTCTTGCTATTGCTAAATGCCTTCCCTTTTTAGGTAGTTACTGGTGTATCAGAACTCCAAGTAACTACTCTTTAATATGGTTGAAACTGGGGAGATTGGGATTGACATATATATACTAATATGTATAAAATGGATAACTAATAAGAATCTGCTATATAAAAAAATAAATAAAATAAAATTCAAAAAAAAAATATGGTTGAAACTGGAATATCTTCAAGAAGTCTGTATTGTCAGCAATGGAATCATGAAGAAAAAAAAAGTCCTGGGAAAGGAAAACAGAACCCTGGCTTAGCTACCCAGCTCTGCACTGCTTCCCCTCCCAGCTGACTTCCTCCACTGGATGATCCAGAATGGAGTCCCCACTGCAGCCGAACAGGGCAGCAGGAAACACCACCCTTGGGATGCAGGGACAAGTCTCACCCACCTGGGCACACACCCCTTAGATGCTCAGCATCCTGGTCAGACGAGGTGAAGAAGCCACACTAGATTCAGGGCCATGAGTCCCTGCTCTTGTTTCATCCCAAGTCACTGTGTCCCCAAATCTAGCAATTGCCAGGCCTTTACTACAAGCAGGGCATTTTGCTGGGGAACACTGTGATTTTTCACAACACAGATGTCCCCAAACAAGGGACGTTTATCACCACATGATCTCCATTTTCCACCAGGGCTAGAAGCTGCATACCAACAGAACTTCCCCCTGCTGCTGCTGCCCCCCAGCTGTCTGCCAGTGACCATACTGTGGCCAGCCTCAGGATGGGGTCTCTGTGACAATCTCAGCGGGGGCCCAAATCTGAAGGAGAGGTACCTGCTCAAGATCACATGATATGTGTGCATTTTAAGCCAGGCCTCGAGGGCAGGCCTGCCTGACTCTGGTCTCTGCACTCACTACCCTGGCCACCATGGAGCCCTCTCCATGGCTACAAGATCTCTGAGCCCTAGATCTTGAGAAGGTGGCAGGCATGCAACAGTGTATGAAGGGACAGACAGCATGAGCTGCCCCCCTTCTCTGGAACAATCTGCCCTGTAAACCCACTGAAGTCCAGCCACATTCACAGCTCACCCCATTCCCCAGTGAGTTCCCAACCCTCACCCCATCCTCTCAGAGCCCTGGGCCCCCCTCCTAGTCCACCCTGGGCCAGGGTGCCCAGAGTCTGTGGGACTCAGACATTTCCTGGAGCTCTTTCTCCACGCTCCCCCACTATCCACCGGAGTGTCCAGGATCACGTGAACACCGAGGGAGAAGAAATGCACTTGGAACATCTTCGGATGGGCTCTCAAAGGGACTCCCTAAGTGCCTCATGAGGGAATGTGCCATTAAAACTGGAGAAAAGAGTAGCTGTACTGTTCCTCGGAATCTTCAGGTGATCAGTGAAAGATCTCTGTCTTCATATGGTACGTGCAGGGACCCAAAGATCCATCCAGGAGCAGCCTCAGGGAGGGACATTAAGGAGAGGAAATGGGGGAGATTGGGGGCAGACGGCCTGCTGGCAAGGGACACATTTCCCTCTAGGGTTTGGAACGTAGATGCTCACATCACTGGAACAGCAAGACGTTCGTCACCACCAGGAAATGCATATTTATACTGAAAAGGCAGTTTTTAAATTCAGGACCAGCCAACAAGGCCCCAAACAGACATTAATTGAGGGCCTCTACCTCCATGTTGCTCTGAAGACTCCATACCAACAGAATGATTAACCGCTGCTCAGAAAGGGAACCAACAGTCCAAATGTGACTCAGTGACACCCTCCAGGACAGAACAGGCATGAAACCCAAGTGCTCAGCGAGCGCTCCCACCATCAACGGTCAGCCCCATACAGGGAAGAAGTACCTCCGTGTCAAGGTCAGGAGGTATGAGGCGGTCGATGAAATCAAAATTCCCCTAAAAGCAGAGTCGGAAAAGCAGCAGCCGCCCTTGGCAGTGATGGATAACAGTTTATTTTCTGGGAGAAAGTTGTACTTCTTTAAATGTTGACATAGAGAATGCTCATCCCTTTTTCAAGGGCCCAGAAGGCCAAGCACAGATTCCCTAAGGGATCCATGGGACCCTGGACTATAAGCTCTGTCTCTAAATAATGGCTGTCTCCTTGGAGAGAAGAAAAGCCCCTTGTCCCCTCTCCAAGCATCCCCGAGCATGGGGTGTGAGATCCACACCCACGCCAGATGTGGGCAAGGCCTCTCCTGGGGCCTTTGGCCCCTCACAGCCGGTCCCAGGTTGCATCCACGCCACCATCACTGACCACCAATGACGCCTGATATTTTCTGCTCAACTGGGCGGGAACATTCCCAGCTTTCTTGGGCTTTTCCCCTCCGGTTCACTGTCCAGCTCTGTCCAAACCCAGTGACAAGGAGTTTGATCTATGACTTGCTAATGGATTGAGAAAGGTACGCGCTCCTTCAGCCCGAAGGCAGTTTATGCAACCCCACACCGGCTCCAGCAAGCGCATTCCCTGTCTGGTCATGCACAAGAAATTGCCCGTTACTTTAAAAGAAGGCTGTGCAAAATGAACCCACTGCATTCATGGCTGGAAAACGCCCGAAAAAACCGGGCAGCAGATGTCCTGAGGAGACATTTTTTTGCTGGGCTTTTCCATGAGAAATTAGTGCACTGAAAAAAGGCTAGACCTTTCTGTGGAGGGGGAAAAAAATGCAAGGCTAAAGTCATTTCTTAAAAAAAAAGCGAACAGTCACTCCAGAGTGTCTGTTCCCCTTCCCTTTCTCAGTGTCGGACTTCCTGGCCCGCGTCCTCCTGCTGGGAGGGAAGCCGGCGCACTCCTCCACTCAGTCACACGTTCTCTCCTGCTCTCTCCCTTGGAGGGAACAGGAAGGCTGCTGATTCAAAAATCAGACACTTCTGCGGGAGCTGGCAAGGGCCGCGCTCTCCACCCCCACCGGCCCTGGAACACCAAGTCAGCACCTCCGCCGCTGTGAGCACTCAGCTGCCTGGCCTGCGCCTTCTGGGGGCCACCATCCCTCCTCCAGCCTCAGGCTTGGACCAGCTGCCAGGAGCTTCCTTGAGCCACCTGGACAGCGCCAGCCAGCATGGACTTTAAATAATAAACTATGCATTCTTGATCCGTCTGTAGCTGGAGGCAGATTTTCCTATTTAAGCTGGAGGCCTCCTCTGCTTTGAGTTACTAAAGTAGGGCGGGTGTGTGTTGCATAAGAGCACAGGAGAGAACTGGGAAAACACAGCACTGCTTCTCTTGCAATTCCCCTGCCTGATGGGACTGCATGTGGGAAAAGGATTCAGCCACACGCACAAAAAAATAGCAGGGTGTCCTTTCCTTTTTGGTCTCAATGTTTAGTTTTAGACTTTCTTTCTCAATCAAGTAATAGGACTATTCAAGAAGAGGTCTGATATGTTTGCCCTAAACTGAATTTTCTGTTCTCACGGAGAACATGTCCAAAAGATAACTGAAAGAGGAAAAATAAAGCATTATTAAATAGTGACTGTGATTGCAATGCTTAGACTTATGGAAGAAACATATTTATGAAATATGTTTATAGGAAACACAGGAAATATAATAATGAATGTGATAAGTTGAATAATGGTCCCCCAAAGTTGTCCATGTCCTAGTGCCCTGAACATGTGAATGCATTAACTTATGTGGTAAAAGGGGCTTGGCAGATGTGATTAAGTCTTGACATGGGGAAATATCCTGGATGACCCTGGTGGGCCTGATGCAATCACACATGTTCTTATCCGAGGGAGGCAGAGAGAAATCTGACTACAGAAGAGACCTGTCAGCGTGAGAAAGTCTCTACTGCCCACGGCTGGCTTTAAAGATGGAGGAAGGGGCTGAGAGCCAAGGAGTACAGGCGGCTTTGAGAAGCTGGAAAAGGCAAGGAAATAGATTCTCCCCTAGAGCCTCCAGAAGGAATGAAGCCCTGTTGACATCTTGACTCTAGCCCAGTAAAACCAATTTCAGACTTCTGACCTCCAGAATTGTAAGATAATACATTTGTGTTGTTCTAAGCCACTAAGTTTTTGTGCTAATTTGTTACAGCGGTGACAGGAAAGTCTTGCCTTCCACCTGGAGTGCCTTGGAGGACACAATGACAACAAACAGCAGATAGAGATAAATGTGATATTCAGAATGCAATTATAGCACCTTGAGATTCCAGAAACTAAGTGAGGCAATTAGGGTGGACTTCCTGGAATAGGTGACATCTAAGTTGGCCTTCCAAAAACAAAATGGATGTTCAAAAGCAGTAAAAAATAGGCAACAAAAAAGTTCATTCCGTACAGTTCCATAAGCCAAAATATACCTTTAATATACCCAAGGCCTGTGACCTAGAAACCTGGAATCTAGTTTAATCCACATTAAATATCTATTTAATACAGCAAGTAAGAAGGGACTTAAATTTGAAAACCTAGATGAAATTTGCTAGAAAAATACAACTTACCAAAATTGATCCCATTAGTAATACAAAACTTAAACAGGCCAATTTTTATAGAAGAAACAGAGTTATGAAGGAACCACAGCCACAAAAAAACATCAGGCTGAGATGATTCCACAGGGAATTCTACCAAACCTTCACAGACCAGACAACCTCAATGATTCATAAATTGTTCCAGAGCACTGAAAACAAAGGAAAACTTCCATACTTTTTTAAAAGCTAGCATAACTTTGATAACTGAGCACATACACAAAAAAGAAAATTATAGAGCAATGTCATGCATGAATATGGATGCAAAAGCCTAAATAAAACATTAGCAAATAGAATGCAACATCACTTTAAGGAAATAATGCACCACAACCAAGTGAGATTAATACCAGGAATTCAAGGTTGGTATAATATTAGGAAATCCATTTACATAATATGATATTAAACTATCTAAAAAGAACAATCCCATGCATGTCTCCACAGTGCTGCAAAAGTCTTTAGAAAATCTAATACCTGTATCTAATTTAAAAAATTTCTCTCTCAGGGGCTTCCCTGGTGGCGCAGTGGTTGAAACTCCGCCTGCCGATGCAGGGGACACGGGTTCGTGCCCCAGTCCGGGAGGATCCCACATGCCGCGGAGCAGCTGGGCCCGTGAGCCATGGCTGCTGAGACTGCGCATCCGGAGCCTGGGCTCCGCAATGGGAGAGGCCACAACAGTGAGAGGCCCGCGTACTGCAAAAAAAAAAAAAAAAATTCTCTCTCAAAGTCCAAATCTGAGACCACTTGAGCATCAAAAGAAATAAATAAATAAATTAGTATACATGGAGTAAAATAAGAATCTCCAAGTCCACACAGATATAAATAAATAAATGGGGGAAAAGATAAAGCTCTCCTTGCTGGAGAGCACCAATTAAAAATGTGAAGGAAGTAATGGAGTTAGAAATGCACCATTTTGAAGCCATCACAATAAAAACTGAGTCTGCCGAGAATAAAGAGATGTTAAAATTAGTGAGTGAGGGCTTCCCTGGTGGTGCAGTGGTTGAGTCTGCCTGCCGATGCAGGGGACACGGGTTCGTGCCCCGGTCCGGGAAGATCCCACATGCCGCGGAGTGGCTGGGCCCGTGAGCCATGGCCGCTGAGCCTGCACGTCCGGAGCCTGTGCTCCGCAATGGGAGAGGCCACAACAGTGAGAGGCCCGCATACCGCAAAACCCCCCCCCCAAAAAAAAAAAATTAGTGAGTGAAAGTTTAATGAAGAACAGGATATTTATATATACTCAAAACATCCTACAAATAACTCACTAATTACATATGG
Source organism: Orcinus orca (assembly GCF_937001465.1). Classification (NCBI taxonomy): domain Eukaryota; kingdom Metazoa; phylum Chordata; class Mammalia; order Artiodactyla; family Delphinidae; genus Orcinus; species Orcinus orca. Next base: position 75,511,967 of record NC_064560.1, read on the forward strand.
GGAAATAATGACTTTACAGCAGATTAAACAGCGATTACAACCTGAACCAAGTAATGAAAATTGACATCCCCAAAAGACAAACTGGCAGCACGTGCCTCCTGATAAGATGCACTGAGAACAACACAACATCCCTTTTGTGGTATTCCAGACAAAAATGCATTACCTAAGTCCACTTATGAAGAAACAGCAGACAAAACCAAAAGTAGAGGCTTCCTACAAAATAACTAGACCGTACTTGTATTTTTGAAGAAATTTGATGATCATAAAGGATAATTCTAAGTAACTGACCTAGATTGGGGGATATCAAGGAGACATGACAACTAAATGCAACGTGTGATTCTAGAATGGATTCTGGGCCAAGAAAAGAAAGCTATAGAAGACATTACTGGGACTACTGACAAAATTTAAATACGGATGGTACATTAGACAACAGTATTGTGTCAATGTTTCATATCCTAGGTTTGATAAACATATGATGGTTAGTTAAGAGTTCTTAAGAAATATAAATGACTATTTATAGATAAAGGACTATGATATCTGCAAATTACTCTCAAGTGCTTCAGAAAAAAAGTGTGTGTGGAGGGGGAGAGGGTTGGGGAGGTTGGAAGGAAGGTGGGGAGGGAGAGAGGGAGAAGACGAAGAGGAAGGCTGGGGAGAGAGAGTGAGAAAGCAAACTACAGAGCAAGTGCAGGAAACTGTTAACAAGAGGTGAATTTGGGGACTAACAAAGGTCCTTGCAATGACAGCAAAATAAGAAGGCAACAATAAGATCAGGGAATTCAAGTTAAGGGTGCAAGGATAAGAGAGGAAACAGGTAATTTTGAGTCGGGGTAACTGAAAAAACTTGGGTCAGAACATTTGTATTGGGCTGGTGGAGGCGGGCATCGTCAGACAAGGATTTGGTTCAGAAACCCCAAGTTATGGGGAGCAGGCAGCCACCCCTGCTGGCCACTGGAGATGTGCAGATGGAACACGGAAAGATGAGGGTCTCAAGACAAACTGGGAAGACAGTGAGGGGGGATTACTGCTCCAGGATAGAACCAGATAAGGATCCCAAGAGAGAAAAAAAAAGCAGCAGCGACCACAAATTCAACTTGGAAAGCGTTAGCATCTGGAGGCAGGGGAAGAAGGGAAGCTGGACCGTGCCAGGAATGAAGAGTCCCTGCTGGCAATGCTTCCATGACGCCAGAAGATACGGCCGAGAACAAGCTCCAATGGCTGGAACCATGGTTGGTTTCTGAGGGGGACACCCCAGTCCCATTGAGCCCATCTGGTTCCAGAGGCAAAGAGAAAGCAGAGAACTATAAAAGGAGGCTGGAGGCCATACCAGAGGCCAGCAGGTGGCAGGCAATATGGGAAGTGAGACTTCCACCCTTGCACCTGGTTCCAAATGCAGGAGCAAGGTACCACTCAGAACACCATCCTGTGTTTGAACATCCCTGCTTCATGCTGCAGAGTCACAGCTGTCAGTCTGGTGGCTTGGTTCTCACTCTCTTTATCTCTCCACCCAGCCCAGCAAACCCCACTGGGAATCAGAAATTCCTTCCAATCTGGGCTCCCCATAGGTTGGCACAGGAGGAAAGGATGATTAGGGGACTGGGGAACCACTTCCCTAGGGCCCATCTAGAATGAGACTGGTAATCAGCTTTCAATCCTTGTGTCAGCAATCACCCATTGGAGTGTCAGCTCCATGAGAACAGGGAATTTTATCTCTCATTCACTGCAGGATACCCCATGCCTAGGACTGGCCCTGACACACAGTCAGCATCAAATAAACACTGGCCGAGTGAATAAAGCACTGCCTTGAAAAACAGAGAATATTACAAGTTTAAATACAGAGACCTGAAAGTCTCACTTCCTATATTGCCTGAAAATAAAATATACTCAAGCCAATTTAGAGAAAACACACACACAGTCATTGAGCGCATAGAATAAATTTAATATTTACATAAAGATTCATTCAAACACTGCCCCCAGGCCTGGTTTATCCATTTTTCCTGATTCTCCAGCAATCGGCCCAGAAAGTAGAGCCTCCAGAGGGAACCACAAGAGCACAGGTGGGTCCCCCCAGGCTAGAGTTCCCTTCCAGACAGCCCTCACCAAGACTCCAGGAGGCCTGTGTCTGCAATGCTCTATCTACTCCTTTAGAGATCTCAGAGCTACTTTTGCTGAATGAATAAATGTTTTAAAGGATGGAAGAGGGAAGGGAGGGATTATCATAGATAAATTTATGTTCACACAGGAAGAATTTTTTAACTGAATATACAGGAATTTTTATAAGGTAACAGTTTTCCTAAACTGTTAACATTTTTAAATGGTTAGGGATCCCTAACACTGGGCACTGTCTCCCAGCCAGGACGCCTGCAGGATCCTCTTTTGGTGCCCTCCCTGTAGTGCCTCCTGCTCTATTCCACTGGATTTGCTCTTCCCTGTCTCTCTCTCTCCTGCTTCCTGGGACCCCCTCCCTGCCCTAAACTAACCACCTGCATCCAAGTCCTCATGTCAGGTCTGGCTTTAGGGAACCCACCCGATGGGCCTTTGCTATAGAGACAACACCTTATTTTTTGTTTGTTTGTTTAACTTTTTTTTAATATTTATTTGGTTGCACTGGGTCTTAGTTGCAGCAGGTGGGCTCCTTAGTTGTGGCAGGCAGGCTCCTTAGTTGCGGCTTGTGGGCTCCTTAGTTGCAGCTCGCCAGCTCCTTAGTTGCGGCACGCAGGCTCCTTAGTTGTGGCATGAGAACTCTTAGTTGTGGTATGCATGTGGGATCCAGTTCCCTGACCAGGGATCGAACCCGGGCCCTTTGCATTGGGAGCATGGAGTCTTATCCACTGTGTCACCAGGGAAGTCCCAAGAGATGACACCTTATATTTTAATAATACTTTCTACTTAATGAAAAACCATTTGTATTAGCCCATTTAACTCCCGGCAACCCGGTGAAGTAAAATATTGAGAAAAGTATTAGCCCTCTTTTACAAATGAGGAAACAAAGGAATAAGAAAATTAGCTGACTTTAAGAACCTGTGCATCCTGGGAAGCAGTGTCAGACCCTGCCCATTGCCGGCAAGGCCCGGTCCAGGGTGTGTTCACCCCCAGGACACTCAGGCAGCAGTATCCATCTTACAGGGTCCAAATCCAGGGAGTCATACAGCCTCAGGGAATAATAATGATAATAATAATAATAATTTTATTCTTCCCAAACAGTGATTAATGCACATCCCCCACCCATCCAATCACCTCAAAAGAAAATCCAAAAGATTTCCTCAGTGCCTTGTCTTAAAAGGAAATAAAAATGAGATCAAAGGGACTTGGATGAACACATGGTTCATATAAAGCAAATGGCAGGATCAGAGATTCCCCTCAAAGCTTGTGAGAATTAAGCCTGAAAGACAACAGCAAATGCAGAAATGATTATTACTGAACGCTCACACTACAAAAGGTGCCCCATGGGATATTCCAGGAGACTCTGATCCAAGAAACACTTACCTGGTGATCTCAGAAGTGTTCCCCCTCCCCTGAGCACCAGCAGCCACAGAAGTGGGTGTGGGTTCCTGGCCCCAAAGGGGGCAGGTGAGCCTGACCATCTGGTTTTCCAGGGAGATCCTTGCTCAGCCAACTGCTAACATCTGTGCCAGAATCCTCCACATAAGGTGGTGGACACACATCAGACATGCCACAGGGCACCCAAGAAACACTGCCAGGAGCATGACAGATGCCTCCTATGGTCCAAGGGAACAAACTCAAGATCCATCCTATGGAATTTGAGATTAAATCATTGAGTACTTTCTTCAGACAACAAGGAGACACTGCTTGTACTTGAGGTCAGTGAAAGAAACAGTGAGTGACCTCGGTGTGTTGATTTACTGAGGCATTAATGTGGTTTGTTCTTATGCTATTGTCATAGGTGGCCTTTGCATTCCTTTGCTGAGGGCACTTTGTAGGGCCCAAGGTGTATAACAGGGAAGAGCCAAATCTGACTACATGTTGGATCTGTTTCTTTTACTTTAACCTTTGCTTTCTGCTGCTTTTGTTTACTAAAAGGATACAGTCTATACATAATAACCTGCCTCGGGGAACCCTGCCCCTTTCAGGGAAGCATCCTGACAGCTGTCCACCTATGGATGGTTGCAAGAAAGAAGAAATTAGCACATCCCCTCCCTGAGGCCGGCCATTCCAGGGAACATCTGCAAAACTTAAGGCTTTTTTACTTTACTTCCTCATTTTCTCCCCCTCTCTGTGCTATAAAAGAAACTGCCATCCAGACCCCGATAAGATGGTTTTTCCAAGACATTGGTCCGCCTCCTTCTCAGTCTGCCAGCTTTCCAAATAAAGTTGTATTCCTTGCCTCAACATGTCTCCGATTTATTGGCCTGTCCTGCGGTGAGCAGAGCGAGCTTGGACTTGGTAACAGGTGGAAGATGTCTGGGCACAGCTGCCATTCCGGCCACAGTATCTAAAACCTTGGCTCCTTAAAAGAATAGCATTTGGGGCTTCCCTGGTGGCGCAGTGGTTGAGAGTCCGCCTGACGATGCAGGGGACACAGGTTCGTGCCCCGGTCCGGGAAGATCCCACATGCCGCGGAGCGGCTGGGCCCGTGAGCCATGCGCCTCCGGAGCCTGTGCTCCGCAACGGGAGAGGCCACAACAGTGAGAGGCCCGTGTACCACAAAAAAAAAAAAGAATAGCATTTGGGGAAGAGGTGCCCTTGAGACGAGGGGCAGGAGCTGAAGTAGCAAGAGCAGAGGGAGTGACTTCTCCATCCTGGGGGCAGGGGGTTTGTTTGGGCTCTCTGAGCCACAGGGAGGCACCTCATGCTTGCAGTCCCCAGGGTGGGGGCAGGCAGCACCACTGAGCTGGGCCTCAGGAGCCACAGCCTCTCTGGAAGGTCCCCGTCATCAAGGATGGCCACTACATTGAGAAGTGTCATACTTGGAATAGTAAACAAGTGCTCTGAGAGGCCCGCAGACATTAGGCCCAAATACTAGCCTAAAAGGTGAGAGGCCAGCTTTACCTGCCACAGCAAGATAAAGAGATCTGGCCAAGACCCCAGCATGACTCGGCACACGGAAGTACAGGGAAGATTGTCTCTGTTCAGACCTCTGAATGCCAGGGGAATGTGGGTGAGTCTCCAGTGCAAATCCCCCAGCCTCTGCCACACGCACAAATACACATCACTCTTACAGTATAGATTTCCTAAGGAAAAACACTAAAGTAGAAATCATGTTTGGACTTGTGAAAAGGTCCTGGGGCATCAGACAGAAAGGTATGTGAAATTACTCGGTGAAGATTCTTCCATAGCCCAGAACGTACAGCACTCTCATAGAAGATGGGGTAGTGGGGGCTATGAGAGGAGGGGACACATCAGCCTAAACTGAGCTCACAGCATAAAATTACAATCCACATAGGAAAATGGTCCAGTTTAAAAGAGAGTGAGCAAATACAACAAACAGGAAGATCAGGACCCCAAGAAATTCAGAAAGTGGAATAATTCAAAAAAGACTTAAAATCATTATGTTAAAAATAACCAAAGTGATAAAAGAAAGGAAAAATAAAATCATAATGAGAGAACAAGACACTATAAAAAGGAAAGAGAGAATTGGAAAAGAATGAAATATAACTTCTAGATGTATAGATTATAATCACTAAAATTAAAAACTTAGTAGGTGGACTAAGTGGAGATTAGACCCAATTTAACAGAAATGTGAACTGGGAGACCAATGAGAAGAATTACCCAGAATACAGAATATAGAGATGAAGAGACCAAACACATAAAAAGAAATTACAAAACATGGAGGAAAGACTAGGAAGGTCCACATCAGCTAGTGGTCCCAGGAGAAGAATAAGCAGATAACAGGGAAGACGCTTTCTTCAGTGAGATGGAGGCTGGGCATTTTCCAGAACTGACAGAGCCATGAATCCTCACATCCAAAAATCACAATGAGTCCCAAATGGGATAAGTATGGGAAACCCACCATAGATATACTATAGAACACAAAGATAATAACATTTTTTAAACCTGCACAGAGAAAAGACAGAATCTATTTACACAGAATCTAAAGTTGAAATACCTTTTGTAGCAAAAATAGAAGACACTGGAATAAGATCTTCAAAGTGTTAAGAAAAGATAAGACTCAACCTAGAATTCTATATTCAGCTAAATCATCAGTAAGAGTACCAGTGAAATAAAGACAGTTTTGGAAAAACAAAGATAATAATGTAACCACTCAGAAACCCTGATTAAAGTGTTCTTTAAGAAGGACATTAAATACAGAGACATGGGTTGCAAGAAATAATACTGAGCAAATAAGTTGGTAAATATATAAATAAATCTAAATAATTTTAACTATAAGAATATATAATGATGATGATTAAATGGGAGGGGACAAAAATATATAATTAAATTAACAGATAAAAATAATAAATAAAATGAAAGCATTTGAAGGCTCTTATATTATGAATGAAAGACACCTGATACTTTTAGACTTCCTTAGGACAATTTTTTTTTTAATTTTAGGGTAACAACAACAAAAGAAGTGAATAGATGATAACATTTTCACACCAGTGGAAGAAAAAAGGGGGAAGAAAAGCTGATGGAACCAACAGAAAAAAATGAAAACAACAACAAAAAGAAACAGAATCAAAGAAAAACCATGGTATTGTAAATGGAAAACAAAAGATGGTAGAAATACATGTAATTATATCAGTAACACCATAAATATAAAAATACTAACCTTGTCAATGAAAAGACAGATGTTCTTAAATTGGACATTTTTTAAAATTCAGATACATATTATTTTTAAGAAACTATATAAAACATCATTATAGAGAAGGATTGAAATTAAAACTTAGGAAAAATAAAAATCAGGCAAACATTGAGGAAAATAAAAACTACTGGTAATATTAATATTAGATGAAAATAGCCAGAAGGCCAAAAGCTTTACCAGGGATAAAGATGGTTTATTACACGATAATAAAAGAAATAATTCACCAGGAATACAGCTCCTAGACCTGTATGCAACAAACAATACTGCCTCATAACCTATACAGCAAAAATTAATGGAATTAAAGGGAGAAATATGCCAAACTACAATAAGTTATGAGATTTTTAATATACCTCTAATTAAAACAAGTAAGTCAAGCAAGACAAAAATAATGAGGATATGAATGATTTTGAGATCACAACAATTTGAACTAATGAAAATACATAAAATGCTGTTCACAACAATTAAAGAATACACATTCTTTTAATTACATATAAAACATTTATTAAAACAAAAATAGCTATGTTCTAAACCACAATTCAAATCTCAACCATTACCAAAGAATCAATATCATATGGAATGCAGTATGGCCAACAAGCTTCTAACAGACCTAAACCTCCTATAGAGAACAACTGTAAACTTAAACAAAATACAAAAATCCACTGACTGGATTACTGGAAAGTAAGCCAATGCAGGAAGATGTTGGTGGGGAGTCAAAGCTTGGAAGAACAGAACAGCACAGGGGACTGAAGGCAGGCCTGGTCAGTGCTATAGGGTGGCTTATACTCCAATAGAATGCCCACAATCCTCAGGCCTAAAGAACCAAAGGACAGAGTTCAGAGCACAAAAGTGACTAGAAACTAAGTGGGGGAATATTAGAAAGGAGAGCTCCAAGAAGGGGAAGCCCAAAATTCTGTATATCAACTATATCAAACTCTCTAAATGATCCCTATGTGGAACAGACTCTAGCTAAGGATAAAAGAATGGAACTGAGATTTGAGATGCTGCCTGAGAGACAAATTTTGCAGTTTGAGTCCAAGAAAATTAATTGTCAGCTAAAATACTCCAGAGGAATAGAATCCACTTCAAAATATTACATTTACATCCAGAACACATTCCGTATGTTATTCATATTGACATTTGAATAACTAGGACAATGTGACCCATTTGCAAGAGAAAAGACAATAAATGGAGAAAAAAATCCCATGACGACCCAGCTGTTAGAAGAGCAGACAAGAATTTTAAAGCAATTATTATCACCATGCCTAAGGACGTAAAGGAAAATATGCTCTTGATGAATGAAAAGATAGGAAATCTCAGCAGAGATCCTGAAACTATAAAAAAAGAACATGATGGAAAACTTGGTATGGGCCACATTTTTTAACTGCTAAACAGAGAACTATAAATCAGTTTTGAACGATGGCAAAAACACATGATAAAAATTTATAAATGTAAAGCTGCAATGATAATAGATAATAATACAGAATACTTTGTGGTAAACGTTGTAAGTGCATTATATATTAACTTATCTAATCATCTTAATAATTCTATAAAGTACATGCAATTATTATCACCATTTTTACAAATAAAGAAATTTAGGCACAAAAAGATTAAATAAATTACTCAAGGTCATTCAAGCCAGTAAGTGGTGGAGGCAGGAATTCAAACCCAGTAGGCCAGGGACTTCCCTGGTGGCGCAGTGCTTAAGAATCCGCCTGCCAATGCAGGGGACACGGGTTCGAGCCTTGATCCGGGAAGATCCCACATGCCGTGGAGCAACTAAGCCCATGCACCACAACTACTGAGCCTGCGCTCTAGAGCTGGCAAGCCACAACTACTGAACCAGCGTGCCACAACTACTGAAGCCTGCGTGCCTAGAGCCTGTGCTCCGTAACAAGAGAAGCCACCGCAACTAGAAGCCCGTGCACCGCATCGAAGAGTAGTCCCTGCTCACCGCAACTAAAGGAAGCCCACGTCCAGCAACGAAGACCCAACACAGCCAAAAATATAAATAAATAAATAAATAAATAAATAAATTTATACAAACCCAGTAGGCATATCTGTAAGTTCTTAAGTACCTACATTGTACTGCCCCTCTAGGAAAAAACTATTATGGAACTTGGAGAATACTTAGAACTGGATACTGGAAATATTACATATCAAAATTTGTATGCAGTTAAAGGTATGCTTACAGGAAAATGTATAGCCTCAAATATATACATTAAAAATTAAGAAAGAGTAAAGTTTAATGAGCTAAGTATTCTAAAAAAGTTAGGAAAAAAGCAACTTGATTAAATCTAGAGAATATTATAAAAAAAGGAACATGGATAAACCTAAAAAACATTATTGTAAGTGATAAAAGCAAACTGCACAGTATGAAGCGACTTATGTAAATGTTAAAACATACAAAACAACACAACATGCAGTTTATGACTATATATCACAAATGCCATAATAGTTTAAAAAAACATGGATAGGAGAGATTCACACCAACCTCAGGATGGTGGTTTCTTCTGGACAGTAAGCTAGAGGGATGATAAGGGGTGAGGTGGAAGGATACTCACTCATACCCATAAATGTTAATTTATCTCAAGAAAAAAATGTTCCAAAGCAGATGTGACCAGATCCTAACATGGGTTAAGTCTGAATGCTGGGTATGTGGGCCTTCAGTTTTTGTTTTGTGCTCTTTTTCCCGTTCTAAATATTTTACAAAAATAATTTATACCTGCTACCTTTGTTTACTTCTATCCCCCCTACGAGCTTCCTGGAGGCAGGGACCATGCTGTGTCATGCTCACCACAGTATGTTGTCTAGAGGGTCAATGAATACTTGATGACAGAATAAACAAAAACGAGAGCATATGTCCTTTAAGGGTAACTTCCAGTCTGGAAACACTAAGATTCCCTGATTGCATTACAGATTTTCTCAAGAGGCAAGAATGACAGATTCAAGAATAATAATGAGAACCTTTAGCTTTCACTCAGTGCTCTCATAGAGTTTCTCTTTCTTTCCCACTTAATACAGAACAAGGGCACTGAAGTGGTCCTCTGATATTAAAGAATGGGGATACAAATCATAATTATAACCACAGCAGCTGCAACTAATATTTGTTAGTTGCTAAGTGACAAGTATGCATTATCTCATTTAAAACCCACAAAACTCCCAAGAGGTAGATGATATTAGTCAGGTGCAGATGATGAAACTGAAGCTCAGTGGCCCAGTCCTTTCTAAAGTTGCCTGAGTCTACACAGCTCCTTTTCTATTTATTTATCAAGAAAAAACTGTAAATAGATGATGACCAGCCAACTATGATATCTATTCTTATAGAAAGGGACCCTTTATACAGCCCATTTCTAATTTCCTCTAAGTTTGTTTTTTGCCTCTTAGGCATTTGTAAGTGTTCTTATGAACATTCCCCCCACCAATGTGGCTGGAAGCGGTTCCATCACCCTCTCACCTCTCTGTTCTTCAGCAATAACCCTGAGAAGCAGACAAGACCTGCATCATATCAATGTTACAGATGAGAAAACAGAGGCCGTTGTGGGCTGAACTGTGTACTCTAACCCACAGTACCTTTGAATGTGACCGAGTTTGCAGATAGGGGATTTAAAGAGGTAATTAAGTGAAACTGGGATCATTAGGGTGGGCTCTAATCCAATATAACTGACATTCTTAAAAGAAGAGGAGATTAGGACACAGACATGCACAGACCATGAGACAATAAGAGGACACAGGAAGAAGACTGCCATCTACAAGCTAAGGAGAGAGGTCTCAGAAGAAACCAACCCTGCCCACACAGTGATCTCAGACTTCTAGACTCCAAAACTGTGAGGAAGTAAATGCCTGTTGTTCAAGCTGCCAGGTCTGTGGTAGTTTGTTCCAGCAGCCCCAGCAAACTAATGCAGAGGCACAGAGATGCCAAGGGACACTTCTGGGGTCACACACAAGGTAGACAGAGTTGGGTCTCTGCCATCATACTTCTTTCTCTTTCTCCAGGAATAATAATTCTTAAAATATTGGTGTCTCTTTTTGGATTTAATATTTTTATATGTGAATACATACTTAAAATATTAACATGAAAAAACTCAAAGTACAAATTTAATTCCATTTCCTTTGGGTTCTTCTTCCACTTAAGATGCAGAAAAACATGGAAGACTATCACCACCACTGAAACAACAAAAAACACTGGATAAACAACGAAATCATATTTTGCTTTACCCACTGGAGACCTAAGGTCTCAAAGAAGTTTAGAGGAACTAAATTTCAGAGGGATTGAGCCCTTCCTAATGAGCAAAAACCAGTAGCCATGTTTATCCCGGGCACAGGTGGGATGAGGAGTTAATTAGCATCTGATGAGGACCCTGTGAAGGAACCAGCCAAAGTCTTATCAACCACATGGGCTGGAATGATGGATTCTATCTGGATTAGAGGTGTCCTGAATCTATCCAACCAGACTTTTTAGCTGACTTTCAGGAAGTCAGGACAAGGATGGAAGGCAGAGTGACATCTCCATAGTTATGTGGGGACTGAGCTAATAAGCTCTTCTACTCTTGCCTCAAGACGCTTGAAGCCAGTGGTGAACTGAAAGGAACTCAAGTCATGATCCAAGTCAACCCTGATTAAACAGAAGAGTTTATCTCCTCAGCCCAGCTGCCTCTTTATCACCAGAAGAGAAGCCAGCTGAGGACAAGGCTGTCAGATACAGAACTGCTGTGGCCAAGGCTGACCTGAGGTCCAACCTCCTGCTCTGCTCCTCAGCTCCAGGAGCCCATGGCTGTGATGTCATCAGTACTGAAGCCAGTTTGATTTCTGTCATTTCCAACCAAATGAATCTTAAGTGACACAAAACACAAGTCCCAACCATTTATTTATTACAGAGTATATACAGATATTATTACACATGCAAATTATTGCATAAATTGGCAATACACAATTTCTGAATTGTTATGGTATCCTCTACTCACTAAAATTAACTTCAGAATGCTATGAATTAATGAAACAATACTATAAAATTACTGCACTGTTTTTTTAAAACAATCATAACAAAACAAACTATAAAGTAGACATCAGTGACTTCACAGGTACCACTGCTGAATGGCATTGGTGTATTTGTGTTCTAAAGAGCCCACCACCATGCAAAACGTTGCAGGATTCCTACTTTGACAGTGCCTCATAGGAAACTAGTTTCATTATTTTACAATCTACTTCAACCATCCACATGTTACATCTACCATAGTGGATGAGAAGAGATTCAAATTGTTACTAAAAACCACGAAAGTGCTAGTGAGAAGATTCTATAATGAATCTGAATAGAGAAATTAAAATAAGCATAGCAGGCAGACAAAAAGTTTTGAAGTCAAAATAACCACTCAAAAAAATCAAGAAACAGGGACTTCCCTGGCAGTCCAGTGGGTAAGACTCTGCACTCCCAATCCAGGGGTCCCGGGTTCGATCCCTGGTGGGGAACTAGATCCCACATGCATGCCACAACTAAGAAGTCCACATGCCGCAACCAAGAGTCGGCATGCCACAGTGAAGACCCAGCACAGCCAAAATAAATAAATATTTTTTTTTAAATCAAGAAACATTTCAAAATATCCAAACTACCATTTTAGTGTTTGAGAACAGCCAAAAATATCTTCAAAAACTCATGCTCACCAAAATAAATAAATAAATTTTTTTTATTTATTTATTTTATTTATTTATTTTATTTATTTTATTTATTTTTTTATTTATTTTTATTTAAAAAGGCTCACAGCCTCCATATTTTCATGCAAAGTTCCAAGCTGGAGTGATTTTTTTAAATTAATTTATAAGGTCCTAGAGTAAGAAGCTGTAAAGGAAATAGGATCCATCTGTCCCCTCTCTGGAAGCCCCGAAGACTGCTAGAAATGCAACCTCTATAGTACCAAAGAGAAGGCAGTGATTCCTCCCAGGTGGCCTTTCCTGTGTCAGTCCCTCTATCCCCCTAGACAACATGGCAGCTTACCCAGACTCAACTCACAGGTAAATTGAGTGCTTCATGGAGAAGAAAGAGTTATCAGACTGCTCCTCACCTGTGTGAGCCAGCTGGCTACCCCAAGGCCATGTCCAAGGTTGGAATAACACAGATCAATGACAAGGCACAATTACACCTATGGCTGCCATGCTCAACCATAAAGAACAAGTTCCCATGGGAAATCGTGGATTAATCTGATTAATCTTTCCAGGAAACTTCAAGAATGTATTTTGCTGGAGTCCCAGTAAATTAATTTTCCCAGTTTCTAAACCCCAATGTTTGAAAGTTAATCCAAACTAGATAGGGTCTAATTGACTGCTCATTAGCTAAGCCTCTTAGAAGGCCTGCTGTCTTTCCCAACACAGCAACAAAGTTTACTGACTATTTCACACAAAGAAAGAAGGACCAGAAGCAAAGTCTATACCGTTCTCCTATGTCTGTGTTCCTACCCAGGACAGAGCCTGAGTTGGCATCACCTTAAATATACATGTTGCTCCTGCATGGCAGAGCATGTTGATGTGAGATTTGGGGGCTGGGAATAAACCCCCTGGTTTTGTTCATTTTATTTCCTTCACTAAAGGCAAAAGAGTCTCTCAGAAGAGTGCCTCCAAACTAGTCTTAGGGACAAAAATGCAAACACAAACACAATTTATCATTTTGTCAGCAATCCTTGGTATCACACCCCTAAAGAGGATGGCAGCTGGTAATTAGACAAATATTCCATGATATCATCCACAGGCACCCAGGGTTTCTGGTCACTGACTAGCAGCTGACAAGCACTGGCAGGAACAAAGGGAAAGTAAGAATAAAACATATTTGTCCTTGGGTTTCACTGTGTGGCCCTGCTTGGTGATTCTCACCTGAGAAAACCCACTTCCGATGGCCCACAGGTGCTATTAATCATGTCTGAAACTTAGCGCAGCAGTTCTCAGCACCAGCTGAACGTTAGAACCACCTGGAGAGGCTTCAAATCACTAGATGCCCAGGCTGCACCCCAGATCAATAAAAGCGGCTCTCGGGGGGCAGGAGCTGGGTGTGACTAGTTGTTAAAGTTCCCCAGGTGATGCCAATGGACAGCCAGGGCTGAGAACCTCTGCCTTAGAGTCATCCCCCTGCCTCTGAAACAATATGGTCAGATCAGCTGCAGAAAATGCACAAAGATTTAAAATGACCACTAGTCATTTACTCTGAGAGGAGAGAGAGAAAAAAATCCACCGATTGACCCAGATAGGGGCAGCTGGCTACCGTTTAAAATAACACACCAACATCAAGCCCAAACACACAACCAACCATCGGACTTACCAAAACCCATGCTTCCTATTAAGGGGTAAATTTTAGTTACAATACCAGGGTTTCCCTGGTGGCGCAGTGGTTGAGAGTCCGTCTGCCGATGCAGGGGACACGAGTTTGTGCCCTGGTCCAGGAGGATCCCACATGCCGCAGAGCAGCTGGGCCCGTGAGCCATGGCCGCTGAGCCTGAGCGTCCAGAGCCTGTGCTCCGCAGCGGGAGAGGCCACAACAGTGAGAGGCCCGCGTACCGCCAAAAAAAATTTTAGTTACAAGTAATTTTTTGCTGAGACCTCTCTTTCCTGTTTTTGTAAGGGTGCAAGAAGGAACACAGCAAAACCCTAATGTATGGTGGCATTCTTTCTCCTGGAGTTGCAGAGATGACCCTGATCCAGCAAAATCACCTCTAATAACTCCCTGCTGAATGCAGACTAGGCTAAGGAGGGTGGCTATGTGGATAGGGTCAGGACTGCATGCACCAGTGGAGCTAAGCTGCAGGGCTCGCTTATACATAACAAAGCTGTTCAAAATACAGTCATATAATCGATTTACTTCCAAGGTCATTGGAATACTAAACTGAGACACTGTATTTTTATTCAAAGTCTTTAAACTACAAAAGAACAACTCCCAAAGGTCAGCCATGGGGTCCCATGCTCTCCAGGGAGGAAGTGACACCTGTGAGCAGTAGGATATCATCTTCATCAAGGGACACTCACAGGCAGACTGCTAGTGACACAGCATGGTGAAATGTCCTTAAACACTTAACAGATAAACCAGAGGTTGCCCACAAGAGGCACAGAATACAAGAACCCTGGGTTCTCAGCCCAAGCTGCTTATTAGAACCACCTTCAAAAACACAGCCAAGTCACACCATGGACCAATTAGATGAGGATTTGGAGGGACTGGCTAGTGCATGGCATTTTTTAAAGCAGTGGCTCTCACACTGAAGCATGATCAGATTTACCTGGACCCACCCCCATGGTTTCTGATTCAGGAGGTGGGGGCTGGGAGAGAACATGCAGTTCTAACAGAGTCCCAGGTGATTCTGATGCTGCTGGGGTCACACTCTTAAGAACCACTGCTTCATAGGTCCCCCAGGTGACTCTAATTAGTGCAGACAAGACCGAGGACCACTGTATAAGGAAAGCAAGCTCTGGCCAGGGTGCCAAGGGAAGGAATTCTCATCCTAGCTCTGCCACCAACCTCGGGCTTGATAACAATAAGCCATTGAGGTTTTTCAGGCCTCAACTTGCTCCAGATCCATAAAATTGAGACACTACACAAAAGAGATCCTGGGTTCTTTCTAGAAACACCTTTTTCAAAGGGCTGCTACACATGAAACGCTGATATTAATACACATAGAAATGAAAAGAAAGTGGCCTTATGGGCAATTAAAAAAAGCTTTCAAAATACAGGGAAAGGTAAGTTCTTGCTCACAAGATTTCAGCACACTTGGAGACACAGCAATGGGGATGGTCTAGGGATGTGCGATGGCACCAAAAGCCAAAAGGGCCTGTGTTGTGAGTCATTCACACTATTTCCCAGACTCACCTGTTAGGACCTTGCAGAGCTGCCCAGAGACCTGGGTCTCGGCAGAGGGGCTGGGTGTCAAGGACCATCTGCGCCTGATCAGATGCTCTTGTCCCTGGGAATTGTTGAGGGGCTGGATTAGCACCTGCTCCTGCCCAAGCTGGATGAGGCCAACCTGCCCAGAAAGAGGAAAACAGTTGTCAGTCATCCTCATTCACACTTGCCCACGACCCCAGAGCCAGAGGGTGGAAAGGCCACCTAGCTATGGCCTGCTTCCCCTGCCTGGGCTTTTTCTTTGCAGCTTACACCAATTTACAGAGTCCAAGAATGAGCTCTTGCATGACTTGAAACATCTCACCCAGCAGCTGTGTTGGGGGTCAGGTGACAGAAGGCGGGTGTGGGGGGGGATGCGGCAACAGCACCCATTTTCTGGGTTCACTTTCAAAGATATCTTACTTTAGTGTTAATTTTTTTTTAATATTATTTTTCAGGCAAGGCTTTATTGGGGCCTCTGCTGTAGCAGGGGGGAGGGAGAACAGATTCCCTTGTTTGCCTGCTCCTATACACTTACTTCTAATTAAAGCCCATTTAAAAAACTATTTTTTATATCATCCCCTAAAACTCCACCTAAGGAGGTACCTCCAAAAGTGTTGGGAATGAATGACAATTATATCCTTAATGGGAAAAAAATATATCTTATTCCTGGGCAATATTTAGAATTAAATAGAGAGGATGGAGTCAGACCTGTAGTGTTAATAGTTTTGTGATAGTGGATTTTTTTCAGTGTTTAAGAGAACTTGGCAGAGTATCTAATGGATTCAATTTGTGATTCTAATTTAAAGCACAGCAATGATTTAGACCTGTAATTTAAAAATCTTATTAGGCTTATAAACAGTATCAGAATGTATAAGAGAACTTAAGACTTCCCATGTTTATAAAACTAGTTAACTAATTATTTATATGAATCATGCAAAGGGTTTATTTTTTAATCAGACAACAGAAGAACTTGAAAATGAAATTGAATATGGTAAATTTCTACATACAGTTTTAAAGGTTTAAACGTTGTTAATCACCAATTTGTAAATAGGATTAAATGTTATCCAAAGGCCCCTTAAAAGGTATTTCAAAAACTTGCTAGATTATAAATAGAACATGACTTGTAAATTGAACAAAAAACTTAAGGACTGGGATTCTTAATTTGTCGCTTTAACAGAGTGAATATTAATTCTTAAAAATATATACACAATGCAGAGAACTTTTCCTTTCATTTGGAACCAATGCTAACAGCATTTAAACAATTTGCCCTCCTTCCCCAGGATACCTGCTGCTAGCTTCTCTTCTGAGACATCAACAAAACAAGGTAAACCGCTCACAAGGATCCTGACTCGGCCAGGGCTGAGAATTATCTATGTTTGCATACTGGGCCCTGCAGTCCACAGCCCCTGCTCTGCGTTCATGGTCGGGACAACCTTTACTAGCACAGATTCAGGAGACTGGGCCAATCTGTCTTAGGCTGTCACGAACATCCTTTGTTCTCTCTCTCCCCAATACTATTTTCTAAAAGCCATGACACTGTTTTCTTTTCTTAAAAAAAAAAAAAAATTATTCAGTTGGCTGTGCCGGGTCTTAGTTGTGGCATGTGAACTCTTAGTCGCAGCATGTGGGATCTAGTTCCCTGACCAGGGATCGAACACTAGGTGCCCTGCACTGGGAACGAGTCGTCTTAGCCACTGGACCACCAGGGAAGTCCTGACACTACCTTCTAAAAGCGGTAGTTCTCAAACTCCAGTGTGCATCAAAATCACCTGGAGGTCACGGATGCTCACCAAGAACGTTCATTTCTAACAAGTCCCCAGGTGATACTGATGCTGCGTGCCCGAGGACCAGGCTTTGAGAAGCACTGCTCTCCACCACAGCTCAGCAATTCCTCAGGTCTCAGGTACAGAGCTCACTCAAACCAAATGATACAGACTCCTCTACCTTCTGAAAGGATGCATCAATACCAGTCCTCTGAAAATAAATCAGATCCACTAATAAGACCGCCTACAACATTTAGTCCCCCAAACAGGGGTTGAGACGGTACTTACTGCTGTAAGAAGATTTCAAGGTTTCCATTTCATTAGAACTGCTGCCAAGAACAACCCAGAGATTTTACTGCCCAAATAAAACTGTCTTAAAGTGGCACTGCATGACCTGCCGGGAAGCATGGCTTTCTCCCCTCTCCTTTGAAGTTAAAACTTGAGTTTGTTCACTATGATACTTTGGGGAGACTGAAGAAGCGGAGGAAGAGAGTGGCTGTGGGAGGCTGTGCAGATCCACCAGAGCTGTGTGTATAGAAAGCCTCAGTGGAACCCTCCTGCACTGTTGGTGGGAATGTAAGTTGATACAGCCACTATGGAGAACAGTATGGAGGGTCCTTAAAAAACTAAAAATAGAAATACCATATGACCCAGCAATCCCACTACTAGGCATATACCCTGAGAAAACCATAATTCAAAAAGAGTCATGTACCACAATGTTCACTGCAGCTCTATTTACAATAGCCAGGACATGGAAGCAACCTAAGTGTCCAACGACAGATGAATGGATAAAGAAAATGTGGCACATATATACAATGGAATATTACTCAGCCATAAAAAGAAACGAAATTGAGTGATTTGTAGTGAGGTGGATGGACCTAGAGTCTGTCATACAGAGTGAAGTAAGTCAGAAAGAGAAAAACAAATACCATATGCTAACACATATATATGCAACCTTAAAAAAAAATGGTTCTGGGGCTTCCCTGGTGGCACAGTGGTTGACAGTCTGCCTGCCGATGCAGGGGACATGGGTTCAAGCCCTGGTCCGGGAAGATCCCACATGCCGTGGAGCAACTAAGCCCATGCACCACAACTTCTGAGCCTGTGCTCTAGAGCCCATGAGCCACAACTACTGAGCCCATGTGTCACAACTACTGAAGCCCATGCACCTAGAACCCATGCTCCACAACGAGAAGGCCCCGCAATAAGAAGCCAGCGCATCACAACAAAGAGTAGCCCCCGCTTGCCACAACTAGAGAAAGCCCGCGCACAGCAACAAAAACCCAACACAGCCAAAAATAGATAAATACATAAATAAATTAATTTTAAAAAGACACAGACGTAGAGAATGGACTTGCGGACACGGGGAGGGGGAAGGGTAGGCTGGGACGAAGTGAGAGAGTAACACTGACATATATACACTACCAAATGTAAAATAGATAGCAGTGGGAAGCAGCTGCATAGTACAGGGAGATCAGCTCGGTGCTTTGTGTCCACCTGGAGGGGTGGGATAGGGAGGGTGGGAGGGAGACGCAAGAAGGGAGGGGATATGGGGATATATGTATATGTATAGCTGATTCACTTTGTTATAAAGCAGAAAATAACAAACCATTGTAAAGCAATTATACCCCAATAAAGATGTTAAAATAAATAAATAAATAAAATCTAATTAGTAAATTCAAAAAAAAAAGAAATCCTCAGTGCAGAAGTCCTTGATGACCGTTTCAGTGGAAACGTCTGTGGTTGAAATAAAGTTGGCAGATACAGCACAGTGCATGGGATGGGCCCCACGCTGTAGGAGGGCTGTGCTCCCTGGGGGACACGCTCAACCTTGACAGGGGCTGGAGTCTTCCTGAAATGCTCCAGCTCTGGGAGGTTAAAGGCCCCCTTGAGTCTAGAACTTTCAAAGCCAGTTATCATTCACTCAGCCTAGCATGCAAGCCACAGGGTAAAGGCCAGTTAGCCAGTAGTTCTAATGTGACACAATATAGGGAGAATCTCACCTTGGTGAGAAAGCCTACAGGTACATACATGCACACACACAAGCATGGTCCAGCCCCTTGGGGGAGGTTTTGCTTTAGAAGGTCTTTTTTGGAGGAACCCACATGCTGGTTTCCATCCATTCAGGAAAGAGAATGGCAATGCTGGTGAGAGACAGACACATGGACTAATGGCCTATACTCTACCTGGCAGCCACTTGCCCTCTTGGGAACTGACTTTCAAGCTGGCCTGTGGCCAAGACTAGCACCTGGGGGGAGGGAGCAGGGCACAGCCCTCCCCCTCAGGAGCCACCACAAGGAAGGAACTTGCCCCTGCCCCCTCCAAGTGCTGTCACTAGGCACCCTGAAGCCTCGCTAATATTCACCAGGTTATCACAGTGACAAAACGTTGTTGAAAAGTGCCGCTTGTCACCACCTCCCCCTCCCCCGTGCCACACACACACACACACACACACACACACACACACACACAATCTCATCCCAGGATAAAAACTTGTCAGCCCTCTTGATCTTTTCCTGACCTTCCTTCTCCCCTCCCCTCTCCCCGGTAAAAAAAAAAAAAAAAAAAAAATCCCCCTTCCCTGGCACTCTATGTCCCAGCCCACTATCCCCTGTGTTATGGGGCATCTGTCACAACCAACCTAAAAAGTAGTTTGTTCCTTTGAGGCAGGATCGGAATTATGCCCTCTTATTTTTCCAATGTCTGCCACATAACAGTTACTCAAGAAAATGTGAGTGAACTGTACTGTAATGGAATGGATTCGAATGGAATAGAATGAACTGGACTGGACCGGCTTGGAATAGAAGGCAATAGCATGGTCTTCCCGCAGTCCCCCTTGCTCAGAGGTCCTCATCCCTGGCTGCACAGTGCAGTCACTTGGCAAGCTTTAAAAACTCAGGCCCAGGCCCCACTCCAGGCCATGTGAATTAGAATCCCTTGGGGTGAAACTCAGGCACTGGTATTTTTTTAAAGCTCACCAGGAGATTTCCATGTGCAGCCAGGGTGGAGAACCACTTCCCTAGCTTTTAACTGGGTGCCAGAGATGCTTGATTCCAGCACGTGGAAGTACCCTAGATGCAGACTACCTGCACCAACCTGGGCCTTCCTCTGACTATGGGGCTCTGCCCTGGCTTCTAGCACATTGCTGCCCTGTGGTCCCAAGAGCTAAGCAGGGTTGCTTGGGTTTGCATTATTCCTCTGGTCACCATCTATGCTGAGAAGTGAGACACATGGAAATGCTCTTCCAAGCCCTCCCTGTTCCACAGATGGCAGCAAGGAAAAGCCTCAGGTTGCATTAGATGCAAGAGAGCTGCAAACACCATCTGAAGAGAACTGTGGGGAACTAGATGCCCACGGCAGACAGGACTGGAAGCCCTGAGGCCACTTGGTCTCAAAGGAGACAACAATTCTCAATGAAATGGTGCTCTTAGAAGAGAAATCTTACATATTCTAAAATTTGGTATCCTACTAAAGAAGTTTGGGTCAAATAAAGTGTATCAGGTATAACCTGATATTATGACAGTTCTGAGTGGTTCCCTTTTAATTCTCTTTATTCTGGAAGCTGGTTTTGAAGGGTTTCTGTGCTGCTTTAAGAGAGCGTTATAAACTGGGTATTGTTAATCCCACCCCACCCCCTGAAGCAGGACTAGCTCTCCTGCAGCTGGAAAAATGTGTGAAGGTCAGAAAGATTTGTACCACTTCCTAACATGAGCACAACTTCTCAGCATAATGCGGCAAATGCTCTTAAGAAACCCTGTTGTATCCATGCTCTGGAACCATCTGATGCTCTGTCCTCCGTTTGAGGGGACCTGCCTCGTGACTGCTGACCTCACCATCCTACAAAGGCCACACTGGGATTTCAGTGCCCAGGGAGCCCTCCAAGCCTCTCCTCTTCAGGAGACTGCGGCTCCCGGGTTCACTGGACCAGGTCTTAGGTAGTCTTCTCCCCGTGGACAGGTGACCGTAGGTGGTTGGAGAGGCGGAGCAAGTCTGCTCTCCGGAAGGAAAAACAATCCTATGATTGCAGGCCCTCCTGTACCTGCCTCTGACTTTCTGGGGGGCCTCAGCAGAGTTTGGGGGGCTTGAACGTGTCCCGGGGAAGGAGCATCCTCAACCTGGCACAGGCGTGAGGGGCTTCCCAACCTCCATAGGGAGTCCCCCTGCCCCTCCCAGAGTGCCATCCAGAGCCCCCTTTTCAAAATCCTGCTGCTGCCTCTGCAAATGTCAAAGGCCTGAACACAGATACTTGGTCTTCGTTCCAAAGCCAGACTCCCCCTTTCCCATCACTAGATAGAGTTAGTCACAGACTGTCAGCTCCTCCTTCAGACCCCCTCTCATGTAGTCTTCCTTCCTTTCCATTTCCACCATCCAAGGCTTGAGGCCCATCACCTCACCCCTCCAAATGCTCTCCTGCTTCAGTCCTCCCCACACTTCTCTGACCAGGGGCTCCTCCCCGGTCAGTAGCCAGAAATGCCCCCCCATTGCCTCTAGGCCAGTGATCCTCAAAATGGTCCCAGACCAACAGCAGCAGCAGCACCTGGGAACCTGTCAGAAACTCAAGTGCTCCGGCCCACCCCCAGACGGACTGGATCAGAAACCCAGGAGGTGGGACCCAGCAATCAGTGTAGCAAATCCCGCAGGGAACACTAATGCCAGCTCAAGGTTGAGAACTACTGGTCTAGGATAAATTCTAAATGCCTTATGTTGGCACCCAGGGCCCCGCCTCATCTAATCCAGACACCTGTCCATTCAGTTCATCACCCATCTCCATCCCACAGTCGGCTCGTGGGCCCCTTACCTCGGGAAGGACCTGGCCAGGAGGCTTTGCCATCACTCCTCCCACCTAGAACCTGAGGCCCACTCCCTTCAGCTCTACCCGAAGGACCTGCCCCACCCCATCAGACCCCAGAGCCACTCCCTGCTCTCCCCACCAGCCACCCTGCAGGCTCCAGCACACCTTCCTTCCCCTGCGAACCCGGACTGCCTTCCGAGACAGGGCCCACATCGTATTTCTCTTTGAGGCTCGTTGGGAGCCTACCAGCGGGTCCTACACATGGCAGCTGTGTGATAATGATCTGTTCATTTAGTCAACTATGTTGACTGATTGCTTGATTTATAACTGGAAAAGCCTGGGAATGGCCTGTGGGGCAAGAGAAGAAATGTGTTTTCAATGCCTTAATGTGCCAGGCTCTCACTAAATGATTTCGGACTTTATCTTACTTCATTCTCTCAACAGCCACACAAAGCCAATGTTATTTACCCTTGTATGGCTGCAGACAGGGAGGTTCAAAGGAGGTAGGCAACTTGCTCAAGATCACAGCCCGGAACGGCTGTTCAGTCTCACTTGCTAAAGAACAGGAGTGTGACGGTGCAATTGTGTGCCCATGTGCAGAAGTGTGCACGGGGAAAGGTTAACCGCTGACTCCGAGTGGTTCCCTCAGACATACTGGCTGCAAAAACATCTCCTGTTGCACACATCCAAGGTCAGGCAGCTGCAGTATCTCAGAGTTCAGGAAATAAGCTCCAAGAATGCAATCAGTCTAAGAAGACGTCTTCAGTTCATCATCCCATCTTGTATTTCTTTTTCTTTTATAAAATGTTGCCAACTAAATAAAAGTTCAGGTGGGAAACTCTAGTTACGTACCCTAGGTAAATAATGAGGTAGGGTTAGGTACCCTAGGTGACACTCATGGGCAACCTGATGCCCATGAGCGATGGGTATAGAAAGTCACCGTGAGGCAGAGTGAACGTCCTTCCAGAGGAGGCCGTGGGAGGCCTTAGAATTCTCTGCTCCAAGTTCTCCCCTTTAATTCTTCCACACCCCAAATTTCACAACTGTTGTTTCCCTTCCTACTTTCCTTAACATCCACTCAATTGTTTCTTTTTACAAAGTTTTAAAAAATATACTTTGCATTTAACAAATATATTTATGCTGTGCATGATAAATTCTTCAGTAATATTAATTGATGAATGACTAAGGACTATGTGCCTTCCCCACACCTGTATCAATATAATGATGCAAGATAACATGGCTTGGTCTATTTGCTCCCTTTCAAATGGTCTCCCCATCGTATACTTTTTGCCAAGACCAATTCCTACTCAGCTGTCAGTGATCGAGTGATGTTGCATTAAAAAGCTGGGCAATTTTGGGTCAAGGAAAAGTGAGTTGGGTAGCTCTAAAGGGAAAGGCAGCAACCTCCCAAACCAGCTCCTTCATCGTTGAAGTCAGGCTGCCCTCTTGAGAACGCGGTCCCCCAACTCTTCTAAGCCACCTGCTCACTGCCTGGCTGGACTCAGCCCCCCTGTTCTTACCTAGACTACACTTCTTCCCCTATGGTAAAGGTGAGCATTCTTACAGACTGGGAGGAAGAGCTATGGGAACTAAGACTGTGGGGAGCAGCACAGGTGAAGGACGACCACAAGGGCCCCCGCGCTGCAGTCAGACAGAGCCAGGGCAGCTGGGCCATCAGGACCCCAGTGAGCGGCCTGGGTGAGAGAGACCACAAGCCAGCCCCCTATGGAGCATGGCTGTGACTCCAGAGAAGGCACACTGGGACTATCCTTGACCTTCTGTCCCTCCAGGGTGGCCTGGAAAATGGGCCACAGCCCAGAGCTCCTGGGTGTCCTCTCTGGTCCCGACATCTCACCCATAGTGCATCCCTGCAGGCCACGGCCTCAGCCAAGAAGGGGTGGACAGACTCTGGGCGGTGGACTCCCCTGAGCTCAGTATTCATGAAGGAAGAGTGGCCACTGCTCAGCAGACCAGACCCCTCCTCTCTGTCCACCTCTCCTCACGTGTGGGGATGAAAACAGCCCCTCCAACCACTCATTTCAGACAAGCAGCATAGAGAGTCTTTTCAGAGACTGACACTCACTCTATCTCCGAAGTTCCACCTCCACTGCCTGCTCTGGTGAACTTTAACCTGAAGTTTCTTCGAATTCTGCTGGCCTTCCATGATCTGGTCCCATTCACACGAGGCAGCTGATCCAAACTCACATTAATCCTCTGGGAGGAAAAATACCTTCCTCATATGCCCAAAGTTCATCGCTTTGAAGTTATACGGTTACAGAAACTCTTCCAAAAACCTATGTTATGTCTGAGGACTCTCTGAAATGTAAATAAAATGAAGATGCATAAACATAAAACAGTTAATACCTGAACCCACGGTCTCTGAAGATCCAAAAAGTGCAGCTTGCACAGCTTTTCAAGATAAGATACAGGGTAAATACCACAGACCCGCCCCTCTGCCCCCTGTCAAAAGCGGGGCGTGGGGAGGGAGCAAAATGGAGCATGAGATTTACTTCCCCTGACCCATAAACAATTAATTAAGTAATGATCTAATCATGCATCTCCTTTAAACAGGTACCAAATGTCTCTGGAGACAGACAGCACAGGGAACAGAGCCTGCATGCCCTGCCCCGCAGGCAACACTCCTCACTAAGCCATTCTGGAGATGTGAGATGCAGCAGGATTTAATTCATACTCAACATTGGAATAAAGTTTTATTGAACACAGCCAGGTCCATCTGTTTCTTTACCTTCTATGGCTGCTTTTGCACTAAAAGGGCAGTGTTGATTAGTTGTGACAGAGACCATATGGCCTACAAAGTCGAAAATGTTTACTACTTGGTCCTTTACAGAAAATGTTTGCCAACCCCTGCTCTACATGATTCTTTAGACACAAGGAGGCTTTGGAATGCTCCCAACTGTGGGCACCAAAACTCATCTACTGGGCATCACTCCTCCCCTACACCTCGTGGTTGAGCCAGTCCTCAAAAACACACAACAGGCGTGCCACATCTCTATGGTGCTTCCACCGTGGTCCAGAAGGACTAACACTGCATTACCGCCCAGCTGAACTGTCTCAAGCACGTTGGGGAACCAAAATCAAAGTAAGGTGGAGTGCGATGCAAACCTGGTTAGCCTATGTTCTGTTGCTTTCTTTTCTAGAAAGGCAGGACCACCTTGTCACCAAGAGGTCCTCTCCAAATCACCTGCTGTCTCTGGCCTCCTGGCCTTCTGCCCTTCCTCTATAGGGTGTACTTAGGAAGAAATGTCCAATGTCCAGCTTACACAAATGGGATGATCAAGGCAGACTAAACAACAGAAGTGTCTGCTCAAGCAGAAATTAAAATCTAAAGTCTTAGAGGTCCCTCCGCAGTTGGCACACACTGAACTCAGCCTCTTGGCCTCGTTCCTTTATCTAAAGCACAGCGCCCTCACATGGTGCCAAAGGGAAGGACAGTCTTCCTGAAAACCTGGAGGACGGAAGGGAACTCTCACTGCTCAGATGCCATCTGTGAGAGGGCCCAGTACTCACTCTGAGGATTTTAAATCAATGTTATCCAGATTTCCACCCTCGACTCCTTCACAGATAGCGCCTTGCTGGAAACTTTACACCAAGAAGTATAAACTCTGACCTCTACAGAAACTCACTAAACCGCAGCAAATGGGATTCAGATGTTTCCATGTTCAGTACAGTGATGTGACCTAGACTTTAAACACTTTGGCAAAAACAGGAAAAATGATGTGGGCCTTCCAGTCCCTCCCAGAACATGATACAGCCTTGACCCGAGTCCTTCAGTGACCTGAGCCTTTTTCACCCCTACTTAAGCCTCCTCACCCATAGCCCACATTCCCCGCCCCTGTTCCACATTAGCTCCTACTAGGCCCCCTCCACGGTCCATTTTCCTTGTTTAACCAAAGAAGCCAATTTCTCCCAGCCCAGCAAAAGGAGATCACATTCTGATGAGGACTCAAAAAATCCTAAAAGGGGAACTGGTGAAGGCCAAGTCTTGGGAATTACTTCCCAAGTTCCCCTACACTGCTGGAAAGAGAGCAGAAGTCTCATATAAAGACTTGGACCCTCAGGGTTTCTGGCTTTGTTGCAGATTCGTGCCAACTTGTTGCACACTATGTGGATAAGAGCTAGAGAATTCTAGACGGTGGAGCAAGATAAGGTGGAGGTGGGGGAAGCAGTTTCTTGTGCCAGGGAAGCACAGACACAAAAGAATATCAGAAACCACTTCCCCAGAAGATAGAGGAACATTCTCTGAGCCCATCCCAGGCTCTGACGGGTGGGGGCAGCCCATCTGCCAGCCATCTGCGCTCTATGGGGGCACGATGGAGAAGCTGGGAAGTGTTTGTCTGGGCACCAGTGTAGCCAAGTGAGCCAGTGTGAGCACAGGCAGGGTAGAGGCGCACAAGAACTTCCTCCACCCCTCGGAGCACTGCCACGGGTGCCGCAAATGCAGCAGGGTGGGGTGGCGGAGGAATTACTGCCACATTGAGGGAGCTTCTGGGGATGACATTGTTCATCACCAATGTAAGCATTCCTCAGGCCTGGCTGAGGGTGAGTGCCAGACAAATGTCTGCTTGCAGTATAAGGTAAAAATATTAGAGACACCCTCCCTCTCCTGGTTCTCACGTTTCAACTAAGAAGAGTAGGTTAGTGGCCCGTCGGGGGACCCCTCCAAATATACTTTTCCAGGTACATAAAGACTCAAAAGGACAGAAAGGAGATCAATGCTCCATCCCCACATCCAAAAATAGGTGAGCTATACACATATAGATAGGTGTTCCTCATGACACGCACACATACACACCTGTGCAGATGCAAATAGCGTTCTCTCTACACCTGGGTCAAGCGCACCTCTCAGTCTAGGGGCTTGACGGATTTCATCTCTGCTGAACATGTGCTCCCTGGGCGGGCTGCGGCGTATCTCGCTATGCAACCCCATATCGGCGCTGGCCTGGCGCACCTCTGAGGCTTAGGACGGCCAGTGGAAGGTACTGGATAACAGGTCGCTTCCCCTTTCTAGCCCTCTGCTCATAGACCCTCTGGAAGGTTGGGGGTGCTCTCTCCCGCCAGCGGCAGAGCACGCCGGAGGCCCCACCCCAATCCCAGCCCTCCCCGGGAACCACCCCTCACCCCCACCCTCGGCGCCGCGACAGATCGCCAGGCAGACCCGGAGGGGGAGCGAGCAGTACCAGGCCGCCGGCGGCGCCGCAGGCGCTAAGCGAGACGAAAGAGCCGGGGTAGCCGAGCACGCTGCCAGAGTAGAAGCACAGCTCTGTGGGGCGTCCGCGGCGCCCGGCTGCGCCGGTCTCCTCCACCTCGAAGCCGCCGGACAGGAAGCGCAGGTCACGGCGCAGCTGCAAGTACAGGTCGCGCCCAAAGGCCGGCAGGTGCAGCAGCAGGGCGCGCTCGCCGGGCCGGGCGCGCGGGACGGCTGGGGGCGCGCGGGGGCGCCGGCGCCTGCGGGGCCCTGGAGCGCCGGGCAGCGGCGGCAGGTGCACGTCTTCCGGGAGCACCCGCCGCGGGAGCACCACCTCCACGTCGGCCGCCGCGTCGCCGACAGCTGCGGGGAGAAAGGAGACGCGTCAGCGCGGCGGGGCCCGCCCTCCGGCCCGCCGGGCGCAGGGTCCAGCGCTGGGCATCCAGCTCCAGCTCGGAGACAGCGCGGCCCCGAGCCGGCGCGCTCTTCCATTCCCTCGCCCCAGCACCTCCATGCCAGCCAGAGCCTCCGCCCGTGCCCCGCGCCACCGCCGGAACAGTCTCCGGCGCGGCCGCCCGACCACCTCCGGGGACGCGGCCGCGGCATCGGCGTCCGGAGAACCGGCGGCGGCGCGGCCTCCCGGCAACCGCCCGGAGCCCAGTCCTCCGGCCGCGGCCCGCGCCCACTCGACCCCGGAGCTGTCAGCGGTTTGCCGCCGGAGCCGGGCCGCGCGGGCAGGCGGAGGCCGCCAGGATGCCTCCGGAGGGCAGGGGGAAGGTGGCCGCGAGAGGCACAGGAGAAGAAGAGGCAGTGGGAGAGGGAGCGCTACCTGTGCCCGGGTCCAGTCCCCAAACCAGCAGCAGCAGCAAGGGCAGGACGAGAGGAGGCAGCAGGGCGCCGTCACACATGGTACTTGGGAGGAGTAGCCCCCCCCTCCCCGGACGGTCGCGGCGGAGTAGGAGCGCGCGAGGCGGCGGCGCCAGCCGGAGTGAGCCCTCCAGTCTTTGGAAAAAGTAATTAGCGCTGCGGACAAACCCAACGTGGTAAATCCCAAGCCCCGCCTTCTCCTCGGAAAGCGGGAGGTGATTGGACTCTCGCTTTCCCCTGCCCCGCCTCCCCCTTCTCTATTGGCTAGTGTGGGTCTAAACCAGGGTGCGTAGTTAGGTTGCAAGCACTTTCTTACACGTGGTTTCTGGGCAGTGGCGGGGATGGGACACCAGGTGGCGCAAGGGAGCCGTCTGGAGCAGCGCGATCCCAGAGGACCCGGGAAGACACCTGGCTGGTCTTCAGACTTTGTCCCCATTTTCGAAACCCTCTCTGATCCTGCTGCTCAGCTTCCCAAGAAGACAGGCCACAAATCGTCCTAGCCAACCGAGTTCACCCGTAAAAGCACCTTCTCTCTGCATCTAAAGTAAAACCAGTTTTGGTTGTTTGTGGGTGGGCACTTTCATGCACAATGTGCACAACTTTGCGCCGGATGCTACCTCCAAAGCGCAGTGTTTATGCAAACCCTTCACACCCCTGTCGTCTTTATTCTCACGGCAGCCCGTGGAACAGGCGAGATCACACCCTCTTACAGACTGAGAAACTGAGGGAGAGAGAGCTTAAGGAGCTTACTAAGTTACCCAGTGAGTTTCTGTCAAAACAAGAGCTAGAATTTGTGGTCCAGATTTCTGGCCCGGTGCTGCTCGCTACAAACAAGAGCCCTCCAAGGCAGGCAAGAAGGAACATTAGCCCGGTGTTACAGGTTAGGAAACGGGCACAAAGTGGCAAAGGCCGGACTCAAACCCAAGTCTTCTGGCAACAGAGTGAGTTCATTCTTTTCCCACCAGGGTATAACTGAGGTCTGCAAGAAAGGTGATTCCCTTAGCTTCCTGAGGAACGTCTTGTAGAAAACAAAACAAAACAGAATGAACTGAAGTGGTCGCTCCCCTTCCTTCCCTGTCCTGCCCGTTTCTGTTTTCTCAATGCAGAGGGGCTACAGCACTCCTATTGGACTCTGCTGAGGGCCTCTCAGAATCTAAAATTCATCACAAGGATTACACGTCATCAGAAGGAATCCAGAGGTGAACACTGTCCAGCTTTCATGACATTTAATCAACCCTAGGAGTGGACTGTGTCACTGATTCTCAATAAAGCCTAGCACTCTCACTACTGCAAACTTGCTGCTCTGTGTTTCCCTGGGGTGTGGCTGGTGGAATCATTTCCTGCTCTGTCGACCCCACCCTCCACTGCTCCAGGGGCTGCCACTCACTGCTGGGCATCTAAAGTTCCTGGAAGCCTCCACACACGTCCTGCTCATGGACAGGTTTGGGTCTTTTTTCCTCTCCTTTGACAGCAGCCTTAGCCAACTGAAATTTCAGCAGCATCTTCTGGTGGCACAAGATATCATGGTGAGCTTTTTGGTGTAGGTTTGTTGGCCAAAGAGCCACCTCAAAGGCCTGCCACTGAAAGCCAGGGAGTAGCAGCCCCACTGCCTCGCAAGAACAATTTTGCTATTGGAGTCCGCCTGAAGTAATAGTCATCAACCTATCAGATAGATGATGCTCAAATGCATTAGTCTGTAGGGACACACAAACTGAAACAACAGCAAGATGCCATTTCATCTTCCGGCCTGTCCAAAACTAAAGGGCTTGGAAATATCAAGGATTGGAGAGGACACTCTCCTGCCCATGGGTGGGGGTGTAAATTGGCACGGCCACTTTGAAGAACAAGTGGGCAAACTGCAGTCAAGTTTAAAATGTACACACCCTAGAACTCTGCTATTCCACTCTTGTTAACTAACACAGTTAGTGGTAGTTAGCAAGAGTGGAATAGCAGAGTTAACTGGCATATGTAGAAGAATGCTCACCACAGCACATTATTAAGAGCAAAAAACTGCAAAAACCTGAATGTTAATCATTAGATAAATGGCTAATTGAGTCCAGAAATAAACCCATGCATAGACAATCAACTAATATTTGACAAGGTAGCCAAAAATACTCAAGGAAAAAGGGTAGTCTCTTTAATAAATGGTGGTGGGAAAACTAGATACCCATATGCAAAAAAAAAAAAAGAACTTGGACCCCATCTTACACCACTCACAAAAAAAAAACACAAAAACTTGAAATAGATTAAAGATAAATGTAAAACTTGAAACTGTAAAATGTGTAGAAGAAAACAAAGGGAAAAATCTCCTTGACATTGGTCTTTGTAACAATTTCTTAGATGACAACAAAAGTGCAAGAAACAAAGCAAAAATCAACAAATGGGACTATATCAAATCTAAAAGTTTCTTCATAACAAAGGAAACCATCAACAAAATGAAAAGTCTACCTACAGTATGGGAAAAAATATTTACAGACCATATATCTGATAAGGAGTTAGTATCCAAAATATATAGGAAATTCATACAACTCATTAGAAAAAATAATAATAATCCAGTTTAAAAAAGGGAAAAGAACCTGAATAGACATTTTTCTAAAGAAAATGTCATACAAATGGCCAACAAGTACATGAAAAGGTGTTCAAGATCACTAATCATCACGGAAATGTGAATAAAAACCACAATGAGATATCACCTCAAACCTTTTAGGATGTCTATTACCAAAAAATCAAGAGACAACAAGTGTTGGCAAGGATGTGGAGAAGAGGGAACTCTTGTGCACTTTTGGAGAGAATCTAAATTGGTGCAGCCACTATGAAAAGCAGTATAGAAAAAAAAATTCCATGGTACTACCACATGATCCAGCAATTCCACTTCTGGGTGTATATCTGAAGGAAGACATTAAACTAAGTTAAATAAGTCAGTCACAAAAAGACAAATACTGTATGATTCCACTTATATGAAGTACCTAGAGTAGTCACTTTCATAGAGACAGAAGAGAGAATGGTGGGTACTAGGGGCTGGCAGGAGCAGCAGCAAGGATTTAGTGTTTAATGGGTACGAAGTTTCAGTTCGGGAAGATGAAAAAGCTCTGAAGACGGATGGTGGTGATGGCTGCACAACAATGAGAATGTACTTGAAGCCACTGAACTGTACACTTCAAATGGTTTAAATGGTAAATTTTATGTTATGTACATTTTCCCACAATAAAAAAAATTGCTTAAAAAAGGAAATCATTACTATTTGCTATGATCTCATGTCATCATAACACACAAATTTCCTGGTCTTAATTTTGTGGAAGGGCAGGACTTAATCTCATTTCACAGATGGAGGAGGGCTGGGGGTGGGGGTGGGGAGGGGATAAAAAGCAAGCAAGCAAACAAGCATGCAGAAGCCCTACAGGTGACAATGGCAGTCTGAATGTGATGTAAGGGAAGCCCTCTTTTTTGTCTGGGAATCAAAACAGTTTGTTGTGCTCACGGATGAGAAGGATCCTAAACTTTTCAGCTTTTCCACTGCTTTTTCTGAACTGCCCCTTTCTGGTGGGCAGTGACCTTTTCTGATCATGTTGTCTGGAACTGACCCCCAGTAAGTCGATTATATTGACTCTCCTGGCCTCTCGGATACTCCCTGTTTGGACGCTGGTCTCCATCATCATGACCACTGCTATTGTTAATGAAAGCAAGACAGTCCCAAAAGCAGCACAGATTCTGCCAAGAGACACCATGTTCAACTGCCAAAGTTAGAAATAGAGGGCCAAAGACACAGACTGGGCAGAGCACAAAGAGGACTGCAGGCACTTAGGCAGAACGCGACCCTCCGTAATCCCCCCACTCAGAGCTTTCTTGAGCTGGTAATTGATGGGTCCAGGTGTCAAGACTCACGTGTAAACTAGATCTGCGTGTAGGTGGAAGGAGACCCTGTGCCCTAGATATCACTAGGCATTGGTGGGGTGGTGAGGAGAGAGGGGGATTCCACATGACAGCCTCCTCTTACTAAATTCACTTCCTTTTGAGGCAAACAACCTTCCTTCCTGGGAGCCAGTGAGATGCCACACCCTCTCCAGCAGGGGGCGTCCAGCATCAGTCCTGTCTTCCCACAGCAGGCCCCAGCTCCCTGCTTACTCCAAAGACCTGGTTTTTCTAATTTATATTTTACTCTTTCCCTGTTGAGCTTGGATCCCAAATTTCAGCTTCTTGGCTAGCATCCCAACCCCCTGAGTGAATACTGCCAAACTCTCCCTGTGGGGTCTCCAGGCCCCTCCCTGGTTCCAGGAATTCTGGCAGTGTCAGTTCACTATGAATGGGTGCCCCAGCTGCATGAGGCCATTCCTGCCTGACTCTAGGAATGGCCCTGTCTGGGAATTCCTGCTGCCCTCCATTCCTGCTCACCCAATCAAGTCCCTGTTCTGATATTGCTGAACAAGCCCAAGTTACTACCCCTTTGAACACTGATTTTTCAGTCTAGCTGTTACTTGTTCAGTCAGGGTTGTACTAAGGTATTTCTAGCCCTTACCCTTTCCCAACATCTTGGCTCTTCCCCTCCTCCAGACTGTGCCTCTGAGGTCTCAGCCTGCCTTGGAACTGAGTGTCCGTGGCCTTCAAGTGTCCCCATTATTGAAAATACAACTCCATCCTCATGTCCTTCTGAAGGTCACCAGAGGCACCATCTGACCGGGAGGCAGCCCTTGCAGCCCCCATGTCTGAATGAGCAGGATAAGGGCCTTTAGTGCTAGACTTGAGCTCAGAGCTCTATCCCAACCAACTCCTCTTGCCCAAGGACAATTGAGAAAAGCAACATATTTTTCATTGTTCTGCAGCACACCTTTCCTTTCTTCCATGTCTTCCCCTTCTTTTAGCATTTCCCCTCAAGATTCCTGAGCCCTTTCTCTCCTAGTCCTTCCTTTGCTCAAGGAAAGCACCTTGTCTGGTATACAAGGCTAGGCTAACACATAATGCAAGTAAAGGCTGAAAAACAGGATAGACACAAATCTATATTTGATTTAGTAAATGCAAATGGTGATGGCTGAAATTGGTGTGATGATAGAATATTCAATATGTGGGACTGGATGGCTGTCTAGAAACTTGGGCAAAACCTACATTAGATTCTATGATGGTTTTTAAATATATCTGTTAATTATGACCCTATTCCCTTCAACAGGTGGAACCTAATTCTTCTGCTTAGAAAGTGTAGAGGACTTGCTTCTAATGAATAGAGTGTGTTAGGAGTGATGCTCTGTGATTTCTGGGGGTAGGTCATAAAAAGAATGCGCCTCTGCCTGTCTTTCTCTCAGATTATTTACTTTGGTAGAAACCAGTGGCATGAGGACACTCAAGCAGCCCTGTGGAAATGCCCATGAAAAGGAAACCAATATGCCAGAACTAAATGACTAGCCATGTGAGGGAGCCACTTCGGAAGCAGATCCTCCAGCCTCAGTCAAGTTTTCAGATGATTTCAGCCCCCAGCCTTAAGAGTCTGCCCCAAACATGTGAGCAGAAACAAGCCATCCCCACTGTGCCCTGGCTGAATCCATGACCCACAAAAACCAAAAGAAAATAAATTATAATTAGTTTTTTAAGGCTTTAAGGTTTTTGGTGGTGTATAATTTGTCATCCAGCAATAGCTAACTAATACAGACTCATAACACATACTAAAATTAATTCCAAAATAGATTAAAGATTGATATGAAAACATTCATATAAATGTAGGAGGTGGCCATCAGGAGTTCAGTGTACTTAGAAGGAAAATGCAGGGTGAGCAAGTTGACTACATTCACAAGAGCAGCCAGACAATTGGTTGGTCCCTGTACATGGCTCCTACACCAAGACTTGACCCAGGTCCATGGATGAAACTGACCAGCTTGCCTTGGAAGCAATGAGTGTGGATGCTTGGATGCGTGAGCACATGTGTTAGGCACCATCAGAGAGAAACTGGGAGTCCTAGTACCCAAGGTAAACGGAAACACTTTTTTAAAATGTCATACAAGAAGGAAATATAATCATAATATGTGCTTGACTCTGCAGAGAACAACTTTTACATACTTATCATAATGTAAACACTGTGAGATTTTTTTTGTTTTGTTTTGTGAATTTTTGAATTTTATTTATTTATTTTTTTATACAGCAGGTTCCTATTAGTTATCTATTTTATACATATTAGTGTATATATGTCAATCCCAATCTCCCAATTCATCCCACCACCACCACCACACCCCCGCCACTTTCCCCCCTTGGTGTCCATACGTTTGTTCTCTAGATCTGTGTCTCTATTTCTGCCTTGCAAACCAATTCATCTGTACCACTTTTCTACATTCCACATATACACGTTAATATACGATATTTGTTTTTCTCTTTCTGATTTCCTGGGTTTTTACTGTTCAAATCAACCAGAAAGAAACAACAGAATAAATCATTCTGGCTCCAGAACCAACTGTAAAAGTTATTGCCCTTCATAATGAAAAAAATGAAAGAATAGAAAACAAAAGAGAAGAGATGGAAAGCAAAAAAAAAAAAAAAAAAAAGATAAAGAAAAGTGTAGAGGACAATTACCCTCATCTTCCAAAGCGAAGAATCTAAAGAAATCATCTATGTTTGATAAAATAAGAAATACATATATTTTTTGAATTCACAAAGGTAACCAATAAAAGAAGTAAAAATCTCTCATATTGGAATAGGAATGTTATAAAAGTGAGGTAAATCCTTAACCATCATAGCAGTAAATCAATTGCTATATCTAATCTTGATATATAGAAAATATTGGTATAGTAACAGTTTTTTAATGATATGAAGGAAACCATCAGAAGAACTAAGAATAGAAATAGTTAAAAGGGAATGAGTCTGGAGTTAGAGAGAGTTGGGGGCAGGTGTTGTAGTCTCACACTTCAAGAATATCTTTATCATTTGCTTTCTTTAACTATTGAATGCAGTATTTTTTAAAAATTGAACCTTTTTAAAAATTTCAATGTCTTTCCACATTTAATATACTTAAACATATTGCCTTTGTTTTTTCAAGTAGGATGCATTTGTATACCATAATATACACAAACTACTTAATCCTTGCAATAACCTTGTAAGGGAAAAAATATTATCTCTCATTATAAAATAGGGAAAGTTAGCTAGAAATACTAACAATTTGCACAGATGACTTAATAAGTTATTGCCTTAAAAGTTATAAATCCTTAAAACGTTGACCATTTCTCACACAAATACCATGAGAAAAGAGTTCCACTTTATGGATGAAAATGTAATGGCAACAAAGATAAATAATTTTCTCCTGGATCCCAAGGATGTAGTAGATGAGCATGGTTCCCACTTCCTTCTTGCTTTTTCTGTAGGAAGTGGTGAGCATCAACACATGCATCTGAAAGCAGGAAATAAGAAGGCAAGAAGCAAGGCCTCACCATTACCCTTTGACGTGGCTGTTATTAACCACATTCTACAGGTGGGGCCATAGTGCTAGGGAGAAATAAGCATCGTGATTATCAGGGTCACACAAATGGTCAATGGGGCAGCTGTGATATGACTCAATGTTGGGGAACTTCTGTCACGATGGGGGGGGTGGATAGGAAGAAATAGGAAGTTCAAATGCCTGTGAATTTCTCTTCTCAGAGCCTCGGTTTTCTCATGTGTAAAAGGAGAGGGCGAGTTTGGTCATCTCCCTTTCAAACTTAAACTTGATTTTAGCCTACCAATTCAAACAATCCTTGGAAATGTAAACAAAGGCTTAGGGGTGTCCTGGTACATTATAGGCACTGGGTTCTGTTAATTGAATAAATAAAACAGTTGTATAAAATCAGAGATTTCTGAAGCCATGAAGACTTGGTAGGTGGTCAGAGATAAAGAAGCATCAAAACCTAGATTCATTTATTGTTATTCTTCTCTGGAGTAATTTTAATTCAACAGGTTAATATAGGTTTGAGTTTTCAAAAACACAAAGGCCTGGATATCAAAAAGTTTTCCACACTAGCTAGAAAAGGAAGGCCTCTATTAGTTAAATAATACTGGTATTTCTTCACAACAATCCCTGGCTGGTCATCTCATCTCATGAGTGTG
Organism: Orcinus orca; assembly: GCF_937001465.1. Classification (NCBI taxonomy): domain Eukaryota; kingdom Metazoa; phylum Chordata; class Mammalia; order Artiodactyla; family Delphinidae; genus Orcinus; species Orcinus orca. Next base: position 75,548,255 of record NC_064560.1, read on the forward strand.
TATTTCAGCACCCAAGACATTGACATATACCACAGCTCGACATATAGCAGGCACTCAATAAATATTTGCCAAATTACCGATAAATTATGGGTTTCTCCCCTTTCTTATATGTCATCCAAAACTTTCTTCCAAGATTAAACTTTGAAATACAAAGCTTGGCAGAGAAATTATAATCAGATCTATTTGTCAAAAACCTTTGCTTGGTAGGATCAGAAACCCACAGAGTTCAAGTGAGCACAAAGAGGGTGTTTGTTACAAGGTATTTAATATTCTAAAATCAATCACTACAACTCACAATATTAACAAACTGAGAAAGAAAAATCCCATGATCATCTCAGTAGACATAGAAAAAGCATTCGATAAATGCCAACGCTCATTACTGATTTTAAAAAAAGAATCTCTCAGGGAGGGGGAGCAATATAGGAGTAGGGGGGAAAAGGTTATTATGGGATTATATAAAATCATGTATGTGAAACTTTTGAAAATTGTAAAGCACTATAGAATTTTATAAATCTTTCATTCAAAAAAAAAGAAAAAACTCTCAGCAAACTAGCAACCTGATAAAGGACAGATAACCTACAGATGACACACACTTAATAGTAAAAAACTTAAATACTTTCTCCCTAAGATCAGGAAAAAGTGAAGGATGTCTGCTTTCATTATTTCTTTTCAACATTGTACTAGAAATTCAAGCTGATGCAATCAGGCAAGAAAATAAAAGAACCCAGATGGGAAAAGAGAACTAAAATTGCCTTTGTTCACAGATAATATGATCATCTTTATAGAAAATCCTATGAAATCTATAAAAAAAGTTATTAACACTAATAAGTTCAGGGAGGTTGCAGGATACAAGACCAAATAAAAATTTCATTTGTATTCCTATATACCAGCATTGAACAAACAGAAATTAAAATTTTAAAAAATACCATTTACAATAGCATAAAAACCATGAAATACTGAGGGATATGCCTGACAAAAGATGCAAAAGTCCTGTACACTGAAAACTACAAAACATCACAGAGCAAAATTACAGAAGACTGTGATAATTGAGGAGATATACAATGTTAATAAAACTCGATATTTCTAAAATGTCAGTTTTGGGAATACCCTGGTGGTCCAATGGTTGGAACTCTTTGTTTTCACCACTGTGGGCCTGGATTCAATCCCTGGTCAGGGAACTAAGATCCTGCAAGCCACACAGCATGGCCAAAAAAAAAAAAAAAAGAAAATGAGCTTTCCTCAAATTGACTACACATTCAATGAATCCAAAAAAAAAAAAAATCTCAGCAGATTTCTGGAGAAATTGACAAGCTAAGTATAAAATTTATGTGGAAATGCAAAATCCTAGAAAACACTCTGAAAGAACAATTTGCTGAACTATCTGATTTCAAGATTTATTGTAAATCTACAATAATCAGGGCAGCCTAATATTTGCATGATGTTAGAATATGTCAATGGAACAGAATATAGAGTCTAGCTATATCCACATGTATGTGGACAATGGATTTTTGGGAAAGGTGAAGAGGTAATCAAGTGGAGAAAACACACTCTTCAAACTAATGGATTAGAAAAATTAGATATCCATAGAAAAAAAAATTAACATGTATACCTTGCATCATATATAAAATTAACTCAAAATGGATCATAGACCTAAACTAAAACATGAAACTTTCAGAAGAAAACACAGAACAAAATGTTTATGACTTTGGTTTAAGCAAAGATTTCTTAGATATCACACCAAAAAAATGATCAAGAACATGCTGAGGGGCCGAGCCAAGATGGTGGACTAGGAGGACGCAGAATTTGTGTGTCCACAGAACTAGGACACCTACCAGGCACCAGTGGGGGACCACAGACACCTAAGGGGATGGGAGAAACACCCAGCAATCCAGCTTGCAGGATCTTGGTTCCCAGGCCACAAATCAGGCCCGAGCTCCTATGGTGGGAGCTCCAAGTCCAAACCACTAGACTAACAGAGAACCTCAGACCCCAGGGAATACTAATCAGAGTGAGGCCTCCTGGAAGTCTTAATCTCAGCACGAGGACCCGACTCTATCCAACTGCCTTCAAACTCCAGTGCTGGACGCCTCAGGCCAAACAGCCAGTAAGACAGGAATACAGCCCCACTCATCAAAAAAAAAAACCTTTTTTTTTTTGTGGTTAGCGGGCCTCTCACTGTTGTGGCCTCTCCTGTTGAGGAGCACAGGCTCCAGATGCACAGGCTCAGCAGCCATGGCTCATGGGCCTAGCTGCTTGGTGGCATGTGAGATCTTCCCAGACCAGGGCATGAATCAGTGTCCCCTGCATCAGCAGGCGGACTCTCAACCACTGCACCACCAGGGAAGCCCCAAATTTTTTTTTAATGACAAAAAGTTATGTTACAGATGAAGGAGCGAGGTAAAAGCCTACAAGACCAAATAAATGAACAGGAAATAGACAACCTACCTGAAAAAGAATTCAGAGTAATGATAGTAAAGATGACCTAAAATCTCAGAAACACAATGGAGAAAATACAAGAAAAAAAAAGGATGTAGAAGAACGAAAGAGCAAACAGTGATAACACAATAACTGAACTTAACTATACACTACAAGGAATCAGTAGCAGAATAACTGAGGAGAAGAATGGATAAATGAGCTGGAAGATAAAATGGTGGAAATCACTGCCAGGGAGCAGAATAAAGAAAAAAGAAAGAAAAGAATTGAGGAGAATCTCAGAGACCTTTGGGACAACATTAAATGCACCAACATTCAAATTATAGGGGATATATAGAAAATATATAGAAATATATAGAAAATATTTGAAGAGATTATTGACGAAAAATTCCCTAACATGGGAATGGAAATAGTCAATCAAGTCCAGGAGGTGCAGAGAATCCCATACAGGATAAACCCAAAGAGAAACACACTGAAACATATATTAATCAAACTATCAAAAATTAAATACAAAGAAAAAATATTAAAAGCAGCAAAGGAAAAGCAACAAAGAACATACAAGGGAATCCCCATAAGGTTAACAGCCCATATTTCAGCAGAAACACTGCAAGCCAGAAGGGAGTGTCAGGACACTTTTAAAGTGATGAAAGGGAAAAACCTACAACCAAGATTACTTTACTCAGCAAGGATCTCATTCAGATTCAATGGAGAAATTAAAATCTTTACAGACAAGAAAAAGTTAAGAGAATTCAGCACCACCAAACGAGCTTTACAACAAATTCTAAAGGAATTTCTCTAAGCAGGAAACACAAGAGAAGGAAAAGACCTACAAAAACAAACCCAAAACAATTAAGAAAATGGTAATAGGAACATACATATCAATAATTACCTTAAATGTAAATGGATTAAATGCTCGAACCAAAAGACCTAGACTGGCTGAATGGATACAAAAACAAGACCCCCTCTCTCTACAAGAGACCCACTTCAGACTTAGTGACACATAAAGACTGAAAGTGAGGGGATGGAAAAAGATATTCAATGCAAACGGAAATCAGAAGAAAGCTGGAGTAACAATTTTCATATCAGACAAAAGAGACTTTAAAATAAAGACTATTACAAGAGACAAAGAAGGACACTAAATAATGATCAAGGGATCAATCCAAGAAGAAGATATAACAATGGTAAATAGTTATGCACCCAACATAGTAGCACCTCAATACATAAGGTAAATGCTAATAGCCATAAAAGGGGAAATCGACACTAACACAATAACAGTAGGGGACATTAACACCCTAATTTCACCAATGGACAGATCATCCAAATGAAAATAAATAAGGAAACACAAGCTTTAAATGTCACATTAAACAAGATGAACTTAATTGATATTTATATGACATTCCATCCAGAAACAACAGAATACACTTTCTTCTCAAGTGCTCATGGAACATTCTCCAGAATAGACCATCACTTGCATCACAAATCAAGCCTTGGTAAATTTAAGAAATTGAAGTTGTATCAAGTATCTTTTCCGAGCACAATGCTATGAGACTAGATATCAATTACAGGAAAAAAAACTGTGAAAAATAAAAACACATGGAGGCTAAACAGTATGCTGCTAAATAACCAAGAGATCAACTGAAGAAATCAAAGGGGAAATCAAGAAATAACTAGAAACTAATGACAATGAAAACACGAAGAAGCAAAACCTATGGGTTGCAGCAAAAGAAGTTCTAAGAGGGAAGTTTATAGCAATACAATCCTACCTCAAGAAATAAGAATCACCTCAAATAAACAACATAACCTTAAACCTAAAGCAATTAGAGAAAGAAGAACCAAAAAACCCCAAAGTTAGCATAAGGAAAGAAATCGTAAAGATCAGATCAGAAATAAATGAAAAAGAAATGAAGGAAACAATACCAAAGATCAATAAAACCAAAAGCTGGTTCTTTGAGAAGATAAATAAAATTGATAAACCATTAGCCAGACTCACCAAGAAAAAAGGGGAGAAGACTCAAATCAACAGAATTAGAACTGAAAAAGGAGAAGTAACAATTGACACTGAAGAAATACAAAGGATCATGCGTGATTACTACAAGAAACTATATGGCAATAAAATGGACAACCTGGAAGAAATGGGCAAATTCTTATAAAAGTACAACCTTCCAAGACTGAACCAGGAAGAAATAGAAACTATGAACAGACCAATCGCAAGCACAGAAATTGAAAGAGTGATTAAAAGTCTTCCAACAAACAAAAGCCCAGGACCAGATGGATTCACAGGTAAATTCTATCAAACATTTAGAGGAGAGCTAACACCTATCCTTCTCAAATTCTTCCAATATAGAGCAGAGGGAGGAACACTCTCAAACTCATTCTATGAAGCCACCATCACCCTGATACCAAGACCAGACACAAATGTCACAAAAAAAGAAAACTGCAGGCCAAATTTACTGATGAACATACTTGCAAAACTGCTGAATAAAATACTAGCAAACAGAATCCAACAGCACATTAAAAGGGTCATACAACATGATCAAGTGGGGTTTATCCCAGGAATGCAAGGATTCTTCAATACACACAAATCAATCACTGTGATACACCATATTAACAACTTTAAGGAGAAAAACCATATGATAATCTCAATAGATACAGAAAAAACTTTTGACAAAATTCAACACCCATTTATGATAAAAACTCTCCAGAAAGTAGGCATAGAGGGAACTTACCTGAACATAATAAAGGTCATATATGGCAAACCTACAGCCAACATCATTCTCAATGGTGAAAAACTGAAACCATTTCCTCTAAGATCAGGAATAAGATAAGATTGCCCACTCTCACCACTATTATTCAATGTAGTTTTGGAAGTTTTAGCCACAGCAATCAGAGAAGAAAAAGAAATAAAAGGAATGCAAATAGGAAAAGAAGAAGTAAAGCTGTCACTGTTTGTAGATGACATGATGCTATTCATAAAGAATCCTAAAGATGGTACCAGAAAACTACTAGAGCTAATCAATGAATTTGGTAAAGTAGCAGGACACAAAATTAATGTACAGAGAGCTCTTGCATTCCTATACACTAATGATGAAAAATCTGAAAGAGAAATTAAGGGAACACTCCCATTTACTATTGCAACAAAAAGAATAAAATACCTAAGAATAAACCTACCTAAGGAGACAACAGACTTGTATGCAGAAAACTGTAAGACACTGATGAAAGAAATTAAGGATGATAAAAAGAGATGGAGACATATACCACGTTCTTCGATTGGAAGAATCAACATTGCGAAAATGACTATACTAACCAAAGCAATCTACAGATTCTGTGCAATCCCTGTCAAACTACCAATGGCATTTCTCACAGAACTAGAACAAAAAATTTTCACAATTTGTATGGAAACACAAAAGACGCTGAATAGCCAAAGCAATCTCGAGAAAGAAAAACAGACCTAGAGGAATAGGCTTCCTGACTTCAGATTATACTACAAAGCTACAGTAATCAAGGCAGTATGGCACTGGCCCCCAAACAGAAATATAGATCAATGGAATAGGATAGAAAGCCCAGAGATAAGCCCATGCACATACGGTCACCTTATATTTGATAAAGGGGGCAAGAGTATACAGTGGAGAAAAGACAACCTCTTCAATAAGTGGTGCTGGGAAAACTGGAAAGCTACATGTAAAAGAATGAAATAAGACCACTTCCTAATGTCGTACACAGATGTAAACTCAAAATGGATTAAAGACCTAAATGGAAGGTCAGACACTATAAATCTCTTAGAGGAAAACAGAGGCAGAACACTCTATGACATAAATCACAGAAAGATCCTTTTTGACCCACCTCCTAGAGAAATGGAAATAAAAACAAAAATAAACAAATGGAACCTAATGAAACTTAAAAGCTTTTGCACAGCAAAGGAAACCATAAACAAGACAAGAAGACAACCCTCAGAATGGGAGAAAATATTTGTACACGAAGCAACTGACAAAGGATTAATCTCCATAATTGACAAGCAGCTCATGCAGCTCAATATCAAAAAGCAAACAACCCAAACCAAAAATGGGCAGAAGACCTAAATAGACATCTCTCCAAAGAACATATACAGATTGCCAGCAAACACATGAAAAGATGCTTAATATCACTAATCATTAGAGAAATGCAAATCAAAACCACAATAAGGTGTCACCTCACACCATCAGAATGGCCATCATCAAAAAATCTACAATGGATGCTGGAGAGGATGTGGAGAAAAGGGAACCCTCTTGCACTGTTGGTGGGAATGGAAATTGATACAGACACTATGGAGAACAGTATGGAGTTTCCTTAAAAAACTAAAAATAGAACTACCATATGACCCAGCAATTCCACTACTGGGCATATACCCTGAGAAAGCCATAATTCAAAAAGAGTCATGTACCACAATGTTCATTGCAGCTCTATTATAATAGCCCAGACATGGAAGCAACTTAAGTGTCCATCGACAGATGAATGGATAAAGAAGCTGTGGCACGTGTATACAATGGAATATTACTCAGCCATAAAAAGAAACAAAATTGAGTTATTTGTAGTGAGGTGGATGGACCTAGATTCTGTCATACAGAGTGAAGTAAGGCAGAAAGAGAAAAACAAATACCATATGCTAACACATATATATGGAATCTAAAACCAAATGGTTCTGAAGAACCTAGGGGCATGATAGGAATAAAGATGCAGACGTAGAGAATGGACTTGAGGTCCCGGGGAGGGGGAAGAGTAAGCTGGGACCAAGTGAGAGAGTAGCATTGACATATACACGCTACCAAGTGTAAAATAGATAGCTAGTGGGAAGCAGCTGCATAGCACAATGAGATCAGCTCAGTGCTTTGTGATCACCTAGAGGGGTGGCGTAGGGAGGGTGGAAGGCAGATGCAAGAGGGAAGGGATATGGGCATGTATGTATGCATATAGCTGATTCACTTTGTTAGGCAGCAGAAACTAACACAACATTGTATAGCAAGTATACTCCAATAAAGATGTTAAAAAAAAAAGAACATGTTGATAGACTGAATTTTATTGAAATTAAAAGCTTTTGCTCTACAAATAAACACTGTTAAGGAACAAAAAGACAAGACACAGGCTGGGAGACATAGTTGCAGAGCATATATCTTATAGAGTATTTGTATCCAAAATATATAAAGAACTCTCAAAACTCAATAATAACCTGGGGCCTTCCCTGGTGGCACAGTGGTTGAGAGTCCACCTGCCAATGCAGGGGACACGGGTTCGTGCCCTGGTCCAGGAGGATCCCACATGCCGTGGAGCGGCTGGGCCTGTGAGCCATGGCCGCTGAGCCTGCGCGTCCGGAGCTTGTGCTCCGCAACGGGAGAGGCCACAACAGTGAGAGTCCCACATACCACAAAAAAAAAAAAAAAAAAAAAAACCCTGATTCAAAAACAAGCAAAAATATTCACTTTGTTATAAAGCAGAAACTAACACATCATTGTAAAGCAATTATACTCCAATAAAGGTGTTTTAAAAAAAACGGAAAGAAAAAAACAAAAAAAAAAACAAGCAAAGGACTTGAATGGACATTTCTCTGAAGAAGATAGACATATGGACAATAAGCACATGATAAGATACTCAATATCACTAATCATTAGGGAAATGAAAATAAAAACCACAATGAAACACCACCTCACCACTCATTAGAGTTAGAATGGCTACTACCAAAAACAATGGAAAATAACAGTTGTTGGTAAGGATGTGGAGAGATTAGAATCCTCATACATTGCTGGTGGAAATGTAAAATGGTACAGTCTTTGTAGAAAAATATATTTCCTCAAAACGTTAAACATAGAATTACCATGTGGCTCAGCATATAGAGTAGGAATTATAGGGTTGGAGAGTTATTGCTTAATGGGTATAGAGTTTCTGTGTACAGCAGATGATGAAAATATTTCAAAAACAGTGGTCATGGTTGCACAATGTTGTAAATGAATATAATGATATTAAATAGTATACTGAAAAGTGGCTAAAAAAAAGTGGCTAAAATGGTAAATTTTATGTTCCATATATTTTACTATTGATAAAAATCTCAATAATAATGAAACACACACTCCATTTTTTTAAAAATGGGCAAAATATTTGAGTAGACATATTACCAAAGAAGATATACAGATGGAAAATAAGATTTAAAAGATATTTACTGGGCTTCCCTGGTGGCGCAGTGGTTGAGAGTCCGCCTGCCGATGCAGGGGATACGGGTTCGTGCCCCGGTCTGAGAGGATCCCACATACCGCGGAGCGGCTGGGCCCGTGACCCATGGCCGCTGAGCCTGCGCGTCCGGAGCCTGTGCTCCGCAACGGGAGAGGCCACGACAGTTGAGAGGCCCGCGTACCGCAAAAAAAAAAAAGAAGAAGATATTTACTATCATTAGTCTTTAGGGAAATGCAGATTAAAAATCACAGTGAAATAGCCACTATATATCTATTAGAATGGCTTTTTTTAAACTGACCATATCAAGTTTTGGAGAGGATGTGGAGGAACTGGAACATTCATATACTACTAATAGGAATATAAAATGAGACAACCACTATGGAAAACATTTTGGTAATTTCTGTCGTATTGCTGTCTATTTCTCCCTTCAGGTCTGTTAATATTTGCTTTATATTTTTAGGTGTTCTTATGTTGAGTGCATGAATATTAAAATGTTTTATCCTTTTGCTGAATTGACCCTTTTATCTTATAATGACCTTCTTTGTCTCTTATTACAGTAATTGTGTTAAAGTTTATTTTGTCATATAAGTAAACTACCCCAGCTTTCTTTTGGTTTCCATTTGCATGAAATATTTTTTAACCATCCCTTTGCTTTAGGTCTGTGTCTGTCCTAAAAGCTGAAGTGAGTCTCTTGTAGGCAGCATATAGATAGATCTTGTTTTTTCAATCCATTCAGACACTCTATGTCTTTTGATTGAAGAATTTAGTCCATTTACATTTAAAATAATTATTAATGGGTACTGATAGGTATGTACTTACCTTGCCATTTTAACTGTTTTATGGCTTTTTGTTTCCATTATTCCTTTCTTCTCTTGCTGCTTTTCTTTGTGATTTGATGATTTTCTGTAGTGGTGTGCTTAGATTGCTTTGTACCTTTTGTATATCTACCATAGGTTTTTTTTTGTGGGTACCATGAGGCTCACATAAAGCATCTTATATATATGAGTCTATTTTAAGCTGATAACAACTTTGGATTCATACTAAAGCTCTACATTTTTACTCTCCCCATCATTTAACTTGTTTGGTGTCACAATTACACTTTTTCACCTTGTGTATCCAATAACAATTATTGTAGTTATTGTTATTTTTAATGCTTTTCTCTTTTAACCTTCAAACTAGATTTATAAGTTACCCACAACCATTACAAAATTAGAGTATTCTGAATTTAACTGTATATTTACCTTTACGAGTGAGATTTATACTGTCATATGTTTTCCTGTTACTAATTAGTGTCCTTTCTTTGCAGCTTGAAGAAGCCCCTTTAACATTTCTTGTAAGGCTGCTCTAGTGGTAATGAACTCCTTAAGCTTTTACTTGTCTACATATTCTTCATCTCGCCTTCTATTCTGAAGAACAATTTTGCCTGGTAGAGTATTCTTGATTGGCAGGGTTTTTTTCTTTCAGCACTTTGAATGGATCACGCCACTCCCCTCTGGTCTGCAAACTTTCTGCTGAAAACCTGCTTATAGTCTTATGGGAGTTCCTTTTTATGTAACAAGTATTTTTCTCATGTTGCTTTTAAGATTTTCTCCTTGTCTTTAACTTTTGACAATTTAATTATAATATTGTTTCAGTGTGATAGTCATCTTATTTGGAGCTCTCTGGGCCTCCTGAATGTGGATATCTGTTTCTTTCTCCAAGTTAGGAAATTTTTCAATATTATTTCTTTGAATATGCTTTCTGCCCTTTTCTCTCTCTGTGTTTTCTCCTTCTTGGAGCCCTATAATATAAATATTGGTCTACTTGATGGTGTCCCATAAAAGTCCTTAAGCTCTCTTCACTCTTTTTCATTCTTTTTTCCTTTTGCTCCTCTGATTGGATGCATTCCACTGCCCTGTCTTCAAGTTTGCTGATACTTTCTTCCACTTAATCTAGTCTAGTTCTGAACCCCTGTATTAAATTTTTCTCTTGAGTTTTTCTATTCTTCAGCTCTGTGATTTCTGTTTGGTACTTTTTTCTATCTCCTTGTTGAAATTCTCACTTTGTTTCATACATTGTTATCCTGACTTCAGTGATCATCTTTATGACCATTATTTTTAACTCTTCATCAAGTAAATCACTTATCTCTCCTTCATTAGGGTCTGTTTCTGGAGTTTCATCTTGTTCTTTTGTTCGGACATATTCCTCTGATTTCTTCACTTTTCTTGACTCTCTGTGTTGGTTTCTGTTCATTAGATAAAAGAGTTATCTCTTATGGTATTGATGGAGTGGTCTCCCATAGAAAATGAATCTTATCATTCAGCCCAGCTGGAACTCTTGGTTGTCGCTGAACTCTGTGATTGTCCAAGAAGCCTACTTTATTTTTCATGGCTCCTAGTCATTGAGGGTATGCCAAGACCTCTCAGTGTCTCAAGGAGAGGATTTCAGTCAGCACCTAGATGCAGGCTGTTTGGAAGATGGACCCTCAGGCAGCAGCTCTCAAAGTATGGAAAAGACCTTTCAGGGAAAGAATGGGAAATGAGCATTCTCCCATTCTTTCTCCCATAAGAAACCTGGGGAGATAGCCGATTAAGGCTTGTTTCTTTGTTTGCTACAGTCCATGGGACCTGAAATGCAAGCCCCACTGGCCACCAGAGCCACATGATCAAGGGGTGCATCTCCTGGGTGGCAGCCACAAAAGTCAGATGTGCACAAGTTCTTCCCAGGGAGACACTGATGACTCTAGCCTGGAGTGAGCCAGAGGGAGAGCACAGAAACAGAACTCACCAGCCTCCCTAGTCTCCACAGAGGATCACAGTCAACCCCTAGATGCATGCTAAATTAGAAGCCTGTCTGACCCACAAGCAGCAGCTTTTGAAGTATGCAAAATACCTCTTTCAGGGATAGAGTGGAGAAGGGCATTTCTGTCTGCTCTCTCTGTGCTGAGCCCTGGAGGGATAGCCATAGTGAGTCCTTTCTAGCCTGTTAAGAACTATTTCTTTGTTTGCTTTAGCCTTATAGGTCTGGTTGCAAGCCATCCTCAGGTGGAAGTCCTCAAAGGTGGGATGTTAGATGTTGGGTCCAAACCTACTCCTCAGGAGAAGCTGGGACTTGTGAGTTCCCTTGAAATTGTGTGTTGCTGTGCCAGGGGTGGGGTTTATGGTGAGAATGTGTCTCAGTCTTTCCTATCCATTTAAAAAAAATTATTAAAATGTTAATATATTTTATTTATGCAATATGCATTTTATTTCAATCAATTTCACATTACTGTTCTCCTCAGATGAACTGCTAAATTCAAATGTTAACTCTAGAAAGAACAACATACAGTCATCTAGGACTAAATATAAATACTTGAAAGAGTGGAAGAGACTTCTAGTTATTCCTAATTTTCATTTTCCCTTTCTTCCTCAATAATAAATGCCCTGAATATTAGTTGGGTTCATGGCAATATAGATACCATGGTATTTCTTAGTCCCTTTTCCAGCCAGGTTTGACCATAAGACTGAGTGGCACCAAAGGGAAATAGGAGGAGGTGAGGTCTGTCACTTCCAGGTGGTGGTCTTCAAGTTAGAGGACATTCCCTTCTCCTTGATATCTTTCATTCTGATGGCTGAGTGGTGGAGATGAAGAATGGATCTGGAGCTATTATCTGAGATCAAAAGATGGAAGCTAGATGTCCTATCCATTTTGATGTGGGTATTTTCTTGCTCATGCAGTGTGCAGGAATCACTCAGCTAGTTTCTGGATTTCTTTCAGAGGTAACTACTCTTTGTGTAGCTATAGATTCTGTGTGTTCATGGGAGGAAGTAAGTTCAGGAGCCTCCTATGTTGCCATCCTTGGCCATTTCCTTAAAAGTTAAACATACAAGTACCTGTAACAGAAAAGCAAATTCTGACTCCACGTTCGATCTGTTTCTTTTACTTTAACCTTTGCTTTTCGTTGCTTTTGTTATTATAATCACTGTCTATAGCTGTAAGTATACATAATGGCCTGCCACAGGGAACCCTGCCCCTCTGCCTGACTGTTAAACTAAAGTGCCTTTGTTCAGCTCACAGAGAGACATTCTGACCCTGCCTACCTGTGAATGGCTGCAGAAAAAAGAAATTGACACATCCCCTGCCCGATTCTGGCCAAGCAGGAAATATTTTGCAAGATAAATGGCCCTTTTACTTTACTTCTTCACCTCCTCTCCCTCTCTGTTCTAGAAAAGAAACTGGCATCCAGACCCCTATAAGTTGGTTTTTTTGGGTACACTAGTCCGCCATCTTCTCGGTCTGCTAGCTTTCTGAATAAAGTTGCTATTCCTTGCCTCAACACCTGGTCTCCTGATTTATTGGCCTGTCGTGCAGCAAGCAGAGTGAGCTTGGACTCGGTAACATACACAGCCATTCTACTCTTGGGTATGAAAGTATATGTTCAAAGATTTGTAAATGAATGATCATGACAGTTTTGTTTGTAACAGCCAAAAACTAGAAACAACCCAAATGCTCATCAACAGGTGAAAGGATAAACAAATTATAGAATACACTATACACAATGGTATATACAATGAAATACTACTTAACAATAAACAAGATTAAACTATTGATTACATATGACAATATTAATAGATCTGAGTATGATACTGAGCAGGACCCTGGGTCTGTGGGGCTCCTGGGCACTAAACCTTTCTGTGTTGCCCATTTCTTTGATTACAGGAAATAGCCATAATTCAGCCTCCATGAACTTCCCTGAGTTCCAATGGGCAGTTCCAATTTGCTAATTAGGGAAGGGAGCAGATGTGAGACCAGCGAGAAGCAGGCAAGAGAAAAAATAGCGCAGCCTTGGGGCAAGGTGTTTGTTCCCCATCAACAGATACACCCAACAATATCTTTGAGCTGTTTTGCAGATACTGAAACCCCCTCCAGGTGGGAGAAGTTAACAGTTAATGATGGTATGCTGCCCACAAGCCTGTAGACCCCAGACCAGTTGAAAGCTGAAGGTTGATGATGCTGACTCTTACTTACCTCACCACCAACCCATCAGAAGAATGTCCACGAGCTGATCATGCCCTCTTTGAACCATTATTATAAAATTTCTCACTATCCTCTCCAAGTTGGGACACATAATTTTTCGATCCAGGAGCCCACTCTGCCCCCCTTTGCCTGGCAAAGTAATAAAGCTATCCTTTTCTACCTCACCCAAAACTCTGTCTCTGAGATTCGATTTGGCCCTGGTGTACAGAGAAGTTGAGCTTTCAGCATCAAGTAGAGGAAGCCACACTAAAAAGAGTATAGGATGGGATTTTATTTATATAAAATTCTAGAAATGCAAACTAATCTGTGGTGACAGATCACTTGTTGCCTGCGGGAAGGGGTGGGTGCAGGTATATGGGGAAGGAATTACAAAGGGACAGGAGGGAATTTTGGAGGTGATAAACATGTTCACTCTATTGATTGCAGTGATTGTTTCATGAGTGTATAGGATGTAAAAATTTATCAAATGGTACACTTTGTGTGCAATTTGTTGTATGTCAACTCTATCTCAATAAAGTTGCAAAAGCCATGTTGAATTTAAAATGCAAATAATGGGATAAAATTTTGACAATACTTTTATGTAATTAAATCTCAAAACATCACTATTTTGAAGACAGAAAGTGGACTAGAAAAACTTACATTAAATAGGTAGATTGGATTCCTCTATTGGGGAGTGGAAGATGAGGGATCAAGGGAAAATAATGGAAGAAAACAAAGGAGGGTCTTTGGGTGGCCCTCTGATGATACCATGCAGAGTATGATTAAATCAAATCTGTCCAATTAAGATTCTGTGGGCTGGGATGGATTGGGAGATTGGGATTGACATATATACACTATTGATACTATGTATAAAATAGATAACTAAGGAGAATCTCCCTGTATAGCACAGGGAACGCTACTCAGTGCTCTGTGGTGACCAAAATGGGAAGGAAATCCAAAAAAGAAAGGATATGTGCATACATATAGTCGATTCACTTTGCTGTACAGCAGAAACTATACTCCAATAAAAATTAAAAAAAAAAAAAAGATCCTGGGAGCAGGGAGGGTGGGTGCTGGGGGGAAAGCTGGAGGGAGGAGAAGAGAGAAAAAGAGAATTGTAGGGAGGGAGGCAGAAAACTAAAGGGGGGAAAAAAAGAAGGGTGGGAGAAACGGACAGACACATCAAGCTGAAAGATAAATGGATTTTGTAGAAATGACTCTCCAGTTCGGCTTTGTAAACATGCACTTGGCTAAGGGCCAGACAAGGCCTGAGCTATCTACGGGTGAAGTTACACGGTTATCAAATTCCCCTTCCCTGGAGACTTTCAAAGTTGTTGCCAAGAAGAGGAGGGGAAATCCATCCCTTTGTCTCTTTTCTTCCTTGGACCAGATTTCGTGTTTCCTCGCCTTATTTCTCCCCGGGGACCCTCCAGCCCCCGCTTCCGAAGATGAGACATGGGAGTTGGGCAAAGTGTGGGATGAAAAAAGCGAGGAAAGCGCTTGGTCCTGCGGTTTCACAAAGCCACAAATGGGCCCCCCAGACCGGGTGGGAATCCAAGCCCCCGTCAAAGCTATTTCCTTAGAGCCTGGGGCCAGGTGCGCAGGGTCCTTGCCCTCACCTTCCTTTCCCCCCTTTCCCGGCGCCGTGAGGAGAGGAGCCCCGGGGTGGCCCTTGCCCCTCTTGCGCCCCAGGGCGTGGGCTTAGGCAGGGCTCTCCTGGAACCCGCGTCTTTCAGGGGGGCGGGGGCGGGACAGGGAGTTCCCTCGCTGGCCCGAGACCCTCTCCAGGCACCTCCCAGCCTCTGGGCCACCTCCCACCCGCTGGGCCCTGGCAGTTTCGCTGGGTCGCTGGGTCGGAGAGCAGGAAGTTCACAGCTTCAGGGCAGCGCGTGGAAAGTCTCCGGGAGCGGTTTTACAGCCCTCCTCCACCTGGGTGAGGGAGGGCGCGCGGTTGGGGTCGCCGGACTGGGGTGTTGGGGAATAGGTGGGGGTGGGGGGAGGCCTTGAACTTGGCCAGCGCTGGTGCTTACTCTAGCAGGGGCATCCGCAGGTCCCATCCTTTTCAGACTGGAAATACTTTATTATGATAAAACTGAGTTCCCAGAGCAAAGGTCAAACCTGCGGCCAAAGGCACGCGGGGATCTTCAGGTGGGCAGAGCCACCAGCTCGTCTAACTGGGGGTAAATTACATCACTGAAGAGAAAGGGGTCGCGAGGGGCAGGGGGTGGTGAGAGACTTCGAGTGGGGGTGGGGTTAGGAGAAGAGGCTGAGGGGGTGGAGGTGGGCGAGCAGGGATGAGATGGACGGCGGGGAAACGGGGATTGGGGGTGGAGAGAGCTGGGGTAGGGGTTAGGGGTTGGGGGGGTTAGTTAGGCAGAGCCCAGAGATGGGGAAGAGGAAAGGGGACTTTCTGCCCACTCCACTCAGAGACCTGCGCGCCCTCCCCTTCAGCTTGCTCTTTCTCCCCCTCCCCCCTCCCACGTGGTGCCTGCAAGGCTGAGCAGGCCCTGCGGGAGACCACAGACTCCTTCCCACAGTAGACCCAGCCAGGCATTTTCCCTGAGAGCTCTATTCAGTGACCACATTGACCACTGTGTTCTTGGATGTCCCTCCTGGACCCAAAGCCCATAATTTGACTTGGTTTATTGAATTGTTCCAGGGTTTGTGTGGGGTTTTTTTGGTTGTTGTTTGTTTGTTTTGTCTTTTTCCTTTTAGAGACAGGTATAATGAGATCGTCCTCGTGGCCCATTTAAGAGAATCAGGGATAAAAAACCAGCCATCATTCAATCCTATCTAGTTGTTACCCTAAGCTGAGTTCCATTGCTGGGAGGGGAAGTAGTTAGCCCTCCCTGTTATTACTTAATCTGCCAGAATCCCAGTTTCTGCTTAGACTTGACAGCTGTGCTGCCTTTACAGTTATTCCCAATTTATAACCAAAAAAGCTGAGCTTCGATGGGGCAAGAGAAACTCACCAAGACTCCAGATAGTGGAGAGCGGAGCCTGGATTTTTCTGACTCCAAGCCTTTACTCATTTTTGCCTACTTATTTTATTTTTAAGTGTAGAAGGTATCACATGTACAGAAGAGTGCATAAAAGGTATATGTACATTTAACAAATAATAATGAAATGAATACCCATGAACCTATCACCCAGGCTAAGGAATAGAATGTTACCAGTACCTTAGAAGCCCCCATCCCCATGCTCCCTGAATTACTGCACCTCATTCCCCACCAAGAGACAACCACTCTCTGGACTTCTGCATTCATGTCGTATTCCTTCTAAGTAGGTGTGAATAAAAAATGTCACCTGCCATATCAATAAATAAAGGATGTTGCAGCCATCAAGCAACTACAGCCGCCCAGACAGTGAGCCCAGAGGGAACTCAGGATGGGAAAGAACAGGATTCTTGCCCTAGATACCTAAGGTGCATATCAAAGGAGTGATTTCAATGAGCCCAGACTTTTGCATCTTCCCATACATAGAAAAGTGCTAAATTCATTTACTTGAGGAACCTGGTTTTCTTTAATTAATGGTAATCTTTTGGTGTTCTGACTACCTGTTTTTTGTTGCAAAACCTCTATATATCCTTGGCTCCTCCCTTACCTCTTGGGAGCCGTCATTTAGAACTATCTGAGAGGCTGCCTCCCGGGCTTGAAGTCCTCAGAAAGTCTGCCAAATATAACATGATTCTCAACTTTTAGGTTGTGTTGGGTTCTTTTTATTTTGGTGGACAGTTTTGGCCAACTACAAAGGGAGCCAGAGCAGACTTCTCTACTTCGCCTGAACTCTACAAGGATCTGGAGGCTGGTACCAGTAGAGGCCGCTTGTGCCCATCCACCTCCTTGGAGAGTCCAGATGAATTTGGCTGAGTCTCTCTCTCCTTGTTCTTAGATCTCCTGATTATTGGTTGATGATCCTGAGTTTTATTTGGCAGTATCTAACAGATAACTGGCTCCTCAGTCGAAAGATATTGTGGAGTGACCCCCCCCCCCAGTCGAAAGATACCAGGGAGTCCAGCTGAAAGAAACTGGGAAGATTTTTGCTTAGTTTAGACACTGAGTGGTTTCATCCTCAGTTGAAAGACTGAGGAGACTTTGCTCAGTTGAAAGAACACTGAGTAGGGTTGGACTGGGTAATTAGGGGGAAGACTGGCCTGTCATTTTTCCTTGAATTGGCTACTACACTAGCGATTTTATTTCAACAAACCGACCTTTGAATGGGGACTAAAGCTTTCAAAACAAAAGAAAAAAGAACAACAGATCACCAGCCTTCAACGAATACCCCAGCCAGGTTTATGTGCATACAAAACTTACACTTAATTGGGAATTAAAGAAAATCTCTCCCTGAAAAGAACTAAGATGGGGGCTCTTTTATTGCATATGCAGTTATGTTAAAAAGCAAGCCTGATAAAAACATCTTTTCAGAATATTGACCTTAAAAAAACAAAAGCCCAGGGCTTCCCTGGTGGCGCGGTGGTTGAGAGTCCGCCTGCCGATGCAGGGGACACGGGTTCGTGCCCCGGTCAGGGAAGATCCCACATGCCGTGGAGCGGCTGGGCCCGTGAGCCATGGCCGCTGAGCCTGCGCATCCCGAGCCTGTGCTCCGCAACGGGAGAGGCCACAACAGTGAGAGGCCCACGTACCGCAAAAAAAAAAAACAAAAAAAAAACAAAAAAAACAAAAGCCCTTCTGGGGGAACTTACATTTCTCTTCCTGTGCCTTTGAAATGTAAATGTTCTACCTGATTGGGCCTGCGTTTTGTGTGTGTGTGTGTGTGTGTGTGTGTGTGTGTGTGTGTGTGTGTGTGTTTATAGGTATGTGTTTTGAAAACTTGGTCTTTGCCATCCGAAATGTACATTTGGCAGCCAATAAAATAGACTGGGTTTCTGAGCAGTCTTTTGTCTGATTGTACCAACTAACTCTCAGGGTTTTTTTGTCATCTTAACCTTTGTTGTGTCAGCCTGTACAACGAAGGCGTTTACTTTCTTGGGCTATTTTTGGGAGTAAATTCTCTAGGTCTTATTTAGGCAGCATCCTCCCCACTCTGTTTTGGGGAAGCCTCTTATGTCTTATTGGTTTGAGTCACTGTTAATATATATCTCATTAATGGCCAGATGATGGATCCTTTAAATTGGAGAAAATTGGTAAATTTTTTGATAACTATATAAAAAATCAAATTAAAAGGTGGAAAATATAAATGTATATTCAAAAAACATATATATATATATATATATATATATATATATATATAGAATGGTTAACCTAAGAACTCCCTTAGTTTAAAACAAACAGGAAAACCAGTTTAGGAAACTTTATTTGTGGTCTCCTCTTCCCCTCAATGGGTCTTACAGATGCTAATAAAAACATTAAATAATTACTGTTATTTAGGTTGATTAACAGAAAAAAAAAAAAAACTGTAGGGAAAGTCTAGAGACTCTTTCCCAATAAGGTAGAAACTTTAAGGGGACTTATCCCAAATGGATAAATAAATCTCTAGATGGTTATTTTTATTTTTAAATTTATTATTATTATTATTATTTTCTGCGCTGTGCATCATGAGAGATCTTAGTTCCCCAACCAGGGATCGAACCCGTGCCCTCAGCATTGGGAGCATGGAGTCTTAACCGCTGGACCGCCAGGGAAGTCCCTAGACCGTTATTTTTAAATGGGATAAACAAAACAGACATTTAAAGGCTGGAAGAAAATTACACTGAGATACCTGACCAACAATTACTTGGGTCAGCAGTTATGCCAATTAAGCAAGTTTAAAGATTGACAAAGGGCTTGAAGTCCTCAGAAAGTCTGCTAAATAAAACATAATTCTCGACTTTTAGGTTGTGCATTTTTTTCAGTCAACATGTGTGTTCCCAAGTAATATATTGTTGAATTTTGGGAAACTAAATAGCAGTAGAGCCTCTGCTAGGGAAAGGTTCTCAGGAAAAGAGAAGCTGAACAGAGTCCCCAAGTCTTAGTTTGGTTTCAGCTCATCTGAGAGTTTCCCAAGGGCTTTTTCTGGGAAAGTATGAGGGCAAGATTATGATCAAGTCCTGGAAACACAGGTCTTCCCACGCTCCATGTACCTAGAATGGCTCGATTGTGGCAGGGATTGGTCCTCCCTCAGTCATATGCAGGAGAGAATGCGATGCTTAGTAACTTTTATTTCTAGGCTTGCCACAGTTGTTGGAAGAGAATTCTCATGGGCCTTTTTCACTTCTGCAAGTCTTGTCAAGAGACATTGATCACTCTTGCTCCAGATTATCTTTTAAAGGATATTTATAAAGTGAACAGCCTTGGGAGATGAAATGAGTGTCTCCCTATCAAATGGATGTGTTTGCTAACCAGGATAATAAAGATAATGTCTTCCTCTGGGACTAAGGTCAGGCAGGTTTGCTAGCAGCCCCCTTGTTAATTTTATGTCAACCTTGACTGGCCACAGGGTGCCCCAGATTAAACATTGTTTCCATGTGTGTCTGTGAGGATTCCAGATGAGATTAGCATTTGAATCATTGGGCACCATTTAATCCACTGAGGGCTTGAACAGAACAAAAGGTAGAGGAAGGAAGAATTTGCCCCTTTTTTTTCCAGGCTCACAGCTTCAGCTGGGGCATCATACCTCATCTTCTGCCCTTGACCTGGGATTCACACCATAGGCTTCCCTAGTTCTCAAGCCTTCAGACTCAGACTGAATCACACACTAGCTTTCCTGGATCTCCAGCTTGCAGGTGGCAGATCATTGGACTTCTCAGCCTCCATAATCATGTGACCCAATTCTACTGTAACACAGGCCCACTGTGTGTGCAGCATCCACCTGGGCTGCACAGCATCACCCTCTTGGGCCCTGGGGAGCAAGGGGAATCCATGCTGCCTGCTGTACCACAAGTAACAAAGTCCCTTGTCTCTGAGCCAGGAGCTGGGTCTTCTGCCAGCATCTATGAAACTCTAGCAGTTATTGACAAATCTATCTCCAAATCTTAAGAGTAAGTCAAGAAGAACACTTCTATGGGATGAAATGAGTGTCTCGGCAGATCCAAGCAGGACTTTATTCAGCACGTGGTCAGAACAAATGAAGAACAGATAAGAGCTTGGGCCACACCCTTGGGTATTCTGTGCTCAGGTTACAGAGATACTACAGTGGTAACACTGTGGTAATGACAGCATCTCATGAGTCACATGCTACATCCAGTACTCAACTCTCATCCTGGTATCTCTATAAACTTCCTGGGTGTCCCTTTGTAACAGGGAAGAACATAATCTGACTTCATGTTGGATCTGTTTCTTTTACTTTAACCTTTGCTCTCTGTTGCTTCTTGTTACTATAATCACTAAAATGATGTCTATAGCTATTGGCATACATAATGGCCTCCCTTGGGGTACCCTGCCCCTCTGCCTAAATGTTAAATTAAAGTGACTTTGTTCAGCTCACAGGGAAACATTCTGACCCTGCCCACCTGTGAATGGCTTCAAGAAAGAAGAGATTAACACATCCCCTCCCCGAGGCTGGCCAAACCAGATATTTTGTAAGACTTATGGCATTTAGGTTGTTTCCATGTCCTGGCCATTGTAAATAGTGCTGCAGTGAACATTGGGGTGCATGTGTGGTTTTGAATTATGGTTTTCTCTGGTTAT
The DNA here is from genome assembly GCF_937001465.1 of Orcinus orca. Taxonomy (NCBI): domain Eukaryota; kingdom Metazoa; phylum Chordata; class Mammalia; order Artiodactyla; family Delphinidae; genus Orcinus; species Orcinus orca. The sequence goes on from NC_064560.1 coordinate 75,569,482, forward strand.
ACGCCCAGTAGCAGGATTGCTGGGTCATATGGTAATTCTATTTTTAGTTTTTTAGGGAACCTCCATACTGTTCTCCGTAGTGGCTGTATCAATTTACATTCCCTCCAACAGTGCAAGATGGTTCCCTTTTCTCCACACCCTCTCCAGCATTTATTGTTTGTAGATTTTGTGATGATGGCCATTCTGACCGGTGTGAGGTGATCATTGTAGTTTTGATTTGTATTTCTCTAATAATTAGTTGAGCATCTTTTCATGTGCCTTTTGGCCATCTGTATGTCTTCTTTGGAGAAATGTCTATTTAGGTCTTTCCCCCTTTTTTGGTTGGGTTGTTTGTTTTTTTGATATTGAGCTGCATGAGCTGTTTGTATATTTTGGAGATTAATCCTTTGTCAGTTGCTTTGTTTGCAAATATTTTCTCCCATTCTGTGGGTTGTCTTTTTGTCTTATTTATGGTTTCCTTTGCTGTGCAAAGCTTTTAAGTTTCATTAGGTCCCATTTGTTTATTTTTCTTTTTATTCTCATTACTCTAGAGGATGGGTCAAAAAAGATCTTGCTGCAATTTATGTCAAAAAGTGTTCTGCCTATGTTTTCCTCTAAGAGTTTTATAGTGTCTGGGCCTACATTTAGGTCTTTAATCCATTTTGAGTTTATTTTTGTGTATGGTGTTAGGGAGTGTTCTAATTTTATTCTTTTACATGTAGCTGTCCAGTTTTCCCAGCACCATTTATTGAAAAGGCTGTCTTTGCTCCATTGTATATTCTTGCCTCCTTTGTCATAGATTAGGTGACCAGAGGTTCATGGGTTTATCTCTGGGCTTTCTATCCTGTACCATTAATCTATATTTCTGTTTTTGTGCCAGTACCATACTGTCTTGATTACTGTAGCCCTGTAGTATAGTCTGAAGTAAGGGAGCCTGATTCTTCCAGCTCCGTTTTTTTTTTTTTTCTCAAGATTGCTTTTGCTATTCAAGGTCTTTTGTGTTTCCATACAAATTGTAAAAATTTTTGTTCTAGTTCTGTGAAAAATACCGTTGATAATTTGATAGGGATTGCATTGAATCTGTAGATTGCTTTGGGTAGTATAGTCATTTTCTCAATATTGATTCTTCCAGTCCAAGAACATGGTATATCTCTCCATCTGTTTGTGTTGTCTTTGATTTCTTTCATCAGTATCTTATAGTTTTCTGCATATGGGTCTTTTACCTCCTTAGGTAGATGTCCATCAACAGAGGAATGGATAAAGAAGATGTGGTACATATATACAATGGAATATTACTCAGCCATAAAAAGGAATGAAATTTGGTTATTTGAAGAGAAGTGGATGGACCTAGAGACTGTCATACAGAGTGAAGTAAGTCAGAAAGAGAAAAACAAATATCATATATTAACAGATATATGTGGAATGTGAAAAAATTGGTATAGACTATCTAATTTACAAAGCAGAAATAGAGCCACAGATGTAGAGAACAAACTATGGATACCAGGGGGGAAAGGGGGGGATGGGATGAATTGGGAGATTGGGATTGACATATATACACTATTGATACTATGTATAAAATAGATAACAAATGAGAACCTATTGTATAGCACAGGAAATTCTACTCAGTGCTCTGTGGTGACCTAAATGGGAAGGAAATTCAAAAAAGAGGGGCTGGGGCTTCCCTGGTGGCGCAGTGGTTGGGAGTCCGCCTGCCGATGCAGGGGACATGGATTTGTGCCCCGAACCGGGAGGATCCCACATGCCGCGGTGCGGCTGGGCCTGTGAGCCATGGCCGCGGGGCCTGCACGTCCAGAGCCTGTGCTCCGCAACGGGAGAGGCCGCAACGGGAGAGGCCACAACGGTGAGAGGCCCGCGTACAGCAAAAAAAAAAAAAAAAAAAAAAGAGGGGCTATATGTATATGTATAGCTGACTCACTTTGCTGTACAGTAGAAACTAACACAACATTGTAAAGCAACTATACTCCAATAAAAATTAAAACAAAAAAAGACTTATGGCCTTTTTACTTTACTTCTCACCTCCTCCCCCGCTCTGTTCTATAAAAGAAAGTAGCATCCAGATCCCAATAAGATGGTACTCTAGGACACTAGTCTGCCATCTTCTCGGATGCCCGGCTTTCCAAATAAAGTCACTATTCCTTGCCTCAACACCTCATCTCCCGATGTATTGGCCTGTTGTGCAACGAGCAGAGTGAGCTTGGATTGATAACACCCTCACTAATCTCCTCTCTTGGATCTCCTGTTTCATGAATCCCATTTTCCTCTGTCTTGCTTTCCCCTCTTATTTTGGTGGAGCACATCCCCAGTAGTTTCCTAAGAAGCATGCAGAGGAGAGAGAGTTTCTGAGACCTTGCGTATCTGAAAATGTTTATTGCTTTTTCTTCCTATTTGACTGATAGTATAGATTTTGAGTTTGAAGATCATTTTCTTTCAGAACTTTGAAGGCATTGTTACCTTGTCATCCTGTGTCCAGTGTTGTTAAGTAGTCCAGAGCCATTCTGATTCCTGATTCTTTGTATGTTACCTGCTTTTTATCTCTGGAACCATACAGTGTTCTTAAATTTCATGATTTTTTGCCTTGGTGTGGGTCTGTTTTCATCCAGTGCACCAGACACTTGGTGGGCCCTTTCACTCTCACAGCACTTACCCTTCAGTTTGGAGAAATTTTCTGAAATTATTTTGTTTTGTAGTTGAACACATTTTTAATAGACTTTATTTTTAGAGCAGTTTTAAGTTCACAGAAAAATTGAGCAGAAAGTACAGAGATTCTCTCCTACCCCTCCCCTCTACACACGAATAGCCATCCCACTATCAACATCACACATCAGAGTGGTAAATTTATTAAAATTGATGAACCTTCATTGACAAATTGTTATTACCCAAAGTCCATAGGTAAAATTAGGGTTTACTCTTGGAGTAGGACAGTCTATGGTTTTTGACAAATATATTATGACATGTATCTACAATTAGAGTGTCATACAGAATAGTTTCACTGCCCTAAAAATTACCATGCTTTGCCTGTTCATCCCTCTCTTTCCACTAACCCCTGGCAACCATAGTTTTACCTTTTCAAGAATGTTGTATGGTTGGAATTACACACTATGTAGCCTTTTTATATTGGCTTCTTTCACTTAATAATTTAGATTTAAATTCCTTCATGTCTTTCCATAGCTTGATAGCTCATTTCTTTTTAGTGCTGACTAATATTCCATTGTCTTGATGTACCACAGTTTATCTGTTCACCTACCGAAGAACATTTTGGTTGCTTCCAAGTTTTGGCAATTATTAATAAAACTGCTATAAACGTCCATGTGCAGATTTTTGTGTGCATACAAGTTTTCAACTCATTTAGGAATGAGAGTTCTTGTTGTTCCACATCCTTGACAGCATTTGGTGTTGTCAGTATTTTGAATTTTGGCCATTCTAAGAGGTGATATTTCAGTGTTTTAATTTACATTTCCCTGATGACATCATTCTAGTGAATGATATGGAGCATCTTTGCATATGATTATTTGACAATATCTTCTTTGGTGAGGTGTTTGTTAAGATTATGACCTATTTTTAAATTTGGCTGTTTGTTTGCTTATTTTTAAATTTTAAGAGTTCTTTGTATGTTTGTGGTAACAGTCCTTTATCAAATGTGTTTTTTTGCAGATATTTTCTCCCAGTATGTGGCTTAAATTCTCATTCCCTTAACATTGTCTTTCACAGAGAAGAAGTATTTAATTTTAATGAATCACAGCTTATCAATTATTTCTTTCATGGATCATGCTTTTGGTTTTGAGTCTAAAAATGTCACCACCAAACCCAAGGTCATCTAGATTTTCCCCTACATTATCTTCTAAAAGGTTTACAGTTTTTTGTTTTACATTTAGGTCTATGATCTATTTTGAGTTAATTTTTATGAAAGGTGTAATGTCTGTGTCTAGATTCATTCTTTTGCATGTGGATATACAGTTGTTCCAGTACCATTTTTTGAAAAAACTGTCTTTTCTTCATCTTAGTACCTTTGCTCCTTTGTCAAAGATCAGTTATTATATTTGTATGAGTATATTTCTGGGCTCTCTATTCTGTTACACTGTCTATCAATAATTCAATGTCATATTGAGTACTGTAGCTTTATAGTAAATCTTGACACCAGGTAGAGTCAATCCTCCAAAGTTGTTCTTCTCTTTCAATACTGTGTTGGCTACTCTGGTCTTTTGCCTCTCCATATAAACTTTAGAATCAATTGTCAATATCAGTAAAATATCTTGCTGAATTGCATTGAATCTGTAGATCAAGTTGAGAAGAACTTGATGGGCATTTTGACATTTTGACAACATGTGGGCATTTTGACAATATTGAGTCTTCCTTCATATCCTAAGAGATATGAACATGGAATATCTCTTTATTCGTTTAGTTCTTTGATTTCTTTCATCAGAATTTTACACTTTTCCTCGTAAGTATCTTGTCCATTTTTGTTAGGTTTATACCAAAATATTTCATTTTGTGGATGCTTATGTAAATGGTATTGAGTTTTTAACTTCAACTTCCACTAGTTCCTTGCTGTTATATGGGAAAGTGATTGACTTTTGTATATTAACCTATATCCTATAATCTTGTTATAATTGCTTATAAGTTCTAGGAGTTTTTTGTTGAGTTTTTTGGATTTTCTACCAATACATAATCATGTCATCTGAGAACAAAGACAGTTTTATTTCTTCTTTCTAAATCTATATACCTTTTATTTTTTATTTTCTTGTCTTATGGCATTAGCTAGGTCTTCTAATATGATGTTGAAAGGAGTGGTGAGAGGGAACATCTTTGCCTTGTTCCTGATCTTAATGGGGAAGCTTCTAGTTTCTCATCTTTAAGTATGATGTTAGCTGTAGCTCTTTTCGTTTGTTTGTTTTGTTTTTGTTTGGTTTTTTTTGTTTTTGTTTGTTTGTTTGTTTAACTGCACCATGCAGCATGTGGGATCTTAGTTCCCCAGCCAGGGACTGAACCCATGGCCCCTGTGGTGGAAGCACAGAGTCTTAACCACTGGACTGCCAGGGAAGTTCCAGCTGTAGCTTTCTGTAGATATTTTTTACCAAGTTGAGGAATTTTACTTATATTCCCAGTTTGCTGAGAGTTCAATACAATTTGATAAGGTATATCTACCAACAATAAAATGAACAAATCTTAAGTTTCATTCTGAAAAATTTGACAATAGTATACACCTGTGTAACTGCCAAACATGATATGGAACATTTCTATCACCCCAGAAAGTTCTATCATTCCCCTTTCTAGTCAATTCCCCCTACCCCAGAGGCAACCATTTTCTGATTTCTATGATCTTAGATTACTTTTTCCTACTTTTTGAACATCACATAAATGGTCTTATGCAGTATGTATCTTTTTTGTCTAACTTCTTTTCCCCAGCATGATATTTTTGAGATTCATACATGTTATAACATGTATCTCTAGTTTTATTCCTTTATATTGCTGAGTAGATTCCATTGTATAAATATGCTTCTGTGTATTTATCAGTTCTCCTATTGATGGACATTTGGAGATATTTCCAGTGTTTTGCTATTATATTGATGTCTTCTTTTTTAATATATAATTCTTTTCTAATTTATTTATTTATTTATTTATTTATTGGTTGCATTGGGTCTTTGTTGCTGCATATGGGCTTTTTATAGTTGTGGTGAGCAGGGACTACTCTTTGTTGTAGTGTGCGGCCTTCTCCTTGCAGTGTCTTCTCTTGTTGTGGAACACGGGATCTAGGTGCATGGGCTTCAGTTGTTGTGGTGTGTAGGCTCAATAGTTGTGGCTTGTGGGCTCTAGAGCACAGCCTCAGTAGTTGTGGTGCATGGACCTAGTTGCTCCGCAGCATGTGGGATCTTCCCAGACCAGGGCCCAAACCCATGTCCCCTGCATTGGCAGGCAGATTCTTAACCACAGCACCACCAGGGAAGTCCCAATATTGGTGTCTTCTAATGAGCAGAGACTTTTAATTTAATATTTAACTTCATGGCTTGTGTTTCTTATGTCCAATCTAAAAATCTTTGTCTACACCACAACTGAAAACATTTTTCTCTTTTATTGTAGTTTTATTGTTTTAGCTTTTACATTTAGATCTATGATTAATTTTTGTCTCTGGCATGAAAATGTTTATTTTTTTCCCATATGGTTAATTCTTGCAGCATCAGTTGTTTTTTTTAAAGGCAAGGAAAAGTTCCTTTCCCCATTGAATTGACTTGTCACCTTGATTTTTTTTTTTTATTAAATAATTTATTTATTTTTGCTGTGTTGGGTCTTCGTTTCTGTGAGAGGGCTTTCTCTAGTTGTGGCAAGTGGAGGCCACTCTTCATCGCGGTGCGCAGGCCTCTCACCATTGCTGCCTCTCTTGTTGCGTAGCATAGGCTCCAGACGTGCAGGCTCAGTAGTTGTGGCTCACGGGCCTAGTTGCTCCGCAGCATGTGGGATCCTCCCAGACCAGGGCTTGAACCCGTGTCCCCTGCATTAGCAGGCAGATTCTCAACCACTGCGCCACCAGGGAAGCCCCGTCACCTTGATTTTTTAAAGTAATTAACCATATATGTAAGTAACCATGACATATGGATATTAAATTTGTCTGTAAGACTCTTCCTCCTCCCACAGCTCTACCCAAGATGAAATCAGCTGTGGGTATCTTCTCTCTTAAAAAGGACGTATGACTTTCTGGAATTTAATTCATTTTGGTTTCTTTGTACACTCAGCACTTTGATCAGATTTTTAAAACCATGAGTTTGTAACTTATCTTGCTTCTTCTCATAGTTAGGGTGGGAGTGATGGTCTTTGAGACATTTTACAATTTAACCAGAAGGGAATTCTTGTAGTTCATGAGCTCTTTCCTTGGTGATTTCCTCTCTTTGTTTACTCTGTACATTCTTTGTGGAAATCCTACTATTTGGATATTGGACTTCCTGAATTGGTTTTAACATTTTCTTAAACATTTCATCCTGTTTTCCAATTCTTTATGCTCTACTTTCTAGAAGATTTCCTCAGATTTATCTTCCAGTTCTTCTATTGACATTTTCATCTCAGCTATTATGTTCTTAACTTTCAAGAGCCCATCTTCCATTCTCTGATTATTTCTTTTTTATAGCATCTTGTTCTTATTTAATGGATGTGATCTCTTCTCTTATGTCTCTAAGATTAATAGGTTTCTTGTTCTTGTGCAGTGTTTTCTTCAGTTGCATTTTTATTATGGCTTCTTTTTTGGTCTCTATCATCTTATTATGGGCTGAGTTGTATCTCCCTCAAATTCATATGTTGAAATCCTAACTCCCAATACCTCAGAATGTGACTGTATTTGGAGATAGAGTCTTTAAAGGGGAAATTAGTTAAAAAGAGGTCATTAGTATGACCTAATCTAATATGACTGGTGTCCTTATAAGAGATTAAGACACAGACTTGCATTGAGGGAAGATACCGTGAAGACACAGGGAGAAGATGGCCATCTCCAAGCAAGGAGAAAGGCCTCAGACGACATCAACCCTACTGACACCTCAATCACAGACTTCTAGTCTTCTAAATTGTGAGAAGATAAATTTCTGTTGTTTAAGCCACCCAGACTGTGGTACTTTGTTATGACAGCCCTAGAAAATTAATATACCTCTGTCTGAGGTATTTCTCAGAAGTCTGATAATGTTTCCCCATCTGCTCCTAATTAAGAGGAACTAAAATCATCACTGAGGCTCTGGGTCTGTAGGTGGGGCGTGTTGACTTTGAACTTCACTGTTCAGTGGTATGACAGGAATATTTTGGGGGAACTCCTGAGGTCAGTATCTAGAAGTCTTTCTTGTTGACCTGATTAAATTCTCCGAAGTGTTCTCTAATAGCCTGACTGGAAGGTGAGATTTTGGTTGCAGCATTCCTGGAGAGAAAAAAGTTTGCCTCTACATTTATCATTCAATATGCATATGGTCACTTAATCCCTGTTTCTAGTCCAGTGCCCCCTTTCAAGATCTTCTGTTTTACCCACTCCAGAGAATAAATGTACAGACTTCTATAGGGGTTGGGAGAAGCAGTTTCCCAGTAGCATGAAATGGGAAGAAGCATCTAGAGATAAACCTGCTCTCAGCATCATTCATCTACATTATCCTTATTTTAGGGTAAGACCCTCCTCACTTTCAGCTCCAGAGGTATCTGATGGTGCCATTTCTTGTGCATTGTAAAGATTCAGCAATATAATTCAACTAGCCACAGTTTTCCCCACTGCTGTCTAGGGGTTCAGTGCTCTTGTGTCCATTAAGTCAGTTTTGATTCATTTATCTGCTTTTCAGCTTCCAAAATGGTGTTGCTATGGACTCCTATCTTGCTCTCCCCATCCTGTGGTTTTATGTCTTTTTTTAAAAATTCTGTTAGTTTTAGTGGACTTTTGAGAAGGAATGAAATTAGATGCATGTGTTCAATCCAATATTAATACAGAAGTCAAGTCCACATTCTTTCTCTTGTGTAAAAGAAATTTTAAAATACAATAGTAAAGTTGATTGTAACTACTACTTATCTCCTTATAATTGATTCAAATATTGTACCCAATGACCAAGCCAATCTCATACTAGCATGTGGTTTATCTTTAGAAAAATAAAGGAAGATGATAGAGGAAAAAAGGGATCAGAACAAAGTTGTACATAGGTTGATGCATCTGACCATTTCTGGAAAATCTGCACATAGATTGAATTCTTCCTAACTGAATTGTGCTTTAAGTGCAGTTGGGACTATGACCCTTTAAGGGAAAGCTACAAGGGAAGTTTTCATAGAGTGAAGTTTGGAAATTGTCCAGATTTCCCCTTCAGCTAAGTCCCCAGTAGCAGGATTTCCTTCAAATAGAACTCACCTATGTTGAGAAAATAAATAAACTTGAAATTTTATTTATTTTCAGGTAGAAATATATTGTGATAGAGTGATTTTGGTACTACAAGCTTCGTGAGATGAGATAGGAAATGTCTTGGGCTAAGTCCTGCCATTTCTGAGCCCTGCTCTGTTTACTGAACTGGGTTGTTTTTGACCAATGATTCTGTCTCTAGGTTTTAGCTTCCTCTTTATTTTATTTTTATTTTAAAAATTTATTTATTTTTGGCTGTGTTGGGTCTTTGTTGCTGTGCACAGGCTTTCTCTAGTTGCGGCGAGCAGGTGCTACTCTTCCTTGTAGTGTGCGGGCTTCTCGCTTTGGTGGCTTCTCTTGTTGTGGAGCATGGGCTCTAGGCACGTGGGCTTCAGTAGTTGTGGCTCATGGGCTCTAGAGCGCAGTCTCGGTAGTTGTGGCCCAGGGGCTTAGTTGCTCTGCAGCATGTGGGATCTCCCCAGAGCAGGGCTCAAACCCGTGTCCCCTGCATTGGCAGGCGAATTCTTAACCACTGCGCCACCAGGGAATTCCCAGCTGCTTCTTTAAAAATGAGAGAGTCAGGTAGTCAAGGTAATGGCAGCTGCATAAATTCAGATCTACCAACACCTCCAAAAAATAATATAGAACATGAAGAACAAATACAATTTTAAAAACATAAGTGTGCAGCTCAATGAACCATTACAGAATGAAAATCAACATAAAGATTAAAAAAAAAATAGTTGCCATCGTATCAGAAGCCCCATTGGTACCTGCCATCACTGCTATCTTAACTTTAACACTATGCTTAATTTCGCTGATTTTTAAATTTTACATAGATGGAATCACATGCTATTTTTATCTGGCTTTAAAAAAAATTATATATATATATTTATTTATTTGGCTGCGCCGGGTCTTCATTGCTGCATGCAGGATCTTTAGTTGTGGCATGTGAACTCTTAGTTGCGGACTGCATGTGGGATCTAGTTCCCCCACCAGGGATTGAACCTGGGCCCCCTGCATTGGGAGCATGGAGTCTTAACCACTGGACCACCAGGGAAGTCCCTGTATCTGTCTTTTTTGACTTAAATCACGTGTTTGTGAAATTCACCCATGCACACACCATATTGTGTACTGCAGTGGTTTATTCATTTCATTGCTATTTATTATTTCATTGTCTAAAATGATCACAATTTATGTTTGACAGCTTTATTGAGATATAATTCACATACCACAAAATTCATTCTTTTAAAGTATATGTTTCGGGACTTCCCTGGTGGCACACTGGCTAAGAATCTGCCTGCCAATGGAGGGGACACAGGTTCGAGCCCTGGTCGGGGAAGATCTCTCATTGCTGAGGAGAAACTAAGCCCGTGCACCACAACTACTGAGCCTATGCTCTAAAGCCCGTTCACCACAGCTACTGAGCCTATGCTCTAGAGCCCGTGAGCCACAACTACTGAAGCCCGCATGCCTAGAGCCTGTGCTCCGCAGCAAGAGAAGCCACGACAATGAAAAGCGTGCGTGACAAAACGAAGAGTAGCCCCTGTTCACCCCAGCTAGAGGAAGCCTGCGTGCAGCAGTGAAGACCCAACGCAGCCAAAAATAAATAAATAAATTTTAAAAAATAAATAATGTATATGTTTCAAGTTTTTAAGGGCATTCACAGGGTTGTGAAGCTATTACCACTGTCTACTTTTAGAACATCTTTGTCCCCGTCAAAGAAATCCTGTAAATTAGCTCTCACTCCCTACTCCCCCATCACTCCTGCATACTGAGGATCTAATTTTTGTCTCCATAGATTTGCTTATTCAGAACATTTCATATAACTGGAATGAGTCTTTTGCAACAAACTTCTTTAACATGGAATAATGTTTTCAAGGTTCACTCATGTTGTAGAATGTATCAATACTTTTTTCTTTTTATTGCCAAACAATACTCCATTGTGTGACTGTACACGTTTTATTTATTAATTGATGAACATTTGAATTGTTTTCATTTTGTGTATATTATGACTAATGCTGCTATGAACATTTGTGTACAAGTTTTTGTGTGTTTCTGGACAGAAACACACAAAAAATATTTTTAACATGTCAGTTGTTGTGTAGGCAAGGTGATCTACAGATTCAATACAATCTCCATCAAAATTCTAGTTGACATTTACAGAAATCAACCAGCTGATCCTAAAAGTCATATGGAGATACAAGGGATACAGAATATCAAAACAATGTGGAAACAAGATTAAAGGAATCACACTCCTGATTTCACAACTTACTACAAATCTATAGTAATCAAGACTAAAGTACTGGCATCAGGACAGACACATAAATCAGTGGAGTAGAATTGAGAGTCCAGAAATAAACTCAGAAGTAACTCTTTAATGTTAGACATTAATAGCGTTTCCAATGTCCATGTCCCTAATGACTAAAAAATTAGCAACATTTTAGATGTTTCTTGGCCACTAAGAATTTTTTGTAAAGTGCCAGTTCAAGTCTTTTGCCCATTTTCAATTGAGTTGTCTTTCTCTTGTTGATATTTAGACACTCTTCCTATATTCTGGATACTAATTTTTGGCCAGATGTATGTATTAGAAACATGTTCTCCCACTTTGTTGGCTTTCTTTTCACTTTAGTTTAATAATGTTTTTTGAAGAACAGGTGTTTTAAATCTAAACATAGTCCAATTTACCAATTTTTGCCTTTATTTTTAGTGCTTTTCATGTCCTACTTAAGAAATACTTGCCTATTACCAAATAATCAAGATATCACCTATGTTTTCTTCTAAAAATCTGGAAAACATTCTGAAAAGCTAGAAAGCACTCTGAAATCTAGAAATCTTTCTAAAAATCTATGTTTTCTTCTAGGTTATTTTACCTTTAACACTTAGATTCATTGTCTATAGAATTAATTTTGCACATAGTGCGGGAATAGGGAAAGTACATTTTCCATATATATTTCCAACGGAACCAGTACTATTTACTGAAAATAATTGTACCAGTTATCAATTTATTGCCTCTCAGCCCCTATTGCACTTTTCAGTGCTCTCTCTGCAACAGTGGATGTAGCTCCTTAAGCAGCTCTCCATTAAGTTAGCACCATGGTAACCTTTCTCAGTAGAGAGTGCTGGAGGAAGACTGCAAAGGAAAGGTGCTCTCCTGGTTGCTTCCAGTGGCTGTACACTGAGTCAGCAGTGTGAGGGGGCACACCCAGTGGTGCTTGCCTAAACCACATGCCCAGTATGTGCAGTGTCTCAGCAACTTGGCAAACCCAGCCCAGCCTTGTTCTCACCTCCCCATGGCTTTCTTGGACACTATGTAGTACTGGCCTCACATCTATGCCACTGCCTCCACTCTCCCTGCACACTTGCCTGCTCAGCTTCCAGCTGTGGTTCACCTGCTCCCAGTGTTGCTTCCTGCTTGCTCAGCAACTGTGGTCCAGCTCTTCTCTGGACAAATCAGAGAACTTCTCTGCCAGGGGTGTGAGATAGGCTGGGACCTGGGACACTCTACCGGAATGCTTGCACTTGCATATAGACATCTCCTCCAGTAATAGAATACCAAGAAACTATAAGGGACTAAAAATAACTGCATGCATGTGCAGATGGGGCAATTATGAACAATAAGATTCAAAAAGGCCACAATCCAACTGCCACTTCTGTGGTGCCAGGAGCAAAAGCAGGGTACTGCGCCTGATCCCTGCACACAGCACCACCAAGGGGGTGAGCAGACCACCTTAGCCACCCCTATGGCCTGACCCACCAATCCACCCCTACCCTCACCCCATTTAAGGGACCAGCCCACCCTCCTCCAAGAATGCATAAGAGCACCTCTTACTTGTTCTCACTCCCTCGTGCTACAGCACAAGTCCCAGTGAAATCTTACCTGAATTGCTCATCTGGCCTCTTAATTTCTATTGATTTAAGAGTCCAAGGACCCTGGTTGTTAACACTTCCAAGTTTATTCCCCCTTGGGCACTCTCCCTCAGCCCTAGGGATCCCTTATAATTTATACTTTCTCTTTTATCGTAGCTTAATAATTCTTTATGTTAAACTTCCCATGTTTAAATCACTGTGTGGTTTCTGTCTCCTGATTGGACACTAACTGATACACTACCATCATTTCCTCATTGCAGTGCGGCATAGGTCCCTAGATCTGTGTTGGTGGGTGGGTGGACTCTGATCTATTTCATTTGTCTTTGTCTGTCCTTGAGGCACTACCACAATAATGTTATGAGGTTTACAGCACTGAGGTCTCAGAAATTTTTTGTTATATTTTTATTCTTAGGAATTTGATTTTTTGCATGTCATAGGAAGCGGTTTAAATTTTTAAATTTTCATTTTCTCTCTTTGTTGCCGGCATATAAAAATTCAATTGACTTTGGTATATTGACTTTATATTCAGATGTTAGTAAATTCTCTTACTAATTCTAATAGTTTGTAAGTAGACCTTCTTGAATTGTCTATGTATATAATCATGTCATTTGAAAATGATAGTTTTATTTTTTTCTTTCCATTTCTTTGCCTTTTAATTCTTCATCTTATCTTATTCACCATCTAGTACCTCCAGTACAATGTTGAATAGAAGTGCTGGTGAAGGACATCATTGTCTTCTTATGGATCTAAGGGAGAAAGTTTTCAGCATTTGGAATTTAAGATGTACTTTATCAGATCAAGAAAATTTAATACCCAATTTTCTAAGAACTTTAAAAAAAATCATGAATGGATGTTTGAATTTTGTCAAACGCTTTTTCTACATCTAATAATATCATTTCTCAATGTGTTTTTTCATCATCTACCTTACTCTGCCAGAGTCTTTTTTTTTTTTTTTTTTTTTGTGGTATGCGGGCCTCTCACTGTTGTGGCCTCTCCCGCTGCAGAGCACAGGCTCCGGATGTGCAGGCTCAGCGGCCATGGCTCACGGGCCCAGCCGCTCCGCGGCATGTGGGATGCTCCCGGACCGGGGCACGAACCCGCGTCCCCTGCATCGGCAGGCGGACGCTCAACCACTGCATCACCAGGGAAGCCCTGCCAGAGTCTTTTAAACATATTTTTTTCCTAATTGCTGCCCCTCCATTAGATTTAAATGTTACATACATACTGTATATCTGGTTGTATACTTATATATCTGTGCTTCCCACTTAACGAATGTAGGCTTTTTTCACTTCCCACAAGCCAATTTTCATCCCTTTGAGAGCAATATCATTTCTACTAAGAAGGTGTATAGTATTATGATCATATGATTTTCTCATTTTTTTCCTTCAGTATGATATGTTACATTAATTCAATTCTGAGTGTTAAACCATGACTGCATTCCTAGAATAAACCTCAATTAGTCATGATGTATTACCTTTATATATCACTGGATTGGATTTGCTAATATTTTATTAAGGATTTTGCATTCATGTTCATCAGAGAGATGATGTATAGTTTTCTGTCTCATATTGTCCATGTTAGGCTTTGGAATCAAGATTATGCTAGTCTCTCAAAAGTGTTAGAATGTTTCGTCTTTTTCTATTATCTGAAAGAATTTTATGTGAGATTGGTTTTATTCCTTAAATAATTAGGAAATGTAATCAAGAAAATTGTTGGGGCTTGGGATTTTCTTTGTAAGAGGAAGATTCATAACAACAGATTCCATTGCTTTAAGAGACATATGACTATTATGATTTTCTGTTTCTTCCTGTCAGCTTGAGTAATTTTTGTTATTTGAAGAATCTTTTGTCCATTTCATGAAGATTGTCCAATTTATTCACATAAAGTTATTTATAATTTCCTCTTTATTATCTCTAATGTTTATAGAAACTGTAGATAATCCTCTTTCATTCCTATTACTAGTAGTTGGTGTTTTCCTTCTTTTTTTTCTTGATTAGTTTTTCAAGAGCTTATCAGTTTTATTATTCTTTTCAAAAGACCAATATCTGCCCTTGTTAAGTTTTCTAATGCACATTGATTTACTAGTTCATTAATTTCTGGCTTGGCTTTATTATTTTGCTCCTTGTATTTTCTTAAGTTTGTTTTTCTTTCTTTATAGCTCTTTTTTTAAAATTGGCATATAATTGCTTTACAATATTGTGTTAGTTTCTGCTGTACAATGAAGTGAATCAGCTATATGTATACATATATCCCCTCCCTCTTGGACCTCCCTCCCATCCCCCCCTTCCCACCCGACTAGCTCTTCACAGAGCACCGAGTTGAGTTCCCTGTGCTATACAGCAGGTTCCCACTAGCTATCTATTTTATGCATTGTAGTGTATTTATATTAAACCTAATCTTCCAATTCATCCCACCCTCCCCTTCTCTCCCCCTCCTTGTGTCCACATGTCTGTTCTCTATGTCTGCGTTTCTATTCCTGCCCTGGAAATAAGTTCATCTGTACTATTTTTCTAGTTCCATATATACATGTTAATATACGATATTTGTTTTTCTCTTTCTGATTTACTTCACTCTGTATGACAGACTCTAGGTCCATCCACATCTCCACAGATGACCCAGTTTCGTTCCTTTTTGTGGCTGAGTAATATTCCATTATATATATGTCCAATGTCTTCTTTATCAATTCATCTGTCAATGGACATTTAGGTTGTTTCCATGTCCTGGCTATTGTCAATAGTGTTGCAATGAACATTGGGGTACATGTGACTTTCTGAATTATGGTTTTCTCAGGGTATATGCCCATTAAGTAGGATTGCTGGGTCATGTGGTAATTCTATTTTTAGTTTTTTAAGGAACCTCCATACTGTTCTCCACAGTGGATGTATCAATTTACATTGACCAATGACCAAAAGAGCATTCCCTTTTCTCCACACCCTCTCCAGCATTTGTTGTTTGTAGATTTTGTGATGATGGCCATTCTGACCAGTGTGACGTGATAACCTCATTGCAGTTTTGATTTGCATTTTTCTAATAATTAGTGATGTTTAGCATCTTTTCATGTGCCTCTTGGCCATCTGTATGTCTTCTTTGGAGAAATGTCTATTTAGGTCTTCCACCCATTTTTTGATTGGGTTTTTTTTTTTCATATTGAGTTGCGTGAGCTGTTTGCATATTTTGGAGACTGCTTTGTCCGTTGCTTTGCTTGCAAATATTTTCTCCCATTCTGAGGGTTGTCTTTTGGTCTTGTTTATGGTTTCCTTTGCTGTGCAAAAGCTTTTAAGTTTAATTAGGTCCCATTTTATTTTCATTACTCTAGGAGGTGGTTCAAAAAAGATCTTGGTGTGATTTATGTCAAAGAGTGCTCTTCCTATGTTTTCCTCTAAGAGTTTTATAGTGTCTGGTCTTACATTTAGGTCTTTAATCCATTTTGAGTTAATTTTTGTGTATGGTGTTAGGGAGTGTTTTAATTTCACTGTTTTACATGTAGCTGTCCAGTTTTCCCAGCACCACTTATTGAAGAGGCTGTCTTTTCTCCATTGTATAATCTTACCTCCTTTATCAAAGATAAGGTGACCATATGTGCATGGGTTTATCTCTGGGCTTTCTATCCTGTTCCATTGATCTATATTTCTGTTTTTGTGCCAGTACCATACTGGCTTGATTACTGTAGCTTTGTAGTATAGTCTTAAGTCAGGGAGCCTGATTCCTCCAGCTCTGTCTTTCTTTCTCAAAATTGCTTTTACTATTCGGGGTCTTTTGTGTTTCCATACAAATTGTAAAATTTTTTGTTTTAGTTCTGTAAAAAATGCCTTTGGTAACTTGATAGGGATTTCACTGAACCTGTAGATTGCTTTGTGTACTATCATCATTTTCACAATATTGATTCTTCCATTCCAGGAATGTGGTATGTCTCTCCATCTGTTTCTGTCATCTTTGATTTCTTTCATCAGTGTTTTAGTTTTCTGAGTACAGGTCTTTTGCCTCCTTATGTACGTTTATTCCTAGGTATTTTATTCTTTTTGTTGCAATGGTAAATGGGATTGTTTCCTTAATTTCTCTTTCTGATCTTTCATTGTTAGTGTACAGGAATGAAAGAGATTTCTGTGCATTAATTTTGTATCCTGCAGCCTTACCAAATTCATTGACTAGCTGTAGTAGTTTTCTGGTAGCATCTTTAGGATTTTCTATGTATAGTATCATGTCATCTGCAAAAAGTGACAGTTTTACTTCTTTTCCAATTTGGATAATTTTATTTCTTTTTCTTCTCCAATTGCTAGGACTTCCAATACTCTGTTGAATATTAGTGGTGAGAATGGACATCCTTTTCTTGTCCCTGATCTTAGAGAAAATGCTTTCAGTTTTTCACCATTGAGAATGTTTGCTGTGGGTTTGTCATATATGGCCTTTATTATGTTGAGGTAGGTTCTCTCTATGCCCACTTTCTGGAGAGTATTTGTCATAAATTGGTCTTGAATTTTGTCAAAAGATTTTTCTGTATCTGTTGAGATGATCATATGATTTATATTCTTCAATTTCTTAATATGGTGTATTGCATTGATTGATTTGCGTGTATTGAAGAATCCTTGCATCCCTGGGGTAAATCCCACTTGATCATGGTGTATGATCCTTTTAATATATTGTTGAATTCTGTTTGCTAGTATTTTGTTGAGATTTTTTGAGTCTATATTCATCACTGTTATGGGTCTTTAATTTTCTTCTTTTGTGATATCTTTGTCTGGTTTTGGTATCAGAGTGATGGTGGCCTCGTAGAATGAGTTTGGGAGTGTTACTCCCTCTGCAATTTTTTGGAAGAGTTTGAGAAGGATAGGTGTTAGCTCTTCTCTAAATGTTTGATAAAATTCATCTGTGAAGCCATCTGGTACTGGACTGTTGTTTGTTGGAAATTTTTAAATTACAGTTTCAATTCATTACTTGTGATAGGTCTGTTTATATTTTCTAATTCTTCCTGGTTCAGTCTTGGAAAGTTGTACCTTTCCTAGAATTTGTTGATTTCTTCCACGTTGTCCATTTTATTGGCAAAGAGTTGCTTGTTTTTGTCTCTTATGCTCCCTTGTATTTCTGTGGTGTCAGTTGTAATTTCTCCTTTTTGATTTCGATTTTATTGATTTGAGTCCTCTCCCTTTTTTCTTGATGAGTCTGGCTATAGGTTTATCAATTTTGTTTACCTTCTCAAAGGATCAGCTTTTAGTTTTATTGATATTTGCTATTGTTTTCTTCATTTCTATTTCATTTATTTCTGCTCTGATCTCTATGATTTCTTTTCTTCTACTGACACTTTGGGTTTTCTTTGTTATTCTTTCTCTAGTTGCTTTAGGTATAATGTTAGATTGTTTATTTGAGATTTTTCTTGTTTTTTGAGGTGAGATTGAATTGCTATAAACCTCCCTCTTAGAATTACTTTTGCTGTGTCCCATAGGTTTTGGGGCATCATGTTTTTGTTAGCTTTTGTTTGTAGTTATTTTTTTATTTCCTCTTTGATTTCTTTGGTAATCTCTTGGTTATTTAGCAGTGCACTGTTTAGCCTCTGTGTGTTTGTGTTTTTTACAGTTTTTTTCCTGTAATTGATTTCTAATCTCATAGCATTGTGGTCAGAAAAGATGCTTGATATGATTTTAATATTATTAAATTTTCTGAGGCTTGATTTGTGACCCTAAATGTGATCTGTCCTGGAGAATCTTCCATGTGCATTTGAGAAGAAAGTTTATTCTTCCACTTTTGGGTGGAATGTCCTATAAATATCAATTAAATCTATATGGTCTATTGTGTCATCTAAAGCTTGTGTTTCCTTATTAATTTTCTGTCTGGATGATCTGTCCATTGGTGAAAGTGGGGTGTTAAAGTCCCCCACTTTTGTTTTGTTACTGTTGATTTCCCCTTTTATGGCTGTTAGTGTTTGCCTTATATATTTAGGTGCTCCTATGTTGGGTGCATATATATTTGTAATTGTTAGATCTTTTTGGATTGATCCCTTGATCATTAGGTAGTGTCCTTCCTTATCTCTTGTAACAGTCTTTTTTTTTTTCCTATTTGTATTTACTTATTTTTTAACATGTTTATTGGAGTATAATTGCTTTACAATTGTGTGTTAGTTTCTGCTTTATAATGAAGTGAATCAGTTATACATATACATGTTCCCATATCTCTTCCCTCTTGTGTCTCCCTCCCTCCCACCCTCTCTTGTAACAGTCTTTATTTTAAAGTCTATTTTGTCTGATAAGAATATTGTTACTCCAGCTTTCTCGTGATTTTCATTTGCATGTAATATCTTTTTCCATCCCCTCACTTTCAATCTGTATGTGTCCCTAGGTCTGATGTGGGTCTCTTGTAGATAGCATTTATACGGATTTTTTTTTGTATCCATTCAGCCAGTCTGTGTCTTTTGGTTGGGGCATTTTATCCATTTACATTTACGGTAATTATTGATATGTATGTTCCTATTTCCATTTTCTTAGCTGTTTGGGGTTTGTATTTTATGAGTCTTTTTCTTCTCTTGTGTTTCCTGCCTAGAGAATTTTAGCATTTGTTGTAGAGCTGGTTTGGTGGTGCTGAATTCTCTTAGCTTTTGCTTGTCTGTAAAGGTTTTGATTTCTCTTTTGCATCTGAATGAGAGCCTTGCTGGGTAGAGTATTCTTGGTTGTAGGTTTTCCCCTTTCATCACTTTAAATATATCCTGCCACTCCCTTCTGGCCTGTAGAGTTTCTGCTGAATAATCAGCTGTTAACCTATGGGGAGTCACTTGTATGTTATTTGTTGCTTTTCTCTTGCTGCTTTTATTTTTTCTTTGAATTTAATTTTTGTTAGTTTGATTAATATGTGTCTTGGTGTGTTTCTCCTAGGGTTTACCCTGTATGGGCCTCTCTGTGCTTCCTGGACTTCGGTGGCTATTTCCTTTCCCATGTTAGGGAAGTTTTCAATTATAATCTCTTCAAATATTTTCTCAGAACCTTCCTCTTTCTCTTCTTCTGGGACCCCTATACTTTGAATGTTGGTGCTTTTAATGTTGCCCCAGAGGTCTCTGAGACTGTCCTCAATTCTTTTCATTCTTTTTTCTTTATTCTCCTCCTTGGCAGTTATTTCCACCATTCTATCTTCAAGCTCACTTAGTCACTCCTCTGCTCAGTTATTCTGCTGTTGATTCCTTCTAGTGTGTCTTTCATTTCAGTTATTGTGTTGTTCATCGCTGTTTGTTCTTCTAGGTCTTTGTTAAACATTTCTTCTATTTTCTCAATCTGTGCCTTCATTCTATTTCTGAGATTTTGGATCACATTTACTATAATTACTCTGAATTCTGTTTTCAGGTAGGGTGCCTATTTCCTGTTCATTTATTTGGTCTTGTATGTTTTTACCTTGCTCCTTCATCTGTAACATATTTTTTTTGTCCTCTCATTTTTTTGATGTGTGGGGCTATGTTCCTGTCTTACTGATTGTTTCACCTGAGGCGTCCAGCACTGGATTCACAGGCATTTGGGTAGAGCTGGGTCTTGGTGCCAAGATGAGGACCTTTGGGAGACCTCACTCTGATTAATATTCCCTGGGGTCTGAGGTTCTCTCTTAGTCCACTAGTTTGGACTTGGTGCTCCCACCACAGGAGCTCAGACCCCTCCCTGGGAATCAAGATCCCACAAACTGCACAACATAGGAAAAAAAAAAAGTAGCTGTACAGTAACAAAGAATAAAAATAAATAAAATTAGAAAAATAAAAATATATTAGAAAAAATAAATATATAAGTGAAACAACAGCAACAAGTTAAAACAGAGCCAAAATAGATAAAACAAAAAAGAAAAAGAAAGGGTGGTGGGGCAAACTAAAAGGAGCAGAACAATAACAAAGAATAAAGAATAAAATAAAATTAGAAAAATAAAAATTTATTAGAAAAAATTAAAATATAAATGAAACAGCAACAAGGTAAAACAGAACCACATCCTTAAAAAAAAAGGCCAGAAAATGCCTTGGCTGTGGGGGGCTGATCTTAGGCAGGCGTGGAGCCTAGGCTCAGTTCCTGCACAGCCAGCAGCATGGCTGGTGGGGGCCTTGGAGTGCAGAGTGCAGAAGTAAGGCCCTGAGTGGAGGTGTGGGGGTCAGGGCTTAGGCAGCACAGCGCTGCCGGAGGAAGGGAGCCTCAGAGGGTGGAGAATTCGGCCCAGGATCTCAGCAGGCTCCCGAGGGACCAAGTGGTCAGAGGAAACACTGGCCATGTTCTCTTCTGATCCTCCAATCTCCTGAGGGTCTCTTCCTTCCCTGTTGATCCCCTTATTGTGGGTGGGTCCCTCTCGAGCATGGGAACCCCTCCCCTCCCCCAGCTGCCTCTCAGGGACACTGGTCCCATACCCTCCTCCACTTCTGCTCCCCCTCCCTTCCACCACATCCTACCCAGTCACTCAGGGGTTCCTCCCATACACTTCAGTGTCCATGGTCCCCCACCAGTGCCTGGTAGGTGCCCTAGTTGTGAGGAGATGCAAACTCTGTGTCCTCCTAGTCTGCCATCTTGACTCCACCTCCTCTTTATAGCTCTTTTGATGGCACTTAATATCTCTGATTTTTTAGCCTTTCTGCATTCCATATATATGCATGTAAAGCCAAAATCTCCTCCTGGCACTGCTGTAGCTACTGCCCACAAGTTTTCATATGCTTTCTCTTCTTTATCATTCACTTTAAAATATTTTCAAATTTTTGTTTTTAATTTTTGAACATGGGTTATTTATTAATATAGTCTTTAATTTCTAGGCAGCTGGAAATTTTCTAATTATCCTATAGTTACTGTTTTCTGGCTTAATACACTCTACAAGAGCATACTCTGTCCTGTCAAAAAGAAATTTATTAAGGCTTTCTTTCTGGCCTAGCATACAGTCAAATTTGATATGTGTACTTGACAAGAATGTGAACATTTTACCAAATGTTCTCTATGTATTAATTAGGTCAAGTTTGTTGACTGTCTTATTCAGATCATCTATATCTGTATCTTTTGTTTTTTTCTATTTTGTGGTCTGCTTTTCTATCTGTTATTAAGAGAGGTGTGTTAGTCCCACTACAGGTGAATTTGTCTACTTGTCATTTTAGTTTTATCAATATTTGCTTTTTACTTTTGGAAAGTTTTTCTATGGTAAATTATTTTCCATGCTTTTAGTTCAAACTTTCTATGTCCTTATATTTAAAGTGTATCTCTTGGAATCAGCTTAAGGTTCAGTGTGCATCTCGCTCATCACAGTTCCTAGAATGTAAACCTAGAAACTGCCCCTGGGCTTTCCTTTGAGAGCTTGTTAGGTCTTTGTCTTCTCAACACTGGGGTACTGTAGGAATGTTCTCTCCATTTTTCATTGATTTTTAGCTTAGTATTTTCTTCTCCTGTGCAGTTTCAAAATTTGACTAATGTCTCAAGGGTCCATCTGGGTGTCTGAAGACCTTCCAGTCTCCAATTTTGTCACTCCAGCCCCAACCAACCAAAAAAATGTGCTGGGCTCTTTGTCCCACAGAAGCAGCTCTGTTCTATGGGCCACACCTGGATTCTCAGATTCTCACTGAGACAAACTGGGAAGTGTGCCCAGGGAAAAAGTAATCTCCAGGAGCCAGTCAATGCACTCTTCCCTTGAGGATGTTCAGTTCTCACTGTTTCCCAGGGCCTCTCCCTTTCTTGCGTCTCTGTCTCCCAAGCAGTGGGAAATTCCTCTCTGCTCTGAAGTTTTGGCATCACTCTTCAGCTTCTTGCCCATATGCCTCCAAAATTCATCAAATGTCTTGAGGGAAACACCAGCCATGTGTTTCCCCTCAGGCTCATGTTCCATCACTCCCTGTCCTGCCAAAAGCCCTGCTGGCTTCTCTGGCCCTGGCAGCAGTGCTCTGTCTGGGTGGGGCCAAGTCCCTGCAGGGACAGCAGGAGAGCCTCACTCCCTTCTCTAAGGGTCTTTCTCCGCTGAACTTTCCCTCTCTTGTCCTCACTGTTTCTCCAGCTCCCCAGGGCTTAAGTATATAGGATTTAAAAATGTATTCACCTTTTCTAGTTGGTTTTCAGCAGGAACATTAGCCTGCTGAAGGCTATGTCATCCTGCCTAGAGGTAGAATTATATTGATTTTTTTTTTACTTGCAATATTCCTAAACTTTAAAAAACTTTGTTGAGGTAAAATTGACATATAATAAGCTTCACATATTGAAGTGTGAATAAACAAATATATATACATATATTTGAAAACAAGACCACAATCAAGATAATGAATACATCCATCACCCACGAAAGCTTCACTCTCCCACCTCTCCTCACCCCTCCCTCAGCCCCAGTGGTTGCCATTGATCTGCTTTCTGTCACTATGGATTAGTTTGTATTTTCTAGAGTTTCATATAAATGGACTATCATGTAGTATGTACTCTTTTTTTGTCTGGCTCTTTTCACTCAGTATTCATCCTCCCATGTTGTTGTGTATATCAGTAGTTTATTCCTTCTTCTTGCCAAGTACTATTTCATCATGTATGGATAATCCAAATTTATTTACCCATTCACCTGCTCATCAACATTTGGGTTGTTTCCAGTTTTTTACTACTACAAATAAAATCTCTATGAACATTTTAATAAAAATCTTTATATGGACATATGCTTTTATTTCTCTTGGGTAAATACCTAGGAGTGAGATGACTGGGTCATATGGTAGGTGAATATTTAACTTTTTCCTTTAAATGCCAAATTATTTTCCAAATTGGCTGTACAGTGTTACAGTCCTATCCATAGTGTATGAGATTTGTACTTGCTTCACATCCTTGCCAACACTTACAATGGTCAGTCTCTTCAATTTGAGACATGCTAATACATGTGTAGTAGTATAGTTTTAGTTTGCATTTCCTTAATGTCTGATGATGTTGAGTATTTTTAATGTGAGTATTTTTAATGTGTTTATTTGCCATTCATCTTAATTTGGTTAAGAATCTGATCAAGTCTTTATCCTGTTTTAAAAATTGTGCTGTTTGTTTTCTTATTATTTAGGCTTGAGAGTTCTTTATGTATTCTGACACAAGTCCTTTATTAGATATGTATATATTTGAAAATATTTTCCTCTGACTTTGTAGCTGGTCTTTTCACTTTCTTAACAGTGTTTTTGGAAGAGTAAACTTTTTTTTTTTTTTTAGATTTTCGCCACACCCCACAGCATGTGGGACTTTAGTTTCCTGACCAGGGAATGAACCCATGCCTCCTGCATTGGAAGGCAGAGTCTTAACCACTGGACTTCTGGGGAAGTCCTAAACATTCTTAATTGTGATGGAATCCAGTTTATCATTTTTTCTTTTATGGATCCTGCTTTCTGTGTTGTACCAGTCCAAGGTCAAAAGAAATAAAGGAGAAATCCTATGATTTCTTCTAGAAATTTTATATTTTTAGATTTTACATTTAGATGCATGATCATTTTGAGTTAATTTTTGTACATAGTGTTAGATATGGATCCAAGTTATTTTTTTGTTTGTTTTTTGCATGTGGATATCCAATTGTTCCATCACCATTTGTTGATCACTAATTTTTTTTAACAATAAAGCAGCTTTGCTTTTCTAGAATAAACCTAACTTGGTATGATGTATTTTTACATTTTTGGATTCTATTTGCTCATAATTTGTTTAGGTGTTTCCATGTTCATGAATGAGACTGACCTGTAATTTTCCTTTCTCATGATGCTTTTGTGAGATGATCAAGATTATTATGGTCTCATAAAGTAAGTTGGGAAGTGGTTATTCTTTTTCTATTCTCTGGAAGAGTATATATTGACTGCCATTATTTATTTCCTAAATATTTAGTAAAATTGACCAATGAAACTATTGGATCTGCAGTGTTCTTTGTGGGATGGCTTTTAATTAATCATTTAGTTTTTAAATAGTTTAGGATTATGTCATCCAGAGCCCAATCTCTGATCACAGTGCAATGCAGCTAGAAATTGACAATAAAAATATTGCTAGAAAAGTTACATATGTTTTAAAATTAAAATACACACTTCTGTATAACTTATGGATCAAATTGAAATTATAATGGAAATTTTTTAATGTTTTAAATTAAGTGACAATGAACATACTATGTATTAAAAATTTCTCTGATATAACTAAAGCCATGCTTAAGGGAGAATTTGGAGCCTTTATAATGGAAGGGAAGAATGGCTGAAAAATCTATAAATACCCATATCAAAAAGTTAAGGAAATAATAAAAGATTAAAACTCAAACAACTACAAGAGGAAATTATAAAAATAGTAGTAGATAATGAAATAGAAACAAACATATAATATAGATGAGCAACAAAGCCAAAGTAGATTCTTTGAAAAGACTAGCAGTATTGATAAACCCTTGGAAGATCAATCAAGAAAAAAAAAAGATACAAATAACTAATATTGAGTATGAAAAAGAGATACCACTGAAGCCCTACAGATTTAAAAAGAGTCCTAGGAAGATACTATGAACTTTTCTATGCCAATAAATTTGAAAATTTAGATGAAATGACAAATTACTAGTAAAATACACAATAGTATTAGATACATTAATATGTAAAAATTTGGGGAGTTTTATAATTATTAAAGAAAATTGAATCCATTATTTAAAACTTTCCTAAAAGCATAAGCCAAGCCTAGGTGGATTCACCAAAGAATTCCAACCAACATCCAAGAAAGGTCCAATGCCAATCTTCCACACATCCTTCCAGAGAATAGAAAAAGATAAATATCTCAACTTTTTAAGGAAACAATAAATTATGAAAAATGGAGCCATGACCAGACACTGCAATGAGGATTATAGCACTGTGTATATGTCTTCCTTGCTTGCTCTTTGTGTGTGTGTTTATATTTTTTTCATTCTTCAGAAAAATACATTTTATGTGTAGTGAATACTAATATATAGACAAGAATAATACTTACAACACAAGCTGATTTCTTTGTTTTTTTTGCTTTAAAGCTTTTATTCTGAAAAATACAGAAATCATCAAGTTGTAAATGTATGTGGTAATTCCTTAACTTCTCAGAAACAATACAATGAATTATTTAAATAGTTAAGATATTTAACATTATCCACATCAATACATTTAAACAGGTACAAGTGTTCTACAAAACATTAGAACATGTACAGACAACCTATTGCAAGATAAAACTGCCCAATTTTGCTTACAGAATCCCAGTTTTAAACCCTCCCTTTGAAAACAAAGTTTGGAATCTGGTAAGAAAAGAAGAGGACCAGAGCACTTTTAATAGAAAGCACACATCCCCTCTGGGCTCCTTCTCCACAGGGCTGTGCATGTAATTAGGATCAAGAGCGCTGTACTCGGGAAGCAGGTCACTCAGGAGGGTCCAAATGTGTGCTGACATCCCACCCGCTCAGTGGGAGGAGACTGGCAAATGAGCAGGAGATGTGGGCCATGGTACATACACTACACTGATCTCAGTAGAGGAC
This sequence comes from Orcinus orca, assembly GCF_937001465.1. NCBI lineage: Eukaryota > Metazoa > Chordata > Mammalia > Artiodactyla > Delphinidae > Orcinus > Orcinus orca. The sequence goes on from NC_064560.1 coordinate 75,595,604, forward strand.
AGCCAGTCCTAGAAATTTCTCTGCCGCTGAAAAGGCAGCAGTCTGCTCTCATGTATGTAAGAGGTTCCTGGCTCTGCTATTCCACTTGTTCAGTCTGTGGAAGGAAGCAAAAGATGTTTTAACATTGGTCAGCATAAGAAGTGACTGCTCTCCTCGAAATATCAGGTGTAGCTTGCAGGCTGTGATCGGAGACTTTCTAATGAATTCCATCTGCTACCGTTGTATAGTAAAAAAGATGACTGGCTTCTGGCTCTGGTTCCTGGTAGGGAGACTCTAAGTCCTTGGAATTTTCCAGGTAACAGGAGTGTCTTTGTTATTCATGAGCCTCTTAGATCATACCTGAGTTTCTGCTAAGAGATGAGATGACTCAGGATGAGGGCTGGTCACCAGGAAGACCAACATGTGATTTGAGGGTTGGGGCTCTGAGCCAGCCCAGCTTCTGGGAAGGGGACAATGACTGGGGACTGACTTCAATTCCATGCCAATGAGTCAATCGTGCCTATTTAATTAGTCTTCAGTAAACACTCTGGATGCCGAAGTTCAGTGGAGCGTTCTTGTTGGTGAAAAAACTGATGTGCTCTGAGGGAGAAGTACCCTAATTCCACAGGAAATAGGCAGAGAAACTCTGACACTCTCCCCGACCTTGTCTTACGTGTCTCTTCATTTGGTTGGTTTGAATTGTTTCCTTTATAATAAAATTTTAATTTATTTTTTTGGCCGCACCGTGTTGCTTGCAGGATCTTAATTCCCCCACCAGGGATTGAATCCGGACCCCAGGCAGTGGAAGAGCGGAGTCCTAACCATTGGGTGTGAGCAAATTTCCAAGACTATAATCTTGTAGTACAGCACTTTCCTGAGTTCTGTGAGAATTCTAGCTAAATATCAATCCTGAGAGTTCTGTGGGCTTCAGTTTTCTCATGTATTAGAAGTTAAATCAAAGCCTTTTATAGGTTATTTTCTAAGTATGTGTGTGATGCATTAAATGAAACTAACAAGAATAGGGGACTTGAAGTGCCTATATTAAGTCTTTTACCCAATTTTTTCTTATCTTTTCCTTATTTATTTGTAGAAATTATCTATACTGATGAATCCTTTGTTTCAAAAATTTCCCCCACATAACGTGTATTTTATACTGTCTTCTTTTTTCTTAATTTAATTTTTTTATATGCCAGGTTCTTACTAGTTATCTATTTTATACATATTAGTGTATATATGTGAATCCCAATCTCCCAATTCATACCACCACCACCACCCAGCCCCCCACTTTTCCCCCTTGGTGTCCATACGTTTGTTCTCTACATCTGTGTCTCAATTTCTGCCCTGTAAAATGGTTCATCTGTACCATTTTTCTAGATTCCACATATATGCGTTAATATACAAATTTGTTTTTCTCTTTCTGACTTACTTCACTTCGTATGACAGTCTCTAGGCCCATCCACATCTCTACAAATGATGAAATTTCATTCCTTTTTATGGCTGAGTAATATTCTGTTGTACACATGTACCACATCTTCCTTATCCATTCATCTGTCGATGGACATTTAGGTTGCTTCCATGACGTGGCTATCGTAAATAGCGATGCAATGAACATTAGGGTGCATGCGTCTTTTTGAATTATGGTTTTCTCTGGGTATATGCTCAGTAGTGGGATTGCTGGATCATATGGTAATTCTATTTTCAGTTTTTTAAGGAAACTCCATACTGTTCTCCAGAGTGGCTGTATCAATTTACATTCCCACCAACAGTGCAAGAGGGTTCCCTTTTCTCCACACCCTCTCCAGCATTTGTTGTTGTAGATTTTCTGATGATGCCTATTCTAACTGGTGTGAGGTGATACCTCATTGTAGTTTTGATTTGCATTTCTTTAATAATTAGTGATGTTGAACATCTTTTCATGTGCCTCTTGGCCATCTGTATGTCTTCTTTGGAGAAATGTCTATTTAGGTCTTCTATTTTTTGATTGGGTTGTTTGTTTTTTTGATATTGAGCTGCATGAGCTGTTTATATATTTTGGAGATTAATCCTTTGCCCGTTGATCCTTTTGCAAATATTTTCTCCCATTCAGAGGGTTTTCTTTTCATCTTCTTTATAGTTTCCTTTGTTGTGCAAAAGTTTTTAAGTTTAATTAGGTGCCATTTGTTTATTTTTGTTTTTATTTCCATTATTCTAGGAGGTGGGTCACAAAAGATCTTGCTGGGATTTATGTCAAAGAGTGTTCTTCCTATGTTTTCCTCTAAGAGTTTTATAGTGTCTGGTCTTACATTTAGGTCTCTAATTCATTTTGAGTTTATTTTTGTGTATGATGTTAGCAAGTGTTCTAATTTCATTCTTTTACATGTAGCTGTCCAGTTTTTCCCAGCACCACTTATTGAAGAGACTGTCTTATTTCCATTGTATATCCTTGCCTCCTTTGTCATAGGTTAGTTGACCATAGGTGTGTGGGTTTATCTCTGGGCTTTCTATCCTGTTCCATTGATCTATATTTCTGGTTTTGTGCCAGTACCATATTGTCTTGATTATTGTATCTTTGTAGTATAGTCTGAAGTCAGGGAGTCTTATTCCTCCAGCTCCATTTTTTTCCCCTCAAGATTCCTTTGGCTATTTGGGGTCTTTTGTGACTCCATACAAATTTTAAGATTTTTTTGTTCTAGTTCTGTAAAAAATGCCATTGGTAATTTGATAGGGATTGCAATGAACCTGTAGATAGCTTTGGGTAGTATAGACATTTTCAAAATATTGATTCTTCCAATCCAAGAACATGATAAATCTCTCCACCTGTTTGGGTCATCTTTGATTTCTTTCATCAGTGTCCTATAGTTTTCTGAGTGCAGGTCTTTTACCTCCTTAGGTAGGTTTATTCCTAGGTATTTTATTCTTTTTGTTGCAATGGTAAATGGGATTGTTTCCTTAATTTCTCTTTCTGAACTTTCATTGTTAGTGTACAGGAATGCAAGAGATTTCTGTGCATTACTTTTGCACCCTGCAACTTTACCAAATTCATTGCTTAGCTCTAGCAGTTTTCTGGTGGCATCTTTAGGATTTTCTATGTATAGTATCATGTCATCTGCAAACAGTGACAGTTTTACTTCTTCTTTTCCAATTTGGATTCTTTTTCTTTCTTCTTCCTCTCTGATTGCCATTGCTAGGATATCCAAAACTATGTTGAGTAATAGAGGTGAGAGTGGACATCCTTATCTTGTTCCTGACCTTAGAGGAAATGCTTTCAGGTTTTCACCATTGAGAATGATGTTTGCTGTGTGTTTGTTGTATACAGCTGTTATTATGTTGAGGTAGTTTCCCTCTCTGCCACTTTCTGGAGAGTTTTTAGTCATAAATGGGTGTTGAATTTTGTCAAAAGCTTTTTCTGCATCTATTGAGATGATCACATGGTTTTTATTCTTCAATTTGTTAATATGGTGTATCACATTGATTGATTTGCAAATATTGAAGAATCCTTGCATCCCTGGGAGAAATCCAACTTGATCATGGTGTATGATCCTTTTAATGTGTAGTTGGATTCTGTTTGTTAGTATTTTGTTGAGGATTTTTGCATCTATATTCATCAGTGATATTGGTCTGTACTTTTTTTTTGTAGTATCTTTGTCTGGTTTTGGTATGAGGGTGATGGTGGCCTCATAGAATGAGTTTGGGAGTGTTCCTTCCTCTGCAATTTCTTGGAAGAGTTTGAGAAGGATGGGTGTTAGCTTTTCTCTAAATGTTTGATAGAATTCACTTGTGAAGCCATCTGGTCCTAGGCTTTTGTTTCTTGCAAGATTTTTCATCACAGTCTCAATTTCATTACTTGTGATTGGTCTGTTCATATTTTCTATTTCTTCCTGGTTCAGTCCTGGAAGGTTATACCTTTCTAAGAATTTGTCCATTTCTTCCTATCTTTACTTTTTTGGACTGACTAAAGGTTTATCAATTTTGTTTATCTTCTCAAAGAGCCAGCTTTTAGTTTTATTGATCTTTGCTATCGTTTCTTTTGTTTCTATTTCATTTATTTCTCCTCTGATCTTTATGCTTTCTTTCCTTCTACTAACTTTGGGTTTTGTTTGTTCTTCTTCCTCTAGTTCCTTTAGGTGTAAATTTAGATTGCTTTTTTGAGATTTTTCTTGTTTCTTGAGGTAAGATTGCATTGTTATAAACTTCCCTCTTAGAGTTGTTTTTTTTTTTTATTTTGCGATACGCGGGCCTCTCACTCTTGTGGCCTCTCCCGTTGCAGAGCACAGGCTCCGGATGTGCAGGCTCAGCGGCCATGGCTCATGGGCCCAGCCGCTCCACGGCATGTGGGATCTTCTCGGACCAGGGCACGAACCCGTGTCCCCTGCATCAGCAGACGGATTCTCAACCACTGCGCCACCAGGGAAGCCCCATCCCATAGGTTTTGAATCATTGTATTTCCATGGTCATTTGTCTCTAGGTATTTTTTAATTTTCTCTTTGATTTCTTCAGTGATCTCTTTGTTACTTAGTAATGTATTGTGTAGCCTCCATGTGTTTGTGTTTTCATGTTTTTTTTCCCCTGTAATTGATTTCTAATTTCATAGCGTTGTGGTTGGAAAAGATGTTTGATATGATTTCAATTTTCTTAAATTTACCAAGGCTTGATTTGTGACCCAAGATGTGATCTATCCTGGAGAATGTTCCACATGCACTGGAGAAGAAAGTGTAATCTGCTGTTTTTGGATGGAATGTCCTATAAATATCAATTAAATCTATCTGGTCTATTGTGACATTTAAAGCTTGTGTTTCCTTATTTTCTGTCCAGATGATCTGTCCATTGGTGTAAGTGAGGTGTTAAAGTCCCCCACTATTATTATGTTACTGTCAATTTCCTCTTTTAGAGCTGTTATTATTTTTTATATATTGAGGTACTCCTATGTTGGGTGCATATATATTTATAATTGTTATATCTTCTTCTTGGATCGATCCCTTGATCATTATGTAGTGTCCTTCTTTGTCTCTTGTAACATTCTTTATTTTAAGGTCTATTTTGTCTGATATGAGAATTGTTACTCCAACTTTCTTTTGATTTCCATTTGCATAGAATATCTATTTCCATTCCCTCACTTTCAGTCTGTATGTGTCTCTAGATCTGAAGTGGGTCTCTTGTAGACAGTGTATATACGGGTCTTGTTTTTGTCTCTATTCAGCGAGCTTGTGTCTTTTGGTTGGAGTGTTTAATCCATTCACATTTAAGGTAAATATCAATATGTATGTTCCTATTACCATTTTCTTAATTGTTTTGGGTTTGTTTTTGAAGGTCCTTTTCTTCTTGTTTTTGAAGGTCCTTTTCTTCTCTTGTGTTTCTTGCTTAGAGGAGTTCCTTTAGCATTTGTTGTAGATGCTGGTTTGGTGGTGTTGAATTCTCTTAGCTATTGTTTTTCTGTAAAGCTTTTGATTTCTCCATTGAATCTGCATGAGATCCTTGCCAGGTAAAGTAATCTTGCTTATAGGTTCTTCCGTTTCATCACTTTAAATATATCATGCCACTCCCTTCTGGCTTGTAGAGTTTCTGCTGATAAATTAGCTGTTAATCTTATGGGGATTCCCTTGTATGTTATTTGTCATTTTTTCCCTTGCTTCTTTCAATAATTTTTCTTTGTCTTTAATTTTTGTCAGTTTGATCACTATGTGTCTTGGCATGTTTCTCATTGGGTTTGTGCTGTCTGGGACTCTCTGAACTTCCTGGACTACCCAAGTAGTCCAGGCTTTTTTCTTTCCCATGTTAGGCAAGTTTTCAACTATAATCTCTTCAAATATTTTCTTCAGTCCTTTCTCTGTCTCTTCTCCTTCTGGGAGCCCTGTAATGCAAATGTTGGTGGGTTTAATGTTGTCCCAGTGGTCTCTTAGGCTGTCTTCATTTCTTTTCATTCTTTTTTCTTTATTCTGTTCCATGGCAGTGATTTCCACCACTCTGTCTTTCCGGTCACTTATCCGTTCTTCTGCCTCAGTTATTCTGCTATTGATTTCTTCTAGTGTATTTTTCAGTTCACTTATTGTATTGCTTATCTCTGTTTGTTTGTCCTTTATTTCTTTTAGGTCTTTGTAAAACATTTCTTGCACCTTCTCGATCTTTGCCTCCATTCTTTTTCCAAGGTCCTGGATCATCTTCACTATCATTATTCTGAATTCTTTTTCTGGAAGGGTGCCTATCTCCACTTCATATAGTTGTTTTTCTGGGGTTTTATCATGTTCCTTTATCTGGTACATAGTCTTCTGCCTTTTCAGTTTGTCTATCTTTCTGTGAATGTGGTTTTCATTCCACAGGCTGCAGGACTGTAGTTCTTCTTGCTTCTGCTGTCTGCCCTCTGGTAGATGAGTCTATCTAAGAGGCTTGTGCAAGCTTCCTGATGGGAGGGACTGGTGGTGGGTAGAGCTGAGTGTTGCTCAGGTGGGAAGAGCTCAGTAAAACTTTAATCCTGTCTGCTGATTGGTGGGGCTGAGTTCCCTTCCTCTTGGTTGTTTGACGAGGTAACCCAGCACTGGAGCCTACAGGCTCTTTGGTGGGGCTAATGGTGGACTCCGGGAGGGCTCACACCAAGGAGTACTTCCCAGAACTTCTGCTTCCAGTGTCCCTGTCCCCGTGGTGAGACACAGCCACACCCCACCTCTGCAGGACACCCTCCAACACTAGCAGGTAGATCTGCTTCAGTCTCCTATGAGGTCACTGCTCCTTCCCCCTTGTTCCTGATGCACACACTACTTTGTGTGTGCCCTCCAAGACTGGAGTCTCTGTTTCCCCCAATCTTGTCAAAGTCCTGCAATCAAATCCCACTAGCCTTCAAAGTCTGATTCTCTGGGAATTCCTCCTCCCATTGCCAGACCCCCAGGTTGGGGAGCCTGACATGGGGCTCAGAACCTTCACTCCAGTGGGTGGACTTCTATGGTATTATTGTTTTCCAGTCTATGAGTCACCCACCTAGCAGTTATGGGATTTGATTTTATTGTGATTGTGCCCCTCCTATCATCTCATGTGGCTTCTCCTTTGTCTTTTGATGTGGGGTATCTGTTTTTGTGAGTTCCAGTGTCTTCCTATTGATGATTGTTCAGAGTTAGCTGTGATTCCGGTACTCTTGCAAGAGAGAGTGAGTGCACATCCTTCTACTCCACCATCTTGAACCAATCTCTATACAAATTTTTATCTCTTCTTTTCCAGTTGCATCTTGTTAGGCAGAAGCATGATGTTATTGTTGTATGGAATTTTAAATATGTGTATAAGGGTATGTGTGGGTGCTGAGTTGCCAAAGGGATAGACTGTGCTGCTTATTTATCTCTTATGTCTCAGCTTCAGTTCCTCCTTCTACACTTTGCTCCATGGTCTGGGGCTGGTTCTCTACAAACTCTCTGTCCCAGATCCCCTTGCCAGTTGGATTGTTGTTAGGTATGCCAATAGGAACAGTTAGAAAGGCACTGGAACACAGAAGGAAGTGAGAAGGGGGTTCCTTCCTATTTTCCAGCTTCTATTGGCAGAAGCTCACAGTCAGGGCCCTAGCACTTAGTATCAGGTACACCTGAGCCCCCCAGAGATGCCAGCAACAACCTGGTGGTGCCCTGTTGACAAACAGGGTATGGTCCCAGCACCAGCCGCAGGGTCTTTGTCTCCTCAGTGGTACAAGAAGCAGCTGCCAGACCTTGACACTGACCCAGAGTTTGGGGGCCTGCTGTGCAGAGCCAGCCCCCCAGGAATCCATGCATTAGATCCATGGGGCCCCTCCTCTAAGCACCTGCATTCTGAAAAAGCCTTCACCTCTGCTTCCTGCAGTTATTAACCCTGGTTAACTCAGTGCTTCCTTTTGGCTTTTCTCAGCCCTTCAACACCTATATAGCCAATTCCCTGCATTAAATCCCCTCTGTCTGAAATACCTCATGTGATTTATGTTTTCCTGACTGGGCTCTGACTGAAACACCTGTTTCCTTGTCCCTCGCCCCCTAGATTCAGCAGGAGCAGGGAAGGGGTCTGTCTTGCTGTACATTTTAACCCCCTGGACTAACACAAAGTGGGCCTCATTGTTTTAATCACATCAGTGCAAAAGGCACTTGTTCTTGGAGATCAACCAAAAGTACAGATTGAAATCTAAGCCCTGCCATTTACAAGTTGGGTGACTTTGGCCTGTATTTTGGAAGTGAAGCTGGTATTTGCTGAGTAACGTTTCTGTGTTGGGTGCTTCAAAATAGATCTGATTTAAACTTTAAAACATACCTCAGAGGAAGACGATTTTACGAAGAAGGAAGTCAAGGCTCAGAGGGATGAAGAAGCTTCCCTAGGCTGCACTTCTTATAAGTGGGGCTATGACTCCAGCACGGGTCTGCCGGACTCTGGAAACCATACCCTATGCATTTCATCCAGCTCCTTGCTAGCGCTTGTCTCCTTTCTGCAGACTGATGAAATGGAATTCATCATTTGGATGAAATTATGTGAAATGTCATAGATGAAATTATATAAATAATTTTGAATCAACTCTATTAAAAAAGAAAAAATTACCTGCAACTTCAGTACTTTAACCTTAGTAACAAATTCTAAGCAACACTTTTACTGGTGGGCCTGGCCTTCCCAAGCCTTTACTTGTTGGCCACTTGCACAGTCTCTTGGGTCACCCTGGCCAACTTGCCGTCTGACTTCTTGTCCTCTGATCTCTGACCTGACCCCAGCATGGCTGTCTTTGGATGCCCAAGAGGACAGATTCCTCTGCAGAGGCAGAGGATGGCTTGGCTGGGAGGATTAAGGGCTCCCACTCGTGAATGTGTTGCATGCAAAAGCGTCTGGACCCTTCAGTGGTACTGGCAAACTGTGGGGGAGAAGCACTGAGATCAAGTTCGCATTCTAGGGCCCCAATGTAAATGTTACAAAGGCCTTCCCCTTCCTCAGAAGTGCAACATCAGAAAGCCTGGGATAGGGAGGGACTTGAGCCCCAAGCCAGCAGCCTCTACTGGGAGAAGATGGGAAATGTGTGTTCAAGTCCGTTTCAACCCAATGGAGCTGGTGCAGAAGAAGCCTAGCGATGTGGCCCATTGTGTCCTATCACTGAGTTTGTTCACTGACGTCATTTTCGTAAAGAGAAAGGGCGCCCATGAAAGACCAAGCACAGGCCTGGGCTCTGTCAGTTAGCCATACAGTAAGGCCATACAGGGCACCTCTCCACCACCCACAGAGACCAGTGGGAATAGGATATGCTAGGTGATGCCCAGCCCAGAAGAATCGCTGGTCAAGCTCTTTTTGTCTCAAATCCCAGACTAATTGCTGGGTGCCCAAATCAGCTGCCAGGGACTGGTGTCTTCCCAGAGCAGCCCTGGTTGAGCCTCTCTGGTTTCTCTCTCTCTCTCTGTTGCTTTCTCTCTCTCTCTCTCTCTCTCTATAAAGATTTGGATTTTGTCTTTTTTTTCCCCTCTTCTCCTTAACAGGAACTTGAAGGCCACCTAGTGGAAAGTTTTATTTGCAGGGACAAAGCAGAGTTTGGCAACTTGGCAAAGGGCCTACTCTTTAAAACAACAGCTTTTGTGTGGGGAGGCAGCTGAGACAACAGCCCAGGAGAGAGCTGGGTCCTGCTTCTCTGGGATGCAGGAAAGATTTACTTATCAACTGCTTAACATTCTCTGAACCAGAAGCCTTTGCTCACTGCATGAGACAGGCTGAGTCACTCACTTGCATACAAGTTCTGGAGTTGAGCCAGGGCTGTCCTCAGGAATCCAGGAATGCCAGCAGATGAGACTCTGAGGGGGATATGGTATCACTGGGTGGAGGGGGGTGGTGGAGAGCCAAGAAAACTGCCAAAGTAAGCAGCCTGTTTGCAGTGTGGACATTCAGAGCCAGGCCTTGATGGGAAGGTGTGGGGGTTCCTATTCAAATTTCAAGTGGGAAAACTTCATACATTTTGCACGGACTTTACCAATACTGTATTTTGGCCGGGTCCCTGCTGCTATAGCAAGGTGGCTGAGTCCTTTACCAAAAGGTACACGAGGGCACCCAGATGGCACCAAGTGTGACAGGCAGTACTGGGCAAGCCCCTTCTCCTAGGTCTTCTCATTAAAAATTCACCCCTGCAGTGATCCTCAGCAACAGACTATTGTTTTCCTAATGCCAGGTACAGAAAGTAAAGTTCAATAAAATCTTCCTCTTGTTGGGGGTAGTGGAAGATGAAAAGATAAAGTGTTGCCTTCTCCAAAGTCAGTAGGCAGTGGGTGGAACCAGCTCCAGGTAGAGTTGGTGGGAATCCCCAGGCCTCCCTTGGGGCTTTCGTTTCCCTTCTGTAATTCTAGAACATATGGGGGTGTCCAGTAGAAAACCAAACCTAGTTGCACAAAAGTACTCCTAAGTGGTTGTGGATTGAGTAAAATATAAGCAAAATACCCAATTTATATTATTTTAAAAATATCTATTAGTAAACCCCAGTGAGCCCCTCTTTTTCTAAAGGAGCACCTCCCCAATTAGGTAGACACCAAGGGTTCCCTATTAGAAACTTGAACCAGATTCCCTTTCCCTTTCTCAGCCACTCTGTGTGTGAAGACATTTCACATGGAAGTGGAAGGACTAAGCTTCTTCAAGGCCCTGCCAGAGCCAGATGTTACGCTATAGCCTCTGGCCTGGGCCACCCTGAACAGGCAGCTCTAACATGAACTAGGGGAATATCTGATATCTAGTTAATTTATGAAATTATCACCTCCTACATAACATATATATAAAGATAATCATTAGGAAAACTAACACAACTGTTAACCTTCCAAATTAGCAGAAGTAAAACACATATCACAGGCACTGCAAAATCATACCTATGGAAAAGTGTTGACCTAAAGCAAATAGACTGCCAGATATTTCTCCAGCAAAAATGAGTTCATTTGGGATCAGCAGAGAATTGGGGATCTGCAACCGGGGCAAGACACATTCAAATACACAGCAAAGGAAAGAGAACAAGAACACTTTTATAGAGGGAAAAAGAAAGTTGGGAGGGCTTTAATAAACAAAGAATCCATGGCCTTTCATTGACTGAGTTCTTAACAAGTCAGAGGAGTCTTTCTTCTTGTTGGGCTCTGCTGTCATTATAGGGCATGAGAGCTCCCCCTTCTGGTCTCCTACTCTATTTAATTGTGGTTTCTGTTTATTAATTTTTTTTTTTTTTTACAAGAGACAGGAAAGGGGGAAGAATTAAGTAAACCATAAACAAAATGAAAAGACAACCCACAGAATGGGAGAAAATATTTGCAAACAAAGCGACTGATAAGGGATTAATCTCCAAAATATACAAACAGCTCATGCAGCACAATAACAAAAAAACAAACAACCCAATCAAAAAATGGGTGGGGGCTTCCCTGGTGGCACAGTGGTTGAGAGTCCGCCTGCCAATGCAGGGGACATGGGTTCGTGCCCCGGTCTGGGAAGATCCCACATGCCGCGGAGTGGCTGGGCCCGTGAGCCATGGCCGCTGATCCTGCGCGTCCAGAGCCTGTGCTCCGCAACGGGAGAGGCCACAACAGTGAGAGGCTCGCATACCGCAAAAAAAAAAAAGAAAAAAAAATGGGTGGAAGATCTAAATAGACATTTCTCCAAAGAAGACATAAAAATGGTCAGAAAGTACATGAAAAGATGCTCAACAACACTAATTATTAGAGAAATGCAAATCAAAACTACAGTGAGGTATCACCTTATATCAGTCAGAGTGGCCATCATCAAAAAATCTACAAACAATAAATGCTGGAGAGGGTGTGGAGAAAAGGGAACCCTCTTGCACTGTTGGTGGGAATGTAAATTGATACAGCCACTGTGGAGAGCAGTATGGAGGTTCCTTTAAAAAGTAAAAATAGAGCTACCTTATGACCCAGCAATCCCACTCCTGGGCATATATCTGGAGAAAACAATAATTTGAAAAATCCATGCACCCCAATGTTCATTGCAGCACTATTTACAATAGCCAGGACATGCAAGCAACCTAAATGTCCATTGACAGAGGGATGGATAAGGAAGATGTGGTATATATATATATATATATATACACAATGGAATATTGCTCGGGCATAAAAAGAATGAAATAATGCCATTTGCAGCAACATGGATGGACATAGAGATTGTCATACTGAGTGAAGTAAGTCAGACAGAAAAAGACAAATATCATACAATATTGCTTATATGTGGAATCTAAAAAAAAATGGTACAAATGAACTTACTTACAAAACAGAAATAGAGTCACAGATATAGAAAACAATCTTATGGTTACCAGTGGGGAAGGGGAAGAGGGATAAATTGGGAAATTGGGATTGACATATAGATACTACTATATATAAAATAGATAACTAATAACGACCTACTGTATAGTACAGGACACTCTACTCAATATTCTGTAATGACCTATATGGGAAAAGTATCTAAAAAAGAGTGGATATATGTATACACATAACTGATTCACTTTGCTGTACAGCAGAAAGTAACACAACATTGTAAATCAACTCTACCCCAAAATAATTTTTTTAAAAACTGAAAATAAGAGAATTTATAACAAACATAAATATTATATCAATAAATATAAATGGAATAAACTTATTAAAAGAAAGAGCTTCTGGACAAGATGGAGTAAATGCACTTCTCCCTATTCTTCCCACTAAGTACAGTTATAACCCCTGGATATTATACATCAAACAAGCACAAGAAGACACTGAGAGGTACAGAAAAGAAGTCAGGCTGGCTAGGGGCCGCAGGACCAAGGAACAACACAGGGGTGAGTTCCTTGAGTTTTCTTTCTGCCTCAGGTGTCCAGGAGTGGGTGCTGGGGAAGCTGGCAATCCAGAAATAACGGGCACAGACAGCCCTCCAAAAAGCCTACTCTGTCTGGCCAAACGCTAGGGGCAGCCTAGCAAGACAGAACACTTTTGGTGATAACTTCTCCACTTCAGTCAAACTCCAGGGAAATAACAATGGCCTCACCTCCATTCCAGTCACCAAAATATAAGTAGGGGGCTTAGACTCTCACCAGCTGTAACAAGACACACACCCCACCCCCACTGGGCTGGTGTTTGAGATGGCCGAGTGAGAAGCTGGGACTTTTACGGCCTCCAAACAATGTGAGTCCTTATCCCACTCTGCAGTGTCAGTGGAGGTAAGGAGGCACCTGGTGGTGTCTGTGTCTGCATACATCTAGTAGGGACCCTGAGCTCCTACCTTCACCCAGCAGTAATGAGGCACCTTCTGTCCCTGGTGTCAACACAAGCAAAGTAGGGACATCGGACTTCCACCTCCACCAGGTAGTAAGGAGGCATTGATAAAATAGAAGATCTGGATAAGAGCCAGAGTCTCATAACACAATACTCAAAGTGTTCAGGATACAACCAAAAATTATTGTCAGGAAAATCTCAACTTGAATGAGAAAATACAATAAACAATTATCAATATTGAGAAGACACAGAAGTTGGAGTTATGTGACAAGGAAATTAAAAAAAATTTTTTTTAAATTTGAAAGAAGATTCACAGTATGGTAGGAAAAAATATACAGTAGGTCCTGTGTACCCTGTACCCCTAATCCCCCAATGACAGCGTTTTGCATAGCTATAATACAATATCAAATCCATGAAATTGACATTAGTACAACCCACAGAGTTTATTAAGATGTTGCCAGTTGTATATGCAATCGTGTGTGTGTGTGTGTGTGTGTGTGTGTGTGTAGTTCTGTGCAATTTGTCACATGTGTAGCTTTGTGCAACTATCATCACAATCAAGATCCAGAACTGTTCCTTCACCACAAGGCTCCCTTGGGCTACCCTTTTGCAGCCACCCCTCCCCCAAACCCTAACTCTTAGAAACCACTCATTTGTTTCTCATGTCTATAATTACATTAGTTTAAGAATATTATAGAAATGGAATCATTCAGTATGTAACTTTTGGAGATTGGTTTTTCTCACTCAGCATAATTTCCTTAAGATCTTTCATGGTTGTTGTGTATATCAATAATTTATTCATTTTTATTACTGAATAGAATTCCATGATATGGATGTACAAGTTTATTTAATCATTCACCCATTGAAGGACAGCTGAATTGTTTCCAGTTGTAGTTATTAATAATAAATCCACTATGCACACTTGTGTGTAGATTTTTGTGTGACTCTAAGTTTCCATTTCTCAGGGATAAATGCTCAAGAGTGGTTGGTGATTCATATAGTAGTTACATTTTTAGTTTTTAAAAAATTGCCAAACTTTTCCAGAGTGGATGACCATTTTACATTCCTACCAGCAATAAAAGAGTGATCCAGTTTCTCTGCCTCTTCACCAGCATTTGGTGTTATCACTATTCTTTATTTTAATCATTCTGGCAGGTTTGTAGTGATATCTCATTGTGGTTTGAATTTGTATTTCTCTGATGACTATTGATGATGAACATCTTTTCCTGTGCTTATTTGCCATCTGTATATCCTCAGGAACAGAAATATCTGTTCATATATTTTGCCCATTTTCTAATTCAATTGTTTTTTTTTAATACTGAGTTTTGAGAGTTCTTTGTAGATTCTGCATACAAGTCCCTTGTCAAATATATGGTTTGCAAATATTTTTTCTTATTCTGTAGATATGCTTGTCTTTTCATCCTCTTAACAACATCTTTTACAGAGCAAATCTTTTAATTTTGTTGAGGTCTAGTTTACTAATTTTTCCTCTTATGGATCATACTTTTGGTGTCAAGTCTAAGAATTCCTTACCTAGTCCAAGAAACTCAAGGCTTTCTCCCATGTTTTTTTCTCTAAAAGTTCTTATTTTTACACTTTTAATTTAAGTTTATGATTCATTTTGAGTTAATTTTCATATAGGTGTGATATTTGGGTTGAGGCTCATTTCAATGTCCAGTTGCTCCAGCACCATTTATTGAAAAGGCAATCCTTCCTCATTTGAATTGCTTTTTCACCTTTGTCAAAATAAGTTGGACATATTTGTGTGGATATATTTCTGGGATCTCTCTTTTGTTTCACTGATCTATGTGTCTAACCCTCTGCCAATACCACACTGCCCTGATTACTGTAACTCTATAGTAAGCTTTAATATCAGGTAAAGTTATTTCTCCCACTTTATTCTTTTCAAGGTTGTTTTAGCTACTCTAGTGCCATACCTATCCATATAGATTTCAGAAAAAGCTTGTTGATGTCTACACAAACAAAATTAAGCAGAGATTTGATAGGAACTTTATTAAATGTAGAGATCAATTTTGAGAGAATCAACATCTTTACTAAGTTGAGTCTTCCAGTCCATGAACAAAGTACTTATCTCCTATTTTTTAAGACTTTTTCTATTTTTTTCCTTGGCATTTTACAAATTTCAGTATACAGACACTGTATGTGTTAGGTTTATAGCTGTTTTTCATTTTATTTGGGAAATAAGAAATGGCATCATGTTTTAAATTCCTGTTTCCACATGTTCATTTTTAGTAAATAGAATTGCAATTAATTCTTTGTGTGATGATTTTATATCCTGTGACCTGCTGAATTCGTAATTGTTTTAGAAATTTTGAGGATTTAGAGGATTTTGTAGATTCATTAGTATTTTTTACATAGTGTCATCTGAAAATAAGGAGTCTTGTTTCTGCTTTTTCAATCTGTAAGCCTTTTATTTCTTTTTATTGTCTTATTACAGTGGTTAGGATTTCCAATGCAATGTTGTCAGGTGGTCAGAATAGGACTGCTGAGAACAGACATCCTTGCCGCTCTCACAATCTTAGGGGGAACGCATTGTCTTTCCTTTAACTATGATGTTAGCTGTAGGTTTCTTTGTAGGTGTTCATTAGGTTGAAGAAATTTTCCTCTATTATTAGTTTGAGGAGAGTTTTTTTAATAAATATTTGTTAGATTTTGTCCAATACTTTTCCTGCATTGATTGATATATCATATTTTTTTTCTTAACCTATGGATATGGTAGCTTATGGTAATTGATTTTCAAATATTGATCCTGTCTCACATAGCAGGAATTTGGTAATGGTATATCATTTTTAAAAAATACGTTGCTGGATTTGATTTGCTAGTATTCTGTTGAGGAATTCTGCATCAAGATCATGGGAGATTTTGATAGATGGTTGTATTTTCTTGTACGTGGTAATTCTTGAGGTAATATTGGTTTCATATAATGAGTTCAGAAGTGTACTTGCCTTCCTATTTTGCTGGAGGAGATTGTGTAAAATGGGTGTTAATCTTTAAAAATGTTTGGTAATACTCCCCAGTTAAAGTATATGGGATAGCATATTTCTTTTTTGGAAGCTTTTTAATTATAAATTCTATTTCTTTTATAAATACAGTGCTACTCAACTTATCTGTTTTACCTTGGCTAAGTGTTGTTAGTAGGTTGCAGTTTTCAAGGAATTGGTCCATTTCTTCTGAGTTATTGAATTTATGAAATAAAGTTGTTTATAGTAGTCTCTTACTGTCTTTTTTTTTTAACAGATTCAAAGTCTATGTAGCACCTCTATCATTCCTGATATTAATTATTTGTATATTTTCTTTTTACCTTTTTTAGTCTTTCAAGATGTCTTTCAATTTTACTGATTTTTTCAAAGAATCAGCTTTTTGTTTCATTGCTTTTTCCTTATTGTTTTTGTTTTCACTTTTATTCACTTCTACTTTCATTTTATTATTTGCTTCTTGACAAGGATTTTAAAGCAGTTTTCAATTAAAAAATGCTTCAAGGAGCAGTTACAAACATATTTGAAACAAAGGGAAGCATGAGAAAGTCTCATCAGAGTAACAGAAAATATAAAGGAAAACCAAGTGGAAATCTTAGAATTAAAAAATACACTAACCAAAATTTAAAAACTCAGTGGAGTTTTATGCTGTTTCTCTCAACAACAAAATGGAGAGAATTCATGATCTGGAAATTAATACAGTAGGAACTGTCCAGTCTGAACAACAAAGAGAAAATAGAGTGGAGAAAACCAAAACCAAAACCAAAACCATGAATGTAGGTAGCCTCAGGGGCCTGTGGGAGTCTAATGAAAGAGCTAACATTTTTGTCATCGGAATCCCAGGTGGAAAGGAGAAAAGGAGAGGTGCTGAAAAAGCATTCAAATAAATATTGACTGAAAATTTCTCAAATTCAGTAAAAGATATAACATACAGATTTAAGAAGCTGAGCAAATACAATACAGGATAAACCCAAAGAAATTCATATCAATACAAGTCATAATCAAACTTTTAAAAACTAAAGACAAAGGAAAAATTCTTAAAGCAGCAAGCACAAATGATATCTACCAATAGAGGATAGATAGTTCAAATCACAGCAGATTTCTCATCAGAAACCATGAAGACCAGAAGGAAGTGACACAACAGTTTTCACTTGCTGAAAGAAAATAAGAAAGAATCAATGAAAATAACTATAACTATATTTATTCTATAATTATCAAAGTCTTGTTTCTGCTTTTTCAATCTGTAAGCCTTTTATTTCTTTTTATTGTCTTATTACAGTGGTTAGGATTTCCAATGCAATGTTGTCAGGTGGTCAGAATAGGACTGCTGAGAACAGACATCCTTGCCGCTCTCACAATCTTAGGGGGAACGCATTGTCTTTCCTTTAACTATGATGTTAGCTTATGATGTTAGCTATGATGTTTATTTCCCAAATAAAATTATCAACTATCAAAGAAAATAACTATAACTATATTTATTCTATAATTCTATATTCAGTGAAAATATTCTTCAGAAATGCAGGGAAAATCAAAATATTCTTAGGTAAAAGAAATAAGAAAATATTATCAGCACCTACCCTAAAAATGGCTAAAGGGAGTCCTTGAAACAGAAAGACATGATAAAAGAAGGAATCTTAGAACTCCAGAACAGAAGAGAAAACAATAGAAAGGACATGGGTGAATACAATGGAGGCTTTTCTGTTCAACTTTGCTAAATTATGTTTGAGGATTGGAGCAAAAATTCTAACATTATCTGATGTAATTCTCAAAGTATATAGAGGAAATATTTAAAACAATTATAAATGGGGGATGGTAAAGGGACATAGAGGGAAATAAGATTCTTGCACTTCACTCGAATTTGTAAAATATCAAAACTAGTGATAAATTATGTCTGCAGAATGCAATACTCAGAGCAAACAATAAAAAAAAGTGAAACAGTAAAGTAAAAAAGGAACAAGAAAAGAAAGAATCCTCCAAATTTTTCTTTATCAACTCTACACAATATTTATACAGAAAACATTTAGAACACAAAATAGAAAACTTTAGAAAAATATTTTAATAAAATCCATGCTAAAATATTCAACAAAAAAGAAATTTGTCAGTAAACTTTAAAATAACACATTGTGACCAAGAGAAGCTGGCTCCCTGAATGCCAGGCTAATCCAATAGTAAGAAACTAATATGATCAGATTAACAGAGCAAAGAGCAACTACTAGATCAGCACCCCAAGAAAGGCAATTCAACACCCACACCCATTCCTGATTTTAGAAGAGCTGAAAACCTATTAGGAACATGAGTGGAGTGTCAGGTTATACAACTAACATACAAAAATCAGTAGCTTTTCTAAATATTATATATGTACATATATATATATATACATATATATATGTATATATATACCTTTATATATAAAGGAAGTAAAGATCATATTTTCAAAAATAATAAAAAAAGATACATTACCTTGGTATAAACCTTAAAAAAAAATTTCAGGGTCTATGTGAACAAAATCTCCCAATTCTACTGGAAGACATAAAAGAGGATTTAACTAAATAGGAACACACACATTACTTTTGGATAGGATGACTCAAAACTATAATTTAAGTCCCCTAAATTAATTATAAATTCAGAGCAATCTCAAAATAGCATACCATCAAGATTTGGGGGAAAACCTAACCAAAAACTCTAGAATTCATCTGGCTTCTAGTTTGTAATAAAAGAAATGTTGGAAATAAAAATGTGAGATGGGCCAATGAAATTTGGAAGTAAAAGAGTAGAGATGGGTCACTGACCCAACCATATTAAAACCTATTATAAAGTTATTCAAATTAAAATAGGATAGTATAGGATAAGCACTTCAGTGAAACAGAGTGGAAAGTGCACAGAGGCAGGAGACACAAAATACATATGGGAATTTAATGGTGGCATTTCAAACACAAGAAAAAAGAAATAGAATTCAGCAAATGTCTTGGGGGAAGACCAGCAACCATTAAAAAAAGTCCCTTCTCATCTTACTTCTTACATCAAAATAAATACCATCTGGAGCAGAGAATCAATGAATCCATGGAAGCTGTAAAAAGAAGCATGAATGATTTTTTACGTATACTTTTGTTTAGGGAAGACTTTCCAAGCAGGAAGCAGACTCCAGAGACTGTTAAGGAAAAGACTGATGTATTTTACTACTGGAAAAATTAAAATTAATGAATGGACTCCCCAAATTACTACATATAAAATCATAAGACCAAAGGCAAGCAGAAAATTCTATATTACAGATGATAGAAGTCAATCTCCTTACAGTGGCTCATAGAAACCTAAGGAAAAGAACAATAACCCAATAGAAAAATGGGTAAGCAAGTAAAAGAAACACAAATGTTCCATCTAATTCACATTAAAGAGATGCAAGTCAAAACAACAATAAGATATTAAAACTCTCAGACCAGAGAAAAGGTCAAAAGTTGATGATTTCCATTTCAGAGAAATAGCTACTCTCAAACACGGTCAGTAGGACTTAAATTTGTACACCTTTTTTGGAAGGCAATTTGTATCTATTAAAATGAAAACTGCATGTGCCTTGACCCAGAAATCTCACTAGTAGAAACTTACCCCATGGGAATTATGAACAATTAGAAGAGTTGACATTTATTGAGTGCTTACTATGTGAAGGTGGGCTGAAAAATGTTTTATGTGGATCATCTCATTTAATCCTCAACATGACATAATGAAGAAGGTTCTGGGTCCATTTTACAGATGAGTAAACTGAAGGTGAAGAGATCAAGAAACTTGCTCAAGGTTACACAGTAAGTAACAGAGTAGGGATTTTTTTCTTCTTCTTCTTCTTCTTTTTTGGTACGTGGGCCTCTCACTGCCGTGGCCTCTCCCGCTGCGGAGCACAGGCTCCGGACGCGCAGGCCCAGCGGCCATGGCTCACGGGCACAGCCGCTCCGCGGCACGCAGGATTCCCCCAGACCGGGTCACGAACCCGCGTTCCCTGCATTGGCAGGCAGACCCCCAACTACTGCGCCACCAGGGAAGCCCCAGAGTAGGGATTTTTAAACCAGGCAACTTGGGTTAGATACTTCCACCAAAGGATGTTCATGGCAATATTATAAGAGCTAAAAACTAGAAACCATTCAAGTGTCCAACAATATGAGACTGGTTAAATACTTATGATAAATTTCTAAGGATTACCTGGCAGCTCTTACAGAAATGAAAGTGATCTATATGTGCCAATATGGAAAGATCCCTACAATGCATTGGTGAGCAAAAAGCAAGGACCAGATCATGTGTAGACTTAGAGTGCAGATCTTTGTGTTTAAAAAGTACATTGTATAGTGCTGCCAATTGCCTATATGGAGCCTTAGTGCAAATTAGTTAAAGATGCCCCCTCTGGGTGTTCACAGTCTCGGGCATACACAGGAGGTGCTTCTATTTTCATTTCCCCCTCACTTGAGCACATTATAGCAGAGTTCATGGATAAAGGTAACATGAGTATGTACATAGATAATGTAAGTATATGCTGCGAACCCAGATCACCAAACCCACACAGCGCACTGTCCCCATTTACATGACTTGACTATTCCACTGTCTTCATTAGCATAACTTTATGATTCTAGAAGACTTTTGCCAGGCAAATAATTATTGTTTATTTCAGAACCTTCTCTCAAGAACCATCAACTCCTCAATAGAAAACATCCACAGATTGTTTACTGCATAAGAAACTTATGATTCCTTGAACCCTTCACCTCAAAATCTTTCCCTTGCTGCCTTCACCAGTCCTAAACTGTTATGTTCCTAAGCTGATCTTAATTAAGTCTTGGCGTTGAAAGACCCATAAAACAAACTTCAAATTCTCAAAAATAATCCGACCTTGGCCTTCCCTCACTGAGCATTGCCAGTCCTCTCTAGGTGCTCTGTCTTACTGCCATGGGCAATCACCTCCATCCATCTCAAAAACAGGCTGCACTGGGGATGTTTGGGGAGCTGGCATTCCACAACAAATTCAGGCGAAAATAGGCATAAGAATGTTTCTGGATGGAATCACAATGAACGCTAAGAGTGTTTCCCTTTTGCAGAGAGTTTTTCACTTTTCACTTGATACATACATTATTTCTGCATTATTTGAATGCACTCTTATTAGTACTAATTTTTTTAACTTTTTTATTGCAGTATAATTGCTTTACAATGGTGTGTTAGTTTCTGCTTTATAACAAAGGGAATCAGTTATACATATACATATGTTCCCAGATATTTTCCCTCTTTCCTCTCCCTCCCACCCTCCCTATCCCACCCCTCCAGGCGGTCACAAACACCGAGCTGATCTCCCTGTGCTATGCGGCTGCTTCTCACTAGCTATCTACCTTACGTTTGGTAGTGTATATATGTCCATGCCTCTCTCTCGCTTTGTCACAGCTTACCCTTCCCCCTCCCCATATCCTCAAGTCCATTCTCTAATAGGTCTGTGTCTTTATTCCTGTCTTACCCCTAGGTTCTTCATGACATTTTTTTTTCTTAATTCCATATATATGTGTTAGCATACGGTATTTGTCTTTCTCTATCTGACTTACTTCATTCTGTATGACAGACTCTAGGTCTATCCACCTCATTACAAATAGCTCAATTTCGTTTCTCTTTATGGCTGAGTAATATTCCATTGTATATATGTGCCACATCTTCTTTATCCATTCATCCGATGATGGACACTTAGGTTGTTTCCAACTCCTGGCTATTGTAAATAGAGCTGCAATGAACATTTTGGTACATGACTCTTTTTGAATTATGGTTTTCTCAGGGTATATGCCCAGTAGTGGGATTGCTTGGTCATATGGTATTTCTATTTTTAGTTTTTTAAGGAACCTCCATACTGTTCTCCATAGTGGCTAAACCAATTCACATTTCCACCAGGAGTGCAAGAGTGTTCCCTTTTCTCCACATCCTCCCCAGCATTTATTGTTTCTAGATTTTTTTGATGATGGCCATTCTGACTGGTGTGAGATGATATCTCATTGTAGTTTTGATTTGCATTTCTCTAATGATTAATGATGTTGAGCATTCTTTCATGTGTTTGTTGGCAGGCTGTATATCTTCTTTGGAGAAATGTCCTTTTAGGTCTTTTGCCCATTTTTGGATTGGGTTGTTTGTTTGTTTTTTATTGAGCTGCATGAGCTGCTTATAAATTTTGGAGATTAATCCTTTGTCAGTTGCTTCATTTGAAAATATTTTCTCCCATTCTGAGGGTTGTCTTTTACTCTTCTTTATGGTTTCCTTTGCTGTGCAAAAGCTTTGAAGTTTCATTAGGTCCCATTTGTTTATTTTTGTTTTTATTTCCATTTCTCTAGGAGGTGGGTCAAAAAGGATCTTGCTGTGATTTATGTCATAGAGTGTTCTGTCTATGTTTTCCTCTAAGAGTTTGATAGTTTCTGGCCTTACATTTAGGTCTTTAATCCATTTTGAGCTTATTTTTGTCTATGATGTTAGGGAGTGATCTAATCTCATATTTTACATGTACTTGTCCAGTTTTCCCAGCACCACTTATTGAAGAGGCTGTCCTTTCTCCATTGTATATTCCTGCCACCTTTATCAAAGATAAGGTGACCATCTGTGCGTGGGTTTATCTCTGGGCTTTCTATCCTGTTCCATTGATCTCTGTTTCTGTTTTTGTGCCAGTACCATACTGTCTTGATTACTGTAGCTTTGTAGTATAGTCTGAAGTCAGGGAGCCTCATTTGTCCAACTCTGTTTTTCGTTCTCAATATTACTTTGGCTATTCAGGGTCTTTTGTGTTTCCATACATATTGTGAAATGTTTTGTTCCAGTTCTGTGAAAAATGCCAGTGGTAGTTTGATAGGGATTGCATTGAATCTGTAGATTGCTTTGGGTAGTAGAGTCATTTTCACAATATTGATTCTTCCAGTCCAAGAACATGGTATACCTCTCCATCTATTTGTATCATCTTTAATTTCTTTCATCAGTGTCTTATAATTTTCTGCATACAGGTCTTTTGTCTCCTTAGGTAGGTTTATTCCTAGATATTTTATTCTTTTTGTTGCAATGGTAAATGGGAGTGTTTTCTTGATTTCACTTTCAGATTTTTCATCATTAGTGTATAGAAATGCCAGGGATTTCTGTGCATTAATTTTGTACCCTGCTACTTTACCAAATTCATTGATTAGCTCTAGTAGTTTTCTGGTAGCATCTTCAGGATTCTCTATGTATAGTATCATGTCATCTGCAAACAGTGACAGCTTTACTTCTTTTCTGATTTGGATTCCTTTTCTTTCCTTTTCTTCTCTGATTGCTATGGCTAAAACTTCCGAAACTATGTTGAATAAGAGTGGTGAGAGTGGGCAACCTTGTCTTGTTCCTTTTCTTAGTGGAAATGCTTTCAGTTTTACACCATTGAGGATGATGTTGACTGTGGGTTTGTCATATATGGCCTTTATTATGTTGAGGATAGGTCCCTCTATGCCTACTTTCTGCAGGGTTTTTATCATAAATGGGAGTTGAATTTTGTTGAAAGCTTTCTCTGCATCTATTGAGATGACCATATGGTTTTTCTCCTTCAATTTGTTAATATGGTTTATCACCTTGACTGATTTGCATATATTGAAGAATCCTTGCATTCCTGGAATAAACCCCACTTGATCATGGTGTATGATCCTTTTAATGTGCTGTTGGATTCTGGTTGCTAGTATTTTATTCAGGAGTTTTGCATCTATGTTCATCAGTGATACTGGCCTGTAGTTTTCTTTCTTTGTGACATCCTTGTCTGGTTTTGGTATCAAGGTGATGGTGGCCTCATAGAATGAGTTTGGGAGTTTTCCTCCCTCTGCTATATTTGGAAGAGTTTGAGAAGGATAGGTGTTAGCTCTTCTCTAAATGTTTGATAGAAATCGCGTGTGAAGCCATCCAGTCTTGGGATTTTGTTTGTTGGAAGATTTTTTTTTTTTTTTTGGTTGGAAGATTTTTAATCAGAGTTTCAATTTCAAGCTTGTGATTGGTCTGTTCATATTTTCTATTTCTTCCTGATTCAGTCTTGGCAGGTTGTGCTTTTCTAAGAATTTGTCCATTTTTTCCAGGTTTTCCATTTTACTGGCATGGAGTTGCTTGTAGTAATCTCTCATGATCTTTTGTATTTCTGCTGTGTCAGTTGTTACTTCTCCTGTTTCTTTTCTATTTCTATTGATTTGAGTCTTCTCCCTTTTTTTCTTGATGAGTCTGGCTAATGGTTTATCAATTTTGTTTATCTTCTCAAAGAACCAGCTTTTAGTTTTATTGATCTTTGCTATAGTTTCCTTCATTTCTTTTTCATTTATTTCTGATCTGATCTTTATGATTTCTTTCCTTCTGCTAACTTTGGGGTTTTTCTGTTCTTCTTTCTCTAATTGCTTTAGGTGCAAGGTTAGGTTGTTTATTCGAGATGTTTCCTATTTCTTAAGGTAAGATTGTATTGCTATAAACTTGCCTCTTAGACCTGCTTTTGCTGCATCCCATAGGTTTTGGGTCGTCGTGTCTCCACTGTCATTTGTTTGTAGGTATTTTTTTTATTTCCTGTTTGATTTCTTCAGTGATCACTTCGTTATTCAGTAGTGTAATGTTTAGCCTCCATGTGTTTGTATTTTTTACAGATCTCTTCCTGTTATTGATATCTAGTCTCATAGCATTGTGGTCAGAAAAGATACTTGATACAATTTCAATTTTCTTAAATTTACCAAGGCTTGATTTGTGACTCAAGATATGATCTATCCTGGAGAATGTTCCATGAGCACTTGAGAAAAATGTGTATTCTGTTGTTTTCGGATGGAATGTCCTATAAATATCAATTAAGTCCATCTTGTTTAATGTATCATTTAAAGCTTGTGTTTCCTTATTTATTTTCATTTTGGATGATCTGTCCATTGGTGAAAGTGGGGTGTTAAAGTCCCCTACTATGAATGTGTTACTGTCGATTTCCCCTTTAATGGCTGTTATTATTTGCCTTATGTATTGAGGTGCTCCTATGTTAGGTGCATAAATATTTACAATTGTTATATCTTCTTCTTGGATCGATCCCTTGATCATTATGTAGTGTCCTTCTTTGTCTCTTCTAATAGTCTTTATTTTTAAGTCTATTTTGTCTGATATGAGAATTGCTACTCCAGCTTTCTTTTGGTTTCCATTTGCATGAAATATCTTTTTCCATCCCCTTACTTTCATTCTGTATGTGTCTCTAGGTCTGAAGTGGGTGTCTTGCAGACAACATATATATGGGTCTTGCTTTTGTATCCATTCAGCCAGTCTGTGTCTTTTGGTGGGAGCATTTAATCCACTTACATTTAAGGTAATTATCGATATGTATGTTCCTATTCCCAGTTTCTTAATTGTTTTGGGTTTGTTATTGTAGGTCTTTTCTTTCTCTTGTGTTTCTTGCCTAGAGAAGTTCCTTTAGCGTTTGTTGTAAAGCCCATTTTGTGGTGTTGAACTCTCTCAGCTTTGCTCGTTTGTAAAAGTTTTAATTTCTCCATCATATCTGAATGAGATCCTTGCTGGGAAGAGTAATCTTGGTTGTGGGGTTTTCTCCTTCATCACTTTAAATATGTCCTTCCACTCCCTTCTGGCTTGCAGAGTTTCTGCTGAAAGATCAGCTGTTAACCTTATGGGGATTCCCTTGTGTGTTATTTGTTGTTTTTCCCTTGCTGCTTTTAATATGTTTTCTTTGTATTTAATTTTTGACAGTTTGATTAATATGTGTCTTGGTGTATTTCTCCTTGGATTTATCCTGTATGGGACTCTCTGTGCTTCCTGGACTTGATTAACTATTTCCTTTCCCATATTAGGGAAGTTTTCAACTATAATCTCTTCAAATATTTTCTCAGTCCCTTTCTTTTTCTCTTCTTCTTCTGGAACCCCTATAATTCGAATGTTGTTGTGTTTAATGTTGTCCCAGAGGTGTCTGAGACTGTCCTCAGTTCTTTTCATTCTTTTTTCTTTATTCTGCTCTGCAGTAGTTATTTCCACTATTTTATCTTCCAGGTCACTTATCCGTTCTTCTGCCTCAGTTATTCTGCTATTGATCCCAAATAGAGTATTTTTAAGTTCATTTATTGTGTTGTTCATCATTGCTGGTTTCACCTTTAGTTCTTCTAGATCCTTGTTAAATGTTTCTTGCATTTTGTCCGTTTTATTTCCAAGATTTTGGATCATCTTTACTATCATTATTCTGAATTCTTTTTCAGGTAGACTGCCTATTTCCTCTTCATTTGTTAGGTCTGGTGGGTTTTTATCTTGCTCCTTTATCTGCTGAGTGTTTTTCTGTCTTCTCATTTTGCTTATCTTACTGTGTTTGGGGTCTCCTTTTTGCAGGTTGCAGGTTCGTAGTTCCCGTTGTTTTTGGTGTCTGTCCCCAGTGGCTAAAGGTGGTTCAGCGGGTTGTGTAGGCTTCCTGGTGGAAGGGACTAGTGCCAGTGTTCTGGTGAATGAGGCTGGATCTTGTCTTTCTTGTGGGCAGGTCCACCTCTGGTGGTATGTTTTGGGGTGTCTGTGGACTTACTATGATTTTAGGCAGCCTCTCTGCTAATGGGTGGGGTTGTGTTCCTGTCTTGCTAGTTGTTTGGCATAGAGTGTCCAGCACTGTAGCTTGCTGGTCATTGAGTGAAGCTGGGTACTGGTGTTGAGATGGAGATCTCTGGGAGATTTTCACCGTTTGATATTATGTGGAGCTGGGAGGTCTCTTGTGGACCAGTGTCCTGAAATTGGCTCTCCAACCTCAGAGGCACAGCACTGACTCCTGGCTGCAGCACCAAGAGCCTTTCATCCACATGGCTCAGAATAAAAGGGAGAAAAAGTAGAAAGAAAGAATTAGTAGAAGAAGAAAGAAAGAAAGAAAGGAGGGAGGGATGGAGGGAGGGAGGAAGGAAGGAAGGAGGGAAGGAAGGAAAAAAAGAAAGGAATAAAGAAGATAAAGTAAAATAAAATAAGTAAGATAAAATATAATAAAGGTATTAAAATAAAAAATAATTATTGAAAAAAATTTTTTAAATGGACGGGTAGAACCCTAGGACAAATGGTGGAGGCAAAGCTATACAGACAAAATCTCACACAGTAGCATACACATACACACAAAAAGAGGAAAAGGGGATAAAATCATAAATCTTGCTCTCAAAGTCCACCTCCTCACTTTGGGATGATTCGTTGTCTATTCAGGTATTCCACAGATGCAGGGTACATCAAGTTGACTGTGGAGCTTTAATCCGCTGCTTCTGAGGCTGCTGGGAGAGATTTCCCTTTCTCTTCTTTGTTCTCACAGCTCCCAGGGACTCAGCCTTGGATTTGGCCGCGCCTCTGCACGTAGGTCACCAGATGGTGTCTGTTCTTCGCTCAGACAGGACGGGGTTAAAGGAGCAGCTGCTTCGGGGACTCTGGCTCACACATGCCAGGGGGAGGGAGAGGCACGGAGTGTGGGGTGAGCCTGTGGCGGCAGAGGCCGGCGTGACGTTGAACCAGCCTGAGGCGCGCTGTGCGTTCTCCCGGGGAAGTTGTCC
Source organism: Orcinus orca (assembly GCF_937001465.1). Lineage (NCBI taxonomy): Eukaryota > Metazoa > Chordata > Mammalia > Artiodactyla > Delphinidae > Orcinus > Orcinus orca. The sequence goes on from NC_064560.1 coordinate 75,623,252, forward strand.
CTGGATCCCGGGACTCTGGCAGTGGCGGGCTGCACAGGGTCCCCGGAAGGGGGCTGTGGATAGTGACCTGTTCTCGCACACAGGCTTCTTGGTGGCGGCAGCAGCAGCCTTAGCATCTCATGCCCGTTTCTGGGGTCCGCGCTATTAACTGTTCATTTTGCATTAGAGTCTTTTACAAAACATTAAGATCGTAAGAGGAAACTATATTGTTGCAAGTACCAGTTGGTTCATTTTCATTGCTCTACAGTATCCTGTATTGTAAATAGACCACAATTGTCCATTTTACTCTTGATGGACATTTGGGAAGTGCCCTTCAGAGTTGTTAACATTGCTGATATGAACATTCATGTGCATTCTTTTTGTGCTTTTACGTGTGCCTTTCTAGTATGTACCTAGGAGTGAAATTACTGGGTTATGATATGTGCATATGTCCAATTTTAGGAAATGATGACAAACTATTTTTCAAAGTAGTTATAACTGTTTATACTCCTCCAACAGTGTGTGAGTTTCCATTGTTCCATGTGATTGCCATTTGGTACTATGAGTCTTTCTAATGATTAATGAAATTGAGCACCTTTTCATATGTTTATTGAACATTTAGATATGGTGTTTTGTAAAGTGTTGGTTAAGTGCCTGTTCATTTTTTTTTATTGGGTTGTATATTTTTGGGGGGATGAGTAGGACCTCTTTATATATACTGGATAACAAGCCCTTTGTCAGTTATAAGTGTTGCCAATTATTTTCTCCAACTCCATGACTTGCCTTTTCACTCTCTTAATGGTGTCTTTTGAGAAACAGAAGTTCTTTATTATCTAATTTGATTCATTAATATGTTCCTTTACAGATAATTGTATTAGCCAGTCTTAATCCTTGGCATTTCTGTATAAATTTACACACACATACAATGTGTGGGGATTTTTTGCATTTACATTTGTAGTAACAATTATTTCCTTTTGAGCTTTGTAATATTTATTTATTTATTAAATATTATACTGGCTGGGATGAAAAATACAATGTTGAATATATTCAGGATGATGGGCCTCCTTGAAGATAGTGGACATTTTTGTCTCAGTGATAATCCCAGGGGATAAAACTCAATATCTCACCATTATAGCATTAGATGATACTGGCTTTACACTTTTTGAAGATGCTATTATCAGATAAAGGAAATTCCTTCCTACTTTTCTGTGAGTTTTTTTTCTTTTTTTAATGAATGGAGGTTGAATTTTATATAAGGCTTTTGAAGATTTGGGTTTTCCTTTATTCTCTTAAAATGGTTAATAACATTGATTTTGAAATAGTAAATCAACAACATGCCCCTGAAATAAACTCAACTTGTTTGCTATGCACTGTCTTCTTTACATATTGCTGAATTCAGTTTGCTTTTGTTTAGAAAATTTGCACCTATGTTTATGAATGACTTAGCCTATACTTGTTGGGTCTTTTTCTCCTAATACTCTTGTCAGATTTTAGTATCAAGATTATGCTAGCCTTGTAAAACAAATGTGAAGTGTTCCTTCCTTTTTTCTCTGGAAAAGTTTGTGTAATACTTCTGTTAATTCTTCCTTAAATATTGGAAGAATTTACTGTATAAGCCATCTGGGCCTAAAGATTTTTTTAAGGGGGGACATATTTTAAAATATCAGATTTAATTGTTTTGTATAGAAGGCTATTTAGATATCTGTTTCTTCTTGTGCCCATTTTGACAAGCTGTAGTTTTCTAGGAACTTACACATTTTATTTACATCTTCAAATCTATTGACATAAAGTTGCTCATGATATTCTCCTATTATTTGTTCTTTGTTTGATCTATAGTGACAGATCCTTTTCATTCCTACTATTAGTTATTTGTGTCTTTCTTGATCAGTCTTGCTTTATGAATTGTTTTCTTTTAAAGAACCAACTTTTGGTTTTGTGATATTCTCTATTATATGTTTGTTTTCTATTTTATTAATTTCCCTTTTTACTTTTTTTGAGACATTTATTTATTTATTTTTTGGCTGTGTTGGGTCTTCGTTTCTGTGCGAGGGCTTTCTCTAGTTGTGGCGAGCGGGGGCCCACTCTTCATCGCGGTGTGCAGGCCTCTCACTGTCGCGGCCTCTCTTGTTGTGGAGCACAGGCTCCAGACGCGCAGGCTCAGTAGTTGTGGCTCACGGGCCCAGTTGCTCCGCAGCATGTGGGATCTTCCCAGACCAGGGCTCGAACCCGTGTCCTCTGCATTGGCAGGTGGATTCTCAACCACTGCGCCACCAGGGAAGCCCCTAAAAGCTTTTAATATTATAAAATTTCTTCTAAATTTGTCACTAGTTGAATCCTACATACTTTTCATTATTTTTTATTATAATTCATTTTAAAATGTTTTATTTCCATTGTGATTGCTTCTTTGCTACATTTAGAAGTGCATTACTTAACTTAAAAATAGGTGATTTAAAAAAAAATAGGTGATTTTTCTTGTCTAATTTCACTGTGATCAGTGATCATACTCTACATGATTTAAAACCTTTGAAATGTTTTAGGATTTGTTTTAAGGCCTATCATGTGGTCAGTTTGGGTAAATGTTCACATGCACCTGAAAAGAATGTGTGCCTGCATTTGTTGGGTACAGTGCTCTCTCTACATATGTCATCTGGGCCAATTTTGTTCATTTCATTGTTCAAATCTTCTGTATTCTTATTGCTTTTTGGTTGGCTGTTTCTATCAGATACTGAATGGTGTGTTAAAACCACCCAAACACAATTATGACTTTGTTACTCCTTTTAATTCTGTAAAATTTTTCTTTATATATTTTAAAGGCATATTATTCAGTGTATACAGATTTAATTTTTAAATATTTTCCTGGTGGACTGATCCCTTTCACTGTTATGAAACATTCCTCTTAATACCCACTAGCTCTTCTTGCCTTTGTCTGATATTAGAATAGCTATGTCAGCTTTTTGGGGATAGAGTTTGCATGGTATACCTTTATCCCTCCTTTTACTTTCAACATTTCTTTCTGCATATATTTATAGCATATCTCTTGTAAGTAGCCTATAGTTGGAGTATTAAAAAATCTGATCTGGTACTCTGTTCTTACACTGGATGTAATTACCTATAAATTTGGATTTGGTAATTAGTACTGCCATTGTACTAACCAGTGTAAAACTCTTACAATGTTTTCTATTTGTCTTGACTGCTCTCATGTTTCCTTTTCTCCTTTATTATTTTATTTGAATTTATTTTGGAGTAAATATTCTGTATCATTGTATATTCTCATTTATTAGCATATAAAACTGCTAGTAGGAATAAAACCAAGTGGGGTCACACAGAGTCCTGACTGCTCTTCAGAAGCACATGGACTTGGTTAAAATGCAAATTCCTTTTTCTTATTCCAGAAGTACTTAATCTAAATATGGAGCAGGCAACAGGCAAGGTGTGTTTTAAGCTCAATAGGTAATTCTGATGGACAGCCAGTTGAACCATCAATAGACCCTATTTCCTCCTCCACCTTTGAAAGGTAGGTATATAAAAGGGGGCTGAGAAAATATCTTTATGTCTACACTGTGCACAGCCAAGATACTCAGCCCAGTCAGGCCTGACCTGTTACCTCTCCTCTCTGGTGTCTGGTACCCCAAGGCCAGCAGCCCTAATGTCCTAACTTGGCTCTGTTCTCCACTGCTCCCCGATTCCCTGCAGGGTGTTTCTAGAGGACTGGCAAATCTTTGTTTCCGCCACTCAATAGGACTAGTAATGATCTCTAAGAAGCCAAACAATGTGTGTGCTGAATCTACTCAATCACCACACATGCTGGGCTCTGTCTCTGTTTTATTGTAAGTCATTACCATTACAATAATACTGGCGGCATGGTGGACTACATTTTTATAAAGTCATCTGGTATATACTGTGAGCTCTTGTTTCCTGTAGAAAGACAGGTTACCCTTAAAATTAACCACAAAAGCCCTAAAAATGTTACAAAATATGCATCTCTACCTCTTAAGAGATAGTTTAGTGCTTCCAGCTGTATCACAGATAGTTGAAATTGGCATATCAATTTTACCTTCAATGTTCAAATAAGAAAAAAAAGAAAGAACTGGAGGATAGAGCAACAACTAAACACTTTTTTTACCTAAAGCAAGAAGTTATTTGGTACAGAGACAAGACCAAAATAAATCAAGGAAAAAACTGTTAACTGGAACATAAAAATAATATCTTAGTGTGATCTTTCACCAAAAAAAAATAATATAAATATTGATAATAATTCAACAGCTATGCCCTAAAGTGACTGGAGGCATTTGAGATTTATAATATACATTACACATATAATGTTATTGTACTCATAAATGCAAATATTATGCAGAGAAACCTGACACATGTTTTTCTGTTGTTCTAACAATTCTTCAAAAAGAAATTTTGTTGGGAAAGAATTTTGAAGTTTTTTGTTTTTGTTTAGCCTGAAGCTTTTAAAAACATCTTTTTACTGAAAAAAAAAAAAAAGCAGACACCTTTACTGTATACAGTGTCCTTTGTGCTCCAGAGGCTGCAGCCCCCATTGGTAGAGTCTGTGTGGGTTTTACTAGTCCCCACAGTCTTAGCTTCCACTTACTTGGCTTTATAATACAGGCCCTGAGCAAAACAGGATGAAGATGCAAAATGTGACCCCAAAATATGAGAGATTGGGTGGGGAAAAGTTGCACATTTTGCTCAGGCTCTTCCTCTACAAGGCTCTGCCTCTCCTCAGTCAGTAACCTGAGAAAGTCTCTGAGGTCTGCCCTGCACGCTGGCCTCGAGATGTATCCCTGTGGGGGTCGAGAGGTGGCTACTGACCCTCCAGCCCCTACCTGTCCTCCCAGAGAGGTAAGGCAGCCCCAGGGGCTGACACTGACTCAAGCACCTGTCCTTGGACATTCTCAGGGGTGTTTTCCAGCCCTTTGTTTTGTTCTGCTTTACTGTTGTGCACTCTGATTGGGTTGGAGAGCAGGGATTTAAAGTACAGAGTCTCTTTGTTTTTCCAAGACCTCCTTTGATCAGGAGCTCAAACACATGCCCCAGAAACTGGGCTTCCTGGGTGATAGTGGCTAGGGGAACAACCTGACTTGGGTCCAGTGCCCCCAGAGAGGCCCCCAGGTAGACCCTATGGCCTGCTGGGTAGCTCTGCTGGCCTGAAGGAGGGGTTCAGGGCCACAGCAGGGAAGCGTCCCTTTCAGAGAGGAAATAAGTGAGAAATCAGCAAAGGACAAGAAGGAATGGGGCCCAAACTCCCTCCCCTTGGCCATGGAACCTGAGGGATGAGAACCTGGGGGATTTGAGAATTACCTTTGGGAAGCTAACAAATAAATAGTTACCAGATAAACTGGAAACAGCTTTCTGGGTACTTGCATGTTTAGGTATTTCCAGACACATTTAAAAGGAATTCTTCAAGACTGTGCCTTTTGTTCAGGCCTGTTCAGTGCCAAGTTTCACCAGGCTTCTCTCCCAAACGGGACTGTGATCACAGTGAAAAGAGGGTCAGGTAACAGCAACACCATAGCCTACAGTATGCACTCTCACTTCCATTATTATCTCATTTGATCCTTATTCCAACCCTGTGAGGGGGCAGGGCAGGTCTGGTTATTCCCATCGGAGAGACGAAGCACACGGCATGGAAGGTTTAAACACTGCCCATGGCAGAAAGGGATCCGTGAGCCCTGGAAGCTTGGCCCCCTGGTTTGGTCCTGCCACCACAATTCCATTGCCACTTCTAGCTCATTTTTGGGAAATGAGCTGCTCTCTGTGGCTAAATGCACCTGGAAAAAGTGGGTTGACTTAGCACTTCCCAAAGTATCCTGAGGACAGGCAAGGTGGGAAGGGGAAGGCCTACAACAAAGTGGGCTCCAAACGTCTAAATTCATGAATGGAACAATTAGAAGTGGAAGGGTTCTCAGGAGAAATCTTTGAAATCTGAGTCCTAACTCCAGTAAAATCCATGGGGATGCTTATATTAAACATTTTAACACAAATTAACATTTTGTTAAATACATCTTGGTTGGGGGGGAAGGTGCTGGTTAGAAAGAGGGAAGGGCAAAATCTGTGGTCCCTGTGGGTCCTGAGGCTACAGCAATGGAGGAGGGAGCACTTCCAGCTCCCAGCAGCCCTTGCAGCGCACTGTGCACCAGGAGCTATGCGGGCTTCAAGCTAACAGCCATGCTGACCATTGGGAATGAGGTGCCTGTTGGCCCCAAGGCCATTCTTCAAACCGTCTGTCTCTTTGCCTTCGGTGGCTTCTTCCTTCTCCTCCTTCTCTTCCTCAACCTCTTCCTCTTCATACTCATCCTCATCATCACTTCTCACGTCCTGGATATTCTAGACAAAAGAAACAATGGGCTGTGAGTGACAACCTTCCAGAAAGACTCTTGAGTGAATAAGCAAACAAATGGGCTCAGTTTAGAGATATGGCTCCCTTCAGAGAAAACACAATATTCAAACAACCAAACATTCACCAACATAGAACATATCATGGATCATAAAATAAACCTTAACAAACTTAAAGAATCAAAATTATGCAAAATATGTTTCAGGTCCTAATGGAATTAAGCTAGAAATCAATATAAAAAAATAATGGGAAAATTTCAGAACACTTGGAAATTAATCAACACCCTTATAAATAATCAGTGGATCAAAAGAGTAAGTCTCAAGGGATACTAGAAAACATTTTGAATTAAGATTAAAACACATCACATTTTCTTCAGTGTAGTTAAAACAGTGTTTAAAAGGAAATGTATACCATTAAATGTTTATATTAGAAAAGAAGAAAAGTCTGTAATAATATGAGCTTCCAACTTACGAAACTAGGAAAAAAAAAAAAAAGAAAAGCAAAATAAGCCCAAAATGAGCAAAAGGAAGGAAATAACAGAGATGAGAAATCAATGAAATTGAAACAGAGATAACCTGCGTAGTCTTAAAAATATGAAAAAAATTTAAATATGTAGTTTAAAATCTTCTGAAAAAGAATATCAGGCACAAATGGTTTCACTGGCAAATTCCATGAAATGTATAAAGAAGAAATAACACCAAATCTCCACAATCTCTTCTAGAAAAAAGAGGAGGGATCACATCCCAATTTATTTTATGAGGCCAGAATTACCCTGATACAAAAACCAGACAGACAGTATAAGAAAATACAGCTACAGAGCAATATCTTTAATGAACATAGACATTAAAATCCTTAATAAAATATTCCAAATCAAAACCAGGAATGTATAAAAAATTATACTATGATAAAGTGGGGTTTGTCCCAGTAATGCAAAGCTGGTTCAATATTTGGAAATCAATGAATGTAATCCATCATATTAATAATCTAAAGAAGGGAAAAAATGATTATATCAATTGATGCAGAAAAATCATATGACAAAATTCAACATCCATTCATGATAAAAAAAAATTGTAAAACTTCTCTACAAAGAAGGAATAGAAGCTAACATCATACTTAATGGTGAATAACTAAATGCTTTCCCCCTAAGAATAGGAATAAGGCAAGGAAGTTCACTTTCACCATTCCTATTCACATTGTACTGGAAATCCTAGTCAATGAAATAAGGCAAGAAAAAGAAATAAAATTCATACAAATTGGGAAGAAAGAAATAAAAGTGTCTCTATTATTTATGTACAAAATACCAAAGAATCAACCAAAAAACTCCTAGAATTAATATGTGAGTTTAGTACTAAGGCTGCAGGATAAAAGGTCAACACATAAAATCTCTTTCTCTCTCTCTTTGTCTCTGTCTCTCTGTCTTTTTCTTTCTCTCTCTCTCTCTCTCTCTCTCTCTCACACACACACACACACACACACACACACACACAATCTTGATTTCTAGACACTAATGTAGTAGGCTAAAAAATGTCCTCAAAAATATTAGGTCCTAATTTCTGGAATCTGTGAATGTTACCTTACAAGGTAAAGTTTTTTGCAGATATTATTAATTAAATTAAGGATTTTGAGATGAGAGATTATCATGGACTATCCAGGTGGCCACTCAATGCCATCACATGTGTCTTTATAAGAGAGGCAGAGGGGATTCAACACAGAGGAAAGGCAATATGAAGAAGAGGTAGAGATTGAAGTGATGTAGCTACAAGCCAAGGAATGCTGGCAGCCACCAGAAGTTGGAAGAGGCAAAGAACAGATTCCCTGCTGTGTGTAAAGGGAACACAGATCTGCCACACTTTGATTTCTGCTCAAAACTGATTGTAGACTTCTGACCTCCAGAACTGTAAAAGAGTAAATTTCTGTTTTTTTAAGCCACCAAGTTTGTAGTAATTTGTTATGGCAGCCATAGTAAACGAACATGACTAGCAATGTCCAACTAAAACAGAAATTTAAAAGTCAGTAACATTTACAATAGTTTCAAAAAATAAAACACTTAGGTACAAATGTAACAAAGCATGTATAGTATCTGCATGTAAAACCTACAAAACTCTGAAGAAAGAAATCAAAGATCTAAATAACTAAAGAGACATACTATGTTCATGGCTTGGAAGTTTCAATACAGTAAAAATGTTGATTATCCCCATATTGATCTACAGATTCCACATAATACCATTAAAATCTTAGCAAGATTTCTTATAGATATAGACAAGCTGATTCTAAATTCTATATGGAGAGGCAAAGGAACTAGAATAGCTAAAGCAATTATGCAAAAGAAGAATAAAATTGGAAAACTCGAACTATCCAATTTTAAGACTTTACTATAAAGTTATAGTAATCAAGACTGGATGGTATTAGCAAAGGGGTAAACAAATAGATCAATGGAACAGAATAGAGAATCTAGAAATACACCCACACAAATACTGCCAATTGAGTTTTGACAAAGGTGCAAAAGCAATTTAATGGAGAAAGGATAGTCTTTTCAACAAATGGTGCTGGAGCAAGGAGAAATCCATAGGCAAAAAAGTAAATTTTAACCTTACACATATGTTAACACAAAATGAATTGTAGATCTAAATGCAAAATATAAAACTATAAAACTTTTAGAAGAAAACCTATGACCTTGGGTTGCATAACGAGTTCTTAGACAAGACACAAAAAGCATACTCCATAAAAAAATGATAAACTGTACTGCATCAAAATTAAAAACTTTTGCTCTATGAAAGATACTATTTAAAAAAAAAAAGAAAGATACTATTTAGAGAATACAAAGACAGGTTACAAACTGGGAGATAGTAATTACAAATCCCATATCCAACTAGTATGGATAATAAAGAATTCTCAAAACTCAACAATAAGAAAAAACATTTAAAAAATGGGAAAATATTTAAAAATACACACTTCTAGGAGGATATAGGATGTCAAATAAACATATGAAAAGATATTCAACATCGTTAGCCATTAGGAAAATGCAAATTAAAATCATGATTAGATAAAACTATCATAAGAATAGCTAAAATTAAAAATCCTGAGAATACCAAGGATGAAGAGTAACTGGAAGGAATTCTTATACACTGCTGATGGAACTGCAAAATGGTATAGACACTTTGGAAACAGTTTTACTTATAAAGGCAAACATACATATACTGTATGTCTCAGCATTCCTACCCCTGAGTATCTACACTAGAGAAATGAAAATTTATATTCACACACAAAAAAAAGTTTATAAAAGCTCTATTCATAATTGCCCAAAATTGTAAGCAACCCAAATGTTCTTCAAGAAGTAAATGAATGGTACATCCATACAATGGAATACTACTTACCAATAAATAGGTACAAACTACTGACATTTATAAGAAGTTGGATGAATCTCAAAAGCATTATGTTAAGTGAAAAAAGTTTGTTTCAAAAGGTTACCTACCCTCCCAACAAACAAAAGTCCAAGACCAGATGGCTTCACAGGTGAATTCTATCAAACATTTAGAGAAGATCTAACACCATCCTTCTCAAACTATTCCAAAAAATTGCAGAGGAAGGAACACTCCCAGACTCATACTATGAGGCCACCATCACCTGGATGCGAAAACCAGACAAAGATATCACAAAAAAATAAAATTACAGACCAATATCACTGATGAATATATATGCAAAAATCCTCAACAAAATACTAGCAAACAGAATCCAACAACATATTAAAAGGATCATACACCATGATCAAGTGGGATTTACCCCAGGGATGCAAGGAATCTTCAATATACACAGATCAATCAATGTGATACACCATATTAACAAACTGAAGAATAAAAACCATATGATTGTCTCAATAAATGCAGAAAAAGCTTTTGACAAAATTCAACACCCATTTATAATAAAAACTCTCCAGAAAGTGGGCATAGAGGGAACCTACCTCAACATAATAAAGGCCATATATGACAAACCCACAGCAAACATCATTCTCAATGGTGAAAAACTGAAAGCATTTCCTCTAAGATCAGGAACAAGACAAGGATGTCTGCTCTCACCACTATTATTCAACATAGTATTGGAAGTCCTAGCCATGGCAATCAGAGAAGAAAAAGAAATAAAAGAATACAAATTGGAAAAGAAGTAAAACCATCATGTTTACAGATGACATGATACTCTACATAGAAAAACCTAAAGATGCCACCAGAAAACTACTAGAGCTAATCAATGAATTTGGTAAAGTTGCAGGATACAAAATTAATGCACAGAAATCTCTTGCATTACTATACACTAACAACAAAAGGTAAGAAAGAGAAATTAAGGAAATAATCCCATTCACCATTGCAACAAAAAGAATAAAATAACTAGGAATAAACCTACTTAAGGAGATAAAAGACCTGTACTCAGAAAACTATAAGAAACTGATGAAATAAATCAAAGATGACACAAACAGATGGAGAGATATACCATGTTTTTGGGTTGGAAGAATCAATATTGTGAAAATGACTATACTACCCAAAGAAATCTACAGATTCAGTGCAATCCCTATCAAATTACCAATGACATTTTTCACAGAACTAGAACAAAAAAATCTTAAAATCTGTATGAAGACAAAAGAGACCCTGAATAGCCTAAGCAATCTTGAGAAAAAAAAAAAAAAAAAAATGGGGCTGGAGGAATCAGGCTCCCTGACTTCAGACTGTAATACAGGGCTACAGTAATCAAGACAGTATGATACTGGCACAAAAACAGAAATATAGATCAATGGAACAGGACAGACAGCCCAGAGATAAACCCATGCACCTATGGTCAACTAATCTATGACAAAGGAGGCAAGGATATACAATGGAGAAAAGACAGTCTCTTCAATAAGTGGTGCTGGGCAAACTGGACAGCTACATGTAAAAGACTTAAATTAGAACACTCCCTAACACCATACACAAAACTAAACTCCAAATGGATTAAAGACCTAAATGTAAGACCAGACACTATAAAACTCTTAGAGGAAAACATAGGAAGAACACTCTATGACATAAATCACAGCAAGATCTTTTTTTTTTTTTTGCGTTACACGGGCCTCTCACTGTTGTGGCCTCTCCCGTTGCGGAGCACAGGCTCCGGACGCGCAGGCTCAGCGGCCATGGCTCACGGGCCCAGCCGCTCTGCGGCATGTGGGGTCTTCCCAGACCGGGGCACAAACCCGTGTCCCCTGCATCGGCAGGCGGACTCTCAACCACTGCGCCACCAGGGAAGCCCCAAGATCTTTTTTGACCCATCTTGTAGAGTAATAGAAATAAAAACAAAAATAAACAAATGGGACCTAAGGAAACTTAAAAGCTTTTGCATAGCAAAGGAAACCATAAACAAGATGAAGACAACCCTCAGAATGGGAGAAAATTTTTGCAAATGAATCAATGGACAAAGGATTAATCTCCAAAATATACAAACAGCTCATTCAGCTCAATATCAAAAATAAAACCAAAACCCAAAAACCAACCCAATCCAAAAATGGGTGGAAGACCTAAATAGACATTTCTCCAGAGAAGACATACAGATGGCCAAGAGGCACATGAAAAGATTCTCAACATCACTAATTATTAGAGAAATGCAAATCAAACCTACAATGAGGTTCACCTCACACCGGTCAGAAAGGGAGGTGAGATGAATTGGGAGATTGAGACTGACATATATACACTAATATGTATAAAATAGATAACTAAAGAGAACCTGTTGTATAACACGGGGAACTCTGCATCACTTCACTATACAGTAGAAACTAACACAACACTGTAAAACAACTATTACCCCCCCCAAAAAAAAACGAACACAACATTGTAAAACAATTATACCTACCAAAAGACATACTGATGTAGTTTTCATGGCATTCTTAAAAAGACTAAACTGTAGGGATGGTGAACAGATAAGTGGCTGCCAAGAGCTGGGGTGGAGGGAGGAGTTATTGGGGTGACAGAATTATTCTGTATCCAGATTATAGTGATGGCTACACAAATCTACACTTGTGTTAAAATTCACAGAACTGTACACCAACAGGAAAAAATAAATTTCACTGATGATAAGTTTAAAAATAAAACTTAAATGTATTTCTTTTTAGAACGCAAACACTATAGTTTTCCCAATAAACATCTGCTAAGTAAAGTATTGCTCATGCGGGCATTTTGGTTGTCAGGATATTTTTATTGTTGGGAATAGGATGTTTCCTATTTTCTTTATGCAGGAATTCCTTCAAGGACAGTTCTTAATTAAGAGTAATATGTTTCTCCTCTTCTTTACAGTGTTCTGAAAGGAATTTTGTGAGGAAAACTCCTAGAAGAATAACACTGTCCCAATGAATGCAGATGGAATTGCTGCAGATCAGACTTCATTGCAAAAGATAATGATGGTATGAACTATTAAAACAATACCAAGAACTCAAGCTCTCTGCAAGGCCAGTGTTGGATCTGACCCCTGACCCTCTAAGCCAGTTCAGAAACATCTCTATTAAACCCAGCCTAGAAAAGAAAAAAACTATGGAAGGTGGAGGCTGTTTCCTCACGCATCATTTTTCAAGATGATATCCATAACCATAAGAGTTTTCCCTTTTTGTGACCTGAAGACTAAAACTGACCACCTCTGGAGATTCTTGGGGTATATGTAACCAAATACTTCCTTGCATACAAGCTTCATGCAAACACAGCTTAAACAACAACATCAACAACAACGTACACACATTCTGCTGTCTTAATCACAGAAATATAACTTCATAGGCTCTTTTCTGTATGTTTTGCTCTTTTCACAACAACACAGAAAGGGTCCCAAAATAAACAAGGCTCACTGTAAACACTGAGGAATAAACTTGGCATCTCATCAGTTAAGATGCAACAGAGAAACGCAGCCTCTCCATGATTTGCTGGGAGCCAGGATCAGAGTGCTCCCCCTGCAGACGGAGTCTTTGAGGGAAGGGCCATGCTTGGCTGACGTTTGCTTTCATGGATGGTGCCTCTTGGCTCTCCTTTTCTTTCCTCAAAAGTTTTTTGTAGGGAACAAGGGGAAATCTGAATCAAAACAAAGAAACTAATTTCTCCCCAGAAAGGCATACTAGCGTCTTCCCACCCCTTTCTCCAGGACTTGAATAGCTGCTTTAGCTGAAAAATAAATTCATCCTGGAGGATGCTCCCCATAGCTTGAAGCCACATCCTCCAGCACCCTCACCTCTGAGAAGAGGGCCTGGACCATATTCAGGCTTTTAGAAATGTATGACATCCTCACAGTCATAAAGGTTGGGGAGCACTACTGACTTTTAATGAGCATTGGCTAGGGATGCCGCATACCCTACAATGTGCATGACACCCTAATGTCCTGCCAGACCTGCATTTGTAATTATCCAAGCCTAGAATCTAATTCCATTGTACATTCAAGCACAGGAATTCTTGCATGGTTTTAATATATTCTCAACTTTTCAGGACTGCAACTATGTACATAAATTCAAGGAAGACTATACTTCATTTTGTTCAGAACTTCACAATTTCAGAAAGCCATGTCACTGATGGCAACCCTACCAGTGGCATTTGAGGCTGTGTCAGTCTGCACTTGCAGCTGCCCCACTCATGCTGAGTCTCCATATAAGCAAGCACAGCATCTGCCAACTTCATTACATTCTCTAGGGCAGTCATGTACACGTTACACACGAAATGCATATTTTATCAGAAATGTTTTTCATCATATTTCTTTTTTATTACGTTGTGGCATTATATTGCTTTTTGAAATTATGCTTTTAGGTGAGTGATATTACCTAGGAATTTAATTTCAGGCTAGTGAAGAGGGTGTGGGTCCAACAGGTTGGAGAACCACTGCCCTTGATGATGAATCAAGCTCAGAAAGGATTTCCTGGTAGTAAGAGTTTGTTAGATAGATGTATAGGTGGTTGCACACTATAAAAACTTGAATACACCATTGTAAAGCAATTGTACCCCAATAAAGATGTTAAAAAAAAAACTTGAATAATGCAAATTGGAAATTGAACGGTATTGAAAAATATTAATAAAACCTCATATTATATTCAATTTCATCTTGTATATGCTATCTGTAATATAACAATAACAGCAATGACACCCTTAAGGGGCTTTTATTCCACTGTCCTAAAAATCCTCTGTGCTCTTCCTGTTCATCCCTCCCTCCCTCCCAAGCCCTGGCATTCACTGACCTTTTTATTGTCACCATAGTTTTGTCTTTTCCAGAATGTCTTGTAGTTGGAATCATATAGTATTTAACTTTGAAGATTAGCTTCTTTCACTTAGTAATAAGCATGTAGGGTTCCTCCATGGTTTTTCATGGCTTAATAGCTCATTTCTATTTTTTTTTTTTTTTTTTTTTTTTGCGGTACGCGGGCCTCTCACTGTTGTGGCCTCTCCTGTTGTGGAGCACAGGCTCCGGATGCGCGGGCTCAGCGGCCATGGCTCATGCGCCCAGCCGCTCCGCGGCATGTGGGATCTTCCCAGACCGGGGCATGAACCCGTGTCCCTTGCATCGGCAGGCGGACTGTCAACCACTGCGCCACCAGGGAAGCCCCTCATTTCTTTTTATTGCTGAAGAATATTCTATTGTTCGGATGTGCGTACCAGAAGTATGCATCTACTGACCTATTGGAGGACACCTTGGTTGCTTCCAAGATTTGGCAATTATAAATGAAGGCACTATCCATGCTATAAATGTCCATGTGCCAGGCACTGAACTAAGCAATTAGTATGAACAATACCGTTTCCTCCTCACAGCAACCCTAGGACATAGGACCTATTCTATTTACTTTAAAGGAGAGGAAAATGAGGCTTAGAGGGGTTAAGTAACTTTTTCAAGGCCACACAGCTACAAGAGGCAGACAGGGTGAAAACCCTATCAAAACTTAGACACCTCAAAACAGTGCTCTACAAACCCCTGCTGGAATATTTGGAGAGACAGGGCACCCAGGGGGTGAGACAAACACTGGCATGCTTTATTCTATTCTATTCCATTTTAAAAATGATGTACAAAACTGATTTGGCAACCTATTAATGATCTGCAACCTACAGTTTGAAAAACACTGGCTAAGGTGTGCTAGAAAAAATGAGGCTTTGCTAATCAGCTGAAATCAGAAAAGTTTAAGATATAAATCACAATCCGTATTCTGCAAAGTACCTTTTCACAATGGTAAATCTTTTCCAGTAATTACAATACTTAATAGAAATCAAAAACAAGTCAACCTTGCTCTAGGGGAACAAAATCTAAACACCTGCTAAAGGTCAAGCCACAGTGTTTTCTAGAACTCTACCTGTCTGCTTTGATGGGATGCCAAGACTCTGCTTGCACCAGCAGCAGTGAGTCTCTCCCTTGGAATCAGCCAGATTCTTTTCTTGTATTGTCCTTCCCTTTGCTTTTTCTCTGCACACCAGCGCCCCTTACTTTCCTACTTCTTAGTTGTCCCTGGGCTTGTAGAACTGGTCTCGTGCAACTTGTTGGCCCTGAACCCTCCCACAAATCATTAAGGGCCCAAGAAAATCCATGCAAAAAAGAAGGATCTAAACACTTCTTCGAAGAGTGAAGGGAGCCAAGGGCTGCAGCCACCAGATGCACAGTTCTCACACATGCCAAGCATATCACAGCACACATGCTTCCTGTTACCTGCCCGCCAGCTGCCCTTGGTGAAGGGTTAGCAGTGCCATTACAGACAGCATTATTACTATTCTGATAACTTTAGATAACTTTCTTTATGGAATTAGAAAAGATATCTAATATTCAACTGGACATTTTCCAGAAATGACCTGGGCCCTCTAGAATACATTATTGGCAATATTATTCATTCCACAAATGGAAATGCATGAATATAATTTCTGCAATGTCTTTTAAAAGTACCTCCTTCCTCTCCCCAGCAACTCCCTTCAGTTACACAAAATGATGGTGAAGGGAATGAAGAACAAGTTACTTATGGAAGAGAGACCTTGTAACAGGTCTTAACAAGGGCTTTGGAACCCCCACATCACTAATGGCACCAGTATTGGCAAATGTCATCAGCCTGGCACTCCAGGAGGGCAGAGAAGACACGCATTCAGAGGATGGGGTTGAAGTCACAGTCACTATGAAGGAAGGTGAGCAATCAGTCTGAAAGCATCCCATATGCTAGGAGAAACAGAAACCCTGAATCTGGGACCAAAATGATCTTCTCCAGATTAAAGTCGGTTGAAGCCAACATTCCCCTTTGAAGGGCATGTTCCAGGAGCAGGGGCACAGAGCTTAACCGAACCACATTCAAAGACTCATTCACCCAAGCACGGGAGTATCTTAAAGCAATGGACACACTTCCAACTTCTCCTATTGACCCTTTTTTTTTGGTGGGGGGCTTGTGAAAAAATGCTTGAACCTGTAATATCACACAGTAATTCACTTTGGCTGGTGTCAAATCTCTCAGACACAGAGTACAGGACCAAGGCCACTGTCCCGGCTCCCTGCAGTCATGAGTGCAAGTCAAAGCAGTATCGAAAACATGCCCTAAAACCGGCTTATGCATGGTTCCCAATTTTTGTGACTGGTCTGTATACATAGAATGCCTCTTCTCTTGAATTTCAGAACCGGACTCAAAGGTTGCTTTTTAAACTGTCCCAACTCACCGGTATGAAATATATTGTACTTTCCACTGATGGTTTTTATTTTCATTACACTTGCTGCTATCAATGTACCTAATTTCCTTAAGAAATTATTTCACTTTGCTAAGGCTTACAGGCTTTAAAAAATGAGCTTCTAGGAGAAAAAGTAAGTTTTAGGGATAGATGGACTCTGGAGAGTATCTGGTCGGGCAGATTCATTTTCCAGAAGAGATAAAAACTACAGGACTTGAACCCACTCAGCTCACTGACTCAGCTTGGTGGAGAAGAGCTCAGATTACGCTATGTGGCTCTTGATAAAAATGCATGGATTTCTTTCATATTCTCTATATTACCTAAAAGTAAATTTAAAATAAATGTAAAAGGCTCTGTGGTAATCACCAACTTGTGATGTAGAAAATGATTTGATTTCATGAATGTACTTTGCTTTGGGGATTAAAACCATTAAAATTAGTGTATTTTCTACACATTTTGCATCCTTTAGACGCAGCTTTAGATTCAACAGCCTGTAAATTCCACAACTTTAACTGGGCAAAGATATACAAAACCATTTTGAAAAAAAATCATTAGGATTTATGTAAGCAACACTTAGGAAATAACCATGGAAAGACAGAAGATTAAGTATTGAATATATAGCCCAGAAAAATGTGTATTAACAACAAAATGTTAAAGTTTGTTTCAAATATTAGCATCCAACAAAGAATTCATATGCACCATTAAGAAGGAAAAAAATCCAATGTGACAGAAAAGCAGACAATGAATATAAACAGATGATTCACAGAAGAGACAACTATTGACTAATCAACTATACAAAATGCTCAAGCTTAGTAATGCAAATTAAAATGAGATAAAATCTCTTATTCATCAAACTGGTAAATATTAAAATATCTGATGGTACCGAAAATTGGTGAGGATGTGGGGCAAGAGAGACTCCCACATACTTTGACAAATTGTTTGGCAGCATCTGGTAAACTTGACTCAGGAATTCTACTTATAGAGAAACTCCCATATGTGCCACCAGGAGACATATATAAAGATGTAAACAGGAGGATATGTAGACTGTGGACTATTCTGTGATGGATACTATACAGGAGGTAAGTACACTGGTCCACAGTAATATTTCTCAATATGAATAATGTCATAATGAGTGAAGAAAACAAGTTGTACAATTATATAAACTAAATCATACCATTTATGTAAAGTTTAAAAACAAAAAAGCAATGCTTTAATTGTGGCTATATCCAAACATAATAAGCATATAAAAGCATGGGTGGAAGGACATCAGCTTCCCTTCTGCAGAGGGAGGGAGAAAGGATGGGGTGGAATATACCGGAATGTGCCATCTTCCTCCCCTAGTTTCTCTTAGGTGATGTCACCAGCACTCAGCAAGCACTCAGTGTATATTTGATGAGCAAGTGAATGGATGAATCTAATACCACAAGATGGGAATCTTAAATCCCATCCGAATGCAGGTGATCCCAAATTTGTATCCCAGCGTGGACTTTTCTTCCAGGCTTCAGACCATCTCCTCTCAGCTGCCTAAGGCCTTGTCAGATTCGAGGCTCCGTTTACACCACCTTCTCTGGCCTTCGTATTTCAGCACATGGCACTACCATCCACACAGCTGCTCCAGGCAAAACTGCCAGGTCATCTTCAGTCCTGCCCTTTATGGGAGATCTTGTTTCCCAGCTTATCGCATTCAGAGGGACTCTGACACAGATCCCTGAGCTCCTGTCTTAGTGGTTTCCAAGTTACATCTAATATCTGTGGTCACATCCAGACTCTGAGTTGAACTGTTCTGTTGGTGAGTCCCTGCCTAGGACCTCAGAGTCTGAGGGCACGGCAGTCAGCTGAGCTGGGCAGCACAGCTGGCCCTCTGAGATGCAGTCACACAGGTTTGGGTCCTGAAAGACCCTTGCTGACCTACAGTGCCCTGCAGTACTGCCTTGCAAGACTTGCGATGGCCACTGCAGACAGCTCCTGCCGGACAGTGCTGCTTCCACAGCTCAGAGGAGCCAGACTACTGTTGTTGGCAGGATTTTTGAATAAGGAAAATTTACAAATATCGTCCCTGCCTCTCTCGAGGGATAGAGAAATATGATTTGCTTTTAGACAACTCCAATCAGCCAGCCAACTTTCAAAAGGAAATACATAACTGGCTTATAGCTGAGCAGCCATAGTATAGTGGGGCTTTTCTACACCAGTGTTTCCCAACTGATGTGCCAGGAAAGGGTTAAAAGATATGCTGAGATATTGATTCTCTCAGGCCTTGGGGCAACTAGCAGAGCCCCAGTCTCCTGCTTTGGGTAGTCCTGTCAGTTTCCCCCAGTGTGCTGTACAAATATCAATTTCTTCAGTGCCTGAGGTAAGGAAGCTGGGAAGCAGTGTCCTAGAGTGACTACAGAGCTGAATGAAATGTTTCCTTAAGTAGCAACCTTAGAAGACTTCCTCATAAATGCAGAGGCTTGAACTAAAGATGAGAAGCCTTGCAGCCCCTAGGAGAGAAATGTGTGTGTGCAGGGCAGGAGGTGAGAACTGGCTCCCTCCAGGACATGAATGGCTCTGCTGGCTTAGACCCAACATTCAGCGAGCTTAAAGAGGTGAAAAGTAAGGAGAGAGAACTGGTCACTAAGTGAATTAGAATGAATGAGGAACGAGTGTTCGGCACAGTCCACACTGCCTCACCCGCAATGTCCTTCTCAACCCACACTGTACAAAGCCATGCAGGAACAGAAAGGTGTAGTGCCATCAAAGTCATAATTTTCTCTCAGTTACACCTGAACAATTAGCTACAGTCTCATTCTCTCAATCCATCAGAACTTTCCAAATGCAGGTGTCTTATTTCTAAAGGAGATGGCTGGCAACCATTTGTGATTATCACTTGAGTAATTTTAAACTGCCAATACCTGAAGAAATGCTAAACAGATAATTATGGAGAGCTTGGCTCCTCAAGAAAGAGTGTGTTTGGCTGTTCTTGTATAAACCTAACTTCTCTCTGTATAGGATGACACTGTCAGGTGGGAAAGCAAGGAATAATTTGAGATCAACACCAACCACAAAGTGAAATCAACCAAAAGAGAGAGGAGTTTACTCATTTATTCCAGGGATCTCAGCCAGTTTATTCTGTGGGGACTGTTCTGCCCATTGTAGAAGGGCTAGTAGTAAGTATTCCTGGTCTCTGTGCACTAGATGCCAGTTATGACCACCAAAATTGTCTCCAGAGATTACCAAATGTCCCAGGGGGCAAGGCGGGGAGCAAAACCACCCCAGGTGAGAACCACTGATTCAAAAAATATTTCTTGAGCCCCTGTGCATTGTGTAAGACTTTGGGGATATAATGGTTTCTGTCTTCAAATAACTTGTACTCTATTCAAAGAGCCAAACCCTAAGGTATCAAACACATAACAATATTCAACCACCCATTTGTAAGTGTTAGGAAGCAGAGAATACCATGATATGTAAATTGGGGATCTCACTTAGATGGATGGGAAGGAAGGAAGGCCTTGCTAAGGAAATGGAACACAAAGGTTGTAATCTGAAGGTTAAGGAGGAGTGGTCAGGGAAGATGGGGTAGGCATTTCAAGAAGAAGACACAGTATGTACAAAGGCCCTGAGATGAATGGCATGCTCAGGGATCAGAAAGGCCAGTGCAGCTAAAACATGGTAAGAAAGATGGAGCATGACCTAAGATGAGGTCGGGGAGTAAGCATGGACCAGATTACAGATTTAATAGGTCATGGTAAAAAGTTCCAAGTTACTTCTAAGTCCAAATGGAAACCGCTGTGTAGCACTGTTTGAAGTATTGGGAATATATGTGACAAAAAAAGACAAGGTGCCTATCCTCAGAAATCTTCTGCTTTCTGTGGAAACTGGTTTATATATAACAGTGTTCTCTGTTGCTGTATGGAAACAGAATCCATGGTGGTCAAATGTGGAGCACTTAGGAGGCTGTGGTCATAGACCAGAAGAGAAATGTCAGTGGCTTGGATTGGAGTGGTAGCATTTGAGATGTAGAGGGGCAATTACATAAGAAAGAATGGTGCCCAAAGGCCTCCAGGTTTGGAGGGACTTTTAAGCTCATCTAATCTAATTTCTACTTGATGCTGATATGCCTTTCTTAACAACCAGAGCAAAAGATGTACATTCTCCTGCTTGTACATTTCCAGTAATTCATTACCTGCTTCTTTTTTCATATGGTGCTAAAATCTGCCTCCTTATCCAAAAGGGGTCTGTATACTTCCTTCAAATGCTGAAGTTAACCCCTCTTCAAGCTAAATATTCTTATTTTCTTCAGTTTATCCTCATATGACATGGCACCAAAACCCTTCACTATCCTGCGTGTCTTATGAGAACATATTCCCATCCACAGCCACCGCCTTACACTGGATTATGTGTGTAACACAACCAGCATCACTCAATTAATACACAACTTACCACTTTCATATCCACCAAAAAAAAAGTGAGTACAATAAATTTAAAGTCAAGCCCTGATGATGTCTATGCTTTTAGTTTTATTTTTTGTGTAATTTTTCTTATATTTTTAGATTCCAGAATATATATACTTTTATGAATTAATCATGATTTGCCTATTAGTGAAAGTAAGTAGCTGGCCCTGGTCTGCAGTCCTCAAAAATTATTGCAAGGATTACCAAACAAAATAAACTTTGACAATGAGAAAAAATATGTTAATAGGATAAAATTACGAATAATCTCTGCCACAGCACTTCCATACACTCTGGGAATGACATCTGCAACCATGGTTTCAATAAAATTGCAGAGCTGTGCTTTTGAAATGCCTTAACTAAACTCTGCGCTCGGGAATCTGTGGCTTTACAGTAATGTCAAAAGCCCAGGAGGTCGTGAATGACTCATAATGTCCCACTGCTTTTTTGAATGGCTCCACATCTAAATCCACAGTTGGCAATGAAACAAAGGACAATATAATAAGCACTTTATGCTGTTTTGAAAGAAAATTTTAGCTTTAACTGTATGAAAAAGAAAGTGCATTCAGTCAGAGTTTAATCTTCTGAACTACTGTCAAAATACATTCCTTTTTGTCATATTAGTTCTTATTATCCAAGTTGACAAGGTCACAGAAAAAAACAGTTTTCCCCTTTTTTTCTACTCAAAGGAGCTGCATTAAATTTAATTCTTTGAAACTTGGCTACACATGGACATTTCCTATCAGTTATCTGTAATATGAAATTTCTAGACCAGTGCTTCTCAAACTTTAATGTGCATATGAATCACCTAAGTTTCTTGATAAAATACAGATTCTCATTCAGAAAGTATCTAGTGGGGCCTGAAAGGCTGCATGTCACACCAGCTCTGGTGATGCCTCAGCTGACAGTCAGGTACCACACTGCAGTCAGCAGGTGGATGCTTAGGCCACAGACCCTCTCTAGATTGCTGCTCTCTGTGCCTAAGGGTCTTTCACATTTTAAAATCCCATGATTGCAAACAATTTTGACTTCCTTGACTCTGTATGTCATGAGTCTTTTTAGTCCAGAAAGGTAATATAAAATTACCAGTATGTCTCACTTTATGTAATGACTCATGTCTTTAATTCTCCAGAGAAATGTACTATTTAGAGAATTCTGGTTTTCTAGAAAGTAAAGAATCTCAGAGTGCTTGGTGCCTGTTTCAACAGTCTGACTTTTTATTTTTAAGGCTTTTTCAGCATAGAACCCCTATGTAACATGAAGTCTACTGCTCTTCTTAAAATTTTCATGATGGGTGTA